>NC_090437.1:981406417-986406417 GCF_031143425.1 Pleurodeles waltl
AACAAGAAATTGAGTTAGTACCCAACCATCAAAAAGGAACAGATGTCTACTCACTATATTTCCTAATTCCAAAGAAAGACAAAACGTTAAGACCCATATTAGATCTCAGAACGCTGAATCTCTTCATCAAATCGGATCACTTCCACATGGTTACACTTCAAGACGTGGTTCACTTACTCAAAAAAGAGAACTACATGTCAACATTAGATCTCAAGGATGCCTACTTTCACATACCCATTCATCCTTCTCACAGAAAATACTTAAGGTTTGTAATACAAGGCGTACAGTATCAATTCAAAGTGTTAGGGTTCGGGATAACAACAGCCCCAAGGGTATTCACAAAATGCCTTGCAGTAGTAGCAGCTCACATAAGGAGACGGCACATGCACGTATTCCCGCACTTAGATGACTGGCTAATAAAAACCAGCACGCAACAACCGTGTTTTCTTCACACGCAATACGTTATAGAAACTCTACACAAACTAGGGTTTTCTATAAATTACCAAAAATCACATCTGCAGCCATCCCAAATACAACAATACTTGGGAGCAACACTCAACACACAAAAAGCGATTGCCACTCCAAGTCCACAAAGGGTACAAGCGTTCCAAAATAGAACATTAAACATACAGCCAAACCAACACTACCAAGTGAGGTTTGTAATGAAACTTCTAGGCATGTCGTCTTCATGCATAGCCATTGTCCCAAACGCAAGATTACACATGCTGCCCTTACAACAGTGCCTATCAAAACAATGGACACAAGCACAGGGTCAACTCCAAGATCTAGTGTTGGTAGACCGCCAGACACACTTCTCGCTTCAATGGTGGAATCCTATAAATTTAAACCAAGGGCGGCCATTCCAAGACCCAGTGCCTCAAGACCCAGTGCCTCAAGACGTGATCACAACAGATGCTTCCATGATGGGGTGGGTAGCACACCTCAACCAGCACAGCATACAGGGACAATGGGACAATCAACAAAAACAACTGCACATAAATCATTTAGAACTGTTGGCCGTGTTTCTAGCATTAAAAGCATTTCAACCACTGATAGCCCACAAACACATTCTTGTCAAAACCGACAACATGACGACAATGTATTACCTCAACAAACAAGGAGGGACACACTTGTCACAACTGTCTCTCTTAGCACAGAATATTTGGCATTGGGCAATTCACAATCACATTCGCCTAATAGCACAATACATCCCAGGCATTCAGAACCAGTTGGCCGACAATTCAGTCGAGATCACCAACAAACACACGAATGGGAAATTCATCCCCAGATCCTACAAGATTACTTTCTACGCTGGGGAACACCAAAAATAGACCTGTTTGCAACAAAAGAAAACACAAAATGCCAAAACTTTGCATCCAGGTACCCACACCCTCAATCCAAGGGCAATGCATTATAGATCAGTTGGTCAGGGATATTTGCTTACGCTTCCCCCCCTCTCCCACTCATTCCTTATCTGGTAAACAAACTAAGTTCAAACAGACTCAAACTAATTCTAATAGCACCAACCTGGGCTCTCCAACCGTGGTACACAACACTGCTGGACCTATCGGTAGTACCTCACATCAAATTACCAAACAGGCCAAATCTGTTAACTCAACACAAACAACAGATCAGACACCCAAATCCAGCATCGCTCAGTCTAGCAATCTGGCTCCTGAAGTCTTAGAATTTGGACACTTAGACCTTACACAAGAATGTATGAAGGTCATTAAACAAGCTAGAAAACCTACTACAAGACATTGTTACGCAAACAAATGGAAAAGATTTGTTTATTACTGTTACAATAATCGAATTCAACCACTACATGCTTCCGCAAAGGACATTGTAAGCTACTAATTACACTTAAAAAAGTCTAAACTAGCATTCTCTTCAATTAAAATACATCTCACAGCAATGTCTGCCTATCTGCAAATTACACATTCAACATCGCTTTTTAGAATCCCAGTCATCAATGCATTTATGGAAGGATCAAAAAGAATCATACCCCCGAGAACACCACCAGTACCTTCGTGGAACCTTAATATTGTATTAACATAACTCACGGGACCACCATTTGAACTCATGCACTCTTGTGAAATGCAATAGTTAACTTGGAATGTAGCCTTTCTAATAGCTATCACATCACTTAGAAGAGTAAGTGAGATACAAGCATTTACTATACAAGAACCCTTTATACAAATACACAAACAAAGTGGTTCTATGCACAAACCCCAAATTGTTGCCAAAAGTTATATCACCGTTCCACTTAAATCAAACAGTGGAACTCCCAGTATTTTTTCCACAACCAGACTCTGTAGCTGAAAAAGTATTACATACATTAGACATAAAAAGAGCACTAACGTATTAAATTGATAGAACCAAACAATTTCGCAAAACAAAACAATTGTTTGTGGCTTTTCAAAAACCTCATACAGGAAATCCAATATCCAAACAAGGCATTGACAGGTAGATAGTGAAATGTATTCAAACCTGTTATAAAAAAGCAAAGAGAGAACTGCCTATTACACCAAAGGCACACTCCACTAGAAAGAAAGGCGCCACCATGGCCTTTTTAGGAAATATACCAATGACAGAAATCTGTAAGGCAGCCACATGGTCTACGCCTCATACATTCACTAAACATTACAGTATGGATGTTTTAACAACACAACAAGCCACAGTAGGACAGGCAGTATTACGAACATTCTTTCAAACAACTTCGACTCCTACAGGCTAAACCACGTCTTTTTGGGAGGATAACTGCTTACTAGTCTATGCACTGCATGTGTATCTGCAGCTACACATGCCATTGAACGGAAAATGTCACTTAACCATTGTACATCTGTTCGTGGCATGAGACGCTGCAGATTCACATGCGTCCTCCCACCTCCCCGGGAGCCTGTAGCCGTTATAAGTTGAATGAAAATTGTAAATTTGTAAATAAATACTATTTTAATACACATTATGTACATACATACTTACTCCATTGCATGGGCACTTTTTGTATATTCACAACTCCTACCTCACCCTCTGCGGGGAAAACAATCTTAAGATGGAGTCAACGCCCATGCGCAATGGAGCCGAAAGGGAGGAGTCCCTCGATCTCGTGACTGAAAAAGACTTCTTCGAAGAAAAACAACTTGTAACACTCCGAGCCAAACACTAGATGGCGGGATATGCACAGCATGTGAATCTGCAGCGTCTCATGCCACGAACAGATGTACACTGGGTAAGTGACATTTTATATATATATATATATATATCTATTGTCAAGGGGTGACCCACACTGGTCATCTGCCAAGCTGGTACCTGGACATCTGTGCAAATCTTTTTGTTAAGAATTTTTTCATGTTCTACAAAACATAGATGCAGTAAACCAAGAGCCAGTAAAAGACATCTGTGCATATGTTCAGCTGTTATTACTGGCTTAACAGTTAAGTCCACAGAGAGCCGTTTTGCCTGCTTAGTCCTGCAGATGAAGTAGCCTGAATCTTTCCCTCAGATTCTCCACATTCTGGGAGTTACTACTTTAGTATCTATTCAAAAGGTGAATAATCTGTGGTTAGAAGTACAATTTACTTTTGGTATTCCTCCTACTGGTGAATACTCTAACCACAGATTAATCAGTCTTTCCTCATCTGTTCTGTGGATAGATTTAAGTAATTTCTCGAAGGTTCTAAGTTAGATTTGGCACACTATTCTCCACAATATGTCAGTTTATTTATGTATGATGGGGGGAGGGGTAGAAGGTGAATTGCATGCAGGGATAGCTCTGTGCTGCTGTGAATCCGCTGCTGGGAGGTTGTTGCACAGTCTCATGCCTACACCTGTTGGCATGTGGGCGCTATGGAAAATTCCACATTGTCTGTTGCCCAGGGATATTCACCTGATAAGGGGGTGGGATTCATTGTTTGACTGGTTCATTTGATGTGTACCAATGGACATTTGTTGCATATGGATAAGAATATGGTGGGCATGCTGGGTGGACTCCTGCCTCATGTCTCTCTGGAGGAGACTTTAACATAATTATCCCATCTGTTGACCTGCACTGGTATCAGCAGTTTGCTATTCGACAAGAGGCTTATCTGACATTCCCATCCCAAACCAAAGATATACAGTGTTGCTGGAGAACAGAAGGGGGGTTGGGTTTTAATGGCTGGTGGGTGACTGGGATATCTATTTAACAATGTATGGAATACCAACACTGCTGTCCTGTTGTTTCTGAGGAACATCTAGAACTGTCAACACACATCAGTAGCTGCTGACAAATTAGATGGAAGGTGTGTGTATCAGTAATCAAGGGTTTACCTGTAACTTAAGTTTCCTACGATTGTTTATTGCTGATGGACATAGGAAGCTGGTCCCAGACCTTTTACGCAAATGAATGGAGGAGGCATGTCCTCCTGCACTTGCTCTGTCTTCCACTAAGTAAGTGGTCTGAGGTTTGTCTTAGTGCATAAAAGCACATATTTAGAGAACTCTTTTGTATTGGGCCAACCCCTGACTGGCGAAAGTATAGCTCAGCCTCCAGCCTGAAGATTTCCATAAATCCCTAAACAGCATGACATTTAGTGTCCATTCTTCTGCAAGGCTTAAGAAATCACGTGTGTAGTAATATGGGCAGACAAAACATCATGATTGGTGCTTGAAAAAATGTTATGAGTAAGAATACAATCACGGATTGTGCGTAGTGGCCATTTTTTGCAGTTACAGCCTGGCCATGTGACTAAGAAAAATGTGCTATAGCTGCCTCTGTAGATAAAAACCTGAAAATAGAATGGCAAGGCCATAAGGAGGCTTCAGTCTGATGGACCCAGGTTCAAAATTGGTAGTGGAAAAGTGATTGGTCTGTTGAAAACTCTACAAGTCCCTGGCATGTTTTCCTCATCCAAAAAGTGCAGAAAATCAGGACAGCAATTGACATTAGCATTATGCACCCTGCAATAACTTGGACCCCCAAAACAGCAAGGTCAATTTTGAGTTCTTGCCAATGTCATCCTTTCTATGCTCTCCCACATCTAGGGTCTCAGACTTGGAAAATATGAAGGTGATCCCTGTCCTCACTGCAGCTGCACATGTAGACTTGATAGTTAAATAATTATCAATAGCAACCTCACTTGACAGCAAAGTCTGTAGAACTCTGAAACACTTCATTACCACTCTCTCCAAAAAGCCCACTGTGGAACACACTCTAGCAAATACCTGTAACTCCTGTAACAGAGCTTCATGGATTGCTTTTCTTAAAAAAAATAAATTAAAAAAAAAAGTGACAGACCGTGCTGGTGAACTTGTGGGTAGTATACTCAAGCTAACAGATGAAGGCTTACTCAGCGTTAGGATACCACTAGAATTCTCAGTCGCATTTGATTTAGAATGCACCACCTGCTCTACAGACTAACCCAAGTACGCAGTTAATCGAAGTAATTTCTTAATGAGAATATACAAAACATGAGTATTTTAAAACACCTTTCCCTCTCCCACATGGTCTCCTGTGGAGTGCCACTAAGCTCCCTTTAATTTCCCCTCTTGAACATCTATACAGACGCTTTTGGACCGACTGCATTACTTAGTACATCCAATTTCACTCCAGTACGAGTGATGGAGGAATACATCTCATAGTCCTTAGCCTTTCTATCCATTATAAGACCATAAACAAAGATCTTGAGCCATGGATGTGGAAAACTAGCCTTAAACCTTATGACTCTAGAACAGAAATTGTGGACCTAGTCCCTGCCCACCATCTCAAAAACATTGACACCTTGTACCCACCCTGTTGGAAGCTGGCCTGGTGTATGGTGGACTTCTATGGTGTTTGCACCTTTTACCAGGTTCAGGCAACCCCTGTTAGTGAGACAGTGTCTAGGAAGCCAGGGCTCTCTAGTGGTAGCTGTGGTGAGCAGCCAAGACTTATCTAGGAGGAGTGTAAAGCATTTGCAATACCATAGCAGCCACACAGTAGCGTATCTCACATGGAAGGAACCACAGTGTTGCAAAATTAAAGGCACTTTATTACATTAACACTGAACTTGATTACTTGTAGGCAGTTCCCCAACTGAAGGGAAGTACACTATATTATATATATATATATCTATATATATATATAATATAGTGTGTGTTCGATGGCATGTGTAGCTGCAGATACACATGCTATGCACAGGTCCTGCCATCTAATGTTGGGCTCGGAGTGTTACAAGTTGTTTTTCTTCG
The DNA here is from genome assembly GCF_031143425.1 of Pleurodeles waltl. NCBI lineage: Eukaryota > Metazoa > Chordata > Amphibia > Caudata > Salamandridae > Pleurodeles > Pleurodeles waltl. The sequence goes on from NC_090437.1 coordinate 981,412,625, forward strand.
AAGAAGTCTTTTCAAGTCACATGATCATGTGACTCCTTCTTTTCGGCTCCATTGCGCATGGGCATCGACTCCATCTTAGATTGTTTTCTTTCTGCCATCGGGATCAGACGCGTTTCTTTTCGCTCCGGTAGTTCGAGTCGGAAAAGTACTACAAACTCTCTAAATTAGTCGGTATTGTTTTCGATTGCGTACCATCTATCATCGACACTTTGGTACCAGCGGATACAGCTCTCTACTTGCCCCTTGGGACACCCGCGCCTAACTCGGGCCTAAAGCCTCGTTGAAGCCTCATGGACCGGACCCCGTTTCGATTCTGCCCTCTGTGCCACGCCAAGTTCCCGTATATGGGCCAACATCTTTTCTGTAACCTGTGTCTATCTCCAGACCACTTAGAGGGTACTTGCGAGGCCTGCAGATCCTTCCGCTCGAAGAAGACTCTACGAGACCAAGGAGCGCGAAGGTTGGAAATGGCGTCAAGAAGCACTGAACGTCTCGACGTAGAAGAGGAGGAGATGATGCACACCGCAGTCTCCGTACGGGGTCCGACTCCGAGCACGTGTCCGACAATGACAGACCAATCACGGCAGGACAGCATGTGAGTACACCTGTCCCTGCCCCGTCCAAGCCCAAACACAAGGCCTCGGGGACGCCACTGCCGGAAAGCCATGGCTCCACCCGTAAAAAGACTGCCGGTGACCAAGCAACAAATTTGGCACCGAGAAAGGCCATGCCACCGAAGCCTTCGGACTCGAGCCGAAGCACAGGCTCCGAAATAGTAAAGCACCGACCCATCGAGTCGAAGCCTTGAAAATCCCTCTTGGAGCCAAGGCCAACGTCTACTCCAGGCCTTTTGATCCAGAGGAAACCGGCTTCGGAACCGAAAAGACCCATATATACAGAGGAGCATGGACTTTCCAAACAATTGAAAGAAAGCCATAGATTTGCGGAGGAACTTACGCAAATGGAGGAATTTGATGAAAAACAGGCCAGAATTCAAATTCATAAAGACACTGGCAAGATCCTCACTGCATATGAGTATGCTGTGTGTGGTATATAGTGGGTTTGTGAGACACTCTCAATTGTTACGTGATCAAGGCTACGGCTGAAACGCGTTGTTCTGGGAGGAAGCATTGGTGATAAGTTTTTTTGGACCTCCATTTGGTTGTTTCGGAACTCTCTGCATGTAACAGGAGGATTGTTGGTAATAATTTGTGGATGGCTAGGTCCACGCCTGGACCGCTACTGAATTAGCAGCCTCGGATGTCTGGCAACTTTGGTGTTTAGAATAGCTAGGGCCCTATCGGGGCCCAAACCATAAACTAAAATAGTGGAATGCGAAGTGAAGTCCCCCACCCAAGGATGTGGAATAGTTAGAAGGGACCTGGGGGAACTTGGGACCCCAAGAGGTGAGTACCTAGGTGACCCCCCAGCGACCAGGAGAGCACATGTAACTTACTTGGTGTTCCCAAAGACTAACAAGGGGACTTGGAGAAGGAAGATTGTAAGAGCAGGACCATTCCAGTGGAACCCAAAAGTGGATTTTGGAAGAAGAGGACCTGCAAGAGAAGAGGACAGAGTCCAGTCCACGCAGGAGTGTCCAGGTGGGACAGGATTCACTACCCACCCTTCTATGGCTGAAGGTCAGGGTCGACGAGGGAAGATGATCAGCTGTTGAGTCCAGGAGCTGCAGGGAGGTCCTTGGAGTCATGTAGATGATGTCCCATGCCGGTCGCCGGGTTACAGATGATTAGTGGTCAGAAGGACCACCAACAAGCTTTGGCAAATCAGGGCAGGAAATGATTTGCTGAGAAGAGGACCAGCACGGTCTAGGGGACTCGACCCTTGGACGGGAGTCCGGTGGACTCTCAGCAGTCAGAAGAGCCAGGAGAAGCAGTCGTAACCCCTATTGGCAGCAGGCATAGTAAGTTGCAGTGAGGTCCATTCATCACACCTGGAGTCCCACGTCGCTGGAGCAGCAGAGGGGAGACTGTCCTTGCAGGGATAAAGTGCTGGAGGCTGGGGCTACTTGGAGCCTGAAGATCCCTTGGAGCAGGAGTCAACAATCCTTGGTTGCTGCAAAAGTTACGTGCGCAGGGATACTGTCCTGCAAGTAGAAGCAGTGGCTCACCATCTCCCAATTTGTACAAAGGACAGAGAGGACTAACACCTGTGTTAGGGGATCCACACAGCTCCTGTGGAGAGCAGATCCCAGCAGCCGAACGTTGATTGCCTTAGGTGCCTGCGATGCAGGGGAATGACTCCTTCCCTCCAAGGAAGAGTCCTTCTTGCTGCTTTGGTGCAGCTGAAGTCTTGCTGACCCCAGAGATTGCACAGCCGTGGAAATGTTGCAACTACTGGAAGGAGCCGAACAAACAATGTTGCAAGGCTAGGTCGTCTTTGAGTTGCAGGCTTGTTTGATTCCTGTGAATTCGCAGTGGTTCCGGTGGCCAGGAGCAGATGTTGTTGTTGCAGAGAAGTCCTGGTGGAGTCTTGCATGCCAAATCCGGGAACCCACCGACAAGGGAGTCCCTAAATAACCGTAACGGAACTTGGTCACTCTGAAGTGGGGATAACCATGCCAAAAAAGTGAGTTTCCTACACATCCAACATGTTCTAGGGTAAGGTATATCTAAAAAACACAAAGACAATTCCTGGGAATGGTATGTGATATTGATTCCCACCTGAACTCACAAGTAGGAGCAGTAGTCAAAGCATCTTTATACCAAATTAATTTACCAAGTAAAACCTTCTCATTCATGCCTCTGTACGCCCATACCCCAGAATAGTGTGGGTCCTGGTTAGGTCAAGAATTGTCTTAGGCAACAGAGTCCTAAGTGAAATGGGAAGATTGTTTTTGGACGTAAACACACAGGGCCTGATTACGACCTCGGTGGATGGAATACTCTGTCACAAACGTGACTGATAGTCTGTCCCTTATTTCGTGCTGCATAGGATATAATGGGATCGTTATATGGCTGATGGGATATCTCCAAGTTTGTGATTGAGTAACCCTGTCCTCCAAGATTGTAAACAGGCCTACTGTCTACCACTTGAGCCTACACTGTGTTCCCAGTAAGAGAGAGAATTGTATTCAATTATTTGTCTGCTGTATACTATAAAACAACTGTTGAGTACACTGCCACGCACACCTTGTGCTTAGCTTAGCTGAAATGTCTCCTGGTCACTCCCAAAGGCAAATGTGTAATATGCTTTGCTTACTAGACTTGTTCACAGCAGCTGTGACCTCCCATTCTTGCTCCAGATGACCAAGGCCCTGACCTTTGTAACCCCAGGAACCTGTCCTGCATGTTTGGCTTAGCAGCACCAACTGGACCCTAGCAATGTAACCAAAATTCTGTCATTGATTAAATATAACCTCTTTTACTAGGCAGATTCCATGTTCTAGCACCTAGAAGCAGTTTACTTCTACAGTGTGTGATACATGTAAAGTAAACACAAGGTCGTAGTGTTGGGTACCCATTTAATAATATAATGTAACTGCCTGTTTTTGGATGCGAGATGACCTAACAATTAGACTGGAAATGGCCTTACTTGACAATATGATTTGTAATGATTCCCCTCACTACAGAAATAGTCTAACTGCTAGCGCATAATGCTCAGCCATATGAGATGAAATCGTAGGTTAACGCAGAAAAGTCCCCTGTGGTCTGAGAAGTGGCTGACCTAGATATCAATACTGATAGACATCTGTGGGACATGATTAGCATCTGGGGGAGGTGACCACATTAAATCTTTTGAAGAGTTGAGTACAGTCTAAAATGATGTCCATCTGGTTTAGTCAAGTGATTGGCTGCTGTCTTGACTTATTCCTAAAGTAGTGCTGCTAGACTTTGTGGAGCACCTTGGCTTGGCTTGATTTTATATCCCTGTGTTCATGCAGTTTGATGTAAAATATTTCCTTTGCATTTTAATCACATTACATATTTTGCTGCTGCCACAGTGTTAGCTCTCATGAAAGGCTGTTTTTCTATTTTTTTTGTAACATTGTTTAGTTAGAAATAAAGTTGCTTTGTTGCTGGTAACTTGGCTTTGGGATAACATCCTATTCTATGCTTGCCTGGTGGCAAGTAAACGTTAAAATATGACCTGTGTGTGCTGCAAGTTCAGATGATATCACTGCTAAAATGTAATTTATAGGATTGCTTTATACCAGTTTTGCTTAACATGTAAATGTAAAAGAATGCCTACAGTTTTTCTTGTCACAATCTGTGACCACTTATCACAACGCCTATATTTTTTTTACTATGTCTTGTCTGTTCTGTTTTTCCCTAGGCTGTTAAGAATGAAGTCAATGTACCATGTTTGAAAAACTTTGTGGAGATGCTGTATCATACCACGTTTGAATTAAGCCTAAGAAAGAAGCATTCACTGGTATTTTTAAGCAATCTGTTGTTCACAGTTAACGTTGTAACTAGTGGAATATGTTGATACTCATGGCATTGCCTAAGATTTCCACCTCTGCAGTGAACAATGCAAATGACACTGCAGAACTTTGTCTTGAGAGAATGTAACAGACTTCTTGTTAGATATTACTTTTGATGCACAATATTTGTTTGGGGTTTTTTGACTTCCATACATATATTTGACAAAATTATTTGTTCTGCTTTTCAGCGTTTTCAGCATTGCCGAACTTATCACCATGCTTTGTGATATCTATTGCTCTTGAGTAAGGTGCTAGTGCAAGCCCCACCACCACTTTGTCCATTTTGTTCACACCTGTTAGCCTTTATTGTTTACATGTGTATTAAGACTTCACACAGGTGAATTAAGTTGCCTTTACATATAAAAATGTAACTTCTCTCACTTCGTGGCCAGATCACAAATATTTGCATCAACCTCTACATAGCATAAGTTTCCTTTATTTTGTGTAAGTTAAGCTTAGTCCTATCTTTAGCAGATGTTCTATGACTACGAAAAGTGCCATAGTAATGATGGCTAAGACCTTAATTGCATAGAAGATTGATTCTTGAGCACTCTGATTGTTTAGTAAAACCCATAATTGAGGGTTAGTGGGACCCTTGATCTACTGAGCAAGAGACTCAGATTAATGTTGTCAATTTACCTCTAGTCAAGAACACTCCAATGCTGGCAGAGAATCATTTACTCCACTGTTCTTGGAATCATGTGTTGCAAGTAAAGGTGTCTGTGCAGAACTGTTAGGCCCATCTGGTTTATAGAGGTCATACATATAGGTTGGGTAGTTCTGCTTTAGTGTCATTAAAGTCCAGTGTAATGTTTATTCAAAAGGTAGAGCCTGGTCTCCTAGCTGAAATAGTAGTTTTAGTGTTGTCCTTTATGTATCGAGAGAGGCATGCAAAGAGTAAAAAGAAACACTGTCCTGTGTACTCCTGTTAACACCGACTAAGACCGGATCCTACTCCTAAAATGTTTCACTACTGAAGAGCTAAGGCAACCACTTAAGTGAAAGGCAGGAGTTATTTTGTTTCTGGGGCAGGAAGTGGCCCCTGTCATATTTCACAGGTTTTGTGGAATGACTTTGCAAAGAAAAACAAATTACATGTTGGGAAAGTAAAAACTAGTTTCACAAAAAATGCACCCTAAACGTGTTCTAGAAACCAGTTAGATAAATTGGGTCATGTCAGACTTTAAAGCCAAGGGGTTTAAGCATCCACACACAAACTGCAACAGTCAAGGTTATTGAAGGAAATGCTTGCAATAATCTCACCCACTGGTAATCACTTAGGGGCTGCTACTCCAGTCATAATTTTCACCCACATTAATCTGCTCTGTAATTTCACACCACTCCGGGTCTTTGTAAGCCGCTTAGAGGTGTATTGTGTTGGAATTAGTAAATTCCTCTTACTGAGACTCAGTATCCTGCGATGTTCTGGGTCCAGCAGTAGTGTCTCGGGAGGGATGTCAATTAAATACGTTGGCAGGATCTAATGTCTTTCACTAGAAAGAATGTGAAGCCTCCACCTGAGAGTAGCCAGATAATAATTCATCACAGGGTGCTTGTTGTCAAGAGAGAAAATTTTTGGTAACATGAGTCTTGGTGTTTGCAATGTAGCTAGCCACAATTCCATTGCTGGTATGAAGCTTTAGTCTTGGTGGTTGAACTTCATTATAGAGTACTTAAGATTGGAGTGACCTGGCTTTGAAGCAAACGTCAGAAAAAGCTAGGGTCCAAGGGTGGCAAAGAGTTCAAACACAGCAGGAAGGAAAACTGGATCAAGGCTGAAGGAAGTGAGAATTTGGCTCATTGAAAAGGCGAATGCATGAAAAGTATTGAGTATGATGCTAAAACAGAAGCAGATAACAGAACTTTGAATAACTGTCAGGTAAGCAGTTCTGAGGTGTCTTTGGACTCCCTTTTATACTTAGTGGTCCTTAAAGTTACTTGCGAACAGATGCTGTATTTACATTAGGGGAATTCTGCTATAGCCCATCTTGTTTTTCTAATATCTCTTATGGGATATATAGCAAACACAAACATTCGAGTTCTGCAAATGTTCCTTTCTCCTATCTCTTCCAAAGAAGACTGCTTTCTGGTTGTTTTTTTCCCCATGGGCAGGTGCCTTGACTTATGTACGATTCCATGCTGATCTGGACAAGCCTTCCGCACCACCCTAACTGAGATTTTGAAAACCGAACAGCCATGCATAAAGTGAGCACCTGTTATTCAGGGGTAGGGAGGCAGTGTTTAAAAACAGCTTGGGTCTTCACTGCATTTCCCTTGTAAAATTGTACATCTGTTTTCTTTCCTTGAAAAGCCTTCAGAGGTAATGTTTCAGAAATAGTTTTGGACCTCTTTGGTAGACAGAGCACTACTGTCTTCTCGCTTCCTATTGCATCGAAACATCTCCCCTATATTACTAGTAACGGACAACTGAAATTGAAATAACAAAATGCATGTCTAGTTATACGATGAGGAGGTGATGTAAAATGTAAAGAAGCACACCTTCAACTTTGAGGAGGTATGGGTACATTTGGGGTCGCAAATCCTCTTTGACAGCAATACTAACCTGGCTGTACAGAACATAAAATGTCAGAGGGCCTTTTATACTCTGACCTAACAGTAAGGCAGCTCAGGAAAGCTTTTTTTCCACAGATATTCTGTCTGGTTTCTGTCCAGTGGCATTCAAAAAGTTGTGTCCAGTTTCCTACCACACTGATTGCAATTACAGTTCCAGGTGAGGCATCATTAGGTTCTGCAATTTGCTACATATCTGCAAGGTTCATGGACTCAGATTGTGAAGCATGAGAACCCTCTGACTTTTTCCTTTGCCACCACCTGAATATTTTGCTGTTTATAGATCTGTTAATATAGGTTAGTCCCTTCTCTGGCATTCTCCGTTCTTTTTTTTTTTTTTTTTTTTTTTTTTTTTATATTTACAGTTCTCTGACCGTCAGTCACACCATTTGTGCAAGGAAGTTTTTGACTAACAGGTAGCAGTCTGGTTCCAGCATGGGATGAAATAGCCTTGCGTCTCCTGCTCTTTTAAAAAATAAAATAAAAACAAAAACAAAAAAAAACACCGAATCAACCTGCTGCGTCAGGGCCTAGTGATTTTTATAGCATTATTTGTTTGAGTTTCTGCACGGCAAAGATTGGTATTTTCAGTTGAATTTAGTATGAACTCAGCCCAGTTGAGCGAGGTTTGTAACAATATTAAAGATAAAGAACATATAAATACTCTCAACATTGTAAATAAGAATATTTTCCCAAAGATCCATCCAAATTTTCATCATTCTCTCCCCCAGCCCGTTTAGATCAACCCATGAAATTAATTTACAAACCCCTTATTGTAAATATTATACAAAATTAAATCTACCTGAGTGCATATCTAAAGTGGTCCTCTTACCAGATCCTCTGTATTCTTTGGCCCCCAATAATAGTTGGTGTTTTTACTGAAATGCAACAATTCAGTATCAGTTTGGTTTAACAAAGTTTTGTGAATAATGGTAAGCATTATGCCACCAACGTAATTGTACCTGGGCGCCGTGACCAATTTTCCTCCTGGACCCTTCTCCACAATGACAACTACAACTGGGTAGGACCATTTTATGAAATCAGTATGGGAGTTGGCCATTAAAGAATATATTGCCTTCCACCATACTGTCCAGGTCCCTGTTTAAGGTACGCCGTAAATAACACATTCTTTTTGGTACCCATGTTAAATTATACCCATCACTACTGAGTCACGTTGTTTGCAAATACATGGGGATCACTGAACTTTACTTTGTATCCTGAAAACTCATCTGGCCGGGGTATCAATGAAGATAGGAAGGTGCTGGCTTGTGTAATAGTCATTCAGATATCATCAGCTACAGAAAGGGGTTAATTGGCCCCACCTTGGATAATTCGCCCTGGAGCTGGGGGGAGGGGTGCCTTAATAGCAAATGCCAAGGTTTCTAAATCCAACAAAATAACAAGGGTGATGATTACCACCCCTGTCACGTGCCACATTTCATATGCATACGGGGAGGATGGTGTTAACTGGATTAATTTAATCCAGGGTTATTTAACTCTCGGAGTGCCTGTCCTTCTCTGATGTATGAAGGGATGTGTATCGAGTTAAGAAATCCCCCGTCAGCCTCTTTATAAGCAGCTCAGGATGAATAAAAAAATGCTTTGTAAAAGGAGGGTGATGTTTCAGCAGTATCTTTAGAATGTGTAATAGGTCTACCATCCTTTGCGCAGATTGCAGGAATAGCCAATAGTTCTTCCCTTTGTTTTACCTGAAAGGCTAACGTCTGCCCTGCCTTCTTCTACCCCTTCCACCCCCTATAATCTAGCCATCTGAATTTCATGAGGGCTTTTTCTACAGTTGAAGTATAACTGTGTGCCAGCTCCTAAATGGCATTGTAGGTGCGGGTAAGGTTCCGATTATATTCTGTGTGTGTGTGTGGAAAGGCCACTTGATTGGGTCAAGGGCCAGATTCTGTTTGTCACTACATTGAGGTTTGTCCTACGCAGTTTGCTTTGTTTGACTCAGCAGCAGAGCTTTGTCATCCTAAGGGGACGTAAATAGATCCTAGGATCAGAACCTGAACAGCAGTCTTAATTTCTCAAAAGCATATCCACCATAGTCACCTTTCCATGATTTGAGGGTTCTACATGGGAGTGATTTGTCCATGAGAATAGCAACTCTGTATTTCCTTGATGGATTAGGTCTGCTTGCTCAGTGTGCAGCTATATACTGCCTGCCGACCTAGTATCTCTTGAATTTATTAACCTTGTGTGGCGGCAGGTGGGCGGTGTTCGCCCTTTGAATGTGAATGTTAAGAGGAAAAAGAAAATACAATATTTACATCAAACATATTACCAGTATAGGTGTAGTCTGTTGGCAGTTTTGAGGTCGTGGTTGAGATCTGATCACAAGCTGTCCTTCTGTTTTTGGACATCCAGTTTATCGTCACTCCACTGTGCTGAACCTGTGTGCATTGGTGCCACCCCTGTTGAGTCTAGGAAAATCAAACCATTCATCTAGTTAAGTGAATTCAGATATTTTCCCATTGATTGTCACAATCGGAACTGCTTGGTTCAGTAGACTGTACTAGATGCCATTTTGTCACAGTTGAGGCCTCAATGCTGAAACCTCTTTCTTTTGATTGAAGTACTGTGAGAAAAGCCTGCAGTGATCAGTATTTTTGAGCCCTCTAATTGGAAAGGTACATTGTTTTTTTCACAGCTTCAAAAATTAGGGGGGTGCTGGTGAACTAGTAGACAGGCTATGATGATTAGTGGGACATTAAATCAGTGAAGTCCGTGGGCCTGTTGGAATTCAAGAGCACCTGGTAATGGGAGATCAAGTAACCGCAGCAAAAAAGGCTGTAGAAAGTAGATGATATATCCTTTTTTTTCCCCACTTGTCAGGGACCCCATGAATTTGTATATACATGTATGTGTGTGTATTGAGATATATATATATATATATATATATATATATATATATGTGTGTGTGTGTGTGTGTATGTATGTATGTATATATATATATATATATATATGTTTGATGGCATGTGTAGCTGCAGATACACATGCTGTGCATACGTCTGCCATCTAGTGTTGTGCTCGGAGTGTTAGAAGTTGTTTTGCTTCGAACGGCTCCATTGTGCATGGGCATCGACTCCACGTTAGATTGTTTTCTTTCCGCCGTTGGGTTCGGACGCGTTTCCTTTCACTCCGATATTTCGAGTCGGAAAAGTTTCAAAACTCTCTATTTCTCGTCGGTATTGTTTCGATCGCGTTCCATCTTCTGTCGACACTTCAGTACCGTTGGATCAAACATCTTTACTCGCCCTTCCGGGCACCCGCGCCCAACTCAGGCCTAGTCTGGCTGACCGCATGAAAGCCTCATGGACCGGACAGAAGAGCACGGAGACTCGAGATGGCATCCAAAAGCACCGAACATCTCGACATCAAAGAGGAGGAGATCATGCAGACTGCTGTCTCCTTTCGAGGATGCGACTCCGAGCAGGAGTCCGAGGAGGTCAAGTCCGGTCACGGCAGGACAGCACATGAGTACGCCTGCCCCTGTCCCAGCCAAACCCAAGCATAAAGCCTTGGGGACGCCACTGCCAGAAGGCCATGGCTCGACCCGAAAAAAGACCTTTGGTGACCAACCCATAACTTCGGCACCGAAAAAGGCCACTCCTCCCAAGCCAGTAAAAGCAAGGATAATTACTCCTAGGGTGGAGAAAAAATATAAGCCACCTCCTTCTGATCCTGTCTTTATCACCCAACAGTTACCTCCAGTCATCAGGTGATGCACCCCCACCAGACAAAGAGTAGGAAGATTGATTCTGCGGGGAAAAGAGTGGCATCTCAGGCAGCCAACCAGTGGAGGATAGCCAACTCTCAGGCATTGTTGGCTAGATACGACAGGGCCCACTGGGATGAGATGAGACATAATTCAACATCTCCCCAAGGAACAGCAAAACAGGGCACAACAAGTAGTAGAGGAAGGACAAGCCATCACCAGTGATCAGCTCCAGATCAGGTCAGGCCTAGACTCTGCAGATACAGGAGCCAGAACCATCAAAACTGCTGTAACCATAAGAAGACATGCATGGCTTAGGTCTTCAGGATTCAAGCCTGAAATACAACAGGCAGTCCTCAATAATCCGTTCAACCAAAAACAACTTTTCGGCCCAGAGGGGGACACGGCAATTGAAAAAATAAAAGATTCGGACACATGCAAAGGCCATGGGTGCTCTGTATACCACGCAATACAGGGGATCCTTTCGTAAGCCCCAATATAGAGGTGGATTTAGAGCACAAACTGCCGAGGCATCCACCTCGCAACCAAAGTCGGCCTACCAACCTCAATATCAATGAGGTTGGTTTCAAAGGTACTTAATGAGGCCAGTACCCCAGTGCAAGGGAAAATATCAACCAGCAAAACAAGCCTCACAACAAACTAAGCAGTGGCTTGTGCCATCCCTTCCCAGTTCACATCTAACCTGTGGGGGGAAGACTGCAAAGGTTCCACAACAATTGGCTACCCATTACCACAGACAGTTGGGTATTATCAATTATCCACAATGGCTATTGCATAGAATTGACACAAACTCCACCAAATATTCCACCAAGACCACACAAGCTGTCCACAGACCATATTGCTCTGTTGCAAGAAGAAGTAAAATCTCTATTACTCGAACAAGCAATAGAACCTGTACCACATAATCAAATAGGGACAGGAGTTTACTTACTGTATTTCCACATTTCCAAAAAGGACAGGACCTTAAGGCCAATATTAGATCTCAGAACCCTCAATCTTTACATCCTGTCAGAACACTTTCACATGGTAACGCTACAGGATGTTATCCCACTACTTCAACAACACGACTTCATGGCAACATTAGACATCAAGGATGCCTATTTTCACATACCCATCCACCCAGCGCACAGAAAATATCTCAGATTTGTCATTCAAAGAAAGCATTATCAGTTCAAAGTGTTACCCCTCGGAATACCAGCTACCAGGGTATTCACAAAATGCCTGGCGGTAGTCGCAGCCTACCTAAGAAGACAACATCTTCATGTCTTTCCATATCTGGACGATTGGCTAATAAAATCAAACAGTCCTACACAGTGTCAAAACCATGCGCATTATGTAATACAACCACTGCACACCCTAGGGTTCTCCATAAACTACCAAAATTCACAACTACAACCTGTGCAAATTCAACAGTATTTAGGGGTGACACTAAATACTCAAAAAGCGCTAGTAAGCCCAAATCCGCAAAGAATACAAGCATTTTACAATATATTAGCACAAATACAGACAGGCCAACAGTACACTGTAAAATTCGTCATGAAAGTATTAGGCATGATGGCATCCTGTATTGCGACTGTTCCACATGCAAGACTAAACATGCTGCCCTTTCAACAGTGCTTTGCACAGCAATGATGTAAGGAAATGCCTCCTTGGCATGGTTACCCCCTAACTTTTTGCCTTTGCTGATGCTAAGTTTTGATTGAAAGTGTTCTGGGACCGTGCTAACCCGGCCCAGCACCAGTGTTCTTTCCCTAAACTGTTTCTTTGCTTCCACAATTGGCACAGCCCTGGCACTCAGGTAAGTCCCTTGTAACTGGTACCCCTGATACCAAGGGCCTTGATGCCAGGGGAGGTCTCGAAGGGCTGCAGCATGTCTTATGCCACCCTGGGGACCCCCTCACTCAGCACATGCACACCTCCCTCACAGCTTGTGTATGCTGGTGGGGAGAAAGACTAATTTGACATGGCACTTCCCACAGAGTGCCATGCCAACCTCTCACTGCCTGTGGCATAGGTAAGTCACCCCTCTAGCAGGCCTTACAGCCCTAAGGCAGAGTGCACTATACCACAGGTGAGGGCATATGTGCAAGAGCACTATGCCCTTACAGTGTCTAAGCAAAACCTTAGACATTGTAAGTGCAGGGTAGCCATAAGAGTATATGGTCTGGGAGTTTGTCAAACACGAACTCCACAGTTCCATAATGGCTACACTGAAAACTGGGAAGTTTGGTATCAAACTTCTCAGCACAATAAATGCACACTGATGCCAGTGTGCAATTTATTGTAACATACACCCAGAGGGCATCTTAGAGATGCCCCCTGAATACCAATCCGAATTCTAGTGTAGGCTAACTAGTTTCTGCCAGCCTGCCACACACCAGACATGTTTCTGGCCACATGGGGAGAGTGCCTTTGTCACTCTGTGGCCAGGAACAAAGCCTGTAGTGGGTATAGTTGCTTCTCACCTCCCCCTGCAGGAACTGTAACACCTGGCGGTGAGCCTCAAAGTCTCACCCCTTTTGTTACAGTGCCTCAGGGCATCCCAGCTAGCGGAGATGCCTGCTCTGGCCACTGCCCCCACTTTTGGCGGCAAGGCTGGAGGAGATAATGAAAAAAACCAAGGAGGAGTCACCCACCAGTCAGGACAGCCCCTAAGGTGTCCTGTGTGTTTTAGGCACCTCTTTGACCTCTGCACCTGACCGGCCCTGAGCTGCTGGTGTGGTAACTTTGGGGTTGCCTTGAACCCCCAACGGTGGGCTGTCTATGCCCCGGAACTGAGACTTGTGTTTCACTTGCCTCGCAAACTAACCTTTACTTACCTCCCTCAGGAACTGTTGATTTTTGCACTGTGTCCACTTTGAAAAAGACTGTATATGATATTGCTTTTATTCAAAGTCCCTAAAGTATCTAAGTGAAGTACCTTGCATTTAAAGTGTTTACTGTAAATCTTGAACCTGTGGTTCTTAAAATAAACTAAGAAAATATATTTTTCTATATAGAAACCTATTGGCCTGGAGTAAGTCTTTGAGTGTGTGTTCCTCATTTATTGCCTGTGTGTGTACAACAAATGCTTAACTCTACTCTCTGATAAGCCTACTGCTCGACCTCACTACCACAAACTAGAGCATTAGAATTCTCTAATTTGGCCACTATCTTACCTGTAAGGGGATCCCTTGGACTCTGTGCACACTATTTCTTACTTTTAAATAGTATATACAGAGCCAACTTCCTACAAATGGTCACAGGCACACGGTCAACTTCAGGATCTACTGTTGATAGACTGCCAAACATACATGTCCCTTCAGTGGTGGAATTCCACAAACCTAAACAAAGGGTGGATAGTTCAAGACCCCGTGCGTCAGATCATACTTACAACATAATGCATCAATGATTGGCTGGGGAGCTCACCTCAACAATCACAATATTCAAGGACAATGGGAGACCAAACACAAACAGTTACACATAAATCACTTAGAGTTGTTAGCCGTATTCCTAGTACTCAAAGCTTTTCATCCTCTTCTTGCTCACTAGAGTATCCTTATCAAAACAGACAACATGACAACAATGTATTACCTAAACAAACAAGGAGGGACACATTCGTCCCAACTCTTCCTCCTAGCCCAAAAAATTTGGAAATGGGCAATCCACAACAAGATTCACCTGGTAGCTCAATACATTCCAGGGATACACAACCAATTGGCAGATGTTCTCAGCAGAAATCATCAACAAACACACAAGTGGGAGATTCACCCTCAAGTACTTCAATCATACTTTCAATAGTGGGAAACACCACACACAGATCTGTTCGTCACCAGCGAAAACGCAAAATGCCAAAACTTTCTATCCAGGTACCCACATCCCCTATCCAAGGGCAATGCTCTATGGATCAATTGGTCAGGGATATTTGCTTACGCTTTTCCCCCTCTTCCACTCATTCCATTTCAAGTCTACAAACTGCGTCAAAACACGCTCAAACTGATACTCATAGCGCCAACGTGGGCACGTCAACTGTGGTACACAACACTATTAGACCTGTCAGTCGTACCACATATCAAACTTTCAAACAGACCAGATCTGTTGACACAAAACAAAGGGCAAATCAGGCATCCAAATCCCAACACACTCAATCTAGCGATTTGGCTGCTGAGGCCATAGAATTTGGGTATCTACAACTACCAACCAAATGTATGGAAGTAATTAAGCAAGCAAGAAAGAAACCCCACTACCAAGCAGTGCTACGCCAACAAATGGAAAAGATTTGTGTATTACTGTCAATCTAAACAAATTACCCCTCTTTCAGCATCAAATCAAGATATTGTATGCTGTTTTGCTTCATTTGCAAAAATCAAATTTAGCTTTTTCTTCCATAAAAATACATCTCTCTGCAATTTCCCCATATTTGTAAAATAGACAGCACAGCTCTTCATTTAGTGTTCCTGTTATCAAAGCCTTCATGGGAGGGTTAAAACCCATCATCCCACCTAGAACGCCCCCAGTGCCTTCGTGGGATCTAAACATAGTGCTCACGCGACTTATGGGCCCACCATTTGAACCTATGCACTCATGTCAAATACAATTCTTAACATGGAAAGTAGCCTTCCTAGTCGCAGTTACTTCATTGCGAGGAGTAAGTGAAATTCAAGCTTTCACAATTCAAGAACCGTTCATACCACTACATAAGCATAAAGTCATAGTACGAACTAACCCTAAATTTCTTCCAAAAGTAGCATCACCTTTTCATATCACAGTGAAACTACCAGTCTTCTTCCCACAGCCAGTTTCTGTGGCAGAGTGAGCCCTGCATACATTAGATTTTAAAATAGCCCTAATGTATTACATAGAACAAAATCATTTAGAAAAACTAAACAGTTATTTGTGGCCTTCCAGAAACCTCATACTGGTAACCCCATTTCAAAACAAGGTCTAGCAAGATGGATCGTAAAATGCATCCAAACATGTTAACTTAAAGCTAAAAGACAACTTTTAGTTGCACCTAAAGCACATTACACAAGGAAAAATGGGGCTACAATGGCCTTCTTAGGAAAAATCTCTTCATCAAATCAGATCATTTCCACATGGCCACACTACAGGACGTAGTTCCCTTAATAAAACAAGGAGAATACATGGCAATGCTGGATCTAAAGGATGTGTATTTTCACATACCCATTCATCCATCTCACAGGAAGTACCTCAGATTTGTAATACAGGGCAACCATTACCAATTCAAAGTATTACCCTTCGGGATAACAGCACCCAGAGTATTCACAAAATGCCTAGCTGTAGTAGCAGCTCATATTAGGAGACATCACATGCACGTATTCCCGTATCTAGACGATTGGCTAATAAAGGCCCACACTCAACACCAGTGTCAAAGTCACACGCAGTATGTAATAGATACTCTACACAAACTAGGTTTCTGTATAAATTACCAAAAATCTCACTTGCAACCTTCCCAAATACAACAATACTTACGAGCCACACTCAACATGCAAAAAGCAATTGCCACTCCAAGTCCACAAAGAAAGAGTTCAATCGTTTTAAAATATAAAATCAAGCATGCAACCAAACCAACAATACACGGTCAGGTTTGTAATGAAACTACTAGGCATGATGTCCTCATGCATCGCTATTGTCCCAAACGCACGGCTACACGTGCAGCCCTTACAACAGTGCCTAGCAAAACAATGGACACAGGCACAAGGTCAACTTCATGATCTAGTGTTGATAGACCGCCGAACACACTTCGCTTCAATGGTGGAACCTTGTAAATTTAAGCAAAGGGCGGCCGTTTCAAGACCCAGTGCCTCATGCCATTATCACAACAGACGCTTCCATGATTGGGTGGGGAGCACACCTCAACAATCACAGTATACAAGGTCAAGGGATAAGTCAACAAAAAACAAATTCACATAAATCTCTTAGAACTACTAGCAGTCTTTCTAGCACTAAAAGCCTTTCAACCCCTTCTAGTCCACAAACACATTCTTGTCAAAACAGACAATATAACAACAATGTACTATTTAAACAAACAAGGGGGGGACACACATCACAACTGTCTCCTTGCACAAAATATTTGGCATTGGGCAATTCACAAAAACATTCGCCTGATAGCACAATATATACACCAGGCATTCACAATCAGTTAGCCGACAATCTCAGTTGAGATCAACAGCAAACTCACGAGTGGGAAATACATCCCCAGATTCTACAAGATTACTTCTACCGCTGGGGGACACCAGACATAGATCGGTTTGCAACAAAACGCAAAATGCCAAAACTTTGCATCCAAGTACCCACACTCAGTCCAAGGGCAATGCTCTATGGATCAGTTGGTCAGGGATATTTGCTTATGCTTTTCCCCCTCTCCCACTCATTCCTTTCCTAGTCAACAAACTGAGTCAACACAAACTCAAACTAATACTCATAGCTCCAATATGGGCTCGCCAACCGTGGTACACCACACTGTTGGACTTCTCAGTAGTACCTCACATCAAACTCCCAAACAGATCAGACACCCCAAACCAGCATCGCTCAACCTAGCAATCTGGCTCCTGAAGTCTTCGAATTTGGCTATCTAAACCTTTCAAATGAGTTTATGGAAGTCATTAAACCGGCAAGGAAACCGACAACAAGGCATTGTTATGCTAATAAATGGAAAAGGTTTGTTTTCTTCTGTCAAGCAAATCAAATCACGCCGTTGGAGGCCGCCATACAAAACATTGTGAGTTACTTACTACACTTAAAAAAAGTAATCTCGCTTTGTCTTCCATCAAAATTCATCTTACTGCAATCTCTGCTTACCTGCAGATTAAACATACAAAGTCACTTTTTAGAATCCCAGTTATTAAAGCCTTTATGGAAGGACTAAAAAGGATCATACTTCCAAGAACCCCACCAGTACCCTTGTGGAATCTTAATATTGTACTTACACGACTCATGGGTCCACCGTTTGAACCCATGCATTCTTGTCAAATCCAATTCTTAACTTGAAAGGTAGCTTTTCTAATAGCCATCACTTCACTACGAAGAGTTAGCGAAATACAGGCGTTTACTATCCAAGCACCCTTTATACAAATACATAAAGTGGTTCTCTGTACAAATCCAAACTTTTTACCAAAAGTCATATCACCGTTTCATCTAAACCAAACAGTTGAGCTTCCAGTCTTCTCCCCACAACCAGACTCAGTAGCAGAAAGAGCACTGCATACATTAGACATAAAGAGAGCGCTAATGTATTACATAGACAGAACAAAAGCATTTCGTAAAACGAAATAATTGTTTGTTGCTTTCCAAAAACCGCATGCTGGTAACCCTATATCCAAACAGGGCATAGCCAGATGGATAGTCAAATATATTCAGACCTGTTACCTCAAAGCTAAAAGAGAATTACCCATTACACCAAAGGCACACTCCACTAGAAAGAAAGGAGCAACAATGGCCTTTCTAGGTAATATACCAATGACAGATTTGTAAAGCAGCCACTTGATCTACACCTCATACCTTTACTAAACATTACTGTGTAGATGTGTTAGCAACCCAACAAGCCACAGTATGACAGGCTGTATTAAGAACATTATTTCAAACAACTTCAACTCCTACAGGCTGACCACCGCTTTCAGGAGGATTACTGCTTTGTAGTCTTTGCACAGCATGTGTATCTGCAGCTACACATGCCATTGAACGGAAAATGTCACTTACCCAGTGTACATCTGTTCATGGCATGTTGCGCTGCAGATTCACATGCGCTCTCCAACCTCCCCGGGAGCCTGTAGCTGTTTTAGTTGCATTTAAATTGTATATATGTAAATAAATATTCCTTTATCACAAACTTTGTACATACATATCTACTCCATTGCATGGGCATCTTTAGTATCCTCATTCCACTCCTACCTCACCCTATGCGGGGAAAACAATCTAACATGGAGTCGACGCCCATCGCAATGGAGCCGAAAGGGAGGAATCCCTCGGTCCCGTGACTCGAAAATACTTCTTAGAAGAAAAACAACTTGTAACACTCCGACACACACGGGGATGACAAAGGATGACCCGGATGCATGGGACTTACATGATGCACTGGTCTCCGACAACAGTCCCGATTGTTACCCAGCAAGGCCGTCACCTCCAGAGGACAGCACTGCATATATGCAGGTACTATCGAGGGCAGCTACTTTCCACAATGTAGCCATGCATGCGGAGCCAATAGAGAATGATTTCCTATTTAACACCTTGGCATCCACCCACAGCTCCTACCAAAGTCTGCCAATGCTCCCAGGCATGCTCAAGCACGCAAAACAGGTCTTCCAGGACCCAGTGAAAGGCAGAGCTATCCCGCCTAGGGTGGAGGAAAAAATACAAACCTCCCCCAACGGACCCTGTGTTTATAACACAGCAACTGACACCAGATTCGGTGGTTGTGGGAGCAGCAAGAAAGAGGGCAAACTCCCAATCATCAGGAGACGCACCACCGCCTGACAAGGAAAGCCGGAAGTTAGATGCTGCCGGAAAACGAGTGGCAGCACAGGCAGCCAATCAATGGCGAATTTACAACTTGCAAGCTCTACTGGCTCGCTACGACAGAGCACACTGGGACGAGATGCAGCACATTATACAGCACTTGCCCAAGGAAAACCAAGAATGTGCCCAACAGTTGTTGAAGGTCAAGCAATTTCAAACAACCAGATAAGGGCTGCATTGGACTCGGCAGACACAGCAGCATGGACAGTCAACACTGCGGTAACCATTCGCAGGCATGCATGGTTACGGAGCTCAGGTTTTAAACCGGAAATCAAGCAAGTTATGTTAAATATGCCGTTTAACCAGCAATAATTGTTTGGGCCGGAGGTGGACACGGCAATTGAGAAACTAAAGAAGGACACCGACATGGCCAAAGCCATGGGCGCGCTCTACTCCCCACAAAGCAGAGGCACTTTTAGAAAGACACAATTTCGGGGGGGGGGGGGGGGGGGGGGTTCGTACTCAAACACCAGAGCCTTCCACCTCACAAACCAGACCCACCTATCAGGGGCAGTACCAGAGAGGAGGGTTTCGAGGCTCATACAGAGGTAGACAATTCTCAAGAGCAAGGGGAAAATTCCAAAGCCTTAAAACAGGTCAAGCCAAACAGTGACTTCAATGTCACAAACCCCCAACACTTAACACCATTGGGGGGGAGACTTACTGCATACTATGAAAACTGGACAAACATAACTACAGACGCATGGGTCCTAGCCATTATCCAACATGGTTATTGCATAGAATTCATAAATTTCCCACCAGATGTGCCCCCAAGAGCACACAATATGTCCAAACACTTAGACCTGTTACAACTAGAAGTCCAAGCATTGTTACAAAAACAAGCAATAGAATTAGTACCCAACTATCAAAAAGGAACAGGTGTCTACTCACTATATTTACTAATTCCAAAGAAAGACAAAACGTTGAGACCCATATTAGACCTCAGAACGCTGAATCTCTACATCAAATCATATCACTTCCACATGGTAACACTTCGACGTGATTCCCTTGCTCAAAAAACAGGACTACATGTCAACGTTAGATCTCAAGGATGCATATTTCCACATACCCATACATCCATCGCACAGGAAATACTTAAGGTTTGTAATCCACGGCGTGCATTATCAATTCAAGGTGTTACCGTTTGGGATAACAGCCCCAAGGGTATTCACTAAATGCCTTGCAGTATTAGCCGCTCATATAAGGAGACAGCACATGCACGTATTCCCATACTTAGACGATTGGTTAATAAAAACCAGCACTCAGCAACAGTGTCTTCTTCACATGCAATACATTATAGAAACTCTACACAAACTAGGGTTTTCTATAAATTACCAAAAATCACATCTACAACCATCCCAGATACAACAATACTTGGGAGCAACACTCAACACACAAAAAGCGATTGCCACTCCAAGTCCGCAAAGGGTACAAGCGTTCCAAAATATAGCACTTAACATGCAGCCAAACCAACACTACCAAGTGAGGTTTGTAATTAAACTCCTAGCAATGATGTCTTCATGCATAGCCATTGTCCCAAACGCAAGATTACACATGCAGCCCTTACAACAGTGCCTAGCAAAACAATGGACACAAGCACAGGGTCAACTCCAAGATCTAGTGTTGGTAGACAGCCAGACACACTTCTCGCTTGAATGGTGGAACCCTATAAATTTTAACCCAGGGCGGCCATTCCAAGACCCAGTGCCTCAATACGTGATCACAACAGATGCTCCCATGATGGGGTGGGGAAGCACACCTCAACCAGCACAGTATACAGGGACAATGAGACAATCAACAAAAACTGCACGTAAATCATTTAGAACTGTTGGCAGTGTTTCTAGCATTGAAAGCATTTCCACCACTGATAGCCCACAAACACATTCTTGTCAAAACCGACAACATGACGACAATGTATTACCTCAACAAACAAGGAGGGACACACTCATCACAACTGTGTCTCTTAGCACAGAAAATTTGGCATTGGGCAATTCACAATCACATTTGCCTAATAGCACAATACATCCCAGGCATTCAAAACCAGTTAGCCGACAATCTCAGTCGAGATCACCAACAAACACACGAATGGGGAAATTCATCCCCAGATCCTACAAGATTACTTTCTACGCTGGGGAACACCAAAAATAGACCTATTCGCAACAAAAGAAAAGCAAAATGCCAAAACTTCGCGTCCAGGTACCCACACCCTCAGTCCAAGGGCAATGCGTTATGGATCAGTTGGTCAGGGATATTTGCTTACGCTTTTCCCCCTCTCCCACTCATTCCTTATCTGGTAAACAAACTGAGTCAAAACAGACTCAAACTAATACTCATAGCACCAACTTGGGCTTTGCCAACCGTGGTACACAACACTGCTGGACCTATCAGTAGTACCTCATGTCAAATTACCAAACAGGCCAGATCTGTTAACTCAACACAAACAACAGATCAGACACCCGAATCCAGCATCGCTCAATCTAGCAATCTGGCTCCTGAAGTCTTAGAATTTGGACACTTAGACCGTACACAAGAATGTATGGAGGCCATTAAAGAAGCTAGGAAACCTACTACAAGACATTGTTATGCAAACAAATGGAAAAGATTTGTTTACTGCTGCCACAATAATCAAATTCAACCACTACATGCTTCCGCAAAGAACATTGTGAGTTACTTATTACACTTACAAAAGTCTAAACTAGCATTCTCTTCTATTAAAATACATCTCACAGCAATATCTGCCTATCTGCAGATTACACATTCAACATCGCTTTTTAGAATCCCAGTTATCAAAGCATTTATGGAGGTATTAAAGAGAATCATACCCCCGAGAACACCACCAGTACCTTCGTGGAACCCTATTATTGTATTAACACGACTCATGGGACCACCATTTGAACCCATGCACTCTTGTGAAATGCAATACTTAACTTGGAAAGTAGCCTTCCTAATAGCTATCACATCTCTTAGAAGATTAAGTGAGATACAAGCATTTACTATACAAGAACCCTTTATACAAATACATAAACATAAAGTGGTTCTCTGTACAAATCCCAAATTCTTACCAAAGGTTATATCACCATTCCACCTAAACCAAACAGTGGAACTCCCAGTCTTCTTTCCACAACCAGACTCAGTAGCCGAAAGAGCCCTACATATATTAGACATAAAAAGAGCACTAATGTATTACATTGACAGAACAAAACAGTTTCACAAAACAATTGTTTGTAGCCTTCCAAAAACCTCATGCAGGAAATCCTATATCCAAGCAAGGCATTGCCAGATGGATAGTGAAATGTATTCAAACTTGCTATATTAAAGCAAAAAGAGATCTACCTATTACACCAAGAGTGCATTCCACTAGGAAAAAAGGCACCAGAATGGCTTTTCTAGGAAATATACCTATGACAGAAATTTGTAAGGCAGCCACCTGGTCTACGCCTCATACATTCACAAAACATTACTGTGTAGATGTGTTAACAACACAAGCCACAGTAGGACAGTCTGTATTACGAACATTATTTCAAACAACTTGAACTCCTACAGGTTAAGCCACCGCTTTTGGGGAGATTACTGCTTATTAGTCTATGCACAGCATGTGTATCTGCAGCTACACATGCCATCGAACTGAAAATGTCACTTACCCAGTGTACATCTGTTCGTGGCATGAGTCGCTGAAGATTCACATGCACCCTCCCACCTCCCCGGGAGCCTGTAGCCATTATAAGTTGAATGAAAATTGTAAATTTGTAAATAAATACTATTTTAATACACATTATGTACATACATACTTACTCCATTGCATGGGCACTTTTAGTATATTCACAACTCCTACCTCACCCTCTGCGGGGAAAACAATCTAAGATGGAGTCAACGCCCATGCGCAATGGAGCCGAAAGGGAGGAGTCCCTCGGTCTCGTGACTCGAAAAGACTTCTTAGAAGAAAAACAACTTGTAACACTCCGACCCCAACACTAGATGGCAGGATAATGCACAGCATGTGAATCTGCAGCGTCTCATGCCACGAACAGATGTACACTGGGTAAGTGACATTTTCCGTGTGTGTGTGTGTGTGTGTGTATATGTGTATATGTGTATGTTTGTACATATATATGTATGTTTGTATATATATGTATGTATATATATATGTGTATGTATGTCTATATATATGTATGTATGTATATATATATATGTATGTGTATATATATGTGTATGTATGTCTATATATATGTGTGTGTATGTGTGTGTATATATATATGTATATATATATATATAAGAAAAGATGTCCTGATCTGCGTGTTACGGCGCACTTAATTCTCCGGTGGTGCTGGTTTGAGGCAGGACAACCATATTTTCAGAAAACAAGATTCTCTTTCTGTTTTAGCAAGAGAAAACCGCACTCTGTCGTTGTGCCAAAAATACCTTAACTTTTAATACATTAGTGAGATCATAAACAAACAAACAGGAATCCCCTGACCCGTTTCGGTCTCACCGGACCTTGTTCACAGGTGTTTCCTGTGTGCTAATTTCGGCGCTTTAAATAAAGTACTCCAAAGTAACAGAAAAAATACTCAAGTTACACCACTTATCAAGGGTTACTCCATAACATCACTAAATATATACACTTTAACAAAGAAAAATTAAACGTTTTTCTATATACATATTTACCAAATTGTGACAGTGTTTTAACTACAATCCAAGGTGTTTTTCACTAAGTTCCACATTGCATTCTGGTATATGTAGTTTATAGCATTTCATTGAATCAAATTATTTTTAAATATATGTCATAAAATCTTGTTTCAGCGACTAATGGAGACTTCAAAGCAATTTCTGAGGTGTGTTAACAAAATATAGGGGCCCTCATTAGTTTTTAATTTATATTCACATTGGATTCATATTCATGTATTGCATGTTACCTACAATAGCACAATCCCCAACGTTTCTTTTAAACAAGGCCCTCACTAAATCCTGCACCTCTGATGTAAGGAAATTAATGTTTGGGTATTATTCCTTCAGTCAACTTATATTGATAGCGCCAAAATTATATGTCTATCTGACAAATGACAACGGGAAAGAAAGCATCTTATCTATTGGTGGAAATGACATAAAATAAATGAATGGCAACATCTTATGAGCTATGACAACCCTTATAGGTGTACAAATAACTCCTCATCCTGATTTAAACCTAGCGGGGTGAGAGATCGGATATCAAGTATATGTCTGGATTCTAGTTGACTCAATTGCTTTTCTCTGTCACCACCACGTTCTGATTTTAGTACCTGATCAATTACATAGAATGTCACGAGTTCCCACTTGCTGTCATGTTTCTGTTCCATATGTCTTGCTGTTGCATAGCTCCTATCCATATTGATAGTTGCTCGAATATGTTCTAAAATTCGCTTTTTAGTCTCACATATGGTACTGCCAACATATTTCAACCCACAAGGACATTCAATCACATATACTGTGAATCGACTTTTACAGTTCAAGTGCTTACGTATCACTCTCTCCATGCCAGTATTTGTGGAGTACTCTTTCTTATTCACCCCAATTTTACATGCCTTACAGCTGCTGCATTTCCAAAAGCCAGTTTTCTGTAACCAGTTTGCTTTTGTAGTTTGGAAATGACTGTGCATTAATTTATCCCTTAAGTTTGCTGTTCTTCTGAAAGTCATTAATGTGTATTGTCCCATGATTTCCCCCACTATTGGGTCCATTTGTAAAATTGCCCAGTGGTTTTACGAATTTGTGTGGCAGTCTGTGAGTATGTTGTTATGAACCTCAGCTGTTGTTGTTTGGCATGTTTAATGGCTTGGTTTCCTCCATGAATTAATTGTTCTCTTGATGATTGTTTCACACGTTTCTGTGCCAGAGCTAAACACTTTTTCGGATATTATCTTGCCAGGAATCTCTCCTCCGCTAATTTTAAGTGCTTCTCACACTCTTCCGGCTCTGAGCAGATTTTCTTTATTCGTAGAAATTCACCATAGGGAATGTTCCACTTTGTTCGTGGTGGGTGAAAACTGTTAGCATGTAATATGGAGTTCGTAGCTGTTATTTTCCTGTGCAATGAAGTCTGAATTGTCCCCTCTTTAACATAAATTTCTGTATCTAGAAATGTCACACGTGTCGCACTGATGTCGTAGGTGAAATTAAGTTTGGCTACATTAGAGTTCAAGATCTTAAAGTATTCATCCAATTCTGACTCAGTACCATCCCAGATAAGAAAAAGGTCATCAATAAACCTCAGCCAAGTCACTACTTTTTGTTGGTAAATCTCGTTTTCTTCTGCCCAAGCTATTCGTTGTTCAAACCATCCCATTGTCAGATTCGCAAAATTGGGAGGAAAAGAAAAACCCATTGCCGTGCCCTTAATTTGCAGATACAGTTGTTGGTTAAATAAGCAATAATTATTCGTTAGACAAATGTTAATCATTTCCAGAAGCATCTCATTGTGTTGATAAAAACGTATATTCCTTTGGTTGAGAAATAATTTGCATGCCTGGATTCCTATTTGATGTTCAGTGTTCGTGTAAAGCAAAACTACATCCATTGTTACTAATTTATAGGTGTCCTGCCAAGGTATCCCTTCCAGTTGTAACAGTAAGTCTCCTGTATCACGTAAATAGGAGTTCAAATTTCTTGCCAAGGGTGCTAGAAAGAAATCTATGTATTCTGACATAGGTTCTAATAGAGATGCTTTGGCTGATATTATAGGTCTACCTGGTGGATGTTGCAAATTTTTATGAATTTTAGGGAGGAAGTATATTGTTGGAGTTACAGGATGTTCCACTAACAAAAGTTTTGCCTCTACTTGATCAATGAGGCCTTGATCTTCCCACCTTAAGATACACAAATTTATCTCCTCCTTCAGTTTTATTACTGGGTCCCCAGTAACATGTGCATAACAGGTTTTATCCGACAATTGCCGCATCGCTTCTTTCACATAATCCTGTTTATTTTGTATTACAATGTTTCCACCTTTGTCCGCGGGTTTGATTTCAACCATTGTTTCCATCTGAAGTCTGTGCAGCGCCTGTTTCTCTGGTATGGTTAAGTTCTCCTCTTTCTTATTCCAATTCTTTTTATAAAGATCATGAATGACCATCTCCGCAAATAAATCTATTTTATTCCCTGCTGGTAGTGCTGGGTAAAACTTGGAAGGTGGTCTTTTATCTGTCAGGCCCGCCCCAAGAGGTTTAACTATTTCAGTAACTTCCAATGGTTTGTTTCCCAGATCTAAATTCACCAGTCATCAACGTCTCTTTATCTCCCACAGTAAGGTCATACTCCTGTGTTGGTGGATCATTTTTCTCTTTCATTTTAGTTTCCGCAAAGGTTTTGGCAAGTTTGATTTTGCGTATATACTTATAAAAGTCTATGCGTGTTTGTACTAAATCCAAATCTGTAGAGGGACAGAATTGTAGCCCCTTTTTTAGGACGGATTCCTCCGATTGGGACATTTCCCTGGTGGAAAGGTTAATAATATTTAGCTCTTGAAAGTTGCCGCTGTTTGAGTCCTGGTTTTTCTTTGTCTTCCCTCTTTGTCCCCTTCGTGTGGGTTTATTCCTTTTGCGCCTCGTCCTCTTCCTCTTGTTTTGACTTGTTGATCTTTGGATTGTTGTTGGAGGGCGAGGCGCATCTCGTTTAACAAAGTTAATTTTACGCCCTGTGTATTTGTTGAGGTTGATTCTCCTTCACTGGATTCATTATCAATTGACCTTGATTCATTACTTGATTTATCCGATTTTTCAATTTGGGATACATCTATTTGTTCCTTCAACTGTGCATATTGAAATCTCCTTGCAAAGGTGAAAATTCTCCCCTCTTCATAGTCACTTTTGTCCCTTTGAAATTTAGTTTGTTTCCGTGTTTTCACAGTCTCCTCATGTTGTTGAATTTTTGAAGCCATTTCACTCCTGATTTTACTTTCTTCTTCAGTTAATTTGATGCCCGCAATTTCTTGTTCTAAAGCCTTCAATTCAATCTGAATTTTATTCAATGCTATTTCCACATGTTTGATTAATATCAAAACTAATCCCTTTGATGAATCCAAGATATGTGCACCCCATTCTTCCAACAGTGCACTGCTTGCATCTTGGTGACTGGGCATGATACCAATTCGCAGGCCTCTTGGGATTCTGTTCACTTCAACATATTTCTTCAGGGTAAAAAGTTCCCACCATTTATTAATCTCTTTGCGTGATAGTTTCTCCCATTCACGTAATTTCATCTTCACACCACCATGATTCTGCGCCACTCCACTACTTTTGCCATTCAAGTTTGAGCTACTTGTTGCCTCATTAAAAATCTCTGCAGCTGTTGCAGTTCGTGTAGCTTCTCTTTCCTCCATTGTGCATAAAAAAACTCTATTTTGCTTGTAGATCCCACTAATGTATTTCCATGAGTTAATGTGTTATGGAATTTTTAGAACACTCCTTTGCAAAATGGCTGCGCTCGCATTAAGTAGTCTTTTTACAATCTCACTGCTTCCCGTAGATGCCAAAAAAGGCATCGCATTTGTTTTAATTGAGCTTTCACAGTCCTCTTTCTATTATTATAGCAGAGATGATAAAATAACTTTGGGACGCGAGACCGGTGCGTACTCGCGATTATAACAAATGTCGTTATAGCGACAGTTCCTTCGGAATTTTCTCTTCAGGTGGGTTCTTTTTGGTTGTTTTTGTTATCGGCCATTCTGATACCTGTGCTTTGCTTTTGGCCGAAGTTTTGCAATATTATTTAACTATCTAACGTGCTACACGATTGGAAATATTATTGAGTTTGAAATATATGTATTATTTAGCAGATTGGGAAGGCCAAATAACGGAGGTGATTTTGGAGAGGAGCATTATAATAGCTCACAAATAGATGACCTATTTTTATACTATCTTAAGATTTGAGATTCACAGCTGATTTGCCTTACAGGTAACTGTTTTACTGGCTACTCTTGATCTCACAATATTGTCAGTTTGCATGAATACTGGCAGGCTACATAACCACATTTTTGTTAAATCTACTCCCGGATTCTTGTCTGATACCAAGGGACTTGAGCCATTTGGGATAAGCGTTACTTTTTAGTGTTTCTTTCTAGTAATATATTTTTAGACTCTTTACATCACAACTATTGGAGACACGTTTGCAATTATATTAATAGGTTTCTGTTGGGAACTTTCCAGCTTGAGTCCACGTTTAGTGATACTGTCACAGGCATGTACACCATAGTGTGCAATTAACTTTATAGCACTTGCTTCACTACAAGTTCACATTTATCCATCCCACTTTTTGGTATGGTGACGGGTCCATAAAATTCTTTTTGGTACTTGATGATTGTCCAAATTTATTTACGTGGAATATGTTTGGTAAAATTTCAGCCCTGATGAAATCGATGGGGTTTCCCTGGACGAAACACGTGTTGGCTGTGGGGTTTGATTGGAACAAAGATATCAAGACTGATTCAAGGCAGTATTGCTGAGTAACTGACTGGATTGAATTTGGACATTAATATTAAAGTTCAAGATTTTCGGAACTGCATTGGAGACTGCTTCGCCTCTTCAATTATTTTGTTTGTATCTCACACCATCCTAAAGACACATAGCATGGTGTTCTCTTTCAAAGGACAATTGTAGTGACTTCAGCAGATATTTTTTTGTACTCATTCTTATACAAGTGTTTATTCTAACAATTGCCTCCTATCTGTTTATTAATTATTGTCTGTTTGGCTTGTGCACAGTTGGGGATTAGGGCGTGTGGTCCTCTAAGAGTGCACCGTGTGATAATTTATGCTAAGATTCATACTTACGTCGTAGCCTTGAGCGCCATTCTTTCCCTTAAGCAAACACCCTTTCAAATTAGAAAATTCGAGATGAGGTAGCTCAAGGCCACCCCTGCCCCCCCCCCGGAATGAAGCCACACTGGTCCTTGTGTATAAGTTGGGACATATATGGCAGTAGGCGGGTCACAAGCACCTTACTCAGAATCTTTTCATCCACATTTGACATGGAAAGGGGCTGATAGGAGGTAACTACTGCAGTGCCCCTATTTGGCTTGGGCAGCATAACTATGATGGCCTCACTCATAGTGTCTGGGAGAATCCCCCTGTCACAGGCCTCGGTGTAGACTTCAAGGAGCTTCAAGGACATAGTACCCACCCGACACTGGTAGAACCCTGCTGGCACACCATCTCCACCTGGGACTTTGCTGTCTTCAGTGTCCTAATGGCTGCTGTTATCTCTTCCCTGGTTAGAGGGGCATCCAGCTCAACCCTTTCCTCCCCTGTAAAAATCTTAATCTCCAAACCCACCAGGTAGTTGTGTTGCTCTAAAGCAGAGCAAGGAGGCAGGGGCGCATACAGTGCTTGTAAATGGGTCAAGAAGACCTTGAGTGTGTCCCCCTGTGTCAGCTTTCCCGTTTTATCTCGAATACCTGCTAAAGAGGGTACCAGCATCTCCTTGCGTAGCAGTGTAGCAAGCAATCTGCTTGTCTTACCGCCCGCCACATGAAGTTGCTTTACAAAGCTAGTTCGGCTGAATTTATCGAGGCACTGCCATACTATCCTAAGTTCCTGCCTACATTCTCTCCACTCCCTTAGCCTCTTTGTCTGAACCCTTCAACTGTGCCTTAAGTTTACCCAATTTCAGTTCCAAGATGTCCATCGACTGAGAAAATTGTTGTTTCATCCCCAAAGGTCGACTTCAGGCCCTCATTGACGCACTACCCCAGATATCTGCAAAATAGTTATTAATCAACTCTTTAACAGTCATGACACCTACCTACATCCTCCACAGGGGTATCCTAGGGGCCTCTCGCTTTCTAAACGAAACTAACAAGGGGGATTGATCAGATATCAGATAAATACAGTGCAAGATAAGCAGGGTCCACACAATGTAACAATGCACCCGATGTCAAAACAGTAGTCTAGGCAACTAAGTACCTGTGGCTGCCACAAAACATGAGTATGCTTTGATGTTTGGGTTTCTCACGCTCTACACATCCAGCAACCCTAAACGCTACATAACCGCTTTCAGGGAACTGAATATTAATGATATATTATTTGCCTTTGGGGGAAGATGATCGATATTGAAATTTCAGACACAATTCAAACCCCCAGCCAGAATGACCACAGTCATCATGTGTGCCACACCCACATTTATCACCACAGCAAAGAAGACCCCATTATCCGTATTTGGCACAGAGACATTAATCACACAAATATCTCTGCCAGCCAGTGTCCTTAAGATGGTCTACCGCCCATTAGGATCCAAGGCAACACCCCACCCGCAAAGTGGACCCCAGGGGCCACCCACGTCAGTACCCCACTGGTGTAACTAGAGTAAGAGGTCACAAAAATGTGACCCTGCCACCTACGTTTCAAGAGCGTAATGCAGTTTCCCAAGATATGGGTCTCCTGCAGGAATGCCACCATTGCCCCATAGTACCGCAGGTATGAGTATATTTGTTATTTATCAGTCTGACCTAGTCCCCTTACATTCCAGGTCACAAGCTTCCACTTGGAGGTCTTCAGTCCAGGTCATCAGTACTATCTATCTTACCCTCAACAAGCCATGCACCCCGCTGCCCCAGCCCGCAATCTCCCACCAGGTAGTTTAGTGAATAAGCTCTAGTGAGAATTTGTCCCTGTCATTAGTACTATAGTGTGAAAGAAAAACACATGAGCATTATTTTGGCATTCTACACAAGTAATCTCCCTGGGCTGACCACCAACCATTACACAAATATATAAATATGGAAACTAAAGGCACATTATTAAACTCATGATACATGTAACACTTAGAATACTAATCATAACTACCGAAAAAAACATTAATTAATGAGAAACTACATATGAGGTCCTTAGGCCTTAAAGGAATGATGGGCAGGTATACAATATGGAGCACTGCAATCAGTTAAAAAATACAACACGCTCTGTTATTTGACAGACTAACTGCTATTGGAACTTTCTGGCCTTCTTGCAGATTTTGCATATTTTTTTTACAGTAGCATTTTGTATCACGTTTATCTTGCCTTGAACCAAAGGCAACCTCACAGTGTGCTGTTCTAGTTTATCTTCTAGTCATTTTCTGGTTCTCATTTCACTTAACAATGGAGGGCCTGAAAAATGCCCTCTATCCCTTGAAGGTAGAATCTTAAGTCTTGATAAAACCTGGAACTACCTCACATTAATGAGATCGGTATTAGAGGTTGTGAGTAGTGATTGCTTTTTTCTTTTCTTATGTATGATGTGCACTTAAGTATAATACTTGAAATTAGCTTTCCCCTTACATCAAAAGTAATATGATTGCAGGTGTGACATGGTTTGTTGCTTTATGACGAATGAAAGAAGACCGGCCCAAGAAGTTGAGCATGCATTTTCAGATAAGTTCCGACTTCAAAACATGGTGACATCTTAACAGAATTTGTTCTTCAAGTTCGGTCAGACCTTAGCCATTGGTCACAGAGCTGCTGATAAAAAATCAAAGCTTCAGAAATACTTTCTGTAAGGATAGCCGATTTGTGAAATCTGGGTTTTCCACCTAAGTTGAGCAGGTGAGCTGAAAGTCATTATGGATGAATTTCTAATAAACACTGATCTTGAGTAGCTTGGAGCTCAGGGTATATTAAAAAGGAAACAGATAATTTATTGATACTGATTGTTCTACAGAACATGCCAGTTGATTAGGGATTGAAAGCTAAAAGAATCCACACACAAAGAAATAATCAGATGAACTTGAAATGACATTACTATCTTTACTGAAAACTGCAGTGTGGCCCAAGAAATGAGTGGTAGACATGCCAGGGTAACAAAACACCTTACATACGTAAGTGTGGGTTTTAAATTGGCAACAGGATTTAACTTAGATGTAAAAATTAAGTATTTCAGTGTGCTTTATTTTTCTTCGGTTGGTTGCTTACATTTTGATTAAGAATGCAGTTTTGGTATATGGCCCGAAGATATTTTTGATGAATAACAATGATATATTCTTTCACTTTACCTTTTATAGGCTTTGTATCCTCTCATCACCTGTCTCTTATGTGTCAGTCAAAAGCAATTCTTTTTAAATAACTGGCACGTTTTCCTGCAGAACTGTTTGTCCCATTTGAAGGTAAGGGACTGCAATCTTCAAATATTTCCAACTTGTACTGTGAATGTAATGACATTGTAATAGTTATCAAGGTGTTAAAATAATTTTGTTGTTGGCATTACGTAACTCATACTGCTGTAGAATATGCACCCAAGCTCATTTTTAATGTTATTCTGGTACATATGATAGCCTGTGTTTTTACCACATCTACAAAATGGTTAATGCTCATCATGGCACACACTGCATACCTCTTAACATGACACTGCAACATTTTCCTTTAAATTGAAACGATTACATTTCTAACAAATCACTCAGTATTGCTATTTGGATTATATAATTTCTCTTTTTAGGTCTGACTGGCTAAATTATATCCGAGGGGTTATTTATAGTGTTGCAGTCATTTTATATTAGGGCTGAGCAGAGTTCTCGCAGTTCTGCTATTTGGAACTCTGTGAAGTGGCAAAAAAACTCTGCCATGCTATGCAGAGTTCCGCTAGTGGCAGAGTTTGGGTAAGTCGCGCTGTTCTGGCTAAAGTTTCTCCCATGCTGTAAAATCAACACAAACGGCATCACACGGAGTGCCGGAGGGCACTAACTTCTTTCTACTGCTCAAGTAGACTTTCAACTCGAGTAGCAACTTTCACAACTAGAGTAGTAGCGACCTGCTGTGACCGCCTGCGTTCTGAAATCGTGCTCGCCAACTTATCGATTTTCCTCACTCATGCTTGTCAACTTTGCCGAGTTTTTTGGAAACTCTGCACGGCGTGGGTAAAACTCCATGAACTCCGCGAGTGAAGTCTCCGCCCACCCCTAATTTTATTGTGCTGCTTAAACTACCAGTGCAAATTAAAGCTTTCTTAACATATCTGTGCTGAAGCTCATGGTGGTGAGGTTCCCAATGGGCTGCATATCTACATAAAGTCCTTCCTGCTTCTCTGTTGTATGCATGTTCTTGCTTAATTTAAATCTAACTAACCACATTTGAGTGTTCCTTGCATGCTTCCGTTATCCATGTTTTGTTGGCTGTCATATATCCTTCATTTAATTTGGATGTTTCACCTTAGCCACATTTCACAATGTTTCTAGTACCACACTTATAAAGTAACATGTTCTTTAACAGTGCTAAGAGAGATGGACTTCTGTTAAATGTAATTGTGGACTAGCGCCAACCATGTCCAACCATAAGCAGTGACCACTGGGCCATCCATTTTATGATTTATACTAAACCTTCACTTTAGTATGTTAGAATGACAGAGCTTTATATTTTCGTTTTAAGCCTTTGTTCTTTTGTAGATAAGATGCTCCTTTTAGTTTTGAGTAATAAAGCAACTATGCCTCTGACGTTTCCTTTTTTGAATACCTTTAACTAGTTCCCATCATTTTTAAATGCAACATAGGGTACAGCACTGTTTTCACAAAAATCCAATCCTACAACGTTGCAAGCTGCCTTTTTTTCTTTTCAAGAAGCCTTTCAAAGGATATTAATATATACTTTTTTAATCTTTGGTGCTAATGATGGTTTAAGGTTGCAGCTTTTTAAATTAATGCTTTAATTGATAATGTCCCAGTAACATTAAGCAGTTGGATAATTTCATTGTAGATGTAATGATATATGCTCAGATATTATCAAGGCTTCTTGACTTGTATAGAATAGGGCAAGAAAAACAGAAAATCACAATTGTCTGTATGAGATATTGTACTTTCATAGTTTGTCTTGCCCATAGGTAAATACAATGGTGAAATATTAAGAACCTGATTTACTATAGTACATAATGCCTATAGATGTTATCTCCATAGTTCTTCAAGAACCCCCCTTAGTTTTATTTATTTTTTGGTAAAAATTAAGTTAAAATTGGGGAGCAGGAGTTAAAATGTAGTAGTCGTTCATTTGTTCTTGCACAGAAAAACGTTTTGGTAATATGTTAGTATGCGGATCCATGCTGCCAGCATACCAAGATCTGCTAAGAGCATGTCGTTTTTAGTTGTCTGTTTTTTTGTGCCTTTTTCATCTAACCTGCATGTGCCTCCCATTCTCATGTTTGTTATGTTTTGCTGTCTCATATTGCTTTATTTAGATGCCATCTAACAACAGTATCAGAAAGCAAATAGAAACACTTCAGGTGAGTGCATGTGATGTATTAGGGCAAGACCGATAAATAGCAGCTTTCCATGCCACTGCCATTTTCCGCTTGTTTATTGTTTGTGTCCGTGTCTGCAAAACTAATTAGGGCATTGCAAAGATGCATCAACGTGAACCAGCAGAAAGCATATTGAAGAAGCTGTAACTGAGACACAAAAAAAAAAAAATTGTGAACAAGTACTAAAGTTGCAGCTTCGTAACACTTCTTTGTGACGTTCTTTCTACTTTCAGCAGTTTCAAAATAAACTTTTTCTTTAGCTATGTGAAATGTGATATCTTATTTTGTCATTGAGCTCTCTTTTTGTGTTTAGTCCATTTCAAACATTTGACTTTAAATGTTTGAGCTAATAAATACAGCAGCACCTGGATGCATACTCACAATCACATTTCTGTCATGAAATTCAGTGCCTATTTTCTAGCGTAAATTAGCTGCAGGTGTTCTATTTCAATTGTAATATCTGTGCTACAGGTTATAAACCAATTGTTACTTACTGGCGCCTTACAGCACAGAATATCTGCCAAGCCGAGGTTTAAGACTTGATTTCACCAGAAGCCTGGTTTAATGTTGCTATATATTGCTTTTTGATTTACAGATTATTGGCTGCGTAGTTCTGAATAAAACATGATAAAATATTAATTTAGGTCAAACTAGCTCATCATTTCCTAAGTAAATTTAATTTTTTTTTTGTTTTACTGTATTTCAGAATAAAGACCCCAAAATGTCCCGAGTAGCACTGGAATCGTTGTATAGATTGTTATGGGTTTATGTAATTAGAATAAAATGTGAAAGCAACACTGTAACACAAAGGTATGTTTTCTACCCATACAATTAACATTTTATGTATATTGGAATATGTGCTTCACAATGAGATTTGACAAAAACGTATTTGCTTAACCATCATGGAATCAGTGTATACTTTATTTTTTAGCATATCAAGCAGAGATGCAGTACAAAGACTCGCTGCACGCAGTTGCACCAGTTGTTATATAATAACTTTGCTTATGTTGGTGTCTATAGGTTTCAGCATTTTGCACAGGGTCCAAAATGTAGACAAAACAAATGCCACATTATTTTCAGAATGAAGAAAATGGAGAATACTATCCTGGCTTAGCTGAGCTGATGAAACTCATTTTGACGAGTTTCAAATGAGGAAGCTCCTTTTCCTTGAAAAATATAGGAATCTCGTTAGGGTATAAAGAGGTACAGAGGACAGGAGTTGTGAAAAAATGCTCAGTCAGAAGATGGGAGGACCAGATGGGTATAAGGAAGAGGAAAAGACAAAGCGGGGATTGTAGGGGTATCCTGCACCCTAAACAAGACAAAGACAGCTTAAATAGGAACTGCAAGAAGGTAGGGGTCACAAGATTGAGCTGATCCTGAAACAAAATGTTTGGAGGGATGTCTTTTTAACATGGACATTCATTATAATGGATTTGATAATGTGCAAGTCAAGACTATTTAGGAGTTGTACAGATATGTTTCTGGAGAAGATGTTTCCTTAAGCATACTTTTTAGCCAACTCACATACTGTACTGTCTTGTGGTACACTTTGGCCATAATGTGGACACGTTTGCATTACTTGTATAATACATATTTAATATACTCACTCAAGTCATTGCCAGTGTGTGTTGTATGACTAGCTGGGATGTGCAGTGTAGCAAATAATTTGTCCAAAGTGATGTTGGAGGCAGATGTTTGAAAGTGAAGGTGATTTTATAGCTGTGATAACCCATGTTGTATTAATTCATTGAGAATCGGCACAAAATGTATGTTAATGTGCTGTAGAAGCACAAATCATGGTGTATGCTGTTTCACACCCAGGAATCGCATTAAAATAAAGTAGGGTGGTTCATTCAATCAATTAAAAAAAAAATAAAAAAAATGGAAGCTATGACCTAATCTTGCAAAGGGATCTGAGCCTAGAAAAAAGGTGACTTTGCCTAGGGGAGCTGCCCTGTCAGACCATAGTATTCCTTTGACATACTGAAGCATTAGAACTAATAAATACTGTTGGATCATCATTTTTTCTGCTGTGTGCCGTAAAGATTGGGTCTGTCATGAAGTTCCATAGGCAAGCCTGTTCACCCTCAGTTCTCATCAGAGAACTACACTTTGAAAACCCACAACTCCAAATAATTTCACAACTAAATCAGTGTCTTAGCATAGTTGTCTAAAGTAGATTCAACATCAAGGCATGTCTTTACAACAGACTGCTCCTCCCAAAAACTATGTGAAATGATATAGGTCACGGCAAGTAATCCAATTGATATCTTAAGTTTCAACTTTTCATTTATTTCCAGGTCCACATCAGAGAACAGTTGCTCTAGTTCCAGAAAAACACATCCGCAAATGACACAACTGAAGGACCCCCCACCGTGCTCTAGACTCACTCTTTAGTCCACTACCTCACATTGATCAGAAATAGAACATCACAGAATAACTTGGTGTTTTTGCACTGAAAGGCATACACCAGTTCCATAGGAATTCGGTGCTCTGAGGTGCATGCTCAACAGACAAGTAACAACAATTCCAGTGGGTTCTCCTCTTTCCAAGTAGCCACTATCTATAATATCTTTAGATGACGGTGCAGCTCTTCTTCATTATACCTTATCCTGGTTGACTGAGAAGCTTAATGTTCTGATCACAGCATTTAAAAAAAAGTGATTTTTAACAGTATCTCAAGTAAAGAAGTTAGTTCTCCGTTTATTGAGCCTATTGAAATTTCTTCATATCCCAGTTTCTACTGAATCAGCATTGCCGCAAATACCGAAGAAAAAGTGCGTGACCAAGATTTGTGCTTTCTGCTCTTAAATAGTGAGCCACTCTGTCACAGCAGCTGTGGGAACGCTTCATTGAGGTTTGGCTTTTACTTGTCATCAAATAAGGAAGACCATGTTATACGAACAGGGCCGCAAAGGTTTGCTACCTATTTGAAGGTGGATTTCATTTCTTGGGATTTATCTAGAGGTAATATGGAAATATTCTGTTTGTTATATACGGAGTTTCATCTGAACTTGTGCCTGTTGACTAATACTAGACTTGAAGGAAATATCAATGATTGCATTTGCATATTGAGAGCACTACGCCATATATAACATTGTTGTTTACAACCACCAAAACTAACCAAATGATCATCTGTCCAAAAGGCATGTAAAAATGCCCAGTTATATGGCATAGGATGCTGTACAAGCAAAACAAAAATAGTCATACTGTAAGTAAGACATAACATGACAACCTACTTACATAAATTGAAGCTGTTAACCTTTAATTTGACGTGGTCAAGATGGGGTCCTTACATTTCACTGGTTTTCATCAGATTTTTGCGGAATCTGAAGCAACATTTTCTCAAGCTGTCAAGTTCACCTGCTTCTCTGCTGTGTAATTAGTGTCTGAGCAGCATCTTTTACCTAGGCCTCTTTGAGTACTGGTCTATGCCACACTGTGAGCAATTGTGGTTGAAGCAACCTCCAGCAGACAGCAGTAGCTTTCCTCGCAACCACCATAGCTAACTCAATGAAACAGATAATAGTTTTGTCTGACATTGGCCTTAACACAAGGCCTGGAAAATTCACCTGCAGTTTACCCTGATGTTGCCTTCCTGTCCATTCATTGACTAAGTCCCCTCTCTGTGTCCAGAAGGGAACCAACTGAGGGTATATCCATACCCTATTATAAAAGAACCTTCAGGCTCTTGACATTGGGGCGGTTCCCAGAAACCGTGGGGAACATTTTATGGAATCTGACTGGAATGAGGTAGGCCTGTTGTACATAATTACTCTAAAGGGCATTCTTTGCACCTAATGGACATGTCTAAGTAAAGCTACCATTGAAATTCTGATAATTCTTTACCCAGGTCATCCTACCATCCATTTATCAGACAGGTCAAATCTATAATTAGCCTCTGTCTGATGGATGAGTGCATGGTCATATGCCTACCTCCACCCAGGTGAAGAATGTCTGTAGTGTATGGTCTGTATCAATCTCAGCGGGTGCTTGATCCCATTTAGCCATGACTGCCAAAAAAACGTACTTGCTGATAAATTCTACTGCCCTCTGATGTTGATGAATGTAGTGAGGGGGATCTCAAGTTGAACAGATGACCAGCTTGCAATATGCCAGCATCTCCCCAGTACCAGGTAACACTAGCAATCTCTTGTAGCCTGCAGAGGAGGATTTCAGGGGTGTACAAAGTACTCTGCATGGTCCTCTGTAAATATCTCTGCCAGCAATGTAACAGAAGTGGGCCCACCTTCAGGCAGCATCCCCCTTCCAAGAAATTGCTGCTATAGATCTGCCTCTTTAAGCAGCCGAGAGATGACTCCCCTTGGAAGAGCTTGAAGGGCTCAACCAACCCATCCTACATTTAAGATGGGCTGCAATATAGTGTGATTCAAACTCCTAAGTCTTCCTCTGCTTGTGGAGGGTACAGTTTAGTCAGTGCCAGTCTGTGCCTCCCTTAATTGCATATTTCTATCAGCAGGAGTTTCAGGTCATGGTAGAAAAGCACCAAAGCTTTTGTGGTTGTGGTAGAAAAAATAAGGTAGTTAGGGAAGAAGCACCATTTTAATAAATGATAGGCTTTCCAGCACATAGAGGGGTAACTTCAGCCAGAACTCAGGCGCTGCCTTTGAGACACACTGTTCCTTTAAGTGTTTCTCACTTAAGAGTGTATTGCAGTAGGGAGGATTCAGTCAAGACATAAAAGTATGGTTTTAGGGAATCTTGTAGACAGTGCCTTAGCCTTTTACAGTCCAAAAAGGTGGTGGTGTAAGTTGTAGTCTGCCAACATTTTAGCAAAACGTTTCAACCTTTTGAATGCAAGTACATGGTCGATTGTCCTGATTCCCTTGGATGTGAATCCCCTCCAGTATGGCTGTATTCTAAAATTACGATTGTCCCCCAAGGACCATATAGTGTGACATCTATGCAGCAGATGTTGTTGCACGTGAAATGGGGTTAAATATAAAGACCTGCAGTTGGTCTGCTGTGTATAGTGTGTATAGTTTATCCACATTTCCCTAAAGTGATTGTTCTGTGTGGACCTGGTGCAGAATGTCTAGGGTATCATGTATCTCACTAGCACTAACTGGAACAAAAGCCAGTAGTGTTCAAAGTGTGATAACTGTAGCCCACCTCTTCCTATCATTGCATATAGTTTGCCTATCTTAAGACATGGTTTTCTTCCATCCCACATGATGACTGCATAGGTTTTGGTAGGTCTGTGAGTAGGTGCTTGTATGTGGAGGGGATTAAGTAAAATTTAAGTGGGGCATCACATGCAAGCCTACTAGATGCCAGGTAATAAAAAGAAATACAAAATAGTGGGGTGGTGGCTACCAACCAGTATGGGCATGGTTAGGCCCCCACCCCAACTGAAGGGGGTAATAGTCTTTCAGCTCTCTGCGCACACTAAAAGGTCTTATCCCAAGAGGACATTTGATTATTTTGTGTTTTGATTTTACATCTGGGCCATGAGACCTTGGCTAACTCTCTCAATCGTCCCACTTGAAATGGTGAGGGCTGCACTTTTTGGACTTTGAGACACTGCCATCTAGAAAAATCTACAAGACCTAGACACTTCTTAAAACCAAACATCTGGGTGAGTCCAGGGTGGTGTGCTTTACGTGCACCCTGCACCATTTTCTTACCCACAATGCCCTGCAAACATCCAACTTTGCTTGAAATCACACATTTTCCCATCATATTTGTGATGGAACTTTCTGGAATCTGCAGCCCAGCATTGTTGCATCTATACCGATAAAAATTCTGCCCCACTTATCAGCCTAAACGTGTTTTTCAAATTGCCCTTTTGGACCCGCTTTGGTTCCCCCTCAATTTTGACATGTTTTTGTCCCTTTCCTGTCAAAGGCACTTGGCCCACCTACACAAGTGAGGTATAATTTTTATTAGGAGACTGAGGGGAACATTAGGTGGTAGGAAATTTGAGCTGGTGCTGTGATCCCACACGGAAATGTGGGGAAAATGTGACTTTCGTTTTATTTTTTAGCTCAGTTTGAGGTTTGCTGAGGATTCTGGGTAAGAAAACACTGGGGGATCCACGCAAGTCACACCTCCATGGACTCCCTTGGGTATCTAGTTTACAGAAATTTCTGGGTTTGGTAGGTTTCCCTAGATGGCTGCTGAGCCCAGGACCAAGAACACAGGTGCCCCCCCTCTGCAAAAACAGATAGTTTTGTAATTGATAATTTTCATGTGTCCACGTAGTGTTTTCGGGCATTTCCTGTCGTGGGCACTAGGCCTATCCACACACGTGAGGTACCAGTTTTATCAGGAGACTTTGGGGAATGCTGAATGGAAGGAAGTGTGTGGCTCTTCACAAATTCCAAAACTTTCCATTGCCAAATTTTGAGGTTTACAAAGGATTCTAGGTAACAATCTGGTGAAAGCCCCACAAGTCACCCCATCCTGGATTCCCCTAGGTATCTAGTTTTCAAAAATGACAGGTTTGCTAGGTTTCCCTAGGTGCCAACTGAGCTAGAGGCCAAAATCCACAGCTAGGCACTTTCCAAAAAACACGTTGGATTTCAATTTATAAATGTAATGTGTCCATGTTGCATTGCCTGTGGCAGGCACTAGGCCTACCCACACAAGTGAGGTACCATTTATATTGGGAGACTTGGGGAAACACAGAATAGAAGAATAAGTGTTATTGCCCCTTGTCTTTCTCTACATTTTTCCTTCCAAATGTAAGACAGTGTGTAAAAAAAAAAAAAAGATGTCTATTTGAGAAATGCCCTGTAATTCACATGCTAGTATGGGGACTCTGGAATTCAGAGATGTGCAAATAACCACTGTTTCACAACACCTTTTCTTGTGCCCATTTTGGAAATGCAAAGGTTTCCTTGATGACTATTTTCCACTCCTTATGTCACCAAATAAATTGCTGTATACCCGGTATAGAATGGGTACCTAGGGTTCTTGATGAACCTTCAAGCCCTATATATCCTCGCAAACAGAAGAGTCCAGCAGACATAGTGGTGTATTGCTTTCAAAAATCTGCCATAGCTGTTTACCTCTTTGGGGATAACGGAAGCGAATGCCAAAATGGCAAGGGGCCTCTAATGGATCTGACCATGCGTCCCAGATTCCCCTCTCTGAGGTCGACTACACTGTGATAGATGTGTATCCCTAGGTATTTAAAGGTGGTGTAGCACCATGGTAGAGCGTGTGTCGAGACAGTGGGGCGAAGGATCTTGGGAACTGGTATCATTGGGAACAGGCAGGACTTTGCCCAGTTCACACGCCGGCTTGACAGGTCTCCGAATAGGTCCAGTAACTGCAACAGGTCTGGGAGGGATGCTGTACAATTATGTAGATATATCACTGCGACATCTGCATAAAGGGAGACGATGTGGTGTTTTCTGCCATCAGGTATGCCCCACTTTTGAGCCCTGCATCTGAACTGAGCCGCAAGAGGTTCATTCGCCAATGCGAATAATAGCGGTGATAGTGGGCAACCTTGTCTCGGGCCTCTCCCGATGGCGTATCTGTCTGATATAATCCTGCCTGTCTTGACCCGGGCAGTTGGGCCAGAATACAAAATGGTGATCCACAGCATGAATACCTTCCCGAACTCCATGCGTCCCAGTGCCTCCATTAAAAAGGCCCAGTGTGTCAAACGTCTTCTCTATATCGAGGGACACCGCAACACGTTCATATTCTAACTCTGGGGCATCAAACTTGAGCCTTAGCAGGCATCGAATATTGATGAAGGTGTTCCGACCAGGAATAAATCCTGACTGGTCTTAGTGAACCAGAGACGGCAGCAGCGGGAGAAGACAGTTCGTGAGAACCTTTCCCAGTAGCTTAAAGTCCAGGTTTAACAGTGAGAGAGGGCGGTATGACCGAACATCTAATGGGTTACGACCTGGCTTAGGGAGAACCACTATGTTCGATGGCATATGTTGCTGCAGATACACATGTGTGGCACAGTCCGCTGCCTGGTGTTGGGCTCGGAGTATTACAAGTTGTTTTTCTTCGAAGAAGTCTTTTTGGTCACGGGACCGAAGGACTCCTCCCTCTTCGGCTCCATTGCGCATGGGCGTCGACTCCATCTTAGATTGTTTTTTTCCGCTGTCGGGTTCGGACGTATTCCTTTTCGCTCCGTGTTTCGGTTCGGAAAGTTAGTCAGAATCTCGGAAGAAAGCGTCTGTATTGTTCCGTTCGGTATCGGGATAGTTAGGTACATCGACACCGATCATCGGAAGACTTTGGGGTAGTTTCGATCCCCCATCGG
Organism: Pleurodeles waltl; assembly: GCF_031143425.1. Taxonomy (NCBI): domain Eukaryota; kingdom Metazoa; phylum Chordata; class Amphibia; order Caudata; family Salamandridae; genus Pleurodeles; species Pleurodeles waltl. Next base: position 981,455,382 of record NC_090437.1, read on the forward strand.
GGCCTGGTCGGCCCGACCGCGTGCGACATCGAAGCCGATGGAACGGACCCCGTTTCGTTTCTGCCCAAAATGTCACAGTAAGTATCCTTATACAGATCAGCACTTGGTCTGTAACTTGTGCTTGTCCCCCGAGCACAAGGAGGATACCTGTGAAGCCTGTCGAGCCTTCCGGTCCAGAAAAACACTCCGGGACCGAAGAGCCAGGCGTCAACAAATGGCGTCCACGTCGACAAAACAACGTTTCGACGAGGAAGAGGAAACATTCTCGGTTCCGGAATCAGAATCCGGAGACTCCGACGTCGAACAACAGCAACAAACCGTGAGTAAGACGTTGAAAAGTAAATCTATCGACAAACCGAAAGCCCAGGGGACGCCACTGCCAACAGGCCATGGCTCGACCCATAAAACAGGCGACCCGTCGAAGGCGCCGAAAAAGGGCACGCCCATAGCGAAGACACCCGACTCCGGTCGAGGGACCGCCATGGAGCAACCTCGGAGCCGAGAAAGCGGCTCCTAGAGACAAAAACAAGATACCGGCACCGAAAAACATCGGCACCGAGAATCCATGCCGAAAGGAACAAAAATTCTGTCGGTGCCGAAACCGAAAAAAGATTCTCTCTCGGCGCCGAAAAATACCACACCTTCATCCTACTCAGAGGAACAAGGAATAAGTGGCCAAATGCACAGATTTGGACAAGAGCTCCAAAGTGTAGAATCGGACTACACACAAAAGAGACTGTACATCCAGCACGACACAGGGAAAATATCAACCCTTCCCCCAATCATGAGGAAAAGAAGGATCGAACTTCCAAAGGATGACGCACAACCACAAGCCAAAGTGGTTAAAAAAGTCACGCCTCCGCCCTCTCCACCACAGGCATCGCCGGCACAAACACCGCCACAAATGCACTCACCAGCGCAAACTACCATAAGTCATGACGATCAGGATCAAGACGCTTGGGACCTGTATGACACCCCAGTGCCGGACAATGATCCCGAGTCATACCCCACAAAGCCGTCACCGCCAGAGGACAGTACCTCATACTCGCAACTGGTGGCTAGGGCAGCAGAATTCCACAATGTCCAACTGCATTCCGATCCTATAGAGGATGATTTTTTATTTAACACCCTCTCGGCTACACACAGCCAATATCAATGTCTCCCAATGCTACCAGGGATGTTACGGCACGCAAAACAAATTTTTGAAGAGCCCGTAAAATCAAGAGCCATCACCCCAAGGGTGGATAAGAAATACAAACCACCACCCACAGACCCAGCGTTTATTACTTCGCAGTTACCACCTGACTCCGTGGTAGTAGGGGCAGCTCGCAAGAGAGCAAATTCACATACATCTGGCGACGCCCCACCTCCGGACAAAGAAAGCCGAAAATTTGATGTGGCAGGGAAAAGAGTGGCATCACAGGCAGCCAACCAGTGGCGCATCGCAAATTCACAAGCGCTGCTGGCCAGATATGACCGAGCACACTGGGACGAGATGCAACTTCTCGTAGACCATCTTCCCCAGGAATACCAAAAAAGGGCGCAGCAAATAGTGGAAGAGGGACAAACGATCTCAAACAATCAAATCCGCTCTTCACTAGACGCAGCCGATACTGCAGCGAGAACAGTCAACACTGCTGTCACCATAAGGAGACACGCTTGGCTACGCACTTCAGGCTTCAAACCTGAAATCCAGCAGGCTGTCCTTAATATGCCCTTCAACGAGAAACAACTTTTTGGCTCTGAAGTGGACACAGCCATTGAAAAACTTAAAAAGGACACAGACACGGCCAAGGCCATGGGCGCACTCTACTCCCCGCAGAGCAGAGGCTCTTTCAGAAAAACTCCATTTAGAGGGGGGTTTCGTGGCCAACCCACAGACACCACCAGCCAACAAACAAGAACCACACCATATCAGGGTTCCTTCCACAGGGGAGGTTTCAGGGGATATCGGGGGGGTCAATTCCCAAGGAGTAGGGGAAGATTCCAGACTCCAAAAACACCTCCACCTAAACAGTGACTTTCAAGTCACGCAACCCCTTCACTCAACACCAGTGGGGGGAAGACTAAGCCAATTCTACCAATCTTGGCAACAGATTACAACAGACAATTGGGTATTAGCAATAATCCAACATGGCTATTGCATAGAATTCCACAACTTCCCACCAAACATCCCCCCCAAAACACGCAAAATGTCACCACAACATTTAGAACTTTTAGGACTAGAAGTTCAAGCACTACTGCAAAAGGATGCAATAGAGTTAGTACCAGTACAACAAAAAAACACAGGAGTTTACTCCCTGTACTTTCTAATTCCAAAAAAAGACGAAACATTAAGACCAATATTAGATCTCAGGACACTAAATACCTACATCATATCGGACCATTTTCACATGGTCACACTACAAGACATCATTCCACTGCTCAAACAGCAAGATTACATGACCACATTAGACCTAAAGGATGCGTACTTTCATATACCAATACACCCTTCTCACAGAAAGTACCTACGGTTCGTATTCAAAGGAATACATTACCAATTCAAGGTGTTGCCATTCGGAATAACAACTGCACCAAGAGTGTTCACAAAATGTCTAGCAGTAGTAGCAGCACACATCAGGAGACAACAGATACATGTGTTCCCTTACCTAGACGATTGGCTAATCAAGACCAACACAGTAAAAAAATGCGCAAACGACACCACATTTGTCATACAAACCCTTCACAAACTGGGGTTTTCCATCAACTATACAAAATCACACCTAGAACCGTGTCAAACACAACAATATCTAGGAGCAACCATCAACACATCAAAAGGAATTGCCACTCCAAGTCCACAAAGAGTGCAGGCATTCCACAAGGTAATAAGTGCTATGTTTCCAAACCAAAAGATACAAGCAAAACATGTGCTAAAACTTCGAGGCATGATGTCATCATGCATAGCCATTGTCCCAAACGCAAGACTACACATGCGACCCTTACAACAGTGTCTAGCATCACAATGGTCACAGGCACAGGGTCAACTTCAAAATCTGGTGTTGGTAAACCGCCAAACATACCTCTCGCTTCTATGGTGGAACAGCAAAAATTTAAACAAAGGGCGGACATTTCAGGACCCAGTGCCTCAATACGTTATAACAACAGACGCTTCCATGACAGGGTGGGGAGCACACCTCAATCACCACAGCATTCAAGGACAATGGGATATACACGAAACAAAATTTCATATCAATTACCTAGAACTGTTAGCAGTATTTCTAGCGTTAAAAGCCTTCCAACCCATAATAACACACAAATACATTCTTGTCAAAACAGACAACATGACAACAATGTATTATTTAAACAAACAAGGAGGAACACACTCAACACAATTGTGCCTCCTAACACAAAGAATTTGGCAGTGGGCGATTCACAACAACATTCGCCTAATAGCACAATTTATTCCAGGAATACAAAACCAACTAGCAGACAACCTTTCGCGAGACCACCAACAAGTCCACGAATGGGAAATTCACCCCCAAGTTCTGAACAAGTACTTTCAAATTTGGGGAACACCCCAGATAGATTTGTTCGCAACAAAAGAAAACTCAAAATGCCAAAACTTCGCATCCAGGTACCCACACCGCGAATCACAAGGCAATGCTCTATGGATGAGTTGGTCAGGGATATTTGCGTACGCTTTTCCCCCCTCTCCCTCTCCTTCCATATCTAGTAAACAAGTTGAGTCAAAACCAACTCAAACTCATACTGATAGCACCCACATGGGCAAGACAACCTTGGTATACAACTCTACTAGACCTTTCACTAGTACCGCATGTCAAACTACCCAACAGGCCAGATCTGTTAACACAACACAAACAACAGATCAGGCATCCAAACCCAGCATCATTGAATCTGGCAATTTGGCTCCTGAAGTCCTAGAATTCGGACCCTTAGACCTCACACAAGAATGCATGGAGGTCATAAAACAAGCTAGAAAACCTTCCACTAGACACTGCTATGCATCCAAGTGGAAAAGATTTGTTTACTACTGCCATTCCAATCAAATACAACCATTACATGCCTCTACTAAAGACATAGTAGGATACTTACTACATTTGCAAAAAGCAAATCTCGCTTTTTCATCTATAAAAATACACCTCGCAGCAATATCTGCTTACCTACAAACTACTCATTCATCGTCTCTATTTAGAATACCAGTTATTAAAGCATTCATGGAAGGGCTAAAAAGAATTATACCACCAAGAACACCACCAGTTCCTTCATGGAATCTTAACATCGTCTTAACAAGACTCATGGGTCCACCTTTCGAACCCATGCATTCCTGTGAAATGCAATATCTAACCTGGAAGGTCGCATTTCTCATTGCAATCACATCCCTCAGAAGAGTAAGTGAAATACAGGCATTTACCATACAAGAACCATTTATTCAAATACACAACAATAAAATAGTTCTAAGAACAAATCCAAAATTTCTGCCAAAAGTAATCTCACCATTCCATTTAAATCAAACAGTAGAATTGCCAGTGTTCTTCCCACAACCAAATTCTGTGGCTGAAAGGGCACTACATACATTAGACATCAAAAGAGCACTAATGTATTACATTGACAGAACAAAGCTAATCAGAAAAACAAAACAACTGTTCATAGCTTTTCAAAAACCACACATAGGAAATCCAATCTCTAAACAAGGCATTGCTAGATGGATAGTCAGATGCATTCAAACATGCTATCTTAAAGCCAAAAGAGAATTGCCTATTACACCAAAGGCACACTCAACCAGAAAGAAAGGTGCTACAATGGCCTTTCTAGGAAACATTCCTATGAGCGAAATATGTAAGGCTGCAACCTGGTCTACGCCTCACACGTTTACTAAACACTACTGTGTAGACGTACTAAATGCACAACAAGCTACAGTGGGCCAAGCTGTACTAAGAACATTATTCCAAACTACTTCAACTCCTACAGGCTAAACCACCGCTTTTAGGGGAGGTAACTGCTTTATAATCTATGCCACACATGTGTATCTGCAGCAACATATGCCATCGAACTGAAAATGTCACTTACCCAGTGTACATCTGTTCGTGGCATTAGTCGCTGCAGATTCACATGTACCCTCCCACCTCCCCGGGAAGCCTGTAGCCGTTTAGAAGTAGATCATAAATCTTAAACATCTGAACATTTGTAAATAATTATTAGAAACTCTTAACGTACATACATATTCACTCCATTGCATGGGCACTATTTATACCAAACAACTCCATCCTCACCCTCTGCGGGGAAAACAATCTAAGATGGAGTCGACGCCCATGCGCAATGGAGCCGAAGAGGGAGGAGTCCTTCGGTCCCGTGACCAAAAAGACTTCTTCGAAGAAAAACAACTTGTAATACTCCGAGCCCAACACCAGGCAGCGGACTGTGCCACACATGTGAATCTGCAGCGAATAATGCCACGAACAGATGTACACTGGGTAAGTGACATTTTCATACTGCCTCGCGCAGAGAGTCTGAGAGCTGTCCCGTCGTTAAAGCCTGTTGCAGCATTTCCAAATATGGTTTGCGCGGAGAATTTATGGTAGTATTCCGTTGGGAGACCATTGCTGCCCAGAGCTTTTTGCAGGCGAATTGTCACAAAGCCAGCTTGATCTCTTCAGAGTCTATGGGCTTCTCCAATTCCAGCTGCTGAGATGCGGAAAGGCAAGCCTAGGGGAGCAGGTGGAAGAAATCTGCCAGCTGCGCTGCTGTTTGGGGTGGAGGGGTTGGGGCCTTGCGGCCTTGCGGCATACAGAGTGCTGTAGTATTGCTTGAATGTGTCATTTATTTCTGATTGTGTGTTAACCACGGCTCTGGATTCCAGTCGAATGGCACCTATGGGAGTGCAGTGTTGTTCGCCACGTACCAACCATGCCAGCAACCTGCTGGAACAGTCTCCTTCGGAGTGTGTCCTGGGGACATAGTGACGGTAGTCGAACTTTCGCAAGCGCGAGTCGACCTCGGTCCAGTGTGTGCATGGCACGCGCAAAGCCTGCGGAGCCATGGTGCCTAACGCCACCCCACGTTCTACTTCACGGAGCTCAGTCTCGACCTGCAGCAGCTCGCGCGCAAGTGTGCACCGCACTCCACCCGCCACCGACAGACACAAGCCTTTTACCACCACCTTATGAGCATCCCATTTCACTGCCAGTGACCACGCCGTCCCCTTGTTAATTGCAAAATATGCGGTGATGTGCCCCGCCAGTTCTTGGCTGCAGGCACCAGGAGGGAATGCATGCCTGCGTCCTACCCCATTGAATGGAGGCCATCAAAGGGCAGTGATCTGATATAGTTTTCTCCAGGTATGATGCCTTAGTAAAGTTGTGGGTCAGCCCAGCTGAGCTAAACAACAAATCTATGCTGATATGGAGACAGTGAACAAGGGGAAAAACAGGAGTATTTTCTGTCTAGGGGGTGTAGAAATCTCCACACATCACTAAGTCTCCTTTCCAGCATCCAAGTCTGCAGCACCAGAGAGGTTTTCCTGCTGGGGGTGCCGTCGAGTGGGAGGTGAGACCTATCCATGTCTGTCTGGCACACAATTCAGATCCCCTTGTTTCGAGTTTGGAGCGTATAATCCCACTATAACTAGTGGCCTGCTGACTAGGGACCCCTCGAATTAGACGTATCAACCATCAGCATCAATCCTGTGGTGCTCTACTGTGTAGGAAACACCTGGGGCAATCCACACCAGCACCCCTTTAGCGAACGCTGAAGTCGTGGTACCATAAACTAGCCCCGACCATTTACTATTGAGGCTGCGTAGATCTTCTGGTGTTCTGTGTGTTTCTTGCAGTAGAACTATGTACGTTTTATGTCTTTTAAGGTACGCGTATACCCTACAGTGCTTGGTTGCGCTAGCCATGCCTCTCAAATCCCATGTTAAGATGTTCTAAGTGTCCATGCCCATGTGAAAAAGAGCAGTGGAACAGGCTCTAGCGAAATCTGCCGTTGGGGTAGAAACATTGTGGAAAACATCTTCACCAGCGAGTCCTGCCCCCCCAGCCCGTACCACCCCAAAAGTGTAAAGAACGGTATAGTAAAGAGGTAGGTACTAGAAAAGAAAGAACTTACAGGGCAGCACCCAACTTGAAACACATCGGCACAACTGGTGCCACAGGTACCAGCTGTCCAAACAAGGTCCCTTTGGCGACCCTTTTGGGTGTAGGGAGGCGTAGATGCAAAAAGCATAAGTTCCGTAGGCCGCAGCCCGAACCGAATAACCTGCACTCCTGCTCCGCCCCGGACATCCCACCGTTCACTTAGATGATGACGCTGAAGCCTGCCTCAGATGAGGTGGGCGGGCAGGCCAGCAGGCGAGGGCAGTTGTGCAGAGGTACTGGATCTTGCAGTGTGCACCCTCCGTCACTGAGCCAGGCATCCTTCTATCTGTGTTTGCGCCACTGTGGCGCATATCTGCCCAGGAGTTCATCCAGGCAATTAGTCCAGAGCATGTGGCATTGGGCAAGATTAAATATCATCTGCTGTGCGCGGGGTGAGCTCTGGGCTGAATATTGATGGTGAGGTGGAGGTGCTGGAATGGCCCTGCAATGAGTTTGAGTCCATGGTCTTGTCCTCATGGCGGGCAGAATACTGCGCTGAGGTGAACAAATAAAGGGGGTTATTACAACTTTGGAGGAGGTGTTAATCCGTCCCAAATGTGACGGATATATCACCAGCCGTATTACGAGTTCCATAGGATATAATGGACTCGTAATACGGCTGGTGGTATATCCGTCACTTTACCGTCACTTTTGGGATGGATTAACACTTCCTCCAAAGTTGTAATAACCCCCAAAGCGTCTTTTAAGGCCTGTGTTTGGCTCTTCGCTGCTTGAGATCTAGAGGGGCACGTCCTGGTACCAGGTCTCTTCCTCCTACAGGGTCGAGGAGTGAACCATTCATCCTGATTGGAGTCATCATTAGTTGGTTCAACCAGTCCCTTGGCGTGCAGCCATGTCCAGGTGGGAAGATGTGGGTCCTCTCCCCATTTATCACTCGGAGAGGTGCTGGGAACAGCAGAGAATTTTTTTTGACCCTAGTGAAAGAGGCATGTTTGCGTTGTACCTCAACTGTATAATCAGGATAAGCCGTGATAACATTCTCATGGGGCTCTGGGACCTGAAGCACTGTAGGATCTGATCTTGGTCACGCAAGTTGAGGAGACGTGCGATTAGGAGCCGAGGCGGAGCCCCAGGATGTGTTGGCCTACTTGGAATCCGATGAGCCCGTTCCACCGTGAGTGCTGGTGGCGCATTATTAAATTGCACCATGTCTTTTAGCCACTGTTCTAGAAATGCTTCAGCGTTTGGCGTCTCCACTCGCTCCGGGAACCCTATAAATCTGATGTTGTTCCTCCATGAGCGGCCCTCCGCGTCTTCCGCTCTGCGTTGCAAATGATGGACCTCGGATTCCATTTGCTGTAGTTGGTCTTGTAATTCTTTGAGGTCAGGTTGAACTGTGGTGAGCGCAGTTTCGTTATCGGTGACTCTGTCTGCCAGTTTGCGGTGATCCGCTCTGAGTAGTTTCACTTCCAGTGTCACTGAGTCTATTTTCCCCTCTAGGGTCACTTTAGTGTCTAGCACAGCTTGTAAGAGCTTATCAAATTGCGCAGAGTGAGCTTGCAATGTCTCATTCATCTGGTGTAGGGCAGCGGCGTGATCCCCAGTTGCACTCACGGAGGAAGGCATTTCCCCATCCTCGGCTGGCTGTGCCTTGGGCAGTTTTGGTTTGACCATGGCTGCTCGCGGCTCTGATCCTCAGCAAGCAGTTGCGCCGATCGAACACCATGCAAAGCGTCAGCCTCTTACCCTGTCACACAGCGTGGCATGTGCTGCTGCAGAGGCCCAGTCTGCCCTGGGATTTCACTCTGCTGGTTTGTGCCAGGGTGCCCCTGGAGCTCACCTTGCCGATCGGACAACGTGCCAAGCGTCTGCCAGGGCGGCCTTTCCGGAACTTCAATCCCTCCTGTAGGCGCAGGAATGCTGGCGGCGCATATGTGCCACTTCGGGGTCCGTAGGTTTCATGCAAGTGGCTGCGCAGGGTCCCTCCTCAAGCAAAGAGGTTAGCACGTGCAATGGGGTCTATGACGTCATGCCATTGTCCTTTTGGCCCAGGTCCGGGCCACGCTGTCAGCCCATCCAGAGGGCGCCCAAACTGCGAACAGAGCACCTCCATGCCCTCATCTGACCTCTCCAGCCACACACAGCCACGCTCCCGTGCAGCCTGTCGGCTGCTGTGTGTCCTGCACTGTTAGCAAATGCTCAGGGTCCCCAGGGGTCCAACATACACACTATGGTTGGCCTTGGCATCGCGCCACCTACCAGGAGAGCCGTCCGCTGGGTGGGCGGTCTGATCCTTCCCTCCAGGGATCCCCCCAGCCATAGGCCCTCTTACCACCAGTATCCGTCAGACCGTGTGCAGGCTTGCCTTTCAGGCGGCCATCTGGTCATGAAGGGTTGGCCCCACACCGCACGAAGCGCGGCATGCCCGCCGGGGGCCCAGTGTCGATGTTCATCGTGGGTGCGGGCAACTGGGCCTCCAGGCGACCAGTAATCTTCCGCCGGTGTGCCCGGCCCCAATGCAGCTCACAGGTGCGTTCCTGCACCTTCTCCTTCGGGCCCACAGACTCGCTGGGGCCGTAGAAGTAAGCGTGGAGCGGCCGCCGCGTCCTCGCGGGAAGCGCGTCCCTTATGCGGCTGCACCACAGCTCCCTGACCCCGTGGCGCCCTCAGTCTTACGGTCAAGAGCCCGCACCCGGCCAACACCCACCTCCCCCCCCCCCCCCCCCCCCCCCAACCAACCGGGAAGGCCACCTCGTTCGGAGCAGCAGGCGCCGGGGCGGATGAGGACAGGAGATTAAGCAGATTAATGACTGGCCACGAGCGGAGCTCTTTAGGAAGCGTCCGTTCCGGCTGCCATCTTGGCCTCACATATGTCACCCTTAAGGTAGGCCTTTGACAGCCCCTTGGGCAGGTTGCAGTGTATTTAAAAAGTTGGACATGTGTTTTTAAGTTTTAGCTTTCCTGGTTGTGAAAAATCCTTAAATTCAAGGCCTGTCTCTCCCTTGGGTTAACATTGGAATTGATATTTAACCTTCCATTTGGGAAGAGAGATTTTCCAAGTTTGGTGTCCCTGGTGTCACAATGTAAAATCATGACTTACTGTAAAGTCCGATTTTAAAATGCTAATCTAAAAAAATACCACTGTGAGAATTTGATATTTTCTTACTTAAGCCATTTGGTGCCTGCTAACAGTCTCTGCTCTTATGTCAGGATGGGGTGACAGCTGGGCTTTGTGTATTTATCCTAGGCAGACGCACACAGTGGGAGCTTAGATGTGACCTGATGGGCCATCCTGAGCAGGATGGTGGGAGGGAGGAGCTGGGCATAACCTCACTTGCACCTGAATAGGCTGTGACCTGTCCATACAAAAGGCTGCATAACTCCCTGTAGTGAGTCTGGTGCTAGGGCAGGGACACTGTGTCCTCCCTCCTTGAAGGGCACAACTGGATTATAAGTCACCCTGCTCCTGCACCTGGACTTTGCCATCTGTGAGTCTGCTAAGTGGTGCCTCCTGATTCCTAGACCCTTGGAAGTAGGACTAAGGTGCTTGGTCCATCGGAACCAACGCATCCTCTGCGGCGGGAGCAGAAGCGACACATTGCGGCAGTTGCGTAGAACAGAACCAGCGCATCACCGCTACTGGGTGGGTTGGAACCGATCTACCATCTCATCACCACATCTGGGGACCGGTGCATTGCTTTCAGAACTGCCACGGCATGACACATTCTCTAGCGCAAACTTCTCACTTCCATCATTGACGGCAGCCTCGATGATGACACCGAAGTGATGCATTGCCACTACTCCATAGATTGGAACCAGCACATCGTCTCAAAAGTGGCACACATCCTCAACACCAGTCTTCGCATCGCAAGCCCTGTCGACAAGATCCTTGACATTGATGCGTCAAGATCTTGTGCCACAGGATCGCTGCATCTCAGAACAAATGTATCGCCCCAGCTGCACAAAGCATCTTTGTTTTGGAGCCACGCAATGCTCTACAGCCAAGATTTAGGTTACTTTGGGGCAGCCAGACTGACTAGGTCCCAGCAGCTTAGCTGCGCCCCATCGCTTTTGGCCTGAGCTTTTCTTTGTCTCAATCCATCTAAAAAAAAATATCCCCAGTTGGGGTTTCTAGCTTCTAACTCAAGTTGTACTTATTGGATTGTTGTTATTTCGGTCTTGTTGTGTTTGTGAAATTAAGTTCTAGGTTTCTAGCCAGGTATGGAATCCTTTTTGTTTGGTGTTGTCAGTGTTGTACTGTTTGAGGTGTTGCACCAATTCTTTACACATTGCCTTCAAGTTAAGCCTGACTGCGCTTTGCCACTCTACCAGAGGGTGAGCACAATTTAATTTGGGATTTGGATATGCCTTAACCTGACAAGAATTGTGGTTGCTGCTTGACTAGGGCTCACACCCCAATCAACCAACAAATAATTTTCTCACAATACCCATAAATGAGGAAGGCCCCTCACTATATAGGGTCATTATTTTCAGAATAATCACATCCTACACAATATTGCAAGGCAGTCGTCTTGTGACTCTGTAGTCTCCGGGCAAGTATATTTTCCTGTTCTGAGAAGCTGATTTTGGGAACTCTGGGTTCCATACTGTGGGTGCAGTTCTGTTATTACAGAGATCCTAACCTAGGATAGTCAGCTAGTCAGGGGCACAGTTTTATGCTGGCATCCCAGTTGTGGGGGGGGGGGGGAGGAGTGGGGTTACAAAATCATTGTTTCTTGGTAGTTGCCTCAGGTGTCTATGTTCATACAGTGTGAAAGTGCAGGTACCTTTATGAAATTATATTCGCTCACTACGATGCAGCAACTGGCATTGCTGAGAACACTACTCCTGCCTTATGCATGCAGTCCATTAAGGTCTCAGTAGTTTGGGTCAGATATCGTGGGAGATGGAAGAGAGTGGAAAGCTCCCTAACATTTGTTGCAGGTTTGCAAAGGCAGGTATCCCAACCTCAGGGAAAAGGCTACCGCCAGCCTATTGGTGATGGGGATTTTTCTCTGTTAACAGGATCTCAGCCCCTTGATCTACACGCGGTTTAAGTCTGGCTCTGGAACTCACCTGTGTTTCTCACAAGTAGTTGTTTCTGCGCTGGTGCAGGGAATGTTCCTGTGTCGTAATGTTCTGGGTAGAGAAAACACATCAATGAATATCAGTACTGGCAGGGTTCACTTTTCCCGTACAGAGGCAGTACAGCTTCCTACTTTCTGGGTACCTGCATTACGTGTGAGGAGTTTAGAGCTGTCAGTAAAAGTTTAAATGCAGCAAGTATAGTGAAGGTTAGTTTCTGGATCACATGGATATGACCGCCAGCAGCAATCCTCTTTTTATGTTTATGGGTCACAATGCTGCGCTTGGGGCTCGGCCTACTTTAAAAAATATATATATATTTAAAGTTTATTGGTGGAGACCCACTTGCTGGTCTTTTCTTGATGTAGTGGGTTGCCTGCTGGGTGCCAGGCAGCAACTCTCTTCAGCCTCCCATTGTCCAACAATCACTCTGTGGAGGCCTCCTGTTGTGGTGTCCCAGCAGCTTCTGCCAGTCTAGAACTTGGCACCCTCTCCTGTACTATTGATGAACATCGATAAGTTTCAGTGTGCCTCTGGTTTGGTGGATGGATTGCGGACTGTGGCGGAGCTACACAAATCATTGATAATAATGGTCTTCCCAACTGTAGTTCTCATGCCACTCTTCAACAGCACGTAATTTATCACTCAACACTGGACATATTCCTGTTACCTGAATAAACCTAATAATCATAGTCACCTCACAATTTACTGTCCTATCACCTTTCTGTGGTTGATCGGGAGGGAGGTCTTCAACCACATATTAAAATATGGGTAACATTTACTTATAGACTACTAGCCAGAGTTCTGTCTCAGTGCAGTACAAAGACTGCTAGCATCCAAGTGAGTGGCTGTGCTCATCTCCTCAATTTGTTTGACCTCTCTACGATCTTTGACACCACAGACCATCAAGCCTTGGTCATCACACTCACTAGCCAAATGGCCTTTGACAATATTGTCACTCATGACATACATCAAGAACAGGGCTGATTGTTAGTGCGTGTTCCTCCAGATGGAAACCCTTTCTAGTTTCCTGTGGTCCTTGTATGCTCCCAAATATACATTTCCAATCCAATATCAGGTTGTTCTACTCTTGCTAGTGAACTTCAACGTGTACATCGATTCCTTTGGAGATCTGCTGGTAAACAAAGAGGTCTTAATTTACCAGTATGCAGCCAAAATGCCCTTCTCCTTAAGACCCATGATGTCTTTAGGACAAGACATCAAGGGTCTGAATGCTTCAATGTCAGGCTTACCTCAAGCTTACAAAACAGAATTTGTTCTCATCACAAGAGGCAGAAAGCAGTTTAAAAGGTGGCTCACGTCAGTGATCTTGTAGAGATACTCTATCATTGCCATCATTAAAATGTTTGGGTATCTATCAATATCTGCACTGCCAAAATCCAGATTTTGGGTTTGATCTTGTGATGCATTATGGATCTAGAATTCCACCCTCGTCCAGATTGGTCAAGTTTCATCCAGTGTCTTCCCATTTTCAGCTCAACTGGTCATCAGCTGCTGTGTGAAGAGAGTTCCCTCTTTACTTACCGTTACCTTTAAAACTTGTTGCCCCCTTGCTTCCATCTCTTTTCTGTCAGCTCTTCTACTGCGCTACACTGCTTTCTGATTTGGTTTGCACTATATAAATTGCATGAAACTTTGTTGTACCATACTCTCTGTAGTGGAACAAAGGGATGCCCAAAACAGCTATAATTTAGACTTTTATCTCTGTACTGAGTTGTGTAGTGCAGATCCAGAGTCCTAATTGCAGTTTCTCAACTTTTCCAATTTATGGGGAAACCATGCATTTCTGAGCACCTAATTTTCCTTTTTGTCCAACATTGATGATAGTTACATGAAGTGAGCAATATCTTTAAAATGTCATTTGTTAAGGATATTTGGTTTATGATCATGACTTCCTAGCTGCCAGCACCACTGTGAAAACCTGGCTTATGTTGGTGGTGGCTTAATGCAGAGTGGAAGCAGACGTGAGAGTTTAAGCTGGGCAGGAGGGGTGATGATTAAGAACATGTGTATGCAGTTGTGCTCTTACACAGCTGCAGAGAAGTAATTGATTGTACTTGATGAATGTCATAATTATGCAAGATGCCTGTCATTGGTTAAATATTTGTAAAAGTTTTTTCTGTTGTATTTTCTTTTTTTATTGTTTTGGAGATATCATAACATTCTTTGTTTTTCTCACTTTCAGCCGTCTCATGAGTATTGTATCAGCACTTTTCCCCAAAGGCTCACGTAGTGTAGTTCCTCGAGACACACCGTTAAATATCTTTGTGAAAATCATCCAGTTCATTGCTCAGGTAAGCTGCTTCTTAAATTTAAAGCCTTTATGAAACCACCTTCTGTATTGAGTTGTTCTTATTGCTTGCTAGCACACAAGGTTTGCAAATGACTGAATGCTTAATAAAACTGATCCCAGTCAAGCCTGTTTTATTTTTGTATGTGCAGCTATTGTGGGGAACGCCTATTACTTTGCTAAAATCCACCTAACCTGAGTTTCATCATGCACAGCCCTTCCAAAAAAAATCCAAAGGGAGATCCAGCACCCTGTTCTCCAAATTAATTGCTCCATAAAAGCTCTTCAGCTGAGCCTCCACTAAAACTATTTAGTGCTTGTTACTCACCCTCAGTACTTTAGTGTCTTAAAGCATTTCCTGCATCCTGGATCTCTTGAAATATGTTGAATGCTTCTTCATTTAGCAGAGATTTTTGCTTGATCGAAAAAGATGAAGATCTTGGTGTGGTAGCTGATATTCATGAAATGATAGCTGCCAATTCTACTTGCAATATCTTTTTAAACAGTTGTATAGAGATCCCAGGTGAGATGTTAAGTTAAAAAACATTTTAAGTAATGTACTTTTTCCAGTAGCTTTGTATGTTACATTCAATCTGGAAACAAGTCCATCCACTTTTACACCTCTCCACCACTTAAGCTACTGTGTTGTGGTATAGCCATCATAATTCAGCATACTGTAGTTGTGTACAGTGTCTATTTAGTATTAGTCTTGAACATTACAACTGTTAAACTTGCAATACTTTACATTGCATTTGGATTATGTCTTGTGTTTGTTCGATTATTTACATGAGTGCATCATCTATTACATTTGCTTCCTCCTATTACAGTACATTAATTGCTCTTAGTTACTTTGATCTCAGTGGCTGCAGTTCCCACATCTTCAGAAGGTTAAGGGAAAAGGATGAGGAACATTTCATATATCACTTTCTTCTCTGATTGGTGCCTGATGGCATTGGCTGTGGGTTTGATGTAGTAGGTTGTATGTGGATTCCTCAGATAGCCACCACTTAACTTTAAGGAGGTCTTTTGTCTGATTTGCCCTCTAGGGCTCCCAAAGTGTGGATCCTATGCTCCTGCCAATGAACCTCCACAGCCGTCTATGCAATTGGTGCCTTGTGCTTGTTTAAGCCATGGGCTATTTCTCTCTTGTAGCCAGCAACCCGGTTCCTGGCCCGCTGAAGACTTCGCCATTGCATTTCATCTCTTTTAAGCATATGCATGCACCAAGTCCATACATTTTATTTTATGTTTCTTTTTTTCTTTTCCTTATGTGCTGGATTCCTAACAGGCATGCAAGTGCATCTAATGTGACTGCTTTACCAGTCAGTTCAGTTGTCTTTTACGGCCTTGTCCCTAAACAGTACTATCTCTGGGCTTGACCACAACATATGGTAAATTGTCTCCTAGGAATCTGAACCTAAGACAGTACATTGCTATTTCAAGGAACATACAAGTTGTAAGTTTAGGGGTGACTTAGGTGTGATATAAATAGTTAGACTGGGTTTTGAGCCTCGAATTTCCCAATATTTTTTTTTTTTTTTTTTTTTTACCTGGTATACAGAGGCTAGTCACTGCTTATCCGTCAATTCTTGCCCAGTGTCTGCTGGGCATCTAGTCTAGAGAACTAAGAATTTGTCTATTGTGGTAGCAATACACCATATAACATAACTGTCTTTCTACTGTTACCATGTGTAGCAAGTTGGCTCTGTATATACTATATCAAAGCGAGATATAGTGTGCAGAGTCCAGGGGTTCCCCAGAGGCTTAACAGAGGTAAAAGTATTTAATACTAATGCTCTCCTTTGTGGTAGTGTGGTCGAGCAGTTTAGGCTCATCAGAGGGCAGTGGGGGAAGAAATGTTAGGTTGGTTTTATAGTTAAGTAAAACACTTAGTTTCAGTCTGAGTTTTAGTAAGTCCACCGGTTGAGGTTCAAGTTAACCCCAAACACTCACCACCAGCAACACGGGGCCGGCCGGGTGCAGAGGTAAAAGTTGAACAAATTTAACGTGGGCTACTATGCAGACAGGGAATTTGGAATCAGGCCTGCCTGCAGGTAAGTACCTGCAGCTCGGAGGGCTGACCGGGGGGGATTAGAAAAGCACTGGAGGGGCCATAAATAGGCACCAAAAACACCCCCTCAGTGGCACAGGGCGGCATGGTGCAAACAGGACATCCGGTTTCCAGTGTTGGTCTGTGAGGAGACCCCGGGCGGGTCACTCAGAGGCTGCATGTGAGGTCCGGCAGGTATCTTGGTCACACCACCGGTCGGACAGGAAGGAAAAGGAGGGCCGTCTGCTGAATGCTGAGGCACTGGGGGTCGGTTTCCTTCGCCCAGAGCTTCGCAGTCAGGGTGTTCCTCGTGATTCCCTCTGCAGGCATCATTGTGGAGGGGTGGAGAGGTCAACCCAGGGTGGGCACTTGCTCGCAGTCGCCAGGGGATCCTCTCTTGCTGGGTGGACCACCTGGACATGGGCTTTGCTCGTCGAGTGCAAGACCCACGTATCTGGAGTGAGGTGGGAGGGAGTCCTTGGTTTTAAGTTTCTTTAGACAGAGACGTTGTCCTCTGTTGTTCGTGGTCCTTTTGGGTGCAGCGCAGTCCTCAGGAGTTTTGCAGAGGTCGCTGGACGCGTCACTGGTCTTTTGCAGGTTCTTTGAAGAAGGAGACACACCGGTAGGGCTGGGGCCAAAGCAGTTGTTGTCTTCCTATTCTCTGCTGGGGGTTTCAGCTTAGCAGTCCTTCTCGTAGGTTGCCAGGAATCTTGTGAGCTGGGTTCAGGGAGGCCCTTAAATCCTTGATTTAGGGGTGTTTCTAGGGGTTAGAGGGCAGTAGCCAATGGCTACTGTCCCTGAGGGTGGCTACACCCCCTTTGTGCCCACTCCCTTTGGGTAGGGTGGCACATTCCTATACCAGTTGGTCCCCGTCCTCCAAACCAAGATGGAGGATTCTGTAGAGAGGGGGACACCTCAGCGCTGGACACCTTAAGGGTGGTCCTGGCTGGGATGGACATTCTCCCTGTTTTCCCTACTTTTCCACTGGATTTGTCTCCAAAAGTAGGGTTTGTCTGGGGGGGACGGGCATCTCCACTAGCTGGAGTGTCCTGGGACATTGTAACCCGAGGTTTGAGCCTTTGAGGCTCACTGCCAGGTGTTAGAGTTCCTGTAGGGGGGAGGTTTGAAGCACCTCCACCCAGGACAGGCTTTGTTTCTGACCACAGAGTGCATAAAAGCACTCACCCCATGTGGTCAGAAACTTGTCTGAAAGTGGCAGGCTTGCACAGACCAGTCAGTCCTACACTAGCAGTTTGGCTAACATACAGGGGGCATCTCTAAGATGCCCTCTGGGTGCATTTTTCAGTAAATTCCACACTGGCATCAGTGTGGGTTTATTGTGCTGAGACGTTTGATACAAAAATTCCCAGTATATAATGAAGCCTTTATGGAGCCGCAACGACAAACTCCCAGACCATATACTCAATATGGCTACACCTCACTTACAATGTCTAAGAACAGACTTAGACACAGTAGGGGCATATTGCCCATGCAGCTATGCCCTCACCTGTGGTATAGTGCACCCTGCCTTAGGGCTATAAGACCTGCTACAGGGGCGACTTACCTATGTCACAGGCAGTGGTTTGTGGGCATGGCACCCTGAGAGGGGTGCCTTGTCGACTTGTTCTTTTTCTCCCCACCAGCACACACAAGCTGCAAGGCAGTGTGCATGTGCTGGCTGAGTGAGGGGTCCCCTAGGGTGGCATAATGCATGCTGCAGCCCTTAGAGACCTTCCCTCACCACAGAGCCCTTGGTACCATGGGTACCTTTTACAAGGGATTTAACGGTGTGCCAGGGCTGTGCCAATTGTGGAAACAAAGGTACAGTTTAGGGAAAGAACACTGGTGCTGGGGCCTGGTTAGCAGGGTCCCAGCACACTTAAAACCAAAGTTGCCCCCTGAATACCTACCTGACTTCTAGTGTGAGCTGACCAGTTTCTGCAAGCCTGCCGCACACCAGACATGTTGCTGGCCACATGGAGAGAGTGCCTTTGTCACTCTGTGGCCAGGAACAAAGCCTGTAGTGGGTGGAGGTGCTTCTCACCTCCCCCTGCAGGAACTGTAACACCTGGCGGTGAGCCTCAAAGGCTCACCCCTTTTGTTACAGCGCCCCAGGGCATCCCAGCTAGTGTAGGTGCTTGCCCCTCCGGCCACTGCCCCCACTTTTGGCGGCAAGGCTGGAGGAAATAATGAGAAAAACAAGGAGTCACCCACCAGTCAAGACAGCCCCTAAGGTGTCCTGAGGTGACCCCTGCTTTGAGAAATCCTCCTTCGTGAGTTTGGAGGATTCCCCCAATAGGATTAGGAATGTGCCCCCCTCCCCACAGGGAGGAGGCACAAAGAGGGTGTAGCCACCCTCCAGGACAGTAGTCATTGGCTGCTGCCCTCCCACACCTAAACACACCCCTAAATTCAGGATTTAGGGGCTCCCCAGATCCCAGGAAATCAGATTCCTGCAACCTGAAGAAAACAGGACTGCTGACCTACAAGCCTGCAGAGAAGGAGGAAGACAACTGCTTTGGCCCAAGCCCTACTGGCCTATCTCCAACTTCGAAAACCTGCTCCAGCGACGCATCCAACAGGGACCATTGACCTCTGAAGCCTCAGAGGACTGCGCTGGACTAAAGGACCAAGACACTCCAGTGAACAGAGGCCCTGTTCAAAACCAGCTACTTCTTTGCAACAAAGAATCAACTTTCAAAGACTTCACGTATCCCGCCGGAAGCATGAGACTTCCAACTCTACACCCGATTCCCCCGCTCGAGATCCAGAGAACCAACACCTCAGGGAGGACTCCCCGGCGACTGCGAGCCCATGAGTAACCAGAGACAACCCCCCTGAACTCCCACAGCAACACCTGCAGAGAGAATCCAGAGGCTCCCCCTGACTGCAACTGCCTGTAACAAGGGACCCGACGCCTGGAACCAACACTGCACCCACAGCTCCCAGGACCTGAAGGAACCGATCTTCGACTTAGGAGTGACACCCCAGGCGACCCTCTGCCTAGCCCAGGTGGTGGTTGTCCCGAGAAGCCCCCCCCTGTGCCTGCCTGCACCGCTAGAGGGACCCCCGGGTCCCTCCATTATTTCCTACCTGAAACCCGACGCCTGCTTTGCACACGGCCGCCCCTGTGCCGCTGAGGGTGTGTGTTGTGTGCCTACTTGTGTCCCCCCCAGTGCTCTACAAACCCCCCTGGTCTGCCTGACCGAGGACGCAGGTACTTACCTGCTGGCAGACTGGAACCGGAGCACCCCTGTTCTCCATAGACGCCTATGTGTTTTGGGCACCTCTTTGACCGGCCCTGAGCTGCTGGTGTGGTAACTTTGGGGTTGCCTTGAACCCTTAACGGTGGGCTGCCTATGCCCCAGGACTGAGACTTGTAAGTGTTTTACTTACCTCCTAATCTAACCTTTACTTACCTCCCCCAGGAACTGGTGATTTTTGCACTGTGTCCACTTTGAAAATAGCTTATTGCCATTTTTACATAGACTATACATATTGTTTTCATTCAAAGTTCCTAAAGTATCTAAGTGAATTACCTTACATTTAAAGTGTTTGATGTAAATCTTGAACCTGTGGTTCTTAAAATAAACTAAGAAAATATATTTTTCAATATAAAAACCTATTAGCCTCGAGTAAATCTTTGAGTGTGTGTTCCTCAATTATTGTCTGTGTGTGTACAACAAATGCTTAACACTACCCTCTGATAAGCCTACTGCTCGACCACACTAGCACAAAATAGAGCATTAGAATTATCTAATTTTACCACGATCTTACCTCTAAGGGGAACCCTTGGACTCTGTGCACACTATCTCTTACTTTGAAATAGTATATACAGAGCCAACTTCCTACACCTCTGTTTATGATTTTTTTTTTCTCCCCTCTGAGTCTGGAGTGTCTAACATATATCTGACTGGCCATTGTAGCTGTGCTGCTGCATTACAAAGTTGACAGCATGGAACCCCCAGCTTCTCCTGACAAATGATTGCGTAGTGCCACTCTCTTCTTGCCTATGCCCCAAACCAAATCAGAAAGTAAACTACATAAGTCTTTAAAGAAACCAAAGGGCAATGCATGAGTAATGTCACAGAAAAATACAGCAGCCTGGATAGCATCAGTTTGGTTTCTGCCAGCCTGCCCATCATTGGGAAGAGATTTCCAGAATTGCAATGATTGTGGTTTTGTTGTTACTACTCTTCAGAGACTACCGTGTATAAGGCATCAAAGTCCCACATTAGTTATGTCACCTCAGCCTCTGTTCAGTCAGCTTCCACTAACTGAGAGGATGCAGACATGGGGTGGCCCAGCTGATTCTTAGCCTATACTGTTCCAAACTAGTTTGTGATATATCACAGAAGGCCTGCCTTGATGTGCATCTCAGAAGTAAACAAATGCGTCATCTACATATAGTGAGTTGTTTTTCGAGGATTCTTTCTTTAGTATTTCCTTAGCAGGACCCCTATAAACCTTGAATGACACACCAGAGGCTTCATGGCCAGTGCAAAAATGATGGGGGACAACAAGCATCTTTATCTGGTGTGTCTGTGTATATTGAAATGTTCTCACATAGCAATACACATTTATAGCTCAACCCACTCGCAAACTTCCATGTCCAGCCCAATTTACAACACCTTCATCAAATGAGGCCATCCCAAAGTATCAAAAGCTTTTTTCGTTGTTGAGGGTTACTGCCAAATGTGACAGGTCTCATCATGATGTCTTCATCAGTTGGAATAGACATTACAACTTTAAGAATATATGCTTTTTGGGAATAAAGCCATGCCAAGTGGACCAGAGAGCTGACTAAGGGGTCAAGCTGTTTGCAGATATTTTTTTTATTATCTTGTAGTCTAAGATAAGACCTGTAGGAGTGGACAACAAGAGGATGCCAGCCCTGTATGAGAAGAACCACTATTAGCGCCTCCCTCATGAACTTGGGCATTGTCCTGGTGTGTTCTGCACCCTTGAACCTTTGTAGGAGCTTCAGGGCCAGTTTAGTTTTACAAGTAATGTAGATTTCTGCTTGGAGTCAATCAGTTCAAGGGTTTTGGTACGTGCCATCTGAACATTGGCTTGTCAGATCTCCTCAGTCGAGAGAGGCTCATCTTAAGAGTACTTGCTGTATGGGATCAAACTTGGGAACCAGCAGTTTGTCTAAGAGGTTGTGCAGTAACTGTTTTTCTGATGGATACAACTACCTGTGGATTCCTCACCTCATGAATACTCCCATGGCGCCAGCATTCTACGGAAATCTTCTTACTAGTCTCTGCACGTCGACGAGGACGTCACTGTCTCGCACGCGACGCCGTCTGACGTCATACAGGCAATAAGAGGTCCTCGACGACGTGCGGACGTCAGTTCCCTTTTTTCCGTGCATTCGAAACGGTTATCTTCGAGGGAGCAACTGTTACTCTTGCGGTTACAGTGTATATCTTGCTGCGTACTCTTTCTCTGTGGAAATAATGTCGCAGAGAAAGTCTGGATTTAAGCCTTGTCGTGAGTGTGGACGCAAGATGTCGGTGACGGATCCTCATTCCGATTGCCTTTGGTGTTTGAGCTCCGACCACGACGTCTCGACTTGTGATTCGTGTCAGCACATGAATCCGAAGGCCCTTAAAGAACGCGAGGCGAAGCTGTTTATGGCCAAGTCAAAGGAGAAGCATCACAAGAAAAAGTCTTCTCCAAGACATCGGCGTCATCGAGACTCCCGGCGCCGTAGAGAATCTCGGCGTCATTCAAGGGAGGCTCGTTCCAGGTCTCCGGATCGGCGCCGGAGGACATGGGAGGTCAGCCCCACGGTGACGCCGCATCCTTCGACGCCGTTGCTCTCTCCGGCGTCTCCAACTTCGCCTGGACAGGCGTCGGTGATTGAGGTATTGGAGCCTCAAGTGTTTTCTCCGGCGCAGACGCCGAGGCCGGCGTCGGGGTCGCCTCCGAGTCAGGCACCCCAGTATCCGGCTTTTCCCACCCCTGGAGCCGATAGTTCCGCATTCTTGAATGCGATGTATTCCATCTTCCAACAGATGGCTCCAGGGGGTGCTCCGGCTGGGCCTTTGGCCTTTTCTTTGGGTGATCCTGCGCCTCTTCGGCCGGCACCCTTTATGCCCTTTCTCCCGTTTGGGAACGTGGGCTCGACGCCAGTGTCGGCGCCGGTGGCCGCTCCGATGGCTTCGGAGGGATTGGCCCCAGGGATTTCCATCCCGTCTACGTCGAGATTTCGGCCTGTGACTCCGGTGGGTCCATCCGTTTCATCTGCTCTTCAGTCGGCGCCGAAGTTACCTGTGGCGCCGGATGCGGCGTCGGTGGCTTCGGAAGATCGGCGCCGATCTCCGACTTCGGCGGAGGTATTGTCGACTCCGCGGATTGAGCAACGACTGCATTCAAGGAGGCGTGCTCTCCGGGTACTAGAGGAGCAGGAGTACCAACGAGCCCTAGAGGAAGGAGAGCTAGAGGACTCGGGTGATGGGCTGCGTGGACTGGAGTCGGCCAGTGGGCTGGACACTTCCCCTGAGTGGGACCTTTCGTCCCCGGGGGAATATACCGAGGAAGCTGCTTCCTTTCATACAGTGGTACGGAAGGCAGCTAGTTTTTTGGACCTGCCTTTGCCGGTGGTGGAGGCGAAACAAAACCTTTTGACAGAGGTGTTGCATCCGGCCTCAGCCGCGGCGGAGCCTCTATTACCTTTTAATGACGCTCTGCTGGATCCGGTTTTAGAGGTGTGGAAGAAGCCGGCATCTTCCCCAGCAGTTAACAGAGCCGTGGCCAGGAGGTATCGGACGGCTCCAACTGATCCTGGTTTCCTATCTAGGCACCCTACGCCGGAGAGCTTGGTTGTGCAGGCCTCCTGTTCGTCCAAGTCAGCGCCTGGTTCTTTTCCGACGGTGCCGGGGGACAGAGATTCAAAAAAGCTGGAGGCGCAGTCGAAGAAGATTTTTTCGTCCTGCAGTCTGGCTTTAAAAGCCACCAATGCAACCTGTATCCTGGGGAGGTATATTCATGCTCTGATGGATGACATCTCCTCTTCGTTTACAGAGCTTCCCCAGGGTCTTTTGGATCTTGTCTCTGATGCCCAGGCTGCTGCGACCCAAATTATCCAGACGGGACTGGATACCACCGACTCGGTAGCCAGAGCAATGGGTACAACTGTGGTGGAAAGGAGACAGGCCTGGCTCCGTAACTCGGGCTTTTCGGCAGATGTACAGTCCACATTGTTGGATCTCCCGTTTGATGGGGACAAACTGTTTGGGGCTAAGGCTGATTCGGCCTTGGAACGGTTTAAGGAGAGCAGGGCCACGGCTAAGTCGCTGGGACTCCAAGCTCCTTCTTCCACGGCCTCTTCCAGATTCTTCAGGAGGTTTCGTGGATTTGGGCGTGGCTCTTCCTCCTCTTCCTTTCGGGGAAGATATCAGCAACCTGCCTCTTCCCATCCCTATAGATCTTTTAGGGGGAGGGGTAGGGTCCGCACCAGGGGAGCTTCTCAGCAGCACTCTGCCTCTTCCTCATCCTCTGGCGGGGTGCAGCAGGGGAAGCAGCCTTAGGCTTCCACCATTTCCCACTCACTCCTCTCCTGTAGGGGGAAGATTACAGCATTTTCGCACCAAATGGGAGACTGTTACGTCGGACACTTGGGTTCTCAGTGTTGTGGGAAAAGGCTACACCCTTCCCTTTCGGGAGTTTCCGCCCCTCATCCCGCCCCGCCCTTCGTATTGTTCACAAGAACACCTCCTGTTGCTAGAACAGGAGGTAGAAGTCCTCCTTTTAAAGGGCGCGGTGGAGTTGGTCCCGGAGCAGGAAAGGGGTCAAGGAGTTTACTCAAGGTATTTCCTGATTCCCAAGAAGGATGGTCGTTTGAGACCAATTCTGGACCTGAGGATCTTGAATTGGTTCCTCAAGCAGGAAAAGTTCAAGATGCTGACCCTAGCACAGGTGCTTTTGGCGTTGAACATGGAAGACTGGATGGTGTCTGTCGACTTGCAGGATGCTTACTTTCATATCCCGATACTCAAGTCACACAGGAAGTATCTCCGGTTTGTGGTGGGATCGCAACACTACCAGTTTGCGGTCCTTCCGTTTGGTCTTACTTCAGCACCTCGAGTCTTCACAAAGGTGATGTCGGTGGTTGCGGCAGAGCTCAGAAGGAAGGAGATAGCAGTATTCCCTTACTTGGACGATTGGTTGATCAAAGCCAAGTCCCCGGAGCTTGTGTTGCGTCATCTGCAGTCAACAACCCAGTTGTTGTTCGACCTGGGCTTTTCAGTGAACGAGCCCAAATCTCACCTAGAGCCCTCTCAGCGCCTCCTGTTCATAGGGGCAGTACTGGATACAACATTGGGTCGGGCCTTTCCTCCGCCTCAGCGGATTCAAGATATTCAGGATTTGGTTCCAATGTTTCGAAATGGAGCAGTAGTTCCAGTCCTCAAGGTCCTTCGTCTGCTCGGTCTTTTTGCCTCCTGCATTCTGTTGGTCACGCATGCTCGCTGGCACATGAGGGCTCTTCAGTGGTGCCTCCGAAGGCAGTGGTCTCAACACAGAGGGGATCTAGAGGGTACTGTCAAGATCTCCAGAGATGCTGCTGTGGATTTGAAGTGGTGGATTGCAAGCAACAATCTTTCACAAGGAAAGCCGTTCCAGCAGTCGCCACCAGTGGCCACAGTCATAACGGATGCTTCCACTCTAGGGTGGGGAGCTCATCTGGGGGATCTGGAGATCAAAGGTCTTTGGTCTCCAGAGGAACAGATTTTTCACATCAATCTGTTAGAGTTACGGGCTGTACGTCTGGCTCTCAAGGCCTTCCTCCCTTCCCTTCGTGGTCAGTCGGTACAGGTCCTAACGGACAATACTACCACGATGTGGTACATAAACAAGCAGGGAGGAGTGGGGTCGTACCTTCTCTGCAGAGAAGCTCTTCGACTATGGTCCTGGGCAAAGGACCATCGGATTTGCTTGATAGCAAACCATCTGGCCGGAGTCTTGAACGTGCGTGCGGACAGTCTGTCGCCACTTTTCGGCAGACCACGAGTGGCGTCTCCATCCAGATCAAGTCCGTTTAATCTTCCAGAAGTGGGGGTTTCCTCGGGTAGATCTGTTCGCCACTCGAGAGAACGCGCATTGTCCGTTGTTCTGCAGCCTTCAGTATCCGATGCAGGAAGCGTTGGGGGACGCGTTTCAAATGACCTGGTGCGGCCAGTTGCTTTACGCGTTTCCTCCCATACCCTTGATTCCTCGAGTATTGAGGAAGATTCGCCAAGACCGGGCTCTAGTAATCTTAATAGCTCCGGATTGGCCAAGGAGGGTGTGGTACTCCGACCTTCTCCAACTCTCAACGTGCCCGCCGCTCCGTCTCCCTTTCAGGGCAGACCTCCTCTCACAGTCGCAGGGGCAGGTTCTATACCCCAACCTCCAGAGTCTGCACCTACATGCCTGGAGATTGAACGGGGCAACCTGAGTTCCTTCTCTCTCCCGCCTGAGGTAGTGGATGTTATATTAGCGGCCAGGCGACACTCCACTAAATCTATCTACGCTAATAGGTGGTCTAAATTTGTTGCGTGGTGTGGAGAGAGACAGATTGATCCTTTACATGCTCATCTATCGGACGTTTTGTCTTTTGCTCTATCTCTGGCGCGAAAAGGTTGTGCAGTGGCTACCATTAAAGGTTATTTATCGGCCTTGTCAGCCTTCATATGTCTTCCAGACCAACCATCTTTATTTAAATCCCCTATTGTTATCAGATTCTTGAAAGGTCTTCTAAATCAATATCCTCCAAAGCCATTCGTTATGCCGCAATGGGATTTGTCCTTAGTCCTGACTTTCCTTATGGGGTCCCCTTTTGAACCTATGCATTCTTGCCCCTTGAGGTATTTGGTTTTAAAAACAGTCTTCCTGATAGCTATAACATCAGCAAGGAGAGTGAGTGAGTTGCAGGCCTTATCAGTAAAACCCCCTTATACAACTTTTTATGGGGATAAGGTGGTGTTGAGGACCAAGGCTGCTTTCCTCCCGAAGGTTGTTTCACCCTTCCATTTGGCTCAGGCAATTACTTTGTCCACGTTCTATCATCCGCCTCATCCTTCCAAAGAGGAAGAAAGACTGCACCGTCTGGACCCAAAGAGAGCGTTGAGCTTCTTTATCGATAGAACAAAGGATTTCAGGCTGGAGGATCAGCTGTTTATTGGATACGTGGGCAAGAGGAGAGGAAAGGCAGTCCACAAGAGAACACTATCCAGGTGGGTTGTTCTTTGCATTAAAATATGTTACTCTTTGGCAAAGAAGGATCCTCCTGAGGGCATTAGAGCTCATTCCACCAGAGCTAAGTCGGCCACTTCGGCCTTAGCCAGAGGTGTTCCTGTGGTCGACATCTGCAAGGCCGCAACTTGGTCGTCCCTTCACACTTTTGCAAAACATTACTGTTTAGATTCTGAGGTTAGAAGGGACGGCCATTTTGCACGGTCAGTGCTGCAGGATTTCTTGGTTTGACCATTTAGGCACCCACCGCCGGGCGTGGTACTGCTTTGGGACTCTATTCATGAGGTGAGGAATCCACAGGTAGTTGTATCCATCAGAAGAACGAGTTACTTACCTTCGGTAACGACTTTTCTGGTGGATACATTAGCTACCTGTGGATTCCTCACGGTCCCACCCGCCTCCCCGTTGCCTTTATGGTCTTGCCAAGTAATCCTTGAGTGCGCTCCTCTTGGTCTTTGAGGGTGCGATAGATGTATATATATAATATATTTATATATATATGGGTATATGTGTATATATCTTTATGTATATACTTGGTGTGTGTATATATTTTAAAAGAGAGAGTTTTATATATATATATATATATATATGTACATAAAAAGATTTACAGTTATTCATACAATGTGGTGTATTTTTACAATATAATGGATGTTGCTTTGTTCTTTCATTGCATTGCCTGGTTGTTCTCATGCACGTAAAAAATGATTGGTACTGACGTCCGCACGTCGTCGAGGACCTCTTATTGCCTGTATGACGTCAGACGGCGTCGCGTGCGAGACAGTGACGTCCTCGTCGACGTGCAGAGACTAGTAAGAAGATTTCCGTAGAATGCTGGCGCCATGGGAGTATTCATGAGGTGAGGAATCCACAGGTAGCTAATGTATCCACCAGAAAAGTCGTTACCGAAGGTAAGTAACTCGTTCGTCTGCCACTTCAGAGGCTGAATATAAGGAGAAATGATATTCTGCAAATGCTCCATTGACACCCAATTGGATGTTTAATAGTTCGTCATGTCTGTATGGCTCCGATTGGATCCATGCCAACAGTCATCCTGCTCTGTCCCTTTATGAATGCTGGCGGACAACATATCAATAATCCAACTGCCCCTGCCTGCCTATCAGCCTTCAGTGTTCTTTCTGAAGTCTTATGAGGCTTTGAACATCCTCTGCCTTTCTACCCACCTGATTCGCAGCCTTTCTGCTTGTATCTTATGTTTTATCTTAACTGTTGGTTTAAAGGTGTCTTCAAGTTGTATGTGGTCTTAATGCAATCACCATGCAACACAACCTTGAATGTGTCCCACCTTTTATTATCAAGGACATATTGATGTGTCTGCGCCTACTGGTACTCTGAATGTCTGAGCTCCTGCATGTGCAGTCACCAGGTGGGTAATTGAACCTGTCTTATTCTGCAGGCCACCACCATCCTGAGTTGGTTGTGGTCTGATGGGGTACAGCCCAAGTAATTAGTATCAAGTCTTTTGACACACAGTTCCTCAGTGCACATAAATAAGTGCAATCTGGTGTGCAATTGTTGCACTGGAGAATTATATGAATATTTTACACTATTGGGTGCATATAACACCACACGTCGTGCAGCTGCCTGTCAGTGATCCAGGTTTTAAAGTGGCGTCAGATCTTCACACTTAGGGTTCCCTGTAGAGAAGGGGTAGAGCTTTCGAGTTTAATATGATGTAAGCAGTTATAATCTCTGCCCCAAATACTCTGTGCCATGTAATTGTGCACCAGTGCAGTCATGTCTGATTGTGAATGATTACTATTGGGGACATGTATAGTCACCAGCAATACAGATTTCAAGTCTTTTAAGTAATGTACTTAAGGCTACTTTTGGGCACCTTTCTGAAATTGTCAGAGATGCAGGTCTGTTTTTTTCAAGCTCATGCTAGTCCATGGAGGTACGTCTTCAAATATCCTACAGCATCCAGATCAAGCACTGGGTTTGTTGATGACAGGAAGCACCTTGTTACATCAGCAAGTAGGCTAGAGTGAAGCGTTGGGTTTGTGGAAAAGTACGTTCACTTGTGGAATTGGGCTCTGGAATCAGGAGTAGCACATTACAGTATGCTTACTTGAGATGGAGTCTGTTTAAACGTTTTCCCTGACTTTCATAAATGATTGATTGAGAGGTGATGACAATTAGATTGACCTAGAAGAAATGTTCTGCATTTAGAGGTTCTACTGATTTGATAGTTTTTATTCCAAGGAAGATCTTCTCTTTATTCTTCAACAGAGTTGGGTAGTAACAGTAGAAACAGCAAAGAATTAGTAACATTCCCTGCTGGTGCTGGCATTGTTCATATAGAAAAGTGATTGATGTTGGCTTCTCAATGAATTTGCCAGTTCCCAGTTTGAAGTAAATGCCTTGATTTATTACACTCTGGAGAGTTTAACAGAAATGCTTCACATCGCAACAAGGGTATATTGCATTATACACTGTTAGGGTAATTATATGTAGGAAAAGGGAAGCGATGTGGCTAGGAGTCATTTGTACAGTGCTCTACATATACCTGTTCACAGATTGTATTTTTCTTGGTGAAGTACTGATAAGAGGGCAATTCAAGTACAAGGAGATGTGACCACTTCAAGTCTTTAAGCCTTGTTTGTCAAACTATACTTAGATACTGAGAACATGTATGCCATTGCTGAGGTCTCAGACGCTGCCAGACAGCGAAATTCCAATAAATAGCAACTATTTGTAACTAATTTCACTAGATTCAATGCTTTCTCTTTACATGAATACATTCTAAAGTATTATTGGGTTGTTGCTCGGTCACATCTATACTACTGTCAAAACATCTGTTTGCTTTTTGGAAGTTCCTTGGAGTGTATTTCTACTTACTGTATTTATGCTGTGACACTTAATTTCAGTGTTTGTAGCTAAAGATGTTATTGAGGATGGGATAGAATTGAACCAGTAAAACAAGACTGCTGTGGATAGGTTGTACTTTAATTTGCTGTTAACTGAGGCTGTACAACTGTAGATGTTTTTGTATTTGTGCCGTAGCTATATATGCTACTTGATTAACAAATCCAGTTTGTTTTGATGTTTGGAGAGCTTGTAGATGAGATTATGGTTCGTTCACCTGTATCAAATAGAAACTCCTGTATCTGAGACCTTCTCTCAGACCACTACATGCTAGCTACTGTGTAGAGTTCTGAGGAATATAAATAGGTATGGCAGAGTAATTTTGCAGTGTTTCGTTTTTTTCACCTGAGAGCTGTTCGTAGCTTCAGTTCACACAGTTGGAGTTGATTCTGCAAGAGTGCACATGCACCAGATAGAGGATGCAAATAGTACTTTCATGTTAGTACCTTACCTCAAGCCTAGTGGAATATACTTTGTTCTTTTGTTTTTCTCCATTAGCTGTTTGGAATGTTTCTCATCTGAACTTTACTTCAGAATGATTTGTTGGATGATGTGTTTGCTCAACTAGATAGTTGAGTAATCAGCTTAGGAGAAACCATAAAGAGTCAGAAGCTATGAAGAGGTATACAATTACCAGTATCATGTTATAGAGGCTTCAATGTATGTAGGGCCATTTCACGTCCACCTGCTGTTCCTCACATAACCAGTCATGTTTGCATCACCATTTAATACTGTATAGTGCTGTGCATCATACAGGAATCTAGTCTCCAAAAATACACTTCTCAGATTGAGTTTCAGACCAGAATTTCAAGAGTAAAAAATCAATTTAGAAAACGTCAAATACACAGGATAAATAAGTGTCAAAAAGGATGAAATAAGTATAATTTGATGGGATCTGAGTACATTTTCTTAATAAGAGCTTTGATGCACTCAAAGCTGTTAGTTACTATGTTGTATTTTTCTTGTCTGCTGTACCACTGTATTTTTTTAATACATCACTTTTCTTAAATTTACAGGAACGTTTGGATTTTTCAATGAAAGAAATAATATTTGATCTTCTCAGTGTTGGGAAATCTCCTAAAACCTTTACCATCAATCCTGAGGTAATGAAGTGTGTAACATCTTAGCCTAAATGCTGTCCCTCATATGCTATATACTTTTAATTGAAGTATTTAGTATTGCAATTAGGAGCACATATAACAGCAGAGTACATTTTGTTTATTGATGATAGTGTGCAGCAACACACTAGAATTTCCCTTTCGACCTTTAACACTCTTTGGGGTGTTTCAGTTGAAGGTGGTGCAATATGTAAAGGTTGTAAACTAGTCTGTGTGAGTGTGTAAAATTCTTTCCCTCTGTAACTCTTCAGGCCTCTTTTTTTTTTCTTTTTTTTTTTTTTTAACTTGATAATTTGGGAACTTAGGTTTTTGTAAACTTCAAATTTTCTTAACAGCAGAGGGAAACTATTGAGAGGTGATTTACCAGGGAGATAGTGTTCAAAATGTTCTTTACTTTTTTCTGAAAAGCGTTCCCACAGACAAAGTGAAGAAACTTTGCAAATAGTGAATTGCACAATTTGCCAGTTTTCCTAACTATTTTTATCAGAATGTTTTAATTGCTTGTACTAGCAGGAGCTGCATTTTGCAGTTGATGACATGGCCACTAAAACAAAGTTAAATCTGAAGTCATTAAAACGTTTTTATGTAATAGCTGCAGCATAAATAACTTGCCCTGTCTGTAATTGTATTCAATTGTGTAATTCATGTTAAAGGTTCACTTATTTGTATCTCTGTTTGAAGCGGATGAATATAGGTCTCAGAGTCTTCCTTGTAATAGCGGACAGTTTACAACAGAAGGATGGTGAGCCACCAATGCCAACAACAGGAGTGGTTCTTCCTTCCGGAAACACCTTGAGAGTGAAGAAAATCTTTCTCAATAAAACTTTGACAGATGAGGAAGCAAAAGTTATAGGTTTGTTTTGTAATTTGTAAATTGAATTGGCATTAACCATTTGTTGCATACCACCACCATCTGCTCTCTGATTCCATATTTAATTGAGGCTGTCTCTTTTGCTATTGCATTTATGTTATTGGTTTAAGGTTTAGCACAAGAAATGGTTGGCCATGAACCTGTTTTTTTGCATTTGGAATTAGCTGAACCACCCTGCATATGGAATATAGATAAACAAGTTACTGCCATTAAATTGTGTTCATTTCTTTTGTAAAATGCCTTTTATTTTCTACACAACTGTTAGTTATAGAAATGGAATGGCTAGTAGAAATAAGCTGACAAGTTGATTTACACTGCCATTAAATGTACAATAATGTTCTCTTCTGAAGTAGATAACTGATCTCAATTTAAGGTGTCTCTGGATGCTGGTCTCAACTCCGTAGAAAACTAAATCAGTTGTGCTAGTTTACCAGGATGTCACCAGCACATTGGTGGCTTCATGTTCCCCTGTGGAACTAAATTACTTAGCTTTTGGAATATGCAGTGGACAAGATGAGTGTGTGGGGATATTTATAAAATGCTTAGTTAAGAAATTACTGTACAAACGCTGCATATTACCATCTGGAGAGACAATAGGGTAATCTGTAGGGAGCGGCTAGATAGAGGGTTGCTTGTGGAGGAGAGGATTACTAGGCCCTCTTTTAACACGAGAGATGAAGAGAGGCTATTCTTTAACTTTAGTCCTTAATATTATGAAGGTTTTGATGTCCAAAATGTACTTTATGAAACCATACTTATGTGATTGAGGTTCCATGAGCCTTTCCAGATATGGTGTCAAATGGCAGTGTTTTTTTGTGTTGCAAGTATCTGATGTAGAATGAAATTTTCATGGCTACGTCAGGCCAGCGCAGTGGCCACCGCCACCCACTACTTCCTCTGTAGCCCACCAGCTAACTTCAGTGCAGCATTTTGACCCCGCTGAAGTTTCTGGATTGAATGAATAAAAATACATTTGTAAAATGTTTGGGGGTATCCTCAGAGTGTCCTGGCACTGAGAAGATTAGTCTAGATGTCACTGGAGCTAGGAAACCTGAAAAAGCCATGTTTTAAAATTTTGCAAAAAAGGCAAATTGTGGCCAGTGATTATGGTTATTGGGAGCCTACAGCAGCATGAGTTATGTTAATCTAGATGGAAATTTTAGTTCCACAACACAATTGACCAGTGCCCTACAGAAATACATTGCCTAAGTGTGATGAGATATTTCTGGTTTTACAACTACTACTCTTTTACAACTACTACTCCTCGATCCTTCTAAACAAAGGATTGATCCCATGCCATTTGGTGGTCTTGATATTGCTTATTTTCAGATCTAACGTTCCTAAAATTCTTGGATAATAGTAGACATGATTTTATCTTGGAACAGTTTTTGAATGATAAAATATAATATGCCTTTTATGCATTTATGTATAGCCAATTAGCTCTCTAAAGCTCGGGGGAATGGAAGCTAGTCTAAGTTGTGTAGCTGCAATCTTCATTGTATACATGAGTCTTCAGCCTATGAATGGCACTTATGACTGAATGTAGCAGTCAAAGAAAAGTTGCATCACATGGATGATGGAAAATGAAGACTCTTGGAAAAACCACATGCTTTGGTCTGATAGCTGCTATCTTTATAGTTCTTCTGGCCCACCCTTTGTTTTCCTGTCTGAGTTACCTAACTCATTAGCAGGACCATTTTGATTGCTTTTATGAGTTTTACTTTCACATGTTCATCTCAATTTTGTGGTTTATGTTACCATGAGATACAATGCCTAATTAGTTACTCGCTGATATCAGGAGTTTCTTGGGGTCCAGTTAATGCATTCCTGTTGGGTAGCCTGCCTACTATTCCTTGGCCATTCTCCTTTACCCTGAGGCTGGGCAGACATTTAAAGCTAATGTTTATTTTGAACAGCCTGTATGTGTCAAACCCCTATTTATCCTAACACCGCTCTTATCACCTAGTAATTCATCAACCCATGTGGAGGTCTTGCTGTTAATTTTAGAGTGTTTTAAAGTCTCACTTTGACACTCCGCATTTCCCCCTTGGTGAGCTCCATTGTTATTCATCTAGTAATAACCATGTCTGTATTTTCTGTTATTGACCAACAATAACTTATCCGCCACTCTGTTTGCTTCACGTCTGTTTCTTACATCTTCAGATACTGAGATTGCCAAAAGTAATCAGTGGATCAACACTGCCTTGAACCTAATGAGCCTCTCCTCCACCGGCAAACATTATTGAGCCTACCCTTCGACCCCAGGGTATAATG
Organism: Pleurodeles waltl; assembly: GCF_031143425.1. Taxonomy (NCBI): domain Eukaryota; kingdom Metazoa; phylum Chordata; class Amphibia; order Caudata; family Salamandridae; genus Pleurodeles; species Pleurodeles waltl. The sequence continues at coordinate 981,489,316 of NC_090437.1, forward strand.
TACAGCATAAAGATGATAAACCTCATTGTTAACTACTGGAATGTTGCTGATGCAAGGATCCTTCTGAACAAGAAGCCTTCATATTAGCTATTCATTCCTGTATGCTTCTTTCCACCTGGGCAAATTATTTTCCACTCACATAGTCTATTCACATGAATTGCTCACTTCCTACACTTCTGCTTTGAACCCACCCAATCCTTATGTGTTAACTTTCTGACTTCTTAGCAGATAAAACTAAGTTTATATGTACATAGCTTCCTTCTCCCTCTTCTGACTCAAAATCAACCCCCATTGGTCAAATATCTATGGACAAACGTCTCCTCCCATTTTGCATGTTCTCTCCTCCCCCTTGAATTGTTGGACACTAAAAGAAATAGACACACCAGCATTGCAAAAGAGAATATATATATATGTTCGATGGCCTGTGTAGCTGCAGATATACATGCTGTGCACATCCCGCCATCTGGTGTTGGGCTCGGAGTGTTACAAGTTGTTTTTCTTCGAAGAAGTCTTTTCGAGTCACGAGACCGAGGGACTCCTCCCATTTCGACTCCATTGCGCATGGGCGTCGACTCCATCTTAGATTGTTTTTTTTCCGCCATCGGGTTCGGACGTGTTCCTTTTCGCTCCGTGTTTCGGGTCGGAAAGTTAGTTAGAATCTCGGAAAAATTGGCGGTATTGTTTGCGTTCGGTATCGGGTTAGTTACAACAGATCGACACCGAATTAAGAAGAGCTCCGGTGGCCCTTCGGGGTTTTCTTCCATCCCCGTCGGGGCCTGGTCGGCCCGTCCACGTGTCTCTTCAAGGCTGATGGAACGGACCCCATTCCGCTTCTGTCCAGAATGCCATAACAAGTATCCATATACAGATCAACATCTGGTCTGTAACTTGTGTTTGTCACCAGAACACAAGGAGGATACTTGTGAGGCCTGTCTAGCGTTTCGGTCCAGGAAAACACTCAGGGACCGAAGAGCAAGAAGACTGCAAATGGCGTTGGCGCCGACAGGACAAGAGCGTTTCGAGGAGGAGGAAGAAACATTCTCCACCCAGGAGTCGGACTCTGAGGAGATCGATCCCGAGGAAACTCCGAAAACCGTGAGTAAGACGTCGAAAACAAGAACTCACAAGAAAAGCGCTAAAGCCCAGGGGACGCCACCGCCAACAGGCCATGGCTTAACCCGAAAAGTAGGTGACCGTTCATCGGCACCGAAAAAGGGCGAGCTGGTGTCGAAGTCATCCGACTCCGGTCGAGATACCGGCGCACAGCAATCTCGGGCCCGAGATAGTGGCTCAGAGAAGATTCGGCACCAAGACAGCGGCACCGAAACGGGTCGGCACCGAGAGAGCACGACGCCGAAAGTAAAAAAGGTTTCGTCAGAGCCGAAAAAAGCAGCCGAAAAGGTTTCGGTACCGAAATATCCGGCCTCGGAACCGAAAACAAGTTCCTACACTGAGGAACAAGGACTGTCCACACAAATGAAGACACATAGATTTGGAAAGGAATTACAGGCAATAGAGCCAGATCACACACAAAGACGGCTCTTTATTCAAAAAGATACAGGGAAGATCAGCACTCTTCCTCCAGTCAAAATGAAACGCAAGCTTGCCTTCCAAAACAAAGACAAACAGCCACACGCAAAGGTGGCTAAACAAGTAACACCACCACCATCCCCACATCACTCTCCGCAACCATCACCGGTAGCCACTCCACCAATGATGCAATCCCCAACTCATACAGGAATGAGTCCAGATAACCCTGACGCATGGGATCTTTATGACGCACCAGTGTCAGATAATAGTCCAGAATGCTATCCAGCTAAACCATCGCCACCAGAGGATAGTACAGGCTACTTAGGCACAGGTGGGGTCAAGAGCAGCTGCATTTCATAATGTCAGCCTTCATTCAGAGCCCATTGAAGACAACTTTCTTTTTAATACACTGTCGTCCAAACAGAGCCAATATCAGAGTCTTCCTATGCTACCCGGAATGCTAAAACACTCCAAACCAGTGTTTGAGGAGCCTGTTAAAGGGAGAGCCATTACTCCAAGAGTAGATAAAAAATATAAACCGCCACCAACCGACCCAGTGTACATTACACAACAGCTAACACCAGACTCTGTTGTAGTGGGAGCAGCGCGCAAAAGAGCCAACTCTCATACTTCAGGAGATGCACCACCTCCAGATAAAGAAAGTCGAAAATTCGATGCTGCAGGCAAAAGGGTGGCGGCACAGGCAGCAAACCAGTGGCGTATTGCAAATTCGCAAGCTTTGCTAGCCAGATATAATAGGGCCCATTGGGATGAGATGCAACACCTTATTGAACATTTACCCAAGGAGTTCCAAAAAAGAGCACAGCAAGTAGTAGAAGAAGGATAGGGTATCTCAAATAATCAGATACGGTCAGCAATGGATGCTGCAGACACAGCTGCTAGAACTGTCAACACAGCTGTAACAATAAGGAGACATGCATGGCTGCGTACATCAGGATTTAAACCAGAGATACAGCAAGCTGTGCTGAATATGCCATTCAATGGACAGCAGTTGTTTGGGCCGGAGGTGGACACTGCGATCGAAAAACTTAAAGACACTGACACGGCCAAAGCCATGGGCGCACTCTACTCCCCACAGAGCAGAGGCACATTTCGAAAGACACAATTTCGAGGGGGGTTTCGAGGGCAAGCCACAACCTCACAAACAAAGCCCACTTACCAGAGCCAGTATCAGCGGGGAGGTTTTCGGGGACAATATAGAGGGGGACAATTTCAAAGGTACAGAGGAAAGTTCCAAAGTCCCAAAACTCCAAACAAGCAGTGACTTCAAGGTCACAAATCCCCAACACATAACACCTGTGGGGGGGAGACTAACCAAGTTTTACAAACATTGGGAGGAAATAACAACAGACACTTGGGTCTTAGCAATTATCCAGCATGGTTATTGCATAGAATTTATCAAATTCCCTCCAAACATCGCACCGAAAACACACAATATGTCAAAACAACATATAGATCTTCTAGGACTAGAAGTTCAGGCATTGCTAAAAAAAAGAAGCAATAGAGTTAGTACCAAAACAACAAATAAACACAGGAGTTTACTCCCTGTACTTTCTAATACCCAAAAAAGACAAGAGTCTGAGACCTATACTAGATCTCAGAACATTAAATACCTACATCAAATCAGATCACTTTCACATGGTTACATTACAAGACGTAATCCCACTGCTCAAACAACAAGACTACATGACAACACTAGACCTACAGGATGCATATTTCCATATACCAATACATCCTTCACACAAAGTACCTAAGGTTTGTATTCCAAGGGATACATTACCAATTCAAAGTGTTGCCATTCGGAATAACAACTGCACCAAGAGTTTTTACAAAATGCCTAGCAGTAGTAGCTGCACATATCAGAAGGCAGCAAATACATGTGTCCCGTACCTAGACGATTGGTTAATCAAAACCAACACGTTAGGACGGTGTTCGCAACATACAAAATATGTCATAGAAATCCTCCACAAACTAGGTTTCTCAATCAATTACACAAAGTCACACCTTCTGCCGTGTCAAACACAGCAATACTTAGGAGCAACAATCAACACAGCAAAAGGGATTGCCACTCCAAGTCCACAAAGAGTTCACACATTTCACAATGTGATACAGACCATGTATCCAAATCAAGATACAAGTCAAACTGGTGATGAAACTACTAGGCATGATGTCTTCATGCATAGCCATTGTCCCAAACGCAAGGTTGCACATGTGGCCCTTACAACAGTGCCTAGCATCACAATGGTCACAAGCACAGGGTCAGCTTCTAGATCTGGTGTTGATAGACCGCCAAACATACATCTCGCTTCAATGGTGGAACAGTATAAATTTAAACCAAGGGCGGCCTTTCCAAGACCCAGTGCCAGAATACGTGATAACAACATATGCTTCCATGATAGGGTGGGGAGCACACCTCAATCAACACAGCATCCAAGGACAATGGGACATACAGCAAAAACAGTTTCACATAAATCACTTAGAACTGTTAGCGGTATTTCTAGCGCTCAAAGCATTTCAACCCATAATAAGACACAAACCCATTCTTGTCAAAACAGACAACATGACAACAATGTATTACCTAAACAAACAGGGAGGCACACACTCAACACAGTTGTGTCTCCTAACACAGAAAATATGGCATTGGGCGATTCACAACCACATTCGCCTAATAGCACAATTTATTCCAGGAATTCAGAACCAGTTAGCAGACAATCTCTCTCTGGATCACCAACAGATCCACGAATGGGAGATTCACCCCCAAATACTAAACACTTATTTCCAAATGTGGGGAATACCACAAATAGATCTATTTGCAACAAAAGAAAACTCAAAATGCCAAAACTCCGCATCCAGGTGCCCACAACATCAGTCTCAGGGCAATGCACTATGGATGAACTGGTCAGGGATATTTGCGTACGCTTTTCCCCCTCTCCCACTTCTTCCATATCTAGTAAACAAGTTGAGTCAAAACAAACTCAAACTCATACTAATAGCACCAACATGGGCAAGGCAACCTTGGTACACAACACTACTAGACCTCTCAGTAGTGCCTCATGTCAAACTACCAAACATACCAGATCTGTTAACACAACACAAACAACAGATCAGACATCCAAATCCAGCATCGTTGAATCTAGCAATTTGGCTCCTGAAATCCTAGAATTCGGGCACTTAGACCTCACACAGGAATGTATGGAGGTCATAAAACAAGCTAGAAAACCTACCACTAGACACTGCTATGCAAATAAGTGGAAAAGATTTGTTTATTACTGCCATAATAATCAAATTCAACCTTTACACGCATCTGCAAAAGAAATAGTAGGATACTTACTACATTTGCAAAAATCTAACCTAGCTTTCTCTTCCATTAAAATACATCTTACGGCAATTTCTGCTTACCTACAAATTACGCACTCAATTTCATTGTTTAAAATACCAGTCATAAAGGCGTTTATGGAAGGCCTAAAGAGAATTATAACACCAAGAACACCACCAGTTCCTTCATGGAACCTCAACAATGTCCTAACACGACTCATGGGTCCACCTTTTGAGCCCATGCACTCTTGTGAAATGCAATACTTAACGTGGAAAGTTGCATTTTTAATTGCCATCACATCTCTAAGAAGAGTGAGTGAAATTCAAGCATTTACCATTCAAGAACCATTTATTCAAATACACAAAAATAAAGTTGTTCTACGGACCAATCCTAAATTTTTACCAAAAGTAATCTCACCGTTCCACTTAAATCAAACGGTAGAATTACCAGTGTTCTTCCCAGAGCCAGATTCTGTAACTGAAAGAGCACTTCATACATTAGACATCAAAACGCACTAATGTACTACATTGACAGAACAAAACTAATTCGAAAGACAAAACAACTATTTATCACCTTTCAAAAACCTCATACAGGAAATCCAATTTCAAAACAAGGCATTGCTAGATGGATAGTTAAGTGCATTCAAACCTGCTATCTTAAAGCTAAAAGAGAACTGCCTATTACACCAAAGGCACACTCAACCAGAAAGAAAGGTGCTACCTGGCCTTTCTAGGAAATATTCCAATGAACGAAATATGTAAGGCAGCAACATGGTCTACGCCTCATACATTTACCAAGCACTACTGTGTAGATGTGCTAACTGCACAACAAGCAACAGTAGGTCAAGCTGTATTAAGAACATTATTTCAAACTACTTCAACTCCTACAGGCTGAACCACTGCTTTTGGGGAGATAACTGCTTACTAGTCTATGCACAGCATGTGTATCTGCAGCTACACATGCCATCGAACGGAAAATGTCACTTACCCAGTGTACATCTGTTCGTGGCATTAGTCGCTGCAGATTCACATGCGCCCACCCGCCTCCCCGGGAGCCTGTAGCCGTTTAGAAGTAGATCTTAAACATTTGTACATTTGTAAATATATTACTTAAAACTTTATTATGTACATACGCATTCACTCCATTGCATGGGCACTATTACTAGCATACACAACTCCTACCTCACCCTCTGCGGGCAAAACAATCTAAGATGGAGTCGACGCCCATGCGCAATGGAGTCGAAATGGGAGGAGTCCCTCGGTCTCGTGACTCAAAAAGACTTCTTCGAAGAAAAACAACTTGTAACACTCCGAGCCCAACACCAGATGGCGCGATTTGCACAGCATGTGAATCTGCAGCGACTAATGCCACGAACAGATGTACACTGGGTAAGTGACATTTTCCATATATATGTATATATATATGTTCGATGGCATGTGTAGCTGCAGATACACTTGCTGTGCACATCCTGCCATCTAGTGTTGGGCTCGGAGTGTTACAAGTTGTTTTTCTTCGAAGAAGTCTTTTCGAGTCACGAGACCGAGGGACTCCTCCCATTTCGACTCCATTGCGCATGGGCGTCGACTCCATCTTAGATTGTTTTCTTTCCGCCATCGGGTTCGGACGTGTTCCTTTTCGCTCCGCGCTTCGGTTCGGAAAGTTAGTGAACATCTCGGAAAATTCGACGGTATTGTTTGCTTTCGGTATCGGGTTAGTTACAACAGATCGACACTGAATTTGGAAGAGCTCTGGTGGCCCTTCGGGGTTTTCGATTCCCCGGCGGGGCCTGGTCGGCCCGACCACGTGCGTCTTCAAGGCTAATGGAACGGACCCCATTCCACTTCTGCCCCGAATGTCACAACAAGTATCCTTATACAGATCAGCATCTGGTCTGTAATTTGTGTTTGTCTCCAGAACACAAAGAGGATACCTGTGAGGCCTGTCGAGCATTTCGGTCGAGGAAGACGTTAAGAGACCGAAGAGCAAGAAGACTACAAATGGCGTCTGCGCCGACAGGACAACGACACTTGGAGGAAGAAACCTTCTCCATCGCGGATTCGGACTCGGACGAGGTCGATCCTGAACAGACGCCGAAAACCGTGAGTAAGATGTCACAACACAAAACTCACAGAAAAACCATAAAAGCCCAGGGGACGCCACCGCCAGCAGGCCATGGCTTAACCCGAAAAATAGGTGACCGAGCATCGGCACCGAAAAAGGGCATGCATGTGTCGAAGTCATCCGACTCCGGTCGAGATACCGGCACAGAGCAGACTCGACCCCGAGAGGGCGGCACCGAAATGAGTCAGCATCGAGAGATCGTATGCCGAAAATTAAAAAATTGTCTTCAGAGCCGAAAGACTGCCGAAAAAGTTTCCATACCGAAACATCCGGCCTCGGAACCGAAATAGAGTTCCTACACCGAGGAACAGAGCCAGATTACACTCAAAGAAGGCTCCACATTCTAAAGGACACAGGGAAGATCAGTACTCTCCCTCCAATAAGAATGAAAAGAAAACTTGCCTTCCAAGAGAAAGACAAGCAGCCTCAGGCAAAGGTGGCAAGACAAGTGACTCCGCCACCATCTCCACAACGCTCACCACAACTATCACCAGTAGCCCAATGATGCAGTCCCCAACTCACACAGGCATGAGTCAGGATGATCCCGACGCTTGGGATCTTTATGATGCGCCTGTATCAGATAACAGTCCTGACTGTTATCCAGCGAGACCGTCACCACCTGAGGACAGCACTGCCTACACACAGGTGGTAGCAAGAGCAGCAGCGTTTCATAATGTCACCCTGCACGCAGAACCTATAGAGGATGACTTTCTCTTTAATACACTGTCAGCCACACATAGCCAGTACCAGAGTCGCCCTATGTTACCAGGAATGCTCAAACACTCCAAACAAGTGTTTCAAGAACCTGTGAAGGGCAGGGCCATAACTCCAAGGGTGAAGAAGTACAAAGTGCCACCAACAGACCCTGTGTACATCACGCAGCAACTAACACCAGATTCAGTGGTAGTAGGAGCAGTTCGTAAAAGGGCGAACTCGCACACCTCAGGAGACGCCCCACCTCCAGACAAAAAGTCGCAAGTTTGACGCAGTGGGGAAAAGGGTTGCGGCACAGGCAGCCAACCAATGGCGCATTGCCAACTCACAAGCAGTGCTGGCAAGATATGATAGGGCTCATTGGGACGAAATGCAACATTTCATTGAACATCTGCCCAAAGAGTTCCAAAAAAGAGCACAACAAGTGGTGGAGGAAGGCCAGAGTATCTCGAACAATCAGATACGCTCAGCAATGGATGCAGCTGACACAGCTGCTAGGACTGTAAATACAGCAGTGACCATACGGAGGCACGCATGGCTAAGAACCTCAGGATTCAAGCCGGAAATACAACAAGCGGTCCTCAATATGCCATTTAACGGACAGCAGTTGTTTGGGCCGGAGGTGGACACTGCCATAGAAAAACTTAACAAAGACACAGATACGGCCAAAGCCATGGGCGCACTCTACTCCCCACAGAGCAGAGGCACATTTCGAAAATCAGTTTAGAGGGGGGTTTCGGGGACAGAGCACAGAACCCTCACCAACAAGACCCACTTATCAAAGCCAATATCAGCAGGGAAGTTTTCGGGGACAATACAGAGGAGGACAGTTCCCAAAGAGTAGAGGGAAGTTCCAGAGCCCCAAAACTCCACAAAATAAACAGTGACTTTAACATCACAAATCCCCAACACAGGACACCAGTGGGGGGGGAGACTAACCAATTTCTACAACAACTGGGAACAAATAACAGACACGTGGGTCCTAGCCATTATCCAGCATGGTTATTGCATAGAGTTTCTTCAATTCCCTCCAAATGTCCCACCGAAAACACACATCATGTCCAAACAACACATGGATCTCTTACAACTAGAGGTCCAAGCGTTGTTGCAAAAAGATGCAATAGAGCTAGTACCAATTCATCAGAAAGGAACTGGAGTTTACTCCCTGTACTTTCTCATACCCAAAAAAGACAAAACTCCAAGACCTATACTAGATCTCAGAACATTAAACACATACATCAAATCAGATCACTTTCACATGGTGACAATGCAAGACGTGATCCCTTTGCTCAAACAACAAGACTACATGACAACACTAGACCTCAAGGATGCGTATTTCCATATACCCATACATCCTTCCCACAGAAAGTACTTAAGGTTTGTAATCCAAGGGGTACATTACCAGTTCAAAGTGTTGCCATTCGGGATAACAACCGCGCCAAGAGTTTTTACAAAATGCCTGGCAGTAGTAGCAGCTCATATCAGAAGGCAACAAATACATGTGTTCCCGTACCTAGACGATTGGTTAATCAAGACCAATACGCAAGAACAATGTTCACATCACACAAAGTATGTCATAGAAACCCTTCACAAGCTAGGTTTCTCACTCAACTACAACAAATCACAACTACAGCCGTGTCAAATACAACAATACTTAGGAGCAACAATCAACACAACAGAAGGGATTGCCACTCCAAGTCCACAAAGGGTACAGGCATTTCTAAATCTAATACAAGCCATGCACCCAAACCAAAAGTTACAGGTAAAATTAGTGATGAAACTACTCTGATGTTCTCATGCATAGCCATTGTCCCAAACGCAAGATTGCACATGCGGCCCTTACAACAGTGCCTAGCATCACAGTGGTCACAGACACAGGGTCAACTTCAAGATCTAGTGTTGATAGACCGCCAAACATACACCTCGCTTCAATGGTGGAACACTACAAATTTAAACAAAGGGCGGCCTTTTCAAGACCCAGTGCTTCAATACGTAATAACGGATGCCTCCAAGATAGGGTGGGGAGCACACCTCAACCAACACAGCATCCAAGGACAATGGGACACTCAGCAGAGACAGTTTCACATTAATCACTTAGAAGTACTAGCAGTATTTCTAGCGCTGAAAGCATTTCAACCTATAATAACCCACAAACACATTCTTGTCAAAACAGACAACATGACAACAATGTATTACCTGAACAAACAGGGAGGAACACACTCGACACAGTTGTGTCTCCTGGCACAGAAACTATGGCATTGGGCGATTCACAACCACATTCGCCTAATAGCGCAGTTCATACCTGGAATTCAAAACCAGTTAGCAGACAATCTCTCTCGGATCACCAACAGATCCACGAAGGGGAAATTCATCCCCAAATACTAAAAAATTTCTTCCAAAGGTGGGGAACACCGCAAATAGACCTATTTGCAACAAAAGAAAACACAAAATGCCAAAACTTCCCATCCAGGTACCCACAGACTCACTCTCAGGGCAATGCGTTATGGATGAGTTGGTCAGGGATATTTGCATACGCTTTTCCCCCTCTCCCACTCCTTCCATATCTAGTAAACAAATTGACTCAAAACAAACTCCTACTAATAGCACCAACTTGGGCAAGACAACCTTGGTACACAACACTACTAGACCTCTCAGTAGTGCCCCATATCAAGCTACCAAACAGACCAGATCTGTTAACTCAACACAAACAACAGATCAGACACCAAATCCAGCATCGCTGAATCTAGCAATTTGGCTCCTGAAGGCTTAGAATTCGGACACCTAGACCTTACACAGGAATGTATGGAGGTCATAAAACAAGCTAGGAAACCATCCACAAGACATTGCTATGCAAATAAGTGTAAAAGATTTGTTTATTACTGCTATAATAATCAAATTCAACCATTAAACGCATCTGCTAAAAACATCGTCAGCTACCTACTGCACTTACAAAAGTCAAAGTTAGCTTTTTCATCCATTAAAATACATCTCACCGCAATTTCAGCTTATCTGCAAATTACGCACTCAACTTCATTATTCAGGGTCCCAGTCATAAAAGCATTTATGGAGGGTCTCAAAAGAATTATCCCACCAAGAACACCACCAGTTCCTTCGTGGAATCTCAACATTGTCTTAACACGACTTATGGGTCCACCTTTTGAACCCATCCACTCATGTGAGATACAGTACTTAACATGGAAAGTAGCTTTTCTAATAGCTATCACATCTCTCAGAAGAGTAAGTGAAATACAAGCATTTACTATACAAGAACCCTTTATTCAGAAACATAAAGTAGTTCTACTAACAAATCCTAAATTCTTACCTAAGGTCATATTACCGTTCCACTTAAATCAAACAGTGGAACTCCCAGTATTCTTTCCAGACCGAGATTCGGTAGCTGAGAGAGCATTACATACATTAGACATTAAAAGGGCACTAATGTACTATATTGATAGAACAAAACAATTTCACAAAACAATTGTTTGTAGCCTTCCAAAAACCTCATGCAGGAAATCCAATATCCAAACACGGCATTGCCAGATGGATAGTGAAATGTATTCAGACCTGCTATATTAAAGCAAAAAGAGATCTACCTATTACGCCTAAGGCGCACTCCACTAGGAAGAAAGGTGCCACAATGGCTTTTCTAGGAAATATACCTATGACAGAAATCTGTAAGGCAGCCACATGGTCTACGCCTCATACATTCACAAAACATTACGGTGTAGATGTGTTAACAACATAACAAGCCACAGTAGGACAGGCTGTATTACGAACATTATTTCAGACAACTTCAACTCCTACAGGCTAAGCCACCGCTTTTGGGGCGATTACTGCTTACTAGTCTATGCACAGCATGTGTATCTGCAGCTACACATGCCATCGAACGGAAAATGTCACGTACCCAGTGTACATCTGTTTGTGGCATGAGATGCTGCAGATTCACATGCGCCCTCCCGCCTCCCCGGGAGCCTGCAGCTGTTCTAAGTTGATGAAAATTGTACATTATAGGTTGATGAAACTTGTACTTTTGTAAATTTGTAAATATATATCACTTTTATACATTATGTACATACATACTTATTCCATTGCATGGGCACCTTTACTATATACACCACTCCTACCTCACCCTCTGCGGGAAAAGCAATCTAAGATGGAGTCGCCGCCCATGCGCAATGGAGCCGAAAGGGAGGAGTCCCTCGGTCTCGTGACTCGAAAAGACTTCTTCGAAGAAAAACAACTTGTAACACTCCGAGCCCAACACTAGATGGCAGGATAATGCACAGCATGTGAATCTGCAGCGTCTCATGCCACGAAGAGATGTACACTGGGTAAGTGACATTTTCCCTAGATAGATATATGTGTGTATATATGTATGTATATATATATATATATATGTGTGTGTATATATATATGTATATATATATATGTATATATATATAGATACAGATATATATAAAATCACAACCCACCCTATTCTTAAATAATTAAAACATGTATAATGGCAGCAAAAATCTCCTTGACAATATCTAAAATACAGTATCAAGAACAAGAACTAGTCATATTAACACTAACAAAACATAAGCATGAAAACAAAAATATTGAACTCGAAAATCAACATAATTAAGTCATTGAAAGTGACCTAAAATAACTTTACGCATTGTAAAAAAAAGTGAAATATAAATATACATTACATCTAAAACAAACACTTTTCAAAAAGTATAAAAATACTACAACAGCACATAAAAGATACTTTCTAAAAAGCAATTACAGCAATACAAGCGTTGTTCTGCCTGACTGAAAATCAACACTAAAAGAAAATTGAACTCTAAAGAATAACTTAATACAGCTGACAAAGTAGTTTAAAAAAAGAATGTAACTTAATAGCTACATAAATTAAAACTGTACTATCCATTTATCTCTAAAATAGGTACCTTTTCAATGAGAAGACAAATGCAAAAATTTAAAAGAAAATCATGCCACAAACATGAGAAAATCACAAGTCCCAAAAAGACATAGCCTACAGTATTATATCTAAATCACAATATTACCACTTAAAGTAAAAATAGAATATAGTTATGATTTAGAATGAAAATTAAATAAACTAAGAAAACCATTAATAATAAACCAACACAACAAGTTCATCTCTTCCTCCCAACGGACTATGACAAATAAGAGCTGCCACCAAAATCACAGTCAAACGTGCCTGCAAACCAAAATTTCTCTCTAGTAGAGAAACATCCAAAATGAAAGTAAAATGTACATCTGTAATTTACAAAAGTAAAAAAAGTTAATGTAATTTGTTACAATAATTAATATGTACTTTTATTGTGACACCTCCAGATCAAATGTCAGAAGGAGGAACATACATCAAATACCAAAGATCGTAGCTGTTACGTCATAGAGGATTTAATAATAATTAAGACTGCACCACCATTGAAAAAGTGCACTGGAAATGTCCCAAATATTATTGAAATATATGCTACCACAGGGCCATCACTAAAATAAACACCAGTAGCACCCAAAAGATATGAAGAAATAGACATACCCCAACTCTTAAACAACCATACCCAAAAAAAGATACCTTCTTACTATATGACAGCCACAGTAAAAAAAGAATTAAAATTAACACTAGCACAGTGTAACATGTAGATGATAGCTTATTTAAGTTGTCCTCACCATTGTGGTCAAAATACAAGCTTTCTTTTAGGACATGTGTTTTTACAGAGGAAACAAAGTGCAGCTTACAAGGAAATGCCAACTCGTAAAATAATTAAACTTCAAAAAATCATGGATTTTTAACAGGCAGTGATTTCAACCATATTAAAATTAACCCCTCAAGCTGCAATCCACAGGTGCTACTACCACTTCAGCCAGAGCATATGGAGGGCACCAACAGAAATCCAGCCCAAGTGGAAATATAAAATAAATATGCAGTTCATAATACTTCAGAGGAAAAATTAAGAATTGCTATATTTTATAACAAAAATGTATGAACTAACAAAATCCTGATTTGATTTAAATAACCAAATATCTTAGCACCCTATACACATATCCGAACATAATAAAATAAATAGTTATGCATAACAACACAGCATAAATGTTAATCATAATTTTGCGTTCAGTTAAAATAAATATATAAATTAAACGTACACTTACTATTTTGTTGAAGTCCTTCATAACCCAAAAAAGCAGTTTCTAAAAATAAATGCAAACATAAACCATGCAAATATAAAATATTTATATGAATTTATCCATCCTGGCAATCCATCCAGAATCTGTAAAAAGAAAATATATATATATATATATTTGAAAAACAATAAATGAATAAATGATCCAGGAAAACTGAAACATAGAGAAATAAGTTTGGTTAAAAAGTAACCAAGACCTTTTTTTCCTTGAAAAAATAAAACAAATCCAGATATCTAAAATAAAAACCTGTAAAGCAAAAAGATATAAACTCATGCAAACAACATTTATAACCAACATAACAAATGCAACACAGTAAAAATAATCATCTGAAACAATCCATAATAAAGTCCACCAAACTATAATACTAAGATATCAACAAAAACTACTTTAACTCTTTGCACAATCTCCTCAAACACGAAACCCTTACAAAATAACTATAAATTACTTTAACTCACCAGAGAGCAGAAATAGAAAACCGCCACTGCAGCGTTCACCTACAGCCCTATGTGATGACGACTTGAGGACAAAATCATAGGAAACAATGAATGGTTGAAAATGATTAAATTATTAAAAATAGTGGAATGTATTTTACTGTACAAAATGTAAAATAATTTAAAAATACTGAATACAAATGCAAATAACTTTCAGTGTTTAATAGAATAGAAATTATATAGCAATGTATAAGAAATGTATTTTTTTCAAATGCTTTTTATATGGAAGATGTAAACTATTGTTAATATAAGCAAATATTACTTTAACAAAGGTGCTACAATTAAGTTGACCATTTTAAAAAAGTTATTAAAGTGAAAGTGTTTGTATGAAAAGATGTATTGAGAAATGGTGTACAACTAAATAAAAATATATAGGTAATAAAAATATATATGTACAGCTTGACCTTTTGCCCCTCTCATTGGTTGCATTAATGAAAAGGCTCTTGTTTCGGCCTCTAGCTTTCGACCGAGCTCTCTACACCTATTCCCCTTTAAAATATTGCTCTGTTCTTGAGACCAACCTTTCAAAGTTAAATTTCCATCCTTACCATAGAATTTTCTCGATTTCTTCACTTTGACTATTTTTGCCTTTTGTATGACCAGGGCCTTGGTACTGGCCTGGTCCTTCTTGATCCTTCCAGATCCTTCCACTTCTTTTGATATGTTCTTGCATTATTGTCTTATTGATTGCATGTTGAAGTCCAGAATTTGGGATAGTGCTCTGGCTTGGATTCAGTCCTATCTGTTTGGCTGGCCACAGGTGATCCACTCTCCCAACCCCTCGCACCTTATCAATCTGAGCTCAAACCTCTGTCATATGGTGTCCTTTGTGGCTCCTTGCAAGCCCCCACCCATGTCAGTCTTGGTTCTTCCCCTAGCTAAGGTAATTTGCTCTGCTGACTTTCATTTCACACATCACTCAGGTTGTGATTAAACTTGGTAATCAATTCCTGTGTGCCTGTAATAACTTCTAAAAATACATTATCTGCGCGCTTTCCTTGATGGTAAAGAATTCCCTGAAACTGAATATTGCTAAAACAGAAATTCTGATGGTCAGTGGGCATAAAAACAAATAAACTCATTTTTGGCCAAATGATGTTGGCCCGCGAGCTGTGGACCACCCCTTGTGCTGCCTCTTTGGTCTGCAATTTTGGGCCCACCTTTTGAAGGTCTCTCCCTTTCTCTACAAACTAACAGGATGCTGCCTTTCTTCTACCTAAATTACTTTGTACGATGCTTCAGTTTCCTCCTTTCATTCTTATTACTTGGGAGAATGTGATCATATTCAGCTGGGTCACTTAATGCAGTTCCATACATCTTAGGTATCCTGATTGATTTTTGCATTACCTGCAGCGCACATTCAGAATGCTGCCCTACACCTGATTTGAATCTCCTTTCTCCCCCTACTTGAATGGTCTTAACTGGCATTCATTTTCTAAAATAATTATCTTCAAATCCCTGTGCATGGTTTACAAGGCTTACTTCTTCACTTGCCTGGTGTACATTCAAACCAAATTTGTCCATCTAATCTGATTGTTGTTCATTTTACCCACTCCTGCGTCAAGGGCCAAGCCTTCTCATGTTTTGGAACAAAGCAATGCAGTTCCCAACTGCAGCACTGTCTGTCCCTTGAAAACTTCCTGCTTTTTTGCAGACTTCATAAAAAGATAGTTACAATCAAGCCGAGAAGCATGTCAAGAAAGATTAATTTCTGGTGCTTAGCTTTAAACCCTGTAAGTGCCAAGGTATAAGTTAGACTAATTTTAAGTCTACACAAATGTTTTGTACTACCAAGTATACTTTCTTGAGCAGATTCTATGCAAACGTCTTTAATATGTGAATATGGTGTACCACAGGCAATAATCTTTTTTTTTTTTTTTTGTATACACACTCACTAACACTTTTGCAGCAGAGCAGAAAGACTTATATTTTACTTTCTATACATTATTCTTTGGACTATTCTTATTTTTTGTATAAGTTACATCTCAATTGTTTTCTTTTTAAGGAATGTCTGTCTACTATCCTCAAGTACGCAAAGCACTGGACAGCATTCTTAGGCATTTAGATAAAGAAGTTGGGAGGCCGATGTGCATGACAAGTGTGCAGATGTCCAATAAAGAGCCTGAGGAGATGATAACGTAAGCATTCTACTATGATGTATATTTGATTGAAATCAATGATGTATACTGAATAAAACAATTCATTCTGTAATTACTGAGATGCTCAAGTAGCTGATACTGCACATGTAATTAACACAGGATGTAAGACTACTCACTAGAAGGGGTGTTATGTTGAGAAGATACGGAGGAAGGTTAATTAATCCAAATCTAGAAGTGTGAAAAGGACAGGGCTAACAACTGAAAAATGGGGAATTGTGTTCTTACCTCATTCTAAAAAACAATTCCCACAGCAGTGTAAAAAAGTACTTTCTGATGGATACAACTACCTGTGGATTCCTCACCTAATGAATACTCCCATGGCGCCAGCATTCGACGGAAATCTTCTTACTAGTCTCTGCACGTCGACGAGGACGTCACTTTAGCCCACGCGACGCCGTCTGACGTCATACAGGCAATAAGAGGTCCTCGCCGACGTGCCAACGTCAGTTCCCTTTTTTCCGTGCATTCGAAACGGTTATCTTCGAGGGAGCAACTGTTACTTTTGTGGTTACAGTGTATTTTTGCTGCGTAGTCTTTCGCTGTAGTAATAATGTCGCAGAGAAAGTCTGGATTCAAGCCTTGTCGTGAGTGTGGAGGCAAGATGTCAGTGACAGATCCTCATTCCGATTGCCTTTGGTGTTTGAGCTCCGACCACGACGTCTCGACTTGTGATTCATGCCAGCACATGAATTCAAAGGCCCTCAAGGAACGTGAGGCGAAGCTGTTTATGGCGAAATCGAAGGAGAAGCATCACAAGAAGTCTTCTTCGCCAAGACATCGGCGTCATCGAGACTCCCGGCGCCGTAGAGAATCTCAGCGTCATTCAAAGGAGACTCGTTCCAGGTCTTCGGATCGGCGCCGAAGGACATGGGAGATCAGTCCCACGATTACGCCGCATCCTTCGACGCCGTTGCCCTCTCCGGCGTCTCCGACTTCACCTGGACAGGCGTCGGTGATTGAGGTATTGGAGCCTCAGGTGTTTTCTCCGGCGTTGCAGACGTCGAGGCCGGCGTCGGGGTCGCCTCCGAGACAGGCACCCCAGTATCCGGCTTTTCCCACCCCTGGAGCCGATCGTTCCGCATTCTTGAATGCGATGTATGCCATCTTCCAACAGATGGTTCCAGGGGGTGCTCCGGCTGGGCCTTTGGCCTTTTCATTGGGTGATCCTGCGCCTCTTCGGCCGGCACCCTTTATGCCCTTTCTCCCTTTTGGGAACGTGGGCTCGGCGCCGGTGTCGGCGCCGGTGGCTGCTCCGGTGGCTTCAGAGGGATTGGCCCCGGGGATTTCCATCCCGTCGACGTCTACGTCGGGATTTCGGCCTGTGACTCCGGTGGGTCCATCTGCTTCGACTGCTCTTTTGTCGGTGCCGAAGTTACCTGTGGCGCCGGACGCGGCGTCGGTGGCTTCTGAAGATCGGCGCCGATCTTCGACTTCGGCGGAGGCATTGTCGACTCCCCGTATTGAACAACGGCTTCATTCGAGGAGACGTGCTCTCCGTGTATTAGAGGAGCAGGAGTACCAACGAGCCCTGGAGGAAGGAGAGCTAGAGGACTCGGGTGATGGGCTGCGTGGTCTGGAGTCGGCCAGTGGGCTGGACACTTCCCCTGAGTGGGATCTTTCGTCCCCGGGAGAATATACTGAGGAGGCTGCTTCCTTTCACGCAGTGGTACGGAAGGCAGCTAGTTTTTTGGACCTGCCTTTGCCGGTGGTGGAGGCTAAACAAAACCTTCTAACAGAGGTGCTTCATCCGGCCTCAGCTGCGGCGGAGCCTCTTTTGCCATTTAATGACGCTCTGCTGGATCCGGTGTTAGAGGTGTGGAAGAGGCCGGCATCTTCCCCAGCAGTTCACAGAGCCGTGGCCAGGAGGTATCGGGCGGCTCCGACTGACCCTGGTTTTCTGTCTAGGCACCCTACGCCGGAGAGCTTGGTGGTGCAGGCCTCCTGTTCATCCAAGTCAGCGCCTGGTTCTTTCCCGACGGTGCCTGGGTACAGAGATTCAAAGAAACTAGAGGCGCAGTCCAAGAAGATTTTTTCGTCCTGCAGTCTGGTGTTGAAGGCCACCAACGCAACCTGTATCCTGGGGAGGTATATTCATGCTCTGATGGATGACATTTCCTCATCATTTACAGAGCTTCCCCAGGGTCTTTTGGACGTTGTTTCAAATGCCCAGGCTGCTGCGACCCAGATTATCCAGACTGGACTGGATACGACCGACTCGGTGGCCAGAGCAATGGGCACAACTGTGGTGGCAAGGAGGCAGGCCTGGCTCCGTAACTCGGGCTTTTCTGCGGATGTACAGTCCACATTGTTGGATCTCCCGTTTGATGGGGACAAACTGTTTGGAGCCAAGGCTGATTCGGCCTTGGAACGTTTTAAGGAGAGCAGGGCCACGGCTAAGTCGTTAGGGCTCCAAGCTCCTTCTTCCACGGCCTCTTCCAGATTTTTCAGGAGGTTTCGTGGATTTGGGCATGGCTCTTCCTCCTCTTCCTTTCGAGGAAGATATCAGCAACCTGCCTCTTCCCATCCCTATAGATCTTTTAGAGGGAGAGGTAGGGTCCGCACCAGAGGAGCCTCTCAGCAGCACTCTGCCTCTTCCTCATCCTCTGGCGGGGTGCAGCAGGGGAAGCAGCCTTAGGCTTCCACCATTCCCCACTCACTCCTCTCCTGTAGGGGGAAGATTACAGCATTTTCTCACCAAATGGAAGACTGTTACAACGGACACTTGGGTTCTCAGTATTGTGGGAAAAGGCTACACCCTTCCCTTTCGGGAGTTCCCGCCCCGCCCTTCTTATTGTTCAGAAGAACACCTTCTGTTGCTAGAACAGGAGGTACAAGCCCTCCTTTCAAAGGGCGCGGTGGAGTTGGTCCCAGAGCAGGAAAGGGGTCGAGGATGTTACTCAAGGTATTTCCTGATTCCCAAGAAGGATGGTCGTTTGAGACCAATCCTGGACCTGAGGGTCTTGAATTGGTTCCTCAAGCAGGAAAAGTTCAAGATGCTGACCCTAGCACAGGTGCTTTTGGCGTTGAACAAGGAAGACTGGATGGTGTCTGTCGACTTGCAGGATGCTTACTTTCATATCCCGATACTCAAGTCACACAGGAAGTATCTCCGGTTTGTGGTGGGATCGCAGCACTATCAGTTTGCGGTCCTTCCGTTTGGTCTTACTTCAGCACCTCGAGTCTTCACGAAGGTGATGTCGGTGGTTGCGGCAGAACTCAGAAGGAAGGGGATAGCAGTATTCCCTTACTTGGACGACTGGTTGATCAAAGCCAAGTCCCCGGAGCTTGTGTCGCATCATCTGCAATCAACAACCCAGTTGTTGTTCGACCTCGGTTTTTCGGTGAACAAGCCCAAATCTCACCTAGAGCCCTCTCAGCGCCTCCTGTTCATAGGGGCAGTACTGGATACAACATTGGGTCGGGCCTTTCCTCCGCCTCAGCGGATTCAAGATATTCAGGATCTGGTTCCAATGTTTCGAAATGGAGCGGTAGTTCCAGTCCTCAAGGTCCTTCGTCTGCTCGGTCTGTTTGCCTCCTGCATTCTGTTGGTCACGCATGCTCGCTGGCACATGAGGGCTCTTCAGTGGTGCCTCCGAAGGCAGTGGTCTCAACACAAAGGGGATCTAGAGAGTACTGTCAAGATCTCCAGAGATGCTGCTGTGGATTTGAAGTGGTGGATTGCAAGCAACAATCTTTCACAAGGAAAGCCGTTCCAGCAGTCGCCACCAGTGGCCACAGTCATAACGGATGCTTCCACTCTAGGGTGGGGAGCTCATCTGGGGGATCTGGAGATCAAAGGCCTTTGGTCTCCAGAGGAACAGATGTTTCACATCAATCTGTTAGAGTTACGGGCTGTACGTCTGGCTCTCAAGGCCTTCCTCCCTTCCCTTCGTGGTCAGTCGGTACAGGTCCTGACGGACAATACTTCCACGATGTGGTACATAAACAAGCAGGGAGGAGTGGGGTCGTACCTTCTCTGCAGAGAAGCTCTTCGACTATGGTCCTGGGCAAAGGACCATCAGATTTGCTTGATAGCAAACCATCTGGCCGGAGTCTTGAACGTGCGTGCGGACAGTCTGTCGCCAATTCTCGGCAGACCACGAGTGGCGTCTCCATCCAGATCAAGTCCGTTTAATCTTCCAGAGGTGGGGGTTTCCTCGGGTAGATCTGTTTGCCACTCGAGAGAACGCGCATTGTCCGTTATTCTGCAGCCTCCAGTATCCGATGCAGGGAGCATTGGGGGACGCGTTTCAAATAACCTGGTGCGGCCAGTTGCTTTACGCGTTTCCTCCCATACCCTTGATTCCTCGAGTATTGAGGAAGATTCACCAGGACCGGGCTCTAGTCATCCTAATAGCTCCGGATTGGCCAAGGAGGGTATGGTACTCCGACCTTCTCCAACTCTCAATGTGCCCTCCGCTCCGTCTCCCTTTCAGGGCAGACCTCCCCTCGCAGTCGCAGGGGCAGGTTTTACACCCCAACCTCCAGAGTCTGCACCTACATGCCTGGAGATTGAACGGGGCAACCTGAGTTCCTTCTCTCTCCCGCCTGAGGTAGTGGATGTTATATTAGCGGCCAGGCGACACTCCACTAAATCTATCTACGCTAATAGATGGTCTAAATTTGTTGCGTGGTGTGGAGAGAGGCAGATTGATCCTTTGCATGCTCATCTATCGGACGTTTTGTCTTTTGCTCTGTCTCTAGCGCAGAAAGGTTGTGCAGTGGCTACCATTAAGGGTTATTTATCGGCCTTGTCAGCCTTCATATGTCTTCCAGACCAACCATCTTTATTTAAATTCCCTATTGTTATCAGATTCTTGAAAGGTCTTCTAAATAAGTATCCTCCAAAGCCATTCGTTATGCCGCATTGGGATTTGTCCTTGGTCCTGACTTTCCTTATGGGGTCCCCTTTTGAACCTATGCATTCTTGCCCCTTAAGGTATTTGGTTTTAAAAACAGTCTTCCTGATAGCTATAACATCAGCAAGGAGAGTGAGTGAGTTGCAGGCCTTATCAGTAAAGCCCCCTTATACAACTTTTTATGGGGATAAGGTGGTGTTGAGGACCAAGGCTGCTTTCCTCCCGAAGGTTGTTTCACCTTTCCATTTGGCTCAGGCAATTACTTTGTCCACGTTCTATCCTCCGCCTCATCCTTCCAAAGAGGAAGAAAGACTGCACCGTCTGGACCCAAAGAGGGCGTTGAGCTTCTTTATTGATAGAACAAAGGATTTCAGGCTGGAGGATCAGCTGTTTATTGGATACGTGGGCAAGAGGAGAGGAAAGGCAGTCCACAAGAGAACACTATCCAGGTGGGTTGTTCTTTGCATTAAAATCTGTTACTCTTTGGCAAAGAAGGATCCTCCTGAGGGCATTAGAGCTCATTCCACCAGAGCTAAGTCGGCCACTTTGGCTTTGGCCAGAGGTGTTCCTGTGATCGACATCTGCAAGGCCGCAACTTGGTCGTCCCTTCACACTTTTGCAAAACATTACTGTTTGGATTCTGAGGTTAGAAGGGACGGCCATTTTGCACGGTCAGTGCTGCAGGATTTCTTGGTTTGACCATTTAGGCACCCACCGCCGGGTGTGGTACTGCTTTTGGACTCTATTCATTAGGTGAGGAATCCACAGGTAGTTGTATCCATCAGAAGAACGAGTTACTTACCTTCGGTAACAACTTTTCTGGTGGATACATTAGCTACCTGTGGATTCCTCACGGTCCCACCCGCCTCCCCGTTGCCTTTCTGGTCTTACCAAGTAATCCTTGAGTACGCTCCTCTTGGTCTTTGAGGGTGCAATAGATGTTGTATATATTATATTTATATATATGTATATATCTTTGTGTATATACTTGATGTGTATATATATTTTAAAAAGATAGAGTTATATATATATAAAAGATTTACAGTTATTCATGCAATGTTGTGTATTTTTACAATGTAATGGGATGTTGCCTTGCTCTTTCATTGCATTGCCTGGTTGTTCTCATGCACGTAAAAAATGATTGGTACTGACGTCGGCACGTCGTCGAGGACCTCTTATTGCCTGTATGACGTCAGACGGCGTCGCGTGGGCTAGAGTGACGTCCTCGTCGACGTGCAGAGACTAGTAAGAAGATTTCCGTCGAATGCTGGCGCCATGGGAGTATTCATTAGGTGAGGAATCCACAGGTAGCTAATGTATCCACCAGAAAAGTCGTTACCGAAGGTAAGTAACTCGTTCTTTGGGGGCATGGCCTAGCTGGGCGTGGCGTACAACGTGAGTTTGTGCCTTTCCGGTCCCTTGTACCGATTCCAGCCCCATCCAGAGCACTGGGGCCGGGATAGACACTGGAAAATCAAAGCAACACAATTATACACGTCCTGCATGCTGAAGGGGGGTTGAATGGGTCTCTTCATGCCATCCCCAGCCAGTACAAGGGGGGTCCTGACCTGTGGCCTAGCTAGTCTGGCACCACTATCTTAAAAAGGCTGGGCTGAGCCACAGCAGCGTCAGCGAAGCAGCTCTGAGCTTTCCAGGAGCAGACACCATCTCTGAATTGTGGTCCCGGTCAGCCAGGCAAGCTGTCCTGACACTGATCCAACGCGTCTACTGTGGGCATCTGATGAGTGCTCCTGCTACCATGAACCATGTTGGGTGACTGAAAGACACAGGCAGATACCCGCATGGCCCAGTGATGTAGACTCCCATTTGTTGGGTTGCTAGGTTAGTAGACTGGCCCAAGAGCTGCTGCAGCCCAGTGCTCATAGAGGTCTCTTGCCATGCCTGAGACTGTTGTTTTGCAAAGGTGGCGCGGAGGTACAGTGCAGTGGCAGACGAGTGGCCTTGTTCGCCCACTAGTCCCTGGGTCCTTGCATGACACAGAGGTGCGAGCGGAGAACTCTGGGGACAAAATGAGTGAAACCTTTGGTGGCAGCCACACCCCTACACCAAATTAACCTGGCCTTGAAGGGTGGGCAGGGGGGGTATTTGGGAGGGGGCAGATCATGCAATGGCAACCAATGAGTCTTAGACTCCACTGGATTGACTATCCCCAATGGCTTGGGGCTCTTCCAACACCAAGAGTCAGACCTGCATGGGGACAGTGGGCACCTCTGTATCAACTAGACAAGGTACCTTTGTTCTGGCAGATGTGCTTTGAACACTTCCTGAGATGGCGGGTTCCTACGCCTGGTGAGGCCTGGAGTGGGATTGAGCCCTCTTCCCCTTCATTGCCAACAGCCCTTGAAATTTACCTCTCTGTGCTCGATGGCATGTGAGGGCCCGGGCAAAACCTCCCACTTTGGCTGTGCTGTTGGATTGCAGGTGGGGACTGCAACTAAAATTTGGGATGACTAGGACCTGCTGCTTTGTGGCTGATCAGAGGGCACCCAGGCATGCACTTTGGACCCTGGTTTCTATGCCTCCATCGCCTAGCTACCACCCCTACATTTTGCATTTGGGTGAAGTTGCCTGTGAGGCGCCACATTGGCAACAAATTCTTGAACCCCAGTGCCGGCTGAATACGTCTCCTGGCTTACAGCTGTGTGGACCCGGTGGAGGCCACCTTAACGGCGAGGGCCAGGGAGGAGAGGCAATTTCTTTCTGACATCAGTTCCTTGGACATCATGCTGCACATCAAATCCTCAAGGACACACCAGTAACCTCTTTGGGGAAAACTTCCTCCTGCAAAACCTGACCAGAAGGATACCTATAAGGCATTGATAGTTGGGAACCCGCTTCCAGTACCTATCTCCCAAGATAATATGGACCATTTCCTACAAGAAATTTACTCTGAGATAGGGTTAATTAAAACAGATCTCAAGACCTGCATCAAAGACCTCAGGGGGGAGATCTCTGAGATAGGGGTGGGGTGGGCGCAAGTTGACAATCTAGAGTGCCAAGTTGGAGGACCAGGAAATGCTGTGGAGGAGAGTGACGACTCTTAAAGAACAACAAATTGAACTACAAACTAAACAAGAGGACTTGGAAAACAGAATCCGTCAAAACAATATATGCATCACAGGACTCCTTTGTGGGTCAGAGCGCAGCAACATCAGGCAGCAACCTCATGACATTTGCAGCAGAACTCCTCCAAACCATTTAGGGTGATAACGACTCCCCTCTGCCTCAGCCTCTAGGTGCTTAGACTCCATCTCCGGCATCTTGACATGTTTATTTCTTCACTAAAAAAGAAGCTATTCTCAAAGCCTCCAGGAATAAATCTGGTGTTTTGTGGGCACACAGTCTACTTGTATCAAGACCTGTCTCCTGTATTACTAAGCTGTTGGTGAGATTTCCTGCCAAGTTAAGAAAAAGAGAAATCCACTACCCCTTAATGATCCTCTTCAATTGGGAGGGCAAAGGGTGCTCTCTCCTCCTTGGTCCTTAATGATGGTGTCTACCCCTGCGACTCTTCTGCAACATAGTGGATGTAGATGCTTCGCCCTTACACACAATGGGACGGATTCCAGGTCACAATCCGGGGGTTATCTCCTCGCTCCCTTGTAGCACTTCAACAGCGCTATTATGAAGGAGGCAACAAAGTGGGTAGGATTCTCACAGACTGCGCCAAGCACGCGCTAAATCGCACATTACGAAGCTCCAAACTGGAAGCAGGAACTGGGCGATCACGGAGTACGATAAACAGCGGATGTTCTAAGAATACTATCTGACCCTATACATAGATGAAGAGGTCTTGCCAGCCTTGATAGAGTGCTATCTAGCTGCATGCAAATGGAAATCTCTCCACCCTCACAATGCGGAAGCCCTTGACATCCCATTTACACTAGCAGAACTCCACAGCACAGTTTGAGTCCTCCCCCTCAGCAAGACACTGGGACTAATTTGAGTCCCCGTTAGCTTCTACCACATTTTCTTTCCTGAGTTGCGAGACCACTTGCTGCACCTATTCAACTTCCTCATGCATGCCTCAGGCCTCACACCCACAATGGCAGCAGTGGAGATCTCCAATACCCAAGTGAGGCAAAGATCAAACACTTTGTTCATGCTGCCGCCCCATTGCCCTCCTGAATACTGATGCGAATATCTTTACCAAGATCCTGGCATCTAGGCCAGAACGCCACTTCCTTAGCCTTATTGACCCTGACCAATTGATATTTATCCACAGTAGACAGGGAGCAGATGGCGTACGGTGCATAGAGCACCTTGTCAAAGTCAAACCACTATCACATACCGACTTGCCTTTTCTTGCTCGACGTGGCGAAGCCTTTAGCTAGAGTGAACTGGTCATTCCTCCAGGCTGTTCTGCACAAAGAGGGGATGCATCTAGGCATAATCGCTAAAATCATGGCCTCCTATATGGCCCCTGTGGCCACTCTTTGTGTCAATGGGCATGACTCAGATCCCATAGCTATCCGTAGGGACATGCACCAGGGCCGTCCGCTGTCGCCCCTTATTGCTCTAGCGGTTGAGCCTTTGGATATCACCACCTGCTGCAGAGCTGCAGTAGAAGAGATTTATTCCCTTTGGAGGGCTGACACATAAGATTAGTCTGTCTGCTGATGACCTCTTACTTACAGTCTGCCACCTCTCTCCCAGCTATGGTAGATAATCTTACTGCCTTTGAAGTGGTATTGGGTTTTAAGGTCAATATGTCAGTTGAGAATGCTCAACTTTGATTCCCAATCATGGTCTCCCTGCTCTGCCAGGTCTGGTGCCCTCCTATTGATCCTCGAGCAACATTAAATACCTAGGTCTCAACATCTCACCTACGCTCTGCTCTCTGCTCTGACATGTGCAAATTAGCCCCCACTCTTTTGCTCCGTTTTGGAAGACCTTCAGAGATGGAAATCCCTGCACTTCTAATGTTGGAGAGGGTTTGCGGTTATCAAAGTGAACTTGCTCCCACGAGTCCTATGTCTATTTGAGACTCTACCAACTCCAGTTCCACAGGACAATATTATGTGCCTACAATGCGACATATGCACTTTCTATTTGGAGTGGGAAGCAACCTAGAATCTCCAACTGTCTCATGATGCAACCCAGGGACAAAGGGGGCATTGCATCCCCCAGTTGCTCAGAGTACTACTGGATTGCCAATCTGCGCGACATCTTCGAGTGGTTGGTGCAGGAAAGCGAGAAGTGCTGGTTCCATATGGACAGTAAAGTGGCTTGTTTGCCATTGTGACCCCTCACTGGTTTATCTGAACATGCTAGCTACACCCCCACATACATCGACTCCCCTACTAAAACAGTGCTGGACATATGGTACAAACTGGCCACTAAAATAGTGCTGACTACATTTCCTTCCCCCAAAACAACAATTCCCGCTTTCCAGACTTTACCCCAGCATTACCCTCTCATTCCATTCAGGGCTGGGCTGCAAGCAACTGCAGAACGTTACGTGATCTCTTCACAGAGACCGCCATTAAGCCCTTTGAGAAGTGCAAAGAAGATTATATCCTTCCTGAGACAGCTGTTTTACAATACTTCCAGCTGTGGCATCGGGCACTATATCCATCTGTGTATCCTGAGGTTGTGCTGACCCTTCATTCCTTTCAAGAAGCTCGTGAGCATATAGCTGTTCTCAAGGGCTCATTATAAACACATACTGCATGCTCCAGCTGCCTCCCTCACCTCCTCCACCCAATCCAGACCACAGGACAGTCAACCATCACAGAGAGCATATCACCTAAGCAGTGGGACACATTGTGCCATGATATAGCCAGAACATATTGTAGAATCTCTTTCAGGGAAACGGTATATAAGCTCATGTTCCAATGGTATTACACCCCATCCCACCTCTCTACTTTCTATCCTGGCACATCCTCTGTGCTGGCGACACAAAAAGGATCAAGGAGACTTCTGTCATCTCTGGTGGTCCTGCAGTCTGATCGCTACCTTTTTGGAAGGAGGTGTCAAGTCAAATCGAAGCCACAGTGGAGTACCCCCTTCCATCTTCCTATACTATGGTCTTTCTGGGGATTCGATCCCTTGCCTTGAAAGTGATGACACATGCTGACTGGATGTTTATTTGCTACATGGTCCAGGCAGTCAGACAACTCGTGACCCTAGCATGGAAAAAGACCACTTCGCCTTCTTTAGCACAGTGGTTCTCTCGCCTCTGGCATACCCGGTCGATGGAACAGCTCTCCCACAGCCTAAATGGAACAGAACCCAAATTACAACCTGTGTGATGACCACTGATAGAATACCTGACCTGCATGACTGGTTTTAACCCACCAAAACTGCTGGAGCTTTAGCTCTTTTGCTGATTTGCCTTTGCTGGGGCCTTAGCTAACCAGTTGACACACCACTACCTTTTAGTAGGGAGTGCCTACAATGTCCTTGATACCGCAATGACGACGCATCACCTAGGCAAACTACCACCCTTGACCTGGACCCCACTACCTGTGCTCTTTTTGTTTCTTTGGTTTCTTGAACTTTTTAATATTACTCCTCCAGATAGTGACCTGATATGATATAGATGCTATGCTCCGTCAATAATGCCCAGAGGTGCACTTTATGTGCCTTGTTATCTGCAGCTATTCAAGCTGATCTGTACTTTCTGATTTCCCTTTAGGTAACAACAGTCACCTCTTGAAGTTTTGTTTTGAAAAACATGAATAAAGAGACTTTGAGCAAAACATAAAGTGCTGTTTTTCGGAGCAAAGTGAACTTAAAAGAACGTTGCTTAAAGAGTGAGGACTATTTTTGTGGTTCTGGCCCGGTTACCACTTTATTACTGCATTTATTCTTAAACTAGGGCTTACAATTTGGTCATGCGCAGTAGACATTCAAAAGGTCATTGAAAAAATTATATTTGAAGTCCTCCACCAAGTGTTCATCTTTTGAAGATCTCATTTTGGCAGTGGCTGATGAGGACATTGCATTTTATTGTTGAATACATTTCCCAGTAGTGGAAATATAACTATAATGTGGCAGAGCTGGAGATATGGAAGGCTAACCTAAGTACCACTGTGCTCACGACATGGGCATTGTCAAACACGATGCCTCCGTAATGATCTGTTTTTATTTTCATTCTTAATACTTAATCAACCTTAACTCTTCAACATCAGGCATAACAGAAAGCTGTTCTTGGTCGGTGCCTGTAGATAACGAACACAAAATGTTTTTATATGCTTAATTGTCAGGCAATCGTTGTGAACATAGTTTAATTTAGTAGTAATCAATCTTTTTTTTTTTTTAATACAAAGAACCACTCTTCCCTGTGACTGAACAGCCCTACCAGTGTTAGAAATTGTATTAAAAAAATAAAATGAAACCTTAATTCACCATGTATAATTGAGTAGACCTAAAAATACAAAAAACACAGGGGGTCACGTCCATATGCTGAAAAATCTGGGTTTCTAGTATGTGCTGCTGTGCATCACCTTTTGTGCACAATCCTGCCAACTAGTCACTGGCTTGAATGTTGCATGTTTTTTTTAAAGGAGACATTTTGATTTTGAGTGAACTCCTGATCCTACTTCCCTTTAAACTTACAATGCATGTGCACACAGGCGCCATCTTATATTGGCTTTTTCTGCCATTGAATTTTCGAGTACTGCTGTGTGCACACTGTAGTCCACATTTTGATGTTGAAGGTCCATGAGAACCAATCTTTCAAGACGCTGAGTACATCTCATAACCGTATCTTCCGAAGTAGTAGAATGAGGACATTTTGCGATGCTGATCACTTTGGAACCAAATCATCTGACTAGCCTTGTGCCAGGCCTGATGTGAATGGCACATTTAGTTGAAGAATATGGAGAATACAACGTAAATTGTGCCTCACTTGAACCACTGCAAATGCGTGCTTTATATTTTTTGCCATTTCATGTTGTATACTTGTTGAAAAAAAGCCTCAATAAAAAGCTGTTTAAAGAAAAATGTATTCTGCCTCACTTGTAATAGTACATTTCTGTAGTTGGACCAGAATTCGATCTGTAACCTGAGGCTATGTAAGGAACACAATGAGAACACTTGCTCAGTGTGTGATGCCTTACTAGAAAGAGGCATTTCTGCCACCAACAGGAATACACCAGAAGGTGTATTCACTACTCAATGATGACTCAACCAACTCTCCCTGGGCCAGGTTCGCCAAAGACATTGAAGGGCCCCATCTGCATGAGAGGAGCCCTCTAATTGCTAAGAAGCCTTGAGATTACTCATTCTTTGTTGCACAAGATTCTTTGGCTCCCCCTGCAACCTCTGCTTTCTGATGTCAATACTGAAGGCTGAGCACAACACCCAAGATATCTGGCAGAAATTGGCCCTCCAAACACTGAGGATCTTACCTATGGTGTTTGACCTCAAAAGGAACCTCTGCTCAAGGGCAGTCTGGCACATCCCACCTAAACCTATACCACTCAGCATTTAAAGCTGCAACTTTGATACAGGAACGGCAAAGTGAGGCACCAAGCCTCAAACGAAGGTGTCTTCTAGCAACCGTCACCACCTACAAGTTCTTGGCCCAGAATTTTATCACTTAAGTCAAGTAAACCTTTGACAATTCATGCCAAGTCCTCAGCAGTGGGCTAATGAGCTGTTTGATACCGGACAGAGATCTCTAAACATTAACCATGCAGCAGATCTGTTGTTGCTCTATCTCCTTCCACACATTGCCATCACACAAGGCTATCTTGGAGGAAATTAGTCAGCCCTGTTCCCAAAACCAAAATATAAACGCTACCACAACTACACAATACAGTCCCCTGCACACAATTCACTCATCTTCTACCCTGGAGCTAAACCCGTGGCCAACTGGCTAACAATCAGATGCTTGGCACAATATGCACATTCTCAGTGACACTCTTCTTTGCAGCAATACCCTATCAAGGCTTCTTCTCTTGATGACACTTCTCCATATCGTATTGTTATAGTTCAAGCAAAGTCTGACCCTGTGCGTGTGGGCAAGAAGGGTGACTATGATTGCGACCCTTTCTAAGACCAAACACAGCATGCATTTTTGTCCATACTAAAAGCCATGCTGATATGCTCTGAAGAAAATTACAACATTGTTTGTACTCACTCCAAGGGTTGATAAAGTAGTTTAGGCCTGCACCACAGGACCCTTTGCTCAGTTGTAGATACTGTCTCCCCGACAATCTGATCGTACTCACAATATATAAGAGGGCACTTATGCAGGGAAGAGGTGCCACCCCCATCCAGCCAAGAGAGTAGCATCACTGGCAACTGTACAATGGCACAAACACCCTTCTCTTTTAATACAGCAGGCACCAGTTGGAGAAAACAGGCGTTGGTCTAGCGCCTCCCTGAAACATGCAAGAACAGGACAAAGGAGGTTCCTGCATCCCCATCAGCTGGAAGTTCGATGGCATGTATGGCTGTAGATACACATTCTTTACATACTCCTTCTATCTAGTGTTGTGTCCGGAGTTGTGCAAGTTGCTTTTCTTTGAAGAAGACTTTTGAGTCACAAGATCAAGTGACTTGTTAAGTTGTTTTTTCTCTGCCATCTAGTTCAGACGTGTGCGCCTTTGCTCTGTACTTCAACTCCATTTTAGTTTGATTTTACTGGTTTCTGTTCTATCTTCAGTATTGTTCTTGGTAGCATTTTCCTTCTCGGTGCTCCCTCAAACTCCACCAGATTGACTTTGTCTGAGAGCTGTTCGGGGCCTACCTTCCACTTTCACTCCCAAAAAGTGCTGCTAGTGATGCAACACACACCATCTCGATTTTGACAGTGCTGCCACGCGAAATACTCTCACACAGATCAACACTCTGTGTGCAATTTGTGCCTTTCTCTGGATCGCAGAGGTGCTGACTGTGAGGCCTGTAAGTCCTTCAGATCTAAGAAAACACTCCAGGACTAGAGGGCTTGTCGCCTTAAAATATTGCAGAGCACCATAGACACTCCTGATTTCTTTGGCGAGGAATACAGACAAGAGCAGCCTACAGTCGACAAAGAGGTCACCTCTTTCAGCGACAGCTCAGCCTCTGACATAGAGGTAGACCTTGAGATACTAGAAGTTCCATCCATACAATGTGTGAGTACTGCAACCCTTGCCTCTCCATACCTCCGTCCTAGTAGACCAAAAAATCTTCGGCACTGACAGTTCCACCTGAGATCAGCATCCATCACTGCTCCCCAGCCATGGTTGGATCCGAAAAACTACTTTCGACGCCTGCCCTACTCTGAAAAGCCTTACCAAGGTCAAGCCTTCAGCATCGTCCTCTTCGGACTGAGAGCAGTCCTCGGCACTGACTCAACCTTTGGTGCCATCTTGACAGTTACCTCCCTCCACCTTGATGCCAGTCATGCCTCACCCATCAAAACCAAGAACCTCGGTTCCAAAACCTTCAGAGCCCAACATTTTTTATCAGCATCACCATCTCCCATTGAGCCTGTTTTGGAAAACCTGAACATTTGGCAGCGAAAAATCCAACTGCCAACTGGTCATATTATTGCTACTTGTTCCTCTCATTCGCCTCTAAAAAAGTAAATTGACATTTGAGGCTGCACTAGATATACCCCTCCCTCCCAAGAAGAAAACCAAGGACACTAGTTCTGCCTTTCTTAAAGATACTTCCTCACCTCCCCCTTCACCACTCATCACCACCTCCATTGCCCTCACATTCTCCTCAACCATTGTCACCACCCCACACCCCCTTGACATTTCACCTCTGTCACCACAGTCTGACACTGCTGTGTTTTTTTTTGGGGGGGGGTGGGGAGGTCACAAGGGGATGGAGACCCATGGGACATGTACGACACAGATACCACTACCCCAAATTATCATGATCTGTAGCCAACATGTTTTTCTCCACCTGAGGATGCAACCTCCTACCAGGAGGTCATTGCGAGAGGGCAGGTCCTCATAATGTAGAGCTTCACAATGAACCACTTGAACAGATTTCCTGTTTGACACCTTACCTATTACACCCAGACCCACATTATCTCTCCATGTTTAAGGGCATGATGAGAGACCCAAGACATCTTTAAGGACTGTTAGGGTCAGCATCATCACTCCTAGGATGGATAAGAAATAAGGCAGAGCCATCAGAACCTATATTTATTCAGAGCCATGTTCCACCGGATTACATAGCTACCACTACAGCATTCAAGAAAGCTAATTTTCCCGCTGCTGGAGATATCTTACACCCCCCCGCCCACACCCCCCACCCACACCCACTGAGGAAAAACACATAAACGCTGCAGGGAAGCGGATTGCAGCTCAGGCTGCCAACCATTGGTGTATTGCCAATTCTCAGGCCTTCCTGGCCCAGTATGACAGAGCCCACTGGGATGAAAAGGAGGAGCTCCGGAAGAACACAGAAAAAGGGGTCCAAAATGGTTACAGAGCATCATACTTGGGTCTATCCCCCCCTAAATGCTGGTGCAGTCCCAGACCATGTGGTAAAAGTCCATTGCCTGACATCTGGGCAGTCCCTTGGCTCTTCCCCCATATATCACTCTGAGCCTGTGTGGGGTAAGGTATGTTCTGTGGATGTAATTATATTGGATAGATTGAAACCGGGTGTTTCTAGATACTTTCCGAGGATACGCTAGCACCCTCTGCCACGCCGTATTTGTTAGGTCCCTACCCCCTATCTCCCATTTCGCCCGCAGGGTCTGTAAGGGTTTTAGGGTGGCATCAATAGAAGCCTTGTGGAGTTTGGTAGTCTCACTGCTAGAACCAGCGTCTGGTATATCAAGAATTGGCCCGCGGGGATCTCCTCCTCTTCCACTAATGTCTTGAAGGGTCTCAGCACCGCATCCTTAAAGAGATCTACTATCGTCCGCACTCCCGCCGTGGTCCAAGCCCTGACCTAGCCCCCACTTAGGGTATCGCCCGATGTATTCAACTGTCTCCCAGTCAGCGGTAGCCCAGGGGAATAGGCCAAACCCTCCCCGGTCTGCCTCAGGCATCTCTTCCAGCAGCAGAGTGCCACTGTCAGCAGGACCGATTTCCCAGATTTGAAGTTTCCAGCACCTAGCAAGTCCGCCACCAAAGCCTCCGCCGCTATCCCACCGCTGGCCACTCTGCCTGGGCCACCCGTGCGTTCTTTCCCTTGTGGCTTACTCTTCTTGTGACTTTGGGTCGACATTCAGTCCCAAACGACAGGCGCCCTCCCCTCGGGGGGGCCAGCAACAGTCACGGCACTCGCCTCTCCACCAACCTTGTTACTTGCTCTGTACCAGTGCCGCCCGGGGGATGGCCCTCCCCAGGTGTAGCTCGTTTCTGACCCCTGACCACCTCCGGGCACTCCCTCTCCCCCTCCGCAGGGGCGCTCTGCCCTTGGGGTCACCGTGCACACCCCCAGTTATTCTGCCTAGAATGTCCCACCAGTGCAGTTCATCTGAGGTGTAGCAGCGTCAGTCCGTGCAGTCTCTCGGTTCTTGAGGCTGGGTCATTCATCCAGTTCTGCGTTCCGGGCCTCAGGCCGGCCGCGGCTGCACTCAGCCGCACGTGCTCTGTCTCTCACTGTCTCTGCCCTGGGGCGTCCCCCTCGGGGCGTCACACTCCTGGATCAGCCTCTTTCTCCCCATAGCTGGTCCCCTCTGCGCCCTCCATCGGGCCCTCAGTGCTCACCTGTACCCCAGCACATCTAACACCCCGTCACCAGAGGGGAAAGGGGCCCCCTCAGTGCAACCGTTTCTTTTGGGCCAGACAAGTCCCTCGCCCCCCAGTGGTGTCACCTTACATGTCTCCCGTGGCCTTCCTTTGTCCTGTTCCGGGCCACCCCAGCCCTGAGTTTCTCTCCAGGTGCCTGTTTGCTGGAGCCGACTGGCCCCAATCGGCAGACACGTTTCGGCCCTCATCAGGTGCTGCTCCACCCCGTCCGGGTCACTGCAGCACGCACAGGGGACATTGCGCTCCAAGGCCGACGCCTTCTCTTCCCCGTTGGTGGGCCCCCAGCACTCACTCAGGCCCCAGCACACCCAGCGCCTCGCCGTCGGGGGATAAAAGGGGAAGGATGCCCCGCCGGTCCTGGGGCCAGGCAAACCGCCCTCAGTCCACCCTACGGAGCGCTGGGTAGCTGCCCCCGCACTCACGGACCTTTCCGGTGCCCTCCGCGACCTCACTACTGTTGGAGGTGCCCTCCGGGGCACTGGTCTTATCGGAGAAATAGAAAGCCTCGGCGGAGTGGTGCGTTTACACGTCCGCCATCGATGCTGGCCAAGCCACAACCCCGGCAAATCACCATTACTTCTATTCGCTGCGCCCTTGACACAGCGGATACTGCAGCTCGAGCAGTTAACTCAAGTATTCTTTTTAGGTGACCCGCATGGCTGAGGTGTCCCAGTTTTAAGTAAGAGGTCCAACAGGCTGTTCTCAACATGCCGTTCGCCAAGGAACATCTTTGGTCAACAGGTAGATTCTACCTTAGAAGAAATATAAAAAGACACTGCCAAAGCTATGGGAGTGTTGCAAACCACTACTTACTGGAGCACTTCTCATTGCCAAAGTTACAGGGGTACCTACAAGCCCACCTCCACAGAACCATCCACCTCACAACAGAAGCAGCCCAAGACCTCTTACACCAACTACAGAGGCTCATTCAGAGGCAACAATAGCAAGGGTAGGGGTAAGGATGCCTTCTCTCACTGAGAAACTCACTTGGAGCTCATTACCACTCTACCTTGCACTCACAGATTAAAGCAGAAACATCAAACACAGTTCAAGCAGGAAATCCTCCTCAAATGAGCTGTTGAACCTGTTCCTCTTCAACAGCAGGTCTTAGGGGTATACTCTCTGTACTTCCTAATTCCAAAAAAGGACGGGTCACTATGGCTTAACTTTAATCTCAGGCCTTTAAATAGATACATTCTTTCAGAGCACGCTGACATGGCCACCTTAAAGGATGTCATCCTAGTGCTCCAACAAAGCGATTTCATGGCAACACTAGACCTCAAGAACGCCTGCCTCCACATATCACTGCATCCAGCCCATCGCAAATATTTAGGATTTTTCATAGTGGGCAAACATTACTAGTTCAAGGTACTTCCATTCCGGGGTGACCACCGAACCTCGCATGTTCACCAAATGCCTAGCAGTGGTCACAGCACATCTACGAAGACAAATCTTCCACGTGTTCCCTTACCTGGGCGACTGGCTTATCAAAGCCAGTACTTATCATGCCAGCAACAGACTCAGATAACAATAGATTTTCACAGGTTAGGTTTTACTATGAACATCTCCCAGGCTCACCTGCAACCATACTTAGGAGCAATCCTAAACACAGTTAGGATCAGCCTACACCAATCCTGCACAGAGTCAAAGATTTCAGACAACACTGTCTTAGTTTCAGACAAACTCTCAGTAAGGATGGTGATGCATCTACTAGGGACGATGGCCTCCTGCACTGCCATAGTTTGCCATGCAAGGCACATGCATCCGCTACAGGAATTTCTAGCCAGTCAGTGGTCTCAGTCACAGGGTCAGCAGGCAAACCTAGTGTTGATAGACTGCCCCACTCACCATTCCCTTCAATGTTGGAACACCAACAATCTGTTGAAAAGGCGGTAACTTCTCTAAACTGTTCCCTACATAACTCACAATGGATGCATCAGACGGGATGGGGTGCACACCTGCTAGACCCAACAGTTTAGGGTCTCTGACATGCCAGTCGCCAGAATCTCCACATCAACTATTTACCTAGCATTGAAAGCATTCCTTCCTCACCTCACTCAAGTTTTTTTTTTTTTGTACTCTGAACGAACAATCTGTCACCCATGTTTTACCTACAGGAACAAGGAGGGGGGGTGGGGGTTGGAGGGAGACAGGGTCTCCACAACTATCGCTGGTCTCTACATCACAATATTCACCTGTTAGCGGATTACCTTCCGGGAACAGACAACAACTTTGCAGACCTGTTTAGCAAGATGTAGTAACTTGAATGGTAACTCCACCCACAAGTTCTCATGTTATACTTCCATAGGTGTGGGTTCCCTAAAATAGACCTTTTCGGCACAGTAGAAAATGCAATATCTCCAAACCTAGTCTCCAGTTTTCCAGATGCACTATATGAGGGCAACACACTATGGTGGAGGTGGTCAGGGATACTTGCCTACACTTTTACACCTCTCCCTCTCCTTCCATTTCTGATTCGGAAGCTCAGGCAAATGTCTCTCACGATGATCCTGGTAGCTCCCACATGGCCTGTCAGCCCTGGTTTGCAGCACTGTTGGATCTCTCAATAGTTCCACACAAGAAGCTCCCCAACAGGCTGGACGGTCCCACTTTAAATCAAGAGCAAATCAGACATCCAGACCCCATAACTCTCAACCTAACAATTTGTCTCATGAGATCATAGTTTGGCTACCTTAACTTGCCATAAGAATGTATGGACCTTCTTAAGGAAGCGTGCAAACCCAGAACTAGAGCATCGTATGCAGCAAAATGGAGACGTTTTGTTTTTCTACTCTCCTTCAAAAACAAATTGACCCTTTCAAAGTCACAGTGCAAGACATTGTCTGCAGCCTACTTCATTTACAGAAGGCAAACTTAGCCTACACTTCTATACAGTTGCATCTTGCTGCAATAGCTGCTTACGTACAAAATATGAAGCATCTTTCTCTTTTCAAAACTATGGTGATCAAATCCTTGATGGAAAGACTCAAATGAGTGATTCCACCAAGGACGGCTCCTGCGCTTTTTTGGAATCTTAATATAGTGCTTAAGACTCATGGGTCCCCCATTTGAACCGCTACAGTCATCCCCTCTTCAATTTTTGTCTTGGAAAGTGACATTCTTAGTCGCCATCACTTCACTTAGTTAGTGACCCTAAAGTCCTTTCCAAGGTTGTATCTCAGTTTCATTTTAACCAATCCATTGAATTGCCAGTTTTTTCCCTTAACCAGACTCTGTTGCGGAAAGTTTTTCACACACTAAATGTTAGAAGAGCACTTATGTTCTACATTGATAGAACTAAAACTTTTTAAAAAATCTAAACATTTTTTTGTTGCTTTTTCACCACCTCACAAAGACAACACTATATCCAAGTCAGGCATAGCCTTATGGATAGTAAAATGCATCTAAGCCTGCTATGCTAAAGCTCTGTTTCTCCCAGAGCACTCTACTCACAAAAATGGGGGCAACCATAGCTGTTTAAAGAAATATTCCCATAGTTCACTATTTAAAGCAGCGACGTGGTCCGCACCACACACTTTCTCCAAACATTATTGTGTGAATGTATTAGCACATCAGCAAGTCAATGGAGGACAGGCAGTGCTACATTCTCTTTTTCAAGCCACTGCAACACCCACCGGTTAGCCGCTGCTTCCGTGGGGTGACTGCTTTACATTCTATGCAGAGCATGTGTATCTACAGCCACACATGCCACCAAATTGAATTTGTTACTTTCACAGTATGCAGCTGTTCGTGGCATATAGTGCTGAAGATTCACATGCGTCCACCCTCCTCCCTGGAAACCTGTGCCTGTTGCAGTCTTTGTTTACATCTATACATTTAGCATGGTCATCACTTTACTTACACAAACTACGTAGTCTTTTCTCCCTCCCTGCGGGAAAACAATCTTAACAGTGGAGTCTATGCCCATTATCACTGAGAGGAGGAGTCACTATACCTTGTGACTCAAAAGACTTCTTTGAAGAAAAACAACTTGCACAACTC
Organism: Pleurodeles waltl; assembly: GCF_031143425.1. Classification (NCBI taxonomy): domain Eukaryota; kingdom Metazoa; phylum Chordata; class Amphibia; order Caudata; family Salamandridae; genus Pleurodeles; species Pleurodeles waltl. Next base: position 981,527,401 of record NC_090437.1, read on the forward strand.
CAAACACAGCACTATATGGCAGGAGCACGCAGAGCATGTGAGTCTGCAGCACTACATGTCACAAATAGATGCTTACTGGGTAAGTAACAATTTTTTTCTGCCATCCAAAATACTCTGCAGAATCTAAAGCATTGTACTCCACTCCTCACTTTATCCCAGTTCCAGCAGCCCTTTCCAAAAGGCAGCAGCTACTTCAGCAAGTACAGTATACAGAGGTTGGCTTTTATAGTAATAGCTGTACCAAAGCCTCACCTGCTTTTTGTTCCCCCCTCAGATGAGAAGGTGCTCCTACCCGTTGAAGTCACTACTCCCCTCAGGGACTTACAAATGTTTAGCAGTAGTGGCTGAGCATCGCTGGTGCATTTATTTATTGTTGTACACGGACAACTGGCTCCTAAAGATGGAGCAGTCCTGCGCAGTGCTGTGTCCTCGCTGAACAAACTATTTTGCTTCTTCATAAATTGAGTTTTACAATCAATGTATAAAAGTCTATCTTGTGTCCTCAAATGACCCTGGAATTTTTTGTGGTCACACTCAATCCAGTTATATAGAAAGATTACTCCAGCAATGTGAGTGATTGTGTATGAAGGGCTTCTTCCCCTCTACCAGCCCTCACAATCTCTGACTTTGTGAGAGATAACAAACTTCTTAGGAAACATGGTGACTTGCATTGTCTTAGTTTCAAATGCCAAACTACACGTTTCCTTTTCAGGAAAGTCTTGCCAGTCAGTCATTGTCGAATATGGAATGAGAAGATGGTGTTGCTGGAGCCCAGTGTTCAGCAGAAAATGCAGTGGTGAAACGAGCAACCCTTTTCTCGCCAGGTTGTTTCTTGACTTAGAAAAGCAGGTATAACCACCAGTTCAGACTCCTCCTTCATGGATTGGGGAGCTCACACTGACAGCCTCACAACCCGCAACCCATGAGTTGCTCCTTCACATACATGTGCTGGGTCTGATGGTAGCTCAGTTGGCTCCTAGGGGCTTTTGGAAGCAAATTTGCAACAAGGTAGTACTCGCTTGCACGAACATGACTACAATGTACAGTTGTTGAGTCTCATGCACACAGTTTGGCAGTGGGCTGCCACCCAAATATCTTTGTTCCGGGGACACCTCCAACACATGACAAATGACTTTGCAGAGCACCACAGCAGGAGTGTTCGAAAGATCAACAAGTGGATGATCAACACCCAGGTACTCAGTCTGTACTTTCAGCGTTGATGCGTGCCAGAAATGTACCTGTTCACCACAGACTAGATCACAAAATACCAAACTTTCACATCCAGGTACCCACAGAGTCTGTCACTCGTTAATGCTGTGTGGGTCAACTGGTCCAATATATTTGCACATGTACAAACACAGATTCTGTATATCAGCAGAAAAATATTGCGATTACCAATAACATAGATTGTCATAGTTCCCACACGGATTTGACAATCCTAGTTCTTTACTGCAGGAGATGTTCATCCACACTCAGGAGACGCTGCAACTGCAAGATCGGATCAAGATCTGCTTACACACCATCAGGGGGCTCAACCTTACGTTTAGCACCTGAGATCTTTAAATGTGAATATTTACAGCTTCCTGTTCAGTGCATGCATGTTTGGAAAGAGGCTAGAAAACCCACCACACTAGCATGTTGTGCAGAAAACTTGAAGTGATTTGTTCACCACTGTATCATTCTGAACATGCAGCCCATGACAGCCACAGTCCAAAATATTTTATTTCTTGTTGCACATACCAAAATCTTTAATATTTATGCACCTAGCAGCAATCAAAGCAGGCATCACTAGACCAACTGTAAAATGACTATTAGAACATCTATGTAAGGATGTATTAGGTTACCACCAATCTGTAAATATTGTCATTACTTGACTCAGGAGGCGCTCTTTTGAGCCCTTGCATTCTTGCCCCCCTGCAGTTTTTCCTTAAAGGTGGCTTTACTAGTAGCCTTTACTCCGCTCCACAGAGTAAGTGAAATTCCGGCTGTGTCCATTGGTGAATCTTTTTATCCAAGCAATCCAAGACCGATATACACCTTGTGCATGCCCTTGTTTTGTCCAACAAGTACTCTCTCCTTACCATGCAATCACTCTGTTGAATTACTCTTTTTCTGTAACCATTTGGCCCCAAAGAGAGCTTTACATACTTCAGATTTCAGAAGAGCAAATATGTACTATGTTGACCACACCAAATATATCAGGAAAACAAAGCAACTCTGTTGTTTGGCAAGCTTATGTCGAAAGGTGGTCTTGGCAGGTGGATTGTAAAATGAATTCAAATATGTTTACCAAAGTGAAGTTTACAATGCACTCTGCACCTTCTACACTCCTCACTGTGGAGCACATTCTAGTAGCAAGAAAGGTGCCACAATGGCTTTACTAGGCAGTATCCTGTTAGCAGATGTTTGCGGAGCTGCTACTTATGTTGAGTGTTCTCATGTTCACTAAGCATTATTGTGTGGACCTTCATGGCTGGAGAGCACAAGTTGGACAGACTTCTACACTTATGCTGCTTGCAAACTAACACTTTGGGGTTTGAGTACTGATTTTCATTATGTGCACAACGATATGTTCAGCAACACATGCAGCAAACGGAAAACTTTACTTACCTAGAGCATTGAACTGTATATTCATGTGCTCTCTACATATTTCTCTGAATTCAGTCTCACAGCAGCATGTGTGGTACTTCTGTCAATGATTTTTCTTCCTCCACTCCAAACACATTGTGTTTCACATTGTATCACTAAAAACCATAGGGGAAAAATAAAGTTAGATTGTGTGTCCTGGTGCATAGTGAGTTTCAAGGGAGGTAAGGGGTTTCACCTTAAAAAATCGGAGATTAACACTAGTTGGCAGGAGTGTGCCAAACATCCCAATGAACAACATTATCATAAGATGCAAACAGAATGTTACTGATTAAGTTATATTTTAGGTTGCTCCATTGTAAAGCCCAAATTATTGAAAGACTGGACCTGAGATGCTAAGAAATATTAAATGTAGTTCGCTACTGCTACAAAAATGTTTACACAGTCTGTTTTAACATAGATGCCATGAAGAGAATATGCTTTGTTGGTTACATTATTTGCTTAATTCAGTACTTAGAATAACCTGCCGTAGCTAAACTCATATTTTTGTCATGTCATTGTAGTGGTGAGAGAAAACCAAAGATTGACCTGTTTAGAACGTGTATTGCTGCTATCCCAAGGCTGATTCCAGATGGCATGAGCCGAGCTGATCTCATTGAATTGTTATCGAGGTAAGGCTAGCATTAAATGTTGTAGATACAAATCAGATTTATAAAGTTACCCACAATACAGAATGTACATTATTTTGGATAATGCAAAGGTAAGGTCTCTTTGCTTGATAACCCATGTTTAAAGTTTGACTTCGGCTCATTCCTTTCTGAACTAGGATACTTTTTTGCCATAGACCCTAATAGGATTGAGTTTTCTAGTCATTTGTTGTGGGATCAAGTCTATTAAGTAATACTAGTGTGCGTGGTTGACTTTGTCAACCATACGATGGGCATCTTTTAAAGCTTCCAATGCTTCCCGCACGAAAAAGCTGGAATTTGACAGACCTCTTTTTACTTAAGGTTTCTTTATCATGGTAGTGTCTTGAACAGAAAATGAATGTCGGTGGTGGTAATTTAGTATGTGTTTGTCCTCTGAGCTATGTTTATATTCTCTCATATCTTGGGTAGAACTTTCTGCCACAGCCAAGAATGTCTATTGTTATGATCACTGCAAACTGGAATTTCTGCCTCGTTGTTTCCGAAGAGATGGCTTGCCCCTGCAGTAGGACTCCAGTATGTCTGCCAACTTTTGCCACGAGTTTTGAAAAAGTTCAGGAGGCACCTACTGGCCCCAGATTGGGCCAACGGCGTGGTAGTCTGGCTTGTTCAGCCTAAACATGTGCCCTCCGGTCGGTCTACCTCTTCTGCAGAACCTTATGCCACAGCAACAAGGCAGGGTCCTGTACCAAAATCACTACAAGCTGCACTAGTGTGCAGGGATCGAACAGCACCAACTGAGTGGGTATATTGTGTCTGCAGAACTAGTGTATGTTACCCTTGCATCTTGATGCCCATTTACCACATCCATTTATTTTGGTATTTGGGTGAAGTTCCTGTCCTGGTGTCACTATCAGTCTGACCTTCAGTACAGACTGTCTGATATTTGTTTTGTTACTCTTCCAGCAAAGCTTTGCTGTGGGTCATCTCTAGAACAAGGGGCATCTCTACGATGCCCTCTGGATGCATTGTACAATAAATCCCACACTGGTATCAGTGTGGGTTTAATGTGCTGAGAAGTTCGATACAAAATTCCCAGCCTTCATTGAAGCCATCATGGAGCTGTGGAGTTTGTAATGACCAACTCCCAACCCATATACCTAATATGGCCACTCTGCACAAAAATATCTAAGAATGGACTTAGACACTATAGTGTCAAATTGCTCATGCAGCTGTGTCCTCACCTGTGGTTTAAGCACCCTGCCCTAGGGCTGTAAGGCCTGCGAGAGGGTGACTTATCTATGCTATAGGCAATGATTGGTGGACATGGCACCCTGAGAGGCATGCCATGTCGACTTTTACTTTTTCTCCCCACCAGCACACACAATCTGCAATGGCAGTGTGCATGAGCTCGGTGGGACCCCTCCCTTAGGGTGTCACAATACATCCTGCAGCCCTTAGGGACCCTCCCTAGTCACAGCGCCCTTGGTATCACTAGTACCTTTTACAAGGGACTTAGCTGTGTGCCGGGGGTACCAATTGTGGGAACAACTGTATAGTTTAGGGAAAAACACTGATGTGGGGCCTGGTTAGCAGTATCCCAGCACTCAGACAAGTCAGCATCAATATCAGCAATATCAGGCAAAAAGTGTGTGTTGGAGGTTGGGGGGTGGGGGTGGGGGGGGGGGGGTAACCATGCCAAAAGGGGCACTTTCCTATGCTTTTGTTAAGTTCTTATTAAAACTCGGATATATTTAACAATGAAATAGTCCAAACCTTGCAAAAAAGCGTAATTTACTGACTGCAACTGTAGCCTGGTTGTGTTTGGTCAGCTTAGTGTATTCATGTACTTTTGCTGAGGCATCTATGTGGAAGAATAGTTTGGTTACGCACAATAGCAGCATATTGGAGTGGCTTTAAAGGTATATATGTAGAGGATTTACATTTGCAACCTTGTCTAGCATAGTAGTCTCCAGTGCCGTCACACTAAAAGCTTGACAATACCAAGAAAATAAAAAAAACTGCTACCTCTCTGGCCACAATAAAATAAATCTCCCAGTGTTAATCAGTACCTGTGCTTGAGGAGCCCCACTCCACTTAATTGCTCTGTAGTATTTTAAGCCATCTTCCAGTGTGTCAGGAAGATGTTTATATGATATTAATTTTGGTCTGCTTCTACATTGTCTTGTGATTGAGGTACAAGAGCAGTGGATATTCAGATCATGAATGGATCAAGTCATTGCCAAGATGCCTTTTTGCCATATCTGGCAAATGTTCTCCAGGAAATATTATTTGGTACTGACAGAAATTACCACCATTTTGGTGGTCAATGTAATTTATAGTTAATCTTCTGAATAATTATATTCCTATGTCAGTTGAAACCATTAAATGGGCAGTAGATGCACGTGTCTAACTCATCTTCTCCAGGGATAATCTGGTTTTATGCAAACACCTTGCTAGCCATAAATAGGTCTTTAAAAAAAAAAAAATGAGAATCTGAATCTGTTCCATCAGGCTAGTCCATGACCAGATGAACTATCAAACAATGGAAAAACAGTTGTCAGACACAATAATAAATTTAACATCATAAAACAAACCTGTGTTTTGTTTTTGCATTGCCCTAATGCTTGATACAGTTACTCTTCATAGCTTCCTCATTCCAGTGTGGGATGCTTGTTGTTTCCTATTCTCTTCCGCCCATGAGTGAAATATATAGTGTCTCCTATTTTTCAGTGCTCAGTATGATGTGGTTCAAGAATAAGTTTTTATTAATTATACTTAAGTATAACAACGTGTGTGTGTACATACACAAAGCAGTAATTTCTAGGTGTTTGCCGTAGTCAGCAGAACAGTTGAAGAAATGGGTGGGGTTGACAGCTTTTGGATGTGTAGTGATGCATTTCCCAGTATGGGAGCAACAACATGAAACATAAGGACAAAAACTATACCTGTGGAAGGATGTTGCAGTAGTTGTTGTTGTAGGGTGAAAGGTTCTGCCCACGTGAATGGACAGAATGTAGTGACTGATGGGCTGGATACTGTACAATAGGAAGGAATTATGAAGAGTGGTGTTTGCCCTTGTTTGTTCTTTTTTTTCCTCAAAATCTTTATTTACTTGTTATGCTCAAATAGTGCAGGCAATACAGCATGTTAAAATTTAACTTACTTTCCGGTTGAACATCTACTTACAAAATTACATGATAGCTCAAAAGAGCTCAACAAGCATTCTAAAAGAAAAAATGCTAGATGTGTTTAGCAGTTAGTGTAAGATACAGGCAAAATCTTAAGCATTGCTAAATTGTCAATTAATGACTATGCTATAATTTTGGACAGAACAATGTGGCATTGGAAAGATAGTAGCAGGTGTGTGAAGTGCTCTGTCACTACTTTGCAAGTGAGAACACAGTCTGGGTAAGGTGCGGTTTGCTAAGTGTTGATGTAAGTAAAGGAAAAAAAAAAGGGAGTATAATGGAGGTAATAAAGTGAGGTTGGGGTGGATATGAATAGATAAGATCACTGATGCGCAGGGCAGAAAGTAGGAGAGCAATCTTGTTTGCTAATGCAGCAATTGAGTGATTATCACAAATGGCTCAGGGGGAAAGAGAATCTCCTAACGCTTTGTAGGTGAATCAGCATAACATCCCATCCCATAGATGCAGGATGTTTTTGAAGGCCTCTTGCCTCCTCCCCGCCGATTAACGTGCTCCAGGCATCAACCCAGCGTACCAGGGTATACTGCCACAATGCTACGGACGGAGGCTGAACAGAATGTCACTTTAGGGAGAGGGCACGCATAGCTAACAACAAAGCAAGAACCTTGCTGCCACTTTGTGTTAGGTGCTCTTGTAGATGTCCAGGGCACAAATCACCCTTGTGTCAAGATTTCCATAGCAAGTGCTGAGTGTTCTTTGTGTGCCATGCCAGCTCTGTGCTATAGAGGGGAAGGACCAAAGCGCATGCTTGACGTCTGCACCGTGGGGTTGGCAGCATGAGCAACAGAGGCAGACTTCTGGGAAAATCTGATTACGTTTGCGTAGGGTGTAGATAGTGTATTTAATATTTATGAAACGGGCGTTCCTAGATATTGTGTGTAGATGTCTATCCCCCGCTTGATATGTATATTATTTTTGTTCCTGTTTCCTTTCCACCTGGAAATGACTCATTGATGACATAATAATATAGCTATTTCAGCTTTGAAATCTGGCATTGACCAGGTTTATTTCCTGATTCGGGCAAAATTATTTTGCCTGGTGATATTTTACTTTGTTTAGCTCCCACCATACTAAATTATTGACTGATTCCTCGGGAATCTTGTAGATGTGAAGAAATCCTTATTGGCTGAATCTTCATTGGAAGTTATTTCACTTAGTGTAGTGTTTCTCATGCATAATAGTCTGCCTAATATAACTTCTTGGCCACTTCTCATCTGCACTTTTGACAGTCCTTTTCAGGTTGCTATGAGATGCTGGGAGAGAAGCAAAACAAGGGCAGCAGGGTATTTCCATCTCTGGAACCTCTTGACACCATACATATCAAGCATTCCATGTTACTGAGTTCTGAAAATGTATGTTTTTTTAAAAATAAAAGTTCTTTTAGGACTGCTTATTAAATTAGAGAATGTTATGGATTTCTTAGTTTCTGTCACGTTAAAATGAATGAAACTAAATAGTCCTCTCTCATGGGTCATAGTACTTTTACGCTACTCTTTTGCATCACCAACTTCTGCTCTGCCACAAGAGGCTGACCGTGTTCAATTTCTTTTCATAGAGTAATAGAGGGACCTGGTGACACTAAAAAATTTACATGGCAGGTTGCCTGAATGTGTCCAGACTGCGTGAACCTTGACTTAGTGAGGTTATTAAGAGATGGTTTGTCATCACTCTCTACAGCAAAGTGTCTAACTTAGCACCAGGCAATCTCCTTCCGGACATTTGACTCCTTGATCTCCAAAGGCCTATAACTTTATCTTCTCTCTGTATTGAAAGCTTTACTGTTTTTCTTTATGGTATGTTCGGTTAAACTCATACATTTATTGCGCTTGTTTCTGATGTTCTGCCTCTTAAAATGAGTGTCTGGAAGATCAAAATACAATTTTAACTGTTAAGTTACTTATAAATAAGGCTCCCTGTCCTTCATTTTTACTAATTTTTACAGATAAATACAGAATGGAAACAATATGTTTCTATTTGTATTTATTTTTCAAAGCGGAAAAATACCGACAATTGTTCTTCTTGTGAGTGACTCCTCACACTGTATTTCACAAATCTCAGTCCAGCTGCTAAGCAGATAGATCCATGGGATGTTAAAAACAGGATTCCCAAAATACAGGCATATGTTAACATACATTTGTGTATAATGCTAATATTTACCTGTGGATGTAGTGTTTTACTTAATTTGCTAAATCGCAACTAGCATATCAGTGTATGAGTACATGTTTATCAGTTAAATAAATATGGAAATGTACCATTTTGCTACTCCATTTAGTCTTAAACTACAAAATAAATATTAGTAAATACCAATAAACTAGCCAAAAGATAAATATGAATAATTAGACTGAAATGTTAAAAAAAAAAAAAAAAAAATACCATAAAACCGGGAGCCCTACTTAAGAAGTATTTTAATCTTTTGAATTCCCTTTTTCTCCTATAGTGTATACTTCCCTCCATTCAGCCAGTTGTGGTTTTGTGTGTTTTGTGATGTTTACTGAATCTAAAATGTATGTCTTCAATTAGTCTATTTCTTTGTTCAACAGTCCACTACAATTCATTGGGTGTGTCCATTTAGTTGCAGAAAAATTCTAATTATATTGAAAAAATTGTACCTTGCTTGTTATGAAAAGAGCTTCAGACCTGTTAATGTCAGCACGTTTCTGAATGTCATATATGTAGGTTGGTTTCTTTTAGAAAATGTGTTTTAAAAGATATTTATGAATTTTGAGGCTTTGTAAAGCATTCTATGATCTAGCTCCTAGGTGGTAATACTTACTGGTTATAAGTTTAGACAAGAAACCCTTAATAAAGAGGTAAGTCTTTCATGATTTTGACTTTGTGGACTAAATTTCCAAACCAAGGCTTCGGTTTAACAGTTATTTTCTTTTCATAGACTCACAGTCCACATGGATGAGGAATTGCGTGCTTTGGCCTTCAATACGTTGCAGGCTTTGATGCTAGATTTCCCTGACTGGCGAGAAGATGTTCTGTCAGGATTTGTTTATTTTATTGTTCGCGAAGTTACCGATATTCATCCCACTCTTCTGGACAATGCGGTGAAAATGTTGGTACAATTACTAAACCAGTGGAAACAAGCTGTCCAAATGCATCATAAAAATCCAGATTTTCAGGTAAAGTATTACTTTAGCACCTTACAGTTTCATGCTCTTGATTGGGCTCTCCTTATAGGCCCAAATGCCAGTGGTTTGTATATTAGCATAATTTGCTAAAAACAATCTGGAAAACATGCCTCTTTATGGGTCTTTTGTGGGTTCCAAATCCCACTGCAGATCTGTAACAGAATTAGGGAGCCCCTTTGAAAGAGCTTTCTTAGGGCTGCCTTGCATGGGAGAGCACATCCTCACTGCACAGTAAAAATAACAGTTATGCTTATAATGGAGTAGGTAATTTACATCTGTAAGTGGCCCAGATGGCTCCCTCTTTAAAGATACTGCTAAACGTAGTAAGCCTATACAATAGGGTAAGCATGCTGATCTGCAGAGGCCTGCTGTCCGCTGCAGAGCAATTTAAAAACAAATAAAGCCTGCCCAAAACTATGGTGGCCAGGCTTCCCTCTCAAAAGGCATGTGAAAAAGGAGAGGAAAAGCACACATAATAATAATCTCAACCTACTAAGCCTCACAAGAGTTCAGTGAGATTCCTATATAATGTGAAGATTTGGGTGAATCGACATTTACCTACAAGTAAAATGTTGTATTCATGTGTAGGACCTGGTTCATTAGTGTGATTATTTCTAACAGCTGTGTAGCAGTTTTCAGCGTAGTAAACCATCGCCCTACTCCCAGCATCATGAAGGCAGTTTTAAGCTACATTCCTTTTCCTGTAGTACAGATCGGACACAAATGCTTTTGTTCCTGACTGGAAATGGATTGTGCCTCCAGTTGTCTGCATACTGGAGACCATGATTTCGAATTTTCAGTGGTGGTGGAATCTATACATATAAGAGTGTTATAGGGTGATGAGTGCACATTTTGTATGTTTTGTTTAGGCCCTAAGTGTCCCATAGGTTGTTGTACAATCAGTATGATAATGGCTTCCAGACTTGGGTGAAGGCATCATTTTTTGACTTTGAGAAGGAATGTGTCTGGTTGTTATGGCATGATTTATTTACTATGGATGAGCCTACCTGCCTGAAAGGATTTTATCATATGGGATAGGACTTAAAAAGCAGCACAATTCTTCATAGAAAAAAAAGTTAATTTTGTACTCCTGTGAAAACTGACAGTTTGGGAGCAAATGTCAGTTGGGTCAAAAATGTTTGTTTTGACCTGAAAGGTCTTTTCCAACCCAGACAGTGTACTGCCCCATAAAGTAATATTTGAGTGCAGCAAAGCCAATATATGTGATTGTCAACCTTTTTGTCTCTTTTCTTTGACATTGTTCTACTCCTCAAAGGCCTTCTGACTTGCCATTCATAATGACTTCAGAGTAGTCAAGGAAAGGTCTCTGCTTCAAGACAGAAAATCCAAGCAGCACGATGGAGGCCCACTAAAAAGTTGAAATAATATAAATGTAGAGCCACAGTGAGGTTTTTGTTTGACCAAATACTAATGGCTGGTAAAACTACAAACACTAGGTGGACTTAAAACCCTAGTTGCTCTTTAAATACAATGTCTCCCACAGATAGTGTGCTAGACTCTTCAGATTTGTTTTTAAGGAGGGCTGTTAAGACTTGGTTTGGCATCTGCTCCTTTAGTGCAGGAACAAAGCATAGGGTTCTTTGAAGAGGCTTTCTGCTGGCATTGTAACTGGTCACCGACAGGACAGTTTAGATTTAAATTCCATAGTAAGTGAGGGGAGGGGTGATGGTGTATTTAAGGGAGGTTTTTGCTTGGCCATTTGAAAGAAAGTATGGTAGCTCGATGCAGTTTGTTTTACAGTAGTATTGAATTTGAGAGAAGATAATTGTTCTGCTATGCTAAACCTCTACAACGGTGGTTCTTAACCTAAAGTCTGGAGACCTTGAGGGTCCGTGATGGCTACTCAGCGGGGCTGCGGACTGTTTATAAAATAAAAAAAATAAAAAAACTAATTTTCTGTATAAATAAGGAAGCACAAAAAATACAAATTAATTTGGCATTCTCGATTTGTGGGAGCAGCACAGGTGCACCAATCAGAATTTAGTATGGACAATTTAATTTAAAAAAGCTCCAACCTTACCATAAAAATGACTGTGAATTAAATAAAATATACATCATCATATGTCTATTTGTGTGATGGATCTTGAATTATTTTTATGTATTGTTTTGCAGTTCAAATCACTGATATTGCTTAGGCCAGGGACCCCAGATTCCAATAATGATTCACTCTGGACTCCCAGATTCCAGTAACAATTAATTGGGGGTCAACCATTGAATAACCACTACTGTCCAACATATTGCTTTGATACAGATTTACTAATGAAGTTTAATTTCATTCTCAACAACCTTTGTATAAGCACAGAAAGCTACACGTTGTTGTTCTGAGACCTTTAAACACTGAATGGCCTGTTTTCCCTTTTGATCTCTTGTTAGCATAATAGGAATAACTGAGGTAAGGGCGTAAATTGAACTATTAATGATTAAGTCAAAAAGCTGTGTAAAGCCTAATGCCAGAAAGCATGCTTAATTACCTAGCAATGACCCAAGGAGTTACTTTCCATTCTACTCTAGAGAGAAATAAAAAAAAAGCTTGGCTGTAAGTTTCACATCACAATTCTACTTACGTTTCAATTGCTATTGGATAAGAGAAAGGGGTTCCTATTCCTAGGTACTGGTTGGGTTATGCTTGATTACAATATTCTGCTTATGGGACTATCTGAAATTGGTAGGTCACAATTATTCCATCAGAGCACTGACACGTGCACTGAAGTAGCTTTAACCTACCACAAGCATGAACAAATTAGTAAGTTTGTCTGTGTTTGCAACCACTGAGACTAAATGTGTCTCTAGTCCTATGCTCAACATTCTGAACTGAAATTTGCTGGCACAAGCATTCTAGGTAACACATCACTGAAAACGTTTCCACATCTGAGGAAATTTGAAATTGTGTATAAAGTGATTAATTTTTCTGTGTGAAAAATATCAAATTCCGTCTGCTTAACATGCGATCTTTTTTTTTTTTTTTTTTAAAGCGTTTTGCTGCAAACCGAAACCACCCTTGGTTTTTGCATTCAGAATTTAGATGTTTAACACCCTTGGAAACACTTAAGGTTTTAGTACCATTCAGTTAGTGACATCTGGACAAATTATGCATTTTTATCCCTTTTATTTTCATAATTCTTATTTGTGGAATTGATCAGTCAATTTTGAGTCCTTCCCTTTGATTCTGCGGCAAGGGTTTTTACCAAGTGTCTGGTTGGCAGTAGCGGAAAACTGCCAACTTCAGTCAGATTTCACTGTTTTCCTTCTATAATAGGTGGTTGATTAGAGAAATTAAGTTTATCAGATTTCACAAGTTTTTCAAACACTATGGATATTTTACGCAGTTGCAAATGCTACTTTGGAGCTACTTGGAATAGCATTGTTGAAGACAAATTTTAGTGATGTCGTTTTCCAAGAATAGGGGTTTGGTCTTGAAGTGCATCATACTGCAGACTTGGACACTGCTTAGAGGCTTTGCGATTTCAGAAAGGTCTCAGATTTTTGCATTTATTTGTGTCAACTTGCCCATCTCAAAATGCAGCTATGTAAAGACTGGCTACGATTTTCTTTAAAACCTCTAGAACATGTGGCAGTTAACACACACAGATCAATGTTTCAGTGTGGCAGAACAAAAAACATATTTTTTTAAATTTATGGTTAATTATGCAGCACTTAGAAGAAAAACGTGCTTAACAACAAACATATTTTTTTTAATTTATAATTATGCAGCACTTAGAAGAAAAACGTGCTTTACAAGTATTAAACACTTACGTGCTTCAAAGAGGTGCTCATATGTGCTCACACATTAAAAAATAAGCGAATAAAATTAGTGTGTACGAAACAGTTCTGCAATATATCCTCAAAAGTTGTCATTAGCACTGTGGACACACCAAGTATTGGTCAGTGGATGAGTAAATACAATTTTTATTAGCTGTGTGTACCTACGGTATTTTGATCTTGGTTGCTTAATGGGTCATCATTAGGACTGTAGATGTTTCATTGGGGAAGCAGCGATCCATGAATTGCTTGTCTGTCGGAAATAATATCCAGTGGATTTAAAGACTGGGACCGCACTTAGTAATAAATAAATATCTGCTGTGATTGGGAAATTGGCATCTGAAAGTAAGCAATAGTCCAAAGGGTAGCCTGAAGTAAGGTGGATGGAATCTTCACCAAAACTAGCAGCCCATATCTAGTCCTGCCATGAAACAGCTGTGAACACACACACGACTGCTAAGAGTTCTGATCCAGTCCGCGTTCACGTGTAAAATAGGTACTATCTACTTTACATTGCTTATTTCCAAGTGCCAAATACCCACTTCCCAAGTCAGTGCAAAGATCTACTTAAAGGTACTGTATTTTGTTCGTCTATTTATCACTGTGTGAGCACATTTTGGTACTTCACAGCCAATCGACTGGAAATTACTAGGTTCACAAAATCCATACATTTGTCAATTACACAATCAACTGTGACAGACATCTGTGGTACATAAAGCCCGAAGATGAGAAAGCAGACACTTAAATAGACAAAAGGTGCCCTGCGTAGATCCAAGATGAATGGCTACACAACATAATTACAAGATATCAGCATAAGGTATAATAACTTGCAGTCAATCAAAATGGAGTTCAGTGACCTAATCAGTTAGTTAATCCTTAATCTGGCATAGATCTCACATCAATGAACTAAATTTGTCTGTAATATTTACCTTGTGAAGTTGAAGCTTTACCAGATGAACTTTTAAATGGACCACGGGGAAGTCTTGCGTGTTGATGCTGATAAGAGTTCATAGTTGAGCAGTCTGTGTACATTACTCTTTCATGTGGTTGTGCACGCCTCATAAATGTGATTTTGAAGTATTCATTTACTCTAAACTATTCATCTGCTGTTTTTATCCTGAAGCAGAATTTATGAGATAAAATAGCTCCACACATTCTAGTGTGAAAAGTGCATCAGAGTATTTTATGGTAATCTACTTTAGCTTCAGTGTAACTGATTGTTGCATATGCTAATACTATTTAAGGGTAAAGTTTTTATAGTAACCATCTCTAGGCTGGGGGCGGGGGTGAGAATCTACCTCAGATCTGTGAACCTTCCACATTTTGCCTTCCTTGAATAAAAACAGATTTGATATACAGAAGTTATCAGTGTAATGTGTTGTCATATCAGATCCCCACCTTCACTTCTGAATATCTTGTGGCTGTGTGGTAATTTTTACTAATAAATTCTCGAGTGACTAAACTGATAAAGGGCACTCTGCGGCTGTTCCATAGCAGTAGGTCTAATGCTCCTTAACACTCAAGGTGTTATGCAATTCTATGCAGTGTCTTATTCACACGTTGTAGATATGGAATAGTTGTTTGGAAAAATATTGTGCAACTATGTCCACATTTTACCAGTGTTTAGAATATTTGGAAATTTATGGTTCAGCCTTCAAACTTTAGGAGTGGAGCTAGGGAAGCTTATTATAGTTTATTCAACGTTTCCTTCTTGCAGAGACATTTTTAATTTTCTGCTTGTTGCATAATTCATGAAAAGGGGCCACATGCATAGTTATGATTGGCAATCCTATGAAAGCACAAATATTCCTCTGTCATTAACAAAACCAGTCTTGTTTTAACTTTATTTCAGCGTGGTGTTTCTAATGGAGCCATCCACACACTTCCTTTAGAGAGGAGTCCGTATTCAAGTGTATTCCACATTGTAGAAGGATTTGCACTGGTGATTCTGTGCAGCAGTCGGCCCAGTACCAGGCGTTTGGCTGTCAATGTTCTCAAAGAAGTACGGGCTTTGTTTACCATCTTAGACCTTTCAAAGGTAGGTCTCAAAATGCTCTGTATTTTTTTTTTTTTTTTTTAAATATTATGCTAGTTTTTGGTGCAGACATTTCTGGTGCTGTTGTGACATTTTAAAGATTTCTGTTGTGCGTTTTAGGGTGATGAAGAATTGGCCTTAGATGTAATGGACAGATTAAGCCCGTATATTCTTGAAGGCTTCATACATCTCACTGGAGCAGATCAGGTAAGAGTGTTTTATGCTCTTAATAGACTCCTTTTATCTAAATTAGCTAAATGTTTGGTCAATAATATTTTTAACTTGGTCTCCTTACATTTCAAAATTAAAGTTTCTTGCAGGTCACTTAACAGTCTGCTGCCCCATTATTACTCATGACCAGTCACTCCAGACCATGTTTTTAGACCTTTGGATTTTGTGATGGGAGTTAGATAAATATTTGGCTGATGTTTACAGCTTGCCTCATTTCCCAGTACTTTCAGCTCACTTTGCTAAGCCTTTCATTGGCTAGTCAGGCAAGAATGCAATTGACAGATTCTGTTGAACCTACTGTTAGGCCTATATTTTGTTTGTGCCTTAGAAGAGAAGCAAATCATCCTCTGAAGTTTAGAAAGGTTCTTTTAGCTCTGGACCATGCATCTCTAGATAATGTTTGAGGACAGATTTTTTTTCCAAGAGTGAATATGGTACAAGAATTCAAATTAGAAAATTAGTATAACATTAATAAATTATGCATAACATACAAAGCAGAAAAGTGATAATCAGATCCTTGATTATATAAAACATTAATATATAACTATTGAACATGATGCTGTAGCTTATAATTATATGTACAAAAGGGAATTTGTATCCGAAGGGAAAGTGGGAGATTACATATATCTAATGATTGCAGCCCAAATTTGCTTTATCTTTTTCCATTGTCATTGATAGTAGACATCTCCAATCCACATAGAACTAAAAACCGTGACCACCAAAGAGAAACATTTGGAGGACCAGAGCTCAGCCATGAGTGACCAATCCAAAATATTTTAATGGTATTGTTCCAGAAAAGCCCAGAATTAAGCCTTGAGTGGAATTTTCTACACACCAATTATTTTATTGTCCACCCAGATTTTAAAAACTCATCAAGTACACACAAGTAAAATCTATCGGTGCATGTCAGCATGCTTCAAAAGCAATAAAACCTGCCCTTTTAAAATTCAGAAAATCACAATTCAAGAATAAAATTCCTTTAGAAGGCAAATATATCACTTGCTCTACAGAAATACATAACAGGCAGCGGGAGAGAGCAGTCGATGTGCATAACCTAGTCAATCATGCAATGTAAAAAAATGTATATACAGCAATGACCACACGTTTACTGTTATTGCTTTTGCAAGTTGTTAATGCAGTAATCCGATTAGTAAACCCTAGTACACACTAGGGTACAATCCACCTAAGTCTGTTTGGACTATGCAAGACAGATCAACAAGTGTTCTGTTTCCTTCTTGTAGCAACATGCTGGGCAAGAACTAGAAGCAGCCACAGATGTCTGCTGAGATTAAGTTAAAACAGCAGTTGGTAAAATACTGTATCTAAAGTTCAAGTAATACGCTCTTGCATTAGGGGGATTAATATAATCAACAAATCCCTCTGCCATAATTATGCATTTCTAAAGGTGAAAGGATTTGGTCAGACTACCCATGCTGTCAGATCACTTAATTCCATGTGCCTGTCCCAAAATCTGTGCTTCACATCAACTGCCATAGGCAAAAGGATAGATACCAAATAGTACCAACAGGTGCTGAGGCTCAGGTCGATCAGAGACTGCTTAACATAGGCCAACCAGTGAATACTCTGGGATTTTTTGTAACCAACTATACCTTCCAGGGCATCTCTGTATGGTTTTATTTCCTGAATACTCCAGACTCAGATCCAGTTTAGAATGGGACGTATCTTAACAAGATCACACATGGCCTTAGAGCAAGATCGTATCTCGGGGGCAGCAAGGGAGTACCTTGGTGAAGATTCAGAAAAGCCCTTAAAGTTGTTTATACATAACCTCACAGAAGATACATTGCAGAGGCCCCAAAGATTTGCCCCATACAGTGTAGTGCTCCTAATGTATGGGTTGTAGACTTCGGTCTTTGGTGAAATAGGGTGCAATGGTCCCCTTTTTGCAAACATATTTTAAAGCAGAAGCTGTGTGTTTGATCAACCATCAGCTTTTAGTAGTTTGTAATACCCGAGTCTGTAATTTGTAATACCAGAGTCAGACAGTCGAACGCCTAGGTAGTCAAATTATTTCACCTCTCCAGAGTATTTGGACCCAGCCGTATGTTCCCTTTAAACGTTTTTTGCTTATCAGCCATAAGTTGATTTTAAGGGCATTCATTCACAAGCTGTGGTACTCACAAAATACGGAAAATCTATTAACAGGGTTTTGTAAGACCACAGCGGTCTTGGAAATTAAAAGGGTATCACCTGCAAATTGAGCAGGAACCTTCTGTCCAGCTAGGATGGGGGGAATCATTTGCAGAGTCTGCCAGAAACCCAGTGCAGCTGCCGATAAAAAGGTGAAAAGGGTTGGGTCCAGGGCACAGCCCTGATGTACGCCACTCTTGACCTCAGTCTTCTCCATTAATTCCCCACTTGTTCCCCACCTGATCTGGATATGCATTGTACTGTTAAGTAGACTTCTCGGCATGTTCATGTTGAGCAAGGCTTTCCAGAATTTAGCTCTCTGGACCGTATTAAAGGAAGCATGTAGGAAACAACAAAAAAGTTCACCCCCAACCAATGTTAATGGCCTTCCACTTGGACAACAAAATACAAAAAATCTGGTCCAAAGTTTGTTTACTTTCTGAAACCCTCTTGCAAATTGGTTAAAATGTCATTTTCTACAATCCGCTCAGATAACTTTGCAAGAACCTGTTTACCAAAAATCATTTGGAGGTTATCCAGTTGACTAGTAGGGTGATAGGTGCCGGGAATGTTACAGCACCCTTTTTTTTTTTTTTTTTTTTTTTATAACCGGGACACGCTCAGTGCCCTTCCAGTTGAGGGGTATCAGCACTCCATCATTTATCACATAAGATACTACATTTTTTAATAGCAGCCCAAATAGGGTAAGAGTGGAACAATCCAGCAGTGACCTTGTGTATCCCTGGACCTTTTCCAGAGTTTAGGGACATAAAAACCTTTTGTGTCAGCAAGAGAAAACATTGGCAGAGGTGCATAAGCCAGAGTCCATGTCTGAATTATCAGATAAGGAGACAAGTGCCTGGTACCTTTTAAACTTGTTGTTTGATACCGAACGGTGTTTTTTTTCAGTTTTGTATAGCGGACCGTGGCCCAAGGGCATTAAGAGCCCTTTGCATAAGCACCAGGTTACATTAGTGAAGGTAAGGTTAATTTCTTCTTTTTTTTTTTTTTATTAAAGGTATGAGTAGATAATGATTTGCCTAGAATCATGGGATGTTGAGCCAAAGCTGTAACTCGAACCAGGTTCCCCAGTTCTAAATTTGGAAACTGACCATTAAGCCACATCTCCTCGGTTATCTGAACTCTCCACCCCTTTCTCCAGTGCAGACCCATGAATAGGCTCTAATCTAGGAATGGCAGAGTCCATATTGGTGCTGGTGTGGATGTGGGTACTAGCACTAGGTGGATACACTTGCCTTGTACTAAGGTAGGCTCCAGAATTTGCTAATTCAAAGCCAGTGCTGGAGTAAGTTTCCTTGAACATGTTTCTCTCCCCTTTGGTAGTTAAGTGTTTGAGCAATTTTATCAATACTATCAAAAACACAGCAAGTCAGATTGCAACATCTTTGTCAGAGTGCTTGTAGTTCTGTTCTGTGTCCTGGTGTTAGAATCGGCATTCTGTGAACTGTTTCTGGATTCTTCTTTTACACCTGGCTGCTCTGCAGATGTGACAGCCAGTCTCCATTGAGCTGAGGCCATAGAGGACATGCGGTGCCCTGTCCCTGATGATGCTGAAGATCTAAGGCAGCTTAAGCTTCCAATATTTACGGTCTGGAACACCATCAACAGTTGTGTGAGGGGGTGTGTATTTCTCCACGAGACTGTGCATCAAGTCCTCAGGTTGGGCTCCTCTCCTAACTCAGAGGGATTCCCCAGTTTTCCACCATTTTGCCTCCTGTTGGAAAGGTAGTTCGTATTTTGTGGTAGCTTCCAGAACTGGTACCCATATTAAAAACGGCAACATTAATCTGCCAGAAGTTGTTTGCTGTGGAAATTGTTTATAAAATATTGGTATAAGATAGTGTTCAGCTTCGCCATTTGAACACACGACTCCCCCCATTTCTCTCTCCCCAAACTCCTTCTGTTTACCGATTCTAGAGGCCACTTCTCTGTCAGAACTCTCAAAAGAGATCAACTTTTTCTTAAACTTTGACCAATGAAAGCTTTTATAGGTTTACATCTCTTCTCCACTGCAACATTAGCAAGTATTCTTGCCTCCTCATTAAGCAGCAAGTGAAGGCTTTTAGTGTTTCTTTTATAGTTTTCTCTTTCCCACTGGGAAATTGCTTGGTGCTCCTTCTGGGAGTAGTGTAATAACTCTTGTTTCACTCCGTGTTTTACTGCTTTTTTTTATTTTATTTTTTTAATACCAGTGTCCTTTTCAATTACTGTAGGGGGGACTTCGTTTTCTGCTTTTTTTCCTTCTCATGGTCTGCTTCCATTGAGGATGTTGGTACCTCTTCGTTTCCACCTACCCCTCTTCTGGCTATTTTGTGCTACAAGTGGGTAGCATAATCTGTCGCCCTTATGGGCCACTACATTTTCACCTTTGAATTGTTTTCTTTTATTCTGTTGGCTGTTCTTGTACCAGATTCATCTTCTCACACTGACCCCTGTGGCTTAATATAGCGGGTCCGTGACACATTCCTAGGGGATCCGCAGGCCTGGGCCGGCAAGAAGGCACTTCTCCAGTTTCAGCCTTTTGAAACATGTTCATGTTTTTATACTTATTACTTCCTTTGTGCAGCAGTTTTAAAAGCACAGCAAAGTTCCTTGTACATCCAGTAGCTTTCAGGCAAAAATAAAAGCGTCAAGATAACTGGTGATGAATGTACCTGATGTGAGTTTAAGTGGCAGTTTTGACCCATCTAAGAAAGCACAGATGGTTAATATTCCTTTTGCAAAGAACATGAATCATGTGAAGAAAAGTATTTTATGTGCATAGCACAGTGGGTTACTGCTTTTCTCACAGATTCTTTTGTTACAACCATAATTTAGCACAGTGAGCTACGAACCTCCGCCAAAGAGCTGCATGCAAACTGCCAGGCACAAATTAGAAAGTTGTTTTTTCCCCAGTCTTTCAGTTTCCTTATACTGCTAAAACAAAAAAGGTTTGCTTGCGAAAAACATATTCTTATTATTAAAGTCAACGTTAACTACTATGTTATGAATCCTGAGTTTGTGCTTCTCCAGACCAAGCACTCTTAGAAAATGCTACCACTGTTGAATGACATGTGAATCCTACTCCTTGTAGTCACCTGTAAAGTGCTGACACCCTACACTGGTAAGAAAGATGATATAAAGCAAATTAATTAAATGTGACAGGCTATTGAGAGATGAGAGGTCCTTATGGTTTTACTTCCTTTCCCCACCACATATTTATGTGAAAAAGCTTCCTCGGATCTTATGTACCTAAAAAATAAAAACTGAAATCGCTTGAGTAATGTAGAATCTGACCTGAGAATTCAGATTTCCTAAATAAATCAAACATTTAAAAGTTAGTCAAGGAGGTGCAGCCTCAACCTTCCCATTAAAAGTTTTCTATTTTTGCATATTTTTTCAATATAAAATAATTATATCTTTTAGTAATTCAAGGTATTTGTTTGGTCTCTACTTTGTGCAAATTACAGTTTTAATGTTTCAAATTTGCTTGGGGGTCCACGGCTTCCAGCAACATTTCAGTGGGGGTTCTCAGCTGTCAAAAGGTTGGGAACCACTGGCTTAATGACATAAGTCACAGACCCGCACACTGAGAAGGGAGGGTTCTCTTCCGGGTGTGTCTGAAGACATTTCCCTCGTTTAATTCTTTTATATTTACCATATGTATATGTACTTCCTCCTTTCAGGTGCAGAGCTATTCCTCAGTGGAAATACCTAGGGCCTCATGACTACACAATGGCCAGGACAAAGGTTGTCTCCTGCCAATGGAATGACACTTGGCTATTCTTTCCACACTGTTAATATGCCTATTTCTTGTTTCCCCTGCCCTGTTGTTGTAGGTCTGATGCATCATCCAATTTTGTATGAGTTACTGTTATTACGTTCTGTCCCTCTAGGGGGTTTCTTTCCCTTCCTAGGATTCTTCCCCTTTCTGTGTGCCTCGGTCATCTTTTTGACTGCTATATTCAGTCATTTGTTATGTAGGTTTTCAGTCCTAGTAGTTGCTTCATCCTTTCTATGTCAGCTGCAAGACGGTACTCCTATTTCTTCTTTCCGTCTGATATTTCCTTTATCCTCCCTCCTTATGTTTAGGACTGTTGTCCATGGATATGACCATTCCTATTTGACCTTGCAGACTTGTGCACGGCCAGTTTTCTGACCTCTTCTTGAGGTTCTAGGTCTGATATACCTTATATTTCTTTCTTGGGTGCACATATGGATCGCTATCTTATACTCTGGCTGTCCCTCTGGGATTCTGACATTTTTACTTCAGTCCTTTTTTCAGCAGTTTTTTTTTTAAATCGGCTGAATTGTCACTGCTATTGCCTTATCGTTCTGTGGTTGGCTTCTACTCACATGGCATTTGTATGCCTCTTGTTGGTCTTTTTCATGCCCGCAAGGTTTCTTTTGGTTCTTATCAGCGGGTGGTTTTACCAACCTCTTAACTTTTGGTCCGCTAGCAGTGATTTTCCTGGTTTGCATGCTTTTCTTTCTTGAGGGGTGTACTTTCTCTGTCCTCTTTTCTGTTCCTTCTGTGCTGTTGCACAACTCTTTTCTTTCTATGTTCTCTATCTATTATACACATATAGGCATGTATTGCAATGTCTCATTTCTACTTCATAGGTTTATGTCTCTATTTTTTATCCGCTTTGTGTTCACATGACCCTCTGCATATCTATAAATATCGTATGTATGACCACATCTATGTCTCTACACTTATCTGTATCTAGACCTCATATTTTAACCATTGTATGCCAAGCATATGGCACACCTTTTGTGCCTTAGGTCTACTATCTCTAGGTGTCTCCCAGTTCTATTTCACCTCTCCTCAGGTTTTCCCTTTGGGTGTTCCTGCCGATGTGCATTCGGTATTTTGGGGTACTCTCCATTTCTGCATTAACCTTCCTGCATCTTGTGGGTTTTGCCTATGCATCCTGGTGGAAGTAGCCTATTTGCAACGCCTCCCTTTTTATTTCCTCTAGGATTACCCATTGACTGGTGTACCATTCCTACTGTCTCTGTGACCGTTAGGGACCTTTTTTCACCTTACTCTTCCAGCTTCTATTTTAGAGTGCTTTGTGTTATTCCCTATTGTTGTTCTCTACCAACAGATTGATTTTCATTGCCTTATGCTGTGACACCCCCACCCCCCCCATGGCATTTCATACTTTCTAACACAATTCTGAGTCGTCCACTCTCTTCGGGTGAAATTATTTCTTCTCATCTTGACTCGCTCTTGTCTGGTCAGTTATTTATTGCGAGACTTGGGTAGGAGATGTTCGCACACCCTCATCCTAGGTTGATACTGCTTTGGTATCTAATTCTGAGTTAAGGAATCTGCGGCTAGTTCTCCATCAGATGACCAAGATACTTACCTTCTGTAACACCTTATCTGATAGAGACATAGACAAGCCTCAGATTTCTTACCGACCCACCGATCCTCCCGCTCTACGAACTGTTTTATCTTACTTCAGCCTCGCTTTCTTGACTTTCATTTGCCATACTTTTCAATTTGGTAGTTGTAAATTTGAATTTACATCTACCTCTCGTCATACACTGTTCCACTTCCAGTTTTTACAGTGGCTCTGCATTGTTGTGCAGATTCTACTCACAGAAGAAACTGACGTCAGCATGTTGGGTAAGGGACTATATGAACTCTGTCAGCGTCATATCCAGAGGATGACGTAGATATGGAGTCTCACAATGCCCTCTGCCGACGCGCAGAGGTACTGTTGAAAATGTTTTCCAGATCCAGTCTGGCACCTGGAAAAAATTCTAAGTTAAGGAATCTGCGGCTAGTCTGTCTTTACCAGATAAGCGGTTACTGAAGGTACCTGTATTTGAGGGAACTCCTACATGAGCAGAGGTGCCCCTATGAACTCCAGCTTTATTACACTGTACTTCGTAAGTGCGGGGAAGCCATTTTATCTTTGTACTGTACACAGTGTGTCCAGCTACATAATGGTAACTCCGAACCTGGGCATGTTTGGTATCAAACATGTCTGAATCATACCCCAATACTGTTGTTGCCAGTATTGGTTGTATGATTCCTTGCACTCTGGGGTCTCTTTTGATGACCCCCATCATTGCTCCTACCATTCTTCTGGGGTTTTCCGGGCAGCCTGCCCTGCTGCCACCCCTCAGACAGGTTTCTGCCCTTCTGCTGCTTGACCTGCTCAGGCAGAGGGAGGCAAAACAAAGGATTTCCTGTGGGAGAAGGAGGTAACACCCTCTCCCCTGGAAAAATTGTTACATGGCTTGGGAGGGGTAGCCTCCCCAAGTCGCCGATATGTTTTGAAGTGCACATTTGGTGCCCTCCTTGCATAAACCGGTTTGCACTATTCCAGGAACCCCCCGTCTTTGCTCTGGCATGAAACTGGACAAAGGAAAGGAGAGTGACCACTCCCCTGTACCGCACCACCCTAAGGGTGGAGCCCAGAGCTCCTCCAGAAATGCACTTGATTCTGCCATCTTGAATTCTATGGAGCTGGGAGCATCTGAGGGGCGTAGCACCAAGATGCTCCGGCAGGTAGGGGACGTCACAGCCCATTCCTGATAGGTTTTCACACTGCTAGGTGGCCAATCCCCTTTCCTGGGCTATTTAGGGTCTCACTCTTAGGTGTGTCCTCAGATTCGACGTGTAAGGTTCCAGCAGGACTCCTCTATCATTTTCTGGCACTGGGACTGCAACTGGACCCTTCAGGAACAGACAATCTGCAACGACTCCGCTCTGCATCATTGTTTCTCCGGCTCCTTCCAGCAACTGCAACATTTCCCTGGCTGTGCATCCTCTGAGGCCGACGAGTCCTCAGCCTGGACAAGAAATATCCCTTGGAGTGAAGGAGTCACTCCCCTGCATTCGCAGGCTACGACGACCGGCTGCGTGGATCTTCTCTCCTCCAAAGCTGCATGTATCCTGCATTACAGGTGGTGGTCTGGAGTGGTCCTTGTTCCTCTTTACTAACTGTCCATCTTGGAAGACGATAACCCCTTGCTTCTCCTTGCCGGACAGTACCCCTGTGCACCACAACTCTTGAATCTACCAAGGAGTGTTTGTTCCTCCTCCAAGGGATCTTCAGGCTCTGTTTAGCCGCGGGCCGCAGCACTCCTTCCTGCAAAGCACAGCCTTCTGTCTGCTGCTCTAGAGATGTAGGACTCCTCTTCCGGTGTGCTGAGTGGGCCTAACTGCGACTGCTGTGCCTGCTGCCAGTGGGTTACCTGTGGAGGCTGCCTCCTCTTTTTGTGACTCACCCAGCTGCTGAGGGTCACCCCGGACTCCCTTCCTTGGGTGAAGTCCCCTTGACCTTGCTGGTCCTCTTCAGCCTTACAAACCTTCTCAGTCTCTTGCATTTGCCAAGGCTTGTTGGTGGTTTTCCAGCACCACTAAACGACTGCACCTAGACTGTCGACGTGGGTCATCGCTTGCATCACTACTCGGACTCTTCAGCTCCTGTGCTGCACTGCTGACCACCTTCGTTCACCCTCGATGTGGTCCTGTATCCACAGAAGGGTGGGTAATGGCTCTTGCCACACAGGACATTCAAACTTGAACTGGACTTGATCCCCTTCTTTTGCAGGTCCTCTTCTGTCCGGATCCACATTTGGGTTCTTCTAGTCTTGGTGGAATCTTACACAATCCCTTTCCAAAGTCCTTCTATTGGGTTTGGGGAAAACCAAGTACTTAACTCTCCTTTCCTGGTCGCGGAGGGTCACTCTGGTACTCACCACTTGGTTACTAGTTCCTCCAGCTCCCTTCTACTGATTGCACTCCCTTGGGTGGAGGAATGCCTTTAACATTCCACTTTTTTAGTACATGGTTTGGCCCTCCCCTAGGGCCCTCCCTTTTTGCTATTACCAATGCCTATTGCTTTCTATGCTATTTACAGATTGCTAATATGTATATAATAGTGTGTTTACATACCTCCAGTTCGGTGATTGCATAATCAGTGTTTTAGTATTTGTATTACTATAATAAAGTACCTTTATTTGTGTTACGCTGTGTGGTTCTTTCATGTGTGTAAGTGCTGTGTGTCTATACTGGTATTGCATAAGCTTTGCATGTTCCTGGATAAGTCTTGGTTGCTCATCCACAGCTACCTCTAGAAAGCCCTGGCTTGCTAGACACTGCCTACACTTCACCAATAGGGGATGCCTGGACCTGGTATAAGGTGATAACACCATACTCACCGCACACCAGGCCAGCTTCCTACAAAAGGGTGCAGGCACCTTTTCAGGTTGGCTGCAATGGCAGGGTTGCAAACACACTTTGCTTGGGCTAGCTCCCAGGTGTGGCACAATGCATGATGCAGCCCATTGGTAACCCCTGGGTACCCCAATGCGCTGGGTACCAAAGTACCATATACAAGGACTTTTATAAGAGGGCACCAGTATGCCAATTGTGGAGTGTACAAAAGTCCTAAGTAACCAAATTTGGATGGAGAGAGCACAATCACTAGGGCCCTGGTTAGTAAGATCCCAGTGAAAAAGTCTAAGCTCACTGATGCCAAACAGTGATGCTCCTCCAGAGGGTTCTCCTTTCACCAATTACAATCCTACTGACCTCCTCTCCATGCCTTTTCTCAACCTCAGAACGTTGTTGACATCTAGGAATGGTCCCATGCGGTCAACAGGATATGGGAGTTTGAGTACTGAGGATCCCTAGGTCTGCTAACTTCCTGCATTCTCATAGTTATACACACTTATTGAGTGCACATAAAGGCCGTGTATTATTGCCCTCCAGACAGTGGTAGCAGTACAAGGAAGGCTTGTGAGACTCCCTCTTCATACCCACACCACTACAGCGGAAGTGGCTTGGTAGGGGAACTTCAGCTGTGGGATGGCATTCAATACCCCTCCGACGTTGGCTATGATAGTGATGAATTCATCCATCTTAAGGTAGGGAGACCATTTAGAGGATTTGGAGATAGGCGCCTCTGATCTGCAGACAAACATGTTCTTCACATCAACCTGTTGGAACTGCAAGAAATACGGCTGGAGATAAAGGCTTAAATCTCCTCCATCCTAGGTCAGTCCATCAAAATGTTGACGGACAACACAACAGTGATGTTGTATTTCAACTAGCAAAGGGGAGTAAGGTCCCACCTCCTTTGGAGGCTTTGAGGGTGCGGTCTTGGGAACACTGCTAAGGAATCTGGTTAACTGCCAATCATCTAGCGGAGTCTGAGTGTCAGAGTTGCCATTGCCTTGCGGACCACGAGTGGTAACTTTTGCCCAAGGTAGTGCAGGGCATCTTCTCTCAGTGGGGTGCTGCTCTGGTGGACTTGTTTGTCTCCTTGGACAATGCTCCATGCCTGTGGTACTGTGCCCTCCAGTGTCATTTAGGGGCGTGTTTCAGTTTAAATGAAATTGTCTGCTGCATTATGCCACTGCCCATGCCCCCCCCCCCTCCAACCACTCATCCCCAAAAAAAACCCTTAGTTCTTTTGTTGTTCGAAACTCTGTTTAGCTGCTACCTGCAGATTCCACACTGACCTGCCTGTCTCCCCGTTTGATACTTGTAGGGAAAGTTAATAAGAACCCAAATATGCAATTTGTTTGGCACGTTATTAGTTTGTTGATGTTAATTTGCATTTTTACCTTGAAGGCTGGGGAAAAAAATGGGTGGGAACTGTCGTGTGTGGGTGGGTGATGTATTCGGTGAGGTCATCTCATGCTGCGTTTTGCATCAATATGAAGACCAGCGTCCCCTACCAGTGACTGGAGAGCTTTGAAGTTTCCAGATGTAGTTTGATGCCTGGGATTATTCTACAGATGAAGAATCTAAGTTGGATGGAGTATGCACCAGAAAGACTTGCTACTGTTGAGTAACCTTTTCCTATGTACTTACTTGGGCTCGTTGGACCGCAATGTGTTCTAATGACCAGTTTGTGCTGTTTGTGTCTTGGCATACAGACCTCATCTCTTTTATATAAAGATTGGGTAAGACAGTATAGGATGTAATGTGATAAAAATGCAGTTAATCTTGAGTACTGCCCACCTGCTAATGTCTAGCAACACTCGTTTGGGAACTACAGTGTGAACACCACCAGTAGCTCAGCTTCTGGTTGATCTATTGGGCTTTTCATATATATTTTTTAAGTATTTGTGGTGATTGCCCCACCGTTTTTCTGTTGCATTGATATAAAATTGCAGGGTCAATTCGTTTGTGGGGCCTGTACATTTTGTATATTGCAGGTAGCTGATTCCATATTTATAAATGTTGGATTGGGTCTTTCAGATTTAGCCCTCATAACTGAACATGTTTTCTCATAAGTGAGTTGTTGTTGAACTTCATATGTTTACGCTAGTAAGCATGCCAGCAGTTTTTTTTTATTGATTGTTTTTAGTTCAAGCATTCAAGCACTATATGGGACTGATGATGCTCTAGTAGCTGTTTTCAAGGCATTAATGTAACGCAGGTAGCCTGGATTGGTTTGACTTAATTATTCAGGTACATCTTTAATAGGTTATTTGATTATAGAGTGCAGTCATACCTGTCTCACTACACCTTTTTCTAACAAGTCAGTGCTCTTGTACCAGACTACTGCACCCTGTGCCGAACTCTCTCCTGACAGGCCACCGATCAAGTTTGAAGTGTTCCAGGTACTGGACAAATATACTAGCTCTACTTCACAAACTGTACATCTCCACACCCCTAGAATTCAGATTCACCCACACTCACTTTATTCTAGTTGACAACTGAAACAGCAGCTGGGCCCTGCTATCAACATCTTCTCCCATTTGGGTCTTGAAACCAGTACATCTTATATAATGCACAATCAGATGTGAAAGAAAACAGTGTGTGGCTCTGGAGGAACTTTCTGTCCTGTTTTTCTTTTTTTGCCTGTACGACCTAGTTGCTGTTCCATCAGTGAGCTTGACAGTCATGTAATACCCTTGTGTAATCAGCCTGTTACTGATCATTGAGACTTCATTGAGACTGCAGGCTGAGCACTGAGGTTTAGAGGGCATCCAAAGTCCAACCCTCTTTTAAGACTGTGGTTAATGAGATCTTTACCTGGGAATAAGTGTCAGGCAGTGTAATTCCAGTGATTTGCTGTGGAATTACCCACTAGCTTTCCCCGTGTAACAGGTGAGGCCAGCCTCCTCTAAGTGGAGTCTGTTACATCCATCATGTCAGGGATAATCATGGAAGGGTGCTTTGCTTTGGTCTGTCTGTAGTTGCCTATTAGATCTGTGACTGTCTCTGAATGCAAGATGGAGTTCATTTGTAAAAGGACACGTATGCCAATAAAACAGTGGCAGACTTTGCACATTGCTATATGGCTACCCAGGGACATAGGAACTTCCATATATATGCATGCACATATATGGTATTATATAGCTGACTGCCAATATGGTGACCACTGATACACACAGAGAAGCAGTTTTACATTCAAGAAGTAAAGAAAAATGTAAAGTTATGCAGAGTAAACAATTTTGATAGTAAAGGAAGGTGTAAAGTGTATGTATGTAGTATTTCGATAGCGCAAACATATCCGGAAGGCAGTGGATCGCTGTACAGGATAAAAGACTAGCTTATAGTTTACAAGTGATAGGGTTCTGGAGGGTGCATTGTGATGTATTTATTAAAGACATGAGTTTTCAACTCTTTACTAAATTGGAGCAGTGTTGGGCAGTCTTGATGGGATGTTTGCAAATCCTTTGTCTACAGTTGGAAAAGACATGCTGTCTTTTTAAGTACTTCTTAGTCTGTAGTCTAATGGTGTACTTACTGTAGGGGTGCCAAGAATCACTAAGGATGGTGAGCTTGTCTGAAAGATAAGATAAGTTATGGTTCTGGACTTGATAGCTTTGTAAATGATGCAGATTATTTTGAAGATGGTGTGGGCAGACTCAGGGAGCAAGTGGAGTTCCATAAGGATGGTGTTGATGTGACCACATTTCTTCAGCCTCTAGAAGAATCTTTGGAGTGTAGGATGATCTCAAGGGGTGCCAGTGGGGAGTCTTGAAGGTCCAGTAGTAAGAAATTACCACATCCAGATGCACAATCCTGATGGTTGAACAGCAGTTCTGAAGTCACTTTAAGGAAATAACATTCACTTTCTTTAGAAGAGAGAGCTGGTAGTAGGCCATCTTTTTTTTGTTGGTCACATGGTCCTTGAGGGTGAGGTTAACATTCATTGAGAGTTCTAGTTCAAAGCTGTCAAGGTTTGGTCTTATTTTGGTTGAGCTTCAGAGAGGCGCTGGACATCCTGTATTGTACATCATTGGCATATGGGTGTTTCTTGAGGCCGTTTTGTGAGTAGTTTCCCAAGGGGCTCTATATAGAGGTTGAAGATGAATGCACACAGTATGAAACCCTGCAGGATCTTTTTGTGTTTAGGAGGGGTCCATCTGAACAATCTTGCGTTGGTTGGAAAGGTAGGAGGAACACCAGTGAAGGACATAGAGAGGAAATATTATTCCTAAAAATGAATCACTAAAATAATGTGAAATAACGTGTATTTAAAGGCCTAACTTAAAACGTGTTAGAAAAATAAATGTGCAGCTTTAAAAAGTGACTGACATGGTGTCCAGCACACCGTGTTTTATGTGAAAATAATGTCTAATGAAAATGCATTCGGTTTAATCATAATTCAATGTACTGGCAAAAGATGATAAATAATATGTATTATAAAATTAATAGTTTAAAATGACTAGAAATGTTGTATTCTTCATGTTTATTATTAGTTAAAAGGCTCCTGTTTTAGCATGTTCTTGAAGCACAATGTTTTAAATGTTGCTGATTTCACTGAAATGCTTGCATGCATATTATTAAACACCCTGTGTGGCTTGCACAATGGAAGTTTCTGTCCTGCTTTTGCTGCTTGTGTTTTATATTTCCTCGAGATAATAATTGCTAGTTTTAACAATGGGCTTCAGTGCTCAATGTCATGCTCCATGTTGCATTGTTAAAATTGTATTGAATTGCACGGAAGCTGTCGACCGGAGGGGAGCGTAGGAAGAACGAAAAGATGTACACCTGAAGCACAGATGAATGTTTATTGGCTGCACACTAAACCACCTCAGTCTTGTCCAATAGAGGCTCAGTTAGTAACATTTTGGGACTTTAATTTAGCAAGCTTTAGGTGATGGGATTCATGTTCATTTTTGTTCCATTCATAGTCTGTTTGTGCTCCAGTTACTGTGCTGAGCTTGTTATGAGTTAAATGTGTTTCTGTCTTTGCCTATGAGTCTAACAGTTTAGATCCATTAGGCCCCATTATTACTGAACTGTTGCCCCATTCATGGTCCTGATGCTGCTTTCTGAAGACCTGTAGTTCCTGTGCTCTGCTGAGGAATATTCTGCAAGTTGCTGTCTCATTTAGTAGAGGTATAACCAATGCGCATTTATTTTTCCTTTGCAGTTTTTCCCTTTTAGAAATCCAGCTGCATGTCATTGGTTAGTGCCATAGTTAGATGTTTTCCAAATTCATTTTTGTCTTTTTATTTTTGCATGAAGCCCACGCATGCTTTTCAAATTAGAGTAATAGCTGGGGATCCCTGGCCTAATGTTTGATTTAAAATGTTTATTAATTGATTGTGATAAATTCAAGTGCACAAACTAAATGTGTGCTGCTTCTGTTTTTCACTTAACTCTGCTGTTATTCTGTGTTGTTCTTTTGGAATCTTTAATGTTAAATGCATTCACAAAATTGAGATTCTTTAGACACATCTATCATTTGGTTTTGCGCATCATTTACATGACTCATTGTTAATATAAAGGCAATACATGTTTAAACTTTACTAAACTGGTGGTGTGATTCATGGCCATATATGTCATGGTGACTGATTGCTTATTGGCTATTAGTTCATTGTTTGATTGGATGATTTCTTATTCCTGTCTGAGTCAAAAGATACGAGTCGACCTCTGGTGATGGTAGTTGTCACTGCCCTTTTGCATGTCACCTTATAATACAAAATAACTGGCAGATTTTGGTAGCAGAGATAATGGTTTCGTCTCAATAGACGGGAAACGTCCTAAATATGAGAGATTTGTTTTTGCCAGTGCTTGTTGAAAAATCAGATTTTTGGAAATTCGGTTTTGCCAATACTTTTTAGATGAAATATGTTTCTAGTGTTGTTTGAGGTCTGAATAGGGTTTGCGCTTCAAATGCTTTGGCAAATCGCAGGTGAATTGTGATGTATGTGAGAAATAGGGAGTTTGCGTACTCCAAAGGGTGAGTTGTAGGGAAGTTGACGTACTTCAGTTGACTGGAGCTTTGTGCTTAAAAAAAATTCCCACGTGGTTGTTGGTATATGGATTTGGTCTAAGACTCCTGAGTGTTGTGTAAGTGTAGGAGACACTTGGTTGTTGTTATAACTTGTTTTCTGTGTTTGGTAAATCGGGCGTGGTTGACAAATAGTGTTCCTAGAATGTGTTAATTTGACAGATACTTGCTGATATTAGTCAAGGGTGAAATTTACTGGTTGAATTTTATTTGCAAATGAGAGAAAGCCAAAGCCAAATGAGTGGCTGTCAGAGCTAAAAGCTGCAGTGGAAATATCTGTATAACTTCCGAACTGATTGTGCCCCTACCTGTAGTAAGCATACAAGTTATTTTGTTGATTTTTCGTTGGTGCTTGCAATATTTTGCATTTAGGATTTGTGTGAATCAGGTTTTAAGGACGTGTCCGCGGGGCTTTGTCAGCCACTGTGTGAGTGAGTGTGACATCACTAGGTCCCGTTGCCGAGATAGGTCAGTTGGTGAAAAGGCACCGTGAACGGATTGGTGGACAACAGTAAACAGAAACAGCAATTGGTTTGAGAGAAGCAAGCGAAAAGGATTACTTCCTGTTTTGAATTAATAGTTTTGAGTCCATTAAAGGTAAAAATAGATTTTTTTTCTGAGCATTAAAGAGTGCGATAAGAGATGCTTTCATTCCAGTCAGATTAGGAGAAATTGCCCTGCCAGAAGGTACATCCACATATAAAGTAATGGAAGGAAGGGAGCTTAGTGTTTCCTGCTCATGGTAGTTTTTTTATTATGAGAATTTTAGAAAAGTACTTTATGAATTAAAACCGCCTCCTAGACCAGCACAATGTGAAGCTTTAGCTATATGGGACTTAGTAGCCAGACAACAGTGGAAATTAACATTTGAGAGACGAATGAGAAGTTGAGGAAACTTTGCTAGAAGCAAAATGGGATAATGAGCAGAAATTTTGGAGAACAAACTTTACAGGGCATTGGAATGTATCCTGCAATTACACAAGAGAAAGAGGTCAAAGAATAAGAATCCTGAAAAAACTGAGAAGTCAGATGAAGCTAGGAAATCATTGACTTATGATAGTGACTCAGATGGTGATGAATATATAACACAATTATGAAGAAATCGTCGTCCTCCTTCTGCAGCACAAGAGACGTCCAGGTACTAGTACTCATTAAAGTGCACCAACACAAGTAGTGCTAATACAAAGCCAAGTACAGGTCAAAACTAATGTTCCTGCTATTCCAGTTAATCAGACTCCTGTGATTCAAACTGTAACTCAGCCTGTAGTTTATTCGACAATTCCTGTTGTAAGTTCTGCACTGAGTATTACTGTAACTGTAGCATCACAGATTTTCAACCTGCGAGAGCAATGGGTCCGCCATGTAATACACCACAGTGTGTTTCCAATGTGAATAATGTTTCTTTACAAAGCTCAACAGTTAACAAAATGGTTAGAGAAAATGAATGGAGTAACAACAGTTGCTAAAGGGGGAGGAACACTGAACCTGCTGAGATTAGAATTAAACTAAATGATTGAGGGAACACTTGAATTAACTAGAATTGAGTCATACAATGGAGATGAGTTGTGCCTCATGTGTAACAATATAACAAACAGAGCAGGATTAGTACACCAGAACTTTTCAGAACTTGCAGAGAAATATGACGTAGACATGAGAAATCTAAACCATTGAAAATGAGTTACAGATTAGAATTAGATTAAAAAGACATTGGGAACATGAGATGACCTGGAATGAAAATTCAGATCAAGGAATTTATACAAAGTATTAAAACATGGAGAGCATTAGAAAAATGGGAAGGCAGATGGTTAAAGAAAAGGAATCCGAAGAAACTAGTCTGCAAATTCGAACTCTGATGCACAACAGACTGAAAGTCCAGTAATGATATTACCAATGAGAGCTATACCTGCAGGGAATTATGTTCATGTCCTTTGGAGCAGGAGCGATATTTTGTCATTCACAAATGATTACCTGATTGAGAGAGAAACCAGTGGAATGGTACCAGCAGAAACTCACAAAATGTCTGTGGGAGGATGTAAATACTCTTTTACAAATGGTGGTATCAGCTGATTTATGGGTTGCATGCAAAGGGAGCGTTGATTGGCCAACAAGAGAGCCTACACGAAATCCAGTTACACGTGCACCATCTCCTGTTATAATGAAAAGCA
This sequence comes from Pleurodeles waltl, assembly GCF_031143425.1. NCBI lineage: Eukaryota > Metazoa > Chordata > Amphibia > Caudata > Salamandridae > Pleurodeles > Pleurodeles waltl. The sequence continues at coordinate 981,561,579 of NC_090437.1, forward strand.
ATTACAAAGTGTTTGCATTTTTGAAAATTAGAATTTCCTCTAAAGACATTGGCAGTTAATAGACAGGATAGCACAGGAAGCGAAAGAATCAATGCGTGCATACTATGAAAGGTTGTTGCAGGCATTTAAACATCACAGTGACAATTGAATCTAAAGACATGATTCATTTTGTGTTCGTGTTTGTTGAAGGGTTGAGACCTGAAGTTGGTAACGTGCTTAAGAGTCATTTGATTTGCTGGCAAGTAAAGCCAGTTGAAGTATTGCAGTTTTCTAAATACTGCAGTGATGAGATTGAAATGAAACAAAAGAAATTGAAAGAAAAGGCAATGGTCATGCAGATTAGAGCAGCACAATCAGGGATACAGGGAATTCCACAACAATAGGGAAACATACAAATGATTCTGAGTCTGAGCCTAGCAAGAGGAAGAGGAAGAGGACGTGGTGGTGGAAATGGAAATCTTGTTGTTGGTGTTGATTTGAATACTAAAGTTAATTCAGGTGATATGCAGACAATGAGAAAGATGTTACCTTGTCATGCTTGCGGGGGTTTTGGGCATTGTAAACTGGAGTGTCATATGATGGTGCAGGAAGGTTGTTGTGCAGCTGTATGAAAACAATCTTTTCCTAAAATTGAGAGGACTGAGAATTAAAAATCCTAATTTTAATGTTCAGAATATGAATAATAAAATGCAGATTCCTCAGCAAAAGCAAATTTCCCAACAGCAGGCGCAGGCACCATGTTTTCAGGTACCACAACAATAGCAAATTCAATTGCAGATACAAATGATGCCACAACAGCGACAATTACAAATACTTCAAGCTCCAATGGCACAGCAGCAGGTATTTGTTCATCAGCAGAACACGGACCAAGATTAAGTCAAAACAATCAGTTAATACAGCAATTCCCGCTACACAGTGAGCATGATTTGAGTGATGAAATTGAGAGAGAGTTCGGATGAAGAAGAATGTGTGCTAGCAGCTTCATTAGAGGTGGGTCAGAGGGGTCCTTCTGTAAATGGAACAGTAATGGGTCATCAAGTCTCATTTTATTTTTACATAGGAGCTACATGCTATACTGTCAGAATTGCAGAAGTCCCTAATGTGCCACTTTCTGTAAAATCAGTAGAGGTTGTTGGAGTAGCGAATCATTTACTGGCAAATCCAATTACTGAACTAATTTCTTTTAAAATTGTTACTGTTGAATGCTTGCATAAATTTATAGTTTGTTACTGAAGTCCAGTATGCCTTTTGGGAAGAGATTTGTTGTGCAAAACAAGATGTTTAATTACTTGTACAAATGATGAAATTGCCATTCAGACTAATACTGATGGTGATGAAGAATAATCCATACCAATTGACTATAATTGAGTTAATGAAGAACTCCCACTGATTACTTTACAACACAGGACCTGCCAACTGATCTTCAAGGTACGGTTACTTTGAAAGTATAGGATCTTTCTGGGAAAGACATTGGTCTAATTAAAGGAATTGAACCAGTCAAACCTAATGCAGTTCTTCAGAAAACTCCTTAATTTCCTATGGCACCAGATGCAATTGAAGGAGTTACTCCTGTAATTACAGATTTTGTTTAGCAAAAAGTAGTGCCTGTTATTTCCAAGACTTTGCAGAGATTCTCTCACAAAGATATTACTGATTCAGTCCCATTTGATGAAGCTTGTATGAAAGCTTTTATTGAGCGGAGAGGGTCTGTGCAGAGCACCAACTTTGGGAATGCCTGACTACATCAAACTATTTACGTTTTTTTCCATGAACATGATTGCTGTGCACTTAGTCCTAACACAGGTCCATGGTGGCGTAAATTGCCCTGTAACATATTTTTCAGCTACTTTGACTCCCAGTTGCTGCAGCTTTGCCCGGCTGTTTAAAAAATGTGGCTGCAGTTTGTGTTAGCCTCGCTCAAAGTGAGAGCATTGTGATGGTCATCCTTTTAACTGTACTGGTCCCTCATTCGGTTGAGGTCTTGCTTACCAGGGCCAAGACACAGTATTTGACAAATGCCAGGTTGACGAAGTAGGAATTGTTGATTTTAGGATCCCCAAATGTCAACCTTAAGAGGTGCACTATATTTAAACCAGCAACCTTGCTGCCAATAGACACTGCTGAAAATGAAAATGTAAAATAAGTTGTACACGACTGCCTAGAGGTTGCTGAGCTGTGCACCAAACCCAGAGCTGATATTCAGGATACTACGTTAGAGAAAAATTATCAAATCATTTTTGTTGATGGTTCCTGCTTGAGAGATAATGTGGGAATATTGAAATCTGGATATGATGTGTGCACCATTTCTGGTGTACTCAAAGCTTCATGGTTTCAAGGAGTATTCTCTGCACAAGTGGCAGAATTAGTGGCTCTTACTAGAACATGCTGTATTTTTGCACATCTTAAAATTAAATTTTTTACAGACAGCCAATATGGATTTGGTGTTGTGCATGACTTTGAACAGTTGTGGTCACAGCGAAATTTTATGATCACATGGCTCACCAATCCGAAGTGATGATAGAATGACTTGTTGCAAGCCCTACAACTGCCTGAAAAGATTGCTGTGGTTTAATGCAGTGCTCACCAGAGGTCAAGCAATTTCATCTCTATGGGAAATTCCTATGCGGATCAAGTTGCTAGTTTCTGTGCTTTAAACTGTCACTTTTAGTGAAGAGTGGAAAAAGTTGGTGCAATGAATACTGATAAGATAAGTCAGTTATCTATAGTCAATAATTGATACATGGAAGGAGATAAAAAAGACTTCAAGATGAGGTTCCAGAACATTAAAAGAAAAGATGGATAAGTTTGGGTTGTATATAAAGAGAAATTGATGAAATTTGGGCTTCAAATAAAGGGCAGGTGGTTTTGCCAAACAGTCTGCTGACACAAATGGCATGATACTATCATGGTCAAACACACATTGGCAGAAATGCAATGATTCGAACATTTAAGCAATCCTGGTTCAATCCATAGTTAAGACAGGTTACTGAAGCAATTTGTCACAGATGCATTACATGTCAACAAATGAATGTGGGAAAGAACTGTTGTTAATTTGGGTCACATTGGAAGAAGAGCAGGAGGCCCATTTAACAGAATGCAGATGGATTTCATTGCAATACCTATGTATGCTGGTTTGAGATACGGATTGGTGATTGCCTGTCCATTTAGTCACTGGATTGAAGCCTACCCTACACGTAGAAATGATAGCTTCACAGTAGCAAAGCTGTTACTTAGTGAGTGGATACCTAGGTTTTGATTTCCAGCCTCTTTAGAATCAGATGGAGGAAATCACTTCAATAACGAGGTGATTAAATTGCTATGTTCAGCCTTAAGCATTGTGCAGAAGCTGCATTGTAGCTATTGCCTGTCTCTGATTTAGTAGAGCAAATGATTGGCACTCTGAGAGCTTGACTAGCAAAAATGTGTGCCTCTACGAGTCTGAAATGGCTTGATGTTTTACGTTTGGTCCTAATGAGCATGTGAAGTACACTTGACAAAAGTCTGCACTCTCCCCATGAAATCCCTATTGGCAGAGCAATGAGATTGCCTGCTGTTCCTGCAAATGCATTTGTAAACATAAGATGACTTCATGATGGATTACTGCAAAGGTCTATCTGATATCAGAAAGAAAATTACCAAATACATCCAACAAAGAACCCTCCGCTCAAGACTGGCACCCCGCCTTAGAACACCACCATACAAGAAAAAGACTGTAGGTGGTACATCCTTCTCCGTCCAAGCAGCAAAACTATGGAATTCATTACCCCCAACTATAAGAGCCACAGATAACTTTCTTGTTTTCAGAAAACTACTCAAGAGTTGGCTCTTTCCTTCATAACCACCTTTTTCAAACAACTATGAACCTCATATGCCTATGTGGATAAATATTTTTTTCAGATTATATGTATATTTCTATTTATTTATAGTTTCTTTGGAAAATATGTATTGCTACTGTCATAACAATAAAATATACACACACTCTTTTAAACCTGTCTGACTAAGTATTTTTTAGCCATGTTTCTAATTATGTATTGTATGTGCATATGTGTGTCTTCGTGTGTGTGTGTATAAATATATATATATTTATATGTGTATGTATGTGTATATGTTGTTTCTGTGCTTGGCATGTTGTGGATCATTGCATGGCTCCTGGTTTTTTGGGTTGTTATACTAGATATCTATGAATTTCTGCTCTCATTTTTCAGCACTCTTATGTCATGTCTCTATCAAACTATCCTCCATTCTCACTCTGACTCATCCCAAATCCCTTCGACCACTTTCATCTCCTAAATATATCTGCCTAAGCTCTTCCCTCCACCTCCACATCTAACTCACCAAACCTCACTCTACCTCTGTGACCTCCCACACAACCCTACTAAATTCTCCTGCATTCATCTCACCCTGCTACTATGCTCTCCCTAACCCTTCCACATACTCTTCCCCCCTCCACCCCCCTTTATTCATCCCAAGCCTTTGGATTGAGTAAATGAAGGATATACTCCCAATTAACACTTTTAGATTTCTTTCCTCCTCCACCCCTCCATTACTCCAGTCAATCTAACTAACAAACTCTCATATCCGCAGCTCAAATTAACTCATAATAATACTAAAACTGTACTCATTATTAAATGATACTAATCCATCACTAATTCCTGTTGGGTTCCGGAGTAGCGTACTACTCATCGAAAAGCGCTTCAACGCCTCGTCAGGGGTAGTAAGCGCTATATAAATACGATTACAATACAATACAATATAGTTCACTCTTTGTCTCACATAGTGGAAGCTACAGCCGTTCCGCCATCCCAATATCAGTGTCAGTCTCCTAGCTGGAGATTTGGTGGTGATCGAGAAGCACATGTGGAAGACTTGCTTGGAACCTAGGTGGAAGGCTCTGCACCAGATTATTCTGGTGACGACTGCTGTGAAGTATTCCAAATTGTGTCCATGTGAGCCACACTCATAAAGTGCCATGACCTTTGGATGATGAAAATCCTGTGTTGCTGAGAGCACCAGCAGAAGTTGTACAGTGTCAAGAAGATCAAGTGACAGAAACAGAGCAAGAGACTGCAGAAGCAAAGACAGTGCCATCTGGGAAAGATGCCATAGGTACACCTCAGAGATGAAATAGAGGACAACCCTTATATTCCTCCATCCGATTCAGCAGAATCAGAAGTGGATGGAGCAGGAGAGTCAAGTCTGAGTTAAAAGACTCTCCTAGAAGATGATGATAGGGAAAATCGTTTGAAACAGATCACCTTTCCTGGAGTAGCAGAGATTGGAGTTGATAAGATCCTGCAATTCCTGGGGTTTATTACATCTGTAGAAAAAGTGCTTATTATCGTCTCCTTAAAGGATGGTATGGAACTTGTTACCTGGGATTGGTCTTTCCTAAGATTTATCAAATTAACAACATAGACGACACACGTGAGATACACATGAAATTCAAAGACCAAGATCAAAAAGGGCAAGTTGTTGGGAAATAGTAGGGGATATATTTGGAGCAATTATTCCTTCTGTAGGAATTGTTCTGAATGACATGAAAATTAAAAAGCTGCCTACCATAGTGGATAAAAGGTTAACAGATTTTTCTGCGGCAATCATACTGATTGTGCGTTTGATGGTTCTTCAGAAACGTCTTGCATTAGACATCCTTTTAGGAAAAGAGGGTGGAGTCTGCCGAATGCTTAAAGTGCAACATTGTTGCAATTTTATCTCTGCTAACAGTAAAGAAATTAAGAGTTTAATTAAGAACTTGACAGATTTAAATTCTGACTTGAAAGACCTGAAAGAATTGGGTATGTGGGGAAATTAAAAATTGGTTGGGAAATCCTGGTCAGGTTGAAGTGGGAATGATACTGAAACCATTGTTACCAGTGGTTGTATGTCTCATTTGCATAATCCGATTCTACAGATTGTATAGATTCATACAAGACAAAGGATGAAAAATGAACAGAGGAGGGAGGAAATGAAAATGGAAGAGTTGAGAAGCAGATACTTACGTGATTTAATCAATTTTGAAGAATGGAGAAAAATGAGAAAACCCAACAATAGATATATTACACAAAGTTTTTAATTGTCTTGTTAGCATTAATACAAGTCTTAATATATATTTATTTTGTGACAGCACATATAGCCGTCAGAGGAGGGATTGTTAGAGTGCAAACATAAATGAAAATGAATCACTAAAATAATAATGTGTATTTAAAGGCCTAACTGAAAACGTGTTGGAAAAATAAAAGTGCTGATTTAAAAAGTAACTGACATGGTGCCCACCACAATGTGTTTTATGCGAAAATAATGCATAATGAAAATCTATTTTGTGTAATCATAATTAAATGTACTGGCAGTAGATTATTAATATGTACTATAAAACTAATAGTTTGAAATTACTAGAAGTTTTATTCTTCGTGTTTGGCATTAGTTAAAAGGCTCACGTTTTAGCATTTTCTAGAAGCACCGTGTTTTCAATGTTGCACAATGGACATCTCTGCCCGCCTTTGCTGCTTGTGTTGTATATTTCCTTGAGGTAGTAATTGTTTTAACAATGGGCTTGAGTGCTCAATGTCATTTCATGTTGCATTTTTAAAATTGTATTTAATTGCACGGAATCTGTCCACCGGAGAGGAGCATAAGAACAACAAAAAGAGATGCATCTGAAGCACCGATGAAAGTTTATTGGCTGCACACTAATTCACCTCATAATCTTGTCAAATAGAGGCTTAGCTAGTAACTTTTTGGAACTTTAGCAGGCTTTAGGTGATGAGATTCATATTAATTTTAGTTCCATTCAGTCAGTTTGTGCTCCAGTTACTGTGCTGAGCTTGTTATGAGTTAGAAGTGTTTTTCTCTCTTTGCCTATGATTCTAACAGTTCAGATCCATTAGGCCCCATTATTACTGAACTGTTGTCCCAATCATGTTCCTGATGCAGCTGTCTGAAGACCAACAGTTCCTGCGCACTGCTGAGGAATAATCTGCAAGTTGCTGTCTCATTTAGGAGAGGTATAACCAATGTGCATTTATTTTTCCTTTGCAGGTTTTCCCTTTTAGAAATCCAACAGCATGTTTTTGGTTAGTGCCATAGTTGGATGTTTTCCAAATTAATGTTTGCATGAAGGCCACACATGCTTTTCAAATTAGAGTAATAGCTAGGGATGCCTGACCTAATGTTTGATTTAAAATATTTATTAACTGACTGTGATTAATTCAACTGCACAAACTAAATGTGTACTGCTTCTGTTTTTCTCTTAATTCTGCTGTTATTCTGTGTGGTTTTTTTTGGAGTGTTTAATGATAAATGCATTGGCAAAATTGAGATTCTTAAGACACTTTGGACAACCTGTATTGTTTTTCAACAACAGTCATTTGGTTTTGCACATTATTTATGTGACTTTAGCATTGTTAATTTAGGGCAAAAAATGTTTGTAACTGCAAATGTTTAAACTTTACTAAACTGGTGTGGTGATTCATGGCCACACAGGTCATAGTGTGTTTAAATTACTGACTCATTATTGCATATTTTATTGGTTCTCACTGTTTGATTGGATGATTTCTTACTCCTGTCTGAGTCCAGATTTGGGTCGACCTCCAAGGGTGATAGGTGTCACTGTTCTTTTACTTGTCACCTTATCACATTACAAAATAATATAAGGTCACACGCCCACAACATCACTGGTGAGTCCCATTTGAGACTCCAGGGTACATATGAGGGTGGGATGGTCGTCTGTGTCAAACACAACTGAGAGGTCCAGCAGCATCAGGAGGTATAGGTCACCTTCATATCTGGTGATAAGAGCACTTATACAAGGTGTAAGGTAGTAGTCTCAGTTTTGCAGGGTGATCTTATGCCAGGGTGGTAGTTGGCCATGAGATGGTTAGCATTGATGTGACCCTTATTTTAAAATATACTGCTTTTTCAATGGTATTGCCTATGAATGGTAAGTGAATGATGGGTTTGTAGATAGCAAGATCACCATGGTCTAGTGTAGGTTTGCTTAGAAGTGCGAAGATCTGAGATCTTGAGTGCTTGTGCGAAGATGTCTTGATTGAGAGAGGCACAAATACGTTGTCATGCCTTTTCCTCGTTCGGCAAGATAGGTAATTATTGTGGATGAGAAATGTACCCTTTTAGCTTTTGAAGATTAAACCGTGCTTCTGCCACTGTGTTGATAGCTCTTCCCACTCTTTTTGCCGTGATCTGTAAGAGTAGAGCGGCTTTTTGCAGTCGTTTCCCCCTCCCCCCCTTTTTTCAACTACTAGGCACTGGTGTAATATCTCTGAAGCCCTGCTAATCCGGATTCCGTGCATGTAATTTTATTCTCAGGGTCCATGGTTGATTGGCTTTTACACACTAGGCGTAGCTTAACCTACATGTAAGTCCCTAGTATATGATACAAGAGGTTCCCAGGGTCTGTAAGTTAAAGTATCACTTATGAACTGTAGCTCTGGTTGTGCCACAACGAATGTGACTAAGTAAAACTTGTCTTCCCGATGGCCACTGCAGAGTGGTAGAGGGGTTTAAACTGCTAACTCAGCTTTGCCATTGAAAGCAGTGACAAAGCCCAGAAATCCTGAGTTGCAAGCCAGGGTGCAGTATAGTAAAATGAAGAGCATGACTTTTGCATGTTCTTACAGAAAAACTCACCATTATCATTTTTATTGTAAGAGAGGCTGGTAGCCCCATTGGCAGGTGCAGAGTTATAGGCTCACACTTAAGCTCTGCTAACTTCTAATTGGAACTGCTGAGAGGTAGGTATTTTAAGATGTCAAAAGAATCATTGTATTAAATCGGATTTAATGGTCAAGTCGAATTTGATGTCTGATCGGCAAAGTGCAACTTCAGTGAGTTGCCAATTATTTGCCTCAGGCTTCCAGTGCCAGTTGAGGATGGCACACAGAGACTGTCCTTCAAGACAGCGAACTGCCCTCCTGAGGAGATGTGTGAACCACTCCCAGGGAAGGTAGAGGCCTGCCACTGGAGGAGTTGTTACCTCCTGGCAGGAAGAGCCACAAGGTGTGTTGGCCCAATAGAAGGGCTTCAAACGGGTAGCTGCCTTTGTAGGGCAAATGGTGAACACACTCGAGGGACTGCTCTTTTGTATACATAGACAGGTTGGTGTTGAAGGCAGACAAGGGGGAAACACTGGGCAGTTTTTTTCATGTGCTTGTAGCCTCGAGGTAGCCACACCTCTAGGATGGGCTACTGAGAGCCCCCCCACCCCCCCAAAAAAAAGAAGGGTTCCAACATTTTAGAAGTAGATAGAGTAGCACATTATGGGATAGCTTGATGCCATACTGCACATGAAGTTGTCATCAGATGGGAGGGTACTTACCAGCCTAGTGGCTATTAACTGCAACCTTCCATGAGCACACCTTCTGATCAATAAAGGGGCACCCTTGGCACTCAGATCTTGCTTGTCATCCTGTGAACCCAGCTAGAAGGAGAGACTCCAAGAGTCCGTTGACTGACTTCTTGTAAATAGCACAGGGCCACAAAAGCTGAGGAAGTGTGCCTCAGTGAGTTTGTAGCCCAGGTCACCAGATTGTTGCTTCTAATTGCGGCACAGCCGAGGATACAAGACCAGATGCCTAAAAATTGCACCCAAGTCTGCTGGACCCAAGAAAGTTGTTGGAGCGCACTTTAGTCACCTAGAAGAAAATGCATCCCCAAAAGAAGGGAGCCACTGGTTTCATTGGGTCTGGTGACCAGTAGCCCAGCAGTGACTTGACTTTTGCTGGACCAAAGAGGACTTAGAGGGACGTCAACCTCTGTGGCCAAAGTTGCCCCACCTGGACTGTGTATTGTGTGCCCCCTGCAATACTTGGCGTCTACAACATACTTAACAATCGTAAGCATCCTGTATAACTTACATCAGGACCACTCAATATAAGTCAACGGCAAGGGACCACTGACACTTGAACTACACTGAAGACTCCTTTTCTGACGAAGATAGCGGTTGCTTCAGACCTTGCTTGTCCCCTTGACTGGTGCCCCACCAGAGCCGGTCGCCCGAAGTCATTAAAGTAACCACATCCATCCTTTTTGTTGAAAAAGTTTCTAAATGTCAAATTTGTTAAATTTGCCAATGCTTGCTTGTGGTTAAGTAAAAAGTTGTGATTTAGTATACCTTATAAAATCTATATCTCCATAGCTCTCTGGTGGCTTTTTTCGTTTTGGTGTCTAAAAATCTCATCTCTTTATAAATTGGTGTCCGCTTTCAAGAGTGTCTCGTTTCTTTCTTCAATTGTTTTTGTTCTCTTTAAATGCCTTTCACTTGTTCTTTTATTAAAGTCTGACTGCTCAAAGGCACAGCTACCCGGGGTTGAGCTAAAGTTTGACACCCAAAACCAGGCCGGTCCTAAAAGGTTTGGTAGTGTATTACACATTGGTTTTACGACCACAACATAATTCACCCCATTTACTCACAATCTGCATACTTAATGATTTGGGCCTTCTCTCTGTGACAAACATGTATTTGAACCAGCACAAACTGGTCCAGGTGAGGGTGATCATGGTCCTTTACCTCTGCATGCACAAGCAAAAAGTGCTTTAGCCCTTCCAGGATTATAGGGAATGCCCATATTTGAATAGGTGTAGATACTTTGGTCAACACTGTCCTGGGAATTATAGCTTTATGACTAGTGCTTGGTTCCTCCCAGTTTTCAACATCCAAGAATGGAGCTGCACACCGTAGTGAGAAGGATTCTGCTTGTTGCTATCTCCCTTTAAGACTAAGGCTGAACCAAGATGCAGGGAGGGGTGCTGCAGGTAAGGTCAGCAATAAGTCTTGTTCTGCAAGTCTTCTTTGGAGTATATGCCAAACCTGGTTTGCTATTTTGACTAGGAAAATGACGTGCTTTACTCCCTCCATGTTCATAACACTGTAATTTTGGTAACAAAAGCTACTCGGATTTTGGAATGATACAGCATTTTGTTATTGCAATCGTGGTTCACTTTGACAATACTTCATAAAATTGTTTTGTCTCTGGATAGGAGCCTGATTCACTGCTAAAAATTATTTCATTTACGGGTGTACTAGATGGTATGAATAAATGGATAGCATTGCTACTTAAAAGTGCTATGGAATCATGATATCAAGCATATATTAAAGATCAGTGGCATGAAAATCAATAATTAGTTGCAATATTTGTGAGCTAATTTTGTTCTGTAATGAGATACTTTTTTTTTCTTTCAACAGACAACTTTGTTGTATTGTCCAAGTGCAATCGATTTACAGACATTAGCAGACTGGGGTTCATCCCCCATCAGTCATCAGTTTGATGTCATCAGCCCATCACACACATGGATATTTGCTCATGTGACCCAGGGTCAAGATCCGTGGGTAATTAGTCTTTCCAGCTTTCTGAAGCAAGAACATCTACCAAAACATTGCCCTACAGCTGTGAGCTATGCCTGGATGTTTTCTTACACTCGACTTCAGCAATTGTCTCCACAACTTGACATTAAGTAAGATCTATTCAATTTTGAAGTATGTGTAGAAATAAACAACATTTTACACCTTTTAGTGATTGTGCATACAATTTGTTAATTCAGCTTTAAGAATTTCTTCAGATAGTACTTTGTCATAGTAAGATCTATTCTTTCAGTAGAGCACTGGAAACCCTTCAACAGAATACAAAACCTCAACAGTGATCTGTACGTGGTCTTTTCCTATACAACCTGTATGCCACTGGAGTATGTAATGTTTGAAATATCTTGTACTTTTTATATAGTTTGAGCTGTTCTTGCTTTTATCAACTCAACTGCTCCTGGGCACAAAATGCCTGCAAATAACTTTGATTCCTTAGCTGTATTAGGTAATGTTTGACGAACATGATTTCTCTCTGTGTTGTTGCTTTATATTCGCTGTCTGTTTTTTCATGTTTTTATCTAATTTTGAAGTCATTATGGCCTATGTTCATTGTTGTGATATTCAGTAAATGTTAATCGAGCTAGAATTAATAAACTGCTAGGTTTTGACAACTCCAGGGAAGGTCAGAAGGTTAGATTAGCTAATGAACTGTATGGGAAGGAAATTATGTATTTTTGCACAGTGAAAACCTTTCCATCCCAACTGAGTTGGTTGAGTGTAAGCACAGAGAAAAGCAACTTTACATTGGGCATTAGCCTAATACATTCAATTGGAAAACTTAAATTCCATGATCAAGATAAATTTACGATGAAGAATCCAGTTGATAAAGAACACTGTTTTAAACAAAGTCCTTGAGCATGACTCAAGCAAATGATTTTAGTTTTGAGGACACTAATTCATCCTTTCTCAGACAGAAATGATTCTAGCTGAGCCCATTGGAATGTGCTGCAGTTCAGAAAGTTCCCCAATAGGCAAACCTAAAGCATCAAGGTGTAACTGTCAAATTGAATCTGTTCAAACTCTTCAGCTACTCTTAGTTTTATCCAACCCTAGAAAGTATAGTATTTACCACTAGAATTTCAATTGAGAAAATAAGCTTTTCATACAGCTGTTTTTGTGGAACAATTAACTCCACATCCATCACCAGTCCTATGTTACTGGCTACATCAGTTTGTTGAAAGATCAGGGTTGAATACCAGAGGGGAAGTAGTGAGTGCTGTGCAGCCGCCCCCCTTCCACCCCCAACACAGGCTTAGGGTGAGATGTAAAAGCAACTAGTTGTTCTACCTGTATTTGTACACACAAGATTTACGCCAATCTACTGCATTTGAAAGAGACTTCTAGTTGCAGATTCCTTACCTTAGAATTTTCCCCAGGTGTCAGACTGGACCTAGAGATTTTTCTTCAAGCAGTACCCTTGCACACCGTCAGGTGGCATCCGCAGACTCCACGGTTGTCGTAGGCATCATGGTCACCGTGATGAGGTTGCGGTAGTACTTAAGTGCCACCCCGGTGTATTGATGTCAGTTCTTTTCTTTCTGCACCATGCGCAGATCTGGAGAAGAGCAACCCTGGTCAATATTTGAACCAAGTCAACCTTTTTGTTGGCTTTCTGGACTTTTTGGTGCATCGAGAGATGTCTCGTAAGTCCGTCTTCAAGCCTTGCGATGCCTGTCACACGGCAGTGACTGACCCGCACCTGGTTTGTTTATGGTGTCTGGAGCGCAACCACAACCGAAAGTCATACCCCTAGTGCCGGTCCATGAACCCGAAGGCTTTGAAGGAGCGGTCCCTAAAGCTTATGACTGCCTGGTCTCGCTCGAAAGGAAGGGCTCAAGACCGCTTGTGAAGTCATCACCACTCCTCCTTGTCCCATTCAGACTCGTCAGGACTATTGGGTCATAAGAAGTCGAAGGCTAAATGTTAGTTGACTTCACCCGGTCGCTCAGCTGATGCGACATGGGAATAGTGTTGATGCTCCAGGCCTCCATCCGCAGAGCCTACTTTTAGGTCTGCTCTGTGTTTCCACAAGTTTCCAGGAGCCAGTCACCCCTGACCAGCTTATGGAGTTTTGAGGCCATGCACCTCATTCCTGAGAAGACCAACACCCCCCTGCGGCATCTTGGGACCTGGAGGTTTGGATGGGAGCCCTTTGGGTTTGGTGACAGAGGCTCCGGCCCTGGCTTCCAAAGGCCCTTGTGGATCTGTTCTCAGATCAATGCTGATGACAGTCATACCATTGCAACCTTCCCCGGCACCAGCTTAGATGTTGACGCTCCCAATGTCGGTTGGGGCCTGTAATCGACGTCGACCCAGTCCGAATCCCTAATGTCCCAGAACTGGAACTGGAACGGCGTCGATCGACATTGTTTCTGACTTTGGAGCCTACTCACCCTAATTTGGATTCAGACCCTTATTACTATGGGTGTGAATATGAGGAAAGATTGGAGGTGTTGCTGGATTCTTTAGAATACCAGGTCTAAAACATTGACTTGGGCTGGGAACGGGAATTTGGGTGAAGCTAGTGGTCTGAATACTTCTCCAGACGCTGGCATGCTTTCCCCTCCTACTGTGGCTACGGCGTAGGAGCGTCTTACTCCATGGTGGTCTGTAGGGTGGCTGAGGTCCTGGGCCTTGAGCTTCACACTGGTAGTCAGGACTGACCTCTTGACAGAGGTGCTTCAGCCTGGGGCTTCTACTTGGGAGCCTATTCTTCCATTTAATGAAGCCCTCACTGATATCTTTCTGGGTACTTGGTCCAGACCCAGCACAGGGCTCCTGTGAAAAGGGCACTTGCATGCCGCCATCGGCCCTTCCGAATGACCCTAAATTCTTGTCCCAACACCCCAAGCGTGAGAGCCTTGTCATCCAGGCTTCCTCTTCATCTGACGCATTCCCATCTGCACACCTGGATAGGGAATCAAAGAGACTGGACCAACCTGGGAAGAAGATCTTTCCTTCCTCCTGTCTGGCATTGCGGTCTGTGAACACCGCATGCCTTTTGGGCAGCTACACCCATTCACTGTGGGGTACGGTTGCACAGGTATTGCCGCAGGTCCCCGAGGAGGCCTGGGCCATCATTTCCCAAGCCATTGCTAATGGGAGGGCTGCGGCTAAGTTTGCGATCTGTTGTGGCTGGACATGACTGACTCAGAGGGCAGATTGGTTGCATTGACTGTGGCCTTGAGGCACAACACCTGGTTGAGGAAGTCAGATTTTTCGGGGGATGTCCAACAATCTCTCATGGACATGCCCTTCGGTGGCACCTGCATCTTCAGTGATAAAGCGGACTCTGCCCTCATAAGATTCAGGAAGTCCTGGACTACGGCTCGGTCTCTTGGCCTAGCGACTGACCCTCACCCACCATAGTCCACTTTTCGCCCCTTTCGTGGCCACAGTTGGGGCTCCAGGTTGTGTCCTTAGCCTGCCAGCCACAGAGCCGCACATGGTTCCCGGTGACTGTGTGGCGGTGGACGCAGAATCCCAAGGGCTTGTGGGACAGGGAACCAGAGGTCTCCCCAGTCCACCCCCATCCCTCCGAGTCTTTCTAGTCCGTTCCCCCATTTCAGACCAGTTGGAGGGAGTATTTGCCATCACCTGCCCCACTGGGAATCCATCACAGCAGACAGGTGGGTTTTTCTGATCGTCCTAAGAGACTGCCCCTCCTGCCATGCCTCTATCCTACGGCCGCTTACTGGCGGATCATCTGGCACTTATGTACGAGGAGGTCTCTGCTCTCTTGGCCAAGGGAGCCATAAGATAG
The DNA here is from genome assembly GCF_031143425.1 of Pleurodeles waltl. NCBI lineage: Eukaryota > Metazoa > Chordata > Amphibia > Caudata > Salamandridae > Pleurodeles > Pleurodeles waltl. The sequence goes on from NC_090437.1 coordinate 981,576,713, forward strand.
GGTGCCCGTGCCAGAAGTAGGTTGTGGTTGCTAATCCTGCTACTTTCTGGTGTCCAAAGCGGATAAGGGCCTACATCCTGTCCTAGGCCTTCGGGCCCTCAATCTCTTCCTCAAGAAGAAGTTAAAAATGCTCACTCTGGCTCAGGTCCTGTCTGTCTTGGACCCAGGAGACTTGATGGTAGCTTTGGACTTGCAGGATACTTACTTCCATATACTTGTCTTGCTTGCCCACAGGTGCTACTTGCTATTGGTGGTAGGTCACAAGCACTTTTAATTTACCATGTTCCCCTTCTGCCTTCCCAACGCCCCTCGGGTGTTCACGAAAGTGATGGCGGTGGTTGCAGCTCATCTGCACAGGTTAGAGGTTTCCGTCTTCCCCTGCCTCAGCGACTGGCTGTTGAAGGCCAATGCCCCAGAAAGTCGTCTCCCACCTTCAGACCACAGTGGACCTTCTACATTCGCTGGGGTTCACTGCCTATCCTCCCAAAAAGCCTGTATATTCAGGCTATGATTTGGAAGCTGACCTGGTGTGTGGTGGGTACCTAAGGTACTTAGACCTTATACCAGGTCCAGGTATCCCATATTAGTAAAGTGTAGGCAGGGTCTAGAAGCCAGGGGGCACAGTGCTGGAAGGAGCTGTGGAAACAGTGTTGTAAGAAGAGTCTTCTTTGTGGGTTCAGATTGTTGGTTCCTGAAGGGTCCAGCCATGGTTCCAGTGGCTGGAAGTCGAAGTAAGGTTGCAGAGGAGTCCTGCTAGAAACTTGCTAGCAGAATCTGAGGACTCACCCATGAGAGACCCTAAATAGCCCTGAATGGGGGATTGTCACCTAGCCAAGGGACCACCTAATAGGAGGGGGCTCTGATGTCACCTGCCTGGCCACTCAAATGCACCCAGAGTTCCCTGCCAACCTTGAGTTCAAGATGGCAGAACTCAGGGACCCTCAGGAGGAGCTCTGAGCACCACCCCTGGAGTAATGATGGACAGGGGAGTGGTCGTTTCCCTTTCCATCGTCCAGTTTCACTCTGGGTCCCTGAACTGGTGTGGACTGGTTTATGCATGGACGGTGCCAAATGTGTCCTCCAAAGCATACCAGTGGCTTGGGGAGGCTATCCCTCCCAAGCCACTCACACCTGTTTCCAAAGGTAGAGGGTGTTACCTCCCTCTCCCAAAGGAAATCCTTTGTTCTGCCTTCCTGAGCTTGATCAGCAGCAGGAGGACAGAAACCTGGCTGAGGGGTGGTAGCAGCTTGAGTTGCCTGGAAAACTCTGGAAGACAGGTAGGAGCAATGCTTGGGGGTCCTGGAAGGAGCCCCCAGAGTGCCTGGAATCATACTTTCAATACTGGCAACAGTATTGGTGTATGATTATGACATGTGATACCAAACGTGCCTAGGTTCAGAGTTACCATTATGTAGCTGGACATAGGTAGTGACCTATGTCCAGTACATGCATTAAATCGCGACCCTGCACTCACGAAGTCCAGAAACATGAACTGAAGTTCGTAGGGGCACCTCTGCTAGTGCCGGAGTGCCCTCACACACAGGTACTTGCACCTTGCCCTATGGGCCCGCCATAGGGGTGACTTAGTGACCTGTAGTGATAAGGGTGCATGCACCCTTTCACGCAGACTGCAATGGCAGCCCAACAGATCATTTTGCATGGGCTCCATGGGTTGCATAATACCTGCTGCAGCCCATTGGGATCCCCTGGTACCCCAATACCCTGGGTACCATATACTAGGGAGTTACATGGGGGGGGACCAGTGTGCCAAATGTATTGTGTAAAAACCAACTTGGAAGGGAGGGAGCATAATCACTGGAGTCCTAGTTAGCAGTATCCCAGTGAACACAAACACCCTGACAAATAGGCAAGAAGTGGGGGTAGCCATGTTAAAAAATGCTACTTTCCTACATGATGTCGGTCTCTATCATGGAGTTTGGTGAGAATGACTGAGTCTGCTGGGCCTCTTGCATCCTGCTATTACCAAACACAAGATCGCATATGTGGTGTCTGCAGTGGGACCTTGGATTCCCATGGGCGCAGCATCAGGGGATTCTCAGACATGGTCCAGATCTCAGAGGGAACTGTGAAAGACCTGCAGTGGTGGCTTTCGAATCACGATTGGGTCAGTGGCAGATTGCTCTCCATTCCCCAACCAGATATCACAGGAGTGACTGTGTCACTCCTGGGATGGGGCAGCCACATGGGAGAGGTGGAGATCAGAGTTCTCAGGTCTCCGGTGTGATCCGGATTCCACATCAATCTTTTGGAACTCCAGGCGATCAGGTGTACATTGAAAGCATTCCTTCCCTCTTTGAAAGGAAAAGTGGTGTAGGTATTCATGTCCAACACTACTGCAACAAACAGGGCGGAGTGAGGTCGTGGACCCTTTGTCAAGAGGCTCTGTGCCTCTGGACATGGCTGGAACATCAGGACATCACCCTGGTGGTTCAAAATCTGGTGGGCTCTCTGAACACCAGAGCAGACGAACTCAGCTGTTGACGCATAGTCGATCACGAACAGTGTCTCCATCTGGAGGTGATCCAAGGTCTGTTTCAGCAGTGGGGAGAGCCTTGGTTAGATCTGTTTGCCTCCGCAAAGAATGCACAATGTCAGCAGTTTGGCGTGTTGGAGTTTCCATGGTAGCACTCGCTTGGCGATGCTTTTCGTTCAGAGTGGAATTCAGGACTCATTTACCCCTTACAGCTAGTGTTCTGAAGATCAAGCACCATTGGGCTGGAGTAATCCTTGTGGCTCTGGACTGGACACGAAGAGTCTGGTATCCAAAGCTAGTGAGCATAGCTACTGATCCGCCGATCAGACTGCCCCTCCGGGAGGATCTTCTGTCGCAGCAGCAGGGGATGGTTCTCTACCCAAACCTGTCCAATCTTTGGCTACACACGTGGAGCTTGAGCACCGACAGTTGACAGCTTTCGACTTTCCGCACAAAGTCTGTGATGCATTTCTCCACCAAAATGGTACATGCCTGTCTGCATAAATTTGTGGCATGGTGTACCAACAAGTCTTTTGCCCCCCCTTTCTGCACCGCTCTCATGTGTGCCCCTTTTGAACCAATGCACAATTGTCCCTTGCAGCTCCTAACCATCAAGACTATTTTTCTTATCGCCATCACCTCTGCTCGCAGAGCGAGTGAGCTTTAAGCTCTTTCTTCCTAGCCACCATTTCAGTCTCTCCGGTGTTCCTGTCCTGGATATCTGCCAGGCAGCAATGTGGGCATCTCTGCACACATTCTCAAAACATTACTGGCTGGACAGTCATGTTGGTTGTTCGGTCCTGCAGGACTTTTTAGTATGATCACAGCCCACCACCGAGATGGTATCGCTTGGGTATCTATTCTAAAGTAAGGAATCTGCAACTAGAAGTATCAGATGAACAAGTGACTTACCTTCGGTAATTTTTTATTTGGTAAAGACATATTCAAGTTGCAGATTCCTTACCGACCCACTCATCTTCCCTGCTTGCAAACTGATTTCTAGGGACAGGGATTCAGGGCCCTAGCTCTGTCACACCAGTTTGTGTTCTTCATGGCTCTGTGCTACTGGCATGGAAAGTCATGAAAAACTGACGTCAGCACACCAAGGTGGTGCTTAAGTGCGACCACATCATCTTCACTACAACCACAACGCCTACGACGACCGTGGACTCGACTGACGCCAAAGGTGCTGCTCGAAGAAAATTTCCAGATTCAGTCTGACACCTGGGGACATTCTAAGGTAAGGAATATGCAACTAGAATGTCTCTACCAGATAAATTGTTACCGAAGGTAAGTAACTTGTTCTTTTCGTTTAATATGGAAACTGATACTGAAGCAAGATGTGGGGTCTTAAATTCCTGAATACGCTACTGAACAAACAGTCAAAAATCATGGCACCAATACCACAGCCTTGGTGTCCAACACAGAAATGATCACTGTTTGTCCCCATACATGAGCGAAATCCACTTTACAATGACCTGGTTTCAGCAGGTCCGTATTTTGCAGGGGACACCGTTTTCCAGGTGTTTTACTGGTGGGCGCAAAAGAGATATATGGTGGAAACTGACTTTGTTGTCTGCTTATAAATTTGTGCTATGTTTTAATACAGGAGACACAGTGGTAGTCTTTATCCAGGGGAACTGCCAAATTGGAAATCATAGATTCGTGACGTTTAAAGTAGATTCTCTTCCAGGGGATCCTCATCAATAGTCATAAACATTGAATATTCCCGCCCTTGTGCGGGGACCCCGGAGCATATATAAAATACATACACATTATACATGTGTAACAAACAGTCATGCAGGCTATCATGTTAAAAACAGGCTAAAATGCTTTATTTCTATGAAGTTTTTTTTTTTTTTTTTTTTTAATACTACAATAGAGCATAAATAAGTACCCAAGCTCCTAAAACTAGGCTTGGGGAAGTAAGCAGTAGCAAACTCTAGTGAAAAAATAGAGAAAACTGCATTGAAAAACAATGAAGCATTCTTAGCCAATAGGCTGCATGTAGGTTAACACAGGAGAACCATAAAAACTTTGGCACTGTGCCTTTAAGACCCTGAGCACCTCCAGTATCCCACCATGCCTCAGGGGTGAAGGAAAGGTGACAGTTGGTTCACAGTTAGGTCAGTTCTTTTTTCCGGCTTCTTCTGAGAGGATCCTGGAGCATTGAGCTCTCAGTTTTTCTGAGTTTTCCTCAGAAAAATTCTTTAAAAAAGCGTTTTTTCACTTTTCACTCGACAAGTAACATCTTTGTCTGAGCTAGGAAGGTTTTTTCTGACAGAAAAATGCCTTCTCTTTTTGTCAAATGCCCTGCTTGTGGGAAGAAGAAGGCCCAGTCAGATCCCCACTCTCTGTGCATAGTGTGCCTGCCTCAGAGTCACTGCCCTGACACTTGTAAGTACTGTAAGAACATGTCTAGGAGGACTCTGAAAGACAGAGAGAAGATCCGACTTCATGGGCTTCAGGAGAGGAAAAGAACATCGTCCTCCTCACTCCCCAGGCATCCAGAAGGCCATTCTCAGGAGAGAATGGCCCGGTCGACGTCGACAGGTAGGAAAATACCTGTTTGTTCACCGTCGACGTCGTCGCTACCACCGTCCCACCGGCATAGATCGCCGTCGACGGCGACACACCCGACGTCGAAGGGAACGCCGTCGAGGGAACATCAGAGCAGGGGCAGGTCTCCGTCGACGGCAACCCGCCGATCGACGTCGAGCCATCGCCGGCATGCCCGGTCGCCGCCAAAGGCTGTGCGCCCCCGACGTCAGGACACACGGCGTCGAGAAATCCACGACGGCACGAGAAACATCCGCCGTCAACCTCCCATCGCTCCACGTCGAGGCACACGACGGCGAGCAGGTCGAGGTCCAAGGAACGCCGTTCGACGTCAAGGCACTCAACGTCGAGGCAATCAACGTCGAGGCAGGACCAAGCGACTGGGCGCCCTTCGACGTCGAAACAGCCATCGACGTCGACACAGGTTTTACCTGTCCAACAGGGAGCAGAACATCGCCCCTCGCCAGACAAGGCTCAGTCTCCAGTGGTCTCCATACCGAGCGACTCTTCTCGGTCAAGAGCATCTCCTGGGCATGTCTCGCCCATCAACCTATCTCCGAGATGGCTGGAGAGCCTCAACAGACCAGCGGCCTCCCCAGATTCGCAATATTCGCGAATGTATTCACCCACTGCCTCCCCGCCAAGAACGCCATCGCCGACAGCCAGGGCAGAACGGGCTCGTTCAGCTCCTCGACAGCCGACCGCGAGGCCTAGGCGCTCGGCTACAGCGTCCCGCAGCAGATCTCGCTCTCAACGGAGATCCAGGTCGCGCTCAAGAAGATCACCCTCTTGGTCTTCATCAGGTTCTTCTGTCGGGCGTTACTCACCTACTCTTACAGATTCACCACCTGCTAGAGTCTCACCAGTGGATGACATAACCACTTTCAACGAGGTGTTGCTAAGAGGAGCGCAGAAACTCAATATAGAGGTTCCAGAACCGTCTACCTCCTCATCAATCATCTTTGAGACGCTACAACAGAGATCAGCGTCGAAAAAGTTGCTGCCTCTAGTGCCTGGTTTGTTGCAGCCAACCATGGACACTTTTCTGGCCCCAGCCTCGCTTAAGTCTGCCCCGGCTCGGATTCTTAAAAAGTACAAGGCTCCAGAGCAAGACCCTTTATTCCTTAGGAAGGATCCGCCACCAGACTCAGTGATCATAGCTGCCGCCCGAAAGACCCACTCGGTGGCATCTTCATCCACGGTACCCCCGGATAAAGAGAGCAGGCATTTAGACTCTCTGGGAAGAAAGATGTGACGGACAGCGGCTTCAGCAATGAAGGTCTCTAGTGCGTCTGCGCTCCTGGGCAGGTACGATCGTTCTCTGTGGGATTCCCTCAGTAGATTTACAGAAAAACTGCCCAGAGAAGACAGGCAAGATTTCCAAGAGATTCTACAGGAAGGATGCCTGGTATCTAACCAAGTTATCAGCGCGGCAGCGGATGGGGCGGATTTGGCGGCTCATGGGTACGCACATGGTATCTGTGCGAGGAGATCTTCCTGGCTGAGGCTCACTGGCTTGAAACAGGAGGCACAACAACGTATCCTGAATCTCCCATTTGCCGGGAATTCTCTATTCGGTGCCCATGCAGACGAAGAGATGGCCCGCATGAAGACCGAGGTGGATACCATGAAGGCGGTAGGCCTCGAAAAAAGGAAAGATTTCAGGCGGAGGTACAGACCGTACGATAGACGCCCTTTCCAACAGAGGGTTCAAACCCCTCATTGGTCGCAAAGGTCTCAGCAACGACAGGGACGCCCTCTGTTTCAGCGAAGAAACACAAGGGAGCGAGGGTCAAGTAGACCTCAACAGTCCACTCCAAAAGCACCCACTAAGCAATGAAGTCTCGCTTCCCTCGACACTGTACACCACTCCGGTGGGGGGAAGTATTGTTGCTCATCTTCACGAGTGGCACTCTATCACAAGAGACAAATGGGTGCTCAATATTGTCGAACATGGCTATTCTCTCCTTTTCAAGCAGCCTCCACCACATTTGCCACCAACCAAACACAATCCGGCTCATCTCACCTTGCTACGCAAGGAGGCTCTCGCCCTCCTAAGAAAGAATGCCATAGAAAGGGTTCCACCTGCCCACAGAGGAAAGGGGGTCTACTCCCGTTACTTTCTAGTAGCAAAGAAGGGTCAAGAGGGCGTTTTCAGGCCAATCTTGGATCTAAGACTGCTGAACAAATACATAAGAAAGCAGAAGTTCAGAATGCTAGCGCTTCACCAAATTTTCCCTCAACTGCATCAGGGAGACTGGATGTGCTCCATCGACCTGCAGGATGCGTATTTCCACATCCCAATAGCTCCAAAGCATCGAAAATTCCTGCGCTTTCGAGTAGCGTTACAGCATTACCAGTTCAGGGTTCTACCCTTTGGCCTGAAATCTGCTCCAAGAGTTTTCTCGAAATGTATGGCAGTGGTGGCGGCGCATCTACGAAGACAAAGGATATACATATATCCATACTTAGACGACTGGCTACTAAAGGCTTCTTCTCCGGAGCAGGCGAGAAGCCATCGGGACATTGTACTAGGAGTTTGCGAAGCTCTAGGTCTTCAGGTCAATTACCAGAAGTCAACCTTGACTCCAACGCAGAGTCTTCACTACCTAGGAGCTATCATAAACACAGAACTACAAAAAGTGTATCCTTCGGAGGAACGACTGTCCTCAATAAACAAGAAGTGCCAGGACCTGTTGAGAGCCAGCGCACCTACGGCACGTCAGGTGACATCACTACTGGGCTCCATGGCATCGTGCATCTTTATTGTCCCAAATGCCAGACTCCACATGAGACCCCTCCAAGAGGCATTGGAGGCCAATTGGAGCCAAAGAACAGGTCGCTGGGAAGACACAATGCGGCTACCGGAGGTAGCACTGCAGTCATTGAGATGGTGGATGCACAGACCTCACCTGTCAGTGGGCGCTCCGTTTCACCAGGTACTTCCATCCGACACTCTGGTAACGGATGCGTCTCTTCAGGGATGGGGGGCTCATCTGGGTCCTTTTCAAGCGCAGGGTCTGTGGTCAGACAAGGAGAAGCAGTACCACATCAATCTGCTAGAACTCAGAGCGGTCCATCTGGCTCTCAAGTCTTTCACACCGCTAATTCAGGGGAAAACTCTATTGATACAGACGGACAATACAACCACGATGTATTACTTGAACAAACAAGGGGGAACGAGATCCCTACCCCTTTCACGAGAATCCCAAGCGATATGGCATTGGCTCCTGGCCAGAGGAATGTCAATCACAGCAGTTCACCTGCCAGGTCAGCAGAACGTAGAAGCAGACTTTCTAAGCAGACACCTGGAGGACGTTCACGATTGGGTCCTGCACGACGAAGTCGCAGAATACATCTTCGCGCAATGGGGTCGGCCTCAACTGGACCTCTTCGCAGATGATGTAAACAGGAAATGCCCAGACTTCGCATCCAGGTTCTACCGTCCAGGATCTCAAGGGAATGCCCTGTTGATCGACTGGTCAGGGACATTTCTTTACGCTTTTCCGCCGATTCCCCTCATTCCGGCAGTGATCAGCAAACTTTACGGATCCAGGACCAGAATGATTCTTATAGCGCCACAATGGCCTCGACAATTCTGGTACACGGATCTCCTCAACCTGTCGGAAAAACCTCACAGGAGGCTGCCGTGCAGACCGGATCTTCTGAGCAGAATGGAGGGCAGGATTCTGCATCCCAACCTACCCTCTCTGAGCTTAACAGCATGGCTCCTGAATTCCTGCAGTATGGGCACCTAGGACTCTCGCAGGAGTGCATGAACATCTTGAAAGAGTCCAAACGGCCTTCCACGCGGCGTTCCTACGCTTTTAAGTGGAAGAGATTCTACATATGGTGCTGTCAGCAAGGCCATAATCCCATACGGGCGCAGGAGGACGTCATACTGTCCTATTTGCTTCACCTAGCGAAATCCGGTCTGCAGGTATCATCTATTAAGGTACATTTGTCTGCTATTACTGCCTATCGCAAGTTACCTTCTCAGGAATCCTTCTTTACGAAACCTGTAGTCAAGGATTTCTTAGAAGGTTTGAAGAAAGTTTTTCCGCCAATTCGGAGGCCTTCTCCTCCGTGGGAACTGAACATAGTCCTAGCAAAACTTATGGGCCCTCCTTTCGAGCCTATCCATAAGGCCTCCTTACAACACCTTACGTGGAAAACGGCTTTTCTGGTGGCCATTACTTCAGCGAGGAGGGTCAGTGAGATCCAGGCCTTGTCTGCAAAAGAACCGTACACCATTTTTCATGACAATAGAGTAGTTCTACGAACTCACCCATCTTTCCTTCCGAAGGTGGTGTCAGAATTCCATATTAATCAGACCATAACTTTACCGACGTTCTTTCCCAATCCGGAAACTCCGGCTGAGAAAGCATTGCACTCATTAGACTTGAAAAGAGTGCTGAAATTTTATCTGGACAAGACAAAATCGATTAGACACTCTAACCGCTTGTTTGTGAACTATGGTCATTTAAGGACAGGAGAAGCAGCATCTAAGCGAACAATATCAAGATGGATAGTTTCTTGTATTGTTAATACTTACCAGCTAGCTAATAGACAATTGCTAGCGCGGCCTAGAGCGCATTCCACAAGGGGAAAAGCGGCTACTGCTGCTCTCCTTAACAATGTTCCTATATCTGAGATTTGTAAGGCTGCTACATGGAAGTCTGTCCATACTTTTACAAGACATTATTGTTTAGACTCCGATGCAAGAGCGGATGCCCAAGTGGGGCAGGCCTCTCTAAGGAATTTATTTGCGTAAGACATGTCTATTCCTGCACTTCTATCGGACAGTCCGCTGGGTTTAGGGATGGGCTTGCTAATCTATTCAATGTTTAGGACTATTGATGAGGATCCCCTGGAAGAGAAGGATAAGTTACTTACCTGTAAATCCTAGTTCTCTTCCAGGGGTATCCTCATCAAAGTCATAAACAACCCACCCTCCTCCCCGGACACACGTCTACTGGAAGTGCAGGACAGACAGTATTTTGATTCAATTATACAAATTGTCACCGTAAAAAGAACTGACCTAACTGTGAACCAACTGTCACCTTTCCTTCACCCCTGAGGCATGGTGGGATACTGGAGGTGCTCAGGGTCTTAAAGGCACAGTGCCAAAGTTTTTATGGTTCTCCTGTGTTAACCTACATGCAGCCTATTGGCTAAGAATGCTTCATTGTTTTTCAATGCAGTTTTCTCTATTTTTTCACTAGAGTTTGCTAGTGCTTACTTCCCCAAGCCTAGTTTTAGGAGCTTGGGTACTTATTTATGCTCTATTGTAGTATTTAAAAAAAAAACTAAAAAAAAAACTTCATAGAAATAAAGCATTTTAGCCTGTTTTTAACATGATAGCCTGCATGACTGTTTGTTACACATGTATAATGTGTATGTATTTTATATATGCTCCGGGGTCCCCGCACAAGGGCGGGAATATTCAATGTTTATGACTTTGATGAGGATACCCCTGGAAGAGAACTAGGATTTACAGGTAAGTAACTTATCCTTACTGATGCTGTCGTTTGTTGCCCTGTGCCCTTTTAGGCATTATCCGGTGCTAGTATTGCCCCTTACAGCAAATATGTGTAGGGTAAAGGAAAACTAATTTTCTAAATCTTAGTATGACTGGAGGGAAAGTAGAGACTGCAGATGACCAGGGCTGTCACTACATTGTGTCACTGGAGAACAAGTAGACACACCACTTGGTAACATTTGCCTTAGCAAAATAGTAATGTTTTAAACATTGGTGGGAAGAGCTTCTATGCACTGCCCTCTTCATGTGGGTTATGAATGCATGAGAGGACAAACCCAAAGCCTGAAGAAGGCCCCAGCTGTGGTGCCTGCTACCGTCCTCTGTGTAGGTAAAGTGAGTTTAGGGCAGTGCTCCACCGTACCTGATTGTGTATCCCAAGCAGGAGAACAGCAGTCCTGCAACACAATAACTGCATGCTTTGGTCCTCCCAAAAGGCCTAGGTATGGACAAGTTTGAGAAGAGGGTGAGATCGATGGCAGTTACATCTATAAAATATACCAATGCATTAACAATAATATGAAAGTATTTAATGTAGCTGTGGAATGATAGTGTTATATTCTTGAATTTGATTCCGGAGTGTAAGGAAATGCCTCCTTGGCATGGTTACCCCCTGACTTTTTGCCTTTGCTGATGCTATGTTTTGATTTGAAAGTGTGCTGAGGCCTGCTAACCAGGCCCCAGCACCAGTGTTCTTTCCCTTACCTGTACTTTTGTTTTACACAATTGGCACACCCTGGCATCCAGGTAAGTCCCTTGTAACTGGTACCCCTGGTACCAAGGGCCCTGATGCCAGGGAAGGTCTCTAAGGGCTGCAGCATAGCTTATGCCACCCTGGGGACCCCTCACTCAGCACAGACACACTGCTTGCCAGCTTGTGTGTGCTGGTGAGGACAAAACGAGTAAGTCGACATGGCACTCCCCTCAGGGTGCCATGCCAACCTCACACTGCCCATGCAGTATAGATAAGTCACCCCTCTAGCAGGCCTTACAGCCCTAAGGCAGGGTGCACTATACCATAGGTGAGGGCACCAGTGCATGAGCACTGTGCCCCTACAGTGTCTAAGCAAAACCTTAGACATTGTAAGTGCAGGGTAGCCATAAGAGTATATGGTCTGGGAGTCTGTCAAACACGAACTCCACAGCACCATAATGGCTACACTGAAAACTGGAAAGTTTGGTATCAAACTTCTCAGCACAATAAATGCATACTGATGCCAGTGTACATTTTATTGTGAAATACACCCCAGAGGGCAGCTTAGAGGTGCCCCCTGAAACCTTAACCAACTACCCGTGTAGGCTGACTGGTTTTAGCAGCCTGCCACACTCGAGACATGTTGCTGGCCACATGGGGAGAGTGCCTTTGTCACTCTGTGGCCAGTAACAAAGCCTGCACTGGGTGGAGATGCTATCACCTCCCCCAGGCAGGAGCTGTAACACCTGGCGGTGAGCCTCAAAGGCTCACCCCCTTTGTTCCAGCACCACAGGGCACTCCAGCTAGTGGAGTTTCCCGCCCCCTCCGGCCACGGCCCCACTTTTGGCGGCAAGGCTGGAGGAATTAATGAGAAAAACAAGGAGTCGTCACTGGCCAGTCAGGACAGCCCCTAAGGTGTCCTGAGCTGAAGTGACTCTAACTTTTAGAAATCCTCCATCTTGCAGATGGAGGATTCCCCCAATAGGGATAGGAATGTGACCCCCTCCCCTTGGGAGGAGGCACAAAGAGGGTGTACCCACCCTCAGGGCTAGTAGCCATTGGCTACTAACCCCCCAGACCTAAACACGCCCTTAAATTTAGTATTTAAGGGCTCCCCTGAACCTAAGAATTTAGATTCCTGCAACTTACAGAAGAAGAGGACTGCTGAGCTGAAAAACCCTGCAGAGAAGACGACACCAACTGCTTTGGCCCCAGCCCTACCGGCCTGTCTCCCTCCTTCAGAAGAAACCTGCTCCAGCGACGCTTTCCCTGGGACCAGCGACCTCTGAATCCTCAGAGGACTGCCCTGCTTCCAAGAGACCAAGAAACTCCTGAGAACAGCGGCTCTGTTCAACAAAGACTGCAACTTTGTATCCAGAGGAGCAGATTTAAAGACCCCTGCAATCCCCGCAAGAAGCGTGAGACTTGCAACACTGCACCCGGCGACCCCGACTCGACTGGTGGAGAACCAACACCTCAGGGAGGACCCTCCGACGACTCCGAGACCGTGAGTAACCAAAGTTGTCCCCCCTGATTCCCCACAGCGATGCCTGCAGAGGGAATCCTGAGGCTCCCCCTGATCACGACTGCCTGACTCTGAAATCCCGACGCCTGGAAAAGACCCTGCACCCGCAGCCCCTAGGACATGAAGGATCGGAACTCCAGGGCAGGAGTGACCCCCAGGAGGCCCTCTCCCTTGCCCAGGTGGTGGCTACCCCGAGGAGCCCCCCTTGCCTGCCTGCACCGCTGAAGTGACCCCTTCGTCTCCCATTGAAATCCATTGGAAACCAGACGCTTGTTTGCACACTGCACCCGGCCGCCCCCGCGCTGCTGAGGGTGTACTTTCTGTGTGGACTTGTGTCCCCCCCGGTGCCCTACAAAACCCCCCTGGTCTGCCCTCCGAAGACGCGGGTACTTACCTGCTGGCAGACTGGAACCGGGGCACCCCCTTCTCTCCATTGAAGCCTATGCGTTTTGGGCACCACTTTGACCATTGCCCCTGACCGGCCCTGAGCTGCTGGTGTGGTAACTTTGGGGTTGCTCTGAACCCCCAACGGTGGGCTACCTTGGACCCCAATTTGAACCCCGTAGGTGGTTTACTTACTTGCAAGAACTAACATTACTTTACCTCCCCCACGAACTGTGAAAATTGCACTGTGTCCACTTTTAAAACGGCTAAATGTGTTTTATGTAAAAAGTATATATGCTATTGTGATTGTTCAAAGTTCCTAGAGTACTTACCTGCAATACCTTTGAAATGAGATATTACATGTAGAATTTGAACCTGTGGTTCTTAAAATAAACTAAGAAAAGATATTTTTCTATAACAAAAACCTATTGGCCTGGACTTGTTTCTGAGTGTGTGTTCCTCATTTATTGCCTGTGTGTATGTACAACAAATGCTTAACACTACTCCTTTGATAAGCCTACTGCTCGACCACACTACCACAAAATAGAGCATTAGTATTATCTCTTTTTGCCACTATCTTACCTCTAAGGGGAACCCTTGGACTCTGTGCATACTATTCCTTACTTTGAAATAGTGCATACAGAGCCAACTTCCTACATGGAGGATGAAAGAATGAAGGCTAAGGCGATTCTTCATTTGGAAGAGAAAACATCTGCAGAGGCTATTGATGAGGCCATGGGCATTTCTTTTACTTATTTTCACTATATTAAGGGTTTGTGCTGGTCCTCTGCACACAGAGAAGAGTGAAAAGTATTTTTTTCGCCCATAGGTATGCACATTTGTCCTTTAGTTCAAGGGTGTGGAATGTTTTAAATCTACATGTCCAAGGGACAAAATGTTGCAGAAATCTGTGTTCTGTAGAGAAAACTTGCCCCACCTATTTTCTAAATCATATTTTGTGTCCAGCACAAAAACATTAACAGGTTTGAATGTGAAATTGGTGTTTTTGCTTTTCACAGAACAGGTTCTAAGAAGCAGTATTAACTTCAGTATCATTAACTTCAGATGCTGCATTAGTCACTGCATAAAGGAAGTGGCAGCCCTTTTGCAGGTGCTACTACAAGAAACAGCACAGAGACACACAGTCAGTCTTGACAAAGAGGTCTCTTATGGACACCCACATGCTGTCAAGGTATTAAAATGTGTGAGAATTGGTACGTAAGTCTTTTCAGCTGACCATCAACCAGGGTATGAATGTGTAGGTGTGTGAGCATTCAAGATCACATTTACTTTAATGCAAACTCAGTTTCTGTAAGACGTGTAAATGATCTTGACTGGTGCACAGAATAAAGATCAGAATGACTATTTCAGGCAAGAATTATCCACCTTCTTCTTTAAGCACTACCTTGTCACCACCAACATTCCTGAATTCTGTTCTGTTGGATTGTCAAAGTGGTGTTATACACTAAGGCTTCCTTCCTTCCTTCCCAAGGTTTACACCTTTTCATGTAGGCCAGTCCATCACCATGCCTACCTTTTACACACTTCCACATCCTTGTTATGAGGAGGAGAGACTCTGTCTGGATCCAAAAAGCGCGTTGGCGTTCTATCTGAATTGTACTAAAGAGTTCTGGGTGGACGATCAGCTCTGTTGGCTGTGTGGGTGCGAAGAAAGGGAAGGCGGTGCAAAAACGTACATCAAGATGTGCTACACTTTGGCCAAGAAGCCACCCCCTGAGGGCTTGCACGCTCATTCCTCCAGAGCGACTGCTGCTTCCATTGTGTTAGCACATGGAGTACCTGTCCTGGATAGCTGCCAGGCAGCTATGTGGGCATCGTTGCACACGTTTACTTAACATTATTGCCTGGACAGTCAGGTCCATCGGGACGGCTACTTTGGTTGTTCGCTCCTGCAGAATTTTCTAGTATGATCTTGCTTTGCTGCCCACCTCCGAGGATGGCATTGCTTGGGTATCTATTCTGAGGTATGGAATCTGCCGCTAGTTATCTATCAAATGAACAAGTTACTTTTCTTCGGTAATGCCTTATTTGGTAGTGACATAGGCTAGCCGCAAATTCCTTAACAACCCACCCATCTTCCCTGCTCTGTGGACTGTTTCTTACTTCAGTCTTGCTTTCTTGGCGTTCTGTTGCAGTACTTTTCAATTTAAAAGTTGTAAATAAAAATTACATCTGCCTCTTGTTGATACTGTTCCGTTGCCAGTTTCCATAGTGGCACTGTGTTTTTGTGCAGATTCTAGTCACAGAAGGAACTGATGTCAGCGTGTCGGAGGATGGATTATATGGACGCCAACGTCCTATCTGGAGGATGCCGTCTATACGGAGTTGCACAATGCCCTTTCCCGACGTACAGAGGTACTGCTGAAGATTTTTTTTGGGATCCAATTTGGCGCCTGGGGAGAATTCTAAGATAAGGAATCTGCGGCTAGTCTGTCTCTACCAGATAAGATGTTACCAAAAGTAAGTAACTTGTTCTTTACTGCTATTGGCAGCAGGTTCGTCCTGATTGTATTAGTTCATGAACATCAGTATTACTTTAATCATATTGTTGTACAGCTACTAAGAATTGTCATTTGCATGCATCATATACCAGCCCCTGGTAGTGAGCAGTATAGTGGGGCCCTAGTGCATAGCGCACACAGACTGTAAGAATGTTGAAAAAGAGGGTGTCCAAAACAGTTCCTTGCTTTAAACAGTTAAAGGTCACCATCTTGGGTGACATAACTTCCTTGCTCCGTCCAGGCGTGCACCCAATGCAAGCATGCAGGTATTCATTTTCTCAGTAGTGCGAGCTGTGAATGTATTATACACAACTTGTGCAACTTGGTCCATACAGTGGCCATGTCCACTGTCAAAAGCAGCATTGTAATCCATGTAGCACATAGTTAAGTTTTAGCAGGCAAAACCTGTCTTGCCAGAGTTGCTATAGTGCTATAGATAAGCATGCCATGAAATGCATTTGGTCAGAGGACAGTCAGTTATATTCCTCAACCCAGATGCTTAGCTGTTTCAACATTCGCCTAGTGAGAACCTCTAACATCAATTAGTGTAATTAACCTCTAAAATGTGGGGTTTGAACTACTTGCATTTTTATTTTGAGCTGTAGTTTTCTCTTCCTTGCTGGCAGTATCGTTTCTGCACCTTTACTAATATGTAGCATTTTTGAAAGATCGCCTTAGGCACTCCATTGGGCCTATTAAACACATTAAGACTGCTTAATGCAATGCACTTGTAATCCTGGTAGAATATAAAAACTTTCAGTACCAGCTGTTTGAGGGCTTTCAGAAATACTTTGAACGGGATCGTAAAGGTGTTCAGGCACCTAAGCCATTAAACTTGTTTTAAAGAAAGCACAGAAATGTACTCTAGCACATACAGTGAACTCTGTATATTGAGTAAAATCATGGTAAGGATCAATTGGTGGTCTAGGTAGCCACAAGGTTTTCTAAGTGTACAAGGAGTTCTGTGACAGCTAGATTTCCAACCCGGTTTATGAGATTAAATCTATATTTTTATAGAATTCCTTTGGAGTTGCTGTCCCCAGCTGTAGTAATAGTGCGAGCAACTACATTGATATTGCTTGTTTAATCCAATAAGGTATATGAATTTGGGTTACAAGTGTTAATCTAAATCTCTATTTAAGCCAAGTTTGAGATTTGCATATTTTGGAAGGGAACATAATCCCCTAAAGACATGTGTAATCCACTTTTCCTAGTGGCATAATAATGAGGAAAACTTGTGATACTAGGAACAAGCCAGGGTTCTAAATCTTTCCACTTAATGTTCTCACCCATTGCTAGGAGTCTATCCCTGAACTGAGTCTTTTTAACGCCTATCCACAATCCTCCTGTGCTGAAAATTGGCCTTTTAGTCTTGCATAGTGGGGGTGGCAGGAGTAAGGGATCCAAAAACCATCTTTCCAAACTATGTAAACAGATTGCAGTTCAAGACCACAAGCAAAATTACTTATGGCCTTTATCTGTCTGCTGCACCACTTTGCCTGATTTCTACCAGTTGGTTTATCAGAATAAAGGAGGGCTATGCAACAGTTTCTAAGCACTAGGTTGAGAACTGTGGCTCACTGTATTCAGATTATTTGTTATCGCCTCTCATGCCCTTTCCGTAGTTAATTATGTCACTGCACAGTGTTAGCTGGTGTTTTTGGGGAAAAAAAAAAGAAAAAAAAACTTCTCTTGTTGGATGTTAGTACATTTTAATATGCTTCATTACCGCATATTATCTGATCAACTTAAGAATGCTTCTATGGTTCAAAATGTTGTATGGTCACTAACATATAGAGAAGCATGAAAATAATTTTTCGAAGGTTGCTTGTATAACGGCTAGTGTAGATTCATGTTTGGGGTGTGAGACCAAGTTGAATTAGTTATCCTGTTACTTCCACGCCTGAAGTTTATCCTTATCTTAACCTCCAAGCATTCTTCTAGGGTCACATATCCCTTGTGTAGTGTTCACTGGCCAACCTGCCCCTCATTTTAATATTTTGAAAGAACCAGTTAGTTTTGTGGTACAGGAGATCTGCTTACAAATCCCATGAGTAGTGCTCCACCCGAATATAGGATGTTGCTCACAAGCAAAATGCTAGACTTTTAAGGTTTCGGGTTCACACTAAGTTGTACTCATTTTTACTTGGACTTTCCCGTGCCAGGCTTTGATGCTACTTACAGCTAATGGCATCTGATTCTTGTAGTCTGGTTCAGGCCTGTTTTTGCTTGAACCTCACTTTGGGAACTCAAAATTGGCTACTGGCTCTCCCTGGTAAATGTGGTAGGTAGTAGGTCATAACTAGGCACGTTAGTTCCCCCTCATTTTCTGCTTCATGTATTGGTGCATGAGAGGTGATATATGCATGATAGAATACCTTCTGTTGATATGCAGCCCTTGATGATGTAGGGTGCTCTCTAGGGTTAGTCAGAAATTGCAGACTATTAACCAATGACTTTTCAGGATCTGTTTCAAGGAATACACTTAAGCCAACCTAGCTAAACTCTGGGTAATCTAAAACAATGGTTGTTATCCTGTGGTCTGGGCCCCCTTGGGTGGCCTGCTTAACCAACTCAGGGAGCACTCAAATGCTTAGAAAATAAAATATTAACAGAATAATTTGTATATAAAAAAAGAAGCAAAATCTAAAATGTTCAGTACTTGTGAAGGAATTTGAAATTGGAGGCTTAAAAGTATGTTAGTTTCATCAGATTGATTTGTGGGGTGCAAGTGCATCAAACAGAATGTACTATGGACGAGATGAGGCCTCAGTTGAGTTTAGAAAAGCTTCAACCATTTCTTTTTTTAATTTGTTTGTGAATTAATTGAAATATGTTAGTATTTGTTTGACTGCTCGTTTGTGTATTTTCATTCTGGACTGTTTTGCAGTTCAAATGATTGATAATGCTTTGACTGGCATCTCAAGCTTAAAATAATGATTCAGTGGGGGTCCTGCATTCTAGCCATGATTCAGTGGGGTCCCCGGGTTCCAGTAATGATTACGTGGGGGGGTCCACAGAAGTCAGTCCTTTCAGCCACACAACCTATTGAGAGGGTTCCTACGTAAAAGTCAGTTGTGGTTGTTTGGGCACAAAACTCCTGGGCATGAGGATCGACACATATGCCCATCATTGGGACAGATTTGTGGCTTTGTACAGCACATGGCAGTACAACCTCTTCCAGGCTGATGTTTTGTTGTTTATTTTGACCCTCGCCCCAGAAAGATTTTGCTCTGGTCTGTTATAGGGTATCTTTTTGGTTCTTCCAGCCTTTTTACAGTTATCAGACTTGCCCTTGTTGTTTTATTCCTTGGTGTGATGTGTTTTTTGAAAGGCCTAGAACATCTCTTTACTCCCTCACCCTTTGCCATGCAACAGTGGGACATTAATTTCATTCATTTGATCGTCACATATTTGTATACTCCCTTTGAGCCACCTCACAGCTGCCCCTTGCGGCTTCTCTCCCTCAAGACACTGTTTGTTGCCATAACAGCATATCAAGTGAGTGAGCTTGAAGCTCTGTGTTAACCTGTCGTACATGACCTTCTTCCTAGATAAATTGGTTCTGAAGATGCGAGCATAATTTTTCCTGAAATTTGTGATGCTGTTTCATGACTGTTACGTTACCAGTGTTTCTGGATCTACTTCACCCCCTGAGGAGAATAAGAGACTCCATTGTTTGGACCCCAAAATAGAACTGAGTTTTTACATCAGTTGTACCAAGAACACCAAGTAGACAATCACCTCTTTGCAGGAAAGAACCAACTGCTGGTTTGGGCGCTGCATTAAGGTATGCTATTCAGTGGCCAAAAAGCATCCTCCGTATGGACTTTGAGATAATTCCACCAGGGCCAAAGCTGCTACCTCTGTGTTGTCATGCAGGCTGCCTGTCCTGGGCATCTGCCAGGAAACTATCTGTGCATCACACCATACGTTCACAAAGCACTAATGTCTGGACAGGCGTTTGCCAGGGGGTCATTTCGCTTGGTCAGACCTGCAGGTCTTTCTGGTTTCAGTGTGCTCAGACCCCTCCTCCAAATCGTTTTGGTATCCGTTCACAGCGTAAGGAATCTGCTGTTATCTTTGGTCATTTTTTTTCTGGTCTCAAATCTAGGAATCTGCATACTGGTCAAAGCCAATTTGCTTTTGGTGCTCTGCATCTGGAGGCGCTGACAGTGTTGAATGTAACTGACGTCATCAAACTCGATTTGTGCCTACATTGGCTCAGCACTTAATTTCCAGAGTGGAAGGGCGTCATTGCAGAGCCGGATGACACCACCAACCGGCATGTAGAGTTATGCTCAAGTTTCTGGATCCAGTCTGATGTCAAGGGAATATTCAAAAGGTGGGAATCTGCGGTTAGGTTGACTCTTTAGCAGAAACAGCGTTAATAAAGGTAAGAAACTTGATCCTTCCAGCCAAAAGTAGTGTCTTATTCGTGTTTTAATGAGTTTGATATGAAGAAACAGTGCTGAATGAGTTTTATGTACTTTAGGGTTAAGGGGTTATCGGTGGGCACTTGTGGATAAAGCATCTGATAGAGACTTCTAGCTGCAGCTTCCTTACCTTAGAATTCCCTGGCGTCAGCTTCGAATCCGGAGTTTTTTGTAAGCAGTACCCTGCGCGCGCGCCGTCGGACGGCGTCGTTCGGATCCGCGTGCGTCGACCAGCTCCGCGTGCGTCGACCAGCTCCGCGTGCGTCGCCAGCGTCGTTGGAGTCGTCTATGACGTCACGGTTGTCTATGTAGAAGCCGGCTCGGCGCGCGTACGTCAGTTCTTTTCCTTCCGCGCCGGTTAAGCGCAGTTTCGGAAAGAGCTACCCTGCTTCGACGGTTTGTCAACGCTTTTTTGACTGTTTGGAGTCATGTCTTCGAGAAAGACAGGATTCAAGCCGTGTGGTGCGTGTCATCGCACCATGTCGGTGACGGATCCGCACTGAGTTTGTCTTTGGTGCGTGGACAAGGACCACGATTCCACCTCGTGCTCCGAATGTCGGGCCATGGCGCCGAAGGCCTTGAGGGAGAGATCCCTTAAGCTTCTTGCGGCCCGACATTCGTCTTCGGTTGGCGCGACTCCGCGGAGGTCACGGTCCCGCAGTAGGAAGAGGTTGCGGCACCGCTCCCGGAGCCCCAAGTCCTCTTCCTCGCACTCGAGGTCATCGGAAGGTAAGAGGCACAAGAAGAAGTCCAGGCGGACTTCGTCTTCGCCACGCCAGTCGACCGACGAGGCGTCTAGAGAACGTCGACATTCCGAGCGCGGTTCTGCAGAGCCGTCGCCAGGGTCGACTCCGCGTCTTCCCCCCTTTCCGGGGACCGGATCGACCCCCGCTCAAATTAAAGAATTTTACGAGGCCATGCGTCTCGTTTTTGAGCGGGCTGTGCCCTCGGTGGGTCTTCGGGCCCCGCGGGGTCAGCAGGGGCCCCTTCGGATTCGACGCCGGCGGCTTCGGCCTCGGCGCCGTTGGGGACCTCAGGATCCGATAACGGTGGCAGCCCCATCCTTATTCCGGATGATCCAGAGCCGGAGCGACGTCGACTTCGACGGAGCCGATTCGGCCCAGTTCGTTGTCTGAGCATTATTTGGTACAGCCAGACGCAGGAGAGGAATGGGAGGGGTCTGAGGACCCTTTAGAATCAGGTTTGCAACAGGACTGGTATGTGGATCTAGGGGAGGCCAGTGGACTGGACACATCTCCAGATACTGGTATGCTCTCTCCTCCTAATGTGGCTACGGAGGAGGGGGCTTCTTTCGCTATGGTGGTGCGTAGGGCAGCTGAGGTCTTGGACATAGATTTGCCTACGGTGCCATTCAGGACAAATATCCTGACAGAAGTGCTTCAGCCGGGGGTGTCAACATCGGAACTGTTGTTGCCCTTCAATGAGGCTCTTACAGACGTCCTTCTGGGTACGTGGTCCAAACCCAGCACAGGGTCTCCTGTGAATAGGACGGTCGGTCGGTCGGTCGCCGCCATAGACCCGCTCCCAGCGACCCTAGTTTCCTAACACAACACCCCACTCCTGAGAGCTTGGTTGTCCAAGCCTCTACTTCACGTGGTGCCTTCCCTTCCGCTCCCCTGGATAGGGAATCCAAGAGGCTGGATCAGCTTGGGAAGAAGATGTTTTCTTACTCCAGCCTGGCATTGAGCTCTGTAAACACCTCTTGCCTATTAGGCTGTTATTCCCATACTTTATGGGATACGGTGGAGCAAGTGCTGCCCCAGGTCCCGGAGGGCGTGCAGGACACTCTCACATGGCTGTAAAGGATGGGAGAGATGCAGCCAAGTTTACAATCCGGTGTGGCTTGGATACGACAGACTCGCTGGGCAGAGCTATTTCATCGTCAGTGGCCCTTCGTCGCCACGCCTGGCTACGTTCCACTGGTTTTTCAGGGGATGTTCAGTCCAGCTTGATGGACATGCCCTTTGATGGCTCTTGCCTTTTTGGTGAAAAGGCAGACTCCGCGCTTGAGAGGTTCAAGGATTCTCGAGCCACGGCCAGATCCTTGGGCCTTTCAACGCCGGCAAGACAGCAGTCTGTTTTTCGTCCCTTCCGAGGCTTCAGGAGGGCCTCAGGCTTCACAGCATCCCGGAAGAGGACGTGGTCCGGCCAGAGTTCGGACGCCACCCAGCCCCCCTCCACTGCGCCCAAGCCCTCCTAGTGTGGTTCTGCGGGATCACGTCCAGTTGGAGGGAGGATTCGTTTTCATCTCCCTCACTGGCTTTCCATCACCACGGACAAGTGGGTCCTGCAGATCATACGGAAGGGCTACTCCCTTCCCTTCCAGTCTTTCCCTCCTTCTATCCCTCCGACAAAGGAATGGCTGATGGAGGACCATTTAGCTTTGCTCCGCGAGGAAGTTTTGGCTCTTTAGCTGTAGAAAGAGTCCCGATATCAGAAGTAGGCAGTGGTTGTTGTTCCCTCTACTTTCTGATTCCCAAAAAGAAAAAAGGCCTTCGCCCTATTTTGGATTTAAGGGACGTCAATCTCTTCCTCAAGAAGGAGAAATTCAAGATGCTCACTCTTGCTCAGGTTTTGTCTGCCCTAGACCAAGGAGACTGGATGGTAGCGTTGGATTTGCAGGATGCGTATTTCCATATTCCCATCCTGCCAAGCCACAGGCGTTACCTGTGGTTCAAGGTGGGCCACGAGCACTTTCAGTTTACTGTGCTTCCTTTCGGTCTCACCAGTGCCCCTCGGGTGTTCACAAAGGTGATGGCGGTGGTGGCAGCTCATTTGCGCAGGTCTGGGATTTCAGTCTTCCCCTACCTGGACGATTGGCTGTTGAAGGCTCCTACGCCCCAGGCTCTCCTCACCCACCTCCAGGCGACGGCGGACTTCTTGCATTCGCTGGGGTTCACTATAAATGTGCCGAAGTCACACCTGACTCCCTCTCAGAAGCTCTCTTTCATCTGAGCTGTTCTGGACACAGTGCAGTATCGGGCTCATCCTCCCGATCAGCGGGTTCAGGATATTCAGGTTATGATTCCGATGTTTCGGCCTCTATCCTGGATCTCGGTGAGACAGACTCTGAGGCTGCTGGGACTCATGGCTTCCTGTATCCTGTTGGTCAAGCATGCCAGATGGCGCATGAGGGCTCTGCAGTGGGACCTGAAGTTCCAATGGGCACAGCATCAGGGAAATCTTACCGACGTAGTTCAGATCTCGGAGAGGACTGCGGAAGATCTGCAGTGGTGGTTAGTGAACTGCGAGTGGGTCAAGGGCAGACCCCTCTCCCTTCCCCAACCAGATCTAACGGTAGTGACAGATGCGTCACTTCTGGGATGGGGCGGCCATCTGGGGGAGGTGGAGATCAGAGGTCACTGGTCTCCGGCGGAATCCGGGCTCCACATCAATTTGTTGGAGCTTCGGGCGATCCGGCCAGCATTAAAAGCATTTCTTCCTGTTGTGAAAGGGAAGGTGGTGCAGGTGTTCAGACAACACTACCGCAATGTGGTACTGCAACAAGCAGGGCAGTGTGGGGTCGTGGACCCTTTGTCAAGAGGCTTTACGTCTCTGGACATGGCTGGAACAGCAGGGCATGACCCTGATGGTTCAACACCTGGCAGGTTCTCTGAACGCCAGAGCAGACGAACTCAGGCGAAAATGCTTAGAGGATCACGAATGGTGTCTCCATACGGAGGTGGCGCAAGGACTCTTTCAGCAGTGGGGAGAGCCTTGGTTAGATCTGTTCGCCTCCGGAGAGAACGCACAATGTCAGCAGTTTTGCGCGTTGGAGTTTCCAAGGGGGCTATCGCTAGGCGACGCTTTTCGTCACGAGTGGAGTTCAGGCCTCCTGTACGCCTTTCCGCCTATACCACTTCTGCCCAGAGTTCTCAAGAAAATCAAGAACGACCGGGCCCAAGTAATCCTTGTGGCTCCAGATTGGGCACGGAGAGTTTGGTATCCAGAGCTTCTCAAAATGAGCATCGGTCCTCCAATCAGGCTGCCTCTTCGGGAGGATCTTCTGTTGCAGCAGCAGGGGAAGGTTCTCCACCCGAACCTGTCAACTCTGCGCCTTCATGCGTGGAGATTGAGCGGCGACAGTTGATGGTTTATGACCTCCCTCCCGAGGTCTGTGATGTCATTCTGGCAGCCAGGCGTCCCTCTACTAAGTCGATCTACGCCTGCCGTTGGAAACGTTTTGTTTCTTATTGTTCAGAGAGGTCTATTGATCCTCTTTCTTCTTCTCTGTCTAACATCCTTTTGTTTATTTTGTCTCTTGCCCAGCAGGGTTCCTCCTTGGGGACTCTCAAGGGCTATCTTGCAGCCTTATCGGCTTTTCTTCAGTTGCCTGATCAACCATCTGTTTAAATCACCTATAGTACAGAGGTTTTTGAAAGGGCTCGTACATCTGTTTCCGTCTGTGCCTTTCGTTATGCCCCAGTGGGATCTTAATCTGGTTCTTACCTTCTTTATGTGTGCTCCTTTCGAGCCTTTGCATAACTGTCCTCTCCGGCTGCTCACTATTAAGACAGCCTTTTTGGTGGCAATTACATCTGCCAGGAGAGTAAGTGAGCTGCAGGCTTTGTCTTATAAACCTTCTTATCTCATTATATTTCCTGACAAGGTTGTGTTGACAACTCGTGCCTCTTTCCTCCCCAAGGTGGTGACCCCTTTCCATTTGGGTCAAAATATCACCCTGCCCACCTTCTTTGCACCACCGCATCCCTCTAAGGAAGAGGAGCGTCTCCATCGACTGGACCCAAAAAGAGCGTTATCGTTCTACCTTGACCGCACTAAAGAGTTCCGGGTGGACGACCAACTCTTTGTGGGGTACGTTGGTGCAAAAAGGGTCGGGCAGTACAGAAGCGATCCATTTCGCGCTGGGTCGTTCTCTGTATAAAAATATGCTACGCTTTGGCGAAGAAGCAGCCTCCCGAGGGCTTGAGAGCTCATTCCACTAGGGGGAAAGCTGGTACCACTGTGTTGGCACGTGGCGTACCGGTGGTGGACATATGTCAGGCCGCAACGTGGGCTTCCTTACACATGTTTGCGAAGCACTATTGCCTGGACAGTCAGGTGAGGAGAGAGGGGCATTTTGCCCGTTCTGTCTTACAGGACTTCCTTGTATTAAAAAAAAAAAAAAAAAAATCTCCTTCAGACCCACTACCATGGGTTATAGCTTGGGTATCTATTCTAAGGTAAGGAAGCTGCAGTTAGAAGTCTCTATCAGATGAACAAGTTACTTACCTTTGGTAACGAGGTATCTGGTAGAGACTCTATCTAGCTGCAGATTCCTTACACCCAACCAAGCCTCCCCGCTCTGCGGAATTTTTTCTCATGTACATATGTTTGCATATGTATATATATATATATATATATATATGTATGTATATATATATATGTTTCATTTTGGCAACTTTTTGCCTTTCTTACAGACATGATAGTGTTTTTCTCCAAACAGAGAGGTTAAAAGTGTATTGGTTGGTTCTTCCATGACTCTGTGCTACTGGCGCGGGAAGTTGTGGAAAAGAACTGACGTACGCGCGCCAAGACGGCGTCTATATAGACAACCGTGACGTCATAGACTACTCCAACGACGCTGGCGACGCACGCGGATCCGAACGATGCCGTCAGACGGCACGCACGCAGGGTACTGCTCACAAAAAACTCCGGATTCGAAGCTGACGCCAGGGAATTCTAAGGTAAGGAATCTGCAGCTAGATAGTCTCTACCAGATACCTCGTTCCCGAAGGTAAGTAACTTGTTCATTAGGCTACGTGGGTGAGAATGTGGGTGTAAAAATACAAGCAGGCCTGTCCTTTATGGGCTTGCAAACCCCACGGATGTTTTCACAGGCTAAGCTTCCATCCACTTTCTGATTCCAAGTCCTCCGCCACCGCCCCAAACTTTTTTTCCTTCTCTGAACACCTCTGTGCTGACTTTCTAGTTTGCAACTATGTTCAGATTTCAAACTGGCTCTCTGAAATGCTGTGGAATGGGGCACTAATGTGTTATTTGAGGATGTTTCTAGGAATGTGGATTCACTGTGCTGCTTAGCCCTCACTGTGAACCGCACAGGCTCTGACACCTGTTCCAATGCAATGCTATTGTTGCTGCTATCATATCGACTCTATTTTGTTTATTCCTAATCTTTATCCCTTCGAAATGCAGATGTTGCCAAAAAAGGCATGAAGGAGACAGCTAAGACTCTAAAGAGCACCGACTATTCGCTGTACATTCAATGTGCAGATTTTCTGTGGGCATATTGACCACATATGCCAGACAGGTTCCTTTCTTAGTAAGACTGCTGACATTGGAGTTGTAAGCTGAGAACCTAGAACTTTATTACACAAACATGGCAATGAGGGCCACTGTTTATGCCCAAGGGTTCAGCATTTGCTGTAATAACTGTTTGTTTTGCTGTGTGAACAGCTTGTATATTAATGATGTAGGGTCTTGAACCTTTCCCTGTTCATTTTTTTTCTTCCTTTTGAGTGTAGATCAATTAAGTAATGCTGGCCCCTCCAACTTTGAAGTAAGCCTGTAATGCCTCACTATGTGGTTGCCTTATTTAATTTCTTTTTTTCACCACTGGGTTCAGAAGCATCGTCTAGAGCTCTGGGGCGATGGTTGTCAGAAGCAGCCGTGAAGAATGGTGATTAACTTCAAACAGATGTTTAGACAGAGACTTGGCTGTGAAACAGAGATGTAATGATTGCTAAGGTGCTGAAGAACTAAGCTAAAAAACAAAAGTTTTTTCTGATGGGCTTCCCAATCCTGCATGGGGGCTCAGACAATGTATGGTTGGGGATGTATTCAGCCTTTGAGTCTCTTCTGAGGTTTTTGTGAGTCAGTGTGTAAAAAACACACACTGACTGCAGTCTGTACCTGGCAAAGGACTTTAAGTATGAAAACTGGGAGGCACGAGACACAAGCATTACTGGGCACCCTAGACCATGGCACATGCTAAATGCGTGTCCTTGAAGGATCTAGGATTAACAGTTGAAGATTTTGTAGAGGTACAAGAGACAGAATCCGAGGACACTAGAGAAGTAGACTTACGAAACAATAAAAGATTTCAAAATGAATTGCAGTTATGCTGAAAATACATGCACAGCTAAAATGCCTCCCAGTCCTTCTGTGCCAAAAGAAGGACTTGAAGACACATGATGATTATCATTGGAACGCTCTACATTGAAAACCAAAGGTTCGGTTTGCAGGCAGATCTTCACCCTCTGACCAGAAGAGGGGATCAGAGGAAGGAAATATTCTGATGTCTCGTCACATTATCCTGTATAGCTCAACTGCAGGATGGTCGCTGTGACTCCGTGCTTTGGAACAGAGGTGCATTGTGAGCTGAAGAAACCAGCCCCTCTCTCAGAACGATAATAAGTAAAAGAATCTTTTACATCTAACTGCCCAGGCACTGCACCCCTCATCTTGCCAGAGTCCCAACTACTAGCTCTCCCCCTAATCACTTTTCTTTTTTTAAAACTACTTACCATAGCCCGCTACTCCTTCCAGTTCTTCACTTGATTTCTCTCAGCGGAATCTATTTCATAGCAGCAATGGAATTGATTGTAAAACTGAAGCCTCTTATGCTCTTTCTGCATGCGTCCCACTGACAGATGGCACTCAGATACCTGAAAAAGAGGGAAAGAGCTCACTTCTCACACTCTTCTTGATTCGCAAGGTAAAATTGCTAGTTATTGACTTTGTTTTTTTAATTAACTTGTGCCTCTAATTTAAGGAGATTAGTATCACATTTACGGCTATCCTATTTAGTATTCAAATACAAAAAGTGAGGCATGTCCATTCATCTTAAATGTCACATATTTATATACAGTTCAACTATTAAAATGGGAGGACTTTATTGTGAAGATGACCAAACATCTAAAGCTTGAAAAAAAGCATTTTAGTGTTTAAAGGTGCATAAATGTTATAATACCAGTTGATTAATATATTATTGCTGATTCATTAAAATCATGCCAAATTGAAATATTTAAAGCTTCAGGATTGTAATAGCTGAGAGTGCTCCCAGTACAGTCAGTCTAAACACTGCGAAACAAGTTGACTCAGTAGAAATTAATCATCCGGAGCTTGAAACGCATCTAGATGCATATTCTGTGCACAATTGTGTGTAGAAACTCTCCCTTTTTAGTATTTTTTTTTTCCTTTTTTTTCTTTTGGTGTTGTCCTGAGGAGTTTTACTTACTCCATAGGATGATGAACTTAAACCCGCATGACCACCATCCTCAATCTTTTTTTGATCTTTATTTTATTTTTTATTTTTAAGGTTATTGTTAATGTAATTTTTTAAAACCTTCACTGGAGGGTCGTACGTGACACTAGAGAAGTTGTAAAACTATTGATGGAGGTGACTAACTTAATTCTTTTATAGCTTGAGCAAACCTTGACTTGATTCATATGCTACAGATAGATTGTTAAGGGCTATCCGTCCTCCGTGTAAAGAGTGAAGTGTGGGTGGTTGCAAATACTTGTTTAAACCTTCTGCCCACGTGTGATTCCCTCTGAGTGAATATATGTACTCAGCAACATTTTGTAAATATCTACTGAAGACTATGTGACCGTCTTAGTTGTACTGTTAAGATGTGTTCACCAAAATGCTGTTGCAGTCTAGTTTCCTTGTGGAACATGAGCGGACCTTCTGGCTTCAGGTTTTGTGCATCTATTCATAACACGTTTGTATAGTTGGCCAAATCCATCTCACTATTGTTCTTTTCACAATGAGAGACCTCTATATGGACTAGTGTGTGCTACAAAACCTGTTTAGTCTTAGTGTTTTCTTTTGAACATGATAAATAATTACCCTACTTGCATTAGACTACATTGTTCTTTCTGTCTGCCTCTTTGTTCGATTGGGGGAAAAAGACGGCATCTGAATAGATTTATTGACATGTCAAAAATGAGACTCCATTTTTGGAATGAAATGTGGAGTAGTTTGGATTTACTTCTTGGAATGGCTCGAAAGGTTTCTATGACTAATGCTAGCTCAAGGTTTCGACTTCGTATTGAAGCAGACTTTGTTGAGCAAGTCTATCTCTACAGAAATATTTCAGTGGCTGGCGTTGCAAACAAATTGTCCTTGAAGTTCCTCTTGTGTATTCTACTAAGGCAGAAATGTATACCATTAGATAGGTTTAGCTGCTTGCATTAGGTTATTGATCATAATGCCCTCTATGCGGTCTCCTTGCAAGTTTTTCTTACGCACCAATATATATCTTCTCTGTTTAGCAGCGTAACATTTCTGCATGTTTTGTGATGAGTAAATTCTAAGAGCTTAAGAGCCATGCTGCTAAACTGAGGTCTGCTGTATCTGGATAGCGTACCTTTCCCCTGCATAGTTAGTGCATTGAGTAGTACTAGGATTTTTATTGTGTCTGCCACCTCCTTTAGGTTTCACTACTATGTTTTTCAAGGCCACTACAAGGCTGCCAACTTTGGTGTTGTAACTGTTTCCTTGCATTTGTTAGTCACTATTGAATCAGTCGGCTTGGTTGAAAAGTTTAGGCAAATATTGTGTAAAAATCAAACGTCCATCCATTTGAGTGGGGAAGTGGAAACCTGGATGCAAAGCTTTGGTATTTTGTGCCTGTGTTGCAAAGAGTTCTATGTATGGTCTTCACAAAAATTGAAATATTGTGTACCACATCTCAATCGAAATTAAATTTGATTGGTATACTTTGTTGCCTGCTGACCCCGTCTGTCTCTGTATTTTGTTTTCCTGGTAAGTGGGTTGCTATAACTTGTGTATTTCTCGAATTGCATTTCTCCAAATATCTTGCTCTAGTTTTGACAGCACATGACATTGTACCCCTTACTTCTTGTGTTTGCCATGTTCTTCAGTACTTGAAACTCTAGGTTCGATGGCATCTGTCGCTGTAGATACGCATGTTTTGCATAGCTCGCCATCTGGTGTTGGGTCGGAGTGTTACAAGTTGTTTTTCTTCGAAGAAGTCTTTCGAGTCACAGGACCGAGTGACTCCTCCTTTTGTCTCCATTGCGCATGGGCGTCGACTCCATCTTCGATTGTTTTTTTTCCGCCATCTGGTTCGGACGTGTTCCTGTCGCTCCGAGTTTCGGAACGGAAAAACAGCTAAATTTCGGAAGATTTTCGTCGGTATTGTTGTGTTCGGGATCGGCGTAGTTAGAATCAACACCGCATCGAAGAGCTCCGGAGCCCTTCGGGGTAGTTTTCGATCCCCCGTCGGGGCCTGCTCGGCCCGACCGTGTGTAGAAGAACGCCGATGGAACGGACCCCGTTCCGTTTCTGTCCCAAATGCCACAACAAATACCCCTATACAGACCAACACTTGGTCTGTAACCTGTGCCTGTCACCTGAGCACAGTGAAGACACTTGCGAGGCCTGTCGTGCGTTCCGGTCCCGAAAAACACTCCGAGACCGTCGAGCCAGAAGACTTCAAATGGCGTCCACGCCGACAGCCCACCGAGAGTTCGAGATACAAGAAGAGGAAGAAACCTTTTCGATACACGAATCGGACTCCGAGGAATTCGACGATCCACGAACCGTGAGTAAGACGTCGAAAACCACTCATAAGAAGATTGTCAAGGCCCAGGGGACGCCACTGCCACCAGGCCATGGCTCCACCCATAAATTCGGTGACCGACCGTCGGCACCGAAAAAGGCCCAAACAGTGCCGAGACCGTCCGACTCCGGTCGAGACACCGGCACGCAGCCTTCTCGGGACCGAGAAAGTGCTGGAGACATACATCGACACCGAGATAGCGGTGTAGACACGGCTCGACGCCGAGACAGCGGCACGGACGAAGATCGACGCCGAGATGTTTCGACTCCGAAAAAGAAAAAAGTCACCTCGGAGCCGAAAAAAGATGCAGACAGGGTTTCGGTGCCAAAATAACCTGCAACCGACCCAGTTTCAGGCTCTTATACAGAAGAGCAATCAATGACCTCCCAAATGCGAAAGCATAGGTTTGAGGAAGACCTGCAATCCACCGATGTAGACCATATGCAGAAACGTATTTTTATACAGCAGGGGACAGGAAAGATAAGCACCCTTCCCCCTATTAGGAGAAAGAGAAGACTGGAATTTCAAACTGACCAAACACCACAAACAAAAATGGTGAAAAAGGTTACTCCGCCACCCTCTCCTCCACCTATAATTCACGTCTCACCAGCACAAACTCCATCACATTCCCCGGCTCACACCACCATGAGCCAAGGTGACCAGGATCAGGACGCATGGGACTTATACGACGCCCCTGTGTCAGATAACAGTCCGGAGGCATACCCTACAAAGCCATCACCACCAGAAGACAGTACTGCATATTCTCAGGTGGTGGCTAGAGCAGCACAATTCCACAATGTAAGCCTCCACTCAGAACAAGTCGAGGATGACTTTCTATTCAACACCCTCTCCGCCACCCACAGCTCCTACCAAAGCCTGCCTATGCTCCCTGGTATGCTGCGGCACGCAAAAGACATCTTTAAGGAGCCGGTCAAAAGTAGGGCAATCACACCAAGGGTGGAAAAAAAGTATAAAGCGCCTCCTACAGACCCTATTTTCATCACTACACAGCTGCCACCAGATTCTGTCGTTGTAGGAGCAGCTAGGAAAAGGGCCAACTCCCACACATCTGGGGATGCACCACCCCCAGATAAGGAAAGCCGCAAGTTCGATGCAGCTGGAAAGAGTCGCAGCACAAGCTGCAAACCAGTGGCGCATCGCTAACTCTCAGGCACTACTTGCGCGCTATGACAGAGCCCATTGGGATGAGATGCAACATCTCATTGAACATCTACCCAAAGACCTACAAAAGAGGGCAAAGCAAGTGGTTGATGAAGGACAGAACATTTCAAACAACCAGATACGCTCCTCCATGGATGCAGCAGACACAGCTGCAAGAACAATAAATACATCTGTGACCATCAGAAGGCATGCATGGCTACGAACGTCTGGGTTTAAACCAGAGATTCAGCAGGCAGTTCTCAATATGCCATTCAACGAAAAAGAACTGTTCGGTCCAGAAGTGGACACGGCGATTGAGAAACTTAAAAAAGACACGGACACTGCTAAAGCCATGGGCGCACTCTACTCCCCGCAGAGCAGAGGAAATTACAGCACCTTCCGCAAAACACCCTTTAGAGGGCGGTTTCGGGGTCAAGCCACACAAGCCAGTACCTCACAGGCAACAACATCCAGTTACCAGGGACAGTACAGGGGAGGCTTTCGGGGCCAATATAGAGGAGGGCAATTCCCTAGGAATAGGGGAAAATTTCAAAGCCCCAAAACCCCTACAACTAAGCAGTGACTCACATGTCACTCACCCCCTCCACACAACACCAGTGGGGGGAAGAATAGGTCATTATTACACAGCATGGGAGGAGATCACTACAGACACTTGGGTTCTAGCAATTATCCAAAATGGTTATTGCATAGAATTTCTACAATTCCCTTCAAACATAACACCGAGAGCACAACATTTATCAAAACATCATTCCGAGCTCCTGGAGATAGAAGTTCAAGCACTATTGCAAAAGAATGCAATGGAGTTAGTACCAAACACACAAATAAACACAGGAGTTTATTCACTGTACTTCTTAATACCAAAGAAGGACAAAACGCTAAGACCAATCCTAGACCTAAGAATACTAAACACATACATCAAATCAGACCACTTTCACATGGTCACACTACAAGAAGTGTTACCATTGCTGAAACTACACGACTACATGACAACATTAGACCTCAAAGACGCGTATTTCCATATACCAATACATCCATCGCACAGGAAATACCTAAGGTTTGTATTCAAAGGAATACACTACCAATTCAAGGTACTGCCTTTCGGTTTAACAACCGCACCAAGAGTCTTTACCAAATGTCTAGCAGTAGTCGCTGCACACATCAGAAGGCAGCAAATACATGTATTCCCGTATCTAGACGACTGGCTAATCAAGACCCATTCGTTAATAACGTGCTCACACCACACAAATCAAATCATACAAACCCTCTACAAACTAGGGTTCACAGTCAACTTCGCAAAATCCAACATTCTGCCATGCAAGGTACAACAATACCTAGGAGCCATAATAAACACAACAATAGGAGTGGCCACTCCAAGTCCACAAAGAATTCAAAATTTCAACAACATCATACAACGCATGTATCCAACACAAAGAATACAAGCAAAGATGATATTACAACTCCTAGGCATGATGTCTTCATGCATAGCCATTGTCCCAAACGCAAGACTGCACATGAGGCCCTTACAACAGTGCCTAGCATCACAGTGGTCACAAGCACAGGGTCACCTTTTAGATCTGGTGTTAATAGACCGCCAAACTTACCTCTCGCTTCTATGGTGGAACAATATAAATTTAAACAAAGGGCGGCCTTTCCAAGACCCAGTGCCACAATACGTAATAACAGATGCTTCCATGACAGGGTGGGGAGCACACCTCGATCAACACAGCATACAAGGACAATGGAACGTACATCAAACAAAACTGCATATAAATCACCTAGAACTGCTAGCAGTTTTTCAAGCACTAAAGGCTTTTCAACCAATAATAGTTCACAAATACATTCTCGTCAAAACAGACAACATGACAACAATGTATTATCTAAACAAACAAGGGGGAACGCACTCAACGCAATTGAGCCTGCTGGCACAAAAGATATGGCGTTGGGCAATTCACAACAAAATTCGCCTAATAGCACAATTTATCCCAGGGATTCAGAATCAACTCGCAGACAATCTCTCTCGAGATCACCAACAGGTCCACGAATGGGAAATTCACCCCCAAATTCTGAACACTTACTTCACGCTCTGGGGAACACCTCAAATAGACTTGTTTGCAACAAGAGAGAACGCAAAATGCCAAAACTTCGCATCCAGATACCCACACAGGCAGTCCCACGGCAATGCCCTATGGATGAACTGGTCAGGGATATTTGCCTACGCTTTTCCTCCTCTCCCTCTCCTTCCTTACCTGGTAAACAAACTCAGTCAAAACAAACTCAAACTCATATTAATAGCACCAACTTGGGCAAGGCAACCCTGGTACACAACGCTGCTAGACCTATCAGTAGTACCCCACATCAAACTGCCCAACAGGCCGGATCTGTTAACACAACACAACCAAAAGATCAGACACCCAGATCCAGCATCGCTGAATCTAGAAATCTGGCTCCTGAAATCCTAGAATTCGGACACTTACAACTTACCCAAGAATGTATGGAAGTCATAAAGCAAGCCAGAAGGCCATCCACCAGGCACTGCTATGCCAGTAAATGGAAGAGGTTTGTTTGCTACTGCCATATTAATCAAATCCAACCATTACACGCAACCCCAAAACATGTAGTGGGTTACTTGCTTCACTTACAAAAATCTAACCTAGCTTTCTCTTCCATTAAAATACACCTTGCAGCAATATCTGCATACCTGCAGCCTACCTATTCAACTTCCCTATATAGGATACCAGTCATTAAAGCATTCATGGAGGGCCTTAAAAGAATTATTCCACCAAGAACACCACCTGTTCCTTCATGGAACCTCAATGTTGTCTTAACTAGACTTATGGGTCCACCTTTTGAACCCATGCACTCCTGCGAAATACAGTTCCTAACATGGAAGGTTGCATTTCTCATCGCCATTACCTCTCTAAGAAGAGTAAGCGAGATTCAGGCGTTTACAATACAGGAACCTTTTATACAACTACACAAAAATAAGGTCGTCCTAAGGACTAATCCTAAATTTCTACCAAAAGTTATTTCACCGTTCCATCTAAATCAAACAGTGGAACTTCCAGTGTTCTTCCCACAGCCAGATTCCATAGCTGAGAGGGCACTACATACTTTAGATGTCAAAAGAGCATTAATGTATTACATTGACAGAACAAAGAGCATCAGGAAAACTAAACAGCTATTTATTGCATTCCAAAAACCTCATGCAGGAAACCCAATATCAAAACAAGGTATAGCCAGATGGATAGTTAAATGCATCCAAATCTGCTACCTTAAAGCTAAACGACAGCTGCCCATTACACCAAGGGCACACTCAACCAGAAAGAAAGGTGCTACCATGGCCTTTCTAGGAAACATCCCAATGCAAGAAATATGTAAGGCAGCCACATGGTCTACGCCTCACACATTCACCAAGCACTACTGTGTAGACGTGTTATCCGCACAACAAGCCACAGTAGGTCAAGCCGTATTAAGAACATTGTTTCAGACTACTCCCACTCCTACAGGCTGAGCCACCGCTTTGGGGAGATAACTGCTTACTAGTCTATGCAAAACATGCGTATCTACAGCGACAGATGCCATCGAACTGAAAATGTCACTTACCCAGTGTACATCTGTTCGTGGCATCAGTCGCTGTAGATTCGCATGTGCCCACCCGCCTCCCCGGGAGCCTGTAGCAGTTCGGAAGGTACCTTCAACTATTTGTATATATATTATTTTAACCTTAAATAGGTACATACTTAGTCACTCCATTGCATGGCCACTATTACTACAATACAACTCCTACCTCACCCTCTGCGGGGAAAAACAATCGAAGATGGAGTCGACGCCCATGCGCAATGGAGACAAAAGGAGGAGTCACTCGGTCCCGTGACTCGAAAGACTTCTTCGAAGAAAAACAACTTGTAACACTCCGACCCAACACCAGATGGCGAGCTATGCAAAACATGCGAATCTACAGCGACTGATGCCACGAACAGATGTACACTGGGTAAGTGACATTTTCATTCCGGCACATTTATGTGCTCGACTGTCTCCTCCTGTGCTTGACATCCTGATTTTCAGACTTCTAGTGGCGCACCCTATTCTGTTTGCGATGCATTTGCAGTGATGTCAAGGTGGAGTTTGTTTAAAGTCTCTGCCTCTCAGCAGGTCCTTTTTTCCAACTTGTTTGAGACAGCCGCTAGGTTGTCCTAGTCCATTGTCGATTAGGACTATTGGTTTATTAGCCACTTTTGAAGGAGTCTTGTGTAACCTGGAAAAGGGTATTAGTGTGATGTAAGATGTTGTCATTCATAAATTAGAAACTCAGTGTTTAAATGATGCCCTCCTTTATTTGTTCTCCCAAGACTAATCAGTTTGTCGCCTGTGCTGCCCAGGCAGGTGCAGAGCCTCTATGTGCACCTATGCACAATCAGCTTAAGTGCTGACAGTGGATAACCCACCTGCCAGCACCCAGGCAGTCTTTACTGCCAACCTGAGGGTTTTTCACTGCAATTGTTCAATAGTTTTGTAACCAAACTTTTGTAGTGAACTTTTCTTTATTTTTTGTAAATGCTTGGGTTCACTCATTATGAAGTGCCCACGTTAGACCAACCTGCACAACCCAAGTGTGTTTGAACTAAAAATTCAAAACAATAAACTTGTGACAATGTCAAACTAACCTAAGAGATCGCATGTTTTACAGGTGACGAAAGTGATTGCTTGTATCTGTTTTGAAAGGTGCAGTGACTTCAATTGTATTGCAACAGTTGATTTCAAAATCCAGCTGCGGTGCCCTTTAAATAGTAACTCACCATGGTGATCTGTACTTCATCAAATCACAATGGTCCGAGCCATGCGCCTAGAATATCTCATGCAACTGTCATGACTCCGTAATTAAGAAACATTTTCTGAATGACTTACACAGCCGTGTCCCAATAGTGAAATCATGCAGACAAATGGAATCACTTACGGTGCAACATGTAAGTAATGGTGCTGCATCGTCAATATCTGAAGACAGCATTTGTCCGACACCACTGATAATTTCAATGTGCTCCTGCTCACAGAAATATTCATGCAAACCCAGAAGTGAAATACAGAAAGTCATGGGGCATCCAGTCAACTAGCCAGTCAACAACGGGTGTCAACTTACAGAAACCCAATATAAACTGTATGACTGCAAACTAAATGCAGACTACTCTGATGATAGCAATAACAATGCAAATAAGTGCAACCTCTGTAACGTGACCAGCATTTTATAAAAAATGAAAACAAAAATTGTGAAATAAAATAAATCAAATGAAATCAGCTATATAATTGTGACAGTGGGTGCATACATGCTTGTGTCCTTGTTTTACTGAATACCTAAGTATCTAGAAAACCACACTAGTATTGTCGGTCTCCCTTAGATCTCCTTTTGGTTCTAAACAATATCCCAATCTAAAATTAAATTCCCAATCTCAAACAAATGTACAACATGTGCGGTAGGATTCTAAATCTTAGGAACTTATCTTCACTACCCCGGTGTGGACATATCAAACAACAGCTCCTAGAGTTTCCCATGTATAGATGTACATCACATAGTCATAGAAACAGATGTATTCCATTGTATCTGTCCTGTTCGGTTGCATTGTATCCCGTCTTTAAATCCAAAAGAAATCCATTTGGGACAGTTTTCTATGGTTATCCCTATCTGCCCTTAGTGCGACAACTTCCAAAATCTGAAATCTTAGTTGAGACATGTCATACGCAGCTTCTAACCAGTGCATTGCTACACTGGATGTTTTAGTTTTGTTGCTCACAAATTTCTCCAGAACCTGTCTGATGCCTTGGGGAAATTCAAAGATAAGGACTCTGCATCTAGATTCTTTCTCTTCCAAAAATGGCGTTACCACCGGTAAGTAACTTGTTCATCCTAAAGCTTTGCCATTTGGGCTTTTCCTCTCGCTGTACCCCAGAAGGACTTTCTCACTTGTCCAGATTACTTCCCTTGTGAAGTAAGAACTTGAGATCCTGTATTTGTCAGATATTGTTGTGTAGCCATTTTAGTTATAGCTCCCTGCACGTTATTTTAGCATACTAGGCCTGCCGCTATGCACTTTAACCTAGATACATTTTATTCAACTTCATTTTATTATTCTTACAATAGCAACTTTTGCGGTCTTGTTTTATTTCTCTCTATCTAGCTGTTTTTGCCCAGGCCAGCACTACGTTCTCAACCAAGACATTCTTGCTCACTGTGTGCTTCTTTCAAGGCTGCTGTAAGATAGGTTGCCGGTGAGCGTGGTACAAGTTTTGTCTCGGACATTCATAGAAAAACACACATCCTTATGTAGGGACATTTTCTCAGAACATCAGCTGTTTTATTATAAAAACACTCACCTGTCCCTTACACGTTAGAGGGAGTTTCCAGCCAGAGAACCACAACTGTATGCTGATTGCTGAACGCTTTGCTACAGCTTCTTATGCAGACTTCAGGCCTTTGCTCAGGTATGGGGGATGATCTCTTCCCAGCCGAACCTGACGGGTAGAATTACAGCTTAACACGCTGTGCTCTATTATAGCCTAGGTAAGAATTAGTCTATTGACTCTAGTGACAAGATAGTAGCGTTATTTCTATGCTTTACTCTTCTTGTCACCATATTAATCTTGTCATGCTGTATCGTCCTGGTTATTGTAGCACATGCTTTGCTATCTAAGATGCAGTTGCTTCATTAAAATCTTATTGAAACATAGACGCCTCTGTTTGTCATTGTGTATGTGAGACTAATGTAACTGGGAGAAACGGATGAGACCTGAGTGACGCCGGCTGCCCATTCATCCCTGCCCTTGGGTAGAGATGAGGCACTGCTAGTTAGCCAGAGCAAAACCAGGATTAGGGCGACAGGTGTCACCTGTAGTGGGTCAGACTCAGTCTCCCACACAGCAGGCGATTCTGCCGCTCAAAATCCAGTAGTCTCATTAGAATGATGTATGAGACAGTATTTTGAATAGTGAATATTATTTTAGTAAACAATACTTGTATGCCAAAGGCGTGGCCAACCGCACCAACATGGCGGGCACGTAATCCTGAGGCTCTGTCGGGGCCTAACGGAATCCTGTCATAATCAACTCCCTCCATGAGCAAATAACGCAGGCCGTGCTGGGGAAGACCGGGGCCTGACGTGGAACGATCGGTTGGTTCTTGGGGGCCAGGAGGTGCCCGCGATCAACTTCGGGAGCATGCCCGGGTGTGGCTGGAGGCCCTGCCCGGACGGGCCCGCGGTGCGTTGGTGCGCCTCGCTGGGCTGCGGAGGTGAGACCCCACCTTGGATGATGGATTGCGCTTCCGGCGGATTGCCGGAACGCCTGGACCTGCTGGGTCGGTCAGGGTGATCCCCTTGGCCCCTGCTGGTTGGTGGGCAGCTGTGGCGGCGGCTGCTTGGAGCAGAGGGCCTCCCGGTTGTTCTTTCCTGCTTGTGACGCGGGCGGATCGGGGCAGGGCTGGAGGCCCAAGGAGGGGTGCCGGTCCCAGGGCGACGTACTGGGAGTGGCTCGGAGGCCTCTGGGAGTGGACCCTGGGGCGCATGGCGGTTCGGCCCGGAGGAGGCTGCGCTGCGGTGGAGAGCGGTGCTGCCATGCCGCAGAGGACGGTGAAGTTTGGACTGGGGCCCCCAGTGCGTGCCCGACTTGTTGGGGGCCCACAGAGCTGTTGCTGAGGCAGCGGGCGGCTGCACTGTTGGTGGATTGAAGTGGGGCCCATGGAGGCACAACCAGACGGAGGTCATGGCCCGCCCTGGGGGAGCGCTCTGGCTGGTGGTAGGCGGAGGGACCCTGCCGGAGAAGACTGAGTGGGCTGTTGGAGCAGGGATGAGGCCGCGGCGCTGATGGAGAATTGGATGTGGCCCCTTCTCCCCCTCATGGTCAGTGGACCATCGCCTTAGAGGAAGCCGGGAGCGAAGACGGTGGGCAGTGACTCGGGTGGCTTTCTGCGGCCTGTCCTGGGCTGCTGCAGTGAGTTGGAGCGTGCCTCCCGGCGGGAGACGGAGATCACAAAGCTATCGGCACGGCAGCGGCCTGCAAATTCGAGCGCACAGAGGTACAACCCGGACTTAACTGGAGCCCCTCTTGGACGGCGCAGTACAGGGGTGCCTGGTTCCGGCTGGATGCCGCCCCGGGGGGTACCTCTTACACTGTCTGGGACACACAAACTTGGAGAGAGCTTCTCGTGGATGGACATAGCAGGTACCTCTGACTTATTTGTGGCCACATGACTTTGTCCAGGGGAAGGCCCATTGTTGTGGAGCACCCCACCATACAGCATCACAGCCGCTAGAGTCTTCTGTGGACAAAAACTCAGAAACAGCACCCGACCACTTGAGACGCCCAAGCCACTGTCATGGCTCTCCTGGGGGCACCCACGCCACATCAGTGTGGATGAATAGTGTTGGGCTGTAACCAGACTGAGAACACCGGTTGGATCATCCTTAATTAGAGC
This sequence comes from Pleurodeles waltl, assembly GCF_031143425.1. Classification (NCBI taxonomy): domain Eukaryota; kingdom Metazoa; phylum Chordata; class Amphibia; order Caudata; family Salamandridae; genus Pleurodeles; species Pleurodeles waltl. The sequence continues at coordinate 981,617,080 of NC_090437.1, forward strand.
CCTCACAGAGGAACGTGGCGACGAAGCCTGGGGGAACGACCGGCGGTGAATCTGCAGGCTACGTGACAGGGCGCTGAGTGGCCCTTTACCCGTTTGACAACTAGAGCACAATCTATATGTCCCGGATGACTACCAGGTGCAAGACCAGAAACAAAACCTTGCACCGTAAAACCACGAGAGACAACGAAAAAGAGAGGATGGAAGACCCCACACAATCTGCGGTACAGGCTACCCTTGATAAGATTCTGGGTGCAATAGAAGACACAAACAACTCTGAGACATGACATTAACCAGGTGGTGGTCGAATTGGGACTACTGAGAGCCGACCACCACAATTTGGTGTACAGAGTGAAAGAAACAGAAATAGTACTGATGGAATTTACACCGAAACATGATAATCTCGCTGCCACGTTCCTCCACCTGACTGACCGGGTGCAGCGTCTAGAGCGAAGGGTGGAGGACGCAGAAGGGAGAAACCGCAGAAACAATATATGGGTCATGGATCTTCCGGAGGGCATTGAAAGACCATATATGGTGGTGTTCCTTGAGGAATGGCTGCGCACGGTCGTGCCCCCGGAGCTCCTCTCACCCTTCTTCTCCCTGGAAAGGGCACACAGAGTCCCTTTGCGCCCGTTGGCACTGGGAAGGCCACCGAGGGTGGTGATAGCCAAACTAATGCACTACAGGGATAGAGAGACCCTACTCCAGAGGGCCAGGGAGGCTGGGCCCTTCAAAGTCGAGAATGGTGCAGTGACGCTGTTTCCCGATTTCACTGTGGAAGTACAGATGAAACTGGCTTCATACACGGCAGTGAAGAGGGCACTCCGAGAGGCAGGGATACCATATTCTCTTCTCTTCCCGGCCAAACTAAAAGTGATCTTGGACGGTAAAACCATGTTCTTCCAAACACCAGAGGAGGCATGGGAATGGCTAGAAGCGAGAGGCGTAACGGAGGGACCGCGCAGCTGGGGCGGGTGCGCAGGCCACACGGGCTGAGGGGGTCAGAGGAGACAGCGAAACAGATCCAGATCCCAGGCAAGACCAACCACGGCCCAAAAGGAACTGGCGAAAATTGATGCACTGAACGCAGCAGCTTCTGTGTGTGGGGGTGCTCCATCAGTGGATAACAGTATTGGAGATTCGGATCGAGCATCTGTGTCCTCTGGAGCGGGCTCTGGCGGCTCGAGGGATGCACCCAGAGTGACCCCGCAGACGGCGGACGAGTTGGGCTAAGTAACTGTGTAACCTTATCACAAGGTGAGGAGTGTCATATGGATAAGTCCCGACAGACACGCATCTACCCCCCTACTAGTTTCTCGGCCACGAGACAGGATGGCGAGAACTTTATTCAACTTGTTGTTATTGCTACACTCTTGCAATGTTTTATGGGCAACCTACACTTTGACAGGCGCCCTGGGGTCCGGGCGTTGGGGTTTACATTTGTATTTTCTTGATGGTGACAGAGGCACTGAATGTTCTACACAAACCTAAGCAGCGGGATGGGGGGTGGGGTGGCGAGGCACATGGGGGTACGAAAGGACTCAATTCCACCTTAATTAGTCTAACATGGCTGAATACAACTTTCTGACCTGGAATATCGGGGGAATGGGATCACCCTCTAAAAGGCACAGTGTTATCATATCTGAAGTGGCGGGGGGTGCACATCGCTATGCTACAGGAGACTCACCTTACCACCACCGAAATAGATAAACTGAGGCTTAGATGGAGGGGGACAGATATTTTCCACCAAGTATTCGGCTTACGCTAGGGGAGCACTGGTGTGGGTGAGAGCGGGAGTTCCCTTTGAGGTTAAAGCTGTGGACATAGACCAAGTGGGCAGGTTTGTAGTTGTGGAAGGTAGACTGCATGGAGTTACAATCACCATTAGCAGTATCTATGCACCTAACCAGGACTAGTTACCCTTTATGCTCCGCCTATTGAGCCACCTCACTCGCCAACGAGGGGGGGAGCTACTATTAGCATGGGACTTTAATAGTGTATCAGATACAGAACTCGACCGCTCCACCCCACCACTGGCTGGAACAGCAACGCATAAGATAGCTAAGCACATGGAGGAATGGGTGCGGGGCTGGCGCCTGGTGGATGTATGGCACGCGCAACACCCACAAGACAGGGACTACTCTTATTTTTCAAACCTGCAACAGTTACACACCAGGATTGACAAGGTGATTTGCTCCGCAGCTATAGCACAGAACATGACCCATACTGAGTATTTGGAGCGTACCCTCTCCGATCATAACCCACTACTTTGCACAATGCGAGCAAATAAAGATAGACCCCCTATACCATTATGGAGACAGGGCCCAGCAGCATTAGAGGACCAAGTATACAGGGAGACACTCCATGCCTATCTTACAGACCACATTAACACCAACTCAGGTTCTGCATCGACTAGAGGTGTGGAATGGGAGACGCTAAAGGTTGCAGAGAGAGGTCATTGCATGAGCCAGACTGTTGGGATTATGCGCACGCTTGAGCGTAATTTGCCTTAGAAACAATCATCCACGACGAAGAAAGGAAGAGGAATAGAACTGCCTCAGAATGCGATAGACTCAGAGACGAAAGACACATACGCTAAGACTGAAGAACAGTTAAGATGCCGCAATACACACAGATATCTGACCTCAATACAAGCAGAGGTGGGTAGGTCGGGGAAGATGCTGGCATGGCTGGTGAGACCAGGAGGAGAGGGGATGCCTATCGTGAGCGTGCATGATGTGAAGGTTTGAGTACATAAACACACACCCAGTGAGGTTAATGGAGCCTTTAGAGAGTACTACACCTACCTTTATAGGCGACCGGATAGCCTGTAGACCGAACGGTTCCAAGATTACCTACACGCATTACCATTGATTGCTTTGACGGAGCGAGAAGGAGATAGCCTGGGGGGCCTGTGACATTAGAAGAGGTAAAAGATGCCATAGCACAACTAACAGCGGGGAAGACTCCAAAAAAAAACCAATACTTGTATGCCTTCAGTTGGTTTATTTGGCATGAACGTTTAACGCGCTCCATAAGCTGGAGTGTTGGGTCATGATTAAATTCCAAGCACTTGGCAATTTAATCTACTGGTATCCAGAATTCTCGACCTTAAACAAGTCAATTTTGGAAACATTGTGAAATCATTTTCTTTAAACTGTTGTTTAATTAAGTTATTTCTTTCTTCTAGCAGTCCCATCAATGCTAAGAAAGTAACAGCAGTCATAGGCAGTGACTCCTATGTTGGACTTTGGAGAAACTACCTGATACTTTGCTGCAGTGCTGCAACCTCCACCACGTCATTGACATCTGCAGGGTCTGTGCGGTGTTCCCCTCCTGAGACACTTGCGTCAACTCCCGACAGTGGATACAGCATTGATTCAAAGGTAGGTATATTGCAAGCCGAATGTTACTCCTGTCTGTCAGTTTCATTTGTGTTTTAATATAGCATTACCATTTAATTGTCACTGTGATGTACATCTCAAAATGGTGCAGTTGCAGCACTTAACCATGTTTTTCAAATATAAGCACTCACAATAATCATAAATGCTTTATTGGTTAAAAAAATCCTTTAAAAACATATATAAGAACATTTTAGAAATTCAGCCTAATTATAGTTTATGCACAATTCATAATTTCTCAATACCACATAAAGATGTGTAGGTCAATTGCAATTTATAGTCTATGCAACACTTCTTTTCATTGCAATCCATGCATACAATAAAAACCTTGACAGTGCAAAAACATTTAGTCATTTGTCTATTTTGATTATACGCAGAGTTTGAGTAAAATCTATACCCCATAGACTGACAGGAATAATCTGCCATTTTCTTAATAAAACCTAGCCCTTGCGAAAAGGTGACATTGATCAAACAGGGGGTGCGTTTGACTGTGATGATACTGGAGCCTGTCATCAATGTGAAATCAGTTGTTGAAAAGATACCCTGGCAGAATTGAATATGAATATTCTCAGCACAATGAGGAATGATATTGTCTAAATAGTCCTATAAGCAGGAATTATTTTGTTTTAAAAAGTGGTCAATATGACTGTTAGTCCTAACTTGTTTAATACATCTTTCCCTTTCATAATTCCAAAATTTGGTTTTGAACTTAATAGCAGCTCTTGGACTAATATGTTCTGGTGAAAACCACAGGCTCTTTAAGTCTAATTTAAAAGGCCAAAATTTTACACACCATAACGGGGGGAAATGATGGATCTTTCCAAAGTACAAAATTCCTTTAGGTAGATCCTGTAAGGCTCAGCAACTGTCTTAAGAAGCAGAGAAACTGAGGCCCAAGTCTAAAGATCCTGTTGCTTTATTCTCACCCATACCTGTTAGATCATGTCTTCCAGTTAGTGTAAAGCAATTGATAAGGTTATCCAACCCAGCACTTAAACAAGGCAAGGTTTGTCAAATCCACCTTCTCGAGATCCAACCCCTCATGTCTTCAGTAAGTGCATCTCCACACTGAACCCATCAAAGATTTTAGTCTGAACTACCATATCCCACGTGTACAGTGACTCGTTTAAGATTTCTCACCCCACTTTGTCAGATAAACTCTGGGTAAATAATCTATTATGACAGGTTATTGCTGGTAGCTCACATGGAGAGTAAGCAGATAGTCATGCAATTAAGGGCTGGCAGCTGGGGACCTGTGTAGAGGCATAGCTGGACTCAGTAGTGCAGCTGCTGGATGATTCCACTGATGTCTTTCTAAATTATTTCTTCTGTTTTGTTAGGAGCTGATGCAAAACCTGGCCCATTTTTTATTAATAAGCGAGTCAACCTCCTCCATTAATCCATCTGTTTCCTTTAGGGTGCAATTCTGGGCTGCATGCCTACAAACCTTCTTGACAAGTGTGTGCCCTGTGGTTTTCCTTTGACCCATCTGTTTCCTTATGGACAATTGGCAGGTAGTAAATTGCAATACCTAAAATAACAGATAGCTGCTGCAAAACAATGTTTATCTAAATATCCGTTGAAACAAATAATGCACCTGGTATTAAAAGCAAGAGTCGGCCGAGCACGGTCTCTTCAGGGCTAATACTGGAAAAATGGGCCTGCCCTTGGCCTGGATGCGGCCTGCCCGCGTCCCTCAATGGCGGAGTCCTGGCGGTGCAATAGAGTGCTTGCAATGTGGCAGCAACAAGAGAAAGACCCATCTCCCCTGCTCCCACCTTGAGTAGCAAAGTCCCTTGGGAATTGTGGGAATCACTCTCTGTGGGGAAAGTGCCACTTTTGGCATGGTTACACCCCCCACTTTTTGCCTAGTGTTGATACCAACTTTGATTGAAAGTGGGCTGTAACCCTGCTAACCAGGCCCCAGCCCCAGCGTTCTTTCCCTAAACCTGTACCTTTGTTTCCACAATTGGCACAACCCTGGCACTCAGATAAGTCCCTTGTAAAAGGTACCTATGGTACCAAGGGCCCTGTGGGCAAGGAAGGTCTCTGCGTGCTGCAGTATGTATTATGCCACCTTAGGGGACCCCTCACGAAGCGCACACACACACACTGCCTTGCTGCTTGTGTGTGCTGATGAGGAGAAAGTCGACATTGCACCCCTCTCAAAGTGCCATGCCCACAAATCACTTCCTGTGGCATAGGTAGGTCACCCATCTATCAAGCTGTACAGTCCTAAGGCAGGGTGCACTGAGGTCTGGCAGTTTGAGTATATGGTCTGGTAGTTTGTGATTACGAACTTCATAGCTCCAGTATGGCTTCACTGAATACTGCGAAATTTGGTATCAAACTTCTCAGAGCAATAAACCCACACTGATGCCAGTGTGGGATTTATTTAAAAATGCACACAGAAGGCATCTTACAGATGCCCCCTGTAGGTTAGCCAAACTGCTAGTGTAGGACTGACTGGTCTGTTCCAGCCTGCCACTTTCAGACAAGTTTCTGACCACATGGTGTGAGTGCCTTTGTTCACTTAGTGTTCAGAAAGCCCGTCCTGGGTGGAGGTGCTTCACAACCCCCCCCCCCAGAACTGTAACACTTGGCTATGAGCCTCTAAGGCTCAAGCCTCCGGTTACAGGGCCCCAGGGCACTCTAGCTAGTGGAGATTCCCCCATTGCCACCCCTAAGGTGTCCAGAGCTCAGGTGACCCCCTTCCCTGCAGAATCCTCCATCTTGGTTTGGAGGACAGGGACTAGTAGGACGAGTTTGTGCCCTTCTCCCCAAAGTGAGTGGGCACAAGGATGGTGTAGCCACCCTCCGGGACAGTAGCCATTGGCTACTGCCCTCTGACCCCTAAAACGCCCCTAAATCTAGGATTTAAAGGCCTCTCTGAACCCAGCTCACCAGATTCCTGGCGACCTAACAAGGAGGACTGCTAAGCTGAAACCCCCAGCAGAGAAGGAAGACGACAACTGATTTGGCCCCAGCCCTACTGGCCTGTTTCCTGCTTCAAAGAACCTGCAAAAGGTCAGCGGGACCAGCGACCTCTGCTCAACTCCAGAGGACTGTCCTGCACCCAAAAAGACTAAGAACTCCTGAGGACAGCGTCTCGGTCTAAAGAAACTTACAACCAAGGCCTCCACCTCATTCCGGATGCATGAGTCTCGACCCCTGTGCACTCGATGCCCACGGCCTGTGTCCAGGTGGTCCACCTAGCAAGAGAGGGTCCCCAGGCAGTTGCAAGCAAGTGCCCACCCTGGGTTGACCTCTCCACCCCTCCACGACGACACCTTCAGAGGGAATCCCGAGGACCCCCCTTACCGCAAAGCTCCAGACGAAGATATCAGATGCCTAAAGAGACACTGCACCCGCAGCCCTTGGGCCTTGGAGAACCCGGCCCCCGGTGCCTCTACGTTTAGCAGACAGCCCTCCTCCTTGTCTGACTGGTGGTGTGCCCAAGACAACCTCCTGGACCTCGCCTGCAGCCTCTGAATGACACCGGAGGCCTCCTCATAGAGCAGCATTGAAAAACCAATGTCCTGTTTGTACCCAGCACCCAGCTGCACCTGTGCTGCTGAGTGTGTGTGTTTGGTGCCTACTTGTGGCCCCTTCAGTGCTCTTTTAAACTCCCCTGTCTGCCCTCCAAGCCGTGGGGACCTACCTGCAGGCAGGCCTGTTTCCAAGTACCCCCGGTCTCCATTGGAGCCCACGTTAAGGTTGCTCAACTTTGACCTCTGCACCCAACCTGGCCCCGTGTTACTGGGTGGGTGGATGTTTTGTGTTAACTTGAACCCCCAACCAGTGGACTTCCTAAAACCCAGACACTGAAACTCCAAGTGTTGTACTTACCTGTAAAACGATCTAACATTTCTTTTCCCCCCAGGAACTGTTTCTGAAAATTGTACAAAGTGTCCATTTTTAAAACAGATTATTGCCAATAATTCAAAAACTGTATTACTTAGCTATTTAAAAGAAAGTACTGTTGATACCTGTGTGAAATATGAGCGTTTTAAGGTTCTTACCTGCAACTTGAATCTTGTGGTTCCAAAAATAAATTAAGAAAATATATTTTAGCTATATAAAAATCATTGGTCTGGAGTTAAGTCATTGAGTGTGTGCTTCTATTGTCTGTGTGTGTACAACAAATGCTTTGTACTACCCTCTGATAAGCCTGACTGCTCGACCACACTCCCACCAAAGAGAGCATTATTATTGTATACTTTAGCCTCTGTTAAGCTTTGGGGAACCGCTGGACTCTGTGCACGCTATCTCACTTTGATATAGTATATACAGAGTCAGCTTCCTACACTCACTAAGTGGAGGCTTGAAGATAAGGGTGGTGAGGCATACTGGGAAAAATAAAGATCCGTATTTCAAAAACATTTTTGAACAATTGTGGCCAAATACACTACTCTTTTGGTTTATACTAGCTTTCTTATGGGGCACTAAGCAGGTAGTCAGTTCAGACAAATTGTTGTCTGTGGTGCCTAGATTTTGCTAGTTATAGAATGGTCTACTGTGGAGCCCATCCGCTTCGATGCCCAAGTCTTACTTGCAAGTTTTCCGGCCTTCTTCTTACAGAAAGCAGCAGTATGTAATTCTGCTGTAAGGTTCTAATTATGAAAAGATTGTCTAATATTGAAGAACACGACTGTGGGAATCATGCATCTTCTGAGTGGTTGCTAAGTCTTGAGTTTCTCAGTGCAGATCCTCTAATCAGAGGCTCCTTTTCTGATCTTTCTGGAATCAGGACAGCTTCTTTCAGGGGTAATCAATCAAAGTCTGTTCTTGTGCTCCAGATCAGCTTCTTTTCTATCTGTATATCGGACAGAAGGCTGCTTCGAGGTGTCAGAACTTGTCCCTAGCCCGTGTAGGAGAAAACAGCAAACCACCAAATGTTTGTTACCAGATAGTGCATTTGTTCTCAGGGGTGCACAGTATATCAAAATCCAATCAATGTATAAAATAGTAATAATGGGGTTCATTGTTATCCTACATTGTAAGCATTGAGGTCCAGCCAACCTGAGTGTTGCCTTCTTCAGGTGAGAATCAGTTGAGGTTTTTCCTCCAATACCAAAGAGATATGGTGTGTTTTGTGTGTTTCGAACACATAGTCTTTAAAGTCCTACCATTTGGGGATTGGTCAAAGTGTGAATGTAGATTGCCCTCTGGCGGAGCTGAGCAAAAGGCCACTTTTGTTTTAATGACAGCCTGCAGCACAGAAAAGGAATGGAAAGGAGTTTCCCCCTGCACTCAGGACGTTTTTCCCCATTCACCATATTTCAGGGTGAATACCCTGAGAACAAAAAAATGTAACAGCTTGGGGGTAGACTACCTCTTGGGCACTTTTGTACATTGTACCAGTAGGCATCCACATTCCTTACAGCTGCTAAAAACACATACACACTCTCCATATACTCTATACATAAGGATACGCAAGTGACCTTAGGGGATTGTGCAGAAATGCACGTGGAAATTAGCAGTTCTGACAATCAAATAATTTTTTTCTGCACTTCGGTTGCAGCTCTGATTTTGTATTAAGGATATCGCCACACTGCTGGAGTGATTATGTGGCAGCAAAAGCTAAGGACCGAATACGCTGTAGATGTTCCTGAGCAGCAAACCTAAGTGCCTTATGACCCCGTTTTCCAGTTCACTTTGTTCTTCTACTCCAACTCCATCTTGGTTGGTGAAAGTGTGAAGTGTTGCAACTCAGTGTGTCGTGGAAACCATCCCACTCCCCCCCTTACCAAGAAGGGAACTCCAAAATCCCATGATGACACAGATCCTATAGATCACGTAGTTTGGGAAAACACTGAACTTGAACCCAAATGAGGAGTTTCTTGTACTCATTTTAAATACTTTGATTTGTTTGAAGAGTCCAGTGCCCAGAATGGGGAAGATAGGAGCTGTGAGGAATTTGTGGTTACATAGTCTCTACCAGAAATAACATTACCAAAGGTAAGTAACTTATTCTTCAGATAGAGACTTCTAACCACAGATTCCTCACATTTTAACTAGATACTAATGCAGTACCTATTTTGAGATAGGTCTGTGAATGCAATCAAACTAAAACTCTATAGATGTGAAATGCTCCTCTTGGCAAACCTGGCTATCCAGACAGCATTTCGTGAATGTATGCAGGGGTGCCCATGTAGCTACCTATCCTGCACATTTACCAGGCACTAATACCAATGAAGTGATAGCTTTTTCCCTTGTGGAAGGAGCTTCTTCACAAGTGCGTAGCAGATGTAAATGCAGAACACGGTCCAGCAGGTGATGAACCTCTTCTATGCAGCCTTGCCTTTTTTTGCATCAGTGAACCCCACAACGAGCTGACCACCCCCCTATTGTTCTCTGGTATGATCCGTGTAAAAGCTGTGCAGTTTTGGGGTTCAAGACTTAGAGGGCTAAGGGTGATCATAGAATGCTAGCTGGCTGATAGCTTGACCAAACGAGAAACAGTGTCACAACTTTTGGCAAGAAGCATGCCTGCACCTGCTGAACCAGTTGGTCTGGGGAAAACTCTGGTATATGGCGGGTTGAGAGAACACGCTTTCTCGCTTCGACGCCATACTGATGTAATGGCATCAAACATTGTCTTGAGAGTAAGAAACTGCAAGGGGCAGTTGTGGAATACCTCAAAGATAATACACATCAAATATATGAGGACCAGGTGAAGACTTCAGAACACAAAGGGAGAGGTGGAGGTAATCAAGAAGGGCACAACTCTACAGTTAGATAATGATAAATCTCAACAGTGTGATGACTATGGATAGAGAGCTGCATTGGTCTATGCTAGAAATTATTCCAAGTTGGATATTGGAGATTTTTCTATCAAGAGGGCAGGATGAACTCCACCTCAACCCAGAAAGAGTTCTTAAATAACTTTAGATCAGAAGGGATCCAGATCACTTAAAGCAGGTAAACCCAGGTTATCACCTTTTTTTTCCAAGGGTACCTGTGGTATACATATAAAAAAGAATTATAGGGTGCAGGCAAGGCATAATCTTCCCACAATCTGTTGTAAGCCTTACATGATGGTATGATTTTACCCATCTTTCCAGTGTGGGATGAGGTCACCATTGATGAAGCATGCCATAAATAGTAGATGTGGTCTCCTCTTCCATTAAAATTGGCATCTCTGGAACATTGGAATTTCTCGCATAGACTAGTGTAGCTTAACATAGCTAGCCATCACCCTCTGTTGTGATTTCTGGCCAAATAAACACCCCACTGCAACATCATGGAGAGAGGAAGGATACAGATGTTGTAGGCCTTTCTATTAAAAATAAAATACGAAATATACCCTTTAACTGTGCACAGATGAAAACCTTGCTGGGTGAGAGATAAAATAAGCAGATCGTCAGATAACTTTGCCCTAAGCCACACATTTGTCCCAATTACAGGCTTATACAGTTTTTGTCAAAGGACATCTGGCAGCCGAGAAGACTTCTCTCTGGAGGAAGGTCGAAGGTGTTCAGCTGTTGCTGTTAAATCTCCAAGCATGAAGGTGGAGATTGTGATGACCCACGTGTAGAACCCTGCTCTGTTGCTGTAACAGCATGCCATCCAGGAGAGGCGGCCTGATCGGAGGACAGATGCTGAGCCCAGGAGCTCTCTATCATACTCTCCATGCCCAAACCAGGGCCATTAGGATCACTTAGGCACGGTCAGTCCTGATCTTCTGCAAAACTCAGGCAGAAGAGGTATTAGCGGGGTAGGCATACAGGGGCCCCTAACATCTAACCTAGATGGAACGCATCTCTGAGCAAGAGATCCTTTGGAAGAATGAGTTACTTACCCTCGGTAACTCCTTATCTGATAACTCTCCATCCGCAGAATCCTTACTTTAAAATGATCCCCAAGCATCAGACGGGAACTGGAACTTTTCAAGCAGAACACCTGTGCGCCGGTAAGGGATTTTGTTCGGCTTCATGCCATAAGTGACTTATGTGGTACCCATATAAGTGCCACCTCAGCGACCTGATGTCAGTTCATTTTCAGGACTTTCCGTGCGAGGAGCCAAGATGAGTACTTACAACTGATGTGAGTTTCTAGGGCCCTTTTAAAGAGGGAAATCCTCATCCTCTAATCAGGTCGCAGAGTGGGGAGGTAAGGAATCTGTGGCTAGAAAGTCTACCAGATAAAGCTCTGTCCCTAGATATCTGTTGGCAGATGGAGGATGGGTGGGTCGGAAGGAATTTGTGGTAGATAGTCTGTACCAGATAAGACGTTACCAAAGTGTCAAAGCAAAATTTTGTCTTGAAGAGAAATAATGGTCAATACACAGTCCTGGTATGAAAATCATAGCAAAGTTTATTTGCTAGAGCCTGTAGGCGGAAGACTCTGCTCACAGTAACACACTGTGGAGCTCTTCAAAAACAGTCATTAGAGGCTTTTTATAAGGTTCAACGCTCATTAGTTTGCATTACAAGCACTATTTCACAAGCTACAAAAAGCTGCAAAAACATACAATTGACAGTAAAAGTAATTATTCTTTAAGGGAAAACCAGCTTATCGGTAGAGTAATTTAGGATATGGTGCCTCCAAGAGTGCCTCCTTGTCTCAATTTCAAAGTCCCTGTCTAGGACACATTGTATTTCATGTGTAGCATTCTAACCCCTCTAAAAGTCACATTCCAGCTTCGTAGTGTAAGAAGCTATAATTCTGTAACACATCCCACTTTTATTTTCTCAAACATCCTAAAGCAGTTACATTTTATTTTCAAAATAACCAATTCTTTCTCTAAGCTTCAAAGGTTTAGTGATTTGCGACTGCACAAAGCTGAGATAACACTGTCCCTACACCATGTCTGCATTTATAATTTGAAAACAGAAGACGAGAAAACCTCATGTTTTAGCTCAAGAGGTCATACAGAGGAATGTATGCGTGTTTAACGAAAGCAACCTTTAAACAGTATCCTAAATGCAATTGCTAAATGCTTGGACAATGGTTCAAGATCTCGTGTTGATTTTATTTTGCTTTCACAAAAGGTATGTAACTTGCTTATCTGATAGGCACATCTAACTGCAGATTGCTTACATTAGAATAGATACCCAAGCAATGCCTCCCTGAAGGCGGGCCTGCAAACCCAATTTAGAATAGAAAGTCCAGCAGAACTGAACAGGCAAAATGCCTGTCCCGATGGACCTGACTGTCCAGCCAGAAGTGCTTATTAAAGATGTACAAGGAAGCCCACATTGCAGCCTCACAGATGTCCAGGACCAGTACTCCTTGAGCTAATTCAGTGGTTGCAGCTTAGACTCTGATAGAATGAACACACAATCCCTCAGGTGGTTGCTTCTTGGCCAGTGTATAGCAGATCTTTATGCGGAGCACTATCCATCTGTAGATGGTTAATTTCTGCATAGTCTTCACTTTCTTGACCCCGATGTACCCCTAAGTGCCAGAATAGTCTCACCAACATCAGGAGGAAGATCGAAAGCTGTCAGGTGTTGCTGCTCAATCCCCGTTCATGAATATGAACCATGTGCCCGTTTGTGTGAGGCCTCTCCCCTGCTGCTGAACCAGAAGATCCTTCCCACGAGGCAGCCTGATTGGAGGACTGATGCTGAACCCCTCAATAAACCAGGCTCTCTGTGACCAATCAGCTGGTGTAAGAATAACTTGGGCCCAGTTGTTCCTGATTTTCTTGAGAGCTCTGGGCAGGAGAGTGGTATTGGTGGAGAGGCGTACGGGAAGCCGGAGCTCCACTAACGACAAAAAAGCCTCTCTGAGCGTTAGCTGCCTTGGAAACTCCAGTATGCAGAACTGCTGACATTGCACGTACTCCGTGATGGTGAACAGATCTAACCAAGGTTCTTCCCCTCTTGAACAAGAAATTACATCACCTTTGGATGGAGATGCCATTGTGATCTGCTGCGCATCGATGGCTGAGTTTGTCCTCCCTGGGATTCAGAGCGACTACCATGTGTTGAACCACCAGGGAAATAACCTGGTGTTCCAGCCATTTCCAGAGACGCTGAGCCTCCTGACAAAGGGTCCACAACCACCACCCGGCCTGTTTATTATAGTGCCACATGGCAGTGGTAATGTCTGTGAAGACCTGCATAGCCTTCTCTTCATAAAGGGCAGAAAGGCCTCAATGGCAGTCAAATCACCTGAAGCTCCAAGTTTATGTGGAGCACGGACTCCGCTGGAGATCATTGTCCTCTGATCTCCACCTCCCCAGAAGGCCCCCTCAGCCCAGGAGGGATGTATCTGCCACTACAGTCGGTTCTGTCTGGGAAAGGGAGAGGGGTTGGGGGGGGGGGGTGAAGGTCTGTCACTGTCCGATTGCAGCTCTGCAGCCACCACAGCAGATCTGTTGCTTTCAAGATCGGGACCCTGTTGGAGATATTGCCCTGATGCTGAGCACATTGGAAAGTCATTCCCCTTGCAGAGCCCCCATATACCAACAGCCATGTGTTACAAGAAGGGTGCAATAGGCCATGAGTCCCAAGAGCCTCTATCTTTTTCACTGAAACCCAGGATAGAAGCTGAAGACATCTTTATGATAGCCTGTATATCTAGGACTCGCTGTTCAAGAGAATAAACACAAAACTCCACTGTGAACAGCTCCAATCAAAGGTATTGTCTGAGAGGGAATCCAGTGTGACTTCCGCACTTAGTGAACTCCAGCCAGTGTAGGAAGTTTGCTGTAGTGTGGAGGTGGGACATGACTGCTGAAACTAGGTCGCTTTCAACAGCCAGTCGTAAAGATAAGGGAAGACTAGCACCTGTGATCTCCGCAAGTGTGCTGCAACCATTGCCATCACCTTGGTGAACATCTGAGCTGTGCTGGTGAGGCCCAAGGAGAGCACAGTGAATTGAAAGTGCTCCTGGCCCACCATGAACAGAAGGTAATCTCTGAGGGTGGGCAGGACGAGAATGTGAAATTATGGGTCCTGCAAGTCCAGTTCCACCATCCAGTCTCCTGTATTCAGGACTGACAGAACTTGAGCGAGTGTGAGCATTTGAATTTCTCCTGATTGAGGAAGAGTTTGAGAAGGCGCAGATAGGATATAGGGTGAAGGCCTCTGTTGTTGATCACCATGGGAATGGCAACCACAACCAGCTTCTGATGCCGGCACCCTCTCAATAGCTCCCTTAGCCAAGAGTGCCGCCACTTGCGTGCAGAGTAAGAAAAGATGGTCCTCTGTCAACCAGTCGTAATTGAATGGCATGGATACAGTGATTGCAACAAAGGTGATGGAGTAGTCCCTTTGTAAAATTTGCAGAACTAACTGTTGTGACAGTATTGACCTCCAGTAGAGCAGGTGATGGTGTATTCTGTCCCTGTCCCCTGCTACTGTATGCTGAAGATGGTAGGGGTCAAACTAATAGGGCTTGGAGGCTGCATCTGGCGGGGGAGTGGTGGACTTGCCTGATCGCTGGCTTCCTGACCCGCATGGTCTATAGGAAATGTGTCTTCGTACATGAAAGGGCTTTGAAGCTTGCAAGCATGACGGCTGAGAAAGGTATTGACATGGTTTGAAACCCCTTCCATGGCCATGAAAGGGGCAAAAGGCCAACGGGGTGTCAAAGTGCCATAGATAGACCAAAGGACCTGGCCTTATCAATGGAGTCCTTAAAGTACTCTAGGACTTGAGTCCCCCTTCTCTCCAAAGAGACTGGTACCATTAAAAAACATACATATGCAATGTTTGGACTTCCCCAGAAGCACCAGTAGTTCTCAGGCAGGCGTGATGCCGAAGGGCTACCTATGAAGGAACCGCTCTTTTCAGCAAGTCAGTCATATCAAGCCCACAACAAATGGTGAATTTTGATGCATCCTTCCCGTCAGCAATAGCCTGAGATTGTGGGTCAGACCTCCTAGAGACCATAGGCAGCACTTGTGTAACAGAATCCCAGATTATGTGGGACTAATGGCTCAAGAGGCATGTGGTGTTCTCCAGCGGCAGTGTTCAACTGGCAGAAGAGAGCATTCTTTCAGAAGGCCCCCAGCTTCTTAGATGTCCTAACTGGAGGACCTGAGGGGGGGTGGTAGCGGTGGGCAATCATCCTGTGCGCAGAACTCCCCATGCAGGGCTTGGTCCAGGCCCAGGGAGGGCATCAGTGAGGGCTTCATTAAAGGGAAGCAAGGGTTTGGAGGGGGGCAGTCCTCAGCTGCAGCACCTTTGTCGAGATGTTAGTCTTGACTAACAGTGAGGGTCCATGATCACAGCTGCCCTATGCACCACCCTACTGAAGGAGGCCCCATCCTCTTGTTGCTTCAGAGGGTGCACTGCTTCAAAGGAGGGAAGAGCAAGTGAGGTGTACCCTAGTGGCATCTGCCAGATCCTCATACTAGGTGTCCTCAGTGTTATTCAGTGGTTGGTGGTGATCATTAGGATTGCCATATGCCTCCCGTTCCCTCAGTGTACCTGGCCTGTCAAAGAGAAAAGGCTCTGGTTCCAACCTGGAAAGCATATCTCCAGATGGCTCTGGCTTTACGATGCCAGTTCTGCCCAGTGTCTGAGTTAAGAGCGATGGAGATGTCGTCTAAGGGCGTTGTTACAGGAGTGGGGGTGTGAGGTTTGTCTTGCCGGCAGTGCCATTCTGGATCCATCACTGACTCCAAGAGGCTGAGGTTGTATCCGCTGGCTGGAATACAGTAGTGGTTCCTCCTGAACCCATGGGGCCTAAAGGCACTCCAGAGGGGTCATGCCACCCAAAAGTGAGGTGCACAACCTCATAGAATTCTCTAAGTTGGGCGAAGGGCACTCTGGAAAAATTGGGGAAGTGCGAAGCCAACCCTAGTTGAGGCTCCATAGAGGCGCGGGCCTGGAATGCCGATGCTCTGTCGTCTCACCTGAGTATTTATACATTTGCGGGGAAATCAGACATCTCTTCAACTTCTTAGATATTTGTTTTCTTGTGTGATTTAAGAGATGACGACTTTGACCCAGATGACAACTGTGCTACTCCACAAGCGGTCCAGGGACTGGCTTCCAGCAGCATGGAGCTTGAGGGAGCTCTCGCTCAGCACCTTTGGGTTCATGGAGCAGTAATCCTCACAGCCCTCAGTCATTGTCCAGGCACCATAGATAGACTGTGGCGTTTGTCACAGACATCTGCCAGTGAAAAGCACCACATAGTTTGAAAAGAGCCAGTTTCTTGGGGGACATTCTGAAAATGTGTCCATGGATCGGAGCTATCTGTTGAGGAGAAGTAAAGAACTGATTATAGCACGCCGAAGTGGCTGCTATATCAGTACTGCGTATGCCACTTCCAGTGCAGATGACACTGCCACCTACCGGCCCTCAGGGGTACTTCTCTAAAATTTCTAGATCAAGTTTGACTCCTAGGGATAATTCTAAGGTAAGGAATCTGCAGCTAAACGTTTCTGTCAGATACTCTGACACACAGAACTGCTGACATTGGTGAATAGATAGAGCAAAGGTTCTCCCCATTTGCGGATGAGACCTTTCATCACCTCAGGGTCACCTCTGGGTGCAACTGTCAATTGTGGTTCACTACGGGTCACCAGCTGACTTTGTCTGCCCTGGCATACAAAAAGGAGCCTGCCAAGAGGTTTGCCACCATGAAAATAACTTGATGGTTCAGCGATTTCCAGAGGTGCAGGTCCTCCTGGCCCAGGGTCCGTGACCCCACCCAGTTTGTTGCAATACCACATGCTAGGTGTTAATAAGGTCCTGAACCAGCATCCCATTGATGGACGGAAGGAATAGCCCTCCGCTCCAAAAAGTGAATGTGGATCAAGGACTTGGCCGGAGACCACCTGCCTCTGAACTCCACCTCCCCTGGTTTTTTGCCCCAACCAAGTAGTGATACATTGGTCGTCACTGTCATTTCTGGGTAGGCTAGCGTGAGGGGTCTATAGTTCACTCCATCGTGGTCTAGTAGCCACTGCAGATTTTTTTTACAGTCTTTCCTGGAATCTGACTTGGCAAAAAAGGTCCCCTTAATGTTGAGTCCACAGAATCTCCAGGTCCCACTGTTGATCCAGCATATGCCACCAGAAATGTTTGGCCAGCGGTATGCAGGAGGACATCAACACCAGAAACCTCAGTCAACCTCACTGAAATCCAGGACTGAGGCTGAAAGTTCCAGAAATATCCTGAACTTTCCTTTCCGGGGAGAAAGGCACAAAACAACCATTTCCAGAATGGCTTTTATGAAGGGGAGTGTTTGAAAAAGAGAGCGATGCATCTTTGGCACGTTTATAGTGAACCCCAAAATTGCTTCTGTCCCACCGTGAACTGCAGCTAGCACCGATGGGCCTGCAGGATTGGAACATGGAAATAGGGCTTCTGCCTATCCAGCCACAATCCAGGGTAACCTGGTCCAAGTTGAACTTTCTTAATTTGTCCTTCCAGAAGGTGTTTAGAGGGTGTGGGTCTATAAGTGGAGGAAGGTCTCAACCATTTTTAGCACCAGAAAGTAGATGGAATAACAATTGAGATCTATTTCTGGCACAGCCAGGAGGAGAGGGAACAGGTTTTGGGGCAGAGCAAGGCTTCGCTTAGGCCCCTAGAAGAGTATATCAGTAAGTACCTCTTAAAGGACAGTAAGGGTTCACTAGTGGTTTACCATAGGACCACCGCAAAATAAGCACACTCATTAGTGGCAGGACCTTACCGGTGTGTCAATGCCACTGGCCTCTTGAAGGTCCTCATATCAATTCTTTTCCTGATAGAGTTGGCCACTTTATTAACCTGCATCTTAATCATTGTCAGAATCTGTACCATGCTTAACAAGAAGTGCAGTATGTGAGATCTTTCTTGTGTAGGTGAGATGTTAAGAGCATGCTGAAATACAACTGAAAGCGGGCACAGCTTGGCAAAGGTTGTAGCACCTCCAAGTCTGAGAGCACAATGGGCACCTCGTGCCAATGTCGGTGTTAATGCTCCAGCAACCGGCGTCAATTGTGGAGATAGAAGACGGTACATGAGGTACAGAATCTGTATTGGTTTTGCAGGTGGCCCTAGAAACTGGGTGTACTGGGACAAGTTGTGGGCTTGACGCATAAGTTAACTGGCTTCACAAGCAAGATCTGGAGGAATGTGACATCCTTGCACCTTCTTAGGATTACAAGAATGATAGGTAACAGTCTTGTTTGGAGTTGTTTTTTTTCTTCAACTTCTGCAAATAGTTGTAGCACAACAAAAAAATGACCTTTGGGTCGACCTCTGTGAATTCTGGACCAGGACCGAGACCTACACTTGGACCAGCCTTGACGAGGAGTTGTTCAGTGCTTGGCGATGTAGAGTTTTGCCTTGCAGTGCAATATGACCTTGAGGTTCATCTGCGCACAATCACTACAGGCCCGACTCAATCCCAGGCACCACAGTTAAACCTAATCACGATCTGTCACAGACATTTGCTTGCAGGAGTTCTTACAGAGTTCAAACCTGTCAACATTCGGAAGTGACATTTCTGTTGCCCACTGTAATTTTGTTGGGGCTAAAGATCTCTAAGTGATAAGCAGTAGCTATAGTTCTACATCTGGTCTCACGGAGAAAAGGAACTTATAACAGCTCATGGGAGTGGCGCCTATATAGTCGCCACATAATTTCCAGGGCAGAACAGTGTGGGTGCGGAGCTAAACGCATCACCTACTGGTGCGCAGAGGTATTTTTAGAAAAGCTTCTGGATCCAATCTGACACCTAGCAAAATATTCAGAAAGTGAGGAATGTGCAATTAGAAGTCTCTATCAGAAGCTATTTGTAGCAGCATGATTATGCTTTATATATGCCATTTCACCTGTCCCTGAAGATCACAAGAACATGGGACAGTGCGTATCTCACAGTGAGACTGACTGAGTAACAGCTGACTGATGCACATCATCCCTCTTGATAGAAACAGAGTATGAGTACAACTCCAGCAACAGACAAAATGAAACAAGAGAAAAAACAATGGTGTTCTAACTGCCCTGGTTGCTACAAGGCCAATTACAAAAATCAGGATTTTATTGCCAGCACTGAAAAATTATTCTTTTCAGAAGAGCTGGAATTCATTGGAAGTTAGGGATATACACAGTCTCTGTATTATTTTGTAGACAAAATTAGCATAGAAAAGATAATTTGACAAAGATTTTGTAGAGAAAGCAGCATGAAAAATCATGCTGGAGCAGAATTTTATGCTCTCATTGTAAGTCAATCTTAGTTATTGTGGATTGTTAGTTATTCCTTAGTATCATTAACGTTTTACAGTGCATTTCTACTAGCTGTACTCGGCTCTATGATCTCAAGTCTAGGAACCTGCACAGTGGTCACAACCAATTTGCTTTTGGGGCTCTGCGTCTGAGGCCACCGAGAGTAGTCTCTTCATAGGCTCCGCACATCATTTCAGAGCACAGAGGTACGGTTGGAAAAGTTTCAGAATCCAGTCTGACGCCTGGGGAATACTCAAAAGGTGAGGATCTCTAGTTAGTCTCTACCAAAAAGAGTGTTACTGGAGGTAAGTTATGTGTGCTTTATGCAGAACCGTTGGTCTTTAATTTGATCTCATTCCTAAAATGTTTGTTTTATATATTGTCTTTGTCATATTTTAGTATTATATTTAACAAATTAACTTTGGTAAAACAAAAAAGTATTTTAACACAAACTTTTTTTTCTCACTCCTAAGGTGAATGTAATATGCTAATAAACAAGCATGTCAATGCGTTTGAATAAAAAAACATGGTCTCTGAGTAGAAACTGTTGCCACTGCTTTCTTTATTCATGTTTATTGACGTGTTGCTCTTTTAAAATCTCCCTAAAAAGAAATGAGCCCTACCATCTCCACCTCCATCGTCCGATGTGTTGTCTTCATCTACTCCATCTGTATTGCCTTCTACTCTGTGTTCTGAAATGGGTGCAGGCTTTGTTACCCCAACACATCCTGACCTCTTCAAATACTGCCCTCTTTTTTTCCTATCTCTTGTACCTCTCTCATCAGCTTAAAATCATTTATTTTTCTCACCACAATGCCCACATAAAGCTTTCCCAGGCTTTTCTTTTGATGGGCGAATGTGGGTGCTTTGATTTCAATTTCTAGTCACTGAATGTGATACATTGGATCTTTACCATAAACGAATTGTGCAACAAAGCTTATTGGAATGCAGGTTATGCGTCTATCATTTATGATTTATGTTCTTTCCTTTTGAGCAATTGTAGGAAGTTGGCTCTGTATGTGCTATTTCAAAGTAAGGAATAGCATGCACAGAGTCCAAGGGTTCCCCTTAGAGGTAAAATAGTGGTAAAAAGAGATAATACTAATGCTCTATTTTGTGGTAGTGTGGTCGAGCAGTAGGCTTATCCAAGGAGTAGTGTTAAGCATTTGTTGTACATACACAGACAATAAATGAGGTACACACACTCAGAGACAAATCCAGCCAATAGGTTTTTATATAGAAAAATATCTTTTCTTAGTTTATTTTAAGAACCACAGGTTCAAATTCTACATGTAATATCTCATTCGAAAGGTATTGCAGGTAAGTACTTTAGGAACTTCAAATCATCAAAATTGCATGTATACTTTTCAAGTTATTCACAAATAGCTGTTTTAAAAGTGGACACTTAGTGCAATTTTCACAGTTCCTAGGGGAGGTAAGTATTTGTTAGTTTTACCAGGTAAGTAAGACACTTACAGGGTTCAGTTCTTGGTCCAAGGTAGCCCACCGTTGGGGGTTCAGAGCAACCCCAAAGTCACCACACCAGCAGCTCAGGGCCGGTCAGGTGCAGAGTTCAAAGTGGTGCCCAAAACGCATAGGCTAGAATGGAGAGAAGGGGGTGCCCCGGTTCCGGTCTGCTTGCAGGTAAGTACCCGCGTCTTCGGAGGGCAGACCAGGGGGGTTTTGTAGGGCACCGGGGGGGACACAAGCCCACACAGAAATTTCACCCTCAGCAGCGCGGGGGCGGCCGGGTGCAGTGTAGAAACAAGCGTCGGGTTTGCAATGTTAGTCTATGAGAGATCTCGGGATCTCTTCAGCGCTGCAGGCAGGCAAGGGGGGGATTCCTCGGGGAAACCTCCACTTGGGTAAGGGAGAGGGACTCCTGGGGGTCACTTCTCCAGTGAAAGTCCGGTCCTTCGGGTCCTGGGGGCTGCGGATGCAGGGTCTCTCCCAGGCGTCGGGACTTTAGGTTCAAGGAGTCGCGGTCAGGGGAAGCCTCGGGATTCCCTCTGCAGGCGGCGCTGTGGGGGCTCAGGGGGGACAGGTTTTGGTACTCACAGTATCAGAGTAGTCCTGGGGTCCCTCCTGAGGCGTCGGATCTCCACCAGCCGAGTCGGGGTCGCCGGGTGCAGTGTTGCAAGTCTCACGCTTCTTGCGGGGAGCTTGCAGGGTTCTTTAAAGCTGCTGGAAACAAAGTTGCAGCTTTTCTTGGAGCAGGTCCGCTGTCCTCGGGAGTTTCTTGTCTTTTCGAAGCAGGGGCAGTCCTCAGAGGATGTCGAGGTCGCTGGTCCCTTTGGAAGGCGTCGCTGGAGCAGGATCTTTGGAAGGCAGGAGACAGGCCGGTGAGTTTCTGGAGCCAAGGCAGTTGTCGTCTTCTGGTCTTCCGCTGCAGGGGTTTTCAGCTGGGCAGTCCTTCTTCTTGTAGTTGCAGGAATCTAATTTTCTAGGGTTCAGGGTAGCCCTTAAATACTAAATTTAAGGGCGTGTTTAGGTCTGGGGGGTTAGTAGCCAATGGCTACTAGCCCTGAGGGTGGGTACACCCTCTTTGTGCCTCCTCCCAAGGGGAGGGGGTCACAATCCTAACCCTATTGGGGGACTCCTCCATCTGCAAGATGGAGGATTTCTAAAAGTTAGAGTCACTTCAGCTCAGGACACCTTAGGGGCTGTCCTGACTGGCCAGTGACTCCTCCTTGTTTTTCTCATTATTTTCTCCGGCCTTGCCGCCAAAAGTGGGGCCTGGCCGGAGGGGGCGGGCAACTCCACTAGCTGGAGTGTCCTGCTGGGTTGGCACAAAGGAGGTGAGCCTTTGAGGCTCACCGCCAGGTGTGACAATTCCTGCCTGGGGGAGGTGTTAGCATCTCCACCCAGTGCAGGCTTTGTTACTGGCCTCAGTGTGACAAAGGCACTCTCCCCATGGGGCCAGCAACATGTCTCGGTTTGTGGCAGGCTGCTAAAACTAGTCAGCCTACACAGATAGTCGGTTAAGTTTCAGGGGGCACCTCTAAGGTGCCCTCGGTGGTGTATTTCACAATAAAATGTACACTGGCATCAGTGTGCATTTATTGTGCTGAGAAGTTTGATACCAAACTTCCCAGTTTTCAGTGTAGCCATTATGGTGCTGTGGAGTTCGTGTAAAACAGACTCCCAGACCATATACTCTTATGGCTACCCTGCACTTACAATGTCTAAGGTTTTGTTTAGACACTGTAGGGGTACCATGCTCATGCCCTGGTACCCTTACCTATGGTATAGTGCACCCTGCCTTAGGGCTGTAAGGCCTGCTAGAGGGGTGTCTTACCTATACTGCATAGGCAGTGAGAGGCTGGCATGGCACCCTGAGGGGAGTGCCATGTCGACTTACTCATTTTGTTCTCACCAGCACACACAGGCTTGTAAGCAGTGTGTCTGTGCTGAGTGAGGGGTCTCTAGGGTGGCATAAGACATGCTGCAGCCCTTAGAGACCTTCCTTGGCATCAGGGCCCTTGGTACTAGAAGTACCAGTTACAAGGGACTTATCTGAATGCCAGGGTGTGCCAATTGTGGATACAATGGTACATTTTAGGTGAAGGAACACTGGTGCTGGGGCCTGGTTAGCAGGGTCCCAGCACTCTTCTCAGTCAAGTCAGCATCAGTATCAGGCAAAAAGTGGGGGGTAACTGCAACAGGGAGCCATTTCTTTACAGCAATATATACAGGTTGCAGCAGCAATGTATTTAGAACAATGTTTTCCTTTGCAACAGGTTTCTTGTTTGTTGTCTTATGCTAGTTATCTAGTTGGGTAGGAAACAACTGTTATTCTTACTGTTGGACCTTGGGAAGTGCTGTATTTACACCATTCTGTATATATTCTTAATCATGTATTTCTAAATGATCATGGCTAAATTAGGGTGGGAGCCAATCGACTCAGTGCACAAAAATGTATGCTGAGTGCACAAACTATGTATGATTCTTATAGGACTCAAATAATGTTTGTTATTCTAGGTCCTTGGTATCCCATCCCCTTCTTCCTTGTTTAAGCACGTAGTGCCAATGATGCGCTCTGAGAGCATGGAAATTACAGAATCCCTTGTTCTAGGGCTTGGCAGGACCAACCCAGGAGTTTTCAGGTAATGTGCTTTATTCGTATTCCTGCCTTAATATTGAATACTTGTTACTTGTTTTCTCCGTGTGAAGCATACAATGCCATCTAGGGAATCATTTCATGCTGTCAGAAAGATTTTTATTTGATATTAATTCGTTTTAATCCTTAACTAAGAAACCAAAGTACTGGAATATGTGAAATGTTTGTTGGACCTTTGGTGCTAGTAATACATTTTTTACAGTTCAAGGGAAGCATGATCAATTTAATCAGTCATGCTTTTTAATCTGTTTATCTTATAATTTAACACATGCTACATTCCTATAATTCCAAAAATTAGAAAATTATACTAAAACGTCAAAACAGACTGACCGCGAGATTAAAAAAAAAAAAAAAAAAGAGTCTGGAAGGCCATTTTACAAGTCAGTTTGCAGATTATTGCTCTGTACTTGGGCCGACCAAAACCACTGTTGTGGATGGGCTTTCTCCTATAGCAAAAACTGCTGGACAGAACTACTTAGTGTTTTTACTGAATATGAATGCTCAACCAATTTAGCTTCTTTGCTTCATTTGGAGCAAATGTGCTTAGTAGTTTTTAATGCATTTAAATTTTGAATAGACCTAATGTGATTATCAAATTTCTAATTTTATGAAAATCTCTGAAACTTTAAATCTAACCCTAATCTGATTAACTGAAGTGTTTTACTCACATCTGCAATTACACTTCATGAACCAGCTGTCCACAGTTCAGAACACTTGTTGGGATTTGTTTTTGCCAGGGCCATATGTATGCAAAGTGAATCCTCCAAAATATTGTATAAACACTAATGCTAAGAAATAGGGGAGAAATATTCAGTATCCTGCCAAGGAGTACTGGACCTTGCCAGAAAAGGCTATGCTGCATGCAAGCTACTGGGGTAGTATGCACAATTGAAGCTGTGCCCTAGTGGTACTGTGAAGCAAAGGAATGGGGAACGCTGTTGTGACTGAAAGCCACACATGCACATAAAATGCAATGTAGGTCTTGGGCTACTGGGCCCAGCCACAGACCTTGACCTGTCAAAACGGACTATGAAAATGGCCATAGGTGACAGTGTGTCTAATGCAGGGTGTGGATTGTTATGGGCTGTATCAAGCAAGGTCTAATGACAAGTTTGTGAATGATGCCCGGTGTCCAGTCTTGAATGAATATTCAGGCTGCTATTTTGGTCACAGGGAAGGGCAAAAGCTACTAAAGACTGATGGATAATTCAGACAGTAGATTCCTCAGTTTGTGAATAACCCCAAATGCCAAACTGGACCTGGAGAGGTCTCTGCATTGCTCCTGGCAGATAGCATTGGGTGGCTCCACTTAAACTTTGTCCTGCCCTTGAAGTGATGCCGAAGCCACATATATGCCACTCTTGTGTGCTGACATCAGTTTCTTTCTTACTGGGCCTTCAGGTGTGGATCAGGAGTTTGCTACCTCAACTTTTACCTGTCTTGTAGTGAATCCTAGTTCGTTTTAATGTGATAACAGGAGTTAGCTTAGCCTCCGGCTTGCAGACTCGTGCCCCAGTCACCTAGTGACTTTTAACCTACTTAGCTTGCTCTGTCTTAGCCCATTTAATTATTTAATTCTTCTAAGATGGCTGCCTTGTTTATAGTTAGGCCACATGTTATGAGTTACATTATCAGTGTCACCGCGCTAAGGCGTTAAGATCAAGCAACAAAGACAAACAGTAGGTGTTCACACTTAGGGATTTTGCCTCTCTATACTTTCGAGGGATTGTTTATATTAATTGCCGTCCCAAGCGTGTCTGTTATCTATTGTTTGGGAACACACCTACGTCAGGGGTCCTTGTAGATCAGGATAAATACATCGCACTTTAGACAGATAATCAGAGGGATTCCAACCAGAGGGCATCGCCACCATTGCTGATATCGATGCTACAGTTGTCTTGACGCTGACCCAGTCTTCGTGTCCCTGCGGAGTCTGAGATAGAGACCTCATTCCAAGGTAATGATGGTTGGGGACTCCTCTCATGGACATGGCATTGACAGATTAGGTTTAACAAACCCAGCTGTCCTTTAGGTATGAGGTTAGGCCTTTCACATTAGGGTATTAGGGCATATTACATCTCGTATGTCTTATCTATGCATTGCAAGATGGTGGGGGTCTTTGTAATAATGACTCTTGTCTTCACAATTCTGTTCCTTGCATTATTCATTATCCTAATCATTGCAGCCAATGCAACTTATCGTAAATTGCAGTTATGTTAAATAAAAACTATTGAAACTTTACTGCATCTTTGTTATTGCCTGTGTTTGTAGGAGACATGATTTATCTGCGAGAAAGGGGTAATCTCCGTTTAACCACAACACTCCCTGAGATGTCTTATTCGCGAGTCCATGTGTAAAAGCTGCCACAAATCACCTTTTAATATTGTGTTTCTGGTGAGGTGCTGCTAGTGAGGCGGTAAGGTTGGGACAACAGTTGTGACTTGTTGTAGGAAAGGCGTAGTCACCTACAAGCAAAAGTACTGTCATCCTTTAACCAGCAGTCTTGCCCAGAGCAAGAGTCCAAACTACGACAGTCTGTGATACTGACTCCTTACCATTCTTGAGGCCAGAGCTGCAAAAGTTCCTCTTTACTCTCAAAGTTGTTAGTTAAGTCCAAGTCAAACTAGCAACTCAAGAAGTCAGTGTGACTCTCTGAAATTGCCCCAGTATTATGCAGAGAAGTTGTAGGGACATCCAGATGCTTCTCAGTTTCCTCCCGATTAACCCATTCCATAGTGATGCAACCTGAATTCCTGGGTCCATCAGCAACCACAAGTAGAGGCTTTTAAGGAGGCCAAGGTATGCATCTTCAGACCCCCCTGGGGCTCTTTTGTGCCCCATTGATGCAAGCAGGCCTCTAGGTGGGCTACTGTTGGCTGATCCAGCATTCTGTACCTGTTGCTTCTGCTACAGGGTCTGCCCTAGCTCCAGGGCTGGCACCCAACTTGATTTCAAATCTGGCACCATGATCTCCCTGCAATGCTGATGTCAGAGGGGAACAAATTGTCTTATTGGACTCCAAAGCAAAATCTGTACAACCTCGACTGAAGTAGTGCCCTCCACAACCTTTGGCGGAGCTGATCCAACCTCATTTTGATGTGGACAGAACACTGCCACTACCTAGGACACTCCTCTTTCCTTTTGCCTCAGATTCGGAACACTGTCAATACTGTGACACTGGAGAATGGATGCTATGTCCTTTTATTATGATCAGGACAATCCCTTTATGGACCTTCTGAACAGTACGTTAGATTCCTCCACAGACAGTGTTGAACTTTTCCCCTGGCTTTTCCACAGAGGAATCTGCTTATTTTGCTGTGGTGATCAGATGGGCTGCTGAGGCTTTAGACATGCAATCTTGTGCTTTGAGGCTAAAACTGTCCTGACAAAGGTCTTGAAACCTGATGGGCTTTTACTAAACTACTTCTACCTTTTAATGAAGCCATGATGGGCACACTCTTGGGCAATTTGGTCAAACCGTGCTCTTGACAACCAGTAAATAGACAAGTCACCAGAAGACGTAGACCAGCCCATGGTGAGCCTCCTTTTCTGCAGCATTCAATGCCTGAAAACGTGGTGGTCCAGATGTCCAGGAGCACCCTAAACCCGAAGTCCTTCCTTTCTACGCCTACAGAGAGGTAACAAAATGCATTAAGGCATTCAGAAAGAGGATGGTTTCCTCAGCCAACCTTGTTCAGTAAATATCAACTGCCTCATGGGACGATACTTGCGTGTGTTAAATATGGTCCTTGAGATCTTGCGGACTGTTTCTGATGACTAATGTGCCAGCTTTGTGAAGATTATTCAGTATGGTCTGGTCGCAGCTTAGAGCGTCATCTGCTCTGGCTGGACACCACTGACTGCTTTGGCTGTGCAAGTTGGTACCGGTGGGGGTCTTTGGCACCACATGTGGGTGAGATCCACAGGCTTTTTTTGCGTTCATGCATCACTATTGCACAATGCTGTTCAATGACACCTGTCTCTTCGAAGATCAGGCAGACTCAGCCATTGAACATGTCAAGGAAAGCACGGCCACAGCACACTTCCCCAGTCTTCATGCAACCCTGCAGCAGTATCCTTTACAGTTTATCCCTTTAAAAGGCTTTTGAAAGGGCATGGCACAAAGACAACGAGCTAGTCCTCCACAGCTACAGACCACATTCTCCCCATCCCCCACCCCCCCCAAATTCTTTCGAGGACTGTGTTAGGGATCTGGCCGACAATGTACAGATCGTCAGGGACAACACACGGCTCTGTTCCTAAACCTCTCGCTACCACTACCAAAATGCTTTAGCTTGTCCTTGCATGTACGCACCCTTTTGGAGGCAGAATAACGTATTGGCTCCAGTGGTGTCACATCTGACAGGTGGGTGCGTCAAATTGTCCAGCAAAGATATGCGGTACCATT
The DNA here is from genome assembly GCF_031143425.1 of Pleurodeles waltl. Classification (NCBI taxonomy): domain Eukaryota; kingdom Metazoa; phylum Chordata; class Amphibia; order Caudata; family Salamandridae; genus Pleurodeles; species Pleurodeles waltl. The sequence continues at coordinate 981,645,133 of NC_090437.1, forward strand.
CCTTTCAGATCTGTTGCATATTCCCACCATGTCTGAGCAGTTGGAGACCATTGTCCATTTTGTGCAGGTGAAAGGGTCCCAGCAGTGGAAATTTGGACTGGATGTTATTCCTGTTATTTCCTAGTGCTGATTAAGGATTGAAGCCTTCATCCTATTAAGAATCTTCACTCTCTCAATTTCTTGCTGAAAAAGGACAAATTTAAGATGCTTACATTGGCCCAAGTTCTGTCTGCCCTGGATCCAGTAGACTGGCTGGTAGCACTGGACCTGCAAAGCGCCTATCTTCACATTCTTGTCCTGTATTCCCACAGGCATTAACTGCTGTTTAAAGTGGGCCAAAAGGATTTTGTGTTCTCCTTCAGCCTCACCAGTGCCCCTCGTCCTCATGAAAGGTATGGTAGCGGTTGTAGAACACCTTCAAAGTCTGGGGATGGCAGTTTTCACCAACCTTTGATGACTTGCTGTTGGAGGCGGGCTTGCCACAGTTAGTTATAGACCACCTCCAGATGATGGCAGAGCTCAGCATTTTTGGGGTTCTCGATCAACATGCTAAATTCACACCTAACTCCGTAGCAGAAGCTCCAGTTCATAGCAGCCATCCTGGATACAGTACAGTTTCGACCCTGTTGTCCTGTTTAGTGAGTCCAGAACATTTGTGCTATGATCTTAATGTTTCAGTCTCATTCTGGGTCTCAGTGAGTGTGGCTCTGAGACTTCTTTTCCTAGTGTATCCTACTTGTTGATTATGCCAGATGGAAAATGCTGCAGTATGATCGAACAAGTTAGATACCTTTGGTAACTCATTATCTAGTAGAGACCGGATCTAGCTGGCAGATTCTTTACTTTAGAATCTTCCCCAGATGCGAGCCTTGATCTGGAATCTTTTTTTCCCCATAGTACATCTGTGCGTCGGTAGAAGGCGCCACACAACGCCATATCAATGTTGTTCCCTGGATGTGACGTCAGCAGAGTCCATATATCCCCCCACATTGACATCAGTTTCTTCCGTGACTATTTTCTGTGCTCCAAATGTGGAGCCACACATAGAAACTGCCTATCAAAACATTATTGTTTAAATCAAAGACACTCTTGTGTTAAATCACTTAATTCTAGGAGTTGATTCCCATAACAAAATATTCTGATACAAAATAGGAATCAGTTCGCAGAGTGGGGAAGATGGGAAGGTTGGTAAGGAATCTCCAGCTAGATCCTGTCTCTACCAGTAATGCGTTACTGAAGGTAAATCACTTATTCATCTGATACAGACATCTAGCCGCAGATTCCTTACTTTAGAATGAGATACCAAAGCATGGTAACCCAGAAGAGGGACTGCAAACGTAGACTTTTTAAAAAGTTTCTAAGAATCACAAAACCGGTCTAGAACAAGAAAAAAAGACCATGCAATCATAATAATTAAGGTGAGTAATGAAATACTTTAAGACCTCAAAATCTGTGGAAGGAGCTGCAGGTAAATAAAATCAGACATGAAAACATGGGATTACGGTCATCCATAATAATGCCACTTGCGTGTCAGAAGTGACCCAGCAACATTTAAAGTTTCTGACCAGATGAAAACTGGTCAAGTACAATAGGAATAGACCATGTACTCATAAGAATACTTATGAGGAAATACATCCTGGTTAGTAAAAACTGTGTAAAGGACCACAGTAATAAAAATTCATAAAAGGTTTAAAAAAAAAGATAGCATTACCCATGATCAATGCCATAAAAAAATCAGTCGCTAGAACAAAACCGGTCTAGAGCAAAGCAAAAAGACCAGACATTCATAATAATGTAGGTGGGCTTTAACATAATACAAGATCTAAGACCCGTAGAAGGCACCACATATAAGGAGTCATGAACATTCAAAAACATGGAATAAGGAAAAACTGTTGGCATGACCAATCGGTGTTAAAGGAGAACTAACAGAATGAATATTGAACTACTTGCTCCCTTAAGGGGATGCAAACCCATGCACAAACACCTCATCAATACTGTGGAAAAGACCACAGCAATGATATCACAAAAATAAAGAAAATATGAGTAAAAAACTCTACCCATGACCGAAGGACAGTTTTGCCAAATGAGTTGATGAATATAAATGTATTTGTTCTTATAGGCAGATGGAAACTGCATCTTCTACTCTGGTTGAACACAGAGCAGTATAACATGCAGTGGAGCAATACCTCTTACCATATAAATATATATTATACTAGACCTATACTGTAAGACACATATAGAATATTTATCTCTTGAGGAAGAAACATACAGTTGCCCTCTTTAACAAGAAGTTGAAGGGAACAATAGCAACCATTTGGCATATAAATATACTTTTCCATAGGAAAAGGAGCTAGAGATAAATCTACAATATTTTGTGTGTGTGTGTGTGTGTGTGTGTGTGTGTGTGTGTATATATATATATATATATATACATATATATATATATATATATATATATATATATATGTGTGTGTGTGTTCGATGGCATGTATCTGCAGATACACATGCTATGCATATTCCTTCCGACATCGTGTTGGGCTCGGAGTGTTCCAAGTTGTTTTTCTTCGCAGAAGTCTTTTCGGAGTCACGGGATCGAGTGACTCCTCTCGATTACAGTGCGCATGGGCATCGACTCCATTGTTAGATTGTATTCTTTCCACTGTCTGGTTCCAACGTGTTTCCTCTCGTTCCGAGATTTCAAATTGGAAACCTTAGAAAACTCATTTAATCATCTGTAAGGTTTCGATCGCGTTCCATCTAGCCTTGAACCGATAGTACCTTTTAAATATAGATTTTGCCCTTTTGGGCACGCGCCTGACTCTGGCCTATACATACCAACACCTGGATTGTAATCTGTGTCTTTCTCTGGACCCCCGAGAAGAGGATTGTGAGGCCTGTTGAACGTTTCGATCCAAGAAGACCTTGCGGGATCGGAGAGCCAGAAGGTTAGAGATGGCGTCAAAATACAGATCATCTCGACGTCATGGAAGAACAGGCGCAGACGGCAGTCTCCATCAAAAACACCGACTCCGAGCAAGAATCGTAAGAAGACAGGCCTATCACTGCTGGCAAGCACGTGAGTACGTCTGCCCCTACGTCCACATACAAAAAGCCACCAAAGGCCTTGAGTAAACCACTGCCAGAAGACCATGGTTCAGCCTGAAAAAAGACTGTCGTCGACTGACCTTTGGGTTCGGTGCCGAAAAAGGCCCCTCCTCCGTCCACTTTGGAGTAGAGTAAATCGGTAAAGTTCTGCCTCCGACTCCAGTAAGCATCCTACCTCCTCGGAGTCAAAGCTTTGACACCCTGCTTCAGAGCAGTCTCCATTTTTGGGACTGAAAAAGATCCAAACTTTGGAACCCAAGAAACCTTCTTATACAGAGGATCAAGGACTTTCGTACTCCCTCAAACAAAATTCGAAGCCAATTCAAGAATCTTTCAGACCTTCTGATGAGGACACTGAGATGCAGCCCATACTGGAGGTTATGGATGAAAGACAATCCAAAATCCATATACACAGAGACTGGCAGAATTGTTACTGCTTCTCCTTTGAAAACTAAAAGAAAGCTGGCTTTTCAAGAGGAATTACTCTGTTCAACCACCAGCAAATATTTCCAAGCAAAAGGAGAGGCCAGTACCTGTCTCTACTTCTCCTCCTCATTCACCACAGCTTTCTGTTTCACCTCCAAACGCTAGTCCACCACTGTTTCTTTTAACGCTCTCATGGGGATACAGCCCATCCTTGGGGTCTATATGAACCGGATCATAATCAAGATGATGATCTTGACTTATAACCCTCCAAGACTTTGCTATCAGAGAACACTTCTGCATACATGCAGGTTGTTTCCAGGGCAGCTGCTTATCATGGGGTGCTTATACATACTGAGCCCCTAGAGGAGGATTTTTTTGTTCAACACTGTCTTCCACTCACTCTAGATATCAGTGCCTTCCCATGTTGCCTGGAATGGTCAAACATGCAGTCCAAATATTTTGTGAGCTGGTCAAAGCTAGAGTAATTACTGTGCAAATTGACAAAGTACAAACCTGCTCCTACAGATCCAGACTACATCACACACCAAGTTCCTCCAGAGTCAGTGGTGGTAAGTGCGGCTAGAAGAAGGGCTAATAGCCAATCCTCAGGAGATGCTCCTCCACCTGATAAGGAGAGTAGGAAGTTTGATGCCCCTGGCAAGAGTGGCGACGCAAGTGGCCAACCAATGGCAATTGCAAATTAGCAAGCACTTCTTACCAGATATGATAGAGCCCACTGGGATGAGATGCAAGAACTCATACAGCACCTCCTAAAAGAGCATCAAAAGAGAGCACAGCAGATCATAGAAGAGGGACAGGCCATAAGTAGCAACCAGATAAGGTCTGCCCTCGATGCTGTTGATACAGCCGCAAGGAGTGTAACTACTGCCATTACAATAAGAAGGCATGCATGGGTACGCTCATCTGGCTTCAAACCAGAAATCCAACAGGCAGTACTTAACATGCCTTTTGATAAGAAACACTTATTTGGGCCTGAGGTCGATACGACCATAGAAAAGCTGAGGAAAGACTCAGATACTCCCAAGCAATGGGAGCATTATTCACGACACTGTATAGAGGCTTCTTTCGCAGGCCACAGTTTAGGGGAGGATTCAAACCACAATCCTTTGAAGCTTCTACCTCCCAGGCAAAGCCAGCACAACAGCAGCAACAATATCAGAGAGGGGGGTTTAGAGGGTCCTGTATAGGACAATATTTTAGAAACAGAGGCAAGTTCCAAGCCTCAAAACAAGCCACTACACCATCCAAACAGTGACTTCCTTCCCACCCCTCCACCCCACACATCTCCTGTGGGGAGGGAAGACTACAGCAATTCCACTGTCATTGGCAAAATATGACCACAGCCAATTGGGTGTTATCAATTATCCGCAATGGCTATTGCCTTGAATTACTCTCCACCCCTCCAAACATTCCACCACGTTACCACAAATTTTCCCCAGAACACAACGTTCTGTTGCAACAGGAGGTACAATCTCTACTACTAAAACAAGCAATAGAATTGATCCCACGTTCTCAACAAGGAACAGGAGTATACTCACTATACTTCCTCATTCCCAAAAAAGATGGCACACTAAGGTCTATCCTAGACCTCAGACCTCTTAATCTATACATCCTGTCAGAACGTTTTCACATGGTAACTCTGCAGGATGTCATTCCACTGCTACAGAAACAGGATTACATGACTGCTTTAGACCTCAAAGATGCGTACTTCCATATAATCATCCATCCATCCACCTCACAGAAAATACCTCAATTTTGTCATAGCAAGAAAACATTACCCGTTCAAAGTTCTGCCATTCAGCATAACAGCTCCAAAAGTGTTCCCAAAATGCATAGCAGTAGTAGCAGCCTACTTAAGAAGGCAACACATTCAAGTCATTCCATATCTAGACGATTGGCTAATAAAATCAAGCAATTTTACGCAATGACAACAACACACTCAGTACGTAATAGAAACCCTACATACTCTAGGGTTCACTCTAAATTAACATAAAGCTCACCTTCAACCAGCACAAGTACAACCTTACCTATGTGCTATTCTAAATACTCAAAAAGCCCTAGCATATCCAAATACACAAAGGATACAGACTTTCCAAAATCTTATACAACACATACAGCCAAGTCAACAATACACTGTAAGATTTATCATGAAGATTCTAGGAATGATGGCATCTTGCATAGCAATAATACCACATGCAAGACTCAACATGAAGCCTTTACAACAATGATCTCAGGGACACGGTAAATTGCAAGATCTAGTGTTGATAGACCACCAAACACACATGTTCCTTCAGTGGTGGAATCTCAGCAATCTAATGAAGGGGCGGTCATTTCAAGACCCCGTGCCTCAGACCACAATAACAGGCACATCAATGATAGGTGGGTAGCCCATCTCGACAACCATACCATTCAAGGGGAATAGGATTTCAATCAAAAGGAATTTCACATAAACCATTTAGAATTATTAGCTGTTTCTTGCCCTAAAAGCATTTCAACCCCTTCTCAAATGCAAGATTGTTCTGATAAAAACAGACAACATGACAACCATGTATTACCTCAGAAAACAAGGCAGGACACATTTATCTCAACTGTTCCTACTAGCCCAGACAATATGGAAATAGGCAGTTCACAATCACATTCATCTGTTAGCAGAATACATTCCAAGAATACACAATCAGCTTGTGGATCTCCTAAGCAGAAATCACCAACAAACACACAAATGGAAGATTCACTTCCAGGTACTTCAGAAGTGGGGAACACCAGAAATGGACCTATTCGCAACAAGCGAAAACACAAAATGCCAAAACTTCTCATCCAGACTCCCACATCCCCTATCCAAGGGCAATGCTCTATGGATCAATTAGTCAGGGATATTTGCTTACGCTTTCCCCCTCTCCCACTCCTTCCCTTTCTGGTCAAGAAGCTACGTCCGACTTCTCTCACCATGATACTCATAGCCCCAACGTGGGCATGACAACATTGGTACACAACACTCCTAGACTTGTCTGTAGTACCTCATTCCAAACTCCAAAACAGACCAGATTTGTTAACACAAAACAAAGGTCAAATCAGGCACCCAAATCCCAGTGCTCTCAATTTAGTGATTTGGCTCCTCGTAGTCCTAGAATTTGGATACCTAACACTTACATTGGAATGTATGGAAGTGCTTAAGCAGGCACGTAAACCTAGTACTAGACAGTGTTATGCTAACAAATTGAAAAGATTTGTTTACTACTGTTAATCTAAAAACACTGACCCACTTACAGCATCAATACAAGATATTGTATGCTACCTTCCTCATTTGCAAAAATCTAAATTGGCTTTTTCATCCATCAAAATTCACCTTACTGCAATATATGCATACTTAGACTATTCAGCACACTTCTTTATTTAGAGTTCCTGTTATAAAAGCCTTCATGGAAGGATTAAAATGCATTATTCCACCTAGAACACCAGCTGTCTCTTCTTGGAATCTAAATATCGTAATTACCAGACTCATGGGCCCACCTTTTGAACCATGCACTCTTGTCAAATTCAGTTTTTGACATGGAAGGTTGCCTTCCTTGTAGCTATTACTTAATTACGAAGAGTTAGTGAAATACAAGCATTCACTCTTGAGGAACCTTTTTTCCAAGTATACAAACACAAAGTTATACTTAGAACAAATCGTACCCTTTTCCCTAAAGTAGTATCTTCTTTTCACATCAACCAAACAGTGGAATTGCCAGTCTTTTTTCCACAGCCTGACTCCGTTTCAGAATGAGCCCTTCATACTCTGGATCTCAAAAGAGCTCTTATGTACTATATCGATAGAACTAAACATTTTAGAAAACAAAAAAACTTTTTATTGCTTTTCAGCAACCACATAAAGGCAATCCTATCTCTAAACAAGGGTTAGCAAGATGGATTGTTAGGTGCATACAAACATGTTACATTAAGGCAAAATGACAACTTTTCATACATCTACAAAACATTATTGTGTAGATGTATTTTCAAAGCAGCTGGCCAATGTTGGCCAAGCTGTCTTACGAACACTAGTTCAAACAACTTTAACTCCTACAGGCTAGCCACCGCTTATTTTTGGGAGGAATAACTACTTTGTAGTCTATGCATAGCATGTGTATTTGCAGCAACACATGCCATTGAACAGAAAATGTCACTTATCTAGTATACATCTGTTCACATGCACCCTCCCTCTTCCCCGGAAGCCTGTAGTCGTTCAAGTTTATCATTTGTACATATGTAGATACATTTACATTTGCATGGACATCTCTTTATATTCTTATACTCTATCACTCCTTCCTTCACCCTTTGCGGGAAAACAGTGGAGTTGATGCCGATGCGCACTGTATCCGAGAGGAGGAGTCACTCAATCCCGTGACTCCGAAAAGACTTCTTCAAAGAAAACCAACTTGTAACACTCCGAGCCCAACACTAGATGGCGATATATGCACAGCATGTGAATCTGCAGCATTACATGCCACGAAAAGATGTACACTGGGTAAGTATATGTTCGATGGCATCTGTCGCTGTAGATACGCATGTTTTGCAATAGCTCGCCATCTGGTGTTGGGCCGGAGTGTTACAAGTTGTTTTTCTTCGAAGAAGTCTTTCGAGTCACGGGACCGAGTGACTCCTCCTTTTGTCTCCATTGCGCATGGGCGTCGACTCCATCTTCGATTGTTTTTTTTCCGCCATCGGGTTCGGACGTGTTCCTGTCGCTCCGAGTTTCGGAACGGAAAGATAGCTAATTTCGGAAGATTTTCGTCGGTATTGTTGCGTTCGGGATCGGCGTAGTTAGATTCAACACCGCGTCGAAGGATCGAAGAGCTCCGGTGCCCTTCGGGGGTAGTTTTTTCGATCCCCCGTCGGGGCCTGGTCGGCCTGACCGCGTGCTGAAGAACGCCGATGGAACGGACCCCGTTCCGTTTCTGCCCCAAATGCCACAATAAATACCCCTATACAGACCAACACTTGGTCTGTAACCTGTGCCTGTCACCCGAGCACAGTGAAGACACCTGCCAGGCCTGTCGTGCGTTCCGGTCCCGAAAAACACTCCAAGACCGTCGAGCCAGAAGACTTCAGATGGCGTCCGCGCCGACAGCCCACCGAGAGTTCGAGGAACAAGAAGAGGAAGGTACCTTCTCGATCCAAGACTCAGACTCCGAAGGATTCGACGATACACAAACCGTGAGTAAGACGTCGAAAACCACTCAGAGGAAGATTTACAAGGCCCAGGGGACGCCACTGCCACCAGGCCATGGCTCCACCCATAAATTCGGTGACCGACCGTCGGCACCGAAAAAGGCCCAAACAGTGCCGAGATCGTCCGACTCCGGTCGAGACACCGGCACGCAGCCTTCTCGGGACCGAGAAAGTGCTGGAGACAAGCATCGACACCGAGATGCCGGTGTAGACACGGCTCGACGCCGAGACAGCGGCCCCGAAGAAGATCGGCGCCGACAGGTTTCGGCCCCGAAAATGAAAAAAGTCACCTCGGAGCCGAAAAAGGACGCAGACAGGGTTTCGGTCCCGAAACAAACTGCAACCGACCCAGCTTCAGGCTCTTATACAGAAGAGCACTCGCTAACCTCCCAAATGCAAAAGCATAGGTTTGAGGAAGAGCTACAATCAACTGATGTGGACCATACGCAAAAGCGTATTTTCATACAGCAGGGGACAGGAAAAATAAGCACCCTTCCCCCTATTAGAAGAAAGAGAAGGTTGGAGTTCCAAACTGAACAGACACCACAACCAAAAGTGCTGAAAAGAGTTACCCACCACCCTCTCCTCCGCCCGTGATTAACGTCTCACCAGCACAAACTCATCACACTCCCCAGCTCACACCACCATAAGCCAGGGTGACCAAGATCAAGACGCATGGGACCTATACGACGCCCCAGTGTCAGATAACAGTCCGGAGGCATACCCTACGAAGCCATCTCCACCAGAGGACAGCACCGCGTATTCTCAAGTGGTGGCTAGAGCAGCACAATTTCACAACGTAAGCCTCCACTCAGAACAGGTCGAGGATGATTTTTTTATTCAACACACTCTCCTCCACCCACAGCTCATACCAAAGCCTGCCTATGCTCCCTGGTATGCTCCGGCACGCAAAAGAAATCTTTAAGGAGCCAGTCAAAAGTAGGGCAATCACACCAAGGGTGGAAAAAAAGTATAAGGCGCCTCCTACAGACCCGGTTTTCATCACTACACAGCTGCCACCAGACTCTGTCGTTGTAGGAGCAGCTAGGAAAAGGGCCAACTCCCACACATCTGGAGATGCACCACCCCCAGATAAAGAAAGCCGCAAGTTCGATGCAGCTGGTAAGAGAGTCGCAGCACAAGCTGCAAACCAGTGGCGCATCGCGAACTCCCAGGCACTACTTGCGCGCTATGACAGAGCCCATTGGGACGAGATGCAACATCTCATTGAACATCTGCCCAAGGACTTACAAAATAGGGCAAAACAAGTGGTTGATGAGGGACAGACCATTTCCAACAACCAGATCTGCTCCTCCATGGACGCTGCAGATACAGCTGCACGGACAATTAATACATCTGTAACTATCAGAAGGCATGCATGGCTCCGAACGTCTGGATTTAAACCAGAGATTCAACAAGCAGTTCTCAATATGCCTTTTAACGAAAAAGAACTGTTCGGTCCAGAAGTGGACACAGCGATTGAGAAACTCAAAAAAGATACGGACACTGCCAAAGCCATGGGCGCACTCTACTCCCCGCAGAGCAGAGGGAATTACAGCACATTCCGTAAAACACCCTTTAGAGGGGGGTTTCGGGGTCAGAGCACACAAGCCAGCACCTCACAAGCAACACCGTCCAGTTACCAGGGACAGTATAGAGGAGGTTTTCGGGGACAATATAGAGGAGGGCAATTCCCTAGGAATAGAGGAAGATTTCAGAGCCCCAAAACCCCTACTACTAAACAGTGACTCACATGTCACTCACCCCCTCCACACAACACCAGTGGGGGGAAGAATAAGTCATTATTACAAAGCATGGGAGGAAATCACTACAGACACTTGGGTTCTAGCAATTATCCAACATGGTTATTGCATAGAATTTCTACAATTCCCTCCAAACATACCACCAAAAGCACACAATTTGACAAAACATCATTCCAATCTCCTGGAGATAGAAGTGCAGGCACTATTGCAAAAGAATGCAATCGAATTAGTGCCAAACACACAAATAAACACAGGAGTTTACTCACTGTACTTTCTGATACCAAAGAAGGACAAAACGCTGAGACCAATCCTAGACCTCAGAGTAGTGGACACTTTCATCAAATCAGACCACTTTCACATGGTCACACTACAAGAAGTATTGCCATTGCTAAAACTACACGACTACATGGCAACTTTAGACCTCAAGGATGCTTATTTCCATATACCAATACACCCATCGCACAGGAAATACCTAAGGTTTGTATTCAAGGGAATACATTTCCAATTCAAGGTACTGCCTTTCGGATTAACAACCGCACCAAGAGTCTTTACCAAATGTCTAGCGGTAGTCGCTGCACACATAAGAAGGCAGCAAATACATGTGTTCCCATATCTAGACGACTGGCTAATCAAGGCCCATTCGTTAATAGAGTGCTCAAATCACACAAATCATATCATACAAACCCTCTTCAAACTAGGGTTCACCGTCAACTTCACAAAATCCAAAATTCTGCCGCGCAAGGTACAACAATACCTAGGAGCCATAATAGACACATCAAAAGGAGTAGCCACTCCAAGTCCACAAAGAATTCAAAATTTCAACACCATCATACAACGCATGTATCCAACACAAAGGATACAAGCAAAGATGGTACTACAACTCCTAGGCATGATGTCTTCATGCATAGCCATTGTCCCAAACGCAAGACTGCACATGAGGCCCTTACAACAGTGCCTAGCATCACAATGGTCACAAGCACAGGGTCACCTTCTAGATCTGGTGTTAATAGACCGCCAAACTTACCTCTCGCTTCTGTGGTGGAACAACATAAATTTAAACAAAGGGCGGCCTTTCCAAGACCCAGTGCCACAATACGTAATAACAGATGCTTCCATGACAGGGTGGGGAGCACACCTCGATCAACACAGCATACAAGGACAATGGAACGTACACCAAACAAAACTGCATATAAATCACCTAGAACTTCTAGCAGTTTTTCAAGCACTAAAAGCTTTCCAACCAATAATAGTTCACAAATACATTCTCGTCAAAACAGACAACATGACAACAATGTATTATCTAAACAAGCAAGGGGGGACGCACTCCACGCAGTTAAGCCTGCTAGCACAAAAGATTTGGCGTTGGGCAATTCACAACCAAATTCGCCTAATAGCACAATTTATACCAGGGATCCAAAATCAACTCGCAGACAATCTCTCTCGAGATCACCAACAGGTCCACGAATGGGAAATTCACCCCCAAATTCTGAACACTTATTTCAAACTCTGGGGGAACACCTCAGATAGACTTGTTTGCGACAAAGGAGAACGCAAAATGCCAAAACTTCGCATCCAGATACCCACACAAACAGTCCCAAGGCAATGCCCTATGGATGAACTGGTCAGGGATATTTGCTTACGCTTTTCCTCCTCTCCCTCTCCTTCCTTACCTGGTAAACAAACTCAGTCAAAACAAACTCAAACTCATATTAATAGCACCAACTTGGGCAAGGCAACCCTGGTACACAACGCTGCTAGACCTATCAGTAGTACCCTGCATCAAATTGCCCAACAGGCCAGATCTGTTGACACAACACAACCAAAAGATCAGACACCCAGATCCAGCATCGCTGAATCTAGCAATCTGGCTCCTGAAATCCTAGAATTCGGGCACTTACAACTTACCCAAGAATGTATGGAAGTCATAAAACAAGCCAGAAGGCCATCCACCAGGCACTGCTATGCAAGTAAATGGAAGAGGTTTGTTTGCTACTGCCATATTAATCAAATACAACCATTACACACAACTCCAGAACATGTAGTGGGTTACTTGCTTCACTTACAAAAATCTAACCTGGCTTTCTCTTCCATTAAAATACACCTTGCAGCAATATCTGCATACCTGCAGACTACCTATTCAACTTCCCTATATAAGATACCAGTCATTAAAGCATTCATGGAGGGCCTTAGGAGAATTATACCACCAAGAACACCACCTGTTCCTTCATGGAACCTAAATGTTGTCCTAACTAGACTTATGGGTCCACCTTTTGAACCCATGCACTCCTGCGAAATACAGTTCCTAACCTGGAAGGTGGCATTTCTCATCGCCATTACTTCCCTAAGAAGAGTAAGCGAGATTCAGGCGTTTACAATACAGGAACCTTTTATACAACTACACAAGAATAAGGTCGTCCTAAGGACCAATCCTAAATTTTTGCCAAAGGTTATTTCACCGTTCCATCTAAATCAAACAGTGGAACTTCCAGTGTTCTTTCCACAGACAGATACCGTAGCTGAAAGGGCACTACATACATTAGATGTCAAAAGAGCATTGATGTATTACATTGACAGAACAAAGAACATCAGAAAGACTAAACAACTATTTATTGCATTTCAAAAACCTCATGCAGGAAACCCAATATCAAAACAAGGTATAGCCAGATGGATAGTTAAATGCATCCAAATCTGCTACCTTAAAGCTAAACGACAGCTGCCCATTACACCAAGGGCACACTCAACCAGAAAGAAAGGTGCTACCATGGCCTTTCTAGGAAACATCCCAATGCAAGAAATATGTAAGGCAGCCACATGGTCTACGCCTCACACATTCACCAAGCACTACTGTGTAGACGTGTTATCCGCACAACAAGCCACAGTAGGTCAAGCCGTATTAAGAACATTATTTCAGACTACTTCCACTCCTACAGGCTGATCCACCGCTTTTTGGGAGATAACTGCTTACTAGTCTATGCAAAACATGCGTATCTACAGCGACAGATGCCATCGAACTGAAAATGTCACTTACCCAGTGTACATCTGTTCGTGGCATCAGTCGCAGTAGATTCGCATGTGCCCACCCGCCTCCCCGGGAGCCTGTAGCAGTTTGGAAGTTACCTTCAACTATTTGTATATGTATCATCTCAACCTTAAATAGGTGCATACTTAGTCACTCCATTGCATGGGCACTATTACTACAATTCAACTCCTACCTCACCCTCTGCGGGGAAAAACAATCGAAGATGGAGTCGACGCCCATGCGCAATGGAGACAAAAGGAGGAGTCACTCGGTCCTGTGACTCGAAAGACTTCTTCGAAGAAAAACAACTTGTAACACTCCGGCCCAACACCAGATGGCGAGCTATTGCAAAACATGCGAATCTACTGCGACTGATGCCACGAACAGATGTACACTGGGTAAGTGACATTTTCATTTCCAGATATACATTTTTTAAGGAGAGCCTTGGTAAAGTGGTGGAAAACAATGTCAATATGTGACTACTTAATAACTCATCTACAGATGAACTAGATAAGTTAATTACGTAATTTGTTTCTACAAACTTCTTAACTAAAATACATTTTTCTGATTTTGTATATTCAGTATTATGACAACACTTAGTAAATTGTGAACCCAACCTACAAAATGTAGAGTCAGGTCACGATGAAACAGTTGTATCTAGATGAGACATTAACACCTAAATGCACAACAGATATAAATATCTTCATAAAGAAGAAAAAATACTTCTGAAGAAGGTAAAACACTTTGGAAAGAAGGAAATGTTTGAATGCAAACACGAAAGCACAGAGAAACTCCTAAGTCTCTAATATTAATATTATATACCAGAGAATGAACAGAATCTAAAGAGACGCACCCTACTTAATGAAGACCCATGATAGCCTGTCATAAGTCAGGAACAAAGTATAATGTTCAGAGACCATGAACATACAAATGTCTACACCAAAGTGAAGAAAATCTAACAACCTATGATAGCTATCTGATATAAAACCTTTAAGACCAAAACAAAGTCAATATTAAAAATCCCAAAATCTGATTTCCAATGTATCAAATCTACTAAAAGTTGAAAACTGATACTACCATATCATCGGTAAAGTAGAACATGCATAACAAGTAGTGTAGAACAACTGCTACCTTGTTTGACAGTTCAAGTAAAACTTAGGAAACAGACACCCTTTGTGCTTTATAATCCTTATAAAGTACCCTAAGGTTGTATTATCATTTAGAAGAACTTCTTCACAACCACCCCGTTTCTTAAATAATATATTAACACTCCTATGGAGTTAAGTTCCCTATAAGGGATACTAGACCTCATGAATACAAGATCTCACCTTCTGCAAAGAGAGCAACTCTGCTCCCCCAAATGAAGATGTAATAGCCCGACTGTGTAAGTATATATGAATGCTCATTGGGCATACAAAACAGAACTCTACTTTGAGTAAGGTACATACCATGAAGGTATCGACTCTTGAGCATCTGCTCTTCTTCAGAGTTAAGTAAACTGTGCCTTTATATTAGGTTGAAAAACAAAATTGATAGCTGAGAAGCTGTCATGGACAAACCTGAAGCGGAGAACTACCAATTTCTCTCCACGTAATAAAGAATAATAATAAAAGTAGCCTTGAAAGATCAGGCATGAAACCTCCTGCATAGGGTCGAAGGATAATATCCTTTATACTTAAACAGACTTAGAACAGAAAGTCTTACAAAGCATGGCACATCTGCTAGTACTGAAGGTATTACCTAACTCAAAGGACAGAGGAACCAAGCGAATTTGATGTTCCACCCCTGCTATCTGAAACATCTTAAGGCAGAGTCAGTCTGTGCACCAGATAAATGGGCACCATCAAAAGGCATATGAATGCGGCTTCAGCGCCCTCTAAAAATCCAGAGGTGCGTAACCATGCACAGCGACGTAGTGCCACTGAAGAGGCCATAGCCTGACGTCAGTCAGTAGTATCCGTACCGCAGCAAATGATTAGTTTAGCTGCCTGCTGGCTATCTAGAATCATAGGGGCAAGGGTGTCCCTCATATCATCTAAAACCGTAGCCAAAATGCTTGCCAATGAGTCCCATATTGAATGTGAAAACTGTCTCAGAGCACAAGACCTATTCACAGAACGTAAGGCACAACTGGTGGATTAAAAAATATGCTTTGCTCAAACATCCAGATTCCTGGACTCTATCAAATGTAACATGTGGCAGAGCCTCAACATCATCGGAGGCTAAAGCAGCCTGTACTACCAAACTACGGTGAGTAGGATATTCAATTAAGCTGGATCAACCGAGGCTGGTCTGTGCCTATGAGATATTGTCCGATCAACAGGGGCCCCTGTATCAGGCTGCACCCAAGCATCCAACAAAACATCATGTAGGGCCGCTCTCCAAGGAAGCACTGGCTCAGCTCCCGTTCGTCCTTGATGAAGAACATCAATGTGACGACCAGAGGACAATTCCACTATAGGAAGTGTCAAATCCAAAATCACACCAACCATTCTTAGCATGTCAGCTAGAGAAGAACTCTCCTCCATAGCAAGGCCGGGGTGTGAAAGTAGGTTTGAGGCTGTGGACGAATCCCAACAACAAGCTGTAGTTATTTCAGCTATCCAGCTGTCCTCTGAGAGGCTGCTCCACATGTGAAATGTGCTGTATTTCCACAGCCTATTCACTATGTGCCTCAGAAGTACAAACATGAGGGGACTCCCCAGAATGTGGAGGGCGGGCAGGGATAACTGATGCTGTACTCTACGTAGAGCAGCACTGTGAAGGCAAATGCTCGACTTTAGATGGGGCAAGGGATGCAAGGTCGATCAGTGCTACCAGCACAATCGCCTTAGTCCGCTGCCGAAGGTGTGAACCTTGAAGGGCTGTGCACTGGCGCCGTAACAGCTTTGTCAACTGAAGTCAGAGGCCTTACTGAAGCAAAGAACGATCCTGCTGACATGTACACAGTTGAAACCTCTTGCACCTCCTTGGGGCCAACAGGCACTCCAGGGGGAAGGTGATTTCCCAAAAATAGTGGGAAGATAATTGTCGAATTCACACATCTGCGTCATAGTCATCCTGACCCCAGGAAAGAGTGCGAAACGCGGAGCAGACTCGGGCCTCAACTCCTTATCTGAGGAATGGTGAGAAGCCAAATGTGGCAAAGTTGGTAGCTTTTGCGACTTCAACTACTTACTTCGGGACTTACCTTGTGATGGCGATGGAGAAGGACTTCTATGAGAACGTCTGTTTGACTGAGGCCGGACTATGGTATGAGAAGGCGACCGTGATTGGTGTGAAGACTGCCCTGACATCTGCGCCGCTAGATGCTTCATACAGTGCTCCTGCAGAACCTTTAGACCAGTGGTTCCCAACCTTTTGACTTCTGTTGACCCCCACTTTGATTGCTGGAATCTGGGGACCCCCACTGAATCGTTATTGGAGTCCGGCGACCCTCCCACTAAGCAGTTACTGAAAGCTGGGGACCTAATCTGTTAATATTCTTTAAATTTCTAAGCAGTCACGAACCCCATGAGGAGGCTTTGCGGACCCCGAGGGGTCCCCGGACCACAGGTTGGGAACCTCTGCTTTGGACAGAGCCTCCGACAGGAGTCACACTCTTTGGTGTCACGTTTGTTGGAGGCTGGCTCAGCTGATTGTGTGGCACCCTATACTGAGTCCAGGCAACATTTAGTGATAGTGTTTAGGTGTCCAGATTGCAAAAGCTTTAGGGTAGCTGTAGTGTGCAGCTAAAGCTTATCTAGGAGGAGTGTAAAGCACTTGCAATACCACAGTAACTGTACGCAAGAAAGAACCACACCAGGTGTTGCAAAAATAAAGTTTTCTTTGACAACACTAAGGCTATACTAACATTGGTATATCATCTCTTGGAGATACCTATCCACAAAATATACCCTTAGTAACAAGCAGGAAAAGCATTGAAATACACAGGACCCTGTGGCGGAGAGGGGGGGGGGGGAGGCAGGACAAACCATATGTATTAAGAAAGTGGAATAGGAATGGAGGTGCCCAACCAAGGTAAGTGTATTAGAATCCTTGGGGCCCAGGGGGGGAAGAAATTACCAGAGGTAAGTACCAGAAATCCCACAGGCGCCTGGGTGCAGAGTTGTTATTGAGATGGGTGTCCCATAGACTAACACAGGACTGTCGCGGTTGGATATTTATGGATTCAAGAGCCTTCCCAGTGGACCCTGAAGAAACCAGTTTGCACAAATAAAGTTAGTGTCCCCACCCATGGATTCCAAGAAGACCGAAATACTTACACCTGGGATTCCAGGTGCATAGGGATGAAGTGACATTGGAAACCTTTGTTGGAGTTGGTGGAAGTCTTGGTTATCCAGCTGCTGTCGTGACCAGTGGGCCAGATCAGTGGAGCCCACAGGTGGATTCCAGATGTAAAGAAGGGGACAGTGTCCAGGCCACTCAGGTGCCCAGGTGGTACAGATAGGCAATGCCCCCCTCTTGGAGGTGAAGTTTCTGCAGGGCAGTGATGGAAGAAGCCTAGCTGGGTCCATGGGGATGCAGGAGATCCTCATAGTTGCCCACCAGTTGTCCCACTTCGGTCACCGAATTGCAGGAGCGTCAGTGGCCAGCAGCACCACCAATAAGCCTTGGCAAATGCAAATAGCTCCTGCAGGGAAGATTGCAGGTTTCTGGGGACCAGCATGGTCCTAGTGACTCGACCCTTGGAAGAGAGTCGGGGCAGACCTTCAGAATTATGGAAAGCCAGCTGGAGAAGCCCCCACTGGCAGCAGTTGCAGGGAGTCACAGGAAAGCCTCCACAGCACAACAAAATAAACAGAAGTCCCACGTCGCAGGAGCCGCAGAGAGAAGGCTGATCTTGAAGTTGCAGAGAGCTGGAGGCTGGGGCTTCTTGGAGATTGATGATCTCTTGGAGGAAGAGCCAACAAGTTTTGGCAAGAGCAACAGTTGTAGTGCACAGGGGTTCCAGTCCAGTGGCTGCAGCAAGGGTCCACCGTCTCAAGTTGGTCAGAAGGCAAGTTGGACCCAGAGAGGTCGACAGAACCACCACCTGTGAGCAGAGTCTTTTCGTTGCATGTAGGACAGTAGTTCCACCAGCCAATAGCGGTCTTAAGCTGACTGCGGATGCAGGGGAGTGACTCCTTCACTCCCAAGAAATTCCTTCTTACTTCTTGGATGCAGGCAGAGTCCTTGTGACCCTGGAGAACGCACAGCCGTGGATGTTGCAGAAATCTTGCAGGAGCTGGAGAAACAATGTTGCAGTGGGAGCTCTCCCTACTGGATACAGTCCTGTTTCAGTTCCAAAAGCAGACTAGCAGCGGTTCTAGAGGCCAGGAGCAGAAGATGTCTTCCAGAGTTCCTTGAAGAGTCTTGCTTGACGAATCTCAGGACCCACCCTCGGGGGAGCCCTTAAGTAACCCTAAAAGGGGGTTGGTCACTCCCTGTAGTGACCCACCTATCGGAGGGGGGTCAGGGACACTATCTACCTGGCCTAACAGATGCTCCAAGGGGCCTCTGCCTACCTTATTTCCAAGGTGGCAGAATCAACAGGCCACCTGGCTGAGCTCTGTGCAGCTCCCTAGGGGAGGAGCTTGACAGGAGGGTGGTCACGTCTCTGTCCTTTGTGCAGTTTTGAGCCAGAGGGGGAATGGGGGGGGGGAGTTCCTGAACTGATGCAAACCATATTATTCAAGGAGAGCACCAATTGTGCCCTTCAAAGCAGTCTGGTGGCACTTAGAGGCCACCCTAGCCAAGAGACATCTATTTCAAAGGGAGAGATGGTCACACTACTCCCTTGCAGGGAATATTTTGGGGACAGGGCATGATAGCACATTAATGTGATGTTACATAAGGATTACCTCCATGTGTATTGCACATGAAGTAATGGGTGCAACCACACTTGGTTAGAATACAAGGAAGACTGTAAACAGGATTCACTGTGTCTAAGTTTTGATTTACTGTTTGGATGCACTGGTGATTTTTTGTTCTTTTTAAAAAGTGCTCAAGGTACTTGTTATGTTAAGTGGGAAGTAATACACAGACCTCTATTAAATAACTTGTTTAATGTGATTGATGCTGATGTCCTAGTATTGTTAAATTCATTGTTGCACTGTGGTAGAAAGTAATTTTGCAACCAATGCCCACCGGGTACCATGTTTGTTTTGAGTGTTGAGTGGAGATATTGTGGGGTTATTTGTGCATACCCCTGTGTTTGGTTTGATAACTTGGTCGGCATGATGGGTACTTTGCCTTGTCATTCCTGCAAGCTTTTCAGGTTTGAGCCGTTCCACAAGTACACCATCTTCACAATTTCTGGAATCTGTGGTTAGAAGCAGCCATCACATCAAGTTACTTAACTTCAGTAACATTGTTTTCTGGTGGATACTGCAGATTCCTCTTCCACCTGGACGTTCCTTGGGATGAACTCTTTGACTCATCTATAATAAGTTCCCATTTTAAAGATCTGCATGCTAGCACATCTGATCACTTAATACGCTTGGTATCCGACAGCATTGACAAGTCAAGAAAACCCATGATGTCTGTGCACAAATATACATATATCACAGTGGCAGTAGTCATTTTGTAGTTACAGTTAGGATTCCAAGAGATAGGAATTCCTCTGATTTTTTTATTAATAATTTTGCCCCTGATAGACGAATCTCCTTGAAACCTTGCAGGCCTTTTCCTTTTTTCTACATTGTTACATTGCCTGATGATTCAACGTTTTGTGGTGATTAGTTAAGGGGGTGCAAAGAAAAAAAAGGTGGCTTCCCAAAACACGATTTTCCACTGGTGCATTTTCCATGGACTTTTTACTCGGATGTAGCAACAAAATGGCTCAACGTTTTTACATAACATTTGGCACAACTGTAGATTATGGTGCAGAAAGGGACCTTTTTTTATTCTGTATTAGTTCAGTAGTATTTAACAAATAAGGGACAAAAACAGTGATATATTGGGCCACATTATACAGCAGTACATGGCGATAACAAAACACATTGGCTAATGACAGTCCTTGCAAAATGAAAAGGCAGAAATTGTTTACACCACACTTTGTGTTTCTTTTGGGATTCAACAAAAAATATAGCTTATTACTGTTTTTTCGAATATCCAGAATGAAATGAGACACTTTCGAAAAATCTGTAGTTAAGGAAAGTATTTCTTTTTAAAACAAATGTTTATCGGGAAAGTGCTGCTGTAGTTAAAATAATAAAAATTAAAAAATAACATAGGACAAGATACTCTGAGACAACAATTCACAACACACTGCTCCACTTTACAGCATGCCACTCCATTGTACGCTACTCTACACTAAAACACTGAGATGCTACTCCAGTTTGACACTTTACTCCCCTCAACTCTACTTCTCACCACTCTGACACTCTGGTAGTCCCTGCTCTACTCCATGCCACTTTACTTCACTATGCTTTGACACACTACTCCACTACATTACTTCAGTCTGTGCCACTCCACTCTAAGACAATGTATGACAAAGCACTGACACGCCACACCATGCTACAACATGCCACTCCACTGCGCTCTGCTCCACTCTAAAACACTGACATACCACTCCATTGTGTGACACTTTACTCAACTCTACACCACTCCACTTTGACACTGTGCTCCACTCTGACACTCTACTGAATTCCCTCTACTTCACTCAACCCCACTTCACTCTGCTCTGACACTACTCCACTCTACTCCATTATTCCAGTCTAAGCTACTCCACGTCACTCTGTGCCACATCCCTAAGATACTGCACAACACTGACACTCTACTCCACGACACAGTACTCCACTCTGACAGGTCCCTCCACGCAATGCCATGCCACCATTATGCTTCACTTTGTTCACCTCTACAACACTTTCTGACACTCTGATAACTCCACTCTGATGCTGCACTCAGACATGCTAATCTACTATGCTCCACTCTACAGCACTCAGTTCTTTCATCTCCACTCTGTGCCAGTGAACGGCACTCTCCTTCACTCTAAGCAACTCCCTCTATGTCACTCAGTGCGACTTTACTCCACTCTACTTTGACATAGTACTCCACTCTAAGCCACTCCATTCTATGCCACACCACTTCACCTTTCTCAGAAACACTGTACGCCGTATTACTCTACGACATGCCTCTAAAGGCTACGACATCCCACTATACAGCACTCTCCGCCCCTCCGCGACACTATACCGCTCTGTGCCACGTCACTGCACCAGTCCCTCTGCTCTGCGACGCACCAGCTCTGCTGTGCCAGACCTGCAGCGCCACTCTGTGACATAACTCACCACACCAGTCTGCGCCATGCCACTCCATGACAGACCACTCTTCGACACTATACAGGACGCCACTCTGCTCAGTGACACTGTACGACCCTCTGCTCTGTGACAGTCTGCTCTACGACACACCGGTCTACTCTGCATCACTAGACTAATCTGCGATACTGTAAGACACGCCACTCCAATGCATCACACTACTGACGTGTATTCACTTGGACATGCTGCTCCACTCTGACATGCCTGACATGCTCCACTCTGACAAGCTGCCCCACAATACTCCCCTCCCTTTACACCACTCTGCTCTGCCATGCTGCTCCACTCTGATACATTCTCACTCCACTCAACACCTACTCTACGCCACTCTCCTCCTCTGTAAACACACTGTACTTAAGGGCATTTCACTCAAGACTCGACGATTTGAAGCATATATATATATATATATTTATATATATATATATATATATATGTTCGATGGCATGTGTAGCTGCAGATACACATGCTGTGCACAGTCCGCCGTCTGGTGTTGGGCTCGGAGTGTTACAAGTTGTTTTTCTTCGAAGAAGTGTTTTCGAGTCACGAGACCGAGGGACTCCTCCTACTTTGGTTCCATTGCGCATGGGCGTCGACTCCATCTTAGATTGTTTTTTTTCCGCCATCGGGTTCGGACGTGTTCCTTTTCGCTCCGTGTTTCGGGTCGGAAAGTTAGTTAGAATCTCGGAAACAAACGTTGGTATTGTTTGCGTTCGGTATCGGGTTAGTTAGAACAAATCGACACCGAATTTTGAAGAGCTCCGGTGGCCCTTCGGGGTTTTTTCGATCCCTCGTCGGCCCGGCCACGTGCGACTTCAAGGCTCATGGAACGGACCCCATTCCGTTTCTGCCCAAAATGCCATCACAAGTATCCGTATATGGATCACCATCTGGTCTGTAACTTGTGCTTGTCCCCCGAGCACAAGGAGGATACTTGTGAAGCCTGTCGAGCGTTTCGGTCGAGGAAGATACTGAGAGACCGAAGAGCCAGGAGACTACAAATGGCGTCCGCGCCGACAGGTCAAGATCGTTTCGAGGAGGAAGAAGAAGCTTTCTCCGTCCGCGAGTCGGATTCGGAAGAACTCGACGCCGAAGAAACAACCAAAACCGTGAGTAAGACGTCGAAAATCAACTCACGAGAAGTCTACAAAAGCCCAGGGGACGCCACCGCCAACAGGCCATGGCTTAACCCGAAAAATAGGTGACCCATCCAAGGCACCGAAAAAGGGCATGCTGGTGTCGAAGTCATCCGACTCCGGTCGAGATACCGCCACACAGCAACCTCGGAGCTGAGATGGCGGCTCCGAGAAAATTCGGCACAGAGACAACGGCACCGAAGAATTTCGGCGCAGAGAACAAAGAAGGTTTCTTCGGAGCCTAAAAAGACTTCCGAAAAGGTTTCGGTTCCGAAACAGCCAGCCTCGGAGCCGAAAACTAGTTCCTATACAGAGGAACAAGGATTAACCTCCCAATTACATCGCTTTGGAGAGGAGCTTCAATCTGCAGAGCCTGACTACACACAAAGAAGGCTTCATATTCATGAGGACACAGGGAAGATAACTACTCTTCCCCCAATCAAAATAAAAAGGAAACTTGCCTTTCAACAAAAGGACAAGCAACCACAGGCAAAGGTGGCAAAGAAAACAACCCCACCACCGTCTCCACCACCATCAATACATGCATCACCGGCAACAACTCCACCACTGATGCACTCACCAGCTCATACCACGATGAGTCAGGATGATCCCGATGCATGGGACCTCTACGATGCTCCAGTGTCTGACAATAGCCCAGACTCTTATCCTACAAAACCGTCACCACCTGAGGACAGTACATCCTATACACAGGTGGTCGCAAGGGCAGCCGAGTTCCACAATGTGTCCTTACATTCAGAACCAATTGAGGATGACTTTCTCTTTAACACCCTATCCTCCACCCATAGCCAATATCAAAGCCTTCCTATGCTCCCAGGAATGCTAAGACATTCAAAACAAATATTTCAGGTTCCAGTTAAAGGCAGAGCCGTAACTCCAAGGGTGGCGAAAAAATATAAGCCACCGCCCACTGATCCAATATATATTACAACACAACTAACGCCAGACTCAGTAGTTGTGGGGGCAGCTCGTAAGAGAGCCAACTCTCATACCTCAGGCGACGCACCACCTCCAGACAAGGAGAGCCGCAAATTTGATGCGGCGGGAAAAAGGGTTGCAGCACAAGCAGCAAATCAGTGGCGTATCGCCAACTCACAAGCACTTTTGGCAAGATACGACAGGGCTCATTGGGATGAAATGCAACATTTCATCGAACACTTACCCAAAGAGTTCCAAAAAAGAGCGCAACAGGTGGTGGAAGAGGGACAAAGTATCTCAAATAATCAGATACGGTCTTCCATGGATGCAGCAGATACAGCTGCAAGAACAATAAACACTGCAGTCACAATACGGAGGCACGCATGGCTGCGCACTTCTGGGTTCAAACCGGAGATCCAGCAGGCTGTGCTCAATATGCCGTTTAATGAACAGCAATTGTTTGGGCCGGAGGTAGACACTGCCATCGAAAAACTCAAGAAGGACACCGATACAGCCAAAGCCATGGGCGCACTCTACTCCCCACAGAGCAGAGGCACATTTCGGAAAACACCTTTTAGAGGAGGGTTTCGAGGTCAACCCACAGAAACCACAACCTCACAAACAAGACCTACCTACCAGGGCCAATATCAGAGGGGAGGTTTTCGGGGACAATTTAGAGGGGGCCAATTCCCAAAAAATCGAGGAAAATTCCAAGGCCCTAAAACCCCTCAAAATAAGCAGTGACTCACAAGTCACACACACCCATCACATAACACCTGTGGGGGGGAGACTAAGCCAATTTTACAAACTTTGGGAGGAAATAACAACAGACACTTGGGTCTTAGCAATTATCCAGCATGGTTATTGCATAGAATTTCGCCAATTCCCTCCAAACGTCCCACCGAAAACACACAAGATGTCAAAACAACATATAGATCTTCTAGGACTAGAAGTTCAGGCATTGCTACAGAAAGAAGCAATAGAATTAGTACCAAAAGATCAATTAAACACAGGAGTTTACTCGCTGTACTTCCTGATACCCAAAAAGGACAAGAGCCTGAGACCGATACTAGATCTCAGAACATTAAATACCTACATCAAATCAGACCATTTTCACATGGTTACTCTACAAGACGTAATCCCACTGCTCAAACAACAAGACTACATGACAACACTAGACCTAAAGGATGCATATTTCCATATACCAATACATCCTTCACACAGAAAGTACCTAAGGTTTGTATTCCAAGGGATACATTACCAATTCAAAGTGTTGCCATTCGGAATAACAACTGCGCCAAGGGTTTTTACAAAATGCCTGGCAGTAGTAGCTGCACATATCAGAAGGCAGCAAATACATGTGTTCCCATACCTAGACGATTGGTTAATCAAAACCAATACGCTAAAACGGTGTTCACAACACACAAAATAGGTCATAGAAACCCTACACAAACTAGGTTTCTCAATCCACTACACAAAGTCACACCTGCAGCCGTGCCAAACACAGCAATACTTGGGAGCAACAATCAACACAGCAAAAGGGATTGCTACTCCAAGTCCACAAAGAGTACAAACATTTCTCAATGTAATACAAACCTTGTATCCAAAACAAAAAGTACAAGTCAAAATAATACTGAAACTACTAGGCATGATGTCCTCATGCATAGCCATTGTCCCAAATGCAAGGTTACACATGCGGCCCTTACAACAGTGCCTAGCATCACAATGGTCACAAGCACAGGGTCAGCTTCTAGATCTGGTGTTGATAGACCGCCAAACATACATTTCGCTTCAATGGTGGAACAGTATAAATTTAAACCAAGGGCGGCCTTTCCAAGACCCAGTGCCACAATACGTGATAACAACAGATGCTTCCATGACAGGGTGGGGAGCACACCTCAATCAACACAGCATCCAAGGACAATGGGACATACATCAGAGACAGTTTCACATAAATCACTTGGAAATGTTAGCAGTATTTCTAGCGCTGAAAGCATTTCAACCCATAATATCCCAAAAATACATTCTTGTCAAAACAGACAACATGACAACAATGTATTATCTAAACAAACAAGGAGGGACACACTCGACACAGTTGTGCCTCCTAACACAGAAAATATGGCATTGGGCTATTCACAACCACATTCGCCTAATAGCACAATTTATTCCAGGGATACAGAACCAGTTGGCAGACAATCTCTCTCGAGATCACCAACAAACCCACAAATGGGAAATTCACCCCCAAATACTAAACAATTACTTTCAAATTTGGGGAACACCTCAAATAGATCTATTTGCAACAAAAGAAAACTCAAAATGCCAAAACTTCGCATCCAGATACCCACAAGAGCAATCCCAAGGCAATGCTCTATGGATGAACTGGTCAGGGATCTTTGCATACGCTTTTCCCCCTCTCCCTCTCCTTCCATATGTAGTAAACAGGTTGAGTCAAAACAAACTCAAACTCATACTAATAGCACCAACATGGGCAAGACAACCTTGGTACACGACACTACTAGACCTGTCAGTAGTACCTCATGTCAAACTACCCAACAAACCAGATCTGTTAACACAACACAACCAACAGATCAGACATCCAAATCCAGCATCTTTGAATCTAGCAATTTGGCTCCTGAAATCCTAGAATTCGGACACTTGCACCTCACACAAGAATGTATGGAGGTCATAAAACAAGCTAGAAAACCTACCACTAGACACTGCTACGCAAATAAGTGGAAAAGATTCGTGTATTACTGCCACAATAATCAAATTCAGCCATTAACCGCATCTCCAAAAGATATAGTTGGATATTTACTACATTTGCAAAAATCAAATCTAGCTTTCTCTTCTATAAAAATACATATCACCGCAATATCAGCTTACCTACAAATTACTCATTCAACTTCACTTTTTCGAATACCAGTCATTAAAGCGTTTATGGAAGGCTTAAAAAGAATCATACCACCAAGGACACCACCTGTTCCTTCATGGAACCTCAACATTGTCTTAACAAGACACATGGGTCCACCTTTCGAGCCCATGCATTCTTGTGAAATGCAATACTTAACGTGGAAAGTTGCATTTTTGATTGCCATCACATCTCTAAGAAGAGTGAGCGAAATTCAAGCATTTACCATACAAGAACCATTTATTCAGATACATAAAAATAAAGTAGTTCTAAGAACAAATCCAAATTTTTTACCAAAGGTTATCTCCCCGTTCCACTTAAATCAAACAGTAGAATTACCAGTGTTCTTCCCACAACCAGATTCTGTAGCTGAAAGAGCACTACATACATTAGACATCAAAAGAGCACTCATGCACTACATTGACAGAACGAAACTAATTAGAAAAACAAAACAACTATTTATTGCCTTTCAAAAACCTCATACGGGAAATCCAATTTCAAAACAAGGCATTGCTAGGTGGATAGTTAAGTGTATTCAAACCTGCTATCTTAAAGCAAAAAGAGAGCTGCCTATTACACCAAAGGCACACTCAACCAGAAAGAAAGGAGCTACCATGGCCTTTCTAGGGAATATTCCAATGAACGAAATATGTAAGGCAGCAACCTGGTCTACGCCTCATACATTTACCAAGCACTACTGTGTAGATGTGTTAACTGCACAACAAGCCACAGTAGGTCAAGCTGTATTAAGAATATTATTTCAAACTACTTCAACTCCTACAGGCTGAACCACCGCTTTTGGGGAGATAACTGCTTACTAGTCAGTGCACAGCATGTGTATCTGCAGCTACACATGCCATCGAACGGAAAATGTCACTTACCCAGTGTACATCTGTTCGTGGCATGAGTCGCTGCAGATTCATATGCGCCCACCCGCCTCCCCGGGAGCCTGTAGCCGTTTAAAAGTAGATCTTGAACATTTGTACATTTGTAAATATATTACTTTAACCTTTATTATGTACATACGTATTCATTCCATTGCATGGGCGCACTATTACTAATATACACAACTCATACCTCACCCTCTGCGGGGAAAACAATCTAAGATGGAGTCGACGCCCATGCGCAATGGAACCAAAGTAGGAGGAGTCCCTCGGTCTCGTGACTCGAAAACACTTCTTCGAAGAAAAACAACTTGTAACACTCCGAGCCCAACGGCGGACTGTGCACAGCATGTGAATCTGCAGGAACTCATGCCACGAACAGATGTACACTGGGTAAGTGACATTTTCCATATATATATATATATATATATATATATATATATATATATATATATATATAAAAAATGCTCAGGATAAATTATAGCTAGGAAAACTTCATTAATAATTTGTATATAAAACCAATTTAAACAACACAAAAATTAGAATGTCTGAACTTAGTTATAATTTACACCCCACCCAAAACTTACTATGACACCCGCACCTATGTACAGTGTTGTGAACTTGCTAGCCAGACTACCTGAACTATATCTTGCTCTGCTGTTGTGCACAGTATTCCTCGTGAATGATCTAGTTTGAGATGTCATGAATGTTGCTATGAATGTTGTGATTTAATGTGGTATAAGTGACATAATATCAAAGGATATAAGCTGTTCCTGGGGAAGCTGCAAATTTTATTCATGTTAACGTCTGTCAGGATACCTTACTGTTTCGGTTTTAACTTTTGTGCATTGGCGAGTGTGTGCGTCAGGTTTCATCTTTGGATCGTTGCGATAGGTTTGTGCGTTATGCAATACATATATTAACTCCTGTAATAAAGAGAAGTACGTTTTCATGTTGTACCCCTTTTTGTGAAAGACATTTAATTTGTTGAATCAATTTACATAGCATTTGAGCTCGACATGTTCGATCATATTCATTTTGATTTTAATCAGTTGTCGATGATCCATACAATAATAGTCATTACTCTTTTTCTGGCAGGGAATTCATAGAAGAATTGCACCCCATAATTAAGGAAGCACTTGAAAGAAGGCCAGAGGTAAGTAATGCTTGTTTTAAATTATTCCTAACACTACCACTTAAATATCAACAATGTATTATTTGCAAGGTTTTATGTTTTTTTTTATTTTTATTTTTTTAATTTTTTAAAAAATTATTTTGGTCTGTATTTATCTGTATTTATTTTTTTGCCATCTGATCTATATTTATCCATATTTATTTTTGTTTGTGTCAATAAATGTGATAGTGACATGTATGTATCCTCATTTATTTACCCCATAAGTGTGCAGTCAATTTGTGTAGCCTATTGGGTTTTAGAATGTTAGACAGCCAAATATAACAATTAATACACCTGCATGAAAATGTTGGCATTAAACTACAAATATTTGTAGAAGTGTCCAATTATTCAAGGAAATCTAATCCGATGTTTAACTCCCCAGGCTGTCAGTATGCTCAGCTGTTGCCCTGAAATTCATGAATGACAGCATGGAGTCCGTCTAATGCTCCATATTTTTCCACTTTAAATAAATTAAAGAAAGATATTGTTTTCTGTCAGTGTTCATTTGTCAAAATCGAAACGGAAAAGTGGGAGCCTTAATTTTTAGTCCCACTGAGTTCTTGCGGGCTAATTGTAGAGTGCCCCTGCCCCAACTAGGGGGCGGCAAATTGTATTGCTTTTGTACTGCACAAATTAAAAATAGTAGTAAGCCTTCATCTTTGTGGCTTCAGTGTGCTAGGCCCACCCTAAAATACATCTACCAATCTCGTATTATGTTGAGGTGTGTTATGAGTCGGAGTGCACGTTTCACTGCTGGCAATGAACTTTGTGTCTGTTTCTCCACATCAGTTGGAAGATTTCAAAACATTGGTCAGGTGTGGCAGCGAGCATTGAAACTCCATAAATCATTGCAGTTGCTCAAAAGGCTCTTCTGCTGTTGAACTGGGATCTAATGCATTAGATTAGCAAAAATATTAAGCCATCACCCATGCTCACACTATAATTTCCCTTTGTATGGGGTTTAACTCTTAATTGCATGATATGGGTGTGGTGTTAGATCACGGTACCGAAAACTTTGCTAGCAAACTTAGACCTTACCAGCACTGTGCAACTCAATCATCTGGCCCCAAGTGTCGAAACTAGTGTTCTGGTAACTATCGGCAAACTTTATCAGTGTTCAAAGTAGTGAAGCCTTTGTAAGTGTTCTCAGCTTTATCAGATGTTTGGTATCTACAAGCCAGTCTCTTAGCAGCTTGCCAAAAACCACATAAAGTCACATGTTTTTTTGTAAATTTCTTCCTGAGACGGGAGCTCTGGGTAATTATGGGATCCTCTGAATGTAGGGTTTACAGCATGTCTTGTAGTAGATCCCGTGCTTTTCACACTGACATCTAGTTTTGGATGTGGGCGCTGCAGGTTGCTTTACTTCGAAGCAGAGGTTTCAAGTTGATTCATAATCCCTCCCGAAACGCAAAATACATTCAAAGATTCCACTTTGGATTGTTTTTATTATGCCTTCAGATTTGGACGTACTTTTTTTTGGAGGACAGGGAGTGTTGCGCTGCAAAAGCCAATCACTTGACTCCAAGAACCAGAATCGCTTCCTGCAAGACATGAAGACTCCGTTAACTCATTGACTGCTTTTCAGTCCAATTGAACTGGAGGATTTTACAGCCAGATCCTTTGACAGTGACACATTGGGCAGTTTGGCTAGGGGGATGGAGAGGACACAAATGTCTAGTTCTGCCCTATATGCGAAAGCAAGTTCCTGTGGTGAAACCCAGCACTGTAGACACTAGTGACAAGAGGCACATCTAATTTCCAGGAAGCCAGAGAGATCGGAGTCCAGAATGTATCCTTCAAGGGCAAATTTAAAGAGCAACCATCTTTAGCACCCCCAGTGAAGGCCACACACTGGACACAAACTGCTCCAAAAGCGTCCACACCATCCAAGTATCTTCCATCTAGGATTCAGCCTCAACAGGAGGCATTGAGAAAGACGAGTTTCTAGCCCCAGCACAGTGCTGAACAGACTTTGACAGCTGGTACCAACCACAGTTCCCAAGACTGCTTGGCCTTCAACAGATCTCGTCACCTCAAAGGCTTCAACATCAGGGTGTTGCACCTCAGTTCCAGGAGACCTCCTCTCTGCACTGATTCCCAAGACACCTGCTTCAGACCAAGGTTGATAACAAAACCGGCTTCAAAATGTCCCTCAACACCAATCTCGACACCTATTGAGCTAACCACCACACTGGAATAGCCAGTTTACAAACAGAAAAATATTTACATAGATTCGTTCATTGGACACCTACTTGCATGGCCCTCTCATCAAATGCTAGCAGGACTAGCACAACAAATAAGGGAAAGCTGATATTTGTTATGCATTGTAGCAATTGGTGGAACAAAACCAGCTTGATACAGTAATATCATGGCCTTCATATACAGCAATAATCACTTGGGTATAACTTTCACCAGTATATTAGTATTTAAATTGAGAGGTTACTGCACAGGCACCTTGTTGGGGTTTTCCTTGGATAAAGTGACTATGAAACCTTGATGAAGCATAGGGAGTGCGATTCTCTCAGGCCTCAGCAAATATTTTCAGCACATTCAGCACAAGTATTGCTGCAAAGGCTTATAAAGGTCAGCTGTTCCATTCACAGCTCATTCTAACCACTCTCACATGTATGAGCCAACCATGATGCACCATAATATTAAACCAGTCAGTTCATCCAAACCTGAAGTTACTCCCATTTGCAGACTTACCCATATAGCACCAGGGTCAGTAGAGATCTTAGAATTCGTCAGTCTTTATCCCAGAGTTCATTCTGGTTCGTAAGGAGATTCGCAGGCCCACTACTATACGCACTATATTGTCAGAAGGAAAAGGTGTGTCCGCTTCTCTCAGTAGGAACAAACAGCCTCTGCAGACGTCAGTGTAGGACATCATCTGCTATTTTCTGGTCATGCCTCTCATACACCATTAGTAGGTTGCATTTGGCAGCTGTAGTAGCCCATATGAAAATTAGACAACACCAATTAAAAAATATATATGTTATGAAGGCATTCATGAAGGGTCTAAAAAGAGTTTATTGCCTGGTGTTGGAGGCTGGCTCAGTTTATGGTGTACACCTATGGTGGTGGCACCTTTATACTGCGTCCAGGCAACCCATAGTGATAGTGAACAGGTGTCCAGATAGCAAAAGCTCTCTAGGGTTAGCTGAGGTGAGCAGCTAAAGCTTAAGCATGAGGGATGTAAAGCACTTGGAATACCACAGTAGTCAGACAGCAACTCGCTCACAACAAACAACCACGTAAGTGTTTCAAAAATAAAGAATACTTTGTTGCATCACGACTATTAAACTAGCATTTGTATATCTCCCTTCGGCGATATCTACACATAATATGTACACAAAATAACCATCAGAAATGGGGGTTTGGGGGCAAACCATATACTAAAAAAGTGGAAATAGTGATCCCAACCAAGGTAAGTGTGATAGTTAGGTAGGGGCAGATAAACACCAGAGGTACAGTAAGTGTCCCCAGCAACCAGGTGCAAGGTAGTTGCCCACCCAGTTGTCACGTAGACTAACACAGAGAACAGTGGTCGTAATTCATGGAGTTCAGGACCCATCCCATTGGACCCCGAGGAAAACCAGCAGACAAGAGGATGGATGGGGAGGGCCCCTGCCCCAGGATACCCAGAAGACAGGAGTACCTAAACCAGGGACCCGGATGTAGAGGGGACTCTCTCTGAAGTCAGTGCATGCTTCAGATTGTCGAACTGCTGTCACGACCTGTGGCGCAGGCTGGTAGAAACCAGGGACAGATTCCAGACGTAGAGGGCCTGCAAAGGAAGGGGACAGATTCCAGCAACCTTGGAGGTGCCCAGGTGGTGCAGGGGGCAGTGCCCACCCTCCTTAAGATGAAGTTCCTGCAAGTCGATGGGAGAATGCCCATCTGCGGGGTTCAAGAGCCGCAGAAGATCTCAGGAGTCACCTACGAGCTGTCTCTTGATTGCAGGAAGGTTGGTGACTAGCCAGGTCACCAACAAACAGGAGCTGAAGAGGAGGTTGCAAGTTTTGGGGACCAGCCAAGGTCCAGGAGACTCTACCTAGGCCCCCTCAGCAAGCAGGAAGTCCAGCAGAAGTCGATGAAGCCCCCACGAGTGACCCACAGGCGATGGAAACAGGGAGTCACAAGAAAGCCTCATCAGCACAACAAAACAGAAATCCCCCGTTGCAGGAACTGCAGGACAGGGACTGATTTTCTTATTGCAGAGTGTTGGAGGCCAGGCTTCATGGAACCTGAAGATCTCTGGGAGGAAGAGTCAACAAGCCTTCGCAAGTTCAACAGTCGCGGTGCACAGAGGTTCCAGTCCAGTGGCAGGAGCAGGGGATGTCTGTTTGACAGCAGACTCCACCAGCCGGTCAGCATTATTTTGAGGTGCCCGCGGTTGCAGCGGAGTGACTCCTTCACTCCGCGGGAGATCCCTTAATGTCTCCTAGTGCAAACTTAGTCCTTGTGACACTTGAGGATGCTCAGCCTTGGATGTTGCAGAATTCTTGCAGGATCCGTAGAAACAATGTTGCAGTGATAGTCTTTCTACCAGAAGCAGACGTGTTTTGGTTCCAAAGCAGAGCAGCAGTGGTTCTAGAGGCCTACCAAAGGGATGACTTACGGTGTCCAAGTGTATGTGAGTCTCAAAGGGTAAACATGTTTTTATCTGCAGTGAACAAGGCACAGGGTACCCTTCATTCAGAAGACATAATGCAAAGCCAGGAAACGTTCAGTATACTCAGTTCTAAATCGAAAAACCTGAGAGCCAAGTTTATATAGTTTGTCAAAGAATGTGAAGAAGAATCTGAACTGTGCAAGTACTGGGGAATTGTTTTACAGATGATAGCTCTAGTGAAAAACTTGGTACATTCTGACTGGGAAAGTGATTGGAAGCTGCGTGTGAAGTCTGTTGAGTCACTGATTACTGTATTTCGTGAATATGATTGCATAAACTACCTGAGCAATGGATCCTGGTATTTGGAAAGAGTGATAAAGGTAGAGGTGGAAAAACCATACCTCTACAGAAAATACATCCAAATACATTTTGTGGTGAAAGACATAAAGGAAAGGTTAAATCCTGTGGCTCCAGATATGAAACTGGAACCGAGAATCTAGAGATCACAAAAGCTCCAAGGAAATTGTTGGTCAGACACGTAAAAGTAAATATGTTGCTCAATGGCAGCTAGTTTACCATGAAGTCTTTTCTATTTGCAATGTTTTCAGAGAGAAGACAAATTTAAAATTAAGGGGACATCGTAATGCTATTCCTCACCACAAACTTGTTGACAGCCTTCTTCTTTTGACGCAGCAGCAAGGAAACCCCTTTGAAATGACTGGGCCTGTGCGACTACGCAACTTTGTGACCAAACAATATGTGGATAACGATATAAGGACACGTCTACTCGATGTCCTGGAACATGGATCGAAACTATATGCAGAACTGATGCAGGAGAGAGTTTTATTGAAAGAGAAAAAGGTGTTTGACATAATCATTAAGGCTGAAATTCCATCCTTTAATTGCCGTACTAAAAGTTTAATCTTACCAGCCACTACAAAATCGGGTTACAAAAAAAAACTTTTGCAAGCACATAGAGAGATCAATGTAGCAAAAGAAAGGGTTGAGTTAATCAAGGACATTTTATCGCATGATCTTCTTCCAACAAACATATTGTGCACTACCTCAATTGAGAATGGTCAAGATTTCATGCATGCAAAACTTCAGCGAGGTCGTTCAGATGTCAGTCAGAGTGCACCTTGCAAGAACTGCACATTCTTTGACTTTGAATGTTGGAGAATCAAACGAATGCCTACAAGTGGAAGAATTGACCTTACCTACATCAAAAATTTGACACCTATGCCTGTGCAACTTGATAAATTATGGTCCTCAACGTAGAACAAGATGAACTTGGGGGATGTTAGCTTGGCAAAACATTGTTGATGCTTAAGTGAATACTGAATTTCCAATTATTGCAAGTGGCATAATTGTCAATGAGGAGTTAGTGCCTGCAGAGAGACATTCAAAATGCATGGGCCATATTGTTCAGGAACGTAATAGCAAATTTGAAGGAAGCTGACATTCGTGTTGTGCCACATGTTGAGTGGGCTGTTTGAAATGGTTCCAAACGAGTCATTGTACTATCTAATGACACAGATATTATTATTGTGCTACTTAGATTTGTTGCAATGTTAATTAGTCAAGGATTGTGAGTGTTATGGATGCATTATGTAACAGGCGAGAAAAGACACTTAATCCTGCTTCATTTTCTGTTCAAGAAACTTGACTAAGAAATGCCCAGTGTTTTTATCAAGGCACATATTCTTAGGATTGATGACACTATGAGGAAAATTGGAACAAAGCTTGGAGCTTTAATTGCTAAACCTGTGAAGTTTCTAAAAGTATTTGCTGAGATAGAAGAAGAATGTGACTTTAAAGACGCAGAGAAATGCTGTGTATGTGTGTGTTAAACTAGTTCTGTCACACATTTGACTATCTTTGGTACAGTAAATTCAAGAGATCAGTCCCGCTAACTGACCTTCCACTGACATATTCCGTGTGTGGACACATTATAAGAGCCAACTGCTTGCTCAGGAGATGTGTAAATGTTTTGGCTCACGCATATGTAGAGAAAGATCAGTGAGAATTTGGTTGAGAAGATATTGATGGGGTGCTAAAACCTACAAAATTTCTAAATACCTTCCCCACAGAACTTAGACGTACATGCAAAATCTGTGCTACCCAGAGATGTCTGTCGGTATGCTCTTCTCAAATGTTCAACATTCTGCTAAAGTACCACAAGCGATTGCCGAAACAAATATAAAGTTAACTATGAAAATGTGTCTAAAACAGTAGTGATAAACATTTTTTTTTTTTTTTTTTTAGATCATAAACATTGTTTGGTGTTTTAATAAAAGGATTAAAAACCATTTTGTTTCATTTCTATATGTCTCTCTATTATAGCTGCCATTTTGGAAAATGTTTGAAGGTTTGCTCTGAGTAGTTACTTTATGTCTGTATTAGACTACTTGACCCCCAAAACCTATGTCTTGCCACCAGAATGAATATGTAGGTCTCATGGTTCGTGTAATACTACATCACTGCAACACAATTGCCATTTGTAAAAATGTCCTCCAGGACAATTTGGTCCGGATCAGCATTGTCTACCCAAGCTAAATTACTTCTCTAGTAACCGAAAAACACAATTCAAAAATGAAAATCTCTGGACAACAATTTTTTTTTACTGAGGAATATCTAGGGGCTGGGATTATTCCACCCAAAGTATTGTAATCGTGGCCACTAGGTGTCCAGCCACAAAACGGTATATATGCCAGTCATTGGAAGTAATTTGTGGCATGGTGCACAGACAAGTCTGTTGACCCCCTTTCTGACCCTTTGCCATGGGCACTCTCTAAAGTTACACAAATCAAAAAGATACACTGTTCCACAAGAGAAAACAGTGGTCCATAAGGCACTTCTAAAAATAGAAGCAAGAGCCCTCACACATCCATTGGATGTCGTGCTTCATCATAGGGCTTGCTCCTCGCCAGACTGGCGCTGCAATGTCTGACGGGCCCCACAAGGGGGCTCTTTGCCGGAGGTCTTAATTGGTTGTGCATGCCGTGGTTAGCGTAAGTATGGATATATTTAAACCTACAGGCAAAAAGGAGCTGGAGAGAAGAAAGTTAAAATTGGCTTGAGAACCTAAAAAAAACTATTTTATTGATCATAAAGGGTCTTAGTCAAAGTTAAAAACACTAAGGAGTGGAGTGGAGATAATGTTCCACCACTCTACCAAAACACAGGGGATGAAGGAAGAGTCTTTCTTCCACCACTATTGAAGATCAACATGTTTCGCGCCTAAGAAGTCCCTACGTATCAAATGGCGCTTCATCAGGACCAATGTAATAAACTTCTCCTAAGCTACACTACGTACCACTTTGTGTTAGGAGATTTGTGTAAGGAATTCTGAGTTGACTTACTCAAAAAGCTATGCATCTTACATTCTAGATAGATGAGGACCCTCCTCTACTACGGACGAGGCTCCATGGGAACATGCGTACCAAAGGACTAGTGTTGCTTTAATACACGCAAAGGTCCATGCACAGAGACTTTCAGGAATGCGGCTGCGGGAGATGTCTCCGTGCATGGACCTTCGCGTGTATTAACGCGGTCCTGCTGGACTTCCTAGTATGATCTTGGTTTGCAGACCCACCTCTGGGGATGGTATTGCTTGGATAGCTATTCAAAGTTAAGGAATCTGCAAATAGATATCTATCAGACGGACAAGTTAGTTACCTTTGGTAGCGCCTTATCTGATGTAGACAGTATCTAGTTGCAGGTTCCTTACGACCCACCCATCCTCCCTGTTCTGCGATCTGATTTCTAGGGGCAGGGGCTCCCTTTTAGGGCCATATTTTTGACTCACCAGTGTTCTTAATGGTTCTGCGCGTCTGGCGTGGAGAATTGTGAAATAAAACCTGAGGTCAGTGCTTCGGGATGGTACCTATTTATGGACCTGGCGAGCACGATGCCGACGATTGAGGCGGAGCTGATTAACACGATCTAAGGGGTACTGCTCAAGAAAAACCTTTGGATCCAGATTGAGGCCTGGGGGAAATTCTAAGGTAATGAATCTGTCACTAGATATTGTCTCTACCTGATAAGGAGTTACTGAAAGTAATTAACTTGTCCATTGGTTTTATCACAGACCACTGTCCCCAGAAACCCCACTGGTGTCAATTTTGAGCTATGATAAGGACGTTCCAAGGGGAGTCCGACGCCTGACTGCAGTGTTACTCCTGGTAAAGAATTGTGATTCTCTGGGGTCTGCGCACCAGACAGACCACTGGCCGTGGGATGGTACAGATTGTCAGGAGCAACTTGCTGCTTATGACCCTTAGATCGCGGCCTTCCCGACATTTGACCCTCCCACTTTGTCTCCTACATGGCGTCATGTATATCCCAGAGGACGCTCAAGGCACCCTCAACACCCAGCCCTGGGGGGAAAATCCTCCTCACAATGATCATTGTCTTTTCTCACTTGAACTCCTGCCTCCTTCCTGTGGGAGTGCTCTAGTTGTTTCACACCCTATTAGACATGAGATGCATGTTACCGTACCACGGTTGCCCCTCGAAAATCTGATTGGCTGAGCCATCTGTATGTTGTGTTGTACAGGCCCCGGCCACCAGCCAGATCCTGTGGGCACACCGCACATGGCTGGCATATTTATATGTGATAATAAAACCATGGTCAGAATCTTACTTTGTTAAAATAAAACCTAGAAATCAACTGGATAAAAAAAAAAGAAGAAATGATATTACTAGTTAACTGAAATTACTGGTATGTTCAAGATGTGTGACTGTAGATACACATGCTGTGCTTACGTCTGCCATCTAGTGTTGGGCCCAGATGTGTGCAAGTAGTTTTTCTTTCAAGTAAGCTTTAGAGTCACAAGGTACTGGGATTCCTTCTTTTGCTAGTAATAAGCATGGCCATAGACTCCGTAGACTTCATTAATAGATTGTTTTCCTTCAGCCTTTGGGTTGCTCTGGTACAACACCATTGTGATGCTCTGTTCGGTTTCCATGGGTTTGTTCCCTCTGTCTGTATTGTTTCGATTTCATTTCTCCTTTCCCTTCTTTTTGGTTTGACGATTCCTGCTTGACCACATGGCTCTGACAATCTCAGCGCGACATGGGCCTTTGCCTTTCAGGGCCTCCTTCCGTCCCGTGTCATTATGGTGGTGGTACAGATGCCATTTCTCTACTGTCCTTGCTCTCATACGAACTATTATCTAACCAATCTCTATCTGGTCTGTTGTGTCACTCTTCTGAGCGTAGCAAGGTTACTTACGATGTGTGCCGCTCCTTCTGTTCTAAGAAAAACCCTCTGTGATGTCTTGATATTTTGTAGGAGCGGAGGCGATGCCCAGAACCTTTCTGGCCATGAGTATAATGAGGGGGAACAACATACACAACCACTGGTTGAAGACGAGGAGAGTTTCTCTGGCTCTGATCTGGAAATCAAGGATCTTTAACTAGTGCAGCCAGCAGTGAGTACAGTGCTCTCTCCCCTTCTACAACAATCCCAAGCCGAGAAGCCCCTTTCGAAGGGCCATCCAGACACTCTGGAGAACCAGCAACAGACTGCTGGGCTGCCACTGCCTTCAGGCCTTGGTCGGCACCGACCGCCGCCTTCAGATGCAGCGCCTAGCCCCAGCTCAGCACAGAAGAAATCATTGTGGCTGACTACTTCAGCACAGCATACTTGCCTTGGAGCTGAGCCAGTGGTCAGAAAGGACAACTTTCTAGTTGAAATTTGGGCCGCACTGAACCTCTGCTCCGACCACAAGACCTGACCTGGCTCAGGAACCATCTAGCAATTATCAAACTTCAAGAGGAAATAGACGCCTGGCAAAAGCACTTGATAATCCATTTCCACATTTACTGGATACTCATCAACCCTCCAGGATCTTCTGCTCAACTCTCTTTTAAATTGTTACGGGACGGCCTTTTCTTGACGCAGGTCCACACAGGGCCATTACAAGACATGCTTCTCTTACAGGTTCAAGTGCGCACTTACAGGATCGGAATGTCAAAGGCCAGTAGGTTCCCAGACAACAGGATCGCCATATCAGTTGCCTGGAACTACTAGCAGCTCACCTTTTGCTGAAAGCATTCTTCCCCACTTAATTGACAAAGTAGTCCTCATCAGAAAGGACAATATGTCAGCCATGTATTATCTTCAAAAGCACCTAGCTCTGATCATTTGGCGATGGGCTGTCCGATGCAAGATCCATTAGCTAGCTGAGTACCTTCTAGGAGTGGGTAACAACCCTGCTGACCTTCTCAGCAGAATGCAGTAACCAGTCCATGAGTGGAAACACCAGCCCCAGGTCCTCCTCCAATACTTCCAGCGTTGGGGACTTCCAGAGATAAACCTCTTTCAATCGGCAGAAAATGCTAAATGCCCAAACATTTCCTTCAGGCTCCCAAACCCACATTCCAGGGGGCCAATGCACTATAGATAAGTAGGTCAGGGATATTTGCTTATGCTTTTCCTCCTCTCCCACTCCTGTTTGTGGTTCAGAGGCTTTAAGAGACATATCTAACCCTCTTTCTTGTGGCTCCCACCTGGGCACACCAACATCCTCAAGCTCTTTGGTTTTGCACAATGGACTCCCCAACAGGCCTGACCTTCTCATTCAGAACCATGGTGAAATCAGACATCCAGACCCCAGGTCTCTCAATTTTGTCATCTGGCTCCTGAAGTCCTAGAATTTGGGTACGTTAGTCTTCCACCTGAATGCATGAGCATTCTTTAAGTGTGCAGGCCTGCCTCTTGTGCCTCTTGCACTACAAAGTAGAGGTGATTTGTCTACAATTGTCATTCAAAACACATTGATGCCTTAGCAATCAAAGTGCAAGATGGGGTCTGCTACCTACTTAATTTGTAAACTTGTGGTTTACCTTTCACAGCGATACAAATACCCCTACCTTTGGAACAGGTAACAGGCACTAACTTTGGAAGAACCTTTCTTCCAGATACTCAGGGATAGGGTTTTCCTCCACATCAACCACAGATTTCTCCCTAAGGTTGTCTCACAGTTGGAGCTCAATTGATCAATCAGACTTCCTGTATTTTTTTCCCCTCTGCTTACTCAGTTGCAGAATGGTCTCTGCACATCTTGGATGTTAAACAAGCCCTCATGTACTATATTGACAGAACTAAACCCTTTAGGAAAATGCAACAGTTCTTGGTTGCCTTCTACAAACCCCACAAAGGGAAGGCCTTATCTAAGTCAGGCATTTGAAGATGAATTGTAAAATGCATCCAGACATACTATGCTAAAGCTAAAAGACCCTTGCCTATTTCTCCTAGAGCCCACTCTGCTCAGAAAAAAGTAGCCTTTGTGGCCTTCCTGAGGAACATACCTAGAGCGGACACTAAAAGCAACTACTTGGACCAAACGGCATGCTTTTACAAAATACTGTACAGATGTGCTAGCCTGCCAATATTGACTGGGCAGTTCTCTGTATACTTTTTCAATCTACTGCAACTTCCTCAGGCTAGCCACTGTTTTCCTGGGAGGACTGCTTTACAATCTGTGCGTTGCATGTGTATCTACAACTACACATGCCTCGTTCTGCTTGTAGCATGTAGTGCTGTAAATTCAGATGTTTGCACCCTCCTCCTCGGACAACTATCTTTCTTTTTTCTTTGCCTGGACATCTTGTCATTCAGTGCTTCACATTCCATCCTCACCCGCTGTTCAGGGAAAAATCTAACAGTGGAGTTGATGACCATAGCAATGCTAGCAAGAGGGAGGAGTCATAGTACCTGGTGACTCGAAAGACCTCTTATCACTAGATTGCAGAAGTATGCACAGCATGTGCATCTACAGCACTACCTGCCTAGAAAATATGCTTAGTCAAAAAGTAACATTTCCTTGTCATGCACTGCTTATGACCTCACATATTAAATCACTCTTGTCATGTTCTGTGACATCATTGAAATAGATAATTGCCACCAATGTGCTTGAAAGGGGGTGCAAGTTATAGTTCACTTCAGTGTATTATAACTTGTGAATGTCAGTGGTTTCTTTCTTTTTAACTTTAAAATGATACTTTTTAACTAACTGTAACATCACTG
Organism: Pleurodeles waltl; assembly: GCF_031143425.1. NCBI lineage: Eukaryota > Metazoa > Chordata > Amphibia > Caudata > Salamandridae > Pleurodeles > Pleurodeles waltl. The sequence continues at coordinate 981,686,654 of NC_090437.1, forward strand.
TTTTTTCCAGTGACTGTATGAAGTTTTTTTAATGTGAAGTAAGAGATTGTCATACCCATCGGTGAATATATAGATAAATATATGTTCGATGGCATCTGTCGCTGTAGATACGCATGTTCTGCAATAGCTCGCCATCTGGTGTTGGGCCGGAGTGTTACAAGTTGTTTTTCTTCGAAGAAGTCTTTCGAGTCACGGGACCGAGTGACTCCTCCTTTTGTCTCCATTGCGCATGGGCGTCGACTCCATCTTCGATTGTTTTTTTTCCGCCATCGGGTTCGGACGTGTTCCTGTCGCTCCGAGTTTCGGAACGGAAGATTAGCTAATTTCGGAAGATTTTCGTCGGTATTGTTGCGTTCGGGATCGGCGTACTTAGATTCCACACCGCATCGAAGATCGAAGAGCTCCGGTGCCCTTCGGGGTAGTTTTTCGATCATCCGTCGGGGCCTGGTCGGCCCGACCGCGTGCTGAAGAACGCCGATGGAACGGACCCCGTTCCGGTTCTGCCCCAAATGCCACAATAAATACCCCTACACAGACCAACACTTGGTCTGCAACCTGTGCCTGTCACCTGAGCACAGCGAAAACACCTGCGAGGCCTGTCGTGCGTTCCGGTCCCGAAAAACACTCCGAGACCGTCGAGCCAGAAGACTGCAGATGGCGTCCGCACCGACAGCCCAACGGGAGTTCGAGGAACAGGAAGAGGAAGGTACCTTCTCGATCCAAGACTCGGACTCCAAAGGATTCAACGATACACAAACCGTGAGTAAAACGTCGAAATCCACTCAGAGGAACATTTACAAGGCCCAGGGGACGCCACTGCCACCAGGCCATGGCTCGACCCATAAATTCGGTGACCGACCGTCGGCACCGAAAAAGGCCCAAACAGTGCCGAGATCGTCCGACTCCGGTCGAGACACCGGCACGCAGCCTTCTCGGGACCGAGAAAGTGCTGGAGACAAGCCTCGACACCGAGATGCCGGTGTGGACACGGCTCGACGCCGAGACAGCGGCACCGAAACAGATCGACGCCGAGAGGTTTCGGCCCCGAAAAAGAAAAAAGTCACCTCGGAGCCGAAAAAACACGCAGACAGGGTTTCGATGCCGAAACAAACTGCAAGCGACCCAGCTTCAGGCTCTTATACAGAAGAGCACTCGCTAACCTCCCAAATGCAAAAGCATAGGTTTGAGGAACAGCTACAAGCAACTGATGTGGACCATACGCAAAAGCGTATATTCATACAGCAGGGGACAGGAAAAATAAGCACCCTTCCCCCCATTAGGAGAAAGAGAAGGTTGGAGTTCCAGACGGAACAGACACCACAACCAAAAGTGGTGAAAAGAGTTACCCCACCACCCTCTCCTCCGCCCGTGATTAACGTCTCACCAGCACAAACTCCATCACACTCCCCAGCTCACACCACCATGAGCCAGGGTGACCAAGATCAGGACGCATGGGACCTATACGACGCCCCAGTGTCAGATAACAGTCCAGAGGCATACCCTACAAAGCCATCTCCACCAGAAGACAGCACCGCGTATTCTCAAGTGGTGGCTAGAGCAGCACAATTTCACAACGTAAGCCTCCACTCAGAACAGGTCGAGGATGATTTCTTATTCAACACACTCTCCTCCACCCACAGCTCATACCAAAGCCTGCCCATGCTCCCTGGTATGCTCCGGCACGCAAAAGACATCTTTAAGGAGCCGGTCAAAAGTAGGGCAATCACACCAAGGGTGGAAAAAAAGTATAAGGCGCCTCCTACAGACCCGGCTTTCATCACTACACAGCTGCCACCAGACTCTGTCGTTGTAGGAGCAGCTAGGAAAAGGGCCAACTCTCACACATCTGGAGATGCACCACCCCCAGATAAAGAAAGCCGCAAGTTCGATGCAGCTGGTAAAAGAGTCGCAGCACAAGCTGCAAACCAGTGGCGCATCGCGAACTCCCAGGCACTACTTGCGCGCTATGACAGAGCCCACTGGGACGAGATGCAACATCTCATTGAACATCTGCCCAAGGACTTACAAAATAGGGCAAAACAAGTGGTTGAGGAGGGACAGACCATCTCCAACAACCAGATACGCTCCTCCATGGACGCTGCAGATACAGCTGCACGGACAATTAATACATCTGTAACTATCAGAAGGCATGCATGGCTCCGAACGTCTGGATTTAAACCAGAGATTCAACAAGCAGTTCTCAATATGCCTTTTAATGAAAAAGAACTGTTCGGTCCAGAAGTGGACACAGCGATTGAGAAACTCAAAAAAGATACGGACACTGCCAAAGCCATGGGCGCACTCTACTCCCCGCAGAGCAGAGGGAATTACAGCACATTCCGTAAAACGCCCTTTCGAGGGGGGTTTCGGGGTCAAAGCACACAAGCCAGCACCTCACAAGCCACACCGTCCAGTTACCAGGGACAGTATAGAGGAGGTTTTCGGGGACAATATAGAGGAGGGCAATTCCCTAGAAATAGAGGAAGATTTCAAAGCCCCAAAACCACTACTACTAAACAGTGACTCACATGTCACTCACCCCCTCCACACAACACCAGTGGGGGGAAGAATAGGTCATCATTACAAAGCATGGGAGGAAATCACTACAGACACTTGGGTTCTAGCAATTATCCAACATGGTTATTGCATAGAATTTCTACAATTCCCTCCAAACATACCACCAAGAGCACAAAATTTAACAACACACCATTCCAATCTCCTAGAGATAGAAGTGCAGGCACTATTGCAAAAGAATGCAATCGAATTAGTGCCAAACACACAAATAAACACAGGAGTTTACTCACTGTACTTTATGATACCAAAGAAGGACAAAACACTAAGACCAATCCTAGACCTCAGAGTAGTGAACACTTTCATCAAATCAGACCACTTCCACATGGTCACACTACAAGAAGTATTGCCATTGCTAAAAATACACGACTACATGGCAACTTTAGACCTCAAGGATGCTTATTTCCATATACCAATACACCCATCGCACAGGAAATACCTAAGGTTTGTATTCAAAGGAATACATTACCAATTCAAGGTACTGCCTTTCGGATTAACAACCGCACCAAGAGTCTTTACCAAATGTCTAGCGGTAGTCGCTGCACACATAAGAAGGCAGCAAATACATGTGTTCCCATATTTGGACGACTGGCTAATCAAGGCCCATTCGTTCATACAGTGCTCAAATCACACAAATCAGATCATACAAACCCTCTTCAAACTCGGGTTCACCGTCAACTTTACAAAATCCAACATTCTGCCGCGCAAGGTACAACAATACCTAGGAGCCATAATAGACACATCAAAAGGAGTGGCCACTCCAAGTCCACAAAGAATTCTAAATTTCAACAGCATCATACAACGCATGTATCCAACACAAAACATACAAGCAAAGATGGTATTACAACTCCTAGGCATGATGTCTTCATGCATAGCCATTGTCCCAAACGCAAGACTGCACATGAGGCCCTTACAACAATGCCTAGCATCACAGTGGTCTCAAGCACAGGGTCACCTTCTAGATCTGGTGTTAATAGACCGCCAAACTTACCTCTCGCTTCTGTGGTGGAACAACATAAATTTAAACAAGGGGCGGCCTTTCCAAGACCCAGTGCCACAATACGTAATAACAACAGATGCTTCCATGACAGGGTGGGGAGCACACCTCGATCAACACAGCATACAAGGACAATGGAACGTACATCAAACAAGACTGCATATCAATCACCTAGAACTTCTAGCAGTTTTTCAAGCACTAAAAGCTTTCCAACCAATAATAGTTCACAAATACATTCTCGTCAAAACAGACAACATGACAACAATGTATTATCTAAACAAGCAGGGGGGGACGCACTCCACGCAGTTAAGCCTGCTAGCACAAAAGATTTGGCATTGGGCAATTCACAACCAAATTCGCCTAATAGCACAGTTTATACCAGGGATCCAAAATCAACTCGCAGACAATCTCTCTCGAGATCACCAACAGGTCCACGAATGGGAAATTCACCCCCAAATTCTGAACACTTATTTCAAACTCTGGGGAACACCTCAGATAGACTTGTTTGCGACAAGGGAGAACGCAAAATGCCAAAACTTCGCATCCAGATACCCACACAAACAATCCCAAGGCAATGCCCTATGGATGAACTGGTCAGGGATATTTGCTTACGCTTTTCCTCCTCTCCCTCTCCTTCCTTACCTGGTAAACAAACTCAGTCAAAGCAAACTCAAACTCATATTAATAGCGCCAACTTGGGCAAGGCAACCCTGGTACACAACGCTGCTAGACCTATCAGTGGTACCCTGCATCAAATTGCCCAACAGGCCAGATCTGTTGACACAGCACAACCAAAAGATCAGACACCCAGATCCAGCATCGCTGAATCTAGCAATCTGGCTCCTGAAATCCTAGAATTCGGGCACTTACAACTTACCCAAGAATGTATGGAAGTCATAAAACAAGCCAGAAGGCCATCCACCAGGCACTGCTATGCTAGTAAATGGAAGAGGTTTGTTTGCTACTGCCATATTAATCAAATACAACCATTACACACAACTCCAGAACATGTAGTGGGTTACTTGCTTCACTTACAAAAATCTAACCTAGCTTTCTCTTCCATTAAAATACACCTTGCAGCAATATCTGCATACCTGCAGACTACCTATTCAACTTCCCTATATAAGATACCAGTCATTAAAGCATTCATGGAGGGCCTTAGGAGAATTATACCACCAAGAACACTACCTGTTCCTTCATGGAACCTAAATGTTGTCCTAACTAGACTTATGGGTCCACCTTTTGAACCCATGCACTCCTGCGACATACAGTTCCTAACCTGGAAGGTGGCATTTCTCATCGCCATTACTTCCCTAAGAAGAGTAAGCGAGATTCAGGCGTTTACAATACAGGAACCTTTTATACAACTACACAAAAATAAAGTCGTCCTAAGGACCAATCCTAAATTTTTGCCAAAGGTTATTTCACCGTTCCATCTAAATCAAACAGTGGAACTTCCAGTGTTCTTTCCACAGCCAGATACCGTAGCTGAAAGGGCACTACATACATTAGATGTCAAAAGAGCATTAATGTATTACATTGACAGAACAAAAAACATCAGGAAGACTAAACAACTCTTTATTGCATTTCAAAAACCTCATGCAGGAAACCCAATTTCAAAACAAGGTATAGCCAGATGGATAGTTAAATGCATCCAAATCTGCTACCTTAAAGCTAAACGACAGCTGCCCATTACACCAAGGGCACACTCAACCAGAAAAAAAGGTGCTACCATGGCCTTTCTAGGAAACATCCCAATGCAAGAAATATGTAAGGCAGCCACATGGTCTACGCCTCACACATTCACCAAGCACTACTGTGTAGACGTGTTATCCGCACAACAAGCCACAGTAGGTCAAGCCGTATTAAGAACATTATTTCAGACTACTTCCACTCCTACAGGCTGGTCCACCGCTTTTGGGGAAATAACTGCTTACTAGTCTATGCAGAACATGCGTATCTACAGCGACAGATGCCATCGAACTGAAAATGTCACTTACCCAGTGTACATCTGTTCGTGGCATCAGTCGCAGTAGATTCGCATGTGCCCACCCGCCTCCCCGGGAGCCTGTAGCAGTTTGGAAGTTACCTTCAATTATTTATATATGTATCATCTCAACCTTAAATAGGTGCATACTTAGTCACTCCATTGCATGGGCACTATTACTACAATTCAACTCCTTCCTCACCCTCTGCGGGGAAAAACAATCGAAGATGGAGTCGACGCCCATGCGCAATGGAGACAAAAGGAGGAGTCACTCGGTCCCGTGACTCGAAAGACTTCTTCGAAGAAAAACAACTTGTAACACTCCGGCCCAACACCAGATGGCGAGCTATTGCAGAACATGCGAATCTACTGCGACTGATGCCACGAACAGATGTACACTGGGTAAGTGACATTTTCATTCCCAGTGGCCATCCTTATGATTAGGGCAGTGTTTCCATAGTAATAGGCTAATAACTTTGGCTGGCGCCGTTTGATGAATCTCCACAAAACTTTCCAAAGTTTCTCTTTTTTACCTAGTTTGTGTAAGTTTTGGGGTGATCTGTCAAGAGGGGGAAGAGAAAAAAAGTCACAAAATGAAAAATCCTTCCATAGAAATTTTTAAGAAGCACTTCTGCAACAGCTGCTGAACGAAATTACACCAGATTTAGCATGAAGCTAGATCTTGGTCCAGAAAGAGACCCTCTTGGGATTTGTTTTATTAGTAGTTTTGGAAAGACTAAGCTCCAGAATTATTTGTATATCTGGAGGATTAGGGGTTTGAGGGACTTTACAGTCCCTCAAACCCAGTTTTAAAATATAGAGCCTCCTGATTGGCCCATGGAGCTTCTTTATCCTTGGGCCATCTTGCGTCCAGGGGAGCTAGGCTCTGATTGGCTGCAACATGAACATTTTTTTACTGGCAGCCATTACAGGACTTAGATAGGTCTGCAAAATGGCTGTTTTTGCCACAATCCCACTGGACTTCCACAGGATCACAGCAAAAAAAGGCCTCCCGCCATTTTTTTCTTTTTCTTTTTTTTTTTTACAAAATAATTTGGCAGTTGGAGAATGAGGTAACTTAAGTTAGGCCATGCACTGCTAATTATTTCACATGTTACAGCACTTATGTCATTTATGATAACTTAATTGCTAATATCAATGTAATATTTGCAGTAAAATTATTGAGAAAAATCTGTGCATGGCAGGCAAGTTATAGTGACCTTAGTGTGCGAGTTATAGTCAGTTGAAATAACTCTTAACAGGTGAATTTCTATGGTTTTGTGCGTTTAAAATGTGAGCCCAACTATAACAACCCTGTAACCATTTTTTTATTTTTTTTAAGGGAAAAAAAAAAAAATATATATATATATATATATATATCTTTGTCAATGAATACATATTTTGGGACTGACTCATGCCTTATTCACAGTACTCTTACAACAGTCCACCTTTTTCATTGTTCATGCCCAGTAAACCATGAAATCTGGCTAACTTTGAATCGTAAAATTAGAAGAAACTAAGTTGAGCATGACATGAATCATCTGTTGCAGAGCAAACCCTATTGTTTACAAATTCCTAATTCATGGTGGGATACAACTAGATCACTAATTTATGAATTTCACTCTGTGCTAATCACTCAGTGCTTTGACAACTTAATTTGAAACTTCTGTGAACCTTCGGGTGTTCAACATTCAGTAATCATATTTAACCGCTTAATAAGCCCAACTGGGCAAACCTTAATTTCATTCATAAAGATAACTAAATAAGATTTCAAAAGTGATATTCACTTATTGCTGGGTTTCATATTGTATGATGGCATAATGCCTACAATAATCTTATTCTAAAACTGTTGCCTAGTAAGATTCAATATCTAATAGGACTTCCTTGTGTTAAATATGACATCTGATGCTAAAGTCAGTAACTTCAATTGAAGTTCAGAAAGTCCAAGCGGACAAAATCAACCTGCGTTCTTTTTGCCAGATTAGGAGTTGTCACATAGTTATCAAGCCTAGGGTCCATGGTTCATCCTAAAAGAAAAAAATATAAAAATCATACTTGACAAGCCTTAAAATTGAAAGACAATCTGTTTTAAAAAAGAAAAAAAAGAAAAAAATGCTTGCTAAATATTTGGCCAATTGTAAAAACATTTAATGGACTTTCTAAAAAATCTTGCTCATTTGTTATTTATTTATTTTTTATTTAGTTTTGTCTTTTTTTTTTTTAATAACTGTTAATTAGCATTAGCTAATCTGAGTTTTATCTGTGAATAATAATTTCTAAGCCTAGTAAAGTGAAATGTGTTATTGAGAAGTGCACTGCATATGCTTAAGCGGGGAGCTAAAGTTGGTACGACTCACGAAATAAGTCTTGGTGACCAATGTAGAACCCTACTTGACTTCTTTGATAGCAAAGCACTATTGGAGTCTTACTGCTTTGAGGCATAAAGCTTTAACATTGTTGATGCACACAAAATGGCTGAACTGATCTATTTATACTTTTACAAATCAAAATAACTTGTGATTTCCCTCTTCTCCCAAAAATTAGAATATGAAGCGGCGCAGGCGTCGAGATATTTTACGAGTTCAGCTAGTACGCATATTTGAACTGCTGGCAGATGCTGGTGTCATTAGCCACAGGTTGGTAGATATGTTTTTTTGTGCAATATATCATTTGGTTCTTGTTTTCAGTGTTTATCGACTTACGTTGACATCTTTTTGTCTGTATTTTTAATATCTTTCACTTTACTTCTCAATGTTTTTTCAGACCTCTGAAAAGTAAACGGCAGTAGCAAATATTTTTTTATTAGAAAGCGCATAAACCTCCTATCTTGTAACAGTGTATGTTTTAGACTGTTATATTTCTTTGTTGTTTTGATGGTGACACTGAATGCATTTTTTTTAAATTACCATTTAGCAGTTTACAAACTTGTTTTTTGACATCAAACATAGCTTTCCAACAGCATATGTCCTTCAATCGGCTATGCAGACTCCACCCTGCAAGTTAGTATCTATTTGCACAATAACAGTGATCTACATAAAGATGGATGATTTATTAATGTGTGTGTAATAAATGGATATCTTCTAGGGTGTGCAATGAGTAGTCTTGTGGGTTGCTTTTATAAATAAGTGTTCAATGGCATGTGTAGCTGCAGATACACATGCTGTGCACTGTTCCTGCCATCTAGTGTTGGGCTCGGAGTGTTACAAGTTGTTTTTCTTCGAAGAAGCCTTTTCGAGTCACGGGACCGAGTGACTCCTCCCTTTCGGCTCCATTGCGCATGGGCATCGACTCCATCTTACATTGTTTTCTTTCCGCCATCGGGTTCGGACGTGTTTCTCTTCGCTCTGTATTTCGAATCGGGAAAGTTAGCTAAGTATCGACAATTCATCGGTATTGTTCTCGTTCGGTACCGGGTTAGTTTTAGTGTATCGGCACCGACATCAAGACTGCTTTGGCGGCCCTTTGGGGCTTCCGCTCTTCCTCAAGGCCTGGTTGGCCCGACCACACCCGTCTTCCAAGACTAATGGACCGGACCCCCTTCCGTTTCTGTCCTAAGTGTCACGCCAAGTATCCTTATACAGACCAGCACCGGGTCTGTAACCTGTGTTTGTCGCCCGAACACAGAGAGGATACTTGTGAAGCTTGCTGAGCGCTTCGATCGAAGAAAACCTTGAGAGATCGACACGCAAGAAGACTACAAATGGCGTTGAAACCGAGACAAGATTTCGACGTCGAAGAGGAAGAAAGAATCTCCATCCAAGAAACAGATTCGGGTGAATCTGACGGTGAACGACCCTCGACGGTGCAACAAACTGTGAGTAAACCTGCCCCGTCCCAAACCCAGGGTCACACCAAAAAATACAAGGCCACAGGGACGCCACCGCCAGCAGGCCATGGCTCAACCCACAGAAAAGAAGGCGACCAAACATCGGCACCGAAAAAGGCCAAAGATTTGCCGAAGACTTCAGACTCCGGTTGAGATTCCGGCACCGAAAAAATTTGGCATTGAGTTGTCGAAGCAGGCAAGCCTCGAAAAAGCTTGTCTGAACTGAAAAGGACAATTACATTAGGAATTTCGGTACCGAAAAACCCGGCTTCGGAGGCGAAACGCTCAGCATACACTGAAGAGCAAGGGCTTTCTATGCAACTCAAAGAAAGGCATAGATTTGAGCAAGATCTGGATGTTGAAGAACCTGACCAAACGCAACACAGGTTACAAATCCAGAAGGCTACAGGGAAGATACAGACCATCCCTCCTCTCAAATCAAAAAGGAAATTAGCCTTTCAAGAAACAGAATTGCAGCTGAAAGCCAAAGTGATTAGAGACAAGTCACCACCACCACAGGTCTCACCACAACCATCCCCACTGGGATGACCCACGATGATGCGGATGCCTGGGAACAGCCCAGAGTGTTTTCCAACCAAGCCTTCACCACCAGAGGACAGTACAGCATATACGCAAGTGCTAGCCAGGGCAAATGCGTTCCACAACATGACAATGCACTCCGAACCAGTGGAGGATGACTTCCTTTTCAACACTCTGGCATCCACTCACGCATCCTATCAAAGCCTGCCAATGCTACCAGGCATGCTCAAGCACACACAACAGGTCTTTCAAGAGCCTGTCAAGGGGAGAGCTATCACGCCGAGGGTCGAAAAGAAATATAAACCACCCCCTTTAGACCCAGTGTTTATAACGCAACAGCTCCCTCCGGACTCAGTGGTAGTGGAGGCTACTAGAAAAAGGGCGAAGTCACAATCGTCAGGGGATGCCCCACCACCTGATAAAGAGTCGAAAGTTCGACGCAGTGGGCAAAAGAGTGGCATCACGAGCAGCCAATCAATGGCGAATTGCAAATTCGCAAGCCCTACTTGCACGCTACGACAGAGCACACTGGGACGAAATGCAAGACATCATCCAGCATATGCCCAAGGAACACCAAAAAAGTGCACTACAAGTAGTTGAAGAGGGACAGGCCATATCGAACAATCAAATATGGTCTGCATTAGACTCTGCAGATACAGCAGCACGGACTGTCAACACGGCTGTGACGATTCGAAGGCATGCATGGCTGCGAAGTTCTGGTTTTAAACCAGAAATACAACAGGCTGTACTAAACATACAGTAAACGCTCGAAGGCTCTTTAGATTTTGACTCCAGGCTTATCAGGGCCTCCTACACCTATCCTACCATACATGTTCAATACCTTACTCACCTGCTGCTGCTTGGGCAGCCTTACAACTCACAGTTTTACTCTAAGAAGATGAAATTCACCTTCTAAGGCCCTCTCAGCTGATCACAGAGCACCCTCGTTACGTACCTTCGTTACCTACCATTCTGGCCGGACAGCCCAGCCTTGATGAAGTCACCCGTGTGACGAAACACGTGTTGGCTGTATCTCGATGATGGTATTTTGATCTATAAGCATCTACAAATAAAGACACCATCTACAAACAAGACTTGAAACTTTATTCAACCTCTCACTTCCTCCGACCTACAACGTACCATCAGGGATACTTATCCCTGCTACACTTTTGTACTATACATTCTGTGTGCTGTGGCCATCTTGTCCAATTTGTTACTAAACATGCCGTTTAACCAACATCAGTTGTTTGGGCCGGAGGTGGATACCGCGATTGAGAAGATGAAAAAAGACAGACACGGCCAAAGCCATGGGCGCGCTCTACTCCCCCAAAGTACAGAGGCACATTTGAGAAACCACAGTTTAGGGGGGGGTTTTGACAACAAACATCTGAACCATCCACCTCCCAAACAAAACCCACCTACCAGTCACAATACCAAAGAGGGGGGTTTCGTGGTTCCTATAGAGGACAATTCCTAAGAGGAAGAGGGAAATTCCAGCCCGCCAAACCAAGCCCTAGCAAACAGTGACTTCAATGTCACACTACCACAAAACTTGTCACCAGTGGGGGGGAGGCTAACCAAATACTACCACAATTGGACACACATTACGGCAGACACGTGGGTCCTATCAATTATCCAACATGGTTTTTGCATAGAATTCACAACATTCCCTCCAAATGTTTCTCCAAAACCGCACAGATTGTCTCCACAACACTTACCTCTATTACATATAGAGGTCCAAGCACTGCTACAAAAACAAGTCTTAGAGCTAGTACCCTATCAACAGAAAGGAACAGGCGTTTACTCCCTGTATTTCCTTATTCCAAAAAAGGACAAAACATTAAGGCCTTTCTTAGATCTCAGAACACTGAATCTCTTCATCAAATCAGATCATTTCCACATGGTAACACTTCAGGATGTAGTTCCCTTATTAAAAAGAGGGGAATACATGACAACACTGGATCTCAAGGATGCGTATTTTCACATACCCATCCATCCGTGTCACAGAAAATACCTCAGGTTTGTAATACAAGGCAGACATTATCAATTCAAAGTGCTACCATTCGGAATAATAACGTCCCCCAGAGTATTTACAAAATGCCTAGCAGTAGTAGCAGCAGCTCATATAAGGAGACGGCACATGCACGTATTCCCATATTTGGACGATTGGCTAATGTCAGTCTCACACGCAATATGTCATAGATACTCTACACAAACTAGGGTTTTCTATAAATTACCAAAAATCACATCTACAACCATCCCAAATACAAAAATACTTGGGAGCAACACTCAACACACAAAGAGCAATTGCCACTCCAAGTCCACAAAGAGTTCAGTCATTCCAAAATGTAAGATCAAGCATACAACCAAACCAACAATAGACGGTAAGGTTTGTGATGAAACTATTAGGCATGATGTCCTCATGCATAGCTATTGTCCTAGACGCAAGACTACACATGCGACCCTTACAACAGTGTCTAACAAAACAATGGACGCAGGCACAGGGTCAACTACAAGATCTAGTGTTGATATACCGCCAAACACACACTTCGCTTCAGTGGTGGAACCCTATCAATTTAAACAAAGGGCTGCCTTTTCAAGACCCAGTGCCTCACGCCATTATCACTACAGGCGCTTCCATGGTTGGGTGGGGAGTACACCTCAACAATCACAGCATACGAGGTCAATGGGACAATCAACAAAAACTACTTCACATAAATCACTTGGAACTGCTAGCAGTATTTCTAGCATTAAAAGCGTTTAAGCCACTTCTAGCCCACAAACACATTCTTATCAAGACAAACAATATGACAACAATGTATTATCTAAACAAACGGGGGGGGGACACTTGTCACAGCTGTATCTCTTATCACAGAAAATTTGGCATTGGGCAATTCACAACAACATTCGCCTGATAGCACAATACATACCAGGCATTCAAAATCAGTTAGCCGACAATCTCAGTTGAGATCAACAGCAAACTCACGAATGGTAAATACATCCCCAGATTCTACAGGATCACTTCGATCGCTGGGGGACACCAAACATAGATCTATTTGCAACAAAAGAAAACTCAAAATGCCAAAACTTCGCGTACAGGTACCCACACCCTCAGTCCAAGGGCAATGCTCTATGGATCAGCTGGTCAGGGATATTTGCTTACGCTTTTCCCCCTCTCCTGCTCATTCCTTATCTGGTCAATAAAGTGAGTCAAAACAAACTCAAACTAATACTTGTAGCACCAACGTGGGCTCACCAACCGTGGTACACCACACTGTTGGACTTATCTGTGGTACCCCACATCAAACTACCAAACAGACCAGATCTGTTAACACAACAGATCAGACACCCGAATCCAGCATCGCTCAACCTAGCAATCTGGCTCCTGAAGTCTTAAAATTTGGTTATCTAAACCTTTCTAAAGAATGTATGGAGGTCAATAAACAAGCAAGAAAACCCACAACCAGACATTGTTATGCTAACAAATGGAAAAGACTTGTTTGTTACTGCCAGGCTAATCAGATTACGCCACTAGACGCCTCCACACAAAACATTGTAAGTTACTTACTGCACTTACAAAAGTCCAGTCTAGCCTTCTCTTCCATTAAAATACATCTCACTGCAATATCTGCTTATCTGCAGATTAGACATACAAAATTGCTTTTTAGAATCCAAGTTATTAAAGCCTTTATGGAAGGACTAAAAAGAATCATACCCCCAAGGACACCACCAGTGCCGTCGTGGATCTTAATATTGTGTCAAAACGACTCATGGGCCCACCATTTGAACCCATGCATTCTTGTCAAATCCAATTTTTAACTTGGAAAGTAGCCTTTCTAATAGCCATCACTTCACTACGAAGAGTTAGTGAAATACAGGCGTTTACTATTCAAGAACCCTTTATACAAATACATAAAAATGAGGTGGTTCTTCGTACAAATCCACAATTCTTACCAAAAGTCACATCACCGTTTCATCTAAATCAAACGGTAGAGCTCCCAGTCTTCTTCCCACAGCCAGACCCAGTAGCAGAAAGGGCATTACAGAAGTTAGACATAAAAAGAGCGCTAATGTATTACATTGAGAGAACAAAACTATTTTGGAAAACAAAACAATTGTTTGTAGCTTTCCAAAAACCACATGCAGGTAACCCCATATCCAAACAGGGCATTGCCAGATGGATTGTCAAATGCATACAAACCTGTTACCTAAAAGCAAAAAGAAAATTACCCATTACTCCAAGGGCACACTCCACTGGAAAGAAAGGCGCCACAATGGCTTTTCTTGGTAATATACCAATGACAGAAATTTGTAAGGCAGCCACTTGGTCTATGCCTCATACATTTACTAAGTATTACTGTGTAGATGTGTTAGCAGCACAACAAGCCACAGTAGGACAGGCTGTACTAAGAACATTATTTCAGACAACTTCAACTCCTACAGGCTAACCACTGCTTTTGGGGAGATTAGTGCTTTGTAGTCTGTGTATCTGCAGCTACACATGCCATCGAACGGAAAATGTCACTTACCCAGTGTACATCTGTTCGTGGCATGTTGCGCTGCAGAGTCACATGCGACCTCCCACCTCCCCGGGAGCCTGTAGCCGTTTTAGTTGCATTAAAAGTGTATATATGTAAATAATTTTAACTTTAAGACTATATGTACATACACATTTACTCCATTGCATGGGCACCTCTAGTATCCTTACTTTAACAACTCCTACCTCACCCTCTGCGGGGAAAACAATCTAAGATGGAGTCTACGCCCATGCGCAATGGAGCCGAAAAGGAGGAGTCACTCGGTTCCGTGACTCCAAAAGACTTCTTCGAAGAAAAACAACTTGTAACACTCCGAGCCCAACACTAGATGGCAGGAACAGTGCACAGCATGTGAATCTGCAGCGCAACATGCCACGAACAGATGTACACTGGGTAAGTGACATTTTCCATATAACAGTTTGAGTGATTCATCACTAATTGGGTGCAAAACCTTCTATGAACACAGAATTTTCATTTTCCAGTGCATCTCTTGGACACAACTAAGATCATCAGATATTGGTAACCAAGCAACAATCTTACCATCTGGTGAATGAGCAGAAAAACATGCACAGGAAGTCTCCTGCCCAGTCAAAAGTGAACTTCCCTCCAAGTGAGGAAGAATCTTGGAGGTGAAGACAAAGCATTGATTAGTTCTTTGTCACAAAACAATCTATGCCTGAAATCCCCAAAGCTGATACAGTTCGTCCACTAGATCCTGATCTAACTCCCACTCATACAGTTTCCATCAAGTGATCTCCTGTGGTTGACTACTGTATTTTATTCCTCTAAAATGTTGTGCCATCACAGAAATTGCATGGTAGCCAGTATCTACAACTGCTTAACTTTTTAATAAAATAAATATGCCGGCGTTATCTTGCTTCAGAATACTGAACATTGCTCTGATTTATTGTCGCTAGTGAGGTCATTCCTGACACCTGAAGCATGAACGTTGTCTATGAATACTTTACTACTTTCAGCTGCTGTATCTGGATAGCTAACCTTCACTCTGTGACTGAGTACAGGTCTGAGGCATGTGGGCTCCCCAGCTTTCCAATAAAGCACCAGATATCACTGTAACTTGAGGTGACCGTAGTCGTTGGAGTGTTCAAGGCAAAACTTAATGAGGAGTTCAAACAATGTCTAACATTATTCTTTCTTTGAGCTGTTGTGGCATGCCAAAGTCTAACCAATTGTGTCCTCTGTAAAGGTTTTCTTCCTGAAAGACTATCCCCTGCACATACAGAATAGGAAAATTATATAATGTATGATGATTTAATGCCCAACGCGGAAATTATTTCTCTGGTTAATACTGCAACAAGGTATCCGATTCCCGTTACTTTCTTCAACAAGGCTTGTACCATGTGGTGCGGTTTACTTCCCTTATGCTTGGATAAGTAAAGCCACTTACAGCCTGCTCCTTCGGCCCCTATTCTACAATGTGCTGTTATTAGCAAAATATGTAGGCAAGGCACAGACTTGAATCCACACATCATTTTGTTAAAAGAAAAAAGAATGAGGTGCTGACTTAAGGTCAGGAATCTTCAGCTACTGTTGTTGAAATACTCTGGCCACGAAACATAAGCAATGCTTCCTGTGCAGCGGAACATGAAAACCAGCATCTTACACAACAGTAGTGTACTATTACTAAAACAAACAACTTCTGCAAATATTGCAATCCTGAAGGAGTGTTTTCAACTACATTTTGCTGATAAATCTTAAGCTAGAGACCCCTGTGCTTATTATTGCATCACTAAATAACAGATGTTGTTTACTGGGTACCTTTTGGGAAATGTGTTTGTCTTCATTGTCTCACTTTGAAGTAAAAATATTTATTTCAATTTATAGAGGTGTAGCCAGTGTCTCTGCTAGGCAGGGATGCGGTTTGTTTGCAGCTTCCAGAGGCCAGTTGCTAAAATGTCCAGCACCCACATGTCCTGTATAATTCACTCTCACCTCACAGCATAGTGGGAAATGTCCACTACTCAGCCAAACACATTTCTCATCTACTGAGGTAGACTGCCTAGCCAACAACTGGGTCCTGCCTTTCTGGGTATTTAAACTGAAATAAACCCACTGATAATCTCTTGGACTATCGTTCCTAGTAAGCTAGTGATGCCATTGATGCAGCAATGCCATTGCGCTGGCATGGAAGAAAACTTTTACATATATCCAAAACTGCCCCTTGGGCTTCACAAATGAACTAGAAATGCTGTCTTGATCAGCAGGGCATTATCAACTTTTTTCAAGGAGTCACCATTACCTCAATGAGGGTTCTTTTGAGCCCAGTCAGCATATTGAGGATTCTGCCTAGCCTTAAGTTAGGCAGACTAGAATGTGTCTGTGCTACATGAGTCTGAAAGGTTGATCCCTCCGTTTACAGGTGAGCAGATGTGCTATTTAGCCAATATGACTTCCATTATGTTCAGGTTCACCTCAAAGTTTGAAATGTTCTAAGAGTGGTAGTGTCTCAAATGTTATATAATGTTTATGCCAGAGACTTTCCTATCTGACTGAGACAACTAGTCCTAGATTCCTTACCATAGAATTCTCCCCAGGTGCCAGACTGGATCCGAAAACCTTTTTCAGCAGTACCTGTGCACATCGGTAGAGGGCGTTGTGCGACTCCATATCGATGTCATCCTTCAGGATATGACGTAGATGGAGTCCATATAGTATCTCCCCCGACACGCTGACATTGGTTTCTTTTTCACGCAGCAATATGGATCTGGAGAAGTGGTTACCTCTGGCCAGTTATTTGGCCTTCCCTCTCCATGATTTCTGTCATTGTAACAGTGTTTATGCCTTCTGGCTTTAAGTCTTGTAGGTCCTGTGCTCGACATAAGTCGTTCACTGACACTCACTGTTTTTATGTGGTGCTTAGGCACCCACCACGATACGGACTGTGATGTTTGTCAACAGTTGAGGCCTAAGGTGTTGCAGAAACGGTGGATGAAGCTCCTGGCGGTGTGTGTCACAGGATTCTCATAAGCATTGCAGTCCTTTTACGGCTCATCCTAGCAGCCGTTCCAGAAGATGCTCGCATATGACTCCTTTGAAGTCTCCAGATCCTGCAACATCTTGAGGTAAGTGTCTCCCTCAGTCGAAGTTGCTTCATCCTACCCCCCCACCCCAAAGCCACCGCCCCCTCGCATGGCTCCCCCTGTTCCCCGAGGGCGATCCTGCGCAGGAGTCGACCCCGTGCCTCCCACTTTTTCCCGGGGCCTGGGCAACTCTGGCCCAGATGTGGGAATATTAGTCGGCCTTTCATGCTGTTTTTGGGCCTTCCCCTCCCTCTGGAGTGCCTTCAGGCCCTAAGGAGGATGCGGGTGCCCTGACGTGCTCCTCACCAGTGGCTTTGTCCTCAGGGCCCATTGGGCCTCTTGACTCTGGAGTTGGATCGGCACAGATGCACAGCCCCCCTTGGCTTCCATCATCTGCGCCTGTCTCCTCTCTCATGATTGGTTTTGGTGTCCCTTTCTCCCTTACTGACTTCGGCGGTGGTGGCGCCTGTGGCTTCGCACAATGCCCTGATTATTGTATCCCCGGAGTCGGACGACACCCCTTACGATGTTGAGGTGTTTTCCTTCTGATGTCGACTCAGCCTGGCTTGGCCCCATTAGAGTTGGCTATTTCTCTGTCTTCTGAGGCTCCCGGTCAGAAATGGGGTCTCTAGTTGGCAGTTGGTTTGCACCCTGTCCAAGTAAGGGACCCTCACTCTAGTCGGGATAAGGGAGATACCGGCTCAGATATCCCCTGCTCACCTTCTTGGTAGCTTGGCACGAGCAGTCAGGTTTATCTCAGAAGCAATGTGTAAAACATTTGTACATAACACACAGTAATAAGGGAAAACACTGCAAAAGTAGTTTTAGAAAAATAGCTAATATTTATCTGTGCAAAACAAGACCAAAACAATAAAAATCCAACAAACAGTGTTAAAAATATATATTTTTTTGTTAGATTTATCCTAAAAATACAGTTCCTTGAAGTAGATAGCTCCACCTGGGACTATCACGGCGTTGTGATAAAAAAAAAAAAACAATAGTTCAGGCCGGCAGTGGCATCATGGGCCAGCTACGGTGTCGGGAAGACCCGCAAACAGTACTGTGGATTTGCAGGGAGTTGTGATCCTCGCGTTGTGATCCTCACGGTAAGCTCCGGAGAGTGGCACTGTAGGCATTGAAGTTTCAGTTCCGGAGTTGGTGCGGGAGTCGTCGGGCTCTTGAGGCCACCTGTGTTGCGGATCGAACTCCGGGCTGATTGAAGTCCGGAGCAGTGGTGTGGATGGCGTCGGGGCTGTGGTGCGAAGCAGGACGATGCGACGTTTGGTGCCCACAGGTCACGGTGCAGGCAGCGGCTCTGTGATGCGTCCAGTGGGGTCGGTGAGACCAGGGCTGTGGCGTGAAGCGGGGCAGTGCGATGTGCAGTGTCCACAGGTCACGGTGCAGGCAGCGTCATCGTTGTTGCTGAAGAGCTGTTGTCGATCGGCCCAAGCCAGCGGTGTGGGAAGGGACGATGCTTCGTGACCCTCACGAGCATTGTCCACAGGCCACTGTGCAGGCAGGGATGCCTGGCAACAACACTGGGGTTGATGGTGCTGGCGTCGGTGTACTGGGGCTTCGGTGTGGGATGGGATGGTGCTTCGTGTACCTCACGAGTGCTGTCCACAGGCCACAGTGCAGGCAGTGGCGTCTGTGTCAGCAGGAGCGTCGTCATCGGGGAGGCCCAGGCTGCAGTGTGAGCAGGCAATGCCCGAGTGTGGGCCCACAGGTCGCGGTGGGAGCAGAGACTCAGTGAAGTCGTCCGATGATTGCATCGGTAAGACAAGGGTCACGGTGTGAAGCGGGACAGTGCGGCGTTGGCAGGTCACGGTGCGGCCAGCGGCTTCGTTGGCTGCTGCACAGTGGTTTCTCCTCTTGAACAACACAAAACACACAGTTCCCAGTGCTGCAGGTTGAGGAAACTGAAGTATTTGGTGTCCTTGAGACTTCCAACAGGAGGCAAGCTGTACTCCAAGCCCTTGGAGAACTTTCTCAAGCAGGACACACAGCAAAGTTCAAACTTTGCATTCTTTTAAGGCAGAAGCAGCAACTGCAGGGCAGTCCTGTAAAGCAACACAGCAACCGGACAGTACTCCTTCAGCTCTTCTGAGGCAGAGGTTCCTCTTGATTCCAGTATGATTCTAAAAGTCTGGGGTCTTCCTCTTATACCCCTTTCTACCTTTGAAATTGGCAAACTTCAAAGCCAAGTCTCAAGTGTTTGACAGATCCTTCCTTGTCCAGACGAGGCCCCAAGCACACATCAGGGGGTTGGATACTACATTGTGTGAGGGGAGGCACAGTCCTTTCATGTGTGAATGACAACGCCTCCATCCCCTCTAGCGCACACGGCTCATCAGGATATGCAGGCTACACCTCCACCCCCTTTGTGTCACTGTCTAGAGAGGTGCAAAACAGCCCAACTGTCAAACTGACCCAGACAGACAATCCACAAACAGGCAGTCAAAGAATGGTTTGAGCAAGAAAATGTCTACTTTCTAAAAGTGACATTTTCAAACAGACAATTTAAAAACCAACTTCACGAAAAGATGTACTTTTAAATTGTGAATTTAGAGACCCTAAACTCCACATTTTTATCTGCTCTCAATTGGAATCTGCGTTTTAAGGATATTTAAAGGCAGCCCCAATGTTAACCTATGAGAGAGATAGGGCTTGCACAGTGAAAACCGAAATTGGCAGTATTTCACTGTTAGGACTTATAAAACACATTAGTATATGTCCTACCTTAAACATACACTGCCTCTGCCCCCGGGGCTACCTAGGGCCTACCTTAGAGGTGCCTGGCATGTAGTAAAAGGGAAGGTTTAGGCCTGGCAAGTGGGTACACTTGCCAAGTTGAATTGGAAGTTTAAACCTGCACACACAGAAACTGCAGTGGCAGGTCTGAGCCATGTTTACAGGGCTACTAATGTGGATGGCACAACCAGTGCTGCTGGCCCACTAGTAGTGTTTGATGTACAGGCCCTGGGCACCTCTAATGCACTTTACTAGGGACTTACTAGTAAATCAATTATGTCAAACATGGATAAACCGCTCAGCAGTACACTTCGCACAGAGAGCATACGCACTTTAGCCCTGTTTTAGCAGTGGTAAAGTGCCCAAAGTCCTAAAACCAACAAAAGCTGGTCAGAAAATTAGAACGGAGGCAAAAAAACTGGGTATTATCCTGCAAAAAAGGCCAGGTACAACACTCCCTCTCCAGTTCTTCCATAGGAAGAGCGAGGTTTCCATTCTGAGCCTCCAATTCCGACATCACTCTGCTTCCTCAATCGGATTGGTTAGTTGAATTAGCCAGTGCTAGAGGTCTGGACTCCTCGCCGTCTTCCAGCCTCCTATCATTCCCTGGGTTGCTTCAGAGGTTTGTTCTGCTTTTGCAGAGATGTTAAAACGTGTGTGGAAGAGTTACATTTACAGTTTCTGGACTGTTTGCTTTGATATCTTACATCCTGGCCACTCTTCTGTGGAGCCGGTCCTTCCTTATTTTGAGGCTCTTTATGATATCCTTTTGGGGGTTTGGACCCAGCTAATATCTAGTCCCCCTGTGGAGCACACACTCGCATACACAGGCCGACCCCGGAGGATCAGTCATGCCTCCAGCGGTATCCAACTACTCAGTTTTGTGGTGCAAACTGCTTTGGCTGCACACAGTTTTACACAGTTTCCTCCTGTCCCGCCAGAGCGGGAAGCCAGACAGGTGGACGCTTCTAGTAGGCGGATTTTCGCTTTGTCTAGTTCTGCCTTGTGTTCAACCAATACGTCTGTGTCCTTGCTCGCTTGTCTCATGTTTTGTGACACTCAGTGGATCGCATTTTACCTTCTCTGCCCGACGAGGCTAGGCAAGCTTTAACATCTTTTGTACTGGATGATCAGCAGGCTGCCAAGCTTAGTGTTAGATGTGGTATGAACACCACAGATCCTTTCAGAAGGATTATGGCTTCTTCAGTAACACTGCGACGAAGGGCATGGTTACGTTATTCCAATTACTCAGAAGCAATGCAAGCATCTTTACTTGATATGCCTTTTGATGGCACTTACCTTTTTTGGCACTCATGCAGACTCGGGCTTATGCTGTTTTTAAAGATGCTCAAGGTGGGACTCTGTTGTAAGTCCTCCTTTTTTTTTTCTTCTTTTTCCCCCAGAGGCGTCTTCTGGTTTGTTCCATTGTTCAGGGGCAGTTGCATTTTATTCCCCTGTTACACTTTGTTCTTACTGCCATTGCAATGATGTGCTTGTTGATTATAATTTGACACCCATTGTGGTGTTCCTGCTCTTCACAGGTGCTTGGTGCTCCTGCGTTGCAGGTGTTCTGTTTTTAAACCCCACTAGAGTGGACAGGTTTCATTATTATTTTCTGACCCGGTTTGGGTCTTATACCTCTTAAAGGGGGTTTTCTGTTGTACTCTGCTGATAAGCAGTTTGCCTAAGAGAGCGTGCTCTCTGAGGTTCTGCCTGGTTTTGGAGTCCTTTCCAGTCCCTGCTCTTCGGAGCAGTTGGGGTAGGCTTTTGCCCGTTCTTTTATAATGATCTTTTCCCTACTGGGAGCTTGCTCAGTGCTCCTTCTGGGAGTAGTGTTATAATACTTGTTTCACTCAGGGTTCTACTGCAGTTTTTTTTTTTACCAGTGTCCTTTTCCATTGCTGTAGGGGGCTTTGATTTCTGCCTCTTTTCCATGGTCTGCTTCTGTTGAGGATGTGGTACCTCTTCGTTTCCACCTACCCCTCTCCTGGCTATTAAGTGCTACAAGTGGGGAGCATAATTTGTCACCCTTATGGGCCACTACTTTTTCATCTTAGAATTGTTTTTATTTATTCTCTTGTCTGACCCTGTACCACATTCATCTTCTTTCTTCCTGGGCTTTTTCTTCGTCCTCCTGACCTTAGGGTCCAGTCATAGAGGCAGTCCCATTTTTGCTAGGCCTCACATTCCTGTTTCTGTTCTCCTCCCTGAAAGAGTATGGCACCTCATTCCGCCCGCCCCCCCCCCCCCCACCTTGAAACTGCTCAGCATCCTAGCAGCCTTCTGTCAAAGGGCACAAAGGCATTCTGGCGCACCAGAGACAGGCGTTTGGGGGACCACTGCCTTTGGCCATGGTCATCACTGACAAACCAATTTACATTCTCTGACCAGCTCTGGGTCGGCACTGAAGAAGCTTTCTACACAGTCTGCTCAGACACTGGCACCAAGCCAATCCTCTGCCCCAAAACCGTAGCCACCCTTGGAGGCGAAGACTTTAGCTTTGACCTGCAAGACTGATGCCAGTGTGGTTGAATCTGATTCTCCTCAAACTGCAGGAAGAAATCGATTCAAGGCAGAGACACCTAGTTGTCCACCCCCACTCTGGCTGGATACTTGGCTGCTCTTCGGGCCTGCTGCTGTTCCACCCTTGAAATGCCAGCTATCCTTCTAGGAAGCCTTGCACATTCTGATTCCTCTAAAACAGATAATAAAGTGGATAAGGCTACCAGCTCTTTACCAGGTGCACAACTATTCTCTCACCCTGTCTCAGCCTTCACTTTCCCGGTTTGCTTTCCAGGTGACCCCCTTGATATCACACTGTAGGGGTCTCCTCATAGTGACATGAGTGGGCACGGGGGGAGTAGAAGACACATTTGATACCTCTTGGCAGGGTGATCCATGGGATTTCTATGACGCAGACCTACCTGGGGACACAGACCCTGACTTGTACCCTACCCGTCCACCCCTTCCGGAGGATTCCATGCTGTTAGACCTAACAGCCTTAGGGTGGGCTTCCCCTAACTTTTTTGCCTGCCTCCACTTTTCTGACCTTGTTTTTGATGGTATTAGGACTCTGCACTTTAACACTACTGATCAGTATTAAAGTACTTGAGCTAGCTCCTCTAAATGTGGTAGTATTGGCTTACCCCCAATTGGCGTATTTCATTTATTTCTAAGTCCCTAACAAAGTGCACTACCTGTGACTTGGGCCTTATCATTAATTGCTACTAGTGGGCCTGCAGCGCATATTGTGCCACCTCCCTGAGTAGCTCTCTAACTATGGCTGAGGCCTACCATTGCAGAGAATGCATGTGCACATTTACACTGCCATGCCTACCTGGCAAAATAACCCTTTTGCCATGCCAATACTTTCCTTTTTAATGCATATGTTGATGCTAGGGTAGACACTCTCAGAGCAAATGGCAGGGTGCAATTTATCTAAAAAAGCAGGACTCTGGTCCTTAAAGCTTTTATTGAGGATCTCAAAAGGGTCATTGCTGCCAGAGTCCACCGGCCCCATTATGGAATCTGAACATTGTACTCACAAGACTCCTAGGCCCTCAATTTGATCCCATTCACTCCTGCCTCGTTCAATTCCTTTCTTATAAGTGCCATTTCAGGCATGTTGATGAGCTTTGGGTATTAACCCTGGAAGATCCAAATTCATAGGGTTGACCTCCTCACCAACCCGAAACTTCTTCCTGAAGTGGTCTTTCACTTCAACCTTAACCAGTCCGTTGAACTTCCTGCAACCTGACTCAGTTGCGGAATATGCTCCCCATACTTTAGATAAATGAGCCTTCCTTCACTGTTTTGACAGAACCACATCATTTAGGAAAAGATAACTTTTTGTTGCTTTCTCCAAACCTAATAGTGGGAAGGGTCTAGCCAAGTTGGGTATTGCTAGTTAGCTTTTTAGATACATCCAGAAATGCTGTGTGAAAGCTAAGGGGACTCTGCCCACTTCCCAAGGAGGCCACGCCACTTTGAAACATCCTCTACGGCCTTCCTGGGGGAACATCCCAATAGCTGAGATTTGATGCAAACCAGCTTCTGGGTCCCCACCACACACCTCCACAGAACATTACTTTGTGAATGTGTATCCACAGCAACATATGCCTCAAACAAAAAATGTTACTTACCCTGTAAGCATCTGTTTGTGGCATGTAGTCATGTGTATTCACTTGCGCCAACCCTCATCCAGTGGACAGCTATAGCCGTTGCAGTGTCTCTTGCTGCCTCTTTTCCATGATCATCTCTCTCTGCATCGCTTTACTTCACATTTCATTCTCACCCACTTGCAGGAAAACAATCTAACAATGGAGCGGATGACCATGCACATTAATAACGGGGAGAAGTCACGGCACCCTGTGACTTGAGAAACTTTTTCAAAGAAAAACAATTTGCACACGGCTGGACCCAACACTAGATGGCGGGAGCATGCACAGCATGCAGATCTACAGCACTAGCTGCTGTGATCAAATGCCTAAAGGGTAATTCATATTTGCCTTCCACGTTTATTATTAACGATTTGCAGCCCAAGAATGGGACGGATTCAAATGGCCTTTACTGGCAGGTAACTGATTATGCTATTTTAAAAGGGGTAGAGTTTTAATGGCAGTTCTTTTCATAAAATCCACAAAATATCCATGTTGTATTTGAAAAAAACACATTGCAGCTCCTTGCAGTGATTCACAGGATGGAGATTTGGTGTTGGGGATTATGTTATATCTTGGAGCCGTATGTTCCATGCCCATGACAAATTACTTTTGGTACTGCTGTTTAGGATTTTGCCTATCATGTCTTCATTCATCACTCCTCATATGGCCTGGTTTCTTTAACCTCGTTTTAATGGAACACCATGCCTATACCTTTATTTTAAAGATGCTCCACAGGCGATAAAAATATTCTCCTGTAATCTTTGATGCTAGGTTGGTACTGGGTTAATGCTACATTAAATATTTTATTGAATTACCTATTACGCCATAAAACACTGAGCAGTTTCATAACTCTGATTAAGATTAAAAAAGACCTGAACTAGTTGTTATGATTTGTGTCCAACATTACCATCAAATACCACAAATCCACATAGGCTTGTCAGAGCAGCCTGCCGCAAGGTTTCTGTTTACACATATATATATTGCAACATTTCAGATAACAGCTTTGACTCTCACTTTTTCCTTTGCTTTGTGGAGGAGATGTGGCCTAACGGTCAGAGCTGCTGACTTTAAAACTGGCAAACTGGGTTCAATTCCTGTAGTCTGCTCAACATCCTGTGATTCTAGACGAACCACTTAATCTCCTGTACCTTAAAAAATGACTTGATGTAATGTGGTGCACATGTAAAACTCTCCAATACCCTAGTGCCAAGCAGATGCTATATTAAATTGCAAAGAAGTGATTAGAAACTGCACAAAAAAGCTTAGATTATTTATTTTAAGTATTAGCTATCTTAAACAACTGTTTGATTTTTTTTAATGATTTTGAATAGGCATAATTGAGCTGATTGCAAATTCTCTAATTGACCCTTACTGATGTGTAATTTCATAGTGTAAAACGGTTACATTTCTTTAATTGTAGTTGAAAATGTGATGCAAAGTTTTTATACATGATGTGCAGCATTTCTTATATATTATTATGATATACATATATGCATTTGTTTTTAAGTGCAAGTGGTGGCCTTGATAACGAAACCCATTCCCTCAACAATACCTTGTTGGAGTATGTGGATTTAACAAGACAACTACTGGAAGCAGAAAACGAGAAGGACTCCGACACACTAAAGGACATCCGTTGCCATTTTAGTGCCTTAGTGGCGAATATCATTCAAAATGTTCCAGGTAAGCATAGAGCAGTCATTTTCAAAGTTATTTGCTTTCTCTGGAGTGTTTTTGTTTTCATTGACAAATGCATTGTCACTAAAGTTCAGAATTTGTTGGTCCTGGGGAAAAAGCATCACTTCCTCAGTAGCTGGTTAGCAAAGCTATACACCCCACGAAAAGCAGGGGGCTATATTAGTTAGACACAGTGCCATCAAAGATATCGACGCATGCAGAAATAGTCCCTGTGAGAAAATTCAGTAAGCTTGAGGGCAGTGTTTGTGAGTCCTGGAATCTTATTGAATTCATCAGTAACGCTTCATCGCAGGTCGTTGCTGAACATGAAGTTACCAGGTGAACTCTGTGACTTGGCACCTTAAAAAGATCTGGTGGCTGTTTACTGGGAGGACCCCTTATCCTTGTTGTGAGTATTAGGTGGCACAGTATTTTGAAGAAGGAAGGGCAAATTGCCTGATCTGCTTGGAAATGGTGATGAGTGGCTCGCGCTATTGAAAAACGAGCACAGAAGACAAATGCTTGAAGTACTGACCCATGTTGGTGAGAGCTTGTCCCTTGATGTCTGTGAGCAGACAGACTCTTGGGCCTCTTTAACTTGCCCCCTCAATCAATCATTTTTAGAGTGCAGTGCTGTCTTTCCTGGGGGTCACTGGGCGCTGGGGTGTGATGCCCTTGTTGAAGAGCCACGTCTTGGGTCTCTTCCAGAAGTCCTCAAGTGAGTGCAGTTCAGAGGGGTAGGTCATTCCATCGTGGCGATGTAGGAAAAAGACTGGACACTGCTGCGTCTGTGCCAGATTCTGGGCGTGTGCATGAGGGCCAGAAGGGAGGAGCTCTGGTGGGTTGGTGGAAATGTAGACTGTGGTTGATGTAGTCCAGTCCTTGATCATGTAGGGCTTTGTAGGCGTGCATGAGGAGCTTCAAATTACATTTCTTCTGGATGAGGAGCCAGTGGAGGCTGATGTGGGTGTGCTTGGGGAGGTCCAGCATGAGTCTGGTGGTGCTGTTCTCTTTTTTCTGAAGTCATGAGCTGGGAGGACATGCCAGCATAGAGATTGTTACTGTAGTAGAGGAGGCTGGTGACGAGGGCCTGGGTGACCGTTTTCCTGGTGTTGGCTGAGACTCATCTGAAGATCCTGTGGAGCATGCAGAAGGTGTGGAAGAAGGAGCCACAATTGAGTTTGTAACTTGTTGGCGCTTCTCCCATCTGTCCCTCACAGTCAGTCACTGAAGAATGTGACTGCTGCAAGAGCACTGGAGGCTGTCTGGAAGATGTAGCTTGGCGATAAAATCACCTCTCCAAAAAATGTGCCAATGAGATCCGCGGACATGTTTGTTCTGGCAGCACCAGATTTATATGTTGTCAGACATTGTCTGTTCTCATCAGCTTTTGTTCAGTATTGATCCTTTAGGAGAGTAGAAGCAGTGGAACTATTAATTTGTGTGAGTGAAATATCCGTAAACAGTAAGAATGTGAACTCATTTCAGCAGCTACTATTCTTGTACACTGATACTGATAGTATCAGAGTAGATACCTCTAGAGGAGGAGACGACTAGGCAGTGGGCAAGCTGGGTTGTTTTGTGAGATAAGTTCACACCTCTGAAGCTCAGTGATTGCAAGATGTAGGGATTATTTTAAGTAGGAAACCTGTTAAGACTCCCTAGAACTCACCCAAGGGTTTGTGTGGAAAGAGATATTCAACATACCTTATTTATCCTTAAGCCAAGCCTAGGGTGTGGAGCTTGCCTAGCTCGAAGACGACCCCCTTGTAGATGATCTCCAGCTGCTTAAAAAAATAAAACACACACACACACACACACACACACACACACTCTCACTCACTCACTCACTCACTCACTCACTCTAGAACCACAAACGCTTAACCACTGGACCTGTCTGCATATTGGGGCTGCTTTGGGTGCCCATGTAGCCAAAGAAGGGGAGGTATTTGGCCGTTGGGGGAGACTGAGGCGGGACCCCCTTGTAGGGCTGCACAGCACATGGATAGAGACAAACGTGGCCTCTGCGGAGAACTCAACATTGGCCCTCAGGCTGCATTGAACCTGCCTGTGCCCCATCGGGCTTGCAACTGTGCCAACAGCAGTAAAGCGGCTGTTTCATGGGTTGAGGCCTATGGCTGCCCCACCTGCATCCGCTTGCTGCACATCTTTAGCCTTGGTGGCGCGGTAGGGGCTTGGGAGCACTATCGGAGCCCCTTCTGCCTCACCGACTTGCTGGACTGTGGCGGAGTGTTGTTAGCGGGCCGTGGACTTGAGATAGGGCGTGGCCCACACCTTTGAAATACCACAATATGCTCCGGTATGGAGCGCTAATCGCCCGCCACATGAGTATCTCTCCTGGGCCCTTTTGCATGAATGCACTCACTGCAATGGCATGATCCCCCACACACTGCTTTTGCAACTGTGCTGGTGAGTTGGGCCTACGCACACCATGTATTGGACTAGCCCGTGGGGGTCACACTGCAGTACTCACTTTGGCTTTGGGTTGTGACGGGAGCCTGGGAGAGCCGCAGAGGGCCCCCTTCTTGCATGTGGAGTGAGGCTAGATGCTTCCTGATGGCCTTGGCCCATAGACAATAGGAGTGCAGTTTGAGTGCAGCTATACACAACATCTGAGGCCTACTAAGTAACTACAAGACTCCCTTGGAAGGGGTCCTGATTCTGTACATTTGGTGATTGTGGGCTGCTAAAGAATGCCACTGGTGCACAGCTCGTTGATTGCCCGTAAACGCTCTTTGTGGCACCGTTGGGGGACTAAGAGGCCCCAAAAGTACTGTGCCCTGCATTTGGCAGAAGCACTTTCTGGTCATTTAAATGCAGAGATAGTGACCTGTATCTGTGGTTCTGGGGGCCTCCGTGTGCCATCACACCAATTAATGTCGCAGTGGGACGAACAAGTAAAGTGACAACCTTATACTGGGGGCACAGATATACTGGAAACAAGTGACTACTCTGGTGGTAGTGAGAACTCATGTTGGCTGATTTTGCGAGCCGTGGCTGACAGTCTGTGTGACCCTTCGCCATCTGCATCGTACCTATAGAAGAGAGGGTGCTGGGCTTGCCGGACACCTTCATCACTATGGGTAAAACTGATAAGTCTCAACCTAAGCTGCAATTTGACACCTGTAGGACACCCAAACCTCAAGTGGATGGTGACGTGGTGGCCTTGAGACAAGAGGATGCAGAGCCAGAGTCTAGTGGAGAATTGCACTAAATCCTAACAGTGATGCAACACAGCCTCACAAAAATAGATGGCAAGATAGATGCCCTATCCTTTTATATGGACCAAATATCAGAGAGCCTTTACAGGCCCACTGAGTGCTTGAATATGATTGAGTGGAGAGTCGCGGAGGATGAACAGGTCAAAGTAACGGCGGCACAAAAGCATCCAGACAAACTGATGCTTACCCTGAATCAAAGACTGAAGACCTTGAAGCCAGGTTATATCACAACAATCTCCGCATCGTGGGGTTAGGGGAATCCACGAACATAGACAACAGGGAAAGGTTTGTGGAGACACTAGTCATCAGTTTTTTGGAGCATGAAATTTTCTTTGATGTATTTGTAGTGCAACTCACTCATTGATAGCTGGTTCCTAGGCTGGTATGTGGAGCAATGCCTCGCCTAATTATAGCGCGGCTACTGAATTACAGAGACTGAGATGCAGCGCTTTGTAAAGCAGGAGACCTCAAGGAGTTGTGATACGAGGGTACGGTCTTGGCGCTCTGCCCAGACTTTACGCAACAGGTTCATGAGGCCGGTGAGCAGTTCATCGCAGCTAAGCATAAACCTTTAGTACTCCAGCTGGAATACAACATGCTCTGCCCCGCCCGATTGAGGGTGATGGTGGATGGGAAAGCTATTATTGTTGTTGACCCGAAGCAACTGAATCAGTTCCTGAAACAATAAAGAGTTTGCAAAATCAAAGCAGTGATCGACTGGTTCGAGAGACACAGATGAAGGAGCCTCACAGGAACTGGATGACTAATGTATTTTGTGGCGTAATGTGAGGAAGGCGGACCCTTAATGTGGATGCTTTGTACTTTCTGGATGGGCTTCTCATAAACTACTGGTAAACTCTGGGAATACCTATACAGCTGCTGTCTGTTAGTGTAGTCATAGATGCGTTTGGTTTAAATGTGGGATGTCCAGGTTCTGCTGGTTGCAACTTGTCTGTCCATATGTATGATGTTAGTGATATTAAACTCTTGCTTGGCCTGAGTGTTGAGGTCATTGTGGACGGTGAGGTGGGCCTTGCATTGAGTTCCCTTAATAGTCGAAATGGCTCAAGTGCAGAATTGTGTACGGCCAGCATCACCCTTAGTGTTTAGGAGGGTGCGCAGAGGAAACATCTGCCCCCATTTGTATACCACATTGTTTGTTGTTCGGAAACAAAGGGTTGGATTGTTTGCGGTGGGCAGTGTTTTTCACTGTCTGTTTTTGTACTGCATAGTGTGGGTGGGTGGGTAGGGGAGGGTAAAGTTTTTCACAGTTGGAGTTACTGCACTGACTGTTACAGGTACACTAGTGCAATGGAAAAATCAGTCATGATGCGCAGACATGGGAACTGACGTGAATGAGACAAAGATGCAATTTTACTCCGCCCCCCCCCCCCTACAAATCTGACATTTGATAGTAAATATGCAGGGCCTTAATGATGGTCGTAATGTGGTTACATATTTGCAGTGCCACAAAATAGATGGAACTATATTACAGGAAACACACCTCCTGCCTGGGGTTACTATACTCATGCAGTGCAGGCTGCTTATTGTGCGGCTGCATGTGGGGTGCTACTTGTGCTCGAGAGAGGTCAGGGGTGCACCAGCATTAGTTTTGTGGATCTGGGAGGCAAATATGTGGTGGTGTGCTGTTCGAGGAATGATCTTGTGGGCCTGCTAGTGGGAGTGTATGGCCCTATATACAAGGCCATACTCTGACTTTTACTATACGTTACATGCCACTTTGACACGATACGGGGTGGGGGGTGTTCTGAAGATTTGGGGTGGTGATTTTAAATGCATACCAGACCCTCTCCTGGAATGCTCCAAAGGTATGCCCGGCTGTCCTCCAGCAGTGGCAGGGGCTTTACAGGAGACTGCTGCACAGCATTGTCTGCTGGATGTTTGGGGTTTTCAACACACCGCAGACAGGAACTACACACACCTCCACATTACACGATGAACAGACACGTGTATATTATTGGCTACTGTTCAGCAGTTTAGTGCATATGGTGTGTGTTTGCGTACCATAGGTGTGTATGTATTCAGATCACTCACCACTGCTGTTGTAACTGGGTGTCTCATGACCAGCAGCCTTCACTTGGCGATTTTGGTCATATTTATTAATGGATGCGGTATTTGAGAACAAGCTGGTGGAGGCAATAGATTACTTCTTTCGCCTAAGCATAGGCTCTGTGACTGAATTTGCGACGTTTTGGGAGACATTTAAAGTTTACATCGGGGTGTCACTATCGCTAATAATACTGGTCCTCTGCTCCCTCCTTGGCTGGTTGGAAAAAGAAATAGGAGCCTTGGAACAGAGAAATAAGTGTAGACCACAGATCATAGTCTTTTAGGAGACACCCAGGACGAGCTGGGAGACGATCATGACACTGTGCAGTTCGAGCTCAATCATTTGGGGGAAAATATGCAATGGCCTGTGTGTACTGAGAGGGGGAACGACCTGGGGCCACTCTGGTGGCTTTTCTTTGCCCGAAGGTAGAGAGGATGCCATTCTGACAATTTGTGAAGAAACCTGGGAGGATGCTGCTGAGGACTTCCTTGTTCATATCACCATGAAATGGTTCACCAATGAACATAGGGAACAGCTTATGGCCCCACTGAGTCTAGCTGAAGTCAGCTGCGCAAAAAGGCATGCTTTCTGTGTATTGATGTAAAGTCTCCTTTTACAAGGCTTGTCAAGTCAAAATAATCCCTCAACTGATTCCTCCTGTATAAGGAAATGGTAGAGGGTGGGCACATGCCACTCAACGAGGGAGGCACTGCTGGCCACTTTTAAATCCCAGAAAACCCACAGAGAACTGTCCGTCTAATAGACACTGTTTTTTAATGTGGATTCCAAAATATACGCTAAAATACTAGCCCGTAGTTTGGCACCCCTGCTGTCCAAAATAGTGGGCCCGGAACAATCTGGCTTTATACCAGGTTGAAAGCTGTCCTTCAGTCTCCGGACCCTATTTGATGCTATAGTGCATGTGAACCCAGAAACAAAGGAAACAGCTGTGTTCCTTGATGCTGAGAAAGCCTTTGATTCAGTGGAATGGGGATTTACATTTGCAATGCTTAGGCGTAGGAGACGTGTTTCTGTGCTTAGTCCAAATACTTGACAACAAGCCGGCGCACATACGGGTTGATTGGGTGATTATTGATCCCATACAAATCACCAGGGGCACTAAGAAGGTTTGCCCCTTGTTGCTGCTGCTGTATACCCTGGTGGCAGAACCCTTAGAATGTACTCTTGGAGAATATCTCTCACACACACCTTGCTTATTTCAGCCTACGCAGATGACACCCTATTATATATCCATGACCCTGAGTGAAATTTGTCACCAGTGCTACGTGAGGTGGTGCTCTATGGAGGCTACTTAGGTTTGTGTATAAATTAGGACAAGTAATTGATATTCTTATTAACCGCGGTAACATCTCCTGTGTCCGTGGAATCTCCTCAGCAGTGGAATACAGATGTGGTATGCTACCTAGGAATACAAGTGCACACTGACCCGTCCGTAGTTAATCAGGAAAACTATGGAACAGCAGTGCAAACATTGTCTGGAGCAGTGGATTGTTGGATATGACTCTCGTTTTCGCTCACAGGCCATTTAGCCATAATGAAAATGGCAGTGTTACCACGCTTCTTGTCCCTATTTGCCAATATTCCGATCCTGTTACTTTGAGTGGTGTTTCGCAAATTTGCAGACAATCCTTACTGGATTGGCATGGGCTGGCAAACAGTTGGAATGTGTTAACCCTATCATATTTTATGGGAGGGCGGAACGCCCCGGATCTGGAGGCATACTATTTATGCTGCACATATGCACACTATTGGATACACAGACCTAGGGAACTATCATACCATTGGTTTGAAAGAGCTAGTGCTTCTCCGCTGTCACTACCTAAAACACTGATCCCCAAGCCCACTCAGCAATAGTGTCATAGACCCTCTGTCCACAACAATGCACTCGTGGTAGAGAGAACTGGATAAACAGGCTGGCTCTTTTACTCACCCAAAATCGTGTTGGAGCATTGCTTGTGGTTTCCTCTCAGACAGGGCAGGCGGGCGGCAGATGCAGTACGGAAGGTGGGACCACATAACCTGGGAGATTTCTTTAAGGATGGCCAGATGCACTTGTGGGATTAGCTAGAAAGGCAAGACTCCTAGGCCTGGGACACGATGTGCGCCTTGCTGGGAGGTGATTTGCTTGAACAGCCTGCACTAACGGCTTTGACGTATTTGCTCTATACATATACTGCACAAAGTGTAACATTTCAGCTGTATTCATTTGCTCATGAAGCGTGCAGGCCTGGACTTAAGGTTAGACTGGAATGGTAAAGTGACCTAGCAGTCACCATCAGTGACTAGAAGTGGGCACACTGCTGTGCTGTGCAGTGATATGATCCGTCTCACTGAATAGTCAGCATCGTTTGATCCACTTCAAATACTTCAACAGGGCGTATTTTACTCCGGCATGCTTGCATCATTATGGATTGTGGAGTGATGCGTATTATGCCTGCTGCGGATTGGTAGTCGCAGATTTGGCTCATGCGCCATGGTTTTGCCAGGGCGTTCAAGGATTCTGACAGGCAGTGAGAGCAGAACTTGAGGAAATAAGTGAGCTAAAGCTTGCACCTGAGCTTGCCTTGTTGGGTCATGACAGGGAAGTACCATCTAGTGTATAGCATCTAGTTGCCTTGGAATTGCTGTTGGCGCGGCACTGAATAGCAGTGAGATGGGTGCATAGTCTGCTCCCAACATTACAAGAATGTCTAGCGGACATGGTCTACTGCAACACGCAATATGATGTATGCTTTAACAATCCACTGGCACAGTGAACACTGGACCCACGTCTGGTCCTAACCTCCCCACTTAGGGCAACTTTAACAGCACCAGTTGCTCCCATTGTGCAGATGTACCAAGGATATATGGGGGCCCTACTGGACGTACTTGGCACATGTTTGAGCAGTCGTGGGTTCAGAGCAAAATGAAAGAGAACAGACAACTGGCCCCTTGCAGAGCACAGAAGTTGGCACTCAATGATCGCTATTACTGTGTGATGATATGGAAAGGAAATAGACTCCAATGGTGGACAGGTGGTGGGTGTGGGCTGACTATGCTGACTGAGAGGAAAGGGTTTGTGATGCATTGGTAGGGCAGCCGGTCAGAACTTGAATAAGATCAATTTTATCTGACGTACAGCTGTTTCTTTTCCACGTGTTAATCATTCCTGTATCACCACTTTTTATGTATTACGACATTAGTGATATATCTTGAGGTTATGGTTAGTTGCTGCTGAGCCAACTGTGTATTAGTCATGTTCTTTAATTGTTGTCTCTACTGTGTGGTTTATTTTTCAACATAAAGGTTTAAAAAAAAAAAAAAAAATCATGCTGCGCCCACTTGTTCGAGTATAGGCAGGACCTCCTGGTTTGAGATCATTAATGTTGTGTCTTATGTGTGTATGGTGGAACCATTTTGGATCCTGGGAGACTGTAGGATGATTGCGTAAGTGTTAGAATGTGCTGAAGTGAATGCAGGTTTAGAATGTGGAGTTTGTGATAACACGCTGAAGAATAAAGACGTGTAATTCGTAGCTCTGTGTGTGGTGTATTTATTAGCCAGTACCCAGGTTGGGAAGGATGCTGCAACTGGTGACAAGGTAGGGGATAAGTCACCCGAAGAACAGCAGTGCTGTCCCAGAGAGGTTGCTGTTACCCGAGCAGACTGCTTGTACATGCCACATGTGCCTTGGTTGAAGTGCTTAATTGACTGCGTATGTGGAGTGAAAGCAGAACTCCAGACGATGTAAATCATTTCAAAATAAAGAAAGCTTTCCTGAGAAGTCTACACATCAGTGGTCTAGAGACTGACCAAGGCCATTCAGAAAGGTACAGCACTAATATGCAGTAGAAAGCTACACAGTGCATGAAGTGATAACGCAAAAGGTGGCCTCAAACAAATACAAAACGGTTGATGACAAAGCATATGGTGGTTACAATTGCCTGTGCCCCGAAAAGTAGAGCTTTACGACCTCGGGGGCGGGCAAGGAGACCCATGAAGAAGCACAGGGGTTTTGGGGAGATGTCCAATACTTGAAGTGGCACACCACCAAAGCTGCTGGGTGGTTGCTCAGCACAACTCCAGAAGTCTCCAGTTAGTGAAGGGCTCCAATGGAGTCCAAGAAATTGATCACAGTTCCACAGATTGTTAAAGACGAGCCAGGAGCCAACACGTTCTGAAGCCTCAGAGTTGGTGTGCATAAACCAATTCATCAAAATCATTAGGTCGAGTTGGAGAGAGCTCCAGTCTGTCAGCTAATCATGTGAACAGTTAACAGTGTTGCCCTTTTCCTAAAACCACCACCATTCTTCAATGCTGCCAAAAAAGCAAAATATTGGTGAGAGATTGACTGCTTGGATAGATAATTGATAATTTCATTGATACACTGGAAGAGTTGATACACTGGAAGAGTCAGATAACAAAAAGATTATCAAGTACCTCAAGAATCTTGCTGGTGATGGTGTAAAGGAAGTCATAAAGAAAATGCTGGGAGCTGATGAAGTTACGTACTGTCAAATTAATGCCTTGCATCTCAAGTTCAATTCCGTGCCGAATGTAGATTACAAAAGGTAAAACATTTCAAGAAACATAGTTGGTAAAACCATAACTGATGATATGGAACTGATATCAGTGAACTACAATATGAATATTCACCACAAAATAGTTATCTTCATTATTTCATGGGTTAGGAAAGCTTAAGACTATGAAAGTACAGTTGCATATCATTGAGGATGTTAGTCCTGTTCCTCAAAGATACAGAAGAATTCCATTTCATTTACAAGAAAAACAACTCAGATCATTAAGCATGATACCATTGAATGTTCTATTGGTCCAACGCCAGGGGTTTCTTCCATAGTGGTAGTGCCAAAAAAGGACAGTGAAGGAGATGTATGCATCTTTTTTGATGTGTGTCAAGCAAACAAGGCAGTTGAAAGAGAACGTCATCCAGGATGGCCTATTGCTGACATAACACAATTGAATGGTGTGAAATTATTCTGTCACCTTGATTTAAATAAACTCCAGAAGATTTACAGGTACATTACAACCTTTTCAACACATATTGTTTTTTTTTTTTTTATACAAAAGACTAAGTTTCTGGTGATCATCAGCTTCAGAGAGTTTTCAAGATGTCAGACGTATCATACAGCCTGTTGTAAATTCTTTCAACTATGGTTTTCAGAGCTACACAGAAAGAACACAACAAAACTTTAAGGCAAGTGTGCTGTTTACTTGTTGATGCAGGTTTAATGCTAAATACTGTGAAGTGTGAATTAAATAAGACAAAGCAAAAATTATTTGCCCATATCTTTTCTAATGGGGACATGACACCCAATCCAGCTAAGGTACAAGCGTTCTCAACTGCCATTCCCCCACAAGATGTTTCCATGTTATGTTTATTCCTTGGTATGGCCAGGTACTATTCTGGATACATACGAGACTTTGCCACTGAGTGCTTCATTGAGAGAGTTAAGAAGAAATTACGTTTTATTCCACTGGTCACATTAATGTGAGCAAAGCTTTAAGAGAATTAAATGATACTGAAATGGCATATTTTGATCCAAAGCTACATACTGAAGTTGTTGTTGATGCTAGCCCAGTCGGGTTAGGCATTATCGTTACGCAACACAGCAGACAGCCAAATGCTTAAATACATATTGTGGCGTATACAAGCAAGTTTGCCCCAGGGTGAACATGCTTATTCACAACTTGAAAAAGAGTTTAGCAGTGGTGTGGGCTTATGACCATTTCCATGTGTTCCTGTACAGGAAATCTTTAACGCTTGTGACAGATTATCAAGCAATGCTGTCTTTGGCAATCCAAAAGCCAAAATGACTCCACACATTGAATGTTTGAGGTCAACGACTGCAAGAGTACAACGGCACAGTTGAGCATCATCCAGGGAAAGCTCAAAACCCTGCTGACTACTTCTCAAGAGTGCCTGTACCATCTAAAGGTACCTCATCTAAAACTGCTCAAGCCTACATAAACTTCATTGTGAAGTCAAACACACCAGCTGCCATTTCATTGCAACAAATTGACACTGCCATGAGTCAAGATAGTGACACGCTAAAATAATACATTACATATCAGTCATAGAATCAACATGCTTGACCTCTTACCAGTGTCAGCGATTATCAGAAATACAAAAATGACAAGGGTGAACTGTATGTGACAGAAGAAAGAATAATCCTGAGCGGTTCAAGAATTGTCATTCTGCGACAAGTGATTGAAATGGCCCATGAAAGACATTGTGGAATCAGTACTGTAGGATGCTGGCTCAGTATATGGTGTGCCCCTATAAGTGATACACCCTGTACTGAGTCCAGGCAGCCCTTAGTGATAGTGTAAAAGGGTCTAGATAACCAGAGCTCTCAAACAATAACTGTGAAGAGCAGCTAACACTTATCCTGGAGGGTGTAAAGCAGTTACAGATACCACACAGGTCAGTCAGTGTTAGAAAAATAATGTATCATTTATTGTATCACATATATTAAACTAACTTTGGTATATCTCTTAACCGGAGGGATGAAGATACAAAAATATACTTAGAAACAGGTAAGTAAAACCATAAATTAACCAGGACCCCTATGGGTCGGGGGGCAAACCATATACTAAAGAAAATGTAATGCGAACATCACTACCAACCCGAACTACCACCCAAGGAACCTCAGGACTAGGAAACACTAGAACACCAAAAGTAAGTAGATCGGATTCCCCAGGTGCCCTGCGTGCAGAGATATTACTCCGGGTTGGTGTCTGTAGGGTAACGTGGAGAAGTTGCGGTTGGAGTTTTTTGAGTTTTAGGACCATTCATAGAGGACCCCAAGGAAACTGGTTGGTACAAGGGAGGTTCAAGAATACCCCCACCTTGAGATATCCAGAGAAGCTGAGTACCTACACCAGGTAGTCCAGGTGCATAGGGGTGAAGTTGTGTTGTAAACTCCAGTTGAAGTCAATGGGTACCTCAGCTGTCCAGCTGCTGTCGTGACCCGTAGACCAGGTCAGTGGAACCCAGGCATGGATTCCAGAAGTAGAGGACCTAAGGAAAGAGGAAACAGAGTCTTGACCACCCAGGGGTGCCCAGGTGGGGCAGGGGGCAATGCCCACCTTTCTTGGAGATGCTTTCCTGTTGGACAGTGGTCGATGAAGTGCAGCTGGAGTCTAGGTGATGCAGGAGGATCCCAGGAGTTGTCTGTGAGCTGTCCCACAGCAGTTGTTAGATTGTAGAGTGGTCAGTTAGCAGCAGAACCACCAACAAGCCTTTGCAAATGCAAGAAACTGTTGCATGGAGTGTTGCAGAATTTCGGGGACCAGCAAGGTCCAGGAGACTCGACCTTTGCAGGTCAGTTAGGGACAGCTCTCAGCAAGCAGGAGATTCAGCAGGAATAGTTAGAACCCCCAGCAGGGACCCTTTGGCAGCAGGCACAGGGCGTCGCAGGGAGGCCTCAGCAGCACAGCATAGAGGGGTGCCCACATCTCAGGAGTTGCAGAGAGGACGTCATTCTTGGAGCTGTGTAGTGCTGGAGGCTAGGGCTTCTTGGAGCTACGAGGTCTTTGGACTGATGAGCCAACAAACCTTGGCAACGTCAGAAGCAGTGCACAGGGGTCCCAGCCAGGCAGCCCCAGTGAGGGACCGCAGACTCCTCATTTGCAAAGAAGGCAGGTCTGAACTCTGGAGGACCACAGAACCACCAACTGTGTTGTAGAGACTTGGAGAGTCCGTGGAACAGCAGGATCCACAAACTGGACTTTGAGGTGCCCGTGGATACAGGGGAGTGACTCCTTCACTCCAAGGGAGATTCCTTCTTCCTTTCCTAAGTGCAGGCAGAGTCCCTGTGACTCTGGAGGAACCACGGCCACAGAGGTTGTGGAGTCCTTGCAATGCACGGGGATAAAGATGCAGTAGGAACCCTCCTACTAGGTGCAGTCTTGTCTTGGGTCCCAGCGAATTCCAGCAGTGGTTTCAGTGTCCAGGTTGCAGAAGAGTCTGCAGACGGTTCCAGAGACAGATCCACAGACCAATCTAAAGTCCCACCCTCTGGGGAGCCCTCAAGTAACCCAGGAAGGTGGCTGGACACTTTCTGCAGTGAGCCACATATCGGGGGAGCGGGGTCAGGGACGTTACCCAGCTGGCCTAACCAGTCAGATGTTCCCAGGGGCCTCTGCTCATTTTATTTCCAATATGGCAGAATCAAGTGGCCACCTGCCAGAGCTCTGGGCACTTCCCTAGGGAAAGAGCTGGACAGGGAGGTGATCACTCCCTTGTCCTTTGTGTGGTTTCACACCAGAGCAGGAGCTGGGGGGAGGGGGGGGATCGGGGTCATGTACTGGAGTAAACTGGTTATTGCAAGGAGGGTACCAAATGTGCCTTTCAAAGCAGTCCGGTGGCGCTTAGAGGTACCCTAGCCCTGAGACACTTATTTCTAAAGGAGAGGTGTGAACACCTCTCCTCTACAGCATATAATGCCTTCTGCTTGAGTTAAGCTCAGCAGCAGGAGGGAAGAACAGTGTCTGGGGTTGGCAGCAGCACAGGCTGGCATGCAGGCCCTGTACGGCTGTACAGGCAGACTTGGGGGGGGGCCCCTAGGGAATCCCCAGAGTACATGGTACAATGCAACTAGCACTGGAATCAATGTAGTTGCATGATTCCAACATTTTTGATACCAAACGTGACTAGGTTCAGTGAAGCCATTATTTAGTTGGACTTCTCGTGTTGACCAGTGTCCACTACATACCTTAATATGGCTTCCCCACACTTCTAAAATCCAGGGAATGGAGTCTGGGGTTTGTAGGGGCACCTCTGCTCATGCTGGTGTGCACTCACACGCAGAACCATGCACCTGCCCTTGGGCTGAAGGGTCTACCTTTAGGGTTAGACATAGGGTCAGAGTGCAGTGACTGTGATATAAGGTAAATCTGGTTAGCAGGATCCCAGTGTACTACAGTCTAAACACACTGACACCAGGCAAAAAGTGGGGGTAACTGTTAGAAAAGTGCTACTTTCCTACAGTTGCCACTAAACGAGCTATCCAAGATTGTCTGATTTCCTCTGTTGAAGAGCTGTTATCTATGTAATTGCCTGTAGCTACTCAACACTCCTTGAATATGTCAGAGTTGCCAAAGCATGCCTGGGGAAGGATTGCTTTTGACTTTTTGGGTCCACTTGCCAATGGACATTACCTGATGGCCACTGTGGACTAATACTCTTGCTTCCCATTAATTGAAGATCTCTCATCTGACATTCAGGATAGTCATTGAGAGATTAGATGAATCTTTGCAACATTGGGCATTCCTAAAATTTGAATACTGACAGTGGCCCACCTTTTAATAGCAGAGAATTCAGACACTTCCACAATCTGCTTAATGTGAAGCCTCGGGAGAGCACACCTCTGGCTACACGCTAACGGCCTATTTGAACGTTTCTGTTGAGGCCCTCTGAACACTAGGGCATGCACACTCAGCCGTTGATGCCTAGTGGATGGTGTGTCCTTCTGGAGGTGGTGCCAAGGTCTCTTTCAGTAGTGGGGAGAGCCTTGGTTAGTTCTGTTTACCACTACCAAGAACGTGCAATGTCACATGTTCTACATGCTTGAGTTTCAAATCTGGCTTTCGCTCGAAGATGCTTTTCATCTCATGTGGAGTTCAGGCCTCATGTACTCCTTTCTGTCCATACCACTCCTGCTCAGAGTTCTCAAGATCAGGAACGACTAGGCCCAGTCCACCAAGTGGCTCCTGACTGGGCTAGCGAGTTTGGTATCCTCAGCTAATGAGCACTGCCATTGGTTCTCTTGTCAGGCTTCCCCTTTCAGAGGCTCTTGGTTGAAGCAGTGTGGTAGGGTTCGCAAGCCGAGCCTTCTAAACGATCCACCTTCATGCATGTAGATCACCCTACCTATTTTTTATGCTCCACCACATCCCTTCAAGAGGAGCGACTTCACCATCTGAACCCAAAAAGAGCGTTGTTGTTCCACCTTGACCGCACAAGAGTTCCAGGTGGACGACCAACTCTTCATGGGCTATGTCAGAGCGAAGAAGGGAAAGGCTGTGCAGAAGTTAACCATCTTCCAATGGATCGTTCTCTGCATTAAAATGTGCAACTCACTGGCCAAGAAGCAACCCCAGAGGACTTATGTGCTCATTCCATCAGAGCAGTGGCTGCAACCACTGCGTTAACATGCATAGTTCTGGTCCCAACCATCTGCCAGGCAGCCATGTGAGCGTCTCGGCACACATTTACCACACACTACTGCCTGGACAGTCAGGTCTGTAGGGTTGGTCATTTTGCCCGTTTGTTCCTCCAGAACTTAAGTGTAACTAAGTTTTGCGGACCCAGCTCCAGGCAGGTATTTATTATCTATTCTGTGGTAAGAAATCTACGGCAAGAAGTCTCTATCATATGAGCAAGTTACTTATCTTCTATAACGTCTTATCTATTAGAGGCTGTCTAGCTGCAGATTCTTTCCGAACTACCCATCTTCCGCACTCTGAATGGATTTCTAGGGCCAGGGCTTTCTCCTTTTTGGAATCTAGTTTCCTCACCTGTGGTCAGTGGTGTTAGTGGCTGTGCGCTCCTGGCAAATAACAACGAAATGGACGTCAGCGCACTTGGCACTGCACTTCTGGTATGGATGACACCACACAGAGCCGAACGATGCCACCTTCCGTCGCATAGGGTTATTTCCCACAAAACATTTCAAGATCATGTCTGATGCTTGGGAATAATTCTAAGGAATGGAATCTGCGGCTAAACATAGCCACAGATTAGGCATTACTGAAGGTAAGTAATTTGTTCTTTTTGGTATCGAGGTTTGAAGCAGTACACATTTGTTGTATTCATCTTTGGACTTTTCGGTTTCTGGTGGTGATTGCTTTGGCCTGGAGGGTCTGCAAGTGGCAGGCTCGTATCAGTCTGAAGGCATTGACAGTTAGTTGGATGCAGGGTGGATATCTCTGTTTACACTAAGTTGATCTAAAGCCTCCTTTGCTGCTTGAATGCTTTGAGCCCCTTATGTTTCATAGTTGCCACTGTGATGTTGGGTGGAGAACCTTGTGGGTCATAACTCCTGGTAGAGGAGTTCAGGAGGAGCATACTGCTGTGTTGCAGTGGTGCCATCTCCACCCAGATGCTGGAGTCTTTAACATCTAGTCTGTGCTTAAAATTAATTTTGCTCTCTGAGGTCTGTAAAACACCTCAACCTCTGGTATCTTAAAACTGGTGTCTCAGCATTTGCATGATCAATTATCTTTAAAAACAAATCCTGGTTGCCTCGAGTTAAGTTGCACAAGCTGCTGACATGGACAACTAGTTTGTGAACAGGCTGACATGTTCATGTCTCTAGTTTAACTGTAGCTCAGAATATGCATAATCAATTTACTTTGGATGGGGAGAACTAGCAGATCAGATGGCCAGCTTATTTGTGTTTTATGTGACCTTATCTTCTCGATAGCTGAGTTACCATTATGTCTTAGTCATGAATTTATTTTTATTGGTAAGCACAAAAATGTAGAAGCAAGTTGCTTTACATAAAATACCAATGACCATTCATAAGGACTGTATTGATTTGTAAAACTATGAACATGTGGGATTCCAAAATGCATTTTCCCTGAAAATATTGTAAAATGTTCCTTATTTGCAGTGCATCAAAGAAGAAGCATCTTTCCTCAGCAGAGCTTGCGTCATAGCCTCTTCATGTTGTTCAGTCACTGGGCTGGACCTTTCAGCATCATGTTTACTCCTTTGGACAGATATAGTGACCGAAACATGCAAATAAACAGACATCAGTACTGTGCTTTGAAGGTATTATTCTGATATTTCTCCTTTTCTTGCATTATAGTCTTCCAAGCTTTCTATTTATAAATTCAAAGACTGTTAACCACACATGAGAGCAGGGCACACGGCAGGGCAAGTTCTTTAAAAGAAGTCTGTAATTTTGGTCATAATTAGATCATCTAAATCATCTGCATTGTTTAAATACTCCTGGCTGCTTTAGTTTGTTTTAAAATAAACAGTTGTTCACAAATTAGTTAATATTTTACAAATAATTGATGTGTAGTTCGGTGTACCTTATAAGCTATTCTCACATCTTCCTTTGAAAAGACTTGGCTATATTAAATATTGTAGTTAGTTACACTAACAATATGAAACACTTTCTACATCTTCGTATTAAATTGTATTTTGGTCTATTTTAGTATCTGCTTGCTGATCACTTGAATCAGATAATTTCATATTTTAAGTGTAATATTTGCCCCAATATAGGCTGAGTGAACAGTAGAGTGCCACTACCCTTGTCATTGAGGTTTCAGAGGAAGGCTGGAATATGATGTAAGATTAACAGAGCTTTGCAGAAGTAGGCTCACTTCATCCGCATAGCAACAC
Organism: Pleurodeles waltl; assembly: GCF_031143425.1. Classification (NCBI taxonomy): domain Eukaryota; kingdom Metazoa; phylum Chordata; class Amphibia; order Caudata; family Salamandridae; genus Pleurodeles; species Pleurodeles waltl. The sequence continues at coordinate 981,730,431 of NC_090437.1, forward strand.
CTCTTTATCTGGCTGCTATGTTGAGTGGTGGGGATGGGCAAGTCTTAGCAAGCAGGCTCTTTGCATTACATATGTGCAAGATGTGGTGGTCAGGGGAAATGTGGATGTTTCTCTACTGAGCCTCATTGGTAGGTAGGTGTATGTTGCCATTATTTTCAGCATGCTATCCAGTAATGATATAGGTCTATAATTGCTAGGTAGCAACTTGCTTCATTATTTATTTGAAGGTACTACAATGGCAGATCTCCAACAGCAAAGAACATGTTTTTCACACACTCAAACTCTCTCTCACTCTCTCTGCCTTTCCGGTGCAATTTCGACAAAGTGCACTGGGTCCCTGCTAAACATGTTCCCAGTGTCAGATCTTTCCCTAAACCTGCACAGTTTTTTCCCAATTGGCAAACCTTTAGCTACTACTATAAGTCCCTTGTAAATGGTACCCCTGGTACCTAGGCCATGGGGTACTAAAGTAAGGCCCCTGGGTGCTGCAGCACAGTTTGTGCCACCCTCAGGGACCCTTTCACCTAAGTGCATTCAGTGCTGCCTTTGCAGGCTGCGTGTCTTGGTGCAGAGGTGCAGACCTAAAATGTAAACACAACATGGCACACAGCCTGTGTGCCCTGTCCCCTGCCCACTGGATGCAATATATGTCACCCCTCTGGCAGGTGTTCCAGCCCTAAAGGCAGGGTTTATTATCTTGTATGTGAGGGCATGCCTGCATGAGCAGATAGGCCCCTGCTATGTCTTTGTCACTTCTGAGACATACTAAGTGAACAGTGCAGCCATTTTTATTATATGTAGTGGACACTGGTCATTACGAGTTCCCTAACCACATAGTGAATTCACTGACATTAGGGATGTTTGGTATCAACCATCTCGTATTAACAAACCCTCACTGAATCCAGTGATGGATTTAATACATGCACTCAGAGGGCACCTTAGAGGTGCCCCTTGAAACCAACCAACTCCTAGAGTGGACACTGACTGGTCAGTACCAGTGCAGCCACTTTAGACAGAGTTCTGCCCCCCTGAGGTAAAGGCCAATGCTCTTCAGGGCTCAGAACAAAGGCTTGCTGTGGGCAGAGGTCTGGCCTTCTCTCCCAGGCAGGATGGACATTGCAGGGCGGAGAGCTTCAAAGGCCTTGTCACCTTTGAAATTCGACCCAGTTTTCTCCAAATGGTGGAGGAGGCCGACCCCCAGTTCCTGACTCCACTTTTGGCAGCAGGACTGGGTAATTAATTAGGAGGAGTACCCACTTCATGAATGTCCCACCCCTAGGGTAGATGTGCTGAGGTGGACACTACTTTTTAAACTCCTCCATCTTGCATGGAAGGAATTAGGCCAATAGGGTTAGGGCCATGCCAATTCCCTTAGGAAGTGGTCATAGAAAAGGTGTAGTCACCCTAAATGTGAGTAGCCCATTGGCTACCACCTGGCACTCCCTGTAATTCCCCTAAATTCAGTATTTAGTTGGCACCCCTAAACCCTAGAATCAGATTCCTGTCAACCTAAGAAGAACCTGACAAAACAGTATTCACCCAGCAGAGAAGACTGTAGAAACCAACTGCTTGGTCCCAGCCCTACAGGCCTGTCTGCAGCCTTCAAAGAAACCTGCGCCCAGAAGATGACTGTCCTGCAGCCCAGCAACCTCCAAAGCCTTGGGAGGACTGCCTGCCTTCAATAAAGAACAAGAACTCCTGTTGTCAGCGGACCTGTCCAGACAAACATCTCCAAAGAAGAAAGCAGTCTGCCTGAGGAACAGCGAAAGAGCTGCCTGGAACCACCTTTGCACCAGACGCCAAAAGTCAGAGTCCAAGTCGCCCACCAGTCCAGTGAAGGTTCCCCAGTGTTTCTGACCCAGAGTCCATCGTGGGCTGACCCTCTGCCAGACTCCACAGCAACACCTGCAGCCTAAATCTGGGGGCTCCGCCTGACCGCGTACTGCCCTACACCCGGCTTCGGGAGCTAGACAGTGTCCCTACGACACCTGGCCTCTTAATTTACGTGGGCAGTGTGGGTTAACCTCTTCCGGCCCCCTGACCAGAGCTTGCAGCCCGTTTCTTCGTGATCTCCTGCATAGACTAACATTGGGAACCTGACACTGCGTTGGCACTCTGCACCCAGCCGCCCCTGTTCCACTGAGGGTGTAAGTTTGGTGCTGCCTTGTGGCCCCCCTTTTCCTTGATTCAACCCCAGGATATCCACCTCTGACCCCCCTCTACTCGCCTGTAAGCAGCTCTGCAGCGAATATCCCCTATCTACATTGGATAGCATTGGGTGCCCGATGCTGTGTTGGCACACCACACCCGGCCACCCCTGTACCGCTGAAGGTGTAAGATTGGTGCTGCCTTGTGGCCCCCCTGGTGCTCGCCTCTACCACCGGAGACCAATCTCTAACATTGCCTGTACTTACCTGAGATCAGTGCGTCTTCAGTTCTTCCTCAGTCTCCATTGGCTAACATTGGTTACTGACTCAGATTTCGACCTTGGCACCCATCCGCCCGTGCCATTGTGGGTGCACACTTGGTACCATCCTGGTGCTAGCCTGAAATCCTGAAGACTGGGGTTGTAAGTGGTGTACTTTCCTGAGAAACTACATTCTTGTTATCCTTCCATAGGTTAAAATTGAAGATTCTGAAAATTGTACTGTTGATTTTTTGAAACAGCAAAGCAGTTTTAATTTAAAAACTGCTTACCTTAAAACGAAGTTCTTTGGTTCAAAGCATATATAAAAGCAACTGTTATTTTTCTAAATTGGACTCTGATTTATTCTTTTAATGGCTCATATTTTGCCTCTGTGATTACAACAAATGCTCTACACAACTCCCTGATAACACTAACTGTTCGCCCACACTACTTCAAAAAGAGCATTAGAACCATCTGTTGCTGCCTCTGCAAACCTTTGGGGATGCACTGGACTCTCTGCACAGTGTACTTCATTTTAGTGCAATATATAGAGCCAGCTTCCTACAACCAGACCTTGCTGCTGTAGGGGGACATATCACCTGGGACCTATTCAGGGCCAGAGGACTTAGTTGGCCTTTTCTTCCTGGATTGCTGCTTCTGGGCGCAGTATGTTTAATCGCTTTGTTGGTGCAGTGGAACCAGCTCTCAATTTTTCAGGTGTTATTGCTGTTGGACTATGCAGCCTTATAATGGTCCACCCAGGTCTGTGCTGGAATGTGATGATCTTAGTTCTTTGACCCATCCCTCAAGATTACAGCGATTTCTACCTCCCACCCCCATTGGTCCCAAGGATGTACTGTATTTATTCATCTGCTGCCTCGATCAACTCTTGCTATCATCCTTGCTGATGATTTAATTTATTTTTCTCAGTAAAGCTTTATATTTACTTCTTGCAGCCTTGAATGCTTTGACATATGCTTTAGAAGCATACCGACCCTGGTACATCCTTATCACTTTGAAGTTCAATCAATCATGGATTTGTAGAGCGCTGCTAATCACCCATTGGGTCTCCAGGCGCTGTATGCGAGTGTGCTGCTCAGTCGAAGAGCCAGGTCTTGAGGTCCTTCCTGAACTGCTTAAGTGATGCGATCTGCCTGAGCTTGAGTTACTGAATTCCATGTCCAGACTGCTAGGTAGGAGAAGGATCTTCCTCCTGCTGTACTTTTCCTGATCTTGGGGACAGCTGCAAAGGCAAGCAGGAAGGAACTGAGACGTCTGTTGGATATGTAGAAGGTGAGACAGTGGTTGAGGTATGCCGGTTCTACACTTCTTGTCTAAGCACCTTCTCAGATTTCCTGCCATTATACCAAAGTTCTTGTGGAGCCTACAAATAGCATCTGAGCATACTTGATGACATGTTCTAGTTTGCTAGTTTGGCATCATAGTTGTCACTCTGCTTTGTAGACAGAAATTGTTCTGAGGACATCATCAGCATTTTATTTACATTCAAGTAGTTTTTCACATTTCTTGTTGGCACTCTTCTACCATTGTCTGGGACAGTACTAGTGGTGAAGCACTTGGGACGTTTCTGTCTAACCAAGATTGCACACTTGAAACATAGGAGGTGGTGGTCACTCCCTGGAAGCTGGACTACTTCTATGTCAACCACCAGACTCCATAATTATTTTAGTAGTAAGATGTAATCGATCAGACTAGTACTGCTTCGAAATGTAGCGCTATCCGAAGTGGTTCGGCCGTATACATTTTTTAGATGCAGATCAGAAAGGAAGTTGACAAATAATTTCCCTTTTGTTTGTCTAAGTGGAATAAGACTTTCCCAATTCTGGTGATAGAATTCCCCAGCTTGCCCCCTCTTCCCTTAGCCTGCCATCCCATAGTCGTTCAGGTGGGTGGCTTTTAAAATCTCCACAGACTGTCGTACAGTACTATCGTTATTATTAACATTGGTCTTTGTCACTGATATCTTTTTTTAGTGTTGCTAATTGCTTCTTTGGTTTGTCGCAATAGCTCGGGTTCAAGTATATATATGTCCAAGTTGAGAGGCCTCCAATTGCTCTCGCACTGCTGGTCGTGATAGCTTCAACGTGAAACCCATGGAGTCCGGGGGCGCCAACACAGCAGTAATGCTGTACACAACGAAGTCTCCTGAAAGCAGCAGATCTCTTTGGAGCTTAAAAATTCCACCAGTAGTTATCCTTGAATTTCAATTGCAGACCAGTTATATTCCATGACAAAACGTGGCCCTTTGGCCTTACACTTGGTGTTGTTGCCAATTGAGGTTTTACACGCCTTCTCAGGAGACATGCCCTTGATTCCTTTAAGATAATGTGGTCAGTGTGGGGCAAGCTTTCAGTTTGGAAATATTGGAGCTATTCAGGGCTGCTTGCAACCAATGCCAGTTAACTCCATCTGCCTCAGATTCAAGCCTCCTTTCCTTTTTAATAATTGCTCTACTGGTGTTATTTTTCCACCTGGTGACTGTCATATTTTTTTCATCTTTTAGCATACCTGGGGATGGTATGAACCCGCCTTCCAGCCTTTAGAAGGTACACCATGTTGCTCGCTATTCTCAACACCCTGTTCGGTCTGACGATCTTGTTGCAAGCCTGGGCGCCTAACCCTGCGTTGTAGAAGCATATCTATTTCCATCACATTAAGGCAGTCCATATTGTCACTAATCAGCTTTGAGTGACTGGTGTGTAAAACTCCATGTCACTAAACCCTCCACTATTGATCACCTGAGAGGTGGGGTTGGGGTGGGCACCCGGTTTTACCAGTTTGATGTATTGCGATATCACAAAGTACAGGAATGGCCTGGAACACTTCCAGTAGGGGCCCTTGGTTTAGTGATTATCGATTCACTGGATCGGGAAAGAGGTTGATAAAGTCTAACTTAGTTAATGCATGGAAGGATAGGAAGGGCTAGGGAAGCATGTTGGTTCTGTCAAAACAGCCCCTCCACATGGATTTAGTAGGGCTGAGCTGGAGCCTTTTGCCCCACCCGGTTTTACCAGTTTGATGTATAGAAGGTAGCTATCACAAAGTACAGGAATGGCCTGGAACACTTCCAATAGGGGCCCTTGGTTTAGTGATTATCGATTCACTGGATCGGGAAAGAGGTTGATAAAGTCTAACTTAGTTAATGCATGGAAGGGCTAGGGAAGCATGCTGGTTCTGGCAAAACTTTCCCCTGCGCATGGATTTAGTAGGGCTGAGCTGGAGCCTTTTGCACCCACCCCCCACCCCCACCCCCTCTCCATTGATAAGACCAGATCCTGTTTCTTTAAGTGCACTTAGGGAGTTTATTACTTCTGGAGTGGTACTTCCCGAGTTTGTTTCTGGAGGTAGGCATGCAGTCACATGATCCTCTTTCCCTTTTTTGTACGCCTATGGTTTTACTTTGGTCGGCCACTTTTAGTTGTGGAACAATTTCTACTGCTACTTTTGGATGGCTGGATTTTTCCTTCTGAAGATTGGATACAGGCACTTATCTTTCTCATGACTGTCTGCTGATTATTCTCTAAAGAGGTCAGTTAGCATACAAATATTGCCTATTTCAGCTGTAGTGCCTTTTTTGGGTGTTCCACATGACCCCCTCCCCCCAATTTCCATTCGCCTTTTTTTTTTAGGTTGGACTTATTTTTTGCTCTCCTTCACGCCCAACTTAGTAATTGCAGCAGTGTGCGTAGTGATCCCCTGTGACAGCTTTCCTAGTCTTATGGTTTGTAGCCCTTTATTCTGGTTCTCAGTTGATGGTTGTCTCCATAAGAGGGGTAGGTTTTGTATTTTATCATTGTATCGCAGTTAACAATGTTCTTTTCAGCCGTAGCTTCTAGAGATTTATCCTGCTGTTCATCACATCTAGGAGTTGCTGTACATCTTACTCCAGTACTAAGGTGCTCCATGTAGTAGGCTGGCCTGGCTTGTAGTGGGTACCAAAGGTCCTTACACCTTGTGCCAGGTCCTGATATCCCTTATTAGTAGAATAGAGGTGCTTCTAGCAGCTTAGGCTGATAGAAGGTAGCTATGGCAAAGCAGCTTAGGCGGAACTAGGAGACATGCAAAGCTCCTACTATAGCACTTCATTCATATGCACAATAGCATAAGAAAACACAATACAGAGTTACTAAAAATAAAGATACTTTCTTTTTATGACAATATGCCACAAGTATCTCAGTGAGTACCCTCAGTAAGAAGGTAAGTAATATACACAAGTTATATGTACACAAACCAAAATTAGGTAAGTAAGAGTCAGAAAAGTAATGCAAACAGTGTAGAATTACAATAGGTTGCAATAGGCAAGCATAGGTATAGGGGCAACACAAACCATATACTCAAAGTGGAATGCAAATCACAAATGGACCCCAGACCTATGTAAGCTTGTAGAGGGTCGCCGGGACTGTAAGAAAACAGTCAGGGTGTCCAAGATACCCCACCCCAAGACCCTGAAAAGTAGGAGTAAAGTGCACCTACTATCCCAAGAGAGCACAATAGTCGTGATTGTTGTTCTTGAAGAATCCCCCTAACACCAGCAGTGCACTGAAAACGGATTTCCGGACCTGAGGACCTGCAAGGCAAGGGGACCAAGTCCAATAGTCGTGACAGTGTCGGGGGGGGCAGGAGCCCAGGAAACACCGCATGAAGGTGCAAGGAAGCTACCTCCGGATGGAAGAAGCTTGGAGTTCTACAAGGAGGAGGACTAGGAACTTCTCCTTTGGAAGACAGATGTCCCACGTCGTGATGAAGCTTGCAGAGGTGTTCCCACGCAGAAATACTGCAAACAAGCCTTGCTAGCTGCAAGGGTCGCAGTAGAGGTTTTTGGGTGCTGCTGAGGACCAGGAAGGACCAGGATGTTGCCACTTGGAGGAGACAGAGGGGGCGCTCAGCAACTCAGAGAGCCCTCACAGAACTAGGTAGCACCTGCAGAAGTACCCCAACAGGCACTTAGAAGATTAGTGAACCGGAGTCCATGCGAAGTTACAAAAGAGGGTCCCACGACGTCGGAGGCCAACTCAGAGGGTTGTGCACTGCAGGACGGAGTGCTGGGGACCCAGGCTAGGCTGTGCATGAAGGAAATCCTGGAAGATTGCACAGGAGCCGGAGCAGCTGCAAATCACACAGTACACAGCTTTGCAGTCTAGCGTGGGGAGGCAAGGACTTACCTCCACCAAACTTGGACTGAAGAGTCACTGGACTGTGGGAGTCACTTGGACAGAGTTGCTGTGTTCCTTTGACCACGCTCGTCAGGATGAGAGGGGACCCAGAGGACCAGTGATGCAGTCTTTTGGTGCCTGCGTTAGCAGGGGGAAGATTCCGTCGACCCACAGGAGATTTCTTCGGAGCTTCTGGTGCAGGGTGAAGGCAGGCTACCCCCAGAGCATGACCCACCTGGAAACAGTCGAGAGAGCCGGCAGGATTAGGCGCTACAATGTTGCTGGTAGTCGTCTTGCTACTTTGTTGCAGTTTTGCAGGCGTCCTGGAGCAGTCAGTGGTCGATCCTTGGTAGAAGGTGAAGAGGGAGATGCAGAGCAACTCTGGTGAGCTCTTGCATTCGTTATCTGAAGAATTCCCCAAAGCAGAGACCTTAAATAACCAGAAAATGAGGTTTGGCTACCAAGAAAGGATGATTGGCTACCAAGACAGGTAAGAGCCTATCAGAAGGAGCCTCTGATGTCACCTGTTGGCACTGGCCACTCAGAGCAGTCCAGTGTGCCCCAACACCTCTGTTTCCAAGATGGCAGAGGTCTGGGAAGCACTGGAGGAGCTCTGGGCACCTCCCCTGGGAGGTACTGGTCAGGGGAGTGGTCACTCCCCTTTCCTTTGTCCAGTTTCGCGCCAGAGCAGGGCTGGGGGATCCCTGAACGGGTGTAGGCTGGCTTATGCAGAGGTGGGCACCATCTGTGCCCATCAAAGCATTTCCAGAGGCTGGGGGAGGCTACTCCTCCCCAGCCCTTCACACCTATTTCCAAAGGGAGAGGGTGTAACACCCTCTCTCTGAGGAAATCCTTTGTTCTGCCTTCCTGGGCCAGGGCTGCCTGGACCCCAGGAGGGCAGAAACCTGTCTGAGCGGTTGGCAGCAGCTGCAGTGGAAACCCTGGGAAGGCAGTTTGGCAGTACCCGGGTTCTGTGCTAGAGACCCGGGGGATCATGGAATTGTCCCCCCAACAGAATGGTATTGGGGTGACAATTCCATGATCTTAGACATGTTACATCGCCATGTTCGGAGTTATCATTGTGACGCTATACATAGGTAGTGACCTATGTATAGTGCACGCATGTAATGGTGTTCCCGCACTCACAAAGTCCGGGGAATTTGCCCTGACCGATGTGGTGGCACCTTGGCTAGTGCCAGGGTGCCCACACACTAAGTAGCTTGGCACCCAAACTTCACCAGGTGAAGGTTAGACATACAGGTGACTTATAAGTTACTTATGTGCAGTGGTAAATGGCTGTGAGATAACGTGGATGTTATTTCACGCAGGCTGCAGTGGCAGGCCTGTGTAAGAATTGTCTGAGCTCCCTATGGGTGGCAAAAGAAATGTTGCAGCCCATAGGGATCTCCTGGTACCCCAATACCCTGGGTACCTCAGGACCATATACAAGGGAATTATATGGGTGTACCAGTATGCCAATATGAATTGGTAAATTTAGTCACTAGCCTGCAGCGACAAATTTGGAAAGCAGAGAGAGCAAAAACACTGAGCTTCTGGTTAGCAGACCCTCAGTGTTACAGTTAGGCACCACACAGGGAACACATACAGGGCACATACTATGAGCACTGGGGCCCTGCCTGGCAGGGTCCCAGTGACACAAGGACTAAAACAACATACTTACAGTGAAATATGGGGGTAACATGCTAAACAAGATGGTACTTCCCTACACTCCACTTCGGATATTCCCTTGATCATGGTAATAGCATCAATTGCTTGTTCAACTTTTTGACTTGTAGCTACCAAAGATCCTACAGTTTCCTTCGATACTAGGGAGGATTTGAAGGTGAAAGTTCACATTGAGGTCTGGGCCAGTGAGAAGCCAGAAGATTGGCTTTGTCTATGTTGAAGCTTCAGGCTTGGTCCATCTCATGACCGTAGCTTCCAGTAGGAGTGTTAAAAGGTCAGTATTATGGTTGTCACATGCTTCATTCTCTAGTAAAGTAAGCACCTAACTTAGTATCTATTCCAGCAAGAACATGGATCTGGAGATTATATAATCTCACCTAGGGCTACAAGGAGAACTCTGAGCGAACACTTTCTCAGCCCGAGGGCTCCCTGATTCTGTCAACAGAGGGGCCATTAAACTGCAGACTATCATCTTGTTCATAGAAGAGTTATTTGATAATACAGCCACCTTTCTTGACGAAATACTATGTCCAGAGACAATTGCCTTGATGTTCTTTGTTTGAATTGGAACATCTGGCAGTGTCTAGCCATTCAGCAGTGGCAAGTTTGATATTGAATCCTCAGACGACTATGTGCGTGGGCACATTTGAGATAAATCCGTACAGTTTCCTACTGCCCTAGATGAAGTTGCACCTACCAGGGGTGGAACAATGAGGATTGAACTCTCATGTCCTCTGATAGTTTTGTGCATGGGGGTTGGCAATTACTTGTATTCCTCTGCTCAGTGCACAACCGTCAAAGGTTTCTCTGTTCAAATAAGAATTTCTCCTTTCTGCTGCCACCCCTGCACTCAGGATACTGCTGATGTTGGGGGGCAGGGAGTAGTTAAAAGTAGTAGCTTGGCTAATGGAGCATTTGTTTTTAACTGACTATGATGGTGCTAACCTGCACTATTTTGGTCTCCCTGTGATCCATACTAGTCCAGTCCGCTACCAGGATATTGCTTAAAAATGGATCTGGTGGAGATGCACCTTCCTCGAACAGAGACTCCAGCTCCTTCACTTCTCCCTTGTTATCTTCTTTGTGTGCTGACTATACATAGCAGTATGCTAGTTGGAACGTGTAAGAAACTGGCTCTCTATATAGTGCACTAAAATGAATTACACTGCAGAGAGTCCAGTGGAATCCCCAATTGGTATTGCATAGGCAAAAGTAGATAGGACTAATGCTCTATTTGTGGTGAGCAGTTAGGCGAGCATTTGGGCTTATCAAAGGGTAGTGCTAAACATTTGTTGTACTCACGGAGGCAATAAATGACACACTCAAATAATTAATCTGAGACCAAATTAGAAAAATAATAATTCTTTTTTTATATATGTTTCAAAAACAAAGAACTTCGAAATGACGTAGGTAAACATTTAAGCCTAGCTTTGAAAATTGCACAAGTGTTAATTTTTGAAACTGCAGAGTTCTAGGTTATCCTATGGAGGAAAAACAATGTTCAGCAAACACAGGATTAACAACGACTTAGGAGGTTGAGCTCAGGGATCAAAGTTAAGTACTGGGCATTGATCAGGTCTACACCAACAGGTCACACCGGGTGGCACTGGGGCAGCCGGGTGTAGCGGTGCAATAGGGTGTCGGATGCCCAATGGTTCTTTACAGGAGTTAGACCTCCTGACAAACAGGCTGCAGGCCCTGGCTCTCAAACTAGTCATGGACAACAAGCAGGTAGATAGTAGACTTGGGTTGCTCAGGTATGCAGGTGCACGTTTGGTCTCATATACCGACGAGAGACAGCTCATTCGCTCACTCACTGACAAACCAACTACAGCCAAAACAAACTTTCACAATAGAATGAAGGCAGTCGCCGACTGGATGAGCGACAGCTGCCACAAACTCGATTTGGACAAGACTGAGATCCTCATCCTGGGGCCCACCACTTCCGGCTGGGGTGACTCCTGGCGGCCCAGCAGCCTTGGAACTGCCCCACCTCTGACCAACCTCACCCACAACCTCTGCATCGTTCTAGACTCCTCACTGTCCATGGCCCGCCAAGTCAACGTTGTCTCCTCATCATGCTTCCACTCCCTTCGCATGCTCCGGAAGATTTCCAAGTGGATCCCCATCGATACATGGAGAACAGTCACCCAGGCACTCATCAGCAGTAAACTCGACTACGCCAATACAGACTATGCCAGAATCAACAAAAAACTCCAAGCAAGACTCCAGAGAATACAGAACGCCACGGCCAGACTGATCCTGAACAGCTCCTGTCGCAGCCACATCTCCCCCAACCCCGCCTCACACCTCCCCCCACCCCCCAACCTGAGAGACCTACACTGACTCCCCGTCAACCAACTCATCACCTTCAAACTCCTGATTCATGCATACAAGGCCCTCCACAACGTCGGACCTGCCTACCTCAACCACCGCCTCTCCTACACCCCATACAGGCAACTCCACTCAGCACAACTGGCCCTCCCTACCATCCCCAGGATCCAGAAGAACACGGCTGGAGGAAGATCCTTCTACATCGCAGACCTGGAACATGCCGCTCCACCTCAGGCAGTCCCCATTGCTGGCTCAGTTCAGGAAGTACCTTAACACCTGGCTCTTTGACTGACCTGCGTCCCCCAGCTAGCACCTTGAACCCCATGTGTGATAAGAGTCACTTAATAAATGTTGATTGATTTTGTCCTCTTTCCCTGTACCCAGGGGTGACTGATGCAGGGGTGTCATTAGGTATCAGGTTTTCACGTCTAGGACCACTCTTAGACAGGGGTCCTGTGTATTGAGGCTGCAGGTGTTGTCCGGGAGTCTGACAACAGTGGACCCAGGGTGGACTCAATGCTCTTAGGAGCCAGGGGACATAGTTGGCTCATTGACCCACCCTGGCTGGGGTCAGGGGTGACTGGTGCAGTGGTCACTTCTGGTATCGGGTTTCTGGGGTCCAGCAGCTGCAGAGTCTTTTCCATGGTGTTTTCTTCTTGCTGAGCAGGTCTGCTGCCCAAGGGAGGCTTGAGCCTTTATTGAAGGCTGGACAAGTTGGTTTCTTGTGCAGGGTCCTTTGAGGTAAGCAGGCAGTCTGGCCAGCTGCTTCTTCTTTTCCACATCTGCGGGTTCAACTCTTCTTTGTCTGGGTCAGAGTTATGGGGTGCCACCTAATTGTCCAATTTAGGAGCATTACAGGGAGTGCCAGGGGGTAGCCAACAGGCTTGTCCACCTTTAGTATGACTGCACCCTTCTTATGACAACTTCTGCTGGTAAGTGTGCAGAACCCTAACCCTAGTAGCCTAATTCCTTCCAAGCAAGATGGAGGAATTTGAAAAGTAGTGTCCACTTCAGCTCGTCCACTGACTGGCATGAAGTGAGCACTCCTCCTAATTTAATTAATTTTCCCACTTGTGATGCCCCCAAATGTGGGGTCAGTGCATGGGGTTTGGTAATCTCCGCCATTTGAAGAGACCTGGGTTGCATTACAAATGTGGCAAGGCCTTTGAAGCTCCCCTCCCTGGAATGTCCATCTTGCCTGGATGAGGTGATAACACCTCCGCCCAGTTCAGACTTTTGTCTCAGGCCCTCAAGAGCGCTGGCTCTCACCTTGTTGGGGGGTGGGGGGGTTGGCAGGGGGGTTAGAAATGCATCTGTGGTGGCTGAACTGGTCAGGACCAGTCATCCATCACACTAGAAGTTGGTAGTGTTTGTATTTTTATAATCCATCACTGGGGTCAATGATGGATTATTAGTCTGAGATGTTTGATACTGAACATATAAGGATTCAGAGAACCCATCCTTTAGCTGCATTTAAAATGGCTTCCCTGGACACTTACTATGTCTGAGAAACGACAGAGTCCTAGCCAGGGGCAAATTTGCTCATGCATATATGCCCTCACATGTGCCTGGATGCACCCTGCTGTAGGGGTGACTTACACCTGGCACATGCAGTGATAGGGGACCTGACACACAGGGTGTGTGACAGGTCGTATTTTCAATTTAACCTGCACCAACACATGCAGTCTGCAATGGCAGCACTTGTGAGAGGTTAGTGAGGGGGTGCCTGAGGAATGCAGAATTGGTGCTGCAGCCCTCAGAAACCTTCCTTAGTACCCCAGGTCATAGGTACCAGCGATACCATTTACTAGGGAGTTACAGTTGTAGCTAAAGGCTTGCCAGTTGTGCAAAACGGTGCAGTTTTGAGAAAACAGATCTGGCACCGAGGACCTGTTTGGCAAGGACCCAATGCACTAACAGACAAAGCCGCATCAGAAACCAGGCAAAAAGGGGTGGTTTCCTACAGAAGGGTTATAGACTAAACCACATGTGATTCATCTAGATTGGTAGTTAATAATGTAGAAGGATAGGTAGTTCTAGGTTGTAGACTGTAACACTATGGTACCAGCTGCGAGTCGACCATACTTGTCAGTTCGTGGCACAAGCATCTCCACCAATTGCTGTCTCCGCAGGTATACCTCATCGCAAGTTGGTCCGTTTCAGGTTTTCCTGTGCTCAATTGAATTTTTTTATGTTTTGCGAGTCCTGGTGATGATTCCTAGTAATAGTGGCAGTAATAGTGGCAGTAGAAGTAGTAGCATCGGCAGGCTACTACAAGTTTTCTATTGGTCTCTCCACAGTTTCTGTGCCTCAGGAGCCACAATCCTCGGGCCATCTCAGGACTGGGACCACTTTAGGGCTGACTCAAGAACTGGCACAAAGCAGGTGCATGAACATTGACCACCTTAAAATAGCAAGGGGTCAATGCTGGCAGCTTGGCTTCTGTGCCTACTGGTATTACAAATTTGCTGAGTCTTGAAGTCAGCTCATGCAGGAAGCTGGCCTGGTGTGTGGTGGGTAGCTAAGGTACGTATACCAGGTATTCCCTCTTAGTGAAGTGTAGGTAGTGTCTAGAAGCCAGGCTCTCTAGAGGTAGCTGTGGATGAGCAACCAAGGCTTATTTAGGAGACATGTAGAGCTCATGCAAAACCACACAGCACTTACACACATCAAAAAACAGTGTTACAAAAATAAAGGTACTTTATTTTTGGTCACACAATACCACAAAATACTAGAAGGGTAACCCTCCAATCGGAGGTAAGTAATACACTAATTATATACACTAGTAAACAGTAATACACATAGAAAAGGTTAGAAAACCGTGCAAATGCAGTTAGGCAGTAGTGACCCTAGGGGGAGCACAAACCAAATACTAAAAAAATGGAATGTGAATACAGGACCCCCAACCAGGTAAGTGGAATGTGTAGAGGTGAGCTGGGAGTACTAGAAAACCGGAGGTAACACAGTACCTCCCCAGGTACCTGGAAAGCAGGAGTAAAACACTGGGATTTCCCCCAAACCACCCAAAGGAAGGAAAAGAAGCAAAGCAGACACCCAGAGAAGACTGCAAGAAACCAGTGGTGGATTCCTGGAGAGGAAGACCTGTGGAGAGAGGGGACCAAGTCCAAGAGTCACAGTGGAGTCAAGGAGGACTAGGAGCTACTACCCACCCAGCTGTACTTGCAGGAGTTGGTAGACAGTGATGAAGAGAAGATCAGCCCTTCAGCCCTGGAGCCGGAGAAGTGTTTGTGAGGGATGCAGAAGACGCCCCACGCTGGAAGGAAGATTGCAGACGAGTGTTGGTGCAGGAATTCCACCAACAAACCTTGGCAAAGGCAAATATCGCGGTTGGCGGAAAGTGGTGCTGCCGGGGACCTGCAAAGCCCAGGATTCAACCCATGCGGGGATGTCAGAGCGGACCCTCAGCAACACAAAGAGCCCACAGGAGCAAAGGCAGAATCCACAGGAGTCCCACAGGACGGGGATACAGAAGTTGCAGAAGGAGCCCACTCAGCACACAGAAGGGTCCCACGCCGCAGGAGAACCACGCAGAGGTATGTGCGTCATAGGAAGGAGTGCTGAGGGTTGGAGCTGCACATAGCCTGAAGTTCCCTTGGAGGCGATGCAAACAAGCCTTGGCAGCTGCAAGAGAAGCAGTGCACGGGGGTACTGTCCTGTGTGGGAAAGTAAGGGCTTACCGCCACCAAAATGTGACTGCTGGCAGAGAGGAGCAAGAGGACTACTCCGGACCACCACCTGTGATGCAGGATCCACGCAGGTCAGGGTGAGAGGAGATCCAAGCAGTTGGTTGTCGTTGCAGTAGGTGCCTGCAGATGCAGGGGAGTGATTCCTTCACTCCAAGGGAGATTCCTTCTTCCTTCACATGCAGACTGAAGACTTGCCACCCCCAGAGGATGCACAGCTGGGAAAATGTTGCAGAAGCTGGAAGGAGCCATGGAAACAATGTTGTAAGAAGTCTTCGTCGTGGATGCAGATTGTTGGTTCCTGGAGGGAGCTCTGAAAACACCTGCCTCGCCTGGCCACTCAGATACTCCCAGACGTCCCTGCCAACCTTCGATTCAAGATGACCGAATCCAGGGGCCCTCTGGAGGAGTTCCGAGCACCACCCCTTGGGGGGTGAGTGACAGGGAGTGGTCACTCCCCTTTCCATTGTTCAGTTTCGTGCCAGAGCAGGGACTGGGGGTCCCTGAACTGGTGTAGACTGGTTTATGCACGGAGAGCACCAAATGTGCTCATCGAAGCATACCAGAGGCTTGGGGAGGCCACCCCTCCCAGGCTACGTAACACCTATTTCCAAAGGGAGAGGGTGTTACACCCCTCTCCCAAAGCAAATCGTTTGTTCTGCCTTCCTGGTCTTGAGCTGTTCAAGCAGCAGGAGGGCAGCTTGGGCT
Source organism: Pleurodeles waltl (assembly GCF_031143425.1). NCBI lineage: Eukaryota > Metazoa > Chordata > Amphibia > Caudata > Salamandridae > Pleurodeles > Pleurodeles waltl. The sequence goes on from NC_090437.1 coordinate 981,746,444, forward strand.
GTCCAGAAAACCCCAGAAGACTGGTAAGAGCAATGCTGGGGGGGTCCTCTAAGGAGCCCCCAGAGTGCATGGAATCATACTTCCAATAGTGGCAACAGTATTGGGGTATGATTCCGACATGTTTGATACCAAACTAGGTTCGCAGTAACCATTATGTAGCTGGACATAGGTAGTGACCAGTGTCCAGTACACACTTAAAATGACGTCTCCGCACTCACAAAGTCTAGGAAAATGGAACTGGAGTTTGTGGGTGCACCTCTGCTAGCACAGGGGTGCCCTCACACACAAGTGCTCACACCCTGCCCTCTGGGTTAGGAGGGCCTGCCATAGGGGTGACTTACAGTGACCTGGTGTAGTGACCTGTAGTGAAAAGTGTGCATGCACACTTTCACATAGACTGCAATGGCAGGCCTGCAGAAAGGTTTGTATGGGCTCCCATTGGGGGGCATAATACATGCTGCAGCCAATGAGGATCGCCTGGTACCCCAATGCCCTGGATTCCTAGGTACCATATACTAGAGGCTTATATGGGGGGGACCCATTGGACCAAATGTGGGGTGCAAAAACCATGTTAGAAGGGAGAGAGCATAATCACTGGTGTTCTGGTTAGCGGGATTCCAGTGAACACAGTCAAACACACTGACAACAGGCAGAAAATGTGGGTAACCATGCCAAGAAAGAGGGTACTTTCCTACAGCTCAGCAGCTGGACAACTGTAGCAACTGCATCACTGGCCTCGTCCATGCTCAGCAGGTGCTGCTAGTGCTTAATACACGTACCACTTGCTCGAAGTCGGGCTCGGGCTCAATTATTCAGCCTCCTCTTCCTCACTTGCAACTGCAATGGTCACTCAGAGTATTTAACCACCCCACTGACCCCCCCAATGGCCTGATCACTTCCTCTGGACCTCTCGTGACCCAAAGCGTCCTCAAATCGAAATGGTTTGGCTTGCCTTGCCAACTTCGTGTCACCAGCCTACTACTTGGTATGGCTATTAAAAAAAAAAAAATTAAAAAAAAAACGAAGTTCTAGTCTTGTGTAAGGTGATATTGATTACTACAATAACACTCTATTATGAGGTTTGTAGTGGGCCTTCAATACTGCATAGTGAAAAATATTCTCCTTTTTTTTTTTTTGTGTAGGGCTTTTTCAGTGTGAACATCCCTTCAGAACACTGAATCTCATGTGTTGCTCCTGTATCAAAATTATACCTAGCTTAAAGGGAGCGATTTTTAATATTTTTAGATGAAGACCATGAGTAACTCATAACTTTGTGTACTTTGATATCAAGTTCCGTAACTGAAATTAAAGATTAACATTTTGGGTATCAAGTAATGCCTTTCTTGTAAATTAATGTGCATTGATTAATTGACTCTCTTCATTCCTCACTTTGTCTAGTCAAACCTTTTTGAATATTAGAAGATAAAGGGCAAAACTTCACAATTTTCTTTTGTCACCTCAATGCCGTTAAAAACAAAAATACCTAGCTCCTGTTTTTTTTTTTTTTGAGACACCAAAAGAGATCTGCCTTGCCAAAATCTTAATCTTTTTACACTCATTTTGTTCAGTATTTCGGGCTTCATGCCATGATATTCTAGGCACTATTTCATGTGTTGATTGGTTAAGTAACTCCATTTGTGTTTTTTTTCTTTTCTTTTTTTCTTCCCCTCTTACTGACAGCTAGTAGTTCAATCAATCAAAAAGCTTTATTTTGGAGTCCAAAGTGACCATAAAAGCATATGTTAAAAACAGCTAAAAACAAACATTCGCCATAGTTATGAAAATGTGTGTAAAATTAAAAAAACACAGTTAAAGTATCAAACAAACTATTAGATTACACAGCCAGTTAAATCATGTGTAGAACAAACACCTTAACAAAAACACTTTGGTACAGTTAAATGAGGTATCAAGCTGTTGCAAATACACCAGGGCTAGTCATGAAGATCTAAGCCCTTGCTTACGTAAAATTGGAATTAAAAAACCTCTGTGTAAAATCATTATGAAACTTGCAGAAAAGAACAAACTACAACAGACTTTGCAGTAAAGATTCATCACAAAGGGTTAACAGCACTTTAGAGTGCTGAAATTGGCCGAGAGGAAAACCAAGAAGCCACCTTACAAAGCCTAGCCTAAACTTGGTGAGTAATAACCTATGCCAGGAACCATCAATCCACTCTAAGTGTGTTTCCAGAGATGGAGAGTTTTGAATCTCCACTTTGTTGGACCTCTTTTACAGTTCCATACCCTCTCTAAGAGCTATCAACCTTTCCTTAACTGATCATTTTACCCAAAGTATGTCCGCTTTACAAATTGACGAGGGATTAGTAAAGAGTGCCAGCCTACACAGCTCTGTAAGTTCTGTACTTATATAATCAATCCACAGGATGTTCATGTCGTTCTGACACTTGAGGCAATCGATAATAATCTCTCTATTTAGCGAAGCATGAGGGTTCGCCCAGATAGAGCACCTAAAATCGAGAGGACAAGTTTAATAATGTCTTCAGTGACAATCTTTCCTAGCTCCTTATATAATAATTAACTGAAGTATGAAGGAGGGACACCTAGAAGTTGCCTGAAGACTGTTTTGTTCCACCTAGAGTGAATTTATATTGGAATAGAACCAAATCCCTGCGCCACAGGTGAGAGACTGAAGACACTTCCTCTTATAAAATTCCCCCCATACCTTTGACCATGTTAAAAAGTAAAGCCCACTGCATCTAGAAATTGATTGCTGCCTCACGTTCAATAAACAGATGCCCCAATTACCCGGTGTAGGAAGCTGGCTCTGTATATACTATCTCAAAGTAAGAGATAGTGTGCACAGAGTCCAAGGGTTCCCCTTAGAGGTAAGATAGTGGCAAAATTAGATAATTCTAATGATCTATTTTGTGGTAGTGTGGTCGAGCAGTAGGCTTATCAGAGGGTAGTGTTAAGCATTTGTTGTACACACACACGCAATAAATGAGGAACACACAAACTCAGACTTAACTCCAGGCCAATAGTTTCTATATAGAAAAATATATTTTCTTAATTTATTTTTAGAACCACAAGTTCAAGATTTGAAGTAAATACATAAAATGCAAGGTACTCCACACAAGTAAGTTAGGAACTTTGAATTAAAGCAATAACCTATGCAGTTTTTGTTAAGGCACTTAGTGCAAAAATCAACAGTTCCTGGGGGAGGTAAGTATTGGTTAGATGGTGAGGTAAGTAAGACACTTACAAGTCTCAGTTCCTGGGTATAGGCAGCCCCCGTTGTGGGTTCAAGACAACCCCAAAGTTACCACACCAGCAGCTCAGGGCTGGTCAGGTGCAGTGGTCAAAGAGGTGCCCAAAACACACAGGCGCCTATGAAGAACAGGGGTGCTCCGGTTCGTCTACCTACAGGTAAGTACCTGCATCTTCGGAGGGCAGACCAGAGGGTTTTTGTAGAGCACTGGAGGGAACACAAGTAGGCACACAAACACACCCTCAGCGGCACAGGGGTGGCCGGGTGCAGTGTGCAAAGCAGGCATCGGGTTTTGTATAGGATTCCATGGAGGGTACCCAGGGGTCACTCTAGCGGTGCAGGCAGGACACAGGAGGGCTTCTTGGGCCAGCCACCAACTTTGCTAGGCAGAGGGTCACCTGGGGGGTCACTCCTCACTGTGGTTCAGTTCCTTCTGGTCCTGGGGACTGCAGGTGCAGTGCTTGGTCCAGGCATTGGGTTCTTTGTTTCCAGGCAGTCGCGGTCAGGGAGAGCCTCTGGATACTTTCTGCATGCGTTGCTGTGGGGGTACCGGGGGGTCATCTTGGGCTACTCACGAGGTCGCAGTCGCCTGGGTGTCCTCTCTGTGTTGTTGGTTCTCTGGAGCTCGAGCTGGGGGCGTCAGGTGCAGAGGGTGAAGTCTTGCGCTTCCGGCGGGAAGAGTGAAGTCTTAAGAAGTTGCAAAGTTGTTGCTTGTTGTTGAGCAGAGCCGTTACTCACAGGAGTTTCTTGGTCCTTAGGTTCAGGGCAGTCCTCTGAGGCTTCAGAGGCCGCTGGTCCCTGTTGGATGCGTCGCTGTTGCAGTTTTTTGAGTTAGGAGACAAGCCGGTAGGGCTGGGGCCAAAGCAGTTGTTGTCTTCCGTCGTCTCTGCAGGGCTTTCAGGTCAGCAGTCCTTCTTGTTTCATGTTGCAGGAATCTGATTGCCTGGGTTCTGGGGTGCCCCTAAATACTAAATTTAGGGGTGTGTTTAGGTCTGGGAGGGCAGTAGCCAATGACTACTGACCTGGAGGGTGGCTACACCCTCTTTGTGCCTCCTCCCTTTGGGGAGGGGGGCACATCCCGAATCCTATTGGGGGAATCCTCCCAAGCTAAGATGGAGGATTTCTAAAGGCAGTGGTCACCTCAGCTCAGGGCACCTTAGGGTCTGTCCTGACTGGTGGGTGACTCCTCCTTGTTTTTCTAATTATCTCCTCCAGCCTTGCTGCCAAAAGTGGGGGCAGTGGCCGGCGGGGCGGGCATCTCCACTAGTTGGGATGCCCTGGGGCGCAGTAACAAAGGGGGTGAGCCTTTGAGGCTTTGACGCACCTCCACCCAATGCAGGCTTTGTTCCTGGCCACAAAGTGACAAAGGCACCCTCCCCATGTGGCCAGCAACTCGTCTGGTTGTGGCAGGCTGGCAGAACCTGGTCAGCCCCAGACTAGAAGTCGGATTGGTACTCGGGGGCATCTGTAAGATGCCCTCTGTGTGCATGTTACAATAAATTGCACACTGGCATCAGTGTGCATTTATTGTGCTGAGAAGTTTGATACCAAACTTCCCAGATTTCACTGTAGCCATTATGGAACTGTTAAGTTTGTGTTTGACAAACTCCCAGACCATATATTCTTAACCTGCACTTACAAGGTCTAAGGTTTTGCTTAGACACTAGGGGCATAGTGCTCATGCACATATGCCCTCACCTGTGGTATAGTGCACCCTGCCTTAGGGCTGTAGGCCTGCTAGAGGGGTGACTTACCTATGCCACAGGCAGTGTGAGGTTGGCATGGCCCTCTGAGGGGAGTGCCATGTCGACTTAGTCTTTCTCTCCCCACCAGCACACACAAGCTGTGAGGCAGTGTGCATGTGCTGAATGAGGGGTCCCCAGGGTGGCATAAGACATGCTGCAGCCCTTAGAGACCTTCCCTGGCATCAGGGCCCTTGGTACCAGGGGTACCAGTTACATGGGACGTATCTGAGTGCCAGGGCTGTGCCAATTGTGTAAGCAAATTTACAGTTTTGGGGATGGAACACTGGTGCTGGGGTCTGGTTAGCAGGGTCCCAGCACACTTTCAATCAAAACTTAGCATCAGCAAAGGCAAAAGGTCAGGGGGTACAACCATGCCAAGGAGGCATTTCCTTACACAACCATTCCCCCCACCCCCTCCAAACGAAAGAGGATGAGACTAAGCTTTCCCAAGAGAGTCTTCATTTTCTAAGTGGAAGAACCTGGAAAGTCCATCTGCATTGGCATGGGCAGTCCCAGGTCTGTGTTCCACTATAAAGTCCATTCCCTGTAGGGATATGGACCACCTCAACAGTTTAGGGTTTTCTCCTTTCATTTGCATTAGCCATCTGAGAGGTCTGTGGTCAATTTGAACTATGAAGTGAGTACCAAAAAGGTATGGTCTCAACATCTTCAGGGACCAGACCACAGCAAAGGCCGCCCTCTCAATGGCACTCCAACGCTGCTTCCTGGCTAATAAAAGCAACAGGCTGGTCAAGGTCATCATCATTTGTTTGGGACAGGACTGCTCCTATCCCATGTTCAGAGGAATCTGTCTGCACAATGAACTGCTTAAAGTAATCTGGAGCTTTCAAAACTGGTGCTGTACACATTGCTTGCTTCAGGGTGTCAAAGGCCTTTTGACAGCCCAGAGTCCAGTTCACTTTCTTGGGCATTTTCTTGGAGGTAAGTTCTGTGAGGGGTGTCACTGTTGATCCATAACCCTTCACAGACCCCCTATAGTATCCAGGCAAGCCAAGGAATGCCCTGACTTGAGTCTGGGTTTTTGGAGCTACCCAGTCCAGAATAGTTTGTATCTTGGGTTGGAGTGGACAAGGTGTCCCAAGTAAACCACAGTACCCTGCCCTATCTGACATTTAGATGCCTTGATAGAGAGGCCTGCTGCTTGCAGGGCCTGTAAAACCTTCTTCAGGTAGACCAGGTGATCCTGCCAGTTGGAGCTAAAGACAGCAATATCATCAAGATAAGCTGCACTAAAGGACTGCAAGCCAGCAAGGACTTGATTGGGCATCCCAGTAAACTGGTAGTGCCCATCAGGTGTGGAGAATGCGGTTTTCTCTTTTGCTCCTGGTGCCATTCTTATTTGCCAGTACCCTGCTGTTAAGTCAAAGGTACTTAAGTATTTGGCAGCACTTACTTTGTCAATTTGTTCATCTGCCCTTGGAATGGGGTGAGCATCTGTCTTGGTGACAGAATTAAGCCCTCTGTAGTCCAAACAGAACCTCATCTTTCTCTTGCCTTCTTTTGTGTGAGGTTTGGGGACCAAGACCACTAGGCTAGCCCAGGGACTGCCAGAGTACTCAATCACTCCCAACTCCAGCATCTTGTGGACTTCCACTTTGATGCTTTCTTTAACTTGGTCAGATTGCCTAAATAATTTGTTTTTGACAGGCATGCTGTCTCCTGTGTCCACATCATGTTTACACAGGTGTGTGTATGACCAGGGATTAAAGAAAAGAGCTCAGCAAACTGCTGGAGGACTTGCCTGCAGTCAGCCTGCTGTTGGCCAGAGAGGGTATCTGAGTAGATCACTCCATCTATTGTGCCGTCCTTAGGGTCAATGGAGAGGAGATCAGGGAGAGGTTCACTCTCTGCTTCCTGGTCCTCATCTGTAACCATTAGCATGTTTACCTCTACCCTATCATTGAAGAGTTTGAGGCGATTAACATGGATCACCCTCTTGGGGGTCCTGCTAGTGCCTAGGTCCACCAGGTAGGTGACCTGACTCTTCTTTTCTAGCACTGGGTAAGGGCCACTCCATTTGTCCTGAAGTGCCCTTGGAGCCAAAGGCTCAAGAACCCAGACTTTCTGCCCTGGCTGAAACTAAACCATAGCAGCCTTTTGGTCATATCACATCTTCTGGAGTTGTTGGCTGGCCTCAAGGTTTTTGCTAGCCTTTTCCATGTACTCTGCCATCCTGGAACGTAGGCCTAGCACATAGTCCACCACATCTTGGTCTCTCCCAGCCTTTTTTCACAAGGGCTAGTGGTCCCCTAACAGGATGGCCAAACAGAAGTTCAAAGGGGGAAAACCCTACTCCCTTCTGAGGCATCTCTCCGTAGGCGAAAAGCAGGCATAGCAAGAGGACATCCCATATCCTTTTGAGTTTTTCAGGGAGCCCCATGATCATGCCCTTCAATGTCTTGTTGAATCTCTCAAAAGGCCATTGGTTTGTGGATGGTATGGTGTGGTGAATTTATAAGTCACCCCACACTCATTCCACATATGTTTCAGGTAAGCTGACATGAAGTTGGTACCTCTGTCAGAAACCACCTCCTTAGGAAATCCCACTCTGGTAAAAATACCAATGAGTGCCTTGGCTACTGCTGGGGCAGTAGTGGACCTAAGGGGAATTGCTTCAGGGTACCTAGTAGCATGATCCTCTACTACTACTAGGATATACTGATTTCCTGATGCTGTGGAAGGTTCAAGTGGACCCACTATATCCACTCCCGCTCTTTCAAAGGTGACCCCCACCACTGGAAGTGGAATGAGGGGGGCCTTTGGATGGCCACCTGTCTTACCAGTGGCTTGACAGGTGACACTGAAGGCACAAAACTCCTTTACCTTCTGGGACATATTGGGCCAATGGAAATGGTTGACTAACCTCTCCCATGTCTTGGTTTGTCCCAGATGCCCAGCAAGGGTAAATATCGTAGGCTACTACCACTCTCCAGGTTTGGGATCTCTTGCCTCAGTGTAAAGGAGTCCATCTTCCCAATAGACCCTGTGTGTTCCACTGACATTTCCTTTTCCTTACTCAACTGCTTGCTGTCTTAGGCCTTTAAGAGAGGGACAAGTTTCTTGCCCCTTACACAGCTGCTCCCTTGGGGGTCCCCCTGGGCCCAAGAGCTCAACCTGGTAAGGTTCCAGCTCCATGGACTCGGTTCCCTCAGAGGATAGAACTTCTTCCTGGGAAGAGGTTCTGTTTCTTGTGCTGTGTTGAACCTGGTTCCCCAGTCTTCTTTCCTTTTCTCTTGGAAGGTTGGGTCATTATTCCAGACTCCAACACCTCTTTTTCCACCCTGAGCCCTGCACTGTGCCCTTGTCTTGACACACACCAGTTCAGGGATGCCCAGCATGGCTGCATGGGTTTTGAGTTCTACCTCAGCCCATGGTGAGGACTCCAGATCATTTCCAAGCAGACATTTTACTGGTGTAGGAGAAGAGACTACCAGCCAGGTATTGTCCTGGGGAAACCAGTTTGTCTGTCAACATAGTGACACTGACACCTGTATCCCTCAGGGCTTCTACTCTAGTCCCATTAATTAGGAGCTGCTGCCTGTATTTTTTCATGTTAGGCGGCCAGGCAGCAAGTGTGGCTAGGTCCACCCCACCCTCTGAGACTAATTTAGCTTCAGTGTGAACCCTGATTTGCTCTAGGCACACTGTTTAACCCACCTGGAGACTGGCTATTCCAGTGCTAACTCAGGGCTTCTACCTGGCACAAAGTCAGGTGGTAACCATGCCAAGGAGGCATTTCCTTACACCTGGGCATCCATAATGCTCAGAGAAGTCCTCCGTCAGGGCAACTGTCTGACCATGCAGGCAGATTCTCTGCTTCTTACAGTGTGTGTTTATCAAGATGAAAGTCTTAGCTTGATTGGTGGCCACGGCCAGGGTCCCCATAAAAGATTGAAATTCTTGGAACAGCACATTAAGGACATTTGGGGTTCGCAAAAGGAACTGCATTGTCTGCGTATAGTAAGACAGGGACCTTTTTCCTGCCCACAAGCTGAGCATCCTAAACAGTTTCAAGAAGGGCTGCGCAGAGACCATCAGTGTACAAAAGATTCAAAATAGGGGCCAAAACACAACCTTGCCGTACCCCCTTCCGTAGCTTGAAACTCCCCGTGTGTTGACCAGTCGAACCAAACCTCACCGATGCTGACAAATCATAATAAAGTACCCTCAAAAACGGTACCAGCCTTGACTCCAAGGTCAGTTAAAATCAACATACTGTTGAAGGCAAAGGAGAGGTTTATGAAGCAAGGCAGATGGTGCCCTGCTTTGCAACAGTATATTTGCTGACCAGCAGATGGAGGTTTAGACATTGTTCCATCGTGCCAGTGCCCTCATGGAATCCATATTGCACCTCCGACAGCATGTCAGACTTCCTGATCCAGGTGAGGAGGCACTCATGTACAGCTCTGCCCACCACCTTAACAGCTGAATCCAGCACGGAAATGGGTCGATAATACCCAGCAGACTGCGGGTTACCCTTCTTGAAACTTAGTACAGTAACAGCAGAGGGCCAGCTCTGTAGGAGGCCCACCTTGCACATGGCATTAAAAGAATTACAAAGAAGAGGGGCCCAAAGGTCAGAACCAGATTTATAAAGATCCAGGGGGACACAGTCCGGACCCGGGGCTTTATTTGGGTACTCTTATTGATTACCTCCAGGATCTCAGTGCAGAAATATTTCTGGGCTAAAGGGAAGGTCACCTCCTCCTCTTCATAATAATGGTTGCCACTCAAACTATAGCCCATCGAAAAATGAACTACCCAGACTTCTGGGCTGATGAACAGAGTTGGACTTGGGGCACACAGGTCTAATCTTAATAGCCTCTGTGCAAAAATCCCTAGTATCCTTTAGCCCTACAGGCCTTAATTACATTTACCCAGGCCTCATTTTGAAATCCCTTATTCCTGTGCCGCATAGCTGCCTTGTACTCCAGCCTATATCTACTTATTTTATGTACATCTCAAGGAAGCTCCTTCAGGGCCTCATGCAGCAAGGAGGATGCCTTCCTACAAGGGTGGTCAAACCACTTGGTCTCTGGGGAATCGTTACTGCATGGCTTCATTAGCAAATGAATAACCTCCTGGTTCAGTTAACCCTTTCATGTGTCCATACAAAATGGCGAGGCATTGCTGTATTTAGGGCAGATGATTTAAACTAAGCCTAGCGAGGAGGACATGCATATCTGCATTTTTACAAGCCAGAGACAGCCCTTGAGTCTTGACTACATGAGGCTCTTTAACACTCTTACCCCCCCACATACCCTCCCACCTCTCCCCTTCCCTCCCCCCAATCCTGTTTTGGTAAACAAGGGCCTATACTCCGGGGATTATGGTCGCTGAAGACACTAGGGGGAATCAACACCTCAATTACCCTATCGAACAAGTCTTTAGCAATGAAGATGTAATCAGTAAAAGAGGAGCACTTGCCTCTCACAAAGGTAGGATTTCTTCCATAGTTGGGGCCACATGCTTCATTTACATTGACCAAATCAAAAGACTTGATCTGTTGGGATAAATCATCCCCCCTGTCCCTCTGAGGAACATGCCCAGGCCCAAAATTGGAGCCCAGGGCATACCCAGGCTCCCTCTGCATCAACACCACTTTTGCATTGAAATTCCCCTAAAATAACGACAAATCCTTGGTGCCAATATGCAAGTTTAACCTCTAGGTCCACCATAAAATTGTATAGTAGTTTATATTGTCTCTCCCTGCGGTGTTTGAATGACAGTTAAATTCATTATATGTAGCAGCCTGTGGTGAATGGCTGAATAATTTATTAGAAAATGGATTAAGAGAAGAACCGTCCTGCGGGATCATTTCACCTCAAATGATATTTTTTTACTTTTAAATATCAATGGTACTTATTGTTTGAACTAAAGGGAGTTGTTTTTCTTGGGGATGAAAGGAAAGGTCCTAAATGTCCACTGAGTTGGTCCAATAATATGCTTTCTACTATATTCGGGATCAGGATTTTATGCAGGGTGAGGAATGGATTCAAATCCTAAAGATCTAGGAGTTTGTGTCACCCCTAATCACCCCACCACCTTTTTGATAGGGCCATAGAAGGAATAGCATCTCTTTCTCTGGGGTGGGACTGGCTGGATTTCTCCTTAAGGTGCAACCTTTCTACAGCCTGCAGATGAACTTTAGCTGTCAACATTTAGCTGAGGTTGACTGTATGGCCTAGGCTGCAGCAGCTGTAGAAGCACACCTGTTCTTTATTACTGAGGAGCATTGTGCTTTTATGATTATCTTCCCATAATTTGTAGTGCAGACAAGCCATCCCTATTCCCACTAGTGAAGGCAAGCCATCCTTGCTCCTTCTAGTGTGTAATGTGCCTCCTGAGATGGTGCAGAGAAGGTCCTCCTGGTTCACAGGGCTTATTGATCTCACAAGGTCCTCCTCGTTCACAGGGCTGAGACAGTGGGCTACATTTTTCCACTTCACCTGCCTACTTCCAATGAAATAGCAGGGTCACCCTGGTGCCCTTGAGTCAGTATGATTTCCTTGACTTCAAGGCTTGGAGGCCTTCTGCGGTTGGAAAATAAAAGATCAGCCCAGTACTTCCTGCATGGCATTCAGAGATTTGATGGTGACTGGGGGTGGCGGTGCTTGTCTTGAAACAGTGACTGTGCTGTCTTTTACTACCTTTATTTCCACATACCTTAATTGCCCACATTTTGTACTTTCTACATTAATTTATCCCCTGAAAAGATGGGTGACCCCATGATGTCCAAATCCCTTTTATACTTATTTGTTCTCCTCACTGTAAAACAATATAAGATTTCACTGCCATTGTGTTCTGGCGTGAATCAGCGTTGCTTGTGGTCTAGATGAGTTTGTCTGTCTGTTGCGAGAAGGCTCTTCAGCGCACTTGCTCTTCTCTTTCAGCTTAGTGTTTGGCGACTGGGCCACTGCATGTTTCAGACTACCTTCAGAGAATGAAGAGACACTGTAGGTGATCGAACAGACTCCCTACAGAAGACTTCAGTGCACTCTAAGAGTCCCTTGTCTGATCTCCATGGCGTCTGCAATATCTGCCCTTGCCAGAGGACGAGCGCTGGTGGATCTACTTTTTGGTGTTAAGCAGCAAGAAAACTGTCATTGACGAGACAGATGGGCCCACAGTAGAATGCCACAGTGCTCTTCTGAAATGCCAGACATCTTTGGTAAGTCTGACCTGTTTGGCACTGAAGAAGAGAAATTAAGGCGCCACCTAACCTTGTGGTACACCCTAGCAGGCCTGAGATCATTGATCCTGACGTCTCGGAGCCAGACAACGAAGAACTTCTGCAAGAAAAGTCACCTAAGGACTCTTCACCTCGATCGGTTCCAGTCCTTGTCTGAAAACTATGCTCTGTGCAAATATTATTGACACCTGACCCTTTTTTGGGGCCCAGAAACAGTTGCACATTGGAGCCAAGCACCACTCCTCCGGGGAAAGGACATCGAGTCCAATGCCTAAGCTGCCACCTTTTTCAGGTATGTCACTGCCCTCAAGCTCTGATCCACATCGAAGCAAGGCCTCTGAGCCAAGGAAAGGTGCTTCCAGGTGTTTCCCCTTCAGCAAGTCTAGAGTCAGAAGATGCCCATTGGCACAGAAACCTTGAAGCCAGCTCCACCATGGAGGCCGAAAGCACCTTCGATGCTGAAGCATTTGCCGTCCATGCCTAAACTGCAGTTGGTTTTAAGGCCTTCTGCTTCTGTGATTGAGGAAAGTCAAATTCTTGGGAAAGAGCAGCAAGAGCTTGAGAGACGAAAAAGTTCAGGCTTGTTTTCGAAGACGTCCTGCTACTGGACAATTCTACTTCTGTACTTCTCTTGCCCTCCAAGAGGTCTAAGGACAAAGCCTCTGCTCCTCCTTCTCCTCTCTGACCTCCTCCCCCTCTTCACCAGCTCCACCACCTACCTCACCTTCTACGACCTCCCCTCTGGGTCATTGGAGTTATACTCCTGTATGGACAGTCCCAGTTCTTATTTCCCAGTTTAGGATTTTGTCCCAGTTTATCTTAGTCCCTTGTATGGCTCTGTAGAGAATTATGGTGTGGCTCCTCGGACATATCCAGATCTGGAACATGTTACAGTCAGAACCTCCTTGCCGGGTGACCCCTAATGTACCACAGCATTATTCACTGTGCGGCTGCCTACAATAAGGCAAACCTACATACCACCTCTGAAGCTTACTACTTTTTATTGGAGATGCCTTCAAAGACAGAGCATTCTGTCCAGTTCCTTCCCATACTCCGAGGATGATAAAATCTGCCCTTAAGATCTTTAATGACCTATTCAAATCCTGAGTAGTCACTCCCTGTATATAGAAAAAATATAAGCCAGTGCCCTCTGACCCACTCTATTTCATGGGTCACGTCCCAGGCTACCTATTCATCACCAGTTGTAGGAAAAGGACAGCAGCCCAGGCCATGGCAATGCTCCACCACCTGACCAGGAGAGCAAGTGAATTGATGCTGCAGGAAAGAGTATTCGGGGATGAGGGCACATACTAATGTATTGTTACTTCTTTAGGTCCCCTGTACTGGTTAGATGGTCCTGGGGAAGACATGCAGAAGCACTTCCCTGGCCAGTACAATAAAAGGGGAGAGGAATTTGTTGAAGGGAAAGCTATTTCCAATACTGGCCTGCATGGCTTGGATTCTGCAGGCAAAGGAGCCGGAGAAGTGAACATCTCATTCATCCTCTGGTGCGTCTCCTTTCTCCGTGTTTCTGGGTTCAGGCCAGAGATGCAACAGCATCCTGCTGTTCGATGGGCAGCACCTGTTTGGACCATAGGTTAACAAAATGCTTGAAACTGTTAAGGACACGAAGACTGCCAATCCAATGGGTGCTAATCCAGGTCTGCTCTGGAGGGACTCCTTTCGAAAGCAGCAGGCGAGTGTTGGGCCCAAAGCCACTTCTCCAAAACCAACCCAGTCCTACCATTGACAGCACCAGGATTATCACCAACATGGTGGCAGAAGATTCTCATGTGGCTCCTTCAGGGGCAATAGCTCCAAAGGCTGAGGCAGAGGCACTCCCACCAAGTGGGCCTCCACCTCTAAGAACTGACTTTTCTTATATTCCCCCCAGTCGTACAACACCTATTGGCTGAAAATGTCAGGTGTTTCTTCCCTGTAGGGAGGAAATCACCACAGCTGTCTTATCTATCATTGAGCACCCACACCATCAGCCCATAACATTTCATATTATTGCAAGAGAAGTCAAATCTCTTACTCAGAGGAGCCAACCCCGCCAACACCAGGGCAAAGGTTTCTATTTTCTATACTTCAGCATTCCCAAAATGATGGATCTCTCAGTCCAGTCCTCAACCTCTGGCTCTTAACAGATATAGCCTGTCAGAACACTTCCACATTGTCACTCCCCTACTGTAGCAAGTAGACTTCATGGCCACACTGGACCTGAAGTACTATTACTTTAAAATCACAGTTCATCCAGCTTATCAGTGCTACCTCCACTTCACGATAAGTGATCAAGACTATCAGTTCAAGGTGCTACCCTTCGCCTTTACTACACCTCCAAGGCTCTTCACCATCTTTTTAACTGGGGTAGCAGCTCATCTCAGGAAGGAAGTAATTCACATGTTTCTAACCTAGATGCATAAGCGTAGGGTTCACAGTAAATGAAACAAAATCACTGTTGGAGCACTCCAAGTCCAGTCTTTCCTAGGGTCAGTCCTAAACTCTGTAATGGGCCCATTTCTCCGTGCCCAGAGTGTGCAGCCTCTGCTTTTTTCCTTTTTTCCAGCCATCCCATCTGCTTCCATTGTGCATGGTAATGTGCCTTCTAGGGATGATGGCCTTGTGCATTGCCATAGTGCCCCATACCAGAGTGCATATGCGTCTGCTTCAGGAGTGCTCGTCAACCCAATGGTCAGAAGCACAGGGTCACTTGAATGCTCTAGTGTTAAGCACCAGCATCCATCACTCTCTATAATGGTGGAACACCAAAAATCTTTTGCGGCCAGGCCCTTTGCAGACCTGTTTCTGCAAGTGACCATCACTTCAAACACATATCTAGTTGGTGGTAGGGGCACACCTCAATGACATGAGTCTAAGGTCTAAGACACCACATCTGCGGGGCCTCCACGTCAACTATTTGGAACTGTTAGCCATTTATCTAGTCATAAAAGCCTTTCTTCAACAGATTCAATGCCAGGTAGAACTTGTGTGCATAGACAACAGGACTGCCATGTTTCAGCTACAAAAACAGGAGGCACACACTCCCCTAATCTGTTGGCCCTAACAGCGACTCTTGGGCTAGGCCATCCATCACAAAGTTAATCTCCTAGAAAATTATCTTCCAGGCATGGACAGCATCTTTTCAAGCCTGCTCAGCAAGATGGCAGAAACAAGTCCGTGAATGGAAAGTCCATCCACAAGTCCTGGTCCTTGCTTTAAGAAATGGAGCATTCCCAACATAAACCTTTTCATTACATAAGGAAACATGAAATGCTCAAACTCCTCCACCAGGTTTACACACCCACAATCCATGGGTGCATTGTCCTGTAGATGAACTGGTCAGGGATTTTTGTGTACGCTTTTCCACCTCTTCTACTGATACCGTAAATGGTCAGGAAGCTGAGGCAAACATCTCTTTCCCTCACCTTGATGGCTCCAATGTAGGCCAGACAACCATGTGTCTCAACCCTTCCAGAAATGTCCATTAACCTTCACGAGAAGCACCCCAAGCGGCCAGACCATCTCACATATACCTGAGAAAATGTTAGCCACCCAGACTGCTGAACCTGGTGGTTTGGCTACTGCAGTTGTAGAGTTTAATTACCTTGGTCTACCTCAGGAATGCATGGACATACTAAGAAGCCTGTAGGCCCACTGCAAGCACCTGATATGCTGCTAAGTGTAAGCATTGTATCTACTATTGTAGTCCCAAATACACAAACCCTCGTAGGCATGCGATTCAAGAAAATAATTTTTACCTCCTACCCACAAAAGGTCTGGATTAGCTTACACATCAACTGTGATACACCTAGCCACCATTGCTGCATACATGTAGCACAGGAAACATACTTTCCTTTTTAAAATTGTAGTAATTAAAGTTTTTAGGGAGGGCCTTAAACTAATCTTTCCACCAAGGGTACTCCCAGCACCTGTCTGGAATCTCAATATTGTCCTTAACAGACTTAAGGGATCTCCTTTCGAGCCTCTGCGTTTATGCCCTTTGCAATCTCTTTCTTGGAAGGTTGCCTTCCCAGTACCGATCAGGTCCCTTAGGTGTGTCGGAGAACTATAGGCCCTCACACTACAGGAATCCTTTTTTCACATCCACGGTGACAGTGGTTCTTAGAACCAATCCCATGTTTACACCTAAGGTGTACTCCACGTTCCCTCTTAGTCAGACCCACGGCACAACTAGCTGAAAGATCACGTCTCACACACTGTTAATAAGAGGACGTATCTTATGTATTATATAGATAGGATCAAATCCTTTCTCAAAATGCAAAAACTTTTTTATCCTTTTCTCAGCCTCACAGATGCATGCCATTTCTAAGGCAGGGGACACCAGGTGAATTGTTAAATGCACCCAAACCTGTTAAAGCTAAAAGAAACCTTCCATCCCAGACCATTCTCCACCTATAAACAGGGTGCTACTATGGCTTTTCTGGGGAGCATACCCAGAGTGGATATTCATAAAGCTGGTAAATGGTCCTCTGCACCTGCCTTTCAAAGCATTTTTATGTGGGCATTCATGCAAGTCATAAAGCTAGAGTTGGTCAAACTGTCATCAGGATATTGTTACAGACCTATACCATCATCCACTGACAAGCCACTGCATAGGAGAATACTGCTTTACCGTCTATGCAGAGTTTATGTATCTAAAGCCAGACTGGGATTATGTTACTTATCCTATAAGCATTATTTCATTGCATGTAGTGATGTAGGTTCACATGCTTAAACCATTCTCCCTGAAAGCCAGTGTATCTTAAAGATATCTTTCACTTTACATGATGCTCTTCTTTCATGAATGGTGACTATTCTTTTATACTTACTACTACCTGCTCTCACCTGCTGGGCAAAAAAAATAAAATACAATGGAGTCTGTGTCCAGGCACATCTAGGACCAGAGGAGTCACCAAGACCTGGTGACTCGAAAGACTTCATCAAAGAAAAGTAAGTTTCAGTTGTCCAAGCCCAACACTAGATAGCAGGAGTACTCAGAGCGTGTGAATCTACAGCACTACTTGCAATAATCAAATGCTTTCCAGGGCAAGTTACATAATCCGCCCTTAATAATTAACACATTGATGCCAACACTGAACAAAACTAAAGCTCAATAAAAGTGCATATTTAATTCAAAGAACAAGTTACACACTAAACTACATTAAATGTTTATATTTATTAAGCTAAATTAATTCAGAATTTTCCTCTGTCTCTTTAATCCATTTAATTACATTAGTTTTTTAAATGCTGTCAAATGCTTTCCCAACATTACCCATGTTATATGAGATAAGGGAATACATGCAAGGCAGGCAAAGGGTTACAGGGATGGAAGGAAGACAGAAAAGAGTAACTAATGGAGAATGCAGAAGGTGTGGTGGACGAACACGAGTTGTATTAAAATGATGTAGTTCCTGGCCCTGATATGCTGGATGTAATAATTTGTCACCAGTTAAAGGTTGCATCAACTTTGCAGTTCACTTCTGTGGGGGGGATGAGAACTGGATCCAGGACTTTGGCTAGTTACCTGCAATTTGTGGTGACTTCCAATATGTGCTCAAGTGTTTACATTGTAGTTACAACAGAGTTCTGGAACTCCTTAATGGTCATGATTAGCTTGCACTGTTCCATCAAATTGACCCTCCAAATATTGCATTAGCTTATCACAAAATGTGCTTCTGCTGCCTTTCAGCAGCAGCATCTTGTTACCAGTCCTCTGGTCTGTGCAGCTCCCTCGCTGGGCATGTTCCTGCACTCTCCATTCCTGGTCCCTGGGTATTGCTAAGCTTCTAGACACTGTACTGCACCAGTATTGGCTGTTAGCTGTAAGGAGCATCCTGTCCCTCCTTATATAAGTATTGGCATGCCTATTACCGTTCCCCTTTCACCCACAAGGATTAGGCTTCCGGCACCACCAGTTTCCGTCTGCCGCCATCTTGCTTTCCTTACTGACTCTAGGGGGCACTTTTGAGTGATGTTAATGTAGCCACTCCCCAGTTTTGCCACCAGCCTCCATCCTGGAGCAGAACACCCTGGCGGATGAGTCACAATGGCCAAAGACTGGGAGCAGCTCTAGGAAACCCTTAAAGCAACATTCCTAACTGGGAAAGGTTTCAATTATATTTAAAAATGACTAGCTGTATTGTAAGCCCAAACTTAACTCTATAATTAATTTTAAATAAAGTAAAACAAACAAGCTGATATTGCATTAAATGAGTTTTTGCTCTAACATTAAACTACATTAAATTAAAAGTAATTTTACACCATATTCTAATGCTAATTCTTTCCTATTTTTGTTAACCTACATTACTGATTCTTTCTGATGTTAAATATTCTCAAACTAAGTGATGTTATTCCAACCTTAAACTCAACCCTCAATTCATTTTAATTCATTTATTTTCAAATTCATTTTCATAGAGTAATACAAACCCAAATGTAAAATGTTAATGACATCTAGTAATAGTTTAGTGAAATGTTTTAAAGTTATTACTAAATTAGACAAGCCTTACAAGTTTTTTTCTCATGCTTAAGTAGTGGGGTTCAATAACTGTAGGTACTGTAACTGTGCTGCAAAAGTAGTTACGGGGCACTAACTATCAGAACAATTAAAGGGGAGATCGAAGTGAGTGTGTGACATTACTGTCATGCAAATAAACAAGTTATTCCCATTGAAGGAGAGGTAGCTTTAGGTTTTTGGGCAAAGGACTTGAGCAACGACTGCTGCCACATGGCTGGGTACTCGTTAATTGACCTGGAAACCATGTCTTGTTTCAGCACTGTTGATTTCTTGCCATGGCTGTTTCTGTCTGCAGTCTTGGAAGGAAGGTAAATTAGCAGTCACATCTTTGACAGAGGGTAACACTGTAGTGGGTGATGATTGCATTGGCATTAATCTGCCATAGGTGCAGTCCTTTGGATTGCTGCCTTCTTACAGTTAGTCTTCAGAACCTTCTTGTGCCCTTGAGGGAAGATGCCCTGTTGATAGTCTTATGTAATGATGATGCCTCTGACACGAAGACGTGATAATATTTATGGGTGAGGTACTGGTGGTCCAGGCTTAGATAAAGTCTTCTAAATCTCTTGTGCCCACTGAAGAACCTGTGATTCTGTGGTCAGGACTGGTTTTGGTGGGGAAGCGGTTGTGGTCACCAAGATACAGATGCCTTCATTTTCTGGGGTGCACAGATTGTCTCAATCGGAAGCTCTTTCAGAGCTTTTAACATGATTGCATGATAGGGCTTGATGAAATTAATATTCTGACAGTAGCTATTCTTACTTTATTGATTGGTATTGCTATCCCCAAGGAGACCCCTTAGGGGGTAAGGGGCCTAGAAGACTGATCAGTGGAGGAATGTCCGATTATAGTTACCTTTTCCTGAAGGGTTAGCAGGTGTGGCAATGACAGAAGTGGGCCACTATTTAGGCCAAAGCCATCACTAATGGTTGAGTCGGGGGGAACTGGTGCCATTGCTGATCTGACTACAGGAGCTGCACGCTGCACTGGGGAAGTTGAAAGCTGCATTGGAAGAGGTGCACGCTGCAGTAAGTCTCTGAATCTTTCAGCATCAACAAGCATCCAGGAAATAATAAAAGAACTTTTTTTTTTTTTGGGGTGGGGAGGGGAGGCGGAATGGGGGAGACGAGCGGAGCCAGCTGCCATGGAGTAGGTTGCTCAGAGCCAGAGCTCCTTTCTAACCTCTCGCTGAGGTGGGCCTTCTCCAGGAGAACTCCATGAAGGTGGCTGGGACATTGTCGGCCCTGGAGTGGGTGGTCCAGACCCTGAATCATGAGGCCTAAGCGACACTGATCTAGAGGTGCAACCTCAATGGTTAGATGCCCGTCGATGATCGAGGGGAGGTCTCACCGCAACAACATCAGGGTTGTCAGACTGCCCGAGACACAGGCCTTCTCCTTATGTTTGTTTTGCAGTTCTACGTACAATAGCTGTATTGGCTTGTCTGGTCTCTGGTCCCACTCAGTTTTTCTGATATGGATTGGGGTGCCGCAGGATGTAGGGCCCTGTTTGGGCAGGATGTGCACATGTCTCAGTCCAGCGTGAGTGCAGGGGGTGGGGGGAGGAGGCTTTGGGTGACTATTGGGGTTGTTTTGGGGGGGGGGGGTTCTTTTTTGATGTGTATTGTTCTCTTGGCAGATATGGTTGCTGTGTGTCATGTTATCAGGAGAAGCAATGGGGTGCCATTTTTAGGAATATCTCACCCCTTCACTGCAGGCCTGTTGCTGCGATGGCTGATCACCTCCAACTTCTAACCTGAAGTGTACGGAGGCTGGGATCACCTTCTAAGCTCTATAATGTACTATCCTATCTAAGGAGGAGAGGGGGCGTAAATTGCTTTCTTGCAAGAGACCCACCTAACGGCTGCTGAGGGCAGAGCATTAAGTAAGAGGTGGAGGGGCGAACTATATTATACAGCTTACTCCGCATTTGCAAGAAAGGCCCTTATCTGGATTAAGCCTTGGGTTACCATTCCTACCACACAGGTCTGTTGGCCCAGAGAGTAGGTTTGTGCTGGAGCTAGGACACCTAGACTGAGGATGTGGCACTGCTTAATACATATGCCCCCAACACGAACAAAGCCCCCTTCTTGGACAGTCTGATGGCCCTCTTCTGATCTTTGCTCCCCTACATCCAAATAGTGAATGGTGATTTTAACTGTATGGCTGATACCGGCATGAATAAGTCTCATCCTCTCATTGTGCGCGGTGCCTGCGGCTAAATTAGCGGATGCTTTCTGCAACTGGGTATGACAGTGGAGACTGACGGACTATTGGAGAATGAGGGACACAGTGGCTAGGGGTCGGCTCCTTTTACTCTAACGTGCAGATGATGGTGCGACTGGATAAGGTTCGTGGCTTTCCTGAGGTATGCAAGAGGTGGATAGATACTGAATACCTAATGTGGCTGTACTCTGACCATTCGCCCGTGCTGTTTACCTTTCGTGGTCCACATGTAGGACCAACATCCTTTCCTGGAGACTAGATCAGTCCTTATTAGAGGACCAAGTGTTTGTCATCACTTCTGGAGAAAATCATGGAGTACTGCTCAGATAACCAAGGCTCTGCAACAGTAGGGATTGAGTAGGAGGGGTTTAAGGTTGCTCGCAGTTACAGCATTGATAATAAGATGCAGGTGCTTGCAAAACTTCATTCCGACACATAACACGGGACCCCCCCCTTTTGGGGGGGTATGGGGGCGCTGGGGCTGGTGGCCTCTGCGGGGAGCTGAACGACACACCAGTTCGGGTGAAAAAGTGTTTGCCTCAGTGGAGCGTTTACACAAGTACAATTAAAGGCCGTACATGGCGAGGTCCCACACTGAGAGGGACAAAGCAGGGAGCATGTTTTCCTGGCTCCTCAGAGAGGAGACTGGAGGCAGTAATATTCTTCAGATTCATGAGTCTAGTAACTGGCTTGTTTGTACTAGAGGTTATTAATGCAGTATTCCTGCGCTTCTACAGTACACCGCAAGAGCAGAGGTCGATGATTCAGCAATGTTTTGCTACAGTGCAGCTGCATCTCCTCCCATGCTTGATCTTGGGGTGGATGTTATAGTGCAGGAGGTCCGGGGAGCTGTCAAGTAGATGGTTAGGGGCAAAGTCCCTGGAACTGATTGCCTACCCATAGAATTATACTCTACTTTCCTGGCATTGATTGCCCCAAAACTAGTGATGGTTTTCAATGAGGTGAGGCACACTGGTGTGCTCCCACCATCCCTGCTCAAGTCTGTAATAGTGTTGCTATCAAAAAGGGCAAAAACCTGCTAATGGTAGATTCCTACTAACCATTATCTAAGCTTAGTGCAGACTACAAAATTCCGAGCAAAATTTTGGGCAACAGAATGCTACCTCGCATGATTAAACTAGTCCACCCTGTGCATGCTTCTGAATATCCAATATCTTATACAAGCCCTTAATGGTCAGGAGTCCTTGCCACCTGATGCCCTGGCCATCCCAGTAGATACATGTAAGGCTTTTGATTTCCAGTGGTGGGGTTTCTTCTACATCTTTTTCCTGGGAAAAGGGTTTGGAGTTCCCTTTGTCAAGTGGTCCAAGCTGCTGTACTCCTAGCCACAGGCAAGAGTGCGGATGGGCCTGGTGATTTCTGAAGCATGTGATGTAGAGTGCAGTACCCACCAGGCCTGCCGCTGTTCATGATTGCAATGGAGTGGCTCACGCTGATGTGACAGGGAAGGCACTTCCAAGGTCTGTAGGTGTCAGGGGACCAAGTATACATCTCCTTTATGTGGACAACCTGCTTTTATGTATGTATGGAACCACTACTGATTCTGGAGGGTATGGCAGCACTGTCTGACTTCAGACATGAGCTTTTCCCCTCCAACATAATTCAGAGGAGACTGCGACACACCTCTAACATCCAAGAGCTGTGTTGGGAGAATGCCTCTATCTGTTATTTGGAGGTTGGACATATATAGAACCCTGGATTTTCTCCGGGAAGGCAGCTTCACCAGGGCCTTGTCAGCAGCGCGGAACTCAATATCTTTTTGGAATACTATGCTGATCTCGGTTCTTGGATGGATTGCCATATCTAAGATGATCCTGTTGCAGCAACTATTATACCTCTTTGCGGTGCTGCGGACTGAACTTCCTAGGACTTCCTTCCGGTAATTGGATAGCCTGCTTACCACGTTATATTGGGAAACTCCCAGGGCGTATGGTGGTCCTTTGGAAGTTGCATCTACGGGTGGATCAGGGAGGCTTGGCTGGATTAAATGTTTTGAGTTATCTACCCAACTTGAGTTGGCTGCCCAACTGCAGTGGGTTGCCCGATGGAGGGTGATGTGCTGGGAATGCGGTGAGTACTCCTGAGTGTGGGATGCCCACAAGAATCGTCCTGACTTGTATAAAGATGCACCCCACTCCTGCCTCAATGGCTCGAACAGAGAACATCCTAATTTCCGCAGTACATATAGGCAAGGACATTATGGGGGTTCTTTTCACTGGAGGGGAACTGAGCTCCTTCTCAGACCTCAGGAAATTGACATACTGGCAGGACATTCCCTGTTGCACGGAGCTCTGCTGAGTTGGATTCATAACTCATAGAAGATGGGCTCCTTGAAACCCTCTCAACATGATTGCCTCAGTTATATTTTTCTCATATATACAGCTCAACCTCTTGACCCTACGGCACTAGTGGGAGGCAGTCATAGAACCAGTGCTCTCTGACTCTGCCTGGAAGTTGATACTGACGTCTACCCCAAGATATCTCGGAATGGCAGGTTCAAGCTTATTCAATTCTACTTCTTGCACCGGGCGTATGTCACGCCCAGGCGACTGCACGCTATGTTAACCGCGGAATCGGCAGACTACCCTCAGTGTTGTACACTGGAAGCTGGGTTTTTCAATTTGGTGTGGTCCTGCTCAGTCCTAACCCTGTATTGGGCTTCTATCATACAGGTAATGCACGAGGCCAATGATAGGCAATTTGATTGCGGTCCGCAGTTCTGTATACTGGGCTTATGTGCTCATAGCGCGGCTTTGAAAGCAACAGACCTATTTACACTTAGGTGTACTGCTTGCCAGGAGACAGCGAACAATGAGTTGGGAACCTGCCTCTGGCCCTGACCTGGGTGTCTGGAGTAGGCAGTTGACTAAGTGGGAGGACTGCGAGAGGGAAGTGCTACACAGGGAATAAGCCAGGTGAATGTGGAGAGTCCCTTTGTTACCCACCTGAGATGCAATTCTGGCGGTTTGTCCGCAATTGGCTAGTCTAGGGAGAATTAGGGACACAGAGGCATTATCACTTGCATCCCGTCAGTCGCCAACAACATCCATATGTTCCACTGGTATCCCTACTCCAGCTGGCACACCCGCTACCCCAGTGGAATAATTCTGGGTGGTTTTGCACTGGTTTGCCTGTGAAGTGTACTAGTGGGGCGGCTGACTGAGGCGAGTTTGTGGCACTTGAACGATTGTGGCTTGGGTTAGCACAGTAGAGCCCTGCTCCTAGAAGTTAGTGGCCATCCCTGGTGTAGCTTTAACTGTATGACTGACCCCGCCTGCTTTCCTGTATGACTGACCCCACCTGCTTTCCTTTACCCATCATGATGGGACTCCTACTCTGCTTACTGTTGTTCTATCGGCACCTGCTTGGTTTGGTGAGATTGTTTCTGTTCTTATGTAGGTTTGCATTATCCGTACGATATGCTTAATTTTGTTCTTTGTATCAAAAATGCAATAAACATATAAAAAAATATTTTTAAAAAAAACTGTATCAAGGACAGCATAGAGGGAAATCCGGTAGTGGGATCTTCTGGATATTTGAGCACGTGGGCATCTTCCCCATCTGGTTCAGGTCCAAAGAATGAGACCGTTCCCGGTCATGGAGTTACCTCTGATGTCCACTTTGTCCAGTAACACTTTGTTAAATTTAATCAAAGAAAGAATATTTATTTTGAATAAAAGAAATATGACCATAAAAAACTTGTGCTTAGCTAGATACATTCAAATGGACGAATTGAGTGAAAAATAAATTTTGGTGAAAAAAACATTGTTTTTAATCCTTCTTAAAGGCAACTCCTAAAGGGCAAAAGTAGCCTATAACAGATTGTGCAGAAATAGGGCCAAATGGCACTCCACACTGAAGAATTGCAGACTCTGTCTGCTGTCCTGTATTACAATGAAGGGTCAGTGAGCCAGTTAATTTTTTCCTTCTCTCTGTAGGATTGCTAATCTGTGCTGCCTTTTTGTGGCTTTGAGTGCAAATCTGCCTTTTCCACTTTATTTAGCTTTGCCTTTTTCACTGTTCCCTTTGTTTCTCCATCAGTGATTTCTCTTTTAACCTTTCCTTTGTGCCACCATGCTGACCTTCATACAGAAGGAGAAGACTTGGAAGGACAACCGTAATGCATGCATGATCTTAATTCCAGATTCAGGCTCAACCCCGAAGTGCATCATAAATTTAAGGATGCAATATAGATGACACGGGGTTGGTGAAGGAAATTGCCACAGGGTTAAAGAAGGCAGGTTTGCTGTTCTGCCTCATAAATCCGTGAATTCTGAGGGACAAAGGAGGTTTCAGCCTCCGGTCTCCCCTTGCTATGACCAAGTTTGAGCCTCCCCCAAAGCGCTATTAAGCATCTCCTTGAGCCAAAGGTGCTACAGCAGCCAATTAACATTGTGGCATGCATTGTTGATATATTTGATGTCATGGATTTCAGGAGCATGTCAGTCTAGTGACTCTTGGTAAGATCAGTTTGATGTCGAGCCCCACACTTTACAGGTGGTTGTGCACATCCTGCACCACTACAAAGCCAGGCATAGAAAAGAAAAAGAGAACTTGCAAGCACATAATTTATGTTCCATCTTTCCTGGTGCCACAACCCTCCACTTATTAGTTAAATACACCATTTGATATCTGTTGGCTGCAATTATGCTGCAATTATTCTTCTAGGCCCAAGGTGTTAGGTACATGGCTTCTCATGCAATCTTGCTGCTGAAGTAATGGGTATGGTACGTTAGCTGCTGAAGGAGATGAGGTTAGAAAATATATTTATAGCTGATTCGTAGCTAATGGCCTTTTCATTTAGCCATTACCATAGATTGAATGCCATCTCTGCCTAATACTGGCTCTTTTATGTTGTTCTCACATTAGCAGCTTTTCTTTTTCATGGACACAAATATTTTTCATTAAAGCACCAGGTTAATTGTAGGGATTGCAGAAAAATTGTGTGGTGTGATGGTACGTACGTATATTATGTATTAGTGTTCAGAAAAATATTGTTCAAATAAATGTGTTATATGACAACTTGGGAAATTAACTTTATGTAAAAAGCAATGTCATTGACGTGAGAATAATGTTCAAGCAATACAGTTAGCTGGAGATGATCAAAATGTGGCTAAATTGAGGATCTTTTATTTATCTATACATTCTCAACCAATCTGTCGTCATCCACAAGAGACCGCCTTTCATAGCTGACCTTGTCCATTTTGGATATTCCTAAAGTGGAAAAGGTGTAAATATCCAACTTCCTTTTTTACAACCTTGTTTCAGGGTCTTTGAATGTTTTATTAGAAAGTCTAAGGTTAATCAGTACTTTGCTCTCCTTCAAAGAGGTTTATACCAACAAACCAAAGTGAGAAAGTTAATTGATCTTCAAATGTCCTTATTCATGAAAACAGTTGGAGATCCATTGGCCGTTGTCATCTTGATTGGTCTGTCAAGTTAGACAAACTAGGAACAATGTCCGCAAAAACCATATTATTGACAGACATCTAAAATCCTCTGAGATGCTCAATATTTACCTTGATGTTCATTTTGTATGTGTCTTGTTCAACACTCATTGCTTGGAAGGAGACACCAATTTTGGAAGGAGACCGTTCCAAACTCTGGAGTTCGACACAGTCTCCTTCCAGTATATCTGATTTTTCCTTTTGACAGTTGTTTGATTTACTACCTTTATTCCAATATAAAATTAATCATTTAGTCAGTTTAGTCATTTTGCATGAAAGTAAGGTTTGCATGCTAAATCTACCTTTCAACTTGATTTATGAACTGATGATTTCATTTTAAAGGCAATGTCTGCAGTTCTGTGCTGTGGTCCTGTGGCTGATAATGTTGGGCTCTCATCGGATGGCTATTTATACAAATGGCTGGATAACATTTTGGATTCACAGGATCAAAAGGTACAGAGTTTTGGTAAAATTTTCATATTTTTTAAATTAGTTTGGAAATAATAAAATGAATGCTTAGCATTTCTACATCTGAGATATTTAATATATGGTCCAGAAAAAAGAGGAAAAAAAAATTCATGGGAAATAGAGCATAGTGGTAATTTTCACAAAATAGGAAGGTGCTTAATTAATTTAGGTATTTTCAAGAATGAGATGGCCAAAATAAAGGCGCTAAAAGGTCATAGTGAATGTGAGTTAATCTGTTAAGGCTAGTCAACCCTCTCCTGTAGCAAATAAAAGCTTGAAAGAAATCCTGCAATGATAAAAGCCCAGTTCCCCATTCTGCAGCATGTCTTCCCCATCTCCAAAGGCATGCGGTGGTAGAAGACCAAAGCTTTTGCCTTTTAGTCATAGACTAAGAAAAGTTATTTGATATACAAGATGACCTCACAACAGTGGTTCATTAACAGTAGAGGATGTGCTCCTCCCCTTTCCCAGTAAGGTCCGTTATTCCTATTTCTTTATTTCACTCCTAGTTTGGTGGTCGTGTCAGCAATGGTGCATTTATTTTTAGGAAAGGGGGCAGTGAAAGATGTAGTTTTAACGGTAAGTCATCTACTCTTCCCTTGTGATGTAGTCTTGAACTATGAAACTCCCTACAGATACTTGTAAATATGTAGCTACTAATTAACATTTCTGATATAGCATTCTGTTTCCAGTATAAGTTTACATAACCAAACAAATAAGGAACTAGGGAAAACCTCAGTTGTGGCCAGATCCAGTTCGAATGAGCTGTAGTGTATCCTTGCATGAAATGGGCACAAACAAGACCAGAAAGTGGCATTTTAGGGAATTACTCTAGTGTTTTACAGCAGAAAACAATAAATGTTGAACTAGAATGATGAGAAAAAATTAAGCTGGAAAATATTTGAGCACATTGGCTATGGCAAAACATCCCTTTTGAAGCAAAATGTAGATATGCATTTCCATAGTAATAATTACCCCATTTGAGAAGTCCTTGTCATTGCAATACTGTACTATTTCATGTTAAACAAGTGATCTTTTGTCTTGAAATTATTATAAACTTTTCTTTCAACGTTGGTGATTTGAAGACTAAAGTTCTTTGATGTTTACAGAATTATAAGTAGATAGCATTGTAGGTGAAATCATATTGCAGATCTTCAACATCTGTATACAGTTAGACTCTGTCATTACATTTTGCAGACGTGATTCTGGCCTGGCAGATTCTTACAGTTTTGCATAAAATATAAATTGTCATTAAAGAAAAGTAATTTAGCAATAAAGTAAGTTGTAATTTGTGTGAGCATTTCTAGGTCATGATATTTAGTATTTTTGTTTAGAAAAGATTAATGCCTTCAGGTCTGAGCTGAAGTTAAATTGATAGTTATACAGTTGTTTTACATTTTTGGATTGATCCTCATTCAGGTTCATCAGTTGGGTTGTGAGGCTGTAATGCTTTTGCTTGAGCTAAACCCTGATCAGAGCAACCTGATGTATTGGGCTGTGGATCGGTGTTACACAGGCTCCAAGCGCGTAGCAGCTGGCTGCTTTAAGGCCATAGCAAGTGTGTTCCAAACCAGGTAAGCAATAATATTTTCTTCGAAATGTGATTTTAGGATTAAAATATTTATTTTTATTATGGGCCCAGTATGTGGGAACTAAAACATTTATATTGTCTTCTGATAAGGTACTTCAGTTTTTAAATATTACTTCAGACCCAGTTTTGTATATGTATGCTTCGGTATTAGGAACCACACGAGGAGGGGGGTGTTTCTTTCCACTAAAGAACCAACTGGCACTGGTGCATGGTAGCTTTGCTATGAAAAAATCTTCAAATCCAGTGTGCCACCAAAGGGATATTTAAACAAAAAAAGAGGAATCTGCATTTAGAGTAACCACAAGAAAGTATGTTAATGTTACCAAAATCAAGTAGCCTTTGGTTGGTTTGCCTCTCTTGTTCATGACTACAAAATTGGCTCAGAAATGTTACCATTCTTCATTTATAGACACTTGAGGTGTCGGAAAGTGTACTATCTTAACTCCTTTTCCCCAAGACTCATCTTATCTTGCTATTCTATTCAGTGTTTTTTTTTAAAATTATTATTAAAGATCCTCTAATAGAGAAGAAAACGTTATTAACCTTTAACACTAGTTCTATGTCTGTTATCTTCATTAAATTCCTAACACAATCCCACTCTTCTCACAAGTGAAGTCACTGCAGTGGGAGCAAAGATGTGGTGCAAAAACCTTACGCTTTATATCAGACCATCAGAAAGAACTGGGGGGGTAGCTGTCGTTGCAATTTCTTCAACATTTGTTGTCCATGGGCAACTCTAAAGTGACATTTATTGTTTCTTTGTGGTAGACTGTATACCTTTAACAATTTGTTTTCATTTTCCTCACTGTTAAGAGTGAATTTTGAAATATTTCTGAGCGCATAGCTTCAAGGCCATCAGTCTTTGAGATACGTGCATTAGCAACAATTGTAATTCATGGGTTTCCCAGACTGTGGACTTCTGAGGAAGGCACTCTGTGAGATGTAGGGCACATCAGCCATAACAAATCTTACTAATAATAAAACAAGGTAACTCCTGGGAAACTTCATTCAAGGTTTCATGTTAAATGGTGTTGTGATATGTGAAGATGGAATTAAGCAGATGGAAAACAGAATTAATACAACATGAACACAATAGAAGGATCATAATAACAGTGGGGATGGAATTTCCTTGGTTTTCACTGCTCAGTAGTAAAACAGTTGAAGGCTGAGCAAGATTAGGTGGCATCTGTGTACAAATACCTGAAAATGAAGTGTTAGAAATGGGGTCTTTAGATGGCAGTCAGGTTACCCCCTGTCCAAGCAAGGACCCTCACTCTAGTCATGGCAAAGGAGAAATACACCTGGTTAACCCCCACTCATCCCCTTGGTAGGTTGACACAAGAAAGCAGGCTTAACTCAGAGCCAATGTGTAAAGTATTTGTACCAACACACACACAGTAATACAGTGAAAACACTACAAAATGGACACCACACCAGTTTAGAAAAATAAGTAATATTTAAATCAGACAAGACCAAAACGACAAAAATCCAACATACACAAGTTAAAATAGGAATGTTCAAAAGAATAAGAGTCTTACTCCATAGAAAACAATGGAAACGATGATTTTGCACAAAGTACCGGGTTTGCATTTTTTTAAAAAAGCTACGGGCGAGCGTGCATCAGAAAATGCGTCTATTTCTTCCTCGCAATGGAGGCTGTGTGTAGTTTCTTCTCCAGTCGGGTCGGCGATGTGTCATTTCTTCTCCCTCACAAGAGAGCGGTGTGTCTGTTTCCGGGCGGGGATCTGCACAGATTCAGGTTTACTGGGACGCACAGGGACGATGCGTGGAAAATATTGCTGCACGGTGTTAGAAAACCGTGCTGTGTGGGGTTTGTGTCGTTATCAGACGCAGGTGAGTGTTGCATGACACTTCTCCAGCGCCATGCGTTGATCTCCCAGCAGCGATGCAGGTGGAGTGTCGATTTTAGCCGTGAGGCTGATGGCGTGTCGTTTATCAGCCGCATTGCGGGTGGTGTTTAGAAAATAATCCCTGCACAGCGCTCTGTGTGTGGATTTTCAGCTCTTGTCTGCCAGCTCCACCTTTCAAGGGCCCAGGGACTGGATAGGACACCACTTGGCAGGGCAGGAGCCCCAGCAGAGAGTAAACATGTTCGAGGAGGAAGTCTTTGATGGCCCTGAGACTTCAAAACAGGAGGCAAACTCAGTTCAAGCCCTTGGAAATTCTTCACAAGCAGGAATGTACCAAAAAGTCCAGTCTTTATCCCCTTTCACAGGCAGAAGCAGCAACTGCAGGATAGGCCAACAAAGCACAGTCACAGGCAGGGACACCACTCCTTCTCCGCTCGTCTCCTGGGTAGAGGTCCCTCTTGGTTCCAAAAGTGACCTGATTCTCAGGGGTTTTGGGTCCAATACATATACCCCATT
Source organism: Pleurodeles waltl (assembly GCF_031143425.1). NCBI lineage: Eukaryota > Metazoa > Chordata > Amphibia > Caudata > Salamandridae > Pleurodeles > Pleurodeles waltl. The sequence goes on from NC_090437.1 coordinate 981,777,284, forward strand.
CTGCCTTTGAAGTAGGCATACTTCAAAGGAAAGTCTCTGTTGTTAACAAGATCCTGCCTTGCCCAGGCCAGGTCGCAAACACACCAGGGGGATTGAAGACTGCACTGTGAGAAGAGGGCCCATTCAGGTTTAGGTGACCACTCCTCCCCCCACTCTAGCACAGATAACTCATCAGGATATGCAGGCTACGCACCAGCTCCCTTTGTCTTACTGTCTAGAGGGGAGTCACAAACAGCCCAACTATCAAACTGACCCAGACAGGCAATCCACAAACAGTCACAGAATGGTTTAAGCAAGAAAATGCCTACTTTCTGAAAGTGGCATTTTTAAACGAACAATCTAAAAAGCTACTTCACTAAAAGGTGCATTTTGACATTGTGAGTTCAGACCCCAAACTCCATATTTCTACCTGCTCCCAAAGGGAATCTGCACTTTAAGGTTATTTAAAGGCAGCCCCCATGTTAGCCTATGAGAGAGAGAGAGAGGCCTTGCAACAGTAAAGACTAAATTTAGCAGTATTTCACTGTTGGGACATGTAACACACATCAGTATATGTCCCTGCCCATGGGGCTATCTAGGGCCCTACCTTAGGGGTGCCTTACGTGTACGAAAAGGGAAGGTTTAAGTCGAATTGGCAACTTAAAACTGCACACACACTGCAGTGGTAGGTCTGAGACATGTTTACAGGGGTACTCATGTGGGTGGCACAACCAGTGCTGCAGACCCACTAGTAACATTTGATTTACAGGCCCTGGGAGCCTCTAGTGCACTTTACTAGGGATCTAATAGTAAACCAAATATGCCAATCGTGGATAAGCCAATTCACACATACATTTACATAGAAGCACTTGCACTTTAGCACTGGTTAGCATTGGTAAAGTACCTAGAGTATCAGAAACAGCAACAACAGAGTCCAGCACACATCAGCAACCTGGGAAGCAGAGACAAAAAGTTAGGGGAGGCCACGCCAAGGATGCCAAGCCTAACAGTAGGGCTTTAAACTAGTTAAGTGAGAGTGCTTATTGAGGTAAATCAGTTATAAATCCTAGCGGGTACTTCTAAGCAATTATTCGTCAGAATTGCTGGTCTCTTAATCTTGTGGCTTTTTAGTGAAGCACGTCCTTACTGCCTAGCCCTTTGATGCATGTGGAGAAAGCAGAATATGTTGCTGGTATACCTTGGGACTTGAGACCTATCACCTTTATTAGACTACATTCAAAATACTTTTGGTTTCCCTATAGAGATGACGTGGCTGATATAGTTATAGCTACAAATGTTGGACTGAAGTATAATGTGTGGCCTTTAGTGAGACAAGAGCACAACATTGATCTGTGTACAAGCCTTTGCTGATCTTGCACTTTCATGTGAAGGTTGACTTTTAGATGCAGTTCATATTAAGCTCTCTTCACTATTTTTGTTTCATTCAGCTAGTTTATTCTTTGTAAATAAACCTAAAGAATATTGTAAAAGAGCCATGAAAAGAACAAATCAAAAGTAGAATACATATATAAAGAAAAAATATGATGGTTTAATATGACACAAGGCAATGTTAAAATGTAAGAATGATCCTGCTGTGTAGAAGTTGTATATCTTAACATTGATATACTAACAGTTAAACATTTTATTGAGGTTAAAGTAAAATATGAGGGGTAATGAGTCTGAGAGAAAAACATCAGTGGCGGTGCATACCTACAGAATGATGTACTATGTTATTGTCCACATGTAATCTTAAAATTAAGAATGTGAATATTTCAATCTTTTGTGTAATAATCATAAATCAAATCATTAACATTTATAAAGCGCACTACTCACCCGTGCGGGTCTCAAGGCGCTAATCATAGGTGCACTCATCTGTGCTTTGGTGCTTCACTGAGTCATCCTAAACCTCGTTCTACTACTATGATCTCCCTAAGAGCCTTTCTTGACTCTTCCCTCCTCGGCTCACTACAATCCTTATCCTAATACGTTGATCTCCCATATAACCCTTTCTGGACTCTTATCTCCTATATCCCTCCTTTGACTCATCCCAAAACTCTGAAATATCAGAATCTAGACTCTTCCCTTCTCTATCCCTACTGTATCCTGTTCAGTCAAGCTAAAAGTCACATGTCCGCCGCTCAGATTAGCAACTTGCATATGTCTCTACTAATCCACCACTAATCCTTTGGGTTCTATAGTGGTGTTGTGAGAAAACAGGGCTGATTGCAGAGGCCCCATAACTTTTTGCCCCCATTTTCCACTTTTTGCTGGTGTTTTCCTGACTTTGATGGTGCCCTGGGTACTGCTAACCAGTCCCAGGGCCTGTGCGCTGTGTAAAATGGATATGCAAATTAGGCTAATTATAATTGGCTAAGTTAACCTACCTATAAGTCCCTAGTATATGGTAGGGCATGTAGGTTTAGGGACCACAGCATAGGTGGTGCACACCTAGGTGCATTGCTGAGGTGCCCAGTGTCATTTTAAAAGCAAGCCTGCCTTGCTGGCTGCTTTTAAATTAAAGTTATATGCAAATTCGACTTTGGAATTAAAGGTACTTCCAAAGTCTTAAACTACCTATATATAGTCACCCCTAAGGTGTGCCCTATGTGCCCCTAGGGCTGGGTGCCATGTAACTAGAAGCAGGGACTTTATAAAAATAGATTTATAAGCCCTGGTGAGGTAAAAACAGCCAAATTCGTTTTTCCCTCATTGAAGTAAATGGCCTTCATAGGCTAGAATGGGCAGACTTTATTTTACATTTTAAAGTCTCCTTAAATGTTACATACCAAGAATTTGGTATCAAATTGATTGTTGTAATAAATCCCACAACTTCCAGTTGTTGGATTTAATATAACTTGTCCAGGTAAAAAGTTTAGACTTTACCTAAAAAGTTGCCAATTTCAGCTCTGCATTGTTTTTGCTGCTGTGCTCTGATTGGCCAGCCTGCAGCAGCTTCTGCCAGGCTGCCTTGATTAGGTGTGAAGTGGCCTGGCTTCACACAAAGGAATGTGCTTGGGGGAGAGAATCTCCCCTCAGCAGATGGTGAGGCAGGAAGGGGGAGGGCTGCCAAACTGGTCTTCAAAGGCAGAGAAGGACATTTGCAGCACCCAGCAACACCCCCACATCCTGCAACCCCAGACAATTAGGTGCCCCCTTGATTAGATTAGGAGAGGGCAGGAGAGGGGTGTGTTTATGATTTTTAGCCACACCAGTGGGTGGGCTCAGCCAGATGTAACCTCCAAAAATCAGATTCAGCCATGTTGGATTTTTAGAGACTGTTGCCTTTTGGGATGGATTTTTGCCACACTTCCCAGGAAGTGGTCATCACAGGGGGACGACCCTGTGCCTGATTGGAGGATCAGGACCCCCCTGCTTTTCACCCAGGAGCAAGGATAAAACTGGCAGACCTGCCCCCACACCTCAGATCCCCTCCAGAATTCAACAAGAAAGGAACTAAAGAAGAAGGACTGCCCTGCTGGACCCCGGGCCTGCACCTGGACCCTGCACTCAGAAGGACTGCACCAGCTGCACACTTGGGCTTCACCACAAGAAGGACTTTGCCTGGCTTCAACTGGTTCAAGGAGGGACTCCCTGTTTGCTACAGGTGAAAAATTGCTAACCAGAGTCCCCTGCACCAACTCCTGAAGAAAGCGACCAGCTGACCACTGTCCAGTGGCCAAAAAGGAGTTTGCGCCAGGTGCATTCTGGGAGTTGAAGTCCGCACCCCCCAAGGACCATCACAGAACTTCTGGACCCTTGGGGTGAGCTGTGGACCCCAAAAGAACCTTAAAAGAACATCTGGGTGAAGCCCCAGAAGTTTGGAAAAGATTTGAGAATTTTTGGAAAAAAGCTCCAGAGAGGGACCGACCCGCCGCGGAAATTCTAGCCGGCTTGCCTCAACCGCGACCCGGCCTGACTTCGTGGTTCGTCCCGGTAAAGAAAAACATCCAAAAAAGAGACTAAGTCCGAAGGTAAAAAGTTGACCGGGACCTCCCAGCCATCGTATCCGAGAAGGGCTCCATGGACGTCGGATCAAGATCCAGGTTTACCCCGGTCGAAGGATTTTCATCTCAAAAAAACGACTAAGTCCGAAGGTAAAAGTCTCCACCGAGGAAACCCACATCGCGTATCCGGACAAGGGCTCCAGGAGGTCGGATTCAACTGGCAGTTTCGTCCCGGTGAAGAAAAACTTCAAAATAAAGACTAAGTCAGAAGGTAACTTTTTAACCGAGGCCTCCCGCGACCTGTAGCCGAGCAGGGCTCCATCGCGGTCGGCCTGAAAGTTTGACTTTGCCCCGGTCGAGGTGCAACCAGATGACCCGATTGGCGCTTTTTGTTTCTAAGCGCTAGATAAGTAATAATTCTTTAAAAATTCATATCTCCGGTTCCCCTGAACCGATTTTAATCGTTTTTGTGTCATTTTAAAGATAAAAATATAAACTATTTTTATAAATTGGTTTTGGATTTTTAAACTGTTTCCTGTGTTTTATTTAATTACTGTTTTGTGATATTTGAATGCTTTACACTTTGTCTCCTAAGTTAAGCCTTGACGCTCGTTGCCAAGGTACCAAGGGTTGAGCTGGGATTAATTTACTGAGACCTAACTGTACCTAGGTGGAGGTTAGTGGCTTGTTGCTAGGTGTAGGTACCTACCTGCCCTACCAATAACCCATTTTCCAACAGGCGTGCTACTAGCTGAAAAGCACTTAAGCGCTATGATTCCGATGTTTCAGCCTCTATTCTGGGTTTCGGTGAGAATGACTGAGACTGTTGGGCCTCATGACCTCCTGCATCCCTCTAGTAACACATGCCAGATGGCATATGCGTTCTCTGCAAGGGGACCTGAAGTTCCAGTGGGCGCAGCATCAGGGAATCTCTCCAACATGGTCCAGATCTCAGAGGGGACAGCGAAAGATCGGCAGTGGTGGCTTTCGAATCAAGATTGGGCCAAAGGCAGATCCCTCTTCCTTCCTCAACCAGAATTTACAATATTGACAGACTTCTGGGCTGGGACGGCCACATGGGAGAGGTAGAGATCAGAGGCCTCTGGTCTCTGGCGGAGTCCGGACTCCACATCAACCTGCTAGAGCTCCAGGTGATCAGACTTTCGTTGAAAGCATTCCTTCCCTCTATCAAGGGTAAAGTGGTGCAGGTGTTCACGGACAACACCACCACCATGTGGTGCTGCAAAAAACAGGGCGGTGTGGGGTCCTGACCCTTTGTCAAGAGGCGCTGCACCTCCGGACGTGGCTGGCACATCAGGGCATTTCTCTGATGGTTCAAGTCTGGCAGGCTCTCTGAACGCCAGAGCAGACGAACTCAGCTGTCGATGCGTAATTGATCACAAATGGTGTTTCCATCAGGAAGTGGTGCAAGGCCTCTTTCAGCAGTGGGGAGAGCCTTGGTTAGATCTGTTCGCCTCTGCAGAGAACGTGCAATGTCTGCAGTTTTGCTTGTTGGAGTTTCTAAGGCAGTTCTTGCTCAGCGATGCTTTTCATCTCGAGTGGAGCTCAGGCCTCCTGTACGCCTTTCCACCAATACCACTTCTTCCCAGAGTCCTAAAGATCAAGAACGACCAGGCCCAAGTCATTCTTGTGGCTCTGGACTGGGCACAAAGAGTTTGAGATCCAGAGCTATTGATCTTGGCCACAGATCGTCCGGTCAGACTGCCCCTTCGGGAGTATCTTCTGTTGCAGCAGCAGAGGATGGTTCTTCACCTGAACCTGTCCAGTCTCCACCTCCTTGCTTGGAGGTTGAGCGGCGGCAGATGACTGCATTTGGACACCAAGAGTGCGCTGAGCTTTTACATAGATTGTACCAAAGACCACTTGGTAGATGCTCAGATCTATGTGGGGTACTCTGGAGGAAAACAAAGGCAAAGCTATGACCTCGCATTCCCCTCTGGCTGCTTTGGCTCGACTGGACACCCTTGACCTCCCTGTAGTGGGATTGTCGTGGGAGACTGGGTGCGCACTGCCTGCTGAGACCCCTTTTGTGGTCACACAAGGTGGTGCAAGCATGGGAGAGCGCAGTATGTCTGGTATTGCGCCAAACGCCCTGTTCCAAACTCCTTCCAATCTCGGGGTTCCATCCATTTATACACATCTGAGATTCAAAGAATGTATCAGAGTGCTTAAATGGAGGATCAGGGAGTGGGAGACCTTTATTTCAATTGAATCTTTGACTCGAGAACTGATGGAAACTCACTTTGGCATAGACAAAGGGCAGTGTTTACAATATGCGAGATATCATGTACGACGTGAGCCATCAGGTTGCTGTTCCCGTAGAAGCCAAGGTAATCTGAGGCGTTATAGGTGATACTGGACCCATTGGAGTCCCAAGGGTATTATCTCCCAACTGTAAGCAGCCCTAAAGAACGACAGGCCTACCAGCATGGCCCACAGCAGGCCTTGTGGGAGGGAATCTAGAGACACTGCTTATGGATGGTGAATGGACAAGAGCCCTGGTGCAGGTACAGGAGGGGTACCCTTGACCACCATATTTAAATTGACACAATTCTACTTTGTGTATAAAACTTACTTGACGCTGCAGTGCCTGCATAGGGTTTACCTGGTGAACTCTGCAGGTTGCACCCGTTGTGGTGTGCAGCTGGTGGATTTCGGGCAAGTTGAGTGGACTTGTGCGCAGTTGAAGCCCTTTTGGAGTGAGATACTGCGAGAGATACGTAAAGTAACCAGGGTGTGAGCGGATCTTGGGCCCCAACACTGCCTCCTGGTGCTCCTACCAGGGAAGGGGAAAAAGCCACAGTGCAAATTTGAACAGCTCAGTTTAGTTTTGGGCCGTAGGCAATTTGCCATACGTTGAGCTTTTCTGACCCCTCCGACCAGGGGAGAATGGGTGTTTGGATTTTCTTGAATGGGCAATAGCTTTTTGGAGTAGTATGATTGCTAACTTGCAAGATCAAGGCGCAGATGGGGATGCAACTTTGGAAGACCGTTTACCTGGGGGAGTGATTGTGGATCCGTTTCGGATGACCAATACTCAGGCGCAGCAGTCCCCGCACACACTCTCACACTCTCCCCCCCCCAGTGTTGGGGAATAGATGAGTGATCGGATGTGCTACTGGACGGTACTACTTCCTACCCCATGGACCCGGTCTATCTCTGCCTGTCTCCATGGACTCGATGTTGAAGCTGTATGTCCTGTTGCATGAAAATGTACCACATGACCTGTATAATTATTTTTTTTAAAAAACAAACAAAAAAACCTGAATAAACAAAATGTAAAAAACAAAAAAACAAAAACAAAGGCAAAGCTATGCAGAAGAGAACCATCTCCTAATGGAAAGTGCTCTGCTACGTACTGGGTAAAAAGCAGCCTCCCGAAGGACTACGTACTCATATTACCAGGGCCAGAGCTGCTACCATTGCATTAGCATTGTGTGACCTTGTTCTAGACATTTGCATGGGAGGTATGTGGGCACCCCTTCAAAGGTTCAGAAAGCACTACTGCTTGGAGAGTATGGTTCGCTGAGAGCTCTCTGAGAGAGCACTTTGTTGGCTCATCCCTGCAGGACTCGCTCATTTCCTTCTATCCACAAACCCACCTAGTAGGTACTCCTTCGGTATCTATTTAAAAGATGAGGAATCTAAATCTAGAAGTTATATTGAGTGTCGGACATTTTTGGCGTATATTTAGCACCAGACCTTTATGGTCCTGGGAGTGACTTACCATAGCCGAAGTGTACACAGCAAAAAGCTTTGTCGGTGCACTATGGAGCCCTAATAAAACCCTTCTCCAGAGCATTATCATACGCACCTGTGCACACTGAGAAGTCCTGTAGGTTTCACCTCTAGAGTACCTGACACAACATGACTTGTCTTCCTGAAACAAATCATCCCTTTCAAGTGGAGAAGTCTGTGAACTGTAAATATTTTTGGAATGATTTGGAGCAAGACTGAAACTGTTCCAACAGGTTACCCTTTATTATTTTTGCCTGCTTGTTGACTATGACCTATAATGTTTTTGTGTACAGTGTTTGTCTTGTAAATTGCATTGTCTGTATGTTTATGTATCTTAAGCTGTTGAACAAGGAAAGGACTGCTCACATTTAAGATAATGTGTATTCTGTACATAAAACGTTTTTCAGAGTATACATAATTGTTGCATGAAAACAGATGGCATTATGGAGTAATGACGCTCAGGTTGTGTGGGGTGGGATGGGAAACTCCTTGTACATTAACTAGTACTTCTCAAAATCAGCCAGGATTAATAGACATGAATTGTTAACCTGCTGACGAAGGGCAGTTAGATGTTCGAAATGCATTGGGGGTTATGGAGTTAATAGTTCCACAATGATGAATTCATGAGCAAATGAAAGAATGAGGCAATAAAAGACGAGTAATAAAGATTTAAAAAATAAATAATTTAGTTTTAAAGAATTCAAATAACATTGGACTAGTTGAGGAAGCCTTAAGATACTAGAAAAGGAGGAGTACACCTAGAGAATACACTATCTCTCTCAAGGCATGTGCAAAATTTGCAGTTCCCATAAATTAATCAAGAATGGGTGAGTGATACCCAAGATTGCCCACGGAAATCAGTCTTAAGTACTAAAAAGATAACAATTTCAAACCATACTAGACAAACAGGACGAGTGCTGTGGTCCTAAATAATTTATGAAGGGATTGTCAATAGCAGATAGCTGTCACAGCTTTATAAAGCATTATTGCTTGGATTCAGAGGTGAGCAGGGATGGATGGATATTTTGCCAGTTCTGTGCAACAGGACTTTACGGTCCGTCAACTTCTTTAGACCTACTACCTTGGAGCGAATACTGTTCTCCTAGATTTTCAAAAGTTGACGAATCTGCAGATAAGTGACCAGTAGGTAGATGGAGAATCCACCAGGAAGATCGATACCAAAGGTAAATAAGTGTTCGATGGCATATGTTGCTGCAGATACACATGTTTCGCACAGTCCGCTGCCTGGTGTTGGGCTCGCAGTATTACAAGTTGTTTTTCTTCGAAGAAGTCTTTTTTGGTCACGGGACCGAAGGACTCCTCCCTCTTCGGCTCCATTGCGCATGGGCGTCGACTCCATCTTAGATTGTTTTTTTCCGCTGTCGGGTTCGGACGTATTCCTTTTCGCTCCGTGTTTCGGTTCGGAAAGTTAGTCAGAATCTCGGAAGAAAGCGTCGGTATTGTTCCGTTCGGTATCGGGATAGTTAGGTACATCGACACCGATCATCGGAAGATTTTGGGGTAGCTTCGATCCCCCGTCGGGGCCTGGTCGGCCCGACCGCGTGCGACATCGAAGCCGATGGAACGGACCCCGTTTCGTTTCTGCCCAAAATGTCACAGTAAGTATCCTTATACAGATCAGCACTTGGTCTGTAACTTGTGCTTGTCCCCCGAGCACAAGGAGGATACCTGTGAGGCCTGTCGAGCCTTCCGGTCCAGAAAAACACTCCGGGACCGAAGAGCCAGGCGTCTACAAATGGCGTCCACGCCGACAAAACAACGTTTCGACGACGAAGAGGAAACATTCTCGGTTCCGGAATCAGAATCCGGAGACTCCGACGTCGAACAACAGCAACAAACAGTGAGTAAGACGTCGAAAATTAAAACCATCGAGAAGACAAAAGCCCAGGGGACGCCACTGCCAAGAGGCCATGGCTCGACCCATAAAACCGGCGAGCCGTCGAAGGCGCCGAAAAAGGGCACGCCCATAGCGAAGACACCTGACTCCGGTCGAGGGACCGCCATGGAGCAACCTCGGAGCCGAGATAGCGGCTCCGAGAGGCAAAAACAAGATGCCGGCACCGAAAAACATCGGCACCGAGACACCCTGCCGAAAGCCACAAAAATTCTGTCGGTGCCGAAGCCGAAAAAAGATTCTCTCTCTGCGCCGAAAAGTTCCACACCTCCATCCTACACAGAGGAACAAGGAATAAGTGGCCAGATGCACAGATTTGGACAAGAGCTCCAAAGTGTAGAATCAGACTACACACAAAAGAGACTGTACATCCAGCAAGACACAGGGAAGATATCAACCCTTCCCCCAATAATGAGAAAAAGAAGGATCGGACTTCTCAAGGATGACGCACAACCACAAGCCAAAGTGGTTAAAAAAGTCACGCCTCCGCCCTCTCCACCACAACAGGCATCGCCGGCACAAACACCGCCACAAATGCACTCACCAGCGCAAACTACCATAAGTCAAGATGATCAGGATCAAGACGCTTGGGACCTATATGACACCCCAGTGCCGGACAATGATCCCGATTCATACCCCACAAAGCTGTCACCGCCAGAGGACAGTACCTCATACTCGCAACTGGTGGCTAGGGCAGCAGAATTCCACAATGTCCAACTGCATTCCGATCCTATAGAGGATGATTTTTTATTTAACACCCTCTCGGCTACACATAGCCAATATCAATGTCTCCCAATGCTACCAGGGATGTTACGGCACGCAAAACAAATTTTTGAAGAGCCCGTAAAATCAAGAGCCATCACCCCAAGGGTGGATAAGAAATACAAACCACCACCCACAGACCCAGTGTTTATTACTTCGCAGTTACCACCTGACTCCGTAGTAGTAGGGGCAGCTCGCAAAAGAGCAAATTCCCATACATCTGGCGACGTCCCACCTCCGGACAAAGAAAGCAGAAAATTTGATGCAGCAGGAAAGAGAGTAGCATCACAGGCAGCCAACCAGTGGCGCATCGCAAATTCTCAAGCGCTGCTGGCCCGATATGACCGCGCACACTGGGATGAGATGCAACTTCTCATAGACCATCTTCCACAGGAATACCAAAAAAGGGCGCAGCAAATAGTTGAAGAGGGACAAACGATCTCAAACAATCAAATCCGCTCTTCAATGGACGCAGCCGATACTGCAGCGAGAACAGTCAACACTGCTGTCACCATAAGGAGACACGCTTGGCTCCGCACTTCAGGCTTCAAACCGGAAATCCAGCAGGCTGTCCTTAATATGCCCTTCAACGAGAAACAACTTTTTGGCCCTGAAGTGGACACAGCCATTGAAAAACTTAAAAAGGACACAGACACAGCCAAAGCCATGGGCGCACTCTACTCCCCGCAGAGCAGAGGCTCTTTTAGAAAAACTCCATTTAGAGGGGGGTTTCGTGGCCAACCCACAGACACCACCAACCAACAAACCAGAACCACACCATATCAGGGTTCATTCCAAAGAGGAGGTTTCAGGGGATATAGAGGGGGTCAATTCCCAAGGAGTAGGGGAAGATTCCAGACTCCAAAAACACCTCCACCTAAACAGTGACTTTCAAGTCACACAACCCCTTCACTCAACACCAGTGGGGGGAAGACTAAGCCAATTCTACCAATCTTGGCAGCAGATTACAACAGACAATTGGGTATTAGCAATAATCCAACATGGCTATTGCATAGAATTCCACAAATTCCCACCAAACATCCCTCCAAAAACACGCAAAATGTCACCTCAACATTTAGAACTTTTAGGACTAGAAGTTCAAGCACTACTGCAAAAGGATGCAATAGAGTTAGTACCAGTACAACAAAAAAACACAGGAGTTTACTCCCTGTACTTTCTAATTCCAAAAAAAGACAAAACATTAAGACCAATATTAGATCTCAGGACACTAAATACCTACATCATATCGGACCACTTTCACATGGTCACACTACAAGACATCATTCCACTGCTCAAACAGCAAGATTACATGACCACATTAGACCTAAAAGATGCGTACTTCCATATACCGATACACCCTTCTCACAGAAAGTACCTAAGGTTCGTATTCAAAGGAATACATTACCAATTCAAAGTGTTGCCATTCGGAATAACAACTGCACCAAGAGTATTCACAAAATGTCTAGAAGTAGTAGCAGCACATATCAGGAGACAACAGATACATGTGTTTCCTTACCTAGACGATTGGCTAATCAAGACCAACACAGTAATAAAGTGCACAAACGACACCACATATGTCATACAAACCCTTCACAAACTGGGTTTTCTCCATCAACTATACAAAGTCACACCTCGAACCGTGTCAGACACAACAATATCTAGGGGCAACCATCAACACATCAAAAGGAATTGCCACTCCAAGTCCACAAAGAGTGCAAGCATTCCACAAGGTAATAAGTGCTATGTTTCCAAACCAAAAGATACAAGCAAAATTTGTGCTAAAACTTCTAGGCATGATGTCATCATGCATAGCCATTGTCCCAAACGCAAGACTACACATGCGACCCTTACAACAGTGCCTAGCATCACAATGGTCACAGGCACAGGGTCAACTTCAAGATCTGGTGTTGGTAGACCGCCAAACATACCTCTCGCTTCTATGGTGGAACAGCAACAATTTAAACAAAGGGCGGACATTTCAGGACCCAGTGCCTCAATACGTTATAACAACAGATGCTTCCATGACAGGGTGGGGAGCACACCTCAATCACCACAGCATTCAAGGACAATGGGATGTACACCAAACAAAATTTCATATCAATTACCTAGAACTGTTAGCAGTATTTCTAGCGTTAAAAGCCTTTCAACCCATAATAACACACAAATACATTCTTGTCAAAACAGACAACATGACAACAATGTATTATTTAAACAAACAAGGAGGAACACACTCAACACAATTGTGTCTCCTAACACAAAAAATATGGCAGTGGGCGACTCACAACAACGTTCGCCTAATAGCACAATTTATTCCAGGGATCCAAAACCAACTATCAGACAACCTTTCGCGAGACCACCAACAAGTCCACGAATGGGAAATTCACCCCCAAGTTCTGAACAAGTACTTTCAAATTTGGGGAACACCCCAGATAGATTTGTTCGCAACAAAAGAAAACGCAAAATGCCAAAACTTCGCATCCAGGTACCCACACCGCGAATCACAAGGCAATGCTCTATGGATGAGTTGGTCAGGGATATTTGCATACGCTTTTCCCCCTCTCCCTCTCCTTCCATATCTAGTAAACAAGTTGAGTCAAAACCAACTCAAACTCATACTGATAGCACCCACATGGGCAAGACAACCTTGGTATACAACTCTACTAGACCTTTCACTAGTACCGCATGTCAAACTACCCAACAGACCAGATCTGTTAACACAACACAAACAACAGATCAGGCATCCAAACCCAGCATCATTGAATCTGGCAATTTGGCTCCTGAAATCCTAGAATTCTGACACTTAGACCTCACACAAGAATGTATGGAGGTCATAAAACAAGCTAGAAAAGCTTCCACTAGACACTGCTATGCATCTAAGTGGAAAAGATTTGTTTGCTACTGCCATACCAATCAAATCCAACCATTGCATGCCTCTACAAAGGACATAGTGGGATACTTACTACATTTGCAAAAAGCGAATCTCACTTTTTCATCTATAAAAATACACCTCGCAGCAATATCTGCTTACCTACAAACTACTCATTCATCGTCTCTATTTAGAATACCAGTTATTAAAGCATTCATGGAAGGGCTAAAAAGAATTATACCACCAAGAACACCACCAGTTCCCTCATGGAACCTTAACATCGTCTTAACAAGACTCATGGGTCCACCTTTCGAACCCATGCATTCCTGTGAAATGCAATATCTAACCTGGAAAGTCGCATTTCTCATTGCAATCACATCCCTCAGAAGAGTAAGTGAAATACAGGCATTTACCATACAAGAACCATTTATTCAAATACACAAAAATAAAATAGTTCTAAGAACAAATCCAAAATTTCTACCAAAAGTAATCTCACCATTCCATTTAAATCAAACAGTAGAATTGCCAGTGTTCTTCCCACAACCAGATTCCGTGGCTGAAAGGGCACTACATACATTAGACATCAAAAGAGCACTAATGTACTACATTGACAGAACAAAGCTAATCAGGAAAACAAAACAACTGTTCATAGCTTTTCAAAAACCACACATAGGAAATCCAATCTCTAAACAAGGCATTGCTAGATGGATAGTCAGATGTATTCAAACATGCTATCTTAAAGCCAAAAGAGAATTGCCTATTACACCAAAGGCACACTCAACCAGAAAGAAAGGTGCTACAATGGCCTTTCTAGGAAACATTCCTATGAGCGAAATATGTAAGGCTGCAACCTGGTCTACGCCTCATACATTTACTAAACACTACTGTGTAGACGTACTAAATGCACAACAAGCTACAGTGGGCCAAGCTGTACTAAGAACATTATTCCAAACTACTTCAACTCCTACAGGCTAAACCACCGCTTTTAGGGGAGGTAACTGCTTTATAGTCTATGCGAAACATGTGTATCTGCAGCAACATATGCCATCGAACTGAAAATGTCACTTACCCAGTGTACATATGTTTGTGGCATTAGTCGCTGCAGATTCACATGTGCCCTCCCGCCTCCCCGGGAAGCCTGTAGCCGTTTAGAAGTACATCTTAAATCTTAAACATTTGTAAATAATTATTATAAACTTTTTATGTACATACGTATTCACTCCATTGCATGTGCACTATTTATAGCAAACAACTCCATCCTCACCCTCTGCGGGGAAAACAATCTAAGATGGAGTCGACGCCCATGCGCAATGGAGCCGAAGAGGGAGGAGTCCTTCGGTCCCGTGACCAAAAAAGACTTCTTCGAAGAAAAACAACTTGTAATACTCAGAGCCCAACACCAGGCAGCGGACTGTGCGAAACATGTGAATCTGCAGCGACTAATGCCACGAACAGATGTACACTGGGTAAGTGACATTTTCATTTCTGCTGGTGGTCACTATCTTCTCAAGTACAGCTTTGTTAAAATTGCAAAACATCAGTATGACTGATGTGCCCAAAATTTACAAAATATAACTGACTGCCCATACACACTTGTGCAAACTCCAGAGACTGTCAGGTGTGGGGTTCCTTTTCAGTGATATCAGTCTTATTCTTGCCATCTCTTTCCTTTCAGTACTTAATTTGTGTACTTCGAGCATTTGAATCTATGAAAGTTCCTTTGTTAGAACAGAAAAATTACTTCCTGGTAATGTTTATCATATGCAACACACCTTGCAGATGAGGCTATTGTGTATTAGTTTCCTCTTGTGGAAACGAAAATTAGAGGTATGTTGTCCTCGAGGGTGAGTGGAGTACCTAACTCCTCCTCCTCATGTGTTGCAGACCAGTCAGTGAGATGAATAGGCAACAAAATGTTGTGCTACATTTGAGTTTTTAATAGTGCTGTACATACAATGCTTTACAGATCTGATAAAGAATAATTCAAGCGTGTGAATTTAACAAGATACCAATGCTGAAGAACAATAGGTGTGCTTGTTATTGTGCTGGCACTGGTACATATGTGTGTCCGGAATGTTCTCACTTTCATTGTTGTCTATATTAATAAGCAAGGAGCTCCAGTGCTGACTGGTGTGGCCATTATTCATGAGCAGGAAGATCGATTACATTGTGAATAGTTTCTCAGTTTTATGATTGACAATAAAATGTTACATTCTGTGTATTGCTAATTTTATTTTAAATAGTTTGCTATTGAGTTGGCCTTCTGTAGAAGTTGCACTTCTCATCGTCAAAGTGTTGGTTTTCATTAGATCCTTCTATCGTTACCAGTGCTCTGCAATGCCCCGAACATCTGCACCAGGCTTAGCAGTTTTCCATCATTGGTTTGATGCAATGACAGGAACAGAAGACTTTAAAGAGAAACACAGGAAAAACATAATATATTTTGTGTTTAGGCATTCACATGTATGTCACTTGAGTAATTGCATAATTTTCATGTATAATAAAGGCTTAATTACTTCACAGGTCCCCCTGCTTCTTTTTTTTTTTCTTTTTTTTTTTAGAAAACTTAATTTCAGTTTTGCCCAGCCTGTGGTCAAATGTTCCCTGGGTTGGCAATCACTGCTTTGCCAAGGGGTAACTATGTAATTTAGCATAAGCCTGTGAATAATTAAAGCTAAAGACAGTCCAGACGAGAATACTGAGATGTTTGGCACCCTCTTACATCAGATAAGAAGTCTACTTTGGATACATTAGAAGTGGCTCTTACCAAAAACTATTGAGATGACTTTGGGAAGCATTCGGACTGACGTCTGAAAAGAACCTGAACCTTGACTGATAAAATGACATAATGCCAGAGAGAGCTATTGGCCTCACCACAAAAGAGGTTATCCAGGGCGTTAAAGCCCTATGGCTGAGGGACTTCACCTCAGTCTCCCATAAGTGATCCTGCAAAAACCTTTAGAGGGTATGTCGAAAGCCTTTAATTCACTAGTTAGGTAGTGGCCGGAACCTAAGTTAAAGGGGGGTGGGGGGGGGGGGGTGGGGGGGGAATTTCTGTCCTGCTCAACCAGAACCCATAGGAGTTTGGGGCCTCCCAGGTTAGCTACTGCTGTCTAAATATGTACTAATCTCTTAGTGGGCAGGTTAGATGGTCTGGTGCCCAATTTGTTCAATCTGACCAAGTAGAGAGTGTTGGGAGGGAACAGGTAGGGGGCGAGAGATTACAAATATAGGGAAAGAGGAAGCAATTCTTCTCGGTTGCTGCCAATAATACCTTGAAGGGGTTGGGATCCACTTTTTGATTATGGTTCTGGTGAGCTACAGTGCCACCATGCTAGAGTTAGGGTGAAGGGGCAGAGTACAGTGCGGGTAAGAATCCACAGAGATATGGAGCACGGCTGTTCCCTCCCTCTACTCCCATTTGCCTTCTTTCTGGACCCCCTGACAGAACAGAATCGGGCAATTGTGGAGTTATGTTGTGTGGGGTCTACTGTAAGATGTCTACTTACAGATATCATGGCGTTTTTAACATACCTGGAAATGTCTCTGCCAGCTGTACTAAAGAATCGGAGCTTAAACAGTCAGAAATAGCCTGCACAGAGTCCAAGGGTTCCTCTTAGAGGTAAGATAGTGGCAAAAAGAGATAATTCTAATGCTCTATTTTGTGGTAGTGTGGTCGAGCAGTAGGCTTATCAGAGGGTAGTGTTAAGCATTTGTTGTACATACACACAGGCAATAATTGAGGAACACACACTCAGATAATTCCAGGCCAATAGGTTTTTGTATAGAAAAATATATTTTCTTAGTTTATTTAAAGAACCACAGGTTCAAGATTTACAATCAATACTTTAAATGAAAGGTACTTCACTCAGGTATCATAGGAACTTTGAATCAGCAAAATAGCATGTACAGTTTTGGCAAAAATGGCAATAAGCTACTTTAAAACTAGACAGTGCAAATTTCAACAGTTCCTGGGGAGGTAAGTATTTGTTAGTTTTGCAGGTAAGTAATCCACCTACAGGGTTCAAAGTTGGGTCCAAGGTAGCCCACCGTTGGGGGTTCAGGGCAACCCCAAAGTTACCACACCAGCAGGTCAGGGCCGGTCAGGTGCAGAGGTCAAAGTGGTGCCCAAAACGCATAGGCTTCAATGGAGAAGGGGGTGCCCCGGTTCCAGTCTGCCAGCAGTTAAGTACCCGTGACTTCGGAGGGCAGACCAGGGGGGTTTTGTAGGGGTGGGGGGTGGGGGGTGGGGGGAAGGGACAAGTCAGCACAAACAGTACACCCTCAGCGGCACGGGGGTGGCCGGGTGCAGAGTGCAAACAGGCGTCTGGTTTGCAATAGGTTTCAATGGGAGACCCAGGGGTCTCTTCAGCGAAGCAGGCAGGCAAGGAGCCACCTGGGCAAGGGAGAGGGACACCTGGGGGTCGCTCCTGCACTGGAGGTCGTATCCTTCAGGTCCTGGGGGCTGTGGGTGCAGTGTCTTTACCAGGCGTCTGGTTCTTGGAAGCAGGCAGTCGCGGTCAGGGGGAGCCTCTGGATTCCCTCTGCAGGCGTCACTTGGGGGGGGCGGGGGGGGCTCACGGGGGTCAACTCTGGCTACTCATAGGGTCGCAGTCGCCGGGGAGTCCTCCCTGTAGTGTTGTTTCTCCGCAGGTCGAGCAGGGGACGTCGGGTGCAGAGTGGAAAGTCTCACGCTTCCGGCGGGAAACGTGGAGTCCTTTTAAAGTTGTTTCTTTGTTGCAAGTATTGGTTTCTTTGGAACAGGGCCGCTGTCCTCGGGAGTTCTTGGTCCTTTTAGATGCAGGCTAGTCCTCTGAGGCTTCAGAGGTCGCTGGACCCTGGGGAACGCGTCGCTTTTGCAGTTTTTCTTGAAGTGGGGAGACAGGCCGGTAGGGCTGGGGCCAAAGCAGTTGGTGTCTCGGTCATCTTTGCAGGGCTTCAGGTCAGCAGTCCTCCTTCGTCTTAGGTTGCAGGAATCTGTTTTCCTATGTTCTGGGGGCCCCTAAATACTCAATTTAGGGGTGTGTTTAGGTCTGGGGGGTTAGTAGCCAATGGCTACTAGCCCTGAGGGTGGCTACACCCTCTTTGTGCCTCCTCCCTGAGGGGAGGGGGGCACATCCCTAATCCTATTGGGCGAATCCTCCATCTGCAAGATGGAGGATTTCTAAAAGTCAGAGTCACCTCAGGATACCTTAGGGGTTGTCCTGACTGGCCAGTGACTCCTTGTTTTTCACATTATCTCCTCTGGCCTTCCCAGCACACTTTCAAATCATAACTTAGCATCAGCAAAGGCAAAAAGTTAGGGGGCAACCATGCCAAGGAGGCATGCAGTCTTCTCGCTCGACGGTCGCGCAGAGTTTTTCTGGACCGGAACGCCCGACAGGCCTCACAGGATTCTTCGCTGTGCTCGGGTGACAGGCACAGGTTACAGACCGAGTGTTGGTCCGTATAGGGATATTTGTTGTGGCATTCAGGGCAGAATCGAAAACGGGGTCCGTTCCATCGGCGTTGTTCTCCACGCGGTCGGGCCGACTAGGCCCCGACGGTGTGCCGAAATCTACCCCGAAGGGCACCGAAGCGCTTAGATGTTCAATGCGTCGTCGTATGTGTTTATCTCGAACCGGATCGCAACGATACCGTCGGAAATCTTCCGTTTTCAGCTATCTTTCCGTTCCGAAACTCGGAGCGACAGGAACACGTCCGAACCCGATGGCGGAAAGAAAACAATCGAAGATGGAGTCGACGCCCATGCGCAATGAGCACAGAAGGAGGAGTCACTCGGTCCAGTGACTCGAAAACACTTCTTCTAAGAAAAACAACTTGTAACACTCCGACCCAACACCAGATGGCGAGCTATGCAGACCATGTGAATCTCAGCGACCGATGCCACGAACAGATGTACACTGGGTAAGTGACATTTTCAATACAGAGCAAACTTCCTACACCCCTCCAGCCAAAAAATCCAGATGTGGGGAAGTGATAGAATTGGGGGTTGGTAGTGTTTTTGCGAAGAATAATCTACAATGCTAATGTGACAAGTAAACATATCCGGTTAAACACAATCAATTGACCATCCAAAAGCAAGAAACTTCAACTAAACATGCTTCCGTTATTATTATTAAAAAAAAAAATACTCATACCTCTATAGAGAAGGGTCCTAGAGGGAATTTATCTTTGACATACTGAGGGTAACCGTTATAGTTAACATAATTTTTAATGTATAGAAGAAAGATATCCATTTTAGGTGTGAGATCTCTAAACAAACTGATGAAGATAATTTCAGGATTACCACACTGCAAAGTGGAGAGACTGTTGATTGAGGACAACTGCTAACAACCAGTTTGAGTCCATATCTTCATACACCAATGTGACCGCTCACAGTAAGTTGCAATAAATATCTGATAGTCATCTAGCCGCACATTCCTTACTTCATAATCCTCCCCAGGTGCCAGACTGGATCCAGGAACTTTTTTCCTTGGCTCGTCTGCGTGTTGGAAGTGGGCATCGTGTGACTTAGTATTGATGTCGTCCACTGAATGTGATGTCGTCTGAGTCCATATAACCCCTGCACCGACATCAATTCCTTTGTTTCTGCACTTGCAGTGTGGATCTGGAGCGATTATTGGGCCGTTTTTTTGGCCCATCTCGACACTTTGTTGAGGCAACAGTGTGCTTTTTTTCTTGATTTCTTTAGGGTTTAAGCCCTGTGGATCTTATGGCAGGCACTTGTCTGTCACCGATCCTCATACTATTTGTATGTGGTACCACAGAGAACACCACGACTCTGAGGATTGTGGTTCCTCATTGTCTTCAGCTGAAGGCATGGAGGGAGCATCATATGAAAATTTTGGGGGTGCGACTAGTCGAGGACCTGCACCATCGTCGGTCACCATCGAAGTTTAAAGACTGATCAAGGAGCTGTTCATGTGGGGGGGTCATTTGTCGTCGAAGGAGTCTCCAAAAGAAAAAAAATAGTCAACGCAGATGTGTAATTCAGGTGTTTTCAATGCCATCTCACAGCCTTTGGCTGCGGAATCAACACAGAAGTTCACTCCTAGTATCCCTGATATCTTTGGAGCCTGGGCAACTCTGGCCCAAAAGAGGTATTATTATAATTCCCTCTATGAAATGTTTGGGCCATTGCGCTTTCTTGTGCCAAGGAGGTGAGAAGTGTCCAGACTGAATCTGTGCCAGCAGGTTCACCCTTTGTGTCAGTGGGTTCACCCTTTGTGTCAGTTAGTCCCTCTGGATCCTTAATAGGATCCATGCTGGTGCACAGCCCGTCGGGGTTCCCATGTGCAACGTCTGAGGCTGGTCAGCAGATTACACTGGTGGCTTCGCCGGTCAGCTCCAGACCAGTCATCCTCTGTGACGCCAAGACCGCCAATGACGCCGATGGAGCTGACAGGCTCAGACACTTTCCCGTCCTTCTACACAGCCTCCTACTGTTTTTACTACAAGAACACACAGGAGGTAAAAGAGAAGCTAGAAGGTGTCAAAGCACTTTGGATAATACTGTCCAGCCTTCTTTGGTGGGAATATGGTTGACAGAGCTGGGTTGAGGCTAGTGGACTTGAGTCCTCACCAGTTTCAGATCTACTTTTTCTCCTGGCATGGCTACAGAGGTGAGTACCTCTTATGCTGAAGTGTTTAAGATGGCTGTGGTCTTGGACTGGCTGCATTTTCTACAGACCTCTTAGTGTACTTCATCATGGTCAGGAGTAGTACCTCTGCTCCCTTATGTGTCTGACATTTTGTGTAGGGGCCTGAGTTAAGCCAGTTACAGGAGTACCACCGGACCAGGCTACAACCCATAGGCATCAACTTGCCCCTGGGGACCCAATTTGTCTTTTAAGACATACCCACAACAAAATGTTTTGTAGTGCAGGCAGCTACAGCTTCCTTGGATCTTAGTGTCCTCCTTCATGTTCCAGCAGGCAAGGAGTCCAGATGGCTGGAACATTGTAGTAGAAATATTCTCTCTTCAGTCAGTTCAGCATTGCGGTCATATGGTCTTTTAACCAGCTAGTCAGAATGATACACCTACGCACAGTATCTGATGTATTAGGGTTTTTTATTAAAATGTTTATTCCAATGGTTGCTAAAGGAGTTGCGCATCCACAGAAAAGATGCCACGATCTTACTTCTTTCCCTTGCAGTTGGAGATGCCTGGACTGATTTCCACCCCAATGCGGAAGCACCTGTATCTTGGAGTCTTCCCCCCACTCTGAAAGTGGTTATAAGACCCTCAGGATAAAGCAAATGAGACTTAGTCTAAGAAAGAAGAGTTTGAGGGTATTCAGTGCTATATGTGCCCTGCCCCCGCCACCATTTGTTCATAGACCTAGTGCTTCCTGGTCCTTTTGGCATCACTCTGCACCACCCCAATTCTCCCAGTCGTCCCCTCATCCACCGTTCACCCCCCCCTCCCCCCGGACGAGGCTCCCACTTGCAGTCCCAGATAACCCATAAAGGGCTAAAAAATAAAACATGAAAAAAATAGCGTTGAGGGTTTGAATACAGGTGTGTATACATGTTGATTTTCTCCTCCTTTTTTTTTTTTTTTTTTTTAAATTCAAATTTGATCTTACTGTTTTTAAATTCAAATACATTTTTCTTTTCAAATTGTGCTGAAATAAGTAATTCTAAGTATATCATACATCAAAGTCTAAAGAAAACTCTTCCTCACACTCTCTCCCTTTCAATCTTTCTCCCACTCAGACCCTTACTCACCCACTGAGACCCTTGTGCTCCCACTCACAGCCCCACTCAGATCCTCATGCACCCATTTGCAGACCCACCCACTCACAGACCCACTGACACCCTCATGCTCAGACCCATGCTTTCACTCAGACAGACACAGCCACTCACCCCCAAATACACCCTCCCACACCTGTTCTCACACCGAGCGGCTGCGGCCTACTCCAGCCACGCACAGGCAAAGGGCTGTGCACAGCATGGGGTTGGGTGGTTAGGGGCCCTTGCCTTGCACTGCTAATTACCCTACAAATTACGGCACTAATGACATCTTTGATAACATAATTGATGATATCAATGTAATATTTCCAGTAAAATGTGACGAAAAAACTGTTCATGTCGAAGGTGTGAGTTATAGTTACCTTAGTGCATGAGTTATAGTTACTTGAAGTAACGCTAACTGGTGAATTTCTATGGTTTAGTACGTTTAAAATGCAAGTCTAACTATAATGTCTCTGTAGCCTTTGTTTTTTTTTTAACTGAATATATATGTTCGATGGCATGTGTAGCTGCAGATACACATGCTGTGCATATATCGCCATCTAGTGTTGGGCTCGGAGTGTTACAAGTTGTTTTTCTTCTAAAAAGATTTTTTGAGTCACGAGATCCAGTAACTGCTCTCGGTGATAGTGCGCATGGGCATCAAGTCCATTGTTAGATTGTTTTCTTTCCGCTGCTGGGTTTGGACCTGTTCCCTCTTGCTCCGGTAGATTTCGGTTCAGTACTTCTCTCTCTTTTTTCTTTAATGTTTATCGTTTTCGAACGCGTTTGTCTACATTTGATCCAATTGTAGCGTCAGGATCGATTAAACGCCCTTTTGGGCGCCCGCACCCTTCTCGGGCCTACTGTGTCACAGGCTCATGGAACGGACTCCATTTCGATTCTGTCCTCTGTGCCATGCCAAGTTTCCTTACACCTACCAGCATTCTGTATGTAACCTCTGCCTCTCACCAGACCACAAAGAGGAGACCTGCAAGCCGTGTCGATCCTTCAGATCCAAGCAAAACTTAAGGGATCAAAGAGCGAGACGGTTAGCGATGGTGTCGAAGTGCACAGAACCAACGCCTGACATCTTTGTTGAGGAACAGGCACAGATTGCAGTCTCTATCCGAGACTCCGATTCGGACAAGGATTCAGAAGGGGTACAGCCAGTTATTGCCTGTGGCGCAGTACATGAGTACGCCAGCCCCTTCCCATCAGAAACAAATTTTAAAAATCACAGGCTCAACAACTAGCCATGGTTCGACCCGAAAAAACATATCGTTGACCAACCCTTGGGTTCAGCGCTGAAAAAGGCCAAGACTCACTCTGATGAACAGACTGTCACGCCTGTTTCGGCTTTGAGTCAAAAAATGGAGGCTTCCACTTTGGAACATAGATGGCTACACACCATATCGGAGCCGAAACATTAAAGCTCCTCTTTGGAGTCAAAAAAACATTCGACTTCTGAACAAACCACTTTTTTGGCCCACATAAGGCATGCTGTTACCAAGCTTTTGGAGCATTCATTGGTGGGAAGCAAACCGGTTTCATCCTCAGAACAGGAAACAGATGAAACAGCCATTAAACCAATTCTTGAGGTAATGGACAAAAGCAAAGGAGAATTCAAATCCAGAAAGATACAGGGAAGATTATTGCCTCTCCTTCTCCTACAATAGAGGAAATTAGCATTCCAACAAGACTTGAAAACTGGCCTTTCACCAGTGAAGATTTTTAAACACAAGGAGAAGCCAACAGCCTTCTCCACCACATTCGCCTTAACTTCACTCTTCTGCACCACCACCACTTTCACCCACACAATTTTCCACACATTCCCCAGTTTCTTCACATGGGGATATGGGTGACGATATTTACAACATGGATCCATGGGGTATATATTATTCTGACCCAATTCCATCCAGTGACCCTGATTTGTATCCCACAAGGCCGTCTCCACCTGAGGATACAACGACCTATAATCCGGTTATTTCCAGAGCAGCCACTTATCATAACGTACAAATGCACTCTGAGACTATAGAAGAGGATTTCCTATTTAACACTCTTTACTCAACTCACAAACAATATATATATATATATATATATATATATATATATATATATATATATATATGTGTTCAATGGCATGTGTAGCCGCAGATACACATGCTGTGCACATCCCGCCATCTGGTGTTGGGCTCGGAGTGTTACAAGTTGTTTTTCTTCGAAGAAGTCTTTTCGAGTCACGAGACCGAGGGACTCCTCCCATTTCGACTCCATTGCGCATGGGCGTTGACTCCATCTTAGATTGTTTTTTTTCCGCCATCGGGTTCGGACGTGTTCCTTTTCGCTCCGTGTTTCGGGTCGGAAAGTTAGTTAGAATCTGGGAAAAATCGTCGGTATTGTTTGCTTTCGGTATCGGGTTAGTTACAACAGATAGACACTGAATTTTGAAGAGCTCCGGTGGCCCTTCGGGGTTTTTTCGATCCCCTGTCGGGGCCTGGTCGGCCCGGCCACGTGTGACTTCAAGGCTGATGGAACGGACCCCATTCCGCTTCTGTCCAAAATGCCATAACAAGTATCCGTATACGGATCAGCATCTGGTCTGTAACTTGTGCTTGTCCCCAGAGCACAAGGAAGATACTTGTGAGGCCTGTCGAGCTTTTCGGTCCAGAAAGACATTAAGAGACCGAAGAGCCAGAAGACTGCAGATGGCGTCGACGCCGACAGGACAAGAGCGTTTCGAAGAGGAAGAGGAAGCTTTCTCTATCCACGAGTCGGACTCGGAAGAGCTCGAGCCCGAAGAAATGCCGTAAACCGTGAGTAAGACGTTGAAACATAAGACTCACGAGAAGTCAACAAAAGCCCAGGGGACACCACCGCCAACAGGCCATGGCTTAACCCAAAAAAGCGGTGACCGAGCCAAGGCACCGAAAAAGGGCACGCTGGTGTCTAAGTCATCCGACTCCGGTCGAGATACCGCCACACAGCAATCTCGGACCCGAGACATCGGCTCCGAGAAATTTCGGGCCATGACAACGGCACCGAACAAATTCGGCACCGAGACACCACCACGCCGAAAATTACAAATGTTTCTTCGGAGCCTAAAAAGACGTCCGAAAAAGTTTCGGTTCCGAAACATCCAGCCTCGGAGCCGAAAACAGGTTCCTATACAGAGGAACAAGGATTGTCCTCCCAAATGCAAAAACATAGATTTGGAGAGGAACTTCAAGCTGTAGAGCCAGACTATACTCAAAGGAGGCTCCACATTCATCAAGGCACAGGGAAGATAACCAATCTTCCCCCAATTAAAATAAAAAGAAAACTTGCCTTTCAAGAGAAGGACAAGGAGCCACAGGCAAAGGTGGCAAAGAAAACAACTCCACCACCGTCTCCACCACCATCAGTGCACACATCACCAGTAGCAACTCCTCCACTGATGCACTCCCCGACTCATACTGCTATGAGTCAAGATGATCCCGATGCATGGGACCTTTATGATGCTCCAGTATCGGACAACAGCCCAGACTCGTACCCTGCCAGGCCGTCCCCTCCTGAGGACAGTACATCTTACACACAGGTGATTGCAAGGGCAGCTGCTTTCCATAACGTCACCTTGCATTCCGAACCAATTGAGGATGATTTTTTGTTTAACACGCTATCCTCCACTCATAGCCAATAACAAAGACTACCTATGCTCCCAGGAATGCTAAAACATTCGAAACAAATCTTTCAGGATCCTGTTAAAGGCCGAGCCATAACTCCAAGGGTGGAGAAAGTACAAGCCACCGCCAACCGATCCTGTTTATATTACAACGCAGTTAACACCAGACTCAGTAGTTGTCGGGGCAGCTCGTAAGAGAGCAAACTCTCATACCTCGGGGGACACACCACCTCCAGATAAAGAGAGTCGCAAATTTGATGCTGCAGGCAAAAGGGTTGCAGCTCAAGCAGCAAACCAATGGCGCATTGCCAATTCATAAGCACTTTTGGCAAGATATGATAGAGCTCACTGGGATGAGATGCAACATTTGATAGAACACTTACCCAAGGAGTTCCAAAAAAGAGCTCAACAAGTGGTGGAAGAAGGACAAAGTATCTCGAATAATCAGATACGGTCTTCAATGGATGCAGCAGATACGGCTGCAAGGACAGTAAATACTGCGATAACAATAAGAAGGCACGCATGGCTGCGCACGTCAGGTTTCAAGCCGGAAATTCAACAAGCTGTGCTAAATATGCCATTTAATGAACAGCAGTTGTTTGGGCCGGAAGTCAACACTGCTATTGATAAACTCAGAAAGACACTGATACAGCGAAAGCCATGGGCGCACTCTACTCCCCGCAGAGCAGAGGCACATTTTGCAAAACACCTTTTAGAGGAGGGTTTCGAGGACAACCTACAGAAACCACAACATCACAAACAAGGCCCACTTACCAAAGCCAATATCAGCGGGGAAGTTTTTGGGGGCAATATAGAGGGGGACAATTCCAAAAAAAGAGGAAAATTCCAAAGCCCCAAAAGTCCTCAAAATAAGCAGTGACTTACAAGTCACACATCCCCATCACATAATACCTGTGGGGGGAAGACTAAGCCAATTTTACAAACATTGGGAGGAGATAACAACAGATACTTGGGTACTAGCAATTATCCAGCATGGTTCCTCGAATTCCCTCCAACAGTCCCACCAAAAACACACAGTATGTCAAAACAACATATAAATCTTCTAGGATTAGAAGTTCAAGCATTGCTCCAAAAAGAAGCAATAGAATTAGTACCAAAACAAGAACTAAACACAGGAGTTTACTCACTGTACTTTCTGATACCCAAAAAAGACAAAACTCTAAGACCTATACTGGATCTCAGAATATTAAATACATACATCAAATCGGACCATTTTCACATGGTTACATTACAAGAAGTAATCCCACTGCTCAAACAACAAGACTACATGACAACACTGGATCTAAAGGATGCATATTTCCATATACCAATACATCCTTCACACAGAAAGTACCTAAGGTTTGTATTCCAAGGGATACATTACCAGTTCAAAGTGTTGCCATTCGGAATAACGACTGCGCCAAGAGTTTTTACAAAATATATAGCAGTAGTAGCTGCACATATCAGAAGGCAGCAAATACATGTGTTCCCGTACCTAGACGATTGGTTAATCAAAACCAACACGCAAATACAGTGTTCACAACACACAAATTATGTCCTAGAAACCCTACACAAACTAGGGTTCTCAATAAATTACTCAGTCTCACCTTCTGCCGTGTCAAACACAGCAATACCTAGGAGCAACAATCAACACAGTAAAAGGAATTGACACTCCAAGTCCACAGAGAGTCAAAACATTCCACAATGTAATACAAGCCATGTATCCAAACCAAAAGATACAGGTCAAATTAGCAATGAAACTCCTAGTCATGATGTCCTCATGCATAGCCATTGTCCCAAACGCAAGGTTGCACATGCGGCCCTTACAACAGTGCCTAGCATCACAGTGGTCACAGGCACAGGGTCAACTTCTAGATCTGGTGTTGATAGACCGCCAAACCTACATCTCGCTTCAATGGTGGAACAGTATAAATTTAAACCAAGGGCGGCCTTTTCAAGACCCAGTGCCACAATACGTAATAACGACAGATGCATCCATGACAGGGTGGGGAGCACACCTCAATCAACACAGCATCCAAGGACAATGGGACATTCAGCAAAGACAGTTTCATATAAACCACTTAGAACTGTTAGCAGTGTTTCTAGCGCTGAAAGCATTTCAACCCATAATAACCCACAAATACACTCTTGTCAAAACAGACAACATGACAACAATGTATTACCTCAACAAACAGGGAGGAACAGACTCAACACAGTTGTGTCTCCGAAAACAAAAAATATGGCATTGGGCGATTCACAACCACATTCGCCTAAAAGCACAATTTATTCCAGGGATTCAGAATCAGTTAGCAGACAATCTCTCTCGGGATCACCAACCGATCCACGAATGGGAAATTCACCCCCAAATACTGAACACTTACTTCAGAATGTGGGGAGCGCCACAAATAGATCTATTTGCAACAAAAGAAAACTCAAAATGCCAACACTTCGCATCCAGGTACCCACAACATCAGTCTCAGGGCAATGCACTATGGATGAACTGGTCAGGGATATTTGCGTACGCCTTTCCCCCTCTCCCACTTCTTCCATATCTAGTAAACAAGTTGAGTCAAAACAAACTCAAACTCCTACTAATAGCACCAACATGGGCAAGGCAACCTTGGTACACAACACTACTAGACCTTTCAGTAGTACCTCATGTCAAACTGCCAAACAGACCAGATCTGTTAACACAACACAAACAACAGATCAGACATCCAAATCCAGCATCGCTGAATCTAGCAATTTGGCTCCTGAAATCCTAGAATTCGGGCACTTAGACCTCACACAGGAATGTATGGAGGTCATAAAACAAGCTAGAAAACCTACCACTAGACACTGCTATGCAAATAAGTGGAAAAGATTTGTTTATTACTGCCATAATAATCAAATTCAACCTTTACACGCATCTGCAAAAGAAATAGTAGGATACTTACTACATTTGCAAAACTCTAAACTAGCTTTCTCTTCCATTAAAATACATCTTACGGCAATTTCAGCTTACCTGCAAATTACGCACTCAACTTCATTATTTAGGATACCAGTCATAAAAGCGTTTATGGAAGGCCTAAAGAGAATTATACCACCAAGAATGTAGGAAAGTACCATCTTGCCTGGCATGTTACCCCCATTTTTCACTGTATATATGTTGTTTTAGTTGTATGTGTCACTGGGACCCTGGTAACCCAGGGCCCCAGTGCTCATAAGTGTGCCTGAATGTGTTACCTGTGTAGTGACTAACTGTCTCACTGAGGCTCTGCTAATCAGAACCTCAGTGGTTATGCTCTCTCATTTCTTTCCAAATTGTCACTAACAGGCTAGTGACCATTTTTACCAATTTACATTGGCTTACTGGAACACCCTTATAATTCCCTAGTATATGGTACTGAGGTACCCAGGGTATTGGGGTTCCAGGAGATCCCTATGGGCTGCAGCATTTCTTTTGCCACCCATAGGGAGCTCTGACAATTCTTACACAGGCCTGCCACTGCAGCCTGAGTGAAATAACGTCCACGTTATTTCACAGCCATTTTACACTGCACTTAAGTAACTTATAAGTCACCTATATGTCTAACCTTTACCTGGTAAAGGTTAGGTGCAAAGTTACTTAGTGTGTGGGCACCCTGGCACTAGCCAAGGTGCCCCCACATTGTTCAGAGCCAATTCCCTGAACTTTGTGAGTACGGGGACACCATTACACGCGTGCACTACATATAGGTCACTACCTATATGTAGCTTCACAATGGTAACTCCGAAAATGGCCATGTAACATGTCTATGATCATGGAATTGCCCCCTCTATGCCATCCTGGCATAGTTGGCACAATCCCATGATCCCAGTGGTCTGTAGCACAGACCCTCGTACTGCCAAACTGCCCTTCCTGGGGTTTCACTGCAGCTGCTGCTGCTGCCAACCCCTCAGACAGGCATCTGCCCTCCTGGGGTCCAGCCAGGCCTGGCCCAGGATGGCAGAACAAAGAACTTCCTCTGAGAGAGGGTGTGACACCCTCTCCCTTTGGAAAATGGTGTGAAGGCAGGGGAGGAGTAGCCTCCCCCAGCCTCTGGAAATGCTTTGTTGGGCACAGAGGTGCCCAATTCTGCATAAGCCAGTCTACACCGGTTCAGGGACCCCTTAGCCCCTGCTCTGGCGCGAAACTGGACAAAGGAAAGGGGAGTGACCACTCCCCTGACCTGCACCTCCCCTGGGAGGTGTCCAGAGCTCCTCCAGTGTGCTCCAGACCTCTGCCATCTTGGAAACAGAGGTGCTGCTGGCACACTGGACTGCTCTGAGTGGCCAGTGCCACCAGGTGACGTCAGAGACTCCTGCTGATAGGCTCCTTCAGGTGTTAGTAGCCTATCCTCTCTCCTAGGTAGCCAAACCCTCTTTTCTGGCTATTTAGGGTCTCTGTCTCTGGGGAAACTTCAGATAACGAATGCAAGAGCTCATCCGAGTTCCTCTGCATCTCTCTCTTCACCTTCTGATAAGGAATCGACTGCTGACCGTGCTGGAAGCCTGCAAACCTGCAACATAGTAGCAAAGACGACTACTGCAACTCTGTAACGCTGATCCTGCCGCCTTCTCGACTGTTTTCCTGCTTGTGCATGCTGTGGGGGTAGTCTGCCTCCTCTCTGCACCAGAAGCTCCGAAGAAATCTCCCGTGGGTCGACGGAATCTTCCCCCTGCAACCGCAGGCACCAAAAAGCTGCATTACCGGTCCCTTGGGTCTCCTCTCAGCACGACGAGCGAGGTCCCTCGAATCCAGCGACTCTGTCCAAGTGACCCCCACAGTCCAGTGACCCTTCAGTCCAAGTTTGGTGGAGGTAAGTCCTTGCCTCACCTCACTGGGCTGCATTGCTGGGAACCGCGACTTTGCAGCTACTCCGGCCCCTGTGCACTTCTGGTGGAAATTCTTTGTGCACAGCCAAGCCTGGGTCCACGGCACTCTAACCTGCATTGCACGACTTTCTAAGTTGGTCTCCGGCGACGTGGGACTCCTTTGTGCAACTTCGGCGAGCACCGTTTCACACATCCTCGTAGTGCCTGTTTCTGGCACTTCTCCGGGTGCTACCTGCTTCAGTGAGGGCTCTTTGTCTTGCTCGACGTCCCCTCTCTCTTCAGGTCCAATTTGCGACCTCCTGGTCCCTCCTGGGCCCCCGCAGCGTCCAAAAACGCCAAACGCACGATTTGCGACTAGCAAGGCCTGTTGGCATCCTTTCAGCGGGAAAAAAGTTCTGCACGACTCTCCAAGGCGAGAGGGATCCGTCCACCAAAGGGGAAGTCTCTAGCCCTTTTCGTTCCTGCAGAAACCTCAGCTTCTTCTGTCCAGTAGAAGCTTCTTTGTACCCGCAGCTGGCATTTCCTGGGCATCTGCCCATCTCCGACTTGCTTGTGACTTTTGGACTTGGTCCCCTTGTTCCACAGGTACCCTAGATTGGAAATCCACAGTTGTTGCATTGCTGGTTTGTGTCTTTCCTGCATTATTCCTCTAACACGACTTCTTTGTCCTTAGGGGAACTTTAGTGCACTTTGCACTCACTTTTCAGGGTCTTGGGGAGGGTTATTTTTCTAACTCTCACTATTTTCTAATAGTCCCAGCGACCCTCTACAAGGTCACATAGGTTTGGGGTCCATTCGTGGTTCGCATTCCACTTTTGGAGTATATGGTTTGTGTTGCCCCTATCCTTCCCCATTGCATCCTATTGTAACTATACATTGTTTGCACTGTTTTCTAAGACTATACTGCATATTTTTGCTATTGTGTATATATATCTTGTGTATATTTCCTATCCTCTCACTGAGGGTACACTCTAAGATACTTTGGCATATTGTCATAAAAATAAAGTACCTTTATTTTTAGTATAACTGTGTATTGTGTTTTCTTATGATATTGTGCATATGACACTGTGGTACTGTAGTAGCTTCACACGTCTCCTAGTTCAGCCTAAGCTGCTCTGCTAAGCTACCATTATCTATCAGCCTAAGCTGCTAGACACCCTATACACTAATAAGGGATAACTGGGCCTGGTGCAAGGTGCAAGTACCCCTTGGTACTCACTACAAGCCAGTCCAGCCTCCTACAATGAACACCACCAGTTCCTTCATGGAACCTCAACATTGTCTTAACACGACTCATGGGTCCACCTTTTGAGCCCATGCACTCTTGTGAAATGCAATACTTAACGTGGAAAGTTGCATTTTTAATTGCCATCACATCTCTAAGAAGAGTGAGTGAAATTCAAGCATTTACCATTCAAGAACCATTTATTCAAATACACAAAAATAAAGTTGTTCTACGGACAAATCCTAAATTTTTACCAAAAGTAATCTCACCGTTCCACTTAAATCAAACAGTAGAATTACCAGTGTTCCTCCCACAGCCAGATTCTGTAGCTGAAAGAGCACTACATACATTAGACATCAAAAGAGCACTAATGTACTACATTGACAGAACTAAACTAATTCGAAAAACAAAACAACTATTTATCGCCTTTCAAAAACCTCATACAGGAAATCCAATTTCAAAACAAGGCATTGCTAGATGGATAGTTAAGTGCATTCAAACCTGCTATCTTAAAGCTAAAAGAGAACTGCCTATTACACCAAAGGCACACTCAACCAGAAAGAAAGGTGCTACCATGGCCTTTCTAGGAAATATTCCAATGAACAAAATATGTAAGGCAGCAACATGGTCTACGCCTCATACATTTACCAAGCACTACTGTGTAGATGTGTTAACTGCACAACAAGCAACAATAGGTCAAGCTGTACTAAGAACATTATTTCAAACTACTTCAACTCCTACAGGCTGAACCACCGCTTTTGGGGAGATAACTGCTTACTAGTCTATGCACAGCATGTGTATCTGCAGCTACACATGCCATCGAACGGAAAATGTCACTTACCCAGTGTGCATCTGTTCGTGGCATTAGTCGCTGCAGATTCACATGCGCCCACCCGCCTCCCCGGGAGCCTGTAGCCGTTTAGAAGTAGATCTTAAACATTTGTACATTTGTAAATAAATATATTACTTTAAACTTCATTATGTACATCGCATTCACTCCATTGCATTGGCACTATTACTAGTATACACAACTCCTACCTCACCCTCTGCGGGGAAAACAATCTAAGATGGAGTCGACGCCCATGCGCAATGGAGTCGAAATGGGAGGAGTCCCTCGGTCTCGTGACTCGAAAAGACTTCTTCGAAGAAAAACAACTTGTAACACTCCGAGCCCAACACCAGATAGCGGGATGTGCACAGCATGTGAATCTGCAGCGACTAATGCCACGAACAGATGTACACTGGGTAAGTGACATTTTCCATATATATATATATATATATATATATATATATATATATATATATATATATGTTCGATTACGTGTAGCTGCAGATACACATGCTGTGCACTGTTCCTGCTATCTAGTGTTCGGCTCGGAGTGTTACAAGTTGTTTTTCTTCAAAGAAGTCTTTTCGAGTCACGGGACCGAGTGGCTCCTCCCTTTCGGGTCCATTGCGCATGGGTGTCGACTCCATCTTAGATTGTTTTCTTTCCGCCATCGGGTTCGGACGTGTTCCTCTTCGCTCCGTATTTCGAATTGGGAAAGTTAGCTAAGTATTGAAAATTAGTCGGTATTGTTCTCGTTCGGTACTGGTTTAGTTTATCGTATCGGCACCGACATCAAGACCGCTTCGGCGGCCCTTCGGGGCTTCTGCTGTTCATCAAGGCCTGGTCGGCACGACCACACCCGTCGTCCAAGACTAATGGACCGGACCCCCTTCCGTTTCTGTCCTAAGTGTCACGCCAAGTATTCTTATACAGACCAGCAACGGGTCTGTAACCTGTGTTTGTCACCCGAACACAGAGAGGATACTTGTGAAGCTTGCTGAGCGTTTCGATCTAAGAAAACCTTAAGGGATCGACGCGCAAGAAGACTACAAATGGCGTTGAAGCCGAAACAACATCTCGACGTCGAGGAGGAAGAGAGAATTTCCATCCAAGAAACGGACTCTGATGAATCCGATGGGGATCGACCCTCGACGGCGTGGCAAACCGTGAGTACACCTGCCCCGTCCCACACCCAGGGTCACACCAAAAAACTCAAGGCCACGGGGACGCCACCGGCAACAGGCTAAGGCTCGACCCGCACAAAAGAAGGTGACCAAATAACATAGGCACCGAAAAAGGCCAAAGATTTGCCGAAGACTTCTGACTCCGGTCGAGATTCCGGCACCGAAAAAATTCGTCGTCAAGCAAGCCTGGAAAAAGCTCATCGGAACCGAAAAAGACAATTTAGTTGGGAATTTCGGTACCGAAAAAACAGCTTCGGAGCCGAAACGCTCTTCGTACACTGAGGAGCAATGGCTTTCTATGCAGCTCAAAGAAAGGCACAGATTTGAGCAAGACCTGGATGTAGAAGAACCTGACCAAACGCAACAAAGGTTGCAAATACAGAAGGATACAGACCATCCCTCTACTCAAATCGAAAAGAAAACTAGCCTTTCAAGAAACTGAAATGCAACCGAAAGCCAAAGTGGTTAGAGACAAGTCACCACCACCACTGTTCTCACCACAACCATCCCCACTGCAGTCACCACACTTGTCACCAGTAGGTACACCGATGGCGCAGTCACCCACACATACTGGGATGATCCAAGATGACGCAGATCCCTGGGATCCATACGACCCACCTATATCTGACAACAGCCCAGAGTGTTAGCCGACCAAGCCTTCACCACCAGAGGACAGTACAGCATATACGCAAGTACTAGCCAGGGCCGCTACGTTCCACAACATGACAATGCACTCGGAACCAGTGGAGGATGACTTCCTTTTCAACACTCTGGCATCCACTCACGCATCCTATCAAAGCCTGCCAATGCTACCAGGCATGCTCAAGCACACACAACAGGTCTTCCAAGAGCCTGTCAAGGGGAGAGCAATCACGCCGAGGGTCGAAAAGAAATATAATCCACCCCCTTCAGACCCAGTGTTTATAACACAACAGCTCCCTCCGGACTCAGTGGTAGTGGGGGCTACTAGAAAAAGGGCGAACTGAAAATCGTCAGGGGATGCCCCACCACCTGATAAAGAGAGTCGAAAGTTTGATGCAGCGGGGAAAAGAGTGGCATCACAAGCAGCCAATCAATGGCGAATTGCAAACTCGCAAGCCCTACTTGCAGCTACGACAGGGCACACTGGGACGAAATGCAAGACATCATCCAGCATTTGCCCAAGGAACACCAAAAAACGTGCCCAACAAGTAGTTGAAGAGGGACAGGTCGTATCAAATAATCAAATACGGTCTGCCCTAGACTCTGCAGATACAGCAGCACGGACTGTCAACACAGCTGTGACAATTCGAAGGCATGAATGGCTTCAAAGTTCTGGATTCAAACCAGAAATACAACAGGCTGTACTAAATATGCTGTTTAATCAACATCAGTTGTTTGGGCCGGAGGTGGATACCACGATCGAGAAGATGAAAAAATACATGGCCAAAGCCATGGGCGCGCTATTCCTCACAATACAGAGGCACATTTAGGAAACCACAGTTTAGGGGAGGGTTTCGACAACAGACATCTGAACCATCCACCTCCCAAACAAAACCCACCTACCAGTCGCAGTACCAAAGAGAGGGGTTTTGTGATTCCTACAGAGGACATTTCCCAAGAGGAAGAGGGAAATTCCAGCCCTCCAAACCAAGCCCTAGCAAACAGTGACTTCAATGTCACACTTCCCCAACACTTGTCACCAGTAGGGGGGAGGCTAACCAAATACTACCAAAATTGGACACATTACCACAGACACGTGGGTCCTATCAATTATCCAACATGGTTATTGCATATAATTCAGAACATTCCCTCCAAATGTTCCACCAAAACCAAACAGACTGTATCCACAACACTTAGACCTATTACAAATAGAGGTCCAATCACTGCTACAGAAACAAGCCATAGAGCTAGTACCTTATCACCAGAAAGGAACAGGCATTTACTCCCTGTATTTCCTTATTCCAAAAAAGGACAAAACACTAAGGCCTATCTTAGATCTCAGAACACTGAATCTCTTCATCAAATCCGATCTTTTCCACATGGTAACACTTCAGGACGTAGTTCCTTTACTAAAAAAAAAAGGGGAATACATGACAACACTGGATCCCAAGGATGCGTATTTTCGCATACCCATCCATCCATCCATCTCACAGGAAATGCCTAGCCGTAGTAGCAGCTCATATAAGGAGACAGCACATACATGTATTTCCATATCTAGACGATTGACTAATAAAAGCCAACACTCACCGACAATGTCAATTGCACACGCAATACGTCATAGATACTCTACACAAACTAGTTTTCTATAAATTACCAAAAATCACATCTACAGCCATACCAAATACAACAATACTTGGGAGCAACACTCAACACACAAAGAGTAATTGCCACTCCAAGTCCACAAAGAGTTCAGTCGTTTCAAAATGTAACATCAAGCATGCAATCAAACCAACAATAAACGGTAAGGTTTGTGATGAAACTACTAGGCATGATGTCCTCATGCATAGCTATTGTCCCAAACGCAAGACTACACATGCGACCCTTACAACAGTGCCTAGCAAAACAATAGACGCAGGCACAGGGTCAACTCCAAGATCTAGTGTTGATACACCGCCAAACACACTCTTCGCTTCAATGGTGGAACCCTGTAAATTTAAACAAAAGGCGGCCTTTTCAAGACCCAGTGCTTCACGCCGTTATCACAACAGACACTTCCATGATTGAGTGGGGAGCACACCTCAACAATCACAGCATACAAGGTCGATGGGACAGTCAACACAAAAACTACTTCACATAAATCACTTGGAACTGCTAGCAGTATTTCTAGCATTAAAAGCGTTCCAGCCACTTCTAGCCCACAAACACATTCTTGTCAAAACAGACAATATGACAACAATGTATTATCTAAACAAACAAGGGGGACACACACTTGTCACAGCTGTCTCTCTTAGCACACAAAAGTTGGCATTGGGCAATTCACAACAACATTCGCCTGAAAGCACAATACATACCAGGCATTCAAAATCAGTTAGCCGACAATCTCCGTCGAGATCAGCAGCAAACTCACAAATGGGAAATATATCACCAGATTCTACAAGATCACTTCTACCGCTGGGGGACACCAAACATAGATCTATTTGCAACGCAAAATGCCAAAACTTCGCGTCCAGGTACCCACACCCTCAGTCTAGGGGCAATGCTCTATGGATCAGCTGGTCAGGGATATTTGCTTATGCTTTTCCCCCTCTCCCACTCATTCCCTATCTGGTCAACAAACTGAATCAAAACAAACTCAAACTAATACTTAAAGCACCAACGTGGGCTCGCCAACCGTGGTACACCACACTGTTGGGCCTATCTGTGGTACCCCACATCAAACTACCAAACAGACCAGATCTGTTAACACAACACAAACAGCAGATCAGACACCCGAATCCAGCATCGCTCAACCTAGCAATCTGGCTCCTGAAGCTTTAAAATTTGGATATCTGAACCTTTCTAAAGAATGTATGGAGGTCATTAAACAAGCAAGAGAACCCACAACTAGACATTGTTACGCTAACAAATGGAAAAGATTTGTTTGTTACTGCCAGGCTAATCACATTACTCCACTAGACGCCTCCACACAAAGCATTGTAAGTTACTTACTG
Organism: Pleurodeles waltl; assembly: GCF_031143425.1. Taxonomy (NCBI): domain Eukaryota; kingdom Metazoa; phylum Chordata; class Amphibia; order Caudata; family Salamandridae; genus Pleurodeles; species Pleurodeles waltl. The sequence goes on from NC_090437.1 coordinate 981,814,612, forward strand.
CACTTACAAAAGTCCAGTCTAGCCTTCTCTTCCATTAAAATACATCTCACTGCAATATCTGCTTATCTGCAAATTAAACATACAAAATCGCTTTTTAGAATCCCAGTTATTAAAGCCTTTATGGAAGGTCTAAAAAGAATCATACCCCCAAGGACACCACCAGTGCCTTTGTGGAATCTTAATATTGTATTGACACGACTCATGGGCCCACCATTTGAACCCATGCATTCTTGTCAAATCCAATTTTTAACTTGGAAAGTAGCCTTTCTAATAACCATCACTTCACTTAGAAGAGTTAGCGAAATACAGGCGTTTACTATTCAGGAACCCTTTATACAAATACATAAACATAAGGTGGTTCTCCGTACAAATCCACAATTCCTACTAAAAGTCATAGCTCTGTTTAATCTAATCCAAACTGTAGAACTCCCAGTCTTTTTCCCACAGCCAGACTCAGTAGCAGAAAGGGCATTACATACGTTAGACATAAAAAGAGCGCTAATGTATTACATTGACAGAACAAAACAATTTCGTAAAACAAAACAATTGTTCGTAGCTTTCCAAAAACCACATGCAGGTAACCCTATATCCAAACAGGGCATTGCCAGATGGATAGTCAAATGCATACAAACCTGTTACCTAAAAGCGAAAAGAGAATTACCCATTACTCCAAGGGCACACTCCACTAGAAAGAAAGGCGCCACAATGGCTTTTCTTGGTAATATACCAATGACAGGAATTTGTAAGGCAGCCACTTGGTCTACGCCTCATACATTTACTAAGCATTACTGTGTAGATGTGGTAGCAGCACAACAAGCCACAGTAGGACAGGCTGTACTAAGAACATTATTTCAAACAACTTCAACTCCTACAGGCTGACCGCTGTTTTGGGGAAGATTACTGCTTTGTAGACTATGGATAGCATGTGTATCTGCAGCTACACATGCCATTGAACGGAAAATGTCACTTACCCAGTGTACATCTGTTCGTGGCATGTTGCGCTGCAGATTCACATGCGGCCTCCCACCTTCCCGGGAGCCTGTAGCCGTTTTAGTTGCGTTAAAAAATTAACATTTGTAAATATGTAAATAAATATTCCTTTACTACAAAATATGTATATATAGATATACTCCATTGCATGGGCACCTCTAGTATCCTTACTTTATCAACTTCTACCTCACCATTTGCGGGGAAAACAATCTAAGATGGAGTCGACGCCCATGCACAATGGAGCCGAAAGGGAGGAGCCACTCGGTCCCGTGACTCGAAAAGACTTCTTCGAAGAAAAACAACTTGTAACACTCCGAGCCCAACACTAGATGGCAGGAACAGTGCACAGCATGTGAATCTGCAGCGCAACATGGCACGAACAGATGTACACTGGGTAAGTGACATTTTCCATATATATATATATATGGTTCAGACGTGTTTTCTCTCGCTCTGAGATTTCAATTCGGAAAACGTTTTTAAAAACGTTGTTTTCGTCGGTATTGTATCGATCGCATTATTCATCTACCATCGAAACAACAGTACTGTAGGAAAACAACTTTGTTCGCCCTTCTGGGCACGCTCACAACTCTGGCCTATTCGGCCGACTGCATGGAGAGCCTCATGGACCGGACTCCATTCCGATTCTGCCATCTGTGCCACGCTAAGTACCCATACACAGACCAACATCTGGTTTGCAACCTCTGCCCTTCTCTAGACCATCAGGAGGAAAACTGAGAGCCCTGTCGATCATTCCGATCAAAAAAAAACTCTGAGACCAAAGAGCAAGAAGGCTAGAAATGGCGTAGAAGATCGGAGAACATTTCGACATTACAGAAGAGGAACAAATGCAGACAGCAGTCTCTATCCGAGATACAGAGTCGGAGCAGAAATCCGAAGAAGACAGACCCATCACAGCCGGCCAGCATGTGAGTACATCTGTCCCTGTACCCCCACTCAAGAAACAGCACAATGCCTTGGGTACACCACTGCTGGAAGGCCATGGTTTGGCCCGAAAAGACTGTTGGTGACAAACCTTCTGGTTCGGCACAGAAAATGGCCACGCCTTGCAACTTCGGAGTCGACAAATACTATTAAAAGCTCCATTTCAGACTCCAGCACAAAATAACACTTTTTGGAGTCGAAAGTTAGAAAAACTGTTACTGAGCCGAGACCTTCCCTGTCATTTTCGATACCGAAAAAACACCAAACTTTAGAACCGAAAAAGGCAGGTTATACAGAGGAACAAGGACTTTCCAAAAGACTGCGAGAAAGCCATAAAACCTCTGAGGAAGAGACAGATATTGAACCAATCCTTCAAATTATGGATGAGAGACAGTCTAGCATACACATCCATAAAGAAGCAGGGAGAATCATCACAGCATCTCCTTTAAAAACCAAGAGAAAGCTTGCATTTCAGGAGATATTGGACACTGCACAGCCCCCAGCTAAAGTGCCAGAATAAAAATAGAAGACACCACCTCCTCAGTCTTCTCCTCCTCATTCTCCGCACCTGACTAGCTCGCCTCACACAAGTCCTACACCAATGCATTCTCCAATTATTATTATCAACAAGACACTGTTGATCTATGGGACCTTTACGACCCTGGTCCCATTCCAAGCAACGACCCCTCTAAACCATCTCCACCTGAAGATACTACAGTATATAATCAGGTTATAGCCAGGGCTGCAGCCTATCATGGGGTTGCAATGCACACAGAACCCCTAGAGGAAAACCTTTAGTTTAATACATTATCCTCAACCCATTTTAGGTACCAATGTCTCCCAAAGCTACCAGGCATGGTAAAGCATGCAGACCAAATTTTTAATGAGCCTGTGAAAGCAAGAATAATAACGCCTAGGATAGAGAAAAAGTATAAACCTGCACCTTCTGACCTTGATTACATCACCCATCAGGTGCCACCCGATTCAGTACTGGTTAGCGCAGCAGGAAAAAGGGCAACTATCCAGTCCTCAGGAGATGCACCCCCTCCTGATAAGAAGAGCAGAAAATGTAATGCTGCTGGAAAGAGTTCCGTCCCAAGCAGCAAACCAATAGAGGATAGCTAATTCCCAGGCAATACTAGCCCGTTATGATAGAGCCCATTGGGATGAGATGCAGGATATGATACATCATCTCCTAAAAGAACACCTGAAGAGGGCACAACATGTAGTAGAAGAATGGCAAGCTGTTAGTAACAACCTAATAAGGTGTGTCCTTGATGCAGCTGATACAGCTGCAAGGAGTGTCAACACATCAGTTACTATTCGTAGACACGCATGGCTGCGCTCCTCTGGTTTTAACCAGAAATACAACAGGCTGTGTTAAACATGCCATTTGATAAGAAACATCTTTTTGGGCCAGAGGTAGACACAACAATAGAAAAACTATGAAAAGACTAAGACACAGCCAAGGCAATGAGCACACTCTATTTTTCACCATATAGAGGGTCATTTTGTAAGCCTCAGTTTCGAGGAGGTTTCAGACCACAACCCTCAGAAGCATCAACTTCCCAAGCAAAACCAACTTATCAAACCCAGTACCAGCTAGGTGGGTTTAGAGGCACATACAGAGGACAGTACTCTAGAAATAGAGGTAAATTCCAAACCTCTAAACTGCCTAAAACACAACCAAAACAGTGACTTCCAAATCTCCTGTGGAGGGAACAGTACAGCAGTTCCACACACATTGGCAAAATATAACCACAGACACCTGGGTGTTATCAATTATCCCCAATGGCTATTTTCTTGAATTGATAAACATTCCACCAAGGTATCACAATTTAACCCCAGAACAGTTCTGTTACAACAAGAGGTTTAATCGCTACTACTCAAACAAGCAATAGAGTTAGTTCCACAGTCTCAACTAGGAACAGGAGTTTATTCACTATACTTTCTAATTCACAAAAAAGATGGCACCCTCAGGCCACTATTAGACCTCAGGCCACTGAATTTGTACATCCTATCAGAATATTTCCACATGGTTACTCTGCAAGATGTTATCCCACTGCTACTAAAACAAGACTTTATGACAGCCTTAGACCTCAAGGATGCATATTTCTACATACCCATCCATCCAGCCCACAGAAAATACCTCAGATTTGTAATACAAGGAAAACACTACCAATTCAAAGTGTTAACTTTCGGCATAACAACAGCTCCAAGGGTATTCACAAAGTGCTTAGCAGTAGTAGAAGCCTACCTAAGAAGACAACATATCCATGTCTTTCCATATCTAGACGATTGGCTAATAAAATCAAACAATGCCAAAGTCATAAACGTTACGTGATAGAAACCCTGCACACCCTAGGTTTTTCTATAAACTACTAAGAGTCACACCTTCAACCAGCACAAGTACAACTGTATTTAGGTGCTATCCTAAATACTAAACTAGCTCTAGCGTATCCAAATACACAAAGGATACAGGCTTTTCAAACTCTAGTACCACTTATACAACCAAATCAACATTACACTGTAAGATTTGTCATGAAAATCCTAGGAATGATGGCATCTTGCATCTTGCATTGCAATAGTTCCACACGCAGGATTAAACATGAGGCCCTTAAAACAGTGCCTTGAACAACAATAGCCAAAGGCACACGGTCAACTTCAAGATCTAGTGTTGATAGATCGCCAGACACACATGTCCCTTCAGTGGTGGAATCGCAGCAATTTAATCAAAGGGCGGTTGTTTAAGACCCTGTGCCTCAAACCATAATTACCACAGATGCATCAGTGATTGGTTGGGGAGCTCACCTAAACAATCACGAAAGGGCAATGGGATGTCAAATAGAAGCAGCTACATAAAACCATTTAGAGTTATTAGCCCTGTTTCTTGCCCTCAAAGCCTTTCAACCTCTTCTCAGACAGAGGAATGTTCTTATAAAGACAGACAACATGACAGCCATGTATTATCTCAACAAACCGTGAGGGACACAAAAATTGGAAATGGGCAATTCACAGTCAAATTTATCTATTTGCACAGTACATTCCAGGGATAGACAATCAGTTGGCAGATGTCCTCAGTAGAAATCACCAACAAACACATGAATGGGAGATTCATCCTCAAGTACTTCAAAAGTACTTTCAAAAGTGAGGAACACCAAACATAGATCTATTCGCAACAAGCTAAAACACAAAATGCCAAAACTTTGCATCAAGACACCCACATTCCCTATCCAAAGGCAATGCTCTATGGATCAATTTCTCAGGGATATTTGCATACGCTTTTCCCCCCTCTCCCACTCCTTCCATTTCTAGTCAACAAGTTGCGTCAAACTTTACTCAACATGATACTCACAGCACCAACATGGGCACGTCAGCCATGGTACACAACACTACTAGATCTGTCTGTAGTACCACACTCAACTCCCGTGCAGCCCAGATCTGACATCCAGACTCCAATGCTCTCAATCTAGTGATTTGGCTCCTGAAGTCATAGAATTTGGATATTTAAAACTCCCATCAGAATGTATGGAAGTTATTAAACAAGCACGAAAACCCTCTATTAGACAGTGCTACACAAACAAATGGAGAAGATTTCTATATTATTGTAAATCCAAAAACTTAGATCCTGTAGACATTGTATGCTATTTACTTCATTTGCAAAAATCAAATTTAGCATTTTCCTCAATAAAAATACACCTTACTGCAATATCTGCATATTTACAAACTATTCAACATAGCTCTTTATTTGGAGTTCCTGTGTTTAAAGCTTTCATGGAAGGCTTAAAACGCTTCATTCCACCAAGAACATCACCAGTTCCATCTTGGAATCTAAATATAATGCTTACGAGACTTATGGGACCACCTTTTGAACCCATGCACTCTTGCCAAATTCAATTTCTAACATGGAAAGTTGCCTTCCTGGTGGCAATTACTCCTTTAAGAAGAGTAAGTGAAATACAAGATTTTAGTCTTCAGGAACCTTTCTTCCAAGTACACGAGCACAAAGTTGTAGTAAGAACAAATCTCAAATTTCTACCAAAAGTAGTCTCACCATTTCATATTAATCAAACAGTCGAACCGCCAGTCTCCTTCCCACAGCCAGAACCTGTGGCAGAAACAGCTCTACATACATTAGACCTCAAAAGAGCTTTAATGTACTACATAGACAGAACTAAACTATTTAGGAAAACAAAACAACTTTGTCGCTTTTCAACAACCACATACAGGCAATCCTAAATCAAAACTAGGTTTAGCAAGATTTATTGTAAGGTGCATACAAACATGCTATTCCAAAGCAAAAAGACAACTTTTAGTCACTCCTAAAGCACATTCTACAAGAAAGAAAGAAAGGTGCAACAATGGCTTTTGTAGGAAACATACCAATGGCTGATATATGTAAAGCAGCTACATGGTCAACACCTCATACATTTATTAAACACTACTGTGTGGATGTACTATCACAACAACAAGCCACAGTAGGACAGGCTGTTCTGAGAACATTATTTCAAACAACTTCAACTCCTACAGGCTAGTCACTGCTATTTAGGGAGGACAAACTGCTTTGTAGTCTATGCATAGCATGTGTATCTGCAGCTACACATGCCATTGAACGGAAGATGTCACTTATCTGTTCGTGGCATGTTGTGCTGCAGATTCACATGCAACCTCCCTCCTCCCCGGAAGCATGTAGTCGTTTAAGTTAACACATTTGTACATATGTATATACATTTACATTTGCATGGACATCTTTTTCCACTTATATACTTTATCACTCCTTCCTTTACCCTCTGCGGAAAAACAATCTAACAATGGAGTCGATGACCATGCGCAATGGAACCGAGAGGAGGAGTCACTCGATCTCGTGAATCTATAAGGCTTCTTCGAAGAAAAAGCAACTTGTAACATTCCGAGCCCCAAACTAGATGTCGGAATAGATCTGCACGGCATGTGAATCTGCAGCACAACTACCACGAACAGATGTACACTGGGTAAGTGACATTTTCTATATATATATGTATATGTGTGTGTGTGTGTGTGTTAAAATATATATGGAAATGTGTGTGTGTTAAAATATGTGTGTGTGCGTGTTGAAATATATATATATGTGTTAATATATGTAAATATAAATAATATATATTTACATACAACACACCCCACCCCCCAATATATTCTGTTCTCCATATGATAGGACTCATACTAGGTGGAGTCAAATATGTTTAAGTTTAAACCTACTATTCCACTGTTTAGTGGCATCCATTATTATTTTATTTCTTATGCTACTTGGTACATATGTTTACACTTCAGGTCTGTCAATGACAGCTTTTCATATATTTTCTTTGTTACCCTAGTGGGTTGGATAAATGATAATTTAGGTTGTTTGTTTCTCTTTTCTGTGAAGAACTTTTTGCTCAAAAGTTAGTTACTGTTATGGTATGTACCTTGCTTTGAGTAAAGCATTTTCTGAATGCCTTATGAGCAGTGATAGGAACTGAGGCTGGATTGCTCAGCAGGTAGAGCATCAGACCCTCACTTTGAGGGGACAGGGTTCAAGTCTCTGTCATGTGTTTATTCTTTTTAAATTAGGATGACTTAAATATATTTAGATTTAGTGTCCCTTATAGAGAACTTTTGATTATTAGAACTCTGTGGGAGTCTTTGAATATGGTTCATCTATTTGTACGAGAGTTTATAATAAACCTCTTGTTTCCCCTTGCTTAAATGTTTGGTGTGTATCTTATACTTTTATTATTATAGTCTTTGTGCGACCTTGCATTTCATTACTCAGTTGAACTTATCAGTTAGTAGTATGAGGTTCTGTTGATGGGCTTGTACAGCACAGATGTATACCTCGAAATTACTGCTTGTATTTTTCAGGAAGCGTGGTTTTTAGCCTACATTAATTGTCCGTGGCTGTGTTTTTGGACTCTTTTAGTTCTGCTGGTTTTGTTGTTACTTCACAAGCTTTTCACTGTTAGTGGATATGTGGTATTTAGGTATTGCTTGTAGCAAAGTTCTGTACCTTTGCTAGTTCAAGTACCTTGTAGATCAGAGCATTCACATTTTCCTGAGTCCTAAGATATCCTATGTTTTTTTCATGAAGACACCATCATGTAGACCTTTCTGTATTGTTGGCTATCTTTCACTTATGGGTGGATACTTAATAGTTTCTCCGTGTTATTTAAGCACTAAGGTTTAGTCTTTCTTGGGATTATGTCATGCTGTCAGGTTATTTGCTGTCACTCTGTTTTACAGAGTGCTTTAGTATTTCTAAACCTTTAGGGGTTATGACACTTTTGCTGTACTCTTAAGACTTCCTTCTTTCTTAACAGAATTTTCCCTCAGACTGTGCACTTCTCTTCTTTGAGAAGGTCTATATACAGTTGTATATGAGGGAAGTGGTGTTTTTGATAACTTATATTTTTGTACTGTCTCCCAAAAAAAACCAAAAAAACTGTAGACACTTTATTTCCCATATTCAACAATCGTTGCGCTTCTATAGGTGGCAACTATGTCCATCCTTCAACTTGTACTAAATTGTTTTTAGTTTTGAATGACCACTTCGTAGGGTGTAGGAAACTGTCTTTCAACACAGCGCACTAGAATGAAGTACACTGTGCAGAGAGTCCAGTGGATGCCTAATTGGTTTGGAGAGGCAAAAGTAGATAGGACTTTATGCTTTATTTTGTGGTAGTGTGGGTGAGCAGTTTGTCTTATCAGAGGGTAGTGCGCTAAGCATTTGATGTACTCACAGAGGCAATAAAGGAGATACACACTCAAAGAATAAATCCGAGACCAATTTAGAAAAATTGCATTTTTTAAAAATGTTTCAAACCCAAAATATTTGTAATCAGGTAAGTAGACTTTTAAGCATAAATAATTTGCAGTTTCAGAAATCACACTTAGTGCAATTTTCAGAGTTCTCTCATTGTTATCCTATGGAGGAAAACAATGTTCAGCAAACTGGGCTAACAACGACTTGCAAACCAATCTCAGAGAGTTAAGGTAAGTACTGGGCTCTAATCAGAACCACACCAGCAGGTACTGCAGACAGCGCTGTAGGGGTTCAGTAAAACATCGGGTGCCCAATGGTTTCCTGTGGGAGTTTGATCCTTGTGCCAATGGGATGCCCACCTTTAGGGAGACTACATCCCTTCTATGACATCTTCCGTTGGGATGTGGGCTTAACACTAGTGGCCTAGTTCCTTCCAAGCAAGATGGAGAAACTTGAAAAGTAGTGTCCTCTTCAGCTTGTCCACCCTAGGGGTGGGGTTGGCATGAAGTGTGCACACCGCCTAATATACCTAATTTCCCCACCTGTGCTGGCGCCAAAGGTGGGGTCAGGACAGGAGGGTTTGTCATCTCTGCCATTTGGAGAGACCTGGGTCGCATTACAAAGGCAGCAAGACCTTTAAACTTCCCGCCCTGGAATGTCAATCCTGCTTGGATGAGGTGATAACACCTCCACCAGTGCAGGCTTTTGTCTCAAGCCTTCAAGAGTGCTGGCTCTCACCTCATGGAGCCAGAAAAACGTCTGTGGCTGAACTGGTCAAGACCAGTCAGTCAACACACTAGTAGTTGGTAGGTTTTCAGTGGGCACCTCTAAGGTGTGCTCTCTGAGTGTTTATTAATAAATCCATCACTGGGATCAATGAGGATTTATTATTCTGAGATGTTTGATACCAAACTTCCAGGGTTCAGAGAAGCAATCATGTAGCTGGGGAACTTGTAGTGACCAGTGTCCAGCGCATGCATTTAAAATGGCTTTCCTGTACACTTACTATGTCTAGGAATTGACAAAGTCCTAGTAGGGGAATATTTGCTCATGCATATATGCCCTGATGTGCAATATAATGCACCCAGCCTTAGGGCTGTAAGGCCTGCTAAAAGGGTGACTTACATATATTGTATGCAGTGTTAGGGGACATGGCACACAGGCTGTGTGCCATGTAGTTTTTTCATTTTGGGAGTACCCTGTCACACGACCTGCAATGGCAGTCTGCATAAGATTGGTGCTGGATCCCTCAGAGTGGCACAAGTTGCGCTGCAGCTCTGAGGGGCCCTCTTGAGTACTCATGCAGTAGGTACCAGGGGTACCATTTACTAGGGACTTATAGGGGCTGAAGGGTCGGGGCACTTGGGGATCAAGTGCCCAGGTGCCTTGTTTTAAGGAAGTAACATTGGCATTAGGGGCCTGGTTTGCCGGAACCCAGTGTACTTCAATCAAAGTTGCATCTAAAAACCATGCAAAAAGGGTGAGGGGTCTGGGGGGGGCTACTGCAACCAGATCCTAGCTCCCCACATAGGGTGTTTATCCATGGACAGAATACTCAAATTGATTTTTTGTTACTTTTTGTTTTAAGTGCTGAAGACAGGTTTTTGGTCTTATGTATGTGGATCTCTTTTCCTTCTTATAGATCCACATAGTAACCTTGTCTTCTCTGTGCTGCCAATGTTTTTCTTTTCATTTTCACTGTTTTATTTAATATTGTTAGTATTGGCCTGATGGGGAGTTACTCAGACAAGTTGCATTGCTTTAACAGCTTGGGTAGCTGTTGTTTTCCTGAGTTGTATATCATCTTCCATAACATCCATCTGGTTATGTCGACACTATCTGGCTGAATATTCAGTGTAAGAAGCTGGCTCTGTATATACTATATCAAAGTGAGCTGTAGTGTGCGCAGAGTCCAGGGGTTCCCCAGAGGCTAAAGTAGATAATACTAATGCTCTCTTTTGTGGTAGTGTGGCCGAGCAGTTAGGCTTACCAGAGGGTAGTGCAAAGCATTTGTTGTACACACAGACAATAGAAGGAGCACACACTCAAGAACTTATCTGCAGACCAATGGTTTTTATATAGCAAAAATATATTTTCTTTATTTTTAGAACCACAAGATTCAAGTTGCAGGTAAGTACTTCAATAGATTAGTATTTCACACTGTTTGAAATCGATAAGTTAAACAGTTTTTGAAATATTGGCAATAATCTGTCTTAAAAATAAACAGTGCAGTTTTCAGAAACCGTTCCTGTGGGGAAGAAAAGTTAATTTGGCTTGCAGGTAAGTATTCAACTTAGTTTCAGTCTGCGGGTTTTTTGGAGGTCCACCGGTTGGGTGTTCAAGTTAACCCCAAACACCCACCACCAGCAACACGGGGCCGGCCGGGTGTAGAGGTCAAAGATGAGCAACTTTTACGTGGGCTACTATGGAGACAGAAGGTACTCGGAATCAGGACTGCCTGCAGGTAAGTACCCGCGGCTCGGAGGGCAGACCAAGGGGAGATTAGAGGAGCACTAGAGGGGCCACAAGTAGGAACCAAACACACACCCTCAGCAGCACAGGGCCGCCTGGTGCAGGGTGCAAACAGGACGTCAGATTTATAATGCTGGTCTGAGGGGACCCCAGAGGTCACTCGGAGGCTGCAGGCAAGGTCCAGAGGGAGCGTCTCGGGCACACCACCAGTTGGACAGGGAGGAGGGCCGCCTGCTGAATGTGGCTGCACCAGGTGTCAGTTTCTCCAATGCCTGGGGGCTGCTGGTGCAGTTGGTCCTTTGGTGTTGGATATCTTCGTCCAGAGCTTTCGCGGTCAGGGGGAATCCTCAGGATTCCCTCTACAGATGTCGTCGTAGAAGGGTGGAGAGGTCAACCCAGGGTGGGCACTTGCTCTGAATCACCTGGGGATCCTCTCTAGCTGGTTGGACCACCTGGACACGGGCCATGGGTGTCTGGTGCAAAGTGGTTAGGACTCACGCATTCGGAGTGAGTTTGAAGTCCTTAGTTGTTGGTTTCTGTTTGGAAAAAGCCGCTGTCCATGGGATTTCTTGGTCCTTTTGGGTGCAGGGCAGTCCTTTGGAGTTTGGCCCTCTGAATGCATTGCTGTTCTTTTGCAGGTTCTTTGAAGCAGGAGACAGGCCGGTAGGGCTGGGGATAAATCAGTTGTCGTCTTCCTTCTTTGCTGGGGTTTTCAGCTGAGCAGTCCTTCTTGCCAGGTCGCCAGGTGAGCTGGGTTCAGGAAGGACCTTAAATACAAGATTCAGGGGCGTTACAGGGGTTAGAGGGCAGTAGCCAATGTCTACCGTCCCTGGGGGTGGCTGCATCCTCCTTGTGTCCTCTCCCTTTGGGGAGGGGGCACATTCCTATCCCTATTGATCTCTGACCTCCAAACCAAGATGGAGGATTCTGCAGGGAGGAGGTCACTTCAGCTCTGGACACCTTAGGAGTGGTCCCAGCTGAAGTGGCCACTCCTCCTTGTTTTTCCTAAGTTACTTGCCGCCAATAGTGGGGCTTTTTCTGGGGGGAGGGTATCTCTACTAGCTGGAGTGCCCTGGGGCACTGTAACACGAGGCCTGAGCCAGGTGTTAGAGTTCCTGCAGGGGGGGAGGTTTGAAACACCTCCACCCAGTGCAGGCTTTGTTTCTGGCCTCACAGAGCACAAATGCCTTCACCCCATGGGGTCCGAAACTTGTCTGCTAGTGGCAGGCTGACACAGACCAGTCAGTTCTACACTATAGGATTGGGTAAAATACAGGGGGCATCTCTAAGATGCCCTCTGTGTGCATTTTTTAATAAATCCCACACTGACATCAGTGGGTGTTTATTGAGGGGGATGCCATGTCGACTTTACATTTGTCTCCTCACTAACACTCACAATCTGCAATGGCAGTGTGCATGTATTTGGTGAGGGGTCCCTTAGGGTGGCATAACACATGCTGCAGCCCTTGGGGACCCTCCCTGGTCACAGGGCCCTTGGTACCACTGTTACCTTTTACAAGGGACTTATCTGTGTGCCAGAGGTGTGCCAATTGTGGAAACAGTGGTACATTTTTAGGGAAAGAACACTGGTGCTCGGGCCTGGTTAGCAGGATCCCAGCACACTCCCAGTCAAGTCAACATCAAAATGAGGCAAAAGGTGCGTGGGGGTGGGGGGTAATTGCAACAAGTGCCAGTTTCCTACACTCTGCTTTATATGTGTATATAAGTATTTTTTTTCCTATGTGCATTATATATAATGGATGATCCTAGAGGTATTCAAGTTATCTATAGCTGCTTTTCTTAGTGAAAGACCGATTTCTATACCAATAGCTGCTGTTGTCTTGGACTCATTTCTATTAAAGTATTCTCATGCTTTTTTCAGGAGATGGGCCTTTTCTCTGTTTTTACAGAGCAGATTTGAGTAGGATAGGACTTCTACAGCAGATAGTTATTGCTTAGTGGCATGACATCCCGATCCTGGTTCCTCATGTACCGAAACACACATGGGTTGAGATCTTGCTATGGGAGGAAATAGTTTTTTATTCATATTGTGGGTTGGCTTTTGACACTGTTGTTTCCATGCTTTTCATTGTCTTTAGGATTTTACTTATCTGTTGTCCTTTCCACAGCTCTTATGTTTTAGAGTGTTATTGCTCACCTAAAATTCTTCTGAACGTCCAGCTTTTTTCTTGTTCTCGACCTGTTTGGTTCTAGTTAGAGACTTTTAATAGAATCAGTTTGCAGACCTACCTCTGGGGATGGTATTTCTTTGGTATCTGATTCTAAAGTAAGAAATCTGCAGCTAGGTGTCTATCAGATAAACAAGTTACTTGCCTTTGGTAACACATTATCTGGTAGAGACAGGATCTAGCTGTAGATTCCTAAACTGAGTTTTGCTTGGTCTCAAAGATTCCATTTCTGAGATTAACATCCTGAACTGGAAATTTTGTGATTGACACAATGGTGTTTCTTGTTCTAGCACACTTTCATTAGGCAGTCTCTAGGTGGCTCCACGTTTTTGGTGCGGGAAATAGTCACATAAGAAATTGACGTCGGCGGGGGTGGTTTTTATAGACTCAGTTGACATCACATCCGGTGGACGATAATGATACGGAGTTGCGCCATGATATCTTCTAATGCACTGATGTGCTAGAGAAAAAAGTTTCGGGTCAAGTCTGGCTCCTGGGGAGGGTTTTCGAGTAAGGAATCTGTGGTTAGATCCTTTCTCTACCATGGACTTCGTTTTGGCTTGCCCCTTTCGACCTCTGGCAATGCCTTGGCGATCCCTGGCGTTAGAGGTGGCAAAATCAGTGTCAGGGGAAACTCGTCTTTGTATGGTGGTTGGGGCTCCAGTTTTCTTGTTTTCATGCAATTTTTTATTACACTAATAGTGTATAATATCATGCTATATATTATTCACTATTAGTGTAATAAAGAATAGAGTACCATTAGCTGGAAATGACTCACCCTGGCAGCTAAGTTAAGTTTATATGTGTATATAAATAAAAAAAAAAGCTTTTAAATGTATGTTGCATGCATGCTTGTGGATGAGTGTGTTTTTATGGGAAAGTGTTTTAATGCGTGTGTAGGCATGTGTGTGTTAAGTAAAGGTCAAATGGCGTGTGATGTCACTTCTGCTACCCCTTTTATTTTGGTGAATTTACTTTCTTGGTCTCTACCAGATAAATTGTTACTGAAGGTAAGTAACTTGTTTATCCGTTCACTGTTCTACTTGGACATGAAGTTTGCTAGTGTTCACAGAATGTGTCATTATTAGTAGCCCTCCTTCATAGTGAGATGGTACTTTAGTCATAGACAAATGTCTGTCAAAGATGTATACGCTGGGGTTCAGCTCATACATTGGAAAGGTATTTAAAAAACGACATTGTTAAATTGTTGGGTTTCAAAATAACTATGAAGAAATCATGCCTCATTCCATGTCTAAAGATACCATTCCAGTGGGTAATTTATTTATACAGGTATCTATAACATTCCTCTTTTAACTTGTTTTTATGAATCTATTAAGTTTAAACATTATGAGCAATGAGAGAAAACAAATGCAAAACACAGCTATTACAGTAAATAGACAAGTGTAAAATATATATGCTCCAGTTGTGGGTCAACAACAGTAGGATAGCATAAAGTTGAAATTAAAACTTGCATCCAGTGACCAGTATGGTGGTTACACATTTGACCAAGCTTCATCTATGGGGGTCACTAAAATCATATTGGGGCCCCCAGGTTTGTGCATGTTAAGCAGAGCATTTCCTGGGGCATGTAAACAGTCTCCTCGGCCACCAAGCGTTGGTCTGTGCCCCTGAGCCCTATTCACCGGAGGGTGCCCTTTAATCTCTCTATCTCCTGGCTGTGTCCCTCTTGGCCACAAGAAGCCCCACCACCACTAGGTTGTGGGACACCACCAGTCCCCACCGAGTCTTCCATTATGCCAAGCAGGACCATCTTAGGATTCAAAGGACACTTCATTCAACAACCTGCCCCAGGGATCGATGTTCAGCTCCCAGATTACTTGGAATTGAATTGCCTCAGAGTGTTTGTGTCTGAGGCAGTCAGGGCTGGAAACCCTTCCTGTCTTCTAGAGCCTCATCCAATGGTGATAAACCCTGTGGAGGAAATTAAACTGAGGTAGAGTTTTGCTGATATGGTCAGAGTTAAAGGAATCGTTTGTGCCCACATTGATTCATCATACTCTCATCCTCCAACTTCCCCAGGTCAGCCACCGAAATCAGCTGAAGCTTTTCAGTAGTGTCAGGGACATTTATGACCAAAGGTCTGTTCTCTCGAAATTCACTTCTCACCCAGTGGTTTGATCGTGAGCGCAGCCTCAACAGGATTGAAGTCCAGTCATAGTACTGCAGTGTGTTTTG
This sequence comes from Pleurodeles waltl, assembly GCF_031143425.1. Lineage (NCBI taxonomy): Eukaryota > Metazoa > Chordata > Amphibia > Caudata > Salamandridae > Pleurodeles > Pleurodeles waltl. The sequence continues at coordinate 981,830,176 of NC_090437.1, forward strand.
GAATTGTAGGTATCAGTAGAACTGAGTTCTCAGGAGCACAGATTTCTGCAAAAGTTGGTCAGAAGTTTTGATACTCCTGGAGTCCCAAATGTCCCCCAGTTGTGAGAGCCCTGTGTCATTGCAAGATTGGAAAACCTGCAGGTGAGACATGAGGCAGCCACAACCCACACCAGAGAGGAGGATAGTTTGTACGGAACATCCACCAGCCAGTGTGCTAATGCGCGTCATGCCAACACAAAATAGATAAGTTAATGATGGAGGGAAGAGAGTGGGGAGCTATGCAACAGGGAATGTATTCCAGATGGCTTCAACAGGAACATTTCTAACAATCGTTGGATCTGATCTGTCCACAAACAGCCGGTCATTAACCAGAAGGACCTGTGTAGCACAACAAGAAGCCTGAAAGTCAGGAGTCCATAGACCGCCATCGTATTAATGTTGGGTGTATTTTACCATAGATAACCATAGGTATGAGTGCTCAAGCTCCTCCAGATTCTGATAAAATACAGTCTGTAGGGGGAAATGGATGTTTTTGGAGAACATAAAGAAATCTTGGCAGAAGTTGACCTTAAAGTGCATACTGTGGCCCATGATATTCACTGGGATGCCTGACCAATGCTCTAACTTCATCCTTGCTCTTCTGACCAGCCCTACAACGTTTAATTCCCTGACCCTATCTGGGACTGCTGTAAGTAACTTCGCAAAGTACAGCAAATTATCTCCAGCAACCCGGAGTGGACAGCTTGAGAGGTCCTCTGGGGAAAGCCCTTCACCAAGCAATTTATAGTCCTAACTCTGTTTAACAGTAATCCTGAGGCATCACTGAAGACCGTAAGGATCTGTACTATTCTGGGTAAGTAGACTGTAGATTGTTGACTACGTAACAGTTGGTTACCTGCATACAGTGAGAGCCTATCCTCCTGATGTTCTTTCCAAGAAACTGCTCATCTGCATCTGATCCAGCAGGCCAGAGGTTCAACCACCAAAGTAAACAAAAGAGATAGTGGATAGTCCTGCCTAGTGACCTGCTGGGCCCCCAAAGGTCTTGTAAATGGGTCTGTGTAAAGTGTTTGTATGAATCTGCAGAAGCTGGATCAAATTCAGTTCTCCAAAGTAACACATGAGGATATAGTCAATGTACCGTATGAAAAAGCCACTGCTGTATTTACTCTATGGAAGTAATGATGTGTGCTGCGTTTGGGCATAAGGCTGTTCTGGTCAGTGTGCACCAGGGAGTGTATGACCCTAGAAAAGTCTACTGGCCAAGATACAATCCCAAATCGTTACCTCCGTGTTTGAGGCAGATGATGTGATGGAAGCCACAGCCCTGTGGGGGCTTTCATTCGTTTAGCAGCATCACCACAGTGGCCTCGCGCACGTCTCATGGGAAGGACCCCACACAGTCAGACTCCTCAAGAACCAATAGAAGCAAAGAGTAAAATTCAGCAGGGGACCCATTACAACCTCGTGTCTTGCCCCAAGGTAACACCATCATTGCATGCTGAATCTCCTCCTAGAAAATTAGAAGATCTAAGTTGAGCCAGTCCACCATGGAGGGTCTGGATAAAGTTAATTCATTCACTATTGGAAGAGCCAGCTCAGCTGGCAAAGAAGTGAATGCAGTGTACCCGCTCATACTAGTGAGCAAAGGTGCAAAGAATCCCAACGTGAGTGGTAACCTTCCCATTCCTGCGCTTGATGGACAGAATTATAGTCACCTCAAGGTCCCTGTTTGCCAACCGGTACATTTTCCCAATTCATCTCCCCAGTGAAAGAGTCTATGTTGAGTAAGTAACCACGCCTTACAAGATGCGGTTAAACGTTTCTTCTGTAATAGGTTGTAGGTCAGTTTGACCTGTCAAAATGCAGCATCAGATGGGGGAGTGAGCAAAGCATGCCAAAAGTAAGGAGATCTCTTCCTGCAGGCCAGCAACTTCTGACTTTTTCCTTGCCCCTGGTATGAGATGGTCCTGCCCCTAATCAGTCTTGTAGGTCTCCCATAACAGAGAGGAGTGTCTGATAAAGAAGTAATATCAAAGTACTCAGAGGTAACCACCCTCAAGATGTCCGTAACTCAGCCCTCCTGGAGCCACCAAGCGTTAAGTTGCCATAGTTACCCAAAGCCCATTGCTGGGCAGTGGAGGACTAGCTCAATCGAGGAGTAGTCTGATAAACCTTTGAATGATACGCACAGTTTTGCAGTTCTATTTGTGGGGAAATGCAGCATTTCCATGATGTTCAGGTTTAAAAAAAGGCAATGATTTTTTTTTTTTTTTTTAAATTGGAAATGTGTACCCTCAGTTTTCTAATCTCGCTTGGGTGTAGATTTCTGACATTATGGACTTCACAAAAGTTCGGGTTAGTGACCTTTGACAGTCACAGCTTTCCAAAGAGACACCTAAAAAACTTTGTGATTACAGTTTTTTGCCTGTGAGAATGTACCTGTTTGCAAAAAAGCAAGTCCATGTGAACCTCAACCAGGTTTTAAATGTACCCACTTTTCTTCCCATTCTCAAAAGGGGTTTCTACCCTTTTTAAGTTGGGAAGGTTGTAGAAAAAAATTCTGAATGTTCAGAAAAGTGTAGTTGTAAATGCTCACACATTTACATGGCATCCTACCTTAGAATGTGCGCTCCCACCCCATATCTACAAACACGAACATTTTCTTGTGAGTAAATCCTTTCACTTATGCTAAACAGTATTTGAAAATAGCAAAAGTGGGTTTGCATTTGTAAGGAAAAAAAAAAAAAAAAACTACTTTTGAGAATCTGGCCCTCTGTTGCTATTACTTCTGTCTTCTGAGGTTTGTCTGTCCATATGTCCTGAAACATGACCATTTCCAAAAAACGCTCTTGGCATGAAGGGCACTCGAGTAGTAGATTGTAACAAACACAGAAGAAGGGCACTCGGTACAGCAGTACCACTAGCCTCAGGCTCATGGGTTCAAGTGCTGGCAAAATAGTCCTGTTAAGGTTTCTTGGTGGCCACTGCAGCCATTAACAATGTCAGAGTGTGGTCCGTTGTTTTAAGCTACAATTCTGTTTTATGCTATGCTATGCTAAGTGATTCGAGTACGTCATAAAATGGCCTCTGTATTCCAAGCCATCAAGAAGTCTATTTTGATTCCTGATTTAAAGAGCTGGCAGCAACAGGCAGGTGGGTTTCTGGACACCCCTCCAGCCACAGTTGTGGAGTCCAAGGCTAAAACTCTCTGTGAACTCTCTGGAAAAGTTCACACAAAAGGAACCAGAAATAGACACACCTTGTGAAAAGCAGAGTGCACGTTGCTTGGTTCCAAGAGAGATGCTTCCGTTGTGATGCAGGACTGTGACATCAGAACTCAACTCAAATAAGTTATTACGAGCTAGTTGTGATTTCACGGGATACCCATATAGAAGAGTGGCCAGAAAGTTAAGAGGAAGAGTTATTCCGTGGCCTAAGCTCAGTGCGTTGGTAGGTGTCTCTGATGAGGGTAAGAAAGCACCATTTTGAAACCTACTCACTGAAAGATACAGTGGTTTCTTCTGCTGTGGAAAAAAACTAGCTTATCTGCTTTGCACACCTTTCAGGATCTTACCATATGAATTCAGTTAAGGAAATCCAGATCAGGTTTGTATCAGCTAGCAAATTGTGGTGAAAAGTAAGGTGTTGAAACATGGATTCATAAAAAAAAATAAAAAAAACTTTTTACGTTTTTCAGTTTAATCTGATACTTTATGATAGAAGTAGTTTATTTTATTTGATGTAATCAGGGAATAAACATATTTCAATTAATATCTAAACAATATTACTGTAATGTAGTTTGACATCCTCAATGGTCAATTGTAGCCACAAAAAGTGAGGCCAAAGATTAACCAATGACCTTTAGCTGCTTGAAGCTCAAATTATTTTCCACAAATGTAAAGGTTTCTGTTGGGACCCTCTGTAGTTAACCAAAGTGCACAAAAATGTTGACTTAAAGGCGCACAAACTGGCACTGAAGCGCACCCACGTGGATTCAAGGCACACGGTCAGGTTCTTTTGGAACACAGTGAAAGGGACCACTGAGTTCTCACAAATGGTTAAAACTGAGGATCTCTGATAAACCACGACTCAAGAGATCAAGTCCAGCAGAAACTGCAGATCACCTCCTGACTATTTGGGTGGAGGTAGACAAGTGGCCATGGTGTATCCCAATGGAGATGTGGGAGGCGAGTCCACTAACATTACAACACAATTCTCACCATCGCAATAAACTGACTGTTCATCTAAGACTGTGCCCAACACACAACCTTTAATAATATCTCCCATATTTATATATATTTACAGTATAAACACTAATCAGAAAGTAAAAACCACAAAAGTAACAGGTAATGAGACAATGAGATAGAAATCTCGCAATGAGACCGGTAATCTCGTTTACGAATACAGTAACCGGGTAAACTGGATGCTGTACTCGATACACAACACTGGTATCAGGGGCCTTAGCGAAACACTCAATTTGATGTTAAAAAATCTCTGTTTGCAAAGCTCTTATATTCTCAAAACTTGGAACACACCAGGAAGATTAAGACATGCTCCAATGTAATGCAGGACAAGGACAGAAACAAAACCTTAAATGGTCACCATTTCAGAGGATTGCAGTCATCCTGCCAAATTTGATCTCTTGAGACTCAATAACAGTTTGCAAACCTAAAGGTTTACATAGGAGAGGGCACACCAAAGCAATGGAAGTTCAGGTTGCAGGGGATCCTGCAGGGAAAGGTGACAATATCTTCCAGGTTAGCGCAGTCTTATCCAACCAGTAGCTCGTGAGCTGCGAGTAGCTCTCCTGTCTGCAGCCCGTCCTCCTAAATTAGTAGTTTTCGCTTGGTTGATTTAATATATGCACACCAAAACTGAAACGTGTGTATTCAAGATGAAAATGTGTGTATTTCCAGAGAACATAAGCTGATGTTTGGAGAAAAAAGGTTGAATTTCCAAAATATATTTGAAGCTCATATTTCAGCAAAAAATCATGCTGCGTTGGGGAGACTCATTACTAATATTATTACTATGGGGCCAGTGGCTTTGCAGCCATTTTCACAAGCCATGTATTATCCATGTAGAGGCATTCCACACTGATACAGCTTTGTTTACATTACTGCTGGCGACCCAGCCTGGTAACCCAAGGGAATCTCTGGTGGTAATCATGAAGGGGTGTCCACTAATGTAACCTTATTTGATGTGGTCACAATTGCACCACTAATAAGGTTAACAGCTCTGGATGATCTTATTGAAGAAAAGGTTGGGGACCCCTTGTTTATGTGCCTCTTCAGGGGTAATAAGCGCTAGATCAATGTAATGCAATTTAAACACCGGGAAGGTAGGCTGACCTCAGGACATCGAGGGGAACTTGGAGTTGCTAACTAGCCGGGAAGTGGACTACACAGATAGGATGAAAGGGGTAGAACCTGATGGATAAAATTAACAAACGTCAGTGCAGAGGGAGGTGGCTACCACCTGCACATCGGAGCCGTCAGTCTAGAAGAAAGCCCACCCACCATCTCGTGTGGGCTTCGAGGGCTCAGCAGATGCTTGCCACCACCTGCAGCCACCACAGCTGGAAAGATACATGCTGCCAATCAGTGCTATGCTTTTTTGTTGCGGTTTTATGTAGTGTGAACTCGATCAAAGATATTGGAGCGCTTTCCGTGAGCACCAGTTATATTGCAGAGTACACATTCATTTTTGATAGGCGCAAAGAGAGATTAAGTGATTTTCCCAGAATCACAGGTTGTTGAGCCAACGCTGATACTAGAACCTGTTTCACCAGCTACTAAGTCGGCAGCTCTGGCCCTTATGCCACATCCCCTCCTCCAAGTTAATCTTTTCATTTCAAATGAAGGTCATCTTCCAGTATTGAGTGCTTGTACACCTTCCTCATAGCAGGGGCGCATGGTGATGCCCTGGTGTGTAACTATGTGCCCACTCTTCAGACAATCCTTTGATAAAGAACAAACAGGAAGTGAGGAATGGTGTTTTCTCCTGCAGGAAGCACACATCCTCCATCTCCAGAGGTAGTTCTCACGTTAAGGCAATGTTTGCAAACAGTTACTCATGTTCTAAGTACAGGTAATGGTCTCCAAGCCTTTTACTGTAATTTATTCTTGTTGATGTCACAAAGGGTTATACCTGCGCATAATATCTGAGAACATAACATTTATTAGAAAAAAATAAACATTATGTGTTAGAAGCTTTTGAAATTAACTTATCTCAGGATGGGGAGTAGACCAGTTATCTGTGTGCAACTAGGCGCACAAAAACAGCACTCACTGCCAGTCGGCTGGGCTTGTGTGTATGTGTGTGGGGGGTTAGGGAGGGTAGCCCCTCAGACTACAAGGAGGGGAGGGAGACCCCTGGAGAGTCTACCAGCGGCGTAATGCAAATTAATGGGGGCCATCAGAATGTAAAGAGGGGCCCTTTGTCTCCTATATCTCACAGACATTCAATGGCCGTGGGGTGAATGGGGACCCCCTGAACCTTTTCTGGGCCCCTGAAGGGGGGCCGCACTGCAGGGACTGCATTTACACCCCTGGATTGTAGCCATTCTTGGGGTACACCAGAGTGGCCTTGAGAAGCACTGGAGCTGAGTTTTGAGGGATCTCTAGCAGTCAGGGACCCACTAAAGTCCATTGCAGCACGTAAAGACGAGGGAAAGGTGGTGATGTGCTTCAAGGTGCACATATAGACTGGTTTCAAGGCGCCCACACTCTGGCTTTGAGGAAAGTAGAAGATGGCCTCCAGGTGCGTTCGCACTGGCTGCTGGGTACAGAGTGGAGCGCTTCGAGGCAAACACCCCAGCTTTGAGTTGAACCCCTACTTCCTTTGAGGTGCACATTTGAGGTGTAGGCACATTGGCTGGAGTCATGCGTGCTCTGCTGGAACTGCACACAGACGTATATGCATGTTTGATACAAGTCACCCAGACTACCTTCAAGGAACCTCATCTCATGTCCTTCCCTCTGGCTGCGTCTTATCTCCTGCTGTCTCCCCTGCCCCCTCTTTCCTTTCCCCTCCTCCCCCTCTTTCCTGCCCCTCCCCCTTTCCTTGTCCTTCTTTATTTCTCCAATCTCAGTTCAGCTCTTCATTGCACAGCCTTCAGTGCCTCTGTTGTTACTATGTAAAGCTCACCTATAGCTCTTTGCTCACGCACTATATAAAACTGTTCAATGAATAAATACATTTATTTCACATGGAGGAAGGCATTCGTCAGATTAGGGCATTTAAGTGCCTGGTGGCATTCTCACGCTTCTAGGCACATCCATGCTTGCTTGAAGACTTGTAGAGCACACACATCTATATATATATTACTTTACTTCTAATGTACAAGAAAATAAGACTCTCCAATGCTCTACTCTGTCTGACCCTAAATCTCTGTCAATCCTCTGCCTCCACTTGGACTCATCTCAAGCCCATTCTACTACTCTGATCTCCAAAATAACACTTCCTAGACTCTTCCCTCCGCTAACCCTCCTGGCTCACCCCAAACCTCAGTTTACAACTGATAGCCAAAACAACCCTACTAAATGATTCCCTCATTTATATCTTATTTTACTCATCCCAAACCTTACCTCATTACTATGATCTCCCTAATCCCTTTCTACAGACTCTTCCCCCCTCCACCTCTCCTTTACTCATCCCAAACCTCATCTTACTACTGTGATCTCCCAATTAACACTTCCGGATTGTTCCCTCTGGTATTCTATTCAATCTAACAGACTCATGTGTCCGCCGCTTAAAGTAATCCATATTTCACTAAACTAATCCACCACTAATCCTTTGGGTTCTGGAGTAGCATGCTACTTGCAGAAAAGTGCTTCGACGCCTTGACTTCTCTCTAGAACCATCTTGTCACCTAACCCGAAAATAAATCTCTAATCAGCAAATGTAAGAGATGGAGCATTAACTTATTGCAGTAAGTGTCAGACCGGACATCTAGGCTTACCCCTATCCCTCTCTCCCTCTCTCCCTCTCTCTCTCTCTCCCTTCCAAGAGAAATGGTATCTCAGATAAAGAAATTCTCTATAAAAGTGTGTACCTGACAATCCATTACCAGGTCAGAGTCATTAACAGGATGATGGGGGCACTGTGTGTTGTTAAACCAAATACTTCTCTTTACTCACGACCCAGCAGCATGGACACCTCAGGCTGTCGTCTCCCACCTCCATACTATTGCAGAACTATTGCATTTGCTGGGGTTCACTATAAATGTGCCAAAGTCATACCTGACTAGCTCTCAGACACTCCTTTTCATCGGATCTGTTCTGGACAGTGCAGTTTGGGGCTTACCCTCCCGAGTAGGGAGTCCAGGATATTCAGGCTATGATCCAATGATTCAGCCTCTATACTGGATTTTGTTAAGAATGACTGAAGATGCTGGGCCTCTTGGCCTCCTGCACCCTGCTGGTGACACATGCCAGCTGGCATATGCAAGCTCTGCAGTGGGACCTGAAGTTCCAGTGGGCGCAGCATCAGGACAATCTCTCCAACAATGTCCAGATCTTGGAGGGAACTGCAGAAGATCTGCAGTGGTGGTTAACAAATCGCAGTTAGGTCAGAGGTAGATCATTTTCCCTTCCCATATCTGACAATAGTGACAGATGCATCACTCCTGGGGTGGGTCGGCCACCTGGGAGAAGTGGAGATCTGGAGCATCTGGTCTCCGGCAGAATCCAAGCTCCACATCAGCCAATTGAAGCTTCTTTTTACCTGGCTAACATTAAAAGCATTTCTTCCCTCTCTCAAGGGAAAGACAGTGCAGGGGTTCACGGACAACACCACCGCCATGTGGTACTGCAACAAGCAGGGTGGGGTCGTGAACCCTTTGTCATTAGGCTCTGTCCCTCTGGATGTGGTTGGAACAGCATGACATATCTCTGGAACAACATGTTCAACCTCTGGTGGGAATTCTGAATGCCAGAGCAGACAAACTCAGCCGAAAATGTCTAACAGATCATGAAGGGCGTCTCCATCCGAAGGTGGCACAAGGTCTCTTTCAGCAGTGGGGAAACCTTGGTTAGATCTTCTTTGCCACAACAAGGAACACGCAGTGTCAGCAGTTTTTTGCCTTAGAGTTTAAAAGGTGGTAATCCCTCAGAGACATTTTTCATCTTGAATGGAACTCTGTCCTCTTGTATGCCTTTCCGCCCATACTACTTCTGCCAAGAGTTCTCAAGAAGGTCACGAGCAACCAGGCCCAAGTAATCCTTGTGGCTCCGACTGGGCACGGAGAGTCTGGTATCCCATGCTATTGAGCATTCACTTCCAGGCTGAGACTCTCATGGTCACAAACGCAGCAGGAGATAGATCCAGGCCAGGCCAGCCTGAGCAAGGCTTCGACAGAGGAAGTGCAGGGAGGCAATTTTCCCCAGCTCCGAGCAGCACATTCCCTATCCTCTTATGAAGGAACAGGAGCAGAAGAGGAACAACATCTGTGGGCAGGCCGCACAACTGCAACTCCTCCAAGAAAGGCAATTCTAGCCCTAACAAACTAAAGAACAGAATGTATCCAAAAAAGTCCCATTTATCAGACGATCCACAGAGAGACATGAAGACGTTTTTGGGGTTGATGGAATTGTGTGGCTCTAGTTTTCCCAATTTATAGCAATACAGATCACTCCTGGAGTGGCTATGGATAGAGATTGGGCAAATCTAATAGTATCAGACAAGGAGGCAGAAGTGCCCTAAACCCGATTATATATGCACAGTTGAATTCAATAAATACTTTTTGTCATGGCACAATACAAATAAACAATTAAGCAAAACGCATTGCTCCTTATGGTCTTTAATACACTGTCATTCAGTAAGGTGCATGTACCGTTCCTGTTTAAAAAAAAAAAACTTTAGGTAACAAGTTAGTCCAGGTAATGACAACATTGTGATGACAATGTATTGAGATACAAAGTTGGGAAGAGCATGTTATCCAGGAAAGCTTAGAAGATAATACATCAGGAAATACAGAGGGAAATCACTCTTGCAGAAGGGCATTTTGCATGAGTACAAATGAACATATCAAACATGAAAGAATTAGGAGCCCACGAAGAATTACTTTTTCTGTAAGCATTGTTTTTATGTGTGTCTTGGCTTTAAAACAACGCTGTGAAATGATAGGTGTGTGTATGCTATTGTAAACTTAATATAATTTGGAATTTCTTCTAGGGATTACCAGTGTGATACTGTTACCCTTTTGAACCTGATTCTTTTTAAAGCAGCTGATTCGACTCGAGAAGTCTATGAAGTTGCCATGCAGCTACTCCAGGTAATTAAGAATTACTAAAATGAGTTTGGTAATGTTTTACAGGACACACATTAAACATGAGTACTGATACACAGTATATCACCAATAAATACTGCTGTATTTATTCTACTTTGTGCCGCTTGAAAATGCATCCCAATGTTGTATTATAAAATGTTTCAATCCACTTCTATGTGATGGACAGTATTTCTCCAGTTCAAGTTAATTTGGGTGGTTTAAAAATCTTGTTTTCGGAGAGGTTTTAATCCCTTAAATATCAGGTGACTTTGAAGTCCAGGTCCAACTTAGTCAAAGCCACAGCCAGCCAAGGAGAGTTGCGTATTTTGTGTAAAAATGTATAGTTTAAAAACTCCATAAGGTTTGGTAGAGGATGGAATCTTGTCATTGGAACTGTCGAACATGTGCCATTTTCAGCACTGTATAGTGTAGCGCATGTCATTTGAGACCAGTCTTGTGCAAAGAGCTGCTGCCCACATGGCAAGGGTGATCTACAGCAGTAAGCTTTGTATGCCATAGCGGAGGGCAATTTAGTATGTATAGCTACTATCCATGGAGTGGAACTTGTCTAGAATTTTGTGTTCCAGTCTAATATATGGTGAAAGTTTACAGCATGCGGCCGGTCTAATACATTCTTCACAGAACTGACCAATTGCTATTATGACTATGACCTGTTAATACTTTGTTTCACATGGACAGAAGTTCTTCGGGTTCTTGCTGCTACCTCTCCTTTCTCCCAGATTTTCAAACATGGCTTAGTGAAGACTGTCCCCATATGTAGGAACCAGCCTCTGATTAAAAAGAAGGTACAAGCACGATACAGTGAATAGACCAGAAGGAGGGGGTCACTGTTACTGCTCATCAGTCACTGGTGATTGAATTGACAGAACCAGTGGCTTCAGAAGTTAAGTTTACAAGCTTCATTCTTTGCAGAACTAAGATGAATGTCCAGCTGTGTGAAGATACAAAGGGTCTTGATTGGCAGCAAGATTACGGAAATAAAGATGTGTGTTATGGTTGTAGAAGCAGGTCTTTAAAATGAATGTGTCTGTAATGATATATTTAATTTATGACAATACGGTGGCAGGATGGTATGATCTATTATGGAGGCTGTTGCTGTTACCCAACAGGAACATTAATAGTACTGTACAATTGATTTTTAGTTTCTCAAATTATGGAATTTGAGTTATTTTTTAATACATTTGTTTAATATGTAGCTGATTGTTCCTTAAAAAGCCTAAAGGTTGGATTATAAATATTGGGTGAGTCCATCTTCTGGTAGGAGACCATGAGTGTGGAGTGACCAGTTAGAGTATACTGCATGTGTGGAAGTTCAGTGGTGTAGTTTAAAGTGGTGCCTTTACATCAAGTTAAATGTTATTTTCATACGTTCTGACCTGGTAAATGTCCAGTTCAAATCTTACTTGTGCATGCAGTTTGCTCATCAGCCTAGATGTGAAAGATCTTATCTGTGAAGATTTCTATGAAAGCACCCATGTGCATGCTGAAAAGAAAGAGGAATGGATTGAGGTTTGTGTGATCCCATAAACGTCAGTACAAGGAGAAGTAGAAGTCATAGGTTAAGAACTAAATGGTAGGAATGAGGAAATTAATTGAAGTGCTCTTCCTCTGTGTTGAGGTGGATGGGGCACTTAGCAACTTCGGAAATTATTGTGGGAAGAACAAGGAGCTTTCGATTGCTTGCTCCATGTCTACGAACTGAAGGTTGTCTACAGCTTGTAGTGTAATGTTACTCGTACATTTGATTTTAATTTACTGTTGCCTAGAACGAGGCCTGACTGATAATACCTCAGCATATTGTTTTCAGTTGCTTTCAACCACATTTAATAGTATTTCCACAACTAAGTGTCATCCAATAGGTAAAGTAGCAGAGTTGTCCCAGAGATCAGATTTCTTTCTTTTTTTTTAAGAGCTGGGTTAACTGGACTCCCTTTAGCATAGTGTACAGTTTTCCCTTTTAGTTTAATTGTAATCCAAAGTGTTTTGATGGCTACTTCTATCAGTAGATTCCTCATCTGTAGAATGTTTTCTAGATAGACGGAGTCCAAACGTTTTTGCACGGTTGTGCTGTTGAGCTTCACCCCTGCTCATTGTCGGTTCCTTTAGTTCTCCCTTGCAAACCTGAATCTGATGCTCTGCTCCCTTTTTCATTGGTTGAAAAATTCTTTCCTGTGTGCAAATAACCATGTCCTTAGCGAAGACTGCATGGTTCAAACATGATTTACTGTTGGAAACAGATGTCCGGGTCAGCCCCACACGAGGTATGATTGATGTGTGGGCTCGGGGCATGACTCCAAGTTGTGCGAAGAATGTGTTCTCATGCACCTGAAGGCAATCTGAGACAATGAAGCAAAGCTGTACATTGCCAAACATCGAAAGAAGTCACAGACCTCTTGTAAGTCCCCACTTCAAGTCAAGAACACAGACATTCTTCCTCTCTCAAAGCTGTTTCCTCGACAGGTCTTTTTCGCGGTACTCTGGTAAGTCAGAAATCAGAGTTGAAGAAGACACAGAAGAAATTCAAGTGAGACTCAACCCCATCCCACCTTTCTGTACAAAGACGTCAGGATGGTGTCAAGTGCCAATCGATCTCTAGGCCTACCAAACTTTGGAAAATCTTACTTAACAACCCAACTACAGTGGCTCCGACAGATGGCTGGCTGAACATTATCTGGTCAAGATGTGATTGCAGACGACAAGCCTTCTAGATGATACCCTGCTGATATTGATACATTCTACATTGCAGACTGTTAGGTCCTTGCCAGTGTTGTTGCATACTGCCCTGGCTTATCTAAAACGGATGTTAATACTCTCCTAACCACCATCCACACTGCTACAGGGCCTATCATTGCGCACACATGCACACACTCTGGCTGTTAAAACTGCAGCTTCACCTTGGGATTACTAAAGGTGTAGATATTGTTGGAACACTGTTTTCTGATGGGCTTGTTTTGCAGTTCAAAACTCTTATGAAGGACTACGATGTTCAGAATAATTCCTTACTTATCAAAGAATTAAACATGCACTTCTGGAGTTAAGGCATACATGTGGTGCTGAACTGCTTACACATGCACTCATACAGGCTTTAAATACTGTGAGTGATGGGAAATGGCTTACTAAATGACTCTATAGAGCATTTGGGCAACATGTAGACACTACTAGACACTACTCGACATAAACGTATTACACAGTGGGAATCAAACTTGGATAGGCTATTATATGATTCAGAATATAAAAAGGTTTTATCATATTGCGTAATGTGAGGTTTGAACTAATTCAGTTTAGCTTAGTAAACAAAGGTTACCTCACTTTTAATAGAATCAGTAGGATCTATCCACGGTGTAAAGCGCTTAACACTTAAATTTCACACATGTTCTGGTCCCGTCCATCTTTATTTTCTTACTTGGAACACATTATCACTGCACCTAATCAGATAACGAAATACAGAATTCGCTTGAAGCATCCTAAACCTGACAAGGCCACTGAAAAGACTAGACTTAGCTTTTTCATTAGCTTGTCAGAATTTTACAATGTACTGGAAGATTTCTTGCTTCCATCTGCTGTTAGATGGCACTTAGCTGTTATTCAATGGCTAAAAGCTGAGAGTCATTATCTACACAGTAAAGAAAGTGCAGACCTTGGAAAGTATTTTATTTTTCAAAGCTGGGATATTATGCTGTAGGCTCTGAAATACTACAGTTAAGGCAATCCACCTTGAATTACTCTTACATCTCTGATTTACCCAATGATGCCAGTTGTCATCCTTGAGTTGACTTAGTTGTGGTAACTTGTTGCACAAGATAGCATTCCGACAAGAGTCACAGCTGATGTACTTTTATAATATGTTGAGAGGAGCAAAATGAGCTGTGGACACTTGCAAGTATGATGAAATACACACAGGGGTAGAGAGACAGGAGTTGTTTAATATATTGTAGTTCAGTAGGGGGAGATATGTTTTGATGGAACAGAAAATGTGCCCTGTAACACTGGAATTATGAATTTCTTTGAACAGTGGGCGATACAACAATTCATTGCCTGCTAATAAGGTACCTTGTATAAAGACAGATATGCTGCTTTGTGCTTCTGTTTTGGACCCATAAAAATATATTCAAAACAAAAGTAGCAATCGATCGCGCTCATGATCGAGTAATTAATTCCACAACTGGTCCCAATGCTCCCTGAGTTCCCTTGGCCATTGGCAACACTGCAGCAAGTAAATGCTTTTAAGGAGGGTTATTCTTATTTTTAGCACTATTGTGGCACACCTTTGGGCTACTAGGATCTGCAGAGACCTGTGGTTTGGTTACAGCTAGTGAATCGATCATCTGAGTCCCTAGACCCAGCTTTTGGTTCTGATTTCCATTCTGGCTCCAAGGCGTTCACAAGTCCCTTCTTGTTTGACACCCATCCCAATGTCACTGGTACCGGAGGTTGTGCCCTTGCATACTCTTCTGTGCTACCCAGAGCGGAGTCTGTCTCAACCCCTGCCAATTTCAAGTTTTAACTTCACCCTAGCACACCAGATTCCCGTATGGCTGACTCCGACAGAACATTTCCTCCGCCCTGCAGCTGTCCTGAATTTCCCCATTATCTTTTTGGGTCCAATTCTAACCAAAGTTTGCCTCCACCTGATCATGACAATGTTGGTGATGGGAATGATTTACTCCAACACTACTACGAAAACAACATTATGTATGTTGACCTGCAGTAGACTTAACACCTCTCTTGATATAGGGTTAGTCTTCCCTTGAGCCCACAACAGAGGCGAGGACTTCATTTGCCATAGTCATTAAATGTGAAGCTGAGGTCCTGGACCAATAGCTGCCTTCTCTGAAAGTCAAGACAAATTGACATTTCGTACTCTGGGCCAGGATAGTCTGAGCCTTTACTTCCCTTCAATGAAACCTCTACTAATACCCTATAAGCAGTTTTGCTAAGCCTTGCTCTTGCCCACCAGTGAAAAGGCAGATAGCCAGGCACCACAGACTAGAACCTGGTGACCAGGATTTTTTTATGCAATATCTTTCACCCAAACATTTAGTGGTCCAGGCTTCCACCAACAAAGTAAACCCTGACACATTCCCTGTGACTCCTCCTGACAGGCAGTCAAAAAGGATTGGGGTGTTCAGAAAGAAAATGCTCTCTTCCGCCAGCTTGCTATTGAGGTCTGTTAATGTGGTCTGCCTTTTAGGCCTTTATAGGCACACCAGTGGGATTTTGCCAGCCGTTCTGGAAGAGTTTCTTTGGCTGAAACCATTCAAAACAACCAGGATGAGTGAACTATGTGATCCGAGCTAGCCTGGATACTACTGGCTGTTTGGGTTTAGCATTGGACACTTATATGGTGGTCTGGCATATATGTGGAAACAATCTACTGACTTTTGTTGCAGACATGCAGGCATTCTTTAAGGATATGCCTTTCTGTCGGTCCCATCTTTTTGGCAAAATGGTTGATTCAGCCCTTGAACGCTTTAAGGAAAGCAGAGCCAAGGCACGTTCCTTGACCCTTTGTACCTCTGCTCAACAATTTCCTCATTAATTGTGACCCTTTTGAGGATACACCAGAGGGTTGATGTATAGACAGTGCTGTGCCCTGAAAACACTGCTACAGCTACCCTAGTCTCTACGTGGATGGAGATAATGCAGATATTATGCTGGTCACCATGTACTCCATTCTCAGTGCCTCGCCGCTGTGGTGTCCACCCCAAAACTCTTTAGTTTGTCCTCGGCATGCACAATCACCCTTTGGCAGGCAGATTCAGATATTTTCTCCCATATTGTTAGTCTAGCACATCTGACAAATGGGTCCCCCATATCATTCAGCAGGGTTTTGCCCTCAAGTTACTTTTTGACCCACCACAGCTTCCTCCACATCAGAGTGGCTTTCAGGGGAGCACTTATGAAGCAAAGAGAACCTATCAAGAAGGTTCCGGCTTCACAAGGAGGAGGGTTGTTGCTTCTGCTATTTCCTCATACAGAAGAAGCATGAAGGCTTTCATCTTGTTTTAAATTTTTGCCTTCAGAATGCCTTCTAATGGAAGGACAAATGCTCACACTGGCCCAAATTCTGTTCGATCCGAGTAAATGGACGGTCACATTGGAAATGGAACACGAACATGTTTTTGTGTGCAGACCTTACCTGCTCTTTAAGGTCACCCAGAAGCATTTTCGTTTTGCTGTGCTCCCTTTAGGCTTTATCAGCACCCTATGGTATTCACGAAAGTGATGAGGATGGTTGTTGCTAGCTTCGAAGGTTGGGATACCAGTTTTCCTCTACGGCAGCAACTGGCTTTTGAAGGCAGGCTTGCCACTGCCTGTTTTTGACCACCTACTGACAACAGAGAAAGACCTGACTCCTTCACAGAGTCTCGGTTTTATAGGAATTGCTTTGGACTCTGCATTTCAGGGCCTTTCCTCCAGGACATTTGCGCTGTGATCTGATGTTTCAGCCCCAGGCCTGGATCTTGGTGAGAAGAGCACTGAGACATCTTGGCCTGCTGGCATCATGCATCCTGCTTGTCCACTTCTCATCACTGCGGTCTTAGGGGATGGCTGGAGGATGTTCTCATGGAAAACACCACCGCCATGTCGTATTACAGCAAGGCAGGTGGAGTGAGGTCCTGCATCTTGTGCCAAGAGTTTTTATGCCTCTGAAGTAGGCTATAGTGTCGAGGCATATTGCAAATCCTGAACCACCTGGTGGGATCTTTAAACACTAGACCTCATAAGTTGACGCCTGGCAAATCACAAATGTTGATTACATTCCAAGGTGGCACAGGGTATCTTCCAGTAGTGAAGGGAATACTTAGTTGGATAACTTTGCCACAGTTGAACACACAGTGTCAAAACTTTTGCATTGTTGAGTTTCCAAGAACTGTCGCTAGGTGATATATTCAGGCTAGAAGGGAGCACATGACGGCTGTACTCCTTTCTGCCCTTGCCTCTCCTACCACTGATTTGTGAAAAATTCTGGGCATGAGCATCTGTCCTCTGGTCAAACTATCGCATAGAGAGCATCTGCTGTTGCAGAAGCAGGACAGAGTTCCGCACCAGAACCTGTGCATTCGATCTACCACATGAAGTTAAGGATGTCATCCTCGCTGTCAGGCATCCCTCTACAAAGTCTATTTACATCAGGTGCTGTGACAAATTTGTGGCCTGATGTGGGGAAAGCAACTAAGACCCCTTAAAAGCCAAGCTACTGGGTGTTTTTTGTTTTTTTCTTCCACCAAGCATGGTTTTCACCTGGGCTCCGTTAAAGGTTATTTGTTGCTACTAATGGCCTTATTGCGTTTTCTGGACCAACCAACATTGTTTAACAAATCACAGAACAAATGATTTAAAGGGTTGACATATATGTTCCCTCCCAAACGAGTTGTGATGCCACAGTGGGTTATTACTCTGGTCTCGACATTCCTCATGTACGCCCCTTTTGAGTCTGTGTGTCTGCTTGTTGTGTCTTCTGACTTTTAAAACAGTCTTCCTGTTTGCGATCATTTGAGCTCGTCACATGAGTGATCTCCAAGCGATCCTGGTGCACCAACCCTACACCACGTTTTTCCAGCAGGCAAACTGGTTTTCTGGACGCTGACAGCATTTTTGCCAAAAGTTATGATCCTTTTTCAAGCTGGGCACTTCATCACCCTCACAATATTCTGTACTCACTTCATCACTCGTAGGAGGAGGAGAGACGCCATCATCTGGACCCCAGAAGAGCCTTATGCTGTCACATTCATCACAATAACGATCATCAGGTTAACAAGCAGCTTTTCGTGGGATTCTTGGGGGCAAAGAAAACAAACTTTTACATTCATCACAATAACGATCATCAGGTTAACAAGCGGCTTTTTGTGGAATTCTAGGGGGCAAAGAAAAGTGAAGCAATTCAGAAAAGGTCTGTGGATAGACCACTGCGTTAAGATTTGTTATGCATTGGCCAAGAAGCAGCATCTAGAAGGACTGAGGGTACATTCCACCTGGACTGGTGTGTTTGCACAAGAAGGGCCTTTTCTTTACATCTGTCAGGTAGCAACATGGGTACCAGAGCACTAGTACCTTGACAACTGAATCCGATGGAAAGGACAGTTTGTCCATTCTGTTATGTAGACCTTTTTAGTCTAAGCCCACTCCACAGACCATCCACATTGGGGAGGTACTGCTCTGGTGTCTATTCTACAGGTGAGGAATCTGCGCATTTAGAAGTATCCTTCAGAAGACCAAGTTAGCTACCTTAAATAAAACTTTTTCTGGTGTATACTCAACCTGCAGATTCCTTACTGCTCTCCTACCTACCGGTTCTGTGGAGTGATCTCATTTACCATCTAAAAAGCTTCCAAATTTGACATCTGCACATTGGTGCCTCTGATTACTTTTGGATTACACGTCCAAGGGTGCTAACTGAATCAGGAAAGAAACTGACTTTGGTGCACCAGGGTGTTGCTTATTGGTGATGCTTATTGGTGACTGCTCTGGCTTTTCCGGGGTAGGAGAAAGTCCAAGTGGAGTTATGCAGCATTTTTACTGGCATACAGGAGGACTGCTATGAAAGCTTTTGGATCTAGTCTGGTGACTAGGGTTCTAAAGGTAAGAAATCTGCTGTCAGAGTAGCCACACAAAGAGCATTACTGAAAATCAGTAGCTTGTTAATTTGTCATTATTAGTATAGTTAAAAATTGACATAAAACAGGAGGGTGGGGGCCTCATCACCCAAAAGAGTATTATGGCCTCTGATTCATGGTAATGGTTATGTTAGTTTATGTTAGCTATGCGTTTTATACTGTGTGTATATTGGTGTGGTGTCTTTGTGGCCAGATACTGTCACTTCTGGTGGGTATGCCGTTCTGGTTCTGCAACTGATGCTTTATCAGTACCACCAAACATAGATATAAAGGCATTACTGAAAGTTTCTGCATCCAGCTTGATGCCTGGAGTGTCTCAGTAAATGCAAGACGATGGAATTGCCATTAGGAAAGGCATTAATGGAGGCACTTATTTATTTGTTTTATTGCAACCTCAATGAACATTTGTTGTAATTTTTTTTTTTAATCTGCTAAAGACTTCTAGCTGTAGATTTCTTACCTTATAAATCCCTGGCGTTAGCTTTGAATCCAGAATTTTTCTGCTGAGCAGTACCCTGCGCGTGCTGTCGGGTGGCGTTGTGCAGATCCGCATGTGTCGTCTGGCTCCGCGTGGCGTCGTCAGCATCGTTGGAGCAGTCTGACGTCACGTTGTCTATATAGAGGCCACCTCAGCGCGTTTGTCAGTTCTTTTCCTTCCGTGTCGGTTAAACGCAGATCCGGATTACAGCTACCCTTTCTTCGACAAACGTTGAGGCTTTTTCACCTTTTTGATTGTTTGAAGTCATGACTTTGAGAAAGACTATGTTCAAACCGTGTGGTGCATGTCATCACACCATGTCAGTGACGGACCCGCACCGAGTTTGCCTTTGGTGCCTCGAAGTATCACTACTCCACCTCGTGTTCCGACTGTCGGGCCATGGCTCCGAAGGCCTTGAGGGAGAGGTTCGACCTGACAGCCGTCTTTGTTCAGCGTGACTCTGAGGTGGTCATGGTCCCGCAGAAGGAGGAGGTCGTGGCACCGTTCCCGGAGCCCCAAGTCCTCTTCTTCGCATTCGAGGTCGTCTGGTCATTCAGGTAAGAGGCACAAGAAGAAGAAGTCCAAGTGGACTTTGACTTCGCTTCGGCTGACGAGGCGTCAAGGGAACGTTGATGTTCCAAGCGTGGATCCGCGGAGCCGTCGCCAGGGTCGACTCCGCATCTTGCCCCTTTTCTGTGGACCAGAGCAACACCCGCTCAAATAAAAGAATTTTACGAGGCCATGCGTCTCGTTTTTGAGTGGACTGCACCCTCGGGTGGGTCTTCGGACCACGTGGGATCAGCAGGGGCCCCATCGGGTTAGATGTCGACAGCTTCGGCCTTGGTGCTGTTAGGGACCCCAGGATCCGATATCGGATCCGGACCAGCGCCAGTCCCTCAGTCGACCTCCTCCGGCGCCGGGTCCGACGTCGACGCATCCTCTTATCACTGGTGCCCACCGGTGGATGCTCCATTCTCATTCCGGATGAGCCGGAGCAACGTCATACAACGCCGACTTCGTGCTGATTCGGCCCAGATCATTGTTTGAGCATTATTCAGAACAGCCAGGCACAGTGGAGGAATGGGAGGGGTCTGAGGACCCTTTAGAATATGACCTAGAACAGGACTGGTACGAGGATCTAGGGGAGGACTGGACACATCTCCAGATACTGGTATGCTCTCTCCTCCTAATATGGCTGCAGAGGAGGGAGCTTCTTATGCTATGGTGGTGCATAGGGCAGCTGAGGTCTTGGACCTAGACTTGCCCACGGTGCCAGTCAGGATGAATCTCCTGACAGAGGTGCTTCAACCTGGGGTGACAACATCAGAGCAGATGTTGTCCTTCAATGAAGCCCTAACGGACTTCCTTTTGGGTACATGGTCCAAACACAGCACAGCGGCTCCTGTGAATAGGACAGTCGGCTGCCGCTATAGATCTGCTTAAGCGACCCTAGTTTCCTGACCAGCACCCCACCCTGGAGAGCTTGGTGGTCCAAGCCTCTACTTCCCAGACAGGGAGTCAGAGGCTGGATCAGCTTGGAAAGAAAAGGTTTTCTTCCTCCACCCTGGCATTGAGGTCAGTAAACACCTCTTGCCTATTGGGCCATTTTTCCCATTCTTTATGGGATAAGGTGGCACAGGTGCTGCCCCAGGTCCCGGAGGGTGTACGGGACACTCACCCAGGCTGTCAAGGATGGGAGAGATGCAGCCAAGTTTACGATCACTTGTGAATTGGACATGACAGGCTCGCTGGGCAGAGCAATTGCATCGTCAGTGTCCCTACGTTGCCACGCCTGGCTATGTTCAACTGGCTTTTCGGGGGATGTCCAGTCAAGTTTGATTGACATGCCTTTTGATGGCTCTCGTCTGTTTGTTGAAAAGGCAGACTCTGCGTTCGAGAGGTTCAAGGATTCTGAAGCTATTGCCAGATCCTTGGGACTTTAAGTGCCAGCACAACAGCAGTCTGTCTTTCGCCCCTTTCGGGGCTTTGGAAGGGGCGTGGTGCCACGCCAGCCACAATTTAGCCACAGTCCTTGGGCTTCACACCATCCTGGAATCGGATGTGGCCGTAGTACCATCACACCCAGAGGGTCTGGCCACCACACAGCCCCTCTCCACTGCGCCCAAGCCCTCCTAGTGTGGTTCTGCAGGACCACCTCGGTCCAGTTGGAGGGAGGATTCAATTTCATCTCCCTCATTGGCTTTCCATCACAACGGACAAATGGGTTCTGCAGCTCATATGCAAGGGCTATCCCCTCCCCTTCCAGTCTTCTACTCCCTCTATCTATCCGACAAAAGAACGGCTGATGGAGGACCATTTGGTTTTGCTCCGCGAGGAAGTTAGGGCTCTCTTGGCCAAGGGAGCCATAGAAAGGGTCCCGATGTCAGAAGTAGGCAGTGGTTGTTATTCCCTCTACTTTCTGATTCCCAAAAAGAACAAGGGCCTTCGCCCTGTCCTGGATTTAAGGGACGTCAATCTCTTCCTGAAGAAGGAAAAATTCAGGATGCCCACTCATGCTCAGGTCTTGTCTGCCCTAGATCAAGAAGACTGGATGGTAGCGTTGGACTTGCTGGACGCATATTTTCATATCCCCATCTTGCCATCCCACAGGCGTTACCTGCTGTTCAAGGTGGGCCACGAGCATTTTAAGTTTACCATGCTCCCTTTCGGTCTCGCCAGTGCCCCTCGGGTGTTAACAAAGGTGATGTCAGGGATTTCAGTCTCCCTCTACCTCGATGATTGTCTGTTGAAGGCTCCCACGCCCCAGGCTCTTGTCACCCATCTCCAGACAAGGGCGAACCTCCTGCACTCGCTGGGGTTCACTATCAATGTGCTGAAGTCACTGCTGACTCCCTCTCAGAAGCTCACTTTCATCTGAGGTGTTCTGGACACAGTGCAGTATCGGGCCTATCCTCCCGAGCAGTGAGTCCAGGATATTCAGGTTATGATACCGATGTTTCGGCCTCTATCCTGGATTTTGGTGGGACAGACTCTGAGGCTGCTGGGACTCGAGGCTTCCTCTGTCCTATTGGTCAAGTACACCAGATGGCATATGAGGGCTGTGCAGTGGGACCTGAAGTTCCAATGGGCACAGCATCAGTGGAATCTTACCAACGTGGTTCAGATCTTGGAAGGAACTGCAAAGTATCTGCAGTGGTGGTTAGTGAATTGCAATTGGGTCAAAGGAAGACTCCTCTCCTGTACCCAAACAGAGCTCACAGTAGTGACAGATGCGTCACTTCTGGGATGGAGCGCCCATCTGGGAGAGGTGGAGATCAGAGGTCACTGGTCTCAGACTGAATCCGGGCTTCATATCAACTTGTTGGGGCTTCGGGTGATCCGACTAGCATTAAAGATATTTCTTCCTGTTGTGAAAGGGAAGATAGTGCCGGTGTTCATGGACAACACTACCGCAATGTGATACTGCAACAAGCAGGGCGGTGTGGGGTCGTTGACCCTTTGTCAAGACGATCAGTCTCTGGACATGGCTGGAACAGCAGGGCATAACCCTGGTGGTTCAACACCTCGCAGGTTCTCAAACGCCTGGGCGGACGAGCTCAGCTGAAAATGCTTAGCGGATCACGAATGGTATCTCCATCCAGAGGTGGCGCAAGGACTCTTTCAGCAATGGGGAGAGCCTTGGTTAGATCTGTTCATCTTAGAGAACGGGCAATGTCCGCGGTTTTGCGCGTTAGATTTTCTAAGGCAGGTATCGCTAGGCGACGCTTTTCGACACAAGTGGAGTTCAGGCCTCATGTACGCCTTTCCGCCCATACTACTCCTGCTCAGAGTTCTCAGAAAAATCAAGAACGACTGGGCCCAAGTAATCATAGTGGCTCCAAGTAATCCTAGTGGCTCCGGATTGGGCATGGAGAGTCTGGTATCCAGAGCTTCTCAAAATGAGCATCAGTCCTCCAATCAGGATGCCTCTGCGGGAGGATGTTCTGTCACAGCAGCAGGGGAAAGTTCTTCACCCGAGCCTGTCAACTTTACGGCTTCATGCGTGGAGATTGAGTGGCGACAGTTGATGGTTTATAACCTCCCTTCTGAAGGTTGTGATGTAATTCTGGCAGCCAGGCATCCCCCTACTAAGTCGATTTATGCCTGCCAATGGAAACGTTTTGTTTCATATTGTGCAGAGAGGGCTATTGATCCTCTTTCTT
The DNA here is from genome assembly GCF_031143425.1 of Pleurodeles waltl. Taxonomy (NCBI): domain Eukaryota; kingdom Metazoa; phylum Chordata; class Amphibia; order Caudata; family Salamandridae; genus Pleurodeles; species Pleurodeles waltl. The sequence goes on from NC_090437.1 coordinate 981,853,729, forward strand.
CTCTAATACCCTTTTGTTTATTTTATCTTTTGCCCAACTTGTTTCCTCTTTAGGGACTCTTAAGTGCTACTGTGCCGCCTTATCAGCTTTTCTACGCTTGCCTGATCAACCATCTTTAAGTCTCCTACAGTACAAAGATTTTTGAAAGGGCTTGTGCATTTATTTCCACCTGTGCTTTTTGTCATGCCCCAGTGGGATCTTAACGTTTTCTTACCTTCCTTATGTGAGCTCCTTTTGAGCCCTTAAATAACTGTCCTCTCCGGCTGCTCAGCTGCAGGCTTTCTTTAAATCTGCCGTATCTCACGATATATCCTGACAAGGTAGTATTAAGAACTTTCCTCCCCAGGGTGGTGCCCTATTTCCATCTGGGTCAAAATATCACCCTGCCCACCTTCTTGGCGCCACCGCATCCATTTAAGGAAGAGGAGCGTCTTCATCTGCTAGACCCAAAAAGAGCGTTATAGTTCTACCTTGACCACACAAAAGGCTTCCGGGTGGATGACCAACTCTTTGTGGGGTACGTTGGTGCAAAGAAGGGTCGGGCAGTACAGAAACTGTCCATTTCGCGCTGGGTTGTTCTCTGTATAAAGATCTGTTACCCTTTGGTCAAGAAGCAGCCTCCAGAGGGCTTGAGGGTTCACTCTGACAGAGGGAAAGCTGCTACCACTGCGTTAGCTCATGGCGTGCCGGTGCTTGATATCTGTCAAGCAGCAACGTGGGGTTCCTTGCACACGTTTGCTAGACACTACTGCCTGGATAGCCAAGTGAGAAGGGAGGGGCATTCCTGGTATGGAATATATCCTTAACACCCACCACCACGAATTATAGCTTGGGTATCTATTCTAAGGTAAGGAATCTGCAGCTAGAAGTCTCTATCAGATGAACAAGTTACTGACCTTTGGTAACAAATTATCTGGTAGAGTCCCTTTTTAGCTGCAGATTCCTTACACCCACCCAAACCTCCCCGCTCTGCGGATATATTTTTATATATATATATATATATATATGTGTGTTTTTGGTATTTTTTGCCTTTCTTAAAGGCATGTAATTTTTTCTTTAAACAATCAAGGGAAAAAGCTAAACTAAATACTGTTAGTTCTTCCATGACTGCGCTTCTGGTGTGGAAAGTTGTGGGAAAAGAACTGACGTACACGCGCCAAGGTGGCGTCTATATAGACAACTTTGACGTCATAGATGGCTCCAATGACGCTGACGACGCCACGCAGAGCCGAACGACGCACGCGGATCCGAAGAACACCATCTGACGGCGTGCGAAGGCTACTGCTCAGCAGAAAAATTACAGATTCGAAGCTGATGCCAGGGAATTCTAAGGTAAGCAATCTGCAGGAAGTAGATAAATAAAGAAGCATATGGAATCTGTGTTAGCAGATGTTTGAGATTCTTGTGAAACTGAGCAGAGATCCCTATTGTGATAATGGAAGTTTATTGCAGCCGGTCTATTAATTTCCCATCTTCTTAATACAAAACAAATGCAATAAGAATTTAGACTATAAAGGAATCTTGGTCTCCATTTGCCAAATCTGATGATAGTAAGATAGTCTTTTTTTTATGTATTATCACAGAGCTTATGTTTTGGTTGTTAAACATTCGAGTCACAGAGAACAATGAGACATCCTGTAGATTTTGGTTAAGCCAGCCATGCTCACTTCACTATTCAGAGGCACCTTCTCAAGTAATTTTGCCTTGCTTTTACATTTTCATAAAAATATTGCCTGGACCCCGATGTCAAGATTGAAGCTTAGTGTAGTAGATTTAGGCCAATGGATTTAGTTAGCATCATCTCCTATTTGTGAGGCTCCTACATACATATTGTTGTGAAATATTTAAACAATAAAAAAAAAATGCAGAGGCACCACCATCCAAAAGAACAAAGTTCTGTATCTTGAGTTCTATTGCCTATGATAGATGGGTTCTCTCTAAATTGTTGTGTAATACTGACCCACCTTTGCTCACAAATTCCCTGATATTGTGATGCCTGCTCGTCTGTATCAAATTGTTGGCAGTGAATGGGGTGATTAGACTGTGCCATTTATGTGCTGTGTGTCACTCATGCAGGTTTCCATGCAAAAGCAGTGTAACAGTCCACAACACCTGCTGTGGCGTGATGTAATGTACAACATTTCCAGGATCTCCAATGCAGCTGCAATATTTTAAAAATGTTCTGAAAGAAGGCAATAGCAACTTGTGCGGTTATTTCAGCTCTCTATTGTAGACTATTATGGCGATTCAGGGTTTCAACCTTTTCCGCAATAACACCTACTTGTGTTGAGTGAAAATTACCTGTATGGAGACCACTTAGAAGTCAATATATTTTGTTAAATTTAAAAGTACTAGTGATAACTTTATTTGGGTTCAAGGTCTTCTTGCAAGATATTTATACACTGTACATGTATTAACCGTAGAATTACTTGTAACACCCTGCTATGAGAGCATAAGATATGAGGGGGAAAAAATTGTAAAGAGCAGTAGACGTCAGAAACAGATTATATGTTCAGTATCATGGTGTAATACATTATTGCAAAGTAAGCAGGCAGTCGTGATTACAAATAAAGAAAATTTAGGAATACTGCGAGGTGCATTTTCTGTACGCTGGCATAAGAGTAATTTTCGAATGTCTATTTTCAGAATTTATGGTGGTTTATTATTTTTGTTAAAGGTAAGAGTCCAGCTGTACTCAACTGGGTTGTGTTGTGCCTTTGGGAAATAATTCAAGTGGTCAAATATTGTAGCTAGGACCTTAATCTCTTTTGTTGGGTGACTGACAAGCTACATCTCTAAAACATTTAGATAGTCATGTCCAAAATCACTTCACTTGGTTCTTGTTGGTGCTTGGAAGTACCTAACAATCCTTCCGTTTCCTCTGAACAATTTTCACTGTTTTGCGTTCTAGGAAAACTGAAATGAAGGGGAAATATTTTAGTTTTTTCCAAATTAATTAGGTTGGAAAAAGTAAATGAAATGGCTGTGACTACCTGCTGAGGAGATTCCTTTACTGCTTCCATGAACAAGTGCCAGCTGTCTATCGCATGGGGCTAACATGAAGTGAACTTCCAAGTGTAGTAGACATATGATGCATAATGCCATGAGAAGTGTATGAGTAAGGGCAATGCCAGTAAATGGGAAGAAAAAGAAGAGCATGACACGATTTTAGGACAATACAGCTGTCTAGTTAAATAAGACTTACTGTGGGCTTACCAAGCTACAGAGACTTGCAATGCACACATTGCTTACCATTGTTTGACTTAATTGTCACTTGTTTGCTTGCGTCTTGTTGACTTTCATTGTTCCAGCTTGTAAATCATGTTTCTCCTTCCCCTGGAGCATAGATTTCTTAACATCTTATTGGCTGGCTTCCGTCTTATTGCCCACTTTTAGGGAACCACTTTTTTCTTTTTGGCTTAGCACTACCTATATTTTCAAGCTCTCTCCCTTTTATGCTTCTGTCCCTTCAACCCCCCAAAATACATGCTCCCATGCTTTTGTCTTGAGTATGTGTTCTCTTTGCCAGATTCCCCAATGCTCCATGTTGCTTCTACTTTGTGCTACTTTTCTTACCCCCTTACCAAGTCTTTCTAACCACCCTGCTCACTTCCTTATATCACCCCTCATGCTGTCCCCCAGTTTTTTCTTTGTTTTGTTGAGACAACAGCTAATTGTTACCAACCTCTCTGCCTTAGTTAAGAAAAATAACACATGATAAAGCTTTCCAACAACAGATTCCTCACCTTAGAATAGTCTCCAGGCTCAGACTACATCCGTAAGTTGTGTGGTGCCTATATAGGCACCACCCTGACATTTCCTACACCAGCAGAACGGATCCGGAGAGCTACCTTGGTGACTTTTTGGCCACTTTTTTCAACTTTTTTTATAGAATATTTTTTTAAGCTTTGCTCCCAGTGTGCTAGGGCTATTTCTCCCAACAAACCCATGCTGTTTGTCATCTGAGGAATGACATTTGTGTCTCTGACCCACACTTGGTTTTCCTCTGGTTCCAGGGGTTGGCCCTGCGCTGACTGCAAGTCAGTGCACCTGAAGGCAATTCACCAGCTCCTGATGAAGCTCCTGATAATGTGGCAGAAGTAGGCTCCATGCCGATCCCAGTCCCAAGGGAGATCTGGAGGCCATTCCTTGAGTTGTTCTTGTGTACAATTGTATTCCTACTCCAAGTCCTCATGTTGAAATTGGGTAAGTTGAAGAAGGACAAGAAGTCGTTGACACAATCTTGTGCTTCTCCTAGGCATATGTCTAGACTCCACCAGGGAAGCTGACCGCTGTGTTTGGCTCTATGGTTCCCTGAGTTTCTTGGAGCCACTCCTCCGCAACTGAAGGAGTTTTACAAGCCCAGCTTCTCAGTCTTTGGACCTATGACTCCTTCTGGCGTGTCTGCAGGCCCCACAGAGCCAAGATGTACCTTTGCTTGTTTACCGTTGGCGGGTTAGACGTAGACACCATCTGAGCCGTCTGGATCTGCCTCCTGATACAGACTGAGGCCAACACTAGTGTTTCCACTGTTCAAGCCCCAGTCAACACCATCACCGTTCAAAGAGGAACGTATTCTTCTTTCCTACTCTGAGATGGTGCCGCCTCAACTCTGTTTGACATAGACACCAGCTGCCCCAGGAGAGGGTGTCGGGGATTGATGTAGAGTTAAAACCTCCTGGAGGTCGACTCCTACCAGGAAGAAAACTGGTATTAGGAGTTAGATGACACCAGTGGACTGGACAGCTCTCCAGTCACTGGCCTGGTCACTCCTCTTGGCCCTGCCATGGAGGAAGGTGGATCATTTGTGACCATAATGTGCAGCAGAGGTTCTTGCCCTGCAGGTACCCTCCGTTGAGGTCAAGGCCATCATTTTGAAAGAGGTGCTTCAACCAGGGTTGAGTTCTGTAGAGCCACTGCACCCCTTTAATGAAGCCCTTAGCAGTGTTCTGCTGGGGGCATGGGTCAAACTCTGCAGGGGGGCTCCAGTGCATAGAGTGATTGCCCAACAGCCTTAGCGAGCCAGCTTGCCTTCCTATCCCAGCTTCCATCTCCCGAGAGCATGGTGGTGCCTGCCTCAACTGATAAGGAATCCAAGAGGAAGGATACTTTTGGGAAGAGGATCTTCTCTTCTGCCACTTTGCCATTACAGTCGGTGAACATTGCGTGTCTCTTGGGCTGATAATCACATGCTTTTTGGGATTTGGTTGCGCAGTTGCTACCCATGCCTTCGAAGTGGGCTGGGCCATCCTGAGCCAAACATTGGTTGATGTCAGACTCAACGAAGCCCACCATTCAGAGTGTGCCAGACACTACTGATTCATTAGGCAGGGCAATGGCCTATACTTTGGCACCCCTGCCTCCACTTCTGGTTGCGGTTCACTGAGTTTTCAGGGGATGCTGGATCACCTTTGATAGGGATGTCTTTTGATGGCTCCCCCCCTCATTGGCGACAAGGTTCACATGGCATGTGAACTCTTCAAGAGAACTGAGTCAACTGCCAGATCCCTTGGCCTCTCCCTGGGCTCCTGCCAACAGCATCACTCCGTTCAGCCCCTGCATGTGTCGGTCGAGGCTCCTGTGGGGGTCCGCAATACCTATCTCATCCCCCAAGACAGCAAGCTTCCCATTCCTTTCGTTGCTGGTGACGTGGTACCTCCATGCAGCAATCCCACCCTCTTTAACGCAGCAACAGGTACCACCTGTCCCAAGGGAAAGCAATGACTTCAGGAAAGTATGTACTACATATTGCTCGGAAGGGTCATGGCCAGTGTTCCCTCTAACTTTTTTTGTCTGTGTGCGAAAGTGTTACATCTTTGTGCACTGCAACCAAGGAGGCTATGTGCACCAGGAAATGATCATACATACAAGAGTTATCTGGGGTTCCACTTTATGCCAAACAGGCATGTACTCATGTTTCTTTATTAGTATTTGTTATGCTAAACATGTTTATAAACCCACATTGTGGGTTACTTCTTCTGTGATATAGCTTTTCCCTGGCATTTATCCTGCACGAGAGGTAGAGCTATGCAAGCCTGGAAATTCATAGGGAGGGTTGAGCCAGTCATGATCCTTTGGAAAATCCCGCAAGAAACGATACAGCAAATGGCATGCAAGAAATATGGCCAATACTCTTTCAAATTTAAAAAAATAAATAAAGTTATTTCATTAATAGTTGCATTTCAAGTTGTTTGTTGTACAATAGATGACAGCACAGCAAATTGAGAATGCAGGGTTTGAAACTATAGGAATTTGGGAGTAAACTGCCACAACCCTAAAACATAACACCTGACTGTTTCATTACTCTGAATATGCAGCATCAGATTGTAACCCCAAGAACCATTCTTCAAAATCACACCAGGTTCCTGAGACCATACAATAACAATAGAGTATGTGGTGTACCACAAATCTACTTTCCCACCATCAGTATCTAGAAGGAGTGTTTCAACTTGTCTCCGTGACCCTATGTGCATGTGCGGTGGAGTTGAGGAGGATACAGGCAACACTATGGTGCCATTCCGACAGTGCCAATTCAAAGGGAGTCCTTACAGTATTGCACATATGTATAAGTACTTTATGTGGACTGAAACTGGTGAGGAATCTCTAAAAGGGGCATGGCAAAAGAAATGTAACTAAGCATCTGTTACAAGAGGTTATGGCTGGAAACATGTGAACCGGAATCCCGGAAGCACTTGGGTATCTTTGGGATTTTTCTGTTACTACATCCAGGCTTAATACAACATTGGACCTGCTCCTCAAACAAGCCAGACCTATTTGCCAAAGCATTTTGCTGTATCACACAAATGAGTAGCAATGATTGTATTAAGATACTGTGAACTGATAATGTCTGCCCTTCACACCAGTGTTCTCTGCAGTCTCTCACGATGTTACACTCACATCCTTTTCTCCCTGTGCTTTTTGAAATCCTCAATATGCATATCTCACACATCATCTCATTCCTCTTGTACGCCATTTTTTCACTCTGTTGAACATACTTCATTTCACCACCTCTACTTCAACACTCCACACACACACACACACTTTCCTGCTGAAAGCGCTGCATTTTGTTTCTTATTTGGGAAGTTGTTACTCTTCCACCCATTTTTCCACAGTTGGCATACACATAACCATCGCTCTCTTTGGTTTGCAGAGAAGCCAGCATTGGAGGTACATGTAATCTGAACAACTTTAGGACTCACTGACAGGCACTGTGAGAAACTGGCACTGCATCCTGCTTTAACTACGGCGCTCTCAATCACATCCCATCATAATCACACATCCATAGTTTCTACTCAGTAAGACACATGGATGTGACTCAGTTCACAGTATGCACTGTACAAGTGTCACATATATTGCATTAAAAACTGCAAATACACAATGTGTAAAACCTCATCCTCTCAGGTAATGCAAAATGGAATTATACGTGAAGCGTTCATGCATAGAAGAGTATTTTATTTGAAATGGGAAGGTAATGGAGTGACTGATGTAAGAATGTGTGTATTTCCAAAACACTTGGATTTATTACTGTATGTACTGTACAGTTATTATGAGTGCAACATTTATAAAAGCAAACTGTGGTCGTAAATGAAACAAACGGAAAACTTTATATCTGATAGAGACTTCTAGCTGCAGCTTCCTTACCTTAGAATTCCCTGGTGTCAGCTTCGAATCCGGAGTTTTTTGTGAGCAGTACCCTGCGTGCGCGCCGGCGGACGGCGTCGTTCGGATCCGCGTGCGTCGACCAGCTCTGCGTGCGTCGCCAGCGTCGTTGGAGTCGTCTATGACGTCACAGTTGTCTATATGGACGCCGTCTCGGCGCGCGCACGTCAGTTCTTTTCCTTCCGCGCCGGTTAAGTGCAGTTTCGGAAAGAGCTACCCTGCTTCGACAGTTTGTCGACGCTTTTTTGACTGTTTGGAGTCATGTCTTCGAGAAAGACAGGATTCAAGCTGTGTGGTGCGTGTCATCGCACCATGTCGGTGACGGATCCGCACCGAGTTTGTCTTTGGTGCTTGGACAAGGACCACGATTCCACCTCGTACTCCGATTGTCGGGCCATGGCGCCGAAGGCCTTGAGGGAGAGATCCCTTAAGCTTCTTGCGGCCCGACATTCGTCTTCGGTCGGCGCGACTCCGCGGAGGTCACGTTTCCGCAGTAGGAGGAGGTCGCGGCACCGCTCCCGGAGCCCCAAGTCCTCTTCCTCGCACTTGAGGTCATCGGAAGGTAAGAGGCACAAGAAGAAGAAGAAGAAGTCCAAGCGAACTTCGTCTTCTCCACGCCCGTCGACCGACGAGGCGTCTAGGGAACGTCGACGTTCCGAGCGCGGTTCTGCGGAGCAGTCGCCAGGGTCAACTCCGCGTCTTCAAATCAGCTTGGGCAGAAGATGTTTTCTTCCTCCAGCCTGGCATTGAGGTCTGTAAACACCTCTTGCCTATTGGGCCGTTATTCCCATACTTTATGGGATACGGTGGTGCAAGTGCTGCCCCAGGTCCCGGAGGGCGTGCGGGACACTCACCCAGGCTGTAAAGGATGGGAGAGATGCAGCCAAGTTTACAATCCGGTGTGGCTTGGATACGACCGACTCGCTGTGCAGAGCGATTTCATCATCAGTGGCCCTTCGTCGCCACGCCTGGCTACGTTCCACTGGTTTTTCAGGGGATGTTCAGTCCAGCTTGATGGACATGCCCTTTGATGGCTCTCGCCTTTTTGGCGAAAAGGCAGACTCCACGCTTGAGAGGTTCAAGGATTCTCGAGCCATGGCCAGATCCTTGGGCCTTTCAACGCCGGCAAGACAGCAGTCTGTTTTTCGGCCCTTCCGAGGCTTCGGGAGGGGCGTGGTACCACGCCAGCCACAGTTTAGCCACCGTCCTCAGGCTTCACAGCATCCCGGAAGAGGACGTGGTCGTGGTACCATCAGACCCAGAGGGTCTGGCCAGAGGTCGGCCGCCACACAGCCCCCCTCCACTGCGCCCAAGCCCTCCTAGTGTGGTTCTGTGGGATCACGTCCGTCCAGTTGGAGGGAGGATTCGTTTTCATCTCCCTCACTGGCTTTCCATCACCACGGACAAGTGGGTCCTGCAGATCATACGGAAGGGCTACTCCCTTCCCTTCCAGTCTTTCCCTCCTTCTATCCCTCTGACAAAGGAATGGCTGATGGAGGACCATTTAGCTTTGCTCTGCGAGGAAGTTTCGGCTCTTTTGGCCAAGGGAGCCGTAAAAAGAGTCCCGATATCAGAAGTAGGCAGTGGTTGTTATTCCCGCTACTTTCTGATTCCCAAAAAGAAAAAAGGCCTTCGCCCTATTTTGGATTTAAGGGACGTCAATCTCTTCCTCAAGAAGGAGAAATTCAAGATGCTCACTCTTGCTCAGGTTTTGTCTGCCCTAGACCAAGGAGACTGGATGATAGTGTTGGTTTTGTAGGATGCGTATTTCCATATTCCCATCCTGCCAAGCCACAGGCGTTACCTGCGGTTCAAGGTGGGCCACGAGCACTTTCAGTTTACCATGCTTCCTTTCGGTCTCACCAGTGCCCCTCGGGTGTTCACAAAGGTGATGGCGGTGGTGGCAGCTCATTTGCGCAGGTCAGGGATTTCAGTCTTCCCCTACCTGGACGATTGGCTGTTGAAGGCTCCTACGCCCCAGGCTCTCGTCACCCACCTCCAGGTGACGGCGGACCTCTTGCATTCGCTGGGGTTCACTATAAGTGTGCCGAAGTCACACCTGACTCCCTCTCAGAAGCTCTCTTTCATCGGAGCTGTTCTGAACACAGTGCAGTATCGGGCTTATCCTCCCGATCAGCGGGTTCAGGATATTCAGGTTATGATTCCGATGTTTCGGCCTCTATCCTGGATCTCGGTGAGACAGACTCTGAGGCTGCTGGGACTCATGGCTTCCTGCATCCTGTTGGTCAAGCATGCCAGATGGCGCATGAGGGCTCTGCAGTGGGACCTGAAGTTCCAATGGGCACAGCATCAGGGAAATCTTACCGACGTAGTTCAGATCTTGGAGAGGACTGCGGAAGATCTGCAGTGGTGGTTAGTGAACTGCGAGTGGGTCAAGGGCAGACCCCTCTCCCTTCCCCAACCAGATCTAACGGTAGTGACAGATGCGTCACTTCTGGGATGGGGCGGCCATCTGGGGGAGGTAGAGATCAGAGGTCACTGGTCTCCGGCGGAATCCGGGCTCCACATCAATTTGTTGGAGCTTCGGGCGATCCGGCTAGCATTAAAAGCATTTCTTCCTGTTGTGAAAGGGAAGGTGGTGCAGGTGTTCACAGACAACACTACCACAATGTGGTACTGCAACAAGCAGGGCGGTGTGGGGTCGTGGACCCTTTGTCAAGAGGCTTTACGTCTCTGGACATGGCTGGAACAGCAGGGCATGACCCTGGTGGTTCAACACCTGCCAGGTTCTCTGAACGCCAGAGCAGACGAACTCAGCCAAAAATGCTTAGAGGATCACGAATGGTGTCTCCATACGGAGGTGGCGCAAGGACTCTTTCAGCAGTGGGGAGAGCCTTGGTTAGATCTGTTTGCCTCCGCAGAGAACGCGCAATGTCAGCAGTTTTGCGCGTTGGAGTATCCAAGGGGGCTATCGCTAGGCAACGCTTTTCGTCGCGAGTGGAGTTCAGGCCTCCTGTACGCCTTTCCGCCTATACCACTTCTGCCCAGAGTCCTCAAGAAAATCAAGAACGACCGGGCCCAAGTAATCCTAGTGGCTCCGGATTGGGCAAGGAGAGTTTGGTATCCAGAGCTTCTCAAAATGAGCATCGGTCCTCCAATCAGGCTGCCTCTTCGGGAGGATCTTCTGTCGCAGCAGCAGGGGAAGGTTCTCCACCCGAACCTGTCAACTCTGCGCCTTCATGCGTGGAGATTGAGCGGCGACAGTTGATGGTTTATGACCTCCCTCCCGAGGTCTGTGATGTCATTCTGGCAGCCAGGCGTTCCTCTAAGTCGATCTACGCCTGCCGTTGGAAATGTTTTGTTTCTTATTGTTCAGAGAGGTCTATTGATCCTCTTTCTTCTTCTCTGTCTAACATCCTTTTGTTTATTTTCTCTTGCCCAGCAGGCTTCCTCCTTGGGAACTCTCAAGGGCTATCTTGCAGCCTTATCGGCTTTTCTTCAGTTGCCTGATCAACCATCTCTGTTTAAATCACCTAAAGTGCAGAGGTTTTTGAAAGGGCTCGTACATCTGTTTCCGTCTGTGCCTTTCGTTATGCCCCAGTGGGATCTTAATCTGGTTCTTACCTTCCTTATGTGTGCTCCTTTCGAGCCTTTGCATAACTGTCCTCTCCGGCTGCTCACTATTAAGACAGCCTTTTTGGTGGCAATTTCATCTGCCAGGAGAGTAAGTGAGCTGCAGGCTTTATCTTATAAACCTCCTCATCTCATGATATATCCTGACAAGGTGGTGTTGAGAACTCGTGCCTCTTTCCTTCCCAAGGTGGTGACCCCTTTCCATCTGGGTCAAAATATCACCCTGCCCACCTTCTTTGCACCACCGCATCCCTCTAAGGAAGAGGAGCGTCTCCATCGACTCGACCCAAAAAGAGCGTTATCGTTCTACCTTGACTGCACTAAAGAGTTCCGGGTGGACGACCAACTCTTTGTGGGGTGCGTTGGTGCAAAGAAGGGTCGGGCAGTACAGAAGCGATCCATTTCGCGCTGGGTCGTTCTCTGTATAAAAATATGCTACGCTTTGGCGAAGAAGCAGCCTCCCGAGGGCTTGAGAGCTCATTCCAATAGGGGGAAAGCTGCTACCACTGCGTTGGCACGTGGTGTACCGGTCGTGGACATATATCAGGCCGCAACGTGGGCTTCCTTACACACGTTTGCGAAGCACTATTGCCTGGACAGTCAGGTGAGGAGAGAGGGGCATTTTGCCTGTTCTGTCTTACAGGACTTCTTTGTATAACATTTTTTTAAAAAAAATCTCCTTCAGACCCACCACCATGGGTTATAGCTTAGGTATCTATTCTAAGGTAAGGAAGCTGCAGCTAGAAGTCTCTATCAGATGAACAAGTTACTTACCTTCGGTAACTAGGTATCTGGTAGAGACTCTATCTAGCTGCAGATTCCTTACAGCCACCCAAGCCTCCCCGCTCTGGGGAATTTTTTCTCATGTACATATGTGTTTATGTGTATATATATATATATGTATATATATATATATATGTTTCATTTTGGCAATTTTTTGCCTTTCTTACAGACATGATAGTGTTTTTCTCCAAACAGTCAGAGAGGTTAAAAGTGTATTGGTTGGTTCTTCCATGACTCTGTGCTTCTGGCGCGGGAAGTTGTGGAAAAGAACTGACGTACACGCGCCGAGATGGCGTCTATATAGACAACCGTGACATCATAGACGACTCCAACGACGCTGGCGACGCACGCGGAGCTGGTCGCACGCGGATCCGAACGACGCCGTCCGGCGCGTGCGCAGGGTACTGCTCACAAAAAACTCCGGATTCGAAGCTGATGCCAGGGAATTCTAAGGTAAGGAATCTGCAGCTAGATAGAGTCTCTACCAGATACCTCGTTACTGTAGGTAAGTAACTTGTTCTTTAGGTTGAAGGGAAGCCAACATGAACCAAGAGGTCGACAAACATTTTCTACCTGCTCAGACAGTGGTGCTGCAGTTAAACATAATGTTATTGTTATCTGTGCAAAGTCCTGACCAAATTCACTTTCCAGTCAAAAAGTACAATCCTCCGTCATTGCCTGCAGTGGCATGTAGCCCAGGTTTCTGCATATTGTGAAAAGACCAGGTAATAGGAAGTAGCTTAGCAATGATACTATGACCTTTGGCGCAAGGAAGGAGAGAGGCCCCTTTAACTGCTGTTGGGATAGAAAAATATGGAAGTTTATATTGATTAATGGTCCCTGGTGCCACTGCCCCTGCTGCACCAATGTCTAGCTACTCCCCTGGTAATGACAGCTCATGCACACTACATAGAAACAGTGAGCTGGTGCCCCTAAAAGAAAATGTTACATTTAGTGTTCTGCAGATGTATAGCTTCCATTTATGCAGCAGGTGCAGCGACACCAGGGTCCAGGGCCAGAGATTTCAGCTCGCCAGCCGGCCTGTGCACTGATGCACAAAGAATGATCAGGCTGATCTTTATCCACGAGTGGAATGGCTGGGACAAGAAGAGCAGAATCACTCCCTGCAGGAGCATCAGCTGTCACTTTAAGCAAAACATTATTACCAGTCCTTAGAGTCATGCCTTTGGATGCCAGCCATGCCAATTAGTCCATAATGCATTAATCAGAGATGCCACTGCTGCCTGTATGCCCCTGTAGCTGCTCCCGTATCACCAAAACTAATGTAGCAAGTGACGTGCACGGAAGGAAGTTGCTGCGCACCTTTTGACCCTCTGCAGCCTCTGCACTTCTCTTCACAGTGAAATTCTCCTCCACACTAGATTGCATCCGCTTCTCTCTGTGGTTTGCGAACACACAGTGACCTTTGTTTTGTGCATCCCCCATTGGTGAAAGCAGCTGAAAACTGTATTTTGCAAAATTTGTGAAGTGTGTGCGCTTTCCAATCTAGATTGCGCGCTCAGGAAAGTTAAGGTGCAAGGGCACTCACGTGCGCACCTTAAAGGGAACACTGGTCATGCCCTAACTTTACTGGAAACCTTGCCACCATCTCCAGATTGCTGACATACGACCATCTCTTTTTGCTGTGTCAGGAAGTGCAGGCTCTGTTGGCGATAGAAGCCATACAGAGAGTGCCATAATCAGAACTAGGACCTGGTTGTTAATACTAATGCTTTTTTTGTGATAGTGTGGTCGAGCAGTTAGGCTTATCAGAGGGTAGTGCAAAGCATTTGTTGTACACATAGGCAATAAATGTCCAATTATTCTTATGTAACAAAAATATATTTTGTTACTTAATTTCTAGAACCTCAGTTTGCAGGTAAGTACATTTGCAAGTAAGTATCCAACATCTGTATCAATACCACTTTGTTTCAGTTTGGCGAGTTAAATGGTTTTCAAGAAAATGACAAATATCTGTTTTTAAAAATAGAGACAGGTCAATTTTCAGAAAAAGTTCTAGGGAGAAGAAAAAGTACAGTTTTTGAATTAAGTATTGAACTTACAGTTCCAGTCCCCGAGGGTTAGGATGTTCTTCGGTTGGGGTTCAAGTTAACCTCAAACATCCACCACCAGCACCATGGGGCAGGCGGCTGAGTGCAGAGGTCAAAGTTTGTCGGGTTTCCAGTGGAATCCTATGGAGACTGGGGGCACTCAGGATCAGGCCTGCTTGCAGGTAAGAACCCCCATCTTCGGAGGGCAGACCTGGGGGGTTTAGAGGAGCACCAGGGAGGCCACAGGTCAGCACTAAACACACACCCTCAGCAGCGCAGGGGTGGCTGGGTGCAGAGTGCAAACTCAGTCAGTGATTTCCTATAGGGGGACCCCGGGATCACAAAGATGCTGCAGGTGAAATCCAGGGGGGGTGGTTCCAGGAAACCAAAGGCTGGGCAAAAAGAGGGCCGCCTTCTGGACCTTGCTGCACCGAAGGTCATATTCCCTTTTACAAGGGGCCTAACTGTGTGCCAAGGGTGTGCCCAATGGGGAATCAATGGTACAGTTTTGGGAAAGTACACTGGTGCTGGGGCCTGGTTAGCAGGATCCCAGCACACTATCAGTCAAGTTAGCATCAATATCAGGCAAAATGTGGGGGGCAACCATGCCAGCAAGGGCACTTTCCTACATCCTACACTAGATCTTTGCTCTCAACTCCTTTGTATGGAAAGAGAAATTCAAGGTTCACATTGGCTCAGGTTCTGTCTTCCCTGGATCCCGGAGACTGGATGGTAGTGTTGGACCTTTAGGACTTGTATTTCCATTATCCCATTCTGCAGGCCCACAGGTAGCATCTGTGGTTTATGGTAGGCCATGAGCATTTCCAGTTCGCTTTGCTCGTCTTTGGCCTCACTGGTGCCCCATAGGTGTTTACCACAGTAATGGCAGTACATCTGTGGAGATCAGGAGTCCCAGTCGTCTTTCCCTACTTCGATGACTGGCTGTCTAAGGCAGGCTTACACCAGGCAGCCTTCATCCACTTCCAGACTATGGCGAACCTCTTGCACTCAGAGGTTCACTATCAATGTGCGGAAGTCACGCCTGACTCCCTCTCATACACTCCCTTTCATTGGAGCCCTTCTGGGTAACAGTACAGTTCCGTGCCTACTCTCTGGCATGGATAGTCCATGACATTTGGGCTATGATTCTGATGTTTCAACCTCAGTCCTACATTTCGGTGACTGACTGAAGCTGCTAGTTCTGATGGCATCCTGCTGTTGAAGCACTCTTGATGGCATATGCAGGCTCTGTAGTGGGTTCGGAAGTCCCAGTGGGCACAACAGCATGAGAATGTCTCCGATCTGGTCCAGATTTTGGGGGAGATGTCAAAAGATCTGAAGTGGTGGATCACAAACCACAATTGGGCCATTGACAGAGATGACAATAGTGACCAATACCGGTTGGGGCTGTCATGTGGGATAGGTGGAGATCCAAGGACTCTGGTCTGCAGCAGAATCCCAGCTCTACACCACCTTTCTGGCACTGTGTGGGCTGTCCGCTTCGTATTCAGTGCCTTCCTTCTGTCCATCACAGGAAGGCTGGTTCAGATGGTGACGTCACAGTACAGCCATTTGGTATTTCAGCAAACAGGGAGGGGTGGGGTCGTGGACCCTTTGCCAGGAATCTTCACACCTTTGGATTTGGCTGGACCTCTGGGATATGTTCCTGGTTGTGCAGCATCTGGCAAGATCTCTGACCCCGAGGGCAGAGAAACTCCGCTACTGATACCCTGTGGATCATGAATAGCATCTGCAGCCGGAGGTGGCACAAAGTCTCTTCCAAGAATGCGTAGAACCTTGGCCTGATGTGTTCACCACTGCCCAGAACTTGCACTGTCAGCACTTCTGTGCATTGGAGTTTCCAAAGTGCCTCTCGTTCTGAGGCATGTTCCATTTAAACTGGAACACGTGGCTCTTGTATGCCTTTCCATTGATATCCCTCCTGCCCTGAGTTTTCAAGAAGATCTGGACCGATGAGGCCCAAGTCTACAGTGTCTCTGGATTGGCCAAGGAGATTTTTGTATCTGAACTCCTGAGCACGATCACCTGTTATCCGATCATGCTGCCCCTTTGAGAGGATCTCCTGTAAAAGCAGCATGGCAAGGGTCCTGCGCCTGAATCTGCACACTCCACTGTAATGTGTTTAGATTGAGCAGTAACAGTTGAGTGGATTTGATCTTCCTCCTGAGATTTGTGTTGTCATCGTGGCAGCCAGGCAACGCTCAGCAAAGACTGTATGCGCCTGCCATTGAGATATTTATGTGGGTTGGTGTTCCTCCCGTCATGTTTACCCACTATCTGCCTCCTTGTCAGAGGTGTTACTGTTTGTGCAGTCATTAGGCATGCAAGACCTTGTTTTGGGCACCGTTGAGCATTATCTTCTGCCATCTCAACTTCTTTGCATTTGCCGGATAAGCCCTCACTGTTTGTCACTCTTTAAGACACGTTTTCTCAAGACCTTAATTTGTCCCTGATATTTCTTATGGGTTTCCATATTCGAACCCCTACATAACTGTTCTCTAAAACTACTGACCCCTAAAGCGGTCTTCATAGTGCCCATTCTTTCGGCCAGGAGGGTTAGCAATCTTCAAGATCTTGGGGTTTATCCTCCATACAGCAGCTTCTACACAGATAAACATGGGCTTTGGACTTATTCCCCTTCCTTCCAAAGGTAGGTTCCGGGTAGGCCAAATCATCACATTGCCAACATTTTTTTACTGCACCCTATTCTTCTAAGGATGAGGAAAAGCTCTACCGTCTGGATTCAAAACTAGCTTTTTTTTTTTTTTTTTTTTTACATTGTTCATACTGAAGACCACCAGTTGGCTCAGATCTTCATCAAATTCACTGGAGCGAAATGGGGCAAGGCTAGACAGAAGAGAACAGTCACCCGGTGGATTGTACTTCACATTAAGATCTGCTATGCATTGGCTAAGAGCAGCCTCTTGAGAGCTTGCTGGTCCATTCCTGCTAGGTCAAGGCTTCCACTACTGCTTTAGTGTACGGAGTGCCTCTCCTCGACATCTGCCAAGCTGCTACTGGACGTCCCTCAACATCTTCTCAAAGCATTCCTGCTTAAACAGTTGGGTCCATTAGAACAGGCATTTTGCCTATTTGGTCCTCCAGAACTTCCAAGTTTTAGCCAGTTAGAAGACCCACCAGGTATTGCTTTGGTATCTATTATAAGGTGAGAAATCTGAAAGAAGTGTATCAGAAGAACAAGTTACTTACCTTTGATAACGCCATATCTGGGAGAGGCTGTATTTAACTGCATTTCCCTCACCCTCTCTTCCATCCTACCCGCTCTGCAAAATAGTCTATTCACCTTGATGCTCCTATTAGTTTCTGCACACCTCTTCTACATCATTCAGTTGTGGCTCTGCGTTTTTGGTGGAGAAATAATCATGAAAGAAACTGTCAGTGTGCCGGGGCGGCTGCAATATAAGAACCTCACATGTTAATTTTGATGCTGAGCCGATCAGTGCAACCTACCGCCCAAACAATGTACTGCTGAGGATTTTTCTAATCCAGTCTGACGCCTGGGAAATATTCTAAGGTGAAAATCTACGGTTAGATAAAGTCTCTAACACAAAAGGGGTTACTAAAGTAAGTAACATGTTGGATTGTGCTGCTTCAGTTCCATAATTGGCCACCTAGAAAATTATGTGGCTGACCGCCTTATTTTGCCATGGTGCACACCATCTTGCCAATACTGCACAGCATTGCCAAAAGGCATTGGCAAAGCAAGTCAGTCCCAAGGATGAGACCTATTGGCTTTGCCACCGTTGTTTCTCTATTACCTACAGAACCCACTTGTTTGCTGCAATGAACATTAGTTTGAAAGGATTGTTTAAATCCCTCTTGTAACACTCTCAAAATCCTAAACACCAACATGTGTGCACTCCTTTTATTTTTTTGGCTTTCACACAATCCTTCATTGTACCTCTTTTTCCCTCAACTTACTTTATTCGTCAGTGTTGTCTCTCAAAGACTTTTTGTGATGTGAAATGTGTGCAGTCATCGCGCTCCTGTACAACAACGGGTGGTAAGGAACTGGAAATTCTGGGAACATTTCTGATTTGATACTGTAATGTTTTGGGGAGACTAATTAGTTTTGTTTTGAAGATGTTTTCTGTACAATTTTAAGCATATATATTCATTTTTTTTAATTTTTTTAACCTCCAGTATTATCCAAATCAACTACTGCAGGTCTTCGTCAGCAGTACTTATCTTTTTCATCGGCCTAAAATCTCCATTCTTAGCATTTGTGCAAAGAACAAAAGGGTTGGAATACCCCTGCTCATCCTCACAAAATTGGCGCCCCAAATCAGCTTGGGAAGTGGCGATAATAAGAAATTAATAAAGTCTCCATTTTCGTAAGTGGAGTACATGTGTTAATGTGTTGTAGAACATTATGCTTATAGGGTTGAGCTGATAGGAGGCACACTAAACGTTTTTTTGCTCCAGTCACTGAGACATATTTTGAAAGTATTTCCAATAGTCTCTATAAAGTGATGGGTTGAAGCACTACTGAACAGGAATATTAAATGTTTAATTAAGTGGATGCTCAGTTGTGAGAGAAGAAGGCAAATGTACTGTACTTTTTGTGATTCATAGAACACTAGCCAGAAACAACTAAAACAGGAGCGTTTCCGGTGTTAATATTGTGCTTTTTACTAACTGTGGTCATTGTGATCTTTACTGTTCATTGAGGGTATCCATAAGATGGGTTATTCAATAAGCAGAGGAAAAGATGGCAATGGTAGCAAACTGTTCTTTTGGAAAACTGCACATCACATAACCACAGGGAGGATTATTGTGAGTGAAACCTAATATACCCGAGTGGTTTCTCATTTAAAGACCAGTTCTTTTATCTGTGCCATGCAGAAATCAAAACAGCTGTTCTAGATAAGAGTAAATATTTGTAAGTTCTTAGAGAATTTGGTAATATTATTTACTATATCTGATAGAGACAACTAGCCGCAGTTTCCTTATCTTAGAATTCTCACCCAGATGTCAGACTGGATCCGGAAACTTTTCTTCAGCAGTACCTCTGCGCGTGGGTAGAGGGCGTTGAGCGACTCAGCAGCGTTGTGGTCCCCAAACATGATGTCATTGGAGTCCATATATTCCCTCCCTCCTACGTGCTGACTTCCATTTCTTCTTTTCCGTGCAGCAATGCGGATCTGGTGTCTCATAGTACCTCGGGCCCTTTTGGCCTTTTCTACACGACGTCGGGTATTTAGTTTAAAAATAACTATCTCTACCAGTAAATAGTGTAGATGCCTTCTGGGTTAAGCCCTGTGGATCCTGTTCCCTGCAAATGTTGGCCAGGGATCCTCATTCTGTCTGTTTGTGGTGTCTGGGGTCTCCTCATGACGCCAACGACTGCGATACCTGCCATCTTCTGAAGCTGAAATCTTTGAGGGAGCGTTGTATGGAGCTCCTTGTGGAGCGGGCGGACAGGTCCTCTTCGCGCCAGCGTTGCAGTCAGTCTTCATCTTCGCGATCCCGGGAGCGCTCCAGGAGCTGTTCTCTGATGGTTCCGACGACCTTGGTTGCACCCTCGACGTCTCCAGGTAGGTCTTCCCAGGCGCTTGCACGCTCTTCGGCGCCTCCGCCTCCACGTTCTCCTCCAGTGGAGTCTGCGCCCAGGTCGACCCCTTCTCCCGCCAATTCCCGGCGCCGGGGTGACTATGGACCAAATGCGATAGTATTATGCGTCCTTTCATTCTATCTTTTTTCCTTCCCGTCCTTCTGGAGCACCTTCGGGCCCTATGGAGGTGGTGAGTGTTTTGGCAGGGTCCTCGCCAACAGTTTCCACCTCTGTGCCTGTTCACACTCTTGAATACGACTTCGGCGTTGGGTTGGTGCACAATCTCGTACGACCTCCTTCGCCTGATCCCCTTGTCCCGACCCCCCACACGGCGCAGTTGGACCTATCAGCTCTGCTCTATGCGCCTAAATTGATATCTCCTGAGTCAGACAACAGCGCTTCCGAGGAACCTTCCCCCACTTGACATCGGTTGACGCCGGGTACTTTAAATGGGGATTCTGTGCTGGGCCCACTTTCTGACACCCTGGTACTTCCTCATGCTCCCCTTCTGGGTGCCATTCCAGGTTCATCCTCGGATTGGGTGCTTGATTTGGGACATGTTAGTGGTCTAGACTCCTCTCCACCATCTAGTCTGATGTCGTCCCCTGGCTTGACGACGGAAGCCAGCACTGCCTTCACCGATGTTTTGCGGCTGGTGTCTGATGTTTTGGACTTGCATCTTCCTATGGTGCAATGATCACTGACACCGAACCAGTTCTGCCTTTTTGCGAGGCTCTCTACAGCATCCTTCTAGGTGTCTGGACTCAACCTATCTCTGGTCCTTCGGTGGATCGTTCTGTTTCACACAGGCAGTCCCGTTGTCTTCGCCACCACCCTACCCATCGGGGGTTTGTTACTCGCACTGCTTTAGGCATTCCTGCTCTGGAACAGGTTCCACCTACTTTGCTGCACATGGACTCTTGGCAGCTGGATGCTGCTGGCAGGAGTATTTTCCCCTCTTCTAGTGCCGCTGTTCGTTCCATCAACACTTTGTGTGTTGTCCCTTTTTCCCCATGCTCTTTGGGACTCTGTGGAACGTTTACTCCCATCGCTTTCTGATGATATTCGCCCTGCTCTGATACCTTGGATTAGAGATGGTCAACAAGTGGCTCGACTTGCAGCTTGCTCCGGATTCTACTGATTTCACTCGACAAATCATAGCTGCTTCTGTTGCCATTTGTTGCAGGGCTTGGTTGGCGGCTTCCAGTTTCTCATGTCCATTGAGATGCTCTCCTTGATATGCCATTTGATGGCAAGTCGGTTTTTGGGGCGCGTGCAGATTCTGCCTTGCGTTGTTTCCGTGAATCCAATGATGGGGACTAGTGTCCTTCCTCTCTTGTCGCACATCCTTGTCTGTTAGGATTTTCTGTGAACTGTCCTGTTCCTCTCAAGTGTGAGCACCCTCACCACTTCTGTACTGTGCTGGCATTTATTCAGTTCGTTGAGTCGTTTTGTTCTCATATTTTGGTTGCGCTTTTGTCATCCACGTTGGATCTTTTGCGCTTTCTTTGGTGCATACAGTGCCTTTCTTTTCTGCTTCTCCTTTCAGCAGAGCAGTGGTTCCGGAGCATATCGTGTACCTCGGTTGGTGCAGCCTTCTTTGTTCATGGGGTTGCTTCCGCAGCCGTAACAGTATGGTCCTCTATGGTTTCTTGGTGAGTTTCAACTCTGTTTTGTTTGCCTTAGGTGAGGCTTCGCCATGATTGGTGTGTCTCGACTTTTGAGACAGGCAGAGTGCCCTTTTCTCATTTGGCCTGATTCCTGATGGTAAGTCTGCTTTTGCTTAGTCCTTTTCTACCATGGTTTATGGTTTTTCTTCTGTTAGACGTACTGCCCCCTTGCCTCTCCTTTTATTTACCCTGGGCAATTTACCCTTCATCTCTGTTGCTAAGAGATTGGGTTGGAAATTTGCTGTTTGAGCTTTTGGTAATGGATGCTGTTTTACACAGTTCTCTTGTTCTATTTCTCATGTGGCCATATATTGTTGTACTCCTTCGGGAGCCAATCCTTGCCTACTTTTGGTATGTTCCTTACCTCTGGTTTCCTACCTAGGAAGGTTTCTTTTCCATATTCCATTTTCTGTTTTTCCTCTGCTACGGGCTCATACTGTGCTTGTTGCAGGTACAGGCTCCCCTGGACAGGGGTTCACTTCCTTCCACTGATGTCAGGAGCTACTGGAATTTAGTGTTCACTGTTGCTTACGTTTCTTCCCGGGCCATTTTGCTCTAGCTCAGTGATTGTGCTTTCTGCCTTTCGAGGCACTGGCTCCCCATTTCATCTAGGAGCTGTAGCTCAGGGGTCAAGTCTTGTGCCTTTGGTGTTATAAACCCCCATGCATCAAGGGTTCATCTCCCCCCCCCCCCATAGTGTCAAGGTACATTTAGGTTTCGTTTACGGAAAAAAAAAAAATCTCTAGCGTTTTGATTTTATACTGTATTACTGTGCTCATACGGTACTCTTCTCTGTGGTTTTTTTTCCTCCGTCCACATCCTACGCTGGGCCCTCCCCATGCTAATGTTCACAGGTTCTTGCTTTCTCAGGATGTCCTGTTTTTTTTTCTCGTACTCCCTCTTGCAATGCATTTCCTCTTTTTCGCCCTCACAGATGGTCTCCTTTATTCTTGGATTTCCTTCCCGGTGACACTTTCTCTTTAGCCTCCACTCCCGCCACACTTCACTATGTGGGTTATGGTGCTACTTCCACTACTGTCTTCCTCTGGGTTTACAACTTGCTTGGTGCTCTTTAGTCCCTCGCCTTCATTGTTCATAGTGATGGCCTGGGAGGTGTTATGCCTTTTGGGTCCTGTTGTCGGTATACCTTCCATTGTTTGGTATTTCACGGACCACATGAGTTGGTCCCCTTCTTGGCATGCTTCCAGGGTTTCTTCCGTAGTGATTTTGACTATTTGGTCATTCTTACCTGTCATTACTCCTGTTGGAATTCTTCACCACACTGCCTTCGGGATGGTGCTTTGTTTTTCTCTTACTGCTGTTGTTCTTGCTACCTTGCATGTTCACTATTTTTTTTTCCTTGGCATGGGCCATGGTTGTCTTTCCATGTCTTTTTTCCGTCCTTTGGGGCCTGTTCACAGACCCTCATTCTTTTAGACCTTTTGTCCCTTCAAAGGTTTCAGATGCCATATCTTCCTCCCTTCATGTTCCTTGCGGGGTGCCATGACTTGGTGTCTTTGTACTTTTACAGAGCTCTAGCTTAGTGGCTAGGTCTATTGTTTTGGTGTAGCAGGCTATCCCTCTCCAGGGGTTCGCATCTCACCAATGTTCTTAAATTTTAGTAGCCTCCTTCTGTTGTACTCTGTGCTTCCTACTGCACAGTTCTTTGCCTGGATTATTCTGCCTCCAGTTTCCCTGTGAGCTGGTTTTCTGGCCTCCATTTCTGCTCTGAGTTCACACTGGCACGTCCGCACCTTTTACCTTGTCGTTCCGGTTCTCTTTCAGTGCTCTCTCCTTACCCTGCCTGGTGTATGTCTATACAATTAGCTCTTGCGCAAGACCTTCCTGGTCTTTCCCAGTTTCTTGTCCCTTTTGGGCCTGATGCTGTTTCTTTGCTCCGTCTGAGCCCACCATTGGCTCTTCATTTGCTTTTCTGTCTGGAGTTGTCTCTTACATGTTTTACTTCACGTGTGTGTTTTTCTGGTCCCCCTTACAGGGTTTCCTTTCTTTATCCTGCTGGTTTGTTCACAGGGTACCTTCCCTCTGGGGGTGGTTGCTGCCTAGTCTCAGGTGGAGATTTTTCCTTCCCAGCCATACCTTAGTTTTTCCCCAGTGAATTGTGGTTCACTTGTCTCGTATCAGTCATTTATGTTTTTCTCTCGCCACTCTTTCTCGTGACCCGATTCTTTCTTTGTGCTACCGGGTTGTTCTTGTGAGACTGGTGTGGTCCGTTCGCGTCCCTCCACTATGGGTTGGGATTGCTTGGGTATAATTCTCTAAGATAAGGAATCTGCAGCTAGTTGTGTCTATCAAATGAACAAGCTACTTAACTTTGGTAACGCCTTATCTGGTATAGACACAGACTAGCCACAGATTCCTTATTAACCTACCCATCCTCCCCGCTTGTGAACTCCGTACCCTTCAGACTCGCTTGCGGTGGTTTTGGATGTTTTGCTGTTCTGCTATGTCTCAGAACGTCTTTTTTTTCTTCTGGTTGGTATATACACTATTGCACTGTTATTCTAGTCTATTGCCAGTTTTTCTGAGGCTCCTTGTTGGTCTGCGGCTTCAAGTCACCGAAGAAACTGACAGCGCGTCAGAGTAGGGAATATATGGACTCTGCTGACATGTCCAGGGACGACGTCGTTGCAGAGGCGTTGGATGCCCTTTACCGACGTGCAGAGGTACTTCTGAAGAAAAGTTTCCGGATCCAGTCTGACCCCTGGGGGTAAAATTCTAAGATAAGGAATCTGCAGCTAGTCTGTGTCTCTACCGGATAAGGCGTTACCGAAGTTAAGTATCTTGTTCTTTTGTGCTTGCCATGTATTATGGCCTCACATAGTGACCTAATGTTGTAACTTTTCATTTTGCAGATCCTGGAGCCTAAGATGTTTCGTTATGCTCACAAATTAGAGATTCAGAGAGCAGATGGCATATTGAGTCATCCATCACCTTTGCCTCACCTCTATTCAGTGTCATATTACCAGCTCTCAGAGGAATTGGCAAGGACCTACCCTGAGTTAACACTGGCTATTTTCTCAGGTATGTGTGTCACTTGGAAAATAAATATTGCATTTATGATTTTTGATCTTTTGTTAGTAAAATGTTTTAGTACAAAATGCCACATTAAAGACACTGAGAAATCAATTAATGCAGATGTATTTTCCATGTGATCTACTAGTTCTACATCAAGAAATGCAGTAAGTGATTTTTTTTATTTTTAATTGGAGCATGATGACCAATACGGAAAGCATGAAAAAGTGCCTTTTGGCAATTAAAGCAGTTTTTGATTTGAGTATGACATTTCAATCTGACAGAAAAATTCAGAAGTATAGGCATTGGTTAGTGTAAGTAGTAATTTTGATGTCCAGCATGCCTTTGAGTTTGAGCTGCTTCCAGAAACTCCTAAAATCTGGACTGCTGATGCGATAGACCCCAATCCTAATTATTATGGATTTGCCAACTGAACTGCGTCCATATCCTTAACGTAGTCTTCAGTCAGTCACTTCATCCCTCGCCTTTTCCCAAAACTAGAATGATTCTAAAGTTACAGGACACTATCCTGTTGCTATTGAAAGACTACACGGACACCATCTACTTATGAAGAACTTAAACAAGCATTTGCAATGCAGTGGGTCTTGCATTAGCTCGAGTTAGAGCTATTAGCATTGTAAACTCCTAAACGGACGAGTCTTGCCTCATAAATTGAAAATTAAAAGTAAAACAGTTTCACATAAGTGAGCCGATTCACAGCGCCATGTCCACCATGAGCATCAACGTGTAGACACCTAAAAGGAAAAGAAGTTTGCTTGCTGTCAAACTTAACGTCAAAAGTGCAATTAGCCATGTAACAGAGGCAATGGCCAATGTGGTAACAAAACCTCCCCAAGGAGGGACAAATGTGAACCATTTACCAATGTCATCAAATCAGTTTTGAAGGGCAAGACAATGAATGAGTGGTAGTGATGGGCGTGAGGTGTGCGTCTTTAAAAGCCCATATACATACCAACACGTCGGAAAAGCAGAGCTTGCTCTGCTATGCTCGACCTAAAAAAGGAAATAACTCAAACAAAAGAAATATTGAAGTTGACAGTTTCATCATGAATCCTATCAAGGAGAAACCGCATTAGCCATGTTTTAAGGGAAAAAGAGGACCCTGGGGGGCAGCATCCCTTTCATACCAACTCTGAGGGCATAATTAAGGATAATGTTCCTGATCTAGACATAAATATGTGAGAGGGTAATGTACACATCATGGATGATTACCCTGTCACTTAACAGGTCCGATTTGTCAAAAATGAAAGGTGAGAGATTTTTATTGGGTTATAAGATACTCAATCCCTATTTGAAACTACCAGTGTGAGGAATCCTACAACCGTTACTACTCAGTTTTCTGACTGATCAGTGGCTTTTTTTTTTTTGTTCTAAAGACCCTGTGCTTTTTCTCTTAGGACCCTCACACACCGTATTGCTTAATCATTAGGTCTCATCCTGGTCGTGGTTAGGCCACTATGGGTCCAGGGCTTTTGTCTGTTCTTGTGTAGATGCCCTGTTGTGTTGGTCTCTAGGCGTAGAGTCCTGATCAGTCACAGCCACTGTAACTGTCACTGTTAATAAACAATATTCAACACTGAATAAATGCTCTAGGATTATTTGCCTGCTTCCTAATGAGGCACAAATTAATGCCTATAGGCAAATAAAAGGAAGATGGGGTGTATAGAACATAGGGTTGTTGTTCAGTTCTTTAGCAACCACTGCATGTGGTGGCAGACTTTAAACGGAACACACATATTGCACACTTGCATGCTGTTGTGGCATAACTGACCCAGAAAGCTTCTGGTAGACATGCAATCGCTTCACCATTCATCCACAAAAACATTGATGTAAATTCTTTAGCTCATTCTTCATGTGGTAGCAGACTTAAGACACAATATGCGTATTGTGCACACGCATGCAGATATCGCATAAATTGGGCATCTGGTAAAAAATGTGGTCGTTTTGTCTTCCATACGCAAAATTTTGTATTTGTCACTGGGGTATGAATGTTTTCTTTTCTTAATTTATTTACATTTTTTTAAGGTTCATATAGTGTGACCTCAATCTGAGGAGTGTTTTACATGAGTACCACATAACTTTAGCAGTTGAAAAACATACAAACTGGAGCATTTACAACAGAAAACAAATACAGAAATCCTCAAAGCTGGAGAGACGATACTACAATATTCTCTGTACTCAGGAAACTCTCCCCATAATGCTTTGTGGGGAATTATTTTCAAAACATTTTGGCCCGTAACTCTGCCTGTGGTGGTCCTACAACAATGGGACCACCACCAAATTATTCAGCATGACACGCTCCTTCTGTCTGTCATCTCTGGGTCCCCATACTAGGTTAGGGGACCCCAAAATAGTGACCTCTCCCACTGTTTGGTGGCTGTAAATCTTGTTTTACAGCTGTGAGCAGTTTGTTTTTTAAGGGCCTTGTTTGTAATAGTATTCTAGTATTCCTGAAAGTGCGTTATTCAGTATGCCTTCTAGGGTCTAAATATATGGTTACACTGCATTACGTTCTGCCATTCTGTTTTTATGTGGTTATGCTCTCTATTGGCTGAGTATATGGTTTTAGTGGTGCCTTCCAGGGACTGTTCTGAGCAGTGCTGTCAAGATACTACAATATTCGCTGCACAAACTCTCCCCCTAATGCTTTGTGGGGCATTACTTTTACAAAACATTTTTGCCCATAAGTCACTGCACGATGTGCTTTCTGTCTAGGTCATCTCTGGGTCCCCACTAGGTTGATGGGGGATCCCAAAATAACATAAAACAAGCCTTTGCAATTAGAGCTATTGGCGTTGTAAATTCCTAACTAGACTTTTTTTGCCACATAAATTGAAAATTGCCACCATGAGCACGAAAGAGGGTCACAAAAAGAAAAAGAAGTTTGCTCGCAGTAAAACGTATCAGGAGTCGTGCAATTATCTAGGTAACAGGGGCAATGTGCAAGGCAGTAATAAAGCCGTCCCAAGGAGAGACAAAGATAAAGCATTTACCCAATCATGAGAGAGGATTTTTGAAAGACAAGCCCACAAACAAGTGAAAGTGATAGGTGTGCAGTGGGCGTGGTTAAAAGTCCACAGTACTTACAAAAAGTCAAAGCACTTGCTCACTCGATCAAAAAATATAATAATTGCAATATATTAGTTTTTCTGCAGTTAGAGGAGGAAGGTAAATGAAAGTTATTTAGTTATATGCAGGGCCACTGGGATTATGTGGCAGAGAGTACAAATTTATGCGGCAGGTGTAGGAGGGTGGCTCAGTTTATCGTGTACACCTATGGTGTGGCAACGTATACTGAGTCCAGCATCCCTTAGTGATAATGTTTTGGTGCCTAGATAACCAAAGCTCTCTAGTGGTAGCTCTGAAGAGCTTATCAGAGAGGAGTGTAAAGCACTTTCAGTACCAGAATAGTCAGTGATGTTCACACAAGAAAGAACCACAGAAGGTGTTACAAAAATAAAGTATTCTTTATTACACTAGTGAACAGGAAATGCATAGAAATACATGGGACCCTATTTGGGGGCGGTGGGGGTTGCGAACCATATACTAAAAGTGGTGTAAGAATGGGCTGTCCAACCAAGGTAAGTGTGTTAGGATCCCAGGGGCTGGGAGGTACGAAATTATCCAAGTTAAGTAATCGAAATCCTCTAGGTGCCTATGTGCAGAGTTGTAATCTAGCCTGGTGTCCCATGTGGTAACACAGGACCGTCGCAGTTGAATTTTTCAGGATTCAGAACCCTTCCCAGAGGACCCCAAGGAAACCAGTTGGCACAAGGAAGGTTCAATAGTGCCCCCCACCTGTGGATACCCAGGAAAGTGGAGTACCAACACCAGGGAGCCCGGGTAAATAGGGATAAAGCGATGTCTGAAACCTTCATCAAAACAATGGGAGACTCGTTTGCCCAGCTGCTGTCCCGACCCGTAGACCACATTGGTGGAACCCAAGGGCAGATTCTGGACATAAAGAAGCTGAAAAAGAAGGGGACAGAGTCCAGACCACTCAGAGATGTCGAGGCAGTGAAGTAGGCAATGTCCACCCTTGTTAGGGAGAATTTCCTGCAGATCTGTGATGGAAGAAGTACAGCTGCGGAGTCCAGGTGATGCAGGAAGGTCCTTGGAGTCGCCCACGAGCTGTCCCACATCAGTTGTAGGATTGCAGGAGGGGTCAGCAGAACCACCACCAAGCATTGGCAAAAGCAGGAAGAAGCTGCAGGGAAGTTTGCAGGAATTTGAGGACCAGCAAGATTGAAACTACTCAACCCGTGGAGAGGAGTCATGACTGGCCCTCAGCAAGCAGGAGAGACAATCATTGGAGCCCACACGAAGACCCACTTACAACAGGGACAGGAAGTCGCAGGGAGGCTTCAGCAACACAACAAAGGAGTCATCCCTTGCCGCAGGAGCTGCAGGTGGATGCTGCTCTTGGAGTTGCAGAGCCCTGGAGGCTGGGGTTTCTTGGAGCTCGAAGGTCTTCTGGAGGAAGAATCAACGAGCCTTGGTAACAGCAACTGACACAGTGCCCAGGGGCTCCATCCCAGTGGCTACAGCAAAGACCCACAGTCTCCCAGGTTGGTTAGAAGAGAAGTTGGACCTGGAGAGGGCCACAGAATCACTACCTGTGTAGCAGAGCCTTTTGATGTCCGTGGGACAGAAGGATTCACCAGCCGGTCGTTGTGGTCAAGGTGCCTGCGTACTCCATAGGAGATTCCTTCTTGCATCCTGATGCAAATATAGTCCTTGTGACCCTGGAGGATGAACAGCCACAGATGTTGCAGAATTCTTGCAGGAGCTGGAGAAACAATGTTGCAATAGGCGCCCTCCCAACTCCATACGGTCTTGTTTCAGTTCCTATGCAGACCAGCAGCGGTCCCAGACGCCAGGGCTTCAGAAGCATCTTTCCGAGAGCTCCTTGTAGAGTCTTGCTCAACAAATCTACGGTCCCACCCTCAGAGGAGAGCTTAAGTAACACAGGAAGAGGTTGGACAGTCTGCAGTGACCCCTTGATCAAATAGGGTCCGGGACGTCGCCTAGCTGGCCTAATCAGTCAGATGCTTCCAGGGGCCTCTTCCCATCTTGTTTCCAAAATGGAAGAATCAAGCCGCCACCTGGCAGAGCTCTGTGGACCTCCCTAAGGTAGGAGCTGGACAGAGGGTGGTCACTCCCCTTTCCTTTGTGTAGTTTGGTGCCAGAGCTCAGACTGAGGATTCAGGTCTGTACTGGTGCAAACCGATTTATGCAAGGAGGGCACCAAATGTGCACTTCAAAGCAGTCTGGTGGCGCTCAGAGGCCACCCCAGCCCAGAGACTCCCATTTCAAACGGAGCGGTGGTCACACCTCTTCCCTACAGGAAATCTTTAAGGGGTGACCACTTCAGCTTGGACCACCCTTAGGTTGTCCAGAGCTGAAGTAACCCCCCCCCTCCTTACTGAATCGTCCATCTTGCTTTGGAGGAGAGTAGCCAATAGCGATAGGAATGTGTATCCCCTCTCCAGAGGTAGTGGGCACAGGAAGGGTGTAGCCAGCCTCGGGGATAGTAGCCATTGGCCACTGCCCTCTGACTCCAGTAACACCCCTAAATCTAGTATTTAGGGTCACACCTGAAATTTGCTCTGCTGATTCCTGACAACCTCAAGAAGCAGGATTGAAGAGCCGACCCCAGCAGTGAAGTCTCCAGACCACAGCTGACTTGGCCTCAGCCCTACTGGCCTGTCTGCAGCTTCAAGACTCCTGCCACAAATAGGTGGCACATTCTGTAGGACTAGCAGCCTCTCCAAACCCCCAGAGGATTGCATGTCCAGCAGAGGACCAACAACTCCTGAGGGCAGCGGCCCTGTCCTCAAGAAACCTTTCAGAAGGACTCAAGAACTTCCCCGGGTCAGTGAGTCCTGTCCACTCTGCTCCTGATGCTCATTGCCTGTGTCCAGGTGGCCCACCGGCCCAGAAGAGGTCCCCAGGCAATTTTGACCGTGAGTCTCACTTGGGCTGACCCCTCCTAACCAACACGGCACACCTGCATCCTAAATTCAGATGACTCCCCTGACCGCGACCAGATCTGTCAAAGATTCCCGACGCCCAAAGGTACCCCTGCATCTGCAGCCCCCCTGGCCTTGGGGAATCCGACTGATGGTCCAGCGGGCTCCTCTTCTACTCATCCAGCCTCTGGTTTTCTGCAAGCTACTCCCCGGACCCAGCCTGCAACTTCTTTGTGACCCGCGGGGTTCCCTCATTGAAATGCAGTGAGTGCCCAATGCTGTATTTTCACCCTGCACCCGGCTTATCCTGTGCTGCTGAGGGTGTGTTTTTGGTGCTGACCTGTGTGCCCCCCCACGTGCTAATCTAAACCCCCCCAGGTCTGTGCCCTGTAGTTGCTGGTACTTACCTGCAACCTGTTTCTTTCCAAGTGCCACCAGTCTCCATAGGATTGCATTAAAAACCCAACACCAACTTTGACCTCTGCACCCCTTCGACCCTGTATTGCTGGTGGTGCGCTTTTGAGGTCAACTTGAACTGTGGACATCCTATCCCCCGCGGACTGGGATCATAAGTCAAGTACTTACCTGTAAACTGTACTAGCACTTTTTCCTCCCCTAGGACTGCATTGCTTCCTATGAGAAAGTGTCTACTTTTGAAATTGAAGTGTTACTTGTAAACTGTTTTATCTGCAAAACCTAAAGTACATTTGATAATTAAGATTGATACAAACTTACAACTGTACTCACCTGCAATAAAGGTCCTTCTGGTTCCTGAAATAATGTAACGAAGTATATTTTTGCTATATAAAAACATTGGCCTGGAGTTAGTCATTGACTGTTTGCCTCATTTCTTGAATGTGTACAACAAATACTTTGCACTACCCTCTGATAAGCCTAACTGCTTGACCACACTACCACAAAAGAGCATTAGTATTATCTACTTGAGCGCCTGTTAAGCCTCTGAGGATCCACTCGACTCTGTGCACACTATACCTTACTTTGGACTAATATATACAGAACCAGCTTTCTACATGGGTGAATAAAGCAGTAACGGGTCGATCTCCTGGGGTTGAGGTAAGGCAGCACCAAACTTAAACCCCCAGTGCTTCACACCTTCCCCTTTAGTAACTGTAACACCTGGCGGTGAGCCTCATAGGGTCAAGCCTGGTGTTACAGCGCCCCAGGGCACTCCAGCTAGTGGAGATGCCCGCCCACCAGACACAGCCCCCTCTTTTGGCGGCAAGTCCGGGGAGATAATGAGAAAAACAAGGAGTCCACCCCCCAATGTGACCAAAGCTTAAGTGACCGCCTCCTTGGAAAATCCTCCATCTTGTATTGGAGGATTTAGCCCAAAATGGATTTGCTCCCCTCCCCAAAGGGATGGAGCACAAGGAGGGTGTAGCCACCCTCAAGGACAGTCGCCATTGGCTACTGCCCTGTGACCCTAAATCAACCCCTAACTTCAGTATTGAGGGGCGACATGCCGACTCAGAGGATTGCCCTGCACCTAAGAAGGATCAAGAACTCCTGTGCAGAGCGGATCTGTCTAACCAAGAAAGAAGAAACCATCTTTAAAGGGACTCTTGCCTCACTCCAGAAGCGTGAGTTCCACTCTGCACCCGACACCCCTGGCCTGTGTCCAGAGAAACCAACAATTCAGAGAGGTTCCCCAGGTGACTCCGACGTGTCCACCCTGGGCTGACCTCTCTGCACCCCCATGACGACGCCTGCAGAGGGAATCCTGAGGACCCCCCTGACCGCGACTGCCCTGGACAAAGATACCCCACACCTGGAGAAGCACTGCACCCGCAGCCCCCAGGCCCGTGAGAAACCGACCACCGGTGCAGCATTGACCAGCAGGCGGCCCTTCCCCTTGCCCAGTCGCTGGCTGGCCCGAGAAGTCCCCCTGTGCCTTGCCTGCAGCGTCTGAGTGACCCATGGCGTCCCTCCATTGAATCCTATTGCAAAACCGACGCCCTGTTTGTCCACTGCACCCGGCTGCCACAGAGCATCTGAGGGTGTGTTTTGTGTGCCTACTTGCCTCCCACCCCCAGTGCTCTACTCACCCCCTTTGGTCTGCCCCTTGAGGACGTGGGTACTTACCTGCCAGCAGACGGGAACCGGAGTACCCCGTATTTCCATAGGCGCCCGTGTTGTTTTGGCTTCTCTTTGACCTCTGCACCTGACCCGCCCTGTGTTGCTGGTGCTGGGTGTTTGGGGTGGACTTGAACCCCCAACGGTGGG
This sequence comes from Pleurodeles waltl, assembly GCF_031143425.1. Lineage (NCBI taxonomy): Eukaryota > Metazoa > Chordata > Amphibia > Caudata > Salamandridae > Pleurodeles > Pleurodeles waltl. Next base: position 981,886,352 of record NC_090437.1, read on the forward strand.
CTACCTATGCCCCAGAGACTGAAGTTGTAAGTGCTTTATTTACCGTATTAACTTAACTGTACTTACCTCCCCCAGGAGCTATTGAATTTTGTACTGTATCCACTTTTAAAATAGCTTATTGCCATTTTATGAAAAACTGTGTACATTACTGTTTTGGTTCAAAGTTCTAACTATACCTATGCAACGTACTTTACATTTATTGTACTTACGGCAATTTGAGTCTTGTGGTTCTACAATAAAGAAAATATTTGTCTATAAAAAAAAAACTACTGGCCTGGAGTTAAGTCAATGAGCGTGTTTTCACTTATTGCTTGAGTGTGTACAACAAATGCTTAACACTACCCTGTGATAAGCCTAACTGCTCGACCACACTCCCACAAATAGAGCATTAGTATTATCTATTATTGCCTCAATCAAGCCTCTTGGGGAACCCCTGGACTCTGTGCACACTATATCTCATTTTGATATAGTATATACAGAGCCAGCTTCCTACACACCCTTTCACCAAAACACTACTGCCTGGATAGTGAGATCTGAACTGACAGGTAATTTGCCTTTCTGGTCGTGCAGGACTTGCTAATATGATCTTGGTTCGCAGACCCACCTCCTGTGATGGTTTTGTTTGGGTATCTTCCCTAAGGTAAGGAATCTGTAAGTGGGAGTCTCTCAGATGAAAAAGTTACTTGCCTTCAGTAACACTTTATCTGGTAGAGACATATTCTATTTAAAGATTATATACTGAATCCCCTCCCTTGCCACCCTCCCACATTCTTCCCTGCTCTGCGAACACATTTATAGGGACAGAGAGTTCCTTTTCAGGGCCCTCGTTCTGACTCACCAGGGTCAGTGTTCTTCATGGCACTGCGCTTCTGGTGTGGAAAGTCATGAAATGAAACTGACATTGTGCCCGGGTGGCACCAAAATACGTCCTGCAACTTCATAAGCGACTAACACAATGCAGACAATGGACATGGAGTCGACAGGCACCACTTACTGGCATGCAGTGGTACTGTTCGAGTAAAAATCTCCAGATCCAGACTGACACGTGGGGGAAATTCCAAAGTAAGGAATCTGCGCATGGAATATGTCTCTACCAGATAATCTGTTACCGAAGTGAAGTAACCTGTTTTTCAGAAATTCATTGTGTGAGTTCAGGCAGTTCATGAATTCTTGAGGTAGTCCCTCGGAGCTATGCCAGATTATGAAAACGTCATCTTTATAGTGTCACCAAATTTTTTTGTGATTAAAATATGGGTTGTTCGTCCAAATGTGCTTCAGTGCTAAACTTGGTCATCGCAGTTAGTTTACGGAACGCATGCACTGTGCAGTCACCTTACGATGGAGCAGCTGCACAACATCTGTCCTCGACAAGAGATAGCTTAGTGTCTTTGAATTTGAAGTCTTGAGCTAGAGGCTATCCACAGTTTGAAATCTATAACTGGCCACAATTGAAACTTTAATAATTTTTCTTTTGCAACATTTACACCTGAGCTGCTACAGACAAAATGTTTGCCTTTATTAGACTACTTGTTTGTACTTCTAAAAGTATGTATTTCTTATATAAAAGACAGCTCGGACAGTGGTTCCTGGATCGGAAAATATAGCAGTGATCCTTCGGCGCCATATATAAGGTGACTCAAAGTAGATTAGTCTGTCATCATTCCAGTGGCACACTGTATTTCCTCAAATCCAGGTAAAGACTGCATGGGCCAAGTTGGAAAGATGTTCAAGACTGCATCTTGGTGTAGAAAGTGCCCTTGTTGGCATGGTTGCCCCCCACTTTTTGCCTGATATTGATACTGACTTGACTGAGTGTGCTGGGATCGTACTATCCAGGCCCCAGCACCAGTGTTCTTTACCAAAACTGTATTATTGTTACCACAGTTGGAACAGCCTTGGTACACAGTTATGTCCCTTTTAAAAGGTACCAAGCGTCCTGTGGCCAGGGAAGGTTCCCAATGGGTGCAGCATGTATTATGCCACCCTAAGGGATCCCTCACCAAGCACATGCATATACTGCCTTTGCAGGCTGTGTGTGCTGGTGGGGAAAAAGAGACAAAGTCGACATGGCACCCCTCTCAGGGTGCCATGCCCACCAACCACTGCCTGTGGCATAGGTAAGTCACCCATCTAGCAGGCCTCACAGCCTGCAGGGTGCACTATACCACAGGTGAGGGCATAGCTGCATGAGCAGTATGTCCCTACATTGCCGAAGTACATTTGAAGGCATTGTAATTGCAGTCATTGTAATAGTAGTGTGGCCATATATTGTAAATCTGCTTGGGAGTTTGTCATTACGAAATCCACAGCTCCATAATGGCTCCACTGAGCCCTGGGAAGTCTGGTATCAAACTTCTCAGCACAATAAACCCCACTGATGCCAGGGTTGGATTTATTGAAAAATGCACCCAGAGGGCATCTTTGAGATGCCCCCTGAATTTTAGCCAAACCTCTGGTGCAGGATTGACAGGTCTGTGCCAGCCTGCCACTTCCAGACAAGCTTCTGACCACATGGAGTGAGAGCCTTTGTTCTCCCTGTGGCCAGAAACAAATCCTGTACTGGTCCACGGCACATCACAGGTTCAAAAAGGTATCTTTTAATCCTCCGTGATAAGTCTGATAAACGTTCAAACCAAATATGTCCCCAGCAAGTAGATAGCTGAGAAAGATGTAATCAAACCAAGACAGTTCTTCTGTTCACAAACATCAACAGCCAACACATGTTTTGTCAATAATGACTTTCTCAAGGCTCTAATACATGGATTAAGTGAATGGTATGTTGAAGTTAAGCGAACAAACGTCATTTGGGACGTTGATCACTATCCTTATTTAATATGCATTTGCAGAGCTCCAAATGACTCTGAGGGTATGATAAAGTGTTGGCAGAGAAACTTCCAAGGACCATGATACGTCTTGGGGCTAATGATAAACCGGTCCTAACGATGCAGCATCTGTATAGTGGCCCGTCCAATTTGACTTTTTTTGCTTAACTTCAACATACCATTCACTTAATCTACGCATTACTTGCTGGGGACATATTTGGTTGAACGTTTATCAGACTTATCACGGAGGATTAAAAGATACCATTTTGAACCTGCAATGTGCCGTGGTTTCTCTTCTATTATCTAATCAACTGTGGACTGTTTTGGGCTCACAGCTATCACACCCTGTGGCTGGGTGTAGAACCGCTTGTGCACTCTCTCGAACATCGTTTGGGACTTTATGATTAAATACCTTGGATCCAACCTTTAGCGTATATTTCGGAAATGCGCACCACTCATACACAGCCACAATCTGCTTCTTTTGTACCAGTTTATTTAGTATTTGTATGAAAACCTTGTAGCCTATGTATTTAATCATCGGCTAATTGAACAAACTTAAACCAAGCAAACGAAAAACAAAAAAGGGAAACAAAGATTTCATAGAAAGGCAGGTAGGAATTGTTAAGTCAGTCTATTCTTCTGTAGGTATCAGCTAAAAGGCCAAAGGTCAGAGGGGGCCATGTTGCATTACTTATTCCTATCGGTCAAGCCACCACATTAAATTTGTTATTTCCATTCTAAAGGAATAGACATGGTTCAGACCCCAGGGTCCAGGTTGCCCAATGTTATGTCCATCTTGTAGTCAGTCCACTAGTACTCATGTTCCCTTTTCCACCTCTTGTCTGGTCCTGGTTTATCGCTCATCTTATATATGTTTTCCTTAGCAAGTTTTTCTCTATATCTTGTGTCTCTTGTCGGAGTGCTCCCCCCTATCAGATTCATTCCCTACAGGTGGGTTCAGCCACACCTCAGTAATCTCATCCCAAAGATGTGCTATAGGGTGCCTCCTAATCCCCCTAGCATCCTCTTTCCAAAGTGCCTGCCCTTCTGCTCCTGCCCCCTTTGTGAGATCTTTTTTCATGCAATAAAACCTGGACCTCTGGCCGATTTCCATGCCATCGTAATACGTCTCTTCGCCAAAGCTAGTGCTAGATCTAGGAATCGGGACCCAACCCTGCCTTTCGTAGTCCTGAGGAACTTCCCCAGCAGACATACCTCCAAGGTACAGGACAGCATGCGACCAAGTGTGTGGTGTAGTTTGTTAATTATTGCCCTCCAGTAGACCTGCAACAAAAGGCACTCCCACATCATGTGATAGAATTCAGCGTCAGTCAGTTGACATCTCTGCCCCCCCCCCCCCCCCCAACTCCCGGGCATCCCCATCATCTATCACTTGTAACCTATGTGGTGTCAGGTAGGTCATGTATAGGCAGTTAAATTGAATAATCTGAAGTCTAGTGTTAGGGGAAACATTCTTGGGGTAGGACATCATCCTGATCCATTCTTTATCCGGTATCTCTTTTCCTAATATCCCTTCTCATCTTTCTCTGTCTTGTTAGGGGTGTACGCCCCATATCACACAACGCTCTATATAATCAGGTAATCACCAACCTAGTTGACCCCAATGCAAGAATAAGTTGGAGCACTTTGTGTGTAGGGTGTTCTTGGCAATCGCATTGCCATAAGTCTGCAAAAGCATGTGTTACAGCTTTGTAGGACAAAAACTGGGAGTCTGGTAGACCTAGAGTGTCAATGAGATCTTCCATTGGTTTAAGTCCACCTTCTTGAAAAGAATCGCCAACAGTCCCCAGACCTGCAGTCAACGAACTCCGAAGCCCCTCTGCCATAAAATAAGTAACTGCTGTGCCATTTGAGACCCACTATATGAAGCCCTGATGCATGCGCCACTGGCCTATGAGCCCTTACCTGACTCCTTTTCCAGGAGTATAGTACCACCTTCACCAGTATAGTTGGGTGGGGGATCGGCACGTCTGCTCTCAACAACCGCAGTAACAGGCTGTCTTGGTAAGGGGCCAAACCCAGTCGTTCCAACCCTCCTTCCGTTGGGGGACGTTTCAGGGTTCTGAGGGATACTGATTACCCACATATACATCTTCCATGGTGTGATAAATTTGAATACCAAGGTATTGAAAGGAGAAGGTCTCCCGCCTGATTCCCAAAGGGGGTGTGGGGGGGGTAAGTAACCTTCATACAGGAGAAAAGACAGGTCTTTGTGCGGTTCAGTCACAACCCGATACCCTCATAAACTCCTCCAGTCTTTCAACCACGTCTATTACCCTTCTTACATTGTTTTCAAGGTATCGTAGCAGATCATCCGCATAAAGTGAAATAATATGACGTTGGCCATCTACCAGGAGACCAGATTGTATCCCCTCTGTTCGAAACCATGCTACCAGTGGTTCTATGGCAATCGCAAATAATAAAGGGACAGGGGGCAGCCCTGCCTAGTCCCTCTAAAGATTGCATACTCAGGAGACACCGTAACCCCTGGTCGTACTCTAGTAGTGAGTTCTGTATGTAAAAGCGTCACCCACTTTATCCAGTCTTCTCCCATGCGCCGCATTACCCTGGTCAGGAAATCCCAGCGGATAGAATCAAACGCTTTTTCGAGGTCTACCGACATAAGTGTGGCCCCTGATTCGGATTGTGTATCTGGGTTACATAACATATGGAAAAGTCTGAGTTGGTTAAAGGAGGTGCTCCTACCTGGGATAAATCCATTTTGATCCTTAAAGACTAGAGTTGGCATATAAGGAAGGATTCTGTTTGCTAGGACCTTCCTAAGGATTTTAAAGTCTTTATTCAACATAGAAAGAGGGTGGTATGCTGACGTTGGTGCCCCTGGATTAGTAGTCTTGGGCCATGGGACCACTAGTGCACTCCTAGTCGAGGCTGGCAATTTGCCCCCCTCCCAAGACTGAGTATATTGAGTTAGCAGTTTTGGGTAGAGTGTAGCCATATACGTCAAATAAAATTCAGCTGGAAGACCGTAAGGTCCCGGCGTTTTACCCTTGGACATTTTCTTGATAATTGTACGTAGCTCCAGTGTAGTAATAGCTCCCCCTAGCATCTCAGACACTCCTGGTGGAAGTGTAGGTAAAAGGAGTCTATCCAGAAGTGCCTCTTGTTCAACATCCTGTATTAACTCTGATCACCCATACAACATCTTATTATATGTTTGAAATTCGTCGTTAATTAACTCTGGGGAGTGGATATGTTCTCCCGTCTCTTTACTTAAATGTGTGATGGGTACATCCCAGGTACTCCATAGTCCGCACCGCATGATATAGTCCTGCCGAGCAGAACAGTCTATTCTCATGTGTATATCGTGTATGTATGAGTAGTAGTAGTCACGTTCGTTTCTGTGTTAGAGCCTCCACAAATCCAAGAGGGCCCATTGCCATAGCCACTCCTTGAACCCTACCGCCGTTCTTTCAGCCGGAGCCACCCGCAATGGTGGAGTAGAGCGGTCTAGTTGGATATTGTCAACACAGTTAAATTCCCCGCCAACCAGCAGATCTACCCTCAATATCAAGCCCATCTGTGCCGAAATATTATGCAAAAAAACAAGTTGGTCCTGGTTCGGGGCATAGACGCTACCCAGGGTGATCCTCCTGACAGCCTGCCTCTGACTAGCACATATCGCCCCTCTCTTATCAAAGAGCTTGTGCAGGGAGTTCAAAATGGACTCCTGGTTTGACCCAAAGCACCACACCTCTTGCCTAGGTGGAATAAGAGGTAGCATAAAGGTGGCCTCTTCATTTCTGCTGTAGCTGAGCTATTTCTACCGCCCTCCAAATGTCTCTTGCAACATTTCTATATGAACACCTCTGCACTTTAAGTACTGGTAAACTTTATAATGTTTGGGTGCCGATCCCAGACCCCGGACATTCCAAGTCATGCATGTAATATGTTGTGCTGCGGTAGCCATGCAAATACCGGTGGATCAAGTTGTCTTGTAAACACATCCGTTCCCCCCTCCTCCACCAGCCTTCCTTCACTCCCAATAATATTTATCCTGCCTCATGAAAACATAAACCAAAACCCCTTAATGAGCTCCCCAAACCCAGGGCCGAACAGCAACAGCCTTCTGCCCAAGAAAGTCAACTTCTGCAAATGAAACCATGTCTTCTGAGTTATTTCCATATGCTCCTCCTGAGAGCATGGTGGTGGGGGGGGGGGGGGAGCTAGTAGCAATCTAAAGCCAGCAATGTCCCTCCTTCCCAGCAAGTACAATAGTAGTCAGCTTCCGATATGCCCCTATCCATAAAGAACCATGTTTTCACCATTATGTGTTGTGTTATTAGGCCCTTTAGTCTATATCATCCTTCATCTGGCGTTATCAATCTGTTTGAGGGAGCTTACGCCCATTAGTTTTGAGCTATTAAGTGCTGCACAAATCGGAACAATTTTGTTAATAGGTAGTGTAACTGTACAGTGAATTATAAGTTAGTCCACAGATTGAGGGGTTACCACTGCCAGTCTTTCTCAGGGTCAGACCTATCGGCCTCTGAGTCGGTTACTGATCCACCGCATCAGTCCCTGACTCGGATCCAGTGCGTTGCGGTTTTGCGATGTCTGCCGCTGCCTTCATTGCTGCTTCTTTCTCAGTGTGGTTTTGCAGTCATGTGGGTTTTGATTGCCTATCTTTGAACTCGCCAGCGTTTTCCAGTGGGTCCCCGAATTACACCTCTCTGTTTATGCTTCTTCTCTGTCCATGGGTCCCAGCCTTCAGTGCCTCCAGCCAGTCCCAGACCTCACTGAAGTCGTTACAAAAATGCGTGTCGCTGTCTAAAATGATTTTCAGTTTAGCTGGGAACAGCAATGAGTACTGTATCTCCATCTCTATCCGTGCTCTCTTCACTTCTGCGTAAGATGCTCTATTTTCCTGTACTGCTGCACTGTAATCAGGGAACATATTCACTTTTACATTCTCAATGGGTAGGGGCCATCTCTACAGGCACAATTCAGTATAACGTCTCTATCGCGATAATGCAGCAATTTGGTCACCACTGTGCGTGGCTGTTTACCTGGGACCGGTGAACGGGCCGCACTCTATGTGCCCATTCCAAAGTGAATAAAGGTGTGAGTCTGTTAGGGGCCACTCCAGTTTTGAGCCAAGTCTCGAGGTACACCACTATGCGATCTTTCGCATCTTCTGCACGATATTCCAGTCTCTGCACTCATTCGGTCAACTCTGTGACTTGGTGAATAAGTGCTTTGTGAGCTGGGCGAATGTGTGCCGTATTGCATTCTGTCTCCTGCACCCTGTCTGCCAGCTTCCGGTGTTCAACCCGCAGTAACCACAGGCCTACTGAAACTGCCCCAATATTTTGTTGCAGAGCGGCTTTGGTGTCCCCAATCACTGCTAAGATTTTATCAAATTGAGAACGCATGGTAGTGGAGATGGCCTCCTGTTCCGCCGACTGTTCAGACAGCGTCTCAGGCATGTTCACATCGTCCTGAGCCGTCTGAGAGGATTTTACTCATGGTTTCCCCATTGTGCGGCAATTCAAGTCAGCCACTCCCTGTCCAAGTCAGTTAATCACTCACTTGGCTTTCTAATAGGTGGTTTGTTGTTGCCCTATTCAGTGCTGTAAAATAAAAGGCCTGGGCCCCTGGCAGTGCCGCAATCAATGGAGGAGCTGATCACCTCATTCAACGAACTTTACCAGGGCACGAACGACCCCTCCCCCCACCCCACATCCCCTCCCCTCCTCATATTTGAATTGGGTGGAGGGGTAGTCAGAGGGCAGTATTCACTCCTCCTGTCTGCCTAATGGTGCAGCATATCCAACACAGTGCCATGATATTGTCATTCGTCTTTCCATTCCCCAGGCACTGCATTTCTGTTTTTCTATGCCATCTGCTCCTCACCTCAGAGGGTCACCTTTGTCCAGCGGCCCTTCCTGGAGGTAACTAATCTCCTTCTCAGTGGCCCAACGGGATCGGGAGGCGCAGGAACGGGTCTCGTTCCTCACCCCTTCCTCGCAGGTTCTTCTGGCAGCAGTGAATGTCGGGCGATATAATACGGCCGCCTCCAATTCTGCCCATTAGCATGCCCTCCCTCCATAACCCACCCAGTGTCATGAGCCAGCCCAAAGGTCCGGACCGGCTGTTTCTCACTCTTAGTGTGTGAGACGCGTGAGCTGGCCGCCCAGGATCTCTCTGCATCCGGGCCACTCTCCCACCTCTCTCCTCTCCCAGTCGGCGCTGTTCGTCCTCTCGGGATCCCAAATTCCTCTGCAGAGGGTTGTGCTGGCAGAGGGCTCTCTGGGTGACTCTTTACTCAGAGCTAAAGTTTTCTTATGTCTGCCATTGCTGGCTGCTAGGCCACACCCCACTACTGTAAGGCCTCCTAACATGCAAAAATACAGACAGCACCTCTTAATGGGACAAAGATTGAAGCCCTGAGGGATACAGGTGCCAGTGATACCATGGTGACAGAGAAACTAGTTTCTCCAGGACAGTATTTGGCTGGACAAACTTATCCAGTTTCGCTGGCTAAACTTATCCAGTCACCAATGCTAACGATGTAACTAAGGTCCATCCCATGGCTATGGTGTCCTTAGAATGGGAAGAGGTTAATGGCTGGGAACAGGTAGTGGTCTCTTCTGCAATCCCAGTGGAATGTTTGCTAGGGAATGATCTGGTGTCTTCTGCTTGGGTGAGGTAGAACTCAAAATCCATGCAGCCATGCTGGGAATCCCTGAACTGGTGTGTGTAAAAAGAGCACAAAGCCGAGCACAGGCTGGAAAAGAAGTGTTGGAGCCTGGAATAATGGCCCAACCTTCCAAGAGAAAATGCAAGAAGACTGGGGGGCAGCTTCTGAACAGCAAAAGGAACAAGACCTCTCTTCTCAGGAAGACGTATTTTCCTCCGAGGGCTGAGTTCATGGAGCTGGATCCTCATCAGGTAGAGCTCCTGGGCCCAGGGGGACCCTCAAGGGAACAGCTGTGCCAGGGACAAAAGACTTGTCCCACTCTTGAAGGCCAGACGCAGCAAGCTGCTGCTCAGGAAAAGGGATATGTCATTGGCTCCCACAGGGTCTACTGGGAAGATGGACTCCTTGGCACTGAGGCCAGAGACCCCAAACCTGGTGCAAGCAGGAGAGTGGTAGTGCCTCAGCAGTATAGGGAGCTTATCATATCTTTGGCCCATGACATCCCCCTAGCTGGGCATCTAGGACAAACAAAAACATAGAATAAGCTTGTCAGACATTTCTACTGGCCCAATATGTCCCAGAAGGTGAAGGAGTTTTGTAACTCCTGTGTCATCTGCCAAGCCAGTGGTAAGGCAGGTGGCCACCCAAAGCCCCCCTTATTCCATTTTCTGTGGAGGGGTTACCCTTGAAAGGGTTGGTGTGGACATTGTGGGTCCACTTGAGCCACCCAGAACCTCAGGGAATCAGTACATACTGGTAGTAGTAGATCACACTACCAAATACCCTGTGGCAATTCCCTTTAGGTCTACTACAGCTCCTGCAGAGGCCTAGGCCCTGATTGGTATTTTTAGCAGAGTAGGGTTTCCTGTGGAGGTGATTTCTGGCAGAGGTACAAACTTCGTCAGCTTACCGGAAACGCATGTGGATGAGTGTGGGTTGACTTACAAGTTTACCACACCCTACCATCCACAAACCAATGGATTGTTGAAAGATTCAACAAGACGTTTAAGGGCGTGATAATGGGGCTTCATGAAAAACTTGAAAGGAGATGGGATGTCCTCCTACCATGCTTGCTTTTCGCTTACAGGGAGATTCCTTGGAAGGGGAGTAGGATTTTCCCCCTTTGAACTTCTGTTTGGCCACCGCCTGTAAGGGTATCACTTGAACTTGTAAAAGAAGGCTGGGAGAGACCTCTCCATGAGCCTAAACAAGATGTGGTGGACTATGTGCTTGCCCTCTGCTCAAGGATGGCTGAGTACATGGAAAAACATCCAAAAACCTTAAGGCCAGCCAACGGCTCCAGAAGCAGTGGTATGACCAAAAGGCTGCGCTGGTAGCATTCAAACCAGGGCAGACGGTATGGGTTCTGGAGCCTGTGGCTCCCAGGGAACTTCAGGGCAGATGGAGTGACCCTTACCCTATCATAGAGAAAAAGTGAGGTCACCTACTTGGTGGACCTAGGCACCAGCATGACACCCGAGAAGGGGATCAATCTAAAGCTCTGTTGTGACAGGGCAGATGTAACTATGCTGATGGTTACTGATGACGAGCAGGAAGCAGAGTGTGAACCTCTCCTCGACCTCCTCTCAAATGACCCTAAAGATGGGTCAGTTGATGGTGCTGTCTATTCAGACACCCTCACTGCTCAACAGAAAGCTGATTGTAGTCAAGTCCTACAGCGGTTTTATGAGCTCTTCTCTTTGACCCCCGGACAGACTCACCTGGGTACCCATGATGCTGACACAGGAGACAGTTTAACTGTCAAAACCAAAATATACAGACAGTTTGACTAGGTCAGAGAGCATCAAAGTGGAAGTCCACAAGGTGCTGAATTTAGGGGTTATTGAGCACTCTGTCATTCGCTGGGCTAGCCCAGTGGTCTTAGTCCCTAAAACTCATTCCAAAGACGGCAAGAGAGAAATTAGGTTCTGTGTGGACAAGAGGGGTCTCAACGGTGTCACCAAGACAAATGTGCACACTATACAAAGAGCAGAGGAACTGATTGACAAGTTAGATGCAGCCAAATTCCTTAGTACCTTTGACTTGACTGCAGGGTATTGGCAAATTAGGATGGCACCTGACGCAAAAGAGAAGACCGCATTCTCTACACCTGATGGGCATTATCAGTTTACTGTTATGCCCTTTGGTTTAAAGAATGTTTGTGCCACCTTCCAAAGGTTGGTGAATCAAGTCCTTGCTGGCTTGGAGTACTTTAGTGCAGTATATCTAGATAATATTGCTGTCTTTAGCTCCTCCTGGCAGGGTCACCTAGTCCACCTGGGGAAGGTTTTGCTGGCCTTGCAATCAGCAGGCCTCACTATTAAGGCATCAAAGTGATAGATAAGGCTGAGCACTGTTATATACTTGGACCGTCTTGTAGGTGGAGGCCAAGTGCAACCTTTGCAACCCAAGATCCAGACTCAAGCCACAGCATTCCTTGGCTTGACTGGTTACTATAGGAGGTTTGTGAAGGGTAATGGACCCATTGTGACTCCCCTCACAGAACTGACCTCAAGGAAAATGCCCCGTAAAGTAAACTGGACTCTTGACTATCAAAAGGCCATTGACACCTTGAAGGAGGCAATGTGCTCTGCATCCGTTCTCCAAGGTCAAGATTATTCTAAGCAGTTAGTTGTGCACACAGATGCCTCTGAACATGGGATAGGAGCAGTCCTGTCCCAAATCAATGATGGTGGCCATGACCAGCCTGGTGCTTTCATTAGCAAGAGGTTACTCCCCAGGGAGCAGCGTTAGAGTCCCATTGAGAGGGAGGCCTTTGCTGTGGTTTGGTCCCTGAAAAAAGCTGAGATCATACTTGTTTGGTACTCACTTTATTGTTCTGACTGATCACAGATCTCTCAGATGTGCTGATGCAAATAAAAGGTGAGAACCCTAAACGTTTGAGGTGGTCCAACTCCCTGCAGGGGATGGACTTAACAGTGGAACACAGACCTGGGACTGCACATGTAAATGCAGATAACCTTTCCAGGTTTTCCTACTTAGACAATTAAAACACTCTTGGGAAAGGTTAGTCTCATCCACTTCAGCGGGGGTGTACGTAGGAAAGTGCCCTTGTTGGCATGGTTGCCCCCCTATCTCCCTATGTTTGCCTGATATTGATGATAACTTGACTGAGTATGCTGGGATCTTGCTAACCAGGTCCTAACACCAGTGTACTTTTGCTAAACTGTACCATTGTTTCCACAATTTAAACACCGTTGGCATACACAGTGAAGTCTCTTGTAAAAGGTATCAGTAGTATCAAGGAACCTGTGGCCAGGGAAGGTCCTCAAGGGCTGCATCATGTATTATGTCACCCTGGGGGACCCCTCACCAAGCACATGCACATTGCCCTTGCAGCTTGTGGGGAGAAAAAGGTAAAGTCGACATGGCATCCCTCTCAGGATGCCATGCCCACCAGCCACTGCCTGTGGCATAGGTAAGTCACCCCTCTAGCAGACCTTACAGCCCTAAGGCAGGGTGCACTATACCACAGGCGAGGGAATAGCTGCATGAGCAGTATGCCCTTATAGTGTCTAAGTCCATTCTTAAGCATTGTAAGTGCAGTGTGGCCAAATAGTATATGGGCTGGGAGTTTGTCATTACGTATTCCACAGCTCTATAATGGCTTCACCGAAGTCTGGGAAGTTTGGTATCTTAGAGACGTTCCCTGTATTTTAGCCAAACCTTTAGTGCAGGACTGACGGGTCGGTGCCAGCTTCCCACTTCCAGACAAGTTTCTGGCCACATGGGGTGAGAGCCTTTGTGCTCTCTGTGGCCAGAAACAAAGCCTGCACTGTGTGGAGGTGCTTTACCCCCTGCAGGAACTGTAACACCTGGTTGTGAGCCTCAAAGGCTCAGGACCCGTGTTACAGTGCCCCAGGACACTGCAGCTAGTGGAGATGTCCACCCCCTGGACAAAGCCCCACTTTAGAACGCAAGTCCGGCAGACCAATTAGAGAAAATGAGGAGTGACCACTTCAACTAGGACCATCCCATAGGTGTCCAGAGCTGAAGTGACACCCTCCTTGCAAAATCCTCGACCTTGGTTTGGAGGACAGGGACCATTAGGGTTAGACCTGTGTCCCTCTCCCCAAAGGGAGTGGACACCGGAAGGATGTAGTCACCCTCAGGGACAATAGCCATTGGCTACTGCCCTCTGACTCCTGTAACGCCCCTAAATACAGGATTTAAGGGCCTCCCTGAACCCAGCTCACCAGATTCCTGGCGACCTCACAAGAAGAAAGGACTGCTAAGCGAACCCCCAGCAGAAGACTGAAGAAGTGAACTGACTTGGCCCCAGCCCTACTGTCCTGGCTCCAGCTTCTAAAGCCTTGCTAAAAGAAGGCGATGCATCCTACAGGACCAGCTACCTCTGAAAAGCCTCAGAGGACCGCCTGTACCCCAGAAGACCAAGAATTCCAGTGTAAAGCGGCCCTGATCAGCAAGTCCTGCCCACTCTACACCCGACTAGAGCTGGTCCCCAGGCGATTCTGAGCAAGTGTCCACCCTAAGTTTGACCCCTCCTTTCCAACACGACAACACCTGCAACCTGAATCCAGAGGACCCCTGTGACCGCGACATAACCGGATGACCATTCCCGACGCCTAAAGGTACCCCTGCACCCGCAACCCCCCTGCCGTTGGAGAATCTAACCTTTGGTGCAGCAACGTGCAGCAGGGGGGGCCTCCTCCTTATCCAGCCTTTGGCTTTCCAGAACCCCCTGGGCTAAACCTGCAGCATCTTTGTGACCCCTTGAGTCCCTCTATAGGAAAGCATTGGGAGCCTGATGCTGAGTTTGCATCCTGCAGCCAGCCACCTGTGCGCCTCTGAGGGTGTATTTGTGGTGCTGACCTGTGGCCCCCCGGTAACCCTCTGAACCCCCCAGGTCTACCCTCCGAAGACGCAGGTACTGACTTGCAACAGGCCTGATTTCGAGTGCTCCCATTCTCCATAGGAGCCCATGTTATATTGACCTCAACTTTGACCTCTGCACCCGGCTGGCCCCGTTTTGCTGGTGGGTGGATGCTAGGGGTTAACTTGAACCCCGACTGAAGGACATCCTACCCCTGGAGACTGGAACTGTAAGTCTGGTAGTACTTACATGAAAAACTGTACTTTGTTTTCTTCCCTCTTGAACTGTTTCTGAAAATTGCACTGTCAACTTTTAAAACTGATATTTGCTATTTTCCTCAATTATTTAACTTGCCAAATTGAAACAAAGTGGTGTTGACACACCTGTTGGATACTTACTTGGAAATGTACTTACCTGCATTCTAGAATCTTCAGATTCTAGAAACAAAGTAACAAAACCCATTTTTGCTATATAAAATCAATTGGCCTTGAGTTAAGTCATTGTGTGTGTTCTTCATTTACTGCCTTTGTGTACAACAAATGCTTTTCACTACCCTCTGATAAGCCTTACTGCTCGACCACGCTTACTCAAAAGAGCGCATTAGGATTAGCTACTTTAGCCTCTGTTAATATTCTGGGGAACCCCTGGCCTATGTGAACGCTACATCTCATTTTTCTATAGTATATACAGAGCCAGCTTCCTACACTTGGTTACCTTAAAAAGTAAACTAAATTAATGAGGTGTTATGACAGAGTATAAGTAGAGAATCTTGTAGAATTACTTGCATAAGACTAAGGACACATAAGGAAATGTAGGAGATAGCACAAATGTGAAATGGCTAAATTCACACTGCAGTATGCTTGCTCCACAGTCCATGTGCTGATGACACCAGTGTCTCCATTCGAGCTAGATTGTGAAAGTAGATACCTTGCTTTCAAGGGGACTCAGCAATGCTCCTCTTGCTGTACCTTTAAGGTGCCACATCTCTGCCCTGACATCAGTTCCTTTCTCTCCACTCCCCCAACATGAATTTAGAACTCCGCTCCTAGCTGTCAGTTTGCCAACAACTCCAAACTGTGTCACAAAGACAGTGTTCCAGGGAATGCCTCCCCCAAAATCAGGATTGAAGCCTTGCCGGGACATCAGGAAATGGATGTCAGCCACGGACCTGCTCCATGTGAGCGTATGGCACTTGAGTATTCATAAGTCAAAGTTGTCAGATAAGTACATGCTCATGTACCAGAAGGCAATGAGGAAGCAGGGGGTGAAGCTTTCTCGCAAAGCCTAAGTCTCTGGGCTGTTCTTTATTGTGGTCATGACCTTCGCATAGTCCCATTATCGCTTGACTTCTTCCTCAAGTCAAAAACCTGGCATAAGCGCAAAAAAACAGCAGGACTCTTTCCTATCCCACACACATTTGGACAAGAAGTCTCAAGGGCGTAAGTCTAGTATCCTGGTGCCCCTGACTTCACTGAGTCATTATCCTGCAGCAGACAGCAACCTTTAAGGAGGCCATGTCACAAATTTTCTAGATGCTACTGGTTCCATCTAGTGTGCCTTGAGGCCTCAGAGCCATAGGGGTCACCAGTTGGGTTTCTGCTGGCAGGGCCTCCCCTGAAACCAACGCGTCCCTCAGGCCTCATTCTTTGGCCCATAGCACAGCCACTCCAGATTTCCATTTCGGCCCTAGGGCCCATAGCACTTCCTACTTTGGCAGTGCTAATATTGACAGTATCTGATCTAATCATGATGCCTGACCTTTGAAACAGTGTTGGCCCACACTAAGGCTGAAGTAGTGGGGTGCAGCCAGACCTTCACCCTTTGCCTCTCCCTGGATGCCAGTATTATCAAAAGATAGAGGCTGTCTATGGCTCTGAATTTGATGCAGTCCAGGACACACCTAATATCCCCCACAACACATTTTTTGCTTTCAAAAAGTCTTTATTGTAATTTATAGTGTTATACAAACCATTGTACAATGACAAAAGTACTTAAGTGTGAGCCTTTTCAGCAAGGCATTAACGTTACCAGAAATAGCATTTGTCACTTGAAAATTCCATCAGTACACATGGCTGCAGAGAGCAGTATTGTTTGTGTCATAGGTCAGGTTGATATTTAATCCCAATTTGATATGAAGCAACAAGTAGAGTAAAACTAAATTGTACACCCAAACTGTTAACACAACAGGTGCTGAAATAAATAGCATGATTGTTAGCGTTAAGACAGATGAGAAATATAGGGTTTGTGAGATATTAGCTGGGAAACAAATTTAACGATGGACATTTTAACTATTAAACAAGCATTTACAATGCAACGGGTCTCGCATTTGCTCATGTTAGAGCTGATCGCGTTGTAAACTCCTAACCCGACTTTTCACCTATCGGGCAAAAGTGCATTTATGTACATAACCCGAAAAAGTGAAATTAACTATGTAAGGTGCTCGACTTCTGCCAAGCGAGATCGCGCTCGTAAATTAGAGAAAAAGAAGTCCATAAGCCCGATGGAAAACAGCGAGCCTCGCATGTTTTCTGTACTCGGTCGCTGCGCTCGAGGAGGGCTAGCCACCGGAAAAGGCATGACTTGTGCATGCCTTCGACTAATGAAAGCAAGCAGATTTTATTAGGCAAGCCCACGAACCAATAAAAAACACTGACGTGAAGTTGACAGGGCTCCGAGCCCCTTTCTAAATACAAAAGAGTCTCGCTGTGATACGCATGCGCGAGCGCATGCAACGCAGGCTAAACTCTAAAAAGGGTCACACAAGTGTGAGAATAGGTATAGCAGGGTTGCAGTAGCCTCAGATGGACGTTTTTGGCTTTCCTAAGAGTCCCGAGGTACAGGCCCAAATGGAGGCCGGATCCATGGAGAACATAAAGCAAATAAGTCTCCAAGCAGGAATGTACTAGATTACAGTGTTGGTGTGTCATCTTAGGGTCACTTTGGCAATTTGAACAGCTTGTCATTTCAGTCATAAACTTTGCTTTCAGCTTCAGCCCACTTTAAGATGACCTGAAACTAGGCAGCTAGTTGTTAGAAATGGGGTCTGTAGGAAGCTGGCCTGGTGTGTGGTGGGTACCTATATATACCAGGTCCAAATATCCCTTATTATTGTAGTGTAGGCAGTGTCTAGAAGCCAGGCTCTCTAGAGGTAGCTGTGTATAAGCAGCAAAGGGGCATCTAGGAGACATGCAAAGCTCATGCAATACCACTGTAGTCAAACAGCACTTACACACATGAGGAAAACACTCAGTTGTACAAAAATAAAGGTACTTCATTTTAGTGACACAATTACCAAAAATACTATATAGGCAATACCCCAACAGGAATTCAGTAAACACACGAAATATGTACACTAGTAATCAGAAATAGGCATACATAGCAGTAGAAAACAATGCAGTAGCAATAGACAGTAAAGGCCCTAGGGGGTGCCCAAACTATGTACTACAAAAATGGAGTACGAATGCAGAACCCCCACCCAGGTAAGTGGCATCTGTGGAGGGGAGCTGGGAGAGATAGGAAACCCCAGAGGTAAGTCCCAAAGTGGCCCCTAGCGACCAGGATTTCCCCAAACCACCAAAAGTATTGAAAATAAGGATAAGGCAACACCCAGACAAGACTGCAAAAAACCAGCGGTGGAATCCTGACTATGAAGACCTGAAAAAGAAGGGTACCAAGTCACAGAAGAGTCCGGTGGTGGCAGGAGCCACTTACCACCCATCTGTGGTTGCTGGAGTCCCAGAGTCGGTGAAGAATCCCTGGAGGATTCAGTCAACGTCCCATGCCGGATGGAAGATTGCAGTCTGTCTGTGGTGTGGAAAAGCCACCAACAAGCCTTGGCAAAGGCAAGAGTTGCAGTAAAAGAAAAGTGGAGCTGCAGGGGACCAGCAAGGTCCAGTAAGACTCAACCCACGGGGGGAGTCCTAGGGGCCCTCTGCAAGGCAGAAAGTCCACAGAAGAAAAGGCAGCCCCCACAGAAGACCCACTGGAAGAGGACCCAGGAGTTGCAGTGGAGCCCACGCACTACTGAAGAATGGTTCCACACCACAGAAGAAGCACACAGAGGGCTGTGCGTTGCAGGGAAGAGGGGCTTGGGGTTACAAGGAACCTGAAGATCCCTTGGAGGAAGTGCCAACAATCCTTTGTAGCTGCAAGAAACGCAGTGCATGGGGGTACTGTCCTGCGTGGGAAGGCAAGGGCTTACCTTCACCAAAGTTGGACAACAGGTAGAGAGGAACAAGGGGACCACTCCAGACCACCACCTGTGATGCAGGAGCCACGCAGCTCAGGATGAGAGGAGATCCACACAGTCTGTCGTCATTGCAGTTGGTGTCTGCGAATGCAGGGGAATGACTCCTACACTCCTAGGGAGATTCCTTCTTCCTTCTCATGCAGACTGGAGGCTAGTCACCCTCAGAGGATTCACAGCTGGGGAAATGTCGCAGGAGCTGGAAGGAGCCGTGGAAACAATGTTGCAAGCAGAGTCTTCGTCGTGGATGCAGATTGTCAGTTCCTGTAGGGTCCATTCACAGTTCCAGTGTCCAGATGTTAAAGTAGAGGTTGCAGAAGAGTCCTGCTGGAATCTTGCAAGCCAAATCTGAGGACCCACCCAAGAGGGAGACCCTAAATACCCCTTAAAGGGGGATTGGTCACCTAGCCAGGTGACCACCTATCGGGGGGGGGGTGGGGCTCTAACGTCATCAGCCTGACCTGGTCACTGAGATGCTCCCAGAGGCCTCTGCCCACCTTGGATTCAAGATGGCATAATCAAGGGACCCTGTGGAGGAGCTCTGGCCACCACCCCTGGATTGGTGATAGACCGGGGAGTGGTCACTCCCGTTTCCATTGTCCAGTTTCGCACCAGAGCAAGGACTGGAGGTCCCTGAAATGGTGCAGACTAATTTATGCAAGGAGGGCACCAGGTGTGCCCTTCAAAGCATACCAGTGGCTTGGGGAGCCTACCCCTCCCAAGCCATGTAACAACTAGTTCCAAAGGGGAAGTGTTACCCCCTCTCCATAAGGAAATCCTTTGTTCTGCCTTCCTGGGCTTGAGCTGATAAAGCAGCAGGAGAATAGAAACCTGTCTGAGGCCTGGCAGCAGCTTGGGCTGCCCTGCAAATCCCAGAAAGCTGGTAGGAGCAACGCTGGGGGTTCTTTAAGGAGCCCCCAGAGTGCATGGAATCATACTTCCGATATTGGCAACAGTATTTGGGTATGATCATGACATGTGTGATACCAAATATGCCTAGGCTCGTAGTTACCATTATGTAGCTGGACATAGGTAGTGACTTATGTCGAGTGCACGCGTAAAATGGCGTCCCCGCACTGAAGTACTCCATGAAAATGGAGATGGCGTTCGTGGGGGCACCTCTGCTCATGCAGGGGTGCCCTCACACACAGGTACCTTCCCCCTGTCCTCTGGGCTAGGATGGCCTACCAAAGGGGGCTACTTACAGTGACCTGTAGTGAAAGGGGTGCATGCACCCTTTCACACAGGCTGCAATGGCACACCTGCAGATACTGGGTACCTGGGCACCTGGGCACCATACTCTAGGGACTTATATGGGTGCACCAGTATGCCAAATGTGGGGTGTGTGTGGTCCAAGCAACCAAGTTTTAAGGGCGAGAGCATAGTCACTGGGTTCCTCGTTATCTGGATCCCAGTGCACACAGTCAAAACATTCTGACAATTGGCAAAAAGTGGGGGTAACCATGCCAGAAAGAGGGTACTTTCCTACAGGGTTTCTAATTGGCAGTCAGTTTACAGCCCGTCCAAGTAGGGACCCTCACTAGTGTCACGGTAAAGGAGTCCCACACCTAAGATAACCCCTCTAAAACCCCATTGGTAGCTTGGCTCAAGGTGTCAGGCTTATCTCAGAAGCAATGTGTAAAGTACTTTTACACACAGACCGTAACACAGTGAAACCACCACAGAAGCACTCGGCACCGATTTAGAAGAATAGCCAGTATTTATCTGAGTTAAACAAGACCAAAATGACAAAATTCACATACACAAGTAGTGATATCACTTTTTAAGGTTTAAAAGTCTTAATCCTGACGAATCAGTGGCTGTATCCTTATAATACACAGTACCTTTGATGCATCAAAAAAAACAGATGATGCAGGATGCAAAGGAAGTGATGCATCGAAAAAGCAAGAAATGTGTTGATTTTTTGCCCGCCGGGTTGGCAATGCAGCAGTTCTTTCCTCTCTGGAAAGACGATGTCTGGAATCCTTTCTGCTGTGCAGCATCAGTGGGAAAAAATGATGCCATGGGGTGATGCATGGGAAATGCAGACACGACAAAGATGAATCCGCACTGAAACAGGAGATGCGTAGATTCACATCCGCAAGACTTGCGGTAGCTTGATTTTCTGCTGCAACTTCTGGGGGCCTAGGAGCTGGATTTAGCACCATTTGGCAAGTCATAGCAGGAGAGCCCAGGCACTGTCAGATTAAGTCTGAGTCCAGTCCTTTCACCGCCAGGGCAGAAGCAGCAGGCAAGCACAGCAAAGCACCAGGCAGAGTGGAAGTTCCTCCTACTCCTCCAGCTCTTCTCCCTGGCAAAATGTCCTCAGTCCAGAAGTGTTCTGATGTTGGGTCTCAGAGGCCCAATACTTATATTCATTTCTGCCTTTGAAGTAGGCAAATTTTAAAGGAAAGTCTTTGTACTGCACAAGACCCTGCCTTTCCTGCCCTGTCCCAGACATACTCCAGGGGGTTGGAGACTACTTTGTGTGAGAACAGGCAAAGCCCTATTCAGGTGCAAGTGGCTGCCATTCCCACCACTCCAACCCAGGAAGACCCATCAGTATATGCAGGGCACACCTCCGCTCCCTTTATGTGGCTGGCTGGAATGAATTCACAAACAGCCCAACTGTCATCCTGACCCAGACGTGTATTCCACAGCCAGATAGAGGTACAGAATGGCTAAGCAAGAGGATGCCCCCTTTCTAAAAGTGGCATTTTCAAATTTAAAAACCAACTTCACCAAAAGATGTATTTTTAAATTGTGAGTTCAAAGACCCCATACTCCATATCTCTATCTGCTTTCACTGGGAAATTACACTTCACATTTTTTAAGGCAATCCCCATGTTACCCAATGAGCGGGATAGGCCTTGCAGTAGTGCAAACCGAATTTAGTACAGGACATGTAAAAAACACAGTACATGTCCTACCTTTTTTAAATGCATTGCACCCTCCCCATGGGGCTGCCTTTGGCCTACCTTAGGGGTGACATGCATGTAGTAAAAGGGAAGGTTTGGACTTGGCAAGAGGGTGCACTTGCAAGGTCGAACTGATGGTTAAAAACACACACTCACACTCTTTCTCTTTCTCTCCGTCCCTCCCTCCAGTGGTGGGGTCTGAGGCATGTTTACAGAGCTACTCCTGCTGGTGGCACAATCAGTGCTACAGGCCCACTAGTAGCATTTGATTTACAGTCCCTGGGCACACATGGTAAATCATACTAGGGACTTACTAGCAAATCAAAATGCCACTCATGGTTAAACCAGTCACCAATACAATTTAGTCAGAGATCACTTGCACTTAAGCACTGGTCAGCAGTGGTAAAGTGCAGAGAGTCCTAAAGCCACAAAAAACGAAATGCCACACAGGATAAAAAAAAAACAGGAGGGGGAAGTGCCCCTACCAATACAAATTAAAAAAAAATAATGCCTGGTGTCTAGTGCCCCTTCTGCCACACCCCTGGGACAGATGGGGGTAATTGCCTTATCGGTGCCCCCTTCTGTGAGGGGCAGAAAGACTGTTTACATGGTGGTAAAAAAGAAAATTGATCCTTGATGTCCAGTGGGCATTCTGCCTTCCCCGGGAGGCAGATCAGCCTAAAAATATGGCTCATCTAAATCCCCCCCCCCGGGGGATGGTGGGGGCAGAAAATTGTCATAATAATGCCCAAGGGGCAGCTCCCCAACATATTATATAAAATTCCTGGTGTCTAGTGATTTTCTACCCCACTGGGGGCAGATTGGCCTAAAGATAGAACAGAAAGTGACCAAAATATTTCCCCTGTAATGGGGAGTGACCCTTGCCCAAGGGGGCCGCTCTCCAACATATATTTTTAAAATCCATAGTCTCTAATGGTATTCTTCCCTCTGGCAATCTGTCCCCAGGGGAAACGGAAAACACCTCAATTTTTATTTATTTTTTAAATGCATAGCGGCCCTTGCCTAAGGGGCTGCTTCCAGACTTAAAATAAATCTCTTGGGTATTAGCGTAATGGATCCCTGTTTGGGGATTGCTCTCCTTGGGGTCAAGTGCCCCTTTGGTTTCAGTGAGAAACTGTCCCAGGAAAAAGACAGCACATAGGGACTGGGGTGCTCAGATCCTGCGGTGCTCGGGACGTAGGGACACCTTTGGTCTTTTTCTCCTTGGTTTGGGATGGCTGGGTGTAGATGTGTCCTGAGGGATCAGGCGTTTGTCACCAGAGGCAGTCACAGTAGAAGGGGCCTGCACAAAGGGGCCAGTGTCGAGAAACTCAGTGTGGGCTTAGGACCTGGAGGGCTTGGGGGGGGCCTGGGGACCAGGCTCGCATTGTTGGCCCACTTCAACTTTGGCTGGAAGGGGCATGGATGCAGTGGTGCTCTGTGGTGTTGAGTTTTTGGCGGTCCGGAATCCTCAAGGTTCTTCTTTGGTGCCTGCTGGGTGCTTCACTGCTCCACAGGAGATCCTGGTTACTTCTCAGAGGGCTGGCAGCCCTCCCAGGCTTTTGGAGGCAGAGCAAGTCGTCTTTGTCATAGTTGTCGAGGACAGCAGATAGGCCAGCGGGGTTGAGACTGTCAGTTGGTGCTCCTCAGTTCTTGCTTTTCGCAGCTGTTTGGGGCCGCCTTCTATAGTGCAGCAAATCTATTCTTCTGTTATCAGGTGGATTTATGGGTGTTTAAGGGAGTGTGGGGTAGTAGCCAATGGGCTACTTACTCTTTGGTTTCCTACACTTCCCTGTGGCGAGTGGACCTATAACAGAGGATCCTCTTCCAACCATAAATAGATGCTGGAACCCTTCCTCAAGTATCCACTTAGGGGAGCCCACTATAAGGGTGTGGCTGGCCCAAAGGTAGTACATGCCTACTGACTAATTATTTTCAAGCTGACCTGGTGCCACACGGGCCTCAGGGCAGAAGGTGGCTACACCTCGGTCTGGGGAAGCTGGGGAGTTTCCATACCAAAGGCAGCAGGGCGTTTGAAGCCCCTGGCCTTTGTATGTAGATCTGTTAGCTATCCTGCTGGAGTAGGTGACAGCACCCTTCTCTGGAGCAGGCTTTTTATCTGACCTGAGAGCACAGTTGGTCAGGAAACTGTCTGTGGTGGAAGGCTGGTCGAGACCAGTCAGCCAGCACACTCAGATTAGTTCCCTCTGGGTGCATGTCATAATAAATCCATGGCTGGCATCAGCCTGGATTTACTAAGACTAGGTGTTTGATACCAAACGCCATAGTGTTCACTGAAGCCATTATGTGACTGGGTCACTCGTAACGACTAGTGTCCAGTATATACTTTAAGATGGCTTCCTTGTTCATTTACAGTGCTCAGCAAAAGGACTGGACATCACAGGGCCATATCGGCTCGTGGAGATAGGACCACAAATGATGTAGGAAGCTGGCCTGGAGTGTGGTGAGCACCTGTGGCGTTATCCCCTGATACAAGGTCCAGGTATCCCCTATTAGTGAAGTGTAGACAGCGTCTAGGAAGCAAGGGCTCTCTAGAGGTAGCTGTGGATGATGAGCCAAGACTTATCACGGAGACATGCAAAGCTTATGCAATACCACAGTAGTCACACAGCACTTACACACATGAAAGAACCACACAGTGTTACAAAAATAAATGTACTTTATTATGGTAACACAAATACTAAAATACTGTATAGGCAATACCCTTCTAGAAGGTAAGTACACATAATGTACACATTAGAAGATAGGAATTGACATAAGACAATAGAAAACAGTGAAACAGAAAATAATGGAGACCCTAGGGAGAGACCAAACCATATACTAAGTGGAATGCAAGAGTTAGTCCCCCACCCAAGGAAGTGGAATCTGTAGGGGGGGGAGCTAAAGGAACTAGGAACCCCAAAAGGTAAGCACCAGGGTGCCCCCCAGTGACAGGAGAGAAGAGGTAAGTAACTGTTTTTCCCCCCAAACCCACAGGTAAACTTTGTAAAAGGTCTGTCCAAGACTGGAAGGAACAGAAGATGGTTCATGATCCAATTTGAGTTGAAGTATCCGGTTGGGGCAGGAGCCACTACCCACCCTTCTGGAGATGCAGGACTAGGTTGACGGTGAAGATCAGGAGTCTGCTATGCACCGCAGGAGAAGAGTTCCAAGAGTGATGCAGTTGATGTCCCATTTCAGAAGTAGAGTTGCAGTCAGTGGTGTGGAAAAACCACCTTGGCAAAAGCAAAAGTCGCAGGTGAAGACTTGCTGAACTGCTGGGGACCAGGAAGGTCCAGGGGGAGTCCCAGGTGACCCTCAGCAGTGAAGAGTCAGAAGTCGAGGATGCAGTCACCGCAGGCAACTCGCAGGCACAAGAGTCACAGTGAGGCCCACTCAGCACACCTGGAGAGGAGTCCCATGTCGCTGGAGCAGCAGGCAGGAGATTGTGCTTTACAGGGAAGAGTACTGGAGGTCGGGCTACATAGAGCCTGAAGATCCCTTGGAAAAAGAGCCAACAAGCCTTGGTAGCTGGAAGAGTCGTGGTGCACAGGGGTACTGTCCTGCAAGGAGAGGCAGGGGCTTACCACCTCCCAAGTTGGACAGCTGGTAGAGAGGACGAAGGGGCCCACTCCAGACCCCCTCACCTGTGCTGCATGATCCAGGCAGTTTTGCAGGATAGGAGATCTATGCAGCTGGTCATCATTGCAGTTGGTGCCTGCGGATGGAGGGGAGTGACTCCTTCACTCCAAGGGAAATTCCTTCTCGCTTCTTGTGCAGGCTGGTGACTCGTCCTCAGAGGATGCATAGTCAGAGGAATGTTGAAGTTGCTGAAAGGAGCATGAGAAACAATGTTGCAAAGCAGAGTAGTTGCTGGAGTTGCAGAATGTCGGTTCCATGGAGGGTCCATTTGCAGTCCCGTTGGCTAGAAGATGAAGTAAACGATACAGAGGAGTACTGCTGGAATCTTGCACATCGAATCTGAGGACCCTAAATAGCCCAGGAATGGGGATTGGTCACCTAACAGGGTGACCACCTAGCAGGAGGAGGCTATGATGTCACCTGCTTGACCTGGCCACTCATATGCTCCCAGGGGCCTCTGCCCACCTTGAGTGGTCACTCCCCTTTCCATGGTCCAGTTTCGTGCCAGAGCAGGGACCGCTGCAAACTGGTTTATGCAACGAGAGCACCAAATGTGTCCTTCAAAGCATACCGGTGGCTTGGGGAGGCTACCCCTCCCAAGCTATATAATATCTATTTCCAAAGGGAGAATGAGTTGCCTCCCACTCATAAAGGAAATCCTTTGTTCTGCCTTCCTGGTTAAGTGGTCCAGCAGCAGGAGGGCAGAAACCTTTCTGTAGGATGGCAGCAACGTTGCCTGCCTGAGGAAAACTCTTCAAACTGGTAGGAGCAAAGCTGGGAGTCCTCTAAGGAGCCCCTAGAGTGCATGGAATCGTACAACCAATACTGGCAACAGTATTTTTTATTTGAGTTCATTCGGTCTAGAGATCTAGGCCATTTTGAGTAACAAAGATAACAATCATACATGATAAAATAATATTTGTTAAAAAACAAGATAACAATATAAAAACAGTAATAATCAGGACAGTATAATAATAAGATCAACAAGACTAAGTATTTGATTGTAGATAAAAAGTACAATAAATAAGACATGGCTAAAATGTTAAGACTAAAAAGATAAAAGCTAGGATATGAAATTCTGTCTAACATACCAATGTGTGCAATTGTTTTCCCGTAAGACCTGGCCCTCGTCAATCCTCATATAGAGGCAAAAAATAACAGTTGAGACTCCTTCTGTCGACTAATGTCAGGATGGCTCACATGCCCTTTGAAACAATAAGCCTACGCCGGATGTACCAGGCCTCCGCTAAAAATTTGGTAGCTGTAATAGCTACCACAGAGGATGAGTCGTATGTACAGATTCTGGTGGCGTTTGCTCTATCATGTAATGACATATTTTTGCAGAGGGGAATGATCCACCTCCCTCTGGGACTTTTATACAGAGGGCAGAAAAATAGTATGTGCTCTATTGTTTCTTTACAATTTTGGCAAGAGATACATCTATCATTTGAGGCGATGTTAGATGACCAGTGAGCCGTAAAACCATTAATAGGCAGTGTACCATATCTTAGTTGGAGATATAAAGCACAGGCGTACGGAGGCATGGGAAGGTTCAAGAAGTTCTCAGGCCAGGGCTCGTGCTTGAGTTGTAGAAATTCCATTGTTAGCCTGCCCGCCCCTTTTTGGTGCAAGGAGTCTTCATTAACTTTCTCCCAATATCTTTTTGTGACGAGTTTCTTTGCATTATCGGGGATTTGATCTGGATATTTCCAGTAGGAAGGAAAACCTATTTTGACCCAGGCAGATTTCATTTCCTTCAGCCATGGGATTTTCTCCAGTGCCTGGGGGGTGGCTATGAGCTCTCTTATAGCCAGCCTATATGGTTCGAGTTCAACAGATTTCCATAAGCGAATCCAATAGGAGAGAGGCTTTAGGGCTGCTGTGGTTTTGATACTGTTTAGACCTAGGTCTAGCCTTAGAGGGGTCATTGGTGAGCCCATACCTAGCCGGGCAATCTGTCTGAGGAAATGGTTTTCCTTGGTTTGCAGAGTATCGAGGTTTTTGTGGGACCCCCAAAGTTCCGCTCCATAGAGGGCCGCTGCTCTGATTTGGACATTGTAAATCTCTGCAAGTATGTTCAAGGGGGGACTCGGAGCCTTTCTCGATCTACGGACAAGGGCCCCACCTCTCTGGCTTATAATGAGAGCCCCTTTGTCAATGGCTGCCATCCATTTGCCTGTGGTCGATAGTCTGAAACCCAAGTAGTCGAACTCTTCTACTTTCTCCAATGGAATCGAGTTCATTTCTATGCTAACGCGCGAGCGTTTCTTGGAGGTACTATATATCATGAGTTTTGTTTTCTTAATGTTTACGTCCAGACCATAGTCACTACAAAAAACACAGAATTGGTTGATCAGGTTTTGGATTCCCGTTGGCGATTTAGATATCAAAATTGTGTCATCTGCATATAGCAGACACAGGATTTTTTTCCCAACGAATTTAGGTGAATCATTTATACAGTTCTCTAAGTAGTGGATGCAATTATTGATATATAGCAAAAAAAGAGTGGGTGCCAGAACACATCCCTGTCTAACTCCTTTTTTAATAGCTACGGGGTCAGTCAACTCGCCCCCCTGGCCACATCTAATTTGAGCGAAAGTATTTTCATGCAGTTGAGCAATGAGTTTCAGGAGACCAGATGGCACTCCCATGTTTAATAATGTTGACCACAGCAGGTTCCTGGGGATCAAATCAAATGCGGCTCTGAGGTCTATGAAGACCACATAGAGATTACCCCTCCCCAGGTCAACATTCTTCCATTTTATTGACATGAATCTTAGGGCTTGGTCAACTGTACTCACTGCAGGTCTAAATCTTGCTTGTAGGTCAGAAAGAGCTTCGGACTCCATAATCCATTCCTCAAGATGGAGCAAAAGATGCTTTGCATAGATTTTTTGGGAGTTATCAAGGAGACTAATCGGACGATAATTGGCAGGGATGTTCGGATTTCCTTTTTTTAAAATGGGTACTATTTCGGCCCCTTTCCAAATGGGTGGAGCGGGGGCCCCTGCTGCAATAGCATTGCAGATAAGGTTGAGATATGGTGCCCATATATCTGGTCTTGATTTGTATAGATCACCTGGAATCTTGTCTGGGCCAGGGGCCTTTCCCCATTTCAATGAGTCTATTGCTGCTCTTGTTTCGGTTAGAGAGAAAGTGATCGAGGTGGTCTCATGGTTTATTGGGTCATCAGGGGCCCACAAAGATGCTTCAGAAGGCCCTTCGTATAGTTGCCCAAAGTGCTCTACCCATGATGCTGAGAGAATTGAGGAGCCAGGTGCGGCAGGAGAATCGCTACAGTCATCAGTTATTAGTTTCCAGAACCTAGATGTGTCATTAGATTTAGCAGTCTCCAAAATAATAACCCATCTGGCCTCTTCCCAACTTCTGCGTGCCTTAGAACATTCCTTCTTATTAACTTTTCTGGCTGTTCTTAACAGCCCAACATGGCCATCTTTTATTGCTTCCAGGAGAGACAGTTGTGCTTCTCTGCAACAACTGTCAAACCAAGGAGCGCAGTGCTTTTTGTTAGGATTATTAAGAAACTTTTTTGTAAAAATATGCTTTAAAGATTGGAACAAGTCAGTGTGGGCTGCTAAGACTCTGTCACCCTCCCCATTCTCATTTAGGCGGATCATACACTCCATCTGGTTGGCAAGCAGGTTGTAAATAGATGCCAGGTGTTTAGGGGAAGAATTAACAGATTCCCATTTTAGGTTGCGTCTGTTATTAGTTAGAGCCAGCTGGGAGGCATGGCTCTTGGAGTAGGGCACAGTAAACGAAGGAAAAAGTCCTCTGGTCGATAAAATCAACGGGTCATGATCGCTCTCAATTTGCTTTTGGACCCTCATATCAAACATGTGGCTCCACAGTCGGATGTCAAGAAGTATATAATCAATACGACTGCTGAGCCCTCCGCGCCTAAAGGTAGCTTGTAAATTTACATCCGAGCGCGAGCGACCGTTGCAGGCTCGGAGGCCATGGGCTAGTGTGATGTCGGCCAGTAAGCGCGCAGATTTATTCAGCCTTGGTCTTTTGTTGGAGACTAGCTGAGGGATGCCCCAATGGGCATCCTCTTCTTTACATATTCCTTGGACTAGAGGATTAGGTTCAAAAGTGACATTAAAATCCCCTCCAATCAAAACAAAGAAGGAGGGATTGTTTTTAAGAAAACTGTCCAAAATGGACAGGACATCAGAATCAGCGTGGGAGCTCACATTCCTGTTATAGATATTAATTAAAAGTAAAGGTCTCTCTTCAGAAATCATTATTAATAGGACTTGCAAGTCAGGGCAACCCGTATCTATTTCTTCTATCTTGCACCTAAGAGAAGTGTTGATCCACACAAGCAGCCCTCCCGATGGTCTCCCAGAAGAGGACTTGCGTGCTGGAACCCAATAGCTTTTAAAGCCTAGACTATATTTGGGTTCTAATGCCCACGTTTCTTGGAAGAGGCAGATCAGGTGATCATCAATAAGACTGCCCCATCCTGGACTTTGTAATTTGCTTTCCAACCCTGCTATATTCCAGCTGAGTACCTTATCGAGATCCTCTGTTTTTATGGACCCTGCTTTATTCTGGGAATATTTCCTACAGGGAGAGGAACTGCTAGGAACCATACTAATTCCCTCATGTATATTAGGACCAGTGGCATTCTCGCTATGTGCCATGTGAACCTCGCTGGATGTGGCCCCAGCTATATATGAATTAGGTAGGTTGGGCATACGGGTGGACTCCAGAATGTATGGAACAATTGACAGGGACGGAATACATTCCTCGCTGACTTGGCTCATGGTGCTTGTGGGTGATCCCTGGTTAACAGGATCTGCCAAGGTCGAGGGGGCAACAGAGTTAGAGATGCTGAGGGCAGTAGGGTGAATGTCCTCAGCCTCACTATTACTCGGAGCCACTTCCGAAAGGTCATCTCCTAGTCAGTCTGTCTCAGAAAGAGATGACGAAGGGCATCTGGGGCCAAGTAGAGAGATAGACTGTGTGTGGATAGCCGGGGGAGCCCCGTATAACGTTGGCAGTTGTCTACTCCAAACTGGCGTGGGAGGTGGATAAAACACTTGTAACCTGCAAAGGGAGGCTTTTCCAGTTATAGGATAAGGTCTATTAGCGTTTAAAAAAAGCCGTTGGACAAGTTCTGGAGAATTGAAGTTGATAACTATGCAGTCCCCTGAACCGATCTTCGCTAGGGAACCCACCCACCCTACCCTTCTCACCATCAGTATTGAGGGTGTCATGGAAAAAGCAAACCCTGCATTCACGTGCAACCAATGAATAACCTTGTTTTTAAGTTCGGTAAAAGATTCAGTGGAATGAGGTTTGAGTTCAGGAACATTCGATATAATGAGTACATAATGACATGATTCTGGTGGCAAATGGAGCACTTTTGGATCTGGCAGACCCCTGATCTTGTCGCTCTTCTGGTGTTCTGTTTGCAGGTGCTCCCAAGTGGGGTTGCCATCTCCCGGATTAGTTACTGGGTTATTCCATGGGGCGGTTCCTTTTAAAAGGGGAACTGGAACCATGTGGGGCTTATTCATTAAAATACTAGCTGTTTTGACGGAGCTGGACCAATCTTGGTTTAAAGAGGAAAAAGGGATTTTTGCTGTTTGGCCAGTGGGTCTGTTGGCAGTGATGAGGTCATGGTTGGCAAGGGGATGGGATTGAATTTCTACGGATGGAGCAATTTTTGGTGGCTGGCTATTGATAAGGCTTTCCAATTTGTCCTCAATCGATTGGAGGCGGGTTAAAATTGGAAGAAATAGTTTGGAAAGCTCATCTCTTATGAAATCCCTGGTGTACTCATTTGTATGACACTCGTTTGTGTTGTGTAAGGGGATTGATACCGTATCCTTATTAGAAGGTTGGGCCATGTTAGAGGGGCTCAAAGTCCTAGATCGTTTGTTTTTAAAAGCGGGTTCCCTTCGTTTCCTTTTTCCTTTGGTATTGGAATCTGCTGAGGTGAGGGGGCCTTCGTTTGGGGGACTCTGGGCCAGCGGAATAGGTGCAGCACGGGAGGTAATTACAATTGGGGTTTCGTCCTGATTCTCCTGGGAGTTTTTGGAGGGGGAAGGGAAAGCGGTAGTCAGTACAGACTGTAATTCTGGTCGCGGGGAGGGCTGTGGGGCTGAGCTATCATGAACTAGGCTGTTGGTTGAAGAAGTGGGGGCAGCTAAGCGTCGCTGCACTAACTCTATTTCTTTTTCAAGTTCCCCAACAGCCTTTTGCAGAAAACCATCTAAGGTTCTGTTAGAGTGCTGCTTTACTTCCAACCCACCCCCACGTCGACGGCCCATTATTCTTTAAATCAGGGGCCTTTAGTGGGCCCCCGGCTTATAGGGGTGTATAGGCCTTTGGGACCCAGCCACTGACACTATAGTGTGATTAATAAGCTTCTCAGACCCTATTGTTAACAAATCCCAAAGACAAGACCACAGTAAGACGCCCAAGCGTATATATATAAAGCCTGGCCCAACCACTTATCGGGCACAGGCAGGCGCAGAGCGGGTAATGAATTATGGGCTCCTGCCCTTGGGAGAAGAAGAATGGTGCCGCCTCCTTCCACCCTCCAAGAAACGTGATTCAATAAGCAGTTATATGATGAACTGAGATAAATTCAGCTGAGTACACGGAAAAACCTGCAAGCATCCGGTTTAGGTTAATATTTTTCCACGTGCTTGATGGGGCCTGGGGCTCTATGGGAGAACTACCCACGCACCGAGCAGAGGAACTTGAGATCTCCTTCAGGCAGCCATAGACAAGTTTGCTGTATGGACCACGTCTTTGGGTAGATGTCAGGGGGGTGGCCCTGCCCTGCCTCTTCCTGGCAATGACGGGCAACAGTATTTGGGTATGATTTCGAAATGTCAGATTCCAAACAAGCCCAGGTTCAGAGTTACCATTTTGTAGCTGGACACAGGTCGCGACCTGTGTCCAGTAGACTGGTAAAATGGCATCCCTGCACTTCCGAAGTCCAGGAGAACGGAGGTGGAGTTTGTATGGGCACCTCTGCTTATGCACACACAGGTACTTGCACCTTGCCCTCTGGGCTAGGAGGGCCTGCCATGGGTGTGACTTACAATGACCTGGTGCAGTGACCTGTAGTGAAAGAGTTCATGCCCCTTTTCATGGAGGCTGCAATGACCGGCCTGTAGACACATTTTGCATGGGCTCCCATGGGTTGCATAATACATGCTGCAGCCTATGGGCAACACCTGGTGCCCCAATGCCCTGGGTACCGAAGTACTATATACTAGGGACTTACATGGGGGCACCATTATGCCAATTATGAGTGTAAAATGTCGGGGACAACCAAATTTAGAGGGAGGGAGTGGGGTAACCATGCCAAAAAGAGAACTTTCCTTCACATGACATATAATGCACCCTGCGTTAGGGCTCCAAGGCCTGCTGTAGGGGTGACTTAAATATATTGAGATGCAGTGCGGGTGACATGGCACATGATGGGTGTTCCATGTTGTTTCCCTCTGGCTTGCACCAGGATGCGCAAACTGCAATGGCAGCTGTGTGCAGCTCATTTTTTGGTGGGTGGGGAGGTTCCCTGAAGGTGGCACAATCCATGCTGCAACCCCTGGGTACCCACTCCCCTACCCATGCCACTTACTAGGGACTTAAGCAGAGGAGAATGGCAATCGTACACATTATTACTTGTTTTAGAGAAAAAGCACTGGTGACCTGTTTAGCAGGGACCAAGTGCACCTCAGTCGAAAAACCTTCATACTAGTGAGCAAAAAGTGGGGATGACTATGGCACATTTGTGACGAAGTAACACCTCCGCCAAACTCTAAATCAGGAACTTACTCCTTAAAGGTGGAAAACCATTTTGGTCCATGTAAATTAGGCCAGTTAGCATTTGTGTCATACGACCAGCAATAACTTTGCTAAGAATCTTACAGTCAGAATTTAGAACTTGTAATGGTCGACATGCGCAGGTGTCGGATACAGTGTGTCCCATGTTAGGTACTGATTCTATAAGAGTCTCCGTGAGAGACCAGTATACCTTTGGCATCTACAGCCTAGAACATCATATAGACTTCTAGCCTAGATTCTCATCACACGTCGGACTGGATCCAGAAGATTTAGTGAGCAGTGCCCCTCAGCACCCATAGGTGGTGTTGATCAGCTTTGTATCCTTCGTCTGCGCTGGAAGTGGCATTGCGTACCTACGTAGGGGGCATTGGCATCAGTTATTTTCTTTCCGTGCCAGCCATCTCTGACCTGGAGAAGAGCTACCCCTCAGTCGGTTTTTGACTCGACTTTTTATTGACAGTTTTGAAGGTTTTTCCTCCTATTGTGTCAAGGGTATCATCTCGTAAGACTGTTTTTAAGCCCTGCACAGCCTGTCGCCAACCATGGTCAGTGACCGCTATGCACCTCATCTGTCTGTGGTGCTTGGAGCACAACCTGAAGTCGAGCTGTGCATTCGAAGGCTTTGAGGGAGCAGTCTCTAAAGCTGATGGCAGCCCGGCATACAACTTCGTGCAAGTCAAGGGGAAGGTCCTGGGACTGGGCAAGTCATCTTCATGTAAGTCCAAGTCCTTAGGACAATCGGGTAAGTTGAGGCACAAGAAGAAGAGCAAGAAGTCAGTGGTGTTCGACTTCTCATCCGTTGGCCGATGTGACAAGAGTGTGCCAGCATTCTAGGTCTCATTATCTCAGAACCTACTCCTAGGCTGGCTCCATGCCTCCCCGGCCCCACTTACGAGTTTGTTTGAGGACATGCACCTCGTTTTTGGGCAGTTCGACCCTGTTGGGGCACCTTTGGGTCCCACGGGGTCAGATGGGGACCTATCAGTTTCCACACCAGTGGCCCTAGCGCAGATGGGACCCTAAGGATCCAGACCGGCACTTTTCCTACCATCTCAACCTTCCCTGGTGCTGCTTCCGATGCAGACGCTCCTGGTGCTCACCAGCTACTCCAGCCACATTGTCATCCTGTACTCCAACGTAGAGCCAGACTCTGATGCCGGCAGGAGCCTTGCCTCCTAGATCGGAGCCTAAGCCCTGTTTCCTTGAGCTAGGCTTGAGGGGAGACTGGGAGTTGGGTCGCTGGACCATTTAGAATACCAGCCTTATGAGGACTAACCATACATGGACTGGCATAAGGATGTGGATGAAGCCAGTGGACTGGGTACCTCTCCAAATACTGGTATGCTTTCTCCCTCTACCATGGCTGTGGAATACAGAGCTTACTACCCAGTGGTGGTGCAGGGTGCGGCTGAGGTCCTAGTCCCTCACCTACCCTCTGTGGCAGTCAAAACTAATCTCTTGATAGGTGCTCCACACCCTGCTCCCATTAATTGATGTCCTCACAGACATCCTTTTGGTTACTTGGTCCAAACCCAACACAGGGGCTCCTGTGAATAGGATGATTGTCCGCCGCCGTAGCCCCGCACATGAGGACCCAACCTTTCTCACACAACACCCCACTCCTGAGAGCTTGGTGGTCCAAGCCAGAACTTCGCAGGGTGTTTTCCCCAAAATTCTGCCGGAGGCGGATTCCAAGAGGTTGGACTCATTTGGGAAGAAAATGTTTCCCTCTGCCTGCCTAGTATTGCGGTCTGTGAATACTTCATGCCTTTTGAGCTGTTATTCCTACACTCTGTGGGATACTGTTGCACAAATGTTTCCACAGGTCTTTTAGGAGGCCCGGGCTGTAATCTCTCTGGCTGTTGCCGATGGGAGAGATGCAGCAAAGTTCACCATCCTTTGTGGACTGGACACAACTGACTCCCTATGCAGAGTGGTTTCGCGAACAGTGGTCCTGAGGCATCACGCCTAGCTGAGGACGTCTGGCTTTTCGAAAGATGCCCAAACTACTTTGGTGGACATGCCCTTTGATAGTGCCCATCTCTTTGGAGTCAAGGTTTCTCGACCTACGGCCCGGTCTTTTGGGCTTTGCAGTGGCCCCTTGTTCCCCCGCAGTCTACCTTTAGCCTCTTTCTTGGCAACTGAAGGAGCCTTCAACTACGTCCATTCCCACACAACCACTGTGCTGCACATGCTGCCAATCCCCTGCATGGCCATGGTAGGTGTGATCTATTGACCTCCTGGATCAAGGAGCCCAAATTCTGGACAGTCTGCCACCCCCCCACCCCTGTTCTGTAACCTCAAAGCCTTCCCAGTCTGACTTCCCATCAGGGGCCAATTGGTTGCAGGATTCCCCATCACCTGCTCCACTGGCAATCCATCACCTCAGACAGGTGGGTATTGCGGATAGACTGCAGGGGCTACACCCTCCCCTTTGAGATTACCCCCTCCACCCATGCCACCATCTTACGAATGGGTGACGGAGGATAACTTGTTCTTTCTCTGAGAGGAAGTTTTGGCTCTCTTGGCCAAGGGAGAGAGATACAGAGGGTTCCTCTGTCAGAAATAGGTTGTGGTTGCTAATCCTGCTACTTTCTGGTACCCAAAAACGACAAGGGTTTCTGCTGTATCCTACATCTTTGATCCCTCAAGTCTCTTCCTGGACCCAGGAGAGTGGATGGTGGCGTTGGACTTGCAGGACACTTATTTTCACATTCCTGTTGTGCCTGCCCGCAGATGTTACTTGCACTTTACAGTAGGCCCGAGCTTTTTCAATTTACTGTGATCCCTTTTGGCCTTACCAATGACCTTCAGTTGTTCTCCAAGCTGGTAGCGTTAGTCGCAGCTTATGTGTGCTGATCAGGGCTTACAGTCTTGCCCTATCTGGAAGACTGGCTGTTGAAGCAGGGTCACCCCAAGCTGTTGTCTCCCACCTCTAGACAACAGCGGACCTCCTGCATTTGCTGGGGTTCACTATAAACATGCTGAAGTTTCACTGGCCTCACTCTCAGATGCTCCTTTCATCTAAGCTGTTCTGAATACAATACAGTTTTGGTCTTATCCTCCCGAGCAGCCAGTCCAGGATATTCAGGATACAATACTGGTGTTTCAGTTTCTATCCTGGATTTTGGTAAGAATGACTCTGAGGGTGCTGGCCTCGTCCTCCTGCATCCTGCTGGTGACACATGGCAGGTGGCATAAGCAGGCTCTGCAGTAGGACTTGAAGTTCCAGTGGACGCAGCATTAGGGGAATCTCACTGACCAGATCCAGATCTTCGAGGAAACTGTGCAAGATCTGCAGTAGTGGTTAACAAACCGCGATTGGGTTTAGAGGCAAATCCCTCTCCTTTACCCAACTAGATCTGACAGTAGTGACAGATGCAGCCATCTGGGAGAGGTGGAGATCAGAGGCATCAGGTCTACGGCGGAATCCGGACTCCACATCAACCTGTTGAAGCGCTGTGCGATCCGTCTACCATTAAAAGCATTCCTTGCCTCTATCAAGGGAAAATGGTGCAGATGTTCAGGGACAACACCACTGCCATGTGCTTCTGCAACAAGGAGGGAAGGATGGGGTTGTGGACCCTTTGTCAAGAGGCTCTTCGCCTCTGGAAGTGACCAGAACAACAGGTCATATATGTGGTGGTTCAACATCTGCTGGGCTCTATGAACACCAGAGTAGTCGTCAAACTCAGCTGAAAATGTCTAGTGGATCACAAATGGTGTCTCCATCCGGAGGTTGTGCAAGGTGTATTTCAGCAGTTCAGAGAGCCTTAGTTACATCTGCTCTCATCTGCAAAGAACACACAATGTCAGCTGTTTTGTGCATTGGAGTTTCCAAGGCATCAACCGCTTGGAGATGCTAGTCTCAAGAGGAACTTGCGCCTCCTTTTCGTCTTCCCATCCAGATTGCTTCTACCCAGAGTCCTCTTGGCTGACTTTGAGGAATGGGGAGATGCCGACTTCGAACAAGCTTTTCGATGGCCTCTTTGACTGTCTCACATGGGCCATGAAGAATTTCACCTCCCTCTCTTTTAGTGCTGATGGTGTGAACTCAAACACTAAAGACCATCTTAATGAGGATCTATGATTGATAACTGACCCTCAGATTCCCTGCAAGACTTGAACCTAGATTTACTAGGTGGTGACATTTTCTACATTAAGAGTGTTGCTATTCTGGAAAAAGTCAGTGGTCTCCTAACTCTATGGAGAGCCTATGAAGAAAAGTTCCACTGCGAAGGTGTGGTAAAAAGGGAAATGACATAGCATCTAGAAGGTCTGAAGGCTGGTAGTGCCTGTTCTGAATAGTTGTCATGCGGCTACCTGGAGGTGATATACAGGCTGATGAAGCATTACTGCCTTGGTTGTCGGGTCCACCGAGATTGGAATTTTTCCTGTTTGATACTGCAGGACTTTTTGCATGAGCCAGTTTTCTGATCCACCACCTACTGAGTTATTTCTATTGTATTTATTCCTAAGGTGAGATATCTGTAGTTAGAAGTCAGAACAAGAAGTTTGTTACCTTCAGTAACACACTTTCTCATGGGATACTCTAACCACAGATTCTTCACCTACCTCCCATCTCCCTGTTCTGCTCATGGGCACATCTGATGAATTTCAGGGCTCCAAGAGCTCGGGCAGTGTCAAGAAACAAACTTGACATTAGTACGCACGGGTGCTTCTTATTTGTCTTTGACCGTCACTTACAGGACGGAACCAGACCGACACAGAGGTGCACAATACAATACACCTACTGGTGCACGTGGACTGTGCAGTAAAAATCTTTCAGGTTTAATTTGGGGCCTGGACCTAATCACAAAGTGAGGAACCTGAAGTTACACTATGAACTAGAAAGTGTTGCCGAAGGATACTAATCTGTTTTTTTCCTGCAGTATACACATTACAAACAAAATAAACACAAACCAATAATTAATTAGAGGGTGCGTTTCAGATATTTGTCTTTCAAAGGATCTTTTAATGATGTACACTGACTTGGAATTTAATGTATTTATTGAAGTTTTGCAAAAAACAAGTTTACATTTTTTTATTTAAACATACTGCCATAGAACTCGAGTAATGTTTGGGTGGTTGGAGCTATGCCTTTCTTTGCCTAATTTGTCAGCCAAAACTCGTACAGCAAAAATCTCTCCCATGATATTGTTAACTCTGCTGTCTCCCTGTAACTATCAGAACTGTGGTCAAAACATACTGCATCTTTTAAAAGTGCCTAAGCGCTATGAAATTAGTTGAACTGGTCAAGACAAAATGGCAATTGGACTACATCCAAATATACCTGTAGATCACACATAATTGAGCATTCTGTGTCTGAGATTGGCATTTGATCTTCCCTTTGGGATATCTCTGAAAATTAGAAAAAGGAAGGACCTGCTATCAACACTGCCTCATCCCTGCTTTCCCCAAAAGTTGTCTACCCTGTTTCATAAGCCTATAGGATTTATCACACACTACATAATAGAAATTAGTTAAATGGTATTTTGTTCTGTACTGTGTATGAAAGTGTTATGTTTGAAATACATATCTATACATTATAGAGCGGAAACTGCCTAATGTGGTCCTACACGGTCATTGAAGTAAGGAGCACCCTGCAACACTAGTGACTTTAGATTTGCTCACCTCAAATGTCTGTTTTTCGAGCAAAGTTTTTAAGCATAGGATTGGCACAGTGCCATCCATGCTGAGCGTGAAAGTCTTTTGCCATTTGTACAGCAAAATCTTTAAGCATAGGATTGGCCCAGTGCCGAGCTGGAAAATGACAAAAGCCTTTTCCCAACTCCAGGCATAGTATTACAGCTTTGAACTGGTAAAATACCATCCAAGCCAACCTGGAATGAGCAAAAGCACCCCCTGACATGTGTTTTGATATCGTTATACAGGGAGTGCAGAATTAT
Organism: Pleurodeles waltl; assembly: GCF_031143425.1. Taxonomy (NCBI): domain Eukaryota; kingdom Metazoa; phylum Chordata; class Amphibia; order Caudata; family Salamandridae; genus Pleurodeles; species Pleurodeles waltl. The sequence continues at coordinate 981,925,265 of NC_090437.1, forward strand.
TAGGCAAATGAGTATTTTGACCACATCATCCTCTTTATGCATGTTGTCTTACTCCAAGCTGTATAGGCTCGAAAGCCTACTACCAATTAAGCATATTAGGTGATGTGCATCTCTGTAATGAGAAGGGGTGTGGTCTAATGACATCAACACCCTATATCAGGTGTGCATAATTATTAGGCAACTTCCTTTCCTTTGGCAAAATGGGTCAAAAGAAGGACTTGACAGGCTCAGAAAAGTCAAAAATAGTGAGATATCTTGCAGAGGGATGCAGCACTCTTAAAATTGCAAAGCTTCTGAAGCGTGATCATCGAACAATCAAGTGTTTCATTCAAAATAGTCAACAGGTTCGCAAGAAGCGTGTGGAAAAACCAAGGCGCAAAATAACTGCCCATAAACTGAGAAAAGTCAAGTGTGCAGCTGCCACGATGCCACTTGCCACCAGTTTGGCCATATTTCAGAGCTGCAACATCACTGGAGCGCCCAAAAGCACAAGGTGTGCAATACTCAGAGACATGGCCAAGGTAAGAAAGGCTGAAAGACGACCACCACTGAACAAGACACACAAGCTGAAACGTCAAGACTGGGCCAAGAAATATCTCAAGACTGATTTTTCTAAGGTTTTATGGACTGATGAAATGAGAGTGAGTCTTGATGGGCCAGATGGATGGGCCCGTGGCTGGATTGGTAAAGGGCAGAGAGCTCCAGTCCGACTCAGACGCCAGCATTGTGGAGGTGGAGTACTGGTTTGGGCTGGTATCATCAAAGATGAGCTTGTGGGGCCTTTTCGGGTTGAGGATGGAGTCAAGCTCAACTCCCAGTCCTACTGCCAGTTCCTGGAAGACACCTTCTTCAAGCAGTGGTACAGGAAGAAGTCTGCATCCTTCAAGAAAAACATGATTCTCATGCAGGACAATGCTCCATCACACGCGTCCAAGTACTCCACAGCGTGGCTGGCAAGAAAGGGTATAAAAGAAGGAAATCTAATGACATGGCCTCCTTGTTCACCTGATCTGAACCCCATTGAGAACCTGTGGTCCATCATCAAATGTGAGATTTACAAGGAGGGAAAACAGTACACCTCTCTGAACAGTGTCTGGGAGGCTGTGGTTGCTGCTGCACGCAATGTTGATGGTGAACAGATCAAAACACTGACAGAATCCATGGATGGCAGGCTTTTGAGTGTCCTTGCAAAGAAAGGTGGCTATAGTGGTCACTGATTTGTTTTTGTTTTGTTTTTGAATGTCAGAAATGTATATTTGTGAATGTTGAGATGTTATATTGGTTTCACTGGTAATGATAAATAATTGAAATGGGTATATATTTTTTTTTGTTAAGTTGCCTAATAATTATGCACAGTAATAGTCACCTGCACACACAGATATCCCCCTAACATAGCTAAAACTAAAAACAAACTAAAAACTACTTCCAAAAATATTCAGCTTTGATATTAATGAGTTTTTTGGGTTCATTGAGAACATGGTTGTTGTTCAATAATAAAATTAATCCTCAAAAATACAACTTGCCTAATAATTCTGCACTCCCTGTATCTCTTCAGAGTGGTTTAACGTTGTTCACATTCAAGGGAACACCCTGTATAAGTCAGAACAAAACACTTTCAGGGTTAGTGACACATACATTATGCATAACAGAAGAGGGAACTCTGGGTAGTTACCAAGTTTAGGTGGAGAGCAGCTCCATTGAAGAGCATTCTGCAACACCAGCGAGAGAGAGTCCCTCCCCTTCTCCCTCTCCCTTTGCATAAGCCCACCATCTAGTGTTGGGCTTGGAGTGTTACAAGCTGTTTTTCTTCTAAGAAGTTTTTTCCCCGAGTCACGGGAAGAAGTGACTCCGCCTCTCGGTGATACTGTGCATGGGCATTGTATCCTTTGTTAGATTGTTTTCTTTCCGCCGTCTGGTTCAGACGTGTTTCCTCTTGCTCCCGTATATCTCGGTTCTGTATTAGCTGAACTTTTCTCTAACTTTCTATAAATGTTGGGATAGTATCGATCACGTTTCCCACCCTTATAGTCGATCATACTGCAGCCGTCGGGGTCGATTACACGCCCTTAGGGGCGACCTCGCCCTTTTTGGGCCTACTTCGACACACTGCAGTCAAACTATGGTAGGCTGATGGAACTAACTCCCTTTTGGTTTTCCCCTCGGTGACACACCAAATTTCGCTACACCGATCAGCATTTGGTGTGCAATCTCTGCCTGTCTCCAGATCACAGAAGAAGAACTGTGATGCTTGCTGATCGTTTCGATCCAAAAAGAATCTTAGGAGTCGAAGAGCGTGTTGAATGGAGATGGCGTCCAAGTAGTCAGAGCACACACCTGACATCTTCGGGGACGAACACTGCAAGAAGCGGTGGCACAGTGTGCAACCTTTTCCATCGCAGACTCTGATTCGGATCAAGATTCAGATGTCTACAGGCAATCCATCCCACAGATGCAGTACATGACTACACCAGCCCCGTCCCACCACCCACAGACAATTAAAAATACTTCTGCATTAGTCTTTGGCCCTCCACTGCCTTCAAGCTATGGTTGGACCTGAAAAATACATTCAGATGACCAACCCTCGGGTTCGGCACCGAAACAAAAGACCAATCTGCATTCGGCACCCAGCAAACAGCATGCCGTATCTGTTTCGGTACCAAGCCGAAAATTTAACTCTTTCACCTCGGAACCGAAAAAAGTAACAGCGCTTTTGGAGCAGACATTTTCGGCTTAACTCAAGCATTTGGTATCCAAGCTTTTGGAGCTGAAACCTGTCGGTGGTTGATATGCTCCAGCTACTGAGGAGTAATCAGAGATACAGCCCATATTGGAGGTTATGGACGCTAAACAGCAAAAAATCCATATACATAAGGACATAGGAAGGAGGATAGCCTCTCCTTCTCCAACAATCAAAGGAAAATTAACTTTTGAAGAATCTTTAGACGCTGGGCCTCCACCTACTAAAATCTATAAACAAAAGGAGAAACAAAAGGCACCGCAGCAGCCTTCACTACCACATTCTCCTTCCCTTCCTGCTTCTCCACCACCTTCACCTACACAGTTCTCTCCACAAGAATGCCTTATTTCACCACATAGGGATGATTTATCCGATCCTCAAGAAGATGTAGATCCATGGAATATATGACCCAGATCCCATTCTTCCCTATTTATACCCAGAAAGGCCATCTCCCCCTGAAGATACCACTGCTTACAATCAGGTTATAGCTAGAGCAGCTGCGTATCATAATGTTCAATTACATACAGATTCCATTGAAGATGATTTTTTTATTTAACACCTTAACCTCTAGTATCATTGTCTCCTAATGCTGGCAGGCATGCTTAATTATGCCGAAGATATTTTTAAAGAACCAGTAAAATTAAGAGTCATTTCACCTAGGGTCGATTAAAAATATATAAACCTACATCCTCTGATCCAGTTTTTAGTAGATCACAACTACCACCTGCCTCAATATTAGTTATTGCAGCAAGAAAGTGAGCCAGTAGCCAGTCTACAGGGGTGGCGCCTCCTCCAGACAAAGAAAATTGTAAATTTGATGCAGCAGGTAAGAGTGGAAACTCAGCTGCTAACCACTGCAGGCTTGCGAACTCTCAAGCACTCCTAGCAAGGTACGACAGAGCTCATTGGGATCAAATGGAAGACTTGTTGCAATACCTTCCATCAGAGCATCAAAAAAGGGCACAACAAATAGAAGCTGAAGGGCAGGCTATTTCTAATAACCAAATCAGATCTACTATAGATGCAGCTGATACAGTAGCAAGGGGTGTCAACACCAGCATCATCATTAGGAGACATGCATGGATAAAGGCTTCAGGTTTTAAGCCAGAGATACAACGAGCAGTATTAATCATGCCCTTTGGTAAACAACATTTATTTGGGCCAGAAGTCGATAGACAAGTTCAAAAAGGACTCAAACAGCTAAAGCTATGGGTGCGTTATACACTACACCCAATCAAGGAACCTTTTGTAGGCCACAGGTTAGGGATGGTTTCAAATCATCAACCACAGAACCATCCACATCCCAACCAAAACAAGGGCCCCACTTCTACAACAAAGATTAATTTAGAGGCTCTTACAGAAGAGCAAATTATAGAGGAAGAGGTAAATCAGCCAGTCCAAGAGATTCCTCAACCTCAACAAAACAATGTCTTCTTACACATCCCCACAGAGCATAAATCTCCTGTGGGAGGAAGATTAGTAAATTTGTACCCACAGTGGGCAAAACATTACTACAGATCAATGTTTTCTATCTATTATCTAACATGGCTATTGTCTAGAACTCTTCTCTACTCCACCAAACATTCTCCCTCGTTCACAAAAACCTACTCTGGAACATCTCAGGTTATTAAAACAGGAGGTACAATCATTACTACTCAAAGGTGCCATAGAGATGGTACCTATATCCCAACAAGGATACAGAGTGTATTGACTATACTTCCTCATATCAAAGAAAGATGGAACTCTCAGACCAATCTTAGATCTCAGACCCCTCAATCAGTACATTCTTTCAGAACACTTTCATATGGTCACTCTGCAAGACATCATTCCCGTACTATAAAAACAGGATTACATGGCAGCATCAGATCTCAAAGATGCTTATTTCGACATTCCCAATCATCCAGCACATCCAAAATATCTAAGATTAGTTATAGTAGGAAACCACTACCAATTCAAAGTGCTACTGATCCTGAAAGGATCACATTCATGAGCTAGTGTTGTTGGACTGCCAGACTCACTGGTCTCTGCAATGTTGAAATTACATCATCCTATCAAAGGGGTGGCCCTTTCAGGATCCTGTGCCTCAGACCACAATCACAACAGATGCACCTGTGATGGATTGGGGAGCCCATCTCAACAACCTCACTATACAGGGGGAATAGGACTCAATTCAATAAACGTATCTTATTATCCACTTGGAATTACTAGCAGTATTCCTGGCACTCAAAGCTTTCCTAATACAAATCACATACAAGACAGTCTGAATAAGGACAGACTATATGACCACAATGTATTATCCTCAAAAACAGTGGGGGGGTGGATGGGTCACTCATCTCAGTTGTCCCTTTTAGCACAGACAATTTGAAAATGGGCAATTCACAATCCGATTCAAGTACTAGCAGAGTGTATTCCAGGGATACACCACCAATTGCTGACCTCTTAAGCGGGATGCAGCAACAAGTACACAAATGGGAGATTCACCCCCAGGTGATTCGATAATACTTCCAAATGTGAGGAACCCCCAGACACAGGTGTTTGCGCCACAAAAGAAAATGCAAAATGCCAAAACTTTGCATCCAGGTACCCACACCCTCAATCCAAGGGCAATGCTGTATGAATCAATTGGTCAGGGATATTTGCTTACTCTTTTCCACCTCTCCCACTAATTCCATTTCTGATCAGAAAGATAAAACAAACCTCGCTCACCATGATAGTCGTATCTCCCACGTGGGCACGTCAGCATTGGTACACAACACTATTTGATCTGTCTGTAGTACCACATTACAAACTACCAAACAGACCAGACCTGTTGACTCAAAAGAGAGGCCAAATCACACTTCGAAATCCCGGCATACTCAACCTGGTGATTTGGCTCCTGAAATCATAGAAATCGGCCACTTACAACTTCCATCAGAATGTATGAAAATTCGGAAGGAAGCACGCACACCCACAACTAGACTCTGTTACGCGGTTGAATTGAAGCTTTTTGTCTATTACTGTCAACCCAAAAACATTGACCCACTTAAAGCTTCTGTACAGGATATTGTTTACTATTTTATACACTTACAAAAAGTAAACCTCACATTCTCCTCTGTTAGGATCCATTTAACAGCACTAGCTGCTTACCTCCAAAACAGACACCATACTTTCCTGTTATAAAAGTGCTTATGGAAGGTCTTAAGAGTTATTCTACATAGAGCTCTACCAGCCTTTGTGTGGAATCTTAACATTGTTCTTACCAGACTTATGGGACCACCATTTGAACACATGCACTCTTACCCTTTTCAGTTTTTATCTTGGAGGGATGCCTTCTTAGTGGCAATCACTTCTTTAAGAAGAGTTAGTGAAATTCAAGCCTTCACTCTGGAAGAACCTTTCTTTCAAATTCACAAAAACAAAATAGTTCTTAGGACAAACCCAAAATTACAACCAAAGGTGGTTTCACCTTTTCATAGCAATAAGTCAGTGAAATTTTCAGTCTTCTTTCCCCAGCCATATTCCGTAGCTGTAAGAGCTCTTCATTCCCTTGATGTTTAGAGAGCTCTTGTGTACTATAGACAGAACAATAGATTTCAGAAAAACCAAGCAACTCTTTGTGGCATTTCAACAGCCTCACAAAGGTAATCCTATTATTGGATTAGCCAAATGAAAAGTGAAGTGTGTTCAAACTTGCTATCTTAAAGCTAAAAGTCAGTTACCAGTAACTCCTAAAGCACATTCCACTTGGAAAAAAGGAGCTTCGATGGCATTTTTGGGGGATATACCAATAGCAGACATATGTAAAGCAGCCACATGGTCTACACCACATACATTTACCAAACACTACTGTGTGGATGTGTTATCTCGCCATTAACCAAACGTTGGATAGGCAGTGCTTAAAACGCTATTTGAAACTACTCCAACAGGCTAGCCACCGTTTAATTTGGGAGGGGACTGATTTACAGTCTATGCAAATCATGTGTACCTACAGCTACACATGCACTTTCATGTAGTGCTGTAGATTCATATGCGCCCTCCCTCCTACCTGGAAGCCTGTAGCCATTGTAGTAGTATTTATTGTAAATATATACATTGTATGGACATCTTTTTCTTTACTATGTATGTACATATTCACGTATGCACTCTACTTTACCTTCCTGCGGGAAAACAATCTACCAAAGGACTAAATGACCATGTGCAGTATCACTGAGTGGGGGAGTCACTCGAACCCAACACTAGATGGCGGACTTATGCAAAGCATGTGAATCTGCAGCACTACATGCCACGAACAGATGTCTAATGGATAAGTAACATTTTCCATATATATAAATGCACACATATATATGTAATAAATATATATATATATATATGTAATAAATATATATATATATATATATATATATATATATATATATATATATGAATATATATATGATGCTGAAGGCATCGTAGATTCAGGTATTACCAGATGTTCTAGATAAAAATGAAATAGATATTACGCATTACCTGTTATGTTTTTTTAGGCTAGAAATTAATTTTGAGCTGTTTGCTTTAAAAAGCTAATTTTCTAAAAATGAAAATGTTAATTGAAAGTAGTAAATTAAATACTGGACTTCACTGTTTGTATTCAATAGAAGAGAAGTGTGCTTACATTTGTAGGTAATATCGAATTTTACAAAATACACCATTTGTTTTCTTAAAACATGAAAATACATTCTAGCTGTAGTAATAAAAGCAAGTTGAAGCTACTCTGCAGAATGCTGATAACAGTGGGAACTAATTGGACTTGAATTGTTCATTAAAGGTAAACAAAACCCTAACATGTTATTTACACAATGGTAAACTCTGCCACTTGATTTGGGGTTGTACTTGTGATGTAGTTACATTGAAATAAGGAAAAGATTTCATGTTTTTGTGAAATCTGGTTGTTTATATTACTGAGGTTCGTGCAGTTTCAGCAGCTATATGTAAATGTATATCTATGCCAACTGCTTGCATACATCGGGATACTGTGATAAATGAACAAACATTGCTTTTCAGCACTGTTCTGTTTGAGTCCTTTATACTTTTTCAAGGCAAGCTGCTATTATGTTACTTAACTAAATGCATTTTTGTTTAAACTAGAGGTAAGTCAAAGAATCCAAACAGCACATCCATCAGGAAGACAAGTGATGCTCCACTATTTGCTTCCCTGGATGAACAACATTGAATTGGTAGATTTGAAGCCTTTGCCAACAGTTCGGCGGCACCATGACGAGCAAGATGAATCAGTAAAGGACCGAGAGCTAATGGTGAATTCTAGGCGGTGGCTGAGAGGAGAAGGTTGGGGGTCGCCTCAAGCTACTGCCTTGGTCTTGAACAATTTGATGTATATGACAGCAAAGGTAAGTGTACTTCTTGAACTGCTTTCTTTCATCTAGCTTATCAGATGTATTTACTAAAACCATATATCTTGCAGCTTCCGTTGTGTTTTGTGAATAGGGAAATATTTGTATTGCAATTCTAGTGCCTACTGTCTTGTTTTAAATTCTGTGGAATTTAACTTGTTTCCTACACCAGTGAACTAGCAATATCTGATAGAGACTTCTAGTTGCAGATTCCTCACCTTTGAATTTCACCAGGCGTCAGACTGGATCCATAGATATTTTTTTTTCTTCGAGCAGTATCCCTGCGCGCTGTTAGGTGGCGTCGGTCAGTTCCATGGGTGTCGTTTGCGTCATGGTTGCCTTGATGATGTTGCGGTCATATATTGGTGCCACCCCGGTGCACTGATGTCGGTTCTTTTTATTTCGCGCCAGCCTACGCGCAGATCCGGATAAGAGCTACCCCAGTCATTTTTTGACTAACTGCTACATTTTGTAGTTTTTGATGAGTTTCGGTGCGTCAAGGGATGTCCTGTAAGAGCGGCTTCAAGTCCTGCGACTCCTGACTCCGCATGAGGTCGGTGATGGTTGCGCATCTCGTGTGTCTCTGGTGTCTGGAGTGCAACCGCGACCCAAAGTCGTGCTCAGAGTGTCGGGCCATGAACCCGAAAGTTTTGAGGAGTGGTCCCTGAAGCTCATGGCAGCTAGACACTCGACTCCACATTGTTCCCGGTCCCATTCAAGAGGAAGGTCTGGAGACCGGTCGTGGAGTCACCACCATTCTTCTTCCAAGACATCTGGACATTCGGGTAAGAAGAAGAAGAAGAAGTCGAAGATTGCAAAACATTCTTTGACTTCTCCCCGTCGCTCGCACGACGCGGGAAGAGCATCAATGCTCTAGGCCTCTGTTCTAGGACCCTCAGTCGAAGTCTGCTCCGCGCCTCCCGAATTTCCGGGACCCGGGGTTACCCCTGCCCAACTTAAGGAGTTCTATGAGGCTATGCACCTCATACTTGGGCATCCAACCCACCCTCTGTGCCTTTGGGCCCAGTGGAGTCTGTGAGGGCCTCCTCGGGTTCAATGTCGGCGACTGTGTTCCTGACTCCGGAGGGCCTCCTCAGGATCCACTTCCGGATCTGTCACTACGCTGGTCGTGCCAACGCGACCTTCCCCAGCGTCGGGTCAGATGTCGACGCTCCTGGCGCCGATTCGGCCAAAAATTGACCTCAACGTATATTCATTCCCATCGACCCAGAGCCAGAACGTTGTTGCCCAACTCTGATTCCATTTTTCATGGGTCCTGCTGTGCCCAGGGTTGATCCTGAACCCTGTTACTATCTGTATGGGGATAGTGTAGAGGGGTCGCTGGACCCTTTAGAAGACCAGCTTGTGCCTGAACTGGACTGGGTACAGGATTTGGGTGATTCCAGTGGGTTGGACACCTCCCCTGACACTGGCATGCTCTTTCACCATACCATGGCTACGGAGGAGGGAGCGTCTTATTCTATGGTGGTGAGAAGAGCGGCGGAGGTTTTGAACCTTGAGCTTCCTTCTGTGGAGGTCAGGCCTAACCTCCTGACTGAAGTGCTTCAGCCTGGGGCCTCCAGCCCGGAACTCTTTCTTCCCTTCAATGAAGCACTTAGACATCCTACTGGGGACCTGGTCAAAACCCATCATCGCCACCATCAGTCTATGCCGAATTACCCAGATTGTGTTACCCAACGCCCTACACCTGAGAGCCTTGTCATCCAGGCTTCTTCTTCCTCTGGCGCATTACCTACCACTCCCCAGGACAGGGAACCAAAAAGACTGGATCTAAGGAAATGCCTCCTTGGCATGGTTACCACCTAACGTTTTGCCTTGGCTGGTGCTAAGTTATGATTGAAAGTGTGCTGGGACCCTGCTAACCAGGCCCCAGCTCCAGTGTTCTTTCCCTAAACTGTACCTTTGTCTCCACAATTGGCACAATCCTGGCACTCAGGTAAGTCCCTTGTAACTGGTACCCCTGGTACCCAGGGCCCTGATGCCAGGGAAGGTCTCTAAAGGCTGCAGCATGTATTATGCCACCCTAGGGACCCCTCACTCAGCACATGCACACTGCCTCACAGCTTGTGTGTGCTGGTGGGGAGAAAATGACTAAGTCGACATGACACTCCCCTCAGGGTGCCATGCCAACCTCACACTGCCTGTGGCATAGGTAAGTCACCCCTCTAGCAGGCCTTACAGCCCTAAGGCGGGGTGCACTATACCACAGGTGAGGGCATATGTGCATGTGCACTATGCCCCTACAATGTCTAAGAAAAACCTTAGACATTGTAAGTGCAGGGTAGCCATGAGAGTATATGGTCTGGGAGTTTGTTAAACACAAACTCCACAGTCCCATAATGGCTACACTGAAAACTGGGAAGTTTGGTATCAAACTTCTCAGCACAATAAATGCACACTGATGCCAGTGTGCAATTTATTGTAACATACACCCAGAGGGCATCTTAGAGATGCCCCCTGAATACCTACCCGACTTCTGGTGTAGGCTGACCAGTTTCTGCAAGCCTGCCACCCACCAGACATGTTGCTGGCCATATGGGGTGAGTGTCTTTGTGCACTCTGTGGCCAGGAACAAAGCCTGTACTGGGTGGAGGTGCTTCTCACCTCCCCCTGCAGGAACTGTAACACCTGGCGGTCACCCTCAAAGGCTCAGCTAGTAGAGATGCCCGCCCCTGCGGCCACTGCCCCCACTTTTGGCGGCAAGGCTGGAGGAGATAATGAGAAAAAACAATGAGGAGTCACCCACCAGTCAGGAGTGCCCTTATGGTGTCCTGAGCTGAGTTGAACCCCGCCTTTGGAAATCCTCCATCTCGAGATTGGAGGATTCCCCCAATAAGATTAGGGATGTGCCCTGCTCCCCTCAGGGAGGAGGCACAAAGAGGGTGTAGCCACCCTCAAGGACAGTAGCCACTGGCTACTGCCCTCCTGACCTAAACACACCCCTAACTTCAGTATCTAGGGGTGACCTAGAACCCAGGAAATCAGATTCCTGCTGCCTACACAAAGGACTGCTGACCTGGAAGCCTTGCAAAGATGACTGAGACAACAACTGCTTTGGCCCCAGCCCTACCTGCCTGTCTCCAGGCTCAAAGAACCTGCACAGCGACACATCCGACAGGGACCCGCGACCTCTGAAGCCTCAGAGTGTTGCCCTGAACCCAAAGGACTAAGAAACTCCCGAGAACAGCGGCACTGTTCAAAAACAGCAACAACTTTGCAACTTTTTCAACAGCTTCCAAAGAACTCACTCTTCCCACCAGAAGCGTGAGACTTCACACTCTGCACCGGACGCCCCCGGGTCGAGCATCAGAGAACCAACACTGCAGAGAGGACTCCCAGGCGACTGCAACTCCATGAGTAACCTGAGAATACCCCCCATACATCCCCACAGTGACGCATGCAGAGAGGATCCAAAGGCTCCCCCTGACCGCGACTGCCTGGAAAAAAGAACCCGAAGCGTGGACCAAGCACTGCACCCGCAGCCCCCAGGACCGAAAGGAACCAAACTCCAGTGCAGGAGTGACCATCAGGCGACCCTCTGCCTAGCCCAGTCGGTGGCTGGCCCGAGAAGCCCTCCTGTGCCCTGCCTGCACTGCTAGAGTGACCTCCGGGTCCCTCCATTTATTTCTATAGAAAACCCGACGCCTGCTTTGCACACTGCACCCGGCTGCCCCTGTGCCGCTGAGGGTGTAGTTTGTGTACCTACTTGTTATTCCCCCCGTGCTCTTCAAAAGCCCCCTGGTTTGCCCTCCGCAGACGCAGGTACCCTGTTGGCAGACTGGAACCGGAGCACCCCGGTTCTCCATAGGCGCCTATGTGTTTTGGGCCCTCCTTTGACCTCTGCACCTGACCAGCCCTGTGTTGCTGGTGCAGTGACTTTGGGGTTGCCTTGAACCTCCAGCGGTGGACTGCCTATGCTTAGGAAACTGAACTTGTAAAGTGCTTTACTTACCTGAGAAACTAACCAATACTTATCTCCCTCAGGAACTGTTGCTGTTTGCACTGTGTCCACTTTTAAAATAGCTTATTGCCATTTTAACCTATACTGTATATGTTATTGCTCTAATTCAAAGTTCCTTATTTACCTGTTTGGAGTACCTTGCATTTTATGTATTTACTTCAAATCTTGAATCTTGTGGTTCTAAATTAAATTAAGAAAATATATTTTTCTATATAAAAACTATTGGCCTGGAGTTAAGTCTTAGAGTGCGTGTTCCTCATTTATTGCCTGTGTGTACAACAAATGCTTAACACTACCCTCTGATAAGCCTACTGCTTGACCACACTACCACAAAATAGAGCATTAGAATTATTTTATTTTGCCACTATTAATCTCTAAGGGGAACCCTTGGACTCTGTGCACACTATCTCTCACTTTGCGATAGTATATACAGAGCCAACTTGCTTCAACAGTTATTCACCCGAACTTGTCCATTCGCAGCCTCCTTCCATGGAGATTGAGCAGCGACAATTGACTGCTTTTGACCTTCCTCCCAAAGTCTGTAATGTCATATTGGCAGTCAGGCGTCCCTCCACCAAAACGGTGTATGCCTGTCGTTGGAAGAAAGTTGTGGCATGGTGTATCAGCAAATCTGTTGATCCTCTCTCTGCACCTCTCTGAGGTTCCCTTTATTCTCTCTCTTGCCCAGCAGGGCACTGCTCTGGGAACCCTCAAAGGTTATTTGTCTGCTGTCTCTTCGCTTTTTAGGCTACCAGACCAACATTCTCTCTTCGATTCTCCTATTATTGGGAGGTTTGTTAAAGGCCTCAATCTATGCTTCCTCCCGTCCATCATGCCCCAGTGGGATTTGAACTTGGTCCTCACCTGCCTTATGTGTGCCCCTTTTGAGCTGCTCTACAACTGTTCTTTATGGCTCCTAACCCTTAAAACAGTCTTCTTGATCGCCATCACTTCTGCTCGCAGAGTAAGTGAGCTTCAGGCTCTTTCTTTGAAGCCACCATTCCTAGCAGTGCATCCTGACAAAGTGGTGCTTCATACCGGGGCTTTCTTTTCTTCCCAAAGTAGTAACACCTTTCCACGTATGCCATTCTAGCGCCTTGCCTACTCTTTAGGCACCCCCACATCCCTCTCATGAGAAGGAGAGACTCCACTGTCTGGATCAAAAAAGAACATTGGCGTTCTATCTAGATGGCACCAAAGAATTCCGGGTGGATGATCAACTCTTTGTGGAATATGTGGGTGCGAAGAAAGGGAAGGGGTTGCAGAAGAGGACCATCTCACAATGGGTAGTCCTCTGCATCAAGATGTGCTACGCTTTGGCGCTCATTCATCCAGAGCAACTGCTGCTACCACAGCGTTAGCACGTGGAGTTCCACTCCTGGAGATCTGTCAGGCAGCAACGTGGGCGTCCTTACATACGTTCACCAAGCACTACTGCCTGCACAGTCAGGTCCGCAGGGCTGGCTGCTTTGACCGTTTGGGCCTACACAACTTTTTGGTGTGATCTTACTTTGCAGCTTACCTCCGGATAAGGTATTGCTGGGGTATCTATTCAAAGGTAAGGAATCTGCAACTAGAAGTCTCTATCAGATGTACAAGTTACTTACCTTTCGTAACGATATATCTGGTAGACACATATTCTAGGCCTTACCGACCCACCCATCCTCCCCGCACTGTGAACTGATTTCTAGGGACAGGTACTTCCCTCTAGGGGCCCTAGTTTTGGTACACCTTTATCAGTGTTCTTCATGGCTCCCCGCTACTGGTGTGGAAAGTCGTGAAAAGAAACTGACGTTAGCGCGCCGGGGTGGTGCCTATATAAACCTGCGATGTCATCACAGCGACCACAAGGCCAACAACACCCGTGGAGTCGACGGCGGACAGGGGTACTGCTCGAAGAAAAGTCTCCGGATCCAGTCTGACGGCTGGGGAAATTCAAAGGTAAGGAATCTGCAACTAGAATATGTCTCTACCAGATATATTGTTACCAAAAGTAAGTAACTTGTACTTTAGGAATATCCTGTCCTGTGCCTCCCTGAGTGCATTTGAATATGTTGGTTTGTAGAATGTTAGTATTTTTAGTATTTAATTGTTCAATAAAAGCTTTTAGTGTTTCAAATTTCTGATTTTAGGTTGCACATTGTTTTAACCTCTTCTTATTTCAGGGCGCTAGAAGAGGTGGCAGTTCCTAGATAATTAGGAGACATTTAGTCCATTTTGACAGGATTAGACCATTTTGATGCCTTTCTATCACAACCCTTAATGCATGATGATTTCTGTTAAACAGCATCTCTAAATAATTCTCCAAGAGGTTCTTGTGCTGCAAATGCTTGGGTTCAGATCAAATGGAGAAGTTCAGGTCATTGAACTGCAGCAATGTGTTCCAACAGATCTGTCTCCCTGTTTGATCTTTTTGATAAGCTTTGATTGGGAATTTGAGTGGACACAAATCAGGGTTTCTGCTGGGCTGAAATTTGGGGCCAGTATCAGCAGGTTCTGGACTTTTGCCCCAATACCATTGTGTTGGTATGCCTGTGTAATGCCCAATAAGTCTGGATCATTAAACGTTTTGTTAAAAATTTATGAGGTGTGACCATAATTGAGGATGCCTGAATCAGCCAAGCAGTGTATGTTTCACTTCAGCTGCTCTGAGGAAAATGGCACTTTAAAAAAAAAAAAAAAAGAAAAATAAAAAACAACCTGTCAGTTCAATCCTTACATTTGTGCAGTTATAAGTATATAATCCATATATAATTTAGACATGCATTTTTTATTCATATACATCACCTGTAATGATAGGTTGCTCCTTAGCATCTGCCTTTAGCGTTCACCCAATGATTCAGAACACATTTTTTGCATAGTGTAGAGTGCCACCCTAAATAGGATGGGTGCTTACCTGGCTGCGTCGAAACTGATGTACTATGATGTGCTAAACTATTATGTATTGGGATGTGGCACGAGTCATTACCTGTGGCTGACATTATTTCAAGCATTCCATCCATGACACACTTTGTATGCTTTAGTGTGCCACCCTAAGTGGGGCAGGTATGCCCAGACATGAGTACTATGCACACTTTGGCTGGAGCCCAGCTATACATTGCTGATGAGGCCTAACTAGCAAAAACTTGTCCTGGGCTGAATGTGTTCTGGTTCAGGGAGGACCTGACCTGGCAATTCAGGCTGGCTTCTCCCATTGGTGCAGAGTCAAGACCGATTTGCATATGGCTGGGTCCAAACTTAAATGGTACAGTGTGCAAAATAAAAATGGCCTGGGCTGTGATTTGAGTGAATACCAGTGTCTGAGGTTAATTCAAGCATTCAATCCATCACGTTTATGGTCCATTGTCACAGCAGAACTTTGTATTCCAAGCATCACATTTGTGTACAATTTAGAGTCCTAAGGAAAAATACATAGGTATTTGAACTGCCCCAACTGAAAGTAGAGCATCTGTCTGACTAACTGAAGTCCTCCAGCCCCCTTTGGAGGCATCAGAACTGCTGCAACAATTTAACAAGGCCTTTTTTAAACTCATTGAGTCTGCATACCACCTAATGCTCTAGCTGTGAACTAACTCATTGCCAGGTGGTATAGGCTTGCTCCAGGTTATGCTGCCTTCCTCTCACTACATACCTCACCAGAGAGGTTGGTCTTACAGACCTTGTTGTGTGCCAAGTGAAACCCAGTAGCATTTCCTATTGCATCTCCAGACAGGAAGTCAAAACAATTGGAGGTGGTTGGGAAAGAGATGTTCTCTGCCTGTAGCTTGTCTAGACTTCCATTACACCACAAGTCTGCTTTCCAGGTATACCCATGCCTTGTGGGGTATGTAGCGCATGTTGAGTTTGTCAGACCACATGAATGTCAATGGTACTGAGGTGGTGAGGGATGGCCTGGATGCTTTCAGACAGAGTGTACACTGTCCACTCTGTGGCAGTAGCAATGAGGTTTTCTATTGCCTTGAGGAGGCACGTGTGGCCGACAACTACCTTCTCTATTGATGTGCAGGTGCATCTTATGGGTATGACATTTGATGGAACTGTCCTTTGAAGACAAGGCTGACTTAGAACCGACCTATCTATGGAAATGTTGAAAGTGGTTAGGGCCATCGCCCAATTTATGGTGCTGCAATGCCTAGCACAAGACTGCAGACAGTAAGAGGTTTTATGGCTTCTCTAATGGGTTTGCCTTTTGCCAGCACTAGCCATCTCAGCATGTCCAACAGCTGGACATATTTTGTGAGGCAGAGCCAAAGGAAGAGGCAGACAAGCCCAGCAAACCTCCTGGTCTCCCCAACGCTCCACCTGGAAATTTGCTTTAGCTCAGCCTTCAGAGTATGTGCAGCAAAACCGAGTGAGTGCCTTTATGCAAGTCTGACAGCCCATAGGAATAATAACAAGCATTTTCAATACAACGGTCTTGCATTTGCTCGAGTTAGAGCTATTAGCGTTGTAAACTGCTAACCAGACTTTTCTTGCCACACAAATTGAATGGAAAAAAAAACGAGTATGTCATGCTGAAATTGAAAACAAAAAACGAGTGCGATTGCGCTATGTAAAAGCCAGCGCCATTGTGCTGCGTGAAAAAAATAACGTAGTGTAGAAACCAGGCTGAAAACATCGAGCCTTATACGTTTTCAGTGGTTGGCTGGTGTGCTCGAAGCCACAAAAGGCATGACGTATGCATGCCTTTTGAAAGCAGGCAGATTTTAAAAGGCAAGCCCACGAACCAGTGAAAGTGACAGGCGTAACATGGGTGTGGTTACAAGCCCAAAGAGAGACTACAACAGGGATGGAGTGCTTGTGCGCTCGACCCTTAAAATGGGAAGGCACCTTCACAGATCCCCTCACCCTGAAGCCTTTCAGTTGGATGATCACCTTCAAATCCTTCAGCAAGAAGTGGCGGACACATTGCTGAATGGAGCAGTGTATTTGGTCCCAGCGCTAGAAATTCAGGTGCTGCTCTCGGCACTTCCTGGTTTTTACGGAGGAAAGTGGCCTTTGACTGATCCCAGACCTCAGGATCTTAAACTTCATTTGTAAGGTAAAGTTCAAGATGCTGTCCCTGGCTCAGTGCTTTTGGTGCTAGAAGTGTAAGTCTGGATGAAGTCCCTCGTCGTGCATGAAGCATATTTCCACACACCAATCCTGTATTCCTTGAGTAGCGTCTTCACGCACAGATGGTCCAGAACATCTTTGCCCTGTGGGGCACCGCTCAAGAGGATATCGTCACCCAGGTAACAGTTATATTTACTTTAGGGTAAATGTTGTAGGTACTTGAGATAACTATAGCTGGTTAATTTCAGTGGGTGTGTTAGGTTCAAATATGTTCAAATAACAGATTCATTTAACTAAACTTCAGTTTAAGCTTTGATTTTTCAGGTGACTTTCTAAGGTTTATTTTTTTTAAATGAAATCTTAAATCCTTTTACAATTCTCATCTGTAATGCCATTTTAACTTTTGTTTTTTTCAGTGAATTTCTACTTTTTTTTAATGTAATGTGTGCAGTGTGAGGGTGGCTGTAGGAAGCTGGCTCTGTATATACTCTATCAAAATGAGATATAGTGTGCACAGAGTCCAGGGGTTCCCCAGAGGCTTAACAGAGGCTAAAGTAGATACTACTAATGCTCTCTTTTGTGGTAGTGTGGTCGAGCAGTTAGGCTTATCAGAAGGTAGTGCAAAGTATTTGTTGTGTACACACAGACAATAGAAGCAACACACACTCAATGACTTAACTCCAGACCAACGGTTTTTATAGATCAAAAATATATTTTATTAGTTTACTTTTAGATCCACAAGATTCAAGTTGCAAGTAAGTACTTCAATAGATTCGTACTTCACACGTATCATCAGTACTATGTTTGAAATCGATAAGTTATACAGTTTTTGAATTATTGGCAATAATCTGTTTTAAAAATGGGCACTGCAATTTTCAGAAACAGTTCCTGGGGAAAGAAATGTTTGTAAGTGTTCTACTTACCTGCAAAACGATCTGTTTCAGTCTCCGGGTTTTAGGAAGTCCACCTGTTGGGGTTCAAGTTAACCCCAAACACCCACCCCCAGCAACACAGGGCTGGCCGGGTGCAGATGTCAAAGATAAGCAATTTTAAGGTGGGCTCCTATGGAGACAGGAGGTACTCGGAATCAGGTCGGGCCTACAGGTGAGTACCCGCGACCTGGAGGACAGACCAGGGAGACTTGAAGGAACACTGGAGGGGCCACAATTAGGCACTAAATACACCCTCAGCGGCACAGGGGCAGCTGGGTGCAGGGTGCAAACAGGACGTCGGGCTTCCAATGCTGGTCTGTGAGGGGACCCCGGGGTCACTCAGAGGCTACAGGCAAGGTCTAGGGGGGTGTCTCGGGCACACCACTGGGTGGACTGGGAGGAGGGCCTCCTGCTGAACGTTGCTGCACCAGAGGTTGGGTTCCCCAAGGCCTGGGGGCTGCAGGTGCAGTGTGCCTTTAGTCGTCAAATCTTCATCCGGAGCTTTGCTGTGAAGGGGGGTGGGGGGAGCTTACGATTTCCTCTCCAGGTATCATCGTGGAGAGGTCAACCCAGGGTGGGCACTTGCTTGCAGTCTCCCTAGCTGTTTGGACTACCTGGACACGGGCCATGGGCGTTGGGTGCAGAGTGGTCAGGACTCACGCGCCCGGAGTGAGGTTGGGGTCCTTAGTTGTTGGTTTTTCTTGGACAGGGCCACTGTCTTTGGGAGTTCTTGGTCGTTTTGGGTGCAGGGCAGTCCTTTGGAGCTGAGCAGAGGTCGCTGGGCCCACTGAATGAGTCACTGTTCTTTTGCAGGTTCTTTGAAGCAGGAGACAGGCCAGTAGGGCTGGGGCCAAAGCAGTTTGTAGTCTTCCTTCTTCTCTGCTAGGGGTTTCAGCTAAGCAGTCCTTTTTCTTGTAGGTTGTCAGGAATCTGGTGAGATGGATTCAGGGAGGCCCCTAAATACAAGATTTAGTGGTGTTACATGGTTCAGAGGGGAGTAGCCAATGGCTACTGTCTCTGAAGGTGGCTACACCCTCCTTGTGTCCATTCCCTTTGGAGAGGGGGGGCACATTCCTATCCCTATTGGTCCCTGTCCCCCAAACCAAGATGGAGGATTCTGCAGGGAGAGGAGTCACTTGAGCTCTGGACACCTTAGGGGTGGTCCCAGCTGAAGTGGTCACTCCTCCTTGTTTTTCCCAAGTTTCCCACCGAACTTGCTGCCAAAAGTGGGGCTTTGTCTGGGGGACGGGCATCTCCACTAGCTGGAGTGCCCTGGGGCACTAACATGAGGCCTGAGCCTTTGAGGTTCACTGCCAGGTGTTACAGATCCTGCAGGGGGATAGGTCTGAAGCACCTCCACCCAGAACAGGCTTTGTTTCTGGCCTCAGAGAGCACAAGGGCCCTCACCCCATGGGGTCAGAAACTCATCTGTTAGTGGCAGGCTGGCACGGACCAGTCAGTCCTACTCTAGAGGATTGGGTAAAATACAGGGGGCATCTCTAAGATGCCCTCTGTGTGTGTTTTGTAATAAATCCCACACTGGCATCAGTGGGAGTCTATTGTGCTGAGAAGGTTGATATCAAACTTCCCAGTATTCAGTGAAGCCATTATGGAACTGTGAAGTTCGTAATGACAAACTCCCAGACCATACTTTGCACTTACAATGTCTAAGAATAGACTTAGACACTGTATGGGCATATTGCTCATGCAGCTATGTCCTCACCTGTGGTATAGTGCACCCTGCCTTAGGGCTGTAAGGCTTCTAGAGAGGTGACTCACCTATGCAACAAGCAGTGGGTTGTTGGCATGGCACCCTGCGGGAGATGCCATTGTCGACTTTCCCTTTTTCTCCCCACCAACACACACAATCTGCAATGCCAGTGTGCATGTGTTTGTTGAGGGGTCCCTTAGGGTGGCACAACACATACTGCACCCCTTATGGACTGTCCCTGGCCACAGAGCCCTTTGTACCACTGGTACCTTTTACCAGGGACTTATCTGTGTGCCAGAGGTGTGCCAATTGTGGAAAAAAAGGTACACTTTTTAAAAAAAAAATAATAATTTTTAGGGAAAGAACACTGGTACAGATGCCTGGTTAGTAGGATCCCAGCACACACTGTCAAGTCAGCATCAATATCAGGCAAAAAGTGGGAGGGGTAACTGCAGCAAGTGCCAGTTTCCTACAGTAGCTATTTACTCTGCCAATCTTTGAAAAATGTATAATGTATTACAGTAGTTCTCTTCTTTTATTTTAGGTCCAACATTTCATTATCAACACTGTTTTAAAGTGCGCAGTCAACGTTATTTTTAAGTTCTTTTTTTATTTTGAATTTTTTTTTCTGTCTTATAATAGACCATTTTCTTCCCCATACCATAGACTAAGAAGATGATTAATCTGTCAAGTAGCATAGCATAAAAGCAACCTATGACTGCAGTTAGAAAAGCACTGTTTTCCACAAAAATGCAGACATTGAGTAAGAAATATTCCCAATTTGTGTGGGGTTGCTGCATGCGTTTGACGCTGCCGAATCTTCTCTATCTGTGGTATTTCTCTATTACCTGTAACATTACCTTTGTCTTCCCCACATTCAGCAGCTCGCGGAGGAGCAGTGGGAGGCATTTATAGTATCCACTTTGTATGAAATTCCGATTATGTTTGTCACAACCATTGGTTTAATTGGTTTTCTATTCCTTGCTTCTTATATATCTTTTTGTGAGGCTTTTATGGCCTTTCCTATATCATATGAAGAGAAAGTGGTGTGATTCATGGTATTTAATTAGAATTGTATATTTGTGGCCTCCCTAATCTGTCATGAACCCTGGAGACTAACCAGAAGTCGTTGTTCCTTGGAAGCACCATAAATGCGCTGAGGCTTGCTCCAGCTTTTCCAAAGGACACTGCAGACCCCATGAAAAAAATTTAGATCATGAATACCCAAGAGGACAGGAAGTGGGATAAGAGGAAAAAATTGCTATGCAAGGCTTTCCTCACGTCAGACTTATTTAAGCAAGTGCTCCTTTCGTACTCTGGTCTACAATAGAAAATTTAACTTAACAGTTTTCTATTGACTAATTTCATAAGCTAGATTCTATGCTTTAAAACAAAGTAATACCTGGTTTATTCCTATTTTTCTTATAACATGTAAGTGTATCTATAAAGAAAACAATATCACAATAGTAAAAATGCATTCAAAGAAATCACTCTACTTCTAACACTCTTGTGAAAAACAAATGAAATGTCACTGTATCATAGGAGGTAAATTAACAACTCTCAATTCAATTTTTGACATCTTATGTTGAGCAATGTTCATTCTATAAGGTGAATTACTCACCAGCACATTCTAGGAAGAAAATATTAAAGTTCAGAAAGACAGTTATAAGTGAAAGGACACCCTCCTACCAGACTCCCAAGACCACAGCTAAGATAACCCCTGCTCACCACCTTGGTAGCTTGACTTAAGTAGTCAGGCTACACACACACCTTATCTGAGTAAAACAAGACCAAAAAATCCAAAATACACAAGCAAAGATGTAAATGTTTAAAATTAAATCTCAGTAAAGCTCTTAGAAGTGCAATAGCTCCAACTGGTTCTATCACAAAGTAGTTTTTGGATTTGTTACCAACAGTCCGACGAAACATGTTGCACTGAGTTGTGGAGGTGAGGCGTTGCTGGAGCCGGTGCAGCATGGGTTCCTTACTGCTACAAGGGAGGTAAGGCGTCGGTTCCCTAAAGCGAGGCAGGGGAGGTGAGGCGTTGTTTCCTTATGGTTGCAGGGGAGGTGATGCAACGTCAGTGGCGAGGCATCTGTTCTGTACGATCTGGTGGGGTTGATGAATCCAGCAGGACAAGATACCAGACCTAGACTTAAAGGGGTCGCGATCACACCACGGGTGCTGTGACGGAGTTGGTGTCCCGGACGTTGGTGACAGTATTTAAGACTCACGCTGTGACGGGACTTAGAAGGCGCTGCAGCAGCATCCAACCTGCGGTGTCGGTCGCAGTCGTTGCACTCAATGGGGACCACAGCTTTGGTGCAGGCAGCGGTGCAGAGTCGGACAGCCGCGAAAGTTCAGAAGTTGGTCTGGAGTCAATGTACTTGCCTTCTTCTTGGTTTCACAACACGAAAGGATAATGAGCGGAGTGCTGAAACTTTTCAAACACTCACCCCCTTTCACAAATCTGGCTTTAATTCAAAGTTCTTTTGCTCGCCGTGCCACCTCAGTTTGGACGAGCCACATGCAAATCAGTCTTGACCCTGTTCCCCATGGGAACAGTCCAGCCCGAACTGCCAGGCCAGGTCGTCCCTCGACAGGAAACGAGCATCCTGGAACCGATTTCATGGTATCGCCCTTCATCAGCCTGGGTAACTTTAATCCAGTGGCACTGTAAGCATGGAACCCACATCTGGGCATACCCTTCCCGCTTAGGGCAACTTTAGCAACTCAAAAGAATGATGGGCGGAATGCTGAAACTTTTCAAACACTCACTGGATTCAAGGTACCCCTACGAACTCCAGACCCATTTCCTGGGCTGTGCAAATGCGGGTAAACCATTCTAAGGTATGTAGTAGACACTTGTCATTACGAGATGTCCAACTGCCTAGTGGTTTCTCCGAACCTTGTCATTTGGTATCAGACATGTTGGAATCGTGCAGCTAAACTTGTTCCAGTGTTAATTGCATGACACCATGTACTTTGGGGGTTC
The DNA here is from genome assembly GCF_031143425.1 of Pleurodeles waltl. Taxonomy (NCBI): domain Eukaryota; kingdom Metazoa; phylum Chordata; class Amphibia; order Caudata; family Salamandridae; genus Pleurodeles; species Pleurodeles waltl. The sequence goes on from NC_090437.1 coordinate 981,948,043, forward strand.
CTCAGAGGATCCCCTATGTCTGCCTGATCGGCCTCGCAGGGTCTGTGTGCAAGCCAGTCCTGCTGCGGACCCCAGACACTGTTCTCCCCTCCTGCTGCTGAGCTTAACTTGGGCAGGGCAAAGCAGAACAAATAATTTCCTTTAGAGGAGAGTTGTTACCCATCTCCTTAAGAAATCCTGTCCCTGGGGTGGAGGTGCACCTGACCACCAGACTTCTTCGAAGGGCACATTAGGTGCCCTCTTCCAAAACTGGTTCCCTCCAGTGCAGGAGCCCCCAGGCACCTGCTCTGGAACTAAAGAAAGGACAGGCAAGTGACCACCCCCATGTTGAACTCTTCCCGGGGGGGTGGGGGGGGGGGATTGGTGAGTGCCCACAGCTCTGATTCTGAATTTTAGAAAACCGAATGAGCAGAGGCCGCTGAGAGCAGCTGACTGGTCAGTCCCCGTTGGTGTGTCATCACAGTAGTCATCCAATACCCTTTCTGGGTTAATTAAGGGCTCCCCTGAAGGTGGAACCCCAGATGATTTGTCTTCACGACTTCTTCTGTGACCTGAACGTGAGCTAAGACAAGACAAGACTGGTAGGAGGACTTTTACTACAGCTTTGTCCTAGAGCTTTGCAAGAAATCTGCAACTTACGTGGCAGTGCATCCTCCAAAGTTGGAAGGACTCTGCCTGTACTAAGGACATCCAGATGGAATCTCCCTTGAGGTGAAGGAGTCACACTCCTGCCCATGTGTAGGAAGCTGACCTGATGTGTGGTGAGCACCTATGGTGTTATCACCTTATACTAGGTCCAGGTATCCCCTATTAGTGAGGTGTAAACAGTGTCTAGGAAGCTAGGGCTCTCTAGGGGTAGCTGTGGATGAGCAGCCAAGACTTAGCTAGGAGGCATGCAAAGCTTAAGCAATACCAGTACAGTCACACAGTACTCACACACATGAAAGTGCTACACAGTGTTACAAAAATAAAGGTACTTTATTATGATATCACAATTACTAAAATACTGTATAGGCAATTCCCCACTAGAAAGTGAGTAAAGACACTATTATAAACACATTAGAAGTCAGGGATTGGCATAAAAAGCAATAGAAAACAGTTCTGGAGACCCTAAGGGGAACCAAACCATATACTAAGTAGATGGAATGCGAAGGACAGCCCCCCACCCAAGGAAGTGGAATCTCTAGAGGGGAGCTGGTGGAACTAGGAACCCAAAAGGTAAGTACCAGAGTGCCCCCCAGCAACCAGGAGAGAAGAGGTAAGACCCTGGTTTTCCCCGAAACCCACAGGTAAACTTTGAAAGAGGACTGTGCAGGACCCATCCAAGAATGGAAGAAATCAAAGGTGGATCCTGACAGAAGAGGACCTGTAGAAAAAAGGGGACCAAGTCCAGTTTGAGTTGGCGTATCCAGTTGGGGCAGGAGCCACTACCCACCCTTCTGCAGATGCAGGACCATGTCGATGGTTAAGACCAGCAATTAGCTGTGCACCAGGGAGAAGAGTTCCAGAAGTGATGCAGAGGGTGTCCCACGTCAGAAGAAGAGTTGCAGTCAGAGATGTGGAAAAAAACACCAACAAGCCTTGGCAAAGGTGAGAGTCGCAGATGAAGAGTTGCAGAGCTGCCGGGGATCAGAAAGGTCCAGGGGGACTCAACCCAAGGAGGGGAGTTCCAGGTGACCCTCAGCAGTGAGGAGAGTAGGAAGACAAAGATGCAGCCCCCACTGGCAACTCACAGGCAGCAGGCACAGGAGTCGCAGTGAGGCCCACTCAGCACACCTAGAGAGGAGTCCCACATCGCTGGAGCAGCAGGTAGGAGACTGTGCTTTGCAGGGAAGGGTGCTGGAGGCTGGGGCTTCACAGACACTGAAAATCCATTGGAGGAGGAACACATGAGCCTTGGTAGCTGTAAGAGCTGCGGTGCACAGGGGTACTGTCCTGCAAGGAGTGGCAAGGGCTCACTGACTCCCAAGTTGGACAGATGGTAGGGAAGATTGAAGGGACCACTCCAGACCACCACCTGTGTTGCGGGATTTGCAGGAGAGAAGTTCCACGAAGCTGGACGTCGTTGAAGATTGTCGGTTCCTGTAGGGTCCAGTTGCAGAACTGGTGGCCAGAAGATGAAGTAAACGATGCAGAGTCCTCTTGCTGGAATCTTGCATGTCGAATCTGAAGACCCGCCCTGGAGGGAGACCCTAAATCCCCCAGGAAGGGGGATTGATCTCTTAGCAGGGTGACCACCTATCAGGAGGGGGTTATGACGTCACCTGCCTGACCTGGCCACTCAGATGCTCTCAGGGACCTCTGCCCACCTTGGATTCAAGGTGGCAGAATCAAGTGGCCACCTGGAGGAGCTCAGTGGTGATGGACAGGAGAGTGGTTACCCTTTTTTTCCATTGTCCAGTTTCGCTCCAGATCAGGGACTGGTTTATGCAAGGAGGGCACTAAATGTGCCCTTGAAAACATTCTGGTGGCTTGGGGAGGATACGCATCCAAGCCTTGTAACACTAATTTCCAAAGGGAGGGGGTGTTGCATCCCTCTCCCAAAGGAAATCCTTTGTTCTGCCTTCCTTGGCTTGAGCTGTTCAAGCAGCAGGAGGGCAGAAACCTCTCTGAAGGGTGGCAGCAGTGCACGCTGCCCTGAAAACCCCAGAAGACTGGTAGGAGCAATGCTGGGGGTCCTCTACGGAGCCCCCAGGGTGCATGGAATCATACAACCAATACTGGTAACAGTATTGGGGTATGATTCCAATGTGTTTGATACCAAACATGCTCAAGTAAGGAGTTACCATTATGCAGCTGGATACAGATACAGTACACAAGTAAAATGGCTTCCCCGCTCTTACTAAGTCCAGGAAAATGGAGCTGGTGTTCGTAAGGGCATGCAGAGGTGCCCTCACTCACAGGTACCTGCACCCTACCCTCTGGGCTAGGAGGACCTGCCATAGGGGTGACTTGCAGTGACCTGGTGCAGTTATCTATAGTGAAAGGGTGCATTCACCTTTCCATGCAGGCTGCAATGGCAGGCCTGCAGACACATTTTACATGGACCCCATGGGTGGCACAATACATGCTGCAGCCCATGGAAAGCCCTTGGTGCTCCAATGCCCTGGGTACCTAGGTACCATACAGGGAGTGCAGAATTATTAGGCAAATGAGTATTTTGACCACATCATCCTCTTTATGCATGTTGTCTTACTCCAAGCTGTATAGGCTCGAAAGCCTACTACCAATTAAGCATATTAGGTGATGTGCATCTCTGTAATGAGAAGGGGTGTGGTCTAATGACATCAACACCCTATATCAGGTGTGCATAATTATTAGGCAACTTCCTTTCCTTTGGCAAAATGGGTCAAAAGAAGGACTTGACAGGCTCAGAAAAGTAAAAAATAGTGAGATATCTTGCAGAGGGATGCAGCACTCTTAAAATTGCAAAGCTTCTGAAGCGTGATCATCGAACAATCAAGCGTTTCATTCAAAATAGTCAACAGGGTGGCAAGAAGCGTGTGGAAAAACCAAGGCGCAAAATAACTGCCCATGTACTGAGAAAAGTCAAGCGTGCAGCTGCCACGATGCCACTTGCCACCAGTTTGGCCATATTTCAGAGCTGCAACATCACTGAAGTGCCCAAAAGCACAAGGTGTGCAATACTCAGAGACATGGCCAAGGTAAGAAAGGCTGAAAGACGACCACCACTGAACAAGACACACAAGCTGAAACGTCAAGACTGAGCCAAGAAATATCTCAAGACTGATTTTTCTAAGGTTTTATGGACTGATGAAATGAGAGTGAGTCTTGATGGGCCAGATGGATGGGCCCGTGGCTGGATTGGTAAAGGGCAGAGAGCTCCAGTCCGACTCAGACGCCAGCAAGGTGGAGGTGGAGTACTGGTTTGGGCTGGTATCATCAAAGATGAGCTTGTGGGGCCTTTTCGGGTTGAGGATGGAGTCAAGCTCAACTCCCAGTCCTACTGCCAGTTCCTGGAAGACACCTTCTTCAAGCAGTGGTACAGGAAGAAGTCTGCATCCTTCAAGAAAAACATGATTTTCATGCAGGACAATGCTCCATCACACGCGTCCAAGTACTCCACAGCGTGGCTGGCAAGAAAGGGTATAAAAGAAGGAAATCTAATGACATGGCCTCCTTGTTCACCTGATCTGAACCCCATTGAGAACCTGTGGTCCATCATCAAATGTGAGATTTACAAGGGGGGAAAACAGTACACCTCTCCGAACAGTGTCTGGGAGGCTGTGGTTGCTGCTGCACGCAATGTTGATGGTGAACAGATCAAAACACTGACAGAATCCATGGATGGCAGGCTTTTGAGTGTCCTTGCAAAGAAAGGTGGCTATATTGGTCACTGATTTGTTTTTGTTTTGTTTTTGAATGTCAGAAATGTATATTTGTGAATGTTGAGATGTTATATTGGTTTCACTGGTAATAATAAATAATTGAAATGGGTATATATTTTTTTTTGTTAAGTTGCCTAATAATTATGCACAGTAATAGTCACCTGCACACACAGATATCCCCCTAACATAGCTAAAACTAAAAACAAACTAAAAACTACTTCCAAAAATATTCAGCTTTGATATTAATGAGTTTTTTGGGTTCATTGAGAACATGGTTGTTGTTCAATAATAAAATTAATCCTCAAAAATACAACTTGCCTAATAATTCTGCACTCCCTGTATACTAGGGAATTATATGGGGCACAGGTATACCAGATGTGGGGTGTGCTAAGTCAACAGCAACCAAATTTAGGGGAGAGAGGTCAGTCACTGGGGTCCTGGTTAGCAGGATCCCAGTGAACACAGAAAAACACTGACAACAGGCAGAAAATGGTGGTAACCATGCCAAAAAGAGAACTTTCCTACACCACGTTATTATATTCTTGTACCTACCTATTTTGAAGTATATTTGAGTTCATTCCTCCGGTTAGGAGAGATACCAAAGTTAGTTTAGTGCCTGTGTGTTAATAAATTACGTGATTTTTCCAACACTTGGTGTGGTTCTTTCTTGTGTGTAAATCATTGATTGATTCTGTGGTTATTGCTATTGCTTTACACCCACTCCGATAAGCCTCAACTGATCACCACAGCTACGTTTTTGAGAGCTTTGGTCATTAGAAACCGCTAACACTATCACTACGGGTTGCCTGGACTCCGTGCAGGTGCTTCACTATAGGTTTAGATCATATACGGAGCCAGCCTCCTACAATGGACATAGATGAAGACATAAAGAGTGCAACTCATGTTGGTTTTTAAGATACAAAACAATCCTTCAGAGGTTCATCTCTCTTGGAAATGTAAATGTGATTTTGTGCTCCTATTTTGAGTATGCACACAGCTGTTTTATGAAATTTCTAATCTTAGAGAGACTTCTAATTGCAGATTCCTTACCTTACAATTTCCCTCAGGCGTCAGACTGGATCCGAATATTTTTCTTCAAGCATTACCTTTGTGTGCCGTCAGGTGGCGTTGGTCGACTCCGCACCTGTCCTTTGCGTCGTGGTTGCTGTGATGACGTTGGGGTTCTACATAGGTGACGCAGTGATGTCAGTTATTTTCTTTCCACTCCACTCACTGATCTGGAGAGAGCTACCCTGTCCTTTTTTTTTTACCATTTTCAACAATTTTGTCGTATTTTGTTTGAGACTATTGCTGCTTTTCTTGTTGCAATCACCTCTGCTCGCAGAGCGACCTTCAAGCGCTTTCTTCCAAACTTTAATTTCCGTCTGTTCATCCTTAAAAAGTGGTGCTTCGTACGCAGGCCTCCTTTCTTCCCATGGTTGTTACGCCTTTTAATGTATTCCAATCCATCACTTTGCCTACTTTTTACACCCCCCCACATCCTTCTCACGGAGAGGAAAGACTTGACCGTCTGGATCCAAAAAGTACCTCAATTGTACTAAAGATTTTCGGGTGGACGATCAACTCTTTGTTGGATATTTGAATACGAAGAAAGGGAAGGTGTGCAGAAGCGTACCATCTCACGATAGGTGCTACTTTACATCAAAATGTGCACGCTCGCTCCACCAGAGCAACTCCTGCTGCCACAGCATTAGCACGTGGACTTCCTCTCCTGGATATCTGCCAGGCAGCAACGTGGGCATCTCTGCACACGTTCATAAGATGTTACTGACTGGAAAGTGAGGTCCCCAGAGATGGCTACTTTGGTTGTTCGGTCCTGCAGGACTTTTTAGTACAATCTTGGTTCGCAGCCCACCACCGAGGATGGTATTGCCTGGGTATCTTTTCCAAGGTAAGGAATCTGCAACTAGAAGTCTCTATCAGATCAACAAGTTACTTACCTTCGGTAACGATTTATCTGGTTGAGACATATTCTAGTTGCATATTCTTCACCGACCCACCCGTCCTCCCGCTTGCGAACAGATTTCTAGGGACAGGGATTCCCTTTTCAGCGCCTTAGCTCTGACGCACCATTTTCAATGTTCTTCATGGCTCTGTGTTTTGACGTGGAAAGTCGTGAAAAGAAACTGACGTCACCACGCCGAGGCGGCACCTATGTTCAACCTCATCACGGTGACCACGACACAAGCAACGGACACGGAGTCGACAGACACCATCTGACGGCACGCAAGGGTGCTACTCGAATAAATATCTCTGGATCCAGTCTGACTCCTGGGGGAAATTCTAAGTTAAGGAATCTGCAACTAGAATGTCTCTACCAGATAAATTGCTACTGGTGGAAAGTAACTTGTTCTTTTAGAATGTATCTTCCTTAATAACAAACACATCAGCTCAAAGCCTAAGGGAGATACCACATTGAAATTGAAGGTCCTTGCACTAGATTACATTAGTTGATAGTAGCACCATGCATTCACCTAATATTTTTCACAAGAGACCTGTTTTATTTCATCAAGTCTATAATATACCTGTAATTTTGTCCAATTAGGCAATCTAGTTCCAAGAGACTAGTACAAAGTAATGTAATCAGTCTATCCAACTCTTTCTACACCAGAATATTCTCTCTTTCTCTCTCAGGGGATCTCTATTGATGGTGATAAGCACTGAATTTACCCGCCCACGTGCAGGGATTCCAAAGCACTTTTCCATAGTGTGTCTTCTTAAGTATAGATGTTCGCCTTTGTTTAGGAAGACCTGTCGAAACACTTAAGATAAGAATATTATGCAGCCTATATGGAAGGCTACAGTGACCACATTCTTCAGATCAGACCTAAAAAAGGGTAAAGAAGCCCATATTACATGTATATTTAAAGCCAAATACTTTCATAGACAGCTTAAATCTCTTTCACAAAACCTTTTTGTAAAAGTAGAGAAATGGATAGAAGCACAGTGTTAGCCCTTCAGGGAGCCATTGTCAGAGTGTAAAAGTGTCTGTGCCTTTAAGGACCCCAGAGGTCACTAGTATTCCATAATGCCCAGCAGGTGGCAGTTGCTTCAGTTCAGTTCTTCTGGTGACATTATCTTGGAGCACTGAGCTCGCCTTTTTGTCTTTTTCTCTTCAACGGTTTTTAACTGTCACTTTGTATTGTATTTTCTGCCTTTTTTTAAAAAGGGATTTGTGGTATGTAGTCAAATAAAATGCCATCTTTATTTGACAAGTGTCCTACCTGTGGGTGAAGCAAGGCCAAGTCAGACCCTCGCGACCTCTGCATCATCTGCCTTCCTGAGAGCCATTTTCCTGACAAATGCCAGCACCGCAGGAAGTTCTCCAGACATACCCTGAGGGACAAGGAGAAAATTAACCTCCATGGCATGGAAGAGAGGCACAGGCAGCAGGTGCAGTGTGAAGGTGCGATATCAGGGGAGCTAGTAGAGGGTCAGTCCTCTCCCAGATCTCTTCCACCTTTCTCTGAGGACCCCAAGCATGGAAAGTCCAGAAAGGGGAGTTTAGCCAATAAATGACGCTGTTCTAGGTCAACGTCGAGCTAAGGCACAGCATCAACTTATTCTTGGTCAAGGGCTGGGTCGACGTCGAAGAGGAGGCGAAGATAGATGTAGAGACAGGGTAGGTCGCTGTCAAAGGTGGCTACACTATCGAGGCACAGAAGAACTTTGACGTCGAGACAGAGTGAAAAGCTGACATTGAGGAGTGTGTCGATGTCAAGACGTAGGAGAAGGTTGACATTGAGTATGTTGACGTCGAAAACATCAAGATATGCAGAAGGAAGGAAATTGAGATGCGTGACTCAGACTTCTCCAGAATGTATTCTTCTTCATCATCTTTGCAGCTCCCAGGCTTTTCTACTCCTCTGCCAACACCACCACCTCCTCAGCCTCCACCGCCGGCACCACTTCCACTGGCCCCAACACCACTTCCTTTACCTATTGAAGCCCCTCTTCCAAGGCATAGATTTTCTTTGCGACAATCACGTTTAAGAGCCATTAGCACCATTCCAGACATCACCACAGGTCATGGCGCTCTTTGGCTCTACCATCCTCCAGATGCTCCCACCATCATCATCATGCATCTAGGTCTAGATCAACATCAGGTACAAGGTCTAGACACCATTCCTACTACACTATCTCGTCTTCCAGCATAGGAAGATATTCACCAACATTGTTGGACTCTACCCAACCATGGGTTTCTCCAGTGGATTATGTCACTACATTCCAGGATGTCCTGGTGATGGAGGGTGCAATATTGAACACCCCAATGCCATTTCCAACACCTCCACATCCGTCATATTTGAGATGCTTCCCCACTGATCAGCATCAAGGCCTCTCCTTCATTTGGTTTCGGGACTGTTGGAACTAGAGAGGGATCTGTTCCTTACTCCAGCTGAATCGGCTCCGTCAAGGCTGCAGATTAAATGCAGATTGTCATAGCAGGATCCACTCTTGCTGCTACAACCCATTCTGTGGTCATCCTAGCAGTTTCAAAACCTAATTCTACAACTGTACCACCAGACAAGGAGAGTATGAAACTGGACTTAGTGAACCGCACGGTATGCAGTACACCTCCTACCATTATGGCGGCAACAAGTGCAACAGCTGTTCTGGGCAGGTATGACAGGGCCTAATAGGACTCCTAGGAGAAGGTGGCAGATGACCTCTCCAGAATCAAAAAGGGAGGCCTTCCTTGAGGTGGTCGAGGGTATGATGGTCTCCAGCCAGATCATCAGTTTTGCAGCTGATTCATTCTTGCTGGCGGCACACGAGTACTGTCATAGGGTGGCATTACGCTGACATTCATGGCTCTGTCTCATGTCCCTCAAGCAGGAATCACAACAACGGATCCTTCATCTGCCATTTCCGGGACCCACACTCTTTGGCAGTTAGACAGATTACGAGGTGACCAGCATGAATTCGGAAATGGAGACCCTTAGGACAGTTGGCCTTGAAAAATAAGAGGAACAACAAAGGCCCTACAAGCCCTGCCAATGTAGTTTTTTCCCCTCAGAGTTCAAACTCCTCACTGGTACCAAGGTCAAAAGCAATCCCGACAGCAGAGGCCTTAACAGCAGCAAAAGCAGCAGACTAGACTGCGAGAGCCATTTAAAAGCCTGCTCAGGGGAGAAAGCCTCAGCAGACACCAAGCCATGATTCTTTACTTCCTTCTCTTCTATTACCCACTCCGGTAAGGGGACGTATTCCACATTTTCTGACCGTGGCAATCTATCAACCATGACATCTGGGCCCATTGTTCAAATTGAGTAGTGTCCCAGGTCCACCAGTCCTCTGCCAAATATACCACCAAAACCATCCTATCACCATCTACAGATGCTGCGCTCTGAGGTCAATATCCTTCTCCAGAAGCAGGCGGTGGAGACTGTTCCTAGAAAACAGCATGGAACTGATATTTATTCGTAATACTTTCTGGTAAAAAAAAAAAAAAAGAGGCCCCAGAAATAAGTTCAGACCATTCCCTATTTGAAATTGACCAACAAGTGGATTTGACAAGAAAGATTTTGAGTGCTGACAATACATTCGATCTGTCGATAAACCAGGGTCTGCTCAATAGACCGCCATGATGTGTACTTTCATATACAATAGCCAAGAATCATTGCAAATTCCTGAGATTTGTTGTGGGTCAAGATCTCTGCCAGTACAAAGTGCTCCCCTTTGGCCTCAGATTAGCCCCCAGAACTTTTTCAAAGTGCATGGCAGTGGTAGCTGCCCACCTCTGCAAGCATTGTTTTTATCTATCTCTACTTAAACGACTGAATCATCAAGGCGTCAACTCCTCAGGAAGCCCCCCTGCATTACCAGTGTGTAGGAAAATACCATATTTTTGACATTGTTACCCCCACTTTTTGCCTGCTTGTTAGTGTGTTAGGTATACCCCCGGTCCCTGCTCTGGGGAGTAACCACTCCCCTTTCCATCAACACCCCAGGGGTGGTGCCCAGTTCTCCTCCAGATGGCCACTTGATTCTGCCATCTTGAATCCCCTGGGAGCGTCTGAGTGGCCAGGTAAGGCAGGTGACGTCACAGCCACCTCCTGATAGGTGGTCACCCTGCTAGGTGACCAAACCCCCTTCCTGGCCTATTTAGGGTCTTCCTGTAGGATGGGTCTTCAGATTCGACGCAAGATTCCAGCAGGACTCCTCCTGCATCATTTACTTCATCTTTTGGCCATCGGGACTACAACTGGACCCGCCAGGAACCGACAGTCTGCATCTCCAGCAACAACGCAACTCTGCAACATTGTTTTCCGGCTTCTTCCAGCAACTGCATTATTTCTCTGGCTGTGCATCCTCTGAGGGCGACGAGTCTTCAGGTTGCATAAGATGCAAGAAGGAATCTCCCTTGGAGTGAAGGAGTCTCTCCCCTGCATCCGCAGGCACCAACTGCAATGACGACCAGCTGCGTAGATCCTCTCTCCATTGGAGCTGTGTGGATCCTGCATCACAAGTGGTGGTCTGGTGTGGTCCCCTTGGTCCCCTCTACCAGCTGTCCAATTTGGGAGACGGTAAGGCCTTGCCTCTCCTTGCAGGACAGTACCCCTGTTCACCGCAACTGCAGGTACCAAGGCTTGTTGGCTCTTCTTCCAAGGGATCTTTAGGCTCTGTGTAGCCCCAGCCTACAGCACTCTTCCCTGCAAATCAGTCTCCTGCCTGCTGCTCCAGCGATGTGGGACTCCTCTCCAGGTGTGCTGAGTGGGCCTCACTGTAACTCCTGTGCCTGCTACCTGTGAGTTGCCTGTGGGGCTGCATCCTTGTCTTCTGACTCTCCTCACTGCCGAGGGTCACCTGGGACTCCCCTCCTTGGGTTGAGTCCCCCTGGACATTCCTGATCCCTGGCAGCTCTGCAACTCTTCATCTGCGACTCTTGCCTTTGCCAAGGCTTGTTGGTGTTTTTTTTTTCCATACCACTGACTGACTGCAACTCTTCTTATGAGGTGGGACATCCTCTGCATCACTTCTGGAACTCTTCTCCCTTGGTGCACAGCTCATTCCTTGTCTTATCTGTCAACTTGGCTCCTGCCCCAACTGGACACTCCAACTCAAACTGGACTTGCCTCCCCCCCCCCCCCCCCTTTTTTTTTTTTTTTGCAGGTCCTCTTCTGTCAGGATCCACCTTTTGGTTTCTTCCAGTCTTGGTTGGGTCTTGCACAGTCCTCTCTCAAAGTTTACCTGTGGTTTTCGAGGAAAACCAGGGTCTTACCTCTTCTCTCCTGGTTGCTGGGTGGCACCCCAATACTTACCTTTAGGGGTTCCTAGTCCCCCCAGCTCCCCTCTACAGATTCCACTTCCTTGGGTGGGGGACTGTCCTTCGCGGTCCACCTACATGATATATGGTTTGGTCTCCCCTTAGGGTCTCCATTATTTTCTGTAATTCTACTGTTTTCTATTGGTTTTTATGCCAATCCCTGACTGCTAATGTGTTTATAATAGTGTGTTTACTCACTTTCTAGTGGGGAATTGCCTATCCAGTATTTTAGTAATTGTGATACCATAATAAAGTACCTTTACTTTTGTAACACTGTGTGGCACTTTCATGTGTGTAAGTGCTGTGTAACAGTAGTGGCATTGCATAAGCTTGGCATATCTCCTAGATAAGTTGTGGCTGCTCATCTCAGCTACCTCTAGAGAGCCTTGGCTTCCTAGACACTGCCTACACCTCACTAATAGGGGATACCTGGCCCTGGTATAAGTTAATAACCCCACCATGGGTGCTGACTACACACCAGGCCAGCTTCCTACAGAGTGGACAAGTGATATTCAATGATTAAGGCTGCTTATCAATCATAGCAAGTCAATGCCTACTCCTGTCCTGACACTGCATTATTTGGAGGCCTCCATCGATACTGTCATACAAGAGTTTCTCCTTCAGAGGAGAGACTTATCAATCCGTCTGAGTTGTTGATTTCTCATGAGTCTCTCACCCCATACTGAGGACAGTAATCTCTTCTCAGTTCGATGGCTTCATGTGTCTCTCTCACTCTTGAAGATTAGTGGCACCCACCCACAGGCTTTTGGGAGGACAGGCTCACACTCTCCACCCATGCATTATAGTCTCTGAAGTGGTGGTGCTATTAGAAACGTCTTCAAAGGATGCCATTTCATTAGGATGTCCCTTCCCTGACCAGAACAGATGCCTTGTTACTATGATGGGGAGCACACATGGATCACCTCCAAATCCAGGGAACAATGTTTCTGAGAGAGATGACCTTCCACATCAATCTTCAATTACCCATGACTTTGAAAGCTTTACTCCCATCATTCAAGCACAGACAATTTGGAAGTTGCTATTAGCGAGGAACCTGTGGATAATGGTAGCTTATCTCCCAAGTGTCCAAAATGTTCAGGCAGACTCCCTAAGCAGAGTTCTGCAGGAAGACCATGAATGGTTTCTCCACATCCACGGTTTGCAAAACAGCTTTAGGCTGTGGGGTGCTCTACAAGTCGACTTGTTTGCCACTGCAGAAAAAAGAAAATGCCCAGGATTTGCCTTAAGGTTCTTCCAGCTAGGGACACTGAGGAATGCCCTATGGATAGACTAGTCTGGCATATTTCTGTACACCTTTCCTCCGATCCCCCTGATCCAATCAGTTCTTCTCAAACTGTCTTACTCAAGAGACAGAGTTATCTTGATTGCTCCTTAGGGGCCACTTCAGTGGTGGTTCACAAACCTTGTTCACCGGTCAGTGCATCCACATCTCAAGCTGCTGTGCAGACCAGGTCTTCTCACGAAATATGAAGGCCAAATGGTTCACCCCAATCTCTCCTCCTTGAGTTTTACAGCATGGTTCCTGAGCTAATTCGATATGTACATGTGAACCTTTCAGAAGAATGCATAAGCATACTTAAAGAAGCTAAACAACTGTCATCATGTTCAGTGTATTTTTTCAAATGGCAGAGATTTTGCATTTGGTGTTCTAACAAGAATGTGGACCCAACCACCTGCCAAGATGTCGTCATTCTTCCATACTTACTTCATTTGATCAAATCTGCCTTACAGTTGTCTTCCATAAAAGTTCATTTGCAAGTTGTTACTGCCTAAAGAAAATGTCACTCACAAAACTGTTTTCAAAATTCTTATTCTCTAGAATTTTTTGGAAGGCGTGAAAAAGGTTTTCCTTCCCATTAGGCATCCTTCTCCTCCCTGGGAGCTCAATATAGTTATCTCACGCCTCATGCAGGACCCTTTTGAACCCATTCACAAGTCATTGTTGCAACATCTGTCATGGAAAATTTATTTCCTCATAGCGATCACATCAGCATGAAGGGTTAGCAAAATCCAAGCATTATTCTCACGAACCATAGAGCATTTTTTTATTTCAATGAGGTAGTGATGAGGACTCACCCAAAATTTCTTCCTAAAGTAATTCAGATTTTCACGTCAGTCGCTTTCCTTACCAGCTTTCTTTCAGCACCCTTCCACACGTGCTGAAAGAACTCTCCAATCTCATTAGTGGAGTTTTGAACTTTTATTTGGACAAAACACAAGACATACATAAATCGGACCACTTGTTCACAAACCATGGCCCACTCCACACAGATCTAACTACTTCCAAATAATACATCTTGCAGTGGAAATCATCTTATGCTACCAAAAAGCTAATGCGAATTTGCCTGCTAGACCTAAAGCTCATTCTACTAGTGGGAAAGCGGCCACTACCACTTTGATGAGAAATATCCCTATAGCTGAAATGTTCAAAGCGTGGACATGCAGATTCTCAAGTAGGACAGGCCTCCCTGAGAAATGTATTTCCTTAATCTGGTTCTGATCGTACCACTCCCTTTTCCACTGCCCTTGGTGGGGATGCTACTCTATTCAGTGCTTATACCCATCAGTAGAGATCCCCTGAAAGAGAGAGAATGGTTTCTTACCTGTAATCGCAGTTCTCAGGGGAGACCCATTAACATCATAAGCAATCCTCCTGCCCCCCTGGTGGAAATGAGGTGAGTATTGAACCTATTTATCACTGCCATATCTCATCAAAAAGAACTGAAGTAACTGCCTCCTGCTAGGCATGATGGGATGCTAGTGTTCTTTGGGTCCGTAAAGGCACAAACACTGTTTTTACAATTTCATGATGGCAGCCAATAGGCCTACACCATCCTTCTATTCTATACTTCATGTCTCTACTCACAAATTCAAATGGTTAGGATTGTACCTTTCATGTCATTTGAGGTTTAATGCTGTAGGTACTTGTGCCTCCACCATCCATAAGTCACCTTAAAGAAGGTGTTTTCATGGTAAACATGCACACACATTTCCACACACATGTTTTAGAAAACAAATGAGGACTAATGTTTACTGTTTAAGATTTTAGGATGGTTACAAATTATTAGTAATTATAGTTTGCCTTTAAACAGTTCCCTAAACAGTTTGCCCATGAGACTGATGAATTCTTATGTTATCTAATATGTTTTAGGCTCTCATGTATAGTCCTTTTTGTTTTTTTTTCTAGTATGGGGATGAAGTGGCATGGTCTGAGATAGAGAACGTCTGGACTACCCTAGCAGATGGCTGGCCAAAGAATCTGAAGATAATTTTACACTTTTTAATCCGCATTTGTGGAGTGAATAGTGAACCCAGTCTTTTGCCTTATGTAAGTATTTACTGCCATTGTCCCATAAACTCATGCTACTTTTGTAACTGAATTCTTCCACATTGTGAGTCACTGTATTATATTCTCATGTGTTTCTTTAGTAGCTTTGTTGGCTGTCTTCCTCTAGGGAGGAAACCCTGCTCAACGGAACAAAGTATGCCAATTTTTCCCTGTCCAGTTAGCTTCATTGTGATATATAGTCAGTATCTGTGATTGTGTTAGGAAAGTAAGAAGTTAAGTGTTAGTATGTTAAAGATTTAATATGAGCTACATCCGCAATAATGAGGAGCCATGATTAAGCTGAAACTCTTCAGATCTGAGTCCTTTTCGCTCAAGTCTTCAGACAGAGCAGAATGGTGGCTGGCTAGATCTCCTGACGAACTCTACCTGTAGACATGACTCAGCTGACCCACATTTGATGATTGCACTTGAAGCATTAATATCCTATCTCATTGAAAACTTTGAGCTTTTTAGGGGTTGGCACAGATGTTCTGGTTTGACATTGACAGATCTAGGAGTTTGCCATGGGGCACCTCAGCATGGAATGGAGCTGATCCTCCACATTCCCAGTGTGGGTCGACTTTCTCTTTTTGATTGATTGCCATTTAAACATTATTTTTGTTGTCCCGTTTCTTTGGGTTTAAGTTCACAAAACAAAATAAGTAAAATTAGGCAATACCTTCTGGGAGTATAGAATAGTACAATTGGTGTCCAAGACATACACCTGCAAAGGACTTACTGGTCTTGATGCAGACATTACCACTGCCCATTAGCTTTTCGCTGTTTCTCAGTCAAAAACACAATGGTGTGGCTCTTGTGTTAAACAAGTCTTTACAAGTTACACCACAAGCAATTAAGAATTAGGAGGGCGGGTAAAATCATGATATTACAGAAGGCTACAGAACTACATAACTTCTATTGTAACTCTTAATGTTCTCAATATAGGGCAAGGAAGCTTTATATTGTAGCCTTATTCGTAGAAGACAACCTGATTATCACTGGGTGGCGTGGTTGATGGAGAGACCCATCAGGCAACACCAAAGATTTTGCATTCTTTTTACAAAGAATGTTGTGGATTGATTTAGATTTTATTTAGTAACGCACTATTCCAAAGTGTGGATAATCTCAGACCATGTCTGTGTTGTTGACTATGTTAATGGATCTGAGCCCTCAGCTGGAACAAATGTGTTCTCCCCACCCAGATCTCCTGAGAGACTCTCTACTTTAGACTGAATAAACTGAGGAATATTTTAACCTTAATGATTTGAGAGAGGTAGTATTGAGTAATATATGGGAAGTCTTTAAAGACTTAGTGAAAGGAATTTTTATAGGAATAATGTTGGGACTGAGGAAACGTAATTGCTAGGAAAAAGAGGTTAGAAGAAAGCATCAAAACTGTGCAACATGAGCACACTGCTACTCTGCAAAGTTGGACCTCTGAATTGCATACTTAATCCCTTAGCAACAAAAAAAGCTGAAATGGGACTGCTTTGCCTTAAGAAAATAATGTATGACTAGTGCAACAACACTTGCCCTCATTTGACTTGCCAGTTGGTACAAATAGTGGATAGAAGGTCTGTTTAGAGAAATGTATTGTTTCCTTAGCGAGGTCCTCACTGCAGAAATCAACAGGTTAAACGCTTTTCACAATTATTATACTTCTCTATATTTTGTGCACACAACCTGAAAAGGTGAACAAAAGGAATTTACTGTAAGAATGGGGTAAAGGGTTAATGGGGCCCAGCGGACAAAACCTCTAGCAACAAACCCCAGTGGTTAGTTTTTTAAATCCTATATTCCCAAAATGTCAGTTGAAAACATCATTAATGTAAAAAAAGATAGCTGTATTCTGATATATTTTTTCAAAGTTCAAATGCTTTTATTCATAATTAAGACTCCTAGTTTTTTCATTTTTACAAATAAATATAGACAAAAAAACATTGTATTTCCTGTCTGTAGTTATTTTTAAAAGCGGATAAATACATAAAATTGTGCTTCTCATGAGTTACTCTCCATACGGTCCTTCATAAATTCTGGGCCAATAGCTGAGCAGATAAATGAGCATGGGGAATTAAAAATAAAAATGGGACTTCCTTAAATATAGGCTTGGTTAACATATATCTTTATATAGTGCTAATATTTACCAATGGTTGTAGTGTTTTACCATATTTGGCTGCTTAATGTGCTGAGGCTTGACAGGCATCAAAGTATGAGTGCATGTTAATCAGGTAAATATCAGTTAAATGTGGAAATGTAACATTTTTCAACACTATTTATCCTTAACCCCTAAGATGCCTGGGGCGAGCTAGTCTTGTCCTGGCACATGGTTCCAGTGTGCCTGGGACGAGACCAGCTCATCCTGCACCCAAACCGCAGGGGGAAGGTGGGAGGGGGGGAGGTTCTAGTGTTGCCCCGTGGGCCTCCCTCCCACGGCCCCAGTCGGGGATTGGAAGGTGAATCGTTTCAGGGGGAAGGGGCAGGAGCCACTAGACACCAGGGATTGACGTGTACTGTTTGTGTTTTGTTTGGGGGGGGCAGCCCCTTGGGCAAGGGTCGCTCCCCATGGGGGCACATTACTGTTGGCCTTATCTGCCTATTTATAGAAGGTCCATCTCAATTTCGACATGTTTTTTGGCTCTTAAACAAACAGGTAGTTTTGTATTTGATAATTTTGATGTTTCCAGATAGTATTTTGGAGCATATCCTGTCAAAAGCACTAGGCCTACCCACACAAATGAGGTACCATTTGAGATGTACAAATAACCACTGCTTCTCAACACCTTATCTTGTGCCCATTTTGGAAACACAAAGGTTTTCTTGATACCTATTTTTCACTCTTTATATTTCAGCAGATGAATTGCTGTATACCTGGTATCGAATGAAAACCCATTACAAGGTGCAGATCATTTATTTGCTCTGGGTACCTAGGGTTCTTTATGAACCTACCTTCCCTATACATCCCCGTAACCAGAAGAGTCCAGCAGACGTAACGGTGTATTGCTTTAAAAAATCTGACATCGCAGGAAAAAGTTGGAGTAAAACGTGGAGAAAAATTTCAGTTTTTTAATTTTTATTTCTGCTGCTATTTTCTGTAGGGAACCCTTGTAGGATCTACACAAATTACCCCTTGCTGAATTCAGAATTTTGTCTACCTTTCAGAAATATTTGGCTTTCTGGGATCCAGCAATGGTTTCACACCCATTTCTGTCACTAACTGGAAGGAGGCTGAAAGCACAAAAATAGTAAAAATGAGATATGTCCCAGTAAAATGCCAAACTTGTGTTGCAAAATGGGGTTTTCTGATTCAAGTCTGCCTGTTCCTGAAAGCTGGGAAGATGGTGATTTGAGCACTGCAATCCTTTTGTTGATGCAATTTTCAGGCAAAAACCACAAGCCGCCTTCTGCAGCCCCCTTTTCTGATTTTTCTTTTTTTTTTTTTAAACCAAATTTTTTGCTGTATTTTGGCTACTTTCTTGGTCTCCTTCAGGGGAGCCTACAAAGTCTGTGTACCTCTAGAATCTCTAGGATGTTGGAAAAAAGGACGCAAATTTGGTGTGGGTAGCTTATGTGGACAAAATGTTATGAGGGCCTAAGTGCGAACTGCCTCAAATAGCCAAAAACAGCCAAAAAAAGGCCTGGCACCTGGGGGGGGGTGGGGTGGGGGGGGGGGGGGGGGTTTAAGTCCTGGCAGCGAAGGGGTTTAAACACAAATAAATTACAATAATATGACCTAAAAATAAATACGGATAAATACAGACTGGAATGTTAAAAAAAACAAAAAAACAACTACCATAAAGCTGGGAGCCCTACTCCAAATTAATCATTCAAGCTTCCAGTTCCCACTTCAAATAGGCAAAGCGTGTTTCAAGGTAACCCTTTTTGTCAAGGCATTTTCTGCAGTATAATGATAGTTTAGGTTGGTCTTCAGATGTTCAAACCCAGTGTGCTAGAGAACAAGGTCCCCTTTTAAAACTACCATGCTGAGACTGTCTGAAACAGATGTTAGTTATGGTCTCACATGAGGTGGCTCTCTGGTGCTTGGACTCTGGGCACAATTTGCAGTCTTTCAGCAAGTGTGCCCTTATGCACCTGAAGGTAATCAGGGACTGGGAAGCAAAGTTGAACATCGCCAAACACAAGTAGTATCTGCTGGCCTTGAGTAAGTCTCGATCATGCTCCAAATTGAGGGTACGATCCCTTTATATTTACTCACGCAAAAAGTTTAATTCCAAACATTAACAAAGAAGGTGAAGTAGACTCAACCCCATCCCCCAGCTAGAACAAGAGTAAGGACGTCAAAATGCCAGTGTGTCTCCCATTGGATCGCCAATTGCAGAGTTGATTGTCCAGTTGTTACCGGTGTGCCCTGAATTACCTAGGCAATGGATCAAAGCCTTTAAAGTGGGCATGTTGCAGATATTTGGCACTCTTTTGGTTCCATCTGACTGGCCTTTGGAGCCCAAGGATCTGAAGGGATCATCCATTGGATTTCCTCTGAAAGATCTACCTCCAACCCAAGATTTTCACTGGCAGATCTACCTGCCCCATCACCGAGGCTGTCACGTGCTCCGTACATCCTATGGCTCAGACATCAATCCTGAAGCTATCACCTGCTTTGGTCCCTCCCTTGTTGGCACAGGCTCCAGCGTTGCTGACTCCTTTGGAAGATCTAGTGGTGGTTCTGATTTTGACCGACATGGCACTGTGGAATCACATAAGCATAGCTAGTCACTAAACATTCTGATTCTAATCTATCATTTTTCTGTGATGAACATGCCCTCAGAGTCACCATTGTCTTTTTTCAGCTCCCATTCTGATCTAATCTTGCCACCACCCAGAGATAACAGTGGCGATGGCAGTTATTTACCTCTCCCCTCCATAATGATAGTACCTCTCCCCTCCATAATGATAAATTTACAAGAGGCCAGCAGGCTTAATACCTTCCCTGACAGAGGGTTGAACTTGTCATGTGGTCTGCCGATGGAAGAGAGCCCATACTTTTCAATGGTAATTCAATGTGCAGCTGAGAGCTTGGACCTACAGCTACTTTCCGTTGCGGCCAAATCTTATGTCCCTATGAAAATCACGTAGCCTGGACGAGCCACCTCTAAACCCTTGCTCTAGTTTAGGGAGGCCCTCAATGATACTAAAATGGGCACCTGGTGAAAACCCTGATCTTGCACACCCTTGAGCAGGCAGGTTAACAGATGTCACAGATCGGCACCTAATGACTTAAATTTCCTCTCAAACCACAATACTTTTGAAAGTCTGTTGGTTCATGCTTCATTCAGCAAGGTGATCCTGAAATAATTTGCCTCTAATCCCCCAGATAGTGTCAAGGAATACTGAGACATTCTG
This sequence comes from Pleurodeles waltl, assembly GCF_031143425.1. NCBI lineage: Eukaryota > Metazoa > Chordata > Amphibia > Caudata > Salamandridae > Pleurodeles > Pleurodeles waltl. Next base: position 981,968,387 of record NC_090437.1, read on the forward strand.
TAAACAAATATTCTTGTTGTCCTGTGGTCAAGTCAACACAGTTTGTTTTTAAGGCTGATATGTACATTCCCCCCCTTGGACACGGGCAGCAAGATCTTACCAGTGGCCCCTGAGAATCATAGGGCATCACTAGCTCTCAAACCTCTTAGGATGGTCATTTTGAGGCCAGGGATGAGGATCTGGCAAACAAAGTGCAGGCCATCAAGGGCACCAGTCTGCCCAGTCCTTTTCTCCTCCTTTACAGTGAGTCCAGAACATGCAAACTATGATCTTGATGTTCCAGCCTTGCTCTTTTGAGAAGTTCTGAGACTTCTTGGCCTTTTAGCTCCTCCTGGTCAACCATGACAGTTGGCATATTGCAGGCTCCACAGTGGAATTTGAAGTTCCAGTGGATCCAACACCAAGGGAACCAGTCAGATGATATACAGATACTGGCGTAATATTCACAAATCTGCATTTGTGATTTGTCATTTGCAATTGGACCAGTGGATGAGTCCTCTCTACCCAGTGTTGACAATCATGAGTGATGTATCACTGCTGGGTTGGGGAGCTGTAGAGATCAGGGGACTCTGGTCTCTGGCTGAAACTCTGATCCATACCAGTCTTTTGGAGTTGTGGGCCTTCTTGCCATCCTTCAAGGGGAGGCTGGGGTAGGTTCTCGTGGACAACAAGCGAGGTGAAGCAGGCTCATGAGTCCTGTGCTGAGAGACTCTGCACCTCTGGAGCTGTCTGCAGCATCAATGCATTTCCCTCAAAGCGAACCCTGTAGAGAGATCCTTGTATGCTAGGGCAAATGAGCTCACCCAGCGATGTCTGGCAGATTATGAAAGGCAGCTACACCCTGAGGTGTCATAGGGCAACTTCCTGCATTGAGGAGAACCTTGACCAGATCTTGTTACTACATTTGAACACCTAGTGTCAAACGTTTTCCCTGTTTGAGTTTCTGAACAGTCATTAGTAGATACTGTCTGGCTGGAGTGGAATCCAAAACTCCAATACGCTTTCACTCCCCTGCCTCTCCTGCCATGAGTTTAAAAAATAAAACTAAAAAAAATAGCAAGAACGACCAGGCTCAAGTAATCTTACTGACTCCAGATTGGGCCAGTACTGTAGTACCCAGAACTTCTGGGTATGAGCATCTGTCCTGTTGTCAAGCTACCATTTTGGGAGGCTCTTTTGTCGCAACAGCAGGGCAGAGTCCCTCCTCAGAGCCTGCTCGGTCTACAACGTGATGCATGGAGATTGAGTGGCAGCAATTATCTGCTTTTGATCTGCCTCCTAAAGTGGTTGATGTCAACTTTGCTTCCAAGCGTCCTTCCATGAAGTCCCTTTGTGCTGAGCAGTGGACAAATTTGTGACCTGGTTTGGAGTTTGCAAGACAGACCCCTTAATAGTTGAATAGTGAAACTGTCAGTTGTGCTGGTTGTTTTGTCTTTGCCTCAAGAAATTAGTACACTGTGTTGTACTCCTCACTCCAGACTAGGCAGGGGGACACTAGAGCATCCGGCACATATGTTAGTTAAGAACAGATGCCCTCACCCACCAGTAAGTGACATGCTTCATCATCGAGTGTTGCTCCTTGTCAGGCTGGCATTGCTATGCCTGATGGGCCCAACGAAAGGGCTCTTTGCCGGATATCGTTTATCCACACATGCCGGAGAAATGTCAAGTATGTGGAGGACTGGAAAAAGACTGAAGTAAAAATTGACAGTAGGTGCCAAACTAGTAAACATCACTTTGAAAATAATGGAACCTGTGTCAAGGTTAAAAACAGGGAATTAATATACCAGATATAATCTGATTTCCGTACAATTAGGTGTGAGTAAATGGTCCCTAAACTCAAGCGGCATGAAGACAATCTGTGTGCGGGATTGACTACACTACAAAAACTAGTCAACATATTTCTCGGCTTCTATCGTCACTAAAGATCTGTTGGCGATTCGGCAGGAAAACCTAGTCCTCACTAAGAGTGCTCTGTCAAAGAATCAAATGTAACCTGTCAGATTTGAATAGGTGATTGTCTAGCAGCGATGACCCTCCTAGATTCAGGCATGGGCCCCTTGGGATAACAAGAATGCTACTGCTGCTTCCCAACATCAACACTAGTAGTCATGGAAGTAGTGGTCCGCACAACCTACCCGTCATTCTTGAACCTGGGTTTCTTTGCCCCAGCAAGGCCTTTCTCTGGGCACAATAGAGGTTATTTCTTAGCCCTGCCCTTCTCTTCACCCCCCCCCTCCCTCCCCCCCTCCTTTTTTTGTTTTGTTTTTTGGGTTACTGGACCAACCGTCCCTGTTTGAATCTGTAGTTGTAGTAAGTTTATTAAAGGTTTGGCACACGTTATCTCCCAAACACTTTGTGATGCTACAGTGGGACCTTAACTTGGACATGAAATTTCTCTTGCTGAAGCAAGAAACTGATTTCAGTGTGGAGAAGTGGCGCTTATATGCAGCTCCACTCTGTTATTTCTGAGGTAATACAGGGCCAGCGCAGCGACATGGCACCACCTAGCAGCACTTGGGAATATTGTTAAAAAGTTGACGGATCCTTTGTCGTACCTGGGGATTATTCTGGAGGTCTGGAATCTGTGGTAAGCATATCCACCAGAAACTGCGTTACTGAATGTAAGCAACTTGCTCAACCTTGCACTATCAAGAATGTATAATGCTAACCTTCCTTTTGACTTCCTGTCTGAACTCAGATGCTGGTCATAGCTCCTTTCTCCTGGATAGGAAAGATCTAAGCAATCAAACTTAATATACTACCAAGGCTTTTCTACAAATTCCAAGCTCTTTCCATACTGCTGAATGAAGAATTCTTTGTGGTGAACCGAAAATTATTCTGCAGTTTGTCTTTGTGTTGGGGAGGAGGGAAGTGGAATTGTGTGCTAATTGCCCTTGGATAACACACAAATGTTTCAGATATCCAACTGATAATGAAGGCCCAGACCTTCCAGATTTTCTGTTATACTGTAGGGTGTGGCATTAGCAAATCCTGATGAACTCCACTCTTTCTGCAGGTCAAAAGAAAAAAGACCCTCAAGTGTATAATTAAGCACACCAATAAAAAGCATCCCTCTCTATTAGAAATATTTGCAGTTGCCAAGGTTTCACCACCGTCCCTTCCGCCCAACACTGTTTTTAATCCTGACTTCACCACCTATGATGTAGGATGTATTATAATCTCAGACTTTACGAGGGGACATTGATGCTATATTTAAATCATGTTAACAGACCTCCTCCTTGCATTAGATGGTGTACCCAGAGCTAACGACTGCAGCTACGAGAGACCTTTAACCTTCTTAATAATTCATTATACGGGCAAATGGTTTAAGGTGCTTAATTTATAATATCTGCCTTAGCTTGAAAGCTTCAGGTACGGTGGTCCTAGGCATGTCCAGAGAAATAGAGGAGCATACTTTCTGTATAGACAGTTCGAGTATTTTTGACGTGGCATTTTGAAGCTGAGAAAGCTGGAGATCAACGCCCACATTAATGCCAGTCTATTGCACCTTTCTGGAAAGAGCTTCGGCGGTCACAAAGGGGATCATAATATTCCCTATCTCAGGTGATGTTGTCTCTCCGGGGTTTGGCTCACCCCTATGGAAATAGCCATCTGAATCCAGTAGATTGAAATGGAATTGCCTGTGGATCTTAGCACTTTCTTGTGCCTCACAGTGTAGAAAGTAGTCTCCTCACTCTTGCGTAGTGGAACTTAATGGCCATGTAAAGACTTTCTCATGTCCATTCTGATAAGTATAAATAGTTTGAGGCTAAATGGCCAATATCTCTTATTTTTCCAGAGGCATCCCTACACTATCATACCCTCCACATCTAAGCCCTGAATTTATTCTCATGTTGATCATTTGAAAGTGACTTGTAGATACGCGGCCACCCCGACCTTTATATGAACACTGGTTGGAACACTGTTTATAGACTGTTGATCTGAGTGGTGCATCCTTTTGATGTGAGCCTCAGGGAGTTGATAGTTGTGTTTTTATTTTAAGACTGGAAAAGTTATGGTGGGGGTAAGAGAGAGGGTAAGGAGACACTACCAAAGGTAAGTAACTTGTTCTTCTGATGGATATTTCATACTGCATATTTCTCAAACTGTGACTAGCTAGCAAAGCTGTATCCTCCCAAGGTTTAGGGTCTGTTCACACTTTTGATGATTATTCTGTATACGTCTGTAGCAGCTTGATGTGGCTGTATTGTTTTTTTTGTCCATTCACTACGTCAAATCAGTATAAAAAGCAAGTTACTGACGCCCGAGGTGAATTCTATGGTAAGGAATCTGCAATTAGAAGGGCTCTAACAGATAATTCATTACCAAAGGTAAGGAGCTTGTTCTTTAGTGCACCACTCTTCACATCATCACTAAAGCCAGTTGTAAGGAAATGCCTCCTTGGCATGGTTGCCCCCTGACTTTTTGCCTTTGCTGATGCTATGTTTACAATTGAAAGTGTGCTGAGGCCTGCTAACCAGGCCCCAGCACCAGTGTTCTTTCCTAACCTGTACTTTTGTATCCACAATTGGCAGACCCTGGCATCCAGATAAGTCCCTTGTAACTGGTACTTCTAGTACCAAGGGCCCTGATGCCAAGGAAGGTCTCTAAGGGCTGCAGCATGTCTTATGCCACCCTGGAGACCTCTCACTCAGCACAGACACACTGCTTGCCAGCTTGTGTGTGCTAGTGAGAACAAAACGAGTAAGTCGACATGGCACTCCCCTCAGGGTGCCATGCCAGCCTCTCACTGCCTATGCAAGTATAGGTCAGTCACCCCTCTAGCAGGCCTTACAGCCCTAAGGCAGGGTGCACTATACCATAGGTGAGGGTACCAGTGCATGAGCATGGTACCCCTACAGTGTCTAAACAAAACCTTAGACATTGTAAGTGCAGGGTAGCCATAAGAGTATATGGTCTGGGAGTTTGTCAAACACGAACTCCACAGCACCATAATGGCTACACTGAAAACTGGGAAGTTTGGTATCAAACTTCTCAGCACAATAAATGCACACTGATGCCAGTGTACATTTTATTGCAAAATACACCCCAGAGGGCACCTTAGAGGTGCCCCCTGAAACTTAACCGACTGTCTGTGTAGGCTGACTAGTTCCAGCAGCCTGCCACACTAGAGACATGTTGCTGGCCCCATGGGGAGAGTGCCTTTGTCACTCTGAGGCCAGTAACAAAGCCTGCACTGGGTGGAGATGCTAACACCTCCCCCAGGCAGGAGCTGTAACACCTGGCGGTGAGCCTCAAAGGCTCACCCCTTTGTCACAGCCCAGCAGGGCACTCCAGCTTAGTGAAGTTGCCCGCCCCCTCCGGCCACGGCCCCCACTTTTGGCGGCAAGGTTGGAGGGAACAAAGAAAGCAACAAGGAGGAGTCACTGGCCAGTCAGGACAGCCCCTAAGGTGTCCTGAGCTGAGGTGTCTCTAACTTTTAGAAATCCTCCATCTTGCAGATGGAGGATTCCCCCAATAGGGTTAGGATTGTGACCCCCTCCCCTTGGGAGGAGGCACAAAGAGGGTGTACCCACCCTCAGGGCTAGTAGCCATTGGCTACTAACCCCCCAGACCTAAACACGCCCTTAAATTTAGTATTTAAGGGCTACCCTGAACCCTAGAAAATTAGATTCCTGCAACAAGGACTGCCTAGCTGAAAACCCCTGCAGAGGAAGACCAGAAGACAACAACTGCCTTGGCTCCAGAAACTCACCGGCCTGTCTCCTGCCTTCCAAAGAACTCTGCTCCAGCGACGCCTTCCAAAGGGACCAGCGACCTCTGAATCCTCTGAGGACTGCCCTGCTTTGACGACGACAAGAAACTCCTGAGGACAGCGGACCTGCTCCAAAAAGACTGCAACTTTATCCAAAGGAGCAGCTTTAAAGAACCCTGCAATCTCCCCGCAAGAAGCGTGAGACTTGCAACACTGCACCCGACGACCCCGACTCGGCTGGTGGAGAACCAACACCTCAGGGAGGACCCCCGGACTACTCTACGACTGTGAGTACCAAAACCTGTCCCCCCTGAGCCCCCACAGCGCCGCCTGCAGAGGGAATCCCGAGGCTTCCCCTGACCGCGACTCTCTGAAACCTAAGTCCCGACGCCTGGAAAAGACCCTGCACCCGCAGCCCCCAGGACCTGAAGGACCGGACTTTCACTGCAGAAGTGACCCCCAGGAGTCCCTCTCCCTTGCCCAAGTGGAGGTTTCCCCGAGGAAGCCCCCCCTTGCCTGCCTGCAGCGCTGAAGAGATCCCTTGATCTCTCATTGACTTCCATTGCGAACCCGACGCTTGTTCTAACACTGCACCCGGCCGCCCCCGCGCCGCTGAGGGTGAAATTTCTGTGTGGGCTTGTGTCCCCCCCGGTGCCCTACAAAACCCCCCTGGTCTGCCCTCCGAAGACGCGGGTACTTACCTGCTGGCAGACTGGAACCGGGGCACCCCCTTCTCTCCATTGAAGCCTATGCGTTTTGGGCACCACTTTGAACTCTGCACCTGACCGGCCCTGAGCTGCTGGTGTGGTAACTTTGGGGTTGCTCTGAACCCCCAACGGTGGGCTACCTTGGACCAAGAACTGAACCCTGTAAGTTTCGTACTTACCTGGTAAAACTAACAAAAACTTACTTCCCCCAGGAACTGTGAAAATTGCACTAAGTGTCCACTTTTAAAATAGCTATTTGTGAATAACTTGAAAAGTATACATGCAATTGAAATAATTCAAAGTTCCTAATGTACTTACCTGCAATACCTTTCAAACAAGATATTACATGTTAAATTTGAACCTGTGGTTCTTAAAATAAACTAAGAAAAGATATTTTTCTATACAAAACCTATTGGCTGGATTTGTCTCTGAGTGTGTGTACCTCATTTATTGTCTATGTGTATGTACAACAAATGCTTAACACTACTCCTTGGATAAGCCTACTGCTCGACCACACTACCACAAAATAGAGCATTAGTATTATCTCTTTTTACCACTATTTTACCTCTAAGGGGAACCCTTGGACTCTGTGCATGCTATTCCTTACTTTGAAATAGCACATACAGAGCCAACTTCCTACACCAGTTTTCAAATTATGTTTGACAAAGAAGTGGTCAAGCGATTCAGTACGATTTCTCAGTGGTTGTTTGATGAATCCATTCTTTCCAATGTATTGTAAACCTTACTTATCAGCATGGAAATCTGCACAGTCCACTTTCATTTCCAAGTAAGAAAATACCATGAAGCTGCTATGTGCTCGTCATGATACTACAGAATTTTTCATATCATTATACTGCAGACTAAGGGCCTGATTTAGATATTGGTGTACAAGTTACTTTGTCACAACAGTGGCAGACATCCTGTCCGCCGAAATCTAAATCCCATAGGATATAAAGGGATTTATATTTTGGCGGATGGGATATCAGTTACTGTGGTGACGGAGTAACTTGTCCGCCAATATCTAAATCCGGCTCAAAGTCTAGTTTGGGTCGGTGTCTTCTAGTGAAATTGCTTATTTATGCTGGAGTAGGTCATAAGCATTATCAGAGGCATTCAATTAATCAAAAAAGCTTTTTTTCGGACACCAAAGTGACCACAAAAACATAGATGAAAAACCACTAAAAACAAACAAGTATTATCCATGGTTATGAAAACATACGTAACATTTTAAAAACTTAGTTAAAAATTATCAAACACACTTACATTACACGGCCAGTTAAACCATGTGTAAAGCAAACATCTTCACAATTATACAATTTAAAGTTCAGTATGAAACTTGTGACTACCAGCCAAAAGGTTGATCTGTCACTTAAAACAGAAAATGATTTCTTCTAACAATTGCACATTTAAAAAAAGAACATACTGGCAAAGTTAGATGGGGAATCAAGTTGTTCCAAATACACCAGGGCTAGTCTCGAAATCTAAGCCCTTGCTTACGTAAAATCGGGATTAAAAATCTTTTGGTAAGATCATTATAAAACTTGCAGAAAAGAACAAAATGCAACAGACTTTGCGATGGAGACTTATCACAAGGGCATAACAAGCCTTTGGAGGGCTCAAAAGGAAAACCAAGATACCACCTTACAAAGCCTACTCTAAACCTGGTGAGTAATAACCTATCCCAGGAACCATCAATCCCCTCTAGATGTTCTTCCAGAGATGGAGAGGTTTACCTTGTTTTACTTTCTATACCGTCTCTGAGCTGTCATCCTTTCCTTAAATTCAGATTTTACCCAAAGTATGTCCGCTTTACAAATTGACAAGGGATTAGTAAAGAGTGCTGGTCTACCCAGCTTCGTAAGTTCAGTATTTATGTAATCAAACCACGGGTTGTTCATGCCTTTCTCACACTTGAAGCAATCAATGATAATCTCTCTAGTTAGCGAAGTATGAGGGTTCGCCCAGATGGAGCATCACAAAATCAAGGGAGCAAGTCTAATAATGTCTTAGGTGATATCCATCCCTACTTCGTGATGTAAAATATAAGTGGAGCAGGATAGAGGGACTCCCAGAAGTTGCTTGAACACTATTTTGTTCCACCAGGAGCAAACTTATATTGGAATAGCCCTAAATCCCTGAGCCGTAGGTGAGAGACGGAAGACACTTCCTCTTATAAAATTCCAGGATGAGGACAACCAGTTTTTTCCCCAATATGCTTAACCAGGTTATAAAGCCCACCGCATCTAGAAATTTCTGCCTCACTTTGGCTAAACAAGGGCCCCAGTTGCCCTGGGCATCCATAGCAACGCCCAGATATGGGCAACCGACTGACCATGCTAGCAAATTCTCTGCATCTTACAGTTTCTGGGTTTATCTACCATGATGAACGTCTTAACTTGGTTGGTGGCCAGGCCCACGGTCCCCATAAAAGACGCAAATTCTTGAAACAGCATGTTAAGGCCGTTTGTGGTTCGGGATCAATGAACCGCATCATCTACATATAGCAGTACGGGAACCTCTTTCCTGCCCTCAAGCAGAGCATCCGAAACTATTTCAAGAAGAGTTGTGCTGAGACAATAATGTACAGAAGAAACAAAATAGTGGCCAAAACACAACCTTGCCGTACTCCACTCCCGAGCTTGAAACTCCCCTCACCGATGCTGGCAAATCATAAAGAGGTGCTCTCAAAAACTGCACCAGGTCAGCCTCGAATCCAAGGTCAATTAAGATCTTCCATAATTTTGACCTGACTACACTGTCGAAGGCGAAAGAGAGGTCCATGAAGGTCAGGCAGACTGTACCTAGCCTTGCAACAGTGTATTTACTGACCTGCAGATGGAGATTTAGGCATTGTTCCTTCATGCCAAGACCCTCACAGGACCCATATTGCACCTCTGTCAGTGTGTCCTACTCCTTGTTCCAGGTGGGGAGGAGCTCAAGTACGGCTCTGCCACCACTTTAACAGCTGAATCCAGAAGGGAAATGGGTCGATAACACCCAGGGGGGTGGCAAGTTACCCTTCTTGAAATTTGGTACAATACCAGCAGAGTGCCAGCTCTTCAAGAGGCCCACTTTACACATGGCATTAAAAGCATTACATAGAGGAGGGCCTCAAAGTGTCAGGATCAAATTTAAAAAGATCCATGGGGACACTGTCTGGGCCCAGGGCTTTATCTGGGGGACTCTTATTAATTGCCTCCAGGATCTCAGAGCAGGACAGTGCCAGGGCTAAAGGAAATGTCACGTCGTCCTCTTCATAATAAAGGTTGGCACTCAGGCTATAGACCACTGAAAAATAACCTTCCCAGACTTCTGGGCTGATGAACAACACAAAAGAATTGCATTTGGGGCATACCGATCTAATCTTATTAGCCTCTGTCCAAAACACCCTAGTATCCTTTATCCTACAGGCCCTAATTTAATTTCCTCAGGCCTCATTTTGCATTTCCTTATTCCTGTGCCACATAGCTGCCTTGTACTCCAGCCTATATCTATGTATTTTTGTGTAAATCTCTAGAAACCTCCTTCAGGGAGGAGAGCTTGCCTCAGATGTTCTGCTTTCTGCTGCTGCATTAAGCGGATGTTTTTTGCTCTTCTTCTTCTACCCCCACACAGGCACTGTATTGTTACTGTCACTGTCATAGCTGCATCTAATTTTATTATTGCCCAAGAGGAGTTTGTCTGAATGAGATGGGCAAACGTAAGCCTGCTGAAGCCCCTACGGTGGCCCCTTTTACAACTTTTGATGGGTTTTTCAAGCGAGCAGTGAATGTTATATCCAAGAAGATAGAACTTGCAGAGTGTTGATTATCCCTTTCTTCTCCACCTGATCTTGTTCCTAGTTCTAGTCCTACCTCTCTGTCAGTTTAGAGGCATTGTATTTATTTGTTCAGTGTGTCCTTGTATCTTCCCACATATCGATGCTTATGTTTTGTCTCTTGGTATGTGCTTCACTGGATTTGTGAAGTCTGACTGGTGCCCGATAGGGGATGATGTTGTGTATCACTGCACAAGTCAGACATTTCACTTCAGATTGTCCTTTGTTTGTTCTGATTATGGCAGCCCACATGATCTTGTTGCTCAGAGACCCTTTCACTATATTGAAGTTTACTAGTGCACCAGAGGTTTTGCCTATCCTTTTCATTGTCTCTTAAAGATTTTTTCTTGCTCAGTGAATCAAAGCCCCCCCTTTTGTCTATGGCTGGTTGTCACCTAGTAATGGGAGCTGTGCCTTTGCACCACTCCAGTATATGTGGTAGCCTTGACCCCTTCAGGCTGGCCTGCGCTAGGACTCCTACTTTCAAAAGATCCTAGTAAAACCTGAACAAAGTGATCCATTTCCTCCAAATAGGAGGCAGATTTTGATATCCAAGTTGCATCAATTGTGTTCAGGCCAGGCTTTCCTACCCCTGCCTCAAAATTTTTATTAAATACGGACTACCTTGATGCAGTAATTTGTACTATGTCAGGATTTTAAGGAGACCCTTCTCATTAAAGCTGTTTAGATGTGTACAGAATCTGTGGATGGGTGACCTCTATCAGGCTAAGGCAATTTCTGGATTCCTTGAATTTCCAGCTTGCTGTGACCAGAGTGGGCAAAGAGTAGGGTCTTGACTGATTTGCATGGGAAGATGTTAACTCTTTGCTACGTGAAGGAGCTGCACATGGACCAGTCCACTGTCTGGATAGATGAATCCCAGTAGCTGTGAATCTCTAAGTCATTTACCATGAATATAGACCAAAGGCTCAGATCATATTTTCTCATCAGAGTTCTGATTCCACCCTTCAGGCTAGTCCATGTTCTGGGGGCCCTGGACCCCATCTCCAGTCCCCTGCCATCAAGGAGACAAGGGGCTGTGCTGTTGTGCCCACTTTCAAAAAAGGGAAGAGGAGCCAGCAGGGACCACCTTCCTCTCCCAGTAGTTGGTTTGCCCCCGCTACCCGTGTCTGGGGGAAGCGATGCATACACCACATCAAGTACACCTTGACCAAAATGAACTGGCAAGGATGATGCACGCTGTCTGTTCACTCGCCGGCGGACATGGATGCTGGCAGGGGCAGCCTGCTTGGACTCCCCGAGCTCCCAGAACAGAGAGACAAGGTCACGGTGCCTGGGTGCGACCAGGCTCCCCCCAAGAAAGGAAAAAAAAGAAAAAGAAGGCCGTGTAGCACAAGCCATATGGCAGTAAAGAAATGCTACCATGTGCTGCCCCACCACCCCCTTCCTTTAGTGCCCTGCAGTCCTGCAGAATACTCTAAGCACAGATGGGAGCAACTGCACGGTACTTTGGCCTTCCTACCCCTGCAAGATAGTATCCTCAACAATTTCAGCTCTTTTGGGGACATTGATAGTGGCATTTTTAGACATTGTCAGGGGCCCACCACACCAGTAATAGTACTCTAGTCCTTTTGACGTTGGAGTAGGAAATCTAGCAGGCAACACTTAGGCCAACAGGAGCAAAATTTGCCACTGCCTAGTCACTCCGGCAGCTGTTTCCAAGCCACTTTAGTTTATACCTGGCAGCACACGACCAGCCGTGGGAGGCAGGATCCCCCATTTTCTCCACGGGTAGCAAGCAATACCATTTGACAGGTGCGTCCTGCAGATAGTCTAAAGGGGCTTGCCATTCTTTTCCGACCACCTGCATATTCCGCATACATTACTGCAGCTTTTTGAGGACCATTTGTCCATTTTGCTGCCGGAAGTCAAAGCTCTTTAGGAAAATGAAGCCATAGAGAGGTTATTGATGTTGGAAATCTGAAGTGGGTGTTGTACCAACTATTTGTTAGTGTTGAAGAAAGGGGAGGTCTTTAGCCTATTTTACATCTTCAACCTCTCAAATATTTCCTGAGGAAGAACAAATTAAAGATGCTCACTGAGGCGCAGGTTCTGTCTGCGATGGAGACTGGATAGTGGAGTTCGACCTGCAAGACACCTATTTCCATGTTGCCATGCTGCAGGCCTGTAGACCACTACCTACAGTTCAAGGTAAGCCACAAGCATTTTCAGTTTGCTCTGCTCCTTTTTGTCCACACCAGTGCCCCTTAGGTGTTAGAGTAAATGATGGTGGGGGTCCCAGTCTGAGATTTGGGGGTACCAGTCTTCTCCTGCCTTGACGACTGGCTTTTGAAGCTGGGCTCACCACTGTCAGCCGTAGACCACTTCCGGGTAATGGGGAACCTTCTTGCATCATTGGGGTTCACGATCAATGTGCTGAAGTCACATCTGACTCCTTTGCCACTGCTCCATTTCATCTGAGTGATCTTGGACACAGTGCGTTTTGAGCCTTGTGGGAAGTGCACATCCTTCTGGCCCCTTGGGCCTTGTGGTGCATATTGGCCTGAGTGGGCTCAGCACTAGGGTTGCCTGTCTGACAAGATCTGTAATTCTGAGGCGACATTTGGGGACCTTCAGTGGTGGCTGTCGTAGACCATTTCCCTACCCCACCCAGAGCTGACAGTATAGAAAGATTATACGAAGCTGGCTTTTTATGTAGTGTGCCAGCGCAAGGGCACACCAAGCAAAAAGTCCAGACAACTCCTACTCTGTTTACAGGGCTTACTTTAATAAACCAAAGTGCTCTATTAGTGGTAGTGTGATCGAGCAGCTTAGGCTTATCAGAGGGGAGTTTTAAGCATTTGTTGCACACAGTCAATAAATGGTTCTGTGACGGGTCGGACCGATTCGACCCGCACACCAGGGCGACTGGTGCTGCCGCTGTCTGGGACGACCCGGAAGTGACCCCAAGGTCCCAGCTTCCCATTGGTTCCTTCCGTCATTCGCGGGACTCCGGGAACTTAGAGAGAGGTCCCAGAGATCGAGGGTGTGTTTGAGGAACGAAGAGGAAATGGTCCAGGAGACGTCCAGAGAAGAACCCCCGAAGCGCGTGAAGACACAGCGGCAAAGAGGAATCCTCGGAGCATCGCGGATCCCAGAGGTCGGAGGCCGAGCCGAACGGAGAATCAGCACGGACCCAAGCTGGGACGAAGACCGCCGGCCCCGGGAAGCAGCTCCCTAGAACCCGCCATGCTGCTCCCTAGAACCCGCCACGCTTCAGGAGAAGCATGGCCAAGCCAGGTACGGGGCTGGAAACGGGTAGGGTTGGGAGGACGGAAGGGTGGAGGCATACAAAAAAGAAAGCGCGGTCACAGGGCGGGAGGTAAAAGGAACGGGGCGGGAGGTCAATAGGAGGGAGGGGAGCACGGTGAGGGGAACAAACAAGAGCCTATGAGAAAGGGAAAACAGGAAGCAGAAATCACTAGAAAGAAAAGGAAAGATTATACCAGTGTGCAAAATACGCTCCAGAAGTAAACGAGAATCAGAAAGAGAAGAGACTCTATAAGAAAGGAAAACAGACAAGAATAAAAAGTTACGCGGACGGTTCCGCGTAAGCCCAGAAGACAGAAAGAAAGGAAAAGAAAAGTCGAATCACAGGGAAAGAAAGCAAAGGAAGAAGAGAGCAAGGAAGAAAAAAAAAAAGGAAGAAAAGAGAGAAATACAGGAAAGAAAGGAAAGAGACTAAGGGACTAAGAGAGAGGGAGAGAAAGAAAAGAAGAAAAAAAAAAAAGATTAATTGTACATAAACACTTACCGTGCCTATTCTTCTTCTGTCCCCACATGCTTCACGAGAGGCCTATGGAGAACACAGAAAGAAGACGAGATTAACCATGCAGGACGGAAAGAGACATACCACGAAAATTCTTACTATACATGGCTCTATATATTTAAATAAATCTCACGTACCTATCGACTCCAACAGTCTTGTGTGATTGATCCCGGCCAGCCTACGACCGGTTGACACACTCAAAATGAAATTCAAGACCAAGTTATAAAAATAGCACAGATTTTTATATATTTTTTAGTCACAAAGATCACTGATATCAGGTGGGTACTTTCGGAGTTATGAACTTTACTAGCAAATAGTAAAAATGCACAAATCGGTATTAGAGGCAGGAGGCTCGAATGATGTAATGTTGTCCAATGGGAGGAAAGACACACTCCGTATTTACATATATAAACTTGTAATCTGAGTTCAGGGGTTCCCTTTGGAATGTAAAGCGTTAAGGTCCAAGGAACCACCAGCAGTTTCAGTTTGCCTAGCATGTCTGGGTGCAGAGGTGCTAGGTGGGGGTTGGTAGACTCAAATGCTACGCCTGCAGGAAGCAATGGCCACCTGTGAACACTGACTGCAATGGGGGGAGGGAGGGACGAGGAGGCTTTGGTCATGAGGGTCTTTAGAGCAAAGGGGTACAGACAGTTGTTGTGCCCCCAGGCTCGGGGGGGTGGGGTGCAGCGTTGTTTGGCCAGATGATCCCTTGTTTTAGATGCTCTCCCAGTTCTTGTGTTGGCCTGCAGAGGAAAAGGAAACACAACAGTGGGGTGACTCTCGGTGTGGCCTCATCAGTCCTGGCATCAGGTTGAGTTTCAAGGTGCTTAGGTCTGGGCTGGATGATGAACAAGCCTTGGCTGGTGCAAATGCTCCAGTACTCAGGGGTATTGGAGTAGAGAGGCTTTGGGAGGGTCCAGTGTGTTGAAACTCAGTAGAAAGAGAGGGCTGTCCTCCTAGTGCAGGGTTCTCCAATGACACATCCATGCCACATTTTTAAGATAACTGCATTTACCTAAATGTGGATATACTACAAAAATTTGGCATGGATCCGGCCCTGCAGGACTGACATTGGAGAACCCTGCCTTAGAGCCACAAAAATCTCCTCCTGACATGGTGCTCCGTCAGTGGGCCTGATGGACTGCAAAAACGTTGTACCGAACAGATGCGGTCGGTGCCTGCAGATGCTGGGGGATGGCTCCTTCACCCCAATGGAGATGTTAGATGGTTGGTGAAGTGCTAGGCAGTGTTCCAAGGGCTTGGGAGGAGCTGGGTCGGTGCTGTTGTCGAAGTACCAGCAGCTGGGCAGGGTTTGGTGCCAAGTCCAGTGTAAGTCCTCGGTTCTCTTGGTAACTGCTCTTTTGTCCTTCTGTTTCAAGGTAGTCAGCTCTGTCTATATGGTATCAAGGGGGTTCCCCTAAATAGCTAATTTAGGGGTGTTAAGGGGAGTGTTGGGTTGTTGCCAATGGGTTTCTACCCCTGTGGTCACTACACCCCCTATATGACTACATCCTGTGAGGAGTGGTCATAATCCTGACCCAGAATTCTTAGTTTTACCCAAACCAAGATGGTGAAACCCTTAACTGTCCACCTCAGGTGGGCCACCCTTACAGCTCTGCCCAGCCTGTAAGTCTGACTCGCCTTCTGAATATCTTAATTTCCCACCTCCTCTGGTGCCAAATAGGCCTCAGGGGGTGGTGTTCTCCATTTCTGAGGCGAAGCTAGGGTCGCATATCAGTGGCAGCAGAGGCTTTGAAGTATCTGGACTTGATAAGCTAAATCCACTAGCCATCCTGCTGGAGTAGGTGTAATCACCTTCTGCAGGGCAGGCATTGTTTCTGGCCTTTGAGGGCTCGTGTCTCACCTGCAGGAGGTCAGAAACTCGTCTGTGGTGACAGGCTGGACTGCACCAGTCAGTCAACTCATTAAGTGACTAGTAGTGTTACTGGGGGCACCTCTAAGATGTCGCCTGGGTGCATATCTTCATAAATCCGATACTGGCATCAATACAGGATTTAAGACAAGGTGTTTGATCAAAACACCCCTATTTTCAGTGAACCCATCATGTACCTCCGAACTCGTAATGAACAGTGCCCAGTACATGTTCCCATAATGGCTCCCGGATCACTTGCAATGTTTAGCAATGGAACTAGGCATTACTGGGATACATTTGCTCATGCAGAGGTGTCCTCACATGCAGTATAGTGCACCCTGCCTTAGGGCTGTAAGGCCTTATGTAAGGGCGGCTTACATATAGTACATGCACTGTTAATAGGCATTGCACACAGGGTTTGCAGTGTTGTGTTTTTGGAATGGTTTGCACCATTTCACACATCCTGCAATGGCAGTCTGCATGCATTGTGTGTGTGGGTCCCTTTAGGTGGCATAATACATGCTGCAGCCCTTAGGGACCCTCTTTAGTACCCATGCCCTGGGTTCCAGGGGTACCATTTACTAGGGACTTAATGGGGTGCTAGCGTCATTCCTGTTGGGGTAAAATTGAACATGGTCTTGTTTTAGAGGAAAGAGGACTGGGGCTGTGTGTGAGTGCGCTACCAATCAAAAATATCAGTATCAGTGAGCGAAAAAAGGGGGTGACCGGTCAAAATGGAGCAGTTTCCTACACAGATATATTGTTAATGAGTCACTTCGGTCATCTGAAAGAGGTGGAGATCAGGGGCCTTTGGTCCTTGGCAGAGCAGAGGTAACCCCCCCCCACCCCCCCTTCTGCTTAGTGTCTCGCGTCCCCCACCTTTTGTTAGCGCTTCGATGCCTTTTGGACAGAACGTGCTTTATAAATACATACATACACCCAGCTTCTCATGCTTTGTGCCACTTGGTTGGTTCCAAAGACCTTTCTTCTGGCCATCAAAGAGAAGCCAGTTCGGGTGATGGACAACATGACCAACAACACGCAGGCAGTGTGGCATTGCTGTGCCAGAAATCTTTGGAAATGGTTGTAACCCTAGGTCTCCACTCCTCTGATGGTCAACGATTTGGCAGGTCTGCTGAATGCTAGAGCAGAAGAGTGCAGCAGATGCCATCTGGCAGAGCACAAATGGTGTCTTCACCCAGATGTGGCTCAGGGCATTTTTGCCTGGTGGGTTGTACCCCAACTAGATCTTTTGACTTCTGTGGAGTGTCAAGACAAATACGAATTGGATGTTCCACCAAGAGGCTCCCTTCAGGGAGCATTCTGCTTGAAGTGCGCCAGTTTCCTGTACACCGTCCCACACTTACCTCTCTCTTCCCTAGTTATGAAGAAAGTCAGATTAGACCTGGCTCAAATCATTAAGGTAGCCCCGGATTCAGCTTGAAGAGTGTGGCACTCTGATCTCCTGAACCTGAGCATCTGTTCTCTGATCCTTTTGCCTCTTCGGAAAGACCTTCTGTCTAAGCAAGAGGACCAAATTCTCCGTCCGAATCACCACAATTTATACCTACATGCATGGAGGTTGACCTGCGCAAAGGTGAACTAGTTTGATCTGTTTGCAGAAGTAGTGGATGTCATTCTTGTGCTTGGCATCCATCTACCAAGTCTATTATGTTCACTGGGCAAAGTTTGTGGCCTGGTGCTGAAATCCACCCTAGACAAATCTGCCTTCTGGTTTGATGTTTGTTTCATCCCCGTCCCAGCAAGGTTTTGCAGTGGAGCTATGTTAAAGGTTCTTGTCACCCTTTCGTACTTTTTAGCTTTTTTAAAAGGGTTCACATAGATGCTTCTTCCTTGCATCATTTATTTAAGCTCTCAATATGTTCTTGACTTGGAATCGCTCATACATGATGTGCATTCTCTTTGAACCAATGCACAGTAGCTTGCTATGTTTGCTAACCATTAAGATGATATTCCCCATTGCATTTACTGCTGAGAGCAGCAGACCCTGTCAGTGCAATCTTTTCATACCACCTTCCTTCCAAACATTGTGGAGCTGCAAATTCATGCCTTCTTTACCCTTTCACATTGGACGGTCCTTTACTCTCCCTCCCTTCTTCATCCCACCTCAGCCTCCTAATGTAAAGAATGCTGTAGAATAGCTCTTGTCTTCTACGTTGAGCGCATTTAGGACACCGGTCGATGATGATTTGTGTTTTTCTGGCTTTGGTGGTACTGAGAAGGGGGAAGGTGGTCAGACTTGGACACTATACAGCTGGATTGTCCTGTCTAATAAAACATGCTATGCTATGGCTAATAAGGTCCCTCCCAAGTGCCTCTGGGCTTATTCTTCCAGAGCCGAGGATGTCACTACAGCGTTGACACGAGTTTCTCCATTTATGTTGCTCATACTTCACTTGGTGGATGCCCTCACTTTAATAGAGACTTGTGACCAACATAGCAAGCAGTTCTATCCGTGGGTGAGGCATCCTTTCAATGCGTACCTGTACCCTGCCGTTTTCCCAAATTAGGCCCCACAGTTCGCAGTCCCATGTGCTTTTTCTCCAGGGACACTACTCGCAGCACAGAGCACATAGGGCAAACATTACATGACTGTTATCTGCTGCCTCCACCATCAGTGCCTTAGTGGCTGGGGATGTTGTGGTTGCCCTCCATTAGCACCATTTTCAGCACCCAAGCGCCACACTTCAAAGTCACTAACCAGCAGGCCACATGGTGCCCCAGGGCACCTCAGCTAATGCAACCCAAGCTGATTGTTCTCTCGCGACTGAACATGTCCCTCTGGCTGCAGTACAGCTCTACTCACAGAACAGTGCACGGTTCTCCATCACCAGAGAGAACAACCAGACTAGGCACTCCACACTATTATCTGGCTCAGAAGCAGGGCACTCACCAATGTGATCACCGTGGACAACTCAAACAGTCAGCAAGCACTGGAAAATTACCAGAATGATCAGACTGGTAAGGCTAAGCAGTATTAGCGATATTGTGCGGTTAACACTGGATTTTCCTGCCTCTTCTTACCCAAGATGTGATGTGGAGCCTCATTTAGAAGCAGGAATGTCTGCCAGTGGCAGTCTAGCACCCCCTCCACTCAAAACTAATTTTTCCTAAGATTGAGTAGAGGACAGCGTTATCTCAAACAGGAACGTAGTATGAGTATATATTTAGGAATGTAGTTGACTGATAAGTCCACTCTCTTGGTTATTCCACCAGAGAATCTTAGAGCAAATATGGCCCCTTGCCTGATGATTCCCCCCCCCCCAAAAAAAAACTAGTTGAAACCTTTCAATACAGACATGCAAGGTGTGAAATGAAGCTTCCCCCCCCCCCATATTTCTGATGCCTATTTTTTTTTTTAACTCACTTTATTTTGTTTTTTTCTGGAGGGTGCTGGGAGAGTGTTCCTGGGTGATCACAGCTTCGGAGACCGGATTGGTGCACGATCTACATATACCGACTGTAACATCTCGAAACATAAACAC
Organism: Pleurodeles waltl; assembly: GCF_031143425.1. Taxonomy (NCBI): domain Eukaryota; kingdom Metazoa; phylum Chordata; class Amphibia; order Caudata; family Salamandridae; genus Pleurodeles; species Pleurodeles waltl. The sequence continues at coordinate 981,987,799 of NC_090437.1, forward strand.
AATAGTTACAAACAGGTCAACATGTTGTTTAGGTATGTTATCGAATACAAAATCATAAGCAGTCGTGGGCCCCTTCGTCAGATGCACTGTATAGACAAGACAAGAGTCCTCCCAGTTGAGCATGTTGCAAGACGTCCAGCATGGTGGTGACGTCTTAAGAGGTTTTAAACAGTAGCCAAATCCTTTCAAACTTATATATTCTATTATTAATGCAGCTAAACGTTCTGTCCTAAATGTGCCACACCTTGGTACACCACAATATAAGGCTTGCAGGGAGAGGGTTCTTCCAGGGGTGGGCAATTGTTAGACATGCTGCTAAAAGTAAGGAGATGAGTAACCTTCCGCTGGGGGTCGTGTAAGGATAACATTTCTCGCCAGCCCCACCCAATAAGAGAACCGGTTGGTACCTCGGCAGGGTCACTGAGCAAATAAGGCAGATCTGTTGGAGCACCTCACTGCAGAACCTTTTTGCCAGTATGCACTGCCACTACATGTGGAAATATGTGCCCCGATACCCACAACCTCTCCAGCAAAGGTCAGAAGCCACCATCATGACATGTATTTGTGCTGGGGTGATGTATCATCTGCTGCCAGACCTAGTCTGTTATTGATGCTCCAAAGTCCTGCTCCCACTGTGATTGGTATGTTTCTTTGAATGGGTGTGAGGCCACAGAGGGCCGTGTATAGCCAAGTTATGCCTTTCTTCGGGTACCCCATGGATACATTACTGCCCAGGACGTGTCTTAGCTGTGCTGCCCTTTTCCTTAACCGTTTGTGTTTTTGCCCAGTTAAGAAATTGATTGAGGTGGAACTCGTACGCCATGGGCAACTGTAAGAGTTGTCTGTGTGCCTTTATAGCCCAGTTCCATCCTAATATAAATAACCAACATGAACCGATGTAAGGTAGTGGTGGAGCAACCTTGTTTGAGAAGTACCCAAGGTTTAGTGTAAGGAAGGTGGTGCCAGTCTGAAGCGAAATGAAGTGTGATGGCGTGAATGTACTGTTCTATATTGGGAAACCCTAGGCCTCCATCTGCTGTATGCTTGCGCAGTCAGTCTGGGTACCTGTGGTGTAGAATCATGCCATATGAACTGTATCTGCTGTTTTTGAGTATGGAAAATGGTCTTTTCAGGTATTCCTAGGGGCAGAGTGATAGTGACGTAGAGTAGTCAGGGGAGGTAATTAATTTTTATACTGTTGAGGCGGCCGAACTATGAAATCGCCACCCTACCCTAATGGTACACGTCTCTGGAGTGCATTTAGTACTCGTGGAATATTACTACCATATAGTATGTAGATTGAATTTGTGAGGGATGATTCCCAGATATTGGCATCCCATAGTACGCCAAAGGCACAATCAAGCATCGAGACCTTCTGGTAGGGTCAGCCACTCTTATGTCCGTGGACTTTGAATAATTGAACGAAAGCCAGAAGCAGCTTCAAACCTGGATAGCTACCTCAATAGCACTGGGAAACATTAGGCAGGGCTTGTGAGGAAGCACAGCATGTCATTGACGAAGAGCACTAGTTTATACTGTTCACCATCTGCCTCTTTCTGTCTAATATCTGGGTTGGATTCTAGGGGATGTAGTGGCAGCTTCATGCTTAGTGTGAAAATAAGCAGTGGCAGGATGCGCCATTGTCTAATGCCCCTTTCTAACCACATCTGAGCAGAGAGGGTGCCATTGAGACTTCGGGCTGCTTAATTCACCAGCATGTAGGCCAGCATATGTAGGTCCAGCCAGGTCTTTAAGAAGACCTCCTGAAGAAACTGCCAGTCCACCCGATCAAAGGCCTTTTCCACATCTAGTGAGAAGAAGATAGTTGTGGTGCATGTGCGCTCTATCATGTCAACATTTACTGCCAGTTGTACATTGACCTTAGCCTTCCTATTTTATATGAATCCACAATGACATCTAGATGGCAGCAGCGTTCAAAATGCATGAAGGCAGGAGACCAGGTAGAAGTCAAATTTTATGTCAAATTTAAGCAAATCTATAGGCTGATTAGAGGAGTGAGCCGAGGGATCCTTGCCCAGTTTCAGTAGTAAAGTAACTGTTGATTCCATTATGGTTGGTGTCACCACTTTGGTTTGTAGAAAGAAATTGTAGACCCTGGATAGTGGTTCAACTAATAATTCATAATACGCTTTATAAAATGACACTGAGAACCCATTGAGGCCCGGAGCCTTGTTTGCTTTTGTTTGTAATATGGATGCCCTCCCTTCATTTGGTGTGATTGGGTCCTCCAATTCCTGAAGGAGAGTGGGGTCTATGTTAGGGAAGGTAGAGTCCCACAGGTAGCAGTCTCATATGTCAGCAGGTGTGGAGCTGGGCTTGGTACAGTGCAGAGTAGTTGGAAGTTAAGTGCTCAAGGATTTCATATGTGTCCACATGGATGTTACAGTCATCCTCTTTTATGGAGGAAATATGATTTCTCATCTCTTTCTGTCATAACTTGTAACTTTGTGTATTTTCCTTCTCATAATATTTCTGGTTGACCTACAGCAGCGTCCGAGCTATATAGCTTCTCCAATTCCCCACGGGCGTGACTCTGCGCCCTATAGACTTTAGACGAGCATGTAGTCTTATGCTGGACCTTCAGCAGGGTGAGGTGAGCCTTCAAGTCTGAATTTTTAGCTTTTGCCAATTTTGGTTTTCGCAGCATCTCTTGCCCCCCAGCAATACCACCATGGCTACTTCCCGCAGGGTTGTGCACAATACATTGCTAGTGTCATCTTTAAAATAGTGCTCAGGAGTTTCCTGTATCACGTCCCTCAGCGCTAGATCACAGTATATGATTTCGTAGATATTCCATGTGGGGGCCAAATGTTGGAGGAGAGAGCCCACCTTGAGCAGTAGGTACAACAGAGCGTAATCGGACAATCTAGGTATCAATGGTGTCTGAAAGGATGTGTGACTGAAGGGACTGAGGAATTAGGAATAGGTTGATCCATGTGTGGATCTTTTGCACATTGCAATAGAAAGTTTATTCTCTCCCTCTCCAGTGGGACTCCCTCCAGATATCTAGTAGATGTTGGTCTTGAATCCCTTGAATTGGAGGGACCAGGTATGTTTTATAGCGTGCCACGGAGTGGTTGACCTCGGAGTTCAGGACCGTATAAAAATTTCCCCCAATAATTTGGTCGTCTGTAGTCAAATGTGCTATCTGTGTGAAGAGTGAATTGTAAAACTTGTCTTTGTGATCATTGTGGCCATATATAGAAAAGAAAGTGTGTATACGAACCCATGCATACCCCTGCACCAGCAGCTCTACCCTCTTTATGTGTGTGTGTGGCCTGTATATATGGGTGACCATGCCTAAGCAAGAGGGTCACTCCCTTTGATTTGGTGTGACTAAACATATTTTGATATCGGCCTGAAGGAGGCATGTCTCTTGAATCATGTCTGTATCTATATCCTTAGTATGGAGCCATTTTAATAGGTCCTTCCTCTTCATCAGATAGTTCATTTCCTGTTATTTTAATGAAACTGTATTGAATTAATGCATTGGTTAGTTGAAGGAGGCCATTGTTTCAACGTCACCAGCGTCCGTATGCGTGGGAGAGGCCTTTATCAAAATGTGCAATCACCTACCGTCTGCGAGTACACAACTCTGCCATATTTGCTAGAAAGAAGTGCATGCACATGGAGAAAAACATTAGGTATGGTACAACATTGGTAAAATGAGAACTAAACAATATGAAAGAACTAATAATACAAACAGAAAAAGGCATATCACTTGGTGGCTGGGAGATGGTCATCAGCCAGGGAAAGGGGTGGTTCTTGAGTTGGTCTTGGAGCCCACACCCGTCCACGCAATTAACACAACAAAGGATACTGCTATGACCCTGAGAGAGCTACGCAGCAGCCGCTGCCAGGCAAGTCAGCACATAAAGCCCATCAGCTCCAGCAAAGAGGGAGAGGCAGTCATATGCGATCCAACATCACCAAGCTTCAGTCTGCTGCAACAGGCAAAAATCATCCGCATCACCTTCATTACTATCCATTGATGGCAAGTCTCATTGTTGGTCATGCCAGGGTGTGGCTGTCCTGGGCAATTTTCGAGTTGTTTTGTGCCAGGTCTTCTGCCATCTGGTCTGTTTTGGAGCACCTGGGATTTCTACCATCTGGTGGTTTTGGAGAATTTAGGATCACAGGCAAGGGGGCCATGCGCAGCAAAACGTAAGCTTCATTTGGCGTCCATGTAGTGACCTGCTTGTTATCGATGGTGAAGATCAGTCCCAATGGGAAGCACTAGCGGTATCATTTTTCTTCTCTCTCAGATGGAGCAGCACGTCTTTAAAGTTGCGTTGTTTGGCTAGAGTTGGACTGATATGTTTTGGAAAAGTGAGACTGTCACCTCTGAATGTTAGAGTCCAGCTTCCTAGCTGCTTTCAGTGTTGTTTTCTTGATGTGGTAAAAGTGGATCCCAGTTAATACATCTGGAGGACGACAATTCTGCTGCTGATAAGATCCTGGGTGCGGTCTCGGCCCGTAGTATCCTGGACGATATGGCGGAACAGGGCTTGTACATGGCTGTCAAATTCATTCGGAATGGTGGTACACATTCCTCTGATCTGAATATTATTGTAACGGGAGCGGTTTTTGTAATCCTTCAGTGCTTCGGATAGGGTTTAGTGGTGAGTGTCCAATGCTGTTACCCTCTCAGACAGAATGTCCTGCCCTGATCTTGCTATGCCACCTATTCTTCCACCAAGTCTGAGTCCTTTAACTGACTGGTCCAGCTCAGTGACAGCCTTAGTAAAGTTTACATGTATGGCGGCAATGTCCTTTCTTATTTCTTGGAAGAGTGCCTGGATGTCCCCCACCAGCACCACCTCCACAGTCTCCACTTAGCCACTAGATTTGGTAAGGTTAGTGCCACACATGTCCTTAATCGTGGAAGCTCTCTGGGGCCTATTTTGGGACGGAGCCACGAGATGGCCCACTCGTGGAGGTCCTGGTGACTGGCAACCAGCAGTGGGGGAGAGGGCCCACCACTGAAACTGCAAGATGCACCTGCTAGCGCTCAATCGTGAGGAAAGTAGCATGGAGCACCCTCCCAGTGTTCTTGCTATTTCTGCCGGTGACAGTCTCACGGTTCCAGATGCCGTGCTCGGCAGTCTCCTGCCATTGGTACATCACTCTCTGCAGGCCTCTCTGCTGAGGTCTAGATTTGTGCTAGGGGCAGGGCAATTGTGGTGAGCCCCAGTCCCCAGTTGCAGGCTCCTCTGTAGCCCTGCAGGTGGCCATTTTGTGTGCCCTGCACTTGAACCCTCGCTGACTCAGGCCTGGCTCTGCCCTCCAGGATGTCACCCACCAGTTCTGCTCAGGACTCTCGCTGCCTTGGGCCCCCGTGGGCATATTAAGCTGTGGTGTAGAGTGGCTTCGACCATGACACAGGAGCTCGTATTAGACCCACCATTTGGGTCCTCTCCTCGCCGATTGACATCCCCCCACCCCCCCAATAGATAATTCTAACCACACCGGTAGGTGGTGTTGTGTTTCTCTGCACCAAAGTCTTTCCATTCCAGAAGTGTGACCCTAAGCCTTATATAAACTCTACCCATGAGCACTGATGTTTGTTCTTTATGTTCTGCACTTTCAGATATGGATCTGGAGCTACTCCTTAGAATTTTCAAGACTTTTCATCCCAATTAGTCTTTGAAAAAGTCCAAGAAGAAGCATACAGAATGAAAGAAGGAATCTGCCCTTTCCAACCACTCTCGAACTCCAAGAAGGGCATCAATGTGCCACCCAGTCTTACTTCTGATCACCATTAGAGCCTAGTGCAGATGCACCCCCAATTTTTTGTCTCTTGGCTGCAAGTTGAGGCCTTCAGGGAGGCCATGCTCTGCATTTTTGCCTCTTTACCAGTTCACTCCGGCACATTTTTCAGCCCCAAGGATCTTCCAGAGCCTCCAGTCTGACTTCTGTTGGCTGGTCCACACTCTGCGCCGTCTGTGCCCCTTGAACCTGCTTAGTTTGGCACAGTCTCTGGTGGCAACTTCTGTTCCTGCGCTGCCTTCCACCTCACTTCCCGCCAACAAGGGATTTGTAACCCATTTTGCTATGCAACTCCAAGCCGACTCCACCTCGACGGAGGCGGCACTGATTCGGGCAATGACAGTTTCGATGGAGATGATTTTGTTCCCCAGTATGATGAGGATGATTGGTATGAGCAACTACAATATGCCAGTAGCCTGGATAATTCTGCATATACTGGCCTCATTTCTACTTCCTGCCGTGCCACCAACGAAAGTGCCTTCTTTGCTGTTACACAGAAGGCTGTATTATCTAAAAGAAGTGATGGAGGAAATGCTTGAATTAATCTCAGCCACTGGTAATTACTGGGGCTGCATGTGACAGTAAGTGGGTTATGGTTTTATCTCCACTTTCTTTAATATTACCATATGAACAGACAGACCTCATTGCTGTAAGCACTCGTATATATTTGAATACTGGCCCAAATTGCAGTAGTGTCATTTACTAGGAAAGAATGTCCACTGGCATATGAAATTGTTTGTATATGTAGCACGATAGTAGTTTGAGCCAAATTGCAACAAATAGATGTTCTTTACCTCACCCTGCAGCCCATTATTCAGACCCTGCGTTTTAATGTGTTTACAGTGACTGATCATTTACAGTGGAGGAGTTGGGGTATCAGTTTGCATTCTATGTGATTTAAAAGGGGATCGCCATCACCTTCAGTTAATTCACATCTAATTGCTTTCAAGAATAATACTTAGTTATTTTCAGAATAGGTTTTAGGAGGGCAGCTGGAGTAAACTATTGATGAGAGCAGCCAACTCCTTTGTTCCCTTTTGTCTGCCTGTGATTGTGTGTGCGCACATACATAGTGTATCATGCCTCTAGCTTTTTCTTGTTGTCCAGATGATTTCTTGTGCTGTCAAGCAGTTTCCTAGCAAACTAATGGTCAGGTAGTTTCCTCCATTTCTGCTGCAACTTACCAGGTTTCGGATTGAGAGGATGTTCTTTAAGCCACATAGGAGTTCACTGCCTACTTGACTTATGTTCCCGAGACCACACTGCTGGCCACTTCATTACAGGTAATATACATGCATTCTCACCAGTTAAGTAAACTAATTAGCCATTTGTTATTACAGTGCTTCCTGGTAGCCAAAATTAAGAGAATATTTGCATGTGACATTTAAGAAGTGACATTTGACATGCATGAAAAGCTTACTGCCCTTTGACAATATTTCTGAAATTTGTGCCAGTCCTTTAATTGCAAGGTAGACTAGGACAGTCATTTTTAACCTGTGGTTCACAGACCCACAGCTGTCTGTGATGCCCACTCAGTGAGACCATGACTGTCTTGAAAATAAAATATTTGTAGATTGCTAAACTAGATGTGCATAAAAAAGAAAAATAACGCTCTGTAAACATGAAGGAATTTGAAACTGGAGATTAAAAATTAAGTTGGTATCCTTAGTTTAATTTGAGAACAATGCGAGCATAGCAAGCAGTAGTACAGACAACTAGTGGTCTCAGTAAAAGAGCTAGAAGGCAGTGGCAAAAAGCGAAGATGCATTAGGAGTAAAAAAAAAACAATGACATGATGGAGCCTGGGATATCCCTTTTAGAAATAAACCTATATTCTGAAAAGTTCCTACCTTTACATGAACATCTCTATTCTTTATTTATTATTCTTTTTTTTAGTTAAACAATTCATGGTTTGTGTATTTGTTTGATTGTATACCTGTTTCTGTAATTTCTGCGTTTTGTTTTAGGTTCACATCATAGCCATTGTTTAGGCAGGAGTCCCTGGCTACTATTAGTAATTTGGGAGTGGGGAGTAGGAGGCGTGCTGGGGGCATGGAAGTCAAACTGTTATGAACCTAACAGACTAGGTTAATGATCTTTTGATTTGCTAAGTTGAAAGGCTGAAGTGGGCTTCTGCTGTTGCATTCTAGGTATGAATAGTTGTTTAAATGGTGATCTTTTTTTTGTCCGAGGCTGTGGGCTGAGGTAAGACTACCATGTGACGTATGCAGGGACTGAAATTTGTAATGTTTCAATGAAGTAATCAGTGGATTGGGGGGTAAGAGAGGAGTAGGGTCTATGCGGTTTCTTGGCATGTTTTTCGCAGGTTGTGCCATCTTCTCTACCTGGCATTATATGTGGTAATTTATCACAAAAAGTTTGCATCGTTCTAAAAAGAAATCAGCATCTTGTATGCCATTGGTTAGTGTTCATATATTTTCTGTTTCTTATTGGCAGGTAAAGAAGATTATTGTCTACTTGGGAAGAGATAAAACAATGCAGCTTCTAGAAGAATTAGTAAGCGAACTGCAGCTTACTGATCCAGTCAGTTCTGGAGTGACTCACATGGATAATCCACCATATTATCGCATCACTTCAAATTGTAAAATTCCTTCTGTTACCTCAGGTAAGTCATGCATTAACTTTATCTTTTAGGGTGCTTAAAAATATGGTGGCATATATTAATATTTTCTGATGAATACTCTTACCACACATTTCTTGGCTTATCATCCAGGCACCAAACTGGAGCAAGTAAGGCTTTTCCTTAAGCAATAGCTCTGCAGAGTCGCCAGGTGGTACCATGGGACTCCAGTTGCTGCACTTTCTTCTCCGGATAGTATGGCTTCTAGCCAACCGACAGTTCGGCAACGTCCAGTGAGCTCTCTACTTACCTGCCCAGCAGTTGGTTTTCTTCAGTCGACTCTCTGGGCAGCAGCATCTTTGTGACCCCGAGTTTCCTTGATTGATAAGCATTGGGCGCCTGATGCTGTGTTTGCACCCTTCACCTGACCACCTCTGTGCAGCTGAGGTTGTGTTTGGTGCTGACCTGTGGCCCCTGTTGCTGATCTAAACACCCAGGTCTGTGCCCTGAAGTCGCAGCTACTTACCTAAACGCTGTTTCGTTCTGAATGCTGTAGGAAAGTACCCTCTTTTTGGCATGGTTACCCCCACTTTTTGCCTGCTGTCAATGTGTTTTGAGTGTGTTCACTGGGATCCTGCTAACCATGACCCTAGTGACTGTACTCCCTCCCTCTCAATTTGGTTACTTAGGACACCCCACAATTGACATACTGGTGTCCCCATGTAAGTCCTTACCATATGGTACCAAGGTAGCCAGAGCATTGAGGCACCAGGGGATCCCATGGGCTGCAGCATATATTATGCCACACATGGGAGTCCATGTAAAATGTGTCTGCAAGCCTGCCTTTCAGCCTGCTTGAAAAGGTACATGCACCCTTTCCCTACAGGTCACAGTAAGTCACCTCTACGGCAGGCCCTCCTAGCTCAGAGGGCAAGGTGCAAGTACCTATGTGTGAGGACACCCCTGCATGAGCAAAGGTGACCCTGCGAACTCCAGCTTAATTTTCCTGCATAATGGTAACTCCGCACCTGGGCATGTGTGGTATCAAACATGTCGGAATCATACCCCAATACTGTTGCCAGTATTAGTTGTATGATTCCATGCACTCTGCGGGGCTCCTTAGGGGACCCCCAACTTTGCTCCTACCAGTTTGGAGGGTTTTCCTGGGCAGCCTGCGCTGAAGTCATCCTACAGATGGGTTCCTGCTCTCCTGCTGCTTGAACAGCTCAAGCCCAGGAAGGCAGAACAAAGGATTTCCTTGGGAAGAGGGATGCAACACCCTCTCCCTTTGGAAATAGGTGTTACATTGTTTGGGAGGTATAGCCTCCCCAAGCCACTGGTATGCTTTGAAGGGGAGATTTGGTGCCCTGCTTGCATAAACCAGTCTGCACCGGTTCAGAGACTTTCAGTCCCTGCTGTGGCGTGAAACTGGACAATGGAAAGGGAAGTTATCACTCCCCTTTCTTAGCACCACCCCAGGGGTGGTGCCCAGAGCTCCTCCAGGTGGCCACGTGGTTCTGCCATCTTGAATCCAAGGTGGGCAGAGGCCTCTGGGAGCATTTGAGTGGCCAGGTCAGGCAGGTGACATCACAGCCCCTTCCTGATAGGTGGTCACCTTGCTAGGTGACAAATCCCTCTTCCAGGGCTATTCAGGGTCTCCCACTTGGGTGGGTCTTCAGATTCGATGCACAAGATTCCAGCAGAACTCCTCTGCAACATTTACTTCGACTTCTGTCCACTGGAACCACAACTGGACTTCACAGGAACCTACAATCTGCAGCGACGACTTCGCTCTGCAATATTGTTTCTCCAGCGCATTCCAACAACTGCAACATTTCCCAAGCTGTGCATCGTCTGAGGGCGGCAAGTCTTTAGTCTGCACCAAGAAGGAATCTCCCTTGGAGTGAAGGAATCACTACATCTGCAGGCACCAACTGCACCGACGACCGGATGCGTGGGTCGTCTCTACTGCAACTCTACATTGATCCTATATCACAGATGGTGGTCCTAAGTAGACCCCTTCGTCCCCTGTACCAGCTGTCCAACTTTGGAGGTGGTGAGCCTTTGCCTCTCCTTGCAAGACAGTACTCCTGTGCACCGCAACTCTTGCAGCTTCCAAGGCTTGTTGGCTCTTCTTCTGAGGGATTTTCAGGCTGTGTGTAGCCCCGGCCTCCAGCACTCTTCCCTGTGACACATGGTGGTCTGCCTGCTGCTCTAGCGACGTAGGACTCCTTTCTAGGTGTGCTGAGTGGGCCTCACTGCAACTCCTGTGCCTGCTGCCTGTGAATTGCCAGTAGGGGCTACATCCACGACTCCTTGCTCTCCTGACTGCTGGAGGATGCCTGGCACTCCCCTCCTTGGGTTGAGTCCCCACGAACCTTCCTGGTCCCCGGCATCTCTGCAAACCTTTTCTGCAGCTCTTGCATTTGCCAAGGCTTGTTGGTGGTTTTTCCACACCACTGACTGCAACTCTTCTTCTGACGTGGGACATCGACTGCATCACTTCTCCTGCTCCTGTGCTGCATAGCCGACTCCTGGTCTTGCATCTCCAGAAGGGTGGGTAGTGACTCCTGCCCTAACTGGACACTCTAGCTGGAACTGGACTTGGTCCCCTTCATTTGCAGGTCCTGTTCTGCCTGGATCCATCTTCTGTTTCTCGCAGTCTTGCTTCGGTCTTGCACAGTCCTTTCAGAAAGTTTCTATGTGGGTTTGGGAAAAAACAGATAATTACCTCTTCTCTCCTGGTTGCTGGGGGGCACTCTGTTACTAACCGTTTGGGGTTCCTAGTTCTTCCAGCTCCCCTCTACAGATTCTACTTACCTGGGTGAGTGGTCCATCATTCACATACATTTTTTTTAGTTTGCCTAGGGTAGCTGTTGCCTATTGTTGCACTGTTTTCTATTACCTTCTAAGCTCCTTCCTGACAACTAAGTTGTATATAATATTGTGTTTTCTCACCAGTTAGTAGAGTATTGCGTATATAGGATTTTAGTATTTGTCACTTAAAAAAGTAGCTTTAGTTTGGTAACTGTTCTTTCATGTGTGTAAGTCCTGTGTGACTAAGTGGTATTGCATGAGCTTTGAATGTCTCCTAGATAAGCTTTGGCTGCTCATCCGCACTTACCTCTAGAGAGCCTGGCTTCCTAGACACTGACTACACCTCTCTAATAAGGGATAACTGGACCTGGACCTGGTATAGGGTAATAACACCATAGGTGCTCACCACACACCAGGCCGGCTTCCTACAGTTAGGAACACCTGAGGTAAGTACAGTAAGTGACCCCAGCAACCAGGAGTAAGGTAGTTGCTCACTCAGTTGTCCCCTAAGCAAACACAGGGAGTAGTGGTTGGAGTTTGCAATTCAGGACCCTTCCCAGTGGACACTGCGGAAACCAGTAGTGAAAAGGATGGATGGATGGAGAGTGCTCCTACCTCCGGATACCCAGATAACCAGAGTACCTACACCTGGGAACCAGATGCGGTGGGAAGACGGCACTGCCTCTGAAGTCAGTGAATGCCTCAGATTGTCTAGGTACTGTCACGACCCGTGGGCCAGGCTGGTGAAACACCGGGACACATTCCGGACGTGGAGGATCTGCAATGGAATGGGACAGAGTCCAGCACCCTTGGAGGTGCCCAGGTGGTGCAGGTGGCAATGCCCATCGTCCTGAAGGTGAAGTTCCTGCAAGTTGGTGGAGGAGGAAGCCCAGCTACTGGGTTCCGGAGTTGCAGAAGATCCCAGGAGTTGCTTACGAGCTGTCCCTCGACGGTCACCGGATTGCAGGGGGGTTAGTGACTAGCCAGGTCACCAACAAGTACTGGCAAATGCAAACTGGAGCTAAAGAAGAGTTTGCAAAGTTTTGGTGATCAGCAAGGTCCAGGAGACTCTACCCAGGAGAGCTGGCCCTCAGCACACAGGAAGGCCAACAGAAGTTGATGGAGCCCCCTTCGATTGACCCACAGGGAGGCCTCACCAGCAGAACAAAACACAAGTCCAGTGTCTCAGGAGCTGCAGGACAAGGGCTGATCTTCAAGTTGCAGGGGGCTGGGGCCTCTCGGTGGCTAAAGATTAGTGGAAGAGTCATCAAGCCTTGGCAAGTGCAACAGTTGCATTGCACATGGAGCTCCAGTGCAGGGACAAGGGCCCACTGTCTCCCAAGTTGTTCAGAAGACAAGCAGGGCCCAGAGGAGGCCACAGACACACCACCTGTGTTGCAGGATCTTCAGACATCCATGGACAGCAGACCTCACCAGCCGATCGACGTTATCTAGAGGTGCCTGTGGATGCAGGGGAGTGACTACTTCACTTCAGGGGAGATTCCTTCTTGCTTCCTGTTGCAAAGAGTTCCTGTGACCCTGGAGGATGCGCAGCTTTGGATGTTGCAAAATTCTTGCAGGATCCGGGGAAACCATGTTGCAGTGGGAGCCTTCCCACCAGAAGCAGACTTGTCCGGCTGCAATGAAGACCAGTAGCGATTCCAGAGGCTAGGAACAGAAGATGTCTTGCAGAGAGGTCTTGGAGAGTCTTGTTCGACGAATTTGAGGACCCATCCACGCGCTAGCCCTTAAGTAACTGTAAAAGGTGGTTGGTCACTCTCTGCAGTGACCACCTGTCGGAGTGGGTCAGTAACATCATTTATATGGCCTAACCATTCAGATGCTTCCAGGGGCCTCTGCACATTTATTTCCAAGATGGCAGAATCAAGGGGCTCCTGGCAGAGCTCTGTGCACCTCCCTAGGGGAGCAGCTGGACAGGGGGTGGTCACTCCCCTGTTTGTGCATTTTCGCACCAGAGTGCGAACGGGGGGGTGGGGGGGGGTGTCCTTGAACTGGTGCAAACCAGATTATGCAGGGAGAGCACCAAATGTGCCCTTCAAAGCAGTCTGCTGAAGCTTACACACCTAATGCACAGAAAGAGGTGGTAACACCTCTCCCTTGCAGGAAATCCTCTGTTCTGCTCCTCCTGCCTGAGGCCGGCTCACCAGCACGAGGGCAGAACAGTATCTGGGTCAGCAGCAGAATGGGCTGGCAGCTAGACCCCGTAAGGCTGCACAGGCAGAACTGGGGGGGTCCTCTAAGTAACCCCCAGCGTACATGGTATCATGCAACTTACCCTGGAATCAGTGTAGTTGCATGATTACAACATGTTTGATACCAAACATGCCTAGGTTCAGAGAAGCCATTATGTAGTTGGACCACTCGTGTTGACCAGTGTCCATTACATATATTAAGATGGACTTAGAGTCCAGGGATTGGCGTGGGGTCTGTAGGGGTACACTGCTCATGCAAGGGTACCCTCATACTTACAGACATGTACCCTGCCCTTGGGCTGAAGGGCCTACCAGAGGGCTGACTTACAATGTCTAAGTGCAGTGGTCAGGTTTGGTGATGAAAGGGTACATGCACTGTTTCACGCAGGCTGCAATGGCAGGCCTGCAGTCACGGTTTGCATGTGCTCCCATGGGAGGCATAATACATGCTGCAGCCCATGAGGGGGGACCCTTGGTGTACCGGTGCCCTGGGTACCTAGGTACCATATACTAGGAACTTAGATGGGTGCACGAGTAAGCTAATTGTGGGTGTAAGAAGTTACCATCAACTAAATCTTGGAGAGAGAACACAGTCACTGGAGTCCTGGTTAGCAGGATCCCAGTGGACTACAGTCCAAACACACTGACATCAGGCAAAAAGTGGGGGAAACTATGCCAGAATGATGCCACTTTCCTACTGGTCTTAATCAACTTTCGTCCATCCCCCGTTCATTATGTCTCAATGGGATTTGAATTTAGTTCTGACTTTCCTAATGTGTGCTGCTTTTGAGATGCTCTGTAATTTTCCTCTGTCTTCTGACATTAAAAACAGCCTTCCTTGTAGCCATCATCTGGACCCAAAAATAGTGTTGGCATTCTACCTTGATTGTACCAAAGAGTTCCGGGTGGATGATCAACTTATTGATGGTTATGTGGGTGCGAAGAAAGGTCGAGCATTGTGGAAGAGAACCATCTCTAGATTGGTTGTTCTCTGCATTAAAATGTGCTAAGCAGTGGCTAAAAAGCAACCCTCTAAGGGTTTACGCGCTCACTCTACCAGAGCGACAGTTGCAAGCACCGCATTAGCATCTGTCAGGCAGCAACATGGGCATCTTTTCACACATTCACCAAACACTGCTATCTGGTAGAGACATTCTAGTTTGCAGATTCCTTACCACCACACCCATCCTCCCTGCTTTGCTATCTCATTTCTAGGCCTGCTAGAGGGGTGACTTACCATGCCACAGGCTGTGGGTTGTGGTCAACTTCTAGGTCAGAGCCAGAAATGCCCTCGAGAGAAAACGCCTCACCTGTTCGTCACTGCTGCACCAGTGGTTGGTTCTTCACGGCTCTGGGGGCTGCGGGTGCAGTGCTTCCTCCTGGCGTCGGGTTTCCGGGCAGTCGCAGTCAGGGAGGTCCTCGGGATTCCCTCTGCAGGCGTCGTCGTGGGGGTGCAGAGAGGTTAGCCCAGGGTGGACACGCCGTCAGAGTCACCTGGAGATCCTCTCTGCGTCGTTAGTTTCTCTGGACCCGGGCCAGGGGTGTTTGGTGCAGGGTGGTGGGGACTCACGCTTCTGGAGTGAGAGTCCCTTTAAAGATGGTTTCTTATTTCTTTGGTAGGACAGGTCCGCTGTCCACGGGAGCTCTTGATCCTTTGTAGTTGCAGGGCAGTCCCCTGAGTCTGCAGAGGTCGCTGGGCCCACAGGATGCGTCGCTGGTGCAGGTTCTCTGAAGTTGGAGAAAGGCCAGTAGGGCTTTGGCTAAAGCAGTTGTCGTCTTCCTTCTTCTCTGCGGGGTTTTTCAGCTAGGCAGTCCATCTTCTTTGAAGGTTGCCAGGAATCTGAAATCCTTGGTTCAGGTCGTGTTAGGGTCACAGGGCAGTAGCCAATGGCTACTGTCCTTGATGGTGGCTACACCCTCCTTGTGCTCCCTCCCTCTGGGGAGGGGAGCACATCCCTATCCCTATTGGGCTAAAACCTCCAAAACAAGTTGGAGGATTTCTGAAGGAGGGGGTCACTTCAGCTCTGGTCACTTTAGGGGTGGACCTGGCTGAGGGGGTGACTCCTCCTTGTTTTTCTCATCATCTCCCTGGACTTGCCGCCAAAAGTGGGGGCTGTGTCCGGGTGCCGGGCATCTCCACTAGCTGGAGTGTCCTGCGGCATTGTAACACCAGGTTTGAGCCTTGAGGCTCACGGCCAGGTGTTAAAGTTCCTGCAGGGGGAGGTGTGAAGCACCTCCACCTAGACAGGCTTTGTTTCTGGCCACTGAGTGCACAAAGGCACTCACCCCATATGGTCAGAAACTCGTCTGGAAGTGGCAGGCTGGCACAGATCGGTCAGTCACACACTAACAGCAGAGCTGACATGCAGAGGGCATCTCTAAGATGCCCTCTGTGTGCATGTCTCAATAAATCCCACACTGGCATCAGTGTGGATTTATTGTGCTGAGAAGTTTGATACCAAACTTCTCAGTATTCAGTGTAGCCATTATGGGACTGTGGAGTTCGTTTTTGACAAACTCATAGACTGTATACTCAGTATGGCTACCCTGCACTTACAATGTCTAAGAATTGACTTTGACATTGTAGGGGCATAGTGCTCATGCCACTAAGCCCTCACCTGTGGTATAGTGCACCCTGCCTTAGGGCTGTAAGGCCTGCTAGAAGGGTGAATGACCTATGCCACAGGCAATGGGCTGTGGGCATGGCAATCTGAGGGGAGTGCCATGTCGACTTCGTCTTTTTCTCTCCACCAACACACACAAGCTGTGAGGCAGTGTGCATGTGCTGGGTGAGGGGTCCCCAGGGTGGCACATTACATGCTGCAGCCCTTTAAGACCTTCCCTGGCCACAGGGCCCTTGGCACCAGGGGTATCTTTTACAAGGGCCTTATCTGTGTGCCAGGGTTGTGCCAATTGTGGAAACAAAGGTACAGATTTTGGGAAAGCACACTGGTGCTGGGGCACAGGGTTTAGTGATTCCTCTCCTCTGTGATAATGTGCATAGGCATCAACTCCATTGTTAGATTGTTTTTGTTCCGAGATCGGGTTCGGACGTGTGTGCCTTTGTTTTGCTGTCAATGGTTCTGTTTCTATTTGCTTATCCCTTACTTAATCTGAATTATTTTCGATCACGTTCTCCTTCTGCATATCAGACCTAGTGTACTGCGTTTCTGTTCCTTTTGACCATGCACCCATTGGGGCCTCCCCTTTAGGGCCTCCTGCAGTCTCCCTCACACCCCTTCAAGAATACCCACCTGCTGATGGAACGGATGCCTTTTTGTTTCTGGCCACGTTGCCACACGAAATAACCCCACACCAACCAACACCTCGTCTGCAACCTGTATTTGCCGCTCGAGCACAGAGAAGACTATTGCGACACTTGTAAATCCTTCAGCTCAAAAAAAGACTGAAGATTGTCAAGTGCGTAGCCTGACACTCCGGACATCTTAGATGAAGAGCACACCAAGGAGAAAAGACAACCTCAACTGTCAGCTGCGAGGTGGCTGATTGACCCCCGGGTCCCTCGATTGATTTCAATTACAAACCCAACGCCTTGTTTGCCCTGGCCGCCCCTGTGCCACTGAAGGTGTGCTTTGTGTGCCTACTTGGGACCCCCCCAGTGTTCTACTAAGCCCCCCTGGTCTGCTCCCAGAGGACGCAGGTACTTACCTGCTAGCAGTCTATAACCGGAGCACCCCTTGTCTCCATAGGAACCTATGTTATTTGGGCCCCTCTTTGACCTCTGCACCTGACCGGCCCTGTGTTGCTGGTGCTGGGTGTTTGGGGTTGACTTGAACCCCCAACGGTGGGCTACCTATGGCCTGCAGACTGAACTTGTAAGTGCTTTACTTACCACATTAACCTAACTGTACTTACCTCCCCCAGGAACTGTTGAATTTTGCAGTGTCCACTTTTAAAACAGCTTATTGCCATTTTATGCCAAACTGTACATTACTGTTTTGATTCAAAGTCCTATCTATACCTATGCAAAGTACCTTACACTTAATGTACTTACCTGCAATTTGAATCTTGTGGTTCTAAAAATAAATTAACAAAATAATATTTTTCTGTATTAAAATCTATTGGCCTGGAATTAAGTCATTGAGTGTCTTTTCTCATTTATTGCCTGTGTGTGTACAACAAATGCTTAACACTACCCTCGGATAAGTCTAACTACTCGACCACACCACACAAATGGAGCATTAGTATTATCTATTATTGCCTCTGTCAAGCCTGTTGGGGAACCCCTGGACTCTGTACCCTCTATATCTCACTTTGATATAGTATATACACAGAGCCAGCTTCCTACATTCAGCAACCACTGCACTTCTGACCCCTGACTCTAGCTGAGGTGGGTCATTGGTTCCAACACTGTCCCCCGGCCCCTGAGAGTTCGAGTCCACCCTGGGTCCACCTCTGCTTGACTTCTCCACGGCGCCTGCAGCCTCAACTCACAGGCCCCCGACCATGAGTGCTCCTGGATGAAAAAAGCCGACACGAACAGACACCCCTACATCTGTCGCCCCTGGGTGGAGGAGAAGAGGACCAAAGGTTCTTCTACGTCCTGACCACCCCAGATCCACTACCTACCTGTTTGTTGTTCCCAACTGGCTCTTCAGCCAGAACTCGCAGCCTGTTTGTCACAGGTCAGTCTCCTGTAGGAAACCATTGGGCGCCTGATGCCTTAATGCACCTCTGCACCCAGCCGCCCCTGTGCTGCCCAGTGTGACCTGTTGGTGTGGTTCTAATCAGTGCCCAGTACTTACCTTACCTCCTTGAGATTGGCTTTGTAAGTCGTTAACTGTCTATTTGCTGAGCATTTATTTTCCTCCATAGGATAACATTGAGAGAACCTTGAAAATTCCGCTGTCTGTTTTTGAAACTGCAAAGTATTTATGCTTGAAAGTCTACTTACCGGATTACCTAGTTCTTGGGTTTGAAACATACTTATAAAGGAATTATTTTTTTCTATATTGGTCTCAGATTTATTCTTTAAGTGTCTCTCTCATTTATTTCCCTCTGAGTACCACAAATGCTTAGCACTACGCTTTGGTAAGCCTAACTGCTCGCCCTCACTACCACAAATACAGCATTAGTCCTATGTACTTTTGCTTCTGCAATACCACTTGGGGATCCATTGGACTCTCTGCAAAGTGTACTTCATTTTAGTGCACTATATGAGAGCTAGCTTCCTACACAAACAAAACCCACTAGTCCTAAAGGGGTTGGTAAGTGCATTACCTGGTGAGGTCACACAACATAATTTGCCTAATTTCCTCACAGTGGTCATTAATAATCTGTTTGGGTAGGCCCAGCATAGTCAATAAGCAATAATTTGTGAACTACCTCATCTTAATAGTAGCAACCCATTCTAATTTTCTGATACAATATCCACAATGTCCACTGACTTGCAAAAAGGCAAATGAACCATAGTCCTGAAAAAGGGATACCTTTTCATGCAATACATACTCCATCACCTGGGTCAATATGTTGTGGTTACCTGGCCTGTTCAACAATCAGTTGATACCAGAAGGTAACAACTGAATGCTGCAACCCAGTGTGGCATTTTTACTTTATAGAACCTATCCCTCTTAGTAACTTGAGCTTCATTTGCTACCACTGCTCTGTGGATGCGCATAAAGGATACGTATTTATTACTTACTGTCACTATTTATATTGGAAACATATAACGGTGGATATATATTTGTTTATACTTATGTAGGTTTCATCCTTTCATTCCTGGTTAGAAAGGGATTAAACAGCCTGTTATAATGGACACTACTACTCACATATTCCACACCTTTTGCATGTGCCTGACACCAGTCTGGATATGAAATCTTTCCGATAGCTCTCCACCGCCAGTAGGGAATTCCGGCTCCATCTGGGTATTGTATAGAACATCTCGTGATATGGAGCCATGAAGCTCCCCCCTTGGGGTGATGGCACGAGTTGCCTTTTTTCTGCACCTGCAGCACTTTCCAGAGGTCTCATTTCTCGTGAAGAGTGTAAATCCTTAAAAAAAAAATTTATAAAACCATTTACATGCAGTTTTCTTTTGTGATTTTGCCACCTAATAGTCCCATTCAAGCCAGGTCTGAACTATGGTTCCAGTACCTGTCATGGACCTACAAAACATTTGTCTTTAGTTCCTTGCTTCAGACAATGATCTCGCCGACTGCAAGTCGTGGAAAAAGATGCACCACAAAGCCCTTAAACGGTAGACTAAAATGTTTATGGCCAGAGTGTGGTTTGATTGCCAGGACTTTGAGCATCCTGATCGAAGTCTCCATCATCTTCAAGATCATGGAAGAAGAAACACAAGGAAGGAAAGAAAGGCACAAATCTCGAAG
Source organism: Pleurodeles waltl (assembly GCF_031143425.1). NCBI lineage: Eukaryota > Metazoa > Chordata > Amphibia > Caudata > Salamandridae > Pleurodeles > Pleurodeles waltl. Next base: position 982,007,550 of record NC_090437.1, read on the forward strand.
GCATACCTCTTGAAGTAAGTTGCCTAGACCCTCGACTTCACTGCATCTGGTGTTGAATCAAGAACATCTGACCAAAGATCCTTCGGAAGATCTGGTGCCTGCAGCTCCTTCCAACCCATCACTGGCTCCGAATACTGTATTGCCTGGTGTGCCGACTCGATGGCCCTAGATTTGTGAAGATTTGTCAAGCATTCCCATAATTCCCAGTACGTGACACGTATCCATCAGCTTTTCTGAATGCAGTTTTCAACATGGTTAGTCGTGCCATATTCTCTTCTGGTGCTCCAGTTCGCCTCATGGATTCAATAGCCTTTTTTGCGGTGACAAATGCGGACACCTTACCAACCCATGCCCTTCACTCTATTTCTCCCCCTGCCGCAAGTCTCTTGGGTGAATACAAACTAGACACTGGCAAGATAGGCATCAGGAGCAACACCATCTCCACTGCTTGATTGAAACACTTCTCCGTTGGCGGCAGAACTCATTTAATCTCAGGCACTATAGTCAACTCCCATGGTGCAGCAAACACTGCCATCGAAACCACGAGTGACCCCACTAGCACCGTTGCATCTTCTCTCTCTGGCTCCACAAGTGCCTCCACCTGTGAATCTCCCACTGATGCCTCATCCTTCTAGAAGAGAGGCTCAGAACCTCATTGAAGATGGCAGATACTTCTTTAGCGATACTGATCCCCTTGAAGGCCCAAATCTGGTTGATTATGTGGATGTACAAGCTTCTCATAACCTAGAGTTCGATGGCATCTGTCGCTGTAGATACGCATGTTCTGCAATAGCTCGCCATCTGGTGTTGGGCCGGAGTGTTACAAGTTGTTTTTCTTCGAAGAAGTCTTTCGAGTCACGGGACCGAGTGACTCCTCCTTTTGTCTCCATTGCGCATGGGCGTCGACTCCATCTTCGATTGTTTTTTTTCCGCCATCGGGTTCGGACGTGTTCCTGTCGCTCCGAGTTTCGGAACGGTAAAAATAGTTAATTTCGGAAGATTTTCGTCGGTATTGTTGCGTTCGGGATCGGCGTACTTAGATTCAACACCGCATCGAAGATCGAAGAGCTCCGGTGCCCTTCTGGGTAGTTTTTTCGATCCTCCGTCGGGGCCTGGTCGGCCCGACCGCGTGCTGAGGAACGCCGATGGAACGGACCCCGTTCCGTTTCTGCCCCAAATGCCACAATAAATACCCCTACACAGACCAACACTTGGTCTGCAACCTGTGCCTGTCACCTGAGCACAGTGAAGACACCTGCGAGGCCTGTCGTGCGTTCCGGTCCCGAAAAACACTCCGAGACCGTCGAGCCAGAAGACTTCAAATGGCGTCCGCACCGACAGCCCAACGGGAGTTCGAGGAACAGGAAGAAGAAGGTACCTTCTCGATCCAAGACTCAGACTCCGAAGGATTCGACGACACACAAACCGTGAGTAAGACGTCGAAAACCACACAAAGAAACATTTACAAGGCCCAGGGGACGCCACTGCCACCAGGCCATGGCTCCACCCATAAATTCGGTGACCGACCGTCGGCACCGAAAAAGGCCCAAACAGTGCCGAGATCGTCCGACTCCGGTCGAGACACCGGCACGCAGCCTTCTCGGGACCGAGAAAGTGCTGGAGACAAGCCTCGACACCGAGATGCCGGTGTGGACACGGCTCGACGCCGAGACAGCGGCACCGAAACAGATCGACGCCGAGAGGTTTCGGCCCCGAAAAGGAAAAAAGTCACCTCGGAGCCGAAAAAACACGCAGACAAAGTTTCGACGCCGAAACAAACTGCAAGCGACCCAGCTTCAGGCTCTTATACAGAAGAGCACTCGCTAACCTCCCAAATGCAAAAGCATAGGTTTGAGGAAGAGCTACAAGCAACTGATGTGGACCATACGCAAAAGCGTATCTTCATTCAGCAGGGGACAGGAAAAATAAGCACCCTTCCCCCCATTAGGAGAAAGAGAAGGTTGGAGTTCCAGACGGAACAAGCACCACAACCAAAAGTGGTTAAAAGACTTACACCACCACCCTCTCCTCCGCCCGTGATTAACGTTTCACCAGCACAAACTCCATCTCACTCCCCAGCTCACACCACCATGAGCCAGGGTGACCAAGATCAGGACGCATGGGACCTATACGACGCCCCAGTGTCAGATAACAGCTCGGAGGCCTACCCTACAAAGCCATCTCCACCAGAAGACAGCACCGCGTACTCTCAGGTGGTGGCTAGAGCAGCACAATTTCATAACGTAAGCCTCCACTCAGAACAGGTCGAGGATGATTTCTTGTTCAACACACTCTCCTCCACCCACAGCTCCTACCAAAGCCTGCCTATGCTCCCTGGTATGCTCCGGCACGCAAAAGACATATTTAAGGAGCCGGTCAAAAGTAGGGCAATCACACCAAGGGTGGAAAAGAAGTATAAGCCGCCTCCTACGGACCCGGTTTTCATCACTACACAGCTGCCACCAGACTCTGTTGTTGTAGGAGCAGCTAGGAAAAGGGCCAACTCTCACACATCTGGAGATGCACCACCCCCAGATAAAGAAAGCCGCAAGTTCGATGCAGCTGGTAAAAGAGTCGCAGCACAAGCTGCAAACCAGTGGCGCATCGCGAACTCCCAGGCACTACTTGCGCGCTATGACAGAGCCCACTGGGACGAGATGCAACATCTCATTGAACATCTGCCCAAGGACTTCCAAAATAGGGCGAAACAAGTGGTTGAGGAGGGACAGACCATCTCCAACAACCAGATACGTTCCTCCATGGACGCTGCAGATACAGCTGCACGGACAATTAATACATCTGTAACTATCAGACGGCATGCATGGCTCCGAACGTCTGGATTTAAACCAGAGATTCAACAAGCAGTTCTCAATATGCCTTTTAATGAAAAAGAACTGTTCGGTCCAGAAGTGGACACAGCGATTGAGAAACTCAAAAAAGATACGGACACTGCCAAAGCCATGGGCGCACTCTACTCCCCGCAGAGCAGAGGGAATTACAGCACATTCCGTAAAACGCCCTTTCGAGGGGGGTTTCGGGGTCAAAGCACACAAGCCAGCACCTCACAAGCAACACCGTCCACTTACCAGGGACAGTATAGAGGAGGTTTTCGGGGACAATATAGAGGAGGGCAATTCCCTAGAAATAGAGGGAGATTTCAAAGCCCCAAAACCCCTACTACTAAACAATGACTCACATGTCACTCACCACCTCCACACAACACCAGTGGGGGGAAGAATAGGTCATTATTACAAAGCATGGGAGGAAATCACTACAGACACTTGGGTTCTAGCAATTATCCAACATGGTTATTGCATAGAATTTCTACAATTCCCTCCAAACATACCACCAAAAGCACAAAATTTAACACACCATTCCAATCTCCTGGAGATAGAAGTGCAGGCACTATTGCAAAAGAATGCAATCGAATTAGTGCCAAACACACAAATAAACACAGGAGTTTACTCACTGTACTTTCTGATACCAAAGAAGGACAAAACACTGAGACCAATCCTAGACCTCAGAGTAGTGAACACTTTCATCAAATCAGACCACTTCCACATGGTCACACTACAAGAAGTATTGCCATTGCTAAAACTACACGACTACATGGCAACTTTAGACCTCAAGGATGCTTATTTCCATATACCAATACACCCATCGCACAGGAAATACCTAAGGTTTGTATTCAAAGGAATACATTACCAATTCAAGGTACTGCCTTTCGGATTAACAACCGCACCAAGAGTCTTTACCAAATGTCTAGCGGTAGTCGCTGCACACATAAGAAGGCAGCAAATACATGTGTTCCCATATTTGGACGACTGGCTAATCAAGGCCCATTCGTTCATACAGTGCTCAAATCACACAAATCAGATCATACAAACCCTCTTCAAACTCGGGTTCACCGTCAATTTCACAAAATCCAAAATTCTGCCACGCAAGGTACAACAATACCTGGGAGCCATAATAGACACATCAAAGGGAGTAGCCACTCCAAGTCCACAAAGAATTCAAAATTTCAACACCATCATACAACGCATGTATCCAACACAAAAGATACAGGCAAAGATGGTATTACAACTCCTAGGCATGATGTCATCATGCATAGCCATTGTCCCAAACGCAAGACTGCACATGAGGCCCTTACAACAATGCCTAGCATCGCAGTGGTCTCAAGCACAGGGTCACCTTCTAGATCTGGTGTTAATAGACCGCCAAACTTACCTCTCGCTTCTGTGGTGGAACAACATAAATTTAAACAAGGGGCGGCCTTTCCAAGACCCAGTGCCACAATACGTAATAACAGATGCTTCCATGACAGGGTGGGGAGCACACCTCGATCAACACAGCATACAAGGACAATGGAACGTACATCAAACAAAACTGCATATCAATCACCTAGAACTTCTAGCAGTTTTTCAAGCACTAAAAGCTTTCCAACCAATAATAGTTCACAAATACATTCTCGTCAAAACAGACAACATGACAACAATGTATTATCTAAACAAGCAGGGAGGGACGCACTCCACGCAGTTAAGCCTGCTAGCACAAAAAATTTGGCATTGGGCAATTCACAACCAAATTCGCCTAATTGCACAGTTTATACCAGGGATACAAAATCAACTCGCAGACAATCTCTCTCGAGATCACCAACAGGTCCACGAATGGGAAATTCACCCCCAAATTCTGAACACTTATTTCAAACTCTGGGGAACACCTCAGATAGACTTGTTTGCGACAAGGGAGAACGCAAAATGCCAAAACTTCGCATCCAGGTACCCACACAAACAATCCCAAGGCAATGCCCTATGGATGAACTGGTCAGGGATATTTGCTTACGCTTTTCCTCCTCTCCCTCTCCTTCCTTACCTGGTAAACAAACTCAGTCAAAGCAAACTCAAACTCATATTGATAGCACCAACTTGGGCAAGGCAACCCTGGTACACAACGCTGCTAGACCTCTCAGTGGTACCCTGCACCAAATTGCCCAACAGGCCAGATCTGTTGACACAGCACAACCAAAAGATCAGACACCCAGATCCAGCATCGCTGAATCTAGGAATCTGGCTCCTGAAATCCTAGAATTCGGGCACTTACAACTTACCCAAGAATGTATGGAAGTCATAAAACAAGCAAGAAGGCCATCCACCAGGCACTGCTATGCAAGTAAATGGAAGAGGTTTGTTTGCTACTGCCATATTAATCAAATACAACCATTACACACAACTCCAGAACATGTAGTGGGTTACTTGCTTCACTTACAAAAATCTAACCTAGCTTTCTCTTCAATTAAGATTCACCTTGCAGCAATATCTGCATACCTGCAGACTACCTATTCAACTTCCCTATATAGAATACCAGTCATTAAAGCATTCATGGAGGGCCTTAGGAGAATTATACCACCAAGAACACTACCTGTTCCTTCATGGAACCTAAATGTTGTCCTAACTAGACTTATGGGTCCACCTTTTGAACCCATGCACTCCTGCGACATACAGTTCCTAACCTGGAAGGTGGCATTTCTCATCGCCATTACTTCCCTGAGAAGAGTAAGCGAGATTCAGGCGTTTACTATACAGGAACCTTTTATACAACTACACAAAAATAAAGTCGTCCTAAGGACCAATCCTAAATTTTTGCCAAAGGTTATTTCACCGTTCCATCTAAATCAAACAGTGGAACTTCCAGTGTTCTTTCCACAGCCAGATACCGTAGCTGAAAGGGCACTACATACATTAGATGTCAAAAGAGCATTAATGTATTACATTGACAGAACAATGAACATCAGAAAGACTAAACAACTCTTTATTGCATTTCAAAAACCTCATGCAGGAAACCCAATTTCAAAACAAGGTATAGCCAGATGGATAGTTAAATGCATCCAAATCTGCCACCTTAAAGCTAAACGACAGCTGCCCATTACACCAAGGGCACACTCAACCAGAAAGAAAGGTGCTACCATGGCCTTTCTAGGAAACATCCCAATGCAAGAAATATGTAAGGCAGCCACATGGTCTACGCCTCACACATTCACCAAGCACTACTGTGTAGACGTGTTATCCGCACAACAAGCCACAGTAGGTCAAGCTGTATTAAGGACATTATTTCAGACTACTTCCACTCCTACAGGCTGATCCACCGCTTTTGGGGAAATAACTGCTTACTAGTCTATTGCAGAACATGCGTATCTACAGCGACAGATGCCATCGAACTGAAAATGTCACTTACCCAGTGTACATCTGTTCGTGGCATCAGTCGCAGTAGATTCGCATGTGCCCACCCGCCTCCCCGGGAGCCTGTAGCAGTTTGGAAGTTACCTTCAATTATCTATATATGTATCATCTCAACCTTAAATCGGTGCATACTTAGTCACTCCATTGCATGGGCACTATTACTACAATTCAACTCCTACCTCACCCTCTGCGGGGAAAAACAATCGAAGATGGAGTCGACGCCCATGCGCAATGGAGACAAAAGGAGGAGTCACTCGGTCCCGTGACTCGAAAGACTTCTTCGAAGAAAAACAACTTGTAACACTCCGGCCCAACACCAGATGGCGAGCTATTGCAGAACATGCGAATCTACTGCGACTGATGCCATGAACAGATGTACACTGGGTAAGTGACATTTTCATTCTGAGGTACTAAGAGATGCAAGCAAGGTTAACACCTCCCAGGAATGGAATATCTTATACCCCCTGCAATTACTCCTCCAAACTTTACATATCACAGTGTGATAAGAAAGGCAGCAGACATGCTCGACTGATAGCTGCTATCATCTAAAATGAATATGCCACCTGGCAGCTACAACAGGCAAACCCCCTCTACAGACATTATAGAGGGTGAGGAAAAGAAGACAAGGAGCCTTACCCCTTCCTCCTCCTTCGCACTCTTCCAAGCTGCCATAGGGATGCAGCCCTAGTTCCATCTTTCCCGAACACATTGAGTCAGTTGGAGGACAGGTTTCCTCCTTTCCAGAAGTGTGGTGAGCCATTACTTCAGACCTTTGTGTTTTGCAAATTGTGGAAAGGGGGTATGCCTTACCCTTCTCCGCCTCCCATTCGTCCGCAGACAGCACTACCACAAGATTATTTGTGCGTCCTTCAACAAATAGTTCTATCCCTTTGCCAAAAAGACACAGATTTGTTCACAGAGCATGGGCAGGAATACTATTCTTGTTACTTCCTGGTCCCCAAGAAGTATGGCGGCATCATCCGATCCTACACCACAGGGTTTTGGAATGGTACCTCAAAAAAGGAAAAGTTCAAAATTCTTTCTTGCTTCAGTTTTTCTTGCAGTAGAAGCAGAAGACTTAATGGTGCCTGTAGCCCTGCAGGATGCTGACTTCCACATTCCTATGTTGCGTTCAGACTAAAACAATCTACACTTCAAGGTTGCGTCCAAGCAATACCATTTTGCAATCCTTCCATTTGATTTCACTTCTGCTCCTCGATTTTCCACAAAGTGTAATGGCAGTGGTTGCTGCCCATCTCAGGTGGGAGTCTCAGTATTCATCATCAAAGCCAGCTCTCCTGAAATGGTTGCAATCGACAACCCATTTGTTGTTCAGCCTGGGCTTTTCAAACAACAAACTCAAATCTTGTGTTATGCTGTCTCGGCACATCCTTTTCATAGGGTCAGTACTGGACACCACATTGAGTTCAGTACTGGACACCACATTGAGTCGCATTTTCCCCTCTTTAGAAGGTTCAAGACACTCAGGCTACGGTTCAGATGTTTCGGAGTGGAGTTATCTTTTCAGTCTTGACGATTTTACACCTGCTCAGTCTGCTTGTCTTTTGCATTCTGTTGGTAACCTGCGCACGCTAGCACATGAGGTCCTTCCAGTGGTGCTTCTACAGGCAGTCGTTCCTACACCATGGAGATCTCCAAAGCTTTATTGCAATATCCAGTGACATTGCAGTGAATCTATATTGGTAGAGTGTGGACAGCAACCTTATACAATTAAAGCTATTTCACCCTCTCCCTCCTGTGACCAAAGTGATCATGGAAGCCTCCACCCTTGTGTGGGGGCTCCATCGGGAGGACTTGGAAGATCACAAGTCTTCTTTCTCAAAAAACATTTTTTGCATATCAGTCTATTTTAATTACAAGCGCTATGTCTAGGGCTCAAGAACTTCCTCCCTTCCATTTGTAGTCAGTCGGTCCAGATCTTGATAGACAATACAACTTCGATGTGGTACATCAACAGACAAGGGAGCGTAGGGTTGCATTTCCTTTGCTGAGAAGCTCTACGACTCTAGTCCTGGGCTCGGGACAATCAGATCTGCATTGTAACACGTCACCTGGCCATAGTGCTCAACATGTGAGCAGACTACCTCAGCCAGCGTAATCTTGCTTGACCACGAGTGGCAACATCATCTGGAAGTAGTTAATGACATTTTCCATCTGTGGGGGGTCTCCTCTAATCTACCTACTTGCTACTCAGGAGAATGCTCACTGCCTGAAAATGTTGCCCTCCCTTATCCAATGCAAGGAGCATTTCGGGAGGGTGGTCGTGTTGCACTTGAGGTTAAATTTCCACCATATTATGCGATTCCTTCCATTCCCTTGTTTCCTCATGTCTTGCAGAAGATTGGTCTTAACTGGGCCCAAAAATCCTCATTACCCTGGACCAGTCACGAAGGACTTGGTATGTGGACCTCGTTCAACACTCACTGTGCCCTCCCCTCAGTCTATATCACAGCATAGATCTCCTGTTGCATAGGCAGGTTCTTCATCTCATCCTCCTGAACCTACACCTGCTTGCCTGGAGATTGACTGAGGCAACCTGAGCTCCTACTACCTACCCCCGGTAGATGTGTGTTATCTTGTGTTCACAAAGACAATCCACCAAGACAGTCTATTCAAGATAGATGGGGAAGGTTTGTCATATGTTCTAAACAAGATCCTCTTCAGGCCCATCTTTCTGACATCCTAACAATTCTCCTTCACATTGGCACTTCAGGGTTGTGCAGCTGGCTCTGTTAAAGTTATTTATTAGCCTTTCTGTTTGGCTGATCATCGTTCCTTTGTAAGTCACTATTATCAAATTGTTGAAAGGGCTAACTAACAATTTCCCCTTCTCCATTTAATGTGCCACCATGGGACCTCAACTTTGTTCTTAAATGTTCTCTGTACTGTGTTCTCTGTTTGAACAGTTGTACAGCTGTCCCTTAGGGCTTCTGATGTTTAACACTGTTTTATTGATCACACTTACATCTGTCAAATGAGGTAGTGAATTATAAGCCTACCTCTTTATTCCCAGACCAGCTTTGTTGAGAACTAGTACTGCCTTCTTGCCTGGGCTGGTCACCCGTTTCCACCTAGCCCAGTCCATTATCTTTCCAGCCTTCTATTTTCCCCCACATTCAACAAAGGAGGACAAAAGGCTGAAATGTCTTAATCCCAAATGAGCAGTCAGCTTCTATGTGGACAGGACCCATAAATTTAGGCTGGATGACCAGCTCTTCATGGTATATGTTGGAAAGACGAAGGGCAAGGCAGTGCATAAAAGAACGTTGGCACATTGGATAATTCTATGCATCGTTATCTGCCTTGTGCTGGCCCACAAAGTCCCCCCAGAAGGCATTTATGCTTATTCCACTGGAGCAAGAAAACCCACCCCACCCCCAACTGCGCTAGCGAGAGGTGTGCCAGTTGCATACATTTGTAAAGTGGCAGCCTGGTCATCACTCCACACTTTCGTTAAGCATTGTGTGGGCTATAAAAGTGAGGAGTGAAGATCACTTCACTTTCTCAGTGTTTCAAGACTTCTTAGTCTAACCACCCATGCACCCACTTCCTGGTGGGGGTGTGAGGAATCTGAAGGTAGAATTATCCATTAGAAGAAAAAGATACTTACCTTTCATAATGCTCTTGCTAGTGGATACTGTATCTGCAAGCAGATTCCTCAATGACCCACCCACCTTCCTGCTTCATGGCCAGTTATACCACAGATGTACTTCATGTGCCATGGACGTTGGTGTAACCTGATCACCTCAAAACTGCATTAAAAATAAGTGGACTGTAACTGACATCACGGGTTGGGATCGCTTAATGGCTCCAGTGACGTCACAAGATGGAGCCGTTGCCCCCTACGTATTGTTGGAAACGTATTGAAAACTTTCCGGATGCAGACCGGCACCTGGGATATTCAGAAGGTGAGAAATTTGTTGGTAGATACCGTATTCACCATATAGAATGATATTGAAGGCAAATAGCTTTTTTTTATTAGACTTGATGGTTTTAGTCTGTTGTCAATTTGAAGGCATCTGTAGTTAACAATGAACAGTTGTCATTTTGCAGTAATATAAGGTAACTGAAATGTTCATCCTATGTTTTCTTTATGAAATAAACAGGTACAACTTCTAGTAGCAATACAATGGTAGCTCAGCCTGATGGAAATCCTGACAGCAAGCACATGAGAGAGAGTGTGGAAGATAAGTGAGTAGATTTGTCATATTGCTACATGATCATTGTTGATCTGACCTTCTGAATTGCAGCCTGTTTACAAAGATGCGCCAATTCTCACCCACTATTGAGATTGGTTTATTATTTTTCTGCATTCTCTTTAGCAACCTATTCATAAATTAATGTTGTCATTAGACAATCAGCTCTGCGTTTCTCTTTAAATTAACATATTTTGTGTGTATCTGGTATTTCTATAACTTGAACCTACTCTAAGGGCAGTTGTTTGGTGTACATGGTGAAAGACTTTCATAAAGTCAACAAATGATAGGAGTGAAAGCTGTATGGTGTACTTAAATGTATTGTGATATAGTGTTTTTTTGAAGAGAGGAGCCTTCATCTTTTCTTAAATTGAAACTGCATTAAGCTGTCCTGATACAGCAATGTTCTTACCGGTTGTCGGTACATAGCTTGAAAAGGTTTGCTATCTTTTTCTTTTTTTCTTTTTTATACATCTTTGCCTGCAGTCTGACGGTGCCCTGGATGCAGGTGTGCTGAGAACCACCAGAGATGGTGAGCATGCCTCCAAGATAATTGAGGTGTCCTGGTCTTGAAGTCTTTGTAAATGATGCAGCTGGTTTTAAAGATGGTGTGGACTATCAAGTGAAGTCAATGGATGTTCCATCAGTATGGGAGCGACGTGATCACATTTCTTCAGGCCTTGTGTGAGAATTGCTGCATTGTGTAGGAGGCCCCTAAGGGGTACTAGTGTGGCGCCTGGGAGGCTGTGAAGTAGGACATTTCAGATGTAAAAGTATGAGGGCTTGAACAGCAGTTCTAAAGTTGCTTTCCCGAAGAAACAGTGTTTGAGGCATTGAATGTTTGAAACAGAGAAGACTTTCGAGTAGGGTTGTGTATCATCGGCATATTGGTGACTCTTGTTTCTGTTAAATGTTAGTAGAGCACCAGGCAGCTCCATATAAAGGTTGAAGATGACTGGGGACAGTATAGAAACCTGGGGAACTTTGCAGGTGATGGGGATCTATTTTGACTTAGGGGTGCCCATGTGAACAAGCTGGTACCAGTTAAGAACGTAGGAGGACAACCAGTGAATTCCATTCAAGACTTCAGAGTGGGCATTAGGGTACAGTGGTCAACTGTTGAAGGCAGCTTAGAGGTCCAACAATGTCAGGTAGTAAAGGTCATTTTCATCTGTAGTCAAGAGGGCATCAACAATGTCTGAGGTGGTGGTCTCCATACTGCAGCATGGTCTGAAGCCAGAGCGGTAGTCTTGCAGGAGATGGATAGCGTTAATTTCATATTGTTAAATATAGACTGCTCTTTTAGTGGCATTGCCTTTAAATCGTTGATGAGTGTGGCAGTAGTTAGCAAGGTGATTAGGATCTAGTGTAGATTTTTTTTTTTTTTTAGAAGTGGGAATATCTGGCCTGTATTGAGTGTTTCTGACGGTGCCTTCAGTGAGGAAGGCATTGACAATGGTAAGTAGGAGTAAGAGTGCATTCCCAAAGAGCTTTGATGAAGGACAGTGGTAAGACATCATATTCATAAGAAGTGACTTTGGGGTTGAGTATGTAGACTAGATCTAGTAGAGATAGGGCTTTGAAGGCAGACCTTTGTGGCATTCTGCGTGAAGTCCACAGATAAAGCATGCCTGGCGTCATCGATGTGCTGTTAGGTCTTCTAAATGTTTCACTGATGAAGAGATTAATGCATTGCTTGTCTCTATGAAGTGAGGAGTAGGTAAGTCGGACAGGAGTTTGATGCAGCGCTTGATTGTTGAAAAGTGTTCTGCTAATCTTGGTGGCTTGACTGGTGTGATGTGATGCCTGTGTGTTGCATGAAGGGACTTTAGTATCAAGAGTTCCTTCAGGATTCTGAATTTTGGTTCATTTTCCTTCCTGTATGCAGTTAGATTGTTTGTCAACATGGTCTTCAGAGTACCATGGTGCTGAAGGCTTTTCCTTGCACTTGTGAGTTGTTTAGGACATAGATATTCACATAGCTTTCCAAATGAATGTTGACGTTGTTTAGAAAGGTGTTGGTATTGGGTGTGGTGTTGGTAGGGTGCGTACACACATTAGATTGTCTATAGAGAAGTCTTTAAAGGTTCTGAAGATTTGGCCTTCTCTTTTGTGTTGACCTTTGTTTGTTGGTAGGGTGCCAACCAGGAAGATAGGAATGGCAAAGTGGTTGGTCCAGTGGGGTATGGGTGGTTCACATTGGATTATTGGTGTTGTTGAGAAGACAAGGTTGAGGATATGGGCTTTGGAGTGTATTGGTTGTGTGATTTGCCTTACCACGTTGATTGGTGTTTTGTTTTTGTTTTGTTTTTTTGTGCTTATGTTGTCTGAGAGGTTGCAGTCACCCAAGAGGGTGGTGTGGGCATAGTGGAATGGCAAAGTGGTGAGGAGATCTGAGAATTCATATTCTTGGGCTGCCAGTAGATGGGATAATAGGTAGCAGTCTCAGTTGTGGAGAGTGGGAAATGGCTGGTCAGCTGCTCCACGAAGTTGAGTGATAACATGCTTGACAAGGGTGCAGTGTCACGAGGACTTAAGAATGGCAACGAGGCCTCCTCCGTTAAGTACACAGTCTACACAATAGATCCTATAACCTGTGGGATGAAAGAAGTGTAGGATTCGTGAAGATGTGGGTGTGAGCTATGTTTTGGAAACAGGCTCTGTATATACTACATCAAAATGAGGTATAGTGTGCACAGAGTCCATGGGTTCAACAGAGGCTAAAGTAGTTAAGACTAATGCTCTCTTTTGTGTTTGTGTCATCGAGCAGTTAGGCTTATCAGAGGGTAGTGCAAAGCAATTGTTGTAAACACATAGTCAAGAAATGATTCACACACTCAATGACTAACCCCAGACCATTTGTTTTTATATAGCAAAACTATATTTGTTACTTTATTTCTATAACCAACAGATTCTCATTGGAGGTAAGTACAGTTGTAAAAATGTATCAAGCATATGTATCAAATGTACTTTATTTGGGTTTGGATAATAAAACAGTTTACAGTCAAGTAACACTTTTCACTATCAAAAGTTGACAATGCAGTTTCAAGTAAAGTGCTAGGGAAGGAAAAGTGTTAGTGCAGTTTTGGAGTAAGTACTTGACTTACAGTTCCAGTCTCCGGGAGTTAGTATGCCCACTGGTCAAGGTTCAGAAGGACCCCAAACATGCAACACATGGCCGGCCCTGTACAGAGGTCAAAGTTGGTGTTGGATTTAGGATGGGATTCTATGGAGACTAGGGACTCTTGGAAACAGATCTGCTGACAGGTCAGTACCTGGGACTTCGGAGGGCAGACCTTGGGGGGGTTTAAGTGAGCACCAGGGGGGCCACAGGTTAGCACCAAACACACACCCCCAGCGACACAAGGGCAGCCGGGTGCAGGGTGCAAACATAGTGTCGGGCTCCCAGTGCTTTTCAGTAGGGGGACCCCAGGAGGTAACAAAGATGCAAGTTATGTCCAGGGGGTTGGTTCCGGAAAACCAAAGGCTGGACAAGGTGGAGGGCCATCTGCTGAACATTGCTGGACCATCAGTCTGATTCCCTAAGGCCAGGGGGCATTGCGTATCTTTGTCCTGTTCTCTCGTGGTCAGGGTGGTCCTTCAGATTTAGGCTGTAGGCATCTTGGTATTGGCCAGGAGGAGTCCACCCAGGGTGGACACAGGGTCTGAATCGCCTGTGCAACTGCTCTGCAGCGGCGGGCTGCCTGGACCCAGGACGCGGGTGTCAAGTGCTGAGTGGGCAGGATTCGCAGATCCAGGGAGGTTCTGGAGTCCTCCTTGGAGTTTCTTGTGTACAGGGCTTTCCTTGGGAGTTGTTGGTCCTCTGGTGGGCAGGCACTCCTCTGGGTGTTTGTAGAGGTCACAGGTCCTGCAGGATGGTCACCTTTTGGTAGCAGAGGCCTTCAAGCTGCAGACAGCCCGGTAGGACTGGGGCCAAGTCATTTGTTGTCTGGAGTCTTCACTGCCTTTGCCCACTCGCTTTGGGAAGGCGGGGCACATTCCTAACCCTAGTGGTCTCCCGTCCTTGAAACCAAAATGAAAGATTCTGCAATGAGGGGGGTTGACTTCAGCTGTAGACACGTTAGGGGTGGTCCTAGCTGGAGTGGTCACTCCTCCCTGTTTTACCTATTTCTCCCCCCACCCCCCCTGGACTTGCTGCCAAAAGTGGACTTCGTCCCAGTGGATAGGTTTGGGGGGGTAGGGGGGGTGCCCTGGGGCACTGTAACAGGGGGCCTGAGCCTTTGCGGCTCAGTGCCAACTGTTGCAGTTCCTACAAGGGGGAGGTGTGAAGCACCTCCACCCAGAGCATGGCTTCTTTCTGACTCCAGAGAGCACAAAGGCTCTATCCTCATGGTGTCAGAAACCTGTCTTTTAGAGACAGGCTGGCACAGGCTGGTCAGCCTTACACTAATGGGTTGGTTCAAATACAGGGGACATCTCTAAGATGCCTTCTAGGTGCATTGTACAATAAATCCAACACTGGCATCAGTGTGGGTCTATTGTGCTGAGAAGTTTGATACCAAACTTCCCAGCCTTCAGTGAAGCCATCACAGAGCTGTGGAGTTTGTAATGACAAACTGCCAGCCCACGTTCTTAATATGGCGACACTGCACTTACAGTGTCTAAGATGGACTTAGACACTGTAGGGCTATATTGCTTATGTAACCCTCACCTCTGGTATAGTGCACCCTGCCTTAGGGCTGTAACCAACACAGGCAGTGGTTTGTGGGCATGGCGCCCTGAGAGGAATGCCATGTCGATTTTAGCTTTCTCCCCACCAGTTCACACAATCTGCAGTGGCAGTGTGCATGTGCTTGGTGCGGGGTCCCTTAGGGTGGCACAATACAATACATGCTGCAGCCCTTAGGGACCCTACCTCGTCTCAGAGCCCTTGGTACCACTGGTATCTTTTATAAGGTAATTAGCTGTGTGCCAGGGATGTGCCGATTATGGTAACAATGATACAGTTTAGGGAAAGAACACTGGTGCTGGGGCCTGGTTAGCAGGATCCCAGCACACACACAGTCAAGTCAACATCAGATGTCTGGCAAAAAGTGGGGGTCTAACCATGCCAAAAAGAGCACTTTCCTACACTGTGTCTGTGATGAGGAGGGTATCAAGCTTGTGATGGGCGATGTTATGGCTGGTGCATGGAGTACCCGCAGATTGCGTTTTCTTATTAACATGTTTAGAAATTGGCTACTATGTGTGTTCTGCATTGACAGCTTCTCCATGCAGCAAAGGTCAATGTGGATTAGTCTTAATTTTCTGTCTCTGCTTGCCTTTCTTTATTCAGAAAGCATATCCTCTTTGCTTTCTTGTGTGTTTGCTCTTCAACTGGCGGCTGAGGTCATGCTACAGACTAGCCATCTCTAATTTCCCCTACACCCAGAGTTAAGCAGTTCTCATCTTAGGTCCTCTCCGGCAATGGCTACAGAATATTCAACATAATTCATGAGGAACAGGTCGATTTCAGGTTTCAAGCTAACCATTGTGTAAATTATTTTCATTTAAATTAATTTGATGTAGGTTCATATGGATTTGCATATCCAGACTTTCATGTTACACATTTTTCATGCTGACTAGAAAAATAGGATCCTGTACTTCTTGTCAATATTCTTGTGCAGCTGAGCATTGAGGTCAGCGAGAATAAGTTTAATTCTTCTCCAACTTGCACAGCAACCTAGCTTAAAGGTTGTATTCTGTCTTAAAATGTCTTTAAGGAAGGATGAAGACTGGCTGGATGCATTGATGGCACCTAGAGTAATCACCGACTGTGCCAGATTATGACTGGTGCAGGTATACTATCTACACTGTGCTTATCTTACCCCTGTCAGGCTGCATAGGGCAGATCTTCTGGTCAGTCCACAGTGCAACCACTCATTGTCCAACTTCTTCTATATGATCTGGTCATGCCCAGTCATAACATGTTAGTGGAAGGCGATCCTGGCTGAGCATTCCATGGTGCTGGGTCAAACATTGGACCTCTGCCCACCTGTAGTTCTATTGGGATAGGGTGGGGGGTGGAGGTTTTCACAAGTTGACAAGAGTCTGTAATTGTGACTTGCTGTTTTGGCCACAAAACAATAAAAATGTTTATTAAAAAAGAATGTCCTTAAGGATACAGTAAGTTTACAGCTTTTCTAATACAGGGAGTGCAGAATTATTAGGCAAATGAGTATTTTGACCACATCATCCTCTTTATGCATGTTGTCTTACTCCAAGCTGTATAGGCTCGAAAGCCTACTACCAATTAAGCATATTAGGTGATGTGCATCTCTGTAATGAGAAGGGGTGTGGTCTAATGACATCAACACCCTATATCAGGTGTGCATAATTATTAGGCAACTTCCTTTCCTTTGGCAAAATGGGTCAAAAGAAGGACTTGACAGGCTCAGAAAAGTCAAAAATAGTGAGATATCTTGCAGAGGGATGCAGCACTCTTAAAATTGCAAAGCTTCTGAAGCGTGATCATCGAACAATCAAGCGTTTCATTCAAAATAGTCAACAGGGTCGCAAGAAGCGTGTGGAAAAACCAAGGCGCAAAATAACTGCCCATGAACTGAGAAAAGTCAAGCGTGCAGCTGCCACGATGCCACTTGCCACCAGTTTGGCCATATTTCAGAGCTGCAACATCACTGGAGTGCCCAAAAGCACAAGGTGTGCAATACTCAGAGACATGGCCAAGGTAAGAAAGGCTGAAAGACGACCACCACTGAACAAGACACACAAGCTGAAACGTCAAGACTGGGCCAAGAAATATCTCAAGACTGATTTTTCTAAGGTTTTATGGACTGATGAAATGAGAGTGAGTCTTGATGGGCCAGATGGATGGGCCCGTGGCTGGATTGGTAAAGGGCAGAGAGCTCCAGTCCGACTCAGATGCCAGCAAGGTGGAGGTGGAGTACTGGTTTGGGCTGGTATCATCAAAGATGAGCTTGTGGGGCCTTTTCGGGTTGAGGATGGAGTCAAGCTCAACTCCCAGTCCTACTGCCAGTTCCTGGAAGACACCTTCTTCAAGCAGTGGTACAGGAAGAA
This sequence comes from Pleurodeles waltl, assembly GCF_031143425.1. Classification (NCBI taxonomy): domain Eukaryota; kingdom Metazoa; phylum Chordata; class Amphibia; order Caudata; family Salamandridae; genus Pleurodeles; species Pleurodeles waltl. The sequence goes on from NC_090437.1 coordinate 982,025,041, forward strand.
GTCTGCATCCTTCAAGAAAAACATGATTTTCATGCAGGACAATGCTCCATCACACGCGTCCAAGTACTCCACAGCGTGGCTGGCAAGAAAGGGTATAAAAGAAGGAAATCTAATGACATGACCTCCTTGTTCACCTGATCTGAACCCCATTGAGAACCTGTAGTCCATCATCAAATGTGAGATTTACAAGGAGGGAAAACAGTACACCTCTCTGAACAGTGTCTGGGAGGCTGTGGTTGCTGCTGCACGCAATGTTGATGGTGAACAGATCAAAACACTGACAGAATCCATGGATGGCAGGCTTTTGAGTGTCCTTGCAAAGAAAGGTGGCTATATTGGTCACTGATTTGTTTTTGTTTTGTTTTTGAATGTCAGAAATGTATATTTGTGAATGTTGAGATGTTATATTGGTTTCACTGGTAATAATAAATAATTGAAATGGGTATATATTTGTTTTTTGTTAAGTTGCCTAATAATTATGCACAGTAATAGTCACCTGCACACACAGATATCCCCCTAACATAGCTAAAACTAAAAACAAACTAAAAACTACTTCCAAAAATATTCAGCTTTGATATTAATGAGTTTTTTGGGTTCATTGAGAACATGGTTGTTGTTCAATAATAAAATTAATCCTCAAAAATACAACTTGCCTAATAATTCTGCACTCCCTGTATATTGAAGGGAAATCTTGAGTGACAGAGCCTCTACACGGAGCTTAAAATATTGAGGAATTTGTCCATGTTGGTAAGATCTCCTGAGGCCAATATTCTAGACCTCGACAGTATCTTAACACATGTATTTTCTTCTTCGTGACTTTATATTTTTCAAACTTCCATATGAGGTAACTCAAAATGTTACGTCAAATGCAGACAATTTTTAAGTTTTAAATTACAATTCATATTCTTTTAATTATGCTTACATCATCATTATGAAGTTGCGGAAAGTTAGTCTCCTTACTTCCCATTAAAGTGTATTTATTCTTCTCAGTGTTAAACGTGATTTGATAGTTGGGAGCTGGAAAGAAGTAGAGATGGCATGCTCATCAATAGCTCACAGAACAAATTATACCAACCAAAATCATTGCCCCATTGAACACGTCCATTTGGGCCACTCTAGCAAAAAATAGGAAAGTTGAAGTCTTAGAAGAAACAATTTGTTTTAACTAATGACCTTAAAAAAAGCAAACGGACCCTACTGCTACAAATACACAACACATTAACAAATCTTGCTTGTGTGAGAGCCAGTAGCTTTGAGACTACAAGATACTTTTTCTACACACTGCTCCTCATCCACTCGTGGGTCAAGAGAGCCATGACCTCTCAATATAGTTTCATGTTGGTGCAAATGGCATACTCCACCATGAATGGATAGATGGAATGAATGGATGGATGGAAGAAGAGCATATTTATTATGACATCCTCACGCCTGCATGCCATCAAATAGAAATGAGTCCACCTCCCTAGCATTCTTCCAAGGGTCTTCATCGCACTGGGGGCTAACACACTGTAGTTTAAAGTCTTAAATGGGTCAATATTCTTCCTAGACCCAGCCACACGCCTCTAATTGCTTAGAGGAGCAGACCTACATGTACCTTTTCTCCTCCACTAGCCCAGAAAGCAGCAACCTCACTCAGTCTATATCCAAATGCCATGCATCATGACCTTTTAGGCAGGGAATGATGACCACTGAACCTACTTATGCACATCGTCTGTCTTGTTACTGTAAAGTGGCAGTTTACCTGAGCCCTAGTTGCTGCCTGCCCCACCTAGGTCTAATACGTTTTGCACCATCATGAGTTGATACGTGGACTTTAATGTAACCTTTGCACCCCACCCCTCTTTTCTATGTCAACCCCATCCCTGACCTGTGTAAGATTCACTGTGCATTACCTAGTGACTGTATGGTCCTTGTAAGTCCTCAGGTATTGTCTCCATGCTCACCTTTCCATTTCTGTATGAGATGCTTCCTGGTACCTAAGCAGGTATGTCTGTGGACTTAGAAGGCTGTCTCACCACCCACAACAAAACCGCATAAGTAAAACAAAAATAATTTTAAAAGCCTGTGCCTTCCCACTCATCAGCAATACTACCTAAAAGAAGTTTGCTACCATTGTTCATAGACCAAACCAGCATTTAAGTCAAATGCATGGGTTTTTCAAACCAACTATAGCCACAACTCCCCTCTGAGTAAAACCAGAAAGGTAGTACTTAGCTGTATCAGCTTTGGCCTACGGCAAGAGATAAAATGATGGAAATGAGAAAAAGGAGGAACACAAATGGAAAACAGTAACAAAGAGAGAAAGAAATTATGGAAAAGGGCATGTAAGAGCAAAATGGACAAGAGTTTTAGGCTCACTGAAGAAAGATATATGAAATGGAATCAAAACAAGTAGGCATCAATCTCCCTGGCATTCAGCAGCTCCAGTGTAGAGCTCCTAAGAAAAACTTGTATCCGTCCACTGATTTTTACAGTTTAATGACTGCATGTTCCTGGCCTACATCTGCTGTCTCTTCAATACCATAACCATATAAAAATACAGAAAACACCCTCTTTTCCACATACAGTACCTTCCTGCCTGTTGAGTTACCAACCTAAAAGATGGGTCTGTAAATTAATTACTGAATGAATGTGCTTAAATTAGGTGCTCACTATTTCAGTGGGGTCTCTTGGTGCTGATACACGATGCATCCCTAGAAAATACAGGTTCTCAAGGGTGACTTAAAGCTGATCAAAAGAGGAGGATTTCGAGCTGTTTTAGAAGGAAACTCCAAAAAGATTCCCTTCCTACTACCTATAGGTTTGAGCCTGTACCTGGAAACCACTAATGGCTTGGCCTTGACTGCACAAGAGAGGGGGCATTTTAAAAATGCTGTTTAGGGACATCTGACTGTATTGCTGAAAACACCTAAACAGACACAAACCTCATGTATAACTGATGCAGTTGTTAAGTGGCAGCTAGTGCTTAGACTTTCTTGCCTGTGAGTCAGGATCACTGAATTTGATACCAGCTACTGCCACATAATGTTCTATTGGAAGATGGGCCGCTGCTGCGTTGGGAATCCCTGTATACTGAATGCTGCAGTGGTCTATTCTGAAATCCATCAGTGCCTGACCATCATCGCTTTGTGTTTTTAGGACAAAAGAGGAAGGATACATTTAACACTTTTCAGCTGGTGGAAACAGTCCACCACTTTACCTAAGCCTCTAAAGTCCTCTTGCAGTACAATGAAAAGCCTAGGTTTTTCACTGACGTTCAGGGGTTAGAATTTGATTCAGCATTGTTGCAATCTGTAGAGCACTAACTTCTCCTTCACCTTTCCCCTCAAAATGCTGCATTTGGTTTTTGAATTGTTCGTCCCAGCTGACTTTTGTTAGTTAAGAGTTCTTGAAGCAAAGGAAGATGGATGGAGGTTCTGATTACCTTGATGTAGATTTGGGTGCCACGAGAATAGGATTGTACTTCATACTTGAGAGTTAGCAAACCTATTGTACAAAGGGCACATGTAGCGTTTGAACAAGACCAGGATTGGGGGGGGGAGCGGGCTTTGATACCCCACTGTCCAGGCACTCAAAGGACAAAAAAAGCATTGTTTAAATTTGTGCTCATCGGTTCGTAAATCAAGTAAGTTACTTTATTGCTGCTGATACGGCAAAGACTACTCCCAACCTCTGTAATTGGTTCACTGGTTTACAGTATCAAAACTGCTCACAGATATAGCATGACCAGGAGGCAGCCCGCTACATCATCAGCTTCGGAGTGCACTGTCCTTCCCAGAACAGGATCTAAATCCTCCTCATAAAATGGAGAGGTTATTGAGGTTATAACACTTATGTTGTAGTTATATGACCACCTCCATGATTTTAGCCAACCTAGGAAGGTTAGCAATAGGCATATAATTGAATAGAGTGGCTGGAACAAGGTTTGGCTTTAATAGGGGAATTTCTGATGGATACATCTACCTGTGATTCTTTACCTTCTGAATACCCCAATGCGCTAGCAATCTGCGGAAACTTCTTGATAGTTCTCCACATCAATGAGGGCGTTGTAATGCCTTGGCTCCACATGCGACTCAGCGTGATGTCATCGAAGCCATTAGAAGCTCTCATTGGCGTGCTGACATCCATTATCTTTTTTTCCCCACCTTTGATGTGCAACGGTTTTCTCACCTCTCCATTAGGTTTGCTGTTGGCAACAGTGTTTCAGGTTGGAAAACAGTAGAGGCTGTTTTCTGTAACAATGTCTCCACCAAGAAAGTCCAGATTCAAGCCCTGCCGGTAGTGTGCAGGTCAGATGTTGATCGCTGCCCCTCACAACGAATGTTTCTGGTGTCTCAGCTCGGACCATGATGTCAACACCTGTTCATGTCAGAAAATGAACCCGAAGGCCTTGAAATAAAGAGGCAAAGCTCTTCATGACCAAGGCATGGAAGGAGAAAATTAGTCATTAAAAGTTGTGTCCTCATTCGAAGTTGCCGTCTCCTCACTCCTTGAAGTCATCCAAGAGGAAGCACAAAAAAAGCAGCGTCACAGTTCCCAAAGTCGATTTCGAGAGGTGTTATTTCAATGCCGGTGTTACAACATCAGAGGCCGACTGAAGTCTCTCTGGCTCCATCTCCTGTAGCATGTCCAATGTCACCTTCGAGTCCTGAAAGCCCTCTAACTTTGCCTGTGCATCCTGATCCGGAGCCAGAGGTGGTTCCTCCGCCTCCAGCTCTTCTCCACCTTCTCGACTGGAGCAAGAGTATCCAGTTTTCCCTGTTCCTTGAACAGATCCTTCTAGCTTCCTAAATTTGCTGTGTAACATGTTTAGCAGGCTGTGATTCCATCTGGTGCTCTTGCGGGCCCCATGGGTCTGATGTTGTATTCTCCTTGGGAGGCTTCCCGGCGCGGTATCAGCAGATGCCTTTCCTTCCATTCATGCAGATGGTCTCAGTACCGTGGCCTTCTCCGGTGCCAAGGAAGGGGACTCCTTTGCCAGTTGACGATCGTAAGGTGTCACCGGTGCCAATTGTGTCCTCACCAACGTCGGAAGGCTTCATGCCATTCTCATATCATTCGACTGCAGTTCCTGTGGGTTTAGAGACTCAGGTGTAGAAGTCTCAGACACTGCTAAGGATGTCACTGGTGCTGATTCAGTCTTTTCGGGTGCCACTGCTGGAGTCGAGGCATAGATCCCAAAGGAAAGCTCAGAGCCTTAATGAGAGGAGAATTTTGTGTACCCAGCAAGATCATGACCTGGAAGAAGGTGAGACACTTTGACATTATCCAGATTTTGAGGGGCTGGACATTGCAAGTGGTTTGGACACTTCACCAGAATGGGAGTTATTGTCACCAAAATGCATGCCTCCTCCTGCGGTCACGTCATATCATGCAGTGATATGGTTGGCTGCAGATATGTTGGAGTTGCCCCTTCCTCAAGCTGAACTTAAGCTAAATCTTTTGACAGAGGTACTGCATTCTGTTTTCTGTGCTGGAACCACTGTTGCCTTTTAACAAGGCTTTAACTGAGCCTGTGTTGGACATTTGGTAGTCTTGACCCATTGCCATAAGGTACAAGGCTCCTCCAGGGGATCCTGTGTTTTGAGTAGTTATCCATCACCCAAAGGGTTGGTGGTACAGGCTTTCTGTTCCAGGGTCCTTTCCAACTTCTCCAGTGAGAAGCGAGTCTAAGAAGGTGGAGCAATCCGTGAAGATGTTTTCTTTGGGGAGTATGGCTCCGAAGCTAACAAATGCTACGTGTCTTTTAGGCCGATGTATTCACACCTTGATGGATTCTGCCAGGACAGTAATTGCAAAGTTGCTGGATGATGTTCAGAGGCACTTAGTACAACTGTTAAATGAGAGCCAGGCGGCAGTAAGGCAAGTTATCCAGTCGCTTCTAGACACAGCTGATTTAGTGGCTAGCGCAATGGGGACCTCAGTTGCTACACAAAGACATAGTTGGCTAAGGGGGTCTGGAGTTTCGCTGATGTGCAAGCCACTCTGATGAATTTGCCCTTGGATGATGCAAGGCTATTTGGTGTCAAAGCTGATTCTGCCTTGGAGAGATTCAAGGACAGCAAAGCGACCGCTAGCTCTTTAGGCCTTCAATCTCAGCCTAGAGACTACAGGCTGTTTCTCAAGTTCCAGGGTTTTGGCCAGTACACCTCCTTTCATGGCAGACAGCAGTTCCAGCATCAGCAGCAGTCCTCCAATCCACCGTACGAGTCTTACAGAGGGCATGGCAAAGGTGGACAATGAAGAGCCTCCCTTCAGCCCTCCTCCTCCTCTACTTCCCCAGCCACTGTCACAGGAAAGCAGTTCTAGTTTCATGGAGCATGCTTTCGTTGTCAGTGGGAGGAAGGTTTGTCCCATTTTCTACCAAAGTGGAGGTCCATAACAATAGATCTGTGGATTTTGAGTATTGTAGAAAATAGGTACACCCTACCCTTCCAGAAATTTCCTCCACCTTCCTTCCCCATCACAGTTTGTGTTCCGAGGAGCATCTGCTACTACAGAAGGAGGTCCTGTCCCTTCTTTAAAAGGGTGCAAGAGAGTTCCAGAGCAGGAACGGAGTCAGGGATGTTACTCACGGAACTTCCTGAATCCCAGAAAGGATTTCAGTTTGCGTTTTGATCATAAACCTCAGGGTTTTGAATTTGTTTCTCAAACAGGAGAAATTCAAAATGCTGACCCTGGCACTGGTGTTTCTTGCCCTGGACAAGAAAGACTGGATGGTTTCAATCGTTCTGTCAGATGTGTATTTTCACATTGCCATTCTGCTGTCGCACAGGAAGGTATTCTGCCTCATGGTGGGGTCTCAACAGAACCAGTTTGCTGTCCTTCTGTTTGGTCTTACTTCTGCACCTCAAATCTTCACGAAGGTGATGGGTGCAGCACATCTCAGAAGGTGGTGAGTAGTAGTATTCCCTGGACGATTGGATGCTCAAAGCCAAGTCTGCAGAGTTGATGTTCGGTCACTTGCAGTTGACAACTCAGTTGTACAACCTGGGCTTTTCCATCAACATGCCCAAATCTTACCTAGAGTGCTCTCAGCGCACCCTGTTCATTGGGACAGTACTGGACACTACAGTGAATCGTGCCTACCCTCCTTTTCAGAGGCCCCGGGACATTCAGCCTATGATTCCGATGGTTCAGAGTGCACCAATGGTTCCAGTCCTGAAGGTTTTGCCTGCTCTGTCTGATAGCCTCCTGATATAGGTTTGGGGGATGCGTTTCAAATGGACTGGGGCTCCTAACTGCTTTAAGCATTTCTCCCGCACCCTTAATTCCTCAAGTTCTGATTGCCAAGACCAGGCCCAAGTCATAGTAATCACCCCTTATTGGCCCTCTCACTGTGCTGTCTGCTCAGTCTCCCTCACAGGACAGACCTCCTCCTGCATTCTCCGAGGCTGGTTCTATATCCCCAACTCCAGAGTCTTCCCGATTATGTGGTGGATGCGATTTTATCTACCAGGAGACAGCCCACCAAGACGGTTTATGCTGGAAGATGGACTAGGATTGTAAAGTGGTGTGAGAAAAGCTCTGTTGACCCTTTGAGAGCTCATTTGTCTGATATTTCACATTTTGTGCTTTCCCTAGCACAGCAAGGTTGTGCAGTTGCAACAGTTACAGGATATTTGTCTGCCCTTTCAGCTTTCCTTGGTTTACCCAACCAACCCTCTCTGTAACTTATCATGCTAAGTTTTACTAATGGACTTACCAATAGTTATCCTTTTCACTCGGTTTATCATGCATCAGTGCAATCTTAATTTGGTAATAATTTACCTTATGGTTACTCCGTTTGAACCCTTACACAGTTGTCCTTTGCGACTACTTACTTTCAGAACTGTTTTTCTGGTTGCCATAACTTTGGCTAGACATGTTAGTGAATTGCAGGCATTAAGTATGAAACACCTCTTCAACACTTTCTATGCAGATGACTTGGTATTGAGAACCAGGGCTGCTTTCCTGCCAAAGGTTTTTACTCTTTCCACTTGGGCCAGTCTATCACCCTTTATACCTTCTATCCTTCTCTACATCCATCTAAAGAGGAGGAGAGGCTACATCGTTTGGACCCTTAAAGGTCTGTGAACTTTTATGTGGACAGAATTTATGATCTCCGACTGGATGATCAGCTGTTTGTTGGTTATGTGGGTAAGATGAAAGGAAAAGTAGTGCACAAGAGGACATTTTCCAGATGGATAATCCTGTGCATAAAGATCTGCCACACCATGGCTAACAAAGAACCATCTTGAAGGTATTAGATTGCATTGTATTAGAGCAAAGTCTTCTACTTATGCTTTAGAGCAAGGTGTCCCTGTAGTAGACATTTGTAAAGCGTCAACTTGGGCCTTCCTCTGCACATTTGCGAAACACTCTTGCTTAGACTCCAAAGTCAGGAGGGACGGTAATTTTGCCCGTTCTGTTTTACAACATTTTTGGGTATATGCAGACTGCAAGTGCGGGACTGCTTGGGGATTCTTTTCAAAAGGTGGGAAATCCACAGGTACATGTATTCATCAGAAACACAAATTACTTACCTGTGGTATAACTTTTTCTCATGGATACAGTATCTATCTGTGGATTCCTCACTTACCCATCCACCTCCCTGTTGCTTGTCTGCATATTTAAAAAATAATTCTGTTTGTATATTGTTTATGTATTTTTCTGTTTCATATAAATATTTCTTTTATATTTGTGTTGCGACATGTTATACTCGTGATGTTGGTTTCACGTCATGGATGTTGCCTCAAAGGCACAATAAAAGTAGTTGGAAACTGACGTCAGCACGCCAACAAGTTGCTTGCGGAGCTGTGGCATTATGACTCCCTCTTCAACGTAGAGCTCTATGAAGAAAAGTTTCCATGTAACGCCGGCACATTGTGATAGTCAAAAGGTGAGGAATCCACAAGTAGATACTGTATCCACCAGAAAAAGCGTTATCAAAGGTTAGTAACTTGTTCATTAATCTTACATTTTAACAATGAAGGAACAAGGTCCCCAAATGATGGCTGAATCAGGCACTGGGTGGTAGGGCTGAGCTGGGCAGCAGATGTATTCAGTATCTAGGCATGAGCTGAATCAGTAGGGACACGTGAGCTTAGAGGGCAGTAGTATCATTTCTATGTCTCTTAAAAGGAAGTTGAGGAGAAGACAGTAAAAGGAAGCAGGAGGGGGTGTGTTTGGTTCATTAGCCCCTTAGTGAAAGGGATCGGGATTGGTTGCAGGTTGTTATATCACAGGTAAGTATATCAGAAATCATTTTATTGCAGCCACTTCCTCAGGAGGACTTCTGCATTCTAACTTTGCAGGTAAGTTTAGAATTATGTTTTTATACTTTTTATGTCTTGTTTATAGATTTGTCTATTTTTCTTTAACTAAACATCTGTTTGCATAATTTTTATTTCAACTTTTTAACTATGCCTTTTACTTTATTCTGCTTAAAATCTGTTTGAAAGAAAATGATCAATAATAATATACATTAAAAATATAAAATGTTTTAATATTATAAATGTATTTCAGTATTTTTGTAGTCCTATAAATGCAATTGTGTGTATATATATATATATATGTGTGTGTATGTATATGTCTCTCTCTCTCTAATATATATATATATATATATATATATATATATATATATATATATATATATATATATATATATATATATAAATGTTCGATGGCATGTGTAGCTGCAGATACACATGTTATGCATATCGATTCCGACATCTAGTGTTGGGCTCGGAGTGTTACAAGTTGTTTTTCTTCGAAGAAGTCTTTTAGAGTCACTGGATCGAGTGACTCCTCCTCTTGGTTCCATTGCGCATGGTCATCGACTCCATTGTTAGATTGTTTTCTTTCTGCCGTCTGGTTCGACGTGTTTCCTCTCTCTCCGAGATTTCAATTCGGAAATCTTTAGAAAACCTTCCCTTTCGTCGGTATTGTATTAATCGCGTTCTCCATCTAGCATCATACCAGTAGTACCGTTGGAAAACCACTTTGTTCACCCTTCGGGGCGCTCGTGCCTAACTCGGGCTTATTCGGGCCGACCTCATGGAGAGCCTGATGGATCGGACTCCATTCCGATTCTGTCCTCGGTGCCATGCCAAGTACTAGCATTTGGTTTGCAACCTCTGCCTTTCTCCATACCATCAGGAGGAAAACTGCGAGGCCTGTCTATTGTTTCGATCGAAAAAGACTGTTAGAGACCGAAGAGCAAGAAGGCTGGAAATGGCGTAGAAGAGCAGTGAACATCTTGACTTAACCGAACAGGAAAAGACGCACACATCAGTCTCTATCCGAGACAGAGTCTGAGCAGGAGTCCGAAGACGACAGACCCATCACAGCCGGCCAGCATGTGAGTACGTCTGCCCCTGCACCCCCACACAAGAAACATCAGAAGGCCTTGTGTACACCACTGCTGGAAGGCCATGGTTCGGCACTAAAAAAGGCCACTTACCTCCGACTACTTCGGAGTCGACAAAAAATATCAAGGGCTCCATTTCGGACTCCAGCAGAAAACAACAATTTTCGGAGTCGAAAATTAGAAAGACAGATTCGGAGTCGAGACCTTCCACAACATTTTCCATACCGAAAAAACATCAAACTTCGGAACCAAAAAAGACAGGTTCTACAGAGGCGCAAGGACTTTACAAAAAACTACGAGAAAGCCATAAAACCTCTGAGGAAGAGTTGGACATTAAACCCATTCTGCAAATTATGGATGAGAGGCAATCTAGGATACACATCCATAAAGAGACAGGGATAATTATTACAGCACCTTCTCTACAGACAGAGAAAGCTGGAATTCCAAGAAGAACTGGACACCGCACAGCCCCCAGTAAAAGTGCCAAAGCAAAAAGAGAAGCTAGTACCGCCTCATTCTCCACAATTATCTGTCTCACCCCACACCAGCCCTCCTCCAATGCCTTCTCCAACACATTCTTTTGATTCTCGACAAGACACTGTAGATCCATGGGACCTTTAAGATCCTGATCCCATCCCAGATAACGACCCAGACACCTACCCCTCTAAACCATCTCCACCTGAAGATACTATAGTATACAATCCGGTCATAGCCAGGGCTGCAGCCTACCATGGGGTAACAATGCACACAGATCCATTAGAGGGAGATTTTTTTGTTTAACACGTTATCCTCAACACATTATAGGTACCAATGCCTCCCATTGCTACCAGGCATGGTAAAGCACGCAGACCAAATTTTTTATGAGCCTGTGAAAGCAAGAATAATCACACCTAGAATAGAGAAGAAGTATAAGCCTGCACCCTCTGATCCTGATTACATCACCCATTAGGTGCCTCCCGATCCAGCAGTGGTTAGTGCTGCACGAAAGAGGGCAAATAGCCAGTACTCAGGAGATGCGCCCCCTTCTGATAAGGAGAGCAGGAAATTTCACGCTGCAGGAAAGAGTTGCGTCCCAAGCAGCAAATCAATGGAGGATAGCTAATTCCCAGGCACTGCTAGCCCGTTATGATAGAGCCCATTGGGATGAGAGATGCAGGATATCATACAGCATCTCCCAAAAGAGCACCAGAAGAGGGCACAGCAGGTAGTAGAGGAAGGGCAAGGTATCAGTAACAACCAGATAAGGTCTGCCCTTGATGCGGCTGATACAGCTGCAAGGAGCGTGAACACAGCAATTACCATTCGAAGACATGCATGGCTGCGCTCCTCTGTTTTTAAACCAGAAATCCAACAGGCTGTGTTAAACTTGCCTTTTGACAAGAACATTTTTTTTGGGCCAGAAGTGGACACTACAATAGAAAAATTGCGAAAAGACTCTGATACAGCCACGGCAAGGAGTGCTTTCTATACTACACCATATAGGTGGTCATTTCATAAGCCTCAGTTTCGAGAAGGTTTTAGACCACAATCCTCTGAGGCATCAACTCGACAAGCAAAACCAACTTATCAAACCCAGTACCAGCGAGGTGGGTTTGGAGGCACATATAGAGGACAATACTCTAGAAATAGAGGTAAATTCCAAACCTCTAAACCAGTGGTTCCCAACCTGTGGTCCGGGGACCCCTGGGGGTCCGCAAAGCTTCCTGAGGGGGTCCGCGACTGCTTAGAAATGTAAATAATATAGACATATTAGGTTCCTAGCTTTCAGTAATGACTTAGTGGGGGGGTCCCCGGAATCGAATGATTCAGTGGGGGTCCCCGGGTCCCAGTAATGATAAAGTGGGGGTCCTAAGAAGTTGAAAGATTGGGAACCACTGCTCTAAACAACCAGCTACACAACCAAAACAGTGACTTTCCTCACTCCCTTCCACTCCACACATCTCCTGTGGGGGGAAGATTACAGCAGTTCCATGCACATTGACAAAATATCACCACAGACAACTGGGTGTTATCAATTATCCACAATGGCTATTGCTTAGAATTGATAAACACTCCGCCAACTATTCCACCAAGATATCATAAATTAACCCCAGAACATACAGTTCTGTTACAACAAGAGGTTCAAACTCTACTACTCAAACAAGCAATAGAATTAGTTCCACAGTCTCAGCTCGGAACAGTAGTTTACTTACTATACTTTCTAATTCACAAAAAAGATGGCACCCTCAGGCCCCTAAATGTGTACATCCTATCAGAACACTTTCACATGGTAACTCTGCAAGATGTTATTCCACTGCTACAAAAACAAGACTTCATGACAGCCCTAGACCTCAAGTATGCGTATTTCCACATACCCATCCATCCAGCTCACAGAAAATACCTCAGCTTTGTTATACAAGGAAAACACTACCAATTCAAAGTGTTAACTTTCAGCATAACAACAGCTCCAAGGGTGTTCACAAAGTGCTTAGAAGTAGTAGCAGCTTACCTAAGAAGACAACACGTCCATGTCTTTCCATATCTAGACGATTGGCTAATAAAATCAAGCAATCATACACGTTACGTGATAGAAACTCTGCACACCCTAGGTTTTTCTATAAACTACCAAAAGTCACACCTTCAACCAGCACAAGTTCAACCGTATTTACGTGCTATCCTAAATACATGACTAGCTCTAGTGCATCCAAATACACAAAGGATACAAGCTTTTCAAAATCTAATTCCACTTATACAACCAAATCAACAATACACTGTAAGATTTGTCATGAAAATCTTAATAATGATGGCATCTTGCATTGCAATAGTCCCACATGCAAGATTAAACATGAGGCCCTTACAACAGTGCCTTACACAACAATGGTCACAGGCACACTGTCAACTTCAAGATCTAGTGCTGGTAGACCGCCAGACACATGTCCCTTCAGTGGTGGAATCGCAACAACTTAATCAAGGTGCGCTCATTTCAAGACCCTGTGCCTCAGACCATAAATAAAACAGATGCATCAATGATTGGTTGGGGAGCTCACCTAAACAATCACAATATTCAAGGGCAATGGGATGTCAAACAGAACCAGCTACACATAAACCATTTAGAGTTATTAGCTGTGTTCCTTGCCCTCAAAGCATTTCAACCTCTTCTCAAACAGAAGAATGGTCTTATAAAGAGAGACAGCATGACAACCATGTATTATCTCAACAAGCAGGGAGGGACACATTCATCTGAACTGTCCCTTCTAGCCCAAACAATTTGGAAATGGGCAATTCACAATCAAATTCATCTATTAGCACAGTACATTCCAGGGATAGACAATCAGTTGGCAGATGTCCTCAGCAGAAATCACCAACAAACACACGAATGGGAGATTCATCCTCAAGTACTTCAAAAGTGGGGAACACCAAACATAGATCTATTCGCAACAAGCGAAAATACAAAATGCCAAAACTGCGCATCCAGACACCCACATCCCCTATCCAAGGGCAATGCTCTATGGATCAGTTGGTCAGGGATATTTGCTTACGCTTTTCCCCCTCTCCCACTCCTTACATTTCCTGTCAACAAGTTGCGTCAAACTTCACTCAACATGATACTCATACCACCAACATGGGCACGTCAGCCATGGTACACAACACTACTAGATCTGTCTGTGCCTCACTCCAAACTCCCATGCAGACCAGATTTGTTAAAACAAAGGTCAAATCAGACATCCAGACCCCAGTGCTCTCAATCTAGCGATTTGGCTCCTGAAGTCATAGAATTTGGATATTTAAAACTCCCATCAGAATGTATGGAAGTTATTAAACAAGCTCGAAAACCCACTACTAGACAGTGCTATGCAAACAAATGGAAAAGATTGGTCTATTATTGTCAATGTAAAACCATAGATCCTCTCACAGCATCAATACAAGACATTGTATGTTATTTACTTCATTTGCAAAAATAAAATGTAGCTTTTTCCTTAATACAAATACACCTTACTGCAATATCTGAATAATTACAAACCATTCAACATAGCTCATTATTTAGAGTTCCTGTTATTAAAGCTTTCATGGAAGGCTTAAAACGCATCATTCCACCAAGAACACCACCAGTTCCATCTTGGAATTTAAATATAGTTCTTACCAGACTTATGGGACCACCTTTTAAACCCATGAACTCTTGCCAAATTTAATTTCTAACATGGAAAGTTGCCTTCCTTGTGGCAATTACTTCTTTAAGAAGAGTAAGTGAAATACAAGCTTTTACTCTTGAAGAACCTTTTTTCCAAGAACACAAACAACAAAATTGTACTAAGAACAAGTCCAAAATTCCTACCAAAAGTAGTCTCACCATTCCACATCAATCTAACAGTGGAACTGCTAGTCTTCTTCCCACAGCCAGATTCTGTGGCAGAAAACTCTATATACATTAGATCTCAAAAGAGTTCTAATGTACTACATAGACAGAACTAAACAATTTAGGAAAACAAAACAACTTTTGTTAGCTTTCCAACAGCCACATACAGGCAGTCCTATATCAAAACAAGGTTTAGCAAGATGGATTGTTAGGTGTATACAAACATGTTATATCAAAGCAAAAAGACAACGTTTACTCACTCCTAAAGCATATTCTACAAGAAAGAGAGGTGCAACAATGGCCTTTTTAGGAAATATACCAATGGCTGATATATGTAAAGCAGCTACATGGTCAAGACTTCATACATTTACAAAACACTTCTGTGTTGATGTTTTCTCACAGCAAGCCACTGTAGGACAAGCTGTCCTGAGAACATTATTTCAAACAACTTCAACTCCTACAGGCTATCCACCGCTGTTTTGGGAGGACAAACTGCTTTGTAGTCTATGCATAGCATGTGTATCTGCAGCTAAACGTGCCATTGAATGGAAAATGTCACTTACCCAGTGTACATCTGTTCGTGGCATGTTGTGCTGCAGATTCACATGCACCCTCCCTCCTCCCCGGGAAGCCTGTAGTCTTTTAAGTTAAGCAACACAAAAGGATGATGGACGGAGTGCTGAACAATGCAAACACTCAACCCCAGTCACAGATCTGGGTTTAATCCATTGTTCTTTTGCTCACCATGCCACCCCGGTTTGGACCCAGCCATATGCAAATCAGTCTTGACCCTGTTCCTCATGGGAACTGTCCAGCCCGAACTGCCAAGCCAGGTCCTCCCTGGAACGGAAACAAGCATCCTGGGACCGGTTTCAGGGTTTCACCCTTCATCAGCCAGGCTAGCTTGAATCCAGTGATACAGTGAGCAAGGGACCCACGTCTGGGCATACCCTTCCCACTTAGGGCAACTTTAGCAACACAAAAGGATGATGGACGGAGTGCTGAACAATGCAAACACTCACCCCCCAGTCACAGATCTGGCTTTAATCCATCGTTCTTTTGCTCACCATGCCACCCCAGTTTGGACCCAGCCATATGCTAATCAGTCTTGACCCTATTCCTCATGGGAACAGTCCAGCCCGAACTGCCCAGCCAGGTCCTCCCTGGAACGGAAACAAGCATCCTGGGACCGGTTTCAGGGTTTCACCCTTCATCAGCCAGGCTAGCTTGAATCCAGTGGCACAGTGAGCAAGGGACCCACGTCTGGGCATACCCTTCCCACTTAGGGCAACTTTAGCAACACAAAAGGATGATGGACGGAGTGCTGAACAATGCACTCACTCACCCCCAGTCACAGCTCTGGGTTTAATCCATCGTTCTTTTGCTCACCATGCCACCCCAGTTTGGACCCAACCATATGCAAATCAGTCTTGACCCTGTTCCTCATGGGAACAGTCCAGTCCGAACTGCCAAGCCAGGTCCTCCCTGGAACGGAAACAAGCATCCTGGGACCGGTTTCAGGGTTTCACCCTTCATCAGCCAGGCTAGCTTGAATCCAGTGGTACAGTGAGCAAGGGACCCACGTCTGGGCATACCCTTCCCACTTAGGGCAACTTTAGCAACACAAAAGGATGATGGACGGAGTGCTGAACAATGCAAACACTCACGCCCCAGTCACAGATCTGGCTTTAATCCATCATTCTTTTGCTCACCATGCCACCCCAGTTTGGACCCAGCCATATGCAAATCAGTCTTGACCCTGTTCCTCATGGGAACAGTCCAGCCCGAACTGCCCAGCCAGGTCCTCCCTGGAACGGAAACAAGCATCCTGGGACCGGTTTCAGGGATTCACCCTTCATCAGCCAGGCTAGCTTGAATCCAGTGGCACAGTGAGCAAGGGACCCACGTCTGGGCATACCCTTCCCACTTAGGGCAACTTTAGCAACACAAAAGGATGATGGACGGAGTGCTGAACAATGCAAACACTCACCCCCAGTCACAGCTCTGGGTTTAATCCATCGTTCTTTTGCTCACCATGCCACCCCAGTTTGGACCCAACCATATGCAAATCAGTCTTGACCCTGTTCCTCATGGGAACAGTCCAGCCCGAACTGCCAAGCCAGGTCCTCCCTGGAACGGAAACAAGCATCCTGGGACCGGTTTCTGGGTTTCACCCTTCATCAGCCAGGCTAGCTTGAATCCAGTGGCACAGTGAGTCGTTTAAGTTAACACATTTGTACATATGTATATACATTTTGCATTTGCTCACATCTCTTTTTGCTCTTATATACTTTCTTTACCCTCTGCGGGAAAACAATCTAACAATGGAGTCGATGATCATGCGCAATGGAACCAAGAGGTGGAGTCACTCGATCCGTGATTCTAAAAGACTTCTTCGAAGAAAAACAACTTGTAACACTCCCAGCCCAACACTAGATGTCGGAATTGATATGCATAACATGTGAATCTGCAGCATAACATGCCATGAACAGATGTGCACTGGATGAGTGACATTTTCCATATATACATATATGTCCGATGGTATGTGCAGCTGCAGATACACATGCTGTGCACTGTTCCTGCCATCTAGTGTTGGGCTCGGAATGTTACAAGTTGTTTTTCTTCGAAGAAGTCTTTCCGAGTCACGGGACCGAGTGACTCCTCCCTTTCGGCTCCATTGCGCATGGGCATCGACTACATCTTAGATTGTTTTCTTTCCGCCATCGGGTTTGGACGTGTTCCTCTTCGCTCCTTGATTCGAATCGGGAAAGTATTAAAATCATCGAAAATCCGTCGGTATTGTTGCGTTCGGGACCGATTTCCTATAAATACATCGGCACCGACGAGACAACCACTTAGGCGGCCCTTTGGGGCTTCCGCGCCCAGATGAGGCCTCGTTGGCCCGACCACACCCATCGTCGAAGCCTCCTGGACCGGACCCCCTTCCGTTTCTGTCTGACGTGCCATGCCAATTATCCTTATTAAGACCAGCATCTGGCCTGTAATCTGTGTCTGTCACCGGAGCACAGGGAGGGTACCTGCGAGGCCTTTCGGTCGAAAAAGACCTTGAGAGATCGGCGGGCGAGGCACTTACAGATGGCATCAAAATCGACGCAACACCTCGACGTCGAAGAGGAAGAGATGGCTATCTCTATCCAGGGATCGGAATCTGACGACTCCAAAGGAGAAAGACTGCCGACAGTGGGCCAAAAAGTGAGTGCGCCTGCCCCGACCCAACCCCAAAGTCAGCCAAAAAAGCAGAAGGCCATGGCTCGACCCACAAGAAAAGCGGTGACCAAGTAACATCTTCGGCACTGAAAAAGGCCAAAATCGTGCCGAAGTCTTCCGACTCGAGTCGAGAAACCGCCGTCGAAAAAAGTCGACATAGACTGGTCGAAACCACTAAGCCTCGAAAGAGCCTTTCGGAGCCGAGGCCAACCGTGACCATGGGTATTTCGTTGCTGAGGAAGCCGGCTTCGGAGGCGAAAAAGACTTCTTACACAGAAGAACATGGGCTCTCCAAACAACTTAAAGAGGCACATGTTTGAGCAGCAGCTGGATGTGGAGGAGTTTGATCAAAGTCAACCAAGATTACAGATCCAGAAGGATACTGGAAAAATTCAAACTATCCCTCCTCTCAAATTTAAAAGGAAATTGGCTTTTCACACACACGTAGAGACTGAAACTGATCAGCCAAGAGCAAAGGTGGCTAGAGAAAAGTCACCAACTCCACATTTCTCACCAGAAATATCGCCACGACATTCGCCACAAAGGACAAGGTCGCCATTTGGCACGCCAACTGCACAGTCACCCACACATACTGTGCAAAAACAGGACGATGTAGATCCCTGGGACCTCTACGACCCATCGGTTTCAGACAACAGTCCTGAGTGCTACCCCACAAAGCCATCTCCTCCAGAGGATAGCACCTCCTATACACAAGTACTAACCATTCCATAATGTCACTATGCACTCGGAACCATTGGAGGATGATTTTCTTTTCAATACCCTGGCGTCCACGCATGCGTCAAATCAAAGCCTGCCTATTCTACCAGGCGTGCTTTAGCATGCACAACAAGTTATTCAAGAGCCGGTCAAGGGAAGGGCCATCTCACCGCGGGTGGAGAAAAAATATAAACCACCCCCGTCGGACCCTGTGTTCATTACACAGCAGCTCCCTCCGGACTCTAGTAGTGGGAGCCTCAAGAAAGCGGGCAAACTCGTAATCATCAGGAGATGCACCACCTCCTGATAAAGAAAGCCGCAAATTTGACGCAGCGGGGAAGAGAGTGGCGTCGCAAGCTGCCAACCAATGGCGTATCGCCAATTCACAGGCCCTCCTCATCCGTTACGACGAGCCCATTGGGATGAAATGAACGATATCATTCAGCATCTACCGAAAGAATATCAGAAACGAGCTCAACAGGTGGTTGAGGAAGGACAAGCCATCTCCAACAACTAGATCCGATCGGCACTGGACTCTGCCGATACCGCAGCAAGAACTGTAAACACGGCAGTCACCATCAGGAGGCATGCCTGGCTACGAAGTTCAGGTTTCAAACCTGAAATACAGCAGGCGGTGTTAAACATGCCGTTTAACCAGCAGCAACTATTTGGGCCAGAGGTGGACAGCTCCATTGAAAAAATGAAGAAGGACACAGACACGGCCAAAGCCATGGGCGCGCTCTACTCTTCCCAGTATAGGGAGACATTTAGGAAGCCACAATTTAGGGGAGGGTTTAGACAGCAACCCTCAGAGGCATCCACCTCTCAAACAAAACCCACCTACCAGTCACAATACCAGAGAGGGGGGTTTCGTGGTTCATTCAGGGGACAATTCCCAAGAGCAAGGGGAAAATTTCAGCCTACCAAGCAGACCCCCGGTAACAAACAGTGACTTCAATGTCACACTTCCCTAACACACATCACCGGTAGGGGGAAGATTAACAAAATACCACAAACATTGGTCAGACATAACCACGGACAAATGGGTTCTATCAATTATCCAACATGGTTACTGCATAGAGTTCACACATTTCCCTCCAGATGTTCCCCCAAGAACGCACAAACTGTCAGCACAACATCTGGACCTGCTACAAATAGAGGTACAAGCACTATTAACAAAACAAGCCATAGAACTAGTACCTCACCATCAAAAAGTATCAGGGGTTTACTCCCTATATTTCCTTATTCCCAAAAAAGACAAAACACTAAGACCAATTTTAGATCTCAGGACATTAAACCTCTTCATCAAATCAGAACATTTCCACATGGTCACACTACAAGATGTAGTTCCCTTGCTAAAACAGGGAGAATACATGGCAACACTGGATTTAAAAGATGCGTATTTCCACATACCCATCCATCCATCTCACAGGAAATACCTCAGATTTGTCATACAGGGCAAACATTACCAATTCAAAGTATTGCCCTTCGGGATCACAACAGCGCCCAGAGTATTTACAAAATGTCTAGCTGTAGTAGCAGCTCATATAAGGAGACATCACATGCACGTATTCCCATATCACGACGATTGGCTAATAAAAGCCAACACTCAACACCGGTGTCAAAGTCACACACAATATGTAATAGAAAACCCTAGTTTGTGTAGGGTATCTATAAATTACCAAAAATCTCACTTGCAACCATCCCAAATACAACAATACTTGGGAGCCACATTCAACACACAAAGAGCAATTGCCACTCCAAGCCCACAAAGAGTTCAATCGTTTCAAACTATGGTGTCAAGCATACAACCAAATCACCAGTACACAGTCAGGTTTGTCATGAAACTACTAGGCATGATGTCCTCATGCATCGCTATTGTCCCAAATGCACGGCTACACATGCAGCCCTTACAACAGCAAAACAATGGACGCAGGCACAGGGTCAACTTCAGGATCTAGTGTTGATAGACCGCCAAACACACTCTTCGCTTCAGTGGTGGAACCCTGTAAACTTAAACAAAGGGCGGCCATTTCAAGACCCAGTGCCTCATGCCATTATTACAACAGACGCTTCCATGATTGGGTGGGGAGCACACCTCAACAATCACAATATACAAGGTCAATGGGACAATCAACAAAAACAACTACACCTAAATCACTTAGAACTACTAGCGGTCTCCCTAGCACTAAAAGCTTTTCAAGCCCTTCTAGTCCACAAACACATTATTGTCAAAACAGACAATATGACAATAGTGTACTATCTAAACAAACGGGGGGACACACTCGCTCAACTATGCCTCCTAGCACAAAAGATTTGGCATTGGGCAATTCACAACATTCGTCTGATAGCGCAATATATACCAGGCATTCACAATCAGTTTGCCGACAATCTCAGTCGAGATCACCAGCAAACTCACGAGTGGAAAATACATCCCCAGATTCTACAGGATTACTTCTACCGCTGGGGGACACCAGACCTAGATCTGTTTGCAACAAAAACAAACGCAAAATGCCAAAACTATGCATCCAGGTACCCACACCCTCAGTCCAAGGGCAATGCTCTATGGATCAATTGGTCAGGGATATTTGCTTACGCTTTTCCCCCTCTCCCACTCATTCCTTTCCTAGTCCACAAACTGAGTCAAAACAAACTCAAACTAATACTCATAGCACCAACGTGGGCTCGCCAACCGTGGTTCACCACACTGTTGGACTTCTCAGTAGTACCCCACATCAAACTCCCAAACAGACCAGACCTGTTAACACAACAGATTAGACACCCCAATCCAGCATCGCTCAACCTAGCAATCTGGCTCCTAAAGTCCTAGAATTTGGCTATCTAAACCTTTCAAATGAGTGTATGGAAGTCATTAAACAAGCAAGAAAACCGACAACAAGGCATTGTTATGCAAATAAATGGAAAAGGTTTGTTTTCTACTGCCAATCAAACCAAATCACACTGTTAGATGCTTCCATACAAAACATTGTGAGTTACTTACTACACCTACAAAAAGCAAATCTCTCTTTTTCTTCTATCAAAATTCATCTCACTGCAATCTCTGCTTACCTGTAGATTAAACATACATAGTCACTTTTTAGAATCCCAGTTATTAAAGCCTTTATGGAAGGACTAAAAAGGATTATAACTCCAAGAACCCCACCAGTACCCTCGTGGAATTTTAATATTGTGCTTACACGACTCATGGGCCCACCTTTTGAACCCATTCGTTCTTGCCAAATCCAATTCTTGACTTGGCCGTTAGATGCTTTCATACAAAACATTGTGAGTTACTTACTACACCTACAAAAAGCAAATCTCGCTTTTTCTTCTATCAAAATTCATCTCACTGCAATCTCTGCTTACCTGTAGATTAAACATACATAGTCACTTTTTAGAATCCCAGTTATTAAAGCCTTTATGGAAGGACTAAAAAGGATTATAACTCCAAGAACCCCACCAGTACCCTTGTGGAACTTTAATATTGTGCTTACACGACTCATGGGCCCACCTTTTGAACCCATTCGTTCTTGCCAAATCCAATTCTTGACTTGGAAGGTAGCATTTCTAATAGCCATCACTTCACTACGGAGAGTTAGCGAAATACAGGCGTTCATTATCGAGGAACCATTTATACAAGTACACAAACATAAAGTGGTCCTCCACACAAATCGCAAATTTCTGCCAAAAGTCATTTCACCGTTTCATCTAAACCAAACTGTAGAACCCCCAGTCTTCTTTCCAGAACCAGACTCAGTAGCAGAAAGAGCACTGCATACATTAGACCTAAAGAGAGCTCTAATGTATCACATAGACAGGACAAAATCATTTCGAAAAACTAAACAATTGTTTGTTGCTTTCCAAAAGCCCCATGCTGGTAACCCTATATCCAAACAGGGCATTGCCAGATGGAAAGTCAAATACATACAAACCTGTTACCTTAAAGCTAAAAGAGTTACCCGTTACACCAAAGGCTCACTCCACTAGAAAGAAAGGAGCAACAATGGCTTTTCTAGATAACATATCAATGAGAGAGATTTGTAAGGCAGCCACTTGGTCTACACCTCATACGTTTACCAAACATTACTGTGTAGATGTGTTAGCAACACAAGCCACAGTAGGACAGGCTGTACTAAGAACATTATTTCAAACGACTTCAACTCCTACAGGCTGACCACCGCTTTGGGGAGGATTACTGCTTTGTAGTCCATGCACAGCATGTGTATCTGCAGCTACACATGCCATCGAACGGAAAATGTCACTTACCGAGTGTACATCTGTTCGTGGCAAGTTGCGCTGCAGATTCACATGCGCCCTCCCACCTCCCCGGGAGCCTGTAGCCGTTTAAGTTTCATTAAAATTGTATATATGTAAATAAACATTCCTTTAACACAAACTATGTACATACATATCTATTTTATTGCATGGACATCTTTAGTATCCTCATGCTACCACTCCTACCTCACCCTGTGCGGGGAAAACAATCTAAGATGGAGTCGATGCCCATGCGCAATGGAGCTGAAAGGGAGGAGTCACTCGGTCCTGTGACTCGAAAAGACTTCTTCGAAGAAAAACAACTTGTAACACTCCGAGCCCAACACTAGATGGCCGGAACAGTGCACAGCATGTGAATCTGCAGCGCAACAAGATGGCCGGAACAGTGCACAGCATGTGAATCTGCAGCGCAACATGCCACGAACAGACGTACACTGGGTAAGTGACATTTTCCATATATATATATATATATATAAATATTTCTGATAGATACTTTTAGACGTAGATGGCTCACCTTCTGAAATTCTTCAGGCATCATACTGGATCTGGAAACGTTTCAGCTGTACATTTGTGTGCCGATATCTGGCTCCATTCCATGCTGGAAATGATGCGTGCTGCATGTATAGGCGCAACTCCCGCATGCTGATGTCAGTTCCCTTAATTCCGTGCCACCAGATGTGGAGCCAGAGTGCACTCTCGTGTCTGAGATACTGAGATATTTACCTCTAATATGTCCACATTTTTTCAGTGTGCAAGGGTGTGCCTGTGGTGCCCCAGGTCGAGTCACAACTCTGTCATGCAGAAGCGATTTAAACAGAGCAAAGCTATTGCATGCTTACTAGACTTATCGGCGCTGCCACGCAATATGCAACAACTTACTGCTCCTTTCATGGATTTGGTCAAGCATTCTCATATCTCTGACTTGTCAAGCCCCATCCAGGAATCCAGCAGTTTCGTGATCGAGGCTGTGGTGCCCACTGCAACCAAGATCAAGGGGCCACCCAGTCCAGTGTCCCCACTCCCTGTGCAGCTCCACCTGCTAAAGAGCCCTTAGAAAAACGAAGATCCTCTGTGGGAGGCAGAATCCAGCGATTCTTCATGGGTTGGCAAGCTTCAATATCAGACAGATGGGCCCTGTAGAATGTTTGCAGGGGATGATATGCCTTGCCCTTCCTCTTCCGCACCTCCTACTGTCCATCCAGCAACTGATAGAGGACCATCTCTCCATTTTGTGGCAGGAACTGCCTTTTCTTTTGGACAGAGAGATGTTGAGAAGGGTGCCAGTGCCAGAAGTAGGACGTGGTTGTTATTCCTGCTACTTTCTGTTGCCCAAACTAGACGAAGTCCTGAGGCCTATTCTAGATCTGTGCCCTCAACGCTTTCCTGTGGAAAGATAAATTCAAGATGCTCACACTGGTCTGTCTTGTCTGCCCTTGACACTGGAGACGGGATGATGGTGTTGGACCTACAGGCTGCCTGTTTCCATATACCCGTCTTTAAGCCCATGACCACTACCTACAGTTCGCAATGGGACAACAGCATTTTCAGTTTGCGGGGCTCCTCTTTGGACTCACCAGCCCCTCTTGGGTGTTCATGAAAGTGATTATGGTGGTGGCAGTACAGCTTCAGCAGTCTGGTGTGAGAGTTTCCTCTGCTGCAACAGTTGGCTGCTGAAGACAGGCTCTCCCCATGCAGTCAGCCATATACAGATGTCAGACTCCCTATCAACTTTGGGGTTCACTATCAACGTGCCCATGTCACACCGGAGTCCTCCATTGTTCCCCTTTATTGGAGCTATTCTGGACATAGTTTGGTTTTGTGTCTTTCCTCTGGGAAAGAGCTTCTGGATTTCAGTGAGATAGACTCCGAGGCAGGTGGGACTGATACCCTCTTGCTGATCAAGCTCACCACGTTCCAGTGGGATCTGAAGTCTGTGTACCCAACATCAAGAGGACCTCTCTAACCACATTCAGAATCAGATTCAGAAGAGACTATGAAAGACTTACTTTGATGGTTTCTGAACCACAATGTAGTCAGTGGAAAACTCCTCTCCATTTCCAACCCAGAGTTCACACTGGTTACAGATGTATCACTTCTGTTTTGGGCGACAGTCTGGGAGATAAGAGCCTCTGGTGTGTGGCTAAGTCCTGGCTCCATATCACCCTTCTGGTGCTGAGGACCATCTGCTTGGCATTGAAAACCGTCCTTCCATCCATCATGGGAAGGCTAGTACAGGTGCTCATGGACATCACTGCCATGTGGTGCTTTCACAAATAGGGCACGGTGTGGGGGGGGGGGAAGGTGGAGTTCACATACCCTGTACCAGGGGGCTCTGTGCCCCTGGAAGTGATTGAACTGCTAAGGGATCTTCCTGGTGGTGAACCACTTGGCAGGCTCCTGGAATGCCATGGTGGATGAACTTGGCCTTTGGCGTTTAGCAGGTCATGAGTGGTAGTGGCATCCAGAAGTGGCACAAAGTCTCATCCACAAATAGGAAGACCTTTGGCTCAATCACTTTGCCACTGTCAAGAACTCGCAGTATCACCACTTCTGCACATTGGAGTTTCTAAGGTGACACTCACTTGGAGATGTTTTCCGCTTCAAATGGAATTCAGGACTCCTGTATGCCTTTCCGCCAATACCACTCTTGAAGGCAACTAACGTCAGCTTGAGTGAGTGGTATCTATATAAGCTCTGCATGTCATTTCCATAGTGGAACAGCATCCGTGCAGAGCCGCAAAGCACCACCTACTGGCACGCGGAGGTACTGCTGATCAAGTCTGTAGCCTGGGGAGTATTCAAAAGTATGAGGAATCTACTGCAAGTAAGTCTCTACCAGAAAGACTGTTACCTAAGAAAGTAACTTGTTAATTTTGAAAAAGGTTATGCACATTTAATTTTTGTTTACCTTCTGAATTACTGCATCCCAGTGGAAAGGTAGCAAAACTTACCTGCTATGTAATGACTTCTGATGTATTGCCTGCGATGTAAAGGCAGTGCACCAATAGGATGATCTACAAAGACAGGTGACCTAGAAAACTGGTAGTCTATCAGTGTCTTCCAGTAGGCATGTGTGAGGCAGATGTGTGTTTTGCCCAAGTTGACACTCAAAGCAAACCAAGAAAGAAGGGAAATGTAGGTGCTTGCAACTTTGTATAACAAAGTGACTACCGATGGCATTATGAAACATGAACTGCATGTCTGCGTGCACTTGTATTGCACGTATGGTAATTTACCTTGATTAAATCCGCTCCAGCTAATATTCAGTCATCACATACAAAGTGTTCTCCCTGTTTTAGTTTTGCAGTGGAAAAGGTAAATCATTGGTTATTTTTGTAATTAGCTTTAACTTTCCTTTTCTGTCCCACAGCTATGCACATCTTGACATCTACAGTGGACAGAACAGCAACTTAAATCGGCAGCACCATAGGCTAGAATCTCGCTACAGCAGCAGTTCTGGAGGATCCTATGAAGAAGAGAAAAGTAAAAACTTGTCTGCTTTTTAATATTACATTTTAGAATCCCAACACATTTGCAGATTTTATATATGACTCTTATAAAAGTTTGTGTCACATTTTAAATAACCAATAATTTCTAACACATCAACTTACATTTAATTATGTTGTAGTTTAAGGGCCCTATGCAAAGGTAGTATGAAGCGTATGTGGGTTCAGTATTTTTTCATTGCAATTTGTTCAAGAGGTCACTTGCACATTAACTGTAATTACATAGTGATTTCCCCAGAACCCCAGCTGTAACCCTTTCTCCCCTACAAACGTGATGGTCTTCCTGAATCGGGTCTTCTTGAATTGTATCGGCTCTGTGGCTAAATGCATGCATCAAGTGTCGTTGATTATAGAATCGTCTCATGAGATCTCACGGGACAAGCTGCAGCACCTTCAAAATACAAGTGCAGGACAATAATATGGCATCTTGTGCAAAAAGTCCATAAATGCTTTTCATTTCTTGGTAATAGTGGGACCCATATCTCCCAGAGTGTGCATAGTCTTCTCAAATCCCAGTCTTCCCAATTCCCAAGATACACCACAACTTGTGCTACCGTTCTAACCCCTGCCCCCCATTGGGTGCAAGAGTTGCCCCACAACCCCAGTAGCTTCAGTCTAGCTACAGATAGCAGTAAAAACAGCAACTACTTTGTACTATTCCCTTTGTGTGATGTTGCTCAAAACCTCATTATGAATCTTGACAGTGGCATAGTATGTGGGATAGTGAAAACCAACCTCCACATTCTTTCCAACTTTTCCTGAATGTTTCTTCTCAAAATAATGTCTAACTGATATGCTGATTTACTATCTGTACGGTACTTTTAAGTTTAGCCACCTATCTCTTACTGCTGCTCTCTAAAAAAAAAAAAAATGATGAGCCTCCCCAATTGTTCCTGCTTAGGAAAAATCTTCTAATTATTTTTCCCAATCTACCTGGAATTTCCACTCGTGTTCCACTCCTTGGTCCCACATTATTTGCTCTTAGATGGCAGCTGTTTGTCATTGTCAGCTTTCTGTGAAAGTTTCTACAACAGGGTGAATGCTTTCTTGGCTCTAGAAGTCGACACTTCAGTGAGCTGTGTATGTTGGAAACGCTTGGACTGTTCCACCCTTATACCACTCCTAAGCTACTCAAAGGGATTTATCTTCCTGTTGAGGAAGAGGTTATCCAGCATCATTGGTGGTTTTGACTTAAAAGCCGCACATATCAGAAAATCTATCTCTGCTTATTTTCACCCTACTGTTTGGAAAAAAACAAGAGATTGGCTATTCATTCTTGTTCTTAGCATACTGGTTTGTTACCAGAAAATAATGCCTAAGCTATGTAAAGCACTGCTGTTGATGTGACCTGAAGGCATGAAAATAAAGATCTTCAATGCTGTCCTAAACCGTTACTTTGATAAGTGCAGATAACAGTTGAAGGCAAAACTCATCACAATAGTAAAGAGACCGTCCTGGCAGGACACTGACTATGCATCTGGTTCAAACTCCAAAATGCTTGCCCTAAATTTCAAGCACTAACCTAGATCATAATTATTACATTAGGTTTTTGTGGATGGGTAACATACTTTATTTGACAAAGGGTGCATGTAGGAAGCTGGCTCTTTATATTATATCAAAATGAGATGCCCAGGGGTTCCCTAGAGGCTTAACGGAGGCTAAGTAGATAATACCAATGCTCTCTTTTGTTGTAGTGTGGTGGAGCAGTTAGGCTTATCAGAGGGCAGTGCAAAGTATTTGTTGTACACAAACAGCCCAGGACTTAGGCACACACTCAATGACTAACTCCAGGCCAAATGTTTTTATATAGCAAAAATATATTTGTTACTTAATTCTTAGAACCAAAATATTCTTGTTGCAGGTAAGTACAGTTGTAAGTATGTATCAAG
Organism: Pleurodeles waltl; assembly: GCF_031143425.1. Classification (NCBI taxonomy): domain Eukaryota; kingdom Metazoa; phylum Chordata; class Amphibia; order Caudata; family Salamandridae; genus Pleurodeles; species Pleurodeles waltl. The sequence goes on from NC_090437.1 coordinate 982,053,340, forward strand.
CATAAGTATCAAATGTACTTTGTTTAGGTTTGGCAAGTAAAACACACACACACTGTTTGCCTGGTATTGATGCTAATTAGACAGTGTGTGTTGGGATCCTGCTAACCAGGCCCCAGCACCAGTGTTATTTCCCTAAACTGGACCATTGTTCCCACAATTGGCCCAACGCTGGCACACAGATAAGTCCCTTGTGAAAGGTACCAGTGATACCAAGGGCTCTGTTGCCAGGGAAGATCCCTAAGGGCTGCAGGATGTATTATGCCACCCTAAGAGACCCCTCACCAAACACATGCACCCTGTCGTTGCAGCTTTTGTGTGCTGGTCAGTAGAAATAGGGAAAGTCGACATGGCATCCCCCTCTGGGTGCACTATACCACAGTTGAGGGCATAGCTGCATGAGCAATATGCCCCTACAGTGTCTAAGTCCAATCTTAGACATTTTTAGTGCAGTGTGGCCATATTAAGTACATGGGCTGGGAGTTTGTCATTACGAACTCAACAGTTTCATGATGGCTTCACTAAAGACTGGGAAGTTTGGTATCAAACGTCTCAGCACAATAAACCCACACTGATGACAGTGTTGGATTTATTGTAAAATGCACACAGGGGGCATCTTAGAGATGCCCCCCTGTATTTTACCCAACTCTCTAGTGAAGGGCCGACCAGTCTGTGCAAACCTGGGCAGGCCTACCACTAACAGACAAGTTTCTGACCCCATGGGGTGAGAACCTTTGTGCTCTTTGGGGTCAGGAACAAAACCTGCGCTTGGTGGAAGTGCATCTCCCCCTGCCTCCTCCCCCACCCCATCCATCCCCGGCAGGAACTGCAACACTTGCCGGTGAGCCTTAAAAACTCAGGCCTCCTCCTACAGTGCCCCAGGACACTCAGCTAGTGGAGATGCCTGCCCCCGAACCAAGCCCCACTTTTGGCGGCAGGTCCGGCGGAAAATTAGGAAAAACAAGGAGGAGTGACCACTTCAAGTGGGGCAACCCCTAGGGTGCCCAGAGCTGAAGTGACTGCCTCCTTGCAGAATCCTCCATCTTGTTTTGGAGGAGAGTGACCAATAGGGATAGGACTGTCCCCCTTCCCCAAAGGGAGTGGGCACAGGAAGTGTGTAGCCGCCCTCAGGGACAGTAGCCATTGGCTTTTTCCCTTTGAACCCTGTATCACCCCTAAATCAAGTATTTAGGGGCACCCCTAAACCTTCCTCTTTAGATTCCTGGTGACCTGAAGGACTGAAGAGCCGACCCCAGCAGTGAACACTCCAGACGACAAGCGACTTTGCCCGAGCCCTACTGGCATGCCTACAGCTTCAAGACTCCTGCCACAAAAATGCGAGACATCCTGCAGGACCAGCAACCTCTATAAACCCCCAAAGGATGCCTGCCCAGCAGAGGACCAAGAACTCATGAGGACAGTGGCCCTGTCCATAAGGACAATCAAAGAAGGACTTCAGAACTGCCCTGGATCCGCAAACCATGCCCATTCTGTACCCGACACCCATGGCCTGTGTCCAGGTGGCCCACCAGTCCAGAGGAGGTCCCCAGGTGATTCTAACCATGAGTCGACCCTGGGTTGACCCCTTCTGGCCAACACAATGACGCCTTAATCCAGAGGACGCCCCTGACTGTGACAGGACCCGAAGAAGATTCCCGACGCCCAAAGGTACCCCTGAACATGCAGCTCTCTGGCCTTGGAGAATCCGACAGGCGGTCCAGCAACATCCAGCGAGTGCCTCTGCTACTTGTCCCGCCTCTGGTTTTCTGCAACCGACCCCCTGGACCCAGCCTGCAGCATCTATGTGACCCCCCAGGGCTCCATCATTGAAAAACTGTACCCTGCTCCCGGCTGCCCCTGTGCAGCTGAGGGTGTGTGTTTGGTGCTTTGCTGACCTGTCACCCCCCGCCCAACCCCCGGTGCACAACTAAACTTCCCAGGACTTTATATCTTAGATTCTTGACAAGTTGGAGGTATTTTCCATAATTGTTAAGTTTTTGTGATTGATCATGAATCTTTACTGGAATTGTTCAGCATAGTCAGTTCTGAGTAAACTGTTTTTAATGAAGAGGCATGTTCTGCAATGTGTAGTTTAAGCCACCAGGCTATTGGCTATTTTTGTTCTTGTTGGACTTATGGCACTCATTGCTGGTAGCCCAGGATACACCAACGTTAGTGGACTAGCATATAGGCTCATTGTTGCTGTGGCTCTTTGATTCAGAGTACTAGCGTGATTTGAGAAGATGTTGCCTAGGTCAATTAACAGATGAGAGTTATCCATGGACTAGCTAGCTGATCTTCAGCTGTGGCTGGTTCTGTGTGCCGTTAACTTTGTGCATTTATCAATAAAGAGTGTTGAAATGCAGGTTCTGGTGTCCGATTCAGCTGCTGCCTGCCATAGATGGTTGTTTTCAGAGTATGAACCGGAAATATTAAAGCTGGATATCGGTGGCTTTCTGGTAGGCCCTGTCCTGTTAGTATAAAGGGGGCAGGTGTTGACTAGGTAGTTCTAGGTATCCCCTGTAACCAACTCTGAGTTAGCAATAATGTCTTGTACCTCCGTGTGGTACTGAAACAGTCAGGGTGGGGTGGGGTTTCTGGGTCCTACGCCAGTAGCTGCTACATTTTTAGAAGTGGCTGAATACTCAGGGCATCTCTCTGGTCTTCCAACACCTGCTGGAATCTCTAAATGGCAGGACATACTAACCCAGCCGCCATTGCTTAAGTAATCATAAATGGCTGTAACACTTAAAGGTGTCACTGAGCATCCTCTGCTCTTTAAAGTTCAAAGGGCAGTTCTCCAATGGAGACTTTCTGCCTTGATTGGGACTCTTGTACGTCTTTCTGCCCCTATCTCTTCTACCCAGCCTACTGAAGATGATCAAGAAAGACCAGACCCGTTTTATCCTAGTGCCAGCAGCAGCGGTAATTCCAGCTCCAATGGCGTATATTAAAGTTGCTGCAGTTAAAAAGCTGTGGCTGTGGACTTTGGGAGGAGGGTATGCTTCCTAGAACTTCTGGCCATACTTCCAACTCCTCTGACCATTTGCCAGGACCTGCTGTCACTCAAAGGGACGAGTCTTGCATCCAGTCCTGCAGAACCTTCACCTCCATAGATGGAGGTTAAATGACAGTAGCTGATGCTGTTCGTTCTTTCTCCTGAAGTAGTTTGCGTCATCTTGACAGCTAGGTGTTCCTTCACCAGAACTGTATATGTAAGATCCTGGGAGAAGCCTATTGTATATTATTCCTTCCTGAACATTCACCCCTTACAATCCAAGCTATCTGACATCCTCATGAATTATCTCTCTCTAGGTCATCAAGACCTTGCTGTGGCAGCAGTTAAAGGTTATCTTTTAGTCTTCCTATATTATCAGGTCAGCCATCCCTGTCAAATCACCTGTTATGGTAGATGTCTTGAAGATGCTGACCTACAGGTTTCCACTAACACCTTTTGTAAAGCCTTAATTAGGTTCCCACATTGATGTGCTTGCCCTTTGAAACGATGCACAGCTTCTTTCTTTACCTGCTGACCATAAATAGTTTCTCATTGCCATGACATCTGCTCGACTGGTGGACAAACTCCAGGCTTTGTCCATGCAGCAAAGATATCATCCTTCTTCCCAGCCTAGTTGATCCTCCTTACAAAAGCTGCATTCCTGCCGCCTGTAGTCACACCCTTCCATGGTCATTACCTTGCCAGCTATTTTCGCTATCTCACGCCTCTTAGTAGGAGGAACAACTCCACTATCTTCATTCTAGCATTGCCCTCAGCTTTGACATCGATCGGACCAGGGACCATATATTGAACGACTAATTTGTATAGTGGCCCCGGCGTCACATCTGTGATCGAATGAACCTGATGTGCCACCTAGCCACACAATTTATATCACAAATTCTATAGCTCCACTGAGGTGCTTGGGGAAATTTACAACGTGAGGAATCTAGGTAAGTAACTTGTTCTTGTGGTGGATAGTCGCTGTCCTCCCAACTTTCTTTTCTGTGCAGTTTCCTCTTTTTAACATCTAAGATGGTCTTAAGTTAGTATCCAGCGTGGCACTTGTATGCCGCTCCCCTCTCCCACTTCTGGGGTGTTAGGGTGCCAGCATGGAGCAACATTGTCAACTAGCAGTGTGTGAAAGCGCTGCTGTGAAAACAAATCTCCAGAACCAGTATCTCTCCTTGGAAGGTTGAGACCGCTGTGGTAAGCAACAGTATCCACCAGAAAGAGCATTATGAAAGGCAAGTGACTTGTTCTACAAGTAACTTTTCCTTTTGTTATGATTTTAATGAATGGCCAAGAGTATTTTTTTTTTTTTTGTCATTTGTGTCTTAGAGTGGCTAAGGGACCACTAAAGCGTTAGCAAAAGCTGAGGGAGGCCCCCACTTGAAGAGGACAGGAACATCTCCACCTGCCTCATTACAGCCCACAAGCTACTCTTGACCAAACCAGCCAAAACTGAAAAGGGAGCTTTTCGTGAGAACCTTCTACTCAGCTTTCCACTGACAGCTGTTGGTATAGACACAAATCATTGGGCACTCCCCACAGCATTACAGACTGTACCTTTTTTACTGTAACACCCATAATTTTGTTATTTTCGATCTGGAAGTGTTTCTGTCTAATTGGTTAATCTTTGTAACAGAGCTGGTCCACTCTGCTAGTGTCGGAGGAGAAGGGAGCACCTACCTCATGCATATTTCCTGTTGTGCTAATAGTATTAATTGTAAAAGTAAGTGTTTCTACGACTTATGCACGTTTGGGGAAAAACCCACCAACATCTAAAATACCAAAAAATAACCAAAGGAAGGCTTACCTCTACTTCTAAGCCCACAACCTCTAAAAGCACCTTACCAACCTCTTGTCAAGAGTAGGATCCCTGGTCACTGCCAGAACATATAGACATCATCTGCTCTTTCCTCATCACACTTGTAGCACCTCCTCTCCCACTCATTTTTGCCAGTTTTTTCAGTGTCTAATATGCTCTGTGTACCTTGAAAAGATGGTTTCTTCTTATGGGTGCAGATTTACGAACTTTCCAGAGCATAGACATTGATACTTGCCATAGAGTCGTGACAGCAGGTCCCTTCCCTAGATCTCCATAGGCAAGCTGCATTCTTATTCCCCAGGATCGAATACCACTATGAGACCTTGTTACGTCTCAGTATAACATCTTGCAGTTTTATATCCCAAATGCTAGTCTTTCTCAATCTTCAAAGAGCCTTTCGCCCAGCTCACCAACTGATAGTATTTGAATTTAGACAGAGTCCCCATAGTTCTGTCTACCTAGGACCACGGATGCAAAACATTCCAAGACCTGATTTGTCCCCAGTTATTGACCCTGTTCTCCCTCAACGGGGTCGGTGGCTTATCTTTAAGAAATTCCCAGATTGGGCCAAAATTGCTGTAATAAGGTATTCCCAATGTCTTCCTAACATAATACCAAACTCTGCTCGCTGCTTCTAGAATCTTTAATTTGACCTTTTTGAAGTACTCTGGGTGGCCGAATTTGTATAGAAAATGACCCCTCTCCTTGAATAAATGGTTTGTCAAGGCGCTTAAGGGGGAAGTAAAGGTGGACCTGTTCCAAAAGGAGGCCTCTTATATTTTCTTTTTAGTTGAAAAGCCAGACAGTAATCTGGGCTTGCTATTCCTCCCTGCTCCGTTTTCCTGCAAAGCTTCTGCTGTGCAGTTCTTGCCCCTCTTCTAGTCCAAATGAAGCTACTCCGTTCCCCCTGAAACATTTTACACAGACTGCTTTAAATTCCAGAGGTATTGCATTAAAAAGGAAAGTAAATTTTGGTGGAATCAACATTTTCAATAAGTTAGATTTGCTCAGGAAAGGCAGTGGAAGCCCACCCCACACCTTGAGCATTTTTCTGTACATGGTTGCAGCTTGTTAACATTTGTCAGTGCTGTTTTGTCAAGGTTTGTCATCACTTGAACCCCTAGGTACATAATCTTTTTTGTTTTTGTTTACCAGGGGGCTTCCTTGCCTAATTTTCCACAGCATAATTTCTTTCTTTTGTTTAACGCTAAAGCCTGACAGCTTTCCGAAGCCTTCTAATGTGTTAAGAATCGTTGGTAGTGAGGTTTCCAAGTCTTTCGTATAGATCTTTAAATCGTCAGCATATAAGGCCACCTTCTTCTTCCACCCATATTAATCAAAAGGGATAATACCCTGGTTGGACCGGATTTGGCCAGTGGCTCTATATAGAGGTTGAAGAATAGGGGAGAAAGTGGGCACCCCTGACTGGTCTCTCTTCCTATCTTAAACTGCTTAGACAGGTTTCCATTAACCAGGACCCTGGCCACTGGTTTATATAAATACCCTGATAGCTCTGGAGAAGACCTCCCCCAAATTACATCGGCGGATCGCGCTATGCAAAAAAGACCAGTTGACTCTGATGGAGGCCTTTGCTGCTTCGAAAGTAAGCACCACCAGTGCAAAGGGTATCCTTAGTAGCTAGGGCAGTAGCCCCAAAAAGATCATGAGGCAACTCTTATAATTGCCTCCCATTAATAAAACCCTTCTGATCTTTATGGATTAACGACCCCAGTATCTTTTCCAGTTGCATGGCCAGAATCTGGGTATAACTCTTGTAGTCTATGTTCTGGAGAGCTATTGATCTATACAACTCACGTTTTGGCTCTTTGCCTGGCTTTAATATTAAGCTTATAGTAGCCTTGTCCCAAGAATTCGGCATGATCTCTTCTTCAAAAAAGACTTGGTTCATCACCTCTACCAGGACTGGCACCAGCTCTGATTTTAATACAGTGTATAGTTTGTTTAGTAGAGTATCGGGCCCCCTGCCTTCCCCATTTTTTTATTTCTTAATTGTGTCCGGTACCACCTCTGTTATCTTTACTGCCAAAGCCTGCCTTGCTTCATCTTGTAAAGAGGGGACTGCAGCTTTGTCTACGTAATTCTATATCAGATCCGCAGCTGCCTGACAATCATCTGTATACAGGGTTTGGGAGAAAGAGGTAAAAGCCTGTTCTTTCTCTCTTTCAGCAGTTACCATATTGCTGATTCTTTTATTAAAAATAACCCCTATAGTATTTCTAGACTCTCCCACTTTCTCAACTTCCAAGCTAGTAGCTTGCTACATCCCTTCCCATATTCATAATTAGCCATTTTACTTGCCTCCCATTTTTTTTTCTTCAATTTAATCTCTAAGTAGTTTGTAAAGTCAGTCCTAACCCCTTTAATCTGTTCTTCTAGCTCTGCGCCCCTCTTATTTATAGCCAGGTCAAATTGGCTTTGTAAGTGAAAAATGGTGTGTTCAAGGTGCCTTATTTTTCCCTTCTCCGCCTTGCTAGAATAGGCCGCAAGGCTAATAAGTCTACCTCTGATAAACGCCTTTGAGGCGTCCCTTACAACATGAATAGAGGCCCTCCCTTGATTTAATTGAAAGTATTCCTTAGTGTGTCATGTTTCAAATTTTCTATAACTTGGTGTTCCAGCAGGAGTACACAACTGACTGTTATCCTAGGGTAAGCCTGAGATTTGTTTAACTGAAGTTGTAATCTAATGGCAGAGTCCTCAGAGATGTTCAGGGATATGTTCAACTCTTTCGACATTCCCCTTTATTGTCATGGCTATCAAAAAGTAACCAATTAGTGAGGAGTGTCCATACTTTTTTATTGTGAAAAGAAAACCTTAGACCCGCACCTCCATTTGATCGCCAAATGTCTAGTAAGCCAATATCTGTCATCAACAGACCCACTACAGCTCTCATTCTGGGGGAATTTGCGGTTGGTGTTCTAGATGACTTATCTAAGACTGGATCAGTTAATACATTAAAATCACCCCCTAAGATAATTGGAACATTGACCTCAAGTAAATGATTGTAATCATTTGATCAATGATATAAATCATAAAGTAAATCTGGGTCATTTAAGTTTGTTGCCATCATATCACACAAAAGCCAGCAAAATACCATGGGTGTTTTCCTTTAAAATCGCCACTTTTCGTTGGGGTCAGTTGAAGGCTCACCCAGTGTGGCCCTTACAGTTTTCTTACAGAGAATCACTATCCCCTTAATGCAGCATGATTGATCTTTGCAGGCATATTGAATGACCAAGTTTTGTTTTTTCATGATGTCTTCAGTCTCCACTTTTAATTAATGAGTCTCCTGTAGGAGAATCACTTCCTCATTCGCCAACCTCAAATATTCTCCGCCTCGTGCTTTGAACCCTCAGGCCATTCACATTCCATGAAATAACCCTCAAGGGAGTTGATGTAGACTTAGCCATAATTACCCAAGTAAACATTGTGCTTATCTAAGCTCCCAAATATGCCTCTCCAGTCAAAGACAGCTTTTTTTCCCTTTTTCTCCCATAAAAAAAGAAAATACAAAATTAGCTGTGTTCCCTGATCCCCACCCTGCGGATCCTTCCCCGTAGCAATTAGCTGAAATCTACTGATTTGTCCTAAATGAGCTCTTCATCCCTGGATGGCTTCAGTTTAAATTATTGCTTGCCTTAATTTGTTCCACTAGAACGCCCGTCTTGCTGGTATCTCGGAAGTTATACATATTATTCAGCCACATAATTCTCAAGGTGGCCGGAAAACACATCTGTGCTGTAGCTCCTAATGAATAAAGATCCTATGTAAACTATCCGAGGTCCGTGTGCCTGTGCTGTGTAGCTCTAGAGATATCTGATCTAAAATGAAAAGACCAATCCCTTTTGAAAATGTATCAACTTTAAGTGTTTCTGATGATATCTTTTCCTTTATATGGAGTAGGTTTTAAAATGTATTAGTATTCTTATGGGGTTTTTCCTACCTTCGCTCTTCTTAAAGGGGTCTCTGTGGAACCTTTGGATATCCTCTACTTATGCTAGTTGATCTATGGATGGAATAAACTCCTTTATCAGGCCTATCACAAAAATTTTGTAATTGTCCTCTTCCAGCACATTTAGGACTCTCAGATTATTTCTCCATATATCGTTCTCTAAGATCTCAAGTTTCTCACACATGTCCTTCCCGCCCTTTTTTAAGTTCCATAGTTCCTTGCGGTTCTGATCAAGCACCCTGTTCAGTTCCTTCACCTTAGTTTCCATTTCTCCGATCCTGTCAGTCAGAGCATTAATTTTCACTTCTATAGCCTCGCATGACTCATTGATTTTTATTTTTTATTTTTTTTTCCTTGATTTTTTTTCTTCCTTTTTTTTTTTTTTTCTGATACTGCAAATTTTCCTCTAATCTCCTCTGTTAATTTCATGAGCAAATTCTGCTAACTAGCTCGTTCTTCGCACACAGGAGACTTATGAAATTTCTTGGGTCTTGGCCATGTCTTGAGCCAACATTTGAAATGTATTTGCTGCCTCAAAAGCCCCAGGCCCCATTTCTTCAGAGGGGCTGATGCTTCCATTAACCTGCATTTATTTACACTTCTAGATCCCCCCCTCCCTTCCTGTAATTTCAAAAAAGATCTTAGTAAGGGTGTAATCCTGATCCGTTCCATGCTTCTCCCACCCTTCTGATTGATGCCACCCCTCTTTTTCTTGATGTAATGCGCTGGCCTAAACCCTCTCAATGGCCCTGTAGGGCATCAGAATTGGCAGCAGTCAACAAGTGGAATATGTTTTCTCTCTCCCACCTTAACCCATGCTGCCTGGTTTCTTAATAGGTCATTTTTGAGTGGCAATTCTGTGTTGCTGAGGCTCCCTACTTCTGTCCCTGCCCCACCGCGACTGCAATTTGTCCCTTAACTGTGAGGCCAAACTTATGCCTAAGCTGGCTACATGATGTATGTGCATTTTTCCTACCTCGCCCGTGACCTCTTGCAGGAGTCGTATGCTGTTCGAGATGTCCTCTCCCTGATTTATGCTCCTGCTCCTCTTGCCTCTGGGCCGGCGTCACCCAGCCTTCCCCTTTGCTTTGGCCTCTCCCGTACAGCTCGTGCTAGTGCTAACCTCTCTATATATTTATATTTTGACCAGTTTTTCTTTTGTTCTAAAAGGAAACACGCAATTTAAAGACTTACTTCAGAATACAAATGAGTAATGTGTGGTTCGTAAAACTTTGTGAAGATTGCTGTTCTCTGATGAGCACATTTGAGTCTTCACTGGTTTTGATTGATTGCAAGAGTCGAGTTTGATATGCAGACATATGGAGCTCCGAATTCAGTGCAGCATTAGAGAGCAGGTAACTGAGATACAGAAGCCACAATATGTTTTTAAATGTAATGTTGTAAGCTGGCCTGGTGTGTGGTAAGCATCTATGGTGTCATCACCTTATACCAGGTATCCCCTATTAGTGAAGTGTAGACAGTGTCTAGGAAGCCAGGGCTCTCTCTAAAGGTAGCTGTGGGTGAGCAGCCAAGACGTATCTTTGAGACATGCAAAGCTTATGCAATACTACTACAGTCACACAGCACTTACACACATGAAATAACTACACAGTGTTACAAAAATAAAGGTACTTTATTATAGCAACACAAATACTAAAATACTGAATAGGGAATACTCTAATAGGAGGTAAGTAAACACTATTACATACACATTAGAAGTCGGTGATTAGCATAAAAAGCAATAGCAAGAAGTAAAAACAATAGGAAATATTGAAGGCCCTAGGGGGAGAGAAAACCATATACTAAGTAAGTGGAATGTGAAATGTAGTCCCTCACCCTAGAAGGTGAAATCGGTAGAGGGGAGCTGGAGGAACTAGGAACCCCAAAAGGTAACTACCAGAGTGCCCCCCAGTGACCGGGAGAGAAGAGGTAAGTACTTTGTTATTCCCCAAACCCACAGGAGAACTTTGGAAAAGGACTGCAAGACTAGAAGAAACCAAAGGTGAATCCTGACAAAAGAGGGACCTGCAAAAGAAGGCAACAGAGTCCAGTTTGAGTTTGAGTGCCCAGCTGTGGCTGGAGCCACAAGCCACTACCCACCCTTCTGTGGATGCAGGACCAGGTTGATGGTAGATGAAGAAAATCAGCAGTGCAGCCCAAGAACAGCAGAGGAGTTCCAGAAGTGATGTCCCACGTGGGCGGTCGTGATGCAGTCAGTAGTATTGCTGGAAAGCCACCAACAAGCCTTGGCAAATGCAAGAATCTGAGAAGAAGGTTTTGCAAGGATGAAGACCAGCAAGGCTCAGGTGTCTCGCCTCAAGGAGGGGAGTCAAAGGTGTCCCTCAGCAGCTGGGAGAGTCACAAGAAGAGGAGGCAGCCCCCACAGGCAGCAGGCACAGGAGTCGCAGTGAGGCCCACTCAGCAGACCTGACGAGAGTACCACGTCGCTGGAGCAGCAGGAAGGAGACAGTGCTTTGTAGGGTAGAGTCCTGGAGTCTGGGACTACCTGGAGCCTGAAGATTCCTTGGAGGAGGAACAAACCAGCCTTTGTAGCTGCATGATTCGCTGTGTACAGGGGTACCATCTAGCAAGGAGAGTCAAGGGCTTACCGTCTCCCAAGTTGAACAGCTGGTAAAGAGGACCAAAGGGACCGCTCCAGACCACCACCTGTGATGCCGGATCCCTGCAGTTCTGGAGAAGAGGGTATCCACGCAGCTGGTCGTCATCGTAGTTGGTGCCTACAAATGCAGGGGATTGACTCCTTCAATCCAAGGGAGATTCCTTCTTGCTTCTTGTGCAGGCTGAAGACTCAGCACCCTCAGAGGATGCACAGCCAGGGAAATGCTGCAGTTGCTGGAAGGAGCCGGAGTAACAATGTTGCAGAGCGGAGTCTTTGCTGGAGTTGCAGATTGTCTGTTCCTGGAGAGTCCAGTTGAGATCCCGGTGGCCAGAAGATGAAGTAAACGATGTAGAGGAGTCCTGCTGGAATCTTGCATGTTGAATCTGAAGACCCACCCATGAGGGAGACCCTAAATAGCCCAGCAAGGGAGATTGGTCACCTAGCAGGGTGACCACCTATCAGGAGGGGGCTGTGACGTCACCTGCCTGGCTTGGCTACTCGGATGCTCCCAGGGGTCTCTTCCCACCTAGGATTCAAGATGGCAGAATCAAGTGGTCATTCCCTTTTCCATTGTCCAGTTTTGTGCCAAAGCAGAGGTCAGGAGTCCCTGGACTGGTGCAAAAAGGTTTATGCAAGGAGGGCACAAAATGTGCCCTTCAAAGCATACCAGTGACTTGGGGAGGCTACCCCTCCCAAGCTATGTAACACCTATTTCTAAAGGGAAATAGTGTTGCCCCGCTCTCCCAAGGGAAATCCTTTGTTCTGCCTTCATCTGCTTGAGCTGATCAAGCAGCAGGGGAGCAGAAACCTGTCTGAGGGGTGGCAGCAGTGCGGGCTGCCCAGAAAACCATGAAAGACTGGTAGGAGCAATGCTGGGTGTCCTCTAAGGAGCCCCCAGAGTGCATGGAATCATACAACCAATACTGGCAACAGTATTGGGGTATGATTCCGACATGTTTGAAACTAAACATGCCGAGGTTCGGAGTTGCCATTATGTAGCTGGACACATATAGTGACTTATGTCCAGTACACGGGTAAAATGCCTTCCCCGCACTTACGAAGTCCAGAGAAATGGAGCTGGAGTTTGTGGAGGCACCTCTGTTAATGCAGGGGTGTCCTCACACACGGGTACCTGCACCCTGCCCTCTGGGCTAAGAGGGCCTGCCATAGGGGTGACTCACAGTGACCTGTAGTGAAAGGGGGCATGCGTCTTTTAACAAAGGCTGCAATGGCAGGCCTGCAGACACATTTTGCATGGGTTTCCATGGGTGGCACAATACATGCTGCAGCCCATGGAGAACCGACATCTAGTGTTGGGCTCGGAGTGTTACAAGTTGTTTTTCTTAGAAGAAGTATTTTCGGAGTCACAGGATCGAGTGACTCCTCCTCTCGGTTCCATTGCGCATGGGCATAGACTCCATTGTTAGATTGTTTTTTTTCCGCCATCGGGTGCGGACGTGTTTCCCCTCGCTCCGTTATTTCAATTTGGAAAACCTTAGAAAACCTTCCTTTTCGTCGGTATTGTTTCGATTGCGTTCTCCATCTAGCATCGAACCAGTAGAACCGTCGGAAACTTATTTTTGTTCGCCCTTTGGGGCGCCCAACTCAGGCCTATTCCGGCCTACCGCGTGGAAAGCCTGATGGATTGGACTCCATTCCGATTCTGCCCTCTGTGCCACGCGAAGTATCCCTATTCAGACCAGCACTTGGTTTGTAACTTGTGCCTTTCTCCAGGCCATCAGGAAGAAAACTGTGAGGCCTGTCGATCGTTTCGTTAAAAAAAAAGACTCTGAGATCACAGAGCCCGAAGACTCGAAATGGTGTTGAAAAGCAGTGAACATCTTGATGTCGCTGAAGAAGAGCAGGCGCAGACAGCAGTCTCCACCTGAGACACAGACTCCGAGCAGGAATCTGAGGATGACAGACCCATCACAACTGGCCAGCATGTGAGTACGTCTTCCCCTGCACAAAAAACATTCTAAGGCCTTGGGTACACCACTTCCAGAAGGACATGATTCGGCCCGAAAAGACTGTTGGCGACTGTCATTTGGGGTCGGTGCCGAAAAAGCCCACTCCTCTGTCGACTTCGGAGTGAGTAAATCTATCAAAGGCTCCATTTTGGACTCCAGCAAAAAAGCCCAAGTTTCAGAGTCATAAATTCGGCAGTCCTCTTCGGAGCCGAGACCTTCCACAACATTTTCGGTACTGAAAAAACAACAAATATCGGAACCGAAAAAATCCTCGTATACAGAGGAACAATGACTTTCAAAGAAATTGAGAGAAACCCATAAAACCTCTGAGGAAGAGTCGGACATTGAGCCCGTTTTCCAAATTATGGATGAGACAATATCCAGGATACACATCCATAAAGACACAGGAATGATTGTTACTGCACCTCCTTTAAAAACAAAAAGAAAGCTGGCTTTCCAAAGGTGCAAAAACAAAAGAAGCCAATACTACTTCATACTTCTCCTCCTCATTCTCCACAATTATCTCTCACATCACACCAGCCCTCCACCAATGCCTTCTCCAACACACAAATTGTATTCACAAGGAGATATGGCAGACCCTTATGATCTTTATGACCCAGATACTTACTCATCAAAACCATCTCCACCGGAAGATACCACTGCATACAACCAGGCCATATCCAGGGCTTCAGCTTACCATGGGATAACAGTGCATTCAGAGCCATTGGAAGAAGATTTTCTATTTAACACACTATCTTCAACACATTCCAAGTACCAGTGCCTCCCAATGTTACCAGGCATGGTAAAACACGCAGACCACATTTTTAGCAAGCCTGTAAAATCTAGGATTATCACACCTAGAATAGAGAAAAAATATAAGCCTGCACCCTCTGACCCAGATTATATTACTCATCAGGTGCCTCCAGATTCGGTGGTAGTCAGTGCAGCACGCAAGAGGACAAATAGCCAGTCTTCAGGAGATGCACCTCCTCCTGGTAAAGAGAGCAGAAGATTTGACGCGGGGGAAAAGAGTTGCTTCACAAGCAGCAAATCAGTGGAGAATTGCCAATTCTCAGGCACTGCTAGCCCGCTATGAAAGGGCCCATTGGGATGAAATGCAGGATATTATACAGTATCTCCCAAAAGATCACCAGAAGAGGGCACAGCAAGTGGTAGAGGAGGGGCAAGCCATTAGTAATAATCAAATAAGATCTGCCCTTAATGCTGCTGATGCAGCTGCAAGAAGCGTAAACACTGCCATCACAATCGGAAGACATGCATGGCTGCACTACTCTGGTTTTAAACCAGAAATTCAACAGGCTGTACTAAACATGCCTTTATGATAAAAGCAACTCTTTCGCCCACAAGTGGACACCACTATTGAAAAACCGAGAAAGGACTCCTACTGTGAAAGCAGTGGGCGCTTTGTACACTACACCATATAGAGGTTAATTTCGCCTACCACAGTTTCGAGGAGGTTTTAAAGCACAATCCTCAGAGGCTTCCACCTCACAAACAAAGTAACCACATCAAACCCAGTATCAACGAGGTGGGTTTAGAGGAACATATAGAGGTCAATACTTTAGGAATAGAGGTAAATTCCAAACCTCTAAACAAACAACACAACCTAAGCAGTGACTTCCTTCCTTCCCTCCCTTCCACTCCACAGATCTCCTGGGGGGGGAGAGAAAGACTACAGCAGTTCTACTCTCATTGGCAAAATATCACCACAGACAACTGGGTATTATCAATTATCCGCATTGGCTATTGCCTAGAATTGATAACCACCCCTCTAAACATTCCACCAAGATATCACAAGTTGTCCCCAGAGCATAAAGCTCTGTTACAACAAGAGTTTCAATCTCTACTACTCAAGCAATAGAATTAGTTCCACAGTCCCAACAAGAAACAGAAGTATACTCACTATACTTCCTAATACCCAAAAAAGATGGCACCCTCAGGCCCATATTAGACCTCAGGCCCCTCAATCTATACATCTTGTCAGAGCATTTTCACATGGTAACTCTGCAAGATGTTATTCCACTACTGCAAAAACAAGATTTTATGACTGCTCTAGACCTCAAAGAGGCGTACTTTCACATACCCATCCACCCAGCACACAAGAAATACCTCAGGTTTGTCATAGCAGGAAAACACTACCAGTTCAAAGTGTTGCCATTTGGCATAACAACAGCTCCAAGGGTGCTCACAAAGTGTCTAGCAGTAGTAACCGCATACTTTAGAAGACAACACATCCATGTCTTTCCATATCTAGACGATTGGCTAGTAAAATCAAGCAATCTTACACAATGCCAAAACCATACTCATTATGTGATAGAAACTCTCCATGCACTAGGGCTTTCTGTAAACTACCAAAAGTCACACTTTCAACCAGCACAACTACAACCGTATCTAGGTGCTATCCTAAATACTCAACTAGCTCTAGCGTATCCAAATATACAAAGAATACAAGCTTTCCAAAACTTAATACCACTCATACAGCCACATCAACAATACACTGTAAGATTTATCATGAAGATTCTAGGAATGATGGCATCTTGCATAGCAATAGTACCACATGCAAGAATAAGCATGAGGCCCTTACAACAGTGCCTTGCACAACAATGGTCACAAGCACAGTCAACTACAAGATCTAGTGTTGATGAACCGCCAAACACATATGTCCCTTCAATGGTGGAATCACAGCAATTTAACAAAGGGGCGGTTGTTTGAAGACCCTCTGCCTCAGACCATAATTACAACAGATGCATCAATGATCGGTTGGGGAGCTCGCCTAAACAATCAAACCATTCAAGGTCAATGGGATGTCAAACAGAAACAGGTACGCGTAAACCAGTTAGAATTATTAGCTGTGTTCCTGCGCCTTAAAAGCATTTTAACCTCTTTTCAAACAGAAGAATGTTCTCATAAAAACAGACCACATGACAACCATGTATTATCTCAAACAGGGGGACACATTCATCTCAGCTGTCTCTTCTAGCCCAAACAATTTGGAAATGGGCTATACACAATCAAATGAATCTACTAGCACAATACATGCCAAGAATAGACAATCAGTTGGCAGATCTCCTCAGCAGAAATCACCAACAAACACACAAGTGGGAGATTCACTCACTTTTGAAAATGGGGAACACCAGACATAGATCTATTCGCAACAAGCAAACGCAAAATGCCAAAACGTTGCATCCAAACACACATCCCCTATCCAAGGGCAATGCTCTATGGATCAATTGGTCAGGGATATTTGCTTACGCTTTTCCCCCTCTCCCACTCCTTCCATTTCTAGTCAACAGATTACGTCAAACATCTCTCAACGTGATATTCATTGCACCAACATGGGCACACCAACCTTGGTACACAACACTATTAAACCTATCTGTAGTACCTCACTCCAAACTCCCAAACATACCAGATTTGTTAACACAAAACAAAGGTCAAATAAGGCATCCAAACCCCAATGCTTTCAATCTAGCGATGTGGCTCCTGAAATCATAAAAATTGGTTATTTGAATCTTCCATCAGAATGTATGGAAGTAATTAAATAAGCACGAAAACCTACTACTAGACAGTGCTACACAAATAAGTGGAAACAATTTGTCTACTATTGTCAATCTAAAACCATTGATCCACTTACATCTATACAACATAATGTATGCTATTTGCTTCATTTACAAAAAATCAAATTTGGCTTATTCATCCATTAGAGTACACCTTACTGCAATATTTGCATACTTATAAACTATTCAACATACTTCTCTATTCGGAGTTCCGGTTATCAAAGCCTTCATGGAAGGATTAAAATGCATTATTCCACCCAGATCACCACCTGTTCCTTCAGCGAATTTAAATATTGTACTTACCAGCCTCATGGGACCACCTTTTGAACCCATGCACTCTTGCCAAATTCAATTTTTAACATGGAAGGTCGCCTTCCTTGTAGCTATTACTTCTTTAAGAAGAGTTAGTGAAATACAAGCATTCACTCTTGAGGAACCTTTTTTCCAAGTGCACAAACGTAAGGTTGTACTACAAACAAATCCAAAATTTCCTCCAAATGTAGTATCTCCTTTTCACATCAAACAGTGGAATTGGCTGTCTTCTTTCCACAGCCAGATTCTGTGACAGAAAGAGCTCTTCATACCCTAGATCTCAAGAGTTCTTATGTACTATATAGACAGAACGAAACAGTTTAGGAAAACAAAGCAACTCTTTGTTGCTTTCCAACAACCACATACAGGCAATCCTATATCAAAACAAGGATTAGCAAGATGGATTGTTAGATGTATACAAACATGTTATATCAAAGCAAAGAGGCAATTCTTGATAACTCCTAAAGCACATTCCACTAGGAAAAAGGGTGCAACAATGGCTTTTTTAGGAAACATTCCAATGGTTGACATATGTACAAGAGCTACATGGTCAACCCCTCATACATTTACAAAACACTATTGTGTTGATGTGTTCTCACAGCAAGAAGCGTCTGTAGGCCAGGCTGTCATAAGGACATTAATTCAAACAACCTCAACTCCTACAGGCTAGCTAACTGCTTTTTAGTCTATGCATAGCATGTGTGTCAGGAAATGCCTCCTTGGCATGGTTATCCCCTGACCTTTTGCCTTTGCTGATGCTAAGTTTTGATTGAAAGTTTGCTGGGACCCTGCTAACCAGGCCCCAGCACTAGTGTTCTTTCCCAAAAACTGTACCTTTGCTTCCGCAATTGGCACAGCCCTGGCACTCAGATAAGTCCATTGTAACTGGTACCGAGGGCCCTGATGCCAGGGAGGGTCTCTAAGGGCTGCAGCATGTCTTATGCAGTCCTGGGGACCCCTCACTCAGCACATGCACACCGCCTCACAGCTTGTGTGTGCTGGTGGGGAGAAAATGACTAAGTCGACATGGCACTCCCCTCAGAGTGCCATGCCAACCTCACACTGCCTGTGGCATAGGTAAGTCACCCCTCTAGTAGGCCTTACAGCCCTAAGGCAGGGTGCACTATACCACAGGGGAGGGCATATGTGCATGAGCACTATGCCCCTACAGTGTCTAAGCAAAACCTTAGACATTGTAAGTGCATGGTAGCCATAAGTGTATATGGTCTGGGAGTTTGTCAAACACGAACTCCACAGTTCCATAATGTCTACACTGAAATCTGGGAAGTTTGGTATCAAACGTCTCAGCACAATAAAAGCACACTGATGCCAGTGTACATTTTATTGTAACATGCACCCAAAGGGCATCTTAAAGATGCCCCCTGAATACCAATCCGACTTCTAGTGTGAGGCTGACAGCCAGCCAAAACCAGACGAGTTGCTGCCCACATGGGGAGAGTGTCTTTGTCACTCTGGGGCCAGAAACAAAGCCTGCACTGGGTGGAGGTGCTTCACACCTCCCCCTGCAGGAACTGTAACACCTGGCGGTAAGCCTCAAAGGCTCACCCCCTTTGTTACAGCACCCCAGGGCATCCCAGCTAGTGGAGATAATTAGAAAAACAAGGAGGAGTCGCCCACCAGTCAGGACAGCCCCTAAGGTGCCCTGAGCTGAGCTGCTGGTTTGGTAACTTTGGGGTTGCCTTGAACCCCCAACGGTGGGCTGCCTATGCCCAGGAACTGAGACTTGTAAGTATCTTACTTACCTCACAATCTAACCAATACTCACCTCCCCCAGGAACTGTTGATTTTTGCACTTTCTACTTTTAAAATAGCTTATTGCCATTTTAACAAAAACTGTATGTTATTGCTCTAATTCAAAGTTCCTAACTTTACCTGTGTGGAGTACCTTGCATTTTATGTATTTACTTCAGATCTTGAACTTGTGATTCTAAAAATAAATTAAGAAAATATATTTTTCTATATAAAAACTATTGGCCTGGAGTTAAGTCTTCGAGTGTGTGTTCCTCATTTATTGTCTGTGTATGTACAACAAATGCTTAACACTACCCTCTGATAAGCCTACTGCTCGACCACACTACCACAAAATAGAGCATTAGTATTATCTAATTTTGCCACTATCTTACCTCTAAGGGGAACCCTTGGACTCTGCGCACACTATCTCTTACTTTGAGGCAACTTCCTACAATGTGTTCTGCAGCTACACATGCCATTGAACGGAAAATGTCACTTACCCAGTGTACATCTGTTCGTGGCATGAAGTGCTGCAGATTCATATATATATATATATATATATATATATGTTCGATGGCATGTGTAGCTGCAGATACACATGCTGTGCACAGTCCGCCATCTGGTGTTGGGCTCGGAGTGTTACAAGTTGTTTTTCTTCGAAGAAGTCTTTTCGAGTCACGAGACCGAGGGACTCCTCCCATTTCGATTCCATTGCGCATTGGCGTCGACTCCATCTTAGATTGTTTTTTTTCCGCCATCGGGTTCGGACGTGTTCCTTTTCGCTCCGTGTTTGGGGTCGGAAAGTTAGTTAGAATCTCGGAAAAAATCGTCGGTATTGTTTGCGTTCGGTATCGGGTTAGTTAGAACAAATCGACACCGAATTTTGAAGAGCTCCGGTGGCCCTTCGGGGTTTTTTCGATCCCCCGTCGGGGCCTGGTCGGCCCGGCCACGTGCGACTTCAAGGCTGATGGAACGGACCCCATTCCGCTTCTGCCCAAAATGCCATAACAAGTATCCATATACGGATCAGCATCTGGTCTGTAACTTGTGCTTGTCCCCCGAGCACAAGGAGGATACTTGTGAAGCCTGTCGAGCGTTTCGGTCGAGGAAGACGCTGAGAGACCGAAGAGCCAGGAGACTACAAATGGCATCCACGCCGACAGGTCAAGAACGTTTAGAGGAGGAAGAAGAAGCTTTCTCTATCCACGAGTCGGATTCTGAAGAACTCTATGCCGAAGAAACACCCCAAACCGTGAGTAAGACGTCGAAAATCAAGACTCACGAGAAGTCCACAAAAGCCCATGGGACGCCACCGCCAACAGGCCATGGCTTAACCCGAAAACTAGGTGACCGATCCAAGGCACCGAAAAAGGGCATGCTGGTGTCGAAGTCCTCCGACTCCGGTCGAGATACCGCCACACAGCAACCTCGGAGCCGAGACAGCGGCTCCGAGAAACTTCGGCACAGAGACAGCGGCACCGAAGAATTTCGGCACCGAGACACCACGCCGAAAACAAAGAAGGTTTCTTCGGAGCCTCAAAAGACTTCCGAAAAGGTTTCGCTTCCGAAACATCCAGCCTCTGAGCCGAAAACTAGTTCCTATACAGAGGAACAAGGATTAACCTCCCAATTACATAAATTTGGAGAGGAGCTTCAAGCTGTAGAGCCTGACTACACGCAAAGAAGGCTTCATATTCATGAGGACACAGGGAAGATAACCACTCTTCCCCCAATCAAAATAAAAAGGAAACTTGCCTTTCAACAAAAGGACAAGCAACCACAGGCAAAAGTGGCAAGGAAAACAACCCCACTACCGTCTCCACCACCATCAATACATGCATCACCAGCAACAACTCCACCACTGATGCACTCACCAGCTCATACTACAATGAGTCAGGATGATCCCGGTGCATGGGACCTTGACGATGCTCCAGTGTCTGACAACAGCCCAGACTCCTATCCTACAAAACCGTCACCACCTGAGGACAGTACATCCTACACACAGGTGGTCGCAAGGGCAGCCGAATTTCACACCGTCACCTTACATTCTGAACCAATTGAGGATGACTTTCTGTTTAACACCCTATCCTCCACCCATAGCCAGTACCAAAGCCTTCCCATGCTCCCAGGAATGCTAAGACATTCAAAACAAATATTTCAGGATCCAGTTAAAGGCAGAGCCATAACTCCAAGGGTGGAGAAAAAGTACAAGCCACCGCCAACAGATCCAATCTATATTACAACACAACTAACACCAGACTGAGTTATCACCAGACTGAGTTACTGAGACAGAGTTGTCGGGGCAGCTCGTAAGAGAGCCAACTCTCATACCTCAAGAGACGCACCACCTCCAGACAAAGAGATCCGCAAATTTGATGCTGCGGGAAAAAGGGTTGCAGCACAAGCAGCATATCAATGGCGTATTGCCAATTCACAAGCACTTTTGGCAAGATACGACAGAGCTCATTGGGATGAAATGCAACATTTCATCGAACACTTACTCAAGGAGTTCCAAAAAAGAGCGCAACAGGTGGTGGAAGAGGGACAAAGTATCTCAAATAATCAGATACGGTCTTCCATTGTTGCAGCAGATACAGCTGCAAGGACAATAAACACTGCAATCACGATACGAAGGCACGCATGGCTGCGCACTTCAGGGTTCAAGCCGGAAATCCAACAAGCTGTGCTCAATATGCCATTTAATGAACAGCAATTGTTTGGGCCGGAGGTAGACACTGCCATTGAGAAACTCAAAAAAGACACTGATACAGCCAAAGCCATGGGCGCACTCTACTCCCCGCAGAGCAGAGGCACATTTCGAAAAACACCTTTTAGGGGAGGGTTTCGAGGTCAACCGGCAGAAACCACAACCTCACAAACAAGGCCTACTTACCAGGGTCAATATCAGAGGGGAGGTTTTCGGGGGCAATATAGAGGGGGCCAATTCCCAAGAAATCGAGGAAAATTCCAAGGCCCCAAAACTCCTCAAAATAAACAGTGACTCACAAGTCACACAACCCCATCACATAACACCTGTGGGGGGAAGACTAAGCCAATTTTACAAACTTTGGGAGGAAATAACAACAGACACTTGGGTCTTAGCAATTATCCAGCATGGTTATTGCATAGAATTTCTCCAATTCCCTCCAAACGTCCCACCGAAAACACACAATATGTCAAAACAACATATAGATCTTCTAGGACTAGAAGTTCAAGCATTGCTACAAAAGGACGCAATAGAATTAGTACCAAATCTACAAAAAAACACAGGAGTTTACTCACTGTACTTTCTAATACCCAAAAAGGACAAAACTCTGAGACCAATACTAGATCTCAGAACACTAAATTCCTACATCAAATCAGACCACTTTCACATGGTCACGTTACAAGACGTAATCCCACTGCTCAAACAGCAAGACTACATGACAACATTAGACCTAAAAGATGCGTATTTTCATATACCAATACATCCTTCACACAGGAAATACCGAAGGTTCGTATTCCAAGGAATACATTACCAATTCAAAGTGTTGCCATTCGGAATAACAACTGCGCCAAGAGTTTTTACAAAATGCCTGGCAGTAGTAGCTGCACATATCAGAAGGCAGCAAATACATGTGTTCCCGTACTTAGACGACTGGTTAATCAAAACCAACACGCTAAGACAGTGTTCACAGCACACAAAATATGTCACAGGTTAGGTTTCTCCATCAACTACGCGAAGTCACACCTTTTGACGTGTCAAACACAGCAGTACTTAGGAGCGACAATCAACACAGCAAAAGGGATTGCCACTCCAAGTCCACAAAGGGTTCAAACATTTCACAAGGTAATACAGGCCATGTATCCAACACAAAAGATACAAGTCAAAATGGTAATGAAACTCCTAGGCATGATGTCTTCATGCATAGCCATTGTCCCAAACGCAGGATTGCACATGCGGCCCTTACAACAGTGCCTAGCATCACAATGGTCACAAGCACAGGGTCAACTTCTAGATCTGGTGTTGATAGACCGCCAAACATACATCTCGCTTCTATGGTGGAACAGTACAAATTTAAACCGAGGACGGCCTTTCCAAGACCCAGTGCCACAATACGTCATAACAACGGATGCTTCCATGACAGGGTGGGGAGCACACCTCAATCAACACAGCATCCAAGGACAATGGGACATACATCAGAGGCAGTTTCACATAAATCACTTAGAACTGTTAGCAGTATTTCTAGCGCTGAAAGCATTTCAACCCATAATAACCCAAAAATACATTCTTGTCAAAACAGACAACATGACAACAATGTATTATCTAAACAAACAAGGAGGGACCCACTCGACACAGTTGTGCCTCCTAACACAAAAAATATGGCATTGGGCGATTCACAACCACATTCGCCTAATAGCACAATTTATTCCAGGAATTCAGAACCAGTTGGCAGACAATCTCTCTTGATCACCAACAAACCCACGAATGGGAAATTCACCCCCAAATACTAAACAATTACTTTCAAATTTGGGGAACACCTCAAATAGATCTATTTGCAACAAAGGAAAACTCAAAATGCCAAAACTTCGCATCCAGGTACCCACAAGATCAATCCCAAGGCAATGCTCTATGGATGAACTGGTCAGGGATATTTGCGTACGCTTTTCCCCCTCTCCCTCTCCTTCCATATCTAGTAAACAGGTTGAGTCAAAACAAACTCAAACTCATACTAATAGCACCAACATGGGCAAGGCAACCTTGGTACACAACACTACTAGACCTTTCAGTAGTACCTCATGTCAAACTACCCAACAGACCAGATCTGTTAACACAACACAAACAACAGATCAGACATCCAAATCCAGCATCTTTGAATCTAGCAATTTGGCTCCTGTAATCCTAGAATTCGGACACTTAGACCTCACACAAGAATGTATGGAGGTCATAAGACAAGCTAGGAAACCTACCACTAGACACTGCTATGCAAATAAGTGGAAAAGATTTGTGTATTAGTGCCATAATAATCAAATTCAGCCATTACTCGCATCTCCAAAAGATATAGTGGGATATTTACTACATTTGCAAAAATCAAATCTAGCTTTCTCTTCCATAAAGATACATCTCACCGCAATATCAGCTTACCTGCAAATTACTCATTCAACTTCACTATTTAGAATACCAGTCATTAAAGCGTTTATGGAAGGCCTAAAGAGAATTATACCACCAAGAACACCACCTGTTCCTTCATGGAACCTCAACATTGTCTTAACAAGACTCATGGGTCCACCTTTCGAGCACATGCATTCTTGTGAAATGCAATACTTAACGTGGAAAGTTGCATTTTTGATTGCCATCACATCTCTAAGAAGAGTGAGTGAGATTCAAGCATTTACCATACAAGAACCATTTATTCAAATACATAAAAATAAAGTAGTTCTAAGGACAAATCCAATTTTTTTTACCAAAGGTTATCTCACCGTTCCACTTAAATCAAACAGTAGAATTACCAGTGTTCTTCCCACAGCCAGATTCTGTAGCTGAAAGAGCACTACATACATTAGACATCAAAAGAGCACTAATGTACTACATTGACAGAACAAAACTAATTAGAAAAACAAAACAACTATTAATTGCCTTTCAAAAACCTCATACGGGAAATCCAATTTCAAAACAAGGCATTGCTAGGTGGATAGTTAAGTGTATTCAAACCTGCTATCTTAAAGCAAAGAGAGGGCTGCCTATTACACCAAAGGCACACTCAACCAGAAAGAAAGGTGCTACCATGGCCTTTCTAGGAAATATTCCAATGAACGAAATATGTAAGGCAGCAACATGGTCTACGCCTCATACATTTACCAAGCACTACTGTGTAGATGTGTTAACTGCACAACAAGACACAGTAGGTCAAGCTGTACTAAGAACATTATTTCAAACTACTTCAACTCCTACAGGCTGAACCACTGCTTTTGGGGAGATAACTGCTTATTAGTCTATGCACAGCATGTGTATCTGCAGCTACACATGCCATCGAACGGAAAATGTCACTTACCCAGTGTACATCTGTTCGTGACATTAGTCGCTGCAGATTCACATGCGCCCACCCGCCTCCCCGGGAGCCTGTAGCCGTTTAGAAGTAGATCTTGAACATTTGTACATTTGTAAACATATTACTTTAACCTTTATTATGTACATACGTATTCATTCCATTGCATGGGCACTATTACTAACATACACAACTCCTACCTCACCCTCTGCGGGGAAAACAATCTAAGATGGAGTCGACAGCATGTGAATCTGCAGCGACTAATGCCACGAACAGATGTACACTGGGTAAGTGACATTTTCCATCTATATATGTTCGATGGCATGTCTAGCTGCAGATACACATGCTGTGCATATCCCGCCATCTAGTGTTGGGCTCGGAGTGTTACAAGTTGTTTTTCTTCAAAGAAGTCTTTTCGCGTCACGAGATCGAGGGACTCCTCCCATTTCGGCTCCTTTGTCAATGGGTGTCGACTCCATCTTAGATTGTTTTCTTTCCGCCATCGGGTTCGGACGTGTTCCTCTTCGCTCCGTGTTTCGGTTCGGAAAGTTGGTTAGATATCGGAAAATTCGACGGTATTGTTTGCGTTCGGTATCGGGTTAGTTAACGCAGATCAACGCCGAATTTTGAAGAGCTCCGGTGGCCCTTTGGGGTTTCGATTCCCTGGCGGGGCCTGGTCGGCCCGACCACGTGCGTCTACAAGACTAATGGAACGGACCCCATTCTACTTCTGCCCGAATGCCACAACAAGTATCCTTACACAGATCAACATTTGGTCTGTAATTTGTGTTTGTCTCCCGAACGCAAAGAGGATACCTGTGAGGCCTGTCAAGCGTTTCGGTCGAGGAAAATGCTGAAGGACCGGAGAGCAAGAAGACTTCAAATGGCGTCGCCGCCGTCAGGACACCACGACTTGGAGGAAGAAGAAACCTTCTCCATTGCTGACTCGGACGAGGCCGAAACAGAACAGACGCCGAAAACCGTGAGTAAAACAGCCCCGGCCAAAACTCACATAAAAATCATCAAAGCCCAGGGGACGCCACCGCCGGCAGGCCATGGCTTAACCCAAAAAATCGGGGACCGTCCATCGGCACCGAAAAAGGGCACACATGTGTCGAAGTCATCCGTCTCCGGTCGAGATACCGGCACAGAAAAGACTCGGCCCGAGACACTGGTTCAGAACAATCTCAACTTCGAGATACCGGCACCGAGATGAGTCAGCACCGAGAGATCACAACACCGAAACTCAAAAAAGTGGCTTCGGAGCCGAAAAAGACTGTTGAAAAGGTTTTGATACCGAAACATCCGGCTTCGGAGCCGAAAACAAGTTCCTAGACCGAGGAACATGGGCTTTCCACACAAATGCAAAGCCATAAATTCGGACAAGAGCTAGAAGCAGGGGAGCCAGATTATACACAGAGAAGGCTCCATATCCAAAAGGAGACAGGGAAGATAAGAACTCTCCCTCCTATAAGGATGAAAAGGAAACTGGCTTTCCAAGATAAGGATAAACAACCACAAACAAAGGTGGCAAAACAAGTAACTCCGCCACCATCACCACAACGCTCACCGCAATCATCACCAATTGCTAGCCCAACTATGGTGCAGTCTCCAACGCACACAGGCATGAGCCAAGATGACCCAGATGCATGGGATCTTTATGATGCGCCTGTGTCAGATAACAGTCCCGACTGTTACCCAGCAAGACCATCACCACCTGAAGACAGTACTGCTTACACACAGGTGGTGTCCAGAGCAGCTGCCTTTCACAACGTGACACTGCACGCTGAACCTATCGAAGATGACTTTTTATTTAATACTCTGTCGTCCACACATAGTCAGTACCAGAGTCTTCCGATGTTCCCGGGAATGTTGAAACACGCTAAGCAAGTATTTGAAGAACCAGTAAAAGGCAGGGCCATCACTCCTAGGGTGGAGAAAAAGTACAAGCCCTCCACCAACAGACCCTATGTACATCACGCAGCAACTGACACCTGACTCAGTAGTAGTAGGTGCAGCACGTAAAAGGGCGAATTCACACACCTCCGGAGATGCACCACCACCCGACAAAGAAAGTCGCAAATTCGACGCAGCGGGAAAAAGAGTGGCAGCACAAGCAGCCAATCAATGGCGCATTGCAAATTCACAGGCTTTGTTGTCAAGATACGACAGAGCCCACTGGGATGAAATGCAACACTTTATTGAACATCTGCCCAAAGAATTCCAAAAGTGTGCAGAACAAGTGGTAGAAAAGGGCCAAAGTATCTCAAATAACCAGATACGTTCAGCAATGGACGCGGCAGACACCGCTGCAAGGACTGTAAATACAGCGGTCACAATTCGGAGACACGCATGGCTGCGCACCTCAGGATTCAAGCCCGAAATCCAACAGGCTGTGCTTAATATGCCCTTTAATGGACAGCAGTTGTTTGGCCCGGAAGTGGACACAGCTATCGAGAAGCTGAAAAAAGATACAGATACGGCCAAGGCCATGGACGCGCTCTACTCCCCACAGAGCAGAGGCACTTTTAGAAACACACAATTTAGAGGGGGGTTTCGGGGCCAAACCACAGAACCCTCAACCTCACAAACCGGGCCTACATACCAGAGACCGTATCAGAGAAGAGGATTTTGGGGTCAATACAGAGGTGGACAGTTCCCTAAGACTAGAGGGAAGTTCCAAAGTCCAAAAACCCCTCAAAATAAACAGTGACTTCAGTGTCACAAATCTCCAACACATAACAGCAGTGGGGGGGGAGACTAATAGATTTTTACAAAAATTTGGAGGAAATAACAACGGACTCGTGGGTCCTAGCCATCATCCAACATGGCTATTGCATAGAATTCCTACAATTACCACCAAATGTGCCTCCAAAAACACAGACATGTCCAAACAACACATGGATCTATTACAGCTAGAAGTCCAAGCGTTGTTACAAAAAGATGCAATAGAACTAGTACCCAATCATCAGAAAGGAACAGGGGCTTACTCCCTGTACTTTCTCATACCCAAAAAGGACAAAACTCTAAGACCCATATTAGATCTCAGAACACTAAATCTTTACATCAAGTCAGATCACTTTCACTTGGTGACACTTCAAGACGTAATCCCCTTGCTCAAACAACAAGACTACATGACGACATTAGATCTCAAAGATGCGTACTTCCATATACCCATACATCCTTCACACAGGAAATACTTAAGGTTTGTAATCCAAGGAGTACATTACCAGTTCAAAGTGTTACCATTCGGAATAACAACAGCACCAAGGGTATTTACAAAATGCCTTGCAGTAGTAGCGGCATATAGCAGAAGACAGCACTTACACGTATTCCCGTATCTAGACGATTGGTTAATCAAAACCAGCACTCAAACAGTGTCTTCAACACACAAAATACGTCATAGAAACCCTTCACAAACTAGGGTTCTCACTAAACTACCAGTTACCCAGTCTCACTCCAAGGGTAATGCGTTATGGATGAGTTGGTCAGGGATATTTGCTTACGCTTTTCCCCCTCCCCCTCTCCCACTCCTTCCGTATCTTGTAAACAAATTGAGTCAAAACAAACTCAAACTAATACTAATAGCGCCAACTTGGGCACGGCAACCTTGGTACACAACATTACTAGACCTGTCAGTAGTGCCTCATATCAAACTACCAAACAGACCAGATCTGTTAACTCAACACAAACAGCAGATCAGACACCTGAATCCAGCATCACTCAATCTAGCGATCTGGCTCCTGAAGTCTTAGAATTCGGACACCTAGACTTTACACAAGAATGTATGGAGGCCATCAAACAGGCTAGAAAACCTACTACAAGACATTGCTATGCAAATAAATGGAAACGATTTGTTTATTACTGTCAAAATAACCAAATTCAACCATTACACGCGTCTGCAAAAGACATTGTAAGTTACTTGCTAAACTTACAAAAATCTAACTTAGCTTTTTCGTCCATTAAAATACATCTCGCAGCAATTTCAGCTTATCTGCAAATTACACATTCAATTTCACTATTTAGAATCCCAGTCATAAAAGCATTTATGGAGGGTCTAAAAAGGATCATTCCACCAAGAACACCACCAGTTCCTTCGTGGAACCTCAATATTGTATTAACGCGACTCATGGGTCCACCGTTCGAACCCATGCACTCTTGTGAAATGCAATACTTAACTTGGAAAGTAGCCTTCCTAATAGCTATCACATCTCTCAGAAGAGTAAGTGAAATACAAGCCTGTACCATACAGGAACCCTTTATACAAATACACAAAGTAGTTCTACGCACAAATCCATTTTTTTTGCTAAAAGTTATATCACCGTTCCACTTAAACCAAACTGTGGAACTCCCAGTGTTTTTTCCACAAACAGACTCTGTAGCTGAAAGAGCATTACATACATTAGACATAAAAAGAGCTCTAATGTACTACATTGATAGAACTAAACAGTTTCGCAAAACAAAACAATTGTTTGTAGCTTACCAAAAACCTCATACAGGGAATCCAATATCCAAACAAGGCATTGCCAGATGGATAGTTAAATGTATTTAAACCGGTTATGTTAAAGCTAAAAGAGAACGGCCTATTACACCAAAGGCACACTCCACTAGAAAGAAGGGCGCCACAATGGCCTTTCTAGGAAATATACCAATGACAGAAATCTGTAAGGCAGCCACATGGTCTACGCCTCATACATTCACTAAACATTACTGTGCGGATGTGTTAACAACACAACAAGCCACAGTAGGACAAGCAGTACTAAGAACATTATTTCAAACAACTTCAACTCCTACAGGCTAAACCACCGCTTTTGGGGAGATAACTGCTTACTAGTCTATGCACAGCATGTGTATCTGCAGCTACACATGCCATTTAACGGAAAATGTCACTTACCCAGTGTACATCTGTTCGTGGCATGAGTCGCTGCAGATTCAAATGCGCCCTCCCACCTCCCTGTGAGCCTGTAGCCGTTATAAGTTGATTAAAGTTAAACTTGTACATTTGAAAATTTGTAAATGTAACACTTTTAGTCACATTATGTACATACATACTTACTCCATTGCATGGGCACTATTACTATATACACAACTCCTACCTCACCCTCTGTGGGGAAAACAATCTAAGATGGAGTCGACGTCCATGCGCAATGGAGCCGAAATGGGAGGAGTCCGTCGATCTCGTGACTCGAAAAGACTTCTTCGAAGAAAAACAACTTGTAACACTCCGAGCCCAACACTAGATGGCGGGATATGCACAGCATGTGAATCTGCAGCGTCTCATGCTACGAACAGATGTACACTGGGTAAGTGACATTTTCCATACATATATATATATATATATACACACACACATGCTGCTCTTCTGTTCACCCTGGATGGCTGTCCATATAGGACACAGTGTTTATACATTGTGTGT
The DNA here is from genome assembly GCF_031143425.1 of Pleurodeles waltl. NCBI lineage: Eukaryota > Metazoa > Chordata > Amphibia > Caudata > Salamandridae > Pleurodeles > Pleurodeles waltl. The sequence continues at coordinate 982,083,810 of NC_090437.1, forward strand.
GTGTGTGTGTGTGCACACGTTGCTCTTCTGTTCACCCTGGATGGCCGTCCATGTAGGACACAGTGCTTATACGTATGCAAGAGACTGGGTTTCTCTGCATGTTTTCATTTTGACTGATTGTCATTAGTTTGACAAGTGACTACATGCCTGGACATGGCCGCCAGGCTAACACCAAAGTGAAGGAGATGTACTTCCTTAGTACTGGAGGAAAATGCTTAACTTTAGGTAGTGTTTTTTTGGCCTCTCCCTGCACAAAATATAATTGGCTGCTTTGAGGTAGAAACATCAATTGTGGCAGACAGGTAAGGGAACTCTACTCAAAGGTTCCAAGTGACATTTGCAAGAAGTCAGACATTGCTAGACTTTTAACTTGGTCTTTAGGAAAACTTTGATGCTGTGTTATGCAGCGACCTTAGTGGGATAATAGGCGCTACACTGCCTTGCGTGAAGAAAAGCCCAGAAAATGGCACTACTGTCTTAACAGTTGTGTTCAAGTGGTTTCAAAGGACAGAATCCCAGACATAAAAACAAAAAAATTACAAAACATTACATGAGTACATTATGTGAGGCTTTTGTGCCTTCAACTGCAAAAAGAAAGCAAAAAAAACACCATTTAGTACCCTTAGGGCGTCCTTCTGTTCCCTCTGTCAGCCGCAGAGACACAGAAGTCTGTCATCACTACTGCCTTTAGAATTGTGTTCTGCTCGCTTGGCTGATAACCTAAATTCAGGTGCTGTTTAAAACACTACTAAGGTTATAGGTATATCACAATGTTGAAGTTATGGTTACCCTATACCTTAAATCCTTTTTGAGACTTTTGGTAGCCTTTGGTTGCATTGGATGCCCCCAATCCCATGGGGGCTTTACCACTAGAAAGTCTTTGACTGTGATTGGCCCAATTCTGAAATAAGACCATCCAAAGTTTGATATCAAGGGCACTTGATGACCATGCTCTGCATGTCTCAGTAGAAAATGCTTGTAAAGCCTAGTTGGGTCTTTAGTTGGTGATCTTGGTGATTTGCTTTTGATATGTGTCCCTACAGGACCTCCGATATGAGTCTTTGAACAGAAATTGGATCTTCACACCTTGATCTTTTGGCTTCATCTGTGCATTAGTTGTTCTGTTTGTTTTTGTTGGAGTTTCTATAAAATGTTAGTTTTGGGATGCTTTTGAAGGGAAATTCAACAGTTAGTCACCTTTCACTCTGTTCAAGCAACACTGAGTTAGATGGCCGTCCTACTGGAGGGTGTCTTTATTTTGCACATCTGTCTTCATGACTAGCTGGGTTTACATACCTTATTGTAAAACAGAATAAGTCTTGAAGCTAATGAAGAACACACAAACTCTCCCTCATGGGATAACATTGGCCATGAGCTGGGTTTAATTTTAAACCAAATGCATGAATGCTACAGTAATATTTAGGGCTGTATCCTGGCCCTTTCAGATACTAGCACTTGTTTCCTTTGTGTTTCTTAGGTTTAAGAAATGTTTCTGTTACCCCGGTCTACAAAAATATATTCTTCATGGAAGTCAAATCATTGATTTGTATTGTATGCTACTGTATAGTACTGATGTCCTCATGGTCTGCTTCTAAATTTTGCCATCTCCTAAAGTAGCCAATTCCTTCTCGTTGCTTTCCAGGGAACTGGTGTACACAGATGTAACCCTCTGATTATCCAAATGTAGTGCAATGGTATTGTTAATCCTGGAACACCAGTAGTAAACGCTAACCACTGACTTCTTCAGAACCCCAAAGAAATGGCCTCACACTATACTTTGTATGTTACATACGGTAAACCAAACTACCTCTACATTCATGCTGGCCGTATGACAGATGTCTACTAGGGAGCTTATGCCATGTCAGCAAGTGCTGTGAAGATCTCTTTGTATGTAGTTTCTAGTCTGCTTTTAGGTTCATATACATAAGTATGTTTCTCCTTTCATCTTTCTGTGATACAGTTGGCTTCTCTGCTAAGCTATGATCGCATGGTGAATGATTTGTTAAAAAATATATATCAGTTTAATGTAACTTACTTGAAGTAACTTATTGAGGAAGTGCCAGAAGACGAAGTTGTAAACTCAAGTAATGAGTAAGGCATACATTGTGAAAATCATATAATGTTTCTCCAAAAGTGAGATTACTATTTTCTTTTCTGCTTATGCTGCCTTCTCATACGGAAACACGTTAATCACATTTTGAAAAAAAGAAAAATGAATTAAGATTGTTCATTATAATGCAGACAGTGGTCATTATCAGGAGAGAGTCAGAGTTTCAAGCTTTAGGGTACAGGATTTCTCTCTTCTCTAGAAGAGTTTTTAAAACTTTGAACATGACGGGTAAATGTAAAATGCATGCTCATTTTTGATTTATGATATGCTACAGCTTGCGCAAACTTCATCCAAAGGTGATACAATGGACATGTGCTTTCTTCTTCTGTTGCTATGTTTTTGCAACGGATGACAAAGAGGAACAGTTTTTTGCTCAAGCTTTCCCCAGTCAAGAAGTAATGGGAGACAGGCTAGAAATTTGCTGGACATGCCCAGATTTTCCTCCACTTTTCATCTTTGATGTTATTTATCGCCTTTGCTGGTATTTTTCAAGTCCTGGGCATGGTTACTGGCCTGTTGCATTTCTAGCATGTCTTAGCCTTACACCACAATTAGTGCCTAAAAAATATAAGCAATTGTGAAAGGGTTATTAAATTTCACTTCCTTTAAAACAAAATAAATATTGAAAGAAGTATTGAGAAGTGCATTATATAGTACACATAGAGTAATACATTGATGTAAGTCTATCCCTGGAACAGAACTTGGCATATCCGATAACATGTTAGAACAATGTAGATAGAATGAATAAGCTTATGAGTCCAACATTTTGCATATAGCATATTAATCTCATAGCATATTAATCTTCTTTTTTATTATTCAGTTTTAATAACTATCACTAAATATGTTTGGAAGAATCCAGTGATGTAGACGTAACTGGTTAATTGTGTTAATAGGTGATTCAATGCCTCTTTATTCGACGTGGAGACTGAAAGTGATGGAGCATAATCAGGGAGAGTCACTACCTTTCCCTCCTACCGGGGGATGTTGGTCACCATTGGTAGATTACTTGCCTGAAACATCATCAGCTGGAATTTCTCTTCACAGGTAAAAAAAAATAATAATAACCATGCATCTGTTCTCTATTTATAGTTTACCTTTAGATGTCATCTGGCATTGTCTGACAAACAGAGTATTGGAAATAGTGTCAATGGAATTCTGTGTTTTGTTTTTTACGTATTGTATTTGATACCATTTCACTTGGGTGTTAGGACATAGATATCGTCTTCAACCCTTGTTTGCTAAATTATAAGTGCCAGCTGTTATGTTGTGTGTATACCTTTCTGGTACAGCAGTGATCCCTACCACAGCCCAGTTCTGCCAGTTTATAGTTAAGGACTCAAACTTCATTAAAGTATTCCTCTTTAGCGGATACATGAGCTTGACTGGTCCTTCACACAGTTGTGTGCTACTTTTAAAAGAGCTGGTGATTAATATTAACCACACCAGGGGGCGTTGCCAACAGCCAGACGAGATGCTGCTTTCTAACGCGGCTCCGATCCCCAGTTTAGTTTAGTCCTCTCAATATCCAATACCTCATCTGTCCCATGTGCGCAAGGACTTGGCACGGAGTCCAGAAATGCCCAGGGAACCTACTGCCTAGCTCGTGTGACGAGTGGGAGCTTGACGCAGATTGCTCCTTAGGAGGAGCCCTGGCCCAGTATCTGCACTAGCTCGCGGCACCGCACAGACGGTGTGTCCCCCCGGCTGCCACCAGTGTTGCCCTTCGTCAGAGAACCATGGGACGGATGCTCCCTGCAGAGGTGTGCGAGGTCGACTGGGAGGTCCCTTCCGCTCCGCCATACTTGAAATGGTGTGGAGTGCTCAGCCCGGTAGGAATGGCATACAACACACTGCGGCTGGACTCTCCTGTCTCAGGTGACAGGGCCCGCAGCTGACCCAGGTAGGTTAACCCTGTGAGAGCCCTCCTGACCCCCACACTGTCAGAGTGAACTGGCCTGTATGACCAGGAAGAGAAGAGCATTGCTGAACTCGAGGATGGCATGTGTGACAACCTGACATCAAGAGTAAGAGCCAACTCCCTCATATGGTTTCAGTGCAGCAGCACCGAACGCTCCCTGCTACTGAACGGATGGTTATTAAAACTTGCGCTCTAACCTCATTAAAGCACTATCACCTCACCAGGGTGGCTATTGGTCCACACAGACAGTGCATGGGAGATATCCTGAAGGAGTACACTGCTTACCTGCGACACTGAGACAACTACCCGTCCTTTCTTCTTCCAGGCAAACACTTGAGCTTCACTGTGTTGGATACTCCTGGGGGTGTGGAGGTGTGTGGCTGAACAGCGCAGTTGAGAAACCGACAGGCCGCCGGGGAAGTCTAAGAACCCTCTAGGCTGGCGCCACCAATTTCCAATTGCTCCTTCACTGACTGAGGTAAACGACCTATAGAAAGAAGTGACTGGAAGTCCAGCCATGACTGGAGGCAGGGGAGGACGTGCTGTCCATCAATCCCAGTTAGATAAGTACACACTCCTGAGGGAGGTCCCTGGAGTCGGAGCATCATTGGAGCCTGCTATGACAACTTCAGACTGGATCTCGTCTGAGCCAGGACTCCTCACGCTTCAAGATATCATGGAAGCTATACTGGGGGTCCGTACCTCCCTAGAAACCAGGATTGACTCAGTAACAACAGAGATGGCTACCCGAGTGAAAGAGGTGGAAGACTCTATCGCCTCCCTCCATCCAAGGCAACACAAAGGCGCTAAAAACCCAGGTTGGTGAGTTGCAAGTCCTTGCTACCAACCTACAAGATCAGTTGGAAGACTTTGACCCCCAGGCGACCCTCTGCCTATCGCAGGTGGTGGCTGCCCCAAGGAGCCCACCCCCTGTGCCCGCCTGCATCGTTGAAGTGACCCCCGGGTCTCTCCATTACTTCCTATACAAAACCTGATGCCTGTTGGCACACTGTACCCGGCTGCCCCTGTGCCGCTGAGGGTGTACTTTCTGTGCCTTCTTGTGTCCCCCCCCGCTGCCCTACAAAACCCCCCTGGTCTGCCCCCCGAGGAAGAAGGTACTTACCTGCTAGCAGACTGGAACCGGGGCACCCCTGTTCTCCATAGAATCCTGTGTGTTTTAGGCACCTCTTTGACCTCTGCACCTGACCGGCCCTGAGCTGCTGGTGTGGTAACTTTGTGGTTACCTTGAACCCCAACGGTGGGCTACCTATGCCCCAACTTTGAGACTTGTAAGTGTTTTACTTACCTTCAAAAGTAACCTTTACTTACCTCCCCCAGGAACTGTTGATTTTTGCAGTCTCCACTATTGAAATAGCTTATTGCCATTTTTACAAAGACTGTACATGATATTGTGTTCATTCAAAGTTCCTAAAGTATCTAAGTGAAGCACCTTACATTTAAACTATTAACTGTAAATCTTGAACCTATGGTTCTTAAAACAAACTAAGAAAATATGTTTTTCAATATAAAAACCTATTGGCCTGGAGTAAGTCTTTGAGTGTGTGTTCCTCATTTATTGCCTGTGTGTGTACAACAAATGCTTAACACTACCCTCTGATAAGCCTACTGCTCGACCACACTACCACAAAATAGAGCATTAAAATTATCTACTTTTGCCACTATCTTACCTCTAAGGGGAACCCTTGGACTCTGTGCACACTATTTCTTACTTTGAAATAGTATATACAGAGCCAACTTCCTACACTGGAGTTTCTATAGAGGTGGTTTATGTGCTCCACTTGGCCCCGTGGGAGCAGAAGATCGAAACCAGATACAAACTGATGTTTAGGATGCGTTCTGATTTTACCATTGGGGGTGAGGGAATGGGCTATTGGGAGACTTCTATGAGAAGTAATGTTGTCAGACTATCATACAAAGTCGTTGATTGTGCTGCAGCAATGTCTTATTTGGTGTTCTTTTGCAATAAAAAGAATTGGAAAAAAAAGTTAACCTTTTTCATTTGAAATTAAACATCATTGCCTATAGTGTCTAGTCTGAGGTGCACCAGCCTAGTAGAGTTTATGGATTGCCAAACATTTCCTCATTGGTGAGAGAAATCCTGTTCTCCCTTGCACCAGGGTCAAACAAATACAAATACAGATGCAGTGCCAGCTCCTCAATTCACTTGAGCCATTGTGGAATTCTGCCTGTTGCTTTTTCCTTGATGCTTGTATCTGAAGGACTTTTTTGGTTAGGTCGTTGTGGGCTCAAGGAAACCAGAGACCAAAGCAAAGTGGATACTCCTAAAAGCTGACAGCCTATTTTCCTGAACCCTTGCCTGGATGTGTACATAAAGACTTGTGTGACACCCACTGGGTCTGTTGTATATATGGCTTCGGCAACTAGCCTATAAAACATTAAACTGGAACACATTCCAGTCTTCAGCATGGTTCCAGCTTCACCTGTAAATCAAAGCATCATAAAGCCATAGGCTCTATGGTGTGATTTAGTGATATTTAGTTCCAGTGTTTACAGGAATGTAACAAAGAATTGTCATTCATTTTCCAGTTAACTGATTTTATTCCTGTCGACCTGTATAATCTAGCAGTATATTTTCTGTTACATCAATCTGCAACAGCTGATCATGTATTAAATACAATCATTTTGCCTACGCAGACCCAGGGGCTGTTACATTCATTGACCCAGACACAGCACCCTTTTATTCCACCGTAGTGAGATAGAGATAGATTGCTATAGCTTTGCCTGTATGTCCCATTGCAATTACTTTGAATGACTTTGCATATTCAATCAGAACCAAAGTGCTGAGTTGATGGCATGTCATCTGTTATGTTGTGCAAAAATACTTTCCTGTAGATTCCTCCTCTTCAAATCTCAACAACCATTTGAATCTTTGGAATATTTTGTTCAGTGTCATTCACCGGTGCTAGTTGTGCCCAAGCAGCGTCAGCTGCGGAATCACCAGTTTCATCCCTTTTGGTGACATAGCATCTCCATGTAAAAAAAACTACCTCCCAAGCAGTTGACTTTATTTCATTTTCTGCACCTCAGATGCCGGGTTACAGAGCTTTACAAAAGTTTTTTTTTTTTTTCTTTCTTCAAATTGTGTTGTCCTAGGATCCTATTTTTGATGTGGAAAAATGCAGCCTAAATTAGTTTGTGCATTCACGCAAAAGTTTTGAGCGAGACACAGGTTGAGTCTGTTAAGACCTTCAACTGTTAATCAGCAGGCACACCTAGAGACAATGGAACCTCTTCTGCTTTATTGGCTCCTCAGCACCCCTCTCTCCTTCTCCTGGGTCTGACTTCTTTGCTAGATTGGACACCATTGGCTGGCGCACAGTGCTGCTGGAGCTGCTCAGTGTAAGGAGGTGAGGATAAGTCAACCTTACGCTTGCTACTTCAAAAAAGGGGGTGGCTGATGTCCACACTGAAAATGACCATGACTATACAGTTAATCTGCCTGAGAAGTTTGCAGAATAGGTACCTTGTTTAGGTCAAAATAAGGTTGTGGCTTTCTGACACGTGCTTTGTTTTGTAAGAGTAATAATTGTGAGATTTGTTTGGAGAAAAAAAAAACATTGATGCCTCATAACCTCCACCCTACCTTCAACTATCAAACTAGACTACCTATTCTTCAGTATTTCAGTGGTGTGTATAGTTCCTCTGTGGCAGCATTGGAGAAGCCGCCATTGGGTTTGGAACAGAATTGTCAGACAAAGCTATGACCAACAACCGATCTCAAAGAACAAGTTACTGACCTTCTGTATCAATCTTTCCAGTGGATTCTCTAACTGCAGATTGCTCACATTGTGAATATTCACCAGGCATCAGACTGGATGTAGACATTTTTAAAGCAGATCTCCTGCTTGCTGGCAGTTTGCATTGTGTGGCTCGGCCCCAGTGCCGTTCCACTCCAGAAGTGGAGAGCCGAGCTGCATGTAAGTGCCCCCCTTAGTCATTTGTTTTCTAGTTTGTCTGTGCTCTATCGCAGAGCCCCTTAGCAGATTGGCATGGCCAGTGTGCAGATCTCTAAAATTGGTACCTTTTAGGATAGAAATGATTTCAGTTCACAGAATGGAGGATTAGGAAAGTCTGTGAAGAATGTGAGGTTAGAGTATCCACCAGAAAGATTGTTACCAAAGGTAAGGAACTTAATTTTCTGATGCATACTTAAAATAGCAGATTCCTCACCTGGTGAACAGATACCATAGTAGTACCTCGCAAGGTTGAGGGCCTTTTAACTGCCTCATACCAAAAAGTGCTGCAGGATCGAGCAGGCAAAATGCCCCTCTCTACAGACCCGACTGTTGAGGCAATAGTGCTCTGTGAGCCTGTGTATGGGCTCCCACGTAGCCACATGAAAAACCTCCAGGAAAGGCACTCCGCCTTTTGGTAGTAACTTTGGCTTTGGGGGATTGATCAGGTTATCCTTCTGGGTGCTGCTGTTTGCCAATGCATGATCGTGATACGAAACAATTTATTTCCATTGAGAGATGGTCTGTTTTTGTACTACCTTGATCTTTTTTGCTTCAGAGAACCCCACAAGGAGCTGATTGTCCACTCGATATTCTTTGGTACAATAAATATAAACGGTTAGGTCCCTCCTATGGTCCAAACGGTGGAGTCTCCCTTCATCCTTAAGTGATGAGGTGGAACAAGAATGGCAGAAGGTGTGATAACCTTTGACATGTATTGAAATGACTGCTTTGGGTAGGAAAGAGGGTCTTGTGCTAAATAGCAAGTTATCTGGCAAGAAAGTTGGTATGAAACTGGTTAACATAAAGAGCTCGCTCACACGTCTAGCTGATTTATGGCGATGAGAAAAACTGTCTTCAACACCAAAATCTCAAAAAGCAATAGTGCAGCAGGTCCAAAGGGGGTGCACGTGAAAAAAGTGAGAATCAAATTCAAGTCCCACTGTGGCATTACAAAGGGTTTTGGTGGAAACAGATATTGCAAGACTTTCAAAAATCTCATCTCAAAAGGTGATTTTAAATAAAGAAGGATGATCTGGCAATCACAAAAAGCTGAAAGGGCTATGGGTAACCCTTTACAGGTCCCATAGCAAGTCCTTGCTTGGCTGGGGATAGAACAAACCCAGTTTCAGACAACTTTGCTTCTAATGGGTCAGTTTGTCAGGTACCGCACCAATTCTCAAATTTATCCCAAAGGCTGGTATATTCTTTTTGTGGAAGGACACCTCACTGCCAAGATGACATCCACAACCTCAAAAGAAGTATCGAAGGGGGTCCCCTGCTTCCACTCATTCTGCAAGCATTAGATGCAGGTCCTGCTGCAGTACCCTGCCCTGCTGCTGTGACAGAAGACCTTCCAGAATCAGCAGCTTGATCTGAGGACAGCTGCACAGGCTCAGGAGTTCCGGGTGCCACACACTCCTGGTCCAATCTGGTGCCACTAGGCTGACTTTAGTTCAGTAGGTCATGAGCTTCTTTAGAACTCAGGGCAGGTGAGGTGGAAAGATGTGGAGGAGTCCTGAAGTCACTCAGGATGGAAGACATCTTAGAGAGAAAGCTTACTTGAAAATGCCAATCTGCAGAAGTGCTGACAGTGCACGTTCTCTGTAGTGGTAAAAAGAACAAACCCAGCTCTCTCTATTGCTGGAAGACATCCTGCACCACCTCCAGGTGTACTGTTGTTCATGATCTGCTAGTCTGTCCGAGTAAGTTTGTCTACCCTGACATTTAGAAATTCCCTAGCAAACCAATCACTTCTAGACGTGTAAAGAGCCTCCTGACACAGGCCCAAACACCATCTGCCCTGCTTCTTGCAGTACCACATGGCAGTGGTGTTGGACATGGGCACCTACACCAGCCTTCATCTGCTGGTGGGCGGGAATGCCTTCGAACACCAAGCAAATGCCCTCATCTCTAACAAATTGATGTGGAGTTGAAAATCTGCCAATGACAAATGGCCTCTGATTGGCCTCCCTAATCCAGTAGTTATGTATGGATCAGACAGATTTTCCTGATGATGTGCATACAGCTATATGTTTGAGGTCCCACTGCAGAGCACACATGTACTACCTATTATGTGTGGGCAGTGGGATGCAGAAGGCCAGCAACCCCAAAGCCTCAGTCTTCCACGCTGAGATGCATAACACAGGCTTAAACATCGGGATCATAGTCTAAATTTCTTGGTATCTGTATTCCGGGGGAACGGCATAAAACCGTACCCCATCTATGGCTTAAATTAAAGGAAACATGTACAAAGTAGTCGGGTGTGACTTTGGCATTTTGATATTGAACACCAAAGATGTTAGGAGGCTGTCTGCCGTCTGAAAGTAGCTGATGGCTTTCTGGGGTGAGTCCACCTTCATTTGCCAGTCGTTGAGGTATGGGCACCCAAGGAGCACTAGTAAGCCCATCAGGGAGCACTGGGAACTGAAAATGCTCTTGGCACACAGTGAAACGCATGTAAAACCTGTGGGCCTGCAGGATGGGAATGTCAACTGAATGTCCTACAGGTTGAGTGCCAGCATCCAGTCTTCAGGATCTAAGGCAGTGAGAACCTGGGCAATTGTAAGTATCTTGAATTTGTCCTTCCGTGGGAAGGTGTACAGTGGACGAAAATCTAAAATCAGACTAAGTCCTCCATCTTGCTTCAGCACAGGAAAGTAGTGGTAGTAACGCTATTACTACTAAGTGTAGAACTCCCTCTATGGCCCTTTTAACTAAAAGGGGTTGCATTTCCTGCTGTAGAATAGATAGATGGTTCCCCGTAAGCTGCACCTAATGATGGTGGAAGTTGTGGAAAGAAATGTGCTGGCTTAGCCTTGAAGGATAATTTAGAGGACCTACTTGTCTGAAGTGATGTCCTACCACTCTTGGAGGAAATGGCTGCATTCTGGCAAGGACATACCAAAGCAGTTTTATAGAGGCGAGGGATGAGAATCATGTTTTTCCTCCTGTCCTACATGTTGTCTCTGAGAACCTTGTCCTTGGCCCTGAATGGGCTGATAGGCCTGCAGGTCTGGAGGGGGGAGTCTGGTGTTGGTGAAATGAAAAAACCTTCTGTAGCCACAGAGGGTGAAGTTGCTAGTGGAATTATCATATAGAAGTGAAAAGGCACAGGGAACGTGCTGTGGCATTTCTCTCTTTTACAAATTCAGAGTCTGCATTTTTGCATAAAAAACAAGAGCAGTTAAAGAGCATTTCCAATAAGGATGTGGAAGCATTCTTAGAGAAGATGAGTACCAAATGGCCAAAATGCCCATTGCTCACCCAAACCAGTCTGTTGTGTTCACTCCAGAATGAATGGCAATATTTGCCACATCATGACTGTTAGATTTTGGGATTTTGGTTGGCAGAGGTATGCACCATATCCTAGCAGGAGCCACAACCCTAGCCAGGGTAAGTCAGATACACACCCTAAATTGACCTGTGCTCACCCTGTGGTGGCTGGCACAGAGCAGTTAGGCTTAACTTAGGAGACAGTATGTAAAGTATTTGTTCAGTGCTTCAAACAATAAAACAGTGAAAACATAGCACAGAAAGACACCACACTTGCTTAGTAACATAGAGCTTAACTTAATAAATAAAACAAGACTGAAATGACAAAAATCTAGAGAGATTTGAACTTGAGATAGGACTTTTTAAACCATGAACTGCGAAATAGCGCTTAGAAGAACTGCCACCCAGGGATATCTGGTTGTGCCGGACTGGGACAAAGTAAAAGTTCAGGCCAACCACAATGGAGCGAAGGCAGTCTACGGAGACCCAGTGAGGCCCGCTGAAAACAAGTACTCTGATCCTGGTTGCCTCCACATTGAGGATCTAGGGAGCAGACTGAAGGGATGCGTCTGTTGATCCCCGCACTGGCGGCAATGCATCAATCCTTTCCACGCAGTAGCAGAGATGCGTCTATTTACTTTTTTTTTTTCACACAACAAGGGCAATGTGCCTGGTCCGAGATGAAGTGGTTCCGAAGACTATGTGCTGAGGTTTATCCACGCTGGAAAAGGTGATGTGTCAACTCTGATTCATGCAGTGGGGCCGATGCACTGCTTACAATCACCAAAACAGGGGCAATATGCCATTACTGATCCATACAGCAGCAGCAATGCATTGTTTTGTACTGGAGCAGCACTTTCAAGGGCCCAGGACTGGCCTAGCACCACTTGGCAAGACTAACAGTTGACAGAGACCAGGTGCTGTAGCAGGTGAGTTGGAAGCTATTTGTTTCCCTGAGATTACAGAAGGCACTTTGGTTCTGGGTTGGAGAGATGCAGATCCAGTCCTTCTCACTGCCAGGCAAGGAGGGCAGCAGGTCAGAAGAGCAGGAGTCCAGCAGATTGTCATTCCTGGCAGAGTATCCACAGGTCCAGAAGTCTACTGATTTGGTGGTGGCCAGAAGATCAATTCTTATACCTAGCATTTGAAGTGGAGGAGATTTCAAAGAGGCCTTTGAAGTGCACAGAGTCCTTGCCCTTCCTGCCCTGGCTCCAGAGTCACCACAGGGCATTGTGTAGCCCTTTGTGTGGGGACAGGACACAGCCCGTTCAGGTGTCAGCTTTTCCCTCCCATCCTGCCCAGGATGGTCCATCAAGCTTTGAATGGCCCATCAGTCACACCTTAGCCTTTGTGTGTGTCTGTTTAAAAGGATGCACAAAGCCCAAATGTGCATTCAGAGATAGCAGAAGGCGCCAGATGATTAAAGTAAGAAAATGTCAACTTTATAAGAGTGCCATTTTCACAATAAAAATTTAAAATCCGACTACACCATAAACTGTGATTTTAAATTGTGATTCCTCAGACACCAAACTGGGGGGAGGGGGTTTCTAATTTCTTCCAAATTAGAAATTACGTTTATAAGATGTTATAAGGTAAATCACACTTTTATCCAATGGGAGAGATATGCCTTGCAGTAGTGAAAAACCAATGTAGGAGTTTTTTACTACTAGGACATGAAAGATTAAAAGTACATGTGCTATGTTTCAAATACACTGCACCCTGCCAGTAGGCTGTCTTGAGCCTCCCTGAGCGGTGACTTATATGTATTAAAAAGGAATGTTTGGGCCTGGCAAGAGGGTTAACTTGTCTAGTTGACATGGCAGTTTAGAAATGAACACACAGGCTCTGCAGTGGCAGGCCTGAGGTATGTTTGAAGGGATGCTGAAGTGGGTGGCACAATTGTGCTGCAGCCCCACCAGTAGCATTTAATTTACAGGACCTGGGCACAGATAGTGCACTTTTCTAGGGACTTAAAGTAAATTAAAAATGCCAGTTGTGGATAAGCCAATGTTATCATGTTTTAAGCAGAGAGCACATGCACTTTAGCACCAGTAGTAAAGTGCCCAGAGTCCTAAAGCCAGCAAAACTGAGGACAGCAAAATAGGCCTGAAAACAAATAGTCAGGGGAAACCACGCCAAGGATGGTAGGTCTAACAATGACCATCCTGGATAACCTTAGGTAAGGGATGTCAAAAAGTAGTATAGAACAGCCAGTAAGACTTGTTCATCAGAATCCCGAACAGCATGAGAATAGCATCCCAGAAGACAACTGGCATCTACAGATCTGAGGGACAGACTGGCTGGTAGATGGAAAAGCAGTTTCCAAAATTTCTCCATGCATTTTGATTTGTGATCAGGTTAAGTACTAAGGAAAGCATTGGAATTAACTTTGCTGGTGGACTCATGTACCATGAGAATCCGGTGTTGAGTGAGAAACAACGGGTTGATTGTTTTGGGACGATGGTGAGCTGCAAATCACCTGCTAACTGGCTGACCTGAACATGTTTTTGAGTAATTGCCCAAAAAGAATATTCATATGTTCGATGGCATGTGTAGCTGCAGATACACTTGCTGTGCATATCCCGCCATCTAGTGTTGGGCTCGGAGTGTTACAAGTTGTTTTTCTTCGAAGAAGTCTTTTCGAGTCACGAGATCGAGGGACTCCTCCCCTTTCGGCTCCATTGCGCATGGGCGTCGACTCCATCTTAGATTGTTTTCTTTCCGCCATCGGGTTCGGACGTGTTCCTCTTCGCTCCGTGTTTCGGTTCGGAAACTTAGTTAGATATCGGGGAAAATTCGACGGTATTGTTTGCGTTCGGTATCGGGTTAGTTAACGCAGATCGACACCGAATCAAGAAAAGCTCCGGTGGCCCTTCGGGGTTTCGATTCCCCGGCAGGGGCCTGGTCGGCCCGACCACGTTGCATCTTCAAGGCTTATGGAACGGACCCCATTCCGCTTCTGCCCCGAATGCCACACCAAGTATCCTTACACAGATCAACATTTGGTCTGTAATTTGTGTTTGTCTCCCGAACACAAAGAGGATACCTGCGAAGCCTGTTGAGCGTTTCGGTCGAGGAAAACGCTAAGGGACCGGAGAGCAAGAAGGCTTAAAATGGCATCGGGCCGTCAGGACACCACGACTTAGAGGAAGAAGAGACTTTTTCCATTGCGGACTCGGACGAGGCCGAAAGAGAGCAGACGCCGAAAACCGTGAGTAAAACAGCCCTGGCCAAAACTCACGTAAAAACCATGAAAGCCCCGGAGACGCCACCGCCGGCAGGCCATGGCTTAACCCGAAAAATCGGTGACCGTCCATCGGCACCGAAAAAGGGCACACATGTGTCGAAGTCATCCGACTCCGGTCGAGATACCGGCACAGAACAGTCTCTGCACCGGGACCCTAGTTCAGAGCAATCTCGACATCGCGATACCGGCTCCGAGATGAGTCGGCACAGAGTGATCGGAACGCCGAAACCCAAAAAAGTGGCTTCGGAGCCGAAAAAGACTGTTGAAAGGGTTTCGATACCGAAACATCCGGCTTCGGAGCCGAAAACAAGTTCCTACACCGAGGAACAAGGCCTTTCAGGACAAATGCAAGGCCATAAATTCGGACAAGAGCTAGAAGCAGGGGAGCCAGATTATACACAGAGAAGGCTCCATATTCAAAAGGAGACAGGGAAAATAAGAACTCTCCCTCCTATAAGGATGAAAAGGAAACTTGCTTTCCAAGACAAAGATAAACAACCACAGGCAAAGGTGGCAAAACAAGTAACTCTGCCACCATCACCACAACGCTCACCGCAACCATCACCAGTTGCTACCCCACCTATGATGCAGTCTCCAACGCACACAGGGATGAGCCAAGATGACCCAGATGCATGGGATCTTTATGATGTGCCTGTATCAGATAATAGTCCCGACTGTTACCCAGCAAGACCATCACCACCTGAAGACAGTACTGCTTACACACAGGTGGTGTCCAGAGCAGCTGCTTTTCACAATGTGACACTGCACGCTGAACTGATTGAAGATGACTTTTTATTTAATACTCTGTCGTCAACACATAGTCAGTACCAGAGTCTTCCAATGTTACCAGGAATGTTGAAACACGCAAAGCAAGTATTTCAAGAGCCCGTAAAAGGCAGGGCCATCACTCCTAGGGTGGAGAAAAAGTACATGCCTTCCCCAACAGACCCTGTGTACATCACGCAGCAACTGACACCTGACTCAGTAGTAGTAGGTGCAGCACGTAAAAGGGCGAATTCACACACCTCTGGAGATGCACCACCACCCGAAAAGGAAAGTCGCAAATTTGACGCAGCGGGGAAAAGAGTTGCAGCACAAGCAGCCAATCAATGGCGCATTGCCAATTCACAGGCTTTGCTGTCAAGATATGATAGAGCTCATTGGGACGAAATGCAACACTTCATAGAACATCTGCCCAAAGAGTTCCAAAAGCGCGCACAACAAGTGGTGTAAGAGGGCCAAAGTATCTCGAATAACCAGATACGATCGGCAATGGATGCAGCAGACACAGCTGCAAGAACTGTAAATACAGCGGTCACTATTCGGAGTCACGCATGGCTGCGCACCTCAGGATTCAAGCCCAAAATCCAACAGGCGGGGCTTAATATGCCTTTTAACGGACAGCAGTTGTTTGGACCGGAAGTGGACACTGCCATAGAAAAGCTAAAAAAGGACGCAGATACGGCCAAAGCCATGGGCGCGCTCTACTCCCCACAGAGCAGAGGCACATTTCGGAAAACACAATTTAGAGGGGGGTTTCGGGGCCAAACCACAAAACCCTCAACCTCACAAACCAGACCCACATAACAGAGCCAGTATCAGAGAGGAGGATTTCGGGGACAATACAGAGGTGGACAGTTCCCTAAAACTAGAGGAAAGTTCCAAAGTCCAAAGACCCCTCAAAATAAACAGTGACTTCAGTGTCACAAATCCCCAACACATAACACCAGTGGGGGGGAGACTAACAGATTTTTACCAAAACTGGGAGGAAATAACAACAGACTCGTGGGTCCTAGCCATTATCCAACATGGTCATTGCATAGAATTCCTACAATTCCCACCAAATGTGCCTCCAAGAACACACAACATTTCCACACAACACATGGATTTATTACAAATAGAGGTCCAAGCGTTGCTGCAAAAAGATGCAATAGAACTAGTACCAAATCATCAGAAAGGAACGGGTGTTTACTCCTTGTACTTTCTCATACCCAAAAAGGACAAAACTCTAAGACCCATCTTAGATCTCAGAAAACTAAATCTTTACATCAAATCAGATCACTTTCACATGGTGACACTTCAAGACGTAATCCCCTTGCTCAAACAACAAGACTACATTAGATCTTAGACATTAGATCTCAAGGATGCGTATTTCCATATACCCATACATCCTTCGCACAGAAAATACTTAAGATTTGTAATCCAAGGGGTATATTACCAATTCAAAGTGTTGCCATTCAGGATAACAACAGCGCCAAGAGTCTTTACAAAATGCCTTGCAGTAGTGGAGTTTATATCAGAAGACAGCACATACATGTATTCCCGTATCTGGACGATTGGTTCATCAAAACCAATACGCAAGAACAGTGTTCTCAACACACAAAATACGTCATAGAAACCCGGGTTCTCACTGAACTACCAAAAATCACACAGCTGTGTCAAATACAACAGTACTTGGGAGCAACAATCAACACAAAAAAAGGGATTGCCACTCCAAGTCCACAAAGGGTACAAGCATTCCAAAACATAATACAGAGCATGCACCCAAACCAAAGGTTCCAGGTAAAATTAGTAATGAAACTACTAGGCATGATGTCCTCATGCATAGCCATTGTCCCAAACGCAAGATTACACATGCAGCCCTTACAACGGTGCCTAGCAACACAATGGTCACAAGCACAGGGTCAACTTCAAGATCAAGTGTCGATAGACCGCCAAACATACACTTCGCTTCAATGGTGGAATACTATAAATTTAAACCAAGGGCGGCCTTTCCAAGACCCAGTGCCTCAATACGTAATCACAACAGATGCTTCCATGGTAGGGTGGGGAGCACACCTCAACCAACACAGCATCATGGGACAATGGGACACTCAACAGAAACAACTTCATATAAATCAGTTAGAACTACTAGCAGTGTTTCTAGCGTTGACAGCATTTCAACCACTAATAGCCCACAAACACATTCTTGTCAAAACAGACAACATGACAACAATGTATTACCTGAACAAACAGGGAGGGACACACTCCACACAGTTGTCTCTTAGCACAAAAGATTTGGCATTGGGCTATTCACAACCACATTCGCCTAATAGCGCAATACATACCGGGAATTCAAAACCAGTTAGCCGACAATCTCAGTCGGGATCACCAACAGATCCACAAATGGGAAATTCATTCCCAAATACTACAAACTTACTTTCAAAGATGGGGAACACCGCAAATAGACCTATTCGCAACAAAAGACAATGCAAAATGCCAAAACTCCGCATCCAGGTACCCACAGCCTCACTCCCAAGGCAATGCGTTATGGATGAGTTGGTCAGGGATATTTGCATACGCTTTTCCCCCTCTCCCACTCCTTCTGTATCTGCTAAACAAATTGAGTCAAAACAAACTCAAACTAATACTAATAGCACCAACTTGGGCACGACAACCTTGGTACACAACACTACTAGACCTGTCAGTAGTGCCTCATATCAAACTGCCAAACAGACCAGATCTGTTAACTCAACACAAACAGACCAGACACCCGAATCCAGCATCGCTCAGTCTAGCAATTTGGCTCCTGAAATCTTAGAATTCGGACATCTAGACCTTACACAAGAATGCATGGAGGTCATCAAACATGCTAGGAAACCTACTACAAGACATTGTTACGCAAATAAGTGGAAAGGATTTGTTTATTACTGCCATAATAATCAAATCCAACCATTACACGCATCTGCAAAAAACATTGTAAGCTACCTACTACACTTACAAAAGTCCAAGTTAGCTTTTTCATCCATTAAAATACATCTCACAGCAATTTCGGCTTATCTGCAAATTACACATTCTACTTCACTATTCAGAATCCCAGTCATAAAAGCATTTATGGAGGGTCTGAAAAGGATTATTCCACCAAGAACACCACCAGTTCCTTTGTGGAACCTCAACATCGTATTAACACGACTCATGGGTCCACCATTTGAACCCATGCACTCCTGTGAGATACAGTACTTAATATGGAAAGTAGCCTTCCTAATAGCTATCACATCTCTCAGAAGAGTAAGTGAAATACAAGCCTTTACCATTCAAGAACCCTTTATACAGATATACAAACATAAAGTAGTTCTACGCACAAATCCCAAATTCTTGCCAAAAGTCATATCACCGTTCCACTTAAATCAAACAGTGGAACTCAGTGTTCTTCCCTGAACCAGATTCTGTAGCTGAGAGAGCATTACATACATTAGACATAAAAAGAGCACTAATGTACTACATTGATAGAACCAAACTAATTTTCAAAACAAAACAATTGTTTGTAGCTTTCCCAAAAACTCATACAGGGAATCCAATATCCAAACAAGGCATTGCCAGATGGATAGTTAAATGTATTCAAACCTGTTATATAAAAGCAAAAAGAGAACTGCCTATTACACCAAAGGCACACTCCACTAGAAAGAAAGGTGCCACCATAGCCTTTCTAGGAAACATACCAATGACAGAAATCTGTAAGGCAGCCACATGGTCTACGCCTCATACATTCACTAAACATTACTGTGTGGGTGTGTTAACAACACAACAAGCCACAGTAGGACAAGCAGTAGTAAGAACATTATTTCAAACAACTTCAACTCCTACAGGCTAAACCACCGCTTTTGAGGAGATAACTGCTTACTAGTCTATGCACAGCATGTGTAGCTGCAGCTACACATGCCATCGAACGGAAAATGTCATTTACCCAGTGTACATCTGTTCGTGGCATGAGACTCTGCAGATTCACATGCGCCCTCCCACCTCCCCGGGAGCCTGTAGCCGTTATAAGTTGCTAAAAAATTTAACTTGTACATTTGTAAATTTGTAAAAATATCACTTTTAGTCACATTATGTACATACATACTTACTCCATTGCATGGGCACTATTACTATATACACAACTCCTACCTCACCCTCTGCGGGGAAAACAATCTAAGATGGAGTCGACGCCCATGCGCAATGGAGCCGAAAGGGGAGGCGTCCCTCGATCTCGTGACTTGAAAAGACTTCTTCGAAGAAAAACAACTTGTAACACTCTGAGCCCAACACTAGATGGCGGGATATGCACAGCATGTGAATCTGCAGCGTCTCATGCCATGAACAGATGTACACTGGGTAAGTGACATTTTCCGTACCTTATTTAAAAGTATTAGTGGTTCTATTGGAGCCTGGCCATAGAGGGTAACAGTAAATCTAGAACCTCTGCTGCCCTTCACAACACGAAAGCAAGAGACGCTTTTCTCTGACAGGCCACTGGCAACCTGAAGCACTTCATACCAGTTTTCTTTGTCATACTGGACAACATAGTTGTGCTGTTCATTATAATTCATTGTCTGAATCAATGCGGAAAAGATCATCTAAAGTGTGGCCTCTATACCATTTGGTAAGGGCAAAGTATCCGGAATCAAAAGATTTGCTCAAAGGCTTCATGTCTGTCTGAGCTGAGCATGATCTACTTAGAGGGCATGGTGGATTGTGCTCGGATAGCATTGTAGGCTGGACATTCTCCTCCGGGATCGACATGGGCGTCCATGAGAAAGAAACCAGAGCAGCGGTGGTGCCAGAACTGAAGCACACGCCGGTGTTGGACTTGATGCAGGTCAAAGGGGCAAAGGCAGTGCCGAGGGTGGACCCACCTGCCGAAGTCCAACTGGAGGGCCTTACGGAGCCTCACTACTTAAAGACTTGGTAAAGTGCCAATTATACGCAGAAGGGCCTCCTCTTGCTCTGTTGTCGCCGATAAACCAGGCAATTCTGGATACATTGGGACCAGTCTCTCGGAATCTGCTGCGATCAGGAGTGAGAGCAGAGGCATGTTGATGCCCTTGCACCCTCTTTGGGGTCTGAGACGTGCCAATTCTCTCGCCTAGTGATGCTTTTTCCTGGATTAACTTGAAGACTTCCACTGAGACCATGCAGCAAGAATGACTTCACAAGTGTGAACTGGACCTTGCAACATTGGTTCTTCGTCTCCTCCAAAAAATTGCAACATTTCCACGGCTGTGCATCCTCCGGTGTCGGCAAGACTTAAGCTGCACCAAAGAAGCAAGAATGAATCTCCCTTGGAGTGAAGGCAATCAACGGTCGGCTGCTGGGATCTGCTATCACAGGAACTGTGTGGATCCTTCAACACAATTGGTGGTCCTGAGTGGTCCTCTTGGTCCTCTCTGCCCACATTGGGAGACAGTAAGATACCACACCAGCAGCTCAGGGCCGGTCAGGTGCAGAGGTCAAAGAGGTGCCAAAAACACATAGGCGCCTATGGAGAACAGGGGTGCTCCGGTTCCAGTCTGCCAGCAGGTAAGTACCTGCGTCTTCGGGGGCAGACCAGGGGGGTTTTGTAGAGCACTGGGGGGGGGGGCACTTGTAGGCACACAAAACACACCCTCAGCAGCACAGGGGCGGCCGAGTGCAGTGTGCAAAGCAGGCGTCTGGTTTTGTATTGGTTTTCAATGGAGGGTCCCTGGGGTAACTCTAGCGGTGCAGGCAGGGCACAGGGGGGCTTCTCGGGCCAGCCACCACCTGGGCTAGACAGAGGGTTGCGGGGGGGGGGGGGATCACTCCTGGACTGAAGTTCGGTTCCTTCTGGTCCTGGGGGCTGCGGGTGCAGTGCTTGGTCCAGGCGTCGGGTCCCTTGTTAAAGGCAGTCGCGGTCAGGGGGAGCCTCTGGATTCTCTCTACAGGCATTGCTGTGTGGGCTCAGGGGGGACGTCTCTGGCTACTCACGGGGTCGCAATCGCCGGGGAGTCCTCCCTGTGGTGTTGGTTCTCTGTATCTCGAGCTGGGGGCGTTAAGTGCAGAGGGTGAAGTCTCACGCTTCCGGCGGGAAGAGTGAAGTCCTTTAAAGTTGCAAAGTTGTTGTTGAAGTTGAGCAGAGCTGCTGCTCACAGGAGTTTCTTGGCCCCTTGGTTCAAGGCAGTCCTCTGGGGCCTGCAGAGTTCAGTGGTCCCTGTCGGATGCATCGCCGGTTGCAGGTTTTCGAGTCAGGAGACAGGCTGGTAGGGCTGGGGCCAAAGCAGTTGTCTTCCGTCTTCTCTGCAGGGCTTGTACGTCCGCAGTCCTTCTTCTTTGTTAACGTTGCAGGAATCTGATTTCCTGGGTTCTGGGGTGCCCCAAATATTAAATTTAGTGGTGTGTTTAGATGTGGGAGGGCAGTAGCCAATGGCTACTGTCCTGGAGGGTAGCTACACCCTCTTTGTGCCTCCTCCCTGTGGGGAGGGGGGCGCATCCCTAATCCTATTGGGGGAATCCTCCAAAACTAAAATGGAGAATTTCTAAAAGCAGGGTTCACCTCAGCTCATGGCACCTGTCCTGACTGGTGGGTGACTTCTCCTTGTTTTTTTAATTATCTCCTCCAGCCTTGCCGCCAAAAGTGCCCTGTGGCGCTGTAACAAAGGGGGTGAGCCTTTGAAACTCACCGCCAGGTGTTACAGTTCCTGCCGGGGGGAGGTGAGAAGCACCGGTTTTGTTCCTGGCCACAGAGTGACAAAGGCACTCTCCCCATGTGGCCAGCAACCCGTCTGGTTGTGGCAGGCTGGCAGAAACTGGTCAGCCCCACACTAGAAGTCGGATTGGTATTCAGGGGGCATCTCTAAGATGCCCTCTGGGTGCATGTCACAATAAATTGCACACTGGCATCAGTGTGCCTTTATTGTGCTGATACCAAACTTTGTGCTGATACCAAACTTCCCAGATTTCAGTGTAGTCATTATGGAAGTGTGGAGTTCGTGTTTGACAAACTCCCAAACCATATACTCTTATGGCTACCCTGTACATCCAATGCCTAAGGGTTTGCTTAGACACTGTAGGGGCATAGTGCTCATGCACATACGCCCTCACCTGTGGTATAGGTCACCCTGCCTTAGGGCTGTAAGGCCTGCTAGAGGGGTGACTTACCTATGCCACAGGCAGTGTGAGGTTGGCATGGCACTATGAGGGGAGGGCCATGTCGCCTTAGTCTTTTTCTCCCCACCAGCACACACAAGCTGTGAGGCAGTGTGCATCTGCTGACTGAGGGGTCCCCAGGGTGGCATAAGACATGCTGCTTCCCTTCAAGAACTTCCCTGGCATCAGGGCCCTTGGTACCAGGGGTACCAGTTACAAGAGACCTATTGGAGTGCTAGGACTGTGCCAATTGTGGAAGCAAAGGTAAAAATTAGGGAAAGAACACTGGTGCTGGGGCCTGGTTAGCTGGGTCCCAGCACACTTTCAGTCATAACATGGCATCAGCAAAGGCAAAAAGTCAGGGGGTAGCCATGCCAAGGAGGCATTTCCTTACAGTAAGCCCTTGCCTTTCCTTGCAGGACAGTACCCCTGTGCACCATGACTCTTGCAGCAACCAAGGCTTGTCGACTCCTGCTCCGAGGGATCTTCAGGCTCCAAGTAGCCGCAGCCTTCAGCACTTCATCCTTGCAGGGACAGCCTCTCCTCTGCTGCTCCAGTGATGTGGGACTCCTCTCCAGGAGTGCTGACTGGGCCTCACTGCAACTTACTCTGCCTTCTGCCAGTGAAAGAAATTTTGAACGTGCACCACTTAAAGTAATATAGTCCGATTAGTCCATATTCTTAATAGAAAATCTTCTCGTTATTGGGGTTTTCTTGAATATAAAACAAAACAGCCAACGCGTTTCGTCCTAACCAAAAGACTTCTTCAGGGCTTGTGAATAACAAGTACTTAAAATCTCCTCTCATGTTGATAATTTTTAAGTCATGGATATCTGCAAAAGCCTCATCAAGAGTGTAGTGCTGGGGCCAAATCGATCGAATTACGTAATAAAGAGAAGAATTTCTATTAAGAATATGGACTAATCGGACTTTATTACTTTACTTTAAGTGGTGCACGTTCAAAAATTTTCATTGGATTTCCCTAGGGTTGGTACCTTGGCGGCAGGTACTATGATCTGTGCACACATTGAATCATAAAGAAAACTTTCTTGTTCTTTGTGTTTACTTATAAGGACCATATACAAATTGGTGATAGGGATAGGTGCATATATGGTTTTCTTGAACCCGCTGCCATCCTTTGTAATATTTTTGTCTTCTGCCAGTGGGTTGCCTGTTTTGGTTACGACTCCTTCTTCTCTCTCTTCCAACTGCTGAGCCCACACTCCCCTCCAAGGGTCAAGTCTCCTGGACCTTGCTGGTCCTCTTCTGCAAATCTTTTTCTGCCCAGATTTACATTTGCCAAGGCTTGTTGGGACATTATACTTTAAATATTCTAACTGTACCTATTTTCTGTACACATCCACAGTGCGTAGGGAAATCAATAAAAAACACAGTTGTTGTGACAATTGTCTTTGCAGAGCGGTGGCAGCGGGTTGAAATAGGTGCCCTTGAAAATAGCCACTAACATTTGACCTCAGTCTTTGAATGCACAGCAAATGTAACCAGAGAAGATGATGATTTATAGGCCTGTTTACAGAAACGGATTGGAGCCACTGAAAACATCCAACGCTCTCGTCAAATACTCTTAGTCTAAGAAAAAAAAGTAGTCCCTAAGCAAATGCCACTGTGGCACAAGTGGAAGGGTATGAGTACAGGGGATTTTCTCCAGGGAAGTGTACAACTGAGGAAAAGGTGGGACAAAAATGAAGGATTGACCACTAACAACCCAAAACATTTTTAAGACACAGAAACAAACCAATGAAAAAGCAGAGAACCCACAAAAGAAGGATATACTAAAGTATATACAAGAGGTCTTGAATGCTCGACTTAAAATGGAATTGCGCGTGATCACTTCCAAAACACACTACCACCCAAAGATCCTTAGGACTGGGGAAGTATTAAAACCCCAAAGGTAGGAAGATAGGATTCCCCAGTCGCCCTTATGCAGAGTTGTAACCCCAGGTCAGTGTCTGTAGAATAAGATGGAGAAGTTGCAGTTTGAGTTTTCACGTTTTAGGGCACTTCCTAGAGTACCCTGAGGAAACCCATTGGGACAAAGGAGGTTAGATAGTGCCCCCACCCGTGGATACCCAGAATAATGGATTACCTTCACTAAGGAGCCCCGGTGCATATGGGTGAAGTCGTGTCAGAACCTCCCTTTGAGGTCCATGGGGGCTTCAGTTGTCCAGCTCCTGTTGTGACCCGTCGACCAGGTTGGTGGAACCCAGGCATGGATTCCTGAAGAAGAGGACCTAAGGAAAGATGGGACAGAGCCCAGATTACCTGGAGGTGCCCAGGCGGTGCAGTCGGGCAATTCCCACCCTTTTTTTAAATGCTTTCCTGTTGGATGGTGGACAAAGAAATGCAGCTGTTTGGTCCAGGTGATACAGGAAGATCACAGGAGTAGTTCATGAGGAGCCCCATGCTGGTCGCCGAATTGCAGAGGGGTCAGTGGTCAGCGGGACCGCCAACAAGCCTTGGCAAATGCAGGAAAGCTTTGCACATATTTTTCAAGATTTTCAGGGACCAGCAAGGTACAGGTGACCTAACTTTGGTAGGTAGGTCAGGGTCAGCCCCCAGCAAGAAGAAAAGCCAGTAGGAATCGTTGGGGCCCCCAGGTGGACCCCCTGGCAGCCAGCATAGGGAGTTGCAGGGAGGCCCCAGCAGTACAGCATGTGTCCACAGCCTGTGGGTCACTCGTGGGGGCTACATTGACTTCTGCTGGCCTTCCTGCGTGCTGAAAACCAGCCTTGACACCCCTCTTGAGTAGAATCTCCTGTATCTTGTTGGTCCCCAAAACTTTGCAAACTCTTCTTCAGCTCCTGTTTGCATTTGCTAGTGCTTGTTGGTGGCCTGGCTGCTCACTGACCCTCCTGCAATCTGGCGACCGTCGAGGGACAGCTCATAGGTGCCTACTGGGATCTTTTGCAGCTCTGGACCTCATAGCTTTACTTTTTCTTCCACAGACTTGCAGGAACTTCACCTTCATGAGGGTGGGATTGCCACAATCTGGGCCCCTGCAAGGGTGCTGGACTCTGTTGCCTTCCATTGCTGGTTCTCCACGTCTGGAATCCATCCCTGGGTTTAACAGGCCTGGTCAAAGGGTCATGACAGCAGCAGGATAATCAGAGGCATCCCCTGACTTGAGAAAGAGTCCCTTCTCGCCCCTACATCTGGGTCCCTTTTGTAGGTACTGGTGCCTTCTGATTATCCTGGGGTAGGGACACTATCCATCCATCCATCCATCCTCTTTTCTGCTGGTTTCCTCAGGGTCCATGTGGAAGGGTCCTGAATTCCACAAACTCCAGCCACTACTCCCTGTGTTAGCCTATGGGACAACTGCGTGGGTAAGTACCGCCCATCTGTTTTTTGGGGAACCTTACTGTTCTTGCCTCTGGTGTTTATAACTGCCCCCAGCCCCTAGCTAACTACCACACTGGTTGGGGTCACTATTTCACATTCCACTTTTAGTATATGGTTTGATTTCTCTCCACTCTACCCCCCCCCCCCCCCCTCCCTCCCCAGGGCCCTTTGTGTTTCTATGCTATTTCTTATGGTTGTTATGGGTATATATTGTGTGTAGATATCTCCAAGGGAGATATACCAATGCTACGTTTGTAGTAGCGCTGTTATAAAGTATCCTTTATTGTTGAAAAACCTGTGTAGTTCTTTCTTTTGAGTGAGTTACTGTCCGATTGCTGTGGTATTGCAAGTGCTTGACATTCCTCCTCGATAAGCTTCAGCTGCTCACCTCAGCTACCCCTAGAGAGCATTTGCTATCTGGACACCTATTTACTATCACAGGTTGCCTGGACTCAGTATAGGGTGCCACAACATAGATGTACACTATAAAATGAGCCAGCCTCCTACAGAGACATATTGTAGTTGAAGATTTCTTACTGATCCTCTCATCCTCCCCGCTCTGCAAACTGATTTCTAGGGGCAGGGACTCTTTCCAGGGCCCTAGTTCTGACGCACCAGAGTCTGTGTTCTTCATGGCTCCGCACTACTGGTGTGGAAAGTTGTGCAAAGAAATTGACCTCAGTGCGCTGGGGTGGTGCCTATATAGGTCCTGCAACGTCATCACAACGAACATGATGCCAACGACACATGCAAAGTCGACCGACACCTCCTGATGGCGCGCTGGGATACTGCTCGAAGAAAAATCTCCAGATCCAGTCTGACGTCTGGGGGAAATTCTAAAGTAAGGAATCTGCAACTAGAATATGTCTCTACCAGATAAATCGTTACCGAAGGTAAGTAACTTGTTCTTCAAGAATAAATACTTTTAGTTTCAAAAATCAACAGTGCAGTTTCAGAGCTCTTAAATGTTCACTCATGGGAGGTAACCAGTCTGCAAACAAGCCCTTATTGATGACCCTCTGGGCCAATCTTATACTTAAAGTAACTACTGGGCAAGGGAGACCACAGCAACAGGTCACTCCAGGTAGCATTTGGAGGTGCAGTATGTATTGGGTGCTCAATGTATTTCAATAGGGACTGGTCTCCATTGATTTAGGTTGCAGGCTCTGGCTTTCGGGCTGTCCAGGAGAGGTGAAACCACAGTGTACTCGAGCTCAGCAGAGCTGGGAAACTTCGTTGACACAAGGGGTTTGCTTCAACTTGAGGCAACTGTGAAGTGGTTGTTTTAGGTTTCAGGAGTAGGAAGCTGGCCTGTTGTGTGGTGGGTACCCAAGGTACTTACACCTTATACCAGGTCCAGGTATCCTCTATTAATGTAATGTAGACAGTGTCTAGAAGCCAGGCTCTCTAGAAGTATGTAGGAAGCTAGCTCTGTGTATACTATCTCAAAGTGAGAGTGTGCACAGAGTCCAGGGGTTCCCCAAGAGCCTGGACAGAGGCAATAAAAGATACTACTAATGCTTTATTTGTGGTAGTGTGGTCGAGCAGTTATTCTTATCAGATGGTAGTGTTAAGCATTTGTTGTACACACACAGGCAATAAATGAGAACACACACTCAATGACTTAACTCCAGGCCAATAGGCTTTTATATAGAAAAATATGATTTTCTTAATTTATTCTAGAACCACAAGATTCAAATTGCAGGTAAGTACATTAAATGTAAGGTACTTTACATAGGTAGAACTTTGAATCAAATCAGTAATGTACACAGTTTGGCATAAAATGGCAAGCTATTTTAAAAGTGGACACTGCAAAATTCAACAGTTCCTGGGAGAGGTAAGTACAGTTAGGTTAATGGGGTAAGTAAAGCACTTACAAGTTCAGTCTTCAGGGCATAGGTAGCCCACCGTGGAGGTTCAAGTCAACCCCAACACCAACAACACAAGGCCGGTCAGGTGCAGAGGTCAAAGAGGTGCCCAAATATCATATGCGCCTATGGAGACAGGGGGTGCTCCGGTTCTAGTCTGCTAGCAGGTAAGTACCTGCGTCCTCGGGGAGCAGACCAGAGGTCTTTAGTAGAGCACTGGGGGGGGGCACCCAAGTAGGTGCACAAAGCACACCCTCAGCAGCACAGGGGCGGCTGAGTGCAGTGGGGAAACAAGGTGTCGGCTTTGTGATAGAAATCAATGGAGTGACCCGGGGGTCACTCAGATGCAGCAGGCAGAGCACAGGGGGGTGGGTGGGGCTTCTCAGGCCAGCCACCGACTGGGCAAGGGTGAGGGCCGCCTGCTGGTCACTGCTGCACCGGTGGTTGGTTCTTCACAAGCCTGGGGGCTGCAGGTGTAGGGCTTCTTCCAGGCGTCGTGTTTCTTCTATCCTGGCAGTCGCGGTCTGGGTGGTCCTCTGGATTCCCTCTTGTGGCGTCGTCGTGGGGGTGCAGAGAGGTTAGCCCAGGGTGGACATGTCGTCGGAGTCGCCTGGGGATCCTCTCTGAGACGTTGATTTCTCTGGACACGGGCCAGGGGCGTCGGGTGCAGAGTGGTGGGGACTCAAGCTTCTGGAGTGAGGTGAAAGTCCCTTTGAACATGTTTTCTTCTTGCTTGAGGTAGACAGTTCTGCTGTCTTCGGGAATTCTTGGTCCTTTGTCGTTACAGGGCAGTCCTCTGAGTCGACAGAGGTCGCTGGGCCCGCAGGATCTGTCGCTGGTGCAGGTTCTTTGAATCAGGAGACAGGTCGGTAGGGCTGGGGCCAAAAAAGTTGTCTTACTTCTCTGCGGGGTTTTCAGGTCAGCAGCCCTTCTTTCTAGGTCATCGGGAATTTCATTTTCTGGGTTCAGGGTCGCCCCTAAATACAAAATTTAAGGGTGTTAGGGCTGGAGGGCAGTAGCCAATGGCTACTGTCCCTGAGGGTGGCTACACCCTCCTTGTGCCTCATCCATTTGGGGAGGGGGCACATCCCGATTCCTTTCGGGCTAAATCCTCCAAAGCAAGATGGAGGATTTTCTAAGGAGGAGGGTCACTTTAGCTCTGGTCACCTTAGGGGTGGACCTGGCTGAAGGGGGGGTGACTCCTTCTTTTTCTCATTATGTCCTCGGACTTGGCACCAAAAGTGGGGGCTGTGTCCGGGGGGGCGGGCATCTCCACTAGCTGGAGTGCCCTGGGGCGCTGTAACACCAGGCTTGAGCCTTTGAAGCTCACCGCCAGGTGTTACAGTTCCTGCAGGGGGAGGTGTGAAGCACCTCCACCCAGGATAGGCTTTGCTCCTGGTCACAGAGTGCACAAAGGCACTCTCCCCATGTGGCCAGAAACTGGGCTGGAAGTGGCAGGCTGGTAGAGACCGGTCAGCCTATCGCTAACAGTTGGGCTGGCATGCAGGGGCATCTCTAAGATGCCCTGTGTGTGCATTTATTAATAAATCCCACACGGGCATCAGTGTGGATTTATTGTGCTGGGAAGTTTGATACCAAACTTATTAGTATTCAGTGTAGCCATTATGGAACTGTGGAGTTTGTGGGTGACAAACTCCCCGAGCATATACTCTTTATGGATACCCTGCATTTACAATGTCTATGAATTGGCTTAGACACTGTAGGGGCATAGTGCTCATGCAGCTTGCCCTCACCTGTGGGATAGTGCACCATGCCTTAGGGCTGTAAAGCCTGCTTGAGGGTTGACTTACCTATGCCATAGGTAATGGGTTGCAGGCATGGCACTCTGAGGGGCCATGTCGAAGCTGTGAGGCAGTATGCATGTGCTAAGTGAGGGGTCCCCAGGTTGGTATAATACATGCTGCAGCCCTTAGAGACCTTACCTGACCACAGGGCCCTTGGTACCAGGGTACATTTTACAAGGGACTTATCTTTGTGCCAGGGCTGTGACAATTGTGGAGAGAAAGATACAGTTTTAGGGAAAGGACACTGGTGCTGGGGCCTGGTTAGCAGGGTCCCCGCACACCTTCAATCAAAGCTGGCATCAACAAAAGGCAAAAAGGTAGGGGGTAACCATGCCAACAGTGGCATTTTCCTACAAGGTAGCTGTGATGAGCGGCCAAGGCTTATCTAGGAGACATGCAAAGCTCATGCAATACCACCTATAGTCACACAGCACTTACAAACATGAAAGAAAACACTCAGTGTTACAAAAATAAAGGCACTTTGTTAGTGGCACGATTACCAAAAGCACTAGATAGGAAATAGGCTTAAAAAGCATTAGAAAACAGTGTAATAGTAATAGTAATAGACAATAGTGACCCTAGGGAAAGCCCAAACCTTACGCTAAAAAAATTGAATCCGAATGCAGGACCCCCACCTAAGTTAGTGGAATGTGTTGAGGGGAGCTGGGGGAACTAGGAAACCCCAAAGGTAAGTCCCACAATAACAGTGCCTCTGACGTCACCTGCCTGCCACTTAGATGCTCCCAATGTTCCCTGCCAACCTTGGAATCAAGATGGCAGAACCCAGGGACCCTCTGGAGTTGCTCTGAGCACCACTTCTGGGGTGGTGATGGACAGGGGAATGGTCACTCCCCTTTCCATTGTCCAGTTTCCCACCAGAGCAGGGATTCTGGGTCCCTGAACCAGTGTTGATTTGTTTGACTTGTTTATGCGTGGAGGGCACCAAATGTTCCCTTCAAAGCAAAACCAGTACTGGGGGAGTCTTTGAAGAGGCTACCCCTCCCAAGCCAGATACCTATTTCCAAAGGAAAGGGAGAGGGTGTTACCTCCCTCTCCCAAAGGAAATCGTTTGTTCTGCCTCCCTGAGCTTGATCAGATCAAGCAACAGGAGGGCAGAAACCTGTCTGGGGGTGGCAGCAGCTGCCCGGAAAACCCTGTAAGACTGGTGGTAGCCCCCCAGAGTGCACAGAATCATACTTCCAATACTTGCAACAGGATTGGGGTATGATTCTGACATGTTTGATACCAAACATGCCCAGGTTCGGAGTTACCATCATGTAGCTGGACATAGGTTGTGACCTGTGTCCAGTACACACATAAAATGGCGTCCCCATGCTCACGAAGTCCAGTAAAATGGGTCTGGAGTTCATGGGGGCACCTCTGCTAGTGCAGGGATGCCCTCCATACAGATACCTGCACCTGCCGTCTGGGCTGAGGGATCCTACCATAGGGGTGACTTACGGTGACCTGGTGTAGTGAAAACGGGGGCGTGCACCCGGGTAACGCAGACTGGAATGGCAGGTCTTCAGAACCCCTTTCATGGGCCCCCAATGGGTGGCAGATTAACTGCTGCAGCCTAGGTACCATATATTAGGGACTTGCATGGAGGCACCAGCATGCCAATTGTGGGGTGCACAAAGTCAGGAACAAACACATTTAGGGGGAGAGAGCACTGGGGTCCTGGTTAGCAAGATCCAAGTGAACACAGTCAAACACACTGACACAGGCCAAAAGTGGAGGGGTAACCAAGCTAGAAAGAAGCTACTTTACTACATGCAGGATGTCTCTTTTTTTGTAGCAGGGCTTCAGTATGTGGACCCAGGCCTGTAGGACTGGGTCTAAATCAGTTGGTGTCTTCAGTCTTCTCCGCTGGGGATCAGCTTAAGTCTTTCTTTCTTGTTGTTGTCTTCTTGAGGTTGCCAGGAATCTGGTGAGCTAGGTTCAGGGGTGCCCCTAAATACTAGATTTAGGGATGTTACAGGGGTCAGAAGTCAGTAGCCAATGGCTGCTGTCCCTGAGGGCACCTACACCCTTCCTGTGCCCACTCCCTTTGGGGAGGGGGGCACACAGCTAACCCTATTGGTCCCTGTCGTCTAAACCAAGATGGAGGATTCTGCAGGGAGGGGGGGGTCACTTCAGCTCAGGCCACCTTAGGGGTGGTCCTAGTTGAAGTGGTCACTCCTCCTTGTTTTTCCTAATTTTCCAACCAGACTTGCTGCCAGAAGTGGGGCTTTGTCCGGGGTGGGCAGCTTCACTAGCTGGAGTGCCCTTGGGCACTGTAACAAGAGGCCTAAGCCTTTTAGGCTCACTGATAGGTGTTAGTGTTCATGCTGGCACAGACCAGTCAGTCTTACACTAGCAGTTTGGCTAACATACAGGGAAATCCCACACTGGCATCAGTGGGGTTTTATTGTGCTGAGAAGTTTGATACCAAACTTCCCAGTCTTCATTGAAGCCATCATGGAGCTGTGGTGTTCACGATGACAAACTCTTAGCTCATTTACTTAATATGGCCACACTGCACTTAAAATGTCTAAGAATGGACTTAGACACTGGTGGGGCATATTGCTCATGCAGCTATGGCCTCACCTGTTTGTGGAGTGCACCCTGCCTTAGGGCTGTAAGGCCTGCTAGAGAGTGTCTTACCTATGCCACAGGCAGTGGTTTGTGGGCATGGCACACAGAGGGGTGACATGTCGACTTTGCCTTTTTCTCCTCAGAAGCACACACAGGCTGCATATGCAGTGCACATGTGCTTGGTGAGTGGTCACCTCGGGTGGCATAATACATGCTGCAACCATAGGGGACCTTCCCTGGCCACAGGGCCCTTGGTACCATGGGTACCTTTTACAAGGGACCTAACTGCCAGGGTTGTGCCAATTGTGGAATGAAAGGTACAAATTTTGGGAAAGAACACTGGTGCTGGGGCCTAGTTAGCAGGATCCTGCACACTTTCAGTCAGTGTTGGCATCAACACTAGGCAAAAAGTGGGGGGTAACCATGCCAACAGTGGCACTTTCCTACAGGTGTCATGTAGACTTTCTTTTTCTCCCTACAAGTACCCATAAGCTGCAATGGCAGTGTGCATGTGTTTGGTGAAGGGTCCCCTAGAGTGGCACAATACATTCTGCAGTCCTTGTGGTCCTTCCTTTGACACAGAGCCCTTTGTACCATGGATACCTTTTACAAAAACTGTGTGCCAGGGGTTTGCCAATTGTGGGAACAATTGTACCGTTTTGGGGAAAACACCTGTGCTGGTGCCTGATTAGCAGGATTCCCATCACACACTGTCAAGTCAGCATCACTATGAGGCAAAAAGTGGGGGGTTAACAATACAAAAAGGACCACTTTCCTACACTGATGCACTCAGGGGTGACTTACACCTGGCACATGTAGTGGTAAGGTACCTGGCACACTGGGTGTGACAGGTTGTTTTTTTAATTTTACCTGTGCCCGTACAGCCAGTCTGTAATGGCAGCAGTGTGTGGGCTTGGTGAGGGGTCGCTCGGGGTGGCACAACTGATGCTGCAGCCCTCAGGGACCTTTATTAGTACCCTAAGTACCAGGGGCACCATTTACTAGGGACTCACAGAAGGTGCTAAAGAGCTCTGGCACTGGGGACTTGGTTAGCAGGAACCCAGTGCACTTTCAGTTGAAATCATATCAGTTGCCAGGCAAGAAGTAGTGGCTAACCATGTCAAAAGGAGTTACTTGCCTATAATGAGATAATCACTGTTCATTAGCCACCATTGCTGATATTTTTGCAGTACTCTCTGAGATCTGAACCATGTCGGAGAGATTCCCCTGATGCTGCGCCCACTGGAACTTTAGGTCCCACTGCAGAGCCTGCATATGCCATATGCCATCTGGCATGTCACCTGCAGGATGCAAGAGGCCATGAGGCACAGCAGCCTCAGTCATTCTCACCGAAATCCAGGATAGAGGCCGAAACATTGGTATCATAGCCTTAATATCCTGGACTTGCTTTTCTGAAAAATAAGCCTAAAATTGAAGTCTGAGAGGGAGTCCGGTGTGACTGTGGCACGTTTATAGTAAACCCCAATGAGTGCAGGAGGTCTGCCGTAGTCTGGGGGTGAAAGACAAGAGGCTGGGGCAAGCCTCCCTTACGCAGGCAATTGTCAAGATAGGGGGAAGACTGGCATCCCTGATCTCCACAGACAAACTGCAACCACCGGCATCACCTTCGTGAACACAAGAGGGGAGCTGGTAAGTCTAAAAAGAAACACATTGAACTGAAAAAGCTCTTAGCTGCCATGAACCATAAGAAACGCCTAGGATCAAGCAGGACGGGGATGTGAAAGTATGCGTCCTGCAAGTCTAATGCTACCATCCAGTCTTCTGGGTCCAGGGCAGATCATAGCAGTGCTAACATGAGCATTTTGAACAACCTCTTTTTGAGGATATAGTTAAGGAACATAGGTTTAGGATAGGATGAAGTCCTCCATCTTTTTGTCTGCACCAGAAAGTAGCGGGAATAGCAACCACAACCCACATCTGGTGGCGGCACCCTCTGTGGCTCCCTTGGCCAAGACAGAAGTGACTTTCTCACGGAGAAGGATTAGGTGATCCTCCATCAGCCTGTTATAAGAAGAGATAGTGATTACAAAGGGATGGGAGTAGCCCCTTTGAATGATCTGCAAAACCCACCTCTGATGTTATGGACTGCCACTGGGGTCAGCAGATGGCAAATCCTGCTGCCTGGATGTCCATGATGGTATGAAGGCAGAATAGGAGGATTGGAGACCCTGGCTGTCTGGGGTATTAGTGGATTAACCTTACTGCTAGCTTCCTAACCCACGAGGACTGTGGGTGTTGTGCCCTCAGCCACGCAGACGCTGGGGAGCATGCACGGCTTGGTGGCTAGGAGGGTAAAGGCACGTCTGGAAGCCCCTTCCATGGCCGCAAAAGGTGGATTGGGGTTGACGGGCTATACAAATGCCCAAGTTCTTGGCTGTAGCCTGACTGTCCTTAAAGTACTCCATTGCCAAATCTGCCTTGTCTCCGAAGAGATGGGAGCCATCTAAGGGCATGTCCATCAGAGACAATAGGTCATCCCCCGAAAAGGTGGACCTCAACGAAACGTGGCTCCTCAAGGCTACTGTCTTTGAAACTGCTCTGCCCAGTGAGTCTGTTGTGAATGGTGAGCTTCGCTTAATCTCTTTTGTTTGCTACAGCCTGGGAGCACAGCCTGGGCCTCCTCCAGAACCATTGGCAGCACCTGCGTTTCTTTGTCCTACAATGCATTGGAGTAGTGGCTCAAAAGACATGAATGTTCATGGACCACAATGCCAAGACAGTGGAAGAAAACATATTCTTCTCTAAAGTGTCCAGCCTCTTGGATTCCTTGTCCAGGGGTGCGGTAGGGAATGCACCAGGATTTACATGGGACTTAAAGGCTCGGGCCATCAAACTTTCTGGGGTAGGGTGTTAGATGTGGAAGTTTGGGTCCCCTGGAGCGGGGTGGTGGCAGCAATTGCAATTGTCCTATCCACAGGATCCCCCTTGCTGGGTTTGAATCATGTCCCCAGTAGGACGTCAAGGAGGGCCTCGTTGAACGGGAGTAGCAGTTCTAAAGGCGAGACTCCCAGCTAAAGCAGCTCTATCAAGACTTTAGTCTTGACTGCCTCAGAGGGCATGCTAAGGTCAAGGCCCTCGGCCACCCTCCGCACCACCATCGCAAAGGACGCTCTTTCCTTCATAGCCACAATAGGGGAAGAAAGCATACCAGTATCTGGAGGTTCTGAGACCCCTCCTATCCCTCCCTGAGTCTTAGTCCATAGCAATAACGCTCACCATCTGGCCTAGAAGGCTTGGTCCTAGTTAGCACCAGATAGTGGCGACGCCTCTCCAGCCCATGTCTGAGTTGGAGATTAGAATGGGGCTTGCGGTACCAGGTGCATTGACATAAGGTCCGGATCAGGGAAGGTTGCGATTAAACGACCAGTGCAGGTCCTAATCTGGTTACAGAACTTCAGGGCCCTTCTGGAGCCTTGGACAGAGCTGCTGGTGCAGAACAGAAGGTACACTGTGGACCCCTCGTGGTTCACAGGCATGTCAGAGGGATCGGCTGCCCAAAGATAGGGCACATGGCCTCATAGAATTCTTTAAATTGGACAGGGGTTGCTCTGGCTCCTGGTAAATCAGGGTGGCACGGAGACAGACCAGGCGTATGCTGTACTGTATATCCAGGCCTCGTATGCTGACGCACCCATGTCGTGTTGGCCGACAGATGCAGGGAAGTTGAAGACAAGTTCTTGTGTCAGGACTCAACCGAGTGTCCCCAGGACTTGGAATGCGACTAAGGTCCGTAACCCTCCTGGGACCTTCCTCTCAACCGGGACCTTGATTGTCATGGCATTACACAGCGAGCCCCCCAGGCGCTTCAGGGATCCCTTCCTCAAAGCCTTCGGATTCATGGCATAGCAGTAGGAAGAGGGCTTAGGGTTATGGTCGCGCTGAGTCACCAAAGGCATACAAGATGCGGGTCCATCACTGGCCTTCTTTGATGACATCCATGCCACACCAGGAGGAAAACCTCAAAAAGACCTTGACATTACATCAAGAAAGGTTTGTCAAAAATTGACACGGGTAGCTCTTCTCTGGATCTGCGCAGGCCAGTGCTTAAATAAAAGAACTGACTTCAACGCGCCTGGTTGTGCCTGTATTGGCACCGCAAATGTCCCTGCTGACGATGCCGAGCCGAATTACATTACCTACCGGCGCACAGGGGTACTTCTCACGACAAATCTTCCAGATCCAGTGTAATGCCTGGGAATAATTGTAAGGTAAGGAATCTGCCGCTAGAAGAATGTATCAGATTGAATTGTGTAG
Source organism: Pleurodeles waltl (assembly GCF_031143425.1). Taxonomy (NCBI): domain Eukaryota; kingdom Metazoa; phylum Chordata; class Amphibia; order Caudata; family Salamandridae; genus Pleurodeles; species Pleurodeles waltl. The sequence goes on from NC_090437.1 coordinate 982,120,146, forward strand.
TATTTATTACTGTTGTGAGATTAAAAAAAACATTTTCTCAAAAGATGAGCAATGGGCTGTTAATTGGAGTTATAATGTCTCTTGTTAAGTGTAAGGAAATGGCTCCCTGTTGCAGTTACCCCCCACTTTTTGCCTGATACTGATGCTGACTTGACTGAGAAGTGTGCTGGGACCCTGCTAACCATGCCCCAGCACCAGTGTTCTTTCACCTAAAATGTACCATTTCTTCCACAATTGGCACACCCCTGGCACACAGATAAGTCCCTTGTAAAAGGTACCAGTGGTACCAAGGGCCCTGTGACCAGGGAAGGTCCCTAAGGGCTGCAGCATATGTTGTGCCACCCTAAGGGACCCCTCACCTAACACATGAATACTGCCATTTAAGATTGTGTGTGTTGGTGGGGAGAAAAGGCAAAGTCGACATGCCATGCACACAAAATACTGCCTGTGGCATAGGTAAGTCATCCCTCTAGCAGGCCTTACAGCCCTAAGGTAGGGTGCACTATACCACAGGTGAGGGCATAGCTGCATGATCAATATGCCCCTACAGTGTCTAAGTCTATTCTTAGACATTGTAAGTACAGTTGTGGCCATATTAAGTATATGGTCTGGGAGTTTGTCAAAAACGAACTCCACAGCTCCATGATGGCTACACTGAATACTGAGATGTTTGGTATAAAACTTCTCAGAATAATAAACCCACACTGATGCCAGTGTTGGATTAATAAAATAAAAAAATGCACACAGAGGGCATCTTAGAGATGCCCCCTGTATTTTACCCAATTGTTCAGTGCAGGCCTGACTGGTCTGTGCCAGCCTGCTGCTGAGAGACGAGTTTCTGACCCTGTGTGGTGAGGGCCTTTGTGCTCTCTGAGGACAGAAACAAAAGCCTGCTCTGGGTGGAGGTGCTTCACACCTCCCCCCTGCAGGAACTGTAACACCTAGCAGTGAGCCTCAAAGGCTCAGACTTCATGTTACAATGCCCAGGGCACTCCAGATAGTGGAGCTGCCCGCCCCCTGAACACAGCCCCCACTTTTGGTGGCTATCCAGGAGAGATAATGAGAAAAACAAGGAGTCGTCACCCACCAGTCAGGACAGCCCCTAAGGTGTCCTGAGCTGAGGTGACCCCTGCCTTTAGAAATCCTCCATCTTGATTTTGGAGGATTCCCCCAATAGGAATAGGGATGTGCCCCCCTCCCCTCAGGGAGGAGGCACAAAGAGGGTGTAGCCACCCTCAAGGACAGTAGCCATTGGCTACTGCCCTCCCAGACCTAAACACACCCCTAAATTCAGTATTTAGGGGCACCCCAGAACCCAGGAAATCAGGTTCCTGCAACCTGAAGACGAAGAAGGACTGCTGACCTGAAGCCCTGCAGAGAAGACGGAGACACCAACTGCTTTGGCCCCAGCCCTACTGGCCTGTCTCCCCACTTCAACAAAAACTGCAACAGCGACGCATCCCCCAGGGTCCAGCGACCTCTGAAGCCTCAGAGGACTACCCTGCATCTAAAAGGACCAAGAACTCCTGAGGACAGCGGCCCTGTTCCAAAGAAACTGCAACTTTGCAACAAAGAAGCAACTTTTAAAGACCACACATTTCCCGCCGGAAGCGTGAGACTTTCCACTCTGCACCCGACTCCCCCGGCTCGACCTGCAGAAAACCAACATTACAGGGAGGACTCCCCGGCGACTGCGAGCCCTTGAGTAGCCAGAGTTGACCACCCTGAGCCCCCACAGCGACGCCTGCAGAGGAATCCAGAGGCTCCCCCTGACCGCGACTGCCTGCTTCAAAGAACCCGACACCTGGGAAACCCGCAGCCCCCAGGACCTGAAGGATCCGACCTCCAGTGCTGGAGCGACCCCCAGGTGGTGGCTACCCCGAGGAGCCCCCCCCCCCTCTGTCTGCCTGCATCGCTGAAGAGACCCCTGGGTCTCCCATTGAAACCTATTGCAAACCCGACGCCTGTTTGCACTCTGCCCCTGTGCCACTGAGGGTGTACTTTCTGTGCTGAATTGTGTGTCCCCCGGTGCCCTACAAAACCCCCCTGGTCTGCCCTCCGAAGTCGCGGGTACTTACCTGCTGGCAGACTGGAACAGGGGCACCCCTATCTCCATTGAAGCCTATGCGTTTTGGCCACCACTTTGACCTCTGCACCTGACCGGCCCTGAGCTGCTGGTGTGGTAACTTTGGGGTTGCCCTGAACCCACAACGGTGGGCTACCTTGGACCCAACTTTGAACCCTGTAAGTGCTTTACTTACCTGTGAAACTAACAAATAGTTACCTTCCCCAGGAACTGTTGATTTTTGCACTGTGTCCAATTTTAAAATAGCTTATTGCCATTTTTGCAAAAACTGTACATGCGATTGTGATGATTCAGAGTTCCTAAGATACCCGAGTGAAATACCTTTCATTTAAAGTATTGTTTGTAAATCTTGAACCTGTGGTTCTTAAAATAAACTAAGAAAATAGATTTTTCTATATAAAAACCTATTGGCCTGGAATTGTCTTTGAGTTTGTGTTCCTCATTTATTGCCTGTGTGTGTACAACAAATGCTTAACACTACCCTCTGATAAGCCTACTGCTAGACCACACTACCACAAAATAGAGCATTAGAATTATCTCTTTTTGCCACTATCTTACCTCTAAGGGGAACCTTTGGACTCTGTGTATGCTATTTCTTACTTTGAAATAGTACATACAGAGCCAACTTCCTACATTAAGCTCTAAGCTTGTGCTCCCCACACTACTTTCCTGAGAAGCCTGTGGCTGTTTGTTCTTGCTACCCTGAAAGATGTGTGTGGAAAGGCTTGTACTTGGCCCACATTGTTGTACTTGCAGAGCTGTAGGATGACAGACCGCAGTGCATCAGGGGCAAACAACCTCAGTCTCCATTTGTGGCTCCAGAATTTGAGCTCACTGATTAAGGCCTGACTGTGGCTAAATGTGGGTGTTCAGTCTCTAAAAAATGTAATGAGTGTTTTTGTTTCTTTTCAGGTGCAATATAGCTGTGATTCTTCTGACTGACTTGATAATAGACCATGGTGTGAAGGTAGAATGGGGAGGATACCTGCATCTGTTGCTGCATGCAATTTTCATAGGTAAATTACATTTCCTTTGTTAGCTTTATGCACAGGACTTAATGGAAAGAGGCCCTTGCCTTCTATAAACTTTGAAAAGATGGTATGTGCGTATATCAAATGGGTGACCCCCGCTGGTAAAATATGTGCTTGGTAGCAAATACATTAATGTTTTGAAAGATCTGCCTCGTACTAGCACCTGCATTTTTTACACCCCATCCCTTTTTCTCATCAGGAATGCAGGATATGTGAACTTCTTTTCATTGCATTAGATTTTTTTACTGAGCCTTCACATTTTCCTTTTCATCGAAGTGTTAAAGTAGGAATCTGCCCCTTCCCACCACTCTCTGACTCCAGAGAGAGTACAAAGACATCAACATGCCTCCTGTTCGCCTTCCCAATCGCCATAGAAACTGGTTCAGAGTCTAGTTCTGGCACACCATGAGTTGCTGGGGCCATTGGCAACATTGCAGCAAGTAGAGGAGTCGTCGTGCTGTGCATATTTGGCACTGTACCGTTTTCCTCTGGTGTGCCTTCAGGCTGTAAGGATCTGCATGGGCCGCGAGTCAGATGTTTGCAAGGGGTCTGCCCTCTGCACCTTTTGACCTTTGAACCCACATCCGTGCTAACAGTTCCGCCGCCACTCCCTGTGCTGGTTCCCTCTTGCATCAACACTAATACCATCGCTGCAGCTGCTGGAGAAAGATCAGCAACCCGTTGTGCTCTCTGACACAAGTAGAATCCACCACAAATTGGACTGAGGTGGTGCCTGCTCCAACAGGCACGCGGCCAACAGGTAGTCCCACCGATTTGAACTTTACACAGTCTTTTCAGCACTGACTCAGACAATGAAAATTATGATGAAAGAGATGATTATATCACACAATACGATAAGTAAAACTGGTGTGAGAAAATCTGAGAAGCTAGTAGTCTGGATATTTCTCCAGTCAGTGGCCTTGTGCCACCCCCAATCACCCCTGTCCTGTTACAAAGGAAAAGCGTCTCTGTAGGAAAATACCCTCTTTTTGGTATGATTACCCCCACTTTTTGCCTATCATTATGCTTAGACTGTTTTCACTGGGGTCCTGCTAACCAAGACCTTAGTGATTGTGCGAGGTCCCTCAAAATTTGGCTGCCTAGGACTTTTGTGCGTTCCACAATTGGCATTCCGGTGCCCTCTTATAAGTCCCTAGCATATGGTACTTAAGTACTGAGGACATTGACGCACCAAGGGTTCCCCATGGGCTGCATCATGTATTGTGCCACCTATGGGAGCTGATGCAAGATGTGTCTGCAGGCCTTCCAGTGCAGCCTGTACTAGGTCGGTGAGTCACCTCTATGGCAGGCCCTCCTAGCCCAGATGGCAGGGGGCAGGTTCTTGTGTGAGGGCACCCCTGCATGAGCAGAGGTGCCCCTACAAACTCCAGTTCTGTTGCACTGCACTGCACTTTGTACTAAACACCTGTGTCCAGCTACATAATGGTAACTCGGAACCTGAGAATGTTTGGTATCAAACATGCCAGAATCACAACCAAATACTTATGCCAGTATTGGTTGTGTGATTCCATGCACTCTGGGGTCTCCTTAGAGGACCTACCAGTCTTCTAGGGTTTTCCAGCAATCACACACTGCTGCCACCCCTCAGACAGGTTTCTGCCCTCCTGCTGCTTGACTAGCTCAGGAAGAGAAAGGCAGAACAAAGGAGTTCCTGTGGGAGTGGGAGGCAACACCCTCTCCTTTGGAAATACGTGATACAAGACTTGGGAGGGGTAGCACCCCCAAGCCACCGGTTTGCTTTGAAGGGCACATTTGGAGCCCTCTTTGCATAAACCAGTTTGCCCCGGTCTAGGGACCTCTGGTCCATGCTCTAGTGTGAAACTGGACAAAGGAAATGGGACTTACCACTCCCCTGGCTATCACCGCCCCAGGGGTGGTGCCCTGAGCTCCTCCAGGTAGCCACTTGATTCTGCCATCTTGAAACCAAGATGTGCAGAGGCTCCTGGGAGCATCTGAGTGGCCAAGTCAGGCAGGTGACGCCAGAGACCGCGCCTGATAGGTGGTCACCGTGCAAGGTGACCAAATCCCCTATTAGGGCTATTTAGGGACCCCCTTGCGGGTGGGTCCCCAGATTCGACGTGCAAGACTCCACCAGGACTCCTCTGCAACATTTACTTATACTTCAGGGCACTGCAACTTGACTCTTCAGGAACCGACAAGACTGCAACTCCCAAAACAACTTTGCCTTGCAAAATTTGTTCTCCAGCTCCTTCCTTCAACTGCAACGTTTCCCCGGCTGTGAATTCTCTGGGGTCGGCAAAGACTTTAGCTGCACCAAGAAGGAAGAATGAATCTACCTTGGAGTGAAGGAGTCACTCCCCTATGTCTGCAGGCACCTACAGCAACGGTGTCCGGCTGTGTGGACCTGCTCTCCTCTGGAACTGTGTGAGTCATGCATCACAGGTGGTAGTCTGGAATGGTCCTCTGGGTCCTCTCTGCCTGCTGACCAACTTGGGAGACAGTGAGCCCTTGCCTCTCCTTGCCGGACAGTACCCCTGTTCACCACGACTCTTGCAGCAACCAAGGCTTGTTGTCTCCTGCTCCAAGGGATCTTCAGGCCCTGAGTAGCCCCGGCCCCCAGCAGTTCTTCCTGCCAATCACTGTCTCCTCCCTGCTGCTCCAGCGACATGGGACTCCTCTCCACGTGTGCTGATAGGGCCTCACTGCAACGTTGAACCCCCTGGACCTTGCTGGTCCTCTTCAGCCTTGCACCCTTCTTTGGCTTCTTTTTTGCATTTTCCAAAGCTTGTTGGTAGTTCTCCTAAACCACTGACCATCTGCAACCCGACATCATCTGCACCACTCCGAAGACTCCTCTTCATCTCCTGGGGTCCACAGATGCTCTTCTTCCCCCGCCGACCTGGCCCTTCCCCCACGGAAGGGTGGGTAGTGACTCCTGCCCCGACTGGACACTCTGACGTGGACTTGACTCTGTCCCCTTCTTTTGCAGGTCCTCTTCTTCCAGAATCCATTGGTTTCTTCTCGTTGGGTTCTGTTCTAGCACTGTCTATTCTCTAAGTCCTTGTTAGTCCTTGGGAAGACCAGGTACTTAACTCTGCTCTCCTGGTCACTTAAGTACTCACCTTTTGGGTTCCCTAGTTCTTCCAGCTTCCCTTTAATGACTCCATATCCTTGGGTGGGGGACTTAACTTCACAATCCACTATTTTAGTATATGGTTTGTTCCTCCCCTAGGGCCCTAACTATTTTTTACTAATTCTTACCAATGCTTGTTGTTTCTTGTGCCAATTCCTAATTATTACTGTGTGTGTGTGTGTGTGTGTGTGTATGTGCATATATATTTATATGTTCGGTGGCATGTTGCGCTGCAGATTCACATGCTGTGCACTGTTCCTGCCATCTAGTGTTGGGCTCGGAGTGTTACAAGTTGTTTTTCTTCGAAGAAGTCTTTTCAAGTCACGGGACCGAGTGACTCCTCCCTTTCGGCTCCATGTGCATGGGCGTCTACTCCATCTTAGATTTTTTTCTTTCTGCCATCGGGTTCGGATGTGTTCCTCTTCGCTCCGGTTATTAGATTAGGAAAAGTTCAAAATCGCTGAAAAATCGTCTGTATTGTTTCGATCGCGAACCATCTTGCATCGACACCGGCGAAACACATTTTCGGGGCACCCGCTCCCATCCTGAGCCTGGTCGGCCCGACCCCAGGAAGCGTCGAAGCCTCATGGACCGGACCCCGTTTCGATTCTGCCCACAGTGCCACGCAAAGTATCCATACTCAAATCAACATCGGGTCTGTAATCTGTGTTTGTCACTTGATCACCGAGAGGATACTTGTGAGGCCTGCAGGTCCTTCTGTTCCAAGAAGACCTTGAGGGATCGAAGGACGAGACAACTACAAATGACGTCGAAGAGTACCGAGCACCTCGACGTCGAAGAAGAGGAGATGGCCATCTCCATTCAAGGGTCCGACTCGGACGATTCCGACGTGGACCGATCACCGACAGGAAGCCAACACGTGAGTATGCCTGCCCCGACCCAAACCCAGAGCCCCTCCAAGCCCAAACAAAAGGCCTCGGGGACGCCACTGCCGGAAGGCCATGGCTCTACCCGCAAGAGATCAAGTGGTGACCAAGCAACACCCTCTGCACTGAAAAAGTCCACACCTGCATCGAAATCTTCGGGCTCGAGTCGAAACCTCGAAAGAGTCTTTCGGAACCGAGGCCTACTGTCAGCATGGGCATTTCGTTGCCGAAAAAAACTGTGTCGGAGCCGAAAAAAGGCTCATATACTGAGGAGCATGGACTTTCTAAGCAGATGAAAAAAAGCCACAGATTCGAGGAAGAACTCCACCAAATGGAAGAATTTGATGAGAGACAATCAAGGAAACACATCCACAAGGATACTGGGAAAATCCTTACAGCACCTCCTCTCAAATTTAAAAGGAAACTGGATTTCCAAGGACGTTCGGACACTGAGCAGCTAAAGTGCCAAGAGAGCAATCTCCGCCACACCAGTTTTCCCCAGCACATTCTCCTCCGCATTCTCCTCAAAGAACTGTTCCTCCTCTTGCTACACCCACTGCACTGTCACCCACACACACTGTGCAGTCGCATCAGGATACAGACCTGTGGGACCTTTATGATGACCCTGTGTCAGACAATAGCCTGGAGTGCTATCAGTCTAAACCCTCTCCACCTGAAGATAGCACATCCTACACACAGGTCTTGGCTAGGGCTGCTGCTTTCCACAATGTGAGTATGCACACCGAACCACTGGAGGACGACTTTCTTTTTAATGCCTTGTCCTCTACGCATACATTGTATCAGTCTACCCATGCAACCAGGCATGCTTAAACATGCCCAACAGATTTTTCAAGAGCCTGTTAAGGGAAGGCCAATAACGCCAAGGGTGGAAAAGAAATATAAACCACCACCATCAGACCCGGTATTTATCACCCAGCAGCTGCCCCCTGACTCGGTAGTGGTCAGCGCAACGAGAAAAAGGGCCAACTCCCAGTCATCTGGAGATGCAGCTCCTCCAGATAAGGAGAGTAAAAGGTTTGATGCGGCAGGAAAGAGGGTAGCGTCACAAGCAGCCAATCAGTGGCGCATAGGGAACTCTCAAGCCCTCCTCGCAAGATATGACAGAGCTCATTGGGACGAGATCAGCGACATCATTCAACATCTCCCAAAGAATTCCAAAAAAGAGCTCAGCAAGTGGTGGAGGAGGGACAAGCAATAACTAATAATCCGATAAGGTCTGCATTGGACTCAGCCGATACTGCTGCAGAAACAGTGAACACTGCAGTGACAATTATACGCCATGCATGGCTTAGTTCATCAGGTTTCAAACCGGAGATTCAACAGGCGGTCCTCAACATGCCATTAAACCAGCAACAGCTATTTGGCACACAAGTGGACACGGCCATAGAAAAGATGAAGAAGGACACCGATACAGCCAAAGCGATGTGAGCGCTTTACTCATCCCAATACAGAGGGACATTTAGAAAACCGCAATATTGGGGGGGGTTCAGGCCACAGCCATCAGAACCATCCACCTCACAGACAAAGCCCTCATACCAATCACATTATCAGAGAGGGGGGTTTCGAGGGTCCTTCAGAGGGCAATTTCCAAGAGCAAGGGGAAAATTTCAGCCCACAAAGCAAGCCACTAACACCAAGCAGTGACTTTACCATCACCTTCCCCCAACACACATCACCTGTGGGAGGAAGACTAGAAATGTTCCACAATCAATGGGCAAACATAACAATGGACACATGGGTTCTATCAATTATCCAACATGGTTACTGCATAGAATTCACACATTTTCCACCAGATATTCCCCCCAAGAGCGCACAAACTATTGTTGCAACATTTAACAGTGTTACAAACAGAGGTGCAGGTACTATTAACAAAACAAGCCAAAGAATTAGTACCTCATCAACAAAAAGGAACAGGGGTCTATTCCCTGTACTTCCTTATTCCCAAAAAGGACAAAACACTAAGGCGAATATTAGATCTCAAGACTCTCAACCTATACATCAAATCAGAACACTTTCATATGGTGACACTACAAGATGTAGTCCCGTTACTAAAACAGAGGGAATACATGTCAACACTGGATTTAAAAGATGCGTATTTTCACATACCCATCCATCCATCTCACAGAAAATACCTCAGGTTTGTTATATAAGGAAAACATTACCAGTTCCGGATAACAACAGCCCCCAGAATATTTACAAAATGCCTTGCTGTAGTAGCAGCATACATAAGGAGACAACGCATGCATGTATTCCCATATCTCGACGATTAACTAATAAAGGCCAACACTCAAAAGCAGTGTCAAGATCACACACGTTACGTAATAGATACCCTACACACACTAGGGTTTTCAATAAATTACCAAAAATCACACTTGAAACCATCCCAAATTCAGCAATACTTGGGAGCTACACTCAGAAAGCGATTGCAAGTCCAAGCCCACAAAGGATACAGTCATTCTACACCATTGTACCAAAAATACAACCAAATCAGCATCACATAGTCAGATTTGTAATTAAACTCCTAGGCATGATGGCGTCGTGCATCGCAATTGTCCCAAACGCACGGTTACACATGCAGCCCTTACAGCAGTGCCTTGCAAAACAATGGTCGCAGGCACAGGGTCATCTCCAAGATCTAGTGTTGATAGACCACCAAACACACTATTTGCTTCAGTGGTGGAACCCCATACATTTAAACAAAGGGCAGCCTTTTCAAGACCCTGTGCCTCACGCCATTCTCACAACAGATGCATCAATGATTGGGTGGGGAGCACACCTCAACAGTGACAGTATACAAGGACAGTGGGACAACAAGCAAAAACAGCTACACATAAATCACTTAGAGCTGCTAGCAGTCTTTCTAGCACTAAAAGCTTTTCAACCTCTTCTGGCTCACAAACACATTCTTGTCAAAACAGACAATATGACAACAATGTACTACTTAAACAAACAGGGGGTAATACATTCATCACAACTTTGCCTCCTAGCACAAAAAATGTGGCACTGGGCAATTCACAACAATATTCGCCTAATAGCTCAGTACATCCCAGGGATTCACAATCAATTAGCGGACAATCTCATTCGGGATCATCAGCAAGCTCACAAGTGGGAAATACATCCCCAGGTACTACAAAAACACTTTCGCCAGCGGGGGACACCAGACATAGATCTGTTCGCCACAAACCAAAACGCAAAATGCCAAAACTTCGTCTAGGTACCCACACCCTCAGTCCAAGGGCAATGCTCTGTGGATCAGTTGGTCAGGGATATTTGCTTACGCTTTCCCCTCCTCTCCCACTCATTCCTTTTCTACTCAACAAACTACATCAAAACAAACTCAAACTAATACTTATAGCACCAACGTGGGCACGCCAACCATGGTACACCACACTGTTGGACCTCTCAGTAGTACCTCACGTCAGGCTTCCAAACAGACCAGATCTGTTAACACAAACAACAGATCAGACACCCGAATCCAGCAATGCTCAATCTAGAAATCTGGCTCCTGAAGTCTTGGCTATCTAAATCTTCCAAACTAGTGTATGGAATTCATTAAACAGGCAAGAAAACCTAGCACCAGGTATTGTTATGCTAACAAATGGAAAAGATTTCTCTTCTACTGCCAAGCAAAGCACATCACACCTTTGGATGCGCCCATACAAGACATTGTAGGTTATTTACTACACCTACAAAAAGCAAATCTAGCCTTTTCATCCATCAAGTTACACCTCACTGGAATTTCGGCTTATTTGCAAATCAAGCACACAAAATTCCTATTTAGAAAACCAGTCATTAAAGCCTTCATGGAAGGACTAAAACGAATCATACCTCCAAGAACTCCACCAGTACCCTTGTGGAATCTTAATATTGTACTTATACGACTCTTGGGTCCACCTTTTGAACCCATGCACTCTTGTCAGATCCAATTCTTAACTTGTAAAGTGGCATTTCTAATAGGAATTACTTCATTACGAAGAGTTAGTGAAATACAGGCCTTCACTATTGAAGAACCTTTTATACAAGTACACAAACATAAAGTGGTTCTCAGCACAAATCCAAAATTTCTACCAAAAGTAATTTCACCGTTTCATTTAAACCACAGTGGAGCTTCCAGTCTTCTTCCCACAGCCAGACTCAGTGGCAGAAAGAGCACTGCATACTTTAGATGCTCATCTATCGGACGTTTTGTCTTTTGCTCTGTCTCTAGCGCAGAAAGGTTGTGCAGTGGCTACCATTAAGGGTTATTTATCGGCCTTGTCAGCCTTCATATGTCTTCCAGACCAACCATCTTTATTTAAATCCCCTATTGTTATCAGATTCTTGAAAGGTCTTCTAAATAAATATCCTCCAAAGCCATTCGTTATGCCGCAATGGGATTTGTCCTTGGTCCTGACTTTCCTTATGGGGTCCCCTTTTGAACCTATGCATTCTTGCCCCTTAAGGTATTTGGTTTTAAAAACAGTCTTCCTGATAGCTATAACATCAGCAAGGAGAGTGAGTGAGTTGCAGGCCTTATCAGTTAAAGCCCCCTTATACAACTTTTTATGGGGATAAGGTGGTGTTGAGGACCAAGGCTGCTTTCCTCCCGAAGGTTGTTTCACCCTTCCATTTGGCTCAGGCAATTACTTTGTCCACGTTCTATCCTCTGCCTCATCCTTCCAAAGAGGAAGAAAGACTGCACCGTCTGGACCCAAAGAGGGCGTTGAGCTTCTTTATTGATAGAACAAAGGATTTCAGGCTGGAGGATCAGCTGTTTATTGGATACGTGGGCAAGAGGAGAGGAAAGGCAGTCCACAAGGGAACACTATCCAGGTGGGTTGTTCTTTGCATTAAAATCTGTTACTCTTTGGCAAAGAAGGATCCTCCTGAGGGCATTAGAGCTCATTCCACCAGAGCTAAGTCGGCCACTTCGGCCTTGGCCAGAGGTGTTCCTGTGGTCGACATCTGCAAGGCCGCAACTTGGTCGTCCCTTCACACTTTTGCAAAACATTACTGTTTGGATTCTGAGGTTAGAAGGGACGGCCATTTTGCACGGTCAGTGCTGCAGGATTTCTTGGTTTGACCATTTAGGCACCCACCGCCGGGCGTGGTACTGCTTTGGGACTCTATTCATTAGGTGAGGAATCCACAGGTAGTTGTATCCATCAGAAGAACGAGTTACTTACCTTCGGTAACGACTTTTCTGGTGGATACATTAGCTACCTGTGGATTCCTCACGGTCCCACCCGCCTCCCCGTTGCCTTTCTGGTCTTACCAAGTAATCCTTGAGTACGCTCCTCTTGGTCTTTGAGGGTGCAATAGATGTTGTATATATTATATTTATATATATGTATATATGTATATATCGTTGTGTATATACTTGATGTGTATATATATATTTTAAAAAGAGAGAGATATATATATAAAAGATTTACAGTTATTCATGCAATGTTGTGTATTTTTACAATGTAATGGGATGTTGCCTTGCTCTTTCATTGCATTGCCTGGTTGTTCTCATGCACGTAAAAAATGATTGGTACTGACGTCCGCACGTCGTCGAGGACCTCTTATTGCCTGTATGACGTCAGACGGCGTCGCGTGGGCTAGAGTGACGTCCTCGTCGACGTGCAGAGACTAGTAAGAAGATTTCCGTCGAATGCTGGCGCCATGGGAGTATTCATTAGGTGAGGAATCCACAGGTAGCTAATGTATCCACCAGAAAAGTCGTTACCGAAGGTAAGTAACTCGTTCTTTATGTTCAATGGCATGTGTAGCTGCAGATACACATGATTTGAATAGCTCTTCTGACCTCAAGTGTTGGTCTCGGAGTGTTACAAGTTGTTTTTCTTCGAAGAAGTCTTTTCGGAGTCACAGGATCGAGTGACTCCTCCTCTCCGTTACAGTGCGCATGGACATCGACTCCAATGTTAGATTGTTTTCTTTCTGCTGTTGGGTTCGGCTAGCAGACTGGACCCGGAGCACCCCTAGTCTCCATAGTAGACGCCTATGTGTTTTGGGCCCTCCTTTGACCTCTGCACCTGAGTGGCCCTGGTGAGGTGGCTTTGGGGGTTACCTTCAACCCCCAAAGATGGGCTGCCTATAGCCAGGAGACTGAACTTGTAGGTGCTTTACTTACCTGACAAACTAACCAAAGCTTACCTCCTCCAGGAACTGTTGATTTTTGCACTGTGTCCACTTTTCAAATAGCTTATTGCCATTTTAACCAAAACTGTGTGTACTACTGTTTTAAATCAAAGTTCTATACTTACCTGTATGAAGTACCTTACAATTTATGTACTTACCTAAAATTTGAATCTTGTGGTTCTAAAAATAAATTATGAAAATATATTTTTCTATATAAAAACCTATTGGCCTGGAGTTAAGTCTTTGAGTGTGTTCTCATTTATTGCCTGTGTGTGTACAACAAATGCTTAACACTACCCTCAGATAAGCCTACTGCTCGACCACACTACCACAAAAAAGAGCATTAGTATTATAGAATTTTGCCACTATCAACCTCTAAGGGAAACCCTTGGACTCTGTGCACACTATCTCTCACTTTGAGATAGTATATACAGAGCCAACTTCCTACAGGATGCTTGTATCCTATGTTTATACTCTAGATCACGAAAGGCTGGAGTGGCCATGCATATTTCTGACTTGACTCTAATACTGGCGCAACAGGCTATCACGTGCCGCTGGAAATCACCCACCCCCCCCCCTTTCCAAAGATAGCACAGTGGAAGTCGGAAATGATGGAATGGGGCTAGGCTGAAAGTGAAGCACTGCATAGAGAGGAATATAGGTTACGCAAAACCCATATCTCCTTGGAGTGGCATATGTACTTGGAGGAATTTCGATTGTGCCCAAGGAGACACGTACATATACTCTTAAAATTATACATGTTTGCAATATGGATCAGAAACCCTGCATAGCTGTGATGCAGTAGAACTCGCTCTCCCATCACACTCCCCATGGCATATGTATATATATACACATATATATGTGTTCAATGGCATGTGTAGCTGCAGTTACACATGCTATGCATGATTCCGCCATCTAGTGTTGGGCTCGGAGTGTTACAAGTTGTTTTTCTTTGAAGAAGTTTTTTCGGAGTCACAGGTTTGAGTGACTCTCCCTGTCGGTCATACTGCTCATAGGTATAGACTCCATTGTTAGATTGTTTTGTTTACACTGTCGGGTTCGGACATGTTTCCTCTCGCTTCAAGATTTCGAATCGGAAACCTTAGAAAACGCCTTTAATCGTCAGTATTGTTTCGATCGCGTTTCCATCTAGCCTCGAACCGATAGTGCCATCGGAATCCAGACTTCGCCCTTCTGAGCGCGTGCGCCCGACTCGGGCCTGTTCGGGCCTACTGCATGAAAACCTGATGGATCGGACTCCATTTTGATTCTGCCCTCAGTGCCACGCAAAGTTTCCCTACACAGACCAACACCTCGTTTGTTATCTGTGTCTTTCTCCCAATCATAAAGAAGATGATTGTGAGGCCTGTCTATCGTTTCGATCCAAGAAGACCCTGCGTGATTGGATAGCCAGAAGATTAGAAAAGGCGTCAAAGTACTGAACATCTCGACGTCATGGAAGAAGAACAGGCGCAGACAGCGGTCTCCATCCGAGACACCGACTCCGAACAAGATTCGGAAGAAGATAGGCCTATCACTGCTGGACAGCACGTGAGTACTACACCCATAAATAAAAAATATAAAACATTGAAGGCCTTGGGTACACCACTGCCAGAGGACCACGGTTCGACCCGAAAAAAGACCATCGTCGACCGACCTTTGGTTTCGGCGCCGATAAAGGCCACTCCTCCGTCAACATCATTCGAGTAAATCTGTAAAGAGTTCTGCCTCAGACTCGAGCAAGTGTCCTCACTCCTCTGAGTCGAATCTTCAACGCCCTGCTTCGGAGCCGAAACAATTGACTCCATTTTCGGGACCGAAAAAGCACCAGCCTTCGTAACCCAAAAAATGTTCTTATACAGACAAGCAAGGACTTTCGAGACATCTCAAACAGAGTTCGAAATCAATGCAAGAATCTTACAGACCTTCTGATGAGGACACTGATATTCAGCCTATCCTGGAGGTTATGGATGAAAGACAATCCGGAATCCACATCCACAAAGAGACTGGCAAAATTGTTACTGCACCTCCTTTGAAAACCAAAAGGAAGCTAGCTTTTCAGGAACAATTAGACACTGCTCAACCACCAGCAAACATTTATAAGCAGAAGGAGAAGCCAGTACCTGCGCCTACTTCTCCTCCTCATTGACCACAGCTTTCCTTTTCACCTCTACCCAGTAGCCCACCACTGTTGCCTTCACCAACGCATTCACAGTACTCACATGGGAATAAAGTGGATCCTTGGGCTCTATACGACCCAGATCCTATTCCTGATAATGACCCTGACTTATACCCCTCCAAGCCTTCTCCACCAGAGGACACTACTGCATACACGCAGGTTGTTTCCAGGGCAGCTGCTTACCATGGGGTGCTTATGCACACTGAGCCTCTAGAGGAGGATTTCCTGTTTAATACTCTATTCTCCACCCACTCTAGATATCAGTGCATTCCTATGTTGCCTGGAGTGGTCAAACATGCAGAACAAATTTTTAGTGAGCTAGTCAAAGCTAGAGTAATTACTCTGCGTATTGACAAAAATACAACCTGCTCCTACAGAACCAGACTACATCACACACCAAGTTCCTCGAGATTCAGTGATAGTGAGTGCTGCTAGAAAGAGGGCTAATAGCCAATCCTCAGGGGATGCCCCTCCCCCTGATAAGGAGAGTAGGAAATGTGATGCTGCTGGCAAGAGAGTGGCCACACAGGCGGCCAACCAACGGCGAATTGCAAATTCACAAGCACTTCTAGCCAGATACGATAGAGCCCACTGGGACGAGATGCAACAACTCCTCAGCATCTCCCAAAGGAACATCAAAAATGGGCACAGCAGATTGTAGAAGAGGGTCAGGCCATAAGCAATAATCAGATAAGGTCTGCCCTTGATGCTGCGGATACAGCAGCCAGAAGTGTCAATACTGCCATTACTATAAGAAGGCATGCATGGCCACTTTTTTCTGGTTTTAAATCGGAAATCCAACAGGCAGTACTTAACATGCCTTTTGACAAAAAACATTTGTTTGGTCCTGAGGTCGATACGACCATAGAAAAACTGAGGAAAGACTCATACACTGCCAAAGCGATGGAAGCATTATACACAACACCGTATAGCGGCTCCTTTCGCAGGCAATAATTTAGGGGAGGATTCAAACCACAATCCTCTGAAGCCTCTGCCTCCCAGGCAAAGCAGGGACAGCAGCAGCAACAGTATCAGAGAGGGGTATTTAGAGGGTTTTACACAGGCCAATATTTTAGAAACAGAGGCAAGTTCCAAACCTCAAAACAAATCACTACACCATCCAAACAGTGACTTATTTACCATCCCTCAACTCCACGCATCTCCTGTGGGGGAAGACTACAGCAATTCCACTCATTGGTAAAACATCACCACAGACCATTGAGTGTTGTCAATCATCCGCAATGGCTATTGCCTATAATTGATTTCTACTCCTCCAAACATTCCCCCACGTTACCACAGATTGTCCCCAGAACACAACGTTTTATTACAACAAAAGGTACAATTGCTACTACTAAAACAAACAATAGAATTGGTCCTACATTCTCAACAAGGAACATGAGTCTACTCACTATACTTCCTTATCCCTAAAAAGGATAGCACTCTAAGGCCCATCCTAGACCTCAGATCTCTAAATCTATACATCCTGTCAGAACACTTTCACATGGTAACTCTGCAGGTTGTCATTCCACTACTACAGAATCAAGATTACATGACTGCTTTAGACCTCAGATACATATTTTCATATATCCATCCATCCAGCTCACGGATTATACCTCTGGTTCGTCATAGCAGGAAAACATTATCAGTTCAAAGTTCTGCCATTCAGCATAACCGCTCCAAGAGTGTTCACAGAATGTCTAGCAGTAGTGGCAGCCTACCTAAGAAGGCAACCCATTCATGTCTTTCCATATGTAGACGATTGGCTAATAAAATCAAGCAAATTTACACAATGCCAACACACTCAGTACGTATTAGAGACCCTACACACCCTAGGGTTCACTCTCAATTACCAGAAAAGGTCTCACCTTCAACCAGCACAAGTGCAACCTTACCTAGGTGCTATTTTAAATACACTAAAAGCCCTAGCATATCCAAATACACAAACGTTACAGGCTTTTCAAATTCTCATACCACAAGTACAGCCAAATCGACAATACACTGTAAGATTTATCATGAAAATTCTGGGAATGATGGTATCTTGCATAGCAATCGTACCGCATGCAAGGCTCAATATGAGACCTTTACAACAATGCCTCTCACAACAATGGTCTCAGACACAGGGTCAATTGCAAGATCTAGTGTTGTTGGACCGCCAAACGCACACATCCTTTCAGTGGTGGAATCTTAGCAATTTAATGAAGGGGCAGTCCTCTCAAGACCCTGTACCTCAGACCACAATAACGGCAGATGCATCAATGACAGGTTGGTGAGCTCATCTCAACAACATTACCATTCAAAAGAAATGGGATTCAAAACAGAAAAAATTTCACATAAACCATTTAGAATTATTAGATGTGTTCCTTGCCCTAAAAGCATTTCAACCCCTTCTCAAGCACAAGATTGTTTTGATGAAAACAGACAATATGACAAACATGTATAACCTTAAAAAACAAGGCAGGACACATTCATCTTAACTGTTCTTTTTAGCCCAGATAATATGGAAATGGGAAATTCACGTTCATCTATTGGCACAATACATTCCAGGAATACACAATCAGCTGGCGGATCTCCTAAGCAGGAACCACCAACAGACACACGAATGGGAGATCCAAATTCAGGTACTTCAAAAGTACTTTCAAAAGTGGGGAACGCCAGAAATAGACTTATTTGCAACAAGCGAAAACAACAACATGCCAAAACTTCGCATCCAGACACCCACATCCCCTTTCCAAGGGCAATGCTCTATGGCTTACGCTTTCCCCCTCTCCTACTCCTTCTTTTTCTGGTCAACAATCTACGTCAGACATCTCTGACCATGATTCTCATAGCCCCAAAATGGGCACGACACCATTGGTACACCACACTCCTAGATCTGTAGGTAGTTCCTCATTCTAAACTCCCAAACAGACCGGATTTGTTAACACAAACCAAAGGCCAAATCGGGCATCCAAACCGCAGTGCTCTCAATTTAGCGATTTGGCTCCCGAAGTCATAGAGTTTGGATACCTGAAACTTCCATTAAAATGTATGGCAGTGAATCAAGCAGGCATGTAAACCGACCACTAGACAATGTTATGCTAAAAAATTGAAAAGATTTGTTTACTACTGTCAATCTAAAAACACTGATCCATTTACAGTATCAATACAAGATATTGTATGCTATCTACGTCATTTGCAGAAATCAAATTTAGCTTTCATATCCATTAAAATTCATCTTCCTGCAATATCAGAATACTTGCAGACTATTCAACACACTTCTCTATTCAGAGTTCCCGTTATAAAAGCCTTCATGGAAGGATTAAAATGCATAGTCCACCTAGAACACCACCTGTTCCTACTTAGAATTTAAATATCGTTCTTACCAGACTCATGGGCCCACCTTTTGAACCCATCCATTCTTGTCAGATTCAATTTGTGACACGGAAGGTTGCCTTCCTTGTAGCCATTACTTCTTTGCGAAGAGTTAGTGAAATACAAGCATTTACTGTTGAAGAACCTTTTTTCCAACTCTCAAACATAAAGTTGTACTTACGACAAATCCTAAATTTCTACCAAAAGTAGTATCACCTTTTCACATAAACCAAACAGTGAAATTGCCAGTCTTCTTCCACAGCCAGACTCCATTGCAGAAAGAGCCCTTCATACTCTTGATCTCAAAAGAGCTCTAATGTACTAAATAGATAGAACTAAAGATTTTAGGAAAACAAAACAACTTTTCGTTGCTTTTCAGCAACCACATAAAGGCAATCCTATCTCTAAACAAGGATTAGCAAGATGGATTGTTTGATGCATACAAACATGTTACATTAAGGCAAAAATAGAACTTTTGAAGGCACCTAGAGCACATTCTACTAGAAAGAAAGGTACATCTGTGGCACTCTTAGGAAACATACCAATGGCTGATATATGCAAAGCTGCCACATGGTCTACACCTCATACATTTACAAAACATTGTTGTGTAGATGTATTTTCAAAGCAACAAGCCAGTGTTGGCCAAGCTGTCTTAAGAAAATTTTTTCAAACAACTTCAACTCCTACAGGCTAGCCACCTCTATTTTTTGGGAGGATTATCTGCTTTGTAGTCTATGCATAGCATGTTTATCTGCAGTTACACATTCCACCGAACAGAAAATGTCTCTTACCCAGTGTACATCTGTTTGTGGCATGTAGTGCTGCAGATTCACATGCACCCTCCCTTCTCCCCGGAAGCCTCTAGTAGTAAGTTTGATCATTTGTACGTATGTAGATACATTTACATTTGCATGGACATCTATTTTTTATTTAATACTTTTATACAATATTTATACTCTTACACTTTCACTCCTTTTTTCACCCTTTGCGGGAAAACAATTAACAATGGAGTCGATGCCCATGCGCAGGATGACCGAGGGGAAGAGTCACTCGATCCTTTGACTTCGAAAAGACATCTTCAAAGAAAAACAACTTGTAACACTCCGAGCCCAACACTAGATTGCGGAATCATGCATAGCATGTGAATCTGCAGCACTACATGCCACAAACAGATGTACACTGGGTAAGTGACATTTTCCGTACACGACAACATGAAATAACCTAGTAACACCTATAAAGCACAGTCTAGCCGTGACTGACCTATACCTCCTAAAGGGCCCCACCAAAAGGTGTGCTGGCATTAATTAGAGTGTTTTCAAGGAGAATTATAGGAGACGATGAACTGCTCTTGCTGTTGGGGAAGTTAGTGGGGGGAGTGGGGGTTTCAGACAGTTTGTCACCAGGATAAAATGAGCTCATAGAATGCAATATAAATAACTTTGTATTTGTTGTGAGCATTGCCTATAACATTAGATCACTATGAACTTCTGTACTGTTATTACTGTTAACAAAACAATACAATAAAATGTGTGTGAAAAAAAGGGCATTAATGTATTATGTTGATAGAACTAAAGAGTTTCGCAAAACCAAACAACTTTGTTGATTTCTCACCTCCACACACGGGGAAGGCTATATCTAAAGCAGGTATCTCAAGATGGATAATTCTTGTATCCAGACCTGATATGCTAAAGCCAAACGAACTTTACCCACACCTCCCAGAGCACACTCAACTCGTAGGTGCATCTGTGGCACTTTTGGATAACATACCAATTGCTGAAATTTGTAAAGCAGCCCCTTGGTCAAATCCACACACTTTCACTAAGCACATTTGTGTGGATGTACTAGCACAACAAAAGGCAAATGTTGAACAGGCAGTACTTCATACTCTTTTTCAAACAACTTCAACACCCACAGGCTAACCACCACTTTCTGGAGGGCACTGCTTTATAGTCTATGCAGAGCATGTGTATTTACAGCCACATATGCCACTAAACGGATTATGTCGCCCTGTAAGCATCTGTTCATGGCATGTAGTGCTGTAGATTCACATGCGCCCGCCCTCCTCCCCAGACACCCGTGGACAATGTAGTACTTTATTATACTTTATTTGCATGGACATCTTTTCTAGACACTCTACACACACTCCATTCTTACCTGACTGCCGTAAAACAATCTAACAATGGAGTTGATGCCCATGCAAACTATCACCGAGAGGAGGAGGTCACTTTACCTTATGACTTCCACAGCTTCTTTGAAGAAAAACTACTTGCAGACATCCGGACCCAACACTAGATGTGAATTGACAGCACCACCTGCCTCGAACAGATGCTTACAGGGTAAGTAACCTAATTCTTTTTCTTTGACAGGTCGGTATTGGCTTCTGCCAATGAGGTCTGTCTGTTAGGCTGTTATATGCACTCCCTTTGGGACATGGTTAGGAGAGCATGGTGCCTGTCTCAGAGGGGTTTCAGGCCTCTTTGGATCAAAGAATTTAGGATGGTCAGATTCAGCAAAGTATGTTAATGGGGCTGGCCTGGATTCAGCTGACTGGTTAGAGTGTGCTGTGAGCTCTAGTGTAGTGTTTCGCCACTATGCATGAATATGATCCATTGGCTTTTCTAGGGACATTTAAACTTCTCTAATGCCTTTTGATTGTTCACTTCTCATTGGCAAAAAGGCTAATTCAGCTGTCAAGCACTTTAAAGAAAGCAGAGTCACAGCATGTTCCTGGTCCTTTTTCTCTGCCTGGCAGTTTCCTCAGCAGTTCCGTCTGTTTCAAGGCTACTTCAGGTGGCTGACTAGAACCATCACTAGGCCCGGTCACCAATGCAGCAGTCACCCAATTCCTTTCAGAGCCTAGGGCTGAGTACAGGCAGTCATTGGACAGGTCGCCATGGACAGCGTTCCACTCAGTGCTCCGGCCCTTGCAGCGTCAGCCTCCAGACAACTTAAGTTTACCTTTAGCGGCACACAGCCACCTGCTGAGAGGCAGTATCAGACTTTTTCTTATAGAGTGGAAGCCCATTACACATCTCACAGATGGGTTCTCCAGATCATCCTGCATGATATGCCCTACCATTCTTTTCCAACCCACCTCAACTTCCTTAAACATCAGAGTGACTTTCTGTTCACCAGAGGGGCCTTCAAGAAGGTGCCAGCCTCAAAGTAGGTACGGGGTTTGAAGAGCAATTGAATGTACAAATTGAAAATACTGTCTTTGGTCCAAGTTCTTTCTGTTCTGCATCCGGGTAACTGGATGGTCGACTTGGAACTGCAGGATGTGTACTTTTATGTGCCTGTCCTGCAGTCCTACAGTGATTATGTGCAGTTCATGGTCAGTCAGGATCATGTTCAGTGCAGTGTATACTCCTTAGGCATTAGAAGCGCCTCTCTGGTGTTCCCAAAAGTAGTGGTGGTGGTGGTGGTGGTGGTGGTGGTTGCAGCCCATCTTAGAAGTTTGATGATACCGGTTTTCCCCTACCTTGATGACTGGCAGTTGAAGGTGGGCTCCCCACATTGTCATGGGTAACCACCAGGCATCTAACCGCCTGAAAACATTGGGGTCTCAATCAGCAAGCTAAAGATGTACCTGATTATTTAGCAGAAGCATTCTTTTATAGGAGGTGTTCTGCACAAGGTGCATGTTCAGGGCTTTTCTTCTTTGTCAATGAGTTTGACATTCTGTGATTCCAAACTCAGCCTCTGTCCTGGATCCCGATGAGAGCAGCTCTGAAACTTCTGGAGTTCTGCTCCTCATGCATTCTGCTTATCCACTTCACCAGTTAGCATATGTGGGCGTTGCATTGGGCTCAGCACTGGGATCTGAATTGTTATTTGGCCCTGGAATGAGGATTCCAGTCCAACAGAATCCAGGCTCCTAAGGTGACTGCATGAGATTTGCAGTAGAGACAATGAGACTGCAACTTGACTGTCTCTAGACCCCTCTCCCTTCCCCAAACACAGTTGATGGTGGTGATTGATGCCTCACCTCTGCTGGGGGAGGTGGAGATAAAAGAACCATGGTCTATGGTGATAACCCAACTCCAATCAATCTGCTGGAGTTGCAGGCCATTTGCCTGGCATTGAAGGGCTTCTTGCCATCTGTGAAGGGAAGACGTTTGTAGGTTTTCAGGGACAACAACACTGCAATGTGGTAGTACAAGAAGTAGGGTGGAGTGGGCTCCTGGATTCTGCACTAGAAGGCTCTGTGCATCTGGAGTTAATTGGTAGGTGGGGGCATTTCCTTGTCGTTGAACCAGTTAGCAGTATCCTTGAACACGGTGAACGAGCTCAGCTGGCCGCATCTGGTGGATCATATGCCGGCACCCCAAGGTAGCACAGCGCATATTCTGATGGGATAAAACCTGGATACCTCTTTTTCCCCACTGTTGAACATGCAATGTAAAATGTTTTACACGGAGTTTCTGTAGAAAAACTCTCGCTAGCAGATGCGTTCTAACTGGAAAAGAACAGGAAATTTATGTACGCCTTCCTGCCCCTACTTTTCCTGCCCCAGGTTCTGAAAAGATCAGGAATGACTGCGGCTAAGTCATCCAAGTGGCTCTGAGTTGGGTCAGGAGTGTGTGGTCCCCAGAACTTGTTGTCATAAGCGCCGATCAGGTTTCCACTTCAAGAGAATATCCTGTCACATCAGCAGGACAGGGTCCTACACTTCCTGTGCAATCTACAAGTTAATGCATGGAGATTGATCACTGGCAGTTAACTGCATTTGATCTGCTGCCTGAAGTAGTGGATGTCATCTTTGCTGCCAGGCACCTTTCCACAAATTCCATTTAGGAGGGGTGCTGTGACAGATTTGTGCCCTTGTGTGAAGTCCTGTTTATCTTTGGCTGAACAAGACCCTACTGTTGGTGTGAGTAAATGTTATTTGTGCGCCCTTTTAGCCTAATTATATTTACTGGACCAACCTTCCTTGTCTGAATAACCTGTTGTGAGGCAGTTTATTAAGGGTTTGACACACAGGTTCCCACCCAAACCATTTGTGATGCCACAGTGTTTTCTTTGCTTGGTCTTTGTTTCTCTCTTGTTCAGGCTCTTCAAGCCGATGTGCACAGCTTGTTGTTGTCGTTGTGCCGTAAAGGTGTCTTCCTCATTCAGATTACTTCAGCTCGCTGGATGATTGAAGTTCACGGACTGTTGAAGCAACCTCCCTACACTGCCTTTTTTCTGGACAAACTGGCCCTACACCACCTTTTTCTGGACAAACTGGTGTTGGACTCTGATGGCTTTCTTGCCAACAGTCATGACTCCTTTCCAGAAGTAATGACTCCTTTCCACATCTCCACATTGGGCAGTCCATCCCTCTCCCTGCCCTCCATCCTCTAAATTTAGATAGATCAGTCCCAAAACAGCTCTAGCGTTTTACATTGATTGTAATCAGATGGATGATCAGCTTTCACTGGAGTTTTCCAGTGTGAAAAAAGGCCGAGCAGAAGAGGACTCTGTCAAGGTGAATACTCTGCTGCCCACTGGTCAAAAAGCAGCATTTTGATGGACTGATAGCCCATTCCACTAAGCCTAAGACTGCTATTAAAGCTTAGTTATGCACAGTACCCACCCTTAACATCTGGCTGACTGTGGATTGGGCGTCAGTGCAAATGTTCATTTCGCATTTTCAGTCTTACAGCACCTTTTAAGTTCACTTCACAGATCCTCCACCTTTGGAAGGTACTGCTTGGTATCTATTTTAAAGGTAAGGAGCCTGCAGTTAGACGTATCAATCAGAAGAGCAAGTTACTTAACACTGTGGTAATGTTGTTTCTGGTGGATACTTCTATCTAACCACAGATTTCTCACTGCTTTCCTACCTCCCTGTTCTGTGGAGTGACTTACTAACCTGTAATCTTTTCCAGTAGTTAAAAGTATCAGTTCACTGTTACCAAACATTGCTCACACTTCACGTTTGAGGGCGTGGAAAGAGTCCAGCAAGAAACTGATGTCGGTGTGCAATCTCCGTTTTCCTTAGGTTTAGGGTAAATGCACTCCCACTTGTTATTGGAGTTCCTTCTCAGCTAATCTGTTAGTGTTTCCTTGTTTAAAAAATATATATAATTCTTATGAGGAACAGAACTAACTAGAGTTGTTTTTTCCACTAAAGGGGAGAGGGAAGTTCTCCATATGATGGGACAGAATTGTAGAGCCTTAGAAGCTGAAACAGTCTTCTGCCATTTTGAAAATCAATAACATAGGTTCTGGAGAATTGTTTTTGACCTGAAGTCAGGTTAATGGCCTAGTGTAGGAAGTAAACCGGGTTAAGACAAGGATCCTCTACCACCACTGCTGGGTTTTTGGGGCTTTCAGTATCTGCATCACCGAATACTACTGGACGTAGAGAAGATAAAAAATGAGGAGGAACATCTGCATGCTGTGTAATGCCAGCGTGGAGAGGAAATTTAAGCCTTGTATCTTTACCCGTCCTTTTACCTATTCTCCATTAATCAGTGGATCTGGCCTTGGTTGACCACAAGAAAATCCTATACTAAAAGCGAAAGCCTAGAGTGAAGGAACCAGCAAACTTGAAGGGGGGTTGATGCTAACAAAGCAAGAGTAAAGATGTCAGTCTTCCCTCTTGAATCTTCTAAAGGAGCTTCTGGATGTTGGGGAGCAGTGACAGCATCCAAGAGGAATTTGTGCAATTTGTGACAAAGTTGGGAGTTAAGATTTGGTTGTGTCTCTGTAGCAGAGGGATAGGATAGTCTGGCTTCTTTTGGATATTTTCTCCTGTAATCCACTTTAAGAACTTATGGATGGTTGAGAGCATATCAGTGTACTAGCCTCCTGCAAGGCATCTGACTATGTCTCACACAGGTTAAGAGGACAAAGAAGCTAGCTGGCAACTGTAGGTTTTTTGATGCTGTAATGACCTCCAATGGGCCACTTATGGGTAATGCACAGACTGGCATTGACTCGTTAGCTTCTATGAGTGTCCCGTTTCATTTTATTTAAAAAAATTCAATTCCTGATTCCCCTTAACAATTTTTATTTTGGTGTAGTTTTAATAATTACATTTGACTCTTGCTATTCAATAGGTTTGAATTTTACTATATTATTTGTTGACAGTGTTGTTTTGATCTTGATGCTTTGAGAGAACCCTTTTAATTTCGACCCACATCTGCGTGAATGAGCCAAGAATGCCACACTTAAACTTTCTTTTTACTACTGTGGAACTAGGTTACTTGACTTTGTTGGGGCCCATTCCTTGTCCTTCCCCGTAGTTAATAATCCAGGTTTTCACAGGTAGTAATTAACATTTCTCCCTTTTCTGAAAATATTCTATCACATTATTATTACTATGATAGAAGAATTTCAGCTGGAGACTAGTCTGGGGTTGCACTCTTCAGTGTCATGGTGCTTGCCCAGGCATCACATACAAATCAAATGGGGGTGCGTAGCTGACATTTGTCATCCACACGATCCACAGGTTTGAACTCCTATGACATGTACTGGAAAAAGAACTGTGTTCCAACAACGAAAACTTCGAAGTAGGCCAAAAATGGCCTGACTAACCGTTACCGGATCCGTGTTGCCAGCGCGGAAAAGAAGGAATTGACGGTGCGTTGGCGAGGGGAAATTGTATGGCCTCGGCTGACGTCAATAAGGAGTCGCGCGATGCTCTCTTAGGACACACAGACGTCCTATTGGAAAAAAGGTTCCGGATCTGGGCTTGCACCTGGGGAAGATTCTAAAGTAAGTAATCTACGGCTGGAGGTCTCTATCAGATAGAATAGTGGTTCCCAACCTTTTGACTTCTGTGGACCCCAACTGTATCATTACTAGAACCCAGGGACCCCCACTAAATCATTATTGAAACCAGGGGACCCGCACTGCGTCATTATTGGAAGCCGGGGACCCCAGCCTAAACATTGAGGATGATTTGAAATGGAAAACAATTCACACAAAAATACAGAAACAAGCATTCATCAGACACATACACAAATTATAATACATTTTATTTGATTTGCAATCAAATATAAATACAAAACTTAAATATTAATTTTAATAGGAAGGTTAGACTTTTTCTAAATTCAAATGATCCCACATATCGTCCATACTGTATTCTGTTTGATGCACCTGCACTGCTCCCACAAATAAATCTGAGGATATTAATTTAATTTTTAGCCTCCAATTTCGAATTCCTTGACATTTACTGTATGTTTTAAAATATTCAGTCATACATTTATTTAGCTTATTTATTTACATAGACTTTTCTAATCTGTTAATAATATTTAATTTTCGGAGCCATCACGGACCCACAGGGGTCCCCGGACCACAAGTTGGGAACCACTGAGATAAAAGAATTTCAGCTGGAATGTATTCTGTTTTTTGGGTTTCACCATACATTGAAGGATTTTTATTTACCAATAAACTCTAAATCATTTGTTCATTATTTTGTTAACTACTATCTTCTCTCTATTTGTTGTCTTTCTAAGGTTTAATTTGATTGTACAGAGACTTAGTTCACTCTTTACAGTAATTTTCACTTTTGCCTCATCCTAGGGTTTGACCACTACCATCCAGAAGTGTATGAACATTGTAAACGTCTCCTTTTGCATTTGCTGATTGTATTGGGCTCCAACAATAATGTCCAGACCGTTGCTTCTATCCTTCTCAGGAACAGGGATTGTAATGAGCCCAGGGTGCTTACAGTTAAACAAAATGCAAATTTAGACTACAATTTCACAGGTAAGGATGGATTCAATTTTTTTCTTTTAAAGTGAACTAGAACTGCATTCAAAGATATTTCTTATGACAATTTTGTTTCAATGGTGTGTAAGTGCTGGCTTATTCTGCAGAGTTTTTAATTTTAAACTCTCTCACCGTGTTTGGGCACTTAAACATTATTCCTAATGTCATGTAATCACTATTACAAATGTAATCCAAATAATTTAAAAATATATTTTATTCAAGCCAAAACATACAGTATAAAGTAAAGTAACCCCAAGCATCAAATGAGGAAAAAGGCTGCCACACTATTGTAATTTCATTACATGGAAACTGAGAAATGCATACCTACAACTGTTCTTTGCAATGTCCTGACCATCCACTGGTACAAGACCCAGTAAGGAAGAGAAGGTGAGGTATATAAGAGAAATGTTCATTCAAGAAACAGATCTCATAATGACTTTAGACTGCACCACCACCAGTTTAATGATCATGCAGTATCTAAAGTTCCAGAATTACCCCCGGTCTAAACCCAAGCCAGATCGTTTTTTTATGATTTCTTTCATTTGCTGACACATCTTAGAACAGTCATCTTCCCTAGCCTGATCTGGAAGACCTCATATTTGCCCTACACATGCCATCTTTTTGTAATGTTGTGGAATATAGATTTGAGCTCTGTGATTGAAGTCATTACAAGTGATTCAACATTCTAGACTGCTGGTTCAGCTGTCCCCTCAGTGCCTTTATCTTCGAGTGGTGAGTTTAGGGGCAGTGATGCAACCTTACTTTTCTCTCATGTTTGGCTTTATCATCCTTCCCCGTGACCACAGCAAAATCCCCATACTGGTCATCTGCTGTTGGTCCTCTTCTGATATACCTCAACTGGGAATCAATTGCCTCCCATAATTAGACTCAGTGCAACTACTCCACACTACCTTCCTCTTTGTGTTCTTCCTCAGGGTCTTCTCTGTGGCTTTGCTCCCATCTCTTCTGCTCCTCTCCCATTTGGAAACTACCTGAGTGTCTGGGTCACCAGGGCATTCCCATAGTAATGCATGGTTGCCTTGCTCATGGTATCAGGTGAACTTTGTTTCTGCACAGCAGTTTCCACCCCTTAGGCTGTAGTGGGTGGTGCTTTATTGCTCAGCAGCAGACACCATATGTTATGTTGGCAGTCTACAAGCAAACTCGCTTACATTTTGACTAAGGTTAGGTGCTACTGCGTCCTTTATTCTGTCATGCAGGTGTGGGGTGAGGGGTGTGCAAACTGAGTGCTCTCAAATGGCAATAAATGGGAGCCCATGCCGAAGCTCCAAGAATATCAACCATCTGGGAGCTCTTTTGTCTCTGCCCCTCCAGATAATATTTTTGAATATTTCAGTATGTTAAAATACAATTAAAAACAAAGGTACCCTTTTGTGCACAGACCATTGGGTGTAATCTTCAAGGAGGGCAAGAAGGCATCAGCCCTAGTAGAAGCTACTGGACTTCAAACTACACACATGCAACCATCTGCTAGGATCTTAATGAGGGGTTGATGGAGAGAGGAGTACCCCCTTGAGACTACATGAGGTGATCTGTTTCAACTCTTTGCTGCCTACGGTCTACTGGGAATGCCACTGTGAAGCACTAGGTTTGCAGATTAGTGGAACTCATGTATTAGGGACCAATAAATTTAAAAAAAAAAAAAATACCGGAGAATGTGCAGTGCAAAGGGAGAGTAGCAATGATTGAGGCTCACTTTGATTTTATTCAAGTATGAAAAGTGTTCACTGTCACTACAGTGCTGTGTGCTACTGCCTTGCATCTTGAAACACCCTTTGAAAGTTTAAGGTACAGTTCTTTAAATGCACCTATTTTATGAACTCACTTTCCCTCCTAATGTGGTTGGAGTGTGTAGCTGCTTTGTGGAGGCTCTGAGATGTGAGCATTTTGCACAGTGATCATCTTGGACCCTCTAGTGTAGGAGGCTGGCCCATTCTGGGGTAGACAACATTGGTGTTACATCTTATACTGGGTCCAGATAACCCTTATTAGTGTTATAATATCCAGGTTGCCAGGGCTCTCTAGTGGTAGCTGTGATGAGCAGTCAAGACTTACCTAGTAGGAGCGGTTGGAGATTTGCAGAGCTGAAGAGGACCAGCAATGTCGAGGGGAGTCCAGGCTGATCCCCAGAAGACAGGAGAGCCAGCAGAAGCAGCCTGATCCCTCACAAGCAACCCACTTGGCAGCAGGCCCAGTAAGTCGCCATGAGGCCCAGTCAGCACACCTGAAAAGGAGTCCCACATTGCTGGAGCAGCAGAGCGGAGACTGTCTTTGCAGAGGTAAAGTACTGGGGTCAGGGGCTAATTGGAGCCTGAAGGCCCCTCTAAGCAGGAGTCAACAAGCCTTGGTTATTGCAACTGTTGCGGTGCACAAAGGTTTTGCCTGGGAAGAAAAGGCAAGGGCTCCCAAGTTGAAAAGAAGGCAGAGAGGACCCCTGAGAACCACCACCTGTGATGGAGAATCTTTGCAAGTCCAGAGGACCGTAGATCCCAGCAGCTGGATGTTGTTGGCTTATGTGCCTGCGGTTATGGGGAGTGACTCCTTCACTCCAAGGGAGATTCCTCCTTTATTCTTTGGTTCAGCTGAAGTCTTCCCTGCACCTACAAAGTCCAGAAAGTTGGAAACTGGAGCTCATAGGGCCACCTCTGCTCATGCAGGGGTGCCCACATACACAGGGACCTGCACTCTGACCTTTGGGCTGGAAGGGCCTACCATTGGGGTGACTTACAGTGACCTAGTGTAGTGACCAGCAGTAAAATGGTGCATGCACCTTTTTATGCAGGCTGCAAATGGTTTGCATGGGCGGCATAATACCTGCTGCAGCCCATGGGGGAACCCCTGGAGGAGAGAGCATAATTACTGTTGTCCTGGTTAACAGGATCCCAGTGAAAACAGTTTAAGCGCACTGACATCAGGCACAAAGTGGGGGTAACCATGCCAGAAAAAGGGGACTTTTCTACATCTAGTATCTTATGAAGGATCTTCTCCTGTTGAATGATTCACAAACTGATTCATGGTTTTTGTTCAAAACCTTTCTCCATGCACAGAAAAACCACCAGTATCTGCAGCCTATAAGTAGCCTGTCTCTTCCAAGATGATTAGATCTAGTGTGGAGCACAAATATCGACACACCTTTCAGGGCCCTGCATACATACAAAACAACTTCCCTCTGTAGTGGTCACAGCCAGAAAGATGGCAAATGCTCCTGTGTCCACATATCCACCAAACAACAAGAGAATGTGGAGGTAATGGGCTAGAAGATGGATGGGTCTGCTGCTACAGAATGGCAAATAGCTAACTCAGATTCCATCCTGAATAGATAAAGGCTATAAGCAGCAGGAGGAGATACAAGACATGATAGAACATCTTCCAGAGCAATTCAGGATGGAGAGCCAGAGTAGTGATACAGAACGGGAAAATAATCACTGGTACCTGTCTGACATACGCACTAGATGCAGGCAGATGTGCACAGGTAACACCCAGAGGAGGCATGCCAGTTTCAGGGTTTAACCAAGAGGTGCAGACATTGAGGATTGACAAGTCATTTATGGGAGGAGCCCTTTGCGGAGCACTCGTGGGCAAATCCAACAATTGATGAACAACGAAACAGCAGACGCAATGAGGGGCCTTGGAGTTTAGCAAGCCCTTTAGGATTGGGAGAACCCTTATCAATAGAGCTGTGTTTGAGGGTGCTTACCCAGTACCCCACAGCTACACCACAAACCTTCCTGGTGGGGCAAAAAGAGAAAAACACTCTGTGGCAGTACCCCACTCTGCTGACACAGCCATTTTGAAGTAAGACCAAAGGAAGGGGACTGATCCCAAGAGGCTTAGCACCCCATCAGTAACTCTCCAATAGATGGCCCCAACAGAGAACATGAGCGGGGGATTCAATTGGATGGTCCCTCCAGAAGTGAAGAGCAACACCTACCCACCAAATGAGTACTCAATATCAAAAGACACGGTTACTCCACAGAGCCTAAACCCAATCTAAAAGGAGGGAAGATCTAATTCACTAGCAACAAGAGGTAGGAGACAGGCTATCAAGTACCAAAAACAAATGCAACCAGGCAGTATACGCTATATACTTTGATTCCGAGGTCTTCTCTTGACCTCAGATTCTTGAACAAGTTCATCAAGACTTAACCGTCAAGATGAGCATGCTGCAAGAATCTATCCCACTTTTAAAGAAAGGGGACTACCTGGGAAACACAGACTTCACTGACGCCTACCTGCATGTCCAGATGAACTGCAGACACAGCAAGTACCTCAGATTGATGGTAGACAATGTGCATTACCAGTTCAGGGGGCCTTTCTTTAGGATAAAATTGGTACATAGGAAATTTATGAAGTTCTTTGCAGCAGTAGCAGTGCACCTCAGAAGACAAAGGATACTTTTGTACCCATATTTGGATGATAAGCTGGTAAAGGCGAATTTGCTGACAATGCCTAAAAAGAAAGCATTCACATAATGATACAAATGCTACACAGGTTGGGGATTCTCCCTAATCTTAAATCATCCCCTGTCCCCAAGAATGAGAAGGTGGTGTTAGGAGCAACACTGAACTTGGGGAAGCCAGGGCATTCCCAATACCAAAGAGATTTTTGGCATTAAGTCCTCAAACTTGCCTCTAACAGAAGACGTAGTCCCTGAGAGCGAGGATAGTGTTGAAAATGATGGACATAATGTTCTTGTGCATACCTCTAACTCTTCATGCCAGACTCCACTTGAGATCAATTCAAGGAGGACTCCAAATTCTCTAGTCTCAAGCATGTCAGAGGATCTAATGGTTGTTGCTGCGAAGGATCAAATGGAAATAGTGTTGGAAGCTAGAGAGCATTAACATGTGCAGACCTTTTACACAACCCAGCGCCCTGTGCCACTTACTGCAAATGCATCCCCTGTAGATGGGGAGCACAAATGTTAAAACGGCATCAGGCTCAGTGGACTTCGCTGGAGGCAGGGAAACACACAAATGTGCTCTGGCCCGGACTGCTTTCCATTTGTATGTCAAGGGTAAGACAGTGCAAGTGCAGACGGAACAACACAACGGTTATCTACCTAGACAGAAAGGGAGGAGCACCATTATATGTGCTGCCCATGGTAGCACAAGAGATATGGGGGTGTGCAATACAAAATTATTGAAGTACATGTGGACCAGGAAATTTGTAACCATCTTCAAATCTTGACCCAATATTTCGACCTGGCCACATCACCAAATCAGTGATTCTATCTGCAGTAAATTACTTGAGGCTGGATGTGGATTGGTGTATGTCTGTGCCTTAGTGCTGCTACTGGATTTGTTTGCGACCGTTGACATGGTCAACCATAATATATATATATAGTGCAGAGACTGCAGGGCTTCAGGGTACTACATTGAATTGGGTGAAATCTTTTCTGAAAGACCAAGCCCAAGCTGTCCAGTTTTTCCCATTTAAAGCAGCCACTTCATATATAAGCTGCAGAGTCCCTCAGGGATCTGCTCTGTTTCCCCTCTTTTTTAATGTGCAGGCCTTGTATATACACTTTTTTAATGTGTGTGCCAAGCCTCAAATAAAGGAGTTAGCAGTAAGAGGCTGCAGGTTTTAAAATTAAGCAGATGACTCCCAGTTACTTATCCATTTAGATGGGACTGTGGCCATGCAGCATGAGTTTTAAAACGTCAAGTTTTTCATCTTCTACTGGATTGACAATAAGCATCTGAAATTGAAAAAATGATAAAACTTAGGTAGTAATCTTGACTAATACAGTGGACCATTGGAGCAACTTCTATTGGGCTCTAGAAATAGGAGTCCCATCTGTAGCCACGCCATCAGAAAAAAACCTTGGAGTAATGGTGGGCATCTGCTTTTCTATGAGATCGCAGATTGGAGCTGTCTTCTAAGAGCATATACATTTTAAAAAACACAAGGGAGCTTTGAAAATGGCAATTATGGCCACCATTACCTCTATTAACACCAGTTGATTCAAGACTAGTCAATGTGAATTCTCTCCATTTCAGTTATTCCCATCACTGCTGTCCACTGGTTAGAAGTAGTGCAAAATGGGGCTTCTCTTCTAATCTAAGAACTTTTGAGGAACTCTTAAGCAACTCCTTTGTTAAAACATCTTCACTGTTTACCGGTCAATCGAAGGGTACAATTGAAGACCTGTTGCCTTACTTTTAAAACATTGATTTGGATGGCTCCCAGTTTGGGGTCAGGAAGATCAAGAAATATATTCCATCTTTTATCCTATGGTCTTCCCATTCTAATTGCCAGAAATTAGGTGTGAGTTGCAAGTAGGAGGGAAGAGGAAGTACATTGAAGATAAATAGTAAAACACGGAGATCATGCAGGACATCAGAAAGGGAGGAAAAAGAATCTGAAGATGGGAAACATGAATGGGGTCTTTGGGAGCGTACGTCTGACTTTACATGAGGATGGACATACCCACCAAATGGTCAATGACGCCCAACAAAGCGGGGAGTGGGAGGAAAGCGACTGTTCCAGATACATCCACTAGGTGGTGAATAATCCACTGCATTTGAATCCAGAAAATTCCTCAAGCTTCAAAGCTCCTCCATCAGGTATGTAATAATTTCATTTTTTTGTTGAGAATTTGTGAATTTTCCAAATACTAACTACCTACCAACGTCTTGCTGGACGACACTGACCTTGAAACCTGCCTCCTTACTCAGGTTGTAATCATTTATTGGGTTCATGTGTGTGATGAAATTTCATTCCCAGAATAATATTTGTGCTGTTGTTAGTGGTACAGGGTTAATTATGGGTATCTCAGATGCTACATGATAACTATAAAACCAAATTGTGAAAACACTTTTCTAGTTCACTTTTAGCAACAGTGGGCTTGTTGAAATCTGTAACAACATAGGTTTACTTACTTATCTAAGAGTAAAAGTGTTATTTTGTCACATTAGATATAATTTTTGTGAACATCTACTTGTAACTTTGGTATTTATTCTCTCTAATTCTTTTAGCAGGTGTTACTGATTTTATACCAGAATACCAGCCCTCTCCCATGACTGACTCTGGTCTCAGCTCAAGTTCTACCTCTTCTAGCATCAGCTTAGGAAATACCAGCAATGCCATTCCTCATCTACACACCATCGCCCTTGATGATGTTGATCTGTCAGTTGAGAAGGATGAAAAAGTGAAAAGTCTAATCGAATTCATTACCTCACGGTAACATTTTTTTAAAAATCTTAGGTTTAGTATTACCAGTCAGTCCTTCCTTTGCAGAAATCTCTTTAAATTCAAAGAGCATACTAAACTTTCAAGATAAAAACCAATAGACTCAATTTCTTGTAGGTACCATCAGTTTAAATGTAACACCTTTATTGGGCTGGGTGTTGATATAAAACTTTCACATG
This sequence comes from Pleurodeles waltl, assembly GCF_031143425.1. NCBI lineage: Eukaryota > Metazoa > Chordata > Amphibia > Caudata > Salamandridae > Pleurodeles > Pleurodeles waltl. Next base: position 982,155,039 of record NC_090437.1, read on the forward strand.
GTCATTTTAAATGGTGGTCTTACTGTGATATGAGGCAACATCAGATGTAATAACATGGCTTTAAGGTTCTGCTATTTAACTGAATCTCTTCTATCTCCCCTGATTAATCTTTGCTATTCTTACATTCAGATCACATTGTCACTGAGGTTTTTCCTCATATTTTGCTTTTTTGACTGTCATTGCTCATTGATATTAGGTTGTTGTCCATTCAATTCCAGTGGTTGAAAACCTTCCTCTTTCAAATATAGATGTTGGTCATTTACTCAAAACTTAACTCTGCAAACAAATAGTTTGTACTCCTTAAAAGCAATACCTTAACCTCCTGTTCCAACGCTATTTTTCGGCCTTACTCAAAGTGTCCTTGATCTTTCGGTGGCAACACTTATTCATAGCTAAACGTCTAAGACCACGATAGCAAGAAGTCCCAAACTGCCTGTTGCCAAAAAACTGTATCCTGGGGCACTGGAAATATGAGCAACTGATCAAGCCCTCACTCTTCAGTACATTTGTTTGATGGGTTAAAGTGCTTTTCTCACTGATTTCCAAGATACCATGCAACATGATATATGATCATAGATGTAGGAAAAGGCCACTATTGGCATGGTTACCCCTAACCTTTTGCCTCTGATGCCAGCTTTGATTGAAAGTGGGCTGAGTCCCTGATAACCAGGCCCCAGCAGCAGTGTTCTTTCCCTAAAACTGTACCTTTGTCTTCACAATTGGCACAGCTCTGGCACACAGGTAAGCCCCTTGTAAAAGGTACCCCTGGTACCAAGGGCACTGTGGCCAGAGAAGGTCTCTAAGGGCTGCAGCATGTATTATACCACCCTGGGGACCCCTCACTCAGCACATGCACACTGCCTCACAGCTTGTGAGTGCTGGTGGGGAGAAAAAGATAGTCGACTTGGCACTCCCCTCAGAGTGCCATGCCCACAACCCACTGCATGTGGCTTAGGTAAGTCACCCCTCTAGCAGGCCTTGCAGCCCCAAGGCAGGGTGCACTATAGCATAGGTGAGGGCAAAGCTGCATGAGCACTATGCCCCTACAGTGTCTAAGCCAATCCTTAGACATTGTAAGTGCAGGATAGCCATAAAGATTATCTAGTCTGCAAGTTTGTAAAATACAAACTCTACAGTTCCCTAATGGCTACACTGAATACGGGGAAGTTTGGTATCAAACTTCTCAGAACAATAAATCCACACTGATGCCAGTGTGGGATTTATTGAGAAATGCACACAGAGGGCATCTTAGAGATGCCCCCTGCATGCCAGCCCAAATGCTAATGCTAATGCTAGTGCTAAGCTGTCTGGTCTTTGCCAGCCTGCCACTTCCAGACCAGTTTCTGGCCACATGGGGTGAGTGCCTTTGTGCACTCGGTGACCAGGAACAAAGCCTGTCCTGGGTGGAGGTGCTTCACACCTTCCCCTGCAGGAACTGTAACACCTTTCGGTGAGCTTCAAAGGCTCAAGCCTGGTGTTACAATGCCCCAGGGCACTCCAGCTAGTGGAGATGCCTGCCCCTCAGACACATCCCCCACTTTTGACAGCAAGCCCAGGGAGATAATGAGAAAAGCAAGGAGTCGTCACCCTCTCAGCCAGGTCCACCCCTAAGGTGATCAGAGCTGATGTGATTCCCCCCTCCTTAGGAAATCCTCCATCTTGCTTTGGAGGATTTAGCCCAGTAGGATTAGGGATGTGCCCACCCCCCAAAGGGAGGAGGTTCAAGGAGGGTGTAGCCACCCTCAGGGATATTAGCCATTTGCTACTGCCCTCCAGCCCTAAACACCCCCTAAATCTAGTGTTTAGGGGCGACCCTGAACCCAGGAAATCAGATTCCGGACGACCTAACAAGACAAAGGACTGCTGACCTGAAAACCCCGCAGGGAAGAAGGAAGCCAATTGCTTTGGCCCCAGCCCTACCAGCCTGTCTCCTGATTCAAAGAACCTGCAACAGCGATGCATCCTGCGGGCCCAGCGACCTCTGCGGACTCAGAGGACTGCCCTGCAACTCCAAAGGACCAGAAACTCCCATGGACAGCGGCTCTGTCTAAAGCAAAAAGAAGAAACCATCTTCAATGGGTCGCTCACCTCACTCCAGAAGCGTGACTCCCCACCACTCTGCACCCGACGCCCCTGGCCCGCGTCTAGAGAAACCAACGCCACATAGAGGACCCCCAGGCGACTCCAACGAAATGTTCACCCTGTGCCGACCTCTCTGCACCCCCACGATGATGCCTGCAGAGGGAAACCAGAGGACCCCCCTGACCGCGACTGCCCGGTAAAAAAATAACCCGATGCCTGGAAGAAGCACTGTACCCGCAGCCCCCGGCCCAAGAAGAACCAACCACCGGTGCAGCAGTGACCAGCAGGTGGTCCTCACCCTTGCCCAGTCGGTGGCTGGCCCGAGAAGCCCCCCCCGTGCCCTGCCTGCATCATCAGAGTGACCCCTGGGTCCCTCCATTCATTTCTATACGGAACCTGACGCCTTGTTTGCCCACTGAACCCTGCCACCCCTGTGCCGCTGAGGGTGTATTTTGTGTGCCTGCTTGGGACCCCCCAGTGCTCTACAAAAGCCCCCTGGTCTGCTCCCCGAGGACGAAGGTACTTACCTGCTAGCAGATTGGACCCGGAGCACCCCTAGTCTCCATAGGCGCCTGTGTTATCTGGGCTCCTCTTTGACCTCTGCACCTAACCGTCCCTGTGTTGCTGGTGTGGGGTGTTTGGGGTTGACTTGAACCCCCAACGGTGGGCTGCTTATCCCCTGGAGACTGAACTTGTAAGTGCTTTACTTACCTCAAAAACTAACCTGTACTTAATTCCCCCACGAACTGTTGAATTTTGCACTGTGTCCACTTTTAAAATAGCTTATTGCCATTTTATGCCAAACTGTGTACATTACTGTTTTGATTCAAAGTTTGATGCAAAGTACCTTACGTTTAATGTACTAACCTGCAGTTTGAATCTTGTGGTTGTAAAATAAAGTAAGTAAATATTTTTCCATATAAAAACCTATTGACCTGGAGTTAGGTCCTTGAGTGTGTGTTCTCATTTATTGCCTTTGTGTGTACCACAAATGCTTAACACTACACTCTCATAAGCCTAACTGCTCGACCACACTACCACAAATAGAGCTTTAGTATTATCTGTTATTTCCTCTGTCAAGCCTCTTGGGGAATCCCTGGACTCTGTGCACACTATCTCTCACTTTGAGATAGTATATACGGAGGCAGCTTCCTACAATAGCCTACTGTTTATTCAGCCGCAACAGTATCAGATGGTAATTGTGGGGCATTCCCTTTCAGGCATGTCTTAAGTCCTAAGCTTAAAGCCTGTGTGAAACGTGACTATCTTGAGCTGAGAATGGTCAATAAAGAGACTGGTGATTAAAAAAAAAAAAAGTAATAATAATAAATAAAAAAATACCATAAAGGAAGGCCATAAAATAAACCTTTTGTTTGCAGCTATACTCAGGCGTTGTATGTCCAGGGCATTGAGATTTCCTTTCTCCCCAACCGTTAAAGAAGGTTGTCAAAATGCATATGTTCATATGGTTCCCTCTTCAAACCAGTTATTGTCCTTTACACTCATTACACCTGCCAGTTTGTCCTTTTGTACCTCTTGTAACATGTCCTGTGACCTTTAGATCTCACAGTGCTTTGCTTTCCTATTTACAATTTGTAGGCTTTGTGTAATGTTTTCTTCTGATGTGTATAATGGATTTTTTACTATATACAGTGCTGCCTTCAGAAGCTTAATTTGTCTGTCCATATGAACTTCTACTTATAAATCATTTTTGCCGTATCCTATGGTGGTCAGTGGTTGGCACTGTCCCATTCTGTTTTTTCATGAAGATTTCCCCTGTAGTAGTTCATGGGTATGTCAACTGTCAGATTTGTACTTTTGACTGATACACCATGTAAGGAAATACCTTCCTTGGCATGGTTACCCCCCTGACCTTTTGCTTTTTGTTGATGCCAGTTATGATTGAAAGTGTGCTAGGACCCTTCTAACCAGGCCCCAGCACCAGTGTTCATTCCCTAAACTGTACCTTTTGTTCCCACAATTGGCACAGCCCTGGCACACAGATAAGTCCCTTGTAAATGGTACCCTTGGTACCAAGGACCCTGTTGCCAGGGATGGTCTCTAAGGGCTGCAGCATGTCTTATGCCACCCAGGGGACCCCTCACTCAGCACATGCACACTGCCTCACAGCTTGTGTGTGCTGGTGGGGAGAAAAAGACTAAGTCGACATGGCTCTCCCCTCAGAGTGCCATGCCCACCTCTCACTGCCTGTGGCATAGGTAAGTCACCCCTCTAGCAGGCCTTACAGCCCTAAGATAGGGTGCACTATACCACAGGTGATGGCATAAGTGCATGAGCACTATGCCCCTACGGTGCATTGTAAGTATAGTGTGGCCATATTAAGTATATGGTCTGGGAGTTTGTCAAATACGAACTCCACAGTTCCATAATGGCTACACTGAAATCTGAGAAGTTTGGTATCAAACTTCTCAGAACAATAAATGCACACTGATGCCAGTGTGGGATTTATTGTAAAATACACCCAGAGGGCATTTTAGAGATGCTCCCTGTATGTTAGACCAACTGTTAGTGTAAGACTGACCGGCCTGTGCCAGCCTGCCACTTTCAGACGAGTTTCTGACCACATGGGGTCAGTGCCTTTGTGCACTCTGGTCAGAAACAGCCTGTCCTGGATGGAGGTGCTTCACACCTCCCCCTGCAGGAACTGTAACACCTGATGGTGAGCCTCAAAGGTTCAAACCGCGGATTACAGTGCCCCAGGGCACTCCAGCTAGTGGAGATGCCCCACAGACAAAGCCCCACTTTTGGCAGCAAGTCTGGAGGGAAAATTAGGAAAAAACAAGGAGTCACCACCTCAGCCAGGACCACCCCTAAGGTGTCCAGAGCTGAAATGGACTCCTCCCTGAAAATTCCTCCATCTTGCTTTGGAGGATAAGGACCAGTAGGGATAGGAATGTGCTCCCCTCCCCAAAGGGAGTGGGCACAAGGAGGTTGTAGCCACCCTCAAGGAAAGTAGCCATTGGCTACTACCCCCTGACCGTAACACGCCCCTAAAACTAAGGTTTAAGGTCCTCCCTGAACCCAGCTCACAAGATTCCTGATGACCTCAAGAAAGAAGGAATGCTGAGCTGAAAACCCCGTAGAGAAGAGAAGGTGACAACAACTGACTCGGTCCCAGCTCTACCGGCCCGTCTCCTGCTTCAAAGAACCTGCAGAAGAAACGTGACACATCCTTCAGGTCCAGAGGCTCCTGAAAAACCTCTAGAACACTGCTTGCATCACAGAGGATCAATACATTTCCGTGGACAGGGGCCTTTTTGCAAAAGAAACTGCTTCTGAAGGACTCCCACCTCAGTCCAGAAGCGTGAGTCCTAACCAGTCTGCACCCGACGCCCACGGCCCTAGTCCAGGTGGCCCAACTAGTCAGAGAGGATCCCCAGGCGATTCCGACCGAGTATCCACCATGGGCTGACCGCGACTGCCCGGGACAGAGATATCCAATGCCTGGAGAAGCACTGCACCCTCAGCCCCCAGACTCTAGAGAAACTGACCACTGGTGCAGCTACGACCCGCAGGCGGCCCTCATCCCTATCCGGTCGGTGTCTTGCCCGAGAAGCCCCTTCCTTGCCTTGCCTGCAGAGCCTAAGTGGCCCCCAGGGTCCCCCCCATAGAGTTACATTGAAAACCCAATGCCCTGTTTGCACTCTGCACCCGGCCACCCCTGTGCCGGTGAGGGTGTGGGATTGGTGCCTACTTGGGGCCCCGCCAATGCTCCCTTAAACCCCCCTTGGTCTGCCCTCAGACAACATGGGTACTTACCTGCAAGCAGACCAGAACCAGAGTACCTCCTGTCTCCATAGGGGCCCACGTTATTTTGGCTCTTGCTTGACCTCTGCACCTAGCCGGCCCAGTGTTGCTGGTGCTCGGTTCTTGGGGTGATCTTGAACCCCCAACGGTGGGCTACCTATGCCCCGGAGACTAAACTTGAAAATGTGTTACTGACCTCAGAAACTGTGTTTTACTTCCCTCCCACAGAATCTGTTGCAAATTGCACTGTCCCCACTTTTAAAATAGCTTTTTTGCCATTTTAAAGAAAACTGTATGTATTGTCGATTCAAAGTCCTGAACTTACCTATGCAAAGTACCTTTAATTTAATGTACTTACATGCAAACTAAATCATGTGGTTCTAGAAAATAAATTAACAAAAGATATTCTTCTATATAAAATCCTATTGGTCTGGAGTTAAGTCATTGAGTGTGTGTTTCTTCCATTGCTTGTGTGTGTGTAGAAAAAATGCTTAACACTACGCTCTGTTAAGCTTAGCTGCTCTACCACCCTACCACAAATAGAGCATTAGTATTATCTATTTTTGTCTCTGTCAAGCCTCTGGGGAACCCTTGGACTCTGTGCACACTATATCTCACTGTGATATAATGTATACAGAGTCAGCTTCCTACATTGGTGGAGCAGCGGTGGGGTCTACAACTTAGCATTTGCTGAACTACTCAGCCAATACCTGATCACACAACTAAATTCTAAAATTGCCTTTAGAAAAACTGATTTTTGAATTTTGACTATTTTCTTCCAAAGTTGTAAATGTCCTGCTAGGGTCTTGCTTAAGTTCCCATAGCATTTTTTTTTTAAGTTTTAAAGTTAGGATCTAATTACTAGAAGTAGTTTTTAGTTTCTAAAAAGTAATCCCAACTTTAGAGACCTAACGAATAGCTCAGAGGACATAGTGATGGAACTCATCCTCACTCTTACCTCCATCTAGGGATGGCAGAGCTAAGGTCCCTCTGCAAGTTAAGAAAGATTAGAACTGGTTCCAACCCTTCCAAGGGCAAGCTCCAGGAGCTCTTGGCAGAGCACTCCAGGGACCACCCTGCTGAGGACGAAGACCTCCCCTCAGAGGGGGGAGAAGTTACGAATCAGAAGGATGAACTCCCCCGCCTAACCTAACTAGGAAGACCAGGGTTCCAAAATCCCTGTCTCCACAGATAGTACTCACTGGATCTGGAGTCCAGTTCCTCTGGGAACATTGAGGACAGCCTCAATGAAGAGGACATCCTTTTAGCAAGGGTGGCCAAAAGGTTAGCTTTGGAGAAACAGCTCCTAGCTGTAGAAAGCGGAAATGGGCTTAGCACCCATTAATGTTGGCAGCAACATAAATAAGGTCAGAGAGAATACTGACATACTAAAAATCCCCAAAGGGACTGTCTCATAATTTGAATAAGGTGATGATATCACCAAATGGTTCACAGATTTTGAGAAGGCTTGTGCAGACAGAAAGTTAAACAGATCTCACTGAGGAGCTCGCCTTTCGAACTGTTCACTGGTAAGTTTAGGGATAGACTCCTCACACTCTCTGGTAAAGCTGCAGAATCCCATGACCACATGAGGGCTACCCTGATTGAGGGCTTTAAATTCTCCACTGAGGAGTATAGAATTAGCTAAGGGGGGCTCACAAAACCTTGAGTCAGTCCAGTTTTGTTGTTGTTGACTACTCAGTGAAAGCACTAGATGGTTGATAACTGCCAGTGGAGTGCATGACTATGATTGGCTTTATAATTTGTTTTTGAAGGAACACCTGTTAAATAACTGCTTCAATGATAAGTTGCATCAACATCTGGTAGACCTAGGTCCACTTCCTCTCCAAGAATTGGGAAAGAAGCAGACCACTGTGTCAAGACAAGGGTGACCAAGACATCCACAGGGTGTTACCAAAAGAAAGGGTTTACAAAGCCTCCCCAGGGGAAGGGTGGTGAGACATCCAGGGACAAAACTAGACAGTCTTCTCAAGGGCCCCATAACCCTACTCAGGAGGATGGGCCCGACTCTATTTACAGTAGACAACTGGGTACAAGAGTAAGAACTTTGATCCCAAGAAGGCCTGGTGTCACAGCTGTCAACCGCATGGCCACCAAACTGGAGACATGGCCTGTCCCAAGAAGAATCCTCCTAACACTACTCCAGTTAGTACTGGAATCGCCAGCCTCCAGGTGGGATCAACAGTGTGCCCAGAGCAAATCAGGGTTCACACTGAGGCTACTTTAGTCTCTGAGGGTGGGGGTGGATATAGCCACACTAGCTGCCTGGCCACCTAACATGCAAAAATACAGGCAGCAGCTCTTGATCAATGGGACAAAGGCAGAAGCCCTGAGGGATACAGGTGCGAGTGTCATCATCGTGACAGAGAAACCGGTTTCCGTAGGACAGTATGGTGCTGGACAAACTTATCCAGTTACCAATGCTGATAATGTGATTTAAGTCCATGCTATGGTGACTTTAGTCTGGGGAGGGGTTACTGGCCTGAAACAGATAGTTGCCTCTTCTGCAATCCCAGTAGATTATTTGCTAGAGAATGATCTGGAGTCCTGAGCATGCGCTAAGGTAGAGCTCATAATCCATGCAGCCATGCTGGGAATCCCTGAACTGGTGTGTGTGAAAACAAGAGCGCAGAGCACAGGGTGAAAAAAGTGTTGGAGCCTGGAATAATGGCCCAACCTTCTAAGAGAAAAGGTAAGAGGACTGGGGACCCAGCCTCTGAACGGCAAAAGACACAAGACCTCTCTTCTCAGGAAGATGTCTTATACCCTCAGGGAACTGAGTCCATGGAGGTGGAGCCTTATCAGGGAGAGCTCTTGGCCCCAAGTTGACCCACAAGGGAACAGCTGTGCCAGGGACAAAATACTTGTCCCACTCTAGAAGGCCTGAGACAGCAAGCTCCTGAACAGGAAGAGGGAGATGTCACTGGCTCCCACAGTGTCTATTGGGAGAATGGACTCAGTTTTACTGAGGCAAGAGATACCAAACCTGGTGACACTAGGAGAGTGGTAGTGCCTCAGGAGTTTAGGGAGTTCATTCTGACCTTAGCCCATGACATTCCCCTTGCTGGGCATTTGGGACAAACCAAGACATGGGACAGACTGGTGAACCATTTCTACTAGCCCAATATGTCCCAGAAACTGAGGGAGTTTTGTAGCTCCTGTGTCACCTGTCAAGCAAGTGGCAAGACAGGTGGCCATCCAAAAGCCCCCCTCATTCCACTTCCTGCAGTGGGGGTTCCCTTTGAAAGGGTTGGTGTGGACATTGTGGGTCCGCTAGAACCTCCCACAGCCCCAGGGAACCCATACGTACTGGTAGTGGATCATGCTACCAGATACCCTGAAGCAATTCTCCTGAAGTCAACTACTGCTCATGCAGTAGCCAAAGCCCTAATTGGTATTTTTTACCAGAGTGGGCTTCCCTAAGGAGGTGGTTTCTGACAGAGGTACAAACTTCATTTCAGCTTACCTTAAGCACATATAGAATGAGTGTGAGGTGATTTACAAATCCACCACACCATACCATCCACAAACCAATGGACTTCTTGAGAGGTTTAACAAGACATTGAATGGCATGATCATGGTGCTCCCTGAAAAACTAAAAAGGAGATGGGATGTCCTCCTGCCATGCTTGCTTTTCGCCTACTGAGAGGTGCCACAGAAGGGAGTAGGGTTTTCCCTCTTTGAGCTTCTGTTTGGCCAACCTCTAAGGACGTGGTACTCAAAGTACGGGCCGTGGGCCGCCAGCGGCCCCACGGACCTACCTTGGTTTCCCGCGGACATGTCGGAAAAACGCCATACGATAATGGCCGCTGTACGTAAACATAGAAAAGGGCCGCGGGAGCTTGCGCAATAGCTGCTTCTTTGCGCATGCTCCCACGGCCCTCTTCTATGTTTACGTACGGCGGCCATTATCGTATGGCGTTTACGTCATGAGCCTGGCTAGTGGCGTGAAGCCAAAGCCCCTTAAAAGTCAGCGCTCGCAGCTAACTTTTACAGGGCTTTTTCATCCGCTTCCTGCTACCGTCTCCACATCAGCTGCCCTGTCGCCTGCCTCCCTCCTGCCTGCTGTTTCATTGACCTTCACCAAAGTCAGATAGTAAACTTGCGAGCAACCTAAAACACTAATAAAGGTAACTTGAACATGTCTGCAGATTTAAAATTGTTATGAGAATTATATTTATAGTTCCGTATGATTGTAGTGTCTCAAAATCCTTTCTCCCTTATGACCATCAAACAAAAAACTGCATCTGAACATAACAAAAACGCACTGTGTTTGAAATACTGGGGTAGGGGTAAGAGCAGATGGCACTGTGTGGGTGAGAGCAGATGGCACTGTGTGGGTGAGAGCAGATGGCACTGTGTGTGATACTGGGGTAGGGGTGAGAGTAGATGGCACTGTTTGATACTGGGTAGGGTTGAGAGCATATGGCTCTGTGTGTGATACTGGGGTAGGGGTGAGAGCAGATTGCACTGTGTTTGATACTGGGGTAGGGGTGAGAGCAGATGGCTCTGTGTGATACTGGGGTAGAGGTGAGAGGGTAAGGGTGAGAGCAGATGGCACTGTGTGTGATACTGGGGTGGGGTGAGAGCAGATGGCACTGTGTTTGTTACTGGAGTAGGGGTGAGAGCAGATGGTACTGTTTGATGCTGGGGTAGGCGTGAGAGGGTAGGGGTGAGAGCAGGTGGCACTGTTTTGATACTGGGGTAGGGTCGACAGCAGATGGCTCTGTGTTTGCAGTATTGGGGTAGGGGGTAAGAGCAGATGGCACTGTGTTTGAAATACTGGGGTAGGGGTAAGAGCAGATGGCACTGTGTGGGTGAGAGCAGATGGCACTGTGTGTGATACTGGTGTAGGGGTGAGAGCAGATGGCACTGTGTTTGATACTGGGTAGGGGTGAGAGCAGATGGCACTCTGTGTGATAGACCGGACCCTGCTTGGGTAAAAACTATGCTGCTCTATCTTTGTCTTGTAATGCTTAGGCACCAAGTTAGACCTTTGTTTGTGTAACCTCCAGACAATAATGCTTACTATCATAACCCATACCCACCAACCCAGTACAGCCAGTGAGAAACCACCCACCCATGAAAGCTACCAAAAAATCAGATGACAATTCCAATATAAATCAAACCATTTGGGAAGTACCCAGTGGGGTACACTTGGTGTGATGGGCAAACACCTTCAGTTTACTCCTCCTCCCAGGGGTGCGGTAGATAAATGGCTGCCGCATTTAATTAAATGTTTCTTGTGATTAGGATAGGGATATACTCTGGAAGACTGTAAATGTTCCTGTTTGGTTCTTGTGATTAGAGTAGCAATATACTCGGGCAGACTGTAAACATTCCCATTTGGCTCTTGTGATTAGTGTAGGAATATACTACTAGAGCCAGGGCTGTTGAAAATGTCTTACAATAATACATTTTTTTTATCTGGCCCCTGGCATTTTGTGCACAGTTGATTTCTATTGCTGTGTGACCCAGCGTGCTGAAAAAAAACAATCTCTACAAAGGGTCCCGTATACCATTCATTGGCCTCATTATCACTCTATGATGCCTAGCAGGTTGCAAGCATAATTGCAAAAAAGACTTTTTATAACATGGTTCTCTGGGAATGTTGACAATTGTTTGATCACAGTGTGCTTTGTTTCCTTTTACACATCACTTTATATTTCTTTAGTGTTGCGCATAGAGGTCTGTAGCGAGACGCAGTGTTGGTCCATTGGTCGTGAGGCGGTGTCGGTCCGTCAGTCGGTCGTGAAGTGGTGTCGGTCCATTGGCTGTGAGGGGAAATCTGATTCCTGACCCTTGATACTCATTGCACAAACTCGTCTGAGACCAATGGCCTACAGTCCAGTTACCAAACGACCCAGATCCATAAGTAGTGAACACAGATCATTCCAGGCAGCAAGGAAGAAGAGTACTTGTTTGTTGAACGGCCAAAGGAGAAAGCCACCTGTTTGCTTTGCAAAGAGAAAGTAAATGTTCTTGAGAGATATAACCTGGAACAGCACTACAAAACTCGACACGCAAGTTACACTGAGAACTTCCCATTGCATTCAAAACTGCATTCCGCAAAAGTGGCATCGTTAAAGCAAACTCTTCTTTCCCAGCAGAAGCTCTTCCTTTGCCAAATGAAGGAATCTGAGGCTGTTACAGAAGCATCATTCCAAATATGCTACCTGCTTGCCAAACATAAGAAGCCATTCACGGAGGAAGAGCTGGTGAAGAAATGTTTACTTTCAGCAGCTGAAATTTTGTTTGAAAACTATAGCAACAAAGCCAGCATTTTTAAAGAAATCGTACATTACAGCTATCGGATTCCACTTGTGCATGCAGAATCGAGGCAATGGGTGAAAATGTCTAGGAGCAGGTGATCAAAGCGGTCAGAGAGTCACCGTTCTTCAGCATTGCCATGGGTGAGTCCACAGATATAGGCGATGTGGCCCAGTTATTAGTTTGGGTGAGGTATTTGGACCAATTGCTTCATCCCAAAGAAGAGCTCCTGTGCCTTCTACCACTGCAAGGGCACACAAGAGAAGATATTCTGGACAGTATCTGCAACTACTTTGAAACACATCACATACCACTTGACAAGCTTGTTAGCATCACAACAGATGGCGCTCCTGCTATGGTAGGCCATGACAGAGGCTTTTTATCTTTGTTTAAAAAGAAGCTCACTGGACAGCCTGTAATAGACTACCACTGCATTATTCATCAGAAAGTTTTGTGTGCAAAATTAAAGCATGGAGAACTGAATAACGTCCTAAAACTTGCAGTGAAAATTGTTAATTTTATTCGTGCCAAAGCCCTTAACCATAGACTTTTTAAGGCTATGCTGCAGGATTCTGAAGCTGAATATACAGACCTCTTGATGCACACTGAAGTGCGATGGCTAAGCAATGGAAAGTTCTGGAGCGCTTCATTGCTTTGCTTCCTGAAATTGAACACTTTGTAAACAGCAGAGGTCAAAAATTCCCAGAACTAAAGGATGTGAAATGGCTTTTTGTGCTCCATTTTCTTTCAGATCTATTTGCACACTTCAATGCTCTTAATTTGATGGTGCAAGGCAAACAGCTTGTGTGGTCCATGATGAATGGTATTTACTCATTTGAAAGTAAGCTTGTGCTATTCAAAGAACAACGCTGTTGCTGACTTCACTCACTTTCCAAAACTGTTGGCTGTGACTCAGAGGTTTCCAAATGCACAAGAAATGCTGCCAACGCTAAATCTTGGTGCATGTCTTGAGGACATTTCTGGGGAGGTCAAAAGGTGATTTTCTCAATTCAGAACCATCACCCCTCTGTTCAGGCTGGTTGAAAACCCTTGGATGGTGAGTGCACAAAATCTTGATGCTGTTGAACTTATTGGCGTGAAAAGACCACAAGCACAAATGGAGCTGATAGACATGCAGCACAACTCAGCTCTCAAAGCATCTTTTTTGGGGCAGGCACCAGAACAATTCTGGAACACTGTGCCTTCTGACAAATTTCCTTTTCTTTTTACAGTGGCCCAGAAAATAATTTGTATGTTTGGGTCAAAATATGTTTGTGAAAGTTTGTTTTCCACAATGGGACTTTTGAAGAGTAAACTCGGAAATAAGCGAACAGACTTACATCTGGATCAGCTCTTAAGGCTTGCCGTTTCAGACATAATACCAGATTACAGAACACTAATAAGAGACATGAAGTGCAAAAAAAGTTCTTAGTATGTCTTCCTTTGACATACCTATTTTCCGGACTCAGATAAACCTGTGCTGCATTTGGCCTGTGCTGAATATCCTGTCCACAAGGATTACCATGCCATGCCTTTTAAGATTACTATTGTCTGATAATAAAAATGTTTTTCAAAATGTCCTCTTTGTAGGTTTGAAGTTATACCTGGATTCAAAATGCAGCATTGTCTAGCAATGTTTTGAAAAAGGGGGCGGGGTGGTTGTGTCCCCTAGAAGCCCCTGCCCCTCCCACTGGCCCTTCAGTGTGGCCCTCGGCCACAAACCATACTGCAATTTTGGCCCCAGAGAAAATGTTTGTGAGTACCCATGCTCTAAGGGGACCACTGGCAATTGTTAGAGAAGGCTAGGAGAGACCTCTCCATGAGCCTAAACAAGATGTGGTGGACTATGTGCTTGGCCTTCGGTCAAAGATGGCTGAGTACATGGAAAAGGCATCCAAAATCCTTGAGGCCAGCCAACCACTCCAGAAGTTGTGGTATGACCAAAAGACTGCAATGGTTGAATTCCAGCCAGGGCAGAAAGTCTGGATTCTGGAGCCTGTGGCTCCCAGGGCACTTCGGGACAGATGCAGTGGCTCTTACCCGAGTCAGGTCACTTACTTAGTGGACCTAGGCACTAGCAGGACACCAAAGAGGATTATCCATGTTAACCGCCTGAAACTCTACAATGAGAGGGCAGACATAACCATGCTGATGGTTACTGATGAGGATCAGGAAGCAAAGCGTGAACCCCTCTCTGACCTCCTCTTACCTGACCCTAGATATGGGACAGGAGATGAAGTTGTCTACTCAGACACCCTCTCTGCCCAACAGCAAGGTGACTGCAGGCAAGTCCTACAGCAGTATGCTGAGCTCTTCTCCTTGACCCCTTTTCAGACACACCTGTGTACCCATGATATGGACACAGGAGACAGTTTACCTGTCAAAAACAAAATATTCTGACAGTCTGACCAAGTCAAGGAGAGCATCAAAGTGGAAGTCCACAAGATGCTGGAGTTAGGGGTAATAGAGCACTCTGACAGTTTCTGGGCTATCCCAGTGGTCTTGGTCCCAAACCTCATACCAAAGATGGAAAAAGAGAAATGAGTTTCTGTGTGGACTACAGAGGACTCAATTCTGTCACCAAGACAGATGCTCACCCCATCTCCAGAGCAGGTGAATTAATTGACAAGTCAGGTGCAGCCACATTTCCGAGTACCTTTGACTTAACTGCAGAGTACTGGCAAATTAGGATTGCACCTGGAACAAAAGAAAAGAAAGCATTATTTACACCTGATGGGCATTATCAGTTCACTGTTATGACCTTTTGATTAAAGAATGCCCCTGCCACCTTCCAAAGGTTGGTGAATCAAGTCCTCGCTGGCTTGTAGTCCTTTACTGCAGCATATCTAGATATTGCTGTCTTTGGTTCTAACTGGCAGGATCACCTGATCCACCTAGGGAAGGTTTTGCAGGCCTTGCAGACAGCAGTCTTCTATATCAAAGCATCCAAATGCCAGAATTTGCCAATGCTTGTTTGCGATGAAGTGAAGTCTTTTTTTTTTTGCACATCTCTGAATTCCGGGGTGCCCATACTAGCATGTGAATTACAGGGCATTTCTCAAATAGACTTCTTTTTTACACACTGTCTTACATTTGGAAGGAAAAAATGTAGAGAAAGACAAGGGGCAATAACACTTGTTTTGCTATTCTATGTTCCCCCAAGTCTCCCGATAAAAATGATACCTCACTTGTGTGGGTAGGCCTAGCGCCCGCGACAGGATATGCCTCAAAACACAACATGGACACATCACAGAAAACAGAGGTGTTTTTTGCAAAGTGCCTACCTGTAGATTTTGGCCTGTAGCTCAGCCGCCACCTAGGGAAACCTACCAAACCTTTGCATTTCTGAAAACTAGAGACCTAGGGGAATCCAAGATGGGGTGACTTGTGTGGCTCGGACCAGGTTCTGTTACCCAGAATCCTTTGCAAACCTCCAAATGTGGCTAAAAAAACACATGTTCCTCACATTTCTGTGGCAGAAAGTTCTGGAATCTGAGAGGAGCCACGAATTTCCTTCCCCCCAGCGTTCCCCTACGTCTCCCGATAAAAATGATACCTCACTTGTGTGGGTAGGCCTAGCGCCCGCGACAGGAAACGCCCCAAAGCGCAACGTGGACACAGCCAAATTGGTGAAGGAAAACAGAGGTGTTTTTTGCAAAGTGCCTACCTGTAGATTTTGGCCTGTAGCTCAGCCGCCACCTAGGGAAACCTACCAAACCTGTGCATTTCTGAAAACTAGAGACCTAGGGGAATCCAAGATGGGGTGATTTGTGTGGCTCGGACCAGGTTCTGTTACCCAGAATCCTTTGCAAACCTCAAAATTTGGCTAAAAAAACACATGTTCCTCACATTTCTGTGGCAGAAAGTTCTGGAATCTGAGAGGAGCCACGAATTTCCTTCCACCCAGCGTTCCCCCACGTCTCCCGATAAAAATGATACCTCACTTGTGTGGGTAGGCCTAGCACCCGCAACAGGAAACGCCCCAAAGCGCAACGTGGACACAGCCAAATTGGTGAAGGAAAACAGAGGTGTTTTTTGCAAAGTGCCTACCTGTAGATTTTGGCCTGTAGCTCAGCCGCCATCTAGGGAAACCTACCAAACCTGTGCATTTCTAAAAACTCGAGACCTAGGGGAATCCAAGATGGGGTGACTTGTGTGGCTCGGACCAGGTTCTGTTACCCAGAATCCTTTGCAAACCTCAAAATGTGGCTAAAAAAACACATGTTCCTCACATTTCTGTGGCAGAAAGTTCTGGAATCTGAGAGGAGCCACGAATTTCCTTCCACCCAGCGTTCCCCCACGTCTCCCGATAAAAATGATACCTCACTTGTGTGGGTAGGCCTAGCGCCCGCGACAGGAAACGCCCCAAAGCGCAACGTGGACACAGCCAAATTGGTGAAGGAAAACAGAGGTGTTTTTTGCAAAGTGCCTACCTGTAGATTTTGGCCTGTAGCTCAGCCGCCACCTAGGGAAACCTACCAAACCTGTGCATTTCTGAAAACTAGGGACCTAGGGGAATCCAAGATGGGGTGACTTGTGTGGCTCGGACCAGGTTCTGTTACCCAGAATCCTTTGCAAACCTCAAAATTTGGCTAAAAAAACACATGTTCCTCACATTTCTGTGGCAGAAAGTTCTGGAATCTGAGAGGAGCCACGAATTTCCTTCCACCCAGCGTTCCCCCACGTCTCCCGATAAAAATGATACCTCACTTGTGTGGGTAGGCCTAGCGCCCGCGACAGGAAACGCCCCAAAGCGCAACGTGGACACAGCCAAATTGGTGAAGGAAAACAGAGGTGTTTTTTGCAAAGTGCCTACCTGTAGATTTTGGCCTGTAGCTCAGCCGCCACCTAGGGAAACCTACCAAACCTGTGCATTTCTGAAAACTAGAGACCTAGGGGAATCCAAGATGGGGTGACTTGTGTGGCTCGGACCAGGTTCTGTTACCCAGAATCCTTTGCAAACCTCAAAATTTGGCTAAAAAAACACATGTTCCTCACATTTCTGTGGCAGAAAGTTCTGGAATCTGAGAGGAGCCACGAATTTCCTTCCACCCAGCGTTCCCCCACGTCTCCCGATAAAAATGATACCTCACTTGTGTGGGTAGGCCTAGCGCCCGCGACAGGAAACGCCCCAAAGCGCAACGTGGACACATCACATTTTTTCATTGAAAACAGTGCCTACCTGTAGATTTTGGCCTCTAGCTCAGCCGGCACATAGGGTAACCTACCAAACCTGTGCATTTCTGAAAACTAGAGACCTAGGGGAATCCAAGATTGGGTGACTTGTGTGGCTCGGACCAGGTTATGTTACCCAGAATCCTTTGCAAACCTCAAATTCTGTCTAAAAAAAACACATTCTTCACACATTTCGGTGACAGAAAGTTCTGGAATCTGAGTGGAGCCACAAATTTCCTTCCACCCAGCGTTCCCCCAAGTCTCCCGATAAAAATGATACCTCACTTGTGTGGGTGGGCCAGGTTCCTGCAACAGAATAAGGCCCAAAACTTGTAGAGATAGAGGGGATAGCACAGCAAGTTTATAAGGACATATTCTTTTATACATCTTTAGACTGACTCTGCTTTGGGGACCCACATAAGTGAGGTGTCATTTTACTTGGGAGGCTGAGGGGAACACTGGGGAGTAGGAATTTTGTGCTGGAGTGGTGATCCTAAGAAGAAAAGTCAGGAAAATATGCTTTTTTTTAAGCACATTGAGGTTTACAGAGGAGTCTGGGTAAGAAAATGTTGGGGGATCCACGCAAGCCACACCTCCCTGGACTCCTTGGGGTGTCTAGTTTTATAAAATGTCTGGGTTTGGTAGGTTTCCCTAGATGAAGGCCGCACACAGGACCAAAAACATAGGTGCCCTCTCCCCCCCAAACACAGGTAGTTTTGTAATATATCGTTTTGATGTGCCCACATACGTCCGTGATGTGCCAAACACTAAAATTTTGAAAAGAAACACAGGTTATGTGAAAAAGACCCCTCACCCTCCAACCAAGTTGGTGGCATGCTTCATCATCGGGGTCCCACCTGAGGCACCTAGCGTGTCACAGGTGTGCTGCGACGCCTGATTACAGCGGAGCAGGTTATGTCATTTTTACCACACATACTGGTTGGATTTGGCACAAGGGTGAGTGATGGTTCAGTGGATCAAATTTTACTAACAAGAGCTTTCACAAAAATGAAATGCACTGTTAGTAACTGAAAGGCAAAAAACTGAACCAATGACTCACAGCTCGTGAGCTGTAAAGCCGCGACAAGGCACCAACCGCTTTACAGTCCATTCACACAACTTTCATACATGACACACACAAGGCCATTCACACCGCCAGCCACGGGCCCAGCACATTACAACACTCACATCGACAGACAGCGCCACTCAAGGGCCCATCACTTACATACGCCCACGTGCCTGATACAACAATCACACCAGCTGATGGGAGTGTGTGGACTGGTGTTTGGCTGGCAGTGTGTTTCAGTAGCCAACAGCAAGTCAATATGTACACTCTCAGCCAAGCCCCACTCCACCCACAATGGCATCATTTTTTATTTTTTTTAACAGAGGAACCCCTAACTAAGTAGAAAGAATTACAAAACTACAAACACAAAAGCTCTAACTAAGAACATGACAGAAATGCTAACCATGAAACTAAACACATGAAAATACAAAACAGACATGAGTTTACACTCATGGTTGTTCCCAGAAATTCTTCTGGGTGTGGTAATTCTTAAAACAAGCACCGACACACAGCCCAGGCTTTGAAGGACAATCCGGGCAGTACATTCGAGACTCCCTCCGGATACCTCTTCGAAAAGACACTCTACATTTCTTAGCTGGAAAGTCTTTTTTGGGTGTGGGAGGAATGTGCTCAGCAAAGTGGCGATCTTTCAATCTAGCCACATCCTCCACCACTGCTTCTCTAGGAACTCTGGCCTGTTCCACCACAATAAGGCTCTCTATCACTGACTCCTGAAATTTCACAAATGTCATCTTTGACTCTGGAGACCTATCCCTAAACACAATAAAAGCATTGAAGGTTGCTAAGTGGAAGAGGTGAAGTGCTAACTTCTTATACCAAACGTAAGACTTACGAATAGCAGTATAAGGTTCCAACCTCTGGTCAACTCTATCTACACCTCCCATGTGCTTATTATAATCTAAAATGCACACAGGTTTGCGCACTTCAGCAACCTGGCCCCAAACAGTCACAGGGGAAGTACTCTCATCATGGATGGTACTTAGCATGTAGACATCCCTCTTATCTGAAAATTTCAAAGCTAGCAGCTCCTCGTTCCGCAATGCACAGCACTGTCCTCTCTCAAGTTTTTTACAGACAAGCTCCCTTGGATAGCCTTTCCGGTTAGAACGGATTGTGCCACAAGCAACTGTGTCCACTCTAAACAATTCCTTGAACAATTGCACACCAGTGTAGAAGTTATCTACATACAAATGGTGACCTTTGTTGAACAGTCGTCTACCAAGATCCCACACAATTTTCTCAGTAACTCCAAAAGTGGGAGGACAACCAGGGGGGTCAATATTGGAATCCCTACCAGTGTACACACGGAAACTATACACATATCCTGTCCTACTTTCAGACAGCATATACAATTTAATTCCATATCGTGCCCTTTTGCTAGGAATGTACTGCCTAAAAACCAAACGACCCTTGAAGAGGACCAAAGACTCGTCCACACTTAACTCTTTGCCTGGAACATAGACCGCCGAAAACCGATCTACAAAATGATCAAGGACAGGCCTAATCTTAAAAAGACGGTCAGAATCTGGGTGATCTTGTGGCAAGGCTAATGCATTGTCAACAAAATGCAGCATCCTAAGAAGAAGCAAATACCGATTACGACTCATGGTCGCTGGAAATATAGCTGTTGCCATCAAGGGACTAGTAGACCAATAAGAAGCCAGTGACGGCTTCCTTATCAACCCCATCAAAAAAGTCAAACCCAAAAACTTTTTTAACTCCTCCAAATTAGTGGGAATCCACTGGGCAGCTCTAGAGTGTGGCCTAAGTCTAGCAGCGTTGTCCCTCAAATGCTGCTCCGCATACAAATTAGTCTGCTCAACAATCTCTTCCAAAAACACATCATCCATGAATAACTCAAAGAAATTGATAGGCATAAAGTTCTCTGTATTGGCGTTACACCCCGGGAGACCAGTAAAGGCAGGCAACTCTGGCTGCTGCATGTTTGGGGCAACCCAGACATCAGGTCTTATAACGGGAAACCTTTCAGCCCCAGGTTGCTGCACTATTGGCACATCAATGTCCTCCTCTACAACAGGCCCTTCATCTGCACTGAGTGTGGCTTCATCATCAGAAGATTCCCCTCCAAGAGAAACATCACTGCCAGAATCTCTGACTTCCTCCTCTGCCTCAGATGCAGAGTCTGTCTCATAGTCATGATCAGACTGTGACTCAAAAAGCATACCAACCACCTGCTGAGCGGTCATCCTGCGGCTAGCCATGATATCTCCTGCTAAAATTAACTGGACAAATTCACCACCAACAACCAGCACTGTGTAAGACAAGTGACAAAGTGTAGCTTTGTTAGTAAGAGTTATAAACTCAAAAACTATACCGCTCACTTGCCTGAAAAAGCTTGATTCACCAGCAACTACACAGCAATCACCAATGATATCCCACTAAAAATAAAGAAAGAAAGGCAAATTAGAAATAAGACAAAACAAATATCATTGTGCACAAACCTAAGGACAATTTCACACACAATCCTGCATTTAGTACACCCCCTACAAACATGTCATTCATGCATGGCAACAATACTCCTTTGGAGTAAATTGTTTTTACTTACCTAAAACATGCAACTGTGCAAACTGCAGGTCAACCACCGCCAAAACCGCAAGGAGCCACAGCAAATAAAGCAAAAGCTTTGAACTAGAACAAAAAGGAGGAAAACATTTTTTATCACAAATGCAAAGACTTCTTCAGTTGACAAACACCCCACCATCAAACATTTAGAAATTGGTGCCTAAGTGGATTCTGCCATGGGGCAGATGGGCCTACTAATAAAATAGACCTGTCTACCCCAAGGAAGCCAGAAAATACCTTTAGTAGTGTGTCCCCATGGAGAGCGACCCTTGCCAAAGGGGACAGCCCTAAAAAAAAAAAGCAACAAAAAAAAAAAAACACACACAACACTATCCCTGGTGCCTAAGTGGCTTCTGCCCCCCTTGGGGGCAGGTGGGCCTAAGAAAATAGGCCCATCTGCCCCCAGGGGGTGTAGAAATGGGCAACAGGTCAATGCCCCCCTTGGGGGGGCGCCCCGTGACCAAGGGGACGCCCCCCCACAAAAATAAACAAATAAAAAAAAATCCCTGGCGTTCTAGTAGTTTCTGCCCCCCTTGGGGGCAGACCAGCCTAAAAATAATAGGCTGATCTGCCCTCAAGGGGGGCAGAAATGGCCCTAAAAGACATGCCCCCCAAAGGGAGCGACCCTTGCCCAAGGGGGCGCCCCCCCATCCACTACACACACAATCCCTGGTGCCTAAGTGGCTTCTGCCCCCCTTGGGGGCAGATGGACCTAAAAAAAATAGGCCGATTTGCCCCCAAGAGGGGCAGGAAATGCCAACAGTTCTCTGCCCCCTTGGGGGGGGGCGCCCCTTGCCCAAGGGGGCACCCCCCCCCCCCCACATAAATACACATACAAATAAAAAACCCTGGTGATCTAGTGTTTTCTGCCCCCCTTGGGGGCAGATCTGGCTAAAAAGTAGCCAATCTGCCCTCAAGGGGGGCAGAAATGGCCCGAAAAGACATGCCCCCCAAAGGGGAGCGACCCTTGCCCAAGGGGGCGCCCCCCCATCCACTACACACACAATCCCTGGTGCCTAAGTGGCTTCTGCCCCCCTTGGGGGCAGATGGACCTAAAAAAAATAGGCCTATCTGTCCCCAAGGGGGGCAGAAAAGGCCAACAGTTCTCTGCCCCCTTGGGGGGGGCGCCCCTTGACCAAGGGGGCACCCCCAACACATAAATGCAAAAAAAAAAAATAGGCCTATCTGTCCCCAAGGGGGGCAGAAAAGGCCAACAGTTCTCTGCCCCCTTGGGGGGGGGCGCCCCTTGCCCAAGGGGGCACCCCCCCCCCCCCCCACATAAATACACATACAAATAAAAAACCCTGGTGATCTAGTGTTTTCTGCCCCCCTTGGGGGCAGATCTGGCTAAAAAGTAGCCAATCTGCCCTCAAGGGGGGCAGAAATGGCCCGAAAAGACATGCCCCCCAAAGGGGAGCGACCCTTGCCCAAGGGGGCGCCCCCCCATCCACTACACACACAATCCCTGGTGCCTAAGTGGCTTCTGCCCCCCTTGGGGGCAGATGGACCTAAAAAAAATAGGCCTATCTGTCCCCAAGGGGGGCAGAAAAGGCCAACAGTTCTCTGCCCCCTTGGGGGGGGCGCCCCTTGACCAAGGGGGCACCCCCAACACATAAATGCAAAAAAAAAAAATAGGCCTATCTGTCCCCAAGGGGGGCAGAAAAGGCCAACAGTTCTCTGCCCCCTTGGGGGGGGGCGCCCCTTGCCCAAGGGGGCACCCCCCCCCCCCCCCACATAAATACACATACAAATAAAAAACCCTGGTGATCTAGTGTTTTCTGCCCCCCTTGGGGGCAGATCTGGCTAAAAAGTAGCCAATCTGCCCTCAAGGGGGGCAGAAATGGCCCGAAAAGACATGCCCCCCAAAGGGGAGCGACCCTTGCCCAAGGGGGCGCCCCCCCATCCACTACACACACAATCCCTGGTGCCTAAGTGGCTTCTGCCCCCCTTGGGGGCAGATGGACCTAAAAAAAATAGGCCTATCTGTCCCCAAGGGGGGCAGAAAAGGCCAACAGTTCTCTGCCCCCTTGGGGGGGGCGCCCCTTGACCAAGGGGGCACCCCCAACACATAAATGCAAAAAAAAAAAATAATCCCTGGTGATCTAGTGTTTTCTGCCCCCCTTGGGGGCAGATCTGGCTGAAAAGTAGCCAATCTGCCCCCAAGGGGGGCAGAAATGGCCGTAGTAATTGCCCCCCTAAAGGGGAGCGACCCATGCCCAAGGGGCCGCTCCCCGCGTGCCAAAAACAGTAAAAAACAATAAAGAAAACAAATCCCTGGTGTCTAGTGGGCATTCCTGCTGCCCGATCGCACAGCAGGAATGCTCAAAGAGACACCGGGGAAAAGGAAAAGCCTTTCCTTTTCCCCGGTGCCTCTTTAGCCCCAACCCCCCACCCACCGGGAAGAGGAACTCACCTCTTCTATCGTCGCCGCACAGGAAGCAAATGGCTTCCTGTGCGGCGAAGATCCCATAATGAAGTCAGCGCGCGATCGTGCGCTGATGTCATTATGGGGGGGTGGGGGGGTCGGGGGTGGAAGGGGAAGGGCTTCCCCTTCCATCCCCGACTTTGGGGGGTGGGAGGGAAGCACACAGAGGGAGCGAGAGCGCTCCCTCTGGGCTGTGTGCCGAGGACGTAGTGGTTACGTCCTCGGCACAGCAGCACTGTGCCGCGGGACGTAACCACTACGTCCGCGGCACAGAAGGGGTTAATAAACAACACCTGACTGGCCCTAAAGGTGTGAGCATTGTATTGCACAATGAGGTCACTCTAACGCACCATATCAATCCTGTTTCTTCACAGAGTGGTACTTTAATTGTGAATGACAAACAGCCACATAATACAGCCAGCCACAGAACAGTTTAGGCCACAGTGTATGAATGTAAACTGTGAATGTTTAGTGGTTAATGCTTTGTCTTGTACTTCACGTAGTACACAGTAGTTTGCAATCCCACCACAATGGTGGTGCTTTGTTTTTAGATATTGCCCATTTAGTACAGCCATTGTAATAGAACCATGTCTACCAGGCTGTTTATCTATAATGTTTGTAAACTTGGACTGCAGAGAAAAGTGTCCTGGTCCCGTAAACCATGTGCCAGCGTTGACCACCAGCTCAAATTAAGTGCTGGTCTTCCTAAAGTATACCTCATAAAAACAACATATTGATTGACAGAACTTCTATTTAGTTAATGTATGGGTAGATATATGCATTAACAAGCATTGGTAATGGCAGTTGGTCTCACTTGTTGTCAGAGGTGTCGTTGTTGTATGTGACATTGTTTATCAAAGTTAGTCATTAATGCCACCTGTAGGAAAATAGCTCCCTGTTGCAGTTACCCTCCCCTTTTTGCCTGCTATTGATGCTGACTTGACTGAGAAGTGTGCTGGGACCCTGCTAACCAGGCCCCAGCACCAGTGTTATTTCACTTAAAAATGTACCATTGTTCCACAATTGGCACATCCCTGGGACACAGATAAGTCCCTTGTAAAAGGTACCAGTGGTACCGAGGGCCCTGTGACCAAGGAAGGTCCCACAGGGCTGCAGCACATGTTGTGCCATCCGCACCTAACAAATGCACACTGCCATTGTAGATTGTGTGTGTTGGTGGGGAGAAAAAGGCAAAGTCGACATGGCATCCCCCTCAGGATGCCAAACACACAAATGCTGCCTGTGGCATAGGTAAGTCTCCCCTCTAGCAGGCCTTACAGCCCTAAGGCAGGGTGCACTATACCACAGGTGAGGGCATAGCTGCATGAGCAATATGCCCCTACAGTGTCTAAGTCTATTCTTAGACATTGTAAGTACAGTGTGGCCATATTAAGTATATGGTCTGGGAGTTTGTCAAAACAAACTCCACAGCTCCATAATGGCTACACTGAATACTGGGCAGTTTGGTATCAAACTTCTCAGAATGATAAACCCACACTGATGTCAGTGTTGGATTTATTACAAAATGCACACAGAGGGCATCTTAGAAGATGCCCTCTGTATTTTACCCAATCCTTCAGTGCATGACTGACTGGTCTGTGCCAGCCTGCCACTGGGAGACGAGTTTCTGACCCCTTAGGGTGAGAGCCTTTGTGCTCTCTGGGGCCAAAAACAAAACCTGCACTGGGTGGAGGTGCAATCTCTTCCCCCCCCCACACTTTTTGCAGGAACTGTAACACCTAGCAGTGAGCCTCAAAGGCTCAGGCTTCATGTTACAATGCCCAGGGCACTCTAGCTAGTGGAGATGTACTCCTCTTTCCCCCCCCCCATCCCCCCCCCAAAGACACGGCCCCCTCCTTAGAAAATCCTCCATCTTGTTTTGGAGGATTTAGCCCAATAGGAATAGGGGTGTGCCCCCTTCTTAAAAGGAGGAGGCCCAAGGAGGGTGTAGCCACCCTCTGGGAAGCACACCCCTAAATTTAATATTTAGGGGTGACCCTGACTACCTACAAATCAGGAGGACTGCTTAGCTGAAAAGCCCCGCATATAAGGAGGAAGACGACTACTGCTTTGGCCCCAGCCCTACCAGCCTGTCTCCAACTTCAGAGAACCTACACCAGCGACGCATCCTGCAGGACCAGCGACCTCTACCGACTCAGCGGACTGTCCTGCACCTAAGAAGGATCAGGAACTCCTGTGGACAGCGGACCTGTCCAACCAAGCAAGAAGAAACTTGTCCAGAAGGGTGTGTCCCCATCACCCTGCACCCGACTCCCCTGGCCCATGTCCACAGAAACCAATGACCCAGAGAGGATCCCCAGGCAACTCTGGTGACGTGTCCACCCTGGGCTAACCTCTCTGCACCCCCACAACGATGCCTGCAGAGGGATCCAGAGGACCCCCCTGACCTCAACTTATCGGGACGAAGAAATCAGACGCCTGGAAGAAGCACTGCACCGCAGCCCCCAGGCCTGTGAAGAACCGACCACCGGTGCAGCAGGGACCAGCAGGTGGCCCTCACCCTTGCCCAGTCAGTGGCCTGCCCGAGAAGCCCCCCTGTGCCCAGCCTGCAACGTCTGAGTGACCCCCTGGTGCCTCCTTTGAAACCTATTGCAAACCCGATGCCCTGTTTGCCAACTGCACCCGGCCGCCCCTGTGCCGCTGCAGGTGTATTTTGTGTGCCTACTTGGGGACACCCATTCGCCTCCCCCCCCCCCCCCAATAGCCCGGTGCGCCACTAAACCACCCTGATCTGCTTCCTGAGGACACAGGTACCGGTCAGCAGACTAGAACCGGAGCACCCCCATCTCCAGAGGTGGCCATGTTATTTGGGCTCCTCTTTAACCTCTGCACCTGACCGGCCCTGTGTTGCTGGTGCTGGGTGTTTGGGGTTGACTTGAACCCCCAATGGTGGGCTACCTATGCCCCAGAGACTGAACTTCTAAGTACTTTACTTACCACATTAAGCAAAGTGTACTTACCTCACCCAGGAACTGTTTAATTTTGCACTGTGCCCACTTTTAAGATAGCTTATTGTAATTTTATGCCAAATTGTGTACATTATTGTTTTGGTTCAAAGTCCTAACTATACCTATGCAAAGTCCCTTACATTTAGTGTACTTACCTGCAATTTGAATCTTGTGATTCTAAAATAAATTAAGAAAATATTTTTCTATATAAAAACCTATAGGCCTGGAGTTAAGTCATTGAGTATGTGTTCTCATTTATTGCCCGTGTGTGTACAACAAATGCTTAACACTACCCTCTGATAAGCCTAACTGCTCGACCACACTACCTCAAATTGAGCATTAGTATGATCTATTATTGCCTCTGTCAAGCCTCTTGGGGAACCCCTGGACTCTGTGCACAATATCTCTCACTTTGAGATAGTATACACAGAGCCAGCTTCCTACAGGGTTGATCTCTGCGTGTTTCCAATCTTCAGGGAAAGTGGGCGTTTTGATGGAGCAGTTAATGGTGTTGCCGAGCTCGGGAGCGATGGTGTCGCTGGCTTGGTTGAAGATGTGATGAGGGCAGGAGTTCGAGGAGGCTCCAGAGTGGACTATCTTCATGATCCTTAGGGTGTTGGTGGTAAGGGTGGTCCGGTTGGTCACGGTCGGCTGGGGACCGGAACCTTTTGGTGCAGTGGGGCTGGTGGGTCCTGTGTTGTGAAGCTGTCGTAGATGTCACAGTTCATGCACTGGAAGAAGGTGACAAGGCTGTCTCAGAGGGCTTAGGATGGGGGGGATGTCCCTGGTGTCAGTGCTGGATTTGGTGAATTCTTTGATCACGGGGAAGAGTTCTTTGCTCTTGTGTGCGTTGGTGTTTATTTGTTCTTGTATGGCGGTTTTCTTTGTGGCTCTGCTGAGGCGGTAGTGTGATGTGACGGCTGTTTTGAGGGCTGCGTGGCCTGCCTATGTTTTGCTGCACCTCCATCTTCTCTCCAGTCGTCTCCATCTGGACTCTTGGAGGGCGGGGGAGAACCAGCTGGCTTTCTCGGTGATCTGTTTGCTGGAGGGTTTCCTGAGGGGAGTCTGAGTGTTGGCGCAGTCAGAGATCCATCAGTAGGGGCGTGCAGATGTGGTGGCGTCCATGGAGGTCAGTAGTGGTGTGTTGCGGAGGGTGGTGACGAGTTGGTCCTTGGTGACCTTGTTCCAGCTTCTGTGTGGGTAGCTGAGGGCATGGTTGTGAAGGAGAAGTGAACGTAGTGGTTTTCATTCCATAGGAGTTCTGAGGTGTGGCTGACAGAAATGTTGCTGCTGGTGAAAAAGATGGGCACACCTCCTAACCTAAATAATTTTACCAATTTTTCTGCCGCCAAACAATTGTTCTGTCACCAAATGTGGGGTCAAATCATGGAGGGAGGGGGGGGGGGGGGGGCTCATCCTTGCCATCTGTTGAGACCTGGTTCGCGTTATACTGGTGGCTAGGCCTTTGAAGCACCACGCCCTGGAATGTCCATCCTGCCTGGGTGAGATGTACAAATTTTGTGTTTCTTTGACATATGGCACTGTTTTTTTCCCTTTATATACAATTAGATCTCAGATTGAACTGGGAGCCAGTTACCTTTTGATACCTGGTGATTAAGATCTACTATTCTTACACTGATTTCCAGGATGAAAATCTCGGTAGAGCGAACGGTGCCTCCAAGTCCAGTTTGCTTTTTGGTCTTCTCTTCTGCTTTCTGTAGTGGGCCATGTGGCACTAGCGAAGATGGTCTGCTACCCCAATGATAGTATTATTTTGCAAACCTTCCCCTGCTCGTCCTTCATTCCTTCTTCAGGCAGGCCACACATCTGATTTGGTTACTGCTGTGCCATCGGGTAGCTCTTTCCACTCTAAAGTTACCTGTGACTGTGGGTGGATTAGGTCTTCTGGACTTAGAATGCTATTATTCAGCTGCACAGGTCCAATGGGTGGCTCGCTGGCTTTCTGCCTACTTCCCTGCATTAGATGGAGTTTACCAGTAAATACTTTTAAGGAAGGCTTAATACACTGCTCATTGTTTCCTACTGACCATTCCATGGATCACCATCTGGAGTTATCATGTATGGCTTTCTCTTGCCTTGCCAGAACCTGTAAACTCACTGACACGAAGAAACCCTATGCTCCTGCACTACCTTTGCTGAGCCTTCCCACCCGCACACTGCACTGGCCACCACTGTACTCTACACCACTCTGCTCTGTACTAGTGCATTCTGCACCAATACACTCTATTCTACTGCACTTTATGCCCAATGCCACTCAATGCAACTGCACTCTACACCAGTGCACTCTAAACAACTGCACTGTGTGCCACTGCCCTTTACTCTGAACCACTGTACTCTATGCCACTGTTCTCTGTACCACTCTACACCACTGCACTGACACTCTACTCTGCAACTCTGCACTCTACACCACTCTACTCTATGCCACTGTTCGCTAGGCACTATACTCTACTCTACACCACTCTACAATACTCCACTCTGCACCCCTCTACACCACTGCACTCTATGCCACATGAGTCTACTCTACACTCTGACACTGCACCACTTTGCATTACTGCAGTCTCTGCTACTCTGTTGTATGCCACTCAGTAGAGTACCACTGCACTCTATGTAACTCTACCCCATGCCACTGCACTCTGCGCCAATGCACTCTAAACAACTGCACTGTACTTCACTGCCCTCTACTCTGTGCCACTGCTCTCTGTGCCACTCAACATCACTGCACTGACACTCTACAGCGTTGCACTCTCCACCACTGTACTATACACCAATCTACTATGTACTACTGTACTCTATGCCACTCTACTCTGCATCACTCCACGCGACTGCACTCTACAGCACTCTACTCTCCACCACTCTACGCTTCGCCACTGCACTCCCTGCAACGCGAGTCTACTCTGCAATCTATGCCACTGCACCACTCCACACTACTGCTCTCTCTGCCACTCTATTGTATGCCACTCTACTCCACTGCACTCTATGCTACTCTACTCTGTCCCACGCCACTCCATGCCACTGCACTCTAAACCACTGCACTCTACGCTAACGCACTCTAAACAACTGCACTGTACCCCACTGCACTGTACTTTGCACTCCACGCCACTGCTCCTATGCCACTCCACTCCACACAACTATGCCACTAACTTTAAGCCATGCTGAACAGCAGCTACTCTGGTGTATAACATGGCTAATGGCTTAAACACATTAGCAAAGACAATAACTCTTTCGTAGACGAGACCTGTTGGCTTTGCCAATGTTTGTTAGTACTATGAGGTACCAAGGTTGCTGAAAGAACTGTGAAAAATACCTTTACATCAGGCAGCTACAAAATGTGCAAATACATTTCGGTTAAATAAAAAAAAGCGTTTCTCAAATACAGATTTGAATAATATACAGTTTATACCTAGTACTAAAAAATGTATAACACTTCATTAAAACCACACACTCCACAGCTCACCTTGGAACAACATTACAATACCTCTCTAAAATAAATATCTTTGCCACCAGAAAACTTCAAGTGACTCCTTTTAGCAAAGTCAATGCAGCTTTTCAAGCCCCTTTGCATTTGCAGATTTACCAGTTGCCCACATTTGCATGCCTTTAGGGAAGGAGACACCCTAGCAAGAGGGTCTGAGTCTTTTCTGTCTGCCCCTCCCTCCCTCAGAGCACAGGAGACTCCCTGCCTTTGAAACCTGCTGGGGAAACTAATCTGCCCATAATTTCGCTCTCCCTTCCCTTGTCCTTTTGGTGAAAGGCTAAAATTACAGACAAATGCTGTCCGTTAAGCCTTTGACCACGGACAACGGACGGCAGGGTGAAATTACAGGCAGTCTGTGAAATTTACGGACGGGTGGTCACCCTAGGTCAAACACAGAAAAGCCACCAATGAGATCACAGCAACAGCGATTGACACGAAAACACTTCCAATCTCGTGAGCAGGCAATAACTAAAAGTAATAATGTAGACAGTGCTGTCTGGTGACCATAATATCAATACGGTAGAACTGAAACTGAAAGAAACAAGGATTTGGAGTTTTAAAGTGTACGTGGTAACCATATCTGATCAACGTCATGCCGGTTTTAAATCTTAGATGTAGGTGGTGTTTGTGAATGCATGCAAGCAAAATCCTATTATTTTATATCTTAAAGTATTGTGACATTTGGCTCAAAGTATAAGCCTGAATTTGATAGCCCAATAGTTTGAGTGATGAATAGGGCATAAATTATGTCTACCCTTACTAACACATTACCGTTTCCATTTCATTGTTGTAATTTTTAGGAAAAGAGGACCTCTTTGGAACCACGAGGATGTTTCTGCAAAGAACCCCAGCATTAAGAGTGCAGAACAACTTAGTGCATTCCTAAAACACGTAGTTTCGGTTTTTAAGCAATCTACATCAGGTATGTATCAACACTGTCATATTTTTATATATGATTCGCTTCTTTTGGCCTTCGGATTTGATTTTAGTATTATAGTTGTGACAAATAGTTTTTTTTTGTTTTGTTTCAAAACACGAGAGGTAAATTGCTTACACTCAGTCTTAACTGTTTTGACTAAGATGAGAAGAACAACTCACCACCTTCTTGAATTACATTAATGGATATTTGCTTCAAGATAGTTATCACTATGGGTCTCAATGGGAAAGTACTCTCTTTTTGGCATGGTTACCCTCACTATGTGCCTGCTATCAGTATGCTTAGAATGTTTTCACTGGGATCCTGCCAACCAGGGCCCCAGTGATTGTACACTCTAAATTTTGTTGCCTAGGACTTTGCACATCCCACAATTGGCATACTGGTGCCCCCTTATAAGTCCCTAGTATATGGCACTTCAGTACCCAGGGCATTGAGGCACAGGGGTTCCCCATGGGCTGCGGCATGTATTGTGCCACCCTTGGGAGCCCATGCAAAAATGTGTCTGCAGGCCTGCTATTGCAGCCTGCATAAAAAGGTGTATGCACCCTTTCACCACGGATCACTGCACCACGACACTAAGTCACCTCTGTGGTAGGCCCTCCTAGACCAGGGTTCAGGTCTGTGTGTGAGGGCACCCCCGCATGAGCAGAGGTGCCCCTGCAAACTCCAGTTCCATTGCACTGGAATTTGTAAGTGCAAGGAAGCCATTTTACCTGTGTACTGGACACAGGTCACTTCCTGTGTCCAGCTACATAATGGTAACTCTGAACCTGGACATGTTTGGTATCAAACATGTCCGAATCATACCCCAATCCTAATGCCAGTATTGGTTGTATGATTCCATGCACGCGGTGGGCTCCTCAGAGGACCCCCAGTATTGCTCCTACCAGTCTTTTGGGGTTTTCTGGGCAGCCCACGCTGCTGCCACCCTTAAGTTAGGTTTCTGCTCTCCTTGAACAGCTCAAGCAGGGGAAGGCAGAACAAAGGATTTCCTGTGGGAGAGGTAAGCAACACCCTCTCCCTTGGAAATAGCTTTTGTAAGGTTTGGGAGGGGTAGCCTCCCCAAGCCACCGTTTTGCTTATGAAGGGCACATTTGGTACCTTCCTTGCATCAACCGGTTTGCACCAGTCCAGGGCCCCCTCAGCCCCTGTTCTGGCACAAAACTGGACAATGGAAAGGGGGGTGACCACTCCGCTGTCCATCGCCACTCCAGGGGTGGAGCCCAGAGCTCCTCCAGGTGGCCACTTGATTCTGCCATCTTGAAACCAATATGTGCAGAGGCCCCTGGGAGCATCTGAGTGGGCAGGTCAGGCTGGTGACATCACAGCCCCCTCCTGATAGGTGACCAATCCCACTTTTAGGGCTATTTAGGGACTCCCTTGCAGGTGGGTCCCCAGTTTCGATGTGCAAGACTCCACGAGGACCCTGCATCCTTTACTTTGACTTCTGGCCACTGGAACCGCAACTGGACTCTTCTGGAACCAGCAAGGCTGCAACTTCAGCGACAACTTAGCTTTGCAACATTGTTTCTCCAGCTCCTTCCAGCAACTGCAACATTTCCCCAGCTGTGCATCCTCTGGGGTCGACAAGACTTCAGCCTGCACCAAGAAGGAATCTCACTTGGAGTGAAGGAGTCACTCCCCTGCATCTGCAGGCACCTATAGGAATGACGTCCAGCTGTGTGAAACTGCTCTCCTTTGGATCTGCGTGGATCCTGCATCACAGGTGGTGGTCTGGAGTGGTCCCCTCGCTCCTCCCTGCCAGCTGTCCAGTTTGGGAGACAGTAAGCCCTTGCCTCTCCTTAAAGTACAGTACCCCTATACACTCTGACTCTTGCAGCTACCAAGGCTTGTTATCTCCTGCCATCAGAAACAATACCAAAGGTAAGCAAGTTTTTTTGATCTTGTGGGTGCACCTGCACATACCCCACCAATCCAACCTGCCTCCGTTTCTGAATAGGGATCAAACAACTGTTACTAAGATCCCAACTCAGTTTAGATACACTGGGATTTCTGCTAGCTTTGTCAGTCTTATCTCCACCTATTGTTTTCAAAGGTATGTGACTTATTCTTCCACAGTGGAACTTGAATGACTCGAATCCCACCATCCATGCGCTGAACTATTTACTTTTGTTGGGTGTCTTTGGGATCCTTGGGCCTCCCCCTCACAGAGGTCTTTACCTGATGCAGCAGTGGAGGATTTCTGAGTACCATCTTCCTTGTGCAAGGACACCTTCAGTACCCCTCCTGAGCAACTGGTAAGCTCTCTCCTTGGAGACCGGGTAAAGAGCAGACCAAGCCGTAGTCTTAGGTGAAGTCTCCAGGTTTCTCGGTCACTGCTGGTTTGGAGTAGCCTTAGGTGAAGTCCCCAGTTGTTTTGTTCCGAACCTTTGCAGTGGATACACCAACCCTAGAGGACAGATTTTGCAACGTGATTTTTTTCTGGATTCACATGTGCGTTATTCCACCATCTAGTGGTTGGGTCTGGAATTTTCCAATATTTTGTAGTCCTTTTTTTCTTGTTTTTTTGTTTGCATAGTCCTTTCTCTCTTTATTGTTCTGTTGGTGGCTGCCAACAGTACCTCCATTTGTTGTCCCCTGTGACGTTGTTGTGCGTCCTCCGGAAGCTCTCACCTTTGGTTGCCATCTTCAAATTCTTTCTTTCTACATTGAGTCTGGAAGCCTGCCGAAGGATCTCACACACAGAGAAGAAGATTACGATGCAAAAGTTGAGAAAACCACCAAACACTTTTCCGGTTTAATCTACAACACTGACGCACTAACTTGTGAGGAAGATTAAAGATGGAAAATTTGTGAAGAACTTCGAAGAATACCCATTTAGGGTGCTCAATGAAAGGCCTCAGTGGGTAAAACACTGTTCCAGTTTTGTAAGAACGACCATTGCATGTTTTCACAAAAGGATAGACACCCAGCCTGCACCCTTCCCGTTGATCACCGGCGTGGGGACTGCTTGCTCTGCATTCATACCAAAAACGTTGAGGGTAAGGGAGAGACAGAGAAGGGCTCATAACAGCATGCAGAACCAGCAGACATTTTTTGAGAGACCTGGGCCTCTCTAGTGTCAACGTAGAGGAGCAGGCAACAAAGAAAAGACAAGGTAAGAGAAGCTTTGCACGACCACATTTTTTCCAAGTCTAACAAATCCGGCTTGCGGACATCAGAGGGGAGCCCCTGCGTTGAAACACGCAACATTGGCAGGCACGCCCTGAGAGAAGGAGTCCCACAGATCCCTTGAGGGTGTAGGAAAGGCTCCCAAAAGACCCAGGGTGTCGAAGGACGTAGGGGATAAAGATGCTTTGACGAAAAAAGAAGGGTCAGGACATGAACACCGAAAGCTTGACAACAAATACATCATCTTAAGATTCTTCCATAGACAAGAGGAAGACTCCCAGTCTCGACCCGAAGAATGGGTTGCCAGAATCAAACGGAATTGAAAGACTGGAGGCTGAAATGTCCGCGTTCGTCCAAACAAAATGAAAAAAAGGATTAGATGAATCTGACGGCTTTCAGGATCCCACAAAAAGCTTTGACGCACAAGGACTTTAAGGGCAAAGGGTGGAGGAATTAGAACCCTCCTCCCCTGAACCTCAAGAAGAGGAGGAAGAACCCTTCTATTAAGAAGAGGAAGATCAACTGATGGAAAGCTTCCAAAGGTCTGAAGCCGAGTATGCAGATCGATGGCAGGAATTAGAAGCAGACTCCTCAGATGAGAGTGGACTCTTACCTATCGAGACCTTCACCTGCTTATGATATAGGCATGAATAATCAAGTAATAAAACATGCTGATGATAAATTTGTTGTACAGTTGGAAGAAGAAAAGCCACAGCCATGTTTTCTTTTGGAAACATTAATACCAACCCAGGCAAAAAATCAGTTTCTGCCTATGCTCCGTAGTGTTCTGGATCAGGGAAGGAAAGCATTTCAGGAGCTTGCCACTTGCAGAGATGTAACCCCAAGAGCAGAGAAAAAATATAAGCACTCAGCAAAGGATCTAGCTTATATTAAAGGGTCAGTACTATCATCGTCTCAGCAGCAAGGAAAAGAGCCAATGTACTAACCAGTGGCACATTGCCTACTTCAGTACTCTTGAAGCATCATGCACACCAGCACTGGGAAGAAATTGAGGAGCTAATGAAGCACCTCCCAGAACAGTATGGAAAGTGGGTTGCTCACCTGGTGGATAATTGCCAAAAACATTGCCAACACATGCCTGAAATCAGCTCTGGACGCAGCTGATACATCCAGCTGTCAGTTGATGATGGGGGTAACCCTTTGAAGGCCTTCATGGCTAAGAATCTCAGGATTCAAACCAGATACAGCCCATTCAACGGGGAACAACTTTTTGGCAGCTCAGTGGATAACGAGCTAAACCAATTAAAGACAGCGAATGAGACAGTGAAATCGATAGGAGCCCTGTGGTTTTGTGGAGGAATGAGTAGGATAACAATACAATTATGCAGGCCTGTTGGAAGGGGAAGTTTTCAGATGGGAAACACACACCAAGGTTTTCAGGGAACCACTTAGACAACGCGATCCAAACAGGGCAGACAACCCTTTCGGGGTAGAGGTAGAGGGAGGGGCCCGCACCACAAAGGAGGACTAACCCCCACGCATAAGGGACTCTGCACAAACAGGAAGCCTCTTACAAGTGCCATCAAAGAGAGGCAACAAACACAATTACAACAAACAGTCTTATCTACATAAAACACCAGTAGGGGGGCAGATTAAAAAAAAAATCTTCAGGATTGGAAGAAAGTAACTTCAGACAGATTAATACTAAACTTAATCCTTCTCCCCATTTGGCCTTTTTTATTGGGGGAATAACAGCCAGAGCCGCCGATGACGATCTAAGATGTCTGACGGGTTTATGAAAAGAGGCCAAAGTTCGCAGAAGGGGCTGACCTTTGTCATGAAAAACTCTATGAATATAACATAATGATTTGAATTTTATCCGTTGCTCCAAAGGGAGCCAATGTAGAGTCGATAGAGCTGATCTGACCGATTCATGCTTGGGTGTTTTGAAAAGAAGGTGGGCAGCGGTATTCTGTATCACCTGCAATTTGACATATTTTGGCCCATCGAGAAACAAACTGTTCCCGTAGTCCAAGAGAGAGTTTATTAAAGCCTGTTTGATAAGTCTCTCTGCGATCAACGGAAGAATTTTAAAAAGCTTTCTGAGAAGTCTGAATATGCCAAAACAAGAGGAGGATATTTTCTTCGCCTGATGATCCATGGTCAACGATGGGTCAAACCATACTCGCAAGACTCTTGACGTTTTTCTTGGGCAAGGGTAAATCTCCTAGTGAGTGTAAAACTGGGGAGATTAGGTTTGGTTTAACCTGATAACCCAAGATCATAACCTCTGTCTTGTCTCCATTCAGCTTGAGTCTACAGTCAGACATCCATTTGGATACTGCCTGTAGACAAGTGGTGAGGAAAGAGTCAATTGAGTTCTGATCGGTGGAGAAGGATACTACCAGCTGGGTGTCATCTGCTTTTGAAACTAAGGAGAGGCCGTAGGGTTCCACTACTTTTGTCAGTGGTGACGTGTAGATATTAAAGTGTAGGGCTAAGAGAAGAACCCTAAGGCACTCCCCAGTTGCTCTTGAAACAGCTAGATTAGAAGGAACAGTCTAGTACTTAAAATGATCTTGCTTCTAAAAACGAAGTAAACCAACTTAGGGCGTTCCCTATGACTCCGCTTTCCCTCATTCTTTGGAGTAGGATGTTGTGATCAACAGTATCAAAGGCAGCACTGAAGTCAAGAAGCACAAATGCTGATACCAAACCCTGATCCAAACGTTTCCTGACTTCTTCCACAACTCCACTTAGAGCGGATTCTGTACTGTGTAATGGTCTGAAGCCCATCTGAGAAGGATGAAGAATGTTGTTATCCTCCAGGAAGATAGAGAGATGAGTATTCACATGTTTTTCAAGTATCTTAACGAGGGCTGGCAGCCTAGAGATGGGTCTGTAGTTGTTGGGTATGAATGGATCTAGGTTGGGTTACTTAAGCAACGGTTTCACAAAAACATGTTTCCATTGTGGAGGGATTGTGCTAGCTGACAATGACAAATTCAGCAGATCAGTTACTACGGGGACTATTATTGAAGCCCCTTGTCCTAAGATTGATGGGGGAGCCGGATCCAAGGGAGATCCTGATTTAAGAGTCATTGGTAGTGTTGAGACTGTTTCAAGGGAGAGGGGAGGAATCTGTGTGAACCTCACTAGACCATTGAGGCATTGCTAGCTTAAAGCTTGAGGACTGTGGGTACCCGTCGGAAAGGCTGAATGAATGTCTAAAATATTTTTCTGGAAAAATAAAGCTTGGTCATTACTATGTTTGTGAGAGGCTTCTATGGCATCTGTTTGTGCCTGGGTAGAGGTAAATTATTTTAATAGGAGAAAGATTTCTTTAGGAGAATTAAAGCGCTGTTCGATTTTATCTGCATAGTAAGCCCTTTATGCTGCTTTGATTTCCACATGAAACCTTCGAATAGCCTTCCTATATTTCTCTTTAGATGAAATATTGTACGATTTTCTCTCCAGCTGTCTGCAGTCCCTCTTTATTAGGCTAAGATGGTTATAAAACCAGGGGGCATTTTTTTCCTATGACCTCCCGGCCTTGACGTATAGGGGAGTATTATGTCTAGGCTTTTACTGATCGTTATTAAATAATTCTAGGGAGGAGGCCATATTCCTATTCAATGTGGGTTTTGAGCTCTCTAAGATAGCAATCTACTCTCTGACCTTAAGCATGTGCCAACACCTATAGGGTTGGATAATGATTTGGTAAGGTGTTCCCATTGCTAGGAAGAGAGAGGGAGATTAGAAAATGGTCGGACCTAACCAGAGTGGTGGTGGGCAAGGCAGTTAAATCAGCTATGTTACTAAAAACTAAGTCAGTAGTATGACCTTTAGTGTGTGTGGGACCCCTAATCAATTGTGTGAGGTCCTAGGCCTTCATAGCCAACAGACGTCTCTTGGCAACGGCATTCTCTTGATTCTCTGCGTGAATATTAAAATCACCAAGGATTGGAAAATTTGGCTTGTTGCATATTAATTCAGCCACTTGCTCCTGGAAAGCTTGAAGAAAGTGTTGTGTTGTGCCATGGTACGATACACTAAGGCACCAGAAAACTATATTGAGGATTTAGGAAAAAGGAATAGGACATCCTCTCACAGTCCGACGACATAAGGGGACAGGTGGTAACCTTGACTGAATCCATGTAGGAAGTTTCTCTGTATATACTATCTCAAAGTGAGAGATAGTGTGAACAGAGTCCAAGGGTTCCCCTTAGAGGTTGATAGTGGCAAAATGAGATAATACTAATGCTCTATTTTGTGGTAGTGTGGTCGAGCAGTATGCTTATCAGAGAGTAGTGTTAATCATTTGTTGTACACACACAGGCAATAAATGAGAACACATACTCAGACTTAACTCCAGGCCAATAGGTTTTTATATAGAAAAATATTATTTCCTTAATTTATTTTAGAACCACAAGAGTCAGAATTTAGTTAAGTACATAAATTGTAAGGTACTTGACACAGGTAAGTATGGAACTTTGAATTAAAACAATAATGTACACAGTTTTGGCAAAAATGGCTATTTTAAAAAAAGTGGACACTGCAAAAATCAACAGTTCCAGGGGGAGGTAAGTAATAGTTACTTTCTCTGGTAAGTAAAGCACTTACAAGTTCAGTCTCCTGGGCACAGGCAGTCCACCGTTGGGGGTTCAAGGCAACCCCAAACACCCAGCACCAGCAACACCGGGCCGGTCAGGTGCAGAGATCAAAGTAGGGCCCAAATAGCATAGGCGCCTATGGAGAACAGGGGTGCTCCGGTTCCAGTCTGCAAGAAGGTAAGGTCCTCGGGGAGCAGGCCAGGGGTTTTTTGTGGAGCGGGGAGGGGGGTGTCACAAACAGGCACACAAAATACACCCTCAGTGGCACAGGGGCGGCCGGTTGCATTGTGTGAAGTAGGTGTTGGGATTCAGATAGGAATCATTGGAGAGACCCGGGGTCACTCTGGCGATGCAGGCAGGGCACTGGGGGGCTTCTCTGGCGAGCCAAAGACTGGGCAAGGAGGGGGGCCGCCTGCTGGTCACTCCTGCACCGGTAATTGGTTCCTCTCGGACCTGGGTGCTGCGGGTGCAGTGCTTTTTCCAGGTGTCTGGTTCCTTTGTTACCGGGCAGTCGAGGTCGGGGGGAGCCTCTGGATCCTCTCTGCAGGCGTTGCTGTGGGGGTGCAGGGAGGTCGTCTGTGTGTCCACGTCGTGGGAGTCGCCTGGGAGTCCTCTCTGCAGTGTTGGTTCTTCTGGACTCGAGCTGGGGGTGTCTGGTGCAGAGTTTTGGGGACTCAAGCTTCATAGGTGAGGCTGGAGTCCCTTTAAAGATGGTTGTTTCTTGGACAGAGCCGCTGTCCACAGGAGTTTATTGGTCCTTTGGATGCAGGTCAGTCCTCTGAGTCCTCAGGGGTTGCTGGCCTCGCTGGATGTGTCACTGTTCAGGTTCTTTCTGTCTGGAGACAGGCCTGTAGGGCTGGGGCAAAGTCAGTTGTCTCGGTTTCTGTGGGGCTTTCAGGTCAGCAGTCCTTGCTTCAGGTCCTCAGGAATCTTGTTTCCTGGGTTCAGGGTCACCCCTAAATACTCAATTTATGGGATTTGTTTAGGTCTGGGGGGCAGTAGCCAATGGCTACACCCTCTTTGTGCCTCCTCCCTGTGGGTAGGGGGCCACATCCCTAATCCTATGGGGGGGGGAATCCTCCAAAACAAGATGGAGGATTTCTTAAGGCAGGGGTCACCTCAGCTCAGGACACCTTAGGGGCTGTTCTGACTGGAGGGTGACTCAGTTTTTCTCATTATCTCCTCCAGATCTGCAGCCAAAAGTGGGGGCTGTGTCCGGAGGGATGGGCATCTCCACTAGCTGGAGTGCCCTGGTGCGCTGTAACACCAGGCTTGAGCCTTTGAGTGCCTGCAGGGGGAGGTGAGAAGCACCTCCACCCAGTACCGTCTTTGTTCCTGGCCACAGAGTGACAATGGCACTCACCCCATGTGGCCAGAAACCCGTCCGGATGTGGCAGGCTGGCAGAAACTGGTCAGCCTTGCACTAGTAGTTGGACTGCTATATAGGGGGCATCTCTAAGATGCCCTCTGTATGCATTTCTCAATAAATCCCACACTGACATCAGTGTGGACTTATTGTGATGAGAAGTTTGATACCAAACTTCCCAATATTCAGTTAAGCCATTATGGAACTGTGGAGTTTGTGTTTGACAAACTCCCAGGCTATATACTCTTTATGGCTACCCTGCACTTACAATGTCTAAGAATTGGCTTAGACACTGTAGGGGCATAGTGCTCATGCTACTATGCCCTCACCTGTGGTATAGTGCACCCTGCCTTATGGCTTTAAAGCCTGCTAGAGGGGTGACTTACCTAGGCCACATACAGTATTTTGTGTGCATGGCATCCTGAGGGGGAATGCCTTGTCTACTTTGACTTTTTCTCCCCACCAGCACACACAATCTGCAATGGCAGTGTGCATGTGTTAGGTGAGGGGTAATATACAGTCATCTCTTCTTGAAGTATACCTCTACAGCCTCATAACACTTCCACTCCAGAGAAACCGCAGCAAACCTTAAAAGAGAAGACATTAGGGTTGAAGTTTTCCAAAGGAAATCCTCAGCACAGACGCAGACACAACAGATGCAGGGTGTCCAAAGTTGACCTAAAAAGGTTTGCTACAGCATGTTTAACCATTCTCTCCTATGACATGTGAAAAAAGAAACTAATAATGGCTTTTAATGTTAAGACTATTTTTTGGGAATGATAAATAGGCCACATTTCGGGAAAGTAAGATGCGCATTCACCTAATTTAAATATATTGTGAAGGAAAATGGCTCCTT
The DNA here is from genome assembly GCF_031143425.1 of Pleurodeles waltl. Taxonomy (NCBI): domain Eukaryota; kingdom Metazoa; phylum Chordata; class Amphibia; order Caudata; family Salamandridae; genus Pleurodeles; species Pleurodeles waltl. Next base: position 982,195,780 of record NC_090437.1, read on the forward strand.
GTTGCAGTCGTCCCCCCCACACACACACACACACTTTCTGCATGATATTGATGCTGACTTGACAGTGTGTGCTGGGACCCTGCTAACCAGGCCCCACCACCAGTGTTCTTTCACTCAAAATGTACCATTGTTTTCACAATCAGCACACACCCTTGCACACAGATTAGTCCCTTGTAAGAAGGTTCCAGTGGTAATAAGGGCCCTGTGACCAGGGAAGGTCCCTAAGCGCTGCAGCATGTGTTGGGCCCCTCACTTTACACATGCACACTGCCATTGCAGATTGCCTGTGTTGGTGGAGAGAAAAAGACAAAGTTGACATGGCACTCCCCTCAGAGTGCCATGGCTACAAACCACTCCCTGTGACATAGGTAAGTCACCCCTCTAGCAGACCTTAAAGCCCTAAGGCAGGGTGCAATATACCACAGGTGAGGGCATAGCTGCATGAGCACTAGGCTCCTACAGTATCTAAGTCCATTCTTAGACATTGTCAGTGCAGGGTAGCTATAAAGAGTATATGGTCTGGGAGTTTGTCAAACACAAACTCCACAGTTCCATAATGGCTACACTGAATACTGGGAAGTTGGGTATCAAACTTCTCAGCACATATAATCCACACTGATGCCAGCTCTTTCAGGCAACCGAGGCCCGAGAAGGCCGCGGTTGCCTGAAAGAGCGTTTAATCAATCCTGATGATACAATCAGATCAAATATATTTAAAAAAACAAGATCGAAAAACATTACCGACATTTAGAGAAAGAATAGAAAAGTTCAGAGAGTACTGAACAGAGATCTACCAGAGCGAGAGGTAACACATCTGAACCCGATGGCGGAAATAAAACAGTCTAACAAAGGACTCAATGCCCATGCGAACTATCACCGAGAGGAGGAGTCACTCTATCTCGTGACTCGAAAAACCTTCTTCAAAGGAAAACAACTTGATGGTGGACTTATGCAAAGCATGTGTATCTGCAGCTACACATGCCATTAAAAAAAAAAATATATATATATATATATATATATATATATATATATATATATATATATATATATATATATATGTGTGTGTGTGTTCGATGGCATGTGTAGCTGCAGATACACATGCTTTGCACATCCCGCCATCTAGTGTTGGGCTCGAAGTGTTACAAGTTGTTTTTCTTCGAAGAAGTCTTTTCGAGTCACGAGATCGAGGGACTCCTCCCCTTTCGGCTCCATTGCGCATGGGCGTCGACTCCATCTTAGATTGTTTTTTTTTCCACCATCGGGTTCGGACGTGTTCCTTTTCGCTCCGTGTTTCGGTTCGGAAAGTTAGTTAGAATCTCGGAAAAATCGATGGTATTGTTTGCATTCGGTATCGGGTTAGTTACTACAGATCGGCACCGACTTTTGAAGAACTCCGGTGGCCCTTCGGGGTTTTTTCGATCCCCCGTCGGGGCCTGGTCGGCCCGGCCACGTGTCTATTCAGGGCTGATGGAAAGGACCCCATTCTGCTTCTGCCCAAAATGTCACAACAAGTATCCGTATACAGATCAGCACCTGGTCTGTAACTTGTGTTTGTCTCCAGAACACAGAGAAGAAACTTGTGAAGACTGTCGAGCGTTTCGGTCGAGCAAGACATTAAGAGACCGAAGAGCGAGAAGACTGCAAATGGCGTCGACGCCGACAGGACAAAGGCATTTAGAGGAGGAAGAAGAAACCTTCTCCATCCAGGAGTCGGACTCGGACGAGCTCGATCCCGAAGAAACGCCTAAAACCGTGAGTAAGACGCCGAAACATAAAACTCACGAGAAGACCACAAAAGCCCAGGGGACGCCACCGCCAACAGGCCATGGCTTAACCCAAAAAATAGGTGACCGATCATCGGCACCGAAAAAGGGCACGCTTGTGTCGAAGTCATCCGACTCCGGTCGAGATACCGGCACACAGCAATCTCGAGCCCGAGACAGCGGCTTCGAGCAAGTTCGGCACCGAGACAGCGGCACCAAAATGGGTCGGCACCGAGAGACCACAACGCCGAAAATAAAGAAAGTGTCGTCGGAGCCGAAAAAGGCAACCGAAAAGGTTTCCGTTCCGAAACATCCAGCCTCGGAACCGAAATCAGGTTCCTACACAGAGGAACAGGGATTGTCCTCCCAAATGCAAGGACATAAGTTCGGACAAGAACTAGAATCAATGGAGCCAGACTACACTCAAAGGAGGCTCCACATTCAAAAGGACACAGGGAAGATAAGCACTCTTCCCCCAATTAAAATGAAAAGAAGACTTGCCTTTCAAGAAAAGGACAAGCAGCCACAGGCAAAGGTGGCAAGACAAACAACTCCGCCATCATCTCCACCACCATCAATGCACACATCACCAGTAGTCACTCCACCACTGATGCAATCCCTAACTCATACTGCAATGAGTCAGGATGATCCCGACGCATGGGACCTTTATGATGCGCCAGTATCGGATAACAGCCCAGACTGTTACCCAGCGAGACCGTCGCCACCTGAGGACAGTACATCCTACACGCAGGTGGTCTCAAGAGCAGCGGCTTTTCATAATGTCACCTTGCATGCAAAACCAATTGAGGATGACTTTTTGTTTAATACACTATCCTCCACTCATAGTCAATATCAAAGTTTACCTATGCTACCTGGAATGCTAAAACACTCCAAACAGGTGTTTCAGGAACCTGTGAAGGGCAGGGCCATAACTCTAAGGGTGGAGAAAAAGTACAAGCCACCACCTACAGACCCTGTGTATATCACGCAGCAATTAACACCAGACTCTGTGGTAGTAGGGGCAGCTCGCAAGAGAGCAAACTCTCACACCTCAGGAGACGCACCACCTCCAGACAAGGAGAGTCGCAAATTCGACGCTGCAGGGAAAAGGGTTGCAGCACAAGCAGCAAACCAATGGCGCATTGCCAACTCACAAGCCCTTCTGGCAAGATATGATAGGGCTCATTGGGACGAAACGCAGCATTTCATAGAACACTTACCCAAAGAGTTCCAGAAAAGGGCACAACAAGTGGTGGAGGAAGGACAAAGTATCTCAAATAATCAGATACGGTCAGCAATGGATGCAGCAGATACAGCTGCAAGGACAGTATATACGGCAGTAACAATAAGGAGACACGCATGGTTGCATAAGTCAGGATTCAAGCCGGAAATACAACAAGCCGTGCTGAATATGCCTTTTAATGGACAGCAGTTGTTTGGGCCGGAGGTGGAAACTGCTATCGAAAAACTTAAAAAAGACACTGATACGGCCAAAGCCATGGGCGCACTCTACTCCCCACAGAGCAGAGGCACATTTTGCGAAACACAGTTTAGAGGGGGGTTTCGAGGACAAGCTACAGAACCCACAACCTCACAAACAAGGCCCACTTATCAAAGCCAATATCAGCGGGGAAGTTTTCGGGGGCAATATAGAGGGGGACAATTCCAAAAGAATAGAGGAAAGTTCCAAAGCCCCAAAACTCCTCAAAACAAGCAGTGACTTCCAAGTCACAAATCCCCAACACATAACACCTGTGGGGGGGAGACTAAGCAATTTTTACAAACATTGGGATGAGATAACAACAGACACTTGGGTACTGGCAATTATCCAGCATGGTTATTGCATAGAATTTCTCAGATTCCCTCCAAATGTCCCACCGAAAACACACAATATGTCAAAACAACACATGGATCTTCTAGGACTAGAGGTCCAGGCATTGCTACAAAAAGGAGCAATAGAATTAGTACCAATTCAACAGAAAGGAACAGGAGTTTACTCTCTGTACTTTCTCATACCCAAAAAGGACAAAACACTGAGACCTATATGAGATCTCAGAACATTAAATACCTACATCAAATCAGACCACTTTCACATGGTGACATTACAAGACGTAATCCCACTGCTCAAACAACAAGACTACATGACAACACTAGACCTAAAGGATGCATATTTCCATATACCAATACATCCTTCACACAGAAAGTAGCTAAGATTTGTATTCCAAGGGGTACATTACCAATTCAAGGTGTTGCCATTCGAAATAACAACTGCGCCAAGAGTTTTTACAAAATGCCTGGCAGTAGTATCTGCGCATATCAGAAGGCAGCAAATACATGTGTTCCCGTACCTAGACGATTGGTTAATCAAAACCAACACACTAGAACGGTGTTCGCAACACACAAAGTACGTCATAGAAACCCTACACAAACTAGGTTTCTCAATCAACTACACAAAGTCACACCTTCAGCCGTGTCAGACACAGCAATACTTAGGGGCAACAATCGACACAGCAAAAGCGATTGCCACTCCAAGTCCACAAAGAGTGCAAGCATTTCACAATGTAATACAGGTCATGTATCCAAACCAAAGAATACAAGTCAAAATAGTAATGAAACTCCTAGGCATGATGTCCTCATGCATAGCCATTGTCCCAAACACAAGATTGCACATGCGGCCCTTACAACAGTCACTAGCATCACAATGGTCACAGTCACAGGGTCAACTTCTAGATCTAGTGTTGATAGACCGCCAAACATACACCTCGCTTCAATGGTGGAACAATATAAATTAAAACCAAGGGCGGCCTTTTCAAGACCCAGTGCCTCAATACGTAATAACTACAGATGCCTCCATGATAGGGTGGGGAGCACCCCTCAATCAACACAGCATTCAGGGACAATGGGACTCTCGGCAAAAACAGTTTCACATAAATCACTTAGAACTATTGGCAGTATTTCTAGCGTTAAAAGCATTTCAACCAATAATAAGCCACAAACACATTCTTGTCAAAACAGACAACATGACAACGATGTATTACTTAAACAGACAGGGAGGGACACACAACACAGTTGTGTCTCCTGACACAGAAAATATGGCATTGGGCGATACACAACCACATTCGCCTAATAGCACAGTTCATTCCAGGGAATCAGAATCAGTTAGCAGACAATCTCTCTCGGATCACCAACAGATCCACGAATGGGAGATTCACCCCCAAGTACTACACACTTACTTCCAAAATTGGGGAACACCACAAATAGACCTGTTTGCAACAAAAGAAAACGCAAAATGCCGAAACTTCGCATCCAGGTACCCACAAGATCAGTCTCTGGGCAATGCGTTATGGATGAGTTGGTCAGGGATATTTGCATATGCTTTTCCCCCTCTCCCACTCCTTCCATATCTAATAAACAAGTTGAGTCAAAACAAACTCATAGCACCAACTTGGGCAAGACAACCTTGGTACACAACACTACTAGACCTCTCAGTAGTGCCTCATATCAAACTACCAAACCAAATAGATCTGTTAACTCAACACAATCAACAGATCAGACACCCCAATCCAGCATCGCTGAATCTAGCAATTTGGCTCCTGAAGTCTTAGAGTTCGGACACTTAGACCTTACACAGGAATGTATGCAAGTCATAAAACAAGCTAGAAAACCAACCACTAGACATTGCTATGCAAATAAGTGGAAAAGGTTTGTTTATTATTGCCATAATAATCAAATTCAACCCTTACACGCATCTGCTAAAGACATCGTAAGCTACTTGCTACATTTGCAAAAGTCGAAACTAGCTTTTTCGTCCATTAAGATACATCTTACCGCAATTTCAGCTTACCTGCAAATTACCCACTCAACTTCACTATTTAGGATACCAGTCATAAAAGCCTTTATGGAAGGCCTAAAAAGAGTTATACCACCAAGAACACCACCAGTTCCTTCATGGAACCTCAACATTGTCTTAACACGACTCATGGGGCCACCTTTTGAGCCCATGCACTCATGTGAAATGCAATATTTAGCATGGAAAGTTGCATTTCTAATTGCCATCACATCTCTAAGAAGAGTAAGTGAAATCCAAGCGTTTACCATACAAGAACCATTTATTCAGATACACAAGCATAAAGTAGTTCTACGGACAAATCCAACATTTTTACCAAAAGTCATATCACCGTTCCACTTGAATCAAACATTAGAACTACCAGTGTTTTTCCCACGACCAGATTCTGTAGCTGAGAGAGCACTACATACATTAGACATCAAAAGAGCGTTAATGTACTACATTGACAGAACCAAACAAATTCGGAAAACAAAACAGTTATTTGTTGCTTTCCAAAAACCTCATTCAGGAAATCCAATTTCCAAACAAGGCATTGCTAGATGGATAGTTAAATGCATTCAAACCTGTTATCTCAAAGCAAAGAGACAACTGCCTATTACACCAAAGGCACACTCAACTAGAAAGAAGGGTGCTACTATGGCCTTTCTAGGAAACATTCCAATGACTGAGATATGTAAGGCAGCCACATGGTCTACGCCTCATACGTTTACCAAGCACTACTGCGTGGATGTGTTAACAGCACAACAAGCCACAGAAGGCCAGGCAGTACTACGAACTTTGTTTCAAACAACTTCAACTCCTACAGGCTGAACCACCGCTTTTGGGGAGATAACTGCTTACTAGTCTATGCAAAGCATGTGTATCTGCAGCTACACATGCCATCGAACGGAAAATGTCACTTACCCAGTGTACATCTGTTCGTGGCATGAGACGCTGCAGATTCACATGTGCCCACCCGCCTCCCCGGGAGCCTGTAGCCGTTTCAAATTTGATCTTGAACATTTGTAAATTTGTAAATATATCACCTTAAACTACATTATGTACATACATGTTTACTCCATTGCATGGGCACTATTACTGTAATACACAACTCCTACCTCAGCCTCTGCGGGGAAAACAATCTAAGATGGAGTCGACGCCCATGCGCAATGGAGCCGAAAGGGGAGGTGTCCCTCGATCTCGTGACTCGAAAAGACTTCTTCGAAGAAAAACAACTTGTAACACTCCGAGCCCAACACTAGATGGCGGGATGTGCAAAGCATGTGAATCTGCAGCGTCTCATGCCACGAACAGATGTACACTGGGTAAGTGACATTTTCCATATATATATATATATATATATATATATAAATAAAATAAGTGTATGGTGGCATACATCATAAAGCAAATATATCACCCAGAATACCACCAAGAACGACATACAAAAAGTATGTGATTCCGCTGCACAGGTAAGAAAGAGATAAAAAGGGAAGTGCTGCTTGAAGAGACACACCTGGAACAGAACCTTCATCATCATGAGCATAATGCAATGGGGAGTACTAGCATTCTACACAATGACATGAGTTGTACAGAAAATAAATATATAAGCACAGGTTGAGCAAGTAAATTGATAAAATGTGTTCCTTTTTTATGGGCGAGCGCAAAGCGCTTCGTCCATTCTGTAATCTCTCTTTGGGCTTCAAAATAAGCCCATGTCACATCAGTCACTTACATTGGTTCGTAGGCTTGCCTTTTAAAATCTTTCATTTGTGAAAGGCATGCATACGTCATGCCTTTTCCGGTGTTGAGCCCACCTACACAGTACCGGTAAACTACTAAAAACATGAGGCTCTGTTTTCAGCCTGGGGTCCGGACTACTTTATCTGTTTTCCATGCAGCGCAATCGCGCTGCATTTTACATAGCGCTGCTTTTTTAAAATTTTCTTTACAACGCTAATGGCTCTAACTCGAGCAAATGTGAGACCCGTTGCATTGAAAATACTTGTTTGGATTGTTCGCTCTTATTTTTTTTTTTTTAAACAAGGTATGTGACACAGTCACCCACCCAGACAGGAGGAAGGTAAAATTAGAGCCTCCAAATGCACCAAAGGTTGTCTTGCAAGTGGATAAAGAGAACATAGACAATATCCAATATAAATCCCATAGAAAACATGGGAGAAAAGACTTCCTGTAGAACAAGGATGTAATGCAACACTGATGGAACACCAAGCCTAAAATAATTTAGGGAGTAAAGTGCTCCCGTAGGAGTACAAGAAAAGATCTAAACTCGCACCAGGTGGAGGAAAATGAAGCAAAGAGCTTACACGAAAAGGCTTGAAAAAGCCAAGGGTAAACCAATCTCCACAAAACAGAGATTATAGGCTATCCACCTAAAAATAAAATGAAGAAGAGGCAGACTAGGTCTGAAAGCACAACAAAGAGACCCACTATACTTGGTAAGAAAAAACTCAGAAATATGGAGTCAATCCACAGCTGTGGAAGGTCATATGATAAGAAAGGCTTATGATCATGCTTCAGAAGTAAAGCTGCTACTCTACAAGGCTATGTAACCATAGAATGTAAACGGTGGGCAGCACCACCATGGCAAGTGGACAAATCTACCATATTAGGTAGATAAGTCATAAGAAAAATGTTTCTGCAAAAGCAGGGGGACACTGCAGCTAAAGCAAAATCCAGAGGACTACTTCAGCTGTAAGAACAACATAACAGTCAAAAGATGTGCACAGATAGAAACACACCTGCAAGGATCACGAAAACCTAAACAGCAAGCAACTGTGTAGGTGATTGGGCTCAAAGGAGGACGAAACATTAGTCCACACTATGGGAATCGCGAAAGCGGCGCAAAGCAGAATCTGCAAAAAGAGATTTGCCATCAGATGGCATGTCAAGCAAAGAGTCCCTTACTGGAGCCGAAACATTAGAAGGCCTTAACCATGCCCTTTGACGTATTGCTACCGATGCAACCATCAGCCGACCAACAGAATCAGTGTTATCCATACCAGATCGAACCAAGAGTTTGGCCGCCTGCTGACCATCTCACATCAAGGGCAGAAGTGTAGTACGAGCCTCTTCCGTAAGAGCTGGTAACAAGCACTCCACTGAATCCCACAGAACATGGGAGAAGCGAGCTAGCACACAAGAGGTGATAGTGGAAAGTAATGCAGCACTAGAGTAGGCGATCATCCTTCTGCCAGTAGAATCCAGCTGTCTGGCTTCTCACTGTGGGGGGGCAGGAGGGATGTGCCCTAGGTCATGGGTAGCCAAAGCAGTTTGCACCACAAAACTCTGAGTGGTAGGGTGGTGGCGGACGCACTACGTATCTTCTTGCACAGGCCGATGTAAATAGGAGAGAGCATGCTCCACAGGGGGACCAGAAATAGGCTGGTTCTAAACACCAAGAGGATGTCATAAAGAGCCTCACAAAATGGAAGGATAAGTGCAGTAGAAGAGTGATCAGGATGCAAATCCAGTAACTGATCTGTTGATAAATGAACAATAAGAAGCTGTAAGTGCAACAGATCAGCCACTCATCTCAACATGTCTGCAAAAGCCTCAGTAACCAAACCAGGTGACGAGAGAAGGCTGGACGCCGGTGAGAAATCAAGGCCACTAGCACTGGCCAAGTCAAGGACCCAGTCCGATGAACAAGATAGAATGGGGCCTGAAAAAGGAGGTGGAGGATGTGTAGGAACTTCCAAAGGAGGCCCAAGAGGGTCAAACACTGTAACAACATCCAAATTTAAAGGTGCTGCTCCTGGCGTCGGTGCCGACGGTCAGCTGACATCGAGAGGGGAAGCCTCCTAAGAAGGTGCATCATCTGACTCCAGAGAAATGCCAATAGGGGCATCAAGCGAAGTTGAGTGAGCCACAGGCTCCGTGGATGGTGTCGGGAGAACAGGATCAGGCGCATGAGGCTGCAAGAGGCTGTGCATCTGTGCCAATCTGACTCCGGAGTCGAAGGCAAGAGGATGAACAGACACCGAGGACAAAGCAGCCATTGGAGACCCCGTCAGACCACTTGCCACCTCCTTAGTGCCCGAAGTCGCTCCAGAGGGAGGGAAGACCCATAAATAGTATGCAGGGAGGAGTAGTAGTCTCCGCATTTGGGCCAGAGTCTCCCTGACGCATGGATATGTTGTAAGGAAGGAGAGAAGAGGTCCGCGGTGGTGGTGACATTGAAGGACGTGACTTTGCCCAGGGAACACTCACCTGGGGACGCAGTGGGACCACGGGACATCACAGGAGCAGTACGCGAACGACTTTGAGCGCGCTCCCGGGACCGCATGGATGAAGACGGACTCCGGCACCTACGAGAAGATGAATGTTCCGCCTGCCTGGAGCTTAATTGGACACTCCCGCAAGGACTTGGGCTTCAGCTGATGACAGGCGTTGCTCCAGTTGGTGTTCTGGTGAATGCCCACACACTCCACAAACATACCAAATGTGGGTCCGTGACCGACATTTGCCGAGTACAGGACCCACAGGACTTAAACCCTGAAGGCATATACACTACAACAATGAAAATGATAGAAAAATACACAGAAAAAAACAGGGTAAAAAGCCAAAAGGCTAGAGGAACACTGTTACTCCGGATCCTCAAAAAAGAAGTAACTGACATCAGCGAGTCGGTGGAGGGACTATATTGACTCCACTGACGTCATGTCCGGAGATGACATCGCTGCTGAGGAAAGGTTTCCGGAACCAGTCTTAAACCTGGGAGGAATTCTGAGATCAGTAATCTGTGGCGAGTTGTCTCATATAGGGGGATTGGTGACCACCTATCAGGAGGGGTCTCTGAGGTCACCTGCCTGGCCTGGACACTCAGATGCTCCCAGGGGCCTCTGCACATCTTGGTTTCAATATGGCAGCATCAAGTGGCCCCTGGGGTGGTGATGGACAGGGGAGTGGTCACTCCCTTTCCACTATCCAGTTTCGCAGCCGAACAGGGACCCGGCATCCCTAGACTGGTGCAAACCTATTTATGCAAGGAGGGCACCAAATGTGCCCTTCAAAGCAAACAAGTGGCTTAGGGAGGCTACCCCTCCCAAGCCTTGTTACAGCTATTTCCAAGGAAGAGGGTTTTGTATCCCTCTCACACAGGAAATCTTTTGTTCTGCTTTCCCCTGCTTGAGCTGGTCAAGCAGTAGGAGGGCAGAAACCGGAAACCTATCGGAAGGATGGCAGCAGTGCGGTCTGCCTGGAAAACGCTAAAAGACTAGTAGGAGCAATACTGGGGGGGGGGTCCTCTAAGGAGCCTCCAAAGTATATGGAACCATACAATCAATACTGGCAACACTATTGGGGTATGATTGCGACATGTTTGACACCAAACATGCCCAGGTTCTGAGTTAACAGTATGTAGCTGGACAGAGGTAGTGACCCATATCCAGTACACAGGTAAAATGGCTTTCCCTGCACTCCCTAAGTCCAGGAAAATGGAGCTTAAGTTCGTAGGGGAACCTCTGCTCATGCAGGGGTGCCCTCACACATAGGTACTTGCATACTGCCTTCTGGGCTAGGAGGGCCACAGTGACCTGGTGCAGTAACCTATAGTGAAAGGATGCATGCTCCTTTTCATGCAGGCTGCAATGGCAGGCCCACAGACACAATTTTGCATGGGCTCCCATGGGTGGCATAATACATGCTGCAACCCCAGGGAGAACCCCTGGTGCCCCAGTACCCTGGGTACCTAGGTACCATATACTAGGGACTTACATGGGGGCACCAGTATGCCAATTGTGGGGTGTACTAAGCCGGGAACAACCAAATTTAAAGGGAGAGAGCACAGTCACGGGTCCTGGTTAGCATTTACGAAGTCCATTGTAATGGAGCTGGAGCTCATAGGGGCACCTCTGCTCATGCAGGGGTGCCCTCACACAGAGACCTGCACCCTGCCCTCTGGGCTAGGAGGACCTGCCATAGGGGTGACTTACTGTAATCTGGTGCAGTGACATGAGGTGAAAGGGTGAATGCACCTTTTCTTTCAGACTGCAATGGCAGGCCTGCAGACACATTTTGCATGGACTCCCATGGCTGGCATAATACATGCTGCAGCCCATGGGAAACCACTATTGCCCCAATGCCCTGGGTACCTAAGTACCATATACTAGGTACATATAAGGAGGCACCAGTATGCCAATTGTGGGATGTAAAAAACCCTGGGCAACCAAATTTAGAGGGAAAGAGCACAATCACTGGGGTCCTGGTTAGCAGAATCCCAGTGAAAACCGTCTAAGCATACTGATAGCAGGCATATAGTGTAGGCAGTGTATAGAAGCCAGGCTCTCTAGCGGTAGCTGTGGATGAGCAGCCAAGGCCTATCTAGGAGACGAGCAAAGCTCATGCAATACCCACTGTAGTCACACAGCACTTACACACATGAAAGAAAACACTCAGTGCTACAAAAATAACGGTAATTTATTTTAGTGACAATTACCAAAAAGTACTAGACTAGGCAAACCTCCTATAGGAGGTAAGTAACACACTAGACATGTACACTAGTAAACAGAAATAGGCATAAAAAAGCAGTAGAAAATTGTGTAAATCGCAATAGACAATACTGACCCTAAGGGGATCCGAAACCATATACTAAAAAAATTGAATGCAAATGCAGGACCCCCACCTAGGTAAATGGAATGTGCTGAGGGGAGGTGGGGAGAACTAGGAAAACCCCAAGGTAAGCGGTGGATTCCTGAACAGGAAGACCTGAAAAAGAAGTGGACCTATTCCAGAAGTCGCAGGAGTGTCCGGTGGTGACAGAAGCCACTACCCACCCGTCTGTGGTTGCAGGGGTTGGTTGGCAATAGGCTGAAGACGGTCAGCAGTGCAGCCCTGGAGTCAATGAAAAGTTCCTGGAGGATGCAGTTGACGTCCCATGCCAGATGGAAGATTGCAGTCTGTCTGTGGTGTGAAAAAAACACCAACAAGCCTTGGCAAAGGCAAGAGTAGTGGTAGAAGAAAAATGGAGCTGCTGGAGAGACCAGCAAGGTCTTGGCGGACTCATCCCATGGAGGGAGAAGTCCCAGGAGACCCTCAGCAAGGCAGAGAGTCCACAGAAGAAAAGGAAGCCCACACAGGAGACCCACCGGAAAAGGACCCAGGAGTCGCAGAGGAGCCCACGCAGCACAACTGAAGAAGTGTCCCACACCGCAGGAGAAGCACGTAGAGGGCTGTGCGTCACAGGGAAGAGTCCTGGGGGTTGGGGCTACAAGGAGCCTGAAGATCCCTTGGAGGAGATGCCAACAAGCCTTGGTAGCTGCAACAGATGGGGTGCATGGGGCTACTGTTCTGCGTGGGAAGGCGCAAGGGCTTACCTCCACCAAAGTTGGACAGCTGGTAGAGAGGACCAAGGGGACCACTCCAGACCACCACCCATGAAGCAGGATCCATGCAGCTCCGGATGAGAGGAGATCCACACTGCCAGTCATCTTTGAATTTGGTGCCTGCAGATTCAGAGGAGTGACTCCTTCACTCCAAGGGATATTCCTTCTTCCTTCTCGTGCAGACTGAAGACTTGCCGCCCTCAAAGAATGCACAGCCGGGGAAATGTTGAAGAAGCTGTGGAAACAATGTTGCAAGCAGAGTCTTCGTCGTGGATGCAGATTGTCGGTTCCTGAAGGGTCCAGTCACAGTTCCAGTTGTCAGAAGTCAAAGTAGAAGTTGCACAGGAGTCCTGCTAGAATCTTGCAAGCCAAATCAGAGGAACCACCCAAGAAGGAGACCCTAAATAGCCCTGGAAGGGGGATTGATAACCTAGCGAGGTGACCACCTTTTGGGAGGGGGGGGGCGGCTCTGTCACCTGCCTGACCTGGCCTCTCAGATGCTCCCAGAGGCCTTTGCCCACCTTGGATTCAAGATGGCTGAATCAAGGGACCCTCTGGAGGAGGTCTGGGCACCACCCCTAGGGAGGTGATGGACAGGGGAGTGCTCACTCCCCTTTTCATTGTGCAGTTTCATGCCAGAGCAGCGACTGGAGGTTCCTGAACCAGTGCAGACAGGTTTATGCAAGGAGGGCACCAAATGGCTTGGGGAGGCTGTCCCTCCCAAACCATTTAACACCAGTTTCCTAAGTTAAGTGAGAGGGTGTCACCCCCTCTCCCAAAGGAAATCCTTTGTTCTGTCTTAGGGGCTTGACCTGATCAAGCAGCAGGAGGGCAAAAACCTTTGAGTGGTGGCAGCAGCTTGGGCTGCCTGGGAAATCCCAGAAAGCTGATAGGAGCAATGTTGGGGGTCCTCTAAGGAGCCCCACAGAGTGTATGGAATCATACAACCAATACTGGCAACAGTATTGGGGTATGATTCTGACATGTTTGATACCAAACATGCCTAGGTTCAGAGTTACCATTATGTAGCTGGACATAGCTAGTGACCGATGTCCAGTACACGTGTAAAATGGTGTCCCTGCACTCACCAAGTCCATTAAAATGGAGCTGGAGTTCGTGGGGGCACCTCTGCTCATGCAGGTGTGCCCACACAAAGGTACCTGCACCCTGCCTCTGGGCTAGGAGGGCCTATCATAGGGGTGGGACTTAAAGTGACCTGGTGCAGTGGCCTGAAATGAAAAGGGTGCATGCACCCTTTCACGCAGACTGCAATGGCAGGCCTGCAGGGAGATTTTGCGTGGGCTCCCATGGATGGCATAATGCATCCCGCAGCTCATGGGGGACACCTGGTGCCCCAATGCCCAGGGTACCATGTACTAGGGACTTGCATGGGGGCATCAACTGTGGAGTGTAAAAACCATGAACAATTGAATTTAGAGAAAGAGAGCATAGTCACTGGGATCCTGATTAGCAGGCTCCCAATGCACAGAGTCAAAAATACACTGGCACCAAGCACAAAGTGGGGGTAGCCATCCGTAAAAGAGGGTACTTTCCTACAGTTACCTGGTAGCACATTAGCCAGTAACCTCCACATCCCCCAAGGGCACTTTCTGGGCACAAATATGGCACATATACTTCAGATCACATCTGGAGATACTGGAGTGAGGACTGCTGACCTTATAATAGGCAGAGAGGTTGTACCAAAGATTGGACTGCACCTGCTGCTCCTTCGGCTACGGAATAGAGAACTGAACTTGTGATGCCTGGCTTGAGAAAAAGTTGTCTCCGAGTCCCAGACACAAGAGGTTACTCCAGTGGTCAGTTGGCTGACTTCCTATTGTAGCACCAAGGCCACAAGACTGGTGCCAGTCTGCCTTGGTGAGTGGTAGCCAAGATCACTGGGTTGTTGCTTCTCACCAAAGGGCAGACTGGGAGACAGAGACCCACTGCGCAGAAGCTGCACCAAAGTCTTCCAGACTGGAGCAAGTTGGAGGAGTGCAGCTTGGTCACCCAGAGGACAAGCCATCACCAAAAGAAGGTAACTGCTGGTTTCTTTGTAGCTGGACACCAGTAGACCAATGGTAACATGTTTAGTGCTAGACTCCACCTGGAATTCGAGAGACGTTAAACCCTGTGGGCAAAGTCACCTCATTGTGTTGGTGGATCAAGGGGTGGGCCTTGAAAGACCCCCGTCAAACTAGGCATCGACTACAACAAACTTGAGCTTCTTCAGCATCATGGAACCTTTGCATCCTATGGCAAGTTCCCACTGACTGCTTTCCTGTGGCCTTAACTGTCCTGTTCAACCTATTGGTTCCCATGACCAGCTCACTTCCTGAGCTGGCCGCCCAATATAACCCAAAGTAACTGCAATCAACTTTAATGCAAGTTTTTTTTTTTAACATGTTGCTAAGTGTCACATTTGTTGAACTTACCAATGTTTGTTCCTGGTTGCGTGTAAATTCTTGATTTATTGTTAATTTAAAAATCTCTATCTCTGGAATCCTCCAATGGATTTTGTTTGTTTTGGTGTCTACAAATGAATGTCAATAAACTGGTGCTGGATTACCGGAGTGTCATGTTGCTTTCTCATTCGATTGTTTTGGTGCTGTTTAATGATTTACACTAGTTTCCTCAATCATGCCAGACTGCTTGATGCCACAGCTACCCAGGTTTGAGTTAAGGTATTGTGAGTGCATTAAGTGGTGAGGTCCCACAACCACACAGTATAACACACCACTTTTCTCACAGCTACTATCCAGTTTCCTGGATGCTGGGAAGGTAGGACCAGTGCAGACATGAGCATTTTGAATTTCTCCTTTTTCAGGAAGTAGTTGAGGATGCAGATCTAGTACGGAATGGAGACATTAGTGCCAGGAAGTAGCAGTATTAGCAACCACGACCTAATTTTGATGTGAGCACTCTCTTGATGATTCCTTTGGCCAAAAAAGCCTGCACTTCCTAACAGAGTAGAGCAAAATGGTCCACAATCAGCTTATCTGAGGATGGTGGCAGAAAAGGCGTGATTTCAGTGAATGGTAGAGCGTAACCCTGCAAAACAATTGGGGCCATCCACTTGTCCAGAGGTGTGCCTTGTCAGTTGGTCAGGTGATTGCCCAATACTGCTGCACACAGATTGCCCGCGATGTTGTGAGGGCACATTAAAGAGGTTTGGAGGCTGCGGCTGTCATGCAGAGTGGGTCAATGGGGACAGGCTGGGCAGATTTCTGTCCTTGGGTCCCACAGGGCAAAAAAGAGTGCAGCAGGCATAGGCCCATGGAGAGTCCCAGCGATCAAGCGATAAAATCTCTGCTCTCCAAACAGATGAGTGCTGCTGAAGGGCATGTTCAGCAACACAAAAGGATGATGGACGGAGTGCCGAAACCTTTCAAAGTCACACTCCCCCTCCTCCCCAGTCACAGATCTGAGTTAAATCAATTGTTCTTTTGCTCACCATGGCATCCCAGTTTGGACCCAGCCATATGCAAATAAGTCTTGACCCTGTTCCCCTTGGGAGCAGTCCAGCGGTACTGCCAGGCTAGGTCCTCCATGGATTGTAAACAAGCATCCTGGGAAAAAGGTTATGGGGTATCACCGCTCTTCAGCCTGGCTAGCTTGAATCCCATGGCACAGTGAGTAAAGGACCCAGGTATGGGCATTCCATGGCCACTTAAGTCAACTTTAGCAATACAGAAGTATGGTGTAGGAAGCTGGCTCTGTATATACTATATCAAAATGATAGTGTGCACAGTCCAGGTGTTCTCCAGAGGCTTGGCGTAGGCAGTTATAGATAATACTAATGCTCTATTTGTGGTAGTGAGGTCGAGCAGTTAGGCTAATCAGAGGTAGTGTTAAACATTTGTTGTACACACACAAGCAATGGAAGAAACTCACACTCAATAACTTAACTCCAGACCAATAGGATTTATGTAGAAAAATATATTTGTGTTACTTTATTACTAGGACCACAAGACTCAGTTCAGAAGTAAATACTGTTGCAGGTAAGTAATTAGCATAGACATCAATGTAACTTTGTTTCACTTTAGTCAAGTAAACAGTTTTTAAGAAAACAGAGTATCTATTTTAAAAGTGGACACTATTTTCAGAACAGTTCCTGGGGGAAGAAAATAAAGTACAGTTTTAGAGGTAAGTACACGACCTACAGTCTCCGGGTTATAGGTAGTCCATCGTTGGGGGTTCAAGTCAACCCCAAACACCCACCACCAGCAACACGGGCCGGCCGGGTGCAGAGATCAAAGTTGAGCAATTATAATGTGGGCTCCTATGGAGACGGGGCACTCAGAATTCGGTCTGCCAGCAGGTAAGTACCCGCAGCTTGTAGTGCAGATCTGGGGGGATTAGAAGAGCACTGGAGGGGCTGCAAGTAGGCACCAAACATACCCTCAGCAGCACAGGGGCAGCCGGGTGTAGGGTGCAAACAGGGTGTCGGTTTCCAGTGAAACTGAGGGGACCCCGGGGGGGTCACTCAGGCGCTACAGGCACCCAGAAGGGTGTCATGGGCACACCACCGGTCGGACAGAGAAGAGGGGCGCCTGTTAAACATTGCTGCACCGGGTGTCGATTTCTCCAAGGCCTGGGGGCTGCAGGTAAAGTGGGTCCTTCGGCATCGGTTATCTTCGTCCAGGGCAGTCGCGGTCTGGGTGGTCCTTGGGATTCCCTCGGCAGGCGTCGTCGTGGAGGGGTGGAGAGGTCATTCCAGGGTGGGCACTTGCTCGGCGTCACCAGGGGGTCCTCTCTGGTCGGTTGGGCCACCTGGACTTGGGCCGTGAGCATCAGGTGCAGAGTGGTTAGGTCTCACGCTTCTGGAGTGAGTTGGGAGTCCTTTAGAAGAGGTTTCTTCTTTTCTTCTCTGTCCATGGGAGTTCTTGATCCTCTGTGATGTATTTTCTCCCCAGTAGCACACACAAGTTGCCAAGCAGTGCACATGTACTGAGTGAGGGGTCCCTGAGGGTGGCATAATAAATGCTGCAGCCCTTAGGGACCTTCCCTGGCTACAGGGCCCTTGGTACCAGGGGTACCTTTTACAAGAGATTTAACTGTGTGCCTGAGCTGTGCCAATTGTGGAAACAAAGGTACATTTTTACGGAAACACTGGTGCTGGTGCCTGGTTAGCAGGGTCCCAGCACACTTCCAATCAAAGCTGGCATCAACACTAGGCAAGAAGTGGGGGGTGACCATGGCAACAGTGGCATTTTCCTACACAATCTATTCCCCCCCCCCCCCCCCCCCCCCACCGTCCCCAAACGAAAGCGGATGAGAATAACCTTTGCAAAGAGAGTCTTCATTTTCTAAGTGGAAGAACCTGGAAAGGCCATTGGCATGGGCAGTCTCAGGTCTGTGTTACACTATAAAGTACATTCCCTGTAGGGATATGGACTGCCTCAAAAGTTTAGGGTTCTCTCCTTTCATTTGCATGAGCCATCTTAGAGGTCCGTGGTCAGTTTGAACAATAAAGTGAGTACCAAACAAGTATGGTCTCAACCTTTTCAGTGACCTAACCACAGCAAAGGCCTCTCTCTCAATGGTA
The DNA here is from genome assembly GCF_031143425.1 of Pleurodeles waltl. Lineage (NCBI taxonomy): Eukaryota > Metazoa > Chordata > Amphibia > Caudata > Salamandridae > Pleurodeles > Pleurodeles waltl. The sequence continues at coordinate 982,214,260 of NC_090437.1, forward strand.
CGCCAACGCTGCTCCCTGGGGAGTAACCTCCTGCTAATGAAAGCAAAAGGCTGGTCAAGGCCATCATTATTGGTTTGGGATAGGACTGCTCCTATCCCATGTTCAGAGGCATCTGTCTGCACAATGAATTGCTTGGAATGTTCTGGAGCTTTTAGAACTGGTGCTGAGCACAGAGTTTCTGTTAGGGTGTCAAAGGCCTTTTGACAGTCTAGGGTCCTGTTTACCTTCTTGGGCATTTTCTTAGAGGTCAGTTCTGTGAGGGGAGTCACAATGCACCCATATCCCTTCACAAACCTCCTGTAATACCCAGTCAAGCCATGGAATGCCCTGACTGGAGTCTGGGTTTTTGGAGCTTCCCAGTCCAGAATTGTCTGGATCTTGGGTTGTAAAGGTTGCATTTGGCCTCCACCTACAAGATGGCACAAGTATACAACTGTTTCCTGCCCTATCTGGCATTTGGGTCCCTTGATAGAGGCCCGCTACTTGCAGGGCCTGCAAAACCTTCTCCAAGAGGACCAGGTAATCCTGCCAATTGGAGCTTAAGACAGCAATATCATCTAGATATGCTGCACTAAAGGACTTGTGGACTTACACTTTTAGGCTTTCTCAGACTGTTTGAATATTTTGTTTTTGACAGGTAAACTGTCTCCTGTGTCCACATCATGGGTACACATATGTGTCTGACCAGGGGTCAAAGAAAAGAGCTCAGCATACTGTACAGTCAGCTTGCTGTCAGCTTATTTCGGCTCTATCATTGTAAAGTTTCCGGGGTTTAAAGTGGATCACCCTCTTTGGTGTCCTGCTAGTGCCCAGGTCTACTAGGTAAGTGACCTGACTCTTTTTCTCAAGCACTGGGTAAGGGCCACTCCATCTGTCCTGAGTTGCTCTGGGATACCCAGGTTCCAGAACCCAGACTTTCTGCCCTGGTTGGAATTCAACCATTGCAGCCTTTTGGTCATACCACACGTTCTGGAGTTGTTGGCTGCCTCAAGGCTTTTGGATGCATTTTTTCCATGTACTCAGCCATCCTTGAGCGGAGGCCAAGCACATAGTCCACCACATCTTGTCTGGGCTCATGGAGAGGTCTCTCCCAGCCCTATTTGACAAATGCTAGTGGTCCCCTTACAGGATGGCCAAACAGAAGCTCAAAGGGGGAAAACCCTACTCCCTTCTGTGGCACCTCTCTGTAGGTGAAAAGCAGGCATGGCAGGAGGACATCCCATCTCCTTTTGAGTTTTTCAGGGAGCCCCATGATCATACCCTTCAATGTCTTGTTAAACCTTTCGGCGAGGCCAATGGTTTGTGAATGATAAGGTGGGGTGAACTTATAAGTCACCCCACACTCATTCCACATGTGTTTGAGGTAAGCTGACATGAAGTTGGTACCTCTGTCAGAACCCACCTCTTTAGGGAAACCCACTCTGGTAAAAATACCAATCAGGGCCTTGGCTACTTCAGGGGCAGTGGTTGACCTAAGGGGAATTGCTTCAGTGTATCTGGAAGCATGATCCACTACTACCAGTATGTACTGGTTCCCTGAGGCTGTGGGAAGTTCAAGTGGACCCACAATGTCCACACCAACCCTTTCAAAGGGGACCCCCACACCACCGGAAATGGAATGAAGGGGCCTTTGGATGGCACTTGCTTGACAGGTGACACTGGAGCTACAAAACTCCAAATACTTTCTGGGACATATTGGGCCAATAGAAATGGCCCATGTGTTGGTTTGTCCCAAATGTCCAGCTAAGGGGATGGCATGGGCCAAAGTGAGGATAAACTCTCTAAACTCCTGAGGTACTACCACTCTCCTAGTGGCACCAGGTTTGGGATCTCTTGCTTCAGTGTAAAGGAGTCCATCCTCCTAATAGACCCTGTGGGAGCCACTGGGATCTCCTTTCTCCTGTTCATCAGCTTGCTGTCTCAGGCCTTCAAGGGTGGGACAAGTCTTTTGTCCCTGGCACAGCTGTGCCCTTGAGGGTCCCCCTGGGCCCAAGAGCTCTACATGGTAAGGCTCCAGCTCCATGGACTCTGGTTCCCTCAGGGGATACAATATCTTCCCGGGAAGAGAGGTCCTGTTTCTTGTGCTGTACAGAGGCTGGTCCCCCAGTCCTCCTAAATTTTCTCTTGGAAGGTGGGCCATTATTCCAGGCTCCAACACTTCTTTTTCACCCTGTCCTCTGCTGTGTGCTCTTGTGTTTACAAGCACCAGTTCATGGATTCTCAGCATGGCTGCATGGGTTTTGATTTCTACCTCAGCCCAAGCTGAGGACTCCAAATCATTCCCTAGCAAACCTTCTACTGGCATTGCAGTAGAGAACACTACCTGTTTCAGGCCAGTAACCCCTCCCCATTCTAAAGTCACCATACCCATGGATGGACCTTAATTTCATTGTCGCATTGGTGACTAGATAAGTTTGTCCAGCCAAATACTGTCCTGGGGAAACCAGTTTTTCTGTCACCATGGTGACAGTGGCGCCTGTATCCCTCAGGGCCTCTTCCTTTGTCCCATTTATCAAGAGCTGCTGTATTGTTGCATGTTTGGTGGCCAGGCAGCTAGTGTGGCTATATCCACCCCACCTCAGTGACTAAAGTAGCTTCAGCGTGAGCCTTGATTTGTTCTGGGGACACTGTTGATTCCACTTGGAGACTGGCTATTCCAGTGCTAAGTGGAATAGAGGTTGTGGGACTTTTCTTGGGACAGGCCTTGTCTCCAGTTTGGTGTCCATGCTGTCTACATGCGTGACACCAGGCCTTCTTGGGATCAAAGTTTTTACCCTTATATCCGTTGGTTGGTTGACTGTGAAGAGGCTCAGGGCCCACCCTCCTGAGCAGGTTTTTGGGGCCCTTGTGAAGACTTTTTAGTTTTGTCCCTGGATGTCTCACCACTCTTCCCCAGAGGAGGCTTTGTGACCCCTTTCTTTTGGTCACCCCCTGTGGAAGTCTTTGTCACCCTTGTCTTGACACAGTGGTCTGCCCTCGTTTGCAATTCGTAGGTGAAATTGGAACTAGGTCTCCCGGATGTTGATGCAACTTGTCATATAAGCAGGTACTTAATAGATTTTCTTTCTGAAATTATGCAGCCCATCATAGTCATGCACTCCACTGCCAGTTATCCAACCATCCAGTGTCTTGACTGAGTAGCAAACAAAATCAACCCAGGACTGGCTTGAGGTTTTGTAAGCCCCCAAACCTAATTCTGTACTTGTCAGTTGAGAATCCAAAGCCCTCAATCAGGGTAGCCTTCATGAGGTCATAAGACTCTGCATCTTTACCAGAGAGTGTGAGGAGTCTATCCCTACACTTACCAGTAAACAGTTCCCAAAGGAGAGCCCCCTAGTGAGATCTGTTTATCTTACTGGTTGCACAATCCCTCTCAAAAGCTGTGAACCATTTGGTGATATCATCACCTTCTTCATATTTTGAAAAAAAAAAAAAACCTTTGGGTATTTTTAAGATGTCAGTATTCTCTCTGACCCTATTTATGTTGCTGCCACCATTAATGGGTGCTAAACCCATGTCTGCTCTCTGCCTTTCTATAGCTAGGAGCTGTTTCTCCCTAGCTAATCTTTTGGCCATCCTTGCTAAAAGGATGGCCTCCTCATTGAGGCTGTCCTCAATGTTCCCAGAGGAACTGCACTTCCCTGAGGATGAACCGGAATCTCTGAGTCTGATTTGTGTAGAAAGGGGTTTTGGAACCCTGGTCTCCCTAGTTAGGGTAGGTGGGGGGAGTTCTACCTCCTGATCCCCAACTTCTTCCCCATCTGAGGGGAGGTCTTCCCCTTCAGTAGAGTGGTGCCTGGTGTACTGTGCGAAGAGTTCCTGGAGCTTTACCTTGGTGGGGTTGAACCCGGTTTTAATCTTTCTTAGCTTACAGAGGGACCTTAGCGCTGTCATCCCTGGATAAAGGTAAGGGGTGAGGTTGATTTCCATCACCATGTCCTCTGAGCTACTCATTATGTCTCTAAAAGTTGGGATTACGTTTTAAAAACTACTTCTGGTACTTAAATCCTAACTTTTACAAAATGTTTAAACTTAAAAAAGTGCTATCAGGGACTTACACAATGCCCTAGCAGTCCTTTTCAAAATTTGGAAAAATAGTGAAAATTCAAAAATCAATTTTCTTATGACAGTTTTGGAATTAAGTTGTGAGATCAGGTATTGGCTGAGTAGTCCAGCAAATGCAAAGTCTTAGACCCCACCGCTGATCCACCAATGTAGGAAGGTGGCTCTGTATATACTATATCAAAATGAGATATAGTGTTCACGTAGTCCAGGGGTTCCTCAAGAGGCTTGACATAGGCAATAATAGATAATTCTAATGCTCTATTTGTGGTAGTGTGGTCGAGCAGTTAGGCTTATCAGAGGGTAGTGTTAAGCATTTGTTGTACACACACAAGCAGTAAGTGAAAACACACACTCAATGACTTAACTCCAGGCCAGTAGGTTTTTACATAGAAAAATATTCTTTTGTTAATTTATTTCTAGAACCACAAGATTCATTTAGCAGGCAAGTACATCAAATGAAAGGTACTTTGCATAGTACTAGTTGAGACTTTAAATAGATTCAATATTGTACACAGGTTTATTTAAAATGGCAAAAGCTATTTTAAAAGTGGACACAGTGCAATTTTCAATAGTTCCTGGGGGAGGCAAGTAAAATACAGTTTCTGAGGTAAGTACCACACTTACAGGTTCAGTCTCCGGGGCATAGTAGCCTGCGGTCTGGGGTTCAAGGACACCACAAACACCCAGCACCAGCAACACAGGGTCTGTCGGGTGCAGTGTTCAAACAAGGCGTCGGGTTCTGAATAGAGCTCTATGGGGGTCCTGGGGGTCACTTAGGCACTACAGGCAGGGAACAGGGGGGGGCCTCTCGGGCAAACCACCGACTGGGCAAGGGTAAGGTCCACCTGCTGGTCATTGTTGCACCGGTGGTCGGTTTCTCTTGGGCCTGGGGCTGCGGGTGCAGTGCTTCTCCAGGTGTCTGATATCTTCTTCCTGGGCAGTCTCGGTCCAGGGGGTCCTCTGGATTCCCTCTGCAGGCGTCGTTGTGGGGGTGCAGGGAGGTCAGCCCAGGGCGGACACGTTGTCTGAGTCTCCTGGGAGTCTTCTCTGAATAGTTGGTTTCTCTGGACACGGGCCTGGGGCGTCGGGTGCAGAGCAGTTGGATTCACGCTTCTGGAATGAGGTGAGAGCCCCTTTAAAGTTGGGCGCTTGGTCTTTTCTTGGCACAGGTCCACTGTCGACGGGGGTTTCTTAGTCCTCAGTGAGGCAGGCAGTCCCCTGGAGGCTTTTCAGGGGTCGCTGGTCCTGCAGGACATGTTGCTTCTTTTCTTGCAGCTTTTCGAAGTAGGAGACGGACCAGTAGGGCTGAGGCCGAGTCAGTTGGTGTCTCCTTCTCTTTGCGGGGTTTTCAGCCCAGCAGTCCTACTTTCTTGAGGTCGTCAGGAATCTGAAGATCTGGATTCAGGGTCTCCCCTAAATACTAAATTTAGGGTGTGTTTGGGTCAGAGGGCAGCTACTGTCCCCGAGGGTGGCCTTTTGCCCACTCCCTCTGGGAGTATTCAGTGTAGCCATTATGGTGCTGTGGAGTTCGTAATAACAGACTCCCACACCATATACTCAGTATGGCTACCCTCCACTTACAATGTCTAAGAACTGACTTAGACACTGTAGGGGCATAGTACTCATGCAGCTATGCCCTCACCTGTGGTATAGTGCACCCTGTCTTAAGGCTGTAAGGCCTGCTAGAGGGGTGACTTACCTATTCCACAGGCAGTGGTTTGTGGGCATGGCACTGAGGGAAGTGCCACGTCGACATTTTCTCCTCCCTATCATGCAAAAGCTGACAAGCAGTGTGCATGTACTGAGTGAGGGGTTCCTGAGGGTGGCATAATACATGCTGCAGCCCTTAGGGACCTTCCCTGGCCACAGGGCCCTTGGTACCAGGGGTACCTTTTACAAGGTACTTAACTGTGTGCCAGCGCTGTGCCAATTGTGGAAACAAAGGTACAGTTTTAGGGAAAGAACACTGGTGCAGGGGTCTGGTTAGCAGGGTCTCAGCACACTTCCAATCAAAGCTGGCATCAACACTAGGCAAAAAGTGGGGGGTGACCATGCCAACAGTGGCATTTTCCCTCAGTATTAACTACTTTAGCCTCTGTTAAGCCTCTGGGGAACCTCTGGACTTTGATATAGTATATACAGAGCTAGCTTCCCACAGTAAGTAACTTGTTCTCCCCACTTCCAAGATGGCTCTCGGTGTGTGGAGCTTGATAGCCCACTCTAGAGGTGTGGGCTACCTGTGGGGCTTCATTGCAATGTGAAAAGTGGTTTGGCAACTGGTTTCCCCTCTCTGTTCCTAATGCCAACCAGTCTACCTAAACAGTGGTGCAGCCCCTCGTATGTTCACCATTTGCTCTTCAAGGCGGCTTCCTCTTTGACAGTAGTCTTTTGGGCTAACAATCCATGTGGCTTCCTTCTAGGGAGAGATGACACCTCTTCCATCGGCAGATCTCTGTTGTTCCCCCTCCTGGGTGTCATTCACACCTCTCTCCAAGAGGGCAGAATGCTGTTTTGGGGCCAACATCTGCAAATGTTGCGCAACATAGTGGCAACTTTCTAAAAATGTTATTTTATTAAGTTAATTTGGAAATAGGGTGTATTATATAGTGTGGTTGTGCAGTCTCACTATGTTATACAGTTACCAACCTTATCTGATAGAGACTCTGATAGAGACTTCTAGTTGCAGATTCCTTACCTTAGAATTTCCCCCAGGCGTCAGACTGGATCTGGAGATTTTTCTTCGAGCAATACCCTTGCGTGTCAGTAGGTGGCGTCTGTCGACTCTGCGGGCGTTGTGGTTGCCGTGATGATCTCAGGAGTAGTATATAGACGCTGCCCTCGCGTAGTGACGTCAGTTCTTTCTGCGCCACACACTGATCCGGAGAACAGCTACCCTGGCTACTTTTTTGGCCGAATTCGACCGTTTTGTTGAGATTTTTCCATGTGACTTTGGTGCGTCGAGGATGTCCCCGAAGACCGGGTTCAAGTCATGCGAGGACTGTCATCGGACGATGTCTGTGATGGATCCTCATCCGGTTTGTCTGTGGTGTCTCGAGCACGACCCGAAGTCGTGTAGGTCCTGGTCTCGTTCGAGAAGAAGGTCTCGATCGGTCGCGGAGTCATCACCACTCGTCGTCTTCTAAATCCTCGGGTCAAGGTAGGAAGAAGTCCCATCGCTCTCCGACTTCGCCCCGTCGCTTGGCCAAGGCGATGCAGGAAGAGCGTCCACGCACTAGGCCTCCATCCTCGGAGCCTGTGTCTGGGTCAGCTCCGCGCTTCCCCGAGTTTCCTGGAGCCGGAGCGACCCCCGCCCAGCCCAGTAGGTTTTGTTTGTGAGCCCCTTAGCTCAACCGTAAGTAGCTATGGCTCTTAGCAGTCAGTCTTACACAAAGGAAAAAAATTAAAGTATTTAAATAACACCAAAACAATTAAAAAATAAATACCTTAAGACATCTGACTCCAATTTTCAAAATATAAAGCATATTTTTTATATATATTTAGATAACGTACAAGATCCACCGGAGATGCAGCATTTAAAAGGTACACAGTAAATATGCATTTTTTTATGTAACTGTGAACAGGCATTGGAAAATACACCAAATTTGACACGTAGAAATGTTTTGGAGGGAATCTTTGGTAATTATCAGTGTGGGTATTTAGTTACTTTTGGTGACCGATTCCCGCAAGGGAGCCAGTCAGGGGGACCAGAAAGGCCCTCAGAAATAGTTACCTTCAGAAAAGGAGTCTTCAGTTATTAACGGACATTGCTTCCCCTTAGCATTGACTCCTGTGGAAGTGGTCCTAATGTGAGGAATACAGAATGCTGGAAATGGTAAGTATGCCCTGTATGCGGGTGGGTGGAGGGTGGGTTGGGGGGCTACACCCCCTTGAAAAAAAAGGTTTGCCAACTGGTTTGCCCTCTCCTTCCCGATTACCAGCCTGCCTTAACAACAGTGCAGCCCCTCTTCCAGGTGTTCGCCATTTGCCCTTGTAAAGTGGCTTTGAAGCCTGCCTTTTGGGCCAACAACTGTATATCTTCCTGCCAAGGAGATGTAACACTTCTCCTCCCACAGGCATATATTGTCTCCTTTTCTGGGATTCATTTGCATGTCTCCCCAGGAGGGCAGATAGCTGTCACAGGGGCAGACCCCTTGTGCAGCTTTTGACTGATAAAAGTTGCATATTGCATGTTACATTTAATTTAGACTTGGGAATCAAGACTGGCTTAATGCACCAAGTTGTTTGATACTTTCCAGTATCAACTTTAGTAATCCCAGTCAGAGGTTAGCCAAGCTGAGGTGTCAGTTTGCAATTTTTACTTGCCATTGTGGTTACTAGCATTTTCCAGAGTAAAAACAACAATTGCAGGTTTTTACTGTTGGAGCGTGTAAAACTACATGTTCCACTGTTCAATATACAGCACCCTGCTGGGGGCTCGTTAGGCCTGCCTTAGGGGTGACCTGGATATATTACAAAGGAAAGAGTGGAGATTGCCGTTGCTTTAAATGGCAAAGTCGAGTTGCAGTTTTTTCAGTCTGCAGGGTCTTACCCTTGTCACAGCCAGGTTGGCACAATCAGTGGTACAGTCCCTAGGGTCAACCTCTAATTTATGGGCCCTGGGCACCCCATAAGTCAATCAAATATACACAGTTTAGGGTCTGTGTGGGAAAGTGCCAATGTTGGCATTGTCAATTCCATTCAAAGTCCTGATCATATAAATGCAAAGTACCTTTCGTTTTATGTACTTACCTGCAAACTGAATCTTGTGGTTCTAAAAATAAAGTAACAAAGTATATTTTTGTATATAGAATCCTATTGGTCTGGAGTTGTCATTGAGTGTGTGCTTCCTTTGTCTGTGTGTGTACAACGAATGCTTTGAACTACTCTCTGATAAGCCTAACTGCTCGACCACGCTACCACAAATTGAGTATTAGTATTATCTATTTTTGCCTCTGTCAAGCCTCTGGAGAACCCCTGGAGCCTGTGCACACTATATCTCACTTTGGTATAGTATATACAGAGCTAGCTTCCTACAGTCAGGGTCTAGCTTACAGTCCTCCGTGCTCTTAGCCGAAATACCAGAAGCAGCCGTCCTAAACTTTGGGAGTGACCATACAGAAAAAAGGCATTTCACTACAGCTACATTAAATTCAACGTGGGGGGGTTTAATGTAACAGTTCTGTTGATACTTTGGAAGTACCAGTTTTAGTAGCCCCATTGAGGAGCAAGCACAGACCCTATACTGGCCAATGGGGTCACTAGCCTTGCTACATTAAAACTGACAACTTGAGCATTTAGGACAGGTAAAATACAAACACCCTGCCTAAGAACCCGACATCCCTACCTTAGGGTTTGGAAATGACAAGATTGAGTATCTAGAGTGAAACTGCTCTATCAGTCTGCATTGTTAGGCCGGTTGTGGTGGCGCAACCAGGGCTGCAGTCCATGAGACACTAACATATAGTCCTTAGGTACCCCTAATACCATATATAGGATGCTTTTAGGTATGTTAACATGTGCCAATTAAGTATAAGCCAATTAAACATACACTTTTAAATGGGTTATAGCACTTGCACTTGGTCATGATAAACAGGGCTCAGGGCATTTCAGTCTCATTACACCAGTGCTAGTAGTCAAAATAGGGGTATAAATTGGGGGTGAGCCTTCAAACAGAAAGATTCCTCACGGCAGTGTTGGACATAAAGGACATATATTTCCACATCCCAGTCCTGCTGACCCACATACGCTACGTGCGGTTCACAGTGGGCCACAAGCATTTTCAGTTTGCTGTGCTCCCCTAAGGCCGTACCAGTGCCCTTGGGTGCGTCCCAGGTTCTAAAAACATTAGGACAGAGCAGGCCCAAGTCACCCTATTGACTCTGGATTGGGCATGGAGAATTTGTATCTCGAACGCTTGAGCATTGATCAAGCTTCCCCTTCAAGAAGGTCTCCTGTTCAGCAACAGGACAGGGCTCTACACCCAAACCTGTTCACGCCTCATTTCAGGTGTAAGGTTGAGAGGTTGGAGTTGAGTCTTTGCTTTCCCTCCCAAAGTCTGTGAGGTTATCTTGGCAGCCAGGTGTTCATCTACAAAAACTGTGTATGCCTTCCGCTGGGACAGGTGTGTGGCTTGGTGCAATGAAAAACATGCTGGCCTTTCTGCACCCTTGTCTGATATGTTGCTGTTTTTGATGGCCTTAGCCCAGCAAGATCTTGCTCTGTCACAGTTAAGTATCTTTCAGCCATCTCTGCTTTCTTGTGGTTTCCAAATCAACCCTCCTTGCTTAAGTCACCCCGTTGTGACACGTTTTCTGAAAGCTATTCCGCATATGTTTCCTCCCAAACCATTTATTATACCTGTAGGAAAGTGCCCCTTTTGGCATGGTTACCCCCCACATTTTGCCTGATACTGATGCTGACTTAACTGAGTGTGTGCTGGGATCCTGCTTACTAGGCCCCAGCACCAGTGTTCTTTCCCTAAAACTGCTCCATTGTTTCCACAATTGCCACAACCCTGGCACACAGATACCTTCCTTGTAAAAGGTAACATTAGTACCAAAGGTCCTCTGACCAGGGAGGGTCCCTAAGGACTGCAATATGTATTGTGCCACCCTAAGGGACCCATCACCAAACACATGAACACTTTCCATTGCAGCTTGTGTGTACTGGTGGGGAGGAAAGGGTAAAGTGCCATGGCATCCCTCTCAGGGTACTATGCCCCCAATCACGGCCTGTAGTATAGGTAAGTCACCCCTCTAGCAGGCCTTACAGCCCCAAGGCAGGGTGCACTATACCACAGGTGAGGGCATAGACACATGAGCAGTATGGCCCTACAGTGTCTAAGTCCATTCTTCTATATTGTATGTGCAGTGCGGCCATATTCAGTACATGGGCTAGGAGTTTGTCATCACAAACTCCACAGCTCCATGATGGCTCCAGCGAAGGCTGGGAATAAACTCACACTGATGCCAGTGTTGGATTTATTGTACAATGCACCCAGAGGGCATCTTAGAGATGCCTCCTGGATTTTACCTAACCCTTTAGTGTAAGGCTGACCAGTATCTGCCAGCCTGCCACTAAAAGACAAGTTTCTGACCTCATGAGGTGAGAGTATTTGTGCTCTCTGGAGCCTGAAGAAAAGCCTGCTCTGGGTGGAGGTGCTTCACTCCTCCCACCTGCAGGATCTGGAACACTTGGCAGTGAGCCTCAGAGGCTCAGGCCTCCTGTTACAGTGCCCCAGGGCACTCCAGCTAGTGAAGATGCCTGCCCCCCGGATAAAGTCCCACTTTTGGTGGTAAGTCTGGCAGGAAAATTAAGTAAAACAGGGAGGAGTTTCCACTCCAGCTAGGACCACCCCTAAGGTGTCCAGAGCTGAAGTGACCTCCCTCCCTGTAGAATTCTCTTACTTAGTTTGGAGGACAGCGACCAATAGGGTTAGAAATGTGGCACCCTTTGCAAAGGGAGTGGTCATAGGAAGGGTGCAACCACGCTCAGGGACAGTAGCCATTGCCTACTGCCCTCTGACCCCTGTAACGCCTCTAAATCAAGCATTTCAGGGCTCCCCTGAACCTAGCTCACCAGATTCCTGGTGATCTCAACAAGAAGAAGAAAGAAGCAAGAAAGACTGCTAAGCCGACCCCAGCAAAGAGGACTCCAGACATCAACTGTCTTTGCCCCAGCCCTACCGGCCTGTTTGCAGCTTCAGAAGCCCTGCTACAAAAAGGTGACGCATCCTCCCGGACCAGCGACCACTCCAAACCCCCAGAGGACTGCCTGCCCACCAAAGGACCAAGAACTCCCAAGGACCGCGGTCCTGTCCACAAGAAACCCCAAGAAGGACTCCAGAAGCAACCTGGATCTGCAAGTCTTGTGACTCTGCACCCGATGCCCAAGGCCTGAGTCGAGGTGGCCCACCATTCCAGAGCAGGTCCCCAGGCGATTCTGACCTTGTGTCCACCCTGGGTTCACCCCTCCTGGCCAACACTACAATGCCTCCAGCATAAATCCCAAGGACCCCCGACTGCAAGAGAACCTTACAAAGATACCAGACGCCCAAAAGTACTCCTGCACCCGGAGCCCTCTGGCCTTGGGAATCTTACCACCGGTCCAGCAACGTTCAGCAGGCGGCCCTCCTCCTTGCCCAGCCTGTGGTTTTACGGAACCGACCCCCTGAATCCAGCCTGCAGCATCTGTGGCCCTCTGGGTCCTACCCACCCAGTTGCCCTGTGCCACTGAGGGTGTGTGTTTGGTGCTAAACTGTGCCCAATCATCCCCTTCCACCCCTCTCCCACCCTCCAGTGCTCACCCACAGATGTGCTCTCTGAAGTTACAGGCCTGTTTCCGAGTAACCAAAGTCTCCATAGGATCCCATTCTAAATCCAGCCCCAACTTTGACCTCTGCACCTGGCCGGCTGTGAACTTATGAAGGGGAAAAGCATTACTTGCCGGTAAACTGTTTTATTTGCCAAACTCAAACAAAGTGCAGTTGAGACATATGTTCAATACTTACTTGCAAATGTACATACCTACAACAAGATCCATCTGGTAGAGACTATGTAGCTACAGATTCCTTACCTTGGAATTCCCTGCCGTCCGCTTCGAATCCAGAATCTTTTTGCTGAGCAATACCCTGCGTGCGTCGTCAGGTGGCATCGTTCAGATCTGTGTGCATTGTCCGACTTTGCGTGGCTTCGTCAGCGTCATTGGAGCCGTCTGTCTCCTATAAGTGTACCACCCCGGCCCGCGTATGTCAGTTCTTTTCCTTCCACTCCGGTAAAGCGCAGGTCTGGGATCGAGCTACCCTTTGGCTTTTTTTGCAAGCCTTTTTTGAGCATTTTGTCAAAGATTTTTTCGTGTCTGTGCGAGGAATATCATCTAGGAAGATGGGGTTTAAGCCGTGTGGTGCCGGCCATCGCGCCATGTCGGTGACAGACACCCACCAGGTATGTCTCTGGTTCCTCGACAGGGACCATGACTCGAATTCATGCTCAGACTGCCAGCCATGCCGCCGAAGGCTTTCAGAGAGCGGTCTCTGAAGCTCATGGCAGCCCGGCAGTTGACTTCGGTCGGTGCAACTCCTAAGAGGGCATGCTCCCGCTCAAGGAGGTCGTTGCTGGACCGCTCCAGGAGCTCCAAGTCCTCTTCTCACTCGAGGTCCTTGGGGCACTCAGGGAAGAGGCACAAGAAGTCGTCGTCCAAGAGGACTTTAGCATGCCCATTGGCCAACGATGCATCACAGGAACGTCGAAGTTCCAAGCAAGGTTCAGTGGAGCCGATGCCAGAGACGACTTCGCGCCTTCCCCTCCCTTATCTGGAAGCCAGAGCAACCCCTGCTCCAATTAAAGACTTCTACGAAGGGATGTGCCTCTTTTTTGAGCGGGCTGCCCCGTTGGTGGGTCTTCGGACCCCGCGGGACAGCAGGGGTCCCATCAGGTTCGACACGGGCGGCTTCAGCCTCCGTGCCGTTGGGTACCCCGGGACCATATATCGGATCCAAACCTGCACCCGTTCCACACAGTCTGCCTCATCTGGCGCCGGGTCCGATGTTGACGCTCCCCCCACCGCTGGCACCCACTGGTGGTGGGAGCCCCATCCTCATTCCAGATGAGCCGGAACGACGTCACACGATGCCGGTTTCGACTTCGACAGCGCCAACGTAGCCCGGATCAGTGCCTGAGACTTATTCTGACCAGCCAGGCACAGGTGAGGAATGGGAGGGGTCTGAGGACCCTTTAGACTATGGATTAGAGGAACAGGACTGGTATGAGGAACTAGGGAAAACCAGCGGACTGGATGTTTCTCCAGATATACTGGTATGCTATCACCTCCTGTGGCTACGGAGGAGGGAGCATCATACACCATGATGGTGCATAGAGCAGCTGAAGTCTTGGACCTGGAGTTGTCTACAGTGCCGGACGGGACTAACATCCTGACAGAGGTGCTTCAGCCGGGGGTTGCTATATCAGAGACAATGTTACCCTTCAACAAAACCCTTACTGATGTCCTGCAGAGGATGTGGTCCAAACCCAGCACATGATCTCCTGTAAATATGGCAATTGGCCGCTGCGATCGACCAGCTCCTACCAACCCTAGTTTCCTCACCCAACACCCCACCCTGGAGAGCCAGGTGATCTAAGCCTCGATTTCCCATGGTGCCTTCCCTTCCGCTCCCCCGGATATGAAATCCAAGAGGATGGACCAACTTGGAAGGAAGATGTTTTCTTCCTCCAGCCTGGCATTGAGTTCCTTGAACACCTCATGCCTATTGGGCCATCTTCCCATACTTTATGGGATATGGTGGCACAGGTGCTGCCCCAGGTCCCGGAGGGCGTACGGGAAACTCTCACTCAAGCTGTCAAGGATGGGAGAGATACAGCCAAGTATACAGTTCGGTGTGGATTGGACACGACCGACATGCTGGGCAGGGCAATTTCCTCAACAGTGGCCCTTTGTCGCCACGCCTGGCTTCGTACCACTTGCTTTTCAGGGGATGTCCAGGCAAATCTGATGGACATGCCCTTCGATGGCTCATGCCTTTTTGGAGAAAAGGCAGACTCAGTGTTTGAGTGGTTCAAGGACTCTCGAGCCACGACCAGATCCTTGGGCCTCTCGGCCCCCGCTCACCAGCAGCCTACCTATTGCCCCTTTTGAGGCTTTGGGAGGGGCGGGTACCACGCCAACTAAAGGTAACCTACCGTCCTCCAGATTCACAGCATCCATTACGAGGAAGAGGTCATGTTACATTCATACCCAAAGAGTCTAGCCAGAGGTCGGCCACCACCCAGCCTCCCTCTTCTGCAATGCCCAAGCCCTCTTAGTATGGTCTGCAAGACCATGCTTGTCCAGTTTGAGGGAGGATTCGATTTCATCTCCCTCACTAGTGGTCCATAACATCGGACAAATGGGTTTTGCAGATCATACAGAAGGGCTATTCCCTTCCGTTCCAGTCTTTCCCTCCCTCTATCCCTCCGTTGAAAGAACGGTTGATGGGAGAATCATTTAATCTTGCTCCTCGAGGAAGTTACAGCTCTCTTGGCCAAGGAAGACATAGAAAGGGTTACGATGTCAGAAGTAGGCAGTGGTTGTTATTCCTGCTACTTTCTGATTCAAAAAAAGAGCAAGGGTCTTCTCTGTATCTTGGATTTAAGGGGCGTCAATCTCTACTTCAAAAAGGAGAAATTCAAGATGCTCACTCTTGCTCAGGTCTTCTCTGCCCTAGACCAAGCAGACTGGATGGTAACGTTGGACTTGCAGGATGTGTATTTTCACCTCCCCATCCTCCCTGCACACAGGCGCTACTTGCAGTTCAAGCTGGGCCACGAGCACTTTCAGTTTACCATGCTCCCCTTCGGTCTCACCAGTGCCCCTCAGGTGTTTACCAAGGTGATGGCAGTGGTAGCAGCTCATGCACAGGTTATGAATTTCAGGCATCCCTTACCTCAGCAACTGGCTGTTGAAGGCTTCTACACCCCAGGCTCTTGTCACCCACCTTCAGACTACGGCGGACCTCCTGCATTTGCTGAGTATAGGAAGTTGGCTCTGTATATACAATCTCAAAGTGAGAGATAGTGTGCACAGAGTCCAAGGGTTCCCCTTAGAGGTTGATAGTGGCAAAATTAGATAATAATAATGCTCTATTTTGTGGTAGTGTGGTCGAGCAGTAGGCTTATCAGAGGGAAGTTGTAAGGAAATGGCTCCCTGTTGCAGTTACCCCCCCCCATTTTTTGCCTGATACTGACCTGACTGAGAAGTGTGCTGGGACCCTGCTTACCAGGCCCCAGCACCAGTGTTCTTTCACCTAAAATGTACCATTGTTTCCACAATTGGCACACCCCTGGCACACAGATAAGTCCCTTGTAAAAGGTACCAAGGGCCCTGTGACCAGGGAAGGTCCCTAAGGGCTGCAGCATATGTTGTGTTACTCTAAGGGCCCCTCACCTAACACATGCACACTGCCATTGCAGATTGTGTGTGTTGGTGGGGAGAGAAAGGCAAAGTCGACATGGCATCCCCCTCAGGATGCCATGCACACAAAATGCTGCCTGTGGCATAGGTAAGTCACCCCTCTAGCAGGCCTTACAGCCCTAAGGCAGGGTGCACTATACCACAGGTGAGGGCATAGCTGCATGAACAATATGCCCCTACAGTATCTAAGTCTATTTTTCGACATTGTAAGTACAGTGTGGCCATATTAAGTATATGGTCTGGGAGTTTGTCAAAAACTAACTCCACAGCTCCATAATGGCTACACTGAATACTGGGAAGTTTGGTATCAAACCTCTCAGAATAATAAACCCACACTGATGGCAGTGTTGGATTTATTTCAAAATGCACACAGAGGGCATCTTAGAGATGCCCCCTGTATTTTACCCAATCCTTCAGTGCAGGACTGACTAGTCTGTGCCAGCCTGCTGCTGAGAGACGAGTTTCTGACCCCATGTGGTGAGGGCCTTTTTGCTCTCTGAGGACAGAAACAAAAGCCTGCTCTGGGTGGAGGTGCTTCACACCTCCCCCCTGCAGGAACTGTAACACCTAGCAGTGAGCCTCAAAGGCTCAGGCTTCGTGTTACAATGCCCCAGGGCACTCCAGCTAGTGGAGATGACCGCCCCATGGACACAGCCCCCACTTTTGGCGGCAAGTCCAAGGGAGATAATGAGAAAAACAAGGAGGAGTCACCCACCAGTCAGGACAGCCCCTAAGGTGTCCTGAGCTGAGGTGACCCCTGCCTTTAGAAGTCCTCCATCTTGATTTTGGAGGATTGCCCAATAGGAATAGGGATGTGACCCCCCCCCCTGCCCCTCAGGGAGGAGGCACAAAGAGGGTGTAGCCACCCTCAAGGACAGTAGCCATTGGCTACTGCCCTCCCAGACCTAAACACACCCCTAAATGAAGTATTTAGGGGCTCCCCAGACCCTAGGAAACTAGATTCCTGCAACCTGAAGACGAAGGACTGCTGACCTGAAGCCCTGCAGAGAAGACGGAGACAACAACTGCTTTGGCCCCAGCCCTACCGGCCTGTCTCCCCACTTCAAGAAAAACTGTGACGCGTCCCCCAGGGTCCAGCGACCTCTGAAGCCTCAGAGGACTGCCCTGCATCTAAAAGGACCAAGAACTCCCGAGTACAGCGGCCCTGTTCCAAAGAAACTGCAACTTTGCAACAAAGAAGCAACTTTTAAAGACTACGCGTTTCCCGCCGGAAGCGTGAGACTTTCCACTCTGCACCCGATGCCCCCGGCTCGACCGGTGGAAAACCAACACTACAGGGAGGGCTCCCCGGCGACTGCGAGCCCATGAGTAGCCAGAGTTGAGCCCCCACAGCGACGCATGCAGAGGGAATCCAGAGGCTCCCCCTGACCGCGACTGCCTGCTTGAAAGAACCCGACGCCTTGGAAACACACTGCACCCGCAGCCCCCAGGACCTGAAGGATCCGACCTCCAGTGCAGGAGCGGCCCCCAGGTGGCCCTCTCGCTTGCCCAGGTGGTGGCTACCCCGAGGAGCCCCCCGCCCCCCTTCCCTGCCTGCATCGCTGAAGAGACCCCTGGGTCTCCCATTGAAACCTATTGCAAACCCGACGCCTGTTGGCACTCTGCACCTGGCCGTCCCTGTGCCACTGAGGGTGTACTTTCTGTGCTGACTTGTGTGTCCCCCCGGTGCCCTACAAAACCCCCCCTGGTCTGCCCTCCGAAGTTGCTGGTACTTACCTGCTGGCAGACTGTAACCGGGGCACCCCTATTTCCATTGAAGCCTATGCGTTTTGGGCACCACTTTGACCTCTGCACCTGACCGGCCCTGAGCTGCTGGTGTGGTAACTTTGGGGTTGCCCTGAACCCCCAACGGTGGGCTACCTTGGACCCAACTTTGAACCCTGTAAGTGCTTTACTTACCTGAAAAACTAACAAATACTTACCTCCCACAGGAACTGTTGAATTTTGCACTGTCCAATTTTAAAATAGCTTATTGCCATTTTTACCAAAACTGTACATGCTATTGTGGTGATTCAAGGTTCCTAAGATACCTGAGTGAAATACCTTTTATTTAAAGTATTGTTTGTAAATCTTGAACCTGTGGTTCTTAAAATAAACTAAGAAAATATATTTTTCTATATAAAAACCTATTGGCCTGGAATTGTCTTTGAGAGTGTGTTCCTCATTTATTGCCTGTGTGTGTACAACAAATGCTTAACACTACCCTCTGATAAGCCTACTGCTCGACCACGCTACCACAAAATAGAGCATTAGAATTATCTCTTTTTGCCACTATCTTTCCTCTAAGGGGAACCCTTGGACTCTGTGCATGCTATTTCTTACTCTGAAATAGTACATACAGAGCCAACTTCCTACAGTAGTGTTAAGCATTTGTTGTACACACACAGGCAATAAATGAGAACACACACTCAAAGACTTAACTCCAGGCCAATAGGGTTTTATATAGAAAGATATTCTTTTCTTAATTTATTTTTAGAACCACAAGATTCAAATTTGAGGAAAGCACATAAATTGTAAGGTACTTCACACAGGTAAGTATAGAACTTTGATTTTAAACAGTAGTACACACAGTTTTGGGAAAAATGGCAAATGATTTTAAAAGTGGAACCTGCAAAAATCAACAGTTCCTGGGGGAGGTAAGTATTGGCTAGTATTTCAGGTAAGTAAAGCACTTACACAGTCAGTCTCCTGGGCACAGCCAGCCCACCTTGGGGGTTCAAGACAACCCCAAGGCCATGGAGTTAGTCATTGAGTGTGCGCCTCATTTCTTCACTCTGTGTGTACAATAAAGGCTCTGCACTACCCTCTGATAAACACAACTGCTTGCTACCACAAAAGAGAGCATTAGTATTATGTACTTTAGCCTCTCCTAAGCCTCTGGTGAACCCCTGGACTCTGTGCACACTATATCCCATTTTGATATAGTATATACAGAGCCAGCTTCCTACTGTTCCCCAATGGGATCTTAATTTGGTTTTAACCTACTTGATATGTTGTCCCTTTAAAACCATGCATTGATGTTCTCTAAGACTGCTCCCAATCAAGACAGTCTTCTTTGTGGCCATAATATTAGCCAGTAGGGTCAGCAAGGTACAGGCTCTTTCAAATCATCCTCCCTCCGTACACCAGCTTCTTCCCAGACAACCTGGTTCTCATACTCTCTGAATCTTTTCTGCAGAAGTTGGTGACACCTTTCCACTTCTGCCAAAGCATCGAGCTGCCAACCTTCTTTTTTCCTCTTCACCCCTCCAAGGAGAAAGAGAGGGGTACTGTTCAAGATTTCCCAGATCCAGTCTGATGCATGTGGGAATATTCAAAGGTAAGGAATCTTGACTAGATAGTCTCTACCACAAAAGGCATTACTGAAGGTAAGTAATGGGTGCTTACAGCACATTTCCACTGCACCATTTGTTCATCAGGTTCTGAGGAAGATTTTTCCGAATCAGGCTCAACTTGTCCTTGCCTCAGACTGCCCATGAAGGGTATAAGTGCAGATCTCCTGGGCGGCTTCCAGCTCTCCTCTTCTGCTCAGGGCAAATATCCTTTCCCAGTTAGAAAAAAATATATTACCCCTCCTCAGCATGACAATTTACTCTGGAACATGGAATAGATTTATCTTTGTGTGCAAAGGAAAACATTGGGTCCCTTGTAAGCTTACCAGTCAGAGGTTCTTCTTTTTGTGCTTTTGCTGGCCGGGAGGACTCTGTGATCTGCAGATCAACCGTCAGGGGATCTATAATTGTTGCCTTGCTGGCATTTCTTCCAAACCAGCCATCCTTGTATTAATCTCCAGTCATGATATAGGCCCTCATTCTGACCTTGGCGGGCGGCGGAGGCCGCCCGCCAAAGTCCCGCCGTCAGGTTACCGTTCCGCGGTCGAAAGACCGCGGCGGTAATTCTGACTTTCCCGCTGGGCTGGCGGGCGGTCTCCTTCAGACCGCCAGCCAGCCCAGCGGGAAAGATGCTTCCACGATGAAGCCGGCTCGGAATCGAGCCGGCGGAGTGGAAGCTGTGCGACGGGTGCAGTTGCACCCGTCGCGTATTTCACTGTCTGCGCAGCAGACAGTGAAATACATGTAGGGGCCCTCTTACGGGGGCCCCTGCAATGCCCATGCCAGTGGCATGGGCACTGCAGGGGCCCCCAGGGGCCCCGCGACCCCCCCTACCGCCATCCGGATCTCGGCGGTCCGACCGCCGGGATCTGGATGGCGGTAGGGGGGGTCGGAATCCCCGCGGCGGTGCAGCAAGCTGCGCCGCCGCGGAGGATTCAATGGGGCCGCGGTACACTGGCGGGACCCCGCCAGTGGTGCCGGTCCGACCGCGGCTTTATCGCCGCGGTCGGAATCCCCATTGGAGCACCGCCGGCTTGTCGGCGGTGCTCCCGCGGTCCTCCGCCCTGGCGGTCAAAGACCGCCAGGGTCAGAATGAGGGCCATAGTTTTTAAAGGGACTAAGAAACATGCTTTCAGCAACTCCTTTTGTGCTCCCCCAGTGGGACTTTTGAACCTTGTTTGGACTTGATTAATGGACTCTGCTTTTGAACTCCTCCGGAGCTGCTATCTGAGGCTGTTGACTATTGGAGCATTTTTTCTGTGACCAGGACTATGGTCGGGGATACCAATTTGTTACAAGCTTTAAACGTCTGTCTGCCCTAAACGTTCTGTATTCCCGAACAGGAAGTCATCTGAACAAAAGCAGCTTTCCTTTCCATCTTTTGTCAATGAAACTTCTTACCTTTTGTCCTCTCCTTCATCCCACCAAGGAAGAGGAGAGGTTACACTGATTAAACTGGAGAAGAGCTGTTCGGTGTTACACTTCTCCACACCAAGGTGATCAGATCTGCTGACCAGCTTTTAGTGCGGTATACAGGCAGCATTAAAAGCAAGACATTCGAAAAGACTACCATATCGTGGTGAATAATACTGTGTATGTTACTTTGACCAGGGTTGTTGTTTTGACTGAATTCTGTGGTCTGGTGACCTTGGTGTTCCTTCAAACTTTCGCCAAGCATTGTTTGGATTCAAAGGTGAAAAGCATGGTTCAGAATTTACTCACCTG
The DNA here is from genome assembly GCF_031143425.1 of Pleurodeles waltl. Taxonomy (NCBI): domain Eukaryota; kingdom Metazoa; phylum Chordata; class Amphibia; order Caudata; family Salamandridae; genus Pleurodeles; species Pleurodeles waltl. The sequence continues at coordinate 982,235,367 of NC_090437.1, forward strand.
GCCGGTCCCTCAGATCCGCCAGTTGAGAGGGGCATTTTTCTAATTTGAAATCTATTCTGCAGGTGAGAAATCCCCAGGTAGAAGTATTTTTCAGAAGAAAAGTTACTTACTTTTGCTAACAGTGTTTATTGCATACTCTACCTGCAGTTTCAATACAGGTGGCTATAAATCAAGTTAAAAAGGTTCTAATTTAGATTTTTGCGCTGCAGTGCTTTAAATCGATTGTCGGTCTTCGTCTCTGCCTATAAGGTTGCAGGGCTGCATCCTACAGTCCACACAGAAACATGGTTCCCTTTTTTACAAACAAAGAATCCTGCCTGCATTGGCGCTAGGCAACAGTTTGTGCTCGAGTGCAGACAGAGAGGATGAATGAGCAGTATAATGTGAATATAGTGCATTCCTGCCCTTTCACACAGTGCAGCAATGTGGTTTGCCGTGCTATATTGCATGAATATTTGACATGCCCCTGAATTCTCTCAATACAGGTGGCATGAGGTGTGACGGTTCTTTCCCAAAAGGCTGTCCCCCTTGTGGGGTTTTTTGGGATGGAACATGTGAAATCTGTGAACTAATGAGGGGTTGTGAACATGTGCTGCCTGTTCCCAGGATCTATCGTCATAGGAGTATCCCACCCTGTCCAATGGATAGTAGAGTTTGCCATCTAGTCTCTTTGAATCAATGATTAGACTGACCTCAAATTCATCGTGGCCTTCAAAGACAATTGGTGGTGGTTCAGAATGAGAGAAAGGTCAAAGGGTTTCCGGAGGATCGGAGTGCCACCTGATGGGGTACCTGAATTTGTTGTTGCCTGTCTATTTAGCTACTACCAATCATGCGCTGGAAGGTAACTTGATTCTCACCAAGACTGTCAGAGTGGAGCACTACTCAGAAGCTCATAGGCATCCTCCTATTTCTGAATAAAATGGCTCTGCCGTGTTATAATGTAGCATTACAGATCAGATAAACCTTTTTTCTAGGTGTCCTGGCATGTAAGTGCTCTGAAACAAGTAAATAGCGAAAGGTTGGGTAGGGAACTGATGGAGAATTGACATCAGTCTGACACTTCAACTCCATTGACATCGTTGTGGTTATGTTTTTGGAACTGAGATGGATCGGAGGTGAGGCACAGACTGGCGGCAACGGATCGAGGTACATTTAATGGACCTGGCCCTTGGAACCCTTGATTGTCCTGTGTGTGAGTGGTGGTGGGGGAAAGCCAGCAGAGGTAGTCGTAGGCCAGAAAAACTAAGACGACGAGGGATAAAGAACCCAAGCCACTCCGACAGGGGCAGATGGACCGCTGTACGAAGGTGGTGAACCCCCTGCCCTGTTCCACTCCCCCACCTCCCTCCCCCCCCCAAATGACCACCCCACCCCCCTGTTGCGGACCCTCCGGCGGCACCTGACAATGCTGCCTTCTGTCAGCTATTCAATCCTCGAGCGAGGCGCTGGAGGGACGAGGGGGAAAAGTACGCTCAGAGGTATCCCTCCTGCGTCAGGATTTCTCAAAAGTGGCAGAAAGGGTCACCTCGGCGGAAATGCAGATATCGGATTTGGAAGACATGGTCCAGAATCTCAGCAAGGAAATTGTTGAGACTAGAGTGCTCAACAAAAGATATCATGTGGCGGCTCGAGGATGTGGAAAACCGGGCCCGCAGGAACAATCTGAGATTCATGGGCTTCCTGGAAGGATTGGAGGGGATAAACGTGGGTCGTTTTCTGGAAACGTGGCCAAAAAGTGTCTTGCCGACAGAGAAAGTCTCGTCCTGCTTAGTGATTGAAGGTGCCCACCGGGCCCTGGTGATCCAGAGGAGAGGCTGGGGAGTGGATTTGGTGCCAGACATGGGAGTGATGACCTAGAGTGGGTCCACAGTGGGGTCTCCGCACCCGTTGGTGGTGCCATCACCCAACTAGAAACAGAGTAGGTGGTTCTCGGGGTGGGGTGGGGGGGGGGGTCCAGATGATGGCGACAAAGCAGTAAGCTGGGTCCGAAGAAATAGGAGCTGAACGTGATAGCACCAACCTGTGCAGGGATGAAGCGGAGCAGCAGGTGGTGCTGGACCGTAACCTAGACATAGCACATGTTCCTTCGTGTTGAGGGGTGTGGCAGGTGGCCTTCGAGTGTGGAGGCGACCTTTGAGTTGTAATTTCGTGTTGAAGGGGTAGGGTGGGGGGCTACAGACCTCTCGACTCCTGGTGAGGGGCTCATGGGAGGTGGGGTTGGGTTGCAGGGATTTTTTTTGTGCCTGTTTTATGTTGATGTGGGTTACACCACAGACATGTAGGCATACTAGGTCCCGCAGTCTGTATAGCTGGCACTTGATTGTCCTGCCCAGCCGCCTGGGAGTAGGGGAATAGGATGCCTATTCCCCCCCACCCCCCGATCCCCCTTCACATCGAGATCCCTACTCAAGCATAATGGCTTCCACAAGTGATATGTGGCCCCCCTGAGTCAATATGAGGGCCTTTTCTGTGCTATCTTGGAATGTAAATGGACTTGGAGATAGCGTTAAACAAGGTCTGGTGGCTCAGTACATAAAGAGAATACACCCAGATGTTGTGTTTCTACAGGAGACACATCTCATGGGCACCAGGTGTAAATTTCTGTGGAGAGGACCCTATGTTACACTGGCACACCAGGTTATACATTTGGATCCAGGGGAGTGGCGATTTTAATCTATAAAACCCTGCCTTTTCATATTTTGAGACAGTGGGTGTACCCACCTGGAAGGTACGTGGGGATACAGGGACTCTGGGGTAAAGAGTAAGTATTGCTCCTAAGTGTATATACCCCACCTAGACTTCAGGCTTCTGTCCTAGATAAGGTTGCAGATATTTTATTGGCAGCGGACGCCTCGACCCATATGGTGCGAGGTGACTTTAAGGACGTAATAGACAAAGAGCTTGATCGCTCAGGGATGTCTTTGGGTAGGGGCTCACATACTCCATTGTAGCAATTAGCGGCAATGCTGGGCTTGTCAGATCTTTGGAGACGCGTCCTCCCCACGGACAGGAAATACTCCTAGTTTTCAGGGGCGCATGAAGTATTTTCTAGGTTGGATTACATTTTTGCCCCTGCAGGGGAATTGGAGGTGGTCCGCCAGGTGGACTATCTGGCCAGGGGTTTATTGTACCATTCCACCTTGATGCTATGGATTGGCAAGTCAGAAGGGAGACCCCAAAAATGGAAGCTCGGGCGTGGAGCCTAATAGACTGCGAGGTGGCGCATGGGCTCTGTTTAGACACAGAACTAAACTTCTGGGAAAGTCAATCGAGTCCCTGGTGATACTCTGGGAGGCGTATAAGACTGATAAGGGAGAGTGCGCAGAACTTAGTGGCGCGGAAGAGGAAGGCGACGTCGGAAAAGCTGGAAAAATAGGAACAGCAACTTCTAGAGATGGAAGGGGCTCTGGCACTGATGCCGGCTCCTCCGACCCTTCGCCCTATGGAGCTAACTAGAGCGGAATATAGAGCAGTGGCAGAGTCAGAAAGCAGAGCTCGGCTTCGCAATACCCATTATAGGTGCTATGAAATGGGTGACAAGGCAGGGAAGCTCCTGGCCTGGTTGAGTAGGAAAGAAATGGAGGCGAGGTGGGTGGATGAGGTGGAGACCCCAGGAGGGGGTGCGGGTGTCCGCGAAAATAGAAATTGGGGGAGCCTTTGCCGAATACTATTGGTCTTTGTACCGGGCCTGCCAGCTGCAAGAGCCGCATCACATAAGGGAGTACCTGCAGGGCATTGTGGTCCCCTCTTTGGACGCGGAGGGCCGGGAAACCTTAGAAGGGGGTTTAACCGTAGATGAGGTCAAACAGGCCATGGCAGGGCTGTGTGCAAGGAAAGCCCCAGGCCCTAATGGGTTCCCAGCGGAGCATTATAAAAGCTGAGAGAACTAGTGCCCCCCCGCCCCCCACCTCTTGGCGATGTTCTTGGAAGCAAGAAACCAAGTCACACTCCCACCGGATTTAAGGACGGCCGAAATAGTGGTTATTCATAAAGATGACCGACCAAGAATGTCCTGTGCATCGTATAGGCTGATTTCTCTCCTCAATGTAGAGTTGAAAGTGTTGGCCTCAGTATTAGACACACACCTTCAGGGTGTTCACAGAGACCAATCTGGCTTTATGCCAGGATGCTCCACGAGACATAACCTGAGATGTACCATAACTGGTTACATACCATCTTGCGCCGTTCGGACCTCCACATATTTTTGGCCCTGGATTCTGAAAAAGCATTTGACGCGGTCACTGACCCTTCCTGGAAGGCACTCTGGAGAGGATTGGGGCGGCTGCTCTGGTGGCCAGGGTGAACGGGGGACTCTCTCATCCAAATTTCCTATTGCAAGAGGCACCAGACAGGGTTGTCCCTTGTCCCCCTTGCTATTTGCACTCAGTATAGAATCCCTAGCATGTAAGATCCATACTCACCCCCAGATATTTCGGTTCAGGCTGACAGAAGGGGGAAGAGAGGAAGAACATCTCCTTATACGCCAATGATATCCTCCTCTATGTAGTATAACCCCTAGATTCTCTGCCATGCCTCTTCCAGATTTTTGCGGAATACAGGAGTTATTCTGGGTATCCGATCAACTGGGATAAATCGGTGCTATATGCACTACAGGAGGATACAGTTCCCCACTCCCTTCCGGGTCAACTCAACTATTCCAGTGAGGGCTTCAAATACCTTGGCATCTTCATGACGCAGATGGAGGAACTTTGTTGTGTCCGAAATCTAGGGAGGGTGACTGAAATGTGCAAGGCTGATATGGAGTGTTGGGGGAGCCTCCCTCTCACCCTGATGGGCAGGGTGGCCCTGTTTAAAATGATCCCCCTACCAAAGTTATTATATGTCCTACAACACATGTATTACCGGATCCCACAGGGGATGTTTCCCGCCCTGGAGCGGGATGTGCGGACCTTTTTATGGGAAAAGAAACACCCGCGCCTTGTGCTCAAAACCCTGCAACGTAATCAGTACAATGGGGGCCTATCCCCGCCGGATGTGGAAGCATATTACTGGGTTGCGCACTTGATCAACATTAATAAACTGGATGTTACCCCCCCGGTGACCACCCTACTTTAAGGCTGGAGAGATTGTAGTGGGAAAGGGGGTGGGTCTTGTCTCCGTTATTTATATGGCGGAAGGGGAGAGCGACGGCTACTGCTCACTATGCAGGTGGCTCTCGGAGCCTGGACCAGATCAACCAAGGTGCTGAGTTGGGTGTGCAGACCTACTAGGATGATCCCCCTGTGGGATGGTGGCTGGTTGTCAGAAATCGGAAAATTGACAGGATTTGAGACGTGGGATTGCATTGAAATTTCTAATCTTGGCAATGTGCTGGAAGGGGTGTATTTTATCAACTTCGCTGCACTGAGGGACGCCCTTGTGCTCAGCGAGACGCAGTTCTCTGCTATGCTAGACTGAGGCATGCTTGGAGAGCGGAGGGCCTCCCTGGGATGGAAATACCAGATATGCCCCGCTGGACGGTAGATTGTTGACTGAACAGTTAACAGTGAAAGCTGTCTCTGTGGTGTGTAGGACAATTAATAACAACATGCTGTGCACCCTTAGCAAACTACGCCACCGATGGGAGGCTGACTTAGGGGACATGGAGGATATTGATTGAGAGGACGCACTGTTGTTTCCCCAAGAAGTTGCCATCAGGTCAAGGCTAAAACTTATCCAGTATAAGATCCTCCATAGGATCTATTATGATAGGCAGTGTCTACATATTATGGGGCGGGCGCATCACCCGAACTGCGTACGATGTCCGGACAGATAGGCACTTTTTTCCATATCATCTGGGATTGCCTGGTACTACAGGAATACTGGATGAATATTGTGGGGGAACTACAGGGGGTGATTGCGGAGCAGCTACCTCTTGACCCCAAATATATCTTCCTGGGCATTCCCAAGGATGTAGATGTGCCCAGGGCAAAACTCTTATGCAATCTTGGGTTGGCGGTGGCTAAAAGAGTCATGGCCTGTTAATGTGGCATAGCGCATGGTCCCAAGGTTGAAACTTGGAGGAGAGGTATGGATGGTTTCATGATGGCAAACAGAGGCTGTCTGAGAAAGTTTGAAAGGATATGGAGCGCTTGGTTGATGTATCATTCACTGTCTCTGTAGGGAAGTAAGGAAGCAAGGTTGGGGTTTCACATGGGGTCCATGGAGATATGTAATCCAAGGCACGCTGGGAGGGGTTGGAAATGGGACTCACACGCAGGAAAACAGGGACTACATAAGGAACTGTTTAAGACTGCCAGAATGTCCGTAGGGGTTAGAGGGGTTTGGGGGGGGTGGGGGGAATTAGCGGTTGGTACCCACTTGTTACTTTTGGTGCCAAAGTACTGTGCTGTTCTGTATGTATTTTTTTTTTTATCTGGTAGGCACTGGTTGGCAAAATTTTATAAAAAGAGCTTAAAAAAAAAAAAAAGCCAACTCGTCCAGCCTTTATTAAAAACTCAAGTCTCCCGTGGGCAGCGAACTTACCCTGCAAGAAGAAACTTCAAAGAAAAGACTCTGCAGCTGTTACGCAACAAAAACCAGACACCAGGAGTGACCACTGCACCCCACATCCATGACCCGAGATGAAGCCAATTAACTATGCCAACACGTCGCTAGCTGCCCAGAGACAGAGTCCAGTGTGGTCTCACCCATCTTGGACTCTCCCGAGATGCCTGGACCCAGGCCCCCTCTCCCACAGGCTTGTGATGAGAGAAAATCCAACACCTGCAGCAACAACTGCACCCATGACCCCAGCTGAGGTGGGTCACTGGTGCCAACAACGTCCCCTGGCTCCTATGAGCTTGGGTCCACCCCTGCATGATTCGCTGACGACGACTGCAGCCTCAACGCACAGGACCCCCTGACAGCGAGTGCTCTCGGATGTGAAAAACCAATGCCTAAAGGCACCCCGTCATCAGTCGCCCCTGGACACAGGGGAAGAGGACCAAGAGTGTGCCCACCTCACCTAGCACCCCCAGTCTACTACGTACCTGCTTGTTGACCCTGACTGGCTTCCTAGCCAGAGTCTGCAGCCTGTCTTCACGAGGACCAAACTCCCATAGGAGACCATTGGGCACCCGACACCTTACTGCACCTCTCCACCCGACCGTCCCAGTGCGACCTTTGGTGTGGCTCTGATCATTGCTCATTACTTACCCTGACTCCCTGAGATTGGCTTCATAAGTCATTGTTAAGCCTGTGTTTGCTGAACCTTGTTTTTCTCCATAGGATATAATTGAGTGAACTCTGAAAAGTGCTGATTTCGAATACTGCAAAGTATTTATTCCTAAAAGTCTACTTGACTGATTACAAAGTTCTTGGGTTTGAAACATGTATAAAAAGAATTATTTTTCTAAATTGGTCCCAGATTTATTCTTTGAGTGTGTGTATCATTTATTGCCTCTGTGAGTACATCAAATGCTTAGCACTGCCCTCTGATAAACCTAACTGCTCTCCCACACTACCACAAATAGTGTTAGTCCCATCTACTATTGCCTTTGCAATACCAATTGGGGATCCCCTGGATTCTTTCCACAGTGTACTTTATTTTTAGCTTCCTACACTGGTCAAGAAGTATGTATAACCTAAGCAACAGAAATCATGTTCTATTGACAAAGAAACTTGTATCCTTCCAGTTTGTGATTGTTGCAAATTGTGCCACCCAAGTTCTAGTTGACTCCGTTCACCATTTAACTATTTCTAAATAATTTTTTATTCCAGTTGGCAGACAGTTGTTTATAGGAACCTGATATTTCCTATGGTGGTATTATATTGATATGGTGCAGTATTTGTTAGCAGTGGAAGGACAAAGATTTTGAGTACGGGCTACAATGCCATTCATGGAAATTTAGGTATGACGTTAAGTCCTTGCTCTGCCTTAAATCTTGAATTTCCTTTTGGGGCAATGATGTTATGCAAGTTTTAGAAAAGTAAAGGGGTGTGATTCAGAAATGATTTAGGTAGTGTTATGTATTTTTCACATGAAGTCAAGTTACAGTAAAGGTATTTCTTCAAATACACCTTCATGCATCATGAAAAAAACTGTCATGCAAAGATGGTATTATTGTAGTTGTTCAAACCTCATAGTCTTTCTCTCATCATTTTAGTTTGGGAAAAAAATAGCAAACGTAGATTGTGTGTTGATGTAGGACATCTTAACGCTAATTGTGTGTTGATTTAATATCTTATAAATCTAATATTTTGGTAGATGGTCACCATCTTCCAAATATTCTGGCTCGTATGACTGCAATGGATGGGGCCAAGTATTTTCCTACTCTGCATATAGATATTGTGTATCATCATATTCAGATGACAATGAGCAGTTACCATTTGAACACTGTTCCGACTCTTAATGATACGTATCTTGCTCATGGCTATTGGATTGGCATCAGCCGCTTCTGTGTTCAAGAGACTGTTGAATAGTATTTTTTGGTGAATGAAGGAGTTTGCTGATTTTTAAAGCAATATTATTGTTTTGCTGCTAACACAAGGCTACATTGGGAAAATGGTTAGAAACTTTGCAGAGTAGAGGCATGCCCCATCAAATGAATAAATATACATTTCTTTGCAAAGACGTAGTCAGGTGGATCTCAACAACCCCCTCCCTAACTCTCCCCCAACTCCAACCCTTTTCCTCCCCCTACCCAAAACAAAGTTATTCCTGGAAGCTGGGGACCCCGGTCCAAACATAGTTGATGATTTGAATTGCAAAAGAATACACAAAAAATACAGAAACAAGCATTCATCAAACACATACCCAAATGATAAGACATTTTATTTAATTTGCAAACGATATAAATTTAAAACAACTTTAATTTTCATAGTAAGGTTGGAGCTTTTCTAAATTTTGTTGAAGCCATGCATCATCCACACTATATTCTGTTTGATGCACCTGCACTGCTTTCACAAATCAGTCTGAGGATAGTAATGTAATTTCTAGCTTCCAGTTTCAACTTCCTTGACAATTATAGTATATTTTAAAACATTTTATTGTACTTTTAGCCTCTTTATTTATATACGCTTTAATAATATGTTAATATTTAAATTTCTAAGCAGTCGCAGACCCCCTGAGGAGGTTTTCTGGACCCCCACTGGTTACCGGAGTACAGGTTGGGAACCACTGACGTAGAATAGTTTGTTGACCGCATCGAAGTTGGTCGCAGCAGGCAAAAGCATTGTTTGGTTGAAGCCTGTTGTTTTGGTTTGACTGACCATCTAAATTACTGATTTGTTCTGAGAATGGAATTTCAATTTAAAATAATGAAGAATGTATTGTAGATTATTATTTTTTTTTTTAACTTAGTTTAGTTTGAGAGGATTATGGTGAGGATGACTGGCACCAAGGCTTTAAATCTGATAAAACCTTGGAATTGGAGATGGTCAGTGGAGGTGGTGTTATATTTTAACTTAAAAGTATTCTTGAAGGCTAAGGATTTTTTACCTTGTGAGGGTAAGGATTGCAGAAAGTCTAACAACTGTTTGAAAATTCACACTATACTTTTGATTCCTGTTGCTTTTCCTGAGGGTCCTTGGCTCCATTTAGCCATGGGTTGTCTACATTTCATTTTCTCAGACATGACTAAGTGTGTTAGTCTGACTGATGTTTTTTTTTTTTTTTTCAAATGGGTTGAGTGGAAATTGCCCAACGTACATCCTACAAAATGAAATTAGTTCTGCTTCGAAGTAGGATTATTCAGAAAAGCACACTTAAGTCTTTGTGTTCATAAAGGTGATGTCTGAGAAGTTTTAGGGCAATATTGTAATTTTGCATTGTGTTTCAAATAAATATTATGTAATATACTCAGAGAGGTGGTATCTGTAATACACAGTGTAAAAAGTGATATTGAGCAAAAATATTTGAGGTTCATTTTTCCAGAAGGGAACAGTGCTGTTACTGTGAAAGGTGATTTGGTCAAAACTAAGAATCTATGATTTGTCAGCAAACAACTTTAGTTTGTCTGCCCTATAGAAGGCCCTGCAGAAGTTTGTCGTACTGCCTGATCCTCTGTCACATCTAAATATTATCAGCAGAGTCTCAGTGGATTAACTAAAGATAACAGTTTAAAGACAAAGGGGGTCATTCTGACCCTGGCGGCCGGTGACCGCCAGGGTCACCGACCACGGGAGCACCGCCAACAGGCTGGCGGTGCTCCCGAGGGCATTCTGACCGCGGCGGTTCAGCCGCAGTCAGAAAGGGTAAACCGGCGGTCTCCCGCCGGTTTACCACTGCCCTACAGAATCCTCCATGGCTGCGGAGCGCGCTCCGCAGCCATGGGGATTCTGACACCCCCTACCGCCATCCTGTTCCTGGCGGGTCTCCCGCCAGGAACAGGATGGCGGTAGGGGGTGCCGCGGGGCCCCTGGGGGCCCCTGCAGTGCCCATGCCCATGGCATGGGCACTGCAGGGGCCCCCGTAAGAGGGCCCCGCAAAGTATTTCAGTGTCTGAAAAGCAGACACTGAAATACGCGACGGGTGCAACTGCACCCGTCGCACCCCTGCAACTACGCCGGCTCAATTCTGAGCCGGCGTCCTCGTTGCAGGGGCATTTCCTCTGGGCCGGCGGGCGCTCTTTTGGAGAGCGCCCGCCGGCCCAGAGGAAATGTCTGAATGGCCGCCGCGGTCTTCTGACCGCGGTGCGGTCATTTGGCGGCGGTACCTTGGCGGACGGCCTCCGCCGTCCGCCAAGGTCATAATCAGGGCCAAAATCCTTTGGAAATGAGGATTTAGTTTTCTATTAGATTTTGACCATCTGAAGGTTGAGGAGGTTTGCAGTAATTTGGCGCACAACAGTTTTTGCCATGTTCAAGTTCTGAACGTTCTTGTGTTATAAATGAAGACATTGTAGAATCAGAGTCCTAAATCTGCATGAAGTTCAAGAAAGATTAATTAAAAATAAGAATCTGAAAAATTGTTTAGTTGCTTCCTGGTTTTAATTAGTTCTCTGTGTTTGACTCATTTGCTTTCTAAAGATCAATTATTTATTGTTTTGCCAGGTTTTGCATAGAATTTACTTTTGTGTTACGGGGAGATGTGTTGTGGTGGCTTTTTGTGTTTTGGGGCAGGGGGTGGGGCTTGTGTTGTGCTGGCTTTCCGGCTTCATGGGTGTGCTTGGTCTCATGCTTTAGTTTTTCGCCTCTCCTTCGCTCATGTGACTTCTCCTTGTTCTGTGGCATGGTGTTTTGTCTCCTGTTAGGGATCATGGTCTTTTTAATTGTTGTAATATCAAAAGCTGCTTTTGTTGGAACCGCTGATCGGATAGATGTTTGAATAAAGATGAAGTCTCAACCTTACACATTGATCTTATTTTTTGTTTATTTCATTTTATAGTTTGTTTTCAAAAAATTTGCTGGCGCTTTATCTACCAATAACCTCTCAAAGGCAAAGGGGAAGCCCTGTATTGTCTTGACCTTGAGAAAGCCCTCTTTTATTGGTACCAGATCAAAGGAGTGCAGAATGCATGATGAGTTAATAAACTGATTGGTGGTGATTCTCAAGTATGATTTACATAAGGCAGGCCTCTGGGCAAAATATGATGGGTTTGAATGCTAGCCAGAGCGATTTCCAGTGGTTAGGTTATTTGCAAACCTTCCTCCCATCACCTTTTGTATTTTGATAGGTGGCTGGGTTCACAATGTAAAATCCTTTTGCCAGCGCTCATTTCCTTGTTGGGAATAATTTTAAAGGGTGTGAATCTGCTAAACATTATTAGATGTATACAACTACATTACAAATGTGATGCTAATTAACTTTAGTCTGAGGATGCTTCATTTGTAATAGCAGTGTGTGCTATATTGTGGATGTAAAATAAGTTTCTGTATACTAAGTGTTTGTGCTTGTCTTCAGGTTTAACTCATTAACCAGTGTGCACACATGGCAGATTGGTTCAAGTGTGTAATAAGCTAGCAGAAGTAAATGACAGTCAAAAAATACACTGTAAAAGCACAGTATGATAAACGGCTGCATTTCTTTCCTATTTATAACTAGGATTTCAATTGGAGCAACAACTTGGTGAAGTTTCTTTGCAAACAGCCCTGTCATGTTCATCACGTCATTATGCTGGAAGGTCCTTCCAGATTTTTAGGGCCCTTAAGCAGCCTCTTTCTGCAGAGTCTTTATCTGATGTCCTTTCCCGTCTTTTAGAGACAGTTGGAGATACAGGAGAAGAAGCTCAGGTTGGTATATCAGTTCATTCTTGTGCTGCTCAACAATTCCATGCAATTTACACCATAATTTTGTTTTAATGTAATTTTCCGGTTTGCGGAGATATACACAAATAGTAGAAAAATGTTGGTGTGAGTAAATTTATGTTGTGGTTCGCAAGTATCAAGCAAACTATAGACAAATCTTAATGATGCCTAAATCTGCGTGTTTTAAATTTTGCTAAAACATTTGTTCTGTAGTATGCATTCTGTTGATGCATACATCAGATAAGACATTTTAAGGATGTTGAAAATCAGGGTAGTTTCATGATAATATAGATGAATGATTCCGATGACAAAGCCATTGCACTCTGAGGTGACTTGCAATATCCTTCTAGCCTTATCGGAGAGTATTTCATTCCTTATAATCTATTATAAACCATTCCCATTGCTACAAACGTCATATGAAGGAGAGAGTATGGTTGCAGACATAATGAATTAGTGAAGTCTGTAGTGTTAAGTTATACACACACAAGCAGATGAGAATCAATTCAGAGTAAGTCATATCAAAACATACTTTATTTCAAAATATGTGGAAACATGCAGTGAGATTCTGGCTTTCCTGTTGGCACCCATAGCATTAATAAAATAACATCTTGCTATAAATATATCATTTCTTGTGATCACTGTTGGTTTTATGAACAAAGATCAGAAAGAAAAGTCAGTTCTCCGTTTAGTTGTTCAAACTGCAGCTATAATTATGCTTTTTAATCCATTTCTCCCCTTTACTGTTACCTCTGGTGGGACTGCTGCATCTGGCAGGAGGCATTATGACATCAAAACTCAACTGTATTAAGTTATTACAGTTAAGCAGCTACTTTTCTGGACCCTTTAGAATTCCAGCTCCAAGACCCCATGGACTGGTGCATGGACCTGGGTGAAGCCATTGGACTGATTAGCTCCCCAGATATTGGCATGCTCTCTCCCCCTACGGTGGCAACAGAGGAGGGAGCTTCATTTTCAGTGATGCTGCAGAGAGCAGCCGAGGTTCTGGACCTTGAGCTACCTTGGGTGTCAGTCAGATCTAACCTCCTGACAGAGGTGCTTTAACCTCTGAACCCCTGCTCCCCTTTAATGAAGACCTTAAGGACGTACTTCTGGGTTCTTGGTACAAACACAGCACAGGGGCTCCTGTGAACAAGACTATTGCTCGCCCCCATCGCCCTGCACTGGGTGACCCAGGTTTCCTAATACATCACCCTACCGCTGAGAGCTTGGTTATCCAAGCTTCCACTTCCTGGGGGGTGGAGGGCACATTCACTTCCCTGCTCCTCCCGAACAGGGAATCCAAGAGGCCTGACACACCTGGAAAGAAGATTTTTTTTTTCCTCCGCCAGACTGTTCGTGAATTCCGCATGACTTTTGGGTTGTTGTTCCCACACGCTGTGGGATGCAGTTGCGTGCTTGCTGCCACAGGTCCCAGAGGAGCCCTGGCCTCTACTTTCTCAAACAGTTGCTAATTGGAGCGACGCAGCAAAGCTGACGATCTGATGTGGACTGGACATGACCAACTCACTGGGCAGAGTGGTTGCATCAACAGTGACCCAAGCTAACCTGCTGGACATGCTCTTTGATGGCACCTCTCTGTTTGTAGAGAAAGCAGACTTGGCACTCGAGCGCTTTAAGGAATCCCAGGCTGCAACCAGCCCCTCTCCCACCTCAGTCTACTTTTCACCCCTTTCGTGGCTACGTAAGGGGCGTCCAACCACGTCTGATCCCCTCCATCCACCATGCTGCCCAGCCTCTGCGTGCCCGGGGACATGGGATAGCCACCATCTTCGTGGATCAGGGAGCCAGCCATCTGGCCAGACCACTAGCCACCCCACCCAAATAGCTGCTTCTAGTCTAACAATTCCCCAGGCCCAGTGGGGGGCAGGAGCCGCAATCACCTGCACCGCTGGTAGTCCATCACAATAGGTGGGTTTTATAGATACACCAGAGGGGCTGCTCCTTCCTCTTCGATACTACCACTCCATCCACACCACCATCCTATGATTGAAGATCACTTGGCACTTCTCCAAGAGGAACTTAAAGCACTTTCAGTTTAGCTTATGGCCTTACCTGTGCCCCTCAGGTGTTAACCAAGGCTATGTCAGTGGTCACAGATCATCTTCGCAACTCAGGGGTTTCAGTCTTCCCCCGACCATGACAACTGGCTGTTTAAGGGGGGCTCACCCAAGGCTGTAGTCTCCCACCCCCAGACTTAGGGAGTACTGTCTGCATTCGCTAGGTTCAATATAAACATGCCAAAGTCACACCTGACTCCCTCTCAGAGGTTCTCTTCCATCAGAGCTGTTTTGGACACAGTGCAATTTCAGGCATATTCCCCCGAGCGGTGAGGCAAGGATATTCAGGCTATGATACCGATGTTTCAGCTTCTATCCTGGATTTTGGTGAGAATGACTCTGAGGCTCCTGGGCTTCCTGCATCCTGCTAGTGACACATGCCAGATTGCACATGCGGGCTGGGCAGTGGGACCTTAAGTTCAAGTGGGTGAAACATCAAGGAAATCTTTCCAACATGGTCCAGATCTTGGAGGGAACTGCACAAGATCTGCAGTGGTGATTAATGAACCACGATTATGCCAGAGGCCGATCTTTCCCTTTCTCAACCAGATGTGACAGTGGTGACAGATGTCACTCCTGGGAGAGGGCAGCCACCTAGATGAGGCAGAGATCAGAGGAGTTTGGTCTCTGAGGAGTCTAGACTCCACATCAAGCTATTGGAGCTCTGGATGATCAGATTAGGGTTGAAAGCATTTCTTCCCTCTAAGGGGAGGTCTTGCAGGTGTTTACATATAACACCACTGCCTTGTGCTTCTGCAACAAGCAGGGCGGAGTGGGGTCATGGACCCTTTGTCAAGAGGCTCTGGACATGACTGGAACAACAAGGCATTTTCCTGGTGGTTCAACACCTGGCAGGCTCTCTGAACGTCACAGCAAACAAACTCAGCTGTCAATGCTTAGTCAATCAGGAATGGTGTGTTTCTATCTGGAAATGGCAAAGGGTCTCTTTCTGCAGGGGGGAGAGCCTTGGTTAGATCTGTTTGCCTCCACAGAGAACACGCAATGTCAGTAGTATTGCACGTCAAAGTTTCTAAGGCGCAATCACTCAGCAGTGCTTTTCATCTCAGGACCTCTGGCCTCCTGTACTCCTTTCTGCCCATACTACTCAAGAAGATCAGGAACGACTGGGCCCAAGTAATTCTTGTGGCTCTGGACTAAGCTATTGAGCATGGCCATCGATCCTCTGATCAGACTGCCCCTTCGGTAGGTTAGTCTGTCACAGCAGCAGGGGAGAGTTCTCCACCCAAACTTGTCCAGACTCCACCTTCTTGTGTGGAGACTGAGCAGTGGCTTTGGCCTGCTGCCCAAAGTCTGTAATGGTATCTTGGTAGCCAGATGTCCCTCATCCAAAACGGTATAAGCCTGTCCAGTGCTTAATTTGTAAATAAAAACATGCCGGTGCCTAAAGCTCTCCCCTGAAATTCATGGATGCTGCAATTAAATGTGTGAGCTCAGAATACTGCGGTAGCATAATCCTAAAGCCATCCCGGGCCTCTTCATTCATTTACAGCCACTCCCTGCCCCTTCAGCTCACTCTTGCAGCTTTCTGCTTTCTCCCTTTGTTACGCTTTCTCGTTTTACTCTTCCTCCATCTTTACCACATGTCTTTTACTCCCAGTTGTAGCAAGCTGGCCTGGTGTGTGGTGAGCACCTATGGTGTTATCACCCTGTACCAGGTCAAGGTATCCCCTATTAGTGAGGTGTAGTCAGTGTCTAGGAAGCCAGGCTCTCTAGATGTAGCTGTGGATGAGCAGACAAGGCTTATCTAGAGGTCATGCAGAACTCATGCAATACCACTAATAGTCACACAGCACTTACACACATGAAAGAACCACACAGTGTTACAAAAATAAAGGTACTTTATTTTAGTGACACAAATACTAAAATACTATATAGGCAATACTCTACTAGCAGGTGCTTGAACACACTATTATATACACCATAGTTGTCAGGAATGAACATAGAAAGTAATAGAAAACAGTGCAATAACAATAGCCAATAGAGACCCCAGAGGGAGCCCAAACCATATACTAAATAAAATGAAATGCGAATGATGAACCCCCACCCAGGTAATTGGAATCTGTAGAGGAGAGCTGGAGGAACTAGGAACCCCAATATGTAGGTATCAGAGTGCCCCCCAGCGACCAGAGGAGGTAAGTACCAGTTTTTTCCCCAAAACCACAGAGAAACTTTATGAAAGGACTGTGCAAGTCCCAAGAAAGCCTGCAAGAAACACAAAACCTGTAAATGAAGGGGACCAAGTCCATTTCCAGTTACTGTCTGGGTGGGGCAGGAACCACTACCCACTCTTCTAGAGATGCAGGACCAGGTCGATGGTGAAGACCAGGAGTCAGCTGTGCAGCACAGGAGCAGTGGAAGAGTTCCAGAAGTGATGCAGACGATGTCCCACGTCGGTAGAAGAGTTGCAGTCAGTGGTGTGGGAAAACCACCAACAAGCCTTGGCAAAGGCAAGAGTTGCAGAAGAGGAGTTGCAGAGCTGTGGGGGACCAGGAAGGTCCTAGGAAACTCAGCCCAAGGAGGGGAGTCCCAGACGTTCCCCCAGCAGTCAGGAGAACAAGAAGTCATGGATGCAGCCCCCACAGGCAACTCGCAGAGACAAGAGTTGCAGTGAGGCCTACTCAGCACACCTGGAAATGAGTCCCACGTCGCTGGAGCAGCAAGCAGGAGACCACAAGTTGCAGGGATGAGTGCTGGAGGCCGAGGCTACACGGAGCCTGAAGAGCCCTCGGAAGTAGAACCAACAAGCCTTGGTAGCTGCAAGAGTCGTGGTGCACATGGGTACTGCAAAGACTCACCACCTCCAAAGTTGGACATCTGGTAGAGGGGACAAAGGGAACCACTCCAGACCAAAACCTGTGTTGCAGGCTCCACGCAGAGTTGCAGGAGGTAGGTCCCAGCAGCCGGTTGTCTTTGCAGTTGGTGCCTGCGGATGCAGGGGAGTGACTCCTTCACTCGAAGGGAGATTCCTTCATGCTTATTGGTGCAGACTGAAGACTTGCTGCCCTCAGAGGATGCACAGCTGGGGAAATGTTGCAGTTGCTGGATGGAGCCGGAGAAACAATGTTGCAGAGCGAAGCCGTCACTGGAGCTGCAGATGGTAGGATTCTATGAAGTCCAGTTGTGGTTCCAGTGGCCAGAAGTTGAATAAAACATTGCAGAGGGGGTCCCGCTGGAATCTTGCATGTCGAATCTAAGGACCCACCCAAGACAGAAGACCCTATATTGCCCTTTAAGGGGGATTGGGCTCCTATCAGAGTAACCACCTATCTGGAGGGGGCTGTGACATCACCTGCCTGACGTGGCCACTCAGATGCTCCCAGAGGCCTCTGCCCACCTTGCTTTCACGAAGGCAGAATCAAGTGGCCACCTAGAGGAGCTCTGGTGCATGGAATCATACAACCAATACTGGCAACAGTATAGGTATGATTCTGACATGTTTGATACCATACATTCCTAGGTTCGGAGTTACTATTATCTAGCTGGACATAGGTAGTGACCTGCGTCCCAGTACACAACTAAAATGGCTTCCGTGCATCACGAAGTCCTGGAAAATGGAGCTGGAGTTTGTGGGGACACCTCAGCTCGTGCAGGGGTGCCCTCACATACAGGTACTTGCACCCTGCCCTCTGGGCTAGGATTTCCTGCCATAGGGGTGACTCACAGTGACCTGTAGTTACTGTAATTACACCCTTTCACGCAGGCTGCAATGGCAGGCCTGCAGACACACTTTGCATGGGCTCCGATGGGTGGCATAATACATGCTGCAGCCCAATGCTCTGGGTACCATATACTATGGACTTGTATGGGGGCACCAGTATGCCAGTTGTGGGATGTAAAAAGTTAGGGACAACCAAATCCAAAGGGGGAGAGCACAGTTATTGAGGTTCTGTTTAGCAGAATCCCAGTAAACACAGTCAAAACACACTGACATCAAGCAAAATGGGGGTAACCATGCCAAAAAGAGGGCATTTTCCTACATCAGTAAATTCCTGCTGCAAAAAAAAAAATTCAGCCCTCAAAAATAAGTGCTGATGCCCCCTACCGGCTCAAATTAGGCACTGCGCGTGTAGTTGGAAACAATTTGTGGCATGGTCCACAGACAAGTCTGTTGACCCGCCCTTTCTGCTCCTCTTTGTGTAGTTCTCTTGTTTATACTTTCCCTGGCCCACCAGGGCTCTGCTGAGGGCACCCTCAAATGTTAAGCCACTGCATTTTTGAGGTTGCCTGATCAACCTTCCTTGTTTAAGTCTGCAATTGTAGATAGGTTCCTTGTAGGCCTTACTCAGATGTTTCCTCCATCTCAGTTTATCGTGCCTCAATGGGATTTGAGTTTAGTTTTGACATTTCTGGTGAGTGATCCTCAATTGTTCTCTTAGGATTCTCACTTTGAAAACAGCCTTCCTTGTGGCCATTACATCTGCCTGCAGGATGAGTGAGCTGCAGGCATTGTCATCTCAACCGTCCTGCCTTTTTATCTATCCTGACAAATGGTGCTTCGCACTAGGGCTTACTTTATGCCAAAAGTGGTCACACCCTTTCATGTAGGCCAGTCCATCATCTTGCCTAATCTTTACGCACCCCCACATCCTTCTAAGGAAGAGGAGAGACTTTACCACCTGGACCCAAAAAGAGCATTGGCAGTACAAAAGATTTCCGAGTAGGTGATTAGCTTTTTGTCGGTTATGTGGGTGTGAAGAAAGGTTGGGCATTGCAGAAGTGGACCATCTCCTGATGGGTCTTAAACTGTATTAAAATATGCTACGCACTGGCCAAGAAGCGACCCCCTGAAGGTCTGCATGCTCATTCTACCAGAGCAACAGCTGCACACACTGCCTTAGTTTGTGGAGTTCCAGTACTTTGACATCTGTCAGGCGGCAAGGTGGGCATCCTTGCGCATGTTCACCAAACATCACTGCCTGGACATTCAGGTCCATAGGGACGGGTACTTTGCCCATTCGGTCCTGCACAACTTTCTAGTATGATCTTAATTTGCAGACCCACATCTGGGAATTATATTGCTTGAGTATCTATTCAAAAGGTAAGGAATATGAACTAGAAGTCTCCATCAGGTGCACAAGTTAATTACCTTCGGTATTGTCTTATCTGGTAGAGAAATATTATAGCTGCAGATTCCTTACCGACCCACCCATCCTCCCCGCTCTGATTTCTAGGGACAGGGACTCCCTTTCAGGGCCTTGGTTTTGACGCACCAGTGGTCAGTGCTATTTATGGCTCGCCGCAACTGGCATGGAAAGTCATGAAAGAAACTGACATCAGCGCACTGAGGTGGTGCACATATAGGACCTGTGAGTCATACCTGGAGCGGACGACACCTATGCAGATGTGGAGCCGATTGCCATCTAACTGCATGCTGGGGGTACTGTTTGAGAAAAATCTCTAGATCCAAACTGATGCCTGGGTAAATTCAAAAGGTATGGAATCTGCAGCTAGAATATGACTCTACCACAGAAGATGTTACCAAAGGTAAGTAACTTATTCTACTAAAACAAAATCAGAACTGTTTGTACCACTTTATGCACTGTCAACCTTATGTTATGCATTTGTATCATGGTTGAGGCTCCACTGGCTTAGTCACACACAGCCCATTTTTGAGGTCACAAGACCACCACCTCCTGTTTTTCTATTACACCACCAAAGACAGAAAAGGGGATGGATTGCTTCTCACAGGCACTAATATAGAAAACACTTGTGGGGTGACTTCACTGCACAAAACCATGCAGGAAAAGTGAAACAGAAACCTGCTTCATTCTATACATCTGGCATGTATGTTTCTCTTTAATGTTCAATATTGTTTACCCTTCATTAGTGCCTTTAAAGGTCTTTCAAGAAGTGTTTGGTAAAATATGCTTCTATTCCAGTTAAAGGTCATCAAAATATTGTCGTGGCCAAGGATACCTATCCTTTTTGAAACACCTAACCACTGAGCCCTTCATGTTCAGGCTTCAAGAGCCAGAAAAATACCAATGATGTGTATGTCATTGTCAACTTTATTGTTCAGTTAATTACATCCATTACAAAAATAATAAATAATGTTTTGAATTAAAAAGTAGTCACATTAAAATGTCAATTTATCAGTAAAAAAGCTTGTGCAAATAATATTGAACTGCAATTTGTCTATGACTCCGGTTTCATTGAAAGTGCTTAGACTTTCGTTGAGCCTTTGTGCTCCATCTTGGCCTCCCCAACTGGCTGGGATAGCAGTCTCCTGAGTGTTGTAACATATTTTGTGCATCTAGCCAAGGTCCAAGCAGCTGAGTGTGTGAAGCAGATCTTAGATGTTTCCATACAAGTGCGTGCCCTCAAGGCCAAGGCTACTGGTTTAACTGCCTACTGTGAGCGGCTGAAAAGGGGCGCAGCAAAGAAGGTGTAGCCAACTTTTGTGTTGATAGGAGCAGTCTCTGCAGGCTCGCTTATCCCTGTGTGTGGGCCAGGATGGGTTAAAGTCCTTGATTGGCAAGGCTAATGTTCACATGTAAAGAATATGCCGTTGAGTTCCTGCGTTTGATTTTAAAAGGTGTGGCTGAGAGGCCCCAATCAAGTAAAAGCTGTTTAACACTGGCACTGCTGATGGTGATTTGACTGGCTGTAAGTCTTGCTCCCTTGAGATTTCCTTTGCTCTTCTGTCAACTGGATGGAGTCACCCCTTTTGAAGGTCTTCAGTGCTTTGTTGAGCTGTGTGTTCCAGGGTTTACCAAGAGTTTCAAAGATGATTCTCAAGTGTTTTTTTTAGTGAATGCGTGTTTGCCTTCCTGAGCCTGATGCAGTATTTCAGGATGGCTGTTTGGCAGTCTAATTTCTGCGACATAAGGCCCAGTTCCAATCTGAGCCTACAGTGTTGGGTGTACTTTGGTTGTTGAAAAATTCTTAAATACGCCCTACAGTTAGCTTGTTCTAGGTGGGCTTCCAAAGATCCAGGAAATGCCTGGTTACCATACTGCAGGGCGGGCAGTATAGTCACCTTTTCGGTCACCCTGCCGAATTATTTTCGGTGCACCACATGCCAAGGTAGTTGTATTTCCTGGCTGTGCAGATGGTCTCACTTCCTAGATGGCAGGTTAGATTGTTTTTTTTTTTTTTAACCTTCAAAATATGAGGACTTTTGTTTTATCCTAGTTTACTTGAAGCTGGTTGGCTATGTTGAATGTATTCAGTGCATTTAAAGCCCGCTATAGACTTATTTTTTTTGTGCAGTCCATTATCATGATGCCATCAGCATATTGGATTGTTTGAAGTTTTGTAGGGTCAATCTTTGGTGGAACCAGACTGCTAAGCCTGCAGGTGTACCCCCTAAGTCTGCTGTGTAGAAATTAAACCGCAGTGGGGCCAGGACGCAATCCTGCTTACTCCAGTATTGGAACTTTCATAGATTCACATGCTTGGATCATTCCCCTTCGTCGAGATGGGAGTCCCCGGTACAAATTACACAAGTAGTGTTGAAATATATTAACAAAAGGGCCCTAGGCCTCTTCAATTTAACAGTCTGTCAGAGTCATTTTTAGGAAAAGGACCAAACTTGAGCATCCACCAATCAGACGACACCACCCTCTAGAATCCTCTTGAGAGAAGCTCAAGCACCTCAGATTTTCTACTGCGCGTCGTGCTAGGGAGTCTCCTCAGAGCTCTGCTCTTTCTTCACACCTTTTGGATTAGCTTCAACATATTTTTCTCTGCGAAAAACTTCTTGAACTGATTGGAATAACACCTTCAACATGTCTGACAAAGAGAAGAAGGGTTTATTCAGAAATTGCAAAACTTGTGGTAATAAGAGACTACATTCTGAAGACCCTCATCAGGATTGTATATACTGCCTCTATCCAGACCACTCAGCCAAGGACTGTAAGGTTTGTTGTACCTTTTCCTCTAAGACTCTTAAGGATAGGGAAGGCAGATTATTGATTTGGCTGCAAAAACTTAAATACAGAGAGAATCCAGTCTCTGACTCTGATAGTGATGACTCTTCATATCTAAAAAGTCATCAAAAAGGGCGAGATCAGACACAAGATCTCTCTCCCAACAATTGAGAAAAGCCCACAAAAGACTGCCTCAGGGTCTTACAAGGGCCGCAGCCCATCTACTTCACCTCAAACATCTTCCAGAAAAGGGGAGAGAGGTCATGCCAGCAGTTCTAAGAGGCATAAAAAGTCATCCTCTGTACCTCCATCTGTGTCTCTACTTCTACAAAAAACGTACCGTCGACGACGGACTCATCGTCAAAGAGACAGTCTGTGAGTGCTGTCTCACCCTCAACGACGACCTACACCCTTCCACCGTCAACGACAGTTCTGACGACGACATCGTCAACGACGAGTGCCCCACCGTCGACGAGAGCAGCATTGACAACCTCATTCCCTCCATCGCCCGTCTCCGGGGTTACCACTCCACGTCAGAGACCAGCTTCTTTACCTCTAACAAATGTGGCTACGCCGGATATGACCTTACCTAAGGACAAAAGTGATGCACAATCCTGCTACTGTCACAGCAGTGCTGCCTCGTTTGGACAAAAAATACAAGGCACCAGACGATGCCACAGCATGTCTAATTGGTCATCCCCATCCAGACTCCGTGGTGGCTCAGGCGGCACAGAGGAAGTCTAAGAATCCGTCTGCTCAGATTTCTGCACCTCCAGACAAAGAAGGTAGACGGCAAGAAGGTCAGCGCACGTCAGCGGAACTCATAGACTGTGCAGTGGACATAGCCACGACAGCATTTCGACATTTCGCAGGTGCGGCTGTACTTACGAGACGAGGTTGGCTAAAGGCTACATCATTCCGGCCTGAGGTACAGAATAAGATTTTAGACCTACCTTTCGATGGCCAGGCATTATTTGGTAAACATATTGATGAGGCTTTACAATCTATAAATCGGACACTGATACGGCAAGATCATTAGGCACTCTCCTAGAGTGGGTTAATGCTGGCAGATCCATCCCAGACACTGACTGTGCCACTTGGCTTCACTTTAAGACTAAGCCCTCCTGCATGTCCGGCACCACCATATCATGTTCTGACTGCACCCCACATCCCCAAAGAGTGTCGCAACTCCTGGCCTCTATTCCAGACACAGAGCGGATCGTGAATTCTCCTCCACCAAGGTTGCAGTCTTGTCAGTTATACTGCTACTTGGACCCGGACACCTCATATCAACAGGTTGACTACGATGTAGGTGATGATGGCCCCCTATGATGATGATGATGATGAGGAGAACCTTTTTCTGGACTTGCAGGCTTCACCAGACATTGGTTTATGCTCCGTCAACCCAACTATGGTGACAGAGGAATCTGCTTCCTTAGCAACAGTCATGAGGAGAGTGGCAGAGGTGTTACACTTAACCTTGAATACTGCAGAGGTGAAAACATGTGAGGTGCTTAATCCTATGCAAACAAATCAGGAATCACCCACCCACTGATCTGCCCCTCCCTGACACCCCCTCCTCCCCCCTCCCCCCTCCCCCCCCACCCCCACCCCACAGCTAATCACGCTAACCTGGTGGGAAGACTTAACACCTTTTATCTCTTCAGGTAGAGGAGCATCATCTGACCAATGGGTGCTTCAGATTGTGAAACATGATTACCTCCTACCCTACGGTCCTGTTGCTGAATATACCTCGAGCACTACAACACCTCCTGGAGGACTACTTGTCCATATACTCTGTGGAGAAGTTCAGGCTCTCTTGGCCAAGGGAGCAATAGAGAGGGTGCCAGCACCAGAGATCAGAACTGTTTGTAATTCTTGTTATTTCTTGGTGTCGAAAAAGAATGGAGTACTTCCCTCTGTACTCAGTCTTTGCCCTCTGAACTTCTTTCACAGAAAAAAATCAAATTGCTTGCTCTGGCCAAAGTTCTGTTTGCCCTGGACTCAGGAGACTGAATGGGGGCAGTGGATTTGCATGGCACCTAGTTTCATATACCCGTACTGTAACTCCACAGATGTTACTGCAGTTTGAGGTAGGCCAATAGCACTTTAAATTCTCTGTGCTCCCTTTTGGCCTTGCCAGTGCACCTCGGGTGTTCATGAAAGTGATGGTGTTGAATGCAACCCTTTTGTGGAGTTTGGGGATACCACCTTCTTGTACCTTGACTAGCTATATGTGGACTCATCTTGAAAAGTCGCAAGCTACCTCCAGGCAACAGCTAACTTGTTGACATTGTTCGGTTTCTCCATGCATGCGCCAAAATCTCACCGGATTCCTTCATGACTCATCTTCATTAGGCAACCCTGGATACAGTGCTCTTCTGAGCCTTCCCTCTGCCTGAACGAGTGCAGGACATTTGGGCTATGACCCCAATGTTTCAACCCTTGACCTGGGTCCCAGTGAGAGCAGCTTTGAGGCTGCTGGGTTTCTTGGTTTGCTGCATCCTGCTTGTGGCACATACGGGCTCTGCAGTGGGATCTGAAGTCTCCATAGGCTCGGCGCCAAGGAGAAGTTTACTATCCTTCCAAGTGTCTAAGTAGACTGTACAAGACCTGCAGTGGTGGCTGTTCAATCTCAGATTGACTGATGGCAAACCTCACTGTTTTCTCGCCACCTAGAGTGAACACTTGTGACAGATGATTTGTTGTTGTTTTGGGGAGGTTATGTAGGAGAGGATGAAATTAGAGGACTCTGGTCTACGCTGGAGGATCACCTCCATATCAACTTGCTGGAGTTACGAGCGCTTTGCTTGGCATTGAAGGCTCCCCTCTTGACAATCAAGAGGGGAACTGGTTCAGGTGCTCACGGCCCAGATGACTGCCATGTGACACTGCAACAAATAGGGTGATGTGGGCCCTGTGCCAGGCGTTGCTACATCTCTGAAAATGGCAGAAAATTCAGGGCATCTCCCTTGTAGCCCAACACCTGGCAGGATCTTTAGACATGAAGGTGATTCAACAGTGCTTAGTGGATCTCAAATGGCTGTTGCACTAGGAGGTAGTGCAAGGCATCTTCCAACAGTGGTGAGATCTCTTGCTCTAACTGTTTGCCACCACTGAGAACGGGCAGTGTCAAAACATTTGCTCATTGGACGTTCCCAAGATAGTTCTCACTTTGAAACTTCTTTCCACTGAACTGGAACTTGGGACACCTATATGCCTTTCTACTCCTACGTCTCCTTTTCCAGAGTAGTGAAAAAGATAAAGAAAGACCATGCACAAGTCATCCCAGCATTCCTGGCCATGAGTGTTTGCTCTCCCATCCTGCTGCCCCTTTGGGATAACCTCCTGACGCAGAAGCCAGGCTGGGACCTGAGCCTGCATAACCTACATTCCCATGCATAGAGATTGAACGACATCAGTTGATGGCTTTCAGTCTTCTTCCTGAAGTGGTTGGTGTCATCTTGGCAGCCAAGCGTTGATCGAAACTGTTTATGCAGGACGCTGGGAAGAGTTTGGTGTTCCTGTAACATCCAGCCCCTTGAAAGCAAATTTGTCAGATGTTCTTTTGTTTTGTCTCTCATTAGCCCAAGCAAGGTCTTGCTGTGGCAACAGTTACGGGTTTTTTTTTTTTCACCCTTTCGGCGTTCTTAAATTTGCCAGATCAGCCTTCCCTTTTTTAATTGCATGTTGTGATGCTTTTTCTAAAATGGCTGATCGACAAGTTCCTGCCAACACCTTTCTTGATGCCACACTGGTACCTTAATTTGGTTCTCACCTACCCGATGCACATTCCTTTTTAACCGCTGCACAGCCGTCCACACTGCCTACTAACCATCAAGGTGTTTCCTCAATACCATAACATACCAGGCAAAAGAGTGATCTTCAGGTTTTGTCTGTACAGCAGCCCTAACACTTCATTTGTCCCAGAGTGGTCCTCTGGGGAAAAAGCAGCTTTCCTGTTGAAGGTAGTCATGCCTTTACACATAAAAGTCTATTACATTGCCTGCTTTCTCTGCGTAACCTCACTGTAGGAAGCTGGCTCTGTGTATATACTATATCAAAGTGAGATATAGGCCCTGATTCTAACTGAGCCCGCCTCGCGGGAACCGCCATATGGCCGCTCCGCGGTCGAAAGACCGCCGAGGCCATTCAGGCTTTCCCGCTGGGCTGGCGGGCGACCGCCAGAAGGCCTCCCGCCAGCCCAGCGGGAAACCCCTCCCCACGAGGAAGCCGGCTCCGAATGGAGCCGGCGGAGTGGGTATGTGCGACGGGTGCAGTGGCACCCGTCGCGTATTTCAGTGTCTGCATAGCAGACACTGAAATACATAGTGGGGCCCTCTTACGGGGGCCCCTGCAGTGCCCATGCCATAGGCATGGGCACTGCAGGGGCCCCCAGGGGCCCTGCGGCACCCCCTACCAACAGGATGGCGGTAGGGGGTGTCAGAATCCCCATGGCGGCGGAGCGCGCTCTGCCGCCATGGAGGATTCTAAAGGGCAGCGGAAAACCGGCGGGAGACCGCCGGTTTTCCGCATCTGACCGCGGCCGAACCGCCGCGGCCGGGGTCAGAATGACCCCCATAGTGTGCACAGTCTAGGGGTTCCCCAGAGGCTTAACGGAGGCTAAAGTAGATAATACTAATGCTGTTTTTGTGGTAGTGTGGTCGAGCAGTTAGGCTTATCAGAGGATAGTGCAAAGCATTTGTTGTACACACACAGAAAATAGAAGAAGCACACTCTCAATGACTTAACTCCAGACCAATGGTTTCTATATTGCAAAAATATATTTTTTTAGTTTATTTTTAGAACCACAAGATTCAAGTTGCAGGTAAGTACCTTAAAAGTTTTGTATTTCCCACAGGCATCAATAGTACTTTGTTTGAAATAGGTAAGTAATAGCTTTTCCGGTCACTAGTAGGTAAGTACCCACGGCTCGGAGGGCAGACCAGCGGGATTAGGAGAGCACTGGAGGGGCCGCAAGTAGGCACCACACACACACACACACACTCAGCGGCACAGGGGCAGCAGGGTGCAAACAGGATGTCTGGTTTCCAATGATGGTCTATGAGGAGACTCCGGGGGTCACTCAGAGGCTTGCAGGTAAGGTCCGGGGGTGGGGTGTCTCAGGCACACCACTGGTCGGGCAGAGAGGGTGTCCGCCTGCTGACCAATGAGGCACCAGGTGTCGGTTTCTCACCTGGGTGGACCACCTGGATGCGGGCCGTGGGCGTCTCATGCACAGGGGTCAGGACTCGCGCATCCGGAGTGATGTGGGAGTCCTTAGTTGTACGTTTCTTCAGATAGAGCTGTGGTCCTCGGGAGTTCTTGGTCCTTTTTGGTGCAGGCCAGTCCTCTGGAGTTGGCAGAGGTCATTGGACGTGTTGCTGGTGTTTTTGCAGGTTCTTTGAAGCAGGAGACAGGCCGGTAGTGCTGGGGCCAAAGCAGTTGTTGTCTTCCTTCTTTCTCTTCTGGGGGTTTCAGCTTAGCAGCCCTTCTTCTTGTAGGTCGCCAGGAATCTGGTGAGCTGGATTCAGGGAGGCCCTTAAATCCTCGATTTAGGGGCATATTAAGGGTCCCTGTCCTCTAAACGAAGACGGAGGATTCTGAAGGGAGGGGGGTCACCTCCGCTCTGAACACCTTAGCGGTGGTCCTGGCTCTGGTGGTCACTCCTCCCTGTTTTCCCTAATTTTCCCACCAGACTTGCCACCAAAAGTGATGCTTAGTCTGGGGGGCGGGCATCGCCGCTAGCTGGAGTGCCCTGGGGCACTTTAACCCGAGGCTTGAACCTTTGAGGCTCACCACCAGGTGTTACAGTTCCTGCAGGGGGAGGTGTGAAGCACCTCCACCTAGGACAGGTTTTGTTTCTGACCACAGAGTGCACAAAGGTACTCATCCAGTGTGGTCAGAAACTTGTATGAAAGTGGCAGGCTGGCATAGTCCGGTCAGTCCTCCACTAGCAGTTTGGCTAACATACAGGGGGCATCTCTAAAATGGCCTCTGTATGCATTTTTAAATAAATCCCACACTGGCATCTGTGTGTGTTTATTGTGCTGAGAAGTTTGATGCTAAACTTCCCAGTATTCAGTGTAGCCATTATGGGACTGTGGAGTTCGTGTGTGGCAAACTCCCAGACCATATACTTTATATGGCTACCCTGCACTCACAATGTCTAAGAATGGACTTAGACAATGTAGGGGCATAGCGTTCATGCAGCTATGCCCTCACCTGTGGTATAGTGCACCCTGCCTTGGGGCTGTGAGGCCTGCTAGAGGGGTGACTTACCTATGTCACAGACAGTGGTTTTTGGGCATAGCACCCTGAGAGGGGTGTCATGTCGACTTGGTCTTTTTCTCCCCACCAGCACACACAAGCTGAAAGACAGTGTGCATTTGCTGAGTGAGTGCCCCCCTAGGCAGCAGCAGCCCTTAAAAACCTTCCCTGTCCACAGGGTCCTTGTATCATGGGCACCTTTTACAAGGGACTTAACTGTGTGCCAGGGATGTGCCAATTATACAGTACAGTTTTTGGGAAAGAACATTAGTGCTGGGGCCTGGTTAGCAGGATCCCAGCACAATTTCAAAGCTGGCATCAACACTAGGTAAAAAGTGGTAGGGTAACCATGCCAACAGTGGCTCTTTCCTACACTCACCCCTCCATGGAGGATGAACGGCTCCACCATTTGGACCATAAGAGTGTCCTTAGTTTCTATGTAGATCAGAATAGAGATCACAGATTTGAAAGTTAACTTTTATGTCAATTTCCCTGAATCTAAAAAAAGGCAAAGCAGTGCATAAGTGAGCCATCTCTCAAAGCATTGTGTAATGTATTAAGATCTGCTACAGGCTGACCAAAACGCATCCCACAGATCACCTGATCTGTCCTGCAGGATTTGCTGCTCTGAGCCGTTCATCAGCCCCAACACCTGTCGTGATACTACTTTGATATCTGATGGAGACTTCTAGCTGCAGATTCCTTACCTTATAATTTCCTGGATTCAGCTTGGAATCTGGAACTTGTTTGCTGAGCAGTACCCTGCATGCGTTGTCAGGCATGATCGTTCTGTCCACGTGGCGTCATTGTAACCGTCTGTGATGTCACGGTCACTTAAAAAGGCACCACCCCGGTGCGTGTACATCAGTTCTCGTCCTCCGCGAGGTTAAGCGCAGGTCTGGATTTGAGCTACCCACTGCCTTTTTTGGCAGGCCTTTTTTCGACCATTTTGTTGAAGCTTTTCGAGTCTGTGCGAGGAATGACATTGAGGAAGACTGGGTTCAAGCTGTGTGGTGCATGCCATCACACCATGTCCGTGATGGACTCCCATCAGGTATGTCTGATGCCTCGACAGAGACCACGACTCCATGGTCCTGAAAGTTTTGATAGAGCGGTCTCTGAAGCTCATGGCGGCCCGGCAGTCGACTTCGGTTGGCACAACTCATAAGAGCTCACGGTCCCGATCGAGGAGGAGCTCAGAGGATCGCTCTAGGAGCCTTAAGTCTTCTATATCACACTTGCGGTCATCTAGGCACTCGAAGAGGCACAAAAAGAAGTCCAAATGGACTTCGACTTTGCCAGGCCTGTTTGCTGATGAGGCGTCACAGGAATGTTGATGTTCCAGGCATGGATCTTCAGCCTCTCCTCCTCCCCCGCCTTCTGGGAGCCGGAGTCACCCCCACTCAACTCAAGGAGCTTTACAACGCCATGCGCCTCGCATTTGAGCAGGCCAACCCTGCTGGTGCTCCTCCGGGTCCCTGAGGGTTGGCAAGGCACCATCGGATTCAACGCCGCCTCCGGCTTTGTTCCTGACGTCAACACTGTCGGCGCCCACCGGTGGTGCTAGCCCCATCCTCATTCAAGATGATCCGGAGCAACGTCGTTCAACGCTGATTCCAACATCGACGGCACCCACAGGGGCCAGATCAGTGCCTGAGGCTTTTTTTTGTTTAGCCAGGTACAGGTGAGGAATGGGATGGGTCCCATGACCCTATAGGATATAGTTTGGAGCGTATGGACTGATATGAGGAACTAGGGGAAGCCACTACACTGGATACTTTTCCAGATACTGGCATGCTCTCACCTCTTACTGTGGCTACGGAGGAAGGAGCTTCCTATGCTATGGTGGTGTGTAGGGCAGCTGAAGTCTTGGACCTAGATTTGGCTACGGTGCCAGTCAGGACTAACTTCCTGACTGAGGTGCTTCAGCTGGGGGTTTCCACATCGGAACCAATGTTACCCTTTAATGAAGACCTCATAGATATCCTGCTGGGGTCGTTGTCCACACCCAGCATAGGGGCTCCTGTAAATAGGACAATTGGCTGCTGCCATAGACCAGCTCCTAGTGATCCTAGTTTACTTACTGAACACCCCACCCCGGAGAGCTCGGTGGTCCAGGCGTCCCCTTCCCATGGTGCACTTCCTTCCTCTCCCCGGATAGTGAATCCAAAAGGCTGGATCAGCTTGGAAAGAAAATGTTTCTTCCTCCTGCCTGGCATTGATGTCTGTAAACACCTCATGCCTACTGGCCCGTTTTTCCCATACTTTATGAAATAGGGTGGCACAGATGCTGCCCGGGTCCCATAGGGCGTGCAGGATACACTCTCACAAGATGTTAAAGATGGGAGAGATGCAACAAAGTTTACAATACAGTGTGGTTTGGACATGACCGACTCGCTGGATATTGCGATTTCGTCGATGGTGGCTCTTTGTCGCCACCACTGGCTCTGTACATCTGGCTTTTCAGGGGAACCTTATGGACGTGCCCTTCGATGGCTCACGCCTATTTGGAGAGAAGGCAGTCTCAGCACTTGAGCGGTTTAAGGACACTCGGGCTACGGAAAGATCCTTGGGCCTCTTGACTGCCACTTGCCAGCAGTTGTCTTTCGCCTGTTTCGAGGCTTCGGAAGGGGTGTGGTACTACGCCATACCCAGATCAGCCACCGTCCTCCGTCAACTCAACATCCAGTGCGAGGATGAGATCATGGTACCTTCAGACCCAGAGGGTCTAGCCAGAGGTCAGCCACCACCCAGCCCTCCTCCTCCACAGCTCTCAAGTCCTCCTAGTATGATTCTGCAAGATAAGTCGTTTCCAGTTGGAGGGAGGATTCAATTTCATCTTCCCCCTCGGGAGGTCCATAATATCAGAGAAGGACTTTTCGCTCCCTTTCCAGTCTTTTCTTCCCTCTATGCCTCTCTTAAATAACGGCTGATGGAGGATCGTTTAGACCCTCATTACAACCCTGGCAGTCGGTGTTAAAGCGTCATTAATACCGCCAACAGGCCGGCGGTTAAAAAAAAAAAGGGGGATTTTGTCCCTTGCGGTAACTGCCATCAAAGACCACCACTTTAACACACCGACCGCCAGGGTGGTTACGGCTGCTGGGCTGGAGACTTGATTCTTCAGCCCAGTGGCTGTCACAATCCCACCCTCAGGAATACGACCCGGTCTACCACCATGGTTTTCGTGCCAAACTTACTGCCACGAAAACCATGGCAGTAGGCATTATCAGTGCCAGGGAATCCCTTCCCTGGCACTGATGGGGGTCTCCCCCATCCCTCTTCCCCTCCCCAGATCCTGCCCCCTCCTATCCCCCGCACATATACACACGCGCACCCACGTATACCCACCTCCACACTTACATATCAACACACCGCAACACATACAACATACCTTGTCTCACACACACACATTCACAACACACAGCACTCACAATCACTCATCCACGCACGCATTCAACGCGACTCACACCTGCATTCACGCATTCCAAAACATACACACACACCCCCACATGCACACAACACCCCTCTCTCCTCATTGGTCATGATACGGTCGGCGGTGTTTTGCTGGCGTGGCGGTGCTGCTGACAGCAGCGCCTCCTTACCGCCGTCCCCCACCATGACTGTCGTGGTGTTCCACCAGCATTCTGGCAGTATACCGTCAGCGATCATGATATGCGTAGACAGCTGGTAGCCACGACGGCGGTATGTTGGCAGCCATCGCCGTGGTGGTAGGCGGTAGTAACCGCCAATGTCATAATGAGGACCTTAGTCTTGCGGCGCAAGGAGATTGCGTGTCTCTTGGCCAAAGGTGCCATAGAAAGGGTCCAGATGTCGGAAGTAGGCAGTGGTTGTTATTCCTGCTACTTTCTGATTCCCAAAAAGAACAAGGGTCTTTGCCCTATTCTGGATTTACAGGACATCAATCTCTTCGTCAAAGAAAATAAATTAAAGATGCTCACTCATGCTCATGTCTTGTCTGCCCTAGACCAAGGAGACTGGATGGTAGCGCTAAACTTGCAGGGTGCGTATTTTCACATCGCCATCCTGCCTGCCCACAGGCGTTACTTGCGGTTCAAGGTGGGCCATGAACACTTTGTTTCCTGTGTCTCTCTTCGGTCTCACCAGTGCCCCTCGGGTGTTCACAAAAGTGATAGCGGTGGTAGCAGCTCATCTGCGCAGGTTAGGGATTTCAGTCTTACCCTACCTCGTTGACTGGCTGTTGAAGGCTTCCGCGCCCCAGGCTCTCGTCACCCACCTTCAGACTATGGCGAACCTCCTGCATTCGCTGGAGTTCACTGTAGGAATCTGGCCTGGTGTGTAGTGGGTGCCCAAGGTACTTACACCTTATACCAGGTATCCCCTCTTAGTAAAGTGTAGGCAGTGTCTAGAAACCAGGCTCTCTAGAGATAGCTGTGGTTGAGAAGCCAAGGCTTATCTAGGAGACATGCAAAGCTCATGCAATACCACTGTAGTCACACAGCACTTACACACATGAAAGAAAACACTCAGTTGTACAAACTTAAAGGTACTTTATTTTTGGAATACAATACCACAAAATACTAGAAGGGCAACCTTCCAATACGAGGTAAGTTATACACTAAATATATACACTATCAATCAGAAGTTGGCATAGAAAAGGTTAGAAGACCGTGCAAATAGCAATAACCAATAGTAACCCTAGGGGGAGCACAAACCATATACTAAAAAAATAGAATGCGAACACAGGGCCCTCACCTAGATAAGTGGAATGTGTAGAGGAGAACTGGGAGTACTAGAAAACCACAGACGTAAGTAACACAGTACCTCCCAGCAGCCAGGAAAGCAGGAGTAAGTCACTGGATTTAGAAGACACCCAGAGAAGAGTGCAAAAAAACAGCAATGGATTCCTGAAGAAAGAAGACCTGTAGAGAGAGGGGACAAAGTCCAAGCGTCACAGTGGAGTCCAGGAGGAGTAGGAGCTACTACTCATCTGGCTGTAGTTGCCGGAGTTGGTCGATGGTGATGATCAGGTCAGCACTGCAGATCTGGACCCGGAGAAGAGTTTCTGATGGATGCAGATGTTGTCCCATGCTGGAAGGACGAATGCAGATGGGTGTTGGTTCAGGAATTCCACCAACAAGCCTTGGCAAAGGCAAACTTGCAGTTAGTGGAAAAGTGGTGCTGCTGGGGACCAGCAAGGCCCAGGAGGACTCAACCTAGGAGGGGTAGTCACAGGGGGCCCTCAGCGTCGCACAGAGTTCACAGGAGCAAAGTCAGCACCCACAGGGGTCCCACAGGACGGGGATACAGGAGTTGCAGAAAAAGCCCATGTAGCACTACAAAAGAGGATCCGCCGCCGCCGGAGTACCACGCAGGAGGCCGCGCTTTGGAGGAAGGAGTGCTGGTGGCTGGAGCTACACGTCTTCTGAAGATCCCTTGGAGAAGATGGAAACAAGCCTTGGCAGCTGCAAGAGACTCAGTGCACAGGGGTACTGTCCTGCGTGGGAAGGCAAAGGCTTACCTCCTCCAAAGTTGGACAGCTGGCATAGAAGACCAATAGAACTACTCCAGACCGCCACCCGTGATGCAGAATCCACACAGCTCAAGATGAGGGGAGATCCACACAGCCGGTTGTCACTTGTTGTAGGTGCCTGCGGTTGCCAGGGGAGTGAGTCCTTCATTCCAAGAGAGATTCCTACTTCTTTTTGTGCAGGCTGAAGAGTTCCTGTCTTCTGAGGATGCACAGCCGGGGAAATGTTGTAAAGCTGGAGGGAGCCGTGGAAACAGTTGCAGAAGAGTCTTCTTCATTGATTGCAGCGTTGTTGGTTCCTGGAGTGTCCAGTTGCAGTTCCAGTGACCAAAATTCGAAGTGGAGGTTGCAGAGGAATCCTGCTGGAGTCTTGCAAGCTGATTCTGAGGACCCACCCAAGAAAGAGACCCTATATAGCCATGAAAGGGGGATTGGTCACCTAACCAGGTAAGCACCTATCAGGAGGGTGCTCTGACATCACCTACCTGGACTGGCCTCCAATATGCTCCCAGAGTGCCCTGCCAACCTTGGAAACAAGATGGCAGAACCCAGGGACCGTCTGGAGGATCTCTGAGCACCAGTCCTGCGATGGTGATGGACAGGGGAGTGGTCACTCCCCTGTCCATTGTCCAGTTACGCACCAGAGCAGGGACTGGGGGTCCCTGAACCAGTGTGGACTGGTTTATCCATGGAGGGCACCAAATGTGCCCTTCAAAGCATACCAGTGGCTTGGGGAGGCTACCTCTCCAAAGCCAGTCACACCTATTTCCAAAGGAGAGGGTGTTATCTCTCTCGCTTTCAAAAGGAAATCCTTTGTTCTGCCTTCCTGAGCTTGATCAGATCAAACAGCAGGAGAGCAGAGACCGGTCAGTGGGGCAGCAGCCGATTGGTCTGCCCGGAAAACCCTGTAAGACTGGTGGTAGTAATGCTGGGGGTCCTCTAAGGAGCCCCCAGAGTGCATGAAATCATACTTACAGTACTTGCAACAGTATTGTGGTATGATTCCAACATGTTTGATACCAAACATGTCCAGGTTCAGAGAAGTTACCATTATGTAGCTGGACATATGTAGCTATGTCCAGTACACGCGTAAAATGGCGTTCCCTCACTCATAAAGTCCAGAAACATGGATGTGTAGTTTGTGGGGGCACCTCTGCTAGTTCAGGGGTGCCCTCGCACACAAGTACCTGCACCCTGCCCTCTAGGCTGTGAGAGCCTACCACAGGGACCCATTCCATGCAGACTGCAATGGCAGGCCTGCAGAACCCTTTGCATGGGCTTTCTATGGGTGCCAGAAGAACTGCTGCAGCCTATAGGGATCCCCTGGAACCCTAATGCCCTGGGTACACAGATACCATGTACTAGGGACTTACATGGGGGGGGACAAGTATGCCAATTGTGGAAAGGAAAAGGTACGTTTTAAAGGAGATAGCAAAACTACTGGGGTCCTGGTTAGCAGGATCCCAGCAGACACGGTCAAACACACTGACAACAGGCTGAAAATGTGGGTAACCATACCAAGAAAGAGGGTACTTTCCTACATTCAGTATAAACGTGCTGAAGTCACACCTGACTCCCTCTCAGAAGCTCCTTTTCATCAGGGCTGTTCTGGACACAGCGCAGTTTCAGGCTTATCCTCCTGAGCAGTAAGGTATTATATTTAGGTTTTGATACCCATGCTTCTTCCTCTAGCTTGGATTTTCGGTGAGGCAGACTCTGCGGCTGCTGAGCCTCATGGCCTCCTGCATCCTGTTAG
Source organism: Pleurodeles waltl (assembly GCF_031143425.1). Classification (NCBI taxonomy): domain Eukaryota; kingdom Metazoa; phylum Chordata; class Amphibia; order Caudata; family Salamandridae; genus Pleurodeles; species Pleurodeles waltl. The sequence continues at coordinate 982,271,067 of NC_090437.1, forward strand.
TCAAATTTGCCAGATGGCATATGAGTGCTCTGCAGTGGGACCTGAAGTTCCAGTGGGCACTCCATCAGGGGAATCTCACCAACACAGTTCAGATGTATGAGGGAACTGCAAAAGGCCTACAGTGGTGGATAGTGAACTGTGATTGGGTCAGAGGCAGACTCCTCTCCCTTTCCGAACCAGATCTCAAAGTAGTGACAGATGTGTCACTTCTGGGATGGGGTGGCCATCTGGGAGAGGTGGAATCCGTACTCCATATCAACTTACTGGAGCTCAGGGTGATCCAACTGGCATTAAAATCATTTCTTCCTGTTGTAAAAGGGAAGATGGGGCAGGTGTTCACGGACAGCACTACCACAATGTGGTACTTCAACAAGCAGGGAAGTGTGGGGTCATGGACCCTTTCAGTAGTCTCTGGATATGGCTGGAACAGCAGGGCATAACCCTGAGGGTTCAACACCTGACAGGTTCTCTGAATGCCAGGGCGGACAAACTCAGCCATCCATGCTTAGCGGATCATGAGTGGCATCTCCACCAGGTGGTGGAGCAAGGACTCTTCCAGCAGTGGGGAGAAACTTGGTTAGATCTGTTCGCCTCTGTAGAGAACGCGCAATGTCAGCAGTATTGCACGTTGGAGTTTCCAAGGCGGCAATCACTATGCGACGCTTTTCATCATGAGTGGAGTTCAGGCCTCCCGTACACCTTTCCACCCATACCACTTCTGCCCAGAGTTCTAGAGAAGATCAAGAATGACCTGGTTGAAGTAATCCTAGTGACTCTAGAGTGGGCACGGAGGAGAGTGTGGTATCTTGAGCTTCTGAAAATGAGCATCGATCCTCATATCAGGCTGCCACTTCAGGAGGATCTTCTGTTGCAGCAGCAGGGGAAAGTTCTCCACCTGAACCTGTCAACTCTGCGTCTTCATGCATGGAGATTGAGTTGCGGCAGTTGATGGCTTTTGACCTTCCTCCCGAAGTTTTTTAAATTATTCTAGCAGCCAGGCGTCCCTCCACTAAAACGGTATATGCCTGCCGTTGGAAACGCTTTGTATATTATTGTGCAGAAAGATCTATCAATCCTCTTTCTGCTTCTCTTTCCGATATCCTTCTCTTTATACTATTCCTTGCCCAGCAGGGTTCTGGCCTTAGGTACTCTTAAGGGCTATTTTGCTGCCTTATCGGCATTTCTTCGGCTGCCTGATTAGCCTTCACTTTTCAAGTCTCCTATTGTACATAGATTTCTTAAATGACTTGTACAAATGTTACCCCCACGCCCTTTGTTATGCCTCAATGGGGCTTAAATCTTGTCCTCGTATTTCTTATGTGCGCTCCCTTCGAGCCCTTACTCAACTGTCCCTTCTGGCTGCTCACCATCAAGACAGCCTTCTTTGTGGCAATAAGATCTGCCAGGAGGGTGAGTGAGATGCAGGTGCTTTCATCTAAGCCATGGTATCTCACTATGTTCCCAGACAAGGTGGTTCTCAGAACTCGTGCCTCTTTCCTCTCCTCAGCGGTGGCCCATTTCATTTGGGTCAGAACATCACCCTGTCCACCATCTTTGCTCCATCACAACCCTCTAAGGAAGAGGAGCTACTCAACCGACAGGACCCAAAAAGAGCATTGTTGTTCTACCTTGATCGCACAAAAGAGTTGCTGGTGGATGACCAACTCTTTGTGAGGTTTGTGGGAGCAAAGAAGGGTCAGTCAGTGCATAAACGAACCATTATGCACTCAGTTGTTCTCTGCATTAAAATCCGCTATGCACTGGCCAAGAAGCAGCCTCCTGAGGGCTTGAGGGCTCATTCCACCAGGGGCAAGGCTGCTACCACTGCACTAGCACAAAGTGTTCCAGTCCTGGATATCTGTCAAGCAGCAACCCTGGCATCCTTGCTCACGTTTGCAAAACACTACTGCCCGGATAATCGGGTCCAGAGAGACATACACTTTGTCCGTTTGGTCCTGCAGGACTTATTAGTGTAAAGACCTATCCTCAGCCCACCGCCAGGATTTTATAGCTTTGGTATCTATTCTCAGGTAAGGAATCTGCAGCTAGAAGTCTGTATCAGATGAACAAGTCACTTACCTTCGGTAACGCATTATCTGGTAGAGATACTGCAGATTCCTTACACCCACCCATGCCTCCCCGCTCTACAGATATGTCTAAATAGGGTTTGCGTTTATACCTTTCAGGGCCCTAGTTTTTGCATAGACAAACTTTTAGTTCTATCCATGCCTGTGCGCTTCTGGCGTGGAAGTTCGTGGGTAAAAGAACTGACATACGTGCGCCGGGATGGTGCCTTTATAGGCGACCGTGACGTGTCAGACGGCTCCAACCATGCCACACAGATCCGAACAGCACCACCTGACGGTGTGCACAGGGTACTGCTCAGCAAAAAATTTGGGATTCCAACCTAATGCAAGGAAATTCTAAGGTAAGGAATCTGCAGCTAGATAGTCTCTACGAGATAATGCGTTACCGAAGGTAAGTTGTTCATCTATTCACAAGGTGAGGAATCTGCGGTTAGAAGTCTTTATCAGAAGAACAAGCTATTTACCTTCAGTAACTCCTTTGCTGGTAGAGACTCCATTTAGCCACAGGTTCCACACCCACCTGCCCTCCTCCCCGTTCTGTAGAATGGACTCATACAGTTGATTGATAAGCATCAAAGTCTATAGATATGCACAGTGGTATTATGATTTCTGTTGACTCAGCATCTGACAGTATGGGCAGAAATTCGAAAGAAACTGACATTGGTGCATGGAGGTGGCACAGATGTACTGGTTCCAATGTCTCGTACAGGGCGGGATCAGTGCAGTGCCGTGTCACACATTGTCACCGACCAATTTGTGAGGTAACTGGTATCGAAAGTTTCCAGTTCCAGTATGAAGTCTGGGGAAATTCAGAAGGTGAAGAATCTGCCGTTAGTCTCAACTGGAAAAGGCATTACCAAAGGTAAGTAACTTATACTTTTTAGTCAGATTTCCAAAAGTTGGATAATGGATAGATAAGCTTCCTCTGCCCATGTGACCAGCAGCCTGTTAAGACCACTTTGCATTTTATATTATTTTGCAAACTATAGAAGGAGCCCAGGAAGTGTGTGATTTCTATGCTCAGAATCTTAAATTTTGCACTATGACGAGCCTTTTTTTTTTTTTTTTTTTTTTTTTTTTTTTTTTTTACATTTGCCATCATCAAAGTATATTTGTAGAGTTATGATTAATTCTATTGATAATGCTATTAAAAAAACGAAGATATGTCTTTCTGGGTGACAATTACTTCAGACTTTTTTTAATGGCTTTGTTCAGTTCCGTTGAAGTTATGGATTTTTTACGACTAGTGAACATTATTTTATTAATTTCAATTAGTTTTTTTAGTTGTATTTAGTGTTTGTCCTCTGGTTTTGATTAACTTTAATTATGGATAATGATTGGCTTTTGCATTTAACTATGCACTTTAGCTGTTAATTACATTTTGATCTAATTATATTTGAAAGCTGAGCTCTGAATTGGTAATAGGGAAATCTAGCAGGATATAATAAGAGTGCTAAATACTACCTTTAAAAACCACAGATTGAATTATTTAATGGCAGCTATGTTTTGTTGTCATCACTTTCAGTTGGGGCTGCTAAGACTCCACCCTTTGTCTCTGTGGGGACCTGCAGCATTGGCAGAGATTTAAAAAAAAAAAAAGTTGCCAGAGCCCCAACCTTGTGAACAAAAATTTCAGATGCTAGAGGTCTGAGGAATATTTTACTTTAGGAAATTATTTTAAACCAAGATTATTTAAAGAAAGGGTAGCTTAGTTTAATTTGGTTCAAGATGGTCATTAGAAAGGGCATTGGTGTCAAAGTGACCATAGGGTTCTGTTGCCTCGTCTTTGTAACTGATGTTGCATTTCACTGGCATGCCTGGTCTCAGCAAGTTTTGAACTTTCTTGAAAGTTCAGATGTTATTGGACTTATAACTTGAAGGTCAAGGCCTTTAAAAAACTGTTCTGAACACTGTCTCTATATCCTTTTTTAAATAGGGTTTTGTTGTTGAACTACTTCTTACGCTGGAGTCTGCTATAGATACATTAGCGGAAACGGCAAAGCACTTTGATCTTTTATCAGCACTTTCTCGGTGAGTACTTTTCACTTCTTTTCTTGAGAAATCAAAAGAAATCATTTTCTTTCAATCATATTTTTTATTATGTGGGAATCATTAACAAAATACTAAAATTCTCCTTTAGTATTTCACATGCAATTGACACATTTGAGTATTTGAGCATCAAAAGGATTTGTATGCTGCATTATTATATTTGTAAATCTGCTGAAGTTTGATCAAGACATACAGGTTCCCATTGAATATTATCCATGTTCGCTTTCAAGTATCAGATATTTTTTCCCTGTACTATCAGCGGCATTGAAAATGTATTCCTCTACTGAAAACTGGGTAATTCCAAAGCTTCTCTTTCTTAAAACTTAAGGTGCTAATGTACCAGTATACCTCATGATGGTATATGCATAAATCACACAGCCGTGGTCCCTCCTGTCATTACATTTTTGTGCCGTTATCCACAATAGTCTGAAAATCCTAATTAGTGCTGTCACATACATTTCATGCTCCTATTTTTATGAAACCTACAGACTAGTATTAAGAGTACCAAAATGTATTGGTATGCTGCTTTACCCAAATTGTTTAAATGAAGCTGTTTCCCCAATTGAAACCAATGCCCTCATTACAGCCTGCTACATACCAATGATATTCAGATTTACCTGTGAGTCTGGAGATGTGACAAGTTCCATTGTCTGGCTAGCCGCTGTAGGATGTTTCTTCCGCATAGACTTTAGCACATTGTATTTTGGGCAATGAGTTATTTCAGTCTGCTACACATACAGTACTACATTAAGAAATGCTCTGCCTTATTTTATATCTTTATTTGTAATAGTTTTTCTAACTATGTACTAGACATGACCCTCTTTAATATTTTAGTTCTCAAACACATTTGAATAAAATGAGGATATTGCTTTGTGATGTACAACCCTTTAGGAGCTTGCCATCTTTCTAGCATAGTTACCCTACTTTTTGCCAGATGTCAGTGTTTAGACTGTAGTTCACTGGGATCCTACTAATCAGGACCCAGTGTCTGTGCTCTCTCCTCTAAATGTGGTTACTGGTAAAACATTTACACCCACAATTGGCATCCTGGTGCACCTATGCAAGTCCCTAATGTATGGCACTTAGGTTCCCAGGGCATTGTTACACCAGGGATCCCCCCAGGCAGGCCATTGCAGCCTCCGAGAAATGGTGCAGGCACCCTTTCACCACAGACGTAAGGCTTGCCTTATTTCCTGGTCACTGCATTTAGATATTGCGGCACTTCAGGCCAAGGTCAGGGTGCATATCCCTAATTGTGAGGGTACCCCTGCATGAGCAGGGTGCCCCTACAAGACCCCAGGTCCCATTTCCTGCATTCTAAGTGCGGGGAAACCATCTTAAAGTATGTAGTGGACACTGATCAACACGAGTGGTTCAAATACATAATGGTTTCTCCAAACCTAGGCATGTTTGGTGGCAAACATGTTGGATTCATGCAACTACACCAATTCCAGAGTTAATTGCATGATACCATGTACTCTGGGAGTTCCTTAGAGGATCCCCCAGTTCTGCCTGTGCAGCCTTACGGGGTCTAGCTGCCAGCCCACGCTGCTGCTGACCGCATACACTGTTCTGCCCTCCTGCTGGTGAGCTTGGCTTAGGCCAGAGAGGCATAACAGGATTTCCTGCAAGGGGGAGGTGTGACCTCCTGCCTCTGTGTATTAGGTGTCTAAGGGCTAGGGTGGATGGCCTCTGAGCTCCAGCAGACTGCTTTGAAGGGCACATATGGTGCCCTCTTTGCATAATCCTGTTTACACCAGTTCTGGAACCCTCAGTTCCCACTCTGGTAAGAAACTTCACAAAGGACACGAGAGTGAATACCCCGTGCAGCTCCCCGAGTTAAGTGCCCAAAGCTCTGCCAGGTGTCTGGTTCATTCTCCCATCTTAGAAACCAGATGGGCAGAGGCCCGTGGGAGCATCTGACTGGTAAGGCCAGGTAGATGATGTCCCTGACCCCCTCGGATAGGTGGGTGTAGGAAAGTGCCACTGTTGACATGGTTACACCCCCCACACACACACTTTTTGCCTAGTGTTGATGCGAACTTTGAAAGTGTGCTGGGATCCTGCTAACCAGTCCCCAGCACCAGTGTTCTTTCCCAAAATCTTTACCTTTGTTTCACAATTGGCACAACCCTGGCACACAGTTAAGTCCCTTGTAAAAGGTACCCATGGTACTAAGGGACCTGTGGACAGGGAAGGTCCCCAAGGGCTGCAGCATGTATTATGCCACCCTGGGGGACCCCTCACCAAGCACATACACACTGCCCTTGAAGCTTGTGTGTGTTGGTAGGGAGAAAAAGGCAAAGTCGACATTGCACCCTCTCAGGGTGCCATGCCCAGAAACCACTGCCTGTGTAAGACACCCCTCTAGCAGGCCTTACAGTCCTAACGCAAGGTGCACTGTACCATGTGAGGGCATAGCTGCATGAGCAATATGCCCCTACATTGTCGAAGTCCATTATTAGACATTGTAAGTGCAGTGTAGCCATATTGAGTATATGGTCTGGGAGTTTGTCATTAGGAACTCCACAGCTCCATAATGGCTTCACTGAATACTGGGACGTTTGATATCAAACTTCTCAGCACAATAAAACCACACTGATGCCAGTGTGGGATTTATTGAAAAATGCTCTCAGAGGGCATCTAAGAGATGCCACTTGTATGTTAGCCAAACTGCTAGGGGAGGGCTGACCGGTTTGTGCCAGCCTGTCACGTTCAGACAAGTTTCTGACCACATGGGGTGAGGGCCTTTGTGATAAGAAACAAAGCATGTTCTGGGTGGAGGTGCTTCACACCTCCCTCCTGCAGGAACCGTAACACCTGGCGGTGAGCCTCAAAGGCTCAAGCCTCGGATTACAGTGCCCCAGGGGACTTCAGCTAGAGGAGATGCACCCTCCCCCCACAACCCCCCCCCCCCCCCACACACACAGAATCCTCCATCTTGGTTTAGAGGACAGGGGCCAATAGGATTAGGTTTGTGCCCTCCTCCCCAAAGGGAGTGGGCACAAGGAGGGTGTAGCCACTCTCAGGGACAGTAGTCTTTGGCTACTGCCCTCTGACCCCTAAAACTCCCCTAAATCTAGGATTTAAGGGAGTCCCTGAATCCAGCTCACCAGATTCCTGGTGACCTGACAAGGACTGCTTAGCTGAAACCCCCAACAGAAAAGAAGGAAGACAGCTGTTTTGGCCCCAGCCCTATCGGACTGTCTCCTGCTTCAAAGAATCTGCAAAAGAATAGTGACGCATCCAGCGGGACCAGCGACCTCTGCCATGCTCCAGAAGACTGCTCTGCACTCGAGAGGACCAAGAACTCCCTGTGGACAGCGACACTGTAAAAAAAAAAAAACAACAGTTAAGGACGCCAACCTCACTCTGAATGTGTGAGTCCTAACCACTCTGCATCCAACGCTCACGGCCTGTGTCCAGGTGGCCCAACCAGCTAGAGAGGTTTGCCAGGCTATTCTGAGAAAGTTCTCACCCTGGGTTGACCTCTCCACCCCTCCACGATGACGCCTGCAGAGGGAATACCGAGGACCATCCTGACCGCGAAAGCCCCATACAAAGATATCCGATGCCTAAAGACCCACTACACCCGCAGCCCCCAGGCCGTGGAGAAACCGATCCCCAGTGCAACAGCGTTCAGCAGGCAGCCCTCCTCCCTGTCCAACCTGTGGTCTCCCCGAGACCACCCCCTGGACCTCCCCTGCAGCTTCTAAGTGACCCCCGGGTTCCCCTCATAGAGAATCATTGGAGACCCAACACCTTGTTTGCACCCTGCACCCGGCCTCCCCAGCGCCGCTGAGGGTGTATGTTTGGCACCTACTTGTGGCCCCCCCGCCCACTGCTCCTCTAAACTCCACAGGTCTGTCCTCCGAGGACACGGGTACTTACCTGCCTGCAGATCTGAAACAGAGTGCCCCCAGTCTCCTCAGGAACCCATGTTGATTTTGCTTACACTTTGACCTCTGCACCTGGCAGGCCCTGTGATTCTGGTAGTGAGTGTTTGGGGTTAACTTGAACCACAACCTGTGGACTTCCTAGCCCCTGAAGACTGGAACTGTAAGTGTTGTACTTACCTGTAAAACGATCCAACTTTTCTTCCCCCCGGAACTATTTCTGAAAATTGCACTGTTAAGTTTTAAAACAGATTATTGCCAATGTTTCAAAAAACTGTATAACTTATCGATTTCAAACAACGTATTGCTGCTACATGTGTGAAAGATGAATCTATTGAAGTACTTATCTGCAATTTGAATCTTGTGGTTCTAAAAATTAAGAAACTATATTTTTACAATATAAAAACCATTGGTCTGGAGTTAAGCCACTGTGTGTGCTTCTTGTGTGTGTGTGTGTGTGTGTGTGTGTGTGTGTGTGTGTGTACAACAAATGCTTTGCACTACCCTCTGATAAGCCTAACTGCTTGACCACACTACCACAAAAGATAGCAGTAGTATTGTCTACTTTAGCCTCTGGGGAGCCCATGGACTCTGTTCACACTGGATCTGATTTTGATATAGTATATACACTGCCAGCTTCCTACAGTGGGTCACTACAGAGAGTAACCAACCCCTTTTTAGGGTTACATAAGGGCTCCCCCGAGGGTGGGTCATCATATTCGTCGAGCAAGAATCTCCAAGGAACTCTCTGCAAGACATCTTCTGCTCCTGGCCTCTGGAACCGCTTCTGGTCTGCTTTAGAACCGAAACATGTCTTCCCATGGTGGGAAGGCTCTCATTGCAACATTGTTTCTCCAGATCCTGCAAGAATTCTGCAACATCCAAGGCTGTGCATCCTCGAGGGTCACAAGGAATCTGTTTGCCCCTGGAAGCATGAAGGATTCTCCCTACATCTGCAGGCACCTCAAGACAATATCGACTGGCTGGTGGGGTCTGCTGTTCCATGAACATCGAAAGGCTCTGCTTCACATGTAGTGAATCTGTGGCTTCCTCTGTGACCTTCTTGTCTTCTGGCCAACTCGGGACACTGTGGTCCCCTGCTCCTGCCACTAGACTGGACACCTTTGCACTGCGACCTTTGCACTTGTCAAGGCTTGTTGACAGGAGATCTTCTTCAGACATCAAGAAGTCCTGGCCTCCAGCAGTCTGCAACTCAAAGAGCAGCCCCTGTGTTGCAACTCCTACGATGTGGGACTTTTGTTTTGTTGGGCTGATGAGGCCTCCTTGCGACTCCCTATGTCCTTCGCCTGTGGGTCACTCGTCCAATGACTTCTGGTGGCCTTCTTGCGTGCTGAGGCCCACCCCTGACTCTTCTCCCACCCTCCCCAGGGTAGAGTCTCCTAGACTTTTTTGGTCCCCAAAACTCTGCACATACCTCTTCACCTCCAGTTTGCATTTGCAAGTGCTTGTTGGTGACCTGACTGGTCACTGACTCTCCTGCAATCCGGCGACCTTCGGGGGGACAGCTCATAGGAACTCCTGTGATCTTCTGGAGCTCCTGGACCCCGCAAATGGAGTTGTTCTTCCATTGACTTTTAGGAACTTCACCTCCAGGAAGGTGGGAACTGCCACCTGCACCACCTGGGCACTCCAAGGTTGCTGGACTCTGTCCTCTCTTTTCAGGTCCTACACTTCCAGAATCTGTCCTTGGGTACCACCGGCCTGGTCCACCGGTCATGACAGCAGCTGGACAGTCCGAAGCTCCCACATACTTCAGAGGGAATCCCTTCTCTCCTCTGCATCTGGGTCCCTGGTGTAGATACTCCTGTCGTCTGAGTATCCTGGGGTGGGGGCTCTCTCCAACCTTCCTCTTGTCTGTTGATTTCCTTGGAGTTCACTGGGAAGGGTCCTGAATCACACAAACTCCAACCACTACTCCCTGTGTTAGCCTATGGGACGACTGGGTGGGTAAGTACCTTGCACCTGGTTGCTGGGAACACTTAATGTACTTACCTCTGTTTCTATCTGCCCCTAGCTAACTACCACACTTACCCTGGTTGGGTTCACTATTTCACATTCCACTTTTTTAGTATATGGTTAGATCCTCCCATAAGGGTCCTGCATATTTTATGCTATTTCTGTTGGTTATTTTGTGTATATGTTGGGTTGATATCCCCAAAGTGAGATACACCAGTGTTAGTCTATTAGTAATGCTGTAATAAAATATCCTTTATTTTTGCAACAGTTGTGTGTTTCTTTCTTGTGAGTGAGTTACTGTCTGACTACTGTGGTATTGCAAGTGCTTTATATTCCTCCTGGATAGGCTTCATCTGCTTGCCTCAGATACCCATAGAGAGCTTTTGCCATCTGGACTCCTATTCACATCACTAAGGGGTGCCTGGACTCAGTATAGGGTGCCACACCATAGATGGACAACATAAACTGAGCCAACATTCTACACATCTGACTAGATCCTGATAGTTTATCCAGCAGTTCACCCATCCAGCTGTAGATTCTGCTGCTATCCCTGGTGCAGATCCAGAAGACATCACAGGATTTGATGCATCTGGTCTAAATAGACATTTCTGGTGATAGTTGTGTAGCTCTAAATCACAGATGCTGGTGATTGAGAACTTGATCGGGCTATTTGACTTTCATGCTTTTTAGGATTTTCTCTAAACCAATCCACCTCCCCAAGAGGAGAATGCTGCTGCATGTGGACCACCTGCATAGAACAAATCCTTTCTGATACAGACTTCTGACAGCACCTTTTGATTACTGCCCCAGGCATCAAATTGGATCCATAAAATTGTCAGCAGTACCTGGCAGGTGTTGCAGTTGGATCCATGTTAATGTCATTTTGTGCTGGATGCAACATTTGTGGTCCTATATACGCCCCACCAATACACTCTCTGAAGCAGATTTCTGACAAAAATAATAGTATGCAAGGGAAAATGGCACCTTCAAACCCTGTCGGAAATGTTTCAAATATCTGAGAACCCTTGTAAGGAAATGCCTCCTTGGCATGGTTACCCCCCGACTTTTTGCTGATGCCATTTATGATTGAAAGTGTGCTGGGACCCTGCTAACCAGGCCCCAGCACCAGTATTCTTTCCCTAAACTGTACCTTTGCTTCCACAATTGGCACAGCCCTGGTACTCCGATAAGTCCCTTGTAAATGGTACCCCTGGTACCAAGGGCCCTGATGCCAGGGAAGGTCTCTAAGGGCTGCAGCATGTTTTATGCCACCCTGGGGACCCCTCACTAAGCACATGCACACTGCCTCACAGCTGTTGTGTGCTGGTGGGGAGAAAATGACTAAGTCGACATGGCACTCCCCTCAGAGTGCCAACCTCACACTGCCTGTGGCATAGGTAAGTCACCCCTCTAGCAGGCCTTACAGCCCTAAGGCAGGGTGCAGTATACCACAGGGTGAGGGCATATGTGCATGAGCACTATGCCCCTACAGTGTCTAAGCAAAACCTTATACATTGTAAGTGCAGGGTAGCCATAAGAGTATATGGTCTTGGAGTTTATCAAACACGAACTCCACAGTTCCATAATGGCTACACTGAAAACTGGGAAGTTTGGTATCAAACTTCTCAGCACAATAAATGCACACTGATGCCAGTGTGCAATTAATTGTAACCTACACCCAGAGGGCATCGGGAGCGCGACCAAGGGTAGGTGCAACCACCCCCAGCCGGATACCTAGAATAACCAACAATTAGTGTGCTATGTGATCCTGGCTGTAAGCCTGCGTGATCCCAGAAGCCCTTACTTAATTAGGAGGGGCGACGAATAGGCATTAAATCTATGGTCATAATGGACTGATGTAAGTGACTGACGTTACCTACCTTTTCTTGACTGTCAGATTTGATATGTTAATAGCTTACTCAGCTTTTAGTAGGAGGAGTTTCTTTATACTAGGTCCTGAGGAAGCGTCATTGGATCCATGTGGACCGCTGAGACGCGAAACATGTCGACCCAATTCTTGAGGTGGGTTTTGTAATTTCCTGACCCCCCATTACAAGACAGATAGTCAGAGAGTGGTTGATCATTATCTCTGTCCCACTCTCGTGACAAATATTTTAATCTTGGCCTCTACCCTATACAAATAGAATAAAGTTAATCATACAGTTAGGGTTCTGAACCAATTTTAATTTCCGTTTTCAACCCTCCTCGGTGTCTTCCCCTTGATTTTTTTGAGGGTGAATGTGGCATCATCGAGAAAAGATCTCCGGCAAAGAGCCCCCCGTTGGGTGGTGCCCGTCAGACATTGCAGCGCCAGTCTGACGAGGAGCCTGTCCGATGATGAAGCATGACACCCAACTGGGTGTGTGAGGACTCGTGCTCCTAACTAATAGGATCCCATAGCACTTGCCTTACAGTCCCCTGGTTTTTTCTCAGGAACAGTGTATCACATTATTAGTAACTTGTACAGGAGGACATACACTGGACCTTTAATCCTCCTAATCCCCCTATTCTTGACGTAAGCAAAACCTTAAACATTGTAAGTGCAGGGTAGCCATGAAGAGTATATGGTCCGGGAGTTTGTCAAACATGAACTCCACAGTTCCATAATGGCTACACTGAAATCTGGGAAGTTTGGTATCAAACGTCTGAGCACAATAAATGCACTCTGATGCCAGTGTGAAATTTATTGTAAAATGCACCCAGAGGGCATCTTAGAGATGCCCCCTGAATATCAGTCCGACACCTAGTGCTAGGCTGACCAGTTTCTGCCAGCCTGCCACAACCAGATGAGTTGCTGGCCACATGGGGAGAGTACCTTTGTCACTCTGTGGCCAGGAACAAAGCCTGTACTGGGTGGAGGTGCTTCTCACCTCCTCCTGCCGGAACTGTAACTCCTGGTGGTGAGCCTCAAAGGCTTATGCCTTTTGTTACAGCATCCCAGCCAGTGGAGATGCCTGCCCCTCCGGCCACTGCCCCCACTTTTGGTGGCAAGGCTGGAGGAGATAATGAGAAACAAGGAGGAGTCACCCACTAGTCAGGACAGCCCTAATGTGTCCTGAGCTGAGGGGACCCCTGCCTTTAGAAATCCTCCATTTTGAGATTGGAGGATTCCCCCAATAGGATTAGGGATGTGCCCCCCCTCCCTTCAGGGAGGAGGCACAAAGAGGGTTTAACCACCCTCCAGGACAGTAGCCATTGGCTACTGCCCCCAGACCTAAACATACCCCTAAATTTAGTATTTAGAGGCACCCAAGTACCCAGGAAATCAGGTTCCTGCAACCTGAAACAAGAAGGACTGCTGACCTGAAAGCCCTGCAGAGACGACGGAGATGACAACTGCTTTTGGCCCCAGTCCTACCGACCTGAAAAAACTGCAACAGCGACGCATCCGACAAGGACCAGCGACCTCTGAAGCCTCAGAGGACTGCGCTGAACCAAAGGACCAAGAAACTCCTGTGAGCAGTGGCTCTGCTCAACAACAAGCAACAACTTTGCAATTTCTAAAGACTTCACTCTTCCTGCCGGAAGCATGAGACTTCACCCTCTGCACCCGTCGCCCCCGGCTAGAGATCCAGAGAACCAACACCACAGGGAGGACTCCAAGGCGACTGTGACCTCGTGAGTAGCCCGAGACAACCCCACTGGACCCCTACAGTGACACTTGCAGAGAGAGTCCAGAGGCTCCCCCTGACCGCGACTGCCTGTAACAAGGAACCCGACGCCTGGACCAAGAGCTGCACCCGCAGCCCCCAGGACCCGAAAGAACCGAACCTCAGTGCATGAGTGACCCCCAGGCGACCCTCTGCCTATCCCAGTTGGTGGCTGGCCCGGGAAGCCCCCCTGTGCCCTGCCTGCATAGCTAGAGTGACCACCGTGTCCCTCCATTGAATCCTGTACAAAACCTGACACCTGCATTGGACACTGAACCCGGCCGCCCCTGTGCCACTGAGGGTGTGTTTTGTGTGCTTACTTGTGTATAGCCCCCCCCTAACTGTGCTACCTTCCGAAGACGCAGGTACTACTTACCTGTAGGCAGACTGGAACCGGAGCACCCCTGTTCTTCATAGGCGCATATGTGTTTTGGGCACCTCTTTGACCTCTGCACCTGACCGGCCCTGAGCTGCTGGTGTGGTAACTTTGGGGTTGCCTTGAACCCCCAACGGTGGGCTGCCTATGTCCAGGAACTTAGACTTGTAAGTGCCTTACTTACCTGAAAAACTAACCATTACTCCAGTATTGGGGTATCTTTCATAGATTCACATGCTTGAATCATTCCCCGTCGTCAAAGTGGGAGTCCCATGGTACATGGAAAGCAATAATTAGAGATTTTTTTTTTTTTTTTTTTTTTTTTTATTTTTTATATTGAAGTCAATAGGAGAAACACATTCAATTGTAGAACTATCAGCTTCTTTAGAAAGAGCCCAAATTTCAGCCAATCAGGCGTGACCACCCCTTTAGAATCCTCAGCACAGAGGCTCAGTCTCTTAGATTTTGTACCGCACGTCGTGTGTAAGGGAGTCTCCCTGAGCTCTGCTCAGTTTTTCTATCTCTTCAAGAGAAATTCTTAGAAACTTTCACTTTGCTCTTACTGCAGAATTTTTCCATCATGTCTACAGTAAGAAAAGGTCTGTTTAGGCCTTGTGGGACCTGTGGAAAATTGAGACTTCACTGTGAGGACCCTCACAAGGAATGTATCTACTGCCTACATCCAGAGCATAAGGTCAAGGACTATAAGATCTGCAGGACCTTTCCCAACAAAACTCTGAGGGACAGAGAAGCCAGGCTCCTACTTTGGCTCCAGAAAAGAAAGGCCAGGGAAGCTCTTTCTGAGGAGGAGGAGGAGAGTGACACTTCAGTGACCTCAAAGAAGGAGAGCCTATCCCCCGAGAGCAGTAAGTCAGCTAAGAAGCTGCATGCATTTAAGGACAAGCCGGAGGAACTACCTTCAACATCCAAGGTAGCATGTGGCAAGGTTCACTCAGAACCATCCACACCTGCTTCTTCATCAAAGAAGCTCAAAAAGCCTTCAAGTTCACTGCCACCGTCGGCGTCCAGAAAATCTACACCGTCGACGAGCGCTTCGTCGACGACAGGCCTTCCTTCGTCGACGACTACAGCGACGGCCACGTTTACGGCTCCTCCATCACCGATGATAGTAACTTCGTCTCCGCTGTCATTTACGACGATAACGTCGGTGAGTTTGAAGTATGGTCCATCGTCGTCTCACACCCTGAAGATCACAAAGAGGCCGTCGACGGGTAAGAAGCTGAAATCTTTACAGTCGACGCATTCATCGACGAGTAAATTCAGAAAATCTCCGTCGATTTCACAGACGAAAGTACCGACGACGCACCTGTCGACGACAACCCCGTCGGCGGCAACCCCGCCGATGGAAAGCGTGGCAATATTGACATCGTCGACGGCAACTTCGTCGACGCTGGCAGCACCGACGACGGCTCCGTCGACGCCTACACCGTCGACGAGAACACCATCGACGAGAACACCATCAACGAGTGCTCCGTCGACGGCGGCTCCGTCGACGACTCATTATCCTCATTTTGGAGCATCTCCTTACCTACCGCAGAGAATTTTACCTATAAAGAGCAAGTCTTCTCTATTGCTTCCATCACATACATCGCCCAGTAAGGTCAGACCAATTCCTCCGCAGCATCTATTTGCTGACGAAGATGATGACGATGATGTTTATTCTGATGATGGCTTTTTTCCGGTGGCACGTAGTCCATCTGAACCACGCATTAAGTGCCAAGAGGAGAATGAAGAGGAGGATCTCCAGCCTTATTCGGACCAGCAGGATCTAAGTCATCTACAACTTCAAGGACAACAAGAACAGACAGTTCAGATGCCGGTCTCGTTGATAAACAACCTTCAACAGATGATGCAGGATTATTATTTGAGATTTCCTCCACCTGGTTCTTCTACTCCGGTACAACCTCCACAGACACCAGTGTCCACTCCAGCTAGACCTTCAGAATTTCCGGAGCCTACCACAGCACCTTCATCTGCTCAGGGTATTGCTTCACCTTCATCCGAGGACGAGCAAGAAGAAGGTGAGATACAGGACTCGGACTCTCTCATTCCTGAATGGGATGAGTATCAGATCCAAACTCCATCTCCTTCTACACCACCACCAGTGGACTCTCCACCGCAGGACATTGGTGGCTTCCATAGTGTCATGGAAAGAGCTGCGAAAAGATTCCAGCTGCCAATTACTTCGAAGCAGTCAGACTGTTTTCTTTATGACTTCAAAGAAGATACTAGGAAGTCTGTAAGGGCCATACCCATTGTTGATTTCATTTGGGAGAAAGGCTTAAAGGTCATGCAGACTCCATCCTCCATTCCCGCAGTCTTGCCGAGACTTGAGAAGAAATATAAGGCGCCAGACAATTCCCCAGCATGTTTGATTAGCCATCCTAAACCGGATTCGGTCATTTCGCAGGCAGCTCAGAGGAGGTCCAGGAATCCATCGGCATCTCTGACTGCCCCCCCAGACAAGGAAGGACGTTGTTTGGACTCCATAGGGAAAAAGTTTTCAACTATGGCGGCCACCACTGTTAGAGCAGCAAACTCTCTAGCAATCCTGGGGAGATACGATCGCCAGATGTGGTCTGACATGTCACAATTTATAGACATGTTACCTGAGGACAGTAGAGTAGAAGCACGTAGGATTCTACAAGAAGGTGAAAAGATTTCGGCTGAAATCATAGACTCTGCATTGATGTTTCCTCTACAGGTTTTCGCCAGTTGGCCGGGGCGGCAGTACTCAGGCGCCAGGGGTGGCTCAAAGCTACTTCTTTTAGGCCTGAAGTGCAATTAAAGATTCTGGACATGCCGTATGATGGCGAGCTTTTGTTTGGCAAGCATGTCGATGATGCGTTGCAGTCTATTAAAGCAGACACTGAGACAGCCAGATCTCTGGCAACGCTACAATACAAAAGACACCCCTTTCGGGGAGCGAGAGGGAGAGGAACCTTTTCATATAGAGGAGGCTCTCAACCATATCGTCATTACTCCTCTTACCAAGGTCAATTTTGATCAACCTTTGGCCAGCAACAACCGCATTCCTTTCGCCAACAGTCATCCGCTCACTTCAGGCAACAAACCAGAGGAAAGTCGGCTTTCAAGGCCAAGGAGACGGCAAGGAAGCACTGACCCTCATCAAGTGTCTGCACCCAGCCCCTATATCAACACTCTTATAGGGGGCAGAATTTCCAAATTTCTACACCAGTGGTCCAGAATAACTTCAGACAAATGGGTACTGGATATTATCAGCCGAGGACATACACTGGAATTCAGTCAACCTCCCCCTCATGTACCACCAAGAGGTCCCCCGCCAGCCCATCTCAACGAGCTTATAGATCAGATTGCTATTTTAATAAAAAAGGGAGCAATAGAGGTCGTACCAAGGAGCCAGAGGGGAACAGGTTTTTACTCCCGCTTTTTCCTTATCCGGAAGAAGACAGGGGACTGGAGGCCTATTTTAGATCTTCGTTTGCTCAACAAATACCTCAAGAAACAATCTTTTCGCATGATCTCCCTTCAAGACGTCCTGCGCCTGCTCAACCGAGGGGACTTTATGACCTCGTTAGATCTTCAGGATGCATATTTCCACATTCCCATTCACCCCAATCATCGGAAATTCTTGCGATTCAGGGTTGCAGGCATTCATTACCAGTTCAGAGTGTTGCCTTTTGGCCTCAGGTCGGCCCCAAGAGTGTTCACCAAGGTTTTGGCACCGGTGGCAGCCCACCTCAGACAATTAGGGGTACAAGTGTTCCTGTAGTTAGACGACTGGCTAATAAAGGCACGAACAACATCGAAGGCTGCCAGAGACACAGAGACATGTCTATCCCTTTTCTGAGCTTTGGGCTTGACAGTCAATTACCCCAAGTCTCACCTAGATCCTACCCAGAACATCACTTTTCTAGGAGCCATCTTGGACACTGTTCACGCGAAAGCCTCTGCTTCACAGGACAGGCGAAAGAAACTTCGAGACTTAGCATCACGTCTCAGCAAAAGAAAGTCCGCTTCAGTGCGGACTTACAAGTCTTTTCTGGGGATACTATTGTCTTGCATTCCATTGATAAAAAACTGTTGTCTGCACATGAGGACACTTCAACAGCAATTAGACAATCAATGGAAACAAATAAAAGGCTTTTTCGACGATGTAATCCGAATAACCCCATCAGCAAAGCAGGCTTTCAAGTGGTGGAAGGATACTCCCCTCGTCTCAGAAGGTCTGTCATTTCTGAAGGACAAGACCATGCACGTAATAACAGATGCATCCCTAGAGGGTTGGGGTGCTCATTTACAGGATCTTTCAGTGAGGGGGAAATGGTCCACTCAAGAATCGACTCTCCACATAAATGTATTGGAGTCAAGAGCAGTTGCCTTAGCACTCAAATCCTTCCTCACAAACATCAGGAATTCTTCAGTCTTGATAAGAACAGACAATACCACGGTCATGCACTACATCAACAAACAGGGAGGCACGAGATCTCGAGCATTATCTCTAGAGACGCAAAAGCTGTGGCATTGGGTAATTCAACATCGGATCTCCATCAGAGCAGAACATCTCCCAGGGATCACCAACACCTGGGCAGATGCCCTAAGCAGGACTCGAACCAGCTGCCACGAGTGGGAACTCAATCAGTCAGTTCTCGACCGTCTCTTTCGTCGTTGGGGCAAACCCAGTCTAGATCTGTTCGCGACCAGAGACAACAAGAAATGCCAACACTTCGCAAGCTGGCGACCGCAGAAGGGATCAAAGGGGAATGTGTTTTTGATCAGATGGTCAGGGATTTATGCATACGCTTTTCCCCCGCTTCCACTCATCCCGAGACTTCTGCAAAAGATGAATAGGGAACCATGCAGGGTTCTATTAATTGCTCCCAGATGGCCACGCCAGTTCTGGTTCACAGAGCTTCTATTACTTTCGGAACAACCTCACGTTCGACTAAAGGCCATACCGGAATTGTTAACAATGAACCAGGGTCAGGTTCGTCATCCCAACCCGACATCTCTTCGTTTATCAGCCTGGCTCCTGAATTCTATGAATTCGATGGACTAGATATCCCTCCAGATTGCAGGGAGGTGCTTGCCTGTGCCAGGGCTCAGTCTACAAACCGAACGTATAAGTTCAAGTGGAAGAGGTTTTGCTTATGGTGCTCAACTTGCAACATTCATCCTCTAAGGTCTTCTCCGGAACAGATTCTGCCGTATTTATTGCATTTGGCTAAATCCGGCCTTTCACATTCATCTATCAGAGTGCACCTGGCTGCCATATCCCGTTTCCGACGGACGTCTCAGTCACCTTCTCTATGGTCGTCCAGAATAATAAAGCAATTTCTCAAGGGTTTGTTTAGGATGTTTCCACCAATTCATGGTCCTGCGCCGCAGTGGCATTTGAACTTTGTGCTCTCCCAATTAATGAAACATCAGTTTGAACCCATTCATAGGTTGATCTCAAATTCATTTCTTTTAAAACAGCCCTCCTTCTAGCCTTGACGTCAGCGAAGAGGGTCAGCGATATCCAAGCCTTCACAATTTCTCCACCTTTCCTCCAATTCAAGCCAGAGGTGGTCATTTTGAGAACTAATCCAAAATTTATACCTAAGGTTCCATCATCTTTTCACCTAAATGAACCAGTGGTTCTCAGAGCATTTTTTCCAAATCCACAAACTGCAGCGTTTAAAATTTTATATACAAAGGACAAGCGACTTCCGCAAATCTGAACAACTATTTATCAGTTATGGAAAGATCAATAAAGGTAAAGCCGTTACGAAGCAGACCATAGCGCGCTGGATCTCTTCTGCCACACAGTTGTGCCACCAGTTGGCAGGGAAACCATTATCATCCAGTGTCAGAGCGCACTCCACTAGAGCGGTATCCACTTTAGCAGCTCTGTTTGCTGGAATCCCTCTGAACCAGATCTGCAGGGCGGCAACATGGACACGTGCTCACACTTTTACCCAGCACTACTGCTTAGAAGCTACGGACAGAATGGATGCTGCGGTAGGACAAGCAGTATTACGTAATTTATTTGCATTAGGTGAGCCAATAACCTCTTACCCTCCATCCTCTATGTACTGTTAGAAGGATAATTTTATGTATATACTTATATCTATGTGTGTGTGTATATGTATATATTTTTATATATATATATGGATGTATATATATATATTTATATATATATATATATTTATATAGGTAATATGGTTAACGGTTGATTTGCAAATGTTAATTACCTATATGAGTTCAGATAGCATGCGTTATTCACAGGCATACTATTGGTGTACAGAAATCAAAAAAAAATTCTTACTGCTGGCTACTCTGATTCAAGCATGTGAATCTATGAAAGATACCCCAATACTGGAGAAGAAAATGAGTTATTTACCTGTAACTGTGGTTCTCCAGTATTGGTATCTTTCATAGATTCACATGCGACCCACCCTCCTCCCCAGAGGGGCTCACCTCCTTTGTTTTTTTCCCGGTAATCTCTAGTGCGGAGAAATCTGAGAGACTGAGCCTCTGTGCTGAGGATTCTAAAGGGGTGGTCACGCCTGATTGGCTGAAATGTGGGCTCTTTCTAAAGAGGCTGATAGTTCTACAATTGAATGTTTCTCTCCTATTGACTTCAATATTAAAAAAAAAAAAAAAAAAAAAAAAATCTCTAATTATTGCTTTCTATGTACCGTGGGACTCCCACTTCGACGACGGGGAATGATTCAAGCATGTGAATCTATGAAAGATACCAATACTGGAGAACCACAGTTACAGGTAAGTAACTCAGTTCGATGGCATCTGTCGCTGTAGATACGCATGTTCTGCAATAGCTCGCCATCTGGTGTTGGGCCGGAGTGTTACAAGTTGTTTTTCTTCGAAGAAGTCTTTCGAGTCACGGGACCGAGTGACTCCTCCTTTTGTCTCCATTGCGCATGGGCGTCGACTCCATCTTCGATTGTTTTTTTTCCGCCATCGGGTTCGGACGTGTTCCTGTCGCTCCGAGTTTCGGAACGGAAGATTAGCTAATTTCGGAAGATTTTAGTCGGTATTGTTGCGTTCGGGATCGGCGTACTTAGATTCCACACCGCATCGAAGATCGAAGAGCTCCGGTGCCCTTCGGGGTAGTTTTTCGATCATCCGTCGGGGCCTGGTCGGCCCGACCGCGTGCTGAAGAACGCCGATGGAACGGACCCCGTTCCGGTTCTGCCCCAAATGCCACAATAAATACCCCTACACAGACCAACACTTGGTCTGCAACCTGTGCCTGTCACCTGAGCACAGCGAAAACACCTGCGAGGCCTGTCGTGCGTTCCGGTCCCGAAAAACACTCAGAGACCGTCGAGCCAGAAGACTGCAGATGGCGTCCGCACCGACAGCCCAACGGGAGTTCGAGGAACAGGAAGAGGAAGGTACCTTCTCGATCCAAGACTCAGACTCCAAAGGATTCAACGATACACAAACCGTGAGTAAAACGTCGAAATCCACTCAGAGGAACATTTACAAGGCCCAGGGGACGCCACTGCCACCAGGCCATGGCTCGACCCATAAATTCGGTGACCGACCGTCGGCACCGAAAAAGGCCCAAACAGTGCCGAGATCGTCCGACTCCGGTCGAGACACCGGCACGCAGCCTTCTCGGGACCGAGAAAGTGCTGGAGACAAGCCTCGACACCGAGATGCCGGTGTGGACACGGCTCGACGCCGAGACAGCGGCACCGAAACAGATCGACGCCGAGAGGTTTCGGCCCCGAAAAAGAAAAAAGTCACCTCGGAGCCGAAAAAACACGCAGACAGGGTTTCGATGCCGAAACAAACTGCAAGCGACCCAGCTTCAGGCTCTTATACAGAAGAGCACTCGCTAACCTCCCAAATGCAAAAGCATAGGTTTGAGGAACAGCTACAAGCAACTGATGTGGACCATACGCAAAAGCGTATATTCATACAGCAGGGGACAGGAAAAATAAGCACCCTTCCCCCCATTAGGAGAAAGAGAAGGTTGGAGTTCCAGACGGAACAGACACCACAACCAAAAGTGGTGAAAAGAGTTACCCCACCACCCTCTCCTCCGCCCGTGATTAACGTCTCACCAGCACAAACTCCATCACACTCCCCAGCTCACACCACCATGAGCCAGGGTGACCAAGATCAGGACGCATGGGACCTATACGACGCCCCAGTGTCAGATAACAGTCCAGAGGCATACCCTACAAAGCCATCTCCACCAGAAGACAGCACCGCGTATTCTCAAGTGGTGGCTAGAGCAGCACAATTTCACAACGTAAGCCTCCACTCAGAACAGGTCGAGGATGATTTCTTATTCAACACACTCTCCTCCACCCACAGCTCATACCAAAGCCTGCCCATGCTCCCTGGTATGCTCCGGCACGCAAAAGACATCTTTAAGGAGCCGGTCAAAAGTAGGGCAATCACACCAAGGGTGGAAAAAAAGTATAAGGCGCCTCCTACAGACCCGGCTTTCATCACTACACAGCTGCCACCAGACTGTCGTTGTAGGAGCAGCTAGGAAAAGGGCCAACTCTCACACATCTGGAGATGCACCACCCCCAGATAAAGAAAGCCGCAAGTTCGATGCAGCTGGTAAAAGAGTCGCAGCACAAGCTGCAAACCAGTGGCGCATCGCGAACTCCCAGGCACTACTTGCGCGCTATGACAGAGCCCACTGGGACGAGATGCAACATCTCATTGAACATCTGCCCAAGGACTTACAAAATAGGGCAAAACAAGTGGTTGAGGAGGGACAGACCATCTCCAACAACCAGATACGCTCCTCCATGGACGCTGCAGATACAGCTGCACGGACAATTAATACATCTGTAACTATCAGAAGGCATGCATGGCTCCGAACGTCTGGATTTAAACCAGAGATTCAACAAGCAGTTCTCAATATGCCTTTTAATGAAAAAGAACTGTTCGGTCCAGAAGTGGACACAGCGATTGAGAAACTCAAAAAAGATACGGACACTGCCAAAGCCATGGGCGCACTCTACTCCCCGCAGAGCAGAGGGAATTACAGCACATTCCGTAAAACGCCCTTTCGAGGGGGGTTTCGGGGTCAAAGCACACAAGCCAGCACCTCACAAGCCACACCGTCCAGTTACCAGGGACAGTATAGAGGAGGTTTTCGGGGACAATATAGAGGAGGGCAATTCCCTAGAAATAGAGGAAGATTTCAAAGCCCCAAAACCACTACTACTAAACAGTGACTCACATGTCACTCACCCCCTCCACACAACACCAGTGGGGGGAAGAATAGGTCATCATTACAAAGCATGGGAGGAAATCACTACAGACACTTGGGTTCTAGCAATTATCCAACATGGTTATTGCATAGAATTTCTACAATTCCCTCCAAACATACCACCAAGAGCACAAAATTTAACAACACACCATTCCAATCTCCTAGAGATAGAAGTGCAGGCACTATTGCAAAAGAATGCAATCGAATTAGTGCCAAACACACAAATAAACACAGGAGTTTACTCACTGTACTTTCTGATACCAAAGAAGGACAAAACACTAAGACCAATCCTAGACCTCAGAGTAGTGAACACTTTCATCAAATCAGACCACTTCCACATGGTCACACTACAAGAAGTATTGCCATTGCTAAAACTACACGACTACATGGCAACTTTAGACCTCAAGGATGCTTATTTCCATATACCAATACACCCATCGCACAGGAAATACCTAAGGTTTGTATTCAAAGGAATACATTACCAATTCAAGGTACTGCCTTTCGGATTAACAACCGCACCAAGAGTCTTTACCAAATGTCTAGCGGTAGTCGCTGCACACATAAGAAGGCAGCAAATACATGTGTTCCCATATTTGGACGACTGGCTAATCAAGGCCCATTCGTTCATACAGTGCTCAAATCACACAAATCAGATCATACAAACCCTCTTCAAACTCGGGTTCACCGTCAACTTTACAAAATCCAACATTCTGCCGCGCAAGGTACAACAATACCTAGGAGCCATAATAGACACATCAAAAGGAGTGGCCACTCCAAGTCCACAAAGAATTCTAAATTTCAACACCATCATACAACGCATGTATCCAACACAAAACATACAAGCAAAGATGGTATTACAACTCCTAGGCATGATGTCTTCATGCATAGCCATTGTCCCAAACGCAAGACTGCACATGAGGCCCTTACAACAATGCCTAGCATCACAGTGGTCTCAAGCACAGGGTCACCTTCTAGATCTGGTGTTAATAGACCGCCAAACTTACCTCTCGCTTCTGTGGTGGAACAACATAAATTTAAACAAGGGGCGGCCTTTCCAAGACCCAGTGCCACAATACGTAATAACAACAGATGCTTCCATGACAGGGTGGGGAGCACACCTCGATCAACACAGCATACAAGGACAATGGAACGTACATCAAACAAGACTGCATATCAATCACCTAGAACTTCTAGCAGTTTTTCAAGCACTAAAAGCTTTCCAACCAATAATAGTTCACAAATACATTCTCATCAAAACAGACAACATGACAACAATGTATTATCTAAACAAGCAGGGGGGGACGCACTCCACGCAGTTAAGCCTGCTAGCACAAAAGATTTGGCATTGGGCAATTCACAACCAAATTCGCCTAATAGCACAGTTTATACCAGGGATCCAAAATCAACTCGCAGACAATCTCTCTCGAGATCACCAACAGGTCCACGAATGGGAAATTCACCCCCAAATTCTGAACACTTATTTCAAACTCTGGGGAACACCTCAGATAGACTTGTTTGCGACAAGGGAGAACGCAAAATGCCAAAACTTCGCATCCAGATACCCACACAAACAATCCCAAGGCAATGCCCTATGGATGAACTGGTCAGGGATATTTGCTTACGCTTTTCCTCCTCTCCCTCTCCTTCCTTACCTGGTAAACAAACTCAGTCAAAGCAAACTCAAACTCATATTAATAGCGCCAACTTGGGCAAGGCAACCCTGGTACACAACGCTGCTAGACCTATCAGTGGTACCCTGCATCAAATTGCCCAACAGGCCAGATCTGTTGACACAGCACAACCAAAAGATCAGACACCCAGATCCAGCATCGCTGAATCTAGCAATCTGGCTCCTGAAATCCTAGAATTCGGGCACTTACAACTTACCCAAGAATGTATGGAAGTCATAAAACAAGCCAGAAGGCCATCCACCAGGCACTGCTATGCTAGTAAATGGAAGAGGTTTGTTTGCTACTGCCATATTAATCAAATACAACCATTACACACAACTCCAGAACATGTAGTGGGTTACTTGCTTCACTTACAAAAATCTAACCTAGCTTTCTCTTCCATTAAAATACACCTTGCAGCAATATCTGCATACCTGCAGACTACCTATTCAACTTCCCTATATAAGATACCAGTCATTAAAGCATTCATGGAGGGCCTTAGGAGAATTATACCACCAAGAACACTACCTGTTCCTTCATGGAACCTAAATGTTGTCCTAACTAGACTTATGGGTCCACCTTTTGAACCCATGCACTCCTGCGACATACAGTTCCTAACCTGGAAGGTGGCATTTCTCATCGCCATTACTTCCCTAAGAAGAGTAAGCGAGATTCAGGCGTTTACAATACAGGAACCTTTTATACAACTACACAAAAATAAAGTCGTCCTAAGGACCAATCCTAAATTTTTGCCAAAGGTTATTTCACCGTTCCATCTAAATCAAACAGTGGAACTTCCAGTGTTCTTTCCACAGCCAGATACCGTAGCTGAAAGGGCACTACATACATTAGATGTCAAAAGAGCATTAATGTATTACATTGACAGAACAAAAAACATCAGGAAGACTAAACAACTCTTTATTGCATTTCAAAAACCTCATGCAGGAAACCCAATTTCAAAACAAGGTATAGCCAGATGGATAGTTAAATGCATCCAAATCTGCTACCTTAAAGCTAAACGACAGCTGCCCATTACACCA
Source organism: Pleurodeles waltl (assembly GCF_031143425.1). Taxonomy (NCBI): domain Eukaryota; kingdom Metazoa; phylum Chordata; class Amphibia; order Caudata; family Salamandridae; genus Pleurodeles; species Pleurodeles waltl. The sequence continues at coordinate 982,297,068 of NC_090437.1, forward strand.
AGGGCACACTCAACCAGAAAAAAAGGTGCTACCATGGCCTTTCTAGGAAACATCCCAATGCAAGAAATATGTAAGGCAGCCACATGGTCTACGCCTCACACATTCACCAAGCACTACTGTGTAGACGTGTTATCCGCACAACAAGCCACAGTAGGTCAAGCCGTATTAAGAACATTATTTCAGACTACTTCCACTCCTACAGGCTGATCCACCGCTTTTGGGGAAATAACTGCTTACTAGTCTATGCAGAACATGCGTATCTACAGCGACAGATGCCATCGAACTGAAAATGTCACTTACCCAGTGTACATCTGTTCGTGGCATCAGTCGCAGTAGATTCGCATGTGCCCACCCGCCTCCCCGGGAGCCTGTAGCAGTTTGGAAGTTACCTTCAATTATTTATATATGTATCATCTCAACCTTAAATAGGTGCATACTTAGTCACTCCATTGCATGGGCACTATTACTACAATTCAACTCCTTCCTCACCCTCTGCGGGGAAAAACAATCGAAGATGGAGTCGACGCCCATGCGCAATGGAGACAAAAGGAGGAGTCACTCGGTCCCGTGACTCGAAAGACTTCTTCGAAGAAAAACAACTTGTAACACTCCGGCCCAACACCAGATGGCGAGCTATTGCAGAACATGCGAATCTACTGCGACTGATGCCACGAACAGATGTACACTGGGTAAGTGACATTTTCATTTTCTTACCTCCCCCAGGATCTGTTTATTTTTGCACTGTGTCCACTTTTAAAATAGCTTATTGCCATTTTAACAAAAACTGTATACGTTATTGCTCTAATTCAAAGTTCCTAACTTACCTGTGTGGAGTACCTTGCATTTTATGTATTTACTTCAAATCTTGAACTTGTGGTCCTAAAAATAAATTAAGAAAATATATTTTTCTATATAAAAACTATTGGCCTGGAGTTAAGTCTTTGAATATGTGTTCCTCATTTATTGCCTGTGTGTGTACAACAAATGCTTAACACTACCCTCTGATAAGCCTATTGCTCAACCACACTACCACAAAATAGAGCATTAGAATTATCTAATTTTGCCACTATCTTACCTCTAAGGGGAACCCTTGGAGACTCTGCACACTGTCTCATACTTTGAGATAGTATATACAGAGTCAATTTCCTACAACCCTGCATGTGGTTTGCCTATGGTGCCTGGGTCCCAGTCCTGCAGCGATTATGCCTTGATGCATCCCAAGGCCATTTAAAACGGGAAGAAAAGCTCTTTGCAGGAAAACTCCGCAAGAACCTAAGCCGCAATCTGTCAAGGTGTAAGGTAGGTCCTAGTCTCAAGTTCTAAAGGTAGGTCCTGGTCCCAAGGTTGCTTCCGCGACACATCGTCTTAATGATCTAAATCCTCAGGTAAACCCAAGAAAAAAACATAAGAAGCCCAGACTGGGTTTGGCCCTGTCCTGCCACTCTAGATCTCCCATGAAGGTTTGAGGGCATCATTGTGCCTCCAGGTCACTCTACCAAAGTCGCTCTATTTTCTGACCCTTGTTCCACAGCAACTGGAATTTCTGGGGCTGTCGGCAGCACAGCAGCAAAAAGATGACTTTACCTAAGTCATGCTGCAGCTTTTTCGCATATGGCTGGCCTGTGGATCCCATTGTGCTTAGAGGTCTCCCAGTTGAGCTTCATCTGGCGGGTATGTCTTTGGTGCCAGCTGGGCCCTCTAGATTCACTCAGGGTTCTAAACCGACTATAGCCCTGGTTCCCTCTTTTGTGGCACAACCAACACCAGAATGCAATCCATTGATGCCATTGACTCCAGACAACAAGGGCCAACCTATAGACAATGCTGAGGTGGCACCACCTTATTTGAGGCCATGTGCTCCTCTATCTGAGCTGCAACCATTTAACCACCCTTCTGATTCTGACACATCACCTCTCCCTTCCAGAAGGTGTTGATGGAAGCTATGATGTTGAAGATTAGATTGCCCAGCCATACAAAGACCAAAATTGTTACGAAGACCTCAGGTGTGCTAGTTGATTGTTTATCTCCCCAAATACTGGACTAGCTTCCCCACCCAGGGCCCTGTCACCAAAGACAGCACCTACTTTGCCAAGGTTTTGACAAAGGGTTGCAAAGGTTGTCAACCTTCAGCTTCCTACTTAGCCTGGCCAAACAAGTTCTGAGCCTCTTCTGCTATTCAATGAGCTTCTAAACAACACACTTCTGGGAATCAGGGCTAAACCTTTCTCAGGCCCACAAGTTAATCGCCAGGTTCCACATCCTGCTCCAGCTGTTTGTATTGCAGTTTGCTCTGCAAAGGGTGGGTAATAAGTTAAATGTCTTTCCAGCTGAACAATATTTTTTTCCAGTGAATCCAATTATTAAGGGAATATATTTGACCTTATTCGTAAAATCAGTTGAATACACCATGAACTAAAATGCTTAACCTGTTCCTGGTTAGAAAGATTATTGTATGAGATGAATATGTAAAGTTACTTTGAGCTGAAAGTTACTTTAAGAATGGAATGTTTTTTTGTTTACTTTCTCTGTGGTATTTGCCCAGAAGACTGCACCATGTTTTCTAAACGTCTGTAATTTTTAATATCCCTTGTAGAAGGTAGCATTGATTATCTGTACAGTGTGTCACTTTACATCAGTTGAATTAGTGCAGTCAGAGTGCTTTTTGGTGTTGACCTCCCAAGTGCTGCAGTTGTTACTATAGTGCTACTATCCAACACAGTTCTTTGGGGTTTTGGAATTCTTCAAAACTAAAGACTTTTAAGATTTCTCTGCTGCTAGAGGTACTACAACAATTGGTAGACATTTGTAAATTGAACACCCAAGTGATGAATTATTGTTTCGAAGTAACGTTTTCCTTTTTCTTCATTCAGCACGGCATACCATGATCCTGTAATGGGACACAAGAATGCAGCTAACAGGAAAAGCACTGGACAGTTGAACCTAAGCACAAGCCCTACAAGCAGTGGAAACTATTTGGGAAATTACAGCAATGTAAGAAGTAACTCTTTGAGACTCAGTTTAATGGGTGACCGGAAAGGTGACCGGCGACGGAGTAACACACTGGATATAATGGATGGCAGGATAAACCATGGGGGTAGTTTAGCAAGGACTAGAAGCCTTTCTTCTCTTGGAGGAACAGTTGATATGCAGCCCACTACTGATCCTAATAATTTAATGGCCACGATTTTCTGGATTGCAGCATCCTTGCTAGAATCAGACTATGAATATGAATACCTCCTGGCTCTCAGACTGCTTAACAAACTGCTTACTCATTTGCCTCTGGATAAACAAGACAGTCGGGAGAAGATTGAAAAAGTTCAAAGTAAATTGAAATGGAGTAACTTTCCAGGCCTTCAGCAGCTCTTCCTAAAGGGATTTACTTCAGTTTCAACACAGGAAATGACAGTTCACCTCCTCAGCAAACTTATCACTGTGTCTAAAAACACTTTGGTGGACCCTTCTCAGTTAGCAGGTAACAAGTTAGCCAAAAGTACGCTTTAATGTGACGATTTGCTGAAGTTTGTACTTATTTCTTCTGACTTGCACTTGTTTTTTGATGATCTGATTTATAAGTTACAAATATTCCTCACTTTATGAATAACTTAGAGCGGGAAAGCTCCCTGATTGACGTACCACTCGCTACAAGAAGTAGGTCCACAGTGCTACCAAGTGGCACCACATGACTTAAGCAGTGACTTTGGGCCAGATGTAATTAAGTTTTATTTTGCGACTTGCAATTTGCGAGTCATAGCGACTCGCAAATTGCAACTCGCAAAAGTGCATGCAGAAAGGTGTCTCAGACACTTTCTGCTACTCGCTATGGGGAAGCAAAGACCGACCTCATGAATATTAATGAGGTGGGTCGCAGTTTACGACCCCATAGCGAGTCAATGCACTCGCAGGGATGGTGGCCTGCTGGAGACAGAAGACCACCATGTCTGTGACTGCTTTTAAATAAAGCAGTTTTTTCTTTTCTTTTTGCAGTCCGTTTTCCTTAAAGGAAAACGAGCTGCAAAACGAAAAACTTCCGAAACCATTTGGTTTCGGTTTTTTCAGAGTAGGCAGTGGTCCATAGGACCACTGCCCGCTCTGAAAAAATATTTTTGGGGCATTCACAAAGGGGAAGGGGTCCCATGGGGGACCCCTTCTCTTTTGCGAATGAGTTACCATACACTTCAAGTGGATGGTAACTGCGAGTTGGTTTGCGACCGCATTCGCGGTCACAAACCAATTCAGCATGGCGATGCGGTCGCAAATAGGAAGGGAATACCCCTTCCTGTTTGCGAGTCGCAGCCTCAAATTGAGGTTGTGCATCGCGGTAAGCTTTTTGCGCGTCGCAAACTGCGTTTTTCGCAGTTTGCGACTTGCAAAAGGCTTCCTACATCTGGCCCTTAGTGCTCTACAGATGTGGCCACATTGAGCAAATATATATGGCACAGGCTAGCGCACTGATGTTAGTGGTCCCGGAGATTTCTGTATCCATCCTACTCTAAGCCCAACATGGCTTCAAGTGTGAATTTCCTTTTCTTTTCTTTTCTTTATTTTTATTTTTTTATTTACAAAATTGCTTTTTGGAAATGCACATGCAAGGACTGAGGTCTGCTGTCCCTTGCAGACCTCCAGCCCTGCATTTGTAATCAATTACTGGATGGTCACAAATTTTGACTTTCCTATTCAGTATTTATTAGGCAGGTTGTTTTGTTGCCCTTTGTAATGGACACTTGTGATAGATACTTCTAACTGCAGATTCCTCATCTTTTGAATGTTCCCCAGGTGTTCTACTGGATCCTTAAAATCTTCAGCATTACCAGTCAGTGCCAACAGGTGGAGCCGTGCAGCACTGCATTAGCTTTGTTCTGCATCGGAAGTGACATGTGGCGTTCCATATAAACACCACCGATGCCTATTGACACCAGTTGCTTTCTGTGCTCTCCATTTCCCCAGACTACAGAGCTCAAAAACCAATTGGACCAGTGTGCAGATCTCTAGCCTGTGTACCTTGTTAGTGGAAAAGAGTGCAGTTCACAGAATGGGGAGGACTGGAGGGCCGGTGAGGAATCAATGGTTAAAGAATCTGACACAAAGAGTGTTACCAAAGGTACTTAACTTATTCTTCTCATAGGTACTTCTGTTTGCAGATCCCTCACCTTTTTTAATAGATACCAAAGCACTACCTCTCAGACGCTGGGTCTGTGAACTGACTCAGACCAAAAAACTCCTGCAGAACTGCGTCCTCAAAATGGCCTTCTTGACACACCGACTGTCCAGATAGTTGTGCTTCATGAATGTATGAAGTGACACCGACGTAGCAGCGTAGCATATATCCAAAATAGTCACTCCATGTGCCACTGCAATGGTAGCAACATTGGCTGTGGTGGAATGAGCCCGCAATCCTTGCGGGGGCTGCTTCATGTCCTTGGTTGTTTTTTCTGAACTGCTCCCATGTGAAGGGCGCTCCATCCTCAACCAAGGTTTTGTGGACCCCAGGTTGTGGGAACGTTCGCCGTGGGCTGCACACCATCAACTCCCTGGGTAGAACCATGGCTTCTACGGTGCACTGCATAGCTAAGCCCGGTTACAGTCCATTGGGTTCTCAGGTGATGTCCAGTCTCTAATTGAACTGCCCTTGGATGGCTCCCACCTTTTTGTCAGCAAAGCAGACACTGCACTTGAGCGCTTTCATAAGACCAGGGTCACTGCCAGATCCTTCTGGCTTTTTTTGATCTGACCAGCCACTGTCTGCTCAGCCACAATAGCTGTCCTTTCACTCCTACTGCATGGGAGCTTTGGAAGGGGCAGCTTTGAATGACCACACCATCCATAACCAGTCCAGCAGCCAGCCCAGGCCTTTAAAGAAAGGGGCCGCAGAACTCAAATAGGATCTGGGAGCCAGACCCAGCGTGCTTCCAGTTTCCTGCCCCTTCAAGCCCATTTAGTATGCCTTCTCTCGGACACAGCCATCTTTTTGGAGGCAGAATATAGTACCACCTGCCCCAGACTGGGTACACCCTGCCATTTGTGGAAAGACTCCTGTCTCTCTCACAATCCCATGAAGAGCTGTTGGCGGAGCATCTTTCCTTACTCAGTCAGGAATTGCAGGCTCTTTTGGCCAAAGGAGCCTTCTAGAGGTAGGCCCATTCCAGAAGTAGGGTGTGCTTGATAATGCGCTACTTTCTGGTGCAGAAAAAGGATGGTGACTTCTGCCTTATATTAACTCAGTGCCCTCTTAATCCCTTTCAATGGAAAGAGAAATGAAAGATTCTCACATTGGCCTAGGTTCGGTCTGTCCTGGATCCTGTTGACTGGTGATAGCATTGGAGCTACAGAACATGTGTCCCACATCTCGTTCCTGATGACCCACAGGCATTACCTGCAGTGCTGGTGGTCCACAAGCATTTCCAGGTAGCTGTGCTCCCCTTAAGCCCTACCAGCCAGCCCCCCTCCCCTCCTCCCCCACCCTTCCCCCAATGTGCATATAGGTGATGTCTGTGGTTGCAGTTGATCTCTGGAGGTCAAGTTTGCAGTCTCGTCCTACCTCAACAACTGGCTTATGAAGGGGGTCTCATCCTAGGCAGTTGTCACCCATCTCTAAACTAAGGGGACCCTTTTCTATTTGCTCTGGTTAACTATCAATGTGCTGAAGTCACATCAGACTACATCTCAGATGCTTCTTTTCATCTGAGCCACTCTGGGTATAGTGCAGCTTCCCACCTACCCTCTAGAGCAGTGAGTCTAGGATAGTCAGCTTATGTTTTGGATTTTCTCGTGGATTTCGGTGAGACTGACTGTGGCTGCTGGGTCGCATGTCCTCATGCATCCTGCTGATGAAGCAAGATCATTGGCACATGTGGTATTTGCTGTGGAATCCGAAGACCCAGTGGATGCAGCATCAGGTGAATCTTTCTGACGTGGTCCATATATTGGAGGGAACTGCAAAAGATCTACAGTGGTGGCTGAGGAGCTGCAATTTCTTCTTTCCCCACCCAGCGCTCACAGTGGTGACAGATTTATCGCTCCTGGTTTGGAGTGGTCTTCTGGGAGAAGTGTCCTCCAGCAAAGTCTCAGCTCAACATCAGTTTTTTGGACTTAAGAACTATTCGCTTGGCATTGAAAACCTTCCTTCCATCCATCAAGGGAAGGCTGGTGCAGGTGTTCACGGACAACACCATTGCCAAGTGGTGTTGCAAAAAGCAGGCCGTTGTAGGGTTGTGAACCCTGTCAGGAGGCTCAGCGCCTCTAGACTTGGCTGGAGAGCCAGGACATCTTCGTGGTTGTTCAGCACCTGTATGCCAGGGCGGACATGCTGAGTTACTGATGCTTGACAGATCACAAATTGCATGTACTTCAGGATGTGGTGCAGGGCCTCTCCTGAGACTGAGAGCCTTAGCTTGACCTGTTCCTCACCACAGAAAACATGCAATATCAGCACTTTTGTGTGCCAAAGTTTCAAAAGCAGATTTCACTCAGACCCCTCTTGAGTGTAACTCTGGACTCCCTCCTGCATGTCTTTCTGACGGTTCCACTCCTGCCCAGAGTTCTCAAGAAGATCAGAACTGTCCGGGCCCAAGTCATCCTAGTGGCTGTGGATTGGGCACAGAATATGGTATCCTAAACTCTGAAGCATGAGCATCTGTCTTCCGGTCAGGCTGTCCCTTCAGGAGGATCTTCATTCACAGCAACAGGGCAGGGTCCTGCACCCAAACCTGTGCACTCTTCATCTTCATTCCTGGAGATTGAACAGTGACACTTGAGGGTCTTTAATCTCCCTCCTAAAGTCTGTGATGTGATATTGGCAAGCATGCATCTACTAAAACCGCTCATGCTTACTATTGGGATACTTTTGTGGCCTGGTGTTTCTCCTGTCATGTGAACCCCCTTTCTGCACCTATGTTAGAGGTTTTGCCATCCGCTCTATCTTTAACCTGGCAAGGACTTGCCGTGGGCAATGTTAAGGGTTACTTGTCAGCTATTTTAACCCTTCTGAGGCAGCCATATAAACCCTCCCTGTTCAAATTACCAGTTGTTATTTATTTTTTTGAAAGGTTCTCACCTAATCCCTTTGGGATGCCTTGGAGCCCCTGCATACCTGATCTCTGCTGCTCTTAAACATCAAATCTGGTAGAGACTCCTAGCTGCAGATTCCTTACCTTTGAATTTCCCAGGCGTCAGACTGTGTGCCGTTGGGTGGCTTCATTCGGTTTCATACAGCTTCGTCAGTGTTGAAAAATGGCGTGGTCACCTATATAGGCGACACCCGGACACACAGATGCCATTTCTTTTCTTTTTTGACAGTTAGTTCTGATCCAGAGAAGAGCTACCTCCCTCTCTCTATTTTTGACAGATTTTTTGCGACTTTGTCAACTATTATTTGGAAGTGTCAAGAATGTCTACTAGAAAGGCAGGTTTCACACTGAGTGGTGCCTATCACTGCACCATGTTGGTCACAGACCCCCATTTGAGTGCAACCAGGATTTGAAGTCGTGCTGGACTGCCGGACCATGTTGCCGACGGCTTTAGCTCTCTAAAGCTGCTTGCAGCCCAGCGGTCGAGGCCAGCTCACACAACTCCTATGAGATCTCCTTCCCGATCGAGAAGTTGTTCACAAGACTGCTGCAGGATCCACATGTGCTCTTCATTGCACTCGAGGTCTTTGGGACACTTGGGTTAGAGGCACAAGAATAAGTAGTAGTCTAAGTAGACTGTGCATCATCCGTCAGCAGACGTGACCAGTGAGGAACGTCAATGTTCCAGACACAGTTCTGCAGAGCTGTTGCAGGTCCAACTCCGTTCCTCTTCCTGTTTCTGGGAGTGACCCTCCCCCATTCAGATTAAAGACTTCTCCAAGGCTATGTGTTGTGTATTCGAGCAGGCCGAACCCTCTGGAGCACCTTCGGGCCCCAGCGTGTTCGGCAGTGATGGCTCTGGCTTCTGTTCCGATGGGGTCTCATGGATCTGATCACAAATCCGGATCGGTGCTGGTCGTGCCACGCAACCTTCTCTATTGCCGATCAAAACGCTGATGCTCCCAGTATCCCCCAGCAGCACCAGCCCTATTCTCATCCCCGACAACTCAGTCGCAATGGTATCAGTCAGCGCAGATTCTGGCTCAGACACAGGGCCCAGTGGCTATAACTCGTTGCCTGAAGATTTTTCTGAGCAGCCAGGCATGGGGGAATAGTTGGAGGGGTCATGGGGACCCTTTGGAATACCAGTTATACACCCCTAGAGAAAATTTGGACTGGAATGACAAACTAGATGATGCCAGTGGACTGGACAGGTCTCCACAAACTGGTTTGCTCTCTCCACCAACTGTGGCTATGGAGGAGGGTGCATGTTACTCAGTGGTGGTGAAGAGGGCAGCGGAGGTCTTCCCTCTGTGGCAGTCAAGACTAACCTCTTGACCAAAATGCTTCAGCCTGGGGCTTCCGCATCTGAACCCCTCTTGCACTTTAATAAGGCATTGAGCAATGTCCTGCTGAGAACCTGGTCCAAGCCTAGCACAGGGGCTCCACAGGACAATCGTCCACCGCCATCGCCCTGCCCCGGATGATCCTAGCTTCCTTACCCAACACTCAGCCTCTGAGAGCTTGGTAGTCCAAGCCTCAACTTCCCACGGCGGGATCCCTGCCACTCCCCCAAAACAGGGAATCCAAGAGGCTGAATAGCCTAGGGAAGAATATATATTTTTTTTCCACCAGCCTAGCATTGCTGCCAGTGAACACTGCACACCAATTTGGCTGCTATTCCCATACCTTGTGGGATACGGTTGCAGAAGTGCAGCCACAGGTCCCAGACCATCCTGTCCGAAGCAGTAAGACTGGGGAGATGTAGTGAAGTTCACCATTAGGTGTGGTTTGAACATGACTGACTCTCAGGGCATAGCGGTTTTGTCAACAGTGGCCTTGAGAACATCTGGTTTTTCCGAGGATGTCCAGGCCAACCTCATGGACATGATCTTCGATGAAACTCATTGATTTGGAGACTGGGAGCTGGAGCTCTTTGAGGACTTGGGAACTATGGCCACGTCCTTGGGCCTCTCATTGACACCTCGCTCCAGTCTGCCTTTCGGTCTTTTCGTGGCTATTGATGGGGCACACCAATGCGCCAGCCTTATGCCAGCCACCGTCAGGCGCAAGTTTCCCAAGCTATGTGAGGATGTGGATGCTGTAAATTCTGATCCTGTGGGTCTGGTAGCCAGAAGTTGTCTGCCAACAACCCTCCCCCAGCAGCTGCAGCCTCAAAGCCCTCCTAGTTTGGTTCTGCAAGATCATGCGTGCCCAGTTGGAGGTAGAATTCAGCATTATCTTCTCCACTGGCAGTCCATTACATCGGACAAATGGACCTTGCAGATTATTCAAAGGGGTTTCTCCCTATCTGTCCATTCTTTCCCTCCCCCAATACCGCCACACAAGAACAGCTGGTGGAGGATCATCTGACCTTGCTTCAAGAGGAAGTTAAAGCTCTTTTGACCAAGAGATCTTGTAATGAGTTCCGATGTCAAAAGTAGGTAGTGGTTGTTAAGCCACCTATTTTCTGATTCCCAAAAGGAACAAGGGTCTTTGCCCTATTCTAGACCTGTAAATCGCCAATTTCTTCCTCAAAAAGGGAAAATTCAAGATTCTAACTTTGGCTCAACTCTTGTCTGCCCTAGACCTAGGAGAGTGGCTAGTGGCGCTGGACTTGAAGGATGCATATTTTCACATCCCCGTCCTGCCTGTTCACAGGCGTTAGCTGTGGTTCAAGGTAGGCCACAAGCACTTTCAGTTCACCGTGCTTCCCTTTGGCCTTACTAGTGCCCTTTGGGTGTTCATTAAGGTGATAGGGGTGTGTCAGCTCATGTGCACAGGTTACGGTTTTCAGTCTTCCCTTACCTCGAAGACTGGCGGGTTCTCCCCAGGCTGTCATCTCCCACCTCCAGACTACAGCAAACCTTCTGCATTCGCTGGGTGTAGGAAAGCACCCTTTTTGGCATGGTTAGCCCCCAACTTTTTCCCTGTTATCTGATTTAATTTTGACTGAACGTGCACTGGGTTCCTGCTAGCTAGGTCCCCAGTGCCAGGGCTCTTTCCCCAAAAAAGCACAGTTGTCTCCCCAATTGGCAAAACCTTGAGCACACTTTGTAAGTCCCTAGTAAATGGTACCACTGCTACTTAGGGCCTGGGTTACTAAGGAGGGGCCCTAGGGGTTGGAGAATGAATTGTGCCACCCTAAGGCACCGCTCACCAAGCAACGACAGGCTGCATTTGTAGGCTGCGTGTCTTGGTGCAGACAAAAGTGAAAACACAACATAGCACACAGCCTCTATGCCCTGTCTCCCTCACACTGCATGCAATATATGTAAGTCGACCCTCTAGCAGGCCTCAGAGTCATAAGACAGGCTGTATTATCTTACATGCGAGGGCATATCTGTACAAGCAGATATGCCCCTGCTATGTCTTTGTCGATTCTCAGACATAGTAAGTGATCAGGGAAGCCATTTTAAATGCATGTGCTATGCGCTGGTCATTATGAGTTCCCCAGCTACATGATGGATTCACTGAAGATCGGGTTGTTTGGTATCAAACATCTTATATTGGTGAGCCCACATTAATGCCAGTGTTGGATTCATCAATGTCTGCACCCAGAGGTCACCTTACCCCGCACCTTGCCCCTGAAAGCCTGCCACCTACTATTGTGTTAACTGACTGGTCCTGAAAAGGTCAGCCACCTATTTCTGACTCCCCAGGGTGAGAGCCAGCGCTCTCGAGGTCCAGAGACAAAAGCCTGCACTGGGCGGGGGTGTTAGCACCTCCACCAAGGCAGGATGGACATTCCAGAGGAGGAAGCTTCAAAGTCCTGGCCGCCTTTATAATGTGATCAAGGTCTCTCCAAATGGTGTAGATGGCCAACCACCCTGACTTGACCCCACTTTTGGCAGAAAGAAAAGTGGGAAAATTAGGCAGATTGGGAGGTGTGCCCACTTCATGGCAGTCTCACACCCAAGGTGAACGAGCTGAAGTGGACACCACTTTTTAAATTCCTTAATCTTGGTTTGGAAAGAATTGGACCACCAGGGTACGGGTTATGCTTACTTCCCAACAGAAGTGGTAATTGAAAGGGTGTAGTCACCTTAAAGGTGGGCAACCCATTGGCTGCCACCTAGCACTCCCTGTAATGCCCCTAAATTGAGTATTTAGGTGGCACCCCTGAACCCTAGAATTCAGAGTCTGACGACCTAAGAAGGAAAGAACAAAGAAGAGAGACACCGGGGTACTTACCTGCAGGCAGGCCTGATTCAGAGTAGCCCCTGTCTTCATAGGAGCCCACTAAGTTTGCTCATCTTTGACCTCTGCACCCAGCCGGCTCCGTGTTGCTGGTGGTGGGTGTTTGGAGTTAACTTGAACCCCAACCGGTGGACTTCTCAGAGACTGAAAAAATGTAAGTCGAATACCTACCTGCAAATCAAATTAACTTTTCTTCCCCCAGGAACGGTTTCTGAAAAGTGCAGTGTCCATTTTTAAAACAGAATATTGCCAATATTTTAAAAACTGCATGACTTATTGGTTTCAAAGTACTGTTGATACATGTGTGAAATACAAATCTATTGAAGTACTAACCTGCAACTTGAATCTTTTGGTTATAGAAATAAATTAAGAACATACATTTTTGCTATATATAAACCATTGGTCTGGAGTTAAGTCACTGAGGGTGTGCTTCTTCTATTGTCTGTGTGTGTGTACAACAATTGCTTTGCACTATCCTCTGAAAAGCCTAACTGCTCGACCACACTTCCACAAAAGAGAGCATTAGTATTATCTACTTTAACCTCTGCTAAGCCCCTGGGGAACCCCTGGACTCTGTGCACACTATATCTCATTTTGATATGTGCAGCTTATCAGAGGGTAGTGCAAAGCATTTGTTGTACACACACAGGCAATACAGGAAGCACACACTCCATGACTAACGCCAGGCCAGTGTTTTTTATACAAAGTGGACAGGACTCGCGATTCGGGGCGGTTCTGGAGTACTTTGCTGGAGTTTTTCTGGACTGGGCCGCTGTCCACTGGGGATCTTGGTCCTCTGGGGTGCAGACAGTCCTCTTGGGGCTTTTAAGAGGTTGCTGGTCCTCCAGGATGCATTGCCTTATTGTAGCAGGGGCTTCAGAAGCTGTAGACCAGCTTGAAAGGGCTAGGGCCAAATCATTTGGTGTGTAGGAAAGTAGCCTCTTTCTAGCTTGGTTACCCCCACTTTTGGCCCGTTTGTCAGAGTGTTTGACTGTTTTCATTGGGATCCTGCTAACCAAGACCCCAGTGACTGTGCTCTCTCCTCTACATTTGGTTGCTGGTAACTTTTTATCCCCACAATTGTCATACTGGTGCCCCCATGTGAGTCCCTAGTATATGGTACCTAGGTACCCAGGGCATTGGGGTTCCAGGGGATCCCTATGGGCTGCAACACTTACTCTGCCACTCATAGGGAGCCCATGCAAAGGGTTCTGCAGGCCTGCCATTACAGTCTGCGTGAACTGGGTGCACGCACCCGGTTTCACTCCAGGTCACTGGACCAGGTCACTGTAAGTCACCCCTCTGGTAGGCCCTCTCTGCCCAGACGGCAGGGTGCAGGTACTTGTGTGTGTGCACCCCTACACTAGCAGAGGTTCCCCACAAACCCCAGCCCCGTTTTACTGGACTTTGGGGGTACGGATACACCATTTTATATTTGTACTGTACATAGGTCGTTACCTATGTCCAGCTACATAATGGTAACTCCGAACCTAGGCATGTTTGCTATCAATATACTGTTGCCGGTATTGGAAGTATGATTCCATGCACTCTGGGGGCTCCCCAGAGGTACCCCAGCATTGCTACCACCAGTCTTACAGGGTTTTCCAGGCAGCGCAGCTGCTGCCACCCCTTAGGCAGGTTTCTGATTTCCTGCTGCTTGATCTGATCAAGCCCAGGAAGGCAGAACAAAGGATTTCCTTTGGGAGAGGTAGAGAACACCCTCTGCCTTTGGAAATAGGTGCGACTGGCTTGGAAGGTGTAGCCTCCCCAAGCCACTGGTTTGCTTTGAAGGGCACATTTGATGCCCTCTGTGTGTAAACCAGGCCATACCGGTTCAGGGACCCCCAGTCCCTTCTCTGGCACGAAACTGGACAATGGAAAGGGGAGTGAACACTCCCCTGTCCGTCACCACCCCAGGGGTGGTGCCCAGAGCTCCTCCAGAGTGTCGCTGGGTCCTGCCTCTTGATTCCAATGTTGGCAGGGAACTCTGGGACCATCTGAGTGGCCAGGCAGGTGACGTCAGAGGCACTCTGTGATAGGTAGTTACCTGGTTAGGTGACCAAGCTCCCTCTTTGGGCTATATAGGGTCTTCCCATGTGATGGGTCCTCAGATTCGGCTTGCAAGATTCCAGCAGGATTCCTCTGCAACCTCTGCTTCAACTTCTGGCCTCCGGAACCGCAACTGGACCCTCCAGGAACCTACAAGCTGCCAATCCAAGAGGAAGACTCTTCTGCAACATTGTATCCCGAATTCCTGCCTGCTTTGCAACATTCCCCCGGCCGTGCATCCTCCGAAGACTGCAACACTTCAGCCTGCACAAGAAGGAATCTCCCTTGGGGTGAAAGCATCACTCCCCTGAAACTACAGGTACATGGCTGCAACGACTACCGTCAGCCTGGATCTCCTCTCATCCTTAGTGGTGTGGGTCCTGCATCACGGGTGGTGGTCTGGATAGTCTCCCTTAGTCCTCTGACGACAGGGAGCAACTTTTGTGGTGTGGCGTGGGCTGCTCTTTGTCCATGTCCTGTGCATCACCTGTGCGTGCTGCCTCTGCTCCTGTGGGCCTTCTGTGACGCGGAGGGTCCCTGTGAATCCCCCTCCGGGGTAGAGTCCTACAGGACCTTGCTGGTCCCCGGCAGCCCCTCTTTTCCTGTAACCGCGCGTTTGCCTTTGCCAAGGCTTGTTGGTGGAAATCCTTCACCGACACCCCTCTGCAACACAGCTTGCAGCGTGGGACACCTTTTGCGCGCATCAGGAACTCTTCTCCAGCTTCTGTGCTGACCTGTCTTCCTTCTTCGTCGACCAACTCCAAAAGTTACCTCTGGGTGGGTAGTATCTCGTACTCTCCCTGGACTCCACAGACACTTCTGGACTTTGTCCCCTCTCTCCACAGGTCTCCATCTTCGGTATTCCACAGCTGATTAATACCTTGGGTGCACCACTGCCAGAAAACCATGGTTCCACATGGAAGAAAAATGTCGGCGACTGACCCCCAGGTTTGGCGCCGAAAAAGGCCAAGTCACCCAATCCACAGGCCACGCCTGTTTTGGTGCTGGAGTCGAGCAAACCCATTAAAAGCTCCACCTCCCAGCTGAGCTGATGCCCACACTCTTCGGAGTCAAAAATTCAACGGCCGGCTTCGGAGCCAAAATCACAGATAGTATCTTCGGGACTGATAAAATTAGGTACCATTTCGGAGCCGAAAAAAACCTTCTATACAGAAGAGACAGGACTTCTGAGCTGTCTAAAGCATATGCCAAAGACCATTTCTGAACAATCCTCCAAAGGCATAAAACCCTCTGAATATCATTCTGAGGACTCAGATATCCAGCCAATTTTGAAGGTTATGGGACTAGACAAAGAAGGATGCATATCCACAAGGAGACAGGGAAAATGATTGCTTCACCTCCTCCACAGACCAAGAGGAAGCTGGTGTTTCAAGAGACTCTTGTGGCTGCTCCACCACCAGCAAAAATATTTAAAAGAAAGGAGAAGCCATCACCTCTACAGCTTTCTCCACCACATTGGCCACAGCTTTCTTTATCTCCACCACCTACTACCCCTCCACCATTGCCCTCACCAACACACCCACACCTACTCACACGACAGGTTGGGGAGCTTATCTCAGCAACCTAACTATACAAGGGGAATGGAACTCAACGCAATTAACTTATCACATAGACCATTTAGAATTGTTAGCTGTGTTTCTCGCCCTAAAAGCTTTTCAACCTCTCATCAAGCACAAAACATTCTCAATAAAAACAGACAATATAACACTGCATTATCTGAAGAAACAGAGGGGAACACATTCAGCTTAATTGTCCCTTCTAGCCCAAACAATATGGAAATGGGCAATTCACAATCAGATTTACTTGCTAACGGAATACATCCCAAGGATACACAACCAGCTAGCAGACATACTAAGCAGGACGCAGCAACAAATACACGAATGGGAAATTCGCTCGCAAGTTCTCCACAGTACTTTCAAATGTGGGGAACACCAGACATAGACCTTTTCGCAGCAAGCAAAAACACAAACTGCCAAAACTTGGCACCCACACCCTCTGTCTAAAGGCAATGCTCTGTGGATCAAATGGTCAGGGATATTTGCTTATGCTTTTCCCCCTCTCCCATTAATTCCATTTCTGGTCATCAAACTGTCACACCTCTCTCATCATGATACTCATAGCTCCCACGTGGGCATGACAACACTGGTACACAACACTCCTAAATCTGTCAGCAGTACCCCATCACAAACTTCCAAACAGACCAGATCTATTAACACAGAACAAGGGTCAAATCAGGCATCCCAATCCCAGTGTACTCAACTTAACGATTTGGCTCCTGAAGTCATAAAGTTGGGATATTTACACCTTCCATTAGAATGTATTGAAGTTCTAAAACAAGCATGCAAACCTACAACTAGACAATGCTATGCTAACAAGTGGAAACGGTTTGTTTACTACTTTCAGCCCAAAAATATAGACCCACTTAAAGCATCAATACAAGATATTGTATGTTACCTGCTTCATTTACAAAAAGCAAAAGTAGCTTTTTCCTCAATTACAATTCAGCTCACTGCTATATCAGCGTACTTACAGACCATACAACATACTTCTCTTCAGATTCCCTGTCATAAAAGCCTTTATGGAAGGACTTAAGCGTATTATTCCACCAAGAACCCACCAGTTCCCACATGGAATCTCGATATTGTACTCACAAGATTAATGGGACCCCGCCATTGGAGCCCATGCATTCATGTGATATTCAATTTCTCACTTGGAAAGTTGCTTTCTTAGTAGCAATTCATTCATTAAGAAGAATGAGTGAACTACAAGCATTCACTCTGGAGGAACCATTTTTCCAAGTAAACAAACATAAAGTTGTACTTACGACAAGTCCAAATTTTTTGCCAAAAGTACTTTCTCCTTTTCACATTAACTAGTCAGTGGAATTGACAGTCTTCTTCCCACAGGCAGACTCAACTGTTGAAAGAGCTCTTCACACTCTTGACCTTAAAAGAGCGCTAATGTACTATGTTGATAGAACAAAAGAGTTTAGAAAAACTAAACCACTTTTTGTGGCTTTCCAACAGCCACATAAAGGAAATCCTATCTCTAAACAAGGATTAGCTAGATGGATTGTAAGATGTATTCAAGCATGTTACATTAAAGCAAAAAGACAACTTTTGATAACTCCTAAAGCACATTCCACTAGGAAAAAAGGTGCTTCCATGGCATTTTTAGGAAACATACTAATGGAAGACATATGCAAAGCTGCCACATGGTCCACACCGCACACATTCACAAAACATTACTGTGTTGATGTATTATCAAAGCAACAGGCCAATGTTGGTCAAGCAGTACTTAAAACACTATTTCAAACTACTTCAACTCCTACAGGCTAGCCACCGCTTAATTGGAAGAAGGACTACTGTTTAGTCTATGCACAGCATGTGTATCTGCAGCTACACATGCCATCGTCACTTACCCAGTGTACATCTGTTCGTGGCTTGTAGTGCTGCAGGTTAACATGAACCCTCCCTCCTCCCCGGAAGCTTGTAGCCGTTGCAGTACTTATTTGTTCACATGTATATATATATTTACATTTGCATGGACATCTTATTTACTTATTACATTTAGTTGTACATTTACATTCTTCCACTCTATCACTCCTTCCTATACCCTTCTGCGAGAAAACAATCTAACAAAGGAGTCGATGCCAATGCGCACTATCACCGAGTGGAGGAGTCACTCCATCACGTGACTCGAGAAAATACTTTTTCAAAGAAAAACAACTTGTAACGCTCCGGCCCAACACTCGATGGCAGAATATATGCACAGCATGTGAATCTGCAGCACTACATGCCAAGAACAGATGTACACTGGGTAAGTGACATTTTCCATGTATATATGTGTGTGTGTGTATATATATGTTTGGTGGCATGTGTAGCTGCAGATACACATGCTGTGCATTATCCTGCCATCTAGTGTTGGGCTCGGAGTGTTACAAGTTGTTTTTCTTCAAAGAAGCCTTTTCGAGTCCCGAGACTGAGGGACTCCTCCCTTTCGGCTCCATTGCGCATGGGCGTCGACTCCATCTTAGATTGTTTTCTTTCCGCCATCGGGTTCGGACGTGTTCCTCTTCGCTCCGTATTTCGAATTGGGAAAGTTAGCTAAATATTGAAAATTCGATGGTATTGTTCGCGCTCGGTACCGGTTTAGTGTTTGAATCTCGACACCAACAGTAGAAGCGCTCTGGCAGCCCTTCGGGGCTTCCGCTCTTCAGCAGGGCCTGGTCGGCCCGACCGCATCCATCGACGAAACTAATGGACCGGACCCCCTTCCGCTTCTGTCCGAAGTGCCACTCGAAGTATCCCTATACAGACCAACACTTGGTCTGTAATCTGTGTTTATCACCAGAATACAGGGAGGATACTTGTGAGGCCTGTTGGGCGTTTCCATAAAAAAAGACCCTACGTGATCGAAGAGCGAGAAGACTACAAATGGTGTCGACACCGAGAGAACAACTCGACGTCGAAGAGGAGGAAATAATTTCCATCCAGGGGAAGGACTCTGATGAATCCGAAAGCGAACGACCCACGATGGTGCAGAAAACAGTGAGTAAAACTGCCCGGTCCAAAACTCGGACAAAGATCGTAAAGGACAAGGGGATGCCACCGCCAGCAGGCCATGGCTTAACCCATGGGAAAGAAGGTGACCAAACATCGGCACCGAAAAAGGCCAAAGAATTGCTGAAGACATCCGACTCCGGTCGGGATTCAGGCACTGAACGATCTCGGCACCGAGAGTTCGACTCACCTAAGGTGAGAAAAGTAATGTCTTAACCGAAAAAGACTTTCGCAGAAGATTCGGTACTGAAAAAAGCGGCTTCGGAGCCGAAAAGAAGTTCTTACACAGAAGAGCGAGGACTTTGCAGCCAAATGCAAAAGCACAGATTTGAGCAAGAAATAAGTATGGGGGAACCAGACCATACGCAAAGGAGGTTGCATATCCAGAAAGAGACTGGAAAAATACAAACTCTTCCTCCAATCAAAACCAAAAGAAAGCTGGCATTTCAAGAGTCAGAAATGCAGCCAAAGGCGAAAGTGGCCAGAGATAAAACCCCACCTCTGAGGTTTTCGCCACAACCGTCCCCACTACATTCACCACAGCTGTCCCCAGTAACAACCCCTCCAATGCAGTCACCTACGCATAAGGGATGACACAGGATGATCCGGATGCATGGGACTTATATGATGCTCCAGTATCAGACAACAGCCCAGATTGTTACCCAACAAGGCCGTCCCCTCCAGAGGACAGTACTGCATATACGCAGGTACTATGAAGGGCAGCTAGGTTCCACAATGTAGCAATGCATTCAGAGCCAATAGAGGATGATTTCCTGTTCAACACCCTGGCATCCACCCACACTTCCTACCAGAGTCTGCCAATGCTCCCAGGCATGCTCAAGCACGCAAAACAGGTATTCCAGGAGCCAGTGAAAGGAAGGGCTATCACGCCTAGGGTGGAGAAAAAATACAAGCCTCCCCCAACGGACCCTGTGTTTATAACACAGCAACTTACACCAGACTCGGTGGTTGTAGGAGCAGCAAGAAATAGAGCAAACTCTCAATCATCAGGAGACGCTCCACCGCCTGACAAAGAGAGTAGGAAGTTTGATGCAGCGGGCAAACAAGTGGCAGCGGGCAAACAAGTGGCAGCACAGGCAGCCAATCAATGGCTCGCTACGACAGGGCACACTGGACGAGATGCAACATATTATACAGCACTTGCCCAAAGAACACCAGAAACGTGCCCAGCAGGTTGTGGAAGAAGGACAAGCAATATCCAACAACCAAATAAGGTCCGCACTAGACTCGGCAGACACAGCAGCACGAACAGTCAACACTGCGGTAACCATTCGCAGGCATGCATGGTTACGAAGCTCAGGATTCAAGCCAGAAATCCAACAAGCTGTGTTTAAACATGCCTTTAACCAAGAACAATTGTTTGGGCCTGAGGTGGACACAGCAATTGAAAAATTAAAGAAGGACACGGACACGGCCAAAGCCATGGGCACGCTCTACTCCCCACAAAGCAGAGGCACATTTAGAAAGCCACAATTTAGAGGGGGGTTTCGTATGCAAACAGAGCCTTCCACCTCGCAAACCAGACCCACCTATCAGGGACAATACCAGAGAGGAGGGTTTCGAGGCTCATATAGGGGTGGACAATTCCCAAGAGCAAGGGGAAAATTCCAAACACCTAAGACAAGTCAAACCAAACAGTGACTTCAATGTCACAACACCCCAACACTTAACACCAGTGGGGGGGAGACTTACCGCATACTACCAAAACTGGACACACAACTACGGACGCATGGGTCCTAACCATTATCCAACATGGTTATTGCATAGAATTCATAAATTTCCCACCAGATGTGCCCCCAAGGGCACACAATATGTCCAAACAACACTTACACCTGTTACAACTAGAAGTCCAAGCATTGTTTCAAAAACAAGCAATAGAGTTAGTACCCAACCATCAGAAAGGAACAGGTGTCTACTCACTATATTTCCTAATTCCAAAGAAAGATATAACGTTAAGACCCATATTAGACCTCAGAAAGCTGAATCTCTTAAACAAGTCGGATCACTTCCACATGGTAACACTTCAAGACGTGGTTCCCTTACTAAAAAAGGAGGACTACATGTCAACGTTAGATCTCAAGGATGCATACTTTCACACACCCATACATCCTTCTCACAGAAAATACTTAAGGTTTGTAATACACGGCTTGCACTATCAATTCAAAGTGTTACCGTTCGGGATAACAACAGCACCAAGGGTATTTACAAAATGCCTTGCAGTAGTAACCGCTCACATAAGGAGACTTCACATGCACGTATTCCCATGCTTAGACGACTGGTTAATAAAAACCAGCACTCAACAACAGTGTCTTCTTCACACGCAATGCGTTATAGAAACTCTACACAAACACAGAACCATTACCAAATTACCAAAAATCACATCTGCAGCCATCCCAAATACAACCATACTTGGGAGCAACACAACACACAACAAGCGATTGCCACTCCAAGTCCACAAAGGGTACAAGCATTCCAAAATATAACATTAAACATACAGTCAAACCAACACTACCCAGTAAGGTTTGTAATGAAACTTCTAGGCATGATGTCTTCATGCATAGCCATTGTCCCAAACGCGAGATTACACATGCGGCCCTTACAACAGTGCCTAGCAAAAAAATTGACACAAGCACAGGGTCAACTCCAAGATCTAGTGTTGGTAGACCGTCAGACACGCTTCTCGCTTCAATGGTGGAACCCTATAAATTTAAACCAAGGGTGGCCATTCCAGGACCCAGTGCCTCAAGACGTCATCACAACAGATGCTTCCATGATGGGGTGGGGAGCACACCTCAACCAGCACAGCATAAAGGGACAATGGGACAATCAACAAAAACAACTGCACATAAATCATTTAGAACTGTTGCCAGTGTTTCTAGCATTAAAAGCATTTCAACCACTGATAGCCCACAAACACATTCTTGTCAAAACCGACAACATGACGACAATGTATTACCTCAACAAAAAAGGAAGGACAAACTCGTCACAACTGTGTCTCTTAGCACAGAAAATTTGTCATTGGGCAATTTACAATCATATTCGCCTAATAGCACAATACATCCCAAGCATTCCGAACCGTTTGGCCGACATTCTCAGTCGAGATCACCAACAAACACACAAATGGGAAATTCATCCCCAGATCCTACAAGATTACTTTCCACGCTGGGGAACACCAAAAATAGACCTATTCGCAACAAAAGAAAACGCAAAATGCTAAAACTTCGCGTCCAGGTACCCACACCCTCAGTCCAAGGGCAATGCGTTATGGATCAGTTGGTCAGGGATATTTGCTTACGCTTTTCCCAATCTCCCACTCATTCCTTATCTGGTAAACAAACTAATTCAAAACAAACTCAAACTAATACTTATAGCACCAACCTGGGCTCGCCAACCGTGGTATACAACACTGCAGATTTATCAGTAGTACCTCACATCAAATTACCAAACAGGCCAGATCTGTTAACGCAACACAAACAACAGATCAGACACCCGAATCCAGCATCGCTCAATCTAGCAATCTGGCTCCTGAAATCTTAGAATTTGGACATTAAGACCTTACACAAGAATGTATGGAGGTCATTAAACAAGCTAGAAAATCCACTACAAGACATTGTTACGCAAACAAATGGAAAAGATTTGTTTACTACTGCCACACTAATCAAATTCAACCAGTACATGCTTCCGCAAAGGACATTGTAGGCTACTTATTACACTTACAAAAGTCTAAGTTAGCATTCTCTTCAATTAAAATACATCTCACAGCAATATCTGCCTATCTGCAGATTACACATTCAACATCGCTTTTTAGAATCCCAGTCATCAAAGCATTTATGGAGGGACTAAAAAGAATCATGCCCCCAAGAACACCACCAGTACCTTTGTGGAACCTTAATATTGTATTAACACGACTCATGGGACCACCATTCGAACCCATGCACTCTTGTGAGATGCAATACTTAACTTGGAAAGTGGCCTTTCTAATAGCTATCACACCACTTAAAAGAGTAAGTGAGATACAAGCATTTACTATACAAGAACCCTTTATACATATACATAAACATAAAGTGGTTCTCCGTACAAATCCCAAATTCTTACCAAAAGCCATATCGCCATTCCACCTAAACCAAACAGTGGAACTCCCAGTCTTCTTTCCACAACCAGACTCAGTAGCCGAAAGAGCCTTACATACATTAGACATAAAAAGAGCACTAATGTATTACATTGACAGGACAAAACAATTTCGTAAAACAAAACAATTGTTTGTAGCCTTCCAAAAACCTCATGCAGGTAATCCTATATCCAAACAAGGCATTGCCAGATGGATAGTTAAATGTATTCAAACTTGCTACTTCAAAGCAAAAAGAGATCTACCTATTACACCAAAAGCGCATTCCACTAGAAAAAAAGGCGCCACAATGGCTTGTCTGGGGAATATACCTATGACTGAAATTTGTAAGGCAGCCACATGGTCTACGCCTTATACATTCACGAAGCATTACTGTGTAGATGTCTTAACAACACAACAAGCCACAGTAGGACAGGCTGTATTAAGAACATTATTTCAAACAACTTCAACTCCTACAGGCTAAGCCACCGCTTTTTAGGGGAGGTTACTGCTTATTAGTCTATGCACAGCATGTGTATCTGCAGCTAAAAAGCCACATGCCACTGAACGGAAAATGTCACGTACATCTGTTCGTGGCATGAGACACTGCAGATTCACATGCGCCCTCCCACCTCCCCCGGAGCCTGTAGCCATTGTTAGTTGAAAAAGATTTGTAAATTTGTAAATAAATATTATTTTAATACACATTATGTACATACACACCTACTCCATTGCATGGGCACATCTAGTATACTCTCAACTCCTACCTCAGCGGAGAAAACAATCTAAGATGGAGTCGACGCCCATGCGCAATGGAGCCGAAAGGGAGGAGTTCCTTGGTCTCGTGACTCGAAAAGACTTCTTCGAAGAAAAACAACTTGTAACACTCCGAGCCCAACACTAGATGGCAGGATAATGCACAGCATGTGAATCTGCAGCGTCTCATGCCACGAACAGATGTACACTGGGTAAGTGACATTTTCCATATATGTGTATGTGTATGTGTATATATATATATATATATATATATATATATATATATATATAGATAGATAGATAGATAGATAGATATATATATAGATAGATAGATAGATAGATAGATAGATAGATAGATAGATAGATAGATAGATAGATAGATAGATAGATAGATAGATAGATAGATATATATATATATATATATATATATATATATATATATATATATATATATATATATATATATATATATACAGGGAGTGCAGAATTATTAGGCAAATGAGTATTTTGACCACATCATCCTCTTTATGCATGTTGTCTGACTCCAAGCTGTATAGGCTCAAAAGCCTACTACCAATTAAGCATATTAGGTGATGTGCATCTCTGTAATGAGAAGGGGTGTGGTCTAATGACATCAACACCCTATATCAGGTGTGCATAATTATTAGGCAACTTCCTTTCCTTTGGCAAAATGGGTCAAAAGAAGGACTTGACAGGCTCAGAAAAGTCAAAAATAGTGAGATATCTTGCAGAGGGATGCAGCACTCTTAAAATTGCAAAGCTTCTGAAGCTTGATCATCGAACAATCAAGCGTTTCATTCAAAATAGTCAACAGGGTCGCAAGAAGCGTGTGGAAAAACCAAGGCGCAAAATAACTGCCCATGAACTGAGAAAAGTCAAGCGTGCAGCTGCCACGATGCCACTTGCCACCAGTTTGGCCATATTTCAGAGCTGCAACATCACTGGAGTGCCCAAAAGCACAAGGTGTGCAATACTGAGACATGGCCAAGGTAAGAAAGGCTGAAAGACGACCACCACTGAACAAGACACACAAGCTGAAACGTCAAGACTGGGTCAAGAAATATCTCAAGACTGATTTTTCTAAGGTTTTATGGACTGATGAAATGAGAGTGAGTCTTGATGGGCCAGATGGATGGGCCCGTGGCTGGATTGGTAAAGGGCAGAGAGCTCCAGTCCGACTCAGACGCCAGCAAGGTGGAGGTGGAGTACTGGTTTGGGCTGGTATCATCAAAGATGAGTTTGTGGGGCCTTTTCGGGTTGAGGATGGAGTCAAGCTCAACTCCCAGTCCTACTGCCAGTTCCTGGAAGACACCTTCTTCAAGCAGTGGTACAGGAAGAAGTCTGCATCCTTCAAGAAAAACATGATTTTCATGCAGGACAATGCTCCATCACACGCGTCCAAGTACTCCACAGCGTGGCTGGCAAGAAAGGGTATAAAAGAAGGAAATCTAATGACATGGCCTCCTTGTTCACCTGATCTGAACCCCATTGAGAACCTGTGGTCCATCATCAAATGTGAGATTTACAAGGAGGGAAAACAGTACACCTCTCTGAACAGTGTCTGGGAGGCTGTGGTTGCTGCTGCACGCAATGTTGATGGTGAACAGATCAAAACACTGACAGAATCCATGGATGGCAGGCTTTTGAGTGTCCTTGCAAAGAAAGGTGGCTATATTGGTCACTGATTTGTTTTTGTTTTGTTTTTGAATGTCAGAAATGTATATTTGTGAATGTTGAGATGTTATATTGGTTTCGCTGGTAATAATAAATAATTGAAATGGGTATATATTTTTTGTTTGTTAAGTTGCCTAATAATTATGCACAGTAATAGTCACCTGCACACACAGATATCCCCCTAACATAGCTAAAACTAAAAACAAACTAAAAACTACTTCCAAAAATATTCAGCTTTGATATTAATGAGTTTTTTGGGTTCATTGAGAACATGGTTGTTGTTCAATAATAAAACTAATCCTCAAAAATACAACTTGCCTAATAATTCTGCACTCCCTGTATATATATATAGATAGATATATAGATAGATAGATATATAGATAGATAGATATATAGATAGATATATAGATAGATATATAGATAGATATATAGATAGGTAGATAGTATTTACTTACCTCCTATTGGAGGGTTGCCTCGCTAATATTTTCTGATTCTATCTTCCTAAAATAAAGTACCTTTATTTTTGTACAACCAAGTGTTTTCTTTCTTGTGTGTAAGTACTCTGTGACAGTAGTGGTATTGCATGAGCTTTGCATGTCTCCTAGATAAGCCTTGGCTGCTCATTCACAGCTACCTTCAGAGAGCCTGGCTTCTAGACACTGCCTACACTTCACTCAGGGGATACCTGGATCTCGTGTAAGTACCTTAGGTACCCACCACACACCAGACCAGCTTCCTACATGGTGTCTTCAGTCTTCTTTGCTGGGGATCAGCTCAGCTTAGCAGTCCTTCTTTCTTCTTGTTGTCTTCTTGAGGTCGCCAGGAATCTGGTGAGCTAGGTTCAGGGGTGCCCCTAAATACTAGATTTAGGGGTGTTACAGGGGTCAGAGGGCAGTAGCTAATGGCTACTGTCCCTGAGGGTGGCTGCACCCTTTCTGTGCCCACACCCTTTGGGGAGGGGGCACACTCCTAATCCTATCGGTCCCTGTCCTCCAAACCAAGATGGATGAGTCTGCAGGGAGGGGATCACTTCAGCTCTGGACACCTTAGTGGTGCTCCTACTTGAAGTCATCACTCCTCCTTGTTTTTCCTAACTTTTCTGCTGGGCTTGCCGCCAAAAGGGGACTTTGTCCGGTGGGCGAGCATCTCCATTAGCTGGCTTGCCCTGTGGCACTGTAACAGGCGGCCTGAGCCTTTGAGGCTCACCGCCAGATGTTACAGTTCCTGCAGGGGGGAGGTGTGACGCACTTCCACCCAGTGCAAGCTTTGTTTCTGGCCTCAAAGAGCACAAAGGCTCTCACCGTGAGGTCAGAAACTTGTCTGGAAGTGGCAGGCTGACACAGACCGGTCAGCCTGCAGTAGAAGTTTGGCTAAAATACAGGGGCATCTCTCAGATGCCTTCTGGGTGCATTTTTCAATAAATCAGACACAGGCATCAGTGTGTGTGTTTATTGAGCTGAGAAGTTTGATACCAAACTTCCCAGACTTCAGTGAAGCCATCATGGAGTTTTGGGGTCTGCAATGTCAAACTCCCAGCCTGTGTCCTTCATATGGCCACACTACACTTAGTGTCTAAGAATGGACACTGTAGGGGCTTATTGTTCATGCTGCTATGCCCTCACCTCTGGTCTAGTGCATCCTGCCTTAGGGCTGTAAGGCCTGCTAGGCAGTGGTTTGTGAGCATGGCACCCTGAGAGGGGTGCCATGTCCACTTTTTTTCCTCCCAACCAACACACGCAAGCTGCAATGGCAGTGTGCCTGTGCTTGGTGAGGGTCCCCTAGGGTGGCATAATTCATGTTGCAGCCCTTGGGTACCTTCCCTGGCTACAAAGCTCTGGGTACCCTGGGTGCTTCTTGCAAGAGACTTAGCTGTGTGCCAATTGTGGGAGCAATGGTACATTTTTAGGGAAAGAACTCTGGTGCAATGGCCTGATTATCAGGATCCCCGCACACTCTGTCAAGTCAGCATCAGTATCAGACAGAAAGTGCCAAAATATGGCACTTTCCTATACTTTTTCTCCGGAGCTGTTTCAGATAGTGCAGTTTCAGTTTTATCCTTCCGAGCAGCGAGTCCAGGATATGCAGGTCATGATACTGATGTTTTAACCGCTATCCTGGTTTCCAGTGAGAATGACTCTAAGGCTTCTGAGCTGCAGATTTCTTACTGACCCACCCACTTTATGGCTCTGCCCTTCTGACATGGAAAGCTATAAAAAGTAACTCACATCTGAGTGGCCCCTATATAGGTGACCGCGACGTCCCTTCAGACGCGTGGAACCAAACAAAGCCACCCAACGGCACGCATGGGTACTGGTCACGTAAAAGTTTCCGGATCCAGTCTGACACCTTGGAAATTCAAAGGTAAGATGTCTGCAGCTAGATATTCTCGCTACCAGATAATGCGTTACCAAAGGTAAGTAACTTGTTCAGTGGTTTTCCTGGCGGCCATTACATTGGCCAGGAGGTTCAGTGGGTTTCAGGATCGGTTCACTCTCCATACACCAACTCATTCCCTGACAAACTGGCTCTTCAGACACGTGCCTCTTTCATGTTGGCTAGAGCATCACCCTGCCTGCTTTCTGTGCTCCATCTCATTGTTCCAAGGAGAAGAGACTGTTGTCTGAACCCTAAGAGACCTCGCTCCTTCTATATTTATTGCACCAAACACCATTGGATAGATGATCAATTCTTCATTGGGGTCTCCAGAGTGAAAAAGGGCATGGCTGTGCAGAAACAGCCCATCACTTGATGCATAGTACTGTGCATAGATATTTGCTTTGCATTGGTGAAGATTCAACTCCGTGAGGGCTTGCAGGCTCACTCCACCAAGGCAGACATTACTACGTTAGCGTATGAGTTACCTGTCCTGGACATCTGCCATGTAGGCGTCCCTCCACATGTTCACGAAGCACTACTGCTTGGAGACCCAGGTCCATCGAGGTGGGCATTTTGCTTGATTGGTCCTTAGGACTTCGATGGTCTAAGCCAGTTCGCATGCCCACCTACAGGGACGTATTGTTCAGGTATAAATTTTGAGGTGAGGAATCTGGGTTAGACATCTATCAGAAGAGCAAATTACTTCCTGAAAAGGTGTTACCAAAGTTCTTCCTAGCTATGATGTGATGTCCTTCTCTGAAAATGATGGGTGATGGTTTAGATGCAATCAACCAGATTCTAAAAATGAAGCGTAGATGCTGTTGACATTACAGCTTCATGCGTTTTCAAAGAGTCAGGCTACATTGCAACGCATGGATGCATTCCACAGACTTCCCAGGAGATGATCTTGCGCATCCTTAAGGAAGTGCCCCTCGAAGTGCAGAGTGTTTTCTGAATGATGACAGACTCCTTCCCGGAACTTTTCAAGAACAGCTGCACTGCCACTTAACTGAGTCTTGCTTCCCCTACAAAAATATTCCATCAACATTACTGTCATTTTTGGGGCTTCGCCTCATGGCAAATGCAGTCTTCCCTTCTGATTCAGACCCCACTGCATTTCCACTGGTCCTTTGCAGGAGAGGTTGATTTAAGGGATTCCAACAGCAGCAGCTCCAGTCAGCCCCATAATACGCTGGATCTGTTGCCTCAAAACATCTCATTATCCATCCACCTCAAGTTTCCAGTGTGTCATGGTCTTTCCTCTTCAGCACCACCAAGAAGACTGATAAGTTTGATTGATCCCTGTGTGTAGGAAGTTGGCTCTGTATATACTATCTCAAAGTGAGAGATAGTGTGCACAGAGTCCAAGGGTTCCCCTTAGAGGTTAGATAGTTGCAAAATTAGATAATACTAAAGCTCTATTATGTGGTAGTGTGGTTGAGCAGTAGGCCTATCAGATGGTAGTGTTAAGCATTTGTTGTACACACACAGGCAATAAATGAGGAATACACACTCAAAGACAATTCCAGGCCAATAGGTTTTTATATAGAAAATATATTTTCATAATTTATTTTAGAACTTCAAGATACTCCACACAGGTAAGTAAGGAACTTTGAATTAGAGCAGTAACATACACAGTATAGGTTAAAATTGCTATAAGTTATTTTAAAAGTTGACACAGTGCAAAAATCAACAGTTCCTGATGGAGGTAAGTATTGGTTAGTTTCTCAGGTAAGTAAAGCACTTACAAGTTCAGTTTCCTGAGCGTAGACAGCCCACCGTACCAGCAACACAGGGCCGGTCAGGTGCAAAGGTCAAAGGAGGGCCCAAAATACATAGGCGCCTATGGAGAACAGGGGTGCTCTGGTTCCAGCATGCCAACAGGTAAGTACCTGCGTCTTCGGAGGGCAAACCAGGGGGGTTTTGTGAAGCACTTGGGGGGGGGGGGGGACACAAGTAGGCACACACAAAACACCCTCAGCGACACAGGGGTGGCAGGGTGCAGTGTGCTTAGCAGGCATTGGGTTTTCAATAGGAATCAATGGGGGGACCCGGGGGTCACTCTAGTGGTTCATGCAGGGCGCAGGGGGGCTTCTCTGGCCAGCCACTGACTGTGCTAGGCAGAGGGTCGCCTGGTGGTCACTCCTGCACTGGAGTTTGGTTCCTTCTGGTCCTCGGGGCTGCGGGTGCAGTGCTTGGTCCAGGCATCGGGGTCTTTGTTCCAGGCAGTCACGGTCAGGGTGAGCCTCTGGATCCTCTCAGCATGCGTCGCTGTACGGGTCCAGGGGGGTCGTCTCAGGTTACTCATAAGGTCGCAGTCGCCTTGGAGTCCTCCCTGTAGTGTTGGTTGTCTGGAGCTCGAGCTGGGGGCGTCTGGTGCAGAGGATGAAATCTCACGCTTCTGATGGGAAGAGTGAGGTCTTTGAAAGTTGCAAAGATGTTGCTGTTGTTTAACAGAGCCGCCGCTCACTGGAGTTTCTTGGTCCTTTGGTTCAGGGCAGTCCTCTGAGGCTTCAGAGTTCGCTGGTCCCTGTTGGATGCATCACTGTTGCAGTTTTCTTCGAGTCAGGAGACAGGCCGGTAGGGCTGGGGCCAAAGCAGTTGTGGTCTCCGTCGTCTCTGCAGGGCTTTCTTCTTGTTTCAGGTTGCAGGAATCGGATTTCCCCAGGAATCGGATTTCCTGGGTTCTGGGGTGCCCCTAAAACTCACCTGGTTGTGGCAGGCTGGCAGAAACTGGTCAGCCAGCACTAGGAGTCGGACTGGTATTCAAGGGGCATCTCTAAGATGCCCTCTGGGTGCATTTTACAATAAATTCAACACTGGCATCAGTGTGCATTTATTGTGCTGAGAAGTTTGATACCAAACTTCCCAGTTTTCAGTGTAGCCATTTTGGAACTGTGAAGTTCATGTGTGACAAACTCCCAGACCACATACTCTTTATAGCTACCCTTCACTTACAATGTCTAATGTTTTGCTTAGACACTGTAGGGGCATAGTGCTCATGTCCCAAAGGGACACTACTCCTTTGACCAGGACCCCCTCACCAAGTTTTATGCACTGAGGAGTAGCTGCAGGAAGATACAAGTCTACTGCAGCGCATCCACAGCATCTTTGTCATCCTGTATCCCTTGCATCAGGGACATTTTCATAGGAATCTACAGCAAGAGAATAAGTGTACCTGGGACTGACTAAAGACTACTTCTTCCACTGAGGTAACTTTTTCTGAGAGCCTTGCTGGTTCCTCTAACTGTCTCTCTGTCGTAGTGGGTCATCTCAAATAACCAGAGGTAACCGATTTGATTTGTAACCACATTTTTCTTGAAAGTTTTTCTGTCAAATTTGTTGAATTTTCCAATATTTGTTTCTGGTTATGTAAAAAGTACATATTTACTGTATCTTTTAAATTGTGTATCTTCTGTACACTCTGAGGGATCGTTTTCCTGTTGGTGTCTAAAAATACAATCTGTTTTTGTATGCTGTTGTCTGATTTCTTGAGTGTCCTGTGTACTTCTTCAGTTGTTTTGGTGCTGTTTAAATGCTTAACACTTTTACCTTGGTGTAAGCCTGGCTGCTAAGAGCCACGACTATTCAGGGTTGAGCTGAGGGTGTCACAGACAAAACCTGATGGTCCTAAAGGGGATGGTAAATGTATTACACAGTGATGTCACACAACCATACCATACCATACACCTAATTTCCTCACATGAGTCATCCATCTTTATCTTTCTAATGAATTGCTCCTACTTTTTGGCTTGTAACATTAGGACAAGATGATGGTAGAGACTGAAACACTGCCTGTAACAAGATGAATGGTTAGTGGCAGCTCTAAAAAATCTTATCCTGGATCCAGAGGGCAGATGTATAGTCGTATATGGGTAGGTTGATGGAATGGCACTAATGATGGTTGGTTTTTACACCCTGAATGTATCACAGTGGAAAGGGACTTTCTGAACATATTGTAGGCAGACCTTGCTGCTTAAACAAACATGCTAGTATTCTGAATAATCTGTATGATAGATATTTCTCACCTCTAAATGGCATGCAATCAAGAGAGATGGTTACGGATTTGAAGGGTGGCGGATTGGCCACCCAGATGGTAGAATTAAACAGCATATGGAGGCTGACAAGCCAGGTTGTTTATTGGCATGGTTAATTCGCAGTAAAGCAAGTAATTCACAGGTATCAGTGATAAAACAACGGTAATGGTAACAACAGTGCAGGTTCAGATGAATGAGGCAGTGCTGAATTTTTACTGTGCTCTGTACCAGACTGTGGAGCCGAGCACATGAATGCATATGTACAGGAGTCAAGATTAGAGAAACAAAATGATGCCTATGGAGAAGAATTGGATACTCCTAATCAAAATGAACAAGATTTTATGTACCATGGTGACTTGAGACACCGGGGAGTGATCAACTCTCTGAGTTTCACTCCACTTATGAGTCAACACTGAAAGCATGTCTATTGATCTGTGAGGGTGCTTTCACAATTCGCCTATTATCACAAAGTATAAGGGAGGCCATCATAGTGACCATTCATCGACCCAAATTGTATATTTCGCTATCAAAATTGAACTCTGACCGCGACGTTTTAGCTATGATCCTGACTAATAGAATGACGTTGATACAAGTAACACTGATCCATCCATAGTAGATACACAACCGTGAACATTAGGTGTTTAGTCCATGTTATGGAGGAATACCCATAGACATTTGACAAGCGATTTACAGAAAAATTTGACACTTGGCAACAGAAGTACTTGGTTGCCCTCTAAGCAACAATTGGTTATGGCGTAATCCAGAAATTGGTTAAATTGCTCTGTGTCCATCCGGTGGCTAGACCAAGGGCTGCCAGAGGAACGTCTAAGAATGGCCAAATGAAAGGGGCACAAGACAAGCCTGCCTGCTAATACCCCCGATACTTGCCCTAGTAATGAAGCATTTGGCACTGCATTTCAGACTGCTGGTCAACCTGTGGGGATACAGATTGGCCGCTATACACAGCTATCTCTGTATGCTGATGACTTTTTGCTATACTTGCACTATACTCCCCAGGATATGCCCATGGTAATGAAACATTTTTGAAAGCATTTCCTCTCCATTGGTGTATGGCTGTACACATAGAAGCACTGCTTCTCCTGCCAGTACTCTTGGAATGTACAATATTCTAATACCTCGATGTCCATATATACTATAAAGACATGGACATCTTGGATGTGATAACTTGCCAGACACTGAAAGGCACGTTCCGGAAGAAATAACAGCTGTCCGTTGCAGGCAGAACAGCAGTCACAAAGATGATTATTTTCCCACAAGTGCTATATCCTTTTGCTACTAGCTCTTTGAAGATACTGTGGCGAATATTTGGTGGTATGAATAGTCAATTGGTAGACTTGATTTGGAGGGGACTTAGACACAGATGTATGATGGGCAAGCTACAGCTACCAAAACAGGAAGTTGAAATCAATGTTTCAGACCTGGAATTATATTATGTGGCAGCACAGCTACAGTGGGTGGCCAGATGAGTGTCATACAGCTCTGGTGTGGAAGTGTTACCTGGAGGACATCTCTAATAAAGAAGATATTTTTTTTTAAAGCTTTGAGCTTCATAACATGTATAATACATTACTGTGGTTCTGGAATGTTGCAAAATACTACTGCCCTAAAACACTGGTACACTGCAAAACTAAGCTTAAGCACCAGATCTTCTGTTGTGGTATTCACCTGCAATGAATGTGATAAAAAAGGGTGGATGTGCGCAGTGGTGTCGCAGTATGGTAGAGGTACTGAAACTTACGCCAACCTGTGCTAGTAGATCTTTCTGTGGATAGGAAAAGACTGATGCAAGTGAGCATCTAACATTCATGACCAAGCATACTGTTTGATTACCATTTTTAAAAGATCTATTATTCCCTGGCAAAGAAAGACCCTTTTGCTAGTTTTTATTCACTTGCCAACAAAGGCTATAGCAGCTTTCATGATTCCTCCCTTGGCGTTTACCTGGCTGGTATTTGCCAGCTTCACACTTCATCTTCATTGCGTACTTTTTCGAAACATTGTAAACAGCTTAGGTGCTTAGTGCCAGGTAATCAGCCAGGACTGTATTGCTGGGCTTTCTTGGTTAATTGGCACTAATCAATTCCACTTTCTAGATCAGTGGTTCCCAACCTTTTGATTTCTGTGGACCACCACTTTAACATTAATGGAACCCAGAGACCCCCACTGAATCATCATGGGAATCCGGGGACACCTGCCGGAGTCATTACTGGAAGCTGGGGACCTAATTTGTTAATACTTTTTCATTTTCTAGGCTCTCGCGGACCCTCTGAGAAGGCTTTGCGGACCCCCAGGGGTCCCCGGACCACAGGTTGGGAACCACTGTTCTAGATGGTTATTGCTGTGGGGACTCATAAATTGAGGAACGTGTAGGAAGAAGTATCATCAGAAGAAAAGGTTACTGGTCTTCTGTGTAGGAAAGTACTCTTTTTGGCATGGTTACCTCCAATTTTTGTCTGATGTCAGTGTGTTTTGACTGTTTACTACGATTCTGCTAACAGGACTCCAAAAACTGTGCTCGCTCCCTTTGAATTTAGTTGTCCCTAACTTTTTACACCCCACATTTGGCATACTGGTCTCCCATATAAGTCCCTAGTAAATGGTACCTAGGTACCCAGGACATTGGCGCGCCAGGGGTTTCCCATGGGCTGCAGCATGTGTAATGCCACCCGTGGTAGCCCATGCATAGTATGTCCTCAGGTTTGCCATTGCAACCTGCGTGACAGGGTACATGCACTCTTTTTACTACAGGTCACTACACGTCACCCATATCCTCCTAGCCCAGAGGGCAGGGTGTAAGTACCTGTGTGTGAGGGCACCCCTGCATGAGCTGAGGTGCCCCCACGAACTCCAGCTCCATTTTCTTGGACTTAGCAATTTTAGCTGTGTACTGGACATAAGTCACTACCTATGGCCAGCTACATAGTGGTAACTCCGAACCTAGGCATGTTTGGTATCAAACATGTCTGAATCACACCCCAATACTGTTGCCAGTACTGGTTGTATGATTCCAGGCACTGTGGGGGCTCCTTAGAGGACCCCCAGCTTTGCTCCTACCAGTGTGCAGGGCTTTCCCGGGTTGCCCGCACTGCTGCTATCCGACAGACACGTTTCTGACCTCCTGCTGCTTGAACAGCTCAAGCTCAGGAAGGCAGAACAAAGGATTTCCTTTGGAAGAGGGAGGCAACACCCCTCTCCCTTTGAAAGTAGGTGTTAAGTGGCTTGGGAGGGATAGCCTCCCCAAGCCACTGGTAAGCTTTGAAGGGCACATTTGGTGCCCTCCTTGCATAAACCAGTCTGCAACGGTTCAGGGACCTCTAGTCCCTGTTTTGGCGTGAAACTGGACAATGGAAAGGGGAGTGACCACTCCCCTGTCAATCACCACCCCCAGGAGTGGTGCCCCGAGCTCTTCTAGGTGGCTACTTGATTCTGCCATCTTGAATCCAAGGTGGGTAGAAGCCTCTGGGAGCATCTGAGTGGAAGGTCAGGAAGGTGACTTCACATCACCCTCCTGATAGGTGATCACCATGCTAGGTGACCAGTCTCCTTTTCGGGGCTATTTAGGGTCTCCCTCTTGGGTGGGTCCTCAGATTCGACGAACACGTTTCCAGCAGGACTCCTCTGCAACGTTTACTTTGACTTTTGGCCACTGGAACCGCAACTGGACTTCACAGGAACCTACAATCTGCAGCTCCACCAATGACTTTGCTTTGCAACATTGTTTCTCCGGCTCCTTCCAGCAACTGCAACATTTCCCCAGCTGTGCATGCTCTGAGGGCATCAAGTCTTCAGTCTGCACCAAGAAGTAAGAAGGAATCTCCCTTGGACCAACTGCAACGACGACCAGCTGCATGGGTCCTCTCTCCTGCAACTCTGTGTGGATCCTGCAACACAGGTGGTGGTCTGGAGTGGTCCCCTTGGTCCCCTCTACCAGCTGTCCAACTTTGGAGGTGGTGAGTCTTTGCCTTTCCTTGCAGGACAGTACCCCTGTGCACCGCAACTCTTGCAGCTACCAAGGCTTGTCAGCTCTTCTTCCGAGGGATCTTCAGGCTCCTTGTAGCTCCGGCCTCCAGCACTCCTCCTTGCAACGCATGGTCTCCTGCCTGTTGCTCCAGCGACGTGGGACTTCTTTCCAAGCGTACTGAGTGGGCTGTACTGCGACATCTGTGTCTGCTGCCTGTGAGTTGCCTGTGGGGGCTGCATCCACGTCTTCTTGCCCTCCTTACTGCTGGGGGACGCCTGGTACTCCCCTCCTTGGGTTGAGTCCCCTCAGACCTTCCTGGTCCCCAGCAGCTCTGCAATTTCTCCTCTGCATCTCTAGCTTTTGCCAAGGCTTGTTGGTGGTTTTTCCACACCACTGACAAACTGCAACTCTTCGTCCGACATGGGACATTGACTACATCACTTCTGGAACTCTTCCTCTGCTCCTGTGCTGCACAGCAGACTCTGGTCTTCACCATCAACCTGGTCCTGCATTTCCAGAAGGATGGGTAGTGGCTCCTGCCCCAAACGGAACTGGACTTGGTCCCCTTCATTTGCAGGTCGTCTTCTGTCTGGATCCATCTTCTGTTTCTAACAGTCTTGCTTGGGTCTTGCATAGTCCTTTCACAAAGTTTCTCTGTGGATCTGGGAAAAAACAGGTACTTACCTCTTCTCTCCTGGTGGCTGGGGGGGCACTCTGGTACTAACCTTTTGGGGTTCCTAGTTCTTCCAGGTCCCCTCTACAGATCCCGCTTACCTGGGTGGGGGTCCATCATTCGCACTCAATTTATTTAGTATATGGTTTAGGCTCCCCCTAGGGTCACTGTCTATTGTTATTGCAGTATTTTCAATTACTTTCTATGCTCTTCCCTGACAACTAAGGTGTAAATAATAGTGTGTTTACTCATCTGCTAGTAGAGTATTGCCTACATAGTATTTTAGTATTTGTCACTAAAATAAAGTACCTTTATTTTTGTAAGACTGTGTGGTTCTTTTATGTGTGTAAGTGCTGTGTGACTATAACTGGTATTGCAGGAGCTTTGCATGTCTCCTAGATAAGTCTTGGCTACTCATCCCCAGCTACGTTTAGAGAGTCTGGCTTCCTGGACACAGACTACACCTCACTATTAGGGGATACCTGGACCTGTCCCCTCCTCAAGATCAAGTCATTAATAAGATTTCAGGGTGCGCACTGGCATCTGTGCTGTTATTGTTGGGGATGTTTAGCTCTGTCTGTTTCTGTTCACACAGAAAAAGGCAACATACTGATGTCAGCACACCAGACTATGCCATGTATAATCTGATGTCTCATCTTGGCAGACTAGAGATGGGGGCTGCCTAGAGTCACGTGGTGCCACCGGATATCTCTGGAGAGCTATATATGAGGGGTACATCTTTCAGCAAATTTCTCCCCTTATAAAGTATCCTTCCATGTATCAGATTGGTCTGGAAAAGCTTTCCTCATCAGAATCTTTTCAGACATCACCAAGTGGCATCATGGCGATACTGGGGCATATTGTGAGTCAAATGGCGTGCTAATATCAGCATCTTTCTGATTGAGAGTTCTTACCACAGAATCCTCACCTTGCGAATTTCCACCCAGTGCCGGACTGCTTCCAGAGAGATTGTGATAGCTATTCCCTTGCCCTTTATTAGGTGGCATTGTGTGGCTCTGCTTCTGGTGCATCCCTCCATGGATTAAGAGATCAGGCTTACTATACCTGCACCACTTCCCCGTGCTGACGTCAGTTCCTTTCTTTCTGTGATAGTGACGTGGATCCAGATCTCCTTTGTATCCGGAGCTCTTTGTATCCCGTCAACTTGACAAAAATTCTTCCTTCTGTTCATACAGCAGCTGAGTCCATCCTTGCCAAACCCAAGGGTTGGCTCAGCTGCAGAGGATCTCAGGAGTCCGTGTGTACCGTTGATCCCTCGGACTACGGCTGAGGTTCTTGGGTGCAAAGTTGCATTGAGGTGTCAGGTCGTGGTGGTCAGAGACCTGCTCTGGGTTTTGGTGACCTGGTGTAGAGGGGAGACAGGGCAGAGAGGCCACTCTCCTGAATGATCTCGTGGATCCTGATGTCCCTCAACTGTAGGTCTGCTTTGGTGCCGTTGGAATCCAGTTTGGACCACCAAAAAGCCTTAGTTGCTGTAAGGTGGTTGAGTACCCCAGCTATATCTGCAGGGTGCCTCCGGGTGGGGGTCAGCATCTCGACTTCAGTGAAGTGGCAGTGCTGACCTGCTGGGCTCCAAATGGTTATCTCTATATGTGTTATCTCTCTCAGGGCCTGATGGCCAGTGTTGCAAAGTACCACACTTTACAAGAGGTCCTTGCAGATGCGTGAAGCAGCTCTTCTATTCTAATGGAGGTCTTGGTGATTTGTGAAGCACTTTCTGCTCTACCAATTTCTTGGAGGCTGCTGCGGCAGGACAGGTCGATTGCTCCTCAAGGGTCGGGTGCAGCAGGTAGGCTGGCAGGGTTGGCACCAAGTCAGTCGTGCTTCTCAGTTAGTATGCTTCTTTGTCCATTCCCTCTTTTGTGGCCAGCGAAGATCTTTTCCTTGTTATCAGGGGGTCCCCTAAGCACTCAGGTTTAGGGGGCGTTGAGGGGAATGAAGGGTACTAGTCAATGGGCTCCCTACCCTTTGGGTCACTATACCCCCTAGATGATCACTTCTGTGGGGAACTGGCATCACCCTGTCGCAGAATTCCTAATTCCACAGCACACAAGATCGTGGAATTCCTCACTTCGTGATCACTTCAGGCTGCTCCCCTCTAGGGATGTGTCCAGTCTCCAAGTGCAACACAGCGTCTGACAATCTAATTTTCATGCCTGTCCTGGTGCCAGATGGGCCTCAGGGCAAGGGGCTGCCTCTGCCCGGCCTGGGGAATGCTGATGGTTGCATACCAAAGGCGACAGGGCCTTTGTAGTAACAGGCCTTGGTATGCAGATCTGCTAGCCATCCTGTTGAAGTAGGTGATAACACCGCCTGCCAGAGCAGGCATTGTGTCTGTCCTTAGAGAGCAGAGGCTGTCACCTCCGCTGGGTCAGAAACTCGTCTGTTATGGCAGGCTGGTCGAAACCAGTTAGCCAGCACTCTAGAGGAATAGTAGGTTTCAGAGGACACCTCTGAGTTGCCTTCTGGGTGCATGTCATAATGAGTCCAATACTGGGACCAGTATGTATTTATTAAGAGAAGGTATTTGATACAAAACACCACTGTCTTCCATGCAGCTATCATGTAGCTGGGTTACTCATGCTGACCCGTGTCCAGTGCGTGCTTTAAGGTGGCTGCCTGGTCACTTGCAATGTCTAGGACTAGAGCTAGATATCATAGAGGCATATCTGCTCATGCAGAAATGTCCTCACATGTATTACACTCTGCCTTAGGGCTCTTAAGGTTTGCTGTACGGGTGACTTAAATGTAGTACATGCAGTGACTTTGGCATGGCACACAATGAGTGTCAGGGCTTGCACCCTAGCACGGAGTCTGCGATGGCAGGCTGTGTTCAATTTGTGTGTTGGTCCCTTACGGTGGCATAAGTTATGCTTCAGCCCTTAGGGACCCTCTTTAGTGCCCATGCTCCAAGTACCAGGGGTACCATTTATTAGGGACTTACACTGGTGCTAAAGTCCTGTGGCTATTGTTACCAATTAGACATAAGTTGTATTTAAGGAAGGAGCCCTGGCACTGAGGTCTGATTAGCAGACCTCAGTGCACTGTCATAGTCGAAAATCAGCTTCTAGTAGTTGTAAAAGGGGCAGAAAGTGTGGGGAGGGGCATATGCAATGAAGCCCAGTTTCCTACACTGAAAACAAGATACTTGCCTTTTTGGCTTTACTTCTGATGAAGGTCTCCTAATGGCATGTTTATTATTGGTAACATTGTGTTCGATGGCATCTGTCGCTGTAGATACACATGGTATGCATGAGCTCGCCATCTGGTGTTGGGTCGGAGTGTTACAAGTTGTTTTTCTTCGAAGAAGTGTTTTCGAGTCACGGGACCGAGTGACTCCACCTTCTGTGCTCATTGCGCATGGGCGTCGACTCCATCTTCGATTGTTTTCTTTCCGCCATCGGGTTCGGACGTGTTCATGTCGCTCCGAGTTTCGGAACGGAAAGATAGCTGAAGACGGAAGATTTTCGACGGTATCGTTGCGATCCGGTTACAGATAGACACATACGACGACGCGTTGAACATCGAAGCGCTTCGGTGCCCTTCGGGGTAGATTTCGGCACCCCGTCGGGGCCTAGTCGGCCCGACCGCGTGGAGGACAACGCCGATGGATCGGACCCCGTTTCGATTCTGCCCCGAATGCCACAACAAATATCCTTATACGGACCTGCACTCGGTCTGTAATCTGTGCCTGTCACCCGAGCACAGTGAAGAATCCTGCGAGGCCTGTCGGGCGTTCCGGTCCCGAAAAACTCTGCGCGACCGTCGAGCGAGAAGACTGCAGATGGCGTCCACGCCAAAAGAGCGTCGACAGTTCGAGACAGAAGAAGAACAGGAGGAATCCTTTTCCATCCAGGATTCAGACTCCGACGAGCTACACTCTACAAGAACTGTGAGTAAGACGTCGAGATCAAACCCTAAAAAAGGAAAGAAGGCCCAGGGGACGCCACTGCCAACCGGCCATGGCTCCACCCAAATTCTCGGTGACCAACAATCGGCACCGAAAAAGGCCCATACAGTGTCGAGATCGTCCGACTTCGGTCGAGACACCGGCACGCAGCCTCCTCGGGACCGAGAGAGTGCTAAACAGAAGCATCGACACCGAGAGTTCGGTGTCGACACCGATCGACGCCGAGACAGTGGCGCCGAAGACCATACAGGCCAAGAATTTTCGGCACAGAAAAAGAGGAAGGTTACCTCGGAGCCGAAAAAACAATCGACAGGGCTTTCGGAGCCGAAAAAAGCGACATCAGACCCTGTTTCTGGCTCCTATACCGAAGAGCATTCTATGTCTTCTCAAATGAAGAAACATAGATTTGAACAAGAACTGCAATCCACTGACGTGGATCACACGCAAAAGCGTATCTTTATTCAGCAGGGGACTGGGAAGATCAGTACCCTTCCACCTGTCAAACGAAAGAGAACGCTTCAGTTTACTCCTCAGCAACAAACAACACAAAAGGTAACACCTCCTCCCTCGCCTCCACCTGTAACTCCGGCTTCGCCAACTTACACCCCGTCACATTCGCCAGCTCACACCGCCATGAGCCACGACGACCAAGATCAGGATGCGTGGGACTTGTACGACGCACCAGTGTCTGATAACAGCCCAGACACATACCCAACTAGGCCATCACCACCGGAAGACAGCACAGCCTACTCACAAGTGGTGGCTAGAGCAGCTCTATTCCATAATGTGGAACTACACTCGGAACAAGTAGAGGATGATTTTTTATTTAACACCCTCTCCTCAACCCACAGCTCCTACCAAAGCCTGCCGATGCTCCCAGGCATGCTACGCCATGCAAAGGACATTTTCAAGGAGCCAGTTAAAAGTAGGGCAGTGACGCCTAGGGTGGACAAAAAGTATAAGGCGCCTCCTACGGACCCTGTCTTCATCACCTCTCAGCTGCCACCAGACTCTGTGGTGGTAGGGGCTGCCAGAAAACGGGCAAACTCGCACACTTCTGGGGATGCACCTCCCCCAGATAAAGAAAGTAGGAAGTTCGATGCAGCCGGGAAGAGGGTTGCTGTCCAAGCAGCAAACCAGTGGCGCATCGCAAATTCACAAGCGCTGCTAGCGCGATACGACAGAGCCCACTGGGATGAGATGCAGCATCTCATTGAACATCTCCCAAAAGATCTGCAAAAAAGAGCAAAACAGGTTGTTGAGGAGGGTCAAAACATTTCCAACAATCAAATACGCTCCTCCATGGATGCAGCAGACACGGCCGCAAGAACCATTAATACGTCGGTTACCATCCGTAGGCACGCATGGCTCAGAACGTCTGGATTCAAGCCAGAAATTCAGCAGGCAGTGCTTAACATGCCAGTAAACGAGAAACTTCTGTTCGGTCCGGAGGTCGACACAGCTATAGAAAAGCTCAAGAAGGACACTGACACTGCCAAGGCCATGGGCGCACTCTACTCCCCGCAGAGCAGAGGATCTTATAACACCTTCCGCAAAACACCTTTTAGAGGAGGGTTTCGGGGTCAGGCCACACAAGCTAGCACCTCACAGTCCGCACCGCCCACCTACCAGGGACAGTACAGAGGAGGTTTTCGGGGCCAGTATAGAGGGGGGCAATTTCCTAGGAATAGAGGAAGATTTCAAAGCCCCAAAACCACTACCAACAAGCAGTGACTCACACGTCACTCACCCCTCCCACACAACACCAGTGGGGGGGAGGATACATCAATATTACGAAGCATGGGACAAAATAACTACAGATACATGGGTCCTAGCAATTATCCAACATGGTTATTGCATAGAATTCATGCAATTCCCTCCAGACATACCACCAAAATCACAAAATTTATCAAAATACCATTCACAACTTCTAGAGATAGAAGTTCAAGCACTACTGCAAAAAAATGCAATAGAATTAGTACCAAGCACACAAATAAACACAGGAGTTTATTCACTGTACTTCTTGATACCAAAAAAGGACGAAACACTGAGACCAATTCTAGACCTCAGGGTAGTAAACACATTCATCAAATCAGACCACTTTCACATGGTCACACTACAAGAAGTGTTACCATTGCTCAGAAAACACGACTACATGACAACCCTAGACCTCAAGGACGCATATTTCCATATACCAATCCATCAATCACACAGGAAATATCTAAGGTTTGTATTCAAAGGAATACATTACCAATTCAAAGTATTGCCTTTTGGTTTAACAACCGCTCCAAGAGTATTCACAAAGTGCCTAGCAGTAGTCGCTGCACACATCAGAAGGCAGCAAATACATGTGTTCCCGTATCTAGACGACTGGCTAATCAAAACCAGTTCGCTCACACAATGCTCAAACCACACACATCAAGTCATACAAACCCTCTACAATTTAGGGTTCACCGTCAACTTTGCAAAATCAAACATTCTGCCAAGCAAAGTACAGCAATATCTAGGAGCCATAATAGACACGACAAAAGGAGTAGCAACGCCAACTCCACAAAGGATCCACAATTTCAACAGGGTCATTCAACACATGTCTCCAAACCAAACAATACAAGCAAGAACAATACTACAGCTCCTAGGCATGATGTCCTCATGCATAGCCATTGTCCCAAACGCAAGACTGCACATGAGGCCCTTACAACAGTGCCTAGCCTCACAGTGGTCTCAAGCACAGGGTCACCTTCTAGATCTGGTGTTGCTAGACCGCCAAACTTACCTATCGCTTCTATGGTGGAACAGTATAAATTTAAACATAGGGCGGCCTTTCCAAGACCCAGTGCCACAGTACGTAATAACAACAGATGCTTCCATGACAGGGTGGGGAGCACATCTCAATCAACACAACATAAGAGGACAA
This sequence comes from Pleurodeles waltl, assembly GCF_031143425.1. NCBI lineage: Eukaryota > Metazoa > Chordata > Amphibia > Caudata > Salamandridae > Pleurodeles > Pleurodeles waltl. The sequence continues at coordinate 982,340,453 of NC_090437.1, forward strand.
TGGAACATACATCAAACAAAACTGCATATAAATCATCTAGAATTATTAGCAGTTTTTCAAGCACTAAAAGCTTTCCAACCAATCATAACCCACAAATACATCCTTGTCAAAACAGACAACATGACAACGATGTATTATCTAAACAAACAAGGAGGAACACATTCAACGCAGTTAAGCTTGTTAGCTCAAAAAATATGGAAGTGGGCAATCCACCATCAAATTGGTCTAATAGCACAGTTTATTCCGGGGATCCAGAATCAGCTGGCAGACAATCTCTCTCGAGATCACCAGCAAGTCCACGAATGGGAAATCCACCCACAAATTCTGAACACCTACTTCACACTCTGGGGGACACCACAAATAGACTTATTTGCAACAAAAGAGAACGCAAAATGCCAAAACTTCGCGTCCAGATACCCACACAAGCAATCCCAAGGCAATGCCCTATGGATGAACTGGTCAGGAATATTTGCTTACGCTTTTCCTCCTCTCCCTCTCCTTCCTTACCTAGTAAACAAATTGAGTCAAAACAAACTCAAACTCATTTTAATAGCACCAACGTGGGCAAGACAACCCTGGTACACAACACTGCTAGATCTGTCTGTAGTACCACACATCAAACTGCCCAACAAACCAGATCTGTTAACGCAACACAACCAACAGATCAGACACCCGGACCCAGCATCGCTGAATCTAGCAATCTGGCTCCTGAAATCCTAGAATTCGGACACTTACAACTTAGCCAAGAGTGTATGGAAGTCATAAAGCAGGCCAGAAGGCCATCCACTAGACACTGCTACGCAAGTAAGTGGAAAAGATTTGTTTGTTACTGCCATCATAATCAGATACAACCACTAGAGGCTACTCCAAAACATATAGTAGATTACTTGCTCCATTTACAAAAAGCAAAGCTAGCCTTCTCTTCTATTAAAATACACCTTGCAGCAATATCTGCATACCTGCAAACTACATATTCAACTTCCTTGTATAGGATACCAGTTATCAAAGCATTCATAGAAGGGCTTAAAAGAATTATACCACCAAGAACACCACCTGTTCCTTCATGGAACCTAAACGTGGTTCTAACAAGACTCATGGGCCCACCCTTCGAACCCATGCACTCTTGCGGAATACAATTCCTCACCTGGAAAGTTGCCTTTCTCATCGCCATTACATCTCTAAGAAGAGTAAGTGAAATTCAAGCGTTCACAACACAAGAGCCTTTTATACAAATACATAAAAATAAGGTCGTCCTACGACCTAATCCAAAATTTTTACCAAAAGTTATTTCTCCATTCCATCTAAATCAAACGGTAGAATTACCAGTATTCTTCCCACAGCCAGATTCTGTGGCTGAAAGAGCACTACATACATTAGATGTCAAAAGAGCATTAATGTACTACATTGACAGAACGAAGAACATCAGAAAAACTAAACAGCTATTTATTGCATTCCAAAAACCTCATGCAGGTAACCCCATATCAAAACAAGGTATAGCCAGATGGATAGTTAAATGCATCCAAATCTGCTACCTTAAAGCAAAAAGACAACTGCCCATTACTCCCAGGGCACATTCAACAAGGAAAAAAGGTGCTTCAATGGCCTTTTTAGGAAACATCCCAATGCAAGAAATATGTAAGGCAGCCACTTGGTCTACGCCTCACACATTCACCAAACACTACTGTATAGATGTGCTATCCGCACAACAAGCTACAGTAGGTCAAGCTGTATTAAGAACTCTATTTCAGACAACTTCTACTCCTACAGGCTAAACCACCGCTTATGGGGAACTAACTGCTTACTAGTCTATGCATACCATGTGTATCTACAGCGACAGATGCCATCGAACTGAAAATGTCACTTACCCAGTGTACATCTGTTCGTGGCATCAGTCGCTGAGATTCACATGGACCCACCCACCTCCCCGGAAGCCTGTAGCAGTTCAGAAGTTACCTTCAATTTTGTACATTTGTATATATATTACTTAATCCTTTAATAGGTACATACTTACATTTTTCATTGCGCGGGCACTATTACTATAGTACAACTCCTACCTCACCCTCTGCGGGGAAAACAATCGAAGATGGAGTCGACGCCCATGCGCAATGAGCACAGAAGGTGGAGTCACTCGGTCCCGTGACTCGAAAACACTTCTTCGAAGAAAAACAACTTGTAACACTCCGACCCAACACCAGATGGCGAGCTCATGCATACCATGTGAATCTCAGCGACTGATGCCACGAACAGATGTACACTGGGTAAGTGACATTTTCATTCAGGTTTGTTCTTTTTTTTTTAAATGCATTTTTTTTTTTTTTTTTTTTAATCCTGACTCGTGTGGGGGCAGGGAAATTAAATTGGAACTTAATGGCTGCTTCATGATACCCAGGACATTTTTTGCAAATTTGCAATTGAGACCATACCAGCCTCTGCTAGAAAATGTTTCAGATCCATTTTGAATCCTGGGAAAAGGCTTAATTCAAGGGCTCCGTAAGACCATTATGTATCTATCAAAAAAACAGTCTAAGGGGGTTCACAGTGGTCCCAGTTGCAATGGTTGAGGCTGACCTTCATTGAAACCCTCTGTTTTTGTGTGTCACATCCGTTAGATCTTTTTATCACTCAAAAGATGTACATGTGGCTTTAGATAATGCGGAAAAAAGGAAAACATGTAAGTAATTCTCACTCCCTTCTCTGGACCATAATTACAGGATTGGAGGGGGGGGGGGGGGGACTAGAGGGAGATGGTGTTTTAATCCAACAGATTTGCCCGAGAAGTTTTTGCTAATGGTGGATTTTAAAAAGGGGTGCCATTCTGAGACCCTAGAATCAGTACATGCAGATGAACTTTGGTATTTTAGATTAGTGTTTAATGTGTGCTAATCTAATGTAAAACATAGGACTTCGGATTATCATGGTAATAACAGATTACTCTAAAATGAGTATTTTAACAGTGACTAGAATATAAGCCCCAAAGACCTTTCATCACACATCCCTAATCAACTAATTTGGAACTCTCTTTGCATTAATGCATCATGGGGTATGCTTTTTGAGGTAGAACAATGTTTTCCAGCATATCTTCAGTAGACGAGGTCTTCAGAAGGCCCCAAAAGCGGCATGCCTCCCACTGTCTAGTCTTTCTCCACCCTTCCCAATTAAGTAAAGCTTACGTACTTTGTTACTCCCCAGCTGTGCTATAGAGCATCTCTCACTCAAAAAACTATATTGAGAATCGAGTTGAACATAATACTGTAATTTGATGCCTTTGTAAGTTTTTTCAGAGATCTGTTAGTACGATGAACAGATATTTTTATCTGGAGTAAGGATTTACCATGTAACTAGTGCTGTTACTGTCGAGCAGTTAAAAATGGAAAACCCCTTCACTTTGAGCAGGTTACAGTTTTGCCCATACAAATTACAATTCTTTACCTATGTCAGTCCCTTGTGTTGTTTTTTGTGTGAAATGGCTGACGCATATCACGGTTGGAGTACATTTAATCACTGGTTTCCAATGCACTAGGTTTCCAGTTGCCTCCAGTGTATCCACCACAAAGCACTGAAAGTTGCAGACAGTGGCTCCTCAGTGCTGCAGCACACCTTGTCAGCACATCTTTGTTTTTACATGTAACTGAGCAGGCAGAGCAGAGCAAGCAAGAGTTTTGAATGTGCTGTACATATTTATGCCATAGAAATTCCGAAGCATTTAAAAGAAACACAAGATTTGGGCTTGATTTAAGTGTTCAAATATGAATGTTGTATTTTGATTAAACTCTTGTTTTATTGTTATGCAGGATTTGCACTCAACATTTTGTGCTTATTGCCTCACCTGATACAACATTTTGATAACCCAACACAGTTCTGCAAAGAAACAGCTGACCGAATAGCAAAGGTTTGTAAAACTGTACTGAAAAATATTTCTCAATGTTTTTGATCCTTGCCCCTCCCCTCTTTTGTAATAAAAAAAATATTGATCTTTGGAGTCTTTTTAAATCAGTTTCATATGGACATAGATAAATTGCCATTTTCTAAAATGGCTCCTCTTGTTATACCAAGAAAGTGACTTGTTACATACTTAAATTGATCCTATAATCTTGGCCCCCTGGTATTCCTCCATAAAATAAATTTTCCTGAGGTTATAATTTTTGATTTGCGTTTTTGGATCATTAACGAAGTAGTTTAACTTGGGTATACTTTGCTGATCCGGGGCAAATTTTTCTGCATGACATATTTAAAAACAACGGATATTTTACAGTGATGATGTAATATTTCACGAACCATGAGACCTATATACTTCATTTAGGTGTCAAAACATAGTTTTTAGGGGGTAAAGTAGTCTTATCAAGACAGAAAATAACTACTCAGAGCAACCCTGCTGCCCTTTTTCAAAATGGCGGCTACAATAGAGGAAGAAGAAACATATATAGAAATGAAACGAATAACGGTTTTTAATCACTTTATGTGTACACCAGACAATGTTTATAATCTGAACATGAAAAAAGAATGTTTATCACTCCTTTTTAAGGCACATTTTCATAGTTCACTTTTTATTTCGCCCATCACTTGTACATTTGCAGAATGCTGAACATTTGAGAGGAGCATATCGACATGGACATCTTTGTAGCACAGGTTGTGCAAGTATATATATATATATATATATATATATCTATCCAAGAAAGAAGTGACTCAAACAGATGATCTCATTAAAGAACAAAAATATATTTCTCTCGTAGGGGATTTCCATGTATAGTCATAAGCACTGAATAGTTCCGCGCGCCTGCGGGGACCCCGGAGCATTGTTGTGTAGTATATTCTTAAGTGCAATCATCAGCTCCTTGACAAAAAAGGTCTGTGAAAAACACTTAAGAATAACAATGTGCAGCCTATGTGAACAGCTACACAGGCCAAATTGTTAGAAGAAAAAACAGTTGTAGTGTAAATTTCACGTTTAAACCTCTATTTATTCTATAAATACATAAATAAATACATTCTCATATTTTATTTACACCTCTCATGAGAATAAAACAATGTAGGGCAGTGTAGCCCATAGGCTGCCATTATACAGAATGAAAATAGAGCTGTGCCTTTAAGAAAAGTAAAGTCTTCCTGTTTCCCATCATGCACAGCAAAAGGCAGTTGCCTCAGTTCTTTTTTCCGGCTCCTTTCTGACAGGACCCTGAAGCATTGAGCTCTACCTCACAAAATCCTTTTGTGACAGAAATTCATTTAAAATCTTTTGAATTTCATTTTCACTCGACGTTTTTAACATTGAGTGATAATTTTCTGTTTTTTTCTGTTAGATTCTGACAGAATTTTGAGGTTTTTCTACTTCAGAAATGCCTTCACTGTTTGACAAATGTCCTTCTTGTGGCAGAAAAAAGGCCAAAACAGATCCACATCGGGTCTGCATAATTTGCCTTCCATCCAGCCACAAACCGGAGTCGTGTGACATCTGCAAAACCTTCTCCAGAAGGACCCTTCGTGACAGGGAGAAGATCCGACTCCAGGCGAAAGAGGACAGGAGGAAAAGTGGTCATTCTACCACAGAGCGAGGAGAAGGTCAGTCTTCTACCAGGGCTCACACTGGTTCCTCTATAACTCCGACCAGACCGGCTCAAAAACGGCACAGGTCTCCGACGACGTCGAGGGCGTCGACGTCGAGGCAAGGAACGGCGCCAACATGCTCGCCGTCGAGGAGTGGTTCGCCGGCGAGAAAGAGACATCGCTCGCCGTCGACGACGATTTCGCCGTCGAGACGGCGTGGACTTTCGCCGTCGAGATCTGGGTCACCGTCGACACGGCGAGGACGTTCCACGTCGAGGAGATCTGAATCCGGTTCGCCGTCGAAACGGCGAGATCGATCAACGTCGAGGGGTGCTCGACGTCGTAGACGTTCACCGTCATCACGGCGACGTCGAGGGTCGTCGTCGAGAGATTCTCAACGGCGAGAAGAATCGACGGCGAAGGGCACTCGCCGTCACCGTACTTCGACGTCGAGGAGTGTGTCGACGTCGAGACAATCAAAAAGACCTAGGAGGGTTTATACAACCTCAGAATCCTCGGCTTCACTTCCAGCGTCTCCACAACTCTCTCCTCGACAATCACCATTGCCACAGACGCCGGTAACACCTCTACGGCGCCTCTTCCGGCTCCGCCTTCTGAGTCTGTTTTGAGGACTCCAACGCGGTCTGTAAAACGTTCGGGACATTCCTCTAGACGCTCTTCTTCCTCTCGGCACCGTCATGACTCACAGAGATCTCAGCATTCACATCACAGGCGTTCTTCTTCGTCTACACGGGACTACTCTCCAACCCTATCGGACTCACCGTCCCCGAGAGTGTCCCCCATAGATGATGTGAATACGTTCCAGGAGGTCTTAGTACGAGGGGCAACCAAGCTGAACATCCCGCTGGCGGTACCTGCCCCATCAACGTCAGTGATCTTCGAGACCTTGCATCACAGGACATCTTCCAGACCTTTGCTTCCACTGGTTCCAGGTCTCCTTGAACCAGCAATGGATATTTTCCTTGCACCGGCCGCAACAAAGTCTGCTCCTTCCAGACTTATTAAAAAATATCGTCCACCAGAACAAGATCCTCTATTCTTGAGGTCGGACCCAGTTCCTGATTCGGTGGTCATAGTAGCGGCAAAGAAACTGCATTCAACCTCACCATCTTCTTCTTCACCTCCAGATAAAGAGAGCAGAAAGATAGATGCTGCAGGACGAAAAGTATGCTCTACTGCAGCCGTCACGATGAAGGCAGCCAGCGCTACTGCGTTATTAGGGCGGTACGACCGTGCCCTCTGGGACTCTTTAATGCAGTTTGCGGAACATCTTCCTAAAGATAAAAGGGAAGATTTCCTGGAGGTCGTGGGTGAGGGAGCCATGGTGTCTAACCAAATTATAAGTGCTGCAGCTGACTCTTCGGTGCTATCCGCACACAATTATGCACACAGGATAGCGCTCAGAAGGCATGCATGGTTGAGGCTTACATCACTCAAACCTGAAGCGCAGCAGAGAATACAAAACCTGCCTTTCTCGGGCTCCACCTTGTTCGGTTCTCATGCCGATGACGAGATGGCTAGAATGAAAGCTGAACTAGATACCTTGAAAGCGGTAGGCATGGAAAGACCGAAAGAACAAAGAAAGGTTTTCCGGCCATATCAACGACGACTTTTTACCCACCGGTATCAGTCGCCACACTGGATGTCTTCGCGCCCCTAGCAGCAGCAACAACAGCAGTATCAAAGGGGTTTCTCTACTCAGCGAAGGTCGACAAGGGGTCGTTCAACACCTCAAACTCAGGCAACTCGACAGGCTCCCACGTCTAAGCCCTGAATCTTTGCTTCCCCCTCCTCCGTTATCCACTCCGGTAGGGGGAAGTATCTCAAATCATCTGGACGAGTGGCTACGCATCACAACAGACGCCTGGGTATTGAATATTGTGAGACATGGTTACGCTCTCAGATTCACCAGTTCTCCACCATCTGTTCCACCCAAAACAGCCAACCGCCATCTCGAAGCTCTACAGTTAGAGGTCAATATCCTATTGCAAAAAAGAGCCATAGAACCCGTTCCCATCAGCCAACAAGGGAGGGGGATTTATTCGAGATATTTCCTTGTACCGAAAAAAGACAAACAAGAGTTTCGTCCCATCTTAGATCTGAGGACAGCAAACAAATGGATTTGCAAAGAAAAATTCAGGATGTTAGCCTTACACCAAATTTATCCACATCTACGTCAGGGCGACTGGCTATGTGCGATAGATCTTTGCGACGCTTACTTTCATATCCCAGTAACCAAGAAACATCGAAGATTCCTAAGGTTCACCTTCGGAAAACGCCATTACCAATTTGCAGTTCTACCTTTCGGCCTAAAATCAGCGCCAAGAACTTTTTCCAAATGCATGGCGGTAGTAGCCGCCCACTTGAGGAAACAGCGAATATTCGTCTACCCCTATCTAGACGATTGGCTCATAAAGGCCTCCAGTTGTCTCGAGACACAGCAACATTTTGAATGGACTCTACAACTGCTGCAAAAACTTGGTCTTCAAGTCAATCTCCTGAAATCTACAGCAACACCTGTTCAGAGGTTGCATTACTTAGGGGCCATTGTAGATACCAGGCTAGGAAAGGTGTTTCCTTCGGAGGAACGACGGTTATCGATTCTCCAGAAGTGCAAACAACTGCAGGAAAGACCTCAAGCCACTGCAAGAATAATAGCTTCTCTACTGGGCTCGATGGCGTCTTGTATCCATCTGGTTCCCAATGCTCGCCTCCATATGAGACCATTGCAGGAAAATCTGGAGGATCAGTGGTGTCAACTGAGGGACGATTGGGAGAACAAAGTCCTTCTTTCTCCTCACACCCTACAATCCCTCAAGTGGTGGTGTTTACCCAGCAATCTCTTGGTGGGGATTCCGTTCCAACAACGGCCTCCATCTCAAACCATCGTAACAGATGCGTCACTGATCGGATGGGGGGCGCACATGGAACATCTTCGAGTCCAAGGCGAGTGGTCACAGAGGGAGAGTCTCTATCACATCAACCTGCTGGAACTTCGCGCAGTCCACCTTGCGCTCAAAGCCTTCCTTCCCTCTCTGAGAACGGAAACTCTCCTTCTCCAGACAGACAACGTGGCCACTATGTACTACGTGAACAAACAAGGAGGCACCAGGTCCAGAATTTTATCCAGAGAGGCTCAGACAATCTGGCATTGGCTTCTAGCCAGGAACCTGTCACTAGTGGCAACTCACCTGCCCGGCATCCAGAATGTTCAAGCGGATGCCCTCAGTCGGGTAATGGACGAGAACCACGAATGGGTACTACACGACGACGTCGTTCATTCCATTTTCGCACTCTGGGGTACCCCCTCTACAGACCTATTCGCAACCCCAGAAAACAAAAAATGCCAAAACTTCGCCTCCAGATATTACCATCCAGGGACACTGGGGAATGCCCTGTGGATAAGCTGGTCAGGAGCATTTCTTTACGCCTTTCCACCGCTTCCCCTGATTCCGGCGGTCCTCCAGAAGCTGTCCAATGTTCAGACCAAAATGATCCTAATTGCTCCGGAGTGGCCACGCCAGTGGTGGTTCCCAGACCTTCTTCACCGGTCACTCAAAACACACATCAGGCTACCATATCGTCCGGACCTTCTCACGAAGTTCAGAGGGCAGATATCTCATCCCAACCCCTCATCGTTGAGTTTGGCAGCATGGCTCCTGAGCTAGTGCAATATGGACACTTGAACCTACCTCAGGACTGTATGGAAATTCTGAAGGAAGCAAAGCGCCCTTCCACACGATCAGCCTATGCAAGCAAGTGGAAGAGATTCTGCATTTGGTGTTTACACAACAACATTGATCCGGTTTCCTGTGGGGAACAATCTATCCTGCCATACTTGTTAAGTTTGGCAAAATCGGGCTTACAACTGTCGTCAATAAAAGTTCACTTGGCGGCGATAACGGCATACAGAAAGAGTCCTTCACAAACTTCCTTTTTTCGGATTCCGATTATTAAGGATTTCCTAGAAGGTTTAAAGAAGGTTTTTCCTCCCATTAGAAAGCCTTCTCCTCCATGGGAACTGAACGTTGTCTTATCACGTCTGATGCTGCCGCCATTCGAGCCGATACATAAGGCATCGCTGCAGCATCTCACATGGAAAGCTGCTTTTCTGGTGGCAATCACTTCAGCGCGTAGGGTCAGCGAAATCCAGGCCCTTTGCGCTCAGGAACCCTACACGGTTTTCCATTCTGCGAAAGTGGTAATGAGAACTCATCCAAAATTTTTACCTAAGGTAGTCTCCGACTTCCATGTGAACCAAACAATTTCATTACCGACTTTCTTTCAGAATCCAGCTACCCCTGCTGAGAGAACTCTGCACTCTCTGGATGTAAAGAGAGTCTTGAAATTTTACCTGGACAGGACAAAAAGCTTACGAAAATCACAACCGCTTTTTATTAACTATGGCCCAATCAGAACAGGTTTGGGCACATCTAAACAATCGTTATCCAGGTGGATTGTTTCATGTATAATGTTATGTTATCAGTTAGCAAACAAATCCCTTGGTGGTAGGCCAAAAGCCCACTCTACCAGAGGGAAAGCAGCTACTGTAGCCTTGATGAGAAATGTCCCTTTGGCAGAAATATGCAAGGCTGCCACTTGGAGGTCGGTCCATACCTTTACTAAGCATTACTGCCTTGATACAGACGCTAGGGCAGATGCTCAGGTTGGACAGGCTTTGCTCAAGAATTTGTTTGCATGATTCATGTTTTTTCTCAGTATTCTTATATCTACTCCACCGCAGTTATGGGGATGGGCTTGCTACTCTATTCAGTGCTTATGACTATACATGGAAATCCCCTATGAGAGAAGGAATGGTTTCTTACCTGTAACTCCAGTTCTCTCGTAGGGGTATTTCCATGATAGTCATAAGCAACCCTCCCTCCTCCCCGGTGGAGTTGACATAGAACATGAATATTATGGAGGTTGGTACTCCAACAAATGTTTTGTTTTTTCTTCATGTCAGGTTAATAGCCTCCAAAAAAGAACTGAGGCAACTGCCTTTTGCTGTGCATGATGGGAAACAGGAAGACTTTACTTTTCTTAAAGGCACAGCTCTATTTTCATTCTGTATAATGGCAGCCTATGGGCTACACTGCCCTACATTGTTTTATTCTCATGAGAGGTGTAAATAAAATATGAGAATGTATTTATTTATGTATTTATAGAATAAATAGAGGTTTAAACGTGAAATTTACACTACAACAGTTTTTTCTTCTAACAATTTGGCCTGTGTAGCTGTTCACATAGGCTGCACATTGTTATTCTTAAGTGTTTTTCACAGACCTTTTTTGTCAAGGAGCTGATGATTGCACTTAAGAATATACTACACAACAGTGCTCCGGGGTCCCCGCAGGCGCGCGGAACTATTCAGTGCTTATGACTATCATGGAAATACCCCTACGAGAGAACTGGAGTTACAGGTAAGAAACCATTCCTTCTACTACAACGTTTCAGCTTCCGCCTTCCTCAGGTAGTACAAGATGGTTTGCTCAGTGGCTGCACAGCTTTAGCACCCCATCAGTATCTTCCCAACCAAATTCACAGGGATCGTCTGATCAAGCAGAACGCTCTTTTGATGTGTCCATGCTCACAATATGTCTTCGGTGTAAGGTCACTTAGTGAGACAGATCTCTTGAATCCCCCTGTACCGAAAATTGTCAAATGTGTGACAGTCAGAACTCGTTTTCCACAGGCATAAGGTATTTTTCTACATCTTTAAAGTCCTATTCGTCATCTGTCTCAGCAAATTCTTTTGGAAACTTAGCAGGTTCAGCAATGAACGCTCTAAGCTTTGTTCCAATTTTGCTCAATGTCATCACCCGTAAGATTACGTGCCTTGATAAGAGCACTGGACTTCTCTGGGTCAAGTTTCTTGTACAGAATATGAAGCTGTATTAAGTGTCTTTTCTTGCCTGTGCCGTAACGTATCCATACTCTGACAATCCTTGACTTATGAACATTGCAACAAATCTAAGTAGCTGTAGGAAAGTGTCCTCTTTCTTGGCATGGTTACCCCCATTTTCTACCTGTTGTCAGTGTGTTTGACTGTGTCCACTAGGATTCTGCTAACCAGGACCCCAGTGGTTATGCTCTCTCCCTTCCGACTTGGTAACTGTACCTTTTTTCCCCACAATTGGCATACTGGTACCCCCTCCCCCCCCCATGTAAGTCCATAGTATATAATACCTAGGTACCCAGGGCAATGGGGTTCCAGGGGATCCCTATGGGCTGCAGCAGCTATTCTGCCACGCATAGGGATCCCATACAAAGGGTTCTGCTGGCCTGCCATTGCAGCCTGCGTGAAACGGGTGCATGGACCCCTTTTCACTGCAGGTCACTACTCCAGGTCACTATAAGTCACCCCTATAATAGGCTCTCGCAGCCCAGAGGGTATGGTGCACGTACCTGTGTGTGAGGGCACCCCTGCACTAACAGAGGTGCCCCCACAAACTCCAGATCCATTTTACTGGACTTTGCGAGTGCAGGGACGCCAGTTTACGCTTGTACTAGACATAGGTCATGACCTATGTCCAGCTACATAATGATAACTCCGAACCTGGGCATGTTTGGTATCAAACATGTCAGAATCATACCCTAAAACTGTCACAAATATTGGAAATACGATTCCATGCCCTCTGGGGGCTCCAAAAAGGCCCTCCAGCATTGCTACCACCAGTCTTAATGTGTTTTCCGGGCAGCCCAAGCTGTTGCCATCCCTCAGACAGGTTTCTGCCCTCCTGCTCCTTGATCTGATCAAGCCCAGGAAGGCAGATCAAAGGATTTCATTTGGGAGAGGGAGGTAACACCCTCTCCCTTTGAAAATAGGTTCGACTGGCTTTGGAGGGGTAGCCTCCCAAGCCACTGGTATGCTTTGAAGGGCACATTTGGTGCCCTCCTTGCATAAGCCAGTCTGCACCAGTTCAGGGACCTCCAGTCCCTGCTCTGGCTCAAAACTGGACAATGGAAAGGGGAGCTACCACTTCCCTGTCCATCACCACCCCAGGGGTGGTGCCCAGAGCTCCTCCAGGTGGCCACTTGATTCTACCATCTTGAATCCATGGTTGGCAGGGATCTCTGGGAGCATCTGAGTGGCCAGGCCAGGCAGGTGATGTCAGGGCCCCCTCCTGTTAGGTGCTCACCTGGCTCGGTGACTAATCTCTCTTTCAGGGATTTTTAGGGTGTCTTTCTTAGGTGGGTCCTCAGATTCGGCTTGCAAGACTCCAGCAGGATTCCTCTGCAACCTCCACTTCGACTTCTGGCCCCAGGAAGTGCAACTGGACCCTTCAGGAACCAACAATGCTGCAAATCCACAAAGAACTCTCTTCTGCAGCTTTGTTTCCATGGCTCCTGCCAGCTTGGCAACATTTCCCCGGCCATACATCCTCAGAAGACCGCAACTCTTCAGCCTGCACAAGGAGGAGGAATCTCCCTTGCAGTGAAAGAGTCACTCCCCTGCAACCACGAAACCTACAACAAGCGACAAATGGCTGCATGGATCTCCCCTCATCTTGAGCTGTGTGGATCCTGCTTTAGACCTCAAAGGTGCGTATTTCCATATACCCATCCATCCAGCTCACAGAAAATACCTCAGGTTCGTCATTACAAGAAAACATTACCAGTTCAAAGTTTTGCCATTCGGTATAACCACAACTCCAAGAGTGTTCACAAAATGTCTAGCAGTAGTAGCAGCCTACTTAAGAAGACCACACATTCACGTCTTTCCATAACTAGACGATTGGCTAATAAAATCAAGCAATTTTACACAATGCCAACAACACACTCAATATGTGATAGAAACCCTGCATACACTAGGGTTCGCTCTCAATTACCAAAAATCACACCTTCAACCAGCACAAGTACAACTGTACCTCGGTGCTATTCTAATTACTCAAAAAGCCCTATCATATCCAAATACACAAAGGATACAGGCTTTCCAAAATCTTATACCACACATACAGCCAAATAAACAATACACTGTAAGATTTATCATGAATATTCTAGACCCTGTGCCTCAGACCATAATCACAACAGACGCATCAATAATAGGTTGGGGAGCTAATCTCAACAATCATACCATTCAAGGGGAATGGGATGCCAAACAGAAACCGCTTCACATAAACCACCTAGAATTATTAGCTGTATTTCTTGCCCTAAAAGCGTTTGAACCTCTTCTCAAACAGAAGACTGTTCTAATAAAAAACAGACAGCATGACAACCATGTATTACCTCAACAAACAGGGCGGGACACATTCATCTCAACTACTAGCCCAAACAATATGGAAATGGGCAATTCACAATCACATTCATCTATTAGCACAATACATTCCAGGGATAATCAGCTGGCAGATCTCCTAAGCAGAAATCACCAACAAGCTCACGAATGGGAGATTCACTCACAAGTACTTCAAAAGTACTTTCAAAAGTGGGGAACACCAGACATAGATCTATTTGCAACAAGCGAAAACGCAAAATGCCAAAACTTCGCATCCAGACACCCACATCCCCTATCCAAGGGCAATGCTCTGTGGATCAGTTGGTCAGGGATATTTGCTTACGCTTTTCCCCCCTCTCCCACTCCTTCCCTTTGTGGTCAGCAAACTACGTCAAACATCACTCACCATGATACTCATAGCCCCAACATGGCAAGTCAGCATTGGTACACAACACTCCTAGATCTGTCTGTAGTACCTCATTCCAAAGTCCCAAACACACCAGATTTGTTAACACAGAACAAAGGTCAAATCAGGCACCCGAACCCCAGTGCTCTCAATCTAGCAATTTGGCTCCTGAAGTCATAGAATTTGGTTACCTAAAGCTTCCATCAGAAGTAATTAAACAAGCACGTAAACCTACTACTAGACAATGTTACGCAAACAAGTGGAAAAGATTTGTCTACTACTGTCAATCTAAAAACACTGATCCACTCACAGCATCTATACAAGATATTGTATGCTATTTACTTCATTTTCAGAAATCAAATTTAGCTTTCTCATCCATCAAAATCCACCTTACTGCAGTATCTGCTTACTTACAAACTATTCGACACACTTCTCTATTCAGAGTTCATGGAAGGATTAAAACACATTATTCCACCCAGAACACCCACCTGTTCCTTCTTGGAGTTTGAATATCGTACTTACCAGACCCATGGGCCCACCTTTTGAACCCATGCACTCTTGTCAAATTCAACTTTTAACATGGAAGGTTGCCTTCCTTGTAGCTATTACTTCTTTAAGAAGAGTTGGTGAAATACAAGCGTACACTCTTGAAGAACCTTTTTTCCAAGTACACAAACATAAAGTTGTACTTAGAACAAATCCAAAATTTCTACCATAAGTAGTATATCCTTTTCTCATTTCAACAGTGGAATTGCCAGTCTTCTTTCCACAGCCAGACTCTGTGGCAGAAAGAGCTCTTCATACTCTAGATCTCAAAAGAGCTCGTATGTATTATATAGGCAGAACTAAAGAGTTTAGAAAAACAAAACAACTTTTCATTGCTTTTCAACAACCACATAAAGGCAATCCTATATCAAAACAAGGATTAGCAAGATGGATTGTTAGAAGCATACAAACATGCTATATCAAAGCAAAAAGACGAGTTTTAATCACTCCTAGAGCACATTCTACAAGAAAGAAAGGTGTCTCAATGGCATTTTTAGGAAACATACCAATGGCTGCTATATGTAAAGCAGCCACTTGGTCAACTCCTCATACATTTACAAAACACTACTACTGTGTTGATGTTTTTTCACAGCAACAAGCAACTGTAGGTCAAGTTGTCTTAAGAATACTTTGTAGTCTAGGTATAGCATGTGTATCTGCAGCTACACATGCCATCAAACGGAAAATGTCACTTACCCAGTGTGCATCAGTTTGTGGCATGTAGTGCCGCAGATTCACAGGCACCCTCCTTCCTCCCCGGAAGCCTGTAGTCGTTCAAGTTTAACATTTGTACATATGTAGATACATTTACATTTGCATGGACATCTCTTTACATTCTTATACTCTATCACTCCTTCCTTCACCCTTTGTGGGAAAACAATCTAACAATGGAGTCGATAACCATGGGCACTGTAACCCAGAGGAGGGGTCACTCGATCCCGTGACTCTGAAAAGACTTAGAAGAAAAACAAATTGTAACACTCCGAGCCCAACACTAGATGTCGGAAGAGCTATGCATAGCATGTGAATCTGCAGCACTAAATGCCACGAACAGATGTACACTGGGTAAGTGAAATTTTCCATATTATTACGGGTGTGTCTGAAGACATTTCACTCCTTTAATTCTTTTATATGTACCATCTGTATATGTACTTCTTACTTTCGGGTATGGAGCTATTCTTCTGTAGAAATACCTAGTGCCTCATGACTATTCAGTGGCCAGGGCAAAGGTTGTCTCTTGCCAGTGGAACCACACTTGGCTACTCTTTCTACACTGTTAATATGTCTATTTTTTGTTTCCCCTGCCCTGCTCTTGTAGGTATCATCCAATTTTTGTATGGGTTCTGGTTTTCATGTTCTGTCTCATTAGGGGGTTTATTTCCCTTCCTGGGATTCTTCCCCCTTCTGTGTGCCTCGGTCATCTTTTCGACTGCTATATTCAGGCATCTTCTATATATTCCAGTCCTAGGAGTTGCTTCATCCTTTCTATGTCAGCTGCAAGATGGTACTCATATTTCTTCCTTCCGTCGGATATTTCCTTCTTCGTACCGCATATTGTTTTTATGTTTAGGACTGTTGTCCATGGAAATGGCCATTCCCATTTGACCTTGCAAACTTCTGCAGGTCCAGTGTTCGGACACATTTCTGAGGGTCGCGGTCTAATATACCTTATATTTCATTCTTGGGTCCACATATGGATTGCTTTTTAATACACTGGCTGTCCCTCAGGGATTCTGCCACTTTTCCTTCAGTGCTTTCTTCAGTGATTTTATTTTATCTGCTGGTTTGTCATTGCTATATTGCCTTACCCTTCTGTGGTTGGCTTCTACTCGCGCAGCATTTGTATCCCTCGTGCTCTTTTTTTATGCACCGCAAGGCTTCTGTTAATTTTTATCAGCGGGTGGTTTTGCCAACCTCTTTTTACTTCCAGTCCGCTAGCAGTTATTTTCCAGTTTGTCTGGCTTTTCTTTCTTGAGGGGTGTACATTCTCTCTCCCCTTCTTTTACTTCTGTGCTGTTGCACAACTCTTTTCTATGTTCTTTCTACATTAAATAAAATAGGCCTGTATACCTGTGTCTCAGTTCTGCTTCTTAGGACTATGTTTCTATTTTTATATTGGCATCTGTGTTCACATGACTCTGCATATCTATAAATACCATATGTATGACCACATCCATGTTTTTAAATCTATCTCTGTGCGTATTGGTGTCTCTGCATGTATCTTCCAGACCTCATCTTTTAACCATTGTCTGTCAGGCATATATGGCACACATTTGATGCCTTCTGTCGACTAGCCCTAGGTGTCCCCAGTTCTATTTCACCTCTCCTCAGGTTTTCCCCTTGAGTGTTCCCGACGATGTGCATTCGGTATTTTGGGTTACTCTCCATTTTTGCGTTAAGCTTCCTGCTCCTTGACGGGTTTTGCTTATGCATCCTGATGGAGCAGCATATTTGCATTGCTTCCCTTTTTTCATTTCCTATAGGGTTACCCCTTGACCGGTGTACCATTCCTATTGTCTCAGTTACCGGTAGGGTTGCTTTTGCATCTTACTCCTTAGGCTTCTATTTTCGAGCAGTTCATGTTATTTCCCTGTTGTTGTTCTCTACCAACTGATTAATTTTCATTGCCATACGTTCTTCCTCCCACCCATGGCTTTTCATACTTTCTTGCACTATTCTGTGAGTCGTCCACTCTCTCCCGGTGAGATGAATTCTTCTTCTCACCTTATCTGGTCTACTGCTTCTTTATTTTGACTGGTTGTTTATCACAAGACTTGTGTTGGATGTGTTTGCAGAACTGCTTCTTATGTTGATACTGCTTTTGTATCTAATTCTAAAGTAAGGAATATGCAGCTAGTTTTCTCTATCAGATGAACAATTTACTTACCTTCGGTAACGCCTTATCTGGTAGAAACATAGGATGTCTGAAAATTCCTTACCGTCCCACCCATCCTCCCTGCTCTACGAACTGTTTTATCTTACTTCAGCTTTGCTTTCTTGGCATTCTTTTGCCATGTTTTCAAATTTGGTAGTTGTAATTTCAAATTTACATCTACCTCTCTTGTCATATACTGTTCCATTGCCAGTTTCTATAGTGGCTCCGCGTTGTTGTGCAGATTCTAGTCACAGAAGAAACTGATGTCAGTGCGCCGGGGAGGGACTATATGGACTCCGTCAACATCATATCCAGAGGATGATGTCGATACGAGGTCTCACAACACCCTCTACTGGCTCTCAAAGTGTAGGAAAGTACCATCTTCCTTGGCATGTTACCCCCATTTCTGCCTGTATGTCAGTATGTTTTTGCCTGTCTCACTGGGATCCTGCTGGTCAGGACCCCAGTGCTCATAGTTTATGGCCTGATGTGTATGTCTGTATAGTGCTTGACTGTGTCACTGAGGCTCTGCTAACCAGACCCTCAGTGCTTATGCTCTCTCTGCTTTTAAATTTGTCACTATAGGCTAGTGACTTAATTTACCAATTTCAGTTGGCTCACTTGGCTCACAGGACCCCCCTTATAAGTCCCTGGTATAAGGTACCTAGGTACCCAGGCCATAAGGGTTCCAGGAGATCCATATGGGCTGCAGCATTTCTTTTGCCACCCATATGGTGCTCAGACAAACCCCTGCACAGGCCTCCCATTGCAGCCTGCGTGAAATAGTGTACTCACTGTTTCACAGCCATTTTCACTGCACTTAAGTAACTTATAAGTCACCTATATGTCTACCCTTCACTTGCTGAAGGTTAGGTGCAAAGTTACTAAGTGTGAGGGCACCCTTGTACTAGCACAGATGCCCCCACATAGTTCAGGGCCAATTCCCGGGACTTTGTGTGTGTGTGGGGACGCCATTACACATGTGCACTACATATAGGTCAATACCTATATGTAGCTTCACAATGGTAACTCCGAATATGGCCATGTAACAAGTCTAAGACCATGGAATTGTCCCCCATTCCAAGTCTGGTATTGGAGAGCCAATTCCATGCATCCTGGGGGCTCCACCATGGACCCCCAGTACTGCCTAACCAGCTCTGAGGCTTGCACTGCAGCTACAGCTGCTGTCACCTCACAGACAGGGTTCTGCCCTCCTGGAGTCTGGGCAGCTCAGTCCCAGGAAGGCAGAATAAAGCATTTCTTCCTAGAGCAGGGTGTTGCAACCTCTCCCTTTGGAAATAGGTGTTACAGGCTGGGGGAAGGGTAGCCTTCCCCCAGCCTCTGGAAATGCTTTGAAGGGCACAGATGGTGAACTCCTTGTATAAACCAGTCTACACCGGTTCAGGGACCCCTTCTCCCCTGTTCTGGCATGAAACTGGACAAAGGAAAAGGGAGTGACCACTCTCCTGTCCATCACCTCCCCAGGAGTGGTGCCCAGAGTTCCTCCAGTGTGTCCCAGACTTCAGCCGTCTTGCTTTTCAAGGTATGGGGGCACTCTTAAGGGCTCTGAGTGGCCAGTGCAGCAGGTGACGTCAGAGACCCCTCCTGATAGGTCCATACCTGATAAGGTAGCCAGTCCCCCTCTCAGGGCTATTTAGGGTCTCTCCTGTGGGTTCTCTTCCGATTCTGCTTGCATGTTTCCTTCAGGAATCCTCTGCAACTACTACTGCATCCTCTGACCTCAGATCAGCCGCAGCCATGCTCCAGGAACTGCTGTAACAGCAACAAAGTTTCCACTGCAACTTCAGCTCCAGCTAGCAACTGCAGCAGTTTCCACGGTGTGCACGCTCTGAGGACTCCCTGTCTTCCTTCATCCTGCACCAGAAGGACCGAAGAAATCTCCCGTGGGGTTACGGAGTCACTCTCCTTCTCACGCAGGCACCTTCCAAGACGACCACCGGTATCCTTGGACTCCTCACAGCGACGAGCGTGCTCCTAAGGACACTGAGAGTGGACCCCATCGACATAGACTGTCCTGAGGTCCTGCTGACGCAATTTGAAGGAGGTAAGACCTTACCTTCCCTGCGAGTGACGGTAACCCTGTGTACTGCTTCGTCTTTATCTCCTGAGGCCTCTGTGCACTATTTGCAAAATTCCTTCGTGCACAGCCTGGCCCTGGTCCCTAGCACGCCACCCTGCATCGCTCAACTCGCTGAGTTGTTCGGGGGCGTGGGACTTTCCTTTGTTGTGCTGCACCAACCGCGTTTTGCACCTCCCTTCTCCCAGTGTCCTGTGACTCCCGTGGGTGCTGTCTGGCATCCTGACGGCTCTCTAAATTGCTGAGAGCCCCCTCTTCCGCCTCACACAGAGTTGAGGACCCCAGGTCCCTCCTGGGTCCATCCAATGCCATTTTGACGCAAAACGCACATTTGTCATAACCAAGGCTTGTTGCCGACTTCCAACACAAAATCACATTTGGACCATCTTCACGTCGTGGGACATCCTTTGCGTCATGCAGGAACCCGCTCGCATCTTTCTAGGGTGCATTCCTGCAGTCTTCGACTAACTGAGGACTCTTCTTTTGCACCCTCTTTTGGGTTGGCAGGGGCTCCTGTCCTTTCTAAAACTCCTTTCGACTTCTGGACTTTGTCCCCTTCCTTTGCAGGTCTTCAGGACCAGGAATCCAGCAGTTGTTGTTTGCAGACTTGGTTGGTTGCTGCACAATCCCAATCACGAGGTGTAGTGTGTCCTAAGGAAACTTGCAGTACTTTACTCCTGCTTTTCTAGGCTCTGGAGTGAGGTAATATGGTTTGTGTTGCCCCTAGACCTATTTTCTCCCTTTACATTCTATAGCATTTCCTATTGTTTGCATTGTTGTATGACTATTTACTTGTCTAACTTTGGTGTCTAGTGTATATATTGTGTATAATACTTACCTCCAGAAGGAGTATTGTCTCTAAGATATTTTTTGGTATTGTCACCCAAATACATACCTTTATTTTTGGTTACACTGAGTATTGTCTTTACTTGTGTATAATTATTGTGTAACTATACGTGGTATTGCATGAGCTTTGCATGTCTCCTAGTTCGGCCTAAGCTGCTCTGCTGTAACTACCTCTATCAGCCTAAGCTGCTGGAACACTACTACTTCACTAATAAGGGATAACTGGGTCTGGTATGAATGAGGTGTAAGTACCCAAGGTACCCACTACAAACCAGGCCAGACTCCTACACAAAGGTACTGCTGAAAACGTTTTCCAGTTCCAGTCTAGCGCCTGTGGAGAGTTCTAAAGTAAGGAATCTGCAGCTAGCATTTGTCTCTACCAGATAAGGCGTTACCAAAGGTAAGCAACTTGTTCATTAGGGACATCACTTCATTCATATAGCAGGTACCCGGAAGACTGTTTTCAATTATACACAATGGGAACATTTTCCTACTCCACCATGGGTGAGTTCTAAAACTTCTATGGAAAAGTTTGCATATTTTTCTGGGCATAACGTTCAAGATGCTGCGTCCTGTAATTTTAAATTGATACTAATGGAAATGTACAATGTATTTTTAACTGACAAAATATTGATTTATTCTGATTCCTTTGTTTTCCAGTTATAGAAGGCTATGAATATTGGATGAAGTCAATTGACTTAAAGAGTATTTGGGGAACTCAAATTGGCAAATACAAGGAAGGGAAGCTATATTTAGAGCATGTTGGATACTTTTACATATTATATTATTAAATGACACCGCTCAGCAGACAAATTGTTTAGGCTTGGCAAAAATTTAAGAATTGAACGTTCCCAGTATCCCCACTCCCAGAAAGTTCCAAATGGCAAAAGTACATCAATGCAACAGAAGAACAGCTCAGTGGGTGGGTCTAAAATGGTAGATTTAACACAACACTCAAGTCTTGGTGGTTGGTTATTGTGGGCAGTGGACACAGATGGTTGTCATGCGCGTTTTATAAACTCCCTGGGTGGGGGCGTTTAGAGCGAACAGACCCCACCCTCGCTATGTGTCATCAGGACATTTGGGTATTGTGACAACGTACAGTGTAGGTAAAATATGCCAGCAGTGGTTGAAACGTTTCCCACTAGTTGCCATAAAAGAACACCTCACTCTCCTGCCAGATAACACAACTTTTCAAGATTTAAAGACAATGTAAAAAACATTTGTGATCTACAATTTACAACAACATTTCTAAACTTTCACAAGAAGAAGCCACACCCAGTTAAGGCAACATTTCTTCTGCAATCGGCATTATGCAAACTGACATGTCATCTTTACAACATGGACAGAGTTAACTTAGGTTCATTATGCAGTTCGGTTGTGTAGGACAGTGCCACTATTGGCATGGTTAACCCCCCCCACACACACACACTTTTTTTGCCTAGTGTTGATGCCAACTTTGATTGAAAGTGGGCTGGGACCCTGCTAACCAGGCCCCAGACCCAGTGTTCTTTCGCTAAAACTGCACATTTGTTTCCACAATTGGCACAACCCTGGCACACAGTTAAATGCCTTGTAAAAGGTACCCATGGTACCTTGGGCCCTGTGGCCTGGGAATGTCTCCAATGGCTGTAGCATGTATTATGCCACCCTAGGGGACCCCTCACCAAGCACACACACTGCCTTGTAGCTTGTGTGTGCTATTGAGGAGAAAAAGACAGTTGACATGGCATCCCTCTCAGGGTGCCATGCCCACAAATCACTGCCTGTGGCATAGGTAAGTCACCCCTCTAGCAGACCTTACAGCCTTAAGGCAGGGTGCACTATACCACAGGTGAGAGCATAGCTGCAGGAGCAATATGCCCCTACAGTGTCTAAGTCCATTCTTAGACATTGTAAGTGCAGTGTAGCCATATTGAGTATATGGTTTGGGAGTTTGCCATTACGAACGCCACAGCTCCATAATGGCTTCACTGAATACTGGGAAGTTTATCAAACATCTAAGCACAATAAACCCACACTGATGCCAGTGTGGAATTTATTAAAAAATCACACAGAGGCCATCTTAGAGATGCCCCCTGTATGTTAGTTAAACAGCTAGTGTAGAACTGACCGGTCTGTGCCAGCCTGCCACTTTAAGACAAGTTTTTGACGACATGGGGTGAGTGCCTTTATGCACTCTGTGGTCAGAAACAAAGCCTGTCCTGGGTGGAGTTGCTTCCCCCCCCTACAGAAACTGTAACACCTGGCGGTAAGCCTCAAAGGCTCAAGCCCCCCACCCACCCCCCACCCCCAGCAGAATCCTCCATCTTGGTTTGGAGGACAGGCACCAATAAGATTAGGGTTGTGTCCCCCTCCCTAAAGGAAGTGGCCACTGGCTACTGCTCTCTGACCCCTAAAACTAGGATTTTAAGGGTCTCCCTGAACACAGGTCACCAGATTCCTGGCAACCTACAAGATGAAGAAGGACTGCTTAGCTGAAACCCCCAGCAGAGAAGAAGGAAGACGACAACTGCTTTGGTCCCAGCCCTACCGGCCTGTCTCCTGCTTCAAAGAACCTGCGAAAGACCAGCGATGTGTACAGCGGGACCAGCAACCTCTGCCCAATTCCAGAGGATTGCCCTACACCCCAAAGGACTGGGAACTCCCGAGGACAGCGGCTCTGTCTGAGAAAAACCTACAACCAAGGACTCCCACCGGATGCGTGAAGCTTGACCCCTGTGCACCTGACACCCATGGCCTGTGTCCAGGTGGTTCACCCAGCAAGAGAGGGTCACCAGGCGACTGAGAGCAAGTGCCCACCCTGGGTTGACCTCTCCACGCGACACCTGCAGAGGAAATCCAGAGGACCCCCCTGACAGCAGAGCTCCGGACGAAGATACCCGACTCCTAAAGACACACTGCACCCGCAGCCCCCAGGCCTTGGAGAACCAGACCCCCTGTGCCTCTAAGTTCAGCGGGCAGCCCTCCTCCCTGTCTGACCGGTGGTTTTCCCAAGACACCCCCATTGACCTCGCCTGCAGTCTCTGAGTGACCCCCGGGGTCTCCTTATAGAACATCATTGGAAGCCCGACGTCCTGTTTGCCTCCAGCCGCCCCTGTGCTGCTGAGGGTGTGTTAGGTGCCTACTTGTGGTCCCTCCAGTGCTCTTTCAGTCCCCCCTCATCTCCAAGCCGTGGGTACTTACCTGCAGGCTGGCCTGATTCCGAGAACCCCCTGTCTCCATAGGAGTCAATGTTAAATTTGCACAACTTTGACCTCTGCACCCGACTGGCCCAGTGTTGCTGGTGGTGGGTGTTTGGGGTTAACTTGAACCCTAACCGGTGGACTTCCTGAAACCCGAACACTGAAACTGTAAGCGTTGTACTTACCTCTAAAACGATCTAACATTTCTTCCCCCCCAGGAACTGTTTCAGGAAATTGTACTGTTCATTTTTAAAACAGATTATTGCCAATAATTCAAAAACTGTAATACTTACCTATTTCAAACAAAGTACTGTTGATACCTGTTACCTGCAACTTGAATCTTGTGGTTCTAAAAATAAATTAACAAAATATGTTTTTGCTATATAAAAACCTTTGGTCTGGTATCCTTTGCACTACCCTCTGATAAGCCTAACTGCCTGACCACGCTACAACAAAAGAGAGCATTTGTATTATCTACTTTAGCCTCTGTTAAGCCTCTGGGGAACCCCTGGACTCTGTGCACACTATATCTCACTTTGATGTAGTATATACAGAGCCAGCTTCCTACAGGTTGGACACTACAGTCATTGAAAAATGGTTGCGTTCCGTGGCATTACCTCAGAGCAAAAGACCGGTTTGCCGCATTTAATTTGCAACAAATAATGGCTTTAGGAAAGTACCCTTTTTTTGGCATGGTTACTCTTACTTTTTGCCCGCTGTCAATGTGTTTAGACTGTGTTCACTGGAATCCTACTAACCAGGACCCCAGTGACTGTGCTCTCTCCCTCTAAATTTGATTGTTCCTGACTTAGTACACCCCACAATTGGCATACTGGTGCCCTCATGTAAGTCCCCAGTCGATAGTACCTAGGTACCCAGGGCATTGGGGCACCAGGGGTTCCCATGGGGATGCATCATGTATAATGACACCCATGGGAGCCCATGCAAAATTGTGTCTCTGGGCCTGCCATTGCAGCCTGCATGAAAAGGTGCATGCATCCTTTCACTACAGGTCACTGCACCAGGTCACTGCAATTCACTGCTGTGGCCCTCCTAGCCCAGAGGGCAGGTTGCACGTACCTGTGTGTGAGGACACCCCTGCAGGAGCAGAGGTGCCCCTACGAACTCCAGCTCCATTTTCCTGGACTTACTGAGTGCAGGGAAAGCCATTTTACCTGTGTACTGGATATGGGTCACTACCTGTGTCCAGCTACATAATGGTATCTCAGAACCTGGGCATGTTTGATATCAAACATGTTGGAATCATACCCCAATACTGTTGCCAGTATTGTTTGAATGATTCCATGCACCCTGGGGCCTCCTTAGAGGACCGCCAGCACTGCTCCTACCAGTTTTCTGGGAAGCCCACGCTGCTGGAGCCCCTTGGTCACTTGATTCTGCCACCTTGAATTCAAGGTGGGCATAGGCTCTGGAAGCATATAAGTGGCCAGGTCAGGCAGGTGACATCACAGCCCCCTCCTGATAGGTGGTCACCCTGCTAGGTGACCAGTCCCCCTTCATGGGCTGCTTCGGGTCTCCCTCTGGGGTGGGTCTTCAGATGTGACGTGCAAGATTCCAGCAGGACTTCTCTGCATTGTTTACTTCATCCTCTGGCCACCGGTACTGCAACTGGACCCTCCAGGAACTGACAGTCTGCAACTCCAGCGACAACTCCGCTCTGCAACCTTGTTTCTCTGGCTCCTTCCAGCAATTGCAACATTTCCCTGGCTGTGTATCCTGTGAGGGCTACGAGTCTTCAGCCTGCACAAGAAGCAAGAAGGAATCGCCCTTGGAGTGAAGGAATCACTACCCTGCATCCGCAGGCATCAAGTGCAACAACGTAAGGTTGCGTGCATCTTCACTCCTGCAAAACTGCATGGATCCTGCAACACAGGTGGTGGTCTGGAGTCATCCCCATGGTTCTTTCTACCAGCTGTCCAACTTGGGAGATGTTAAGCCCTTGCCTCTTCTTGCCGGACAGTACCCCTGTGCACTGCGACTCTTGCAGCTACCAAGGCTTGTTGGCTCTTCTTCCAAGGGATGTTCAGGCTCTGAGTGGAGCCCTGGCATCCGGCATGCTTCCCTGCAAAGCATAGTCTCCTGCCTGCTGCTCCAACGACGTGGGACTCCTCTTCAGGTGTACTGAGTGGGCCTCGCTGCGGCTCCTGTGCCTGCTGCCTGTGAGTTGCCTGTGGGGGCTGCCTCCTCGTCTTCGGACTCTCCTCACTGCTGAGGGTCACCCGGGACTCCCCTCCTTGGGTTGAATCCCCCTGAACCTTCCTGTCCCCGGCAGCTCTTCAACTTGTCATCTGTGACTCTTGCCTTTGTCAAGGCTTGTTGGTGGTTTTTCAACACCACTGACCGACTGCAACTCTTCTTCCGAAGTAGGACATCGTCTGCATCACTACTGGAACTCTTCTCCTGCTCCTGTGCTGCATAGCTGACTCCTTATATTCACCATCGACCTGGTCCTGCATCTCCAGAATGGTGGGTAGGGGCTCCTGCCCCAACCGGGCACTCCAACTCGAACTGGACTTGGTCCCCTTTCATTTGCAGGTCCTCTTCTGTCAGAATCCATCTTTGGTTTCTTCCAGTCTTGCTTGGGTCTTTCACAGTCCTTTTCCAAAGTTTACCTGTAGGTTCGGGAAATAAACAGATACTTACTTACCTCTGCTCTCCTGGTCGCTGGGGGGCACCCTGGTACTTACCTTTTGGGGTTCCTAGTTCCTCCAGCTCCCCTTTACAGATTCCACTTCCTTGGGTTGGGGACTGAGTTTCGCATTCCACATACCTAGTATATGGTTTGACCTCAACCTAAGGTCTCCATTTTATGGTGCTATTTCACTGTTTTCTATGCCAACTCCTGACTTCTAGTGTGTATATAATAGTTTGTTTACTCACCTGCTAGTGGAGTATTGCCTATACAGTATTTTAGTATTTGTGTTACCAAATAAAGTACCTTTATTTTTGTAACACTGTGTGGTTCTTTCATGTGTGTGAGTACTGTGTGACTACAATGGTACAGCGTTAGCTTTGCATGTCTTCTAGATAAGTCTTGGCTGCTTATCCACAGCTACCTGTAGAGAGACATGGTTGTCTAGACACTGCCTACACCTCACTAACAAGGGATACCTGGACCTGGTAAAAGGTGGTAACACCATAGGTGCTCACCACACACCAGGCCAGCTTCCTACAGTGGCAAAGAAAGAAGTGACTTTTGTTATGCTGAAAATCAAAAAGTTAGCAAAGTTGCCCTTTACTGTAGCGGAAATACCATCTGCAGTCTGCTTACTTAATGGGGTTATCTGCCTATGTCAACACTCCAATTCACATCTTGGTTGAAAGACATTCCTGTAGGCAGATCTGAAAGATTAGGAGAGGTTAAATTCATGAAATATGGGAGCTGCTCTTCTCGTACAAATGTTTCAAATGAAATAGGTCTTTGCGAGACCTCAGTGAGCCATTCAATGGTTTTCAGACAGATGTCCTTGCATCGAGCTTGTATTGATTCTGCAACAAATTTGGCCTGTTATCTGAAGGGAGTTCCTGTCCCCTTGATTTGACCAGCATTCCAAGTGCTCTCAAGTGAAAGGTATGTGCTTCTTAAAAACAAGAGCTGTTGTGAAATGCGAGCCGGATTTGCCTACGTAGTGTCGGTCTCCAATGTTGTAACTTGTTGCGGTAATGTCCTTCGCCTGCAACCCCACCCCCAATGCAACAGACGAAAGTAGCAGACATTTGGCATTTGGCCTCATATAGCTACTTCTAATGTAAATTGTTGCAAGCTGAGCAGACTACAAGCTCTATTGTTTCAAAAACATGTAGCACTGATGTCTGCCCGCGAGACCTACTCGCTCCAGGTGGAAATACAGTCTCTTTTTAATACAAACTTTCCGAGACACTTTAGTAAACTCATGGGGCAAATTTTTACACGTCCAATAGTTCGGGGATTGTACACGTCTTTGTCTGTTGGTTCTGGGTTTGTGAGCACCTTTTCATCTATATTTGGCATAATACCTTTAGCCATACGCTCAATATTGTCTGGTGTATTCGGGCGATTCCCAATTACTTTGGCCTTAATTGGTGGCATTTTTGTGTTCATTTTTATTCACAATGGCCGGCCCATCTCAACAAGGATGACTGATGGCACTTCCACCAGCGCAACTGTGTTGTTAAATCATGATGCAGTTTTTCGGAGCAACACTCCTAGAGACACTGGAGAGCAAATGGTCCCTATCGTTTAGACTGGTATTGGACTGTGTGCAGCCTGTGTATCATTAACTTTGGTGCCTTTTCAAATATACACTGCAACTGTCTTTCTACGCAATGGTTACTTTCACTGGACGCTGGTTTGTTGATGTTTTTGCTGAGGGTACATTACCACGCATGCGCAATGAGGATGTGTTTACTACTGCAAGCCTCCTATAAGCCCCCCCCTTTGTGGATCAAGTGGTTCTGGGTATTTCAACATCTGGCACTACACGGAGTGCTGCCGCCTGGGATGTAGATGAGGCTTTGGAACACGAGTGCTCTTTGGTTTTCCCTGGCACCGATTTGGTTGCATTAACACCTGCCGAAGTGGGATCTTTCCTTGATCCAATTGTCCTGGATAGAATTGACATTTTCAAAATGACAATGACTTTTAAATATGACATTTGGCTTTTAACAACCACATTGTTATATTTAAAACTGACCTACTTTAGTTTGCTTTAGTTTTCAACTTGAACATTATTTTGGTTTATTTTTAATATAGTATTTATTGGGTCAGCCTCCACACTTTAAACCAACACGGGGAGGGTGTTGTGAGGTTATTTTAGAAGCTTTTTATGAACACGTTATTTTAGCCATAGGCCTGCAGTTTCTGCCTTTTAGCTGAGTAGTAAATCATTTAATTTTCTGAGCAGAAGCTTCATTCTGCGGTGATGTTTTTTTTGTTTTATCTAATAGACTTTTAGCCCAGAATCGTTTGCTCAAGCCTGTACAAGATATTGTTGGGCTCTCGGTGGCACCCTGTCTCCCCCAATCTACCTTTCACTCCTTTCCTTTTGCCTGGTATCAGTGTGTTTAGACCACAGTACACTGGGATCCTGCTAACCAGGACCCCAGTGTCTATGCTCTCTCCCCTAAATTTAGTTGTAAGGTAACTTCTTCACACCACAATTGGCATACTTGTGCACCCATACAAGTCCCTAGTGTAAAGTACTTAGGTACCCAGGGCATTGGTACACCATGGGTCTCATGGGCTGCAGCATGTATTGTGCCACCCTCGGGGGCCCATGCAAACTGTGACTACAGGCCTGCCATTGCAGCCTTTGTAAAATAGTGCATTCATCTTTCACTCCAGATATAAGGTTTGCCTTATATCGTGGTCACTGCACTCTAACCTTGTAAGTCACCCCTAAGGTAGTCCCTTTAGCCCAAGGGCAGGGTGCATGGTTCTAAGTGTGAGGGCACCCCTGCACGAGTGGAGGTGCCCCACCAAACCCTAGACTCCATTCCCCGGGCTTTGTAAGTGTGGCGAAGCCACCTTAAGGTATATAGTGGACACTGGTCCACACGAGTTGTCTAACAACATAAATGCTTTACTTAACCTAGGCATGTTTGGTATCAAACATGTTGGAATCATGCAACTGCACCGATTCCACTGTTAGTTGCATGATACCATGTACTCTGGGGGTTCCTTGGGGGGGGTCCCCCATGTCTGCCTATACAGCCTTGCAGAGACTGTTGTGCCCTCCAGCTTTTGAGGTTGATTCGGGCAGGGGAAGGCAGAACAAAGAGTTTCCTTTAAGATAGAGGTGTGACCACCTCTTCTTTAGAAATAAGTGTCTCTGGGTGGGGGTGGGGATTCCTTTGAGCACCACTAGACTGCTTTGAAGGGCACATTTGGTGCCCTCCTTTCATAATCCAATTTGCACCTATGCAGGGACCCCCGGTGCCCACTCTGGCACAAAACCACACAAAGGACGGGATTGATCACCTCCTTGTCCAGCTCCTCCCCTAGGGAGGTGCACATAGCTCTGCCAGGTGGCCACTTGATCCTGCCATCTTGGAAATGGGATGAGCAGAGGCCCCTAAGAGTCTGACTGGTTAGTCGAGCTGGGTGATGTCCCTGACCCCCTCTCATAGGTGAGTCATTGCAGGTACTGTACAACCCATTCCGGGGTTACTTAAGGGCTCCATGAGGGGTCGGTCCCCAGATCCGTCTGCAGGACTTCAGGAACTGTCTGCAAGTGTCCTCTGCAAGGCAGTTCTGCGACCTGTCCATTGGAACTAATTCTGTTCTTTGCTGGAACCAGAAGCAAGACTGTAACCCGTAGGAGGGCTTCGAGATTCTGTAAAGACTGCATCCTCCAGAGTCACTGGGACTCTGCGTGCACTTAGGAAAGCAAGAAGGAATCTCCCTTGGAGTAAAAAAAAGTCACTCCCCTGCATCTGCAGGCACCTCAGCCATGACAACTGATTTGTGGATCCTGCTGTCCCACAGACTCTCCACGGCTCTGCAACACAGGTAGTGGTTCTGTGGCTCTCCAGAGGTCTGAACGATCTTACTTGCAACAGGGAAGTTTGTGGTCCCTTGCTGGAGCTGCTTGGCTGGAACCCCTGTGAATCGCGTCAGATTGTCGTTGCCAAGGGTTGTTAGCTCTTAAGTCCAAAGCCCCCCAACCTACTAGAAGCCCTGGCCTCCAGCATTCCCCAGTCTCAAGAAAGACATCCTCTCTGTAACCCCTGCGACATGGTCATCCCTCTTTGCTACGCTGCTGAGGCCTCTCTCTGACTCCCTGTGCCTACTGCCAGAGAGTCCTGCTGGGGGGCTCCAACGATTCCTCCTAGCTCTCCTGCTTGCTGACGGCTGGCCCTGACCTACCTGCCCTTGCTGGTCCCCGAAAATCCTACAAATTCCTTACAATGCTTCTCTGCATTTGCCAAGGCTTGTTGTTGGCCCTCCTGGCAACTGACCCCTCTGTAATCAGACGACCCGTGTGGGACAGCTTGTGGAGGACTCTGGGGATCCTCCTGCATCACATGAACTGTGGAGTTCATTTTGACAAACTCCCAGACCATATACTTAATATGACCACACTGTACTTACAATGTCTAAGAATGAACTTACACTGTAGGGGCATATTGCTCAAGGAGCTATTCCCTCACCTGTGGTATAGTGCACCCTGCGTATCGGCCTGTCTGCTGCCCTCGATGACCCGTGCCAAAAGACGACCTGTCCTGCAGCCCAGTGACCTCCAAAGCTTTGGGAGGACCACCTGTCTTTGACAAAGATTAAGCTCTCCCAAGAACAGCGGATCAGTTCAAGAACAAATCAACTTTGAAAAGAAAGAGAACTCTGCCCTGAGGACTAGCAAAACTGCCTCTTGACCCACCTCTGCACCCCACACCCAAGTCCAAGTGGCCCACAGTTTTGTGAAGGTTCCCCAGCAGTTTGAGTACGAGGCCACCATGGACTGACCCCTGCCAGACTCTGCCTCAAAGCCAGCAGCCTCAAACCGAAGACTCCCCCTGACCGTGACCTGCCTGCTAAGCTGTTCCCGATGCTAAAAGACACCTCTACACCCTTGGGGAGCTGAAACGTTGGTGTCCCTACGTCCCCTAGCATCAGAACTTACCTTGGCAGCTGTGGGATTTCTTCCTTCAGCCTCCTGTCACTAGCCTGCAGCCTTTTTCCAAAACTGATCTCCCTCTTTGATTTACATATGGGCGTCCAATGCCGTGCTGGCACTCTGCACACGGTTGCCCCTGTGCATGAGGGTGTAAGTTTGGTGCTGCCTTGTGCCCCCCCTCCCCCACCCCCCCTTGTGCTTACCTCAACCCCAGGAGATTGACACTTGACACAGCTTTATTCACCTGTGAGCAGCACATCTTAGTTCACCCCCAGTCTTAGTTGGTTAACATTGGGCATCGACTCCGAATCTTACCTCTGCATTCGGCCGCCATTGTGGGTGCACCCTTGGTACTGATTTAAACTTTGCCTGGTGTTGACCTAAAACCCCGAATACTGGATTTGTAAGTTGTGTGCATACCTGCAAAACTGCATTCTTGTTTTCCTCCCATAGGTTGACATTGCTGAACTGAAAAATGGCACTGTTTTAATTTTTGAAACTGCAGTATTTATGCTTGTACATCTAGTTGCCTGATTACGAAGTCCTTGGGTTTGAAACATATATATAAAGAAATATTCATTTTTTTTCTAAATTGGTCTTCCTACAACAAATGACAATGTGTTTTGGTGGCAAGTGTTCAAATGAAATCCGGGTTTATAAAGTGCAGCTACTCACCCTAAGGTTCTCAAGGCGCTAGGGGTGTTAGTTCTCTGAGCTTCAGTTGAAGAGTCATGTTTTGAGGTCCTTCCTGAATTGAGTCAACGATAGTGACTGCCTGAGGTGCTGGGGCAGGGTGATCCAGCTCTTTGCCGCAAGGTTAGGAGAAGGATCCTCCGCCAGCTGAGGCCTTATGTATGTGGGGTATGGTGGCTGGTGGCTGGTGCTTGTTGAGCGGAGATGTCTGGTGGGGGGAGTAGGAGGTGATGCTGTGATAGAGGCAGGCAGGTCCTAGGTCGTGAAGGGCATTGTAGGGGTGGACGAGGAGCTTGAAGCTAATTCTTTTCTCGATGGGAAGCCAGTGGAGGTCTCTTAGGTGGTTGGAGATATGTTCACGGCAGAGAATGTCCAGGATGAGTCTGGCGGAGGCATTTTGGATGTGAAAACAGGCTAGTTAAGAATAAAAATCAGGCAGGGTTCCTCCACTCTGTGAAACAGGTGAATACCAAAAAACAATATCCCTCAAAATATTTGTGATATGTCGCTCACAGTTGTTTCCTGTTGAATTTATGAATTTGTGCAAAATGAGAATACAGCCAAATTCGTTTTTTTTTTTTTTTTAGAAACCTTTTCACAACCTTGCTGGCAGTCTTGCTAATGGCGATTTTTGCTTCAGAGTCTGTTTTTTCTAAATTACATTGTTGTTTTGCAGTTTTTTTATGTGTATTTGTTGTTAAATGGCACCCTGCTGATGTTATAAAAAAAACAGCATTAATGGCATGTTTATCATTCTTTCTAGGTCTGTGCTGAAGAGAAGTCCTCAACACTATCTAATTTAGCTCACATGATGAGTCTGTACAGCACTCATAGCTATTCAAGAGACTGCTCCAACTGGATCAATGTTGTCTGCCGCTATCTGCATGACTCCTTCTCTGATATCACATTCAGTCTTGTAACCTATCTAGCAGAGGTAACATTTATTAAAAATATATTTCACCTTTCAAATTCTTAAAAACTTGACTATTAAAATCAGCATGAACGCATTTTGGACATCATGGTGTTATTGAGCAAATTGAAGCATTGTGTTTGTTTCAATTTGTTTTGTTGACTCTGGAAAATAACAAGAATTTCTCATCTTCGGTATGGTGTACAATGTTTAGCAGGGGGAAGACCCATTATTTCTGACAGCTGATCCCCCAGTAAGGCCTAGCCAGAATCCTGCATGCTGCTCACTTGGTACCATTCATCTTGAATACATACAACCTGATTTCTTCAAGACTGAAATGCCTAGAACGATGTAATGTTGTTGATCTGAACCTTAGAGCACAGAATCCCTTAAGCAAAAGCCATTTCATTTGTGCAACCAAATTCCATACACAGGTTAATTGATATGATAAACTAATTAATTATTGGCACTGTTTTCTTGTGTGTTTGGACACATGTATGATCATGTTCATCTGTTAATTTCCATATGGCGCTCCTCCAAGTCGCCGTCCTCCAGTCAAATAAATTATAATTCCAGTACAGGAGTAGGCCAAAGAACATTTGATAAATATATAAATGTGTACATCCAGGTCTAAATATTACTACTCAACTTTGCCATACATAGGTACTGCCCCTGCTCCAGTTCTTTCTCTCCACAAGTGGATTGAATATCCATATGAGAAGTCTGCTTGGGCACAGATTTAATCTGTTTTGTGAGATCAAAATTTATATAGGCAGTAGTTTCGTATTCACGTAGTTCATGGGTTCTGTGCATGCTTGGCTTCTGAAGATCTTTCCTTTACACCCATCCTGCATTAATTTAATCAAATGTCTATGTCCTAATCCATGCTTTTAGTTTTATAAGTAGTACTTTTCCAGTGGAACGATAGCTCTCTTTGGAGTTTGCTGATATTCTAAGACTTTTTGTTAATGCAAACAGGAGTTCACTTTTTTAAAGGCCCTCAGTGGTCCGTTCTGTAAAGTCAGATGTGGTTATCCAACGAAGGACTATACCAGAGTCTCCCACTGCGAGTGCAGACTCTCTGCCTGTTCTTTGGGGTGCCATCCCAGAGTGTCACTGTGGCCTAGGACGCGGCCTATCGTTTCCTTGTGGCCTTAATCAGGAGTTGAACTGAGGTATTCCCAGGGCCCACACTGTGGCTTTGTGTAAGTTAACGGTGTAACCCAAGTTTGAGGTTCATCATTTGGTGCCCCTGAAAAACAATGTACTCCCTTGTCCTCTCAGCAGGTGTACCTCTGTGACCCTTTGCTGTTGAATAGGGTTTTGATTTTACAGGAATGCAAATGTCCGTGTTCTGCAGGCTGAATCCTGTAAGACTGAATGTCACAGAAGATAGGTCTTCTCCCACGCACTTGCCTGTGTTTCTTTTTCTGCTTCAACAGTCCTCTCATATGAGTATATTGTGAGCTTCTTGTGTCTCTCCAGTTACCTTTAAGCAATTCTCATATGTGCAGTTCCTTTTTACAAAATTATAAGGTTTCGCTTTTTTTAATACACATACGTATATAAAAAACTGTATTTTCAGAACTCATAGGCTGGTATTTGGTGAAAAAAAGCAGATTTTCAAAAATATATTTGCTGTAAAGTAACCCGTTTTTGTGTGGTTACCCCCAGTGATTTAATTTTTGGGGGTTCACAAGCTGGAGATCTTGACATCTAACACTGGGATACTGCTGTCCTATGCCCGATGTATGTGCTCTCACTCCTTAAACTTGTCATAATTAGCTTAAAACCTGACTGGCACGTTTAACTTTTTTTTTTAAAGTCATATAAATAATTCTATGAAGGCATGGAAAGTTCAATGCAATTTCTGGACTGCAGCACTTTTTGCACCATCCACTATAGCGCAGAGAAAACATGGCTTCAGGCCTCTACCCTGTGTAGCAGGACAGCAGCAGATTGAACCTTGCTGCACAAACTGACCAAGATCACCCTTTTGACAGGTGGGAAACCCCAATTTTAAATTTTAAGTCACCCCCTAAGCCCACCTTGCTGCCCACAAGGTAGGGTGAAATTGCAAGCTCCCCCAATGACTAGGCCCAAAATGTAATTGTCACTGGACAGTCTGAAGCTTGCATATAGAAAAGTCATAGAATAGATTATACATCTTTAATCTGACGTTTGACATGTGCCACCTACAGACTCCACTCAGACTTATTTTCATATTTATTAAAAATCCAATCTGATGGTAGTCTGTTTTTTAAGAATATGTAGAATGTCATTTTTAGAAAGTGACCTTAACCTGTGTAAAGTTGCTAGAGGCGTACTTGGCGTAGTTTTCCAGCCACTGCCCAGCCTTTAGTTTACAGAAATTAGTTGTGAAAACTTCTCCCGGGCAGGGACAATGGCCTGGGAGTGAAGAGGTGTTTTTCCTCAGGCAGGAAAACCTATTAGGGTGGGCCCAGAAACGTAGGATATTTCAAAGGGGCCTTCCTGTCGCAAGTAAATGTAAGCTTACATCTGGAAAGGCCTCAGCTTTTGTCCCCATAATCAGGCTGGCACTAAACTTGGTGGAAGGAAAGCTACTGCTGAACCCATTCTCCAGTACTGGATCTTTCATAGATTCACATGCTTGAATCACATGCCCTTTGTCGAGATGGGAGTCCACGGTAACTTAATAAAGCAGTATATATAATCACTATCACAGGCTATAATGGCAATGAAAAGGTCAGTTTGATAGCCTACCAATGTCCTTTTTCGAAAAAGGACCAAACTTAAACTATATCCAATCGGGCGACAGCACCCTCTAGAACATTCCCAACAGAGGCTGATTCCCTCAGATTTTCTGCTCGGTTCTTCATCTTTTACTTCTTTCTGGATCATCCAAGATTATATTTACTGTTTCATTTCTCTAACCCTGGCACTAAAATGTCATAGTAGCAGTAAACAAGGTAAAAGTCTACATAAATATGTCTAACCTTTTCCTCACAAACTCTAATGTTCTGAAAGATGAGGCTTTTACTGGCTGGGATTACAAACTCTTAAATCTGTCACTAATAATGAGGACAGTGAGGATTCCTTCACCTCACAGGAGAGGACAGAGGGTGATGTTGCGCCAGGCTGTCCAGAAGGCAAGCAGAAAAGCCATAAAAAGACTTGCCATGAGTATTCATAAGGCACTTCTCACAGAGAGAAAGAAAAAAAAGTGGAAAAAGACCCTCAGCTCCCTCTTCAACTCTGACAATACATCAGAGAGGCCCTCATAACCTTACAATGGGGCGTCTGAAAACTGCCTGTAAAATCATCATTCACAGGAATTACTTTGAGGTGGTTGATGACAATGTTGACTATTATTACCTCATCTACGAATGGCCTCATCTACAATGGTCACCTATGATGGCCGTCTACGACCGTCATCTACAGTGATCGTCTATGGCCGTCATCTACAGTGATCGTCTATGACAGTCATCTAC
The DNA here is from genome assembly GCF_031143425.1 of Pleurodeles waltl. Lineage (NCBI taxonomy): Eukaryota > Metazoa > Chordata > Amphibia > Caudata > Salamandridae > Pleurodeles > Pleurodeles waltl. The sequence continues at coordinate 982,376,878 of NC_090437.1, forward strand.
AGTGGTCTATGATGGCCTCATCTACGAAGGTCATCTACTATGGCCTCGTCTATGATGGCCGCCTATGACGGTCATCTACAGTTGTCATCTGCGGTCATCGACGGCGGCCGCATCTACGTCGGTCGCTTACGACGGCCGCATCTACGATGGTCGTTTCCGACAGGCTACGATGGTTGCTTACGACGGCCTCATCTACGACAGTCATCCATGACCGCATCATCTATGATGGTTCTATATGACCAACTCATCTATGATGGTTCTATATGACAGCCTTATCTATGATGGCAGTATCATCTACAACGGTCGTCTACAGCTACCTCATCTATAATGATAGTCTATGACAACCTCATCTACGATGGTCGTCTGACAGCCTCATCTCAGATGATTGTCTATGACGGTCATGTACGACGGCCCTTTCTATGATAGTCATCTGTGACAGTCTCATCTACGATGTTCATTTGCGACAGCCTCTTCTGATGGTTGTCTACTAGTACGGCCTTGCCTACCATAACCTATTCTATGGAACCAGATATACAATGGCCTTGCCCCTGTATGTATGCTTTGTTGACAATGGCCTTGTCTATGACTGCATCCTCTACGAAGGCCTCGTCAAGAACAAATATTGTCTACATGAGCCTAGTCCTTTACATCTGCCTCGTCGAACTTGATCACAATACAAATTAAGACAAAAACATGTAATTGTCAACAAGAGCCAAACACACACAATTCAGAATAATTTAGTGTCAAGCATTGATGTACTATTATGAGCATGTCTTCAACAGTCAATATATTGAGGGGCAATATATGGAGCAATTACACCACTCCGCCCCCAACTGCAGAGCATGGGTCAGGTCCATGTATCTCATACTAGAGCTTCAGAGCACATTACAGCTGTAACTAGTGGATTTCCCCACCAGATTTATTTTGGGGGTTAACATACCCTTCGGAGCAGGTGACCAAACACTTCCAGTTTCTTATAGCAAACAAGAAATTAGTTTGTTTTTTCTTCATGAATTTAAATAGGAAAGCTGTAAAACCTATTCCAACTGCTCATATATCCAGGAGTGCTGTGCTTCTTCCAGGCGTCAGGTTCTTTTTTACCGGGCAGTAGCGGTCAGGGGAGCCTCTGGATTCTCTTTGCAGGCGTCGCTGTGGGGTGCAGGGAGGTCATCTCAGGGTGTCCACTTCATTGGAGTCGCCTGGGGATCCTCTCTGCAGTGTTGGTTTCTCTGGAAACGAGCCGGGGGTGTCTGGTGCAGAGTGTTGGGGACTCACGCTTGCGGAGGTAGGCTCCTGGTGGGGAGGGGTGCACATCCCTAATCCTATTTGGGGGAATCCTCCAAGATGGAGGATTTCCTAAGGCAGTGGTCACCTCAGCTCAGGACACCTTAGGGGCTGTCATGGCTGGAGGGTGACTCCTCCCTGTTTTTCTCATTTTCTCCTCTGGACTTGCCGACAAAAGTGGGGGCTGTGTCCGTGTGGCGGGCATCTCCACTAGCTGGAGTGCCCTGGTGCGCTGTAACACCAGGGTTGAGCCAGGTGTTACAGTTCCTGCAGTGGGAGGTGTGAAGCACCTCCACCCAGTACATGCTTTGTTCCTGGTCACAGGGTGTACAAAGGCACTCACCCCATGTGGCCAGAAACCCGTCTGGATGTGACAGGCTGGCAGAAACCAGTCAGCCTAGTATTAGTAGTTGGGCTGGTGTACAGGGGGCATCACTAAGATGCCCTCTGTGTGCATTTCTCAATAAATCCCACACTAGCATCAGTGTGGATTTATTGTGCTGTGAAGTTTGATACCAAATTTCCCAATATTCAGGTTTGCCATTATGGAACTGTGAGTTCGTGTTTGACAAACTCCCAGACCATATACTCTTTATGGCTACCCTGCACTTACAATGTCTAAGAATTGGCTTAGACACTGTAGGGGCATAGTGCTCATGCAGCTATGCCCTCACCTGTGGTATAGTGCACCCTGCCTTAGGGCTGTAAGGCCTACTAGAGGGGTGACTTACCTATGTCACAGACCTGGGTTTTAGGCATGGCACCCTGAAGGGAGTGCCATGTCGACTTAGGCTTTTTCTCCCCACCAACACACACAAGCTTGTGAGGCAGTGTGCATGTGCTGAGTGAGGGGTCCCCGGGGTGGCATAATACATGCTGAAGCCCTTAGAGACCTTCCCTGGCCACAGGGCCCTTGGTACCAGGGGTTCCATATACAATGGACTTATCTGTGTGCCAGGTCTGTGCCAGTTGTGCAAACAATGGTACATTTTTAAGTGAAAGAACATTGGTGCTGGGGCCTGGCTAGCAGGATCCCAGCATACTTGTCAGCATCAATATCAGGCAAGAAGTGTGGGGGACGGGGGGGGGGGGGTAACTGCAATAAGGAGCCATTTTCCTACATATGGTCTCCTCCAGCACAGGATAAATACTTTTGTTTTTGCATTCCCACTCACAGAGTTCTTCCAGTTGGCTTCAGATCAGCTTTTTCAGGCAGGATTTCCCCAACTTAGACAACTCATTGACAAAAGCACCAATGGCATGTCAAGAGTCCTAGGCCACAGAGGCTTGCCTAAAGTTGTTTCACAGGCTGTCTCCTTGTGAATAATCAGAGATAATCAACTCCTCCATCAAAGAAGATACTTTCTGTTCAGTTAGCTTTTGGTCGTCAGGTCCTCAGCGATAAATAGAATCCTTCTTGTACTCCTGAAAATGAATGCCTTACAGGAGCAACTACAAAATCAATAGATTCAATCAAACAAATCATTTCAGGGCCCGATGAATGTTCACATAGGTGATGGAAGCTCTAGTCTGGTAGTCTCAGACTAAAAGTACTTACCTGGAAAGCTGGGGCAGTCATCTACAGAACCTCTAATTCGAGGAAAGGGGTCTCTGCTCCAGAAGACCATACATATCACTCACCTAGATCTCAAAGCCAGCTCTTCAGTCTCCAAATTTTCCTGCCAATGTAGCAGAGTCTTCGGTGTTAGTTCGCAAGGACAGTACTATCAGCATGCAACACGTGAATAAACGAAGTGGCACAAGATCCTTTGCAATTTACAAGGAAGACCAGGAAATTTGGTGTGGGCCAATGACACACAAGATAACTCTTCGGGCTGAACTAGAAATCTCATAGCAGAAATGCTAAACAAAACTGGAAACAGCCTCCAAGAAAGAGAATTTGATCATTTGGCTCTAAGCATGATCTTAATCTGTGCAAACTGGCTCTACATCCCTTTGCAACAAACGAAACCGGCAAATGCCAGCTCTATGCAAGTTGGCAACCACATCCAGGAACTTGGTGGAATGCCCTTCGACAGATACTCCAGGATCTATATCTATCTTTTTCCCCAATACTTTTAATACCAAAGATTCGCAGCAAGAGGAAAGCAAAGCAGTGTTCTCTTGTTCTGATAGCCCAAGGTGGCTAGTTCAGCATTTGTTCACAGAGCTTCTCCTGCTATCAGGATAAAACCACATTCACCTACCAACATTCTGTAAACCTTTGATGATAAACTAAGGCCTGGCCCTTCATCCTGACCTGACTTCTTTCCGCTTAGGCACACAGCTCTTAAATTCCATCAATCCAAAGATCTCAGTATTCCTCAGGACTGCAGGTGTATTCTCCCCAAGTCAAGGAGGAGGCCACGATAAGGACACGTAAACGTTAATGGGAAAGTTTTTGCCTGTGGCGCCAGAAAATCAAACCTACATCCTCTTATTAGCATAATCGGGCAAATAACTATCCTATCTCCTATCACTAGCTTGGTCACAGTTGCTACATGCGTCAGTAAGGTACAGGTTACAGCATTATCAAAATATAGCTGTTCATCACATTTTTACTTTCTACTCTTGCAGAATCATCAAACAATTCAGAAAAGATTTATTCAGTGTTTTCCTACAGAAAAGGCTGCTTACTCGGACTGGCACCTGAACATACTTATATTTCAACTCATGGAGAGTTAATTGAAACACATTCTCAGAGCACACCTCATATTTCTCGCATGGAAGGTTGTCTTGTTACTGGCGCTCACCTCGAAAAATAGGGTACAGAGATGCAGGCTTTCTCAACACAAGAGCCTTCTTGCGTCTCACAGGCATTTTAGTTCTTCTCTGAACCAATCCACAGATTTATTCTCATGGTTCCTTCAGATTTTGCTTCAATGAGCCTATAATATTTTAGACTTTTCTCCTGAATTAAACATCACCAGCTGAAAGGTCTATTCATACTCTAGGTATCAAGTGATATCTAAAAGTTCTACTTACATCACACTAAACAACTCATTTGAACTGACCAACTGTTGGACTCAGATAGTCACACTCGTAAGGGTGCTCCAGTCACAATGGCAACCATTGCTGAATGAATTTCAGCTGCAGTCCAGCTCTGCCACTTAGACTAGCAGTCCCCTCACAGAGAAAAGTAGGGTGCATTCAACTGGGGTAGTTCCACTTCAACTACTTTGTTTGCATAAGTACCTCTGGAGAAGATGTCGTAATGCGACTTGGAAAAGTGTGCATATTATTCGTGTAGCATTATTACCCGGAATCGGTACAGCGGTTGTATTGGTTTTACTCTACCACTAATTTCATTAAGGGGGGCCTCTTTTGGTTCCATGTGTTTATGTATTCATACAGATTTTAATGTATGTATGTATGCATGTGTGTGTATATATATATATATATATATCTATCTCTCTATAAGGGGAAACCACTGCACTCCGTTTCACCAAATAGCCAATATTTTATTCCAAGCCAGCAACAAACAACCAATGCGTTTCAACTCCAAAAGAGTCTTGTTCACGGTTGAACCGTAAAGGAGTGCAGTGTTTTCCCCTTTTTGGGGGGGGATTTACATAATGAGGAGGAATGGTCTACCTCCTACCACTGGTACTGGCAGTCTGAGTGCACCGTGTCAGAATTGTGACTTTTGTTGTATGTATAAATTTATTATATTGTATATGAATGTTATGTATATATTTTCTTCCCACCATCCACTGTTTGCGCTAATTCAAGATACTAAGCTACACAAATACAGTAACTGCTTGCTGTTCTGATTCAAGCATGTGAATCTATGAAAGGTCCAGTACTGGAGAAGAAAATAAGTTACCTGTAACTGCAGTTCTCCAGTATTGGCATCTTTCATCTACCCTGAAGTTCTCAGTGCCTTATGTGTACTTATAAGGTTGTTTGGGCATAAGACAACAATTTGTATACTGGAAAAATGCTTCCTGGCGAGCATCAGAGGACCGGTGTGAAAAAGTATCTGACAAGCCGTTCTGTGGCATCACAATGAGTTTCTGTATTGTTCTAGTCAAAGCTCCAGGCACCTCTGGGGGTAAAAAAACAAAACAACTTAAGATCTAGTCTGCACTGGGACTTGAAATTTTGTCAGCAAGAGATCTCCAAAGCACCAGCAGGACCAACCTTCTTTAGTTATCCAACATTCAAGTCTGCGGTGGCTCAGCCAGGATTTGTTTCCACAAAAAGTGACAAAGTACCTTTGTATGTCAGACTTTTTTTACTTTCACTGGTTCCAATCCAGTTGTTGTATTTAACCAGGGCTCCATCTTGGGTGAGATAGGACCAGTCTACGGTATCAGATGCCTTCTCAAAATCTATGAGAAGCAACGCCAGTAGAGGGGGAAAAAGGTGACGATACACCAAAGAGACCTGTAAGTGTTAGACAAGGACGCGTGCTCCTCGCGGGTATAAAGCCACATTGGTCTGGGTGGATTAACGATCTAAGTACACTGCGAATGCGTTAAGCCAAAAATCTTGAAAACCTCTTTATTTCAGTGTTTAGAAGCGATATGCGGATATACGCCGCACGTGACTGAAGGGGGCCATGACTTCGGGAGAACCACAACCGTGACTAAGTCCAGCTCAGGGGGAAAAGCACCCCTCTCTGCCGGTTCAGCGTATAGTTTCAGTAAGTGCACGGCCACCCATTTCTTATAATTACAATAGTATTGTGCTGGGTATCCGTCTGGGCCCGGTGCTTTGCCAGCCGCTAATGCTGCAATCGCCGTATTGATCTCCTCCAGGCTTATTGCCTTGTCAAGTGCTTGCGTGTCAGTATTAGACAGGCACGAAAGTGAGACCTCGTCGAGACGGGGGGGCCTCGCGTTCAGCCTAAGGCCGCTGGCGTGTTGCATAAAGCTGCTCATAGTAAGTCTATTGGGTAAGGGTCAGGACACCAACCAAAATAATAGCTTTTTGTTCTTGTACCTCCAACCCCCCTGCCCTCCAAGCCATATACCGATGCCGTCAAGGCTCGTCACATATATTTTGCTGTTTCAAGGGACATTGCTCTGAAAATAGTCCTTGAGCTCTTTTCCCAAGGCTTGAGTGAAGGTTTTTGCCCTGAAGGAACCATGCGTTAAAGCTCCACATCAGGTGCTCCGGGGTGCTGGACCACAGAAAGCATATCTGGTTCGGGAATAAAGAAGAGGTCTATCCGCGCATGCATATGATGCGCCGCTGATGTATGTGTAAATTGTCGAATTCTAGAATGCCACGTTTGCCATACATCGCAGAGGCCCAGTGGATTGGCCCAGTTACACAGCAGATTAACTCTGCTACATCTTACGGGCTGATGGTGGGGGGTGGGGCGGGCAGTGGAATCGGCTGAGGCGTTGGCAATGGCGTTGATGTCTCCCTCTATCAGGGTAAAACCAGATGGGAAATGTACTATCACATCCTGGAGAGTGACCAGGAACTCCTCCAATGCAACTGGCAGGGACCATATAGACATAGAATATTAATCATTTGACCTTTTAACACCACTGTCAAGGCAATGTAGCGGCCCTGAGGGTCAGAGCTCATCTTCATCTCGATCAAGGGAAATGCTCCGTGGAGTAGTATCGCCACCCACCTGGCACCCCTACTGAACTCAGCATGGTATGCTCTGTCAAAACCATACCGCCCAAGCATATTTCATTGGGATCCCAGCAAGTGTGTCTCCTGTAGCATCGAACCGGAAGGAGAGAAATGATGTACACTGTTAAGGACCTCTAAGCCCTTAATCTTATCCCGAAAGCCATTGACATTGCTGGTGAACGTCGCTCCATGGAGATGTGGCTCATCGGTAAGCCACTCCCAAGCAGACGCTAGGGTGTCAAAAAAGAATTTGCCATAAATGAGCACTTTGAGTCCTGCCAATGGTTTTTATATAGCAAAAATATATTTTCTTAATTTATTTTGAAAACCACAAGATTCAAGTTGCAGGTAAGTACCTTAAAAGTTTCATATTCCACACAGGTATCAACAGTACTTTGTTTGAAATAGGTAATACAGTTTTTGAATTATTGGCAATAATCTGTTTTAAAAATGGACACAGTACAATTTTCAGAAACAGTTCCTGAGGGTAAGAAATGTTCGATCGTTTTACAGGTAAGTACAACACTTAAAGTTTCAGTCTCCGGGTTTTAGGAAGTCCACCGGTTAGGGTTCAAGTTAACCCCAAACACCCACCACCAGCAACACTGGGCCAGTCGGGTGTAGAGGTCAAAGATGAGCAAATTAACGTGGGCTCATATGGAGACAGGGGGTACTCAGAATCAGGCCTGCCTGCAGGTAAGTACCCACGGCACAGAGGGAAGACCAGGGGGGATTAGAAGAGCACTGAAGGGGCCACAAGTAGGCACTGAACACACCCTCAGCGGGAAAGGGACAGCGAAGTGAAGGTGTAAACAGGATGTCGGGTTTTAATGCTGGTCTATGAGGAGACCCTGGGTGTAACTCAGAGGCTGCAGGCGAGGTCGGACAGGGAGGACGGCCACCTGCTGAACATAGAGGCACTGGGGGTCAGGTTCTCCAAGGCCTGGGGGATGCGGGTGCAGTGTCTCTTCAGGCGGCAAATATCTTCGTCCGGAGCTTCGCGGTCAGGGGGGTCCTCAGGATTCCCTCTGCAGGTATCGTCATGGAAGGGTGAAGAGGTCAACCCAGGGTGAGCACTTGCTCACAATCGTCTGGGGATCCTCTCTTGCTGGGTGGACCACCTGGACACGGCGTCTGGTGCATACGGGACAAGACTCATGCATCCTGAGTGAGGTGGGAGCCCTTGGCTGTAGGTTTGTTTAGACAGAGCATCTGCCCTCGGGAGTTCTTGGTCCTTTTCGGTGCGGTGCAGTGCAGTCCTCTGGAGTTGGGCAGAGGTCACTGGTCCGCTGGACGCGTCGCTGGTCTTTTGCAGGTTCTTTGAAGCAGGAGACAGGCCGGTAGGGCTGGGGCCAAAGCAGTTGTCGTCTTCCTTCTCTACGGGGGGTTTCAGCTTAGCAATCCTTCTTCTTGTTAGTTCACCAGGAATGTGGTGAGGTGGGTTCAGAGAGGCCCTTAAATCCTAGATTTAGGTATGTTTCAGGGGTTAGTGGGCAGTAGCCAATGGCAATGGCTACTGTCCCTGATGGTGGCTACACTCTGCTTGTCCCCACTCCTTTTGGTCCCTGTCCTCCAAACCAAGATGGAGGATTCTGCAAGATGTGGGATCACCTCAACTCTGGACACCTTAGCGGTGGTCCTGACTGGGGTGGTCACTCCTCCCTGTTTTCCCTAATTTTCTCGCTGGACTTGCCACCAAAAGTGGGGATTTGTCCGGGAGGGGGTGGGGGGGGGCCGGGTGTAGGAAAATGGCTCCTTGTTGCAGTTACCATCCTCCTCTTCCCCCCTACAAACTTTTTGCCTGACATTGATGCAGACTTGACTGAGAAGTGTGCTGGGATCATGCTAACCAGGCCCCAGCACCAGAGTTCTTTCACTAAAAATGTACCATTGTTTCCACAATTGGCGCACCCCTGACGCACAGATGAGCACTTACAGTGTCTAAGAATGGACTTAAGCATTGTAGGGGCATATTGCTCATTCAGCTGTACCCTCACCTGTGGTATAGTGCACCCTGCCTTAGGGCTGTAAGGCCTGCTAGAGAGTTGACTTACCTATGCCACAGGCAGTGATTTGTGGGCATGTGCATGTCGACTTTCTTTTTTTCCTCACCAGCACACACAAGCTGCAAGGCATTGTGTATGTGCTTGGTGAGGGGTTCCCTAGGGTGGCATAATACCTGCTACAGCCTTAGAAACCTTTGCTGGCCACAGTGCCCTTAGTACCATTGGTACCTTTTACAAGGGACTTAACTGTGTGGCAGGGTTGTGCCAATTGTGGAAACAAAGGTACAGTTTAAGGGAAACAACAGTGGTCTGGGGCCTGGTTAGCAGGGCCCCAGCCCACTTTCAATCAAAGTTGGCATCTTGGGCTTCACGTGTATCGTCTGGGAAGATAAGCACTTTCTGTCATTCTTATAACGAAGGACGGATTGCGCTTGGACGTCTCTGAGGATGTGTAAGGAAATGCTTCCTTGGCATGGTTACCCCCTAACTTTTTGCCTTTGCTGATGCTAAGTTTTGATTGAAAGTGTGCTGGGACCCTGATAACCAGGCCCCAGCACCAGTGTTCTTTCCCTAAACTGTACCTTTCCTTCCACAATTGGCACAACCCTGGCACTCAGGTAAGTCCCTTGTAACTGGTACCCCTGGTACCAAGGGCCCTGATGCCAGGGAAGGTCTCTAAGGGCTGCAGCATGTCTTATGCCACCCTGGGGACCCCTCACTCAGCACATGCACACTGACTTGCAGCTTGTGTGTGCTGGTGGGGAGAAAAAGACTAAGTCAGCATGGCACTCCCCTCAGAGTGCCATGCCAACCTCACACTGCCTGTGGCATAGGTAAGTCACCCCTCTAGCAGGCCTTACAGGCCTAAGGTAGGGTGCACTATACTACAGGTGAGGGCATATGTGCAAGAGCACTATGCCCCTACAGTGTCTAAGCAAAACCTTACACATTGTAAGTGCACGGTAGCCATAAGAGTATATGGTATGGGAGTTTGTCATACACGAACTCCACAGTTCCATAATGGCTACACTGAAAACTGGGAAGTTTAGTATCAGATCTCTCAGCACAATAAATGCACACTGATGCCAGTGTGCAATTTATTGTAACATACACCCAGAGGGCATCTTAGAGATGCCCCCTGAATACCAATCCGACTTCTAGTGTAGGATGGCCAATTTCAGCCAGCCTGCCACACACCAGACATGTTGCTGGCCAAATGGGGAGAGTGCCTTTGTCACTCTGTGGCCAGGAACAAAGCCTGTCCTTGGTGGAGGTGCTTCTCACCTCCCCCTGCAGGAACTGTAACACCTGGCGATGAGCCTCAAAGGCTCACCCCTTTTGTTACAGCGCCCCAGGGCATCCCAGCTAGTGGAGATGCCCGCCCCTCCGGCCACTGCCCCCACTTTTGGCGCAAGGCTGGAGGAGATAATGAGAAGAACAAGGAGGAGTCACCCACCAGTCAGGACAGCCCCTAAGGTGTCCTGAGCTGAGGTGACCCATGCCTTTAGAAATCCTCCATCTTGAGTTTGGAGGATTCCCCCAGTAGGATTAGGGATGTGCCCTCTCCCCACAGGGAGGAGGCACAAAGAGGGTGTAGCCACCGTCAAGGACAGTAGCCATTGGCTGCTGCCCTCCCAGACCTAAACACCCCCCTAAATTCAGTATTTAGGGGCACCCCAGAACCTAGGAAACTAGATTCCTGCAACCTGAAGAAACAAGGAGGACTGCTGGCCTACAGGCCTGCAGAGTAGACTGACGACCACAACTGCTTTGGCCCCAGCCCTACTGGCCTGTCTCGAAAACCTGCAACCAGCGACGCATCCGACAGGGACTAGCGACCTCTGTAGCCTCAGTGGACTGCCCTGGACTAAAGGACCAAGTAACTCCCGTGAGCAGCGGCCCTGCTCAAAACCAGCTACTTCTTTGCAACAAAGAAGCAACTTCCAAAGACTGCACGTTTCCCACCGGAAGCGTGAGACTTCACACTCTGCACCCGACGTCCCCGGCTCGAGATCCAGAGAACAAACACCACAGGGAGGACTCCCCAGGGATAGTGAGCCCGTGAGTAGCCAGAGACGACCCCCCTGAACCCCCTCAACGACACCTGCAGAGAGAATCCAGAGGCTCCCCCGCGACTGCCTGTAACAAGGGACCCGACGCCTGGAACCAGCACTGCACCCGCAGCCCCCAGGACCTGAAGGAACCGAACCTCAGCGCAGCAATGACCCCCCAGGCGACCCTCTGCCTAGCCCAGGTGGTGGCTGTCCCGAGAAGCCCCCCGTGCCTGCCTGCACCGCTAGAGTGACCCCCGGGTCCCTCCATTGAAACCAATACAAAACCCGACACCTGCTTTGCACACTGCACCTGGCCTCCCCTATGCCGCTGAGGGTGTGTGTTGTGTGCCTACTTGTCCCCCCGTGCTCTACAAAATCCCCCTGGTCTGCCCCCGAGGACACAGGTACTTACCTGCTGGCAGACTGGAACCGGAGCACCCCTGTTCTCCATAGGCTGTGGATAACTGAAGGGTCCGGAGCAATGTGGCTTAATGGCCAGGCTCACGAATGCTCACACTTCATAGTGAGGGTTCTCTTCTGCATATGTTTGGCATTTCCCTTCTTCACCTTTGATTTCAACCTCTTTTTCATTTTATGCATGTACCACCTTTTCCGTAGACCTATTTTCTAATAATCAGTCCACAGTGGCAGGGTTATAATTATATGCCACCATTTGTTTATACAATGGATCTTGCCGTTAACTCCATGAGGGAGGTGTATAGTGCACCTATAGGATGTTGTTAACACCTGTTGTTTCATGACTGGTTTTTGTGACTGTCTTGGAGGGTTGTTTCCCCTTATGTGTGTATCTTCTTAGTCCCCTGTTGTCACCTAATGCAGATACCTTGCTGCAGGCTCCTCCACAACCTTGTTCTTTCTTCTTTTCTTAAATTAAGAGCACAGCTCAATATTCAGGTTGTGATCCTTTTGATGTCATGCATCTTAAATCCAGGGTTTCGATCACACCTCTCCTATGGTGTTCTTTTTTTATGACATCAGTGTTGTCTGAATTCTGTGTATGTCTCTGGACACTTTCTGCTTGGACATTTTCATGCTCCTTCAAGTCTAACCCTCTGTATAAATTCCCTGGCTGTTTTTTTCCAGTTCTCTTAATTTACCCATTAGTAATGATGCTTTTGGTACACCTTTTGCGTATCTGTCAGCTGGCTCCTAGTGCCTCACATTTTTGCTTTCTGGCTAAGCATTTTTCTCCATGTATTCCTAGACCCGTACATTCTACGGTCAGGTTCATAACTCTTTCAGCATGATGCTCTTGCTTCTTGTAAATTTTAAATAATTCTAGTGCAAGCAGCGTTGTGTAGCTTCTCTTCTTAATTACTCTTTAGGGTTTTTCCCTTGATAGATGTTACATGCCTGTATTTCGCAATCGTTAATGTATGTTTTTGCTAACCTCTTTCATCCGGCTAACTATTAGGAGCACTTCATTTCCTACTTGTTGTGGCTCCAGTTTAAATTTTATGGCCATTTCTTAAACGCCCATGACATTTCATAGCTTTTTGTGATATGTGGGTCATCTACTCTTTGTGAGTAAGCTACATACTTCTTCTCACCTTTGTCTATCATATAGCTGGTCTACTACTCCTTAGTTCACCAATCATTTATTGCGAGACTGGGTGAGATGTGTTGGCACCCTTCCTCCTGGGTTGATATTGCTTTGGTATCTAATTCTAAGATCTGGAATCTGTGGCTAGTTCTCTATCAGATGAGCAAGTTACTTCCCTTTGGTAACTCCCCTAATCTGGTAGAGAGACAAACTAGCCGCAGGTTTATTATTGACCCACCCATCCTCCCCACTTTGCAAACTGGGTGCTCTGGCTTCAGTCTTGCTTGGGGGATTTCTTTTGTTGTGTTTTGCAGTTTAGTAATTATACTCCCCTTTTTGATGTATACACTGTTCCACTGGTAGTTTCTATGTGGCTCTGCGTTGTTGTGCGGGTTCTAGTCAGAGAAGAAACTGACGTCAGTGCATCAGGGTAAGGTCTATATGGACTCTATCATATCCGCCACTGAGTCGCACAACACCCTCTACCGACGCATAGAGGTACTGCTGAAGAAAGATTTCCAGATCCAGTCTGACGCCTGGGGGAGAATTCTAAGCTAAGGAATCTTCAACTAATCTGTGTCTCTACCAGATCAGGCGTTACCGAAGGTAAGTAACTTGTTAATTGAATACATGGGCTGGGAGTTTATCAATGCGAACTCCATTGCTCTATAATGGCTTCACTGAAGGCTGGCAACTTTGTTATTAAACTTCTCAGCACAATAAACCCACACTAATGCCAGTGTTGAATTGATTGTACAATCCACCCAGAGGGCATCTTAGAGATGCCCCCTGTATTTTAACCAACCCTTTAATGTAAGGATGATCAATCTGTGCCAGCCTGCCACTTAGACAACTTTCTGACCCCATGGGATGACAGCCTTTGTGCTCTCTGGAGTCTGAAAAAAAGCCTGCTCTGGGAGGAGGGGTTTCATGCCTCCACCCTTACAGGAACTGCAACATTTGGCAGTGAGCCTTAAGAGCTCAGGCCTCCTGTTACAGTGCCCAGGGCACTCCAGCTAGTGTAGAATCCTGCCCCTCAGACGAGGCCCCAATTAGGAGTCAAGTCTGGTGAGAAAATTAGGAAAAGAGAGGAGTTACTACTACCCCTAAGGTGTCCAGAGCTGAAGTGACAAGGACAAATATGGTTAGGAATATGTCACCCTCCCCAAAGGGAGTTGGCATAGGAAGGGTGTAGCCATCCTCCAGATGACGATTGAGTTGGCCCCAAGCCATGCCAGCATGTCTGCAGCTTCAAGGACTAACGACATCTACAAACCCCCAGAGGACAGAACTCCAAAAAGGACTCCAGAACCACCCCGGATCCACGAGTCCTGCCCACTCAGCACCTGACACCCACGGCCCGTGTCAAGGTGGCCCACCGTTCAGAGCAGGTCCCCCAGCGATTCCGACCTTGTATCCACCCAGGGTTGACCCCTCCTGACCAACATGACAATTCCTGCAGCCTAAATCTGGAGGGGTCCCCTGATCGCGAGAGCACCGGACTAAGATACCTGACACCCAAAGGTGCCCCTGCAGTCCCCTGGCCTTTGGCAATCCGAGAGATGGTCCAGCAGCGTTCAGCAGGCGGTCCTCCTCCTTGTCCAGCCTGTGGTTTTCTGGGACCGACCCCCCTTGACCCAGCCTGCAGCATCTTGTGACCCCCGGATCCCCCCATTAAAAAGCATTTGGAGCTCAACACTGTGTTTGCACCCTGCACCGACTGCACCTGTGCTGCTGAGTGTATGGGTTTGGTGCTAACCTGTGGCCCCCACGGTGCTCACCTAAACCCCCCCAGGTCTGCCGTTGAAGTCGTGGGTATTTACCTGCCAGCAGATATATTTCCGAGTGCCCCCACTCTTCATAGGATCCCTTTCTAAATACGGCACCACCTTTGAGCTCTGGACCAAACCGCCCCGTGTTGCTGGTGTTGCATGTTTGGGGATCATCTTGAACCTTGGCCGGTGGACATCCTAAAATCCACAGACTGGAACTGTAAGTCCAGTACTTACCTCAAAACTGCACTAACACTTTTCGTCCCCTAGGACTGTACTGAAAATTGCCCTGTCAACTTTTGAAAGTGAAACGTGTTACTTGCTTGTAAACTGTTTTATGTGCCAAACCCAAATAAAGTACAATTGATACCTATGTTCGATGCTTACCTGTAACAAGATCCTTTTGGTTCTAGAAATAAAAATAAAACATTTTTCCTATATAAAAACATTGACCTAGAGTTAGTCATTGAGCGTGTGCCTCATTTCTTGACTTTGTATGTACAACAAATGCTTTGCACTTCCCTCCGATAAGCATAACTGCTCGACTATACAGGGAGTGCAGAATTATTAGGCAAGTTGTATTTTTGAGGATTAATTTTATTATTGAACAACAACCATGTTCTCAATGAACCCAAAAAACTCATTAATATCAAAGCTGAATATTTTTGGAAGTAGTTTTTAGTTTGTTTTTAGTTTTAGCTATGTTAGGGGGATATCTGTGTGTGCAGGTGACTATTACTGTGCATAATTATTAGGCAACTTAACAAAAAAAAATATATACCCATTTCAATTATTTATTATTACCAGTGAAACCAATATAACATCTCAACATTCACAAATATACATTTCTGACATTCAAAAACAAAACAAAAACAAATCAGTGACCAATATAGCCACCTTTCTTTGCAAGGACACTCAAAAGCCTGCCATCCATGGATTCTGTCAGTGTTTTTATCTGTTCACCATCAACATTGCGTGCAGCAGCAACCACAGCCTCCCAGACACTGTTCAGAGAGGTGTACTGTTTTCCCTCCTTGTAAATCTCACATTTGATGATGGACCACAGGTTCTCAATGGGGTTCAGATCAGGTGAACAAGGAGGCCATGTCATTAGATTTCCTTCTTTTATACCCTTTCTTGCCAGCCACGCTGTGGAGTACTTGGACGCGTGTGATGGAGCATTGTCCTGCATGAAAATCATGTTTTTCTTGAAGGATGCAGACTTCTTCCTGTACCACTGCTTGAAGAAGGTGTCTTCCAGGAACTGGCAGTAGGACTGGGAGTTGAGCTTGACTCCATCCTCAACCCGAAAAGGCCCCACAAGCTCATCTTTGATGATACCAGCCCAAACCAGTACTCCACCTCCACCTTGCTGGCGTCTGAGTCGGACTGGAGCTCTCTGCCCTTTACCAATCCAGCCACGGGCCCATCCATCTGGCCCATCAAGACTCACTCTCATTTCATCAGTCCATAAAACCTTAGAAAAATC
Organism: Pleurodeles waltl; assembly: GCF_031143425.1. NCBI lineage: Eukaryota > Metazoa > Chordata > Amphibia > Caudata > Salamandridae > Pleurodeles > Pleurodeles waltl. Next base: position 982,392,645 of record NC_090437.1, read on the forward strand.
AGTCTTGAGATATTTCTTGGCCCAGTCTTGACGTTTCAGCTTGTGTGTCTTGTTCAGTGGTGGTCGTCTTTCAGCCTTTCTTACCTTGGCCATGTCTCTGAGTATTGCACACCTTGTGCTTTTGGGCACTCCAGTGATGTTGCAGCTCTGAAATATGGCCAAACTGGTGGCAAGTGGCATCGTGGCAGCTGCACGCTTGACTTTTCTCAGTTCATGGGCAGTTATTTTGCGCCTTGGTTTTTCCACACGCTTCTTGCGACCCTGTTGACCATTTTGAATGAAACGCTTGATTGTTCGATGATCACGCTTCAGAAGCTTTGCAATTTTAAGAGTGCTGCATCCCTCTGCAAGATATCTCACTATTTTTGACTTTTCTGAGCCTGTCAAGTCCTTCTTTTGACCCATTTTGCCAAAGGAAAGGAAGTTGCCTAATAATTATGCACACCTGATATAGGGTGTTGATGTCATTAGACCACACCCCTTCTCATTACAGAGATGCACATCACTTAATATGCTTAATTGGTAGTAGGCTTTCGAGCCTATACAGCTTGGAGTAAGACAAAATGCATAAAGAGGATGATGTGGTCAAAATACTCATTTGCCTAATAATTCTGCACTCCCTGTACTACCACAAAAAAGCATTAGTATTTTTTACTTTAGCCTCTGTTAAGCCTCTGAGGAACCCCTGGACTCTGTGCACACTATATCTCACTTTGATGTAGTATGTACAGAGCCAGCTTCCTACAGTGTACTAAAATGAAGTACACTCTGCAGAGTCCAGTGGATCCCCGACTAATGCTTTATTTCTAGTAGCGTGGGCGAGCAGTTAGACTTATCAGAATGTAGTGCTAAGTTTGTTGAACTCACAGAGGCAGTAAATGAGACATACACTCAAAGAATTCGTCCAAGACCAATTTAGAAAAATAACAAATATTTTTATATATGTTTCAAACCCAATAACTTCAGACTTTCAAGCATAAATACTTTGCTGTTTCAGAATTCAACATAGTGCAATTTTCTGAGTTTTCTCAATGTTATCCTATGGAGGAAAACAGTGTTCCCCAAACACAGGGTTAACAACGATTCATGAAGCCAATCATTCTCAGGGAGCAAAGGTAAGTACTGAGCACTGATCAGAACCACACTAACTGGTCACACCGGTGGCACTGGGGCAGCTGGGTGCAGAGGTGCTGTAAGGTGTCGGGTGCCCGGTGGTTCTCTATGGGAGTTGGACTGACAAAATGGCTGCAAACTCTGGCGAGGAAGCCAGTCAGGGACAACACTCAGGTGAATAGTAGACTTGGGCTACTTAGGCTCACCTTTGGTCCTCTTCTCCTGTGCCCATGGGCGACAGATGCAGGGGTGTATTTAGGTGTAGGATTTTTAGGAGCACTCTGGCCAGGGAGTCCTGTATATTGAGGCTGCAGGCATGGTCAGGGAGTCCGTCAGGGGTGGGCCCAGGGTAGACTTGAGCTCTTGGGAGCCGGGGGGCATTGTTTGCACTAATAACCCATCTCAGCTGGGGTAAGGGATCACAGGTGCATTGGTTGCTGGAGCCATCAGATTTTGTCTCTCCCCAAGCCTGTGGGAGAGGGGGCCGGCGTGCAGAGGCTTCAGGTGTCTTGGGAGAGTCCACAATGGGTGAGACCCCACTGGACTTGGTCTCTGGGCAGCTGGGGACCCACGTTCTGGTGTCTGGTTTCCGGGATCACAGCAGCTGCAGTCTTTTCCTTGGAGTTTCTTCTTGCAAGGGCAGGTACACTACCTACGAGAGACTTGAGTCTTTATTGAAGGCTGAACGAGTTGGCTTCTTGTGCAGGATCCTTCGAGATCCGCAGGCAGGCCAGAGGGGCTGGTTCCAGGTCAGCTGCTGCTTCTTTTCCTCTTCTATGGGTGCAACTCTTCTTTATCCGAGTTCTCTTATATTGTTGAAATCTGAGTTCAAGGATTCAGGGGTGCCACCTAAATACTCAGTTTAGAGGTGCTACAGGGAGTGCCAGGTGGTAGCCAATGTGCTGACCACCTTAAGGGTGACTGCATACTTCTTATGACAGCTTCTGCTGGGAAGTAAGCATAACCCTAGTGGCCTAATTCCTTCCAAGCAAGATGGAGGAATTTGAAAAGTAGTGTCCACTTCTGCTCGTCCACTGTAGCATTTAACTAATTTTCAGCCTGTGCTGCTACCAAAAGTGGGGTCAGGACGAGGGTGTTGGCTATCTCCACCGTTAGGAGAGACTTGGGTCACATTACAAAGGTGGCAAGACCTTTGAAGCTCCCTGTCCTGGATTTTCCATCCTGTCTGGGAGAGGCGGTTACACCTCTGCCCAGTTCAGGCTTTTGTCTCTGGCCCTTGAAAGCACTGGCTCTCACCCTGGGGGGCCCAAAATGAGTCTGTGGTGGCTGAGCTGGTCAGGACAAGTCAGTCAACACACTAGTAGTTGGTACGTTTTCAGGGGCACCTTTAAGTTGCCATCTGTGTGCATTTATTTTTTTAATTAAATCCATCTCCGGGGTCAGTGAGGGGTTTTAAAACCAAACATCCCAGGATTCAGAGAAGCCATCATGTAGATGGGGAACTCATAATGACCATTGTCCAGCACAGGAATTTAAAATGGCTTCCTTGTGCACTTACTAGGTTTCAGAATCGACTGAGACATAGCAGGGATGCATCTGCACTTGCATATATACCCTCACATGTGCCTGGATCCACCCTGCCTTAGGGGTGACTTACATCTGGCGCATGCAGTGATAGGAAACCGGGCACACGGGCGTGAGACAGGTTGTGTTTTCAATTTAGTCTGCACCAACACACACAGTCTGCAATGGCAGCACTGTGTGGGTTTGGTGAGGGGGTACCTGAGGATGTCACAGTTGGTGCTGCAGCCCTCAGAGACCTTCCTTATAACCACAGGCCCTAGGTGCCAGGAATACCATTCAGTAGGGACGTACAGTGGTAGTTAAAGAGTTTGCCAGTTGTGCAAAATAACTGTGCAGTTTTGGAGAAAGAGAATTGGCACTAGGGACCTGGTTAGCAGGGACCCAGTGCACTAACAGTCAAAGCCACATCAGAAACCAGGTAAAAGGTGGTGGCTAACCATGTCAAAAGGTATGCTTTCCTTCAAGGAGCCACTATACCGCGTGACTCAAAAGATGACTCTGAAGAAAAACAAGTTTCAGACATTCAAGCCCAACACTAAATGGAAGGAGTATGCAGATCATGTGAATCTACAGCACTACATGCCCAAAAGAGATGCTTAAAGAATAAAGACCATTTTTTTTCTTTATGGTCCTGTTTTGTACCTTCCTAAATTTGTCATTGGCCCATGCAGGGCCAGTGTCAGCGCTGGTGGCGCCCTGTGCAACATTTTTTTTGGCACCTCACCCCATGACAACCTCCTTAGATTCACTCACTACCACCTGGCAAATGTGCCCCTCATCTCTCTATAGCCCCCCTTTCACATACATTCATTTGTTTTGAAGCGCCAGTTAAGGCTAGCTTTACTAATACACCCAAGTAAAATATAGTTCTGTTCTTTGCAGCAGGCATAATAACCCTGTAAGTTACTTTATAGCGATTCGAAGCTGCCGCTAGACAAGACTCGCATCTCTATCCCTATCAGGAACATTAATCACAAGCGGTATCTTGACTTTTTAATTGTTTCCTGAAGGCCCGGCGCACAAGGGACTTTTCCACAGGTGCTTTCAAATCGCAAGTTTTTTAAGTCATTGTTAAACACAGCGTCCCCTGAAATCAGCACCCCCCCAATCCTGGTCAGCACCCGGTGTGTGCCACACAGCCCTAAAGCTGGCCCTGGTTCTGTGGCTGAAGTCATAGTAATGCTTCCTTAGTACAATACCTGGGACATTATATTACTGAAAAATATGTACGCCTTTGTAGAGAGTTCATGATAAGAGATATGAAAGAGGAGTATTAATCATAAAGAACGTTATGAAAGTTAAGGTAACTTGTTTTTGGATACAAAATAATCAAGCCATTTTTGACGCATCAATAGGTAGGTGGGGGTTTCCAATTATTTATTTTATTGATTGGTGGATTCATATCTTTGAATAAAATCATGACTCTTAACTAACAGAAAAGGCTAGTGTTTCTTTCCTATAGAGCATTCTTAAATCTATTAATCACAATACTCTCATAAAGGAATCTTTATATATGTACAGAAATGTTGGCAAAATCAATGCATGCTCCTAAATATTATAATACGGAAGCATATGGATTTATCCAAATTTTCTTTAGTTGTACAAGTTGTGATAGAGACATTTTAAATGTTTTCTTCTTGGCAATACCTGTTTGAACAGCAGACCTTTTCACTCGTGTACACAATAACCTTTCATTGTGTGCAGTTTGAGAATTGACTTCTCTTCATATTAAAACACCACAAACATTTGAATGAAAATTACTCAATTACTCGGGGCCTCATTCCAGTTCATAATTTTATAGTTCGTCTGACCAACCTTGACAGACATCAGCCCATAAAAACTGATAGCGTGTCTGGGGGTTGCTTGTGTTCTTGTTCAGAGTGGTCCTGGCAGTTCAGTTCGTACTGTGCCTTGTAGAATGGAGTGAAGGCGTGTGTAGGAAGTTGGCTCTGTATATACTATCTCAAAGTGAGAGATAGTGTGCACAGAGTCCAAGAGTTCCCCTTAGACGTTGATAGTAGCGAAATTAGATAATTCTAATGCTCTATTTTGTGGTAGTGTGGTCGAGCAGCAGGCTTATCAGAGGGTAGTTTTAAGAATTTATTGTACATACATAGGCAATAAATGAGGAAAACACACTCAAAGACTTAACTCCAGGCCAATAATTTTTATATAGAAAAATAACTTTTCTTAGTTTATTTTAAGAACCACAGGTTCAAGATTTACAAGTAATACTTCAAATGAAAGGTATTTCACTCAGGTTTTTTAGGAACTTTGAATAATCACAATATCATGTACAGTTTTGACAAAATGGCAATAAGCTATTTTAAAAGTGGACACTGTGCAAAAAACAACAGTTCCTGGGGGAGGTAAGTAAATTGTTAAGTTCACAGGTAAGTAAAACACTTACAGGGTTCAAAGTTGGGTCCAAGGTAGCCCACCGTTGGGGGTTCAAGGCAACCCCAAACTTACCACACCAGCAGCTCAGGGCCGGTCAGGTGCAGAGGTCAAAGAGGTGCCCAAAACACATGGGCTTCAATGGAAACGGGTGCATCGTTGAAGAGACCCCCGGGTCTCCCCATTGATTCCTATCTGAAACCCGACGCCTGTTTGCACTCTGCACCTGGCCGCCCCTGTGCCGCTGAGGGTGTACTTTCTGTGCCCGCTTGTGTGCCCCCCCCCCCCCCCCCCCCCCCCCCCGGTGCCCTACAAAACCCCCCTGGTCTGCCCTCCGAAGACACGGGTACTTACCTGCTGACAGACTCGAATACCTGAGTGAGATACCTTTCATTTGAAGTATTACTTGTAAATCTTGAACCTGTGGTTCTTAAAATAAACTAAGAAAATATATTTTTCTATATAAAAACCTATTGTAACCACACAATTGATACTCGCCGTACGCCCAACGTTGCAGTTGGCTCCTGGAGGGGTGGCGAGCCCCAAATATCACCAGCAAAAACACGACGCCTACTCCTCCTGGATGTTGGATAAGTCGACAGCGTCCAGAAGCTCCTTTAGTTTGGCAAGTGTATTATTTTATTTGTGATCATGGCAGAAAAGCTCAACGCGTTTCGGAGCTCCTGCTCCTTGTTCACGAGTTCAACAAACGTAACTTTTTGCAGTAGTCCTTTTTCTACTCTTTCCGTTACAAACCCCTACATAACAATAGTGAAAGGACTACATTTCCAAACCAGATACAATCATCAATGAAATTTGTCGGCCATCTTGGAACATTGTGCTTAAGACTTGTTTTTCACTACTCAATAGATTCACTCTGCGATTGTTCATCTACTCTCATGAAATCCTAGTGAACATAGGAAATACATATGAAAATAAACAACTTCGCAAACTTTCCAAAGAAATTTTATATATATATATATATGTTTGGTGGCATGTGTAGCTGCAGATACACATGCTGTGCACATCCCGCCATCTGGTGTTGGGCTCGGAGTGTTACAAGTTGTTTTTCTTCGAAGAAGTCTTTTCGAGTCACGAGATCGAGGGACTCCTCCCATTTCGGCTCCATTGCGCATCGCATGGGTGTCGACTCCATCTTAGATTGTTTTTTTTCCGCCATCGGGTTCGGACGTGTTCCTTTTCGCTCCGTGTTTCGGGTCGGAAAGTTAGTTAGAATATCGGAAAAATAGTCGGTATTGTTTGCGTTCGGTATCGGGTTAGTTATAACAGATCGACACCGACTTTTGAAGAGCTTCGGTGGCCCTTTGGGGTTTTTTCGACCCCCCCCCCGTCGGGGCCTGGTCGGCCCGGCCACGTGTCTCTTCAAGACTGATGGAACGGACCCCATTCCGCTTCTGCCCAAAATGCCATAACAAGTACCCATATACAGATCAGCATCTGGTCTGTAACTTGTGTCTGTCTCCAGAGCACAAGGAGGATACCTGTGAAGCCTGTCGAGCGTTTCGGTCGAGGAAGACATTAAGAGACCGAAGAGCAAGAAGACTGCAGATGGCGTCGGCGCCGACAGGACAAGAGCGTTTCGAGGAGGAAGAAGAAAGCTTCTCCATCCATGAATCGGACTCGGACGAGCTCGATCCAGAAGAAACGCTGAAAACCGTGAGTAAGACATCGAAACATAAAACTCACGAGAAGACAACAAAAGCCCAGGGGACGCCACCGCCAACAGGCCATGGCTTAACCCGAAAGATAGGTGACCGATCATCGGCACCGAAAAAGGGCATGCATGTGGCGAAGTCATCCGACTCCGGTTGAGATACCGCCACACAGCAATCTCGGGCCCGAGACACCGGCCCCGAACAGATTCGGCACCGAGACAGTGGCACCGAAATGGTTCGGCACCGAGAAACCACGACGCCGAAAATAAAGAAGGTTGCCTCGGAGCCCAAAAAGGCGACCGAAAAGATTTCGATTCTGAAACATCCAGCCTCGGAACCGAAAACAGGCTCCTACACAGAGGAACAGGGATTGTCCTCCCAGATGCAAGGACATAAGTTCGGAGAGGAACTTCAATCTGTTGAGCCAGACTACACTCAAAGAAGGCTCCACATTCAAAAAGACACAGGGAAGATAAGCACTCTTCCCCCAATTAAGATGAAAAGAAGACTTGCCTTTCAAGAAAAGGACAAGCAGCCACAGGCAAAGGTGGCAAGACAAACAACTCCACCACCATCAATGCACACATCACCGGTAGCCACTCCACCACTGATGCAATCTCCGACTCATACTGCAATGAGCCAAGATGATCCTGATGCATGGGACCTTTATGATGCTCCTGTATCAGACAACAGCCCAGACTGTTACCCTACAAGGCCGTCGCCACCTGAAGACGGTACATCCTACACGCAGGTGGTCTCAAGGGCAGCTCTGTTTCATAACGTCACCTTGCATTCAGAACCAATTGAGGATGACTTTTTATTTAATACACTCTCCTCTACTCATAGCCAATACCAAAGCTTACCTATGCTCCCAGGAATGCTAAAACATTCAAAACAAATATTTCAGGAGCCTGTTAAAGGCATAGCCATAACTCCAAGGGTAGAAAAAAAGTATAAGCCACCACCAACAGACCCTGTTTATATTACGCAGCAATTAACACCAGATTCTGTGGTTGTTGGGGCAGCTCGCAAGAGAGCAAACTCTCATACCTCAGGAGATGCACCACCTCCAGACAAGGAGAGTCGCAAATTCGATGCTGCGGGTAAAAGAGTTGCAGCACAAGCAGCAAACCAATGGCGTATTGCCAATTCACAAGCACTTTTGGCAAGATACGATAGAGCTCATTGGGACGAAATGCAGCATTTCATAGAACACTTACCCAAAGAGTTCCAGAAAAGGGCACAACCAGTGATAGAAGAAGGACAAAGTATCTCCAATAATCAGATGCGGTCATCAATGGACGCAGCAGATACAGCTGCAAGGACAGTAAATACTGCAATAACAATGAGACACGCATGGTTGCGTACGTCAGGATTCAAGCCGGAAATACAACAAGCCGTGCTGAATATGCCCTTTAATGAACAGCAGTTGTTTGGGCCAGAAGTCGACACTGCAATTGAAAAACTTAAAAAAGACACTGATACCGCAAAAGCCATGGGCGCCCTCTACTCCCCGCAGAGCAGAGGCACATTTCGAAAAACACAATTTCGAGGGGGGTTTCGAGGTCAACCTACAGAGGCCACAACCTCACAAACAAGCCCACTTACCAAAGCCAGTATCAGCGGGGAGGTTTTCGGGGACAATATAGAGGACAGTTTCAAAGAAACAGAGGAAAGTTCCAAAGTCCCAAAACTCCTCAAAACAAACAGTGACTTCAAGGTCACAAATCCCCGGGGGGGAGACTAAACAAGTTTTACACACATTGGGAGGAAATAACAACAGACACTTGGGTCTTAGCAATTATCCAGCATGGTTATTGCATAGAATTTCTCAAATTCCCTCCAAACGTCCCACCGAAAACACACAATATGTCAAAACAACATATAGATCTTCTAGGACTAGAAGTTCAGGCATTGCTACAGAAAGAAGCAATAGAATTAGTACCAAAAGATCAATTAAACACAGGAGTTTACTCACTGTACTTCCTGATACCCAAAAAGGACAAAAGCCTGAGACCGATACTAGATCTCAGAACATTAAATACCTACATCAAATCAGACCATTTTCACATGGTTACTCTACAAGACTTAATCCCACTGCTCAAACAACAAGACTACATGACAACACTAGACCTAAAGGATGCATATTTCCATATACCAATACATCCTTCACACAGAAAGTACCTAAGGTTTGTATTCCAAGGGATACATTACCAATTCAAAGTGTTGCCATTCGGAATAACAACTGCGCCAAGGGTTTTTACAAAATGCCTGGCAGTAGTAGCTGCACATATCAGAAGGCAGCAAATACATGTGTTCCCATACCTAGACGATTGGTTAATCAAAACCAATACGCTAAAACGGTGTTCACAACACACAAAATATGTCATAGAAACCCTACACAAACTAGGTTTCTCAATCAACTACACAAAGTCACACCTGCAGCCGTGCCAAACACAGCAATACTTGGGAGCAACAATCAACACAGCAAAAGGGATTGCTACTCCAAGTCCACAAAGAGTACAAACATTTCACAATGTAATACAAACCTTGTATCCAAAACAAAAAGTACAAGTCAAAATAATACTGAAACTACTAGGCATGATGTCCTCATGCATAGCCATTGTCCCAAATGCAAGGTTACACATGCGGCCCTTACAACAGTGCCTAGCATCACAATGGTCACAAGCACAGGGTCAGCTTCTAGATCTGGTGTTGATAGACAGCCAAACATACATCTCGCTTCAATGGTGGAACAGTATAAATTTAAACCAAGGGCGGCCTTTCCAAGACCCAGTGCCACAATACCTGATAACAACAGATGCTTCCATGACAGGGTGGGGAGCACACCTCAATCAACACAGCATCCAAGGACAATGGAACATGCAGCAAAAACAGTTACACATAAATCACCTAGAACTGTTAGCGGTATTTCTAGCGCTGAAAGCATTTCAACCCATGATAACCCACAAATACATTCTTGTCAAAACGGACAACATGACAACAATGTACTACCTAAACAAACTAGGAGGGACACACTATCACAGAAAATATGGCATTGGGCGATTCACAACCACATTCACCTAATAGCACAATTTATTCCAGGAATTCAGAATCAGTTAGCAGACAATCTCTCACGGGATCACCAACAGATCCACGAATGGGAGATTCACCCCCAAATACTTACTTCCAAATTTGGGGAACACCACAAATAGATCTATTTGCAACGAGGGAAAACTCAAAATGCCAAAACTTCGCATCCAGGTACCCACAACATCAGTCTCAGGGCAATGCGCTATGGATGAACTGGTCAGGGATATTTGCTTACGCTTTTCCCCCTCTCCCACTCCTTCCATATCTAGTAAACAAGTTGAGTCAAAACAAACTCAAACTCATACTAATAGCACCAACATGGGCAAGGCAACCTTGGTACACCACACTACTAGACCTGTCAGTAGTACCTCATGTCAAACTACCAAACAGACCAGATCTGTTAACACAACACAAACAACAGATCAGGCATCCAAATCCAGCATCGCTGAATCTAGCAATTTGGATCCTGAAATCCTAGAATTCGGACACTTACACCTCACACAAGAATGTATGGAGGTCCTAAAACAGGCTAGAAAGCCTACCACTAGACACTGCTATGCAAATAAATGGAAAAGATTTGTTTATTACTGCCATAATAATCAAATTCAACCCTTACACGCATCTACAAAAGATATAGTAGGATACTTACTACATAAGCAAAACTAGCTTTCTCTTCCATAAAAATACATCTTGCTGCAATTTCAGCTTACCTGCAAATTACGCACTCAACTTCATTATTTAGGATACCAGTCATAAAAGCGTTTATGGAAGGCCTAAAGAGAATTATACAACCAAGAACGCCACCAGTTCCTTCATGGAACCTCAACATTGTCTTAACACGACTCATGGGCCCACCTTTTGAGCCCATGCACTCTTGTGAAATGCAATACTTAACGTGGAAAGTTGCATTTTTAATTGCCATCACATCTCTAAGAAGAGTGAGTGAAATTCAAGCGTTTACCATTCAAGAACCATTTATTCAAATACACAAAAATAAAGTTGTTCTACGAACAAATCCCAAATTTGTACCAAAAGTAATCTCACCGTTCCACTTGAATCAAACAGTAGAATTACCAGTGTTCTTCCCACAGCCAGATTCTGTAGCTGAATGAGCACTACATACATTAGACATCAAAAGAGCACTAATGTACTACATTGACAGAACAAAACTAATTCGAAAGACAAAACAACTATTTATCGCCTTTCAAAAACCTCATTCAGGAAATCCAATTTCAAAACAAGGCATTGCTAGATGGATAGTTAAGTGCATTCAAACCTGCTATCTTAAAGCTAAAAGAGAACTGCCTATTACACCAAAGGCACACTCAACCAGAAAGAAAGGTACTACCATGGCCTTTCTAGGTAATATTCCAATGAACAAAATATGTAAGGCAGCCACATGGTCTACGCATCATACATTTACCAAGCACTACTGTGTAGATGTGTTAACTGCACAACAAGCAACAGTAGGTCAAGCTGTATTAAGAACATTATTCCAAACTACTTCAACTCCTACAGGCTGAACCACCGCTTTTGGGGAGATAACTGCTTACTAGTCTATGCACAGCATGTGTATCTGCAGCTACACATGCCATCGAACGGAAAATGTCACTTACCCAGTGTACATCTGTTCGTGGCATTAGTCGCTGCAGATTCACATGCGCCCACCCGCCTCCCCGGGAGCCTGTAGCAGTTTAGAAGTAGATCTTAAACATTTGTACATTTGTAAATAGATTACTTGAAACTTTATTATGTACATACGCATTCACTCCATTGCATGGGCACTATTACTAGCATACACAACTCCTACCTCACCCTCTGCGGGGAAAACAATCTAAGATGGAGTCGACGCCCATGCGCAATGGAGTCGAAATGGGAGGAGTCCCTCGGTCTCGTGACTCGAAAAGACTTCTTCGAAGAAAAACCACTTGTAACACTCCGAGCCCAACACCAGATGGCGGGATGTGCACAGCATGTGAATCTGCAGCGACTAATGCCACGAACAGATGTACACTGGGTAAGTGACATTTTCCATATATGTGCAATTCAAAATAAACTACAAATAAAATATATAGAAAATACATAAAAAACTGTGTTTTTACTTGTAACCTTCTGGGGTACTGGAAACCGAAAAGAGATATAATAGCTCTCCTGCTTCCATCATACAGGACTGCCATCTCAAATCGCTCTGTAAATAAAATACAGAAATTCAATAAATGTAATATTCTATATATGATGAAATCCATCTCACCTCATCTGTACCATAGAAAACTCTATATACTTCCCTTAAACTGTGAACTTATTATAATCATACCATTACTTCCCAGAATTCTTAACCTAAATGGGCTGCCAATTCTTCATCCATGTCCAATCCTTTCGGTTGTAATGTCTTGTACTTAATGATCAGTTTTGATTCCAGTCTGCGCAATTCTTGTTCTCTATTCCCCCCCTCTACTGTCCACAGGAATACTATCCAAAACACAAAATGTCAACAAATGTATATTCTTATCATGATATCTAGCACAATGTCTGGCCACTGGATATTGTTTATCTTCATTTTTGACCGCTCTAAAACGTTCCAATATCCGTTTCTTTACTTTATGGATTGTACTGCCTATGTAAACTAAATTTCACGGGAAGTATAACGCATAAATTGAATATTCAGTATTGCAAGTTAGATGTTTCCTTACTACAAATGGTTTCATTTCTTTGTTTAATACTATTTCTCGACAATTCGGGCTAAATCTACAAGCTTTGCAAGTTCCACAAGTATAGAAGCCATGTATAGGTCTTTGACAATCTTTTCGAGATTGAACAAAATTTCTGCACAGCTGATCTTTCAGTGACGGGCTTCTTCTAAAAGTTATTTGAGCTTTATCATCCACAAATTTCCTGACTGCTTCATCTGACCTTAATATATTCCAATATTTGTTCAAACTATTGCTTAATTCCCATGATTGATTGTGGAAATCTGTAATAAATCTAACTGATTGTTGTGGATCCGAGCCTTTCTTGGTGTGCGGAATTAATGCTTCCTCTCGATTCGTTGCCAAAACCTTGTCACGTGCACTCTCTGTGGTTTTGTTAGAATAGCCCCTTTCTGAAAATCTACTCCTCATGACCTTCATTTCCTCCAAAAAATCTTCCTTTTCACTACAGTTTCTCCTTGCTCTTAGTAACTCTCCATAAGGTATACTCTCTATAAGCTTATTTGAATCTTGTGGTTCTAAAAATAAATTAAGAAAAGAATATCTTTCTATATAAAAACCTATTGGCCTGGAGTAAGTCTTTGAGTGTGTGTTCCTCATTTATTGCCTGTGTGTGTACAACAAATGCTGAACACTACCCTCCGATAAGTCTACTGCTCGACCGCACTACCACAAAATAGAGCACTAGAATTATCTCTTTTTGCCACTATCTTACCTCTAAGGGGAGCCCTTGGTCTCTGTGCCCACTATTTCTTACTTTGAAATAGTATATACAGAGCCAACTTCCTACACCATTTGTTTGGTCTATCTCTCGCCTAACAGGGTTCCTCCTTAGGGACCCTTAAGGGCTATCTTGCTGCCTTATCGGCTTTCTTACGCTTGCCCGATCAACCATCTTTGTTCAGGTCTCCTATAGTTCAAAGATTTTTGAAAGGGCTTGTGCATTTGTTCCCACCTGTGCCTTTCGTCATGCCCCAGTGGGATCTTAATGTTGTTCTATTCTTCCTAATGTGTGCTCCTTTTGAGCCCTTGCATAACTGTCCTCTCCGGCTGCTCACTATTAAAACATCCTTTTTGGTGGCAATTACATCTGCCAGGAGTGTGAGTGAGGTGCAGGCTTTATCTTCAAAACCGCCAATATATCCTGACAAGGTAGTGTCAAGAACTCGTGCCTCTTTCCTCCCCAAGGTGGTGACCCCTTTCCATCTGAGTCAAAATATCACCTTGCCCACCTTCTTTGCACCACCGCATCCCTCTAAGGAAGAGAAGCGTCTCCATCGGCTGGACCCAAAAAGAGCATTGTAGTTCTACCTTGACCGCACAAAAGAGTTCCGGGTGGACGACCAACTCTTTGTGGGCTACGTTGGTGCAAAGAAGGGTCGGGCAGTACAGAAACTGTCCATTTCGTGCTGGGTCGTTCTCTGTATAAAGATCTGCTACGCTTTGGCCAAGAAACAGCTTCCAGAGGGCTTGAGAGCTCACTCTACCAGAGGGAAAGCTGCTACCACTGCGTTAGCTTGTAGTGTACCCATGTTGGACATCTGTCAGGCTGCAACGTGGGCTTCCTTGCACATGTTTGCAAGACACTACTGTCTGGGTAGCCAGGTGAGAAGATAAGGGCATTTTGCCCGCTCAGTCCTGCTGGACTTTCTAGTCTAAAAATATATCCTTCAGACCCACCACCATGGGTATCTGTTCTGAGGTAAAGAATCTGCAGCAAGAAGTCTCTATCAGATGAACAAGTTACTTACCTTCGGTAACAATTATCTGGTAGAGACTCTGTCTAGCTGCAGATTCCTGACACCCACCCAAGCCTCCTCGCTCTGTGGATATATTTATACATATATATAATTAAGTACATATGTTTTTTAGCATTTTTGCCTTTCTTAAAGGTATTTAAGAATTATTTTACTTCAAACAGTCAAGTGAAAAAGATAAAATCTATAATTGTTATTTCTTTCATGACTGCGCTTCTGGCATGGAAAGTTGTGGGAAAAGAACTGACATACGCACGCCGAGGCGGAATCTGTATAGACAACCGTGACATCATAGACGGCTTCAACCAAGCTGATGACGCACACGGAGCTGGACGACGCACGCGGATCCGAAGGACGCCACCTGGTGGCGTGCAGGGTACTGCTCAGCAGAAAAATTCCAGATTCAAAGCCGACGCCAGGCAATCCTATGAAAGGAATCTGCAGCTAGAAAGAGTCTCTACCAGATAATTTGTTACCGAAGGTAAGTAAATTGTTCATTAGATTCATCACTTGTTCGGGCATTGTATTCCTTTACTTGAACATTGTGGTTTACCGAGTCTTAGCTCTAAACTCTAATTTAGCAGTGTATCAAAATATCTTTTGTTTGCATCCTCACCATAAAAGTAAATGGTATTATCCAACAACCTGAAATAATGTGTTTATGTTTTTTAGCTATTAGAAAAAGGGTTGGCCAGCATGCAGCAGTCTTTGCTGCAAATTATCTACAGCCTTCTCAGTCACATTGATCTTTCTACCGCTCCAGTGAAGCAGTTTAATCTAGAGATAATAAAGGTGATTGGAAGATATGTGCAGGTACGGAGTCTACAAAGCGAAGCGTCTATAAGGCTTTTTTTTTTTTAAATCATGTGGCCATGGCTGATGTAACATTACGTATTTTTCTAGCTTTGAAAACTTACAAGCAGTCAGCATCTCTCGTTGTTTCTTTTCCTTTCTCTTTAATGTAGTCACCTTCCTTCATCCCACTCTACCTTTATTTCTACCTACATCAGTCTACAACCTACAAACACTATGGTGATTCTGTGCTTCAAACTCAAATTAACTTGCATTGTTTTGTAGATACTTGCTGCTGCATAATTTACTTATGTGAACCTTCTTGCCAGGCACCAGAGTGCATATGGAAACATTTCAGTAATAATTAGTGAGCAGCACTGTGATTTTTGTCCTTGGAGACCTGAGAGCACTGGAAGTGATATGGGCGGAGTACCTAAGGGGTGCTAAAGAAGCTAGTGACATCAGTTCTTTGATTTCAACTCCCTAATGGACGTAGGGTCTGGGCCTGCTAACTTATTTACTCTATGCTTTGATCATTATTTTCTTGATTTGTACAGAATGCCTTCTCCTTGGTCCCCTGCCCTCATTCTAGCTTTTAGGCTCACGCTTGTACAGATCCTCTCATCAATTGTCTATGGAACCTTGGCCGCTCATATGACAGCTCATCATGCAATGTTTGTTCCCTCATGCACTCTAAATAGACAGGAGCAGTAATATAACCCCTCTAGTCAGCTATCATTGCAGCAATTTTTGTGATCAGTTTTACTTGTTGTTTTCTTGTCATTTTAAGTAAATCCGTTTACTCCACATATACGCCTCTGTATATATTTTCCCTGATGCGATTGGGCAACTATATGATGATAGCAATGAAATGAATAAGCTATTATTGTTTACATCTCAACTGTTGATTACACAGTCCTTTGAATTAACCCTTTCTGTGCATTCTTTTACTATTGCAGTATATTCAAACTTTAGCCCACAAGGGGCCATTGGATTGCACTTTACTAATGTTTTTTGGATCATGCACTAGGAAAGCTAAGTTGCGATTACCCTAGGTACAGAAACATTTAAAAACCCTTCTAGGAGAAGGCATTGACTCTGTGCCCATTTCCAAAGTATTCCCCAACTGTAGGATAGTAGCATCTTTCTAGCATTGTTACCCCCACTTTTTGCTTGGTGTCACTGTGTTCAGACTAGTACACTGGGATCCTGCCAATCAGGACCCCAGTGTCAGTGATCTCTTCTTTAAATTTGATTTTGTTTTTAACTTTTACACCCGACAATTGGCATACTGGTGCACCCATGTGAGTCCCAAGTATATGGTACTTATGTACCAAGGGCATTAGTACACTTGGGCTCTCCCATGGGCTGTGGCATGTATTATGCCACCCATGGAAGCCCATGGCAACTTTGTCTGCAGGCCTTCCATTGCAGCCTGCTTGAAGTGGTACCTGCACTTTTCAGTTTAGATATAAGACTTGCCTTTTGTGGTGGTCACTGCACTTGAACACTGTAAGCCACCCCTATAGTAGGCCCTGCAACTTAAAGGTGGGCTGCATGGTCCTTAGAGTGAGGGCGCCCCTGCATGAGCAGAGGTGCCCCCTACAAATCCCAGACTCCATTTCCCGGGCTTCGTAAGTGTGAGGAAGCCATTTTATGGTATGTAGTGGACACTGGTCAACACAAGTGGTCCTGCTATATAATGGCTTCACTGAACCTAGGCATGTATGGCATCATGCAACTACACCGATTCCACTGTTAGTTGCAAGATACTGTAGGACACTGGCCTGATGTGTGTTGAATACCTAGTGTATTATCACGTTATTCCAGGTATTCTTATTAGTGAAGTGTAGGCAGTGTCTAGAAGCCAGGGTCTCTAGAGGTAGCTGTGGATGAGCAGCCAAGGCTTAACTAGGAGACATGCAAAGCTCATGTGGTCCGATCAGCCATGTTTAAAGGCAGAGAGCAAAGTCACTGGGGTCCTGGTTAGCAGTATCCCAGTGAACACAGTCAAAAACATACAGACAACAGGCAGAAAGTGGGGATAACCATGATAGTAAGAGGGAACTTTCCAACAGATACCATGTACTCTGGGGGTTCCCAAGATCTGCCTCTACAGCCTTTGCAGGGTCTGCATGCCAGCCCTAGCTGCTGCCAACACTAGACACTGTTCTACTTTCCTGCTGATGAGCCTAACTCGAGCAAGGGAAGGCAGAACAAAGGATTTCCTGTAGGGAAGAGGCGTGCCCACCTCTCCCTTTGACAGGGTGTTTTTGGACTGAGGTGGGGTGGCCTCTCAGTGCCACCAGACTGCTTTGAAGGGCACATTTGATGCCCTCCTTGCATAAACCGGTTTGCACCAGTGCCGGACCCCTCCGGTTCGGCTGTGGCACGAAACCACACAAAAGACAGGGAGTGACCACCCCCTGTCCAGCTCCTCCTCTAGGGAGGTGCCCAGAGCTCTGCTAGGTGGCCGCTTGAGTCTGCCATCTTGAAAATAAGATGTGCAAAGGCCCCTGGAAGCATCTGACTGGTTAGGCCAGCTAGGTGACATCCATGACCCCCTCTGATAGGTGAGTCACTGCAGATAGTGTCCAACCGCCTTTTAGGGTTACTTAAGGGCTCCCCTGAGGAAGAGTCCCTAGATTCATCGAGCAAGACTCTACAAGAAACTCTCTGCAAGACACTTCTGCAGACTGGCCTCTGGAACCGCTGCTGGTCTGCCTTAGGAACTGAAACAAGACTGTATCCAGTTGAGAGGGCTTCCACTGCAACATTGTTTCTCCAGCTCTTCCAAGAATTCTGTAACATCCATGGCTTTGCATCCTCTAGGGTCACAAGGACTCTTCATCAGGAAGCAAGAAGGAATCACCCTTGGAGTGAAGCAGTCAATCCCCTGCATCCACAGGCACCTCGCCGACGATAACCGGTTGGTGAATCCTGCTACCCCACGGACATCAAAAGGCTCTGTTACACAGGTGGTGGTTCTGTGGCCCTTTCCAGGTCCAACTTGTCTTCTATCCAACTTTGGAAACGGTGGGTCTTTGCTGTAGCCACTGAGACGGAACCCCTGTGTACCGCATCTTTTGCTGTTACCAAGGCTTGTTGACTCCTCCTCCAGAAGACCTTCGAGCTCCAAGAAGCCCCAGCCTCCAGCACTCTGTATCTCCAAGAACAGCATCCACCCTGCAACTCCTGAGGCGTGGGATTCCTTCTTTGTTGTGCTGGTGAGGCCTCCCTGTATCTCCTTGTGCCTGCTGCCATTGGTGCCTCGTGGGTGCTGAAATGTTTCTTACTGGCTGTCCTGCTTGCTGAGGGCCAGACCCGAATCCCCTTAATGGGTTGAGTCGTTTGGACTTTGCTTGTCCCCAAAATCCTGCAGATATCCCCGCAGCTTCTTCCTTCTTTTGTCAATGCTTGTTGGTGGTTTAGCTGACCACTGACCCCTCGGCAATGCGGCGACGGATGTGAGATAGCTTGTGGGCAACTCCAAGGATCTTCTTGCATCTCCTGGCCTCCGCATCGTACTTCTTTCTTCATCGATCTGCAGGAACGTCTCCCCATGAAGAGTGATTATTGCCTACCTGCACTGTCTGGACACTGTCCCCTTCTTTTACAGGTTATTCTTATGAATCCGCCCTGGGGTTCCACTGACCTGGTCCACAGGTCGCAACAGCAACTGGACAAACCAGGGTCCTATTGACTCCAACAAATGTTTCCGATGTCACTTCACCCCTATCCACGGGTGGGGGCACTATCAATCCCCTCTTGTGCCATCTTTTTTCCTCGTGGTCCTCTGGGAAGTATCCTGACAATTCCAACCACGACAGTCCTGTATTAGCCTATGGGACACCAGGCTAGTTAACACCTCTGCATACGGGCGCCTGGGGGATTTCTATTACTTACCTTGGTTGATTTCAAACTCCCCCCAGCCTCTGGGATCCTAACACACTTAACCTTGCTTGGGCACCTCCATTCTTACAACACTTTCTTAGTATATGGTTTGCCCCCAACTCTCTTCCCCCCCCCCCCTCCGGTTTGTTTCTGTTGTCGTTGCACTCACTTCTGTTTATAGGTGACTGAGTCACTCCTACAACAAGTCTCAACTGTCGGCCCAACCCTCCTGGCTCCCAAGCAGTACCTCACCAAAGCTCAGACAGTAAAGGTGATTTCTGGCAGCCTTACGCATGGGCTCTAGATGACCCTTCTTAGGGGCTTCGTGGTGGAACGTAAGATACCCTTTTCTCTCGTTAGCAAAACGTCTCATACACACATAGGCAATGTAGGAGATGCAGGAGAGTTTTCAATATATTTATTGAAAAGACTGCAATCTACAGTAAAATGCATGAATTGCAATGATTAGGATAATGAGCAATTAAAAAAAGCAAAATCATGAAGCTGAGAGTTGTGAATATGAAAATCCCCACCTTATTGCAATAAACATTAGATATGGCATTCCTAACAAAACGCCTTATCTCTACCCTAACGAGAGCTAGGTGTGATAAATCCTAATCTACCAGGACCATGTCCATGAGAACCAACCCCTCCCCCCACTCCCCTCGTTACCTTGAAATGAGGCCTCTAGGTCATACTCTGTGAAGGAAAATGGGCTGAGTTCTGCAGCAGGGCGACGTGCAGCATAGATGACATCTGGAAGGAACCCCTCTAATGACCTTGTCCGTGTGATGTGTATTTATACGGCTCAGGTAGGATCCCTGACGCAGGTATGTACCTTAACAACTAATAATGTGGTAGACTTGTGTCAGCAATTATATAAAAAATCCCTAACAAGTGCGCACAGTGTTCTTGTCAAGCGTAAGAGTGAAAGGGATATGGCAATACCTACGTACATCACTGATAATGACGCCTTCTCGGAATGGCACTGATAATAAAAAAGCAAATGATTTCTTTTAAAATGTAAGCAATTGCAAAGTGCTAAAATAAATAATGAAATAAAAAGGATAAAACAGAGCATGTGAATTATGTAAAAGGTTACTAGGTAAAAAGGGCAACAGGCCTGCAAACCAATGTCTAAGCTATCTCATGTGCCCAGTGGGGAACTAAAATGAATTCACCACATTTCTAAGTATATTTTTCTGTGTGTAGCTATCTCCAAGTGGAGATTTACCAACGTTAGGATAGTCCTAGTGTTATAATAAAGAATGCTTTATTTTGTAGCACTTGGTGTGGTTCTTTCTTGTGTGGACATCACTGACTGACTGCTGTGGTATTGTTAATGCTTTACACTCCTCCCTGATAAGCCTGAGCTGCTCTCCACAGCTACCCCTAGAGAGCTTTGGTTATCTAGGCACCAAAACACTGTCACTAAGGGTTGCCTAGACTCCGTATAGGGTGCCACACCACAGGTGTATACCCTAAACTGAACCAGCCTCCTACAACAAACACAAGCATAACAAGCACAGTGAAGAGATTCAATTTTCCTTGCATAAAATAGCTAAGGAGTTTCTTGTGCTCTTCGTAAGCACTGCCATTTTGCTGCAGAAAACCCTTCTTACAAGTTGACCGGGCATCCCTCAAAATGCTCCAAGACCCCCAGCAGGACTCTGCCGATTAGATTCAGTTCTTTCATTGTGCAGTGTTGGCAATGTTTGCCGCACTGCACTCTGGTATCCCTGTAGGAGCTGCCAGAGGGAACTAAAGCTCTAAGCCTTTCACTTTTCTCAGTCTCTGCTGCTATGTATGCTGCTTCCTCAGCCTAGAGTGACCAGCCACTCAGTTAACTCCTTTTGTTGCCAGAAGTCAACTCAGCTACTTTGCTTACAATGAGGACTGAAAACTATCTGCATGAGAGATTCCACTCCGATTCCCCCAGTGGATTGATTGATATGATTAATTTGGTTCGGATTCTGATACTTTTGGCTGAGAAGTCCAGGCAGCTAAAGATGATGAAAGTGCAGGAGACTATTTAATCCATTAAGAATATACAATTCAAATTAACTGCTCGCTGTTTAGAATAAATCTTCTGAGGTGTAATTTCCATTCCCCAGAAGAACCACCTTAACTAGCCTTAATGGGGATACATCCAGAAAAACAAACGTCAAATCCAGTCCCTCATTTCAAAGAGACTCTGATGGGTCCACGCCAAAGAGTCATGTGTCAAATTTTGATTGGCAACAGCAGCAGTTGCTAGGTGAGCCTCCCATGTGTAAAGAGCTTTCCCATTGGACACAGCCATCATCCTGCTGAACAAGACCTCCGAGAGCCTGATGTTACAAACATCTCAATGAATGTCCGCATCGATAATACTTAGGAGCAACAATCAACACACAAAAAGGGATTGCCACAAGTCCACAAAGGGTACAAGCCTTCCAAAATGTAATACTAAACATGCACCCAAACCAACATTATCAAGTGAGGTTTGTAATGAAACTTCTAGGCATGATGTCTTCATGCATAGCCATTTTCCCAAGCGTAAGACTACACATGCGGCCCTTACAACAGTGCCTAGCAACACAATGGACACAAGCACAGGGTCAACTTCAAGATCTAGTGTTGATAGACCGCCAAACACACTCCTCGCTTCAGTGGTGGAATCCTATAAATTTAAACCAAGGGTGGCCATTCCGAGACCCTGTGCCTCAATACGTGATCACAACAGATGCTTCCATGATAGGGTGGGGAGCACACCTCAACCAGCACAGTATACAGGGACAATGGGACGCTCAACAAAGGCAACTTCATATAAATCATCTAGAGCTGTTAGCAGTGTTTCTAGCATTGAAAGCATTTCAACCGCTAATAGCCCACAAACACATTCTTGTCAAAACAGATAACATGACAACAATGTATTATCTAAACAAACTGGGAGGGACACACTCCTCACAACTGTGTCTCTTAACACAAAAATTTTGGCATTGGGCGATTCACGATCACATTCGCCTAATAGCACAGTATATCCCAGGGATTCAAAACCAGTTAGCCGAAAATCTCAGTCGAGATCACCAACAAACACACGAATGGGAAATTCATCCCCAGATACTAAAAACTTACTTTCTACGCTGGGGAATTCCAGAAATAGACCTATTTGCAACAAACGAAAATGCAAAATGCCAAAACGTTGCGTCCAGGTATCCACACTCCAAGGGCAATGCGTTATGGATGAGCTGGTCAGGGATATTTGCTTATGCTTTTCCACCTCTCCCACTCCTTCCGTATCTGGTAAACAAATTGAGTCAAAACAAACTCAAACTAATACTAATAGCACCAACCTGGGCTCGCCAACCGTGGTTCACAACACTACTAGACCTATCAGTAGTACCTCATATCAAACTACCAAACAGACCAGATCTGTTAACTCAAAACAAACAACAGATCAGACACCCGAATCCAGCATCGCTCAATCTAGCAATCTGGCTCCTGAAGTCTTAGAATTTGGACATTTAGACCTTACACAAGAATGTATGGAGGTCATTAAACAAGCTAGAAAACCTACTACAAGACATTGTTATGCAAACAAATGGAAAAGATTTGTTTATTACTGCCATAATAATCAAATTCAACCGCTACATGCTGCCGCAAAAAACATTGTAAGCTACTTACTACACTTACAAAAATCTAAACTAGCATTATCTTCCATTAAAATACATCTCACAGCAATATCTGCCTATTTGCAGATTACACATTCAAATCACTCTTTAGAATCCCAGTCATCAAAGCATTTATGGAGGGTTTAAAAAGAATCATACCCCCGAGAACACCACCAGTTCCCTTGTGGAACCTCAATATTGTATTAAGACGACTCATGGGTCCATCATTTGAACCCATGCATTCTTGTGAGATACAATACTTAACCTGGAAAGTAGCCTTCCTAATAGCTATCACATCTCTTAGAAGAGTGAGTGAAATACAAGCATTTACTATACAAGAACCCTTTATACAAATACATAAACATAAACGTGAATCCCAAATTTGTACCAAAAGTTATATCACCGTTCCACCTAAACCAAACAGTGGAACTCCCAGTCTTTTTTCCACAACCAGACTCAGTAGCTGAAAGAGCCTTACATACGTTACATTAAAGGAGCACTAATGTACTATATTGATAGAACAAAACAATTTCGCAAAACAAAACAATTGTTTGTAGCCTTCCAAAAACCTCATGCAGGAAATCCAGTATCCAAACAAGGCATTGCCAAGATGGATAGTGAAATGTATTCAGACCTGCTATATTAGAGCAAAGAGAGATCTACCTATTACGCCGAAGGCGCACTCCACTAGGAAGAAAGGTGCCACAATGGCTTTTCTAGGAAATATACCTACGACAGAAATCTGTAAGGCAGCCACATGGTCTACGCCTCATACATTCACAAAACATTACTGTGTAGATGTGTTAACACAACAAGCCACAGTAGGATAGACTGTATTACGAACATTATTTCAGACAACTTCAACTCCTAAAGGCTAAGCCACAGCTTTTGGGGAGATAACTGCTTACTAGTCTATGCACAGCATGTGTATCTGCAGCTACACATGCCATCGAACGGAAAATGTCATTTACCCAGTGTACATCTGTTCGTGGCATGAGACGCTGCAGATTCACATGCGCCCTCCCGCCTCCCCGGGAGCCTGTAGCCGTTAGAAGTTGATGAAAATTGTACATTATAGGTTGATGAAACTTGTACATTTGTAAATATATGTTCGATGGCATGTGTAGCTGCAGATACACATGCTGTGCACATCCCGCCATCTGGTGTTGGGCTCGGAGTGTTACAAGTTGTTTTTCTTCGAAGAAGTCTTTTCGAGTCACCAGACCGAGGGACTCCTCCCATTTCGACTCCATTGCGCATGGGCGTCGACTCCATCTTAGATTGTTTTTTTTCCGACATCGGGTTCGGACGTGTTCCTTTTCGCTCCGTGTTTCGGGTCGGAAAGTTAGTTAGAATCTCGGAAAAATCGTCGTTATTGTTTGCGTTCGGTATCTGGTTAGTTACAAAAGATCAACACCGAATTGAGAAGAGCTCCGGTGGCCCGTCGGGGTTTTTCGATTCCCGTCGGGGCCTGGTCGGCCCGGCCACGTGTCTCTTCAAGGCTGATGGAACGGACCCCATTCCGCTTCTGTCCAAAATGCCATAACAAGTATCCATATACAGATCAACACCTGGTCTGTAACTTGTGTTTGTCACCAGAACACAAGGAGGATACTTGTGAGGCCTGTCGAGCGTTTCGGTCGAGGAAGACACTCAGGGACCGAAGAGCAAGAAGACTGCAAATGGCGTCGGCGCCAACAGGACAAGGGTGTTTCGAGGAGGAGAAAGAAACATTCTCCATCCAGGATTCGGACTCGGAGGAGGTCGAGCCCGAAGAAACGCCGAAAACCGTGAGTAAGAAGTTGAAACAAAAAACTCACGAAAAGACTGCCAAAGCCCAGGGACGCCACCGCCAACAGGCCATGGCTTAACCCGAAAAGTAGGTGACCGTCCATCGGCACCGAAAAAGGGCGAGCTGGTGCCGAAGTCATCCGACACCGGTCGAGATACAGGCATGCAGCAATCTCGGGCCTGAGAGAGTGGCTCCGAAAAGATTCGGCACCGAGACAGCGGCACCGAAATTGGTTGGCACCGAGAGGGCACTATGCCGAAAAGCAAAAAGATTTTGTCGGAGCCGAAAAAAGCAGCAGAAAAGGTTTCGGTGCCGAAACATCCGGCCTCCGAACCGAAAATTAGTTCCTATTCAGAGGAACAAGGACTGTCCTCTCAAATGAAGACACACAGATTTGAAGAAGAATTACAGACAATAGAGCCAGATCACACGCAAAGGCGGCTCTTTATTCAGAAAGATACAGGGAAGATCAGCACTCTTCCCCCAATCAGAATGAAACGAAAACTTGCCTTCCAAGACAAGGACAAGGACAAACAGCCACAAGCAAAAGTGGCTAAACAAATAACACCACCACTATCCCCACATCACTCTTCACAACTATCACCGGTAGCCACTCCACCAATGATGCAATCCCCAACACATACGGGGATGAGTCAAGATGACCCTGACGCATGGGACCTTTACGACGCACCAGTGTCAGACAATAGTCCTCAATGCTATCCAGCAAGACCCTCGCCACCTGAGGATAGTACAGGCTACATTCAAGTGGTATCAAGGGCAGCAGCATTTCACAATGTCAGCCTTCACTCAGAACCCATTGAAGATGACTTCCTTTTTAATACACTGTCGTCTACGCACAGTCAATATCAAAGTCTGCCAATGTTGCCCGGAATGCTAAAACACTCCAAACAAGTGTTTGAAGAGCCTGTCAAAGGGAGAGCCATTACTCCAAGAGTAGATAAATATAAACCGCCACCAACAGACCCAGTGTACATAACACAACAGCTATCACCAGACTCTGTTGTAGTTGAAGCAGCGCGCAAAAGAGCCAACTCTCATACTTCAGGAGACGCGCCACCTCCAGATAAAGAGAGTAGAAAATTCGACGCGGCAGGCAAAAGGGTGGCGGAACAGGCAGCAAACCAGTGGCGTATTGCAAATTCGCAAGCTTTGCTAGCCAGATATGATAGGGCCCATTGTGACGAGATGCAACACCTTATTGAACACTTGCCAAAGGAGTTTCAAAAAAGAGCGCAGCAAGTGGTCGAGGAGGGACAAAATATCTCCAATAATCAAATTCGATCAGCAATGGATGCTGCAGACACAGCTGCTAGAACTGTCAACACAGCAGTAACGATAAGGAGGCATGCATGGCTGCGTACATCAGGATTTAAACCAGAGATACAGTAAGCTGTGCTGAATATGCCATTCAACGGACAGCAGTTGTTTGGGCCGGAGGTGGACACTGCAATTGAGAAACTGAAAAAAGACACTGACACGGCCAAAGCCATGGGCGCGCTCTACTCCCCGCGGAGCAGAGGCACATTTCGAAAAACACAATTTCGAGGGGGGTTTCGAGGGCAAACCACAGAAGCCACAACCTCACAAACAAAGCCCACTTACCAGAGCCAGTATCAGCGGGGAGGTTTTCGGGGACAATATAGAGGAGGACAGTTTCAAAGAAACAGAGGAAAGTTCCAAAGTCCCAAAACTCCTCAAAACAAACAGTGACTTCAAGGTCACAAATCCCCAACACATAACACCTGTGGGGGGGAGACTAACCAAGTTTTACACACATTGGGAGGAAATAACAACAGACACTTGGGTCTTAGCAATTATCCAGCATGGTTATTGCATAGAATTTCTGAAAATCCCTCCAAACGTCCCACCGAAAACACACAATATGTCAAAACAACATATAGATCTTCTAGGACTAGAAGTTCAGGCATTGCTACAGAAAGAAGCAATAGAATTAGTACCAAAAGATCAATTAAACACAGGAGTTTACTCGCTGTACTTCCTGATACCCAAAATGGACAAGAGTCTGAGACCGATACTAGATCTCAGAACATTAAATACCTACATCAAATCAGACCATTTTCACATGGTTTCTCTACAAGACGTAATCCCACTGCTCAAACAACAATACTACATGACAACACTAGACCTAAAGGGTGCATATTTCCATATACCAATACATCCTTCACACAGGAAATACCTAAGGTTTGTATTCCAAGGAATACATTACCAATTCAAAGTGTTGCCATTCGGAATAACAACTGCGCCAAGGGTTTTTACAAAATGCCTGGCAGTAGTAGCTGCACATATCAGAAGGCAGCAAATACATGTGTTCCCGTACTTAGACGACTGGTTAATCAAAACCAACACACTAAGACAGTGTTCACAGCACACAAAATATGTCATACAGACCCTTCACAGGCTAGGTTTCTCCATCAACTACGCAAAGTCACACCTTTTGCCGTGTCAGACACAGCAATACTTAGGAGCGACAATCAACACAGCAAAAGGGATTGCCACTCCAAGTCCACAAAGGGTTCAAACATTTCACAAGGTAATACAGGCCATGTATCCAACACAAAAGATACAAGTCAAGATGGTAATGAAACTCCTAGGCATGATGTCTTCATGCATAGCCATTGTCCCAAACGCAAGATTACACATGCGGCCCTTACAACAGTGCCTAGCATCATAATGGTCCCAAGCACAGGGTCAACTTCTAGATCTGGTGTTGATAGACCGCCAAACATACATTTCGCTTCTATGGTGGAACAGTACAAATTTAAACCGAGGGCGGCCTTTCCAAGACCCAGTGCCACAATATGTCATAACGACGGATGCTTCCATGACAGTTGGGGAGCACACCTCAATCAACACAGCATCCAAGGACAATGGGACATACATCAGAGGCAGTTTCACATAAATCACTTAGAACTGTTAGCAGTATTTCTAGCGCTGAAAGCATTTCAACCCATAATAACCCAAAAATACATTCTTGTCAAAACAGACAACATGACAACAATGTATTATCTAAACAAACAAGGAGGGACACACTCGACACAGTTGTGCCTCCTAACACAAAAAATATGGCATTGGGCGATTCACAACCACATTCGCCTAATAGCACAATTTATTCCAGGGATTCAGAACCAGTTGGCAGACAATCTCTCCCGAGATCACCAACAAACCCACGAATGGGAAATTCACCCCCAAATACTAAACAATTACTTTCAAATTTGGGGAACACCTCAAATAGATCTATTTGCAACAAAGGAAAACTCAAAATGCCAAAACTTCGCATCCAGGTACCCACAAGATCAATCCCAAGGCAATGCTCTATGGATGAACTGGTCAGGGATATTTGTGTACGCTTTTCCCCCTCTCCCTCTCCTTCCATATCTAGTAAACAGGTTGAGTCAAAACAAACTCAAACTCATACTAATAGCACCAACATGGGCAAGGCAACCTTGGTACACAACACTACTAGACCTTTCAGTAGTACCTCATGTCAAACTACCCAACAGACCAGATCTGTTAACACAACACAAACAACAGATCAGATATCCAAATCCAGCATCGCTGAATCTAGCAATTTGGCTCCTGAAATCCTAGAATTCGGGCACTTAGACCTCACACAAGAATGTATGGAGGTCATAAGACAAGCTAGAAAACCTACCACTAGACACTGCTATGCAAATAAGTGGAAAAGATTTGTTTATTACTGCCATAATAATCAAATTCAACCTTTACACGCATCTGCAAAAGAAATAGTAGGATACTTACTACATTTGCAAAAATCTAACCTAGCTTTCTCTTCCATTAAAATACATCTTACGGCAATTTCTGCTTACCTACAAATTACGCACTCAATTTCATTGTTTAGGATACCAGTCATAAAGGCGTTTATGGAAGGCCTAAAGAGAATTATACCACCAAGAACACCACCAGTTCCTTCATGGAACCTCAACATTGTCCTAACACGACTCATGGGTCCACCTTTTGAGCCCATGCACTCTTGTGAAATGCAATATTTAACGTGAAAAGTTGCATTTTTAATTGCCATCACATCTCTAAGAAGAGTGAGTGAAATTCAAGCATTTACCATTCAAGAACCATTTATTCAAATACTCAAAAATAAAGTTGTTCTACGGACCAATCCTAAATTTTTACCAAAAGTAATCTCACCGTTCCACTTGAATCAAATGGTAGAGTTACCAGTGTTCTTCCCACAGCCAGATTTGGTTGCCGAAAGAGCACTACATACATTAGACATCAAAAGAGCACTAATGTACTACATTGACAGAACAAAACTAATTCGAAAGACACAACAACTATTTATCGCCTTTCAAAAACCTCATACAGGAAATCCAATTTCAAAACAAGGCATTGCTAGATGGATAGTTAAGTGCATTCAAACCTGCTATCTTAAAGCTAAAAGAGAACTGCCTATTACACCAAAGGCACACTCAACCAGAAAGAAAGGTGCTACCATGGCCTTTTTTAGGAAATATTCCAATGAACGAAATATGTAAGGCAGCAACATGGTCTACGCCTCATACATTTACCAAGCACTACTGTGTAGATGTGCTAACTGCACAACAAGCAACGGTAAGTCGAGCTGTATTAAGAACATTATTTCAAACTACTTCAACTCCTACAGGCTGAACCACCGCTTTTGGGGAGATAACTGCTTACTAGTCTATGCACAGCATGTGTATCTGCAGCTACACATGCCATCGAGCGGAAAATGTCACTTACCCAGTGTACATCTGTTCGTGGCATTAGTCGCTGCAGATTCACATGCGCCCACCCGGGGAAAAATCCCCGGGAGCCTGTAGCCATTTAGAAGTAGATCTTAAACATTTGTACATTTGTAAATATATTACTTTAAACTTCATTATGTACAGACGCATTCACTCCATTGCATGGGCACTATTACTAGCATACACAACTCCTACCTCACCCTCTGCGGGGAAAACAATCTAAGATGGAGTCGACGCCCATGCGCAATGGAGTCGAAATGGGAGGAGTCCCTCGGTCTTGTGACTCGAAAAGACTTCTTCGAAGAAAAACAACTTGTAACACTCCGAGCCCAACACCAGATGGCGGGATGTGCACAGCATGTGAATCTGCAGCGACTAATGCCATGAACAGATGTACACTGGGTAAGTGACATTTTCCATACCCATCCATCCAGCTCACAGAAAATATCTCAGGTTTGTTATACAAGGAAAACATTACCAATTCAAGGTATTACCCTTCGGGATAACAGCCCCCAGAGTATTTACAAAATGCCTTGCCGTAGTAGCAGCATACATAAGGAGACAACACGTGCATGTATTCCCATATCTCGACGGTTGGCTAACAAAAGCCAACACTCAAGAACAGTGTCAACATCACACACGTTATGTAATAGATACCCTACACACACTAGTGTTTTCAATAAATTATCAAAAATCACCCTTGCAACCATCCCAAATTCAGCAGTACTTGGGAGCTACACTCAAAAGGCGTTTGCAAGTCCAAGCCCACAAAGGCTGCAATCATTCCACACCATGGTGCCAAAAATACAACGAAATCAGCACTACACAGTCAGATTTGTGATGAAAATCCTAGGCATGATGGCATCATGCATCGCAATTGTCCCAAATGCATGGTTACACATGCGGCCCTTACAGCAGTGCCTTGCAAAACAATGGTCGCAGGCACAGGGTCATCTCCAAGATCTAGTGTTAATAGACCGCCAAACACACTATTCGCTTCAGTGGTGGAATCCCACAAATTTAGCAAAGAGCGGCCTTTTCAAGACCCTGTGCCTCACGCCATTCTCACAACAGATGCATCAATGATTGGGTGGGGAGCACACATCAACAATCACAGTATACAGGGACAGTGGGACAGCAAGCAAAAACAGCTACACATAAATCACTTAGAGCTGCTAGCAGTCTTTCTAGCACTAAAACCTTTTCAAGCTCTTCTGGCTCACAAACACAATCTTGTCAAAACAGACAATATGACAACGATGTACTACTTAAACAGGGGGGAACACACTCATCACAACTTTGCCTCCTAGCACAAAAAAATTGGCATTGGGCAATTCACAACAACATTCGCCTAATAGCTCAATACATTCCAGGGATTCACAATCAATTAGCAGACAATCTCAGTCGGGATCACCAGCAAACTCACGAGTGGGGAAATACATCCCCAGGTACTACACAAACACTTTCATCAGTGGGGGACACCAGACATAGATCTGTTCGCCACAAACCAAAACGCAAAATGCCAAAACTTTGTGTCCTGGTACCCACACCCTCAGTCCAAGGGCAATGCTCTGTGGATCAACTTGTCAGGGATATTTGTTAACACTTTTCACCCTCTCCCACTCATTCCATTTCTAGTCAACAAAATGCGTCAAAACAAACTCAAACTAATACTTATAGCACCAACGTGGGCATGCCAACCATGGTACACCACACTGTTGGACCTCTCAGTACAACCTCACGTCAAGCTTCCAAACACACCAGATCTGTTAACGCAACACAAACAGATCAGACACCCCAATCCAGCAGTACTCAATCTAGCAATCTGGCTCCTGAAATCTTAGAGTTTGGGTATCTAAATCTTCCAAACGAGCGTATGGAAGTCCTTAAACAGGCAAGAAAACCTACCACAAGGCAATGTTATGCTAACAAATGGAAAAGATTTGTTTTCTACTGCCAAGCAAAACACATCACACCGTTGGATGCGTCCATACAGGACATTGTAGGATGTTTACTACATCTACAAAAAGCAAATCTAGCCTTTTCATCAATCAAAATACACCTCACTGCAATTTCGGCTTATTTGCAAAATAAACACACAAAATCCCTTTTTAGGATACCAGTCATTAAAGCCTTCATGGAAGGACTAAAACGAATCATACCTCCAAGAACTCCACCAGTACCCTCGTGGAATCTGAATATTGTACTTACACGACTCATGGGTCCACCTTCTGAACCCATGCACTCTTGTCAGATCCAATTCTTAACTTGGAAAGTGGCATTTCTAGTAGCAATCACCTGATTACGAAGAGTTAGTGAAATACAGGCTTTCACTATTGAAGAACCCTTTATACAGGTACACAAACATAAAGTTGTTCTCTGCACAAACCCAAAATTCCTACCAAAAGTCACTTCACCGTTTCATTTAAACCAAACAGTGGAGCTCCCAGTCTTCTTCCCACAGCCAGACTCAGTGGCAGAAAGAGCACTGCATACATTAGATATAAAAAGAGCTCTAATGTATTATATCGACAGAACAAAAGCATTTCGTAAAACTAAACAGTTGGTCGTCGCATTCCAGAAACCCCATACTGGTAACCCTATATCAAAACAAGGCATAGCCAGATGGATAGTGAAGTGTATACAAACTTGTTACCTGAGAGCTAAAAGACAACTACTCATTACACCAAAGGCACACTCCACTAGAAAGAAAGGAGCAGCAATGGCCTTTCCAGGAAACATACCAATGATAGCGATTTGTAAGGCAGCCACTTGGTCCACACCTCATACTTTTACCAAGCACTACTGTGTAGATGTGTTAGCAACACAACAAGCCACAGTAGGACAGGCTGTACTAAGAACATTATTTCAAACAACTTCAATTCCTACAGGCTGACCACCGCTTTGGGGAGGATTACTGCTTTGTAGTCTGTGCATAGCATGTGAATCTGCAGCTACACATGCCACCGAACTGAAAATGTCACTTACCCAGTGTACATCTGTTCGTGGCATGTTCCGCTGCAGATTCACATGCGCCCTCCCACCTCCCCGGGAGCATGTAGCCGTTAAGTTACAATTAGAAATTGTACATATGTAAATATACATTCCTTTACTTCAACTTTGTACATACATCTCTATCCCATTGCATGGACATCTTTCTATTCTCACTCTATCATGCCTACCTTACCCTCTGCGGGAAAACAATCTAAGATGGAGTCGATGCCCATGCACAATGGAGCCGAAAGGGAGGAGTCACTCGGTCCCGTGACTCGAAAAGACTTCTTAGAAGAAGAACAACTCGTAACACTCTGAGCCCAACACTAGATGGCAGGAACAGTACACAGCATGTGAGGAACTTGATGTCAGGACATCCTGTGGCGGGGGTGTAGCAAGAGTATTGTTGGGTAACAGGATGTCTGGTCCGCCACCGGTCTGTTCAATGTAATTCTCTCATTAGGTCCCCTTGTGTCCTGGTCATGTTTGTTTTAGTGTAGCGTTGGGGTGGAAGCCGATCTTTATTCCTGTCAAGGACACAGTTGTAGTCTCCTGCCATGATCACATCTGCCACTAAGTGCCGGGAGGGTGTGAAAAAATGTGGGGAATCATAGTTAGCATAAATATTGATAAAGCAGACCTCCCTGCCATCTAGTGTGCCATACAGAATGGCATACCGACCATCTGGGTCCAGGACATGGTGTCTATGAAGGAAGGGCACCCCAGGGGTTACCCATATTAGTACTCCCCGAGCAAAACCAGAAAAGGAAGTGGCATAAATATGGCCCATCCAGTGTTTGCAGAGGGAAGATACACAATTATTTCAGGCAATGCTACGGACATTCCATGTCATTAATTTAGAATGATAGTGTGTCATGAGGGGTTAAGCGTGTCTGCCTCCCTGTCATTAGGGACCTAAGCGGGACCCATCCAGTGCGGTCCAAAAGACTGATGTCCTGGATAATATTGACTGTGGTAACAAATAGGAGCCATACAAAGACTGTATCATAACAATTTCAAAAGAACCGTACGTATTTGTTCCCATCTCCCCCCACCCCCATGGGCAGCTGTGCTTGTATTCACTGTTGGGGGTTGGCAGCAGCTGTCCCATTTCCCAAGTAGAACACCGATCAGGCTTATATCATAAAACAAAGATGACCGAACATATATAATACTAATAACCTTTGTACTCTAGAGCTGTGGTCAAAGGAAAGGGAAACAAAGTTTAATCCTGAAGCTCCCTATACTTCTATACTGTAGGAAGCTGGCTCTGTATATACTATATCAAAATGAGATGATGTGTGCACAGAGTCAAGGGGGTTCCTCAGAAGCTTAACAGCAGCTAAAGTAGATAGTACTAATTGTAGGAAAATGGCTCCCTGTTGCAGTTACCCCCTACTTTTTGCCTGATATTGATGCTGACTTGACTGAGAAGTGTGCTGGGACCCTGCTAATAAGGCCCCAGCACCAGTGTTCTTTCACTTAAAAATGAACCATTGTTCCACAATTGGCACATCCCTGGCACACAGATAAGTCCCTTGTAAAAAGTATCAGTGGTACCAAGGGCCCTGTGACCAGGGAAGGTCCCTAAGGGCTGCAGCATGTGTTGTGCGCCCTAAGGGACCCCTCACCTGACACATGCACACTGCCATTGCAGATTGTGTGTGTTGGTGGGAAGAAAAAGGCAAAGTTAAGTCACCCTCTAGCAGGCCTTACAGCCCCTAAGGCAGGGTACACTAGACCACAGATGAGGGCATAGCTGCATAAGCAATATGCCCCTACAGTGCCCAAGTCCATTCTTAGACATTGTAAGAGCAGTGTGGCCATATTAAGTATATGGTCTGGGAGAACTCCACAGTTCCATAATGGCTACACTGAATACTGGGAAGTTTGAAATCAAACTTCTCAGAATAATAAACCCACAATGATGCCAGTGTTGGATTTATTAACAAATGCTCACAGAGGGCATCTTAGAAGATGCCCCCTGTAATTTACCCAATCCTTCAGTGCAGGACTGACTGAACTGACAGCCTGCCACTGAGACGAGTTTCTGGCCCCCTGGGATGAGAGTCTTTGTGCTCTTTGAGGACAGAAACAAAACCTGCTCTGGTTGGAGGTGCTTCTCAACTCCCCCTGCAGGAACTGTTACACCTGGCGGTGAGCATCAAAGGCTCATGCCTTTTGTTACAGCACCCCAGGGCATCCCAGCTAGTGGAGATGCCCGCCCCTCTGGACACAGCCCCCACTTTTGACGGCAAGTCAAGAGGAGATCATGAGAAAAACAAGGAGGAGTCACCCACCAGTCAGGACAGCCCCTAAGGTGCGCTGAGGTGACCCCTGCCTTTAGAAATCCTCCATCTTGGTTTTGGAGGATTCCCCCAGTAGGATTAGGGATGTGCCCCCTTCCCACAGGGAGGAGGCACAAAGACGGTGTAGCCACCCTCCAGGACAGTAGCCATTGGCTACTGCCCTCCCAGTCCTAAACACACCCCTAAATTTGGTATTTAGGGGCACCCCAGAACCCAGGAAATCAGATTCCTTCATCCTGAAACAAGGAGGAGGACTGCTGACCTACAAGCCCTGCAGAGATGACGGAAGACAACTGCTTTGACCCCAGCCCTACCGGCCTGTTTGCTGACTCGAAAACCTGCAACAGCGATGCATCCAACAGGGACCAGCGACCTCTGAAGCCTCAGAGGACTGCCCTGAACTTAAGGACCAAGAAACTCCTGTGAGCAGTGGTTCTGCTCAACAAACAGCAACAATATTGCAACTTTGCTGCAACTTCTAAGGACTTCACTCTTCCCGCCGGAAGCGTGATACTTCACCCTCTGCACCCAACACCCCCTGCTCGAGATCCAGAGAACAAACACCACAGGGAGGACTCCCAGGCGACTGCGACCTCGTGTATAGCCCAAGAAGACCCCCTGGACCTCCACAGCAACGCATGCAGAGAGAATCCAGAGGCTCCCCCTGATCGCGACTGCCTGTAACAAGGGACCCGACGCCTAGACGAAGCACTGCACCCACAGCCCCCAGGACCAGAAGGAACCGAACCTCAGTGCAGGAGCCACCCTGTGCCCTGCCTGCACCGCCAGAGTGACCCCCGGGTCCCTCCATTGATTACTATTCAAAACCTGATGCCTGCGTTGCACACTGCACCCGGCCACCCCTGTGCCGCAGAGAGTGTGTTTTGTCTTCCTACTTGTGTATCCCCCTCCCCCCCCAGTGCTCTACAAAACCCCCCTGGTCTGCCCCCAAGAACGCAGGTACTTACCTGCTGGCAGACCGGAACCGGAGCACCCCTGTTCTCATAGGTGCCTATGTGTTTTGGGCACCTCTTTGACCTCTGCACCTGACTGGCCCTGAGCTGCTGGTCTGGTAACTTTGGGGTTGCCTTGAACCCCCAACGGTGGGCTTCCTGTGCCAAGGAACTGAAACTCGTAAGTGTCTTACTTACCTCACAATCTAACCAATACTCACCTCCCCCAGGAACTGTTGATTTTTGCACTGTCTACTTTTAAAATAGCTTATTGCCATTTTAACAAAAACTGTATATGATATTGCTCTGATTTAAAGTTCCTAACTTACCTGTGCGGAGTACCTTGCATTTTATGTAATTACTTCAAATCTTGAACTTGTGGTTCTAAAAATAAATTAAGAAAATATATTTTTCTATATAAAAACCTTTTGGCCTGGAATTTGTCTTTGAGTGTGTGTTCCTCATTTATTGCCTGTGTGTGTACAACAAATGCTTAACACTACCCTCTGATAAGCCCACTGCTCGACCACACTACCACAAAATAAAGAATTAGAATTATCTAATTTTGCCACTATCTTACCTCTAAGGGGAACCCTTGGACTCTGTGCACACTATCTCTTACTTTGAGATAGTATATACAGAGCCAGCTTCCTACACTAATGCTCTCTTTTGTGGCAGTGTGGTCGAACAGTTAGGCTTATCAGAGGGTAGTGTTAAGCAATTGTTGTACATAAACAAGCAATAGATGAAACACACACTTAATGACTAAATTCCAGACCAATAGGATTTTATATAGCAAAATATATTTTTGTTACTTTATTACTAGAACAAGACTCAGTTAAGGAGTAAATACTGTTGAAGGTAAGTACTTAACGTAGACATCAGTGTAACTTTGTTTCACTTTAGTCGGGTAAACAGTTCTTAAGCAAACAGAGAATATCTATTTTAAAAGTGGACATTGCATTTTCTGAACAGTTCCTGGGGGAAGAAAATCAAGTACAGTTTTAGAGGTAAGTACACAACTTATAGTTCCAGTCTCTGGGTTATAGGTAGTCCACCATTGTGGGGAGGTTTCAAGTCAACAGCAAGACGGGGCCGGCCGGGTGCAGAGGTCAAAGTTGAGCAATTTTAGCGTGGGCTCCTATGGAGACAGGGGAGTACTCGGAATCAGTCTACCAGCAGGTAAGTACACCCAGCTCAGAGGGCAGACCAGGGGGGATTAGAAGAGCACTGGAGGGGCCCCAAGTAGGCATCAACCACACACCCTCAGCGGCACGGGCGGCTGGGTGCAGGGTGCAAACAGGACGTTGGGCTTCCAATGCTGGTCTGTGATGGTGCTCCAGGGGTCACTCAGAGGCTGCAGGTGAGGTACAGGGGTGTGTCTTGGGCACACCTCCGGTCGGACAGGGAGGCAGTCCGCCTGCTGAATGTTGAGACACCGGGGTCAGTTTCTTCAAGGCTTGGGGGCTGCAGGTGCAGTGTTTACTTAGGCGTTGGATATCTTTATCCGGAGCTCACAGTAGGGGGGTTCCTAGTGTACCCTCTGCAGACGTCGTTGTGGAGGGGTGGAAAGGTCAACCCAGGGTGAGCACTTGCTTGGAATCGCCTGGGGACCCTCCCTGGCTGGGTGGACCACCTGGACATGGGCTGTGGGCATCGGGTGCATAATGGTCACGGTTCTGGGGTAAGGCGAGAGTCCTTAGAAGAGGTTTCTTCTTCTTTTCTTCTTTAGACCGGGCTTCTGTCCACGGGAGTTCTTGATCCTCTGTGATGCAGGCAGTCCTCTGGAGGTTTTGTCAGAGGTTGCTGGACCTGCAGGATGTGTCTCCTTTCTTGTGCAGGTTCTTTGAAGCAGGAGACAGGTCAGTAGGGCTGGGGCTGAGTCAGTTGTTGTCTCCTTTCTTTCTCTGCTGGGGTTTCAGCTAAGTAGCCCTTCTTGTGAGGTCATCAGGAATCTCATGAGTTGGGTTCAGGGAAGCCCTTTAATACAGGATTTAGGGGTGTTACAGGGGTCAGAGGGCAGTAGCCAATGGCTACTGTCCCTGATGATGGCTACATCCTCCTTGTGTCCACTCCCTCTGGGGAGGGGAGCACATTCCTATCCCTATTGGTTCTTGTCCTCCAAACCAAGATGGAGGATTCTGCAAGGGGGTGGGGGGTCACTTCAGCTCTGGACACCTTAGGGGTGGTCCCAGCTGAAGTGGTCACTCCTCCTTGTTTTTCTTAAGTTTCCTGCCGAACTGGCTGCCAAAAATGGGGTCTTGTCCGGGGGGCAGGCATCTCCACTAGCTGGAGTGCCCTGGGGCACTGTAACACGAGTCCTGAGCCTTTGAGCCTCACTGCCAGGTGTTAGACTTCCTGCAGGGGGAGGTGTGAAGCACCTCCACCCAGAGCAGGCTTTTTCTGGTCTCAGAGAGCTCAAAGGCCCTCACCCCATGGGATCAGAAACCCGTCTGCTAGTGGCAGGCTGGCACAGACCAGTCAGTCCTACACCAGAGGATTGGGTAAAATACAGGGGGCATCTCTAAGATGCCCTTTGTGTGCATTTTTTAATAAATCCCACACTAGCATCAGTGTGGGTTTATTGTGCTGAGGAGTTTGATACCAAACTTCCCAAAATTCAGGGTAGCCATTATGGAACTGTCGAGTTCGTTTTTGACAAACTCCCAGACCATATACTTAATATGGCCGCACTACTCTTACAGTGTCTAAGAATGGACTTGGACACTGTAGGGGCATATTGCTCATGCAGCTATGCCCTCATCTGTGGTCTAGTGTACCCTGCCTTAGGGCTGTAAGGCCTGCAAGAGGGTGACTTAACGTTGCCTTTTTCTCCCCACCAACACACACAATCTGCAATGGCAGTGTGCATGTGTTAGGTGAGGGGTCCCTTAGGGTGGCACCACCCATGCTGCAGCCCTTAGGGACCTGTCCTGGTCACAGGGCCCTTGGTACCACTGGTACCTTTTACAAGGGACTTATCTGTGTGCCAGAGGTGTGCCAATTGTGGAAACAAAGGTATATTTTTAGGGAACACTGGTGCGGGGGTCTGGTTAGCAGGATCCAAGCACACTCTGTCAAGTCAGCATCACCAGGCAAAAAGTGGGGAGGATAACTGCAAAAGTGCCAGTTTCCTACACATGCTCTCTGGCCTACAACTTCCCATGGTTCCCAGTATGACCCAGGTTGTAGCCGATTAAGACATACATAAATGAAAGCCATCTTAGGGATATTGTTGAACGACAAATATTATGTTCCGTATTGATCATTAGAACTCTCCTAGCAGAGTGAGGCCACCATCACCACAAATAAAATAAAGTCAGATGCAGTTCTAAGGCGGGGGCCTGGATACAATGGGGTGAAATACCTGGGCACATGTCTCTGTTATCATCTATTATTCCTTTTCAGAGTCTTCCCTGGCTGTCCCCGGGCAGAACCTGTTCTCCGAATTGAGTTTCCAGAGTAACCACTGCTTGTAATGTTTGTAGGAAAGTATCCTCTTTTTGGCATGGTTACTCCCACTTTTTGCCTGCTGTCAGTATGCTTGGACTGTGGTCACTGTGATTCTGCTAACCAGGACCCCAGTGATTGTGCTCTCTCCCTCTAAATTTGGTTGCTTAGGACTTTGCACACCCCACAATTGGCATGCTGGTGCCCCCATACAAGTCCCTAAAATATGGTACTTAGGTACCCAAGGCATTGGTACCGCAGGGGACCCCCATGTGCTGCAGCATGTATTGTGCCACCCAAGGGAACCTTTGCAAACTGTGTCTGCAGGCCTGCCATTGCAGCCTGTGTGAAAAGGTGCATGCACCCTTTCACCACAGGTCACTGTAAGTCACCCCTATGTTAGGCCCTGTTAGCACAGAGAGCAGAGTGCAGGTACGTGTGTTTGAGGGCACCCCTGCATGAGCAGAGGTGCCCCTAAATACTCCAGTTCCATTGCACTGTTGCCAATATTGATTGTATGATTTCATGCACTCTGGGGGCTCCTTAGAGGACCCCCAGTATTGCTCCCACCAGTCTTCTGGGGTTTTCTGGCAGCCTGTGCTGCTACCACCCCTCACAACGGTCTCTTCTCTCCTGCTGCTTGACCATTATGACAATTGTGGGGTGTAAAGGTTTACCAGCAACCAAATTTAGAGGAGAGAGCAGAGACACTGGGGTCCCAATTAGCAGGATCCCAGTGCACTACAGTCTAAACACACAGACACCAGCCAAAAAGTGGTGTAACTATGTCAGGAAGATGCTACTTTACTACAGTGGTCGCATATCATCTGTGCAGGTTAGGTATTTCAGTCTAGCTCCTACCTCGACAACTGGCTGCTGAAGTGCAGACATGCCCCAGGCTGTCGTCTCCCATCTCCAGACTATGGCTGACCTTCTGCCTTCGCTGGGATTCACTATAAACATGCTGAAATCACTCCTGACTCCCTCTCAGATGCTCCTTTTCATCAAAGCTGTTCTGGACACAGTGCAGTTTCGGGCCTATCCATTCAAGCTGCAGGTCCAGGATATTCAGGCTATGATACCAGACTTTATCCTGGATTTTGGTGAGAATGACTCTGAGGCTGCTGGGCCTCATGGCCTCCTGCATCTCGCTGGTGACATGTCAGATAGCATATGCAGGCTCTGCAGTGGGATCTGAAGTTCAGGTGGAGGCAGATCCCTTCCCCAACCATATCAGACAGTAATGACAGATCAGTCGCTCCTGGGTTGAGGCAGCCACATGGGGGAGGTAGAGATCAGAGGTGCCTGGAAAGCATTGAAAGCATTCCTTCCCTCTCTCAAAGGGAAAGTGGTGCAGGTGTTCACGGACAATACGGCAGCCATATGGTACTTGAAGGAAGCTGGCTTTCTATATGGTGCACTAAAATTAAGTACACTGTGCAGGGAGTTCATTGGATCCCCAAAGGTTTGCAGAGGCAGAAATGGATAGGTCTAATGATCTCTGGTAGTTTGGGTAAGCAGTTAAGCTTATCAAGGAGTTGTGTTTAGTATTTGTTGTAATTACAGAGGCAATAAATGAGAGATACACTCAAAGAATAATCAGCGACCAAATTTGAAATATAACATTTGCTTTTATATGTGCTTTCAACCAAAGAACTTTGTTATAAGGTAAGCAGTTTTTAAATTAAAAATATTTTTCAGTTTCAAAAATCGAATTGCAATTTTCAGAGTCTTCAATGTTAACCTATAGGAGGAAAACAAGAATGCAGTTTTGCAGGTAAGTATTTGACTTACAAACTCAGTCTTCAGGGTTTTAGGCCAACACCATGCAAGGTTCAAATCAGTACCAAGAGTGTGCCAATGGAGACTCGGGGTGAACGAAGATGGGCTGCTCACAGGTGAGTAAAAGCAGTGTCAGAGGTTGGTCTCCTGGAGTTGAGGTAAGTAGAAGGGGGGGCTACCAGGCAGCACCAAACTTAGAATCTCAGCAGCACAGTGGTGGCCGGATTCAGAGTACCAACACAGCGTTGGGTGCCCAATGTTATTCATTGGAGGAGATCGTTTTCAGAAACAGGTAGCAGGCTCTGGCCAGGAGGCTGGGTGAAGACAACCAACAGCTACCCAGGTAAGTAGAGATACTGGGGGACATAGGGGCACTGTTGGTCGTGCTACCCAAGGCCCAGGGGCTCCGGGTGCAGGGGTGTCGGAAAAACTGTTACTGGGCATGTCGTGGTCAGGGGGAGTCTGACTTGAGGCTATAGGCATCACTGTGTAGTCCAGCAAGGGCCAGGCCACAGTGGACTCTTGCTCAGAAACGCTGGGGGAACCTTCACATGACCGGTGGGCCACTTGGACTCGGGCCATGGGCGTTGGGTGCAGAGGTGGGCCAGGAGGCAGTTTTTGCGGTTCCTCAGGCAGAGTTCTTTTTCCTTAAGGTTGGTTTCTTTTGGACACGTCCATTGTCCCCGGGAGATCTTGATCTTTATCGAATGCAGGCTGTCCTTCCAAGGCTTTGGAGGTCCCTGGGCTGCAGGACAACTCATCTTTTGGCACGGGATCTTTAAGAGGTGCAGTAGGGCTGGGGCCAAGGCAGTTGGTGTCTGCAGTCTTTGCTGGTGCGACTTTGTGGTGTCCGGCTCTTCTTAAGTTGTCAAGAATCTGAGTTCTACGGTTCAAGGGTGCCACCTAAATACTAAATTTAGGGGCGTTACAGGAGCGCCAGGTGGTAGCCAATGGGCTACTCACCTTTTGGATTACTACATCCTCTTTCTGACCACTTCCGTTGGGTAGTGGGCATAACCCTAAACCTAGTGGCCTAATTTCTTCAAAACAAGATGGAAGAATTTAAAAAGTAGTGTCCGATTCAGCTCACCCACCTTAGAGGTGGGAGTGGAATGAAGTGGGCACTCTTCCTGCCTGTGCTGCTAAAAGTGAGGTTGGGACCAGGGGAGTTGGTCATCTCCACCATAGGGAGAGACCTGGGTCGCATTGCAAAGGCGCCAAGGCCTTTGAAGCTCCCTGCCTTGGAATGTCCATCCTGCCTAGGAGAGGAGGTCTCACCTCTGTCCAGAGCAGACCTTTGTTCTGAGCACTTGAAAGCATTGGCTTTCACCTCAGGGTGCCAGAACTCTAAGGTGGCTGCATTGGCTTAGACCAGGCCCTGCCCACGAGTTGATAGGCTTTCGGGGGGCACCTCCAAGGTACTTTATGAATGCATATATAAATACATCCATCACCGGATTCAATTAGGGTTTATTAATACAAGATGTTTGATACCTAACGTCCTTATCTTCAGTGAAGCCATCATGTAGCTGGGGAGCACAGTATGACCAGTGTTCAACACATGTATTTAAAAAGGCTTCTCTGTACACTTGCCACGTCTGAGAATCAACAAAGACGTAGTAGCATATCTGCAGGTATGCCCTGGCATGTAATATAATGCACCCTGTCCTCAGGCCTGGAAGGTGTGCTAGAGGGGTGACATAAATATATTGCATGCAGTCTAAAGTAGACGGGGCACACAGGGTTGGTGCCATGTCTTGTTTTCATTTTAGTTCTGCACCAAGACATGCAGCCTGTGAAAACAGCACTGTGTGTACTTAGTGAGAGGGTCCCTGAGGGTGGCACATTTCGTGCTGCAGCCCTCAGGGGCCTTCTTTTAGTTCCCCATGCCCTAGGTACCGGGGGTACCATTTACTAGGGACTTAAAGTGGTAGCTAAAGGTTTTCCAATTGGGAGAAACCACTGTGCAGTTTTACAGGAAAGAGATCTGGCACTGGGGACCTGTTTAGCAGGGACCCAATGCACTTTCAGTCGAAATTGCACCAGAAACCATGCAAAAAAGTGGGGGGAGGATTTGCAAGGGGGCTCTCGCTTGGCAACACTTTTCGTCTAGATTGGAACGCAGGCCTCCTTTACGCCAATAACACTTTTGTCTAGAGTTCTCAAGAAGATCA
The DNA here is from genome assembly GCF_031143425.1 of Pleurodeles waltl. Classification (NCBI taxonomy): domain Eukaryota; kingdom Metazoa; phylum Chordata; class Amphibia; order Caudata; family Salamandridae; genus Pleurodeles; species Pleurodeles waltl. The sequence goes on from NC_090437.1 coordinate 982,435,508, forward strand.
GGAACAATCGGGCCAAAGTAATTCTTTTAGCATCCGGACTGGGCACTAAGAGTCTGGTTTCCTGAGCTCTTGAACATGGCTATCAATCGTCCAATCACCCTGCGTGCAAACACTGCGTTAACACTCAGCGTTCCAGTCCAGGACATCTGCCATGCCGCAACATGGGATTCTTTGCATATGTTCACCAATCACTACTGCCTTGATAGTTGTAGGAAGCTAGCTTTCTATATAGTGCACTAAAATGAAGTATACTGTGCAGAAAGTCCGGTGGATCCCCAATTGATATTGCAGAGGCAAAAGTAGATAGGACTAATGCTCTAATTTGTGGTAGTGTGAGCGAGCAATTAGGCTGATCAGAGAGTAGTGTTAAACATTGTTGTACTCACTGAGGCAGTAAACGAGACGAACACTGATAGAATAAATCCAAGACCAGTCTAGAAAAAAAAAACAATTATTTTTATATATGTTTCAAACCCAAGAACTTCGTAATCAGGTAAACAGACTTTTAAGCATAAATATTTTGCAGTTTTAAAAATACATTGCAATTTCCAGAGTGCTCTCAATGCTATCCTATGGAGGAAAAACAATGTTCAGCAAACACAAGGTTAACAACGACTTGCGTAGCAAATCTCGGGGAGTTAAGGTAAGTACTTGGCACTGTTCAAAACCACACCAACAGGTCACACTGTTCGGCACTGGGACGGCTAGGTGCAGAGATGCAGGCAGGCGTGGGTGTGCAATGGTTTCCTGTGGGAGTTTGGTCCTTGTGAAGGCAGGCTGCAGGCGCTGGCTAGGAAGCCAGGCAGGGACAACAAGCTGGTAGGTCGAAGACTTGAGCTGCACGGTTAGTCCTTGTCTTCAGGGTCCAGGGGCGACAGACGCAGGGGTGTCTTTTGGCACCTTGTTTCAGTGTCCACGAGTACTTACGGTCAGGGGGGGTCCTGCGTTTTGAGGCTGTAGGCATTGTTGGGAACTCCAGCTGGTCGTCAGTCAAGGTGGACTTGAGCTCAGGGGAGCCAGGGGACATCATTGGCACCAGTGACCCTGCTCAGTTGGCGTTGGGGGGAGGGGTGCAGTGGTTGCTGTAGTGTCAGATTTTCCTTTACCATCAGTCTGCAGGAGAGGGTGCCTGTGTGCAGGGGCTGCAGGTGTCTTAGAGGAGTCCAGAGGGGTTTCACTCGGATAGACCCTGGCTCAGGACAGCTGGGAAGCCCTGCTGGCACCATTGGTGGGCTTCTCACTGGGTCAAGGTCGTCGGGTGCAGAGGTCACTTCAGGTGTCTGGTCTCCAGGCTGTAGAGTCCTTGTTGGATACTTTGTTGCTGAGCAGGTCTACTGCTCACAGGGATCTGTCTTTTTAGAAGACAGGCAGGCTTCCTGGGTTTCTTGAAGCTGCAGGCTGAGTCTTTTTGTGCAGTCAATTAGGTGGTAGCCAATGGGCTCACCACATTTAGGGTGACTACACCCTTTCTATGACCACTTTTGCTGGGCAGTGGGCATAACCCCCAGCCCTTGTCTAATTCCTTCCAAACAAGATGGAGGAGTTTAAAAAGTAGTGTCCACTTCAGCTCGTCCACCTTAGGGTTGGGGCAGGCATGAAGTGGGCACTCCACAAGTGAGGTCAGGACAGGGGGAATTCGTCATCTCTGCCATTTGGAGAGACCTGGGCTGCATGTCAAAGGTGGCAAGGCCTTTGAAGCTCCCCGCCCTAGAATGTCCATCCTGCTCTGGACGAGATGGCCTTTGTTCTGAGCCTCTAAGAGTGTTTGCCCTCCCCTCAGGGGGCCAGAACTTGGTCTAGGGTGGCTTAATTGGTTTGGACCAGTCAGTGAACACACTGGTAGTAGATAGATTTTCAGGGGGCGCCTCTAAGGTGCCTTCTGTGTGCATTTTTTAATAGATCCATCACTGGGGGTCAGTGGGGCATTTTTATTCTGAGATATTTGATACCAAACATCCTAGGATTCAAAGAAGCCATCATAATGACCAGTATCCAGCATATGCATTTAAAATGGCTTCCCTGTGCACTTACTATGTCTCAGAATCGACAAAGACATAACAGGGACATATGTGCTCATGCAGACATACCCTCACATGTGCTGGGATGCACCCTGCCTCAGGGGTGACTTACACCTGCAGTATTAAAGGACACAACACAGGGGTGTACGGCAGGTCCTGTTTTCAATTCGACTTGCACCAACACATGGAGTTTGGAGTGGCAGCACTTGTGTGAGTTTGGTGAGGGGACTTTGAGGGTGGCACATTTGGTGCTTCATCCCTCAGAGACTTTCCTTAGTACCTCAGGCCTTCGGTACCAGGGGTACCATTTACAAGGGACTTAGTCTTACAAAACAAATCTGCAGTTTTGGAAAAAGAGATCTGGCACTGGGGACCTGGTTAGCAGGGATCCAGTGCACTAACAGTCAAAAATCACACCACAAATCAAGCAAAAAGTGTGAGTTGGAGGGTAACCATGTCAAAAGAGGCAATTTTTCTACAACAGTCAGGTCCGAAGGGACCAGTACTTTGCCCGCTCGGTCCTACAGGTCTTCCTAGTCTGATTTGAGTTCGCAGACCCACCTCCGGGGATGGTATTGCTTCTGTGTCTATTCTAAGATAAGGAACCTGCAACTTGAAGTCTCTATCAGATGAAGAAGTTAGTTACCTCCGGTAACTAATTATCTGAGATTCCTTACCGACCCACCTATCCTACCCTCTCTCGGATGCCATCTAACAGCACCCACGGGTACTGCGCGAGGAAAAATCTCCAGATCCAGATTGATGCTTGGGGGAAATTATAAGGTAAGGAATCTGCAATTAGTATATGTCTCTACCAGATAATTTGTTACCAAAGGTAAGTAACTTGTTCACCTAGACAACTGGTTAATATAAAGTAATATCTTCAGAGGAAACACTGAAGCATTTTCAAATATGCCTGAACACTCTGACCTAATTTGGGTCCTCAGGTAAACCTCAGGAAACCTACCATCGCCCAAGTGCAAAACGTATACTCTCTGGAGCTGTAATAGATACACTATCCGAAAAAGTATATCTCTCGTTGGAGAGACTATCAATAATTCACACACTATTACAAACTCCTCATCTGACAAATATCATCCCTACTGGGATCAATGGCATCTTGCATTTTTCAGGTACCTGATGCCGGGCATTACATGAGGCCTTTACAGCAATGCCTAGAAGAGTGGTGGAACCAGTTCTTGGACAGCTGGGAAAAGAAGTTGATTCAGTCACAGATTGGCATTCAGTCACTTTAATGGTACATCAGATTGACAAAGGTAATGAAAGGGACCTCATTCCATCAGGATGTTCCAGGACAATTCTAGGCAGTCACACCTCTCCAAGGATGGGGAGCACACGCGGCCAATTAAGTACCCTAGGATTATGGTCAGACAAAGCCAAACCTACAACATCAACCTGCTAGATTTGACAGCAATTCTTCTAGCGTTGAAATCCTTTCTTCTGCCATCAAACAACTTCTATGCTCTTTCAGAGTGGCAATACAACAACCTTATCAAGCTGTGAGGAATGCATTCAAGGCCTCGGTCCCTAGAGTCACAAGCCACATGGAAATGGCTCATTGCAATAAACTTAACAATTACATCAGTACGTCTCCCAGGTGTTCAAAACATAAAGTGGACTCCCTCAGTTGAACTTTCCAAGAAAATCACAACTGTATCCTAAATGCAAAGTCATTGGAAAAAATTCCAAGGCTGGGATATCTTCAAATAAACTTGTTTGCTGACGCAAAAAGATGAGGCCTCCGGATTCTACCAGCCAGGGTTGAAGGAGAATGCCCTTTTCATAGACTGGTCAGAGAATTTTCGTTTCTCATTTCTGCCACTTCCCCTCGTACCAACAATTCTGATCGCCAGAATGATAATGACACGCAGTTTTACCAGTCCAAGACCAGAATGATGATAGCACCGGAATGGCCTCATCAGTAGTGAGTTCATCAATCACTTACATGAACATCCACACGAGATTTCCATGCACACAGGTTCTCCTGTACCAACTCAGGGTCCAGATCCCATGACTGAACTTAGCATCCTGGCTTCTGAATTCCTGAAATATGGTCATCTAGGTCTTCCACAAGACTGCATGATCATTCTGCATGAAGCTAAATGACCTTCCACTAGAAAATTATATGCCTTTACGTTGAAGATTTTGCATGTGGTGTATTCAGAACAACCACAATCGATCTTCGTGTCAAGAAGATGTACTGACAACATACCTACTTCATCAGTCAAGGTCTGGTTTACAATCTTCTTCTGTTAAAGGACACCTTGCAGCCATATCTGCGCCTCTGAAATCTTCATCACACGCCTTATTTAAAATGCCTCTGGTTAAAGTATTTTTTTTTTTTTTAGAAAGTATTAAATAGGTTCCACAAACCCCCACCCTCATTGTTAAGTCCCTTTCTCCTCCTTGCAATTTTTAAATTATGGAACCATCTTTTGAACCCAATCTCAAAGACTCTCCACAACATCTTTCATGGAAATCAGCTTTCTTAGTTGCTAGTAGCTCTGCGTGCAGAATGAAACTCGGGCTGTATGTGCTGCTGAATTATACCCAGTATTAATTGAGTGGTAATGAGAACACACCCCAGTTTTCTTACTTGTCTGGTTTCAGATTTTCACATTAACCATACCATCTCCTTTGGCTACGTTCTTTCCTAATCCATCAGCTCCAGCAGAGAAGCAGATTCCAAAGGAGGGAGAGCTACTGCTATAGCCCTTCTAAGAAATGTTCACATTTTAGAGATTTGTAAAGCTGCTGCTTGGAGATATTAAATACTTTTATTGGACACTGCTGTCTAGATTCAGACTACAGAGTTGATATTAAATTAGGGCAGGCTTATTTGAGGAACATTTTGTACGTGGTTGCTGAAACTGTTTCACTTCAGCTTACTTATGGGATGGGCATGTTATTCTATTCAGTGCTCACGGCTATTGAAGAGACTCTTGTGTAGGAGAACGAAATGTTACCTGTAATCCTAGTTCTCTTCCAGGAGAATCCTCATCAAAGTCACAAGCAACCCTCCCACCTCCCAGACAGGTACTACTACAGATTTCAACGATTTTTTTACCCAGGAGCCTCTAGTTTATGTTAAAAAAAAAAAAAAAATGACCTGTGAGGCGTGATAAGATGCAGGGTGTTTTGTGAGGTTCGTAAAAGCACAGTGCCAGCTTTTCTTTTGTATGACTTGCATTGCAACCTGTTGGCTAACAATGTCACACGTTCCCTTTTCTTTTCCTTTTGAAATAAAAGGATTTGGGAAAGATTTTTTGTGGTCACTTTTCTGTCAGACTAATTGGTTTCTTTGTTAAAATGAAAATTAAATACAATCTGGCCATTTTCAGCCTTCCTTTAGGCTGAAAATATGTGTAATGTACTGTTGTAGAGTTAAATATACATATATGTATAATTTTAAAATTGTTCTGGGATCCCCATGTGTTGGTCGGGACTACTCAATGCTCATGAGGATTCCACTGGAAAAGAACTAAGGTAAGTGAGTAACGTTTCCATATTTCTGATTTTACTAACCGCTTCTAACATTTGCATTCTCTACCGCATGACAGTGAGGAAATCGTTTTTTTGCTGTGGGAGATGGAGATGATGGGGCAAAGGAGATAATTAGTTTTTGTAGCCTGCAGATGTAATAGAAGTAGGAGATTACCACTTAGGACGATGTTAAACTTAGAAGAGAGCAACAAATCCCTATCGAGCCTTGGACTGACGTACACTGAATTAGAGGGCCGTCCCTCTATTTAGGAGCTGTGCGAGTGAAGAACCCTTTTAGTGGCCGATATGGATGCCAGAACGACTTTGTGGTGAACAGAATGGAGTTTGCAGAGCCGTTTGGAAGGGTCTGTGTGAACGAGGAAATCATTGTGACGGAAGAAAATAAATAAGGCAGATGTGGCAAAGGATACTGTCCTGGGTATGCTACTAAAAAAAGCCTAACTGGATTAGATTGCAGAGATTTTTGACGGAGTGGTAGTCAGTAATCATCTAGAAAACTCCTCTCTGAAGGGTTTTGCCGACAAGGAGAGGAACTAGACTGGTAGTTGGGTGAATGGTTTGAGCCAACCCACCCCATTTAGGGCAGAGAATGGTACGGATAGGGAGTGGTATGCAACTGCATAATCAACTGCTCACTTTTTTAGTACAGTGATGTGTTATAAGCAGGAGAGGTCTTTACATTTTGAGATGAAGCAGGTACACAAAACTGTGTTGGGATTTGATACAGAAATGAGGACAGTTGGGTTGTTTGGATCTTTGAAGAAAGAAAGGTTTCACATTTGTAATCCATGTTCCTATGTAATCATTTGAAGAGATGCGTGGAAGGTAAGGGAAGCAAGTAGTGATTAAAGTGTCCTTAGTGGTTTATATGGATAAGAATAAATGGCGAGGATAAGGATTATATAGAAGAGTTTGGCTATAATGGAAGGATATCCGGTAATAGTTTGAGATTGAGTTTTGTGGTGTGAGCTATCTGAGAAAGAAGTTCATGCATGCAAAGGCAGTATCCTTCTTTGGTTAAAAGTGGAGGTTTGAGAGAGTAAATCTGCAAAGGAGGAGAGAGTGGTCAGCTGAATCTTTGTGACAACTGTGCTTACCACTATCTCATGAACAATGTGGTGTGGCAAAGATGCATAGTTGGTTTTGTCTAGAATATGAATGCCTATGGTCTTTCAAAATGTGATGCTTGTTAAATTGTAAATAGGTAATTTGGTAACAGTATATTAATACAAATACTCTTTCCCATCAGAGTCCATACTGGAAAGAAGCACTAAACATTCTGAAACTGGTGGTGTCTCGATCGGCAAGTTTGGTTGTTCCTAGTGATGCTCCAAAGACAAACACAGGAGAATTAGGATCTCCTGAAATATCTTTTGCAAAAATCTTCAGTTGTCCATCCAAAGAACTTCCTGGAAAGACGCTAGACTTTCATTTTGATATTACAGAGGTGGGTAATGGACTTAAACAAAATTGAAGGATCTCATTAATATGTTTATTAATGTTTTTGTGGACACTCAGCATGTTTATCTGAATATACACTCACTGTTAAGAGGCACAATCCAAAGGCCGTATAAAGTTGGCAGGTAGCAGAGCTTGCACCCTCCCTTTACCATTGAATGCCACACTTGTGCTTGAAATCTCACACATGAGATATGTGATGTGGTTATCTGCACTGCATTCTAGGGGACACAAATGATAGCCACTGTGGGTAACCTGATACTGAGAGATGTGGTCTGAAGCAATTAACAATCTCACTGAGCTTCTGGGTCAGTATGAATGATCTGATAGTCATCTAGTCATAGATTTCTTACTTTAAAATCCTCCCCAGGCGTGAGCTTGGATCCGTGAACATCTGTTCACTAGTACATCTGCGCATCGGTAAAGGGCATCACGTGACTTGGTGTCGATGTCATCCACCGGATGTGATGTCAAACAGGTCCATATAACCCTCTCAGCGACCTCAGTTCCTGCATTTATGCATTAGCAACACGGACCCTGTAACAGTTGGTTTGGCCATTTTCGGCTTACTTTGTCATTTTCGTCGACGGAGCAGTGTGCTTTTGCTGTCCATGTCTTCAGGCTTTTGGCCCTGTGGGTCCTGTGGACAACAAATGCCTAATACGGACCCCCACTCTCTGTTTGTTTGTGGTGCCTGGAAGAGCACCACGACGAGACTCCTGTCAGTGTCTCCGGCCCAAGGCTCTGCAGGAATTACATATGAAGCTTCTAGTGTTGCAGATGTTGGAGCAGTCCCAGTCTGCATGTCGGTCACAGTCTCCTTCTCGTACCGAAGTCCAGTCACAGGCCCGGTCATGGAGTTGTTCTCATAGATGTCTTTCTTCGTTGACATCACGAGGTAAGTCCCGACGTAGGCGGTCAAAGTCGCAGAAGTTACCGACTTCCCCGTGTTTGGCCTCTCACCATTCTTCGGCTGAGGAGTCGAGGCCTGAGTCTGCCCTGCATTTCTCTCCCTTTCCCGGGCTGACGATCACCCAGATGCGTGAATTCTACAATTCCCTTCAGGCTATTTTTGGAAACTCACTTTCCCCTGGAGCGCCTGGTGGCCCCAAGGAGGTACAAGAGATCTTGAATGAGTACATGCTGGCGGCCTCACCCTTGACTTCAGTTAGGCCTCTGACTATAGTTGATGAAGCCGCTACAATGCCGGTGCACAGCCTTTCGGGATTCACATCTTCTGCGCTGGCATCTGATCAGCCAACTCCGGCGGTGCCGATCGACCCTGCGTCCCTTTCCCTGTCTGAAGTTGGCATAGACATCAAGGATTTGCCTTCTCTGCTCCTCTCGACGTTGGGTACGGTGACAGTCATGCCAGTTATCCCTGACCCCACGCCACATTCTGGGAGTCCCGTCTTGTTTGTATTTCTGTGGGACATGGTTAAGAGGCTATGGATATACCACACATTTCACAGGTTTAGCAGCCTCTTATACAGCATAGCTGATTTATCTACGGCTAGTGGTTTGGATTGTTCCCCAGCCTCAAGCCTTCTTTCATCCCCTGACCTTACTACGACAGCAAGTTCCTCTCTAGCTGACATGCTGAGAAGGGTTGCTGTGATTTTGGTTTTGACACATCATTTAGTGGAATTGTCCTCTGATCCTCTCATTAATGTTCTTCATCAAGGACAAACTGGAGTTGAACCTGTGCTTCCTTACAGTGACACAGGGGCCACTGTTGATCGGCTATATCTCATAGGCACCGGCCAGACCCGGGTAATCCAGATTGTTTAATTAGACATCCTACTCACCATAGTTTGGCAGTACAGGCTTGTAAGGAAATGCCTCCTTGGCAGGGTTACCCCCTGACATTTTGCCTTTGCTGATGCTAAGTTATGATTTGAAACTGTGCTGGGACCCTGCTAACCAGGCCCCAGCATCAGTGTTCTTTCCCTAAACTGTACCTTTGTCCCCACAATTGGCACAACCCTGGCACTCGGGTAAGTCCCTTGTAACTGGTACCCCTGGTACCAAGGGCCCTGATGCCAGGGAAGGTCTCTAAGGGCTGCAGCATGTCTTATGCCACTCTGGGGACCCCTCACTCAACACATGCATACTGCCTCATAGCTTGTGTGTGCTGGTGGGGAGAAAATGACTAAGTCGACATGGCACTCCCCTCAGAGTACCATGCCAACCTCCCACTGCCTGTGACATAGGTAAGTCACCCCTCTAGCAGGCCTTCCAGCCCTAAGGCAGGGTGCACTATACCACAGGTAAGGGCATATGTGCATGAGCATTATGCCCCTACAGTGTCTAAGCAAACCCTTAGACATTGTAGGTGCAGGGTAGCCATACTGAGTATATGATCTGGGAGTTTGTCAAACACGAACTCCACAGTTCCATACTGGCTACACTGAATTCTGGGAAGTTTAGTATCAAACTTCTCAGCACAATAAATGCACACTGATGCCAGTGTGCAACTTATTGTAAAAAGCACCCAGAGAGCATCTTAGAGATGCCCCCTGAATATCAGTCCGCCGCCTAGTGCTATGCTGACCAGTTTCTGCCAGCCTGCCACAACCAGACGAGTTGCTGGCCACATCGGGAGAGTGCCTTTGTCACTCTGTGGCCAGGAACAAAGCCTGTACTGTGTGGAGGTGCTTCTCAACCCCTCCTGCAAGAACTGTAACACCTGGCAGAGATCCTCAAAGGCTCATGCCTTTTGTTACAGCACCCCAGGGCATCCCAGCTAATGGAGATGCCCGCCCCTCCGGCCACTGCCCCCACTTTTTGGTGGTAAGGCTGGAGGAGATAATGAGAAAAACAAGGAGGAGTCACCCACCAGTCAGGACAGCCCCTAAGGTGTCCTGAGCTGAGGTGCCCCCTGCCTTTAGAAATCCTCCATCTTACGTTTGGAGGATTCCTCCAATAGGATTAGGGATGTGCCCCCTCCCCACAGGGAGGAAGCACAAAGAGGGTGTTGCCATTGGCTACTGCCCCCTAGACCTAAACACACCCCTAAATTTAGTATTTAGGGGCACCCCAGAACCCAGGAAATCAGATTCCTGCAACCTGAAACAAGAAGGTCTGCTGACCTGAAAGCCCTGCAGAGACAACAGAGACAACTGCTTTGGCCCGATCCTTTTCAAAGAAAACTGCAACAGCAATGCATCCGACAGGGACCAGCGACCTCTGAAGCCTCAGAGGACTGCCCTGAACCAAAGGACCAAGAAACTCCTGTGAGCAGCGGCTCTGCTCAACAGCAGCAACAACTTTTCGACAACTTTTAAAGACCTCACTCTTCCCACCGCAAGCGTGAGACTTCACCCTCTGCACCCGACACCCCCGGCTCGAGCTCCAGAGAACCAACACTACAGGGAGGTCTCCCAGACGACTGCGACCTCGTGAGTAGCCTGAGAAGACCCTCCTGGATCCCCACAGCGACGCATGCAGAGAGAATCAAGTGGCTTCCCTGACCTCGACTGCCTGTAACAAGGACCCCAATGCCTGGACCAAGCACTACACCCGCAGCCCCCAGGACCAGAAGGAACCGACCCTTAGTACCAGAGTGACCACCAGGCGACCCTCTGCCTAGCCCAGTCGGTGGCTGGCCCGAGAAGCTCCCCAGTGTCCTGCCTGCACCGTTAGAGTGACCCCCGTGTCCCTCCATTGATTTTAATTACAAACCCGACGCCTGCTTTGCACACTGCACCCGGCCGCCACTGTGCAGCTGAGGGTGTGTTTTGTGTGCCTACTTGTGTCCCCACCAGTGCTCTACAAAACCCCCCGGTCTGCCCTCCGAAGACGCAGATACTTACCTGTAGGCAGACTGGAACCGGAGCACCCCTGTTCTTCATAGGCACCTATGTGTTTTGGGCACCTCTTTGACCTCTGCACCTGACCGGCCCTGAACTGCTGGTGTGGTAACTTTGGGGTTGCCTTGAACCCCCAACGGTGGGCTGCCTATGTGCAGGAACTGAGACTTGTAAGTGTCTTACTTACCTGACAAACTAACCATTACTTACCTCCCGAAGGAACTGTTGACTTTTGCACTGTCCCCACTTTCAAAATAGCTTATTGCCATTTTTACTAAAACTGTATATGGTATTGCTCTAATTCAAAGTTCCTAACTTACCTGTGTGGAGTACCTTGCATTTTATGTATTTACTTCAAATCTTGAACTTGTGGTTCTAAAAATAAATTAAGAAAAAATATTTTTCTATATAAAAAAACGTTTGGCCTGGAGTTAAGTCTTTGAATATGTGTTCCTCATTTATTGCCTGTGTGTGTACAAAAATTGCTTAACACTGCCCTCTGATAAGCCTACTGCTCGACCACACTACCACAAAATAGAGCATTAGAATTATCTGATTTTGCCACTATCCTACCTCTAAGGGGAACCCTTGGACTATGTGCATGCTATCTCTTTACTTTGAGATAGTATATACAGAGCCTACTTCCTACAGACAATCCAGGATACACATCCATAAAGACACAGGAAGGATTGTTACTGCACCTCCTTTAAAAAGAAAAAGGAAGCTGGCTTTCCAAGAGGAACTGGACACTGTACATCCACCAGCAAAGATGTAAAAGCGAAAGGAGAAGCCAATACCTCCTTATACTTCTCCTTCTCATTCTCCACAATTATTTGTCTCACCCCACACCAACCCTCCACCAATGCCTTCTCCAACACACTCATTTTATTCACAAGAAGATATAGCAGACCCATGGGATCTTTATGACCCTGATCCCATCCCAGATAATGGCCCAGGTACTTACCTATCCAAATCATCTCCACCTGAAGATACCACATCATACAACCAGGTCATAGCCAGGGCTGCAGCTTATCATGGGGTAACCATGCATTCAGAGCCAGTAGAAGAAGAATTTTTATTTAATACATTATCTTCAACATACTCCAAGTACCAGTGCCTCCCAATGTTACCAGGCATGGAATAAAACACAGATCAAATTTTTAGTGAGCCTGTAAAATCTAGAATTATCACACCTAAAATAGAGAAAAATATAAGCCTGCACCCTCTGACCCAGATTATATTATTCATCAGGTGCCTCCAGATTGAGTGGTGGTTAGTGCAGCACGAACAAGGGCAAATAGCCAGTCTTCAGGAGATGCACCTCCTCCTGGTAAAGAGAGCAGAAAATTTGACACTGCTTGGAAAAGAGTTGCTTCTCAGGCAGCAAATCAGAGAATTGCTCATTCTCAAGCACTGCTAGCCCGCTATAATAGAGCCCATTGGGATGAGATGCAGAATATCATACAGCATCTCCCAAAAGTACTCCAAAAGCGGGCACAACAAGTGGTAGAGGAAGGGCAAGCCATTAGTAACAATCAAATAAGATCTGCCCTTGATGCTGCTGATACAGCTGCAAGGAGCCTAAACACGGCCATCACAATCAGAAGACATGCATGGCTATGCTCCTCTGGTTTTAGACCAGAAATTCAACAGGCTGTCTGTACTTCACATGACTTTTGATAAGAGGCACCTCTTTGGCCCAGAAGTGGACACTTCAATTGAAAAATTGAGAAAGGACTCGTATACTGTGAAAGCAATGGACGCTTTGTACACCACATAGAGGTTAATTTCGCAGGCCTCAGATTCGAGGAGGTTTTTAAGCACAATCCTCAGAGGCTTCTACCTCACAAACAAAGCAACCATATCAAACCCAGTATCAACGCGGTTGGTTTAGAGGAACATATAGAGGTCAATACCCTAGGAATAGAGGTAAATTCCAAACCTCCAAACAAACAACAACACAACCAAAGCAGTGACTTCCTTCCCTCTCTTCCACTCCACACATCTCCTGTGGGGGGAAGACTACAGCAGTTCCACTCTCATTGGCAAAATATCACCACATATAACTGGGTATTATCAATTATCCGCAATGGCTATTGCCTAGAATTGATAACCACCCCTTCAAAACATTCCACCAATATATCACAAGTTGTCCCCAGAACATACAGTTCTGTTACAACAAGAGGTTCAACTCTACTCCTCAAACATACAATAGAATTAGTTCCACAGTCCCAACAAAGAACAGTAGTATACTCACTATATTTCCTAATTCCCCAAAAAGATAGCACCCTCAGGCCAATATTAGACCTCTGGCCCCTCAATCTTTACATCTTGTCAGAACATTTCCATATGGTAACTCTGCAAGATGTTATTCCACTGCTGCAAAAACAAGATTTTATGACTGCTCTAGACCTCAGAGATGTGTATTTCCACATACCCATCCACCCAGCTCATAGAAAATACCTCAGGTTTGTAACAGCAGGAAAACAATACCAGTTCAAAGTGTTGCCATTTGGCATAACAACAGCCCCAAGGGTGTTCACAAAGTGTCTAGCAGTAGTAGTGGCATACTTAAGAAGACAACACATCCATGTATTTCCATATCTAGACCATTTGCTAATAAAATCAAGCAATAGTACACAATGCCAAAAACATACATGTTATGTGATTGAAACTCTGCACATACTAGGATTTTCTATAACCTACCAAAAGTCACACCTTCAACCAGCACAGCTACAACTGTATCTAGGTGCTATCCTAAAAACTCAACTAGCTCTAGCGTACCCAAATATCCAAACGATGCTAGCTTTCCAAAATCTAATCCACTCTTACAGCCAAATCAACAATACACTGTAAGATTTATCATGAAGATTTTAGGAATGACGGCATCTTGCATGTCAATAGTCCCACATGCAAGATTAAACATGAGGCCCTTACAACAGTGCCTTGCACAACAATGGTCACAGGCACACAGTCAACTTCAAAACCTAGTGTTGAATGACAGCCAAACACATATGTCCCTTCAATGGTGGAATCGCAGCAATTTAATGAAGGGGTGGTTGTTTCAAGACCCTGTGCCTCAGACCATAATTACAACAGATGCATCAATGATTGGTTGGGGAGCTCACCTAAACAATCACACCATTCAAGGGCAATAGGATGTCAAAAAGAAACAGCTACACATAAACCACTTAGAATTATTAGCTGTGTTCCTTGCCCTAAAAGCATTTCAACGTCTTCTCAAACAGAAGAATGTTCTCATAACAGACAACATTACAACCATGTATTATCTCAACAAACAGGGAGGGACAATTTGGAAATGGACAATTCACAATCAGATTCATCTACTAGCACAATACATTCCAGGAATAGACACTCAGTTGGCAGATCTCCTCAGCAGAAATCACCAACAGACACACGAATGGGAGGTTCACCCCAAGTACTTCAAAAGTAGTTTCAAATGTGGGGAACACCAGACATAGATCTATTCGCAACAAGCGAAAACACAAAATGCCAAAACTTTGCATCCAGACACCCACATCCCCTATCCAAGGGCAATGCTTGATGGATCAATTGGTCAGGGATATTTGCTTACGCTTTTCCCCCTCTCCTTCCATATCTGGTCAACAAATTGCATCAAACGTCACTCAACATGATACTCATAGCACCAACATGGGCAAGCCAGCCTTGGTACACAACACTATTAGACCTATCTGTAGTACCTCACTCCAAACTCCCAAACAGACCAGATTTGTTAACACAAAACAAAGGTCAAATCAGGCATCCAAACCCTAATGCTCTCAATCTAGCGATTTGGCTCCTGAAGTCATAGATTTTGGTTACTTAAATCTTTCAGCTGAATGGATGGAAGTAATTAAACAAGCACGAAAACCCACTACTAGACAGTGCTACGCAAACAAGTGGAAAAGATTTGTCTACTATTGTCAGTCTAAGACCATAGATCCACTTACAGCATCTATACAAGATACTGTATGCTATTTACTTCATTTACAGAAATCAAATTTGGCTTTTTTCTCCATAAAAATACACCTAACTGCATACTCACAAACTATTCAACATACATCTCTATTCAGAGTTTCTGCTATCAAAGCCTTCATGGAAGGATTAAAATGCATCATTCCACCCAGAACACCACCAGTTCCATCGTGGAATTTAAATATTGTACTTACAAGAGTCCTGGGACCACCTTTTGAACCCATGCATTCTTGCCAAATTCAATTTTCAACATGGAAGGTCGCCATCCTTGTAGCTATTACTTCTTTAAGAAGAGTTAGTGAAATACAAGCATTCAATCTTCAAGAACCTTTTTCCCAAGTGCACAAACATATGGTTGTACTAAGAACAAATCCAAAATTTTTACCAAAAGTAGTATCTCATTTTCACATCAATCAAACAGTGGAATTGCCAGTCTTCTTTCCACAGGCAGAACGAGCTCTTCATACCCTAGATCGAAAAAGAGCTCTTATGTACTACATAGACAGAACTAAACAGTTTAGGAAAACAAAACAACTTTTTGTTGCTTTCCAACATCCACATACAGGCAATCCTATATCAAAAGAAGTTTTAGCAAGATGGATTGTTAGATGTATACATACATGTTAAATCAAAGCAAAAAGACAACTTTTGATCACTCCTAAAGCACATTCTAAAAGAAAGAAGGGTGCAACAATGGCATTTTTAGGAAACATACCAATGGTTGATATATGTAAAGCAGCTACATGGTCAACCCCTCATACATTTACAAAACACTACTGTGTTGATGTTTTCTCCCAGCAATAAGCCACCGTAGGCCAAGCTGTCTTAAGAACATTATTCCAAACAACTTCAACTCCTATAGACTAGCCAACGCTTTTTGGGAAGAGTAACTGCTTTGTAGTCTATGCATAGCATGTGTATCTGCAGCTACACATGCCATTGAACGGAAAATGTCACTTACCCAGTATACATCTGTTTGTGGCATGTAGTGCTGCAGATTCTCATGCACCCTCCCTCCTCCCCGGACGCCTGTAGTCGTTTAAGTTACAAACATTTGTACATACATTTACATGGACATCTCTTTTCTTTTATATACTCTTATCACTCCTTTCTTCACCCTCTGCGGGAAAACAATCTAACAACGGAGTCGATGCCCATGCGCAATGGTACAGAGAGGAGGAGTCACTCGATCCCATGACTCCGAAAAGACTTCTTTGAAGAAAAGCAACTTGTAACACTCCGAGCCCAACACTAGATGTCGGAATGGATATGCATAGCATGTGAATCTGCAGTACGTGCCACGAACAGATGTACTCTGGGTAAGTGACATTTTCCGTATATACATCCTAGCAGCGGTCGTTCTAGTTAGGAACATGTTTCCATATAAAAAGCGTTTCTTGACTTGCCTGTATCTTTGGCACAGCACTATTGGACGAATCTTCATGAAATGTTCCAAAACAAGTAACCTGGTGATTCTTGTTGCACAGAGAAAGTTTCGGGATGATTAGTTAAGTGGGGGCCGAGAAAAAGGAGGGGTCAAAAAAGCTGCATTTCCCATGTTAATTCCCATAGGACTTATGAACAATGCTACAGCCCGAACCACTGGACAGAATTACACCAAATTTGGCAAAACACTAGGTTTCGGTAAGCAGATTACGCTTGCGCTTATTAGGTGTAAATCCATTCAGGAGATATTAAAAGTGGAACTAATTTGTATCTCTGAGGTCGCAACGATTAAGAGTTCGTGCATGGCAAATGCACAGCTCTGATTGGCTACCTACACTTAAACCAGGAAGTGTGGGCACCACTAAAAAGTTAATTAAAAAAAAAAGACAAGGGGCCACGGTAGAGGCACCCTGACCCCTTAGTTCTGGTGCTGGCGTCTGGGACCCCCAATCCTCACCCCAGGCTAAAAACGCAACAATTTTTTTTTTTTAAATTGCAGCGATTTTGCAACGATGTCGCAAATTTGCAGAAACCTGTTTTTAAAAAAAGTGTATGATCCTGTGCTTGTAGTTTTTTCAAGCCCCTGGGTGGCCACGTCCCGGGGGCATTCATGTTTTGGAGGTGGGGGACATCCCTTGGGACCACTACCTCCCTGGGCAGTTGTTAAAATGGATGAGGGGGTCCGCCTGGCCTCATTGCAGAGACAGAGGAAACAATTGCTCTCACAGAGAGGGAGATGCTCTAGCAGCTCTCTCTCTGAGAGAGCAGTGCTGTCTCCCGCAAGCGGTGTGTTGGCCAGCTAGGACTGTGGAGGCCTTGAGGCTCTCCCCACAGTCTCCAACATTGTGACTGGGTGCTGTGGGAGGCACCCAGGTCCCATGGCCGGGTTAGGGGAATGGGGTTCCCAGGGCTGAGGTCGGTCTAGGGAGGGGGACCACGTTTCCCCCACCCAAAAGAAAATTAGGCCGGTCCCCAGGGCCAAGATCAGTCAGCTGGGGGGGCAGCTCCCGTCCCCTAAAAAAAAATCTCTCTCTCTCTCTCTATATATATATATATATATATATATATATATATATATATATAATATATATATATATATATATATTCGATGGCATGTGTAGCTGCAGATACACATGCTGTGCACAGTCCGCCGTCTGGTGTTGGGCTCGGAGTGTTACAAGTTGTTTTTCTTCGAAGAAGTCTTTTCGAGTCACGAGACCGAGGGACTCCTCCCACTTCGATTCCATTGCGCATGGGCGTCGACTCCATCTTAGATTGTTTTTTTTCCGCCATCGGGTTCGGAGGTGTTCCTTTTCGCTCCGTGTTTCGGGTCGGAAAGTTAGTTAGAATCTCGGAAAAAAACGTCGGTATTGTTGCGTTCGGTATCGGGTTAGTTAGAACAAATCGACACCGAATTTTGAAGAGCTCCGGTGGCCCTTCGGGGTAATTTCGATCCCCCGTCGGGGCCTGGTCGGCCCGACCGCGTGCGACTTCAAGACTGATGTAACGGACCCCGTTCCGCTTCTGTCCAAAATGCCATAACAAATATCCGTATACGGATCAGCATCTGGTCTGTAACTTGTGCTTGTCCCCCGAGCACAAGGAGGATACGTGTGAAGCCTGTCGAGCGTTTTGGTCGAGGAAGACGCTGAGAGACCGAAGAGCCAGGAGATTACAAATGGCATCCACGCCGACAGGTCAACAACGGTTCGAGGAGGAAGAAGAAGCTTTCTCCATCCACGAGTCGGATTCAGAAGAACTCGACGCCGAAGAAACAACAACCGTGAGTAAGACGTCGAAAATAAGGACTCACGAAAAGTCCACAAAAGCCCAGGGGACGCCACCGCCAACAGGCCATGGCTTAACCCAAAAACTAGGTGACCGACCCAAGGCACCAAAAAAGGGCATGCTGGTGTCGAAGTCATCCGACTCCGGTCGTGATACCGCCACACAGCAACCTCGGAGCCGAGACAGCGGCTCCGAGAAACTTCGGCACAGAGACAGCGGCACCGAAGATATTCGGCACCGAGACACCGCGCCGAAACCAAAGAAAATTTCTTCGGAGCCGAAAAAGACTTCCAAAAAGGTTTCGGTCCCGAAACATCCAGCCTCGGAGCCGAAAACTAGTTCCTATACAGAGGAACAAGGGTTAACCACCCAATTACATAGATTTGGAGAGGAGCTTCAAGCTGTAGAGCCTGACTACACGCAGAGAAGGCTTCATATTCATGAAGACACAGGGAAGATAACCACTCTTCCCCCAATCAAGATTAAAAGGAAACTTGCCTTTCAACAAGGGGACAAGCAACCACAGGCAAAGGTGGCAAAGAAAACAACCCCACCACCTTCTCCACCACCATCAACACATGCATCACCAGCGACAACTCCACCACTAATGCACTCACCAGCTCATACCACAATGAGTCAGGATGATCCCGATGCATGGGACCTCTACGATG
Organism: Pleurodeles waltl; assembly: GCF_031143425.1. Classification (NCBI taxonomy): domain Eukaryota; kingdom Metazoa; phylum Chordata; class Amphibia; order Caudata; family Salamandridae; genus Pleurodeles; species Pleurodeles waltl. The sequence continues at coordinate 982,454,222 of NC_090437.1, forward strand.
CTCCAGTGTCTGACAATAGCCCAGACTCTTATCCTACAAAACCGTCACCACCTGAGGACAGTACATCCTATACACAGGTGGTCGCAAGGGCAGCCGAGTTTCACAATGTCTCCTTACATTCGGAACCAATTGAGGATGACTTTCTCTTTAACACCCTATCCTCCACCCAGAGCCAGTATCAAAGCCTTCCCATGCTCCCAGGAATGCTAAGACATTCAAAACAAATATTTCAGGATCCAGTTAAAGGCAGAGCCATAACTCCAAGGGTGGAGAAAAAATATAAGCCACCGCCCACAGATCCAATATATATATTACAACACAACTAACACCAGACTCAGTAGTTGTGGGGGCAGCTTGTAAGAGAGCCAACTCTCATACCTCAGGCGACGCACCACCTCCAGACAAGGAGAGCCGCAAATTTGATGCTGCGGGAAAAAGGGTTGCTGCACAAGCAGGAAATCAGTGGCGTATTGCCAGTTCACAAGCACTTTTGGCAAGATACTACAGGGCTCATTGGGATGAAATGCAACATTTCATCGAACACTTACCCAAGGAGTTCCAAAAAAGAGCGCAACAGGTGGTAGAAGAGGGACAAAGTATCTCAAATAATGAGATACGGTCTTCCATGGATGCAGCAGATACAGCTGCAAGGACAATAAACACTGCAGTCACAATACGAAGGCACGCATGGCTGCGCACTTCTGGGTTTAAACCGGAAATCCAGCAGGCTGTGCTCAATATGCCGTTTAATGAACAGCAATTGTTTGGGCCGGAGGTAGACACTGCCATCGAAAAACTCAAAAAGGACACCGATACAGCCAAAGCCATGGGTGCCCTCTACTCCCCGCAGAGCAGAGGCACATTTCGGAAAACACCTTTTAGGGGAGGGTTTCGAGGTCAACCCACAGAAACCACAACCTCACAAACAAGGCCAACCTACCAGGGTCAATATCAGAGGGGAGGTTTTCGGGGGCAATTTAGAGGGGGCCAATTCCCAAAAAATAGGAAAATTCCAAGGCCCCAAAACCCCTCAAAATAAGCAGTGACTCACAAGTCACACACCCCCATCACATAACACCTGTGGGACGAAGGCTAAGCCAATTTTACAAACTTTGGGAGGAAATAACAACAGACACTTGGGTCTTAGCAATTATCCAGCATGGTTATTGCATAGAATTTCGCCAATTCCCTCCAAACGTCCCACCGAAAACACACAATATGTCAAAACAACATATAGATCTTCTAGGACTAGAAGTTCAAGCATTGCTACAAAAGGACGCAATAGAATTAGTGCCAATTCAACAAAAAAACACAGGAGTTTACTCACTGTACTTTCTAATACCCAAAAAGGACAAAACTCTGAGACCAATACTAGATCTCAGAACACTAAATACCTACATAAAATCAGACCACTTTCACATGGTCACGTTACAAGACGTAATCCCACTGCTCAAATAGCAAGACTACATGACAACATTAGATCTAAAAGATGCGTATTTCCATATACCAATACATCCTTCACACAGGAAATACCTAAGGTTCGTATTCCAAGGAATACATTACCAATTCAAAGTGTTGCCATTCGGAATAACAACTGCGCCAAGAGTTTTTACAAAATGCCCGGCAGTAGTAGCTGCACATATCAGAAGGCAGCAAATACATGTGTTCCCGTACTTAGACGACTGGTTAATCAAAACCAACACGCTAAAACAGTGTTCACAGCACACAAAATATGTCATACAAACCCTTCACAGGCTAGGTTTCTCCATCAACTATGCGAAGTCACACCTTTTGCCGTGTCAAACGCAGCAATACTTAGGAGCGACAATCAACACAGCAAAAGGGATTGCCACTCCAAGTCCACAACGGGTTCAAACATTTCACAAAGTAATACAGGCCATGTATCCAACACAAAAGATACAAGTCAGAATGGTAATGAAAGTACTAGGCATGATGTCTTCATGCATAGCCATTGTCCCAAACGCAAGATTGCACATGCGGCCCTTACAACAGTGCCTAGCATCACAATGGTCACAAGCACAGGGTCAACTTCTAGATCTGGTGTTGATAGACCGCCAAACATACATCTCGCTTCTCTGGTGGAACAGTACAAATTTAAACAGAGGGCGGCCTTTCCAAGACCCAGTGCCACAATACGTCATAACAACAGATGCTTCCATGACAGGGTGGGGAGCACACCTCAATCAACACAGCATCCAAGGACAATGGGACATACATCAGAGACAGTTTCACATAAATCACTTGGAAATGTTAGCAGTATTTCTAGCGCTGAAAGCATTTCAACCCATAATAACCCAAAAATACATTCTTGTCAAAACAGACAACATGACAACAATGTATTATCTAAACAAACAAGGAGGGACACACTCGACACAGTTGTGCCTCCTAACACAGAAAATATGGCATTGGGCGATTCACAACCACATTCGCCTAATAGCACAATTTATTCCAGGGATTCAGAACCAGTTGGCAGACAATCTCTCTCGAGATCACCAACAAACCCACAAATGGGAAATTCACCCCCAAATACTAAACAATTACTTTCAAATTTGGGCAACACCTCAAATAGATCTATTTGCAACAAAGGAAAACTCAAAATGCCAAAACTTCGCATCCAGGTACCCACAAGATCAATCCCAAGGCAATGCTCTATGGATGAACTGGTCAGGGATCTTTGCATACGCTTTTCCCCCTCTCCCTCTCCTTCCATATGTAGTAAACAGGTTGAGTCAAAACAAACTCAAACTCATACTAATAGCACCAACATGGGCGAGGCAACCTTGGTACACGACACTACTAGACCTGTCAGTAGTACCTCATGTCAAACTACCCAACAAACCAGATCTGTTAACACAACAAAAACAACAGAACAGACATCCAAATCCAGCATCTTTGAATCTAGCAATTTGGCTCCTGAAATCCTAGAATTCGGACACTTGCACCTCACACAAGAATGTATGGAGGTCATAAAACAAGCTAGGAAACCTACCACTAGACACTGCTACGCAAACAAGTGGAAAAGATTCGTGTATTACTGCCAGAATAATCAAATTCAGCCATTACACGCATCTCCAAAAGATATAGTAGGATATTTACTACATTTGCAAAAATCAAATCTAGCTTTCTCTTCCATAAAAATACATCTCACCGCAATATCAGCTTACCTACAAATTACTCATTCAACTTCACTATTTAGAATACCAGTCATTAAAGCGTTTATGGAAGGCTTAAAGAGAATCATACCACCAAGAACACCACCTGTTCCTTCATGGAACCTCAACATTGTCTTAACAAGACTCATGGGTCCACCATTCGAGCCCATGCATTCTTGTGAAATGCAATACTTAACGTGGAAAGTTGCATTTTTGATTGCCATCACATCTCTAAGAAGAGTGAGCGAGATTCAAGCATTTACCATACAAGAACAATCCCAAATTTGTACCAAAGGTTATCTCACCGTTCCACTTAAATCAAACAGTAGAATTACCAGTGTTCTTCCCACAACCAGATTCTGTAGCTGAAAGAGCACTACATACATTAGACATCAAAAGAGCACTAATGTACTACATTGACAGAACGAAACTAATTAGAAAAACAAAACAACTATTTATTGCCTTTCAAAAACCTCATACAGGAAATCCAATTTCAAAACAAGGCATTGCTAGGTGGATAGTTAAGTGTATTCAAACCTGCTATCTTAAAGCAAAGAGAGAGCTGCCTATTACACCAAAGGCACACTCAACCAGAAAGAAAGGGGCTACCATGGCCTTTCTAGGAAATATTCCAATGAACGAAATATGTAAGGCAGCAACATGGTCTACGCCTCATACATTTACCAAGCACTACTGTGTCGATGTGTTAACTGCACAACAAGCCACAGTAGGTCAGGCTGTACTAAGAACATTATTTCAAACTACTTAAACTCCTACAGGCTGAACCACCGCTTTTGGGGAGATAACTGCTTACTAGTCGATCCACAGCATGTGTATCTGCAGCTACACATGCCATCGAACGGAAAATGTCACTTGCCCAGTGTACATCTGTTCGTGGCATGAGTCGCTGCAGATTCACATGCGCCCACCCGCCTCCCCGGGAGCCTGTAGCCGTTTAGAAGTAGATCTTGAACATTTGTACATTTGTAAATATATTACTTTAACCTTTATTATGTACACACGTATTCATTCCAATGCATGGGCACTATTACTAACATACACAACTCCTACCTCACTCTCTGTGGGGAAAACAATCTAAGATGGAGTCGACGCCCATGCGCAATGGAATCGAAGTGGGAGGAGTCCCTCGGTCTCGTGACTCGAAAAGACTTCTTCGAAGAAAAACAACTTGTAACACTCCGAGCCCAACACCAGACGGCGGACTGTGCACAGCATGTGAATCTGCAGCGACTCATGCCACGAACAGATGTACACTGGGTAAGTGACATTTTCTATATATATATATATATATATATATATATATATATATATATATATATATTATTTTTTTTTAAATATTTATTTAGGCCAGGTCTTGGGGCCGCCCAGTCCCCCTCCCCAAAATAAATTAAATGTTTAGGCTGGGGGGATGGGATCCCTGGGGCCCCAGATCAGCCTGGGAAAGGGGGGGGGGCTGTAGGAAGCTGGCCTGGTGTGTGGTGGACACCTATGATATTTGCACCTTATACCAGGTGTAGGCAACACATATTAGTGAATGGAGACAGTGTCTAGGAAGCCAGGGCTCTCTATTGGTAGCTGTGGTGAGCAGCCAAGAATTATCTAGGAGGAGTGTAAAGCACATGCAGTACCACAGCAGTCGCACAGCAACTAATCATACCTGAAAGGAACTACACAGTGTTACAAAAATATGCTTTATTATGGTTGCACTGAACTAGATTACTTATAGGCAGTCCCCCAACTAGTGGAATGCAAAATGAAGTCCCCAACCATGGAGTAGTTAGGGGGAAGCTAGGAGAACTCGGGACACCAAGAGGTGAGTACCTAAGTGAACCCCCAGCGATGAGGAGAGCAGAAGCAAGTACCTGGTCTTCCCACTTACTAACAAGAGGACTTAGGAAGAGGAAAATTGCAAGACGAGGATCAGTCCGGTGGAACCCAAACGTGGATTCCGGGGAAAGAGGACCTGAAAAAGAAGAGGACAGAGTCCAGTCCACACAGGAGTGTCCAGACTGGGCAGGAGCCACTACCCACCTTTCTTTGGATGAAGAACCAAGTCGACGAGGGAAGATGAAGATCAGCTGTGGTGCCCAAGAGCTGCAGAAAAGTCCTTGGAGCTGTACACATGATGTCCCACAACGGACACGGGTCGCATTTGGTCACTGGTCAGGAGGACCGCCAACAACCCTTGGCAAATGCAAGTTGGAGCAAAAAAAGAGTTGCAGAACTGAAGAGGACCAGCAAGGTCCAGGGGACTCGACCCTTGAAGGGGAGTCCGGCTTGTCTGTCAGCATTCGGAAGAGCCAGCATTAGCAGTTGCAGCCCCCACAGGCAACCCACTGCGGGCAGGCACAGTAAGTTGCAGTGAGGTCCAGTCAACACACCTGAAGAGGAGTCCCACGTCGCTGGAGCAGCAGAGGAGAGACTGTCCTCGCAAGGATGAAGTGTCGGAGGCCAGGGCTACTTGGAGCCTGAAGATCCCTTGGAGCAAGAGTCATCAAGCCATGGTTGCTGCAAGAGCCGCGGTGCACAGGGGTACTGTCCTGCAAGGAGAGACAAGGGCTCACCATCTCCCAAGTTGGACAGCAGGTAGAGAGGACCAAGGGGACCACTCAGACCCACCACCTATGTGGGAGATTCTTCCTGGAGCCTGATGGAAAAAGATCCCTGCAGCAAGTCCTTGTTGCCTTAGGTGTCTGCAGATGCAGGAGAGTGACGCCTTAACTGCGAGGGTGATTCCTTCTTGCTTCTTTGTGCAGCTGATGTCTTGCCGACCCCAGAGGATGCACAGCTATGGAAATGTTGCAGTTGTTGAAAGGAGCCGGAGAAACAGTTTTGCGAGGTCGTCTCAGGAGTTGCAGACTTGATTGGTTCCTGAAGAGTCCAGTTGCGGTTCCGGTGACCAAGAGCAGAAGAGGTCGTTGCAGAGGAGTCCTGGTGGAGTCTTAAATGCCGAATCTGGAGACCCATCTGCAAGGGACTCCCCTAATACTAAAAGGGGAATTGGTCACTCTGCAGGGTGACCTCCTATCAGAGTGGGGTCACTGGCGTCAGTCTCATCTGTTCTGACCAACCAGATGCTCCCAGAGACGTCTGTACATCTTGTTTTCCAGATGGTAGAATCACGTGGCCACCTGGAGGAGCTCTGGGCACCACCCCTGGGGTGGTGATGGACAGGGGAATGGTCAGTCCCATTTTCTTTGTGTGCTTTTGCACCAGCGCAGGGACCTGTGGTCCCTGGACTGGTGCAAACCAGATTATGCAAGGAGGGCACCAAATGTGGCCTTCAAAGCAAGCCGGTGGCGTGGGGAGGCTATCACTCCCCAGCCATGTAACACCTATTTCCAACAGTGTGTGTTGATTCGTTCTCCCACAGGAAAGCCTTTGTTCTGCCTTCCCCTGCTTGAGCTGGTCAAGCAGCAGGAGGGTGGAAATCTATCTGAGGGGCTGCAGCAGTGCGAGCTGCCTGCAAACCCCGAAAGACTGGTAGGAGGAATACTCGGGGTCCTCTAAGGAGCACCCATAGTGCATGGAATCATGCCGCCAATACTGGCATTAGTACTGAGGTATGATTCAGGCATGTTTGATACCAAACACGCCCAGGTTCGGAGTTAGCATTATGTAGCTGGTCACAGGTCCAGTACATGGATTAAATGGCTTACCTGCACTTATGAAGTCCAGGAGAATGGGGCTGGAGTTCATAGGGGCACCCCTGCTCATGCAGGCATGCCCTCACACACAGGTACCTGCTCTCTGGGCAAGGAGGGGCTGCCATAGAGGTGACTTACAGTGACCTACTGTAGTGACCTGTAATGAAAGGAGGTCCATGCATCTTTTCATGCAGGCTGCAATGGCATGCCTGCAGACACATTTAGCATGGGCGGTGGAATACATGCTGCAGCCTATGGGGAACCCCTGGTGCCCGCAGTGCCCTAGGTACCACATACTAGGGACTTGCATGGGGGCAGCAGAAGTCCAGTTGTGGGGTGTACAGAGTCGGGAACAACCAAATTTAGGGTGAGAGAGAGAGCAGTCACTGAGGTCCTGAATGGCAGGATCCCAGTGAACACAATCAAAACACACTGACAGCAGGCAAAAAGTGGGGGTAACCATGCCAAAAAGAGAGTGCTTTCCTACGCCAGAGGTATAATTTACTAGCGAATTAAAATGGGTGCTAAAGGTTTTGCGAGTTGGGACACAACTGTGCAGTTTTGGGGGGGAAGAGATTCGGCACTGGGGTCCTGGTTAACAGTAACTCAGTGCAATTTCAGTTGAGATTACACCATAAACCAGGTGAAAAGGGCAGGGGGTGACCATGTCAAAATAGGCACTTTCCTACAGTGTGTCTCGATTATTGCCTGTGTGAGTATAGCAAATGCTTAGATCTGCCCTCTGATAAGTCTAACTGCTCGTCCACACTACCACAAAAGAGTGTTGCTATTATCTACTTTTGCCTTGGTAAAACAATTGGGGATCCACTAACCTCTCTTCCCATTGTACTTTGTAGGAAACCCCTTCTTGCATTATCCCCCCACTTTTTGTCTGATATTTGATGCTAACTTGACTGATTATGTACTGGGATCCTGCTAACCAGGGCCCTGCATGTGTGTCCTTTCCCTAAACTGTATTATTGCTTCCACCATTGGCACACAGCTAAGTCCCTTGTAAAAGGTAACCGGGAGGGTCCCGAAGGGCTGCAGCATGTATAATGCTGCCGTGAGGGACCCCTCTCCAAACACAGGTAAAGTCGACATGGCATCCACCTCTGGGTGCCATGCCTACAAACCACTGCCTGTGGCATAGATAAGTCACCCCTCTAGCAGGCCTTAAAGCTCTGAGGCAGGGTGCATTATACCACATGTAAGGGGATAACTGCATGAGCAATATGCCCCAACAGTTTTTAAGTCCATTCTTTGACATTGTAATTGCAGTGTAGCCATATTGAGTACCTGGGCTAAGAGTTTGTCATTACATGATGGCTTCACTGAAGATAGGGAAGTTTGGTATCAAACTTCTCAGCTCAATAAACCCACGCTGATGCCTGTGTTGGATTTATTGAAAAATGCACAGAGAGGGCATCTTACAGATGCTCCCTGTCCTCTAGTGTAGAGCTGACCGGTCTGTGGCAGCCTGCCACTAACTGACACTTTTCTGTTCCTATAGGGTGAGAACCTTTGTGCTCTCTGGAGTCAGGAACAAAGCCTGCTCTGGGTGGAGGTGCTTCACACTTGCCCCCTCCAGGAACTGTAACACTTGGTAGTGAGCCTCAAAGGCTCGTGTTACACTGCCTGAGGGCACTCCAGCTAGTTGTAGATGCCCCCCTCCAGACCGAGCCCCACTTTTGGCGGCAGGTCCAGCGGGAAAATAGTAAACACCAAGACCTGTGCCCACCTCTGCTAGGCCCACCCCTAGGGTGTCCAGAGCTGAGGTGAACCACTCCTGGTAGAACCCTCCATCTTGTTTTGGAGGATATTAGCCATTAGAGTTAGAAATGTGCCCCCTCCCCAAAGGGAGTGGGCAGAGGAAGGATGTAGCCCCCTAAGGGACAGTAGCCACTGGCTACTGCCCTCTCACCCCTTCAAAATCCCTAAAACTAATATTTACGGGCACCCCTGCACCTTGTTCTTCAGATTCCTGGTGACCTAACTGGAAGACGGACTGAAGAGCCACACCAGCCGAGAAGACTCCAGATGTCAGCTGACTTGGCCCCAGCCCTGTCTGCAGCTTAAAAATCCTGCTACAAGACGACGACTCATCCTGCAGGGCCAGCAACCTCTCCAAACCCCCAGAGGTCTGCCTCCCTACCCAAGGACCACTATCTCCCGAGGACAGTGGCCCGGTCTACAAAAGAAACCTCCAAGAAGGACTCCAAACCCACCCCTGATCCGCAACCCCTGCCTGCTCTGCACCAGACGTCCACAGCTTGTGTCCAGGTGGCGCACTGGACCAGAGAAGGTACCCAGGTGATTCCACCTTGAGTCCACCCAGCATCTTAGTGACCACTGGGGTTCCCTCTTTGAAAAGCATTAGGCTCCTGGTGCTGTGTTAGCACCTCTGAGTGTGTGTTTGATGCTGACCTGTGCCCTCCCCCAGTGCTGATCTAAACGTCACAGGTCTGTGCCCTGAAGTTGCGGGCCCCTACAGTGTTTAAGTCAATTCTTAGACATTGTAAGTGCAGGGTAGCCATACTGAGCATATGGTCTGGGAGTTTACGAACTCTACAGCACCATAAAGGCTACACTGAATACTGAAAAGTTTGGTATCAAACGTCTCAGCACAATAAACCCACACTGATGCCAGTAAATCTCACGGATTTATTGAGACGTGCACACAGAGATGCCCCCTGTATGTTAGCCCAGCTGCTAGTGCAAGGCTGACCGGTCTGTGCCACCCTTCCAATTCCAGACGAGTGTCTGACCACATGGGGTGAGTGCCTTTGTGCACTCTGTGGTCAGAAACATAGCCTGTTCTGGGTGGAGGTGCTTCACTTCTCTCCCTGCAGGAACGCAGGGAGGTGAGCCTCAAAGGCTTAAGCCTGGTGTTACAATGCCCCAGACGAGCCCCCACTTTTGGCAGCAAGTCCAGAGGTATAATGAGAAAAACAAGGAGGAGTTCCCCCCCCCCTCAGCCAGGTCCACCCCTAAGGTGACCAGAGCTGAAGTGACCCCCTCCTTGAGAAATCCTCCATCTAGCTTTGGAGGATTAGGACCTATAGGGATGTGCTCCTCTCTCCAGAGGGAGTTGGCACAAGGAAGGTGTAGCCACCCTCAGGGATAGTAGCCATTGGCTACTGCCCTCAAACCCTAACACACCCCTAAATGTAGTATTTAGGGGCGACCCTGAACCCAGCTGTTCAGATTCCCAACAACCTCACAAGGAGGACTGCTTAGCTGAAAACCCCACAGTGAAGAAAAGGAGATGACAACTGACTTGGCCCCAGCCCTACCGGCCTGTCTCCTGCTTCAAAGACCCTGCAACTGAAAAGCGGCGCTTTCTACAGGACCAGCAACCCCTGAAAAGCCTCCAGGGGACTGCCTACATCACCGAGGACCAAGAACTCCCATGGGCAGCGGCTCTGCCCAACCAGAAGACGACATCCATCTTTAAAGGGACGCCCAGTTCACTCCAGAAGCGTGAGCCCCCACTACTCTGCACCCGACCCGTGTCCAGAGGAACCGACTATCCAGAGAGGACCCCAGACGACTCAGACGATGTGTCCACCCTGGGCTGACTTCTCTGCACCCCCTCGACGATGCCTGCAGAGGGAATCCGAGGACCCCCCTGACCGTGACTGCCCGGGACAAAGATATCCGACGCCTGGAGAAGCACCGCACCCGCAGCCCCCAGTTTTATGAGAAACCGACCACCGGTGCAGCAATGACCAGCAGGTTGCCCTCACCCTTGCCCAGTCGGTGGCTGGCCCGAGAAGTCCCCCTGTGCCCTGCCTGCAACGTCTGAGTGACCCCCGGATCCCTCCTTTGAAACCTATTGAAAACTCAACGCCCTGTTTGCCCACTGCACCCAGCTGCCCCGTGCCGCTGAGGGTGTGTTTTGTGAGCCTATTTGGGTCCCCCCCAGTGCTCTACTAAACCCCTCTGGTCTGCTCCCCGAGGACTTTGGTACTTACCCGCCAGCATAGCGGAACCGGAGCACCCCCTGTCTCCATAGGCACCTATGTTATTTGGGCTCCTCTTTGACCTCTGCACCTGACTGGCCCTGTGTTGCTGGTGCTGAGTGTTCTGGGTTGACTTGAACCCCCAATGGTGGGTTACCTATGTCCCGAAGACTGAAGTTGTAAGTGTTTTACTTACCACCTTAACCTAACTGTACTTACCTCCCCCAGGAACTGTTGAATTTTGCAGTGTCCACTTTTAAAATAGCTTATTTCCATTTTATGAAAAAACTGTGTACATTACTGTTTTGGTTCAAAGTCCTAACTACACCTATGCAAAGTACCTTACATTTAATGTACTTACGTGCAGTTTGAATCTTGTGGCTCTAAAATAAATTAAGAAAATAATATTTTTCTATAGAAAAACCTATTGGCCTAGAGTTAAGTCTTTGAGTGTGTGTTCTCACTTATTGCTTGTGTGTGTACAACAAAAGCTTAACACTACCCTTTGATACGCCTAACTGCTCGACCACACTATCACAAATAGAGCATTAGTGTTCTATATTATTGCCTCTGTCAAGCCTCTTGGGGAATCCCTCAACTCTACACACACTATAACTCATTTTGATAGAGTATATACAGAGCCAGCGTCCTACAGATATAGTATATATATACAGAGCCAGCTTTCTACACTCACTGAATCCAGTGATGGATTTATTAATACATGCACACAGAGGGAAACTTAAAGGTACCCCCTGAAAGCCTTCCAACCCCTAGTGTGGTCACAGACTGTTGCAAACTATTGCAGCCTCCTTAGACACTTATCTGGCCCCCTAAGGTGAGAGCCAATGCTCTCAATTGCTCAGAACAAAGCCCTGCTCTGGGCAGAGGTGGGCAGGCAGGATGGACATTCCAGGGTGGAGAGTTCAAAGACATTGCTGCCTTTGAAATGCGACCCAGACCTCTCCAAATGGTAGGAAGGCCGACCCCCAGTTCCTGACCCTAATTTTGCCGGCAGGACTGGCTGGAAATTTAGTTAAATTAGGAGACGTGCCCACTTCATGTCCGTCCCAACCCTAAGATGGACGTGGTGAAGTGGCTACTACTTATTAAATTCATCCATCTTGTTTGGAAGGAATTAGGCCAATAGGGTTAGGGTTATGCCCACTTCTCAAAGGAAGTGGTCATAAAAAGGGTGTAGTCACCCCAAAGGTGAGTAGCCCATTGGCTACCACATGGCACCCCTGTAATGCCCCTAAATTCAGTATTTAGGTGGCAACCCTAACCCCTAGAACTCAGATTCCTGACAACCTAAAAAGAGCCAGACACCACAGCGTTGCACCAGCAGAGACTGCAGACACCAACGGACTTGGCCTGAGTGTATCGTGGTTTGACCCTTGCCGGACTCTGCCTCAAAGCCTGCAGCCTCAGTCTGAAGCCTCCCTGACACTGACCCCACAGTAAGCTGCTTTCTGACGTCAAAGGACACCCCTGGATCTGGAGCCCCCCCTGCTTGCGGGCCCTCAAGGTGCTTGCCTAAAGCCCAGAATATCAACACGTTTTACTCACCTATGACCAGCATATCTTTGGTCACCCTCAGTCTCCATTGGTTATTTTTGGGGGCCTAACGCTGTGCTACACCTGGCCGCCGGTGACGGTTTAAATTTGGTGCTCCTTGTGAACCCCTCCCCCCTTTGTACTTACCTCAACCCCGGCGATCGCCCCTGACACCGCTTTACTTACCTGTGAGCAGCGCATCTTCATTCACCCACAGTCTCCTTCAGTTAACATTGGGCACCCGATCCCAAATTTAACTTCTGCACCCGGCCACCCCTATGCCGCTGCAGGTACGCTCTTGGTGATGATTTCAACCTTGCCTGTAAGTTGAGTACTTGCCTGTAAAACTGAATTCTTGTTTTCCTTCCATATGTTAACATTGAAGACTGTGAAAATTGCACTGTCAATTTTTAAATCTGAAAAGTATTTTTTAATTTAAATACTGCTTACTTCATGACTAAGTACTTTGATACAAAGCATATATAAAAGCAAATGTTATTTTTCTAATTTGGTCTCTGTGTCTCTTTCATGTATTGCGTCTGTGAGTACAACAAATGCTTAACACAACTCCTTGATAAGCCTAACTGCTCGTCCACACTGTAGGAAAGTAGCATCTTTCTGGCATAGTTGCCCCCACCTTTTACCTGGTGCCAGTATGTTTAGACTATAGTAACTAACCAGGACCTCCGTGTCAGTGCTCTTGCCCCTAAATTAAGTTGGTAAGTAAGTATCTGATATAGACTTCTAGCTACAGATTCCTTACCTTTGAATTCCTTTGCGTCAGCTTCAAAGCTGGAATCTTTTTGCTGAGCAATACCCTGCACGTGACATCGGGTGTGGTTGTTCGGATCCTAGTGGCTTCGTCAACGTAGTTGGAGCCGTCTGTGACTTCACCGTCGCCTATAAAGGCACCATCCTGGCACGTCAGTTCTTTTCCTGTGCAAGGAAGATGTCATCTAGGAAGACTGGATTCAAGCCATGTGGCGCTTGTCATCGTGCCATGTCGGTGATGGAACTCCACCAGGTGTGTCTCTGGTGCCTCGACAGACCACGACTCAGTCATGCTCAGACTGCTGGGCCGTGGCACTGAAAGCTTTGAGAGAGCGGTCTCTAAAGCTCATGGTGGCCCGGCAGTCGACTTTAGTCAGCGTGACTCCTCAGAGGTCAAGATCCTTCTCAAGGAGGTGGTCACAGGACCACTCCAGGAGCCCCAAGTCCTGTTCGTCCCACTTGAGGTCCTCAGGGCACTCGGGGAAGAGGCACAAGAAGACGTCGTCCTCCAAGCGGACTTCGACTTTGCCACGGCAGTCGGCCGACAAGGCATTTCGGGAATGTCTACGTTCCGAGCACAGTTCCGTGGAGCCGTTGCAAGGGCCAACTTTGCGTCTCCCCCCTTATCCAGGAGCCAGAGCGCCCCCTTCTCAAAAAAGACTTTTACGAAGCCATGCGCCTCTTTTTTGAGAGGGCTGCCCCTGTAGGCGGGTCTTCAGGATCTGATATGGCATTCGGGCTAGGTCTGGTTCCTCAGTCTGCCTCCTCCGGCACTGGGCCTGATGTTAACGCTCCCCACCCACCGGCGCTCACCGGTGGTGGAAGCCCCTTCCTCATTCGTGATGATCTGGAGCCAGAATGATGTCATACAACGCTGATTCCGACTTCAATGGTGCAGACTAGGCCCAGATCAGTGCCTGAGGCTTATTTCAATCAGGCAGGCACAGGTGAGGAGTGTGAGGGGTCTGAGGACCCTTGGTAATATGGATTATGGATTGGAAGAGCAAGGCTAGTATGAGGATCTAGAGGAAGCCAGTGGACTGAATACTTCTCCAGATGCTGGTATGCTCTCACCTCCTTCTGTGGCTACAGAAGAGGGAGCAATGTATGCCATGGTGGTGCGTAGAGATGTTGATGTCTTGGACCTAGAATTGCCTATGGTGCTGGTCAGGACTAACCTCCTGACAGAGGTGCTTCAGCTGGGGTTGCTACATAGGAGCCGATGTTACCCTTCAATATAACCCTTACAGATGTCCTACTGGGGACATGGTCCAAACCCAGCACAGGGGCTCCTGTGAATAGAACAATAGGCCGCCGCCATCGACCAGCTCCTACAGACCCTAGTTTCCTCAGCCAACACCCCACCCCGGAGAGCTTGGTGGTCCAGGCCTCCACTTCCCATGGTGTGCCTCCCCTTCCGCACCCCCGGATAGGGAATCCAAGAGGCTGGACCAGCTGGGAAGATGATGTTTTCATCCTCCCGCCTGGCATTGAGGTCGGTAAACACCTCATGATTATTGGGCCGTTTTTCCCATATGTTATGGGACACGGTGGCACAGGTGCTGCCCCAGGCCCAGAGGGAGTACAGGACACTCTAACCCAAGCTGTCAAAGATGGCAGAGATGCAGCCAAGTTTACCATCCGGTGTGGCTTGGACACGACTGACTCGCTGGGCAGAGCGATTTCTTCGCCTGGCTGCGTACCACTGGCTTTTTGGGGGACGTCCAGGCAAATCTGATGCAAATGCCTTAAGATGGCTCACTCTTTTTGGTGAGAAGGCAGACTCGGCGCTTGAGCAGTTCAAGGACTCTCGAGCCACGGCCAGATCCTTAGGCCTCTTGCGCCTGTTCGCCAGCAGTCCGCCTATTTCCCCTTTCAAGGCTTCATGAGGGGTGGGGGTACCACACCAACCACAGGCTAGCCACCGTCCTCCAGCTTTACAGCATCCAGTGCAAGGACAAGGTTGTGGTACCTTCAGACCCAAAGGGTCTAGCCAGAGATCAGCCACCACCCAGCCCCTCTTTCGCAACCCCCAAGCCCTCCTAGTATGGTTCTGCAAGACCATGTTAGCCCAGTTGGAGTGAGGATTTAGTATCATCCCCCTCACTGGCGGTCCATAACATTGAACATAGGGGTCTTCGAGATTATACTGAAGGGCTATTCCCTCTCCTTCAAATCTTTCCCGCCCTCAATTGAAAGAATGGCTGATGGAGGATCATTTAATCTTTCTCCGCGAGGAAGTTACGGCTCTCTTGGCCAAGGAAGTCATGTAAGGGTCCCGATGTCAGAAGTAGGCAGTGGTTATTACTCCCGCTACTTTCGGATTCCAAAGAAGAACAAGGGTCTTCACCCTACTTTGAATTTAAGGGACGTCAATCTCTTCCTCAAAAAGGAGAAATTTAAGATGCTCACTCTAGCACAAATCTTGTCTGCGCTAGACCAAGGAGAATGGATGGTAACGTTGGACTTGCAGAAAGCGTATTTTCACATCCCCATCCTGTCCACCCACAGGCGTTACTTGCAGTTAAAGGTGGGCCCACGAGCACTTTCAGTTTACAGTGCTCCCTTTTGGTCTCACTAGTGCCCCCCACAGGTGTTTCCTAAGGTGATGGTGGTGGTAGCAGCTCATCTGCGCAGGTTAGAGGTTTCAGTCTTCCCCTACCTCGACGTCTGGCTGCTGAAGGCTTCTATGCCCTTGACTCTTGTCACCCACCTTCAGACTATGGTGAACCCTCCTGCATTCGCTGGGATTCACTATAAACGTGCCAAAGTCATACCTGACTCTCTCTAAGAAGCTCCCTTTCATCGGGGCTGTTCTGGACACAGTGTAGTTTTGGGTTTATCCTCCAGAGTAGCGAGTCCAGGATATTCATGTTGATACCGATGTTTCGGCCTCTATCCTGGATTTCTGCTAGACAGACTCTGGCTTTGGGACTCATGGCTTCCTGCATCCTGCAAGTCAACAATGCCAGATGGCATATGAGGGCTCTGCAGTGGAACCTGAAGTTTCAGTAGGCGCAGCATCGAGTAAATCTTATCAACACGATTAAGATTTTGGAGGGAACTGCAAGAGACCAGTGGTGGTTAGTGAACTGCGATTGGGTTAAAGGCAGACTCCTCTCCCTTCCCCACCCATATCTCAGTGAGTGACAGATAAGTCACTTCTGGGATGGGACGGCCATCTGAGAGAGATGGAGATCAGGTGTCTCTGATCTCCGGTGGAATCCAGGCTCCATATCAACATTTTGGATCTTCGGGTGATCCGACTAGCATTAAAGGCATGTGAAAGAGAAAGTAGTGCAGGTTTTCACGGGCAACACTACCACGGTGTGGGGTCGTGGACGCCTTGTCAAGAGGCTCTGAGTCTCTGAACATGGCTGGAACATCAGGGCATAACCGTGGTGGTTCAACACCTGGCAGGTTCTCTGAACGCCAGGGTGGACGAACTCAACTGGCGATGCTTAGCAGATCACAAATGGTATCTCCATCCGGAGGTGGCGCAAGGACTCCTTCAGCAGTGGGGAGAGCCTTGGTTAGATCTGTTTGCCTCGGCAGAGAGCACTCAATGTCAGCAGTATTGCACGTTGGAGTTTCCAAGGTGGCTATCGCCAAGCGACGCTTTTCGGTGCGAGTAGAATTCAGGCCTCCTGTTTGCATTTCCGCCCATACCACTTCTGCTCAGAGTTCTCAAGAAAATCAAGAATGACCGGGTCCAAGTAATCCTAGTGGCACCGGATTGGGCACGAAGAGTCTGGTATCCAGAGCTTCTCAAAATGAGCATCAGTCTTCCAATCAGGTTGCCTCTTCTGGAGGATCTTCTGTTGCAGCAACAGGGGAAGGCTCTCCACCAGAACCTGTCAACTCTGCGGCTTCATGCATGGAGATTGAGCAGCAACAGTTGATGGTTTATGACCTCCCTCCCAAGGTCTGTGATATCATTCTGGCAGTGAGGCGTCCCTCTACTAAGTCGAATTACGCCCGCTGCTGGAAACATTTTGTATCATATTGTACAGCGAGGTCTATTGATCCTCTTTATTCTTCTCTTTCTAATATCCTTCTGTTCATTCTGTCACTCACCCAACAGGGTTCCTCTTTAGGGACTCTTAAGAGAGCTATCTTTCTGCATTATCAGCTTTTCTTCGCTTGCCCGATCAACTATCTTTAAGTCTCCCATCGTACATGGATTCTTAAAAGGGCTTGTACAGATGTTTCCACTTATGCCTTTTGTTATGCCCCAGTAGGACCTTAATCTAGTGCTCACCTTTCTAATGTGTGCTGCTTTTGAGCCTTTACATAACTGTCCTCTCTGGCTGCTCACTGTCAAAACAGCCTTTTTAGTGGTGATCACATCTGCCAGAAGAGTGAGTGAGATGCCGGCTTTATCATCGAAACCGCCGTATCTCACAATATATCCTGATAAGGTTGTCCTCTGAACTCATGCCTATATACTCTCCCAGGAGGTGACCCCATTTCATCTGGGTCAGAACATCACACTGCCCACCTTCTTTGCTCCACCGTATCCCTCTAAAGAAGAGGAGCGACTCCATCGACTGGACCCAAAAAGTGCGTTGTTGTTCTTCCTTGACCGCACAAAAGAGTTCCTGGTGCATAACCAACTCTTTGTGGGGTACGTTGGAGCAAAGAATGGTCGGGCAGTGCAGAAGCAAACGATTTTGCACTGGGTCATTCTCTACATCAAGATGTGCTATGCATTGGCCAGGAAGCAGCCTCCTGAGGGCTTGCGAGCTCATTCTGCCAGGGGCAAAGCTGCTACCACTGGGCTAGTTCAAGGCGAACCATTCCTGAAAATCTGTCAGGCGGCAACGTAGGCATATTTGCACACGTTTGCAGAACATTACTGCCTGGACCGTCGGGTACGAAGAGATGGGCACTTTGCCCGTTCAGTCCTTCATGACTTCTTAGTGTGAGCAGTAGTATACGAAGACCACCGCCAGGAGATTATGGCTTGGGTATCTATTCAAAGGTAAGGAATCTGCAGCTAAATAGTGTCTCTACCAGATAATGCGTTACCGAAGGTAAGTAACTTGTTTGTTACACCCATGTAAGTCCCTAGCATATGGTACTCCGGTACCAAGGGCATTTGTACACCAATTGTCCCCCATGGGCTGCAGCATGTATTGTGCCACACCGGAGGCCCATGCATACTGTGACTACAGGTCTGTCATTGCAGCCTGTGTGAAATGATGCATGCACCTTTCACCCCAGATATAAAGTTGGCCTTATATCATGGTCACTGCACTCTGACCCTATGTCACCCCTAAGGTAGGCCCTTCAACCCAAGGGCAGGGTGCTTGGTTCTGAGTGTGAGGGCAACCCTGCATGAGCAGAGGTGCCTTTAAAACCCCAGACTACATTTCCTGGGCTTTGTAAGTGCAGGGAAACCATTTTAAGGTATGTAGACGACATTTTTCAACACAAGATGTCCAACTTCATAACAGCTGTATCAAACATAGGCCTGTTTGGTATCAAACATGTTGGAATCATGCAACTACCCTGATTCCAGTGTTAGTTGCATGATCTCATGTACTCTGCAGATCCCTGTACAGCATTGAAGGGCATGACAGCCTGTGCTGCTGCTGACCCCAGACACTGTTCTGCCCTCCTTGTGGATCCTGCTGTTCCACGGACTCTACAAGGCTCTACAACACAGGTAATAGTTCTGTGGCTCTCCAAATGTCTGACCTATCTTCCTTGCAGCTGAAAAGTCTGTGGTGCCTCACTGGAGATGATTGGCCAGAGCCCCTATGCACAGCATCTCTGTCATTTCCAAGGCTTGTCTCTCCAGTCCGGAGAAGTCCTAGCTTCAAGAAGCCCCAGCCTCCAGCACTACACAGCTTCAAGAACGACGTCCTGTGACCTGGGCATCCCTCTTCACTGTGCTGCTAATGCCTCGCTGCGACCCCCTGTGCTGGCAGCCACAGTCCACCTGGGGGCTCTATTGGTTCCTGCTGACTCTTCTGCTTGCTGAGGGCTGGTCCCGTCAAGCTTGGGTTACCTGAGCCTTGCTGGTCCCCCACAACCCCTGCAAACTCTGTGCAATGCTTCCCTGCATTTAATAAGGCTTTTTGGTGGTTCGCTGACCTCTGACCCCTCTGCAGCTGGACAACCGGCTTGGGACAGCTTGTGGACGACTACTGGGATCGTCCAGCATTACCTGGACTCCACAGCAGCACTTCTTCATCCACCGTCCAACAGGAAAACCTCTCCAAGAAGGGAGGGCATTGCCCTCCTGCACCGCCTGGGGACCTTTGGGGTGGTCTGGACTCCCCCTTTCCTTGGGTCCACTTTATCAGGGATCCATGCCTCGGTTCCACCAACCTGGTCCACGAGTCAAGACAGCAGCTGGACAACCAAGGTCCCAGTTGACTTTAAAGGGAGGTTCTGACACAATTTCACTCCTATGCGCCTGGGCTCCCTGCTGTAGGTACTCAATTTTTGGTAGTATCCACAGGTGAGGGCACTATCCAACCACCCTTTTCCCTACGGCTTTCCTCAGGGTCCTCTGATAAGGGTCCAAAATGCGAAAACCCCAACTGCGACTTCCCCATGTTATCCTGTGGACACAGACCCGGGATTACAACTCTGCATATGGGCGACTGGGGAATCCTAGCTACTCACCTTCAGGGTTTTAAAGCTTCCCCAGCTCTGTGTGGTATTTGCAACCGCTTTACACCCTCCTGGATAAGCCTTAGCTGCTCTCTAAAACTACCCTTTTGAGAGCTCTGGTTATCTAGAACCTCCTACACTATCACAAAGGGTTGCCTGGACTCAGTACAGGGTGCCTCACATAAAGGTGTGCGCCATGTACTGAGCCAACCTCCTACAGTCTGCTTTAAAATGTGCTACACATTGGCTAAAAGCAACCCCACAACGGTTTGTACGCTCATTCTACCAGAGCGACAGCTGCAACCACTGCATTAGCATGTGGACTTCCAGTCTTGGACATCTATCAGGCGGCAATGTGGGCGTCTTTGCAAACACTACTGCCTGGATGGTCGGGTCGGCAGGGAAGGGTACTTTGCCTGTTTGGTCCTGCAGGATTTCCTAGTGTGATCTTGGTTTGCAAACCCTCCAGGGATGGTATTGCTTGGGTATCTATTCTAAGGTAAGATAACTGCAACTAGAAATTTGTATCAGATGAACAAGTTACTTACCTTTGATCACGCCTTTTCTGGTAGAGACATATTCTGGTTGCAGGCTCCTTACCGACCCACCCATCCTCCCCGTTCTTCAAACTGATTTCTAGGGACAGGAACATCCCTTTTAGGGCCCTAGTTTTGATGTACCAATGACCAGTGTTCTTCATGGCTCTGTGCTTCTGGAGTTGAAAGTCGTGAAAATAAACGGACTTCACAGCGCCAGGGTGGTGCCTATATAGGTCCGGTGGCGGCATATCTGGCACGCACAATGTTGACAATGGACGCGGAGCCGACCAGTGCTACCGGACAGTGCGCAGGGTTAGTGCTTGAAGGAAAATCTCTGGGGAATTCTAAGGTAAGGAAACTTGCAGCTAGAATATGCCTTTACCAGATAAGGCATTACCGCAGATAAGCATCTTGTTATTTATGAAGCTCTGCATTTATGCTGAATTTAACTCTGTTGAGACGCATGTGGAGGATGGCCTCAGCCAAGATAGCTCTGCTGGTGCACCACAGCTGTTGTAATTTCCATCTATGTCAGCACTTCAGGTTTAAGAAATCCTGATGGGTATTAAATTGGGTTCTCCCAATGACCTGTGCCCCCCTAAAGTTCTGCAGTTGATTCCTGATCCTTTGACTATTGTTATCCGACTCCCTAAAAAGCCAAATGTAGATCACGATGAATTACCTACCGCCTGATCTCTTTTTCTCCCACCCCTGCAAAAATACTTGAGAAACTCTTGAATGCATTCTAGTTAAGTTCATTAATGACCATGACCTTCTGGACCCTTCTCAGAAAGGCTTGCGGCTAAATGGCTGCAGCAAGCAGGGATGGGCGACAAGACGCTGGAATGCCTTCACTCCTTTCTAGTCGGGAGACATCAGATTGTTAGCTTCGGTTAGTTTAGGGCCAAGGCCTTCAGTCTCCCTTATGGAGTGCCACAGGGCTCAACGCTGAACCCCACACTTTTAACCTGTATGTCCCATCTTTGGCTGCCTTGGTGAGATCTTTTGGATTCTAGGTTTATGCCGCTGATACACAAATCATTGTTTCTTTCACTGCTAATTTTCCAGAAACAGCTGAGAGTTTCATATGCAGTATGACTGGGGTGAGCTGCTGGATGAAGGAGAATTTCCTTAAGCTCAATGCTGACCACAACAAAGTGATGGGCTTTGGAGCCCCGCATTTAGTCTGGTCAGAGCTTTAGTGGCCGAAGTCATGTCGGCCCCTCCCCACCCCCGTGGATTCTTTTAATAATAATGGTGTATTATGATACCTTTCTTAATATCAATCTACAGGTAAACTGCACCACGAGCGCCTTCTTTCTCATTATTTGTTTCCTCGATCAGACATTTCATTTTATTCCTGAGGAACTTCGCAAAGCAGTGGTGTTGGAAAGCACCCTTTTTGGCATGGTTTGTCCCCACTTTTTGCCTGGTTTCTGATATGGCTTTGACTGTTAGTGCATTGGGTCCCTGCTAACCAGGTCGCCAGGGCCAGATCTCGTTACCCAAAGCTGCACAGTTGTCCTGCACAATTGGCACACAATTTAGCACCCACTGTAAGTCCCTAATAAATGGTACCATAGATACCTAGGGCCTGCGGTACTAAGGAAGGTCCTTGAGGGCAGCAGCACCAGTTGTGCCACCCCCAGGGACCACTCACTAAATCCAAATAGTGCTGCCATTGCAGACTGCGTGTGTTGGTGCAGGCCAAATTGAAGACACAACCTGTCACACACCCCTGTGTGCCAGGTCCTCTGTGACTGCATGTGCTAGGTGTGAGTCACCTCTAAAAGCATGGTGCATCAGAGCACGTGAGGGCATATATGCACAGGCAGGTATGCCCCTGCTATGTCTGTTGATTCTGAGACATAGTGAGTGAACAGTGAGGCCATTTTAAATGCATGTGCTGGTCACTTGTCATTACGGGTTTCCCAGTTACATGATGGCTTCTCTGAACCCCGAGATGTTTGGTATCAAACATCTCAGAATAATAATTCCTCTCTGAATCCAGTGATGGATGTATTAATAAATGTACACAGAGGGCACCTTAGAGGTGCCCCATGAAAACCTACCTGCTACTAGTGTGCTGACTAGTTGGTCTTGACTAGTTCAGCCACCACAGACATGTTTCGTGCCCCCCATGGTGGGATCCAGTGCTCTTGAGGGCCAGAGACAAAAGCCTGCACTCAGCGGATGGTGTTATCACCAGGATGGACATTCCATTGGCTACCGCATGGCACTCCCAGTAACGCCTGTAACTTGAGTATTTAGGTGGCACCCCTAAACCCTAGCACTCAGATCCTGACAACCGAAGAAGCTGAGGACACAAAAGAGTTGCACTCACAGAAAAAGAACAGAAAAAGCAGCTGATCATGCCAGACTGCCTGCTGACAACCAAGGACTCTGCCCAAGACGCAAACTCGTCCTACCTTTCACAAAGACCCAAGCCTCCCGTGAGCAGCAAATGTTTTCTTTAACAAAAACTCCAAGGAAAAGACTCTTTCTGGATTTATTTAGATTAGTTGCTCTGTCATCTGCATTTTCTGCCTTTCTCTCTGGGTGGGATTCCTGGATAGGATTTTGGAATTCTTTAGTTGTAATACCTTTGATAATTTCGGGCTAAAAGCTCTTTACAAATCCCTTTTTCATATTTTTCATTCCAGGTAAGGCAATACCGAAGGTAATTTCACTTGTTCATCAGGGATGCTTCTCAGGCAGCTACATGGGCATCAGTACATTAATTCCCAAAACATTACTGCCGCGACAGTGACCTCTGTCATGAGGGGTGTTTTGCCTGCTCAATCCTGCAGGACTATTTGAAATGAGCCCGATCACAGACCCACCACCTGAAGAGATACTGCTATGGAGGAGAGATCTCTGGTTAGAAGTAGCCACCAAAAAAAGTTACTTGCCTTCAGTAATAACCTTTCTGCTGGATACTCTAATTGCAGGTTCCTCAGTGACCCCTCCCGCCTTCCCGTTCTGTTAACTGGGCTCTTTTTCCATCTAAAAGGGTCTGAGTTTAGAAATGTGCACATTGGTCATACCAGGCTACTGATAGGCTGTGTGTGGGGGTGTGGACATCCTAAGAAAACAACTGGTGTCAATGCACTTGGGTGGCACTTATATGCGGCTCTGCTCTGTACTTTGGGTGCAAAACGACTTTGGTTTGGATCAGCACAATGCTACCTTCCTTCCTGCAGGAGTACTGCTTTAACGTTTCTTGATCCAGTTTCACACCTTGGGAATTAATCACAAGGTGAGGCATCTGCAGTTTGAGTAGGCACCAGAAAGATAGTTAGCTAAGGTAATTCACTTGTTCTTCAGTCTCCCTTTGGTGCACCCTCTTGCTGAAGGGATCTCCATTTTCTTTCCCACTAGCAAGTTCTTCCCCTGGGCCTTTGACCCTTTAAGACCTGAACAGAGTCTGGTACATACACCTTCTCTTGATCCATGACCTGTGCTGTTCCCCATTGATGCTGGTACCAACACCACCAGCACCAGAAGAGGAGCTGGGGCTGATTCCATTGTCTGACCCTGAACCGACTTCAGCCCGATCTCAACCAATGTCTCCCAACAAAATTACAAAAACACGACTGGTCGCCATACAGGCTGACTCTGAACTGATGCTTCTACCAGTGTGGATCAGAGGCTTCATATCATATTGCTCGGATTCAAAACAAAGTATGCCCTCAGATGGAGATGATGATGGTGAGGAGTGGGATGATGATCTCCCACCACATTATGATGATGACATTTTTTCCATGATTGTACAGGGGGCCAGTGAGCTTGATATTTCTCATGGTACAGGGTTGCACCACCAGCAAAGAGTGCATCATTTGCAGTAGTAGTCCCACCGACAGTTGAGGTCTTTGAAAAGCACCTGTCTTCAGTTGAGGCCAACACTAATGTCCTTAAGTAAATCTTGTAGCCTGGGCCAGCCATGTCTGAGCTCTTGTTTCGCTTTTATGAGGCTATCACGGATACCTTGATGGGCACTTGGCTAAAGCCACGGACTTGCCCATCAGTGAATAGGCAGATAGCCAGGTATCAGAGTGGCACCTGGTGATCCTGATTTTCTCACTAAACACTATACCTCAGAGAGCCTGGTAGTTCATACATCAACCAGCAAAGTGAACCCCAATAAATTCCCCAAGGACAGGAGGTCCAAGAGGACTGAGATGTTTCGAAAACTAATGTTCACCTTGGCTCTTTCTGTTGGGATGCTGCACACATGCCCTCTGGGACATGGACTGTGATATCTTGCCAACAATCCCAGAAGACCTTGGGGGCTCTCTGGTTCAAACAATTCATAATGGTCAGGATGCGACCAACACAGAATTCCTGCAGGCCTCGATACAACTGATCCCCTGGGAAGGGTGGTTGTCACCAGTGTTGTGCACTGCCCAAACTGGATGCATTCCACAGGATTTTATAGAAATGTACAAGCCTTTCTCATGCATATGCCCTTTGATGGCTCAGTTCTTTCTGATGAAAAAAACAATTCTGCCCTGGAGCATTTTAATGACACTAGAGTAAAAGTGTGATCCCTGGTTCTCTTCACCTCTGCCAAGCACTTCCCACATCAGTTTAGAAAATTCAGTGGCTACTCCAGGGGGATGGTGTGCAGACAGTGACCGTCACCCCAACCAACCCAGCAGCCGCTGCAGTCCTTTCGAGACTGGAGATGTGGGTCTGGCAAACAATGCACGAGCCAGCACAGTTGTCAGTCTCCTCAGTCCACGCTTCCCTACTGCAACAATCATCAAGCTGCTTTAGTTTCGCCTTAGCACTGCACACCCTTTCCATGGGTGGAGATCGATCACATCCAGATGGGTCATACAAGTCGTCCAGCATGGCTGTGCCCTATCCTCTTAAGTGAAAGATGCATGCACCATTTCACACAGGCTGCAATAGTAGGCCTGCAGACACAGTTTGCATGGGCTCCCATGGGTGGCACAATTCATGCTGCAGCCCATGGGAGTTCCCTTGTGTACCAATGCCCTGGGCACCTCAGTACCATATACTAGGGACGTACATGGGTGCACCAGTATGCCAATTGTGGGGTATAAATGTTTAGCAGCAACCAAATGTAGAGGAGAGAGCACAAACACTGGTGTCCTGGTTAGCAGTATCCCAGTGTACTACAGTCAAAACATACTGACACCAAGCAAAAGCCATCATACAGCTGGTGAACTTGTAATTACCAGTGCCCAGCACAGGAATTTAAAATAGCTTTCCCGTGCACTCTCTGTGTCTCAGAATCAACAGAGACGTAGCAGGGACATATCTGCTCATGCATATATGCCGTCACATGTGTCTGGATGCACCCTGCCTTATGGGTGACCCAACACCTGGCACATAGGAGTGATGACAAACTCCCAGCCCATGCACTTAATATGGCCACAGTCCACTTACAATGTCTAAGAATGGCTAAGAGGGCATATTATTCATGCAGGTATAGCCTCACCTGTGGTACAGTGCACCCTGCTTTAGGGCTGTAAGGCCTGGTAGAGGGGTGACTTACCTATGCCACAGGCAGTGGTATGTGGGCATGGCACCCTGGAAGGGGTGCCATGTCAACTTCGTTTTTTTTCCCCCACCAGCACACACAAGCTGCAATGGCAGTGTGCAGGTGGCATAATACATGCTGCAGCCCTTAGAGACCCTCCCTGGCCACAGGGCCCTTGGCACCACTGGTACCTTTTACACAAGACTTAGCTGTGTGCCTGGGTTTTGCCATTGTGGAAGCAATGGTACAGTTTAGGGAAAGAACACGGGTGCTGGGTCCTGGTTAGCAAGTTCCCAGCACACTCAGTCAAGTTAGTTTCAGATATTGTGCAAAAAGTGGGAGGTAGGGTGACCATGCCAAAAGGGGCACTTTCCTACAAATCCCATTAATCTGCGCTGTCCTGAACACTGTTCAGTTTTGGGCCGATCCTCCCGAATGGCAAGTCTAGTACATCCAGGGTATGATACCTAAGTTTCAGCCTCTATCCTGGAATTCGTTGAGACTGACTCTGAAGCTAGTGGGGCTCCTGGCCTGCTGCATCCTGTTTGTGACACATGACTGCCGGCATATGCGGGCTCTACAGTGGGACCCGGAGTTCCAGTGGGCGCAGTATAAGGGGAATCTCTCCAACAAAGTCCAGATCTTGGAGGGAACTGCGGTAGATCTGCAGTGGTGACTGAATAACTGCAGCTGGGTCAGGGGCAGACCCCTCTCCCTTCCTCAACAAGACCTGAAAGTGGTGACAGACGTGTCACTCCTTGGATGGGGCAGCCATCTGAGAGTAGAGGAGATGAGAGGTTTCAGGTTGAGTCCAGACCCCACATCAACCTGTTGGATCAACCCGTTGCCTGACTGGCACTGAAAGCCTTTCGACCCTCCATTAAGGGTAGGCTAGTCCAAGTATTAACAGACCATGTCACTGCTATGTGGTACTGCAACAAGCAGAACGGGGTGGGCTGTGGACTCTGTGTCAAGAGGCCCAGAGTCTCTGGACATACCTGGAACTTCAGGGCATTTGCCTGGTGGTTCAACACATGGTGGGCTCTCTGAACGCCAGAACGGACAAACTCAGCCTTCGATGCCTAGTGGATCACAAATGGCGTCTCCATCTGGAGGTGGTGCAAGGTCTCGTTCAGCATTCTGGAGAAACTTGCTTAGTTCTGTTCACCACTGCTGAGAACACACAGTGTCAGCAGTTCTGCGTGATGGAGTTTCCAAGGATGCTCTCGCTCAGAGACTTTCTATCTCAAGTAGAGCTCAGGCTTCCTGTACACTTCCCCCCCATACCTCTCCTGCCCAGAGCTCTCGAGCGCCAGGAACAACGGGGCCCAAGTCATTCTAGTGGCCATGGACTGGGCTTGGTGAGTTAGGTATCCAGAGCTGTTGAGCATAGTCATCGGTCCTTCGATCAGGCTGCCCCTTTGGGGAAAAACGTTTGTCGCAGCAGCAGGAAAGGGTTCTCCACCCAAACCTGCTAACAGTCCACCTTCATGCGTGGGCATTGAGCAGCAAATTTGACTGCTTTTGACCTGCCTGAAGTCTGCAATGCTATCCTTGCAGCCAGGCGTCCCTCTAACAAGACAGTATACACCTGTTGTTAGGGCAAGTTTGTTGCATGGTCTGCAGAGCAACAGGTTGACCCTCTTTTTGCTCCTCTTCTCTCCCAAGTCCTTCTCTTTAGTCTTTATCCTACCCAACAGGGCTCTGCTTTGGACAATTTAAAGGATTATCTTTCGCCCATCTCAGCCTTTCTGTAGTTGCCAGAGCAGCCATCCCTCTTCAAATCCAATGCTGTAACTAAGTTCTTGAAAAGTTTGTAACAATATGTTCGATGGCATCTGTCGCTGTAGATACACATGGTATGCATGAGCTCGCCATCTGGTGTTGGGTCGGAGTGTTACAAGTTGTTTTTCTTCGAAGAAGTGTTTTCGAGTCACGGGACCGAGTGACTCCACCTTCTGTGCTCATTGCGCATGGGCGTCGACTCCATCTTCGATTGTTTTCTTTCCGCCATCGGGTTCGGACGTGTTCATGTCGCTCCGAGTTTCGGAACGGAAAGATAGCTGAAGACGGAAGATTTTCGACGGTATCGTTGCGATCCGGTTACAGATAGACACATACGACGACGCGTTGAACATCGAAGCGCTTCGGTGCCCTTCGGGGTAGATTTCGGCACCCCGTCGGGGCCTAGTCGGCCCGACCGCGTGGAGGACAACGCCGATGGATCGGACCCCGTTTCGATTCTGCCCCGAATGCCACAACAAATATCCTTATACGGACCTGCACTCGGTCTGTAATCTGTGCCTGTCACCCGAGCACAGTGAAGAATCCTGCGAGGCCTGTCGGGCGTTCCGGTCCCGAAAAACTCTGCGCGACCGTCGAGCGAGAAGACTGCAGATGGCGTCCACGCCAAAAGAGCGTCGACAGTTCGAGACAGAAGAAGAACAGGAGGAATCCTTTTCCATCCAGGATTCAGACTCCGACGAGCTACACTCTACAAGAACTGTGAGTAAGACGTCGAGATCAAACCCTAAAAAAGGAAAGAAGGCCCAGGGGACGCCACTGCCAACCGGCCATGGCTCCACCCAAATTCTCGGTGACCAACAATCGGCACCGAAAAAGGCCCATTCAGTGTCGAGATCGTCCGACTTCGGTCGAGACACCGGCACGCAGCCTCCTCGGGACCGAGAGAGTGCTAAACAGAAGCATCGACACCGAGAGTTCGGTGTCGACACCGATCGACGCCGAGACAGTGGCGCCGAAGACCATAGAGGCCAAGAATTTTCGGCACAGAAAAAGAGGAAGGTTACCTCGGAGCCGAAAAAACAATCGACAGGGCTTTCGGAGCCGAAAAAAGCGACATCAGACCCTGTTTCTGGCTCCTATACCGAAGAGCATTCTATGTCTTCTCAAATGAAGAAACATAGATTTGAACAAGAACTGCAATCCACTGACGTGGATCACACGCAAAAGCGTATCTTTATTCAGCAGGGGACTGGGAAGATCAGTACCCTTCCACCTGTCAAACGAAAGAGAACGCTTCAGTTTACTCCTCAGCAACAAACAACACAAAAGGTAACACCTCCTCCCTCGCCTCCACCTGTAACTCCGGCTTCGCCAACTTACACCCCGTCACATTCGCCAGCTCACACCGCCATGAGCCACGACGACCAAGATCAGGATGCGTGGGACTTGTACGACGCACCAGTGTCTGATAACAGCCCAGACACATACCCAACTAGGCCATCACCACCGGAAGACAGCACAGCCTACTCACAAGTGGTGGCTAGAGCAGCTCTATTCCATAATGTGGAACTACACTCGGAACAAGTCGAGGATGATTTTTTATTTAACACCCTCTCCTCAACCCACAGCTCCTACCAAAGCCTGCCGATGCTCCCAGGCATGCTACGCCATGCAAAGGACATTTTTAAGGAGCCAGTTAAAAGTAGGGCAGTGACGCCTAGGGTGGACAAAAAGTATAAGGCGCCTCCTACGGACCCTGTCTTCATCACCTCTCAGCTGCCACCAGACTCTGTGGTGGTAGGGGCTGCCAGAAAACGGGCAAACTCGCACACTTCTGGGGATGCACCTCCCCCAGATAAAGAAAGTAGGAAGTTCGATGCAGCCGGGAAGAGGGTTGCTGTCCAAGCAGCAAACCAGTGGCGCATCGCAAATTCACAAGCGCTGCTAGCGCGATACGACAGAGCCCACTGGGATGAGATGCAGCATCTCATTGAACATCTCCCAAAAGATCTGCAAAAAAGAGCAAAACAGGTTGTTGAGGAGGGTCAAAACATTTCCAACAATCAAATACGCTCCTCCATGGATGCAGCAGACACGGCCGCAAGAACCATTAATACGTCGGTTACCATCCGTAGGCACGCATGGCTCAGAACGTCTGGATTCAAGCCAGAAATTCAGCAGGCAGTGCTTAACATGCCAGTAAACGAGAAACTTCTGTTCGGTCCGGAGGTCGACACAGCTATAGAAAAGCTCAAGAAGGACACTGACACTGCCAAGGCCATGGGCGCACTCTACTCCCCGCAGAGCAGAGGATCTTATAACACCTTCCGCAAAACACCTTTTAGAGGAGGGTTTCGGGGTCAGGCCACACAAGCTAGCACCTCACAGTCCGCACCGCCCACCTACCAGGGACAGTACAGAGGAGGTTTTCGGGGCCAGTATAGAGGGGGGCAATTTCCTAGGAATAGAGGAAGATTTCAAAGCCCCAAAACCACTACCAACAAGCAGTGACTCACACGTCACTCACCCCTCCCACACAACACCAGTGGGGGGGAGGATACATCAATATTACGAAGCATGGGACAAAATAACTACAGATACATGGGTCCTAGCAATTATCCAACATGGTTATTGCATAGAATTCATGCAATTCCCTCCAGACATACCACCAAAATCACAAAATTTATCAAAATACCATTCACAACTTCTAGAGATAGAAGTTCAAGCACTACTGCAAAAAAATGCAATAGAATTAGTACCAAGCACACAAATAAACACAGGAGTTTATTCACTGTACTTCTTGATACCAAAAAAGGACGAAACACTGAGACCAATTCTAGACCTCAGGGTAGTAAACACATTCATCAAATCAGACCACTTTCACATGGTCACACTACAAGAAGTGTTACCATTGCTCAGAAAACACGACTACATGACAACCCTAGACCTCAAGGACGCATATTTCCATATACCAATCCATCAATCACACAGGAAATATCTAAGGTTTGTATTCAAAGGAATACATTACCAATTCAAAGTATTGCCTTTTGGTTTAACAACCGCTCCAAGAGTATTCACAAAGTGCCTAGCAGTAGTCGCTGCACACATCAGAAGGCAGCAAATACATGTGTTCCCGTATCTAGACGACTGGCTAATCAAAACCAGTTCGCTCACACAATGCTCAAACCACACAAATCAAGTCATACAAACCCTCTACAATTTAGGGTTCACCGTCAACTTTGCAAAATCAAACATTCTGCCAAGCAAAGTACAGCAATATCTAGGAGCCATAATAGACACGACAAAAGGAGTAGCAACGCCAACTCCACAAAGGATCCACAATTTCAACAGGGTCATTCAACACATGTCTCCAAACCAAACAATACAAGCAAGAACAATACTACAGCTCCTAGGCATGATGTCCTCATGCATAGCCATTGTCCCAAACGCAAGACTGCACATGAGGCCCTTACAACAGTGCCTAGCCTCACAGTGGTCTCAAGCACAGGGTCACCTTCTAGATCTGGTGTTGCTAGACCGCCAAACTTACCTATCGCTTCTATGGTGGAACAGTATAAATTTAAACATAGGGCGGCCTTTCCAAGACCCAGTGCCACAGTACGTAATAACAACAGATGCTTCCATGACAGGGTGGGGAGCACATCTCAATCAACACAACATAAGAGGACAATGGAACATACATCAAACAAAACTGCATATAAATCATCTAGAATTATTAGCAGTTTTTCAAGCACTAAAAGCTTTCCAACCAATCATAACCCACAAATACATCCTTGTCAAAACAGACAACATGACAACGATGTATTATCTAAACAAACAAGGAGGAACACATTCAACGCAGTTAAGCTTGTTAGCTCAAAAAATATGGAAGTGGGCAATCCACCATCAAATTGGTCTAATAGCACAGTTTATTCCGGGGATCCAGAATCAGCTGGCAGACAATCTCTCTCGAGATCACCAGCAAGTCCACGAATGGGAAATCCACCCACAAATTCTGAACACCTACTTCACACTCTGGGGAACACCACAAATAGACTTATTTGCAACAAAAGAGAACGCAAAATGCCAAAACTTCGCGTCCAGATACCCACACAAGCAATCCCAAGGCAATGCCCTATGGATGAACTGGTCAGGAATATTTGCTTACGCTTTTCCTCCTCTCCCTCTCCTTCCTTACCTAGTAAACAAATTGAGTCAAAACAAACTCAAACTCATTTTAATAGCACCAACGTGGGCAAGACAACCCTGGTACACAACACTGCTAGATCTGTCTGTAGTACCACACATCAAACTGCCCAACAAACCAGATCTGTTAACGCAACACAACCAACAGATCAGACACCCGGACCCAGCATCGCTGAATCTAGCAATCTGGCTCCTGAAATCCTAGAATTCGGACACTTACAACTTAGCCAAAAGTGTATGGAAGTCATAAAGCAGGCCAGAAGGCCATCCACTAGACACTGCTACGCAAGTAAGTGGAAAAGATTTGTTTGTTACTGCCATCATAATCAGATACAACCACTAGAGGCAACTCCAAAACATATAGTAGATTACTTGCTCCATTTACAAAAAGCAAAGCTAGCCTTCTCTTCTATTAAAATACACCTTGCAGCAATATCTGCATACCTGCAAACTACATATTCAACTTCCTTGTATAGGATACCAGTTATCAAAGCATTCATAGAAGGGCTTAAAAGAATTATACCACCAAGAACACCACCTGTTCCTTCATGGAACCTAAACGTGGTTCTAACAAGACTCATGGGCCCACCCTTCGAACCCATGCACTCTTGCGGAATACAATTCCTCACCTGGAAAGTTGCCTTTCTCATCGCCATTACATCTCTAAGAAGAGTAAGTGAAATTCAAGCGTTCACAACACAAGAGCCTTTTATACAAATACATAAAAATAAGGTCGTCCTACGACCTAATCCAAAATTTTTACCAAAAGTTATTTCTCCATTCCATCTAAATCAAACGGTAGAATTACCAGTATTCTTCCCACAGCCAGATTCTGTGGCTGAAAGAGCACTACATACATTAGATGTCAAAAGAGCATTAATGTACTACATTGACAGAACGAAGAACATCAGAAAAACTAAACAGCTATTTATTGCATTCCAAAAACCTCATGCAGGTAACCCAATATCAAAACAAGGTATAGCCAGATGGATAGTTAAATGCATCCAAATCTGCTACCTTAAAGCAAAAAGACAACTGCCCATTACTCCCAGGGCACATTCAACAAGGAAAAAAGGTGCTTCAATGGCCTTTTTAGGAAACATCCCAATGCAAGAAATATGTAAGGCAGCCACTTGGTCTACGCCTCACACATTCACCAAACACTACTGTATAGATGTGCTATCCGCACAACAAGCTACAGTAGGTCAAGCTGTATTAAGAACTCTATTTCAGACAACTTCTACTCCTACAGGCTAAACCACCGCTTATGGGGAACTAACTGCTTACTAGTCTATGCATACCATGTGTATCTACAGCGACAGATGCCATCGAACTGAAAATGTCACTTACCCAGTGTACATCTGTTCGTGGCATCAGTCGCTGAGATTCACATGGACCCACCCACCTCCCCGGAAGCCTGTAGCAGTTCAGAAGTTACCTTCAATTTTGTACATTTGTATATATATTACTTAATCCTTTAATAGGTACATACTTACATTTTTCATTGCGCGGGCACTATTACTATAGTACAACTCCTACCTCACCCTCTGCGGGGAAAACAATCGAAGATGGAGTCGACGCCCATGCGCAATGAGCACAGAAGGTGGAGTCACTCGGTCCCGTGACTCGAAAACACTTCTTCGAAGAAAAACAACTTGTAACACTCCGACCCAACACCAGATGGCGAGCTCATGCATACCATGTGAATCTCAGCGACTGATGCCACGAACAGATGTACACTGGGTAAGTGACATTTTCATTATCTACCTTCACCCTTCATCATGCCTCAGTGAGACTTTAATCTAGTCCTCACTTTTCTGATGAGTCCCTAAGAGCCTTTGCGCAACTCTCATCTCAGGCTCCTTACTATCAACATGTCCTTCTTGGTGGCAATGTCTACCCTGAGGGTCACTGACCTTCAGGCTTGGTCATCGAAGCCTCCATACCATGTAAGCCAGTCCAGCACCCTCCCTACTTTTTACACTCAACCCCATCACTTGAAGGAAGAGGAACAACTTCATTGTATGGACCCCAAAAAAGCATTGTCGTTCCACCTTGATCGCACAAAAGATTTTCAGGTGAACAACCAGTTCTGTGTGGGTTATGGTGGAGTGAAAAAGGTAAAGGATGTACTGAAACGGACTATTTCCCAGTGGATAGTCTGCATGAAGATGAGCTCCGCATTGGCCAAGAAGCAAATTCTGAGGGTTTGCGTGGTCATTCCACCAGAGCCAAGGCTGCAAACACTGCAGGGGGCTTGCAGAGTTCCGGTCCTGGATATCTGGCAGGCAGCAACGTGGTTCCTTCTGCACATCTTCACCAAGCTCTACTGCCTGGACAGTCGGGTCCATCAGGATGGGTATTTTGCCCATTCGGTGCTTCAGGGCTTCTTAGTGTGAATCTGTTTCGCAGAGCCACCTATGTGAAAGTATTGCTTAGGTATCGATTCTGAGGTTTGGAAAACGTGGCTAGAAGTCTCTATCAGATGAACAAGTAACCTACCTCTGGTAACGCTGTATCTGGTAGAGAGACTGCGTAGCTGCAGATTCCTTATCGACCCACCCATCCTCTTTGCTCTGCAAACTGATTTTTAGGGACAGGATTGTTCTCTCAGGGCCCTAGTTTTTCACACCAGTGCTCAGTGTTCTTCGTCGCTCAGCGCACCTGTGGTGGAATGGTGGGAAGTTGTGAAAAGAAATTGACATCAGGAGGTTGGGGTGGCTCCTATATAGGGACTGCGCATGTCACTTATGGCGCATATGACACCAATGATGCTGCGGGTGCTGAACGACTTCACCCACCGGCACACAGGGGTACAGCTCACAGGCAAGTTCTGGATCCAGTCTGAGACTTCGGAATTATTCTAGGATAAGTAATCTTTGGCTAGATATAGTCTTTACCAGATAAGGCGTTACTGAAAGTAAGTCACTTCTTTATCAGTGTAACATTGCAATTAAATTATTGATCTGAAAACTGCATGGCCGAGTTGTGGGGGAATGCATCATTTTGGCACGTCTTCCCATT
This sequence comes from Pleurodeles waltl, assembly GCF_031143425.1. NCBI lineage: Eukaryota > Metazoa > Chordata > Amphibia > Caudata > Salamandridae > Pleurodeles > Pleurodeles waltl. The sequence goes on from NC_090437.1 coordinate 982,489,007, forward strand.
TAACCTTTTTCCCCTGCACAGGTCTGTATGAAACCTTGCATGCCAAACCTTATGCAATTCTGGTATGGCATTGCAAAATTCTGTGTAGATTTTCAAATGGTATGAACAAATTAACAATGCAGAAATGTATTTCTATTAGAAAGCATAGCTGAATCACTGCAACACAGTTACTATGTAATATATATGTAGTCTCTTTATATTGGTGAAACATTAAGTTAGATGTTGGGGAATCATGCAGTTATATAAACACACAAAGTATCAACAGTAATTGCAGTGTAATAACACTGAGTAGCCAACTTCAAACCAAAATATACTGTTTGCTTCCCATTCCCTATGCTGTGAGCTTTCCAGTATTCCAGTTCATAAAGAACCTAGTCTTCTTTCCAAGGTAACAAGGGCCAATATTCTTAAATGTGACTGGATCAGACTACCAGTCGTACTACCAGAATTTTCAACTCTGGTTGTACTATTGACATTGTTAGCTGATTGTGATCACTCGCTAAATTACTTAGAAAGGACAATATAATGAATTCCACATTACCATGTTAATATCTGAGGTACGTCAAATTGTATTTTTTTCTTAATTTTTATGATTCTGTCTCTCCACTTGCTACAATATTTTGAAGCATATTGGTTCTTTCCTATTTTTCTGCTCTTAGGTGTGATCTTGGACGAATTTAAACTCAGTTAGGAGTTTCTGTCTGGTGACACTGTTTTGCAGTCCCTCTGTCGGATTTGTAGACTGAGTTATGATTCCTTGTTTTCTTTCTGTGATAAATAAAGAATTGATTAAACATAATCCAAGTTCTTAGTGTTAAGGTTTTAGAGGATTTTTTTCTTTAACCTAGTAATCTTTTTTTTGTCTGTTTTGGGTTCTCACACTTTCTTCAAAGTTGAATATCTGGCTATCCAAGATGCTAGCAACGTCCAGTGTATGGTTCCCTAACGAAGATCTTGATAGTATGGGACGTAAGATAGGACTGAATCTTATTGGAAAATTGGAAAAGAAAGCCAATCACGGCTAACAGCACAAGCAAGGATGATTCAGGATCTCTGCACAGCCAGTCAAGAAATTGGATCATTAAAACCTTTGCTACTTGGGCCTCTGAGGTTAATGGTGGGTCTGTGCTCTGCTCACACTTAATGGCGGATAGTTTGCACAGATAAAGGCGAGATTGTGTTAGATAAGGCAAACGTCAATCAAGGAAAGTAGAACATTGATGAGTGATCACAAAGCGGAGTGATCACTTTGCTCACCTGCACCAGTAAGTTTTTGCTGGGCAGCCCTTCTCTAGCTCCTATGAGGTGTAGACAGGGTATTTGCATCACCATTTGTGGTAACTGAGTGACCTAGAAGCTTTCATGCAGCCATGGTAGATCATCTGTAAGACATTGCAACAGTGCTTCAGCAAGTCATCCAGTCATAGCTCAAAGAGAATAGGCAGCAGTCTGCTGTATATTCAGTCAGCATTGCAGCAGGGTTCTCATGTCTGTGCTGTTTTTAGGTCTGATGTTAGCTTCGAACATTTGATTTTACTTAAACTGTATACATACTACACTTACATTGGCTTTCAGTCAGCCCTTTTCATCCGTTGGTTGTTGTCATTCATATATTTAGTCTGCTCTCTACAGCACACAGCGTGGGGCCGTGGTTCAGCCCTCTTTAGTCATTGGCTAATCCATGCACAAAGTATATCCCTTAAGTGGGAATGTGTACTTTTTAAGATCAACAAATATTCTTGCTTTTAGCCAACATATATATATCTATATACATTTTTTTTTTTTACTACTGATGGAGGGGGTGCTGGCGGATTCCCCTCAGTACATTATTCAAGCAAATACCATGGAAAACCAACTACGAATTAGCAAAAACATAAAGGTGTCAGTCAACACCAAAACTATTGGCTTTGCCAAAGCTTTTTTCTAGTGTTTGAGTGGAACTCCAATTCATAGTCAGAGCCTTTGGTCAATGTGCAGTAGCTGTAGGAAAATGGCTCCCTGTTGCCCTTCACTTTTTGCCTGATATTGATGCTGACTTGACTGAGAAGTGTGCTGGGACCCTGCTAACCAGGTCCCAGCACCAGTGTTTTTCACTTAAAAATGTACCATTGTTCGACAATTGGCGCATCCCTGGCACACAGATAAGTCCCTTGTAAAAGGTACCAGTGGTACCAAGGGCCCGGTGACCAAGGAAGGTCCCTAAGGGCTGCAGCACATGTTGTGCCACCCTAAGGGACCCCCCACCTAACACATGCACACTGCCCTTGTAGATTGTGTGTGTTGGTGGGGAGAAAAAGGCAAAGTCAACAGGGCATCCCCCTGAGGATGCCATGCACACAAAATGCTGCCTGTGGCATAGGTAAGTCTCCCCTCTAGCAGGCCTTACAGCCCTAAGGCAGGGTGCACTATACCACAGGTGAGGGCATAGCTGCATGAGCAATATGCCCCTACAGTGTCTAAGTCTATTCTTAGACATTGTAAGTACAGTGTGGCCATATTAAGTATATGGTCTGAGAGTTTGTCAAAACGAACTCCACAGCTCCATAATGGCTACACTGAATACTGGGAAGTTTGATATCAAACCTCTCACAATAATAAACCCACACGTATGCCAGTGTTGGATTTATTAAAGAAATGCACACAGAGGGCATCTTAGAGATGCCCCCTGTATTTTACCCAATCCTTCAGTGCAAGACTGACTGGTCTGTGCCAGCCTGCTGCTGAGAGATGAGTTTCTGACCCCATGGGTGAGGGCCTTTGTGCCCTCTGAGGCCAGAAGCAAAGCCTGCTCTTGGTGGAGGTGCTTTCCACCTCCCCCTGCAGGAACTGTAACACCTAGCAGTGAGCCTCAAAGGCTCAGGCTTCGTGTTACAATGCCCCAGGGCACTCCAGCTAGTGGAGATGCCCGCCCCCTGGACACAGCCCCCACTTTTGGCGGCAAGTCCAGGGGAGATAATGAGAAAAACAAGGAGGAGTCACCCACTAGTCAGGACAGCCCCTAAGGTGGCCTGAGCTGAGGTGACCCCTGCCTTTAGAAATCCTCCATCTTCATTTTGGAGTATTCCCCCAATAGGAATAGGGATGTCCCTCCCTCAGGAAGGAGGCACAAAGAGGGTGTAGCCACCCTCCAGGACAGTAGCCATTGGCTACTGCCTCCCCCCCACCCCCCCAGACCCAAATACACCCCTAAATTTAGTATTTAGGGGCACCCCAGAACCCAGAAATCAGATTCCTGCAACCTGAACAAAGAAGGACTGCTGACCTACAAGCCTTCAGAGACGACGGACGATGACAACTGCTTTGGCCCCAGCCCTACTGCCCTGTCTCCTGACTCGGAAACCTGCAACCAGCGACGCATCCAACAGGGACCAGCGACCTCTGAAGCCTCAAAGGACTGCCCTGACCCCCAGGACCTCCCGGTAGCAGCTCTGCTCAACAATCTGCACATACTTGCAACTTTTCTATCACTTTAAAGACTTCACTCTTCCCACCAGAAGCTGAGACTTCACCCCCTGCACCCGACACCCCCGGCTCGAAATCCAGTGAACAAACACCACAGGGAGGACTCCCCGGCGACTGCGAACCCATGTGTAGCTCGAGACGACCCCCGTAGACTCCCACAGCGACGCATGCAGAGAGAATCCAGAGGCTCCCCCTGGCCACGACTGCCTGTAACAAGGGACCCGGCGCCTGGACCACGCACTGCACCCGCAGCCCCCAGGACCAGAAGGAACCAAACCTCAGTGCAGGAGTGACCCCTAGGCGACCCTCTGCCTAGCCCAGGTGGTGGCTGTCCCAAGAACCCCCCCATGCCTGCCTGCACCGCTAGAGTAACCCCTGGGTCCCTCCATTGATTTCTATCACAAACCCGACGCCTGCTTTGCACACTGCACCCGGCCACCCCTGTGCTGCTGAGGGTGTGTTTTGTGTGCCTACTTGTGTCCCCCCCCACCCCACTGGGTGCTCTACAAAACCCCTGTGGTCTGCACGTGGGTACTTACCTGCTGGCAGATCGGAACCGGAGCACCCCTGTTCTCATAGGCGCCTATGTGTTTTGGGCACCTCTTTGACCTCTGCACCCGACCGGCCCTGAGATGCTGGTGTGGTAACTTTGGGGTTGCCCAGGAACTGAGAAACTGAGACTTGTAAGTGTCTTACTTACCTCACAATCTAACCAATACTTACCTCCCCCAGGAACTGTTGATTTTTGCACTGTCTACTTTTAATATAGCTCTGTCAAAGTTCCTAACTTACCTGTGTGGCATACCTTGCATTTTATGTATTTACTTCAAATCTTGAACCTGTGGTTCTAAAAATAAATTATGAAACAATATTTTTCTATATAAAAAACTATTGGCCTGGAGTTTAGTCTTTGAGCGTGTCTGTTCCTCATTTATTGCCTGTGTGTGTACAACAAATGCTTAACACTGCTCTCTGATACGCCTACTTCTCGACCACACTACCACAAAATAGAGCATTAGAATTATCTAATTTTGCCACTATCTTACCTCTAAGGGGAACCCTTGGACTCTGTGCACACTATCCTTTACTTTGAGATAGTATATACAGAGCCAACTTCCTACAGTAGCTCACTGCGAAAGCCCCTACAAAAGTGCATTGTTAAAGCTTTATGTATGTTTGAAATGCCTGAACAAAGGTTTCCCTATTCTTGCAGCTGTATCCGCCTCTGGCACATACTTCCATATTTGGAGGATTTGTGCAGGAAAACTAAAGGGAAGTCCCAGGACCTTGCTCCTTATGCATTGCAACCAAACATATCTTGGGGATAAAGTGGATGGAACCTTCCTTTTTTCTCACTCTATTTGCACTTGAAAAGATTCCATCATGAATGGCAAAAATAACGAAGGGTGTACGGCAGGGGATACACAATGTAATTTGTAGATATTCTTATGTTCATAGTCATGGAATGATCACCAACATTCCCATTTATATTTTTAAAAAGGATAAACTAAGGAGGGACTTAATTTATAGGCTACATTAGGCAGTGTTCCCGGGGCAGCTCCTGCATCTCAAAAACTATTTAGTTAATGTACCAGACTGGACCCAAAGTAAGGGGTCCCAGGTGGCTTTTTGTACTCCTTTCAGACTACGAGGTGGGTAGATCAGCTCCCCCCTCCCACCTTAATAACATAGATGGACCAGCAGTGTACATGAGGAACATCTTTATTGCTATTCTGACAAATTCCTTTAGATTTGTGCCACCTTAAAACTGAGTCAAAGCTCAGAATTGAAGGTGAACATCTTGAGGCAAAAGGAACAAACTAAGCTGTCAACCTCCTTGTACAACTACATTAATATAGGCAAAGTGCCTAACACCCTTAATGTAACATAGGTACTTCACTATCCAAAGTTTACAGTTTGCTGTCTGCTAATAAATAGCACTATGTGTCTAACTTTTGTCTATGTTCTGCCAGTTAGAAAAACATCCTTTTTCATATTTGACTGAATGCAAATATTTGTATGCAGATGTTTTTACTGCTTATATATTCCTACCAGTAGTAGAACACACCAGAAAGACATAGTGTAAATAAGCATTATTTTTATTGTAGACACCAATTATTGGACAAAAATATGGTGATCAGCACAGCACCAATGCCAGAAATGGGAAGCCCAAAGTTATTGCAGTCACACGAAGCACATCTTCAACTTCTTCCGGTTCCAATTCCAATGCACTTGTACCAGTTAGTTGGAAAAGACCTCAGCTTTCACAAGTGAGTAGAAATTACTGTTGGTAAGTCCCATGCAAACCAACCTGTTAAAATGTGTCATGTTAATGTAAACTCTTACATATCTTCCTTTAGTTATATTATACTGCTACCAAATATTTCTTGAAATGTTTTAACTTTTTTAATGTGCTGGTTTCACTTAATTATCACTTGCCCAATTATGCTGAAGTGCAGTGGCCAGCAGTTACTGCTACACCTGTGTCAGGGTCAGCATCCTTTTGTTCAAGCTGTATTTTCAGTTGATTTTTGTAAACATGTTAGAGATCATGTTTGTCAGTCAACTGTTTGATGGTGGCCTGTAGTGAGTTCTGTTAATTTACTTCTGATAGTCAAAGTGCCTACACCGTAACTTTTTTTTTATTAACAGGCACGTGTTTTGCCTTCACAAGTAACCTGTGGAAAAAAGGATTGCCTTAATATAATCAAAATACTTTAATGCAATAGAATGTGTCTTGAAAGGTCTGTGGTACATCCCAAAACTACATAGACAGTCACTCCACTGTCCTGTTAATTTATTTAAACAGTTTCTTTCAACATCTCCTTCCTCTCTGAGTACTCATAAATACACCTGATCCCACACAGCCTCTTGTGCAGTGTACTCAAGCCCTCGGTGTAGACTTTTCTAATGCCCTGGGTGGGGGCCAGATGAAGCATTCTAAATAAATGGACAATTATCTTCTCATCTTTCACATGCCTTACAAGTCAGCGGAGGTAAACCAAGTTTCGGATACTTCTAATTTCCCAGAACTCGGACTGGATGTCGAAACTTTTGGAATAGAACTCTTTTGTGTGGTGGTAGGTGGCATGTGGCTCGATGCTGACATAGTTCCCCTGTGGAAGTTAAAAGTGGAGCCCTACATAAGTACCACCCATGCACACTGATGTCTGTTCCTTTCATTCATCGCAGTTTCAATCCCAGTCAAGAGGACGGTCTCTGGATCGGTCTCAGAGTCCAAGATATTTGTCATCTGGCCACTTGGGTCAATCACACCGCAAGAAGAAGAGTACGAAGTGGAAAAGGTCTTCAACTTCAGCTTGCCCATTCGAGGCCTGACATGGGCTGGACATCACTGACTTCTAGGGCAGAGCGGTTTCATCGTGGGTGGCCTTAGTGTGTCACTTCTGGCTGGGGACAACTGGCTTTTCAGGGGATGTCCAAGGATTGTTTATGAATATGCCCTTTGATGGTATCTCTCTCTTTGGGGACAAGGCAGACTCAGAGCTGGAGACCTTCGAGGATAATGGGGCTAGGGCGTATCCATGGCCCCTTGCCAACCCCAGTCAGTTTTTCGAGGCCACAGAAGGGGTTTCCAGACACATCTTTACTCTATCAGGTCCTTCTCTTTATTGTGTCTCTTACACAGCAGGGCTCTGCTCTAGGCAGTCTCAAGGGCTGTCTTTCTGCCATTTCAGCCTTTCTGCGGCTACCTGATCAGCCGTCCTTCTTCAGATCCCCTGTTAACACATTTTTGAAAGGGTTACAACACATGTTTTAGAGTTCACCTCTTTATCATGCCTTAGTGGGACCTTAATTTTGTGCACACTTTTTTCAAGTGCACTCCCTTTGAGTCTCTACATAATTGTCCCCTCAGGCTTCTTCCTATCAAGACAGTCTTCCTCTTGGCAATAACATCAGCCCGGAGGGTCAGTGAGCTTCAGATCTTAACATCAAAGACGCCATATCTGAACATCTTTCCAGGCAAGCTGGTTTTGCATACTAGGGCCTCTTTCCTGCCAAAAGTAGTCAGTCCATTTCCTGTAGACAAATCGATCATCTCGCCTACTTTTTATGCTACGCCACATCCCTCTAAGGAAGAGGAGCTTCTTCACCGTCTGGACCCAAAAAGAGCATTGTTGTTCTACCTTGACCTAACAAAAGAGTTCCGGGTGGACGACCAACTCTTCGTGGAATATGTCAGAGCGCAGAAAGGAAAGGTCATGCAGAAAGACTATCTCCCGTTAGATCATGCTCTGCAATAAGATCTGCTATGCATTAGCCAAAAAGCCACACCTTGAGGGTTTGCACATTCATTTTGCCAGAGCTAAAGCTGCAACCACTGCATTAGCGCACGGAGCACCAGTCCTGGACATCTGCCAGGCAGCAACGTGGGAATATCTGCACAAGTTTACCAAAACTATTTCCTGGACATTCAGGTCCGTCGGGATCAGCACTTAGCCCATTCGGTCCTACAGGACAGTTTAAACTAAACTCTGTCTCGCAGACCCACCTCGGGGAGGTATTGCTCCGGTATGTATTCAGAGGTAAGGAATCGGTAGCTAGAAGTCTTTCAGATGAACAAGTCACTTACCTACAGTAACGCCTTATGTGGTGTGGCTTTATCTAGCTGCAGATTCCTTACTTACCCACCCATCCTCCATGGTCTGCGAACAGATTTCTGGAGACAACGTTTTTCCCCTTCCAGGGCCCTAGTTTTCCACACCACTGGTATTCGTGGATCTGTGCTTCTGGCATGGACAGTTGCAAAAGAAACTGTCAGCGCTCTGGGGTGGCGCCTATATAGGCACCACGTATGTCAATTCTGGCCTGGGCGATGGCCCGTGAAACTGAACAATGCCATCTACTGGCGCACACACATATTGCTCAAAAACAAATTCCAGAACCAGTCTGACGCCTGGGGAAAATTCAAAGGAAAGAAATCTGCAGCTAGAGTCTCTACCAGATAAGGCGTTAAAAAAAAGTGAATTAACTTGTTGGTCAGGCTCACTTGTGTTTCGACATGGACAGTTCTGAGACATTTTGGCCTCCTGGTATTGGGCATCCTCCTGAGTCCCAATGCTTGTGAGCACATGCAGTCCCTGATGTAGAGCTTCAGATTACAGTGGGCTCAGGTCTTGGGGTTGCCTCATGGCCTGACCCTCATGTCGAAAGAAGCAGCAGAGGACATTCAGGTCCAGATGGCAGCGGATAGCCTGACCTTCGCAGGCCGTTCTTCCTACCTGAACCAGAGCATACAGTATTGACAGATGCATCATCTCTGGGGTGGCATGGTCACCTGGATGAAGTGAAAATAGGGGGGGTCCTTTGCTGTCCAGTGAAGCAAAGGCACCATATCAGCCTTCTGGATCTTCATGTCATTCAGTTAGCCCTGAAGGCCTTTCACCAAGTCAAAATGAACAACACAACTGTTATGTTGTACCTTAGTAAGCAAGGCATTATTGGGTTGCGGATATTGCCAGCAATCGCTGAGTCTCTGGCAGTGACTCAAAGTTGTGATGAGGGTTTTAAAGAACTCTCATATGTTTACTTCTGCATCTTTTATCTGGATACTATTAGGCTTTGACTTGATATTCACGTTCTTCAAGTTCACACTTGAGCCTAGTCACAGTTGTTCTCTGTGGTTGCTGACCATTAGGACTGTTTTCCTCATCTTTAGTGCTTATGCATGTTGTCAGTGAACAGCAAGCAATGTCATTATAGCCACCATATTCCACCTTCTTAACTGAGACGCTGGTGCTCTGGCATCTTTTCTACTGAAAGTCATTTTGCTCCTCCATGTGAGTCGGTCCATCACAGTTTCTTTTTCGTAGGTCTGGCATTAGCCAAACGTTTTGATTTTACTGGAATTATATATAGAACATCCCTAATTACTCCAGTATTGGAACTTTCATAGATTCACATGCTTGAATCATTCCCTTTCATCGAAATGGGAGTCCCCGGTACAAATTACACAAGTAGTGTTGAAATATATTAACAAAAGGACCCTAGGCCTCTTCAATTTAACAGTCTATCAGAGTCATTTTTAGGAAAAGGACCAAACTTGAGCATCCACCAATCAGACGACACCACCCTCTAGAATCCTCCTGAGAGAAGCTCCAGCACCTCAGATTTTCTACCGCACATCGTGCTAGGGAGTCTCCTCAGAGCTCTGCTCTTTCTTCACACCATTTGGATTAGCTTCAACATATTTTTCTCTGGGAAAACTTATTTGAACTGATTGGAATAACACCGTCAACATGTCTGATAAAGAGAAGAAGGGTTTATTCAGAAATTGCAAAACTTGTGGTAAGAAGAGACTACATTCTGAAGACCCTCATCAGGATTGTATATACTGCCTCTATCCAGACCACTCAGCCAAGGACTGTAAGGTTTGTCGTACCTTTTCCTCTAAGACTCTTAAGGATAGAGAAGGCAGATTATTGATTTGGCTGCACAAACTTAAATACAGAGAGAATCCAGTCTCTGACTCTGATAGTGATGACTCTTCAATATCTAAAAAGTCATCAAAAAGGGCGAGATCAGACACAAGATCTCCCTCCCAACAATCGAGAAAAGACCACAAAAAGACTGCCTCAGGGTCTTACATGGACCACAGCCCATCTACTTCACCTCAAAAATCTTCCAGAAAAGGGGAGAGAGGTTATGCCAGCAGTTCTGAGAGGCATAAAAAGTCATCCTCTGTACCTCCATTTGTGCCTTTCAAAAGGCCTTAATCTACATTGTCGACGACGAGTGCCCCACAGTCGACGAGAGCGGCATCGACTACCTCATAGTCGACGAACGTCTACACCTCATCATCGGCGGTTATGACGATATCGGCTTTACCATCGTCGACGGTAGACTCTTCGGTAAGGCTCTCATCAATCAAAATCTCCATGCGTTCGTCATCGACTCCACCGTCGACGAAGACTATGTCTGCCCCATCAACGACATCGTCGACGAGGGAAACACATCAGAAAACAAATGAAAGACTTACCCCAAAGCACACCTCACCTAGTAAGGTGACCTCTCTCATACCAGTGCACTTGTTAGAGGGAGATGAAGACTCGGACGACGAGCCCATCTCAATTAAACGTCAAATATCAGGACGTAGACTAATTTGATGAAACCTATGACCCTCAATTCTATGGAGGAGACCAACAGTATCAAGAAGGGGCATACATTCCAACCTCTTTACTATCTGACCTCCAAGCAGTGCTGGCGGATTACAGCAGGCATTTTCCTCCTCAAGGGGAGCAACCTCCTACATCGCCCGTCTCTGGGGTTACCACTCCACGTCAGAGACCGGCTTCTTTACCTCTAACAAATGTGGCTACGCCGAATATGACCTTACCTCAGGACACTGACATGTCGGAAGGTGATCACAAAGAAGGGGAGCTCCTTGACACTCATTCCAAATGGGATGAATACATTATTCCTGCTCCTCCTTCTCCTTCCCAATCAAAGGTGGAGTCCCCTCCAGAGGACATTGGAGGATTTCATAATCTCCTGGAAAGAGCAGCTAAGCGTTTCGATTTGCCCATGCCATCAAAACAGACAGATTGAAACACCTCTTTAAAATCATAAAGAAAACAAAAATCTGTGCGCTCTATTCCGCTGGTCAGATACTTTTGGGAAGAAGGCCTAAAAGTGATGCACAATCCTGCTACTGTCACAGCTGTGCTGCCTCGTTTGGACACAAAATACAAGGCACCAGACGATGCCCCAGCATGTCTAATTGGTCATCCCCATCCAGTCTCAGGGGTGGCTCAGGCGGCACAGAGGAAGTCCAAGAATCCGTCTGCTCCGATTTCTGCACCTCCAGACAAAGAAGGTAGACGGCTAGACAACATTGGGAAGAGGTTCTCCTCTATGGCTAGCCTAGTGATAAGAGCTGCTAACTCACTGGCAGTGTTAGCCAGGTTCGACAGACAGCTATGGGCAGACATCGCTCTGCATATTGATCAGTTGCAGGAGGACGGAAGATCAGAGGCAAAGAAGACGTTGCAAGAAGGTCAGCGCAACTCATAGACTGTGCAATGGACATAGCCACAACAGCATTTTGACAGCTCGCAGGTGCGGCTGTACTTAGGAGACAAGGTTGGCTAAAGGCTACATCATTCCGGCCTGTGGTACAGAATAAGATTTTAGACCTACCTTTCGATGGCCAGGCATTATTTGGTAAACATATTGACAAGGCTTTACAATCTATCGAATCTGACACTGATACGGCATGATCATTAGGGACTCTCCAGTTTCGTAAGCCTTTCTTTTGAGCTAGAGGGTGTGGACAGCCTTCATATAGAGAAGGATATCAGCAGTATATATATTCAACCTATCCTTCCTCATCTCACCAGTTCCGTCAATATTACCCACAAAGGCAGCCACCGCAAGCAGCTTATGGTAGATCTGGCAATAGGGGATGCTCAACTCGCCCTGCTAAAGACTCTGTTCGTAAAGCCTGATACATCCGAGGCGCCGGCTGCACCCAACTCTCCTCCTCTTGTTCTAGGCGGAAGGATATCCCTGTTCCTCAAGCAATGACAAGTCATCACATCAGACAAGTGGGTCCTCCAATTAGTAAAACAGGGCCACACTCTGGAGTTTATCCAACTGCCTCCCTCCAATCCTCCTTGCAGGACTCCTTCAAGGTACCCAGAACAACTCAAGAGGGAGATCAACAAGGTGCTCCTCAAAGGAGCTATAGAGAAGGTACCTTGGTCACAGCGAGGAAGAGGGTTTTACTCCACGTTCTTTCTCATTCGCAAGAAGTGGAAAGATTGGAGGCCGATCCTCGACCTACGTGAACTAAACATCTACTTAAAAAAGCAGTCGTTCTGCATGATAAGCCTGCAGGATGTCCTCTTGCGTCTGAACCAGGGAGATTTCATGTCTACACTAGACCTTAAAGATGCATATTTCCACATTCCCAACCACCCTACCCACAGACAATACCTGGGATTCATGGTAGTCGGAAGCCATTTTCAATTTCGTGTCCTCCCTTCTGGCCTAAAATCAGCTCCTAGGATATTCACCAAATGCCTAGCGCCAATCGCAGCCTTCCTCAGGAGGAGGAAACACCAAATATTTCCATATCTCGACGATTGGCTGATAAAATCAAGCACCTACGCAGGTGCGCGCAGATCAACAAGAAGGTGCGTTTCCTTACTAAGCAGTTTAGGACTCACCTTCAACTGGGAGAAGTCCAAACCTCTGCCAGCACGCAGTATCAACTTTTTGGGGGCAAACCTGGACACGCAATCCACCATGGTGTGTCCCACAGTTGAGAGGCAACAAAAGTTACTGACACTAGCAAAGTCAATACAGGGAAGAAGCTACATTTCTGTTCGCCTGTTCAAATCCCTGTTGGGAATGATGTCATCATGCATACTAAAAATGTGACCGCTACAGGAACAACTCAACCGTCAATGGCTCCAGGATTCAGGAAGCTTTGAAGATCGAATAAACATAACCCCAGCAATAGCCAAAGCCCTGACATGGTGGTCTCAAAAGCATCATCTGTCCGTCAGCCTTTCTTTTTTACATCGTCCAGCTACGTGGACCATCACTACGGACGCATCTCTGGAGGGCTGGGAAGCCGTGTTGCAGGATCTTCAAGTAAGTGGCAAGTGGCCACAAGAGTTGAGAGAGATGCACATCAATCTGCTAGAGCTCAGAGCAGTTTATCTCGCTTTGCTGGCTTTTCTCCCAAAAATAGTAGAATCAGACATAGTAAGAACAACAGACGACACAACTACGATGCATTACCTCAACAAATAAGGAGGAATGAGATCTCTCACCCTCTCCAAGGAAGGCCAAAGAATTTGGAATTGGGCCTCGCAGCAAGGCATCACACTCACAGCTGTGCATTTGCCGGGGATAGAGAACAAGATAGCGGATTCGCTCAGCAGGCAAAGATCGAGCTGCCACGAGTGGGAGCTGGACCAGTCCACAGTGGACTATATCTTTTCCCAGTGGGGAACGCCAACAATAGACCTGTTTGCCAACAAGTGGAACGCCAAATGCCAGTACTTCGCAAGCTGGCATCACCAAAAGGGATCTTGGAGGAATACGTTTTCTGTAGTTTGGTCAGACATCTTTGCTTACGCCTTTCCTCCAATTCCATTGATCCCAAGAGTCCTCACGAAGATGAAGGCAGAGCCATGCATTCTGATATTGATAGCTCCGTTCTGGCCTCTCCAACACTAGTTTGCGGAGCTTCTTCTATCAATGAAGCCTCACATTCCACTGAAACCGTCTCCACAATTACTAACAATGAACAAAGGACAAATATCGCACCCGGATCCTCAGTCGATGCGATTGTCAGCATGGCTCCTGGGCACAGGGAGTTTGCACATCTGAATATCCCACAGGAATGTAGGGACATTTTGTCCAGAGCTAGAGGGGATAGCACTAATAAGGCTTACCCTTGCAAATGGAAATGATTTTGTTTCTGATGTCATCAGCGGCAAATTGATCCACTATCCTCACCGCCAGAACAAATATTGCTGTATTTATTGCACTTAGCGCAAGCAGGCCTGGCACATTCCTTCATAAAGGTACATCTGGCGGCAATAGCATCATACAGGCACTCAGAGTCTCACCCTCGCTGTACTCCTCTCGTTTAATCAAACGTTTTTTTAAAGGACTTTTCAGGGTCTTTCCCCCATTCAGACCTCCTCCTAACTCGTGGAACCTGAATATTGTTTTAGCACAGTTGATGCACCCGTTTGAGGCGATTCATCAAGCCTCTCTGAAATTCCTGACTTGGAAGGTTGCTTTACTGGTCGCTCTCACATCAGCCAGACGTGTCAGTGAGGTACAGGCCCTCTCCTTACAAAAGCCGTTCTTATAGATTAAACAAGACAGACTACTGCTGCGCACAAACCTGCATTTCATCCCGAAGGCCCCTTCGGACTTCCACATCAACGAGCCCTTAGTTTTCAAAACCTTTTTTCCACATCCTTCTACTCCTGCGGAAAGAGCATTACACTCCTTAGACGTTAAGAGATGTGTTCAATTCTACTTGGACAGAACTAAGTCCTTTTGCTGCTCTAATCAATTGTTCGTAGCCTACAGTGCACCCAGATAAGGCCAACCACTCTCCAAGCAGAGTATATCCAGATGGATCGCCTCAGCCGTTCGATTCTGTCATCAAGCAGCGGGTAAACTTCTGCATTCATCAGTACGTGCTCATTCTACGAGGGGAGTTTCTTCCTCAGCAGCGCTGTTTGTGGGGGTTTCCCTGCAAGACATTTGCAGAGCAGCAACATGGAAGAGCTGTCATACATTTACAAGACATTACTGCTTGGAATTACTATCGCAAGGAGAGGTAGCAGTGGGCCAAGCAGTCCTCAGGAACCTCTTCAGGTGAAGGTGAGCCATCTCTGTCATCCCTCCATCCTAGATCAGGTATGCACATTGTTTATGTCTCTTATGTTCGGCTACAGATTCAAGGCTTCTCATGTTTAAAAAAAAAAAAAAAAAAAAAAGAAGAAAAAATGAGGAAATAGAAAAAAGTGAACAGAAGTAAAGATGGGATTGACATACAGTATTTTGTTTGAATTATTCCTTGATATATATATATTTATATATTCAGGTGTTTTGTGACATACGTGGTTACAATGGTACAATGTGCATAAGTACTGCTCACTACTCTGATTCAAGCATGTGAATCTATGAAAAATCCAGTACTGGAGTAAGAAAATTAGTTACTTACCTGTAACTGTAGGTTCGATGGCATCTGTCGCTGTAGATACACATGGTATGCATGAGCTCGCCATCTGGTGTTGGGTCGGAGTGTTACAAGTTGTTTTTCTTCGAAGAAGTGTTTTCGAGTCACGGGGCCGAGTGACTCCACCTTCTGTGCTCATTGCGCATGGGCGTCGACTCCATCTTCGATTGTTTTCTTTCCGCCATCGGGTTCGGACGTGTTCCTGTCGCTCCGAGTTTCGGAACGGAAAGATAGCTGAAGACGGAAGATTTTCGACGGTATCGTTGCGATCCGGTTAGAGATAGACACATACGACGACACGTTGAACATCGAAGCGCTTCGGTGCCCTTCGGGGTAGATTTCGGCACCCCGTCGGGGCCTAGTCGGCCCGACCGCGTGGAGGACAACGCCGATGGAACGGACCCCGTTTCGATTCTGCCCCGAATGCCACAACAAATATCCTTATACGGACCTACACTCGGTCTGTAATCTGTGCCTGTCACCCGAGCACAGCGAAGAATCCTGTGAGGCCTGTCGGGCGTTCCGGTCCCGAAAAACTCTGCGCGACCGTCGAGCGAGAAGACTGCAGATGGCGTCCACGCCAAAAGAGCGTCGACAGTTCGAGACAGAAGAGGAACAGGAGGAATCCTTTTCCATCCAGGATTCAGACTCCGACGAGCTACACTCTACAAGAACTGTGAGTAAGACGTCGAGATCAAACCTTAAAAAAGGAAAGAAGGCCCAGGGGACGCCACTGCCAACCGGCCATGGCTCCACCCAAATTCTCGGTGACCAACAATCGGCACCGAAAAAGGCCCATTCAGTGTCGAGATCGTCCGACTCCGGTCGAGACACCGGCACGCAGCCTCCTCGAGACCGAGAGAGTGCTAAACAGAAGCATCGACACCGAGAGTTCGGTGTCGACACGGATCGACGCCGAGACAGTGGCGCCGAAGACCATAGAGGCCCAGAATTTTCGGCACAGAAAAAGAGGAAGGTTACCTCGGAGCCGAAAAAACAATCGACAGGGTTTTCGGAGCCGAAAAAAGCGACATCAGACCCTGTTTCTGGCTCCTACACTGAAGAGCATTCTATGTCTTCTCAAATGAAGAAACATAGATTTGAACAAGAACTGCAATCCACTGACGTGGATCACACGCAAAAGCGTATCTTTATTCAGCAGGGGACTGGGAAGATCAGTACCCTTCCACCTGTCAAACGAAAGAGAACGCTTCAGTTTACTCCTCAGCAACAAACAGCACAAAAGGTAACACCTCCTCCCTCGCCTCCACCTGTAACTCCGGCTTCGCCAACTTACACCCCGTCACATTCGCCAGCTCACACCGCCATGAGCCACGATGACCAAGATCAGGATGCGTGGGACTTGTACGACGCACCAGTGTCTGATAACAGCCCAGACACATACCCAACTAGGCCATCACCACCGGAAGACAGCACAGCCTACTCACAAGTGGTGGCTAGAGCAGCACTATTCCATAATGTGGAACTACACTCGGAACAAGTAGAGGATGATTTTTTATTTAACACCCTCTCCTCAACCCACAGCTCCTACCAAAGCCTGCCGATGCTCCCAGGCATGCTACGCCATGCAAAGGACATTTTCAAGGAGCCAGTTAAAAGTAGGGCAGTGACGCCTAGGGTGGACAAAAAGTATAAGGCGCCTCCTACGGACCCCGTATTCATCACCTCTCAGCTGCCACCAGACTCTGTGGTGGTAGGGGCTGCCAGAAAACGGGCAAACTCACACACTTCTGGGGATGCACCTCCCCCAGATAAAGAAAGTAGGAAGTTCGATGCAGCCGGGAAGAGGGTTGCTGTCCAAGCAGCAAACCAGTGGCGCATCGCAAATTCACAAGCGCTGCTAGCGCGATACGACAGAGCCCACTGGGATGAGATGCAGCATCTCATTGAACATCTCCCAAAAGATCTGCAAAAAAGAGCAAAACAGGTTGTTGAGGAGGGTCAAAACATTTCCAACAATCAAATACGCTCCTCCATGGATGCAGCAGACACGGCCGCAAGAACCATTAATACGTCGGTTACCATCCGTAGGCACGCATGGCTCAGAACGTCTGGATTCAAGCCAGAAATTCAGCAGGCAGTGCTTAACATGCCAGTAAACGAGAAACTTCTGTTCGGTCCGGAGGTCGACACAGCCATAGAAAAGCTCAAGAAGGACACTGACACTGCCAAGGCCATGGGCGCACTCTACTCCCCGCAGAGCAGAGGATCTTATAACACCTTCCGCAAAACACCTTTTAGAGGAGGGTTTCGGGGTCAGGCCACACAAGCTAGCACCTCACAGTCCGCACCGCCCACCTACCAGGGACAGTACAGGGGAGGTTTTCGGGGCCAGTATAGAGGGGGGCAATTTCCTAGGAATAGAGGAAGATTTCAAAGCCCCAAAACCACTACCAACAAGCAGTGACTCACACGTCACTCACCCCTCCCACACAACACCAGTGGGGGGGAGGATACATCAATATTACGAAGCATGGGACAAAATAACTACAGACACATGGGTCCTAGCAATTATCCAACATGGTTATTGCATAGAATTCATGCAATTCCCTCCAGACATACCACCAAAATCACAAAATTTATCAAAATACCATTCACAGCTTCTAGAGATAGAAGTTCAAGCACTACTGCAAAAAAATGCAATAGAATTAGTACCAAGCACACAAATAAACACAGGAGTTTATTCACTGTACTTCTTGATACCAAAAAAGGACGAAACACTGAGACCAATTCTAGACCTCAGGGTAGTAAACACATTCATCAAATCAGACCACTTTCACATGGTCACACTACAAGAAGTGTTACCATTGCTCAGAAAACACGACTACATGACAACCCTAGACCTCAAGGACGCATATTTCCATATACCAATACATCAATCACACAGGAAATATCTAAGGTTTGTATTCAAAGGAATACATTACCAATTCAAAGTATTGCCTTTTGGTTTAACAACCGCTCCAAGAGTATTCACAAAATGCCTAGCAGTAGTCGCTGCACACATCAGAAGGCAGCAAATACATGTGTTCCCGTATCTAGACGACTGGCTAATCAAAACCAGTTCGCTCACACAATGCTCAAACCACACAAATCAAGTCATACAAACCCTCTACAATCTAGGGTTCACCGTCAATTTTGCAAAATCAAACATTCTGCCAAGCAAAGTACAGCAATATCTAGGAGCCATAATAGACACGACAAAAGGAGTAGCAACGCCAACTCCACAAAGGATCCACAATTTCAACAGGGTCATTCAACACATGTCTCCAAACCAAACAATACAAGCAAGAACAATACTACAGCTCCTAGGCATGATGTCCTCATGCATAGCCATTGTCCCAAACGCAAGACTGCACATGAGGCCCTTACAACAGTGCCTAGCCTCACAGTGGTCTCAAGCACAGGGTCACCTTCTAGATCTGGTGTTGCTAGACCGCCAAACTTACCTATCGCTTCTATGGTGGAACAGTATAAATTTAAACAGAGGGCGGCCTTTCCAAGACCCAGTGCCACAGTACGTAATAACAACAGATGCTTCCATGACAGGGTGGGGAGCACATCTCAATCAACACAACATAAGAGGACAATGGAACATACATCAAACAAAACTGCATATAAATCATCTAGAATTATTAGCAGTTTTTCAAGCACTAAAAGCTTTCCAACCAATCATAACCCACAAATACATCCTTGTCAAAACAGACAACATGACAACGATGTATTATCTAAACAAACAAGGAGGAACACATTCAACGCAGTTAAGCTTGTTAGCTCAAAAAATATGGAAGTGGGCAATCCACCATCAAATTGGTCTAATAGCACAGTTTATTCCGGGGATCCAGAATCAGCTGGCAGACAATCTCTCTCGAGATCACCAGCAAGTCCACGAATGGGAAATCCACCCACAAATTCTGAACACCTACTTCACACTCTGGGGAACACCACAAATAGACTTATTTGCAACAAAAGAGAACGCAAAATGCCAAAACTTCGCGTCCAGATACCCACACAAGCAATCCCAAGGCAATGCCCTATGGATGAACTGGTCAGGAATATTTGCTTACGCTTTTCCTCCTCTCCCTCTCCTTCCTTACCTAGTAAACAAATTGAGTCAAAACAAACTCAAACTCATTTTAATAGCACCAACGTGGGCAAGACAACCCTGGTACACAACACTGCTAGATCTGTCTGTAGTACCACACATCAAACTGCCCAACAAACCAGATCTGTTAACGCAACACAACCAACAGATCAGACACCCGGACCCAGCATCGCTGAATCTAGCAATCTGGCTCCTGAAATCCTAGAATTCGGACACTTACAACTTAGCCAAGAGTGTATGGAAGTCATAAAGCAGGCCAGAAGGCCATCCACTAGACACTGCTACGCAAGTAAGTGGAAAAGATTTGTTTGGTACTGCCATCATAATCAGATACAACCACTAGAGGCAACTCCAAAACATATAGTAAATTACTTGCTCCATTTACAAAAAGCAAAGCTAGCCTTCTCTTCTATTAAAATACACCTTGCAGCCATATCTGCATACCTGCAAACTACATATTCAACTTCCTTGTATAGGATACCAGTTATCAAAGCATTCATAGAAGGGCTTAAAAGAATTATACCACCAAGAACACCACCTGTTCCTTCATGGAACCTAAACGTGGTTCTAACAAGACTCATGGGCCCACCTTTCGAACCCATGCACTCTTGCGGAATACAATTCCTCACCTGGAAAGTTGCCTTTCTCATCGCCATTACATCTCTAAGAAGAGTAAGTGAAATTCAAGCGTTCACAACACAAGAGCCTTTTATACAAATACATAAAAATAAGGTCGTCCTACGACCTAATCCAAAATTTTTACCAAAAGTTATTTCTCCATTCCATCTAAATCAAACGGTAGAACTACCAGTATTCTTCCCACAGCCAGATTCTGTGGCTGAAAGAGCACTACATACATTAGATGTCAAAAGAGCATTAATGTACTACATTGACAGAACGAAGAACATCAGAAAAACTAAACAGCTATTTATTGCATTCCAAAAACCTCATGCAGGTAACCCAATATCAAAACAAGGTATAGCCAGATGGATAGTTAAATGCATCCAAATCTGCTACCTTAAAGCAAAAAGACAACTGCCCATTACTCCCAGGGCACATTCAACAAGGAAAAAAGGTGCTTCAATGGCCTTTTTAGGAAACATCCCAATGCAAGAAATATGTAAGGCAGCCACTTGGTCTACGCCTCACACATTCACCAAACACTACTGTATAGATGTGCTATCCGCACAACAAGCTACAGTAGGTCAAGCTGTATTAAGAACTCTATTTCAGACAACTTCTACTCCTACAGGCTAAACCACCGCTTATGGGGAACTAACTGCTTACTAGTCTATGCATACCATGTGTATCTACAGCGACAGATGCCATCGAACTGAAAATGTCACTTACCCAGTGTACATCTGTTCGTGGCATCAGTCGCTGAGATTCACATGGACCCACCCACCTCCCCGGAAGCCTGTAGCAGTTCAGAAGTTACCTTCAATTTTGTACATTTGTATATATATTACTTAATCCTTTAATAGGTACATACTTACATTTTTCATTGCGCGGGCACTATTACTATAGTACAACTCCTACCTCACCCTCTGCGGGGAAAACAATCGAAGATGGAGTCGACGCCCATGCGCAATGAGCACAGAAGGTGGAGTCACTCGGCCCCGTGACTCGAAAACACTTCTTCGAAGAAAAACAACTTGTAACACTCCGACCCAACACCAGATGGCGAGCTCATGCATACCATGTGAATCTCAGCGACTGATGCCACGAACAGATGTACACTGGGTAAGTGACATTTTCATTCTCCAGTATTGGAATCTTTTATAGGTTCACATGCGACCCACCCACGTCCCCGGAGAAGCTCACTTTCACCCTCCTCTCTCTTTTCCCTCTCTTTAATGCACTTGTGCTTGGAAAATCTGAGGTGCTGGAGCTTCTCTCAGGAGGATTCTAGAGGGTGGTGTTGTCTGA
This sequence comes from Pleurodeles waltl, assembly GCF_031143425.1. Classification (NCBI taxonomy): domain Eukaryota; kingdom Metazoa; phylum Chordata; class Amphibia; order Caudata; family Salamandridae; genus Pleurodeles; species Pleurodeles waltl. The sequence continues at coordinate 982,510,258 of NC_090437.1, forward strand.
TTGGTGGATGCTCAGGTTTAGTCCTTTTCCTCAAAGTGACTCTGATAGACTGTTAAATTGAAGAGGCCTAGGGCCCTTTTGTTAATATATTTCAACACTACTTGTGCGATTTGTACCAGGGACTCCCATCTCGACGACTGGGAATGATTCAAGCATGTGAATCTATGAAAGATTCCAATACTGGAGGACTACAGTTACAGGTAAGTAACTAATTTTCTTAGAGAAGCTTTCAGCTAGACCTATTCATTCATTGTTCTCTTGCTCTGTCCTTCACGTTTGTTCCTCCCACTACAGCATCCAGTGTGTGGCAAAGGGTCCTTCCACTTAAGGCATTGGCTGAGGTCTCTTGTGAGAGATGTAATTCTGCTCTTTCACAAGAAGCACACCAACACACAAAGTATTTCCAGTCAGTAACAAAAACTATCACACACATGTATGTTCCTTGAGACCAGAAACATGTTTTTGCTTTTAGTCAGTTTTGTTTTTTGTATTTTTTTTTTTTTTAATTGGAGCAGGTTTGGCTGCTCTCCAGCAGTAAAGTTTTACAAATAACAGTACAAAACAAGTACTGCCAAAGGTTAGTGTTTGGCAGACAACCCTAGACCTACGGGCTTTGGCAGTGTTTGTTTCTCTCTCCTACATTCCTTGGAGGAGAGGCTTCATCTGTTGGGTCCAAAGAGGGCCCTTGTTGTTTACATAGATCCGATTAAGGAGTTTGGAGTGAAAGACTATTTATTTGGTCTATTTACTGGTGCTAATAAAGGAAAGATGGTTTCAAAACATACATTGTTCAGATGTTTTGTCCTGTGTATAAAAATGTCTGCTAGTCCTTTGCCAAGAGGCAAGTCTGCCACTTTTACATTGACAAGGAGTGTTTAGGTGCTGGACATCTGCTAGGCTGCTGCCTTTGTCAGGCATTACTGTCTCAATATTCCAGCTCACAGGGATGGCAATTTCACCTTCTCAGTCCTGCAAAACTTTATACTTTAAGTGCACTCCTCACTCCCTCAACATTTGGGGAGGTATTACTTTGATATTTAGTCAGTACGAATGGAATCTACAGTTAAAATTATCCAACAAAACAAAAAGTTACTTAACTTCAGTGATGCTGTTTTTGGTAGATACTTCATCTAATGTCACATTCTTCAATAGCCGCTCTCCTATCTATACTGTGGAATTTACTTCTATGGTTCACAAGAGGTGCCAAATTAGGTTTTTCACACTGTCATGTTTACAATTTCTCGTTTCATCCACATCTGCAGGCATGGAGTGTCAGCACGCAGGGGTGTCCCTATATATGGCAATTTGACATTGAAGTGAGAAACATCTCAGTTGTTTCCACCAACCCACCTTAAGTTAATCATTCTAGAAGTGGAGAAATCGGTAGAAAGGTCAGACATGAACACTATCTGTGGAGGGCGGCACCCTCAGAGTCTTTATTTCCCTCCCCAGCCACCCTCTCCCAGATACCTTGTACATAATCTTGGAAGAGTTGCTTTTTTTCTGAATGGTAATAAGTCCAGTAAACATGCAACAGAGATCCAAGAGTATGTGACGAGCCTTATTCTCGAGAGGATGGAAAGTGCCCGCTCAGTCAGTCAACTACATCATTCAGTCACTCAGGTGTTCTGTCCCCAGCACCGTCTGGAAAGCCATGTCTGTTAGTGCTTTTGAACGAGTAGTCCCCTCTTTCACTCATCTCAGTTCATATAGGCCTTCGCAATGGTTCGATCTGTGGGTTCCATTGATTCCATGTGTGAAACTGGTGAAATGACTTAATGCCCATAAAGATGATGATCACTTCTTTAAGTTCAAAGAGCAGAAGTCACCTCATCTGACCATGGATTGTGCATCAAATGACTTTCCAAGGTGTGGAAATCCAGTACCTTTGAAAACACTGTGGATTAACTTTAAATTAAAAAGATGGACTTTGAACTAGAAGTGAGACTGTCTACTTCAAATTTTGGACTCCTGTTGTTCCCTGCTAATAGAAATATGAACATACGCTTTCTCCACTTCCAGGGACAAACCAAAAGTATTATTTATTAACGTGACCATCTTTGAATCAACAGTTTACACAAAAATGTCCATCCTCTTCTGTTTGATGGTCATGCCATCCTGTGACACATCCTTTGCTGTAACCCCTGCTTCTCCAACAACATAATGCTCAATCACCACTTCCACCATGTGCATACTTCACTCTCCAACATACTACTTTGCTATTAACTTGCACTTGTGCACCGCAGACCATTTTTCCACACTGCACAATCAAGTTACCCAAAAGTCTCCAACACCCACTCGTGACAACTCATAGCAAGCACACAAGGTGTTTCATGTGCATTCATGTCCATTTGATAATCATTGCATATTTGATAATTGCCCATGCTGCAGAAACAGCTACCCTTGTCGCCTCCAACAGCCTGAAGGCCACCCTTATTACAGCGACTCGTTTGTCTTGTAATGTAATGTAATTCGTGATTTATAAAGCGCATTCCTACTCAGAAGAGCATTGAAGCGCTAGAAGGAGAGCACATGATGGGGGGGAAAAAAAGAACACCGTAGAAAACAGTAGAAAAGCGCTAACCAAAGGAGATGGACGAGAATAAAATAATAAAGAAACATCCAATGAGAAACAAACCTAAGAGAGTTAAAAACCCTGATCATAATGTACCAGAAAGTGAACGAGGAAAAAGCCAAGTTTTTACCATTTTCCTAAATTTCATATAACAGGATTCTTGCCTAATATTCTTGAGAGCGAGTTCCATCCTCTGGCAGCAGCCACTGTAAAAGCTTTATCCCCCCATTTAGCTTTGTGTTCGAGGGACCTGTATCCAATAGGCTTGGGACGACCTCAGGTTTCTTTTAGGTATATACCAGTGGAGTCTAGAAGTCAAATACCGTGGTCCTATTTCATGAGCTGCCTTAAAAGTAAGACAGAGCGATTTGAACTGAATACGCTGCGCCACTGGCAGCCAATGTAATTTCTTAAGACTCTCTCTAGGTGATATGCATCGCAGGAGATTGAGAACCGCTCTGACAGCGGAATTCTGGACTAATTGGAGTCTACTAATCAGCCCCTTGTCCAAATTATGGAACAGGGCATTGCAGTTGTCTATCTTGGACATCACTAGTGCCAGAATAGCAGATACTCTCCATTCATGTGACAAATAAGGAAAGATTTTTCTGAGCATTTTAATGGACCATAGACTGATGTTTACCGTGTGATTAATCTGTTTCAAATGTTCATCAAACAAGATGCCCAAATTTTTACTAACAGTAGTGGGCACGGGACAGTTGCCACATTCAGAGGGCCACCACCGTGAGTTCCATAAATCTTTTCAGAGTCCAAAACATATGATTTCAGTTTTTGTGGCATTCATTTTAAGCCAATTGATATTCATCCATTTACTCACTGCCAGCATACAGTTACTAAACCAATCTGCCACCTCCTCCCATGGCTGATTAACAGGAATAATAAGCTGGGAGTCATAAGCATAGGAGGATGGGGTAAAACCAAAAGTGCGGATTAGGCTAGCCAGTGGCGCTACATACACATTAAACATTGTGGGGCTGAGGGAAGATACCTGAGGGATCCCACAAGGCAGAAGATAAGGTGTAGATTTAAAGTCACCAAAGCTAACTGTGGTCCATCTATTCGTAAGAAAGGACTCCCAAGAGTTTAAGCGCCTGGTCCCTCATTCCCACTTGATGCAGACGAGACATCAATAATATAGGAGAGATAGTGGCGAAGGCTGCAGATAGATCTAAAAGAACCAAAACGGCCCCCTGGCCTTTATCAACTATCCTCCGAATTGCATCAGAGGAAGAGATCAGGGCTGTTTCAGTACTATGCCCTTTCCTGAAACCATGTTGGGAGACATCAAGGACCTCTGCTTCTGCTAAAAACTCAGTCAATTCGGAATTCAAAATGTTTTCTAAAATCTTTGCCAAATATGGGAGACGTGCTATTGGCCGCAAATTACTCAAGTCCTATCACCATCTGTTTTTTTCTTAAGGGGTACCACTATTGTTTTTTTCCAAATAGAGGGGTACACCCCTGACATTACTACCTCTTGATAAATGGGAACTAACATCCGTGCCATTAAATCAGGAACCAAATGAAAGATAGAAGGAGGACACGGATCAAGAGGTGAGCCAGATTTCATTTCAAGAATCCTCTTTTTAATAGTATCCATAGAAGGGGGTTGGAAATGTGACAACAATGATTGGCCATCTGCTGTAGAACTCTCAGGGATCATGGGGGTAATACTTCAAAAGTGACCTGAGGATCAAAGTTGCCATGTATTTGCAATAGCTTGGTTTCAAAATGAATAGCAACCTTGTCACAGAATTCCTGAGTTTTCTAAACCAGCAGGCTTCATAGGCACAGTTAGAGCCTTAATCGTCTTGAAAAGTTCCCTGGGGGCATTAATTGCCTCCTTTACTTTGGTAGTGTAGAAATTAGATTTGGCCATGAATTGTGCTGCTTTATAATCTTTTAGAGTGGACTTAAGGGCCGCCTTTTCCACAGGTACTGGATTAAGTTTCCACCGGCGTGCCTGCTGTCGGTACTTTCTTTGAAGGAGTTTAAGTTCCTTTGTAAACCAAGGGTGACCTGGTTTCTTCTGACTATTGGGTCTCCTAGATATAGGTGGTACCAGTACTTCCATAGTCATTTCCACTCCTTTCTGAAAGCTATCAATCAGGGGCTAGGCTAAATTCTTCACCTTATCCCCGCCAACTTCTAAAGCTCGGCCTAATTCCTCTGCTTTAACCTGTTTCCATAACCTAACCACTATCCATTTCCAAGTTAGGATCACAGACAATCTTCGAAGCGGGTTTAAATTTCAACAGGTGATGATCCGTCCAGCTCAGCTGTACAATGGTTTCATCAACCTGTTGAACAACTCGTGCAAACACCCCATCCAAAATATGTCCTGCAATATGGCTTGCTGACGAGACTCTTGAGGTCCAATCCAGGGCCTCCATAAAGTCTATGAATTCACGGATCATAGGAGTGGATGTCTCATCAAAGTGAATATTAAAGTCGGCCAATATAACAGAACCATAGGTTCTATCAGCTGGGGCCAGGACTGTAGGAAATTTTTAGGCGGTCCTGGCGGGCGATATATCAACAGGCCCTCCAGTAGTACCCCACTATTTTGAGAAATCTTAAAGGCCATTGCCTCACATGTTTCAGTAGAGGAACTAGTACATGTGCACGCAAACGTAGACCTACTGATAAAGGCCAGACCACCCCCCCTTATTCTGAGGTCTATCAAGTCTGTAATAGGTAAATCATGGTGGGGAGGCGACAATAAAGTCTGGGTCAGATTCCGCTTTACCCCAGGTTTCAGTAATAAATAGACAGTCGATCTGCCAATTATCAATCATTTAGCAGATTTCCAGTTTGTGTTTGTGAATGGACCGAGCATTTATTAAGGCATTCTGAATAATGTGACTATAAACTGCCTTATGTTTCATTTTTTTCTCCCCCAACCCTGCAGGCCTAATGTCCTGACTTCTTACCTTTGTTGCCTCAATAGGGACTTGAGTAGACCAATTGCATGTCTCACAGGTCCAAAGAGTTCCACCCTTACTTGAAGACTTAGAAACTCCATTATTAGTAGGTTTAGGCAAGGGCTTTCTATATTCTTCCTCTCCCGAAGATACTTCACAACTGTGAAAAAGGGCACAGTTGTGAAAACTGTAAAAAAAAGGCAGCATCTCTGGCCCCTGGGCCCGGTCGGGCGCAGACGGGCTTGCCTTTGGCGCCCCCGCTTGTTCCGGCACATTTATGCCCGAAGAAACGATGCTCAGCCCAAGTAAACTCACAACCAGTAGACCGTCAACTTGCGGTACCAACAGGAAGGAGGGCTCTTACTGACCCTCACTTCCTGTTATATGTTTAAAAAAAGAAAAGCCTATATCCACTCCCTCCATGGCCTTCTTGTAAAAGAAATCTCCTCTCCTCCGTTTCCCCAGATCATTGAAAGTTGTTTGTGCAAATTTAAAAAAGGTATTATTTTTTAAAATACTTTTTTTCTCTTTTTGTTTTAAAAAGCTGGATTAAAAAACACATATACACACAATAAAGGAAGAGCATTGAAATAAACCCAAACAAACCTTAGGAGCAGCGATCTAAGAAACGCGCTCTCCTCTCCAACCCGGCCGCTCGTTCCGGCACATTTATGCCCGAAGAAACGAGGCCCAGCCCAAGTAAACTCACAACCACTAGACCACTAACTTGCGGTCCCAACAGGAAGGAGGGCTCTTACTGACCCTCACTTCCTGTTATATGTTTAAAAAAAGAAAAGCCTATGTCCACTCCCTCCACGGCCTTCTTGTAAAAGAAATCTCCTCTCCTCCGTTTCCCCAGATCAATGAAAGTCGTTTGTGCAAATTTTAAAAAGGTATTATTGTCTTTCACATTACTCACCTTGATGTCCTGTTTCCTCAAGAAAAACATCATACAACAAATTGTCAGTCTTAACGTAACAGGTGGGGGTGTCAATTATTCGTTGATCATTCTGGGCATGTAGTATTCAGCAGACAGTACAGCAGCACCTTGGAACTCTTTACATGCCTCTTTCCCTTACTGTAACACCAATTATCTCAGCACATCGCAACACATCTCATCCATCTTTCATCCTTCACAAACCACCCCCTCGCTCATCAATAAGATATGCAATCTTACAATGCTGCATGAACTAGCTTGTCATTATTTTTAACCTCTTATGATAACCTGCCAACAGGAAAATAAAGACTGCCATTCTCTATAAGAACACAGTGTGTTTAGACTGTAGTACACTGGGATCCTACTAACCAGGTCCCAAGTGCCTATATTCGCTCCCCTAAATTTAGTTGTACGGTACGTTTTACACCCCACAATTGGCTTACTGGTGCACCCATGTAATTCCCTAGTATATGGTGCTTAGGTACCCAGGGCATTGCTACACCAGGGGAACCCCCGTGGGCTGGAGCATGTATTGAGCCACCCACAGGGGCCCATGCAAACTGTGACTGCAGGCCTTCCTTTGCAGACTTTATGAAATGGTGGGCATGCATCTTTCATTTCAGAGATAAGGTTTGCCTTATATCATGGTCACTGCACTCTGACCCTGTAAGTCATCCCTAAAGTGGGCCCTTTAGACCAAGGGCAGGGTGCATGGTTTTAAGTGTGAGCATCCCTGCATGAGCAGTGGTGCCCCTACAAACCCAAGATCTCATTCCCTGGGCTTTTAAGTGTGGGAAAGCCATCTTAAGGTATGTAGTGGAGACTGGTCAACACGAGTGGTCCAGCTACATAATGGCTTCACCGAACCTAGCCATGTTTGGTATTTAGCATGTTGGAATCATGCAACTACACCGATCCCGGTGTTAGTTGCATGATACCATGTACTCTTGGGGGGGGGTGGGGGGGGGGGAGGCCTAGAGGATCCCCCTTGTCTGCCTGTACAGCCTTGCAGGATCTGCATGCCATCCCGTGCTGCTGCCAACACCAGACACTGTTCTGCCCTCCTGCTGCTGAGCCTAAGAACAAACGAGTTCCTGTAGGACAGAGGTGTGACCACCTCTTCTTTAGAAATAGGTGTTTCGGGCTGGGGTGGGGATGTCTCTCAGTGCCACCAGACTGTTTTGTAGGGCAGATTTGGTGCCCTCCTTTCATAAACCAGTTTGCACCAGTGCAGGAACCCCGGGTTACTGCTCTGGCACGAAACCACACAAAGGACAAGGGATTGATCACCCCCCCCCATCTAGCTCCTCCCCTAAGGAGGTGCACAGAGCTCTGCCAGGTGGCCGCTTGAGTCTGCCATCTTGAAAATAAGAGGTGCAGAGGCTCTTGGGAGCAGTTGACTGGTTAGACCAGGTGGGTGACATCCTTGACCCCCTCTTATAGGTGAGCCACTACAGATAGTGTCTGTAAGGAAATGCCTCCTTGGCATGGTTACCGCCTAACTTTTTGCCTTTTTGCTGATGGCAAGTTAGGATTGAAAATGTGCTGGGACCCTGCTAACCAGGCACCAGCCTGGTTAGCAGGGTTCTTTCCCTAGACTGTTCTTTCCCTAGACTGAACCTTTGCTTCCACAATTGGCACAGCCCTGGCACTCAGATAAGTCCCTTGTAAATGGTACCCCTGGTACCAAGGGCCCTGATGCCAGGGAAGGTCTCTAAGGGATGCAACATGTCTTATGCCACCCTAGGGTCCCCTCACTTAGCACATGCACACTGCCTCACAGCTTGTGTGCAGGTGGGGAGAAAAAGACTAAGTCAACATGGCACTCCCCTCAGAGTGCCATGGCAACCTCTCACTGCCTATGGCATTGGTAAGTCACCCCTCTAGCAGTGCTTACAGCCCTAAGGCAGGGTGCACTATACCACAGATGAGGACATATGTGCACAAGTAAAACCTTAAACATTGTAAGTGCAGGGTAGTCATAAGAGTATATGGTCTGGGAGTTTGTCAAACACGAACTCCACAGTTCTATAATGGCTACACTGAAATCTGGGAAGTTTGGTATCAAACTTCTCAGCACAATAAATGCACACTGATGCCAGTGTGGAATTTATTGTAAAATGCACCCAGAGGGCATCTTAGAGATGCCCCCTGAATACCAATCCGACTTCTAGTGTTAGGCTATTTTAAAAGTAGACAGTGCAAAACTCAACAGTTCCTGTGGGAGGTAAGTATTGGTTAGATTGTGAGGTAAGTAAAACACTTACAAGTTCAGTCTCCTGGGCATAGGCAGCCCACCGTTTTGGGTTCAAGTCAACCCAAACACCCAGCACCAGCAACACAGGGCCGGTCAGGTGCAGAGGTCAAAGTAGGGCCCAAATAACATAGGTGCCTATGGAGACCTCTGGTTCCAGTCTGCTAGCAGGTAAGTACCTGCGTCCTCGGGGAGCAGATCAGCTGGGTTTTGTAGAGCACTGGGGAGGGGGGTCACAAACAGGCACACAAAATACACCCTCAGAGGCACAGGGGTGACCGGGTGCAGTGGGCATAGAGGAGGCCCGCCTGCTGGTTACTCCTCAACCGGTAGGAGTAACTAGCAGGCAGCCCGTTTCTCTCGGGCCTGGGGGCTGCGGGTGTAGTGCTTCTTCCAGGCGTCAGGTTCTTTGTTACAGGGCAGTCGTGGTCAGGGGGATCCTCTGAATTCTCTCTGCAGGCATCACTGTGGGGGTGCAGGGAGGTAGTCTCAGGGTGTCCACATCATGGGAGTCGCCTGGGGGTCCTCGCTGCGGTGTTGGTTTCTCTGGACATGAGCCAGGGGCGTCGGGTGAAGGGTTTTGGGGAATCACTCTTCAGGAGTGAGGCTAGAGTCACTTTAAAGTTGGTTGTTTCTTTGTTGGTTGAAGAGAGCCACTGTCCTCGGGAGTTTCTTGGTCCTTTGAGTTGCAGGGCAGTCCTCTGAGTTGCCAGAGGTCGCTGATCCCGCTGGATGCGTCGCTGTTGCAGGTTCTTTGAGTCTGGAAACAGGCCAGTAGAGCTGGGGCCAAGTCAGTTTTTGTCTCTGTCGCCTCTACAGGGCTTTCAGGTCAGCAGTCCTTGTTTCAGGTCACCTGGAATCTGATTTCCTGGGTTCAGGGTCACCCCTAAATACTCAATTTAGGGGTGTGTTTAGTGCTGGAGGGAAGTAGCCAATGGCTACGGTCCTGGAGGGTGGCTACACCCTCTTTGTGCCTCCTCCCTGTGGGGGGCACATCCCTAATCCTATTGGGGGGAATCCTCCAAAGCAAGATGCAGGATTTCCTAAGGCGCAGGGGTCATCTCAGTTCAGGACACCTTAGGGGCTTGATTGGAGGGTTACTCCTCCTTGTTTTTCTCATTATCTCCTCTGGACTTGCTGCCAAAAGAGGGGGCTGTGTCGGGGGGGGCAGGCATTGCCACTAGCTGGAGTACCCTGGGCTGCTGTAACAAAAGGGGTGAGCCTTTGAGGCTCATCACCAGGTGTTACAGTTCCTTCAGGGGAGGTGAGTACAGGCTTTGTTCCTGGCCACAGATTGACAAAGGCACTCACCCCATGTGGCCAGCAACTCGTCTGGTTGTGGCAGGATGGCAGAAACTGGTCAGCCTGCCACTAGTAGTTGGGCTGGTGTACAGGGGGCATCTCTAAGATGCCCTCTGTGTGCATTTCTCAATAAATCCTACACTGGTATCAGTGTGGAGTTATTGTGCTGAGAAGTTTGACAACAAACTTCCCAGTATTCAGTGTAGCATTATGGAACTGTGGAGTTCGTGTTTGACCAACTCCCAGACCATATACTCTTTATGGCTACCTTGCACTTTCAATGTCTAAGAATTGGCTTAGACACTGTAGGGGCATAGTGTTCATGCAGCTATGCCCTCACCTGTGGTATAGTGCACCCTGCCTTAGGGCTGCAAGGCCTGCTAGAGGGGAAACTTACCTATGCCACAGGCAGTAGGTTGTGGACATGGCACTCTGAGGGGGGAGTGCCATGTTGACTTAGTCTTTTTCTCCCACCAGCGCACACAGGCTGTGAAGCAGGGTGCATGTGCTTGGGGAGGAGTCCCCCAGGGAGCCATAATATCTGCTGCAGCCCCTGGGGACCTTCCCTGGCGACAGGTCCCTTGTTACCAGGGGTACCTTTCACAAGGGACTTAACTGTGTGCCGGGGTGTGCCAATTGTGGAAGCAATGGTACATTTTTATAGACAGAACACTGGTGCTGGTGCCTGGTTAGCAGGACACCAGCACACTCTCAGCCAAATCAGCATCAATATCAGGAAAAAAAGTGTGTGTGCGTGTGCGGGGGGGGGGATCTATGGTTAACAATGCCATAAAGGACTCTTTCCTACACCTGCTGGATAGATTTTTAATATAATGAGCCTTCATGGTTTCCACTTTGAAATTCTGTCTCCTGTGAATTGTCCAGAGTGGATTTTCTTTGTCCTCTGGGTAAATGATATATTAAATGTAGGGCTTTCATCTGGAATAAACTCACACACCGATCTGATCCAACAATTGGCCCTTTTAATGTTGTAAAGCACCAACACTGTTGAGGGAAGAGGTTCTATTAATGATTTGCACCCACATTATTTATATATATATATATATATGTTTGATGGCATGTGTAGCTGCAGATACACATGCTGTGCATTATCCTGCCATCTGGTGTTGGGCTCAGAGTGTTACAAGTTGTTTTTCTTCGAAGAAGTCTTTTCGAGTCACAAGACCGAGGGACTCCTCCGTTTCGCCTCCATTGCGCATGGGCGTCAACTCCATCTTAGATTTAAAAAAATCTGCCATCGGGTTCGGACGTGTTCCTCTTCGCTCCGTGTTTCGATTCGGAAAAGTTAGTTAACTATCGGAAAATTCGACGGTATTGTTTGCGCTCGGTACCGGGTTAGTGCTAGCACATCGACACCGAAGAAAGAAGCGCTCCGGCGGCCCTTAGGGGCTTCCACTCCTCGGCGGGGCCTGGTCGGCCCGACCGCGTACATCTTCAAACCTCATGGACTGGACCCCCTTCCGCTTCTGCCCCAACTGCCACGCAAAGTATCCTTATACAGACCAACACTTGGTCTGTAATCTGTGTTTGTCTCCCGAACACAAAGAGGATACTTGCGAGGCCTGTCGGGCATTTCGATCCAAGAAAACACTGCGAGATCGAAGAGCTCGAAGACTCCAGATGGCGTCGACACCGGCCCGGCACATCGACGTCGAAGAAGAGGAGAGATTCTTCATTCGAGATTCGGACTCGGACGAGTCCGAGAGTGAGCAGCCGAAGACGCAGCAAACCGTGAGTAAACCAGCCCGGCAAAAACTCACTCCAAAATAATGAAGGCCAAGGGGACACCACTGCCAACAGGCCATGGCTTAACACGAAAACACGGTGACCAAACATCAGCGCTGAAAAAGGCCTCCCAGCAGCCGAAGACATCCGACTCCGGTCGAGATACCGGCTCCGACCAAACTCGACACCGAGAGTTCGGCACCCCGAAAGTCAAGAAGGTTTCCTCGGGGCCGAAAAAGACTGTCGAAAAGACTTTGGTGCCGAAACCAGCCTCCTATACAGAAGAACAAGGCCTTTCAACTCAATTACAAGGTCACAGATTTGAACAAGAGCTGGGCATGGGAGAGCCAGACCATACCCAGAGGAGGTTGCATATACAAAAAGACACGGGGAGAATCCGATCTCTTCCTCCAATAAAGATGAAGCGCAAGCTCGCGTTCCAAGAAACAGAAATGCAGCCAAAAGCGAAAGTGGCTAAAGAAAAGACACCACCACAGTTCTCGCCACAGCAATCGCCATCACATTCTCCACATCTGTCCCCGGTAGCAACACCCCCAATGATGCAGTCACCGACACACACGGAATGACCCAAGATGACCCGGATGCATGGGATTTGTATGATGCACGGTCTCAGACAATAGTCCTGATTGCTACCCAGCAAGGCCGTCACCACCTGAGGACAGCACTGCATACATGCAGGTGGTTTCAAGGGCAGCTACATTCCATAATGTAGCATTGCATGCAGAGCCCATAGAGGACGATTTTTTGTTCAACACCCTGTCATCTACTCACAGCCAATACCAAAGCTAGCCAATGCTGCCAGGCATGTTAAAACACGCCAAACAAGTGTTTCAGGACCCAGTAAAAGGCAGAGCCATCACGCCTAGGGTGGAGAAGAAATATAAACCTCCCCCTACTGACCCTGTATATATCACACAACAATTAACTCCTGATTTGGTGGTAGTGGCAGCAGCCCGGAAAAGGGCAAACTCCCAAATCTCAGGAGACGCACCACCGCCCGACAAGGAAAGTCAGAAATTCGATGTAGCAGGCAAGAGGGTGGCAGCACAGGCAGCCAATCAATGGCGAATTGCCAATTCTCAAGCTCTACTGGCTCGATACGACAGGGTACATTGGGATGAAATGCAGCATCTCATTCAACACCTTCCCAAAGAGTTCCAGAAACGTGCCCAACAGGTTGTTGAGGGCCAAACTATCTCTAACAACCAAATAAGGTCGGCTATGGACTCAGCAGACACAGCGGCAAGGACAGTAAACACGGCAGTAACCATTCGTAGACACGCATGGTTACGGACCTCCGGATTTAAGCCAGAAATCCAGCAGGCTGTGCTGAATATGCCTTTGAACGAACAACAATTGTTTAAGCCGGAGGTGGATATGGCAATAGAAAAACTGAAAAAAGACAAGGACACGGCCAAAGCCATGGGCGCGCTCTACTCCCCACAGAGCAGAGGCACTTTTAGGAAGCCGCACTTTAGAGGGGGGTTTCGTGCCCAAACCACCGAGCCTTCCACCTCGCAAGTCAGACCCACATATCAGGACCAGTATCAAAGAGGAGGGTTTTGGGGACAATATAGAGGTGGACAGTTCCCTAAACCAAGAGGGAAATTCCAGAGCCCAAAAACCCCACAAACCAAACAGTGACTTCAATGTCACAAACCCCCACCACGCAACACCAGTGGAGGGGAGACTTACCGCGTATTACCACAACTGGGAACACATAACTACGGACGCATGGGTCCTAGCCATTATCCAACATGGTTATTGCATAGAATTCCTACAATTGCCACCAGATGTGCCTCCAAGAGCACACAATATGTCCAAACAACACTTAGACCTGTTACAACTAGAAGTCCAAGCATTGTTACAAAAAGAAGCAATAGAACTAGTACCCAACCATCAAAAAGGAACAGGTGTTTACTCCCTGTATTTCCTAATTCCAAAGAAGGACAAAACACTGAGACCCATATTAGACCTCAGAACACGGAATCTTTACATCAAATCAGATCACTTTCACATGGTGACACTTCAAGACGTGATTCCCTTGCTCAAACAACAGGACTACATGTCAACATTAGATCTCAAGGATGCGTATTTCCACATACCCATACATCCTTCCCACAGGAAATACTTAAGGTTTGTAATCCAAGGCGTGCATTACCAATTCAAAGTGTTACCATTCGGCATAACAACAGCCCCAAGGGTATTCACAAAATGCCTTGCAGTAGTAGCCGCTCACATCAGGAGACAGCACATGCACGTATTCCCTTACTTGGACGATTGGTTAATAAAAACCAGCACTCAGCAACAGTGTCTTCTGCACACACAATACGTCATAGAAACCCTACACAAACTAGGGTTGTCTCTAAACTACCAAAAATCACATCTACAACCGTGCCAAATACAACAATACTTAGGAGCAACAATCAACACACAAAAGGGGATTGCCACTCCAAGTCCACAAAGGGTACAAGCCTTCCAAAATGTAATATTAAACATGTACCCAAACCAACACTATCAAGTGAGATTTGTAATGAAACTCCTAGGCATGATGTCTTCATGCATAGCCATTGTCCCAAACGCAAGACTACACATGCGGCCCTTACAACAGTGCCTAGCAACACAATGGACACAAGCACAGAGTCAACTTCAGGATCTAGTGTTGATAGACCGCCAAACACACTTCTCGTTTCAATGGTGGAATCCTATAAATTCAAACCAAGGGCGTCCATTCCAAGACCCTGTGCCTCAATACGTGATTACAACAGATGCTTCCATGATGAGGTGGGGAGCACACCTCAACCAGCACAGTATACAGGGACAATGGGACGTTCACCAAAAGCAACTGCACATAAATCATTTAGAACTGTTAGCAGTGTTTCTAGCATTGAAAGCATTTCAACCACTGATAGCCCACAAACACATTCTTATGAAAACAGACAACATGACAACAATGTATTACCTAAACAAACAAGGAGGGACACACTCATCACAACTGTGTCTCTTAGCACAAAAGATTTGGCATTGGGCAAGTCACAATCACATTCGCCTAATAGCACAGTACATCCCAGAGATTCAAAACCAGTTGGCCGACAATCTCAGTCGAGATCACCAACAAACACAAGAATGGGAGATTCATCCCCAGATACTACGAACTTACTTTCTGTGCTGGGGAACACCAGAAATAGACCTATTTGCAACAAAAGAAAACGCAAAATGCCAAAACTTCACGTCCAGGTATCGACACCCTCAGTCCAAGGGCAATGCGTTATGGATGAGTTGGTCAGGGATATTTGCTTACGCTTTTCCCCCTCTCCCACTCCTTCCGTATCTGGTAAACAAATTGAGTCAAAACAAACTCAAACTAATACTAGTAGCACCAACCTGGGCTCGCCAACCGTGGTACACAACACTACTAGACCTGTCAGTAGTACCTCATATCAAACTACCAAACAGACCAGATCTGTTAACTCAACACAAACAGCAGATCAGACACACAAATCCAGCATCGCTCAATCTAGCAATCTGGCTCCTGAAGTCTTAGAATTTGGACATTTAGACCTTACACAAGAATGTATGGAAGTCATTAAACAAGCTAGAAAACCTACTACAAGACATTGTTACGCAAACAAATGGAAAAGATTTGTTTATTACTGCCATAATAATCCAATTCAACCACTGCATGCTTCCGCAAAAAACATTGTAAGCTATTTATTACACTTAGAAAAATCTAAACTAGCATTTTCTTCCATCAAAATACATCTCACAGCAATATCTGCCTATCTGCAGATTACACATTCAACATCACTTTTTAGAATCCCAGTCATCAAAGCATTTATGGAGGGTTTAAAAAGAATCATACCCCCGAGAACACCACCAGTCCCCTCGTGGAACCTCAATATTGTATTGACACGACTCATGGGTCCACCATTTGAACCCATGCACTCCTGTGAGATACAGTACTTAACCCGGAAAGTAGCCTTCCTAATAGCTATCACATCTCTTAGAAGAGTAAGTGAGATACAAGCATTTACTATACAAGAACCCTTTATACAAATACATAAACATAAAGTGGTTCTCTGTACAAATCCCAAATTCTTACCAAAAGTTATATCACCGTTCCACCTAAACCAAACCGTGGAACTCCCAGTCTTTTTTCCACATCCAGACTCAGGAGCCGAAAGAGCCTTACATACGTTACACATTAAAAGAGCACTAATGTATTACATTGATAGAACAAAACAATTTCACAAAACAATTGTTTGTAGCCTTCCAAAAACCTTGTGCAGGAAATCCAATATCCAAACAAGGCATTGCCAGATGGATAGTGAAATGTATTCAGACCTGCTATATTAAAGCAAAGAGAGATCTACCTATTACGCCAAAAGCGCACTCCACTAGGAAGAAAGGCGCCACAATGTCCTTTCTAGGAAATATACCTATGACAGAAATCTGTAAGGCAGCCACATGGTCTACGCCTCATACATTCACAAAACATTACTGTGTAGATATGTTAACAACACAGCAAGCCACAGTAGGATAGGCTGTATTACGAACATTATTTCAGACAACTTCAACTCCTACAGGCTAAGCCACCGCTTTTAGGGAGATAACTGCTTAATAGTCTATGCACAGCATGTGTATCTGCAGCTACACATACCATCAAACGGAAAATGTCACTTACCCAGTGTACATCTGTTCGTGGCATGAGACGCTGCAGATTCACATGCGCCCTCCTGCCTCCCCGGGAGCCTGTAGCCATTATAAGTTGATTAACCCCTTCGCTGCCATGCCTTTTCCCCCTCCTGTGCCAGGCCTTTTTTTGCCTATTTGGGGCAGTTCGCGCTTAGGCCCTCATAACTTTTTGTCCACATAAACTAACCAAGCCAAATTTGCGTCCTTTTTTTCCATCATCCTAGGGATTCTAGAGGTACCCAGACTTTGTGGGTTCCCCTGAAGGAGGCCAAGAAATTGGCCAAAATACAGTGAAAATTTCGTTTTTTGGAAAAAGTGGCTGCAGAAGAAGGCTTGTGGTTTTTCCCCTGAAAATGGCATCAACAAAGGGTTTGCGGTGCTAAACTCAGCAGTCTCCCAGCTTTCAGGAACAGGCAGACTTGAATCAGAAAACCCAATTTTTCAACACAATTTTGGCATTTTACTGGGACATACCCCATTTTTGCAATTTTTTGTGCTTTCAGCCTCCTTCCAGTCAGTGACAGAAATGGGCATGAAACCAATGCTGGATCCCAGAAACCTAAACTGAAAAGTAGACAAAATTCTGAATTCAGAAAGGGGTCATTTGTGTAGATCCTACAAGAGTTTCCTACAGAAAATAACAACTGAAAAAGAAAAATATTGAAATTGAGGTGAAAAAAACATAAATGTTTCTCTACGTTTTACTCTGTAACTTTTCCCTGCAATGTCAGATTATCGAAAGCAATATACCGTTACGTCTGCTGGACTCCTCTGGTTGCGGGGATATATAGGGCTTGTAGGTTCATCAAGAACCCAAGGAACCCAGAGCCAATAA
Source organism: Pleurodeles waltl (assembly GCF_031143425.1). Classification (NCBI taxonomy): domain Eukaryota; kingdom Metazoa; phylum Chordata; class Amphibia; order Caudata; family Salamandridae; genus Pleurodeles; species Pleurodeles waltl. The sequence goes on from NC_090437.1 coordinate 982,527,568, forward strand.
ATGAGCTGCACCCTGCAGTGCGTTTTCATTCTATACCGGGTACACAGCAATTCATTTGCTGAAATATAAAGAGTAAAAAATTGCTATCAAGAAAACCTTTGTATTTCCAAAAAGGGCACAAGATAAGGTGTTGAGGAGCAGTGGTTATTTGCACATCTCTGAATTCCGGGGTGACCATACTAGCATGTGAATTACAGGGCATTTCTCAAATAGATGTCTTTTTTACACTCTCCCCTATATTTGGAAGGAAAAAATGTAGAGAAAGACAAGGGGCAATAACACTTGTTTTGCTAATCTATGTTCCCCCAAGTCTCCTGATAAAAATGATACCTCACTTGTGTGGGTAGGCCTAGTGCCCGCGACAGGAAACGCCCCAAAGCGCAACGTGGACAAATTTTTGGAAGAAAACAGAGGTGTTTTTTGCGAAGTGCCTATCTGTAGATTTTGGCCTCTAGCTCAGCCGGCACCTAGGGAAACCTACCACACCTGTGCATTTCTGAAAACTAGAGACCTAGGGGAATCCAAGGAGGGGTCACTTGCGGGGCTCGGACCAGGTTCTGTTACCCAGAATCCTTTGCAAACCTCAAAATTTGGCTAAAAAAACACATGTTCCTCACATTTCTGTGGCAGAAAGTTCTGGAATCTGAGAGGAGCCACAAATTTCCTTCCACCCAGCGTTCCCCTAAGTCTCTCGATAAAAATGGTACCTCACTTCTGTGGGTAGGCCTATCGCCCACGAAAGGAAATGGCCCAAAACACAATGTGGACACAACATATTTTTTCACAGAAAACAGAGGTGTTTTTTGCAAAGTGCCTACTTGTGGAGTTTGGCCTCTAGCTCAGCCGGCCCCGGGAGGGGGAGGGGGGGCAGAAATGCCCTATAATAAATTTGACCCCCCCAACCCTCCCCTGCCCAGGAACGACCCTCGCCTACGGGGTCGCTCCCCCTGCGTGACATTGGCGCCAAAAAACAAATCCCAGGTGCCTAGTGGTTTCTGCCCCCTTGGGGGGCAGATTGACCTAAAATCAGCCAATTTGCCCCCCAGGGCAGTGACCCTTGCCTGATGGGTCGACACCCATCTCTAAAAAAAAAAAAAAAAAGCACACATTTTTTTTTTGCCCTGGCGCCTAGAGGGTTCTGCCCCCCACCCCCCTCCACCCCCCCCCCCCCCCCCAGGAGCGACCCTTGCCTACGGGGTCGCTTTCCCTGCGTGACATTGGTGCCAAAAACAAATCCCTGGTGTCTAGTGGTTTCTGCCCTTGGGGGCAGATTGACCTAAACTCGGCCAATCTGAAATGGTCTAAATACAATTTGCCCCCCTGGGGAGCGACCCTTGCCTGATTGGTCGCTCCCCATCTCTAAAAAAACATAACAAACAAAAACAAAAAAAACACACAAAAAAAAATTTGCCCTGGCACCTAGAGGTTAAATGGCCTAAAATAAATTTGCCCCCCCAGGGAGCGACCCTTGCCTAAGGGGTCGCTCCCCTTGCGTGAAATTCACGCAAAGAAAAAACTCCCTGGTGTCTAGTGGTTTCTGCCCCCCTTGGGGGCAGATTGGCCTCATCAAAATAGGCCAAGGGGGGCAGAAATGGCCTAAATATAATTTTCCCCCAAGGGGAGCGACCCTTGCCTAAGGGGTCGCTCCCCACCTAAAAAAATAAAATGAAACATTAAAAAAAAAAAAAAATTGGTCCCTGGTGCCAGAGGTATCTGCCCCCAGGGGGGGGCAGAAAGGCCTTCCCAAAAAAATGCCCCCCCATGGGAGCGACCCTTGCCCAAGGGGTCGCTCCCTTATGTAAGTTTCAATAAAAAAAAAAAAAATCCCTGGTGTCTAGTGGGGTTTCAAAAGCCGGATTGCAAGCAATCCGGCTTTTGAAACCCTTGGAGAGACTTCAAAGGGAAGGAAATACGTTTCCTTCCCTTTGAAGCCCCTCCGGGCCTCCCCCAGTGATTGAAAGAGAAATGCTTTTGCATTTCTCTTTCAATCGCGCTGGAAGCAGAGCTTCCAGCGCAATGGGGGAGGCCCCTGTGACAAATCAGCGTGCGCTGACGTCACAGGGGGGGGCGGGGGTGGAAGGGGAAGGTGTTCCCCTTCCATCCCCGCCTTGGGGGGGAGGGGGGTGCACGGGGGGCGCGCTAGCGCTCCCCCAAGTTCCCCTGTGCCTAGGACGAGATGATCTCGTCCAAGGCACAGGGGAACTGTAGCCTTGGACGAGATCATCTCGTCCAAGGCACAGAACCGGTTAAACATGTACATTGGTAAATTTGTTGAAGTTGTCTGAAATAATGTTCGTAATACAGCCTGTCCTACTGTGACTTGTTGTGGTGTTACCACATCTACACAGTAATGTTCTGTGAATGTATGAGGCGTAGACCATGTGGCTGCCTTACAGATTTCTGTCATAGGTATATATATACAAATATATATATATATATAATGCCCCTTACCCAGTGTACATCTGTTCGTGGCATGAGACGCTGCAGATTCACATGCTGTGCATTATCCTGTCATCTAGTTTTGGGCTCGGAGTGTTACAAGTTGTTTTTCTTTGAAGAAGTCTTTTCGAGTCAGGGGATTGAGTGACTCCTCCTCTTCAGCTCCATTATGCATGGGCATCGACTCCATCTTAGATTGTTTTCTTTCCGCCACCGGGTTCAGACGTGTTTCCTTTCGCACCGGTAGTTCGAGTCCTGAAAACTCTCTAATTTGTTGGTATTGTTTCGATCGCGTATCATCTATCATTGACAATTCGGTACTGGCGGATCCAACTTCTTTACTCTCCCTTCAGGGCACCCGCACCCAACTCTGGCCTGTTCGGGCCGACCAAAGCCTCATGGGCCGGACCCCATTTCGTTTGTCGTCGGTGCCACGCCAAGTTCCCATATACAGACCAACATCTCGTCTGTAACCTTTGACTACCTCCAGACCATCGAGAGGATACTTGCGAAGCCTGCAGATCCTTCCGCTCGAAGAAGACTCTACGAGACAGAAGGGCGCGAAGGTTGGAAAAGGCGTCAAGGAGCAGCGAACGTCTCGACGTGGAGGAAGAGGAGATTATGCACACCGCAGTCTCCATTCGAGGGTCCGACTCCGTGCACGAGTCCGAAGAGGACAGACCGGTCACGGCAGGACAGCACGTGAGTACGCCTTCCCCTGTCCAATCCAAGCCCAAACACAAGGCCTCAGGAACGCCACTGCTGGAAGGCCATGGCTCCACCCGCAAAAAGACTTCTGGTGACCAAGCAACAACTTCAGCACCGAGAAAGGCCACGCCACCGAAGCCTTCGGACTCGAGCCGAAGCACAGGCTCTGAAACAGGCAAACACCTACCCATTGAGTCGAAGCCTCGAAAATCCCTGTCGGAGCGGAGGCCAACATCCACTCCAGGCCTTACGATCCTGAGAAAACCGGCTTCGAAGCCGAAAAGACTCATCTACACAGAGGAGCATGGACTTTCAAAACAACTTAAAGAAAGCCATAGATTTTCGGAGGAACTCACACAAATGGAGGAATTTGATGAAAGGCAGGCCAGAATTCATATTCATAAAGTCCATGGCACGATCCTAATTGCACCTCCTCTGAAAACTAAGAGGAAGCTAGCCTTTCAATTACAATTGGACACTGATCAGCCACCAGCTAAAGTGCCAAGGCCCAAACAAAAAACTCTGCCTCCACAATTCTCACCTCATCAGTCTCCTCCTCATTCTCCTCGCCTGACTCTCTCCACCTACTACCCCTATACCTGCACAGTCTCAAGTACACTCTGCAGATTCACAACAGGACAATGTCGACCCATGGGATTGCTACGATGATCCCATTTCTGATAAGACTGCTATCCTTCTAAACCATTGCCACCAGAGGATAGCACTTCAAAGACTCAGTTATTAGCTAGGGCAACGTCATACCATAACGTAGCCATGCACACCGAGCCTCTTAAGGATGATTTTCTCTTTAATACATTATCCTCCACTCACACTACTTACCAGTCCCTTCCCACGCTTCCAGGCATGTTGAAACACGCACATCAAATTTTTCAAGAGCCAGTTAAATTAGGGTCATCACTCCTGGAGTGGCGAAAAATATAAGCCGCCTCCCTCTGATCCGGCATTCATCACCCAACAGCTACCTCCTGATTCTGTAGTTGTCAGTGCGGCAAGGAAGAAGGCCAACTCCCAGTCATCTGGAGATGCACCACCACCACACAAGAAAAGCAGGAAATTCGATGCTGCTGGTAAAAGAGTGACATCGCAAGCAGCTAATCAATGGAGAATAGCCAAGTCCCAAGCACTACTGGCTAGGTATGATAGGGCCCACGGGGACGAGATGAAAGATATCATCCAGCATCTCCCAAAAGACCTACAAAAGAGAGCACATCAAATAGTCGAGGAAGGACAGGCTATTACTAATAACCAGATTAGGTCAGCTCTAGACTCAGCAGATACAGCAGCTAGGACAATCAATACTGCTGTCACCATTCGGAGACACGCATGGATAAGGTTGTCGGGGTTTAAACCAGAAATCCAGCAGGCTGTTCTTAACATGCCATTTAATGAGAAACAGTTTTCTGGCCCTGAGGTTGATACGGCCATCGAAAAAATGAAAAAGGACTCAGACACTGCTAAAGCCATGGATGCTCTGAATACTACACAGTACAGAGGTTCATTTCGAAAGCCTCAATACAGGAGTGGTTTTAGAGCCCAAACATCTGAGGCATCCACCTCACAATCAAAACCATCTTACCAGCCTCCGTACCAACGAGGTGGGTTTAGAGGAACGTACAAAGGCCAATTCCCCATAGGTGGGGGAAAATATCAGCCAACAAAACAAACCTCACACACAAAACAGTGACTTGCTCCACATCTTCCCTCATCACACTTCTCCTGTGGGAGGAAGACTGCAAACGTTCCACAAAAATTGGTTACCCATTACAACAGACAATTGGGTGTTATCCATTATCCACAATGGTTACTGCATAGAATTCGCACAGATTCCTCCAGATATACCTCCAAAACCACACAAGCTCTCCTCCCAACACATCTCCATGTTGCAAACAGGAGTACATTCACTATTACTCAAACAAGCCATAGAGCTTGTATCACAACATCAAATAGGAACAGGGGTTTACTCCCTGTACTTCCTTATTCCCCAAAAAAGATGGAACCTTGAGACAAATACTAGATCTCAGAACTCTCAATCTTTACATCCTATCAGAACACTTTCACATGGTAACACTACAGGATGTAGTCACACTGTTACAACACCAAGATTTTATGGCATCATTAGACCTCAAGGATGCTTATTTTCACATACCCATCCATCCAGCACACAGAAAATATCTCAAGTTTGTAATACAAGGAAAACATTACCAGTTCAAAGTGTTATCCTTCGGGATAACAGCTCCCAAAGTATTTACAAAATGCCTTGCCGTAGTGGCAGCCTACCTAAGAAGGCAACACATCCATGTCTTTCCATATGTCGACAACTGGCTAATAAAATCCAACAGCCAGACACAGTGTCAAAACCATACACATTATGTAATACAAACCCTACACACTCTAGGGTTCTCAGTAAACTACCAAAAATCCCACTTGCAACCAGCGCAAATTCAACAGTATTTAGGAGCCACACTAAATACGCAAACAGCACTTGCAAGCCGAAGTCCACAAAGGATACAATCATTCCACAATGCATTGGCACAAATTCAGTCAAACCAACAGTACACAGTCAAATTTGTCATGAAACTGTTGGGCATGATGGCATCACGTATCGGCGTTGTCCTGAAGGCAAGACTTAACATGCGGCCCTTACAGCAGTACCTTGCAAAACAATGGTCACAAGCACATGGTCAACTTCAAGATCTAGTGTTGATAGACCACTAAACACACATATCGCTTCAGTGGTGGCATTCCAAAAATGTAAACAAAGGGCGGCCATTTCAAGACCCTGTGCCTCAAACCACACTTACAACAGATGCATCAATGATTGGATGGGGAGCACACCTCAACAATCACAACATTCAAGGACAATGGGACAACAAACACAAACAACTTCACATAAATCACCTAGAATTGCTAGCCGTATTCCTAGCCCTCAAAGCCTTTCAACCTCTTTTCGTTCACAAACACATTCTGATCAAGACAGACAACATGACTACAATGTATTACCTAAACAAACCAGGAGGGACCCACTCATCGCAACTGTCCCTTCTAGCACAAAATATTTGGCATTGGGCAATACACAACAACATTAACCCTGTAGCACAATACATTCCAGGGATACACAACCAATTAGCAGATGTTCTCAGCCAAGATTATCAACAAACACACAAGTGGGAAATTCATCCCCAAGTACTTCAAACATACTTTCGTCCAGGTTCCCACACCCTTTATCCAAGGGCAATGCTCTATGGATCAACTGGTCAGGGATATTTGCTTACGCTTTTCCCCCTCTCCCGCTCATTCCATTTTAGTCAACAAACTGCGTCAAAACAGACTCAAACTCATACTTATAGCACCAACGTGGGGACGTCAACCATGGTACACGACATTGTTAGACCTGTCAGTAGTACCACACATCAAACTGCCCAACAGACCAGATCTGTTAACACAAAACAGACAACTGATCAGGCATCCAGATCCAACAATACTCAATCTAGCAATTTGGCTCCTGAAGTCTTAGAGTTTGGATATCTACATCTTCCAACAGAATGTATGGAAGTAAGTAAACAAGCTAGAAAACCCACTACCAGGCAGTGTTATGCAAACAAATGGAAAAGGTTTGTGTTTTACTATCAATCCAAACACATTGCCCCTCTTTCAGTATCACTACAAGACATTGTAGGTTACTTGCTTCATCTGCAAAAGGCAAATTTAGCCTTTTCATCCATCAAAATACATCTCACTGCTATGTCAGCGTATTTGCAAAATGTACAACACACCTCTCTATTTAGTGTTCATGTTATCAAAGCCTTCATGGAAGGACTAAAACGTATCATACCACCAAGAACACCCCCAGTGCCTTCATGGAATCTAAATACTGTACTCACACGACTCATGGGTCCACCATTTGAACCTATGCATTTGTGTCCGATTCAATACCTAACATGGAAAGTACCATTCCTCGTTGCAATCACTTCATTAAGGAGAGTTCGTGAACTACAAGCTTTCACTATTGAGCAACCCTTCATACAAGTACACAAACATAAAGTAGTACTTCGGACAAACCCAAAATTCCAGTGAAACTTCCAGTCTTCTTCCCACAGCCAGACTCAGTAACAGAAAGAGCGCTGCATACATTAGACCTTAAAAGAGCGATAATGTACTAGATTGATAGAACTAAATCATTTAGAAAAACTAAAGTTATTTGTGGCGTTCTAAAAGCCACATACTGGGAATCCAATCTCAAAACAATGACTAGCTAGATGGATAGTAAAATGCATCCAAACGGGTTACCTAAAAGCCAAAAGGCAGCTATTAGTATCACCAAAAGCACATTCCACCAGAAAAAAAGGAGCAACAATGGCCTTTTTAGGAAATATACCAATGACAGAAATCTGTAAAGCAGCCACTTGGTCTACACCCCATACACTTACCAAGCATTACTGTGTAGATGTGTTAGCAACACAACAAGCAACAGTAGGACAGGCTGTACCAAGAACACTATTTCAAACAACTTCAACTCCTACAGGCTGACCACCGCTCATGGGAGGAAAAACTGCATTGTAGTCTATGCATAGCATGTGTATCTGCAGCTACACATGCCATAGAACGGAAAATGTCTCTTACCCAGTGTACATCTGTTAGTGGCATGTTCTGCTGCAGATTGACATGTGCCCTCCCGCCTCCCCGGGAGCCTGTAGCCATTTAAGTTAAATAAGCATTTGTACATATGTATATATTTCTATTCCATTGGCATGGACATCTCTTTTATTTATACTCTATCACTCCTACCTTACCCTCTGCGGGAAAACAATCTAAGATGGAGTAGATGCCCATGCGCAATGGAGCCGAAGAGTAGGAGTCACTCGATCCTGTGACTCACACTTCTTCGAAGAAAAACAACTTGTAACACTCCGAGCCCAACACTAGGTGGCAGGACCTATGCATAGCATGTGAATCTGCAGCGGAACATGCCACGAACAGATGTACACTGGGTAAGTGACATTTTCCATATATATGTGTGTATATATATATATATATATATATATATATATATATGTGTGTGTGTGTGGGTTCGATGGCATGAGTAGCTGCAGATACTCATGCTTTGCATAGTCCGCCAATTCGTTTTGGGCTCGCAGTGTTACAAGTTGTTTTTTCCTTGAAGAAGCTTTTTCGAGTCACAAGATCGAGTGACTCTTCCTCTCGGTGATAATGCATGGGCATCGAGTGCTTTGTTAGATTGTTTTCTTTCCGCCGTTGGGTTCAGACGTGTTTTCTCTCCATCTGGTGAATCTCTGTTCGGAAATTCAAAATGTATTCTAATCTTTCTGTATTATCGTCAATATTGTTTTCAATCATGTTTCCAACTGTACCCGATCCGATTTAGACTGTCGGATTCATTTTTTTCTTGCCCTTACAAGGGCAAAACCCTTTAAGGGCCTGCTTCCATGTGAGTCTGATGGAACGAACTCGCAAAATTTCTGTACACTGATCTGCACTCTTAGTCTATCTCCAGACCATCAAGAAGACAATTGTGACGCCTGTAGATCTTTTCGATCTAAGGATACTCTTTGGGATCGTAGAGCTCGTCGGCTCTAAATGGCGTCAAAACAAACAGAAGACACCCTACACATCTTCGGTGAAGAACATGATCAAGAAGAGGTTCGGCACGGGGTAGTCTTTTCTGTCCAAGACTCTGATTCCGAAGAACATTCAGATGACAACAGCCACTAGATGCCTTTGGCGCGCAGTATGTGAGTACAACTGCCCTATCACAACACACAAAAACTGCTAAAAAAAGACTCCAGCACTGGTCATGGATGACCAACCTTCGGGTTCGGCACCAAGATTTAAGACTAAGGCTTTGACCATACAGACTCCCACACCAATTTCGGAGTCGAGCCTAAAATCTGAAAAAACAACATTGGAGCCGAAAAGATCAGCACCATCTTCAGAGAAGAAAAGGATCACTCCACCTTACACTAAACAATTTCGGAGTGGAAACTAAGGGTAGTGAAGAAACTACTTCTACCCAGGAGTCCATAGACATTCAACCTATTCTAGACGTGATGGATGCCAAACAAGGAAAAATACTTATTCAGAAGGACACAGGAAAAATAATTGCCTCTTCTCCAGTGTCCTTTAAAAGGAAACGGGCTTTGAGAGACACTTCAAAAGATGCACCTCCATCAAAGAAGGTCTTCAAGCACAAACAGGGAGAGGCTTCAATGCAGAAAGAGTCTTCTCCACCACATTCTCCTGTTCCTCCTTCCACACCACCTCCACCACCATCACCCACATGAGGCTCAATTATCACCACACACATCCTCAATTTCACCACTTTTAGTGTTTATCAACAGGACACAGATCCATGGGACACATATAACTGATCCTATGTTAACAAATGACCCTCAGTTATATCCTGCCAGACTCCAACCACCAGAGGACACTACAGCATTTAATCAAGTAATGGCTAGCGCTGCAGCATACCATAATGTGCAAATGTACACTGACCACATAGAGCAGGATTTTCTGTTTGACACACTAGCATCAACACATACGCAATATGAATGTCTTCCTATGCTGCCAGGCATGCTCAGACATGCTTCTGATATATTTCAAGAGCCTGTTAAAGCTAGGATTATCACTCCTAGAGTGGACATGAATTATAAACCAGCACCTTCAGACCTTGTGTTTATAAGAGCTCAACTACCTCCGGATTCCATTGTAGTTGGTGCAGCAAGTAAAAGGGCTGTAAGGAAATGGCTCCCTGTTGCAATTACCCCCCACTTTTTGCCTGATACTGATGCTGACTTGACTGAGAAGTGTGCTGGGACCCTGCTAACCAGGCCCTGGCACACAGATAAGTCCCTTGTAAAAGGTACCAGTGTTACCAAGGGCCCTGTGACCAGGGAAGGTCCCTAAAGGCTGCAACATATGTTGTGCCACCTTAAGGGACCCCTCACCTAACACATGCACACTGCCATTGCAGAATGTGTACGTTGGTGGGGAGAAGAAAGGCAAATTCGACATGGCATCCCCCTCAGGATGCCATGCACACAAAATGCTGCCTGTGGCATAGGTAAGCCACCCCTCTAGTAGGCCTTACAGCCCCAAGGCAGGGTGCACTATACCACAGGTGAGGGCATAGCTGCATGAGCAATATGCCCTTACAGTGTCTAAGTCTATTCTTAGACATTGTAAGTAGAGTGTGGCCATATTAAGTATATGGTCTGGGAGTTTGTCAAAAACGAGCTCCACAGCTCCATAATGGCTACATTGAATACTGGGAAGTTTGCTATCAAACTTCTCAGTATAATAAACCCACACTGATGCCAGTGTTGGATTTATTTAAAAATGCACACAGAGGGCATGTTAGAGATGCCCCCTGTATTTTACCCAATTGTAAAGTGCAGGACTGACTGGTCTGTGCCAGCCTGCTGCTGAGAGAAGAGTTTCTGACCTCCTGGGGTGAGAGTTTGTCAAAACGAACTCTACAGCTCCATAATGGCTACACTGAATACTGGGAAGTTTGGTATCAAACCTCTCACAATAATAAACCCACACGTATGCCAGTGTTGGATTTATTAAAGAAATGCACACAGAGGGCATCTTAGAGATGCCCCCTGTATTTTACCCAATCCTTCAGTGCAAGACTGACTGGTCTGTGCCAGCCTGCTGCTGAGAGACGAGTTTCTGACCCCATGGGGTGAGGGCCTTTGTGCTCTCTGAGGACAGAACAAAGCCTACTCTGGGTGGAGGTGCTTCACACCTCCCCCCTGCAGGAACTGTAACACCTAGCAGTGAGCCTCAAAGGCTCAGGCTTCGTGTTAGAATGCCCCAGGGCACTCCAGCTAGTGGAGATGCCCGCCCCCTGGACACAGCCCCCACTTTTGGCGGCAAGTCCAGGGGAGATAATGAGAAAAACAAGGAGTCACCCACCATCCAGTACAGCCCCTAAGGTGTCCTGATCTGAGATGACCCCTGCCTTAAGAAATCCTCCATCTTGATTTTGGAGGATTCCCCCAATAGGAATAGAGATGTGCCCCCTCCCCTCAGGGAGGAGGCACAAGGAGGGTGTAGCCACCCTCAAGGACAGTAGCCATTGGCTACTGCCCTCCCAGACCTAAAAGACACCCCTAAATTTAGTATTTAGGGGCACCCCAGAACCCAGGAAATCAGATTCCTGCAACCTGAAGACGAAGAAGGACTGCTGACCTGAAGCCCTGCAGAGATGACGGAGACACCAACTGCTTTGGCCCCAGCCCTATCGGCCTGTCTCCCCACTTCAAGAAAAACTGCAACAGCAACGCATCCCCCAGGGTCCAGCGACCTCTGAAGCCTCAGAGGACTACCCTGCATCTAAAAGGACCAAGAAACTCCAGAGGACAGCGGCCCTGTTCCACAAAACTGCAACTTTGCAACAAAGAAGCAACTTTTAAAGGCCACACGTTTCCCGCCGGACGCGTGAGACTTTCCACTCTGCACCCGACGCCCCCGGCTCGACTTGCGGAAAACTAACTCTACAGGGAGGACTTCCCGGCGACTGCGAGCCCGTGAGTAGCCAGAGTTGAGCCCCACAGCGACGCCTGCAGAGGGAATCCAGAGGCTCCCCCTGACCGCGACTGCCTGCTTCAAGGCACCCGACGCCTGGAAAACACACTGCACCCGCAGCCCCCAGGACCTGAAGGAACCGAACTCCAGTGCAGGAGCGACCCCCGGGCGGCCCTTTTCCTAGCCCAGGTGGTGGCTACCCCGAGGAGCCCCCCCCTTTGCCTGCCTGAATCGCTGAAGAGACACCTGGGTCTCCCCATTGAAACCTATTGCAAACCCGACGCCTGTTGCACTCTGCACCAGGCCGCCCTTGTGCCGCTGAGGGTGTACTTTTTGTGCCTGCTTGTGTCCACCCCAGTGCCCTACAAAACCCCCCTGGTCTGCCTTCCGAAGTCGCGGGTACTTACCTGCTGGCAGACTGCCACCGGGGCACCCCTTTTTCCATTGAAGCCTATGTGTTTTGGGCACCACTTAAACCTCTGCACCTGACCGGCCCTGGGCTGCTGGTGTGGTAACTTTGGGGTTGCCTTGAACCTCTAACGGTGGGCTACCTTGGACCCAACATTGAACCCTGTAAGTGCTTTACTTAACTGTGAACCTAACAAATACTTACCTCCCCCAGGAACTGTTGATTTTGGGACTGTGTCCATTTTTAAAATAGCTTATTGCCATTTTTGCCAGAACTCTACATGCTACTGTGATGATTCAAAGTTCCTAAGATACCTGAGTGAAATTTCATTTAAAGTATTGTTTGTAAATCTTGAACCTGTGGTTCTTAAAATAAACTAAGAAAATATATTTTTCTATATAAAAACCTATTGGCCTGGAATTGTCTTTGAGTGTGTGTTCCTCATTTATTGCCTGTGTGTGTACAACAAATGCTTAACACTACCCTCTGATAAGCCTACTGCTCAACCACACTACCACAAAATAGAGCATTAGAATTATCTTTTTTTGCCACTATCTTACCTCTAAGGGGAACCCTTGGACTCTGTGCATGCTATTTCTTACTTTGAAATAGTACATACAGAGCCAACTTCCTACAAGGGCCAACAGCCAGTCCATGGGAGATGCCCCTCCTCCTGATAAGGAAAGCAGGAAAATAGATGCAGCTGGGAAAAGGGTGGCCTCACGAGCTGCAAATCACTGGTGGATAGCCAATTCACAAGCTCTTTTTGCTAAATATGACAGAGCACACTGGGACGAAATGGAAGAGCTATTACAGTACCTCCCTCCAGAACACCAAAAAAGAGGACAGCAAATAGTTAATGAATGGCAAGCAATATCTAACAATGTTAGCAGATCTGCTATGGATGCAGCTGATACAGCAGCTAGATCAGTTAGCAACAGTGTGCTTACTAGGAGACATACCTGGTTGAGATGTTCAGGTTTGAAACCTGAGATACAACAGTCAGTTTTAAGCATGCAGTTTGATAAGCAGCATTTATTTGGCCCTGAAGTCGACACAGTAATAGACAAACTCAAAAAAGATTGAGAAACAGCTAAAGCCATGGGGCTTTGTGTACCACACCCACCAGGGGGAATTTTCGTAGACCACAATTTAGAGGAAGTTTCAAACCTTCGACCACAGAAACACCATTTATCCATCAAAAACAATCCTCACAATTCTACACTAGAGGATCATTTAGAGGTTCCCATAGAGATTCTAACAGTAGAGGCAGAGGGAAACCCTCCACATCCAGAGGTTCCTCACAGTCTAACAGACAGAGACTTTATCATCATCCCCACGGAGCACACATCTCCTGTGGGGAGAAGACTGGTAAATTACTATCCACAATGTCACTACAGATCAGTGGGTTCTCTCAATTATCCAACATGGTTACTGTCTAGAACTCACTTCTACTCCACCAAACATTCCACCTCGTTCACACAAATTAAATCAAGAGCATCTCATTCTATTAAAGCAAGAAATACAATCACTTCTACTGAAAGTTGCAATAGAAGTGGTTCCTATAGCTGAACAAGGGAAAGGAGTATATTCTCTATACTTCCTTATACCCAAAAAGGATGGTACTCTCAGACCAATCCTAGATCTCAGACCTCTCAATCAGTACATCTTCTCAGAGCATTTCGACATGGTTACTCTTCAGGATGTCATTCCCCTATTACAAAAACAGGATTGCATGACAGCATTAGATCTAAACAATGCTTACTTCCACATTCCCATACATCCAGCACATTGCAAATACCTAGGATTTGTGATAGCAGGCAAGCATTACCAGTTTAAAGTACTACCTTTTGGAGTAACAACAGCACCAAGGGTATTCACCAAATGCCTCGCAGTGGTTGCAGCATACCTCAGAAGGCAACATATACATGTCTTTCCCTATCTGGACAAGTGGCTCATAAAAGCCAGCACCATTCAAAGCTCTCAACAGCATACAAAATACACAATCAATACCCTACACAGTCTAGGGTTCACAATCAATTACCAAAAATCTCATCTCCAACCACCGCAAATACAACCGTATCTGGCAGCAAATACAACAGTATCCTCAATCAGGATTAGCTTACCTAAACCCACAAAGAATTCAAGCTTTCCACAATCTCATATCACAGCTACAATACAATCAAACTTACACAGTAAAATGTATCATGAAACTGTTGGGAATGATGGCATCCTGCATAGCAATAGTACCCAATGCACGTCTGTAAATGAGACCCCCTGCAACATTGTCTTTCACAAAAATGGTCTCAGGCACAGGGTCAACTTCACGATCTAGTGTTGTTGGACCACCAGACTTACAACTCTCTGCAATGGTAGAATCACACCAACTTATCCAAAGGGCGTCCATTTCAGGATCCTGTGCCACAGACCATAATCACCACAGATGAATCAATGACAGGTTGGGGAGCCCAGCTCCACAATCGTACGATACAGGGAGAATGGGATTCAGTCCAGCAGACTTACAATATAAACCACTTGGAATTGCTGGCAGTGTTCTTTGAACTTAAAGCATTCCAGCCACAGATCACACGCAAGACAACAATGCATTATCTGCACAAACAGAGGGGGGATTGAGCGGGGGGGGGACACTCATCTCAATTGTCCCTTCTAGCACAGACAGTTTGGATGTAGGCAATTCACAATCATATTCACCTATTAGCGGAGTATATCCCAGGGATACACAACCAACTAGCATACCTCTTAAGCAGGATGCAGCAAACAAATACATGAAGAGGAGATTCACCCACAAGTAATTCAACAGTACTTTCACATGTGGGGAACACAAAACATAGACCTTTTCACAATAAGCGAAAACACAAAATGCCAAGACTTCGCATCCAGGTACCCACACCCTCAATCCAAGGGCAATGCTCTATGGATCAATTGTTCAGGGATATTTGCTTACGTTTTTCCCACTGTGTAAGGAAATGCCTCCTTGGCATGGTTACCCCCTGACTTTTTGCCTTTGCTGATGCCAAGTTATGATTTGAAAGTGTGCTGAGGTCTGCTAACCAGGCCCCAGCACCAGTGTTCTTTCCCTAAAACTGTACCTTTGTCTCCACAATTGGCGCACCCTGGCATCCAGGTAAGTCCCTTGTAACTGGTACCCCTGTACCAAGGGCCCTGATGCCAGGGAAGGTCTCTAAGGGCTGCAGCATGTCTTATGCCACCCTGTGGACCCCTCACTCAGCACAGACACACTGCTTACCAGCTTGTGTGTGCTGGTGGGGAGAACATGACTAAGTCGACATTGCACTCCCCTCAGGGTGCCATGCCAACCTCACATTGCCCATGGCATAGATAAGTCACCCCTCTAGCAGGCCTTACAGCCCTAAGGCAGGGTGCACTATATCATAGGTGAGGGCATAGGTGCATGAGCACTATGCCCCTACAGTGTCTAAGCAAAACATTAGACATTGTAAGTGCAGGGTAGCCATAAGAGTATATGGCCTGGGAGTCTGTCATACACAAACTCCACAGCACCATAATGGCTACACTGAAAACTGGGAAGTTTGGTATCAAACTTCTCAGCACAATAATTGCACACTGATGCCAGTGTACAATTTTATTGTGAAATACACCCCAGAGGGCATCTTAGAGATGCTCCCTGAAAACATACCTGACTTTCAGTGTGGGCTGATTAGTTTTGCCAGCCTACCAGACATGTTGCTGTCCACATGGGGAGAGTGCCTTTGTCACTCTGTGGCTAGTAACAAAGCCTGTACTGGGTGGAGGTGCTTCTCACCTCCCCCTGCAGGAACTGTAACACCTGGTGGTGAGCCTCAAAGGCTCACCCCCTTTGTTACAGCACCACAGGGCATTCCAGCTAGTGGAGATGCCCACCCCCTCCGGCCACTGCCCCACTTTTGGCAGCAAGGCCGGAGGAGATCATGAGAAAAACAAGGAGTCGTCACTGCCCAGTCAGGACAACCCCTAAGGTGTCCTGAGTTGAGGTGACTCTGACTTTTAGAAATCCTCCAACTTGCAGATGGAGGATTCCCCCGATAGTATTAGGGATGTGCCCCCCTCCCCTCAGGGAGGAGGCACAAAGAGGGTGTAGCCACCCTCAGGGCTAGTAGCCATTGGCTACTAACCCCCCAGACCTAAACACACCCCTAAATTGAGTATTTAGGGCCCCCCAGAACCTAGGAAAATAGATTCCTGCAACCTAAGACGAAGAAGGACTGCTGACCTGAAGCCCTGCAGAGAAGACGGAGACACCAACTGCTTTGGCCCCAGCCCTACCGGCCTGTCTCCCCACTTTGAGAAAAACTGCAACAGCGATGCGTTCCCCAGGGTCCAGCGACCTCTGAAGCCTCAGGGGACTACCCTGCATCTAAAAGGACCAAGAACCCCCGAGGACAGCGGCCCTGTTCCAAAGAAGCTACACCTTTGCAACAAAGAAACAACTTTTAAAGGACTGCACGTTTCCCGCCAGAAGCGTGAGACTTTCCACTCTGCACCCGGCGCCCCCGGCTCGACCTGCGGAGAAACAACACTACAGGGAGGACTCCCCGGCGACTGCGACCCTGTGAGTAGCCAGAGTTGACCCCCCCTGAGCCCCCACAGCGACGCCTGCAGAGGGAATCCAGAGGCTCCCCCTGACCGCGACTGCCTGCTTCCAAGAACCCGACGCCTGGTAAAGACACTGCACCCGCAGCTCCCAAGACCTGAAGGATCCGACCTCCAGTGCAGGAGTGACCCCCAGGTGGCCCTCTCCCTTGCCCAGGTGGTGGCTACCCCGAGGAGCCCCCCCCCCCCCCCTTGCCTGCCTGCATCGCTGAAGAGACCCCTGGGTCTCCCATTGAAACCTATTGCAAACCTGACGCCTGTTTGCACACTGCACCCGGCCGCCCCTGTGCCGCTGAGGGTGTACTTTCTGTGCTGACTTGTGTGTCCCCCGGTGCCCTACAAAACCCCCCTGGTCTGCCCTCCGAAGTTGCGGGTACTTACCTGCTGGCAGACTGGAACCGGGGCACCCCCTTCTCCATTGAAGCCTATGCATTTTGGGCACCACTTTGACCTCTGCACCTAACCGGCCCTGAGCTGCTGGTGTGGTAACTTTGGGGTTCCCCTGAACCCCCAACGGTGGACTACCTTGGACCCAACTTTGAACCCTGTAGGTGGTTTACTTACCTGCAAAACTAACGAATACTTACTACCCCCAGGAACTGTTGAAAATTGCACTGTCTAGTTTTAAAGTAGCTTATTGCCATTTTTGCTAAAACTGTACATGATATTGTGTTGATTCAAAGTTCCTATGATACCTGAGTGAAATGCCTTTCGTTTTGAAGTATTACTTGTAAATCTTGAACCTGTGGTTCTTAACCCCTTCGCTGCCAGGCCTTTTCCCCCTCCTGTGCCGAGCCTTTTTTTGGCTATTTGGAGCAGTTCGCGCTTAGGCCCTCATAACTTTTTGTTCACATAAGCTACCCATGCCAAATTTGCGTCCTTTTTTTCCAACATCCTAGGGATTCTAGAGGTACCCAGACTTTGTGGGTTCCCCAGAAGGAGGCCAAGAAATTAGCCAAAAAACAGTGAAAATTTCATTTTTTTTTTTTAAATTTGGAAAAATGGGCTGCAGAAGAAGGCTTGTGGTTTTTTCCCTGAAAAGGGCATCAACAAAGGGTTTGCGGTGATAAAATCACCAGCTTCCCAGCTTTCAGGAACAGGCAGACTTGAATCAGAAAACCCAATTTTTCAACCCAATTTTGGCATTTTACTGGGACATACCCCATTTTTACGATTTTTTGTGCTTTCAGCCTCCTTCCAGTCAGTGACAGAAATGGGCATGAAACCAACGCTGGATCCCATAAACCGCAACATTTCTGAAAAGTAGACAAAATTCTGAATTCAGCAAGGGGTAATTTGTGTAGATCCTACAAGGGTTTCCTACAGAAAATAGCAACTGAAAAAGAAAAATATTGAAATTGAGGTGAAAAAAACATCAATTTTTCTCTAAGTTTTACTCTGTAACTTTTTCCTGCAATGTCAGATTTTCGAAAGCAATATACCGTTAGGTCTGCTGGACTCTTCTGGTTGCAGGGATATATAGGGCTTGTAGGTTCATCAAGAACTCTAGGTACCCAGAGCCAATAAATGACCTGCACCCTGCAGTGGGTTTTCATTCTATGCCGGGTATACAGCAATTCATTTGCTGAAATATAAAGAGTAAAAAATAGCTATCAAGAAAACCTTTGTATTTCCAAAATGGGCACAAGATAAGGTGTTGAGAAGCAGTGGTTATTTGCACATCTCTGAATTCCGGGCTGCCCATACTAGCATGTGAATTACCGGGCATTTCTCAAATAGACGTCTTTTTTACACACTGTCTTACATTTGGAAGGGAAAAATGTAGAGAAAGACAAGGGGCAATAACACTTGTTTTGCTATTCTATGTTCCCCCAAGTCTCCCGATAAAAATGATACCTCACTTGTGTGGGTAGGCCTAGCGCCCGCGACAGGAAACGCACCAAAGCGCAACGTGGACACATCACAGAAAACAGACCTGTTTTTAGCAAAGTGCCTACCTGTAGATTTTGGCCTCTAGCTCAGCCGCCACCTAGGGAAACCTACCAAACCTGTGCATTTCTGAAAACTAGAGACCTAGGGGAATCCAAGATGGGGTGATTTGTGTGGCTCGGACCAGGTTCTGTTACCCAGAATCCTTTGCAAACCTCAAAATTTGGCTAAAAAAACACATGTTCCTCACATTTCTGTGGCAGAAAGTTCTGGAATCTGAGAGGAGCCACAAATTTCCTTCCACCCAGCGTTCCCCCACGTCTCCCGATAAAAATGATACCTCACTTGTGTGGGTAGGCCTAGCGCCCGCGACAGGAAACACCCCAAAGCGCAATGTGGACACATCACAGAAAACAGACCTGTTTTTAGCAAAGTGCCTACCTGTAGATTTTGGCCTCTAGCTCAGCCGCCACCTAGGGAAACCTACCAAACCTGTGCATTTCTGAAAACTAGAGACCTAGGGGAATCCAAGATGGGGTGATTTGTGTGGCTCGGACCAGGTTCTGTTACCCAGAATCCTTTGCAAAGCTCAAAAATTGGCTAAAAAAACACATGTTCCTCACATTTCTGTGGCAGAAAGTGCTGGAATCTGAGAGGAGCCACAAATGTCCTTCCACCCAGCGTTCCCCCACGTCTCCCGATAAAAATGATACCTCACATGTGTGGGTAGGCCTAGCGCCCGCGACAGGAAACGCCCCAAAGCGCAACGTGGACACATCACAGAAAACAGACCTGTTTTTAGCAAAGTGCCTACCTGTAGATTTTGGCCTCTAGCTCAGCCGCCACCTAGGGAAACCTACCAAACCTGTGCATTTCTGAAAACTAGAGACCTAGGGGAATCCAAGATGGGGTGATTTGTGTGGCTCGGACCAGGTTCTGTTACCCAGAATCCTTTGCAAAGCTCAAAAATTGGCTAAAAAAACACATGTTCCTCACATTTCTGTGGCAGAAAGTTCTGGAATCTGAGAGGAGCCACAAATTTCCTTCCACCCAGTGTTCCCCCACGTCTCCCGATAAAAATGATACCTCACTTGTGTGGGTAGGCCTAGCGCCCGCGACAGGAAACGCCCCAAAGCGCAACGTGGACACATCACAGAAAACAGACCTGTTTTTAGCAAAGTGCCTACCTGTAGATTTTGGCCTCTAGCTCAGCCGCCACCTAGGGAAACCTACCAAACCTGTGCATTTCTGAAAACTAGAGACCTAGGGGAATCCAAGGAGGGGTGACTGGCGGGGCTCGGACCAGGTTCTGTTACCCAGAATCCTTTGCAAACCTCATATTTTGGCTAAAAAAACGCATTTTCCTCACATTTGAGTGACAGAAAGTTCTGGAATCTGAGAGGAGCCACAAATTTCCTTCCACCCAGCGTTCCCCCAAGTCTCCCGATAAAAATGATACCTCACTTGAGTGGGTAGGCCTAGCGCCCGCGACAGGAAACGCCCCAAAGCGCAACGTGGACACCACCAAAATTTTGGAAGAAAACAGAGGTGTTTTTTGCGAAGTGACTACCTGCAGATTTTGGCCTCTAGCTCAGCCGGCACCTAGGGAAACCTACCAAACCTGTACATTTCTGAAAACTAGAGACCTAGGGGAATCCAAGGAGGGGTGACTGGCGGGGCTCGGACCAGGTTCTGTTACCCAGAATCCTTAGCAAAGCTCAAAAATTGGCTAAAAAAACACATGTTCCTCACATTTCTGTGGCAGAAAGTTCTGGAATCTGAGAGGAGCCACAAATTTCCTTCCACCCAGCGTTCCCCCACGTCTCCCGATAAAAATGATACCTCACTTGTGTGGGTAGGCCTAGCGCCCGCGACAGGAAACGCCCCAAAGCGCAACGTGGACACATCACAGAAAACAGACCTGTTTTTAGCAAAGTGCCTACCTGTAGATTTTGGCCTCTAGCTCAGCCGCCACCTAGGGAAACCTACCAAACCTGTGCATTTCTGAAAACTAGAGACCTAGGGGAATCCAAGGAGGGGTGACTGGCGGGGCTCGGACCAGGTTCTGTTACCCAGAATCCTTTGCAAAGCTCAAAAATTGGCTAAAAAAACACATGTTCCTCACATTTCTGTGGCAGAAAGTTCTGGAATCTGGGAGGAGCCACAAATTTCCTTCCACCCAGCGTTCCCCCAAGTCTCCCGATAAAAATGATACCTCACTTGCGTGGGTAGGCCTAGCGCCCGCGACAGGAAACGCCCCAAAGCGCAACGTGGACACCACCAAAATCTTGGAAGAAAACAGACCTGTTTTT
Source organism: Pleurodeles waltl (assembly GCF_031143425.1). Classification (NCBI taxonomy): domain Eukaryota; kingdom Metazoa; phylum Chordata; class Amphibia; order Caudata; family Salamandridae; genus Pleurodeles; species Pleurodeles waltl. Next base: position 982,548,529 of record NC_090437.1, read on the forward strand.
AGCGAAGTGCCTACCTGTAGATTTTGGCCTGTAGCTCAGCCACCACCTAGGGAAACCTACCAAACCTGTGCATTTCTGAAAACTAGAGACCTAGGGGAATCCAAGGAGGGGTGACTGGCGGGGCTCGGACCAGGTTCTGTTACCCAGAATCCTTTGCAAAGCTCAAAAATTGGCTAAAAAAACACATGTTCCTCACATTTCTGTGGCAGAAAGTTCTGGAATCTGAGAGGAGCCACAAATTTCCTTCCACCCAGCGTTCCCCCACGTCTCCCGATAAAAATGATACCTCACTTGTGTGGGTAGGCCTAGCGCACGCGACAGGAAACGCCCCAAAGCGCAACGTGGACACATCACAGAAAACAGACCTGTTTTTAGCAAAGTGCCTACCTGTAGATTTTGGCCTGTAGCTCAGCCGCCACCTAGGGAAACCTACCAAACCTGTGCATTTCTGAAAACTAGAGACCTAGGGGAATCCAAGGAGGGGTGACTGGCGGGGCTCGGACCAGGTTCTGTTACCCAGAATCCTTTGCAAAGCTCAAAAATTGGCTAAAAAAACACATGTTCCTCACATTTCTGTGGCAGAAAGTTCTGGAATCTGGGAGGAGCCACAAATTTCCTTCCACCCAGCGTTCCCCCAAGTCTCCCGATAAAAATGATACCTCACTTGCGTGGGTAGGCCTAGCGCCCGCGACAGGAAACGCCCCAAAGCGCAACGTGGACACCACCAAAATTTTGGAAGAAAACAGACCTGTTTTTAGCGAAGTGCCTACCTGTAGATTTTGGCCTGTAGCTCAGCCGCCACCTAGGGAAACCTACCAAACCTGTGCATTTCTGAAAACTAGAGACCTAGGGGAATCCAAGGAGGGGTGACTGGCGGGGCTCGGACCAGGTTCTGTTACCCAGAATCCTTTGCAAAGCTCAAAAATTGGCTAAAAAAACACATGTTCCTCACATTTCTGTGGCAGAAAGTTCTGGAATCTGAGAGGAGCCACAAATTTCCTTCCACCCAGCGTTCCCCCACGTCTCCCGATAAAAATGATACCTCACTTGTGTGGGTAGGCCTAGCGCCCGCGACAGGAAACGCCCCAAAGCGCAACGTGGACACATCACAGAAAACAGACCTGTTTTTAGCAAAGTGCCTACCTGTAGATTTTGGCCTGTAGCTCAGCCGCCACCTAGGGAAACCTACCAAACCTGTGCATTTCTGAAAACTAGAGACCTAGGGGAATCCAAGGAGGGGTGACTGGCGGGGCTCGGACCAGGTTCTGTTACCCAGAATCCTTTGCAAAGCTCAAAAATTGGCTAAAAAAACACATGTTCCTCACATTTCTGTGGCAGAAAGTTCTGGAATCTGGGAGGAGCCACAAATTTCCTTCCACCCAGCGTTCCCCCAAGTCTCCCGATAAAAATGATACCTCACTTGCGTGGGTAGGCCTAGCGCCCGCGACAGGAAACGCCCCAAAGCGCAACGTGGACACCACCAAAATTTTGGAAGAAAACAGACCTGTTTTTAGCGAAGTGCCTACCTGTAGATTTTGGCCTGTAGCTCAGCCACCTCCTAGGGAAACCTACCAAACCTGTGCATTTCTGAAAACTAGAGACCTAGGGGAATCCAAGGAGGGGTGACTGGCGGGGCTCGGACCAGGTTCTGTTACCCAGAATCCTTTGCAAAGCTCAAAAATTGGCTAAAAAAACACATGTTCCTCACATTTCTGTGGCAGAAAGTTCTGGAATCTGAGAGGAGCCACAAATTTCCTTCCACCCAGCGTTCCCCCACGTCTCCCGATAAAAATGATACCTCACTTGTGTGGGTAGGCCTAGCGCCCGCGACAGGAAACGCCCCAAAGCGCAACGTGGACACATCACAGAAAACAGACCTGTTTTTAGCAAAGTGCCTACCTGTAGATTTTGGCCTGTAGCTCAGCCGCCACCTAGGGAAACCTACCAAACCTGTGCATTTCTGAAAACTAGAGACCTAGGGGAATCCAAGGAGGGGTGACTGGCGGGGCTCGGACCAGGTTCTGTTACCCAGAATCCTTTGCAAAGCTCAAAAATTGGCTAAAAAAACACATGTTCCTCACATTTCTGTGGCAGAAAGTTCTGGAATCTGGGAGGAGCCACAAATTTCCTTCCACCCAGCGTTCCCCCAAGTCTCCCGATAAAAATGATACCTCACTTGCGTGGGTAGGCCTAGCGCCCGCGACAGGAAACGCCCCAAAGCGCAACGTGGACACCACCAAAATTTTGGAAGAAAACAGACCTGTTTTTAGCGAAGTGCCTACCTGTAGATTTTGGCCTGTAGCTCAGCCGCCACCTAGGGAAACCTACCAAACCTGTGCATTTCTGAAAACTAGAGACCTAGGGGAATCCAAGGAGGGGTGACTGGCGGGGCTCGGACCAGGTTCTGTTACCCAGAATCCTTTGCAAAGCTCAAAAATTGGCTAAAAAAACACATGTTCCTCACATTTCTGTGGCACAAAGTTCTGGAATCTGAGAGGAGCCACAAATTTCCTTCCACCCAGCGTTCCCCCACGTCTCCCGATAAAAATGATACCTCACTTGTGTGGGTAGGCCTAGCGCCCGCGACAGGAAACGCCCCAAAGCGCAACGTGGACACATCACAGAAAACAGACCTGTTTTTAGCAAAGTGCCTACTTGTAGATTTTGGCCTGTAGCTCAGCCGCCACCTAGGGAAACCTACCAAACCTGTGCATTTCTGAAAACTAGAGACCTAGGGGAATCCAAGGAGGGGTGACTGGCGGGGCTCGGACCAGGTTCTGTTACCCAGAATCCTTTGCAAAGCTCAAAAATTGGCTAAAAAAACACATGTTCCTCACATTTCTGTGGCAGAAAGTTCTGGAATCTGGGAGGAGCCACAAATTTCCTTCCACCCAGCGTTCCCCCAAGTCTCCCGATAAAAATGATACCTCACTTGCGTGGGTAGGCCTAGCGCCCGCGACAGGAAACGCCCCAAAGCGCAACGTGGACACCACCAAAATTTTGGAAGAAAACAGACCTGTTTTTAGCGAAGTGCCTACCTGTAGATTTTGGCCTGTAGCTCAGCCACCACCTAGGGAAACCTACCAAACCTGTGCATTTCTGAAAACTAGAGACCTAGGGGAATCCAAGGAGGGGTGACTGGCGGGGCTCGGACCAGGTTCTGTTACCCAGAATCCTTTGCAAAGCTCAAAAATTGGCTAAAAAAACACATGTTCCTCACATTTCTGTGGCAGAAAGTTCTGGAATCTGAGAGGAGCCACAAATTTCCTTCCACCCAGCGTTCCCCCACGTCTCCCGATAAAAATGATACCTCACTTGTGTGGGTAGGCCTAGCGCCCGCGACAGGAAACGCCCCAAAGCGCAACGTGGACACATCACAGAAAACAGACCTGTTTTTAGCAAAGTGCCTACCTGTAGATTTTGGCCTGTAGCTCAGCCGCCACCTAGGGAAACCTACCAAACCTGTGCATTTCTGAAAACTAGAGACCTAGGGGAATCCAAGGAGGGGTGACTGGCGGGGCTCGGACCAGGTTCTGTTACCCAGAATCCTTTGCAAAGCTCAAAAATTGGCTAAAAAAACACATGTTCCTCACATTTCTGTGGCAGAAAGTTCTGGAATCTGAGAGGAGCCACAAATTTCCTTCCACCCAGCGTTCCCCCACGTCTCCCGATAAAAATGATACCTCACTTGTGTGGGTAGGCCTAGCGCCCGCGACAGGAAACGCCCCAAAGCGCAACGTGGACACATCACATTTTTTCATTGAAAACAGTGCCTACCTGTAGTTTTTGGCCTGTAGCTCAGCCAGCACCTAGGGAAACCTACCAAACCTGTGCATTTCTGAAAACTAGAGACCTAGGGGAATCCAAGATGGGGTGACTTGAGGGGCTCTGACCAGGTTCTGTTACCCAGAATCCTTTCCAAACCTCAAATATTGGCTAAAACAACGCATTTTTCACACATTTCGGTGACAGAAAGTTCTGGAATCTGAGTGGAGCCACAAATTTCCTTCCACCCAGCGTTCCCCCAAGTCTCCCGATAAAAATGATACCTCAGTTGTGTGGGTGGGCCAGGTGCCTCCAACAGAATAAGGCCCAAAACTTGTAGAGATACAGGGGATAGTACTGCGAGTTTATAAGGACATATTCTTATATACTGACTCTGCTTTGGGGACCCACATACGTGAGGTGTCATTTTATTTGGGAGACTGAGGGGAACACTGGGGAGTAGGAATTTTGTGCTGGAGTGGTGATCGTACGAAGAAAAGTCAGGAAAATATGTTTTTTTTAAGCACATTTTGAGGTTTACAGAGGAGTCTGGGTAAGAAAATGTTGGGGGATCCACGCAAGCCACTCCTCCCTAGACTCCTTGGGGTGTCTAGTTTTAAAAAATGTCTGGGTTTGGTAGGTTTCCCTAGATGAAGGCCGCACACAGGACCAAAAACATAGGTGCCCTCTCCCCCCCCAAACACAGGTAGTTTTGTAATATATCGTTTTGATGTGCCCACATACGTCCGTGATGTGCCAAACACTAAAATTTTGAAAAGAAACACACTTAGGTTATGTGAAAAAGACCCCTCACCCACCAACCAAGTTGGTGGCATGCTTCATCATCGGGTTCCCACCTGAGGCACCTAGCGTGTCATAGGTGTGCTGCGACGCCTGATTACAGCGGAGCAGGTTTGGTCATTTTTACCACACATACTGGTTGGATTTGGCACGAGGGTGAGTGATGGTTCAGTGGATCAAATTTTACTAACAAGAGCTTTCACAAAAATGAAAAGCACTGTTAGTAACTGAAAGGCAAAAAACTGAACCAATGACTCACAGCTCGTGAGCTGTAAAGCCGCGACAAGGCACCAACCGCTTTACAGTCCATTCACACAACTTTCATACATGACACACACAAGGCCATTCACACCGCCAGCCACGGGCCCAGCACATTACAACACTCACATCGACAGACAGCGCCACTCAAGGGCCCATCACTTACATACGCCCACATGCCTGATACAACAATCACACCAGCTGATGGGAGTGTGTGGACTGGTGTTTGGCTTGCAGTGTGTTGCAGTAGCCAACATCAAGTCAATATGTACAGTCTCAGCCAAGCCCCACTCCACACACAATGGCATCATATTTTTTTTTTTTTAAACAGAGGAACCCCTAACTAAGTAGAAAGAATTACAAAACAACAAACACAAAAGCTCTAACTAACAACATGACAGAAATGCTAACCATGAAACTAAACACATGAAAATACAAAACAGACATGAGTTTACACTCATGGTTGTTCCCAGAAATTCTTCTGGGTGTGGTAATTCTTAAAACAAGCACCGACACACAGCCCAGGCTTTGAAGGACAATCTGGGCAGTACATTCGAGACTCCCTCCGGATACCTCTTCGAAAACACACTCTACATTTCTTAGCTGGAAAGTCTTTTTTGGGTGTGGGAGGAATGTGCTCAGCAAAGTGGCGATCTTTCAATCTAGCCACATCCTCCACCACTGCTTCTCTAGGAACTCTGGCCTGTTCCACCACAATAAGGCTCTCTATCACTGACTCCTGAAATTTCACAAATGTCATCTTTGAGTCTGGAGACCTATCCCTAAACACAATAAAAGCATTGAAGGTTGCTAAGTGGAAGAGGTGAAGTGCTAACTTCTTATACCAAACATAAGACTTACGAATAGCAGTATAAGGTTCCAACCTCTGGTCAACTCTATCTACACCTCCCATGTGCTTATTATAATCTAAAATGCACACAGGTTTGCGCACTTCAGCAACCTGGCCCCAAACAGTCACAGGGGAAGTACTCTCATCATGGATGGTACTTAGCATGTAGACATCCCTCTTGTCTGAAAATTTCAAAGCTAGCAGCTCCTCGTTCCGCAAGGCACAGCACTGTCCCCTCTCAAGTTTTTTACAGACAAGCTCCCTTGGATAGCCTTTCCGGTTAGAACGGATTGTGCCACAAGCAACTGTGTCCACTCTAAACAATTCCTTGAACAACTGCACACCAGTGTAGAAGTTATCTACATACAAATGGTGACCTTTGTTGAACAGTCGTCTACCAAGATCCCACACTATTTTCTCAGTAACTCCAAAAGTGGGAGGACAACCAGGGGGGTCAATATTGGAATCCCTACCAGTGTACACACGGAAACTATACACATATCCTGTCCTACTTTCAGACAGCATATACAATTTAATTCCATATCGTGCCCTTTTGCTAGGAATGTACTGCCTAAAAACCAAACGACCCTTGAAGAGGACCAAAGACTCGTCCACACTTATCTCTTTGCCTGGAACATAGACCTCCGAAAACCGATCTACAAAATGATCAAGGACAGGCCTAATCTTAAAAAGACGGTCAGAATCTGGGTGATCTCGTGGCAAGGCTAATGCATTGTCAACAAAATGCAGCATCCTAAGAAGAAGCAAATACCGATTACGACTCATGGTAGCTGGAAATATAGCTGTTGCCATCAAGGGACTAGTAGACCAATAAGAAGCCAGTGACGGCTTCCTTATCAACCCCATCAAAAAAGTCAAACCCAAAAACTTTTTTAGCTCCTCCAAATTTGTGGGAATCCACTGGGCAGCTCTAGAGTGTGGCCTAAGTCTAGCAGCGTTGTCCCTCAAATGCTGCTCCGCATACAAATTAGTCTGCTCAACAATCTCTTCCAAAAACACATCATCCATGAATAACTCAAAGAAATTGATAGGCATAAAGTTCTCTGTATTGGCGTTACACCCCGGGAGACCAGTAAAGGCAGGCAACTCTGGCTGCTCCATGTTTGGGGCAACCCAGACATCAGGTCTTCTAACGGGAAACCTTTCAGCCCCAGGTTGCTGCACTATTGGCACATCAATGTCCTCCTCTAAAACAGAACCTTCATCTGCACTGAGTGTGGCTTCATCATCAGAAGATTCCCCTCCAACAGAAACATCACTGCCAGAATCTCTGACTTCCTCCTCTGCCTCAGATGCAGAGTCCGTCTCATAGTCATGATCAGACTGTGACTCAAAAAGCATACCAACCACCTGCTGAGCGGTCATCCTGCGGCTAGCCATGATCTCTCCTGCTAAAATTAACTGGACAAATTCACCACCAACAACCAGCACTGTGTAAGACAAGTAACAAAGTGTAGCTTTGTTAGTAAGAGTTATAAACTCAAAAACTATACCGCTCACTTGCCTGAAAAAGCTTGATTCACCAGCAACTACACAGCAATCACCAATGATATCCCACTAAAAAGAAAGAAAGAAAGGCAAATTAGAAATAAGACACAACAAATATCATTGTGCACAAACCTAAGGACAATTTCACACACAATCCTGCATTTAGTACACCCCCTACAAACATGTCATTCATGCATGGCAACAATACTCCTTTGGAGTAAATTGTTTTTACTTACCTAAAACATGCAACTGTGCAAACTGCAGGTCAACCACCGCCAAAACCGCAAGGAGCCACAGCAAATAAAGCAAAAGCTTTGAACTAGAACAAAAAGGAGGAATTTTTTTTTTATCACAAATGCAAAGACTTCTTCAGTTGACAAACACCCCACCATCAAACATTTTAGAAATTGGTGCCTAAGTGGATTCTGTCATAGGGGCAGATGGGCCTACTAAAAAAATAGGCCTGTCTGCCCCAAGGAAGCCAGAAAATACCTTTAGTACTGTGTCCCCATGGAGAGCGACCCTTGCCAAAGGGGACAGCCCTCAAACAAAAAAAAACAAAAAAAACACACACAACACTATCCCTGGTGCCTAAGTGGCTTCTGCCCCCTTGGGGGCAGGTGGGCCTAAGAAAATAGGCCCATCTGCCCCCAGGGGGTGTAGAAATGGCCAACAGGTCAATGCCCCCCTTGGGGGGGCGCCCCGTGACCAAGGGGACGCCCCCCCACAAAAATAAACACATAAAAAAAAATCCCTGGCGTTCTAGTGGTTTCTGCCCCCCTTGGGGGCAGATCAGCCTAAAAATAATAGGCTGATCTGTCTCCAAGGGGTGCAGAAATGGCCTGGGTACATGTGCCCCCAAAGTGGGGGGCGACCCTTGCCCAAGCCCCCCCCCATCCACTAACACACACACACACACACACTATCCCTGGTGTCTACGTGGCTTCTGCCCCCCTTGGGGGCAGGTGGGTCTAGAAAAATAGGCCCATCTGCCCCCAGGGGGGGCAGAAATGGCCAACAGGTCAATGCCCCCCTTGGGGGGGCGCCCCGTGCCCGAGGGGACGCCCCCCCACAAAAATAAACACATTAAAAAAAATCCCTGGCGTTCTAGTGGTTTCTGCCCCCCTTGGGGGCAGATCAGCCTAAAAATAATAGGCTGATCTGTCTCCAAGGGGTGCAGAAATGGCCTGGGTACATGTGCCCCCAAAGTGGGGGGCGACCCTTGCCCAAGCCCCCCCCCCATCCACTAACACACACACACACACACACACTATCCCTGGTGTCTACGTGGCTTCTGCCCCCCTTGGGGGCAGGTGGGTCTAGAAAAATAGGCCCATCTGCCCCCAGGGGGGGCAGAAATGGCCAACAGGTCAATGCCCCCCTTGGGGGGGCGCCCCGTGCCCAAGGGGACGCCCCCCCACAAAAATAAACACATAAAAAAAAAACCCTGGCGTTCTAGTGGTTTCTGCCCCCCTTGGGGGCAGATCAGCCTAAAAATAATAGGCTGATCTGTCTCCAAGGGGTGCAGAAATGGCCTGGGTACATGTGCCCCCAAAGTGGGGGGCGACCCTTGCCCAAGCCCCCCCCCATCCACTAACACACACACACACACACACTATCCCTGGTGTCTACGTGGCTTCTGCCCCCCTTGGGGGCAGGTGGGTCTAGAAAAATAGGCCCATCTGCCCCCAGGGGGGGCAGAAATGGCCAACAGGTCAATGCCCCCCTTGGGGGGGCGCCCCGTGCCCGAGCGGACGCCCCCCCACAAAAATAAACACATAAAAAAAAATCCCTGGCGTTCTAGTGGTTTCTGCCCCCCTTGGGGGCAGATCAGCCTAAAAATAATAGGCTGATCTGTCTCCAAGGGGTGCAGAAATGGCCTGGGTACATGTGCCCCCAAAGTGGGGGGCGACCCTTGCCCAAGCCCCCCCCCATCCACTAACACACACACACACACACACACTATCCCTGGTGTCTACGTGGCTTCTGCCCCCCTTGGGGGCAGGTGGGTCTAGAAAAATAGGCCCATCTGCCCCCAGGGGGGGCAGAAATGGCCAACAGGTCAATGCCCCCCTTGGGGGGGCGCCCCGTGCCCAAGGGGACGCCCCCCCACAAAAATAAACACATAAAAAAAAAACCCTGGCGTTCTAGTGGTTTCTGCCCCCCTTGGGGGCAGATCAGCCTAAAAATAATAGGCTGATCTGTCTCCAAGGGGTGCAGAAATGGCCTGGGTACATGTGCCCCCAAAGTGGGGGGCGACCCTTGCCCAAGCCCCCCCCCATCCACTAACACACACACACACACACACTATCCCTGGTGTCTACGTGGCTTCTGCCCCCCTTGGGGGCAGGTGGGTCTAGAAAAATAGGCCCATCTGCCCCCAGGGGGGGCAGAAATGGCCAACAGGTCAATGCCCCCCTTGGGGGGGCGCCCCGTGCCCATGGGGACGCCCCCCCACAAAAATAAACACACAAAAAAACATCCCTGGCGTTCTAGTGGTTTCTGCCCCCCTTGGGGCAGATCAACCTAAAAATAATAGGCTGATCTGCCCTCAAGGGGGGCAGAAATGGCCCTAAAAGACATGCCCCCCAAAGGGGAGCGACCCTTGCCCAAGGGGGCGCCCCCCCATCCACTACACACACAATCCCTGGTGCCTAAGTGGCTTCTGCCCCCCTTGGGGGCAGATGGACCTAAAAAAAATAGGCCGATCTGCCCCCAAGGGGGGCAGAAATGGCCAACAGTTCTCTGCCCCCTTGGGGGGGGCGCCCCTTGCCCAAGGGGGCACCCCCTCCCAACATACCTGCACAGAAAATATAATTCCCTGGTGATCCAGTGGTTTCTGCCCCCCTTGGGGGCAGATCCGCCTAAAAAGTAGGCCAATCTGCCCCCAAGGGGGGCAGAAATGGCCGTAACAAATTGCCCCCACAAGGGGAGCGACCCTTGCCCAAGGGGCCGCTCCCCGCAAACAAGAAACAGTAAAGAACAAAAAAAAAAAAAAAATCCCTGGTGTCTAGTGGGCATTCCTGCTGCCCGATCGCAATGCGATCGGGCAGCAGGAATGCTCAAAGAGACACCGGGGGAAAGGAAAAGCCTTTCCTTTCCCCCGGTGCCTCTTTAGCCCAAACCCCCCACCCACCGGGAAGAGGAACTCACCTCTTTCCTCGTCGCCGCACAGGAAGCAAATGGCTTCCTGTGCGGCGAAATCCCCATAATGAAGTCAGCGCGCGATCGCGCGCTGACGTCATTATGGGGGTGTCGGGGGTGGAAGGGGAAGGGCTTCCCCTTCCATCCCTGACTTTGGGGGGGTGGGGGGAAGCACACAGAGGGAGCGAGAGCGCTCCCTCTGGGCTGTGTGCCGAGGACGTAGTGGTTACGTCCTCGGCACAGCAGCACTGTGCCGCGGGACGTAACCACTACGTCCGCGGCACAGAAGGGGTTAAAATAAGCTAAGAAAAGATACTTTTCTATATAAAAACCTATTGGCCTGGAATTGTCTCCGAGTGTGTGTTCCTCATTTATTGCCTGTGTGTGTACAACAAATGCTTAACACTGCCCTCTGATAAGCCTACTGCTCGACCACACTACCACAAAATAGAGCATTAGAATGATCTCTTTTTGCCACTGTCTTACCTCTAAGGGGAACCCTTGGACTCTGTGCATGCTATTTCTTACTTTGAAATAGTATATACAGAGCCAACTTCCTACACACTCTCCCACTAATTCCGTTTCTGGTCAACAAGATCCGTCACACTCCCTCACTATGATACTCTTAGCTCCCACGTGGGTGCGTCAACGCTGGTACACAACACTATTGGATCTATCTGTATTACCACATTGCAAACTCCCAAACAGACCAGACCTATTGACTCAGAACAAAGGTTAAATCAGGCATCCCAATCCGCTCAACCTAGCGATTTGACTCCTGAGATCATTGAGTTTGGATATCTACAGTTTCCATCGGAATCTATGGACATTCTAAAGGAAGCACATAAACCTACAACCAGGCAGTGCTGTGCAGCTAAATGGAAATGTTTTGTATATTATTGTCAACCCAAAAACATTGATCCACTTAAAGCATCAGTACAGGATATTGTATATTATTTGCTTTACTTACAAAAAACAAATCTTGCATATTCATCCATTAAAATTCATTCAACAGCAACATCAGCCTAACTCCAAAACAGACGGCATACCTCTCTGTTTCGAATTCCTGTCATAAAAGCTTCTATGGAAGGCCTTAAAAGAGTTATTCTACCTAGAGCTCCAAAAGCTCCTGTCTGGAATCTTAACATTGTGCTCACAAGGCTTATGGGTATTTGAACCCATGCATTCTTGCACTCTTCAATTTCTCTCTTGGAAAGTTGCTTTCCTGGTAGCAATAACTTCCTTTAGGAGAGTAAGTGAAATTCAAGCATTCACTTCTTCCAAATTCACAAACACAAAATAGTACTTAGGACAAATCCAAAATTTCTACCCAAAGTGGTTTCACCATTTCACATCAGTCAGTCAGTGGAATTGCCAGTCTTCTTTCCACAGCCAGATTCAGTTGCTGAAAGAGCACTCCACACTCTTGGTCTCAAAAGAGCTCTCCTGTATTATATAGACAGGACAAAAGATTTTAGAAAATCTAAACAACTTTTTGTGGCTTTTCAACAGCCTCACAAAGGTAATCGTATTTCAAAACAAGGATTGGCAAGATGGATAGTAAAGTGTATTCAAACTTGCTATCTTAAAGCTATAAAGCAACTACTAGTAACTCCTAAAGCACATTCCACCAGAAAGAAAGGAGCTTCAATGGCATTCTTAGGAAATATACCAGTGGCAGACACATACAAAGCAGCCACATGGTCCACACCACACACATTTAGTAAACACTACTGTGTGGATGTGCTATCTCGCCAACAAGCAAATGTTGGTCAAGCAGTGCTTTAAACACTGTTTCAAACTGCTCCAACTCCCACAGGCTAGCCACTGGTTACTTTAAGAGGAGACTGCTTTTCAGTCTATGCAGAGCATGTGTATCTGCAGCTACACATGCCATTGAACGGAAAATGTCACTTAACCAGTGTACATACGTTCGTGGCATGTACTGCTGCAGATTGACATGAACCCTCCCTCCTCCCTGGAAGCCTGTAGCCGTTGTGGAACTTTCTTAGGTAAATATGTGTGTATATATATATATATATATATATATATATATATATATATATATATATATATATATATATATATATATATATAGCATGGACATCTTCTTTACTTACTATATATATGTACATATACAATTCTTCACTCCTTACTTCACCCTCCTACGGGGAAAAAAATCTAACAAAGGACTCGATGCCCATGCGTACTATCACCGAGAGGAGGAGTCACTCAATGTTGTGACTCGAAAAAGCTTCTTAGAAGAAAAACTACTTGTAACACTCTGAGCCAAACACTAGATGGCTAACTATACAAAGTATAAGAATCTGCAGCACTACATTCCATGAAGAAATGTACACTGGGTAAGTGACATTTTCCATATATATGTTTGGTGGCATGTGTAGCTGCAGATACACATGCTGTGCATTATACTTCTGCCATCTAATGTTGGGCTCGGAGTGTTACAAGTTGTTTTTCTTCGAAGAAGCGTTTTCGAGTCACGGGATCGAATGACTCTTCCTCTTCGGTTCCATTGCGCATGGGCATTGACTCCATGTTAGATTGTTTTCTTTACGCAGTCAGGTTCGGACGTGTTTCCTTTCGCTCCGAAAGTTTGATTCGGAAAACTTAGAAAACACCTTATTTTCGTCAATATTATATCGATTGGGTTTGCATCTTCCATCGACACATCGGTACCGTCGGAGGAGACAACTTTACTCATCCTTCGGGGCGCGTGCGCCCAACTCTGGCCTAGTCGGGCCGACCGCACGGAAGCCTCATGGATTGGACTCCATTCCGATTCTGTCCTCGGTGCCATGCAAAATTCCCTTATACAGACCAACATCTCGTCTGTAATCTTTGCCTTTCCCCAGATGATAGGGAAGAAAATTGTGATGCCTGTCGATCCTTCCGGTCCAAAAAGACGCTTCGAGACAGGAGGGCACGAAGACTCGAGATGGCGTCCAAAAGCTCCGAACATCTCGACGTGGAGGAGGAAGAGATAATGCAGACAGCAGTCTCCGAATCTGAGGAGGAAAGACCAGTCACGGCAGGACAGCATGTGAGTACACCTGCCCCTGTACCATCACAAAGACACAAGCATAAGGCCTTGGGTACACCACTGCCGGAAGGACATGGCTCGGCCTGAAAAAAGACATTGGGTGACTAAACTGCCAGTTCAGCACCGAAAAAGAGGAAATTAGCCTTTCAGGAGGAATTGGACACTACGCAGCCTCCAGCTAAAGTGCCAAAGCCAAAGGAGAGACCACCGCCACCTCCTCAATTTTCTCCTCCTCACTCTCCACACCTGCATACCTCTCCTCCTATTAGTCCTACACCAATGCAGTCACCATCACATTTGTTTGACTCACAACAGGACAATGTACATCCATGGGATATTTATGATCCAGATCCCATTCCCGACAACGACCCGGACTGCTATCCCTCTAAGCCTTCACCACCTGAGGATAGTACGGTGTACAATCAGGTTTTAGCCAGGGCTGCAGCATACCATGGTGCCACCATGCACACTGAACCGTTGGAGGACGATTTTTTTGTTTAATACCCTCTCCACACATTCGAAATACCAGTCGCTCCCCATGGCCCCCCGGCATGTTCAAACGCGCTGATCAAATATTTAATGAGCCAGTTAAAGCAAGGATAATTACTCCCAGGATAGAGAAAGAATACATACCACCTCCTACTGATCCTGATTACATAACTTAACAAATCCCTCTAGATTCTGTAGTAGGAAGCACTGCCAGAAAAAGGGCAAACTCACACTCATCAGGTGATGCACCCCCACCAGACAAAGAAAGTAGGAAATTTGATGCTGCAGGGAAGAGAGTTGCATCCCAGGCAGCGAATCAATGGAGGATAGCCAACTGACAGGTGGTGTTGGCTAGATACGACAGGGCCCATTGGGAAGAGATGCAAGGCATAATTCAACATCTCCCCAAGGAACATCAAAAAAGGGGACAGGAAATAGTGGAGGAAGGGCAAGCCATCACCAATAATCAGATTAGGTCTGCCCTAGACGCAGCAGACACAGCTGCCAGGAGCATCAATACTGCTGTGACAATAAGGAGGCATATATGGCTCAGGTCCTCTGGTTTTAACCCCGAAATCCAACAATCGGTGTTCAATATGCTGTTCAATAAAAAACAACTTTTCGGGCCTGAAGTTGACACTGCAATTGAGAAATTGTGCAAAGATTCAGACACCGCAAAAGCTGTGGGTGCACAATACACCACACCATACAGGGGATCCTTTCGGAAACCTCAGTTTAGAGGTGGATTTAGAGCTCAAAACAGCAGAGGCATCCACATTGCAGGCAAAACCAACCTACCAACCACAATACCAACAAGGTGGTTTTAGGGGCACATATAGGGGCAGTATCCCAAAAGTAGAGGGAAGTTCCAAACTTCTAAACAAACTCCACAGCACCCTACGCAGTGACTTGGCTTATCCCCTTTCACTCCACACCTCTCCTGTGGGGGGAAGACTGCAACAGTTCCACACCAATTGGCAAAACATTACCACAGACAATTGGCTACTATCAATTATCCGCAATCGTTATTGCATAGAATTGATACAAACTCCCCCAAACATTCCACCAAAACAACACAAACTATCCACAGAACATACCCATCTGTTACACGAAGACGTCAAATCTCTATTACTCAAACAAGCAATAGAAGCCGTCCCACAAGATCAAGTAGGGACAGGAGTTTATTCTCTATACTTCCTGATTCCCAAAAAAGATGGCACCCTCAGACCAATATTAGATCTCAGGACCCTCAATCTTTACATCCTGTCAGAACATTTTCACATGGTAACTCTTCAAGATGTTATCCCACTACTCCAAAAACACGATTTCATGGCAACATTAGACCTTGGAATTCCACAAATCTAAACAAAGGGTGGCCATTTCAAGACCCTGTGCCTCAGACCATAATTACAACAGATGCGTCAAAACACACTCAATATGATACTCATAGCACCAACGGGGGCCGGTCCAACGTGGTACACAACATTGTTAGACATGTCAGTAGTACCAAACTCCCAAACAGACCAGACACAAAACAAAGGACAAATCAGACAACCCAAATCCCAACACACTCAATCTGGCGATTTGGCTTCTGAGGTCATAGAGTTTGGATATTTACAACTACCATCAGAATGTATGGAAGTTATCAAGCAAGCAAGAAAACCCACTACTAAACAGTACTATGCTAACAAATGGAAAAGATTAGTAAATTACTGTCAATCTAAACAGTGAACCTCTTACAGCATCAATACAAGATATTGTATGCTATTTACTTCATTTACAAAAATCAAATTTAGCATTCTCTTCCATAAAAATACATCTACTTACCTGTAGTCGTTTAATTTAACACTTGTACATGTGTGTGTGTGTATATAGATATATAGATATATAGATAAATATATAGATAGATATATAGATAGATATATAGATTTGCATTAGCGTGGACATCTCTTTTCTTTATCTCCTATGTACTCTATCACTCTTCTTCGAAGATAAAGAACTTGTAACACTCCGAGTCCAAAACTAGATGGCAGAAGTATAATGAACAGCATGTGAATCTGCAGCGGAACATGCCACGAACAGATGTACACTGGGGAAGTGAGATTGTCCATATATATAAATATATATATGTGTGTGTGTGTGTTTTCGGTGGCATGTGTAGCTGCAGATACACATATTTTACATACGTTTGCCATCTAGTAATGGGCTGGGAGTGTTACAAGTTGTTTTTCTTCGAAGAAGGTTTTCGAGTTAGGAGATCGAGTGACTCCTCCTCTCGGTGATAGTGCTCGTGGGCATTGAGTCATTTGTTAGATAGTTTTATTTCTGCCGTCGGGTTCGGATGTGTTTCCTCTCACTCCGGTAGATCTCGGTTCTGTACTATCTGACCTTCTCTCTTCTTTTCTGTAAACGTTGGTATAGTTCTTGATAGCGTTTTCTAAACTTATATTTGATCCGATTGAAATCGTCGGGGTCGATTAAACAGCCTTGCCCTTCTTAGGCCTGCTTTGACCTGTGGCTGTCGAGCAATGTCAGGCTGATGGAATGGACTCCATTTTGCTTTTGCCCTCGGTGTCACACCAACTTCCCATACACCAATCAGCATTCGGTGTGCAATCTCTCTTTCTCCGGATCACAGAGAAGAAAAATGTGAAGTGTGTCGATCTTTTCACTCAAAGAAGACTCTTAGGGATCAAAGAGCACATCGGTTGAAGATGGTGTCCAAGTCGTCAGAACAAATGCCTGACATCTTCAGCGAAAAACACACGCAAGAAGAGATGGCTTATCAAACTGCAATTTCCATCGCAGACTCCAATTCAGGTCAAGATTCCGATGGCGACAGCCAATCCATTCCAGCAGCACAGTACATGAGTACATCAGCCCCTTCCCATCCACAAAAGACAACAAAAAAACTTTAGCACCAATCTTGGGTCCCCCCCCCACCCCCCCCCCCCCTCCCATTGCTTGCCGGCCATGGTCGGACCCGTAAAATGCATTCGGATGACCAACCCTCGGGTTCAGCACCAAAACATAAGACCAAAGTGCATTCGGTGCCAACTAAACAGCATGCCATACCTGTTTCAGGATTGAGCCAAAAATAAGAGTCTTCCACCTCGGAGCCGAAAAAACTGCCAACAATTTCGGAGCCAGCATTTTCTGCCCAACTAAAACATTTGGTTTCCAAACTTTCGGAGCTGAAACCTGTGGGGGAAAATATGCTCCAACTACTGAGGAATCTTCTGAAATAAGACCCATATTGGAAGTAATGGACTCTAAACAGCGAAAAATCCATATACATAAGGACACAGGAAGAATTATTGCTTCTCCTCCTCCCTCAACCAAGAGAAAATTAACTTTCCATGAGACTGTAGAAGCTGGGCCTCCACCACCTTAACCTACACAATTTTCTCCACAATGCCCTATCTCAAAAAATGGGGATTATTTAGATGATACTAATCAGAATATCGATCCATGGGACTTATATGATTCAGATCCCATTCTGTCTAATGATCTGATTTATACCCTGCAAGACCATCTCCACCTGAAGATACCACTGCTTACAATCAGGGCAGCTGCATATCACAAGGTGCAATTACATTCAGATCTTATTGAGGATGACTTCTTATTTGACATACTAACATCCACTCATAAGGCATATCATTGTTTTTCTATGTTCCCAGGCATGCTTAAATATGCAGAGGACATTTTCAAAGAACCAGTGAAAGTCTAGAATTATAACACCAAGGGTAGATTAAAAAGTATAAACCTGCACCCTCTGATCTACTTTTTATTAGAACCCAATTGCCACCTGACTCTATAGTTGTCAGTGCAGTGAGGAAAAGGGCAAATAGTCAATCCACAGGGAATGCTCCTCCCCCAGACAAGGAAAGCTGTAAATTTGAGACAGCTGGTAAAAGAGTAGCAACTCAAGCTGCTAATCATTGGAGGACTGCAAACTCTCAGGCAATGTTAGCAAGATATAACAGAACTCATTGGGATGAGATGAAAGATTTGTTGAAATACCTTCCACCAGAAATGGGTGCAACAGATAGTATCAGAGGGGCAGGCTAGCTCTAATAATCAAATTAGATCTGCAATAGATGCAGCAGATACAGCAGCAAGGGGTATCAATACTAGTGTAATGATTAGAAGGCATGGATGGTTAAGAACGTCAGGGTTTAAACCAGAAATACAATAGGCAGTGTTAAATATGCCTTTTGATAAGCAACACCTATTTGGCCCAGAAGTCGATACCACCATAGAAAAGCTCAAAAAAGACTTTGGTACAGCTAAAGCTATGGATGCCCTTTACACCACCCCTACTCGGGGAACTTTTCACAAGCCCCAGTTTAGGGGTGGCTTGAAACCATCAACCACCTAGCCATCCACATCCCAACACAAACAAGGGCCATATTTTTACTACAGAGGATCCTTCAAAGGCTCGTACAGAGGAATTAATTATAGATGGAAAGGTAAATCAACCATCCCGAGACACTTCTCCACCTCAACCAGTGACATTTTACACATCCCAACAGAGTATACATCTCCTGTGGGAGGAAGACTGGGCATTTTTTTTTTTTTACCAACAATGGCACAACATTACTACATATCAATGGGTCCCATCTATTATCCAACATGGTTATTGCCTAGAATTTATCTCTACTCCACTCCTCTAATTCCCCTGCTGCAGAAACAAGACTACATGACAGCATTAGATTTAAAAGATGCTTATTTCCACATTCCCATACATCCAGCATATCACAAATTTCTAAGATTAGTGATGGCAAGCACTACCATTTTAAAGTACTACCCTTTGGAGTAACAACAATACCGAGGGTGTTCACCAAATGCCTTGCAGTGGTCGCAGCATATCTAAGAAGACAACATATACACGTCTTTCTTTATCTGGACGACTGGCTCATAAAAGCCAGCACAATTTGAACCTGTCAACAACACACATAGTACACAGTGGACATCCTCTACTACCTAGGATTCACAGTCAATTACCAAAAATCTCATCTGCAGCCAGCACAAATACAACCATATGTGGGTATGAACACTCAATCAGCATTAGCATACCCAAACCCACTGAGAATTCTAGCTTTCCACACTATCATATCTCAACTACAATACAACCACACTTACACAGTGAGGTTGATCATTAAATTCTTGAGAATGTTGGCATCATGCATAGCAATAGTACCCAATGCACGTCTAAACATGTGACCACTACAGCAGTGTCTCTCGCAACAATGGTCTCAAGCACAGGGTCAACTTCAGGATCTAGTGTTATTGGACCGTCAAACTTACCACTCTCTGCAATGGTGGAATTACACCAACTTATTAAAAGTGCAGCCATTTCAGAACACCGTGCCACAGACCATAATCGCAACCGATGCACCAATGATAGGTTGGGGAGCACATCTCAACAACCTCACCATACAAGGGGTTTGGAACTCAGTTCAACAAACTTATCACATAAAACATTCAGAATTGCTAGCAGTGTTCTTAGCACTCAAACATTTTCAGCCACAGATCACACACAAAACAGTGTTAATAAGGACAGACAACATGACCACAATGTATTATCTGCAAAAACGTGGGATACACTCATCTGAATTGTCCCTTCTAGCACAGACAGTTTGGAAATGGGCAATTCACAATCTCATTCAACTACTATCAGAGTAAATTCCAGGGATACACAACCAACTAGCGGACCTCTTAAGCAGGGCGCAGCAACAAATACACAAATGGGAGATTCACCCACAAGTGATTCAACAATACTTGCAAATGTGGGGAACCCCAGACATAGACCTCTTCGCCACAAGCGAAAATGCAAAATGCCAAAACTTCACATCCAGGTACCCACACCCTTGATCCAAGGGCAATGCTCTATGGATCAGTTGGTCAGGGATATTTGCTTATGCTTTTCCTCCCTCTCCCACTAATTCCATTTTTGGTCGGCAAGACCCGTCACACTTCCCTCACTCTTCTATTCATAGCTCCCATGTGGGCGCGTCAACACTGGTACACAACACTATTGGATCTATCTGTAGTACCACAACACAAACTCCCAAACAGACCAGACCTATTGACTCAGAACAAAGGTCAAATCAGACATCCAATCCCAAAATGCTCAACCTGGTGATTTGGCTCCTGAGGTCATAGAATTTGGTTATCTGCAGCTTCCATCTGAATTAATTGATATTCTAAAGGAAGCTCGTATGCCTACAACTAGACAGTGTTAAACAGTAATCCACTTAAAGCATCAGCACAGGATACTGTCTGGAATTTGCTTCATTTACAAAAAGCAAATTTTGCATATTCCTCTATTAAAATCCATTTAACAGCAATAGCTGCTTATGTCCAAAACAGACAGCACACTTCTCTGTTTAGGTTTCCTATTATTAAAGCTTTCATGGAAGGCCTTAAAATAATTATTCCACCTAGAGCTCCAACAGCTCCAGCCTGGAATATTAACATCGTACTTATTAGATTTATGGACCCACCATTTGAAGCCATGCATTCTTGTCCTCTCCAGTTTGTCATGAAAGGTTGCTTTCTTAGTAGCAATTACTTCCTGTTAGTGAAATTCAAGCAATCACTTTAGAAGAACCTTTTTTTTTTTTTTCAAATTCACAAAATTAAAATAGTCCTTAGGACAAACCCAAAATTCCTCTGCAATGGTGGAATGACACCATTCATACTAATGTAGTTTCACCATTTTATATCAATCAGTTTTCTTTCCACAGACACATTCAGTTGTTGCAAGAGCTCTTCACACCCTCGGTGTTAAAAGGGCTCTCATGTATTATATAAATAGAACAAAAGATTTCAGAAAGTCTAAACAACTTTGTGGCTTTTCAACAACCTCATAAGGGTAATCTTATTTCAAAATAAGGATAAGCTAGATGGATAGTAAAATGTATTCAAACTTGCTATCTTAAGGCTAAAAGACAGTTATTAGTAACTCCTAAAGCACATTCTACTAGAAAGAAAGGAGCTTCAATGACATTCTTAGGAAATATACCAATGACAGATATATGTAAAGCAGCCACATGATCCACACCACACGTATTTACTAAACACTACTGTGTGGTTGTCTTACCTCACCAACAAGCACATGTTTGAAATAGTGTTTTAAGCACTGCTTGTCAAACTACTCCAACTCCTACAGGCTAGCCACCGCTTATTTTGGGAGGGGACTGCTTTACAGTCTATGCAAAGCATGTGTATCTGCAGCTACACATGCCACCAAATGGAAGATGTTACTTACCCAGTAGACATCTGTTTGTGGCATGTAATGCATGTGACCATATTGAGCCATTCTATGCCTTTATTTAATTAACTTTTTCTTCACCTATTTTACTTCAGATAATTTTGTTTGCACTTCAGTGCTTGAGGCCTTCTTTTAAAATTGCTTCTTGATATTCTTGCAATAAACTTTGTGCATAGGGTTTAATGGAAAAGGTGGCACCTTGGAGGTACTTGTGTCGCAGCAACTGATGAGTGAAGTAGTCCATTTTCTATTTCTAGACAATCTTGAAAACCTCTGTGGTGAACACCAGCTCTTTAAAGACACTGGAATGGAGCATTACAGACCAATTTTAGCATTATACTTTCTGATTTCATTTGTGGAGTTTTTAAAGGCGCGTTTTTGTTTTTCTTTCAGCGGAGGACACGGGAAAAGCTTATGAATGTGCTTTCATTGTGTGGTCCAGAATCTGGAATTCCCAAAAATCCATCAGTAAGTTCTCCAAACAAACAAGGTTTATTTTTCTATACTAAAGTGTTTTCAATGAAGATTGCAAGTGGAGTTGTAATTGCTTACACCTTCACTTTTTTGAACATTGATCAGTTATTTGTTGTTTATTACCTCCTTCACTCTTAGGTGGTTTTCTCTTCTAATGAGGACCTTGAAGTTGGAGACCAGCAGACTAGCCTCATTTCTACCACAGAGGAAATAATTCAAGAAGAAGAATCAGCTGTGGAAGATACTGGCAGTGAACAACAGTTTGGGGTTTTTAAGGACTTTGACTTTTTAGATGTGGAACTGGAAGATGCAGAGGTGAGATCAATTAGTTTTAATTTACATTATTATTCTCAGGTTGTTTTTATGGTAAATGGACATCACATTAGGGTCTTATGCACCGGTCAGTTTGGCAAACCACATAGCTATGTGGCATTTTCATAAACTAACTTTTCAGTGTTACTTTCAGGTCATAATGGCAGTTAGTTTCTTTCAGGTCATAATGACAGTGTCTTTCTGAAAAAAACGAATATCTTTTTGTAACATTTACTTCAATCAGTAACTCAAAGATGCAAAGCAGGGCCTTTACATTTCCTTAACATAAGTTAATTATATGCTCTTGTTTTTGCATTTTAGCTGTATGGCAGGAGCTGTGTTTTCTGGTATACAGGAGCATGTTTTCTGGTACAAAATAAACTAAACATTCATGTATACATATGGCTGTCCCATTATTTAAGTTGTATATGTATTTTTATTTAATTAAAGTATGTTAACAGACACAATTTCATAGTACTTTGCAGTGAACATTGTGCGCAACACGTACCAAAATATGTAGATACAACGTAGCTTATATATTAAACAGCAGTGTAATTTAAGTTGCTTAGCTATTTAGAATACACTAACACAGGCCATTCCCCACAACACTTAAATTGTGTATGCCATTGTTTGTTTTGATGTCGATAAACACAGGCCAAGTCCCAGAGCTTTGATGGATATGGCCTGGTAATTGCCAAGATGAGCTGTCGCTGACCGATATTGTATTCTCAAACACTGGTCTCTAGAAATTATTATTTTGCATTTAAAGGCGCTAAAGAAAACACTTGAATTGAAGATTTATAACTACAGACTAGATCTGTGGTTCCATGTGATAGTCTTTTTCCTGCAAGGTTAGCAGTCCTTATACCTTTAACCAGCTTGGTGGTGAAATTATTTTAGCTAGTCCCAAACGTGAACGTCTGATATAGAAGGTTGAATGGGAAGTAAGAGTATCTCCCACCATAAAACATCCTCACCTTAAAATGAGCAGAGAAGTAATAGAACTGTATTTGAGAGTATGTTGTGTTTTGAAGATATTATAACTGTGCATGTACGTAACAAAAATATTCAACTGTCCTAGTTATGGATGAATGTTCACTTTATTAGAAATACCATAAAGTGAGCTAAAATTGAAGGAAAAGTAAAGCTGGGAGTTCAGAGTTTCTTCTTGCGTCATATGGATTATCAAGTTGAATCCTGACACCAACATGTGTGCCTTGTTGTGTCATGATTTATACACCCACCTTAAATCTAATGGATTTTATATGTGGTGGCATATGGTTAGTATTCACACCGGAATGTAACATCCTGCAGCAAGAGTTCTTCCAGCATAAACTTTGAAAGATGACGTTGAATGTGCATGTGCATATGCTTGTTCTGGTGGGTAATTTATACCACAACGTTGACACCCACAGAGTAATTCCAGGTGCCAGACGGGATCCTACAGTCTTCCATAGGTGGTGCCTTTGGACTCCTCGACATATTTGTGCTGTCCCGGTATTGATATGCATAGCCACATGAAAGGTTTTAAACCCTTTTTTCTTTTACTGCAGAAAGCAGATGCTGGTCATGCCACCCACATGACTTTTTTGTTCGTGGTACATAGGTTCTCCATCCAACTCGATGTGTGATAAACTGTGATGCACCCTAAAGACGATCAGAGAGCGGGAAGCGAAAAACATAGAGGTAATTTTCGAAATAATGATCCCTCTCCAAGTCTGAGGGCTGTTCCTGCTCCAGATCTTGGGGCTGCTCCTACAGTAGAATCCAGAGTCATTCAGTCTTTGGTTAAGTCCAGTTTGTGCTATAGGAGCCAGAAGGCCAAACAGGATTCTCCCACTCTAGCCACTCCAAAACAGGCGTCAATCCTTGCAGGTGTAACTCCAAAGGTCTGATGCCACAGGTATCTTCTCAGGCCGAGGCTGGTCCTGGCACGCCCAGATTTTGCTAGGCCATTATCCCCACAGCAGATACATGCTTTCAAGAAAGCAATGTTGGAGATCTTTACGGTGATATCAGCTCCTTCAAGCTGTATGGCAGCAAGGAGACCACCAGTTGCACTTCCTCTTGTGGGTCCGTCACCAGGCCCGACAGACCCCACTGGGCCGTCCTTAGCTCCTTTCCAGTACTGGCCCATAGTTCTGTCAGTGTGTACACTGATTCCAGCGCTTCACCAGCCCTGACTCCACAGGTGCCCAACTGGATCTGAGCCCCGCATGATCTGCGATCGGAACTAACATCGGCCCACTGTAGACTTATGATGCTATTAAATCACCAAGGTTCAGCTGCCAATGCTACATAATTTTCCCTCTCCTCCCTGTATGCCACTAATACAGGATACAGATATAGCAGACTGAAGGACCAGTTTGGCACAGACTGACAGCGTTCAGGATCTTCTGGACACACCACAAGAGGATGAACAGGGAGACATCTTTCTCCCAGCTCACAACACTGGTGATGGATTCCGCCGCCTTTGTGCTGATTGTCTGAAGGGCAGGTACAGTTACATTCTGCTTCCTAGCCTTGCTCGCACTAGCCCGCTCATTTATTCAGCAGAAAATTCATAGGATACTTCTAGGGTCAGGCCTATTGACCGCAGGAGACCTTACAACCAGTTCAACAGCTAGCCTATTCATTTTGCAGCTTCAGAGGACTTGGTGGTGCTTGAAGTCATGGACACCAAGAGGAGCACAATCTTCTACCCCCCCACCATAATGGCTTACAAGCTGCTTTGATGTTTCCATTGGTAAACCATGCACTGGATTTGATTTTTCGTACATGGCCGGAAACCCATCACTTCAGATTGGTGGGTGTTGCAGATAGTTCAATGGGTATTTGAGCTACAATTCCTTTCTCACCCCTCATCTCCCAAACTCCACCCCCGAACTCCAGACACACACACTCGATCCCACACGTTCCTCCTCAAGCGTTGGCAAATAACACGTCTATCCTTTTACCAGATTTGGCAAAGAGGAAGGGCTTTTACTCCTGCTATTTTGTGGTGCCCAAGAACAGTGATGGGCTCAGACTGATTTTTAAATCTTCAGCCCCTGAAACCTTTTTGCAGAAGGACAATTTCAAAATGCTCACGCTGGCCCAGGTCTATTCAGTGCTGAACCCAAAGCTTTGCCTGGTATCCTTGGACTTGCAGGACGCATACCTTCATATGCCTGTACTACAGTCTGATGAATACTTCCTGAAGGCAGGTTCCCCACAGTCAGTCGGAGGCCACCTCTGAACAATGGTCACCCTTATTTAATCCATGGGATTTTCCATCAATGAAATAAAGTGATGTTTGAAGTCAATGCAATGGATTCTCTTCATAGGCGTCATTCTACACACATTGGCATTCAAAGCCTTCCCAGACTGCAACACGCTCAGAACATTTAGGATATGATCCTAATTTTTTGGGCTGACTCCTAGATCTCAGTGAGGTTGGCTCTGAGACGTGTTGGGCTGCTGGCCTTCTGCATCCTCCAGGTCCTTGTGCTTACTGTTCAAAATACGGAAGGGATCAGGAGGAATTATGGTCCAGTGTATATCCTCCAAATGGAAACATCAAAAATTAGTAATACACTGTTCCAACCATGTAAAACAGAAAGTAGTGACCGGGGTCCTAAATTCTAGGAGCAAGAGGCCTCACACACCCATAGGGTGTCATGCTTCATCATAGGCACTGCTCCTCGTCAGACCGGCGCTGCAATGTCTGACGGGCACCACCCCGTGTGGGGGGGCTCTTTGCCGGAGATCTTTTTATGTGGTGGTGCCGTGACCCCAAAGGTAATTGAAGTGTCAACGGAGATCAAAAAAGAATGTGATTTAAAATTGACTACCAAAACCGCCACTGAGACAATGGATTTTATTAGACCAGATGGACGGTCAGGGCCAAGGTTAAAAATATATAGTCAGAAGAGTGAATAGAGAAATTAAGATCAATCACTCTTATAGTGAAAATATTTATCAAAAGGAGGGGTCTGGGAATTTTCCAAAGTCCTGATGAAGCATCACTGGATCTGTTTGGACCACCAGGATGCGAAACATGTTGACCCATGAGAGGGTAGACTTTGGAAAATTCCCAGACCCCTCCTTTTGATACATTTTTTCACTATAAGAGTGATTGATCTTAATTTCTCTATTCACTCTTCTGACTATATATTTTTAACCTTGGCCCTGACCGTCCATCTGGTCTAATAAAATCCATTGTCTCAGTGGCGGTTTTGGTAGTCAATTTTAAATCACATTCTTTTTTGATCTCCGTTGACACTTCAATTACCTTTGGGGTCACGGCACCACCACATAAAAAGATCTCCGGCAAAGAGCCCCCCCACACGGGGTGGTGCCCGTCAGACATTACAGCGCCGGTCTGACGAGGAGCAGTGCCTATGATGAAGCATGACACCCTATGGGTGTGTGAGGCCTCTTGCTCCTAGAATTTAGGACCCCGGTCACTACTTTCTGTTTTACATGGTTGGAACAGTGTATTACTAATTTTTGATATTTCCTTGTGCTTACTGCACATGTGGACTTTGCTGGGGAACCTCCTTTTCCAGTGGGCTCAACCTAAAGCCTTTCTGTCAGACAACGTATGCATCTTGTCTTGCGACACTCTTCCCCAACCCTAGTTTGCATTAGTAACGGATGTATCATGTCTGGGATGTGGTTGACATCAGGGGTCTGTGGTCTCAAGTGGATCGGCAGCTACATGTCAGTCTCCTGGAACTTTGTGTCGTCCATCTAGCTCTGAAAGTGTTTCTCCCATCCATCAGAGGGAGTCCAGTACAGGTCCTTATGTGATACTGCAGCAACAAGTAAAATAGCATGGGGCCTTGAACCTTATGCTTGAGACACTGGACCAGAGAGGGATCCAGCTTTGGATACAGCTGGACCAATAAGGTATCTTCCTTGTGGCCAATCATCTGTCGGGGTTGCTAAACACAGGGCAGATGAGCACTGGAAACGTCACCTGGCAGACCACAAATAGCAGATTCATTCTGGGATGGCCTAGGACATGTTTGAGTAGGACGTGACTTGGCTGGATCTTTTCACCACGCCAAGAACACAGTGTCAAAAGTATTGCATGGTGGAGTTCCTGCTAAAAGGCTCCCTAAAAGATGAATTCCACCTATTGGAGAGTACAAGCCTTCTGTACATGTTTCCACCATTATCTCACCTGCCTGGAGTTCTGAGGAAGTCAGGATGAACAGGACGCAAGTAATCTCAATAGCCTCAGACTGGACTAGGTGTGGTATCTTAATCGCAGAGCATAAGCATTTGCCATTCATTCATGTCCAAGCAGCCCTCCCGTCTCAGCAGCACAGAGGGTCCTGCTTCTGAATCTCAACAAACATTTCCATGCGTGGAATTTGAGCAATGGCAACTATATACTTTCAACTTGCCTGCTGAAGAAGTGGATGTGATTCTTGTGCCAAGGCTCCAGTTAACTAAAAAAATCTATTTGTGGCATTGGGAGAAAATTGGGGCCTAGTATAGGGGACTATTGTCTTAACCCCTCAGAGGGAAAGCTGTTGAATGATCTGTTTGGGTTGTCTGTGGGTCACTAAGGTTTTATGGTGGGCAGACCCAAAAAGAATGTCAGTCATTTCATCCTTTTTATGGTTGACTGACCAGCCCTTTTTATTTGTTTCCTGTTGTGAGAAGACTCCTAAAAAAAAACTTGAATACATGTTTCTTCCAAGCCTTTCATTATGCCTCGGTTGGCGCTTAATTGTCTTATTGTAGTCCCTTTGCACACCATCTAGTGTGAGAGGCTTGTGCTGTCAGTTATTTTCCTTCTGCGCCGGTTAAGCGCAGTTTTGGAAAGAGCTATGCTGCTTAGACGGTTTGTCAATGCTTTTTTGACTGTTTGAAGTCATGTCTTCGAGAAAGGCAGGATTCAAGCCGTGTGGTGCATGTCATCGCACCATGTCGGTGACGGATCCGCACCGAGTTTGTCTTTGGTGCCTGGAGAAGTACTACGATTCCACCTCGTGCTCCGACTGTCGGGCCATGGCGCCGAAGGCCTTAAGGGAGAGATCCCTTAAGCTTCTTGCGGCCCAACATTCGTCTTCGGTCGGCGCGACTCCGCGGAGGTCACAGTCCCACAGTAGGAGGAGGTCGCGCCACCGCTCCCAGAGCCCCAAGTCCTCTTCCTCGCATTCGAGGTCATCCGAAGGTAAGAGGCAAAAGAAGAAGAAGAAGTACAAGCAGACTTTGTCTTCGCCACGCCCGTCGGGTGACGAGGCGTCTAGGGAACATTGAAGTTCCGGGCGCGGTTCTGCGGAGCCGTCGCCAGGGTCGACTCCGCGTCTTCCTCCCTTTACGGGGACCAGATCGACCCCGCTCAAATAAAAGAATTTTACGAGGCCATGTCTCGTTTTTGAGCGGGCTGCACCCTCGGGTGGGTCTTCAGGCCCCACGGGGTCAGCAGGGGCCCCTTAGGATTCGATGCCGGCGGCTTCGGTGCCGTTGGGGACCCAAGGATCCGATACCGGATCCGGACTGGCGCCGGTCCCTCACAGTCGGCCTCCTTTGTCGCCGGGTCCGACGTCGACGATTGCGCCACCGGTGGCAGCCCCATCCTTATTCCGGATGATTCGGAGCCAGAGCGACGTCGTACGACGTCAACTCAGACTTCGACTGAGCCAGTTAAGCCCAGATCATTGTCTGAGCATTATTTAGACCAGCCAGACGCAGGAGAGGAATGGGAGGGGTTTGAGGACCCTTTAGAATCTGGATTGCAACAGGACTGGTATGAGGATCTAGGGGAGGCCAGTGGACTGGACACGTCTCCAGATACTGGTATGCTCTCTCCTTCTAATGTGGCTACGGAGGAGGGTGCTTCTTTCGCTATGGTGGTGCATAGCGCAGCTGAGGTCTTGGACCTAGATTTGCCTACGGTGCCAGTCAGGACGAATATCCTGGCAGAAGTGCTTCAGCAGGGGGTGTCAACATCGGAGCCGTTGTTGCGCTTCAATGAGGCTCTTTCAGACGTCCTTCTGGGTACGTGGTCCAAACCCAGCACAGGGGCTCCCGTGAATAGGACGGTCGGCCGCCGCCATAGACCTGCTCCCAGTGACCCTAGTTTCCTGACACAACACCCCACTCCTGAGAGCTTGGTTGTCCAAGCCTCTACTTCCGGTGGTGCCTTCCCTTCCGCTCCCCCGGATAGGGAATCCAAGAGGCTGGATCAACTTGGGAAGAAGATGTTTTCTTCCACCAGCCTGGCATTGAGGTCCATAAACACCTCTTGCCTATTGGGCTGTTATTCCCATACTTTATGGGATACGGTGGCACAGATGCTGCCCCAGGTCCCGGAGGGTGTACGGGACACTCTCACCCAGGCTGTCAAGGATGGGAGAGATGCAGCCAAGTTTACGATACGGTGTGGTTTGGACACGACCGACTCGCTGGGCAGAGCGATTTCATCGTCAGTGGCCCTTTCTCGCCACGCCTGGCTTCGTTCTACTGGTTTTTCAGGGGATGTCCAGTCCAGCTTGATGAACATGCCCTTTGATGGCTCTCACCTTTTTGGCAAAAAGGCAAACTCCGCGCTTGAGAGGTTCAAGGATTCTCGATCCACGGCCAGATCCTTGGGCCATTCAGCGCCAGCACGACAGCAGTCTGTCTTTCGCCCCTTTCGAGGCTTCGGAGGGGGTGTGGTACCACGCCAGCCACAGTTCAGCCACCGTCCTCAGGCTTCACAACATCTTGGAAGAGGACGTGGTCGTGGTACCATCAGACCCAGGGGGTCTGGCCAGAGGTATTCCGCCACACAGCCCCCCTCCACTGCGCCCAAGCCCTCCTAGTGTGGTTCTGCGGGATCATGTCCGTCCAGTTGGAGGGAGGATTCGTTTTCAGCTCCCTCACTGGCTTTCCATCACCACGGACAAGTGGGTCCTGCAGATCATACGGAAGGGCTACTCCCTTCCCTTCCAGTCTTTCCCTCCTTCTATCCCTCCGACAAAGGAATGGCTGATGGAGGACCATCTAGCTTTGCTCTGCGAGGAAGTTACAGCTCTCTTGGCCAAGGGAGCCATAGAAAGAGTCCCGATATCAGAAGTAGGCAGTGGTTGTTATTCCCGCTACTTTCTGATTCCCAAAAAGAACAAAGGACTTCGCCCTATCTTGGATTTAAGGGACGTCAATCTCTTCCTCAAGAAGGAGAAATTCAAGATGCTCACTCTTGCTCATGTTTTGTCTGCCCTAGACCAAGGAGACTGGATGGTAGCATTGGATTTGCAGGATGCATATTTCCATATTCCTATCCTGCCAGCCCACAGGCGTTACCTGCGGTTCAAGGTGGGCCACGAGCACTTTCAGTTTACCGTGCTTCCTTTCGGTCTCACCAGTGCCCCTCGGGTGTTCACAAAGGTAATGGCGGTGGTGGCAACTCATTTGCGCAGGTCAGGGATTTCAGTCTTCCCCTACCTAGACGATTGGCTGTTGAAGGCTCCTACGCCCCAGGCTCTCGTCACCCACCTCCAGACGACGGCGGACCTCTTGCATTCGCTGGGGTTCACTATAAATGTGCCGAAGTCACACCTGACTCCCTCTCAGAAGCTCACTTTCATCGGAGCTGTTCTGGACACAGTGCAGTATCGGGCTTATCCTCCCGATCAGCGGGTTCAGGATATTCAGGTTATGATTCTGATGTTTCGGCCTCTATCCTGGATCTCGGTGAGACAGACTCTGAGGCTGCTGAGACTCATGGCTTCCTGCATCCTGTTGGTCAAGCATGCCAGGTGGCGCGTGAGGGCTCTGCAATGGGACCTGAAGTTCCAATGGGCACAGCATCAGGGAAATCTTACTGACATGGTTCAGATCTCGGAGGGGACTGCAAAAGATCTGCAGTGGTGGTTAGTGAACTGCGAGTGGGTCAAAGGCAGGCCCCTCTCCCTTCCCCAACCAGATATAACGGTAGTGACAGATGCGTCACTTCTGGGATGGGGAGGCCTTCTGGGGGAGGTGGAGATCAGAGGTCACTGGTCTCCGGCGCAATCCGGGCTCCACATCAACTTGCTGGAGCTTCAGGCGATCCGGCTAGCATTAAAAGCATTTCTTCCTGTTGTGAAAGGGAAGGCGGTGCAGGTGTTCACGGACAACACTACTGCAATGTGGTACTGCAACAAGCAGGGCGGTGTGGGCGCGTGGACCCTTTGTCAAGAGGCTTTATGTCTCTTCAACACCTGGCAGGTTCTCTGAACGCCAGAGCAGACTAACTCAGCCGAAAATGCTTCGAGGATCACGAATGGTGTCTCCATCCGGAGGTGGCGCAAGGACTCTTTCAGCAGTGGGGAGAGCCTTGGTTAGATCTGTTCGCCTCCGCAGACAACGCGCAATGTCAGCAGTTTTGCGTGTTGGAGTTTCCAAGGGGGCTATCGCTAGGCGACGCTTCTCGTTACGAGTGGAGTTCAGGCCTCCTGTACGCCTTTCCGCCTATATCACTTCTGCCCAGAGTTCTCAAGAAAATCAAGAACGACCGGGCCCAAGTAATCCTAGTGGCTCCGGATTGGGCACGGAGAGTTTAGTATCCAGAGCTTCTCAAAATGAGCATTGGTCCTCCAATCAGGCTGCCTCTTCGGGAGGATCTTCTATTGCAGCAGCAGGGGGAAGGTTCTCCACCCAAACCTGTCAACTCAGGCTTTGTCATCAAACCTCACAATCTTTCCTGAAAAAGTGGTTCTCAGAACTCGTGCCTCTTTCCTCCCCAAGGTGGTGACCCCTTTCCATCTGGGTCAAAATATCACCCTGCCCACCTTCTTTGCACCACCGCATCCCTCTAAGGAAGAGGAGCGTCTCCATCGACTGGACCCAAAAAGAGCGTTATCGTTCTACCTTGACCGCACTAAAGAGTTCCGGGTGGACGACCAACTCTTTGTGGGGTACGTTGGTGCAAAGAAGGGTCAGGCAGTGCAGAAACGATCCATTTCGTGCTGGGTCATTCTCTGTATAAAGATATGCTACGCTTTCGCGAAGAAGCAGCCTCCCGAGGGCTTGAGAGCTCATTCTACTAGGGGGAAAGCTGCTACCACTGCATTAGCACGTGGCGTACCGGTGGTGGACATCTGTCAGGCTGCAATGTGGGCTTCTTTGCACACGTTTGCAAAACACTACTGCCTGGATAGCCAGGTGAGAAGAGAGGGGCATTTTGCCCGGTCTATTTTGCAAGACTTTCTTATGTAAAAATCTCCTTCAGACCCACCGCAATGGGTTATAGCTTGGGTATCTATTCTAAGGTAAGGAAGCTGCAGCTAGAAGTTTCTATCAGATGAACAAGTTACTTACCTTCGGTTACGAGGTATCTGGTAGAGACTCTATCTAGCTGAAGATTCCTTACCTTCGAATTCCCTGGCCGTCAGCTTCGAATCCTGAGTTTTTTTCTGAGCAGTACCCTGCGCGCGCGCCGTCGGGTGGCGTCGTTTGGGAGGTAGTATGCTGAGGTATAATAGCTATTCTTCAGATGGATAACCTTTCTAACCACAGATTTGTCACCACCTTTCTTTCTCCCCATTCTGTAGATTTAACTTTGGTATCTTTTAGATAGTTTTGACACCCTGTCATCTTCAATTTGCAATGAATGATCTGCCTCTGAGGGTACAGGAGAATAGAAGACAAAAACTGACACCTTTGCCCAAGGAGGCACCTGTATGTAGTTCTGGGTTGCCACTTTCGGGAGGCACGAGGCTGACAAGGAGTCCAGCGGTACCACCTACTGGAACGAATGTGCAGTTAGCGTTGAAAATCTGCATTCTGTTTGTGCATAGGACTATTCTAAAGGTGAGGAAGTTGCTGAAGGTAAGTAACTTGTTCTGCTGGATTATGAGCAAATGTCATGCACTTAATGTATTTGCAAGCAAATTGTATGTAGGGTTATGTATTAGAATACAGAGGACAAAAAAAGTTAAGTATATTAAATACTAAATCTATATATATATATATACACATCTGATAAAGACTTCTAGTTGCAGATTTCTTAACTTCAAATTTCCTCCAGGCATCAGACTGGGTCCAGAGATTTTTTTGTGAGAAGTACCCCTGTATGCTGTTAGGTGGCGCCAATCTGCTTTGTGTCTGTCGGCTGCACCTTCTGCACCAGTTATGATGTTGCGGTTGCTTTATAGGTACCACCCCGGCACGCAGACGTCCGTTCTTTTCTTTCCACGTCAGTTAGCGCTGATCCGAACCGAGCTACTCCTCAGCCATTTTTTACTGCCTTTTTGAATTTTTCGAGTTTTCAAATCCTGGTGGTCCGAGGATGTCATCGACAAAGACTGGGTTAAAGCCCTGCATTTCCTGTCATCGGGGGATGTCTGTAACAGATCTGTACCTTGTGTGTCTTTGATGCCTGGAGCGCAACCACAACCTTAAATCGCGCTTTGAGTGTCATGCCATGCATCCAAAGGCTTTTAGGGAGTGGTCTCCGAAACTGATGGCAGCCTACAAGTCGAAATCTCGGTCAAGAAGAAAGTCCCAGGATCGGTTGCGGAGTCCTCCATCATCATCGTCCCCCCTCCAAGTCCTCTGGGCTACCGAGTAAGTCATGGCACAAGAAGAAATCTAAGAAGTCAAAGAATATTTTGACCGCTCCTTGCCCGTCGGCTGACGTTCTAGGCTGTGCTCTGCAGAGCCTGTGAATGGGCCAACTCCACGCCACCCCAAGTATCCGGGAGCTAGAGCGACCCCTGCCCAATTTAGAGTTTTATGATGCCATGCACCAAATTTTTGGGCAGTCCCACATGGCTGGAGCACCTTCGGGCCATGTGGAGTCGGAAGGGTCCCCTTCGGGATCCACCTCGACGGCTTCATCCTCGACACCTAGGAGCACCCATGGATCCAGTCCTGGATCTTGATGAATGTCGGTTGTACCACTCCGGCCTTCCCTGACACTGGTCCTGATGCCGGTGCTCTTGGCGCCAGCTGTGTCCATGGGTGGTGTGATCCCCATTCAAATTCCCGACTAAGACACTGAGCCAGATGGGCATCGTACGATGCCGATTCAAACAGCGGCAAGTGCCTTGTGCAGGAAGCTGGCCCACTGTATGATGGACACCAATGGCATTGGCACCTTATACCAGGTCCAGGCAACCTCTGTTGTGTAGGCAGTGTCTAGGAAGGCAGGACTTTCTAGGGGTAGCTGTGGATGAGCAGCCAAGACTTATCAAGGAGACATGCAAAGCTTATACAATACCACTATAGTCACACAGCAACTTATCAAACAAGAACCACACAGTGTTACAGAAAATAAAGGTACTTTATTTTAGTGACATAAATACTAAAATGCGGGATAGGCAACTCTCCAGTAGGAGGTAATTAAACACACTGTATATCTGCAGTAACAATCAGGAATAGGCATAAAAGCAACAGAAAACACTGAAAAGCAATAGGCAATACTGAAGGCCTAGGAGGAGACCAAACCATATACTAAAAGTGGAAAGTGAAGGTCGGGAAGTGGAATCGGTAGAGGGGAGCTTGGAGGTACTAGGAAATCCCAAATGTAAGTACTAGAGTGCACTGCAGTGACCAGGAGGAAAGAGGTAAGTTACTGGTTCTACCCAAATCAACCCACAAGACTTGGATATGGCAAGACCCAGACAAGACTTCAAGAAACCAAAGGTGGACCTGGAAATGAAGGGGACCAAGTCCAGTTCCAATTGGAGTGTAAGGGCCAATGGGGATTTAACCCACAAGGGGAGTCCCGGGCGACCCTCAGCAGTGCAGAGTCCAAAGAAGAGGCCGCTCATACAGAATACCCACAGGCAAGGAGCTCAGAAGTGGCAGAGAAGCCCATGCAGCACACCTGAGGAGAGATCTCATGTTGCAGGGAAGAGGGTTGATGGTTGGGGCTACACGGAGCCTGAAGATCCCTTGGAGGAGATGCAAACAGGCCTTGGTAGCTGCAAGAGACGCAGTGCACTGGGGTACTGTCCTGCATGGGAAGGCAAGAGCTTACCTTCACCAAAGTTGTACAGCTGGCAGAGAGGTAAAAGGGGACCACTCCAGACCACCACTTGTGATGCAGGATCCACGCAGCTGGTCGCCGTTGCAGTTGGTACCTGGGGGGGGCAGGGAAGTGACTCCCTCACTCCAAAGGAGATTCCTTCTTACATCTTGTGCAGACTGAAGACTTGCCGCCCTCAGAGGATGCACAGCCGGGGAAATATTGCAGTTGCTGGGAGGAGACAGAGAAACAATATTTCAGAGTAAAGTCGTCACTGTTGCTGAAGTTTGTAGGTTCCAGTGGAGTCCAGTTGCAGGTACAGTGCTGCTGGAGTCTTGCACATAGAATCTGAGGACATACCCAAGAGGAAGACCCTAAATAGCCCTGGAAGGGTGATTGTTCATCTAGCCAGGTGACCACCTATCAGGAGTGGGCTCTGACTTCACGTGCCTGACCTGGCCACTCAGATGCTCTCAGAGGCCTCTGCCCACCTTGGATTCAAGATGGCAGAACCCAGGGGCCATCTGGAGGAGCTCTGGGCATCAACCCTGGGATGATTATGGACAGGGAAGTGGTCACCAGAGCAGGTTTGAACAGCCGGTTCGAATAGCTCCAGCCCAGGAAAGCAGAACAAAGGATTTCCTTTGGGAGAGGGAGGCAACACCCACTCCCTTTGGAACTAGGTGTTACATGGCTTAGGTCGGGTAGCCTCCCCAAGCCACTGGTATGCCCTCCTTACATAAACCACACTGCACCAGTTCAGGGACTGGAGGTTCCAAAGGGAGTGGGTGTTGCCTCCCTCTACCAAAGGAAATCCTTTGTTCTACTTTCCTGGGCTGGAGCTGTTCAAACAGCAGAAGGGAAGAGACCCGTCTGAGGGGTGGCAGCAGTGATGGCTGCCTGGAAATCCTCAGAATGCTGGTAGGAGCAAAGCTTCGGGTCCTCTAAGGAGCCCCCAGAGTGCATGAAATCATACTGCTAATACTAGCAACAGTATTGGGGTATGATTCCGAAATGTTTGATACCAAACGTGCCCAGGTTTGGGATTACCATTCTGTAGCTGGGCATAGTTAGTGGCCTATGTCCAGTACACGTGGAAAATGGCGCCCCGCACTCACGAAGTCCAGGAAAATGGAGCTAGAGTTCATGGGGGCACCTCTGCTCATGCAGGGTTTCCCTCACACACAGGTACTACACCCTGCCCCCTGGGCTAGGAAGGCCTTCTATGGGGGTGACTTACAGTGACCTGGTGCGCATGCACCTTTTCACGCAGGCTGTAATGGCAGGTCTGCAGACACATTTAGCATGGGCTCCCATGGGTGGCATAATACATGCTGCACCCCATGAGGAACCCCTGGTGCCCAGTGCCCTGGGTATCATAAACTAGGGACTTATAAGAGGGCACCAGTATGCCAATTATGGGGTGTACAAATTCCTAGGCAACCATATTTAGAGCGCGCACAATCACTGGGGTCCTGGTTATGTGGATTCCAGTAAAACAGTCTTAGCATACTAATAGCAGGAAAAAAAGTAGGGTTAACTATGCCAAAAAAGCACATTGTCTCCTATATAGGATCCTGAGCCTCTGTCTTATGGAAGAGGGTACATGGATGAATGGGAGGGGTCACTGTACCCTTTAGAATACCACCTCCACGAAGAACCTGTGGACTGGCGCACAGACTTTAGTGAAGCCAGCAGCCTTGATACTTCTCCAGATTACAGGCATGCTTTCTCCCCCTACTGTGGCTATGGAGGAGGGAGCTTCCTATTCTCTGGTGGTGAGAAGAGCAGCTCAGGTCCTGGACTGTGAGTTGCCTTTGGTGGCTGTGAAGACTTAATTTCCTGTCAGAGACGCTTCAACCAGGAGCTTCCTCCTCAGGACCTATGTTCCCATTTAACAAGGCTCTCAGGGATGTCCTGCTCTATACTGGGTCCACACCCAGCACAGGGGCTCCTGTGAACAGGACAATTGCCTGCTGCCACCGCCGCGCTCCAGGGGACCTACGTTTTCTGACACAACAACCCACACCTGAGAGCTTGATTATTTAAGCCTATACTTCCCAGGGCTTTTTCCCTTCCGCAACCCCCGATAATGAATCCAGAAGGCTCAACACACTTAGGAAGATTATTTTTTTCTTCCACCAGCCTTGCATTGCGGTCTGTAAAAACTGCATGCTTTTTGGGCCGTTATTGCCACATGCTGTGGGATACGGTTGCACAAGTGCTGCCACAGGTCCTTGAGGGGGCCTGGGCTGTACTGTCTCAGGGAGAGACGCAGCAAAGTTCACTAATCTGTTGTGGACTGCATGCAACCGACTAGCTAGGCAGAGCGGTGTCATCGACAATGGCCCTGAGGCGCCATGCCTGGCTGAGGCCTTCTAGCTTTTGAGGGGACATCCAAACTATTTTGATGGACATGCCCTTTGATAGCACCTGTCTCTTCGGAGACGAGACAGACTCTGTGCTTGAGCGCTTCAAGGATTCTTGAGCTACTCCCAGGTCCTTGAGCCTCGCGGCTGTTCCTTGTCCTCCTAAGTCTGCCTTTTGTGGCAACGGAAGAGGCCTCCAACTGCATCCTTTCCCAGCCAGCCAGCCACCGTGCTGTGCTTGCTGCCCAGCCTCTGCACGGCCAAGGGTGTGTGATCCATTAACCTTGTGGATCAGGGAGCCAGCTTTCTAGATAGCCCACCCCCTTGTTACTCCCTGCAACAGCCTCTAAGCCTTCCTATTCAACCTCTCCCCCAACTAGGGCCAGTTGGAGGCAGGATTCACCATCACCTGCTCTGCTGGCAAAGACAAGTGGGTTTTGCAGATAGTCTGAAGGGGCTACTCCCTCCCCTTTCAGTCTACCCCTCCATCCTTGCCACCATCTTACGAGCAGATGACTGAGGATTACTTGTCCTTTATCCACAAGGAAGTTGTCTCTCTCTTTGCCAAGGGAACCAGAGAGTGGATTCCTGTGTCAGAATTGGGTCATGGTTGTAATTCCACTACTTTCTGATACTCAAAAAGGAGAAGGGTCTCCATCATATCCTAGACCTTCAGTTCCTCGATCTCTTCCTCAAGAAGGAGATTGTCAAGATCTTCACACTGGCTCAGGTTCTATCTTCCCTGTACCCAGGAGACTGGATGGTAGTGTTGGACTTGCAAGGCACATATTTTCACATTCCGGTCCTGGCTGCCCACAGACATTACTTGCGGTTCATGGTAGGCCACAGGCATTTAAAATTTACTGTGCTCCCCTTTGGCCTTACCAGCACCCCTCGGTTGTTTTTCAAGGTGATTATAGTAGTCCCAGCTCATCTGTGCAGATCAAGGGTTCCACTCTTCCCCTACATCGACAACTGGCTGTTGAAGACTGGGTCACCACAGGATGTGGTTTCCTACCTCCAGACTACGGCAGACCTCCTGCATTCGCTGGGGATCACTATAAACATGCCTAAGTCACACCTGACTCTCTCTTTCAGGCGCTTCCTTTCATCTGAACTGTTCTGGACACAGTGCAATTTCAGGCTTTACAGGGAGTGGTGAGTCTAGGATATTCAGGCTATGATACAGATGTTTCAGCCTCTATCTTGGATTTCAGTGAGAATGACTGAGGTTGCTGGGCCTCATGGCCTCTTGCATCCTGCTGGTGACACATGCCAGATGGCATATGCGGGCTCTGCAGTGGGATCTGAAGTTCCAGTGGGCTCAGCATCTGTTTAATCTCTCAGGCAAGGTTCAGATCTGTGAGAGGTCTGTGAAAGATCTGCAGTGGTGGTTAGCAAACCGTGATTGGGTCAGAGAGAGTCGGATCCCTCTCCCTTCCCCAACCATATCTGATCTTAGTGACAGATACGTCACTCCTGGGATAGGGCGGCCATCTGGGAGAGGTCGGGGATGAGAGGCATCTCGTCTCTGGCGGGATCCAGACTCCACATCAACCTGTTGGAGCTCCGTGCGTTCACACTAACATTGAAAGCATTTCTTTCTTCTGTTAAGGGGAAGATGGAGCAAGTGTTCACAGACAACACCACTGCCATGTGAGTGATACTGCAGCAAGCAGGGTTGGGTGGAGTCGTGGGCCCTTTGTCAAGAGGCTCTGCACCTCTGAACGTGGCTGGAATAGCAGATCCCTGGAGATTCAACATCTGGAGGGATCTCTGAGTGCCAGAGCAGACAAACTCAGTCGAAAATACCTCACAGATCACGGATTCTCATCTGAGGTGGTGCAAGGCCTCTTTGAGCATGCAGAGAGCCTTGGTTAGATCTGTCCACCTCCGCAGAGATTGCACAATGTCAGCAGTCTTTTGAATTGGAGTTTCCAAGGCAGCAATCGGAGACGCTTTTCATCTTGAGAGGAACTCACGCCTCCTGTACACCTTTCCGCCTGTACCACTTCTGCTCAGAGTTCCCAAGTTCATCAGGAATGACCAGGCCCAAGTAATCCTTGTGGCTCCGGACTGGGCACTCAGAGTCTGGTATCCCGAGCTGCTGAGCATGTCCATCGATCATCCGAACAGACTGCCCTTTTGGGAGGATCACCTTCTTTTGCAGCAGCATCGGAGCGTTCTGCACCCTAACCTGTCCACTCTCCACCTTCTTGCTTGGAGATTGTATGGTGACAGTTGACAGCTTTTGACCTTCCTGTCAAAGTCTAACATAATCTCGGCAGCCAGGCATCCCTCCACCAAAACAGTATACACCTGTTGTTGGAAGAAATTTGTGGCATTGTGCACAGACAAGTCTGACCCCCTATCTCTCAGAGGTCCTGTTGTTTGTCCTTTCTCTGGCTCAGCAGGGCTCTGCCATGGGCACTTTTAGAGGTTATTTGTCTGTTATTTTTACTTTTTTGAGGCTGTCTGATAAACCTTCTTTGTAGGTGTCTCAAAGGTCTTACACATGTTTTTTCTCCATCCCCATTCTTTATGCCTCAGTGGGATCTGAATTTGGTTTTGACATTTCTGATATGCGCTCCTTTCGAGCCTCTCCTCAGCTGTCATCTCAGGCTTTTCACTTTGAAAACAGCGTTCCTTGTGGTTCCTACATCTGCCCACAGGGTGCGTGAGCTGCTGGCATTGTCATCTAAGCAGCGCTAGCTTCCTATATATCCTGACAAAGTGGTGCTTCACACTAGGGCCTCCTTATTGCCAAAAGTGGTTATGCCCTTAAATGTAGGCTGATCCTCACCTTACCTACTTTTTACAGACCACCACATCCTTCTAAGGAAGAGGAGAGACTCCACCTCCTGGACACAAAATGAGCTACCTTGATAGTACAAGATTTCCAGGTGGATGATCAACTTTTTCAGTTATGTGGGTGAAAAGAAAGGTCAGGTAGTGCAGATGTGGACCATCTTCAGCTGGGTCATACTCTGCATTAAGATTTGCTACGCACTGGCCAAGAAGCAACTCCATGAAGGTTTGCATGCTCATTCGACCCAATCTACAGCTGCAACCACTTCATTAGCATGCAGATCTCAAGTCATTGACATCTGTCAGGCGTCAGCGTTGACATCTCTGCACACGTTCACTAATCACTACGGCCTGG
Organism: Pleurodeles waltl; assembly: GCF_031143425.1. Classification (NCBI taxonomy): domain Eukaryota; kingdom Metazoa; phylum Chordata; class Amphibia; order Caudata; family Salamandridae; genus Pleurodeles; species Pleurodeles waltl. The sequence goes on from NC_090437.1 coordinate 982,588,940, forward strand.
ACAGTCAGGTCCGTAGGGACGGATACTTTGCCCATTCGATTCTGCAGGACTTTCTAATATGATCTTTGTTCACAGACCCACCTTCTGGGATGGTAATGCTTGGGTATCTATTCAAAGGTATGGAATCTGCAACTAGTAGTCTCTATCAGATGAACAAGTTTCTTACTTTCAGTAATGCCTTATCTGGTAGAGACAATATCTAGTGTTGCAGATTCCTTATCGATCCTTCCTGATTTGCAAACTGATTTCTAGGGACAGGGACTCCCCTGTCAGGGCCTTATTTTGGACGCACCAGTAGCCGGTGTTCATGTGTCTGTGTTTCTGGCATGGAAAGTCGTGAAAAGAAACTGACGTCAGCATGCCAGGTTGGTGCCTGCATAGGAACGGCAATATCATATCCGGTGTGGACCACACCAGTGACTGATGTGGAGCTGATCAATGGCACCTAACGACGCTCAGGGATACTGTTCATGAAAAATCTCTGGATCCAGTCTAAGGTACTGATCAAGAAAAATCTCTGGATCCAGTCTGATGCCTGGGGGAAATCCAAAGGTTAGGAATCTGCAGCTAAATATTGTCTCTACCAGTTAAGGCGCTACTGATGCTAAGTAACTTGCATATAATTATTATATATATATATATATATATATATATATATATATATATATATATATATATATATATATATATTAATAATAATATGTGTGTGTGTGTGAATTATGGGGTTGTTTGTCACCAAGGGGTTCTGAGTGACGTCAAATATACATCCCTGTAACTAACTTTTTACCCATCCATAATTTTCTGTTATATATGGCTCCCAGTATCATTTGCCCCTACCTTCATCTACTGTGCAGGGGCAAAGGATAATGGAAGAGCTATACATAACATGTCCAGTCCTCCTTGATGCAAATGTGAAAAATAAATGTCTTACCTGCTATCCTTAACCAAAACACACTACCTTCCCGGCCTTCCTTCCACCTCCTGCAGCTGTGCTTTCTGTGTTCAGCCAGAGCAGACAACCAGAGCTGCGCAGACAGGCTCTCGGAGAGTCATGTCACCTGGCCTGGAAGGCCTTTATTACCTCACAACAGTTAGGACTATGTTTCCATTGAAAAAGTGTTTTTTGACTTGCCTCTTGCCTATATCTTTGGCACAGTGTGATGAATCTTCACAAAATCTTCCCCCCAAAAAAGTGGCCTGGTGATTCTTGTAGCGCATGGGAACCTTCAGGGTGATCGGTCATGCAGGGGCTGAGAAAAAAGGGGCACAAAAAACGATGTGTTTTCCTTGTTAATTCCCATAGGACCTGCCAACTCGTCTGCAGTCCAAACCACTGGATGGAATTACACCATATTTAGTAGAAAGCTATCTTCTGGTACCCAGATTGTGCTTTTTGTTATTTGTTTCACTAGTTTAGGAGATATTTAGGGCAAATAAATCTGCATATCTCTGGCCACGATTAATCGTGTATTTTCATGAATATGCATGCAAAAGGAAGCGTTGCAATTGGTTGACCACAGCCTGACTAGAAAGTTGTGACCGCCATTTTATTTTACAGGACACTGTTCCTGGGGGTGAGTATTGAAAGTGGCATAAGGGGTTACGCCCTCCCAATGCACAGCTAATTACTCCACATATGATGTCATTGATGAGATCTTGTATGGCATCTTTGATATCACTGCAAAGTTTGCAATAACATTATTGATAAGAAAACTGTGCATGGCAAGGTCGCGAGTTACAGTTACCTTAAGACGCGAGTTATATTCACTTGAAAGAACTCCCAGCTATAACGGATTAATTTCTATGGTTTTGTACGAGTAAATTCAGAACCCAAATATTACACCCCTGTAACCTTTGTTTTTTTTCAGTGAATATATATATATATCTATATATATATATATATATAATATCCTTAAGCATGGTCACTAATAAGTCAGTAGATGCCCTTACTTTGCATGTTTTAGGAAATAATCTCCCATTATAGCTCCCTTTTTGGAACCCTTTTTTGATACCACACCGTTAAATGTGAAGTTTTTTTTTCGCTTAGCTGTCTTCCACTTTTGTTTAGAGTTACCAGAAAGATGAATTTGTCTTTACATGTTTTTAACCTATACGTTCATATGTTGTTTCTGATGTCTGTCTTTAACATTTTTGTATGCTGTATTAGTGTTCCCTCTAAGGCTTTTAGAATAACATCCAGTAACACATTTTTCAAAATATTAAGTAAAATGTTATCCTGTGGTAATGTTGTATCTGAGTGTCTTTTTTTCTAATTATATATGTTTTCCTTTTTGCCAACCAGGAGCTGCAGGTAAGTTGCAGCCTGGTGCAGTGGTTTGTTTAGTCAATGGTCCTAGAGTACTTGTTTTTGGTGTATGTGTGTGTTTACTTTGTGTGCATATGTACATGTAAATGGTTCAGCTAAAGCTAGAGATACTGACTGCACTAATTTAATAAAGTAAACCATATAAAGCACATGATAAACTCTAATTTGTATTAGAGATTGCCTATTACGTTACTGAGCCCTTTAGTAAATGTCTCAGAAAATTGTTTGCACTTGAGAATTTTAAAAGCTTTCGCTTTAGCTTGCTGAACATAATCTTTGACAACCATGGTGATGTGAACTTTGTTTAGAAGAAGTGATTTGCACTTCATTGTTGTTTTCTTTCTAACAGGGTGAAAGTATGGACAATTTTAATTGGGGCGTTCGCAGACGCTCCTTGGACAGCATTGACAAGGGTGACACTCCCTCACTCCAGGAGTGCCAGTACTCCGGTAGCACTCCCAGCCTAAATTTAACCAATCAGGAGGACACTGATGAGTCCTCAGAAGAGGAAGCATTGACTGTTAGCCAAATACTTTCAAGATCTGATATGGTAAGCTGTTTCCTCATAAAATCAAGTGTAAAAAGTGTAATGTTTAAACTGCGAAGCAGGCTCTGTAGCTCAAAAGCTAAATTCTGTGGGAACCCAAAAATGATCAAATGTTTTCAGTAAGCGTTGCCTTCACTCTCCAATGCAAACATGGTTGTAATTCAAGCAGTTCAATTTATGAGGTATATTTTTTTAGATAAAACATCAATCACAAATCTGTCTACAAAAACCTATATTACTTAAGCATGTGGTAGGAATGTAAAGTTGGCATTCTGTTTTTTAAGCACATTTGTTCATGAGGCTTAGTCCAACAAGAGGCTTGAAACGCACATCTTTCATCAACATTGTGTGATATTCAACAACTCGTGTTGATTCTTACAATGATACATTAAATTAGCTACAGGAAAACATGTTATATTACATGTGTATATTCTGTATCAAAATGAGATATAGTGTGCACATAGTACAGGGGTTCCCCAGAGGCTTAACAGAGTCTTAAGTAGATAATAATGATGCTCTCTTTTGTGGAAGTGTGGTTGAGCAGTTAGGCTTGTCAGAGGGTAGTGCAAAATATTTGGTGTACACACAGTCAATAAATGAGTCACACACTCAATGACTAACTCCAGGCCAACGTATTTATATTGCAAAAATATATTTTGTTACTTTATTTCTAGAACCAAAAGGATCTTGTTGCAGGTAAGTACATTTGCAAGTAAGTACCGAGCATATGTATCAATTGTACTTTGAGTTTGGCAAATAAAACAGTTTACAGGCAAGTAACATGTTTCACTTTCAAAAGCTGACACTGCAATTTTTAGAACAGCCCTGGTGGGGGAAAAGTGTTAGTGCAGTTTTGAGGTAATTACTCGACTTCCAGTTCCAGTCTCCGGGGGTTAGGATGTCCACTGGTCAAGGTTCAAGATGACACCAAATATACACCACCAGCAACATGGGGCCAGCCAGGTGCAGAGGCTAAAGTTGGGGCTGAATTTAGAATGGGATCCTATGGAGACTGGAGGCATTTGGGAAACAGATCTGCCCGCAGGTAAGTACCAGTGACTTCAGAGGGCAAACCTTGGGGGTTTAGGTGAGCACCGGGGGGGGCACAGGTTAGCACCACACACACCTTCAGGGGCTGCAGGGTGCAACACAGCGTGGGGCTCCCAATGCTTTTCAGTTAGGGGACCCCGGGGTTCGCAAAGATGATGCAGGCTGGGGGTCGGTTCCAAAAGCCACAGGCTGGACGAGGAGGGCCCCTGCTGAACGTTGGTGGACCGGTGGTCGGATTCCCCAAAGCCAAGGGGCTGCAGGTGCAGGGGTACCTTTGGGCATCAGGTATCTTCGTCCGGTTCTCTCGTGGTCAGGTGGATTCTCTGGATTTTAGGCTGCAGGCATTATTGTTTTGGCCAGGAGGGGGTCAACCCAGGGTGGTCCCAATGTCAGAATCACCTGGGGACCTGCTGTGGGCCACCAGGACTCGAACCATGTTCGTCGGGTGCAGAGTGGGCAGGACTCGTGGATCTGGGGCGGTTCGGAAGTCCTTCTTGGAGTTGCTTGTGGACAGGGCTGCTGTCCTCGGGAGGTCTTGGTCCTCTGGTGGGCAAGCTGTCCTCTGAGGGTTTGGAGAGATGGTTGCAGGATGCATTGCCTTTTTGTAGCTGGGGCTTCAGAAGATGCAAACAGACCGGTAGGGCTGGGGCCAAGTCAGTTGGTGTCAGGAGTCTTCTCTGCTGGGGTCGGCTTAGTAGTCCTTCTTGCTTCTTTCTTCTTTTTGTTGAGGTCGCCAGGAATCTGGTGAGCTACATTCAGGGGAGCTCTTAAATCCTGGATTTAGGGGTGTTGCGGGGGTCAGAGGGCAGTAGCCAATAGCTACTGTTCCTGAGGGTGGCTGTACGCTTCCTGTGCCCACTCCCTTTGGGGAGCGGGGCATATTCCTAAACCTATTGGTCCCTGTCTTCCAAACCAAGGTGGAGGATTCTGCAAGGAGGGGGAATCACTTCAGTTCTGGACACCTTAGAGGTGGTCCTAGCTGGAGGAGTCACTAGTCCCTGTTTTACCTAATGTTTTTTCACCAGACCTGCTGCCAAAAGTGGGGCTTTATCTGGAGCGGGCATCCACAGTAGCCGGAGTGCTCTGGTGCACTGTAACAGGAGGCCTGAGCCTTTGAGGCTCACCTCCAAGTGTTGCATTTCATGCAGGGGGGAGGCGCGAAGCACCTCCACCCAGAGCAGGCTTTGTTCCTGACCCCAAAGAGCACAAAGGCTCTCACCCCATGGTGTCAGAAACTTGTCTGTTAGTGACAGGCTGGCACAGATTGATCACTAAAGGGTTGGATCAAATCCAGGGGGCACCTCTATGATGCCCTCTGGGTGCATTTTACAATAAATCCAACACTGGCATCAGTGTGGGTTTATTGTGATGAGAAGTTTGATATCAAACATCCCAGTTCTCAGTGAAGCCATTATGGAGCTGTGGAGTTCGTAATGACAAACTCCCAGCCCCATGTACTTAACATGGCCACACTGCACTTACAATGTCTAAGAATGGACTTAGATACTATCGGGGCATACTGCTCATGCAGCTATACCCTCTCCTTTGGTATAGTGTACCCTGCCTTAGGGCTATAAGAGGGTGTAATCATGCCAAAAGGGGCACTTTCCTAAAACCTAAAGTCACCACTGCACCTGCCGTCACTGACCCGAATTGGAGTGGACCTGCAGTTCCAGCAAGGCCCTCCAGTTTTCCAGAGTCCAATTCCATTGTGGTTTCTCCCTTCCCAGACTCCCTGAAGTCGCCTGCAGCCTCTGCACGAAGGCCCTCCTCTCCTGCAACCTCGTAGGTGAGAGAAACCGGACACTTAAAGCAAGCACTGTCCCCATCGCCACCGGCCCAAGTCGAAGCGGACCCCTGATGTCAGTGACATCCCCTAGCGCTTCTGAGCTTGAATCTGTAGAAAGTAGGATCTTTTTGACACGGTTACCCCCACTTTTTGCCCTGTTAGTGTGTTTTGACTGTAGTACACTTGGATCCAGCTAACCAGGACCCCAGTGTCCGTGTTGTTTCCCCTAAATGTAGTTGGTAAGCAACTTTAATATCCCACAATTGGCATACTATGGGTGTACTCCTGTAAGTCCCTACTGTGTGGTACTTAGGTACCCATGGCATTGGTACACTAGGGGTGCTCTGACCCTGTAAGTCATCCCTAAGGTAGGCCCTTCAGCCCAAGGGCTGGGTGCATGGTTGTAAGTGTGAGGGTACCCGTGCATGAGCAGAGGTACCCCTACAACCCCAGACCCCATTGTCTGGGCTTTGTAAGTGTGGGGAAGCAATTTTAAGGTATGTAGTGGACACTGGTCATCACGAGATGTCCAACCATGTAATGGCTTCTCCGAACCTAGTCATTTTGGTATGAAACATGTTAGAATCATGCAACTACACCGATTCCAGTGTTAGTTGTATGATACCTTGTACTGTGGGTGTTCCTTAGAGGATACCCCATCTCTGCCTGTACAACCTTGCGTGGTCTGTATGCAAGCCAGTGCTACCGCTGACTCCAGCCACTGGTCTGCCCTCCTGCTGCTGAGCCTAACTCGGACAGGGGAAGGCAGAATTAAGATTTCCTGTAGAGGAGAGTTGTGACCACCTCTCCTTTAGAAATAGGTGTCTTTGGGCTAGGATAGGGGAGCTCCTGAGTGCCAGCAGACTGCTTTGAAGGACACATTTGGTGCCATCTTGCATAAACCGGTTTACTCCAGTGCTGGAGACCCCTGCTCTCACTCTGGTCTGAAAGGACACAAAGGACAGGGGAGTGGCCACTCCCTTGTCCAGCTCCTCCCCTGGGGAGGTACCCAGAGCTCTGCCAGGTGGTCACTTGATTCTGCTATCTTGGAAGTAAGATGGGCAGAGGCCCCTTGGCGCATCTGACTGGTCAATCCACCAGATTGGCGTCCCTGATCCCCCTGGTAGGTTGGTCACTGCAGAAGCTGCCCAACCTCTTCATGGGTTACTTAAGGGCTCCCCTGAGGGTGGGGACCCTAGATTCGTCTGCAAGACTCCTATGCAAGACTCTTCTGCGACCTTGACACTGGAACCACTGCTGGCCGTCACCAGGAACCAAGACAAGACTGCATCTATTAGTTAGGAGGGCTCCTACTTCAACCTTGTCCCCGTGCATTGCAAGGACTCTGCAACTTCTGTGACTGTGCATTCTCCAGAGTCACGACGACTCAGCCTGAACTTACTACAGCAAGAAGGAATCTCCCTTGGGGTGAATGAGTTACTCCCCTGTAGCCCCAGGCACCTCAACATCGACAAACCTGTTTATGAATCTTGCTGTCCCACTGAATCTACAACACAGGTGGTGGTTCTGTGGGCCTACAGAGTTCTGACCTGTCTTCTTGGCATCTGAGAAGTCTGTGCACCCTCATTTGAGCTGTTTGGCCAGAGCCCATGTGGACCAGGTCTGTTTGTCGTTGCCAAAGCTTGTTGGCTCTTTAGTCTTAAGACCTCCTAGCTCCAAGGAGCTCCAGCCTCCAGCACATCACAGCTCCATCAATGGCATCCTCCCTGCAACCACTACGACATGGACATTCATCTTCGTTGTGCTGCTGGGGCCTCCCTGCGATGACATATGCCTGCTACCAGAGTGTCCTCCTGGGATCTTCAATGATTCCTGCTGGTTCTCCTACTTGCTGAGGGCTGGCCCTGACTTGGATTAAAAGTTTGAGTCCCTTGGACCTTGCTGGTCCCCAAATCCTGCAACACTTTGTGCAATGCATTTTTGCATTTGCCAAGGCTGTTAGTGATCCCACTGACCATTGACACCCCTGCAATTCAACGACTGGCGTGTGACAGCTCATAGAGATCTTCCTGCATCGCCAGGACACCACTACAGGACTTTCACAACAATCGTCCTCAGGAAAGCATCTTCAAGAAGGTTGGACATTGCCTTACTGCACCCCCTGGGAATCTCTGGGTGGTCTAGACTCTTTCCCCTCTTTCCTTAGGTCCTTGTCATTCGGAAGCCACGCCTGGGCTCCACCAATCTGTTCCACGTGTCACAACAATAGCTGGACAACCGAGGTCCCCATTGACTTCAGCGGGAGGTTCCAACACAATTTCACCCCTATGCACCTGGGCACCCTGGTGTAGATGCTCCACCTTCCTGGGTATCCATGGTTGGGGGTACTCCTGAACCCCCCTTGCCCCAATGGGTTTCCTCAAGGTCCTTTTGGAAGGGTCCTGGAACACGAAAACTCACTGCGACTTCTCCATGTCTTCTATGGACACCTGACCCGGGGTAACACCTCCGCCCATGGGCGCCTGGAGAGCCCTAGGTATTTAACTCCGGTGTTTTAGTGTTTCCCTAGTCCTGATGGTCCTCTTGGTTGGTAATGACTTTTATATCCCTTTTTTTTTTTTTTAGTATATGCTTTGGCCTCCCCTTAGAGGTCCATGTTAGTTTATGCCTTTACTTATTTGTTTCAAAGTATATTTTTGTGTGTATATATCTCCGGTTATGAAATATACCAAGGTTAGTTTAGTGCTTGTGTTTTAATAATAAAAAAAAATCCTAACACGGGTGTGGTTCTTTCTTGTGTGTACATCACTGTCTGACCTATGTGGTATTTGCAATTGCTTTACACCCTCCCTGATAAGCCTTAGATGCTCTCCACAGCTACCCTTTTAGAGCTCTGGTTATCTGGGACCAATTAGACTGTCACAAAGGGATGCCTGGACTCAGTACAGGGTGCTTCACCTATAGGCGTACACCATATACTGAGCCTGTCCAGGGTCCACTGTGGTTTCACCTTTCCTGGACTCCACGATGATGCCTGCGCCCTCCGTCCACAGGTCCCCGCAACCGCTAGTGCTCCTGGATAAGGAAACACTGTGCCAAGGTGAAGAGGACCAAAGTTGCACCTACGTCCCCAGGAACGCCACGTTTGCAGCTTTCCTGTTGGTTGTCCCCTCTTGGCCCACACAGCCAGAGCCTGCAGCCTATATTATTGGAGTCCAATCCCCATTGAAATACATTGGGCACCTGACACCATACTACACCTCTGCCCCAGTGCTGTCCGGAGTGACCTGCTGGTGTGGCTCTGACCCTTGACCAGTAGTCACCTTAAGTCTACAAGACTGGTCCTGTGCTTGTCGTTAAGTGCTTGTTTGCGGAGTGTGTTTTCTTTTCATAGGCTAACATTAAATAACTCTGCAATTGTACTGTCAGTTTTTGCAAGTGTAACGTGTTTATGCTTAAAAACATATTTACCTTATTACGAAGTTCTTGACTTAAAGTATACATAAAAAGAAGTATTATTTTTCTAAATGGGTCTCTGGTTTATTCTTTGAGTGTATTGTAGGAAGCTGGGTTCTGGTTGCAGTACCTCATCCCCCACTTTTTGCCTGTTTTTTAGATGCAGCTTTGACCGAAGTGCACTGGGTTCTTGCTAACCGGGTCCCCAGAGCCAGTGTTCCTTCCCTAAAACAGACACCTGGTCAGTTGATCCCCAAGTGACCAGGCCCTTCAGTCCCCCAGTAAGTCCCTAGTGAAATGTACCTGTGGTTTCTAGGGCATGGGTACTGAAGAGGTCCCTTAGAGTTGCAGCACAACTTGTCACTCTGAGGGACCCAGGATACACCTTATTCAGACCGCCATTGCAGGCTGTGACATGGTGCTCCCAAAATTGAAAACCTAAAATGGTACACAGCCTTTGTGCCATTTCTCACACTGCATACAATATATGTAAGTCACCCCTCTAGCAGACCTTACGGCCCTAAGGCAGAGTGCATTATATTATGTGTGAGGAATATATGCATGAGCATATATGCCCCTGCTATGCCTCTGTTGTTTCGGAGACATAGTAAGTGCATAGGGAAGACATTTTAAATGCATGTGCTGGTGACTGGGTTGCCCAGCTACATGATGGCTTCTCTAAACCCTGGTTTGTTTGGTATCAACATCTAAGCATGATAAACCCTCACTGATTCCACTGAATGATTTATTAAAAAATGCACACATAGGGCACCTTAAAGGTGCCTCCTGAAAACCTACCAGCTACTAGTGTGTTGACTGACTGGTCCTGATCAGTTCACCCACCACAGACTCGTTCCAGGACCCCATGGTGAGAGACAGTGCTTTCGAGGCCCAGAGACAAAAACCTACCTTCTCTTGCAGGCAGGATGGACATTCCAGGGTGGGAAGCTTCAAAGGCCTTTCTGTATTGTAATGTGACCCATATCCAATGTTCCCTGTAAGGCGCGCGCCTTTCCTTCCCCCATCTTGCAGGCCCCTTTGGCAAGCGCGCACGTTGTTCCACCATTCCTGTACTTTGTGGTAGTTTATATGCGTTATCACTTTCTAAGCCTAAATAAAACTTTTAGAGCGATATACGTGCTCCCCTAAGGCAGATAATGCTCATATTTGAATCTGGATTGAAGTCAATGAAAACAGCGTTTAAAGGCCGCGGGGAGTGTTTTAAACATCATTTGCCGTACTTTAGCATACAAGCGAGCAAGTGATATTTATGTTGAAAATGAATGGTTAATGAGCTAGGAAATGCTTCAGAACAGTAGAAAATGTGCTGTTATCAACTTTTCCATCATTGTCGTACTTCATAGTTGTTTATATGCATTATCACTTTCTCAGCTCAAATAAGCCTTTTAGAGCTATAGTCATGCTCTCCTATTGCAGAAAATGCTCATCTTTGAATCTGGATTGAAGTCAATGAAAACAGCGTTTAAAGGCCGCGGGGAGTGTTTTAAACATCATTTGCCGAACTTTAGCGTACAAGCGAGCAAGCGATATTTATGTTGAAAATTAATGGTTAATGAGCTAGGAAATGCTTCAGAACAGTAGAAAATGTGCTTTTATCAACTTTTCCATCATTGTCGTACTTCATAGTTTATATGCATTATCACTTTCTCAGCTCAAATAAGCTTTTTAGAGCGATAGTCGTGCTCTCCTATTGCAGAAAATGCTCATCTTTGAATCTGGATTGAAGTAAATGAAAACAGCGTTTAAAGGCCGCGGGGAGTGTTTTAAACATCATTTGCCGTACTTTAGCATACAAGCGAGCAAGTGATATTTATGTTGAAAATTAATGGTTAATGAGCCAGGAAATGCTTCAGAACAGTAGAAAATGTGCTGTTATCAACTTTTCCATCATTGTCGTACTTGATAGTTGTTTATATGCATTATCACTTTCTCAGCTCAAATAAGCCTTTTGGAGCGATAGTCGTGCTCTCCTATTGCAGAAAATGCTCATATTTGAATCTGAATTGAAGTAAATGAAAACAGCGTTTAAAGGCCAAGGGCAATGTTCCCTGTAAGGCGCGCGCGCACCTTTCCTTCCCCCGTCGCGCAGGCCCCTTTAGCAAGCGCGCACGTTGCAACGTTCTTGCAACGTCGCTCCCTGCATCATGCACAGCAAATGTGACAAGACAACAGCAAGACGTAAAGGCACCTTCATTGCTCATTTACCGTCTGAATGGACAGAACACTTTTTTTTGTCCGCTTGCCAGAACGAGCCAGTAGGCCTAAAAATGGCTCACCCTTATAAATCCGATTAGTCATAGCGAGTGGCTGAGCAGATAACTTGAGGCCTCTACTTCAAGTTCTGATCTGTAACATCAACAGAGCACAAAACAGTGTTTGGGGGAATTGTAACTCTGAGTGCATGCAATGCGGAGGCTATCACTACAGCTGTAAAAGAGTTCTACACTGCCAATAAGCTGGACCTTATGAAAATGGTCATGTTTACATCAGATGGTGCATCAGTGATGCTGGGAAAGGACAATGGTGTTGCTACCCGCCTCAAACAATCCATTCCTCCTCTAGTTGAGCAGCACTGTGTTGCGCACAGAGAAGATTTGGGAGTTGATGATGCCTGGAAAAAAGTGCTGATGATCCGGGAAATGGAAACATTACTGAGGACTGTCTACACTGTGTTCTCCCGCTCACCTTTAAGAAAGTCCAAGCTGGACGAAATTGCTTTGGTCACTGAATGTGAAGCGGTCTCCTTTCGGCCACTCAATGAGGTGCAGTGGCTTTCAAGGCATTTTGCTGTAGGTGCACTCTTGCGTAATTATGAGGTTGCTCTCAAATACTTTGATCATGAAAGAGTTGAGGAGAATGACCCAATTGCTAAATATTGCTACAAAAAAACTATCTGATTCAAACTACCATATTTCCTTTGCAGCACTAAATGACATTCTGGGTGAACTTGCATCTTTGTGCAAGTTGTTTCAGAAAAGCTCTTTGACCACCATTGAAGCTGTACAGTATGCAAGAGCAAAAATTACCCAAATAAAGGAACAGTACTTGGGCGACACTGTCTTTTGGAGCGACACAGTAAGAGATCTTATGGCTTTGTGCAGAGAGGACCGAGAGTATGATAGTGAGCCGATGTTATCTTTCATTAAACTTCTTTGTGAGCACATGGAAAGAAGGTTCCCAGAAGATGAATTGAAGGAATGGACAAGCTTTGATTTCCATACAGTAACAACACAATCACAGTTTGATTTTGAGACTGAGAATGTACAAAGACTTGTTGAGAAGTATAAGAAGGTCTTGGTCCTGGGTGATTGTGACACCCCTGGTGATGTTGTTCGGCAGTACAGAGATTATAAATATGTGGTGGCAGCGCATATAAAAAACGGATTGTTTAGGACCTTTCAAGACATGGTGAATTTCACTCTGCGGAATGCTGCACAGTATAGTGTTGTATCTCAGCTTGTTGATATCTGTGCAACTTTCCAGGCTTCAAGTGCAGACTGCGAACGAGGATTCAGCCTCATGAGCTCAATCAAGTCCAAATTAAGAAACAGACTAGAGGAGAGTCACCTAGATATGCTGATGAGGACCAAGGCTTACCTCTCAGATGGGAAAGTTGATTTAGACCGAGTTTATCAGCACTGGAAAAATGGCAAGGACCGGTGAGAAAAACAAACATGTCACACATCTAACGTTGGCACCTGACTTGTCTAAACTCTGATGCGGCTTTTCCTACAGTCCGTGTGTGGGTGGGGTAGGAACATTTCTCAGCCTGTATCTTGGCAGAGGCATCATGGCATTCATCAGCAGTGTGTTCATCAAACTGTAAATGTTAACCAATTGTACAACTGGCTGTATTTGATGTGCGGGGTCCTCTGCAGCACTCTGAGAGTATTCATTAAAGTTTCATAATGGTTCAACCTTCTGATTTCTGTTTTCTCTAACTGGGGTGTAGGTGGCACTTAACAGGTCATATCCTTGGGGTGTGCAACCAGGTCTCAAAACTGCCTTGATGCCCTATTGCATGGAGCAATGATATCCCTTTTTTGCTTTAGTGGTATGGAGAGGCTAATGCCAAAGATCTTGGCTAGTTATGCGCTGCGCGCGCGTGAATGGTCAATTTCTTGGCACACGTATCCTTGGCTGCAGCGCACAGAGACTGCACACTGCCGCACACAGTGGAAAAAAATTAGAGGGAACATTGCCCATATCTCTTAAAATGGTGGAGATGACCATCCCCCTGCCCTGACTCCATTTCTGGCGGGAGCACAGGCGGGAAAATTTGTTAAATTACGAGGAGTGGCCACTTCATACCAGTCTCACCCCTAAGGTGGATCAGCTGAAGTGGACACTACTTTTTAAATTCATCCATCTTGTTTGGAAGGAATTAGGCCACTAGGTTTAGGGTTATACCCACTTTCCAGAGGAAGTGGTCATACGAAGGATGTAGTCACCATGATGGTGGTCAGCCCATTGGCTACTGCCTTGCACTCCCTCTAACACCGCTAAATTGAGTATCTATGTAGCACCCCTGAACCCTAGAACTCAGATTCATGACAACCTAAGAAGAGCGGGACACTACAGAGTCGCACCAGCAGAGAAGACTGCAGACACCTGCTGACTTGGCCCCAGCCCTACCGGCCTGTCTGCAGCCGTCAAAGATCCTGTGCCAGAAGATGACCCGTCCTACAGCCCAGCAACTTCCACAGCTTTGGGAGGACCGCCTGCCTTCAATAAAGACCAATATCTCCCGAGAACAGCCGACCTATTCAAGAAGAAACCATCTTTAAAGGAAAAGAACTCTGCCCTGAGTAACAGCGAAACCGCACCTGGATCCACCTCTGCACCTGATGCCCACGGTCTGAGTCCAAGTGGCTCATCAGTCCTGTGAAGGTTCCCCAACGGTTCTGAGTCCTAGTTCACCGTAGGCTGACCCTTGCTGGACTGTGCCTTAAAGCCTGCAGCCTCAATCAGAAGACTTTCCCTAACCATAACCTGCCCAGCAAAGTGTTTACAATGCCAAAAGACACCCCTGCACCCAGAGCCCCTGGGGAGCTGGACCGTCGGGGACCCTACGTCCCCTAGTCTCGGAACTTACCTGGGCAGCTGTTCAGCCTCCGGGCTCAAGCCTGCAGCCTTTTTCTAAAACTGATATCCCACTTTGACTTACATTGGGTGCCGACACTGTGTTGGCACTCTGCATTCTGTCGCCCCTGTGCCTCTGAGGGTGTAAGTTTGGTGCTGCCTTGGGGGTCCCCCTTGTACTTAGCCCAACTCCAGGAGATCGACACCTGACCCCACTTTACTCACCTATGAGCAGCACATCTCCAGTTACCCCTGTCTCCTTTGGTTAACATTGGGCATCCAACAGTGTGTTGGTACTCTGCGCCCAGGTGCCACTGTGCGGCTGAGGGTGTATGTTTGGTGCTGCCTTGTACCACCCCAACGCTCGATTGGTTAAGTTTGGGCACCTGACTCCAAATTTGACCTCTGCACCCGGCTGAACCCTGTGCCTCTGTGGGTGCACTTTTGGTACAGATTTGAACCTTGCCTGGTGTTGACCATGAAGACTGGAGTTGAGTACTTACCTGCAAAACTGAATTCTTTATGTCTTCCCTTAAATTAATATTGCACTGTCGATTTTTTAAACTGAAAATAATTTTTTATTTAAAAACAACTTTCCTTACAACGATGCATTCAAAGCATATATAAATGCAAATGTTATTTTTCTAATTTGGTCTCTGACTTATTCTTTGAGTATGTCTCATTTATTGCCTCTCTGAGGACAACAAATTCTTAACACGACTCCTTGATGAGCCTAAATGCTTGCCCACACCACCACATGTAAAGCACTAGACCTATCCTTTTCTGCCTCTGCAAACGTTTGGGGATCCACTGTATACTTCGTTTGAGTGCACCATATAGAGAGCCGGCTTCCTACAAGTCTCATTTATTGCCTCTGTGAGTACAACAGATGCTTACCACTACCCTCTGATAAGCCTAACTGCTTGCCATCACTACCACAAATAGAGCATTAGTCCTACATACGTTTGCCTCTACAATACCAATTGGGGATCCACTGGTTTCTGCATTGTCTACTGCAGTTTAGTGCACTCTATAGAGAGCTAACTTCCTATATTGGTGGAACTGCAGTGGGGTTGCTGATACCACTTTGTCAATAAGTGACCACACATGTAAATCAAAAAATTGCCTTTAGTTAAATTGCGTTTTCAAATTGGGTATTTTTCCATATTCCTAAAAGTACTGTTAGGGACATGATTAGGTCCTTGTAGCTTAACAGTAAAAGTTTTAAAAACTTTCTTTAGTTAGGACAGCGAAAAACTGTTAGGATTGTTCTAGCTCAAAAAGTTCCCAACTTTAGTGACATATTGAGTACCTCAGAGGATAGGGTGGTGGAGCTCAACATCACCCCTTTCCTTAAGCTTTCCCCACAAGCAGTTAAGGATCCTCCTAAAGGGTACAAAATTAAAATAGGTAAAATTCCTACCAGTGCAAAGCTCCAGGAGCACTGGCAGAGCATGAGCAGGCCCATCCTACTGATGAAGCCACTGATCTTGTAAATCAGGATCCAGACAACTCAACTAAAGAGGAAGAAAGAAACCCTCTTCCACTTGAAAGAGAAGAATCTGCACCCCAATTGTCAAGAAGACCCCCTATTGAGAGTGGCTTAGGGTCCTCAAGGTACAGAGAAATACTCTGAGTAGGAGAGATTAGCTAGGAGACTTACCCTGGAAGACAGAATCCTAGCAATTGAAAAAGAAAGAAGAGAAATGGGTTTAGCTCCCATGGATGGTGGCAGCAATTTCATAACTAGGGCCAGAATAGAGCACTTTGACCCTAAAATCCCCAAAGGAAATGTCCCCAAATATGAGGGAGTTTATATCACCAAATGGTTCACAGCCTATGAGAGGGCCTGTGTAGCCAGAAAGCTTGATAAAAACAACATTGGGGCTCTCCTATGTGGGAATTGTTCTTAAAGTGCACGAATGGACTCCTCAGACTGAATGAGGCAGATGCAAGGTCCTATGACCTCATGAGGGATACCCTGATTGAAGGATTTGGGCTTACTCCTGTGAAGTACAGATTCGAATTCAGGGTGACTAGAAAAAATCCAGAGTGAGTCTTGGGTTGATTTTGTGGACTTCTCAGTAAAACTACTAGGTGGCTGATTAAAAGGTAACAATATGCATGATTGTGAAGGTCTTTACAGTTTGGTAATGAAAGAGCATCTGTTGAGTAATTGTGTGCAGGAAAAGCTACATCAGTACCTGGTGTACCTAGGTCCACCTTCTCCTCAAGAATTGGGGCAGAAGGCAGACCACAGGGTCAAAACAAGGGTGACCAAAACTTCCACGGGTGGGGGGCAACAAAGAGGCCGGAAAGCCCCCACAAAGCAAAGAAGATAACCAAAACAAGGACAAAACTAAAGAGTCTTCAAAAGTCCCAGAAAAACCTGCACAGGAGTGTGGGCCCCATGACTCCTCACAGTTCAAGGGCGGGTACAAAGGGAAATACTGGGATTCCAAAAGGCTTGGTGTCATGATTGCAAGGCTCTTGGACACCGAACTGGAAACCAGTCTTGTCCCCACAAAAAGAATGCCTCTAGTGCACCTTAGTAAATGCAGTGTTTAGTTTCCAGATGGCATTCCAGATAGTCCCTGAACATGTAATTGAGCCTACAGAGGCACCTTTAGTCTCCGAGGGTGGGTAGATGTAGCTGCCCTGGTCGTCTGGCCTAATAATCTGGAGAGATACAGACAGCAGCCTCATATTAATGGGTTTCAAGTTGAAGCACTGAGACACGCAGGTGGCTGTGTCACCGTAGTGACTGAGCTACTGGTGTCCTCATACCAGTATCTGACTAGTGAGACAAATACAGTCCTCAACACTGATAATGAGGCTAAGGCACCTTTCATTACGATGGTATCCTTAGAATGGGGGAGGGGGTTTCTGGCCATAAGAAAGTGGTGGTATCTCCTGCAATCCTTGTGCAGTGTCTGCTAGGTAATGATCTGGAGTCCTCTGTAGAAAGCTTGCCTGGTGTGTGGTGAGCACCTATGATGTTATCACCTTATACCAGGTCCAGGTATCCCCTATTAGTGATGTGTTGACAGTGTCTGGGAAGCCAGGCTCTCTAGAGGTAGCTGTGGATGAGCAGCCAAGACGTATCTAGGAGACATGCAAAGCTCATACAATACCACTTTAGTCACACAGCACTTACACACATCAAAGAACCGCACAGTGTTACAAAAATAAAGGTACTTTATTATAGTAACACAAAAGTACTGAATAGGCAATACTCCAATAGGAGGTAAGTAAACACAGGTAAGTACCATGGTGCCCCCAGCTACCAGGAGAGAAGAGGTAGGTATCTGTTTTTTTTTTTTCCCAGACCCACAGGAAAACTTTAGAAAAGGACTGTGCAAGACCTAGACACGACTGGAAGAAACCAAAAGTGGATATGACAGAAGAATACCTGTAAAGGAAGGGGACCGAGACCAGTTTGAGTTGGAGTGTCCGACTGTGGCAGGAGCCACTACCCACCCTTCTGTGGCTACAGCACCAGGTTGACGGTGGATGAAGAAAGTCAGCAGTGTAGCACAGGAGCAGAAGAGGAGTTCCAGACGTGATGCAAGTGATGCCCCACGTCAGCGGTCATGATGCAGTCGGTCAGTGGTGGTGGAAACCACCAACAAGCCTTAGCAAATGCAAGAGTCTGAGAAGAGGGTTCTGCAAGGCTGAAGAGGAACAGCAAGACCCAGGGGACTCGACCCAAGAAGGAGAGTCCGAGGGGACCCTCAGCAGCTTGGTGAGGCACAAGAAGAGGAGGCAGCCTCCACAGGCGATCCACAGGCAGCAGGCACAGGAGTCACAGTGAGGCCCACTCAGCACACCTGAAGAGGGGTCCCAGGTCGGGGCTACACTGAGCCTAAAGATCCCTTGGAGGAGGAACAAACAAGCCTTGGTGGTTGCAAGTGTTTCGGTGTACAGGGGTATTGTCCTTTGAGGAGAGGCAATACAGCTGGTCGAGAGGACCACTACAGGCAGCCACCTGTGATGCAGGATCCAAGTAGTTCCTGAGGAGAGGGGATCTACACAGCCAGTTGTCATTGCAGTTGGTGCCTGCGGATGCAGGGAAGTGACTTGTTCACTTCAAGGGACATTCCTTCTTACTTCTTGTGCAGGCTGAAGACTATGCGCCCTCAGAGGATGCATAGCCAAGGAAATGTTGCAGTTGCTTGAAGGAGCTGTAGAAACAATGTTGCAGAGCGGAGTTGTCGCTGGAGTTGCAGATTGTTGGCTCCTGGAGGGTCCAGTTGCATTCCTGGTGGCCACAAGATGAAGTAAATGAAGCAGAGGAGTCCTGCTGGAAGCTTTCATGTCGAATTTGAGGACCCACCCGAGAGGTAGACCCTAAATAGCCCAGGAAGGGGGGTTGGTTACCTAGCAGCATGACCACCTATCAGGAGGGGGTGTGACATCACCTGCCTGACCTGGCCACTCAGATGCTCCCAGGGGCCTCTGTCCACCTTGGATTCAAGATGGCAGAATTAAGTGGTGACCTGGAGGAGCTTTGGACCCGACCTCTGGGGTGGTGATGGACAGGGTAGTGGTCACTCCACTTTCCATTGTCCAGTTTCAAGCCAAAGCAGGGTCCCTGGGCTGGTGCAGACTGGTTTATGCAAGAAGGGCACCAAATGTTCGTCTTCCTTCCTCTGCCTGAGCTGGTCAGGCAGAAGGAGGGCAGAAACCTGTCTGAGGGGCGGCAGCAGCACCGGCTGCCTGGAAAACCCCAAAACACTAGTAGGAGCAATGCTGGGGGTCCTCTAAGGAGCCCACAAAGTGCATGGATTCATGCATCCAACACTGGCTACTGTATTGGGGTATGATTCTGACATGTTTGATACCAAACATGTCCAGGTCCGGGGTTCCCGTTATATAGCTGGACACAGGTAAGTGGCCTGTGTCCAGTACACAGGTAAAATGGTTTCCCTGCTCTTACAAAGTCCAGTGTAATGCAGCTGGAGTTTGTAGGGGCACCTCTGCTCATGCAGGGGTGCCCTCACATGCAAGTACTTGCACCCTGCCCTCTGGGTTAGGAGGGCCTGCCATAGGGGTGACTTACAGAAAAGCACCTTTTCATGCAGGATGCAATGCCAGGCCTACACACACATTTTGCATGGGCTCCCATGGGTTGCACAATAAATGCTGCAGCCCATGTAGAACCCCTGGTGCCCCAATGCCCTAGGTACCTAAGTACTATATACTAGGGACTCATATGGGGGTGCCAGTATGCCAATTGTTGAGTGTGCTAAGTCCTAAGCAACCAAATTTGGAGGGAGAGAGCACAGTCACTGGGGTCCTGGTTAGCAGTCAAAACACACTGACAGCATGCAAAAAGTGGGGGTAACCATGCCAAAAAAAGGGTACGTTCCTACATGTATGTCTCATTTATTACCTCTGTGAGTACAACAAATGTTTAGCACTACCCTCTGATAAGCCTAGCTGTTCGCCCACACTACCACAAATCGAGCATTAATCCTCTCTACTTTTGTATTTGCAATACCATTTGGGGATCCACTGGAGTCTCTGCACAATGTACTTCATTTGAGTGCACTACATAGAGAGCCTTCTTCCTACACTGATCAAAAATAGAGGTATTAAATATGCAGTGCCTGTCCACATATGCTCGCTGCATGGTTAGGATGCAAAGGGTGTAACGTTTCTGACATTAGAATAAATACCTGGTCATAGACAGAGAAATACGAATACATAATTTCACTAACAAGCCTGCAACCTCAAGGCTTAAATTGTAATGGAAACCGCCTTTATGTGTAATCAAGTTACTTAGTGAAGCTGTGAATAATCAGTTTCTATGGAACATGCTGTAAAGAATAATGTTGCATAAATCAAAAGGTATAGTATTTTTTTTTAATGAGAGGATGGTGCATGGTTGGCCTAGAGTGCACCTTGTTGCTGCTTTTGTAAACCTCTGAGTGGCATTTAGATGTTTTTAGCTGATTATTTGATTTAATCTACAAGCTTAGGAGCACAGATTGGCTGGTGAAATTGAATGTTGACAAAACGTTAAGTTATTAGTTGCTACTTAAACGTTTGCAAAAATGGCTTTATTAGTGCTAATTAAATAAATGTTGTTCATTCCGAGTATGTAAATTTGCCGTTTTCCATTCTGTTTACCATTTCTCTCCAGTTAAACCCTTGGGAAGGTGTGAAGCAATATCATCGCGCTTTGAACATTTTGTTAACTATCCTTTGACAAGAAATGTTTGTCTAGTTTGTGCAGTGAAAATTTTGGCCAACTAAAATGCTATTGTTTAACAAAGCTGTTCGTGGTTTATACAGTCTTTCATTTAAATTATTATTTGTGTGCAAGGACAAATAGTTTTTAACCTATTATATTTCTCTGTTCTTTTCCCTTAGCTAAACAGTGAGTCTGCAGTAGATGAAATACCAGACCATGTTGATGTGCTTCTTCAGTCTCAAGACTCCTTTAACAGTACTACCACTGAAGATGTTTTATCAGTCCAAGCCGAAAGCGCAAATGTGGATGTTTCTCTTCACGACAGCACTAACAGCCAGTTGCCTGAGGTGGGGAGAAATATGGGCTTGTGCATGGCAGATCTGGGCTCCTTCTAAAACTGCATTACAGCTTTTCTTTGCCTTTAAATTGTTTTACTATGACATACTTAATGTCATTTAATTTAAATTATTTGTAACCTGTGTGGGTGGGACCTTACTAAAGTCTTAAAATGAAGACTACTTGGGTATAATTGCAACACTCTCCACAGGTTACAAATATAATTTGAGTGCTTTAATGAACTGTGTCGGTGTTGACTTTAATTGGCAGTTCTTTTCTTGGTGCGTTGGACATAAATCTGCAGCAACTTATTTCACACTGCTTATTACATTTTACTGTGTTTTGGGATTCTTGTGATCGGGACTGTGATTTGGTTTAGGACCTCAGGCCAGCTGTGTTAGATGCTGGTTCGACTAGAGCATCATTATGTATATTCAAAGGAACACCCAACACTTTTGACTGTATTCTGAAAAGGCCTCTGAGTGGATACGTAATGGCTTGAATTGTTGAACAACAAAACGTAAGTATTGTTGGTTGATTATGCTGCTGCTTTGTATTTTGTTGGCTTTTAAAGAACACATGTCCTTGTATAGTGTAATTTATAGTACTGTTCCTTAACATAGATTCTTTCAGGGTTTCCACAGGCTTGATTTATTCACTGTAGTCAGGACGATAGCCCCACAATGAATTTGAAACTGCAGGCATTTCTAAATGAGGCTTGAAAGGGACAGAGACGCTGTCACTTTATTAACCCAGAGGAGAAAGAAAACCCGCATTTCAGCCAGTAAAAAAGCAGCCTGCACTCAACTCCCCCTCAAGCCCACTATTCCTTAGATATATAGCAAATGCTATTTTTCTGCATCATGAAAGACTTGTCAAAAAGCCTGTTATGGGGCCTGTTCATCCTGTGGGAAAAGGCTGTACGTGGCATACCCCCACGCTTATATATTTTTTCCCCTCAAGGGAACAGGCAAAGAACTGCAGTATCTGCAGGAAAGTCTCAGCAAAAACACAATAACCAAGAAAGTTGACTTAATAAGATTCCAATATCCAGTGGCTATAGCAACACAAATGGTGATGGACGGAGTGCTGAAACTTTTCAAACACTCACCCCCAGTCACAGATGTGGTATTAAATCAATAGTTCTTTTGCTCACCATGCCACCCAAGTTTGAACCCAGCAATATGCAAATCAGTCCGGTTTTGGGGTATCACCCCTCATCAGCCAGGCTAGCCCGAATCCAGTGGCACAGTGAGCATGGACCCACATCTGGGCATTCCATGGCCACTTAGGGTGACTTTAGCAAATAACATAAATGATCTCAGTAGTGAAATGACATTTTACTTTGCATTCACATTATTGGTACTACAACTATGGATATAATATGATAATCTTGTTTGTTTACATATTGAAATATAAAAAATGTGATATGCAGACCTCTGATTTGCAGTTGTGAAAATTATGATCACAAGTATTTGATTTGAGTTATTATGGGTTCCATTTTACGTGTGCGAACGCGTTTTGGTTAGAAGCACTAAACATAATTGCGTAATAGGGTTTTCTGTTTTATTTCTAACCATAACTGTACTTTTACTCTGGGTTATTTTGGGGTTTTTTCAGTTTTTAAGTGAAATGTGAAGTGTTTTACAGCTGGTTGTGTGTAAATATATGTATTGGGGGTGTGGTGATGATTGGTAATGTCTCTATCATGTTGAAGCCTATCGAGTCAATAATGTTCACAAAGCTATACCCCCATTGACAGATCTACATGAAACTCAACATAGGAAAGGGTGTGTGTGCCAAAGTTGGTGAAGGGCTTTGCTTTGCTAATAACTTTGACATTTCAGAGTCTTCAACCCTCCTTTTTATGTTTGCGCCAACATTAGCAGAACTCGTTGAAACCAGAAGGTATTAACTTGCTACAAGCCTTTAAGATTTCATACAGATTTGTTAAACAGAACCAAACTGGGCAAGTGAACACACTTCGCTTAAGAGATTTGCATGAAACTCAAAATATTGGATACAGATTTCTAGTTGCAGATTCCTTTCCTTGGAATTTCCCCCAGGCGTCAGTCTGGATACGGAGATTTTTCTCGAGCAGTACCCTTGCACATCATTAAGTGGTGGTGTTCCGCTCCACTTCCATCACCGGCATCATGCGCACTCGATATGACGTTGCGGGACCTATGTAGGTGCCACCCGGTACACTGACATCGGTTCTTTTCTTTCCGTGCCGGCCTACGTGCATAACTGAAAAAGAGCTACCCCAACAGTCACGTTTGGACTCAACTTTTTGTCTAAGCTTTTTTAACACTCTGGTGTGTCGCCATGGAAGACCAGATTCCAGGCTTGCGATTCCTGCCATCGAATGATTTCCATGACAGATCCGCACCTCGTGTGTGTCTGGTGTTTGGAGCGCGACCATGACCCAAAGTTGTGCTTCGGGTGCCAGGCCATGAATCCGAAAGCTTTTAGGGAGCGCTCCCTACGCTCAGCTACTTTTTGCTCCCGGTCTCAGTCAAGAGGAAGGTCCTGAGATCAGTCACAGAGCCCCCACACTTCGTTGTCCCGTTCCAGGTCCTCAGGATGGTTGGGTAAGCTTAAGAAGAAGAGCAAGCGTTCTTTGTTTTCGCCCGTCGGTAGGCTGACACGATGCAGGAAAAGGAGTATTATTGCTTTAGGCCTCCATCCTCTGAGCCTACTTCTGTGCCCCATCTTTGCACCTCCCCCTGTTTCCAAGAGCCAGAGCCACCCCTGCCCAACTTCATGAGTTCTATGAATCCATGTGCCTCGTCTTTGGGCAGTCCCACCCTGATGGAGCACCTTTGGCTCCTCGGGGTCGGTTGGGGCCCTCTCTGGTTCCTTGTTGGCTGCTTCGGCCTGGGCTCCGGAGGGCACCCCTGTGTCCATTCCCGGATCTGAACCAGCGTCTGTCGTGCCATCTCCACCTTCCCTGACGACAGTTGCGACGTTGACACTCCTGATTTTGGCCATGCCCACGGTATCTGTCAATCCCATTCTCATTGCTAACTCCAACACTGAGCAGGACCGGCGTCGTGCAACACTAATTCAAACTTTGGTGGGGACCTTGCTCCCTAGGTCGGATCCTGACCCTTACTCTTATGGGTTGGGGTACAGTGACAGTTTGGAGGGGTCGCTGGACCCTTTAGAATACCAGCTTGACAATCCTAGGGACTGGGCTATAGACCTGGGTGAAGCCAGCGGTCTGGGCGCTTCCAATGACACTGGCATGTTTCTCCTCCTACCGTGGCTACGGGGAAGGGACCTTACTATTCTATGGTAATGCAGCAGCAGCCAGGGCCGTGGGCCTCGAGCTGCCCTCTGTGCCTGTCAGGTCTAACCTCCTGGCTGAGGTGCTTCAGCTCCGGGGCTGCTGCTTATTAACCCCTTTTGCTCTTTAATGAAGCCTTCACTGATGGCCTGATGAGGACTTGGTCGAAACCCAGCACCGAGGCTCCTGTTAATAGGATAATCGCCCGCCGCCATACACCAGCGCCCCATGACCCAGTGTTCTGATGCAACACCCAACCTCTGAGAGCTTCTGCGTCCCCAGGTGCATTCCCTTCTGCACCCCTGGATAAGGAATTCAAGAGACTGGAAGACTGAATCAGTTTGAGAAGAAAAATGTTCTTCATCCAGTCTGGCATTGCAGTCCGTGAACACCTCATGGCTTTTGGGCCATATTTTATGGGACACAGTTGCGCAGGTACTTCCACGGGTCCCGGAGGAGGCCCGGGCCATTTTCTCCCAAGATGTTGCTGGTGGGAAGAACGCAGCAAAGTTTACGATTTGATATGGACTAAATACAACATGCTCACTGGGTAGGTTGGTTGCATTGACAGTGGCCTTGAGGTGCCACACTTGGTTGAGGACATCTGGCATTTCGGGAGATGTCCAACCCTCGCTTATGGACATGCCCTTAAAAGGCACCCGTCTCTTCAGAGACGAAGCAGACTTGGCACTCAAGCACATCAAGGAGTCCTGGGCTACGGCCTGGTCCCTGGGCCTTGCAGCTGCCCCTTGCACCACTCAGTCTGCTTTTTGCCCCATTCTTGGCTATGGAAGGCCCCCCCCAACCACGTCCCTTTTCCTCCAGCCACTGTGCTGCACATGCTGCCCAGCTGGGGACGTGGGATCCAACATCCTCGTGGATCAGGTGGCAGCAGTCTGCCAAGTCCACCGCCCCTCCTGCTGCAGCCTCCAAATGTTTCTAGTCTTACGCTTCCCCATCAGGGACCAGTCAGAGGCGGATTCGCCATCACCTGTCCCGCTGGCAATCCTTCACATTAGACAGGTGGGTTTTGCGAATAGTCTGAAGGGGCTACTCCCACAGCTTCAAGACTACACCCCCATCCATGCCACCATTGTAGGAAAGTAGCATCTTTCTGGGATAGTTGCCCCATCTTTTTGCCTGGTGTCCCTTCTAGGAAAGTAACATCTTTCTGACATAGTTACCTCCTCTTTTAGCTTGATGTCAGTGTGTTTAGACTGTTGTGCACTGGGATCCGGGCCTCAGTGTCTGTGCTTTTCCCTCTAAATGTGGTTGCTGGTAAACTTTTACACCCCACAATTGGCATAATGGAGCGCCCCTGTAAGTCCCTAGTATATGGTACCTAGATACCCAGGACATTAGCATCCCAGGGGTCCCCCATGGGCTGCAGGGGCTGCAGCATGAATTATGCCACCCATGGAAGCCCATGCAAACTGTGACTGCAGACCTGCCATTGCAGCCTGCACGCTTCACCAATGAACCTGACCACTGCTCTTAGACATTATAAGTCACCCCTCTGGCAGGCCCTTCAACCCAAAGGATGTGTTCATGTCTCTAAGTATGAGGGTACCCCTACAAACCCCAGGCCAGTTCCTGGACTATGTAAGCATTGGGAAGCCATCCTCAGGACACTGGTCAACACCAGTGGTCCAACTACATAATGGTTTCTCTGAACCTAGACATGTTTGTATCAAACATGGATTCCAGTGTTAGTTGCATGATACCATGTACTCTGGGGGTTCCTTAGAGGATCCCACAGTTCTGTCTGTGCAGTCTTACGGGGTCTAGCTGCCAGCCCACACTGCTGATGGGCCCAGACACTGTTCGGCCTTCCTGCTGGTGAGCCAGTCTCAGACTGGAGAAGCAGAACAAAGGATTTCCTGCAAGGGCTAGGTGTGACCACCTCTCCCAGTGTATTAGATGTCTAAGGGCTTGGGGTGGCCTCTGAGCGCCACCAGACTGCTTTGAAGGGCACATTTTGTGCCCTCCTTGCATAATCTGGTTTGCACCTGTTCAGGAACCCCCGGTTCCCGCTGTGGCGCAATACTACATAAAGGAGAGGGGTAGGAGGCTGTATCAAAATGAGATATAGTGTGCACAGAGTCCAGGGGTTCCCCAGAGGCTTAACAGAGGCTAAAGTAGATAACACTAATGCTCTCTTTTGTGGTAGTGTGGTCGAGCAGTTAGGCTTATCAGAGTGTAATGCAAAGCATTTGTCATACACACATAGGCAATAAAGGGAGCACACACTCAATGACTAACTCCAGGCCAATGGTTTTTATATAGCAAAAATATATTTGTTACTTTATTTCTAGAACCAAAAGATTCACGTTGCAGGTAAGTACATTTGCAAGTAAGTAGCAAGCATATGTATCAACACCACTTTGTTTAAATTTGGTAAGTTAAACGGTTTTCAACGGGGGGGAAGAAAAGTTAGTACAGTTTCGAGGTAAGTACCAGACTTACAGTTCCAGTCTCTGGGGGTTAGGATGTCCACAGGTTGGGGTTCAAGGTAACCTCAAACACCCACCACCAGCAACACGGGCCGGGCAGGTTCAGAGGTGAAAGTTGAGGCAAGATTTAGAATGGGCTCCTATGGAGGCTGGGGGCTCTCGGAATTGGATCTGCCAGCAGGTAAGTACTGGTGTCTTCGGAGGACATCCTGGGGAGTTTAGGTGAGCACCAGAGGGCCACAGGTCCGCACCAAGCACACACCCTCAGCGGCACATGGGTGGACAGGCGCAGGGTGCAAACACAGGGTCGGGCTCCCAGTGCTTTTCAATAGGGGGTCCCAAGGGTCACAAAGATGCAGCAGGCTAGGTCCAGGGGTCAGTTATGGAAAACCACAGGCTGGACAAGGAGGAAGGCCGTCTGCTGAAAGGTGCGGTTCTCTCATGGTCATGTGGGTCCTCCGGTTTTAGGCTGCAGGCATCGTAGTGTTGGTTTGGAGGGGTCTACCCAGAGTGCACACTAGGTCTGAATTGCCTGTGGACCTGCTCTGGACCAGTGGGCCACCTGGACATGGGCCGTGGGAGTCTGGTGCAGAGTGGGCAGCACTCGCAGATCCGGGGCAGTTCTGGAGTCCTTTGCTGGAGTTTCTTTCTGATAGGGCTGCTGTCCACTGGAGGGGATTTTAAGAGTGCGCTGGTCCTGCAGGATGTGTCGCCTCTTTGTAGCAGGGGTTTCAGAAGCTGGAGACATGCCGGTAGTGCTGTGGCCAAATCAGTTGGTGTCTTCTGTGCTGGGGGTCAGCTTAGCAGTCCTCCTCCTTCTTCTTGTCTTTTTGAGGTAGCCAGGAATCTGGTGAGCTAGGTTCAGGGCTGCCCCTAGATACTAGATTTAGGGGCATTACAGGGGTCAACAGGGCAATAGACAATGGATACTGTCCCTGAGAGTGGCTATACCCGTCCTGTGACCACTCCCTTTGGGGAGGTGGCACACTCCTAACCCTATTGGTCCTAGTCCTCCAAACCAAGATGAAGGATTCTGCAGGGGGTCACTTCAGCTCTGGACACCTTAAGGGTGGTCCCAGCTGAAGTGGTCACTCCTTCTTGTTTTTACTAATTTTCCCATCGTGCTTTCTGCCAAAAGTGGGCTTTGTCTGGTTGGGCAGGCATCTCCACTAGCTGGGGTGTCCTGGGACACTGTAACAGGAGGCCTGAGCCTTTGAGGCTCACCGCCAGTTGTTACAGTTCCAGCAGGGGAGGAGGTGTGAGGCACCTCCTCCCAGTGCAGGCTTTGTTTCTGGCCTCAGAGAGCACAAATGTTCTCACCCCATGAGGTCTTAAACCTGTCTGGAAGTGACAGATTGGCACAGACCAGTCAGTCCTGCACTACAGTAGAAGTTTGGCTAAAATACAGGGGGCATCTCTGAGATACATTTTTCAATAAATCCAACACTGGCATCAGTGTGGGTTCATTGTGCCGAGAAGTTTGATACCAAACTTCCCAGACTAAAGTGAAGCCATCATGGAGCTGTAGAGTTCGTAATAATAAACTCCCAGCCCATGCACTTAATATGGCCACACTCCACTTACAGTGTCTAAGAATGGCTAAGAGGGCATATTGTTCATGCAGCTATTCCCTCACCTGTGGTATAGTGCACCCTGCCTTAGGCCTGTAAGGCCTACTAGATGGGTGACTTACTTATGCCACAGGCAGTGGTTTGTGGGTATAGCACCCTAAGAGGGGTGCCATGTCAACTTTGTCTTTTTCCTCTCCACCAACACACACAAGCTGAAATGGCAGTGTGCATGTGCTTGGTGAGGGGTCCGCTAGAGTGGCATAATACATGCTGCAGCCCTTGGGGACCTTCCCTGGCTACAGTGCCCTTGGTACCATGGGTACCTTTTACATGGGACTTAACTGTGTGCCAAGGGTGTGCCAATTGTGGGAACAATGGTATCGTTTTTAGGGAAAGAACACTGGTGCTAGGACCTGGTTAGCAGGATCCCGGCACACACTGTAAAGTTAGCATCAATATCAGGCAAAACGTGGGGGAGGGTAACAATGCCAAAAGGGGCACTTTGCTACAGATGTTCCATTCAGTAGTTAAAAAGGCAGCTGAAGCACTGCAATTGCAGCTTCCGACAGTGGAGGTTAAATCTAATGTGCTTATGGAAGTACATCTCCCAGCAGTTCCTATTGTATAACCCTTAATGCCCTTCAGTGATGCCCTCCTAAACCTGGTGCTGGCAGTGAGAGAGAGACTTAACTGTGCTCGGCGGTTCATAGACAGGTGGCTTGCCACTACTCATGTTCTGGAAGATCCACCTTTCCTCTCGTCCTTCTCCAGAGAGTCTGCTCATACAGGCATCATGCTTATCAGGACAGTCAGCTAGATAGCTTTGGAGTCCCCGAATGCTAGCCCTGCCTTCTGAGATATGTCTCAGATGGTAGTGCCTCATGTGCCAGAAGACATGAGAACACATTTTCAGCAGGTGATCCAGTATGGCCGGAATGCATCATGTCACTTAGCAAAATCGGAACTGGAAATCGCTGACTCTGCAGACTGAGTCATCAGTAACTCTGTCTCACACCGCAGGCATACTTAGCTACACACATTGGCTTCCAATGTCCAAGCTAATTTAATGGATGGGGCACACCAGTTTAGGTATAAGATGGATTTGGCGCTACAGTTCTTTAAAACCAGTAAGGCACTAGCCTGTTATTGGGACTACATTTGCTGCCTCTCACCAGGAATTACCACCAATTTTGATGTTTTTGTGGCTTCTTTTGCCAGCGAGAACTCTACCAGCATAGTTTTAACAGCAGCAGAATACTGTGTTCAGGCAGTATAGAGGAAGAGCCAGAGGAGAGAGCAGAGTATCTGCTCACCAACCCTTCTTTCCCACACAATCAGGAAAGCAAACCTAGTTCTCTTCCCCAAACCCATTTAGAGCCTGTGGTAGGGTGGCTGTCCTTCTTTCTACTGACCAGGAAGGCCATTACTTCGGACCAGTGGCTTCTACAGATCATAGAACAAGGTTACACTCGTCCCTTCCTTCAGTCTCCTCCCCTCTTCTACTCTGAGCCTTCTTTCTCTTCCCAGAGTACCTTGGCATCCTGCAGCAAGAAGTGGCAGCACTCCTGCTGAAGGGAACTGCAAAGTTAGTGCCTGTAGAAGAGAAGCCAAGGTTGTTAATCCTGTTAGTTTCTTGTCCCCAAAAAGAACAGTGGCCTGTGTCCGATTGTAGACCTCCGACTTAAACGTTTACCTCAACAAGGAGAAGTTGAAGATGCTGACACAAATGTTGCTGGAGTTTAAAGCTGGAAACTGGATGGTGTCACTCGACTTGCAGGATGCATACTTAATATCCCAATCCTGTGGTCACATTGGAAGTACTTGCTCTTTGTGGTGGTTTCTACGCACTAATCCGCTCCTCAAGACTTCACCAAGTGAAGCCATAGTGGTTGCAGCTCCTCTTCAAAGGTCAGGCATCTTGATTTTCCCCTACCTGCACTGGCTAATCAAGGCTGGGTTGCCAGAGGTGGTGTCACATTATCTGCAGTCAACAGAATCCCTACTGTTTGACCTGGACTTTACCTCTAACTTTACCAAGCCCAGATCGCTCCTGAGGCCCTCCTAACGCCCTCCGGTTCATAGGGCCAGTGCTGGAAGCCACACATCTCCCAGCATTTCCACTGCATCAGAGGATAACAGACATACAGGAAATGGTCCCAGTTTTCCAGCAAGGCGCAAGAGTTCCATCTCTAAGTGTCCTCAGATTGTTGGGTCTGTTAGCTTTCTGTCTTCTTCTAATCACAAGCACACGTTGACACGTGCGGACCCAGGAGTGGTGCAGTTGCAGTCAGTAGCTAGGATATGGGATAGACCTATCAGATTCTGTTGCGATCTCCCCCATTGTTGTGGCTGAAGTGGTTTTGTAGTAGGGGGAGGTGAACCTCAGCTGCATAATGGCCTTCACCCCTCCCTTTGACTGTGACTGCAGTAGTGACAGATGCCTCCACCTTAGTGTGGTGAGATCACCTGAAGATCAGGGACCTTTAGTCTCCAGAATAACAGCTTCTTCACATCAACCTACTGGAAATGCATATCATTAGGTGGCACTCAAGTCATTCCTTCCCTCTATCCAAGCTTGGTCCATACAGATTTTGACAAACAAAAATACAGTGATGTGGTACGTCAGCATGAACACGGGAGTAGGGTTTCACCTTTTTTTATCTTGAGATGTTGAAATTGTGGTCTTGGGCACTCTGTCAATTGATCTGGTTAACTGCCTATCACCTAGCAGGGTCTCTGAACGACAGAGCTGACAGCCAGACCAGCATTAACTTGCCAATTAATGAGTGCCGATTTCGGCCTGAGATAGTCCAGGACATGGTCAACCAGTGGTGCACTCCACAAATGAACCTCTCTGCCCCCTCAGAAAATGCTCAGTGGTAACAGTTCTGTGCTCTCCAGTATCCATTGAGGGGAGCATTAGGGAGCGCGGTTCAGTTGAAGTGGAATTCCCTGCTGCAGAACACATTCCCCCCCCCCCCACCTCCAACAATACCCTTTTTTCCTAAGCTTCTGTGGAAGATTAGCCAAGACAGGCTCATGTCATTCTCATTGCCCCGGATTGCTATGTGTTTATAAAATGCCAATGTTGGCATGGTTACCCCCTAACTTTTTGCCTTTTGTTGATGCTAGCTATGATTGAAAGTGTTCTGGGACCCTGCTAACCAGGCCCCAGCACCAGTGTTCTTTCCCTAAAACTGTACCTTTGTCTCCACAATTGGCACAGCTATGGCACACCGATAAGTCCCTTGTAAATGGTAACCCTGGTACCAAGGGCCCTGTGGCCAGGGAAGGTCTCTAAGGGCTGCAGCATGCATTATGCCACCCTAGGATCCCCTCACTTAGTACATGCACACTGCCTCTCAGCTTGTGTGTGCTGGTGGAGCCAAAAGACTAAGTCGACATGGCACTCCCCTCTGGGTGCCATGCCCACAAACCACTGCCTGTGGCATGGGTAAGTCACCTCTCTAGCAGGCCCTACAGCCCTAAGGCAGGGTGCACTATACCACAGGTGAGGGCATAACTGCATGAGCACTATGCCCCTACAGTGTCTAAGCCAACTCTTAGACATTGTAAGTGCAGGGTAGGAATAAAGAGAATATGGTCTGGGAGTTTGTCAAACACAAACTCCACAGTTCCATAATGGCTACACTGAATACTGGGAAGTTTGGTATCAAACTTCTCAGCACAATAATTCCACACTGATGCCAGTGTGAGATTTATTTAGAAATACACTCAGAGGGCATCTTAGAGATGCCCCCCTGCATGCCAACCTAGCTGCTAGCGCTAGGCTGACCGGTCTCTGCCAGCCTGCCACTTTCAGACTAGTTTCAGGCCACATGGGGTGAGTGCCTTTGTGCACTCTGTGACCAGGAACAAAGCCTGTCCTGGGTGGAGGTGCCTCACACCTCCCTCTGCAGGAACTGTAACACCTGGCGGTGAGCCTCAAAGACTTAAGCCTGGTGTTGCAATGCCCCAGGGCACTCCAGCCAGTGGAGATGCCCACCTCCCAGACACAGCCCCCACTTTTGGGAGCAAGTCCGGAGGAGATAATGAAAAAAACAAGGAGTCACCACCCTCCAGCCAGGACAGCCCCTAAGGTGTCCTGAACTGAGGTGACCCCTTCCTTAAAAAATCCTCCATCTTGCTTTGGAGGATTCAGCCCAATAGGATTAGGGATGTGCCCCCCTCCCCAGAGGGAGGAGGCACAATGATGGTGTAGCCACCCTCAGGGACAGTAGCCGTTGGCTACTGCACTCCAGCCCTAAACACACCCCTAAATCTAGTATTTAGGGACGACCCTGAACCCAGGAAAACAGATTCCTGATGACCTAACAAGGACTGCTGACCTAAAAACCCCGCAGAGAAGAACGAGATGACAACTGCTTTGGCCACAGCCCTACCGGCCTGTCTCCTGATTCAAAGAACCTGCAACAGCGACGCATCCAGCGACCTCTGCCGACTCAGAGGACTGCCCTGCGACCTAAAGGACCAAGAAACTCCTGTGGACAGCGGCTCTGTCCAAAACAATCAAGAAGAAACCATCTTTAAAGAGACTCTCACCTCACTCCTGAAGCGGGAGTCCCCAACACTCTGCACCCGACACCCCTGGCTCATGTCCAGAAAAACCAATACTGCAGCGAGGACCTCCCAGGCAATTCCCACAGCGTGTCCACACTGAGACGACCTTCCTGCAACCCTGCGAGGTCCAGAGGATCCCCCTGACCGCGACTGCCCTGTAACAAGGAACCTGATGCCTGTGAGAAGCACTGCACCCGCAGCCCCCAGGCCCGAGAGGAACAAACTTCCGGTGTAGGAGTGAACAGCAGTCGGCCCTCATCATTGCTCACTTGGTGGCTTGCCTGAGAAGCCCCCCTGTGCCATGCCTCCATTACCTCCATTGATTTCAACGCAAAACCCACCACCTTCTTTGCACACTGCATCTGGCCGCCCCTGTGCCACTGAGGGTGTATTTTGTGTGCCTGTTTGTGACCCCGCAGTGCTCTAAAAAAAAAAAAAAACTGGTCTACCTGCGTTCTCAGGGAGCACTTAACTGCTAGCAGACTGGAACCGGAGCACCCATAGTCTCCATAGGTGCCTATGTTACTTGGGGCCCCTCTTTGACCTCTGCACCTGACTGGCCCTGTGTGGCTGGTGCTGGGTGTTTGGGGTTATCTTGAACCCCCAACGGTGGGCTGCCTATGCCCAGGAGACTGAACTTGTAAGTGCTTCACTTACCTGACAAACTAACCTTTGCTTACCTCCCCCAGGAACTGTTGAATTTTGCACAGTGTCCACCTTTAATATAGCTTATTGCAATTTTATTTTTTTTGTTTTTTTTTACAAAACTGTGTACATTACTGTTTTACTGTTAAAGGGCATTTAGCTGTGGTGTTGCCATTCTTCAGTCTTCCTGACCAACCTTCCTTGATAAAGTTCCCAATCGTCATGCATTTCCTGAAGGGCTCAACTAATCTGTGCCCCCCACCTCTGCTGTTATCCAGTCTGCTAGTTACCCGATTTTAACCTTTTAATGGGGTCTGTTATTGAGCTTCTGCATATTTGTTGTAGGGAGCTTGGTTATCATTGCTGTACCACCCCCACCCAAACACACTTTTTGCCTGGTTTTTAGATGCACCTTCGCCTGAAGTGCACTGGGTTCCTGCTAACCAGGTCCCTAGTGCCAGTGTTCCTTCCCTAAAACAAGACACCTGGTCACTTGAACCCCAAGTGACCTGGCCCTTCAGCCCTGTGTAAGTGCCTAGTAAGTGGTACCCCTGTGACCTAGGGTATGAGTACTGAAGAGGGGACCTCAGAGCTGCAGCACAACTTGTGCAACCCTGAGAGACCCAGCACTAACCTTATGCAGACTGCCATGGCAGGCTGTGTGACAAGGTGCTCCTGAAATTGAAACCACAACATGCCACACCGCCTGTTTGCTGTGTCCCACAACCCTGCATGTAATATATGTAAATCAGCCCTATAGCAGGCCTTCCAGTCCTAAGGCAGGGTGCATTATATTACATATGAGGGCACATCAGCATGAGCAGATGTGCCTCTGCTATGTCTTTGTCTATTCTCAAACATAGTAAGTTACCAGGGAAGCCATTTTAAAAGCATGTGCTGGTAACTGAGTTTCCCAGCTACATTATGGCTTCTCTGAATATAGGAATGTTTGGTATCAATAAACACTCACTGATGCCAGTGAGTGATTTATTAAGAACTGCACCCAGAGGGCACCTTACAGGTGCCTCCTGAAAACCTACCAACTACTAGTGGGTTGACTGACTGGTCCTGACCACTTCAGCCTCCATAGACGTCTTTCTGGACCTCCAAGGTGAGAGCCAGCACTTTGAGGGCCAGAGACATTAGCCTGCACTGGGTGGTTGTGTTATCACCTCACCCAGGCAGGATGGACATTTCAGGGCAGGAAGCTTCAAAGGCCTTACCACCTGTGTAATGTGGCACAGGTCTCTTCATATGGTGGAGATGACCTACTCCCCTGTCCTGACCCCAGTTTTGGTGGCAGCACAGTCTGGAAAACTCAGCAGATTAGGTGGAGTGCCCACTTCATGTCAGTCCAACCGCTAAGGTGGACGAGCTGAAATGGACACTACTTTTTAAATTACTCTTTCTTGTTTGGAAGGAATTAAGCGACTAGGGTTAGGATCATGCCCACTTCCTAGCAGAAGTGGTCATAGAAAGGGTGTAGTCACCATAAAGGTGGGCAGCCCATTGGCTACGCTACTGCCTGGCAAGTACCTGGTACACCCCTAAATAGATGACTAATCCTGCAACTCAAACTCAAAGAAATCTAGGAGGACCACCTGCCTTCCATAAAGACTCCAGACTCCTGTGAGCAGCGTCTCTGCTTCGCAACAGTCTCAAGAAAAGAGACTGCAGCCTCCAGAGCAGCAAAAAACCGACACCCAAAGTGACCTCTGCACCCGACGTCCACCACCAGAGGTGAAGTCAATTAACAGGACCAGAAAGGTTTCCGAGCTGTCCAGAGTCCAAGTCCAATGTGGTCTCCCCATCTTGGACTCCCCCAAGTCACCGGCATGCAGGCCCCCTCTTCCACAGCCTCGTGCTCCTCATCCACAGGTGACCACTTGCTGCTGCAGCACTGCCTTTGTTCCTGAGACTGGGAGTCATTCACACGTCTACCCCAGGTGTTCAGAAAGCTGTCTGTGTGTGTGGCTTTGTGAGGCTACTGGATGAGCAGCGCATAGTGGCTACTCTCTAGAAGTTGCCTACCTTTAATTGCAAAAGTAATTTTGACCTGGTTATCAGGTCACATTCAATTCCACGATTACGTTGATACCCTACACAACTCAGTTTGGTAGTCCAAGTCAGAAGTTAGCCTGGTTGGGATGCTGCCTTATAACTCTGTTAGCCAGTGGGGCTACCAACTTTACTCACAGCAAAACGACAATTTGGAAGTGTTGCTGATATATAATGTTAAAGGATAGGGTGGCTTTGCCATTGGTTTCAACGGCAAAGTCAAACTGGCAGTGAAACACTGCCCTTCCAGACTGCAGTGGCAGGCTGGGAGCCATTTTGTACCTTGTCGCATGAAGTGTGGCACAAAACTGTGCTGCAGCCCAGAGTCGTACATGCCCCTGCGTTCCATGTACTAGGGACTTATAAGTACGTCAGGCCTTGCTAATTGGGTGTATCCAGTCTTATGTAAGTTGCATGAGGTTAAAACACTGGCAGTGAGGTCTTGTTAGCAAGCCTCCGTGCACTCGGAGTTAAAAAACCAGCAACATCAGTCCAAAAATGTGGGGGTAAAAAATACAAATAGAGGCATTTCCTTACAATACCAGAACCCTTCAGATCCTTAAAAGACTTCTGCATAAACAATCTGAAGGTCAGGCACATCTCTCACCCTGCTTCCTACACTAACGTCAACTCCCTTTAAAAACCTTAAATACGTTTC
This sequence comes from Pleurodeles waltl, assembly GCF_031143425.1. NCBI lineage: Eukaryota > Metazoa > Chordata > Amphibia > Caudata > Salamandridae > Pleurodeles > Pleurodeles waltl. The sequence goes on from NC_090437.1 coordinate 982,624,965, forward strand.
TGGAATATCATGTTATCACCTGTGCTCCAACTAAAACATGCATGTGCAAGCTGAAACCTTCAGCTCCCTAGTACAGACAGGCAAGGAAATGGCAGAAACATTGAACCTCTGACCTCATGCTACAGAAGTCACTCACCATAGTTCATACAACTTATCAACTGAAGCCAAGTACTTTACCAACAACACAAGTGAAGCTGCCAGCAGAAGCAGCACTCTTTAAAAAAAAAAAAAAAAAAAAAAAAAAAACACTGAATCCATCCCCTGTCTGAGCATTCTATCCCACACTTCCCCAAGTGCAATGCCATTAACAACTATTTCAATGGAAAAAAAGAAGCTTAAACAGCACATGTAATTGGTCAATATGCCAATGATGCATAAATGTATTTGATGGTCTCCTCTGCTGCAGGCATCCAATGCCTCAAACTGCTTGTACTTCATCCAGACCTAGATAGTCCAGCATCTGTCCCAAGGTTAAACTCTCTAAAGCAGAATTCTTGCTGCTAGCCAAAAACAGTGAACAACATAGTCCAAACCTGGCTTAACTGTGTTAACGTAGACAATTTTGAACCCCAGCTTTCACCCACTGCCAAGTCTCTCTCATACACCTTGTACATCAACTTCACCCTAAAAGAGGAACACCATGCCAAACAAATTATGACTTACTGCTATCAGCTTGTTCTTCCTAAGTGCAATAAACCATTCCTTACAGGAAATGGCTTCAGAAGTGTTCATCCCCTTGTACTCTGCAACCTGGTGGCAGTGTCATGTTCCATGGCCTCCCATACACCACATTGCCCCTCATAAGGGATCCCCCATGCAGCAGCATACCTCGTCAAGGGCATGAAGACGTATACCAATGTAATCCATACCCCGATGGAACTCTGACTCAGCTGCATCCATTTATCCATCTTGGCCAAAACCCCTGCATATCTGGCTGAAAAGCTCTTGGCGCACACACAGCCATCTCGATTGGCTCTAGACACACATGCAGACATGACACGACTAGGCCAGAGAGGGAGGGGAGGGCAAAAAACAGGGGAATGGGCCTTCTCTCTCTATGCGCAACAGATCGGGAATGACATCACCCAGTCCATAAGGGCTGTTGAAACACTGCTCCGTTTTAGGAAAGAGCTGAAGGCAAACCTCTTTAAAGAACATTATATTATACAATCTGATAGAAACTTCTAGTGGCAGATTCCCTACCCTAAAATTTCCCCCAGGTGTCAGACTGGATCCGGAGATTTTTCTTCCAACAATACCCTTGCGTGTCGGTAGGTGGCGTCGGTCGACTCCGTGGGTGGTGTTGTCACTGTGATGATGTCAGGAGTAGTACATAGATACCGCCTTCGCGCAGTGACGTCAGTTCTTTTCTTTCCAGCCCACGCGCTGATCTGAAGAGAGCTACCCTGGTATCTTTTTGACCGACTTTAACCGTTTTGTTGAGTTTTGGTGAGAAATGTGGTGCATCTAGGATGTCCCCGAAGTCCAGTTTCAAGCTGTGTGAGGACTGTCGTCGCATGATGTCGGTGACGGACCCACATTGGGTTTGTTTGTGGTGTCTCGAGCGCAACCACAACCCGAAGTTGTGCTCCGAGTGCCGGGCCATGAACTTGAAGGCCTTGAGGGAGCAGTCCCTCAAACTCATGGTGCCCCGGCACTCAACTCTGCGTAAGTCCCGGTCTCGATCAAGAGGAAGGTCTCAAGACCGTTAGCGGAGCCATCACCATTCGTCGTCTTTGAAATCTTCGGGTGCAGATAAGAAAAAAGTCGTAGAAGAGGTCCCATCGCTCTCCAACTTCGCCCCATTGCTTGGCTGACGCAACGTGGGAGGAGCGTCGATGCTCAAGGACTCTGTCCTCGGAACCTGCATCTGGGTCCGTTCTGTGCTTCCCCGAGTTTCCCGGAGCGACCCCCGCCCAACTTAAAGAATTCTGTGAGGCCATGCACCTCATCTTTGGGCGGACCGACCCCAATACGGCTCCTTTGGGCCCAAGGGGTTCGGTTGAGGGGCCATTGGGTTCCACACTGGTGGCTTTGGCTATTGAGGTCCCATCCACTTGCGGATCTGCACCGGCACTAGTTGCACCATTGAGACCTTCCCCGGCGCCGGGTCGATTGTCGACACTCCTGACGTGGGTAGTGCCCACTATCTATGTCTACCCGATCCTTATTCCCAACGACTGAATAACATGATGAACCCATCTTTTGACTGGGCTCAGGAATTGGATGACGCCAGTGGCCTGGATTCTTCTCCCGACGCTAGCATGCTGTCTCCTCCTACCGTGGCTACGGCAGAGGAGGCAAATTATAGTATGGTGGTCAGTAGGGCATCTGAGGTCCTGGCCTTGAGCTTCCTACTGTAGAGGTCAGGTCCAATCTCCTGACTGAGGTGCTTCAGCCAGGGGCTTCCACATAAAAACCCCTTTTGCCATTCAATGAAGCCCTCACCGATGTCCTTTTGGGTACTTGTCCAAACCCAACACAGGGGCACCTGTGAATAGGACTATTGCACGCCGCCATCTGCCTGCTCCGAATGACTCAAAATTCCTGTCCCAACTCCACGCCTGAGTGTCTTGTCATCCAGGCTTCCTCTTCTTCAGGCACATTCCCTTCTGCACCCCCGGATAGGGAATCAAAAAGGCTGGAACAATTTGGTAAGAAGTTGTTTTCTTCCTTCAGACTTGCGCTGCGGTCTGTGAACACTGCATGCCTTTTGGGCCGCTATACCCACTCTTTGTGGGATATGGTTGTGCAAGTCCTGCCGCAGATACCTGAGGAGGCCCCTGCTATCGTTTCCCAAGCTGTGAACGATGGGAGAGATGCAGCGAAGTTCACATCGATTGTGGGCTGGATACGACCAACTCTCTGGGCAGATCGGTTGCTACGATGGTGTCTTAGAGACGCCATGCCTGGTTGTGTACTTCTGGTTTTTCAGGGGATGTCCAACAGTCCCTTATGGACATGCCCTTTGATGGCTCCCGTCTCTTTGGAGACAAAGCGGACTCAGCCTTGGAGCGATTCAATGATTCCTGTGCTACGGTTCAGTCCCTTGGTCTTTCCTCTTCCCCTCGCCCCCCACAGTCCGCTTTTCGCCCCTTTCGTGGGCACGGAATGAGCTCTGTCGCGTCCTCCGCCCAGCCAGCGTGCCTCCCATGTTGTCCAGCCTTTGGGACGCCGAATCCCACGTGGGCGTGGGACAAAGAACCAGAGGTCTGCCCAGTCCACCTCTGCCCCCGCTGCAGCCTCCAAACCCTCCTAGTCCGTCCCCTCACTCCCATCCAGTTGGTGGCAGGATTCGCCATCTTCTGCCCCACTGGGAATTCATCACTATGGACAGGTGGGTTTTGCAGATCGTTTGAAAGGACTACTCCCTCCCTTTCGAATCTGCTCCACCAGCCATGCCTCCATCCTTCAGTCACCTTCCAGAGGAACATTTAGCAATTTTTCCACCAGGAAGTCTCAGCCTTCTCGGCCAAGGGAGCAATAGAGAAGGTCCCTGTGCCCGAAGTAGGTCGTGGTTTTTATTCCTGCTGCTTTCTGGTGTCGAAAAAGGACAAGGGCTTACGTCCTATCCTAGACCTTCGGGACCTAAACTACTTCCTCAAGAAGGAGGAATTCAAAATGCTCACCCTGGCTCAGGTTCTGGATGCCTTGGACCCAGGAGACTGGATGGTAGCGTTGGACTTGCAGGACCCTTATTTCCACATCCCCATCCTGCCTGCCCACAGACGTTACCTACGATTCGTGGTAGGTCACGAGCACTCTGCTTACCGTGCTCCCCTTCGGCCTTACCAGCGCCCCTTGGTTGTTCACGAAAGTGATGGCGGTGGTTGCAGCTCATCTGCGCAGGCTAGGGGTATCAGTCTTACCTACCTCGATGACTGGCTGTTGAAGGCGGTCTCGCCCCAGACAGTTGTCTCCCACCTTCAGACTACGGAGAACCTCCTGCACACACTGGGGTTCACTATAAACGTGCCAAAGTCCCACCTGAACCCCTCTCAGACGCTCCACTTCATCAGAGCTGTTCTGGACACAGTGCAGTTTTGGGCTTATCCTCCCGAAAAGCGAGTCCACAACATTCAGGGTATGATTCCGATCTTTCAGCCTGTCTTGGGTTTGGGTGAGACTGACTCTGAGGCTGCATGGCCTCCTGCATCCTGCTAGTAACACATGACAGATGGCATATGCGGGCTCTGCAGTGGGACCTGAAGTTCCAGTGGGCGCAGCATCAGGGGAATCTCTCAGACATGGTCTAGATCTCGGAGTGGACTGCGAAAGACCTGCAGTGGTGGCTTTCGAATCCGCATTGGGTCCATGGCAGATCCCTCTCCCTTCCCCAACCAGATCTATAGTGACAGATGCGTCACTTCTGGGTTGGAGCGGCCACATGGGAGAGGCGGAGATCAGAGGCCCCTGGTCTCCGGCGGAAACTGAGCTCCATATCAATCTTCTGGAGCGCCGGGCGACCAGGCTTGTGTTGAAAGCATTTCTTCCCTCTCTCTAAGGAAAAGTAGTGTAGGTGTTCACAGATAGTACTACCGCCATGTGGTACTGCAACAAACGTGGCGGAGTAGGGTCCTGGACCCTTTGCCAGGAGGCACTATGCCTCTGGACATTGTTGGAATATCAGGGCATTACCCCGGTGGTTCAACATCTGGCGGGTTCTCAACGCCAGAGCAGAAGAACTCAGCCGTCAATGCACAGCCAATCAGGAATGGCGTCTCCATCTGGAGGTGGCATAAGGTCTCTTTCAGCAGTGGGGAGAGCCCTGGTCAGATCTGTTCGCCTCTGCAGAGAAAGCGCAGTGTCAGCTGTTTTTCACATTTGAATTTCCAAGGCAGCACTCACTCGGAGACGCTTTTCTTGAGTGGAACTCCAGCCTCCTTTACGCCGTTCCGCTTATACCACTTCTGCCCAGAGTTCTCAAGAAGATCAGGAATGACCGGGCCCAAGTTATCTTGGTGGCTCCGGACTGGACAAAGAGAGTCTGGTATCCAGAGCTATTGAGCATGTCCATCGATCCTCCACTCAGATTGCCTCTTCAGGCGGATCTTCTGTCACAGCAACAGGGGACGGTTCTTCACCCAAACCTGTCCAACCTCTGCCTTCATGCTTGGAGATTTAGCGGCGCCAGTTGGCGACTTATGATCTTCCACCCGAAGTCTGCGATGTTATCTTGGCAGCGAGGCATCCCTCCTCCAAAACTGTATACGCCTGTCGTTGGAATAAATTTGTGGCATGGTGCACCAACAAATCTGTTGATCACCTCTGTCCCCCTCTATCCGGGGTTCTTCTGTTCATTCTTTCTTTGGCCCAGCAAGGCTCTGCTTTGGGCACCCTTAAAGGGTACTTATCTGTCATTTCGGCCTTCCTTAGGTTACCTGATCAGCTCTCACTTTTTAAATCTCCTATTGTGAGTAGATTCCTAAAAGGCCTCACCCATTTATTTCCTCCCACTCCATTTATCATGCCTCAGTGGGACCTAAATCTTGTCCTTTCTTACTTAATGTGTATTCCCTTTGAGCCGATGCACAATTGTCCCTTACAGCTCCTCATCTTCAAAACTGTCTTTTTTGTTGCCATCACCTCTGCTTGCAGGGTGAGTGAGCTTCAAGCCATTTCGTGTAAACCTCCATACTTGTCTGTGTAGCCTGACAGTGGTGTTGCGCACCAAAGCTTCCTTTCTTCCAAAGGTGGTTAAGCCTTTTCATGTAGGCCAGTCCATCACCCTGCCTACTTTCTACACACCCCCACATCCTTCTCATGAGGAGGAGAGACTCCACTGTCTGGACCCAAAAAGAGTGTTGGCGTTCTATCTTAATCGCACTAAACATTTCCGGGTGAACAATCAACTCTTTGTCGGGTATGTGGATGAGAAAAAAGGGAAGGCAGTGCAAAAACGTACCATCTCTCGATGGGTACTTCTTTGCATCAAAATGTGCTACACTTTGGCTAAAAAGCAACCCCCTGAGGGCTTGCGTGCTCATTCCACCAGAGCAACTGCCGCTTCCACTGCGTTAGCACGCAGAGTTCCTGCCCAGGATATCTGCCAGGCAGCTACATGGGCATCCCTGCACACATTTGCTAAACACTACTGCCTGGACAGTCAGGTCTGTCGGGACGGCTACTTTGGTCGTTCGGTCCTGCAGGACTTCCTAGTATGATCTTGGTTCGCAGCCCACTTCAGAGGATGGCATTTCTTGGGTATCTATTCTAAGGTAGGGAATCTGCAACTAGAAGTCTCTATCAGATGTACAAGTTACTTACCTTCGGTAACAAAATATCTGGTAGAGACATTTTCTAGTTGCAGATTCCTTACCGCCCACCCATCATTCTAGGGACAGGAATTCCCCCGTCAGGTCCATAGCTCGGGCGCACCAATTGGTGCTCTTAGCGGCTCTGCGCTTTGGCGTGGAAAGTCGTTAAAAGAAACTGATGTCACTGCGCGAAGGCGGCGTCTATGTACTACTCCCGACGTCATTACGGCGACTACGATGCCAATGACGCCCGCGGAGTCGACTGACGCCACCTACCGACACGCAAGAGTATTGCTTGAAGAAAAATCTCCAGATCCAGTCTGACGCCTGGGGGAAATTCTAAGGTAGGGAATATGCAACTAGAAAATGTCTCTACCAGATATTTCGTTACCGAAGGTAAGTAACTTGTATATCACTGTCCATTTTCCCTCTTAGAAGCCAGCTATCCTAACCACATGGTGACTGTCTTTCTCTTGGACCCTGTGCAGTGCCCAGTTGGCTTTCAGCTATGTTTGTGCTATGCAGGTTCCATATACCTACATGCAAATATAGAACCTTAAAAGAAAAGCTTCCATGGGATAGATAAATGTATTTTGGACAATGCATTGAGGAATTTCAACTAGAAGAAATCAACAGGTTACACTTTATACAGATTCATCACTTGATCACGCACCCAAAGGACAAAGCAGTGAGTATATGAGAACGCACACCAACAGAAAAATTAATTGTGACATGTATGTTTGAGGACCTTTTTTCCACTCTACAAGCTGAATAATGCACATGCTAGAGGCAAACATCGAGTTTAATAAAATAATAAGGAAAACAGCTAGGATGAATAATAGCTCAAAGTGAATAGGGAGCATCTAAGAGACCTCATTTGTACATGCAACACAAAATGCAATGTACGGTTGTGGTCAATTGGTTCATCAAATGAGTAAGAGTAGCAAACATACAGTGCTTCATAGCCTAGCTTATAATCATTTTAATCCACCATCATGTGATGATAATCTGAATTTTGTCTACATGAGCATAAAGTGTAGCCTAACGAGCTAAGATTTCAAGTGGCATTACCTTGAAAGAGCAGGGCTAAATGACTGGTCCCGAAGCACACTGTGAGAGAATTCTTATAAGGCATAGATGACCGGAGGGATTGACACTCTGGGAGTAGCCTGATAAAGTGGTAATCCAGGCTAGATCTGAGTCACAGGTGTTCCTTATATAGAGCCTGTATATAAAACTGTAATGGTCCAAGAAATCCATTGTGAGATGTTGGACTCTTAGTATCCTGGATGCCACCAAAATTACTCTGCATCAGCCATGTTTCAAGCAGCCAGAAAGAGAAAGTTTGGCAGTAGTTGATTTTTTTCATGTTTGCATCATTTCTCCTTTAACTTGGTCTCCCATTCTCGATCTGAGGTTATTCTTTAGTAATTAGTTTCATTTGCTTCTGATATTTTTTAGATATATTGTTGCATTACACGTTGAAGTTTTCTCAAAACACTGATATTGTACTGCTACCAACAGAGTAATCATTTTATGCCACAAATAAATAAAGTGCTTGCTTTGTAGGATGGTGGATCATCTATAAAAGATGAACAGTTAAGCTCCACTAGTGAAGATACTGGATCGTATATTACACAAGAACAGCATGAACCTCTAGTGTGTCAGGAACCCGTAGAAGAGGAAGAAATTTCAGAATTACCTGAAGTAACTTGTCCGGGAAGCTCACCTGAATCTGTGGGTGAAGAGGATGTAACGCTTGCGTTGAAAGAGCTAGATGAAAGGTGTGAAGAAGAAGAAGCAGATTTTTCTGGTTTGTCTAGGTAAGCATTGAAATGGGCTCTCACTGGTAACTGAATCTTACCAAATATTGTATGATATAACCCCAGCAAGATATTTTTTTCCACTGCTGAGCAGGGTGCTTAGTTTAGGAAATTGAATGAAAACAGATTAAATCAGATTGTTTGTAGGAGTGCTAACCAGTTGCGTATTTATGCTCTGCTTCAAATTCTGGTACTTATAATTTTCTCTAGAAGATGAAAGCTATTTTACTTTGAATGTTCCCTTTTTCAGCAATTGTCCTGTGACCTAGGCACTCACTGAGAATCTTCATTCTGGAAAAATATTATGGAGTGACAAAAACATCCTCACTTTGCATTTGATTATCTATTCATTTTTTATTTAATTAACCAGTTGATGGATAAATAGCATACAAAGTGTTTTTGTAATGTCTCTGTAAGTACTTTCTGATACCCAAGCGTGAGCCATAAGAGTAACCTGGTATTTACCTTGTGTCAATAGGTAACCATCAAGGGAGTACCTTCGCCCTTTAATTATCCAGCGTTCCTTTCACACATCACTAAATCCACATATCCATCTAACCATAATTTTCACCCATCCATCTTTTCACTTTTCCCTATCTTTGCATTCCTCATCCATCCACCCCTTAACCATTTGACCCTTCTGGTCTTTCATCCAGCCTCTCACCTTCCATCTATCAATCTTTTTACCCTTCCATCATACTGAAGGAAGCTGGCTTTTTATGTAGTGTGCCATTGTTGGGTGGGGGGGGTACACAATGCAAAAAGTCCACACGGCCCTTATTTGGCTTACAGGACTTACTTTAATAATTCCAAGTGCTCTATTAGTGGTAGTGTTGTCGAGCAGCTTAGGCATATTAGAGGGGAGTGTTAAGCATTTGTTGAACACACAGTCAATCAGTGGTGCATACTGAAAAATAAATCGGAAACCAATTTATATAAATAACACCAATTTGTATATATTTTAAGACACTAAGATCAGTGATATCAGGTAAGTACTTTCAAAGGTATAGATTTTTGTAGAAATTGAAAAATATAGTCAAATAACTCTTTCGAGGTATGAGCCTCGATCGTACTGATGCTATACTATGGTAGATACATACACCGCATAGATATACTTGAAAAGGTTTTTGGGCGACTGTCTTCTAGGACTTAAGTTGCGTAGGAGCTAAGGTCCAAGAACCCATCAGGAGTTCAGTTTTACCTGCCCTGGTGTGTCCAGGTGCAGAGGTGCTGGTCACATTGGTAGCCTTGAATGCTACACATTAAAGTCTATGCAAGAAGCGCCTGCAAAAGAAAGACTGCAACGGGGGATTTGGGACCGGTCCGGCAGAACTCAAAGGAGGTCTTGGCTCTTGAGGGTCTCTGGAGCACAGGGACACAGTTGGTATATGTGAACCTGGGTTGTGGGGGCTCAGGTGCAGAGGTGTTTTGTCCTGCTGGTCGCTGTAATTAGAGGCTCTCACTTTGCTTTGGTGACCTGGAGAGGGAGAAAAAACAGGGCAGCATGGCCATTCTTGACGAAGGCCTCGTGGATCCTGAAGTCCATTGATGGCAGGTCAATATCAGTGGTGTCCAGACTGAACACGCAATAATCTTTGGTAGATGCAAGGGCTCCGGTACTCAGGATGTTGGTGCTGAGAGGCTTCTGGAGAGGGCAGCGTCTCAAGACTTTGCGAAAGCGACTGGCTGGCCTACTGAATTCACAACAACCTCTTCCTGGCGTGTTGCTCCCTTGGTGGGCCTGATGGCCAACAAGACGAAGTACCAGGTTGGTGCTGTCGGTGCCTGCAGATGCGGGGGATGGCTTCTCCACCCCAAGGGAGATGCTGTATGATTGTGGGGGGGGGACAGTCCTCCAAGGGTTTGAGAAGACTGTTCAGCTTTTGGACAAGTCAGTCTTCATAATTGTTGCTGTGCAAGCAGCCAGGCGGTGTTTGTTGTCAATCTTGGTGCAGGACTTTCTCTTCTTTGTCCTTCCTTCAGTTCCCAATACACAAAGCTGAATTCCTGGTGTCAGGGGAACCCCTAAATACTGATTTTAGGGGTGTGAAAGGGAGTGTAGGGTAGTAGCCAATGGGCTACTTACCCGTGGGGTGACTACACCCCGCTATATGATCACTTTCTGTGAAGAGTGTGCATATTCCTGACCCAGAGTTCCTCGTTTAACCAGAAACAAAATGGTGACCCCTTCCTTGGCTGTGTACTTCAGTTAGCCCACCTTTGGGGTGTGTCTACCCTAGAAGTGTAACATGCTTCCTGAATATCTAATTTCCTGCGTGCTCTGGTGCCAGATGGGCCTCTGGTCAGGTGATGACGTTCCCTAGGTCTGAGGGGAAGCCAGGTTTGCATATCAAAAGCGACAGGGGCTTTGAAGCCCCTGGCCCTGATATGCTAAATCGCTAGCCATCCTGCTGGAGGTGTGATGTCCTTCCTCCAGGGCATGCATTGTTTCTGGCCTACGAGAGCATGAGCTTTCACCTGCAGGGGGTCAGAAACTCGTCTGTGGTGGCAGGCTGGTCTATACCAGTCAGCCAGCACACTAAGGAACTGAAAGGTTTTCAGGGGGCATCTCTAAGGTGCCATCTGGGTGCATGTTATAAAAAATCTGATACTGACATTAGTACAAACTTATTAAGACGAGGTGTTTGATACCTAACACCAGTATTTTCAGCGAAGCCATCAAGTAGCTGGGCAACTCGTAGTGCCCTGTACATGTCCTCAAAATGGCTTCCTGAATGCTTGCAGTGTCTAACAATGGAACTAGGCATCACAGGGTTACATCTGCTCATGTAGATGTGCTCTCACGTAATATATTGCACCCTGTCCTAGGGCTCCAAGGCCTGCTGTAGGGGTGACTTACATATGTTCGGTGTCATGGAACTGGGCATTTCACACATGGTGTGTGAAATGTCGTATTTTCACAGAGGTGGCACCATTTCACGCATTCTGCAATGGCAGTCTGGATCCTTCAGGATAGCATAGTGCCGGCTGCATCCCTTATGGGGCCCTCTTTAGTACCTGTAGGGGGCGGGTTCTGGTTGCAGCAGCCCCATCCCCCCCCCCTGACACACTTTTTGCCTGGTATCCAGATGCACCTTCAAGTGAAGTGCACTGGGTTCCTGGTAACCAGGCCCCCAGTGCCAGTGTCACTTCCCTAAAACTAGACACCTGGTCACTTGATCTCAAAGTGACCAGGCCCTTCAGCCCCTATAAGTCCCTAGTAAATTGTACCACTGGTTCCTATGGCATGGGCAGTAAAGAGGCCCCCTCAGAGTTGCACTACAACGTGTCACTCTGTAGACCCAGCACCCACCTTATGCAGACTGCCATTGCAGGCTGCGTGAAAAGGTGCTCTCAAAATTGAAAATACGACATGGCACACAGCCTGTGTGCATGTTCCCTAAACACTGCATGCAATATATGTAAGTCACCCCTCTAGCAGGCCTTCCAGCCCTTAGGCAGGGTGGATTAAATTACCTGTGAAGGCATACCTGTATGAGTAGATATGCCCCTTGTAGGAAAATGCCACTGTTAGCATGGTTACCCCTAACCTTTTGCCTTTTGTTGATGCCAGCTTTGATTGAAAGTGTGTTGGGGCCCTGCTAACGAGGCCCCAGCACCAGGTTTTTTTCCCTAAAACTGTACCTTTGTCTCCACAATTGGCACAGCCCTGGCACACAGATAAGTCCCTTGTAAAAGGTACCCCTGGTACCAAGGGCCCTGTGGCCAGGGAAGGTATCTAAGGGCTGCAGCATGTATTATGCCAACCTGGGGACCCCTCACTCAGCACATGCACACTGGCTCACAGCTTGTGTGTGCTGGTGGCGAGAAAAAGACTAAGTCGACACGGCACTCCCCTCAGAGTGCCATGCCCACAACCCACTGCCTGTGGCATAGGTAAGTCACCCCTCTAGCAGGCCTTACAGCCCTAAGGCAGGGTTTGCTATACCACAGGTGAGCCAATTCTTAGGCATTGTAAGTGCAGGGTAGCCATATAGAGTATATCGTCTGGGAGTTTATCAAACATGAACTCCACAGTTCCATAATGGCTAGACTAAATACTGGGAAGTTTGGTATCAAACTTCTCAGCACAATAAATCCACAATGATGCCAGTGTGGGATTTATTGAGTAATGCACACAGAGGGCATCTCAGAGATGCCCCCTGCATGCCAGCCCAACTGCTCGTGCTAGGCTGATCTGTCTGCCAGCCTTCCACTTCCAGACCTGTTTCTGGCCACATGGGGTGAGTGACTTTGTGCACTCTGTGACCAGGAACAGAGCCTGTCCTGGGTGGAGGTGCTTCACACCTCCCCCTGCAGGAAGTATAACACCTGGCGGTGAGCCTCAAAGGCTCAAGCCTGGTGCTACAACGCCCCAGGGGACTCCAGCTAGTGGAGATGCCCGCCCCCCGGACACGGCCCCACTTTTGGCGGCAAGGCCGGAGGAGATAATGAGAAAAACAAGGAGTCGTCACTGGCCAGTCAGGACAACCCCCAAGGTGTCCTGAGCTGAGGTGACTCTGACTTTTAGAAATCCTCCATCTTGCAGATGGAGGATTCCCCCAATAGGATTAGGGATGTGCCCCCCTCCCCTCAGGGAGGAGGCACAAAGAGGGTGTAGCCACTCTTAGGGCTAGTAGCCATTGGCTACTAAACCCCCTGACCTAAACACACCCATAAATTGAGTATTTAGGGGCTCCCAGAACCTAGCAAGATAGATTCCTGCAGCCTAAGACGAAGAAGGACTGCTGACCTGAAAGCCCTGCAGAGAAGACAGAGACACCAACTGCTTTGGCCCCAGCTCTACCGGCCTGTCTTCCCACTTCAAGAAAAACTGCAACAGCGACGCGTTCCACAGGGTCCAGCGACCTCTGAAGCCTCAGAGGACTACCCTGAATCTAAAAGGTCCAAGAACTCCCGAGGACAGCGGCTCTGCTCCAAAGAAGAAACATCTTTGCAACAAAGAAGCAACTTTTAAAGACAACACGTTTCCCGCCGGAAGCGTGAGACTTTGCACTCTGCACCAGACGCCCCCTGCTCGACCTGCGGAGAAACAACACTACAGGGAGGACTCCCCGGTGACTGCGACCCTGAGTGTAGCCAGAGTTGACCCCCCCTGGACACCCCCCCCCCCCCAGCGACGCCTGCAGAGGGAATCAAGAGGCTCCCCCTGACCGCGACTGTCTGCTTCTAAGAACCCAACGCCTGGTAAGGACACTGCACCCCCAGCCCCTGAAGGATCCGACCACCAGTGCAGAAGTGACCCCCAGGTGGTCCTCTCCCTTGCCCAGGTGGTGGCTACCCCGAGGAGCCCTACCCTTGCCTGTCTGCTTCGCTGAAGAAACCCCTGGGTCTCCCATTGAACTCCATTGCAAACCCGCCACCTGTTTGCACTCTGCGCCCGGCTGCCCCCGTGCCGCTGAGGGTGTACCTTTTGTGCTGACTTGTGTCCCCCCCCCTCCCCCCCCCCCCCCCCCCCCCCCCCCCCCCATACAAAACCCCCCTGGTCTGCCCTCCGAAGACGCGGATGCTTACCTGCTGGCAGACTGGAACCAGGGCACCCCCTTCTCCATTGAAGCCTATGTGTTTTGGGTACCACTTTGACCTCTGCACCTGACCGGCCCTGAGCCGCTGGTGTGGTAACTTTGGGGTTGCCCTGAACCCCCAACGGTGGGCTACCTTGGACCCAACCTTGAACCCTGTAGGTGGTTTACTTACCTGCAGAACTAACAAACACTTACCTCCCCCAGGAACTGTTGAAAATTGCACTGTCCAGTTTTAAAATAGCTTATTGCCATTTGTGTGAAAACTGTAAATTGCTATTTTGTTAATTCAAAGTTCCTAAGTGAAATACCTTCCATTTAAAGTATTGTTTGTAAAGCTTGAACCTGTGGTTCTTAAAATAAACTAAGAAAATATATTTTTCTATATAAAAACCTATTGGCCTGGAATTGTCTTTGAGTGTGTGTTCCTCATTTATTGCCTGTGTGTGTACAACAAATGCTTAACACTAACCTCTGATAAGCCTACTGCTCGACCACACTACCACAAAATAGAGCATTAGAATTATCTCTTTTTGCCACTATCTTACCTCTAAGGGGAACCCTAGGACTCTGTGCATGCTATTTCTTACTTTGAAATAGTACATACAGAGCCAACTTCCTTCAATATTCCTTCTGGGTTTAAACCCTGTGGGTCCTATGCCTGACAAATATCTGTTGCGGACCCCCATTCGTTGTGTTTGTGGTGTTTGGGTTCTCATCACGATAAAAACGACTGCAACGCCTGCCATCACCTGAAGCCCTATTCCTTGAGAGAGCGTTGTATGAAGCTCCTGGTGGCGTGGGCAGACAAGTCGTCTTCCTGGCGGTGGCGGAGTCGGTCTTACTAACAGTCCCGGGAGCATTACAGAAGTCATTAACATATAGTTCTGTCGATGTCCAGTGGCCCATCGGCGTCTCCAAGTAAGTCTTCCCAGATGCCGTCACGCCCTTTGGCATCACCGACCCCCGTGCTCTCCTCCAGTGGAGTCTGTGCTCGAGTCGACCCCTTCCCTTGTGCTGTATCCCAACACCAGGGCGACTCTGGCCCAAATGCAGGAATACTACTTGTCCCTGCATTCCATCTTTCAGTCCTCCTCTCCCTCTGGAGCGCCTTCGGGCCCTAAGGAGGTGGCGAGTGCTCTGAGGGGGGTCTTCGACAGCGGTTTCGACCTCTGTACCTATTCAGCCTCTCGACTCCAGAGTTGGATCGGCACCAGTGCACCTTCTCTTGCGACCTCTGTCTGATCTTGTTGCCTCAACGCCTCTCACTGTGCTGTTGGCCCAATTGACTCCACTCAACACTCATATTCTGATTTCCCCAGGGTCGGACGACGACGCTTCTGCGGAAGCTTCCCCCACTCGATGTAGGCCCGACGCTAGGAGCTGCGCCATTCGAATTGGATGGGGTTTCTGTGCTGGATCCACCTTCTAAGCCTTCTGCACATCCTCAGGCTTCTTTTATGGGTCCCCTTCCAGGTTCATTCTCTGCTTGACTTAGCCACTGCAAATGGCCTGGACTCCTCGGCGGCGTCCAGCATACTCTCGTCCATTGGATTGGCAATAGAAGCCAGTACTGCCTTTGCAGACATGTTAAGGCGTGTGGCTGCTGTTTGGAACTGCAACTTTCAATGGTGCAATTATGTACAGACCTGTTATTGGATTTTCATCCGGATCAGTTTTCCACTGAACCCCTTCTGCCTTATTGCAAAGGTCTTCACGACATCCTTCTTGGTGTCTGGAACCAGCCTGTCTCTGGTCCTCCTGTGGACTGCTCTATATCGCATAGGCACTGGCTGGCACAAGAGGATCCCTTATAACTTCGGTGCCACCCCACGCTGTGAAGTTTTGTGGTGCAAACTGCTTTGGGCATTCCTGACGTGGCGCAGATTTCTCCTGCCCTGCCGCATCTGGAGGCCAGACAGCTGGACGCTGCTGGCAGGCATATGTTCGCTTCCTCTAGTGCTGCCCTATGCTCCACTAACACCTCCTGTGTGTTGGCCCTCTTTTCACATGCTCTGTGGGACTCCGTGGAGCGTTTATTGCCATCTCTCCCTGAGGATGCTCGTACTCTCCCGATGCCTTTGTTCAGAGATGGTCAGTAGCCTGCTCGGATCACGGTTCGCACTGGCATATGGATACTACTGATTCCGTGGGTCGGCTCATGGCTGCGTCTGTTGCCATACGTCGCAGGGCTTGGTTGTCTCCTTATAATTTTTCAGCTCCTGTGTCTGGATGTTCTCCTTGGTATGTCAATTGATAGCAAGTTTCTTTTTGGTGCGCATGTAGATTCTCTGTTTTTGGGATTCTCATGGTGGGAACTGATGTACCATCCTCTTCAGGATCCACTCTCTTACTCCATTGCAAGTCTTTGATTTGCCAAGTTCCTACCAGTTGTGGGTTCTGTTTTGTACCCACCCATTCCTCTTATGTGTTTCTTGCACTTATGGCAGCCCTTTGGTTCTGGTTCGCTCCAGAGTATACTCCTATTCTTAGATGACGCTCTAATCCATGTTGGGGATTTTTGCACTTGCTCCACACCCTTTTAAGGATGGGTGGACTAGTAATTCAAACCATGTGCTCCGAATGCTTTCGACAAGGGTTCAAACACCACCCTTTCAGAATCATTTACATTTTGGCGGTGTATCGCCATGTAGAGCAGCAGCTCTACTTCTAACGCATGGCCATGAGCCCTACTTATCATGTGACCATCACCTCCGCCAAATCTTGGTCTTTTATACCACGTACTGTGGTTCTCTTTTTGTTGTGCTTTCTGACATTTGCTTCTTCCTTAGTTTCCCCCTTGGCAGATCGACTATCGTCTCTTTTGGTCAGAGATTGGGTTTGACATTTGCTCTTTTGAGCTTTTTGGGGTAAGCTATTTGCTACATTTTCCTCTTTCTCAACCAGTAAGAATATGTTCATGTACTCCTCCGGGAGCCACTTCTTTCTTAACTTGTTTTAGGATTACTGCCATTGGCGCTATCTTCCTACTCTTCTTCTGTGGAAGGGTTTTTCCCCATCTTTTCTACAGGTTCTATATTAGACCTTGTCCTTCTCTGCTTGCAGGCCCATGTTGGTTACCACCATGTCTTGGGGGCTGTCGGTAGTCCCTTAACTTGTGTTTATTTTTTCACAAAAAAACAAATTTTTCTTTTTTTTTTTTTTTTTAAAGAGGAATGGTACTATCCACCAGAAGGTCACCCTTCCTCATTTCCATTTGTTCCCTTTCGGTTCATACCTGGCTATATCAATCTGTCTTTTTCCTTTTGGTACATTTCTGGGGCTTGTAGTTTCCCAGTGGTGTTTTACTCACGGTTTATTTCTTTCACCCAGGATATTGTGTGTTCTATTGCAGTACTACCTCTTCCAGAGGCTGTGCCTTTTTTTTTTCTTGACTATACAAGGAAAACCATTTGTCCTTTTGTCTGTTACTCTAGCGCCATGCTTTAACATTCTGTCACTCCAGCAGGAGCGGTATGGTATTGGTTACAACCCTGGGTTATGCAGGCTTTCCTACAGTTTTCTCTGACTTCCTCCTTTCTTTCATTTCCCAATGTGATCGCTTCGGATGTGTGCTATCTCTTTATTACCGGTGTCTATATTGCTGCCAATGTCACTGGTTGGTTGGATTTTGTCAGGTCAGTTGGCTTCCCTTCTGTGCACACCTTTGGGGGTTGTTCCGTCCACATGTCTCTTGCCTGCCTGTTCACCTATTTACAGACACAGTTTCCTACAGTTCCTTCCCGGGCATTACATCTTTTATGGCTCATGGGTGGTACTGTCTTTCTTCTATGCACAAGGTGTTTTCCTTTTATACCTTCCATATTTTTCAGTTTCCTTGGTTTCGAGTCAATGTCTCAACCTCCAGTTGTTCTTACCCTCTGGATTTTCCATACCGGCATGGCCCCACGGTCATACTCCCTCTCTTAGTGGTGAGGCTCTATTCTGAGTCTGTGTCTGACATGTCTCCATTTTCCTTGTTACTTTCATGCCCTGGTCTTCCTCTCTGATTGCTATGGCTGGTCCAATTCCTCTTCCATGGATTACATTGCTTGCGTCTTTATTCTGTTCTGTGCTGCACAGTTCTGTCGGCCCCCTTTTGAGCGGATGATTATTACGCCTTCCATTCTCATGCATGGCCGCATTTGTTGCCTCCTCATGGCTGTTTTTGTTGACAGGGTTCCCTTCTTCCCCTTCATATCTCAAGGTCATTCTTTGTATTGTGTACACACAGGACGCCTGTTTCTTTTACCCTATGTTTTTCCATTTCCACTTCAAGGGTTCCATCTTTAGCCTTTCTATAACGCCCTGCGTTGTTATTGTGTACGTAAACTGCACTTTTTACGTGGGCCCTTTTTGGTACCTTCAACTCTAATAACCCATTGGGTTCTGGAGCTATTTTTTCCCTGTTTTTCTGGGGCACCCATTACTGCTTGTCTTGATACACATTTTGGTCTCTCTGACTTCTTCTCAGTCTATTCTTTTCACGTTCTCTTTCACATGTTTTTGGTGTCTATCTCTTGAGGTCCATTGGCCATGTTTACCCTTTTCTATTATGCCGCTGTTTATTAGTGGCTCTGACTGCCCCATTTGTTGGGGTGGCTGCCACGTTCCCTGTGGGGACTTTCCTTTCCAGTCCTGACCCTGCATATCCTGTATAACTATGCCGGTCATTTTGTCGTGTAGGTAACTTATGTTATCTTCTCGCCATGTCTGTCTCGTGCATGGTTATTTCCTCTTCGTTGCTAGGTTGTTCTTTGCAAGACTAGTGAGATCGGTTCGCATACCTCTTCCTGGATTGAGATTGCTTGGGTATTTAATTCTAAGATATGGAATCTGCGGCTAGTTGTCTCCATCAGATGGACAAGTTACTTACCTTCGGTAACGCCTTATCTGGTAGAGACACAGACTAGCCGCAGATTCCTTACTGACCCACCCCTCCTCCGCGCTTGTGAACTGTGTACTCTTCAGTCTAGCTTGGGGTGATCCCGGCTGTTTTATTGTACATCTCACGACTTGTCCTTTCCTACCTGGTTGTCATGTACACTATTTCTCTGACAGTTTCTCTGTGGCTCTGCGTTGTTTTGCAGCTTCTAGTCACTGAAGAAGGGAATATATGGACTCTGCTGACGTCATGTCTGGGGACGACATCACTGCTGAGGAAAAAAAGTTCTGGATCCAGTCTGACGCCGGGGGGAGAATTCTAAGATAAGGAATCTGCATTTAGTCTGCGTCTCTACCAGATAAGGTGTTACCGAAGGTAAGTAACTTGTCCAGCAGGGCCGTGAGGGGTCGTGGATCCTCTGTCAAGAGGCTCTGCGTCTCAGGACATGGCTAGAACAGCATGGCATAATCCTGGTGGTTCAACACCTGGCAGGTTCGCTGAACGCCAGGGCAGACCAACTCAACCATTGATGCCTAGCGGATCACAAGTGGTGTCTCCACCTGGAGGTGGCACAAGGACTCTTTTTACAGTGGGGAGAGCTTTGGTTAGATCCGTTCACCTCCTCAGAGAACATACAATGTCAGCAGTATTGCACGTTGGAGTTTCCAAAGCAGGATTTGTTGGAGATGCTTTTTGTTGCGAATAAAGTTCAGGACTTCTGTACGCCTTTCCGCATATGCCACTTCTACCCAGTCGTCAAGAAGATCAAGAACGATCGGGCCCAAGTAATCGTAGTGGCTCTGGACTGGGCACAGAGTGTCTTGATTCCAGAGCTTCTGAAAATGTGCAGCGATCCTCCAATCAGGCTGCCCCTTCTGGAAGATCTTCTGTCACTGCAGCAGGGGAAGGTTCTCCTTCCAAACCTGTCAACTTCATCCATGGAGATTGAGCAGTGACAGTTGACAGCCTTTCACCTTCCTCCTGAAGTTTGAAAAGTTATTCTGCCAGCCAGCCGTCCCTCCACTAAGACGGTATACGCTGCATTTGGAATCATTTTGTAAATTATTGTACAGAAAGATCTCTCTGATAGAGACTTCTAGCTGCAGATTCCGTACCTTTGAATTCCCTGGCGTAAGCTTAGAATCTGGAATCTTTTTGCTGAGCAATACCCTGCGCACGCCGTCCGGTGGTGTAGTTCAGATCCGCGTGCGTCTTCCAGCTCCACGTGGCTTAGTCAGTGTCAATGGAGCCATTTGTGACGTCACGGTCGCCTATAAAGGCACCACCACGGTGCACGTACGTCATTTCTTTTCCTTCCGTGCCGGTTAAGCGCAGGTCTGGAATCGAGCTATCCTTTACCTTTTTTGGTAAGCCTGTTTTTGAAATTTTGTTGGAGAATTTTGTCGTCTGGGCAAGAATGACATCTAGGAATACTGTGTTAAAGCCTTGTGGTGTCTGTCATCGTGCCATATCGGTGACGGACTCCCATCAGGTATGTCTCTGGTGGCTCGACAGGGAGCACGACTCGAAGTCGTGCACTGACTGCCATTCCATGGCCCGAAAGCTCTCGAAGATTATCTATCCGCCTTACCTGCGTTCCTTCGGCCGCCTGATCAGCCTTCATTATTTAAATCACCTATTGTACATAGATTTCTCAAAGGGCTTGTACTTATGTTTCCCCCATGCCCTTTGTTATGCCTCAGTGGGACTTAAATCTAGTTCTCACATTTTTTGTGTGCTCCCTTTGAGCCCTTGCACAACTGTCCCTGCCGACTGCTCACGATCAAGACAGCCTTCTTAGTGGCAATAACATCTGCCAGGAAGGTGAGTGAGATGCTGACTCTCATCTAAGCCGCTGGATCTCACTATGTTCCTGGACAAGGAGGTATCTCCCATTAGTGAAGCTTAGGCAGTGTCTAGGAAGCCAGGGCTCTCTAGAGGTAACTGGATGAGCGGTCAAGTCTTATCCAGGAGACATACAAAGCTTATGTAATACCACAATCACACAGCACTTATACACACACAAAAAACACAGAGTTACAAAAATAAAGGTACTTTATTATAGTAACACAAATACTAGAATACTGAATAGGCAAACCCCCAACTGGAGGTAAGTAAAAACACTATTATATACACATTAGCAATAAGTAAATAGCATTGAAAGCTATAGGATTTTGTAAAAACAATAGCAAATAGTGAGGGTCCTAGGGGAGGGCCAAACCATATAAACAAAAAGTGGAATGTGAAAGGCAGTCCCCCACCCAAGGAAGTGGGATCGGTAGAGGGGAGCTGGAGGAACTAGGAACCCCAACAGGTGCATACCAGGGTGACCCCCCGTGACTAGGAGAGCAGAGGTAAGTACCTGGTTTTCCTCAAAACCAAGAGGAGGAATTTGGAAAAAGATTATGCAAGACCCAACCAAGACTGGAAGACCTCAGAGGTGGATTCTGGCAGAAGAAGGCCTATAAAGGAAGGAGATCAAGTCCAGTTCGAGCTTGGGTGTCTGGTTGTGGCAGGAGCCACTACTTACCCTTCTGTGGATGCAGGACCAGGTCGACGGTCGACGAAGAAGGTTAGCAGTGCAGCACAGGAACTGAAGAGGAGTATCAGAAGTGATGAGTGATGTCTCATGTCGGGGGTCGAGATGCAGTCAGTCAGTGGTGCTGGAAAACCACCAAAAAGCCTTGGCAAATGTAAGAGACGTAGAAGAAGGTTTGCAAGGCTGAAGAGGAGCAGCAAGTTCCAGGGGACCCGACCCAAGAAGGGGAGTCCGGGGTGACCCTCAGCAGCTGGGAGAGTCACAAGAAGAGGTAGCCCACACAGGCAACCCATGGGCAGTTGGCATGGGAGTCACAGTGAGGCCCACCCAGCACACCTGAAGAGGAGTCCCGCGTCACTGGAGCAGCAGGCAGGGGACTGTGTTTTGCAGGAATGCGTGCTGAAGATCCCTTGGAGGAGGAGCAAACAAGCCTTAGTAGCTGCAATAGTCATGGTGCACAGGGGTACTTTCCTGCAAGGAGAGGCAAGAGCTTACCATCTCCCAAGTTGGACAGCTGGTAGAGATGACCAAGGGGACTAATCCAGACGTTCACTTGTTATGCAGGATCCATGCAGTTTCAAAGGAGAGCAAATCCATGCGGCCGGTCGTTGTTACTGTCGTTACTGTCGTTACTGCAGATGCAGGGGAGTGACTCCTTCACTCCAAGGGAGATTCCTTCTTACTTCTTATGAAGGCTAAAGACTTCTCGCCCTCTAGGAAGCTAGGAAAGCGTTGCAGTTGCTGGAAGGAGCCGGAGAAACAATTGTTGCAGAGTGAAGTAGTCACTGAAGTTGCAGATTGTCGGTTCCTGGAGAGTGTAGTTGCAGCCCCAGTGGCCAGAAAATGAAGTAAACAATGCAGAGGAGTCCTCTTGGAATCTTGCACCTCAAATCGGGGGACCACCCAAGAGGGACCCCATCATAGCCCAAGAAGAGGGATTGGTCACCTAGCAGGGTCTCCTATCAGGAGGGGGCTGTGATGTGCTGTCACCTACCTGACCTGGCCACTCAGATAGTCCTAGGGGCCTCTCCCCACCTCTGATTCACGATGGCAGAATCAAGTAGCCACCTGTAGGAAGTCTGGGTGCCACCCTTTGGTGGTGATGGACAGGGAAGTGGTCACTCACCTTTCCTTTGTCCCTCTCTGTAGGAAGCTGGCTCTGTATATACTATCTCAAAGTGAGAGATAGTGTGCACAGGGGTTCCCCAAGAGGCTTGACAGAGGCAATAATAGATAATACTAATGTTCTATTTGTTGTAGTGTGGTCGAGCAGTTAGGCTTATCAGAGGGAAGTGTTAAGCGTAATAGGTTTTTATATAGAAAAATATTATTTTCTTGATTTATTTTAGAACCACAAGATTCAAATTGCAGATAAGTACATTAAATGTAAGGTACTTTGCATAGGTATAGTTAGGACTTTGAACCAAAGCAATAATGTACACAGTTTTTCATAAATGGCAATAAGCTATTTTAAAAGTGGACACAGTGCATAATTCAACAGTTCCTGAGGGAGGTAAGTACAGTTAGGTTAATGTGGTAGGTAAAGCACTTACAAGTTAAGTCTCCGGGGCAGATGTAGCACACCGTTATGGGTTCAAGTCAACCTCAAATACCCAGCACCAGCAACACAGGAACGGTCAGGTACAGAGGTCAGAGGAGCCAAAACAACATGGACGCCTATGGAGACAGGGGGTGCTACGGTTCCGGTCTGATGGCAGGTAAGTACCCGTGCACTTGGGAAGCAGACCAGGAGTGTTTAGTAGAGCACTGGGGGGGGTCCCAAGTAGGCACACAAAATACACCCTCAGCGGCACATGGGCGGCCGGGTGCAGTGGGCAAACAGGGCGTCAGGTTTGCAATAGACTTCAGTGGAGGGACTGTCACTCAGACGTTGCATGCAGGGCACGGGGGATTCTCGGACCAGCCACCGACTGGGCAAGGATGGGGGACGCCTGCTGGTCACTTCTGCACCGGGGGTCAGTTCTTCACGGGCCTGGGGGCTGCCGGTACAGTGCTTCTTCCAGGCGTCTAATTTCTTCATCCCAGGCAGTTGCGGTCAGGAGGGTCCTCAGGATTCCCTCTGCAGACGTCGTCATGGGGGTGCAGAGAAGTTAGCCCGGGGTGGACACATCGTCCGAGTTGCCTGGGGATCCGTCGTTGGTTTCTCTGGGCACAGGTGTCTGGTGCAGAGTAGTGGGGACTCTCACTTCTGGAGTGAGATGAGTCCCTTTAAAGATGGTTCCTTCTTGCTTGGTTGGACAGGTCCGCTGCCCACAGGAGTTCTTGATCCTTCTTAGGTGCAGGGTAGTCCTTTGAGTCGGCAGAGGTTGCTGGTCCCACAGCATGCGTTGCTGGTGCAGGTTCTCTGAAGTTGGAGACAGCCGGGTAGGGGAGGCACCAAAGCAGTTGTCGTCTTCCTCCTCTGCGGGGATTTTCAGCTAAGCAGTCCTTCTTTGTAGGTCGTAAGGAATCTGATTTCTTGGGTTCAGGGTCGCCCCCTGAATACTAAATTTAGGGATGTGTTAGGGCTGTTAGCAATGGCTACTGTCCTTGAGGGTGGTTACACCCTCCTTGTGCCCCCTCCCTTTGGGGACGGGGGCACATCCCTATTCCTGTTGGGCTAAATCCTCCAAAACAAGACAGAGGATTTTCTAAGGAGGAAGTCAATTTAGCTGTGGTCACCTTAGGGGTGGACCTAGCTGAGGGGGTGACTCCTCCTTGGTTGTCTCATTATCTCCCCAGACTTGCCGCCAAAAAAGTGCCTGTGTCTGGGGGGCGGGCATCTCCACTAGCTGGAGTGCTCTGGGGCTCTGTAACACCAGGCTTGAGCCTTCAAGGCTCACCGCCAGGTGTTACATTTCCTACAGGGGGGAGGTGTGAAGCACCTCCACCCCGGACAGGCTTCGTTTCTGACCACAGAGTGCACAAAGGCACTCACCCCATGTGGCCAGAAACGTGTCTGGAAGTGGCAGGCTGGCAGAGACCGGTCATCATAGCACTAGCAGTTGGGCTGGCAGCATGCAGGGGACATCTCTAAGATGCCCTCTGTGTTCATTTCTCAATAAATCCCACACTGGCATCAGTGTTGATTTATTGTGCTGAGGAGTTTGATACCAAACTTCCCAGTATTCAGTGTAGCCATTATGGAACTGTAGAGTTAGTGTTTGACAAACTACCAGACCATATACTCAGTATGGCTACCCTGCACTTACAATGTCTATGAATTGACTTAGACACTACAGGGGCGAAGTGCTCATGCAGCTATGCCCTCACCTGTGGTATAGTGCACCCTGCCTTAGGGCTGTAAGGCCTGCTAGAGGGGTGACTTACCTATGCCACAGGCAGTGGGTTGTGGGCATGGCACTCTGAGGAGGGTGCCATGTCGACTTAGTCTTTTTCTCCCCACCAGCACACACAAGCTGTGAGGCAGTGTGTATGTGCTGAGTGAGGGGTCCCCAGGGTGGCATAATAAATGCAGCAGCCCTTAGAGACCTTCCCTGGCCACAGGGCCCTTGGTACCAGGGGTACCTTTTACAAGGTACTTATCTGTGTGCGAGGGCTGTGCCAATTGTGGAGACAAAGGTACAGTTTTATGAAAATAACACTGGTGCTGGGGCCTGGTTAGCAGGGACCCAGCACGCTTTCAATCAAAGCTGGCATCAACAAATGCCAAAATGTTAGGGGGTAACCATGCCAACAGTGGCATTTTCCTACACTCTCCCACAGGCAGTCCTTTGTTCTGCCTTCCCGTGCCTAAGCTGGTCAAGCAGCAAGAGGGCAGAAACCTGTGTGAGGGGTGGCAGCAGCATGGGTTGCCTAGAAAACCCCAGAAGTCTGGTAGGAGCCCACAGAGTGCATTGAATCATGCATCCAATACTGGCAACTGTCGCGTAGGCTCTCATGATTCTAATGAGACTACAGGATTTGGGTGGCAGAATCACTTGCAATATGGGGGTCTAACCCACTACAGGTGACACCTGTTGGTCTAATCCGGGTTTTGCTCCCGCTAACTAGCAGTGCCTCATCTCTAATCCAGAGCAGGGATGATTGGGCAGCCGAGCGCATTACACAATTGATTCCTCAGGGAAATCGTGGTCACTCAGATCGCATCAGTTTCTCCCAGTTACACTAGTCTCCCATATACAAGGACAATCAGGCAGTATATGTTTCAACAAGGTTTTAATGAAGCAACTGCATCTTAGATAATAAAGCATGTACTGCAATAACTGGGTCGATGAAGCATGACAGGATTAAAATTGTGACAAGGAGAGTAAAGCATAAAAATAATGCTACCATATTGTCACTAGAATCATTAAAATAATTCCTACCTAGACTGTTAGAGTACAGCATGTTAAGCTCTAGTACTGCCCTTTAGGTTCCCCTGTGAAGACATCATCCCTCATACCTGAGCAAGAGGCCCATAGTCTACATAAGAAGCTGTAGTGAAGGGTTCAGTAATCAGCATACAGTCGTGGTCATCTGGCTAGAATCTCCCTCTAACGTACATGGGACAAAATAGTGTTTTTATAAGAAAACAGCTGATGTTCCAAGAAAGAATCTTTATATAAGAGGGTGTATGTTTCTGTGAACACTAGAGACAAAGCGTTACCATTATCAGCAACCTATCTTACTGCAGCCTTGAGAAAAGCACAGAGTGAAAGAAATGTCTTGTTTAAGAACGCAATGCTGACCTAGGCAAAGAACAGCTAGATAGAGAGAAATAAAACAAGACCGAATATGGTCCTATTGTTAAAATAATAAATGAAGCTGAATAAAATATATCTAGATGAAAGTGCACAGCGGCAGGCCTAGTTTGCTAAAATACCTTGTATGGAGCTATAACTAAACTGGCTACAAAACAGTATGTGTGTATGACTCAGACATGTTTGATACCAAACATGCCCAGGTTTGGAGTCAGCATCATGTAGCTGGACACAGGTATTGACCTGTGTCCAGTGCAAGGGTAAAATGGCTTCCCCGTACTTAAGAAGTCCAGTGTAATGGAGCTGGAGTTTGTGGGGCACCTCTGCCCATGCAGGGGTGCCCTCATACACAGGTACCTGTGTCGTGTAGGCTCTATCTTTCTAATGAGACTACTGGATTTGAGCAGCAGAATCACCTACGGTGTGGGGGGACTGAGTCTAACCCACGACAGGAGACACCTGTCGGCCTAATCTGGGTTTTGCTCTGGCTAACTAGCAGTGCCTCTTCTCTACCCAAGAGCAGGGATGATTGGGCAGCCGAGCGCATGACACAATTGACTCCTCAGGGAAATCGTGGTCACTCAAATCGCATCCGTTTCTCTCAGTTACATTAGGCTCATATATACAAGGACAAGCAGAGGCAATATATGTTTCAATAAGGTTTTAATGAAGCAACTGCATCTTAGATAACAAAACATGTACTGCAATAACCAGGATGATAAAATATGACAGGATTAAAACAGTGACAAGGAGAGTGAAGCATAAAAATAGCGCTACCATATTGTCACTAGAGTCAATAGACCCATTCCTACCTAGGTTACATTAGAGCACAGCATGTTAAGCTCTATTTCTGCCCTTTAGGTTCCCCTGGGAAAACATCATCCCCCATACCTAAGCAAAGGCCTGAAGTCTGCATAAGCAGCTGTAGGGAAGCATTCAGCATACAGTTGTGGTCATCTGGCTGGAATCTCCCTCTAATGTGTATGGGACAGTGAAGTGTTAATAATAAAATAAAACAGCTGATGTTCAGAGAAAATGTCCCTACGTAAGGATGTGTATGTTTCTATGAATACCAGAGACAAAGTGTTGCCACGTTTACCAGCAACTTATCTTACTGCAGCCTTGAGAAAAGCACAGAGTGAAAGAAATGTCTTGTTTAAGAGCGCAATGCTGGCCTAGGCAAAGAACAGCTAGATAGAGAGAAATAAAACAAGACCGCAAATGTGCCTATATTAAAATAATAAATGAAGCTGAATAAAATATATCTAGGTTGAAGTGCACAGCTGCAGGTCTGGTTTTGCTAAAATAACGTGCATGGAGCAATAACTAAAATGGCTACACAACACCTGCACCTAGCCCTCTAGGCTTGGAGGGCCTACCATAGGGGTGACTTACTGTAACCTGTAGTGAAAGGGTGCATGCACCCTTTCACGCAGGCTGCAATGGCAGCCCTGCAGATGCACTTTGCATGGGCTCCCAATGGGTGGCATAATACATGCTGCAGCCCATAGGGATCCCCTGGTATCCCAATGCACTGGGTACTATATACTAGGGACTTACATGTGGGCATCAGTATGCTAAATGTGTGGTGTAAGTTGTTCAAGTAAACAAGTTTGAAGGGAGGGAGCATAATCAATAGGGTCCTAGTTAGCATGATCTCAGTGAACACAGTCAAACACTGACAACAGGCCGAAAATGGGGGTAACTATGCCATTTCCTACAGCAAAGTCCTAAGCAACCAAATTGAGAGGGAGAGGGGACAATCACTGAGGTCCTGGTTAGCAGGATCCCATTGAAAACAGTCAAAACGTACTGACAGCAGGCAAAAAGTGGGGATAACCATGCCAAAAAGAGGGTACTTTCGTACAGTCTGGACCAGACTTCTTGGGTTCTGGGTGCCACCTATATACTCAATTTAGGGGCATTACAGGGAGTGCCAGGAGGCAGCTAATGGGTTGCCCACCTTTAGGTGACTACACACTCCGTATGACCACTTTTGTTGGAAAGTGGGCATACCTCTGACCTTAGCGGCCTAATTACTTCCAACCTAACTCCACTTCAGCTTGTCCACCTTAGGGATGGGACTGGCATGATGTGGGCACACCTCCTAATCTGACTAATTTTCATGCCTGTCTTGTCGCCAAAAGAGGGGGCAGGACAGCGGGGTTGGTCATCTCTGTCATTTGGAGAGACCTGGGTTTCATTACAAAGGCAGCTAGGCGTTTGAAGCTTTCTGCCCTGGAAATTCCATTCTGCCTGGAACAGGTGCCAACACCCCACCCCGTGCAGGCTTTTGTCTCTGTCCTCCGCGGTCACTGTTGTAGGAGGCTGGCTCAGTATATGATGTACACCTATAGGTGAGGCATCCTGTACTGAGTTCAGGCAACCCTTAGTGACAATCTAGGCGGCTCTAGAGAACCAGAGCTCACACAAGGGTAGCTATAAAGAGCAGCTGAGGCTTATCCAGGAGGGTGTAAAGTGGTTGCAAATACCACACAGGTTTGTAAGTGATGTAAACACAGGAAAGAACCACACCAGTGTTAGAAAAATAGTTTATATTTATTGTAACACACACACTCAAACTAACTGCGGTATATCTTCTAACCGGAGATACAAAAATACACTTAGCAACAGGTAAGTAAAAGCATAAAATCACATGGGCTCCTATACTAAACTGGAATGGGAAAATCATTTCCAACCCACACTAGCATCCAAGGACCATTAGGACTGGGAAAGCACTAAAACCCCTAAGGTAAGTAGGTAAGATTCCCCAGGTGCCCGTGTGCAGAGTAGTAATCTTGGGTTAGTGTCCATAGGATAACATATGAAAGTTGCGGTTGGAGTTTTGGCATTTTAGGACACTTCCCAGAGGAAAGGTGTTGGGACAAGGAAGGGTGGATAGTGCCCCCACCCGTGGGTATAAAGAACAGTGGAGTACCTACACCAGGAAACCCAAGTGTATAGGGAACTTCCTGTTGAAGTCAGCGGGGACCTCGGTTGTCCAGCTGCTGCTGTTGTGACCCAAGGACTAGGTCAGTGGAACCCAGGTGTGGATTTCTGAAGAAGAGGACCTAAGGAAAGAGGGGACAGATTCCAGACCACCCAGAGGTGCCCATGTGATGCAGGAGGGCAATGTCCACCCTTCTTGGAGTTGTTTTCCTGTTGGATGATGGGCAAAGAAATGCATCTGTGGAGTCCAGGCGATACAGGAAGATCCAAGGAGTTGGCCATAATCTGTCCCATGTAGGTCTTCAAATTGCAGAGGGGTCTCAGTGGTCAGCGCGACCACAAACAATGCTTGGCAAATGCAGGGAATTGTTGCACAGAGTTTGCAGGATTTGTGTGGGTCCAGGTGACCCAACCTTAGCAGGTAGGACAGGGCCAGCCCTCCGTAAGCAGGAGAGGCAACACAAATTGATGGAGCCCTCAGCAGGACCCTCTGGCAGCAGGCACAGGGAGTTGCAGGGAGGCCTCAACAGCACAGCAAAGAGGAATGCCCATGTCACAGGAGTTGCAGAGAGGATGTCGTTCTTGGAGGTGGACAGTGCTGGAGGCCAGGGCTTCTTGGAACTAGGAAGTCTTCGGACTGCAGAGCCAACAAGCCTTGGCAACATCAAGCAGATGCAGTGCACAAGGGTTCAGGTCAAGCAGGTCCAGCGAGGGACCACAGACTTCACAGTCACAAGGAAAATAGGTCACACCTCTGGAGAGCCACAGAACCACCATCTGTGTTGTAGAGCCTCCAAGAGCCTGTGGGACAGCAGGGTTTACAGGCCGGTCTTCATCTATGAGGTGCCTGCCGATAGTGAATCTACTCCAAGGGAGCTTCCTTCTTGCTTTCCTCAGTGCAGGCAGAGTCCCTGTGTAGGAAGTTGGCTCTGTATATACTATCTCAAAGTGAGAGATAGTGTGCACAGAGTCCAAGAGTTCCCCTGAGAGGTTGATAGTGACAATAGTAGATAATACTAATGCTCTATTTTGTGGTAGTGTGGTCGAGCAGTAGGATTATCAGAGGGTAGTGTAAGCATTTGTTGTACACACACAGGCAATAAATGAGAACACACAATCAATGACTTAACTTCAGGCCAATAGGTTTTTATATAGAAAAATATTATTTTCTTTATTTTAGAACCACAAGATTCAGAATTCAAGTAAATACATAAGTAGTAAGATACTTGGCATAGGTAAGTATGGAACTTTGAAGTAAAACAATAAGGTACACAGTTTTGGCAAAAATGGCAATTAAGCTATTTCAAAAGTGGACACAGTGCACAAACCAACAGTTCCTGGGGGAGGTAAGTACAAGTTAGTTTATCAGGTAAGTAAAGCACTTACATGTTCAGTCTCCAAAACATAGGCAGTCCAACGTTGGGGGTTCAAGGCAACCCCAAACACCCAGCAACACAGGGCCAGTCAGGTGCAGAGGTCAAAGTAGGGCCCAAATAACATAGGTGCCTATGGAGACTAGGGTGCTCTGGTTCCAGTCTGCTAGCAGGTAAGTTCCTATGTCCTCGGAGAGCAGACCAGGGGGGTTGCGTACATCTCTGAGGTGTCACAAATATGCACACAAAATACACCCTCAGCGGCACAAGGGCGGGCGGGTGCAGTGTGCAAAGTAGGTGTCGGGTTTTGTATTGAAATAAATGGAGGGACACGGGGGTCACTCTGGCAATGCAGGCAGGGCACAAGGGAGCTTCTCTGGCCAGCCACCGACTGGGCAACGATCAGGGCCTCCTACTGGTCACTCCTGCACCGGTAGTTGATTTCTCTCGGGCCTGGGGCGTGCGGGTGCAGTGCTTCTTCCTGGCATCGGGTTCTTTGTTACTGGGCAGTTGCGGTCAGGGGGAGCCTCTGGATTCTGTCTGCAGGCGTCACCGTGGGGGTGCAGGAAGGTCATCTCAGGGTGTCCACTTCGTGGGAGTCACCTGGGGGTCCTCGCTGCAGTGTTGGTTTCTCTGGACACGAGCCGGGGGCGTCGGGTGCAGAGTGTAGGGGACTTGTGCTTCAGGAGTGAGGTGAGAGTCCATTTTAAAGATGGTTTCTTCTTGGTTGTTTTGGACAGAGCCGCTGTGCATGGGAGTTTCTTGGTCCTTTGGGTTGCATGGCAGTTCTGAGTCGGCAGAGGTCGCTGGTCCCACTGGATGCGTCGCTGTTGCAGGTTCTTTGAGTCTGGAGACCGGCCAGTAGGGCTGGGGCCAAGTCATTTGTTGTCTCCGTCGTCTCTGCGGGCATTTCAGGTCAGCAGTCCTTCTTGTTCAGGTCATCGGGAAATCTGTTTTCCTGGGTTTAGGGTCGCCCCTCAACACTAAATTTAGTGGGGTGTTTAGGGCTGGAGGACAGTAGCCATTAGCTACTGTCCCTGAGGGTGGCTACACCCTCCTTGTGCCTCCTCGCTTTGGGTAGGGGGCTCATCCCTAATCCTATTGAGGGAAATCCTCCAAAGCAAGATGGAGGATTTTCTAAGGAAGGGGTCACCTCAGCTCAGAACAACTTAGGGGCTGTCCTGGCTGGACAGTGCCTCCTCCTTGTTTTTCTCTTTATCTCATCCGGACCTGATGCCAAAAGTATGGAGGTGTCCGGGGAGGCGGGCATCTCCACTAACTGGAGTGCCCTGGGGCACTGTAAATCCAGGCTTGATCCTTTGAGGCTCACCGCCAGGTGTTACAGTTCCTGCAGGGGGAGGTGTGATGCAGCTCCACCCAGGACAGGCATTGTTCCTGGTCACAGAGTGCACAAAGGCACTCACCCCATGTGGTCAGAAACTTGTCTGAAAGTGGCAGGCTGGCACAGTCCAATCAATCCTACACTGGCTAACATACAGGGGGCATCTCTAAGATGCCCTCTATGTGCATTTTTCAATAAATCCCACACTGGCATCAGTGTGGGTTCAGTGGGCTGATACGTTTCATACCAAACTTCCCAGTATTCAGTGTAGCCATTATGGAACTGTGGAGATCGTGTTGACAGACTCCCAGACCATATGCGATTTATGGCTACCCTGCACTTACAATGTCTAAGAATTGGCTTAGACACTGTAGGGGGCATATTTCTCATGCAGCTATGCCCTCACCTGTGGTATAGTGCACCCTGCCTTAGGGCTGTAAGGCCTGCTAAAGGGGTGACTGACCTATGCCACAGGCAGTGGTTTGTGAGCATGGCACCCTGAGACGAGTTCCATGTCAACTTTCTTTTTCGCCCCACCAGCACAGATAAGCTGCAAGCCAGTGTGCATGTGCTGAGAGAGGGTCCCCTAGGGTGGCATAATACATGCTGCAGACCTTAGAGACCTTACCTGGCCACAGGGCCCTTGGTACCATGGGTACCTTTTACATGGGACATATCTGTGTGGCAGGGCTGTGCCAATTGTGGAGACAAAGGTACAGATTTAGGGAAAGAACACTGGTGCTGGGGGCTGGTTAGCAGGGTCCCAGCACACTTTCAATCAAAGTTGGCATCAACACTAGGCAGAAAGTGTTGTGGTAACCATGCCAACAGTGGCACTTTCCCACACCTGCCCTTTGTGTAGCTTCGCACCAGAATGGAACCGGGGTTCCTGTAGTGGTGCAAACCGGTTTATGCAAGGAGAGTCCCAAATGTGCCTTTCAAAGCAGTCTGGTGGCACTCAGAGGCACCCCCACCACAGCCCAGAGACACCTATTTTTAAAGACAAGGTGGTCACATTTCTTTTTTACAGGAAATCCTTCGTTCTGCCTTAGCTCAGCATCGAAACGCCAGCCACTATCTGCACCGAAACCTTTCTCATAGGAGCTGAGAACTTTGGAGCCGAAAACTTCTGCTTTGGAACCAAGAACGTCATCGCCCAGCAAAGCAGCCAATGGATCGGAGTCCATGGAACCCCTGCTTCAAAGACTGCAGGAAGAAAGACATTCTGCAGAAGCATATTATGATGCATATTATGATCCATCTAGGCACAGGCCGGATAATCAGTATACCCCTCCACACACTGGTGTACAACCCTCCAAAAGACGGCTGTCTTTTGAAGAAGCTTTGGTTGTTCCATCTCTGCCCAAAGAAAAAAGACTGACAAGGCCACAAGTCCTTGGCACTCTAGCCCACCACCTGTACTGGCTGCACACCATTTACCCTCACCACCTGCTTCACCAGCTGCCCCTGCATCATATTTGCCTAAAGGGTAATGAAAATTCTTGCCTAGGGGGATGAGATGGTGGGAACACTTTTGATATCCGACCACAGGATGACCCATGGGACACTTGTCACACTGACCCACCAGCTGTTCCAGACACTGATCTGTACCCTGCAAAACCATCTCCCGAGATGACACTAGTATATACCATGACTTGATTTGTAGGGTTGCCACCTTCCATAAGGTGCAAATATATAGTGAGCCCCTAGAGGAAGACTTATTATTCAAAACAGTTACCTCCACACAGCGTTCTGCACACTACTTACCTATGCTAATAGGTTTGCTCTTTCACTCTCCTGATCTTTGATGATCTTGCAAAATCTAGGGTGATAACACCAAGAGTAAATAAAAAGTATGAGGCGTCCCCTAATGAACCGTTATACATTAAAGGTCAACTTCCACCAGTCTCTTTAGTGTTGGCATCTGCATGTAAAAGAGCCAATTCTCAAATATCTGGTGAAGCCCCTCCAACAGATAAATAGAGCAAGAAAATAGACGCAGCTGGAAAAGAGGGTGGTCGAACAATCCGCCAGTCATTGGGGTATCGCAAATTCCATTGGTGGCATCTCTAGGTATGATAGAGCCAACTGGGACAAGATGGAGGAACTTCTATAGTGCCTCCCGGAAGAATACAAGAAAAGAGCCTACCAAATAGCCTCTGATGGAAAATATATGTTGTGCCCTCAACGCTGCTATACTGCAGCTAGGGAAATAAACTCTAGCATATTACTACACAGACATGCCTGGCTTCTAATCTTGGGGTTTAAACACAAGACACAAGAACATTTACTAATCCTCCCATTCAATAGGGAATATCTATTTGGTCCTCAAGTAGATACACTACTAGAAAAGATCAAAAAACGACAATGAAACAGCCAAGGCCATGGAAGTGCTGCAGACACCGTCTCATGGGCTTCACCACCTCGTTTGAGACCTTCACCTCATACCAGTGGTCGCAAACAGGATCCACCTCACCTAGAGGATACTGCTGAGGCTCATATAGGGGTAACAACTCGAAAGGCAGAGTCAAGGGTGGATTTACGAAACCATCCACCACAACCACCAAACCCTAAATTACCACTTATCCTCCCCCCCTCAACCATCGATCACACAGCACCTGGCAGAATATCACCTCTGACCAGTTGGTGTTGGTTATTATCCAACATGGTTATTGTCTGGAGCTCACTTCCCAACATTCCACCTTGCAAACACAAACTTTACTCACAACATCAGCAGTTGCTCAGGGAAGAAGTACAAGCTCTCCACAAAAAAAAGAGCTACAATCAATCAGTCAGAGCATTTGGAAAGTGCACTACTCCCCTGTGAGGGTCTCAAGGTGCTAATAGCAGGGGGATGGGGTGGGGGCTGCTACTGCTCGAACAGCCATGTCTTGAGTTATCTCCTGAAAGGTAAGTAGGTCCTGAGTCTGTCGCAGGTGGGTGGGAAGAGTGTTCCACGTCTTGGCGGCGAGGTGGGAGAACAATCTGCCACCAATGGTCGTTCTGTGGATGCGTGGGACGGTGGCGAGGACAAGGCCGGCGGAGTAAAGCTGTTGGGTCAGGGTGTAGAAGGTGAGCAGTCTTTTGAGGTACCCTGGTCCGGTGTTATGCAGTGCCTTGTGGGTGAGGAGTTTGAACGTGATTCTCTTGTTGACAGGGAAACAGTGTAGGTCTCGCCGTGGTTCCTGCGTAGAGAGCATTGCCCTACAGAACCTGTTCCACTCCATCAACAAGGCACAGGAGTATATTCGCTGTGCTGCTTTGTTCCCAAAAAAGACGGGTCTCTGAGACTAATCTTAGATCTCAGACCCCTAAATGAGAATATTCTCTCCTGAGCACTATCACTTGGTCGCTCTTCTAGATGTTATCCCATTATTACAACAAGGTGACTTCACAGCCGCGTGACCTCAAGAGCACTTATATTCATATTCCTGTTCACCCTGCACATCACCGGTATCTGAGGTTTGTAATGAATAGTCAGCATTTCCTGTTGAAAGTGCTCCCTTTCCGAGTCACTACCATGCCCAGGGTCTTTACCAAATATCTAGCAGTAGTAGCTGCTCACCTGCGCAGACAAAGCATACATGTCTTTCCGTACCTGGACAACTGGCTCATCAAAAGTGCGACCCGTCAAAAGTGTTAAAAACACACTCTGGTCACCAGAAACCTAGTTCATGAACTAGGCTTTCCAATCAGTGGCTTGAAATCCCACTTCCAACCCCTTCAGATCGAAACCTAACTAGGAGTCGTTCGCAACTCAGAACTAGGAGTAACACACCAAAATACTGCCAGGATACAATCATTCTAGGCACTCATTCCTCAATTTCATCCAGGTCAACAGAAAATGGTGAGCACAGTCATACATCTCGTCAGTATGATGGCTTCATGTGTAGCCATAATGTAGGAAAGTATCCTCTTTTTGGCATGGTTACGCCCACTTTTTGCCTGCTATCAGTATCTTTAGACTTTTTTCGCTGGGATCCTGCTAACCAGCACTCCAGTGATTGTGCTCTTGTGCTCTAAATTTGGATTCCTAGGACTTTATACACCCCACAATTGGCATACTGGTGCCCCTTATTAGTCCCATAGTATATGGTACTTTGGTACCCAGGACATTTGGGCACCAGGGGTTCCCCATTGGCTGCAGCATGCATTATGCCACCCATGGGAGCCCATGCAAAATGTGTCTTCAGGCCTGCCATTGCAGCCTACGTAAAAAGGTGCTTGCACCCTTTCACCACAGGTCACTGCACCAGGTCACTAAGTCACCCCTATGGTAGGCCCTCCTAGCCCAGAGGGCAGGGTGCAGGTCCCTGTGTGTGAAGGCATCCCTGCAGTCTTCTAGGATGTTCCGGGCAACCCGCACTGTTGCCACCTCTCAGACAGGTTTCTGCCCTCCTGCTGCTAGAGCAGGGGAAGGCAGAACAAAAGATTTCCTGTGAGAGAGGGAGGTAACACCCTCTCCCTTGGAAAAGGGTGTTACAAAGCTTGGGAGGGGGTAGCCTCCTCAAGCCACCAGTTGTCTTTGAAGGGGACGTTTGGTGCTCTCCTTGCATAAACCGGTTTTCACCAGTCGAGGGACCCCCGGTCCCTGCTCTGGCACGAAACTGGACAAAGGAATGGGAATGGCCACTCCCCTGTCCATCAGCACTCCAGGGTTGGTGCCCGGAACTCCTCCAGGTGGTCACTTGATTCTGCCATCTTGAAACCAAGATGTGCAGAAGTCCCTAGGAGCATCTGAGTAGCCAGGTCAGGCAGGTGACATCATAGACCCCTCCTGATAGGTGGTCACCTTGCTAGGTGACCACTCCCCCTTGTATGACTATTTAGGTACTCCCTTGCGGGTGGGTCCCCAGATTTGACGTGCAAGACTCCACCAGGACTGGAAGAGCTTTTAGACTCTTGAGGAACTGACAAGACTGCAACTCTGACGACAACTTCGCTTTACAACATTGTTTTTCCAGCAACTGCCACATTTCCCCGACTGTGCATCCTTTGGGTTCAACGAGACTTAAGCCTGCACCAAGAAGAAAGAAGGAATCTCCCTTGGAGTGAAGGAGTCACTCCACTACATCTGCAGGCACCCTTAGCAACGACATCCGGCTGCGTGGATCCTGTATCACAGATTGTGATCTGCAGTGGTCCCCTCTGCCAGCTGTCAAACTTGGGAGACGGTGAGCTCTTGCCTCTCCTTGCAGGACTGTACCGCTCTGCACTGACTCTTGCAGCTACCAAGGCTTGTTGTCTCCTGCTCCATGGGATCTTCAGGCTCCCAGTAGCCCTGGCCCCCAGCACTTCTTCCTGCCAAGCACAGTCTCCTCTCTGCTGCTCCAGCAACATGGGTCTCCTCTTCAGGTCTGCTGACTGGGCCTCAATGCGACTTACTGTGTCTGCTGCCAGTGTGGTGCTTGTGGGGGCTGGAACTGCTCCTGTTGCCTCTCCCGACTGCTGAGGCTCACCCCGGACTCCCCTCCAAGGGTAGAGTCCCTGGGCTTATCTTTGCCCTGACCAGCGCACAGGCCAAAAAGAAAAGGGAACAGGTATCCATGGAGCCTGTACCAATGGCCCAGGAGGCTCCTAAAACGAAAGGCAGGCATGATAAAAAGTTATCCCCTGCTCCAGCTTCCAGTGAGGACTCCCCTCCCTACACCACAGGAGCTTAAAGTGGACACTGCTGAGCTCTTATGTCCTGGGGGCCCCGCCAGGGAGGAACTCAGTTTGGAACAGCAATCCTGTCCCACACTGGAAAGTTTAAGCCAGCAAGCTACAGCACAGGAAGCAGGGGATGTTAGTGGTACCTGTAGGGTGTACTGGGACAGCAGCCATCTTTATTTAGAAGCAAGGGACCCAACGCCTGGTGCCACCAGGAGATCGCTCGTTCCTCTGAAATTTATGTAGTGCCTGGTAACTTTGGCCCACGACATTCCCCTTGCAGGCTACTTTGGAGAAAGCAAGACTTGGGGCAGGCTTGTCCCTCACTTTCACTGGCCCCACAAGTCTGAAGGCACCAAGGAGTTCTGCCGCTCCTGTGTCAAGCCAGTGGAAAGACAGGTGGCACTCCAAAGGCCCCCTTAATTCCACTACCAGTGATTGGGGTACCCTTTAAGAGGGCTGGGGTGGATATTGTTGCACACCTGCACCCTCCAACAGCATCTGGAAACAGATTTATACTGGTGGAGGACCATGCCACGAGGTATCCAGAGGCCATTCCTCTTAGGACCACTACAGCCCCGCAGTGGCTAGGGCCCTCCTGGGAATCTTCTCCAGGCTGGGTTTTCCTAAAGAGGTGTTATCAGACAAAGGTGCAAACCTCATCTCTGCTTACCTTAAAGCCATGTGGAAGGAGTAAGGTGTCACTTACAAATTCACCACCCCTTATCATCCGCAAACAAATGGGTTAGTTGACAGATTCAACAAAGCCCTCAAAGGCATGATAATGGGACTCTCAGAAAAACTCAGAAGGAGGTGGGATGTCCTACTACCTAACCTCCTCTTTGCCTACAGGGACGTTCCTCAAAAGGAAGTGGGCTTACCGCCCCTTTAAACGATTGTTTGGGCATCCTGTTAGGGTCCTCTTGCCCTTGTGAAAGAAGGCTGGGAGAAGCCTCTCAAGCCTCCAAAATAGGGCCTTTGTGGGATATGTATTGGGCATAAGATCCAGAATGGTCGAATACGTGAAGAGGGCATCCAAAAATCTTCAGGCCAGCCAAGAACTGCAGAAGCAGTGGCATGACCAGAAGACTGCTAACGTTTTATCAGCCAGGACAGAAGGTATGGGTCCTGGAGCCTGTGGCTTCCAGGGCAGTCCAAGACATGTGGAGTGTCCCACACACTATTGTAGGGAGAAAAGGTGAAGTCACCTACCTGGTTGACCTGGGCACTCCAAGAAGGCACCCACAGGGTGCTTCACGTAAATCGCCTACAACATTATTATAATAGACTGACATGACTTTGCTTATGGCCACTGATGAAGGTCAAGAAAAAGAGAGTGACCCTCTCCATGACCTCTTCTCTCACAATACTGTAGAAAGCTCAGTAGATGGGGTTGCACTTACTGACTGCCTCTCTGAGCACCAAAAAGAAGATTGCAGAAATCTCCTAGGTCAGTTCACTGAACTGTTTTATTTGGCTCCTGGTCAAACAACATGATGTGAATACACCATTGACACAGGTGACATCCTGCCTGTCAAAAGTAAAATATACAGGCAGCCTGATCGTGTCAGGCAATGCATCAAAGCTGACGTGCAAAAGATGCTGGACCTGGGAGTTATTGAGCCTTCAGACAGCCCTTGGGCTAGTCCTGTAGTTCTTGTCCCAAACCCCCTCCCCCCCCCCACACACACACACACACACACACACTCAAAATGGCAAAAAAGAGATGGGGGTTCTGTGTGGACTATAGAGACCTCAATACAGTAACAAAAACTGATGCTCATCAAATAATAGATACTGTGACTTCTGCCAAGTATCTTACCACCTTTGATCTGACTGCTGGATACTGGCAGAACACATTATCAGAGGATGCCAAGCCCAAAACAGCATTCTCCGCTACTAGTGGGCACTATCACTTTACAGTGATGCCCTTTGGATTGTACAATACCCCTGCCACATTTCAAAGGTTGGTGAATAAAGTTCACCAAGGCTTGGAAAGCTTCAGTGCAGCATATCTAGATGACATAGCTGTCTTTAGCTCCACCTGGATGGATCACCTGGTCCATCTTGGGAATGTACTGGAGGCTCTGCAAAAAGCAGGCCTCGCTATCAAGGCTTCAAAGTGCCAGATAGGGCAGAGATAAGTGGTTTATCTGGTCCACCTGGTAGGTGGAGGCCAGATCCAGTCACTTCAGGGCAAAATACAGACAATCCCGGATTGGAGTCCCCTGCAACTCAGACCCAAGTCATGGCTTTCCTAGGCATGGCAGGGTACTGTAGGATGTTCATTAAGAACTATGGTTCAGTTGTAGCCCACCTTAAATTACCTCAACTCTAAAATGATGCCCAAGAAAGAATGGACAGCTATCTTCCAGAAAGCTTTTGATGA
The DNA here is from genome assembly GCF_031143425.1 of Pleurodeles waltl. Taxonomy (NCBI): domain Eukaryota; kingdom Metazoa; phylum Chordata; class Amphibia; order Caudata; family Salamandridae; genus Pleurodeles; species Pleurodeles waltl. The sequence continues at coordinate 982,664,420 of NC_090437.1, forward strand.
CCTAAAACAGGCCATGTGCTCTGCACCCATAATAAAAAGCCCTGCGTATTCCTCTGAGTTTATTGTACAAACAGATGCTTCTGAGGTAGGGATAGGGGCAGTACTCTCTCCACTAAATGATGAGGGTCAGGACCAACCTGTAGCTTTCATAAGCATAAGGTTGACCCCTAGGGAAAAGCGTTGGTCAGCTGTAGAGAGGGAGGTCTTTGCTGTGGTCTGGGCCTTAAAGAAGCTGAGGCCATACTTCTTTGGCACTCACTTCCTTGTTCGGACAGACCACAAGCCCCTCATATGGCTTAAGCAAATGAAAGGTGAGAATCCCAAATTATTGAGGTGGTCCGTATCCATACAGGGAATGGACTATACAATGGAACATAGAACTGGGAGTAAGCACTCCAATGCAGATGGACTCTCTAGATATTTCCACTCAGACAATGAAGACTCAACTGGGCAAGGTTAGTCTTATTATCCTTCATTTGAGGGGGTTATGTAGAGAAGTACCCTCTTTTGGCATGGTTGCCCACACTTTTTGTTCCTATCATTATGAATAGACTGCTTTCACTGGGATCCTGCTAACCAGGACACCAGTGATTATGCTCTCTCCCTCTAAATGTGGTTGCCTGTAACTTTAAACACCCCAAACTTAGCATACTGGTGTTCCCTTCTAAGTCCTTAGTATATGGTACTTAGGTACCCAGGACATTTGGGCACCAGGGGTTCCCCATGGGCTGCAGCATGTATTATGCCACCCATGGGACCTCATGCAACATGTGTCTGCAGGCCTGCCATTGCAGCCTACGTTAAAAGTTGCATGCACCCTTTCACTGCAGGTCATTGCACCAGGTCACTGTAAGTCACCCCTATGGTAGGCCGTCCTAGCCCAGATGGCAGGGTGTAGGTCCCTGTGTGTGAGGGCCCCCCTGGATGAGAAGAGATGCCCTGCAAATGCCAGTTCCATTACACTGGACTTCGTAAGTGTGGGGAGGCCATTTTACCCGTGTACTGGACACAATTCACACTACCTGTGTCCAGCTACATAATGGTAACTCTGAACCTGGTGCATATTTGGTATCAAACATGTTGGAGTCATACCCCAGTACTGTTGCCAGTATTGGTTATGTGATTCCATGCACTCTGAGGGGGCTCTTTAGAGGACCCCCTAGTATTGTTCCTACCAGTCTTCTAGGGTTTTGCTGCCAGCCTGCGCTGCTGCCACCCCTCAGACAGGTTTCGGCCATCTTGCTGCTTCACCAGCTCAAGCAGGGGAAGGCGGTACAAAGGATTTCCCTTGGAAATATGTTAAAAGTCTTGGAAGGGGCAGCCTCCCCAAGCCACCTGTTTGCTTTGAAGGGCACATTTGGTGCCCTCCTTGCATAAACCGGTTTGCTCCAGTCGAGGGGCCACCGGTCCCTCTCTGGCATGAAACTAGACAAAGGAAAGGGGAGTGACCACTCCCCTGTCCACCACTACCCCAGGAGGGGTGCCTAGAGCTCCTCCAGGTAGCCACTTGATTCTGCCATCTTGACCCAAGATGTGCAGAGGCCCCTGGGAGCATCTGAGTGGCCAGGTCATGGAGGTGACGTCACAGACCCCTCCTGATAGGTGGTCATCTTACTAGGTGACCAATCCACCTTTTAGGACTATTTACGGACTCCCTTGCGGGTGGGTCCCCAGATTCGACTTGCAAGACTTCACCAGGACTCCTGTGCATCGATTATTTCGACTTCTGGAACTGGACTCTTCGGGAACCGACAAGAATGCAACTTCGGTGATGACTTTGCTTTGCAACATTGTTTCTCCAGCTCCTTCCAGCAACTGCAACATTTCCACAGCTGTGCATCCTCTGGAGTCGATGAACCTTCAGCCTGAACCAAGAAGCAAGAAGGAATCCCTCTTGAAGTGAAGGAGTCACTCCCCTGCATCTGCAGGCACCTACAGCAACAAAATCCAGCTGAGTGAATCTGCGTGGATCCTGCATCACAGTTGGTGGTCTGGAGTGTCCCCTTGATATTCTCTGCCAGCTGTCCAACTTGAAAAACGGTGAGCCTTTGCCTTTCCTTGCAGAACAGTACATCTGTACACCGTGACTCTTGCAGCTACCAAGGCTTTTTGTCTCCTGCGCCAAGGGATCTTCATTCTGCCAGTATCCTTGGCCCCCAGCACTTCCTCCTGCCAAGCACACACTCCTTTTCCCTGCTCCAATGACGTGGGACTCCTTTCTAGGTATGCTGACTGGGCTGCACTGTGACTTACTGTGCCTGCTGCCAGTGGCTTGCCTGTGGGGGCTGGGGCTGCTTCTGTTGCCTCTCTTGACTGCTGAGGGTCACCCCAGACTTCCCTCCAAGGGTCGAGTCCCCTGGTCCTTGCTGGTCCTCCTCAGCCTTGCAACTCTCCTTTTGCTCCTCTTGCATTTGCCAAGGCTAGTTGGTGGTTCTCTTACACCACTGACCATCTGCATCCAACACCATCTGCTCTTCTCCAAGGACTCCTCTTCAGCTCCTGGGCTCCACAGCTGGTCTTCTTCCCCTGTCGACCTGGTTTTTCATCCACAGAAGTGTGGATAGTAACTCCTGCCCCCACCTGACACTCCATTGTGGACTGGAATCCGTCACCTTCTTTTACTGGTCCTCTTCTTTCAGAATCCACCATTAGTTTCTTCTACAGGTCATGTCCCTGCATAATCCCTTTTCTAAGTCCTGCTGTTAGTTCTTGGGAAGACCAGGTACTTACATCTGCTCTCCTGGTCGCTGGGGGTCACTCGGGTACTCACCTCTTGGGGTTTTTGGTACTTCCAGCTCCCCTCTAACAACTCCACATCCTTCGGTGGGGGAACTGTATCTCACATTCAACTGTCTTAGTATATTGTTTGTCCCTCCCCTTGGGCCCTTACTATTTTCACTAAGTATTGCCAATGCTTGTTGTGTCTATGCTAATTTCTGATTGCTATTGTGTATATACCTAGTGTGTACTTACCTCCAGTTGGGAGGACTGCCTATAAGTAATCTAGTGTTGTGTCTCTATAATAAAGTACCTTTATTTTCGTAACACCATGTGGTTCTTTCATGTGTGATAAGTTGCTGTGTGACTATAGTGGTATTGCAAAAGCTTTGCAAGTCTTGGCTGCTCATCCACAGCTACCTCTAGAGAGCCATGGCTTCCTAGACACTGCCTACACATAGTTCCTCATGCCAGGCTAAACATGCATCTATTGCAGGAGTGCTTAGTGCACCAATGCACTCAAGCAAAGGGTCATTTACTAGATTTAGTGTTGGTTGGCCGTCAAGCTTACCACTCTTTGCACTGGTGGAACAGCAACAACCTGTTAAGAAAACAGCCTTTCCTAGTCCCAGTTCCGCAGGGGACCATAACAACGGACACCTCTCTTACGGGATGGAGAGCGCACTCACAAGATAGAACTGTCCAGGGCCCCTGGACACCCAGCCAGTGACATCGTCACATAAATCACTTGTAGTTACTAGCTGTTGACCTAGCACTGAAAGCCTTTATACATGTCCTCATCCAGACTAACAACACAACAGCAATGTTTTATCTCTCTAAAAGCAAGGGGGGGTACTAAGTCGGCGCAGCTTTCCCATTTACCCCAGACCCTTTGGAGGAGGGCTCTCATATACAACATTCACTTTTTGCAAAGTACCTACCGGGAGTGGACACCAACTTCGCAGATCTCCTCGGCAGGAGGTGCCTGTAGGAAGTTGTCTCTATATATACTATACCAAAATGAGGTATAGTGTGCACAGAGTCCAGGGGTTCCCCAGAGGTTTAACAGAGGCTAAAGTAGATAATACTAATGCTCTCTTTTGTGGTAGTGTGGTTGAGCAGCTAGGCTTATCGAAGGCTAGTGCAAAGCATTTGTTGTACACATACAGTCAAGAAATGAGGCACACACTCAATGACTAACCCCAGGTTGATTATTTTATATAGCAAAACTATAGTGTTACTTTATTTCTAAACCAGAAGATCTTTGTTGCAGGTAAGTACAGTTGTCATAGTTGTCAAGCATATGTATCAAATGTATTTTGTTTGCAGATAAAGCAGTTTACAGGTAAGTAACACTTTTCGATTTAAAAAATTGACACCGGGCAATTTTTCATCTGAGTCAATAGAGTCCAGAGAGGGCGGGGGTGTTAGCACAGTTAACAGGTAATTATACAACTTATGATTCCACTCTTCGGGGGTTAGGATGTCCACAGGTCAAAGTTAAAGCTAACCCCAAAAGTGCACCACCAGCAACACGGCGCCGGCTGGGTGCAGAGGTCAAAGTTGGTGTCGTGTTTACGATGGAATCCTATTCAGTAGAAAGCAGATTGCAGGTAAGTACCCAAAGTTCCAGGACACAGGCCTGGGGGGGTTTAGGTCAGCACCTGTGGAGGTCACAGGTTCACATCAAACACACACCTCAGCAGATCAGGGGCGGCCGGGTGCAGGGTGCCAACACAGAGATGGGCACCCAATGCTTTTCTTTAGGGTGATCGGGGGGGGTCACAAAAGATACTGCAGGCTGGATCCCAGGGGGTTGGTTCCGGGAAACCAAAGGCTGGACAGATAGGGGAGCCACCTGCTGGACGTTGCTGGACCGTCAGTCAGATTCCCCAATGCCAGGGGGCTGCAGGTGCAGGGGTCTCCTTGGGCGTCTGGTATCGTTGTCAGGTCCAGTCGCAGTCAGAGGGGTCCACTGGATTCAGGCTGCAGGCATTGTTGTTTTGGCCAGGAGGGGTCATCCCAGGGTAGTCTCTAAGTCGGAATCGCCAGAGGACCTTCTCTGGACTGGTGGGCCACCTGGATTCAGGCCGTGGACGTCTGGTGCAGAGTGGGCAGGGCTCATGGTTCTGAAGTCCTTTTGGAGGGTTTCTTCTGGACAGGGCAGCTGTCCTCTGGAGTTCTTGATCCTCTGGTGGGCAGGCAGTCCTCTGGTGGTTTGTGGAGGTTGCTGGTCCTGCAGCATGCATCGCCGTTTTGGAGCAGGAGTCTTGAAGCTGCAGACAGGCCGGTAGGACTGGTGCCAAATCATTTGTTGTCTGGAGTCTTAACTGCTGGGGTCGACTTGGCAGGCCTTCTTTCTTCTTGAGGTTGCCAGGAATATGTTGAGTAAGGTTCAGGGGTGCCCCTAAATACTAGATTTAGGGCCGCTACAGGGTTCAGAGGGCTGTAGCCACTGGCAATTGTCCCTTAGGCTACACCCTCCTAAGCCCACTCACTTTGGGGAGGAGGCATATTCCTATCCCTATTGGTCCCTCTCCTCCAAACCAAGAGGGAGGATTCTGCAAGGTGTTGGGGAGGTGGTCACTTAAGTTCTGGACACCTTAGGGGTGGTCCCAGTTGAAGTGGTCACTCTTCCTTGTTTTTCCTAATTTTTGCGTTGGACCTGCTGCCAAAAGTGGGGCTTGGTCTGGGGGGTGGGCATCTCCACTAGTTGGAGGCCTGAGCCTTTGAAGCACACCACCAGGTGTTACACTTCTTGCAGGGGGGGAGGTATGAAGCACCTCCGCCAAGAGCAGTCTTTGTTTCTGACCCCAGAGATGACAGCATGTAGGCTCTCACCCTGTGGAGGGGGTGGGTGGGTCAGAAGCTTGTCTGTTAGTGGTAGGCTGGCGCAGACTGGTCAGTCCTACACTAAAGGGTTGGGTAAAATAGAGTGGGCATCTCTAAGATGCCATCTGAGTGCATTTTGCAATAAATCCAACACTGACATCAGTGTGGGTTTATTGTGCTGAGAAGTTTGATACCAAACTTAGTCTTCGGCGATGAAACGATCATGGAGCTGTGAAGTTTGTAATGACAAACTCTCTGCCCATGTACTTAATATGGCCACGATGCACTTAAAATGTCTAAGAATTAACTTAGACACTGTATGGGTATATTGCTCATGCAGCTGTACCCTCACCTGTGGTATAGTGCACCCTGCCTTAGGGCTTTAGGGCCTGCTAGAGGGGTGACTTAACCTATGCCACAGGCAGTGGTTTGTGGGTATGACACCATTGAATGGCTGCCATATCGACTTTACCTTTTTTGCCCCACCCGCACACAATCTGCAATGGCAGTGTGCATGTGTTTTGTAAGGGGTACCTTAGGGTGACACAATAGATGCTGCAGCCCTTAGGGGACCCTCCCTGGCCACAGAGCCCTTAGTACCACTGGTACCTTTTACAAGGGACTTAGCTGTGTGCCAGTGCTGTCCCAATTGTGGAGTTTAGGGGATTGTACAGTTTAGGGAAATAAGAATGATGCTGAGGCCTGGTTAGGAGGATCCCAGCACACACTCAGTCAAGTTAGCATCAATATCAGGTAAAAAGTGGGTGGGGTAACCATGCCAGAAGGGGCACTTTCCTTCAGGGCTAACAAGTCCACAAGTGGGAACTCCACCTGCAAGTCCTCCTCTAATACTTCCAGAGTTGGGGACAGCTGCAAATAGACCTCTTTACCCTAGGAGAAAACACCAAATACCCAATCTTCGCCTCCAGGTTTCCAAATCCACAGTCAAAGAGCAACGCACTGTGGATGATTTGGTCAGGGATATTTTTTTAGGCTTTTCAACCTCTCCCACTGCTTCCATTTGTGGTTTGCGAACTTAGGCAGACATCTCTCACCCCTATCCTTGTGGTATCCACGTGAGCATGACAACCATGGTTCACCACACTTCTCGAACTGTTAGTGGTTCCCTATGAAGCACTGCTGAACAGGCAGGGCCTTCTCAGGCAGAACCATATGGAAGTCAGACACCCAGATTCCCCCCAACCTTGCGATTTGGCTCCTGAAGTCCTAGAATTTGGTTACCTCAGTCTACCACAACAATGTTATAGACATTCTCAAAGAAGCGCACAGTCCTACTACTCAGCCTTGTTAAGCTGCTTATTGGAAAAGATTTGTTCACTATTGTCATTTGAAACGCATTGATCCCTTAGCGGTACAAGACATTGTCTGCTACTTATGTTATTTGCATACCTCTGGTCTAGCTTCTACATCTATAAGGCTACACCTAACGGTGGTGGCAGCATACCTATAAAATAAGCAACGCACTTCCCTATTCATAATTCCAGTCATGAAAGACTTTTTGGAACGTCTTAAGAGTCATTCCTCCCAGGGTGCCAACAGCTCCCACATGAAGTCTCAATATTGTATTAACAAGGTTATTAGGCTCCACATTTAAGCCCCTCCAATCCTGCCCTCTCCAGTTTTTATCCTGGAAGATAACATTCCTGGTCGCTGTCACTTTGCTTAGACATGTCAGCGAGCTTCAGGCACTAACTTTAGAAGAACCCTTCTTCCAAATGCACAGGGACAGGCTAGTACTTCACACAACCCCAAATTTATCCCAAAGATAGTTTCACAATTCCACCTTAATCAGTCTTTTTTTTTACCCAGCTTGACTGGGTTGCAGAAAGGGCTGTGCACACGTTAGATGTAAAACAAGTTCTCATGTGTTACATTGACAGGACTAAATCATTCAGATAGGCACAGCAACTATGTTGCTTTCTCAAAACCTCACAAAAGAAAGGCCATTTCCAAATCAGACATTGCACAATGGATTGTTAAATGCACTCAAACATACTATGCTAAAAGAACTGTACTCTTTCTTCCTAGATCTCACTCCTCTTCTATAAAAGGAGCTTCATTGGCCTGTAGCTGACATATGTGAAGCAGCTACATGGTCCATACCTCATACTTTTACAGACCATTACTGTGTAGATGAACTGGCCTGTCAGAAGCCAGCCGTGGCCAAGCAGGTCCACGTCTACAATTTGAAACAACTGTAACTCCTACTGGCTAGCCACTGCTTATGGCAGAGGACTACTTTACAGTCTGTGCTAAGCATGTGTTTCTACAGCCACACATTCCTCGAACGGAAAATGTTACTTACCCAGTAAGCATCTGTTTGCTGCATGTAGTATTGTAGATTCACATGCACCCACCCTCCTCCCTGGACACCTAAGATTGTTGGTTATTTTTTACTATTTCTCACAAACTCCTTTCTCATAGACATCTCTTTATACTATGCTTTGTTCCGCGTTTCATCCTCAACCGCCATGGGGGAAATCAATGTAACAATGGAGTCAATGACCTTGTGCATTACCAACAAGAGGAGTCACACTACTTTGTGACTTGAAAAACTTTCTTTGAAGAAAACGTGCACACATCAGAGTCCAACACTAGAGGACAGGATTATGCTAACATGTGAATCTACAGCACTACATGCCACAAACATATGCTGACTGGGTAAGTAACGTTTTCCTTCCTGATCCAGTCTAGTGCCTGAGATTCAAAGACTGACGTTTCTATATAAAGGTATATAAATCAATAGAATGTTAACGAAGGTAAGTAACTATTTGTCATTGAGCAATAAATATAATACAAGTATCTAAAATAGCATAATTTGTGTGGGTTTTATAGTATTTGTGTTTTTAATAGAATACTGTGGAGGATGTTATTCTTTATAAATCGAACTTATACTGATGTTATTAATCCCTGACTAATACATACTTGCATAACTAAATTGCTTCCTAGCATAAATCGTCCCTTGTTTCTTTTACATAGCCAAGATGAGGGGGACCAGGAATGTTTTCCAGTTTTCCATTCGTCCCCTCCACCATCCCCTTTTCTTTCTGCCATATTGGCAGCTTTCCAGCCTGTAGCATATGATGATGAAGAAGAAGCCTGGCGCTATCACGTCAATCAGATGCTGTCAGAGACTGATGGAGCTTGTGCAGTTAACACATTTCATGTGTTCTCTAAATTATTTCAAGTAAGTGACAATCCAGTCCAGTCTAGCTTTGTCCTGACACTTATAGTTCTTTTAACACAAATTTCAAAATATCTGTTGGCTTTACTTCTGTTCTTTTGAGCTTTGTGTCTTGCGGGAACAATGTGAAATACAGTGTTTTGTAGCGATATCACAGGGGAAGACAAAAAACAAATGTTTTCCATCTCTTTGTAGTCGATTGTGCTGTGTCACAGATAATACTTCTGCCCCTTGATACGTATATTTAAAATATGACTTTCTAAAACAATCCGATCAATTTTTTGGTAGTGATATCACAAGGGAAGTTCTTCATCTCTCTTTATAGTCAATTGTGCTATCTGTTAGAGGATATTTCTGCCACTACTTATATGCCTACAAAATATACTGGTCGCCAGAGCAATTATACAATAAAGAACTGGGATATAGCTCCACCATGCAATAGAGCATGCTGACGTGCAATGGAATCTCTTAATTATCAATGGATGATCCCTGGCTGGTAGGGTACCTCCTCTCCCACAGACTGTGGCATTCTTTATCATAGGAGTCTGTCCACACCGAGAGATACTGGCATCTAGATGGGCCCAACTGATCTGCTCGGGAGCTCAAGTTTTTGTCAAAGATAAAGGGATCTGGGATCTGAAGATAAATGTTATGTAGTTGGATAGTCTTGTGGAATTTTATTACAGGGAATCACTGATGAGATTAAAAACCAGTCGTTAAAATAGTTTGAGGTGATTTCAAAAGGAGAATTATCTGCCCTGTTTAGGAGCATTGAAAAATGTTCCTTATCTGGTGTTAGAATGCTTCAAATTAGATTCATTTTTCACATTGAATTGAAAGATGCTGGTTTAGTTTGCTAGCTGGCCTAATAGTTGATGTAGTGGATTGGAAGGTTAGTCAATTTAATCAATTGAAGACAGAGCAGATCACACTTCTAAAATTGCCTCATATTAGGTGGCAGACCCTCATTCATTTTACTTAGATAAATATTTGTTTCATTGTAAACACTTCCTTCTAAACACTGTTAGTTTTCTCGCTTTGGATTCTCCACATGTTAATAAGCCTAGAAAATCTTTTCTGACTCCATGGTCTACGCTGCAGCATATAAAAATAAGATATTTGAGGCCCAGCAGAGAGTAATTGGCCTCTGTCCTACGTTTTTCAGCACTAACAAAAGGGCATAATGTTGGGTTTCAAAACACCCACTATCTGTAATTTTCCTTCTCCATGGGGCATCTTTCACCCCTTCCAACTTCTCCGCCGGCACCCTTTGCCAAGCAGGATTTTTACTGACAGGTAAATCTGTTCTTTTTTATCAATTTAAGTATTTGTTTTCAATGCTTTTCCTCATTGACTACCTTTTTATGTGTGTGTTAATATTAAATCCATAATTACTCTGTTCTGTCCCTTTTTAAATATAAAGTGCTGAGATGCAGGTCTTTTATGCTGTGCTTCAACTATGACCACAAAATGGCAAGAGTCACACAGATATGTTACACTCATGAAACAGCTGCTCTACGACTTACTCCAAATGCAAGCACATGAAACTCACATCTTTCCATAAGAGAGAAGCCAAAGCCCTGACTCCAAGGTCTTGCTTTATATGAGCTGCCTTACTAATCATGCTGAAGAGGTCTCTGTGGCTCCAGCCACCTTTCAGGCACTGGGTGCTCTAAAGAAGAACATCAAATCTACCTTGCAATACTAGTTTTAAAATATAGGTATTTGCTCTTCTAGGAGAAAAGTCCACTGTAGAAGAATACCATCTAATAGAAACATGTGTCAGCAGAGTTCTCTTTTTGAATTTTCTCTTTATGTACTAAAATGGATCCAGAAATTCAGTGTAGGTATTGCTCTTGCCAGCAATGAAGCAAATACACCAATTGTGCTGGATCCATAACACCCTGAAAATGACAGAATGGAGTCACATGTAAGTGCCACCCCTGCGCGCTCGAATACCTTTCTTTCCACACTTTCCAACATGGTTCGTGATCTCTGCTTTTAACTTTGTCAATTCTGTTGATTCCTCCAACCATATTTTTCCACAGTGTGGTAGGGAATAATGTCCCCACTTAAAACAAAAGGACTCGAGCCATCTTGCAACTGAAGAAAGCAGATGCCAGTCAGGCACTCGCACCAGATGTAAATTTGGTGCCTGGGCTTCAGATTCAACACCAGTGCGCATTAATACTAGGAGGCAGAGTTGTAGGTCAGCACACATAAGTAGTAGCCTTGGCCCTTGTGCAGATTGTGCTCCCACTCAGGTCGCTGGCCCAGTTTTGGTTGCAGTCCAGGTCCCTCCTGCAACTGCTCCACTTTCCGCCCAAAGTCCTCTGGTAACTCCAAGATTCAACCCCATCTTGCAACTCAGACTACACAGAGAAGTTGTAAGTGCATCAAGATGTCATTCAAACTCCATCTTAGACATTAGCCTCAGAGCTGATAACTCAGTTGGTCATGATGCGCCCCGTGTTTCTCGGACTGTTTAGCGCACAACAGATAAAGGTCTTTAAAGAGACCATGTTGCAAATTTTCAGTGCTCTTTTATCTCCCTTCTGGCACAGGACCCTCCCAATGTATTATCGCTGGTGGGTCCCTTACTGCTTCGGTCTGTCCCCTCTGGACCCACCACAGAGCCTGTACTGACTACGGTACAGACTTTCACTCTGGGCTAGAGATCCATCTAAGTTCCGGATGCCACTGGTATCAGGGAATGATCCAGTGCAGATGCCCAGGTCTGACCCCTAATCGACATCCGCTTGTGCACGACCAATATTCAACTATAAGATTACAGCAGCACAAGCTGTTATTATGCACCCATAGTCCAAACAAGTGTGTCTACTGCATCGCAGCTACCAGCAAGAGGCTCCGTTTTCTTTTTAATTCTGACTCTGATTTTGTGCAGGAGCAGGATGTACGCCAGGCTGTTGATGATGATGATGATGGTTAGGAGGACGATTTGTTCCCCCCTCATGATATGATGCCTTATCTCTTGATTCACAAAATGCCAGTGGGCTTAATAACTCTTCTTAAACAGAGCTTGACTCACCACATGGGCCACAACAGAAGAGAATGTTTCATTTGCAGTGGTGATTTGGTTTACATGTGCCCTTCACTGAGATTAAAACAAATGTTGTGATAGAAGTGCTACAATCTCGGCTGGCGATATCTGATGGAGACTTCTAGTTGCAGATTCCTTACCTTAGAATTTCCCCCAGGCATCAGTCTGGATCTGGAGATTTTTCTCAAGGAGTACCCCTGTATGCCGTTAGGTGGTGTTGGTGAGCTCCACATCCATCATCAGCTTTATGCGCACCAGACATGACTTTGCAGGTCCTATAAAGGTGTCACTCTGCACGCTGACATCAGTTCTTTTCTTTCCACACCAGCCAATATTGATCTGAGAATAGCGACCCCTCGGTCACTTTTTGACTGGTCTTTTTGTTGAAGATTTTTGAGTGTTTACACTCATGGGTCTTCAAGGATGTTGTCATGTAAGACCAGGTTCAAGCCCTGCAGCTCCTGTCATCAGGCGATGTCTGAGACGGATCCGCAATTCATGTGCTTGTGGTGTTTGGAATGCGAGCATGACCCGAAGTAGTGCTCAGCGTGTCGGGTCATGAACCCGAAAGCTTTGAATAAGCGGTCCCTAAAGCTACTTGCAGCCCGGCGCTCTGCTCTGCATCGCTCTCGGTCAAAAGGAAGGTCCCGAGAATGGTTGTGGATGCCCCATTCTTTGGCATCCCACTCCAAGTCTTTGGAGCAGTCGGGTAAGAGGCACAAGAAGTCATCAAAGAAGAACAAGTGTTCTTAGACTTCATCCCGTCCATCGGCCAATGAGAAGGGGAAAGTTGGCATTGTAGCTGAAGGCCTCCGTCCTCGGACACTACATTTGGATTGGCTTCCCTGCCTCCCTGGGCTTTCTGGGAGCTGGAGCGACCCCTGCCCAACTTAGAGTTTTATGAGGTCATGTGCCTCATCTTTGGGTAGCCCAACTCTGCTGCAGTGCCCTCGAGCCCTGGTGGGCGGCAGGGCCCCCTTGGGTTCTGCTGCTTTGGCTCCAGTGGGGACCTGGGGATCCGTTCCCCGATCCCAACTGACATCGATCATACCACCTCAACCTTCCCAATGTCTGTTCCGATGTCAATGCTCTCAGCACCATCTGTGCTGTCGACCCCATCCGTATTGGTAACTCTGACACGTAGCCAGATCAGTGTTGCGCGACACTGACTTCGGCAGGGGTCTTGCACCTTATGTCTGATCCTTATGGGTTGGGGTACAGTGAGGAATGGGAGGGGTCACTGGACCCATTAGAATCCCTGCTCCAAGATCCTATTAACTGGGATATGGACCTGGGTATGAGGCCAGTGGTCTAGGTACTTCCCCTGCCACTGAGGGAGTGTCATATTCAGTGGTGGTGCAAAGATCGGCCAAGGTCCTCGACCTCGAGCAACCTTCGGTGGCAGTCAGGACTAACAGGAAAATTGCCTGCCGCCATAGACCTGCTCCGAATCACCTAGCGTTCCTGACGCAACACCCCACTCCTGAGAGCTTGGTTATTCAAGCCTCTACGTCCCAGGGCTCATTCCCTTCTGCACCCCTGAATATGGAATCCAAGAGGCTGGACCAACTTGGGAAGAAAATATTCTCTTTCTCCAGCCTTGCATTGCAGTCCGTGAACCCCGCAAACCTTTTGGACTGTTATACCTATACTCTATGGGACACAGTTGCTTCCACAGGTTCTGGAGGAGGCCCAGGCCATTCTCTCCCAAGCTGTTGCAGATGAGAGAGACGCAGCGAAGCTCAAAATCAGATGTAGGCTGGACACAACTGACTCACTGGGTAGAGCAGTTGCATCGACGGTGGCCTTGAGGCACCATTCCTGGTTGAGGATGTCTGCCTTTTTGGGGGATGTCCCATCTACCTTTTTGTACATGCCCATTGGCACTAATCTCTTCGGCGACAAAGCAGACTCGGCGCTTGTGCACTTCAAGGAGTCTTGTGTTACAGCCAGGTCCTTGGGCCTCACAGCTTCCCCTCGCCCCCTTAAGTCTGCTTTCTGCCCTTTCATGGCCACAGGAGGAGTGATCCATAATGTCCATTCCCCTCCATCCACCATGTCGTGCATGATACCCAACCTCTGTGTGGCAGAGGTCGTGAGATCTACCGTCCCCGTGGATGAGGGAGCCAGCGGTCTGGCCAGCCCACTGTCCCCCCTTCTTGATCAAGGGAGCCATAGAGAGGGTCCCTGTGCCAGAAGTCCCTCCACCAAAAGTTGGACAGCTGGCAGAGGGGACTAAGAGGACTACTCCAGACCACCACCCATGATGCAAGATCCATGCAGCTCAGCAGGAGAGGGGAGCCACGCAGCCGGTCGTTGCTTGTTGTAGGTGCCTGAAGTTGCAGGAGAGTGACTTCTTTACTCCAAGGGAGATTCCTTCCTATTCTTGTGCAGGCTGAAGAGTTGCACTTTTCTGAGGATGCACGGCTGGAGAAATGTTGCAAGGCTGGCAGGAGACGTGGAAACAAAGTTGCAGAAGAGTCTTCTTCATTGTAGCAGCGTTTGTCAGTTCCTGGAGGGTCCAGTCGTGGTTCTAATGGCCAGAAGTCGAAGCCGAGGTTGCAGAGGAGTCCTACTGGAATCTTGCAAGCCAATTCCTAGAACCCACCCAAGAGAGGAAGACTAAATAGCCCTGAAAGGGGGATTGGTCACCTTACCAGGTAGGCACCGATCAGGAGGGGGCTCTGACGTCACTTGCCTGGCCTGGCCACTCAGATGCTCCCAGAGTTTCCTGCCAACCTTAGAAATAGGATGGCAGAACCCAGGGACCCTCTGGAGGAGCTCTGGGCACCACCCCTGGGGTGGTGATGAACAGGGAAGTGGTCACTCCCCTTTCCATTATCCAGTTTCGGCTAGAGCAGGGACTGGAGGTCCCTGAACCGGTGTGGACTGGTTTATGCACAGAGGACACCAAATGTGCCCTTCAAAGCAAACCAGTGGCTTGGGGAGGCTACCCCTCCCAAGCCAGTCACACATATTTCCAAAGAGAAGAGGGTGTTACCTCCCTCTCCCAAAGGAAATCCTTTGTTCTGCCTTCCTGGGCTTGATCAGATCAAGCAGTAGGAGGGCAAAACCTGTCTGAGGGGTGGCTACAGCTGCGCTACCCGGAAACCCTGTAAGACTGGTGGTAGCAATGCTTGGGGTCCTCTAAGGAGTCCCGAGACTGCATGAAATCCTACTTCTAAAACTTGCAACAGTATTGTGGTATGATTCCGACATGTTTGATAACACACATGCCCAGGTTCGGTGTTACCATTCCGTAGCTGGACATAGGCAGTGACCTATGTCCAGTACACAAATAAAATGGTGTCCCCGCTCTCGCGAAGTCCAGTAAAATGGGGCTGGAGTTTGTGGGGCCACCTCTGCTAGTGCAGGGGTGCCCTCACACACAGGTACCTGCATCATGCCTTCTGGGCTGAGAGGACATTCTATATGGGTGACTTATAGTGACCTGGTGCAGTGACTTGCAGTCAAAACGGGTGCGTGTACCCGGTTTACGCAGACTGCAATGGCAGGCCTGCAAAACCCTTTGCATGGGCTCCCTATGGGTGGTGCAGAATAACTGCTGCAGCCCATAGGGATCCCCTGGAACCCCAATGCCCTGTGTCCCTAGGTACCATATAGCAGGGACTTACATGGGGGGACCAGTATGCCAATTGTGAGAAGAAAAACGTACAGTTTAGAGAAGGGAGCAAAACTACTGGGGTCCTGGTTAGCAGGAACCCAGTAGACCCCGTCAAACATACTGACAAGCAGGCAAACAGTGGGGGTTACCAAGCTAGAAAGAGGCTACTTTACTACAATTTGGCATTGAAAGCATTTCTTCCCTTTCTCAAAGGGAAAGTAGTGTAGGTGTTCATGGACAACATCACTGTCATGTGGTACTGCAACAAGGAGAAATGCAAAGCTCTTGCAATACCACTGTAGTCACACAGTACTCACACACATGAATGAAAATATTCAGTGTTACTAAAATAAAGGTACTTTATTTTTGTGACACAAATGCCAAAAATACCTTGGAGACTATACTCCCTTAAGAGGTAAGTAATATATACACTACAGGGAGTGCAGAATTATTAGGCAAATGAGTATTTTGACCACATCATCCTCTTTATGCATGTTGTCTTACTCCAAGCTGTATAGGCTCGAAAGCCTACTACCAATTAAGCATATTAGGTGATGTGCATCTCTGTAATGAGAAGGGGTGTGGTCTAATGACATCAACACCCTATATCAGGTGTGCATAATTATTAGGCAACTTCCTTTCCTTTGGCAAAATGGGTCAAAAGAAGGACTTGACAGGCTCAGAAAAGTCAAAAATAGTGAGATATCTTGCAGAGGGATGCAGCACTCTTAAAATTGCAAAGCTTCTGAAGCGTGATCATCGAACAATCAAGCGTTACATTCAAAATAGTCAACAGGGTCGCAAGAAGCGTGTGGAAAAACCAAGGCGCAAAATAACTGCCCATGAACTGAGAAAAGTCAAGCGTGCAGCTGCCACGATGCCACTTGCCACCAGTTTGGCCATATTTCAGAGCTGCAACATCACTGGAGTGCCCAAAAGCACAAGGTGTGCAATACTCAGAGACATGGCCAAGGTAAGAAAGGCTGAAATACGACCACCACTGAACAAGACACACAAGCTGAAACGTCAAGACTGGGCCAAGAAATATCTCAAGACTGATTTTTCTAAGGTTTTATGGACTGATGAAATGACAGTGAGTCTTGATGGGCCAGATGGATGGGCCCGTGGCTGGATTGGTAAAGGGCAGAGAGCTCCAGTCCGACTCAGACGCCAGCAAGGTGGAGGTGGAGTACTGGTTTGGGCTGGTATCATCAAAGATGAGCTTGTGGGGCCTTTTCGGGTTGAGGATGGAGTCAAGCTCAACTCCCAGTCCTACTGCCAGTTCCTGGAAGACACCTTCTTCAAGCAGTGGTACCGGAAGAAGTCTGCATCCTTCAAGAAAAACATGATTTTCATGCAGGACAATGCTCCATCACACGCGTCCAAGTACTCCACAGCGTGGCTGGCAAGAAAGGGTATAAAAGAAGGAAATCTAATGACATGGCCTCCTTGTTCACCTGATCTGAACCCCATTGAGAACCTGTGGTCCATCATCAAATGTGAAATTTACAAGGAGGGAAAACAGTACACCTCTCTGAACAGTGTCTGGGAGGCTGTGGTTGCTGCTGCACGCAATGTTGATGGTGAACAGATCAAAACACTGACAGAATCCATGGATGGCAGGCTTTTGAGTGTCCTTGCAAAGAAAGGTGGCTATATTGGTCACTGATTTGTTTTTGTTTTGTTTTTGAATGTCAGAAATGTATATTTGTGAATGTTGAGATGTTATATTGGTTTCACTGGTAATAATAAATAATTGAAATGGGTATATATTTTTTTTTGTTAAGTTGCCTAATAATTATGCACAGTAATAGTCACCTGCACACACAGATATCCCCCTAACATAGCTAAAACTAAAAACAAACTAAAAACTACTTCCAAAAATATTCAGCTTTGATATTAATGAGTTTTTTGGGTTCATTGAGAACATGGTTGTTGTTCAATAATAAAATTAATCCTCAAAAATACAACTTGCCTAATAATTCTGCACTCCCTGTAGTATCCAAAAACAGGTAGGTAAACAGAAAACAGTGCAAATAGTGAAAATCGCAATAGGTTGCAATGGGCTTGGGGGGACAAAAACCATATACTAAAATGGTGGAATGTGAAAGTCGGTTTCCCACCCAGGCAAGTGTAGTTTGTAGAGGGGCACTGGGGGTGTAAGAGAACACCAAAAGTAATTAATAGAACCCACCCCAGAGCCCAGGAAAACAGGAGTAAATCACAGTAAGTTTCCTGAAACTCACAAGAATTCGTGATAGAAGATTATGCAAGAACCAGAAGAGGCTGCAAGAACGATGGATTCCTGGACTTGAAGACCTATGAAAGAAGGGGACCAAGTCCAAGAAGCACGGAAGAGTCAAGGGAGAACAAGAACCCCTGCAAATCCGGATGAAGGTGCAAAAGAAGAAACACTGGTGAGAAGACAGTCAGTTGTGCACCCAAGAAGACAGATGCGGGTTCCTGGTTGGTGCAGAAGATGTCCCACACCGGATGGATGATTGCAGTCTGGTTTGCGCCGCTGGATTCCGCCAACAAGCCTTGGTGCATGCAAAGGTCGCTGTAAGTGTAAAATGGTGCTGCCCGGGACCAGGAGGGACCTGGTGGGCCTCTACCCAGAAGAGGGAAACAGAGGGGGCTCTGAGCAACTCGGAGAGCCCTCAGAAGCCCATGCAGCGTGCACAGGAGTCCCACAGCAGGGGACAAAGAAGGTGCAATGGAGGCCCACGCAGCACAACACAAAGGTTTCCCACGCTGCTGGAGAAACACTCAGGAAGCTGTGCATCTCAGAATGGCATGTTGGGGGCCTGAGCTGTGCTGTGCACGAAGAACTTCTTGGAAGGCTGCACACAAGCCTTGGCAACTGCAAGTCACGCAGTGCACAGGGGTACTGTCTTGCGTGGGGAGGCAAGCTCTTACCACCACCAAAGTTGGACAGCTGAACCTTGGGACTGTCGGGGTCACTTTAGTCCACTACCCATGTTGCTGGATCCGTACTCGTCCTCTGGAGAGGGGACCCACGCCACCAGTCGTCACTGCAGAGAGATTCCTGATGAACCAGGGAAGTGACTCCTCACTCACGGGAGATTCCTTCGGTTCTTCTGGTGCAGGATGAAGACAGGTAGTCCTCTGAGGATGCACGACCTGGAAACAGTTGCAGTTGCTGGTAGGAGCTGAAGATACAACGTTGCAGATGTTGTCTTTGCTTCTTTGTTGAAGTTTATAGAGTTCCTGGAGGGTTCTGCTGTGGTTCCGTCGGTAGAAGATGAAATAAAGGATGCAGAGGATTCCTGCTGGAGTCTTGTAATCCGAATCTGATGAAACACCCAGGAGAGAGACCCTAAATAGCCCTAAAAGGGGGATTGGTCACCTAACCAGGTAAGCACCTATGAGAGGAGGGCTCTGACGTCACCTGCTGGCCCTGACCACTCAGATGCTCCCAGAGTGCCCCACCACCTTGGAATCCAAGATGGCAAAACCCAGGGACACTCTGGAGGAGCTCTGGGTACCACCCTTGGGGTGGTGATGGACAGGGTAGTGGTCACTCCCCTTTCCTTTGTCCATTTTCGTGCCAGAGCAGGGACTGGGGGCCCCTGAACTGGTGTAGACTGAACTAGGCAAGGAGGGCACCATCTGTGTCCTTCAAAGCATTTCCAGAGGCTCTGGGAGGATACCCCTCCAATGCCTGTAACACCTATTTCCAAAGGGAGAGGGTGTAACACCCCTCTCCCAAAAGAAATCGTTTGTTCTGCCTTCCTGGGCTTGAGATGTTCAAGCAACCGGAGGGCAGATACCAGTCTGTGAGGTGGCAGCAGCTGGGGCTGCCTGGAAAACCTCTGAAGGCTGGTATGGCAGTACTGGGGGTCCATAGTGGAGCCACTAGAGTGCATGGGATTGTGCAACCAATACTAGAATCAGTATTTGGGTACAATTCCCAGTTGTTAGACACCTTACATTGCCATATTCGGGGTTACCATTGTGAAGCTGGACATAGGTATTGACCTATGTGTAGTGCACACGTAAAATGGCGTCCCCGCACTCACGGAATCTGGGAAAATGGTCATGGACGACGCAGGGCACCTCTGCTAGTGCAGGGGTGCCCTCACACAAAGGTACTTTACACCCTGCCTTAAGGGTTGGAAGGCCTGACATATAGGTGACTTATAAGTGACCTTGGGCAGTGTAAATGGCTGTGAAATGGTGCATGCACCATTTCACCCAGGCTGCAGTGGCAGTCCTGTAGAAGCCTTTTTATAGGCTCCCTGTGGGTGGCAAAAGTAATGCTGTAGCCCATAGGGATCCCCTGGAACCGCAATGCACTGGGTACTTAAGTACCATATACTAGGGACTTATAATGGGTGACCAGTATACCAATTTGGTATGAAATACTGGGTTGCCAGTATGTAGTGACAGATTTGAGAGGAGAGAGAGGGCATAAGCACTGGGGCCTTGGTTAGCAGGACTCCAGTGACACAGTCAAGCATACTGACAAAAACAATGAAACATACTGACAAGCAGGCCAAAAACTTAAGCACTGGGGTCTTGGCTAGCGGGGTCCCAGTGACACAGTCAAAACACACTGACATCAGGCAGAAATTGGGGGTAACATGCTGTAAGTAAATGCCTCCTTGGCATGGTTACCCCCTGACTTTTTGCCTTTGCTGATGCTAAGTTATGATTTGAAAGTGTGCTGGGACCCTGCTAACCAGGCCCCAGCACCAGTGTTCTTTCCCTAAACTGTACCTTTGTCTCCACAATTGGCACAACCCTGGCACTCGGGTAAGTCCCTTGTAACTGGTACCCCTGGTACCAAGGGCCCTGATGCCAGAGAAGGTCTCTAAGGGCTGCAGCATGTCTTATGCCACCCTAGGGACCCCTCACTCAGCACATACACACTGCTTCACAGCTTGTGTGTGCTAGTGGGGAGAAAATGACTAAGTCGACATGGCACTCCCCTCAGAGTGCCATGCCAACCTCACACTGCCTGTGGCATAGGTAAGTCACCCCTCTAGCAGGCCTTAAACCCTAAGAAAGGGTGCACTATACCACAGGTGAGGGCATAGGTGCATGAGCACTATGCCCCCACAGTGTCTAAGCAAACCCTTAGACATTGTAAGTGCAGGGTAGCCATAAGAGTATATGGTCTGGGAGTCTGTAAAACATGAACTCCACAGCACCATAATGGCTACACTGAAAACTGGGAAGTTTGGTATCAAACTTCTCAGCACAATAAATGCACACTGATGCCAGTGTGCACTTTATTGTAAAATACACCCAGAGGGCATCTTAGAGATGCCCCCTGAAAACATACCCGACTTCCAGTGTGGGCTGACTAGTTTTACCAGCCTGCCACACACCAGACATGTTGCTGGCCACATGGGGAGAGTGCCTTTGTCACTCTGTGGCCAGGAACAAAGCCTGTACTGGGTGGAGGTGCTTCTCTCCTCCCCCTGCAGGAACTGTAACACCTGGCGGTGAGCCTCAAAGGCTCACCCCTTTTGTTACAGCACCACAGGGCATCCCAGCTAGTGGAGATGCCCGCCCCTCCGGCCACTGCCCCCACTTTTGGCGGCAAGGCTGGAGGAGATAATGAGGAAAACAAGGAGGAGTCACCCCCCAGTCAGGACAGCCCCTAAGGTGTCCTGAGCTGAGGTGACTTACTTTTAGAAATCCTCCATCTTGTAGAAGGAGGATTCCCCCAATAGGAGTAGGGATGTGCCCCCCTCCCCACAGGGAGGAGGCACAAAGAGGGTGTAGCCACCCTCAGGGCCAGTAGCCATTGGCTACTGCCCTCCCAGACCTAAACACACCCCTAAATTCAGTATTTAGAAGCTCCCAGAACCAAAGAAGACAGATTCCTGCAACCTAAAAAAGAAGGATTGCTGACCTGAAGCCCTGCAGTGAAGACGGAGACGACAACTTGTTTGGCCGCAGCCCCACCGGCCTCCCTACTTCGAAGAAAACTGCAACAGCGACGCATACATCCAACAGGGTCCAGCGACCTCTGAAGCCTCAGAGGACTACCCTGCATCTAAAGGACCAAGAAGCTCCCGAGAACAGCGGCCCTGTTCAAGAAACTGCAACTCTTTGCAACAAAGAAGCAACTTTTAAAGACCACACATTTCCCGTCAGAAGCGTGAGACCTTCAACTCTGCACCCGTCGCCCCCAACTCATCCTGTGGAAAACTAACACTACAGGGAGGACTCCCTGGCGACTGCGAGTCCGTGAGTAGCCAGAGTTGACCCCCCTGAGCCCCCACAGCGACGCCTGGAGAGGAAACCCAGAGGCTCCCCATGATCGCGACTGCCTGCTTCAAGGAACCCTACGCCTGGGACCAGCACTGCACCCGCAGCCCCCAGGACCTGAAGGTACCAAACTCCAGTGCAGGAGCGACCCTCTGCCTAGCCCAGGTGGTGGCTAACCCGAGGAGCCGCCCCCCCACCCCCCTGTGCCTGCCTGCCTCGTTGAAGAGACCCCCGGGTCTCCCCATTGATTCCTATCTGAAACCCGACGCCTGTTTGCACTCTGCACCTGGCTGTCCCTGTGCCGCTGAGGGTGTACTTTCTGTGCTTGCTTGTGTCCCCCCCCCCCCCCCCCCCAGTGCCCTACAAAACCCCCCTGGTCTGCCCTCGGAAGACGCAGGTACTTACCTTCTGGCAGACTGGAACCGGGGCACCCCTAGTCCCATTGAAGCCTATGTGTTTTGGGCACCACTTTGACCTGCACCTGACTGGCCCTAAGCTGCTGGTGTGGTAACTTTGGGGTTGCCTTGAACCCCGAACGGTGCGCTACCTTGGACCCAACTTTGAACCCTGTAAGTGTTTTACTTACCTGTGAATTTAACAAATACTTACCTCCCCCAGGAACTGTTGATTTTTGCACTGTGCCCATTTTTAAAATAGCTTATTGCCATTTTTGTCAAAACTGTACATGCTATTGTGATTATTCAACGTTCCTAGAAGACCTGAGTGAAATACCTTTCATTTAAAGTATTGTAAATCCTGAACCTGTGGTTCTTAAAATAAACTAAGAAAATATATTTTTCTATACAAAAACCTATTGGCCTGGAATTTGTCTTTGAGTGTGTGTTCCTCATTTATTGCCTGTGTGTGTACAACAAATGCTTAACACTACCCTCTGATAAGCTCACTGCTCGACCACACTACCACAAAATAGAGCATTAGAATTGTTGGACCTGGCTTTTTGACAGGGACATCCCCAAACTTTTTGCTTCCTTCCTCCTATTTTTTCTGACCTGTTGTTGTTGGCTTTTGACCTCTGGGCACTTTACCACTGCTAACCAGTGCTAAAGTGCATATGCTCTCTGTGTAAATTGTACTACTGATTGGTTTATCCATGATTGACTATTTAATTTACTTGTAAGTCCCTGGTAGAGTGCACTACATGTGCCTAGGGCAGGTAGATTAAATGCTACTAGTGGGCCTGCAGCACTGGTTGTGCCACCCACCTCAGTAGCCATTGCAAGACCTGTGTGTGCAGTTTCACTGCCACTTCGATTTGGCATTTAAAGGTACTTGCCAAGCCTAGAACTCCCCTTTTTCTATACATAAGTCACCCCTAATGTGTGCCCTAGGTAACCCCTAGAGCAGGATGCTGTGTGGGTAAAAGGCAGGACATGTACTTGTGTGGTTATATTTCCTGGTAGTGTAAAACTCCTAAATTCGTTTTTACACTACTGTGAGGCCTGCTCCCTTCATAGGCTAACATTGGGGCTGCTCTCACACATTGTTGAAGTGGCAGCTGCTGATCTGAAAGGAGCAGGAAGGTCATATTTAGTATGGCCAGAATGGTAATATAAAATCCTGCTGACTGGTGAAGTCGGATTTAATATTACTATTCTAGAAATGCCACTTTTAGAAAGTGAGCATTTCTTTGCACTAAAATCTTGTTGTGCCCTTCAATCCACGTCTGGCTAGGTTTAGTTGACAGCTCCTTGTGCATTCACTCAGACACACCCCAAACACAGGGTACTCCGCCTCACTTGCATACATCTGCATTTTGAATGGGTCTTCCTGTGCTGGGAGGGTGGAGGGCCTGCCCTCACACAAAGGACTGCCACACCCCCTACTGGGACTCTGGCAGACAGGATTGAACTGAAAGGGGGCTTGGTGCATTTCTTAGAGACTCTTTGAAGTCACCCCCACTTCAAAGGCACAACTTAGTATAAAACAGGGCCTCTGCCCTACCTCATCAGACACTTGCTGGAGAAGAAACCTGAACCAGAAACTACATCCTGCCAAGAAGAACTGCCTGGCTGCTCAAAGGACTCACCTGTCTGCTTTTCTACAAAGGACTGCTGCCTTGCTGTTGGCCTGCTGCCTTGCTGAACTCTTGTCTGGCTGTAAAAGTGCTCTCCAAGGGCTTGGATAGAGCTTGCCTCCTGTTCCCTGAAGTCTCAGGACCAAAAAGACTTCTCTCTTCCTCTTGGACGCTCCGTGCGCCGAACTTTTCGACGCACAGCTTGTTCCGCGGCAAGAAAAACGCCGCACACCGACGCTGATCGACGCGACGTCTTCGGGACGACCGAAACTTTGACGCATGGCCTCGCAAGGACAACGCCGCCCGACTCCGCAGGAGAAATCGACGCGACGCCTGCCGTGAGATCGAAACTTCGACGCGCAGCCCCGCAGAACGACGCGCAGCCAGAAAACAAGCAGGAAAATCCACGCACAGACCCGGGACATCTGGTACTCCCCGCAAACCACAGTAAGAGACTGTCCGCGTGCCGGAAAACGACGCCCGACTCCCCGCGTGGAAAATAACGACGCAAGTCTGTGTGTGCTGAGGAGAAATCAACGCACACACCAGTTTTCCACGCACCTCTTCTCCTGTGGCCCTCTGAGGAGATTTTCCACCAGAAACCAGGTACTTTGTGTTTGAAAGAGACTTTGTTTACTTTCTAAAGACTTAGGACACTTTCTATCACTTTTCAGTGATATCTTTACAAATTCGTATTGCAACTTTGATCGTTTTGACTTGAAGATACCCAGATAAATATTATATATTTTTCTAAATACTGTGTGGTGTATTTTTGTGGTGATATGCTATGGTGTTGTATGATTTATTGCACAAATGCTTTACACATTGCCTTGTAAGTTAACCCTGACTGCTCGTGCCAAGCTACCGGAGGGTGAGCACAGGCTGATTTTGGATTGTGTGTGACTTACCCTGACTAGAGTGAGGGTTCTTGCTTGGACAGAGGGCAACCTGACTGCCAACCAAAAACCCCATTTCTAACAAGAATTATCTCTTTTTGCCACTATCTTACGTCTAAGGGGAACCCTTGGAATCTGTGCACACTATTTCTTACTGTGAAATAGTATATACAGAGCCAACTTCCTACACATGCCAAAAGGAGAGTACTTTCCTACACTGGTATAAGGTGACAACAACATCATAGGTGCTCACCACACACCAGGCCAGCTTCCTACAAGCATTACATCTGTTTGCAAGGTGATTGAGCTGCAGGCAGTCATTGAAACTGCCCTACCTTTCCATCTATCCTGACAAAGTGGTACTTCGCACCAGGGCTTCCTTTTAGGCAAAAGTGGTCATGCCCTTTCATGTAGGCCAATCCATCACCTTGCCTGCTTCTTATGCACCACACATCCTTCTAAGGAAAAGGCGAGACTCCACTGCCTGGATCCAAATAGAGCGTTTGCGTTCTACCTTGATCGTACAAAAAAGTTCCGGGTGGATGATCAACTCTTTGTCGGTTTCGTCAATGTGAAGAAGTAACCAAAAACAAACAGCATATAATGCTGCTTAACTATGGCCACCCCTCGGTTATGCCCCTTATGACAGATGTGTGTGAACTCACCTTGTCCCACCACCCATCCCCGGTTGCCTATTCACACGCCTCTGTATAGTGTCCATTGAGTCCATATTTTGTCATACTCTTGGGGCAACCCCACCTCTGATAAATTACCTGCTCTGCGCGCAGGCACTAATCCATGTTCTTGTCCAAGTCATGAATTTCTTGGGGCCTAGTCTCTCCCCATGCTCTTGCGATGTCTTTTGTCCACTCCTGTCGCTAGCATCAGCCAAATCTTCTGATAACATGGCTGCGTTTCCTCCCCCGTTATATGTAACACCAGCCATCAGTGTGACCGTGAGCCCCGTTACTTGGGCCGTCGTTTGTACCAACTGTTTCCAAAATTGTTGGATTATGGTCAACTCCATAAGATACACACAGGTCGGATTTGCAGTGGCCCATGCTATGTAGGATGGATCTGGAAACAAATGATCTATGGAGGATTCTAAGTTGTATTAAACAGAATCGGGCACAAATTGCCACCTTTCTAGGTCTCTGGAGGGCCTCCCGCCTGTCATCGTCCTGTATCGTGCTCACGTCACCCTCCCATGCCTCATGGAGAGAACACCAAGGATCGGGGGAGTTATTCGTTTTTTGTAGGTCAGGGAAATCGCTTTTTCAGGCCTGGGGTTCAGGAGCAGCCAGTGCTCCAATGGGATTGATTCAGGGAGCAGGACACCTTCCCATATGTGCCGTCTGAGCAGCTGGATTTACTTGAAGCTTTCTGAGGGCCCCTTCGCATGTTCCTTCTGCTAGTTCTCAAAAGATATCAGCGCCCCTCCCCTACAGATGTCCCCCAAGCATTCAACACCAATTAGTCCCCATTTAGAAAATCCCTTTAGATTGCAGGCTTTGCTTAATTGATCACTAGACCAAAGTGTGGTCACGTTTATTAATTTACCTTCCCACCCCAAGAATTTTGTGGCCTCTCTCCACGCTCACATGGTTGCCTGTGTATGGAGAGGAAGCTTGTCTTCCTGTTTTTGAGTATATAGCATGAAAGGGTATCTTCAGTCGTCCATTGCTGCTCTGTCAACTCCATAGACTGGTTTCTCCATACCAGCAAAAATCCAATGATTTACAGAGGCTAGCTGGGCTGCCCAATAGTATATATGTATATCTGGGACTGCTAAACCACCATTGAACAGTCCTCTTTGTTTACCAAAGGATATATGTGGGGGCTAACCCCGTCCCACAGGACTCTGCGCAGTTCACTATTGATCTTTGTAAAGAAGTCTTTAGACACTTTAAATGGGGTATTTTTAAGAACTTATAATAGGCAGGGAATGGTCATCATTTTACAAAGGGCGACTGGAGCCATCAATGAAAGGGGGAGCTTCCTCTAGTGCACAGCATTATCACAGGTGTTCTAGTTGTGGATTGAGGTTCTTTCTGAGAAACTCTTCCGATTTCCTTGTTACAAGTGTTAACAGATAAGGGAACCCCTCAATGACTAATGGACCCACACAACTTGATGGCTGGATCGATTTGCTGCTGGTTAAAAGGAAGACACTGGATATCTCCCAATTTATTTGGTATCCTGAATAGGTGGAAGATATGCAACAATCTGTCTACTGTAGACTGCATTTTGTGACATAAAGGAGGATATCCACATATAGGGAGATTTGTGCCTCTCACCTACCCCCCTCTGGTATACCCCAATGTGGGGGATCTTGATGCACCCAAGTGGCTAGTGGCTCTAGTTCCAAGGCGAACAACCATGGGGACAACGGGCAGCAGTGTCTCGTGCCACTTTAGAGGGCAAAGGAGCAGGACGTCATCCCGTTGACTCTAAGTCTCACCTTTAGGTCATGATACAGTAGTTTTTACCCAAGCATAGAACTGGGGGCCAAAGCTCAATCTGGTTAGGGCTGCAAATAAGTATGGCCATTCAGTGCTATCGAAGGCCATTCTCGCATTGAGTGAGAGCAAAACAGCTTCCTTCGTATCAGTCCGGTCTAGTTAGACCAGGTTGGCCACCACATGCCGCAGCCTATTAACCAACATTTTAGCCAATACCTTAACCTCGAGGTTCAGTAGTAATATAGGTCCAAAGGCACTGCATGCGGTGTCGACTTGCCTTCTTGAACTAAGACAACAATAGTTGCCATTCTTTGCTCTATCAGGATGGCACCTTCTACCTTGGAAGCCTGGAACATCCCCACCATGTGTGGCACAGTAATATCTGTTACGCTTTTAAAAAGTTCCACGGGCCGGGCATTAGGACCTGCTGCTTTCCCAGATGGTATCTCTCTAATGGCCTTCTACATTTCCTTCACCGTCGGGTCTTTGTTCAGTGCTTCCCTATCTGTACTAGATAGTACATGAAGCAGGAGTCCCTAAGGAGTTCTGTGCCATCACCATAAGTGTGGGCAGTCAGAGAGGAATATGTTTGCTCATAATAGCTGGCAAAGGCCTCAGCTATGGCATTGCCTGTGGTATGTAGAAATACTTCATTGTCACGTATCTCAACCACCCAGTTCCTGCCTCTATCTCTTTTCCAACCAGGCCAACAGTTTGTTAGTTTAATCCTCCACTTCATATATGCACCTCTGCATAGCCTGTGGTCTGTGTGTGGGCTCGCACGTTATTGTCCGCCAAATCTTTCAGCTCCTGCTGCTAAAGTCCGAGTCTGTGACACTGAAGTGGGGTTTACCATGCCCCCTGCTAATGCGTCTGAATCTAATTTAGTAATTTCTTTCTCTAGTCCCTAATACTGAAGACGCCAATGAGTCAATTCTTGACATTGTTGTGTCTCACTATCAACAAGCCATCGTTCCGCCTGAGCCCAACAAAAAGGCTTCTATTCATTTGGGCAATTCTAGACATAGTGGCATTCAAGACTGCTCCTCCCCCTGCAGCATGTCTGGGACATTCAAAGTACGATCCTGATTTTTCAGAATCAGTCCAGGATCTTAAAGAGGACATCTGTGAGGCTTATTAGCCTTCTGCATCCTTCTCCTTTAAAGGGATAGATTACACATTTGAGACCTGTAGGAAGCTGGCCTGATGTGTGGTGAGCCCCTATGGTGTTATCACCTTATACCAGGTCCATGTAGCCCCTATTAGTGAAGTGTAGGCAGTGTCTAGGAAGTCAGGGCTCTCTAGGGGTAGTTGTGCATGAGCAGCCAAGACTTATATAGGAGACATGCAAAGGTTATGCAATATCACTATAGTCACACCTCACTATCACACATGAAAGAACCACACAGTGTTACCAAATTAAAGGCACTTCATTATAGTGACACAACACTAGAATACTTATAGGCAGTTCCCCTCCAACTGGAGGTAAGTAGACACTAGTTATATACACATTAGCAATTGGAAAATACCATAGAAATATCCAGCATTGACAAAAGTATTAGTAAATACTGAGGGCCCTAGGGGAGGGCCAAACCATATACTAAGCAAGTGGAATGCTAGATACAGTCCCCCAACCAAGGATGTGGAGTCCTTACAGGGGAGCTGGAGGAACTTGGAACTCCAAGAGGTGAGTACCCAAGTGACCTGCAGCGACCAGGAGAGCAGAGTTAAGTACCTGGTTTTCCCCCAAAACTAACAGGAGGACTTAGAAGGATTGTGCAAGACACAGACCAGACTGGAAGAACCTAAAGGTGTATTCTGGCATAGAGGACCTGCAACGGATGGGGACCAAGTACAGTCCATGAAGGAGTGTCCGGTCGTGGCAGGAGCCACTACCCATCCTTCTGTGGATGCAGGACCAGGTCGAAGAGGGAAGAAGAGGACCAGCAGTGCAGCACAGGAGATGAAGAGTCCCTGAAGCAATGCAGATGGTTTCCCACGTCGGCTGTCAGGTTGCAGTGGGTCAGTAGTGCTGGAGAACCACCAACAAGCCTTGGCAAATGCAAAAGAAGACGAAGAGTCGCACAGCTGAAGATGATTAGCAAGGTCCAGGGGACTCGACCCTTGGAGGGGAGTCCTAGGTGACCCTCAGAAGTCAGGAGAGCCAACAGAAGCAGTCGCAGCCCCCAGAGGCAACCCACTGGCAACAAGCACAGTAAGTCGCAGTGAGGCCCAGTCAGCAAACCTGAAGAGAAGTCGCTGGAGCAGCACAGAGAAGACTGTGCTTGGCAGGAAGAAGTGTTGGGGTCTGGGGCTACACGGAGCCTGAAGATCCCTTTGAGGAGGAGCAAACAAGCCTTGGTAGCTGCAAGAGTCATGGTGCACAGGGGTACTCTCCTGTAAGGAGGCAAGGGCTTACTGTCTCCCACGTTGGACAGCAGGCAGAGAGAACCAAGGGGGCCACTCAAGACCACCACCTGTGATTCAGGATCCACGCAGTTCCAGAGGAGAGCAGATCGACGCAGCGGGACGTTGTTGCTGTAGGTGCCTGCAGATGCAGGGGAGGGACTCCTTCACTCCAAGGGGGATTCTTTCTTTCTTTGTGGTGCAGGCTGAAGTCTTGTCGACCCCAGAGGATGCGCAGCCAGGGAACTGCTGCAGTTGGTGGAAATAGCCGGAGAAACAATGTTGCAAAGTGGAGTTTTCACTGGAGTTGCAGATTGTTGGTTCCTGAAAAGTCCAGTGGCCAGAAGATGAAGTTAATGATGCAGAGGAGTAAAAAAAAATTCGAGCTATCGCTTCAAGAACTTTCAATTCTAGGAGGCGACGGTTATGCATTCTCTTTCTTTACTGAGAAACTAACAGCAGCCAATCAAATTATAGTAAACAAAAAAACTACATTTCCCAATGTTCTTGTAGTCCATATTCTGTCCAGTCCCAGGCCTGCTTTCCATATAAATGTCTGTTACTTTAGTCCTTCCTCTTTCTTTGCAATAAGAGCATAACAACCTGATATCCACGAACTAAACTCTTCAACTTCTCAATGTAAAAAAAAAAAAAAACTGCAGCCGCTGGCTGAACTGGAATCGTCCTTTTCGTCTCAAACGAAAAACCCGGCTATTCACGCGCCTTTATTGTCCAAGCCTTAGAGTGAAAGAAAATGCGCTAATAAGCTGGTAATGACTAAGAAATACATGGGTGAGTACTAAGCAAGATAGATGAGAAAAACCATAAGATGCAGATAATTCAACTGAAACATATTCTAACAGCATAAGTACATTCAGAAATATCATTTGAAATACACCATAACAAAAATAACAATAAAAGAAAAATTGAAATAATAAAAAAATAGGGTGGGATAATCCTCGCCTCTGTGTCCTTAATATATTTGAAAATTCTTGACGCGATAGCTAGAATTTGTTTTATTCTATGTCAGGACCAGAGGCTTCGGATTATGCTAGTTCAAAGCTGATCCAACACTGCAGATGCAACATCAACAATAGGCTTATGATAAAAGACCTTAAAAGTATTGTCAGAAGATCAATCTGCAGCAGCCATGATACCCTCCAAACGAGAACCAACGCTAAAGGATTTGGATGCCATGGAGCCACGTACTAAAAGCGCTCCAAAAATGGTGGTATCAATACCAGCCTCACCTAGCAACCACTTGACCCATCAAGCCAAAGTGGCTGCTGACACTGGAGCAAAAGGACTTTGTAGTGATATAAGCAATTGTCCTCACACATCTGTGTCTCTCTTGAGTGCAAGCCTCGTAAGCCTTTAACATTTAACCACACATTATTTCTGGTTATGGAGAAAAGCTGGATAAGAAATAGTCTTAGTTGAAGTTTTAGTACGTCTAGTAATAGTGAAAAAGACTGCAGACGGAGTAAAAACTCTACCTGCTAAATCCAGTGTGCGTATATCAGACACCCTTCGACAGGAAACGAGACACAGGAGTACAGTGAGTTTGGCTGATAGTTGTGTATGAGAAAGATCTTCGTCACAAGGCCAGGATCTTAAAAAACGCAGGACAATATCCACATCCCAGAAAGTAGAATATCTAGGGTGAGGGAGTTAGACCATTCTAATACCTCTCAAAAGTTTACAAATCAAAGGATGCTCGCCCACAAGTTTAACCTCCAAATGGGGGTGTCCTACTGAAATAGCAGATCTGAAGTTATTGATGGGTTTGTACACTAAACCCTGAGTTGCTAAATCTGAAAGAAAATTAACAATCCTACTAATATGGGCCCCCATGGGATCAATACCCCGTTCACTGCAGCAACCAACCCATCGCTGCCAGGAGGCTTCATAACGTTTATGGGCGGAAGGAGCCCAAGATTGGGTTAAGAATATATCGTCTCTTGAAACACCTGTTACTTGCCAAAGTCCCCTGAAAGTCTCCAAGCCATGAATAACAGCTTTCCCTGCATTATCAGTGGATGTGTGAGTTCTGCCGGATCCAGAAGCAATGATGGCATTAGAACTGGCAGGGCACATGACACTGACATCGCTACTGGAAACCACGATTGAGCTTTCCAGAGGAGGTCACCAAAATGATTTCTGCTAATTGTCTCCTCACCTAAGAGAGTACTCTCTGAATCATGGAGAATGGAGGATAAGCATAAAGACGACCCTGGGACCAGTCCTGGAGAAACGCATCCGAGCCCATTGCCAGAGTGTCCGACCTCCTACAGTAAAAACGCAGAAGCTGAGCATTGAGTCGAGAGGCAAAAAGGTCTATCGAACACATGCCCCAGCGTCTCATCAGATTGAGAAAAATTGACTGGTGCAGTTTCCAATCGCTGCCATCCCTCAAAATACACGAGTTCCAATCCGCCACCACAATAGAACGTCCTGGAATGTACTCCGCTGTCACCGAAATCTGGTGACGGAGACACAAATGCCAAAAATCCTTGACAATCTCCGCCAGAATGCGAGATCTGGTCCTGCCTCGGCGATTTATATAGCTCACCACTGAAATGTTGTCCATATGTAAAAGTATGCAACAACTGGCTTTGTGGGAAGAAAGGGAGCGAATCGGAAAGGCTCCTGCCAGAAGTTCCACACAATTGATATGGAGACTCAAATTCTCCGGGGACCACCTACCCCCTGTCTCCACTGAGCGCATCGAGCTCCCCATCCCCATTAACTGGCATCCGATTCTATCCCCACCTCCGAGGAGAATGCAAAAATAGCCTTGCCGTTCCACGCATCCATGTGGTCCAGCCACCAAGTGATTTCCGTCCTGGCTTCCTGTGTCAGAAAAATCAGTTCTGAATAAGCCAGTCCTTTGCGAAGACAAAGGATCTTTAAACATTGGAGGCTCGATAATGTAGGGGACCCGGAAAAATCACCTGGATGGAAGAAGCAAGAAGTCCCACCAGGCGAGCAAGGGTCCTCAATGATGATAGTCGGAGAGATAAGGGCTCTCCGTAACTCTCTCTTGATTGAGGCTTGTTTCACCTGAAGCACATTTAGTTGTGCTCTGATGGAATCTACTTGAAAACCTAAGAACTCTATACATTGAGAGGGAGTCATGATTGATTTGTCTGTATTTATCAGGAAACCTAGATTCTGTAGAATCTGAAAAGTCCAAGAAAGGTGAAGTAGAACCAATTCTTTGGTGTGGGCCATGATCAGAATATCGTTGAAGTAAATGATGAGGCGAACGCCTCGCTCTCGATGGAATTGCACTACCGGATGCAGTCATTTGGTGAAACACCATGGGGCCGAAGACAGTCCGAAGGGAAGGACATTTGAATTCGTACCATTGGTTTCTCCAACAAAATTGAAAGAAACGGCGATGGTGAGCGAAGAGCGACACTGTTAGGTAGGCATCTTTGAGGTCTAAGTGGATGAGACAATCTCTTTCCTGCAAAAGATCTCTCAAGAGATGTATACCCTCCAATTTGAAATGGGGGTAAACTATGCTAGAATTGAAGACTTTTAGGTTGAGAACAAGACGATAACCTCATAATTTTTTCTGGACCGGGAAGATTGTACTGGCAAAACCTGCCGGATGGGGAAGTGTCTTGACTATTGTCTGCTTGCGAACAAGCGCAACAATTTCGTCGTCTATGAAAACACTCTGGGAAGAATAAAGAGGGAAAGAAACTACTTCCTGTCTGGGACAGGAGTTAAATTCCAGACCGTATCACTGAACAGTCTGTAAAACCCACGGGTCTTGCAAAATGGGCTTCCATGCTGGTAAATGCTATTTCAGCCTCCCCACCCAGAATAACCTTTGAAAAGGGGATTACTCCCACATGTTTCAGTGACATCTGCGGTACTGGCACCACCTCGTCCACTGTCTCTATAGGCACCTCCACAAACTCTCATGTTCCTGGAGGGGTAGGATCCCGATGAAGCTTGGTAAGAGCCTCGGCCTCTCTGAGAATATCCTGAGGTTTGATAAAAACCTCGGCCTTGCGCTTGACACTGATAGTGTCCGGCCCTGATAAAAAGGCCACGACTAAGCATCCTCTTCATAGAGGTCTGAGCCTTGTCAAGGGCACGAAAAATTGGAAACATACTTGCACAGATCCTTGACAAATTTATCACCGAAGAGCAAACCATTTGCCAATGTTCCAGGCTCTGCAGGGGCTAGTTCAGCTAATTTGGGGTCTATGCACATCGAGAACGACTTCCGTCGTTCTGTAGACATGGCGCAATTGGTGTTCCCTAGAAGGCATATAGCCCTGTGAGCCCATTCTAAGATAGCTTCAGGGTCCAAAGGCAATCTGGATTCCTTCACTTGCACAGCTAGTTCCAGGGTTTTCGTAATGTGCCCTAAGATGTTGAGGAGCTTGTCCTGGCAAGCTCTCCATGCCCGATCCAAGACCTTCTTGGGATCTTTAGTAAACTTGTTGAGGAATGTGGCTACACTAGGATCCAGTTCAGGGGTGTGGGCCACCTTACCCATTAAAGAGGGATGAGGACATTCAGAGCATAATGTATTACGCACGTCTTTGTCAAAACCATTACACAGTCTCTCCAGCACATAATGGGCCACTTCCATGCTTGGCATCCACTCAGTAGATCCTTGGTGAATTATGCCTTCAGGCTCAAATAGTAAATTCTTTTGGACCACTAACTCTGTTGAGGTGTGGTGGGTCATGCGCTTGGCCGGTTTCTCGGCCTGATTCGAGTCAGAGGAATGAGGGTCAGAAGATTAGGATTCCTCAGCCTGAGGAACTGAAGGGGTCGGAAAAATCTCTTCACCCAAGGACTCCTCATACCCGTAGTCATGGTCTTTGAGCACTGAGGCAGCCATCTGAGTCAAAATCTGTCGAGAATAAATGTCCCCCAGAAGCTCTCTGGACAAAGCTTGCATCATCAGAAATACTTTCTCTATGCAATGGCTCAATGGGCGGAGCCCCATTCATTCTCTTTGCCCATACATCACTAAGGACTGCGTGAAAGGCTTTAAAGCCTTTATTAAGGCTTGATTAACAGAGTCTTGTATGTGATGGCCCAGGGCCTGTACCAATCTCTCCTCCATCTGATGTTCAAAAGACACTTCTGCCTCCTCTTGGTAAAACTCGTCCTCTTCTGCGTAATACGCCATGCTTAAAAAGCTAGAGGATGTGAAGGAGTTCAATGGTGGGGGGAGGAGGGGGATCAGCCCCAGCAGGTAACCAAAGGAGAAACTCCTAACTCAAAAGATAAAAAATCTCTTATTATGGCCCAAATTTGAAGGTGGAGCGAGCACCTGCTTAATATTCCCCTAGGGCAAGGACCTTGCACATTTTTACGCCCGCTTCGGGCGTTCTGGGGGATATGCACACTTAAAAGCACGAGTGTTGCACTCAAGCTGATCACCAATATCAATTCCAGTCAGAAACCGGCTCACGTGGATCGACTTAAAGAAGAGGACTCAGTCCTCTTGGCAGCTCTCGTTTGGCCCCAACAGGAGACCAGGAAAGAGTTAAATGTACACCGCGTGCAGCCACGGAGCATCCCCAAAAACGCTCTGGAGACTGGGCGGTGAAGCAACAAAGCACCAGACGTGGCCGATCCAAAAGCCTGGTTTGCCCTGCAAGGATAGGTTGCGTGCGATCATGAACATGTGCAATATAAAGAGGAGGATTCCTCTTGCAAGCGCCGCTCGATTCCTGCTCCACGAGTTCAAAATATACAAATAAAAACAACATAAACACTTGAACGATTAAGAAATACAATAGGCACTTATCTCTGGCTTCAAGAAGCAAAGAAAGAGAAAGGAATATGGAAAGCAGGTCTAGGATTGGGCAGAATATGGACTACAAGAACATTGGGAAATGTAGTTTTGTATTTGCTTTCATTTGATTAGCTGCTGTTAGTTTCTCGGTGTTAGAAATGGGGGCTTTGGTTGGCAGTCAGGTTACCCCCTGTCTAAGCAAGGACCCTCACTCTAGTCAGGGTAAGTCACACACAATCCAAATTATCCTGTGCCCACCTTGTGGTAGCTTGGCACTGAGCAGTCAGGCTTAAGTTAGAAGGCAATATGTAAAGTATTTGTGAAATAAATCATGCAATAACACAATAGAACACCACAAAAATACACCACACAGTGTTTAGAAAAATATATAATATTTATCTGGTAAGATGCAGGTCAAAACGATCAAGATTCAGTAAGTATATGTTGAAATATCACTGTTAAAATGATATAAAGTGTCTTCAGTCTTTTAAAAAGCAACAAGTGTCTCTTGCAAGCACAAAGTACCTGGTTTGCGTTCAGATTCTCTGCATGGGACCGCAGAGGAGGAGATGCGTGGAAGACCAGGAGGTGTGTGTCGATTTTTCCAGCACACACAGACGATGCGTCATTGAGTTTTAACGCAGGGCAGGCTTTGCGTCGATTTCTATCGCGTAGACTGGGATCGTCTTAGTGTTGCAGGGTTTTCAGACGCCTGGGGGACGATTCGTCAAAGTCCTGGGCGTGCAGGACGAAGTCACAGGGGCTGCGTCGATCCGGTGAGCGATGCGTGGAAATTTCTGCCGCATGGCAGGCGCTGCGTCAATTCCTCTCACGAAGTTGGGCTGCGTCGTTCCGGCTCGGCTTTGCGTCGATCCAGTGGGCTGTCTCGAATTTCTGGTTGCAACGCTGGATCTACCGCGATCTCCTTGCGAAGTCAGGCCACGTCGTTCCAGTTCGGCGTGCAGTGTTTTTCTCACTGTGATGCAAGCTGTGCATCGTTTCTTGCAGGCTGTGCGTCGCTTTTCGCAGCACAAGGAGTTCTTTTGAAGGAATGAAGTCTTTTTGGTCCTGAGACTTCAGGGAACAGGAGGCAAGCTCTATCCAAGCCCTTGGAGAGCACTTCTCAGCACAGCCAGAGAGCAGCAAGGCAGCAGGGCAACAGCAAGGCAGCAGTCCTTTACAGAAAAGCAGTCCAGGTGATTCCTTTGGGCAGCCAGGCAGTTCTTCTTGGCAGGTTGCAGGTTCTGGTTCATGGTTTCTTCTCCTGGAAGTGTCTGAGTTGAGAGGGTCAGAGACCCTGCTTAAATACCCAAATGTGCCTTTGAAGTGAGGTAGACTTCAAAGAGTGGCTTAGAAGTGCCCTCCACCCTCCCAGCCCAGGAAGACCCATTCAAAATGCAGATGTATGCAAGTGTGACTGAGCATCCTGTGTTTGGGGTTGTCTGAGTGAATGCACAAGGGAGCTGTCAACTAAACCTAGCCAGACGTTGATTGTGAGGCACGGAAGGATCTAAGTGCAGAGAAATGCTCACTTCTAAAAGTGCCATTTCTAAAATAGTAAAATTAAATCCAACTTCACCAGTCAGCAGGATTTTGTATTACCATTCTGCCCATCTAAATATGACCGTGTTACTCCTTTCAGATCAGAATCTACCACTCAAACAGTATATGAGGGTAGCCCTAATGTTAGCCTATGAAAGGAGCAGGCCTCACAGTAGTGTAAAAACGAATTTAGGAGTTTTACACTACCAGGACATTTAAGCTGCACAGGTACGTGTCCTGCCTTTTAGCTACATAGCACCCTGCCCTATGGGTTACCTAGGGCCTACCTTAGGTGTGACGTACATATAGAAAAAGGGGAGTTTAAGGCTTGGCAAGTACTTTTAAATGCAAAGTCAAAGTGGCAGTGAAACTGCACACAGGCCTTGCAATGGCATGCCTGAGGCATGGTTAAGAGGCTACTTATGTGGATGGCACAATCAGTGCTGCAGACCCACTAGTAGCATTTAATCTTCAGTCCCTGGGCATATGTAGTGCACTTTACTGGGGTCTTACAAGAATATTAAAATAACCAATTGTATATGAACCAATGTCACCATGTTTTAAGGGAGAGAGCATATGCAGTTTAGCACTGATTATCAGCAACAACAGTGTCCAAAAAGTGGAAGGAGGCAGGCAAAAAGTTAGGGGTGACCACCTTAAGGCTGTCAGGTCTAACACTCAGTAAAGAAAGAGAAAGCATAATCCGAAGCCTCTGGTCCTGACATAGAATCCTGGTAGAGTCTTGCACGTCGAATCTGAAGACCCACCCAAGAGGGAGACCCTAAATAGCCCTGAAAGGGGATTGGTCACCTAGCAAGGTGACCACTTATCAAAAGGGGGTGGTGATGTCACCTGCCTGACCTGGTCACTCAGATGCTCCCAGGGGCCTCTGCAAATCTTGGATTCAAGATGGCAGAATAAAGTGGCTACCTGGAGGAGCTCTGGACACCACCCCTGGGTTAGGGATGGACAGGGGAATGGTCACTCCCCTTTCCTTTTTCCAGTTTAACACCAGAGCAGGGGCCGGGAGTTTCCTGGACTGGTGCAAACCGGTTTATTAAAGGAGGGCACCCTTCAAAGCAAACCAGTGGCTTGGAGATGTTACCTCCCTCTCCCACAGGAAATCATTTGTTCTACCTTCCTCTGCCTGTGCTGGTCAGACAGAAACCTGTCTCGGGTAGCAGCAGCGCAGGCTTCCCGGAAAACCCTGGAAGACTGGTAGCAGCAATACTGGGGGTCCTATGAGGAGCCCCCAGAGTGCATGCAATCACACAACCAATACTGGCAGCAGTATGGGGTATTGGTTCCAAACATGCCCAGGTTCAGTTTTACCATTATGTAGTTGGTCACAGATATTGACCTGTGTCCATTACGCAGGTAAAATGGTTTCCCCGCACTTACGAAGTCCAGTGAAATGGACACATTTCACTGTGCTCATGCAGGGGTGCCCTCACACACAGGGACCTGCACCCTGCCTTCTTGGCTAGAAGGGCCTGCCATAGGGGTGACTTACAGTGACCTGGTACAGTGACCTCTGGTGAAAGAGTGCATGCACTTTTTCACACAGGCTGCGATAGCAGGCCTGCAGACAAATTTTGCATGGGCTCTCATGGGTGGCACAATACATGCTGCAGCCCATGGGGAACCCCTGGTGCCTCAATGCCCTGGCTACCCAAGTACCATATACTACGGACTTAATGGGGACACTAGTATGCCTACTGTGGGCCGTGCAAAGTCCTAGGCAACCAAATTTAGATGGAGAGTGCCCAATCATTGGGGTCCTAGTTAGTAGGATCCTAGTGAAAACATTATAAGCATACTGATAGCAGGCGAAGAGCGGGCGTAATCATGCCAAAAAGGGGTACTTTCCTTCAAGACTTGCAATGGAATCTCAAATCCTTGTTAGCGCAACATCATGGCCGCACCTAAGACACCATTCAGGTCAAGGGAGATGGCTGTGGATCTGCAGTTGTGGCTGTCAGATAACAGTCTGGTCTTCGGCAGGCCACTTTTCATTCATCACTCAGAGCTCATTGTTGAGACAGACAGACCGCTCTGGGTTTGGAGGTTCACCTGAGGAAAGTTGAGATCAGAGACCTCTGTTCTCCATTGGAGAGCCAACTCTATATCCTCCTGTTGGAGCTTTGGGTGATCGACTTGGCTTTCAGATCCTTCCTGCCGCCCATCAAAGGGAGGCTGGATCAATTTCTCACCACCATGTAGTACTGCAAGAGGGAGGGTGGAGTTGGGGTCCTGGGCTCTTGTTGTCTGGTGTTCACTGGAACAACAAAAGATCGTCCCGGTTGTCAATCACTTGGCAGAGTTCTTGAATGTCAAAGCAGACAAACTTAGCAGGCATCGTCTGGCAGATCACTATGGACCCAGACGTACAGGTACGTCTTTAAAAAAAATATATATATATATATGTTCGATGGCATGTGTAGCTGCAGATACACATGCTGTGCACATCCCGCCATCTAGTGTTGGGCTCGGAGTGTTACAAGTTGTTTTTCTTCAAAGAAGGTTTTTCGAGTCACGAAATTGAGGGACTCCTCCCCTTTCGGCTCCATTGCGCATGGGCGTCGACTCCAGATTAGATTGTTTTCTTTCCGCCATCGGGTTCGGACGTGTTCCTTTTCGCTCCGTGTTTCGGTTCGGAAAGTTAGTGAAAATCTCAGAAAATTCAACGGTATTGTTTGCGTTCAGTATCGGGTTAGTTACAGCAGATCGACACCGAATTTTGAAGAGCTCCGGCGGCCCTTCGGGGTTTTCGATTCCCCGGCGGGGCCTGGTCGGCCCGACCACGTGCGTCTTCAAGGCTAATGGAACAGACCCCATTCCGCTTCTGCCCTGAATGTCACAACAAGTATCCTTATACAGATCAGCATCTGGTCTGTAATTTGTGTTTGTCTCCAGAACACAAGGAGGATACCTGTGAGGCCTGTCGAGCGTCTTGGTCCAGGAAGACCTTAAGGGACCGAAGAGCAAGAAGACTACAGATGGCGTCGGTGCCGACAGGACAAAAACACATGGAGGAAGAAGAGGAAACTTTCTCCATCGAGGATTCGGACTCTGAAGAGGTCGATCCTGAACAGACGCCGAAAACTTTGAGTAAGACGTCGGGACACAAAACTCACGCAAAGACCACTAAAGCCCAAGGGACGCCACCGCCTGCAGGCCATGGCTTAACCCGAAAAATAGGTGACTGACCATCGGCACCGAAAAAGGGCATGCATGTGTCGAAGTCATCCGACTCCGGTCGAGATACCGGCACAGAGCAGACTCGACACCGGGTCAGAGCAATCTCGGCACCGAGAGAGCGGCACCGAAACAAGTCGGCACTGAGAGATCACTACGCCGAAGAGCAAAAAAGTGTTCTCAGAACCGAAAAAAAGCAGCCGAAAAGGTTTCGGTACCGAAACATCCGGCCTCGGAACCGAAAACAAGTTCCTACACAGAGGAACAAGGCCTGTCCTCACAAATGCAAACACATAGATTTGGACAGGAGCTAGAGACAATGGAGCCAGATTACACACAAAGAAGGCTCCACATTCAGAAGGAGACAGGGAAGATCAGTACTCTCCCTCCGATACGAATGAAACGGAAACTTGCCTTCCAAAAGAAAGACAAGCAGCCACAGGCAAAGGTGGCAAGACGAGTAACCCCACCACCATCTCCACAACGCTCTCCACAACCATCACCGGTAACCACTCCACCAATGATGCAGTCCCCAACTCATACAGGGATGAGTCAGGATGACCCCGACGCATGGGATCTTTATGATGCGCCAGTGTCAGATAACAGTCCCGACTGTTATCCAGCTAGACCGTCACCGCCTGAGGACAGTACCGCCTACACACAGGTGGTGTCAAGAGCAGCGGCATTTCATGTCAGCCTACATGCTGAGCCAATTGAAGAAGACTTTCTATTTAACACACTGTCGTCCACACATAGCCAGTACCAGAGCCTCCCCATGCTACCTGGAATGCTAAAACACTCCAAAGAAGTGTTTGAGGAGCCTGTGAAAGGAAGAGCAATTACTGCAAGGGTGGAGAAAAAATATAACCCGCCACCAACAGACCCTGTGTATATCACACAACAGTTAACACCAGACTCGGTGGTAGTAGGGGCAGCGCGCAAGAGGGCGAACTCACACACCTCAGGGTACGCACCGCCTCCAGACAAGGAGAGTCGCAAATTCGACGCTGCAGGGAAAAGGGTGGCGGCTCAAGCAGCCAATCAATGGCACATTGCCAATTCACAAGCATTGTTGGCGAGATATGATAGGGCTCATTGGGATGAAATGTAACATTTCATAGAACACTTGCCCAAAGAGTTACAAAAGAGAGCACAACAAGTGGTGGAGGAAGGACAAAGTATCTCGAACAATCAGATACGGTCAGCAATGGACGCAGTGGACACAGCAGCTAGGACTGTAAATACAGCAGTAACCATAAGGAGACATGCATGGCTGCATACATCAGGATTCAAGCCGGAAATAAAAACAAGACGTGCTGAATATGCCATTTAACGGACAGCAGTTGTTTGGGCCAGAGATGGACACTGCTATCGAAAAACTAAAAAAAGACACAGATACGGCCAAAGCCATGGGCGCTCTCTACTCCCCGCAGAGCTGAGGCACTTTTCGAAAAACACATTTTAGAGGGGGGTTTCGGGGACAGAGCACAGAGCCCTCAACCTCACAAACCAGGCCCACTTATCAGAGCCAATATCAGCGGGTAAGTTTTCGGGAACAATATAGAGGAGGACAGTTCCCAAAGAGTAGAGGGAAGTTACGGAGTCCCAAAACTCCACAAAACAAACAGTGACTTCAACGTCACAAATCCCCAACACAAAACACCAGTGGGGGGGAGACTAACCAAGTTCTACAAACACTGGGAGGAAATAACAACAGACTCGTGGGTCCTAGCCATTATCCAGCATGGTTATTGCATAGAATTTCTACAATTCCCTCCAAATGTCCCACCGAAAACACACAACATGTCCAAACAACACATGGATCTTTTACAACTGGAGGTCCAAGCGTTGTTACAAAAAGAGGCAATAGAAATAGTACCAATTCATCAGAGAGGAACAGGAGTCTACTCCCTGTACTTTCTCATACCCAAAAAAGACAAAACTCTAAGACCTATTTTAGATCTCAGAACATTAAACATCTACATCAAATCAGATCACTTTCACATGGTGACACTGCAAGACGTGATCCCATTGCTCAAACAACAAGACTACATGACAACACTAGACCTAAAGGATGCATATTTCCATATA
This sequence comes from Pleurodeles waltl, assembly GCF_031143425.1. Taxonomy (NCBI): domain Eukaryota; kingdom Metazoa; phylum Chordata; class Amphibia; order Caudata; family Salamandridae; genus Pleurodeles; species Pleurodeles waltl. The sequence continues at coordinate 982,706,516 of NC_090437.1, forward strand.
CCGATTCATCCTTCACACAGAAAGTACCTAAGGTTTGTATTCCAGGGGGTAACATTACCAGTTCAAAGTGTTGCCATTCGGGATAACAACAGCGCCAAGAGTTTTTACAAAATGCCTGGCAGTGGTCGCTGCTCATATCAGAAGGCAGCAAATACATGTGTTCCCGTACCTAGACGATTGGTTAATCAAGACCAATACGCAAGAACGGTGTTCACAACACACAAAGTACGTCATAGAAACCCTTCACAAACTAGGTTTCTCACTAAACTACAACAAGTCACACCTACAGCCGTGTCAAATACAACAATACTTAGGAGCAACAATCAACACAACCAAAGGGATTGCCACTCCAAGTCCACAAAGGGTACAGGCATTTCACAACATAATACAAGCCATGCACCCAAAACAAAAGGTACAGGTAAAATTAGTCATCATGCATAGCCATTGTCCCAAACGCAAGATTACACATGCGGCCCTTACAACAGTGCCTAGCATCACAATGGTCACAAGCACAGGGTCAACTTCAAGATCTAGTGTTGATAGACCGTCAAACATACACCTCGCTTCAATGGTGGAACAATATAAATTTAAACATGGGGCGGCCTTTTCAAGACCCAGTGCCTCAGTACGTAATCACAACAGATGCTTCCATGGTAGGGTGGGGAGCACACCTCAACCAACACAGCATCCAAGGACAATGGGACAATCAGCAGAGACAACTTCACATAAATCACTTAGAACTACTAGCAGTATTTCTAGCGCTGAAAGCATTTCAACCTATAATAACCTACAAACACATTCTTGTCAAAACAGACAACATGACAACAATGTATTATCTGAACAAACAAGGAGGGACACACTCGACACAGTTGTGTCTCTTGGCACAGAAACTATGGCATTGGGCGATTCACATTCGCCTAATAGCACAGTTCATACCAGGAATTCAGAACCAGTTAGCAGACAATCTCTCTCTGGATCACCAGCAGATCCACGAATGGGAAATTCACCCACAAATACTAAAGACTTATTTCCAAAGGTGGGGAACACCGCAAATAGACCTATTTGCAACAATGGAACACGCAAAATGCCAAAACTTCGCATCCAGGTACCCACAGGATCAGTCTCAGGGCGATGCGTTATGGATGAGTTGGTCAGGGATATTTGTATACGCTTTTCCCCCCTCTCCCACTCCTTCCATATCTAGTCAACAAATTGAGTCAAAACAAACTCAAACTCATACTAATAGCACCAACTTGGGCACGACAACCTTGGTACACAACACTACTAGACCTCTCAGTAGTGCCTCATGTCAAGCTGCCAAACAGACCAGATCTGTTAACTCAACACAAACAACAAATCAGGCACCCAAATCCAGCATCACTGAATCTAGCAATTTGGCTCCTGAAGTCTTAGAATTCGGACATCTAGACCTTACACAGGAATGTATGGACCTCATAAAACAGGCTAGAAAAGCAACCACAAGACATTGCTATGCAAATAAATAGAAAAGATTTGTTTATTATTGTCATAATAATCAAATCCAACCATTACACGCAACTGCTAAAGATATCGTAAGCTACCTACTACACTTACAAAAGTAAAAGTCAGCTTTTTCATCCATTAAAATACATCTCACCGCAATTTCTGCGTATTTGCAAATTACGCACTCAACTTCATTATTCAGGATCCCAGTCATAAAGGCATTTATGGAAGGCCTGAAAAGAATTATCCCACCAAGGACACCACCAGTTCCTTCGTGGAACCTCAACATAGTCTTAACACGACTCATGGGTCCACCTTTTGAACCCATGCACTCATGTGAAATACAATATTTAACATGGAAAGTAGCATTTCTAATTGCCATCACATCTCTTAGAAGAGTAAGTGAAATACAAGCATTTACCATACAAGAACCCTTTATTCAGATACACAAACATAAAGTAGTTCTACACACAAATCCTAAGTTCTTACCGAAAGTTATATCAGCGTTCCACTTAAATCAAACAGTGGAACTACCAGTGTTCTTTCCACAACCAGATTCTGTAGCTGGGAGAGAATTACATACATTAGATATCAAAAGAGCATTAATGTACTACATTGATAGAACAAAACAAATTCGTAAAACAAAACAATTGTTCGTCGCTTTCCAAAAACCTCATACAGGGAATCCAATATCCAAACAAGGCATTGCCAGATGGATAGTTAAATGCATTCAAACCTGTTATATCAAAGCAAAAAGAGAACTGCATATAACACCAAAGGCACACTCAACTAGAAAGAAAGGTGCTACCATGGCCTTTCTAGGAAACATACCTATGACTGAAATATGTAAGGCAGCCACATGGTCTACGCCTCATACATTTACCAAGCATTACTGCGTGGATGTGTTAACAACACAGCAAGCCACAGTAGGACAAGCAGTATTACGAACTTTTTTTCAGACAACTTCAACTCCTACAGGCTGAGCCACTGCTTTTTGGGGGAGATAACTGCTTACTAGTCTATGCGCAGCATGTGTATCTGCAGCTACACATGCCATCGAACGGAAAATGTCACTTACCCAGTGTACATCTGTTCGTGGCATGAGATGCTGCAGATTCACATGCGCCCTCCCGCCTCCCCGGGAGCCTGTAGCCATTTTTAAGTTGGTCTTGAACATTTGTAAATTTGTAAATATATCACTTTAAACCACATTATGTACATACATATTTACTCCATTGCATGGGCACTATTACTATAATACACAACTCCTACCTCACCCTCTGCGGGAAAACAATCTAAGATGGAGTCGACGCCCATGCGCAATGGAGCCGAAAGGGGAGGAGTCCCTCGATCTCGCGACTCGAAAAGACTTCTTCGAAGAGAAACAACTTGTAACACTCCGAGCCCAACACTAGATGGCGGGATGTGCACAGCATGTGAATCTGCAGCGTCTCATGCCACGAACAGATGTACACTGGGTAAGTGACATTTTCCATAACGAACAATTTCCTGCTTTCAGAAAAACGCCTCTGCCACACGATGTCTATTTACAGATTTCTTCCTTCCTTGTTTCTTTAATAAACAAAATCACCCAATGCGTTTCGGGAGTCCCAGCTCCTTGTTCACGAGTAATCTTAGTCCTTACTTCCATTTCTATATATTGCTCCACCAGTGCTAATAACATAAAAAACGGACTACTATCATTCATCAAAAGCTAGCCTTTCAGGAGGAATTGAACACTATGCAACCTCCAGCAAAAGTGCAGAAGGAGAAACCACCACCACCTCCTCAATCTTCTCCTCCTCACTCTCCACACCTACCTACCTCTCCTCCTACTAGTCCTACACCAGTGCAGTCACCCACTCACTCTTTTGACTCAAAACAGGACAATGTGGATCCATGGGACCTTTATGATCCAGATCCCATTCCTAGTAATGACCCAGACAGCTATCCCTCTAACCTTCAGTACCCGAGGATAGCTTGGTCTGCAATCAAGTTATAGCTAGGGCTGCAGCATACCATGGGGTCACCATGCATACAGAACCCCTAGAAGAGGCTTTCTTATTTAACACCCAATCCTCAACACACTCTAAATATCAATTCTTTCCCATGCTCCCGGGCAAGTTAAAACACGCAGATCAGATATTTAGTGAACCTGTTGAGGCACGTATAATAACACCCAGGATAGACAAAAAATATAAACCTCCACCCTCTGATCCTGTTTACATTACCCATCAGGTACCTCCAGATTCTGTGGTGGTGTTAGCGCTGCCAGATAAAGAGCAAACAGTCAGTCATCAGGAGATAAGGAGAGCAGGAAATTTGATGCTGCAGGTAAACGAGTGGCATCCCAAGCAGCAAATCAGTGGAGGATAGCCAACTCACAAGCACTGTTAGCTCGCTATGACAGAGCCCATTGGGACGAGATGCAAGACATAATCCAGCATGTCCCCAAAGAACACCAAAAGAGGGCACAACAAGTAGTGGAAGAAGGGCAAGCCATTACTAACAATCAAATTCGATCTGCCCTAGATGCAGCAGACACTGCTGCTAGAAGTGTCAATACTGCAGTCACAATACGCAGGCATGCATGGCTCAGATCCTCTGGTTTTAAACCAGAAATACAGCAGGCTGTGTTAAATATGCCATTCGACAAAAAGCATTGTTTTGGACCAGAAGTTGACACAGCCATAGAAAAATTAAGAAAGGATTCAGACACGGCAAAAGCAATGGGCGCACTATACTCCACACCATATAGGGGATCCTTTCAGAAACCTCAGTTTCGAGGTGGGCTCAGACCGCAGACAACAGAGGCATCCGCATCACTAGTAAAGCCAACCTACCAACCACAATACCAACGAGGTCGTTTTAGGGGCACGTATAGAGGACAGTACCCCAGAAATAGAAGGAAATTTCAAACCTCTAAGCAACCTCCACAGCACCCGAAACAGTGACTTTTCTCTATCCCTTCCACTCCACACCTCTCCTGTGGGGAGAAGACTACAACAGTTCCACACAAATTGGCAAAACATTAACACAGACAATTGGGTACTATCGATTATCCGCCATGGCTATTGTAGGAAGTTGACTCTGTATATACTATTTCAAAGTAAGAAATAGTGTGCACAGAGTCCAAAGGTTCCCCTTAGAGGTAAGATAGCAGCAAAATTGGATAATTTGAATGCTCTATTTTTTGGTAGTGTGGTTGAGCAGTAGGCTTATCAGAGGGTAGTGTTAAGCATTTGTTGTACACACACAGGCAATAAATGAGGAACACACACTCAGACTTACTCCAGGCCAATAGGTTTTTAAATAGAAAAATATATTTTCTTAGTTTATTTTAAGACCCACAGGTTCAAGATTTGAAGTAAACACATAAATTGCAAGGTACTTCACACAGGTAAGTTAGGAACATTGAATTAAAGCAATATCATATACAGGCTTTGTTAAAATGGCAATAAGCTATTTTAAAAGTGGACACAGTGCAAAAATCAACAGTTCCTGGGGGGGGGTAAGTAAAGGTTAGATTGTGAGGTAAGTAAGACAATTACAAGTCTCAGTTCCTAGGCATAGGCAGCTCACCGTTGGGGGTTCAGGGCAACCCCAAAGTTACCACACCAGCAGCTCAGGGCCGGTCAGGTGCAGAGGTCAAAGAGGTGCCCAAAACACAGAGGCGCCTATGGAGAACAGGGATGCTCCGGTTCCAGTCTGCCAGCAGGTAAGTACCTGTGTCCTCGGGGGGCAGACCAGAGGGGTTTTGTAGAGCACTGGGAGGGACACAAGTAGGCACACAAAATACACCCTCAGCCACACAGGGCCAGCCAGGTGCAATGTGCAAAGCAGGCGTCAGGTTTTAGATAGGATTCAATGGAGGGACCCGGGGGTCACTCTAGCTGTGCAGGCAGGCACAAGGGGGGCTTCTCTGGACAGCCACCACCTGGGCTAAGAAGAGGGTCATCTGGGGGTCACTCCTGCACTGAAGTTTGGTTCCTTCTGGTCCTGGGGACTGCGGGTGCAGTGCTCGGTCCAGGCGTCGGGTCCCTTGTTACAGGCAGTCGCGGTCAGGGGGAGCCTCTGGATTCTCTCTGCAGGCGTCGCTGTGGGGTCCAGGGGGGGTCATCTTGGGCTACTCACGGGGTCACAGTCTCCGGGGAGTCCTCCCTGTGGTGTTTGTTCTCTGGAGCTCAAGCCGGGGGCGTTGGGTGCAGAGTGTGAAGTATCACGCTTTCGGCGGGAAGAGTGAGTTCTTGGAAAGTTGCTTCTTTGTTACAAAGATGTAGCTGTGGTTGAGCAGATCCGCTGCTCACTGGAGTTTCTTGGTCCTGAGGGGTTAGGGCAGTCCATTGAGGCTTCAGAGGTCACTGGCCCCTGTTAGATGCATCGCTGGTTGCAGGTTTTCGACTCTGGAGACAGGCCGTAGGGCTGGTGCTAAAGCAGTTGTCGTCGTCCGTCGTCTCTGCAGGCTTGTAGGTCAGCAGTCCTTCTTTGTAGTTCACGTTGCAGGAATCTGATTTCCTGGGTTCTGGGGTGCCCCTAAATACTAAATTTAGGGGGGTGTTTAGGTCTGGGAGGGCAGTAGCCAATGGCTACTGTCCTGGAGGGTGGCTACACCCTCTTTGTGCCTCCTTCCTGAGAGGAGGGGGGCACATCCCTAATCCTATTGGGGGAATCCTCTAGATTTAAGGTGGAGGCAGGGGGCACCTCAGCTCAGGACACCTTAGGAGCTGTCCTGACTGGTGGGTGACTCCTCCTTGTTTTTCTCATTATCTCCTCCAGCCTTGCCCCCAAAAGCTAGTTGGGATGCCCTGTGGCGTTGTAGCAAAAGGGGTGAGCCTTTGAGGCTCATCGCCAGGTGTTACAGTTCCTTCAGGGGGAGGTGAGAAGCACCTTCACCCAGTACAGGCTTTGTTCCTGGCCACAGAGTGACAAAGGCACTCTCCCCATGTGGCCAGCAACTCGTCTGGTTGTGGAAGGCTGGCAGAAACTGGTCAGCCTAACACTAGAAGTCGGATTGGTATTCAGGGGGCATCTCTAAGATGCCCTCTGGGTGCGTTTTACAATTAATTCCACACTGGCTTCAGTGTGCATTTATTGTGCTGAGAAGTTTGATACCAAACTTCCCAGATTTCAGTGTAGCCATTATGGAACTGTGGAGTTCGTGTTTGACAAACTCCCAGACCATATACTCTTATGGCTACCCTGCGCTTACAATGTCTAAGGTTTTGCTTAGACATTGTAGGGCCATAGTGCTCATGCACATATGCCCTCACCTGTGGTATAGTGCACCCTGCCTTAGGGCTGTAAGGCCTGCTAGAGGGGTGACTTACCGAAGCCACGGCAGTGTGAGGTTGGCATGGCACTCTGAAGGGAGTGCCATGTCAACTTAGTCATTTTCTCCCCACCAGCACACACACACTCTGAGGCAGTGTGTATGTGCTGAGTGAGGGGTCCCCAGGGTGAAATAAGACATGCTGCAACCCTTAGAGACCTTCCCTGGCATCAGGGCCCTTGGTACCAGGGGTACCAGTTACAAGGGACTTATCTGAGTGCCAGAGTTGTGCCAGTTGTGGAAGCAAAGGTACAGTTTATGGAAAGAACACTGGTGCTGGGGCCTGGTTAGCAGGGTCCCAGCACACTTTCAATCAAAACTTAGCATCAGCAAAAGCAAAAAGTTAGGGGGTAACCATGCCAAAGAGGCATTTCCTTGCAGCTATTGCCTAGAATTGATACACACTACTCCAAATATACCACCAAGGTCACACAAACTATCCACAGAACACATCAGTCTGTTACAAGAAGAAGTCTAATCTCTACTACTCAAACAAGCAATAGATTTGGTACCACAATCTCAAATAGGGAAAGGAGTTTACTCACTATATTTCCTAATTCCCAAGAAGGATGGCGCCCTCAGGCCAACATTAGATCTCAGGAACCTCAATCTTTACATCCTGTTAGAACATTTTCACATGGTAACTCTACATGATGTTATCCCACTACTCCAAAAACACGATTTCATGACAGCACTAGATCTCAAAGATGCGTATTTTCATATACCCATCAATCCTGCACACAGAAAATATCGCAGGTTTGTCATTCATGGAAAGCACTATCAGTTCAAAGTGTTGCCCTTTGGAATAACAACAGCCCCAAGGGTATTCACAAATTGCCTAGCGGTAGTCGCAGCCTACCTAAGAAGGCAACATATACATGTCTTTCCATATCGAGATGATTGGCTAATAAAATCAAACAGTCATACACAATGCCAAAATCATACGCATTACGTAATACAAACCTTGCACACACTAGGGTTCTCAATAAACTACCAAAAATCACATCTACAACCGGCACAAATACAACAGTATTTGGGTGCAATACTAAATACTCAGCAAGCGCTAGCATGTCCAAATACACAAAGGATACAAGCATTCCAAAATGTAATCACACAAATACAAACAAATCAACGATACACCGTCAGATTTGTAATTAATATTTTAGGGATGATGGCATCATGTATTGCAATTGTTCCACACGCAAGACTAAACATGCGGCCCTTACAACAGTGCCTTGCACAACAATGGTCACAAGCACACTGTCAACTTCAAGATCTAGTGTTGATAGACCGCCAGACATGCGTGTCCCTTCAGTGTTGGAATTCCACAAATCTAAGCAAAGGGCGGCCATTTCAAGACCCTGTACCTCAGACCATAATTACAACAAATGCATCAATGATTGGTTGGGGAGCTCACCTAAACAATCACAACATTCAAGGGCAATGGGATGCCAAACACAGGCAGCTACATATAAATGAAATGGAGTTGTTAGCTGTCTTCCTAGCACTCAAAGCTTTTCAACCTCTTCTCACACAGAAGAATGCCCTTATCAAAACAGACTACATGACAACCATGTATTACCTAAACAAACAGGGAGGGACACATTCATCCCAACTCTCCCTTATAGCCCAGAAAATTTGGAAATGGGCAATCCACAACCAAATTCACCTGTTAGCACAATACATTCCAGGGATAGACAATCAATTAGCGGATATCGTCAGCAGAAATCACCAACAAACACTCAAATGGGAGATTCATCCTTAAGTACTTCAAAAATACTTTCAACAATGGGAACCCCAAACATAGATCTGTTCGCCACAAGCGAAAACACAAAATGCCAAAACTTTGCATCCAGACACCCACATCCCCTATCCAAGGGCAATGCTCTATGGAGCAATTGGTCAGGGATATTTGCTTACGCTATTCCCCCCTCTCCCACTCCTTCCGTTTCTAGTTAACAAGTTGCGACAAACTTTACTCAACATGATACTCATAGCACCAACATGAGCATGTCAACCGTGGTACACAACATTATTAGACCTGTCAGTAGTACCACACTCCAAACTCCCGACCAGACCAGATCTGTTGACACAAAACAAAGGCCAAATCAGGCACCCAAATCCAAATTCACTCAATCTAGCAATTTGGCTCCTGAAGTCATAGTTTGGATGTTTACAACTCCCATCAGAATGTATGGAAGTTATTAAACAAGCAAGAAAACCCACCACTAGACAGTGCTAGGCAAACAAATGGAAAAGATTTGTATATTACTGTCAATCTAAACATATTGACCCTCTTACAGCATTAATACAAGACATTGTATGCTATTTACTTCAATTGCAAAAATCACATTTAGCATTCTCTTCAATAAAAAATTCTTATTGCAATTTCAGCATATTTACAAAATATACAGCACAGCTCCTTATTTAGAGTTCCTGTTGTTAAAGCTTTCATGGAAGGTGTGAAACGTATCATTGGACCCAGAACACCACCAGTCCCTTTTTGGAATTTAAATACAGTGCTTACGTGGCTTATGGGACCACCATTTGAGCCCATGCACTCCTGCCAAAGCAATTCTTAACATGGAAAGTTGCCTTCCTAGTGGCAGTTACTTCTTTAAAAACAGTAAGTGAAATTCAAGCCTTTAGTATTGAAGAACCATTCATCCAAGTACACAAGCATAAAGTTGTACTAAGAACAAACTCAAAATTTCTTCCAAAGGTTGAATCACCATTTCATATAAATCAAACAGTGGACCTGCCAGTCTTCTTCCCACAGACAGATTCTGTGGCAGAAAGAGCTCTACATACATTAGACATCAATAGAGCTTAAATGTACTATAAAGACAGAACTAAGCCATTTAGAAAGACTAAACAACTTTGTAGCCTTACAAAAACCTCATACATGCAATCCCATATCAAAACAAGGTTAAGCAAGATGGATTGTAAGATGCATCCAAACATACTACATTAAAGCCAAAAGACAACTCTTAGTCACTCCTAAAGCACATTCTACAAGGAAAAAAGGTGAAGTGCTACAATGGCTTTCTTAGGGAATATACCAGTGGCTGAAATATGTAAAGCAGCCACTTGGTCAACACCACATACATTCACGAAACACTACTGTGTAGACGTTTTATCAGGACAACAAGCCACAGTAGGCCAAGCAGTACTCAGAACATTTTTTCAAACAACTTGAACTCCTACTGGCTAACCACAGCTATTTTTATGGGAGGACAAACTGCTTTGTTGTCTGTGCACAGCATGGGTATCTGCAGCTACACATGCCATCAAACAGAAAATGCCACTTACTCAGTGTACATCTGTTCGTGGCATGTTGCGTTGCAGATTCACATGCACCCTCCCACCTCCCCGGGAGCCTGTAGTCGTTTGTTACAAACATTTGTACATATGTGTGTATATATATATATATATATATATATTTGCATTAGCATGGACATCTCTAATCTCTTACCTATATACTCTATCACTCCTTCCTTACCCTCTGCGAGAAAACAATCTAACAATGGAGTCAATGCCCATGCGCAATAGAACCGAAGAGGAGGAGTCACTCGATCTTGTGACTCGAAAACACTTCTTAGAAGAAAAACAACTTGTAACACTCCGAGCCCAACACTAGATGGCAGAATAATGCACAGCATGTGAATCTGCAGCGGAACATACCATGAACAGATGTACACCAGTTAAGTGACATTTTATTTATATATATATATATATATATATATATATATATATATATATATATATATATATATATATATATATATATATATATATATATATATATATTTTTTTTTTTTTTTTTTTTTTTCAGAATTTCTATCCACCTTGAGATCTATTCATACCTGTACATTACATTATTATCTTAGGTCAGTCTTCATAGCTGACACTCAAGTGGATTAGATATTATTGCACTGGATACATTTGGCGCTTAAACAGGATCCTTAGTACCCATGAAAATGCACTGTGGTAACTGCCACTGTAAGCCATGATTGGACACTAGCAGCTATAGGGCTCCCTTAACCCCTCCGGTGCCCTGGACGAGCTGATGTCGTCCTCTGCTATGATTGCCGTGTGCCAAGAATGAGACCAGCTCATCCTGCACCCGGCCCACTGGGGCAGCGCTTCCCCTTCCACTCTCTCCCACCCCCCGTGTTCCCCCCCCCCCCCCCCCCCCAACCGTGACATCTGATGACGTCAGAGCGCTATTGCGTGCTAATCTCATCAGAGGTCGCCCCATTGCGCTGGAAGCTCCTGCTTTGCATTTCTCTTCCGATCGGAGGTGGGAGCGAGCAGAGATACATGAAAGAAAAGGCCTTTCCTTCCATGTCTGTCTGAGCATTTCTGCAGCCCTTTCGTGAAGTGATATAATTAGGCCGATCTGCCTCCAGTGTGGGCAGAAACCTCTAGATGCCAGGGTTTTTTTTTTTTTGCTTACATGTGGCGAGCGACCACTTAGACAAGCTTTGCTCCCCTGGGGGGCAATTTTATTTTAGGCCGTTGCTGCCCCCTCTTGGGAGCAGATCAGCCTATTTCTAGTAGGAAAATCTGCGACGGGTGGGGGGAAGGGGGCAGAAACCACTTAGGCACCAGGGATTGGTGTGTGTGTTTTGTTTGGGGGGGCAGCCCCTTGGGCAGGAGTCGCTCCCCATGGGGGCACATTACTGTTGGCCATTTCTTCACCCCCACACACCCACCCAATTCCCCCACCCCCAATTCAGCCTATTTTTGTAAGGCGTATCTGCCCCCAAGAGGGGCAGAAAGCATATTAGAAACCAGGGAAGATTGTTTTAAAAAAAGAGCGTGCAGGTATGGCCATACCCCCACCCCAAATAAATGGGGACTAAGTTGTTCTGATGGGGCAGTTACCCGCAATCCACATGGTAGTTAACATCCAGTATGGGCATGGCTATGCCCCCACCCCAACTAGGGTAACATCCTTTCAGCTCTCCCCTCTCCGCACACTAAAAGATCTTATCCCAATGGCAAGCAAGAGGTCATTTGATTATTTTTTTATTTTACATTTGGGCCATGAGAGCTTGGCTAACTCTCAAAATTGTCCCACTTGGAAGAGTGAGGACTGCACTTCTTGGTCTTTGGGACGCTGTTATGTAGAAAAACCTGCAAGACCTAGACACATCTGAAAACAAAACATCTTGGTGAGTCCAGGGTGGTGTGCTTCACATGCACCCTGCACCATTTTTCCTACCCACAATGCCCTGCAACCCTTCAACTTTTCTTGAAATCACAGTTTCCCCACATTTTTGTGGTGGAACCTTCCGGAATCTGCAGGAATCCACAAGATTCCTACCACTCAGCATTCTGCCCCACTTGTCAATCTAAAAACTTTTTTTTCAAACTGCTCTTTTGGGCCTGCTTTGGTTCCCCCTCAGTTTCAACATGTTTTCGCTCTTCCCTGTGACAGGCACTTGGCCCACCTACACAAGTGAGTTATCATTTTTATCGGGAGACTCAGGGGAACGTTGGGTGGTAGGAAATTTGTGCTGGTGCGGTGAGCCCACACAGAAATGTGGGAAAAATGTGTTTCGTTTTTTTTCAGCTAAATTTGAGGTTTGCTGAGGATTCTGGTTAAGAAAACACTGGGGGATCCACGCAGGTCACACCTCCCTGGACTCCCTTGGGTGTCTAGTTTTCAGAAATGTCTCGGTCTGGTAGGTTTCCCTGTATGGCTGCTGAGCCCAGGACCAAAAACGCAGGTAACACCCCCCGCAAAAACAGGTTGTTTTGTATTTTATCATTTTGATGTGTCCAGATAGTGTTTTGGGGCATTTCCTTTTGTGGGCACTATGCCTACCCACACAAGTGAGGTACCATTTTTATCAGAAAACTTGGGGGAATGCTGGGTGGAAGAAAATGTGTGGGCTCCTCTCACATTCCAGAACGTTCTGTCAGCAAATTGTGAGGGGAAAGTGTTTTTTTTGCCAATTTTTGAGATTTGCAAATCATTCTGGGTAACAGAACCCGGCGAGAGCCCCACTAGTCACCCTGATCTGAGTTCCCCTTGGTGTCTAGTTTTAAAAAACGCACATGTTTGGTAGGTTTCCCTAGGTGCCGGCTGAGCTAGAGGCCAAAATTCACAGCTAGGCACTTGGCAAAAAACAGGTCAGTTTTCTTTGGGAAAAGGTGATGTGTCCATGTTGTGTTTTGGGGCTCCCGCTGTCGCGGGCACTAGGCCTACCCACACAAGTGAGGTATCATTTGTATCGGGAAACTTGGGGGAACACAGAATAGCAGAACAAGTGTTATTGCCCCTTGTCTTTCTCTACATTTTTTCCTTCCAGATGTAAGACAGTGTGTAAAAAAGACGTTATTTGAGAAATGCCCTGTAATTTACATGCTAGTATGGGGACCCCGGAATTCAGTGATGTGCAAATAACCACTGCTTCTCAACACCTTATCTTGTGTCCAGTTTGGAAATATAAAGGTTTCCTTGATACCTTTTTTTTCTCAATCTTTATATTTCACCAAATGAATTGCTGTATACCCGGTATACAATGAAAACCCATTGCAAGGTGGAGTTCCTTTATTGGCTCTGGGTACCTAGGGTTCTTGATGAACCTACAAGCCCTATAAATCCCAACAACCAGAAGAGTCCAGCAGATGTAACGGTATATTGCTTTTGAAAATCTGACACAGCAGGAAAAAGTTAGAGTAAAATGTGGAGAGAAGTGGCTGTTTTTTTCACCTCAATTTCAATATTTTTTTATTTCTGCTGTTATTTTCTGTAGGAAAACCTTGTAGGATCTACACAAATGATCCCTTTCTGAAATCAGAATTTTGTCTACTTTTCAGAAACTGTTTAGCTGTCTCGGATCCAGAATTGGTTTCACACCCATTTCTGTCACTAACTGGAAAGAGGCCAAAAGCACAAAAAAAAGTAAACATGGGGTATGTCCCAGTAAAATGCCAAAATTAGGTGGAAAAATTGGGTTTACTTATTCAAGTCGGCCTGTTCTTGAATGCTGGGAAGATGGTGATTTTAGCACCGGCAACCCTTTGTTGATGCCATTTTCAGTGAAAAAAATCACAGGCCTTCTTCTGCAGCCTCTTTTCCCATCTTTTTTTTTTTTGTTAAACTTTTCGCTGTGTCTAATTTCTTAGTGTCCTCCAGGGTAGCCCTCAAACTCTGGGTACCTCTAGAATCCCTAGGATGTTGGGAAAAAAAGACGCAAATTTGGCGTGGGTAGCTTATGTGGACAAAAAGTTATGAGGGCCTAAGCGCGAACTGCCCCAAATAGCCAAATAAAGGCCTGGCAGCAAAGGGTTTAAAGGAGCAGTGTCTGTTAACAGTCTCTATAGCCTTTCTCCAGTTATTATTGCTTTCTATTAATGTTTTCTTAAAAATAGCTTTTGAAAGATATCTAGTGATTTGTTCTTACAGAAGTAACATGTTTAGCTTAAATTGACTTCTATTCAATGAACAAAGAACAAAATCTGAACTGTGTATTCTTTATTTAGGCTCTTTTGTAATAGGCTATTCATCTTATTTTTCCAAGGAAAGGTTTTTATAAAAAGATATAGTTTAAATGGGTCTCTAAGATCTTGCATGTGGGGTGGACTATTGAATAGTTTTGTATTGTAGCATTATATAAGGCTTACTACACCCATATGGGGGCACTGAAGCATTTGCCCACTTGGGTAGCATGGTACACCCTGTAGGGTGTGTAATTTGAAGTATGTTGTCTTTGTTTTGATCCTATGTGGGGAAGTGTTTCCATGCTGTGCATGATGATCACCAAGGTGTACTTAGCAGTATGATGAATAAAGAGATATGTGAGAGAGTGGGTGCTAATGACTTCAACGAAGACTGTTGTTAGAAAGACAACTAGGTTTACAGGCAAGTAGCACTTTCGTATCTAGGTGTGGGTTCTTGTTTTTCTGGTTAGATGCACCATTTTACAGATTCACTAGATGGTGAAAATGTTTATATAATTTAATTAAAATGTACAACATGCATTTTGTATTGTTTTTCTGATGGATACTTCAAGCAGCAGATTCCACACCTTTAGCAAATCCTCAGGTCCTTGACTAGATCCTAAGATTTCTTCAGCAGTGTTCCTGCTTGCCAGTAGATGGCGCTGTGTGGCTCTGCAGTGACACCGTGACACCCTGGAAGCGACACAGAAGATCTGAAAATAAGCACCAGCCCTGTATGCTGACGCCAGTTCCTTACTTTCTGCGTCCTTCAGCGTGGAGCCAGAGCTCAACTCCCAATTTTGTCTTCCTCAGGACACACTTACAGTGACACCAGTCAATTTAGTGTAAAAGGTCATTTATTTAGGACAGGATTTTCCAAAATACAACATATAACTTTTCAACATCTCCCCAAACCTTAAAGAACCCCAACTTTTCAATATTTCCTTGCTCATCTTGTCTCTTCAAATCCGTTCTTCGTTTCCCCTCCCCTAGACACTCCCCTATTCCTTTTTATGCCCTACTTTCTTCATGCATCTCCCCCCCCCCCCCCACTCTGCTCCTTCTCCTCCTTGTTTTTCCTCCTGGAAGGGTGGTCAAGCCCGCATCTGGCTCTCCACCCTCCCCCATCTACTGCCTTAACCCTTCTACTCGACCTGCCCTAACTGACTCCTCACCACTCTTCCTACCCGTCCTCATGAATCTCCAAGTCTCCATTGTACCCCCATTTTCCTAAAGATTGCCACGTGGGTGGGTGGCCAAATTCTGCCCGTCAAACAGTCGGTGCGGAAAGAGGTCATTCCTTTCCCCACCCCCCTTTTAACCCTTCCATAAATCCCTCCCCTACTTAGCTGATACCCAATCCTGTCTCCTTCCGTCACTTTCTTTCCCGAAAGATCCCGCGGAGACACTAGAGTGAAGCTCTCTTCTCCGCGGGCCCCTCCATCGGGACACACTTACAGTGACATCAGTCAATTTAGTGTAAAAGGTCAATTATTTAGGACAGGATTTTCCAAAATACAACATACAACTTTTCAACATCTCCACAAACCTTAAAGAACCCCAACTTTTCAATATTTCCTTGCTCATATTGTCTCTTCAAATCCGTTCTTCGTTTCCCCTCCCCTAGACACTCCCCTATTCCTTTTTATGCCCTACTTCCTTCATGCATCCCCCCCGCTCTGCTCCTTCTCCTCCTTGTTTTTCCCCTTGGAAGGGTGGTCAAGCCCGCATCTGGCTCTCCACCCTCCCGCATCTACTGCCAACCAGCAAAACCCGCTAGGCGTTTTGCTGCCCCACCCCAGGCACAAACATTTTCTTGACCAGTTTTTTTTTTATTTTTATATATAAACCTTTATGCCTGTTCTCTAACCCACAACTTTTCTCCCCATAACTCTTCTAACAGCAATCTTAAATCTGTCAAATAGTACGCATTGCCCAACAGCGACATGTGCACTCCGTCTGCTCTGAACAGTGCCCCCTCTTGCTCTTTTATGTCCTCGTGCTTCAGGACCTTAATTCCCTGTGCCCAGCAAAATACCCTCATTGCCCTGTTCAGTTGTTTCCGAGCCCGTTCCACTGCTGCGTGCTTAACCGCCCCTCTCCAGACTCTCCTGGGCACAAACTCCGTCCACACCAAACGTGTACCCTGTAGATTCAGTTTTAGCAGCTCCAGACCCCTCTGCATATGTTGTATTAGCGTCAGCCCTGATAATTTCACCATGTCATTTTCACCTAGGTGAATCACCAGCAAATCCGGGCACACCCATACTGGAAAGTTAGCAGTGGTAAATGGAAGCAAACTGCCCCACCTCATGCCGCTTGTTCCCCACCATACGACTTCATGGCGACTGCTGGGGAGTCCCAGTGCTCTACCGTAAATTTGCTTCTCCGCAAACTTCGTCGCCCAGTGCATGAAGGAATGGCCAACCAGTCATGTCACCATCTCGCCCTTCTGTGGTCCAGCCACACATCCTGTAAAGAAAAAACACTGTAAAGGCTGTTCCAAGACCACCATACTCTCTCTTAACGTCCTTCAACATTCCCGCCCCACCCCTTATCCCTGCACCACCTCATGGCCTCACATAACGCTCGCAGAATCTAGATTTCCATCTGCCTATGGCCCTTATCCTGGCCCAATCCCACCCCAAATGCACTGCTGCTGTCGCTGCCCCAATTCTAAAGGAATGCGTACCAAAATCCATTGGTCTGTTACCTATCTTTCTCAGCGCCATCCTCAACACCTGCAAGAGCTGGTAGCTTGTGAGCTTTGCACCTTCCTTGTGTACCAACACTCCATTCTCCCCTGCACCACTTAACCTTTTTTTAAACGCCATCCATTCCCTCACTGGGCATGCTGCAACAATACCCTCCACCCCCCCACCCCCCCACACCCGTCCAGCCATACCCATTTTCCTTTCCCCAACTGATCCGAAATGTACAAGATTCAACGTGTGCAGCGACTTCAGGAAGTAAATGTTGGTTACTGACCAGAATAAAGTGGCTGGTGCTTTTAAGTCCTGCACCAAATGTGCTCTCATTAATATTAGAGCGTTTCAGGACCGGTAGGCAAAGTTGTACAGCGCTCAGCACAAGAAGAGGTTGAAGCATAGATTCTGCGCCTGAAGCAAGTCACTCATTTGTGATGATTAGAATGGGGACGGATCGCTACCTGTCATTTTGAGAATTCGTTGTATGCAGGTTTATAAAATGCCAATAGCAACACTTTTAGCTTAATTTGGCTTTTTTTTTTATTTTTTTATTTTAAAAACAAAGAACACAATTTGGACTATGAAGTCTTTATGGTGTTAAACTTTTTTTTCAGTAGACTGTTATCCTATTTTTTCAAAGAAAGGTTTTTATATACATGCATAGTTGAAATAGTTCTCTGGGACCATGCACTTGGGCTGGACTCGTCAGTGCTTCTAACTTCAATGAAGATGGGTTGAAACTTGTAATTTTCAGTGGGGATATTGTTCCCTAGCAGACTGTAAAGATTTGGAGTTGTCGGAAGAGCAAGTATTTTCGAAGTGGAGGGTGCAGAAAGAAAGGAACTGGCATTAGCATGCAAGGTTGGAGCTTATATGCTGCGCTACTCCATCACTTCCGAGGAAGCAAGTAGTCACAGTGAAACCACACAGCACCACCTACTGGCATGCAGGAGCTTTGCCGAATTGTTTTCCAGATACAGTTTGGTGCCTGGGGATATTATGAAGGTTTGGAATCTGAGGTTAAATAATTTCCATCAAATACAGCATTAACGCAGGTAAGTAACTTGTTTAGTTGTTGAAATAATGTTAAATAAGTGAATTAAGCTTTGATTGGCTTGTGTTCTTCTTGTAGAGTATTCAGAGAAGGTTTGCCACCATAACAAACGACTCTGTCAATTTCCTTGGAGAGAATTTGCAACGAATTGGAACAAAGTTTAAAAGTTCTTTGGAAGTGATGATGATGTGCTCCGAGTGCCCAACTGTCTTTGTGGACGCTGAAACGGTAAAATCACCCTTTCAGAATGCAGTATATGTTCTGTGCATGAGTAAAAAAAACACTTAAACATTATCCTTTGACCAAGAATGGCACAATGTTGGTCTAGGTAGCATTGCCTAAAAAATGCATGCATGTCTAAACCTCGTATTAGACCTGGCTCATGATATTGGGGGAGATGGTTGTTGGGCTGATGCATTTTTGTACTTGTGCAGTTAAGTTAGAAGCTTTGGGACTCTATTCCGTTTGCTCGGGTTGTTGTTTCTTGGTTCTCAGATAAATAGCTTGAACTTGAAATTTATAACACATGGACACCCTATTTTGTTTTGACCATGGCATTGTGTTTTACAGCTTGTTTCATGTGGTTTACTGGAAACCCTGAAGTTCAGTGTTTTAGAGCTACAAGAACACCTTGATACGTATAATACCAAGCGTGAATCAGCAGAGGAGGTAGGTCATTCATGGTGTTAACGTCATGGCATTTTCTTACATTTCTTTCAGTGACTTAACATAATCTAAATAACATATCCAAACTGAATGATATTCAAAATATTTTCGGAAATAAATATCTTATACTGAATAAACAATGGTTGTCGAGGACTGTGTAGACTATTATGTTAACTTTGAGGAATGAACCTGACCACATCTACAGATCCTCGAATGGGAGTTGGTGTCTCTCCTGTCACTTTACCACATTGTTGCAGTATGGTATATTTGCATCACAAGATAACTTTCTCCATCTAACTGTGCATGTGCCCACTTGTAGGTAAAATAGAGTTTGTAAGTGCTGTTTCTCTGCAGTGGATTCTGGTTTTCTATTATCATAAATGCACAAGTATTACTGTAGTCATTTGAGTTCATTTTTGATTTTCTAATTTGTACGTTTCATATGTTTAGTAACCTATCCTCCTAGTCATAAATATGTTTAGTATTCTTTATAAATAAAAATACATTTGCTATGCTTTAGTTTTGAAATATTTCTTTCCTTATAATTTAATTATGAATTGTGTTAGAGAATCATTATTTTTTTTAAATATAATTTTGTTATTGTAAGACATACACATACACTTAACAAATGGCTAACTGGACTCCTGTTTATCTCTAGCATATCAGCAGAACAAAAATATGAGTTCTCCTTCCTGAATGAAACAATATTGTTTTTTATTACAAATTCTGCTGCATACTTCTTCCCAAATATTCTTACTGTTTAAATACCCTTGCAGGTACCAAACTAATTACAGAAAAATAATCTCCACATTTGTTATTGTAGGAAGCTGGCTCTCTATATGGTGCACTAAAAAGAACAAGTGATGGACAGAATGCTTACCAATGTCAAACATTCACCCCCAGTACAGAGATCTGGGCCTAAATCCATTGTTTTTTTGCTGCCCATGCCATTCCAGTTTGGACCCAGCCATACGCAAATCAGTCTTCACCCTGTTCCCCATGGGAACAGTCAAGCCCAAACTTCTAGGCCAGGTCTTCCCTGGACTGGAAACCAGCATCCTGGGACCAGTTTCGGGGTATCACCCCTCCTCAGCCAGGCTAGCTTGATTCCAGTGGCATGGGGAGCACGCGACCCACGTCTGGGCATACCCGTCCCACATAGGGCTACAACTGCAAAAAGAACAAGTGATAGACTGAATGCTGATCAATGTCAAACATTCACCCACAGTGCAGAGATCTGGGCCTAAATCCATTGTTTTTTGCACTAAAAAGAAGTACATAGTACAGTGGCTCCCCAATTGGTTTGCAGTGGCAACAGTGGATAGGACTATTTTGTGGTAGTGTGGGCAAGCAGTTAGGCTTATCAGAGGGTAGTGCTAAGCATTTGTTGTATTCACAGAGGCAATAAATGAGACACACACTCAAAGAATAAATCTGAGACAAATTTAGAAACATAACACTTCTTTTTATATATACTTTAAACCCAAGAACTTAGTTATAAGGTAAGTACGTTTTTAAGCATAAATACTTTTCACTTTCAAAAACCGATTCAGTGCAATTTCAGAGTTCTTCAATGTTAGCCTATGGAAGGTAAACACATTCAGCAAACAAGCACTTGACGACGACTCATGGGACCAATCTTGCAGACATAAGGTGATTTCTGGGCAAGGGTCAGGACCACACCTGCAGGTCACTCCGTGTAGCACTGGAGCGGCCAAGTGCAGAGGTGTGGTACAGCGTCTGGTGCCCAATGTATTTCAATGGGGATAGGTCCCCATGGATTTAAGCTGTAGGCTCTGGGTGGGTAGCCAGTCGGGGACCACCAACAGGTAAGTTGCAAACGTGGGGTGCTCGGGATGTAGGTGCATCTTTGGTCCTCTTCACCAGGGCCGACGGATGTAGGGGTGTCCCTTTGCATCAAGTTTCCTTGTCCAGGAGCGCTTACAGCGTCCTGTGGTCTAAGGCTGCAGGCGTCGTCGTGGAGTCCAGGAGGGATGCAACCCCAATGGACTCTGGCTCGAAAGAGCTGAGGGAAGTCGTTGACACCAGTGGTCCGCTTCAACTCGAGGTGATGGCGATGGGTGCAGTTTGCTTTAGGTGTTGTGTTTATCCCAACCCCAGAGCCTGCAGGGGAGAGGGCCTGCATGCTGAGGCTGCAGGTGACTTCTAGGAGTCCAAGATGGGTGAAACCATAATGGACTCGGACTCTGGAGAGCTGGGGAACCTTGCTGGCACTGCTGGTCCACTTCACTTCGGGTCAGTGATGGCAGGTGCAGTGGTAATTTCAGGTGTCGGGTCTTTGCGGTTCCAGAGGCTGCAGAGTACTTTCTTAAGAGTTAGTTGGGGAGCAGGTCCGCTGCTTATGGGAGACTTCAGTCTTTTTTTAAGGAAGGCAGTTCTCCTGGGTTTATGGAGACTCAGCTGCAGGATGAACCGTCTTTTAGCGCAGAGTCCATCAAGGGCTGCAGACAGGCCGGCGGTGTTGGTACCTGGTCAGCTGCTTCTTTTCTCCTCTTCTGAAGGTTCAGCTCTTCTTTGTCCTTGGTCTTCTTATGTTGTCAGGATCTGAGTTCTGGGTCTCAGAGGTGCACCTAAATACTCAGTTTAGGGGTGTTACAGGGAGTGCCAGGTGGTAGCCAATGGGTTTACGCCCACTTTAGGGTGACTACATCCTTCCTATGACCACTTGATTTGGAAAGTGGGCATAACCCTGACCCTAGTTGCCTAATTACTTCCAAACCAAGATGGAGGAATTTAAAAAGTGGTGTCCACTTCAGCTTGTGCACCTTAGGGGTGGTACTTGCATGAAATGGGCACACCTCCTAATCTGCCTAATTTTCCGGCCTGTCTTGCCATCAAAAGTGGGGTTAGGACAGGGGGGGGTGTTGGTCATCTCCACCATTTGGAGAGACCTGGGTCGCATTACAAAGACGTCTAGGCCTTTGAAGCTTCCCACCCTAGAATGCCTATTCTGCTAGGAGGTGTAAGCACCCCCGCCTAGTGCAGGCTCTTGTTTCTGGACCCCGAGAGCACTGACGCTCTCTTTAGGGGAGGTCAGAAACGAGGCTATAGAGGCTTAAATGGTCAGAACCTGTCAGTTAAGACACTAGTAGCTGGTAGGTTTTCAGGGAGCACCTCTGAGGTGCCCTCGGGGTGCTTGTCTTGATGACTCCAACACTGGCATCGGTGTGGATTCACCAGTACCAGATATTTGATTCCAAACACACCTATCTTCAGTGAAGCCATCATGTAGCTGGGGAACTCAATGTCCCCACATGTATTTAAAATGGCTTCCCTTATCACTTACTGTAAGGAAATGCCTCCTTGGCATGGTTGCCCCCTAACTTTTTGCCTTTGCTCCTGCTAAGTTTTGATTGAAAGTGTGCTAGAACCCTGCTAACCAGGCCCCAGCACCAGTGTTCTTTCCCTTAACTGTACCTTTGCTTCCACAATTGGCACAGCCCTGGCACTCAGATAAGTCCCTTGTAACTGGTACCAAGGGCCCTGATGCCAGGGAAGGTCTCTAAGGGCTGCAGCATGTCTTATGCGACCCTGGGGACCCCTCACTCCTCAGCACATGCACACTGCCTCACAGCTTGTGTGTGCTGGTGGGGAGAAAAAGACTAAGTCAACATGGCACTCCCCTCAGAGTGCCATGCCAACCTCACACTGCCTGTGGCATAGGTTAGTCACCCCTCGAGCAGGCCTTACAGTCCTAAGGCAGGGTGCACTATACCACAGGTGAGGGCATATGTGCATGAGCACTATGGCCCTACAATGTCTAAGCAAAACCTTAGACATTGTAAGTGCAGGGTAGCCATAAGAGTATATGGTCTTGGAGTTTATCAAACACGAACTCCACAGTTCCATAATGGCTACACTGAAAACTGGGAAGTTTGGTATCAAACTTCTCAGCACAATAAATGCACACTGATGCCAGTGTGCAATTAATTGTAACCTACACCCAGAGGGCATCTTAGAGATGCCCCCTGAATACCAACCCGACTTCTAGTGTAGGCTGACCATTTTCTACCAGCCTGCCACACACCAGACATATTGCTGGCCACGTGGGGAGAGTGCCTTTGTCACTCTGTGACCAGGAACAAAGTCTGTACTGGGTGGAGGTGCTTCACACCTCCCCCTGCAGGAACTGTAACAATTGGCGGTTAGCCTCAAAGGCTCATCCCTTTTGTTACAGCGCCCCAGGGCATCGCAGCTAGTGGAGATGCCCGCCCCTCCGGCCACTGCCCCCACTTTTGGCGGCAAGGCTGGAGGAGATAATGAGAAAAACAAGGAAGAGTCACCCACCAGTCAGGACAGCCCCTAAGGTGTCCTGAGCTGAGGTGACCCCTGCCTTTAGAAATCCTCCATCTTAGTTTTGGAGGATTCCCCCAATAGGATTAGGGATGTGCCCCCTCCCCACAGGGAGGAGGCACAAAGAGGGTGTAGCCACCCTCAAGGACAGTAGCCATTGGCTACTGCCCTCCCAAACCTAAACACACCCCTAAGTTCAGTATTTAGGGGCACCCCAGATCCCAGGAAATCAGATTCCTTCAACCTGAAGAAACAAGGACTGCTGACCTACAAGCCTGCAGAGAAGGAGGAAGACGACAACTGCTTTGGCCCCAGCCCTACCGGCCTGTCTCCAACTTCGAAAACCTGCAACCAGCGACGCATCTGACAGGGACTAGCGACCTCTGAAGCCTCAGAGGACTGCCCTGGACTAAAGGACCAAGAAACCCCTGTGAGCAGCGGCCCTGCTCAAAACCAGCAACTTCTTTGCAACAAAGAAGCAACTTCCAAAGACTGCACGTTTCCCGCCGGAAGCGTGAGACTTCACACTCTGCACCCGATGCCCCCGGCTCGAGATCCAGAGAACAAACACCACAGGGAGGATTCCCCGGCGACTGCGAGCCCATGAATAGCCAGAGACGACCCCCCTGAACCCCACAGCAATGCCTGCAGAGAGAATCCAGAGGCTCCCCCAGACTGCGACTGCCTGTAACAGATCCGACGCCTGGAACCAGCACTGCACCAGCAGCCCCCAGGACCTGAAGGAACCGAACTTCAGCACAGGAGTGACCCCCGGGCGACCCTCTGCCTAGCGCAGGTGGTGGCTGCCCCGAGAAGCCCCCTCTGTGCCTGCCTGCACCGCTAGTGACCCTCGGGTCCCTCCATTGATTCCTATCTGAAACCCAACGCTTGCTTTGCACACTACACCCGGCCGCCCCTGTGCCGCTGAGGGTGTGTTTGTGTTTTGTGTAACCACCCCCTGTGCTCTACAAAACCCCCCTGGTCTGCCCCCCGAGGACGCAGGTACTTACCTGCTGGCAGACTGGAACCGCTGTTCTCCATATGCACCTATGTGTTTTGGGCACCTCTTTGACCTCTGCACCTGACCGGCCCTGAGCTGCTGGTGTGGTAACTTTGGGATTGCCTTGAACCCCCAACGGTGGGCTGCCTATGCCCCAGAACTGAGACTTGTAAGTGTTTTACTTACCTCCCAAACTAACCTTTACTTACCTCCCCCAGGAACTGTTGATGTTTGCACTGTGTCCACTTTGAAAATAGCTTATTGCCATTTTTTACCAAGATTGTATATGATATTGCTTTTATTCAAAGTTCCTAAAGTATCTAAGTGAAGTACCTTGCATTTAAAGTGTTTACTGCAATTCTTGAACCTGTAGTTCTTAAAATAAACTAAGAAAATATATTTATCTATATAAAACCTATTGGTCTATAGTAAGTCTTTGAGAGTGTGTGTGCCTCATTTATTGCCTGTGTGTGTACAATACATGCTTAACACTACCCTCCGATAAGCCTACTGCTCAACCACACTATCACAAAATAGACCATTAGAATTATCTAATTTTGCCACTATCTTACCTGTAAGGGGAACCCTTGGACTCTGTGCACACTATTTCTTACTTTGAAATAGCATATACAGAAGCAACTTCCTACACTTACTATGTCTGAAAAGCTACAAAAACATAGCAGGGGCATATCTGCTTGTGCAGAAATGCCCTCACATGTAATATAATGCAATGTAAGGCCTGGTAGATATGTGACTTAAACATATCACATGCAGTGTTAGCAGACATGGCACAGAGGCTGTGTGCCATGTCATGTTTTCACTTCTGTCTGCACCAAGACCAGCAGCCTGCAGTGGCAGCCTATCGTGTGCTTGGTGAGGGGTACCTTTGGATGGCACAATTCGTGCTGCAGCCCTTAGGGACCCTCTTCAGTGCACCAGGGTTACCATTTACTAGGAACTTACAGAGGGTGCTAAAGTTTTTCCCAATTGGGGATAACAACTGTGCAGTTTTAGGGGAAAGAGATCTCACACTCGGGACGTGGTTAGCAGGAACCCAGTGCACTTTCAGTCAAAGTTACATCAGATACCTGGCAAAATGTCAGTGGCTAACCATGCCAAACAGGGTGTTTCCCTGCAGTTAGACTTGGTGTTAGGTGGCGATGCTGCAGCTCCAGCGTAGGTTCTTCCAACTATATGGAAATTACACAGCTCCATGAAAAGTGTTGTCTCACTCCTTAATGTAGTTTTTGTTTTGTACATTTTTGCATTCTTTAGAGACAGGATTCATAGTGCCTTCCATTTTCTTTCATTAACCTGGGTAAATCACGATTTCTTGACAAAATGTTGGACTCTTTGTAGGCTGGCTCAGTTTATGGTATACACTGATGATACGGCACCCTATACTGGGTCCAGGCAACCCTTAGTGTTAGTATTTGTGTCCAGATAGCAAAAGCTCTCTAGGGCTAGCTGTGGTGAGCAGCTAAATCTTATCTAGGATGAGTGTAAAGCACTTGCAATACCACAATAGTAGGTCAGTATCTGTTCACAATAAAAATAAAAAAAACACACGAGGTGTTGCAAAAATAAAGGTTTCTTTATTACAACACTAAGGCTATAATAACATTGGTGTATTTGCACCTGGAGATATCAGAGCACAAAATATATACTTAGAAACAAACAGAAATATCATAGTAATACATGGGACCCTAATGCGGGGACCAAACCATATACTAAGGAAGTGGTATAAGAATGGAGGTGCCCAACCAAAGTAAGTGTTAGGATCCCAGGGGCTAGGGGTAGTAAGAAAATACCAGAGGTAACAGTAATCCCAGAGGCGCAGAATTGTTAGCGAGCCAGGTTTCCCTCAGGCTGACACAGGACCATTGCGGTTGGATTTTTATGGATTCAGGACCCTCACAGTGGACCTCGAGGATCCAGTTGGCACAAGAAAGGTTGAAGAGTGCCCCCACTCGTGGATACCCAGAAGACCAGAGTACCTACACCAGGGAGTGTAGGTGCATAGGAGCGAAGTGGCATCGGTAACCCTTGTTGAAGTCAGTGGAAACCTCAATTGTCTAGCTGCTGTTGTGACCCGTAGACCAGGTTGGTGGAACCCAGAGGTGGATTCTGGACCTGCAGAGCCTGAAAAAGAAGAGGACAGTGCCCAGACCACTCAGAGATGTCCAGGCGGTGCAGGTAGGCAATGTCCACCCTCTTAGAGATGACGTTCCTGCTGAACAGTGAAGGAGGAAGTCCAGGTGCGGAGTCCAGGGGGAAGCAGGAGATTCTTAGAGTAGCCCACAAGCTGTCTCACTTTGGTCGCCAGATTGCAGGAGGGTCGGTGGCCAGCAGGCCCTCCAACAAGCCTTGGCAAATGCAAATAGCTGATGAAAAGAAGATTGCAGATTTTGGAGAACCAGCAAGGTCCTAGTGACTCGACCCATGGGCGAGAGTCAGGGCAGACCTTCAGCAGGAAGGAAAGCCAGCCAGATTCAGAGGAGTCCCACATCACAGGAGCTGCAGAGTGCTGGAGCCTGCGGCTTCTTGCAGCTCGAAGATCTTCTTGGAGGAAGAGCCAACAAGCCTTGGCAAGAGCAACAGTCGCTGTGCACAGGGGGTTCTGTTCCAGTGGCTGCAGCAAGGGTCTGCCAAGTCCCAAGTTGGTCAGAAGACAAGTTTGACCTGGAGAGGACCACAGAACCACCACCTGTAAGCAGAGCCTTTATGTGGTCCATGGGACAGCCGGCTCCACTAGCCGGCCGTTGTCTTCTTGAGGTGCCTGCGAATCCTTCACTCCAAGGGAGATTCCTTCTTGCTTCTTTGAAGAAGGCGGCAGAGTCCTTGTGACCCGCAAGGATGCACAGCCATGAATGTTGCAGAAATCTTGCAGGAGCTACAGAAACAATGTTGCAGTGGGAGCCCTCCCAACTGGATACAGTCTTGTTTCAGTTCAAGAAAGCAGACCAGCAGCGTTTCCGGAGGCCAGGAGCAGATGATGTCTTGCAGAGAGTTCCTTGAAGAGTCTTGCTCGACGAACCTGAGGACCCCCGGGGAAGCCCTTAAGTAACCTCAAAAGGGTGTTGGGCACTGTAGAAAGCTGGCTCTGTATATACTATATCAAAATGAGAGATAGTGTGCACAGAGTCCAGGGGTTCCCAGAGGTTTAACAGAGGCTAAAGTAGATAATACTAATGCTGTCTTTTGTGGTAGTGTGGTCGAGCAGTTAGGCTTATCAGAGGGTAGTGCAAATCATTTGTTGTACACACACAGACAATAAATGAAGCCCACACTCAATGACTAACTCCGGACCAATGGTTTTTATATAGCAAAACTATCTTTTAATTTATTTCTAGAACCACAAGATTCAAGTTGCAGGTAAGTACATGAATAAACAAGTATTCAACATGTGTATCAATACCACTTTGGTTAGAATTGTCAAGTTATACAGTTTTTGAATAAATGGCAATGATCTTTTTTTTAAAGTTGACACTGCTTTTTTCAGAAACAGTCCCTGGAGGGAATAAAAGTTAGTACGATTTTGAGGCAAGTACAAGACTTACAGTTCCAGTCTCTGGGGGTTAGGAAGTCCACAGGTTGGAGTTCAAGTTAACCCCAAACACCCACCACCAGCAACACTGGGCCGGCTGGGTGCAGAAGTAAAAAATGAGGCAAATTTAACGTGGGCTCCTATGGAGACTGGGGCAATCGGAATCAGGCCTGCTTGCAGGTAAGTACCCGTGTTCTTGGTGGTCAGACCAGGGGGGTTTAGAGGAGCACCAGGGGGAGGGGTGAAACACCCTCAGTGGTGCAGGGGCAGCCTGGTGCAGGGTGCTAATAGAGCAGCACGCTCCCAATGCTTTTCAATAGGAGGACCTTGAAAGCTACGGGCTGGGTCCAGGGGGTCGGTTCCGGAAAACCACAGGCTGGACATGGAGGATGGCCGCCTGCTGAACGTTGCTGCACTGTAAGTCTGGTTCCACAAGGCCAGGGGGCTGCGGGTGCAGAATACCTTTCGGCGGCTGGTATCTTCGTCCGTTGCTGTCTGGGTCAGGGGGGTCCTCTGGATTCAGGCTGCAGGCATCGTCATGTTAGACAGCAGAGGTCAACCCAGAGTGAGCACTTGCTCTGAATAACCTGGGGACCACTTCTAGTCAGTAGGGCCACCCAAACATGGGCATTGGGTGCAGAGTGGTGCTGAGTGGTCATGACTTGCGGATCCGGGAAGGCTCTGAAGTCCTAAGATAGAGTTTATTCTTGGACAGGACTGCTGTCCACGGGAGTTCTTGGTCCTTTGTGGTGCAGGCAGTCCTCCTGGCACTTCTAGGAGGTGCTGGTCCTGCAGGATAGGTCACTTTCTTTTTGCAGGGCTTTTGAAGCTGGAGACAGGCCGGTAAGGCTTGGGCTAAGTCAGTTTGCATCTTCAGTCTTCTCTGCTGGGGTTTCAGGTAAGCAGTCCTCCTTTCTTCTTGTGAGGTCATCAGGAATCTGAACTGAGTTCAGGGGAGCCCTTAAATCCTGGATTTAGGGGCATTATAGGTGTCGAGGGCAGTAGCCAATGACGATTGTCCCTGAGGGTGGCTACAACTTACCTGTGTCCACTCCCTTTTGGGGATGGGGGGACCAAACCTAACCCTATTGGTCCCTGCCCTCCAAACCAAGATGGGGGATTTTGCAGGAAGAGGGTCACCTCAGCTCAGGACACCTTAGAGGTGGTCTCAGCTGAGGTTGTCACTCCTCCCTGCTTTCCCTAATTGTCCCACCAGACTTTCCGCCAAAAGTGGGGCTTTGTCCGGGGTGGTGGGCATCTCCACTAGCTGGAGTGCTCTGGGGTACTATAACATGAGGCATGGGCCTTTGAGGCTTACTGCCAGGTGTTTCAGTTCCTCTAGGGAGGAGATGTGAAGCACCTCCACCCAGGACAGGCTTGGTTTCTGGATACAGAGCGCACAAAGGGTCTCACCCCATGTGGTCAGAAACTTGTCTGAGAGTGGCAGGCTGGCCCAGACTGCTCAGTGCTGCACTAGCAGTTTGGCTAACATACAGGGGGCATCTCTAAGATGTTCTCTGGGTGCATTTTTCAATAAATCCCACACTGGCATCAGTGTGGGTTTATTGTGCTGAGAAGTTTGATGCCAAACTTTCCAGTATTCAGTGAAGCCATTATGGAGCTTCGGAGTTGTAATGACAAACTCCCAGACCATATACTCAATATGGCCCCACTGCACTTACAATGTCTAAGAATGGACTTAGATGATGTGGGGGCATATTGCTCATGCAGCTATGCCTTCACCTGTGGTATAGTGCACCCTGCCTTAGGGCTATAAAGCCTGCTAGAGGGTTGACTTACATATGCCACAGGCAGTGGTTAGTGGACATGGCACCCTGGGAGGGGTGCCATGTCGACTTTCTTTTTCTCCCCACCAGCACACACAAGCTGCAATGGCAGTGTGCATGTGCCTGGTGAGGAGTCACCCAGGGGTGCCTAGTACATGCTGCAGCCCTTGGGGACCTTCCCTGGCCACAGGGCCTTTGGTGCCATGGAGCCCCCTTTTACAAGGGACTTAACCATGTGCCAATTGTGGGAACAATGGTATAGTTTTTGCGAAACAACACTGGTGCTGTGGCCTAGTTAGCAGGGTCCCAGCACACACTCAGTCAAGTTGGCATCAATATCAGGCAAAATTGGGGGTAACCATGCCAAAAGGGGCACTTTCCTACACAACCCCCTCCCAAACGAAAGAGGATGAGGCTAACCTTTCCCAAGAGAGTCTTCATTATCTAAGTGGAATAACCTGCAAAGGCCATCTACATTGGCATGAGCAGTCCCAGGTCTGTGTTAAACTGAAAAGACCTTTCCCTGTAGGGATGTGGACCACCTCACAATATTAGTGTTCTCATCGTTCATTTGCATCAGCCATCTGAGAGATCTGTGATTAGTTTGAACAATAAAGTGAGTACCAAAAAAGTATGCTCTCAGCTTTTACAGTCACCAAACCACAGTAAAGGTCTCCCTCTCAATGGCACTCCAACATTTCTCCCTGGGGAGTAACATCCTGCTAATAAAAGCAACAGGCTGGTCATGACCATCATCATTGGTTTGGGACAGGAATGCTCCTATCCCATGTTCAGAAGCATCTGTCTGCACAATGAATTGCCTAGAATAGTCTGGAGCTTTAAGAACTGGTCCTTAGCACATTGCCTACTTCAGGGTGTCAAAGGCCTTTTGACAGTCAAGAGTCCAGTTTACCTTTTTGGGCATTGTTGGACTTTTTTGCTTATGCAGGGTCATCCCCAATCTTTTTGCCTCCTGCCTCCTATTTTTTTCTGACCTGTTGCTGTTGGTTTTTTAACTCTGAGCACTTTACCACTGCTAACCAGTGCTAAAGTGCATATGCTCTCTGTGTAAATTGTATTGTTGATTGGTTTATCCATGATTGGCATATTGGATTTATTATTAAGCCCCTTGTAAAGTGCACTGGAGGTGCCAGGGCCTGTAAATCAAATGCTACTAGTGGGCCTACAGCACTGGTTGTGCCACCCACATAAGTAGCTCTGTAATCATGTCTCGGACCTGCCATTGCAGTGTCTGTGTGCAGTTTTAACTGTAAATTCGACTTGGCAAGTGTACCCACTTGCCAGGCCTAAACCTTCCCTTTTCTTACATGTCAGACACCCCTAAGGGAGGCCCTAGGTAGCCCTAAGGGCAGGGTGCAGTGTATGGTAAAGGTAGGACATACAGTAATGTTTTTTATATGTCCTGACAGTGAAATATTGCTAAATTTGTTTTTCACTGTTGCAAGGCCTGTCCCTCTCATAGGTTAACATGGGGGCTACCTTTAAAATTGATTAAAGTGTAGATTCCCTTTGGGAGCGGATGGACATATGGAGTTTGAGGTCTCTGAGCTCACAATTTAAAAATACATCTTTTAGTAAAATAGATTTTAAGATTGTGTGTTTGAAAATGCCACTTTTAGAAAGTGAGCATTTTCTTGCTTATACCATTTCTGTGACTCTGCCTGTTTGTGGATTCCCTGTCTGGGTCAGTTTGACAGTTGGGCTGGTTGCACCTCATACTAGACAGTGACACAAAAGGAGCTGGGGTGTAGTCTGCATTTCCTGATGAGCCATCTGTGCTAGGAGGGAGGGGAGGAGTGGTCACTTACACCTGAAAGGGCTGTGCCTGTCCTCACACAATGCAGTCTCCAACCCCCAGATGAGTGTCTGGGGCCTGGCCTGGGCAAGGCAGGATTTCACATTCAAAAGAGACTTTACTTTGAAGTAGGCCTACTTCAAAGGAGAAATTGGGAATAAGAAGGGCACCCAAAACCACAGACTTTAGAACACTTCTGGACATCAAGAGGAACCTCTGCCTGTAGAAGAGCTGAGAAGTGCTGCCCTGCCTGTGACTGTGCTTTGTGGAGCTATCCTGCAGTTACTGCTTCTGCCAGAGTAAGAGGGCAAAGACTGGACTTTTGCGTGCCTTCCATCTTGTGAAGAAATCTCCAAGTGCTTGATTTAGAGCTTGCCTCCTGTTGTTTGAAGTCTCAGGGACAGTGAAGACTTCTATCTGCCAGCACCTGGAGTCTCTGGAGAGACTCCTGCTCTGACAAGTGGTGCCCTATCCAGTCCCTGGGCCCTTGAATGGAAAGCTGGTGGAAATCGACTTCGTACTGACGCCACTACTGAATCCGGAGATGCCGCCTGCAACCGACTCCGTGATCTTCGCTGGAATGTGACAACCTTCACAGGCCCGACGCCGCTGCAGCCCCACTGAAGTCCGCGACTCCATGGAAGTCGCCGCACCACGTCGTGACCAACGCTGCTCGAAGTGCGCAGGTTCAATGTTTCGCACAGACGCCGCGATCCCCTACTTCGTGCATCGACTTGTTTTCACTCTTCACCAAAGGTACTGTACTTGGGGGTCTACGCGACTCCGTGTCCAGCACCGCTGGTGTCTGCTTGTTGGGAACAACTCTGTCACTACGCCGTGTTAACACCTCATCAAAGCATTTTGTGTTTCTAAGCACTGTTTATGAGTTTAATCTTAAAAAATTCATAACTTGACTTGTGTATGTCGGAGTTTTGTTGTTTTGGTCTTGTTTTGTTTAGATAAATATTTCCTATTCTTCTAACCTGGTGTTGTCATTTTGTAGTGTTTTCATTAAGTTACTGTGTGTGTTGGTACAAATACTTTACACCTAGCACTCTGAAGTTAAGGCTACTGCTCTGCCAAGCTACTAAGGGGGTAAGCAGGGGTTAGCTGAGGGTGATTCTCTTTTACCCTGACTAGAGTGAGGGTCCTTGCTTGAACAGGGGGTAACCAGACTGTCAACCAAAGACCCCATTTCTAACAGGCATCTTCTTTGAGGTCAGTTCTCTGAGGAAGGCACATTGGATCCAGACCCCTTCACAAACCTCCTGTAGTACCCAGTCAAGCCTAGGAATGCTGTGACTTGGGTCTAGGTTTTTAGAGCTTCCCAGTCCAGAATTGTCTGGATCTGGATCTTGGGTTGTAAAGGTTACACTTGGCCTCCACCTACAAGGTGGCCCAAGTATACAACAGTGCCCTGCCCTATCTGGCACTTTGATGCCTTAATAGTGAGGCCTGCTGATTGCAAGGCCTGCAAAACCTTCACCTGGTGGATCAGGTAATACTGCCAGGAGGCGCTAAAGATAGCAATATCATCTAGATATGCTGCACTAAAGTACTCCAAGCCAGCAAGGACTTGATTCACCAACCTTTGGAAGGTGGCAGGGGCATTCTTTAACCCAAACGTCATAACAGTAAACTGATAATGCCCATCAGGTGTAGAGAATGCTGTCTTTTCCTTTGCTCCAGGTGCCATCCTAATTTGCCAGTACCCTGCAGTTAAGTCCAAGGTACTAAGAAATGTGGCTGCACCTAATTTGTCATTCAGTTCATCTGCTGTTGGTATAGAATGAGCATTTGTCTTGGTCAGAGAGTTGAGATCCCTCTAGTCCAAACAGAACCTAGTTTCTCTCTTGCCTTCTTTGGAATGTGGTTCGGGGATTAAGAGCACTGGGCTAGCCCAGGGACTGTCAGAAGGCTCAATAACCTCTAAATCCAGCATCTTGTGGACTTTCACTTTGATGCTGTCTTTGACCTGGTCAGGCTGTCTGTCTGTCTTTTTTTTTTTTTTTTTTTGACAAGTAAACTGTGTCCACATCATGGGTACACAGGTGAGTCTGTCCAAGGGTCAAAGAGAAGAGCCCAGCAAACTGCTGTAGGTCTTGCCTGCAGTCAGCTTGCTGTTAGGCAGTGAGGGTGTCCGAGTAGACAGCTCCATCAACTGACCCAGGTTTAGGGTCATTTGAGAGGAGGTCAGGGAGAGGTTCACTCTGCTTCCTGCTCCTCGTTGGTAAGCATCAGCATGGTTACAGCTGTCCCGTCATAATAGAGTTTGAGGTGGTTTACATGGATCACCCTTTTGGGTGTCCTGCTGGTGCCCCGGTCTTCCAAGTATGGATAGGATAAGGGCCAATCCATCTGTGCTGAAGTGCCCTGGGAGCCAAGGGCTCCAGAACCGATATGTTCTGCCCTGGTTTGAATTCTACCAGTGCAGCCTTTTGGTCATACCACTGCTTCTAGAGCTGTTGGCTGGCATCAGGTTTTATGGATACCTTTTTTATGTACTCAGCCGTCCTTGAGTGGAGGCCATGCACATAGTCTGCCACATCTTCTTTAGGCTCATGGAGAGGTGTCTCCCATCCTTTGTTTACAAGTGCAAGTGGTCCCCTTGCAGGGTGGCCAAACAGAAGTTCAAAAGGGGAAAACCCTACTCCCTTCAGAGGCCCCTCTGGTAAGTGAAAGCAAGCATGGCATGAGGACGTCCCATCTCCTTTTGAGTTTTTCAAGGAGCACCATGATCATGGCCTTCAATGTCTTGTTGAATCTCTCAACAAGTCCATTGGTTTGTGGATGATATTGTGTGGTTGTTGGAAAGTGCCCTCTTTCTTGGCATGGTTACCCCCATTTTCTGCCTGTTGACAGTATGTTTGACTGTGTCTACTGGCTTTCCGCTAATCAGCACCCCAGTAGTTTTGCGCTCTCCTCTAAATAGTACCTTTTTCTTCACACAATTGGCATGCTGACCCCCCCCACCCCCATGTAAGTCCCTAGTATATGGTACCTAGTTACCCAGGGCATTCGGGTTCCAGGGGATCCCTATGGGTTGCAGCTGCAGCAGTTAGTCTGCCACCCATAGGGAGCTCATATAAAGGGTTCTGCAGGCCTGCCATTGCAGCCTGCGCAAAATGGTCCCATGCATCCGTTTTCACTACAGGTCACTAGAAGTCACCTGTAGGAAGTTGGCTCTGTATATACTATCTCAAAGTAAGAGATAGTGTGCACAGAGTCCAAGGGTTCCCCTTACAGGTAAGATAGTGGCAAAATTAGATAATTCTAATGCTCTATTTTGTGGTAGTGTGGTCGAGCAGTAGGCTTATCAGAGGGTAGTGCTAAGCAATTGTTGTACACACACAGGCAATAAATGAGGAACACACACTCAAACACTTAACTCCAGGCCAATAGTTCCTCAATATTTATTTTTTAGAACCACAAGTTCAAGATTTGAAGTAAATACATAAAATGGAAGGTGCTCCACACAGGTAAGTTAGGAACTTTGAATTAGAGCAATAGGATACACAGTTTTAGTAAAAATGGCAATAAGCTATTTTAAAAGTGGACACAGTGCACAAATCAACAGTTCCTGGGGGAGGTAAGTAAGACACTTACAAGTCTAGGTTCCTGGGCATAGGCATCCCACCATTGGGGGTTCAAGGCAACCCCAAAGTTATCACACCAGCAGCTCAGGGCCGGTCAGGTGCAGAGGTCAAAGAGTTGCCCAAAACACATAGGTGCCTATGAAGAACAGGGGTGCTCGGCTCCAGTCTGCCAGCAGGTAAGTACCCACATCCTCGGGGGACAGACCAGGGGGAGTTTGTAGAACGCAGGGGGGCACAAGTAGGCACACAAAACACCCTCAGCGGCACAAGGGCAGCGGGTGCAGTGTAGGCGTCGGGTTTTCAGTAGGAATCGGTCACTCTAGCGGTGCAGGCAGGGCACAGGGGGTTTCTCGGGCCAGCCACGGACTGGGCTAGGCAGAGGGTCGCCTGGTGGTCACTCCTGCACTGAGGTTCGGTTCCTTCTGGTCCTGGGGGCTGCAGGTGCAGTGCTTGGTCCTGGCGTCGGGTTCCTTGTTATATTCATATTTCAGTGTAGCCATTATGGAACTCTGGAGTTTGTGTTTTACAAACACCCAGACCATATACCCTTTATGGCTACCCTGCACTTACAGTGTCTAAGGTTTTGCTCATGCACATATGCCCTCACCCATAGTATAGTGCACCCTGCCTTAGGGCTGTAAGGCCTGCTAGAGGAGTGACTTACCTATGCCACAGGCAGTGAGAGGTTGGCATGGCACTCTGAAGGGAGTGCCATGTTAACTTAGTCATTTTCTCCCCACCAGCATATACAAGCTGTGAGTCAGTGTGCATGTGCTGAGTGAGGGGTCCCCAGGGTGGCATAAGACATGCTGCAGACCTTAGAGACCTTCCCTGACATCAGGGCCCTTGGTACCAGGGGTACCATTTACAAAGGACTTATCTGAGCGCCAGGGCTGTGCCAATTGTGGAAGTAAAGGTACAGTTTAGGGAAAGAACACTAGTGTTGAGGCCTGGCTAGCAGGGTCCCAGCACACCTTCAATCATAACTGGCATCAGCAAAAGGCAAAAAGTCAGGGGGTAACCATGCCAAGGAGGTATTTCCTTTCATAACCCCTATGGTAGGCCCTCTCAGCCCAGATGGCAGGATGCAGGTGTCCGTCTGTGAGGGCACTAACAGAGG
Source organism: Pleurodeles waltl (assembly GCF_031143425.1). Taxonomy (NCBI): domain Eukaryota; kingdom Metazoa; phylum Chordata; class Amphibia; order Caudata; family Salamandridae; genus Pleurodeles; species Pleurodeles waltl. The sequence goes on from NC_090437.1 coordinate 982,742,393, forward strand.
TGCCCTCACAAACTCCAGATCCATTTTCCTGGACTTAGTGAGTGCAGGGATGCCATTTTTCATGTGTACTGGACATAGGTCACTACCTATGTCCAGCTACATAATAACTCCAAATCTGGGCTGTTGCAAGTATTTGAAGTACGATTCTGTGCACTCTGGGGGCTCCTTAGAAGACCCCCAGCATTGCTTCCACCAGTCTTACTCGGTTTTCTGGGCAGCCCAGCTGCTGCCACCCCCTCAGACAGGTTTCTGCCATCCTGCTGCTTGATCTGATCAAGCCCAGGAAGGCAGAACAAAGGATTTCCTTTGGGAGAGGGAGGTAACACCCTCTCCCTTTGGAAACAGGTGTCTCTGACAGGTGAGGGGTAGCCTCCCAAAGCCACTGGTTTGCTTAAAAGGGCACATTTGGTGCCCTCTATGCATAAACCAGTCCACACCAGTTCATACTGTGCCACGCAAATGGACAATTGAAAGGGGAATGACCACTCCCCTGTCCATCACCACCCCAGGGGTGGTGACCAGAGCTGCTCACTGGGGCCTGCCATCTTGTTTTTCAAGGTTTGCAGGGAACTCTGGGAGCATCTGAGTGGCCAGGCAGGTCACGTCAGGGCCCCATCCTTTATAGTTGCTTACCTGGTTAGGTGACCATTCCCACTCTCAGGGCTATTTAGGCTCTCTCTCTTGGGTGGGTCCTCAGATTTGACTTGCAAGATTCCAGCAGGACTCCTCTGCAACCTCTGCTTCGACTTCTGGCCACTGGAACCACAACTGGACCCTCCAGGAACCGACAAAAGCTGCTACAATGAAGAAGACTCTTCTGCAACTTTGTTTCCACGTCTCCTGCCAGCTTTGCAACATTTCCCCGACTGTGCATCCTCAGAAGACTGCAACTCTTCAGCCTGCACAAGAAGAAGGAATCTACTTTGGAGTGAAGGAGCCACTTCCCTGCAACCGCAGGCACCTACAACAAGCGACGACTGACTGCGTGACTCTCCTCTCATCTTGAGCTGCGTGGATCCTGCATCACGGGTGGTGGTCTGGAGTAGTCCTCTTCGTCCTCTCTGCCAGCTGTCCAACCTTGGTGGAGGTAAGCGTTTGTCCTCCCACACAGGACAGTACCCCGAGCACTGCGGTCTTGCAGCTGCCAAAGCTTGTTTGCATCTCCTCCAGGGATCTTCAGGCAACTTGTAGCTTCAGCCCCCAGCACTCCATCCTGCAAAGCACAGCCTCCTGCGTGGTTCTCGTGTGGCGTGGGATCCTCTTTTGTAGTGCTGCTTGGGCTTATTCTGCGACTCCTGTGTCCGAGTCCTCTGGGTGCTGCTTCTGCTCCTGTGGACTCTCTGCGACGCTGAGGGTCCCCTGTGATTTTTTTAGTATATGGTTTGTGCTCCCCCTAGGGTCACTATTGGATTTTGCTATTTTCACTGTTTTCTAACCTTTACTATGTCTGTTTCTGATTACTAGTGTATATATTTAGTGTATTACTTACCTTCTAAGGGTGGCTTACCTGTCTAGTATTTTGTAGTGATTTGTTCCAAAAATAAAGTACCTTTATTTTTGTACAAATAAGTGTTTTCTGTCATGTGTGTAAGTGCTGTGTGACTACAGTGATATTGCATGAGCTTTGCATGCCTCCTAGATAAGCCTTGGCTGCTCATCCACAGCTACCTCTAGAGAGCTTGGCTTCTAGACACTGCCTATTCTTCACTAAGAGGGCATACCTGGACTTGGTATAAGGTGCAAGTACCATAGGTACCCACCACACACCAGGCCAGCTTCCTACAGTGGTGTACTTAGAAGTCACCCCACACTCATTCCGCATGTGTTTTAGGTTAGCTGACATGAACTTTGTACCTCTGTCAGAAGCCACCTCCTTAGGAATCCCTACTCTGGTAAAAATAGCAGTCCAGGGCCTTGGTTACTGCAGGAGCTGTAGTTAGACCTAAGCGTAATGGCTTTAGGGTACCTGGTTGCATGATCCTCTACTACCAGTATGTACTGATTCCCTGAGGCTGTGGGTGGCTCACATGGAACCACAATGTCCACACCAACCCTTTCAAAGGAATCCCCCACCACAGGAAGTGGAATGAGGGGGGGCTTTAGGTGACCACCCACCTTAGCACTGGCTTGGTAGACGACACAGGAGTTAAAAAGCTCCTTCTGGGACATATTGGGTCAATAGAAGTGGCTGACAAGCCTACGCCTTGGTTTTGTTTGTCCCAGATGCTCAGATAGGGAGATGTCATGGACCAAAGTTAGGATAAACTCCCTAATCTGCTGAGGTACTACCACTCTCTTGGTTGCACCAGGGTTGGGGTCTCTGGCCTCTATCTTCCCAATAGACCCTGTGGGAGCCACTGACATCTCCCTTTTCCTGTGCAGCTGCTTGCTGCCTCTGGCCTTCAAGAGTGGGGCAAGTCTTTTGTCCCTGGCGTAGCGGTTCCCTCGAGGGTCCCCGTTGGCCCAAGAGCTCTACCTGGTAAGGATCCCGCTCTATGGACTCCATTCCCTCAGGGGATAAGCCATCTTCCTGAGAAGAGAGGTCTTGTTTCTTGTGCTGCTCAGAAGCTGGTCCCCTAGTCTTCTTGCTTTTTCTCCTGGAGGTTGGGCCTTTGGTCCAGGCTCCAACCCTTATTTTTCACCCTGTGCTGTGCTCTGTGCTCTTTTTGCATACACCAGTTCAGGGATTCCCAGCATGACTGCATGGGTTTTGGGCTTTACCTCAGCCCAAGCTCAGGTCTCCAGATCATTCCCTAGGATAGGAGAAGAGACCACTACTTGTTTCAGACCAGTAACCCCTCCCCATTCTAAAGTCACCATAGCCATTGGATGTACTTTAGTTACATTGTCAGCATTGGTAACTGGATATGTTTGTCCAGCCAAATACTGTCCTTGGAAAACCAGTTTCTTTGTCACCATGGTGACACTGGCACCTGTATCCCTCAGGGCTTCTACCTTTGCCCCATTAATTAAGAGGTGCCTTTGCTGCTGATTGCACGAGTCTCGAAGAAGATCAGGTTGCACCGGCCCAGCTCATCTTGAGCGCCCTGGCTTGGGGTCAAAGAATCTAGGACCCCAACTAGCTGGATCCAAGCATCTGCCCTTGTCTTCGGCTGAAGTTTCTAGAGGACTTGCTATCTCAACAGAATGGCAGAGTCCTATGCTCAAAGTTCCACAATCTACACCTCTATTTGTTGAGATTGTGCAGAATCCACTTGGTTACTTCAAACTCTTCCCCTGGGAGAGGTTAGATGTCATTTTGACTGCTCGCCCCATCCACAAAGTCCATTTACTATGGTCGCTGGTCTGAATTAGTCACCTGGTGCGAGGGCAAAGAGACTGATCATGTTTAAACTAAGCTGCCTGATGTTCTTTTGTTTGCATTCTCTCTAATCCGACAAGATTTTGCTCTAGGCACAGTTAAGTGTTAACTTATTGGCTGTTTTGTTTGCTTGATTAACTCTGTTTATTCAAGAAACAGTTTTTATTGCTTTTCTTTAAACAGCTTTCAGATACATTTCACCCTGCTCCATTTATCAAGTCACAGTGGGGCCTTAAAATGGGCCTTACTTTTTTGATGTGGGCATGTGCACAGGTGCACCTTCAGTATTTTGGCGCTCAACTTCGATTGGCACATTGCCACCTCTTCTTCACAGTGCTTAACGGACTGCAGGCATTGTCTATTCAGTCACAAAATGCCACCTTTCTACACAACAAATTGGTGCTTCAGACTCTAACATCATTTTTTCCAAATTCGGTGTCACCTTTTCATGTTGGGCAGTACATCATGCCCCTTGTGTTCCTCCAAGGAGGAGGACAGACAAGCATTTTTCTGTTTATATGGTTCCTCTGATCACCCATTGTATTAATATGCACATTTGGTTTTTCATTTTGGTGTTTGTTTTTATCGGTGTTTTCTAGGGCGACCTTTTTGATGACATTTAACAGTTGACTAAATGTAAGTGATTGCTTTGTTCTTTCCTAATGTTATTTGGAGAAGCTATTTTGTGGTCCTGATGAAGCGTCAACGGATCTACCTGGATCTTTGGACGCGAAACATGTTGATCCTTTGTTGGAGGTACCACACATTTAGGCATCTTTTGGTAGTGTTTTGAAAGTTGTTGAGCATTGCACTCATTTCTTACTTTCCTTTGTGTTTTTAACCTTGGTCTTCATTTCTCTTTACTGATTAAATTTATGATGCGAGTTTGAAATGAATAACCAATTTTAACAATCCTTTTTACTCTCCTGGTTTTGGATTTGTGGTTGTTCCTTCCTTCCACCAGTCATCACATTAGCAGTTACGGCTGACAGCTCCTTCTTGGGAGCACGTCAGGCATTGCAGCGCCGGCCTGACGTGGAGCAATTCCCGATGATGATGCCTGTCATCCAATGTGATGCATGAGGGCTTTTGCTCCTGAACATTCAGGTTCCCTAGACCTTTCTGTTTTTTTAGGAACAGTGTACTCTTTATTTGTTTAGGAGGACAGACAACACCAGTTAGATCCTAAGTGGGCTATTTGTTTCTACATTGATAGAACTTTGTTGGGTTTGTCAGTGCAAAGACAGTCTAGAAAAGGATGTTGCACCGTGGATTGTCCTCAGTGTTAAGCCGTGCAATTGTTTCGTCAAAAAGGATCCTCCTTAGGGCCTTCAAGCTCATTCCACCAGTTTAAAGCTGTAACTACAGCCCTGGCTAGAAGTGCTATGGTGTGGCATCTGCCAAGCTGGTACATGTGTGTTTGGCCATACCTTCCTCAGGTACTACAGTATCAACTCCCAGGTCAGCAGGGAGGGTCATTTAGCCCCCTCGGTCCTGCAGGACTTCATGATGTGAAGTCCACTCATACTTCAGACCCACCACTTTTGAGAGGGTACTGCTTTAGTATCTATTCAAAAGGTTAGGAGTAAGTCAGCAGAACAGGTTATTTAACTTCAGTAATATTCTTCCTGTTTGATACTTCTAATTGTAGATTACTCACCACTACCTCCTTGTTCTGTAAAGTGAACGTCATGATAGATTATAAGGTTCCAAGTTTGAGAATGCACACTTACAGCACCCTAATTTGTCAGCCTCTCTGCATCTGAAGGCACAGAAATAACAGGTTTGTAATCTGATGTCCGCAAGCAGGGGTGGCTCCACAAGCAGATCTTTGTGGTCTCTCCCATAGGTGATGCAGAGCTGCACTATACTTCAGTAACACTGCTTTCCACTGTGGTGTGGAAGCTATTGTAAACATTTTCTGGATCCAGTGTGGCACGTCAGTGTATCATTTTCCCTGGAAGCTATTTCTAGGAGGATCATCATCTTTCCAAGAAAATGATCCTCCAAGAAATAGCCTTTTGAGGTTTGAAAAAATAGCAGAGAAAGATGAAAGTACAAAACATTAAAACTCTAATCCATTGAAAAATATCTTCAAAATGAAGACATGAAAAATGTTGTAAAGTGGAACATTTACCCCTTTCTTACTTGTTACACTGAAATAAATCTACAATTTCTCACCTTGTGCATACCCTCAAGGGCCAGACTGGATCCAGAGATTTTTCTTAGCAATTCCCTTGCATGCCATAAGGTGGCATTGTGCGACTCTGTCAAGGCTGTCAAGTGGGCCTGAAAGTGAAATTGGGTCAGTGGCTTACTTCCTGTAACCTTCCGAAGCGGGTCCGAAACTCACTCCCTCTGAGTCACTGACAGAATACTTTTCCCTAAATTGTTTTCCAGTGTGCACAGGACCTGTCACCTGCCAAATTGACATGTTTCAAATCCTGCAAGGAATGCCACAAATGGATGTAGGTGATGGACCCCCACAAGGTTTCTCTGGAAATAATGCAACTAATATGTTTGTATGAATCCAAGAGCCATCCAGGAAGCAAGGCAAAGTTCTACATCACTGAGCATTGCAGGAAAGCTCCCAATGCCTAGTCCAGTCAAGGACATGGATGCATTCTCATTTCCCAAGACTGTTACAGAGAGAGAGTTAGTCGTCCCACTCTAAATCCTCTGGTAAGTCAAAATTGAAGAAAAAAAAAATACATTGATTCTCAACTCACCTTCTTCCCTCCACTCTTGTCAAGAAACGCTTTAGTATCCATTTACTAGGTGAGAAATCTGCAGCTAGAATTATTCCTCGGAAGAAAAAGTTGCTTACTTTCAGAGACGCTCTTTCTGGTGGATGTTCTATCTAACTTCAGATGCCTTCCCAATCCTCACACCTCCCCATTATGTGGAGTGGATTTTTTTCTCCATTTTAAAAGGTTACAGTTAGAGAACTGCCTGCTGTAATCTCAAATTAAAAAGGGCTCAATGGATGAATGACAAATAATCTGACACATCAGGGATGGCGCAAACCAGACACATAACCACACGGCACTGCCTGGCGGCCCGCAAGGGAATTGCTGAGAAAAATCTCAGGATGCAGTCCGGCACCTCAGGGTATTCAAAAGATGGAGAATCTGTGATTAGATAGTGTCTACCAAAGCAAACTTGTGTTCTAGTGTCCAGGAGCTTCACTGCAGAGTATTAGGATCACCTACTATTGTAATACTTGGTGCAATTTTAGAAGTTCACAGCTGCTTCTAAGTAACAGTGCAGTATTTCCAATATATGAGATTTGATGTCTGTGAATAATGTTTCCTTTAATTTTTCTCTTTTAAAAGTGAGAAAATGTGGCAATAGTGCTTAATTATTACGCTTATTTTATTTTATGTTATAGTATTTTCTATTATTTTGTAGGCTGTGTTCATATTAAATAATATGCAGTCGAATGCATTAGCACCATCTTTTATCAATGTTTTGTGTATTTCTTTGTAGTGGTTGGAGAAGTGCAATACGACATTTGGAGCAGGTGATGGCTTTGACAGAACCCACACAGATGCACAGGTTGGTACATTGTTGCAATTACTTCTGTTTTGCCTATTGAAATATTATATACCATTTACATAAAAAAATCTGCGTGAGGGCAGTGACTAGCAAGGATCTAGAAAATCAGATGATGATTCTTAGTGATTCAGGTTCGAAAGTAAGCTAGACTTCGAAAATTGATTTCCAACAATAGTACTGTTGAAAGAGCCTGAACGATATTCCCTTCGCCTATTCTGTCATTAATGCTATTCATTAGCTTTCTTCCCATTACATTGTTTGAAAAACGAAGTTCTGTATCAATTTTGCCTTAAAAAAAAAAATTGTTTGAGGAGGGACATGGCCGACCAAAATGGCTGACCAGGTGTTCTGAGCTAGGGCTCCGTGCAGCCCATGCACTATCCTTTAACATCCTGTGCTCCTTCCCCAACTAGCACCTGTAACTACAACCCCCACGGTGCTGGGAGATCCTGGGCTCATTAAATAACAGATTCAGCTGCTCTGTTCTCCTGTGACTACAGGGACCTCCCACACATTGGAATACTGAAGATGGTGGCCACTCTTTGAAGAGAGCGCCCTGGGTCACTGAGGGTCCTGTTGTCTCTCCCCTTACCCCCTCCCCCTCCCCTCTCCCGGTGGATAAGCCCCTGCTCCCCTTGACCAGTGCAGAGAGGGTAAGCCGACACACAAACGCTCAGGGATGCGGGCGGGGGGGTGGGGGGGGGGAGAGATAGATATTCCTCCTTTGCTGAAATGTAGACTTAGAAATGAAGATGGCAGATGTCCTTCATTGACATTCATTGGGGGTGGGGTGGGGGGGGGGGCACCACAATGTGGATGGCGCCAGACACTCATGCAGATGTGTAGGGTAGGTTTGTCCTTTTGCATGGTATCTTGAATGGGGGTAAAACTATGTCTGTTAAATTCATAAGTGCCCAATTCTGTTGGAATCTTCTAGCGATCCTGGTGCCTTATATTGACACCTCTTCATCTGGGTCGGTGATTCAAACTTAACTTTATTTCGGACTGGGATGTGGATAGACACCCTGTAGGACATGTAGGAAGCTGGCTCTCTATATAGTGCACTAAAATGAAGTACATTCTGCAGAGAGTCCAGTGTATTTAGTACTGCTGAGGTAAATGTAGATTGAACTAATGCTCTATTTGTGGTGGTCTGGACAAGCAGTTAGGCTTATCAGAGGGTAGTGCTTAGCATTTGTTGTACCCACAGAGGCAATAAATGAGACACACACTCAAAGAATAAATCCGAGACCAATTCAGAAAACTAATATTTTTTTTATATATAAGTTTCAAACCCAAGAACTCCGTCATCAGGTAAGTAGATTTACCATCATAAATACTTTGCAGTTTAAAAAATTAACACTTTTTGCAATTTTTCAGTTAACCTGTGCGAAGAAAATAAGAATGCAGTTTTGCAGGTAAGTACATGACTTACAAATCCAGTCTTTGGGGTTTTAGGTCAACACCAGGCAAGCTCAAATCAGTACTGAGACCACACCTACAATGGCACAGGGGAGGCTGGTTGCAGAGGTCAGATTCGGAGATGGGTGCCCAGTCACAGGTGATTAAAGCAAGGTCAGGGGTCGATCTCCTGGAGTTCAGGCGAGCATAAGGGGGGCTACAAGGCAACACCAAATTTACACCCTCAGCAGCACAGGAGCGGCCAGGTGCAGTTTGCCAACATAGCATTGGGTGCCCAATGTTAAGCAATGGAGACAGGGGGTAATCGAAAATCCGCTGCTCACAGGTGAGGAATGTGTAGTCGGGGTTCAATCTCCTGGAGTTGAGGTAAACACAAGGGGGGGGCCACAAGGCAGCTCTAAACATACACCCTCAGTGACACAGGGGGCAGCCTGGTGCAGAGTGCCAACACAGTGTCGGACACCCATTGTAAGTCAATAATGGAGATCAATTTTAGAAAAAAGGCTGCAGTTTCGGCCCAGGATGCTGAATGAAGAAAACTCACAGCTGCCCAGGTAGGTTCTAATGCTACGGGATGTAGGACCATGGACGGTCCAGCTGCCCAAGGGCTCTAGACACTGGGTTGTCCTTTAGTTTCAGGAATAGCTTACCAGACAGGTCGCAGTCAGGGGGAGTCTTCGGTTTGAGGCTGCAGGCCTTGAGGCAGAGTCCGGCAGGGGTCAGCCCTCTGTGGCCTTGGAATTGTTGAAGAACCTTTACAGGACCGGTGGGCCACTTGGACTCGGACTGGGGGTGTCAGGTGCAGAGGTGGATTTGGAGGCGGTTTCGCAGTTCCTCGCGGCAGAAGTTTTTTTTGTTTTGTGTTTTTATTAACTTGGTTTATTTTTTAACAGGTCCTCTGTTCTTGAGAGATCTGATCTTTCCCTAAGGCAGGCTGTCCTCCCAAAGCTTTGGAGGTCGCTGGGGTGCAGGATAGGTCGTCTTTTGGTGCAGGATCTTCAAGGGCTGCAGAAAGGCCAGTAGGACTGGGGCCAAGTCAGTTGGCTCCTGCAGTCTTCTTTGCTGGTCCGACTCTTCTTAGGTATCTGTGTTCTAGGGTTCAGGGGTACAACCTACATAATGAATCTAGGGACATTACAGTGAGTGCCAGGTGGTAGCCAATGGGTTACTCACCTTTAGGGTTACTAAACCCTTTTTATGACCACTTCTGTTGGGAAGTGGGCAGAACTCTAGTCCTAGTGGCATAATTCCTTCCAAACAAGATGGAGGAATTTAAAAATAAGTGTAGTAGGAAGTTGCCTCTGTACATACTATCTCAAAGTGGGAGATAGTGTGGACAGAGTCCAAGGGTTCCCCTTAGAGGTTGATAGTGGCAAAATTAGATAATACTAATGGATCTATTTTGTGGTAGTGTGGTCGAGCAGTAGGCTTATCAGAGGGTGGTGTTAAGCATTTGCTGTAGACACACAGGCAATAAATGAGGAACACACACTCAAAGACTTAACTCCAGGCCAGTAGTTTTGATATAGAAAAATATATTTTCTTAATTTATTTTAGAACCACAAGATTCAAGATTTGAGGAAAGTACATAAAATGCAAGTTACTTCACACAGCTAAGTATAGAACTTTGATTTAAAACAGTAGTACACACAGTTTTGGTTAAAATGATAATAAGCTATTTTAAAAGTGTACACAGTGCAAAAATCAACAGTTCCTGGGGGAGTTAAGTTTGGTTAGGTTTTTGCAGTTAAGTAAAGCACTTACACAGTCAGTCTCCTGGGCATAGGCAGCCCACCGTTGGGGGTTCAAGGCAACCCCAAAGTGCAGCAGCAACACGGCCGGTTAGGTGCAGAGGTCAAAGGAGGGCCCAAAACACATAGGTGCCTATGAAGAACAGGGGTGCTCCGGTCCTAGTCTGCTTACAGGTAAGTACCTGCGTCCTCGGGGAGCAGACCAGGGGCGTTTTGTAGAGCACTGGGGACACACAAACACTCAAGCCCAGACAAAAACACACTCAGGGGCACAGGGGCGGTCGGGCGCAGTAAGCAAAGTAGGTGTCGGGTTTGATATTGAAAGCAATGGAGGGGCCCGGGGATCACTTAAGTGATGCAGGCAGGGCACAGGGGGGTTTCTCGGGCCAGCCACCAACTGGGCTAGGAGGAGGGCAGCCTGCTGGTCACTCCTGCACTGGTAGGTGGTTCCTCTCGGTCCTGGGGGCTGCGGGTGCAGTGCTTGGTCCAGGCGTCGGGTTCCTTTGTTACCAGGCAGTCACGGTCAGGGGGAGCCCCTGGATTCTCTCTGCAGGTGTCGCTGTGGGGGTGCAGGGAGGTCGACTTAAGGTGTCCAAGACGTTGGAGTCGCCTGGGAGTCCTCTCTGCGGTGTTGGTTTCTCCAAACTCGAGACGGGGCGTTCTGTGCAGTGTGTGAAGACAGGTGTCTGTCTCTTTAGAAGTTGCTTCTTTGTTGCAAAGTTTCTGAACAGTGCCGTTGTTCTCGGGGAGTTTCTTGGTCCTTTAGGTGTAGGGCAGTCCTCTGAGGCCTCAGAGGTCGCTGGTCCCATCGGATGCATTGCTGTGCAGGTTCTTTGAGTCTGGAGACAGGCCAGTAGGGCTGGGGCCAAGTCAGTTGGTGTCTCCATCGTCTCTGCAGGGCTTTCAGGTCAGCAGTTCTTCTTCTTTCTTCCGGTAGCAGGAATCTAATTTTCTGGGTTCAGGGTCGCCCCTAAATACTGAATTTAGGGGTGTGTTTAGGTCTGGGGGGCAGTAGCCAATGGCTACTGTCCTTGAGGGTGGCTACACCCTCTTTGTGCCTCCTCCCTGAGGGGAGAGGGGAACATCCCTATTCCTGTTGGGGGAATCCTCCAAAACCAAGATGGAGGATTTCTAAAAGCAGAGGTCACCTCAGCTCAGGGCACCTTAGGGGCTGTCCTGACTGGTGGGTGACTCCTTGTTTTTCTCATTATCTCCTCTGAACTTGCCGCCAAAAGTGGGGGCTGTGTCCGGGAGGTGGGCATCTCCACTAGCTGGAGTGCCCTGGGGCATTGTAAATGAAGCCTGAGCCTTTGAGGCTCACTGCTAGGTGTTATAGTTCCTGCAGGGGGAGGTGAGAAGCACCTCCACTCAGTGCAGGCGTTGTTTCTGGTCCTCGAGAGCACAAAGTCTCTCGCCCCAGGGGGTCAGAAACTCGTCTCAGTGACAGGTTGGCACTGACCAGTCAGTCGTGCACTGAAAGATTGGGTAAAATACAGGGGGTATCTCTAAGATCTCTGTGTGCTTTTTTTAAATAAATCCAGCACTGGCATCAGTGTGGGTTTATTATTCTGGGAAGTTTGATACCAAACTTCCCAGTGTTCATTGTAGCCATTATGGAACTGTGGAATTTGTTTTGACAAACTCCCAGACCATATACTTAATATGGCCACACTGTACTTACAATGTCTAAGAATGGACTTAGACACTGTAGGGTCATATTGCTCATGCAGCTATGTCCTAACCTGTGGTATAGTGCACCCTGCCTTAAAACTTGAAGGACTGCTAGAGGGGTGAATTGCCTATGCCACAGGCAGTATTTTGTGTGCATGGCATCCTGAGGGGGATGCCATGTCGACTTTGCCTTTTTCTCCCCACCAACACACACAATCTACACTGGCAGTGTGCATGTCCCTTAGGGTGGCACAACACATGCTGCAGCCCTTCGGGACCTTCCCCGGTCACAGGGTCCTTAGTACCACTGGTACCTTTTTCAAGGGACTTATCTGTGTGCCAGAGGTGTGGCAATTGTGGAAACAATGGTACATTTTTAGTGAAAGAACACTGGTGCTGGGGCCTGGTTAACGAGGGATATCTATGGAGGAAATACTGGCCAGCATAGGCAGCCTTTTCCCCTAGTAAGGCACTGGGTGGATCTAATTTCTGCGGAATTTTATCAGATATATGCAGGCATGTTAGAGGACAGGCTACTGGAAGTTTGAGAGGCTTACCAAAAGTTGACCATATCGGAGACGATGCTGGAGGAGATAATTGTTATGGTACCCAAGCCAAACAAGAATCCTTGGCCTCCTATAGATCTCTATCAATGCTAGATGTAGACACAAAAGTGCCCATTAAAATAATAGCTGCTTGACACTTCCCAACAATGGGAAGCGTTTGTGCACAAGAACCAATGGGGCTTTATTCCAAATCCCAGTACCCTGATGAATCTCGGATGCTGGGGGGCATGTTATGGCACCTGTGGATGGAGCTTGATATCGAAAAGGCCTTCAGTTCCCTTATCTCAGCGTACATATTTGTGGTCCTCGCCAGAATGGGTTTTGGAGCCAGATTGTTAACCTGGATCCCCCTCCTATACGGAGAACCGACAGCCCACATTAAATCGGGGGCATACTCGGGCAGAAATGGCCTATCGAAAAGCTGATGAGAAAGGCTGCCCTCTGTTGCTGCTCCTCTTTGCACTGTCTATGGAGCTACTTGCAATCAGACTACGATAGGCGATGCAGCTTGAGAAATGAGTGGAGGTATCCTTGCATGTTGTCTCCATGTACGCTGATGACACTTTGATGTACTTGACCCATCTCCATCAGAACTCCCCAGCCCACCTGCAAGAAGGGGACTCTTTTGCCAAGATCTTGGGTTTTTCGCATTAACAAACCCAAGACTGTACTATACCGTATGGCACTATTAGGTGAGCCATCTTACTCGAAATTGCCAGAGGGTCTGTAATCAATGCGAACCAGATGAGTGTCAGTACTTGGAGGTGTAGGTCACCTGCACCGCTTTGACCCATAGACAATGTAACATTGATCGGGTGCTGCAGGGTCTCTGTGTCTCAGTATCTTTCTGGAGCATCAGTTCTGTCTCTGTAATGGGAAGGGTGGCACTAACGAAAATGGTGTTCCTGCCATGACGCCTGTATGATTTGTAGCACGCCATATAGCCAATTCCCGAGGTCAGTTTTTCCAGAACTAGACAGTCTCCTCATCCAGCTGGTGTGGGCCGAGAAATGGAGTAGAGTGCAACTAGAGGTATTGAAACTGGTTGGGGGAGGGAGTACTGGGTCTTCTAGGCTTAGAATTATACTGTTTCACCTCCCAAATGCAACATGCAGCTATGTAGTGTGGTGAGAGTCCAAATTGGCAACAGACTCCTCAGGTGTGTAGTGGGGTAGGATAATCCTCCCCACCCGAATTGTGCATCAGTTAGCCCTTGCGTGGGAGCATGTTGTCAAACGAGTGTTAAAGCAACAGCCCTTTAGCAGATTTCTGCATATTGAGTGGCTACAGCCATTTCACCGGATCCATGAGGTTATGATGATGATGATGATGACAGTCTGAAAAGATGGGGGCTACCTAACCTTGGTGATCTTTACCCGGGGGATTCGTTTCAAACTCTTTATGAAGGCATGGAGGTGTTTGGAGTCCCTTCTATGCACTTCCTGCCATTTGCCAAGTAGGCACGTACCACCAGAAGTGTTGAATTTCTTCCCTGCTGCACCACCCCCCTCTACTGTGCTAGAACTGATCTTGGAAGGCGGTGATGGGAGGGGGGCTAGTGTCGCCCTTGTACGCTGCACTTAAAGGAGATAAAAGCAAAAAGAACAGATGATGATCTGGGTTTAATCCATTGTTTTTTTGCCCACCACGCCATCCCAGTTTGGACCCAGCCATATGAAAAAATGGCTTGACTCTGATCCCCAGGGGAACAGTCCATCCCAAACTGCCAAGTCAGGTCATCCCTGGACTGTGAACAAGCATCCTGGGACCATTTTCATGGTATCACCCCTCATCAGCCTGGCTAGCTTGAATCTAGTGGCGCAGTGAGCACGGGACCCACGTCTGGGCATACCCTTCCCACTTAGGACGACAAAAGCAAAAAGAACAGATGATGGACCGAATGCTGAACAGTGCAAACATTCACCCCCAGTCACAAAGATGTAAGTTTAATCGATTGTTTTTTTGCCACCACGCCACATGAGGGGTGATACCCTGAAACTAGTCCCAGAATGCTGTTTCCAGTTCAGGGAGGACCTGCCTGACCGTTTGGGCTGGACTGTTACCATTTGGAGGAGGCTCAAGACTGATTTGCTTATGGCTGGGTCCAACCTGGGGTGGCGTGGTGGGCAAAAAACAATGGTTTAAGCCAGGGTTCTGCAAAGTTGGTCCTGGAGAGCCGGGTCCATGCCAGATTTTTTACATATCCAAACTTAGAAAAATGTAGATTTCTGAAACATCTTGTTTCTAAATGTGGATATGCTAAAAATCTGGCATGGGCCCAGCTCTCCAGGACCGACTTTGCAGAACTCTGGTTTAAGCCTAGATCTGTGACGAGGAGGTGAAAGTTTGAATTGTTCAGCATTTCATCCATCATCTGTTCTTTTTGCCTTAAAGGAGATAAGCCAGCAGTATCACTCAGAGTGCGATCTTCAGGGAACAGATTGCAGACTATATTGTTGATCACAGAATGTAGCAGGGAATGTGTGCAGGTTCAAAAGATACCCAGTAATGCTAGATTCAAATTGATCCATTTCAGTGATCTGCATCATACATACTTGGCCCTAAACATCATACACCAAAGATACCCTAACAGACAATCATCCTGCCCCAAATATGGAGATTGCGTAGCCACCTTCCTACACATGGTCTGGACATGTGCGAGTCTGGAAGTGTACTTGAAAGAGACAGTGACTAAGCTCACAAAAGTAACGAAGATACACTTACAACTAACAGTCCAGCACTGCCTCCTCAGTGTTGCGGCAAAGCCCAAACAGGAGAAAATGGGCAACATGTTTGCAACTCTAGGCCTGTTTTGGGTAAAATGCTGCATAGCGATCCACTCATTGTTGCATAGGGAACCCAGAATATCGAAGGACATGTCCGAGTTGCCCCACAGGGGAAGAAATAGGACTGAGATTCAGTCGAACAGATTTGGCAGAAGGTTACCTCGTAGAATAGGCAGAGATATTAAATAAGCTAATGGATGTTCAAGTAGGCCAAAAGAAAAGTGTAATTGGGCTGTGTAACATGAACAGACCTAAGTGGATGAATTGTCTTCTTTTGTATTCGATATGGACTGCTATGTTGAGCAGCGCCACTGGAAACATCTCAAACATAAAGATGTTAAAAGGTGTTTAGATCTACTTGATGAAATCCTCTGTCTTTTGAAATATGCCCTAGCTAGTGGAATTTGCAAAGTCTGGCCAGTTCTCCCCATTTTTTTAAAGATGCTCTAACATACCTGCATCCTTTATGTAACTGAGTCCTTGTGTGTTCCCTAGTCTAAGGCCCTTCTTGTAGCTAGTAGATAATGGTACATTAGTTTTTCTAAGCACCAGTGTTTGGCACTCTTCCTTTTGATTCCTCTTACAATGTATAAATTTCAAATTGTTGACCATAGTTTGCATGCCTGTGGTGGTTAATTCAGCTGGTCTTTGAACTTGTGTTCAATAATGCACTCAGCTTATCTAGATTCATGTCACCCTCTGTAGGAAAGTGCCCTCTTTGGCATGGTTATCCCCCCCCCCCCCCCAACCCGCTCCACTTTTTGCCTGATATTGATGCCAACTTGACTGAGTGTGCAGAGATCCTGCTAGCCAGGCCCCAGCACCAGTGTTCTTTCCCAAAAACTGTACCATTGTTTCCGCAATTGGCACAACCTTGGTACACAGTTACGTCCTTTGTAAAAGGTACCCATGGTACCAAGGGCCCTGTGGCTAGGTTAGGTCCCCAAGGGCTGCAGCATGTATTATGCTGCCCTTGAGGACCACAGTAAGCCCGTGCACCCTGCCATTGCAGCTTGTGTGCGCCCACCAACCACTGCCTGTGGCATAGGTAAGTCGCCCCTCTAGCAGGCCTTACAGCCCTAAGGCAGGGTGCACTATACCACAGGTGAGGGCACAGCTGCATGAGCAATATATCTCCAGGCATTGTTCTTTTATCATCCAGACCCTTCTACTTAGAGTGCATTCTTTGCAGTGGTTATGAGAGCTGTAGAAATCCTTGGCCTCCAGCGGCACATAGAGGTAAAAAAACAATGTCTTAACGGAAGTCTTTCAACAGCCCCACTCCTCCGATTTAACAAGACCCTTCCTGAAACACCTTTAGGGTACTGATGTCCAGACCAGCCTCATAGGCTTGCCCCTTGAATGGTGCCTGAGTTTTCGAGATCAAGGGTGATTCTGAGCTGGAGTGGCTCAAAGGCAGTAGGGCTACAGCGCATTCCCTGGGCTTGTCCACAGCACAGTGTCAGAAACCTTCTCATTTCAACCCTCTATGCTGCTTTACTGCGACTCCTAGTATAGGGACTCCTAGTACTGACTGTACTCCTAGTACAGTCAGCCAAATCCTCAGTGTAGGAAAGTACCATCTTGCCTGGCATGTTACCCCCATTTTTCACTGTATATATGTTGTTTTAGTTGTATGTGTCACTGGGACCCTGGTAACCCAGGGCCCCAGTGCTCATAAGTGTGCCTGAATGTGTTACCTGTGTAGTGACTAACTGTCTCACTGAGGCTCTGCTAATCAGAACCTCAGTGGTTATGCTCTCTCATTTCTTTCCAAATTGTCACTAACAGGCTAGTGACCATTTTTACCAATTTACATTGGCTTACTGGAACACCCTTATAATTCCCTAGTATATGGTACTGAGGTACCCAGGGTATTGGGGTTCCAGGAGATCCCTATGGGCTGCAGCATTTCTTTTGCCACCCATAGGGAGCTCTGACAATCCTTACACAGGCCTGCCACTGCAGCCTGAGTGAAATAACGTCCACGTTATTTCACAGCCATTTTACACTGCACTTAAGTAACTTATAAGTCACCTATATGTCTAACCTTTACCTGGTAAAGGTTAGGTGCAAAGTTACTTAGTGTGAGGGCACCCTGGCACTAGCCAAGGTGCCCCCACATTGTTCAGAGCCAATTCCCTGAACTTTGTGAGTGCGGGGACACCATTACACGCGTGCACTACATATAGGTCACTACCTATATGTAGCTTCACAATGGTAACTCCGAATATGGCCATGTAACATGTCTATGATCATGGAATTGCCCCCTCTATGCCATCCTGGCATAGTTGGCACAATCCCATGATCCCAGTGGTCTGTAGCACAGACCCTGGTACTGCCAAACTGCCCTTCCTGGGGTTTCACTGCAGCTGCTGCTGCTGCCAACCCCTCAGACAGGCATCTGCCCTCCTGGGGTCCAGCCAGGCCTGGCCCAGGATGGCAGAACAAAGAACTTCCTCTGAGAGAGGGTGTGACACCCTCTCCGTTTGGAAAATGGTGTGAAGGCAGGGGAGGAGTAGCCTCCCCCAGCCTCTGGAAATGCTTTCTTGGGCACAGATGTGCCCAATTCTGCATAAGCCAGTCTACACCGGTTCAGGGACCCCTTAGCCCCTGCTCTGGCGCGAAACTGGACAAAGGAAAGGGGAGTGACCACTCCCCTGACCTGCACCTCCCCTGGGAGGTGTCCAGAGCTCCTCCAGTGTGCTCCAGACCTCTGCCATCTTGGAAACAGAGGTGCTGCTGGCACACTGGACTGCTCTGAGTGGACAGTGCCACCAGGTGACGTCAGAGACTCCTGCTGATAGGCTCCTTCAGGTGTTAGTAGCCTATCCTCTCTCCTAGGTAGCCAAACCCTCTTTTCTGGCTATTTAGGGTCTCTGTCTCTGGGGAAACTTCAGATAACGAATGCATGAGCTCAGCCGAGTTCCTCTGCATCTCTCTCTTCACCTTCTGATAAGGAATCGACTGCTGACCGCGCTGGAAGCCTGCAAACCTGCAACATAGTAGCAAAGACGACTACTGCAACTCTGTAACGCTGATCCTGCCGCCTTCTCGACTGTTTTCCTGCTTGTGCATGCTGTGGGGGTAGTCTGCCTCCTCTCTGCACCAGAAGCTCCGAAGAAATCTCCCGTGGGTCGACGGAATCTTCCCCCTGCAACCGCAGGCACCAAAAAGCTGCATTACCGGTCCCTTGGGTCTCCTCTCAGCACGACGAGCGAGGTCCCTCGAATCCAGCGACTCTGTCCAAGTGACCCCCACAGTCCAGTGACTCTTCAGCCCAAGTTTGGTGGAGGTAAGTCCTTGCCTCACCTCGCTGGGCTGCATTGCTGGGAACCGCGACTTTGCAGCTACTCCGGCCCCTGTGCACTTCCGGCGGAAATCCTTTGTGCACAGCCAAGCCTGGGTCCACGGCACTCTAACCTGCATTGCACGACTTTCTAAGTTGGTCTCCGGCGACGTGGGACTCCTTTGTGCAACTTCGGCGAGCACCATTTCACGCATCCTCGTAGTGCCTGTTTCTGGCACTTCTCCGGGTGCTACCTGCTTCAGCGAGGGCTCTTTGTCTTGCTCGACGTCCCCTCTCTCTTCAGGTCCAATTTGCGACCTCCTGGTCCCTCCTGGGCCCCAGCAGCATCCAAAAACGCCAAACGCACGATTTGCAACTAGCAAGGCTTGTTGGCGTTCTTTCGGCGGGAAAACACTTCTGCACGACTCTCCACGGCGAGAGGGATCCGTCCACCAAAGGGGAAGTCTCTAGCCCTTTTCGTTCCTGCAGAAACCTCAGCTTCTTCTGTCCAGTAGAAGCTTCTTTGCACCCGCAGCTGGCATTTCCTGGGCATCTGCCCATCTCCGACTTGCTTGTGACTTTTGGACTTGGTCCCCTTGTTCCACAGGTACCCTAGATTGGAAATCCACAGTTGTTGCATTGCTGGTTTGTGTCTTTCCTGCATTATTCCTCTAACACGACTATTTTGTCCTTAGGGGAACTTTAGTGCACTTTGCACTCACTTTTCAGGGTCTTGGGGAGGGTTATTTTTCTAACCCTCACTATTTTCTAATAGTCCCAGCGACCCTCTACAAGGTCACATAGGTTTGGGGTCCATTCGTGGTTCGCATTCCACTTTTGGAGTATATGGTTTGTGTTGCCCCTATCCCTATGTTTCCCCATTGCATCCTATTGTAACTATACATTGTTTGCACTGTTTTCTAAGACTATACTGCATATTTTTGCTATTGTGTATATATATCTTGTGTATATTTC
Source organism: Pleurodeles waltl (assembly GCF_031143425.1). Lineage (NCBI taxonomy): Eukaryota > Metazoa > Chordata > Amphibia > Caudata > Salamandridae > Pleurodeles > Pleurodeles waltl. The sequence continues at coordinate 982,761,733 of NC_090437.1, forward strand.
CTATCCTCTCACTGAGGGTACACTCTAAGATACTTTGGCATATTGTCATAAAAATAAAGTACCTTTATTTTTAGTATAACTGTGTATTGTGTTTTCTTATGATATTGTGCATATGACACTAAGTGGTACTGTAGTAGCTTCACACGTCTCCTAGTTCAGCCTAAGCTGCTCTGCTAAGCTACCATTATCTATCAGCATAAGCTGCTAGACACCCTATACACTAATAAGGGATAACTGGGCCTGGTGCAAGGTGCAAGTACCCCTTGGTACTCACTACAAGCCAGTCCAGCCTCCTACACTCAGGCACAGTAGACTATGCAGCCCTTTCGAAGCCACGGCCTAGGTTCCCACAAGTCACATGGCCACCCGGGGCAGCATTCCACCCAGTCAACCACCCCTCCAGCTGCTGCAGCTTCTAACCCTCTTTAGTGTGTTTTTAGCAACACACAGCCACTCTTTGAGTGGCAGGATCCATCGGTCTCTGCCAGTGTGTCAGGCCATCACCTCAAAGAAGTGGATGTTGCGGATCATTCAGCGAGGTTACACATTTCCAATCTAAGAAACCTTGCCTTCCTTGTCACCATCCGTAGTACGGTCGAAGCAGGACCATTTGTCTCTTTTATGACAGGAGGTCTAGGCTCTTTTGGTCAGAGATAGGTTGAGGTTGTTATTACTGCTATTTTCTGGTGCTGAAAAAAACAGAGGTCTCTGCCCTGTTCCAGACCTCCTGCCTCTCAATGCTTTTCTGCATAAAGACAAATTCAAGATGCTCACCTTGGCCAGGTCTTGTCTGCCCTCGACTCTGGAGATTGGATGGTAACACTGGACCCTACTGGACTCTTATTTTCACATCCCGACCTCCAGGCCAACAGGTGTCATCTGCTATTCTTGGTGGGCCAGGACCATTTTCAGTCTGTTGTGCACCTGTTTGACCTTACCAGTACCCCTCAGGTGTTCACAAATGTGATGGTAGTGTTGCAGCTAATCTTCAGAGATCGACAACTGGCTGTTGACATTGGGCTCATTCCCAGCAGTCGTCACCCACTTCCCGACTACAGTGGACCTCCTAACGTCATTAGTGTTCACTAAAAACGTGCTAAAGTCGCACCTGACTTTTTCTCACCTACCCCATTTCATCTGAGACATTCTGAACATGGTGCAGTTTTACTCCCATCTCCCAAAGTGGAGAGTCCAGAACATTCGGTGTAGGATCCAGATGTTTAAGCCCTTATCCTGAATTTCATTGAGGATGACTCTAAGGTTGCGGGCAAGTACGTCATGTGGTACATGCAGGCTCCGCAGTGGGATCTGAAGTCCCAGTGGTAACTGCACAAAGGGGACGTCTCTGACCAAGTCCGGATTTCAGAGGAGACTACAAAAGATCTGCAGAGGCATACCTCTCTATCTACCCCACACTGAGCTGACAGCGGTGACCGGTACATTACTTGTGGGTTGGGGAAACCATCTGCGAGAGGTGGAGATTAGAGGCCTCTAGTCTTCGGCAAAGGATCGATTCCACATCACCATGTTGGAGTTGAGCCATCTGCTTAGCATCTGAAAGCCTTCCTTCCTTCCGTCCATTAAAATAGGCTGCTTCCGATGTTTACAGCAGGCAGGACAGGATGGGGTTGTGGACCCTGTGCCTGGAGGCCCTGCACCTCAGGACATGGCTGGAACGCCAAGGAATTTTCACAATGGTGAATCAACTGGTGGGATACTTTAATGGCAGGGAAGACAAAAACAGCCATTAATGCCTAGTGGATCACGAATGGTGGTTTCGCCTGGAAGTGGTGCAAGGTCTCTTCTGCAAATGGGGGTGAGCTTTGGCTTGATCTGTTCACGACCGCTGAGAAAATGCATCGTCAGCATTTATGCATGTTAGAGTTTCCAAAATACCTTTCGCTTGGAGACATGTTCTGCTTAAAGTGGATCTCTAATAGTCTTCCTGTCAATCTCACTCCTTCCCCCAGTTTTGAAGATCAGAAACAACCTGGCCCAAATCATCGTAGTGTATCCAGGTTAGGCATGGAGATAATGGTATCAGGAACTCCTGGGCATGAGCATCTGTCCTCTGTTCAAACTGCCTCATCAGGAGGATTTCCTGGTGCAGTAGCAGGGCAGGGTTCTGCACCGGAACTTGCACACACTCGATCCCGAATGCTTGGACATTAGCCGGGGACAGTTGAATGCTTTTTACCTCCCTCCTGAGGTCTCGAATGTCATGTCATCCTCGCAGCCAGGTATCCCTTTACCAAATCTGTGTACGCCTGTTGTTAGGACAAGTTTGTGGCTCGGTGTGCCATCAGATGAGTCAGCCCACTTCATGCCAACTGTCCGAGGTTTTGTGGTTCGTGTTGCCCCTAGCCCATCAGGGCTTTGCTTTGGGCACTGTTAAACCTCACCTGTCACTATTTCAACCTTTCTTAACATCTGCTGGAGCATCATACTTTGTTTAAATCCCCATTTGTTGTGATGCGTTTAATTAAAGGGCTGCAACATTTAGATCCATATCCACCCTTTAGTATGCACCTGTGGGATTAGTTTAGACCTTCATGTGTTCTCCATTCGAACCTATTCATTGCTGTCCTCTTGGTTGCTCACTTTTAGGACAGTCTTCTAGGTTGCCATACCATTAGCACGGAGGGTGGGAGAGCTTCAGACCCTCTTGGTAAACCCTCTGCATACTAATTTCAACCCATATAAGCTGGTTCTTCAGACTTGTGCATCCTGTTTGCTGAAAGTTATGACTCCCTTTTTAATGTAGGAAAAACCATCTCTCTTTTAATGTTCTTTGCTCCGTCTTCAGTGGCTGAATTCAAAGAAGTCTTGGTTTCTGCATTAATCATTCCACACAGCACTGAGTGGGCAATCAGCTCTTCATTGGATTCACAGGAGTGAATGAAAAGCGGTGCAGAAAAGCGCCATCTGTCACTGGGTCATACTCTGAATCAAGATCTGCTACGCATTATCAAAGAAGCAGCCTCCTTGAAGGCTTGAGGGCTTCTTCAAACAAGAAGCCAAGGCAGCTTCAATTGTATTAGCTTGTGCACTGTGTTTCCTACATATTTGTCAAGTAGTTACATGGGCATCAATTGTGTAGGAGGCTGGCTCAGTATATGGTTTACACCTATAGGTGAGGCACCCTGTACTGAGTCCTGGTAACACTTAGTGATAGTGTTAGTGGCTCCAAATAACCAAAGCTCTCATAGGGTAGCTGTGGAGAGCAGCTATTGCTTGTCGGAGAGGGTGCAAAACAATTGCAAATACCACAATAGTTAGTCATAGATGTTCACACAAGAAAGAACCACACCAGTGTTAGAAAAAGAATGTAATATTTATTAAAATGCAGGCACTAAACTAACTTTGGTATATCTCTTAACCGGAGATATAGACACACAAAAATATACTTAAAAACAGGTAAGTAAAAGTATAAAATTACATTGGCCCCTATTGGTAGTATGGGGGAGGACGTGGGATTGTCAAACCATATACCAAAAAAAAAATAGGATGAGAAAGTCACAACTAACCAAGACTGACACCCAAGAATCTTCTGGACTTAGGAAGTACTAAAATAACAAAGGTAAGTAAATAGGTTTCCCAAGGCACTCGTGTGCAGAGATGTTACCCCGGGTCAGTGTCCATGCAAAAAGTGGAAGCAACCATGTCAGAAAGATCCTACTTTCCTTCAATTTGTATCACTTTATATGTTCACAAAGCACTACTGTCTGAACAGCCAGGTCTCTCAGACAAGCACTTTGCCTTTTTGATTCTCCTGGGCTTTTTAATTTGAGCCAGTTCATGGACTCAGATCCCGAGAGGTACACTTATGGTAGCTATTCAAAGGTAATGAATCTGTAATTAGGAGCCTCTGTCAGACGAACTGATTACTTACCTTTGGTAATGCCTTTTCTGGTAGAGGTTCTATCTTACTGCAGATTCCTAACAGACCCTCCCATTCTCCCTGATAGGTGAAATGTACTTTTTCCCTTATAAAGATCTCAAACTACAAAACAGCACACTGGACACAACCAGTTTGATTTTGGCTCTGCCTGCGGAAGAGTCAATGGCCCTTATTTCGGCTTGCGAATGTCGCATCCGGCTTGGTTAACACAGTGTCACAGGTGGTAAGTCAGTCTGCATGGTAATTTTCCACAGTTTTCCAAATCCATTCGGATACATAAGGAATATTCTAAGGTGAGGAGTCTGCGGATAGATAGTCTCTACCGGAAAAGCCATTACCGAAGGTAAGTAACTTGTTTCTTATGTTTGTAATTAATTGTCACTTTTACATCAGATATGCCCCTGTTTCTGTTTACACAGTACTGCAGGATCTTTTTCAATTACCTCATTTGCATCTTTTACATTATTGTCCTTCTGCATTTGACTGATATTTTTTGTTAATTCACCATTGCAGTCACCCCTTTTCTGCTGGAATCAGACTCCAAACCCTAATTCTAAGACCAATCTATGAAAAGTGCATTTTGGAATGTGTTTTAATATGAAGCCTTGTCAATAAAATATGTAGTTATTTTGTTTAGCCATTTATTGTCCTTCATTTGGAAAGACCAGAAAAGTTTCTGCTTTCTAAATATTTAATGTTACTTCACTGTGATAATAAAATTAAGGCTTGTAAATTTAGATGTTGTTAATACCATCGGGTACATCTGAAAGTAATTGTAAATCAAGGCACAGTGCCTCAATCTATATTTACCTACTAGTTCTCGAGTTAGAGCTTCATAAATTCCATTTTCTTGAGTTAACTTGGGGCACCTGTTACTCGGGTTTGAGTGATTGCCTGCACTAATTTTTGATCTTTTTCTTCCTTTTTTTCCGTGACCTGCTCACGTTCTTGCTTAGCAAATGGAAATTCTTGCAGTAAGTGGCGGCTCTTGATTTACAGAATGCGTACTTGTGTTGGATCAAAACTGATCTTCATCTGTCTTTCACTCCTTTTTTAACAGAACTTTGTCTCATTTTAGACCGCTGTGAAGACAGTGATTGCTGTCAATGCAATGCATCACCATAACCCATAAACTGCCGTACCTAAATCCTAGATCTTAACCACTGATGGACATTGATTATCAAAATTGCACTGTTTTGCATGGCAAAAGTTCCATAGTCCATATCAGGATGTTGTATGTACTTGCATTAAATAATATTAACTTTACTGACTTCTTATAAGAAATTAAAAGGTTTATAGTGAAGCAGAGTATGCTTTTCCCAAAATTTCAAGTGTGCTTTTGCCTTCTTTATCAGAGTTAGAAAAGAAGTAACACCAGTATATGTAGTGTAATGTAAGAGCGAGAAACCTTACGTGTTAATGTAATCTATTTATTTTCTTTTTGCTTTTTGATTTGGAGATAGCATTAAGAACCACTGTGAAGAAAAGTCACTCCAACTTTGTTTTCTTATGATAGGTTGCTTTGCGTTTTATTTTACCTTTACTAAACATAAAGCTTATAACTTGCAAGATAGTACAACATTTCCCAGTGTCTGCAGATGCCTCACATTTGAATATCTCAGGTGCCAAACTGCATCCAAAAACTTCGGACGTGTCTATTCAGCATCAGTAGGCAGCACTAGCTCAGAACAGATGCTGGAAATGGGGTTTGTGGCGATGTCACTGTAGCCGTAAAGCATTCCCCCAGGCATGCGGACGTCTGTTCTGGTTTTTCTACTCCTTTCGATGTGGTTCCAGACCTTCTCAAATCCAAGGTGAACAAGTTATTTTTGGTGCACTCCTAGCCATATGTCCCCGTCAAAGTCCGGATTTAAGCCCTCCTGCAGGTATGATGTACACATTTCTAATACAGACCCACACAGTGACTGTTTATGGGGTCTCCGCTCGAGCCACAAATTGTCATCTGACCTCTGCATGAACCCCAGGGGCATCAAAGAGCAGGAGGCCAAGCTTTCCATCTTCCACGTCTGTGAAGGAGAAGCGATGTCAAGAAGAAAAATAAGTACTGCTCTTCCCCCAGGAGGTTGAAATCCAATTTCATGTCACCTCCTCTGACATCTTTGTGTGGCAACTTCTTTCTGGAGCTAGAATTAGTAGCGTTGTCCACTCAGGCTTCACTGGCACCACCAGACTAGACACCAATGAAGACCAAGCTTTAATGCCTCCACCTCTTCCTCTAGTACAGATACCGCTGCTCGCATACCCAGAATTCACGGCACCAGGAATTTATCCAGCCATCTTTTCTCCTGGTTATGCTGGACATGTTCAGGAGAACCGCTGTCCCCTCTGGTGCACCTGTCTGCTCCATGAGACTCATTTATGCTCCACTCAGAACCCAGACTTCTGCACCTTGTGTTCCTGCCAGCTCCGCCTGGCTCCAGCACTCTCCCATGTTACTTATCAGAACACTGGCACCAATCACAAATCCAACAGCACCATTGCCATCATCTGTGGAACCCTGAGTCCTTTGCCCCAGATTCTACCCCAGCCTATTCATGGACAGCCTATTCATGGACAGCACTTACACCCTGGGAGGAGGCTGAGATCTAGAAGAGAGGCTCAGCACCTCTTAGAGGAAGAACAGTTCCATGGATAAGGAGCTAGTGCCCACAGGACACCATACACGATCTCCTTAGATCAAACTCTGACCCACAGTCCCCATATGGTCAAGGAGACACAGATGGCCCCTAACCCTCCTCTGATAATTCAGATCTGCTGACTCATAGAACGTAAGTGAGCTTGTCACATCGCTTGACATTGAGATTGCCCAGCCTCTGGTCCAGTGCCATCGCGGATAGCTTCTTTCCACGCAGGGATTAAGAAAGCAATGAAGCAAACAAAAAAAGTGCCACGGCCAGATCCTTGGGCCTCTCAGTGCGAGCTTGCCAGCAGTCTACCTATTGCCCCTTTCGAGGCTTTGGGGAGGGGTACCACGCCAACCACAGGTCAGCCACCGTCCTCCAGCTTCACACCATTCAGACACAGAGGGTCTAGCCAGATGTCAGCCACCACCCAGCCCCCCTCTTGCACAACGCCCAAGCCCTCCTACTATGGTTCTGCAAGACCATGCTCGTCCAGTTGGATGGAGGATTCGATTTCATCTCCCTCACTGGTGGTACATAACATTGGACAAATGGGTCTTGCAGATCATACAGAAGGGCTGTTCCCTGCTCCGCGAGGAAGTTACTGCTCTCTTGGCCAAGTGAGCTATAGAAAGGGTCCAGATATCAGAATTAGGCAGTACTTGTTATTCCCGCCCTGTCTTGGAAAAAGGAGAAATTCAAGATGCTCACTCTGGCTCGGGTGTTTTCTGCCCTAGACCAAGGAGACTGGATAGAAGTGTTGGGATTGCGGAATGCGTATTTTCACATCGCCATACTGCCTGCCCACAGGCGTTACTTGAGATTCAAGGTGGGCCACGAGCACTTTGTTTACCGTGCTCCCCTTTGGTCTCACCAGTGCCCCTTGAGGTGTTCACCCAGGTGATGGTGGTGAAAGCAGCTCATCTGCGCAGGTTGGTGATTTCACTCTTCCCTTACCTCGACGACTGGCTGTTTAAGGCTCCCAGGCTCTAGTCACCCACTTTCAAACTACTGCTGGCCTCCTGCATTCGCTGGGGTTCACTATAAACATGCCAAAGTCACACCTGACTAACTCTCAGAAGCTCACAGTGTAGTTTCAGGTTTATCCTCCCCAGCAGCGAGTCCAGGATATTCAGGTTATGATACCGATGTTTCGGCCTCTATCCTGGATTTCGGTGAGACAGACTCTGAGGCTGCTGGGACTCATGGCCTCCTGCATCCTGTTAGTCAAACATGCCAGATGGCATATGAGGGCTCTGCAGTGGGACCTGAAGTTTCATTTGGCGCAGCATCAGGGAAATCTTACCGACACAGTTCAGATCTCAGAGGGAACTGCAAAAGACCTGCAGTGATTTTTGGTGAACTGCAATTAGGTCAGAGGCAGACTTCTCTCCCTTCCCCAGCCAGATCTCACAGTAGTGACAGATGCATCACTTCTGGGAGAGGCGGAGATCAGAAGCCTCTGGCGGAATCCGGACTCCATATCAACTTGCTGGAGCTCTGGACGATCCGACTGGCATTGAAAGCATTTCTTCCTGTTGTGAAAGGGAAGATAGTGCAGGTGTTCACAGACAACATCACCGCAATGTGGTACCGCAACAAACAGGGCAAGGTGGGGTCGTGGACCATTTGTCAAGAGGCTCTTCGTCTCTGGACATGGCTGGAACAGCAGGGCATAACCATGGTGGTTCAACACCTGGCAGGTTCTCTGAATGCCAGGGCGGACAAACTCAGCTATCGATACCTATCGGATAATGAATGGTATCTCCATCCGGAGGTGGCGCAAGGACTCTTTCAGCAGTGGAGAGAGCCTTGGTTAGATCTGTTTGCCTCCGCAGAGTCTGCAGTATTACGCACTAGAGTTTTCAAGGCGGCAATCGCTCAGCAACACTTTTCATCATGAGTGGAGTTCAGGCCTCCTGTACGCTTTTCTGCCCATATCACTCCTGCCCAGAGTTCTCAAGAAGATCAATGTCGACCGTTCCCAAGTCATCCTAATGGCTCCAGATTGGGCACGGAGAGTCTGGTATCCTGAGCTTCTTAAAATGAGCATCAATCCTCCGATCAGGCTGCCCCTTTGGGAGGATCTTCTGTCACAGCAGCAGGGGCGGGTTCGCCACCCGAGCCGGTAAACTCTTTACCTTCATGCGTGGAGATTGAGTGGCGGCAGTTGATGGCTTTTGTCCTTCCTCCCGAAGTCTGTAAAGTTATTTTGGCAGCCAGGTGTCCCTCCACTAAAACGGTATACACCTGCCGTTGGGAAATGCTTTGTATATTATTGTGCAAAAAGGTCTATTAATCCTCTTTTCTGCTTCTCTTTCTGATATTCTTCTCTTCATTCTTTCCCTTGACAAGCAGGGCTCTGCCTTGGGGACTCTCAAGGGCTATCTTTCTGCCTTATTAGCATTTCTTTGGCTGCCTGATCAGCCTTCTCTGTTTAAATCCCCCATTCTACATAGATTCCTCAAAGGGCTTGTACATATGTTTCCCCCTACACCCTTTGTTATGCCCCAATGGGACTTAAATCTTGTCCTCACATTTCTGTTGTGTGCTCCCTTTGAGTCTTTGCACAACTATCTCTGCCGGCTGTTCACCATCAAGACAGCCTTCTTAGTGGCAATAACATCTGCCAGGAGGGTGAGTGAGATGCAAACTGTAGGAAAATACCATTGTTGGCATGGTCACCCCCCACTTTTTGCCTAGTGTTTATGCCAGCTTTGATTGGAAGTGTGCTGGGACCCTTCTAACCAGGCCCCAGCACCAGTGTTCTTTCCCTAAAACTGTTCCTTTGTTTACACAATTGGCACAGTCCTGGCACACAGTTGAGTCCCTTGTAAAAGGTAACCCTGGTACCAAGGGCCCTGTGGCCAGGGAAGGTCCCTAAGGGTTGCAGTATGCATTATGCCACCCTCAGAGACCCCTCACTCAGTACATGCACACTGCTTTGCAGCTTCTGTGTGCTAGTGGGGAAAAAAGACAAAGTCGACATGGCACTCCCCTCAGAGTGCCATGCCTACAAACCACTGCCTGTGGCATAGGTAAGTCACCCCTCTAGCAGGCCTTACAGCCCTAAGGCAAGGTGCACTTTACCACAGGTGAGGGCATAGCTGCATGCCCTTACAGCGTCTGTCAATTCTTAGACATTGTAAGTGCAGGGTAGCCGTACTGAGTATATAGTCCTGGAGTTTGTCATTACGAACTCCACAGCACCATAATGGCTACACTGAATACTGGGAAGTTTGGTATCAAACTTCTCAGCACAATAAACCCACACTGTTGCCAGTGTGGGATTTATTGAAAAATGCACACAGAGGGCATCTTAGAGATGCCCCTTGTATGTTAGCACAACTGCTAGTGCAAGGCTGAACGGTCTGTGCCAGCCTGCCACTTCCAGACGAGTTTCTGACCACATTAGATGAGTGCCTTTGTGCATTCTGTGGTCAGAAACAAAGCCTGTCCTGGGTGGAGGTGCTTCACACCTCCCTCTGCAGGAACTGGTAACACCTGGCGGTGAGCCTCAAAGGCTCATGCCTGGTGTTACAGTGCCCCAGGGCACTCCAGCTAGTGGAGAAGCCCGAACCTCTGACAAAGCCCCAATTTTGGTGGCCAGTCCGGGCGGGAAAATTAGGGAAAACCGGGAGGAGTGACCATCCCAGCCAGGACCACCCCTAAGGTGTCCAAAACTGAGGTGACAACACCCTTGTAACCGCCTCCCTGAACCCAGCTCACGATATTCCTGGTGACCTACAAGAAGAAGGACTGCTACCCTGAAACCCCCAGCAGAGAAGAAGGAAGACAACTGTTTTTTGGCCCTAGCCATTCCAGCTTGTCTCCTACTTCAAAGAACGTGCAAAAAGACCAGCGACGTGTCCAGTGGGTCCAGCGACCTCTGCAAACTCCAAAGGACTGACCAGCACCCAAAAGGACCAAGGACTCCCGAGGACAGCGGCTCTGTCTAAAGAAACTAAGGACTCTTACCTCCCTCTCTGGATTTTGGTGGGCCAAGCCTCCTCCACTACTAAGTTGAACTTGAGAGCTGTCCCTATTCGCCTCATAAGAGGGAGTTGAACAAACTGAAGGGTGTGAGGAAGAAGACTTTCGGCAGGCAGCTTAGTGTTGCTTTCAGTTAACAGCACTTCCTTTAGGGACGCTGCTCCCATGTTTTTTTGACATGGCAACAATGGTGAGCCCTAACCTACTGGAACACAATAGGGTCTTTTTCATAGGGCGCTTCCAGTCACATCATCAGGATAGACCTGAACACGAAAAACTCTGTTGACTGGGCTTGAGCTTTTCTGTTAGCTTGATGGGGCATGCTTGATTGCATTATATTGGTCTCTTGTGAATGTACTAAGTACCTAAATGGATATGCTCAATTACCTGGGGCTGCTTTTTTAGTCAAAAGACAGACAGCACTTGAACAGCTCAAAGATGACAGAACCACAAAAAGATCTCTGGGGCTTTAGTCCACAACAAATGCTTTTTGCTCCTTTCTGAGGTCCAAAGCCTTCAGCAGAGGTTTTCAGTTCAGATGGAGCCAATCTGCACCAGCAGGTCAACTGCAACAGAATCCCATCATCAGTCAGTATAGAAATGGGGCAAGGGACACCGATGTCATGTCCAGCCTTCCTCCTTTGCACCTGCGAGGAAGCCTCAGTAAGCTCCTCTGTGAAGGAGTAAGAGATGCTGGTGGGGGGACTGGTATCTTCTTTTCTGTGAGCCTGGCAGACCATTACTGCAGAGCAGTGTGTCCTACAAATCATAGAAAAGGGGTATATCCTATACTTCCAGCAGTAACACCCAACCATCCTTCCTCAGGAGACCTACTTTACTATACCAGTCCTGTGCTCACACAGGACATGCCTGTGTTTTGCAGTGGGTGCTGCTCACTATTAATTTTCGGTCTTCCATTGGATTGACTTCAGCACCTTGAGTTTTCTAGGTGATGGCAGAGGTCCCAGCCCATTTCAGTTGGTTGAGGAATGTGGTGTTTCCAGAGCTGGACAACTAGCTGCTCAAAGATTCACCACAGGTGATATCACACCTCCTACTGATGACCGCTTTATTGACCTTTGATTTGGGGTTATCAGTTAATGTATGCAAGTCTTACCCAGAGCCCTCCCTGTACATCGTGTTCCTAGAAACAGTACTGAGACAACCTTGCTTTAAGTGTTCCAAACGCCTCAGAGGATCTTGGACATTCTGGCTATGATTATGGTGTTTAGGATTCTAGTCCTAGCAGTCTTACACCTGCTCACTCTGTTGGGTCCTTGCATCTTCTTGGTCACTAAAGGAGGCTGGCATAGGAGGACCATCCAGTGGTGCCTCCTCAAGCAGTGGCTTTTAATGAAGGTATTTTGTCTTCTGACCTACTGTGGCCACAGTAGTAATTCCAGCTGGCGACTGAGCCCTTCCTCTTGTCACAGTCAGTCTGTCCAGATCTGGCCTACAGCACAACTGCAAGGTGGTACATCAACAGATAGGAAAAAATGGGGTCTTGCATTACGTAGCACTGGCTCTGGACTTCAGCGTACCATCAGGCTGTGGCTGGTAGCCAGCCATCTGGCGGGTTCATTCTGAGTCTGAGCCAACAGCCTCAGTCAGTGTCTTTTTGACATCCATGAATAATTGCTCCATCCAGAGGTGGTTCAGGAGGTCTTTGCTCTGTCGGGCACACCTCAAGTGGATCGGTTTGCCTTTTAAAGCAACTCTAGTTGCCCAAAATACACTGCCATCCAGCATCCATTGCAGTGAGCCTTTAGGGACGTTTTTCAGTTGAAGTGGAAGTTTTGACTCACTAGGAGTTTACTCCAGTGCTCTTGATTTGTTGGGTTCTAAGACTGATTGGCGAGAACCGGGTCCAAGCTGGTCTCATAGCACAGGTCTGGCTAAGAAGGGTATGGTATACATACTTACTGCTTCCTAAGTGCTCCCTTTAGTCTCCTGCTCAGAGTAGATTGTCAGTCAGGGGGCCAGGTCCTGCAGTGAAATCTCCAAGGATTACACCCTCATGCATGGAGATTGAGCTGGGCCATCTGAGTTCAGATTCCACCAGTGGTGGTCAACATAATCCTGTCTGTCCATCGCCCCTCGACTAGGTCGGTTAATTCAAGTCAAGTGACCTTGGCTCACATTTTACAGTTTGTGTTATCTTTAGCCCAACAAGATTAAGCAATTGGCACAGTCAATTCAGCATATTTCGTCCTTGTCTGTATTTTTTTGGTCTCCCAGACCAAGCTTCTTTGATCAGGATGCTGGTCGATACCAGATTTTTGTACGATTTGACAAATTGTACAGCCGGTCTATTTTTATGTCACAATGGGGCCTGAATTTTTTAATTTATTGTTGACATTTTTAATCAGTTCTCAGTTTGAGCCTATATATAGAAGAGGGTCCCTTATTTACAAAGGATGTGTCAAAAGTTGCGGTGACCTCAGCTTGTCACGTTAGTGAGCTGCCTGCTTTGAGCATTCATGCATCTTTCACATGCTTATTTTCAGGTAAGCTTATAATCCAAGCTAAGGCTGCTTTTCTACCTAAAGTGGTGTCTCCATTTCGTCTTGGCCACTGTCCATCTGCGGCCCACCCTATCATGAAGGAGGGAAAGCAGTCGCATGGATTGGACTCTAGGCGTACAGTAAGCTATTTCAGAGGCGTCAGACTTGATCCAGAAACTTGTAAATAGTACTGCACACTGGTAGGTGGTGTTTTGCGGGTCTGTGCAAATGTTTTTCAGCTCCGGAAGTGATGACAGAACCGCATAAAAGTGCCACCCATGCGCTCTGATGTAGGTACCTTTCTTTGATCCCCTTCAGACTCTGATCTGGAGTTACTCCTTAGTGTTTTCAAGACCCTTCGAAAAACTATTTTTGCAAAACATTTCCTCTAAGCAATGAAGCATCATAAGACAGTTGTGAGGGGACTGTCACAAACAAATGTGTTTGGCAGACCCTCACAAAGCATGAGTATGTTGCCTGGGGTTGAAGCACAATTCCAGGGCCTGTGACAGCTGCACCTAGATGAACTGGTAGGCAGTACAGGACCGCATAGCGAAGGTTTGTCACTAAACATCAGAAGACTCCCATCCTATGACTGCTCAAAGTTGAAAAGAAGGTCCCATTGCTGGTCCTGAAGTCTTTTCCATGGCAAATCGTAGCCGCAGTTCAACTCTTTAGGTAAGTCCAAGAAAAAGCATTAAAAAATCAGGAATTGGCCTTTTCCCCACTCTTAAACTCCAGAGAGGGTGTGAGACCATGCCACCCGGACTCGTTCTCAAGCCTAATGCTGATACACCTCAATATGCTGGGTCCGTTCTTCACATTGTGTGCATCTTACAAGTTCCCTCTAGCTCTCCTTTGGGCCCCAAGGATCCACAGTCTGACCTCCTCTGGCAGATCCACCTTTGGCGCCTTGCCTCTAGCCTTCTGCGGGTTCAGCACGGTCTACTGTACCAGCTTGGGTTCCCGCGCCACCCACTGTAGTGCCTCCTTTCACATGCACGGTGGTGCCACCAATGTCAGAGGGGGATTCACAGCCAATTGTGCTTTGAACTCCAAACAGAATCCAGCACAACTGAGGTTACACCCTACTCCATCAGAGCATAGCCAGCCAACAATTCTTGTGGTTCTGATTCCTTGCCCTTACCACAGGGTAGGGTCCAAATTTTGAACTCCCTTTTCAGCACTGATTCAGACACTGATAATTTTGATTAAGGATGATGATTTTGTCTCCCAGTATGATGAAAACTGTTATGAGGAACTATAAAATGCTGTTGACCTGGATACTTCCCCAGATACTGGCATTGTTTCTCCTCCAGGCCCTGCCATGGATGAAAGTGCCTCCTTTGCTGTTATGCAAATGGCTGAAGAAGTATTGGGCTTACAACTTCCTACTATGGAGATGAAGCTTAATGCTCTGGCAGAAGTACTCCCTCCTGCCCGGACACTTCCAGAACCTCTCACCATTTAACGAGGCCCTCATGGATACCCACTTGGGCAAAACCATGTTTGGAGCCACTAGTCAACAGTCGCTAGTTAATAGACCGATTCTTTAGGGCGATCGACCAGCCCCAAGGGACCCTGATTTTTTAAAATAACATCCCATGCCAGTGAGCTTGGTGGTGCGGACTTCCACAAGTAAGTTAAATCCCATTGCTTTCCCCACCCCACCACCTGATTGCAATACTGAAAGAATATAGAAATTAGGCAAGTGCAATCAGTAAACTCCTGCTGTCTTTTAGGCTGTTACTCCCATGCCCTATGGGACATGGTGGTCCAAGTTTTACTGGCAGTTCCAGACACCCTCCTGGCATCTCAGACTCAAAATATCCAGTATGGCCACGATGCAGCAAACATTTTGATCCTCTTGTTTGGAGATTACCAACTGCTTAGGTCAGGCGATTGGTATGAGTTTGGCACTTGGGTGCCAAGCTTGGATGAAGTCCCCAAACTTTTCTGGGTGTATCTTAGCATCCCTGATAGACATGCCATTTGCTGGCTCTCGCCTTTGTGGTGAGAGAGCAAATTCTGCTCAGAAACATTTTAAAGAACGCAGGGCCACAGCACATTTCTTGAGCTTGTCTGCCACACGCAGACAATTCCATCAACAATTTTGTGCTTATGGTAGGTGTAAGGAAATGCCTTCCTTGGCATGGTTACCCCCGGACTTTTTGCCTTTTGTTGATGGCAGTTATGACTGAAAGTATGCTGGGACCCTGCTACCCAGGACCCAGCACCAGTGTTCTTTCCCTAAACTGTACCTTTTTTCCCACAATTGGGACAGCCCTGGCACACAGATAAGTCCCTTGTAATGGTACCCTTGGTACCAAGTGCCCTGTGGCCAGGGAGGGTCTCTAAGGGCTGCAGCATGTCTTATGCCACCCTGGAGACCCCTCACTCAGCACATGCACACTGCCTCACAGCTTGTGTGTGCTGGTGGGGAGAAAATGACCAAGTCGACATGGCACTCCCCTCACAGTGCCATGCCCACAACCCACTGCCTGTGGCAGAGGTAAGTCACCCCTTTATCAAGCCTTACAGCCCTAAGGCAGGGTGCACTATACCACAGGTGAGGGCATAACTGCATGAGCACTATGCCCCTACAGTGTCTAAGCAAAACCTTAGACATTGTAAGTGCAGGGTAGCCATAAAGAGTATATGGTCTGGGAGTTTGTCAACACAGACTTCACAGTTCCATAATCGCTATACTGAATACTGGGAAGATCTGATAGAGACTTCTAGTTGCAGATTCCTTACCTTAGAATTTTCCCCCAGGCATCAGACTGGATCTGGAGATTTTTCTTTGAGCAATACCCTTGCACATCAGTAGGTGGTGTCGGTCAGCTCCGCAGGTGTCATACGCGTCGTGGTCGCCGTGATGACATTGGGAGTAGTACATAAACGCCACCCTCACGCAGTGACGTCAGCTCTTTTCTTTCCGTGCCATGCGCAGATCCGGCAAAGAGCTACCCTGGCTAATTTTTGGCCGAATTCAACCATTTTAACGAGTTTTTTCTTTCGACTTTGGTGCATCGAGGATGTCCCCAAAGACCAGGTTCAAGCCCTGTGAGGACAGCCATCAGACGATTTGTTGACGGATCCTCATCGCGTTTGTCTGTGGAGCCTCGAGCAAGACCACGACCCAAAGTCGTGCTCCGAGTGCTGGGCCATGCAATAACATGCTTCTGCTTAAAACAAAGACCTGTTATCTGTATAGTGCTTCTTTTGGCCAGAGTCTGGCGCCCCCTCTGGGATCTTTTGAAGCCCCCATAGAGGGGGGCTTCCTCCCTGTTTGAAGACCTCTGCCCTAAGGTGTCCTGAGCTGGGGTGTGACCCCTGCCTTTAAAAATCCTCCATCTTGAGACTGGAGGATTCCCCCAGTAGGATTAGGAATGTGCCCCCCTCCCTTCAGGGAGGAGGCACAAAGAAGGTGTAGCCCCCCTCCAGGACAGTGGCCATTGGCTACTGCCCTCCTGACCTAAACACACCCCTAAATCTAGTATTTAGGGGCGACCCAGATCCCAGGAAATCAGATTCCTGCAACCTACACAAAGAAGGACGACTGCTGACCTTAAAGCCCTGCAGAGACAACAGAGACAACAACTGACTTGGCCCCAGCACTACAGTCCTGTCTCCAGACTCAAAGAACCTGCACAGCGACGCATCCAACAGGGACCAGTGACCTGTGAAGCCTTTGAGGACTGCCCTGAACCGAAGGACCAAGAAACTCCAGAGAACAGCTGCACTGTTAACCAACAGCAGCATTTTTGCAACTTTGAAGCAACTTTGAAAGAACTCTCTCATCCCGCCAGAAGCATGAGACTTCACACTCTGCAACCGGCGCCCCCGGCTCAAACTCCAAAGAACCAACACTGCAGAGAGGACTCCCAGGCGACTGCGACGCATCCAACAGGGACCAGCGACCTCTGAGGCCTCACCCCAGGACCAAGTTTGTCATTACGAACTCCAAAGCTTCGTAATGGTTTCACTGAATACTGGGAAGTTTGGTATCAAATGTCTCAGCACAATAAACCCACCCTGATGCCAGTGTTGTATTTATTGTAAAATGCACACAGGGGGCATCTTAAAGATGCCCCCTGCATGTTAGCCAAACTGCCACTTCCAGACGAGTTTCGGACCACATCAGATGAGAGGCTTTGTGCTCTCTGTGGGCCAGAAGCAAAGCCTGCATTGGGTGGAGGTGCTTCACACATCTTCCCCCAACCTTCCCTCTCCCCCTTTTGCAGGAACTGTAACTCCTGGTGGTGAACCTCAAAGGCTAAGGCCTCTTGTTCCAGTGCCCCAGTGCACTCCAGCTAGTGGAGATGCCCATCCCAGCTGGAAAATTGGTAAAAACAAGGAGGGGTGACCAACTCAGCTGGGACCCACCCATAAGGTGCCCAGAGCTGAGGTGACCCCCCTCCTTGCAAAATCCTCCATCTTGGTTTGGAGGACAGGGCCCAATAGGGTTAGGTCTCTGACCCCCTCCCCAAAGAGAGTGGACACAAGGGTGCAGCCACCCTCATGGACAGTAGTCATTGGCTACTGCCCTCTGACCCCTGTAATGCCCCTAAATCCAGGATTTAAGGGCTCCTCTGAACCTAGCTCGTGCGATTCCTGGTGACCTCACAAGAAGAAAAAAAAAGACCGCTAAGCTGACCCCCAGAAGAGAAACTGAAGATGCAAACTGACGTGGCCCCAGCCCTACCAGCCTGTCTCCAGCTTCAAAAGTCCTGCAAAAAGAATGTGACGCATCCTGCAGGACCAGTGACCTCAGAAAAGCCTTCAGAACACCGCCTGTACACCAGAGGACAAAGAACTCCTGAGGACAGTGGCTCTGTCCAAGAAGAAATTCCATTCAAGGACTCCAGAACCTCCCTGAATCCCTGAGTCCTGCCTACTCTGCACCTGATGCCCATGGCCTGTGCTCATTTGGCCCAACCAACTAGAGCTGGTCCCCAGACGATTCTGAGCAAGTGCCCACCCTGGGTTAACCCCTCCTGTCCACCACGATGACGCCTGCAGCCTGAATCCAGAGGACCCCCTTGACCGAGACAGAACCGGACGAAGATTCCTGATACCAAAAGGTACCCTTGCACCTGCAACCCCCTGACCTTGGGAAGTCCGACCTTTGGTTTGCTGGAACCAACACCCTGGCCTTCACCTGCAGCACCTTTTTGGTCACTGGGGCCCTCTTATAGGAAAGCATTTGGACCTGTGCCACCCACACCCACCCACCCACCCCTGGTGCTCCTCCTAAACAAACCCCCAGGTCTTCCCTCCGAAGACGCACGCACTTACCTGCAAGCAGGCCTAATTCAGAGTTCCCCTAGTCTTCATAAGCGCCCATGTTAAATCAACCTCAACTTTGACCTCTGCACCTGGCTGGCCTCGTGCTGCTGGTGGTAGGTGTTTGGGGTTATGTAACTGTAAATCCTGTAGTTACCTCAAAACTGTACTAACTTTTCTTAGCTAGAACTGTTTCTGAAAATTGCACTGTCAACTTTTAAAACATATTATTACTGTTTATTTGAAAACTATTTAAATTGCCAAATGGAAACAAAGTGGTATTGATACATATGTTGGATACTTACTTGCTAGGGTACTTACCTGTAACATGAATCTTGTGGTTCTAGAAATAAAGTAGCAAAATATATTTTTGCACATAAAAACCATTGGCTTTTGAGTTAGTTATTGAGTGTGTGCTTCACTTTATTGCCTACGTGTGTACAAGTGCTTTGCAGTACCCTCTGATAAGCCTAACTGCTGCACCACACTACCATAAAGGAGAGTATTAGTAGTATCTACTCTTTAGCCTCTGTTAAGCCTCTGGGAAACCCCTGGACTCTGTGCACGCTATATCTCAGTTTGATATGGTATATACAGAGCCAGCTTCCTACACCTAGTATATGGCACTCAGGCACCCAGGGCATTTTGACACCAGTGGTTCCCCAGGGGCTACAGAAGGTATGTGCCACCGATGGGAGCCTATGCAAAATGTGTCTGCAGGCCTGCCATTGCAGCCTGCGTGAAAAGGTGCATGCACCCTTTCACTATATGTAGGAAGTTGGCTCTGTATGTACTATCTCAAAGTAAGAGATAGTGTGGACAGAGTCCAAGGGTTTCCCTTGGAGGGAAGATAGTGGCAAAATTAGATAATTCTAATGCTCTATTTTGTGGTAGTGTGGTCGAGCAGTAGGCTTATCAGAGGGTATTGTTAAACATTTGTTGTACACACACAGGAAATAAATGAGGAACACACACTATATAGAAAAATATATTTTCTTAATTTATTTTTAGAACCACAAGTTCAAGATTTGAAGTAAATACATAAAATGCAAGGTACTCCACACAGGTAAGTTAGGAACTTTGAATTAGAGCAATAACATATACAGTGTAAAATGGCAATAAGCTATTTTAAATGTAGACAGTGCAAAAATCAACAGTTCCTGGGGGAGGTAAGTATTGGTTAGATTGTGAGTTAAGTAAGACACTTAAGTCTCAGTTCCTGGGCATAGGCAGCCCACCATTGGGGGTTCAGGGCAACCCCAAAGTTACCACACCAGCAGCTCAGGGCAGGTCAGGTGCAGAGGTCAAAGAGGTGCCCAAAACACATAGGCGCCTATGTAGAACAGGGGTGCTCAGGTTCCAGTCTGCCAGCAGGTAAGTACCCACGTCCTCAGGGGCAGACCAGGGGAGTTCTGTAAAGCACTGGGGGGGACACAAGTAGGCATACAAAACACACCCTGAGCGACACCGGGGCGGCCGGGTGCAGTGTGCAAAGCAGGCGTCGGGTTTTGTATAGGTTTCAATGGAGGGACCGGGGGGTCACTCTTGCAGTGCAGGTAGGCACAGTTGGGGGGCGTCTCAGGACAGCCACGACATGGGCTAGGCAGAGGGTCGCCTGGGGGTCATTCCTGCACTGAGGTTCGGTTCCTTCAGGTCCTGGGGGCTTTGGCTGCAGTGGTTGGTCCAGGCGTCGGGTCCCTTGTTACAGGCAGTCGCGGTCAGGGGAGCCTCTGGATTCTCTCTGCAGGTGTCGCTGTGGTGCTCCATGGGGGGTCGTCTCGGACTACTCGCGGGGTCGCAGTCGCCGGGGAGTCCTCCCTGTGGTGTTGGTCCTCTGGATCTTGAGCCGGGGATGTCAGGTGCAGAGTGTGAAGTCTCACGCTTCCGTCGGAAAGAGTGAGTTCTTTAAAAGTTGCTTCTTTGTTGCAAAGATGTTGCTGTTGTTGAGCAGAGCCGCTGCTCACGGGAGTTTCTTGTTCCTGGGGGTCAGGGCAGTTCTCTGAGGCCTCAGAGGTCGCTGGTCCCTGTTGGATGCATCGCTGGTTGCAGGTTTTCGACTCAGGAGACAGGCCTGTAGGGCTGGGGCTAAAGCAGCTGTCGTCGTCTGTCGTCTCTGCAGACTTGTAGGTCAGCAGTCTTTCTTTGTAGTTCAGGTTGCAGGAATCTGATTTCCTGGGTTCTAGGTGCCCCTAAATACTCAATTTAGGGGGTTGTTTAGGTCTGGGAGGGCAGTAGCCAATGGCTACTGTCCTGGAAGGTGGCTACACCCTCTTTGTGCCTCCTCCCTGTGGGGAGGGGGGCACATCCCTAATCCTATTGGGGGAATCCTCCAAAACTAAGGTGGAGGATTTCTAAAGGCAGGGGTCACCTCAGCTCAGGGCACCTTAGGGGCTGTCCTGACTGGTGGGTGACTCCTCCTTGTTTTTCTAATTGTCTCCTCCAGCCTTGCCGCCAAAAGTGGGGGCAGTGGCCGGAGGGGCGGGCATCTCCACTAGCTGGGATGCCCTGTGGCGCTGTAACAAAGGGGGGTGAGCCTTTGAGGCTCACCTCCAGGTGTTACATTTCCTGCAGGGGGAGGTGTGAAGCACCTCCACCTAGTTCAGGCTTTGTTCCTGGCCGCAGAGTGACAAAGGCACTCTACCCATGTGTCCAGCAACTCGTCTGGTTGTGGCAGGCTGGCAGAAACTGGTCAGCCCCACACTAGAATTTGGATTGGTATTCAGGGGGCATCTCTAAGATGCCCTCTGGGTGCATGTTAAAATAAATTGCACACTGGTATCAGTGTGCATTTATTGTGCTGAGAAGTTTGATATCAAACTTCCCAGATTTCAGTGTAGCCATTATGGAACTGTGGAGTTAGTGTTTGACAAACTCCCAGACCATATACTCTTATGGTTACTCTGCACTTACAATGTCTAAGGTTTTTCTTAGGCTCTGTAGGGGCTTAGTGCTCATGCACATATGCCCTCAACTGTGGTATAGTGCACCCTGCCTTAGGGCTGTAAGACCTGCTAGAGGGGTGACTTACCTATGCCACAGGCAGTGTGAGGTTGGCATGGCACTCTGAGGGGAGTGCCATGTCGACTTAGTCATTTTCTCCCCACCAGCACACACAAGCTGTGAGGCAGTGTGCATGTGCTGAGTGAGGAGTCCCCAGGGTGGCATAAGTCATGCTGCAGCCCTTAGAGACCTTCCCTGGCATCAGGGCCGTTGGTACCAGGGGTACAAGTTACAAGGGACTTACCTGAGTGCCAGGGCTGTGCCAATTGTGGAAGCAAAGGTACAGTTTAGGGAAAGAACACTGGTGCTGGGGCATGGTTAGCAGGGTCCCAGCACACATTCAATCAAAACTTAGCATCACCAAAGGCAAAAAGTCAGGGGGTAACAATGCCAAGGAGGCATTTCCTTACACTATAGGTCACTGCACCATGTTAGTGTAAGTCACCCCTTATGCGGGGTTGCCATTTTACGTGTGGTTCTCCGACGGCATGGGACCCTTTGTTTGCTTTGTTGTGGTGCTGTGTGCGCCTCCTTTCGCACCTTCTTTGTCCCCCTGTGCTTTGGGACTCCTGTGCGCACTGCCTGGTCTTCTGAGGGCTCTCTGAGTTGCTGAGAGACTCCCCTGACTCTTCCCTCCTGGATATAGTCCACCAGGTCCCTCCTGATCCCAGGCAATACCATTTCCCGCTAACCACGAGCTTTGCATGTACCAAGGCTTGTTGGTGGAATCCAGCGATGCAAATCGGACTGCAATCATCCATCTGGCGTGGGACAACATCTGCACCAACCAGGAACCCGTATCCGTCTTCTTGGGTGCAGTACTGACTGTTCTTCACCAGGGATTCTTCTTTTGCACCTTCATCCGGGTTAGCAGGGGCTCCTATTCTCCCTGGACTCTTCTGTGCTTCTTGGACTTGGTCCCCCCACTGTTGGTGTCTTGCAGTCTATTCTGGTTCTTACAGTATCTTCTTTTTTGTAATCTTGTGTGTTCTATGAATGTTACTGTGATTTACTCCTGCTTTCCTGGGCTCCCGGCTGGGTTCTGTTTCTTTCTTTTGGTGCTTTCTAATACTCCCAGCCCCCCTCTACACACTACATTTGCCTAGGTGGGAAACAGACATTCGAATTCCACTTTCTTAGTGAATGGTTTGTTCCCCCTAGGTCCATTTCTAACTATTGTGATTTTTACTATTTGCACTGTTTTCTAACTGTTTTTACATCTGTTTCTGCATACTAGTGTACATAATTTGTGTATTACTAACCTCCTAAGGAAGTATGGTCTCTGAGGTATTTTTGGCATTTGTGTCACCGAAATAAAGTACCTTTATTTTTGTAACACTGCGTATTTTCTTTCATGTGTGACTACAGTGGTATTGCATGAGCTTTGCATGTCTCCTAGATAAACCTTGGTTGCTCAGCTACAGCTACCCCTACAGAGCCTGGCTTCTACACACTGTCTGCATTTCACTAATAAGGGCTAACTGGACCTGGTATAAGGTGTAAGTACCTTAGATACCCACTACAAACCAGGCCAGCCTTCTGTAGCTATCCCACTTGGGAGATGGTACGCCCTTGCCTCTCCTTACAGGACAGTACTCCTGTGCACTGCGACCCTTGCAGCTACCGAGTCTTGTTTGTTCCTCCTCCAGGAGATCTATAGGCTCCGTGTAGCCCCGGCCTCCAGCCCTCCTCCTGCAAAGCACAGCCTGCTGCTCCAGTGACATGGGACTCCTCTTCAGGTGTGCTGAGTGGGACTCACTATGACTCCTGTGCCTGCTGCCAGTGGTTTGCCTGTGGGGGCTGCATACTCGTCTTGTGACTCTCCCAGCTGCTGAGGGTCTCCTCGGACTCCCCTTGCTGGTCCTCTTCAGCCTTGCAAACCTTCTACGTCTCTTGCATTTGCCAAGGCTTGTTGGTGGTTTTCTAGCACCTCTAAATGACTGCATCGCGACCACCGACGTGGGACATCACTTGCATCACTTCTGGGACTTCTCTCCATCTCCTTTGCTGCACTGCTGACCTTCTTTGTCCACCGTCGACCTGGTCCTGCATCCACAGAACAGTGGGTAGTGGCTCCTGCCACAACCGGACGCTCCATCACCAACTGGATTTGGTCCCCTTCCTTTTGCCAATGCCTATTGCTTTCTATGCTTTTACTGATTGCTAATGTGTATATAATCGTGTTTACCTCCAGTTGGAGGATTGCCTATTCAGTATTCTAATATTTGTGTTACTATAATAGTGCACCAAAAATAAAGGTACTTTATGTGGTTATTTAATGTGTGAGAGTGCTGTGTGGCTATAGTGGTATTGCATAAGCTTTGGATGTCTTCTAGATAAGCCTTGGCTGCTCATCCTCAGCTACCTCTAGAGATCCCTGGCTTCCTAGACACTGCCTACACTTCACTGATAGGGATACCTGGTATAAGGTGATAACACCGTAAGTGCTCACCACACACCAGGCCAGCTTCCTACAAGGGGGCACCAGTATGCCAATTGTGGAGTGCACAGAAAGTCTTAGGCAGCCAAATTTAGAGGGCGATAGCACAATCACGGGGTCCTGGTTAGCAGAATCCCAGTGGAAAAAAGTCTGAGCATACTGATAGGAGGCTAAAAGTGTGGGTAACCACGCAAAAAAAAAAACAAAGGGTACTTTCCTACTGGTATTGCCTGGATATCTATTCTAAGGTAAGGCCTCTACGGGTAGAAGTCTCTATACTTGCCAACGCCTCAACTAGCAGAGACTATATTTAGCTACAGTTTACTTATGATCCACTGATCCTCCTTACTCTGCAAATGAATTTCTAGGGACAGGAGTGCTCCTGTTCAGGGCCCTAGTTCTCCACACAAGTGGTCAGTGTTCTTTATGGCTCTGCGCTTCTGGGATGGAAAGTCGTGATAAGAAACAGATGTCAGTGCGCTTATATAGGTGCTGTGGATGCCACTTCTGGTGCCGACGGCGCTCGCAGAGCCAAACGATGCTACCTACCGGTGTGCAGGGGGGCTGCTCACAAAATGTCTTCCGGACCAGTCTGATGCCTGGTGAAATTCTAAGGTAAGGAATCTGTGACTAGATAAAGTCTCTACCATATAAGGCGTTATCGAAGGTACGTAACTTGTTTTCTGTCCACTCACAACATAGCAGAACCCATCTCTCGGCATTCAGAGCTCCCTAGCTTAACCCAGATGTCTGGCTACCAGGGGGGCTACACGCCCCTGTAAAACCAATTAGACAACTGGTTTCCTCTCTCTCTGTCCAGTGTCAGCCTGTCATAAACAATAGAGCAGCCCATCTCCCAAGTGTACCATTTGCCATTCAATAGTGGTTTCTCCTTTGAAGCTCAACTTTTGGGTCAACACCCGTGTGGCTTCCTGCCAGGGAGAGAAAACACCTCTCACCCACGCAGGCTTCTATTGTATCCTTTCCTTGAAGTCATTTACACATCTCCCCAAGTAGCTAAAAATCTGTTTCAGGGACAAACCTTTGGTGCAGCTGTGAACAAGAATAAAAGACTTAGTCACACCCAGAGTGGAACAAACAGTGCTGCAATCCCTGGTGTGACTCTATAATTTATAGGCCTAGGGTAATGTGGGTACCATATACTAGAACCTTATAAGTAAGTTAACGTATGCCAGTTGGGTATAAGCCAGTCAAACATACACATTTTAACCTCCGGGCATTGGCACTGTGGTCTTGTTAGCAGGCTTTAGTGCACTCAGTCAAAAAAACAGCAGCATCTGTCCATAACTTTATGTGTGACCATACAAAAAAGGCACCTCCTCACAGGAGTGTTGTTCGGGATCCTATTCAAAGATGAGGCAACTGCAGGTAGAAGTATCCATTGGAAGAAAGTTACTTACTTTTGATGTCGTTTTGGGAGCCAGGCGTCCTTCCACTACTGCTGGATTCTATTTACAGACAGATTCCTCACTGAACACACCCTCCACTTTCTGAAGGAAATTCATAGGTCTTATAAAAAGAAGCCAACTTAGTTTGTTGCGGAGCACCTCTTTTAGTACAAAACGTTATTCTTGTCCCAGCCTCAAGATACACAGTTAAAGAAATGAGAACTAACGTTGATGGACTAGCGACATCACCACAACCCCTCTGCAGCAAGTCTTTTCCAGCACCACCTACCAGCACTGAAGAGCTAAGTCAGAAGTTTCCGGAACCAGGCACTTGAGATATTCAGTGGTGAGGAATTTGCAGGCAGAGTATCCACCAGAAATATGTTTACTGACGGTAAGTAACTTTTTCTGTAATGTCAGTGCAAATGATTATTCTACATCCCTCCACTTCTTTATAATCTCATTGTATTAGCTAGTGAAAATCTTAACTATCTTGCTGTTGTTCAGTTTCACAGTTTTCATTGCTAATGCCATACTAGAGCAACTACTGGACTTTGTTTTTGAGTAACTGTCTTGTGTTGTCCATTTGTTTGAGTCAGACATAACATTAATATTCCTGTTTGTTTTTAGGAGCTGGAGTTGTGTCGGAGGCTCTACAAATTACATTTTCAGTTACTGCTTCTGTTTCAGGCTTACTGTAAACTTACCAATCAAGTTGACACTATCAAAAAGGAGGCAGAGGTAATGGAAAATTAAAACATCGGTTGACGTTTGATTTATTACACAGGCAAAAATTGTTGGACTTTTTTTCTTGATAAAATATGAAGTTTGAAAAACATTAATATAACCAGCATCAGAACATAGTGTATAAGTGAAATGAGCACCACAATTTCGAAAAATAATAATACAACACCAGAGTTTTGACAGAAATTATAACTGACCAGACCTGGGAAGAAAAGACAGAAACACTCATAAAGAGGGAAAATAAATTGCTACATGTTTCTGACTTGTTGATTCTTTTCATTAAGTGGCCCCCATACGAACAAGTTACTTAGCTCCGGAAACAAATTATCTGGTAGAGACATATTCTAGTTGCAGATTCCTTACCTTAGAATATCCCCCAGGCATCAGATTGGATCTTGAGATTTTTCTTCGAGCAGTTCCCTTCCATACCGTCAGGTGGTGTCAGTCGACTCTGCATGCGTTGTTGACGTTGTGTTAGCCGTGATGACATTGCGGCCGTATATAGGCGCCACCCCATCGGCTCTGACGTCTGTTTCATTTTGCAACTTTCCACACTAGTAGCGGAGTGCCAGGAAGAACACTGATATTGTTGTGCCAAAATTAGGGCCCTGAAAAGGGAATCCCTGTCCCTACAATCAGTTTGCAAGCTGGGAGGATGGGTGGGGTTGGTAAGGAATCTGCAGCTAGAATGTCTCTATTAGATAATTTGTTACCAAAGGTAGGTTACTTGTTAATCTGATAGACTTCTAGTTGCGGATTACTTACTTTAGAATAGATACCCAAGCAATACCATCCTCGGTGGTGGACTGCAAACCAAGATCATACTAAAAAGTCCTATAGGTTTGAACAGCCAAAGTAGCTGTGTCTGCGTACCTGACTGTCCAGGCAGCAGTGTTTTGTGAATGTGTGCAGAGACTCCCACGTTGCTGCCTGGAGAAAGACCAGAAGTCCGCATGCCAATGCAGTGGTTACAGCATTTGATCTGGTGGAATGAACACGCAAGTCCTCAGGGGGTTGCTTTTTTCCCCAAAGTGTAGCACATCTTGATACAGAGGACAACTCATTGAGAGAAGGTCCGCTTCTGCGCTGTCAGCCCTTTCTTCGCACCCATATAACCAACAAAAGGTTGATCATCCATTCCAAGTCTTTGGTACGATTGAGGAAGAACTCCAACTCTCTTTTTGGATCCAGGCGGTGGAGTCTCTCCTCTTCATGAGAAGGATGTGGGAGTGCATAAAAAGTAGGCAAAGTGATGGATTGGAACTACATGAAAGGGCGTGACCTCGTTAGGGAGAAAAGAGACCCTGCTACAAAGCACCACTTTGTCAAGATGGATAGTGAGAAATGGTTGCTTTGAAGAAAGAGCATGGAGCTCACTCACTCTGAGAGCAGAGGTGATGGCAATTAGAAAGATTGTCTTTAGAGTGAGATGCTGCAAGGGACATTTATGAAGTGACTCAAAAGGAGCACATATAAGGTATGTAAGTAACAGGTTCAAATCCCACTGCAGCATTATGAACGGGGTAGAAGGATAAATGTGAGTGAGTCCCTTAAGAAACCTCCCAAAGATGGGAGATTTGAACAAGATGATTGATCTAGCAGTCTGCAGAAGGCAGAGCGATCAGACAGGTAGCATTTAAGGGTGCCAAAGCAGAGCCCTGATGGACAGGAGAGAAGATGAACAGTAAAACATCAGACAAAAGTACAGAAATGGGGATCAACTGAATTGTTGGTACACCATGCCACAAATTTGTTCCAACAACAGGCATACATCGTTTTGGTGGTGGGATGCCTGGCTGCCAAGATTACATTGCAGACTTCAGCCGGAACTTCAAAAGCTGTCAACTGCTGCTGCTCAGTCTCCACGCAAGGTGGTGGAGACAGGACAGGTTCGGGTGGAGAACCGTCTTCTGCTGCTGCAATAGAAGATTCTCCCAATGGGGCAGTCTGATTGGAGGATGGAATGCCATGCTGATAAGCTCAGGATACCATACTCTTAATGCCCAGTCTGGAGCCACAAAATGACTTGGGCCTGATCGTTCTTGATCTTCTTCAGAATTCTGGGCAAAAGTGGTATGTGAGGAAAGAAGGCCTAAGTTCCACTGGCGACGAAAAGCATCACTGAGTAAGTGCCGCCTTGGAAACTCCAACGCACAAAACAGCTGTTGTGTGTTCTCTGCGGAGGTTAAAAGATATCTAACCACGCCTCTCCCTACTGCTGAAAGAGACCTTGCACCACCTCTGGATGTAGACGCCATTCGTGATCGACGGCTGAGTTCGTCTGCTCTGGTGTTCAGAGAGCCTGCCAGATGTTGAACAACCAGGGATATGCGCTAACGTTCCAGCCATGTCCAGAGGCGCAGAGCCTCTTGACAAAAGGTCCACAAACCCCTCTCCGCCCTGTTTGTTGCACTACCACATGACTAGTATTGTCCGTGAACACCTGCACCATTTTCCATTGGAGAGAGGGAAGGAATGCTTTCGATGCAAGCCTCATCACCCTGACCTACAGAAGATTGATGAGGATTCCGGACTCTGCCCATTCCAGGAGTGATGCATCTGTCTCTACTATCAGATCTCTTTGGGGAAGGGATAGGGATCTGCCTTTGACCCGATTGCAGTTCGAAAGCCACCACTGGAGATCTTGTGCAATTCCCTCCGAGATCTGGATCATGTCAGAGAGATTCCCCTGATGCTGCGCCCTCTGGAACTTCAGGTCCCACTGCAGAGCCCGCATATGCCGTCTGTCATGTGTGACCAGCAGGATGCAGGAAGCCATGAGACCCAGCAGCCTCAGAGTCATTCTCACCGAAACCCAGGACAGAGGCTGAAACAGTGGTATCATAACCTGTATATCCTGGACTCGCCGCTAAGGAGGATAGGCCCGAAACTGCACTGTGTCCAAAACAGCTCCGATGAGCGACCTCTGACCTGTTTTTGGTCTAGAGCTCGCCCCCCCACGTCCGCAGCACCACCTTGCTGTCTCCGTGTCCCTGACCCCCACCCATGCTGCTGGTAGCGTGTTCGAGGCCCTCCTCCACCCGCAGGCATCCTCCTGCGCCTCATCCCTGGTGTCTAGTGGGCTTCTGATAAGCGTCGCTAGACCTGTGTGCTCTGTGCCGTTTTTGCCGTATCTGTGAGTGTATTTTGTTTTTTCTGCGCCTTGCCCCCTTGCGCTCTTGCCCCCATTTGTGCCTTTTTTCAGATTGCTGTATTCCGCCTGTGCTTGTGCCATTTACCATATTTGTGAGTGTATTTTGTCTTTCTGCGCCTTGCCTCCTTGCGCTCTTGCCCCCATTTGTGCATTCCGCTTGTGCATTGTGCCGTTTGCCGTATTTGTGACTGTATTCCATATTTTGTGATTTGCCTTTGTGCTTTTTCTTCTAATTTGTGCCTTTTTTCTGACTTTTTTCGCCCCTTGGGCGCTCCCCCTTGCCGCTTCCCCTGCCGCTGCCTCCCTGCGGCCCCGCCCCCCTCGCGCCCCCATTCGCCGCTCCCTCCCGCCTCCCAGCTGCTCCCCCCTCCCTTCTTAATGGCTGGCGCTGCGCATCCGTGCAGCGGGCGCGCCAGTGGAAAGCCCATCCGCGCCCAGCGCCACTCCCCCCCCCACCCCCCACGCCCCCGCACCACCAGACGTCACTACTCCGCCAGCTCTCTTTTCCCCCTCAACCCTCGTCCCTCCACAGCTTGCTTCCAGGCCACACCGAAGAACACCAAAGGTCCCTTCTCCTGCCGCGCCTGCAACTTCACCTGCAACAGAACAAGGAAGCCTGCAACAACCAACACCAACCACCTCCACTGCATACTCCTCAACACACGCTCCGCACAAAAGCACGCCATCGAGCTCTGGGACCTGCTCGACACCACCGCCCCAGACATAGCCTTCCTTACCGAAAACTGGTGGAACGACTCCTCAGCCCCTGACATGGGAGTGTAAGAAAACACTAAGGGTGTCCAAGATACCCCACCCCAAGACCCTAAAAAGTAGGAGTAAAGTTACCCTACTACCCCAGAAAGACAGTGAGTCGAGATAGGGGATTCTGCAAAGACCACAACTGACTGCAAAGCACTGAAGACGGATTCCTGGACCAGAGGACCTGTAAAAGAAGGGGACCAAGTCAAAGAGTCACACAAGTGTTTAGGGGGGGCAGGAGCCCACTAAACCCCGGATAAAGGTGCAAAAGGGCTGCCTTCGGGTGGAGGAAGCCGAAGATTCTGCAACAACGGAAGGTGCCAGGAACTTCTCCTTTGGTCAGAAGATGTCCCACGGTGTGCTGGAGGATGCAGAGTTGTTTCCACGCAGAAAGACCACAAACGAGCCTTGCTAGCTGCAAGAGTCGCGGTTGAAGATTATGGGTGCTGCCAGGGCCCAGGAAGGACCAGGAGGTCGCCCCTTGGAGGAGGAGACAGAAGGGGCACTCAGAAACTCAGAGCCCACACAGAAGCAGGCAGCTCCCGCAGAAGCACTTGAACAGGCGTTCAAGAAATTTGAGCACAGCGGTAGTCTCAACACAACAAAAGAGGGTCCCACGAAGCCAGAGGTCAACTCAGCGAGTTGTGCAATGCAGGACGGAGTGCTGGGGACCTGGGCTGTGCACGAAGGAAGTCTTGCAAAAGTGCACAGAAGCCCTAGCAGCTGCAGATCACACAGTACACAGGATTACTGTCTGTCATGGGGAGGCAAGGACTTACCTTCACCAAATTTGGACAGAAGGACCACTGGACTGTCGGGGGTCACTTGGTTCCAGCTCCTGTGTTCCAGGGACCATGCTCATCAAGATGAGGGGACCCAGAGGACCGGTGATGCAGAAGTTTGGTGCCTGCGTTAGCAGGGGGAACATTCCGTCGACCCACGAGAGATTTCTTCTTGGCTTCCAGTGCAGGGTGAAGGCAGACAGCCCTCAGAGCATGCACCACCAGGAAACAGTCGAGAAAGCTGGCAGGATTAGGTGCTACAATGTTGCTGGTAGTCATCTTGCTACTTTGTTGCAGTTTTGCAGGCGTCCTGGAGCAGTCAGCGGTAGATCATTGGCAGAAGTTGGAGCGAAGTGCAGAGGAACTCTGGTGAGCTCTTGCATTCATTATCTGAAGAGAAACCCACAGAAGAGACCCTAAATAGCACTCAGAAGAGGATTGGCTCCCTAACCAGGTAAGAGTCTATCAGGAGGGGTCTCTGACGTCACCTGCTGGCACTGGCCACTCAGAGGTCTCCATTGTGCCCTCACACCTCTGCATCCAAGATGGCAGAGGTCTGGGACACATTGGAGGAGCTCTGGGCACCACCCCTGGGGTGGTGATGGACAGGGGAGTGGTCACTCCCCTTATATTTGTCCAGTTTCGCGCCAGAGCAGGGGCTGGGGGATCCCTGAACCGGTGTAGACTGGTTTATGCAAGGAGGGCACCATCTGTGCCCTTCAAAGAATTTCCAGAGGCCAGGAGAGGCTACTCCTCTCAGGCCCTTAACACCTGTTTCCAAAGGGAAAGGGTGTAACACCCTCTCTCAGAGGAAATCCTTTGTTCTGCCTTCCTGGGACTGGGCTGCCCAGGCTCCAGGGGGGCAGAAACCTGTCTGAGGGTTGGCAGCAGCGGTAGCTGCAGGGAAAACCCCAGAGAGCTAGTTTGGCAGTACCCGGGGTCCATGCTGGAGCCCCGGGGATGCATGGGATTGGCACCCCAATACCAGATTTGGTTTGGGGGGTCAATTCCATGATCTTAGACATGTTACATGGCCATGTTCGGAGTTACCATTGTGAAGCTACACATAGGTATTGACCTATATGTAGTTCACGCGTGTAATGGTGTCCCCGCACTCGCAAAGTCCTGGGAAATTGCCCTGAACAATGTGGCGGCACCTTGGCTAGTGCCAGGGTGCCCTCACACTTAGTAACTTTGCACCTAACCTTCACTAAGTGAGGGTTAGACATATAGGTGACTTATAAGTTACTTAAGTGCATTGTAAAATGGCTGTGAAATAACGTGGATGTTATTTCACTCAGGCTGCAGTGGCAGTCCTGTGTAAGAATTGTCTTAGCTCCCTATTGGTGGCAAAAGAAATGCTGCAGCCCATAGGGGAGTCCCAATACCCTGGGTACCTAGGTACCATATACTAGGGAATTATAAGGGTGTTCCAGTATGCCAATAAGAATTGGAGAAAATAGTCACTAGCCTGCAGTGACAATTTTAAAAGCATAGATAGCATAAACACTGAGGTTCTGGTTAACAGAGCCTCAATGATACAGTTAGGCACAACACAGGGAACACATACAGGCCACAATTATGAGCACTGGGGTCCTGGCTAGCAGGATCCCAGTGACACAGGCAAAAACAAACTGACATATAATTAAAAAATGGGGGTAACATGACAGGCAAGATGGTACTTTACTACACACACTGATGCCAGTGTGGAATTTATTGTAAAATGCACCCAGAGGGCATCTTAGAGATGCCCCTTGAATACCAATCCGACTTCTAGTGTTGGGCTGACCAGTTTCTGGCTGGCCTGCCACAACCAGACGAGTTGCTGGCCACATGGGGAGAGTGCCTTTGTCACTCTGCGGCCAGGAAGAAAACCTGTAGTGCTTCTCACCTCCCCCTGCAGGAACTGTAACACCTGGCGGTGAGCCTCAAAGGCTCACCCCTTTAGTTAGAGTGCCACAGGGCTTCCCAGCTAGTGGAGATGCCCGCCTCTACGTCCACTGCCCCCACTTTTGGCAGCAAGGCTGGAGGAGATAATGAGAAAAACAAGGAGGAGTCACCCACCAGTCAGGACAGCCCCTAAGGTATCCTGAGCTGAGGTTCCCCCTGCCTTTAGAAATTCTCCATCTTAAGTTTGGAGGATTCCCCAAATAGGAATAGGGATGTGCCCCCCCTCCCCTCAGGGAGGAGGTTCAAAGAGGATGTAGCCACCCTCCAGGACAGTAGCCATTGGCTACTGCCCTCCCAGGCCTAAACACCCCCCTAAATTTAGTATTTAGGGGCACCCGAGAACCCAGGAAATCAGAATACTGCAATCTGAAACAAGAAGGACTGCTGACCTGCAAGCCCTGTAGAGACGACGGAAGACAACAGCTGCTTTGGCCCCAGCCCTACCGGCCTATCTCCTGACTCGAAAAACTGCAACAGTGATGCATCCAACAGGGACCAGCGACCTCTGAAGCCTCAGAGGACTGCCCTGAACCTAAGGACCAAGAAACTCCCATGAGCAGCGGCTCTGCTCAGCAACCAGCAACAATATTGCAACTTCTTGCAACTTTTTAAGGACTTCACTCTTCCTGCCGGAAGCGTGAGACTTCACCCTCTGCACCCTATGCCCCCTGCTTGAGATCCAGGGAACAAACACCACAGGGAGGACTCCCAGGCTTCTGCGACCAGTGGCATAACTAAAAGGCTGTTCTGACTGTTTACCAGCCAGGACAGATGGTGTGAGTCCTGGAGCCTGTGGCTCCCAGGGCACTCCAAGATAAATGAAGTGATCCCCACACTATTGTACAGAGAAAAGGTGAGGTCACCTACCTGGTTGACCTGGGCAGCCCAAGAAGCCCCCTCAGGGTGCTTCATGTGAATCGCCTAAAACCTTATTATGACAGGGCTGTCATGACTTTGCTCATGGCCACTGATGAGGGTCAGGAAGAGGAGAGTGACACAGTCCCTGACAATACAGTGGATGGTTCATTAGAGTGAGTTATTCTTGCTGATTGCCTCTCTAACCAACAAGAGGATGATTGCAAAAATCCCCTGGGCCAGTTGTCTGAACTGTTCTCGTTGACCCCTGGTCAAACCACATGGTGTGAACACATCAATTCACACAGGTGACAGCCTGCCTGTCAAAAGTAAAATATACAGGCAGCCTGAGCACATCAGGGAGTGCATCAAAGCAGAAGTGCCAAAGATGCTTGACCTAGGAGTTACTGAGCCTTCATACAGTGCTTGGGCTAGTCCTGGTACGAAAACCACACTCTCCAAATGGGAAAAAGAGATCATGTTCTGTGTGGTCTACAAAGGCCTCAATACAGTAACACAGTGGTTCCCAACCTGTGGTCCGGGTAGCCCTGGGGGTCCGCAAAGCCTCCTCAGGGGCTCAGAAAATTAATAATATTAAGAGATTAGGTCCCCTGCTTTCATTAATGACTCAGCAGGGGGTCCCCAGATTCCAGTAATGATAAAGTGGGGGTCCACAGAACTCAGGAGGTTGAGAACCACTGCAGTAACAAAAACTGATGCTCATCCAATCCATAGGGCAGATGAGCTGATACTCTGGCTGCTGCCAGGTATCTCAGCACCTTTGATGTAACTGCTGGATACTGGCAGATCAAATTATTAGAGGATGCCAAACCTAAAACAGCATTCTCCACTCCTAGTGGGCACTATAACTTTACAGTGATGCCCTTTGGATTGAAGAATGCCTCTGCCACATTTCAAAGATTGGTGAACAAAGTTCTCCAGTGGCTGGAAAGCTTCAGTACAGCTTATCTGGATGACACAGTTGTCTTTAGCTCTGCCTGGGAGGATCACCTAGTTCACCTTTGAAATGTATTGGAGACTTTGCAAAGAGCCGGCCTCACTATCAAGGCATCAAAATTCTACATAGGGCAGGGCAAAGTGATTTATCTGGGCCACCTGGTAGATGGAGGCCAGATCCAGCCACTCCAGGGCAAAATCCAGACAATCCTGGATTGAACTACCCCTACAACTCAGACCCAAGTCGGAGCCTTCCTAGGCCTGACTGGGTACTATAGGAGGTTCATTAGGAACTATGGCTCCATTGTATGCCCTGTAAATAACATCACACCTAAAAGGATGCCCAAAAACGTTTTATGGCCAGCTAGCTGCCAAAACGCTTTTGATGACCTGAAACAGACCATGTGTTCTGCTCCCATTCTAAGAAGCCATGACTACTTCAAGCAGTTCATTTTACAAACAGGTGCTTCTGAGGTAGGATAGGGGCAGTACTCTCGACTAAATAATGAGGGCCAGGATCAACATGTAGCTTTCATAAGCAGAAAGTTGACCCCCCAGGGAAAAGCGTTGGTCAGCCATTAAGAGGGATGCCTTTGATGTGGTCTGGGCCTTGAAGAAGCTGAGGCCGTACTTGTTTGACACTCACTTCCTTATTCAGACCGACCACAAGCCCTTCCTATGGCTTAGGCAAATGAAAGGTGAGAATCCCAAATTGTTGAGGTGGCCCATCTCCCTACAGGGAATGGACTTACATTGGAACATAGACCTGAGAGCAACCACTCCAACGCAGATATTTCCACTTAGACAATGAAGACTCAACATGGCAAAGTTAGTCATATTGTGGGGTGGGGGGTGTAGAAAAGTACCCTCTTTTTGGCATGGTTACCCCCACTTTTTGCCTGCTATCAGTAAGCTTTACTAGGATTCTGCTAACCAGGACCCCAGTAATTATGCTCTCTGTCTCTAAATTTGGTTGCCTAGGACTTTTCTACACTCTACAGTTGGCACACTAGTGTCCCCTTATAAGTCCCTAGTATATGGTACTTAGGTAGCCAGGCTATGGAGGACCCATGGGGTCCCCATAGACTTGCAGCATGTATTATGCCATCCATGGGAGCCCATGCAAAATGTGTCTGGTGGCCTGCCATTGCAGCTTGCGTGAAAAGGTGCATGCACCCTTTCACTACCCATCACTGTAATTCACCCCTATGGTAGGCCCGCCTAGCCCAGAGGGCAGTTCCCTGTGTGAGAGAGCAGAGGGGTCCCTGTGAACTGCTGTTCCATTGCACTGGACTTCGTAAGTGCATGTGTCCAGCTACCTAATGGTAACTCCGAAACTAGCATGTTTGGTATCAAACATGTCAGAATCATACCCCAATACTAACACCAGTATTGGTTGTATGATTCCATGCACTATGGGGGCTCCTTAGAGGACAGCCCAGTATTGCCCCTAACAGTCTTCTAGGGTCTTCCAGGCAGCCGTCGCTGCTGCTACCCCTCAGACCGGTTTCTGCCCTGCTGCTGCTTTACCAGCTCAAGCAGGTAAGGCAAAACAAAGGATTTTCTATGTGAGGGAGGCAACGCCCACTCCCTTGGTAATAGGTGCTACATGGCTTGGGAAGGGTAGCCTCTCCAAGACACCAGTTTGCTTTAAGGGCACATTTGGTGCCCTCCTTGCATAAACTGGTTTGCACCAGCCCAGGACCCCCAGTCTCTGCTCTGGCACGAAACTGGACAAATCTGGCCGCCAGAGCTCCTCAAGGTGGCCGGTTGATTCTGCCATCTTGAAATCAATATGTGCAGAGGCCCCTGGGAGCATCCGAGTGGCCAGGTCAGGCATGTGACGTCCGAGATCCCTCCTGATAGGTGGCCACCATGCAAAGTGCCCGGTCGACCTTTTAGGGCTATTTAGAGACTCCCTTGTGGGTGGGTCCCCTGATTCGATATGGAAGACTCCACCAGGACTCCTCTGTATTGTTTATTTCTAATTCTTTTGCATTTGCCAAGACTTGTTGTAGGTTCTCCTAAACCACTGACCATCTGCAATCCGACGACTGATGTGAGACACCCTCTACACTGCTCCAAGGACTCCTCTTCAGCTCCTAAGCTCCACAGCTGCTCTTCTTCTTCCCCCGTTGACCCAGATCTTCATCCACAGAAGGGTTGGTAGTGGCTCCTTCCCTGACTGGACACGTATTTGTGGGCTGGACCCTGTTCCCTTCTTTTGCAGGTCCTCTTCTTCCAGAATCCACCTTTGGTTTCTTCTAGTCTGGGCCTGTTCTTGCACAATCCATTTTCTAAGTCCTCTTGTTAGTCCTTGGGAAGACCAGGTACTTACCTCTGCTCTCCTGGTTGCTGGGGGTCACTTAGGTACTCACCTCTTGGGGTCCCTAGTTCTTCCCGCTTCTCTCTAATGACTCCATATCCTTGGGTGGAGGACTTCACATTCCACTATTTTAGTGTATGGTTTGGTCCTCCCCTAGGGCCCTAACTATTTTTCATGAATTTTTACCAGTCCTTGTTGTTTCTTCTGCCAATTCCTAATTATTACTGTGTGTATATTTACCTCCAGTCTGGTGACTGCCTACAAGTAATATAGTGTGGTGTTACTATAACACAGTACCTTTATTTTTGTAACACTGTGTGGTTCTTTTCATGTGTAATAAGTTACTGTGTGACTATTGTGGTATTGCATAGGCTTTGCATGTATCCTAGATACGTCTTGGCTGCTCGTCCACAGCTACCTCTAGAGAGCCCTGCCTGCATTCACTAATGGGGTTGCCTGGACCTGGTATAAGGTGCTAACATTATAGGTGTCCAGCACACACCTGGCCAGTTTCTTACACAGATAACCATACAACTTTGTATAATATAGTCAATATGGAATGTGAAATATGAGAAGGTCAAGAAGATGGGGGTTGATGGAGAGACACCCACCAAACTTAATTAACAATGTCAGACAAATCACATACATAAAATAACCAAAAGATAATAGTAATAATAATCACAATGGACACAAGTGAATTGAAGTGATTTTTCTATTGTTTGTGTATTGTTTAAGTGTAGTTCATAGTCAACACAGAGCACCAATTAACATCATAGGTTGGTCTAGTGTGCATGAACAACTGTACGATATGTCTCAAGTGCAAGGAAACACTGCAAGAAAGAACAACACAAAAGTATATACAGAAAGAAAAAAGTTGTTTGGGCAACGGACAACTACTCCAAATGATTAGTAATGCCTTATCTGGTAGAGACTCTACCTGGCCACCGATTCCTTACTGACCCTCCCAATGTCCCCGCTCTTTGAACGGATTATAGTGTATACCCTTTTAAGGGCTCTAGCTTCGCACACCAGTGGTCACCAGTGCCACCTACTGGTGCAGGGGTACTGCTCGTCCAAGTTTCCAGATCATCCAGTCTGATACGTTGGAATTATTCTAGGGTGAGGAATCTGCAGCTAGATTGAGTTTCTACCAGGTATGGCGTAACCAAGGTAAGTAACTTGTTTGTTGAAAGTATGATTCTATATTGTATGGTTCCTTTGAAGTACATTTGCGAAAATTGAAGGGTATGCCTTAATTAGTAAATCAGAGAAGACCTGTCACTCAAGCCACGTCTATTTTTTGCCAAATTTAAACAAGAGCGCACTCTTACTACGAGTTATGCAGTGCCGTTCTCTTATACACCATATTTAAATTCTTGAATATCATCAAAGGTTGGTCTGACTTTTTGAATGCTACATACCTCAGATCTTACCTGAGGCACTCATTATGCAATGCTCCTCTAAGTTGCCATCACCCACTGCTCTCTTGCTGCATTAGTTTTATGTTATGTAAGTCTGCTTTAATACCTATTTGTGCGGACTTTGTGAAAATGTGGTCTTAAAAGTGTGTTGATTTGGTTGCTGCAACTGCCCCATACAAAAGCCAAATCTATTTAATCTACTAGTTTGTATTTTCCTGTGAATATTTTGCATTTTTATTTTAGGTTATAAACATGTCTGAAGAGCTTGCAGCTCTGGAGTCTTACTTAAAAGAAGCTGAATCTCTCTCTGACAGTGGCGTAGAAGAGGCTGAAATCGCCGAAGCATGCCAATGCGATACAGAAACAGCTATTCATTGCCTCCTAGAAACTTTAAGGAGCAAGGAATTTTTGTCTGCAATTGCACAGGTCAAGGCTTTCAGGTAATGTGGGAAATTATTAAAAGTGTGTTATTCTAAAAACAGAATATTTGTTTGAAGATGGGAACCATTTGTCAGTGTGACAGTTCACCTTGATTGAGATGGTCAGCAGCTCCTGGCCCATCCTGGATTTCATCGTTCCAGGTCAGAGTGACCCTCTGGGGCTGTGTTGACTAGGAGGGTTGGTGTTTTTTTTTCTAGGAATAAGAGAACCAGACTTCTACCCAGTAAGTTTTACAGATTATAATAAGCACTGGCAAAGCCAATATATTTCCTTTGAAATGGACAGTTCAAGCCATATTTATCAAAGTTGGCAATGCTAGTACACTGTGCAAATTCAGTCCTCCGAATTAGTTTTCGTTCTCAGTACCTGCTTACGTCACAAGATTTAAATGAACTTAAAACACAAAGTTCAGCATCCTAAAGTGGCATTTGCATACCCTAGGAGTTTTAGAATGGCGCAATCAGCACTTTTTGGATGTTGACTGCAGTATATTAGGCTACTACTAGAGGTCTCTCGAGTTAGACACAAGTATTTTATGTAGCAGGCTACATTAAATTTGGTTGTTATTATAGCTCTCTTGATTTAGACACAAAGCAAGCATTTTCTTAATTTCTGAAAGGGGATGTGCTAGAAAGGAATCACTCAAGATGAATGACCTGGAAGGTTACTCCAACATACTTAATTACTCTAGAAGAACTAGTGAAAGCCTTGTGGTACTCTACATCTAACGAGGACAAACATATACATAAAGAATACATTTAAAATGGTTACAGCAACTCTGATCTTGACTCAATAAATACGTACATTGGATAGATCTGTATACTTTTCTGAAACGTGTCTTAGCAAAGGCTTGTAATTGTAGAATGGCATTTGAAACTGGATACACAAACTCAAATAAGCATTCAGTTTGACTCCCTTTCATCCTGAAGGGCAAAAACTCTTAAGGTATTTGGATAATTTTCAATAAAGCAATGACCCAGTAACCATACTCGTACTTGGATGTTCTAACTAGATGAAACCCGGATAACTGTCTGACAAGTATGCCCACCCTTTGGTATGAGAAGATTTACAGCTTGTTCACAGATTCCCTCCCTATCTTTTGCAGAATATACTAAATCCATTTCAGAACTAAATGGGTTTTTGTAGTAGTGTTAGGGCATTCATCTGTCCAGGTTGAACATTGAGCACAGTTTGCCCCTATCTGATAGACTCCTCACCTTGTGAGTATTGCTCAGGCATCTGACTGGATCTGGAAACTTCAAAGCAGTACACATCATACCACTAGGAGAGACAGAGTTTTAAAATAGAACTAAGGCCTCCATCCTTCTTTGGCACCATGGAGTAGTCAGGGTGACCGTTACTAGCACACAGCCAGTATGGTTATTTGAAGACCTGCATAAAATGGGTACAAAGCTTTGCAGTTGTTACTTTATGCATGGCTGGGTTTAACGTTTTTTTTATTTATTTATACTTTTTTGTTAGTTCAAATCACTCAGAAAGCTGTTGTAATCGTTGTACTTCATTGGTTCATACAGTGGTATCTGTGAGGCAGATGGAACCAATATTTTGACTGTCACAAAACATGATTTGGCTATCCTACTTGCTTTTAGTGAAACCATTTCCAGTACCATTACCAGCATACATGATATTGATAGAGGAGTCCAAACTCTGTGTTAGGCAAAAGGTTGTCTTGAAAACAAATTCATTCAGTGCTATCAGGAACCCTGCAAATGGAGCACTCCATGTATGCATATTCGAGTTAAGGGCTGCTTGCCTACGCGCTTTTCTTCCTTTAGAGTCACAAATTGACATTCCTATACTGATTGAGAGCACAGTCAACATGCTCTTTAGAAACAGAATAGGAGAGGCTGGGTCAAGAAAAGTTGTATGGCAAGACTTTCATCTGTGACATTTGGCTATTGACAAAAAACGTTTTCTCTCAGAAGATCACCTAACAAGGACTGTGAAAGAGAGCATGGTCACTGACTGCTTTTTCCATTGACCCCCTTATGGTAACTACACCCACAGATTTTCCAGCAAATCCTCAAGTGGTAGAGATTCTAGAAGTGGATCTTTTCAACAAGAATCAAAACAA
The DNA here is from genome assembly GCF_031143425.1 of Pleurodeles waltl. NCBI lineage: Eukaryota > Metazoa > Chordata > Amphibia > Caudata > Salamandridae > Pleurodeles > Pleurodeles waltl. The sequence continues at coordinate 982,802,395 of NC_090437.1, forward strand.
AGTGTCATATCTTTTGCTTGTTTGAATATGTAGGAAGCTGTAATATAGTGCACTAAAATGAAGGACACTGTGCAGAGAATTTAGTGGATCTCCAAGTGGCTTTGCAGAGTCAAAAATAGATAGGACTAATGCTCTATTTTGTGGTAGTGTGAGCAAGCAGTTAGGCTTATCAGAGGGTATTGCCAAGCATTTGTTGTAGTCATAGAGGCAATAAATTAGACACACACTCAAATAATAAATCCAAGGCCAATTTAGAAAACTGACAATTCTTTTTATATATGTTTCAAACCCAAGAACGTCAAAATCAGGTAAGTAGACTTTTAAGCAAAAACACTTTATAGTTTTATAGTGCAATTTTCAGAGTTCTCTCAATGTTGTCCTCTGGAGGAAAAACTACTTACAAAGCCAATCTCAGGGATTTAAGGTAGGTACTGGGCACTGATCAGAACCACACCAACAGGTCAGAGTGGGCGACACTGGAGCCTGCCAGGTGCAGAGGTGCAGTAAGGTGTCGAGTGCCCAATGGTTTCCTAGTGGATATTGGTCCTCATGAAGACAGGCTGCAGGCTCTGGCTAGGAAGCCAGTCAGGGACAACAAGCAGGAAGGTAGTAGACTTGCGGCCTTTAAGAATGTGGGTGCACCTTTGGTCGTCCTCTTCAGTGTCCAGGGGCGACGATGCAGGGGTGTCCTTAGGCATCGGATTTTCTCTTCCGTGAGTACTCGTGGTCAGAGGGTCCTGTGTGTTGAGGCTGCAGACGTCTTCAAGGAGTCCTGCAGGAGTGGAACCAGGGTGAACTCAAGCTCTTAGGAGCCGGGGAACATCTTTGGCACCAGTGACCCACCTCGGATCGGGTCACGTGCAACGGTTACAGTGGTTGCTGGAGGTGTCAGGTTTTAGGTCAACACAAGGCTGCAGGAGAGAGGCCCTGTGTGCAGAGGCTGTATGCAGCTTAGGCGAGTCCAAGAAGGGTGAAACCTGAATGGACTCAGACTCTAGCCAGCCAGGTAACTGGGCTGGTACCATCAGTTGGCTTCACCTCTGGTTGTGGTTTTCGGGTGCGGAGGTCACATAGGGTGTCGGGTCCTTGCTGTTCCTGGGGCTGCATAGTCCTCTCTTGAAACTTTGTTGCAGAGACGTTCCACTGCTAACTGGGAGTCTGAGTCTTTGTAGAAGGCAGGCAGTCCTCTTCGGTTTTTTGAAGGCTCAGCTGCAGGACTAGTTGTCTTTTGCGCAGAGTCAGTCGAGATCAGGAGGCAGGCCAGAGGGGCTGGTTCCAAGTTCCGCTGCTTTTTCTTTTCCTCCTCTGCAGGTGTGACTCTTCTGTGCCCTTTGCTTCGTAGGTAGTCAGGATCTGCCTTCTAGGATACAGGGTTGCCAACTAAATACTCAATTTAGGGGACTTACAGGGAGTGCCAGGTGGTAGCCAATGGGCTGCCGTCCTTTAGGGTGACTGCACTCCTTCTATGACCACTTCCGTTGGGAAGTGGGCATAACCCTAGCGGCCAAATTCCTTCCAAACAAGATGTTCACTTCACCTCGTCCAACTTGGGCATAGGACTGGTATGAAGTGGGCACACCTCCTAATCTGCCTTTTTTTTCCTGCCTGTGCTGATGCCAAAAGTGGGGCCAGGTCAGGGGGGGTTGGTCATCTCTGCCATTTGGCGAACCTGAGTCGCATTACAAAGGCGACAAGGCCTTTGAAGCTTCCCATCCTGTAATGTCCATCTTGCCTGGGTGAGGTGTTAACACCTACACCTAGTGCATGCTTTTGTCCCAGGCCCTCAAGGGGGATGGCTTTCACCTTGGGGGGCCAGAAACGCGCCTGTGGTGGCTGAACTGGTCCAGACCAGTCCGTAAATACACCAGTTGTTGGTAGGTTTTCAGGGGGCACCGCTTAGATGCCCTCTGTGCATTTCTTGATAATTCTATCACTGGAATCATTAAGGGTTTATCACTCTGAGGTGTGATACCAAACAACCTAGGGTTCAGAGAAGCCTTCATGTAGCTGAGAAACTCGTATTGACCAGTGTAGGAAGTTGGCTCTGTATATATGATACCACAATGAGGTACGGTATGTAAAGTCGAGGGGTTCTCCGGAGGCTAAAGTAGATAATACTAATGCTCTCTTTTGTGGTAGGGTGGTCGAGGAATTAGGCTTATCAGAGGGAATTGAAAAGCAGTTGTTGTACACACACAGTCAAGAAATGAGACACAATCTCAATGACTAACTTCAGGCCAGTTGTTTTTATATAGCAAAGATATATATTTTGTTATTTTATTACTAAAACTATAGAAGATTTTTGTTGCAGGTAAGTACAGTTGTAAATATGTATAGAGCATATGTATGAAACTTTGTTTGATCTTTGCAGATAAAGCAGTTTACAAGTAACACTTTTCAATTTCAAACACCAAACACACACCCTCAGCAGCACAGGGGCGGCCGAGTGAAGGGTGCAAACACAGAGCAGGGTCACCCACTGCTTTTCAGCAGGGTGGGAGACTCTGGGGGACTCAAAACATGCTGCAGGCTGGGTCCAGGGGTCGGTTCCGGGAAACTAAAGGCTGGACAGGCAGGAGAGGCACCAGCTGGACGTTGATGGACCGTCGGTCGGATTCTCCAAGCCCCGGGTGGCTGCGGGTTCTGGGGTCTCCTTTGGCATCAGGAATCTTCGTCTGATCCGGTTTCGTCAGGGGGTCCTCTGGGTTCAATCTGCAGGCATTGTTGTGTTGGCCAGGAGGGGTCAACCCAGGGTGGACTCAAGGTTGGAATCACCTGGGGGCCATCTCTGGGCCAGTGGGCCACCGGGGCTCAGGCCGTGGGTGTTGGGTGTATAGTGGGTAGGACTATCGTATCCGGGGCGGTTCTGAAGTCCTTTTGGAGGGTTTCTTCTGGACAGGGCTACTATCCTCGGGAGCTCTTGGTCCTCTGCTGGACAGGCAATCCTCTGGGGAATTTGAAGAGGTTGCTGGTCCTGCAAGATGCAGCGCCGTTTTGGAGCAGGAGCCTTGAAGCTGCAGACTGGACGGTAGGTCTGGGGCCAAGTCAGTTGTCATCTGAAGTCTTCACTGCTGTGGTCAGCTTTGCAGTCCTTCTTTTGTCTTGAGGTCACCAGGAATCTGGTAAGCAAGGCTCAGTGGTGCCCCTAAATACTAGATTTTGGGACATTACAGGGGTCAGAGGGTAGGGGGCAATGGCTACTGTCCTTGAAGGTGGCTACACACTTCCTGTGCCCTTTTCCTTTGGGGAGTGGAGCACATTCCTATCCCTGTTGGTCCATTTCATCCAAGCCAAGATGAAGGATTTTGCTAGGAGGGGGTCACTTCAGCTCTGGAACCTTGTGGGGGGTAGTCCTGGCTGGGGTATCCCACTAGGCCATCTCCACCAGAAGACACCACAGCCTATAATCAGGTGTTTGCTAGAGTAGCCACATACCACTATGTGCAGCTGCACTCTGAACCCATAGAGGATGACTTTCTATTCAACACCCTATCCTCTACACATAAAAAGTACCAATGTGTAGCAATGCTTACCAGGTTTGCTAAAAATACGCTGATTATATTTTTAAAGACCCAGAAAAGGCTAGAGTACTCACACCAAGAGAGGACAAAACATATAAAGCTGCACCATCAGATCCACTCTTCATAACACAACAATTGCCACCTGATTCCACTGTTGTTGGGGATGCTCCTCCTCCTGATAAAGAAAGCTGCAAATTCAGTGCAGCAGGCAAGAGTGGCAACTCAAGCTGCAAATCAGTGGAAAATTGCCAACTCCCAAGCTCTTTTAGCCAGATACGACAGGGCACATTTGGACGAGATGCAGGTTTTTCCTCCAATATCTCCTTCCAGAACACCAAAAAAGGGCACAGCAGTTAGTGACAGAAGGACAAGCTATTGCCAACAATCAAATTAGATGCGCCCTAGATGCAGCAGACACCGCAGTTAGGGGTATAAATACTAGCATTATGATCAGGAGGCATGCTTAGTTGCGGTCCTCAGGATTCAAACCTGAGATACAGCAAGCGGTCCTTAATATGCTGTTTAACAAACAACAGCTATTTGGACCAGAGGTTGATACCACCATTGAAAAATTAAAAAAGGACTACAGCAAAGGCCATGGGTGCCCTTTACACAACACCTCTTCGGGGTACTTTTCACAAGCCCCAATTCAGCGGGGTTTTAAACCCTAAGCATCAGAGGCCTCTACATCCCAACAAAAGCAGGAACAGTATTATTCTAGGGGGTCTTTCAGAGGATCCTATAGAGGACAGAACTTGAGAAGTAGGGGCAAATCCCACTGCCACACGAGGTGCCTCCACCTCATCAAAGCAGTGACTTTCTCTACATCCCACCCATAACACATCTCCTGTGGGAGGAAGACTGCAAAATTTCTACCATCAATGGCACAAAATTACATCAGATCAATGGGTACTGTCCATTATCCACAATGGTTATGGCCTAGAATTCACCTCCATGCCACAAAATAACCCCCCTTGCTTACACAGGCTTTCTCTGGAACACCTTGTTCTGCTAAAACAAGAGGTACAATCACTTCTACTCAAAGGTGCAATAGCGGTAGTACCTATCACTCAACAAGGAAAGAGTATATTCTCTATACTTTCTCATAACAAAAAAGGATGGCTCACTTAGACCAATCCTCGATCTCAGACCTCTCAGTCAGTACATTCTCTCAGAGCATTTCCACATGGACAGACTTGAAGTCATTTCTTTGTTAAAAAAACAAGATTACATGCCAGCATTAGATCTAAAAGATGCTTACTTCCATATTCCCATACATCTAGCACACCGCAAATACTTAAGGTTTGTCGTAGCAGGGAAACACTACTGATTCAAAGTGCTACCCTTTGAAGTAAAAACAGCACAAAGGGTATTTACCAAATGCCTAGCAGTGGTTGCAACATACCTCAGAAGACAGTATATACAGGTCTTTCCCTATCTGGACAACTGGCTCATAAAAGTCAGAACCATTCAAATCTGTCAACAACACACACAACACACACAATAGATATGCTACACAGTCTAGTGTTCACAATCAATTACCAGAAGTCTCACCTTCAACCAGCACAAATTCAACCATATCTGGAAGCAATTTTGAACACTCAGTCAGCATTAGCTTACTCAAACCCACAAAGAATTCAAGCGTTCCACAGTCTCTTATCTCAGCTACAATACATTCAAACTTGCACAGTAAGATTTGTTATGAAACTATTGGGAATGATGGTATCCTGCATATCAATAGTGCCCAATGCACATCTAAACATGAGACCCCTACAACAGGGTCTTTCACAACAGTTGTCTCAGGCACAGGGTCAACTTCACGATCTAGTGTTGTTGGACTGCCACACTTGCAACTCCCTGCAATGGTGGATCCACACCAACCTATCAAAAGGGCAGCCATTTCAGGACCCTGTGCCACAGACCATAATCACCACAGATGAATCAATGACAGGATAGGGAGCCCATCTCAACAATCTCACTATACAGGGAGACTGGGACTCAATCCAGCAGACCACATAAACCACTTGGAATTGCTGGCAGTGTTCTTAGCACTCAAAGTATTCCAGCCACAGATCACACACAAAACAGTGTTAACAAGGACCGACAACATGACGACAATGTATTACCTGCAGAAATGGGTGGGGACACGCTCATCCCAATTATCCCTTCTAGCACAGGCAATTTGGAAGTGGGCAATTCACAATCAAATTCACTTATTAGCAGAATATATTCCAGGGATACACAACCAACTAGCGGACCTCTTAAGCAGGACACAGCAACAAATACACAAATGGGAGATTCACCTACAAGTAATTCAACAGTACTTTCACATGTGGGGAACACCAAACATAGACCTTTTGGCAACAAGCGAAAAAGCAAAATGCCAAGACTTCGCATCCATATCAAAACAACCAGGCGAACCATCATAACTCGCCTCGGACATAAAGAATGAGTCTCCGTCACATGAAAAGGAAACTATGTTTCCGAAACGCATTGGGTTTTACTATGCCAATAAAATCCCGACTTCAGCTATCCTTTGTGACGGAGACTCATTGTTTACGTCCGAGGCGAGTTATGATGGTTCGCCTGGTTGTTTTTATGTGTTCAGCTTCATTGAGCTGTTTTTTTTCATTTTATTTTTTTTATACAATAATCTACGTATTCCTCTTATCTGATAGAGACTTCTAGTTGCAGATTCCTTACCTAAGAATTTTCCCACAGGCGTCAGACTGGATCTGGAGATTTTTTCTGCGACCAATACCCTTGCACGTCGGTAGGTGGCGTCGGTCGACTCTACAGGTGTCGTGGTCCCGTGATGACATCGGGAGTTATACATAGACGCCTCCCTCGTGCAGTGACGTCCGTTCTTTTCTTTCCGCGCCACGCGCTAATCCGAGAGAGAGCTACCCTCAGCTATTTTTTTGGCCGAATTTGACCATTTTGTCGATATTTTTTGGTGCGACCTTTGGTGCATCAAGGATGCCCCTGAAGACCGGTTTCAAACTGTGCGAGGACTGCCACCGCATGATGTCGGTGACGGACCCTCATAGGATCTGCCTGTGGTGCCTTGAGCGCGACCATGACCCGAAGTCGCGCTCCGAGTGCCTGGCAATGCATCCGAAGGCTTTGAGGGAACGGTCCCTAAAGCTGATGGCGGCCCGGCACTCGACTCCACGTAGATCCCAATCTCGCTCGAGAGGAAGGTCTCGAGATCGGTCGCGGAGCCACCACCACTTGTCTTCTTCGAAATCTTCGGGTCAAGGTAAGAAGAAGTTGAAGACGTCCCATCGCTCTCCGACTTCACCCCGTCGCTTGGCCGACGCGGGACGAGCGTCCACGAACTAGGCCTCTGTCCTCGGAGCCTACGTCTGGGTCGACTCTGCGCTTCCCCGACTTTGCCGGAGCGACCCCCACTCAACTCACCCTCCCTTTCGAATCTGCACCACCACACATGCCACCATCCTTCCATTCCCTTTCGGAGGATCATTTGGTGCTTCTCTGCCAGGAAGTCGTGGTTCTCTTGGCCAAGGGAGCTATAGAAAGGGTCCCTGTGCCAGAAGTTGGTCGTGGTTGTTATTCCCACTACTTTTTGATACCAAAGAAGGACAGATCTTCTGGACCTGAACTACTTCCTCAAGAAGGAGAAGTTCAAAATGCTCACCCTGGCTCAGGTTCTGTCTGCCTTGGACCCAGGAGACTGGATGGTAGCGTTGGACCTGCAGGATGCTTATTTCCACATCCCCATCCTGCCAGACGTTACCTACGATTCGTGGTAGGTCATGAGCACTTTCAGTTTACCGTGCTCCCTTTCGGCCTTACCAGTGCTCCTCGGGTGTTCACGAAAGTGGTGGCGGTGGTTGCAGCTCATCTGCCCAGGTTAGGGGTCTCAGTCTTCCCCTACCTAAACGACTGGCTGTTGAAGGCGCCTTCGCTCCAGACAGTGGTCTCACACCTCCAGACTACGGCGAACCTCCTGCACCAGCTGGGGTTCACTATCAACGTGCCAAAGTCACACCTGACTCCCTCTCAGACGCTCCCTTTCATCGGGGCAGTTCTGGACACAGTGCGGTTTCGGGCTTATCCTCCCCAAAAGTGAGTCCAAGACATTCGGGCTATGATTCCGATCTTTCAGCCTTGGTCTTGGGTTTCGGTGAGACAGACTCTGAGGCTGCTGGGCCTCTTGGCCTCCTGCATCCTGCTAGTAACACATGCTATCTTGGCAGCCAGGCGTCCCTCGACTAAAACTGTATACGCCTGTCGTTGGAATAAATTTGTGGCATGGTGCACCAACAAACCTGTTGACCCCCTATCTGCCCCTGTTTCAGAGGTACTTCTATTCATTCTTTCCTTAGCCCAGCAGGGCTCTGCATTGGGCACCCTTAAGGGGTATCTGTCTGCCATTTCCTCCTTTCTTAGGCTTCCTGATCAGCCCTCACTCTTTAAATCTCCTCTTGTGAGTAGGTTCTTAAAGAGGCTCACCCACTAATTTCCTCCCACTCCCTTCATCATGCCTCAGTGGGATCTTAATCTTGTGCTTACTTTCTTGATGTGTACTCCCTTTGAGCCTATGCATAATTGTCCCTTACGGCTCCTCACATTCAAAATTGTCTATTTCATCGCCGTCACTTCTGCTCGCAGGGTGAGTGAGCTTCAGGCCCTTTCTTCAAAGCCTCCATACTTGTCCGTGCACCCCAACAAAGTGGTGTTACCCACTAGGGCTTCCTTCCTTCCTAAGGTGGTTACACCGCTTCATGTAGGCCAGTCCATCACTTTGCCTATCTTCTATGCACCCCCACATCCTTCCCATGAGGAGGAGAGACTCCACCGTCTTGACCCAAAAAGAGCGTTGGCGTTCTATCTCAGTCGTACTAAAGACTTCTGGGTGGACGATCAACTCTTTGTTGGCTATGTGGGTGCGAAGAAAGGGAAGGCGGTGCAGAAACGTACCATCTCTCGATGGGTGCTTCTTTGCATCAAAATGTGCTGCGCTTTGGTGAAAAAGCAACCTCATGGCGGCTTGCGGGCTCATTCTACCAGGGCCACTGCTGCATCCACTGCGTTAGAACGCGGAGTTCCTGTCTTGGATATCTGTCAGGCAGCTACGGGGGGGCCTCTGCACACGTTTGCTAAGCATTACTGCCTGGACAGTCAGGTCCGTCGGGACGGCTACTTTGGTCGTTCGGTCCTGCAGGACTTTCTAGTATGATCTTAGTTCACAGTCCACCATCGAGGATGCCATTGCTTGGGTATCAATTCTAAGGTAAGGAATCTGCAACTAGAAGTCTCTATCAGATGTACTAGTTACTTACCAGATATTTTGTTACCGAAGGTAAGTAACTTGTACGTTTAGTATGTTGAAGTGTCCCTTATACTTTCAAATATACACATAGTGTAGGAAGTTGGCTCTGTATATACTATTTCAAAGTAAGAAATAATGTTCACAGAGTCCAAGGGTTCCCCTTAGAGGTAAGATAGTGGCAAACGTAGATAATTCTAATGCTCTATTTTGTGGTAGTGTGGTCAAGCAGTAGGCTTATCAGAGGGTAGTGTTAAGCATTTGTTGTACACCGACAGCCAATAAATGAGGAACACACACTCAAAGACTTACTCCAGGCCAGTAGGTTTTTATATTGAAAAATATATTTTCTTAATTTATTTTAAGAACCACAGGTTCAAGGTTTACAGTAAACACTTTAAATGTAAGGTACTTCACTTAGATACTTTAGGAACTTTGAATAAAAGCAATATCATAAACAGTCTCTGTAAAAATGGCAATAAGCTATTTTCAAAGTGGACACAGTGCAAAAATTAACAGTTCCTGGTGGAGGTAAGTAAAGGTTAGATTAGGAGGTAAGTAAAACACTTACAAATCTCAGTTCTGGGGCATAGGCAGCCCACCGTTGGGGGTTCAAGGCAACCCCAAAGTTACCACACCAGCAACTCAGCGCCGGTCAGGTGCAGAGATCAAAGAGGTGCCCAAAACACATAGATGCCTATGGAGAACAGGAGTGCTACGGTTCCAGTCTGCCAGCAGGTAAGTACCTGCATCCTTGGGGGGCAGACCAGGGGGGTTTTGTAGAGCAATGGGGGGGACACAAGTAGGGTCACAAAACATACCCTCAGCGGCACAGGGGCGGCCTGGTGCAGTGTGCAAAGCAGGCATCGGGTTTCAGATAGGAATCAATGGAGGGACCCGTGGGGTCATACTAGCGGTGCAGGCAGGCACAGGGCGGGCTTCTCGGGACAGCCACCACCTGGGCAAGGCAGAGGGCATCTGGGGGTCACTCCTGCGCTGAGGTTCGGTTCCTTCAGGTCCAGGGGGCTGCGGGTGCAGTGTTGGTTCCAGGCGTCGGGTCCCTTGTTACAGGCAGTTGCGGTCAGGGGGATCCTCTAGATTCTCTCTGCAGGCGTCGCTGTGGGGGCTCAGGGGGGTCGTCTCTGCTTACTCCCGGGCTCACAGTCCCCGGGGAGTCCTCCCTGAGGTTTTTGTTCTCTGGATCTCGAGCCGGGGGCGTCAGGTGCAGAGTGTGAAGTCTCACGCTTCTGGCGGGAAACGTGCAGTCTTTGAAAGTTGCTTCTTTGTTGCAAGGAAGTAGCTGGTTTTGAACAGGGCGGCTGTTCACTGGAGTTTCTTGGTCCTTTAGTCCAGGGCAGTCAGAGGCTTCAGAGGTCACTGGTCCCTGTCTGATGCGTCGGTGGAGCAGGTTTTCGAAGTTGGAGACAGGCCGGTAGGGCTGGGGCCAAAGCAGTTGTCGTCTTCCTCCTTCTCTGCAGGCTTGTAGGTCAGCAGTCCTTGTTTCTTCAGGTTGCAAGAATCTAATTTCCTGGGATCTGAGGAGCCCCTAAATACTGAATTATGGGGTGTGTTTAGGCCTGGGAGGGCAGTAGCCAATGGCTACTGTCCTTGAGGGTGGCTACACCCTCTTTGTGCCTTCTCCCTGTGGGGAGGGGGGGCACATCCCTAATCCTACTGGGGGAATCCTCCAAACTCAAGATGGAGGATTTTTCAAGGCAGGGGTCACCTCAGCTCAGGGCACCTTAGGGGCTGTCCTGACTGGTGGGTGACTCCTCCTTGTTTTTCTCATTATCTCCTCCAGCCTTGCCGCCAAAAGTGGGGGCTGTGGCCGGAGGGGATGGCATCTCCACTAGCGGGGATGCTCTAGGGCCCTGTAACAAAAGGGGTGAGCCTTTGAGGCTCACCACCAGGTGTTACAGTTCCTGCAGGGGGAGGTGAGAAGCATGAGAAGCACCTCCACCCAGTACAGGCTTTGTTCCTGGCCACAGAGTGACAAAGGCACTCTCCCCATGTGGCCAGCAACTCGTCTGGTGTGTGGCAGGCTGGCAGAAACTGGTCAGCCTACACTAGTAGTCGGATTGGTATTCAGGGGGCATCTCTAAGATGCCCTCTGGGTGTATGTTACAATAAATTGCACACTGGCATCAGTGTGCATTTATTGTGCTGAGAAGTTTGATACCAAACTTCCCAGTTTTCAGGGTAGCCATTATGGAACTGTGGAGTTCGTGTCTGACAAACTCCCAGACCATATTCTCTTATGGCTACCCTGCCCTTACAGTGTCTAAAGTTTTGCTTAGACACTGTAGGGGCATAGTGCTCATGCACATATGCCCTCACCTGTGGTATAGTGCACCCTGCCTTTGGTCTGTAAGGCCTGCTAGAGGGGTGACTTACCTATGCCACAGGCAGTGTGAGGTTGGCATGGCCCTCTGAGGGGAGTGCCATGTCGACTTAGTCATTTTCTCCCCACCAGCACACACAAGCTGTGAGACAGTGTGCATGTGCTGAGTGAGGGGTCCCCAGGGTGGCATAAGACATGCTGCAGCCCTTAGAGACCTTCCCTGGCATCAGGGCCCTTGGTACCAGGGGTACCAGTTACAAGGGACTTACCTGAGTGCCAGGGTTGTGCCAATTGTGGTGACAAAGGTACAGTTTAGGGAAAGAGCACTGGTGCTGGGGCCTGGTTAGCAGGGTCCCAGCACACTTTCAAATCATAACTTAACATCAGCAAAGGCAAAAAGTTAGGGGGTAACCATGCCAAGGAGGCATTTCCTTGCACATAGTATTAGTGCGACCTTACGTTTATTCTCTGGGCATTCATCAATAGCATGATGTTGGTATTGTACAGTACTGAAGGGTGTCTGTCACAAAATTCCTTCTTATATTTTAAGGGAAAAGGTAGCTTGTAGCATGCATTATTAGTCTGGTTTCTAATTCTGCCTCTTGAACTTGCTTTACGTTTACTTATTGTTGATGATAATAGTTCTGTACTTTTGCCAGATTAAGTACATTGTAGACCAGAAGATTATCATCTTTTAGGCCTAAAGACATTGTGGTTTTGTCTTAAAAGTTCTGTTTTATAGCCAATACAGTTTGGCTGGCTTTTCTACACCTTCGGGTGGACTTCCAACATTTTCGTGTTCTTGGGAATTGTCATGCTATCATAAGTCTCCATTGAAACATAGTCCCTTGAGTCAATTCCATTCACTCTAATCAGTGGAGTAGTTAATATTCTTGACCCTTTACGGGTTATGACACTTTTGTGTTAAAAACTAAAGATTTCTTTCTTTTCTGAAGGAATTTACCCTTTAATTGTGTACTTTTTCCTTCTTTGAGAAGATGTTCGTATGTGTTTTTACATGGAGGGAATAGGTGTTTGCCTCATAACTTCGAGTTTTTGTACCATCTCCTATGTTTTGTAGAGGGCTTCTAGTCCTAGTTTCTTGGTCCTCAGTGATGAAGGCAGTCCCCTGGAGGCTTTTCAGGGGTTGCTGGTCCTGCAGAACGTGTTGCTTCTTTTCTTGCAGCTCTTCAAAGCAGGAGATGGGCTGGTAGGGCTGGGGAAAAGTCAGTTGTTGTCACCTCCTCTTCTCTGCGGGGATTTCAGCTCAGCAGTCCTTCTTTCTTGAGGTCACCAGGAATCTGCAGAGCTGGGTTCAGGGTCAACCCTAAATACTAAATTTAGGGTTGTTAGGGTCAGAGGGAAGTAGCCAATGGCTACTTTCTCTGAGGGTGGCTACACCCTCCTTGTGCCCACTTCCTATGGGGAGGGGGGGGGCACGTCCCTGTCCCTGTTCCTATTGGTCCTAATCCCCCAAACCAAGATGGAGGATTTCTCAAGGAGATGGTCACTTCAGCTCTGGACAGCTTAGGGGTGGTCCTGGCTGAGGGGGTGACTCCTCCTTGTTTTTCTCATTATCCCTCTGGACTTGCCGCCAAAAGTGAGGGGTGGGCATTTCCACTAGCTGGAGTGCCCTGGGACATTGTAACACCAGGTCTGAGCCTTTGAGGCTCACCGCCAGGTGTTACAGTTCCTGCAGGGGGAGGTGTGAAGCACCTCCACCCAGGACAGGCTTTGTTTCTGACCAGAGTGCACAAAGCCACTCACCCCATGTGGTCAGAAACTTGTCTGGAAGTGGCAGGCTGGCACAGACCGGTCAGCCTTGCACTAGCAGTTGGGCTAACATACATGGGGCATCTTTAAGATGTCCTCTGTGTGCTTTTTTCAATAAATCACACACTGGCATCAGTGTGGGTTTATTGTGCTGAGAGGTTTGATACCAAACTTCTGAGTATTCAGCGTAGCCATTATGGTGCTGTGGAGTTCATAATGACAAACTCCCAGACCACATACTCAGTATGGCTACCCTGCACTTACAATGTCTAAGAATTGACTTGGACACTGGAGGGGCATAGTGCTCACGCAGCTATCCCCTCACCAGTGGTACAGTGCACCCTGCCTTAGGGCTGTAAGGCCTGCTAGAGGGGTGACTTATATGCCACAGGCAGTGGTTTGTGGGCATGACACTCTACGGGGAGTGCCATGTCGACTTTCTTTTCTCCCCAACAGCACACACAAGCGGCAAAGCAGTGTGCATGCACTGAGGGAGGGGCCTCTAGGGGGCGGCATAATACATGCTGTAGCCCTTAGAGACCTTCCCTGGCCACAGGGCCCTTGGTCCCAGGGGTACCTTTTACGTGGGATTTTACTGTGTGCTAGGGATGTGTGGAAACAAAGGTACAGTTTTAGGGAAAGAACACTGGTGCTGGGGCCTGGTTAGCAGGGTCACAGCACACTTCCAATCAATGCTGGCATCAACACTAGGCACAAAGTGGGGGGTGACCATGCCAACAGTGTCATTTTTCTACAGTAGGCGCTTTTTAGATCTAATTTAGAACAATATTTTTCTCCGCCTAGTGTTAAAATCAACTTGTTTATGTTCGGCAAAGGGTATGTTTTCATAAGCACATTTTGATTCAAAGATCTGAGGTCAACACAATATGTATACTTCCATCAGGTCCGTAATAACTATTGTAGCTATCCATCTAGGCGTTTCTATTGGTTCAACCACTCCAGAATCAATCATTTCTTGCAACAACTCTCTCATTGCATCTCGAGCTACTAAAGGGACTTGCCTCAATTTATGCTGGACAGGTATAGCATCAGGTTTTAACAGTATTTTATGGACATATCCCTTCATGAAGCCTACCGTTTCTCTAAACACTTCTTGTGTTTCATGCAAAATACCTGAAAGCACAACATCCTCTGCCACCATTACTTGGTTGGGAGCTCTGGGGCTTACTACAATATTAAGATGTTATTGATGCATCCAACCTAATATAGGTGGACCACCTTCAGACACATATACTTTACCACAAGTACATCTCCCTCCAAACTCAATAGTTGCTTTCATGTATCCCACCAAATTCATTGTTTCCCCCTTGATAACCACCTGGGTTAATATCCTTTGGAAACAGCTTGTAATTAGGCCACAAAGCAGTAAAAATTTATTTCGGAACAATGGTGCACATAGAACCTAAATCTATCATTAGTTGTTCCACCTTGTCATTAATCCCCAAATCAACTAAAGGTCTTTTCTTTCTACCTTGATTACCCTCTTGATATCCTACACAAAGAATTATCTCACTTCAGTGCAGTGCATTGTGTTGTGTTAAGTTCGTCATCCATCCTGGCCACTCTAGTTTAATTCTCCTGTCTATATCCATTTGCAAAGTGCCCTTTACTGCCCCACTTTTGACAGGTTTTGTCAATAGCCTGTACATTTTGCGTAAGCTGCTTCCACATCGGTAACATCTTTTAGAATGTTGTTAGGGTTCTGACAAGCTTTTATTGCTTTTCGCAGCTGCCCCAACTTCTGATTCAGGTTTTCTCAGAGCTTGTAGTTGTGGACAATCTGCTGATACTATTTTCCTTCTCCATTTCTCTCATACAATACTCCGATTGTTCAATACATCTCACAATATCAACGGCGTCTTTGAGAGGATTCTTAGCTGCCCAGTCGCTCTTAAACTTTCCTGCTTTTACAGTGCACAATAAGTTGATCACGCACCAACTCATCAGTCATGACACCAAATTTACATTTCAAATACAGTTTTCTTAGCTTTGAAACAATCATCAATTGTCTCACATTCAGTTTGTGAATGGATATAAAATTTATATCTGTTCATTACTATATGTATTTCCTTTCCAAATCTAACTTCCAAGCAATTTTTTGCTTCAAGATACACATCTTCCAGTGGCTTTCCATTAAATGCTGTAGCAACTGGTATGTGTTTAAAAATGTGTTGACCTTCTTTACCCAATGCATTGAGATGTAAGGCTTTTTTTCTTGCAGTATTAAAGACTTTACCACCTAAAGTTTCTACGTAATTTTCAAACATCCAATCTTCCCATCCTATAGATAATGATCCTGGTTGCTCTAAAAATGTTGGTGGTGAATTTATGGTATTGAGCTGCATGTTGAAATGATCACACTTCATAGTACTGTGAACCAGAACACATTCAAAAGTGCATAACACTGCCAATATACATTAGTTTGTAAAAACACACTAACTATGCACAGTATAAGTTAAATTCCCAAATATGTGTTAAACACCTTCGTAAATCTTAAAGATTATGCAAAGTCAACAGGTGTGCATATCACCGTTATTGTCGGTGTAAACGATGACACGGTTTCATGAAGAAAGACAAACCCATGGTGTGCTTATCACTGTATTGATTGGTGTGTGTATATAATCGCTAGTGTTAACATGAAGGGCAATGCACTTACATGTAATAAAGTGTGCTTATCACTGTTTCCAGAGTGATACACAGTGCACTGACTTTGCGGCGATCAGGAATGGTGTGCGTATCACTGTTCCAACATTTCTTCGGAGACGGTAGCATGCATGATGTATGAGCGTCACCGACATGATGATGCTTAAACAAGATGGCGGTACGTCCACAACAAGAGATGCCTGACGAGGAGAATGTCAGTGCGAGAGCGCGTCTTACACTGGCGCTCAAAGCTAGGACAGAACAGCCAGAAGACTTTCTTTGCCTCAGCGGTGAGCGTCACTATAATTGCTGTTCCTGTAACTGTCGGTATAACGATGGGTCCGAAGCCACCTTGGGCGGTAGTGAATACCAGCTGGCTCAGCTCATTGCCAAATCTTGTAGCATTTCTCTACAGTCTATCCACACAATTAAGGTGAGGAATAAACATATAAGTTTATTTGGTAAGCATCTCACAAACGGCCAGTCCACCACCAACTGCCCTCCTAGGAATGCCAGCTCTATCACTGAAACCTAGAATGTAGAATGCTTCTGCACTCCTAAGTTCCAACTACAATTCATAACATCAAGGACCAAGGGGACCACTCCAAACCACCACCGGTGATGCAGGATCCATGCAAGTCCGAAGGAGAGAGGATCCACGCAGCCGGTCTTCTTAGCAGTTGGTGCCTGCGGATGCAGGGGAGTGACTCCTTCACTCCAAGGGGGATTCCTTCTTGCTTCTTGTGCAGGCTGAAGACTTGTCCTCAGAGTATGCACAGCCCAGAAAATGTAGCAGTTGCTGGAAGGAGCCGGAGAAACAATGCTGTAGAGTGGATTCGTCGCTGGAGTTGCAGATTGTCGGTTCCTGGAGTGTCCAGTTGCAGTTCTGGTGGCCAAAAGATGAAGTAAATGATGCAGAGGAGTCCTGCTGGAATCTTGCACGTCGAATCTGAAGACCCACCCAGGAGGGAGTCCCTAAATAGCCCAGGAAGGGGGATTGGTGACCGAGCAGGGTGACCACCTATCAGGAATGGGCTGTGATGTCACCTGCCTGACCTGGCCACTCAGATGGTTCCAGGTGCCTTGCCCACTTTGGATTCCAGATGGCAGAATCAAGTGGCCACCTGGAGGAGCTCTAGTCACCACCCTTGGGGTGGTAATGGACAGCGGAGTGGTCACGCCCCTTTCCATTGTCCAGTTTCATGCCAGAGCAGGAACCAGGGTCCCTGTACTGGTGCAAAGCGGTTTATGGAAGGAAGGCACCAAATGTGCCCTTCGACATACACCAGTTGCTTGGGGGAGGCTACGCCCTCCCAAGCCATGTAACACCTATTTCCAAAGGGAGCAGGTGTTGCCTCTCCCTCCCAAAGGAAATCCTTTGCTCTGCCTTCCTCTGCTTTAGCTGGTCAAGTAGCAGGAAACTCACAGAAACCTGGTAGGAGCAAAGCTGGGGACTTATGTCCAGTACACGCGTAAAATGGCACCCCCACACTCACGAAGTCCATGAAAATAGAGCTGGAGTTCATGGGGGCACCTCTGCTCATTCAGGGGTGCCCTCACACACAGGTACTTGCACCCTGCCCTCACCCTGCCCTCTGGGCTAGGAGGGCTTGCCATAGGTGTTATTTAAAGTGACCTGGTGCGGTGACCTGTAGTGAAAGCATGCATGCATCTTTTCACGGAGGCTGCAATGGCAGGCCTGAAGACACATTTTGCATGGACTCCCATGGATGGCACAATACATGCTGCAGCTCATGGGGAACCCCGGTCCCCCAATGCCCTGGGTACCTAGGTACCATATACTAGGGACTTATATCTAATATCAAAACTTGTGAGAAGCTTTTCCAATGATTTGTCTATCCAAGTCATTATATCAATCATTGTAGGGAACATTAAAAAAAAAGTAAGGGGATCTGAATATCCCTGTCCTAGCAAGGAGAAGTTGATATTCCAAGGTATTGAAACTCTGTGTACTCAACCCGTATGGCTTTTGTATAAGGTCAGTCTCAGTCAGGTCAGTTTGGGTGGTGGGGTGAATCCTGCACCCAAATGTGCAGTGCACAATCTTAATGTGTGGAGAGTGAGGGGATAAATGTAAAAGGATATTTATTAGTTGAGACAGACAACATTTTGGCTGCAAAAGGCTCTTTCATACATGTGTATGCAGTTTGTTTTGATGCATGCAGTATGTGGAAGGTAAAGGGAAATCTTAAGGTTCACCTTGATGCTCGATGCAGATGTCTTTAATGTGGGAACCTTGAAGGTTATATGGCAGATTTGCTGGAGCACTTTCCATTAGTTTTCATTTTGCCACAGAAAAGGAGTCGTATGAAACAATAGTCCCTGAAAGTTAACTGCTGAACAACAATTTTCTAATAGAAACATCTAGCTGTAGTTCCTTTACCTTTTGAATATTCCCCAGGGTCAGCCTGGATCCAGAAACCTTTCAGCAGTACCTCTGTATTCCGGAAGGTGGTGCTTTACAGTGCCACACAGACACTGTTTATCTCCGAAAATTACATGTGGGCCCATCTATGCTCCGCTCCCTCACGCGATGAGTTCCTTTCTTTCTGCACCACCAGATGTGGATGTGGAGCTCCTTTTTGTCTCTCCAAGACACTTACTTGATATTTTACAAAACTACTTGCAATGGGCAAGGGATGTCTGTAGGAAGTTGCCTCTGGATATACTATCTCAAAGTGAGAGATAGTGTGCACAGAGTCCAAGGGGTTCCCCTTAGAAGGTCTATAGTGGCAAAATTATATAATACTAATGCTCTATTTTGTGGTAGTGTGGTTGAGGAGTAGGGTAGTGTTAAGCATTTGTTGTTACGCATAAAGGCAATAAATGAGAACACACACTCAGACTTAACTCCAGGCAAACAGGTTTTTTTATGTAGAAAAATATTATTTTCTTAATTTATTTTAGAACCACAAGAGTCAGAATTCAAGTAAGTACATAAATTGTAAGGTACTTGGCATAGGAAAATATGGAACTTTGAATTAAAACAGTAATGTACACAGTTTTGGCAAAAATTGCAATAAGCTATTTCAAAAGTAGGCACAGTGCAAAAATCAACAGTTCCTGGGGGAGGTAAATAAAGGTCAGTTTGTCAGGTGGGTAAAGCACATGCAAGTTCAGTCTCCGGGGCATAGGCAACCCACCGTTGGGGGTTCAAGTCAACCCCAAACACCCAGCACCAGCAACACAGGGCCGATCAGGTGCAGAGGTCAAAGTAGGGACCAAATAGCATAGGCGCCTATAGAGACCAGGCGTGCTCTAGTTCCAGTCTGCTAAATGGTAAGTACCTGTGTCCTCGGGGAGAAGACCGGGGGGGTTTTGTAGAGCACTGGGGGTGTCACAGACAGGCACACAAAATACACCCTCCGTGGCAAAGGCGCGGCCGGGTGCAGTGTGTAAAGTAGGTGTCGGGTTTTAGGTTGAAATCAATGAAGAGACCTGGTGGTCACTCTGGCGATGCAGGCAGGGAACAGGGCACCGACTGGGCAATGATGAGGGCCACCTGCTGGTCACTCCTGCATCAGTAATTGGTTTCTCTCGGGCCTGGGTGCTGCGGGTGCAGTGCTTCTAGCAGGCATCGGGTTCTTTGTTACCTGGCAGTCGCGGTCAGGGGAAGCCTCTAAATTCTTTCTACAGGCGCCGCTGTGGGGGTGCAGGGAGGTCGTCTCAGGGTGTCCATGTCGTCATTGGAGGCGCCTGGGGGTCCTCTCTGCACCCGACGCCCCCGGCTCGTGTCCAGAAGAACCAAAACTGCAGAGTGTGGGGACTCATGCTTCCGGACTGGGCTGGAGTCCCTTTAGAGTGGGTTTCTTCTTGATTGTTCAGACAGAGCCGCAGTCCTCTGGAGTTTCTTGGTCCTTTGGTTTGTAGGGCAGTCCTCTGATTCGACAGAGGTTGATGGTCCTGCTGGATGTGGCGCTGTTGCAGGTTCTTTGAGTCTGGAAACAGGCCGGTAGGGCTGGGGCCAAGTCAGTTGTTGTCTCCCTCGTCTCTGCGGGGCTTTCAGGTCAGCAGTCCTTCTTCTTGTTTCAGGATGCAGGAATCTGATTTCCTGGGTTCTGGGGTGCCCCTAGATACTAAATTTAGGGGAGTGTTTAGGTCTGGGGGCAGTAGCCAATGGTTACTGTCCTGGAGGGTGGCTACACCTTCTTTGTGCCTCCTCCCTGTGGGGAGGGCGGCACATCCCTAATCCTATTGGGGGAATCCTCCAATCTCAAGATGGATGATTTCTAAAGGCAGGGGTCACCTCAGCTCAGGACACCTTAGGAGCTGTCCTGGCTGCAGGGTGACTCCTCCTAGTTTTTCTCACTATCTCCTCCGGACTTGCCACCAAAAGTGGGGGCTGTGTCAGGGGGCGAGCATCTCCACTAGCTGGAGTGCCCTGGGGCACTTTAACACCAGGCTTGAGCCTGTGAGGCTCACCACCAGGTGTTACAGTTCCTGCAGGGGGAGGTGTGAAGCACCTCCACCCAGTTCAGGCTTTGTTCCAGGCCACAGAGTGCACAAAGGCACTCACCCCATGTGGCCAGAAAGCCGCCTGGATGTGGCAGGATGGCAGAAACTGGTCAGCCTAGCACTAGTAGTTGGGCTGGCATACAGGGGGCATCTATAAGATGCCCTTTGTCTGCATTTCTTAATAAGTCCCACACTGGCATCAGTGTGGATTTATTGTGCTGAGACGTTTGATACCAAACTTCCCAGTATTCAGTGTAGCCATTATGGAACTGTGGAGTTCGTGTTTGACCAACTCCCAGACCATATACTCTTTATGGTTACCCTGCACTTACAATGTCTAAGAATTTGCTTACACACTGTATTGGCATAGTGCTCATGCAGTGGTATATTGCACCCTGCCTTTGGGCTGTAAGGCCTGCTAGAGAGGTGACTTACCTATGCCACAGGCAGAGGGCTGTGGACATGGCACTCTGAGGGGAGTGCCATGCCGACGTAGTCTTTTTTTTTCTCCCCACCAGCACACACAAACTGTGAGGCAGTGTGCATGTGCTGAGTGAGGGGGTCCCCAAGGTGGCATATTACATGCTGCAGCCCTTAGAGACCTTCCCTGGCCACAGGGCCCTTGGTACCCGGGGTACCTTTTACAAGGGACTTAACTGAGTGCCAGGGCTGTGCCAATTGTAGAGACAGATAGTTTTAGGGAAAGAACACTGGTGCTGGGGCCTAGTTAGCAGGGTCCCAGCACACATCAATCAAAGCTGGCATCAACAAAAGGGAAACGATTAGGGAGTAACCATGGCAACAGTGACATTTTCCTACACCAATGCTGACAATGTAACTAAGGTCCATCCCATGGCTATGGTGACTTTAGAACAGGTAGAGGTTACTGGCCTGAAACAGGTAGTGGTCTCTTCTGCAATCCCAGTGGAATGTTTGCTAGAGAATGATCTGTAGTCCTCAGCATGGGCTGAGGTAGAGCTCAAAACCCATGCAATCATGCTGGTAATCCCTGAACTGGTGTGTGTGAAAACCAGAGCACAGAGCAGAGCGCAGAATGAAAAAGAAGTGTTGGACCCTGGAAAAATGGCCCAATCTTCCAAGATCAAAAAAGGTAAGAGGACTGTGGGACAAGCCTCTGAACAGCAAAAGAAATAAGAGCGCTCTTCTCAGGAAAGATGTCTTATCCCCCCAGGGAACGTGAGTCCATGGAGCTGGAGCCTTATCAGGTGGAGCTCTTGGGCCCAGGGGGGCCTACAGGGGAAGAGTTGTACCAGGGACAAAAGACTTGGCCCACCCTTGAAGGCCTGAGACACCAAGCTGCTAAACAGGAGAGTGGAGATGTCAGTGGCACCCACAGGGTCTACTGGGAGGATGGACTCCTTTACATTGTGGCCAGAGATCCCAAACCTGGTGCCACTAGGAGAGTTGCAGTGCTTCAGGAGTTTACATACCTCTAGCTGGGCATTTGGGACAAACCAAAACATGAAGCAGACTTGTATACCATTTTTGTGGCCCAACATGTCCCAGAAAGTTAGGAAGTTGAGTAGCTCCTGTGTCACCTGTCAAACCAGTGGCAAGACAGGTGGTCACACAAAGGCCTGCCTCCTTCCAATTCCAATGGTGGGGGTACCCTTTGAAAGGGTTGATGTGGACATTGTGGGTCCACTTGAACCACCCACAGCCTCAGGGAAATCAGTACATACTAGTAGTAGTGGATCATGCAACCATATACCCTGAAGCCATTCCCCTTAGGTCAACTACTGCCCCTGCAGTAGCCAAAGACCTAATTGGTATTTTTACCAGAGTGGGCTTCCCTAAGGAGGTGGTTTCTGACAGAAGTACAAACTTCATGTCAGCTTACCTGAAACACATGTGGAATGAGTGTGGGGTGACTTACAAATCCACCACACCATACCATCCACAAACCAATGGACTTGTTGCGAGATTCAACAAGACATTGAGGGGCATGATCATGGGGCTCCCTGAAAAACTCAAAAGGAGATGGGATGTGCTCCTGCCATGCTTCCTTTTTGCCTACAGAGAGGTGCCTTAGAAGGGCGTAGGGGTTTCCCCCTTTGAACTTCTGTTTGGCCATCCTGTAAGGGACGACTGGCACTTGTTAAAGGCGGCTGGGAGAGACCTGTCCATGAGCCTAAACAAGATGTGGTGGACTGTGTGTTTGGCCTCCGCTCTAGGATGGCTGAGTTCATGGAAAAGGCATCCAAGAACCTTGAGGCCTGCCAACAACTCCAGAAGTTGTAGTATGACCAAAAGGCTGCAATGGTTGAAATCCAGCCAGGACAGAAAGTCTGGGTTCTGGAGCCTGTGGCTCTCAGGGCACTTCAGGACAGATGGAATGGCCCTTTCCAGTCCTAGAGAAGAGTCAGGTCCCTTACGTAGTGGACCTGGGCACAAGCAGGACACACCGAAGAGGGTGATCCATGTTAACCACCTGAAGCTCTATAATGACAGGGCAGAGATAACCATGCTGATGGTTACTGATGAGGATCAGGAAGCAGAGTGACTCTCTCCCTGACCTCCTCTCAACTGACCCTAACTGCTGTCTCAGGCCTTCAAGAGTGGGCTATTCAGACGCCCTCTCTGCCCAACAGCAAGATGACTGCAGGCAAGTCCTACAACAGTATGTTGAGCTCTTCTCTTTGCCCCCGGTCAGACACACCTGTGTACGTGTGACGTGGACACAGGAGATAGTTTACCTATCAAAAACAAAATCTCTATACAGTGTGATCAAGTCAAAGAGAGCATCAAAGTGGAAGTACACAAGATGCTGGCAAATTAGGATGGCCCCGGGAGCCGATGAAAAGACAGCACTCTCTACACTCGATGGACATTATCAGTTTACTGTTATGCCCTTGGGCATTAAGAATGCCCCTGCCACCTTCCAAAGGTTGGTGAATCAAATCTAGAGGATACTGCTAGCTTTAGCTACAGCTGTCAGGATTGCCTGGTCCACCTGGGGAAGGTTTTGCAGGCCTTGCAAACAACAGGCCTCTTTCTTGAAGCATCTCAGTGCCAAAATGGGTCAGGGCACAGTTTTATACTTGGGCCACCTTTTAGGTGGAGGCCAAGTGCAACCTTTACAGCCCAAGATCCAGACAATTCTGGACTGGGAAGCTCCAAAAACCCAGACTCAAGTCAGGGCATTCCATGGCTTGACTGGGTATTACAAGAGGTTTGTGAACTCGTATGGATCCCATTGTGCCACCCCTCACTGAACTCATCTCAAAGAAAATGCCAACGAAGGTAAACTGGACTATTGACTGTCAAAATGCCTTTGACACCCTGAAAGAAGCAATGTGCTCAGCACCAGTTCTTAAAGCTCCAGCTTATTCTAGGCAGTTCATTGTGCAGACAGATGCCTCTGAACATGGGATAGCAGCAGTCCTGTCCCAAACCAATGATGATGGCCCTGACCAGCCTGTTGCTTTCATTAGCAGGAGGTTACTCCCCAAGGAGCAGCATTTGAGTGCCATTGAGAGGGAGGCCTTTGCTGTGGTTTGGTCCCTGAAAAAGCTGAGGCCATACCTGTTTGGCACTCACTTTATTGTTAAAACTGACCACAGACCTCTCAGATGGCTAATGCAAATGAAAGGTGAGAACCCTAAACTTTTGAGGTTGTACATATCCCTAGAGGGAATGGACTTTGTAGTGGAACACAGACCTGGGACTGCCCATGCCAATGCAGATGGCCTTTCCAGGTTTTTCCACTTAGACAATGAAGACTCTCTTGGAAAAAGTTAGTCTCATCCTCATTCGTTTGTGGTGTGGGGGTCGTGTAGGAAAGTGCCACTGTTGGCATGGTTCCCCCCCCCACTTTTTGCTTAGTGTTGATGCCAACTTTGAAAGGGTGCCGGGGCCCTGCTAACCAGGCCCCAGCACCAGTGGTCCTTCCATAAAACTGTACCTTTGTCTCCACAATTAGCACAGCCCTGGCACACAGATAGGTCCCTTGTATCTTTGCATGTTAGACAGCCAGGCAGCCAGTGTGGCTATATCCGCCCCACCCTCAGACTATAGTAGCTTCAGTGTGAACCCTGATTTGCTCTGGGCACCCTGTTGATCCCACATGAAGACTATCTATTCCAGTACTAACTGGTGTAATGCTAGTGGGATTTTTCTTGGGACAGGCCATGTCTCCAGTTTGGTGCCCATGCTGCTTACAGTTGTGACACTAGGCCTTCTTGTGATCAAGGTTTTTACCCTTGTATCCATTTGTGGACTGTGAAGAGGCCCACCCTCCTGAACAGGTTTTTGGGGCCCTTGAGAAGACTTTGTTTTCGTCCTTAGGTGTCTTACCACCCTTCCCCTGGGTAGGCTTTGTGACCCCTTTCTTTTGGTCACCCCTTGTGGAAGTCTTGGTCAACCTAGTTTTGACCCAATGGTCTGCCTTCTTTCCTAATTCTTGGGGATAAATTGGACCTAGGTCTACCTTATGTTGATGCAACTTGTCATCGAAGCAGTTACTTAACAGGTGTTCCTTCATAAACAAATTATAAAGCCCATCATAGTCATGCACTCCACTGCCATTTATCCAACCATCCAGTTTTTTCACTGAGTAATCAACAAAATCAACCCAGGTCTGGATCGAGGTTTTGTGAGCCCCCCTGAACCTAATTCTATACTCCTCAGTGGAGAATCCAAAGCCCTCAATGAGCGTAGCCTCCATGTGGTCCTAGGATTCTGCATCTTTACAGAGAGTTGGAGGAGTCTATCCCTACACTTACCAGTGAACAGTTCCCAAAGGAGAGCTTCCCAGTGAGATCTGTTTAACTTTCTGTTTGTACAAGCCCCCTCAAAAACTGTCAACCATTTGGTGCTATCATCACCTTCTTCATATTTTGAGACAATCCCTTTGGGGATTTGTAGGGTATCAGTATTCTCTCTGACCCAATTTATATTGCTGCCACCATTAATGGGTGCTAAGCCCATTTCTGCGCTCTCCCTTTCTATAGTTAGGAGTTGTTGCTGCAAAGCTACCCTTTTGGCCATCCTTGCTAAAAGGATGGCCTCTTCATTGAGGATGCCCTCAATGTTCTCAGAGGATCTGGACTCTCCTGTGGAAGATCCAGATCCAGTGAGTTCTATCCTTGGAGACAGGGGTCTGGGACCCTGGCCCCCCTAGTTAGGTGAAGAGGTGGGAGGTCATCCACCTCATCTAACATCTTCCCTGTCGGAGTGGAGTTCTTCCTCCTCAGCAGGGTGGTCTCTGGTGTACTCTGCCAAGAGCTCCTGCAGCTTGACCTTGGTAGGGTTGGAACCAGTTCTAATCTTTTTGAGTTTACAGAGGGACACTAACTCTGCCATCCCTAGATGGAGGTAAGGAGTGAGGTTGAGTTCCACAACCATGTCCTCTGAGCTGCTCATTGTGTTACTAAAAGTTGGGATTACTTTTTTAGAACCTAAAAACTACTTCTAGTAACTAAATCCTAAATTAAAATAACCTTTTAAACTTAAAAAGAGATGCTTAGGGTACTTAACCAAGGCTCTAGGAGGGCTTTCAAAAAATTTAGGAAAAATAGTCAAATTCAGAATCAGTTTTCTAAAGCCAATTTTGGAATTTAGTCTTGTGATCAGGTATTGGCTGAGTAGTCCAGCAAATGCAAGTCGTAGATCCCACAGCTGATCCACCAATGTAGGAAGCTGGGTCTGTACATAACATATCAAAGTGAGATATAGTGTGCACAGAGTCCAGGGGTTCCCCAGAGTCTTATTAGAGACCAAAGTAGATAATTCTTATGCACTCTTTTGTGGTAGTGTGGTCGAGCAGTTAGGCTTATCAGAAGGTAGGACAAAGTGTTTGTTGTACACACACAGAAAATAGAAGCACACACTCAGTGACTTAACTCCAGATCAATGCTTTTTATACAGTAGAAATACATTTTCTTAATTCATTTTTAGAACCACAAGATTCAAGTTGCTGGTAAGTACCTTAAGTTTTGTATTTCACACAGGTATCAATAGTACTTTGTTTAAAATCAATAAGTAATAACATTTTTGAAATATTGGTAATACTCATTTTACAGGTGTGTACAACACTTATTTAGTCTCTGGGTTTTAGGAAGTCCACCGGTTGTGGTTCAAGTTAATCCTAAACACCCACCACCAGCAACACGGGCCGGCCGGGTGCAGAGGTAAAAGTTGAGCAATTTTAAAGTGGGCTCCTATGGAGACAGAGGGAACTTGGAATCAGGCCTGCCTGCGGGTAAGTACCCGCGGCTTGGAGGGCAGACAAGGGGGGAGTAGAAGAGCACTGGAAGGGCCGCAATTAGTCACCAAGCACAAACCCTCAGCGGCATAGGGGCAGCGGGTTGCAGGGTGCAAACAGGATGTCGGTTTTCCAATTCTGGTCTATGAGGGGACCCCGGGGCTCACTCAGAGGCTGCAGGCGAGGTCCAGGGGGGTGTCTTGGGCACACAACCGGTCGGACAGGGAGCAGGGCCGCCTTCTGTCCATTGAGGCACTGGGGGCCGGTTTCTCCAAGGCCTTGGGACTGCGGGTGCAGTGTGCTCTTACGCGTCAGATATCTTTGTCCGGAGCTTTGCGGTTAGGAGGGGGGGGTCCTCGGCATTCCCTCTGCAGGCGTCATTGTGGAGAGGTCAACCCAGGGTGGGCACTTGCTCACAATCGCCTGGAGAACCTCTCTTGCTGGTTGGACCACCTGGACACAGGCCGTGGGCGTCAGGTGCACAGAGGTCAAGACTCACACTTCCGAAGTGAGGTATGAGTCCTTGGTTGTAGGTTTCTTTAGACAGAGCTGCTGTCCACAGGAGTTCTTGGTCCTTTTGGGTACAGGGCAGACCTCTGGAGTTGGCAGAGGTCGCTGGGCCCGCTGGATGCTTTGCTGGTCTTTTTGCCGGTTCTTTGAAGCAGGAGACAGGCCCGTAGGACTGGGGCCAAAGCAGTTGTTGTCTTCCTCCTTCTCTGCTGGGGGTTTCAGCTTAGTAGTCCTCCTTCTTCTTGTAGGTCGCCAGGAATCTGGTGAGCTGGGTTCAGGTAGGCCCTTAAATCCTAGATTTAGGGGCATTTTAGGGGTCAGCGGGCAATGGCCAATGGCTTCTTTTCCCTGAGGGTGGCTACACCTTCCTTGTGTCCACTCTCATAGGGGAGGGGGGCATAACCCTAATCCTATTAGTCCCTGTCCTCCAAACTAAGATGGAGGATTCTGCAGGGAGGCGGTCACCTCAGCTCTGGACACTTTTGGGTGGTCCTGGCTGGGGTGGTCACTCCTCCCTGTTTTCCATAATTTTGCCACCAGACTGACTTCCAAAAGTAGGGCTTTGTCCAGGGGTGGGCATCTCCACTAGCTGGAGTGTGCTGGGGCACTTTAACCCGAGGCTTGAGCCTTTGATGCTCATGGCCAGGTGTTGCAGTTCCTGTAGGGGGGAGGTGTGAAACACCTCCAGCTAAGACAGGCTTTGTTTCTGGCCACAGAGTGATCAAAGGCAGTCCCTCCATGTGGTCAGAAACTTTTCTGAAAGTGGCAGGCTGGCACAGACCGGTCAGTCCTACACTAGCAGTTTGGTTAACATACAAGGGCATCTCTAAGAATCCCTCTGTGTGCATTTTTCAATGCTACACTGCTCTTACAAAGTCTAAGAACTGACTTAGATGCTGTAGGGGCATATTGCTTATGCAGCTATGCCTTCACCTGTGGTATAGTGCACCCTGCCTTGAGGCTGTAAGGTCTGCTAGAGGGGTGACTTACCTATGCCACAGACAGTGGTTGGTGGGCATTGCACCCTGAGAGGGGTTCCATGTTGACTTTGCCTTTTTCTCCCCACTAGCACACACATGCTGCAGCCCTTGGAGACCTTCCCTGGCCATGGGTACCTTTTACAAGGGACTTAACTGTGTGCCAGGGCTGTGCCAATTGTGGAAACAAAGGTACAGTTTTAGGGAAAGAACACTGGTGCTGGGGCCTGGTTAGCAGGGTCCCAGTACACTTCCAATCAAAGTTGGCATCATCACTAGGCAACAAGGGGGGGTTAGCCATGTCAACAGTGGCACTTTTCTACAAATGTGTTCCCTGACAACACCACCGCCATGTGGTACTGCAACAAACAGGGCTTTCTGAACGCCAGAGCAGACCAACTCAGCCGTCGATGCATTGTCAATCACGAATGGCATCTCCATCGGGAGGTGGCGCAAGGTCTCTTTCAACAGTGGGGAGAGCCTTGGTTAGATCTGTTGGCCTCCACAGAGAACACGCAATGTCTGCAGTTTTGCGCGTTGGTGTTTTGAAGGCAGTTCTCACTCGGCGATGCCTTTTGTCCCGAGTGGAGCTCTGGCCTCCTGTATGCCTTTCCGTCAATACCACTTCTGCCCTGAGTTCTCAAGAAGATCAAGAATGACCAGGCCCAAGTCATTCTTGTGGCTCCAGACTGAGCACAAAGAGTTTGGAACCCAGAGCTACTGAGCATTGCCACGCATCCTCCAATCAGACTGCCTCTGTGGGAAACTCTTCTGTCGAAGCATCAGGGGACAGTTCTTCACCCTAACCTGTCCAGTGTCTGCCTTTTTGCGTGGCAGCAGTTGATGGCTTTTGACCTACCGACCGAAGTCTGTGATGTTATCTTGTCAGCCAGGCGTACCACAACCAAAACAGTATACACCTGTCGTTGGCCCAAATTTATGGCATGGTGCAAGGACAAATCTGTTGATCCTCTCTCTGCCCCTCTTTCTGAGGTTCTCTTATTTGATCTTTCACTAGCCCATCAAGGTTCTGCTTTGGGCACTCTTAAAGGCTACTTATCAGCTATCGCAGCTTTTCTTAGATTGCCAGAGCACAAGGGCATCCTTTCTTCCCAAGGTTGTCACACCTTTTCATGTAGGCCAATCCATCACTGCCTACTTTTTATTCACCCCACATCCTTCTCATGAGGAGGAGTGACTTGACCGTCTGGATCCAAAAAGAGTGTTGGCGTTCTGTCTTAATTGCACTAAAGATTTATGGGTGGATGATCAACTTTTTGTTGGGTATGTGGTTGCAAAGAAAGGTAAGGTGGTGCAGAAGCATACCATCTCATGATGCGTGCTTCTCTGCATCAGAATGTGCTATGTTTTGGCAAAGAAGCAACCTCCAGAATGTTTGCATGCTCATTCAACCTGAGCAACTGCTGCCACCACAGTGTTAGCACACGCAGTTCCTGTTCTGGACATCTGCTTGGCAGCAACGTGGGCATCATTGCACATGCTTACTAAACATTGCTGCCTGGACAGTCAGGTCCACAGAGACAGCTACTGTGGTCGTTCGGTCCTGCAGGACTTTTTAGTATGATTTTTGGTTGGCAGCCCACCTCCGAGGATGGCATTACTTCGCTGTCTATTCTAAGGTAAGGAATCTGCAACTAGAAGTCTCTATCAGTTACGTACCTTCGGTAACGTTTTATCTGGTAGACACACATTCCAGTTACAAATTCCTTACCATGCAAACTGTGACTACAGGCCTGCAATTGCAGACTGTGTGAAATTGTGCATGCACCTTTCACCCCAGATATAAGGTTTGCCTTATATCATGGTCACAGGATTCTTACCCTATAAGTTACCCCTAAGGCAGGCCCTTCAGCCCAAGGGCAGGGTGCATGGTTCTCATTGAGAGGGCACTCCTGCATCAGTGCCCCTACAAACCCTGGACCCCATTTTCTGGGCTTTGTAAGTGTGGTGAAGCCATCTTAAGGTATGTAGCGGACACTAGTCAACACAAGCTGTCCAACTACATAAGGGCTTCACCAAACATAGGCATGTTTGGTATCAAACATGTTGGACTCATGCATGGCATTGAATCTGCAGGATGCCTATTTCCATATTCCCATCCTAACTGCCCACGACACTACCTGTGGTTTGTGGTTGGAGAGGAGCATTTCAGTTTGCTTTGCTCCCCTTTTGTGTCACCGGTGCCTCAGGTGTTCATGAAAGTGATGGTGGTGGTGGCAGCACACCTTCAGAGCTTAGGGGTGTCAGTCTTCTCCTACCCTGACTACTGCTTGTTGAAGTTGGGCTCGCCACAGACATTCATCAACCACCACCAGACTACAGCGAACCTGCTGTCTTCTTTAGGAATCACAATCAATGTGTCGAAGTCACACCTGATGCTTTCTCAGCCGCTCTCCTTCATCAGAGCCATTCTGGACATGGTTCGGTTTTATGACTTTACTGCTGGAAACCGAGCCCAGGATATTTAGAGTATGAACCGGATCTTTTAGCTTCAGTCATGGATTTCATTGAAGTCGACTCTTAGACTCCTGAGACTGACTGCCTCCTGCATCCTGGTAGTCGGGCACACCAGGTGACATATGAGGGTCCCTGCAGGGGGATCCGACATCCCAGTAGGCCCAGCATTAAGGGGATCTCTCTATCCATGTTCAGATTTCAGAGGAGACTGCAAAAGATTTACAGCGGTGGTTAAAGGACTGCAGTTTAATCAGTGGCAGGCTCCTCTGCCTTACCCTCCCAGAGTTGATCGATGCATCACTTCTCGGTTGGAGTACCTATTTGGGAGAGTTAGAAATCAGAGGCCTCTGGTTCCTGGCAGTGTCTCGCCTCCACAACAACCTTTTGGAGCTGAAAGCCATCCGTTTGACATTGAAAGTCTTACTTCTCACAGACAAAACCACCGTCATGTAGTACTAAAACAAACATGTTGGTGTGGCTGATCATGTGGCAGGAGGCCTGTTCCTCTAGAAATGGCTGGGCCACCAAGAGAGTTTCCTTGTGGTGAATAGTCTAGCAGGATAGCAGTATCATTGAATCCTGTGACAAACATGTTCAACTGTTGACACCAATCAGACCACGAATGGCAACTACACCCAGAGGTGGTGCAAGTCCTACTTAATGAATATGGGGAAACTTGGCTCTTTTAGGCTCCACTGAGAACGCACAGTCTGCACTTCTGTGCATTGGAGTTTTCATGAAGTCACTCGCTCGGAGGCGCATTCCTCCTCTAGCGGAATTCAAGACTCCAGTATGCTATTCTGCTGATACTACTTCTGGCCTGAGTTCTAAAAGAGAATCAAGCCAAACCGGGCCCAAGTCATCCTAGTGGCTTCAGAGTGGTCATGGAGAGTATGGTATCCAGAGAGCCTGGGCTCTAGCATATGCTCTCTAATCAGGTTGAACCTCCGGGAGGACCTTCTGTCGCAGCAACAGGTCAGGATTTAGCACCCAGGCCTTCACAATGTCCACCTTCGTGCTTGGAGATTGAGTGGCAACAGCTGAACAGCTTCGACCTTCCTCCAGAGGTGGCTGGCAGCCAGATATCCCTCGTCTAAAACTGTATACTCATGTTATTGGGACAGACTTGTGGCTTGGTGCAGCATGTACCAAATTGACTGCCTGCAGGCCTAGTTATCTGACGTTCTGTTGTTGGTTTGGACTCTTGCGTTGCATAACTTTGTTTTGGGCATAGTTATCTGTTATTTTTTGGCTTTCTTACTGTTGTCTGATCAGCCCTTGTTATTTAAATCACCATTATGATGTGATTTTTATTTTTTTTAAAGGGCTGCAACACGTCTCACAGCATCCCCTCTTCCTCCCCTTGTCATGCCCTATTGGGATCTTCTATGCCTCATGGCTGTCCTTTACAGCTCCTTACTATCAAGACCTGTGTTCCTCATTGTCATCACCTTGGCATGGCGTGTGCCTGAGCTTCAGGCTCTTTGTGTCAACCCAACATACACCTCTTTTCCCCCAGACAAACTGGTTCTTTAGACTGCGGCATCCTTCTTGCCGAAGGTTGTGAGTGTTCCATGTTGGTCAAACCGTCACCCTGCTGGCGTTCTGTGCTCCGCCACACTCCTCTAAAGAGAAGGAGAAACATCATCCCTTGAACCCTAAGAGAGTGCTGAGTTTCTACATAGATCATACCGAAGGCCACTGGTTGGGCGATCAGCTCTTCGTGGGGTTCTCTAGAGTGAAATAAAGGCAAGGCAGTGCAGAGGAGAACCATATCCCACTGGATCGTGCTCTGCATTAAGATCTGCTACTCATTGGCCAAAAAGCAGGGTCCAGAAGGACTCAGTGCTTTTTCTACCAGCTAAAGCTATTGCCACTGTGTTCGCATGTGGAGTCCCTGTCCTAGATATTTGCCACATATATGAAGTATCCCTCCATACAATCACAAAGCATTATTGCCTGTACAGTGAGGTTTGCTGGAAAGGGGCTTTTTGCCAGCTTGATCCTGCAGGACTTTCTGGTTTGAGTACTGTAAAGAAATGCCTCCTTGGAATCGTTACCTCCTGACCTTTTGCCTTTTACTGATGCCAGTTATGATTCAAAGTGTGCTGGGACCCTGCTAACCAGGCTCCAGCACCAGTGTTCTTTCCCTAAACTGCACCTTTGCTTCCACAATTGGCACAGTCCTGGCACTCAGATAAGTCCCTTGTAAATGGTACCCCTGGTACCAAGGGCCCTGGTGCCACAGAAGGTCTCTAAGGGCTGCAGCATGTCTTATGCCACCCTGGGGACACCCCACCTAGCACATGCACACTGCCTCACAGCTTGTCTGTGCTGGTGGGGAGAAAAAGACTAAGTCGACATGGCACTCCTCTCAGAGTGCCATGCCCACCTCTCACTGCCTGTGGCATTGGTAATTCACCCCTTTAGCAGGCCTTACAGCCCTAAGGCAGGGTGCACTATACCACCGGTGAGGGCATATGTGCAAGAGCACTATGCCCCTACAGTGTCTAAGCAAAACCTTAGATATTGTAAGTTCAGGGTAGCCATAAGAGTATATGGTCTGGGAGTTTGTCAAACACGAACTCCACAGTTCCATAATGGCTACACTGAAATCTGGGAAGTTTGGTATCAGACTTCTCAGCACAATAAATGCACACTGATGCCAGTGTGGAGTTTATTGTAAAATACACCCAAAGGACATCTTAGAGATGCCCCATGAATACCAGTCTGACTTCTAGTGCTAGGCTGACCAGTTTCTGCCAGCCTGCCACAACCAGGCGAGTTGCTGGCCACATGGGGAAGAGTGCCTTTGTCACTGTGTGGCCAGGAACAAAGCCTGTACTGGGTGTAGGTGCTTCTTACATCCCCCTGCAGGAATTGTAACACCTGGCGGTGAGCCTCAAAGGCTCATGCCTTTTGTTACAGCACCCCAGAGCATCCCAGCTAGTGGTGATGCCCCCCCCCCCCCCCCACAGCCACTGCCCCCACTTTTGGCGGCAAGGCTGGAGGAGATAATGAGGAAAAACAAGGAGGAGTCACCCACCAGTCAGGACAGCCCCTTAGGTGTCCTGAGCTGAGGTGACCCACTGCCTTTAGAAATCATCTAGCTTGAGATTGGAGGATTCCCTCAATAGGATTAGGGATGTGCCCCCCTCCCCACAGGGAGGAGGCACAAAGAGGGTGTAGCCACCCTCCAGGACAGTAGCCATTGGCTACCGCCCCAGACCTAAACACACCCCTAAATGTAGTATTTAGGGGCACCCCAGAACCCAGGAAATCAGATTTCTGCATCCTGAAACCAGAAGGACTGCTGACCTGAAAGCCCTGCACAGACGACTGAGACGACAACTGCTTTGGCCCCAGCCCTACCAGTCTGTCTCCTGACTCGAAGGAAACTGCAACAGCGACGCATCCAACATTGACCAGCGACCTCTGAAGCCTCAGAGGATTGCCCTGAACCAAAGGACCAAGAAACTCCCTTGAGCAGCAGCTCTGCTCAACAACAGCAACAACTTTGCAACTTTTAAAGACTTCACTTTTCCTGCCGGAAGTGTAAGACTTCACCCTCTGCACCAGACGCCCCCGGCACGAGCTCCAGAGAACCAACACTACAGGGAGGACTCCCAGGCGACTGCGACCTCATGAGAGTAGCCCGAGACAACCTCCCTGGACCCCCACAGCGACGCATGCAGAAAGAATCCAGAGGCTCCCCCTGACCACGACTGCCTGTAACAAGGAACCAGATGCCTGGACAAAGCACTGCACCCCCATCCCCCAGGACCAGAAGGAACTGAACCTCAGCGCAGGAGAGACCCTCCCTCTGCCTAGCCCAGTCGGTGGCTGGCCAGAGAAGCCCCCCTGTGCCCTGCCTGCACCGCTAGAGTGACCCCCGGGTCCCTCTATTGATTTCAACAAAACCCGACGCATGCTTTGCACACTGCACCTGGCCGTCCCTGTGCCGCTGAGGGTGTGTTTTGTGTGCCTATTTGTGCACCCCCCTCTTTCCCCCCCACCGCTCTACAAACCCCCCCTGGTCTGCCCTCCGAAGACGCAGGTACTTACCTGTAGGCAGACTGGAACCGGAGCACCCCTGTTCTTCCTAGGCACCTATGTGTTTTGGGCACCTCTTTGACCTCTGCACCTGACCGGCCCTGAGCTGCTGGTGTGGTTACTTTGGGGTTGCCTTGAACCCCCAATGTGGGCTGCCTATGCCCAGGAACTTAGAGTTTTAATTGTCTTACTTACCTGACAACCTAACCATTACTTACCTCTCCCAGGAACTGTTGATTTTTGCAGTGTGTCCACTTTTAAAAATCTTATTGCCATTTTTACTAAAACTATGTATGCTATTGCTCTAATTCCAAGTGCCTAACTTACCTGTGTGGGGAATCTTGCATTTTATGTATTTACTTCAAATCTTGAACTTGTGGTTCTAAAAATAAAGAAAATAAATGTTTCTATATAAAAACTATTGGTCTGGAGTTAAGTCTTTGAGTGTGTGTTCCTCATTTATTGCCTGTGTGTGTACAACAAATGCTTAACACTGCTCTCTGATAAGCCTACTGCTCGGCCACACTACCACAAAATAGAGCATTAGAATTATCTAATTTTGCCACTATCTTACCTCTAAGGGGAACCCTTGGAGACTCTGCACACTATCTCTTACTTTGAGATAGTATATACAGAGTCAACTTCCTACAAGTACTTGCACAGACCCACCTCCAAATAGGTATTGTTTTCATAGTTATTCAGAGGTCAGAAATCTGCAGTATGAAGTCTCTATCAGAAGAACAAGTTTCTTACCTTTGGTAACGCTCCTTCTTGTAGAGACTTTGTGGCAGATATCTCACCAATTTTCCCCAATCCGATTGTACTCTACACATTGTTACCAGTTTGCTTTTGGTGCTCTGTGTCTGTAAGCGCAACAGTCTCAAAAGCTACTGAAGCCAGCACGCAGACATGGTGCCTATATACGCCCGGCATGTCGTTTCCGGAGCCAAACAGTGTCAGTCCTGAGCAACAAGGAAGCACCTTCTGGTGCGCAGAGGAACTGCTGAATAGTTTATGATCCAGTCTGATGGCTGGGAAATATTCAAAAGGTTAAGAAATTTGCGGCTAGTCTCTCTACCAGAAAGAATGTTATTGAAGGCAAGTGACTTGTTCTTTGCATTGCAGATTATCAGGTCCTTTCTCCCCCATCCAGCTTAATCACTCTGAGTATTGTTTCCAGCACTTTTTCTTAAAGTGGTTTTTACCTTTCATGTTCTTTAAAGAAATTTTTCTACTATCGTCACCTGGATTGGCAACGGAAGCCAGTACTGCCTTCGCAGACATGTGGAGGCAGGTGGCGGCCTTTTTGCAAGTGCAACTTCCAATGGTGCAGTCATCTACAGACCCATTATTGGATTTTCATCCGGATCAGTCTTCCACTGAACCCCTTCTGCCTTATTGCGAGGCTTTTTACGACATCCCACTCTGTGTTTGGAACCAGCCTGTCTCTGGTCCTTCTGTGGACCGCTCTATATTCCACAGGCACCGTCCAGCACAAGAGGATCCCTTAGGCCCTCACCAAAACCCTGCCCCTCCTAGTTTTGTGGTACAAACTGCTTTGGGCATTCTTGGTGTGGCAGAAATTCCTCTTTCCCTCCTTCCTACTTCATGCAGTAATCCATTCATTTCTCCCGATGTTCACTAAGTAATATATTATTGAGTTTAAAAAAAGAATTTTGAGTGTTCCACTATTATTATTTGTATTTGATATTAACTGGTAGTTTTCCAGTTAACACATGGTGGCAATGGATGTGTTGTAGTGTTATTGAGCACCACCAATTGATACTATAAGTTTTTAATATAAACTGTTTGGATGTGCGGTTATTCCTAAATCAACGTTGCCATGTTGTTATTTTTTTATTTCCTCTTCTTTGCCAGGTTGTTCTTTGCGAGACTGGTGAGGTTTGTTTGCATCCCTCCTCCTGGATTGGGATTGCTTGGGTATCTAATTATAAGATACAGAATTTGCTGCTAGTTGTCTCTATCAGATGGATAAGTTACTTAGCTTTGGTAATGCCTTATCTGGTAGAGAAACAGACTAGCTGAGGATTACTTATCGACCCACCCATCCTCCCCGCTTGCAAACTGTGTACTCTTCAGTCTCGTTTGGGGTGATATTGGCTGCTATCTTGTTTTTGTACTTCTCACGATGTGTCCTTTCCTTCTTGGTTGGCATATGCACTAATTCACTGCCAGTTTCTCTGTGGCTCTGCGTTGTTCTGCGGCTTTTAGTCACTGAAGAAACTGACATCAGGGCATCGGAGAACGGGATATATAAACACCGCTGATGTCATTTCTGGGGCCGACGTCGCTGCGGAGTCGCTCGACGCCCTCTACCGACACACAGAGATACTGCTGAGGAAAAACTCTGGATCCAGTCTGACGTCTGGGTGAGAATTTGAAGATCAGGAATATGCAGCTAGTCTGTGTCTCTACCCGATAAGGCATTACCGAAGGTAAGTAACTTGTCCATTTAGGATACTGCTCGGCTGTTGGGTGATTTGCTTCCAGAAAGCTTCTACTGTGGGCCTTGTCCACACCATATAGAGAGAGTCTGCTGCTAGTGCCCTGCATCTCAGGCAGGGTCTTGGTCCCCTCCATGCATGTTTACTTTTCGGGGGGGTAAAGGTATGTCTGATGTAAGAAGTTAATCTGAGTAAATTTATGCCTAGTGTTCCATGACACTTTTTGTGTTTTGTCAGTATCCTATCTGAATCTTTATCTGCTATTTGTGTCCCAGATTACCCTCCCACTTATAACTTGCGCCCTGCCATGTACAGTGTTATCATCAATGATGTAATTTCAGATGTCATCAGTGATGTTATTTGTGATGTCATGTATGTGATGAGAGATGTAGTATGTGAGGTCATAAGCAATGCATGGCGAGGGGGTAAATTGTAGATTTTCCAGTTAACTGTAACTGGTGAATTTCAGTGGTTTTTATAGTTTGAAACGTTTGGTTTCTGACATTTTTACCTAACTATAATGTTACTCTTAACTTGTTTTTTTTTCCTGTGAATTTGTGATTGTAATATAAAGTAATATATTTTTTTCTAGTGAATTTCTAAGGTTTATGTAACATCAAGTAGTAGATTACTACGATATCTTACTATACCAACTGCCTTCAGCTTTTTGCAACTCTGAATCAATTTTAAAAATGGTTCAATCACGGGTTCACTGTTTTCCCATTCACTCACGTTAAAACACCTGGTTGGTGATGTGAAGACCTCTTCTGGTTATGAGATTGTTTTACATGTATATTTGGTTTTTGTTACAAAATGTAGTTGAGTCTCTTTATCAAATGCATATCTGATAAAGACTTCTGGATGCAGAATCCTTTCCTTGCAATATTCCCAGGCGTTAGACGGGATCCAGAAGATTTTAGAGCAATTACCCTTGTATGCCGGTAGGTGGTGTGGCTTGGCTCTGCTTGGCACCAGCTTCTCTGGACATGCCTGTAAAGGCACCACGCTAGCGCACTGACCTCAGTTTCTTCTTTCAGTGCCATAAGCGCGAGTCTGGATCAAGGTCTCCTCAGTTATTTTTTGACTGACTTTTACCTCTTCTCAAAGTCTAGTGTGCCTTCTCTTTTCCCAACTATTTTTGGAGATGTCACCACTGTTATTGACAGATGTTGGTGACAGACCTGCGCTTGGTATGTCTGTGGTGCTTGGAGAGGGAAAACTACCATGCATCATGTGTGGAATGCAAAATTATAAACCCCCAAGGCCATCCATGAGCGAGCGGTGAAGCTCTTGGCCGCTTGTCACGCAACTCTGTACCACTCCAGGTCCCATTCGCATGGGAGGTCTCAAGGCTAATCCCAGAGTCACTTGCAGCAGTCCTTGTCCCAACTCCAGGACTACTTCTGGTAAGTACCACAAGAAGTCAAAATGCTCTTTGACTTTTCTGCTTCCCTTCCATTCTTTGGACGACCCAAGGGAATGACGCCACAAGACCTGACCTCACTCGCAAGTGGTCCCTTTGCAGCTTGTCAAAAGCTTGGTGCGCTCCATGCTTTCTCCATTTCCCTGGAGCCAGAGCAACCCCTGCCCAAATCTGATAGCTATATGAGGCTAAGAGCCTCATTTTTGAGCAGTCAATCCCCTTTGGAGCACATTCTGGTCCTAGAGGTTTTTGGGGGGTGTAGGGACGGGGGCTATTCGGCAGGTTCCCTCTCGGCACCCTTCAACCCCTTCAGATCTTTCGGTGGATTCGGGTCCGCCAAACCCATTGTGATTCCTGATTGATACTGAGCCGGACCAGTGTTGCAAGATGTCAGTTCCGGTGCCAACCAGGCCCACACGGCCTGAAATGGGGACATAGCCCTATTTTACTGAAGGGCATGCTGAGGAACACTAATGGAGGGGATCTGAGGATCCCTATTTCTGCACTGACCCATTAGCAGAGTCCTTGGCCGATGACAACTGGAGTGAGGACCTTGCTGACCCCAGTGGTCTGGACACCTACCAGACACTTGTCTCTCTTCCCACAGTGACTATGGAGGTAGGGCTTCCTTTGCGAAGGTGGTCCGGAGGTCAGCTGACAATCTGGACTTAACAGCTGCCCACAGTTCAAGCCATAAATGCCAAGCCCTGCACAGGCACTCTTGTTCACAAGACAACTGCTCGCCACAATCATCTCGCTCCTGGGGACCCACCCTTCCACTTCCATCACCCTACCCTTGCCAGTCTGGTAGTCCAGGCCTCAACTTCATGAATCAATCCAGAAGTGTCCCATACCACACCATTGGATAGGGAATCAAAGAAGCTGGATACCTTCGTAAATAGGATGTTTTTTACCAGCTTAACACTGCGGTCCTCGAACACTGCATGATTATTGGGCCATTATTCCCATACTGTGTGGGATATGGTTGCACAAGTGTTGCCTGTGATCCTGGATGAGGCCAAGGCATATTTTCCCAAGCTATTGCTGATGGGTGAGATGCAGCAAAGTTCATAATAAGATGAGGGTTGGATAAAACCGGCTCACAGGGCAGAGCCATTGCTTCTTCGTGGCGCTTCAACATCATGCCTGGTTGAGGAATAATGGTCTCTGTGGCCCCACGACAGCCGTATTCCACCCTGCATACCTTCCGTGGCTATGGTAGGAACTATCAGCTAAGTCATTTCCCCCTCTAGCCACCATGGCCAACAGGCTCAGTCTTTTCATGGCTGTGGATGCAGCCCACACAACCCTCGTGGGGCCCAAAGCCAGAAGTTCGCCCAGTCTTCAACTCTCATCCTCCTCAGAAGCCACACAGTCAAAACCTCTTTAATTTGCTCACAGTCCAGCATGGGCATCCAGTTGGCAGCAGAATCCATCCACCAATGGAGGGAGTGTGCAACAGAAAATGGATGCTCCAAATTGTCCAAAAGGGGTTACACCCATCATTTCCATCAAACCCCACCATTACTCCCTCCTTCCCTACATCAGCTGACAGAGAACCACTTGCACTCTTGCGACAGGAAATAAGTACTAGCTGTCTAGCCAAAGGAGCTTGGTAGAGGGTGCCAACATCAGAAGTAGTTTGTGGTTGCTATTCCCAATATTTGTTAGGTCAAGGAAGGATGGAGGCCTCTGTCCTATGTGCCCTCTCAATTACTTCTTGAAAAATGGAAACTACAAGATGCTCACTCTGACTCAGGCCTTATCTGCCCTCAATCCTGAAGGCTGGATGGTAGAGTTGCCCTTGCAGGATACCTATTTCCATATTACCATCATGCCCCCCAGCGGTTCGGGGGGGGGGAGGGGGATTCAAGGAGCATTATCAGTTTGCGCTGCTCCCCTTTGCCCCTCTTGTTTTCACCAAGGTGATGGTGGTGGTTTCAGCACATCTGTGGAGGTCAGGGTTTGCAGTCTTTCTCTACCTTGATGATTGGCTGTTAAAGCCCGGTTTGCCCTATGCAGTTGTATCCCAACTCCAGACTCTGGTGGACCTTCTGCACTTGCTACCAACTTGCCGCAGTCACACTTGACTCCCTATCAGTCACTCCCTTTCATTGAAGCTATCTGGATACACTGCAGTTTTGGGCTTATCCTCCAGAACAGTCCAGGATATTTGAGCTATGATACCAGTGTTTCAGCTTCTATCCTGAATTTCAGTAAGAATGACTCTGAGGCTGCTGGGTCTCATCACCCATTGCATCATGTTGGTAAAACATGCCCATTGGCATATGTGGGCTCAGCAGTGGGACTTAAGGATCCAGTTGGCACAGAATCCGGGAAATCTCTCTGACCCTGTCCAGATATCCGAGGGATCTGAAAAAAGACCTGCATTGATGGCTCATGTACCGCAATTGGGTCAACAGCAGACCTTTCTCTCTTCCCGACCCAGCGCTCACAGTGGAACATATGTGTCACTCCTGGTCTGGGGGCATTCATCTGGGAGAGGTGAAGATCAGAGCCTTTGGTCTCCGGTGGAGTCTGGGCTTTACATCAACCTGTTGGAGCACCAGGCAGTCCGGTTGGCATTAAAAGGTTTTCTTCCTTTGATCAAGCGAAGGCTCGTACAAGAGTTGACGTCCTGCAATGTAGTACTGCAACAAACAAGGCAGGGTGGGGTTGTAGACCCTTTGTCAAGAGGCTCTGCACCTCTGAACCTGGCTGGAGTGTTGGGGCTTTTCCCTGGTTGTTCAACACCTAGCAGGTCCTCTGAATGGC
Source organism: Pleurodeles waltl (assembly GCF_031143425.1). Classification (NCBI taxonomy): domain Eukaryota; kingdom Metazoa; phylum Chordata; class Amphibia; order Caudata; family Salamandridae; genus Pleurodeles; species Pleurodeles waltl. The sequence goes on from NC_090437.1 coordinate 982,843,373, forward strand.
AGAGCAGTCTAACTCAGCCATCGATGCCCAGCAGATCACAAATGGCATTTTCATCCGAAGGTGGTGCAAGGTTTCTTCCAAGATTGGGAGAGCCTTGGTTGGAGCTATTTGCCACTGCCAATAACACACAATGTCCGTACATTTGTCTGCTAGCGTTTCCAAAGGTGCCGTCGCTCAGAGACTCATTCTGTCTTGAGTGGAGCTCAGGACTGCTATATGCTTTTCCGCCAATACCACTCCTGTCCAGAGTTCTCAAGAAGATCAGGAACGACCAGGACCAAGTTGTCTTAGATGCTTATGGTCAGGAGTCAGTCTGGAGCCACTGTCTTCCAGTCAGGTTGCCCATTCGGGAGGATCTTCTGTTGCAGCCACAGAGAAAGGTATTGCACCCTAACTTGTCCACTCTCCATCTTCATGTGTGGAGATTGAGCAGCAACAGTTGAAGGTGTTTGACATCACATACTTTGGGAGGGAGAACAATCTGGCAGGCAGGTGTTCTTGTACTAAAACCATCGACACCTGCCGATGGGACAAGTTTGAGGCTTAGTGTCATCTAAATCATTCGATCCTCTGCCTACACACTTGTCTGAAGTTGTCCTTTTTGTTTTTTCTCAAACCCAGCAAGGCTTTGCTTTGGGCACTGTAAAAGGATATCTGTCCTCCATTTCCACTTTCATATAGTTTCCAGTTCAACCTTCCCTGTTAAAGTCACCTGTTTCTGACTAGATTTCTTAAAAGTTTGCAACATATGTTTCCTCCCACGCCCTTCATTATGCTCCAATGAGACGTAAATCTTGTTCTCTCTTTTTGTATGTGTTCGCCTTTTAAGCCGATGCTCAGCTACCCTCTACGGCTCCTAACGTTAAAAACTGTCTTCCTTGTGGTAATAACATCTGCCAGGAGAGTTAGCAAATTGCAGATGTTTTCTGTTAACCACAATTCCCCCAATTCAGCCTGCCTACTGTTTTTTCCCTGCTTCATCCTTCTAAAGAAGAGGAGAGACTCCACCGTCTAGATCCAAAAAGAATGTTATCATTCTATGTTGAATGTACCGAAGAGTTAGAGGTGGACAATCAACTCTTTATTGGATTTGCTGGGGCAAAGAAAGGGAAGGCAATTCAAAAGTGAACCATCTCTTGATGGATATTCATATGCATTAAGATCTGCTATGCAGTGGTCAAGAAACAAACCCCTAAGGGCTTAAGAGCTTACTCCACAACAGCTACTGCTGCAACCACTTCACTAGCTAGAGAAATCCCAGTCCGGGACAAATGTCAAGCGGCTTCGTGGACATCACTGCACACATTTGCTAAACACTATTGCCTCAACAGTCAGGTTTGGCAAGATGTGCACTTTCCCCATTCGATGCTCCAGGACTTCTTAGTCTAAAGTGGTCTGCAGCCCGCCTTTGGGGAGAGTTAGCTTTGGTATCTATTCTAATGTAAACAATCTGCAGCTAGAAGTCTTATCAGATGAACAAGCTACTTCCAGTTGGTAACGCTTTATCTGTATAGACACTATCTAGCCACAGATACCTTACTGACCACATGCCCCCACCTTTCCCGTTCTGCAAACTGTCTTCTCTAAATTGAGACCTGAGGTCAGCGCTCTAACATGGCTTCTATATAGGCATTATGCATGTCATTTGCAGTGCAGATGACGCCAACAGCATCATGCAGATCCAAATACCAGCACACAAGGATGATTGCTCAAAAATTTCCATATCCCATCTGACACTTGGGAATAGTCTAAGGTACGGAATGTGCGACTAGATAGACCCTCTACCAGACAAAGCGTTACGGAAGGTAAGTAACTTGTTCTCTTTGTGTGCCCGAGTAAGAAGCATATTAACCATATGCATTGTTTTTGCAGATCCATTTGGCCTAATGATATATTTGGAGGCTCGGAGGATGACCCTGTCCAAACCTTGCTACACATCTACTTCCATCATCAAACACTGGGCCAGCCTGGAAGCTTTGCAGTTATAGGCTCCAACCAAGATGTCTCAGAAGCCAGTTCTAAACTGATGGAAATAAATCTTGAGATTCGAGAGGCACTCCGTTTTGTCCAATCCTACGAGCTCTTAGCAAGAGAAAAACTTGACAGGAACATAGTAAGCACTGGATTCTGAGGGTCACCCATTAGGCGGAGCATGGACCTAATATGAGGATGCCTAATCGAACTGTTAATAAGCACCTTTCATAAATAATCATTGAACAGGACATTCATCTTTTCTTGGGCTGCATTTTAAATATTCAGTATAGAACTCTGCTAGAGAAAGACATTAATTGATTGTGGAATATCAGTCTGAAAGTGATGGCACTGATTATGTAGCGGACTATCAGTAATGCACAATGTATGGACGGAAGCTTTTTTTTTTTCCCCGTCACCTGCATTTATACAACCTTCATAAAAGGAGAAGGGCTAAAAGGATGTGCATTCAAAATTTGGCACACATTAAACTTTGTGAGTAGTTGCAATATTGCCCATCCCCTCCCAAATGAAATATTTATATTTAAATATATACATATATGTATGTATATCTGTGTTTGTGTGTATGAAGGTGCAGGGTGGCCTGATGCTGAAAATCAAGCCTAATGAACAATATTTTTGGCAGGAGACCTGCAAGGCTATCCGGTTTCATGGCTAAGAAGAAATCTGCCAGTTGATGCCTACCTTCTACACTTATCAGAAGATGATTGATAAAGATTCGCCTTTTACCTTTTCTCTGTGTGTAATAAGAAGTACTGTGTGTGAGAGTGAACTTAATGGATAAAAGACAACCGATTTTTCGAAGTGTGAATAGCTGTGTACATAAAGTCTCAGAGCATGCCTCAAAGAGAAATGCAAAGTTATTTTTGGATAAACTTTTATTTTATTAGATCTAACACCTTGTAGTTTGTAAATGGTAGGCCTTGTGATATTGTTTTAAGCTGGCTTTACAGGTATTTCTTAAAGAAATAATATATCTTGATAACTTTATTGGAATGCTGCTCAGTTCTCTGATCAGTGCTTATGTTACACTTATTGAAACTAACCAAAAAGTAGCTGCCTGCAGAGACTACAGAATGTATATTTAAGATATATGCTGCTCATCAGCAACTCGCGTTAGAAAAATTAATTTATTTTATTCTGTAAATATTCTAGAAAATGTATAGTGTAAAAGCAGTATTTTCTTGTACATCTGTGCACTGCACTGTTCTGAAAGAATGAGTGTACAAAGCAATTTAAATAATTGTGGATGTTAGTTGTAAATTACATTTTGTAGAACATGTGTGAATACATTCAAAGGTTTTTCATAACTTATTATTTATAAAAGAAATGGGAACTATCCTTATGGGTTGAGTAATGAGAAAAACAGAACACTGAACCCTGCGTTATTGTTTTAGTTCAATGTAAAAGGAAACTCCTGCAGCACAAAATCAGGACTCCATTGAGACCAATAACATTTTTTTAAAATAAATGAATGTACTCACATGCTTCATCTAATTTGAACAGAATCTCCTTTTTTATATGCATCGCTTATCCACTGTGAGACGTGTATACACACAAACATATTTTTCTTTTAACAAGCTTATATTCTATGTGTTAGCCTATAGAAGGATACCTTCTTAATGTTTCCTATTTTGGTGAGAAGTGGCCCCAGCAAATATTCATTCAATTATGCTGATAAGCATTCATTGAAGGCACTGTGCACACTGTTGGGCTGCTGGCAGATGTTGTAACCTTAGAAAGCGCATTTTTAATCACTGTATTTTTTACCTTAATATTAATTGAGCTATTTTGATAGCTGTGTGGTACTTAAGATGGTGTTTTTAATTATTTAAAAGGAAATTATTTTCAGGGTTATTGAAATTTTATTTAGTGCCACATTACTTTTATTTACATCATCTTTATTCCCTAATATTATTTTGTTTAAATAAAAACAATTCTGTCTTTGCATATTTTCTTGTTTGCCGGGGAGTGTTGTTGGTATTAAACATCATTTTCTGAAAATAATTTAATACATCACGAAAACTAAATGTAAAATCTTCTCATGGATACCAGCCTTTTTTCTTTCACCATATGAGTTTTATCTGAGTATTAAATGGAAGAACTTGACATTGTGATGATATCTGGGTGACATCTGATGATCTTGAGCTGAGCAACTCACTTAACAAAAACATTTACATAGAGTATATTTAAGATCATATTTACTCTTGTGCTGCTGCTTGCTCCTACCATCTTGAGCATTTTGTACCAAGGAGGGAGGAGCTGGTTAAACAAGATGTTATGAAATGCTTACTTTTGCCTATATGATAGAATCAAGCTCAAAAGCTGTGAGTGGGTCAGATTTTGTATAGCTCGAATGTAGCCAAAAGGCAGCTAAGCGCCCTGCAGGGTGAAAGTCAACGGTACAGCCAATTTGTGATTGGAGAGGTACCTGATTTCTGGGAGCAGAAGTGTACTATTACTGCATCATTACATAATGTTCATTAAAGAAATGTGTATTCAGTTCTTTCCTAAATTGGAGCAGGAGTGGCCCACTAAATACAGGGATTTTCTTCCAGATGATGTGTGCATAAACAGAGAGTGTTGGTTTCTTTTATTTTTACACTTCTTTGACTACAATCTGATGTCCTGGCTTTTCAAATGCCAAGAGCCACCAGTGTTGGTGTGCTTGTCATCCAGATAGACCAGCGTGCTATTCGTGATGTTTTTTTTTTTTAATGATGCACCTGGTTTCGGAAATTGTGACGGTTAACAAGTGGATAGGTTATTGGCCATAATGAGTATCAAATTGCAAAAGAGATTACTCATGTCCAAGACAAATTTCCATTTTAGACTCCCTTGACATCTGTCTTGGGTGTTGGGTGCCTGGATCTGGTCACGACTCGAAGGCCTGTGACAAATGCGCACTAAAGTCACTAAGGTAATCAAGGATTAGAAAGGGAAACTTTTCACTGCTAAAGCCCTGAACTAACGCCAATGCCTTGACAGTGCCATTTCCTGCTCCAGGTAGCAGCCCATGTCTCCCCAGCAGGTAAGTCCTTGGAGAAAGCTCCCTCTAAGAGGCAGTCTGCCTTCAACAAGCCCAAAATCACTGTTAGAGTGATCCTGCTTCCTCTCTACATCAGTTTTGCAGCAGGTCTTCTAGTTGGTTGTGCCACTCCCTAACATTGGACTCAACTGTTCTGTTGGAGCCTGGAAATGTATAATCCACTTCCATCCCCTGGGGCTGACCACACACAAGTGGCAACTTTCACACAGGCTGTGCCAAGCATATTCCACATGCTTTCAGGCTCCAAAGAGCCTGTGGGACCTCTGACCATACCTCCTCCAGAAGCCCCTACCCCAGTACCAGTTGACCCTCCTTCGGTTCCCTACATTCCTGCTGTGCTGTCTCTGCCGCTTTCAGTACCAAAGACCTTGCCAGGTGGTGGTGCCATCTTCAGGCCATCAATTCCATCCTCACAATTCCACAGAATAAAGGTTCTTTTAGACCAGGTAAGGCACAAGGTCCAAGTTATCTTTTGAAATGAAACCAACTGTGAGTCTTTGCCACAAGTTCACTCTGGTCATATATAGAAGACTTTGTTTGGTTCGGACTATGCCCAAATGCCTAACATCATTTATCATGGTGAGGATAACAGTAGTAAAATGGCCAACTTTATCCCTCTCTACAGCACAGGAGGTTGTATTTATATTGCTTTACAAACTGCTAATAGCCTTGACACGTCTATTGACTTTCCTCCATTATGGCAGTCCTGTACAAGTCTGCTGAGGATATAGAGCTGCCATTGTTGAGGAAAATAAGGTTGAATATCCCTATAGAAGTCCTGGACCCCCATCTTGGCTGCATGCAACAGGTAAGCCCTGACCCTTGTAGTTAACTATTAAGTTGCCTATCACCATCATCTGGCTACCACTGACCCCAAAGTTTGGTCTCCTCACCCTACACCTGAGGGCTTGGCGGTGCAGGCTTCTTCATCTTCAAAGCTTAACCCCAACCTGTTCCCCTTCACTGCTCAGACAAAATGAAAAAGGATAGAAGCAAAGGACAAGAAAGTATTTTCCTCTGGAAGTGTCTCCATTCCTTTTTGGGATCACTTACATCTCTCTTCATGGTATGGAACAGGCAAAATGCTTCCAAGCAATAGTAGCTATCCACTCTCCACCTTCTTGGGTGGAGATTGAGCAGCGACAGTTAACAGCTTTCGACATTCCTCCCGTAGTCTGTAATGTCATTGTGGCAGCCAGGCATCCCTCTGCCAAAACTGCATACGCCTGTCGGTGGAAGAAATTTGTAATATATTGTACAGACAAAACTCTCAACTCTTTCTACTTCTCTATCTGATGTCCTTCTTTTTATTCTCACCCTTGCCCAGCAGGGCTCTGCTTGGGGTAATCTTAAGGGTAACTTTTATGCTCTGTCTGCTTTCTTGCAGCTGCCTGATCAACCCTCCTTATGTTAGTCCCCTATTGTAATTAGATTCCTCAAAGGACTTCTACATATGTTTTCCCCCGTCACCTTTTATTATGCCTCAGTGGGACATTAATCTGATCCTTACTTTTCTGATGTGTGCTACTTTTTAGCCATTGCACAATTTTCCTCTCCGGCTGCCCATGATCAAAACAGCTTTACTTGTGGCAATACCATCTGCCAGGAGGGTGAGTGAGCAGTAGGGTTTGTCATCCAAGCTTTTCTACTTGTCTGTTTTTCCAGACAAACTGGTGCTTCGCGCTAGGGCCTCATTCCTCCCGAAAACGATGACACCATTTCATGTGGACCAATCTGTAACCTTGCCAATTTTCAGCACTCCTCCACATCCCGCACCATCCGGATCTAAAAAGAGCATTGTTGTTCTACTGTGACCTGACAAAAGAGTTTCGGGTGGACAAGCAACTCTTGTGGGCTATGTTGGGGCTAAGAAACTTCAGGTGGTGCAGAAGTGAACCATCTCCTGATGGGTCATTCTCTGCATTAAAATCTGCTATGCATTGGTGTAGGAAGTCGGCTCTGTATATACTATTTCAAAGTAAGAAATAGTGTGCACAGAGGCCAAGGGTTCCCCTTACAGGTACGATAGTGGCATAAGAAGATAATTCTAATGCTCTATTTTGTGGTAGTGTGGTCGAGAAGTAGGCTTATCAGAGGGTAGTGTTAAGCATTTGTTGTACACAGACAGGCAATAAATGAGGAACACACACTCAAAGACTTACTCCAGGCCAATAGGTTTTTATATTGAAAAATATATTTTCTTAGTTTATTTTAAGAACCACAGGTTCAAGATTTACAGTTAATACTTTAAATGTAAGGTACTTCACTTGGATGCTTTAGGAACTTTGAATGAAAACAATATCATGTACAGTCTTTGTAAAAAATGTCAATAAGCTATTTCCAAAGTGGGCACTGCAAAAATCAACAGTTCCTGGGGGAGGTAAGTAAAGGTTAGGTTAGGAGCTGAGTAAAACACTTACAAGTCTCAGTCCTGGGGCATAGGCAGCCCACCGTTGGGGGTTCAAGGCAACCCCAAAGTTACCACACCAGCAGCTCAGGGCCGGTCAGGTGCAGAGGTCAAAGAGGTGCTCAAAACACATACGTGCCTATGGAGAACTGGGGTGCTCCAGTTCCAGTCTGCCAGCAGGTAAGTACCTGCGTCCTCTGGGGGCAGACCAGGGGGGTTTTGTAGAGCACTGGGGGGACACAAGTAGGCACACAAAGCACACCCTCAGCGGCACAGGGGCGGACGGGTGCAGTGTACAAAGCAGGCATCAGGTTTTGTATAGGTTTCAATGGAGGGACCCGGGGTCACTCTAGCAGTGCAGGCAGGCACAGGGGGTGCTTCTTGGGACAGCCACCACCTGGGCAAGGCAGAGGGTCGCCTGGGGGTCACTACTGCGTTGAAGTCCGGTTCCTTCAGGTCCTGGGGGCTGCGGGTGCAGTGCTGGTTCCAGGCGTCTGGTCCCTTGTTACAGGCAGTCGCGGTCAGGGGGAGCCTCTTGATTATCTCTGCAGGCGTCGCTGTGAGGGCTCAGGGGGAGTTGTCTCTGGTTACTCACGGGCTTGCAGTCGCCGGGGAGTCCTCCCTGAGGTGTTGGTTTTCTGCAGGTCGAGCCGGGGGCATTGGGTGCAGAGTGTAGAGTCTCATGCTTCCAGCAGGAAACGTGAAGTCCTTGGAAGTTGCTTCTTTGTTGCAAAGAAGCAGCAGGTTTTGAACAGGGCCGCTGTTCATAGGAGTTTCTTGGTCCTGTAGTCCAGGGCAGTCCTCTTAGGCTTCAGAGGTCGCTGGTCCCTGTTGGATTCGTCGCTGGAGCAGGTTTTCGAAGTTGGGAGACAGGCCGGTAGGGCTGGAGTCAAATCAGTTGTCGTCTTCCTCCTTCTCTGCAGGCTTGTAGGTCAGCAGTCCTCCTCCTTTTTTCAGGTTGCAGGAATCTGATTTCCTGGGATCTGGGGAGCCCCTAAATACTGAATTTAGGGGTGTGTTTAGGTCTGGGAGGGCAGTAGCCAATGGCTACGTTTCTTGAGGGTGGCTACACCCTCTGTGTGCCTCCTTCTTGTGGGGAGGGCGGCACATCCCTAATCCTATAGGGGGAATCCTCCAAACTCAAGATGGAGGATTTCTCAAGGCAAGGGTCACCTCAGCTCAGGACACCTTAGGGGCTGACTCCTCCTTGTTTTTCTCATTAGCTCCTCCAGCCTTGCCGCCAAAAGTGGGGGCAGTGGCCGGAGGGGTGGGCATCTCCACTAGCTGGGATGCCCTGGTGCACTGTAACAAAAGGGGTGAGCCTTGGAGGCTCACCGGCAGGTGTTACCGTTCCTGCAGGGGGAGGTGAGAAGCACCTCCACCAAGTACAGACTTTGTTCCTGGCCACGGAGTGAAAAGGGCACTTTCCCGATGTGGCCAGCAACATGTCTGGTGTGTGGCAGGCTGGCAGAAACTGGTCAGCCTACACTAGAAGTCGGGTAGGTATTCAGGGGGCATCTCTAAGATGCCCTCTGGGTGTATGTTACAATAAATTGCACACTGGCATCAGTGTGCATTTACTGTGCTGAGATGTTTGATACCAAACTTCCCAGTTTTCAGTGTAGCCATTATGGAACTGTGGAGTTCGTGTTTGACAAACTCACAGACCATATACTCTTATGGCTACCCTGCACTTACAATGTCTAAGGTTTTGCTTAGACACTGTAGGGGCATTGTGCTCATGCACCTATGCCCTCACCTGTGGTATAGTGCACCCTGCCTTAGGGCTGTAAGGCCTGCTAGAGGGGTGACTTACCTATGCCACAGGCAGTGTGAGGTTGGCATGGCACTTTGAGGGGAGTGCCATGTCGACTTAGTCATTTTCTCCCCAGCAGCACACACAAGCTGTGAGGAAGTGTGCATGTGCTGGGTGAGGGGTCCCCAGGGTGGCATAAGACATGCTGCAGCCCTTAGAGACCTTCCATGGCATCAGGGCCCTTGGTACCAGGGATACCAGTTGCAAGGGACTTGCCTGGGTGCCAGGGTTGTGCCAATTGTGGAGACAAAGGTACAGTTTAGGGAAAGAACACTGGTGCTGGGGCCTGGTTAGCAGGGTCCCAGCACACTTACAAATCATAACTTAGCATCAGCAAAGGCAAAAAGTTAGGGGGTAACCATGCCAAGGACGCATTTCCTTACACACAGCATCAGGGAAATCTTACCGACGTGGTTCAGATCTCGGAGGGGACTGCAAAAGATCTGCAGTGGTGGTTAGTGAACTGCGATTGGGTCAAAGGCTGACTCCTCTACCTTCCCCAACCAGATCGAACGGTAGTGACAGATGTGTCACTTCTGGGATGGGGCGGCCATCTAGGGGAGGTAGAGATCAGAGGTCTCTGGTCTCCAGCGGAATCTGGGCTCCACATCAACTTGCTGGAGCTTCGGGCGATCCGGCTAGCATTAAAAGCATTTCTTCCTGTTGTGAAAGGGAAGGTGGTGCAGGTGTTCATGGACAACACTACCACAATGTGGTACTGCAACAAGCAGGGAGGTGTGGGGTCGTGGACCCTTTGTCAAGAGGATTTACGTCTCTGGACATGGCTGGAACAGCTGGGCATGACCCTGGTGGTTCAACACCTGGCAGGTTTCTGAACGCCAGGGCAGACGAGCTCAGCCGAAAATGCTTGAGTATCACAAATGGTGTCTCCATCCGGAGGTGGCGAAAGGACTCTTTCAGCAGTGGGGAGAGCCTTGGTTAGATCTGTTTGCCTCCGTAGAGAACGTGCAATGTCAGCAGTTTTGCGCATTGGAGTTTCCAAGGGGGCTATTGCGAGGCGACTCTTTTCGTCGTGAGTGGAGTTCAGGCCTCCTATACGCCTTTCCACCTTTACCACTTCTGCCCAGAGTTCTCAGGAAAATCAAGAACGACCGGGCCCAAGTAACCCTAGTGGCTCCGGATTGGGCACGGAGAGTTTGGTATCCAGAGCTTCTCAAAATGAGCATCGGTCCTCCAATCAGGCTGCCTCTTCGGGAGGATCTTTTGTTGCAGCAGCAGGGGAAGGTTCTCCACCCGAACCTGTCAACTCTGCGCCTTCATGCGTGGAGATTGAGCGGCGACAGTTGATGGTTTATGACCTCCCTCCCGAGGTCTCTGATGTCATTCTGGCAGCCAGGCGTCCCTCTACTAAGTCGATCTACGCCTGCCGTTGGAAACGTTTTGTTTATTGTACAGAGGGGTCTATTGATCCTCTTTCTTCTTCTCTGTCTAACATCCTTTTGTTTATATTGTCTCCCGCCCAGCAGGGTTCCTCCTTAGGGACTCTTTAGGGCTATCTTGCAGCCTTATCGGCTTTTCTTCAGTTGCCCGATCAACCATCTCTGTTTAAATCACCTATAGTTCAGAGGTTTTTGAAAGGGCTTGTACATCTGTTTCCGCCTGTGCCTTTCGTTATGCCACAGTGGGATCTTAATCTGGTTCTTACCTTCCTTATGTGTGCTCCCTTCGAGCCCTTGCATAACTGTCCTCTCCGGCTGCTCACTATTAAAACAGCCTTTTTGGTGGCAATTACATCTGCCAGGAGAGTGAGTGAGCTGCAGGCTTTATCGTCAAAGCCACTGTATCTCACGATCTATCCTGACAAGGTAGTATTAAGAACTCGTGCCTCTTTCCTCCCCAAGGCGGTGACCCCTTTCCATCTGGGTCAAAATACCACCTTGCCTACCTTCTTTGCACCACCGCATCCCTCTAAGGAAGAGGAGTTTCTCCATCGGCTGGACCCAAAAAGAGCGTTATCATTCTACCATGACCGCATGTAGGAAGTTGGTTCTGTATATATTATTTCAAAGTAAGAAATAGTGTGCAAATAGTCCAGGGGTTCCCCTTAGAGGTAAGATAGTGGCAAAAAGAGATAATTCTAATGCTCTATTTTGTAGTAGTGTGATCGAGCAGTAGGCTTATCAGAGGGTAGTGTTAAGCATTTGTTGTACACACACAGGCAAAAAATGAGGAACACATACTCAAAGACAATTCCAGGCCAATAGGTTTTTATATAGAAAAATATATTTTCTTAGGTTAAGAACCACAGTTTCAAGATTTACAAACAATACTTTAAATGAAAGGTATTTCACTCAGGTATCTTAGGAACTTTGAATTATCAAAATAGCATGTACAGTTTTGGTAAAAATGGCAATAAGCTATTTTAAAAGTGGACACTGCAAAAATCAACAGTTCCTGGGGGAGGTAAGTAAATGTTAAGTTCACAGGTAAGTAAAACACTTACAGGGTTCAAAGTTGGAAATAGGGGTGCCCACTTCCAATCTGCCAGCAGGTAAGTACCCGCGACTTCGGAGGGGCAGACAAGGGGGGTTTTTGTAGGGTACCGGGGGGGACACAAGCAGGCACAGAAAGTACACCCAGAGGGGCGGCCGGGTGCAGAGTGCAAACAGGCGTCGGGTTTTCAATAGGAATCAATGGGGAGACCCGGGGGGTCTCTTCAGCGATGCAGGCAGGGATAGGGGGGGGCTCCTCGGGGTAGCCACCACCTGGGCTAGGCAGAGGGTCGCCTGGGGGTCGCTCCTACACTGGAGTTCGGTTCCTTCAGGTCCTGGGGGCTGCGGGTGCAGTGTTTTTTCCAGGTGTCGGGTTCCTTGAAGCAGGCAGTCGCAGTCAGGGGGAGTCTGGATTTCCTCTGCAGGCGTCGCTGTGGGGGTTCAGGGGGGGTCAACTCTGGCAACTCACGGGCTTGCAGTCGCCGGGGAGTCCTACCTGTAGTGTTAGTTTTTCACAGGTCGAGCCGGGGGCGTCGGGTGCAGAGTAGAAAGTTTCACGCTTCCGTCAGGAAACATGTGGTCTTTAAAAGTTGCTTCTTTGTTGCAAAGTTGCAGTTTTGTTGAACAGGGCCGCTGTTCTCGGGAGCTTCTTGGTCCTTTTAGATGCAGGGCAGTCCTCTGAGGCTTCAGAGGTCGCTGGTCCCTGTTGGATGCGTTGCTGTTGCAGTTTTTTCTTGAAGTGGGGAGACAGGCCGGTAGGGCTTGGGGCCAAAGCAGTTGTCATCTCCGTCTTCTCTGCAGGGCTTTAGGTCAGCAGTCCTCCTTCGTCTTCCGGTTGCAGGAATCTATCTTCCTTGGTTCTGGGGGCCCCTAAATACTCAATTTAGGGGTGTGTTTAGGTCTAGGAGGGCAGTAGCCAATGGCTACTGGCCCTGAGGGTGGCTACACCCTCTTTGTGCCTCCTCCCTGTGGGGAGGGGGGCACATCCCTAATCCTATTGGGGGAATCCTCCATCTGCAAGATGGTGGATTTCTATAAGTCAGAGTCACCTCAGCTCAGGACACCTTAGGGGTTGTCCTGACTGGCCAGTGATGACTCCTTGTTTTTCTCATTATCTCCTCCAGCCTTGCTGCCAAAAGTGGGGGCAGTGGCCGGAGGGGCGGGCATCTCCACTAGCTGAGATGCCCTGTGACGCTGTAACAAAGGGGGTGAGCCTTTGAGGCTCACCGCCAGGTGTTACAGCTCCTGCAGCGGGAGGTGAGAAGCACCTTCACCCAGCTGGCAAAAACTAGTCAGCCCACACTGGAAGTCTGGTATTTTTTCAGAGGGCATCTCTAGGATGCCCTCTGGGTGTATTTCACAATAAAATGTACACTGGCATCAGTGTGCATTTTTTGTGCTGAGACGTTTGATCCCAAACTTCCCAGTTTTCAGTGTAGCCATTATGGTGCTGTGGAGTTCGTGTTTGACAGCCTCCCAGACCATATACTCTTGGCTACCCTGCACTTACAATGTCTAAGGTGTTGCTTAGACACTGTAGGGGCATAGTGCTCATGCACCTATGCCCTCACCTGTGGTATAGTGCAGCCTGCCTTATAGCTGTAAGGCCTGCTAGAGGGTGACCAGTTATCAGGAGGGAGCTGTGACATCACCTGCCTGACCTAGCCACTCAGATGCTTCCAGAGGCCTCTTCCCACCTTGAATTCAAGATGGCAGACTCAAGTGGCCACCTGGAGGAACTATGGGCACCACCCCTGGGGGGTGGTGATGGACACGGGAGTGGTTACTCCACTTTGCATTGTCCCGTTTCGTGGCAGAGCAGGGACTTGAGGTCCCTGAACCGGTGCAGACTGGTTTATGCAAGGAAGGCACCAAATGCACCGTTCAAAGCATACCAGTGGCTCGGGGAGGCTACCCCTCCTAAGCCATGTAACACCCATTTCCAAAGGGAGAGGGTGATGCCTCCCTTTCCCAAAGGAAATCCTTTGTTCTGCCTTCCTGTGCTTGAGCTTGTCAAGGAGCAGGAGGGCAGAAACCTGTCTGAGGGGTGGCAGCTGCATGAGCGGACGGAAAACCCCAGAAAGCTGGTAGGAGCAATGCTGGGAGTCATCTAAGGAGCCCCCAGAGTGCATGGAACCCTACAACCAATACTGGCAACAGTATTGTGGTATGATTCTGACATGTTTGTTACCAAACCTGCCCAGGTTCAGAGTTACCATTATGTAGCTGGACATAGGTAGTGACCTATGTTCAGTACATGGGTAAAATGGCTGCCCCGCACTCACGAAGTCCAGGAAAATGGAGCTGGAGTTTGTGCGGACACCTCTGCTTATGCAAGGGTGCCCTCACACACAGGTACCTGCATCCTGCCCTCTGGGCTTAGGAGGGCCTACCATAGGGGTGACTTACAGTGACTGGGTGTAGTGGCCTGAAGTGAATGCATGCACCTTTTCACGCAGGCTGCAATGGCATGTCTCCAGACACATTTTTACATGGGCTCCCATGGGTGGCGTGATAAATGGTGCAGCCCATGGGGAAACCCTGGTGCCCCACTGCCCTGGGTACCAGATACTAGGTACATATATGGGGGCACCAGTATGCCAAATGGGGGAGGGGGGGCAGTCCCAGCAATTAAATGTAGAGGGAGAGCGCACAGTCACTGGGGTACTGGTTAGCAGAATCCCAGTGAACAGTCAAAACATACTGACATCTGGCAAAAAGGTCAGGGTAACCATGCTGAAAAGCAGGTACTTTCCTACATCTGGTAGAGAAAATATCTAACACCAGTGTTAGTGCAATTCAAGACTCCGCGTTCTTAGGGTGGAAGGTTGTGAAAAAGTTACTGACGTCTGTGCGTCAAGGTGGCGCTTATATAGGTGACCACGATGTCACTGCTGTTTTAGAAAGAAGTGGTCAAGTTGTAGGAAAAAATATATATAAACCTAAGTTCCATCAATGATGAGATAAATCAGTCATTGAGCATGCAATTAAATTGCTTTTTAATCATAGCATCTTACCCCACCTACCGACTAGGATAACAGTTAAAATTATAGCAGTAATTTTTGTGTATGCATCAACCAAAGTCAACATTTCAAATCCTTCAAGTCAATGTCTCACATCTAACAAACACTTAAAATCTAAGCAACTAATCCATAAATATAAAAGACAAGAATAAATGATGCCTTTGTCACTCTGTGGCCAGGAACAAAGCCTGTACGTTGTGGAAGTGCTTCTCACCTCCCCCTGCAAGAACTGTAACACCTGGTGGTGAGCCTCAAAGGCTCATGTCTTTTGTTCCAGCACCCTAGGGCATCCCAGCTAGTGGAGATGCCTGCCCCTCTGGCCACTGCCCCCACTTTTGGGGCAAGGCTGGAGGAGATAATGAGAAAAACAAGGAGGAGTCACCCACCAGTCAGGACAGCCTCTAAGGTGTCCTGAGCCAAGGTGACCCCTGCTTTTAGAAATCCTCCATCAGGAGGCACAAAGAGGGTGTAGCCACCCTCAAGGACAGTAGCCATTGGCTACTAACCCCCAGACTTAAACACACCCTTAATTTAGTATTTGATAGAGACTTATAGTTGCAGATTCCTTACCTTAGAATTTTCCTGCAGGCGTCAGACTGGATCTGTAGATATTTCTTTGAGCAATACCCTTGTGCGTCGGTTGGTGGCGTCGGTCGACTCCATAGGCGTCATGGTTGCCGTGATGACATCAGGAGTAGTACATAGATGCCACCCTTGCGCAGTGACGTCAGTTCTTTTCTTTCCAGAGAGCTACCCTGGCTATTTTTGGGCCGAATTCGACCGTTTTGTCGAAGTTTTTATGTACGACTTTGGTGCGTCGAGATGTCCCCAAAGACCGGGTTCAAGCCTTGTGAGGACTGCCATTGGACGATGTGGGTGACGGATCCTCATCGCTTTTGTCTGTGGTGCCTCGAGCACGACCACGACTCAGTCGTGCTCCAAGTGTCGGGCCATGCACACGAAAGCTTTGAGGGAGGGGTCCCTAAAGCTAATGGCGGCCTGGCATTCAACTCTGTGTAGGTCCCGGTCTCGCTCGAGAGGGAGGTCTTGAGATCACTCGCGGAGTCATCACCACTCGTCTTCTTCTAAATCCTCGGGTCAAGGTAAGAAGAAGTCGAAGTCCCATCGCTCTCCGACTTCACCCCTTTGCTTGGCCGACGCGGGACGAACGTCCACGCACTAGGCCTCCGTCCTCAGAGCCTGTCTGGGTCGACTTCGGGTTTCCCCGACTTTCCCGGAGCAGCAGCGACCCCGGCCCAACTTAAGGAGTTTTACAAGGCCATGCACCTTATCTTTGGGCGGGCCGACCTCGATACGGCGCATTGGGGCCCAAAGGGTTCGGTTGAGGGGCCTTCGGGTTCCATGCCGGCGGCTTCGGCCCCAGCCACCGAGGTCACCTCCGGATCTGTGCGCAGATCCACACCGATGCCGGTTGCACCTTCAAGATCTTCCCCAGTGCCGGGTCGATTATCGACGCTCCCAATGTTGGTAGTGCCCACAATCCACATTGACCCAATTCTTATCCCCAACGACTCGCAGTCGGAGCAGCATCAGCTGACACCACCATCGGCTTTGGTGGGGCCTATTCATCTGAGGTCGGATTCGGACCCTTTTTCCTATGGGTACGAATACGGGGAGGAAGTGGAGGGGTCCCTGGACCCTTATGAATACCAGGAGGACCCTGCTATGGACTGGGCATAGGATTTGGGCAAAGCCAGTGGTATGGATACTTCTGACGCTGGCATGCTGTCTCCTCCTACCGTGGCTACGGCGGAGGGAGCAACTTACTGTATGGTGGTCAGTGGGGCAACTGAGGTCCTCGGCCTTGAGCTACCTACTGTGGAAGTCAGGTCTAACCTCCTAACAGAGGTGCTTCAGCCTGGGGCTTCTACTTCAGAACCCCTTCTACCATTCAATGAGGCCCTCACCGATGTCCTTTTGGGTACATGGCCCACACCCAACACAGGGGCTCCTGTGAACAGGACTATCACTCGCCGCCATCGGTCTGCACCAAACGACCCAAAATTCCTGTCCCAACACCACACCCCTGAGAGTCTTGTTATCCAGGCTTCCTCTTCTTCAGGCGCGTTCCCTGCTGCACCCCCGGATAGGGAATCCAAAAGGCTGGAACAATTTGGCAAGAAGTTGTTTTCTTCCTCCAGCCTCGCACTGCGGTCTGTGAACACTGCATGTCTTTTGGGCCGTTATACCCTCTCCCTGTGATACCAGAGGAGGCGCGTGCTATTGTTTCTCAAGCAGTGAAAGATGGGAGAGATACGGCAAAGTTCACTATCCGTTGTGGGCTGGATACGACCGACTCTCTGGGCAGATCGGTTGCAACAACAGTGGCTTTACGGCGCCACGCCTGGTTACGCACTTCTGGCTTCTCGGGGGGATGTCCAACAGTCACTCATGGACATGCCCTTTGATGGCACCCGTCTCTTCGGAGACAAAGCAGACTTGGCCTTGGCCTTGGAGAGATTCAAGAATTCCCAGGCTACGGCTCAGTCCCTTGGTCTTTCCTCCACCACTCGCCCACCACAGTCTGCTTTTCGTCCCTTTCGTGGACACGGAAGGGGTGCCCTGTCACGTCCTTAACCCAGTCACTGTGCCACGCACAATGGCCAGCCTATGCGTGGCCGAGGACGCGGAATCCCACGTGGCCGTTGGACATGGAACCAGAGGTCTGTCCAGTCCATCTCTGCCCCCGCTGCAGCCTCAAAACCCTCCTAGTCCGTCCCCTCACTCCCACCCAGTTGGGGGCAGGATCCGACATCACCTGCCCCACTGGGAACATATCACCATGGACAGGTGGGTTTTGCAGATCATTCTGATGGGCTACTCCCTTCCTTTCGAATCTGCACCACTACACATGCCACCATCCTTCCATCATCTTCCGGAGGGTCATTTGGTGCTTCTCTGCCAGGAAGTCACGGCTCTCTTGGCCAAGGGAGCTATAGAAAAGGTCCCTGTGCCAGAAGTAGGTCGTGGTTCTTATTCCCGCTACTTTCTTATGCCAAAGAAGGACAAGGGCTTACGTCCTATCCTAGACCTTTGGGACCTGAACTACTTCCTCAAGAAGGAGAAATTCAAAATGCTCACCCTGGCTCAGGTTATGTCTGCCTCAGAGCCAGGAGACTGGATGGTAGCGTTGGACTTGCAGGACGCTTATTTCCACATCCCCATCCTGCCTTCCCACAGATGTAACCTACAATTCGTGGTAGGTCACGAGCACTTTCAGTTTACCGTGCTCCCTTTCGGCCTTACCAGTACCCCTCGGGTGTTCACGAAAGTGATGGTGGTGATTGCAGCTCATCTGCGCCGGTTAGGGGTTTCAGTCTTGCCCTGCCTCGATGACGTTGAAGGCGCCTTCGCCCCAGACAGTCGTCTCCCACCTTCAGACTACGGCGAACCTCCTGCATGAGCTGGGGTTCACTATAAACGTGCCGAAGTCACACCTGACTCCCTCTAGGACGCTCCCTTTCATTGGAGCTGTTCTGGATACAGTGCAATTTCAGGCATATCCTCCCGACAAGCGAGTCCAAGACATTCAGGCTATGATTCCGCTCTTTCAGCCTCGGTCTTGGGTTTCGGTGAGACTGACTCTGAGGCTGCTGGGCCTCATGGCCTCCTGCATCCTGCTAGTAACACACCCCAGATGGCATATGCGGGCTCTGCAGTGGGACCTGAAGTTACGGTGGGCGCAGCATCATGGAAATCTCTCTGGCATGGTCCAGATCTCAGAGGGGACTGCGAAAGACCTGCAGTGCTGGCTTTCGAATCCAAATTGGGTCAACGGCAGATCCCTCTTCCTTCCCCGACCAGATCTCTCTATAGTGACAGATGCGTCACCTCTGGGTTGGGGTGGCCACATGGGAGAGGCGGAGATCCGAGGCCTCTGGTCTCCGGCGGAGTCGGGGCTCCACATAAATATGCTGGAGCTCCGGGCAATCAGGCTTGCGTTGAAAGCATTCCTTCCCTCTCTCAAAGGGAAAGTGGTGCAGGTGTTCATGGACAACACTACTACCATGTGGTACTCCAACAAACAAGGCGGGGTAGGGTCCTGGACCCTTTGTCAGGAGGCACTACGCCTCTGGACATGGCTGGAACATCAGGGCATTAACCTGATGGTTCAACATCTGGTGGGCTCTCTCAATGCCAGAGCAGACAAACTCAGCCGCCGACACAGACAATCACGAATGGCGTCTCCATTCAGAGGTGGCGCAAGGTCTCTTTTTCAAGTGGGGAGAGCCTTGGTTAGATCTGTTAGCCTCAGCAGAGAACGCGCAATGTCAGCTGTTTTACGTGTTGGAGTTTCCAAGGCGGCACTTGCTCGGAGACACTTTTCGTCTCGAGTGGAACTCCGTTCTCCTTTACGCCTTCCCGCCTATTCCACTTCTGCCCAGAGTTCTCAAGAAAATCAAGTACGACCGGGCCCAAGTTATCTTGCTGGCTGCGGACTGGGCTAGGAGAGTGTGGTATCCAGAGCTATTGAGCATGTCCATTGATCCTCCACTCAGACTGCCTCTTCGAGCGGAACTTCTGTCGAAGCAGCAGGGGACGGTTCTCCACCCGAACCTGTCCAACCTCTGCCTTCATGTGTGGAGATTGAGCGGCAACAGTTGACGGCATTTGCCCTTCCATCCGAAGTCTGCAATGCTACCTTGGCAGCCAGGCATCCATCAACTAAAACTGTATACGCCTGTCGTTGGAATAAATTTGTGCCATAGTGTACCAACAAATCTGTTGATCCCCTTTCTGCCCCTCTGTCAGAGGTTCTTCTGTTCATTCTTTCTTTAGCCCAGCAGGGCTCTGCTTTGGCCACCCTTAAGAGGTATTTGTCTGCCATTTCCGCCTTTCTTAGGCTACCTGATCAGCCCTCACTCTTTGAATTTCCTATTGTGAGTAGGTTCTTAAAAGGGCTCACCCACTTATTTCCTCCCACTTCATTTATCATGCCTCAGTGGGATCTTAATCTTGTACTTACTTATTTGATGTGTACCCCCTTTGAGCCAATGCATAATTGTCCCTTGCAGCTCCTCACATTCAAAAGTGTCTTTCTGGTGGCTATCCCCTCTGCTCGCAGGGTGAGTGAGCTTCAGGCCCTTTCTTCAAAGCCTCCATACTTGTCTGTACACCCTGACATAGTGGTGTTACGCCCTAGAGCTTCCTTCCTTCCTAAGGTGGTTACACCATTTCATGTAGGCCAGTTCATCACTTTGCCTACCTTCTACGCACCCCCACATCCTTCCCATGAGGAGGAGAGACTCCACCGTCTGGACCCAAAAAGAGCGTTGGCGTTATACCTCAATCGTACTAAAGATTTCTGGGTTGACTATCAACTCTTTGTTGGCTATGTGAGTGCTAAGAAAGGGAAGGTGGTGCAAAAGCGTACCATCTCTTGATGGATGCTGCTTTGCATCAAAATGTGCTACGCTTTGGCTAAAAAGCAACCTCCTGAAGGCTTGCATGCTCATTCCACCAGAGCAACTGTGGTTCCACGTGCGTTAGCATGCGGAGTTCCTGTCCTGGATATCTGTCAGGCAGCTACGTGGGCATCCCTGCATACGTTTGCTAAGCATTACTTCCTGGATAGTCAGGTCAGTTGGGATGGCTACTTTGGTCGTTCGGTCCTGCAGGACTTTCTAGTATGATCTTGGTTTGCAGCCCACTACAGAGGATGGCATTGCTTGGGTATCCATTCTAAGGTAAGGAATCTGCAACTAGAAGTCTCTATCAGATGTACAAGTTACTTACCTCCGGTAACGAAATATCTGGTAGAGACATATTCTAGTTGAAGATTCCTTACCGCCCACCCATCCTCCCCGCTTGCAAACTGATTTCTAGGGACAGGGATTCCCCCTTTCAGGTCCTTAGCTCTGGCGCACCAATCTCAGTTTTCTTAGCGGCTCTGCGCTCTGGCGTGGAAAGTCGTTAAAAGAAACTGACGTCACTGCACGAGGGCTGTGTCTATGTACTACTCCCGACGTCTTCACGGTGACCACGACGCCTGCGGAGTCAACCAGCACCACCTACTGATGCGCAAGGGTATTCCTCGAAGAAAAATCTCCAGATCCAGTCTGACGCCTGGGGAAAATTCTAAGGTAAGGAATCTGCAACTAGAATATGTCTCTACCAGATATTTTGTTACCGAAGGTAAGTAACTTGTACATTTAGGGGCGACCCAGAACCCAGAAAATCAGATTCCTGCATCCTACAACAAGGACAACTGCTGACCAGTGACCTCTGAGGACTACCCTGAACTCGAAGGACTAAGAAACTCCTGAGAACAGCGGCACTGTTCAAAAACTGCAACAACTTTGCAACTTTAAAGCTACTTTCTAAGAACTCTCTCTTACCACCGAAAGCGTTAAACTTCTCACTCTGCACCCGATACCCCCGGCTCTAGCTCCATAGAACTAACTCTGCAGAGAGGACTCCCAGGCGACTACAATGACGTGAGTACTCTGTCGACTCCCCTGCACCCTCACTGCAACGCCTGCAGAGCGGATCCAGAGGCTCCCCCTGACCGTGACTGCCTGGTAACAAGGAACCCGACGCCTGGTCTAAGCACTGCACCTGCAGCCCCCAGGACTGAGAGGAACCACCTTCCAGTGCAGGAGTGACCAGCAGACGGCCCTCTTATTAGCCCAGTCGGTGGCTGGCCCAAGAAGCCCCCCCTGTGTCCTGCCTGCATCACCTAAGTGACCCCTGGGTCCCTCCATTGCTTTCAATAGCAAACCCGACACCTACTTTGCCTACTGCACCCGGTCGCCCCTGTGCCACTGAGGGTGTATTTTGTGTGCCTGTTTGTGTCTTCTCCCCCACCCCCCCAGTGCCCCGCCCTGGTCTGCTCCCTGAGGACGAAGGTACTTACCTGCTAGCAGACTGGAACCGGAGCACCCCTGTTCTTCATAGGCGCATGTGTGTTTTGGGCCCTCCTTTGACCTCTTCACCTGACCGGCCCTGTGTTGCTGGTGGTGTGGCTTTGGGGTTGCCTTGAACCCCCAACAGTGGGCTGCCTATGCCCAGGAGACTGACTGTGTAAGTGCTTTACTTACCTGAGAAAACTAACCAAACCTACCTCCCCAGGAACTGTTGATTTTCGCAGTGTCCTCTTTTAAAATAGCTTATTGCCATTTTAACCTAAACTGTGTGTACTACTGTTTAAAATCAAAGTTCTGTACTTACCTGTGTGAAGTACCTTGCACTTTATGTACTTACCTCAAATCCTGAATCTTGTGGTTCTAAAGTAAATTAAGAAAATATATTTTTCTATATAAAAACTATTGGCCTGGAGTTAAGTCTTTGAGTGTGTGTTCCTCATTTATTGCCTGTGTGTGTACAACAAATGCGTAACACTACCCTCTGATAAGCCTACTGCTCGACCACACTACCACAGAATAGAGCATCAGTATTATCTAATTTTGCCACTACCAATTTCTAAGGGTAACCCTTGGACTCTGTTCACACTATATCTCACGTTGAGATAGTATATGCAGAGCCAACTTCCTACATTGTTGAATCAGTGGTGGGGTCTAAGAATTTGCATTTGCTGGACTACTCAGCCAATACCTGATCACACGACAAAAATTCAAAAAATTGTCATTAGAAATTGATTTTTGCAATTTTAACCATTTTTCAACATTTTTAAAAGACCTGCTAGGGCCTTGTGTAAGTCCCTGTTAGCATTTCTTTTAGAGTTTAAAAGTTTGGATTTAAGTTCTAGAAGTAGTTCTTAGATT
This sequence comes from Pleurodeles waltl, assembly GCF_031143425.1. Classification (NCBI taxonomy): domain Eukaryota; kingdom Metazoa; phylum Chordata; class Amphibia; order Caudata; family Salamandridae; genus Pleurodeles; species Pleurodeles waltl. Next base: position 982,865,858 of record NC_090437.1, read on the forward strand.
CTTAAAAAGTAATCCCAACTTTTAGAGTGATAATGTCTAATACAGATAAGATGGTGATGGAACTCAACCTCACCCCTTACCTGCATCTATGGATGTCAGAGTTAAGATCTTTCTGTAAACTGAAAACAATAAAAACTGGGTCCAACCCTACCAAAGTAAAGCTCCAGGAGTTCACAAGGGACCACCTCTCTGAGGATAATCCTTCAGATGGGGAAGTTAGTGAACAGGAGAATGAATTCCCCCTCCTGTCCTAACCAAGGAGAACAGGGTTCATCAAACCCTGACTCCACAAATCATAGTCAGAGAGACTGGTTCTTCCGCAGGGGAGACCATTACCTCTGGAAGCATTGAGAGCAGCCTCAATGAAGAGGACCTCCTGTTAGCCAGGATGGCCGAAAGATTGGCTTTGGAGAAGCAGCTCCTAGCCATGGAAAGGGAAAGACAAGAGATGGGTTTAACTCCCATCAATGGTGGCAGCAACATAAATAGGGTCAGAGAAAATACTGACATCCTAAAAGTCCCCAAAGGGATTGTAACAAAATATGAAGATGGTGATGACATCACTAAATGGTTCACAGCTTTTGAGAGGGCTTGTGCAACCAGAAAAGTAAACAGATCTCACTGGGGTGCTCTCCTTTGGGAAATGTCCACTGGAAAGTGTAGGGATAGACTTCTCACACTCTCTGGTAAAGATGCAGACTCCTATGAACTTATGAAGGCTACGCTGATTGAGGGCTTTGGATTCTCAACTGAGGAGTACAGGATTAGGTTCAGGAGGGCTCAAAAATCCTCAAGCCAAACCTGGGTTGATTTTGTTGACTTCTCAGTCAAAACACTAGATAGTTGGATAACTTGCAGTGGGGTAAATGATTATGAATGGCTGTATAACTTGTTTATGAAATTGCAACAACATCTGGTAGACCTAGGTCCAATTTCTTCCCAAGAATTGGGAAAGAAGGCAGACCACTGGGTCAAGACTAGGGTGACCAAGACTTCCACAGGGGGTGACCAAAAGAAAGGGGTTACAAAGCCTCCCCAAGGGAAGAGTGGTGAGACATCCAAGGGCAAAAGTAAAGCGTCTTCTACAGGGCCCCAAAAACCTGCTCAGCAGGGTGGGCCCAGAGCCTCTTCACAGTCCACAAATGGGTACAGGGGAAAAACCTTGATCCCAAGAAGGCCTGGTGTCGAATCTGTAGCCAGCATGGATAGCAAACTAGACACAAGGCCTGTCTCCAAAAGTCCCACAACAAATACTACTCCAGTTAGCACTGGAATAGCCAGTCTCCAGGTGGGATCAACAGTGTGCCCAGAGCAAATAAGGGTTCACAGTGAAGCTACATTAGTCTCTGAGGGTAGGGTGGATTTAGCCACACTTGCTGCCTGGCCGCCTAACATGCAAAAATACAGGCAGCAGCTCTTAATCAATGGGACTAGAGTAGAAGCCTTGATACAGGAGGCAGTGTCACAATGGTGACAGACAAACTGGTTTCCCCAGGATAGTACCTGGCTGGACAGACATATCCAGTTACTAATGTTGACAATCAAGCTAATGTACATCACATGGCAATGGTAACTTCAGAATGGGGAGGGATCACTGGCTTGAAACAGGTGGTAGTCTGCAATTCCAGTAGAATGTCTGCTAGGGAATGATGTGGAGTCCTCAGCATGGGCCGAGGTAGAGCTCAAGACCCATGCAGCCATGCTGTGTATCCCTGAACTGGTGTGTGTCAAGACAAGGGCCCAGAGCAGGGCTCAGGGTGAAAAAGAAGTATTGGAGTCTGGAATAATGGCCCAACCTTCCAAAAGAAAAGGAAAGAAGACTGGGGAACCAGCTTCAACACAGCACAAGAAACCGAACCTTTCTTCCCAGGAAGATGTTCTATTATCTGAGGAAACTGAGTCCATGGAGCTGGAGCCTTACCAGGTTGAGCTCTTGGGCCCAGGGGGACCCTCAAGGGAACGGCTGTGTGAGGGGCAATAAACTTGTCCCTCTCTTGAAGGCCTAAGACCCGCAAGCAGCTGAGCAAGAAAAAGGAACTGTCAGTGGAACCCACAGGGTCTATTGGGAAGATGGACTCCTTTACACTGAGGCAAGAGATCCAAAACCTGGTGCCACTGGGAGAGTGGTAGTGCCTCAGGAGTTTAGGGAGTTCATTCTGACCTTAGCCCATGGCATTCCCCTTGCTGGGCATTTGGGGCAAACCAAGACGTGGGAGAGATTAGTCAACCATTTCTATTGGCTAAATATGTCCCAGAAGGTAAAGGAATTTTGTACCTCCTGTGTCACCTGTCAAGCCAGTGGTAAAACAGGTGGCCATCCAAAGGCCCCCCTCATTCTACTTTCAGTGGTGGGGGTCCCCTTTGAAAGACTGGGAGTGGACACAGTGGGTCCACGTGAGCCTCCCACAGCATCAGGGAACCAGTGTATCCTGGTGGTAGTGGATCATGCTACCAGGTACCCTGAAGCAATTCCCCTTAGGTCCACTACTGCCCCTGCAGTAGCTAAAGCACTCATTGGTATTTTTACCAGAGTGGGATTTCCTAAGGAGGTGGCTTCTGACAGAGGTACCAACTTCTTGTCCGTTTACCTGAAACACATGTAGAATGAGTGTGGGGTGACTTAAAAATTCACCACACCATACCATCCACAAACCAATGGTCGTGTGGAGAGATTTAACAAGACATTGAAGGGCATGATCATGGGGCTCCCTGAAAAACTCAAAAGGAGATGGGATGTCCTCTTGCCATGCCTGCTTATCGCCTGCAGAGAGGTGCCACAGAAGGGAGTAGGGTTTTCCCCCCTTTGAGCTTCTGTTTGGCCATCCTGTTAGGGGACCACTAGCTCTTGTGAAAGAAGGCTGGGAGAGACCTCTTTATGAGCCTAACAAGATGTGGTGGACTATGTGCTAGGCCTATGTTCAAGGATGGCAGAGTACATGGAAAAGGCAAGCAAAAACCTTGAGGCCTGCCAACAACTCCAGAAGTTGTGGTATGACCAAAAGGCTGCTATGGTTGAGTTTCAGCCAGGGCAGAAAGTCTGGGTTTTGGAGCCTGTGGCTCCCAGGGCACTTCAGGACAAATGGAGTGGCCCTTACCCAGTACAAGAGAAAGAGAGTCAGGTCACCTACCTGGTGGACCTAGGCACTAGCAGGACCCCCAAGAGGGTGATCCATGTTAACCACCTTAAACTCTCATGACAGGGCAGATGTAAACATGTTAATGGTTACATATGAGGACCAGGTGATTTCCTCTCCACTGACCCTTAAGATGGCTCAGTAGATGGAGTGATCTATTCAGACGCCCTCTCTGGCTAGACTGCAGGCAAGTCCTCCAGCAGTTTTCTGAGCTCTTATCCTTGACCCCTGGTCAGACACACCTGTGTACCCATGATGTGGACACAGGAGACAGTATGCCTGTCAAGATTAAATATTCAGACAGTCTCATCAAGTTAAGGGAAGCATCAAAGTGGAAGTCCACAAGATGCCGGAGTTGGGAGTGATTGAGCACTCTAACAGTCCCTGGGCTAGCCCAGTGGTCTTGGTTCCCAAACCTCACACCAAAGATGGCAAGAAAGACATGAGGTTTTGTGTGGACTACAGAGGGCTCAACTCTGTCACCAAGACAGATGCTCACCCCATCCCAAGGGCAGATGAGCTCATAGACCAATTAGGTGCAGCCAAATACTTAAGTACCTTTGACTTGACAGCAGGGTACTGGCAAATAAAAATGGCAACTGGAGCAAAAGAGAAAACCGCATTCTCTACACCTGATGGGCACTACCAGTTTACTGTGATGCCCTTTGGCTTAAAGAATGCCCCTGCCACCTTCCAAAGGTAAGTGAATCAAGTCCTTGCTGGCTTGGAGTCCTATAGTGCAGCTTATCTTGATGATATTGCTGTCTTTAGCTCCAACTGGCAGGATCACCTGGTCCACCCGAAGAAGGTTTTGAAGGCCCTGCAAGCATCAGGCCTCTCTATCAAGGAAATTAAATGTCGTCACATAGGGCAGGTTACTGTGGTTTACTTGGGACACCTTATAGGTGGAGGCCAAGTTCAGCCACTCCAACCCAAGATCCAGACTATTCTGGACTGGGTAGCTCCAAAAACCCAGACTCAAGTCAGGGCATTCCTTGGCTTGACAGGGTACTATAGGAGGTTTGTGAAGGGATATGGATCAATAGTGACATCCCTCACAGAACTGACCTCTAAGAAAATGCCCAAGAAAGTTAACTGTACCATGGACTTTCAAAAGGCGTTTGACACCCTGAGCAAGCTATGTGTACAGCACCAGTTTTGAAAGCTCCAGATTATTCTAAGCAGTTCATAGTGCAGACTGATGCCTCTGAGCATGGGACAGTAGCAGTCCTGTCCCATACAAATGATGATGACCTTGACCAGCCTGTTGCTTTTATTAGCAGGAGGTTACTCCCCAGGGAGCAGCGTTGGAGTGCCATTGAGAGGGAGGCCTTTGCTGTGGTTTGGTCCCTGAAGAAGTTGAGACCATACCTTTTTGGTACTCACTTCACAGTTCAAACTGACCACAGACCTCTCAGATAGCTGATGCAAATAAAAGGAGAAAATCCTAAACTGTTGAGGTGGTCCATATCCCTACAGGGAATGGACTTTGTAGTGGAACACAGACCTGGGAATGCCCACGCCAATGTTGATGGCCTTTCCAGGTTCTTCCACTTAGAAAATGAAGACTCTCTTGGGAAAGGTTAGTCTCATCCTCTTTCATTTGGGGGAGGTGGGAGGGGGTGGGGGTTGTGTAAGGAAATGCCTTCTTTGGCATGGTTACCCCCTGACCTTTTGCCTTTTGCTGATGCCAATTATGATTGAAAATACACTGGGACCCTGGTAACCAGGCCCCAGCACCAGTGTTCTTTCCCTAAACTGTACCTTTGTTCCCACAACTGGCACAGCCCTGGCACACAGACAAGTCCCTTGTAAATGGTGCCCCTGGTACCAAGGGCCCTGTGGCCAGGGAAGGTCTCTAAGGGCTGCAGCATGTCTTATGCCATCCTAGGGACCCCTCACTCAGCACATGCACACTGCCTCACAGCTTGTGTGTGCTGGTGGGGAGAAAATGACTAAGTCGACATTACACTCCCCTCGGGGTGCCATGCCCACCTCTCACTGCCTGTGGCATAGGTAAGTCACCCCTCTAGCAGGCCTTACAGCCCTAAGGCATGGTGCACTATTCCACAGGTGAGGGCATAAGTGCATGAGCACTATGCCCCTACAGTGTCTAAGCAAAACCTTAGACATTGTAAGTGCAGGGTAGCCATGAAGAGTATATGGTCTGGGAGTCTGTCAATTACAAATTCCACAGTTCCATAATGGCTACACTGAAATCTGTGAAGTTTGGTATCAAACTTCTCAGCACAATAAATGCACACTGATGCCAGTGTGGAATGTATTGTAAAATACACCCAGAGGGCATCTTAGAGATGCCCCCTGAATACCAGTCTGACTCCTACTGCTAGGCTGACCAGTTTCTGCCAGCCTGCCACAACCACATGAGTTTCTGGCCACATGGGGTGAGTGCCTTTGTCACTCTGTTTATATGTGAAACATATAGGAGAGAGACATGCTTGTTTAGAGCCTGGGCACAAACACCCACAATATCACAAAAATTAAGCTAATACAAAATGTATTCTAAATCAAACAGTGATACAAAAACCATATAATATAAAGATCTTGTTATAACTCAAATAAAGACACAAGGACAAACAGTTGATAATCAACACCATACCTCACTCAAACCACATTCGTACAAAGACAACAGAACGGATTTCAAAACACAAATTAAATTTACAAATAAATTACAAAATGCCATGTATTACTCCTTATTTTTTTTATCTAAACTGATATCAAATACTTTCAAACAGTTCATCAAATATAAACAGAAAAATAAATACAATTAATACTTTAAACCAGCCTCAAACTTGATACTCATAGTCTTGGGGCCGGCCACAGCGTAACCGAACTGAAATTGTACTGGCACGTATTGGTAGGCCTTCCTTGATGTTCCTTATTTAAAATTCATTAGTTAGCCAACAGGTACGACACTATCCTTGCTGTCCCATATTTAAAGTCCTTTGGTCAGCCATAGAGAAAGGTGCCATGTTGAAAGTCCTATGGCCAGCCACACAAAAGAATGCCTAGGAACAAAGCCTGTACTGGGTGGAGGTGCTTCTCACCTCCCCCTGCAGGAACTGTAACACCTGGCGGTGAGCCTCAAAGGCTCACCCCTTTTGTTACAGCGCCCCAGGGCATCCCAGCTAGTGGAGATGCCCACCCCTCTGGCCACTGCCCCCACTTTTGGCGGCAAGGCTGGAGGAGATAATGAGAAAAACAAGGAGGAGTCACCCACCAGGCAGGACAGCCCCTAAGGTGTCCTGAGCTGAGGTGACCCCTGCCTTGAGAAATCCTCCATCTTGAGTTTGGAGGATTCCCCCAATAGGATTAGGGATGTGCCCCCCTCCCCACAGGGAGGACGCACAAAGAGGGTGTAGCTTCCCTCAAGGACATTAGCCACTGCCCCACAAACCTAAACACACCCCTAAATTCAGTATTTAGGGGCTCCCCAGATCCCAGGAAATCAGATTCCTGCAACCTGAAGAAAGAAGGACTGCTGACCTACAAGCCTGCAGAGAAGGAGGAAGACAACTGCTTTGGCCCCAGCCCTACTGGCCTGTCTCCAACTTCGAAAACCTGCTCCAGCGACGCATCCGACAGGGACCAGCGACCTCTGAAGCCTCAGAGGACTGCCCTGGATTACAGGACGAAGAAACTCCTGTGAACAGCGGCCCTGTTCAAAACCAGCTGCTTCTTTGCAACAAAGAACCAGCTTCCAAAGACTTCACGTTTCCCACCGGAAGCGTGAGATTCTACACTCTGCACCAGACGCCCCTGGCTCGACCTGCAGAAAACCAACACCTCAGGGAGGACTCCCCGGCGACTACGAGTCCGTGAGTAACCAGAGACGACCCCCCTGATCCCCTACAGCGACGCCTGCAGAGAGAATCCAGAGGCTCCCCCTGACCTTGACTGCCTGTAACAAGGGACCCCACGCCTGGAACCAACACTGGACCCGCAGCCCCCAGGACCTGAAGGAACTGAACTTCGACGCAGGAGTGACCCCCCAGGCGACCCTCTGCCTTCCCCAGGTGGTGGCTGTCCCGAGAAGTCCCCCCTGTGCCTGCCTGCACTGATAAAGTGACCCCCGGGTCCCTCCATTGAAACTTATACAAAACCTGACGCCTGCTTTGCACACTGCACCCGGCCGCCCCTGTGCCGCTGAGGGTGTGTTGTGTGCCTACTTGTGTCCCCCGTCCCAGCCCCCCCAGTGCTCTACAAAATCCCCCTGGTCTGCCCCCCGAGGACGCAGGTACTTACCTGCTGGCAGACTGGAGCCGGAGCACCCCTGTTCTCCATAGGCACCTCTGCACCTGACCCGCCCTGAGCTGCTGGTGTGGTAACTTTAGGGTTGCCTTGAACCCCCAACGGCGGGCTGCCTATGCCCCAGAACTGAGACTTGTAAGTGTTTTACTTACCTCCTAATCTAACCTTTACTTACCTCCCCCAGGAACTGTTGATTTTTGCACTGTTTACTTTGAAAATAGCTTATTGCCATTTTTACAAAGACTGTACATCATATTGTTTTCATTCAAAGTTCCTAACGTATCTAAGTGAAGTACCTTACATTTAAAGTATTAACTGTAAATCTTGAACCTGTGGTTCTTAAAATAAACTAAGAAAATATATTTTTCAATATAAAAACCTATTGGCCTGGAGTAAGTCTTTGAGTGTGTGTTCCTCATTTATTGCCTGTGTATGTACAACAAATGCTTAACACTACCCTCTGATAAGCCTACTGCTCGACCACACTACCACAGCATTAGAGCATTAGAATTATCTACTTTTGCCACTATCTTACCTCTAAGGAGAACCCTTGGACTTTGTGCACACTATTTCTTACTTTGAAATAGTATATACAGAGCCAACTTCCTGCACTGTTCATTAGTCAACATGTTTCGGCCGTTTCCTGCTGCCCCTTAGGGTTAATCGGCCTTCATCGGGACCTCCACAGGTCTGTTATTACTCTCCCCTACCTGTCATAGATCAGGGCTTATATCACTCTGTGTATCCGAGAACATTTCTCCCTGATCGTATACACACTTGGCATTATTTGTAATGTAAAGGGTACAGAACCAGAAAATCACACAGGCAAATATTATTGCAATGTGAAATCTTCCCCTTCCAGCGTCTCCCTACCATCCCCCCCGCAAAATATTTTTTTGTTATCTATTTGTCCACATATCCATGCAGATGTGTGCATTTAATCCCCATCTCTCAAAATATATACTTTCCACCTTGAGATATCCCCGTAGTTTACACCATCACCCAGCGAACAGGGATAATAAAATTAAGGAAGGGGCTGTTCCTGAGACAGTTTTATGTTCTTTTTTTTGTTCTGGTGCTCTGTTGTGTTTTATGTTGTTGCGTTACATTTTTTGTTCCCCACCCTTACTCATCTACTCCAACATGGGTTTACGTAGGAGTGTGTTAGCAGCAGCCCAATGATGAAGCATGCCACAATAAGTGGGTGAAGGCAGTTTTTCACACTAGTGGTCACCCACCCCTGCGGGGGGTGGATACTCTGGCATGGCTGAATGAGCTAGTGCCCATATTATGTCCTTACCAAACCTTGGGCATAATGAGTAGACAGAGTAGCCGTTTTAATACATATGCTGGACACTGGTCAACACAAGTTTCACAGCTACATGATGGCCACACTGAACCCTGGGTTGTTTGGTATCAAACAACTCAGAATGATAAATCCAAACTGTACCAGTATTGGATTTATTACTAAATGTACCCAAGGGTCACCTTAAAGGTGCCCCCTGCAAAAGCTAACTACCATGGCATGGTTTCTAACCAGCCTGCCACCTCCAGACGGCTAATCTACAACCTTGGGGTGAGAGATTCTTCTCTCTGGGTTGCAGAAAAAGCCTTTCCTGGAAAGAGGTGATAACACCCCCTCTATCAGGAATGTGCACTGTCCTGGCAGCGAGCTTCAAAGTGCCTACCGACTTTTAAACTCGACCTCCAGGTTTGCTGCTAGCAGCAAAGGGTCGCCTTGTTGGAAACCCCCACTATTGGGGGGAGCAACGGTGGGAAATTGAAACTTAGGACAGGGGGAGTGGCCCTCCCTAGCTTGCACCAACCCAAGGTGTTTCATGCGAGGTGGACCCTCCATTTCATTTTTCTTCATCTTAGATGGAAGGAAAATAGCCAATCAGGTGTAGGGATGTGGCCTCTGCCAAAGGAAGTGATCACTTAGTGGGTGGGTCACTACCGGGTTCCCCCCCCAAAACACCCACTAAATACGGTATTTACTGGGCATCCCTAGACCAGGAAATGAGTTTCGAAGGACAAAAGAAGACCAGCAACAAGAAGATCTGAAGCACAAGAACGGTGGCCCTGCTGCATCAAAGAAAAGGAGATAACCCTGCTTGCTGCACCCAGGACCCGACAATCGCTGCTGAGGAGCTGCTGGACAGTTGGTCAACTCTAGAAAAACCCCAGAGGGCCTCCAGGCTTTGCCAATTACCAGATGACTTCCCCCAGAGTGGAGATTCCACTCTAAACTTTCAAGGAACCAGCAAGCCAGTGAGGGTCACTTCAGTGACCAGCCGCTAACTCCAGAACCAGATGGCACAGATGGATCATGAAGACAACCCCTACCAGTGTGCCAAGTTTGGTGGCACTGCACCCTCCAGTGGCTAATCCATGGCAATGCCCTGGGTATTGTTCAGCCAACTTCGACACCAAGAAAAATAGCCCGAGTGGGGTTGCAAAAGGACCAGGAGGAAGCCCCAGTCGAGGGACTTTGGAAGCAACCCAGATCTCCTGCCAGAGTGCTGCAGTTGTCCTGTAAATGTCCCTTGAACCAACTTACCTCCTGCTCCTTGCGCACAGCTCCTGGCTCATTGATTCGCTCTGCATCCGGCCATCCTGTGCCCTGCACCAAAGAACTGACTGTGCTCTAAGGGTCGCCCATCCCTTGCAACCTCAACACTCCAAGAAGACCCCCAGGATTCACTGTTAAACTTATCTGTGCAGTGTTTTCCAAGTGGTCCCTCGCAGTGGCCCTGCACCACCTCCAGAGACCTGCTCCCGATGGAACCGGGAGTTGCACAAACTTCTCCAGCTGGCACAGTGTGCCCACAGACAACCTCGACCAACCTGCAAAAGAAGAACTTTGTAAAACAACTGTATGATTGTATATGTATTTTTAAAGGTAATCCATTAATTCCTATGGTACGTAATTACGCCCAAAAAGACTACTATTATTAAACTTCAAAAATTGCTTACTCAAATCTGCACAGTGTGCTTAGCTTTGCACACTACATAGAGAGCCATCCTCCTACAACACATTTCCCTTGCAGGAAATTCTTTGTTTTGCCTTCCTCTGCTTGAGCCAGGATCACCAGCAGGAGGGCAGAACAGTGTCTAGGGTCAGCAGCAGTGTGGGCTGTCAGCCAGAGTCCGCCAAGGCTGCACAGGCAGAAGGAACCCCCACAGTATAGGGGATCATGCAACTAACACTGGAATCAGTATAGTTGAATGCTTCCAGCATGTTTCCTACCAAACATGCCTAGGTTCAGAGAAGCCACTATGTAGTTGGACCACTTCTGCTGACCAGTATCCACTCCATACCTTAAGATGTCTTTCTCGCACTTACAAAGCCCAAGGAATGGAGTCTGGGGTTTGTAGGGGTACCCTGGTCTTGCAAGGGTACCCTAAAACGTAGGGAAATGCACCCTGCCCCTGGGCTGAAGGGCCTGCCAGAGGGGTGACTTACAGTGTCTAAGTGCAGTGACAGGAATATAAAGCAAGTCATATCCAAAGTAAAAAGGTGCATGCACCATTTCACGCAGGCTGCAATGGCAGGCCTTCAGACAGTTTGCATGGGCTCCCATGGGTAGCATAATATATGCTGCAGCTCATGGGAGACCCCTGATGTACCAATGCCCTGGGTACCTAAGTACTACACAGGAGAAGTAGCATTCTCGCTCTAAGCCTCTGTCTTCAGAGCCTGTCTCTGGGTCAACTCTGCGTCTCCCCGAGTGTAGGAAGCTGGCTCTGTATATACCATATCAAAATGAGATATAGTGTGCACAGAGTCCAGGGGTTCCCCAAGAGGTTTGACAGAGGCAATAATAGACCATACTAATGCTCTATTTGTGGTAGTGTGGTCGAGCGAGCAGTTAGGCTTATTAGAGGGTAATGTTAAGCATTTGTTGTACAAACACAAGCAATAAGTGAAAACACACACTCAATGACTTGACTTCAGACCAATAGGTTTTTATATAGAAAAATATATTTTGTTAATTTATTCCTAGAACCACAAGATTCATTTAGCAGGTAAGTACATTAAATGAAAGGTACTTTGCATAGTAATACTTAGAACTTTGAATGGAATTAACAATGTACGCAGTTTTCTTTAAAATGGCAAAAAGCTATTTTAAAAGTGGACACTGCCATGTTCAACAGTTCCTTGGGGGAGGTAAGTAAAGTACAGTTTTTGAGTTAAGTAACAAACTTACGGGTTCAGTCTCCAGGGCATAGGCAGCCCACCGCTGGGGGTTCAAGATAACCCCAAACACCCAGCACCAGCAACACAGGGTCGGTTAGGTGCAGAGGTCAAACAGGAGCCAAAATATCATGGGCCCCTATGCAGACAGGGGGTACTCCGGTTCCGAGCTGCTTGCAGGTAAGTACCCGCGTTGTCAGAGGGCAGACCAGGGGTGTTTAGAGGAGCACTGGGGGGCCCCAAGTAGGCACCAAACACGCACCCTCAGCGGCACGGGGTCGGCAGGGTGCAAACAGGGCGTCGGGTTCCCAATAGAACTCAATGGGCAGACCTGGGGGTCACTTAGGCGCTGCAGGCAAGGCACAGTGGGGCTTCTCGGGCAAGCCACCGACTGGACAGGGAGGATGGCTGCCTGCTGGTCACTTCTGCACCGGTGGTCGGTTTCTCTCGAGTCTGGGGGCTCTGGGTGCAGTGCTTCTCCATGCGTCGGAGATCTTTGTCCCGGGCAGTCGCGGTCTGGGGGTCCTCGGGATTCCCTCTGCAGGCATCATCGTAGAGGGGTGGAGAGGTCAGCCCAGGGTGGGCACTTGGTCAGAATCACCTGGGGGGTCCTCTCTGGCTGGTTGGTTCCTCTGGACACGGGCCAGGGGCATCTGGTGCAGAGTAGTTTTGGACTCTGGAGTGAGGTGGGAGTCCCTTTAAAGATGGTTGCTTTTACTTCTTGTTGGACAGGGCTGCTGTCCACAGGAGTTTCTTGGTCCTCAGTGATGCAGGCAGTCCCCTGGAGGATTTTCAGGGGTCGCTGGTCTCGTAGAATGCATCGCTTTTCTCTTGCAGGGTCTTTGAAGCAAGAGACAGTCCAGTAGGGCTGGGGCCGAGTCAGTTGTTGTCTCCTTCGCTTCTCTGTAGGGTTTTCAACTCAGCAGTCCTTCTTTCTTGAGGTCATCAGGAAATCTGAGGAGCTGGGTTCAGGGTCGCCCCTAAATACTAAATTTAGGGGTGTTTTAAGGACAGGAGGCAGTAAACAATGGCCCTGAGGGTGGCTATACCCTCCTAGTGCCCACTCCCTCTGGGGAGTGGGATACATCCGTATCCCTATCCCTATTGGTCCTACTCCTCCAAAGCAAGATGGAGGATTTCTCAAGGAGAGTGGTCACTTCAGCTCTGTTACCTTAGGGGTGGTCCTGGCTGAGAGGGTGACTCCTCCTTGTTTTTCTCATTATCCCTCTGGACTTGCCACCAAAAGTGGGGGCTTGTCCAGGGGGTGGGCCTCTCCACTAGCTGTAGTGCCCTGGGGTGCTGTAACACCAGGCTTCAGCCTTTGAGCACCTCCACCCAGGGCAGTCTTTGTTTCTGACCGCAGAGTGCACAAAGGCACTCACCCCATGTGGTCAGAAACTCGTCTGGAGGTGGCAGGTTGGCACAGACTGGTCAATCCTACACTACCAGGCTGGCTGACTTACAGGGGGCATCTCTAAGCTGCCCTCTGGGTGCATCTTTCAATAAATCCCACACCGGCATCAGTGTTAGTTTATTGTGCTGAGAAGTTTGATACCAAACTTCCCACTATTCAGTGTTTAGCCATTATGGTGCTGTGGAGTTTGTAATGACGAACTCCCAGACCATATACTCAGTATGGCTGCCCTGCACTTACAATGTCTAAGAATTGACTTCGACATTGTAGGGGCATAGTGCTCATGCAGCTATGCCCTCACCTGTGGTATAGTGCACCATGCCTTAGGGCTGTAAGGACTGTTAGAGGGGTGACTTACCTATTCCACAGGCAGTAGTTTGTGGACATGGCACTCTGAGGAGAGTGCCATGTTGACTTTGTCTTTTCTCCCCAGTAGCACACACAAGCTGCAAGGCAGTGTGCATGTACTGAGTGAGGGGCCCCTTAGGATGGCATACTATATGCTGCATCCCTTTAGGGACCCTCCCTGGCCACAGGTCCCTTGGTACCAGGGGTACCTTTTGCAAGGGACTTAACTGTGTGCCAGGGCTGTGCCAATTGGGTAACAAAGGTACAGTGTCTTGGAAAGAACACTGGTGCTGGGGCCTGGTTAGCAGGGTCCCAGCACACTTCCAATCAAAGCTGGCATCAACACTAGACAGAAAGTGAGGGGGTAACCATGCCAACAGTGGCATTTTCCTACACCGAGTTACCGGGAGCTGTAGCCACCGCTGCCCAATTAAAGAAAATTTACGGGGCCATGCACCTTGTCTTTGGGCAGTCTGGCCCTGTCGGGCAGTGTTCGGGCCCCGCATGGTTGTATGGGGCCGCTTTGGGTCCAGCTCTGGAAGCTTCGGCCTCCGCTCCGAGGAGCACACAGGGATCTGCTTCCAGTTTTAGATCAGCGTCAGTTGTACCACCTTCCCTGATGACTGTTCCGGTGTCAACGCTCATGACGCCGCCTGGGCCCACGGGTGGCTTCCACCCTATACTCATTGCTGACTCCTACATGGAGCCGGAGCGGCGGCACTCAACTCCAATTCCGACTTCAGCGGGAACCTTGGTCCTTAGATCAGATCCTGACCCTTATTCTTATGGGTATGAAATATCGGTGACAGTATTGATGCGTCGCTGGACATTTTAGAATACCAGCTTGAAGACCTTATGGACTGGGCTCAGGAACTGGGTAAAGCCAGCGATCTGGACACCTCCTCTGATGCTGGTATGCTTTCTTCTCTTACTGTGGCTGCGGAGGAGGGGCTTCCTACTTCATGGTGGTGCAGCAAGAGGTCGAGGTCATGGACCTCAAGCTGCCTTTGGTGGCTGTCAGGGCCAATCTCCTGACTGAGATGCTACATCCTGGGGCTTCCACACCAGAACCTCTTTTGCCCTTCAATGAAGCCCTCACGGATGTCCTACTGGGGACCGGGTCGAAACCCAGCACAGGGGCTCCTGTCATTAAGACAATAGCTCGCCACCATAGGCTTTCCTGACCCAACATCCCACCCGAGAACTTGGTCATCCAAGCCTCAACGTCCCATTGCGCATTCCCTTCCGCTCCCCGGATAGGGAATTAAAAATGCTGGACCACCTTCACAAGAAGTTGTTTTCTTTCTCCAGTATTGGATCTTTCATAGATTCACATGCTTGAATCATCCCCGTCGTTGAGGTGGGAGCCTCACGGTAAACTTAAATATATAAAAAGCAGTAAGTCAGTAAAAGTAAAACCAGTAGGCCCTAGTAGGCCTCATAGGGTATTTTACAGTCTATCCACTTTGTTTTGTGAAAAGACCCAAACTTGAGTATCAACCAATCAGGATTCAGCCCCTCCCAAACACTCCCAACAGAGGCTGAATTCCCTCAGATTTTCTACCGCACGTCGTGTGAAGGGAGTCTCCCTGAGCTCTGCTCAGTTTTTTTCCTATTTTATGACTGAAGATTGTTTTTTCTCTCAGGAAACTAGTTACAACTTTACTATGTCTGAAAAGGCAAAGAAGGGTCTGTTCAGAGACTGTGACAACTGTGGGAAGAAGAGACTACATATTGATGACCCCCACAAGAAGTGTATTTACTGCCTTCATCCAGACCATAAGGTGAGAGACTGCAAAATCTGTCGCACCTTTAGTCAAAAAACCCTCAAAGACCGAGAGGGTAGACTTCTCTTATGGCTGCAAAAACAGAAAGCCTTAGAGCATCCTTCATCAGACAGCGAAGAGTCACCACAAACTTCTCGCCCTCAGAAAAGAACAGGTGAGAGAGATAGAGGTGCGGATGAACCACCAAGAAAAATGCACAAAAAGACAAAACAAGTCTTAACTGAAGAGGCAGTTAAACATGGACCAAAAAAGGTTCATTCAGAACCTACTACGCCGTTACACCGGAAAAGCACCTCAAAGAAACCATCCCTGTCTCTGTCACCACAAAAAGAGCCAGAAAAACTATTTTCGGTGAAAAAACAACCGTCGACGACCGCCCCGTCGACGACAGTGTCGACGGTAACAGCGACCACGGTATCGTCGACGTTCACAACACCATCCTCACCGATGATTATGACGTCGTCGCCGTTGTCATCGACAACGATTATTACTGCAAAAATCTTCAAAAGAGCTTCGTCGGCAACCACAGCGTCGACAGCGGAGGCCTCCTGGGTTCACAAATCATCCAGGGCACTCCCATCTACGCAAGATACGTCGGCGAAGCGACCGTCGTCGGTAAAATACCCGTCGACGAAGGGACCGTCGACTAAGGACCCATTGACAAAGACGCAGTCATGGACGGAAGCGTCGACGAGAGACCCGTCGACGACAGTACCGTCGACGAGGGAATCGTCGACGAGGGAACTGTCGACGAGGGAACCGACGATCACCACAGCATTAACAGTTTACAAACCTTTGGACATTTCACCAGATCATTCCTCATACCATCATGAGGACTCCACCAGATTCTTACCCCTTTCCCTTATTAATATAGGGGACAAGCCATCTGACATTTTGCCGATGCATACATCACCAAGTAAAGTGCTGCCATACCCACCGCAACCTCTTTTAGACGATGATGATGATGAGGATCAAGGAATGTTTGGGGCAGCTAGTAGCCCGTCCCAACTAAATGTCAAATGTCAAGAGTTTGATGAAGAAGAGGATCAACATTACCAGCATAGTTATGCTTCAACATCTTATCCACAGGCAAACCAACCATCGCCACTAGCTATGCCTAGCACATTAGTGACAGATTTACAACATATGTTGAAGGACTACTATAAAAGGTTCCCACCGTCAACTCAGTCCACGCCACCTAGACCTCAAAGTTACCAGCAAGCTCAAACTACTAATGTTTCCGAAAAGCCACAGGCTAGTAGACCTGTAACTAGCCAAGCTCCGGAAGCTTACCTCTCGTCGGACGACGAAAGGGAAGAGGGCGAGCTAACAGATTCAGCGGCTAGTGAATGGGACGATTATCTCGTTCCCACACCATCTCCACCTCCAGCAGCTCCAGTGGATTCTCCTCCAGAAGACATAGGAGGTTTCCATAATATCATAGAGAGAGCGGCGAAACGTTTTGGCCTGGCAATTGTTTCCCATGAAACTGAGTGTTTTTTGTATGACTTTAAAGAGCCATCAAAGAGATCTGTAAGAGCCATACCGATTGTGGATTTCTTATGGCAGGAGGGTTTGAAGGCAATGAAAAACCCGGCAACAGTGCCTTCACAAATGCCAAGGCTAGAGAAAAAATACAAGGCCCCAGATGATTCTCCGGCCTGTTTAGTCTCACAGCCGAAACCTGACTCGGTTATATCACAGGCGGCTCAACGACGATCCAAAAACCCCTCTACGCCTATTGCGTCTCCCCCAGACAAAGAGGGAAGGAGACTAGACAATATCGGTAAGAAATTCTCCTCGGTTGCTGCAGTAACGGTCAAGGCGGCCAATTCCCTCGCCATCCTGGGAAGGTACGATCGCCAGATGTGGGCAGACATGTCCGCTTTTGTAGATTCACTGCCAGAAGATCTCAAGGTGGAAGCTAAAAAGGTATTACAGGAGGGAGAAAGGGTCTCCGCAGAGATAATAGACAGTTCAATAGATATTTCCCTCACTGGCTTTCGACAATTAGCTGGAGCAGCAGTCCTGCGCAGACAAGGGTGGCTTCAAGCTACTTCATTCAGACCAGAAGTCCAGACTCGTGTTCTCGACATGCCCTTCGATGGAGAGAGTTTGTTTGGCAAACAGGTCGACGACATGCTGCAGGCTATCAAGACGGATACCGATACAGCAAAATCCCTAGGTACCCTGCAGTATAAAAAACTACCTTTTCGTGGAGCAAGGGGTAGAGGTAATTACTCCTTTCGAGGTGGATACCAACAATACAGGTCACAATATCCATCTTCCTCCACAGGACCAGGACATCAGCACCATCAACAACAGCAGCATTATCGATTACCACCAGCCGCAGCTTACAAACATCCGGCTAGAGGAAGAGGAGCTGCCCGAGGAAGAGATACAGGCAGAAAGCAATGACCAGCGGATAATCTTAACACCTCCCCAATCAATACTGAAGGTCGGAGGTCGCATCAATTCTTATTTCCCCAAGTGGAAGGCTATAACATCGGACAGATGGGTACTAGATGTAGTGACCAGAGGTCATACTCTGGAATTCATGCAAACACCACCGAGTGTCCCTCCATCGGGTACACCGCCTCCGAGGTTGAACCAACTTCTCAGGGAAGTAAGAATAATGCTAACAAAAGGAGCAATAGAACCAGTCCCTTTATCTCAAAAGAACAAAGGATTCTACTCCCGGTTTTTCCTTCTAAAGAAACCCTCAGGAGACTGGCGCCCCATCCTGGACTTGAGAGCACTAAACAAGTTTCTAAAGAAACAATCGTTCAGGATGGTAACGTGGCAGGATGTCCTGCGTCTCTTAAACACGGGAGATTGGATGGCATCCCTAGACCTCCAGGATGCTTATTTTCATATCCCCATATATCGCAAACATCGCAAATTTTTAAGGTTCAGGGTAGGAAGTATGCACCTCCAATTCCGGGTTCTACCATTCGGTCTCAAATCAGCCCCCAGAATCTTCACAAAAATGTTAGCTCCAGTAGCAGCACATCTTCGCCAGTCAGGTATCCAGGTCTTCCCTTACCTGGACGACTGGCTTATAAAGGCACCCTCAAAATTCCAAGTAACAAATCATATTTCCTATTGCCTTCAATTGTTACACAGCCTGGGGTTTGTAGTCAACTACCAGAAATCTCAGATATACCTCAAACAAGAATTGAGTTTCTTGGGAGCAATTTTGGACACAGTACGCAGCAAAGCGTACCCATCACACGAGAGGAAACAAAAGTTAACCTCTTTGGCAGACAACCTATCCAGAAAAAAGTTTGTTTCAGTCCGCATCTACAAATCATTGCTCGGAATGATATCATCGTGCATTCCGCTAGTCCCAGATTGCAGGCTCCATATGCGACCCCTGCAAGAACAATTGGACATACAATGGACACAGGTCCACGGCTCCTTCGAAGACAAGATTCGCATAACGCCTCTAATGAAGAACACTATGAGGTGGTGGGCGACTCCAACCAATTTCTCAAAAGGGCTGTCTTTTCTTCTTCAAACACCAAGTTACATAGTAACAACGGATGCCTCTCTCGAAGGATGGGGTGCACACTGCCAGGACCTGCAAATCAGCGGAATCTGGAATCAGCAAGAGAGCCAGCTCCACATCAATTATCTAGAACTCAAAGCAATACACTTAGCTCTAAAAGCTTTCTTGCCAAAGATACAATGTTCAAGCGTCTTAATCCGGACGGACAACATGACCAGCATGTTTTATCTAAACAAGCAAGGAGGCACAAGATCCCTACAACTCTCGCAGCTAGCCCAACAAATTTGGACATGGGCCATCAAACACAATATTTCACTAAAAGCGGAGCATGTGCCAGGACAGATCAATGTTCTAGCAGACACCCTGAGCAGGACAGTAATTCCTTATCACGAGTGGGAGCTAGACCAGAAAACTCTCAATGGCCTGTTTCTATTATGGGGCAAACCAAACTTAGACCTATTTGCCACTCTCGAGAACAAGAAATGCCAGTTCTACGCAAGTTGGCTTCCCCAAAAAGATTTGTGGGGGAATGCGTTTTCGATGAGATGGTCAGGAGTTTATGCCTACGCTTTTCCTCCGATCCCGCTTATTCCGAGAGTCATCAGAAAAATGAAGACGGAGGGGTGTCGACTTCTACTCATAGCTCCCAGATGGCCCAGACAAATATGGTATACGGAGCTCCTCATGCTCTCCGAACGACCACATCTACCACTCAGACAGAGTCCGACTCTTTTAACGATGCACCAGGGACAAGTCACACACCCACATCCGTCGTCTCTTCATTTGTCGGCTTGGCTCCTGAACACAATGAATACTTAAATCTCAAAATTTCCCCAGAGTGTAGAGACATCTTAGCAAAAGCTAGAGCTGACACTACCAACAAAACCTATAGACTTAAATGGAAACGGTTTTGTGTTTGGTGTGCAGCGGAAAATATACATCCTTTATCTTCTACTCCGGAACAGATACTTCCATATCTCCTGCTCCTGGCAAAATCAGGACTTGCATATTCTTCCATACGGGTACATCTGGCAGCAATTTCCAGATACCGCAGATCACCAGACAGACTCTCTTCACAAGAATTGTCAAACAATTTATGAAGGGCCTTTTTCGGGTCTTCCCGCCAATTAGGAAACCTCCGCCTCTATGGTCATTGAATGTTGTGTTGATGCAGCTCATGAAAGCTCCTTTTGAGCCGATCCACAAAGCTGACCTAAAATTCCTCGCATGGAAAACAACGTTACTGTTAGCTCTTACTTCGGCAAAAAGAGTCAGTGACATTCAGGCGTTCATTCAGGCGTTCACTATCAAACAGCCGTTCCTCCAGTTTACAAACTCGGGTGTCATCCTGCGGACAAATCCTAAATTCATTCCGAAAGTTCCCTCAACATTTCATTTAAATGAACCAGTCATCTTAAAAACCTTTTTTCCAAATCCGCAAACAGTGGCGGAAAAAACATTACATTCTCTCGATATTAAAAGATGTTTAAAGTTTTATCTACAGAAAACTCAGGCCATCCGCCAGTCGGATCAATTATTTGTAGCATTCGGCGGAACAAAAAAGGGACACGCGGTGTCCAAACAGACTTTACCAAGATGGATTGGCCTGGCGATTCAGTTCTGCCATTCAAAAGCAGGAAAGCCGCTCCACACCAGGGTGAGAGCCCACTCTACAAGATCGGTAGCCACTTCAGCTGCACTCTTTGCAGGTGTACCACTACATAGCATCTGTAGAGCAGCGACATGGTCCAGCCAACACACATTTACAAGACATTACTGTCTAGAGGAGACTAACCAGGTCGATACAGCAGTGGGACAAGCAGTGCTGAGGCATCTATTTCGTTAAGGTGAGCCTCTTACACATCCCACCACCACACTCGAGGTATGGTCATTAATGGTTCATTTTCTTATACTGCGTTAACATGTCGTATTCTCCATAATAATAGCATAAATTGTGTCAGGATTTCTTGCCACACACCTTTTATTGCTCTTATATTCGGATGTTTATGAATATAAATATAATTATATGTAAGTGCATATATAAAACTGAACTAATATGAATCACATCACGTATAGAATTACGATGGAATTACAGTCAATGTAATTCAGTAAGTAAGAAAACATTACTGCTCGTTACTCTGATTCAAGCATGTGAATCTATGAAAGATCCAATACTGGAGAAGAAAATTAGTTACTTACCTGTAACTGCAGTTCTCCAGTATTGGTATCTTTCATAGATTCACATGCGACCCACCCTCCTCCCCTCAGAGGCTCCCCTATTATACAGATATTAAACTTCACACTCCTACTAGAAAATCTGAGGGAATTCAGCCTCTGTTGGGAGTGTTTGGGAGGGGCTGAATCCTGATTGGTTGATACTCAAGTTTGGGTCTTTTCACAAAACAAAGTGGATAGACTGTAAAATACCCTATGAGGCCTACTGGTTTTACTTTTACTGACTTACTGCTTTTTATATATTTAAGTTTACCGTGAGGCTCCCACCTCGACGACGGGGATGATTCAAGCATGTGAATCTATGAAAGATACCAATACTGGAGAACTGCAGTTACAGGTAAGTAACTAATTTTCTTCTAAACCTTGGCATTGCCGTTGGTGAACACTGCATGCCTTTTGGGCCTACACCCATTCTTTATGGGACACGGTCGTGCAAGTGCTGCCACAGGTCCCGTAGGAGGCCCGGGCCATTCTCTCCCAAGCTGTTGCTGATGGGAGAGATGCAGCCAAATTCACAATCAGATGTAGGCTGGATACGGCTAACTCTCTGGGCAGATCAATTGCTTCAACAGAGCCGTAAGGCACCACGCCTGGTTAAGGACATTTGGCTTTTCAGACGACGTCCAATCTACTTTGATGGACATGCCCTTTTATGGCATCTGTCTCTTTGGGGACAAAGCAGACTCTGTGCTCGAGTGCTTTAAGGAGTCGCGGTCTGCGACCCTGTCCCTTGGCTTCGCTGCTTCCACTCACCCCCCTCAGCCTGCTTTTCGCCCCTTTCATGGCTACGGAATGTGCGCCAAATCACGTCTCCTCCCTGCCAGCCACAGCACATGCTGCTCAGCCTCTTCGTGGCCGGGGACATCGTATCCAGCATCTGCGTGGATCAGGGAGCCAGCGGTCTATCTTGTCCACTGCCCCCCACTCAGCTGCAACCTCCAAACCTTCCTAGTCTGGTGCTTCCCTAGCAGGGACCAGTCAGGGGCAGGATTTGCCATCACCTGCCCTGCTGGAACACCATCACTCCAGACAGGTAGGTTTTGCAAATAATCTGAAGGGGCTGCTCCCTCCCTTTCAAGACTACTCCTCTCTCCCTGCCTCCATCCTACGATTGGATGACGTTGGATTACCTGGAACTTCTCCGCGAGGAGGTTACGGCTCTCTTGGCCAAGAGAAGGTCCCTGTGCCAGAAGTAGGTAGTGGTTGTTATTACCACTACTTTCTGGTGCCCAATAAGTACAAGGTACTCCATCCTATCCTCGACCTCCGATCCCTCAATCTATTCCTCAGGAAAGAGAAGTTCAAAATGCTCACTCTGGCTCAGGTTCTATCTGCTCGGGACCCTGGAGACTGGACAGTAACATTGGACTTGCAGGACGCTTATTTCCATATTTCCCATCCTGCCTTCTCACAAACGTTACTTGTGGTTTGTGGTAGGTCACAAGCATTTTCAATTCAACGTGCTCCCCTTTGGCTGTACCAGCGCCCCTCAGGTGTTCACCAAAGTGAGGGTGGTGGTCCCAGCTCATCTGCGCATGTTAAAGGTTTTAGTATTCCCCTACCTTGACGACTGGCTGTTGAAGGCAGGCTCGCCCCAGGCTGTCTCCCACCTCCAGACTATGGTGACCTCCTGCATTCACTGGGGTTCGCTATACATGTGCTAAATTCACACGTGACTCCCTCTCAGATGCTCCCTTTCATTGGAACTGTTCTGGACAGAGTGCGGTATCAGACCTATCACCCCGAGCAGTGAGTCGAGGGTATTCAGGCTATGATACCGATGTTTCAGCCTCTATCCTGGATTTCGGTAAGAATGACTCTGAGGATGCTGGGCCTCATGACCTCATGCATCCTGCTGGAGACACATATCAAATGGAATACGCGGGCTCTGCAGTGGTACCTGAAGTTCCAGTGTACGCAGCATCAGGGGAATCTCGCTGACATGGTCCAGTTCACATAGGGAACTGCGCAAGATCTGCAGTGCTGGCTCTTGAACCACGATTGGGTCAGAGGCAGATACCTCTCCCTGCCCCAACCAGATGCAACTGTAGTGACAGATGCGTCACGTCTGGTATGTGGTGGACACATAGGAGAGGCGTCTGGTCTCTGGCGCAGTATGAGCTCCCTAGCAACCTTTTAGAGCTCAGGGCATACTAACATTGAAAGCATTCATTCCCTCTATCAAAGGGAAAGTGGTGTGTGGTTCATGGACAACACCACCGCAATGTGGTACTGCAACAAACAGGGTGGGGTCGGGTCATGGACCCTTTGTCAGGAGGCTCATGCCTCTGGATATGGCTGGAACATCAGGGCATATCTGTGGTAGTTCAACATCTGGCAGGCTCTCTGAAAGTCAGAGAGGACGAACTCAGACATCAATGCCTGGTTGATCATGAATGGCATCTCCATCGGAGGTTGTGCACGGTCTCTTTTAGTTATGGGGGGGAACCTTGGTTAGATCTGTTCGCCTCAACAGAGAACACGCAATGTCAGCGGTTTTGCGCTTTGGAGTTTCAAAGGCAGCAATCGCTCAGCATCAGTTTTCATCTCAAGTGGAACTCAGTCCTCCTTTCTGCCAATACCACTTCTTCCTAGAGTTCTCAAGAAGATCAAGAATGACCAGGCCCAAGTCATTCTTGGGGCTCTGGACTGGGCACGTAGAATATGGTATCCCAAGCTCTTGAACATAGCCATCGATCCTCCGATCAGACTGCCTTCGAGAGGATCTTCTGGTGCAGCAGCGGGGGATGGTTTTTCACCCGAACCTGTCCAGTTTCCACCTTTTTGCATGGAGATTGAGTCGCAGCAGTTGCCAGCTTTTGA
The DNA here is from genome assembly GCF_031143425.1 of Pleurodeles waltl. Taxonomy (NCBI): domain Eukaryota; kingdom Metazoa; phylum Chordata; class Amphibia; order Caudata; family Salamandridae; genus Pleurodeles; species Pleurodeles waltl. Next base: position 982,889,580 of record NC_090437.1, read on the forward strand.
CCTGCCACCCGAAGTCTGTAACGTTATCTTGGCAGCTAGGCATCTTTCCACCAAGATGGTATACGCCTGTTGTTGGAACGAATTTGAGGCATAGTGTACCACCAAGTCTCTTGACTCCCCTCTCTGCCCCTCTTTATGAGGTTCTTTTGTTTGTTCTTTCTTTGGCCGAGCACGGTTCTGCTCTGGGCACCCCAAAGGGTTATTTGTCTGCTATCTGTGCTTTCCTCGGATTGGCAGACAAACCCTCCCTGTTTAAATCTCACATTGTTGGTTGATTTCTTAAGAGACTTATCCGTCTCTTTCCTCCTTCCCCATTCATATTGCCCCATGGGATTTTAACTTAGTTCTTACCTATCTAATGTGCGCTCCCTTTGAGCCACTTCACAACTGCCCACTGCACCTGCTTACTTAGAAAACAGACTTCCTCATAGTTATCACCTCTGCCCGCAGAGTGAGTGAGCTGCAGGCTCTTTCTTCAAAGCCACCTCTCATCTCAATCCACCCTGACAAGGTGGTGCTTCGTACTAGGGCTTCTTTTCTGCCTAAAGTGGTCATGCCCTTTCATGTAGGCCACTAAATCACTTTGCCTACTTTTTATGTCCCCCCACATCCTTCTAAGGAAGAGGAAAGACTTCACCATCTGGAACCAAAAAGAGCATTGGTGTTCTATTTTGATAGTACGAAAGAATTCCGGGTGGACGATCAACTCTTTGTGGGTTATGTGGGTGCGAAGAAAGGTCGGGCAGTGCAGAACTTCTCTAAATGTCTCTAAATGGGTGGTTCTCTGCATGAAAATGTGCTACGCTTTGGCTAAGAAGCAACCCCCAGAGGGCTTGCACGCTCATTCTACCAGAGCACCAGTTGCAACCACTCCATTAGCATGCGGAGTTCCAGTCTTAGAGATCTGCCAGGCAGCAACGTGGGGGTCCTTGCACACGTTTACTAAACACTACTGCTTGGACAGTCCGGTCTAAAGGGACGAGTACTTTGCCCATTCGACCCGGCAGGACTTCCTAGTATGATCTTCGTTCGCAGACCAGCCTCGGGGTATGATATTGCTTGGTTATCTATACTAAGATAAGGAATCTGCAGCTAGAAGTGTCTATCAGATGAACGAGCTACTTACCTTCTGTGACAAATTATCTGGAAGAGACATATTCTAGTTGCAGATTCCTTACAAACCCACCCATCCTCCCCACTCTGCAAACTGATTTCTAGGGACAGTGACTTCCCTTTCAGGGCCCTAGTTCTGGCGCACCAGAGTCAGTGTGCTTCATGGCTCCATGCTTCTGGCATGGAAAGTCATTAAAAGAAGCTGACGTCAGAACGCTGGGGCGGCGCCTATATATATATCACCCACAGTGTCCTATATAGCGACCACGAGGCCAACAATGGACACGCAATTGAATGACTGCACCTAATAGCACGCAAGGGTACTGTTTGAAGAACAATCTCTGGATCCAGACCGACGCCTTAGGTAAGGTATCTGCAACTGGAATATGTCTCTACCAGATAATTCATTACTGAAGATAAGTAACTTGTTCTTTTGTGGGCATCGTTCCCACAAACCATGTGGGCACACCAGCCGGAGGTAGAGTTAGTCCACCCATCCCCAGGCAGCTGCAGCCTCAAACCCCTTTAGTTCGCCATTATACCAACATAGGTGCCCAGAAGGGGGCAGGATCCACCATCACCTGCCCCTTTGGCAGTCCATAACATCGGACAAGTGGGCTCTACAAATTGTCAAGAGGGGATAGTCCATCCCCTTTCTGGAGGCACCCCATCCATGCCACCCGCTTACAACCGGCTGATGGACGACCATCTACCCTTGCTACATCAGGAAGTGTTTTCTCTTTTGCCCAAAGGAGCCATTCAGAGGGTGCCTGCACCAGAAGTAGATTGTGGTTGCTATTCTTGCTATTTTTTCTATTTTTTGGTGCCCACAAAGGACAGAAGCCTTTGCTCTATTCTAGACCTGAACCTTCTCAATGCTTTCCTGAAGAAGCAAATATTCAGAATGCTTGCATTAGCTCAGGTCCTGTCTGCCATGGAGACTGAATAGAGGTGTTGGACTTGCAGAATGCCTATTTTCACATCCCTGTCCTGCATACCTGCAGTTCATGGTGGGCCACGAGCTGTGCTCCGTTTTGACCTTACCAGCACCTCTCCAGTGTTCACCAAGGTAATTGCAGTGGTTACAGCACAGCTGCAGAGGTCAGGGGTTCCAGTCTTCCCCTACCTTGAGAACTGACTGTTGAAGGTACGCTAGACCCAGGCAGTCATCTCCCACCTCCTTGGAGGGGTTCATGATAAACATGCTGAAGTCACACCTGACTCACTCTGATGCTCCATTTCAGCAGAGCTGTTCTGGACATATCAGTTTCAGGCCTAATCTCCCAAGCGGTGAGTCCAGGATATTCAGAAAATGATACTGATATTTGAGCCTCTGCCTGGATTTCAGTAAGACTGACTGTGACCGCTGAGTCTTATGGCCACCTGCATCCTGCTAGTGACACATGCCTGTTGGTATAGGCAGGCTCTGCATTGAATTTGAAGTTCCAGTGGGCACAGCATCAAGGTAATCTCTTTAACCTGGTCTAGATCTCGTACGAAACTGCAAAAGACCTGCATTGGTGGCTGAGAAACTCCGATTGGGTCAGCGGCAGGTACCTCTCTCTTCCTTAGCCAGAGTTCACTGTAGTGACAGATGCACCCCTCCTGGGATGGGGTGGCCATCTGGGAGAGGTGGAGATCAGAGGCCTCTGGTCTGCCACAGAGTCCTGGCTCCACATCAGTTTGCTGTAGCTTCAGGCAATCTGATTTGCTTTGACAGCCTTTCTTCCTTTGATCAGAAGAAGACTGGTGCAGGTGTTCACGGACAATATCACCGCCCATGTGGTACTGCAACAAACAGTGGGGTTGTGGCACCTTTGTCAAGTGGTCCTCCATCTCTGGACATAGCTGGAACATCTGGGCATTTTCCAGGTAGTTCAACACCTGGTGGGCTCTCTAAACTCCAAAGTGGACAAATTCAACAATTGATGCCTAGATGATCACAAATGGGGTCTCCATCCGGAGGTAGTGCAAGGTCTCTTTCAATAGTGGGGAGAGGTTGGTTCGATCTACTGATGTCACGCAATGTCCGCAGTTCTACACACCAAAGTATTTCAAGGCGGCTCTTGGAGATATTTTTTGTCTCAAGTGAAGCTCCAAGATCCTGTAAGCCTTTCTGTCAATATCACTCCTGCCCAGAGTTCTCAAGAAGATTTGGAACGACCAGGCCCAAGTCATTCTTGTGGTTCTGAACTGAGCATAGCGAGTCTGCTATCACAAACTCCTGAGCATGAGCATTGGTCTTCCAATTAGCCTGCCCCTTTGGGAGGATTTTATGTGACAGCATCAGGGGAGAGCCCTGCACCCAAACCTGAGCACACTCTGCCGTCATGCTTGGAGATTGAGCGATGACAGTTGACAGTCTTCAACCTCCCTCCTAAAGTTTGGGATGTTATTCTGGCAGCTAGGGGTTCTCACCCAAGATGGTATATGTCTTCCGCTGGGACAAGTTTGTGGCATGGTGTACATCTCAGGATATTTACCCTCCTTTTGCACTTTCATCCCAAGTTCTATTGGTTGTTCTTTCTCTGGCCCAGCAGGGCTTTGCTCTGGGCATTGTTGAAGGTTCAACAAACCACAGTTTAGTAACTTGGCTATGGGACAACGTTTCATATATCAGGACCCTTTGTCCAACAAGGATTTTTGAGAATACCCATCAGTACTGACCACTCATATTACCAGCCAAAAGGATCATTCCAAGTTTTGGATTAGATGCATCACCCACTTAATAATGGCATGCTTCATCATCGGCTGTCTATCCGCACTCTGGTAAGGTGGTACTACCAGGGCAGACTCAACCAAGGATTCTTGGGAGCTCAAAAATAAAAGAATTAGCTGGATAATAGCAGGGATCCAGATCAAATCCTAAAAATACCTGTTGGAATGCCCCAAGAATTTCTCTTATATTACAGGGTTCCAAAGGTATGAATAAAAGTAATATTCCTAGTCTCCTTTAGGTCTTTTATGTTCCCAGGAAACCGTATCTTCACACCAACATGTTTCAGCTCCCTCAAAGGGGCCAACCGGCTCTTAGGTCCTTCATCAGTGCAACTGTTAACTTTCCCTGCTTATTATCACCAATGTCATGCACACTCGTCAGGCGTATTTCTCTCACCTGCTTTTTCTGGCTGACTTCATTTTTTGAAGTACCTAGAGTAGACCAAAAGATAAAAACATTAGTCCACCTGAGAGGCTAATTTCATGATAGTTCCCCTTACCATAATAAGAAATCCCAAACATCTTAGGACAGGAAGCACAAAGTCTCCCTGTCAATGTAAACCCTTTTTACTTTATGCCAGTGTAATTATAATATTGGTCACCCTTTCTTTTCAAACATTTTTTTGTTGTTTTCCACATATATCACCTAACTTGTTTTGCACACCGTCTTGAATCCCTTACTTTCCATCACTTCACTCACATTGTTTGATTACGCATTACTGATATCCAAAGTAGACACCTACACTTTTAATTTCTCTAGGCATCACTAAATTTACTAGGTGTGTCAGTTTAAGCCAAAGTGACTGTGTTCCTCCTCCTTTCTGTGATTCCTCACATAACCCATAACTTCAATCGTAGGCAGAGAAACGAGAAAAAACATGCATGAACCCGTGTCAAAACTGCCCTCTAAACAACTCACCCATGTATGAATCACATTCAATACTCATACCCTATTTTTGGGTTATCCATGACTCGTGTGTCTGGTGAGGACGCGGTCCTGTAGTCACACACTTAGGGTTTGGAAAAGACCGACATATCAAGTAATGGTGAACCTTTTACAATACGACACCTATCACATCCTTAATACCATATCGTCATTGACCTCACATGTCTATAATGAAACTGTTATTAGAAGGTCACTTGGCTCATAATGGCTATGGAGTCATAATTCTCATTTGAACGAAAAGAAAACTGCATGTGGGGCGTCATTCCGAATGGGAGATGTGTTGTCAGATTTTTGTAAATGCATGCTAGTGAGCGTATGGGTCTCAACGGGTTCCAATTTTGTACAATCCTTATAATATGAGCAAGAACATTACCTGTGTCATCATCGTGGGTGGGAAGTGTGTGTCATAAAAATACGTAGCTGCGTTGTATTTCAAGGTGTACATTGGTGGTAAAGCCCTGTGGGCAACTGTCTCCTTAAAGGAATACCATTTCTTAATAAAGGTGACAGCTCCCGCCAAGCATCCCGTTATATCACTGTGGTATTGAGAATATTGTTCAAAATTAGGCTCCCCGGGTCCCTTACCTAAAGAAAGCCCCCCTGACTTAACCCCTTCACTGCCAGGCCTTTTCCCCCTCAGGTGCCAAGCCTTTTTTTTGGCTATTTGGGGCAGTTCGGGCTTAGGCCCTCATAACTTTTTGTCCACATAAGCTACTGTTGTATTCATGTGTCTCTTGGAATGGTTGTGCGTGGGGTAAGAATGTTGGAGGATGGATTGTTGAGGGATTCCAGTGGAATGTGAGGAGTGCGGGGACGGTTGCTGTTGGATATGGAGGTTGGGATGCTTTTCCTCTCAAGGAACTTATATATTCTTTGATAAAAGCTGAGACTTGCACCATAATATTTGCTCCCAGCATTCATTTGGAGATTCCTGTTTATGTCTTATAACACTGGCGACGAGTGGCTTTCCTACGCGTCTTGGAGAAGCATCCTCACTTCGCTCGGTGTTGTCTCTGGAGTGCCATTCTTCTGCTAGACTCTTGCCGTTAGTAGCCCTTACCAGCTTAAGTTTTTTAAAAATGTTGTTTGTTTTCGGGAGCTCTTTTGAACTCTACTTTATTGGGTTTATCTACACGGCCGTTGCCATTTTGTCGGCTTGATCATCATCTCTTAAGCTCTAGCGTCCTTTATCCGGGGCAACCATCGCATTCTTTGATCTTCGACTTGTCTGCATGCACTCCGTCTCCAGTGCGCTCTTCCTGCCGTCAGCTCCAGTTCCCAGGCAATCCGGCGTCGGTAGCATCAGTTTCCAGGCAAACAGATGTGTCTCTATTTTGACACAAGCAACCAGTGTTTCCTCTGCATTGTTGCTTAGCAACACTAGTATACCTTTGGAAACCACTAGAACACTAATTGCTGCGTGTTTCCATCCTCTGCTCTGAATTTTACTTCAGTATTTCACCCTTGTATCTACAGGACCTTGTTTTTCTGCATTTACGGTCATTTTTTTTCAACTGATTGGATTCCTGTTCTTCTCTCAACATCCTGGATTATCTTGTGCTGAGTCTATTTGTGTGTTACATTGACTTTTGAAGTCATTTCAACATCTGCCACCTGTTTCTTCACTTGCCTCAGCCTGTTGTGGTTTATATACTGCGACAGGAACGCATTTACCTACTGCGACAGGCACGCATTCATATTTCTTTTTGATGCTCTACCTTACTGTTACACGTTCTCACTTTCAGACAAGGACTTGAGACATTTAATTGTTTCCTTTCATTTTTTTTCTTTGGTTGTGTATCATTTTTGTTTGTTTTTTTGGCTTTCTTTTATGTCATTTTTCTCTTTTGAGTAATTCTAATAATGCAGAATGTAGCTGCTCCTTCTTTCTCTCCACTCCGGGTGAACCTCCCATCAAATGGGGTAAATGGAAGAAAGTTTTTGAGAGGTGTGCCAGAGTTTGTGGGACCTCACTTAGTACTGCTACACTGTCTAGGTACGGAAGGTCAATAGGTTTTTGATCACCTCCCTGACAGTGAAGCGATCAATCTAAATGAATATGAAATTTGCATTTGGAAACTAGATTTGCATTATTTACCAAAGGTAAGCACCATATTAGAAAGATATTATTTCGGTAAAAGATTACAGTTTGAAGGGGAAACTGTTGAAAACTATGTTACTGACTTGAGATGTTTGGCCTCCTCATGCAAGCTTGGTTCATCTCTTGGAGAAAGAATTTGTGATCATTTTATGCAAGGATGAAATATTGACAAAGTACGTGATGAGTTGTGGTTGTTGGATGATCCTCATCTGGATGAAGTGATTTCCCTTGCGAAAAGAATTGAACGTTCCCTGAAGTGTGTTTAAGTTATGAGAAAGCACAGTTGTAATGATGTTTCTGTGGTGAAAGACAGTAAGTTCAAAAGTCATAAGGATGCCAGTAGAGAGTTCCCTCAGAACTTCTCTAAAAAGAAAATATGCTATAGGTGTGGTAAAGAAGGGCATTTTGCAAATGATAGGGTGTGTCCAGCTATTAACAGTTCCTGTTAATTCTGCAAGAAGAAGGGTCATTTTTCGTCTGTAATCAACGGAAGTCTAAACAGACGGTGAACACCGTTGATAATCACATGGAAGAGAGTAAGGATGGTAGTGATTTTCAGTGTGGTCAAATTGTTTTACAAGTATCAGACAGTGGCGTTAAGGGCCCTTTAGATTATGTTATGGTGGAAGGGGAAAAGACCTTGATGCTCTTTGATTCTGGTGCCAAGATCACAATAGTTTCTAACCAATTTTATCAGGCACACCTAAAAGGGAAAATTCAATTATTGAAACCTGATATCAGACCGTGTGCATATGGTGGGGAACTGATAGATTTACATGGCTATTTGCTAGGCTTACTTGAGTATGGTCAACGTTATGTCTCAGGCAAGATCTATATAATTCTTAAAGAGCAGCTATGTGTTGAAGAGGTGGGAAACGCCTTAGCAAGCTCTGATTTAGTGACTTATCTTCATCGTGACTTTGGTGGTGTCTTCAGTGACAAAATAGGTTGTATGAAAGGATATTCTCACAAGATTAAATTGCTTCATGGTTCTGTTCCTTTCTGCAGTAAAGTTTGTAGTGTCCCTTTCTCCGTAAGGAGTGACCTTCAGGCTGAGCTAGCGAGATTAAAACATCAAGGGGTGATTGAAGAAGTGGAAGGTACGGAGTGGTTAGCTCCTATTGTTATTTCCAAGAAGGCTAATGGCAAGATTTGATTATGTGTGGATCTTCGCAACCTCAGCAAGTGCGTTGTGGTTGACAGGTACCCCTTCCCAATATCTCTGAAATGCTTTCTGTGGTCTCTGGAGCTAAAGTTTTTTCTACAATTGAACTCACTTCGGCTTATCACCAAGTTGAATTAGATGTGTCATGTAGAAACTTTACAGCTTTTATTACCCCGTATGGTACCTTTAGATTTCTACGGCTACCTTTTGGTCTGATTTCTGCTGCCTCTGTATTTCAAAGAATGATGGAACATGTTTTGAAAGGTATATGTGTGGTGTGTGTGTGTATCAGGACAATATTCTGGTTTATGGCAGAGATGTTAATGAACATGTGGCAAGACTTAAGGAGGTTCTAGGAAAAATTGCGGAATGTGGTTTGACCATAAAAGCTGAGAAATGCAAGATTGGGGTGAATACAATTGATTATTTAGGGCACACCATTTCTGGTGAGGGTGTGTTGCCTAAGAAAGAACTAGTTGATTCCATTCGATGTTTATCTCCTACGTCGAAAGAAGAATTAATGCGATTTCTAGGCATGGCTGAATATTACAGTAAGTTTGTCAGAAATGTTGCTAGTTCTTTTTTTAATATGAGGTGTTTATTAAAGAAAGGGGTTGAATTTACATGGAATGAGGAATGTGAGAAGGAATTTAGTGATCTGAAAGAGTCCCTCTCAAAGGCACCTGCTTTGAAAAATTTAAATCCAAATGTACGTTCTATTTTGACTACAGATGCCAGTAGCAAAGGTTTAGGAGCTGTTCTACAACAAGAAGGGCTGAATCCTGAAAACACCATTGCGTTCATATCTAGGAGTTTAAAAGGTGATGAAACCAAGTATTCTGTTATTGAGAGGGAGGCTCTTGCTGTATTCTGGGCCATTAGGAAATTGAAGAAGTTTTTATGGGGAGGTTCATTTATTGTGAGGTCAGATCACAAACCGTTATGTGAAGTTTTTCATTCTAAAGGTATTGAAGCAGTGTCTAGCAGGATCACAAAATGGATTGTTGGACTACAGGAGTATGATTTTGTTGTAGAATATGTTCCTGGTTCATACAATCGGTCAGCTGATGTGTTATCAAGATTCGTTTCATCGGAACCTAAGACCCAAGAGGATGAGTGTTTGGATGATGGTTTGGAGTGTTTTGATCATGTGTGAGGTTAATGTTGAAATAATCCCAGAAGGAAAATGGCGTGATGAGACCTTGGCTGATGTTGTGTTGACAGAAGTCATCAAGTTGCTATGAGATGGGTGGAAGAATAAACATCAGGGTAGTTGTGAGAGTAGTGGATTTTGGAATGTAAGGAATGAACTACCGGTTGATCATGATCTGCTGCTGAGGGGTACAAGATTGGTCCCTCCCTCAAATGTGAGAGGGCATTTGATAAACCAAGCTCACAGCAGTCACATGAGCATTTCGAAGACTAAAGAGAGATTGCATTCCTCCTACTGGTGGCCGGGCATGGAGACTCATGCTGAGAGAGTGGTGAGAGATTGTCTACAGTGTGCTTGTTAGTGAGAAAGCTATGAAACTAAAGTTCACCCCATGGTGACTAGGGATGCGCCTAAAGGTCTGTGGTAAGACATTTCTTTAGACATTTTAGGACCCATATATGGTGGGAACATGGCTGAATATGTGATTGTGGTTGTTGACATGTTTTCAAGGTGGCCTGAGGTATGTTTTACTAAGAGCATCAAGACTAGTAAGGTGATAGAATTCATGAAAGACTTAATAATTAAAGAGGCATACCCTCTACTTACGGATAATGGTGCGCAGTTGGTTTCTGGAGAAATGAATGATTTTTTAAGTGGGTGTGGAATTAAACACAAACTGTGTGCTTTGTACTATCCCAAATGTAATGGCATGGTAGAACGGTTCAATCAGGTTAACAAGGAGACCATATCTATTGCTAAAGAGAGTCGATTGGATTGGAAGGAGGAGATATTGAAAAAGGTTTATGTGTATAGACATACTCATCTACTGGTCAGACACCTTTTGCTCTGTTTCGTGGTAGGCGTGGAAACACAATTTTAAAGATGAGATGCATAGGAATGACTTTGGTAATTCTTCGAAGAACACAGACTGGAGGAGATCTAAGGAAGTTACTAATACTTCGTCAAGAAGTTTTGGTGGTGAGAAGATCAAACAGAACTGTCAAGTTTCCTACACATCTCAAGGACTATGATCTGATGTGAGGTTTTTATTTTTTCATTATTTTGATGTTATTTTTTGCATAAAGAAAGGGAGAGGTGGTATATTCATGTGTCTCTTGCAATGGTTGTGCGTGGGGTAAGAATGTTGGTGGATGGATTGTTGAGGGATTCCAGTGGAATGTGAGGACTGCGGGGACGGTTGCTGTTGGATATGGAGGTTGGGATGCTTTTCCTCTCAAGGAACTTATATATTCTTCAATAAAAGCGGAGACTTGGACCATAATATTTGCTCCCAGCGTTCGTTTGGAGATTCCTGTTTACGTCTTGTAACAGGTACCCATGCCAAATTTGAGTCCTTTTTTTCCAACATCCCAGGGATTCTAGAGGTACCCAGACTCTGTGGGTTCCCCTGAAGGAGACCAAGAAGTTAGCTAAAATGCAGCAAAAAGTTTTTGTTTTGTTTTTTAAAAAGAACAAATGGGGAAAAAGGGCTGCAGAAGAAGGCTTGTGGTTTTTCCCTGAAAATGGCATCAACAAAGAGTTTGCAGTGCTAAAATCACCATCTTCCTTGCTTTCAGGAACAGGCAGACTTTAATAAAAAACAAAAAAAACATTTTTCAACATAGTTTTGGCATTTTGCTGGGACATACCTAATTTTTACTATTTTTTGTGCTTTTAGCCTCCTTCCAGTTCGTGACAGAAATGGGTATGAAACCAATGCTGGATCCCGGAGAACTAAACATTTCTAAAAAGTAGACCAAATTCTGAATTCAGCAAGGGGTCATTTGTGTACATCCTACAAGGTTTTCCTACAAAAAATAACAGCTGAAATTAAAAAATATTTAAATTGAGCTAAAAAAACTGCGATTTTTCTCCACATTTTACTTTCTAACTTTTTCCTGCGATGTCAGATTTGTGAAAGCAATATACCGTTACCTCTTTTGGTTGCGGAGATATATAGGGCTTGTAGGTTTATCAAGAACCCTAGGTACTCAGAGTCAATAAATGAGCTGCAACTTGCAGTGGGTTTTCATTCTATACCGAGTATACAGCAATTCATTTGGTGAAATATACGAGTGAAAAATAGGTGTCAAGAAAACCTTTGTATTGGGTGTTGAGAAGCAGTGGGTATTTGCACATCTCTGAATTCTGGGGTCCCCATACTAGCATGTGAATTACAGGGCATTTCTCAAATAGATGTCTTTTTTACACACTGACTTACATTTGGAAGAAAATAATGTAGAGAAAGACAATGGGCAAGAACACTTGTTCTGCTATTCTATGTTCCCCTAAAGTCTCCCAATAAAAATAGTACCTCACTTGTGTGAGTAGGCCTAATGCCCGCGGCAGGAAACACAACATGGAAACATCAAATTTTTACATTGAAAACTGACATGTTTTTTGGAAAGTGTCTAGCTGTGGATTTTGATCTCTAGCTCAGCCGGCACCTACGGAAACCTACCAAACCTGTGCATTTTTTTAAACTAGACACCTAGGGGAATCCAAGATGGGGTGACTTGTGGGGCTCCCACCAGGTTCTGTTATCCAGAATCTTTTGCATACCTCAAAATTTGGCCAAAAAACCTTTTTTCCCTCACATTTCGGTGACAGAAAGTACAGGAATCTGAGAGGAGCCACAAATTTCCTTCCACCCACGGTTCCCCCAAGTCTCTCCGATAAAAATGGTACCTCATTTGGGTGGGTAGGCCTAGTGCCCACTGCAGGAAATGCCCCAAAACACTATGTGGACACATCAAAATGATCAAATACAAAACTACCTGTTTTGGCGGGGGTGCACCTGCGTTTTTGTTCCTGGGATCAGCAGCCACATAGGGAAACCTACCAAACCCAAGCATTTCTGAAAACTAAACACCCGAGGGAGTCCAGGGAGGTGTGACTTGCGTGGATCCTCCAGTGTTTTCTTACCCAGAATCCTCAACAAACCTTAGCTAAAAAATGACATTTTCCCACATTTTTGTGTGGGATCACCGGGACAAATTTCCTACCACCCAATGTTCCCCTCTGTCTCCTGGTAAAAATGATACCTCACTTGTGTAGGTGGGCCAAGTGCCTGTGACAAGGGAGAGCCAAAAACATATAGAAATTGAGGCCGAACCAAAACGGGTCCAAAAGGGCAGTTTAAAAAAAACATTTTCAGGCTGACATGTGGGGCAGAATGTTTATAGGTATAGATGACACAATGCTGGGTGATAGGAATTTTATGGATTCCTGCCGATTCCGGAAGGTTCCATGACAAAAATGTGTGATTTCCAGCAAAGTTGGAGGTTTGCAGGGCATTGTGGGTAAGAAAATGGTCCGGGTGCATGTTAAGCACACCACCCTGGACTCACCCAGATTTTTAGTTTTCAGATGTGTCTAGGTCTTGTGGATATTTCTACATGGCAGCGCCCCAACCTCCAAAAAGTGCAGCCCTCACCATACCAAGTGGGATTTTTGAGAGTTAGACAAGCTCTCATGGCCCAAATGTAAAACCCAAACACAAAATAATCGAATGTCCTCTTTTTTTGCTGAGGGATAAGATGTTTTAGTGTGTGAGGGAGAGTTGAAAGAGTGTTGCCCTCTTCAGTTTGGGTGGGGGCATCACCATGCCCATACTGGTTGCTAGCCACCACCCCACTATTTTTTTAAGTTTTTTAATTCCCTGGCATCTAGTAGGTTTCCGCCCCCCCCCCCACGGGGAGTGAATTGGGGGTAATTGCCCCATATACCTACCAGTGGGCAGAACAACTTTGGCCCCATTTATTTAGGGTGGGGGTACGGTCATACCCTACCCTCTTTTTTTAGGAAACAAATCTTCCCTAGTCTCTGGTGGGCTTCGGCCTTCCAAAAATAGGCCAATCTGCCCCCAAGAGGGGCAGATATGGCAAACTGTAATGTGCCCCCATGGGGAGCGACCCTTGCCCAAGGGGCTGCCCCCCCCCAAACAAAACACACATATATATACACACACACACACACCAATCCTTGGGGCCTAAGTGGTTTCTGCCCCCCTCCTGGGGGCAGATGGGCCTATTGGAAATAGGCTGATCTGCCCTCAAAGGGGGCATTAATGGCCTAAAATAAAATTGCCCCCCTTGCCTAAGGGTTCGCTCCCCATCTGTAAAACAATAAAAAAAAAATCCCTGGTGCCTAGTAGTTCTGCCCCCCTTTGGGGCAGATCAGCCTAATTAAAAGGGGGGGCAGAAATGGTCTAAAATACATTTGCCCCCACTCCTCCCCATACCCCCTTGTATTAAATTGACCTTAAAAAAAAACTAATTGGTGTCTAGTGGTTTCTGCCCCCCTTGGGGGCAGATTAGCCTAATAAAAATAGGGTGATCTGCCCCCAAAGGGGGCAGAAATGGCCTTAATATAATTTGACCCCTAGGGGAGCAACCCTTGCCTAAGGGGTCACTCCCCAACTCTAAAACAAAAAAAAATATCCCTGGCGCCTAGAGGTTTTTGCACCCCTGGGGGCTGATTGGCCTAATAACAGTAGGCTGATCTGCCCACGGGGGGGCAGAAAAGGCCTTGCAAATAATTGCCCCTCCAAGGGGTCGCTCTCCTTATGCCAATTTCCATTTGGAAAATTATCCCTGGTGTTTAGTGGGCATTTCAGCAGGCGGATCGCTTCACGATCCGGCTGCTGAAATGCTCTGAGAGACATCAAAGGGAAGGAAATTTCTTTCCTTCCCTTTGAAGCCTCTCAGGCCCCTATCACATGATCGGAAGAGAAATGCTTTTTTCTCTTCTGCCTCTGATGAGGTCAGCGTGCAATTGCGCGCTGACGTCATTAGATGTCACGGTCGGGGGTGGAAGGAAACGCAATTCCCCTTACAGCCCTGCAGTTGGGGGGGGGGGGAGGGGGTGGCTCTCAGGGGGAGAGCTAGCACTTCCCCCGAGGGCTAGTACTGGAACGTAACGGTTACGTCCGTGGCTCCTCAGCGCCGCAGCCACGGACCTAACCATTACGTCCTTGGCGCCCAAGGGGTTGATGGCAAATGTCAGTTCCCACCTAGCTCCCCATTTTAGGGAGAGGAAGTAAGAGGGGAAAATATTTAGAACCCTTTTTTTTTTCATTATGTGGGGGAAAAACCCACTGACTTCGGCAAGGGTGTTGCACCGCCATCAACATAGTTTGTTCTGACGAGACCACTGAAGATAGCATACATGCCCCCATACTGCTTTTCAGTCCTGCCTGAGGTCTGCGTCATCGACATGCGCCACGTTCAGGTAATCATGGGAGGTGTAGTGTTTCATATGCATGCCTCTCTGGTGTCCCCGGCCCATGGTTTCTACATCTTATGCAGTTTTGCCTCATTTTCTGACGTTGGACCATCTTTTTTTATATTGTTATGGCAAAAGGGTTAAAGTGCAAGACCCAGATCAAAACAAAAAAACTGTATAACGGATCCAATTAGTATTTGTATTTCTTCTTGAGGGATGTAGGAAAATGGCTCCTTGTTGGAGTTACTTGACTGAAAAGTGTGCTGGGACCCTGCTAACCAGGCCCCAGCACCACAATTGGCACACCCCTGGCACACAGATAAGTCCCTTGTAAAAGGTACCAGTGGTATCAAGGGCCCTGTGACCAGGAAAGGTCCCTAAGGGCTGTAGCATGTGTTGTGTCACCTTAAGGGACCCCCCACCTAACACATGCACACTGCCATTGCAGATTGTGTGTATTGGTGGGGAGAAAAAGGCAAAGTCGACATGGCATCCCCCTCAGGATGCCATGTACACAAAATTCTGCCTGTGGCATAGGTAAGACACCCCTCTAGCAGGCCTTAAAGCCCTAAGGCAGGGAGCACTATACCACAGGTGAGGGCATAACTGCATGAGCAATTTGCCCCTACAGTGTCTAAGTCCATTCTTAAACACTCTAAGTACAGTGTGGCCATATTAAGTATATGGTCTGGGAGTTTGTCAAAACGAACTCCACAGTTCCATTATGGCTACACTGAATACTGGGAGTTTGGTACCAAACTTCTCAGAATAATAAACCCTCACTGATACCAGTGCTGGATTTATTACAAAATGCACACATATGGCATCTTAGAGATCCCCCCTATATTTTACCCAATCCTTCAGTGCAGGACTGACTGGTCTGTGCCACTGAAAGACTAGTTTCTGACCCCCTGGGGTGAGAGCCTTTGTGCTCTCTAAGGCCAGAAACAAAGCCTGCACTGTGTGGAGGTGCTTGACACCTCCCCCCTGCAGGAACTGTAACACCTAGTAGTGAGCCTCAGGCTTCATGCTACAATGCCCCAGGGCACTCCAGCTAGTGGAGATGCCTGCCCCACTGGACATAGCCCCCACTTTTTGGCGGCAAGTCCAGGGAGATAATGCAAAAAAAAGGCAGGAATCGCCCCCTCAGCCAGGCCCACCCCTAAGGTGTCCAGAGCTTAAGTGACCCCCTCCTTGGAAAATCCTCCATCTTGCTTTGGAAGATTTAGCCCAATAGGAATGTGGATGTGCCCCCCTCTCCAAAGGGAGGAGGCACAAGGAGGGTGTAGCCAACCTCAGAGACAGTACCCATTGGCTACTGTCCTCCAGCCCTAAACACACACCTAAATTTAGTATTAAAGGGCAACCCTGAACCCAGACAATCAGATTCCTGACGACCTAACAAGAAGAAGGACTGCTAACCTGAAAATCCCGCAGAGAAGAAGGAGATGACAACTGCCTTGGCCCCAGCCCCAGCCCCACCGGCCTGTCTCCAGAATAAAAGAAACTGCAACAGCGACGCATCCTGCGGGCCCAGCGACCTCTGCCGACTCAGAGGACTGTCCTGCAATTCTAAAGGACCAAGAAACTGCCTTGGACAGCGGCTCTGTCCAAAGCAAGAAGAAGAAACCATCTTTAAAGGGACTCTCACCTGACTCCTGAAGCATGAGTCCCCACCACTCTGCACCCGACGCCCCTGGCCCGTGTCCAGAGAAACCACCACGGTAGAGAGGACCCCCAGGAGACTCCAATGACCTGACCACCCTGAGCCGACCTCCCTTCACCTCCACGATGACGCCTGCAAAGAGAATCCAGAGGACCCCCCGACCGCGACTGCCCAGTAACAAAGAACCCGATGCCTAGAAGAAGCACTGCACCCACAGCCCCCAGGCCCGACAGGAACCAACTACCGGTGCAGGAGTGACCAGCAGGCGGCCCCCCTGTGCCCTCCCTGCATTGCCAGAGTGACCTCCGGGTCCCTACATTGATTTCAATACAAAACCCGATACCTTGTTTGCACACTGCACCCGGCCGCCCCTGTGCCGCTGAGGGCATATTTTGTGTGCTTGTTTGGGACCCCCCCAGTGCTCTACAAAAACCCCCTGGTCTGCTCCCCGAGGACGCAGGTACTTACCTGCTGGCAGACTGGAACCAGAGTACCCCCTGTCTCCATAGGCGCCTATGTTATTTGGGCCCCTCTTTGAGCTCTGCACCTGAAAGGCCCTGTGTTGCTGGTGTGGGGTGTTTGGGGTTAACTTGAACCCCCTGCAGTAGGCTGTCTATGTCCCGGAGACTGAATTTGAAAGTGCTTTACTTAATTACTTCCCCCCGGAACTGTTTCATTTTGCAGTGACCACTTTTAAACTAGCTTATTGCCATTGTCACGTAGGCTCTCATTAATCTAATGAGACTACTGGATTTTGAGCGGCAGAATCGCCCACGGTGTGGGAGACTAAGTGTAATCCACTGTGGGTGACACCTGTCGCTCCAATCTGGGTTTTGCTCCAGCTAAGTGGCAGTGCCTCATCTCTACCCAGAGATAAGGATGACTGGGCAGCAGAGCACATGACATAGCTTCTCAGGGAAGTCGTGGTCACTCAGGTCTTATCCGTTTCTCTCATTTACAATTCAGTCTCATATTTAAATGACAAAAGGAAGCAGTATATGTTTTAATAATGAGTTTAATAAGACGACTGCATCTTAGATAGCAAAGCGTGAGCTGCAATAACCAGGACTACACAACATGACAGTATTGAAATTGTGACGAGAAGAGTGAAGCATAAAAACAACGCTATCATATTGAAACTATAATCAATGGACTAGCGCCTACCTAAGCTATGATAGAGCACAGCATGTTAAGCTCTAATTCTGCCCTTCAGGTTCCCCTGGGAAGACATCAACCCCCATACCTGAGCAAAGGCCTGCAGTCTGCATTAGCATCTGTAGCGGATCATTCAGCAATCAGCATACAGTCATGGTTCCCTGGCTGGAATCTCCCTCTAACGTGTAAGGGACAAGGAAGTGTTTTTATAATGACACAGCTGATGCAACAAAGAAGCAACTTTCAAAGACTGCACATTTCCCCCCGGAAACGTGAGACTTCACACTCTGCACCCGACACCCCTGGCTCGAGATTCAGAGAACCAACACCTCAGGGAGGACTCCCCGGCGACTGCGAGCCCGTGAGTAACCCCCCTTGCTCCCCGCAGCGACGCCTACAGAGAGAATCCAGAGGCTCCCCCTGACCGCGACTGCTTGTAACAAGGGACCCCACGCCTGGAACCAACACTGCGCCCAAAACTGCACCCGCAGCCCCCAGGACCTGAAGGAACCGAACCTCAGTGCAGGAGTGACCCCCAGGCGACCCTCTGCCTTGCCCAGGTGGTGGCTGTCCCTTGAAGTCCCCCCCGTGCCTGCCTACACCGCTAGAGTGACCCCCGGGTCTTTCCATTGTTTTCTACCTGAAACCCGACACCTGCTTTGCACACTGCACCCGGCCGCCCCTGTGCCGCTGAGGGTATGTTTTGTGTGCCTACTTGTGTCCCCCCCAGTGCTCTAAAAAACCCCCCCTGGTCTGCCCCCCTAGGACGCAGGTACTTACCTGCTAGCAGACAGGAACCGGAGCAACCCTGTTCTCCATAGGCGCCTATGTGTTTTGGGCACCTCCTTGATCTCTGCACCTGACCAGCCCTGAGCTGCTGGTGTGGTAACTTTGGGGTTGCCTTGAACCCCCAACGGTGGGCTGCCTATGCCCCAGAACTGAGACTTGTAAGTGTTTTACTTACCTCCTAATCTAACCTTTACTTACCTCCCCCAGGAACTGTTGATTTTTGCCCTGTGTCCACTTTGAAAATAGCTTATTGCCATTTTTACAAAGACTGTATATGATATTGCTTTTATTCAAAGTTCCTAAAGTATCTAAGGTGAAGTACCTTACATTTAAAGTGATTACTGTAAATCTTGAACCTGTGCTTCTTAAAATAAACTAAGAAAATATATTTTTCAATATAAAAATCTATTGGCCTGGAGTAAGTCTTTGAGTGTGTGTTCCTCATTTATTGCCTGTGTGTGTACAACAAATGCTTAACACTACCCTCTGATAAGCCTACTGCTCGACCACACTACTACAAAATAGAGCATTAGAATTATCTACTTTTGCCACTATCTCACTTTGAAATAGTATATACAGAGCCAACTTCCTACAGTCACTCTTCTGAGGTCCTTAGCAATGCACACCAGTGTGTCCGCATCCTCCGTGGCTCTGCGCTACTAGTGTGGAATGTTGTGAAAAGAAACTGCATGATAGGGTGGTGCCTATAAAGGCACTGTGCACATCACTTCTTGCACAGACGACGCCAGTGTGGAGCCGGAAAATGCCACTTCTTGGCAGGCCGGGCTACTGCTTAAAAGGTTTGCGACCCAGTCTGATGCCTGCAGAATATTCTAAGGTAAAGCATCTGTGGATGGATAGAGTCTCTACCAGACAATACATTAAAGAAGGTAAGTAACTTGTTCTACAGAACTATACCTGAAAACATATTTTAAGTGGTGTTCTAACCTACCTATCGAAACTCTAACAACAGATGCAGGCACTTTTATGACGTTAAACGGGGCTGCCTATCCCCTAAAAAGAAAATTAAAATACAGTCACCTTTGCATATCGAAATAAGTTGTCTCTATTACTAATTTAACTTAATTGCTTCAGCAGCAAATCCATAGGTTTTGTACCTCACACCACCATCTCCCTCCCATAAACTGAGCTGCCCAATCTGCTATCTTGACGTTCAGGTGCTCTCTTAATGGTCTTGTGGAGTTCCCCTGATTTTATGCTCACATTCAATTTAGATTTCCACTTAAGTCAGAAGATTGTTCTTTCTTAGTTCTGTCCTTCCCTTGGCAGTTGATTGGCCCTATATTCTTTGGCTTTGGGAGGGCTTTACAGATTTATCTGCAACACCCTTCTGATGGTCAGTATTGTGACTTCCTTCTTGTGACTTTTGGTGACATCGATTTGACTTCTTATATATTTGTAGATTAAGACGGTGACAAAGTGTAAGTTTCTTAAATACCCTTCTTAGTGCACGCCCCTTTTAAGAGTCCCCCTCTCCCATTTTCATCTCACTGAAAGTATTGTGTCGACCTTTTCATGTTGACAAAGCCATGGGAGTCATCAATTATACTGAAATCTAGGACAGTGCTTGATAAATGTTTTTAAATCCCTATAAAGGAGAACACATTTCCCTCCTATATCTTAGTCATATCTTAACATTAATTCCTAAATATCTGCATGATTCTTTACAAACTACGATAGGTAAAGTCCTCAGTATAGCCTTGTCCACGGGAAGCCTCAACATTTTGAAGAGGTGCAGCTCGGAGGCTCAGATTGCACATTGCTTTATGTGTGGGCATTCCCAATCTTTTCGAAGAGACTGCCACCTTGTGCCTGTGTACAGCATAGTTACTTAGAATGTGGCTGGGCTGCTCAAAATATAAATGAGGAATTAGATAATGGCTATGTCTCAATATGTGGCAAAGAATTAAGACAAACAGTAGCTCTTTGATTGACAGCGGTGATAACATCAGAAAACTGATGTGGCAGCAGCAAGAACATCAGAATAGTGATGAGGACTATCCTGCAAGACCATCAGGATGGAGATGTGGAATATCACTTACGTGAGAATGGTGATTATGCTTTTTTAACGTATTGTTTTTAATTTATGTATTGTTTTCTGCCAATATTAAAATCTCAAAATGATTTTGAAATAAAAAAAACGGTGAGAATTGTGTCATAGCTTGCTTATTCACTCACTTATCCATCCAGTCCTCTCAGTACGTTTAGCACCCACTCCAAAGATCTTCTGTAACCTATGTGTCACTCATGCCTTAACTGTACCTGTTACTGTTCTGTGAGCGATAAAAGCTTGTTCTAGTCTGACCTAATTAAACTGTCTGCAAGGAATGGAAGAGATTACATTTGCTGCCTTCTTGGAGACAGGGAAGCTTGCTGTGTTACTGCCAAACTGTACCAGTTGTGTGAGGAAGCAAAGCTTGCACTGCTGCCTTCTTTGCATATGTATTGTGATGGGAAAAGCTTGTTTTACTGCTGCATAGCTGTACCTGTCCTCTGATGAAGGGAAGCTTACACTTTTTCTGCCCAAGGTGTGCCTGTTCTATGAAAAAGGGATGTTTCCACTGCTGTTGCCTCATTTAATGAAAAAGCAAGGACTGCTGGACGCACCTGCACAGCATGCCCTGTGATCCAGGAATTGTTTAATAATTGTTGATGTAAAATTCTGAGACCTGTATTCATGAAGAATGTGCCTGACCATGTTTAGTGCCGAAACATATCAAAAGAAAGGAGAAGCAGTGTCTGTTGCTCTTCCTTCCTGTTTCTAATCATGTTTTGGGGTGACACCAGTACAAACATGTTTAGCTCTCCCACACACAATGTTAATATAGGTCTGTCAGTTTAACAAAACAAAAACCTAAATAGTGGCATAAGGGACATGACCTCACCAAACTAGGGACCACATAATTAGCAGACTGCACAAGCAATGGACAACAGTGCTCTGGATGCTTCCCTGTGCTAGATGTGGACCCATTGTTAAATCACACCACCAAGTGTATGTGAGGGTTCACCTCCTATGTGGGAAAATGTATGTTTAGTAATTCCACAAGAGACTGTTTTTTATCTTTCAGGAGTGTATGTTTATATCTGCTTACAGAGAGCGCACAACAGTCCTTTAACTAATCTCATTCCCTATTGTTGTACATGCTCTGTATGTGTGAGTGAATCATGTGATGTTCTTCTTTCTACTGATACCTGTTTCTTATTCTCTGGGTTACAGAAGAGTGTGCTGCAGCTGCCCATATGGGTATTGAAGCTCAGTATACCTTCCACTACACAAAAAAAAGAAATGACTGCCATTGCTCGTTTTCATGTGAATGAAAGATGGAACCCTCACAATATATGTGAGCAGAATTTACGTTTGGATTTATGCATGAAACAAGTTGTGTTTTTAATGGACTACTGTAGGAGGCTGGCCTGACTTGTAGTGGGTACCAGAGGTACTTACACCTTGTGCCAGGTCCAGTTATCCCTTATTAGTGTAGGGGAGGTGTTTCTAGCAGCTTAGGCTGATGGAAGGTAGCTATGGCAAAGCAGCTTAGGCTGAATTAGGAGACATGTAAAGCTCCTACTATACCACTGGTGTCATATGCACAATATCATAAGAAAACACAATACACAGAAGTACTAAAAATAAAGGTACTTTTTTTATGACAATATGCCAAAAGTATCTCAGTGAGTACCCTCAATATGAGGATAAGTTATATACACAAGATATATGTACACCAAAATTATGCAGGTAATAGCAAGAAAAGTAATGCAAGCAGTGTAAAGTTACAGTAGATTGCAATAGGAGCACATAGGTATAGAGGCAACACAAACCATATACTCCAAAAGTGGAATGCGAACCACGAATGGACCCCAAACCTATGTGAGCTTGTAGAGGGTCGCTGGGACTGTAAGAAAACAGTGAGGGTTAGAAAAATAGCCCACCCCAAGACCCTGAAAGGTAGGTGTAAAGTTGACCTACTACCCCCAGAGAGCACAGAAGTCGTGATAGGGGGTTTCTGCAGGAAGAACAAACACCAGCAATGCAACACCAGTGGATTTCTGGACCTGAGTACCTGTAAGACAAGGGGACCAAGTCTAATAGTTGCGACAGTGTCGAGAGTGGGCAGGAGCCCAGGAAATGCCAGCTGAGGGTGCAAAGAAGCTGCCACAGGATGGAAGAAGCTTGGAGTTCTGCAAGAAAGAAGAGAGCTAGGGACTTCTCCTTTGGAAGATGGATGTCCCACGTTGCAATGAAGCTTGCAGAGGTGTTCCCACGCAGAAAGACGGCAAACAAGCCTTGCCAGATGCAAGGGTTGCGGTAGAGGTTTTTGGGTGCTGCTGTGGCCCAGGAGCGACCAGGATGTCGCCACTTGGAGGAGGAGACAGAGGGGGCGCCCAGCAACGTAGGGAGTCCTCACAGAAGCAGGCAGCACCTGCAGAAGTACCTGAACAGGCACTTGGAAGAAGAGTGAACCTGAGTCCACGCGAAGTCACAAAAGGGAGTCCCACGATGCCAGAGGACAACTCAGAAGGTTGTGCACTGCAGGTTAGAGTGTTGGGGACCCAGGCTTGGCTGTGCACGAAGGAAATCCTGGAAGAGTGCACAGGAGCCAGAGCAGCTGCAAATCACGCGGTACCCAGCAATGCAGTCTAGCGTGGGGAGGCAAGGATTTACCTCCACCAAACTTGGACTGAAGAGTCACTGGACTGTGGGAGTCACTTGGACAGAGTTGCTTAGTTCCAGGGGCCACACTCGTCGTGCTGAGAGTGGACCCAGAGGACCAGTGATGCAGTCTTTTGGTGCCTGCGGTTGCAGGGGGAAGATTCCGTCGACTCACAGGAGATTTCTTCAGAGCTCCTGGTGCAGAGAGGAGGCAGGCTACCCCCAGAGCATGCACCACCTGGAAACAGTCGAGAAAGCCGGCAGGATGAAGCGATACAAGGTTGCTAGTAGTCGTCTTGCTACTTTGTTGTGGTTTTGCAGGCGTCCTGAGCAGTCAGCGGTCAATCCTTTGGTAGAAGGTGAAGAGGGAGATGCAGAGGAACTCTGATGAGCTCTTGCATTCGTTATCTGGTGATATCCCCAAAGCAGAGACCCTAAATAGCCAGAAAAGGAGGTTTGGCTACCTAGGAAGGAGGATTGGCTACCAAGAGAGGTAAGAGCCTATCAGAAGGAGCCTCTGACGTCACCTGCTGGCGATGGCCACTCAGAGCAGTCCAGTGTGCCCCCATCACCTCTGTTTCCAAGATGGCAGAGGTCTGGGACACACTGGAGGAGCTCTGGGCACCTCCCCTGGGAGGTGCAGGTCAGGGGAGTGGTCACTCCCCTTTCCTTTGTCCAGTCCACTTCAAATGAGAGGTTAATAGAAGGTTCCCATTCTGACTCAGGGGATCTCCTTGAGGGAGGTGGGGAGGGTTCTGTTCCAGATCTGCCACCTAGCAGGACACCTAGTAATGTTGGTAGTAATGGAGGTTCCCATCATAGTAGGGGAGTCTTTATTCCTGGAGGCCAAGTTATTAGGGTTCAGTCAGTTAGGGACAGATCCCCCTCTGTTGTTTCCATTTATCTTCTGTGTCCAAGCATTCCCAACCCACCCACCCTGACGACAACATGTTAGAAAGGGAACTCAAAAGGTTGAGGGTTGAAGAGACCAGGCTGAAGCTTAAACAGCAACAGCTGGCCTTAGATAGGGAATCCCTAGACCTGGAGAAGGAGAGACCGAGATTGTTAGGGAGACCACAGAGACTGTGTTAGTCTCTTAAGGTGCCATTGATTTGGCCACCTTGGTTGCTTGTCCCCTTAATATGCATAAGTACAAGCAACTTCCCCTAATAAATGGTGTTGAGGTTCAGGCCTACAGGGACACAGGTGCCAGTGTTACCATGGTAATAGAGAAACTGGTGCACCCTGAACACCTACTTGGTCAGCAGTACCAAGTGACAGACGCTCTTAACAACACTTTTAGCCACCCCATGGCTGTTGTGAATCTCAACTGGGGGGGGAGAGTACTGGTCCAAAGAAAGTTTTGGTTGCCTCAGATTTACCTGTAGACTGTCTACTAGGGAACCATTTAGAGACATCATCTTGGGCAGAAGTGGAGTTGGGGGCTCATGCAGCAATGCTGGGCATTCGTGGGCATATTTTTGCTTTGACAAGGACTCAGGCCAAAAAGCAAAAAGGACAGGGTAACTTGGATCCTGGAACAATGGACCAAGTGCTCCCGAAAGCTAGGGGTAGCAAGGGTAAATCCCTACCCACTATCCCTCCCTCTACAGATGATTCTCCTTCTGAGGAAGAATAATTTCCTCCCTGTGCAGAACCTTCACCAGATGAGCTGGCAGCAGACACTGCTGAGCTTTTGGGTGGAGGGGGGCCTGCCAGGGAAGAGCTGAGTGTGGCACAGCAAACCTGTCCCACATTAGAGGGTCTCAGACAGCAAGCTGTCAAGCAGCAAAATGGGGATGTCAGTGACTCACATAGAGTTTACTGGGAGGACAACCTCTTGTACACAGAGGTGAGGGACCCAAAACCTGGAGCAGCCAGGAGACTGGTCATTCCCTTGCAGTACAGAGAGTTCCTCCTAACTCTTGCACATGACATTCCTTTGGCTGGGCATTTGGGCCAGATCAAAACATGGGAAAGGATTGTCCCCCTGTTTCACTGGCCTAGGATGTCAGAGGACACTAAAGATTTTTGCAAATCTTGTGTGACCTGCCAAGCCAGTGGCAAGACTGGTGGCACACCAAAGGCTCCCCTTATTCCACTACCTGTGGTTGGGGCCCCCTTTGAAAGGGTAGGTGTTGACATAGTTGGCCCCCTTGACCCTCCTACTGCTTCAGGCAATAGGTTTATCTTGGTGGTTGTGGACCATGCCACAAGATATCCTGAAGCAATTCCTTTAAGGACCACTACAGCACCTGCAGTGGCAAAAGCCCTCCTGGGAATCTTTTCCAGAGTGGGTTTTCCAAAACAGGTTGTATCAGACAGGGGTAGCAACTTTATGTCTGCATACCTGAAAGCTATGTGGAAGGAATGTGGTGTAACCTACAAATTCACCACTCCTTATCATCCACAGACTAATGGACTGGTAGAGAGGTTTAATAAGACTCTCAAAGGTATGATAATGGGACTCCCTGAAAAACTCAGGAGGAGATGGGATGTCCTGTTACCTTGCCTCCTTTTTGCTTGCAGGGAGGTACCCCAGAAAGGAGTGGGCTTCAGCCCCTTTGAACTCCACTTTGGACACCCTGTAAGAGGTCCACTAACACTTGTGAAGAAGGGTTGGGAACAACCTTTAAAAGCTCCCAAACAGGACATAGTGGACTATGTACTTGGCCTAAGATCCAGAATGGCGGAGTACATGAAAAAGGCCAGTAAATACCTTCCGGTCAGCCAAGAGCTCCAGAAGCAATGGCATGACCAGAAGGCTGTTCTGATTCAGTACCAACCAGGACAGAAGGTGTGGGTATTGGAGCCTGTGGCCCCAAGAGCACTCCAGGGCAAATGGAGTGGACCCCATCTCATTGTTGAGAAAAAGGGTGATGTTACCTATCTGGTAGACCTGGGCACTGCCAGGAGTCCCCTTAGGGTGATTCATGTCAACCGCCTAAAACCCTACTATGACAGGGCTGGTCACCCTGCTCATGGCAACACATGAGGGACAGGAAGAAGAGAGTGACCCTCTCCCTGATCTCTTCTCCTCCACCGAAGAAGATGCTTTAGTGGAGGGAGTAGTTTTAGCAGACTGACTGCAGAACAGAAAGACAACTGCATAAATCTCCTTGGACAATTTTCTGAACTCTTTTCAACTGTGCCAGGCACCACATCTTGGGGTGAACACACAATTGATACTGGAGACAGCATGCCTGTCAAAAGTAAAATCTATAGGCAGCCTGGCCATGTCAGGGACTGCATAAAACAGGAGGTTCAGAAAATGCTTGATCTAGGAGTGGTTGAACCTTCTGAAAGCCCATGGGCGAGTCCTGTGGTGCTTGTACCAAAGCCTCACTCAAAAGATGGAAAAAGGGAGATGAGATTTTGTGTAGACTACAGAGGTCTCAATCAGGTAACAAAAACTGATGCTTACTGTAAAGAAATGGCTCCCTGTTGCAGTTACCCCCCACTTTTTGCCTGATACTGATGCTGACTTGACTGAGAAGTGTGCTGGGACCCTGCTAACCAGGCCCCAGCACCAGTGTTCTTTCACCTAAAATGTACCATTGATCCCACAATTGGCACACCCTGGCATCCAGATAAGTCCCTTGTAACTGGTACCTCTGGTACCAAGGGCCCTGATGCCAGGGAAGGTCTCTAAGGGCTGCAGCATGTATTATGCCACCCTAGAGACCCCTCACTCAGCCCAGACCCACTGCTTACCAGCCTGTGTGTGCTAGTGAGAACAAAATGAGTAAGTCGACATGGCACTCCCCTCAGGGTGCCATGCCAGCCTCTCACTGCCTATGCAGTATAGGTAAGACACCCCTCTAGCAGGCCTTACAGCCCTAAGGCAGGGTGCACTATACCATAGGTGAGGGTACCAGTGCATGAGCACTGTGCCCCTACAGTGTCTAAGCAAAACCTTAGACATTGTAAGTGCAGGGTAGCCATAAGAGTATATGGTCTGGGAGTCTGTTTTACACGAACTCCACAGCACCATAATGGCTACACTGAAAACTGGGAAGTTTGGTATCAAACTTCTCAGCACAATAAATGCACACTGATGCCAGTGTACATTTTATTGTAAAATACACCACAGAGGGCACCTTAGAGGTGCCCCCTGAAACTTAACTGACTATCTGTGTAGGCTGACTGGTTCCAGCAGCCTGCCACACTAGAGACATGTTGCTGGCCCCATGGGGAGAGTGCCTTTGTCACTCTGAGGCCAGTAACAAAGCCTGCACTGGGTGGAGATGCTAACACCTCCCCCAGGCAGGAGCTGTAACACCTGGTGGTGAGCCTCAAAGGCTCACCCCTTTGTCACAGCCCAGCAGGGCACTCCAGCTTAGGGGAGTTGCCCGCCCCCTCCGGCCACGGCCCCCACTTTTGGCGGCAAGGCTGGAGGGAACAAAGAAAGCAACAAGGAGGAGTCACTGACCAGTCAGGACAGCCCCTAAGGTGTCCTGAGCTGAAGTGACTCTAACTTTTAGAAATCCTCCATCTTGCAGATGGAGGATTCCCCCAATAGGATTAGGGATGTGACCCCCTCCCCTTGGGAGGAGGCACAAAGAGGGTGTACTCACCCTCAGGGCTAGTAGCCATTGGCTACTAACCCCCCAGACCTAAACACGCCCTTAAATTTAGTATTTAAGGGCTCTCCCTGAACCTAGAAACTAGATTCCTGCAACTACAAGAAGAAGGACTGCCTAGCTGAAAACCCCTGCAGAGGAAGACCAGAAGACAACAACTGCCTTGGCTCCAGAAACTCACCGGCCTGTCTCCTGCCTTCCAAAGAACTCTGCTCCAGCGACGCCTTCCAAAGGGACCAGCGACCTCTGAATCCTCTGAGGACTGCCCTGCTTCGACGACGACAAGAAACTCCCGAGGACAGCGGACCTGCTCCAAAAAGACTGCAACTTTATCCAAAGGAGCAGATTTAAAGACCCCCTGCAACTCCCCGCAAGAAGCGTGAGACTTGCAACACTGCACCCGGCGACCCCGACTCGGCTGGTGGAGAACCAACACCTCAGGGAGGACCCCCGGACTACTCTACGACTGTGAGTACCAAAACCTGTCCCCCCTGAGCCCCCACAGCGCCGCCTGCAGAGGGAATCCCGAGGCTTCCCCTGACCGCGACTCTCTGAAACCTAAGTCCTGACGCCTGGAAAAGACCCTGCACCCGCAGCCCCCAGGACCTGAAGGACCGCACTTTCACTGCAGAAGTGACCCCCAGGAGTCCCTCTCCCTTGCCCAAGTGGAGGTTTCCCCGAGGAAGCCCCCCCTTGCCTGCCTGCAGCGCTGAAGAGATCCCTTGATCTCTCATTGACTTACATTGCGAACCCGACGCTTGTTCTAACACTGCACCCGGCTGCCCCCGCGCCGCTGAGGGTGAAATTTCTGTGTGGGCTTGTGTCCCCCCCCGGTGCCCTACAAAACCCCCCTGGTCTGCCCTCCGAAGACGCGGGTACTTACCTGCAAGCAGACCGGAACCGGGGCACCCCCTTCTCTCCATTGAAGCCTATGCGTTTTGGGCACCACTTTGAACTCTGCACCTGACCGGCCCTGAGCTGCTGGTGTGGTAACTTTGGGGTTGCTCTGAACCCCCAACGGTGGGCTACCTTGGACCAAGAACTGAACCCTGTAAGTTTCTTACTTACCTGGTAAAACTAACAAAAACTTACCTCCCCCAGGAACTGTGAAAATTGCACTGTGTCCACTTTTAAAGTAGCTATTTGTGAATAACTTGAAAAGTATACATGCAATTGAAATGATTCAAAATTCCTAATGTACTTACCTGCAATACCTTTCAAACAAGATATTACCTGTTAAATTTGAACCTGTGGTTCTTAAAATAAACTAAGAAAAGATATTTTTCTATAACAAAACCTATTGGCTGGATTTGTCTCTGAGTGTGTGTACCTCATTTATTGTCTATGTGTATGTACAACAAATGCTTAACACTACTCCTTGGATAAGCCTACTGCTCGACCACACTACCACAAAATAGAGCATTAGTATTATCTATTTTTACCACTATTTTACCTCTAAGGGGAACCCTTGGACTCTGTGCATGCTATTCCTTACTTTGAAATAGCACATACAGAGCCAACTTCCTACATTGGTGGATCAGCGGTGGGGTACAAGACTTTGCATTTGCTGGACTACTCAGCCAATACCTGATCACACGACAAATTCCAAAATTGTCATTAGAAATTGATTTTTGCAATTTGAAAAGTTTTCTAAATTCTTTAAAGTCCTGCTAGGGCCTTGTGTTAGTCCCTGTTAGCATTTCTTTTAGAGTTTAAAAGTTTGTTAAAAGTTTGAATTAGATTCTAGAACTAGTTTTAGTTTCTTAAAAAGTATTCCAACTTTTAGAAGCATAATGTCTAGTACAGATGTGAATGTGGTGGAACTCGACACCACACCTTACCTCCATCTTAAGATGAGGGTGCTAAGGTCACTCTGTAAAATAAAGAAAATAACAATGGGCCCCAGACCTTCCAAACTACAGCTCCAGGAGCTGTTGGCAGAGTTTGCAAAGGCCAACCCCTCTGTGGATGGCAACACAGATGAAGATGATAGTGACTTGGAGGGTGATTCCCCCCCACCAGTCCTATCTAGGGAGAACAGGGCTTCTCAAGCCCTGACTCCAAAAATAATAGTCAGAGATGCTGGTTCCCTCACAGGAGAGACCAACACCTCTGAAATCACTGAGGATAACTCCAGTGAAGAGGACATCCAGTTAGCCAGGATGGCCAAAAGATTGGCTTTGGAAAGACAGATCCTAGCCATAGAAAGGGAAAGACAAGAGATGGGCCTAGGACCCATCAATGGTGGCAGCAACATAAATAGGGTCAGAGATTCTCCTGACATGTTGAAAATCCCCAAAGGGATTGTAACAAAATATGAAAATGGTGATGACATCACCAAATGGTTCACAGCTTTTGAGAGGGCTTGTGTAACCAGAAAAGTGAACAAATCTCACTGGGGTGCTCTCCTTTGGGAAATGTTCACAGGAAAGTGTAGGGATAGACTCCTCACACTCTCTAAAAAAGATGCAGAATCTTATGACCTCATGAAGGGTACCCTGATTGAGGGCTTTGGATTCTCCACTGAGGAGTATAGAATTAGATTCAGGGGGGCTCAAAAATCCTCGAGCCAGACCTGGGTTGATTATGTTGACTACTCAGTGAAAACACTGGATGGTTGGGTAACTGGAAATGAAGTGTATGACTATGTTGGGCTTTATAATTTGTTTATGAAAGAACACATTTTAAGTAACTGCTTCAATGAAAAGTTGCATCAGTATCTGGTAGACCTAGGTCCAATTTCTCCCCAAGAATTGGGAAAGAAGGCAGACCACTGGGTCAAGACTAGGGTAACCAAAACTTCCACTGGGGGTGACCAAAAGAAAGGGGTTACAAAGCCTCCCCAGGAGAAAGTGGGTGACACTAGAAACAAAGAAAAAGAGTCCCCTGTAGGCCCCCAAAAACCAGACCAGGTGGGTGGGCCCAGAGACACAACCCAAAACAAAGGTGGGTACCAGGGTAAGAGCTGGGATGCCACTAAGGCATGGTGCCATAACTGTAAACAGACAGGGCACCACACCAAGGACACTTCTTGTCCCAAAAACAAACCCCCTAGCAAAATCCCATGGGTGACCAGTCTAGCCATTGGGGATGACTCCTCAGATGAGGAGGTCTTCATAGCCTTCAACTGGAAAAAGGGCCCAACAGGTGAGTTGGAGATTCCAGAGGGAAGTAGACACTTCCACCACCTACAGGTGAATGGAATCCCAGCCACTGCCCTGAGAGACACTTGTGCCAGTCACACTATTGTGCATGACAGGCTGGTGTTCTCAAACCAGTACATCCCAGGTGAGATGGCCAGAGTAAGAGTTAGCCCAGACAGGGTCACTAATAGGCCTGTGGCTTTTGTGCCCATAGAAGTGGGTGGAACTTTTAGCTGGAGAAGGGTGGTAGTCAGTACAGACCTCCCCCTTGATTGTCTCCTTGGAAATGACTACCCAGAGGTTAGTCAGAGCCTAAGAGAAGAACTGGTCCAGGGCCAGTCCTCTCCCAAGGATTCTGGAGTGCCTGCCTCTGCAGTAAATGCAAGTAGGCCCCAGAAGAAAAAGAAAAGGAAACAGAGTAGGAAAGGTGGACAACCTTTAGCCAAGGTTCCAGCAAGCCAAGGAGATTCTGCTCCAGTAGAGGAGAACTCCAAAAGTGGCTCTGATAAAGTCCAACCTGACCCGCAAGAAGTCCTGGCTAGTCAGGCAACTGTTAAGCCTGAGTGGGTGGCTCCTCAGCTAACAGAAGAAATAGTGGAAGAAGGGTGTTTACTACAAGATGTGGTAACCCCCCACTCTAATACAGCAGACAGGCACCCTGAACCCAAAGAAGCCTGTAACTTAGCCCCTTCCCTTGTAGGTGAAGAGCTAAAGGTGTAGTTCTGGGCACTGACAGCTGTCAGTGGCCTCTGCTGGGTGTTAGCCTTTATGGCTGCACTATCCTTGGCATGGTGGTCTGACCCCATGCCAAATAACAAGTTAGGCCCCCTGACCCTGTTGGTCATGGTGGGGTTACTCCAGCTCTGGGTAACCTCTTTGGGTAAGCTAGGGGTGACCCTGGCTAAGATAAGATTAGCAGAGGTGGATACCTCTAACCCCAAAATAGAGAGAATGGGGGAAGACATAAAAAGCACAGACAAGAGGCAGTTCAGACTAGGTCCTATCACTGTGGAAGTGGGTCAGTTCCCCAGAGGGAATGACCTGAACAGGAGGATGTAAGGCAGAGTAGGCCCTGCAACAAACCAGCCTAATTCCTCTACTCTTCCTCGCCTGACAGACTAGGAAGACTCTCCCAGCTTTGGCTGAGTCTCCTGGCCTGTGGGCTGGGGGGGGGCTTGTGTAAAGAAATGGCTCCCTGTTGCAGTTACCCCCCACTTTTTGCCTGATACTGATGCTGACTTGACTGAGAAGTGTGCTGGGACCCTGCTAACCAGGCCCCAGCACCAGTGTTCTTTCACCTAAAATGTACCATTGATCCCACAATTGGCACACCCTGGCATCCAGATAAGTCCCTTGTAACTGGTACCTCTGGTACCAAGGGCCCTGATGCCAGGGAAGGTCTCTAAGGGCTGCAGCATGTATTATGCCACCCTAGAGACCCCTCACTCAGCCCAGACCCACTGCTTACCAGCCTGTGTGTGCTAGTGAGAACAAAATGAGTAAGTCGACATGGCACTCCCCTCAGGGTGCCATGCCAGCCTCTCACTGCCTATGCAGTATAGGTAAGACACCCCTCTAGCAGGCCTTACAGCCCTAAGGCAGGGTGCACTATACCATAGGTGAGGGTACCAGTGCATGAGCACTGTGCCCCTACAGTGTCTAAGCAAAACCTTAGACATTGTAAGTGCAGGGTAGCCATAAGAGTATATGGTCTGGGAGTCTGTTTTACACGAACTCCACAGCACCATAATGGCTACACTGAAAACTGGGAAGTTTGGTATCAAACTTCTCAGCACAATAAATGCACACTGATGCCAGTGTACATTTTATTGTAAAATACACCACAGAGGGCACCTTAGAGGTGCCCCCTGAAACTTAACTGACTATCTGTGTAGGCTGACTGGTTCCAGCAGCCTGCCACACTAGAGACATGTTGCTGGCCCCATGGGGAGAGTGCCTTTGTCACTCTGAGGCCAGTAACAAAGCCTGCACTGGGTGGAGATGCTAACACCTCCCCCAGGCAGGAGCTGTAACACCTGGTGGTGAGCCTCAAAGGCTCACCCCTTTGTCACAGCCCAGCAGGGCACTCCAGCTTAGGGGAGTTGCCCGCCCCCTCCGGCCACGGCCCCCACTTTTGGCGGCAAGGCTGGAGGGAACAAAGAAAGCAACAAGGAGGAGTCACTGACCAGTCAGGACAGCCCCTAAGGTGTCCTGAGCTGAAGTGACTCTAACTTTTAGAAATCCTCCATCTTGCAGATGGAGGATTCCCCCAATAGGATTAGGGATGTGACCCCCTCCCCTTGGGAGGAGGCACAAAGAGGGTGTACTCACCCTCAGGGCTAGTAGCCATTGGCTACTAACCCCCCAGACCTAAACACGCCCTTAAATTTAGTATTTAAGGGCTCTCCCTGAACCTAGAAACTAGATTCCTGCAACTACAAGAAGAAGGACTGCCTAGCTGAAAACCCCTGCAGAGGAAGACCAGAAGACAACAACTGCCTTGGCTCCAGAAACTCACCGGCCTGTCTCCTGCCTTCCAAAGAACTCTGCTCCAGCGACGCCTTCCAAAGGGACCAGCGACCTCTGAATCCTCTGAGGACTGCCCTGCTTCGACGACGACAAGAAACTCCCGAGGACAGCGGACCTGCTCCAAAAAGACTGCAACTTTATCCAAAGGAGCAGATTTAAAGACCCCCTGCAACTCCCCGCAAGAAGCGTGAGACTTGCAACACTGCACCCGGCGACCCCGACTCGGCTGGTGGAGAACCAACACCTCAGGGAGGACCCCCGGACTACTCTACGACTGTGAGTACCAAAACCTGTCCCCCCTGAGCCCCCACAGCGCCGCCTGCAGAGGGAATCCCGAGGCTTCCCCTGACCGCGACTCTCTGAAACCTAAGTCCCGACGCCTGGAAAAGACCCTGCACCCGCAGCCCCCAGGACCTGAAGGACCGGACTTTCACTGCAGAAGTGACCCCCAGGAGTCCCTCTCCCTTGCCCAAGTGGAGGTTTCCCCGAGGAAGCCCCCCCTTGCCTGCCTGCAGCGCTGAAGAGATCCCTTGATCTCTCATTGACTTACATTGCGAACCCGACGCTTGTTCTAACACTGCACCCGGCTGCCCCCGCGCCGCTGAGGGTGAAATTTCTGTGTGGGCTTGTGTCCCCCCCCGGTGCCCTACAAAACCCCCCTGGTCTGCCCTCCGAAGACGCGGGTACTTACCTGCAAGCAGACCGGAACCGGGGCACCCCCTTCTCTCCATTGAAGCCTATGCGTTTTGGGCACCACTTTGAACTCTGCACCTGACCGGCCCTGAGCTGCTGGTGTGGTAACTTTGGGGTTGCTCTGAACCCCCAACGGTGGGCTACCTTGGACCAAGAACTGAACCCTGTAAGTGTCTTACTTACCTGGTA
Organism: Pleurodeles waltl; assembly: GCF_031143425.1. Lineage (NCBI taxonomy): Eukaryota > Metazoa > Chordata > Amphibia > Caudata > Salamandridae > Pleurodeles > Pleurodeles waltl. The sequence continues at coordinate 982,923,421 of NC_090437.1, forward strand.
AAACTAACAAAAACTTACCTCCCCCAGGAACTGTGAAAATTGCACTGTGTCCACTTTTAAAGTAGCTATTTGTGAATAACTTGAAAAGTATACATGCAATTGAAATGATTCAAAATTCCTAATGTACTTACCTGCAATACCTTTCAAACAAGATATTACCTGTTAAATTTGAACCTGTGGTTCTTAAAATAAACTAAGAAAAGATATTTTTCTATAACAAAACCTATTGGCTGGATTTGTCTCTGAGTGTGTGTACCTCATTTATTGTCTATGTGTATGTACAACAAATGCTTAACACTACTCCTTGGATAAGCCTACTGCTCGACCACACTACCACAAAATAGAGCATTAGTATTATCTATTTTTACCACTATTTTACCTCTAAGGGGAACCCTTGGACTCTGTGCATGCTATTCCTTACTTTGAAATAGCACATACAGAGCCAACTTCCTACATTGGTGGATCAGCGGTGGGGTACAAGACTTTGCATTTGCTGGACTACTCAGCCAATACCTGATCACACGACAAATTCCAAAATTGTCATTAGAAATTGATTTTTGCAATTTGAAAAGTTTTCTAAATTCTTTAAAGTCCTGCTAGGGCCTTGTGTTAGTCCCTGTTAGCATTTCTTTTAGAGTTTAAAAGTTTGTTAAAAGTTTGAATTAGATTCTAGAACTAGTTTTAGTTTCTTAAAAAGTATTCCAACTTTTAGAAGCATAATGTCTAGTACAGATGTGAATGTGGTGGAACTCGACACCACACCTTACCTCCATCTTAAGATGAGGGTGCTAAGGTCACTCTGTAAAATAAAGAAAATAACAATGGGCCCCAGACCTTCCAAACTACAGCTCCAGGAGCTGTTGGCAGAGTTTGCAAAGGCCAACCCCTCTGTGGATGGCAACACAGATGAAGATGATAGTGACTTGGAGGGTGATTCCCCCCCACCAGTCCTATCTAGGGAGAACAGGGCTTCTCAAGCCCAGACTCCAAAAATAATAGTCAGAGATGCTGGTTCCCTCACAGGAGAGACCAACACCTCTGAAATCACTGAGGATAACTCCAGTGAAGAGGACATCCAGTTAGCCAGGATGGCCAAAAGATTGGCTTTGGAAAGACAGATCCTAGCCATAGAAAGGGAAAGACAAGAGATGGGCCTAGGACCCATCAATGGTGGCAGCAACATAAATAGGGTCAGAGATTCTCCTGACATGTTGAAAATCCCCAAAGGGATTGTAACAAAATATGAAAATGGTGATGACATCACCAAATGGTTCACAGCTTTTGAGAGGGCTTGTGTAACCAGAAAAGTGAACAAATCTCACTGGGGTGCTCTCCTTTGGGAAATGTTCACAGGAAAGTGTAGGGATAGACTCCTCACACTCTCTAAAAAAGATGCAGAATCTTATGACCTCATGAAGGGTACCCTGATTGAGGGCTTTGGATTCTCCACTGAGGAGTATAGAATTAGATTCAGGGGGGCTCAAAAATCCTCGAGCCAGACCTGGGTTGATTATGTTGACTACTCAGTGAAAACACTGGATGGTTGGGTAACTGGAAATGAAGTGTATGACTATGTTGGGCTTTATAATTTGTTTATGAAAGAACACATTTTAAGTAACTGCTTCAATGAAAAGTTGCATCAGTATCTGGTAGACCTAGGTCCAATTTCTCCCCAAGAATTGGGAAAGAAGGCAGACCACTGGGTCAAGACTAGGGTAACCAAAACTTCCACTGGGGGTGACCAAAAGAAAGGGGTTACAAAGCCTCCCCAGGAGAAAGTGGGTGACACTAGAAACAAAGAAAAAGAGTCCCCTGTAGGCCCCCAAAAACCAGACCAGGTGGGTGGGCCCAGAGACACAACCCAAAACAAAGGTGGGTACCAGGGTAAGAGCTGGGATGCCACTAAGGCATGGTGCCATAACTGTAAACAGACAGGGCACCACACCAAGGACACTTCTTGTCCCAAAAACAAACCCCCTAGCAAAATCCCAGGGGTGACCAGTCTAGCCATTGGGGATGACTCCTCAGATGAGGAGGTCTTCATAGCCTTCAACTGGAAAAAGGGCCCAACAGGTGAGTTGGAGATTCCAGAGGGAAGTAGACACTTCCACCACCTACAGGTGAATGGAATCCCAGCCACTGCCCTGAGAGACACTTGTGCCAGTCACACTATTGTGCATGACAGGCTGGTGTTCTCAAACCAGTACATCCCAGGTGAGATGGCCAGAGTAAGAGTTAGCCCAGACAGGGTCACTAATAGGCCTGTGGCTTTTGTGCCCATAGAAGTGGGTGGAACTTTTAGCTGGAGAAGGGTGGTAGTCAGTACAGACCTCCCCCTTGATTGTCTCCTTGGAAATGACTACCCAGAGGTTAGTCAGAGCCTAAGAGAAGAACTGGTCCAGGGCCAGTCCTCTCCCAAGGATTCTGGAGTGCCTGCCTCTGCAGTAAATGCAAGTAGGCCCCAGAAGAAAAAGAAAAGGAAACAGAGTAGGAAAGGTGGACAACCTTTAGCCAAGGTTCCAGCAAGCCAAGGAGATTCTGCTCCAGTAGAGGAGAACTCCAAAAGTGGCTCTGATAAAGTCCAACCTGACCCGCAAGAAGTCCTGGCTAGTCAGGCAACTGTTAAGCCTGAGTGGGTGGCTCCTCAGCTAACAGAAGAAATAGTGGAAGAAGGGTGTTTACTACAAGATGTGGTAACCCCCCACTCTAATACAGCAGACAGGCACCCTGAACCCAAAGAAGCCTGTAACTTAGCCCCTTCCCTTGTAGGTGAAGAGCTAAAGGTGTGGTTCTGGGCACTGACAGCTGTCAGTGGCCTCTGCTGGGTGTTAGCCTTTATGGCTGCACTATCCTTGGCATGGTGGTCTGACCCCATGCCAAATAACAAGTTAGGCCCCCTGACCCTGTTGGTCATGGTGGGGTTACTCCAGCTCTGGGTAACCTCTTTGGGTAAGCTAGGGGTGACCCTGGCTAAGATAAGATTAGCAGAGGTGGATACCTCTAACCCCAAAATAGAGAGAATGGGGGAAGACATAAAAAGCACAGACAAGAGGCAGTTCAGACTAGGTCCTATCACTGTGGAAGTGGGTCAGTTCCCCAGAGGGAATGACCTGAACAGGAGGATGTAAGGCAGAGTAGGCCCTGCAACAAACCAGCCTAATTCCTCTACTCTTCCTCGCCTGACAGACTAGGAAGACTCTCCCAGCTTTGGCTGAGTCTCCTGGCCTGTGGGCTGGGGGGGGCTTGTGTAAAGAAATGGCTCCCTGTTGCAGTTACCCCCCACTTTTTGCCTGATACTGATGCTGACTTGACTGAGAAGTGTGCTGGGACCCTGCTAACCAGGCCCCAGCACCAGTGTTCTTTCACCTAAAATGTACCATTGATCCCACAATTGGCACTCCCTGGCATCCAGATAAGTCCCTTGTAACTGGTACCTCTGGTACCAAGGGCCCTGATGCCAGGGAAGGTCTCTAAGGGCTGCAGCATGTATTATGCCACCCTAGAGACCCCTCACTCAGCCCAGACCCACTGCTTACCAGCTTGTGTGTGCTAGTGAGAACAAAATGAGTAAGTCGACATGGCACTCCCCTCAGGGTGCCATGCCAGCCTCTCACTGCCTATGCAGTATAGGTAAGACACCCCTCTAGCAGGCCTTACAGCCCTAAGGCAGGGTGCACTATACCATAGGTGAGGGTACCAGTGCATGAGCACTGTGCCCCTACAGTGTCTAAGCAAAACCTTAGACATTGTAAGTGCAGGGTAGCCATAAGAGTATATGGTCTGGGAGTCTGTTTTACACGAACTCCACAGCACCATAATGGCTACACTGAAAACTGGGAAGTTTGGTATCAAACTTCTCAGCACAATAAATGCACACTGATGCCAGTGTACATTTTATTGTAAAATACACCACAGAGGGCACCTTAGAGGTGCCCCCTGAAACTTAACCGACTATCTGTGTAGGCTGACTGGTTCCAGCAGCCTGCCACACTAGAGACATGTTGCTGGCCCCATGGGGAGAGTGCCTTTGTCACTCTGAGGCCAGTAACAAAGCCTGCACTGGGTGGAGATGCTAACACCTCCCCCAGGCAGGAGCTGTAACACCTGGTGGTGAGCCTCAAAGGCTCACCCCTTTGTCACAGCCCAGCAGGGCACTCCAGCTTAGGGGAGTTGCCCGCCCCCTCCGGCCACGGCCCCCACTTTTGGCGGCAAGGCTGGAGGGAACAAAGAAAGCAACAAGGAGGAGTCACTGACCAGTCAGGACAGCCCCTAAGGTGTCCTGAGCTGAAGTGACTCTAACTTTTAGAAATCCTCCATCTTGCAGATGGAGGATTCCCCCAATAGGATTAGGGATGTGACCCCCTCCCCTTGGGAGGAGGCACAAAGAGGGTGTACTCACCCTCAGGGCTAGTAGCCATTGGCTACTAACCCCCCAGACCTAAACACGCCCTTAAATTTAGTATTTAAGGGCTCTCCCTGAACCTAGAAACTAGATTCCTGCAACTACAAGAAGAAGGACTGCCTAGCTGAAAACCCCTGCAGAGGAAGACCAGAAGACAACAACTGCCTTGGCTCCAGAAACTCACCGGCCTGTCTCCTGCCTTCCAAAGAACTCTGCTCCAGCGACGCCTTCCAAAGGGACCAGCGACCTCTGAATCCTCTGAGGACTGCCCTGCTTCGACGACGACAAGAAACTTCCGAGGACAGCGGACCTGCTCCAAAAAGACTGCAACTTTATCCAAAGGAGCAGATTTAAAGACCCCCTGCAACTCCCCGCAAGAAGCGTGAGACTTGCAACACTGCACCCGGCGACCCCGACTCGGCTGGTGGAGAACCAACACCTCAGGGAGGACCCCCGGACTACTCTACGACTGTGAGTACCAAAACCTGTCCCCCCTGAGCCCCCACAGCGCCGCCTGCAGAGGGAATCCCGAGGCTTCCCCTGACCGCGACTCTCTGAAACCTAAGTCCCGACGCCTGGAAAAGACCCTGCACCCGCAGCCCCCAGGACCTGAAGGACCGGACTTTCACTGCAGAAGTGACCCCCAGGAGTCCCTCTCCCTTGCCCAAGTGGAGGTTTCCCCGAGGAAGCCTCCCCTTGCCTGCCTGCAGCGCTGAAGAGATCCCTTGATCTCTCATTGACTTACATTGCGAACCCGACGCTTGTTCTAACACTGCACCCGGCCGCCCCCGCGCCGCTGAGGGTGAAATTTCTGTGTGGGCTTGTGTCCCCCCCGGTGCCCTACAAAACCCCCCTGGTCTGCCCTCCGAAGACGCGGGTACTTACCTGCAAGCAGACCGGAACCGGGGCACCCCCTTCTCTCCATTGAAGCCTATGCGTTTTGGGCACCACTTTGAACTCTGCACCTGACCGGCCCTGAGCTGCTGGTGTGGTAACTTTGGGGTTGCTCTGAACCCCCAACGGTGGGCTACCTTGGACCAAGAACTGAACCCTGTAAGTGTCTTACTTACCTGGTAAAACTAACAAAAACTTACCTCCCCCAGGAACTGTGAAAATTGCACTGTGTCCACTTTTAAAGTAGCTATTTGTGAATAACTTGAAAAGTATACATGCAATTGAAATGATTCAAAATTCCTAATGTACTTACCTGCAATACCTTTCAAACAAGATATTACCTGTTAAATTTGAACCTGTGGTTCTTAAAATAAACTAAGAAAATATATTTTTCTATAACAAAACCTATTGGCTGGATTTGTCTCTGAGTGTGTGTACCTCATTTATTGTCTATGTGTATGTACAACAAATGCTTAACACTACTCCTTGGATAAGCCTACTGCTCGACCACACTACCACAAAATAGAGCATTAGTATTATCTATTTTTACCACTATTTTACCTCTAAGGGGAACCCTTGGACTCTGTGCATGCTATTCCTTACTTTGAAATAGCACATACAGAGCCAACTTCCTACACTTACCCTATACCCAGGGCAGATGAGCTCATAGATACACTGGCATCTGCCAAGTATCTAAGCACCTTTGATTTGACTGCAGGGTATTGGCAGATCAAATTGGCTGAGGGTGCTAAACCTAAAAGTGCATTTTCAACTATAGGAGGGCACTACCAATGTACAGTGATGCCCTTTGGTTTGAAGAATGCACCTGCCACTTTTCAGAGGTTGGTGAACACAGTCCTGCAAGGGTTGGAGGCTTTTAGTGCAGCATACCTAGATGATATAGCTGTCTTTAGCTCCACCTGGGATGAGCACCTGGTCCACCTTTGGAAAGTTTTGGAGGCCCTGCAAAAGGCAGGCCTCACTATCAAGGCCTCAAATTGCCAGATAGGGCAGGGAAAGGTGGTTTATCTGGGACACCAGGTAGGTGGAGAACAGATAGCACCACTGCAGGGGAAAATCCATACAATCATGGATTGGGTTCCCCCTACAACACAGACCCAGGTGAGAGCCTTCTTAGGCCTCACTGGGTATTACAGGAGATTCATTAAAAACTATGGCTTCATAGCAGCCCCTCTTAATGATCTCAGTAGTAAAACGATGCCTAAAAAGGTATTATGGACAGCTAGCTGCCAGAAAGCTTTTGAGGAGCTCAAACAGGCCATGTGCTCTGCACCTGCCCTAAAAAGCCCATGTTACTCCAAGAAATTCATTGTTCAAACTGATGCATCTGAATTAGGGGTAGAGCAGTCTTATCAACTGAATTCTGAGGGCCAGGATCAACCAGTTGCTTTTATCAGCAGAAGGTTGACCCCTAGAGAAAAGTGTTGGGCTGCCATTGAGAGGGAGGCCTTTGCTGTGGTCTGGGCACTGAAAACGTTGAGGCCATACCTGTTTGGCACTCACTTTATTGTTCAGACAGACCACAAACCTCTACTTTGGCTAAAACAAATGAAAGGTGAAATCTTCCCCCTGCAACCGCAGGCACCAAAAGACTGCATCACTGGTCCTCTGGGTCCCCTCTCAGCACGACGAGCGTGGTCCCTGGAACTCAGCAACTCTGTCCAAGTGACTCCCACAGTCCAGTGACTCTTCAGTCCAAGTTTGGTGGAGGTAAGTCCTTGCCTCCCCACGCTAGACTGCATTGCTGGGTACCGCGTGATTTGCAGCTGCTCCGGCTCCTGTGCACTCTTCCAGGATTTCCTTTGTGCACAGCCAAGCCTGGGTCCCCGACACTCTAACCTGCAGTGCACAACCTTCTGAGTTGTCCTCCGGCATCGTGGGACTTTGCTAGAATGGCATTGGGGTGACAATTCCATGATCTTAGACATGTTACATGGCCATGTTCGGAGTTACCATTGTGACGCTATACATAGGTAGTGACCTATGTACAGTGCACGCGTGTAATGGTGTCCCCGCACTCACAAAGTCCGGGGAATTTGCCCTGAACGATGTGGGGGCACCTTGGCTAGTGCCAGGGTGCCCACACACTAAGTAACTTTGCACCTAACCTTCACTAGGTGAAGGTTAGACATATAGGTGACTTATAAGTTACTTAAGTGCAGTGGTAAATGGCTGTGAAATAACGTGGACGTTATTTCACTCAGGATGCAGTGGCAGGCCTGTGTAAGAATTGTCAGAGCTCCCTATGGGTGACAAAAGAAATGCTGCAGCCCATAGGGATCTCCTGGAACCCCAATACCCTGGGTACCTCAGTACTATATACTAGGGAATAATATGGGTGTATCAGTATGCCAATGTAAATTGGTAAATGTAGTCACTAGCCTGTTAGTGAGAAATTCGGAAAGCACAGAGAGCATAACCACTGAGGTTCTGGTTAGCAGAGCCTCAGTGAGACAGTTAGGCATTACACAGGGAACACATACAGGGCACATACTTATGAGCACTGGGGCCCTGCCTGGTAGGGTCCCAGTGACACATAGACTAAAACAACATATATACAGTAAAATATGAGGGTAACATGCCAGGCAAGATGGTACTTTCCTACAACTACATTTTGTTAATTTTTTTAAAACAAAGCTGACAAGACACTCCAGCCCATATTTATGAAAAATGACGTTCCTTTTTTCTTTTTAAAGCAAGCTAACTTCATTCCCTAGCGCTATCCGTGCGCCATATTAAAAAAATGACACACAATGGTGCTAAGGAATGGTTAGTGTAAAAAAATAAATTTAATGAACAATTGTGACATGCCGTAAGGTAAAATGACACTAATGCTGCAAAAGTGGTGCTAGACCGTTGTGCGGCATGTATATATATCGCAAAATGGGTTAGCGCCATTTGTTTAAAGCATTAGTGTAAAAATAAAAGGCACAAGCAGGAAAAATAGAAATTGAAAGACAAGATGGAGATTGCAGGCCAGGAGAGACCCCAGGGAGAACCCAATCACCCAAGTACCAGCCAGGAGGGTCCAGAAAAGTCCTAGGAGAAGGAGAAGAGGAAGCGCAAGTGTCGCATTAGTGAGGAGGAGCATGACATCCTGGTCAGAGAGGTGACGGAGCACCAATACCAGCTGTTTGTCACCTCCAAATTGCCATTCGGTAGGAGAGACGCAATATGGCAGGCAAGAGTAGACAAAGTCAAGAGGTGAAGAGGACTGTCCCTGAGTGCAAGAAGCGCTGGCACGATTGCAAACGCAGAACTAAGGAGAAACTGGCTAGGAACCTAAAGGCAGCACTGCAGACTGGAGGTGGAAATCCCGCACCACAGGAGGACCTGGATGAGCTGGGGGGGATGGTTGCAGCGGTCATCCCCGAGGAGCTGGTCACTGGAATTGCAGGATAGGACAGCGCAGACTACCAAGACCCACCAGAAATGCATGGTAAGTTGCAGGGGTGGGAGGATATCCGGAATTCCACAAATGGCAGAAGGGGGTCAGGGGGTTGCTCATAGGACACACTCAACGCATGCTAAATGGTTGCATCATGACACATAGGTCCTGAATCAAGATGCGCCATCCCCACCCAAGCCACACATGTACTGTTGCTTTGGATGTGCAATGCACTCCAACATATACACAACATGGACATAAGCCACTCACTATGGCTATACTTCACTATGTAAATATGCAGCACATTGCCTGGAAGGGACGTGCAAATAGTGTGGCTGTGTCTGTGCCACAACACCCATTTCATATTGTCAAAGCCTCTGTACCTACACAACTTAGACATCAGAGACTAGTACTGAAGTCAATACCACCCCAGGGGTGGTGTCAGGATGGTGTAACTGGCCAAAAGGCTTCCCTTCCTCCTCGTCTCATTGCCCTTCTCATGTATGCTGCATCTTGCAGCACACATTGAAATGCCACCCTAGCGAAAATAGCTTGTACATGTGCAGGAAGGGACACCTCCCTGCATATAAACAAATTATCCGCTCAAGCCAGGCACCCCTTCATCATGCTGCAACAATGCCTTTGTTGGTGCAGGTAGAACAAATCTGTGCAGGCGAAGAGGGAATTGCAGGGCTGTAATGTATTCTCTTTCTTTACAGCTTTATTTCGGTAAAACAATACCATAAAAGCATACTGCCAAAATTCTTACATTTCTAGAAGGAACAAAGACACTTTTTAAAAGAAGAAAGACAAAGAAACACTAAAAACTGATCGAGACCAAAGCTCCCTCAGGGCCATACAATACAAATTGGCGAGTTGTGGGTATAAATGTTATTAAAAATCAACAATTAATCACTAAAACACTATAAAATATACAGTACACATCATCATGCAGATCGCCATATAAATATTATAAAATTTTATAAAATACCCCTAAAGTATAAGCCTTAATACAAAAAACAGTTAAAATTGCTATCTTGCTAGTAGTATCATTAACTATGGACTAGCTCAAAAAGTAACCATTATGAAAGTAGGATATATGCTTTTGAATGATTATTTGCCTCCAGTAGGTTCAAGTTGCCTCTACAATCTTAGCAATATAGATAGCATCATCACGTGAGGGGTTATTTAACTAATTTTTTAAAAAGTGATTAACAATCCCTAGGGCCCAACGATTCCTTTCTTTCTTACGTGCCTATATTGCTTAGAGGTCATATACGATCGAGTAATGCAAAAAGGCACATTGTTCTAGCAGCAGCAAATATTCACTTATCTACTAGAAACAAGTTATCTGATATTGATCTTAAAAACAGTAGGTAAAAATCGATTACAGTATTTCATTTGTAAAACCCATAAAATTTACCTCCCGTGCCATCAGGCACTTGTTTGCCTAACTAGGAGGAGACCTTTTGGGATAAAAATAAATAAATATCAGAATCCAGGAACAAGTTTCATAGGTGACAATGACCATTCTAGGTAACTTAATCAACCTCCCAGTAGCTACGGTCCTCCCGGGCATAGACAGTGTCCCCTGAGCTAGATATATCCTTGGCCGATTATAGGTCCCAAGGCCATTGAATTGCAGAGGGTGACTCCCAGTTATCGATTTCAGGACCATAGGTTGACTTTGGGAGTTTTGCCTGAATTAGAACGCCTACAACGTCAGGACCGCCTTGTCTCTGATGAATGAAATTGCTATTAAGAACCGGCTTAGACCAAAAACAACATATGGTATCGAGCTGGATCTCAAAAATCTGGCAGCTTCATTGTAGTTCCTGATTCCAACGTTCCTGCAGATGGGTCGGATCCATTTCTTCCTTAGTTTATCGTAGGCAATGCAATTTAAAAGGACATGATCCGTCGTTTCTGGTGTCTCCATATTACATAGCTCGCAGGTCGCCTCATGATTACTCCCATTCAGGAGACCCCATTTGAAGGTAAAAGCCTTGACCTGGAGAATCCCATATCGATACTTCATAAATAAAGCCTTTGCTCGTCTAGGTTGAATAGTATCAATCCATTCCTCAGCGCTAGTTAGTGGTTTAAAATCCAGAAAACTTAAGGTTAGTCTACCTGAATCCTTGCTATGAAAAGGGCTATTAAAGATGAAGTCCCAAAATACTTGCTTTAGTCGGATCTTTGATTGGGTTGTGAGTATATGCGGTTCATCCCAGTAGATTTTCAGCCCTAAATTATAAAAGCTTTGCCTGATATAATAAAGCCACGGGAGGGAAATAGTCTTGTCCAAGCCCATGATCTCAATTAAGACTTGCCTGTATTGGATCAGTTCAGGGGTTGTCCAAAGTCTACACCAGTAGAGCAGGGGCCTCAGGGCTGCCAATTTGCCTATTTGTTTCATATTAGTGTCATGGGCTAAGGGAATCAGCGGAGTCGATGGAGGGAGGTCCAATACCCTCCTCATGAAATTATTTTCCTGAGTGGCCAATGGAGTTAGTTTTGTGAATCCCCAGAGTTCTGCGCCATACAGAGCAGCGGCCTGTGCTTTGCACCTATAGATCTCGAATACTGGTGACACAGTACTCGACCTTGAACATTTATAATTTTTACTAATTGCCATAGAGCTATGAGTTAAGGAGATAGCAGCTTTGTTGATGTGCGGCGCCCATGACAATTTGGCATCAAGCAGTATCCCTAGGTAGTTGAAATTTTTAACTCGTTCCAGTGCCTGCCCTCTAATCCAGATGTTTCTCTTGAGTGCTTTGTGAGGGTTAATGTATTCTAGTAAACATGGCACATCCATGCATTTCCAAACTAGTACAGTGTCATGCAAAACATATTGCTGCTGCACTGAGCCTTGCCACTTGAGAAGAAATCAGCCAGTCAGCAACCTGTGGAACACAACCCACACAGGGTGAACCCACAACAACTCACACACAACTATATGCGCCATATGGGAATGGGCACAAAAGGAAACACATACAACACATGGAGCATGTCTGTGAACATCATGTGTGCAGCTGTACAAGTAGCCGCAATCTCACCATCTGACAAGATAGTGTCTTGTGTGAAAGGTTGGTCTTCTGCTTACTGGCACATTCAAAATGTGTGATAACTGGCACAAGTGGCATCAGAGTTGCTCTGCCGGAACAATGTCATTAGCATTTAATGCAACTGTATCATCATTCTAATAATAGCCCATGTAGAACCAAGCTGCACATTCCCCAGTGCCACATCTACAAAGTCACAAAATGCATGCAATTATCCACGTTCAACACCCTTACACCAACGCATGCCTGTTGCTGATGTCTTATGTGAAAGGAAATGATACAAAGTTAGGGAGGGACAATCTAATGGGGCTGACAATCCATAATCGTTGCACTGTCACCTCCAAATAGCACATGTGGGACCTGCTACAGGCAGTTGAAAATGTACGAAAAGCACTGCATGCAATGGCTCTACCTGTGCTATGCTACACTAGTCCCATCATTAATGGTGCCAATGCATCATTGCATCAAGAGAGTGACAGCACACATTACACTACTGTGGCAATATCCACCATGGTGAATAGGAAGGCTAAGTACATGCCACCATTGTGTCAGTGGCAGGGGCAAGGAGCCTGCAAGGAAGTAGGTGATGTGGGATAAAATCACAAAGGTCCAGATTTAATAGGAAATGATGGTGTTCCACGCAGCCCCAAATGTGGCAGCGTTGTGCACTGTCACTTTCAAAATGCACTGATGGCCAGTAGCCACTAAAATACGGGGCACCCCTGTGCCACTCGCAGTGCTGTGGCAAAATTAGCTGAAGTGGGCCAACGCAGGAAGCTATGCACCATAGTGAAAGGGTGTCTACTTTAAGGGGATAGATTGTTTATGTGCAGGAAGGTGTCCTTGTAAATGTAGAGGAGTTCTTAGCGCTGCTGGAACGTCACGAAAAGTGACATTAGGGGCACCTTCATATGCCCCAAAATACCTTGTGAGCTTGACCAATGTGGGATGCACAATGGTACACATAATGTACAACTACAACCTTGGGTCAGTAACGTGTCACTGAGCCTCCAGTAGCAAATAAATGATGTGCCATGTCAACAGCCACAACAATCTACGATTGACTTAACACTATCGCATTACAGAGGCTGATGGCTTACCTCCTGCTGACCTGTCTGTCCAGGATTTTACAGATGACATGGTTGACCAGTTGCCAACCATCAATGAAGAGACTCTCCGGGATGTCCTAGGATCCCTCCAGACACCACCTCTAGTCACAACGAGGACACAGAGCATTGCGGGGTCTCCACATGAACCACCCAGCTACCAACATACACCACCAGCCAGTACTGACACAGCCCTGTACTCCGAGGACCCAGAAATAACCTTTCAGAGAACAGTGGTAGGAGTCCAGCAGAAGCTGGCCAAGCAGGTACGGGTGGGGATGGAGACCATGGCAGGCAGCCTAGAGGGAGTGCAGAGGTGCCTCAGTCCAATTAAGGACAACTCAGCTGCCATCAGAGACACCCACTCCCCGCTACCTGGTCTCCAGCAGTCCCTGGCCGACATAGCTGCTGTCATGAGGCAGAGGCTACAACAACTGCCCTCGCAAACTGGTAGCAGCATGACAGACAACTAGCTGGGGGCTTACAGAATACCATGGAGTCCATACAGCAGGAAGTGGCCTCCGTCAGGTAAAACATGGCTGCCTATCACTGTGATGTTGCTGCGGTGTTGAAAAACCAGCAGCTCCTCCTTGCTTCAGTGATGCCTTAGGTGTTCCCGCAAATGGCAGCTGCTGGGACCTTTTACTCCACAACTCTATCCCCTGATGTGTGGGTGGCCTTTTCTACCTCTACAACAGCACCAGCCATGGCACAGGAGGCACCACACACATCAGAGGATGAAGATGTGGAAGGAATAACAGTCACAAGGAAAACCACCCAGAGCACCAGCCTGTGACACATGGACAGTTTCGCCTGTCTAGTATCTACTGTCATTGTCTCCATTCTTACCAATTGGCAATTTTAAACTTCCCGCACTAATGCACACTTCTCATAACCATGTCTCATGACATGTCCCTCACCCCTGAACTCTGATTGTGCTACATATGGCTAAGGTTCACTCATGGGGTCTGTGAACTGTACATTGTATAGCATTTGAAAATACACTTGCACCTGTAAATAAAGCACCTTGCACACATGTAGCATTTCTATGTTTACTGCGATCCATCTAATCAGCTAAATGATTGCATTGTGTAAATCCATAGCGATGAGTACAGAACATCATTACATGACTGCATTACTGTCAGACACAAAACCGCACACTAGGATCCTAACATTAGAAAGGTGAATGATGGTGTTGTGGGCTACGACCAACTTACTGAGTATTCTATACAAATACTGAAGAGATATCCTTTGAAGTTGACACATGGCATGTGTGGCTCAGAACCAATTCAATGGTAATTTACCCAGATGGGAGTACCAGGACAACTAATTTGTGTGGTACAGAAGAGGCTAACCTTATCTGTCATCTGTCATCGTTGCAGGATACAGTTACAATTTTCCTGTTGACATATGTGCCACACTTGCGGACAATGAAACTGCAATACCCCACCAATGACAGTTGAAGTTCCATACTTGCCTGTCCTAGATAAAGTATACATACACAGTGTGAATGGCTGGAACAGTGGTTGGCAAATGTATGGCTACGATGTTATTTAGCAGGCTCTATGAGAGTTCCTTGGTCACAGGGGATGGACATGGTAATCCATGGAAATCAAGACAGATGCATACCCTAGGCCATTCCTCCAACTTGGTGAGGGAACACATGAGAACCCTCAGACACTCAATCAACATGGGAAAAAAATAGTCCTATACAAACAGGATTTATTGTAACCTATTCTAAACTAATCTTACACATGTAACGCCACACTCTAAACATTGTACCCCCCCCACTACCTTTTAAGAGATAAGATACACATACAACAACATAAACTATGACTACACATGTACTAACTTAAGCTATGGCCTAAACCAATATATTATTTTGTATATTTTTTATATATTTTTTGGTATGTTAAATTTTTTTTTTAATATACCCCAACATGACCCCCCCCCACTCCCCTCAATAAAAATAAGCACTAAAACCCACCCGCAACTTTACTTAACCTAATTTATTCCTACCCTACACTACTACACTAACCTAACACTACCCATCTAAAACCCAATCTAAAACTATTTACAACAATAAAAAGGAGAGGGAAGGAACTGGGAGGTAGTTTGTGTGCCACATGGCATTTTTTTGAGCTTTTGTTTGCAGTACTTCAAAAGTTTCCGATTTTGAGCACTTTCCTTCTCTAACCTGTCCAATCTGGCCATCATGACCCCCATGTCCCTTCTCATGTCTCTTTTAAAGTTTGCACTCAAAACTGCAGCAAGTGGCTGCACAGGTGCCTGGCTTATGACTGGATCAGCAGATGTGGATGGGGTTGGACCCACAGAGGCCCCCTGGACTCCTGATGGTGTTGGCAATTTTGGCTGCTTATGTGGTGGCTGCTGTGGAGGTCCCCCATTTGGGAACACAGGCCATGACCCTGTTGACCTTTCTTTATGGTACCTCCTTGCCATCCGCTTGTACCTGGCATCAACATCCATAATATGGCGGTACCTGTCTGCCCTATTGTGGAAAGCTCTACGTTCCTCAGGTGTCATATTGGCAGCTGAAAAATGAGGAGAATCAAGCTTTAATTAAAGCATTGGGTGGAGGAAGAACAGACGTATAATGTACACTGCATCCACAGATGACAAATACAGTCCACCACACATTCCAACAATGACTTACTCCTAATCCAAGACTATTTCCTACCAGCCATCTACGGTATCATGTACATGTCACTGGGATAACAGCTATCCTTTGTTGACCATTAGGCCCCAGAGGTGCGTGGACCAATGCGTCCTTGCTCAACATATGTATTAACAAACTTGTCAGGATCACATGGCCCTACAACTCTAGATTTCCTGAGTCCTTGTCAATATGGGGGCTTTGTATGCAATCCACCTTCTTGACACCCTGGTACTACATCAGGGCTTGCCCAGGCATCATGCAAGCAAGGTGGGGGTCGGTCATCAGATATGGATTCTGGAAAGTTTCCACCAGCTAATGTAAAGTTTTGTAAAGCCTCATTCATGTGTCCTGGTTTAAGATCTGGTTTGAGCATATGTTACAAGGGTACATACCACTGCGCATGATGTGCCCACATGTACAAATAATGCTATATCCCCATTAAGTTTGGGCAAAGCATGAGCAGCACATCAAAGCTGTCTACATTTTAAGTAACTTATGCCCCCTAGCCTGTGCTATGTTGTGCTTAATGTGTAAAGCGGCACACACATGGTGGCTGTGTGAGTGCCCTTAGGGCCACAGTGAGTTTGGCACTGCACTAGGTGCTAATACAGTATTCTTCAATATTGAACATCATGGGCACATGCATGTCAGACATCATCAAAGTACCAGGTACCCACACAGCATTCACATCATATGCACATGTGATGTGACCATGATCACCCACAAATGTGGTGGCAGGACCATGTTGGTAATTCTGTTGAGTTCTATCTTGGGACAATTCACAGACTTTTCCCACAACCATCTGGGGCTGAGTTGTCTACTAATTGTGTACACTACTGACTGTTGTCCAGCACAATATGGCTCCTTGCAGTACTGCAGCTTCCATTTCTATCTGAAGGGTACTGAGGCACCTGTGGTGCAAGTGTCTCCTACATAAGCCTCTTAGAGACCTCTATACATTTCCTTCATCTGTATAGTTTTGTGAGTAAGTGTAAGCTATGTGAGGCATACAGTGCTGTCAATAGTGCTGTGACAAAGTTGTTGTCAACAGGCATGCTAATTACATTAACAGCTGCTCTGACACCTATTATGATAGGCATCAATAAATATGTGGCCATGCATTCCAATACCCACAATTCCATACCAGCACACGTTGCCACTTGAGCTACAATCAAGCCATTCTCAATGCTCAACATTCCAACAGACATGATGTCACCATCCTAACTCCAATGATATCATAGCATTGGTCAGGCAAAACTATTAATCATAGCACTGTACACATCAGACTGACTCACATCAAACCCTAGATTGGCACACATGACGCACAAGGTGACACATACAGGATGCATTGGGGTCTTCAAATCTGGAGACCTCTCCAACGGTGTAGGGTGGAGGTCCACCTGCAATACATGAAAGGAAAACATAGCTTTGTGATATTTGGACTTTTCTGTTAAAGGACGACATTGTTTAATGTCAACTTGGTAGGCTGAGTGAGCAAGTCAACCAAGTGGTAGATCAGACCAACTGTCAAACATCTATGATCAATCAATCACACATAGTATCACATAATGGAGACCCTGGCACCTACAAACCATCAGTTTCCCAGACAGTCCTGTGGTGCTTTTGACTGCACCATATATACATGGCATTGTCATGTAGGTGTTTTTTAGCATTACACCTCCATGACCATATGTGACTGCATTACACTGTATCCTGCATCTGAGGGGCATGTGATGGTTGTTGCAGTGCCCATCCCATTGTTACACCCATAGCTTTTGAGCCTGCCCCAGATGTTGAAGACATCTACTTCATTGCCACCACAAACTGACACATAACTACCCAGGGGTTTGTGAGTATTCCAAAGTGTAGGAAAGTGCCAATGTTGGCATGGTTGCCCCCTACACTTTTTGCCTAGTGTTGATGCCAACTTTGATTGAAAGTGTGCTGGGAGCCTGCTAACCTGCCCCCAGCACCAGTGTTCTTTCCTAAAAACTGTACCACAATTGGCACACCCCTGGCACACAGTAAAGTCCCTTGTAAAAGGTACCCATGGTACCAAGAGCCCTGTGGTCAGGGAAGGTCCCCAAGGGCTGCTGCATGTATTATGCCACCATAGGGGACTTCACATGAAGCACTTGTACACTGCCTTGCAGCTTGTGTGTTCTAGTGGGGAGAAAAAGGCAAAGTCATCATGGCATCCCTCTCACAAACCACTGCCTATGGCATAGGTAAGTCAGACCTCAAGCAGGCCTTACAGCCTTAAGGCAGGGTGCACTATACCACAGGCGAGGGCATAGCTGCATGAGCAAAATGCCCCTACAGTGTCTAAGTCCATTCTTAGACATTGTAAGTGCAGGGTAGCCATATTGAGTATATGGTCTGGGAGTTTGTCATCACGAACTCCACAGCTCCATAATTGCTTCACTGAATACTGGGAAGTTTGGTATCAAACTTCTCAGCACAATAAACCCACGCTGATGCCAGTGTAGGAGTTATTCAAAAATGCACACAAAGGGCATCTAAGAGATGCCCCCTGTATGTTAGCCAAACTGCTAGTGTAGGACTGTCCGGTCTGTGCCAGCCTGCCACTTTCAGACAAGTTTCTGACCACATGGGGTGAGAGCCTTTGTGCACTCTGCGGTCAGAAACAAAGCCTGTCCTGGGTGGAGATGCTTTACACCTCCCTCCCTACAGGAAATGTAACACCTGGCGCTGAGCCTCAAAGGCTCAAGCCTCGGATTACAGTGCCCCAGGGCACTCCAGCTAGTGGAGCTGCACCCCCCTCAGACAAAGCCCCACTTTTGGTGGCACGCCTGGAGGGAAAATTAGGAAAAACAGGGAGGAGTGGCCACCCTAGCCAGGACCACCCCATAGGTGTCCAGAACTGGGGTGACCCCCCTCCCTGCAGAAACTTCCATCTTGGTTTGGAGGACAGGGACCAATAGGATTAGGCTTGTGCCCCCGCCCCAATGGGAGTGGACACAAGGAGGGTGTAGCCATTGACCCCTAAAACGCCTCTATATCTAGGATTTAAGGGCCTCCCTGAACCCAGCTCACCAGATTCCTGGCAACCTAACAAGAAGAAGAAGGACTGCTTAGCTGAAACCCCAAGCAGAGAAGAAGGAAGACGACAACTGATTTAGCCCTGCCCTACTGGCCTGTCTCCTGCTTCAAAGAACCTGCAGAAGAACAGCGATGCATCCAGCGGGACCAGCAACCTCTGCCAAGCTCCAGAGGACTGCTCTGCACCCAAAAGGACCAAGAACTCCTGTTGACAGTGGCCCTGTCCAAGAAAAAGCCAACGACTAAGGACTCCCGCCTCTCTCCAAATGCGTGAGTCCTAACCACTCTGCACCCGCCACCCACGGCCCGTGTCCAGGTGGCTCAACCAGCCAGAGAGGATCCCCAGGCAATTCTGAGCAACGCCTGCAGAGGGAAGCCCGAGGACCTCCATCACCTCAAAAGCTCTGGACGAAGATATCCGATGCCAAAGGACTCACAGCACCCATAGCTGCCAGGCCTTGGAGAAACCAACATCCGGTGTAGCAACGTTCAGCAGGCGACCCTCCTCCCTGCCTAGCCGGTGGTGTGCCCGAGACGACCCTCTGGACCTCGCCTGCAGCCTCTGAGTGACCCCCGGGGTCTCTTCATAGAGAATCATCGGAGACCCGACATCTTGTTTGCACCCTGCACTCGGCAGCCCCAGTGCCGCTGAGGGTGTATGTTTGGTGCCTACTTGTGCCCCCCCCCAGTGCTCCTCTAAATCCCCCCTGGTCTGCCCTCCGAAGTCTCAGGTACTTACCTGCCTGCAGATCTGAAACCGAGTGCCCCCAGTCTTCATCGGAGCCCATGTTAATTTTGCCTACAGTTTGACCTCTGCATCCGGCTGGCCCCATGTTGCTGGTGGTGGGTGTTTGGGGTTAACTTGAACCCCAACCTGTGGACTTCCTAACCCTTGGAGACTGGAACTGTAAGTGTTGTACTTACCTGTAAAACTATCTAACTTTTCTTCCCCCAGGAACTGTTTCTGAAAATTGCAGTGTGTCCTTTTTTAAAAGAGATTATTGCCAATATTTCAAGATCTGTATAACTTATCGATTTCAAATAAAGTACTGTTGATATATGTGTGAAATACAAATCTACTGAAGTACTTACCTGCAATTTAATCTTGTGGTTCTAAAAATAAATTAAGAAAATATATTTTTCCTATATAACAAAACATTGGTCTGGAGCTAAGTCATTGAGTGTGTGCTTCTTCTATCGTCTGTGTGTGTACAACCAATGCTTTTCACTGTCCTCTAATAAGCCTAACTGCTCGACCACACTACCACAAACGAGAGCATTAGTATTCTCTACTTTAGCCTCTGTTAAGGGGAACCCCTGGACTTTGTGCACACTATATGTCATTTTGATATAGTAAATACAGAGCCAGCTTCCTACACAAAGTGTTGAGGAATGCGTGGATACATCCATGTTTGTAGTTACTAATATGTGTGTGCCATCACAAAGCATACATACACGAGCAATAATGCCATGGGAGTTTACTTATGTTCATTTAGTTGTACCTACTTGCACATTGACTGATTAAAATTATGGATATATTGCCAATGCTGGGTGGCCAGCCATTGTTAGCATGGTTTTCCAGTATTTGTCCAGGAAGGGATTAGGAACATGTGCATTAACATATGCCTCAACACAGACATGTGCTCTGCGGCCAAGGATGCATGTGTTGGTGCAGGGTTCGGAGTGATGTGCCAGTGATGGTGCAGATGCAGGGTAGGCCCATACTGTCAGTAAGATGCAGCATACCTGTGGTACAAAATCAGCACCTGTGTGGGGTAATAGACAACGTTAGGGGTGTATGTGTGATATACAATGTACAGGAAGAGGAAAGTGGTAGTTGTCTGGCCCCAGTGCATAGTCATGCTCTCTTACATAGCCTTTGCCAATGACACAAAGGGGCAGTTTGTAGGAAAGTGGTACTGCACCAAGTGCATTACTACAGTCCTTGTGGCCCTCAGTGCACCGCTTTCCCCCGCCATGCGTGTGCCTACTGAGAAATAAGGCACAGCGTGATGCAGGTAGGGTCCTATTGCATCTATTTACATGGAAGCAAATGATGTACTTAGCAGGAGTAGCAACAAAACCGATCATCACAACTTCTGCTGAGTACATAGTGGTCCATCATATACATTTATATGCTCCTTTATAACACCTGCTCTCAGCAGCCATTGAAAATTTTCAATGCATGAAAAATGTCATTAAATTATTTCTCATATTTCCCAGAGGCTTGTACTCTTGCCTCTCAAACAGGTGTTGGGCCCCCCCATACATGATGCTAGCGCAGGGTTCATGTTGTGCTGCTCGAAACAGAGTTGCGCTATGCATGCATCACAACACTTTGTTATGGTTGTGCAGGGAAGATGGCACTTCTGCCCTGCCTCTGCTTCTTAAATGTATATAACAATGGCAGCCCTAAGGTGGCACTGGGGCTCATAACACAGGCAGCATACGACTTGTCCAGATCTTTAGACAAAACATGCTGCACTCAGCAGTATTGGCTCCTGTCATGCACATGCAAATAATGGTGTTGGTATGGAAATGGGTTACTTACCAACTGCTCCACCAATCACAATCCCCAGGTGATCCAGTAGATCTTGCTCCCTAGCGACGAGGTCAGCCCAACTGTGTTCTAATTGTAGGTCATTGTGTCCGGTGCCAAAAACTCGGGTCAGGTGGTGGAGAACCTTGCCCAAATGCAGCTTCCTGACCTCTGTGGGGCAGCCCTGGATTACAAGGCCACCCAGGAGAAGCATCATGAGAAGGTAATGTTGGACAAGCCAAATGAAGCCCCCCCAGCTCCTCTGCCAACATCTTGGCCATCCTCCCTTTCCCTGACATCATGCAGTGCAAAAAAAATGTTGCAGGAAAAATAATAAAACCTAACTCTACCTAACAAACTATCCTACCCGTAGACAAACACCCTACAATACAGTGACAGATACAGAACAAATGCAATACAAAAGACTGATTAGAAGACAAAAAATACACAACAGCAACAGGGCACAGCACAAAACACTCCAATAACTCCAAATCACCAACACCACCAGCTGCACACACCCTCACACACCAATAGACTGTGAGGTGAAAGTAAAAGTGAACCCACTGTACCATGTATGCAGGCAGGATGTCCTGTTTCATCACTTCTTGTGCATGCGTTTTCAGTCATGCTTTGTTTTTTTTTACGCATGACAGTCATGCATCATATTTTACCCATTGTGTGTGAAAATGCCTGTGGACGTGCGATAGACACTCAGGGGCCAGGTGTGTTTTTGTTTTTTTTAAAGAGAAAAGTATGGTTTAGGCGTTTGTGTCTACATTTTTGATGCATGACGGTTATGTGTCTTATTTATCCCATTGTGCGTGAAAAAGCTTGTAGACATGCCATAGACGCTGAGGGGCCAGGCGTCTTTTTGCTAAAGAGAAAAGTATTAAGTTTAGGCGTTAGTGTCAACATTTTTCACGCATCACGGGAATGGGTGGAAATTTGCTATAAAGGCCTTGAGTACACCCAGATTCACATATCATGTCACAAGGGCTATGCAATAATGTCATTATGGTATGGCTACAAGTGTGTGACTATCCTGTCATATCTTTACAGTGAAATTGGTATGTTCAACCTATATGTTTGTTTGTGTTTGCTGCATGCAATGGCTTATACCTTGTACATATGTGCATGTGTAACATAACATGTGTATTTTCGTTTACCCGTAGGCCTCTTGGCACTGAATAACAGATGTTTATTGTTACCTAACTCAAGTGTAGCTACACTGTGTCCACATACATGTTAGCACGTGTACTATGAGTGTACATATGTGTTTGAACACTTATTTGTGGGTGTACTACATTGTTATGTGTGATATACATATTTACACATACCAACAACACAATAGATAGGATGACCTATGTCCAAAGCATGGTAAGGCATGTGACAGCCATGACAATTTGTACTCGGAGGATGCAGTGGACTAGGACTGGGTTAACATCACGTTATTCCTGGCAATTTGCGTGTGCATGTGTGTGCACTCTGTGGTGTGTTGTTGGTTTAGCCTTCATGATGCTCTGCTACATGTGTGACATATAGGCCCTCTTTATGACATTGGCAGTAAATCTCACTTACCGCCACGGTGATGGCCACCAACATACTGCCGCGGAGGCGAACATCCATTCGCCAAATTATGACACACACACACCAATCCAACAGAATACTGCCACAAACACAAATCCCCCAGCCCAGAGGTCAGTGCTAAAGTGGTGGTACCAACACCCATACCGTTACGCCAACTAAACAATGCCCAACACATTTTGACCCACAAATCACCACAGCGGACATTCAATGGTGGTAAACTATTGGTGGTACACACTGGTGCGCTCAAAATGGACACCCATATACTCAACTACACAACATTGGCCAATACCAAAAACACACACACACCCACAGCACTATAAAATACACACCCACATTACCCACAACCCTTTACGAATACAAATTATTGCCACCAGACTGATACCAAGACCACTGCGACAACTAGACACATACACGCATACATCCCTCACGCACCCTACTTCAATATCCATTGCCAGGAAGATCAAGCTATGGCGGAACAAGGGATGACATCAGGAAGAGGTGGAACGATCTACGGGGGAATGTACATTCCGTGGCAGCAAGGCACGAGCTCGCCATCCAGAGGACTGGCGGTGGACCCCACCTCCTCCCCCACAGCTCACAGCATGGGAGGAGCAAGTCTTGGCATTACTGCATCCTGAGGGACTCACTGGAGTTGCTGGAGGACTGGACACTGGTGAGTCAACATTTACTACTTATCACCCCCAATACATGCATGCCATCTCACACCCTCACCCTCACTCTACTCCATCCCACAAACTGCAACTACACATATGACTAACCCCAATGCCAAGCCCTGCACGCCATACCAATGCATGGACAGCCCTCCCAGCCATGCATGGACACCCATCACAAAAGTATGCACAGCATGGAGAACTAACAATCCCACAATAAATCACCACACACAAACAAAGGGGGCAGGGCAACAGCATCGATGGAGGGATATACAATATATCAATGCCATGAAGCATAATACATCACTTACAAACCCACAGGTGCCCCAGCCAATGTCAGCAGAGAGGAGGTGCCACGACAAACCAGTCCCCCAACAGAAGATGCCCCCAGTGATGACAGTAACTCTGGATTTCTGGATTTGGATGAACTACCTGGCCCCTCAGGGACCACTGGTCAGTCGGTCACCCCAGTCCACTCACAGTCAACCAATCAATCAATCGAACAAATAATTTCTTAAGCACACTATTTACCTGGTAGGGTCTCAAGGTGGTGGGGGGTGTCAACCACAGAGCCTCCCCCATCAGTATCCAACACCACAGCACCCACCCAGCATTCCCACACCTCTGTCCCCAGGAAACTTCGGTCAGCAATGTGCCTACCTGTACAGGGACCCCAGTCCACACCTCACCCCCAAGACAAGCAGGGATCTGCGGTCAGTGGCAGCGGGCACACCGTTCAGGGGCCAGAAGCACAGGGCAACAGGGACACTGGGAGGACCGCTGTGCACCAGGCGGAGGAAGGGCCCAGGGAACCAACTCCCTAGGTGGCACTCACCAAGATCCTGGGGGCCTACCAACAATCCCAGGACACAATGGGCCAGATCCTTAACAACATGCAGGAGAGCAAGCAGCTGCAAGAGAAACACCATCAGGAGATCAGGGAGGACTTGCAGGCTCTCAATACCACCATGATCTCCATAGCAGGGGTGCTGCCAGACATAGCTAACATCATCAGTGAATCGACAGCACAGCAGCAGGCCCCTACTACTAGCCAGTCTACTGTCAAGCCATCCACTTCTGTTGCAGCCAGTGGGCAGGAGGCCCCACCACAGGACCCACAGGCCACTAGCACCCCTGCCCCCGCAGAAGGTGACCCACCTCGCAAACGTTCCCAGCAACCACGACAGAAGCCAGAGACACTTGCCAAAACCAAGACCACGACCACCGCCAGGAAATGAGACTCTTCTGATTGTCCCCCTTGTGTCCCAACCAGTCACCTTTGAACTGCCTTTGCTCCCCTTCCAATGGCCCCTTGGACACTGGACCATACTACAAACAGACTACAAACAGACTGGAACAATACCCTGGACTTTCCTCTACCATCACCCCATTCCATTGCACTTTTCCATCAATTATTTTCACTACAATAAATACCCTTGAACACAACTTGAGTGACACCGTTTTATGTGTTGAAAATGTGCATTTATGGGAACAGTCACATCTAGTGCAAATGATCTGAATGTGGTGATAGCATACAAATAATGTCTTGTAGCTGTCTGCAGAAAACACATCAGGACATTGTTGTCATATCACCAACATCTGTAAAAAGGACAAGCCATAGGTGAGAGTAAGTTGAAATGCAAAGGAAGTGAATGCCTTCATGCTACAGCCACACAGAAAACGTCACTAGTCAGAGCAATGGTCAGTTTCACTGTCTCACCTGTGTGTCATTGGAAGTATTGTTGTATAACTGATGTTCTGTTGCCCTCATCCTCTGCCTCCTCATCCTCACTGTCCTCAGGGTCCACTGCTGCCATAGGGTCATCTCCAGTCCCCTCTTCCTGCAGATAAGGCAAATGTCATCTGAGGGCCAGGTTGTGCAACATGCAGATGCCACTATTATACGGCAGACCTTCTCGGGTGAGTAGCACAGGGATCCACCTGTCAGATGCAGGCATCTGAACCTGGCCTTCAGGAGGCCGAAGGACATTTCAATTATTCTTCTGGTTCACCCATGTGCATCATTATAATGGTTCTCAGCCCATGTCCTGGCATTCCCCAAAGGGGTCCAGAGCCACATTAGGTTTACCTGCATTAGTCACCTGCAAATATTGAGGGACAAAATGTAGCCTTACACAATGCTATGGGGACAACACTTCAATGCATACACTGACATACAGTGGATGGGACTCAGGCTCACCAATTATTAGCCACACCCTGTGCCTCTGTAGTTGGGCCATCACATTTGGGATGCTGCTATTCCTCAGAATGAAGACGTCATGCACCGACCCAGGATACATGGCAATAACGTGAGAGATGTACTGGTCTGCCAGGCACACCATTTGCACATTGAGTAAGTAGAAACTCTTCTGATTCCTGAACACCTGTTCATTCTGGCGGGGGGGACAAAACGCAATATGTGTACCGTTAATCACCCCAATAATATTGTGAATATGTCCCATTGCATAGAATCCCACTTTCACAGTGGCCAAATCTTCCACCTGGGGGAAAGAAATGTAGCTGCACATGTGTTTCACCAGGGCAGACAATACCCTTGCTAGCACAATTGAGAACATTGGCTGTGACATTCCTGCTGCCAAGCCCACCGTCACTTGGAAAGAACCAATTGCCAGGAAATGATAGAACCTGCACAAGAGGGGGGATCCCAGTGGGATGACGGGTAGCTAATATCAGGTCAGGCTCCAATTGGGCACACAGCTCTGTGATTGTGGCCCTGTCAAGTCTATAGGTGAATATAATGTGCCTGTCCTCCAGTGTAGCCAAGTCCACAAGGGGTCTGTACACGGGTGGTTGTCTCCTCCTCCTATTCATCCGCAGTAGTAGGTATCTAAGGGACATAAGAGTGAGTAGGCTGCCACAATTTGTACAATGGAACCACCACCTCAGTGTGCATACAACATTATTGTGATAGGACAGTGGGAATGGCAATGTATGTGCAATTTCCATCAATGACGCAGTTATGTAAGATCTGTATGTAGTCCACCACCATGAAATGGCGAACGTCTGTCCTGTATCTAGGGACAGGTGGACGTGAAGTAACTCTGCTGACGTTGGGCGTCGTGGCAGAAGGCGGTCTTGCACCGCCATGCAATTCCTTATTGGCTAATATGGGACTCTAATGAGTACAGTGACCGATGGGGATCAGCGTCGGCGGTGACGGTGTACACCGCAGCAGACGTAACTGCCATTTTCTGTCTATAACCTCACTTGATTCCTGACTTTCCACAGGACAACACCTACACTGCATGTGCTGCTGTGACCTGTGTCTGGAACCTACAATGGCCCGTGTGACCGGGGAAAGGGCCCCTGTCTTCACTTCGATGGAGGTGGAGCACTTGGTGGATGGGGTCCTGCCCCAGTATGGACAGCTGTATAGGCCTCCAAGCGAACAGGTGAGTACACCTTGGCCACGATGCATGTGGGAGGGTTGCATGGAGATGTGTG
Source organism: Pleurodeles waltl (assembly GCF_031143425.1). NCBI lineage: Eukaryota > Metazoa > Chordata > Amphibia > Caudata > Salamandridae > Pleurodeles > Pleurodeles waltl. The sequence continues at coordinate 982,950,305 of NC_090437.1, forward strand.
TGCAGGCATCGTGTCATATGTGGGGTGGTATGTCTGGTGGTAGTGTACATGGTGTGCGCCTGGTGGTGTGTGCAAATGGAGTTGGAAACGGGATTTGTGGGCCATATGTGTGACAGGCTGGATTGTATGTGTAATGCTGTCCTCCTGTCTCTATTCCCTCTGCAGGTGAGCACCCATCAAAAGTAGGGATTGTGGCATGCCATTGTCAAGGACGTGCAGGCCCTGGGCGTCTACAGCAGGCGAGTACTCACAGCAGGAAATGGTGGGAGGACCTGAGACGCTGGGCATGGAAGACCGCGGAGGACAAGCTGGGGATGGCCTCCCAAAGAGGAAGGGGTGCCCGTCAGAACCTGACCCCCCTTATTGTCTGCATACTGGCGGTGGCCTACAAAGAGCTGGATGGGCGCTTGAGGTCATCACGGCAGCCACAAGGGGGTGAGTACAGTGGGCCTAACTACAATAATTGTAAGGTGGCATGGGATCCAGGTGGTGGTTGTGAGTTAGTTGGTGCCCCTTAATGCCAGGCCAGACATTGCAGCGTGATCCAGCTCTTGGGTAATGGGTGTATGGCAAATGTGGGTAACCTAGCTCGTTTGCATTCCATTTCAGTCAGGGCTTTGTGGGTCCCAGGAGTTGTGCAGTTGGCGCTGTTTGGCCCTCATCTTGCTGTGGCAATTCAGTGCCAGTGCAATGTATAGTGCTCAATCCTGATCTCTGTGTGTGACGGTACTGTGTATGCCAACTGTGGTGCTGGTGCTGTAATTGACTCAGTGCTCCCTTTCTCTCCATCCTCCCATTTCTCCTTTTGTCATCCTGTCCATGTGTGCGTTAGCATCATCTGGCAGAGGAGCAGGGACACCGGCGACAGAGGGAGCTGCATCCCACAGGACCCAGGAGGCAGAGTCCACAGATGCCGAGGGAACCAATGGAATGAAGGGTGAGGGGAGCACCACAGCGGAGACAGGAGGTGACAACACTGACTCAGATACCTCCTCTGATGGAAGCTCCCTGGTGGTGACGGACACCTCTGTGACCACCCCAGCTGCAGGTACAACTGCCACCCCGTACCAGCACAGCCCTCCCAGTAGCCCCTCAGCAAGTTGCCCATGCCTGCTCACCCAGGAGGGTGGGCATCTCCTTTGCTCCAGCCACCTCAGGCCCTGCCCCAGTGAGCCCTGCTGCCCTGAGTGAGGAGGCTATTGACCTCCTGAGATCCATCTCTGCAGGGCAGTCAACCATTGTGAATGCCATCCAGGGGCTGGCATCCCAGATGCAGCAATGGAATGCATTCTTGGAAGGCATCCACGGTGGATTGGCGTCCCAACAGAGATCGATTCAGGCTCTGACCTCCTCTCTGATGGCAGCCATTGTCCCTGTTCCTACCGTCCCCCCTCCAACTACCACTTCCCAGTCCCAGTCTCCTCAACCCCAATCCATCCCATGCACACATACAGATGAGCATGCACATAAGACAACACACAAGAGTGGCACAGTCAAACATAGGCGCCATACTTCAGTCCACAAGCACTCACACAAACAACAGACAGTTGCACACACATCCACATCCACTGCCTCCACTGTCTCCCCCTCCCCCTCCTCCTCCACCTCCCTCACAGTCACGTCCACACTCACACCTGCATGCACTGCTTCAACAGCCACCATCAGCATCACCTCACCAAGCAGCACACACACCTCACTAGCAGACACCTCTACAACATCCATCCACACGTCCCGTGTCCTCTCCCACCCTGTCTGTCCCCCCCTCCTAAAGGACACAAATGCAGGCACTCAGACACCCAACAGCCATCCACCCTTACATCAGCACACTGCCCATGCACCTGCACCCAAGTCCAGCAGACGTACTCCTCCAACAACCACTCCCTCAACCTCCACTCCCATCCCTCCTCCCTCATCCCGCCCCACCATCCCTAAGAAGCCTTTCCTTGCCCAACTTGACCTCTTCCCTCCCCTGTCCTGCCTGTAAGACCAGGGTCCCAACAACCCAGCCGAGCACATCAGCCAAACAGTCCTCGGGAACAGTGGAGGCACCTCCTGGTCGTGGAGGCAAGACAGTGAAGGATCCCACTCCACCAGCCAGGAAAGGGAAGGATCTGACTCCACCAGTCAAGAAAGGGAAGGATCCCACTCCACCAGCCAGGAAAGGGAAGGATCACAATCCACCAGCCAGGAAAGAGAAGGATCCCACTCAACCACCAATGTCAGAAGAGGTTCCCACTCAACCACTAATGTCAGAAAAGGTTCCCAGTCAACCACCAATGTCAGAAAAGGTTTCCACTCAACCACCAATGTCAGAAGAGGTTCCCACTCAACCACCAATGTCAGAAATGATTCCCACTCAATCACCAATGTCAGAAGAGGTTCCCACTCAACCACCAATGTCAGAAAAAGTTCCCACTCAACCACCAATGCCAGGCAAGAAGCCCTCACCTCCAGCAGACGCTGCCCAGGAGACACCTCCCCCAGCAGAGACAATGCAGCCCTCATCTCCAGCGGAGGCTGCCCAGGAGACACCTCCCCCAGCAGAGAGAATGCAGCCCTCACCTCCAGCAGAGGCTGCCCAGGAGCTACCTCCTCCAACAGAGACAATGCAGCCCTCACCTCCAGCAGAGGGCATGTAGGTCACCCTCCAGGGACTGTTGTACATGGAGCCCCCTCCATGAGCAGTGGGCAAGTTCCCCACCTGAGAGACTGTGACCTTTCCCTCCCCAGCACTGGGAGATGGGCATGGAGCCCCCTCCAGGAGCAGTGGGCAGGTTCCCCACCTGAGAGACTGTGACCTTGCACTCCCCAGCATTGGGAAAAGGGCATGGAGCCCCCTCCAGGAGCAGTGGGCAAGTTCCCCACCGGAGAGACTGTGACCTTGCACTCTCCAGCATTGGGAAAAGGGCATGGAGCCCCTTCCAGGAGCAGTGGGCAAGTTCCCGACTTCAGCTGAGGTGCCCCCACCACCCTTCCCCCTGAGCTGCCTTTCCACTTCCGAGATGTTGCCCCTGCACAGTATTGTGCTGAATTTGACAGGATCAGGTTTGGGTTTGGACTGTGCCCTGTAGCCATGTGAGCCTTATGTACTTTGGACTAGGCATTGGCCCTTTCTGGACAATTGTTCATGTATCTTTGTTCTAAAATTGGTTCATATGGTGGGTGTTGCCTTGTTATTACAATGTCAGTGCTGCTGAACTGTAGTCCTTGTATTATTATGCCGTGCGTTGTGTGCCATTGGTTCACATCTGCAGTTGGTTGTGTGCATGGTGTGTGTAGTGCGTGTGTGTGTCACTCTCCTTTTCCTTCCTCCCTCCCTCCCTTGTGTGCTATGCAGCTGTACTCACCGTCTTCGGCATTGGTGTTCCAGGTGGAGCATAGCCTAGAAGAGAATTGGGAAGACTTGCAGTTCTGGTTCCATGGCGTCGTTGGTCTTCTCCGTGTCTCTGTTGGTAAGTCTTTGGTATTCTGTGATGTGTTTCTGCCAGGCTTTTGATGGCGTTCGTACCTCCCTGGAAGTTGTGGCGGTTTGCAGTGTCATAATATGGTGGGCGGTACCTTGGCTTCCGCCTGGCTGTTGATGGCTACAGCCGTGGTCAGTGGTGTTAATGCCCTGGAGGTTGGTGTGGCACATTAGCTGTCTATGGGAGTTATCACTACCACGGTCATAATTTGGCGGTAATTACCACCACTTTAACTGTCACCGCCAATGTCATAAAGAGGGCCATAGTTCCCCATGCACCTTAGTTGCAGGAGATGGTCTAAACAAATGTGTCAGTGAAGGTTGCTACATGCTGTGTGTGTGTAAAGATATGTGTAGTTTGATTTCTATAACATATGACCACAGTGGTGTGTTCATGGGATATGAAACTTCACATATCTATCTACCTGCATGGACACATGTTGGACTTTGACAAATGTCTGTGTAGTCACATCAGTGCCACCTAAGGTTTCTGTATGTCGGAACACATGTGAAGGTCATTTATTTCTGTCATTGATCTTGTGATACATATGCACTTACATTTGTGATCCGTTGCCTTTTGTTCAGGGATGGACAGAGGGACCTGCTGTCTTCGCTGACGTCTACGGCAAGTGCCAGGCTGGAGCAGTACCACTTCCATGTTATCTTGGAGGTTGCAAATATTCCTTCGATGTGCTTTCCTTAACTAGTGGTGTGTGGGCCTCTTTTTGACGCCTGGTCTGACCAGGTGTTAAATTTTGACGCTAATCGGCCTTAGCGTCATTTTTTAGGTCCGCTTCCTTAGTGTGTGTTGTTTATGCATCAGGAAGTAACTATGGTGCCAGAGGGCTAGCATCATTTTTTGGAAGGGAATGTCTACCCTCTATATCATTGTTGCAATGCAACGCAAGGTGAGTTGGCGCTTCCAGAAAATGACGCTAACTCATATTTTGACACTAGAAGGGTCTTGTGTCTTGTATAACATTTTTGGCTAATTCTGAAAGTTTATCCTATAAGTCTTTTCATGCTGGGGTTCCAAAGTCATAATTAATGTGTTAAAGCAAAACTCTGAGTCGCACAATAAAACATGCTGTTGGCAGTACAACCAGGCATGGCCAGTTCTACCAATTGTAATAGTACGATTTTGCAGACTTGTAAAATGCTAAATAAAATGTAGTTTCTGACTGCCTGACATACAATTGTAGACAATGAAAGGTTAAGTGGCCATTAGGGGTGAGGGTGGAGCTAGTCTTTCAGACTCAGATGTGGGAATTGTACTGCTAATGGCTATTAACTCATAAACATTCCTACATACTAAAAAGTCATGATTTACCAGAACAATACGAGCAGCCGACTGAAAAGGCACTCAGAAAAATAAAGCAATGTGCTGCTACTGCTCTACAAGTTGGTGTGATTTAAGTGGAGCACATGCAATGCCGATTGTACTCGCCTTGTCTTGAAATGGTGCAGCACGTGCTACCTCACCAGGATTGCCAGTGGCCTTGTCAGTGTTTGTAAAACTGTTTGATTCCAGTTCACGCCAGACCCCAGAATCCTTCCCCGGTGCTTAATTTGTCAAATAAATAAAATAACAAAAAAAAGTGTATGTGCCCTCAAACTTTGGCTTAGAAGCCCATAGCCGGCACTATTGAATGTCGGCGTGCTAAATATCAAGGCTGCATAGACTTGAATCACCTCATGCCACTTTAATCTGCCAACAGACATCACCTGCCCCTTTATCTCACAGTTGCAGGGTGCTGTTTTCTCTCTTTGTCACAGTTTTGCTGTATTTCTCTTCCTCCTCCTTTTACTGTTTTTTTTCTCACTCTTGCATTGGGTCAAAGTCTGATGAGGACTCCCTTTGTCTCACTAGCTTACTTTCTGACTGAACTTGAAGGGGAAAGTGCATGTTGATATATTTGGAAGGAACTTACCTGGATGCAAACCTGCCTCATGGGGATTCATGATGGATATGTCTACCTGCAGTTTCCTCACCTCATGAATCTCCCTAGGCAGCACACAGGGTGGCATCTTGTGCCGCTGTCGCGTCACTCTGTGATGCACGGCAGCACAAACCTCACAAGCATATCTATGAGGCCATGCAAAGCCACTTTGTGTGGCTTTGAACGGCCTTATACATATGGAGTAAGGCAAGGCAGCGCAAATCGCTGCATTGCCTTACTCTGCACCAGGGAGGAGTTCCATGGACATTGCGGTGGGCTTTCCCACCCAGCACCCATGGATTTTGATGCATCCCCAGATTTACAAGGGTGGTTAAACCTGGGATGCAGCAAAAACATATGCCCCCTCAGGGGAGGCGCAACAAGGAGAAATGACTTCATTTCTCCTTGTTTGTTTCTCTGTCTGTGTGTGCTGCATTCTGTAGCACATATAGAAAGAGGAAAACAACTCCCAGGATTGTATTTGTGCAGGAAGGTGCCCTTTGCTGCACAAAAACAATCCTGCCTACAACGCAGACATCCTTGCACCATGATGCGAGGGTGCCTGTATTGGCACTAAGCTGCCAAAATAGTGCCAGCACAGGGTGAAGGGACAGGAATGCACCGTATGGCCTAGATACAGCGCATTCCTGTCCTTTCACTTTGACTCAGAGCAGCACAGCCCTGCACCAATTCCCCACAAATTTGGACCCAGATCTGGAAATTAAAAATGGCTCGCTCCTGCCAGCAGGTTGAACTGTGGCACCATTTCAACTCCAGCTTCTCCCCAGTTTAACATCACAGAGACATATAAGGGGCCACCCAGCAAGCGGTTGTCAGTTCTTTTTTTCACACCTTTTGATGTGTATTTTGAGTGCTCTCCTTGGCTTTTTCCTATACTACTAGTGAAAGTGAGCCTTGGCTCTCAGATTGTGCACAGTTTTATTAGACTTCGCATCTTTGTCTTCTTACTGCGAGGGGCCAGCTGTCATCCAAGGACAGCAAGGATGTTGTGCAACCAGGTCTGGCTCCTGAGTGATTCTGTCTTCACAATAAATGCTTACAGTTGGAGACTCCTTCTCCTCTAACCATTTGGGTGGTGTTCTTCCTCCACTGCCACACTTCCCCTGTCACTTTGCAACTCACATTAAGACTTCAGCCTTTGTGTCATCCTCTACATTGATTCCTGCCTAGTGAGGTAGCTGCCCAGCGCAAGTATCTCCATTCTAGCTCTTTGCCTAGTGCTGAGGAATGCTTTTCTGGATATCTGCAACCTAACGCTGATCTTGCTCATCCTTTGCATGGGCTCTGCTGATGATGTTATGCCCTCCTCTGACCTTTCTAGTGTGCTTCTGAGCACCAAGATACCTTAACACCTTTCAACCTCTTCCTTGCTGGTGAATTATACCCCTGCAGTGGTGGTCCCTACAGATCTTCTTGATGCAGCTCAACCTCAATAGTTACTGTTTTGCTGCCAGATGCTTTGCGTGTTTCTATACCATCAGCACAGGAAGTGGTGTTGCCCTTTATTTCACTTTAACCTATTCCTCCGCTCTGAAGGAGCACTCTGAATGATACCAACAATTTGCTGAATGTATGTGTAGAAAACAAGCCCCCTTTAAACGTATCATGTTCTAGGTATTTGGGTGTTATTTGACTTCCAGTACCAGCTTAAAAGCTGTGTTGCTTGGAATTGCCCCTGGCTATAGTGAGTATATGGGAACCAATTTGTTAAGAGATCCTACAACCTCCTACTTTCTCATCAGAAACGTGTTGCCCTCCCTTGAGGCACTCAGGATCTTTTTCAGGAGGTAGGGGTAAGCCTGAGTCAGCTCTGGTTCTTAGTACGTGGATTAAGAATCAGTATTGCCTGGCTGAGAATGGGGCAGCGTTTTTATTTTCTGTGTTATCGGGTAGCACTAACCATGTACCTTGGATCCAACAAAGCAATACTGTCCTCCTCCCCTCACTACTGACCACACACAATATGACATGTGAAACAAATAGTAGAAGCAGGGATGGGGGATTGGGGTTAATAGAGAAAGTCTAGACTCTACATATCAGTCAGTCTTGTCTTGTCGCTCTGCAGGGCACAAACTGTTAAAGACTGGAATCAATATATAAATGCAAAAATGAAGTGTTTCTCTAGTGAAGACGCTCACACGATTCACTTTTCATGTAAGCATTTATTCTGTGTAACAGAGACCACTGCGGAGCAACAGCTGTTTTCAGTCACAGTCTCTCAGCTAACTCCACTAACACCATTTTTCCTCAAATCCACTCTCACATTCCTATATAGAATTGTATGACCTCATAGGCCCAGTGTTCTAAGACTGGGTTGGAATAAGCATGGAACACTACATTATCCCTTCTCCTTCTAACAACAACTAATTTGTGACCTACAATATATTTTATTTTACGAATATAAAAGGAAACTGGCTTAAACAAATGAACAACAAAACACCCTCTTTGACATTCATCCTGGGCTTAACTTGGTGGCAGGCTTCCTGCCTCTCAACAGTTCAAATGGTGACACTTTCATGGAAAATGTGGGGTGGTGTGGTAGAGCCGTAACATTTAGTGTACCACATTCTGTACAATACACTTGCGGCTATAGCCCATTGGACACAATTTCCTAGGATTCTGTTTGTTCATGCGCTCGACTAAGCCTTTTGAATGTGGATGATAAAGTGAGCTCCTAAGGTGCTTAATGCCCCCTTGCTGCAAACAATTACTGAATTCTTCACTCACAAATTGAACACCATTGTCACATGCTAAATATGACAGAAACCCTTCTCTTAAGAAAACATTTTTCAAGAAGTCAATTACATTCTTAGATGTAGGTTCCCCAATGAAACAGACTTCTGGCCACTTCAAGTAATAGTCCATTAAAACAACAGCAAACCTAGTTGAAGATGGGAAAAGACTGAATAGGCCAACAAGATCAATACCCACCTTGTCTCATTGTTTGAAAGTAATTCAATAGGATGTAGAGGAGGGTTCCTTGTTTTGTACCCTTTCTTGCTACTTGTACACAACACACAGCCTCCAACATATTCATCCTACCTGCGATGGGTCTCCCCCATCCATGGGTGTCCTCAAGGGGTGGGTGGGGGCGGCAGGGGGTGTCCCTGGGGGCAGGGAAGGGCACCTGTGGACTGCTTCCATGGTCAGAGACCATGGAAATGAGCCCACAGGTCGCTTAACGCCTGCCCTCACCCAGGCGTTAAAAAACAGCGCACATCAGGCTGGGTGCCGTTTTTTAAGGCCCGCCCCCTCCTGTGTGTCAAAATGACGCGGGAGTATAAATAAGGCGCACAGGCCTTAAAGTCATTTTTTGGACGGAAACGCCTACCTTGCATGTCAATAACGCAAGGTGGGTTCCCGAATCCAGAAAATGACGCACATGGATGAATTCTGACATGCGCGGGTCGGGTGTCATTGTATAAATATGGTGTAGGGTTTGCGTCGAATGTGCGGCAAAATTTTTGACGCACAGTCGGCGCAAACAGAGTATAAATATGCCCCCATGTTTGCCTCACTTATCGCAAGCTAGGCTCTGCGTGTCCTCATGGATTGTCGGTGGCATGCACACCTTGTTTAATATTTTTTAACAACCTACTCCTCGTTTGAAGTACATGTACGTGTATAAAAGACCAGCACTACTTATTTAAGAAGTTTTAAACAGCTCTTTAAAATAAGGAACTGTATGGAACTGTTCAATAATTTTTAGAAAGTAACCGTTTGTTTAAAAATACACAGAGAACTTTTATGTGCAGTAAGGTTTGCATGTCTTACAACGATTCCTGATCCTACAGTGCCATCTACTGGCTAAATTAAGAATTTACCAAGCATATTTAAGGCTATTGCATTTATTTTGTGCTAAGCAAATCTAATGGTTTGAACTTAGATCTGAGATTCAGTGAAATGTGAATATTTCTCTTCTTGAACATACAGCATTATCATTCTGACAGTTTCACATCTTAAGAGATTCGTCCTACATTTTACGTAATCTACTTGAAGCAGTTCTGTTAAATGACCAACTGTCCAATTGTTTGATTTTGTATGATAGAAAGAAAATACATGTACTGCTGACTAAAGATTATACATTCTATTTAACTACAGCAATTCTTAAAATGTTCATACCACCATGGCAGCCCAACGAACCACGGGATGAAAGGGTGCACGTCTTTGAATCCTACCTTATAGCTATACGAGGTGAAATATTTAGCCCAGTAAGAAAACAACATATTTTACTGCACAACCTAGGACCAAATGGCAGGACAAATTTTGAAACGATTCCTGAACCGGATATAATGGACAATGGCGTAGATGAATAAAAAATTACTTTATTAAAACTTCAAAATCAATATGGAGGCAAAATCAACATTGTATTGGAACGTCACAAATTCTTCAGCCGTGTGCAAGGCACACAAGAAAACATAACAAGTTATGTTGCAGCACTCTAAGGCTTAAGCAAGTTCTGTGATTTCGGAAATCTCACTGATTTATTATTAAGGGACCAACTAGTTAGAGGTATAAACAACGTGAAAATCCAAGAGAAGTTACTGCAAAAAACACATTTACAGATGGCTGTGGAAATTGCTAAATCTATAGAACACACAACAATATGTTTGAAAGAAATGAAAGTAACTGCAGCAAGTGAACAGATTTCCAAAATATCAGAAGAGGAACTTGAAAGCAATATATGTAAGATTCAACCCAAAAATGATTTGTAGGAAGTTGTCTCTATATGTACTATTTCAAAGTAAGGAATAGTATGCACAGAGTCCAAGGGTTCCCCTTAGAGGTAAGATAGTGGCAAAAAGAGATAATACTAATGCTCTATTTTGTGGTAGTGTGGTCGAGCAGTAGGTTTATCAAAGGAGTAGTGTTAAGCATTTGTTGTACACACACAGGCAATAAATGAGGTACACACTCATAAACAATTCTAGGCCAATAGGTTTTTGTATAGAAAAATATTGTTTCTTAGTTTATTTTAAGAACCACAGGTTCAAGTTTTACATGTAATACTTCAAATGAAAGGTATTGCAGGTAAGTACTTTAGGAACATTGAATAATCACAATAGCATATATACTTTTCAAATAAATCACATATAGCTATTTTAAAACTAGACACAGTTCAATTTTCAACAGTTCCTGGGGGAGGTAAGTATTTGTTAGTTTTTGTAGGTAAGTAAACCACCTACGGAGTTCAAGTTTGGGTCCAAGGTAGCCCACCGTTGGGGGTTCAGAGCAACCCCAAAGTTACCACACCAGCAGCTCAGGGCCGGTCAGGTGCAGAGTTCAAAGTGGTGCCCAAAACGCATAGGCTTCAATGGAGAAGGGGGTGCCCCGGTTCCAGTCTGCCAGCAGGTAAGTACCCGCGTCCTTGGAGGGCAGACCAGGGGGGTTTTGTAGGGCACCGGGGGGACACAAGTTAGCACAGAAGGTACACCCTCAGCAGCACGGGGGCGGCTGGGTGCAGTGTGCAAACACACGTCGGGTTTCCAATGGAAATCAATGGGAGACCAAGGGGTCTCTTCAGCGATGCAGGCAGGCAAGGGGGGGGGGGCTCCTCGGGCTAGCCACCACCTGGGCAAGGGAGAGGGCCTCCTGGGGGTCACTCCTGCACTGGAGTTCTGATCTTTCAGGTCCTGGGGGCTGCGGGTGCAGAGTCTTTACCAGGCATCGGGATCTGGGAAGCAGGCAGTCACGGTCAGGGGGAGCCTCGGGATTCCCTCTGCAGGCGTCGCTGTGGGGGCTCAGGGGGGGCAACTCTGGTTACTCACAGTCTCGGAGTCGCCGGGGAGTCCTCCCTGAAGTGTTGTTTCCCCCCAAGTCGAGCCGGGGGCGTCGGGTGCAGAGTTGCAAGTCTCACGCTTCTGCCGGGAAACGCAGTTGTCTTGAAGTTGCTTCTTTAGAAACAAAGTTGCAGTCTTGGATGAACAGAGCCGCAGTCCTCAGGAGTTTCTTGGTCCTTCTAGAGCAGGCCGGTAGAGCTGGGGCCAAAGCAGTTGGTGTCTCCGTCTTCTCTGCAGGGTTTTTCAGCTCAGCAGTCCTCTTCTTCTTAGGTTGCAGGAATCTAGTTTCCTAGGTTCTGGGGAGCCCCTAAATACTGAATTTAGGGGTGTGTTTAGGTCTGGGAGGGCAGTAGCCAATGGCTACTGTCCTTGAGGGTGGCTACACCCTCTTTGTGCCTCCTCCCTAAGGGGAGGGGGGCACATCCCTAATCCTATTGGGGGAATCCTCCATCTGCAAGATGGAGGATTTCTAAAAGTCAGAGTCACCTCAGCTCAGGACACCTTAGGGAGGGGCTGTCCTGACTGGCCAGTGACTCCTCCTTGTTTTTCTCATTATCTCTCCTGGACTTGCCGACAAAAGTGGGGGCTGTGTCCAGGGGGGCGGGCATCTCCACTAGCTGGAGTGCCCTGGGGCATTGTAACACGAAGCCTGAGCCTTTGAGGCTCACTACTAGGTGTTACAGTTCCTGAAGGGGGGAGGTGTGAAACACCTCCACCCAGAGCAGGCTTTGTTTCTGTCCTCAGAGAGCACAAAGGCTCTCACCGCATGGGGTCAGAAACTCGTCTCTCAGCAGCAGGCTGGCACAGACCAGTCAGTCCTGCACTGAACAATTGGCTAAAATACAGGGGGCTCTCTAAGATGCCCTCTTTGTGCATTTTTTAATAAATCCAACACTGGCATTAGTGTGGGTTTATCATTCTGAGAAGTTTGATACCAAACTTCCCAGTATTCAGTGTAGCCATTATGGAGCTGTGGAGTTCGTTTTTGACAGACTCCCAGGCCATATACTCTTATGGCTACCCTGCACTTACAATGTCTAATGTTTTGCTTAGACACTGTAGGGGTATAGTGCTCATGCACCTATACCCTCACCAGTGGTATAGTGCACCCTGCCTTAGGGCTGTAAGGCCTGCTAGAGGGGTGACTTACCTATGCCACAGGCAGTGTGAGTTTGGCATGGCACCCTGAGGGGAGTGCCATGTCGACTTAGTCATTTTCTCCCCACCAGCACACACAAGCTGGCAAGCAGTGTGTCTGTGCTGAGTGAGGGGTCCCTAGGGTGGCATAAGATATGCTGCAGCCCTTAGAGACCTTCCCTGGCATCAGGGCCCTTCGTACCAGGGGTACCAGTTACAAGGGACTTACCTGGGTGCCAGGGTTGTGCCAATTGTGGAGACAATGGTACATTTTAGGTGAAAGAACACTGGTGCTGAGGCCTGGTTAGCAGGGTCCCAGCACACTTCTCAATCAAGTCAGCATCAGTATCAGGCAAAAAGTGGGGGGCAACTGCAACAGGGAGCCATTTCTTTACATGATTCAAGTAGGGAACATCGTCAAAAAAATTTTTTATAGCACAATAAGACTAAGGCCCTCATTATGACATTGGCGGTAAGTACCGCTTACCGCCATGCTAACTGCCGCCCACACAAAGCTGTTGCAGCGGATTACCGCTACCCATATTATGACACACACATAGCAATCTGTCACTATACAGCCACACACAGAAGTCCGCCATCCCAAAGATCAGTGATAAACTGGCGGTAGCAAAACCCACATCGTTACGCCAACAGAACTACGCCCACAGCATTATGACCCACAAATCACCGCAGTGGACATTCAGTGGCGGTAAACCATTGGTGCTACATACCGCCGCGCTCAAAATACACACACACACAAAAAAAACTACACCACATTGGACAATTTGAATAACACACACCTGACACCCATACACACACACCACACCCACACCACTATAAAACACACACCCACATTACCCACAATCCTTTATGATTAAAAACATTTGCCACAAGAGAGATGACAAGAACACAGACAAGACCACAGCCACACACCACCATCACGAATACACCATCAACAAACCTTACATCACACACCTCAACACATCACCCCACACACCCTCACCACTCACACTACACCCATGGCACCACAACAACACCCCAGGTTCACAGAGGAGGAGCTAAGGTTCATGGTGGAGGAAATCATCTGGGTACAGTACAGCAACAGCTATTCGGATCACACTGGCAGCAGAAAGCCATTGCAAGGAAGATGGAGCTATGGCGGAGAATCGTGGACAGGGTCAATGCCGTGGGACAGCACCCCAGAACAAGGGATGACATCAGGAAGAGGTGGAAAGACCTATGGGGGAAGGTGCGTTCCACAGCAGCAAGCCACCACCTAGCTGTACAGAGGACTGGCGGTGGACCCCCACGTGCTCCCCCACAACTAACAACATGGGATGAGCAAGTGTTGGCAATCATGCATCTTGAGGGCCTGGCAGGAGTAGGAGGAGGACTGGACTCTGGTAAGTCAAATATCTATTACAGTCACCCCCCTACCTGCATGCCATCACAAACCCCCAACCTTACCCTCACTCCCATCACTCCACCACCTCACACACTCCACCATCACAACCCACCCCTCCCAATACCAAGCCCTGCATGTAACACCAATGCACGGATCCCCATCACAGACCTGCATGGACACCTATCACTAAAGCATGGACACTAGAGAGAATCGCCTAGCTCACCAAATAACTACTCACACAAGGCAAAGCTGCCAGGGCAATAACGGCCATAGAGGGCAACACACCCATGCACAAGATGGCACACACAGAAACAATAACACAGCATTTACATCCCCACCGGTCCCCCACCCAACGTCACCGGAGAGGAGGTGCCAGCAACATCCAGTCCACCCCCCCCCCCCAGAAGAGGCCCACAGTGATGACAGCAGCTCTGGACGCCTGGATCTGGATGACCAAACTGGCTTATCAGGGACCTCCAGCAAGCCGGTTACCCAGGCACAGTCCCATACCACCACAAAGCCTCCCCCCTCAGGAGACACCAGCACAGTACCCACCCAGCGGGCCCATACCTCTGTCCCCAGGAAACGTGAATCAGCAGTGTGTCCACCACTACAGGGACCCAAGGCCACCCCACAAACACAGGATGATCAGGGACCTGGGGTCAGTGACAGTGGGCACACGGTTCAGGGGACAGAAGCACAGGACAACAGGGAAGCTGGGAGGACTGCTGTGCGACAGGGGGAGGACAGGCCCAGGGAACCGACTCTCCAGGAGGCACTCACCAAGATCCTGGAAGCATACCACCATTCCCAGGAGACAATGGGCCAGATACTGGACAAGCTGCAGGAGACCCAGCGGCTGCAGGAGGGACAGTACCTGGGGATCCGGGAGGACTTGAAGGACATAAACACCACCCTGGTCACCACTGCAGGGGTGCTGGCAGACATGGCCAACACCATGAGGGAGGCAGTGGCACACCAGCAGGCCCCTGACACTAGCCAAACCGATGAACAGCCTTCCACCTCCGTTGCCGCTAGTGGACAGGAGGCCCTGCCACAGGAACAACAGGCACCAGCACCCCTCCCCCTGCAGAAGGAGAACCACCCCACAAACGGTCCCTGCGATCCAGGCAGAAGCCAGAGACTATTGCCAAGACCCCAGCCATGAAATAAGACTCTCCTGATTGTCACCCTTCTGTCCCACCCTGTCACCCTGTCCACCTTGAACTGCCATTGCTCCACTTCCTATGCCCCCTTGGACAATGCGCCTGTGATCCACATAGACTGGACTCTATTCTGAACATTCCTCCACCATCACCCCCAGTCCATTGCACATCCCCCTCTACTTATTGGCCCTTAAATAAACACCATTTGAATTAATACAGGTATGGAGTCTGTCAAATGACTGATCTATCTATTCATTTAACAAGCTTTAAACACTGCAGTACAACTGTACAGTAATGTATACATAGGAATGACCTGTAGTTGGCTGCAGTCAATACACCAGGAGCGATAGTGGGGCACAAATATCTGAAAATAGAGATGCCGAAGGGTACAGTAAGTGGCCATAGAAGTGGGAAAATCACCCTGCTAGTGACAATGTCAAACACAAAACTGTCAATGAAAAGTGAAGTTACACTGTCTTACCTGTGTGTCATTGGAAGTATTGTCGTATTATTGCACTTCTGTTGTCCTCATCCTCTGCCTCCTTATCTTCGCTGTCCACAGGGTCCACTGCTGCCACACGGCCATCTCCAGCCTAATCCTCCTGCAGAAAAGGCACCTGGCGACGTAAGGCAATGTTGTGCAACATACAGCATGACACGATGATCTGGCAGACCTTCTTGATTGTGGCCCTGTCCAGTCCATAGGTGAGGATAATGTGCCTGTCCTCCATTGTTGCCAAGTGCACCAGGGGCCTGTACACGGGGGATGTCTCCATCTCCTATTCATCCGCAGCGGTTGCAATCTAGGGGGCAAAACGGGGAGCAGCTGGTCAGTATTCCATATTTACAAACACTACACTGCATTGCATGTTGTGACGGTAACAGTATATTGTTGGATAGGCCCAAATGGTGCCTATGTGTACTGTGAAGCAGTTAGGTGTCATGGCCTGCCCCCCCCCCAAAAAATAGCATCTGCCTGTCCTGTATGGAGGGACATATGGAAATTAGGTAATTCCGCTGACGTTGTGCGCTGTTGCGGGAGGTGGTCGAGAACCGCTGTGCAACTCCTCATTAGATACCATTGGGCTTTATGGGTTACAGTGGCCAATGGTGATGTACGCTGGCGGTGATGGTACGCACCGCAGTGGACTTGACCGCCTTTTTCTATCTGTTGTCTCGCTTGCTACCTGACCTTCAAAACGAGAGGACCTACACTGCAAGTGCTGCTGTGACCTGTGTCTGGGACCGCCCATGGCTTGTGTCACTGGGGAAAGGGCCCCTGCCTCCACTGCAGCAGAGTTGGAGAGTTGGGTCCTACCCCAGTACAGAATGCTGTATGGGCCTCCACACCAACAGGTAAGTACACACGATGCATAGGACATGAATGCCTGGACTGCTTTGTGTGAGGGCCTTGTGCAGGGGGGGTTAGTGGAAGGGCCCTAGGCAGCGTGCTGCATGTATGGTGGGCAATGTCTGTGCTTAAGGGGATGTGAGGGCTATGGTGGCCATGAGTGTAACAGGCAGGACGGTCTGACTGATACCTTTTCCAATGTGTATTTCTCTGCAGGTCAGCGCCCATCAAAAAAAGGGTATATGGTGTGCCATCGCCAAGGACGTGCGGACCCTGGAAATCTACGGCAGGCGGAGCACCCACTGTCGGAAAAGGTGGGACGACCTGAGACGCTGGGCATGGAAGAGAGCGGAGGCCCAGCTGGGGATGGCCTCCCAACGAGGAAGGGGTGCCCGTCGAACCCTGACCCCCCTGATGGCCTGCATACTGGCAGTGGCCTATCCGGAGCTGGATGGATGCTTGCGGGCATCACAGCAGCCACAGGGGGGTGAGTACAGTGCCCCAATATACTAATTGCGCGTGGTGGGGTGGCATCCGGGTGGGGGATGTGGGCCTGTCGGTGCCCCTAGGCCAGGCCGGACATTCCAGGGTAGGTCCCATGTTGGGCAGGGTTTGATGTAAACCTCCTCCAACCAAGATAGTAGACATCCACTACTGCCCAGGGGTCTGCGGGTCTCAGGTATGCTGCAATTGGCGTTAGGTATCCCTGTCCCTGGGCTGGTGACTAGCATTGTGAGTAGTGGGTAGGGCTGTTCCCTGTGTGTGTGTCTCGTGTACGCCAACGGTGGTGTTGTTGCCGCCATTGACCAAGGGTATCCTTTGTCTCTCCCCCCCCCTTTTGTTTTGTCACCCTGTCCTTTTGTGTATTAGCATCATCTGGTGGAGGAGCAGAGGCACCAGCGACAGGGAGAGCTGCATCCCACAGGGCCCAGGAGGACAAAACCACCGACGGTGAGGGCACCAGTGGGACGGAAGGCGAGAGGAGCACCACGGCGGAGACTGGAGGGGACAGTTCTGACAGTGATATCTCCTCCGATGGAAGCTCCCTGGTGGTGGCGGACATCTCTGTGCCCACCCCAACTACAGGTACAGCCGCCACCCCCTGTACCAGCACTGCCCTCCCAGCAGCCCCTCAGCATGTTTCCTGTGCCCGCTCACCCAAGAGGGTGGGCATCTTCTTCGCCCTAGGCACCTCAGGCCCTGCCCCAGATAGCCCTGCTGCCCTGAGTGAGGAGGCTATTGACCTCATGTGAACCATCTCTGTTGGGCAGTCAACCATTGTAAATGCCATCCAGGGGCTGGCAGCCCATTTGCAACAAACAAATGCATTCCTGGAGGGCATTCACTCTGGCATGGCGGCCCAACGGAGATCAATCCAGGCTCTGGCCTCCTCCCTGATGGCAGCCATTGTCCCTGTTTCTAGCGTCCTCCCTCCATCTTCCTCTACCCAATCCCATTCCCCTCAACCCCAACCTATCCCAAGCACACAGGCAGACCAGCATGCACACAAGACAACACACAGGAGTGGTTCAGGCAAACACAAGCCCCACACATCATCCCACAGGCACTCACACAAACACCATTCAGATGCAGACATACCAACATCCACTGCCTCCACTGTGTCCCCCTCCTCCTCGTCCACCTCCCTCCCAGTTGCGTCTACACTAACACCTGCATGCACTACATCCTCATCCAGCATCACCATCACGCCTATCACTACAAACCCCTCACTGGCCGTGACCACTCCCACATACATGCACACATCCCCTGTGACCTCTGCCACTGTGTCTTTGCCCCCTCCTCCCACAAACACAAACACAAGCACTCAGATACCCAACAGCCATCCACCTCACAACAGAATCCAGCCCATGCACCTGCACCCAAACACAGCAGACACCTCTGACAACCACTTCCTCTTCCTCCACTCCCAAACCTTCACCCTCTTCCTGCCCCAATGTCCATAAGAAGCTTTTCCTCTCCACCGTTGACATCTTCCCTACCACTCCCCCCCCCACCGTCCTTCATGTCGGGCCAGGGTGGTCAGAACCCAGACGAGCACCACAGCCACCCAGTCCACGGCCACAGTAGTGTAGAAAGCTACTGCAGGTGGGCACCAGGCAGCAATACTGAAAGGGTGCCTGCCCCAGGTGCTTCAAGAGAGGGCAAGGAGGCACAACCAGCTGCGACAGGGAAGGGCCACCAGCTGCAACAGGGAAGGGCAAGGAGGCACCACCAGTTGCGACAGGGAAGGGCAAGGAGGCACCACCAGAAGCGTCTAGGAAGGGCAAGGAGGCACCACTAGCAGCGTCTAGGAAGGCCAAGGAGGCACCACCAGCTGTGACAGGGAAGGGCAAGGGGCCTGCACCAGCAGGCAGGAAGGACAGGAGGCCTGGTGCTGGGACTCATTCAGAGTCCCCACCACCAACCATGGTGGTTCAACCATCCAAGGCTGCAAGGGAAGGGCTGGAGCCTCCCACCACCACTGCCAGCACCGCCACCAGCACCACTGCCAGCAGCAGCAGCCCCAGTGGGCAGCCGTCTGAGGCTGCAGGGGATGGGTTGGAGCGTCCCCCACCACTGCCACCACCGCCACTAGCACCACTGCCAGCAGCAGAAGCCCCAGTGGGCAGCCATCCGAGGCTGCAGAGGATGGGCTGGATCCTCCACCCACCACTGCCAGCACCGCCACCAGCCCCACCACTGCCACCACTGAGCAGCCGTCACCGCAGGTGGACAGTGTGTAGTCCTGCCTCCATGGGCTGTTGTGTGTCCTGGCCCCTGCAATCCTGTGGGTCTGACACCCAGGTGAGAGACTGTGACCTTGCACCCCCCAAGATCTGCATCACAGGGCACAATGCCCCCTCCAGAACCGGTGGAGAAGCCATCCACTCGCCCCATCCTTCCCGCGATGAAGCAGACTAGGCACAATGCCCCCTCCAGAATCAGTGGAAGAAGCCATCCACTCACCCCATCCTTCCCAGGATGAAGCAGACTAGGCACAATGCCCCCTCCAGAACCAGTGGAAGAAGCCATCCACTCACCCCATCCTTCCCAGGATGAAGCACACTGGGCACAATGCCCCCTCCAGAACCAGTGGAAGAAGCAATCCACTCACCGCATCCTTCCCAGGATGAAGCACACTGGGCAGAATGCCCCCTCCAGAACCAGTAGAGAAGCCATCCACTCACCCCATCCTTCCCAGGATGAAGCACACTGGGCACAATGCCCCCTCCAGAACCAGTGGAGAAGCCATCCACTAGAGAGACTGTGGCCTTGCACTCCCCAGGACCAAGCAGTGGGCAAACCACCCAGTTGAGAGACTATGGCCTTGCACTTCCCAGGACCAAGCAGTGGGCAAACCACCCACTTGAGAGACTGTGGCCTTGCACTCCCCAGGACAGCGCACAGGGCATGTTGCGCCCTCCAGGACCAGTGGTGTTGTACCATCTTCCGGCTGAGGTGCCCCGCCATTCCCCGTTCCCCTGAGATGCCTGTGTATTTGCGACCTGATGCCCCTGCAGTGTTCTCTCTGTGTTGTTGCAGGAGTGAGGTGGGGCCTTGGCCTATGTATTGTAGCCCTATGGCCCACGGACATTGAGGACTGGGCAGTGACACTACATTTGTAAATATGTATATACGTTTGTATTTTGATGCACATATTCATGTTATTTTATCGTATTACACTCACTTTCTTCAAATCATTTTGTCCTTGCATTATTCCTGAGGGGTACGGGGTCAATATGTTTTCTTACTGCATCTGACTGTGTGTATGTTGTTGGGGGTGGGGTGTGTGACTCTCTTTTTCCTCCCCCCTCCCTTGTGTGCTAGGCGGCTGTACTCAGCGTGGTTGTCTTCGCTGGTGTTGATGTTCAGAATGCAGCAGAAGGTAGACGAGCATCGGAAATATGTGCAGCTCGGGGTTCATGGTGTCGTAGTTGTTCCCCGAGTCTCCACAGGTGAGTCCTTTGACTTCTGTGCAGTGTTTCCACCATGCTTTTGATGTTTTTGGTACCGGCCCGGAAAAGGTGGCGGATAGGCCGGTTGTAATAGTGTGGGTGGTGCATTGTTTTCCACCTGGCTGTTGGCGGTGACCGCCGTGGTGCTTGTTGATTCCGCCGTGGCGGTCGGTGTGTTAAAGTGGCTGTCTATCTGAGCGGTTTCCGCTGTGGTCATAATTCCATTTTGGTTACCGCCAGCCTGTTGGCGTTATTACTGCCGCTTTATCACCGACTGCCAGGGTTGTAATGAGGGCCTAAGTGTTATCGGTGTGGTAGCAGTAACCATTTAGCTAACTATATTAATTGCCAAGCCAAGTGTGCCATATGCAGGAAGTGCAATAAGAAAGGCCATTTTGCCAGAGTGTGCAGAGACTTATCAAAGAACTCAAGAGGGAACGAGAGTGGTATACTAAATGAAAGTTCCCAAAGTATAAAGAAAATAATTTTACAAATAAAGGAAGACAGCATAATCAATCAAATAATGTACCCAGTGTGCGATATTAGTTTAAATGGCAAACCTGTGAAAATATTCGTGGACGATTGTTCTCCATTCAGACTTATCAACATTTCTGACTTCAAGTTGTTAACCAATAATAACAATCCTAAGGTCGAAGCCCTAGATATTATAGGACCCGATTCCCCTTAAAGGCAGGGTTCATACGCGCACCAATTTAAAAAATTGATCCACCATTGGTAAAGTGTATATAGTACATGAAGGCTCTAATCTCCTTTGCTGGAAACATCAGAAAGATTTAGGAATAAAATTAGCTCCTAATAACCCCGAATACTATTAGTGGATCAATCCACTGCAAGTGAACATATATGTAATGAATTCCCTGAAGTATTTACAGAAAAGTTGGGACTCCTGAAACAATACCAACACAAGATTAAGTTGAAAACAAGCTACAAACCCGTTGTACACAAAACAAGACCTATACCGCACTTAATGTGGGGGCCATTAGAAAAGGAGCTAACTAGACTAAGAGACTTAGGGTTCATACAACCCATAGATTGCTCAGAATGGTTATCCCCGATTGTATTAGCCAGAAAATCGAATGGTGATGGCATCAGATTATGTGTTGATCTACGTGACCTGAATGACAATATTTGCATTGAAAGACATCTGTTAACCTGCATTCATGAGATGCTAAGCACTATGGGAGAAGCCACATGTTTTTCCGTACTTAAATTATCAATGGCATATCACCAAGTAGAATTACACCCAGAGTCTATGTGTTTAACTGCGTTCACCACACCTATGGGTACTTTCATGGTTAGCAGAATGCCATTTGGTCAAGCATCTGCAGTCGCAGTATTAAAAAAATTAATGCAGCAAATTCTAGAGGGAATACCCAAAACCTTTTGTTTCCAGGATGATGTTCCTATTTATGGTTTCACAGTGGAAGAACACAATAAAGTACTACACAATGTCCTCCTCAAGCTCAAAAGAGCAAGGCTCACTTTACGGAAAGACAAATGCAGAATCTGAGTCGGTGCAGTGGATTATTTGGGCCATACCGTATCAAAGGAAGGTTTTAAACCTAAAATATGCTTACAAGAAGCAATAAAGGAAGCCTGTGCCCCAGAAACTAAAGAGGAACTCAAATTGTTCTTAGGCTTGACAGAATATACGGCTAAGTATGTTAAGAATTTTGCCTGCATAACATCTAATTTAAGAGAATTATTGAAGAACCACACTCAATACAGATGGCTGGCTGAGCATCAAGAATACTTTATAAAGGTGAGGGAGGCTATTCTTGCAGCTCTGTATATATGCACCTTGGATCCCAACAGGAAAACTATACTAACTACGGATGCCAGTAACAAAGGTCTGGAGCTACCCTCTCCCAAATTATTAATGGCAAGGAAAGAATCATTGCGTTCGCCTCATGATCCCTCAACAAATCTGAAATGAACTACTCTGTAGTGGAAAAAGAAGCCTTGGCATGTTTCTAGGGGGTCAAACACTTCAAATTCTTTTTGTGGGGGTTGCAATTCAAAATCCGTACTGATCACAAACCCCTGAAGTATATGTTTACAAACAAAGGAGCTGTCAACAGTACTCCACGTATAGCCAGATGGGTGTTAGGATTGGAGGGCTTCTGCTTCAAGGTAGAATATGTCCCAGAGAATCTCAACACGGCTGCAGACTTCCTTTCAAGAGTCCCATTGAACAGAGAAGAAGAATATGAAACCTTTAAATATCCAATTTTAGAAATTAATTATTCAGCCATCACTAACAAAGTACAGGAAGATTGCACCACTGAGGATGAGGTGTTACAATGCCTGAAAAACTACATTTTGCAAGGGTGGCCTAAAAATAACAAGAACTTACAGGAGGCTATCATACAATATTGGGATGTACGCCAGAAACTCAACATGAATAACAATTTGATAATGAGAAATGACAAAATAACCCCCCCAGATGCATTGAAAGAAAAGTTTATAGATCTGGTACATGAAGGTCATTTAGGCAGAAGCCTCACAAAGGCCAGACTAATGGAGCATTACTGGTTTCCTAGGATGGACTGCAACATTGCATCTAAAGTAAAGAACTGTACCATTTGTGCCAACAGTGATAAATCCAAAACGATGCGTAAAACTCCCATATCTCCAGTGTCTGTTCCTGACAAACCTTGGGAGAAGCTAGCTCTTGACATAATTGGCCATATCAACCGTAAAGGTCTAGCAAAAAGATTTGCATTCATATTGGTTGACTACCAATCCCATTGGGTATTTGCAAGGATGATAAATCAGATTACCACAGACTCTCTCATAACATTTTTAAAAGATACGTTTACAATTGAAGGGGTACCTTCTACTAATATTACGGACAATGGTGTATAATTCACTTCCCTTGCAATGACAGAATTTTTAACACAGCTAGGAATCAGACATTTGAGGATGGCATTGTACTGCCCCAGAGCCAATGGTACGGTTGAAAGAGTAAATAGGATGATAAAAGAATATATTCAATTAGCATGCACAAATCATTTTCAAGTGGAGAAAGCAATTCAAGATATGGTCTAGGTGTATCACACCAGCCCTAACCAAATTACAGGGATCTCCCCTTTCGCAGTGCTCAAGGGAAGGAAACCTTGCACTAAATTTTTTCCTGGTTGGTTAGGAGGGGTAACTGAGGTGGTATACAACACAGAAGGAAGGAAGGACAAAATAATTCGACACCAGAACAAATACAAAGAATATTATGACCTCACCCATGGAACCAAACAGCAAAAATGGGAAATAGGAGACTGGGTCTACGTTAAGAAACCGCTAAGAAGAAGTGACGATGTCTCCAAATTTTACGACCGTATGCGCATTGCAAAAGTAAAACACAATGTAGTCATAATGGGCAATGGTCAAATGTGGAGCATGGACAGATTGGTAAAACAGCAATCCACGGGGGGAACAACACAAGTAATGGCACCTCATAACCGCCCAACATCAGGTGCTGGGAAGGAAGAAGTCAAAGTTTTCCCGTTTAGCACAAGGACTATGTCATAAAATAGTATTATCTGTGACATACCAGGGGGGTTATAGTTGACCTTGCTATGTATACATTATCTTCCCAAGTCATTGCCATGTGTTGATGTACTATAATGTAACCATTGCTTCCTCACATATAGTTCAACATTTTGTAGGTATGGGGATGTGTTATAATTAGTATTATTGCTTAGATTATTTTTCAGTTACACCTTTTGTTTGAGTAATTAGAAGTACAATAATGGTACAGCCCTTCCTACCTCCTCTTACACGCTGAAATGGAATAGCCCTTCAGTTGAGTGGGAGTCTGCTTTAGAATGTTGGTGTGAGGCGACTGCTACGGGACGGAGGAAGGAGAAAGCGGCTTGTGGAGACCAAATAAAACATACTGCTATTCACCTCGTCTTTCCCTGGTACTTCTTGAAACACCATGCTCTGCTGATTCTACAGCGAAGACTTGATCACCGTATCAGACAGTAAGAATCAACAAGATGGTTAATCGCCATGACGGCATATCTCTGTGTGTGGGTTCTTCGGTCTCTGGTATGCCCCATAGCTGGAATAATTTTAGTGAAGATGCTCACACCGATTCAGTTTTCATGTAAGTATTTATTCTGTGTAGCAGAGACCACGGCACAACAGCAGCTGTTTTCAGTTACAGTCTCTCAGCTAACTCCACTAACACAGCTACATCCTCAAATCCACTCTCACATTCCTATTTGGAATTGTATGACCTTAGAGGCCCAGTGTTTTAAGCCTGGCTTGGAAGAAGCATTGAACACTACAGTTTTGTAATCAGTCGTTAACATCAGCATAAAACTTCAGCAGGAAAATATATACTTTTTAAATATCTGATACAAATCGGAGAGGCGTTACTATCAGTACCTCTAGTCGAGATCAGGAACACAGTGGCAATCCAAAAATATTTTGTTTATGAATAACACACTAAGAAACATTGAACTGAGAAACAGGGACATATAGTTTAAAATGTTGATTTTAAAATCCTCAGTCTAGTGCATAAAATGTGTACGATAACCACACAGAATGCAAAAATAAAAGCAGATAAGCATGTAACTCTCAGCAAAAACAAGATAAATGTTTCTAACATTGTTACTGAGGTTTTGACATCCTAACACCCTAATGCTATTTCTAAGTACTATGCTAAACCTTAGCTAAAGCATTAAAGCAGAACCTAATTTCGAGTTTTTTAGGATGGATCACACAACATATATTTGAATAGCTGGCTGCAGCTATTGCTTAGCAGAGCTCTGCCCCAGAAGCAGGATATGTGCTTTAGGTGAAGGACATCTTCTGCACGGCTTCTGGAATTAATTCTACGACTAAGGGAAATCTGCTGTGACCTCTAGTGATATTTCTGGCAATAAAAACTCTCCGAATCAATGGTCAAATGCTGGTATTTTTTATACCATTTGGCCACTATTTGTATCTCATATTTATCAAATATAATATGCTTGGGGGACACTAAACCTACTGTCAGACTAAACTAATGGCACAGAATGTGTCAGCTCGATCCACATCTCGAATAACCATCCATCGTTCTAAACAATAAGCTTATACAGCAGGGGGCTATATTGTAATGGCTGTGCCCATGAACATAAAAAACAAATCATGTCAGCTACCGAGTTGTCAGCCATTACATCAGCATCTTTGAGTGTGCTTGTGGAACTTCACACTTTATATTAAATATAAAGAAAAACAGAGCAAGCACGGAAGAAAAACACGCTTAGGGAGTTACCACTTTCACAATATTCATGACATATCTATGTTTCTTAATGTGAACTAGACTTTTACCTCAATCAGAAATATAAGATATATAAGTGACTAACATAATGCTGACTTAACTCCCTCCCCATCCTATCTTCACACATATGCACCTTCTGGGATTAGTTGGTTCTTTCCTAATTAACTCAATACAACTATAGAGTAATTAAGCATGTTAATCCCTATCTTGACACTAAATATATCATTTACTAAATAGTACTGATATCTTATATAATATCAGTGGTGTATTCAGAATACTGTTGCATAGTCCAGTTCAGGAGTTCACTAATCTAAACAAGCTTAGTTCAAAGTTTGTTTGCCAAGCACATCAAGTTCCCCGACACTTCTCTGCACTTTTCCTCAGCAACCCTCAAGAATATAAATTCTACACGCACAAATCCTAACTTCATGAAGCAACGGTCTTGGCTGCAGCAACATAGCAAGTTTATCGTCTAGCAAGGATGCCATGAAGCAAAATTAAAGTTATACCCAGTAATCCAAGACGGCCTCTACCATCTGCAATCTATGTGAGAGTTCAGAGATTCTGTAACATAGTTCACAGGCAAGTAACCACTTTAATATGCACTCTCCATGAATACAAAGCCTTCTGCCAGGTAACTCCAACACTGCACAAAACACCAGCCCTTCCTTGGCTGTAGTACCCTGGGTACAGGCAGTTTTCGAGCCCCTTCTCTCTCTGAACATGAACTTCCGTGTTTCTTATAGTAGACTGACATTATACCTTTGAACTGGGTTTATACCTTTGAACTGGGTTGATGAGTGGGTCCTCCCATCTGCCTGCCCTTCTGCTTTTTATTTGGTGAGGCTGGGGGCATGTGGGAAGATTGCCTTGATGCCTCTTGACCCCTACGGTTGCTTTGTAACACTGAAAGAGTGCGTCTCCTCTATGGTTACTGGACCCTGATACTTGTTACTCCAGGAAGCCTGGTATTGTTGCCAATGCCGTCCTCCCTATAGAATTGACTGTCCGCTGATCATGCAGCTGTCTTGAGCTGATGTTTGGGCTGCTGAGATGCCTCCTTTAGGGTACACCCCCACAGGGACGCTACTCCTTGGCTTTCCTTTGGCTGTTTGCAGTTGACACATTCGTGCTTGTCATAGTTTCTTCTGGTCCATTGTTTTCTGCTCATAACTCTTGTGAGTTGCTGAGTTCCAAACCACTGCCCCCCCCCCGTCTTTTGTGGTGGGGATTCAGGCATTGCCTTGGACTCCCTTTAATTGTTCCTATTTGATGAAAAAACATTGAAGAGGAAGAAGATGCTAGGGTACAAACCCTCACCAAACACAACAAAACTCGACGCTATAAAATAAAATGGGTCTTAGTAAACTGAATGAAAATAATATATATTTTTTTTTAAAGGTTGGTGTTCCTCATCCACCATTATAGTGCCGTGCTCCTTCATAGGGCTCCACCTCACGACCAGAGGTGTGGGCTACAACCCAGCTCTTGTCCCCTGATGCAGACCTGCCCCACCTACTGGGATGAGATTATTGACTTGCTTTACCAAGCCACTGGGTGAAAACTGAATAATTCTTTGGCAGAGTGGGTATTGGGTCTCTTTCCCCACCTGGATTTAAACAGGACCTCAACTAAACTTTTAGACATATCCCTGTTATTGGTTAAAAGGTACATTACAATGCACTGGAAAAGCCCTACCCTCTCCAACGGCACAGACCTGGGGCAAGGCATTGCTTGCTTGGTTGTCGTCCGAGAGTGTACATCCACACAGGGAGGAAAGGACAGGCTTCCTATTGCTCAGGACTGGGACTCACTTGTTGAAGCTTTTACACACACAGCAACAAGGATAATACGCATGTCCCATAAACATTCCTGTTGATGTTACACTTTAGTCTTGGTATCACTATCCTATATTGTAGTTGTGGTGTATGGTACCTTTACTACTTGTCTGTATTGCGCTACACTCTAAACTATACTATCTTAGGAAAGCCCATGATACCCGCAGTTAAGCTTAACTCTATGTTATGGCCTAAAAGAACAGCTGGTTGTGAGAAGTTAGAGGTTAGGTTGTGGTGGGGCTGGGGGGAGCTTGGGGTTATGTATTGAGGAAAGAGGAAACAAACTAAAAGTGAAAAACATTTGCCTCTTAATGTTGTCTTATGTTATGCTATTTACCTTTTTGTATATTTCCTTGTTGATGATGTGCAGTGTATCTTTCAATTTACTGCCAATAAAAAAAAAGAAACAGGGGAGCTCTTGGTTGTTAATCGGAGACCTAAGATAGATGATCTTGTGGAGTTATCTTACAAAAGAATGTATTAATCTTAATGTAATGTATACTGAGGTGTAGACTGTTAAATTTACAATCTGGTGGATCCTCTATTTATTCTTGTCCCCATGTGGGTCTGGTTAATAATAACTGGTGGAATTATCCATCCCTCAAAATAGGGCAACATGTTTCAGCCCCTGAATAAGCCTTCAAAAAGAAGTGCAAGGGTGCCTTCTTCAGGAGAAGTTGAAATGACTCTCTGTATGTGTGACACCACACTGGGTGTAATTTCTACAAAATTCACTCTAATACTTGACCCATGATTCTTGAGGCGCTATTGTCACTAAGCGTAATTCATCAGGAATCTGTAGAAAGAATAATATAGTGAGAAAATTTATGATCAGGTATCAATATCTGTTCAATTAAAGTGCAACACTAGGCAAAGAATTGTAAAAACATTGTGGTAAAGAAAGCATGTGGTCACCGGTAAGTGTACATGCACAATTCCAAACAATGGAAAAGTGTCTACATGAGATTGCACAGCTTAACATGGGGGAGGGGGGTGGTCCAAATCAGGCTAATGCTTATAGGATCGGAACCTTAAGGGTACTTCAAATGAAACACAAATATAGAGTAATGTCATAATAGAAAATATTGTAATATAATCTACGTGTCAGCTCTAATTGCTAAAAAATAATAACATGGACTCATTCTGTCACAGCAAAATGTCAGTCTCTATACCGATATAATAAATAGGATTCACAATAAATTAAGGGACCACTAGACTAAAGGTACTGGACCTTCCCTGGCTAATTTAGAGAAATCTTTGGTGTTGCCTATTCGCTTTTAACTGTTGAAATTGTTTTTTTTAGATATTTTCCTCCTTTTAACACATGCCCGTGTTCAGTGGCATCTTGACGCTCTCTTCCCTCATTAAATTGCCATTTTCCACCCTTCTTCTTGTTCCAACTAGAGCCGCCATTTTGTGAGGCCGTCTAGTCTTCCCAGCCAGCAGCTCTGGCCCATTATAAAGGGCTTGATGAAGCGAGCGCGCCTAAGGCAAGCCCGTCTGCGCCCAACCAAGACCGGCCAAGACCAGGGACCAGAAATGCTACACAGTACTATCCCGACAGCTTATTCTATTCAGCCCCTCAACTGCTAGCCATCAGGAATGATACTCCTCATCCCTGCAAACATTTTTTTAAATCTTGATTCCCCTTATCATATTATGTAATGTGTGTCACTGGACTCCTCTGCCTCATTCTCCGCTCCAGCAACGGATTAGCTGAGGTGGAGGTTGCAAAGACCTGCTACTCAACTGTTGTTCCTTGTCTGCACACAAGTTCCATATCTACTCATTATTAACTGATAATGCTCCGGAGGCCTTACTTTTAACAGAAACCTGGCTATCCGAGGACTCCTTTCCCGATATAGCCATGACTCTTCCTCATGACTACCTAATACATCGATTAGATAGACCTTACTCCAAAGGAGGTGGAATCGTAATTATTTATAAAAAAAATTCTATAAATTGTACTACCCCAAATTTGTCTATTCCAGACTGTGAAAGCCTTTTTTTCTCACTAGCAATCAATCCTACTTTTATCCTCTCCGGAATATTGGTCTATCATCCTCCTGGTCATGAGAGGAAATTTCTTCAGGCTCTACCAGAACTAATAGCAGACTTTGCCTGCAGGAACTCTAACTTCACCATTTTGGGGGACTTTAATATTCATGTTGGTGATGAATATAACAATCCAGCGAAAACGTTGCTGACGGATCTAGCAGCCTTAGATCTGCCACAGTTGATCCAGGGCCCCACCCATATTAAAGGATTTAGTAATCTGTCAAACCTATTGGCTCTGCCCCCGCTTCCCCTAGTTTGGACTGACCACTACTTAATTTCTCTTTCACTTCCTCCTACTCCTGCACCGTTACAACCCTCATCCAGCACTACAACCCGGCGCCCCTGGTCTAAGTTAAGTCATAAAGACTGGATCGATACCCTAGAACTCCATTGTCCGTCTTCCATTGCCAATGAGACTTGCTTGGCGGAAACATTCAATAAATAGATTTCTAACTCCCTGCACAATATACTTCCGGCTAAGACTGTCCATAACATGGTTCGTAGCCATAAGTCTTCTTGGTTTTCCCCTAAGATACAGCAATTAAAAAAGAAATGTAAACAGCTAGAAAGGAAATGGAGGAAAACCTATGACGACGACTTCAAACGTGAATATAGGGAAGCAATTAGAGACTATCATGAGGAAAGCAAAGCCGCACAAGGAACATTCTATGCCTCCAGAATAGAACAATTCTCCCAAATACATTTTTACAATTTTTAAAGAACTAACCCAAGACCCTTCTCCTTGCAGCTCAATTCAAGCATCCTTGGAGCATAGTAATAATCTAGCAGTTTTCTTTCCCGAAAAATCCTTGATATCCAATGAACCTTCTCCCACCACTCTTCCCAAGAAGCCATGATGGCACTTCAAGACCCTCCAAGAGCCACCTTCTCAGCTTTTCAGCCTCTGACGGAGGAGCTAGTACTAGTTCCTAGGCACTATAAAATCAGGCTCTCCTCTTGACCCTGCTCCACCGTCTATATTAATCCTTGGCTCGGACATCATTGTGCCTGTCCTGATCAGGATTCTTAATAATTCTCTCACCTTTGGTGAGTTCCACAAAATTGGAAACGTACTCTCATCAAACCTTTACTAAAAAATAAAAGCCTAGGCTCGATCCTATGTTGTTGAGCAATTAAAGACCAATTTCCCTTCTGCCGATAAAATCTAAAATTATCAAAAAACATGTCAACAAACAAGCCTCAGGCTTTCTTGAGGGCTTCAATCTTCTACATCATACTCAGATGTGTTTTAGACCTCTACATAGTACGGAATCTGCCCTCTTGGCTGTTACAGAGGACACCCGTCAACGCCTGGACCGAGTGCTGCATTTGATACTGTAGATCATAATATACTCCTCTACAGAATCTCTCAGATGGGCTTCTTAGGCACTTCATTTGAGTGTCTCTCTGCCTTTCTGAAGGCTAGGATGTTTCAAGTCCTAGATCGTTCTTTTCTCTCTAACCTTCTGCAACTTAATTGTGGGGTGCCGCAGGGCTCCTCGCTGAGTCCTACCTTTTTAAAAATCTATATGGTCCCCCCTGGCAAAAATTATTGAGCCATATGGACTATCCCTAGTATCCTATGCGGACGATACTCAGTTAGTCTATTCCTTCTCTGCCAAGAATCCCCGAGAACAGGCTATTTTATCTTCCTGTCTCTCGGATATCACCAGATGGATGCCAGATAGTAAGCTCAAGATCAACGATAAGAAAACAGTTATGATGATTGGGAATCCTTCTCTGCTCAGGTCCCCATCTTTAGCAGTGGACCTGCTTAAGGAACTATCGCCGCCAAAAGAAACCATAAAAAGTTTGGGCTTTTGGTAAGACCCTCACCTTACAATGGAATGCCATTCTAAGAAATTGGCTGCTACTTGTTTTGGTTTTCTAAGAACCCTCAGGAAAATCTTTAAGCTACAGCCAAAAGACTCCTTACTCAGGCTCGGATACTCACTCACGCCTTGACTATGGGAACGTATTGTTCCTGAGTTCTCCCTCGTATGTCCTAAAGAGACTTCAATTGGTGCAGAATGCTGCGGCTCGCCTACTTACAGATACTGCCAGACATTCATCGACCACTCCAGCTTTGGCTTCTCTCCATTGGTTTCCTGTTGAACAGCGCATTATTTTTGAAGCTATGTGTTTTGTTCACAGAGCCCTCCGAAAAAAGTGTTCAGTCTTTTTCAGACGAATGATCACTACTTATACCTTCCGGAGAACACTTAGATCTTTTTCAGCTTTTTTAATCAATTCCTTTCGTGCTAAGAAACTTAGATGGGGGTAGATCCTTTGCCTGTAGAGCAGCTGAGATTTGGAATTACCTCCCCTTGGAACTCCGCCATGACATGTCAGAACTTTCCTTCCTTAGAAAACTGTATTGTTCCCTGTTTAGTTTGGTTCTTCATGTCTAGTGACTCTCTATCAGCGCTGGGAGGCCTCCAGGTAGCTATGCGCTCTACAAATCCTGTAAACTAAACTAGACTCTGTATTGATATAACAAATAGGATTCACAATAAATTACCTGTACATGTATTGTAACAACAAGAGAATGTAAACATCGCAAACTGGGCATTCAAGCAGAGCTCATCGATATCCTACCTAGATTACACTGGAGGGTCAACCATAAGATATTTTGGAAACCCTACACCTCTGTACACATTACATTGGGATTAATACACTCTTCTGTTGGGTAGCTCTCAACAAGATCATCCATCTT
Organism: Pleurodeles waltl; assembly: GCF_031143425.1. Taxonomy (NCBI): domain Eukaryota; kingdom Metazoa; phylum Chordata; class Amphibia; order Caudata; family Salamandridae; genus Pleurodeles; species Pleurodeles waltl. Next base: position 982,982,426 of record NC_090437.1, read on the forward strand.
AGGTCTTCGATGAAGCATGCCACCATATTGGTGGGTAAGGGCTATCGTCCTTCTAAAAAAAATAAATTCTTCCAGTTTACTAAGACCTACTTTATAGTGAGTGAGTATCCAAGTTTTGCTGTGTTTAATGAAGGTTTGTACCCTATTATCCTCTCTTCATTAACTTTTCGTGTATAGAGCAGCGGTTCAGCTGTAAGAATTCACTTCGCTGAGTAAGATTGTCATTATGGCATGGGGTGTGACTTTGGGGGACTCGGTGGCTCAGGAGCAGTGGCTGCTGAGGAAGTCAGCACATTCATCAAGTTGGAAGGAACGGACAGCTGTCTTGAGGGGCCCTCGTGCGTTTGCTCTATTGCTGACAGGTCAGACAGTGTAGGTCCACATGGACAATCAAGCACCTCCATCTTCCATAAACCATCATGGGGTTACATGCTGTTAGGCTCTGGCAAGCATGGCCTATGGTCTGGGGTTGTAGGTACAATCCAGTCTGGTCTTCCTGGTAGTTTGTTCTCCAACGGGGTCCAACCATGTTAGGACAAACCATTTAAGAAAGATTATTTCCATCCTCCCTAGACTATCACCTTCATCAAGAAATGTTTCAGGATCTGATCCATCATCTAGGGGTCATATGGTTGGATCTACTTGAGTAAGTTGGATGCTCTTCTTCTAGGTTTGTGAACATGGAATCAGTGCCAGGCAGGTTTGGTAGTGGATGCTTTATCCTTGAGTGACTTGTGGCTCTCATTTATGCATTTCTTCCAATTCCCCTTCTCCAGAAGATATTTGGAAAGATTCAGCATGATAAGGTTTGAGTGATCAATATTCACGCAATATTCGGCTCAGGAGACAATTATTTTTTCTTTTAATCAGAAAATCACGGATCCCTGTGATTCATCTGCCATTTCTCCATGCCTGCTTCAGTTATGTTATATTATATCGATTTGTATAGCACACTAATCACCCAAGAGGCGCTTGGGCATGTGTGTAGTTTTGTGGCTCCCAAGGTGCTTATACTGAGAGCCAAGTCTTCAGCATATTGTGGAACTCAAGAAGTGAGAGGAGGCTATGATGTGTACAGGAAGGTTGTTCCATGTCTTGGGTGCGATGTAAGAGAATGAGTGACCTCCAGTTTTGATTTTGCAGATGCGGGGAATCGGTGAGAGTGTGGCAGAGCATAGGCCTCTGACTGGGGAGCCAGTGAAGCTTCCTCAGCTGCAGTGGGCTGTGGATGCGGTGTGGAAGGTTGAATATGAGTCTTGCAGTTGTGTTTTTCGATAGTCTGGACTCTATTATAGAGTTAATTGGAGATTCCAGCATAGAGAGTGTTGCCTGCTAAATCAGCCTGCTGATGCGGGTGCTTGCGTGACAGTGCCTCTGGTGTTATGAGGCAACCATTTTTTTGCAGCATGCATAGGATGTGGAAGCAGGATGTGCACACTGCGTTGACTTGAGCCATCATGTTCAGCTTGTAGTCCAGGAGATGATCCCTAGATCAAATGTTGGTGTGGGTATTGGTCCTAGCTCCGATGGCCACCAGGTGGAGTCCCATGGGGAGATCTGGTTACTGAAGACCAGTGCTTCCGTCTGGTCAGAGTTGAGCTGCAGGCAGTTAGTTCGCATTCCGTCTACAACCATGGTCATGCAGTTAGTGAAGTTCTGGTGGTGGTGTTTTGTCAGTCAGGGAGAGGATGAGTTGATTGTCATTGGCCTAGGAGATGGCAGTGATGTCTTATGATTGGATGATGTTGGCGAGTGGTGTCATCTATAAGTTGAAAAGGGTGGGTGTAGGAAGCTGGCTCCCTATGTGGTGCACTAAAAAGAAGTACACTGTGCAGAGAGTCCAGCGCATCCCCAACTGGCTTGCAGAGCCAAAATTAGATAGCAATAACACTCTATTTTGTGGTAGTGTGTGGGCAAGCAGCTAGGCTTATCAGAGGGTAGTGCTAAGTATTTGTTGTACTCACAGAGACAATAAATGAGACACACACTCAAAGAATAAATCCGAGACCAAAGTAGAAAAAGAACACCTTTTTTTTTTTTTAAATATACTTTGAAACCAAGAACTTTGCCACAAGGTAAACATGTTTTTAAGTATAAATTCATTTCACTTGCAAAAGTAGACAGTGCAAATTCAGAGTTCTTCAATGTTATCTTAAGGGAGGAAAAACAAGTTCAGCAAATAGGTACTGTATGACAATTTATGAGACAAATCTCTGAGACTTAAGGTGAATATTGGGCAATGGTCAGAATCACACCAACAGGTCACTCCGGGCAGCACTGGGACAGCCCGGTGCAGAGGTGTAGTATGGCGTTGGGTGCCCAATGTATTTCAATGGGGATTGGTCTCTGTAGAACTAGGCTGCAGGCTCTGGCTAGGAAGTCAGTTGGGGAAAACAAACAGATAGGTAACAAACAAGGGGTGCTCGGGGACGTAGGTGCACCTTTGGGCCTCTTCTCCTAGGCCCAGGAGCAACGGATGCAGGGGTGTCCTTTGGCGTTGGGTTTCTGTGTCTGAGAGCATCCGCAGTGAGGGGTTCTGTGGTCTGAGGCTGCAGGAGTTGTCGTGGAGTCTGTAAGGGGTGAAACTACAGTGGGCTCTGTCTCAGGAGAGCTGGGGGACGTTGTGGACACCAGGGGCCCACTTCAGCTTGGGCCGTAGACGATGGGTGCAGTGGTTGCTTCAGGTGTTGGGTTTCTCTCACCACAGGCGTTGTGGGTGGGAGGACATGACTTCGGGGAATCCAGGAGGGGTGAAACCACAATGGACTGAGACTCTGGGGAGCTTTTGACACCGAAGCTCCACTCCAACTTGCGTTGGTGACGTTGAGTGCAGTGATGACTTTAGGTGTCGGATCCTTGCGGTTCTGAAGGCTGTGGAGTCCTTTCTTTAGAGAGTGTTGGGGAGCAGGTCCAATGCTCACAAGAGTATTGGGACTTTTTGGAGGGTGGCAGATCTCATGGATTTCTAGAGGCTCGGCTGAAGGACGAGCCGTCGTTTGGTGCAGAGTGAGTCGAAGGTTGCAGACAGGCTGGTGGGTTTGGTACCAGGTCAACTACTTCTTTTTTTAATCTTCTGCTGGTGCGACTCTTCAGTATCATTGGATTTCTCAGGTTGTCAGGATCTGAGTTCTTAGGTTCAGGGTGCCACCTCAATGCTCAATTTTAGAGGCATTACAGGGAGTGCCTTTAGGGTGACTACACCCTCTCTATGACCACTTCCTTTTGGGAAGTGGACATAACCCTGACTCTGGAGGTCTGATTCCATCCAAAACAAGATGGAGGAATTAAAAAAAAAAAAAAAGTGGTGTCCACTTCTACTCGTCCACCTTAGGGGTAGGACTGGCATGAAGTGGGCACACCTCCTAATCCAACTAATTTTCACACCTGTCTTGTTGCCAAGAACCGGGGTCAGGATGGGGGGGTGTTAGTCATCTCCTCCATCTGAAGAGACCTGAGTTGCATTAAAAAGGTGCCTATGCCTTTGAAGCTTCCCGACCTGGAATGTCCATCCTGCCTGGAGGAGGTGTCCACACCTCCACCCAGTGCAAGCTTTTGTCTCTGGCTTCGACAGAGCTGGCTCTCAACTTAAGGGGTCAAAAACAAGGCTAAGGTGGCTGAACTGGTCAGGAACAGTCAGTCAACACACTAGTAGTTGGCAGGTTTTCAGGGTACACCTCTAAGGTGCCCGCTGGTTGCATGTATTGGTAAATCCAACACTGGCATCAGTGTGGATTTACCAATACGAGATTTTATACCAAACATCCCTATTTTCAGTGAAGCCATCATGTAGCTGGGAACTCATATTGACTAGTGTCCAGCACATGCATTTAAAATGGCTTCCCTGGTCACTGACTATGTCTCAGAATTGACTAAGACATAGCAGAGGCATATCCACTTGTGCAGATATTCCCTCACATGAAATATAATGCACCCTGCCTTAGGGCAGTAAGGCCTGCTAGAGGGGTGACTTGCATATATTGCATCTGGTGTTAGGGGACATAGAACACAGGCTGTGTGCCATGTCATGTTTTCACTTTTGTCTGCACCAAGACACGCAGCCTGCAATGGCAGCCTGTCATGTGCTTGGTGAGGGGTCGCTTAGGGTGGCACAATTCGTGCTGCAGCACTTAGGGACTCTCTTTAGCACCTGAGGTCCTAGGTACCAGGGGTACCATTTACTAGGGACTTACAGAGGGTGCTAAAGATTTTGCCAATTGGGGGAAAGAACTTTGCAGTTTTGGGAAAGAGATCTGGCACTGGGGACCTAGCTAGCAGGAACCTAGTGCACGTTCAGTCAAAATTACACCATATGTCAGGTAAAAATGTGTGTGTGGGGATACCATGTTAAAAGAGGCACTTTCCCATAGTGGGCCTGAGGTACGATCCCTGTGGGTCTCCACATATCAATTTTGTGGACTCTGATGTGACCCTTTGGGTTCTTCCTGTTAGGAAGGAACAGTTCCATTTGAAAGCATATCCTTGTATGCCAATCTCGTGGAGTCTTCTGATGAGGGTGTTATGGGAGACATCGATGAAGTCCGCAGAGAGGTCGAGCAGGATGAGGGCCTCTGTTTCTCCTCCATCCAGAATGGTTTGAGTGTCATTGGTGGCCATGATGAGTGCTGTTTTGGTGCTAGGTTTCTTTCTGAATCCTGATTGGAGTGTTGTCCAGCAGATGGTGAAGTTCGAGGTTGGTTGTGAGTTGCTTGTTGAGGTGCCTTCTAAATCACTTTGGCTGAAAAGAGAAGCAGGGAGATGGGTTGGAAGTTGCTCAGTTGACTCGGGTCGGTTGTGGGCTTCTTGAGGAGTGCATTGATTTCTGCAAGCTTCCAGTCATCCGGGAAAATGACAGACGTGATGAAGGTGTTGATGATGTGGGTCAGGGTGGTGCTGGTTGGTGATGTTCCCAGGCTGTAGATATGGTGAGAACATGGGTTTGTTGGGGCCCCTGAGTGGATGGTCCGCAATGATGCCGCTGTGTTGTTTCTGGTGAGTGTTGTCCATTTGGTCATGTGGCTATCTTGGTTGGTGGTAGGTAGGTCTGCATCGTGTTGTTTGGGGTTGGGTTGGTGTTTGAAGTTGCTGTAGATGTTTATGATTTAACTGTGGATAGTTGTTGCAGAGTTGCCTGGAGGCAGCAATGTTGGTGACAATGGCTGAGAGCAAGGTGAAATCCTTGACAATCAAGAAGATCTCATTGCGCATCTTTGATGTGGTCTACTAGTGCTTTTTTCTTGGCCTTTCTTACTTGCTAGTGATAGCGTCTGAGTGCATCCTCGTAGGTAGTTCTGTCGTTGGTGTTGTGCCTAGCTCTTCAAAGTGTAATTTGGTGTCTCGGAGGTCTTCGGTGTATCAGCTGGCTTGCTTGTGTGATCTACTATGCTTGTTGGGTACAAGAGAACACGTGCAGTTCCTGATCCAGTTGTTGATGTCCTTGTGGAGGTTGTCTGTGGGGCTAGGTTGATCCGTGCTGAAGGCACTGATTCAGTCCGCTGCTGTGATTTTGACCCAGCTGCATCTTGGAATGCTGAACCCAGTAGTGGTGTTGACTTGAGGTGTATTGATATGGAAATGGATCATGGAGTCGTCGGTCCATGTGAGCGGAGTATTGAACTTGTATTTGATGCTGTGCTTTGTGGTGAAGCTGTGGTCCAGTATGTATCCTGCGGTGTGTGTTGATTCTGGGACTAGCTGGGTGAGTCTGATGCTAAAACTTTCAAGGAGTTCTGTAGAGCAGGGTTGTTTCGGTCTTCCATGTGAAAGTTGTCACCGAGGAGAATGTAGGATCTGGAGTCGATGGTGAGCAGAGCGAAGACGTTTATGATGAGGTTGGTAAAAGTGACTCCTGGTCAGAGTATTCAATAGGCGAGGGTTCTGTTCAGGGTGAAGTTTTCTGAGTTTTGCAGGTTGAAGTGCAGGTGTTCCATGAATGGGATGGTGCTCTCTGTGGATGTTGTGCATTTGATGGATTCCTTTTAGAGGATAGAGAGTCCTCCTCCTGGCTTGTGAAAGCAGTCCTGTCCAGTATCGTTGGGCAGTGAAAGGACCAGGGTTCTTAGCGCTGGGTGTGGTACAGGCACAGATGGGCACAGACAGACTTGCCTTTGGCATGCCCACTTCACATCCATGATGTGGTTGCCATTAAGTAGGACCTCAGAGGGGGAAGAGTGCTGGGCGCCTTGATGTTCTTGCCTTTGTTGATAGAAAATAAAGTCCTCTTGCTTGCCGCCTTCTTTTAAAGATGGTTTTGGCAGGAAAACCAGTAATGTCACTTCCTCTCCAGATGAATGAAGGCAAATTCAGTGATGTCACTTTGTGCGTAGGTAGATGATGGGAGGTCTAATGATGTCACTTCCTGTGCTGATGCTTCACCTACTGGCCTAGAAAGTGAGAACATGGAACAACATTGCGTGGTAGTTCATGAGATGGCTGAATATATTCAGCAGAGGAAATGATCCTACATTAAGGTTTATTATGACCAACATTGGAATACTTTTTCTCACTGGTGCTCAGTTAAACAACTATGGTCATATTGTGATCCTATAAGAATCCTCAGCTTTCTAACACAAGGATTTTTTTTGGGATTCTCTGGGTCTCTGCTGAGAATTCAGTGGTTAGTAATTAAAGTGATCAGGAGTCACAATCAATCAATTGCGATGGTCGAGTTTCGACAGGTCAGAATACCGCTATTCAATCTAGTTCACGCTAGGCAGACACCATCCAGCAGTAATCTACCCTGGTTAATGCAATTACTCCTGTGCAAAAGACAACATTGATTAAACACGTATTCTACTTATGCAGACAAGTAAACCACAATATCTCGAGATCTTGGATTTCGACGAATCTGAGAACCAAATCCACAAAAAAATCCTTAGAATAAAAAATAAAAAATAAGAGCAATACATCAAAACAACAGTGATGAAACCACCAATTGAACCCAGAATCAGCACAACATAGGCCAACACTTCACTTACAGCATGACAATCCATGTTACAAAGTTAAAACTTCAGCACCATACTGTAAATACACCAGAATCACTGTCATCAAAATCATTCCATCTTATTCATACCTAACATAGGAAGCTGGCCATCCATGTAGTGCACCAATGTATAGGGGCACTATGCAGATAGTCCAGGCAACCCTTATTGGTTTACAGGGTTACAAATGACAATCCCAAAAGCTCTCTTTTGTGGTAGTGTGGGCAAGCAGTTAGGCTTATCAGAGGGTAGTGTTAAGCATTTGTCTGCCAATATTCTGGTGGTCCCCAGATTTCGTCACGTGAAGTCAGATGTTTGCATGTTTTGCTGGTAACTGCCAGGGCGTGGGAATTCATTTTCTGCATTTTCCATTGGTCGTTTACCTGACTTTACATAAAGCTGAATACATCTTTTTCCTATGGACTAAGCAAACTTTGATCCTGTAATTCTGCTGAACAACCAGGGTACCCTGTGCCTAATTATTCATGTATTTTATAAAATAATGTATTTATTTATTCATACCGCTCTAACACTATATCACATCTAAATGTCATATCGAGATCGTTCGCTCGGAGGCATTTTTCATCACATATATGCCCATTAAATTGCAACCAAAGTTAGCAAGAGATTGCTATTGCTTGTGCAGTTGTTAATATGTTCATAGTAACTTGTTGATATCACATTGCGGTGAAGTTCCAACCTTGCTTATTCCAGTACATTTTAAAATATGTTGTGGCTAAATAAACATCAGTGCATTGGTCTAATACTACATTTGTACGTCATCACGCATACCACTATAAAATCTGCAAGTTGACTTATTGTGACGGAACCGTGCTCTGTACAAACGAAACAGAATTCCTGAAAAGTATACATTTATACTATTTAGACAAAATGTATGGACGTTCCATCTTGCCCTCTATAACATCTCTATACAATTCAAAAACCTTTATTCAACCTTTACAAAAAGATCATAAAAGTAGATATTACATACATAACAGCAAAAAACATGATAAAAAATCACGGTAAGACTTCCATATGCAATCAGTTGCATAATCCCGAGAGGGAGTTGCAAGACTGTCAATAAAGTGCATGAACAGAGAGCTAAGCCGACTTTTCCCTCGTTACCCCGCCATAGTTTTCCTACTACGAAGAGACATTTTAAGAAAACAAACAGTAAAACAAATGAGCTGATTACATAGCATTAGAAGTTACATTAAGGCCTTCCTGCACTTTTTAAAGGCCAGGGATTTCACAATGTGCTTAAGACAAAGTTGGAAGAATTTGCAATAAAATTTACAGAAGAATATGAAGTGCAATAATGATAGTTATCTATCCTTATGATGGGATGGCAGAACAATCGCACACCTTCGCCCCTCAGAAAAAACACATTAAGAGCCACACTGTACCCGATCTAAACCGAGAACAGAACTCTCCCAGCAAGTACACTCCGAATTTAGATATAAGGCCACCTCATAAGGTAATCCAATAGTCACGTGTGGACTGCTTTCCTAAGACATCCTTGGATAGGGTATACTCTTAGTGATGGGAGTTAATCAGCCTCTTGCCAGACGTACTAACGGTGTCTGGTGCAGAAAACATTTCGGGAAGTCCAATGTCAGCAAAAGACTTGATGAAATAATTTAGCCAAGTGATGGACAGGCCCGTATTGATACTAGGATAGCCCAGGATGCTATCTCTATTAAAAGTGGCTTTGTTAGACCACATTTCCCCATAATAAAAGGTGCGTGGGGGGGCAACTTAATGGAGCCAGTAACAAAATCCAAAGTTGAGCTCAGAGTGCGTTATGAAATTGGAGCTGGAGGGTGAGAGATTCAGCAGCCGCCTGCAGATTCTGTTTTCCTCTACCTGTATAAGGGAGGCATTGTGGTATAACCTTTGGTCCTCTTATCCTCAGTTTGCGACAGTCGGGTGCAGAGGTGGCCTGAAGTGTAAGGTCTTTGTCACCAGAAAAGTTGCGATTGAGGGCCCTGCACCAAGGCTGCAGGCAGCATCGGGGAGTCCACAGTTGAACACAAGGTGTGTTTGTGTCCTGGAGGGCCTGAAGACCACGCTGGTGCCATTAGCCAACTTTGACCTGGGCTAGGGGGCACGGTTGCAGTGATGGTTTCGGGTGTCGGGTTTTTGGTGATCCTAAGTTCTCAAGGTTCTTCTCGGGTGCCTTGCAGAGTGCAGGGAAGTAGCTTTGCTACTCCACCGAATATCCTGGGGCTTTTGGAAGTGCAAGCAGTCAACCAAGGTGTCTGATAGCAGAGAAACTGCAGGACAAGACAATCTTGGTGCAATTGTCGAGGACTGCAGACAGGCCGGCAGGGTCGTGGGCCAGGTCAGTAGCTGCTCCTCTGTTCTTGCTTTTCACAGCGCTTCAGGGTCCTTCTTGAATCCAAGAAATCTGTCTTCTGGTGTCGGGGAGCCACCTAAATACTCAATTTAGGGGTGTTTAGGAGTGTGGAGGGTAGTAGCCAATGGGCTTCTTACCCTTGAGGTCTATATGGCCACTTCCTCTATTCCAGAAGACCTAAGTCCAACCAAAAACAAGATGGTGGAACCCTTTGAGTGTCCACCTCAGGTTTCCCACCTTAGGGGTATGGTCAGTCCAGAGGTGGTATATACCTGCTGACTAATTTTCCTGCCTGTCCTGGTGCCAAATGGGCCTCAGGGGAGCGGGGGCTACACCCAGGTCTGGGTAACCTGGCGGGTTTATATACCAAAGGTAGCAGGGCCTTTGAGGTCCCTGGCTTTGGTATACAGATCTGCTAGCTATCCTGCTGGAGTGGGTAACACCACCCCTCTCCGGAGCAGGCTTTGTTTCTGACCTCTGAGGGTACAAGCGCTCAACTCCAGGGGGGTCAGAAACCTGTCTGTGGTGGCAGGCTGGACACGACTAGTCAGCCAACGCACTCAGAATAGTGGGGTTCAGGGGACACCTTTAAGGTACCCTCTGAGTGCATGTCATAATAAATCAGAGGCTAGCATCACCCGGATTTATTAAAACGAGGTGTTTGATACCAAACACCATAGGGTTCAGTGAAGCCATTATGTGACTGGGTCACTCCTGTTGACAAGTTTCCAGCACATACCTTCCGATGGCTTCCTGTTCACCAGCAATGGGGCTTGGCATCTCTGGGACATCTATACTTTTGGCCACACATCAACTATAATGCACCCTGCCTTAGGGCTGCTGTAGGGGTGACTAACATATATTTAGATGCAGTGATGGTAACATGGCACTCAATGGGTGTGCCATGTCCTGTTTTCACCTGGCTTGCACCAGGACACGCAGACTGCAATGGCAGCTGTGTGCATCTCATTTTTAGGGATTGTTCCTTAGGGTGGCACAGTACGTGCTGCAGCCTTAGGGACCCTCTCCTCTACACCTGCCCCGCCCTAGGTACCATTTACTAGGGACTTACACAGGTAGAGGAGTGTGCCTGATTTTAAGGAGAGAGCACTGGTAACCTGTTTAGCAGGGACCCATTGCACCTCAGTCAAAAAACTTCAGTACCAGAGAGCAAAAAGTGGAGGTGACCATGTCAAAAGGGGCATTTTCCTACACCTACACTCCAAATAATTCAAGAAACAGCACGTCTCTGCAAACATCCTCCTGGAAAATTCATAGAGAAAATTCACTATCTCTATGGACTGGACACAAGTGGAATCCACTATGGCAAATAAGGTGCTCTTTAATGTGCAACGATCCTCTGCTACCAAGATTTGTGGGAACAAAAAGGATACCCCAAAACTCAGACACTCCAAAATTTGCCTTAACCAATTCTCCCACAGGTCACTTCACCAGATCAGAGATGGTGTTTAAACTTCAATTTCGTGAGTCAATGTGTCCACATGTTAAGGCAGTCCCAAAACATTAACTGCAGAGTAAAACAATTCCTAAGGTAATAGTGACCACTAAAAAGTTGAGGTGTAGAACAATAGAAAAGGTAAAAGGTTTTATTATAAAAATTAAAAATACGTAATACAGAGTAAATGCCATGAAGGTTCTCAGAAGCACATTTGTACAAATTATACAATACTCTGACAATATTCTAAGTCTCAATGGGCAGCATCAAGGAAAGCTCATGAAATTGCTGACAACCCCCAAAATCAAGGGGCTTTTTGCGACGAATATTATCAGTTCTGCAGATTCATTGTGGTGTGAGCAAATGTATAATTTCTTCATCAAATCAGAACACAAAAATAAATGTTTCCATGTAACAGGAGCACTGTCCCATTTTCTTGAATAATTATTCAACACACTATATTCTAATATCGGATGTTCGAACAAATATGAAACATTTGAAACCAAGACAGACATCCTTCAAAGCAATAGGTCCAGTGAAGAATCAGAAAACATAGCTACATGTCTCAATAATATACCCATTTGTATTCATTCAGTCTATATATGTAGAATCAAGTATGAAAATGCATTATAAATATTCTTAATGATGCACAAAAATATAAATCCACAATTATCGTACATAGTTCAACACAGTCACCTGTGATACTTTCTTTTTGTGTTTGTGCTGAATGGCTCTTCTTTCGTCTACATTAACTTTCATTTTTGTGCAGCTCTGGTTTTCCTATACTGCCTTTTTATGATTTGCCTGACAACTCAGCTGTCTGGAGAATTATGTGGCAGATCCCAAGAGAGGGTTCTGGGTCCAACCACATGGTGGGAGCCAGGAGTACATGTTTTGATTGGGCAGAAGTTGTGTGTATTCACAAAAAAGTGCTTGCTCTCCACACAGCTCTGATCACTTTATTTATCCAGCTGCCTATGTTAGTACCAGCATTTACCTGAGCCTAAACTTTCAGAGGCACTCACATGACACTGTAATGCTATTAAAGTCTCTCAGTTTACAAAATATTTCATAGTGTTTTTCTCTGGCAGCATCACAGATGGGAGAAGGGCAATCATCAACCTATGTGGATTCGTAGGTTTGGCGTGAAAGTCCAACTGTCACCTGACCTTTTAACCTATTCGAATGTTATCCTACCATTCTTTGCTTCCACACAAATACATATCCATTCCTGTGCAACCTTGTAATACTTCTCAATACTATACAACATTTCTTTAAGGCCCGACCAATTGGCATTGCCAATGGTTGTTTTATCAAGTATCTGGAAGATGTGGTCCACAGTATTTATCCTTCGAGTCTTTTGTTTCGGAATGGGTGAATAACAAACTGGCAAAGGAAATAAAGAAGCAATACCCTGCAACATCCATTAAAAGGTTTGACCTGAAAGCAAAGAGAAGCAGGCTGTAGAGCCCTGAAATTCTTAGGGCCCAGATTACATTACACAAGGTGAGATTTTTTTCTTTTAGACACGGATGAAATGTTTTTCCCAGAATCACAGGATTTCAGCTGATGCCAGGATCGGAATCTAGTTCCTCAGTTCCAAGGTCAGCGGTGCATGGCGTTAGGTCACACCTCCTATCCATGACAGGCTGAATATCCCTGAGCTCAAAGGCAGCTCAATAACACGGACCGTTTGCCAGGTAAGTGTAAAGAGTCCACACCAACTTGGAGTTTGTAATCAGTCTTCAGAGGTCTATTTGCTCAATAGGCCCTGTCCCTGTAGGGGTTAATCAAAAGCGTATTCAGGTGGCGATCTCACACTGAATTATTTTTTATCTTCTACTTGTTTCAACAAAACCATGAGGCAAGGAGTTACATTTGTGCTGTATGGTAAAATCACATTAAAATGACATAACTATAAGGAGAGATTTCAGTATGTGAAGCAACTGTTACATGCAACCAGATAGGCAGCACACAGTATTTTTCCCATGTTTATTTTACTGTACTTTAGTAATTAACTTGAATTTGACCTTGAATTGTATAAACGTGTATTTATTACTACAGTTGCTCCAAATAACACGTTCTTGTGGTACATTTATGTTCACTGAAATTGTATATATGCCTTTATTTGCCATAACTACAGATGGCACATCGTCCAGGTGGCCAGGGTCCAGAGCACAGATACACACTTTCTTATTGCTGCTGCATAAGAAGGTATTTGTGAATGTCTACTTCACTGACTGGAAATCAAAAACCCAAAGCATAAACAGTCAGGACATTACACCCACCACAGCATAAACAGAACCCTCAAAATATTGCAGGACTGTAATTAGAACAGCATATAGCCCACCTTGAGTACTTTTGGCACAGTGCACTTTCCCAAATATTCTAGGACTGGAGTTATAAAAGTAAATTTGATTTTTGTGTGCCGTGCGCCCACTGCTGCCTGAGGGTGCATCAATAAATGGTAGTTCATATATCTCACCCCTAAAGTGTCAGAAGTGGGATGAGTTTCAAGTGATTGTATAAACACAGGCCATTCAGTCATGAATTCTTTGATGACTGGGACAAAGTTGGGTCAAGGATTCTAGGTAGGGTCATCGTTCCGAGTCTTACATAGTTGTACCAACTGTCCTTGCTGTATTTTGGACACTTGAGCTCTCCTTTTGTGACTAGCATACTGCTTCTTTTCCTCTCATTTAAGGTGTATTAAGATCACACTCCACATTCCAGCTGAGCAAAAGGTTCACTACAGGAGGCCGTGGGACCTTAATTCATAATCGTCATTCAAACATCAACTTAGCAAGTGGCACCTGTGGTGCCGCGAGGGATGGCTCTATATTCCCAAAGATGGAGAATTTTGTAGCTTTTGTCATTTGCAAAACCTTTTTGAGACTGGCTATGAACCTCTCTGCAATGCCATCGGCCTGAGGCCACAACAGTGATATTTTACAGTGCCGAAATCCCAGGTGATTAAACAATTTCTGAACTCGTTTCCACTGAATGGATGCCTATTCTCAAATTTGACTATGGAAGAAGTTTCAAACAAAGAAAAGATCTGGTTGAGTGCTGGGATGCCGCAGAAGTGGCTGTGCTAGAACAAGCCATAACTGCTAGAAAGTGAGGACACTCGCCCATCACTACCAATAGATACTGTGGCCCATATTTATACTATTTTAGCGCCTCATTTGCGCCGCTTTTTGACGCAAATTCGGCACAAACTTACAAAATACAATTGTATTTTGTAAGTTTGCGCCGAATTTGCGTCGAAAAGCGGCGCTAAAAAAGTAAAAATATGGGCCTGTAGGTGGCAATGGGCACAAGAAATTGGCTGCAACCCCCTTTCACATTTCCGAGGCAAAGGCGTATCGCAGAACGAGTGCCCCAGCGTATCAGTCTAGTATGGTTATTATACCGCTAGTTTATTATGGACATATCAAGAAGCTCAGAGGTCAGCCTCACAACAGTTTTTGAATTGTTTGTGGATATGATCTACATCTTTCCACCTAAGTGTTCATAGGATCAACAATGGCCTGGAGAACTGATTATGTCCATGGTGCTTGCACTCTTTTTAGAGTGCAAATGCAGGATTGCTTAATAATTTAACGCATATACTCTTCTGAAATTGAAGGTCTTGTCCCTAGAGATATAATTGGCTAGATTGACACAAAGTCAACCAGTATTTTGTCCTTTCTCGACTGGTGTATAGTGTAATATTTGTAGCCTTGAAGACCCCACATTTCAATTGATGAGAGCATATTAGACTTTGTATTGCCAAATATGGAAAGCAATGCCTGATGGTTAACAATGACAGTAAATGTATTAGCCTACGGGGAAAAAGCGGAAATGTTTGCAGTCCCACTTGATGGCCAGATGTTCTTGTTCTACCTGAAAGTAGGCTTGTTCTTGGCTTTTCAGACTCCTGATAGCATAGGCCAAAATGCAATACGGTGCAATACAGTGCACTCAGGTTACTGTCTTGCTGAGCCAATATAGCTCCCAGGCCCAATGGACAGGAGTTTACAACAATGTTCGAGCGCAGGCTAGGGTCAAAGTAGGCCAAATTCTCAGCACATGCAATTTTACTGAAAATGCTTTTAAATGCAGACTGACATTCCTTGGACCATTGGATAGGAGCTCTTTTTGTCACATTTCTCAGTTTCACAGTCTGGAATGTACTGGCACAATACCTGGAGGGACCCAAAAAGGATCTCAGAAATATTCGGGATGGTGCTAGAACAGATATAAGTGCTGCAATCTTGTATGGGTCACGGCACATGACTTATTGAGAGAAGATGTGGCCTGAGAACTTGAAGGTATAATGCCAATAAACAAGTTTATCGAAAAAAATAAGTTTTCCAAAACAGCAAATACTTTTATTCAGAGCCAGGCAGACCGTTGAGCCTGACAAACCTCGACAAGAGTATCCTCAAGTTTCCTTTTGGACGCTCAGAGTATAAGGTTGTCCTCACTTTGTGAATTTCTTCCTGGAACACTGGCTGCTAAGGAAATGCTAAATCTGAGGTATTAATAGTTATATAGACCAAGGTGGGACACAAGCGTAGTAATGTACCTGGAGTGCTCCTCTAGCTGACAGTATGCTTTGTGAAAATTCAAATATGAAAGGAATTTGGCACCAAGGAAGTGGTGTATTATATCTTAATAATGTGGTGCAAGATGCCACTTTCTGGAATGCAGGTTGGGACAGCGCATGTCTACTCTACACACATTCTACTTTGTCTTGTACATGGTGTGCGCCACCGATGGATCGATGTCGTCCGTTCCCCCATTAATAGTCAAGGTTATTTTCATCTTGCTTTTGCATATTGAAAGGACTGCCCCAAATGTCCTGGTCCACTGGCTCCTTAACGTGTAAATTAATCTGGCGATTCTCCAGTTTGCCCATAACTTAGAACAATTCAGGGTACATTTGTGCGACATCATCAGTCCTTTCCAGCTCAGCAGCGTGCACAGGTATTAGGCATAATACCTTGAGTAGACCCGTTTTTATTGCCAGTTTGAAACTTAACGGTCATCCGATGCCTGCTGCGGCTTCCACCACATAATTGCAGTCAGTATAGTGAAAGTGATTGGAAGATTTTGTATGAAACAGGCCAGGGCACTTGCGAAGCTTCCATGACCATATGCATAAATGTAGACATTGGCGGCAAATTTGTGAAAGCAATTTCAGTTCTAACATTTATACGGCTGGCAGTGCCCATCATGTATCCTAACGTTTGATACAAATTCAGACAAGTCACCTTCACTATCAGTTAGTATACTGCCTCTAAAGGAGGAGACTTTTGCTATTCTTGATACTTTAGCTTCAGGAGAGTCTGCAGATGCCGCTACCTACCCGATGTGAGGACTGTAGTATCTTCTCCAGCCCGGGAGGATGCAATGAACACGCCACACACGGGGCTCCCTAACAGATGTCTTTATCTTCCACATACTATTGTGCTCTGCACGCATTGCATCATAACTTTCATAACACCTCCTCCCATCAGATCCTGTAATTCCTGTCTAGAGTCCACCCAGGGCCACCGGGGTCCTAGCTTGCATGATTTTAAAGACACTGTATTTTTGATTATTATTAAACAAAGGGGGAAATGTAAACACTAGCATCATATTTACTCAATGAGTCGCTGAGGCACTCGCACCGGGCTGCCAGAATCAGTGATATGAGCTAGTTGAGATGCTCCATCATTATGCATCAATAACATAGGGTCATATGTGCGATCTGGACAGGCAAGGTTTGCCTCGCTTGTGATGTCAGGAGCTGAAAACTCTGAGGTAGGTGTTTAAATTGGGACGAGTCCTGTGTGATGGATTTTCCGTGACAATGCGCTGTCACCATGTGTCCTTTGCACGTCACAACCCTTGAGCCCATAACCTCTCAAAATGGATCACCACCTGCGCAGACACACTAGCCCCCCTCAGAAAACACATCGCCACCCGCAACATCAAGAACGCCCCATGGCTCACCCCCGAACTCCAAGGCTCCAAGCACAAATGCCGCCATGCGGAGAAAATATGGCGACAAGAACCCTCTATAACCAACTTCTCCACCCTCAAAGCCACCATTCGCACCCATCACCAACTCATACGCACTGCCAAAAGAGACCACTACAAGACACGCCTTGACAAAAACTCCCAAAACAGCAAAGAACTTTTTTTTTTTTTATACATTTTTTATTGGTTTTACATAGCAGATAACAGTACAAGCATTGGTCAGAAATACTACAGGATCACATTTATCTGATTAATTTTTTGTTTGTTTAAACAACCAAACCCCACTATTAACACACTTAACTAACCATGTATCATTTACAGTATTATTGTTTTCTGCTGCATTGCACATGATGTTAGGCTTGAGCTAGTTATCGGAGAGGCACCCCCTATGATTGCTACGGGACGTCTGGTGTTTATGGTCGCTCCCCAGTGGGTACCTGAGGTGTACCTTCTTGCGCACGTTATCAATGGGCAGTGGGAGCACCTGGTGTGTCCTGTGTTTTTACTATTACTCCTATGTCGGTGTGCACATAAGGGTTGACCCCTTTGTAGGGGGGTGGGGGATGAGATCTTCAGTACGGTATGCTTGTCTTAGTCATTACCTTTACTATTACAACTGGTTATGTTCCTGTGAGTATGGGGCCCCATCATTGAGGTTTGTCGTCATTTTTTGCTTCGAGTTTGGATACCAGTGTTTCCCAGATGTCGCATCCCGTGTGTGTCTGACCTTCTCGTGTCAGTTTTATGAGCACTTGGTGTTCTGTGCGGGCCCACTTCAATGTGAGGGTATGCCAGGATTTCTGGTCCGGGGCGTTAGGTGCTTTCCAGTGCATTGCTATCAGCCTTTTATACATCACATAGGCTAAGTCTACAAATTTGTGTAGATGTCTATGTTTTTTTGCCCTTGTCCTCAATCCCAATAAGCAAGATCTGGGGTCCGCTTCCAGCACCAGTCCCGTCCAGTCTGATAGTAGCTCCACCACCCTGTTCCATTCTATTTGCACCCGGGGGCATTCCCAGACCATGTGGTAGAAGTGGGCAGCTGATTCCGTGCATCTTGGGCATGTCGGTGCTGTGTCGGGGAACATGCGTTTCAGTCTGGCCGGTGACAGATACGTTTGGTGTATGTAATTGAACTGGGTATACCGGAATCTGGGGTTCCTCGATATCCCCCGGGCATGACTCAGTGCTTTTGGCCAGTCTTCTTGAGGTATCGGGACGGGAAGGACATTGTTCCACCTCTCCCTGGATCTTTCTAGGTAGGGTATTGAAGATTTGCTTAGGATTTTGTATAGCCTAGAGACTGCTTTTGTTTGAGCGTCATCCTGTAGCATGTGGTGTATTGTGGGGGACGTCTCTGGTTCTAGTGCTCCTGTTCCCCAAGTTTTTTTGATTACGTGGCATATAGTGTGATACGATAAGAATTGACCAGGGTTCACATCCGTAAGGGCTTGGATGGCCTCAAATGGCATTAGTTTGCGATCTTCAAAACAGTCACCCACCAGCCGTATTCCCGCATCTGACCACACCCGAGACGGGTGCAACCTTGGTGTCTGTTGGTCTAGGAGATACTCCAATGGGACATACGGTGTGTATGGGACCGCCCCGTGCCCTTTCTGGACATACCTCGCCCAGCATGTATGTGCCACAGCCAGTAGTGGGTTGGTGGATTCATTTTTGGGGTATTTATTTGCCAGCCATGTTAACAGGTGAGCTCCTTTGATCGGATTCTGCATCCATACAGACTCAGCAGCCGACGGTCTGTGGAGCCATAACTGCAGCCACTGTAGTTGCGCCGCTGCGTAATAAAGCTCGAAGTTGGGGGCCCCCAATCCGCCCATGTCCACCGGTAGCTGCAATGTAGATAGTGCCACCCGCGCTCTGCTACCCCCCCATATGAGCTGTAGCATCATTGTGTTTAGGTTACTAAAAAAGCTGCGTCGGAGGATGATTGGTAGTGCCGCAAAGTAATATAATAACCTAGGCAGAATCAGCATATTTGTGATCGCTACCCTGCCCGGTGGGGAGAGCGGTAGTTTGTTCCAGAAGCGTAAGGATCCTTTCATGGAGGCTAGTGCTCTCCCCAGGTTACCATCTCTGAGGTCTTCCGAGATGTGGTATATGTGGACCCCCAGGTATTTAAATGTTTCAAAGCACCATTTCAGGCGCCCACGTGGTGCCCCCTCCTGCCTTACTAGTGGCCATCTTGACAGTGGGAACACGCACAATTTGTCCCAGTTTACTGCTAGGCCAGATATCCTACCGAACTCCGCTAGGAGTGCCATTATAGAGGATAACGACTCCGTGCCCTTCCGGGTGTATATATAAGAGCTTCGTCTGCGTAAAACCGAGATTGCGTGGTATGTTCCATTCCTGATTATTCCCCATTTATCTGCCATGGAGCGCACTTTGGCTGCTAGTGGCTCCGTTGCGATCGCAAATAATAACGGGGAGAGAGGGCAACCCTGTCTCGTGCCTCTTGATACGGAAAAGCTGTCAGAAATCACTGCACCCGTTTTCACTCTGGCTTGCGGGTTGGAGTATAGTGTACGGACCCAGCGCACATAGTTAGGACCTATTCCCATCTGTCTCATTGTAGTCCAAAGGAAATCCCACTCCAGCGTATCAAATGCCTTTTTGATATCCAATGACATCACCATTTCGTTATATGCTTCGGGGGGTGTCCCCTCTTACACTCAAGAGTCTTCGGATATTTAAAAAAGTGTTTCTCTTCGGGATGAAGCCGTTCTGGTCTTCATGGATTAGGGTATGGATGATGGGAGCAAGTCTATTGGCCAGTATTTTACCCAATATCTTACAGTCTAAATTCAGAAGTGAGAGTGGTCTATAGGATTTGACGTCCGTAGGTTCACGGCCCGGTTTAGGAAGTACCACTATCATGGCCTCCGTCTGGGAAGGGGGCAGTAATTCAGTGGTCCAGGCTTCCTCGAACACCTTCAGTAGTTGGGGTTTCAAGCGGGGCGAGAATGTGGAGTAGTACTCTATTGGGAGGCCATCTATTCCGGGTGATTTATTCCTGGGCATCTGTGATAGAGCCAGGTCTATTTCCCCCGCTGTGATGGGGGCTTCTAGTGTGTCCCTGTCTACTTGGGATAATTGCGGTAGAGGGGAGCCCCCTAAGAAAGACTCAAATTGTGTGACTGTGCACGAGGTGCACTTGGTGTATAAATTCTTGTAGTAGTCTCTGAATTTTTCATTTATCTCTACCTGTGTGGTGGCCATGGTGTGGGCATCCACCCGGATAGCTCCTATGGGAGAATGCGGTCTATCCTCACGGAGTAACCAAGCCAGCATTCTGCCCGACCTGTCGCCCTCCGTTTGCAAGCGCATTAAGTGATAGTTGTAATCGTGACACCGAAGTCTGCTGTCTGCTTCGTTATATTTTATGCGGATTGCTTTTAATGTTGAGTAGGGGGTTTCCCCACGTGCAGTTGCTATTTCCGCCGATCTTAGATCTTGTTCAATTTTATTAACTTCCGAGTGAAGTGTGCGCCTTACTCCCCAGCTTGCATTGATGCACTGCCCTCTGATCACTGCTTTATGTGCGTCCCATTCCACGGTGCGTGAGTTTGCAGTTAGATCGTTTGTTTCCCAATACTGTCGTAGTGTGGTGTTTAACGTATCTACAAAAGCCGTGTCCTGAAGCGCATCTACTTGTAAACGCCAGTTTGGAATCTCCCTTCGACTCCTGCCCCAGCCTAATGATATTCTCAGCGGTGAGTGGTCTGAAAGTGTTTTCGCTAGGTATTCCGTTCCAGTTACTAAGGCAACTATGTCCTGGGTGCCCCACATCATATCTATTCTAGTATGTGTTCTGTGAGGGGCTGAGTAGAATGAATATTCCCTTTGGAGGGGGTGTCTTGTACGCCACATATCGTAAAGCCTCAGGTCACCCGCCCAATGTTGCAGTGGGGTTATGATGTTTCTCCTTGCTACTGCGCTCACTTGAGCACTGGATCTGTCCATAGTGGTGTCTAGTATACTATTGAAATCCCCGCCCCAAACTGCCGGAGCTGATGGGTTTGTTAGTAATGCCGGTGTGAGGGTGCCCAAAAATCCCGTAGTGCCACCATTTGGGGCGTATATACCTATTATTGAAAGTTGTCTACCGTCTAGTTGGCCCTCCATCACCACAAATCTGCCTCCTGAGTCTACTCTATATGCTGTTTGGTGAAATGGGACTCTACCTGCAATCCATATCAATACTCCCCGTGCGAACGCGGAGTATGTTGTGCCTACCAGTTGTCCGCCCCATTTCGCACGGAGCTCCTGCAAGTCTGGTTCCATGCGTGCTCTTTTATTTCTTGTGCCCATACCCCTCACATTCCATGTCAATATGTCGTATTGATTACTGTTGCGGTTATTTTGTGGTGTCATGAGAAAGCGTGGGGTGGGTCTGCTTCTGTGTCTCAGTCTTGCTCATTGGTCTACCAATGGGTTGCCCCTCTGATTGTGCCATTGAGTGTGTTTGCCTATCCCAGCAGAGTTTGCATATTTGTGATGGATCTATGGTGTGTGTTTCTATTGATTTACTACTACCCTCCCCCCCAACTAATCCCCTCGCACTCTTATCTACTGATATGGAACTACTTAACTCGTATATATATATATATATAAGAAAACCTGTATCCTGCTGGATAACCATGGTGGTGTTGTCATGACGGTCTAATGCGGCTCATTTGTGGGGCTCACATTGGACCGTGGACTTTGTCTGCTAATACTGGTGGGCGCCCCCGGAGCGTGTGTGTCCCCCGGTCCCCCCCGCACCCCGCCAAGCAAGGATAAGATTATGCAAAAGATACACATTTGTTGAATAGGATGCTGTTTCTCCGGGGATCCAAATCACGCCTAGGACCTCCGGAACGCCCGGCCACATCTCCCCAGAGTAACAGAACAAAGATGGTGCCTTTGGGAGTGGTCAGAGATCATCCGCCGCTCTGGGGGTGACCCTCGGCCCTTTTGAGTCATCTATTATAGTAGAAGCGGAGCTGGTCGTGTCCGAGTTGATCTCAGGTAGTTCCCTGATTATTTCGAAGTTATTTTGTGTCAGCCGGGGGGTTTCTTTCAAGACTTTTGCTCTTTATTCCGCTGCCTGTTGGGCAGACGGCTGAACCCTAGTGCGCCTTTTGGATCGTTTCCTTGCTGTCGAGGGCAACCATTCTTCTCCCCCCTCCACTTCGTCGGTCATGCACGCCAGGCCTTTGGCATGTAACCACGTCCAGGCGTCTTCCGGGGAGTTAAATATGTGGGTACGATCATCTGCTATCACTCTCAGCTTGGCGGGAAAGAGTAATGCATATTTAATGTTGGTTTCACGCAGGCAATGTTTGACCTTAACGGATGAGTTGCATTTTCTTTGCACCTCTTGGGTGAAATCTGGGTATATATTGATGGTTGCTTCCTCATAGTTGAATGGGCCTTTGTTGCGGAATTGTTGTAGAATTGCGTCACGGTCCCGGAAGTTTAAGAATCTGGCGATCAATGGTCTGGGTGGTTGCCCAGGGAGCGGGGGCCTGCCCGGTATTCTGTACACCTTTTCCACAGTAAATAACTTAGATGGGGCCCCGCCTAGTACCACGTTGATTAGCCATTGTTCTAGGGATATTTCCATGCTTTGTTGTTGCATATTTTCGGGAAATCCCAGAAAGCAAATGTTATTCCGGCGCGTTCTACTCTCCGCTTCTTCCGCTCGTTTCCATACCGCCTTCAATTCCGCATCCATGCGTTGAATCTGTTTTTGGTTATCCTGGGTCGTGGGAGATAGCTCGGTCAGTCCCTTCTCCACTGTTTTGACTCTTTCCGGTAGCTTGCGGTGATCCACTCGAAGTAGGTTCAAGTCTTGCGATACCGCATCTATTCTACCTTTCAGGGAGGTTTTAGTGTCCATTATCGCTTGTAGTACCCTCTCCAATTGCACGGATTGTGACGCACGTGAACTCTCCAGCGTTTGTAGAGTCGGGCTTGGCTGATGGTCGGTGGCCGCTGGGCTTTGCGTGGTTCGATCTTGATTCTTGGCTGATTTCAATCTGCCCGCCATCGTGCACGTCCGCAGGGGGGACCCGCGAGTCGCGGCAGGACACTCCTCGGCGTTGAATTGTGGCGGGTTTCCCCCCCCCTTTTTGACCCTCTTCGCCGGCTCGAATTATGATTCCTTGTCGCCAGGTCTCGTGCCAGGGGGCAGGCTTTAGTTGGACCTAGTTTGCAAGCCTAATGTTCGTGGCCTTCCCCTGTTGACTTTCGGGGCACTGAGGGGGGGCCGTCCTGTCTCAGTTGCCCCCGGCGCAGGGGGGAAGAGTCTGATCCAGTCTGGGCGGAGGCTATTTATGCCAGCCTTTGTACCTGCAATGCCCTAGTCCGCTCCCACCGGTCCCCCGCGCCAGCGCACATCCAAGGCGGGTCCGGCGTCAGACGGGGCGCCCCTCCGGGGGGGCGCTGGGGCAGGAGGGGAAGGGAGAGGGGCGGCGCGGGCCCGACCTCTTCGTCTCACCCGTGGTTGGCAGGCCACGGCAATTTTTCCCCTAGCCCTCTCTTGCTGCCGCACCGCGTTATGCAGGGCAGTCTGTCAGCCTGGAGGGGAGCAAGTCTTTAGGCGTCCATGCCCGCCTATGCCAGGCAGTTCTGTCCATACAAATATGGTGTCTCCGCAGTTGCCGCGTCCCCCACGGGTCCAGCAGCACTTACTTTCATTTTTTTGTATTTTTTTTTTCCCCTTTACACCGCGGCGATCCTTCTTCACGCAGGCTGGCCGCCAGTGCCCCTGGAGTCCGGGTGGCGCCTGTTGGTTTTTCGGCCCCGGGATGGCACCCCCGTCCCCGTTGCAGAGGGAGGGGGCGGGCCGCGACTCGCTCTCTGGTGGCCGCTCCGGGCGGGAGGCGCCCCCGGCCTCGAAGCGCTGCGTTCTCCCATGCCGCTCGTTTCCATAGCGCCTTCAATTCCGCATCCATGCGTTGAATCTGTTTTTGGTTATCCTGGGTCGTGGGAGATAGCTCGGTCAGTCCCTTCTCCACTGTTTTGACTCTTTCCGGTAGCTTGCGGTGATCCACTCGAAGTAGGTTCAAGTCTTGCGATACCGCATCTATTCTACCTTTCAGGGAGGTTTTAGTGTCCATTATCGCTTGTAGTACCCTCTCCAATTGCACGGATTGTGACGCACGTGAACTCTCCAGCGTTTGTAGAGTCGGGCTTGGCTGATGGTCGGTGGCCGCTGGGCTTTGCGTGGTTCCATCTTGATTCTTGGCTGATTTCAATCTGCCCGCCATCGTGCACGTCCGCAGGGGGGACCCGCGAGTCGCGGCAGGACACTCCTCGGCGTTGAATTGTGGCGGGTTCCCCCCCCCCCCCTTTTTGACCCTCTTCGCCGGCTCGAATTATGATTCCTTGTCGCCAGGTCTCGTGCCAGGGGGCAGGCTTTAGTTGGACCTAGTTTGCAAGCCTAATGTTCGTGGCCTTCCCCTGTTGACTTTCGGGGCACTGAGGGGGGGCCGTCCTGTCTCAGTTGCCCCCGGCGCGGGGGGGAAGAGTCTGATCCAGTCTGGGCGGAGGCTATTTATGCCAGCCTTTGTACCTGCAATGCCCTAGTCCGCTCCCACCGGTCCCCCCGCGCCAGCGCACATCCAAGGCGGGTCCGGCGTCAGACGGGGCGCCCCTCCGGGGGGGCGCTGGGGCAGGAGGGGAAGGGAGAGGGGCGGCGCGGGCCCGACCTCTTCGTCTCACCCGTGATTGGCAGGCCACGGCAATTTTTCCCCTAGCCCTCTCTTGCTGCCGCACCGCGTTATGCAGGGCAGTCTGACAGCCTGGAGGGGAGCAAGTCTTTAGGCGTCCATGCCCGCCTATGCCAGGCAGTTCTGTCCATACAAATATGGTGTCTCCGCAGTTGCCGCGTCCCCCACGGGTCCAGCAGCACTTACTTTCATTTTTTTGTATTTTTTTTTTCCCCTTTACACCGCGGCGATCCTTCTTCACGCAGGCTGGCCGCCAGTGCCCCTGGAGTCCGGGTGCCGCCTGTTGGTTTTTCGGCCCCGGGATGGCACCCCCGTCCCCGTTGCAGAGGGAGGGGGCGGGCCGCGACTCGCTCTCTGTTGGCCGCTCCGGGCGGGAGGCGCCCCCGGCCTCGAAGCGCTGCGTTCTCCCATGCCGCACGGGTGCGGGAGGTCTCACGGCAGCCCTCCTGGTCGCGGGCCGAACACTCGCAGCCCCGGGCCGTTCTCAGCACCTCCGCCGAGACAAAATGGCGGGCGCTCCGCGCCTCGGCACCCAGTCCGGGAGGAGAGCTCGAATTGGAGGCTCTCCCCCGTCAACTCTAAGCACTGTCGGGGTGCGGCAATCAGTTCAAGGCCGCCACCACACCCCCGTCACCCCGGGGGCGTCCTGCAGGATAGCAGTAGCAGGGCCGGGATGGAGCGCTCGTACTAGGCGTCCATCCCGGTCGCCATCTTGGCTCCTCCCCCAACAGCAAAGAACTCTTCACCATCATTAATGAACTAGCCAAACACAAAGCCAGCAACATAGACCCTTCACACACACAGCCCCTATGTGACGCCCTCTCCAACCACTTCCACCACAAAATCCTGGACATCCACAACAACTTCATACCACACACACCCCCCCACTCACCCAACTCAACCCCCACTCATGTTCCCCCCACCACACTCCCCACCTGGGCCCCCACCACACACCAAGAAACCGAAAAAACAATGAACTCCATCCGCTCCAGATCCCCCTCAGACCCCTGCCCACATCGCATCTACAACAAAGCCAGCCCAAGCATCGCCCCCATAATCCGCGACATAATCAACTCCTCCTTCGACTCCGCCACCTACCCAAACCCCTGGAAGCACGCGGAAATCACAGCTCTACTAAAAAAAAAAAAAACAGACCCAGAGATCCTCTCCAACTATTGGCCCATCTCCCTCCTCCCGTTCCCCACCAAGGTCACAGAGAAACTAGTGAACACCCGCCTATCCCACTACCTCGAAGAAAACAACACTCTTGACCCCTCACAATCCGGGTTCCACAAGAACCACAGCACGGATACTGCCCTCATCACATGCACTGACAACATCAGGACCAAAGTCGACAAAGGCGAGACCGTCGCACTCATCCTCCTAGACCTCTCTGCAGCCTTTGACACTGTCTGCCACCACACACTCCGCACACGCCTCCACAACACAGGAATCCGCCACAAAGCCTTAGACTGGCTCACCTCCTTCCTCACGGACCGGACCCAGAGAGTCCGCCTCCCACCTTTCCACTCCACCACCACCAAAATCATCTGAGGAGTCCCCCAAGGGTCCTCCCTCAGCCCCACACTCTTCAACATTTACATGATTCCCCCTAGCCAACATCCTCCGATCACACAGAATATCACTATTCTACGCAGATGACACCCAACTCATCCTCTCCCTCACCAGCAACCCCACCACTGCCAAAACCAACCTACATGCAGCTCTCCTCGACACCGCCAACTGGATGACAGCTAATCACCTCAAGCTCAACTCCAACAAAACCGAGATCATCATCTTTGGCCCCAACAAAACCATATGGGATGACTCCTGGTAGCCCAGCGCCCTAGGACCCTCACCCACCCCCGCAAACCACACACGCAACCTCAGCATCATCCTGGACCCCACCCTCTCCATGACACAGCAAATCAATGCACTTACCTCCTCCTGCTTCCTCACACTCTAAAAAAAAATCCTTCAAATGGATGCCCCCAGAGACCAGGAACACAGTCACCCATGCACTCATCAGCAGCAGACTAGACTACGGTAACGCCCTCTACGCCGGCACCACACTCAAACTCACACGCAAACTCCAGAGAATCCAGAACACAGCCGCGCGCCTCGTCCTTGGCCTCCCCCGCCACGAAGGAATCTCACCACACCTCAAAACCCTTCACTGGCTCCCCATAAACAAGGGAATCACATTCAAGATCCTCATCCACGCACACATATCCCTCCACAACACCGGCCCAACATACCTCAACGAAAGAGTGAACTTTCACACTCCCACCCGCAACCTCCGATCAGCCAACACCGCCCTAGCCACAGTCCCCTGCATCTAACGCACCACCACAGGAGGCAGGTCTTTCTCCTACCTCACCCCCAAAACCTGGAACTCCCTCCCCACCAACCTCCGCAAAACCAAAAACCTCCTGCTCTTCAGAAAAAAACCTCAAAACATGGTTGTTCGAACAGTGACCCTCCTACCCCCGCCCCCCCACACCCCAAAGCACCTTGAGACCCTCACGGGCGAGTAGCACGCTTTATAAATTCTTTGATTGATTGATTGAAGGGTCAACAGCAGAGTGTCTGTTTTCTGCTTCTGTTTGACCAGTACCCAGTCCCCTTTCTCAAAGGCTGTTTAATGAGCGCGTTGGCACTGATCAGCATAAGTTTTCATTTTGCACTTTTGAGGAGTATCTGTAACACAAACCTTATCAGCATTCACCAGTTGGTCCTATGTCCATTGTAGTAGTTTGGTTACGAAGGCTCTCCCAAATAGCAAGGGGGCAGGGCTCTCATCAGGTGTGGATTGAGGAGTTGATCAATATACACAAATGGGTGTGCACAGGGCTTGGTTTAGATTGATTCCCCTCAATCAGTGCTCACTGAACTACCCTCTTGAGGGTACCCGTAAATCTTTCAACAACACCATTGGCTTGGGGCCAGAGAGGTGTACTCTTTTGATGCTAGTATTGAGTTGAACAAGAATCTCCTTGAATTCTTTGCTATTGAAATACAGGCCATTGTCAGTTTTGAAAATAGAGGGGATGCCTTACGCTGCAAAGATGTCATGAAACCGCTCCGTGACTATCATGCATTGTTGATGATAAGTCTTCCACCAAAGGAAACTGTAAGCATTCATCAATGACTACCGTGAGATACTGATTTTCTAGAGGCCCAGAGAAATCAACTACAACACTCTCCCAGGCATACTCAGGAAGTTCAGACATTGTCAATGGGTGCTGCGTCACCTTGGGGAAATAAACAGTTAAAACGGTTGCATGCTTTTAGCTCTCCACTCACCTCACTTAGGCCCATATTTAGACCTTTTTAGCGCTGCATTTGCATCATTTTTTGACGCTAAAATGGCGCAAACTTGCAGAATACAATTGTATTTTGGAAGTTTGCGCCGTTTTAACGTAAAAAAGCGGCACTAAAAAAGTATAAATATGGCCCTTAGGGCCATATGTACCAAAGCTTTTTCCCATAGACACAGAATGGGTAAAACCCTTTGGTACATCTGGCCCTTAGTCTCTTAGGGCTCTCCTGGTGGCCGCAATGTTCCTTCATGAGCTAGCTCAATGACTTGCTGTCGCAAGCTTGACAATTCTCAAGTCTCGTAAAAGGATACCTTCTCGGGTGACTGATGCTCATCCTGTACATTTTTGAGGTTCAACATCATCAGCAAAAGGTTGAATACTTTTCTTCCAAGATTACGCTGTAATGAGGTCTTGGAGGATGAGCATGCCTTTATCTGCTTGGTTAGCAGCCATAATCTGTTCAATGGATAGACCTGCTGGCGTGCTGGACCTCACAATAAAGTTGAGATACTCTTCAGCCACTTTGGATGTCGAACTGTGGCAAAGTAGCAGCACTCATGAAAAGTAATCTGCAGGTTGTTGTTTTTCCACAGCTTGTGTACAATCACATAGTGATGCAGTCGAAACCCCCCCCACCACTTGATGGAAGGGGGCATCTCAGCTATCAGGTTTCCAAAGATAATGAGCAACACCTGGTGGTCTGTTGATAGTAATTTTCAACTGGTGCATATCAGATCAAAAACAATTTAACACTGTACCTTGGCACCAAAGGTAAAGAAAAGGAACAACAATAAACCCCTCCCCCTCCCCTGCCCCCATAGACACTCAAATATATACTCCAGCAGTTCTATATTTGGTTTCAATTCTGCATCATATGAGTCCCAATCCCACCACCCCATACCTCTCCATAGGTTGCAGTCCTCATCGAACTCCAGTGGATGTACAGTCCATACATCCCTACACACATAGTGAATGGTACGTCATCCAGGCACTCCATACCCTCCCAAACTTTCTCGGACAGCCTCTGTTTGTGTATGTTACCTTTTCTGCCACCATGAATCCATCCCTCTCCTCCATGTGTCTACTGTGGGGCCAAACTCTGCTGCCCATAGAGGGGCCACCATCAACCCAAGATATCAGAATATGAGTTTGGACTCTGGCATATCACTCGGGACTCAAAGTAGGATACATTTGGGGTCAAGCAGATGTGCTCTGAGACCACCCCTTGCAGTTCCCCCGTGATTTTCACCCAGTATTCCTGCATTACAGAGCAGCCCAAAATGGTATGTAAAAAGGTGCCAATCTGCCCCTGACATCGTATACAATTCAGGTGTTGCGCCCACCCCATAGTATGCAGACGCTGTCAATCATAGTAAACCCTATGAATGATCTTCAACTGGATTAGTCGCAGCCTTGAGCTGGTGTGGTTACTTCTCGGGGAAACATCAATGCTGCTTCCCAGTCTATATCCTCCATTTCTCCTAAGTCATCCTCCCACCGGCTGCATAGTCTACAAAGGGTATCCAGCATATTATTGTTAATGGTCCTGTACACCATAGAGACGGCTTTGACATTTACCTGCTCTGTCAACAGTCTACCTTCCAATGGAGCATATTCTGGTGTTCCCATCCTTGGGAGGCCCTCTGCCCTCCAAGAATGCATCAGTCAAACATAGTAGAAAAACTGCATCTTGTTGAGCCCAAATGCGCCCCATAGTGATTCAAAGGGCATGAGGTCCTCCCCTTCCAACACATCTCCTAGATTGGAGATTCCAATATGATCTCATGCCTTGAATCCAGTCAATTTCTGGCAGCCAGCAACCCTCCCACAGAGGGGCCTTCCTGGTGGGTCTGCACATCTATCCAAGCACCCTGGTGACCCTGGACCAGGCTCCAAAAGCCAGCAGTGTAGTGGGTAGGAGCTGCCTCACTTCCCCACCTCCATATAAGTAGAGAAGACACGGTCTCCCCGCGCACCGTAATCTCTCCAACCTGAAGGTAGGAAGATCACCGGGGGCATACATCCAGTCGTTAACATTGATCAGATGTGCCGCCCAATAGTATGCTTCCACATCCGGCAGGGACAGGCCCCCACTATATTGATTACATTGCAGGGTTTTGAGCGCAATTCGTAGGTGCTTCTTCTCCCATAGAAAAGCCTGTACATCCCACCCCAGTGGGTTCCGATCAGAAGTATTTTGATAGACATATAGTAACTTCAGTAGGGGGGGATGATCTTAAACATGGCCACCCTACCCATCAGGGTAAGTGGGAGACCCTCCCCGTCCAACGCTCCATTTCAGCTGGGCACATTCCAGTCACAATCCCCAAATTACGGGCATGACAGATGTCTGCCTTGTGTCATGAATATACCACTCACTTGAATATTTTAGTTGACATGGAAGAGAGTGGAGAATCATGCCCTCCTGTGGGGCGTACAACACTGATTTATCCCAGTTATTCTGGTACTCAGAATAAGTTCTGTATTCCGCAACTATCCGAAAGAGTCTCAGCAGAGTCTAGGGGTTTTGCCACATAGAGAAGTATACCATCAGTGTATAAGGAGATGCGTTCCTCCTCCCCTATCAGCCTGAAGCCATACAGCTCGGGGTGGACACGGATCCTACACACTAGGGATTCTATGGTGAGGGCAAATAGCAAGGGGGACAAGGGACATCCCTGTCTGGTGCCTCTTGCGATAGCAATTTCAGACAAGAGGGTCCCATTAACCCTAACCGCCGCCATCGGATTACAGTAGAGCAGCCGCACCCATTCCCGGTATCTGGGGCCCACCCAGAATCTCTCCAAAGTACACTCTAGGAAGAGACAATGCACCACATCAAATGCTTTTTCAGCATCTAGAGCCAAAGATGTGTGCATCAGAGCGCTGCAGGATGGTATGTATCCAGTTATGTGTGCGCCTCAAATTATATCTCGTGGACCGTCCTGGCATGAAGCCAGATTGGTCCCTGTGAACTAAAGGGGTGATAACTCCCTGAAGGCGTGTCGATAGTATTGTGGCCAGCACTTTCACCTCTACATTAAGGAGGGAAATCAAAAATGATGCATAGGACGCTCTAGGTTGGCCCTCTTTATGCATGACCACTATTCTGCTTTTCCCAGTTCAGGGGTGAGTGTGCCCTGGCTTCTTGCCTCCAGGAACATAGCAAGAAGATGGGGGCTAAAAGATCGCCCAGCCTCTTGAAATGTTATGCTGGGAACCTGTTAGGGCCTGGGGCTTTCCCTGAGCGCAGCCCTGTTGTGGCCATTTTAACCTCTTCTGAAGTGATATCCCCTTCTAAAGCCACCCAGGACTCAGCCTCTAAGGCTGGGACCACTAGGCATTGTAAGTATTCCCTTAAATGGTGTGAATCCTGTAACTGGCGGGCCTGGTACAGAGCCCGATAATAATTGGCAAAGGCCCCTGCAATATCTCAATTTGAGGAAACCCGAACCCCATCCAGGTTCTCTACCTCATCTACCCACATAGCTTCCATTTCCTTCCTACCCAACCAGGCCAGGAGTTTCCCTGCTTTATTGCCAGTTTCATATAGTCTGTGTTGGGTGGTGCGCAATCGAGCTCTACTTTCCGACTCCGCCACTTCTCTGTATTCTGCCCTAACTAACTCCAATTGACCAAGGGCGGGAGGGGCTGGAACCTGTGCCAGGGCCCCCTCTGACTCTAGGAGTTGCTGCTCGTATTTTTTCAGCATTTCAGACACACTTTTCCTCTTCCGTGCCACTAAGTTCTGCACACTGTCCCGTATCACTGTCTTGTATGCCTCCCAGACTACCACAGAGGATTCAACCGTCCCCACATTTTCCCGGAAATATAGTTGTGTCTTCTCAAAGCCCATGTGCCACCTTGTGGTCCTGCAGGCCCCAAGCTCCCATCTTTGGGATCCCCCCCATCTGGTCTCCCAATCCGTACCATCAGAGGCGAATGGTCTGACAAACCACAGGTCAAATAGTCTGCCTGGTGGACAATCCCCGCATTCCCTCACGTGGGCGAAAATATAGTCCAGTCTAGAAAAGACCTTATGGGCCCCAGAAAAGTAGGAGTATTTCTTATCGGTAGGATGGGCACGGTGCCACAGATCAGACAGTCCCAGTGTTGCCACAAAGCGATGCAATAAAGTATGTGGGCCCATTCCCCCACACATCCCTGAGTGATCCAGCTCCATGTCCATTACATCATTAAAATCAGCTCCCACAACATGGGTCGTGGAGTCCGCTGCCAATAGAATCTCTGCAAGCTTTTCCAGTACCGGAGCCTGAAGTCTTGGCAGGGCATAAACACTTACAAACAATACTTTCTGTCTACCCCATAGCCCCAGTACCCCCATGGACCTACCCCTGGGTCGGTCTACTCTCTTGTGATATGAAAGGGGGAGGGGGAATTTACGTGTCAATATCGCCACTCCCCTGGAGCCAGAGGTGTAGCCTTCGTGTGCCAACATAATATAGGGCCCTCTATCAAAAAATTTACACCCGGGGCCTTAAGATGGGTCTCCTGTGTAAAAAAAAAAAAAAAAAAAATACAAATTAAACATCTGGATGCATTTTCTTTATGTACAGAGACACCAGACCTCGTTTGACCCTGCCCCCCCCCCCCCCCCAAGTCCATTTACATTCCACGATAGCACAGAAAACACCAGAGGATTTACTCGGGGTGGGGCCCATATCACTTCTGGGAGTCATCGTATTCAAAGGTGGACTGTGTTAAGCCGGGGGAGGACCTCCCGTCCCTGACTTCCGGGCATGTATGCGGGATACCTAGATGCCTGCAATTCGTAAGTAGAGACCTAACCTGCATATGTGTCTGTGGCTTATCTAAAATTAGCATAAACAGGCAGGAAGCCACCCCCAGTACGGCAAGCTTCCCCCCCACCTCCCATGGGCCCCTGTATTAACCTCGAGATCTGTAGCCCCCCCTTCCACGAGAGGAAGACTCCCAGACTCAACTTTCGGAACAGGGAAAGTTACGTAATGTCTAGAGAGCATTCCAGGACCACCTTCTGCTCCTTGTCCACACACGGGATGGGGCAAGCACAGTCAGCTCACTCTCCTTTGGCCCCTTTGTTACTGCGCTGCCTCCACAGTCTGGACACCCCCCTTTGCCCCAAGAACCGTTTCCTCAGTTTCTAGTCGATTAATGGCCACCACCAACGGATGAGGAGACCCAGATATCGTTCCAGTGTCCGCACCCGGGGCCATCAACCCTATGCCCGGAGCCCAGCTTTCCCTTCTGGATAACCGTGGCACGTCTATTCTCAGAGTTGGATGATGCCTCTCCACTCTTTGTTGATAGTCTCAATGGCGTGTCTCCATTCCCTCTCTGTCACCTCTGGCTCCCTTCTCCTGAGGCGTGACCGTTCCCGCCCTCCCGCAGCCCGGGAGTCACCTGGCCTTCTGCCAGTCTCCCGGCCACCTCTCCCAGACAATTGAGGGTACTCCTCCTCCAGCCCCTCCCAGGCATCCTCTGGGGATTGGAAGAAAAATGTTTTTTCCTTGAAACATGACTTAGTTTGGCTGGGAAAAGGAGCCTGTATTGAAATCGGAGGCTATGGAGCTTAGCCTTTACAGAGTCAAATGAGCGCCGCTGCCTCTGAACCTCCCTGGTGTAATCGGGAAAAATTAGGATTTTTGAGTTCTCAAGCCGCACCTCTCCCATCTTACAAACTTCCATCAAAATCATATCTCCATCTTGGAAGTTTAAGAAACGGTCAATCATGGGCCTTGGAGGCGCCCTGGGTGGGTGGGGGAGGGGGGATGCACCCCCTAAAGCCTTCAGTCACAAAACAGGTCAAAATCTTCTGACGGCAAGACTTGTATCAGCCATGCTTCCAAAAAACGGCCTGCATTGGTCCCCTCGGTTCCTTCCGGGAAACCCACAAATCTCAGATTGTTCCTGCAGGCCCAGTTTTCTGCATCTTCCAGACACCACATAATATCCTTGTTGAGGATCTTAGTCTCAGCCATTTCCTTACAGAGGTTCTGGAACATATACTCCAGGTCTGATATTCACGTCTCTGCCGAAGTGACCCTTTCTGCCTCATTCTGGAGGTCTTGGCTCAGGAGGGAGACCTCCAAATGTACTTCTCCCATACGTCCCTCCAGTGCCTCCCTAGAGGACTGAATTGCCATCAAAAGGGCGGCATTGTCGGGCACTGCCGGGGAGTCCATAGCCGGTGGTGGGGGGTCACCACCTTTGTGTAGGGGTCCATACGGCCCATCTAGGTGGATTGGGTTCCTTATCTCTCGCCATCATGGTACTTATGGCCTACCACCTCCTTTTACGACACCAAGGTTCATCCACTAAGACCTGTACCATGACTCACTCCTTTGCGGCGCAATCCTCCCAGCGAATTCAGGGGGGTCACCGGCTGTCCCAGTTTCAATCGCCACAAACAGGGTCTCTGCACGGTTCGCAAGCAGAAGCCGGACAGGCCTACCGTCCAATCTCTCAGTCTCTCTTGGCAGCAGATGAAGGCCAGAAACAAAAGGGGAGGAGGACGTCCCAATCGCCCACCAGGCACGGCCGGAGTCAGTCGCCTGCCACTTGTTGCCTCATCTGGTCCACAGCTCCTCTTCTGACCAGCCCCGGATCACAGGTCCCAAAGTTACTTTCATGCACCAACCCATCAGCTCCAGTCCGCATCCCCGCTGTTTAAACCCCTGAGCTGGGAGGAGGGGGGGGGGGGGGGGAGGGAGGAGGACAGCAGAATGTAAGGGGGTTGGATTTGTGATGCACTCTTAATCATGTTTTATTTCTTTGAAACGGTGATCACTCTCAAGAGACCACTGACGTTCTGCTTTGTTAAGTCTCTTAATGGGCCACTCACTATAACAAAGTTGCAAATGTAACTGAAGCAATAACTGGCCATGCCCAAGAAGGATCATAGCATGGTTACATCCTGTGGGGGGCAGGTAGATGCTTGCACCCTATCTGGGTCAGGCGTGATTCTCCCATCAGAGAATTTGTGCCCAAAGAATTTGGTTTTGTGAAACTCACACTTTGCTGCATTCAGTGAGACATGCATCAGCAAGTAATTGTTACACTTGCGTAATAGCATTGTCACACTCCTTTTGTGTTGTCCCAAATATCAATATGTCATCACTATTTGAAAGCATGTTACAGGTTGCATAGCTGGGCGAATAACATCATGAAATATCTCTGCAGCGGAACATAGTCCAAAACGCAGTCTTTTTATCTGAACAAACCAGAATGAGTAAAAAAAGTAGTAATGTACTTCGAGTTTTCTTCCAGATCAAGTTGATGGTATCTTTTTATTCAGGTCAAGACGGGAGAAGAGCTGGCTCCATTCAGCTGCATGATCATGGTGAGACCAAGATGTATTTCTCTCTTGATTGCTTTATTGGCCTGGTGCATAAACATAAATGCGCACTGTCCTTTAATGGCACCACAACTATGGGCGAAACCCACAGCGTGGGACCGGTGGAGCATTCAATGACTTTGTGCTTAATCAGTGTTTCTAGTTCTTTCTCAGCTGCTGCTTGTAAGTGAAAAGCGAGAGTTTGCAGTGCTGTTGGGCAACAGGGCAAATGTCCTCATTAATACGAAGTTGCACTTTCATTTTTTTTTTTAAAGTCTTCCTAAGCCATGAAAACAATGATGGGAACAGACTCACAATTCCAGCCTGAGAAATGATGTAATACTTGAGAGATATCAATGCCATGTCAGCAGCAGTTGCAAAGCTAGGTAGGCATGCACTAGATGTATAGTTCCCTGAAGGACGTGAATTGTCACTTTAACTGATGCTGTTTTATGTTGCAAGATTGCTGTAAATGATGAATCTGTAATGGTTTAGAAGTAGCCCATGTGTATATCTTCATATTTGACAGAGTAAAGTATGGCACAGGAGACAGGCTGTTGAACTTTTCTACTGTCATGATGTTAATCAATGCATCACTATCTATAACAGGGGTTATGGGATGACCGTTCATCTTTAATGTAATTTCAGGACATTGTCCAAATGAATTTGGTCACTTCATTTGGCGATTCCTTTTTAAATTTTGATCTTCTTTGCAAGCAACTAATTCTACATGTGCATGTTTTTCCTTAGTCAATATCATCAATGCACCTCAGTCTTCTTCACTAGTGCTTGATAATGACGTTGAAGACCCTTTGTGTGATGAATTTGACGACAATTAACTGGTTTCTACTTGTTATAACTGATGTCACCTTTTGGCCTGGTAGGCGTGGTGAGAATGCTTCTGGAACCTTCCGGTGCACATTTTCTCTTCTTGCTGGGACACATTTATACTTTTACGCACCGCGGAGCAAACCACTGGATAGAGTCCTTTTTTTTTTTTACTCAAACCAATGCGCCACGTCATTAACAAAAATGACATTAACGTGGTGAAGATGACTTTAATCCGGTTTACGACACAGCAAACCAGATCCGCGACATTTTTTGACGCAATAGCGTCACAAAAGTGGCACAAACACAGCAAAATGTTTAAAGGAGCCCCAAAATGGATCCCAGAACATATGAGAGATCCCAGGAAGATGACAACCGACCAGGAACCAGCCAGGAGGACCCACACAAGACCCAGAAGAGGGAGAAGAAGAAAAGGAAGTGTTGGTTCAGTGCAGAGGAGCATGAAATACTAGTGAAAGAGGTGACGAAACACCAGCACCAACTTTTTGTCACTTCTAAATTGCCAATTGGGAGGAGAGAGGCAATTTGCCAACAAATTGTCGATAAGATCAAGAGTGTGGTAGAAGTACGGAGAACAGTCACTGAGTGCAAAAAACTCTGGCATGACTGCAAGTGCAGGACCTAGGAAGAAAATGGCAAGAAACAGGAAGGCAGCACTGGAGGTGGGAGTCCAGCACCGCAGGAGGCCCTGGACCACATGGAGGAGATGGTGGCAGCCGTCATCCCCGAGGAGATCATCACAGGGCTTCAAGGACAGGACAGCACAGACTACCAGGATACAACACAGATGCAGGGTAAGTGGCATGGGGAACAAAAATGCCTAATTGTTAACTGCAAGCAGGGGGCGGGGGACATACCTACTACAGAATGCATGTCAGCCATGATAACAGGTAGTGGAAAGGGCAAAGGGGCACGGCACAGGGGCATGGGCTGTGCAGGGCAAACCTGGGGCACAACACTACACCAATAACCTTTGCATGTGGGTACTCTGCCATGCCAAGGATGTGGGAAAAGCAAAGCCAGTCCAGGAGGGTAGGGTACAACGTAAAACTGCCCTGCTGGTATTGTCGCTACATGAACTAGGGCCCAATTTCCAGTCTCAGGCCATATCGGCAAGTGGTTTTTACCATTGACAACAGTTACCACTACCACCTCTGCTGTGTGTGCAGGTCAAGTAGCTAATGGCAGTTATGTGCCCATGGATCAAACATGTCCACTTTAGAGGGTTCAGTATGACAACGTTATCAATCCACTGTAATGAATAGAAATGTGCAAATCCTGTCAAATGCCCATGTGCCTAGGCGCTACAAACATCCAGTATTGTATGTAACATTATGAGGTACACAGCAGTAATGTCACACCCATGCTGCACATGTCAGGGTCTACCCTGTGCCTGGGTCACAATAGCTCCAATGCCACCATGCAACATCTCAAGTGTCAGTGCCAAGACAACAGCATTGAGGGGGGAGGACATATGTTTCCAGCTAGTGAAACACACCCGCACAGTCATAAGAGGAAATGGAACACTGCTAGGACCATCAGTGCAATCCAGTGTAGCACACATTGCCCAACATCAGCAATACACACTACCAATGCTGACACCCTTATCGTGCCATGCCAATGCTATACATAGTACATGCTAGGTCTCAGCAACATATAAATGAATGTGAAATATCAGAGACTGGGTCAGTTCCAGATTGTTAAGTGTGGTGCAAGTGCCATCGGAACACCCATAACCAGTGCAAGGCCGCACCATAATAATGGAAGTAGACGGAGGGTTTAGTAGGACAATAAGGTGGCAACATACAATTTGTGCAGAACCTACTCCTAGAGGATGTGATGCAGACATTTCCCCAAACTGCCCACACTGCATGTGACCAGGCATAGGCCTGGGAGAATGCTAATCTTAATGACAGGAACAATGAACAGGAACCAAGATCACAATGTGCAACTGATAGGAAGTCAGGCACGTCACATTACAAATGCCACAGCACAGACACACTAATTGTACAATATCTCATTGGAGGGCTAAAATTACGGGAGATTCGGAAAGATAAACCTGGTCCTGTGTATAGTACTCCCATCTAAATCACACAACAAAATTGTATACACAGTTCCACTGAAAAAAAAAGGGGAAAGATCCCTGTATATAGCTTGGGAAAGAGAAAGGTCCCTGGGAGTCCAAATGTAATGGAACAAGAGCTCTCACTCACCAATTGGTGACATGCTTCATCATCGGGCTATGCTCCTCGTCAGGCCGGCACTGCAATGCCTGACGGGCCCCACAAGGGGGTTCTTTGCCGGAGATCTTTTTACAGTAGATAATTGCCGGTCGTTGTGTGCTGGTACGTAGGATTGGTATGAAAATAAAAGGTGCTTTTAAAAATGGCTAGAGGTAGAACCGATAATTTATTTTAATATTAAACCTCTGTCATGATTAAAAACAAAAGTGTGGGGAGAGAAAAGGATAAGGTCTAGTCTCCCCAAATCGAATAAAATGTCGAAAAACCACTAACCCTATTGTCTGGGAGTCTAGTGTGTGCAAGGTCAACATGTTTCTCGCTTCTTTAGTCTACAAGATCTAGTGCGATTCTTCAGGACCAATAAACATACCTGCAGGTACCATGCAGGCAGACGTACCACAGTGCCCAAGCTTCCAAATCTGGTCTCAAACTATGACAGATTAAAAAACCTACATCCAAACGTAACAACACATTGGGAACCATTGTAACCTTGAGTGGTGGGTGCAATGGATGGCAGATGCATAGAGAAGTAGCCTTGGTGTAGCTGCCAATGTGACAGCTCAATTGGAATTGGGAATAACCATGTCAATAATGGGATTTGGATGCAGAATGGAACACAAATGCTTATACTAAATTGACACTGTTCAACCATGCCAAGGCCCTGATCTCCAAGCATATGACACATACTGTAAAGGAGTACCTAAATATTTATTAACAGTAAAACAGGATATTAAAGGATACTAAAATAGGGGAACACCTTAACTAACCTAACCTATCCTAACCACACATTACCCACAACTGGCCCTAACTACCCTAATCTAAATTTACTTATCACATTTAACTAAACACTCTAAACATGAACACCCCACCCCCCCCTTATATGACGGGACACATGTAGTACAACATATACTAACCTAAACACGTACTATATTATCCTAAGCAAATATATATTTTTGTAATTTGTGTTTTATATTTTTTTGTATTTGTATACACAAACCCCAACATCATCCCCCACCCACCCACAAAAAAACACATGTTAAAATATAATACCCTCCACCCCCAACCTACTTATACTAACTAAACAAACATTCTAACCTAACACTAAGCCCCCTAAACCTACTAAATATAAGAACCAGGAAAGAGGGAGGGGAGGGAATCATGGCTGAGGGTCCAATATTCACAAGTTTGCCCTCCGCAGGATCTTCTTTATCCCACGTAGTCTCCTGCTATTGCGGGACACCTCCTGCTACAGCCTGTCCATCCTGCGCATCATCCGTTGCATGTCACATTGCATGTTCATAAATTGTCTATGACTGCAGCAGGGGTGGTCTGTGTGCCACTAGTGGATGGTTGTGCTGGTGCCAATGCCATGCTTGGAGGGGGAGGTGCAGAGCTGCTGTTAGTGGGCCAGGAGCGGATGATGTAGAGGGACCTGCAACCGTGGCGGTCATCCTTGGTGCGACTTGGGTTGGAGTGTTGGTGCTGGTGGTGGTGGCTGTTGGTGGTCACCCTTGGGCAAGTGCCCTCCAGACCCCTGTGGCTCCCTCATGGGCGATAACGTTGTGCCATCTTGCGGAACCAAGACTCCACATCCAGAACGTGGTGGTAACGCATCACCCTCCTCTGGAATTCTCTGATCTGATTGGCGCCCATGTTGGCTGTTGTAAAAATAGAGAAAGCCAAACATTAGTTACATCATTGTGCGATACATTTACTGATGATATTCTAACACTTCCTCAAAATTAGCTTAAACAGTCCAAATCCCAGTACAGATCATAGATTGTCCCTGAGGAATGACATGCCAACGCAGCCTACACATCTTCTATCTAACAGCACAGCGATGCTCAAGAAGGTGTGTAACTACTCAAATGATCTATGCATCATTGTTCTGCCATTAGTCACATAACAAATGCTGCAAGTACTCCACATGTGACAGGCCAACTAATGACTATCTTCTGGATGACAATCAAGGTCCACAAGATTAGTGATTTGTAAATGGAATTGGCAGGACGGTATGTATTTGCTAATCATGAGGGGGTAATTCTAGGTTGGAACAAATGAATGTTGAAATTACATGTCTGTCTTCTACACTGGGGTCCTCACACCTAGGTACACATCCTTCATAAACCTCACCCTGTGCCTCAGGGGGTGATGGACATGCAAAACATACTTTCAAACATCAAGGACAGACAGGAAGCTGTGGACAGCTGTCCATAGGTTTAGTCAGTCCACCACTTGTAAGGAGGGCTGCCAACTAGGATAGACACAAACATTGGACAATCACATCCACATTTATGTTCCTAATGGTCAACATCATTTGACCTCACTAATACAATTCCAAAAACCAGCACATAGATGCAAGCACTCATCTGGGCTTGAGCTGCATGCACACCAATGACATTCTACTCAACTGCCACATAAACGTAGCACAACATGTTGCACTACATGCTGCTAGGAAGTCAAACATACAGTCCTACATGTTCATTAGATAACAATGAGACTCAAGTCTGTGGGTAATAGTTCGGCATCACTGTCAGCAAGTCATACCCTGATTCACACTGACCAATCATGAAAATGCCTACCTCCAAAATTTTCATTGGCATACATGAAGCAACAAATATCACCCTGTTCACCTGCCCATGCTTACAGTGCAGCACTAGATACCCAAAATATGACTCTCCACCACTGATTCTCCAACTCAAAACATGGAACAAAATGTCAAACTCAAGTCAAGTCACATATCAAATCACATGCCAGCACATCATACCTTGCTATGTGCCTGACACACAGGAGTCAATCACACAACAGCTGCAAACACAACACAGAACCAACATATCAACACTTACTGGATATGTCTGGGTCTGCAAATCGAGCCACTTCTACAATTGTGTAGGGGGCTGGTCCACCTGTAAAACATGGAAGGGTGAAATGGGCTCAATGTCTGCTCACTGTACAAAACATGGAACAAAGACTCACTGGGTGTGACATGTTATATGATAGACCAGCACCTCAGGCATGTAGACACCCCAACAGACATACCACTGCAAACATGTATTGACCCTGTCACTCCAGTGAGTGATACACACATATGCACACATGCTCTGGCCGTAACAATCATGTGGTGACAAACATGAATACTCAATTGGGTGCAGATTTATTCAGGGAGGGTTTTCCATTTCTTCATTTGTTGTTATGAGAGACATGCAAAGCCACATTCCAGGTGCACTGCCATAACAGTCTCTCAGGTATTGTGGCTTGTGCATCAAGGGACAATCAGTTACTGTGTGATGCTCATGTGGGTTGAGTTTAGCTCATGAATTATGATTTCTATGGTCCATTATATGTGGGCCTGTGTTGTCCGTGGGTTACATATGCCACATTTCCAGTGTACCCACAGCCGTATATGCCCTGTATGAAACCATGATGGCAGGGATCCTGTGTGCTACTTGATTACAATGGTCCGCTAAACATGGATTGGCCATTCATCTAAATCAAAACAACAAAGAAATATATGCTGACAGTGTCTAATTTGATCATCCATGACAGAATGCATGGGCACAGGTGTAGTCATTGCACCTGAAGTGTGTTACTCATGGCCATGTGTACCTATATCAGGTATTGTAAATCACAGGTAGCCAAATTCATCATCTTACATTTGCAAAGTTGCATGATCTGTGGTTACCAAACAATCTTACACTGTCCCCTAATTGAAACATGGTTGAGCAAATGTCAGACTGTGGTAATCTTGATGAGGTAGGTCTCAATTTGTATGCACCTTGGGAATGGCAGCAGTCACAGGGATGCTGGTCTGCTGATCTTAGCATACACCCACGTCTGTGATACCCTTCATACTGAGAAGTTAACTGTTGTACATATGCTGCACTAGATCAGCAGGGGTGTACCAAACGTAAACTAACAAACTATTCTGTTATTTAAAATGTATGAAGCAGTCAGGGGTCCCTTGCACAACATCATGCAAATAAATATTTTGTGACCATGCATTCACCAAGTTCAGGGATCCCATGATGACCCATGAACTTATGAAAATTGCTTGGCTATGAAGTGACACAGATGGCAAATGCATCAGCTCTGTACCAGGAATTGTGCTCAAGGAAAAATTAAAACACACATGAACAATGAATATAGGGCCAGATATTCATATTTTTTTAATGTGTAGCATTTGCTTCATGTTTTTATGCTACAGGTACGGAAAGTAGCACCAAACATTTAGATATTATCCTGTGTGCATTACTTTGGCATCAATTTCTAATTTACATGCTGCACAAACCAAGTCAAAGTATCAGCCTAAGATATTACCAGAGGTAAGGAAGAACTTGGTACGTATGGCCATGAATACAGTCCAGACATGTATTCCAAATAATTGGTGACTACATTCATTCCATGCTTTGGTATGTGTAATACATCTCATTCCTGGTACAGTCACATGAATAAAACATTTGTTTGTGCTGCATCATCATCTATGGACGTCAAAGCAGCACTAATTTACAAGATCAAGTTGTGTTTAAGTTTGTGCAGCTTGTGCATCAACAAATGATGGTAATGTGTAGCTAATATTGTATAAATCTGGGTCACTGTATATTTAACTTGCATTCCACATGTCCACAAACATTGCATGCAGCATGTCAACAAATGCGTTACTGTCACTACTGAGCATTTAAATGTACACATTAGTCTGATCGGTACTCACCAACAGGGCCATCAATCATCACACCCAGGTGTTCCAGCAGGTCTTGCTCTCTGCCCACAAGGTCAGCCCAGCGATGCTTGAATTGGTGGTCGCTGCGCTGGCTGTTGAATACTCTCTTCAGATGGAAGAGCACCTTGGACCACCTGAGACTCCTCACCTCTATTTGATACCCTTGTATCACCCTGCCACCAGCCTCTAACATCAGGGGTAGGAAGTGGCACACCAGCCAAATATGCACCCAGCTCCTCCTCACCCATTCTCCCCAGACACGGCCTTCCCAACATGACAAAGTTATAGGGAAAGGAAAGGAAAAATAGGAAAATACAGGGAAAGAAGCTAGGAAAATCAAATATAAAGAACCCACAAACAGCCCAATAATACCACAGCTAACAATACCAACTACACACTCCCAACAGTGCAAAGACAAAATCAGACACAAAAAATGACACACACACACAGAGATTTACTGAGACAATTACAACTACAACAGATGACAAATGGAATGGCACACAGGAGACAAAAAGCACAATTTGGACAGACAAAACCCTCAGCACAACCACACAGTCTAGAAGAATCACAGACTGTAAAGTAAAAGTGAAAGTACACCCACTGTACCATTTCTGTAAACAGGATATCCTATTTCAACACTTTGTCTCAAATGCGGTGCGTTTTCATTATGATGTGTGACATTTTTATGACACTTACGGGCTTTGCGTAATTTTTTTTCTTTTTACGCAAATGCTTAAAAATTCCCCCGCACTCAAAGACCAATATATTTTTATGGATAACCAATTTCATGGGGTGCAGCGTTGGAATTACCGCTAGGGACTAATGGGTGTATAATGGCTGTGAGCGTCATTTATGAACGCATATGGGGCAAAATATCTGTCTTTAACTGGGTTTGTCATTTTTTACATACATGAAAGCTGTAACTACATAGAAATAGGCTGTTTGGGCCTGCTGTGTATGTTCCTGTGTTTGGGCACATGTGGCAGACCACACTACTGCGGACCATAATACTAATGTTGTTGTGCCGGATAAGCACTCTTGACTGACGCAACAGCAACCCAAACATTTGGAATAAAAATTGGTATTCCCTAGTTTTGAGAAGGTGGTGCGTCAATAGAGGATAGCAAGGCTACGCAACTTGATACTTTCACTCATGGCCTGTG
Source organism: Pleurodeles waltl (assembly GCF_031143425.1). Classification (NCBI taxonomy): domain Eukaryota; kingdom Metazoa; phylum Chordata; class Amphibia; order Caudata; family Salamandridae; genus Pleurodeles; species Pleurodeles waltl. Next base: position 983,026,603 of record NC_090437.1, read on the forward strand.
TGTATGTGTCTGAATTGGCTATTTCAATTGTTGTTGTGCCTCTGTGTGAACGTCACAAGACATGTTTTGCATAATGTGCTTGTATGCATGTGTTGTAAATGTGGATAACCATTAGATGCCATTCATTGTGGTACATCAATCAGGATATGTGTTTGTCATACCCATAGCGTCTAATACTGTGTGAACTTCCCTGACTTTGGGGACAAAACATCTCCCATGAGAAACTATGCACAGGATAGTTAGAGGACAGTTGATAATGGCAATGTTACAAGGGTAAGCCATCACATGTACTGCAATGTTGGATACTACTTCTTGTTCATATGTTTGTGTTGTACCACGAGTTAGGTGTTTGAACATGCTAGGAAGGTACAGTGTTTGTAACACAGAGTCCCAAAACCAATCCAAAAAAGTTATGTTACACCATATTTTGAGTCATAAAAATGACCTACGTTTCTCCTGTGGCAGTGGAGGAGCAGCAGACCATGCTGCATGTATTCACATATTTCCAGTTGTTCATTGCACAAAGGTGTCTAGTTCAAGTGTATGGCCATGTGTACCCTGTGTCAGTATTGGCCTCCATGTTGTCACAGTTATATGCAGGCCTAGTCAGGAGTCTGTGGAGCCATTCCCTGCATTAACAGAGTACCCTTCAAAGCAGAATTGACCTAAAGGCAAAGATAAATTGACGACACACATGGGGATAGTCCAGCTATGGTACTGCAGAACTATTATAAAGCTGACAACAGGGCAACCTTGGTGTGCTTAAAAACTTTATGGATCAGCAATAGAAACAGGCAGGTTTCTTTGCAACATTTGTACGCAGGGTGGCCTCTAAAATTCCCACTGCAACAGGGAACATCAGTGCCTCTGTGCGAATTAATCTCACAGCTAGTCACCATGCAAGCACCATCAATAGGTTGCTGCCAATGTGAATCTGTGTGTGGACCGTCAGGGCACAAACATGTTTTGTCCTTTCATACACATTAGCAAACGTTGTTTGTTGTGCTGGAGGCACCGTACCAAATCCATGCATACAGCCATAGTACACTGTCACTATTTGTCACTCATGAATATATGAAACCCAGACAGGGGATGGGGGCTGGATTAGCCAATTTGAATAGATGTCCCAGACCATAATATGATAAGAAAACTGATTAAACTATACTATACATTTGAGGATTCATCGTAAACCTACCAGACAATACCCCAGGAGGAAAGAGAGGGCATGTAAAGCACCTATGAGACAAATGTAGCCAGAGGGAACCTCTATGGTAACGCGAAGACAGGAACCAGTCAGGCTAACAGGATGCAGGGTCAGTCAGGAACAAAAATGAACAAGGCTAATACACAGTGAGAAGACTCTGACTGGAAAAAGCTGGAACAACACTGTGGCAACTAAAAACTGTACTTGTGCTGTGGGCTGCAACGATACTCCAAGGCCTGTGTTACACAAGTGATTTATACGGCAATGCACAACTAGGCTATTCAGAGAATGGCAGCTTCTAAGCAGTTCTAGGCAGCAGCAATGGCAGTGCAAGTTCAAATGGCTGGTCTGCATGGAAGTGCTCACAGGTGTGTGCAGCTTCAGTCTCACAAGTCCTGTAGGTGAGAATCAAGTTTAAAGGGCCAACAGTACCTTTCACCTGGGAAGCAATGGACAGCTGATTACAAGTCCTACCGACTACCAGGCAGTGTGTTATCAGACAAGAAGTCCATGCAAGAAGTCCATGCAGACAGATTAACTAGGACTATGGCATGCCATACTGAAGACGGAAGCACACAGGAGTCAGAATGGGAGTCTGGGTGTGTGTAGATGAAGGTCATCAGGGTACAAATAGTCCATTTACAGGGCCCCATAGAGAAGGGTGGGGAGAGACTGAAAACATGGCAGTGGCAAGACTTATTACCTGGAATGGACTGCGCAGGGCATGTCTCGTGAGCAATGCTAGTCATACCTGGGTCACGTGGGCTATCCATTTTCAGCTTAGATGGACTTCTTGTCACACATGCTCCTTGCAAAGATAGCTGATGTCACACTTACTGCTGTCAAGGGCGTGGTCATACATTCCTGTTACCAATGCTATAGCACATCCACTGACTCATGTACGAAACACTTTATCTTATGATTGATGGGGTCTTAGTTGTGTGTCATGTGCTGCAATGGCCCATGTTGGTAACGTGGATGTGTCTCAGAGATGTAGTCCTCTGATTTTGCCCTTCACATGTAACATACAGGACATTTGTCATTTCCACTGTGTGTGATGTTGGGTGTACATTCATACCCATCAAATGTGATGTGGCTTTTTCAGTATCCAAATCTGTATTTCTGCAATGCCCCATGAATCTAAACTCTGATTAGGATTCCTAGGGATCATGTGATGCATAAATAATTACCCAGACCATGATTGAGTGATGAAGTGAGGTGTTTAATGACATATGGTAAGAAAGTGGTGATGGTGATTAGAGTTAAAAGAAGTTTTGTACAATGTGTTGTCTCCGACGCAATACTGCTGCAGTATTTGGATGGTCCCCCTCATGTTGATGAACAACATCCTCCTATTCCTCCTCTTCAGGCATTTGTGGGTCTGGTTCATAGAGGGGAATGTTCCTCTTTACACAAATGTTGTGCAAAATGGCACAGGTCAAAACGATCTTGCAGACCATTTCAGGTGAATATAAGAGACTGCCTCCGGTGATGTCGAGGCACCTGAATCTTGACTTCAGGATGCCAAAAGTCCTCTCTACTATGGTGCGTGTCCTCAGATGTGCCTCATTATAGGCACGCTCTGCTGCAGTGCTTGTGTTTGCAAATGGGGTCATGATCTATGGCTAGATCCCATACCCCTGATCCGCTGAAAGAGAAAATGAGTGTAAATATTTGGATGTTGCTTGCACCTTGAATATATCTTTGCATGGCAGTTGTTATCTTGAGTCGTCTGTGACTCATCTGTGTTTGTGTTATTGTGTGGGATCCTAGGCTTCTAGGATGTTCTATCAGCATTGGGTTGTTTATTTATCTAGACTGGTGTTTGGCTGATTGACCGGATATCAGCTGTATATTTGTAAACTTACAGTACATTGTGTATCTCCCATGCATTATGTCATGTGAAAGAAGTGTCCATGTGTCTTCACTGGAGGTGACATGATACTTACCACCACAGTGGAATCGATTCTTGGTGTGGAACGCGGTTGCACTATGAGGACTGAACATCCCATCCAATTCAACATATGCAATAGCATGTGAAAAACAACAGTGAGGCCCTTTGATTTGGCTAGGTGACAATGTACAACACATCTCCATAGGTTTGCAGCACTGAAGTGTTGACAATTGACAATGCACAAATATCCCATGTGTGACGAGTTCTATGCAAACCTATTTTTGTGCCCTCACCGAGTTGGCTCACGTGCAAACGTGTACCTACACTACTGAACATGGTCCAGGTAAGCTGGCTAACTTGGTTGTGGAGGTGAAGGTTTAAGTGTCAGAAGGTCCATATGCCTGTACATCTTTTGTGTATATGTGTAATTGTCTCAATCCGTATGTGCAGCAATGTGCACTTTGCAATAATGTCTCATCAATATGTGTTCTTAGCACAGTCCACTTCCTTATTGCTAGCGGACAATGTCACCCCAGGACTGATGTGAGATGTTGGTACAGCCTCAATGATTCCATGTCACCTTCATTAGAGTCATCATCATGCGATGTGCCTCATGGTGTTTGACCTGCAGCAAACCACATTACACACCCCTTACACAGCACATATTTATTGGAAGGGTGTGTGATTGAGTGTTATTGATGTGATATTGTAAGAATCATCTTCCAAGTTGTACTGCCAGTTAAGGCCATGTCATTGTCACTGTGTGGTTTTAAATTGGTCCCTTATGGCTCTGGAGTGCCATCTGTCATTTGTCCATAGGTGTGTATCCCATTGGGTGAGGATATCAAACATGACTAGCAGTGTCACAACCTCAGTGTCTTCCTGGCCACGTGTCAATGCAGTGGTGTATGTGTACCCTACAGGGTTGCTGTGCAGTGTGTATATAACTAGGTTTGTGTACTTAACAATTAGGCCATTTTCACATCGTCCATCCTGGAAGTGTTAATTGATGGTGCTGTGGCAGAAGATGAATGAATCATGTACACTCCCAGGATACTTTGCCACGATGTTGGTGATCAATCCCCAGTGATCCACAATGGCCTGCACATTGATGGAGTGTCTGTGCTTCCTGTTGCGGTATAGATGCTCTGTTGCAGCAGGTGGCACAATCCGTACATGTGTGCAGTCAATGGCACTAAACATGTGGGGGAAGCCATTGATTTGGTAGAAGCCCTGTTTGGTCTCCTGCTGCTTCTGCTGTGCGTTAGGGAAGCTGATGTGGCCGGGTGTGAGGGAGATGATGGCATCCAGTACCTTGGATAGGAAGGCAGAATGAGGGCTGTGAGATCCCGGCAACAAGGGCACCAGTGGTTTGAACAGAGCCACTTGCCAACATGTGGAGGACAGCTAGCAGCTTGGTCTCTGGTGGAATGATGTGGGGTGTCTGCATACTGGGTGCCAACTGTGGCTCAATGTGGCGCAGCAGCTGCTGTATGGTTTGCCAGTTTAATCTGTACCTCTGGATGATGTCATGTTCCCTGAGGCCCTGAAGGGTTGCCCTCATCCGGAATATCCTCTCCTGCCTTTGGGGTCCCTGCTGGTGTGGTGGAAGCTGCTGCTGTTGGTCCTGTGCTCTGCGTCTTCATGCATGCTGGATGAATAGCACCTCCATGTCTTCCTTTTGGAGCTCTGATGTTGCTTCTGTCTGTTTTCCTCAAGTACTGGTGTGTTCGTCCCATTTTAACGCCTGCCCTGACATAGGCATTAATTTTTGACGCAAATCGGGCTGTGCGTCATTTTTTTTTAATCCGCCTCCCAGCCGTGAAGGATTTTTGTGCAGTAGGTTAAATATGGCGCACAGGTGTTTAAGTCATTTTTGGGACGGGAACGCCTACCTTGCATGTCATTAAAGCAAGGCGGTTTCACACATCCAGAAAATGACGCACACTGCGAAACTGACATTCGCAGGGTCGGGCGCCAAAGTATAAATATGGTCATAGTTTTGTGCCACATTTGCGTACAAAAAAAAAAAAAAAAAAGACAATTCCGGTGCAAGAAGAGTATAAATATGCCCCTTGGTTTCTCTTTCGCTTTGCAGACTTATGAAGTGGTTCTCATTCCAACAGCCTTTTCATGTCTGTCCTATGTAGGACATTTACCTTCATGGGAAAACGAAAACCCACATCAGAAACAAAGTTTTGCCCTCTGGAGATCTATTTTTTGCTTGTGCTTCCTTTTCATGATCAACACTGATTTATTATGCTCTGTTCCTGCTTCCATATCAGCAGCTTGTCAATCTGCTCATTCTTCTGCCCTTGCAGTCATTTGCATTTTCTATAAACTGAGTGGCTCTCCACATGCATCTTCTGAAGGAATCTGCAAGGCAGCCATCAATGACTGAGGCACAAGGCTTCTTCATCATTAAAGTTACAGAACTTACAGAGTTTGAGAAGTGCATCAAGTCTCTCAACAAATTCACTCATCTTTTCACCAGCTTGTTGTCGTGTTTGGTTGAAGAGGTAACTCACAGTTGACATTCGGCATCAGATTGAACTTGGCATCTAACGCTTCTTTTATCTTTTGGTTTGATGTTGCATCAGCTTGTGAGATTTTCTTTAGCAGTTTTTTCACTGTCATCTGCAACGTTTTTCACATATTTAACAATTTCTTATTGTCTTCTTACCATGGCACATTTATGAAATCAAATGTTTCGATCCATGCTGTCCACCTGGCACCAATATTCAGTTTCTTCATTGTATCAAATGAAGGTGGTGGATTCAGGAATGTTGCTGCGTCATACTTCTTACTCCCTTCTTTTGCCATTGACATCATGTGGTGTTCAGGCAGCATTCTTCTCGCAAAGCAGGACTGGCACCTTCTTTATGCAACACCTTGTTGCTTGAGTTTGGTCGTCTTGTCCAATTTTCAAGGCCATATAGCACTTCACTAACTTGTGCCAGTAAGTACATTTTCATTTTCATACCTGGTCATCACAGCCTTTAGCATTTGCTTCGTATCGTTAATGGCTTTCCCATGGCACAGCACATTATTTCTTCTTTCAGCCTTACATGTGGGTTTTGGTAGGCTTTTCTAATGTGCTTCTCTGCAGAGCCTTCAACTTCTTTGATAGCCGAGTATGGGTGGAGTAGGGCTTTGCCTCCACATACACCAATCGCAGACCACTTTGCATCAATTTGGGGCACATGTGGCACCCACAAGCAGTTTGCTGCACCTTTGCTAACTCACAGGAAGAACAGCTTTTCTTCAGGGAATGTATCCCCTACTTGTTGCCAGTTGTAGCATCTTCCCCAGCTCAGGAGCATGCAATGAATACACCACACATGGGGCTCCATAACAGATGTCTTTCTTCCACATGCTAACAAGCTCTGCACGCACAGTCTCATAACTTTCATAACCATGTCTTAACACCTCCTATCAGAATATATAATTCCTGTCTAAAGTCCACCCAGGACTGCAAGGGTCTAGGTGTGCATGATAACAAAGACATTACAATGACAAACCCGGGATGAGCACTTGACTCTGGAATTATACTATTTAAGACTCAATGGCAGCAAGAAGTTTCATAGCATGCTTTTAAGTTCTGTTAATCTTTTAGGACTGTTTAAAAATGACCCGCCTTTCCACACTTGTGGCTGATGCTGTGTACAATGGAGCATTGATCAGTATTAGACAGTAGGCACAATGGTGGCATGAGTGTCTTAAAGAGGTGTATTCTGCATGATGGTTGTGACATTGTTAATTATCTCATCTCTCATATTCCTTGGCTTATGTCTGCCCGCTATATCATTCTGATTCTCAGTTGTGCGGGGCTCACAAGCCCTGCACAGAATGTCCTCCAGTTCACAGGACGTTTGAAGTAGTTTTTAGCATAAACCGTCAGTGTTGCATTCTACGAGGGTTTGAGACCTAAATGCCTTATCACAGTTCTACTTTTCGAAGTCCTAGTGCTGTACATGTTCAGTTAGGAATGTGATGAATGAATCAATTCTGTTCCTGCTTTTCTACAATAGGATGAGGAAAGAATTTATTTTTTACCTTTCATAGTCAACGTTCTTGCTTGGTAGTTGATTTTCCAGCGGTCTTTGAAGTGGAAGATACAGTTCATGGTGTCACAGCCAACAGCGCATCAACAGGCATAGTAATGACTTATTGCTTTCATTACTAAGACAGTCCGTAAAGATTTGAAATCTTTCTCCCACCTGCTCCTCAGACAGCTATTGTCTGCCTCCAGAGGGCCACACAGTCAGTGTGCACTTAAAGTAGGCTAGCAAATGGACATACATAGTAATTGAAATTCCATCCTCAGCTTTCAACAGTTTACTTGTGAGTGATACAGGCAACACCTCAGGCATGACCAACAAAGATCAAGCACTAGGTGAGTCAGAGACAGCCTGGTTGTAGTGAATGCAGATCCTAGATCACAGTATATATATATATATATATATATATATATATATATATATACACACACACACACACATATATATACACACACATACACACAGTTTGGTAAACTGCATTTTGTAGTACAGTTAGGGACTGATTATAATGTGGTCTACGTATTCCGACCCATGCGTAAGCTACTGTTTACGCACTCATTGGAAACTACAAGTTAAAGGGTATTTGACGTAGGAATAATTATTGAATGCCTTTAATACCTCAATGCTTGTTAAATTTCAGCAGGTCAAACCTGCCACAATTTAACTGGGGAAAAGCACCTGTTATTAACTGTATCATGCAGAGTTTGGTGCATTAAACACCAAAATCTGAATTTTATTCCCCATAAACTCACAATAGGTGGTATTTATTGCACCTGATAAATAATGATACCACGCAGTATGTTATTTTATGTTATCAGGAGTGCTAATCAGCATCTATACTCATAATTATGGCCTTGGTAGTACTAAACACGTACTGCAAAATGCACCTCCTAACCCTATATGCGTAGATCGATATAGATAGTATTTTTTTTTGCATAGACCTCCGCTCAGGTGTGCCTAATTTTTTAGTAGTAAACGTGGGAGAGACCAAGGTAATTGGCTGGAAAATGGGGAATACTTTTCTAAATTGGTGGGGTTTAGGGAGCGGCCTGCAAATACACACACCCACCCACTAAAGAGTAAGTCCATTACATTCACAAACTACACATCTAAAGTTAGTGCAGCAAAAAAAAAAAAAAAACGTACTAATGTACTGCTGCTCAACCTTGGAGTAAGTCAAGCATCACACATGGCCTCTCACAGATACTGCATCAAATTACCATGAGGGAGAGAGGACTTAAAGGAACTTAGGTAACTAATTTAAATTTTCACATTTGAAACACGTATATTTTATTTAATGTGGCACGCTTAAGTGTGGTGGGTGACTCATTGGTGTCAATCACACTACATTCACAGTGCTGTAGACATCAACTAGTCCGTTCTACTATAAAAGAAAGTGTTCCTGGTGAAAACACCAGAAACAACTCTTCTAAATCATATTCCTGTTCTGAAGGAAGTGCTTACCTTGTTTTCCTGAGACTGAGGTTTGACTGTGACAAGCACTGTACACAGCGCACCGAAATTACAACAAAACGTGAAACAAGACCACACTAATTATGCTGTCTTTTTTCATTTTTGATCGGTGTCAGGTGGCATAACTCCGCAGCTGAACACAGGAGAGGCAGCGTTGAAAAGGGGACAGTGTCCCATTCCCAGTGCTGTTTCTTCCTAGGGAATCTCTGCTTGAGGAAATCAGATCAGGCACACAATCCCCAAGGATGAAGCAGCTCACCTGGACACTATGGAAGTGTGCACATCTTAGCTACAAAGACCAGTTTGTGGTCTTTAGTATGGATTCTTCATCTTCACCTTGTGTTGCCAAGTTCAGAAAGTGCAGAATACAGACCGAGTAGTCAATCCATATCATATCCTTTCTTATATCGTTTCTGGTTTTTGTTGTCACGTGTTCTCCAATGTCATCTTTTCACCCTCCCATTTTGACTTGGACCACATTACCAAAAAAAGAGAGCATTAGTATTACCTACTTTAGCCTCTGTTAAGCCTCTGGGGAACCCATGGACTCTGTGCACACTATCTCATTTTGATATAATATATACAGCTTCCTACAAGCTGCCACTGTATTCTCCTGCATTACCCTTAGAACACCATCCTGATATATCAGTATCTCAAGACAATAAAGGATATGGGATACTGACAAAGGAAACATTAAAAACTATGGGTGATGCAAACCCCCAATGGCAAATTTATAGCTCTCCGGGATCTCGCGCAATTCCAGCAGAACACTCCAATGCTGGCATTCTCATACTACCGTCTCTGTGCCGCTCTGTGTTCACTGTACCCATAATTCCCAGAATAGCCACCTACACTTGCTGCACTACAGGTCTTATTCACTATCACAACAATGCAGCACCTCATCACCAACCTCTAAAATGCTGCACAGACAGACCGAGGGCAGATAGCCAGTAGGGCACAAGTGGGCTGGAATGCTGTTCTTCCACAGCTACTGATGGGGACTGGAGTTTTTGCTGTCAGCAATTACACTCATTTCAAATTGTAATTTTAGAATCATACACTTCAAAATTCTTACATCAGATGTATTATACCCCTGCGAAACTGCATAAAAATGGATTAGAGGGCGATGTATATTGCATGCGTGGCTTTGTAGGTGGATTTCCTACACCTGGCCTGGCCATGTCCTGCAGTTCTGAAATACTGGCTGCAAGTAACTGAGGCCTTACTACTATGGTGCTGGAGTGTGTTAAATGCGACCCAACTGCTTAGACGTGTTGCACTCCAGTGGAGCAGAAAGGTCAAGCCCATCAAGAAGGCTCAGCTGTCAGATATAGTTCTAGTTGAGATTAACAATAAGTCATATGTAGAGGAACTCCCAAAAGTATCTCAGCCTACAGATCAATGGAGTTGTCAACACCAGAACAGTACGCGCTCTATTGGCGTCAAAAAATGCAAAAAAACACCACTTTCAAAATAACCTGATTCATGCATTGTGCTGATATGTTGTATTTTACCCTTTTACATTGCAGAGTTCAATCCTAAACACTTATTCTTAATATGTTTACAAATACTGTTTCTTTGCAAGGTATTGCTACAGGTTTTCAGAGTGGATTAGGTGTGGCCTCTTTCCAGGGCCTTCCAGAGACTTTCCCTGCAACATGCCTGGGCGTGGTTCTGGGCTGGGCCAAGACTCTATATAAGGAGAGTCAGCCCAACTCCCAGTGCTCACTATTCAGAGGTTCCAGTGCAGAAGAGCAGCTATTTCCAGAACTTCAGTTCCAGTGGCCTTTTTGATCTCCCAGTTCTGCTTTGAAATCTTCATTGGTACAACTTGTTCCTGGGTGGCAAGACGGTAGTTGGGTTTATTCCCAATACCGTTTATTTTATCTAGAATTATCTCATTCTAAGATCTGATTATTTATGTTAACAATTTGTTTTAAAGGTCATAGTCATAAAAAGTGCACTGAGTATTTTTGTTAAAGTGTGTACATGGAGGTTTATGAATAGGCAAGAAGCGCGATTCGTTTATAGTTTTGAAACTCATGTTACATTGCGCGCCCGCGTTTATTGACATACGCGTTGAGGTTTACAAATCGACAGGATGCGCGATTCGTTTGAAAAGCTTTAAAAAGAAAAAAACTGTTACATTGCGCGCCAGTATTTATTGACACATACATGATTGATCATGAATCGGCAAGAGGCGCGGTTCGTTTATGAAGCTTTAAAAGCTTGTGGTACATTGTGTGTTACTATTTATTGACATTTAAAAGAAGGTTTTGAAGTGGCACGATGTATAATTCAATTTAAGATAATTTCAAAACCTGTCGCTATTTATTGTGCAACCATTTCTGGACTTTGCATGGTGGCATTCGAGTCAGCAGGACATGCAATTTTTTACTAGAGTTTATTTATGTTGTGAACTGCATATTACCATTCCAGGATAATTGCTTGGTACAATTCGAGTTGACAAGTATGGGAAATATTTCTTGAACTATTGAACCCATTGAAAAATATTTCTTCTCTAGTGTTTTAAGAGTGTAATCTGTGTTGAAAACATTTCAAGGAACATATATATAGGATCAGAAGTTCCAGATGCAATATTATATGCTCCTATTATGCATATTCTTGTTATTCTAATTCATGCTTGAATAAGAAAAGTTTTATTTCAATTAATTTTGATTCCATTACAAGTATCTGATCATCACGAAATCTGTTCATTTTTAAAACTGCAATTCAAGATTGCTCATATTGTCAGAAAGACTATGTTTATTAATATTGACTTCAGGTTATATTGTGTGTTCTAACCTTTTTTCCCCATTAAAGGTCTCCATCCCAGCAGTACCCTTCCTAATCCCCTCTTGAACACAGTCTCTCTGAATTGTCTATCAGAGTCTTCGAGTTGTTCATTAGAGGACGTGTTGGGAACGTGCGCAAACCCCGAGGATCTGGTGACTGACAGGAGCCCTCTGACTGCATTCTTGTTCTCCGGTAATAAATGCCACTGGATATTTATAACTGTGTACCCAGGTGGTCCACTGGCAGAATGGGGACAAACTTTCTATGAAAATGTGTTTATCTATGTGGCCTTTTTTGCTGTGGGAATGCGGAAGCGGATACTATGAAAGTTGTATATGATGCTCCTCACCTGTATGTGAGCCGTTATATATTGAAAAACAAAAATAAAAAATAAAAATTATGAAAGGTGCTTTGGCACAGTTTTTGATGAACATGCAAATAATTTTTTTTAATTTTTTTTTTAAAGCATCCACCTTCCACAGACAATGACCAGCGACCAGGGCAAAGTCTGGCACATTTCATACAGTGATCTCATGATTGGCAATGAATGAGGCTTTTTTTTTTTTTTTTTTTTTAAATAGCCAACAATTCCCTGTCATAGACTGTACAGTTGTGTTGGGTACTGGTCAGAATACAGAATCATTGTGCCACTGGATGCAAAGTGTTTGTATTAGAATCCCTTTGAAATAATACTGCCCCAAGAGCAAAGGAAGACGCACAAGTCTCTACTATGAAGAGAAACTGAATGGAGGGGGTGGAGCTAGGCACCAATGGAATAGGACCCAAGTTGTGGTGTCCCAGACAAACGCAGACAAACTCAAACTCCGCCATCCAGGGCCATAAATAGCCTAAAACGGGCCAGCTTGACAGAGCCCTGCAACATCAAGCCAACATTTTTGGACCGGAAGGATGATTACGACTGCCATAATAGTGAAAAGCGAGGAGCGGCCCTGAGGACGTGACAAACATGGCAGCATAGACAAACCCCTGAACTACCACTGGGAGGATCCTGGGCCCACCCCGGGAGACTGGGGGCACTGGGGTATGTGGTGGATCTGCAGCGTAGGCAGGGGTGAGAATGCTGTCAGAAAGCCAGGACAGTGCAGGATCAGGGCAGAGACTGAGGTCCACGGAAGTGGAGTGGACAGAGCCGCGGCCTACTCTGTGTGGCGAGAAATGAGGGCTCCTGGGGGTGACACCCTTCGGATGTTCACCCCCGGGAAGCTTCGGGCAGGTGGTAAAGCCCAGGTGCAGGAGGGCAGCGTGATTAACCGCTCGCAGCGTGATTGCAGGTGCAAGTAACGGTTGTTTTAACCGTTTCTAAAGAAATGCGTTATTCAGACGCTGTGGCCGAAAACTGCACGAGGGTAACATTTTTTGGCTTCTTTATAGGTCTAATTTGGTTATGGCTGACAAAGCAGCAGCGGTTAGAGAAGCCCTCAGGGTGATCTGTGAGGCGGGGAGAGACAACCTTATCCAACCAGGCGTATTATCCCAAGCCTGGGCTGGTTTTTAGCCCCCTTGACGGGCTGCGGCTGGGGGTGTAGCGGCAGCTGTGCTGGTCTGTTCACCACCGCAACAGCGTTTAGTAAAAAATGCGAATGCTCGCTGCTTTTAGGGGGGGGGTAGGGGGGGGTTGGGGGGGGGGACAGAACAGAAACACAAATTGAAAAAAGAGCTGACACTTATGGAGTCGGGCAGCCTTGAAGTGGCAACCCTGCGCGATGTGGAAACTGCGTGCGTATTTCTAGCGTTTTAAAGGGGGAAGCCCCAAAAGGAGAGGCGGACGTTGGTGAAGGGGGCGTCCAGCTTAAGGCGGTTGTTGCAGCCCACCCGCTGAGTCAAAGGTTGGAAGTCAGGTGTGGAAACATGCCTGAAAGAGAGCTGTTGCCTGGCAACATGCCGTTGCCTTCAACAGGAAAAGAAATACCTATTTTTAGAAATTTATTACGCCTCAACAAAGCTTCGCTAGATGCTGTTTTTGAGAGGGAGTTTCTTCCCCTGAGGCCAAACGCAATTTTCAAGAAGTTAAAAAAGGTGACAATTGACACAAAGGAGGTCATCTGTTTGGGGGGGGGGGAGGAGAAGGGGGGATGAAAGTATGTATCTGAAAACAGAAAAAGTTAGAAAGATTTTCAGGGAGAGTTACAGATGAGCTAGGAGATCATTCTAAGGTGGTGGCTTCACAGTTTGTTGGTGATAAACAACTGGGGGTGCCTTTGCCTAGAGACCGGTATAAAGAGTGCCTAGAGAGTGACAAGATAAAGGCCACAGTTCCTGTAGGTTGTGGCGAGTTACTGGGCTTTGGTGGGAGAATGCTGCATATCAAAGGCAGATGTAGCGAGGAACAGCCGGCCAAGTTTGGGGCGACTTAGGAGAACCGGCAGGAAGTGAGGGAGAGGTTCGGAACAACCGTCCCAACATCGAGGGAGTATCAAATAATTCATCTGCGGGAAAAAAAGAATAATATTGATAGGAAAAAGTTTGACGGGGGTGTGGTATGGGGAATGCCCAGGAACGAGCTGTGAGGCATGATGATGTGGAAATGTGTGAATTGGACTATGAAGATGAAAGCAAAGATTTGGAAGAGGGGGAGATTCTAAATTGGTGTAAAGAAGAGAATAAAAGGGAATTGTTTGAGAAAAGGGGTGTGGGGGTGCTAAATCGCTGTCCAAAGATTATTTTTGCAGGTTTCTAATGAAGTTGAACAGACCAAAAAAAGTCGGGGCATTAAGAGATTGTGTGGGAAGAATGAGGGGCACAGCTCAGTGATTGACAAAAGAGCTAAAATGATGACAGGTTAGAAAAAATGGTGGTGCAGTTGGTTGGGGGGGGGGGGGGTGGGTGGGAGGAGCATGATTTTTGGGATGAGGTATCAGGCAAACAAGACCAGTTTAAAACGTTCTGTAGATAAGTGTGGGTACAGATCTGGAAGTCGGAGTTGAGACAACGGGTACACAAACTGCAGATCCAAGAAATAAGGAAGTATCCAATGGCGCAAGCGGGGAAAAAAATTGGGAACAAGACCAGAAGAAAGGAAAAGTTGAGGAAGAAGGTACAAAGAGCAAAGTGGAAGGTTTGAAAAGGTTACCCTAAATGGAGGCTGTCCATGCCTTTGGGAGCACATTTGAGAGTAGGGACAAAAGAAAAGATCTGGAAAGGAGAATTTATGGATGTATATAAACTATTACATTGAGAAATACAATCCAAAGAGGGATCTAAGGAAGAGGCTTGGGAGTTAGAAAGGAGACCTAGAGTTCCCACTACAATTGAGACATGGACGTCTGCATTTTTGATATTTGCAAGTGTTTATTGTGAAACATTTCCTGAGAGCGCGGTATCAGTACTTAAATACATTGACACAATTAGGAAAGCTAGCATAGAGTTCGGTGGCTTTGCATGGATGCACTATGATGAGGAGTTTAGAGCAAGGATGGTTTTATTACCTGAAAAACCATGGGGTGAAGTTGACAATGAGCCATGGGTTCAGTGGATGTATCCACAGCGTCCACCACATATTATGCACACTGCTAGTGGGCTGGCTGTGCAGTCTGACTTTTCTCGGGAAACCCACCCTGGGGGTGGGGGTGGGGACGTGGGCATGTGGACAGAATGTCAATTCAGGAGCATGCTGGGGCTTTAATAGGGGATACGGTCCAAGAAATCAATGCAGGTATAAGCATAAATCCTCGAAGTGTGGTGGGAAACATGCAGTTTTACAATGTTTTGGGGAACAAGGAGGCTTTCATGCAAGGGGACAAGGCAGAGGGAGAGCAGGACCCACTCAATTTGGACAAAAGGGCTTTTACTCCTTTTAAATTGGACATTTTGAGTTACTGGTTAAAATTATCCCAACAGAGATGACACAGTGAAGCTGGAATGGGGTTAGAGTGGGTTTTCATTTAAGTTCCCAGGGCCCGAGAACAAGGAGGTTTGCCGATAACTTGAAATCAGCGAAAGAACACTATTGCACAATAAGAGGAAAAACTGAGCAAGGAAGTAGCGGAGGGCAGAATGGCAGGTCCTTTCCCTTATTGGCCTTTACTGAACTTGATGGTATCTCCTTTAGAGGGTCGTACCAAAAAAAAAAAAAGAACAAAGGGGAATTTAGGATGATTCATCATTTTTTTTATTTTTTATGTTCATTCGGTCTAAAAATTTAGACCATTAAAATACGAAACAGCAATCTTACATAATAAAATTTTACATAATAAAATTTGAACCATTTAAACATAGGTAGTACTAATAAAACATAAAACCTGCAATCATAAATAGACAGTGTGCTCCTTGGCACTAAGACTTTAAGCATACTTAAAAACAGAAAAAACTATACAATGTAATAATTACTTAAATAAAAGGCTTTTGTACAAGATATAACAATTCAACTAAAAGAACATCTCTATAAACTTGTAAGGTCTCATCTTTTCCTGTACGGGGGCACAAGTTCTTAAAAAAGAGATTCCTGAAGAAACCTCATAAAGGTTAGATAGAGTTCACTTCAATGTCATAATACATAAGGTGTCTGAAATTTTAAAAGTTAAGCATCAAGAATATATATTTCATGTTAAAACCACCTTCTATGCGCAAAAGAGCTGACTCAGGAACCCGTGGCTAATATGTACCTACGACGAATAGACCAGGCTTCGGTTAGATATTTGGAGACTGAGCTAACTACCAGTGTAGATGTATCATATCTGCATATTCTGGTAGCATTAGCTCGGTCCTGCAGTAATAAGTTTTTGCAAAGAGGAATAATCCACCTCCCTCTAGGGCTCTTATAAAGGGGGCAGAAAAACAGCATGTGCTCAGTTGTTTCCTTACAATGATGACAAAGTATACATCTGTCAGTCAGAGAAATACTTGATGACCAACAAGCCGTGTAACTATTAATCGGCAGGATACCATATCTTAGCTGGAGAAATAGAGCACGAGCATATGCAGGTATAGGGAGATACATGAAGCTCTCGGGCCGGGGTTCGTGTTTAAGCTGGAGGAATTCTGATGTTAGCCTGCCCGCCCTGTTACGGTGCAGAAAATCCTCATTAGTTTTCTCCCAATACCTTCTTTTAACAAGTTGTCTTACGTTAAGAGGAATCAGCTTGGGGTGTTTCCAATAGTGGGGAAATCCTAGGTTATCCCAGGCAGCTTTCATCTCCTTCAGCCATAGGATTTTTTTGGGTCCTTGGGGCGATACTAAGAGTCCTCTTATCGCCACCCTGAATGGTTCAAGTTCAGTAGTTTTCCATAGGCGAATCCAGTAGGAAAAGGGTCTCAGGGCTGCTGTGTTTTTAATACTATTTAATCCTAGGTCAAGCCTGAGAGGGGTCATTGGTGTGCCTTTTCCTAACCTGGAAACCTGTCTAAGGAAATGTTTTTCTTTGGTTTGTAGAGAGTCCAATTTTCTATGTGAACCCCAAAGTTCCACTCCATACAGGGCAGCCGCACTAATTTGTACATTATAAATCTCAGCAATTGTATTCAGGGGGGACTCGGTGCCTTTCTAGCTCTACGAACAAGTGCCCCACCTCTTTGGCTTATAATAAGTGCTCCTTTGTCAATAGCTGCCTCCCAGTTACCTGTGTTAGATAGCCCGATACTTAGGAAGCCGAATTCTTCCACTTTTTCCAACGGAATTGAGTTAATTACTATTCTTGCACCGGATGGTTTTCTTGAGGTGGTGAAAATCATAAATTTTGTTTTCTTGACGTTGACATCCAGCCCATAGTCTCTGCAAAAATCACAAAATTGATTGACCAGATTTTGGATTCCTATAGGTGATTTAGCTAGGAGAATTGCATCGTCTGCATAAAGCAGACACAGAATTTTCTTTCCAGCCAATTTGGGTGAGTCATTAATACAATTTTCTAAGTAGTGGATGCAGTTGTTAATATAAAGCAAAAAAAGAGTGGGGGCCAAAACACAGCCCTGTCTAACACCTCTTTTAATAGCTACACAGTCTGTCAGTTCACCCTCCTTACTGCACCTGATTTGTGCATAAGTGTTAACATGTAATCTAACAATGCGTTTCAGAAGACCAGATGGGACCCCCATATTTGAAAGAGTTAACCATAGCATATTCCTGGGGATCAAATCAAAAGCGGCTCTAAGGTCGATGAAAATCACATACAAATTCCCCCCCCCGGGTCCACATTCTTCCATTTGATTGCCAGGAATCTTAGGGCTTGGTCTATGGTGCTAACCGCGGGTCTAAACCCCGCTTGTAAATCAGATAAGACTTCAAACTCCGAGATCCATTTGTCTAAGTGGGACAAAAGCTGTTTTGCATACATTTTTTGGGAGTTATCAAGTAAACATATTGGTCGATAATTGGCAGGATTATTGGGGCAGCCTTTCTTGAAAATGAGAACTATCATAGCCACTTTCCAAGAAGATGGAATCATCTTTCCTGGCCCGAAGGTTCATCTGTTAATGATTATATTGCAAGAGAAGATGCAGCAGTTCAATTTGCATCAGTAGGTGTGGCCATGGCTCTTGTGCGATCAGTAGGCTCTGGGGCTGAATTGGCGAAATGTGATATTAAATCAGCTTTTCATTTATTGCCGGTACATCCTTTAGATTGCCCATTGCTCGGGATTCAATTTGGGAACTAGATTTATGTAGATAAGGTGCTACCAATGGGTTGTGCTACTTCTTGTAGTTTGTTTGAATCTTTCAGTACTTTTTTGCAGTGGTGTTTTATGTATTCGACCGGAAGAGAGCTGATCACACACTATTTGGATGATTTTCTGTTGGTTGGAGCAAGTGGGAGTGGTGAGTGTGCAATAGCTTTGAAACTATTTCAAGACATGGCAGGAGAATTTGGAGTTCCTTTAGCTCAAGAAAAGACTGAAGGCCCTAGTACTTGTTTGGCTTACCTTGGGATTGAACTGGATACACTTCAAATGGAAGCAAGGCTTCCACTTTTGCAAAGTTCAAGAGATTATTGAAGTTTTGGAAGAAGCAATACAAGCTGCCAAGTTACAGTTACATTAAATACAACTTTTGCTGGGTCTACTTAATTTTGCCTGTAAAGTGGTAAGAGCAGACAGGTCCTTTTGCAGGAGGCTGGGTTTTTCAATGGCAGGAGCTAGTTTGCCACATCACAGAATAAGATTCACAGATGGTTTACAAGCGGACTTGAATGTATGGTTAGTCTTTTTCAGAGGTTTTAATGGAAGAACCATCTGGTTGCGTGATGAGGATTTTGTGTGGACAGTCCAAATTTTTCAGATGCAGCAGCGGCTAAATGTTTTGGGGGGTTCTGGGACGCTAAATGGTGTGCGGAGAAGTTGCCAGAGGCATGGTTGACAGGGAAAAGAAGCATTGCTTTTTTCGAGTTTTTTCCTTTGTTGTTTGCTTTAGCAGTCTGGGGAAAGGATCTAGAGAATAAGACAGTTACTTTCAATGTGGATAACAAGGCAGTTGTAGACTTGGTTAATGGACAGAGGGTCAAAGATAGGATACTCTTAAACCTACAACACTTTATTCTAGGTTGTTGGATGTTCAACATTGTGTTTAGAGCTAAGCATGTGCCAGTCGTGAATAATATAGCAGATGCATTATCTTGTTCACAGTGGCTGAGATTCCGTGGTTTGGCGCCTGGAGCAAATTTAATGAAAACACAAGTTCCAAAGGAGGTATGGGAGCTAGCTGAAAGAGAATTCTAAGATTGTTTGAGAAGTCGTTGGCCGAAAGCACAAAAAAGGCTTATAGGAGAGCATGGGAGGAGTTCTTGGAAATAGGTGCAGCCATTTAGGCCTAATACTGAGCAAGGCTGGCTGTAAAGAAGAGATGATGGGTTGTCATTCATAATGAGCAATATTGACAAACAGACTACTGCCACTACTATTGCTGGAAAATTGGCCAGTTTTAGTTTTTATGGCAAGTTTTTCTGGGGTTATGAACATTCTGCTGGGGAGATGGGTAGGAGGTTGCTATAGGGTTGGATAAAAGAAAAACCGGCTACTCGCACAAGCAGGGATCCTAGATCCATGAAAGTGTTAGTACGTTTGTTAAACATTTGGGGGCAGTTATGTTTTTCGGATTTTGAGCAGACATTGTTTAGGTTATGCATGTCATGTTTGTTTTTTGGAGCCGTCAGAATATCTGAGCTGCTGGGGAGTACTCAAGAGGCTGGGCTGAGGGAAGAACATTTCACACTATCAGGTGAGTATGTGAAAATCTTTCTTGAACAGCCCAAAACAGATAAAGAAAAATAAAGGGGCAAATGTGTCATTGAGGATTGGAGGTTTGGTATGCCCAGTAGAGAACTGGCTAAGTTTTAAGGCTTGTCGCAGTCGGGAGTTTGTTTTTGTATTTAGTCATCAAGATGGTATGACACTTACTGCTGTGCAAGTTTTGGGGGTATTGAGAAAAGCTCTTTGCCTGGTAGGTTTGGACCCGGTGCATTTTGGCAGGCACTACTTTTGCATAGGAGCAGCATCTAAAGCAGCAAGATTGGGGTCTTCATTTAGAGATTTGAAGAAGCCAGGTAGATGGTCCTCTAATTGCTGTCTTCGCTATATGAGGGATCTGGAGGAAGCTTAGTTGTCCATTATGTATAACATTGTTCACTCATTTCAGGTTGTGTGGCTGGCCCGGCTAGGACATTCATGTCAGTGTGGATAGTTGGACATTCATTCGTCAAATGGGCGGCTAAACAAGTGGACAGAAGACCGTTCGGAAGGAATCTAGGTTTCAGAAATGATGAAGTCAAAATAGAATGGTGGAGTAGAGGAGGCATGAGATGGGGACAGTTGCTTCCTTGCCTGTCAAATTTGATATCTGTTAGAGTTTGTCCTGATGTTTTTACATTTAGGTGAAAATGATTAAGTACAATTATCTGGTTTAGGCTTGAGATGAAAAAGGATCTGGACATCATTGGGAGGTCCTGGGCTGGGACGAAAGTGGCAGTGACTGCTCTAGTACCTAGGAGGGTGTGGAGAGGGGCAGTGAAATACACGGCAGTGGAGAGGCCAAGAGGGAAAGTGAACAGAGAAATGTCACGCTTTTGTAAAGGATTGGTTGGGGTACCATGAAACTAAGAAAGAAGATTTTTTTTTTTTTATATAGACAAGATGGGGTGCATCTTTCTTTTATGGGGACACAATTATATCTTCTGGAAGTGAGAGAAAAATTGGCATCCACTTTGGGTATTCAAAGATGGTGTGTGTAAAAGAAAGGCTGATTCCTTTTTCTAATGAATTCACCAACAGGGCATTGTGGCAATGCCCAGGTGCTCTTACGGCAGTTTCCTCTTTTCTCCTTTTTTCGATTTTTTTAAAATAAATTTAAAAAAATGGGGGTGTCAGGAAAACTCCTGATCAGGGTTTTTCATGGTGGCGCAGTAAACTGGAAGGATTGGGGTCATTACAGAGTAGGGGTTGGCAGAGGGCACACAGGGAGTGATTGGGGAGTCACGGGGTAGAAAGCAAAGGAAGGGGGAAGATTGAAGCCTGCTATGAAGTTTTGGGTTGTGGGGGGGGGGGGGGGGGGGGGGGGTTTAGTATTGTTTATGTATTAGTGAGGCCTTGATTTTATAATCTGTAAAATGTGTTAAAGGCTTCTGAACTGCTTGCTTTTTCAATAAAGCGGCCTTTTATTCTTGGTTTTCTGTGGACTGGTTAATTAGCCGTCTTGCCCAAAGGAGGAAGCCGGATGGGAGGCACTGCAAGAGTGAGGAGAAAGTGTAAGTACCTCAGCCCATGGTGGAGTCATGACTGGAGGTGGCGGTGGGCCACAGCTTCGCAGTGTATGCCGTCCCTATGAACAGCCTGCCAAGGCAGATCAGAAAACTGCTTGCGCCCGGCCTCTGGGAACACTGAGGAGCAGACCATACCTTGTCCTTGACATGATGCTGAAGCGCGAGTGAGTGGAGCTCAGGGGGGAGCTGGGGCACAAAGCAGCAGGGGACACATGAAACAGCAGGTGAGCAGGTCCCCTATATAACACCAGGCATTATTCTAAGGGCGACAGTAAGGGATTAAAGGAAACATCGCAGGGCCCTGAACCATTGGGAGCAAACCAAGCCCCCCACCAGTAGAGGAGAGAGAGCGAGCGAGGAGAGAGGGGGTACAGAGAGAGACAGAGCCCCATTGAGAAGTGGCTCCCTGGGTGAGAAGATACAAGGGAGGCCTAACCACTCCACTCTGGTCCATCGGAAAGAGGGAGGAGGGACTGCACAGAGCAATTTCCCTTGCGATGCCCTATCCCGAGGAATGAGGCTCAATAGGGACACCCCAGAGATTGCAGGACCTTGAGCTTGGACAGAGACACCCTGGCCCAGTCACAGGAGCAGATCTGCAGACCTCCTGAACACTCACGGCTCTCCATAAGAACTTGGGCTGAGGCAAGAAATCAACAAATGGAGTAGAGCCCACAAGCACCAGCACTGGACACGGGGCAGGGGAGGGGTGAGGGCAAGGGCCTTACGCAAAAAACCTGCACCCATTTGCAAAAATAAAAAGCCAACCATTTTCAATCGCGTTTTCTGCTGCAGTGCTCACCCTTGCGACTACTCCCAAAGGAAAAAAAGATGCACCAGATCATTGTGCGCCCTGGAGCGAGGCCACCACAGGAGGAGAGGCCCAGCGGGCAGAACCGCCCCTTAGAGATCAGCAGGGCCCTACGCTAAACATGATACTGCAGGCCATTGCAGCCCCCAGAGAGGCCCTTGAACTTAAAAAGACAGTGTGGGTGGATATTGGGCTCCTGCAAGATGACCACCGCAAATTACTTGAACGTCACTGCCACTGAACGCATACTGGAATAAACACACAAAGTGGCGGCTATGAAGGAGCAGATGACAAGTAGAAAATAAAGTTAAAGCACTGGAGAACAGAGCCCTTCTTGTCCAACCTGTGGTTTCCCAGAACCGACCCCCTGAACCCAGCCTGTAGCACCTCTGACCCCCTGGGGTCCCCCTTTTGAAAAGCATTGGGAGCCAAACACTGTTCACACCCTGCTGCTGTGGTGCACACCTAAACCACGCCCAGGTCTGCCCTTCGAAGTCACATGTGCTTACCTGCTAGCAGATCAGTTTTCAAATGGCCCTGTCTCCATAGGCACCCAGCCTGCCCCCTGTTGCTGGTGGTGTAGTGTTGGAGTCATCTGGAACCTTGACCAGTGGACATCCTAATCCCCCAAAGACTAGAAATGCAAGTCGTGTACTTACCGCAAAACTGCATGAACACTCCCTCCACCACCAATTGCAGTGTCAACTTTTAAAAGTGAAAAGTGTTACTTGCCTGTAAACCGTTTTCTTTGCCAAACAAAGTATAATTGTTCGATACTTGCTTGCAAATGTACTTACCTGCAACAAGATCCTTTTGGCTCTAGAAATATAGAATATATATTTGTTACTTTATCTATACACTGGCCTGTAGTTAGTCATTGAATGTGTGCCCCATTTGACTGTGTGTGCAACAAATGCTTTGCACTACCCTCTGATAAGTCTAACTGCTCGACCACACTACCACAAACGAGAGCAGTAGTATTATCTACTTTAGCCTCTTAGGTAACCTCTGGGGAACCCCTGGACTCTGTCCACACTATCATTTTGATATCAAAGCCAGTTTCCTACAGCAAGGCACTGTTGAAAACATACCCTACAATGCACACACCAGTAACCCATATTCCCCCAAAAAAACACTATACACCCTTGAATCACTTCACCCAGGAGCAGCACTGAGGGGTGTCATAATGGACCCTATAAGGGGTTACTTGGGTGGGAGATCTCTTTAGAGATGGGGCACTTTGGTCATTCGAGGACTTTTCCACAACATACAAGATCCCAAGAGGCTACTTGCTGCATCATGGTGTGGTTGTGGCATGGTGCGGACACACTGGCAGGCGGGCCCAATTGAACCAAAACCTCATATTTGTCAGGCCTTGTGCACTGCGAATGGCCACTTTACAGCAGCGACCTCATGTATGGTGCCATACGTTCTGATATTACCATGCCTCTTCAGAAGAAATGGGAAGAGAACCTTGCAGTGCGAATCGCGGAGGGGCAATGGACTGCAATACTCCCAACAGTATACAAAAGTGTCTAGGAACGCCTGTTTCAAATTAATCTGTTATTACAGGGCACACCTTACCCCTGAGAAAATCATACAACTCTTCCAGGTGACTTCTGCAGCCTGTCCCCACTGTGAGGAACAGGCTGCTGAACTGTTACACATGGTATGGTCGTGTCCACGATGGACTGGGTTTTGGGACCAGGCGGTCTAAAGCATTAATGAGATCACGCAAAGGTTTATGTGGCATACCCCACTGGCCTGCCTGCTGGGGGGATACCCAAGCCCAGAGAAATGTAAAGTTATTAGCAGATTTATAGATTTGGCCTCAATACTGGCAAACGGGAGATCACTATGCACTGGAAAGATCCCAGGGGACCCAGACTAGAAAAGTGGATAACAGACCTCCGCAGATGGGCAGAATAAGAAAGTACTGTACTATTTCAAGAAGTGAGAAAAGGGCAAGGATCGATTGGCAAAGCTAAGGTATGGGATTACTTAGTGGATTGCCTAAAAGAATTATCTGAACTAAACACCCCAGACATTACTCAGTCCCCATGGTGGACCCAGGAGAGATCCATAATGTAGGAAAGTACCCACTTTTTGGCATGGTTACCCCCACCTTTTGCCTGCTGTCTGCGTTTGGACTGTGTTCACTGTCCTCTCTCCCCTAAATTTGGTTGCTTAGGACTTAGCACATCCCACAATTGGCATACTGGTGCACCCATGTAAATCCCTAGTATATAGTTGTTGTGTAGTCATTTTAGTTATAAGCTCCATGCACGTTAGGTTAACACACTAGGCCGCGGTGCACTTTGACCTAGATATATTTTATTTGGCTTTGCATTATTATTTTTTTACAATAACCAGCTTTACGGTCTTGTTTTATTTTCATCCAACTGTTTTTGCTTAGCCCAGCACTGTGTTCTCAAACAAGACATTCTTGATCACTTTGTGCTTCAGTCAAGGCTACAGTTTGGTACATTGCCGGTGAACGTGGTAGAAGTTTAGTCTCCAACATTCGTATAAAATACACATCCTTACGTAGGGACATTTTCTTAGAACATCAGCTGTGTTATTATAAAAACACTTCCTAGTCCCATTACACGTTGAGAGGGAGATTCCAGCTAGGTAACCACGACTATGTTGACTTCTGAATGCTTTGCTGCAGATGCTAACGCAGACTACAGGCCTTTGGCCAGGTAAGAGGGTTGAGGTCCTCCCGGAGGAACCCGAAAGGCAGAATTGGAGCTCAACATGCTGTGCTCAGATTATGACTTAGATAGGAACTAGTCCATAACTCATGGTGACAATGATAGCGTTATTCTTATGCTTCACTCTCCTCGTCACCATTTTAATATCGTCATGTGTCGTCCTGGTTACTGCAGCTCACGCTTTGCTATCTAAAAAGATATTGTTTTATTAAACCAGTCTTTAAAACGTCTGCTGCTTCGTATTGTCATTTATATAGGAGACCGAAGTGTGAGTGAGAGAACCGGAGGTGACCTGAGTGACCACGACTTCTCTGAGAAGCCTAATGTGTCATGCGCTCAGCTGCCCAATCATCCCTATCCTCTGGTAGAGATGAGGCACTGCTAGTTAGCCGGAGCAAAACCCGGATTTAGGGCAGCAGGTGTCACCTGCAGTGGGTCAGACTCAGTCTCCTGCACCGTGGACAATCTTGCTGCTCCAAATCCAGTAGTCTAATTAGAATAAGGAGAGCCTACACGACATAGTAATTAGGTACCCAGGGCATTGGGGCACCAGGGGGTTCCCCATGGGCTGCAGCATGTATTGTGCCATCCATGGGAGCCCATGCAAAATGTGTCTGCAGGCCTGCCATTGCATCCTGCATGAAAAGGTGCATGCACCCTTTCACCACAGGTCACTAAGTCACTCCTAACCCAGAGAACAGGGTGCAAGTACCTCTGTGTGAGGGCACCAGTGCATGACAGAGGTGCCCCATCAACTCCAGCTTCATTCTCCTGGACTTTGTAAGTGCGGGGAAGCCATTTTACCCGTGTACTGGACACCGGTCACTACCCGTGTCCAGCTACATAATGGTAACTCCTAACCTGGGCACTTTTGGTATCAAACGCATCTTAATCAAACCCCAATACTGTTACAAATATTGGTTGTGTGATTCCATAAACAATGGGGGCTCATCAAAGGACCCCCCCAGCACTGCTCCTACCAGTCTTCTGCATGCTGCCATCCCACAAACATGTTTCTACCTTCCTGCTGCTTACCCTGCTCAAGCAGAGCAAGGAAGAACAAATTATTTCCTTTGGGAGAGGGAGGCAATACCCTCTCCCTTTGGAAATAAGTGTTACATGGCTTGGGAGGGATAGCCTCCCTAAGCCACCAGTATGCTTTGAAGGGCACATTTGGTGCCCTCCTTGCATAAACCGCTTTGCACCAGTCCGGGGACCAACCCCGGTCCCTCCTCTGGCATGAAACTGGACAATGGAAATCACCACCCCAGGGGTGGTGCCCAGAGCTCCTCCAGATGGTCACTTGATTCTGCCATCTTGAATCCAAGGTGGACAGAGGCCCCTGGGAGCATCAGAGTGGCCAGGTCAGGCAGGTGAAGTCACAGCCTCCGCCTGATAGGTGGTCACCCTGCTAGGTGACCAGTCCCCCTTCCTGGGATATTTAGGGTCTCCCTCCAGGGTGGTTCTTAAGATTCGATGTGCAAAATTCCAGCAGGACTGTTCTGCATTGTTTACTTCATCTTCTGGTCACCAGGATTGCAAATGGACCCTCCAGGAACCGACAATCTGCAACTCCAGCGATGGCTCCGCTCTGCAACATTGTTTTGCTAGCTCCTTCCAGCGACTGCAACAGTTCCCTGGCTGTGCATCCTTTGAGGGTGACGGGTCTTCAGCCTGCACGAGAAGCAAGAAGGAATCTCCATTGGAATGAAGGAACCATTCCCCTGCATCCGCAGGCACCAACTGCAACAACATCGAGCTGCATGGATCTTCTCTCTTGTGAAACTGCATGGATCCTGCAACCCAGGTGGTGGTCTGGAGTGGTCCTCTCTACTGGCTGTCCAGCTTAGGAGACTGAGCCCTTGCCTCTCCTTGCAGGACAGTACCCCTGTGCACTGCATCTCTTGCAGCTGCCAAGGTGTGTTTGTTCCTCCTTTAAGGGATCTTCGGACTCTGTGTAACCCCCGCCCTCCAGCACTCTTCCCTGCAAATCAGTTTCCTGCCTGCGCTCCAGCTTCTCCTCTCCAGGTGTGCTAAATGGGCCTCACTGTGCCTGAGTTGCCTGTGGGGGCTACATCCTAGTTTTCTGACTCTCCTCACTGCTGAGGGAGTCACCTGGGACTCCCCTTCTTGGGTTGAGTCCCCCCTGGATCTTGCTGGTCCCCAGCAGCTCTGCAACTCTTCATCTGAGACTTTTGCCTTTGCCAAGGCTTGTTGGTGGTTTTCCAACACCACTGACTGCAACTCTGTCTTCAGAAATCACCTGCATCACTTCTAGGACTCTTCTCCTGCTCAAGTGCTGCACAGCTGACTCCTTGTCTCCATCGTCAACCTAGTCCTGCATCTCCAGAAGGGTGGGTAGTGGCTCAGACCACAACCGGACACTCCATATGGAACTGGACTTGTTCCCCTTCTTTTGCAGGTCCTCTTCTGTCAGGCTCTACCTATAGTTTCTTCCAGTCTTTCTTGGGTCTTGCACAGTCTGTCTCCAAAGTTTACCTGTGGTTTTGGGGAAAAAACATGTACTTACCTCTCTTGGTCGCTGGGAGGCACCCTGGTACTTACCTTTTGGGGTTCCTAATTCCTCCAGCTCGCCTCTACAGATTCCACTTCTTTGGGTGAAGGACTGCCTTTTGCATTCCACTTACTTAGTATATGGTTTCGTCTCCCCTAGGACCTTCACTGTTTTCTATTATTTTACTGTTAGTGATTAGCATAGAAAGCAATAGACTTTTAACGTGTATATAATAGTGTTTACACTCACCGCCTAGTGGAGTATTGCCTACACAGTATTTTAGTATTTGTGTTACCAAAATAAAGTACCTTCATTTTTTGTAACACTGTGTGGTTCTTTCATGTGTTTAAGCGCTATGTGCCTGTAGTGGGATTGCATAAGGTTTGCAGATATCCTAGATAAGTCATGGCTTCTCACCCACACCTACCTCTAGAGAGCCCTGGCTTCCTAGACACTGTCTACACCTCACTAATAGGGGATACCTGGACCTGGTATAAGGTGATTATACCACAGGTGCTCACCAGGCCAGTTTCCTACACATAACTAAACTCTTTACTTCCACTTGTGATGCAAGCAATGTGGGTCAAACTGGGAACAGGAGGCTTGATTAGGGGTGGGACTCAAAACTATACTGTGGTGAAAAACCCATGATGGGGTGGGGAGTTTGGAGTTAAAGGGAGGAGAGACCAGCAATGCATTTCATAGATGCTCCATGCTGATGCTAACTGCTATAGTTATTTTATTCTGACATTGAGGCAGCATACTGCAATCACGATATTGTACTCCTGCATCGCAAGCTGGAATGGAATGTTGTAATGTGTATCAACCCAATAAACTTGTTTAAAAAAAATAGTGAAGCTGAATCACTAGATGACAAAGGATAGGAGCAGCTGTAAAGGCTTTCTTCAAAGCAGCAGAGATCAAATAAAATTCCCTTTTTAATTTAGATTCATAATGGCTGAAAAAACGTAGAAACATTCTGAACAAAAGGTTCGTGAAATTTTGCAAAACCCACAAATTATTTAATACCACTAGGATGAGGTCATTCAACAGCTTGTACTTTGGAGTTCTCCATCTTACACCTTTCTCTTATACCTAACATCCTAAAAAGCAGCCCTCTTAAAAAGGACTACTTCAAAAAGGCATTTTTCGAATTTGGCAAGTAGAAAATGCCTTTGTAGTCTTGTGAGCACTTCAACATGCTCCAGATGTTGCTGTATGATGCTTTAGAAGATGAAGTCATTCAGGTACATCGCAGTAACATTATCTAACAAATGACTCAAAATGTTTACAAAATGCTGAAAGGCATTGGGGGCATGGCAACAGCCAAATGTCATAACGTAATATTCAGAGTATCAATACCATGTATTGAATGCTTTCCTCCACTCATCTTTCTCTCAGATTTAAACAGGATTGTATGTTCCCCCGCTAAAAGAAACCTTGCCTAACTTGTTCTGACCCAATAAAAAGAGCAATGAGATAGAAATTTCGAATTGTGACAGTTCAGTTTAAGTTATGGTAATAAATGGCCTGCACTACCCATTCCACTTTGCTATAAAACGTTAAGACCCAGCTGAAGAAGCAGCCTTCTTCCTCCCAGATGACTCAGTCACAACCACCCATGGTGCAAACCAAAGGTCTGAGGCTTCACTGGGCATTGCTTGTGGTTAGCAACCACTTCAGAGAACTATGTTGCAGTCTGTACGGTAATCACAGGCACATTGCCCAATGACCCGTTCCCATTCAGCTATTTGTCGCTACATTCCTGATAAGTGCTTTAATCCAAGATCCTACAACCGAAGTGACAAGATTGCTCTAATAAAACAACAACTCCTATTAGTCAAATAAATTGTTAAGATTAATTTTAATCCGTTAGAGTCAGAGCAGCCAGGAAAGTAAACTGTTCATGTTTTGGAGGTCTCTCCTATGAGCCAAGCACTTATCGGTTCCAAATCCCCAATGAAGTACCGCACGGTTATGTAATGGGGAACAATACCATTGCATTTCACAGTCCTTTATGCACATGGTAGTAGGAAAAGAGTGTGGCCGCACAGATCACTACATTCCTGTCTCGATCTCCAAGTACATTTAATTTTAGATTGGTAGCCAGAATAGATGGAAATTGAAAAGTACTCAACAGAAGCAACCCTGAGTGACTATCCTGCCCCTCTACTACCACAAAAAAAAAACATTCCTCTGAAGTTTTTGGGACAAGTAGCCACATCAGACTTGGAATGTGGTAATTTTGCATCGACTAATATGAGTGCTAGATGGAGCCCAGTTATAACTTTTGGTTAGACTTGTTGCTACAACATTCTTGATGAATTACTCTGCTGAGCTACAAAGCACTTA
This sequence comes from Pleurodeles waltl, assembly GCF_031143425.1. Taxonomy (NCBI): domain Eukaryota; kingdom Metazoa; phylum Chordata; class Amphibia; order Caudata; family Salamandridae; genus Pleurodeles; species Pleurodeles waltl. Next base: position 983,056,129 of record NC_090437.1, read on the forward strand.
GTCAATACCATTCTAAGAGACCCTCGAAAGCTGGCACTTCAAATTTAAGAGTTCAAGCTACAGAACAAGATGTGGTAAATAGTGCTGGGATCCCAAAAACAGTCAAAAAGGAGGTTTGGGATGGGATCAGATTGCCAGAAAGCAAACCAGAGACCAACGTACTGTTGTGCTGGTCTGGCACCAGGCCACAAGAAATTGGCATATGGTCTCACTTGAATGTCTTCAGTATCTGTAAGATCTATTCCATCATGCGGAGCTCAGATCTTCTGTGTCTCATCTTGAAAACAATTACCACCTTGAATCAATTGATTGCTAAATTGCACAAATCAAATTATCCTTCAGAGGGTACCCACAGCACTGAAACCAAACCCTCCTAATGTATGTAACAATCTAGTTGAAGGCCAATACCGGATTTGTGAAGCCCAAACACCACTCAGACAAAAACCTACCAGTTATGTCAAAACAGAATAAACTCCAGTGATGTCAAGATCAGTAGCAAGGTCAAAGAACCGCATTCAAATGTTATGGAAGAAGCGTACGGAGAAGAAATGCTAAATGTTGGAATGCACACAGTTCAGTAATATTATGCAAGTGCTCAAGCATAACAGAAATAAAAGTTAAACCAAGGATGGCAAACTTTCTTTTTGTCAGAAATTGTGTCTCTAGTTGGCAGAGGTATGCACCCTGTCCAAGTTGGAGCCACAATCCTAGTCAGGGTGAGATAGATACAGACTTAGAAATAACCTGTGCTCACACTCTGGTAGCTTGGCACAGAGCAGTTAGGCTCATCTAAAGAAGCAAAGTGTTAAGTATTTGTGCAACACAGTAACAATGCAAACACCACAAAAAGAACTCCACATAGGTTTAGAAAAATTGAGAATATTTATCAGAGTAAAACAAGACCAAAACAATAAAAATCCAATCAGTAGACCTTGAGATATGAATTTTAAAAGATTAAACTAATAGTAGAGATGAATGAAATGTGTTGCAGTCGAGCTGCTCAGAGCATAGTTGTCAGCTCACGTAGGCTGTGAATCTGCTGTCCAACAGCCTCAACGTCGAAGAAATGCATCAGTTCCAACTGGCAGAGTGGTGACGATGGATTGGGTTTTGCAGAATTCGGTTCCAGAACCCACTTCTGAGGGCCAGGGCTGGAGGAGGAGAAGGGGGGGGGGGGCAGAAGGGGGGCAGAGGGGGGGGGGGGGGGGAGGAGGGGGCATCTCAGGCAAGGGTAGGACTCACAGATGGCAGAGTCCCGCAGCACCAGGAGAGTTGCAGGCAGTCTTTGGGAGTTTTTCACTACTGGATCTGTAACACTTAAAAGTACATGTCCTACTTTTTACTTACGTGGCACCCTGCCCTATGGGCTACCAAAGGCCTACCTTAGGGGTGACATATGTAACACATGGGGAGTTTAAGGTCTAGCAAGGGGTATTAAATGCCAAGTTGAAGTGGCAGTGAAACTGCACACAGGCTCTGCAATGGCGGGCCTGGAACAGGTTTAAGGGCTACTGAAGTAGGTGTCACAATCAGTGCTGGAGACTTACTAGTAGCATTTAATTTTAGTTTACAGGTCCTGGGTATATGATATGCCACTTTACAAGGGACTTACAAGTAAATGAAATATGCCAATTGTGTATACACCAATGTTACCATGTTTAGGGGAGAAGCACATTCACTTTGAGCACTTTACGACTGCTAACCAATACTAGAGTCCTAAAGCCAACAAAACCAAGGTTAGAAAAAGAGGAAGACAAAGTTTTCTGGGTAGCCCTGCCAAAAGGGCCTGTTCCAACAGTATTTTACATAAGTTAATTCTCATTAGAACAGTGAGAAATGCATAAGCACCAGCCATATATTCCAGAGTCCACAGAGCTCCAGTTTCCATCATGCATTTGGTGTCTACCTGACCTGTCAGAGATGGAGGAATTAAGAAGCCCTTCAAATGCCAACACAGACAGGTTTAGTGGAAGCAGAGTTCTTGTACTTTAACACTGTGGCTTCGGGTTTAGTAAATTCTCACGTAGTGGTGGTTGGAAATGGCCCTTTCTGCAGGGTCATCCCCAAACTTTGCCTTCCTACTCCTACTTTTCTGACAGTTTGTTGCCTTTAGGACTCTGGCACTTTACCAGTGCGAAAGTGAATGTGCTCTCACAACAAAAACTTTGTACAATCGGCTTACACCTGTTTGGCTTATTTAATTTACCTGCAAGTCCCTTGTAAAATGGTATACCCTATACCCAGGGCCTGTCAATTAAATGCTACTAGTGGACCTGGAGTGCTGATTACACCGACAGGCGTACCCTTTCAAACTTCTCAGGCCTGCTGCTGCAGTGCCTCCGAGTGCAGTTTAATGACACTGACTTGGCAAGTCAAACCACTTGCCAAGGCCTAAACCTTTTTACTACAGCTAAGTATGAGGTAGGACATATTTACATGTCCTAGTAGTGACAGACTATTTCATTTTTCACTGCTGTGAGTACTGCTCTGCTCACAGGACTGCACTGGGCATTCCCATATATGTCCAAGTAGTAATTTCTGATCTGTGAGGAGTGGGCATGTTTGGAGTAGTAAACAAAAAAACAAACAAAAAAAAAAAAACACACACACACACACACACACACACACACACACACACACATACTTACTGGTGTTGGTGTATTTTTCATTATTTAAGAAAATGCCACTTTTAGAAACTGGGCATTTCTCTGTGCTTATAACTAGTGCTTGGCAGCCTGACTCCAATCCACGTGGGGTGCAGACTGACAGCTCCACTTGGTGCATACTTTCCAGAAAGCCATAAACACAGGAAGGGCTGGGTGTGACAAAAGAAACATCTGCATACAGATAGTCACCCTGTGCTGGGGAGAGGGATGGTCGTCGACACCTTACATGTCAATAGGCTGTGTCCTGCCCTCTCACAATAGACTGATTTACCATCTCTTCCGCCCTGCAACCCCCCTTCCCAACTGATGTTTGGAGCCAGGGCTGGGGTTGAAAAGGGGTGTGGTGCTCTAAGGTTCTTATGAAGTGTACCCAGATCAAACACAATGAGTATAAGTACAGGGGGTTCTTGCCCCAAGATTTGAGAGCACTTTTGGGAACCAGGACTCTGCCAGAAGGACTGCACCGATGGACTCCTCTGCACTGCTCTTCCGTTGCTGTCTTAAGTACTAGTGGGCCTCACTGGAGGGCTTTTCTGATTGTTGCCCTACTGCCAGCTGTTCCCTGATCCTGGTTTGCTAGAGGACTGCTTCCAGAAGACACCTTCATTTGACTGCCTTGTCCTTATGTGCTGGCCCGCTGCCTGCCCTCTACTCTTGTGCCCCCAGTGCTCTCAAGGGACGCGTGGACTGCTCTCCTCTCTACACTTGTAAATCGGGGCCTCAGGGTTAAAAGAGGACTTCCCAGAGGCATTACTGCTCCAGCCGTGGGAATCACAGAGTCTGACCACCCAAGCTGTCCTAAAACAGCACGTGTTGGGCACCCTCTCCCATTTTTAACCAGCACATGGCATGCACTAGTACTTGCTCAGCCTTAGCCCAGGTTTTGTGTCTCACTTCAGTCAAGAGGGCTCGAGCTTCAGGGGCTGTGTGTTTCTCCCTCCCCAGCACCGCGTTTCACAAGTGGAACAGCCACAACCAGGAGGAAGCACCACAACAGGGTGGCATTGTCCAGCACCTCCAGGCACTCAAGGAACATGAGGCCCTGCCCACCAACCTCATTGGCACTTGCCAGGGGATTCCCCTGCAGCTCACCAGCTGTGCAGGCTGTTAAGAGCCTCCCCTAGATCCCACCGTGTTGCCCAAGCAATGAGGGGGTTTCATCGAGGGGACTCGTGCTGCACTGTTACAGCAGTGGTAAAACAAGCATTCCCTCACTCCCAGTAGACTACCAGAGGTTGTAGACACCACCTCTAAACATCCAGTACGGATATAGGCAGAAAGTCACCACCTGGTCACTGGCAGTGGCCCACACTTGTTTTCCTGTAAAGCCTACATGTGGAGGACACCCAAAGAGGGTTTCCCCACAATCCGAGATTGGTGCTTACACCCAAAGCCCTTCCCTGGAGCCGTACCGGGGCAGGGAACATGACAAATAGCATCCACATTGGGGGGCCTCCCCTGCCAGGCCAACATTCGGAGACCTCGCGGGGCAAGGTGACCAGTACCGTATAAAAGCTATTTAGGAGCACATGTACTTCTGTGTTTCTGGTACCCATTTAGGTATACCCCTCTGGAGTGGGTGGGCATGTCAGCCCCTAGACTCTCCACATCAGTATGCTACAATTGTGGGTATGAGTGTCAGAAGCCTGGGGCCTAAAACAAGTTATGTTATTCTGATGATACTTGTATTTGTGCAATAGGGTGATTTACACGTTTTCACACTGCACCTCACCCTTGATGCTATCATGAATGGGGTGATTATTTCCTGCTGCAAACATTTCATAGATACAGGTCAGTTGCTTCATGATGATTATGACTTACAGTACTTATGGGGTCAAGTGGTTATTTGGGGGGTGGGGGGGGGTTGACCTGAGGCAATCTGGATCCCACTAGCTCTACGTCACAGGGTACAGATTGTGTTCACCTGGCCATGATAATGTATATAATTTCAGGTTTTGCATAATAGGCAGCCATACTTATGGTATCTGAAGATGCATACATTTTCTATTATAGCCTACCTGTGCCCTGATGTAGGACTTCCATGTATAACCAAGGATAAGGACTCAGGATTTGCATAGGGTGCCCAGTATTTGCAAGATATGCTGTTCTGATCCTTTCGGTATCAGGATATCAAGGACTGCATCATATGCCCAGTAATGAGGTCTTGATAATGTACAATCTAGAAAACGTATTCTCTTATGGCACGCACTGCACATGGCCAGTGCCTAATATGTACAGTAATTCTAAATTATGATGTTCTGGTCTAAGCATATGTGTATAACATGATATATATCTACACACATACACCCTGTGTGGCACTTCAATATTTCATTTGTGGTATACTTATTGTGTCACGGGGTGTGTGTGTGTGTGTGGCAACTGCCTTACATGACCTCTGGGGATAAACCGGACTACTGTCAATACGGGAGGAAGAGCAAAGCTATACATGAGCATACCAGCACACTATGACTGAGCTGATCTTCACTCTAGGCCCTTTGCTCACCCATCCATTGCTGCCCACCTGCCTGCCGCTGAGCCGGGCAGAGAAGCAGGGGGACCAGGCTGGGCAGAGAAATGCAGAAGCGGGGAGGCCTGCTGCCACCTGATAGCCCACCCCTGCCAGCCTGCTGCTGGTGAGGCGAAAGGTCCAGGAGAGACCAGCAGCCAGATCTGAAGCCAGTGCTGAAGCAAAGCAAGTGTCTGCATTCAGTTTGGTCAGTTGCGCTGTGGCTGCACCTGGGCTACAGGCAAAAGGCAGCTCCCACCCTACTGATTCAATTATTCATCACAACTTCGCTGACACTTTTTTGCCACTCCTGTGCTGCGATAAAAGCTTAATAGCCACATTTTGTCTCAGCCTGGGCTGATCCCACCCACTGTAGCACATCCCAGAAGTGACCTTGGCAAAAGACTTAAAAAGGAGCAACACCACCACTGGGGCACCACCAGGACAGCTGCAAGAGATGCGGTATTGGAGCTTTGGTGATTTCCACAGCATTAACAGGCAAGTGCAGCAGCTGTAGGCATTCACTGCAAACAGTGTGCCCTGGGCCCCTGCAGAAGTGGCCCTGCTACGTTGGGTGCAGCTTGCAGGGACTTGGTGAGCCTCGCTTGCCCCCGACCCCAGCCTTCTCACTCCTCTGAACAGAGGACTCCTTAGCTCCTGCCCCTGGCCTAAAAGCATACGCAACCAGCAAGACCAGCACCCTGGAGTCATATTGAGCCTGCAGCTTCTAGAGCATACCTTCTGGAAGGCAGGCAAACATACTTGTGCCCCTCTCCCCCCCCCCCCATCAATAACCCACTACAGAAGGAGGGGCTGGGGTGGCGCCAGTCACATTAACAGCCCACCTGGACCAGGCCAGGACCACTCCTTGGCCTAAACAAGCAATCTCAAACCCCCAATGGGTGGAGAAGGAGGAAAAAAAAAAAAAAAAAAAAAAAACCTCCCTCCAACCACACACCCCACAAATCCAGAATCAGGCGGGATAAGAAAACCATGAAGTCAGGAAGAGTAAGAAGATCACCCCTCAGGAAGTCAGTTATGCTTATAAGAGGAGCCTCCATCTATTTGATAAGCAAGCAAACATCCAGCCAGCCCTCTTACTCATTGAGATCACCAAGATTGAGGCAAGCAAAGAAGGAAAAGCAAGCAGCAGCTCAGGCGAAATAACAGCTCAAGCAAAGAAATGCTGCACGGATTAACTCTAGCCTAATATATATACAAGTTTAGTTTCTGGAAAAAGATACTGGGTCGGTCTTTCTCAAGCAACAGCAAGATTCAAGGGCTGCAGCCTCCACTACAACCATCAGTAACAGCCACTCACGTGACGGAAAGTCCACCCCTCTTATACAATGCCATGGTGGAGGGAGGGCTGAAACCCAGCACAGCTGCAGCCTTAAGTCTGCCGGCCCATGAACCACACAGGCAAACCATCCAGGTTACAAACTTCTACCCGGAGCAGGTGTTGGGGACAGAACCGCCTAGACAGGGTGGAAGTAGCCATTATCCAGCAGCAGCCAACCCCAGGGCCACAAGAAAGGACTACCGAAACATGTGGCTCAAAATGACAAAGATAGTAATAAGGCGCAAAACTGTTAAATCAATGATTCATTGACCATCTCCCCTCAAGAGGAAAACGCCCCACCCTTTGACACCATTAAAAGCTCTTCAACAGACGGCGATCCACATCATCAGCTGGGAGGCTGTGCAATATCTAACTGCAGAAGACAAAGGGATTCTATCGTACTTTAGCAGGCAGGAGTGGGAGGATATGCTAACAGCCTATTTCTAGGACACCTCCCCTGCTCCTAATACAAGTCTGCAGACAGGGAGGAAGAGAACAATGCTAAAAGAGGAATTCGACCAAATCTAGAGCAGTCAATCATGGAAGTGCTTGGACATCCCTGATAAAAACTATGTAGCTCCTGGTGGAAGGCCTTCTATAATCAGACAAAATAGACGTCCAACTCACACTTCTCAATACTCTAGCAGTCTTTGTTGCAGGACTCAACAGGAAGTTAAGTGACTTGAAGCTCCTTCTCACCCAGTCACAATCTGACCTTCTCAGCATCCAAATCAGCTGTGGAAGTGGCCCAGTTGTGGACAAATTATCTTCGTTCCCCTCTGTGCTGAACAAAACGTACAAGGACTTCAAACTTGGGATCAAGCAGTTTTCTTCTGTCTCATAACAACCAGAGCACACCCTTCCAAGATGGAGACTTGGTAATACAAAAGATACCTTATCAAGAACACCGAGAGCAGCAAGAGACCAAGGCCATTCACCCACCTCAGCTGGCTCAGAGCCCTCTAAAATCTCAGGCCTGGCTCTTGGTCACAAACGGCTCCCAGAAAGCTCCACAGAAATAAAAACAAATGCTAAACAAAGACGGGCCCAGAGGCGTAAAAGGCAGAATAAGAAACACCCTGTAGTCACAGCAGACATTGTCCTTATGTTCGGGTCACCGACTGGCCCAAAAAGTGGTACTGCATCGATAAGGTCCAGGGAAGAAGCTTCTGGCTTGGGGATCCTCAGGGGGGGGGGGGGGGGTAGACCACAAGCTGGAGGAGCACTTAGTGAGCACCCAACCACTAGCACCCAATGGGCAAACTCAACCAATCCCTTCAGGGGCTCCACCACAATATTTAACCACATAGATGCATACAGAGAGCCTATTTGATCAACAAGTAAGCAAGCCAGGATGCAGGGAGAGACCATCTGGGATCACAGCTAAACTGTCTCCTCCTTCAACCTCAGCCCGAATCCCAATCCCAGCGGGGGTGCAGACACCCTCAAAACATCAAGAGATCAGAGAGAACTCATTGTAGATCTGCTGGCCTCTTCAACTGGGACTGGCAGATCAGAGCACACCTTGTAGTAGAAGTGGTATCCCCAGCAGTCACAGTCAACAAACCTATGAATGCTGCCCTAGGTGCTAGGAACCTTGATGAGGGAGCGCGCTACCGGACCCAAATATCACATTATTCGGATCCAACATAGTGATGGTATACCTCATCCGCCTCAAACTGTCACTAATCCTCTTAATGCAAAGAAAAGGGAACAGAACTCTGTTGTGTGCAACAGGAAAAGGATCAAGCTGGCCAGACATTTATAATTCATTGACAGCACTCAGATGGCGCTCTCCATTAGCCTAAAATAAGTAAAAGACTAATACTATAAGGGGAAGTCTGAGTATGGCAGATTAGAAATTGGACTCACTGCTGAAATTCCACCGTCTTGGAGGGGACCTATAATTACACTCAACTTTATAAGTGGGGACCGATCTCTGCCCCCAAAAAAAGTACAGTTTAATTGCCCTCATTGATGTTGAGGCAAAGTACTTTGCAGGAACCTTGCTAGAACACCTGTTAATTTGGGCTGCAGAAAAGGGGTGTAATACCCTTTAACCAAACCGGGTTTTCAAAAACAGACAATACCAAATGCTATGGCCATTTCACTCTTCATTGACAAGGCGAACGTACTAAAAACAACCCATGCATAGTTATCAACTTCAGGGTGGCGTCTGATCATGTGGGGGAGGTCCAGGCTCTGGAGGAAGTTATCACTGTGGTGCATCCCTCAGCCACTACTGGAGTGGATTATAGATCTCCACCCAGATAACTGGATGCAGGTAAAATTGGGAGCAGGTACACCTCTCCACGTGGATAACAACCAGCATAGGACTGAAGCAGGGGTGTCCCCTGGCTCCCACATTGGTAAACCTATATCTAGCTGATCTATCGGGTGCCTTTGATACCTGTAATCCACAAGCCAGAGGCTACGGGTCAGTCAGTGTTGAGCCTCATGTACACAGATGACCTGGCACTAATCAGACACACCAGGGTAGATCTCCAGCGACTCAATACAATGAAGGAATACTCTGAAGAAAGTGTTCTGAATATTAACTTTGATAAAACACGCACAATGTCAATTAGTAACAGGAGGAAAGCTCCCTCCGCATGATACTGGGGCGAGATACAGATTCAACAAACAAAAACCTTGGAGTGAACATGGATAAATCAGGCAATTTCATGCAACAAAGGAGCTCAATATGAGGGGGAAAGGCCTAGCCTTCGCTGTATTCATAAAGATCATAAACACGCCACTGAACAGGCCCTCGTTTACTCCTATTCTATGGGTAACAAGCCAAGCTCCTACCCACAATAACATGGCAGCAGCATTCTAAGAGGAAGGGATGCACAGGTTTTAGACTGCACAGTAGCAAAAGCATACAGGATCGTCTTAAGTCTATCGAAATACACCTGCCCTGCGTAAATCAGACATGAATTAGGTCTGTTAAAACACTCTCATTCAAGATGAAGTGCCTACATTTATTTCTGGAGCAAACTAAGGGCTGCCACCCAGTCACTCTTAATTATTTACGGCAGGAGCCCCAGCAGAACAACCCCTGGCCTTCCATAGCATATCCCAATGAATCCCTGGCTGTGACAGGGCTTACTCAATTATGGGAGACTCCCAAGAGTCGTCACACTTTATAAAAAAAAATAATAATAATTGGTTTGGAAATCTATCAAGTTACAATCTCTTCAGGAAGGGCCCATGCTTGGATGACAAGTTCTTATATAGCTCAGGTGCCACAGACATGTCTTCACCTGGGCTTCTCAAGACATAAGAGCAGTTCTTGCGGTAATGCTTGGGGTTGCTACCTTGTCCCTCAAATTAAGCCCCCCTGACCAGAGATCGGACAAACAAGAGCTGTCTGTGTAGCTCTGGTACTGAAGATATATTGCACTTCTTTTGCACCTATGAAAAGTTTTTATCCAAAGGATTTTATTGTTGAAGAACCTGTTGGCTGGTAAAATTTCTTACTCTGGCAAACAAGAAGCTATAGGGGCCACTACAATAACTTGGGCTATGCAGTGCGATTTGGGCAATGTAAAATAAAGACCCATGGGTACATGTATTTACACATTGCCCAAATCAAACTGCATAGCCCAAGTTATTGTAGTGTCATTTTTCTTCTATGTCAAGTTTATATTTTCTACAACCCAACGTATCACATAATTTGCCTGTTGTACAAGTCCTCTTTGGATCAGTAAACTGCAAGTCCAAGGTTCATAAATCATTCAGGTCCTATGTGCTGACCTGAATTATGACCCTTGCTGACCCGTTTAAAGTCAGAGTTGTTTAAAATAAAGAACCAGGGATACGTGCATATAAACAACTGACTTTAACAAGGCCAGCAAGGGACATAATTCAGCTCAGTACATTGGAACTGAATGATTTATAAAACTTGGACTTGCAGTTTATTGATCAAAAGAGGACTTTTACAGCAAAACAATTATGCAATGGGTTTTAGGAAACATTAAATTGACAGATGAAAAATGTATTATGCCCACATGAGGTACAATATGTTTTATATATTTAAGTGATAAATACGAGACATTTTACATTAATAAAAAATATTGGTTTGATTAACTGCAATTGGTTTTAAGTAACTATGTAAATAAAGATGATAAACAAACTGACTGCTCTATGCCAAGCTCCCGGGGGTGAGCACAGGTTATCTTTGGTGTGTAACTTACTCGCCCTGACGAGACTGGTGGGTTCTGCCTGGCTAAGGTGCATACCCTAGCCAAGCAGAAACCCCTTTTCTAACATTGGTACTTCAGTAACAAAGGATGTGAACTGAAACTGATGGTGTATATCCCTTTAGCTGGGCATAAAGTAAAGAAAGCCACATACTGTTGGGTCACATTTATTGGCATAAGGCTGAAGTAAAAGTGAAGGATTGCTACAGGATCTGACGGACATGCCAGGTATTTGCCAGTTTTTTGTTTTTTTTTAAATCAAAGGCAACCTTGATTATTTCACTGGCAGTAGTGGGGACATCTTAATATAGGGTGATGATGACCAATGCCAGCTAGACCCCTAGATATTTTGAAATATGGCCACTGGGACCATATTTATACCGTCTGGAAGTTACACAACCAGGTATCCATAAGTTGTACCTCTCACGCAGGTACCAACCTCAGAGAGGGTTCATTTGAAGAGTGGTGTGGTGTTGGAAAATGGGATATTGGTAAGGGCAGGTAGGTACCTACACTTAGCAATAGGCCACTAACCTCCACTTAGGTCCAGTTAGGTCTCAGTAAATTAAACCCAGCTCAACCCTTGGTAGCTTGGCAACGAGTGACCAGGCTTAACTTAGGAGATAGAGTGAAAGCATTCGAATATCACAGAACAGTAATTAAATAAAACACATGAAACAGTTTTAAAAATCCAAATTATTGTTTTAACGCCTAGAAACAAAAAGCACCAATCGGGTCATCTGGTTGCACCTCGACCGGGGTAAAGTCAAAGTTTAAGGCCGACTGCGATAGAGCCCGGCTTGGCTACAGGCCGCGGGGGAGGCCTCGGTCAAAAGTTTACCTTCACACTTAATCGTTTTTCGGAAGATTTTCTTCAGCGGGACGAACCTGCCAGTCCAATCCGACCTCCTGGAACACTTCTCCGGATACGCGTAGCGGGAATCCTCGGTGGAGAATTTTACCTTCGGACTTAGTCGTTTTTTCGAGGTGAAAATCCTTCGACCGGGGTAAACCTGGATCTTGATCCGACGTCCTTGGAGCCCTCCTCGGATACGCTGGCTGTGAGGTCCCAGTCAACTTTGTACGTTCGGACTTAGTCTCTTTTTTAGAGATTTTCTTTACCAGGACGAACCCGCAAATCAGGCCGGGTCGCGGTTGAGGCAAGCCGGCTAGAGTTGCCGCGGCGGGTCGGTCCTTCTATGGAGCTTTTTTCCCCAAAGTTCTCCAAACTTCTGGGTCTTCTCCCAGATGTCCTTTTAAGGTTCTTTTGGGGTCCACAGCTCACCCCAAGGGTCCAGAAGCTCTGAGGTGATCCTTGGGGGTGTGGACTACAACTCCCAGAATGCACCTGGCGCAAATTCCTTTTTGGCCACTGGGCAGTGGTCAGCTGGTTGATTTCTTCAGGAGTTGGTGCAGGGGACTCTGGTTAGCAATTTTTCACCCGTAGCAAACAGGTAGTCCCTCCTTGAACAAGTTGAAGCCAGGCAAAGTCCTTCTTGTGGTGAAGCCCAAGTGTGCAGCTGGTGCAGTCCTGAGTGCAGGTTCCAGGTGCAGGCCAGGGGTCCAGCAGGGCAGTCCTTTTGTAGTTCTTCCTGGTAGGGATGTGGTAGGGAACTGAGGTGTGGGTGCAGGTCTGCCAGTTTTATCCTTGCTCCTGGGTGAAAAACAGGGGGGTCCTGATTCTCCAATCAGGTGTAGGGTCCTTCCCCCTGTGATGCCCACTTTCTGGGAAGTGTGGCAAAAATCAATCCCAGGAGGCAACATTCCTCAAAAATCCATCATGGCTGAAAATGATTTTTGGAAGTTACATCTGGCTGAGCCCACCCACTGGTGTGGCTAAAAATCATAAACACCCCCTCTCCTTATCTAATCAAGGGGGCACCTAGTTGTCTGGGGTTGCAGGATGTGGGGGTGTTGCTGGGTTGCTCCAAATGTCCTTCTCTGCCTTTGAAGACCAGTTTGGCAGCCCTCCCCCTTCCTGCCTCACCATCTGCTGAGGGGAGATCCCCTCCCACAGGCACATCTTTGTGTGAAGCAAGGCCACTTCATACCTCATCAAGGTAGCCTGGCCAGGCTCGCCAATCAGGGCACAGCAGCAAAAACAATGCAGGGCTGAAATTGGCAACTTTTCAGGTAAAGTTTAAAACTCTTTACCTGAACAAGTTATATTAAATCCCACAACTGGAAGTTGTGGGATTTATTAGAACAATTAATTTGATACCAAACTCGTATCTGTCATTTAAGGGGATTTTTAAAATTAAAATAAAGTCTCCCCATTCTAGCCTATGAAGGCCATTCACTACAATTAGGGAAAAACGAATTTGGCTGTTTTTACCTCACCAGGGTTTATAAAACTACTTTTATAAGGTCCCTGCTTGTAGTTACATGACACCCAGCCCTAGGGGCACAAAGGGCGCACTTTGGGGGTGACATATGTAAAAATAAGGTAGTTTAAGACTTTGGAACTACTTTTAATTCCTAAGTCGAATTTGCATATAACTTTAATTTAAAAGCAGCCAGCAAGGCAGGACTGCCTTTAAAATGACACTGGGCACCTTGGCAGTGCACCCACCTATGGGTGCACTACCTATGCTGTGGTCCCTAAACCTACATGCCCTACCATATACTAGGGACTTATAGGTAGGTTGACTCAGCCAAGTATAATTAGCCTAATTTGCATATTGATTTTACACAGAGCACAGGCCTTGGGACTGGTTAGCAGTACCCAAGGCACCATCAGTCAGGAAAACACCAGCAAACACTGGAAAATGGGGGCAAAATGTTAGGGGGCCTCTGCAATCAGCCCTGTCTTCTCACATGTGGGATCTTCATGACACCATGAGGACTGCGTGGGGTAAACGTGTAGTTCATGTACAAGCTCCACATATTTTGTACCCTTTAATCAATGACTAAGAAGACACAAACGCAAGTCACATGCATGATTGGGGGCTTGCTTTCACCATTTATTTTTTCATACAGTCGTTAGAGGGTAGTACGATGTAAATTCTTTGAATGTTTATAACCCGGTGAGCGCCCTACATTCAGTGAAATAAGAGTAGATTAACTGAGCACCTGTGGTTGAAACAGGGTCAATGCCTCCCACACAATGGAACTATACTCCCTCACCTGGGCCCAAGGTTCAATCGGAACAAACATCTAGGCAGCTTCACGTATTAGAGTTGTACAAATGAATTCATGGCCTGGTCATATAAATCGCATCTTGGCTAAAGTGCTGACACATCTATTAGGAATATAAAACATCAGATTAGATGATCTCAAGAATCTAGTGGCCATTTGTCTGCTTCAGAGAGGAGTGGGTAGTGGAAGAAGGTAGAAGACGGTTGAGCTGGGATACACATGACTTGAAAACCCTATATTAATGCTTCTCCATACCAACACCACCCAACTACACTGACTGGGAGGAGAAGGTCCTCGCCATCCTGCACCCAGAGGGACTCACTGGAGGTGTCAAAGCCCCTCTCTTCTTACTGGTCTAGTCCACGGACACACTGATGCTTGGAGGCTAGGCTTTCCGCCTTTGCAGCATGCCCTGGTCCACTGCTGCATAACAGCTTTGCTGCCTCCAAACGCTCTCTAGTCCACCTCAGCCCTTCAACATAATTTGCACAGTGAACTATTCTCATCAGTCACTTTGAGTGTTGGCTCAATCGCTGCAGTCCTGGAGGGTACAAAACAATGCCTACTTCCATGCTACACCACCAGCTCCATTCCGGCAGGAAACTTGTGTTCTCTCCCATTTCATATGGGAGACGGGAGGAGGGATTAGGCTTCTCAGCAAATCCCCAATCCATTTATAGAATGCCTAAACTTAATAGGAACGAAGATGCAGATGGCAGTAGGATCCGAAATTCATGGCTAAATTGCAAAGTTTTGGGTCTTTGACCTCTTTCTGAAAAAGGTATCCAGGGACTATATCAATAAAAGGCTTGGGCCCAATGTGGTTAAGGCTCTGGCCTTAAGTGTTACTCTTGAACAGATGAAGACATGACATTTGCAGACCATATTTAGTCAGGACAAAACCAAGACATTATTGGTCCAATGGGAAGACTTTCAAGGAAGGAATGTAAATATGGCTCTAGATTAAGTCTAATATTAGGCTTACAAAAGCAGAGATGGGACACACAAGCATGGAACTAACCAATACAGCTCTGAATTAATTGAAGCCTACCTATTCGCTTCTCACGCACACCTAGAAAAGCCTAAGTCATTCATGCAGGATCCTTTCAGAACATGCAATACAATCTTTGGCCTTTCCAAGGGAAGGATTATCAGGCCATTATAAGGGGCCAAATATATTTACTACAGTTATACAAGATGTTGATCTGACCTTCAAATGAGGTGGGGATTAAATATAAAAACTGAAATTTGTACTTCCTCAGCCACAGGAAGTCATTACAAACAGGCATATATTTATGCTATGTGGCAAATTTCACAATGAGCTGTAACTTCATCAGCACTTCCTTAGAAGTATTCAGGCCCAGCCAGTTTTCAGTGGTTACCGAATCCACCCACCAGTTTAGCTCTTTAAATGTTACCAGTTGAATGACATGTGGTGGGAAAATAGTCAGTCATCGCCACAAATATGGAAGTTCCAAGACCATATCATACAAAGACTGTGTAGATGTTAAAAAGAACTGGTGGCAGGGTGGCGAGTAGGTGCCAACTCTGAGATACCAGAAGTGTTTATTGCACAAGAAGCTGCCTGGTTCCCACACTACATAAGAGTCATTGGATTAATTAAAAAGATTTAAACAACCAAATAGCACTAGCAACCACTCGCTACGTGGTGTTTAATGTGTAAAATAATAATTGCAGGTGCCTAAAGCTTTTCTTAGAAGCCCACAACTAGCACAGACAAATGGTAAGATTTTCAAATAGGGCTACAAAGACTAGATTCCACCTCATGCCCCTTTCTTCCTCCACCATACAGTTCATGCCCGTTTATTTTATTCTTCCAGATTTGTTTTTTTTATCCCTTTCTCACTGTTTTCCCATCTTTCTTTACCTCATTTTAGCCTTTTCGGTTTTTCCTCTCTTGCTCTGGATCAAAGTGTCATGTGGACATATAAGTGCTGGTCCCTAAAAAATGAGAGCCAAATTGGACCCACCTACAACTACTAGCTAAAATTAAGCAGTGTCACTAAATTCACTAATCTGTAATAGAACATGGTGTCCAACGTGTCAAGTGGGAGCAAAAGAGGGAATAACTGCCAGCTCAAAGTGCTTTTCTAGCATCCAACAGAGAATTCATTGCCACAGCCTAGCATTAATCAGACTGCCGAACAGACTGTGATCCTTAACTTGGAATTTGACCACCACTTCTAAAATTGTGTCAAGAAACTGGGCATGAGTAAAGGATCTAAAACATTGAGTCAAGTGAGGGCTTCTGAAGTAACCAAGAGCAAGGCTTGTATGAGGCACTCCTGGATTTTCCAAACATTTTCACCATCAAAGAGGAGCAGGAGTTCTGTAAATATTGCACTGAGTGCATACTACCAAGGATGACTGCTGGTTTGTTTGGAGTCAAGGATATTAAAGTGAATGACGGTCTTAAAGAAGCACAAATGATGAGGACGACAGATGAAGTCAGCCTTTTACTGCTACTTACATCAAGCATGCAGGCCCAGATAGATTACAATAGGTGACAATGGTGATCCACATGGATTGTTGCTATTAACACGTTTGTGGGCAAAGAAATACTAATTACAACTGTGAGACAATCAAAGATAGTCAATGTGTCTCGCTTCAACTGAACACTGAATTCCATTAGAACAATGAAGACTGATTTAGTTCACCTACTTGTGCTGCCAATTATTTTGGATTAGTAGTTTTTTGCACTCTTCCGTGGCTACTCCATAAGTCTGTCAGACCCCATTCTGGGGAGCGGTGGAAGCTAATGGCCCTCAACCTCTTCTGAAGCGGACTTTCAGGGTAACAAGGGTTAGCAGTCAGGCATCTCAGGGAGCTTGTGTTTGGGTGTTCAGAGCTGATCAACCAACCAACACACAACTCCTTATCAGAAGTTGGCCAGGTTTTTCATACAATAAATATTGCATCAATAATTTCAACACTGGGTTTTTGAAGTTTCTGCATGTTGAGCTCTATTACAAGGAACAAAATGCACCACAATCACCAGCAGACTTCAATACAGCATTGCACTCTATGCAGGAATCAAGAAGCTCCTGAACATGCACCAAGCTGTTTAGGAACACTGCAGTTAAGACATCCTCAACCTACCTCATCACACCCACATTACCCCACACCTCAGAACTTCACTTCCCCATACATAAAAACACACTCAAAAATCTTGACAAAAACACAAACACTTCACATCACTGGCCCCGTCTACCTCAACAGCTGTGTACACTCCCACCTACCTTCCAGACACCTGCACGCAGCTGGACTCATTAGCACATGTACCCCGCATTAACAAAACAAAAGCCAGAGATCGTGCTTACTTACATCTCCCCCTCCCACATCAGAGCTTCCTCATCACTTAGCATTTCACAAGAAGCTGAAGATCTGGCTCTGAATAATCTCACCAAGGAAACGATAATCTGCCCACATGTAAAGCTCCTGGATACAATCACAGGTGGTTAGAGTTAGAGGGCTACACAAATAAACTTAACAAAATCTACACGCCCCAGCAAATAAGAGGCATTTTTCTGCCTATGAAATGGACAGGTTCGGATTTCTGACATTTAATGGGGGAAGTAGTAAAAAAAAAAAAATATATATATATATATATATATATATATATATATATATATATATATATATATATACATACATATATATATACACACACACACACATATATATACATACATATACAAAAGCTCGTATGTGGAGTGCAATAAAAAACCCATTTAAAAAAAAATAAAACTCAGTTCCGATGTGTTACTGAAGTTATTGCACATAGCAATTATCTACTAACTCATAATGAAGGTGAATAACGTTAGTGTTAAGTTTATGGGGAAGAAACCTCTAAACTGAGTAGAAAAAAAAAAATGGAGCCTTTGAAATTGATGCCCATACCCCGTACAAAAATTATTACTTTTCAATTTTAATTATCCTTTATTAAAAAATAAATTACAAATCTGTATTTAACAAAAAAATCTAATCTAGACGGTCACTGTTTTGCAACACCATGAATAATTTGTATCTTCCTCGTGCAGGTCACAGAGGGAAACAATAAGGAGTCCTCCGGGAAACATAAGGGCAAGGCTCACCTAGAGATTCTTTCCTTTCACAAGGGAGTCTGCAGTCTCCACCCATACCCCTACCATTTACTGAATGGTAGTGGCCAAAGACTAATCAGCAGCTCATTGATAAAAAAAAATAAAAAAAAGTATTTTGATTAAGTAGTCTCCACCCACCTCACTTTAATGTCTGGTGTTCTCCCTTTAGCTATATGAATGCAAGCAGCTCACTTCCATCCCGTCTGACAGCACAGCCCTCACCCTCCACCTTGTGCTAGACCAGGAGTATAGCAAGTGGCTCTCACTGGCATCCAAATCTCTAGCTCACTCACACCATGCATTACTGTTATCAGACTGGATGCAAGGACACAAGCATGCACACAGGAGAGGATCTTTACACAAGTTGGCCAATAGGCCTGAATCCAAGTGACTCAGATACAAAAAAAAAATAATAATAATAAACTTACTTTTCTTAACTGCAGTATGATGTGCTACACTAATGACATTAGTCCACAGCTAGTACTAAAGGCATGCTTCGTGCAGCGCTCCAAGTAACAGGACAAGTCCAGGACCGCTCAGTCGGGGACATACTTCGGACCCTGTGAGCACACTTAGATTATTAGCATGATTCCAGGGCCAAAATATTAAGTCAGGATATCAGATATACATGCGATTAAGCACTCAGGTTAGGGGAACATACCTTTACACCATGCAGGGGACACTGCTATCCAACAGTCACTCTTAGGGAATTGGCTTCTACTTTATTCCATTCAAGACCATGAGCAAGTTGGCAAATTATGTTTTGTCTCCCTCATATTCATAGGATACCACTTTGAGAGACTAGCTTAGTCTTCAGCCACCACTATTCATGGGTGCAAATTATTTCAAAATACTTTGAAGGGCAGCCTGTGAACTCACAAGGTTACTAGTAGGGGAGCAGATCTCCGCTAAGATTTAAATACCCAAACTGGGTTTGATTAGGGTGAGCTGAAGTTAGTAAATGTCATGCAGCTATCTCACTAGTCCAAGTTTGGGGGAAGGCTTCAAACTAGCATTAGATGAACACTATCAAATGTTCATGAATCAGCTTCCAAAATGTATGATCTATCCTCAGTCAACACAGACCGCTTTGGCTTCTATAAACTGTACTGCTCTGTTGGTGCCAGTCAATGCAGCTGATATCCAGAATTTCAAAAACCAATAATCTCTGCCCTCCATAAGACCAAAGATTGGTAGGTTACAAACCTTATTGATCTGAAAATCCTAAAGCAACATCACAGGGCATGTTTTCACAATGCTTAAGGCCCAATACAACCATGGACAATATGGCTACTCTGTCACATGAAGGGGACGAAATCGATCCACACCTCAACCTGCTACATGGGGCTGCAAAGAATAATGAATTGGACATTCAGCTCTTTCCCCACCCTGAGAGAAAAGCAGCAGCGGGGATGACGGCAGTTAGCGTAACTGCATATTTGTATTTTCCTCTACCCCAGAACTGAGGGATGTATGCCATCAACATGCTCATAAAGGGCAAGATATGCAGAATATTTGATAAGGGGCAACAACAAAGAACAAACTGATGTTAGACTTATACACCCAGTAGTGTTGATCCCCAATCAGGCACTAGAGAGCCAAAGCTTTCTGGGGACTAAAGAGCCTCAATGTAGTTACGAAGATGGATATGTGCCCTATGCCTTGAGAACACAAGCTCATGGATGAATTACTGTCCGACAGCAGCAGTGGATGGTGCCAAGAAAAGATTTTCATTTTGCGCCTTGCATCATAACTGGCACAAATAAAAATGAACTGATGGGCTCACTCCTCCCCACCCCCCCCCCCCCCCAAACCAACCCCCCCCCCCCCCAAACCAACCCCCCCACCCCCAACTACCACCACCTGGAACATAGTAGGTTATTCAAATTTCAGAAGCACAATTATTCCTTTGACCTTCATTTCTAACATTCTCTTAAATTGCTTCTCGGCACTCCTGCCACCCAAGACATCTACTCAGTGCCTTCAACTTCCACCTTGATACCCATGATGACCCAACACCATAAACCTCCTGAACAACTGCATAACACTCCACTTCAAACAACTCATCAACGTCCCATCCACAGAGCCAGATACATTCGACCCAGTTCTCTCAGCAGGAGACAACATCACTAACACACTGCCGAACACCACTGGACCGATCACAAGTGAGTCCACTTTACCTACACAAAGAACACTGCACGCCACTATGCCCCCAGCCACCTCACCATACGCTGGGGCAAAGTTAGACACACAACTCGCCACGCTCTCAACCACCCCCTCCCACTGGACACTGATGAAGCTGCATGCAATCTACACTGCTGGTTATTGGAGTTAACTGACAACGTAGCAATCCCCACTCCCCCAAGGAAACCAGCAGGAAATAACACCTAAATGGTTTTTGCTGTCTATGGCAGACCTACAGGAATCCAACCACTCCTGAAGTTGATTGGAATGTAAATTGAGGAACAGCAAAATCAACTGAAGACCGCACAACCTACAAGAATGCAGTCACCACGCATGACCAGAACATCAGAGCTGCCATTCCAGCATGCCTCAACACCAGCACTCACAACAGCAAAGAGCTCTTCGCCATCGTCAAAGAGTTCATGAACTCCGGAACAGAGACTTCATCCAACCCTCCCTCCCAAGACCTCTGCAACGACCTTGTCACCTTCTTACACTGAAAAATCCAGGACATTTACGAAGGCTTCAGAAACCAAAACCTGCCAGCATCACTCACCACCACAGACCTAGCACTTCACTAGATCCTGAACTCCTGGACCCCCACCATCACCAAAGAGGACACCCAAAGACTGAGGAACTCCATCCACTCGGGAGTGAGTGTCAGACTACCACCAATAACGTCAGAACCCAAAGAGACATGCTGTGGAGTGCTTCCAAGATCTTCACTCAGCCAGACACTTAACATCTACATGGCCCGCGTGCCAAGATCAAACACCACAATCTAAACAATCTCCTATACCGACAATACCCAACTGATCCCCTCCCTGTCCGAGGACTCTGCAAGGCCAAGAGAAATTTCCACGAGATGAGCAGTCGCCACCCGGATCGAAGCCAACTGCCTCAAACTCAACTCTGACAAGACAGAGATCCTCGTAATCGGCTCCACCCCTTCTGCCTGGAGCGATTCCTAGGGGCCCATCGAACTGGGAAACGCATGCAAGCTGGGCATATTCCAGGACTACTCTTCATGACCCGCCAAGTCAACGCCATCTCATCGTTCTGCTTCCACACACTCCGACTCCTGCAGTAGATTTTGAAGTGGATTTCCTCTGACAGGAGGAAGACAGTCACCCACGTACTCGTCACCAGCAAACTGGACTATGGCAACACTATGACGGCATCCCCAAGAAACTTCAATCAGGACTACAAAGAATCCAGAATGCAGCAGCCAGATTCATCCTGCCCCCCCCCCCCCCCCTATCCCCCCCACACACACACACCCCTCCTCCCACCTCAGAGGTACACTGGCTAACAAGCAACAAGCACATCACATACAAACTCCTGATCCACACCTACAAGGCACTGAACAACATAGGACTGTCATACCTCAACCAGACTAACCTTCTAAGCACCAAACAGACATCTGTTCTTCCCAGCTCACCCTTGCAGCCGTCCAAGATATGGAAAAGCACAACAGGAGGAAGATTCTTCTCCTACCCAGCAGCCTGGACATGGAACATGCTACCCCTCAAGCTCAGGCAGACCGCATCATTGAAGCAGTTTAAGAAGGACCTCAAGACCTGGCTCTTCAACTGAGCAGCATGCCCACAAACAGCACCTTGAGACCCTATGGGTGATTAGCAGTGCTCTACAAATCTCAGATTGATTTAGTCATGTAGGCACAGACTGGTTTCTAAATATTTTGCTCTACTCCAAACTATCCAAATAAGCCTCTTTGGCATGATTTGGCAAAGTAACTCTTAAGAAATTCAGAGCATGTAAATCTGTGGACTTGGAGTGTCTCAATCCCAATTATCAATATAAAGTAAACCACCTCTACACAAAGCCATCTTTCATCTAGGTACTCTCAGCACCCAGTAGAACACTCAAATAGGGCTCTTAAGGTTCACTGTATGCCACCACAGTGCTACACAATACCCGTTTACAACAATTTACTAGTATCGGATCCATACGTTGCTTCCACAAGCCACCTATCCTATTTAGAGCCTAGTGCCAGCAGCTATACAGATCGCCCAGCTGGGTCTTCTCAGTCCGTCCTACAGACCTACACCAGCCTACAGGTTACCATTCTGCATGCTACAGCACATCTCCTGCCCATCAAATAGCCCTGTCTGTTTCAGCAACCTTGAAGTTATCCCAGGGCTCTGACAAATTGACAGAAACCCAGCTGTTGGCAAAAACCCAGCATCTTCATTCATAAAGTCATTGGACCTACTGTTCCTCAAGTGGCGTCCTGAGAGAGCCACCCTCAATATCTCCTCTTAATAGAGCTCTCCTCTTAGGACAGCACAGCTCCTAAAGCTACACCACCTTCAACAGGTCACCCTCAAATTATCACTAACCTAGAATGTAGTTTTATGAAATACACCACCTCCCCAAAAACTGAATTATTTGCTCACCTTTTTCACAGCCTTCAACCCTACAAAAGCAAACTCAATTGTTACTAAAAATACACCTATTATATTTTTGAGGGGTAGGGGGCTAGGAATACTGATAATGTCCAGACAAAATCCTGGTATTGTAAATTAACTAATCATTGGTAAACGGAGCCATCTTGTTTGGCATCAAACTCAAAACGCTTTCTAGGGACACTATCATGTAATGCGTCCTAAAACATAAGACCTGCACAAGTATAGCCCAACTTCCTGGTTCGCTCCTCCACTACACCACAGAACATTATAATCTAATAGCAAATGACACTAGCCTCTATCACGGACAGACATCTTAAAATTAAAGCGGTCTCAATCGTGGACTAAAATAATTGAAACTGCACTACTAGACATTCCTGTGTTTACCTTCTTCAAACCCTTGTCCGTTAATATCAAGCTGAAACAAAATCAGATTTCAACATTTTTTTTAAAAAGCTCGCCGAAATTATAAGAAATTGTCTGTGCATCTTCCCTTCCTTCCATACAAAAGGACTGGAATACATTTAATTGTCCTTCAAAACTAATTTCCGATAAACCTTTGAAACTTGAGACCAAACACTATGCAGCTGAAGATTCAGGATACAGGTCATAAATTCACAACAAGACTACTCAGTGGTATTTGCTCCAACCACAAGTGCTTAAATTCAGTTACTTGCACAAATATTGATAACCCCAAAACCTTCAAACTATTAAAAGTCCAGTCTCATCATAACCTTTCTGCACTCCCAGAAACCGAGTGACAAGAGCTCAATGGTACATCAGAAAACACCACCAAGAAAAGAGCAAGAAAACTTAACTTGGTTTTATTCCAAACTCAAGTACTCCAAGCCCTAAAGAAAGGTGCAAGAGACTGAACAAATATCTTCAAAACCACCAGGCACTACACATCCTACCTAGGAATCCAATCCCTAGCGAACTCATCACAGCAACATTTTAAGGAAAAGATGTAACAAGTATATGCAAGGAGCTCGCAAGTAGTTCATAAACAACTCTTCCGTCACATACAGAATGTACACCCATTATAAATCTAACAAATAGACACCGATTCCCAGATTCTTACTGCACATAGCCTGTGCCAATCCTCTTTAGGGGATGGATACTTTCATTATTATAAACCTGCTAAAGCCCTCTGCCCAGGATTTAATGACCCTCTATCTCACTGAAATCAGTTCAGATCAAGCCTCTAAGAAACCAACCAAGATACCCCAGAACCAAAACACCAGTCTCCAAGCCCTTCCTGGAGAAAAGTGAGAAAGGTCTCAAAACCACTTCTTGCCCAGACCGCCAACTATCTACTAATCATTCAATATGAAGTCTGTCTTAAATGCACCAGTACCCCTTCTAATACTAAAGAAACTGAACATTCCAGATGTGGTTGTTGCTTGCTTTCTGCCCAACCTATCAGTGGCACCACATCCCTTTACTCAAGTTTCCTCCACGATGTGGATGGAGTATAAATCACCCAAAAAATATTTCAGAAGGAAGTTTGAGAAAATGGACTCCTATAGCTAAGCACTGCCTCTGGCCCATGGTGTACCACAGGGACCAATACTTTACCTTGCAAAAAAAAAAAAACCCAAAAAAACACACCATTCATCAATAGACTGTTTTCCCAGTAGTCAACCCTTCAACCATAGGCCTAAAACATTTCCTAGAAGAACTAAATCGCAAGTTCATTCCTAAAATTTAACCCAGCTAAAAGAGAACATCTCCTCTCAAACATAACTTCATCAGCAGTCCACTAAACTTACATGAAATGTACACAAGTAACCTCTTCTCAGAGTCCTTTGCTAAATGTTGTTTGTGTTGACTAAAAACACAACATGTTTGCCAAACTCCTATGAAACAGTCTTCTGTTCAACTCCCCTCATGAGAGTAGCTTAACATTAATCTTTAGCCTTCGTGACCGCAGAACAAGCATTAGCGTAGTCATCTAGGTATCCACAAAAAGCAGCAAAGCACTGCCACCTGCTTCCCCCCGCCCCCCACAAACATACTGT
Source organism: Pleurodeles waltl (assembly GCF_031143425.1). Lineage (NCBI taxonomy): Eukaryota > Metazoa > Chordata > Amphibia > Caudata > Salamandridae > Pleurodeles > Pleurodeles waltl. The sequence continues at coordinate 983,080,744 of NC_090437.1, forward strand.
GGCTTCGATCAAGGCCACTCTAAATGCAGCAGTCCCCCTCTTCCCTGCTAATCTCATACTATGGAGAAGTAAAACACTCACTTGTTAACGTTCAGGAAAGTCCTGAACACTTCCCCTTTACACTACTCCTTGAGGACTAACATTGACTGTGCAAGTTAACTCTCTCCTAGCTCTGTCTAGGAAAGATGTAATGTTAAGTTTTGTTACACAGGAATGCCTCAGTTGTACATGAGACTAGGTCTGTGCTAAAAAATAAATAAAAAAAATCTTACAAATACTTCTATCTCCATTATCCAGAAAGGGTTATTTCTTTTATGTACAAGTAACCCCGCTCAAAGTACACACCTGGATTTATCCAACTGAATTTCATTTAGATCTTATACCACACTTCTGTTGTACAGAAACATTCAGCTGTGCCATTGCCATTAACCTAGCAAAGCCTTTTATTTTAATGCAGGGCAGTTAGTGGTTACTGGGTAGCATCTTAAGCAGGTACTGTCTTTCAACACTACTGTCAAAAAGCCACCACAACTACCCCACTTCAAGTGAGTAACCAAATTGTTCCATACAAGCACTGAACTCTCCAAATGCGGCAATGGCAAGCAGCCACTGGATATTTCAGATCGTAGCAAGTGTAAGACCCTCAAACAAAGCAGGACAGTAAATGTCTAGTCCATACTTTACCCTCTGTGACTAGGGTTCGATCAATAGTACTCTCAAGTTGGTCAAATACGATGCAACAAAACTAGAAGATACTATCAGTGTCTGGGACAGAATTAGGACTCAGACTATGTTGTTAGCATTTATGAGCCATACATTAGATTTTAGAAGGGCATTGAACCAGTGTTTGGTATTGTACAATCACACTGGTTTGCTGAGCAAGTTCTAAGTCCTGGGGACAACTTAACTGGCCAATACTAGTGTGTGTTAAAGAATATGGTACAGGTTCTGACGAAGAAAGTATCAATTCAGTTTAGACTAAAATCGGCCTGCCATCACTCATTGTATCTGCTTCTGTATCCAAAGCGAAACAGACTGTTTAGGCCCCACAGCTGATCCTCTGAAACTTTTAAAAAAATACCTTTTACACAAAGTTCCCACACACACACAGGTGCATGGCCCTCACCCAATACAGTAAGTGGTGCTAGGGTGCCCAGCCCAGCTTTGCAGCATGTTGGTTTTCAAAAACAGAACAAACATTTTATCTTTATCAACCTAGCTGGTTGTGATATGGAGTTTCAGCTACTGTAACACCCATGGGAACAACACAACTCAATCAACCCATAGGCTCCATTAGTCCCAAATGATAACTTGGATTTAGGGTCCAACTGCACCCCAAATTTCTCTCCAGAACCATATGAGCTAAAGAGGAACCAAATAGAGGCACCTTCAGGGGAGTCAAGGGCAACCAACTTAACAGGGATAAAAGGAGGTGGGGGGGGGGGGGGGGGGGACTGTCTGGATCTGGAGGAGGAACATGGGTGGCATAGGACCGAGCATTTAGGAATAATGCAGGCGGGCAAGCTGGAACTTAAGAGTGCAAAAAGTGATTTATTCTTTGATATAGTTCCACAGGACAGGCACAACTGGTTCAGGTGTGAGATGGACACCCTGCTAAAAGCAGTGCCCTTTCTTGCTTCACCTCACCAATCTAACTGCTCTGGCAGATTATGTTGACCTACAAACATATCACCAGCACATCGCCGCATCCTGATAAGGGAATTTTGCAGTGGTTTGTCATCACCTATGTACCTGTTCACTTATGATCAATACATACAAGGTCTATTCTCTGCTGCAAGGATCTTGTAACTACTGAGCTAACTAGTCTACCGAGTTGACCTCCACGCAGATGCTCTGCACAATGGACTTTGTGCCGATATTCCTGGCAGTCAGAAGTTACTTCTCCTTGCTAGCAGTTCCCTTTCTTGTCAGGCCACATCAAAAGAATGCTCCAAGACTTTTTCCCAATTAAGTGTAACCACAACCAAGGTCCAGGCCAATACCAAACATGCGCTGTGGACTAATGTGGATGCTCCCCGAAGTACAAATTACAGTATCAAATGGGGCCAATGTGAATTTTTAGTCGTAGACACTAGTGGGAGCAAAAATAATTGTTTCTTAAAATAAAAAATAAAATAAAAAAAAATATAAAGAAAAATTGAGACATTCTTCCACAAAGTACATTTTAATAACTTGTCAGAGATAAGCTTATGCAAGTTTATTCTGGCAAGAGCTGCTGTGAGAAGCAGGGAAATGGATGCTATATAGCAACTAAAACAAGCAAAGTGTTGTGGTACTGCACACTAAAACTTGTTCTACATGGATGGGGTAACAAATCTGAAGCTGGACAAAAACAATTATATCTTCTCACTCCCAATCAATCAGGAATTTGCAAAGCACACTTCAAGGAGGGGGGGGGGCATCCAGGTCTTGAGAAGTTTCCTGAAGGTAAGGAGGTCTTTGGTCTGGCGCAGGTGGGTGGGACAAGTGTTCCACGTTTTGGCGGCGAGGTGTGATCTACTGCAGTTTATAGTTTTGCAGTCGCATGGGATGGTTGAGAGGGTGAGGTCGGCGGAGCAGCAATGTCAGGTCAGGGTGAACGAGAGCCGTCTGTTGAGGTATTCTGGTCCGGTGTTGTGCGGTGCTTTGTGAGCATGGGTGAGGAGTTTGAAGGGGATTCTCTTGTTGACTGGGAGCCAGTGCAGGTTTCTCAGGTGGTCTGTGATGTAGCAGTGGCGGGGGATGTCCAGGATGAGGCATTTGGAGGCGTTTTGGATGCGTTGCAGGCTCTTCTTGAGTTTGGCTGCGGTTCCTGCGTAAAGGGAACTGCCATAGTCCAGTTTGTTGCTTACAAGGGCTTGGGTGACTGTTCTTGTGGTTTCGGTGGGTATCCATTTGTAGATCTTTTGAAGCATGAAGAGGGTGTTGAAGCAGGAGGAGATGGCGTGGACTTGCTGGGTCATGGATAATGGAGGAGTCCAAGATGAATCCTAGGCTGCGTGTGTGGTCGGTGGGAGTCAGAGCGGCTCCGAGAGTGGCAGGCCACCAGGAGTCATCCCATGCGGAGGAGCCAAAGATTAGGACTTCTGTCTTGTCGGAATTGAGTTTGAGGCAGCTGCTCTTCATCCATTCGGCGATGGCCTTCATTCCTTCGTGGAGGTAAGTCATGGCGGAGTCCTTGGTGAGGGAGAGGATCAGCTGGGTGTCGTCAGCTTACCAGATGTTGAGGTTGTGGGATCGGGCGAGGTTAGCGAGTGGGGCCATGTAGAGATTGAAGAGGGTCAGGCTGAGGGACGAACCCTGGGGTACGCCATAGATGATTTTGGTTGCCCCTGCGCAGAAGTGGGGGGGGGGGGGAAGGAAGTGAGGAGGGATGAGATGCGTACTATCTGGGTTCTGCCAGTGAGATAGGAGGTGACCCAGTCCAGGGCTCTGTCGCGGATTCCTGCACTGCTGAGGTGTGAGTGTAGGGTGTGGTGGTAGATGGTGTCTAACACAGCCCAGAGGTCCAGGAGGATTAGGGCCGCGGTTTCGCCATTGTCCAGTATGGTTCTGATGTCTGTGGTGGCGATGAGGGCAGTTTCGGTTCTGTGGCTTCTGTGGAATCCGGATTGGGAAGGGTCCAGTTCTCCTTGAGCAAGCAGGTTAGTTGTCTGTGGACAGCCTTCAATGACTTTTGCCAGGAAGAGGAGCAGGGAGATAGGCCGGAAGTCCTTGAGGTCCTTTGGGTCTGCTTGGGTTTTTTGAGGAGGGTGTTTATCTCAGCATACTCCCAAATACTTGAATGCAATTTCCAATCCAGCCCCACAATTATGTAGCGGTTTAGCTAATTTATTCTAAATTAAATTTCAACCTTAATTGCTCACACATAATTGAGATGCCCTCATAATGTAGTTGATTCAGACAAACAAGCCACTGTTCTACTAGAATGAATTCTGAAGAATGCCAACTGCAAGCAAAGTCTGGGTTTGCTAGGAGTTTCAACTTTTTCATGGCCAGAAATGGAGATACCAGAAAGTTGTAGATCATGTATTACTAGAATTCCCTAGAAGAATGTCTCCCAATTGAATGTAAGTGGAAACTGCTTAAAACTGATCCAGTGTTAATCCTCCCCAGTGACTTATGGCTAATATACACTGTAAATGCTTTTGAATTTCAGCCATTCCATATTTTATTTATTTTTTAAAGATTAAAATGAGTTTGAATGATACAGGGATCTAGGCCACAAAAACGAAACCTCTGAATAGCACTGGTAACAGATATTGGATTGTGGCGCCTGGGGAAATTCAGTCTGGTGAGTACATTTACTTTGATGGTGGTCAAACACCAAGGTCATGGTTTCTCCAACCCACCTTTTAAGATCAGAAAACAATCTGATTAGCAACTTGGAATAGTAAGCATGTAAAGCATACACTATGTAATTAAATTGCTTAGTTTCTAGTCAGTTTACAGCCAGTTAGTTTCCTAGCATACAAAGATATTTAGCACAACAGGATTACTGAACTTTAAATCTTGAAATACTATGAACGCTATGGGAACAGACTTGGGATTCCTCATCATGCAAAGATGATCTGCAAGCAAAGTTGCATTGTAAAATTTACCCCAGATTTCCAGGTCACCAATGTATTGAGTTTGATGCATTGTGAGCAAGCACTACCTCGATCTGTTAATAGGGGGAAAATACTACTGTCCAATTTGATGTTACTTTATTCAGATTCTATCAATGTTTCAGCCTGAAAGGTCAAATTGCAAAATTAGGTGAGAGGTCTGAAAATGTTTCAGCTAACTTTGTGCATTGAAAGTTCGTTATAATGCAATACACATCAAATAGGTAGGTTTAACATGGTCGAACTGGTGGCAGTCAAGACCCATCAATGTGTTTTAGTGTGCGGTGTTTGCAAATGTTTTCTTTTTAAAATAATTATTTTTTTGTTTATTTATTGAAGTTTTACAAGTACAAAAAGAAGAGAATGAAGGTGAGGCAAGGACATTTGCTGCAAAAAAGCATTGATCCAAGAACAATTGACCAATTGCATACATGAAATTAGATGTGTCATTTGCCATTAGAAGCAGGGAGCGGGGAAATCCTATAGCGGGCATACAAAAAACAAGGGGAGAGAAGAGGAAGGGAGACCACTCTGCAAGCACCCAACAGGATAGTGCAACATATAGGGGGTCAAAGGCACTTGTGTCTCTGGAGCTTGCTGAGGCACACATGGGTGGGCAGAGGAATGAGCATTTAGGAATAATGCAGGCTTACTTCAAATAATCTCTAGTGATGCTTTTTTAATTGGGAGTCTTATCAGCTGGGAACAAGTGAGGTTCTGCGTTTATAATGGGTGGACAAGCAGGCAATTTGATTAATGAACCTTAAAAAGTAAGGTATCTCACAAGCAGAACAGTCTGGAACTGGAAGAGTTGGATGGAGGAAATTAAATATACAACACAAACCTAAGCCAGAAACAAGAAGCAATGCTGCACCACACTTAGTTGTACATTAACTAGAGTCTGTTTTGGCATGTGGATGTAATACAAGAGTTCAATCCCAGAGGTCGTTAAAACAAAATCAACTACATGTTTAGCCTTCACAAACTTTAGATGACAATTTAAAGCTGGAATAAAAACACTATAAATATATACATCCAATTATGTAGTCTTCCAAACAAGTTAGAAGACAATGAATAATTAAGATTGAAATGCTTGACGTAGCGCACACACATTGCTGCATGGTATCTGAATGATGAAATTGTCAGAACAAATGTAAAAGCCACCCAGTCGGATATATTAAAGCAGCCTTTCATTCGGTTTAGACAACAACTCAAGTGGAATGAAAAGCAAGTTAACTCAAAACATCAAGTATTTGTCTCATATTAATTTGTAATTGAATTCCATGCACTTACAAAGATTGTCAGGTAGATTGTTGGGTCACAGAACTCTTGCCGTAGACAAAGCTTTTTAAAAGTAGTTCTGCTGTGCAAAGTGTGCACAGCTAGGATAGGACTTTAATGGGATTAGGGAAAATTAAGTGGTGTAACATTTTACCAAATCCCTACTCGTGATGCATCAGATAATCTCCTGTGTGTCTTTACTAAACAAAAAAAACTACTGCACATTTTTGGATCATATTTATTTGAATGTAATATATACACACACACACATTTTCAGTCATTCAAAATCAAACAACATTCTCATCTATTTAGCTAAATGATATATTTGAAACTGAAGGTACTGTCGCAGGACAGGCGTTTGCCCTTGCATCTCCCACACAGATCTTGACGATGGGGTCTTTTTGGGTCCACATGGCGAAGCTTTACAGGACACGTGCACCTGGTCTGCTTGCAACTCTGAAAATAGCAGAACAAGCTCTTTATTCCAATGTTAAGAACCCCTGTCTTGCAAACAAATTGACAATTCTACATTTGCGCCACTTGCTGCTACACACTTATTGTGCCTGGTTCCCAGCAATTAACTGCTATGAAGCAGTGGCCACTATATACAGTAAATGGGCAGATAAACCCAGATCAGGAAAACACCCATTGCTAGCAAGGCAACATTTTAATGCACTTAATCTGAAATGCAGTGCTCCCATCTGGAGCCAACAATCAATATGGTGATACACTAGCAGGAGAAACTTACTGCTTCAAAAACCTTCTCTCCACAGAAGTAATGGTGGATGGAGTACCATGTATAAGAGACTAACCTGCAAACCACATTCCATCTCAAATCAAACAATAAGGACCCAAGTTACTGACCTATTGTTCTGAAAGAAAAATATGGACCTTAAAGATCAGGCACATTTGTTAACTGCTGTTTAAAGAACTTTCAAAATATGGTCTGCTTACGAGTCTACCATAAAGCAAAAAATGAGACTGCCTGACACTAGTCAAGAAAAGCTTTGCCAACAAAATATTAAACATTTTAAACTAAGATAGTTCTTTAATGAAGGTTTGACAAATCCAAAAGGTATGGTAAACTATTTCATATATAGTGATCAATATTTTAAAAAAACAATATGAGTCATTAGGACACCATGACCTGTCCGGTCACAAGATTTTAAAACCCAAGACAATTTGATCCAAATGTGTTGCGCCTCAAATTAACCCAGGTGTTCCCACTGCTGCATCTGCAGTATTTACAAGGTCTCAAATCATTACCTGCCTAGCTGCCGCCTTTTGTAAAAAAACTAAACTAAGTTAAATCTAACTGTTTTATCTGGCTAACAACCCTTCTCCTTTAACGACTAACCGCAACGAACCTCAAGGGTCCAATACACTCCAACCAACTCCACTGCAGCAAAAATGTTGCTTCTGACAGATGTTCATTATATATTTTTCTATGTAGGTCTTAAACAAAATCTTTGTTAGAGCAGCACTGGTTGTTAATAAATGCACAGGATTCTAACTTAATTCCATAGTCTGAACATGCTGACTTGATTACACCTATTGACAGTTGTTGGAAAGTGGGTTATTGGTAAGAGTAGGTAGGTAGGTACCTACACTTAACAGGCCACAATCCCCCACTAGGTCCAGTCAAGGTCTCAATCAATTAATCCTTGCTCAACCGTTGGTAGCTTGGCCCACCATCAGTTAGGCTTAACTTGGGAGACAGGTGTGTAAAGCATTTAATATCAACAAAACAGTAAACAAGTTAGGCACACCACACAAAATTCTGGCACCAATTTATAACAATAGGAAATATTTTTATCCTTAAGACACCAACGACAAAAATCCAATGAAGGGAACCAGGGACATGAATTTTTAAAGTTTAAGAGTAAAACTAGTGCTTAGAAGCAAATAGCGCTCATAGGGTTGAAATATTTTATTTTTTATTTATTTTTAAAGACATACTGGACAGTTTCAGGCCACCCCCGATGTAACACTTACTTTCAGAAGTGTTTTCTGATTCAGGAAAGTGGTCAACAGCACCAGCCAAGGGTTCTGAGGCTCTGGTTTGCCTCTTGGGTGTGAGGCTACAATTCCCACAGTACAACTCTTCAATTTATGGAACTTTTTACAACACAGTTGCTCCAAACTTCCAGATCTTCTGCCAGAGGCCCTTTTTGGGTCCTTTAAGTGTCCACAAGCTTGATCAAAGATTCCAGAAGCTGCAAGTTGCTTCTTGGGAAATTAGGACTACAGTTCCCAGAATGCACCTGGTCCGAATCCTCAAATGGCCACTGGACTCTTCTTGCAGGACTTGATGCAGGGGACTCTGGTTAGCTCCTTTGTACCTGTAGCTTACAGGGATTCCACTCCTGAGTTGCACAAGCAAGGCAAAGTCATTTTCTTGGTGAAGCCCAAAGTGTGCAGCTGGTGCAGTCCTTGCGAGTGCAGTTATTTAGGTGCTGACCAGGTGTTCAGCAGGACAGTCCTTCTCCGTAATCTTTTTCCAGCAGGGATATGAATTGTTGGGCAGCACTGCCATATTTATCCTTGCTCCTGGGTTGGTCAGGAGGGGGGTACCACTGACCAATGGGGTGCAAAGTGCAACCCTCTGAGGTGACCACTTCCTTTAAAGTGTGGCATAATAATAATAATAATAATTATAATAATTATAATAATAATTATAATTATAATAATAATAATAATTATAATAATTATAATAATAATTATAATAATAATTATAATAATTATAATAATAATTATAATAATAATAATAATAATTATAATAATTATAATAATAATTATTATAATTATAATAATAATTATAATAATAATTATAATAATTATAATAATAATAATTCCCAGAAAGCAATGCTCTTCGAAAAAAATCTAAACGGAGGAAATCTCTCCTTGAAGGTTACAGCTGGCTGAGCCCACCCACTGGTGTGGTCAAGTTTCCCCTCACACACCACTACCAGCCCCTCTCCTAATCTAAATATTGGAGCTCCCATCTGGCTGGGGGAAAACAGGAAATGGGGGTGGTCTGGTTTCTGTCCCAGGTGGCCTTTGAAAATCAGTTTGGGAGAGTGACCAATGCTGCTCTGCCATCTGCTGCTCTGCCATCTGCTGCAGCAGTTCTCCCACCAGATTCTTCCTTTGTTTCAGCCACGGGCACTTCAAACCTCATTAATGGAGCTTGGCTCAGGCTGCCAGAGACTGACCAGTGAGGAAAGTACACTACAGGGCTGATTTTGGTAACTTTCAGAAAGAGCTCTAAAAGTTTGTACTAGCTATATGTTAAACAACTTGCCAAGTTTGGATTTATTCAAACTTAATAGTTCTTTTTCTGGTGGAAATGAGACTTAAAGTCTCCCAACGTTAGCCTATGGAGTTAATGCCTGACAATTTGGAAAAGTCCTTTGGTGTTCCCCCTGAATCCCCCCCCCCCCCCCCCCCCCCTGCACCATGGCTTATAAAACAGTTTATAGAGTTCCTGCTTATATTTACACTGCACCCCACCCCTTGGGGCAGTTAAGTCAGACTTTAGGGGCAACACATGTAAAAATAAGGTAGTTTGGAATTAAAAGTACTTCCAAAGTTCTAAAGTCAAATTTGGGGCTAATTAACGTAAAAGCAGCCAGAAAGGCAGACCTACCTTTAAAATGATGCTGGACACCACAGCAGTGCACATATAGATGAACTAACTATACTGGGGTCCCTAAACCCACGTCCTACCATATACTAGTGACTTATAGGTAGGTTGTCAGGACCATTTATAATTGGGCCTAATTTGCATATATCATTTAAACAGAGCACTGACCCTGGGACTGGTTAGACTGTACCTTGGGCAAGGCTGAGTCGGAAAACACCAGTATCGGCTAAAAAAAAAAAAAAAAAAAAAAAAAAAAAAGGGGGCAAAAATTGAGGGGGCTTCTGCAATCAGCCCAGTTCTCACAACAGTATTAGACGTGGGCAATTGAACAAACCATAGACCATGCAAAACCATAAAGACCTCACAAGGTCCTGGTGTTGCACTTTTGCAGCAGGTGCTAAGCCCAGCCACACCAGCGGGCTACTGTTTTATCATACACGAGGAATGTCTGGTAATAGTAATGGATCCCACAGATTCAGGAATTTTCTACTTACTGAAAATGTGAAGAGAAACCTGAATTTGTAGCCTAAGTTTGATGTTTACAGGGCATTATGGGTGAGGAAAGTCGTGAGAAAAGGTCATGTATCCATATGAGTCACACCATCTTAGACTCCCCTGGGTGCCTAGTTTGCTGTAAGGCATGGGTTTAGTAGCTTTTCCTGTTGCAGACTGACCTCAAGCCTACCCACACTTTGGACTATGGAAAGAAAAAAAGAAAAAAACACAACAACAACAACAACACACACACATAGATATCTATCTATCTATCTATCTCATACAGTAGAATAGAAATGTTCTTCACTTGCCATGGGGTTGGGAATGAATTAGTCCTCAAGGAAGCAGACTGTAGGGGCTTTAGGGGTGCTGCTTGATGTCCTGAAGGACTGGCCCATTATTTCTTTGAACACTGTCATCCAGTGGGATTTCTTCCCCTCACCTGCAGGGCAGCAGAGTAGAGGGACACTCGATTTCCCATCTTTTTTTTTAGGGTGGGGTGTAATCCAATGCCTGGGTGGGACATCCATTTTAAGACCATTTTGAAATACCTGGTTGTTTTTGCCCCTGGGAGAGGGGCCAGATTACAGGCCACAGCGTAGTCTGTGCAGAGACTTTAAATTGATCTAACCATTCGGAAATACAGTAGGGCATGAATCTTAGCTGTGCAACAGGTGTGAGAAGTGGGTTTTGTATGCCTTTCAGAGGATAAGCATGCATTCCTGCCAACGTCTGATGGCATTAAACTCTCGGAACTCTGATACCCAGATTACAGACAGCTAAACCTTGCAATCTTGAGTAGAGCTGGCCTGTCCTCAGTGGGAGCTTCTTGTGATGGCAGGCGGACCTCTCCAGGAGCACTGAACAGGGCAGTCTGTCCCAGACTGGTGCTACTAGAAAGAGTCAGACATCTGCCTCAATTTCCTTGAAAAGAATGGATGAGTAGAGGTTGGGGAGGGGGAGAAAATCAAATCCTGACCAGTACATTTATATTTCATTGTCCATGGACTAGGGGTGCCGGTACCTGAAGTTTTGACATTTTGCAATTTCAGTAGCAACCAATAGGCTCATGGTTAGGGTTGCCAACTGAATTCACATCCAGCCAACTCTCCACCAGCAGGTGAATGTTGCAGATTGTTGCCCAGTGCTAGATTTCCTGAACAAGTGCTGAGGGGCAAAATTGGGTTTCCCTCTGCTTTTGGATCTATACAGAACTGTCATATTATCTGTTTAAGAGCACTGTCTCATCCCATGCAAGTTTGAGGAAGACTCAGGGTTAGATAGATGGCTAGCAGATCCAGGCAACTGGTGTGGTACTCCTGTGCTGAAGAGTCCAGGTGCCTTGTACAGCCATTCCATGGAGATGAGCACCCCATCAGAGATGTGTCTATGGTGATGGTCACTTGCAGAAGGGGGCCTAGAAGGCCTGTGGAGCAACAGGTTGTTGCGGTTCCACCGTAGGAGAGCGCAGAGCCCTGATTTTTACCAAAACTAGATCTTCCCAGTGCCCTTCCATTTGTGCCCATTACCTTAAAAAGCATGCCTGGAGTAGTTGCATGTGTAATCTAGTGTGTGGCTTTATACAAGGTAATCATCCAACACAGTTCTTAGAGTTTGGGGACTTTGTGTCCAAGAGAAACCACGGCTGTTGGAAGGCAGTCACTCCTATTTAGGATATGCTTTTCCTGTCATGTTCCTATCTGAGCCAAAAAGGGCTGGCTCTGCTGAGGCTGAAGGTGCGATGTTGGTGAACACTAACATGTGGAGCATGGACACTGATGTTCAAGTGTGTGGTAGGCATGGTTTGCTGCTGCTCTTGATAAGCCAACTGTCCATGTATGGGAAGGTATGCATGGCATTTCTGTGCAGGTGCACGGTTGTGCACATTGTTAGCACTCTTGGAATCCTAGTGACTGAACAGTATGCCTTGAATTGGTGGTGTTAGCCACTTTACACAAATAAAGGTAAAAACAATGGGTTGTGTGGAGGGAGGAGGGTGGAAGAGATGTGAAAGTACGCATTCTTCAGATCCAACAGTGACAGTATTGCCTTGGAGCAGCAGGATGACCTCCAACAGGCTGAGCCTGTGAAAGCGTGGAGCGCTGGGGATAAATCTGTTCAATGGTGCGGGGAGTGGCCAAAATGGCGGCCAGGACAGAAGCTTGAGTCAGAGCTCCGACCCGAGCCTACTAGAAAATATCCTGCCGGGCGATCCCGGGCAGCTGCACGGAGCGCGGAGGAGCAGGGGGCCGGTGCGGCACCCAGGAGTGATCTGCTGTCGTCCGTGTTGCCGTGGGAACCGGGCCGCGGAGGAGCTGGTGGCCGTGCCGATGCAGCACACCAAGTAAGGCGGGGCTGACTGAGCCGGCCCCGGAGGATCCCAACCCGGGTCGGCGATCGAGTCCGGGGGAGCGCCCTCCCACCGGATCACGGAGCCTGCTGTGGAGAGTGGGTTGGCGCACTGCTCCCCTTCTCCCCCCTTGTGTTTAAACTGCCGGTGGAGAGCCTTACCGGCTGCCGCTCCACAACGGGAGGAGCGGCATCAGGAAACACCGCCCGACCCGCGGATTGACTGTCTGCAACTGCTGCGGAGCCCCCCTTCTGCCCCCTGCGTGAGGTGGGGCAGGCTTCGGAGGAGGGGGGCTTCCCTCTCCGCCCCCCCCCCCCGACTTTGGCTGCAGGGCGGATCACGTTGGGGCCCCCCCTCTCCTGCACACACGGAGGGGGAAGTGGGGACAAAAATAAACAATCAAATTTAAAAAATAAGAAATAAAAAACGGCGGCACGAACAATAGGGAATAGGGTCAAGACCCCTGTGCAGACCTCGGCGACTGCAGTTGTCAGCTGCCAAAGGTTGAGGTGAAGACCGTGGGCACACCTACCAGCAGGCTGGCAATACCAGAAGCGGCAGAGCAGGGCACCTTTCTCACAGAGAACGCAACACACCACACAGCAGCACCCCATACGGAGAACTAAGGTGGTCGACTGCCCCTGTGTGATCATAAAGGACTGCGAGACCCGAGGTGCTGCAGGCAGAGGGAACTGGAAGATTGTGCTGAAAAATTACCCCCCACCCCGTTTCGAGCGCAGTGAGTACTGTAGGCCGGGCTGGTTCTGATATGCGGGGATCTCAGCTGAGGGCCACGGCGCGCAACCACCCTGCTCCGCTCATTGCGAGCGGCCTTCTAAGTGCACACAATGGCTGGAAGAACTAAATCTGCGAAAAACCAAGACCGACACATTGGGTCATTCCACAAGTGACCAGCAGCTGGCACCGACTCTACAAGCACTGGAAACCACACTACAGGCCCACTCAACCCAATTTGAAAAAGTATTACAAGCAATAATGGACACTAAAACCTCTCTGGAGAGCAGGATAGACTCAGTATCACAAGACCTAAATTTGCTTAGAGTGGACCATCGTAACTTGGCAGAGAGAGTGAAGTCAACGGAATCTGAGCTAAAAGAATTGAACCCCTCGGTCTTGGCTAACCAAAAACTACAACGACTGGATGTAGTGGTAAAAATACTATGGCGCCGCGCCGAAGAGGCGGAAGGCAGATCCCGGCGCAACAACGTCCGCTTCCTGGGATTCCCCGAAAAGCCAACAGCAGAATATAAAAATAATTTTGGAGCAATGGCTGACAGAGGAGGTATTAAGTGGGACTCCGTCGAGGTTTTCCCTCTGTGGAAAGGGCACACAGGGTACCAGGGAGACCCCCGGGTCAACCACCCAGACCTCTGATTGCGAGACTTTTAAATTACAGAGACCGCGACTTAATCCTATAGCAATTCCGCAGCAAAGGCCCATTAGGAGGCCTCAGAAATCAACGCTTATCCAGACTTCACTCAGGAGGTGCAGAGACAGCGCAGTTCATTTGTAAAAATCAAACAACGCCTCCGTGAGCACAACATTAAATACGCCCTGCTGTTCCCCGCAAAGCTGAGTAATATCAGACAAGCGCACCCACGCATTCAACTCTCCCGAAGATGCTTGGACGTGGCTGCACGCCAAGGGCTTGGCGCGAACCAAATCCGGAATAGATGAAGGAGAGGAATGGCTACCCGCCCCAGCGCGGAAGCATGCCAAGAAAAAACCCAAGGGCCAGCCCACTGAACAACAGGCAGCTGAGGAAAGGGCAAAGGCCTTGAAAGAAACTCCTCTGCACACGCAAAACACCTTTGGGGCACTGCGGGAGGCCTCGACGGACAGCCCAGATTCCAATTCCGATTCGACCAGCTCGGCCTCCACGCTCAGTCACCTGCGGGACCGAAGCTCACGCCTCGAACAGCAGACGAACTGTAGCCGTGGGACGCCGGGTGCCCCCTACGTCCTCCTCCTTCTCTTGCCTCCCCCACCACCCCCCCGGCAGAGGGGAACGACAAACCTGCAAGGAGGTACAGATTAACTTTACACGTGCCTGCACGCTGAAGAACTCTGCTAAGGCCTTTGAGAATCCTCTGACTATTCAGCTGCTTCTACTGAAGAGTAGGTTTAATGGCGGTGGCCGTCCTGTCGGGGTGAGGGGGCCGACCCGGGAGCGCCCAGATGTACATGCAGTCTATGGCTGCGGAAAGTTGTGGGCCCCACACGTGAGCCGCAAATGGTCGCTAACATGGCTGCCCCTCAGGTATCCATATGGACGCAAAGTTTGTTATGTATTAATGTGTTTGGTAGCTTGAACTCAGTTAATAAGTTGGGGTTGAGTGTCAGTAGGGGGAGTATATGGGGATTAATAATTAAGTCGAATATTAAAGGTTAACATAAAACACTGGTAATACTGCTAGCGATGTCACATTGGAGTACACACCTAATCGGGCTGGAGGGAACACAAGAGCACACAGACAATAGCTGGGGATACGGACAGGCGCTACACAACACGAAATGGCGTTAAACGCTAATCTCTCTCTGCATAAATATGATATTATTACGTGGAACGTGAGAGGCCTGGGCGCCCCAAGCAAAAGAACCCGTGTATATGATTGCCTCAGACGCCAGGGCGCACATATAGCTATACTACAGGAGACACTGCCTGGAACCTGACTTGCGGGAACTACGAGAAAGATGGGGCAGACAAGTGGTGGGCACAACGTACTCGGCATTCGCCAGGGGAGTGCTGATTTGGATAGCAAGCGGGGTTCCCTTTGGCCAAACCTCACAGACAATAGACCAAGGGGGGCAGATATGTGGTACTAGAGGGGCACCTAGACGGGAAGCAACTGTCAATTGGCATTTATGCTCCCAACAGTGCGATAGTTGAATTTCTGGGCACACTCACCCCAGCATTATTAGCACACCCTGACGCCCCAGCTATCTGTGGGGGCGACTTTAATAGCATCCCGAACACAGAATTAGACAGGTCAACCTCTACCCTAAAAGCAATACCAAATAGAACAGCTAGAAGCCCCTTACTTAATTGGGCGGCAGACATGAGAATATTTGACATATGGCGCACAAAACACCCCCAGCAGAGGGAATACTCATTTTACTCAATACCTCACAAGGTACACACAAGGATAGACATAGTATGGGTGACCCTGGATATCTGCAACCTGACGAACAAGTCAGAATATCTGGCCAAAACATTATCAGATCACTCTCCACTTAAAATAACTCTGAACTGGGGCAGCGGACTCTCGCAGATACCTACTTGGCGAATGCAGGGTGAGGCCCTCCAGGACCAGGCGTTTAGAGAAGGATTAAATGCAGCAGTAAAGCAGTATTGGGAGATCAACAAGGAATCCACCAGCTCCAGAGCGTCAGAATGGGAGGCACACAAGGTCGTAGTCAGGGGGTATTGCATTTCAACCAGCTGGGGAGTTAGGCGCACGCTACACGCGGAAATAAATAAGCTAGAAAAGGAACTGGGGGAAATAGAAAAAGGGGTAGCAAATAATATGACTCCATACACAGCGCTAAAAGAGACACGAACAAAATATAACCAAGCAGACGTCCGCCTTCGACGGCACGATCATAAATACCGTTTAATGCGCCTACATTCAGAGGGCGATAGGTCCGGCAGATTGCTGGCGTGGCTCCTCCGAGAAAACAGTCAGCGATTCCCCCATAGGGACTATAAAGGGATCTGCAGGCAAAATGCTCACCACACAGGAAGAGATTAACGTAGCGTTCAGGGAATATTACACAAACCTATACACCAAACGCACAACATGCACACCTCTACAACTACAGAATTTCCTAGCGGGCTCCCCAATGGCGCATTTATCACTGATAAACAGGCAGACCCGAGAGGCTCCATTGACACTGGAAGAGTTAGATAGAGCAGTGTCGCAGATGCCCAGGAATAAAGCCCCGGGAACAGATGGACTTCCAATAGAATAGTACTCCACATTCTACACACTTGAAGCAGCACTTGCTAAAAGTGTTTGAGGAGGCATGGTCGAACAAAACTCTACCTCCAACATTAAATGAGGCAATGGTGGTGGTCCTCCCTAAACAGGGGCGCGATCCCTCCGATGTTAAATCCTACAGGCCACTATCCCTCCTGAACCTAGACTGTAAAATATTAGGCAAAATCTTGGCTAACAGGTTGGCCCCCCCTAATTCATATGGTGATACATGAAGACCAAAATGGCTTCATTCCAAAACGCAACACCTCCCTAAACATCCGCAGGCTCCTGGGGGTACTGGGCGACACCCCCCCCCCCCCGGAGGAACATGAAGAGATGGTACTGTCGTTAGATATCGAGAAGGCGTTCGACACTCTGGAGTGGGACTTCCTGTTCGCCACTATGCAGGGCATGGGAATAGGGCCTATTTATATACAATGGGTACAGATGCTGTACGCCAGACCACAAGCCAGGGTAAAAACAGGCGGGGTTATATCCCAGAGTTTCTCGATCACAAGAGGCACTAGACAGGGTTGTCCCCTGTCCCCCGTTTGCCATGGCGATGGAGCCGCTGGCTACCCGAATATGCGCTATGCAAGAGAGCTGGGGAGTGGTCAGGAGTGGGTTACACCACAGTATATCACTGTACGCAGATGATGCACTAGTATACTTACGGAACGGGACTGAGATAATACCCTTAGTAATGTCACTCCTGACCGAGTATGGGGACTTATCTGGACTGGTAGTGAACTGGGATAAATCGTGTATATTTCCGCTAACTAGATGGTCACCAGTAAGAAAAGAGAAAGCCCCGACTGGCCGCTTAAAATGGTGCTTCGAAACATTCAAATATCTGGGGGTGCACATATACCATAAAAATGAGGACCTTAGAGATGGGAACCTAGGGAGAGCTCTGACCTCTATGAAGGGATCCCTGCGGTTCTGGACCAAACTCCCACTCTCACACCTGGGCAGAGTGGCAGTGGCAAATATGCTATTGCTGCCAAGGCTACTATATTACTTCGCGGCACTGCCACTTTGGGTCCCGAGGAGCTTTTTCAGAGATCTGAATGCAGTATTGCTGCAGCTCATCTGGGGCAGAGGCAGGACGAGGGTCGCACTCCCCACACTGCAATACCCGCTCGCTGCGGGAGGGCTAGGGGCTCCCAACTTCGAACTTTACTATGCGGCTGCACAGCTACAGTGGATACTGAATTGGTTGCATAGGCCAACACAGGCGGAGTCCATGTGGATCCGGGGGCGGTTAAACGGGACACCACTGATCACATGGTTAATTAACAAAATTCCTAGAGGGGGACTCGGCAACCCACTGATGGCAGTAGCTCACATGTGCTGGCAAAGGTACATACAAAAGGGCCACAAAGCAATTCCATACTCGCCGCTCCTCCCACTGGAATCGATCCCGAGCTGGGTTGACGCAGCTGGACCACACTCACTTAAGCCGTGGACCGAGGCTGGAATAACAATGGTTGGGGACTGCTTTGAGGAAGGGAAACTGATGTCATTTGAGTCCATTCAGGCCCTTACGGCGGTGAGCCCCGGGTACTTCCTGTCCTACTATGCCATAAGCCACCTAATTAAAAGGATGTGGTCGGCTGGGGACGGGGAGCCACCGTGTTCTCCCACGCTGCACCATATTCTGCAATTTGTTTGTTTTGTACATTGCATATGTATATCCTTTACTTTCTTCCTTTTCTCGATCCTGTTGTGCTAGTGGAAACACAATGATAACAAATCCACAAAATCCTTTCAATGTAATTGCATATTCATGATGTAAAGACTTGCATTAAAAATTTAATAAAATATATTAAAAAAAAAAATCTGTTCAATGGTGCACGGTTGTGCACATTGTTAGCACTCTTGGAATCCTAATGACTGAACAGTATGCCTTGAATTGGTGGTGTTAACCACTTTACACAAATAAAGGTAAAAACAATGGGTTGTGTGGAGGGAGGAGGGTGGAAGAGATGTGAAAATACGCATTCTTCAGATCCAACAGTGACAGAATTGCCTTGGAGCAGCAGGATGACCTCCAACAGGCTGAGCCTGTGAAAGCGTTGAGCGCTGGGGATAAATCTGTTCAATGGCTGTAGGTTTAGGATTGACAAGAGGGCACCATCCTCTTTGGGGAGGAGAAATTAGAGTATGTATTGTCTGTTAAGGCAAGTATCTGCTATTTGTGTGTAGCACTTTAACCTCTTCCTGTAAGAGCTGAAGAGGATATGAGCAGAGGACATTGTAACAGGGTGGAATGCTGAGTGGAATGCTGAGTGGAATGGAGTGAAATTCCAGGCAGTACTATTTTTGCTCAATGGAGAACACCCACTGACTTGTGGTGATGTCTTTCTACTGAGAGAAGTACCTCAGTATAACCGCCAAACAGGCAATGTTAACAAGGGGGTTTAAGCATATGCACACAGTCTGTTGCCTGGCTGAGGTGCCTCTAATGGCCAATACCCCTGTGGGCCCCCAGCTGAAAGGTTTAGAGCTTATTTTGGGGAAGTGGAGGAAAGGGGCTTGAAAACAGTTGGTGTAGTTGATCCAGTAGACTGACACGAGACCGCTGAATTAAAGCTACCCCTGGTTTGTTGTCTGCCTAAGAGAGATCTGTGACTAGGAGACAGCAGGGCACTCATGGACTTGATGAGTGTCTTTTTGATGTTTTCGAACATCAGGTTCACCTGTGGGACGAACAGATGTTCCAGCCATTTAAGAGGATAACCCTCTTACTGATGCATGTTAGATTCTGGAGGGCCCCAGGCGCCTTTTGCTACTGTTGAGGCAATCTGAATGTGTTGGCTTTTTCTACTGGACTTCTGCATGGCTTAAACCATTAGGCTCAAGACCAAACATGGTTTTGGACATTACTAAGGTGAAGAATGGGAGGAACTTATGTGCTTGGCATTATTAGCCAATTGACTAGTGATTTCTCGTGGTTAGTACTTCCTGAGTTTATTAATCTTCACATTTAATTTCCCCTTTTTTTTAACTATAGTCATTTGAGTATAAAATGAAGACATCCATATTAGGTACTTACGTGTTTTGTTTGATCACACCACTTGGAATTTTGTTTTGGAGCAGAGCACTATACATTTCCTACTCTTTTGGCTGCATTGTATGTTCACATGGTATTTCTCAGTGCAGCCATGTACCAAGTCCACTCTCCTCAGAGTTGTGGACCCGAGGAAGAGGTATTTTTTATTTTTATTTTTTAAACTTTTGGCTCCAACACCTCTTGCTTCACACAAAACCTATTTTCCTTATATTGTCACAAATACAATTCATTGTCACCTTATTCTCTTTGACATACCTCATTCAGGAAGAAGGCACCATGGCACTTGCTTCGGCTGGGGGATCGGAGGAGAACGGAGTGAAGGAAGGTTTGGAGGGTCCACCGTCACAATCTGTAGTCTGAGGTGTCCTGGCATCGCAGCAGAGTGGGGTTGACTAGCCATGCTTGTTTCTATAAGGGGTTGGGGGATTGAGGCAGTTTCATAGTACCACATTTTGTTCTCTCCCTTGCCCCCTCCCACCTTTTCTCACCCCCCCTCCCCCAACCTGTTGTGTCACCACTGCATTCTGGCCAGGGGTATTTGGGGACTCAGTTCCATTGATTAGTGGTAGGAAATGGTTGGGCAGGAAAGGAGTAGGCTGCAGGTACAGTATTGGATTTACAGCATGTTGGTTTGTTATTTTGCTCTTCATCTGGGGAGGGGGCTGTTATGGTGGTTCATTTGACTTGTGTTTCTCTTGTTGGGGTCTTTGGCTTGTTCTCCCATTGCTGAGCTGTAGCAGACACTGGATCCCTTGAAGAGGGAACGCTGACTGGGACGCACTACCTGGACGACCGCTGGGAGGGGCTTTTATTTTCCACATATTACCCTCATGGCTGATCGATACAATATTACCAGGAAAGTAAGAGGGTTACAGGATTACTTTAAGAGGTTCAGGGTCCATATCTACCTTGGCCATCACAAAGTACAGAAAGCCTTTATCCAAGAAACACATCTCATGGGCTCTGAAACACAAACTCAATAGGAAAAGGCGAGGTCAGGTGTTCTCAGCCTCTTACTCCTCATACACCAATGGGGTTGATAAGTATAGCTCTGGGTGTCCCTTTTAGGCACACATACAGTGAGGAAGATGTGGAGGGACAGTATTTGTTGTTACTGGGCACCTTAGATGCATTGGTAATCACTGTACAGAATTCCTATGCTCTGAATATTGATGGCCAACAATTTTAGAGTAAAATGCAGGGACTTCTGGAGGACCGGATCGCGCATACTATGGGCAAAACATTTTAACAGTATACAGAAGGGCAATGGGGGGGGTATGGGGAGAAATCAGCATCCACCCAGGAAGGGTACCAAACTATTGGTGGTGGGGACACTGAAGACAGCAATGAGTAATCTGGGCCTGATAGATCGTGGTGGACCCTATACATGTGATGCCAGGAATAAATCTATTACTCATTAGCATACAACACCTAGACACGCCTGGACAGGTTTCTGGTAGGAGGCGATTTTTCAGACCATGCACCAATATCGTTGACTTTTCAGTGGGGAGACTCTGGGGGAAACAGGGGACCTGGCGGATGCCTGCTGACCTCCAGACTGACGCTACTGGTTGGGAAAAGTCTTGTAATGCCACTTCAGAATTATTTAACTGAGAAACGGGGTATTGTGGATACCAGAGCAGTTGAGTGGGAGGCCCTAAAGGCAGTGATGAAGGGAGAGTGTAGGGTACAGTCTATAGGGTCTGAAGGAGGTTTGCGGCAGATCAAGGAGCAGAGGCAGGCAGACCTTCAACCAAGTGAGGCAACCTTGGCAGAGGTGCGTGCTTCAATGACAAGAGTGCAGGGAACTGCATAGCACATGGAACACTTTAGATAAGTCAGGTCTGAAAACATAGTCCGCTCCTGAATAGGGAAGGGGAGAAAACAGGTAATCTACTTGCTTGGATTATCAGACGTTAAAAATACCTCCCATACTACATATAAAT
Organism: Pleurodeles waltl; assembly: GCF_031143425.1. Lineage (NCBI taxonomy): Eukaryota > Metazoa > Chordata > Amphibia > Caudata > Salamandridae > Pleurodeles > Pleurodeles waltl. The sequence goes on from NC_090437.1 coordinate 983,102,146, forward strand.
AATAATATACGTGGTGAGCCACAGACTAGGCAACAGGATATTCTGAATACCTTTCTGGAGCACTTCAGGAAGTTATATTGTGCAGGCCCACAAGATGCGGAGGGGAGAAGAGACAGGTTCCTGGCTGGAGTCTGACTTCTCTGGCTACAGCTGACAAACAGGATTTAGAGGAGGAGCTCACAACAGAAGAGATGGAAAACTGCCAGCAAGGCAGTTGGAGCTAAGGCTTGAGGGGAATGGTTTCCCTGTCGGGTTGTTCCCAAACTATTCAGCATTACTTATGGAAAATTGCTATAGGTTTTTTGGAAGCCCAGGGTAGAGAGTGCAAGAAGGTAGCCTCTTTTTGGCATGGTTACCCCCACTTTTGCCTGTTGTCAGTATGTTTTGACTGTTCACTGGGATCCTGCTAACCAGGACCCCAGTGACTGTGCTCTCTCCCTTTAAACTTGGTTGCTTGGACCATAAATACCCCACATTTGGCATACTGGTGCCCCCATGTAAGTCCCTAGTATGTGGTACCCAGGGCAGTGGGGGACCAGGGGTTCCTTATGGGCTGCAGAACGTATTATGCCACCCACGGGAGCCGATGTAAAATGTGTCTGCAGGCTTGCCATTGTAGCCTGCGTGAAAAGGTGCATGCACCCCTTTCACTTCAGGTCACTTGACCAGATCACTATGGTAGGCCTTCCCAGCCCAGAGGGCAGGGTGCGGGTACCTGTGTGTGAGGGCACCTCTGCATGAGCAGAGGTGCCCTTTACAAACTCCATTTCATTTCAGTGTGGGGACGCCATTTTACACGTGTACTGGACACAAGTAACTTCTTATGTCAAGCTACATAATGGTAACTACGAACCTAGGCATGTTTGGTATCAAACATGTTGGAATCTTACCTCACTACTGTTGCCAGTATTGGCTGTATGATTCAATGCACTCTGGGGGCTCCTTAGAGGACCCCCCGGCATTGCTCCTACCACCTTTCTGGGCAGCCCACACTACTACCACCCCTCAGGCTGGTTTCTGCCCTCCTGCTGCTTGCCCAGCTCAAGCCCAGTAAGGCAGAACAAAGGATTTCCTTTGTGAAAGGGGGGGGGGGGGGGGGGGGGCAACACCCTCTTCCTTTGGAAATTGGTGTTACCTGGCTTTTGAGGGGTAGCCTCCCCAAGCCACTGGTATGCTTTGAAGGGCACATTTGGTGCTCTGCTTGCATGAACTAGTCTACCAGTTCAGGGACCTCCAGTCCCTGCTCTGGCACGAAACTGGACAAATGGCAAGGAGAGTAACTCACCTGCCCATTACCACCCCAGAGGTGGTGCCCAGAGCTCTTCCAAATGGCCCCTTAATTCTGCCATCTTGAATCCAAGATGGGCAGAGGGCTCTGGGAGCATCAGAGTGGCCAGGTCAGGCAGGTGACGTCACAGCCCCCTCCTGATAGGTAGTCGCCTGGCTAGGTGACCAATCCTACTTCCAGGGCTATTTGGGTTCTCCCTCTTGGGTGGGTCATCAGATCTGACGTGCAAGACTCCAACAGGAATCCCCGGCAACGTGTACTTCAGTCACTGGAACCGCAACTGGACTCAACAGGAACCTACAGTCTGCAGCTACAGCAACAGCAACGCCTCTGCTCTGCAACATTGTTTCTCCAGCAAGTCTTCAGCCTGCACAAGAAGCAAGCAGGAATCTCCCTTGGAGTGCAGGAGTCACTTCCCTGCATCTGCAGGAACAAACTGAAACGATGACTGGCTGCGTGGATCTCCTCCCATTCTGAACTGCGTGGATACTGCATCATGGGTTATGGTCTGGAGTGGTCTCCTCTGCCAGCTTTGGTGAAGGTAAGCCCCTTGCCTTCCCAAGCAGGACAGTACCCCCATGCATCACATCTCTTGCAGCTCCAAAGGCTTATCATCCCCTCCAAGGGATGTTCAGGCTCTGTATAGCCCCTGCCCCAGCACTCTTCCCTGTGCAGTCCTCTGCGACGTGGGACCTCTCTTCAAGTGTGCTGCGTGGGCCTCTCTGCAACTCCTGGGCTCCGTATCTGTGTTGGTCTTCTATGGGGTCTGACTCTTCTTCTCTGGACTCTGCACTGCTGAGGGTCACCTGGGACTCTTCCCTTCACCGCAAACCACCCCCATCTCCCCCCCATGCGGGGAGTTCCCCTTGGGCATTGCTGGTCCCCGGCAGCTCCAATTTGGCACCAACCACAACATTTGCCTTTGTCAAGGCTTGTTGGTCGTTTTTCCACACCAGACTGACTGCACTCTGGTACTTACCTTAGTTATTTCCTAGTTCCTCCAGCTCCCCTCTACCAATTCCACTTCCTTGGTTGGGGACCAGACTTTCATATTCCACTTTAGTATATGGTTTAGTCCCCCTCCCCAGGCCTTCAGCACTGCCTATTGCTTTTAACTGTTTTCCATTGCTTTTTATGCCTATTTGATTGCTAATGTACAGACAGTAATATGTTTCCTTACCTCCTATTGGAGAATTGCCTAATTAGTAATTTAGTATTTGTGTCACTAAAGTACCTTTATTTTTGTAACACTATGGTTCTTTCATGTGTATAAATGCTGTGTGACTACACTGGTATTGCAGGAGCTTTGCACGTCTCCTAGATAAGCCTTGGCTGCTCATTTACAGCTACCTCTAGAGAGCCTGGCTTCTAAACACGGACTACATTTCACTAATAAGGGGATACCTGGACCTGGTATAAGGTGATAATACCTTAGGTATTCGCCACAAACCAAGCCAGCTTCCTACAGACAGCATTTTCATGAGAAAATGAACCACCAATCACCAATGAACACCCTTTGTTCCCCGTAGCTAAGCCGGACCATTCATACATAAATGTCTTAGATTATAGACATTTAAACAGTCCCACATGCACATCTGCTACACAACATGCACACAGCCCTCAAATTAACTACTGTGGATATTTCTAACAGTTTGACAAAATATAGCAGCTGAAAACAGGGATCTGACTGCCTTCAGTGAGCTAGGCTCGCAAATAAAATTTTGCAGACTCCCACAAGGGAGTATGAACAGTCCTGGACGGTTCTCAGCACGTGTAACATCTATACTACACAACATTGACCAGAGGCATTATCCTATGTAGATAACATTGACCGAACAGATGACGTCCTGGTCACATACCTAAAGGTGGGCTACAATGTGGTGGGTTTTGCAGAAATAGGCTACAAATTTAATTTCAAGTAAATAAAAATTGCCCCTCTGTGTCCCGTTCTTGGTATACCAGTTATCCGATGAAAGGAGCCTGGCGTCCCTCTTCTTAGAAAAGGGAACACAATTGCAACCACCCAATGGTATATAAAAAAAATTAAAAAAATACAATCATTGTTGGCCTCTTTCAATTTTGGCAGAACATACATCCCAGATTATGCAGAATGCATAAAGCCACTATCACTTGCTACGTCCAGACTGGTGAAGTAAATATTGCATGGTTGAACACATTTTCTCAGAGCATTACAGCAGACATGCTTGAGGCAAAACATCTACATACATGTAGAACACAAACTTGGTCATCAGAGTAAATGCTGGTGCCATTGGGTTCATCTATGTAACAATCAATTAAAGAGATATTGTCCCCACAGCATACAAATCACATTTGTATTCAACAGCCGAACAACGCTTTGCTCCCACTGAGAAAATTCTGACTGCTGTTCAGATGGCTGTCATAAGACATCTGGCCCAGAGTAAAACGCATTGCTGTGACCCCAAAAGCAGTCTTGGAGGCTGGGACAAAAGCTAGTGCTCCAAACGCAAAAGTATTGCATCCACGTTGGAGCCATTGGGCCACCTCTGACTGCCACGGATGTGGATTTTGTTTTTGATCCAAAACGTCAGGCCCAAGAGTTCCATCACTATGAACTTGAATACCCAACACCTACAAACAGTTTGTCTCTTGATCAATATCAAATGATTATCTATACTGATGGTTTAGCGCAACCAGCAGTAGGCACCAGACAATAGTCTGCCGCTTGCGTGGCTGTGAGTGGATTCATGAGAGATGGTGAGTTCCAGCCACAAAACATGTATACCCTCATGGACTGCACTGCACAATTGGCAGAGCTTAAGGCTCTATTACTGGAACATATGGACCCTGAACATCTAACATTCATTGTGTGTGATTCGTATTATTGTGTCCAGTCCTTAAATGAGTACCTGTGTTAGTGGCACCAGAATGGCTTCAGAGATTCAAAAGGAAGACTAAACAGACTTCTGTGGGGGAAGGTAACCAAGCTAAAGGAGATGGGCCATCAATGTGTAGGAATACACGTTGCAGAAAACACTTTGGCTGATCAAGCAGCCAAGTCAGCAGTAGCCACAGCTTCTGTTGCTGCGATTACTCATTCTAGGAGGAGGTTGGATGATGAAACACTGGCTGCTGTGAAAGCTTCAGCAAGCTCTTGCCAAAACCATATCCCGCCAAATATTCCTACCATCTAAACACTCAAAATGTTGCATTTACAATCATACCAGGGGTGGGTGATCATGTAATCCCTAAACAAGACCAAAGATTAGATCTAATAAAAGCAGCCCATGAAGGCGTTGCTTCTGCCAATGCAGGTGTGGCAGCTACAATTTAAATTATTGCCAAAACGCTATTGGTGGCCAGGTCTATACAAACAGATCAGACAGTAGGTTATCTGTTGTGACATCTGCCAACAAATAAGAGTCCACTAGGAAACACCCACCACAGACACTCCTCCTAATTTCCAACAAACCCCCTACAGTGTGTGTGTACCTGGACCACTATAGTCACCTAGCACCTGATGGTACATACAAATACATCTTAGTCGCTGTTTCGCCCTCCGGAATTCTTATATGGCCACAATGATCAACAGACACAAACTGTTAAAGTTTTGCAAATCTTCAAATAGGGAGAAAAATAATTGTGCTGCGCCACGATATGGACCAGGGCCCTGCTTTTGCCTCAAGGGCATTCAGAGACACCATAGGGAGTATGGGTGTCCAACTCCATTTCTGGTCTCCCTATTACCCTGAAGGAAATGCAGTGCTGGAATGGAAAAAAACATGACTTAAAGCAATCCTTTACAGCAAGGGTACTAGGTACAGGTCGTAGTTGGCTTAACTACCTATATGGAGTCCTGAGAGCACTAAATCTGCCAGGAAGGTTCTTGGGAGGGTGGATTTCATATGATGGTCTATTGAAATACCCATCCATGTCCCAGATCTTGATTGCCCTGGCACAGTAGCGGCAGACACCTTTTGACAAATTAATGGGTCACTGTTTTGCAGGAATTATAACAGTTCTGTGATGAACTTACCTGCATGTGCCACCACCCTGGGATTGAGGGATTCATCAACATCCACTAGTTGGATTCCAAAAGTTGGGATATAGTGCGTAAAAAGACTGCTTGGGGGAGGGAAAAAAACAAAGGGGGAATTGGTTCCATGCCTGGGAACCAGAATGGCCATTCTACCACCACTGCCTGGTTCCAAAGAAAACCACTTTGTATCAATTGACAATGTCAAGTTACACCATGTGGCCAGCCCTACACAGTAGGCCACGAGGACTCCGGGGCAGTTCCTTACCCCTCACTGCCAGTCGGGATATGCTTCTTCAAAATTTAACCAATAGTGCTGAGACTTTCGAGCTTAGGGAGGTAGGGAAATGAACTTTCATTATTACCTCTCTAAATCAACAAGATGTCCCAAGTTATGAGTTATTTTTCTCTAACTCCACACAAACGGATGGAATCTTACTACGAACCACCAGAGGATACATCTGCCAATTCTTCTCAGACACCAGCTCCAGCTTTTTCATGAAATGCTTCTGGATATTTTGCAGACATCAATAATTTTTCAGATTCTTCAACTGCATCTGTATCAAGAGCATGTAAGCTATTTACTTGGCTTGTAACTATCCGATTCATCTATGGAGTTATCTATGGGTCCTGTTAATTGTGCTTGCCCTCCTTCTTTGGATAGGGTTCTTGGTTTTCTTTCTGCTGATACATGGGCACTATCTTTCTGAACACACTGCTGCGGAACTGGTGAATGAGGTTTTGAAACATTACCTACCCTCACATAAGTTCAGAAGAGATTTCTCCCTAGTGAACATTTCAGCTATTCTGATTCCTAATAGGATTGTTTGGGATACAGCTCCTTTTGATATATTTGGACCGACAACTGATATAAATTCCATATATATTTAAAGTTTCAAGGATGGCATAACACCTGAGGTGGTTTCTGATTGGGATATGAAAACAGTTGATGCTATGTTTTTTGAGCTTGAATACTATACTTTGTTTGAAAGTGAAGATGTTTACTAAAACAGCAAATTATGAGGAAATGTTCTGTTACCACAATTTTGCTCATCATTTTATAAATAAAACCAGCACGCTGAGAACGGTTTACAATTACAATGGGAACACTGCCAGTGGGGAGATCTAAAACATATAGAAAAGTTTGCATTTTTAACATCCTGCCCAGTAAAATATACAGAGTATTATTTACAACTGCCTCCTATGAAATTGAAGAATGTCCTGTGAACCAACACCAAATTCATTTATTCTGATTCTTTTGTTTCCCAGTTGGCTACTGTAGGCTATGAATATTTTTTTAAGTCAATTGACTTAGTGTGTGTGTGGGGAATTAGAAATTGGCTAATAGAGTGATGGGAAGCATTGCTTGGAGCAGGTCTTATTCCGTCGCAAATTATACTTTTAAATGAAACTGTGCAACAAACAGGTTGTTTAGGCTTAGTAAAGATTAAGGAATTGAATGCGCCCAGTACAACGCCACCATCTAAATTTGATAAATGGCAAAAGATTTTAATGTCACTGAAGAACAGCTCAAAGGGTGAGTCCCAAATGGAACATTCAATTCAACACTTTCAGGTCCAAACGGGTGGTTAGTGTGGCCAGTGGACACAAATGGTTGTCATTCACAGTTTGTAAATTCACAGGAGGTTTTAGAGCAAGTAGATCTGACCCTCGTTATCTCGCAACACACCAGTATCATACCCACATACCACATACAGCGTGTGCAAACTATGTCAACCATGATTGAAATCTTCCACACTATTTCCGGGGACCTGTTTTCTGCATTTAACTGGACACAAAAGCAATAGATAATGGCTAAGAAGCAACTTCTATTATGTTAAACATTAAATAGTTAGAAAAGTTGCCTTTCACTGTGGCTGAAATACCATCTGCAGTTTGGTTAATTCACTGGGTTATTTTTCTGCCCATTTCAACACTTCAGTTCATCTCGTGCTTGAAGTACATTCCTGTAGGCAGATTTGAAAAACTAGGAGATAGATGCATTCGTGACGTGTGGGAGCTACCCTTTACGCACAAATGTTGATCTTTCTAAGCAGAAAGAAATGCAAGACTTATGTAGCCATTCAATGATTTGTAACCAGTTCTCCTTGCATGGATAATGTAATGCTTCAGCTGCTAATTTAGCTTGTTATCCGAAGGGTATTCCTGTACCTTTTATTCATCCAGCATTCCAGGTGCTCTCGAATGGGAGTTATGTGCCTCTGAACGGAGAAAGCTCTAGTAGAATGCGAGTCGGAATTGCCTAAGTAGTTTTGGTCGCCCAAACTGTGACTTGTAGCAAAAGTGTGTTTAACAGTTGGAATTGTACATTTAAGACAGCAGGTTCTGGTTTTGTCAGCAGCTTCCAGTCCATTAGGCATAATACCTTCAGTCATACACTGAATATTGGAGTATTCTGGGGGATTCCCTAGAAAAAAATAATTAAAAAAAAAACTTCAGCATTTGTTGGTGATATCTTGCTGTTGCTATTTTTTTTCTTCACAATGGCTGCCCTATCTCAACAAGGACTGGTGGCGTGAACGCATGATGCAGTATTTTGGAGCACCACGCCAGGAAGAAGTTGAGTCCAACTAGTCTTTGTCATTCAGACCGGTTCAGAACTGCATGCAGCCTGTCTTTAGATGTTTGTGGTGCCCATTCAGACATGCACTGAAGTGTGTGTTGCTATGCAGCAGCTCGTACCTTCTTTGCACGCAGGTCTGTTGATGTTCTTGATGAGGTTTCATTACCAGACATGCATTTTGAGATTGAGGTTGCTACGATAATCTCCCTATAAGCCGCCCTCTCTGGATTAAGTGGCTCCCGGAGCTACACCTGGCACTTCACAGGATGCTGTTGGCTCAGCCGGAGTTATGACTGAGGCAATGGAACAGGAGTGCTCCCTCGCTTTCAATGTCAACGAACTGATTAATTTGTCACCTGTGGAAGTGTAATCTTTCCTGAAATCAATAACAATTGACACTGGTGATTTTTTTTAAAGGATCATGATTGTTGATGGTCTGACATTTGCCCTTAATTTGATGGAATATTTTATTTCAACTTCAAATTTAAAAGGTAAATTTAGGCTTGATTTTGGTTTGTCCTGCTTGTCAACATGGACATTTTTATCTCCTTTTATGCACATTTTTATCTTGATTTTAATAAGAATTGTTGTAGGCAGTGATTTTTAGCAATAGATTATATTTTTTATAGACCTTGGCACTCTCGAACTGGCAATGGGGAGGGTGTTGAGGTTATTTTAGCGTTTATGTAGGCACATTTATTTCAGCATGGGTCAGAGGCCTGTGCCCTCTTCACCTAGTCACTTGTCATTTGTCATTTTATTCCTCTTATTTTTGCAATGCTTCATTTTAGTGGCGATGTTTGATTGTTTTAATCAGTTACCCTTCCATGCAGAATTTGTTATTCATCTGTGCACAACATTTCATCCTGTTCTCACTCCAAGGCTGCACACAATAGTTTAACAGGTATTGCCGGTCCAGAAAGTACAATACCCTACACAGAAAAATGTGTAGTCACATCAGTGCAGTTCTCAGAACAACAAGATGTTTCATTATAAAACATGCCACCTTTACCATCTTAGAGTGGGACATTTCAGTCAGCCTGTCATTTCATGCTGAACACTGTTGCAGTTTCTGTTGAAACCTCACGCTTCCTCTTTGTCTACGTGGGAGGACTCCCAGCAGACTAACAGACCTCTTCTTTATGTCTGAATACAGGTATGAGGATAAGGGCTTCCTTCCCTGGAATAGACGGGCGGATTAGGGGTACCACTGCTATTTGCTCTCATGTAGCAACTTAGGTATGTAGGTAGGGATATTATGTACACTGCTGTCACAGTAAGGTTGGACTCTTCCTGTGTTTCACTTCCCTGGCCACTGCTGTAATAGTGTTGTGTTTCATTATCCTCATAATCGCAATGCATGCCTTTTATATAGTACACAGTTGCTTCAATAAAACCTGTTGAACCAAAATCCTGCTTGTTTGCCTTTGCATGTTCGAGACTTGTATATCTGAGAGAAAGGGCTATGATCCGTTTCACCACGATTTCCCTGCAGAGTCTTAGAATGTCATGCAATAGGCTGCCACAAATCACTTTTACTGGTGAGGTGCTGATTGCAAGCCAAAAGGTTTAGAACGACAGCGGTCACATGGTGTGGGATCAGATTCCACCCTCACACTCAGTAGTGCTCCTGCACAAAATCCAGCAGTCTGGTTACTACAAGTGTATAAATATATACAACAACAAAAAGGCAGATCGGCTCCTCTCCTGCAGACACAGGCTCCCAGCCTGCTCTGCATTAAATCCAAACGCTGCTATTGAAGGCAGCATTATGATTGAATGGAGCGCCCAGCGAAAGTCTCTGCCTGCCGTCTCCAACCCAGCAATGCACTGCCTGCGTTGCTGGGTTAGAGAGAGCCCAGTGAGCATGTGCGTTTGTGACGCCCCACCATAGCGGAGGAGCTGCTCCTGCTGGTTAAACAAAACCTTTGATATCCGGAGCATGGATGCCAGATAGAGCTTTCCAGTAATTCACGCATCAATACTGGACTATGTCCTTCTATACAAATCTAATGAGCAAGTTAAAAATGAATGTGTAAAGGCAAAATCTAGATTATCTCTATATATCTACACACACACACACACACACACACACACACACACACTGTGGGATGGTGCACAGCAGAAGGCACAGGACCCGCTTAACATCCAGAAAGATTCTTCGCCACACCCAAAGGAAAAAGCAGCTTGCACTCCAGGAAGTGTGTTCCGTGAAAGTTTAGTTAACGCAGCTGACGAAAACCTGGGGGTCGAAATGCATCAGACGCTTTAATTAAACTTTCACGGAACACACTTCCTGGAGTGCAAGCTGTTTTTTTTTCCCCCCTTTGGATGTGGCAAAGAGACAGAACACAAGAAGGTCACAACCAGTTTCGAACTAAACTTCCAAATCCAGACCATTACAAACTGAAAAAAGTCTGTAGAGACGCAAACTAATTAACTTTTTCTAAAAGTGGGGAAAAAAAGGTGGGCGACAGCATCACAAAACTGGTCACAGCAGCAGGCACCACTGAGGCTCTTAAAACAATGATGGCAATGAAGGGGCATTTGTCCTTTAGGCAATGCATTTTGCAACTGTCCTTTGCTGATCAAGGCATCTTACTTTCTATACCATGCTGAGAAAAAAAAACAAAAAAAAAAAACAAAAAAAAAAAAAACACCCCCACACACACAAACATCTACTAAACACTTACTTGACATATGATATCTTCTACACGGTAGGGATTGAAAGATTTTTGACAAGCTCTACAAAACTGCCGGAAATAAACCTGTGAACGAGAACAATGGGGATTATTACTGCATTTGTTTTTGATAATCAGAGTGACACATGGTAGAGTACTTACCTTGTTTGTTCCCTGCACACACCACACGTACGCACTCTCCCAGCGGATATTGCACTCTTTGCAGTGGTAAAAGCCATATTTCTGCTCCAGAAACTGAAACAATGACCAGAACAGCATCAGCTTAAGAAACAAATGAAAACCAACTGCCCCAACAGTTCACACTAAGCACATGCCCCCATCAAATAAGGCTGCATTTACTCAAACTGTACTGTACCACTACAGATTTACCTGTAAGTGAACATCAGTTGTAAGGTAAGCGTTGCTCTTTTTCCATCATCTCAAACATCGTAGGCTTAATGAAGAAATTTGCAAGTTTAATTAAACATGTCTAAAGTAAATTAAGCTTACTCACTGCTCATCTTTACACAACAGTATTAATGTCCCTAACTTGGTTAGGTTTGACCACACAATCCCACAGAAACGTCAGTTTAAAGGATAGATGTATATCCACTTGTTTGGCCAGTCGTAGCCCAATAAATCCTCCAGTCTATACTTAATAACTTACAATACTGACTACCAGAGATTTCTCTTAAAGCTAGGATCTGTTCACACCATCAGTCTATCCCTTCCAACTGAACGTTTCCATCTAGCACCAATGTCATTTGAAACACCCCTCCCAATGCCACATCCCTAAAAGGTCATGGATATCCTACTCCCCTCTAATCCCACCCCCAACCACCACTCAGTCTGACACTTGCAGGATACCCAGTGATTCCTTCATCTTCTCTCAGGTTTCTTCCCCTGCAAATACCATCTACAAAGGTCCATTATTATCATCCACCCCTGCAAGGCACCTGGTCTACTGACAAAGCATTTTTAGAACACAATTGCCAGAGAACACCGCAATAAAAAGAAAAGGAACCTAGTGTGTGAGTAGTCCTGGAATAGCTCAATCGAATTTCAGCACAACCATTTTCAATATACATGTCAAAACGCATTTCCCCATCACTTCCCAGTGCAAACTAGCTGCAAATTTCAGGGTTACACCATTATGCCAGGCAAGTGAATCCATGGCTCCCAAATCTTGAAGTTTGTGTTCCATGGGGTTTGTATACTAATTTCTCCATTGCTTCACTTGAATTCATCCCATTACCCTTTCTGCCAGTGTAGGGGCTCGAGTATCTCACCAGTGGCAGGCGATGTCCCTCTTCGCCAACATGTATTCTATAGCAATGAGTATTTGAGTGGTCTGCGGCACCTCCAAGTCATCCATGACACCCAACTTTGGGGTCCAGTACCAGACCGTCGGTGGCTTTGCTTATGGATGACCCGGTACTTGTTGATGATTGGGCATTCCCAGACTACATGAAAGGAATAGCCCCATGTGGCACCACAGTGGCCCCACAGTGGGGGCAGGCAGACTAGAGGCTCAGACCATTTGCAACAGGCCATCTGGCGTGTTGCAGAATTTAGATTGGATGCAGTAAAAGTGCTTAGCTATAGCCAGTACCTTGAGACATTGTCTCAACCCACTCATTGTCCCAGAGTATCCCCAGATCTGCCTACCAACGAGCCCCAAAGGTCCCCAGGGGATTGGGACATTGTTGATCAGTGCTTTATACAATCTGGAGACACCGCTTTTGCCTAGGGTCTCTATTATCAGATGACATTCAGTGGGGTTGAATTCCAGGATCGCTTCAAGCATAGTTAGGTAGGTGTCACAGACGTACTTTAATTGTAGGTATTTATAGAATTGTGATGAATTGAGCTGAAAGTCTGTAGTTAATTCCTGAAAGGACAGAATGGGACTACTCACCCATACGTCGCCCAGGGAACGGATGCCTATTAAGTCCAAGCTCACAAAAGCGAAGGCGCTTCGCTGTCTCAGAAAGATTTGTGCCCGGACAGTCGTGTTGCTGACCTTGTTTTGGTCTGCCATTTAATGTGCCTTAATGCAGCACGTCAAAGTATAGGAAGGCATGCGATCTGGGGGAGGGAGTGGGGGGGAGCAGGATGAGGATACCATGTGGTCAAACTATAGAGTTCCAGCCTCAGCATGGGATCTCCCTTATTGGCATAAAACCAGTCATTTATCGGTGTCATGTGGGATGCCCAAAACTATAACTGGATTTTGTCCTCTCCCAGCCCTGTCTTTTAGGCGGTTTAATGGCATTTTTCATAGCATCTGCACCTTTAACTTTGGGAAGAATGAGCTTGCCAGCACATATGGGAAATGTTGAAGACTGTATAGGAAGAGTGGATGGGTTACTTTTTTTTCTTTAAAAAGCCTTTGACCCCCGTCTTGCTATAGAATTTCCATTAGGTGGGGAATCGAGCGGTGAGGGAGCTGGATGTAAAAGAGCATATCTTCGGCATAGAGAAAGACTCCACACAGATCAGTTCTGTTAAGGGCTCCAGGGCAAATAGCAGTAGTACCAATGGGAAACACTACTTGGGAAAGGCAGCAGACAGACTCCAGCTGACGTGGACCTGGCCTAAAAATCAGTATAAAGAGTGCTAATCCAGAAGAGAAACCGGGGTCCAAAGTGCATCTTACAAGAACGGCCAGAAGACCGGGCCAGTGCATTGTGTCAAAGACCTGCTTCTGTCTACCAGAAAAAGAACTAACCCTTCTTCCAATTCATCAGACCGGGCCAGAGCCGGATGAAAATGGCGGAAACAGTGTCTGGTGCTCCCGTTGGGCATGAAGCCATTCTGGTCTGTATGGGCCAGGTAATGTATCGCCCATGCTAGGCGAGAGGCCAGTACCTTGTTGAGGATTGTGGATACCACATTAATTAAGGAGATGGGGCTATAGGAAGTACATTCTACCAGGGAGTTTTTTGGCTTGAGTATCACCGTTACAGTCACCCCTCTAAGGTCCCAGGGAAACATTTGCTTTTCAAAAAAGATAATATATGCACATTCCCATAGTCTTCTACATGTACAAATGACTGAAGGTGCTCATACTCTAAAACACATTGTTGCCATAATGTGTATTACCAGAATTCTATACAGTAAGCCAGTAGCATAAATCAGAAGAAAAAAGGATTGGTGGAGCACACAAAATAATCAACTATATAAACAATTCAAAGACCAGTTGGGTCTTAAATACAATATTAGGAATTTCCATGGTTTTCAAAATCATATTATGAATTAACTACAATGGTGTTGGTGCTCTTATCAGAATATACAATGGGTTAACTTGTGATCTTAGATATGCAACACTGTCTAATAGTTGTCTATCAATTTCCTTAATATAATCCATTATATTCAAAATGACAATGTTGCCCCCACCCCCCCTGTTGGCTTCCTTGATCACTATGTTATGATTATTGCCAAGTTCTTTCAAGGCCAGTCTCTGTCTATTAGTTACATTGTATGACTTTTGAAAATGACCTCTTGATCTGCTTTTGCAATTTGTTAAATGTCATTTACTAATCTCCCAAGCGTATCTATAACATTGTTACTCAGTAGTTTGGGAATAAACATGGACTTGGGTTTAAAACCACTGTAAGGTTAAATCCTGAACATTTTTTAAATCCTCCAACAGATTTTGTATGTCAAAATTAAGATCCATATCTTCCAAGGTGAGTAAAAGCTAGATATCCATAATATCTTATTGTGTAAGTGCTTATTTTGTGTGCTCCACTGATCTTTTTTCTTCAAACATTTGCTTTTCCCAGGCATCTTCATACAATGCCCAAAGGTGCGGGACAAGTAAAGGGGAGTATCGCTCGAACAGCAACAGGGGGAAATCCATTGGGGCCTGCTGAACCTCTTCCTAAGAGGAAATGATCAAGCTCCACTCCATCTGCGGATGGAAGTGCCTACATAGGGAGGCCCATAATTATAGTGTTCAGTCTCTGAAGGGGGGCTGCTGGTGGGCATAGAGATCATAATACTCTGCAAACTTGGCTGCTATGAGAGTCGTGGATCAGATAATTTCTCCTGTGGAGGTCTGCAGCTCCATGACAGCACTGCAGATACTGCATGAGTTAGCAGGCCAAAAAAGAAAAAAAGCAGGATACCTATCTTATCCTCAGTGTTATGCACTACTGGTGCCAATTTGAATCATACCAACTACCTTTTGTCTTCTGTAATGAGCTTTATATTTTGAATAAACCTTCATGGTTGAGTTTGAATTTTGTCTTACTAAGATTCTTTATTTGCTCAAAGGCCCCTCCATCCTTTGGCACTCACATGGTCCCAGATGCTGTGCATCGGCTCTCTGAATTTATTAGTGCAAAGTGCTGATACTGCTCAACTTATTACCACCTCCTTCCCAAAGGAAATACTCAGTACCATTCTTGCTCAATCATGACCTTCTGATTCACCCAGACCTGCCAGTTTCCCGATCTCCCTCTAACCATTGGCGGGGGGGGGGTGAGGAGACTGGCAGCGGGAACTGAAAATCCTACCAACAATGTATCTGCTAAATCCAATTGTGTTTTCTTCCTCTGCCTTTTGATTCTTTTCAGCTGCTCGAGTCGTCACATACTTGAAAGACTTCCATGTCACAGCTGGCAGCCAGCCTTGTGTCATAACAGACTTTCAGCCTACACAAACCAGGCTGGGACTTCCCCTTCCCCCTCAAACTTTATACTGTTTTTTGAAACGGAGTAAAACAAAACAAAGAAGCTACACACTGCGAAAACAATAGAAGGGTGGGGGGGGGGGGGGGTGAGTCAAAAGCAAAAGGGGAGGAGGAAATGGCAGAAAAAGGCAGTCTGATGGGGAAGAGTGCAACGAAGAAAAACATCACATCAGAGAAAAACATCCTTGGTGTTAGGCAGCCTACATAGAATACAAAGCACAAACTGTGGGAAGGAAGTATCAGCCAACATCGTCATGCTCCACAGCAGAGTCTAATGGTAGGAGATAAACTCCAATACTCTGCCATCTGTCCTTAGATCTTGAGGTAAATGGCTGTAGGGATGCATAAATTTCACTGGTGGTATCACAGTACAACATATCCTGCAGCCAAGCTGTTAGTGGGGACTACGCTGTTGTCCCAATAGAGACCGACCTATCATTTAGTCAGAAGCAGTGCAATAGCAGTAGAGCAGTGTAGGGTAGGGGCTTAACATATCCCCGCATGGTCATCATAGGGTCTGGGTAGTGTGTCTGTTCTAGCATGAGACAGGGTGGAAAAGATCTCTTCACCCCCAACAGAATTTGACCCGTGCACCAAGTGGCAAAATCCATTTTACATTTAAGGCAGTGATGTGATTTAGTGGGGTTAAGGCGCTAGTGGTTATGTACGCACAGAGTAAATATTTATAATGTAGTAATTTGTGGGGATGATTATTTGAGATATGCCTAGTTTGCGTATAGAAGAAATATCAGGATTTATCCAGGATAAAGAGCTCCAAATCACGTTCCCAAGCAACTCTGGACTTCACTGCGCTGCAATTGTAAAGGAGTGTGGCAGAGTCCGAACATTAATCAGCAGCTATCTGGGTGGAAATAATTAATGCGTGGGAAAGGAAATCTTTAGGTTCTTCATGGTAGGTAGGTAGGTATCGTGCTCTGCAAGCCGTGGAATACAACATTATCCGTGTTAGGCCTTCCCATTCCAAAGTGGAAATTATTTTCAGAGTACTATTTACATATCACCCACAGCACACAGCTAATGTAGGTGAGGGTTGTACTATACATTCCCGGGTGAGTGGAAGCCATGGGTTATTTGTGAGGGGCCTGTGGAGAGTATAGGGCACCCCAGCCCAAATAACACAGAAGTTCAGGTTTGAGATATGGTATCCTAGGATCTGGGTGATCCCAATAATATGCAAAGTGTGACTGAGTCACTAAGTACTATAACTGTATATCAGGAACCCTGAAACCACCTCAGTAATAGGGGAGTATCAGAGTGTCACATACAAGGTCAGCGGCCAGCCCATATAAGCCATATTAGCAGTCCTAGCAGTGTAGTACAAAAAACATAAAATAATAATCTTCTCTATATATCTATATACATACACACACACACAAATTATGGAAGAACCACCATTTTGATGATGGCAATGTGCCCGGCCATTGCCAATGGCAATTTAATCCAGCGTTCTGGCTTGTCTATAGCACGGCCATAGTAACAGCGTATTCCGGGTTTAAAAAAAGAAGAAAAAAATGCTCAGGTAATTGGGGGAATCCATGCACCTTTGCAGTGGATAGTCGAAGACACACGGAGTACAATGGCCTCCATCAGTGGAAATAGCTCCGATTTGTTTGTTGACTGAAATTAGAAAAGTTCCCAAAGCATATCACCTCCAGGACTGGGTGGGGGGGGGGGGATTAATTGGTAGAGAGGCAAATGACAGGGAATGTTTACATTGGAGGCACCTGTCCAGGTGACATTCTTGAAGGTGCCCGACAAGGATAAATAGGAGAGGGGAGAGCAGGCAGCCCTGTTGGGTACCTTTTATTAGGGGAAACGTTTGAGAGCATGCCATTTATTTTAAGGTGCGCCAAAGTATATTTATAGTGTAGCATAAGGTGGTCTCTAAAGCCTTTGGAAATTCACAGTTTAGTTAATATGGTGTGAACGAACAGCCATTCGAATGAGTCAAATGCTTTTTCGGCATCTACTAAGGCAACCGCCGCAAGAGTGGTGGGCGAGATCTGATTTATTACCACAAATGCAGTGCGAAGATTGAGGTGCAACTGTGTGGGACAAATCCAGATTACATGGAAGAAATTATACGATCCACTAAAATGGAAAGGCGTGTGGCTATTACTTTGACCAATGTTTTGTGTCATGGTTTAGAAGTTTTATTAGTCTGTAGGAAGTGCAAAGGTGGGGAGACTTGCCAAGCTTGAGTAGTAAGGTAATGACAGATTCTTGCAGCGTGGGGGGCAGTGTGCCCATTTCACGACGATCTCCAAAAGTTTCAGGATCAAAATGGACTTCTATGCCTTGTAGAAGTTTTCCTTGAAATCATCCAGCCCCGGGGCCTTGGAGCCACTCAGGGCATCAATGGCGTGTGATATTTCCTCACAGGTAATGAGGACAGCCAGGAACTGCTACAGGCCAGTCTCAAGCCAAACTATGGATCTCTCAGCTAAATATTCAGCCAGGGCTGAGTCACTCACCTACGCATGAGGTGTATATATAGTTGTGTGTAATAGGTTGCAAACGAGTCTACAATGGTGGCTTTGTCAGTAGTGATCGTGCCAGCAGCCTGCAGGAAGCATGATATGGCAGCCAAAGGAGCTGAGCCAATGTGCAACTGGGACTTTCACCCTCGCCATACCTGCATACTTTAAGCATATTTGAGTAAATAGGTCACCTCTCGCACAGCCAGGTCTCGAATTTCATGCATGTGTGGATCTGTTGTATAGATGTGGGATGTGTGGCGGACATATCTATCATATCAATATCACATTATTTCCTCTACATTTTGGCTAGGTCATTTTCTGATACTGCAGAGAACCCTGGCATGTTTAGCATATTCCTCTGATATAGGCCTTGAAGGCCATCCAGAGTACAAAGTGTTTCTGAACAGACCCAGTATTGGTTGTGAGATATTCTTTTATGGCATCTTGGATAGCCGTATGGATACCTAGTCGCGTAATGCATTTTTGGGAAAGCGCCAATACCCAATTAAGGAACTCTGACATTGGATGAGTTAGGTTGCCGCTACGGGGGGTGTGAACCAAGAGTGCGGAGATTATGTGCAATATCAGTAAGCCATAGTAGCGCTCTATGGGAGAGATAATGATCTATACAAGTCCAAGCAATGTACAGGGCAGAGTAAAAAGGTATAATCCTTTTGGTTGTGAGCACCACACATCAGTGAGTTGAAAGGTGTCAAGGGGATCAATGACCGCCTGCAGCAAGTGTGGCTTAGCGATTGTTGCAGAGCCAGTTGAGTCAAGGCGAGGATGGCATGTAATGTTGAAGTCACTGCCCAAGAAGACCTGGGACTAACCAATCAGAGCAGAAAGTTGATAATAGAACTCTGGAGGAAATCAACATTAGGTGCATACACATTTACTAGTTATATGGTTTTACCTGTCAGCATCCCTGTCACCAGTCGGTACTGACCCTCTGGATCAAAGACATTCCCCTGACAAACGAAAGGAAAAAAAAAAGGCTCCTGCAACAATGCCAATTTAATACCATGCCTATTGAGATAGGAAAGAACCTACTTCCCTTTCTTTCCTTGGGTTGAGGTCGCTGATGTTTCATATCATATTGCCAAAAGTGAATATCCTGCCTATGCAGAGTGATGTGTCTATGGAATGTCACGCAACAAAGTAGTAGTGTGGCATCCATGGCCCAACATTATACAATAGAACCCCTTCCACCAACCGACACCAGAAACAGCAACAACCAGTGCTTAGATTGTGCTGGTGTTTTCTGGTGCTCAGCACCGGCACTCATTTGTAAACACTGGCACATATTTATGGTAAGCAGCTAAATGGCGGCGCTGTGTGCATCTTTCAGCAAGTCAAGCACTCAGCTATTTAACATAGGCTATAAAAATGATGAAACTGAAGTTAAACTTGAAATTTAAAATGATTTGCATTATGCCAGGTGCAGTGAAACAAAATGAGTAATACCTTGGACCCTGGCACTTAATTTTCACAAATTAAGAACTGGCAACAACTGGTGAATCCCAATAAAGCGGAGAAACAAACAGGGTAGTCTACAGCTCAGAGGAGTAATGCCCACCTGTACAGTGGGAACGTATAAAGATGGAATCTGTCGAATTGAGCAGTTCGAAAGTTAGCTATGTCCATTGTGTGAAGTCTATTTATGCCGGAGTAACCGGGTATCAGAAAGGCCAAAAAAAAAAAAAAAAAAAACTGGTTAAGTAATAAATGCAGAGGAAGGATTGTTCAGGGTGGTGGGTCATGCAGAGATCCTGATGTGGAGGCAGCTAGGGACCCAGTGGCGGGCACATATCCAGGCGAGGCAGCACTGATTTCATGCTGCTTGCAGAACTGAATGGCATCTGAAGGGGTATTGAACACAGTTTTGTCCGTCCCGCTCCAATCGCAGTTGCACTGGATACAGAATGCCATACCAGAGGCCACAGTAAGTGTTTTTTTTAGGCCAGCAAACTAAAACACATCTTCTGAACTGCCTGTGCAAATTCTGGGAAAGGGATAATGTCATGCCCGGATATTGGAGTGGTCCCTTTTCACAAGCCAGATGCATTTCTGTGTCTCAATCTTGGAAATTGAGGAGCCAAGCGATGATAGTTGGGGAGGTGGCCAAAGAATGCGATGTGGTCCAAGTGATCTATGACCCTCTCGACGAAGGTAACAGCAAAGGCTTCCCTACAAAACTGTTGCACCATGAGTTTTTCCACAAAAATGTATGTGCGCCCTGTGTTCGTGGTCTCTGCTATCCCTACAATGCATAGATTATTGTGGCAAACTTGCACCTCCAAGTCTTAATTTTTAGGACAGTGGTTTTCAGTAGCGGCCCTACTTTTTCCAAGGCTCTTCAGGACATCCACGATTTATCCTTGCTCTCGGATATACTCCACTCTGCGTCTTCAAGTCTGGTAGTAAGACAATCAAGACGCTCATTCATACGATCCAAGCGATTAGTTAAGATGTCAAATCTTGTGTTTATGGCCTTGAAACCAGCCCTTAATTCAGCCCGATGGCAGCAGTAAAGTGAGAGGTCAGAGTTAGACCCAAGGGGAGGCTTTAATGCACCTGGAGGAGAATATTGCCATAGTTCCAGGGTCCTCGTGGCCTCACAGGAAAGCTGCTTCTGCTTAGGGTCCCCATACCCTGTCACACCAGTGTAGTTAGTGGGCCTTCAACGGGGCTGGGGGGGTAAGAAGTGGTTGTTCAAGGCCAAGCCCCAGTAAAAGAAGTATTTCTAGTGATGTCACCCCCACCCCTCTACGTAGTAAAGCAGAAAGCCACAATCAGGTGGTGAGTGTGTGCTGTAGTGCCTCAGAGTCCACCACAGAGGTCTGCGATAGTGTGCCAAGAGCCCAGCAACAGGATGTTAGCCCTCACGCTGCACCATCAAGGATTCAAGCAGCAGGCAGTGGCCGACAACCCTCCGGATGGAGTAAGGCACAGAGGCCACTCACTCGGACCCTGTAGTGTGCAGAAGAGACAGAGGACATGCACGTCCGCAAGTGCCTCAAATAATGCAAGGTGGGTGAAAGTCACAGCTTAGCCCAGGCCTACCTAAATCCAATGCGATTAGCATTTAATGCACTTGCACCTGCATGAATAAATCCATTTTGGAATGCACTGAAGCTCATTTGAATGTCTTATCTAAAAGCAAGTAGTGGCTTTAAACCAACATTGTTCTTTTTACTTCTCTTTTTAGGGTGGGGCTCGACATTGAGAAGTATAACGCTTTAGCATACCCAAGTGGTTTGGGCACTTTTTAGGATTAACTTACAACACTATCCACACTCTCGATTCCCCCAAACACTGTGTAGATTATGGCACTTGGTTCTGACAAATTGAACCGGGTCAATTATGACTTCTTATGGCATGAAACATAATGACCTAGTGATACCACCATACTGACAGATGACAGACCATTTCTGGTCCTGGCCACTATTACTTTAGTTTTTAATCCATGCAAGAGGACCCCCATATTAAAATCATTAGGGTACCACTTAGACTATTTCAACTCACTCATCCCAGTCTATACATGCACACACAATACATACACCTTCTATATAGCAATTGGAAAGAAATCTACAGTAAAGAGCAACCCCACAATCCCCCCCCCCCCCCTCACCCTCTTGCGGGGCCAGTTGGGTACTACAGCACCAGCCCAACATGGATCACGCCAGATGATTAAGCATATGCAAAAAGAACAGATGACGGACAGAATGTGGAACAAATCATACGTTTACCCCTAGTCACAGATCTGGGATTAATCCATCAGTGTTTTGTTTTTTTTAAACCTGCCATGCCATGCCGTTCCAGTTTGGATCCAACCATATGCAAATCAGTCTTGACCCTGTTCCCCATGGGAACATTCCAGTCCGAACTACCAGATCACATGGGAGATTGTGTATGAACATTGCACAGTGTTATGTTAAGGCGCTATACAGTCAGTAGAGAGTTTTTCCCAATATAAGGTTGGAAGAGGTCAAATGTGAGTGATTTGATGTTGGGAATTAAACATGTGTTCCAAAGTTTTGACGGAAGGATGGCTGACGTCACTCAACTTTATCTCCAATAGGAACGGAACACTCTAATCGCTGTCCTTGACCTAATGTCTGGAAGTCATTGCATGGTTTGAGGTTAATTTTCACGCGCGGAGGGAAGTGACAGACTCATCATATAGTCGGAGTAAAGAACAGCGATTGATTTTAGAAATAGTTTGCATTTATATTTTAAATAGGTTGGTGTGTGTGTTTAATGAATGTTAATGAGTATTTAGACTGTGGATAACATCACTCTAAGATGGTGTCCACGCTAGTACTATTACATTGGTCCTTTTATTGTTTCTAATGTATTTAAATTTGTTTGGTAACTACACTCCCGTTACCCGTGACAAAGGTTCATTTGGACCAAAACACGTCGGGAGAGGCTTGAAATAAAAAAAAATTCACTCAGGAGATTCAAGAGTTCTTTCTTTGGAATAGTGTGTTTGGATTAGGAGGGCAGCCGGAGCCTTCCTCGAATCACTGCATTCACAGCCCCGGGGAATACTGGCATTTCTGGATAGCTATATACAGGGAGTGCAGAATTATTAGGCAAATGAGTATTTTGACCACATCGTCCTCTTTATGCATGTTGTCTTACTCCAAGCTGTATAGGCTCGAAAGCCTACTACCAATTAAGCATATTAGGTGATGTGCATCTCTGTAATGAGAAGGGGTGTGGTCTAATGACATCAACACCCTATATCAGGTGTGCATAATTATTAGGCAACTTCCTTTCCTTTGGCAAAATGGGTCAAAAGAAGGACTTGACAGGCTCAGAAAAGTCAAAAATAGTGAGATATCTTGCAGAGGGATGCAGCACTCTTAAAATTGCAAAGCTTCTGAAGCATGATCATCGAACAATCAAGCGTTTCATTCAAAATAGTCAACTGGGTCGCAAGAAGCGTGTGGAAAAACCAAGGCGCAAAATAACTGCCCATGAACTGAGAAAAGTCAAGCGTGCAGCTGCCACGATGCCACTTGCCACCAGTTTGGCCTTTTTTCAGAGCTGCAACATCACTGGAGTGCCCAAAAGCACAAGGTGTGCAATACTCAGAGACATGGCCAAGGTAAGAAAGGCTGAAAGACGACCACCACTGAACAAGACACACAAGCTGAAACGTCAAGACTGGGACAAGAAATATCTCAAGACTGATTTTTCTAAGGTTTTATGGACTGATGAAATGAGTGAGTCTTGATGGGCCAGATGGATGGGCCCGTGGCTGGATTGGTAAAGGGCAGAGAGCTCCAGTCCGACTCAGACGCCAGCAAGGTGGAGGTGGAGTACTGGTTTGGGCTGGTATCATCAAAGATGAGCTTGTGGGGCCTTTTCGGGTTGAGGATGGAGTCAAGCTCAACTCCCAGTCCTACTGCCAGTTCCTGGAAGACACCTTCTTCAAGCAGTGGTACAGGAAGAAGTCTGCATCCTTCAAGAAAAACATGATTTTCATGCAGGACAATGCTCCATCACACGCGTCCAAGTACTCCACAGCGTGGCTGGCAAGAAAGGGTATAAAAGAAGGAAATCTAATGACATGGCCTCCTTGTTCACCTGATCTGAACCCCATTGAGAACCTGTGGTCCATCATCAAATGTGAGATTTACAAGGAGGGAAAACAGTACACCTCTCTGAACAGTGTCTGGGAGGCTGTGGTTGCTGCTGCACGCAATGTTGATGGTGAACAGATCAAAACACTGACAGAATCCATGGATGGCAGGCTTTGGAGTGTCCTTGCAAAGAAAGGTGGCTATATTGGTCACTGATTTGTTTTTGTTTTGTTTTTGAATGTCAGAAATGTATATTTGTGAATGTTGAGATGTTATATTGGTTTCACTGGTAATAATTAATAATTGAAATGGGTATATATTTTTTTTTGTTAAGTTGCCTAATAATTATGCACAGTAATAGTCACCTGCACACACAGAAATCCCCCTAACATAGCTAAAACTAAAAAAAAAACTAAAAACTACTTCCAAAAATATTCAGCTTTGATATTAATTAGTTTTTTGGGTTCATTGAGAACATGGTTGTTGTTCAATAATAAAATTAATCCTCAAAAATACAACTTGCCTAATAATTCTGCACTCCCTGTAATATATCTAAGTAGAAATATGGTCACAGAATATTGTGACTCATAACATGACTAAAAGGACAAATTGTCAGATTCCTTATTTTGTGAAGAAAAGTGTACAAGTCTCAGAAAATAGCTTGAGTTGACAGGTAAGTTAAACTATAAAAGATTGCTACAAATATGGAAGGACTATGGAGACTCCTTTAGAACATACACAAAGTTCAGAAGAGATCAGAAAAGGTTACAGAAACATTGTAAAGAATGTTTTAAAGCTACCCAGAGACACGTCCCCCCTTGTCCAAAGGAAGGGACATTTGATGATAAAATATTTTAACATACTGCCATACATCTTAAAAGTAAACATACAGGAGTCAAGTCGTAGTAGCGAGAAGCCACCTCAGCCTTGTGGTGAGTCTTATGCGAAAGAAATCTAAAGACTCTTCAAATATCAGCACATCTTGTACTCAGTTTGCTCTTCACATCTCCATAGGACCTTACAAATCTCTCACCCAAGGCACCGACTATCCACTAGTGCAGTTAGAGGCAGCCGCTGCAGGATTAGAGAATCCCCAGGTCGAGACCCTCTCCACTATGTCTGAAGCAACCCAGCCCCACCCTTTGTGTTGTTCTACAGACACCAAAGCCGAAACACACAAGTACTTCCAGACAACATTTAAGGGTGGGTGACTCAGTCCGGGACAATTGGTAGCACGGTTTACACTACATTTAGATTAAGTCTCTCCCCAGGAGGGTAGAAACAGGGCAGGGTCCAGGGAACAGTGATGACTAGTTGCACGCTTCATCAGCAGCATCACCGGTTACAAAAAAGAAATACAACAGGAAGGGTGTTTAAAGAACAGGTATCTACCCTACAATGGAGAGATGCAGATAATGCAAGATGGAATGATTATGTTGATCGGGCTGTTGATTTGGCCCAATTGCCAGTACCCCAAGAAAAGGATGAGGTCTTCAAAAAGACAGAGGATGATTTGCCACCTTGGCAAAAGGAGGAAGGAAGCATTATAATTACACCAGAAAACATTCAGAAATGGTTGTCCCGAAGTGAAGAAAGTAAAGACGAAAGACGCAGGAAGAGAAGTACACTCAATAAATTAAGGGACGTTTTGAGAGAAGACGGAACAAAATCAGTCTAGGTATGCAGAGGACATGGGTGAAATACATCAATCTCAGGAGGCTAGATGCCTCACCTACAACATTAGCAGCAGGGAAAAGCCCTTCCTTGATCTTGATGATAGGGATAGATAACCCAGTCACACAGATATGTTTATGAAGACAACTAAAGAAGGACAGCAAGGCGCTTTCAATTATACTAGGAGTCCCCGAGCGACAGCTTGAGCAGTTACGGTTTCAGGCAATACATTGTCAGCCATATCCCAGAAAAGGATCTTCTGAGGTTGCAGGGGGATTGACAACATGACAGACTGATATAACAGATGAGTGTTCAATCAGTTCTACACACACTGACCTCACCGCCAAAGTGATAGTCGCCCAAGAGGAAAACAGTTGGTACAAGTCATAAGCTATACAGAATTCGAGATGGTGGACTGAAGGCTTAGCTCTGCAGATGAGCCCATGGCCAATAGAAGGGTCCTTTGATCCACGTGACATGGCAAATGCAGAGGATTGCATTCTCCAGAGTGAGGGGCATCCAGATTGGGATTACCTTTATATGCTGAAGAGTCTGCACGTATGGCAAAAGTATGCCTGACAGCATAACCCCTAACATTCCTTTACCCTGCTATTCAACATGCCCCCAATATGCAAGGGATCTGGGACACCTCATACTTGGATAATGTAGGGAAATGGGCTCCCTGTTGCAGTTACACCCCACACACACACACACACACACACACTTTTTGCCCGATATTGATGCTGACCTGACTGATAACTAGGCCCCAACACCACAAGTGTTCTTTCACTAAAATGATACATTGTTTCCACAATTGGCACATAGATAAGTCCCTTGTAAACGGTACCAGTGGTACCAAGGGCCCTGTGACCAGGGAAGGTCTGTAAGGGTTGCAGCATGTGTTGTGCCACCCTAATGGACCCCTCACCTAACACATGCACACTGCCATTGCAGATTGCCTTTTTTCTCCCCACCAACACACACAAAGTCGACATAGCATCCCACTCAGGATGCCATGTACACAAAACACTGCCTACGGCATAGTTAAGTCACTCCTACAGCAGGGCTTAAAAACCTAAGGAAGGGTGCACTATACCACAGGTAAGGGCATAGCTGCATGAGCAATATGACCTTGCATTGTCTAAGTCCATTCTTAGACATTGTAAGTGCAGTGTGGCCATATTAAGTATATGGTCTGGGAGTTTGTCAAAACGAACTCCACTGTTCCATAATGGCTACACTGAATACTAGGAAGTTTGATATCAAACTTCTCTGAATAATAAACCGACACTTATGCCAGTGTGGGATTTATTTTAAAAAAAAATGCATGCAGAGGGCATTTTAGAGATGCCCCCTGTATTTTACCCAATCCTTCAGTGCAGGACTGACTGGTCTGACCCCATGGGATGAGAGCCTTTGTGCTCTGAAGCCAGAACCAAAGCCTGCACTGGGTGGAAGTGCTTCACACTTACCCCCTGCAGGAACTGTAACACCTAGCAGTGAGCCTCAAAGGTTCAGGCTTCGTGTTACAATGCCCCAGGGCACTTCCACTAGTGGAGATGCCTGCCCCCGGACACAGCCCCCACTTTTGGCAGCAAGTCCAGAGGAGATAATGAGAAAAACAAGGAGTCACCCCCAGCCAAGACAGCCCCTAAGGTGTCCTGAGCTGAGGTGACCCCTGCCTTAGGAAATCCTCCTTCTTGCACTGGAGGATTCCACCCAATAGGATTAGGGATGTGCCCCCCACCCCACAGGGAGGAGGCACAATGAGGGTGTAGCCACCCTCAAGGACAGTAGCCATTGGCTACTGCCCCACACCCAAACACACCCCTAAATTAAGTATTTAGGGGCGACCCTGAACCCAGGAAATCAGATTCCTGACCACCTGCAACAATAAGGACTGCTGACCTAAAAGCCCCGCAGAGACGACGGAGACAACTGACTTGGCCCCAGCCCTACCAGCCTGCAACAAAAGGGCCTAAAATAGCAGCCACTACCCAGACAACTGGTGTCTGTGGGATCAGTCCCAAGAACCGCCCAACAACAATACCCACAACAGCAGCAATTTATAACAGATCAAAGTCCACACATGGATTCTCTGGGGCGGTTATGAGGTTTCTGTTTACTAAACAAGTGGAGATCGAGATAGGAGTGAGGGAGGGACATTGATGGTAGTTTATTATTTTCGGTCTTCCCCCCAGCTAATTTACTGGGGGCAAGATCTTATGGCCAAGCTTAATAACACTACCCATTTTGAGCAGGCGGGTACTATAGTTTGTTCTACCCCTGGAGTCCCTCCTTCCAGGATCATGGCTGTAACAGTAGATTCTTCTACTGGAAACCTAATCAGAACTCAACCCACTGACATAAAAGCAGTTACCATAGTGATTTATACAGTAGCAGAAACACCAGAACTATTGGGATGGGAGTTCAGCTACCACAGGGGTTCCTTTTCAGACAACAGGGGCAAGATTCTTGGAAAACCATTACTGAGTCGATATTACAAATAGAGGCCTTAGAAATAACACCAACCTATGGTGCTCTGACAGCCTGCGATCCTAACCGTGTCCTATGGGCATGTGTTATATTCGCTGGGCCAGGTAAAACAGTTAAGGAAATACTGAACGATCAGTTTGATTATGATCCCAAGAAAAACTGTCATAGTTTTTCAGGATGACATACCACTAAGGACAGCAGTGGAAGTGAGGACGCTCGCACCAGGTAGAGGCTTTGATTGTGTTAGGAATGCACATCTTCCCCAAGTACCAGACAGTCTGTGGACCAAGAGTCCCTATGATGTAGGCCTTATTTGCACCACCACCCCATTCATAATAACATTAAAGAAGGGTTAGGAATGTGGCATTTAATAAAATATCTACTTGTCCATAGGACATGCTACTACATAAATCTACTTGTCCTGTACAAAAAAAAAAAAAAAAAAAAAAAAAAAAAAAAACATAAAACTGCTTGTCACTTTGGTACCATGTACAGCAGCAAAACACATTATGGCAGGAGTCTCACTATATGAGCTCTGACAATAGCCTCTCTGATTATGCCACGGTTAATACTAGAATATGGCTTGAATACTAGCAATTTCCTTATTTTCCAACCTTTCTGCAGAGCTACATACTGGGGATGGCGTACGTGGTAAGCAAGATTTCTAGGGTTGAAATGCTCTTTTGAGTCTGTGCAAACCTACTACCCTACATGTAGTATGCATTTTCACAATCTTTTCGAAAACGGGACAGGTTGAAGATTTACTCTTGAAAAGGACAGAAGTAAAACTTCTTCCAGGGTTGGGGAAAAAAAAGTGGTTAAAGGAAAAGTGAACTTCTAAACAAATCAAATCAAATCATTAACATTTATAAAGCGCGCTACTCACCCGTGCGGGTCTCAAGGCGCTAGGGGGCAAAGGGGGGGTTATCGCTGCTCGAACAGCCAAGTCTTTAGGAGTCTCCGGAAAGCGGAGTGGTCCTGAGGCTGGTGGGGAGGGAGTTCCAGGTCTTGGCCGCCAGGAAGGAGAAAGATCTCCCACCCGCCGTGGAGCGGCGGGTGCGAGGGACGGCAGCAAGTGCGAGGCCAGCGGAGCGGAGGGGGCGGGTGGGGACGTAGAAGCTGAGGCGTCTGTTGAGGTATTCCGGTCCCTTGTTGTGGAGGGCTTTGTGTGCGTGGGTGAGAAGACGGAAGGTGATCCTTTTGCTGACTGGGAGCCAATGCAGGTGTCTCAGGTGTGCGGAGATGTGGCTGTTGCGGGGTACGTCGAGGATGAGGCGGGCCGAGGCGTTTTGAATGCGTTGCAGGCGATTTTGGAGTTTGGCTGTGGTCCCGGCGTAGAGGGTGTTGCCGTAGTCCAGGCGGCTCGTGACGAGGGCGTGGGTCACGGTTTTTCTGGTGTCGGCGGGGATCCAGCGGAAGATCTTACGGAGCATGCGGAGAGTGAGGAAGCAGGCGGAGGACACGGTGTTGACTTGCTTGGTCATGGTGAGAAGAGGGTCCAAGATGAAGCCGAGGTTGCGGGCGTGGTCTGCGGGGGTCGGTGCGGTGCCGAGGGCCGTGGGCCACCAGGAGTCGTCCCAGGCGGACGGGGTGTTGCCGAGGATGAGGACTTCCGTTTTTTCAGAGTTCAGCTTTAGGCGGCTGAGCCTCATCCAATCTGCGACGTCCTTCATACCCTCTTGTAGGTTGGTCTTGGCGCTGGCGGGGTCCTTGGTGAGGGAGAGTACAAGTTGGGTGTCGTCGGCGTAGGAGGTGATGATGATGATGTCGTGCTTGCGTACGATGTCGGCGAGGGGGCTCATGTAGACATTGAAGAGTGTCGGGCTGAGCGATGAGCCTTGAGGTACGCCGCAGATGATCTTGGTGGGTTCTGAGCGAAACGGAGGGAGGTAAACTCTTTGGGAGCGGTTAGCGAGGAAGGAGGCGATCCAGTCCAGGGCCTGGCCTTGGATCCCGGTGGAGCGTAGGCGGGTGATTAGGGTGCGGTGACAGACGGTGTCAAAGGCAGCCGAGAGGTCGAGGAGAATGAGGGCGACTGTTTCACCGTTGTCCATCAGGGTTCTGATGTCGTCTGTGACTGAGATGAGGGCGGTTTCCGTGCTGTGGTTGGTTCGGAATCCGGTTTGTGAAGGGTCGAGCAGGTTGTTGTCTTCCAGGAAGGTGGTCAGCTGTTTGTTGACGGTCTTTTCCATTACCTTGGCTGGGAAAGGTAGAAGAGAGATGGGGCGGAAGTTTTTCAGGTCGCTTGGGTCAGCCGTAGGTTTCTTTAGTAGGGCGTTGACTTCAGCGTGCTTCCAGCATTCGGGGAAGGTAGCAGAAGAAAAAGAAGAGTTGATGACGGTCTGGAGGTGCGGGGCGATGATGTCGTCGGCTTTGTTAAAGATGAAGTGCGGGCAGGGGTCCGAAGGGGCGCCGGAGTGGATAGAGTTCATGATGGATTTGGTTTCTTCCGTGTTGATGTGGGTCCAGTTGTTGAGGGTGATGTCCGGGGAAGCGGGTTCAGTGGTGTATGGTTGGGTCTGGTGTCCGAAGCGGTCGTGGAGGTCGCTGATCTTGCGATGGAAGAAAGTGGCGAGGGATTCGCACAAATCCTGTGAGGGCGTGACGGCATTGGCGCTGGGGTTGGAGAACTTTTTGACGATGCTGAAGAGTTCTCTGCTGTTGTGGCTGTTTTTGTCTAGTCTGTCGGTGAAAAAGTTCCTTTTGGCAGTGCGGATCAGGTGGTGGTGTTCGCGTGTAGCGTTCTTGAGGGCGGTCATGTTGTCAGCGGTGTGGTCCTTGCGCCAGGCCTTCTCAAGGGCACGACAAGTTTTCTTTGATTCTTTGAGGGTGTCAGAGAACCAGAGAGGTTTTTTGGTGTTGGTCTGTCGATGCGTGCGTTTGAGGGGAGCAAGGTTGTCAGCGCAGTTGGAGATCCAGTTTGTGAGGTTGAGAGCTGCGTCGTTGGGGTCGGTGGTGAGGGTGGGTAGGTCAACATATTTTCACATGAGCAAGCAAATATACAAATGCTTATTTGCTCATGCTAAAATGCAGTTTATAAATATTTTCTAGGAGTACAATTTCCTCATCTAGGTCTGTAAATTTATGTGAATTAATATGTAAATCTGTGATAATGCAAAGACATAGCATGGGTGCACTTTCATGACTCCCTTTAACAATTAGGCCCCTACTTTGGTCTAGCGTTAACCAAGACAGTTTGTGTCTATTAAAATTCTCTTTCTCTCTATCCATCTATTGCTGGATTCACTGAGTGATAGCAATCTGCTCTTTCACAAGGAGCACTTTGGCATACAAAGTAGTTTTGTTTGGTGCTAGAAACCGAGGCAATATGTGCTTTTTGAGAACAAAAAAATATTTTTGCTAATGTTTGTTACAATGGTGAGGGCCTGGCAGCTCCCATAATACATTTTTTTTACAAAAGCCATTTCAAAATAAGATACGCATTCACAAAACCAAAATACTCCTGCTCCATAATATGCTACTGTGACCTGGCAGCCAAAGGGTTTCTGCTTCAGGGGGTTGGGTCTGCTTGGCCAGAGGACAAAATAAAACATGAAAACTTGTCCTGGACCCCCGAACAATATGTCCTGGGTGTCTGGCGATACAAAGTCCACACTCCTGGAGGGTGCTATCCTACCTAGGGTGAGACAGTATCCCCTTCCCAAAGAAGCAGATGAAGGCATCACCCCCAACACACAGACATTACTAGAGCAAGGAGTAAGTTTACCCAAGAGTGTCCACTTGGTACACAGATTTCCGCAGTTAAGAAATCTAAGGGTAAAACATGGTGTATGGTTCAAGACCTGCATCCCCAGAACGATGTAGTGGTACCAGAATTCCCAATCGTTCTCATCCCTTCCATTATTTTAACAAATATGCCTCACGATGCAGTTTTCTTCTGTCAGATCCTAAGAATCCTTTCTTTAGCATCCTTCTTCATCCAGACAGGCATTGTTTGACAGTGTGCTATCACGACTCCGTATTCCTATTCTCGTTCGCCTCAAGGGCATTGTGAATTACCTAGTATTTTCAGCAGAGAGGTGAAAAATGATCAGTTGAGTTTTGAGTGCCAGCACGCTGTTGCAATGTATATGACTTTGGACTGCAGTGCCACAGAACAACAGTGCCGGAAAGATACTGTGTCTCTTTTGGTTCTCTCAGAGAAGATATAAAGTAGAGAAAGACAAAGTTCAGTATTGTCAAGAGGAGCTCCATTATCTAGGGCAAATACCATCAGCTTCTGGTCAGCAAGCATCTCCTGAAAGAGTAGTATGTATACGCCAAATGACTGAACCAGAGACTTAAGGGAATGCAGAAGTTTCTTGGTGTAAATATGGGAGGCATTAAGTCGGATTACATCACTTTAATAGCACCTCTGCCGACCTATTAATCAGGCAAAAGACCGATAAGATAACATGGACACCAGAAATGAGGGAAAACATAAAAAATGTGAAAACTGATGTAACAAGCACCCCAGTTTTGGGTACTCCTGATTACACTACAGAGTTTTACCTCTTGTCACTGCAGTGATTATGGCTGTCCTCCCTTAAAAATATCCTTTAGGACACAAACACATTGCATACTTCAGTGGTCTGTTGTACTCAGTAATGAGAGGACATTACCCCCCTGAGAGCAAGCTCTCGCCACTGCAGCCTTTGCGGTACAAAGAAGCACCCCCATTGTCACGGGGCACCTCTGACACTATGCAGAGTTTATCATTCAGAAGGCTACCTTAACTACAAAGTATATCAGGGTATGAGGTAATACGGTCACTCCCATCTTTGAAGGCTGTAAGGTGTCATACAGTGAGCCCCCAACACTTTTGCTCAGCCTAGATTGGACAATGCACATGATTGTGTAACGTATATCCCTAATTAATTTAGCCAGGAAACAGAGGGTCCTATTCCCGGCAGCATTGTGTATTTTGTGGACAGGTCCTCTACCACTGACCAGGACACAGGAGTAAGACACAGATGTGACAGTGGTCAGAGCACTGCAGCACAATTACTCAGAAGCTTCATATAGTTGAGCAGCTAACCCTGCCAGACCATTATTCCGCACAAGCAGCAGAACGGATAGAGAATATAAAGCAAGGAACAGGAAACGTTATCACAGTCTGTTCAGATTCAGCTCACATAACTAGCACTGTACATTCAAGCATAATGATGGAGCAGAAGATGCTTCCTCAAATCAGGCGGGAGTCCGGTCATGCATAGGAATCTTAGGCTTTAATAGAGGCACTTGCCTTACCACAAGCAGTGGCAGTTGGTGTGTGGCACATACAAATGGACAGGATTTTAGGGCAAGGGGAAATGCACTAGCAGATTGGGCAGCTAAAGATGCAGCTAGGCGCACACCCCCTGTCTGTGCCATCAGGTTCATAACATATCCCAGTCTTAATGGGCCAGGCTTCAACGCCGCACGAGCCAGAGTCAAACATGACCACATGTACTATTACACCTCATTATGCTGAGAGCACGTTTACATCTTCAAGAACTACAGGAAGCTGCTCAATTGCATGAGCAACAATTATGGAACACTAGATGGTCCTTCCAGTCAGGGGATGATTTAATCTATAAATAAATATCTACAGGTAAACTGGTGATGCCTCAGGCTTTACTCATAATAGCTCTTGCTCAATTACATAAGCTGAAAACCTGAGATCACTTATCTATGCAAGATTAGTTTGTTCTTAACTTGCATGATATGCTTATTAGGCGTATGTTCATAATTGTACTATTAGCCAACAATTCTCCCCAAACCGCACACGGAAGGTAATAAATTCCACCATACCATGACCACGGTGGAAGCAGAACCTTAAGTCAACTGCCTTGCTAAGTCAGCTGCTACTTTTCTGATTTGTGAGGTGATTTGCCACTGGAGAATACCAGAAGGGATAAGATCTGATGACAGCACAATTTATCAATGCTATGTTTACACATCTCAAAACAATGCTAGGGATAAAACAAATTATCTTCTGTTAACCACCCTCAGAGTAATGACATAGCTGAGCACTTTAATTAGGGCTTGAAAAATCTACTTGACCACTCGCTATGGTGAGACATATTTGATCAGGTCGAGCTATTTTAGAACGTACTCACCCCTTCTGGCGAGTTGACGAACAGGTGTTCTGTTCATACAAAAAGTGGAGCAGCAATAAAAGATGTATTTAAATCCTGGGTTGTCATTACAAGTTTGGTGGCCCCGGGACCACCAAGCCGGCTATGGCGGTCACAATGCCATTGGCCAGGCGGAGAGGACCGCCATATCATGAGAATGGCGGTGTTCCCAACGGAACACAGCCAATACACGGTCAGTGCAGACAGACTGCCGCGGACAGCATCTCCCGGCCGGGGGGGGGGGGGGGGGGGGGGGGCATGTTTTCGCTAAGCATATTATGAGGTTGCACACTGACACCAAAACCCTGGCGGAAACGAACCAAGTAAAATAGAACACTCACCTTCAGGAACCCCAACTTGAAGTCTTTCCACTGCTCCTGCTGGCCATTCAACAGCAGAACCAGCGACGGCAACAAAGATAACATCCATAAGTACACCCGCCTAGCACACACTGGAGGGAAGGCCATTAGTACACACCCACACACCAGTTACTGTCAAACACATACATCACAACGCCACTGAGTCACAATGACAACATCAACACAACCACACAGATGCATTGCCAGAGAGGCACACTGCACACCTACACAGTACAACACATACTGGCAGCAACATGTACCAGCACACAACCAATCTAAACCGCAACACTGCCAAAGTGTCCCGTCACACGCCACGTCCAGCCACCACACAAAGCACATCACAAATGCAACACTACACACAGATGCACACACCACTACCACACATCACAACAAGTCCATAGCACGTCAGCCACACAACTCATGCTGCCACACAAACACCTAACACACAGAAGGCACACCAATACCCACACAACACATGAGTGTGGAAGGAAAAGCAGGACAAGTTTGTTAACCTCACAACCAAATGGTGCTGTGGTGCAGATGTAATGCACATCAAAGAAATATGAAATTTAACTATATACAACATAGGCCTACTGGCCAGTCCAAATGTACACAGTGCCCCTGACACACAGGGTATAGTTACAGGCCCCAACTTGACTCCCGACTGTAAAGTGGCCCCCACACAGTAGGGGCAGGCAGGCACCTTGGGGGAGGGGGGGGGCTTAGGTTTTGTAGGTGTGTCCCTTGGCTTGTGTTTCGGTTTGGACCGGGGTGGGGGGTCGATTTAGGTTTCTGCTTTTGGGTAAGTTCTTTGGATTTAGTCTTGGGAAGGGTGACCCTGGAGTGCGGAGGGTTGGGAGGAAGATGGGCTGGGCTTAGGGAGGGAAACCTGGAAAACTCAGAGGAAATGTTTCTTAGGGACACAAGGGTGGTTGTGGGAAAAATGTTTGGGAGTAGATGGAGAGGGAATACTTGAGGTGTGTCACTGTGGGTGTCTTGGGTACAGGTGCCTGGGTGGAAGCCACATGCGTGCTGGGTGTCTGTTGGGTGGGTGTGTGCGTTTGTGTCTTGGGAGAAGGGAGAAGCAAGGGTGGATGTGTCTGTTGGGTTCTGTTTGCTGGTAAGGTGGATGTGCTGCATGTGAGGGTGTTAGTAGTCTTGGTGAGTGAGCATGTGGTGTATGGGGTGGATATATGCAGGTCTGCTACTGGTGACTGTGGGTAAGAGGTGACCTGTGGCTGATCTGGGAGTGTTGATTGCAGGCGTGAGTAGTGTGGTGTCTGTGAGGGAGGCGGGGGGAGGAAGTCTGTAAGGAGTGGATCTTGTTGTGTCTGCATGTGTGTGTGTGTGTGTGTGTGTGTGTGTGTTGCCTGTGTGCATGCCTGTGGTGGGTCTGTGGTTCCTGTGTTTGTCTTAGCGAACAGTGTCTTGATGGGGATGAATGCTGATCTGACTGTGTGGGGGAAAGGTGTGTCCGACTGAGCACAGGTAGCTGGTTGGGGGGGTGGGCAGGGGTGGTTTTGGGGGGGTGGGAGGGACAAACTGAAGATGGAGGGACAAACTGAAGATGAAGGGACACTGGCTGCCATCAATGAGGAGGCCAGAGCCTGAAAGGATCTCTGAAGGGCAGTCTGGGCACCATGAGTGCATTCCAGGTAGTCATTAGTAAATGTAATTTGTGATGCCACTCCCTATATGGCATTCACGATGGTGGACTGTCCCACATAGATGGAACTCAGGAGGTCAATAGCCTCCTCTTTGAGGGCAGCAGGGCCATGCGAAGGAGACGCCCACCCTCCTTGTGTGAGCAGGCACGTGCAACTGGTAGGCAGCTACAGGGAAGACGGGTGGTGGACAAGGATGAGGCTGGGCCCAGAGTGGGCCACCACCGCCAGGGAGCGTCCATCGGAGAAGGATTCTGCAGATGTAGCATAGCCAGTCTACCACATGGCACTCCCCCTCACCCCCACTGGTCCCCTCAGCTCCGCTGCTGTCAGCCTCCTGTGTCCCGTGGGCTGCAGCTTCCCCACTCGTCAGTGCCCCTTCGCCTGGGGGGGGGGGGGGGGGGGGGGGGAAAGAGGAGAAAAAAAGAGAAAGAGAGAAAGAGAGAGAAAGAGAGAGAAAGAGAGAGAAAGAGAGAGAAAGAGAGAGAAAGAGAGAGAAAGAGAGAGAAAGAGAGAGAAAGAGAGAGAAAGAGAGAGAAAGAGAGAGAAAGAGAGAGAAAGAGAGAGAAAGAGAGAGAGAAAGAGAGACTCTGCACTGACAACCCAAATGACTTCATGTTAAGGTTGCATGGCCACATAACCCTTAATGTGGTCATTCATTCCTTGCCCCCTGCAGCCATCAACATAATCTGTACATGGTAGCTGGTCGAGAACACACACATTACCACTGTCATAGCGGCTGACCAATACAGACGGCAATGGCCCAACACCTCAGGTTCACTGATGCAGGAAGCTGCTCTACCAAAATAAATGGAGGGTGTCTAGAGAAACCCAAACATTGAGTGAGTCATCTCTTGTCACTGTCAGCATGGTATTGACACACAAAAGCTATAGATGGATCCTACCTTGAGATACACCACAACTA
Organism: Pleurodeles waltl; assembly: GCF_031143425.1. NCBI lineage: Eukaryota > Metazoa > Chordata > Amphibia > Caudata > Salamandridae > Pleurodeles > Pleurodeles waltl. The sequence goes on from NC_090437.1 coordinate 983,138,748, forward strand.
GTCAAGCCAAACCCATAAAAGGGCTAAAAAAGTGAGAGGTTAGTCTGTACTCACCCCTTTGTGGCTGCTGTGCTGCCCTCAAGCACCCATCCACATAAGGGTAGGCTGCCCCCAAAATGTGGGCCATTAGGGGGAGGGGGTCAGGGTCCAACCGGCGGAGAAAAGACTATCGAGGGTCCCTGGTATAATGGGTAGCCCAACCAGGGAAATACTTGAACACAAGAAAAGGAACTGAGCTACAACTAATATTCACTGTTGTTTACCATGTAAAACAAACAAACAATCAAGAGAAGTGCAATACAAAAATGATATTTATTTCATATGTATGTACAACAACACACCAATAATAATCCAAGAAAGATATATACATATCTACATGTTCAAAGGGAAAGACACACACACACTTATATAAATAGTAAATGGACAAAGACAAGGAGTTATACAAGACAACACACAAAAAATGATAGAAACATAACAGAAAAAGAAGAAAACCAGAAGTCCAAACTATACAGAATACAATAAAATACAAATTGAATATATACTTTCTCTATGGCACTACTATAAAGCCTTAATAACATTCACAGTTATAACATATTGTAACTTAGAACAAGATCACGTCTCCACTTAATTCATAAGAGAAAATTACTTGGACCCTAGAATTTCATATTTCATTCTAACAATTGTAGGAACTAAGCCTCATATTTCATTCTAACAATTGTAGGAACTAAGCCTACGCGCGTTTCGGCGGTAAAAACTCCGATTTGTAGAACCGCCTTCATCAGGGCAATTCCTTTTTAATATTCGATGACTGATATCGCAGATTTTTTAAAATTCTCGTCTTTCCCATCTGAATCAAATCTGATGACAATGTTGGTGCGTTCCCTTAGAAAGAGAACACAAAAAACGTGATTCTCTCGCTTCAGCTTCTGATCACACAGGGCTCCTTATAACGGCATACAGCCACGATTCACGAATCCATCTCATAATGGTCTTCAAAATAACCGGATTTCTAGGTGGAAAAAGTACTTTTACAGCTTCCATCACTCTTCCATCTTCTGATACACCGACTTCTCCATGGCGAATGTGGCCCGAAAGCGCCCGATAAAAGATTGCCAGACACGATATCAGTCATCTAATATTAAAAAGGAATTGCCCTGATGAAGGCGGTTCTACAAATCGGAGTTTTTACCGCCGAAACGCGCGTAGGCTTAGTTCCTACAATTGTTAGAATGAAATATGAGGCTTAGTTCCTACAATTGTTAAAATGAAATATGAAATTCTAGGGTCCAAGTAATTTTCTCTTATGAATTAAGTGGAGACGTGATCTTGTTCTATGTTACAATATGTTATAACTGTGAATGTTATTAAGGCTTTATAGTAGTGCCATAGAGAAAGTATATATTGATTTTGTATTTTATTGTATTCTGTATAGTTTGGACTTCTTGTTTTCTTCTTTTTATGTTATGTTTCTATCATTTTCTGTGTGTTGTCTTGTATAACTCCTTGTCTTTGTCCATTTACTATTTATATAAGTGTGTGTGTCTTTCCCTTTGAACATGTAGATATGTATATATCTTTCTTGGATTATTATTGGTGTGTTGTTGTACATACACATGAAATAAATATCATTTTTGTATTCCACCTCTTGATCGTTTGGTTGTTTTACATGGTAAACAGTGAATATTAGTTGTAGCTCAGTTCCTTTTCTTGTGTTCAGGGTCCAACCGGCACCCCTCCATAGTTTTGAGGCCACCCCCAGCTGGGCCTCAGTGTTCTCCTTGGCCCAGCGTCTCAGGTCCTTCCACCGCTTCCTGCAGGGGGTCTATGCTGGCTATGGACCCCCAGGGCCCGCACCTGCTTGGCGATGACACACCACATCCTTTTCTTCTGATAGGTGCAGACCTGCATGGGAGACAGACACAAGGAGAGAGTCATGTTGAGTAGCATCACAGCAACAGCATTGACCTTCACACAAACATCTCAAGCCCACACAAATGTGTGTTAATGGCACTAATGCACTCTCCTTTGCTACCTGCATGCATCCAATCCGTGTGCACCGCCATCACCTTCCAGCGGCGCACACACACACCACTATTTGACAGGACAGTAACACTGGATTCCCCTGCTGCTCTGGTGCCCCATACAACCATTCATACAGGGGTAGGACCTCATCCACCAGCCTCTCCAGTTCTTCAGGTGTGAAAGTAGGGTCTCCCCATCGCCTGGAGGACGTGGCATCATGGCTCCCAGAGACAGAACACAGCAGCCGAGGTCTTGCTTGCCAGTGCCAGGAGTCAAGTGAGGTAGGCTGCAGAAAATGGCGTCATGGCCACCGCGAACCTGACCATCACTATTGCCGATGATCATTGGCCCCAGTCTGCCATTGACAACACTTTAATCCAATGAGGAGTTGCATGGTAGTTACCACCACCTACTGCCATGACGTCTAATGCCGGCGGAATGAGCTCACTTCCATCTGTCCTGTGCATGCAGGACACGCAGCTGCCTCTTTACAACTAGTCAGTGTATTGTAGGTGATTTATAAGTGCGTCATGGATGATTTTTATTGATGTGCATGAAATTAGTGTTTGCACATCAGACCTAGGTTCACACATGTGCCATACATGGGCAGTGTAGTTAGATGTACTGAAAACATGTGCCATAATTTGCTGCCTCAGATGGGGTTACCATATCCGTATGTGTGCCGTTTACATACAGGTCACCTGGGGACTAGGGTGTTACATGGAAGTTCTACATGTCGTGTGTTGCAATCAGTTTGTATGGGCCTTGCAGAAATCTGGGATGGCATACACGTTCAGTCTTCATGACCCATATAGTCAGTGTATACTTCAGCTATATATCCACAGTACTATTGTGTGCTACACGTATTGTCTCAGTTGTCATGTGCACTGTCGACATGAACTGGTGCCTTCTCTCTCCCATTCCTAGATACCGTGCAATGGTTCACATGACCCATCCACTGCTGTACTGGCCTGTAGTCAACCTAGCTACTCTGGAGGAATGCCACATCATACAGACCCATCGTCTGAACCATCAGACCATCCTGGAACTGTGTACCCATATGGAGCCGGATCGGCCGACTGGCATCCACAACCTCTTTGCCACCCCTCCCACAGTACAGCTCTCAGTGCTGCACTTCCTCGCCTCAGGCTAGGTTACAGTGGGCTTCGCTGCTGGGATGTCACAGCCGATGTTCAGCCTAGTGTTGCGGGATGTACTGTGTGCCTTACTCAAACACCTGGACAGCTACATCAAGTTTCCCCCAACGTGTGGATCTGCTCACTGTTAAAATCTGACTTCTATGATATGGCACACATCCCTCATGGGGTAGGGGCCATAAATTGCACCCACATTGCTTTGGTTCCTCCGAGGGCCAATGAACAAGTATACAGGATCAGGAAAAACTTCCACTTTATAAATGTCCAGGTAGTGTGTCTTGTTGACCAGTAGATCTTACAAGTGACCAGGATACGTCACAAGTGACGTCCAAGTTTCCTAGATCTGTGCAGGACTCATATTCTGAGGAACAGCAATGTCCCACACATGGCACAACTACAGAGAGAGCCTGGCCCATTTGTAAATATTGCATTGCATGTGTCCAACTATTATGTCACCTCTCCACATTGTGCCCTGTGTCTCTACGGGTTTTGCAATAGGTTCAACCTTTGTGAACAGAGGTGACTCCAGCTATCCTAACCTTCCCGGGCTGCGACACCTGTTGTAGGAAATTGGCTCTGTATATACTATCTCAGAGTCCAAGGGTTCCTCTTAGAGGTAAGTTAGTGCCAAAATTAGATAATTCTAATGCTCTATTTTGTGGTAGTGTGGTCGAGCAGCAAGCTTATCAGAGGGTAGTGTTAAGCATTTGTTGTACACAGGCAATAAATGAGGAACACACACTCAAAGACTTACTCCAGGCCAATAGTTTTTATAGAAAAATATATTTTCTTAATTTTTTAGAACCACAAGTTCAAGATTTGAAGTAAATACATAAATTGCAAGGTACTCTACACAGGTAAGTTAGGAACTTTGAATTAGAACAACAGCATACACCGTTTTGGTTAAAATGGCAATAAGCTATTTTAAAAGTGGACACTGTGCAAAAAAAAAAATCAACAGTTCCTGGGGGAGGTAAGTATTGGTTAGTTTGTCAGGTAAGAAAGACACTTACAAGTCTACGTTCCTGGGCATACGCAGCTCACCGTTGGGGGTTCAAGGCAACCCCAAAGTTACCACACCAGCAGCACAGGGCCAGTCAGGTGCAGAGGTCAAAGAGGTGCCCAAAACACAAGTGCCTATGAAGAACAGGGATGCTCCTGTTCCAGTCTGCCAGCAGGTAAGTACCTGCATCCTCGGAGGGCAGACCAGGGGGGTTCCGTAAGGGGGGCGGCGGCAAGTAGGCACACAAAACACACCCTCAGCGGCACAGGGGCAGCCGGGTGCAGTGTGCAAAGCAGGTGTTGGGTTTTGTATAGGAAACAATGGCGGGACTTGGGGGTCACTAGCGATGCAGGCCGGACACAGGGGGGCTTCTCGGGCCAGCCACCAACTGGGCTAGACCTGATGGTCACTCCTGCACTGAGGTTCGGTTCCTTCTGGGTCCTGGCTGCTGCGGGTGTAGTGCTTGGTCCAGACGTCTGGTTCCTTGTTACAGGCAGTCACGGTCAGGGGGGGACCTCTGAATAATTCTCTCTGCATGCGTCACTGTGGGGGTGCAGGGGGGTCATCTCGGGTTACTCATGAGGTCCCAGTCGCCTGGGAGTCCTCCCTGAGGTGTTGGTTTTCCGGAGCTCGAGCCGGGGGAAGTCAGGTACAGAGGGTGAAGTCTCTCTCACTTCTTTTGGGGGGGTGCGGGGGGGGGGGATACTGGGTGGAAGAGAGTTCTTTAAAAGTTGTTTTTGTTGCAAAGATGATGTTGTAGGTGAACAGTGCCTATGTTCTCTTGAGTTTCTTGGTCCTTCGGATTTCAGGGCAGTCGTCTGTGGCTTCAGAGGTCACTGGTCCCTGTTGTACGAGTCTCTGTGCAGTTTTCTTTGAGTCAAGAGACAGGCCGGCAGGTCTGGGGCCAAAGCAGTTGTCATCTCCGTCATTTCTGCAGGGCTTTCAGGTCAGCAGTCCTTGTTGTAGGTATCTGATTTCCTGGGTTCTGGGGTGCCCCTAAATACTAAATATAGGAGTGTGTTCAGCTTTGGTGGCAGTAGCCAATGGCTACTGTCCTGGAGGGTGACTACACCCTCTTTCTGCCTCTTCCCTGAGGGGAGGGGGCCACATCCCTAATCCTATTGGGGGCATCCTCCAATCTCAAAATGGATGATTTCTAAAGGCAGGGGTCACCTCAGCTCAGGACACCTTAGGGGCTGTCCCGACTGGTGGGTGACTCCTTGTTTTTCTCATTATCTCCTCCAGCCTTGCCGCCAAAAGTGGGGGCAGTGGCCAGAGCGGCGGGCATCTCCATTAGCTGGGGTGCTGTAACAAAAGGCATGAGCCTTTGAGGCTCACCACCAGGTGTTACAGTTCCTGCAGAGGGTGGTGAGAAGCACCTCCACCCAGTATAGGGTTTGTTCCTGGCCACTGAGTGACTAAAGTACTCTCCCCATGTGGCCAGCAACTAGTCGGGTTGTGGCAGGTTGGCAGAAACTGGTCAGCCTAGCACTAGGAGTCGTACTGGTATTCAGGGGGCATCTCTAAGATGCCCTCTGGGTGTATTTTATTATTCCACACTGGCATCAATGTCCATTTATTGTGCTGAGAAGTTTGATACCAAACTTCCCAGATTTCAGTGTAGCCATTATGGAACTGTGGAGTTTGTGTTTGACAAACTCCCAGACCATATACCCTTTATGGCTACCCTGCACTTACTAGGTCTAAGGTTTTGCTTAGACACTGTAGGGGCATAGTGCTCATGCACATATGCCCTCACCTGTGGTACAGTGCACCCTGCCTTAGGGCTGTAAGACCTGCTAGAGGGGTGACTTACCTATGCCACAGGCAGTGTGAGGTTGGCATGGCACTCTGAGGGGAGTGCCATGTCGACTTAGTCATTTTCTCCCCACCAGCACACACAAGCTGTGAGGCAGTGTGCATGTGCTGGGTGAGGGGTCCCCATGGTGGCATAATACATGCTCCCATCCCTTAAAGACCTTCCCTGGCATCAGGGTCGTTGGTACCATGGGTACCATTTACAAGGGACTGAGTGCCAGGGCTGTGCCATTTGTGGGAACAAAGGTACAGTTTAGAGGAAGAACACTGGTGCTGGGGCCTGGTTAGCAGAGTCCAAGCACACTTTCAATCATAACTGGCATCAACAAAAGGCAAAAAGGCAGGGGGTAACCATGCAAAGGAGGCATTTCCTTACACCAGTGAGATACCAAACAGATGGGGAAATTGTTACAATGAGGTCCACGGCATTACGTGGCATGTCAGTAAGAGGACTTTTGGGCTACTGAAGGCCAGATTCCGATGTCTACACTTCTAAGGAGGTGCCCTGCTCTACAGGCACAAAAAGTCTGCCAGATCGTTGCTGCCTGGTACATACTACACAATCTGGTCCAGAGACTTCACATCCCATTACTGGATGTAGAGAAGGTGGCATCTAGACCAGTGGCTAATGGTGACATAGAAAGTGATGAGGCAGATGAGGATGCAGATGACTCCCGAACAGAGTAGATTCTGCAATTCTTCCAATGATTTTCAGGTAGGTGTAAACTGTACTGTATGTGAACTGTACTCCTGTCTGCCTTGTGACATTGCTCCTCCTGGTGTTTGGCATCATTGGAGGTGTGAAGTGCAGCTATCCCTCTGTGTGGCTTGAGGGAAACATATTGCCAGTCAGGGGAGGTGTTACTGTACAACAGTCAGAGCAATGTTGAATATGCTTTTAGTTAGCATCACATCTGCCAAAGATGGAGTATGTTTGTTCCTGGGATTGCTACGTTAACTGCATAAGGAGTGCCTACCAAAGTGTAGTTATCAGTATTGCTACTTATCCTCACTGTACCCAATGGAAGATTATGGTACCTAACTTTTACTGACAGTGGACTTTGCCTTCAGTTGGGTATGTCAGCTGTGAGGGATAGTCCATTGTGAAAGCATGGCTTGGAAATGTCGATCTGCCATGGTAATTTGTGTTAACATTCCACCTGCAAATTCGCACTTGTAAGGACAAATATGTACTGCATGTTTGTTGAGTGGCTAACATTTACTCCTATTGTGATGGCTGTCCGTCTTGGTCTATCTGCAGGACCGATGGGAGGTGCTTCTCTGGTTCGACTGCTGGCTCCCTTGACAGAATTTCAGAATATGTCTGCCATACTACTATGTTAGCTGCACATGCTGTCCCCTCTGTCCATCTTACAGACATTTGCTGCTCAACAGGTGGAGTAAAATTACATGTTTACTACATAAAATCATAGTTGCTACAATAAAGCCATGTAAGCATTAGCTGTGCTCAGTGGTGTTTGATTATTAAGTGCAATGAGTGGGGTCATGGGGAATGAAATGATCAGAGTAGTTGGCCCAGTTATAGGTAGTATAGGTCCAGTATCCAAGGGGCATGGGAAAATGGAGATATGACAGTGGACAGTCGGCAGGGTGTCTGTGGCACACAAGGGAGAATGTTCAGGAGAGGGATCACTTCCTGGCGGTGGTTTTGATCTTGGCATCAGGTCCTGCAGGATGTCTGGATGGACGACCTAGTTTGCATTGGGGTTCCTCTGCTGCAGAGGCAGGGGTGTTAATGGCCTGAGGGTCCTCTGGCAGGGCCTCCATCCCACTAGCTGCAGCTGATGTGGACAGCACAGTTGGTAAGTGGCTAGTGGAAGGGGCCTGCTGGTGGGTGGAGGACGCACACCAGATGCTTGTAATTTCTGTGAGCACCCCTGCAATGAAGGCCATGGTGGCATTGTCTGCCTGCCACTGCTGCATGGCCTCCTGGTAGTATTCCCTCTCATTCTCCTGCAAGGTTGAGAGTATCTGGCCCATCTTGTCCTGGGTTTGCTGGTATGCTCCCAGAACTTTAGAGATGGCCTCCTGGCCAGTCATTTCCCTTGGGGGCCTCATCCCTTGGCCCACAGGTTCCCTCCCACTACCCCTGGCCCCCTGTGCCCCTGGCACAGTGTACCCACTCACTTACACCAGGATCTTCCTCGTCTTGGGTGTGTGGGATAGACTCTGGTCCCTGTACTGTAGGGTACACTGCTGATTGAACAGTACTTGGGACACAGGTCTCGGGACGAGGAGTTGGCTAAGATATTGATGCCACAGGAGTGGGGGCTCTGATGTGGGCATGGTGAGGCGGGTAGTAGTGGACTGACCAGTTGTCCCAGATGGGACAGGTAAGTCATCACTTTCCAGACATCCAATGAGGAGGTCCTCACTGGGGCCTTTTTCCTGGGGACGGCTGGCTGTCTCAGGCATCGTCTGGACGGTGGCAGTGGTACCTGTGGATGGCGAGGGTAAGAGTTACATTGTGGAGGTGTACTTGTTAATGTCATGGTCTGGTGCAGACAGTGCCTTGACTTGCTTCCCAGTGATGGCAGTGACAGATGCTGCACTGCTGACATTGATATGTGGGTGATGGATTGTGAAGATGGTTCCATGTTATATTGAGGTTTGTGGATAGCATTGCTGTCATGCCATGTAGTAGTAAGCAGTTGAAGTATCAAGTTGGTGTAGGAGGTACCATGGTTTTACGTGCAAGGGTTCCACTGGGGTGTGGGAGTGGCTGATTTTCAATGGTAGGGCAAATGCATTGTGGGAATTGTAGTGCTTGCCACAAGTGCTATCCATGCGGGAATAGTGGCAGTGTGGTGGTGTGGCATGCAAGGGAGGGCCATTGGGTGGCTAAGGTGTACACGATGGGGAACACTGGGGGGGGGGGGGATAAATGATAGAGTGGTGGGGACGCATGCTGTACAGGTGTGGTTGACTGCTAGGTGAGCGATAGTGACTTACTAGAGTCCAGTCATCTGGGTATTCCTGTCAGGCCCTCAAGATGCAGGATGGCAAAGACCTTCTCCTCCCATGATGTGAACTCTGGGGAAGGAGGTGGGGGCCCACTGCCAGTCTTGTTGATAGCAATCTGGTGTCTGGATGTCATGGAACGCACCTCCCCGTAAGGTCATTCCACCTCTTCCGGATGTCCTCCCTTGTGCATGGATAGTTGCCCACTGAGTTGACCCAGTCAATGATCCTCCACCATAACTCCATTGTCCTGGTGATGGATGTTTGCTGGTCCTGTGCTCCCAACAGTTGTGGCTCTCCCCTGATGATTTTGTCACCATGACCCTCAACTCATCATCTGTGAATTGTGGGTGCTTTTGTGGGTGGTAGTAAAGTGGTTTGGGGTGCACTACGGTGGAGTGAGTGGTGCTTGATGGGGTGTAGGGAAGCCTAGTTTAGTGTGCTGATGTGTTGTGGTGTTTGTGTGCAGTTGTGATGTGTGTATTGTGTTGATGGGCAGTTATGTGGTGTGTGCTGAGTGAGATGTGTAAATGTGCCTATGGTGTGCAAGTACAAATTCATGAGATGTTTGCTCCTCGTGGTCTGTAACAGTCATTTAGTTGCAAAGGATTGTGGATTTTGTCGGGGGGGGTGCGAGTGTCTTAGGTGTGAGGTATTCATACTGTCCAATGTGGTGGTGTGTTCTGGTGGAAGTGATTCCTTCACCGCGGAGATTCACACCGCCAATGGTTTTCCGCTGTACAATGACTGCTGTGCTGATTTGTGGGCTGCGATATGGAGGGCAGGATGGTGCTGCTGGTGGGACTGCCTCTCCCACCCTCTGTCAGCCCATCAGTCTCAGATTTGTGGCTGTTTTTTTGGCAGACTTCAGTTTGTGACTCTTAATATGGCGGTCGGGATACTGCCAACACAGGAGGTCTTTTGGTGGCCGCCGCCACAGCGGTCTTCAGAAAAGACTGCAAACCCTTAGAGGGCCTCAGTCGTGTACGTCACATTTGCTCTGTGTTCAGACAGTGGTCAAAAGTAAGTTTGTCCATTTTTGCATACCCTGCCTTCATATTCTTCAGAGACCTTTATACCCAGAATTAATGTGAGTTCTGCATTCCATGCGGACCCAAGCGTCCGCACCATAGATACCCTATTGAAATACCAATCAGAGCCCTGCATGCCATCCTAGCAATCACAGCTATTCAACCTTTCAGAATCCTGTATACTCTTCCATGATACAAATCTAAGCCCTGTACATCCTGCTTTCATACCCACAAGAGACCTATATATCATGCTTTCTTACCCTTCAGAGCCCTGTATTCCCAGACTTCATACCCATCAGCCCATATATACTCTGCCATCATACCTGACAAAGCTCTGCATACCTCGCCTTCATACTTCACACACCAGAGCTCCGATTACTCTGCATTCATACACACTACAGCCCATATACCCTGTGTGCATACTCAGAGCCCTGTATACCATTTTTATATCCGTCAAATGCTGTTGTCTTGGTTTTTCAAGCCTTCCGCTCATTCGCCAATCTCCAGACACCCATGTTCAACCTGCCCGTCCTGGGCACAATCATTTTCAGGGCGAAAAATGAAAGTACTCCCTTGGCCGGGCATACATCACCCCACCAGCCAAAAAATAAAAAAATAAAAAATAAACACAGACACACATAATGGGGAGTCGCAGCCAATAGGACAAGGGAGCAGAGGGTCAAAAATGTTTGGGAACCACTGCCTTATACACACCAGTTTTGGTCATTCCGGGAATCAATGTCTCTAAACTACATGATCACTCCATGAGCCATGCAACAACTGTTACATTATCACCGGCAGATAAGAGCTCCGGAATATTATGGTATTATCACTTGGAAAGTTGTTCCCCCAAGAGCACAGGTTGTTAAAGGATGCTCAGCTGTTCTTTGGAAGTGTTCTATCGTATGCGCAGGAAGAAGCAACTGTTCAAAATCTACAAAAAAATAACTAGATGAACTAATGAAGGGAATTAATGTCACAAAAGATTGATTCAATGCCATGAAGGAAGAGCTGTGTCCCATGAGAATAATGATCATGCAGCACATTATGTACTTGATCTTACATGAGGAGTATGCACCAAGATAGGGACAGCTTGTTGTACTGACATCCTAGCAAACAAACCGGATAACGAAACTTTGTCGGAAGCCATACAAACTTTACAGAATCTACAAAAGAAAATGGTGGCTGAAGGAGGTGCCTCAGATGAATGGTTTAGAGGGTGGTTTGATTGGTTACCGTCCTGGATGTCAGGATTGTTTAAGGTTTTGCCATTTCTAGTGCTGTTGGTTTTGATATGTTGTGGTATTCTATTAGTTGCAGCTTGTTGTGAGAAGGAGTACAAAGGTGGGAGGCATGTTCACAGTTAGGCCACCTACACAAGTAGTAAATGCACATGGCAATCATTTGATACCAGTGGTAAATCCAGAATTAGAGAAAGTAGTTGAAATATCAACTAGAGTCGGGAATGTTAAGGAGAAAATGAAATTAAGAAATCTCACTACTGCAGACATCAGTAGAGAGCATTGCAGACATATACGTGGTCGTACAGTTCAGGCCTAAGCTTCACGGTAATAGAGAATAGGTGAAAGTTCACTAGAAATTAGAATAGACAATCAGCAAGTTTCAGTTAAGTAGATCCACTTCTTAAACAAGCCTTGAAGAGTTTATTAACAAAGCATACAAGTGTGTATCCCATCCTCCTGGGGAAAGGAATGGCGACATTGAGACTATGGGTAAAGGGTAACTTAGGAGTTCACAGATTTAAATAAGGAGTCTTGGGAGCAGAGCAATAAAACACATTCTTGCGGGGAAGTTAATGTTTCATCTAAGATTGGTTATACTTACGATAAGAAAATGTAGAGAAAAGGTTACAAGTTTAAAGGACACAGGTGATGTTCATGAAAAAGTAGATTATTAACTAGATCATCTTTGATCTGGTATTGGCTTTTAGACAATTGTGTTTAAATGATAATTTTCTTCAACTATATAAAGCAGTTGTCTAAGAGTGGCAAATTGAGATCAGCTGATTGCCTCTGCAGAGGTAACTTGTCTCCCGGTCGTGACAGGTAAAACTACTATTGCCTTGCAAGGAGAAGTCTCGTCTTTCTTTTACCCTTCCCGCAATATTGGTTCTGACTCAATCAGATGTATTAGGCCAAGCTGCAAACCTGTGTTATACATTGTAGCCCTCCCTGGAACAAAGCCATCTTGGTCCAGTCACATCATGTCAGTCTTATATTCCAATACTTACTTTAGCTATAATCACCACAATAGCCTGTTTAATTACTGAAAGAATTCTGTATGAGGCACATGTGATAGTCACTTTAATAAAGTCTGGAAAACCCCTATCAGAGCCTCACAGAACGTGGTGGACGGGCATTCAGCCTGGCATAATCAAGTGTTCAGCACATGCAGCACAAGTACTGCAGTAAAGGCTTAAGAACATCAGTTATTAGGCCATCACTAACCAGGCCTTTTCCTAAGCTTGGCTCACAATGTCTACTCCGATTTCAGCCTCCATTAGCAAAACATACAGGCGTTCTGTACCATTTCTCAAGCCGCACAATGGTGGTGCTATTTAGGTAACCCATTTCTGGTGAAAAGGCACTGCTAGTGCTTTACAGAGAATGGTGTGAAATTTGAATCAATCCACTCTTAGACCATTTTGTGCCACTCTCAATTGTGTCTAATTCTAGAATACTCATTGCTCAGGCCTCGAAACTTCTACTTGCCCACTCGCTATGGGGAGCCATATTTGATCAGGTCGAGCTATTTTTTTTTTTTTTAGGACCTACTTGACCCTTCAGGCGAGTTGACAAAGAACAGGTGTTCTGTTCAGTCAGAAAGTGAAGGAGTCCTTTAAATCCTTTTCTTGTCACATTTGCTCTGTGTTCAAAGACAGAAGTCAAAAGTCAGTTTCATTTACGATTAGTTTTTCTGACTGCAGAGTCCCAGGATTTTGTCATTTTGATTCCTAAAGCACAACATTTTAATAGCCAAGTCTACTGTACAAACATTTCTAAATATATATTTCAGTATTTGTGAAAGCCCTTTGTACATGTGTGATGAAAAAAACAAAATTTAAATAGGAAAACAAATCAGAACACTTTACTTGGTAATGTGGGAAGAATAAATGTTTTCTGAAACCCATTTCATAGATTTGTTAATACATTACATAGTTTGATCAATAATGAAGCAAGTTAATGGGAAGGTGTATTTGACATTTTGGGGAAATTCTCAGTAAACGACTGTGACCACATCATGATTTAGTAATATATTTATTAAAAACAAGTGTTTAAACAAAACCAGAAACGCTCTTGCCTTGGTTACTAATAGCATTGTTAACTAATAGGCAAGTAATGGATCATGTGTCCTCCATATGTGGGCTAGATTCTTATTATACCTGGAGCAAATATTTAGTCAATTTAATCAAACAAAAGTTTTTTTCGTAAAGCAGAAATGCTGATCTCGCATTTGAAGGTACACTCATGTCAGAATGAAGAAAAAGGTGACTATAAAATACTTGCCTAGGATCACACAATTGAGACCCGTTTACGGGTCACATACGTTACAGTTATGGTTGAAAAGATTATTCAAGTTACTCGACCTGAAAGTCTAACATTTTTATGATTGAGGCCTGGTGATGCCCACTTCAATCTGGTAACACCTGCCATATTACTGCCTGGGCAGCACTTTCCCAGTATCTAAGATCAGCAGCATATTTATCCAAACGCTCGGCCTTTGATTTAGAGAGTGCACACACACACACACACACCTTTTGATAACCCATCTCCTCAGGTCTCCATTTCTAGTTTCTTCATAGTGGCAGTCAGAGCCCCAAACTCTACTGCCTGCTTGGCAATGCTGACCACATGCCCCCACACTCAGCCCCCAAACAAACCTTGAATGCCACCCAGTCAATGACTGGTCTGATGACCTAGTACACATTTAATTCAAATTATCAAGTAATAACCCATTTCATCTCCACCCTGAAGACAGGGTCCAGTGGGGCTTCAGAGAGGAATCACCATTGTCTGCACTGGACAGTCATCTCGGGGGATTATATATTATTTCAAACCAATTTACAAGTGGTCACCAGGTGCAGGAGTTCCTAGAGGAGCTAATCTAGATGCAACAAGGCATTGTGAGCAGAATAGCATGTATAGTGGCGAATCTCAGGGCTTCTACTCATACAGATGTTAATTAGTCTAGATTGTTTTACAAGATTCACTAGTGTTTTGGTGGTGCAGTGTGTATAGCCTCGAGGGTTTTCCCCCCCACTGGGATAGTCACCAACAAACGCTACTTTACCTGGTACCATCTTGGTATGTCCGAGCTGTGTAAAGAAATCAGGGCTATAGATTTGGCACATAAACATTGATGAATGTAACATATGCCCAACCCAAACTGCCCTACAGTATTATGCATCTCCCATGGTCATCTTCAGCTGTGGCTAAAAGGTGGATATGAGATGCTTAACATATTAACATAGCCAGCCTTCTGGCATGTTAAAAGTATCCTGCCTTCTACCATCCCTTTGAGACCCTAACCACCTGTTGTGTTTGACTCATACTAGTTAAGACTGCTGGATTTGGGTGGCAGCACCACTAGGCTGTGGGGAACGGAGTCCAATTCCACACTGTGTGACAACTGTTAGCCTAACCCTTTCAGCCAGCTAGCAGTAGCTCACCTTCACCTGAAAAGTGGTGGTAATTTGTGGCAGCCACACGCATGAAATTCTGATTTCTCAGGGAAATCTTAGTGTAACAGATCTCATCCTTTTCTCTCAGTTACGTTCGTCTTACACATGCAAAGAAACTGAAGCAGGAATTGGTTCAATGTAGTTTATTGAATCAGCTGGTTTCTAGATATAACGGTATGAACTGCAATGATTAGGATGATAGAACACAATTGCAATGTGGTGACAAAGAAAGTGAAACACAAGAAAAATCCCACCATTACGTCAGAATGCTTTGTGTTAGGATTCCTACCTACGCCACTAATGCGAAACTAGAGCACAGCAGTGTTAGTCCTAATGTGCCCTTCAGGATCCCTAGGAAGGCACCATCCCCTATACCTGGATATGGTAGTAGCTAAGAGGGCTGTTGGTCTACTGAGAACCCTCATGTCGATGAAAGACGTTAAGTCTCAGCAGACCGCTGCAATGAGGCGACAGCATGCAGTGGCAATTTTCAGGCTCAAACTCTCCCTCTAACGTACAGGGGGCAGAGGGATGTTTTTATAATAAAAACAGCCAGTGTTCTGAGAAACCTGCCCTAACGTAAGAATATTTTTGTTTCTCAAAGTGACAAAGATTGCGGTGTTCCACTTTGTACTGACAACACAGAGTACAGCCTTGAGCAAAGTAGAGAACATCAGATTAAAAGAATGAAAACTGTTTCTGTGCTAAAAGGGAGTGAAAATAAATCACCACAAAATGAAGGTTCTGCTCAGAAAGTAAAATGAATAAACTAACATTATTACACTAAAGGGCACAAGCTGCAGGCCTATACCTAAAATAACATGCCCATTAAACATTACTAAAATAACCTCAACACACCCTGGCTGGGGAGATGGGTTTCCTGATAAAAAATGATTGATGATCTCATGTCTATGTAGATACAGTGTTTCTAATATTTAGAGAGTCATTAATCCTCCGACATTCCACGACAACATAATTTGTCGCAGGTTATGTTCTGAATTCATTAGTTGAATGCCCTCTTGTAAATTCTTCTGTGCCCATCTGTAGGAAAATGCCACTGTTGGCATGGTCACCCCTCACTTTTTGTCTAGTGTTGATGCCAGCGTTGATTAGAAGAGTGCTGGGACCCTGCTAACCAGGCCCCAGAGCCGGTGTTCTGTCCCTAAAATTGTACCTTTGTTTCCACAATTGGCACACAGTGAAGTCCCTTGTAAAAGGTACCTCTGGTACCAAGGGACCTGTGGCCAGGGAAGGTCTAAGGGCTGCAGCATGTATTATACCACCCTGGGGACCCCTCACTCAGCACATGCACACTACCTCACAGCTTGTGTGTGCTGGTGGGGAGGAAATGACTAAGTCGACATGGCACTCACCTCAGAGTGCCATGCCCACAGCCCACTGCCTGTGGCATAGGTAAGTGACCCCTCTAGCAGGCCTTACAGCCCTAAGGCAGGGTACGCTATTCCACAGGTGAGGGCATAGCTGCAGGAGCACTATGCCCCTACAGTTTCTAAGCCAATTCTTAGACATTGTAAGTGCAGGGTAGCGATACTGAGTATATGGTCTGGGAGTTTGTCAAACACGAACCCCGCAGGTCCATAAGGGCTACAATGAATACTTGGAAGTTTGGTATCAAACTTCTCAGCACAATAAACCCACACTGACGTGGGATTTATTGAAAAATGCACACAGAGGGCATCTTAGAGATGCCCCCTGTATGTTAACCCAACTCCTAGTGCAAGGCTGACTGGTCTGTGCGAGTCTGCCACTTTCAGATGAGTTTGACCACATGGGGTGAGTCACCATCCCATCAGCCAGGTCCACCCCTAAGGTGACCAGAGCTGAAGGGACCCCTTTAGAAAGCTGATTTTTGAATTTTGACTATTTTTCTAAATTTTTAAAAGTCCTGCTAGGGCCTTGTGTAAGTCCCGGTTAGCATCTCTCTACGTTTTGTAAAAGTCAGGATTTAAGTACTAGAAGTAGTTTTTAGTTTCTTCAAAAGTAATCCCAACTTTTAGAGACATAATTAGTAGCTCAGACGATATGGTGATGGAACTCAACCTCAACCCTTATCTGCATCTACGGATGACAGAGCTAAGGTCCCTCTGTAAGCTACGAAAGATTAAAACTGGGTCCAACCCTACCAAGGTCAAGCTCCAGGAGCTCTTGGCAGAGTACACTAGGGACCACCCTATTGAAGGGGGAAGACCTCCCCTCATATGGGGAAGATGTTGGGGGATCAGAAGGTAAACTCCCCCTCCTACCCCAACTAGGGAGACCAGGGTTCCAAGACTCCTGCCTCCACAGACAGGACTCGGACTGTTTTTTCCACAGGAGAGTCCAATCCCTCTGGGAACATTAAGGACATCCTCAATGAGGGGAAGATCCTTTTAGTAAGGGTGGCCAAAAGATTAGCTTTGGAGAAACATCTCCTTGCTACAGAAAGGGAGAGCAGAAATGGGTTTAGCACCCATAAATGGTGGCAGCAACATAAATAGGGTCAGAGAGAATACGGACATCCTAAAAATCCCCAAAGGGATGGTTTCAAAATATGAAGGTGATGTTATCAAATGATTCACAGCTTTTGAGAGGGCTTGTGCAACCAGCAAACTAAACAGATCTCACTGGGAGCTCTCCTTTGGAAACTTTACTGGTAAGTGTAGGGATAGGCTCCTCACTCTCTGGTAAAGATGCAGAATCCTATGACCTTATGAAGGCTACCTGATTAAGGGCTTTGGATTCTCAACTGAGGAGTACAGGATTAGGTTCACGGGGCTCGCAAAACCTCGACCCAGTCCTGGGTTGATTTTGTTAACTACTCAGTCAAAAAAACTAGATTGTTGGATAACTGGCAGTGGAGTGCATGTCTATGATGGGCTGTATAATGTATTTATGAAAGAACATTTGTTAAGTAACTGCTTCAATGACCAGTTGCATCAGCATTTGTTAGACCTAGGTCCAAGTTCTCCCCAAGAATTGGGAAATAAGGCAGACCACTGGATCAAGGCTAGGATGACCAAGACTTCCACTGGGGGTGACCAAAAGAAAGGGGTCACAGCCTCCACAGGGGAAGGGTGGTGAGACATTCAAGGACAAAACTACAGTCTTTTCAAGGGCCCCAAAAACCTGCTCAAGAGGGTGGGCCCGAGCCTCTTCATAGTTCACAAGTGGGTATAAGGGTAAAAACATTGATCCCAAGAAGGCCAGGTGTCGCACCTGTAGAGAGCATGGGCACCAAACTGGAGAAAAGGCCTGTCCCAAGAATTGTTCTACAACTTCTACTCCAGTTAGCACTGGAATAGCCAGTCTCCAAGTGGGCTCAGTGTGCCCAGAGCAAATCAGGGTTCACAGTGAAGCTACTCGACTCTGAGGGTGGGATGGATATAGCCACACTAGCTGCATGGCCGCCTAACATGCAAAAATACAGGCAGCAGCTCCTGATAAATGGGACAAAGGTAGAAGCCTTGAGGGATACAGGTGCCAGTGTCACCATGGTGACAAACTGGTTTCCCCCAGGATAGTATTGGCTGGACTAACTTGTCCAGAGGCTGGTCCCGCATTGGTGATTGAACAAAGGAAACCAGACCTCTCTTCTCAGGAAGATGTCCTATCTTACCTGAGGGAACTGAGGGCATGGAGCTGGAGCCTTACCAGGTGGAGCTCTTGAGCCCAGGGGGACCCTCAAGGGAACAGCTGTGCCAGGGATAAAAGACGTGTCCAACTCTTGAATGCCGGCGGCAGTAAGCCGCTGCACAGGAAAAGGGAGATGCCAGTGACTCCCACAGGGAGTATTGGGAGGATGGACTCCTTTACATGGAGTTAAGAGATCCCAAACCTGGTGCCACTAGGAGAGTTGTAGTGCCTCAGGAGTTTAGGGAGTTTCTCACTTCGGCCCACGACATCCCCCTAGCTGGGCATTTGGGACAAACCAAGACCTGGGACAGATTAGTGAACCATTTCTATTGACCCAATAGGTCCCAGAAAGTAAGGGAGTTTTGCAGCTCATGAGTCACCTGCCAAGCAAGTGTCAAGACCAGTGGCCATCCAAAGCCCAACCCCCCCATTCCATTTCCAGTGGTGGGGGGTCTCCTTTGAAAGGGTTTGTGTGGACATTGTGGGTCCACTTGAACCTCCCACAGTCTCAAGGAACCAATACATACAAGTAGTAGTGGGTCATGCTACCAGATACCCTGAAGCAATTCCCCTTAGGTCAACTATTGCCCCTGCAGTAGCCAAGACAATTTGTATTTTTAGGAGTGGGTTTCCCTAAGGATGTGGTTTGTGACAGGTACCAACTTCATGTCAGCTTACCTCACACATGTGGCATGAGTGTGGGGTGACTTACGTTCACACAATCATCCACAAACCAATGGCCTTATTCAAAGGTTTAACAAGACATTGAAGGGCATGATTATGGGGCTCCCTGAAAAACTCAAAAGGACATGGGATGTTCTCCTGCCATGCCTTCTTTTCACCTACAAAGAGGTGCCACAGAAGGGAGTAGGATTTCCCCCCCCCACCCCTCCCTTTGAGCTTCTGTTTGGCCATCCTGTAAGGGGACCACTAGCACTTGTAAAACAAGGCTGGGAGAGACTTCTCCACGAGCCTAAAACAAGATGTGGTGGACTATATGCTTTGCCTCTGCTCTAGGATGGCTAAGTATATGGAAAAAGCATCCAAAAACCTTGAGGCCAGCCAACAACTCCAGAAGTTGCATGACCAAAAGGCTGCAATGGTTGAATTCCAACCAGGGTAGTAAGTCTGTGTTCTGGAACCTGTGGCTCCCAGGGCACTCCAGGACAGATGGAGTGGCCCTTACCCAGTGCTTGAGAAAAATAGTCAGGTCACTTACTTGGTGGACCTTGGCGCTAGCAGGACACCCAAGAGGGTGATCCATGTTAACCGCCTTAAGCTCTATAATGACAGGGCAGACTTAACCATACAGATGGGGATCAGGAAGCAGAGTGACCCTCTCCCTGACCTCCTCTCAACTGACCCTAAAGATGGGACAGTAGATGGTGTGGTCTATTTAGACACGCTCTATGTACTCATGATGTGGACACAAGCAACAGTTTACCTGTCAAAAACTAAATATTTAGACAGTCTGACCAAGTTGAAGAAAGCATCAAAGTGAAGTCCACGAGATGCTGGAGTTGGGGAGGGGGGGGGGGGTAATAGAGCACTCTTGATAGTCCTTTAGCTAGCCCAGAGAGATGAGGTTTTGTGTGAACTACAGAGGACTCAGTTATGTCACCAAGGCATTTGCTCACCTCATACCCCAAGCAGATGAGCTGATTGACAAGTTAGGTGCAGCCAAATTTCTGAGTACCTTTGACTTAACTGCAGGGTACTGGTAAATTAGGATGACACCTGGAACAAAGAAAACGACATTCTCAACACCTGATGGGCTTTCAGTTTACTGTTATGCTCTTTGGCTTAAAGAATGCCCCTGCTAACTTCCAAAGGTTGGGAAATCAAGTCCTTTAGTGCAACATATCTAGGTTATATTGCCGTCTTTAACTCCAACTGGCAGGATCAACTGGTCCACCTGGAGAAGGTTCTGCAGGCCCTGCAAGGAGCGGGCCTCTCTATCAAGGCATTCAAATGCCAGGCAGGGAACAGTTGTATTCTTGGGCCATCATGTACGTGGAGGCCAAGTGCAACCTTAACAACCCAAGATCCAGACAATTCTGGACTGGGAAGCTCCAAAAACCCAGACTCCAGTCAGGGCATTCCTTGGCTTGACTGAATACTACAGGAGGTTTGTGAAGGGATATGGATCCATAGCAACTCCCCCTCACAGAACGTACCTTAAAGAAATGCCCAGGAAGGTAAACTGGACCTTAGACTGTCAAAAGGCCTTTGACACCCTAGAAGCTTTGTGCTCGGCACCAGTTCTAAAAGCTCCAGATTATTCTAAGCAATTTACTGTGCAGACAGATGCCTCTTAACTTGGGCTAGGAGCGGTCCTGTCCCAAACCAATGATGAGGGCCTTGACCAGCCTGTTGCTTTCATTAGCAGGAAGTTACTGCCCCCGTATGTTAGCCCAACTACTAGTGCAAGGTTGAACGGGCTGTACCAGCCTGCCACTTCCAGATGAGTTTGACCACATGGGATGAGTGCCTTTGTGTACTCTGGGGTCAGAAACAAAGCCTATCTAGGGAGAAGGCGCTTCCCACCTCCCACTGCAGGGACTGCAACACCTGGCAGTGAGCCTCAAAGGCTCAAGCCTAGTGTTACAATGCCCCAGGGAACTCCAGCTAGTGGAGATGCCCGCCCCTCAGATGAGCCTCCACTTTTGGCAGCAAGTCCAGAGGAATGAGAAAAACAAGGAGTCACCCCCTCAGCAAGGTCCACCCCTAAGGTGACCAAAGCTTAAGTGACCCCCCCCCCCACCCCCTTGAGAAATCCTCCATCTTGCTTTGGAGGATTAGGACAGATCGGGATGTGCTCCCCTCCCCAGAGGGAGTGGGCACAGGGAGGGTGTAGGCATCCTCAGGGACAGTAGCCATTGGCTACTGCCCTCTAACCCTAACGCATCCCTATATTTAGTATTCAGGGGCGACCCTGAACCCAGCTAGTCAGATTCTTGACAACCTCACAAGGACTACTGAGCTGAAAACCCCACAGAGAAGAAAAGGAGACAACTGACATGACCCCAGCCCTATTGGCCTTTCTCCTGCTTCAAAGACCCTGCAACCGAAAAGCAATGCGTTCTACAGGACCAGCGACCCCTGAAAAGCCTCCAGGGGACTGTCTGCATCACAGAGGACGAAGAACTCCTGTGGCCAGCGGCTCTGCCCAATCAGAAGAAAAGACATCCATCTTTAAAGGGACTCCCACCTCACTTCAGAAGCTGGAGTCCCCACTACTCTACACCAGGCGCCCACGGCAGGGCCAGAGATAAACTATCCCGAGAGGGTCCCCAGGCGATTCAGACGACAGGTCCACCCTGGGAAGACCTCCCTGCACCACCACCACGCCGCCACCTGCAGAGGGAATCCTGAGGACCCCCCTGACTGCGACTGCCTGGGACGAAGATACTGCACCTACAGCCCCCAGGCCTGTGAGAAACCAACCACTGGTGCAGCAATGACCAGTAGGCAGCCCACACCCTTGCACAGTTAGTGGCTTGCCCAAGAGGTCCCCCTGTGCCCTGCCTTTAGCGCATAAGTGACCCTTGGCTCCCTCCATAGACTTCTATTGAGAACCCGATGCCCTGTTGGCACATTGCCCCCGGCCGCCCCGTGCTGCTGAGGGTGTGGTTTTTGTGCCTACTTTGGGCCCCTCCAAACCCCTATGGCCTGCCCTCTGACAACACGGGTACTTACATGCAAACAGACTGTCACCACACGATTAAGCATGTTTTTTTTACTGCCCTAAAACCTCATTGTGATAAATTCAGAAATGCAGCAGTCCAGCAGCCGCCTAGTCAACAAAAATAACTTCAGGTAGGAAGCAGCACAGTAATTGCAGCCTATATTTATTCAGCATCACTAAAAACTGGTCCATCTTCTTCCACTGACAGTATCATCACATAAGTTTCCTCGTCAGCTCTGCTAGATGCTAAATTGTCACCCTGCATAACTTAATGCCTTATTGGGATCTGTGCATATTCTTGATGCTCCATTATGAGTAATCTTTAATTCGCCAGATAAAACATCACATGTTGGGCTTTGCTTTCCCTTCAGCAGTATGACTGGCAGGAATGGGAGCATCTTATACGTTCTGCGTCAAGTCAGAACAGTGCTAGCTTCATTTTTTGGTACTTCAAAGTCTTCTTTCCACTGGCCTTGTGCAGTCCTGCATCCCAGTCATGCTAATTTAACAATCTGACGATGATGTGCCCGAAACCCTACCCAAGAGGTGGCTTGGGACCCAAAGTTCAAAGCATCCTCTCCCACCACCAACAAAACCTTTTCAAAGACGTCATCCGTCAGAGGCCTACCAGCAAAACCTCCGCTAAGGTTCCAAGTCTGGCTGTTGCCATTTCTAGAACTCCCATTATTCACCTGTTGTGCCATCATAACCAGGCTTTGGGTCCTCATTCTTAGCCACAGTTTCTAGCAGCTTTTCAAATTGCAAAATCTTTTTGCCTGGTGCAGGTGAGATATCCTCCAGCTCAGACACTTCTCTCAGCAAGGTCAATCCCAGAGGTGCATTTGTCAACTCCTTCAGGTGGTCAGGTCTGGAGGGATGGTCTGTCAATCTTTGAGCCTATTGCTACCAACAGATTGTTCATTAAAAAAAAAAAAAAAAAAAAAAACGTTAGCCTCTGATCTGTTTGAGTCACAGGTCGGGCTGAGACTTCCACCACACCTCTGGTTGAGCCAGCTTTCAGAATCAAAAGGGCAGTTTGCCATCCGTGTTCACATTTCTTCCAGTAAATTCTGTCCTGGAAGAGGAGTGAAGCCTTTCCCCAGTGTCACCAACTCATGTGCTGCAGACACTACAAGTATTTTTATACACCGTGTTGAAGTGTTTTGCGACATGTCCCCCTGTACTTAATGGCTTTGTGTTCCAGCTCCAGGTGAAATCATCACTTACCGTCACCCAGTTGCAGTTCTTTCCTACGAATAGGGCGCTCCGTGACTGGAGACTATGATCCTCATTTAGTTATGTTATTTATGCATCCCCACCCCACAAGTCACTAGCAAGAAAAAAATGTAGCACAGGTGGCATCGAGTGGTAATAGTGGCAACACACAGTTCATATATTTAGGCTCTGCTGGCCCATTGGTGCAGAGACGAAACTACTTGAAATGCTTGGTTTTGGCTGTGTAGTGATATTTGAGTTTTGACCACTGACTCCGTGTCGCACCACTTTGCACTTGGCCTAGCTGTTCATCACATTAGCAGTCCCAAGTTACAGACTCCATTTTGTATTCAGCTTAGACTTAGCTTCACCGCCACGTTAAAGGTGCGAGTATCTTTCCGTACAAAACATGTTATGCAACGTGTTTTCTATTCTACAAGTCTGCTTGTTCTTTTCTCACCAAAGGGTTAGGACATAACGTGGAGGAGTTAAGGACGTAATAGAATGTTGGTGGTACAGCAGGGAACGACTTGGGCTCGGGAAAGACACCTTGGGAAACTGGCCAGTTCCAACCTGTTTCTTTCAACCCGACATAAAATAGCCAGCATTTTTTTATACTTCTTGCGGAGCAGGAGGTTTTTTTTTCCAGAAATCTCCTTCCTCGCTTGTTTAAGCTATATAAAAGAGACCCAGGTCGACAGTAGGGTATTCAGAGCTCTCTCAATCAGGATTGAGACGTTGAATGCCCGATACATTTCCTAAGAGGGTAGATCTCTCGTTGCAGTTGAACCAGGGTCAACGACTTGCAGGCCCTAGGGTGATGCACTTTTATTAATTTGCTTTGTATTATATATATTTTCATCTCAATACAGGTGTTTGTATTTTTGCATGTATATATTTGCTGTTTATAGATTGAAGATTCTTTGTACATGTTCTTACTTCATTGCTGCACATTTTAACAGTGCATTACATTTATACTGGCCTTCCTTCACAAGCCTTGCAAAACAAAATAATAAATGTCTTTAGACTAAGAAGTGCATTCCAGACCCCTTTCAGTGTGTGTATTTTGGTTTGGTCAGAAGTAAAGCAAAACACTTTGGCGTAGGACAGCAGAGGGAAGGATTTATAAGTTGCAAGTGAACATTTAAAAGTGAATATATGTTTAGCAAGAAAACTAAAACAACTGCTTCTAAAAGCATGTGTGAACAGTGCGTTTTTGAAGTTCCTGGATGGTGCCGGGCACCCTATGATGTATTTGCTTATTTGGCTGGTTTATCAGAGAGTTGGGATGAATGTTTGAATGAAGCAGAAGTTTTGTCTTGCTTAAGAAAAAGTACTGTCGAAGGGAATGATCTTTCAGTTCTTGGCAGACGGGGATGAATACTTTTGTCTGCCTACAGAAAAATGCATGAAAAATATAAACAGTTAGAAAGGGTAAATGAGCAACTGGAAAAGCAGCTTGTGGATTCAAAGAATAGTGTTACTATGTCGTCTTGCCAAAAGACACATATTAAACCATTGTAGAACGTGCTGCCATCAAAGAAGCTCAACACAAATATTGTAAACGTAGAGGAGGGATAAATCAGAAAAAAAAGGTTAATTTAGTCATTGTTAATGCTGCTTGGGACTGGTGCCCAGATTAGTCTTGGGATAGCAACATTTAGACCAGCAGTGATCTTTCAAACTCTTGTGATGAGGAGAGTAAAAAAGGTAGAAAAAAGTGCAGAATGTAGTGCGTGCACAGCCAATATTTAGATGAAAGTTGCAGCACACCACATGATCTGGCAGGATTTGCACTACATGCTCTATAAAATTACAATCAGCAGAACGTAAATGACATTATAGATCGCTTTAAACAGAACAGGGGAGTCCCTCCTTGCTTGTGTCATGAGGTTGTTTGAAATCAGCACTTCTGGTGTTTTCTTAGATATTGGGGACTCTCGCAAGTTTTGTACTTAAAGTTCTCACCCAGTAATACAGGAACAGTGCAGGGGTTTTCAAGAACCCCACCAGACCACTTTGTTACAAATAGTTGTTGATGGATGTACTCTGAAGTACTAGAGGCAGTCAGAGTTAGGTGAATTAGGAATTTGGGATAAACCCGAGAAAGTGGAGGCAGAACCCCGCTGTGGAAACTACAGTACAAATGAAAATAGGGAGAACAGCAAAAAGAGAAAATACTGTGTTGATTGTGCCTCTTTTAGAATACATACTGGGAATTGACAATTTGGAAGGAATGACTTTGTATCTGGATGATGGTTATTATCAGTTTGGAACAAAGAGATACATTTTAGTGGCAGCCATGAGGGTGGGTCATTTAAAAATTCCTGCAGTGAAGGTGCCCCTGGCAACTAAAGTAATTAATCTGAAACAGTACTGCATTCCTGGAGGGCATGATGAACTAAGCGAAGCCATAAAAGACATGATTGAGACTGGTGTGATAGCTCAAACTTCTACTGGATGGAACAATCCCCTCTGGCTGGTTAAACGACGTGACAGGCAGTACAAAATGACAGTTCATTACCACAAGCTGAATAAACATACACCCCCTTTGACAGCCGCAGTCCTAGACACCATCACTCTGACTGAACGAATACAGAAACATACAGAGACATGGTATGCCACCATCAATATTGCCAACGCATTCTTCTCTATACCACTTGCACCAGAATATCAAGAACAATTCTAATGTTCACACTATAGAAGACACTTTTGCATGTTATCTTTGCCACAAGGCTAAATACATAGTCCCACTATCTGTCACCGGCTGGTGTCAGAGCACCTGGATGAAGTATCTGTCCTTTCCAGGTGTGCAACTGACCCATTACAGTGATGTGATTCAGGGAGAGACAGACGAACAGGTGCCGATTCCATTAAGGGTGGTAGAACTTTTGCAGATAAAGGGGTGGATGATTAACATCAATAAGACGCAAGGACCATCTCAAAATGTGAAGTTTTTAGGCATTCAGTGGAATAAGGGTCACGGGTATTACCGCAAACGAAGCAAAAGATTTGAGTTTGCCATACCCAACACTAAGTAGTAGACACAGAGATTTATTGGGTTGTATGGTTTTTGGAGACAGCACATCCCTCCTTGGAGTCCAATCTTGGCCCCTCAGTACAAAGTGACAAGGACGAAACAGGAGTTTGAATGGGGTGAAGAACAGCAGTGTGCTTTTGATTTGGCAAAGGAAGCAGTTCAACAGGCTTTAGACTTGTGGCCAGTGCAAGAGAGAAACATTGATTACATGTAACTGTTCAGGGACAATATGCAAATTGGATTATGTGGCAAAAACAGGAAAGGACGAGGGTGCCCCTGGGGTTTTGAACTAGATAACTACCCGACTCTGGGCAGCGCTATACTCCTTTTGAAAAACCGCTTTTGGCCAGTTATTGGGCTCTAGTGGATACTGAGCAAAGAACACTAGGTCATAATGTAATTCTGATACTTGAAATACCAATCTTGCAGTGGGTGAGGAGTTCACCTAAATCTCACCATATAGGACATGCACAAGAGGCTAGCATCAGATGCTGGAAATGGTACAAAAAAGACAGGACTCGAGTAGGACCAGCAGGTACTGCAGCCCTAGATGAACAGGTGTCACAAGCCCCTATACAGGATGAGGAGAGGGTGCAGGAGTTATTACAGGTAAAAGTCACCAGTGAGATGGGGTGCACCATTTGAATCCTTGTCCCCCCCCCCCCCCCCCAAGGATAGGAAGCATGTATGGTTTACTGATGGTTCATCCAAATATATGGGTACCAAAAGACATTGGAAAGCAGTGTCATAATCCAGTTCCCAAAAGGCTGTTGACCACTGCAGGAGAAGGGAAAAGTAGCCACTATGCAGAGCCGTATGCTGTTCATCAGGTTCTAAAGCAAGAGCTGCCTGGAACTTGTCATATTTACACTGATTCTTGGTCCACCGCCAATGGGTTAGCCACCTGGCTTCCCACATGGCATGCACATGACTGGTTTATCCACTCAAAGGAGGTGCGGGGCAAAGAGTTGTGGCAGGAAATTTGGGAAATGTTAGAACAAAGTAGTTACAGTATCACGTGGATGCTCCTTGTCCCACTGACTCACTAGAACTCTGGTTCAATTCCCTTGCCGAAGACAAAGCCAAAAGTTCAGAGGCAGAAGCGGCAACACGGGGTTCTGACTTTGTGGGGATGGCTAAATGGGTGCACCAAAAATATGGACACCTGGGAGAAAAAGCCACTTACAGGTGGGCAGAGATGAGATGCACATTCCCCTAGATTTGTTAAAAACCGATTTTGCAGTGTCCTATTTGTCAGCACACACACAACAGAGATCTCTCCCGCAG
Organism: Pleurodeles waltl; assembly: GCF_031143425.1. Classification (NCBI taxonomy): domain Eukaryota; kingdom Metazoa; phylum Chordata; class Amphibia; order Caudata; family Salamandridae; genus Pleurodeles; species Pleurodeles waltl. Next base: position 983,166,326 of record NC_090437.1, read on the forward strand.
ACGGTCAAAGATCAATTGGAAAGGAACGTTACAAGGACAGATAAAGCAAATTGATTACACTGGACCACTACCGATTAGACGCAGTTGTCAATACACCTGTACTGTAGTGTACACTTACTATGGGGACCTGATTGCTGTCCCTTGAAAACGTGCTACTCAGCACAATACTATCAGAACTTTGGACTTGTTAATGTTACACTATGGAGTACCACTCCAGGGCCAGAGTGACAATGGGTCACACTTCAAAGGCAAATTGGTGCAGGACTGTTCTCAGCACAATATTGAGAGAATATATCATATTTCTTACTATCCACAAGCCTCAGGACTGATTGAGCGAATGAATGAGCTTTCAATAAGCCAATTACGAAAATTATCTGATGGAACTTTGAAAAACTGGGGAGAGAGCATTTAAATAAAGCCCTCCAGATTCTGAATAACAGACCATTAACAAATGATGAAACACCCCTGATGCAAATGTTAACTCCAGCTTTGCAAATACAACCGCATGTGGCCACCAATACCATCATGTACTGGGAAATAAAGCCTGGAGCCTTCGCTCCTTACATCGCCACACCTGAATCTGCAGGTGTGGACTTACAGGTTTACAAGCTTACAGACCGAAACCACGTGAAAAAGGTGTTGGAGTACAAATTTCCCTGGAGAATTTCGGATCCATTGCTCCCAGATCTGGGTTAGCCCTCAAAAGTATTCAGATTTTAAGGGGGAGTGATTGCTGCAGATTACGAAGGAGAAATCAAAGTTATTCTGTTAACTTATGGAGAAGCTGATTTATTCACACAAATCGGAAACCGAATTGCCCAACTTGTCATGATTCCAGTGTATGGAGGATTGGTGAGGAAGCTGACTGCCCCAGCCCTTCTTACTGTACGTGGTGAGGGAAGTTTTGGTTCAACTGACAAAAACCCTGGTGCTAAAGTGTGGGAGGAATCCCCAAATGGTCCTCCAGAACATGCTGAAATTATAGCAAAGAGCCCCAATAATATCCTGTTGATCATGAAACCAGGAAAGGAAAAATGGGAACATATTCCAGCTGATAAATGTTATTTGTGAGAATGATCATACTTGTTTCTTTTACAAACCATACTACAGCTTGTCTTTGCCGTGAGTGTGCCGTGCGGACCCCCAACTTCAACTTTATTTATAGACAACGTCACACAACACCTTTACTGCATTTGAATGACAATATTTGGATTCATTTGGCGCAGACCATGCTAAACATATATATATTTTTGCTGGGGAGCCCTCGAGGGCTCCCTCATAGTCCCAGATAGCCCATTGGAGAGGGAGGGGGGGGGGGGGAAATAAACACAAACATCATATATATTCGTTTTTTTTAAATAAATATATTTTTGATTTTAAAAATTGTACACAAAAAATATGTCATTCTAAGTATCAGACCAAACCCCCCCCCAAAAAAAAACAAAAAAAACGACCTCACTGTCAATTGCTCCTACTCACACACCCACTCAGACACTTACACACCCACTCACAGACCCATTCAGACCATCATGCATCCACTCACAGACACATTGACACCCTCATGCACCCACTCAGACCCACGCACACAGTGACGCACCCACTAAAACACTGCTGTACGCACATTCACACCCAGACAGTGTGACAGCCACGCTCACCCCCCCCCCCCCCCCAATACGCCCTCTCACACCCAGAGGCCACACAGACAACTATTGCCACACACAGCCAAGGGGCAGCACGGGGTTGGGTGGTTAGCCGCAGGCCAGGGCTTGCGGGCAACCTCCGCTCGCTACACATGGGTGAAGGCCATGCATGGTGTAAGGCTGGGGGGTAATCGGGGTTTGACATAGGGCAGTGGTTGGATTAACATTGTAATGAAAATTACTGTATGTTTAAAAAAAAAAAAAAAAAAAAAAAAAAAAAGACCGATTCACTGAAAAATACCAAAGGTTACAGGGACATTCTAGTTAGGTTCTGAATTTACTCACAAAACCTTTGAAATTCAGCAGTTCTAGTTAGAATTATTTCAAGTAACACTAACTCGTGCCCTTGCCATGCAGTTTTCTGATCAATAATTTTAATTTTAATCCCCACACTTTTTTTTTTCTGGATTCGCAAATCCAAAGTGGATCTGCAAATCCGGGATCCACAAATCTGCTGAAAAAACAAATGATTGGGTACTTTTTGCCCACAAGGGATTCCTAAGGAACCCCTCTATGTGGCTTATGGGGTTTTTCTCTCTTCCTTTCCCACCCCCGAGCCAATGCGACAAACAAAATAGCAGCTGCAACTATTCTGTCAGGTTGTGGCCAGCCAATCAGATTCTTCTTGTTGCTCTGCGTCCCTATAAATCTAAATTTTTGGCTTAAGTTACTCAAACTACTGAATGGATTTCCACCAAATCACAAAATGCATGATCAGTGCAAAAGAATCAGCCGGCGTGACAAATTTTGTGCAATTCCGTTCAATGGTTCGAGCTGTAGGCGTGTCTAAAGGTCCTATGGAAAAATGAATGGGGAAAATGCGTTTTGGGACCACCATCCCTTTTCTCAGCCCCAACTTGACAGATCACCTCAAGACAGAAGCTGAATTTAGCAAAGTATAAGTTTTGAAAATTTCATGAAGATTCATCAAACGACAAGTTATCAGCAAAACAAAACACTTACTATGGAAACATGGTCCTAACTAACTACCTAGTGTCGACCATCTCTATCTATCCATCCATCCATCTATATATATCAATCAAAGAAAACGAGCACCCGACTTGCCAGGGCTCTATTATGGCGGTCTTGATATGGGTTCGGGTATCCCATAAAATATTTGTAAGTTCACTCATTCAATCCAACAAGAGATCAAGACACCAAACGAATAGTTCCAAAATATATTGTAAAAAAGAAGAAAGAAATGGTATTCCTCATATATATATCTATATATAGTTATCTATATCTATATACACATATATATACATACATATATACATACATCCACCCACCATCATTACCACCTTCAAAATGGTGTGTATGCACGTGCCATCAGTCGTTAAAAAAATAAAATTAAAAAAAATACAAAAATAAAAATTACTGCCAAAGCCGGTACGTGTGGCTTGTAACTGAAAATGCACACCAAACCACCTGACTGGCCATGTTGGATGGCTAGACAGATTATATATCCGTCGTTAATGCTGCGGTAAATGCAACGAATTTTTAACAAATTAATAAATGTAAAAAAAAAAAGTTAACAATTCTGTGCACATACATCTGTCCAACGATGTCAGACAGCTATAGATACAGAACAATACAAGTATGAATAAATACAATGTTTGCAAACCTGGCTCTGCAATAAAAGCTAGGTCGAACTGTTGAAGCTTTTTTAGAGTGTTAGTAAGTTCGGAGCTGTAACCAGAAAGCAACTCAATCATTTTTATAAGAACGAGATCTAAATGTACATCTATATAGATAGTGTGCGACACTAGGAAGACTTAAGATCCAAGCGCCTTCTGAAGTCAAGCTAGGACTCTAAGAACGGAACCCAGAACTATTTCCAGGGTATAATTTGAACAAAAGGTGCTAGAAATGTAGCCAAGCTCAATCTTACAGGGGCCCATCAAGAACACTCAACAAGAGGCTCCTGTAGTCACCTGGAACACCTCGAAATAGATAAATTAAGTCCTTAAGCCTGTAGGTCTTGATACAAATTAAGCTACTATGTAACGGGGACAGGTGCCGATTCCTCTGACTATTGACTTTCAGTGCTCACAGTGGTAGTGCAAGGATTTTGAGCTCCAGTACCTGTGTAAAAGTTTTAAAAACCCAACGCAAAATGGATCTTTACATTGGCAACTGGGATTTGCTGCTCTACAACATGTTTAAACCAGAGGTCTCTTGAGATTTTGTCAGATTGTTCACTAATACTACAAAATAGTTTGAACCAATCTCAGCAAACTGGATGCCTCACGAACTTGGGCAAGTAAAGACTCCTTCAGCAGCACAACAGCAGTACGGGTCCATTAACAGGCGCAGTCTCTTGATGGTCCCAAGAACTGTCAGGCTGTCGATATAAAGTGGATATAAGGCATAGTTTTCCTGGCAAAGTACGTAGTCTTGGTGGACAGGCTTAGCTCCTGGAGTGATCACTAATGCAGATTCAACTCAGCTTGGCTGGTCAGGGTGGGTGCTAATCACAGGTACTTCTGTACTCATTTTCCCCAGTCCATGCAGCACAAGGATTTCTCCCTACCTGAGGACTGGTTTCGCCATCACGGAGATAACAGCAATTTCCAAAGTCTTGATCCGGCACCTGTAGTAGTGCTCTAGAGAGTCATCCTCCTTATTGCCCATTATAGGGAATAAACGGGTGACTGACGTTGGCATTGTTGTGAAATGCAGTCATACCGGTAAATAACCTAATGGGGTCATGCGTAAAACTAACACTGACAAGCAGTGCAGGGCACATCCTCTGGGGCTTCACAGCCAGTACCCAAAAGATCCAAGATATTTAAGGGGAAATTGAGCAGACGTTCTAAGGAGGAATGCAGCTCTGATTTCCAGACAGCTTCATCTCAGAACTAGAGTTTAGATTGGTAAGTTCACGAGGATATGTACCTTGAAGGGCTGTGCAACATCCAAGTCAAAGGTACCCATCTCAAACCAGAAAGGGGGCAATGCTAACGCAGGCAAATTGGTTTGGTCTGTATTATCCTTCACCAGAGCACAACCTGGATAGAAAAGTGCAGTCCCAAACTGCCCACAGGGGGTACAGGACTTGGGGCAGTTACACCTACATTGTCAGTCACAGAGACAAACTGAAGGGAAGCTTTCCATCTTGTAACTTATTTTCTCATTATACCCACCGTCTTTACCCCCCCTACCCTTTTTTTCACCCGGTACCTCAGATTACCCCAAGCAACAAAGAGGACAGCAGAACCCCACCACGAACCCATTGGTGGGACAGGAATAAATACCCCGTTTTGGCACCTGAGGAATTAAGTCCAGAACAAAATGTACCCACACTTTTTTTAAACTGTTAGTGCTAGCACTATCTGCAGTTCTCGCCTAAAGAGTTATAACACCCCCGCCAGTGTTTTTTCTCCCATAGCTACAGAGGTCTCAATTTTTCAGGTCTATTCTCGAATATCTCATTCAGTCCAGCATTTTTTTTCTTAGCATCCTGGTACTTGAAGCTCTATATCCCTAGAGCAATAAAAAAAGACTAAGTATCAGAATGCAAAGGAAAAACGTTTTGACTGCACGCCTTTTGCAAGCAGGGGGCTGGGAAACTAAGCCGCTGTTATTAGGCAAGCAATGATATTATTGGAAGCGTAGCAGACAGACTGGCAATGGGAGTCCAGCAGTGACCTGAGGGGATATGGGTGCCACTTAAGGGGGCGAAGGGAGAGCGGGATGGGGAAGAGGGGGATCGAGGGCTACCACGAAGTGGACACTACATACTGAAAGACTACATGGCAATTCGACTCGCAGTTCCACTCCCCCACCACCGGGGTCCTCACCTGGAAACGCAGCCGGCTTTTTTCGGGGGAAGGGATGGTTTCCTGCTGCCCGGGCTCTACTGCTGCGTCCCCTTCGGCTTTCTGGTCCTGCTTTTCTTCCTCCGGGCCAGTTTTCTCCTCCTGTCTGTCCGCGCCGCTCCCCACCGCGGGGCTGTCCTGCTCCTCGGCGGGAGGCTTCCTGGGACTCTCCCCGCCCTCGGGTTTCCCCTCTGCGCCGCCCTTGGCCTCCGCGTCTTCTTCGTCCTCCGTGAAAGTGGTCAGTCTGCGGGAAGCCACGGGCGAGTAGACTGCAATGGTCCGGGGGAAGCGCACGGTCTTGGGGGGCGAGGAGGCAGGGGTCCCCTCGGGTTCTTGCGGAGCCGGTCTCAACACACCCCGCCTCCTACGGGACAAGGTGCGGGGCCCCAACGAGCACTGCACGGAGGCGTCCTGCCGGGGGTTTACTTGCACCCCAACATCCCGGGTGTTGGCCTTGCGTAGGCGCGGGGTCAGGTTGGGGTTCACCTGGGACAGAATTGCCTTCAGCTGGGCACGCTGGTAGTTGTCGAAGTACTCTCCGGTGTCCGCGTAAGAGGCAAGGTAACCCCGCTGCCTCCAGCCACCCGTCTTGCTTTTGGGGTTCAGATACCTATAGTTGTAAGGCGTGTAGGCCGAGTACATGTAGCTGTCCATAGCCTCGTCCGATAGCGTAGCCATAGTGTTTGGCCCTGAGCCCGCCCCCGAGGCCTAGTTAAATAAGGGCGGCATGTGAAGTGTGCAAATGACTCAATTAAGACATGAAATTGGCCTTTTACAAACCCCGCTGCAGAGACACGCCCCAGACGCAAACCATAATCGCACGGGAGAGCTGAGAGTGGATAACACAAAGTTGTTTAGCACAAATCTTTATTGCTGGTCTGTGAGAAATGTCTCGTTTAGCCGAACTCTACGTGTATATTAATGCAAGTAGTGCAGGGCTTATCTTAACTTGTCGATCGGTGACATTAAATCAAACGTTATCTTGCTAAAGAGATTTTGCCTAAGTATTTCTAGTAACCCTGCAAGTGCACCTAATTGATAGAGTTATAGTATGTTAGTGTATAGTGTTTCCCCCCCCCCCTAAAATGGATCGATATGGACCTGATTTACTATAGTGCCCCTCCACCCCCCTGCGTTTATTGTTAAAAAAAACAATTTTGAAATTAAATAAGAATACCGGTGAACACCGGCGCACCGTTCCAGAACAGCGATTTTAACTGTGGCAGGACAAGCCACTAGCAACATTATAATCGCACTTTCAGAGTTCTCAAATATGAAGTCCACGCGTAAGGAGCTCACGTGTTCTTTGCATTGTGGGATTTGTAGTCATAATTTCACACGGTACTGACAGTATTACACGTTCAGAATGAATAATAATGCCTTCGGACAGTATTAGCTGCTCAGGAGAGCTCTGAGCTTGCTTGTCAACTTATGAATTGTGCAATCAGGGAAGGTGAGGGGGAGCGCACAGTAGTCACTTACCAGTGTCAGGTATTAATTGTTTGCTCAATCGTGTGATCTTTGTATTGTGTTCTAATATTTGTAGTTTGTTTTTAGTATTGTGCGTGTAGCGTTACAATTAACTGAACGGAAGAAAAAAATTATTACAGTGGTACTGACAACTTGGCATTCCCGAATGATTGCTGCCATTAACACCCGGCTTGCGGAAACATGACTTTTCATTTGATTCAAAGTTGGCAAACACATATGAAAGCTCAGCTTTTGGAAAATAAAGGGAAACAGCCGGAGAGACCCTCTCAAGAATAGGGAGAAATGGCAGAAGTGTTGGGAGCTCCTATTTGCATAGATTTCAACCTGCACCATGCCAGCTGTGAACACATCATCTGTTCCCTACAGTTCTCTTTGCATCAATATATTTATAATTCATTACTCCCCTCACTACCGTAAACACATAAAAAAAAAAAACTGGCCGAGCTGCAGACAATCGACAACTTCATACCTCTTCTTGAGCACAAGTATCAATACATATCGATTAGGATTATCCGAGATTGCAATATGCTACCACATTCGCCCTTTAATACACTGGTATCCCTCATCTCATAGAACTCAGAAGTTTCCCAGGACTACGTGAACAGTTCACCATGAGGAGGGTCAATGGTACTAGAATGCAATGGAAAAAATATGGCCTGGACCAACCAATCAGAAAAATCTCCAGGGCGCAAGGCACTTCCCAAGAGGAGCATCATGCTGAAAAGCGCCGTGTTTTAGGGAAAAATCACAGTAAAATCGAATGGCTGTGAAGGGCCACCAGGAACTTCTTTTGTCCCTCCTGCCTTGGCTGGGAGTAGGTGTCAACAACCCTTAAATATCCCAAACCCCGTATTTGTAACAAAGGATCACAATGTACTTTTACACTTTAGTAAGATCAGGATGCAGAAAGTATGTAAGGAATTGTGTTTGCATTTTGAGGGGGATAACTGAACAAAACTGCAATATTTGAATTGTTAAATACGTTTAGCAGTGCCAATTTTGTATTGTATTGCAGTTGTACATAGCACTTACTAACCCTATGTAGGGTGCTGAATTACTTGCCTACGCTACACCATGTAGTGTGTGTGAATGGAAGGATGTTGTCTTTGTTTTGATCTTATGTGGAAAGCGTTCCATGTTGTGCATGATGACCACTGAGGTGCTTTTATCGTCTAAGGGGCGTAGTGGGTAGCAGTGTGTTGGATGATGAAGAGCGAGAGACTGATACACGTTTTGTGGTGTTCAGTATCCTGATAGCTGTGAATAGCTGTGCAGGTCCCTTTATGGCTTTTCTTATGATATAATAGTCTCTTAGTTCAGTGGTTCTCAACCTTTTGACTTTGGTGGATCCCCACTTTATCAATAGTGGAACCCAGGGACCCCCACTAAATCATTTTGGAAGTCCGGGGACCCCCCCACTGTGTCATTACTGAAAGCTAGGCACCAAATCTGTTAAAATTATAAAATTTTCTAAGTAGTCGCGGACCCCCTGAGGAGACTTTATGGACCCCCAGGAGACCCCAGACCACAGGTTGGGAACCACTGTCTTAGTTGTTTACTGCAAAGTTGTGCCCCTTCTCCGTATAGTCGTGGTCCAGAGCTGGCCTTTTTGACGGGAGAGAGTAATGAAGAGATCTGCTGGGATGGGCATTTTTATAATCATTTAGTATCTGAGTGTCTATGTGAGATGTAAAGAAGTGCTCAGATTGTATGGATATTGGGGACCTGCAGTGGTGGACAATATTAAAATCCTCCGAATTGTCCAGCAGTGCACGACAGATCTCGTCAGTTATTCAATGCCTGTTGATTTGGTGATGTTTGTTTTTTGGCTGGACAGTGCTGGTGATGGAAACCCCTCATAACAAATATATCTGATATTAACTTTGTAGAATAACTGATAAAACATATGTGCAATTCTGTGGGGCTTCAAGGACGTGTTTTAAGACAAGGGGGACCAAACATTATAACATTTGGAAAGCACTGCACTTCACCTTCTACAATAAATAGGATGCTGTTGCTGGCTAGGGAGGGGTAGGGGAAGTCTGCAAGCATCATCTCTGTGGTACCATTAGTGGCCAAAATGTGGGTGGCATGAAATAGCGTTTCTGTACACTGATGGCTCAACACGTGACTGAAGCTAATTCGGTTCTCACATGTCTTCTCTGCCGAAGGAGGGACATAATACTCTTTCAGTCCATTTTAAAGCCAGCCCAGACAGCGCTTCTTGACACACAATATTTCACTTGCTTAGCCTTTAATGTTTTACACGACAGCGTCTCCACTGTTTTTCCCGGGCTGCCGAGGTGGCACATTGTACGTTAATCAATTTTACTTCTGTTTCATTGATTTTTTTTGGGTGCGCTTGTAACATATAATAAATGACATCGTGGGGGGAATTCATACATCACAGAGGGACAAGACGATGGCTTCTACAAATAGATTTGACTGCATTTTTTGTCACAAGCAAATCTTCAGACATCGAATTTGGTAAGTCCTTCACAGTTTCAAGTTCTACAACACTAAATGCCATCAGAAATGCCCAAACTTGCCAGTGGTTGACTGGGAGTTTCAACAGGGAAATTCGAGGGGAACATCAAGCAAATGCACCATTCTCCTGTTCACATGCAATGGAGGAACATGTTTCTTTAATCAGGGAGAAAGAAGATCTACACTTAAAAAAATCCTTAGACATGATATGACGACGTCTACAAAAATAGCAATATTTCATAATAATGCAATTGCCCGTTCCAGTTTGTGATTCAGAAGAGCGCTGTAAACTATAGCGTGGTTTGTGTTGTTTCCATAATGAAAGAATTGGGGTCCCCTGTTGTGACTGCGCCGTAGGAGAGATCTCCTTCCTCCTCTTTCAACTTCCTGTAGGAGATGTCCGTGTCTTGATCTTCCTCTAGCGGCTCCTGCTTGTGCAGAACGTCTTTCCGGTACATCCTGTAGAGTAGGACATAGACCCCTGCTTCAGCGGCCTGGAAGAGCGCGTAGAGGAGCGGAAACATGTACATGCTGCCTATGAGGTCTGGTGGGAAGGCCAGCTTCAAGATGGCTGTGCAGAGCTGCACGTTCTGGCAGCCAGTCTCCAGCGACACTGTCCTTCGGGAGCTGGGTGACAGATCAAAGAGAGTGCCCACGCCGTAGCCGAGGGCAAAGCCAGCCAGAGGCATCAGCACAGCCACGAGGTAGACAGAGGCAGGAATGGTGGCCAGCAGCTCAGGACCCAGCATCGTGCCCGTCAGAATGAAGAGAATCAGCAGGGTCACAAGGAGAGACCACAGGGAGACCTGAGGAAAGCCAAACAGACAAATAATTAAAAGTGCGCTCGTGTTGGAGTCTGGCCATACATAGCCGTCAAGGTTTCAGATTGCCATGTGTGATATTTTCATAAATTCAGTGTAAATATGAGTGTTATTTCAACAACTATGAGTGACGCTTTCTCGCAAGCACAATCAAGCGTTGAAGACGAGGGAACCGTATTAACATCGTACTATATCGAGGATCCTATACCCCCCAGTTGTACACCAGCGCCACCTTGTGGCCTTTGATAAACACTTCTTGGAGCTTGAGAAACTGGAACAAGAGGTTTTACGCACTTCAGGACAGTTCTTTTGCGTGAAAATCTCAGGCATTGCGCTAATGCAGGAAAATGACTGGAAATGCGTTAGTCAAACGCGAGATACGTGACTCTTGGCAGGGCTGACCATAGTATTACTTGCCATGCCATGAACAGAGCCAATTAACCACATGGTGCAGGAAAGCCCTAGTAAATTGCATAATACATGTGATCATATACTTTAAGCATTTGATTAGTGTTGCCTACCATTAGTATGGCAGTGTAGCACTTTCTTAAATTGGGTAACCTTTTCATTATCCGTTTTTTTTTGGGTGATTTTATTTTTCAATGCTAAACAGTAAATCCATTTGTCCATTTAAAGACCGATATGCTTCAATATACAGTGAAAGATAGTAGATATTCGAAACAAGAATTCCCAACAAATGTATCCCTTTCTCCCCCCTTAACACCCTTCCCATCTCTTTTCCATGTCGATCACCTTTCCAGCTTCAGTGCTTATTGCATGGTTTGAATCTTTCGTGTCCCATAAATATGTGCATGCCTTGTCATAAACAATTTTAGAAGTCTTTAAGGTGTCTCAATGGTCTTGGTCATCAAAGTAGTCCTTTGCTAGATACTGTGGCAGCAGAACCTATATTTTCGTAAAACCTCCTCCTTATTGTGTATACCACTAGACAACTTCCCCATTCCAAATACTCGTGTACCAAGTTTCCATTGTGGGAGACTCACGATTCCCCCCCCCCCCCACTAAGCCAGAAACTCTCATTCTGATTATAGCAGCAGAATGTTGATAAACCCGCCTGAATAATGAAGGGTGACCTAGTATAGTCACTTTTGGGCACTTGTCTGTCTTATGTAATTTAATTTCTTTAATGGTCTACAAGATGTCCTCCCGAAACTTCTTTAATCAAGGACATCCCAGCGATATTTATGAGAAATGTTTGCAGTCTCACCACAACTCCCCCAGCATTTGTCCAACCTTTGTCCGTGGAGCGTATGTAGCTTCACAGGGGTCAGAGGCTATGTACAGAGTATCTTGTAGATTGCCTCCCTACCTTTGGCATGGCTCAAATGGTTGGTGTTTCTAATAAATCACTCTTCCCACTGATCCTTGTCAGTTAAAATCCAAGTCCTTCTCTCATGCCTACTTATAGGTCGTTTTGTTACCCCCTTTGATCTTCCGTAGGCTGCAGTATATGTCATTGAATGCATGTTTTGTCTTAGTGTGACTTGAGGCCCTTTTCCATGGGGTTACATCTAGGGTAGCCCCCTTTTAATCGAGGGATGGAGGGCCCGATGCCTCACCTGTGGATACTGAAACTGTCCCTACTCTGCCAAACCATATCTTGCCTCAAGTCTTTAAATTCTTTCTATAATCCCCTCGAAACATATCCCCCAGTGTAAAACATCCTGCTTCCTCTGGCAGGATGGCCTCACAAAGTCATAAACGGAGATGGGTAGGTTGTTATCTTCACTTTATTTAACATATCCTACGTCCTCATTACTGTAGATATACTGATAACAGATAAACATATCTGTGTCTCTCGGATTTTGGAATCTATGGTATCTCCCACAGGGGTTTCTTTGCTATGTTGAGCTCAATAGTGCACTGTCCTTTCTCCGATTCTCCCCTTATACACAATCAATTACATAAGTTGAGATGCTTGATAGTATATTTCTATATATTTATATGGGGTATGCACAGATCTCCCTTATTGGGCGGGAGGGGCGCTGCACTAGAAAGATCAGAGTTTTGTGTAGTGCCATTTTTGACTTGCCATAAAGTAGCGCAGAGGGTTAATATAGCTGCTGCAAAGAACGGGTACCGTACAGATCACTGATCTGTATTTTATGTGGATAGCTGAGTGGATTACTGCTTTTGTAACAGAGATCCCTTTTTTACCGCAGTTCATAAGATACAACCCTTATATAAAACAGTGACTGTTACGAACTGTCATCAAAGAGCTGCGAGCAAACTGCAAAAACCAGGTGAGGGCATTATGGACTTTTTCCCCAGTCTTAAATTATCTATTCTTAATGTTGCTAATGAGGGTTCATTTGGGTAGACGGGCATTCTCATTAGTAAAGCCACCATTTACCAGTTATTTAAAAAAAAAAAAAATGTGTGTGAGAGAGTGGCTGTGGAGAGATGACGGGCACTTTTGCCCTGTGGTAGTGAGGGAATCAACAAAAATGTTAAGGGTGTAGTGTGCTCTGCATTTTCTGCACCTGTGGTTTCTTGTCCTCTTGTGCATTCCATTAAGAGATTTTGTAATGTCATTAATTCAACTTTTGCAATTCACAGTGACAATGCTTGAAATAAATACAATATTTTGAGAAGTATAGACATTTTGATGACCCACCCATGATATGTTATGCAGTCTCAAGGAGTGCAGCTCTACATAGCACCTGGGAGATCCTGTAGCCCTACACAGGCCCTGGAAAGGTGATTGCAACAGTGATTTTGTATTTGGAGTGATTTTTTTACTCCCACATGTCTAATGTGAGAGGAAGAATATCTAAATGGTGATTTGGATATCAACTTCTCCATTTCAGTTCCATCGACTGACACCAAGATAACCTTTAATTTGGCTATATTAACCTTCAATCCCACTGCATCCTGATACCTCTTCAGCTCTGTCATTACTTTCCTGGTCGAACTATTTAGGTTTGTCACTTTTAGCCTCACATCTTCTGCAAAAAGTGTAGTTTTATAGACCTCTCTCCCCAATTTCACACCTTTAACTTGTTGGTTAGCTTTAATCTGCTGTGCTACGGGTTCCATGCATGAAGCATATAGCAGTGAAGGCATTGGGGACAACTGCCTGATGCCCCTGCCAATACATGCCCTGTCTGATAAGGTGCCACAGATTCTTATTTTTACTTGTGGTTTAAAGTATTCCACCAATATCTATATTTTGTTGCGGTTTTATATAAGCACAAACTCGACCCGAAGATATTAGAGCGCTTTACATTAGCACCAGTTACGTTACACAAGGACACATTCATTTTTTGGTAGGCACGGTGAGATTAAGTGATTTACCAAGAATCACAGGATGTTGAACCAGCGTCGAGACTCGAACCTGGCTTCCCAGCTCCAATGTCGGCAGCTCTGGCCGTTACACCACATCCCCTCCTCATCAGGGTATCCCCAAAGCCCACCTGCCGACGTGTTGCCAGTAAGAACACCCAGTCCATCCAGTAAAATTCTTTTTGGCGCCAAGGCACAGCAATATCCTTTGCGTACCCTCTTTTTCTGCTATATCAGTTAAATGCACCACTTTTTGTGCTTTCACTAGTTTGCCTTCCCCTTACAAAGCTTGCTTGATCTGGCTGGATTCCTCATACCAGGCATTACATACCCTGATCCTTGAAAAGAAATTAAAAGTTTATGCAGCACCCTTAGCAAGTGTTGTGCAAACACTTTTCAGAACTGGGGGTTGTACTACCGAATATCGCCCCCCTGAATATCATGGCACAGGAATATCAAGGAGAGAATGTCAAGGGACAAAATATCAAAAGTTAAGTGCATATAGGGAAGTATGGATTTACTATTGTTAACACCACATCTACATACCGTGAAGATATACATTTTACCCAGTGGTCATCGCCACTAGGTAGTCATAGTAAGGATCATGTTTCCATAGGAATTGGATTTTTTATGTTGCTAAAAAGTTATGTGCTTTTTGACAAATCTCCATGAAACTTTCCAAAATTGCTACTTTTTGGCTAGATTGTGCATGGAAGGTTTCGGAGTGATCTGTCAAGTGGGGGCTGAGAAAAAGGGGTGGTCCCAAACCAAGTTTTAGAGAGGGGACCCGTGGAATGGGGTACCCAGGGCCTGAGAAGGCTCAGGGAATGGTGTTGCGTATCCCACCTTCCCCTTTAACTATAATACAGCCCTGGGGGAGGGGATGGGGTCCTCTAGGCCTATAAAGGCTTGGGAAGGGGACGCGTGCCCCCCTTTTAAATATAATATGACTCCTGGGAATGGGGGTCACCGTGGCTTATGAAGGCTTGGGAAGGACGGCTGTACGGCCCTCTACCCTTTTAAATAAGATATGGCACACAGGGATGGGTTTCCTGCGGCCAGAGAATGGAGGGGGTGCAAGGCCCCTCCCATTTTTATTTGAATTTTTTCTCAGGGATGAAGTCTCGGGCCTAGTGAGGCTTGGGGATTGGGGCCGCATGCCATGTCCCCTTAATCTGAGTGTTTTTTTGGTGGGTGCCCTGGGTGGGCACTGGGGCACCCACCAAAAAACACTCAGATTAGGGGACGGGGGACCCCAGAGGCACAGTAGGCTCAGGGAGGGGAGCCACGAGGCCCCTCCCCTTTATAATGAACTTTGGCCCCAGAGATGGGGCATCTGGGGCCTATTAAGGCTTGTGTAGGGAGGCTGCACATACCCTCCCCTTAATATATTTGTTTTGGTTCCGGGGGATGGTGGTCCCCTGCGGCCAAAAGGCCAACCCTACACCATGTATAATGTTTCATTGTTTCTATTACACTGAAAGGAACGGGAAGGGGCATGGCAGGGATTTACCTAGATTGTCTGTCTTAAAAGTAGGGACATTTTAAAGAAAGTGGTTAAACATATAGGCAGCTAGATAGCATCAACCGAGCTAGCGATGTAGTGGAGTATTGCGTGCATTTACACCAAAAAAGGGGGAGTAGGGTAATCAGAGAAGGCACAGTAGTCCATAAGGCAAGCTACATAAGACAGATATGCTGTCAAATGAGTGAAGCAATGACAGATGGTCAAGAACTGGATTTGGTGACATGAGCAATAGCCATGTACCCTTTTAAAGGCAGGGATGCTGCAACTGCTGTAAAAATACACAGTGAGGAAAAAATAAGTGAAAGAGCAATCCGGGTTAGTGACCTGAGCAGAAAGTTTAACACTCTTTAAACAAGCAAGATGTTACTTTCTTCTGCTAGGCTGAAGGAGTCCAAAATGGTGAGCACCACAAGCCTCTCTCATGCTACCGAAAGCCAACCTTAGAGCTAATATAGCACCAGAACCACAAAAAGGTGTCCATGTGCTGCACAAAGATTACATGTTATATTGTAGGATCTAATGAGCAACTGTTTTTTTTCATCTTCTTGTTAAAAGATGCCATGTTGTGTGATTATTTTGTGTTGGTCAGTAGTTGGTTCCAAAGCCATGCATGCTGTATCCGCAAGTGCCTGCTACCTATTTTTATTTCTCCTTGAACATGGTATTACCAGGAGTACACAACCCGTTATCTGAGATCTCAGTTAAGCACATACCATTGAAAATGTGGCTTTCAGTGCTCTTAGTATTCTTGTTGGATTGCTCTGTATATCATTATCAAAACTAAATTCCACATGTGACGCAAAACCTAACTTATGGAGCTTTACGATGAGAATGGCATGGGCATATCATGGGTTCCTACCACCACTTTAGCATCATAACTCAATATTCTGCTGTCTCGCTCTGATTCATTTCAGGGGCGTTGCCTATGTATGACTTAAAGCCCATGCCACTCTTGACTAGGAGATCATGTAGGGGCTTCACATTACTTTGAACAGGATCAGCATCTGCTGTGAGCTTTGGGTGACCACAAACATCATTATAACTGCAGGAGCTGTCAATGAATCCCCACAATTTCCAGCTCTCTATAGAGGAGGAAAACCAGAGCTACTTCTCTTACCTAATAGTGAAGACTTGGAACAAGCTACACTTTCATCTCTGGACCTCTCCATCTCTTCCAGAGTTCTGGAAGTCTGTGAAGACTTGGCTAATCAACTGGACCCTGCCAGCACCTGGATACCCTCATCGGTGACAAATAACGTGCTACAAATCTACTGATTGATTGATTGACAAATGGTACATGAGTCGGTCAGTGAAGACTTTGTCTTGGATAGTGGCATATAGCAGAATGATTGTTTCAGACAGCACATGTATTTCTTGCAATAAATATAATAATCAAGCAGTTTTAGAGTTTTGTGAAAAATATTATTTAAATTTAAGTAAATATGCTGAGTAGCCTAAATCCATTATATGGCACTTATTCTGCTTTGCATTGTCCTTGTGACATTCTACTCTTGATTTTTACTGTTCTGACCGAGTACATTTTCTAGTGCAAGAGACCTGTATCACAAATATGTTGACCAGTGTGTACTTGGTTATGATATTTTGCTCAATGACAGATTGCCAGACTCTAATAGGGTTTTGGGCGAACCCCCAAAGTAGTCCTTCTTTTAGTATGTGTTACTATCATCACTCTGGTCAGGCTATGGCACTACTGAAGCTCGGTGGCAGCTGTACTGAAGCTCGGTGGCAGCTGAAGTAGTGAAGGCCTCTGCAAGGAAATGCCTTTTTTGTATGGTCACCCCCAATTTCTTCGATTGGTGCTACTGGTTTTTTAACTCTGAGAGTGTATTGAGGCCTGCTAATCAGACCTCAGTGCCTGTGCTCTCAAAATAAAGTGTTTGTTGAACTGGCTATACTCAATTGGAAATTGGTAACTTACCTGTAAGACCCTAGTAAATCGTACCCTGGTACTCAGAGCATGTAATTTAGAGGGGTACCCTAGGACCTGCAGCACTGATTGTGCCACCCTGGAGGTCCACCCAAGTAAAGCAAGTTTCCCCTGTCCACCACTGCAGATTGGTAGAGCAGTTGTGCAGTTCTAGCCCGACTTGCCATTGAAAGTAATGGCAAAATCACTACTTCCCCTGGACATGTGTGTAATTCACCTCTCTGGCAGGGCTACCAAGCCCTAAAGGCAGAGTGCAACCCATGACACAGGCAGGACATGTGCTTTAAATGTCCTGATATTAAAGCATAAGAACTGACTGTTTTTCTGTGGAAAGACTTGGTCACCAATTGATGAGCACAGGATTACACGCTGAACCTTTCATCAGTGCAAACTCCAGAACGGTGCAATCAAAGTGGGCACTTCAAGGTATCAAACAACCCATTGCATTAAGCCTGAAATGTAGCTCAAGTCGAAAATAATGTAACCTGTTGCAGTGTGCAGCCTTAGCGAAGCTGCCACTTTGTTGCCTTTAACTCTCCTGTGCCTTGCTGTGCACAGATGGAGCATGCTCTATGAGACAGCTTCCTGCCCTTCTGCAGAGACGTGCAAATGACTCTCAAGAAGGAGAAAAGTGAGGGGTTGTAGGCCAGGCAAGTGACACCTCCCTCCTGCAGGAAGCCACATAGGTGTGAGCCCCAAAAGGTGAAGCTGCCTTTGAAGAGCCAATGTGGGACACCAGATTGAATGCTGCCCCTTTGTTAAGGTGAGGCAAAGTTGTCTCCGGAGCCCAGACAAGCCAAGAGAACTCCAAGGGCCAGATGACTAGCTTCCTGTTCGCAGCACAGGGACACAACAGCTGAAGAAGCCTGTTGGGGCAAGATGGCAGCCCAAAGACTTCAAACCACTACCACCAACATCGTGCTACATCGAGGCCCAAGATCCGATGCACAGAGTTGCACCAGAGTTCGCTAAGCCCAGGAGTGCTAGCTATTGATCCAGGAAGGATTGACCTGTAACCGTGACAACGGCCGGCTTGTAGTCTAGTGACGATTGGACTTCGGGCACATGGGAGAGGACTTTGTAGGACATACACCCTGCAACCAGGACGCCACCACCATCTTTGTAGACTGACAAGTTTACTGCAGGAAGAGCCCCATCAACTATGTTGCATCCAAAGCATTCTTAGAGCATCTTCAGCATCCTTCATCTCTTGCATCAGAACCGCTCTATAGGATTCCATTGCAACAAAGGAAAGGTGTCTGGATCTGCTGAAGGACTGCTTCCCCTGTGAAGGTAACTGCTGTTGAGGACGTTGCTGGTCCCCCTAACTAGCTCTATGCTAGAGTTGGTCACCCCAAGTACATCTAACCGACCGCATTGACACTTACCTAAATTTCTCTTTGAAAACGTTTCTAAGTGCCCAATTAGTTGATTTGTTCGCGGTTGAGTGAAATTGCACAAACTTATTATTTCTTGTTAAATCTACATCCCTGGAACCCTCCAGTGGATCTTTTTTGTTCTAGTGTCTAAATATTTAAAAAATACAACATATTTTTATAAATTGATGTCAGAATTCCTGAGTGTTGTCAATTTCTACCTCAATTGTTTTGGTGCTGTTTAAATGCTTAACACTTTTTCTTCAGACAAAGCCTTGCTGCTCAGTGCCACAGCTACCCAGGGTTGTGCTGAGGGTTTTGCAGATGAAACCTACTATACCTACAGTGTTGGTAAGTGTATTACATGGTGAGGCTGCACAACCACACCATATTATAGACCCCATTTCCACACAGCCTCTCTAACCTGAATGTTACTTAGGGGAATTGTCCACTGGCGTTTCTTGGTTAATCTGTATAGTAGGTCCCAAATAGACTTCCTCATTCCCCTGATTATATATAGCATGTGCATGTAAGTACCTGGGTACTGGGGATGTTGTGGTATTCCCTGTATGTACAAAGCCTCCAGATTGTTCAGTTCTTTTAAGGTCCAACACATGCAACCTGAGAGAGGAATACCAAGACAAATAGCACACACTCAAAGAAAAGATGGAGCTACTGTCCCACCTACATCCTGTGGTTTGTGCTGCTGGGATATCCGTCACTATTGTGACAGAGTAACTCGTCTGTCAATATCTACATCAGGCCCCAAATGCCTAGCACTGGGGATAACATCAATGTGACTGAGCTATTTTATGAAGCTGCAGCAGACTGCCTAGAGTGTTTAGGAACTGGCTTTTGCCCTAGGGCTTGAGAACGTTTGTGTGCTGCTATGATGTGCTTAGCACTGCTAAGTGCAACCTAGACTATAGACAATGCTTGATGGTCCAGTCTGATGTGAAATCAGCTGGTTGAAGTACTGCAGACCAGATAGTGGGTTCTGAAGAGACATCCTGTGAGCTGCTGTACCCTGCATGATGAGGGTGGTTTGTAACTCAGTGAGTAGTACCCACAGATGTGACCCATCTCTGTTGAGAGCAGGACACTAAGTAGGCTCAAGGCTGACATGTGACCCCATGAGAGGTACTCTGTGAGGCGGCCAATATCCCCTTTTTGAGCACCTTCTTTCCCCCGCAGGCATGATGCCACATGTGGTTATACGAGTGGCACCCAATGAGGCGGCCCATCACACCCAAGGACCTGCTGCATCCTGACCCAAACCTGTACCTGAGACAGCACTCTTGGAGTGATGATCACAAGCTGTATAGAATATGGCATTACCATGACCATCCTGTGGTCAGCGTGACTCCAACTGAAGCCTTCTTCTGAGTCTGCTATCCTTTAGTCTGTTCAGCAAAAGCACATATTCTTACACTGATCCAGTCCCAGGCCAAATGGCACCAAACCAGCCTGCTTACTAAAAATGAAGAAGGAGTGCTGAGGGCCTTGAACTTGAGAAGGGATTAGTAATGGTGATATACCCTCTCACACTAGTATACTAGCAGAAAGCAAGCAGAGTGCTTGGCTAATCATAGGTTAGATGTAAAATTATATTTGTGAATCTGTACATTTCCCTCTTTCCCCACTGCTAGCATAGAAGGTAGTAGAGTGCCTTTTACTGTATATTCCCCAAGTAAATTGATCCCCTAGAATTTCTAAAAGTCTTTTTGCTTTTATATTTCCAGGGACAGAGCAGTACTAACAGCCGCTTTTTGTGCATGCCCCAGAGAACTGACCTTATAGTATACGGTATACATAATCCTTGTGTGACCAGCAGAGGTAACAGGCAGACTATGAGTAGGGAAACCAGGGTTACAAGCATCATCTTAATTAGTCCGGAATAGCGAAACTTGGGCGGTCATTACAACATTGGCTGTAAAAGCCGCTTACCGCCGTGCAGAAGACCGCCAACACACAGCCGTGGCCGCGGAATTCCGCCACAGCTGTTACGACCCATATCTCGAAATCCGACAAAATCCAGACACCCACACAAGTCCGCCACACCAAATGTCAGTGATAAACTGGCGAAAACAAAACCTCCACCATCACGCCAACAGAAATACGCCCACACTATCACGACACACGAATCCACGCTGCGGTCTTTCAACTGCGGTATTCCATTGGCGGTACACACCGCCGCCCTCAAAATACACACACATTTAAAAAAACACAACCACATTGGACAATTCGAAATACACACACCTGATACACATACACACACCACTCCCACACACCCAATACAATATAAAACACCCACCCACATATCCCACAAACCCCTACGACAAAAACACAGAAAGAAGGCCAGAGAGAGACACTACAAACTACTACCAAGCATCCACAGGCACACCAGACCATCACCCACACTACTTCCACGCACAAAACACCACACACCACTACCTATCACCACACTTATCACCACATACACCACCCCACACATCACCTACACCACCCCATGGCACGGCAAAGACACCCCAGGTTCTCAGAGGAGGAGCTCAGGGTCATGGTGGAGGAAATGGTCCGGGTAGAGCCACAGCTATTCGGATCACAGGTGCAGCACACCTCAATTGCAAGGAAGATGGAGCTATGGCGAAGAATAGTCGACAGGGTCAACGCAGTGGGACAGCATACAAGAAATCGGGACGACATCAGGAAGAGGTGGAACGACCTACGGGGAAAGGTGCGTTCTGTGGTCTTAAGACACCACCCGGCGGTACAGCGGACTGGTGGCGGACCCCCACCTCCTCCCCCACAACTAACAACATGGGAGGAGCAGGTCTTGGCGATTCTGCATCCTGAGGGCCTCGCAGGAGTCGGTGGAGGAATGGACTCTGGTAAGTCAAATTTTAACTATCATATCCCCCACCCTCCCCGCATGCTATCACAGACCCCCACCCTCGACCCCTCCCCCTCCCCTATCACTGCAACTCCTCACAAATGTACTAATAACACAAACCACACATCCCAACACCAAGCCCTGCATGACACAACAAAGCATGGACACCCATCACTAAAGCATGCCCACTGCACATACCCATAACACCCCCTCAACCATCATCACACAAGCCCTCACACAGGAATGCTAGCACTGGGGTACACGGTCACCCACCCATTGCACACCATGACACAAACAGATGCAGTAATCATGCTTTTACACCCCTGCAGGACCCCTACCCAACGTCACCAGACAGGAGGGTCCAGACATCTCCACCCCACCCACAGAAGAGGCCCACAGTGATGACAGCAGCTCTGTCCAACTGGATCCAGATGACCAGCCCGGACCATCGTGGGCCTCGGGACAGTCGGTTCCCCACACCCAGTCACAGGCCACCACAGAGCTTCCACCCTCTGGTTACACCAGCACATCACCCACCCAGCGGGCCCATACCTCCGTCCCCAGGACACGTCAATCAGCTGTGTGTCCACCACTACAGGGAACCCAGGATAACCCACCACCCCAACAACAACAGGGACCTGGGGGCAGTGGTAGTGGGCACATGGTCCAGGGGACGGAGGCCCAGGAACACAGGGGAACTGGGACGGCTGCTGTGCGACAGGGGGCGGACAGGCCTAGGGAACCCACTCTCACTGAGGCCCTCTCCTCCATCATGGGAGCATACCACCACTCCCAGGAGACGATGGCAACGGTACTGGCCAAGTTTCAGGAGACCCAGCGCATGCAGGAGGAACAGTATTTGGGGTTCAGGGAGGAACTCAGAACCATCAGCTCCGCCCTGGGCACCATCGTAGGGGTGCTGATGGAAATACTCAACACCAGGAGGGACACTGTGGCACTACAAGGGGCCCCTGCCACTAGCCTGGACGATGAACTGCCCACCACCTCCGCTGGCGCTAGTGGACAGGAGGCACCGCCACAGGACCACCACACCAGCACCCCACCCCCTGCAGACGGAGAACCACCCCGCAAGCGGTCCCTGAGATCCAGGAACAAGACAGAGCATGATGCCAAGACCCCCGCCAAGAAATGAGACCACCCTGATTGTCATCCCACTGTCCCACTTTGTCACCCTGTCCATATTTAAACTGCCCCAGCTCCACTTCCTATGCCCATATGGGCAATGCATCTGTGAGACTAATAGACTGGACTCTGCCATGGACATTCCTCCACCATCACCCCTCACCATATTACAACCCCCCTCCAATATTGAGCACTTCAATAAACACCCTTGAAGCACAAAACAATCTGGAGTCAGTCTGTGATTTCGAAAATGTGTATTAGCAATGACAGTGACAAAATGCGTTTTCAAATGTAATGTCAACATACCTATGTCACACATCTCAAGTCCATGAGTAATCTAAGCAGATGACACACGTTGGAAACCACATCTGTGAAACCGTAAGGGAAATGTACAACTCAGTTACCATATACTGGTTGAAATCGACAGACAGGATAGAGGTAGAAGTGTGAAAGTACTTGTAGTAGGCAGGAATGTGTTCTCACCTGTGTGTCACTGGAAATATTGCTGGATAACTGAGTCCCTGTTGTCAATGTCTTCTTCCTCTGCTTCCTCCTCATCACTGTCCACAGGCTCCACAGCTGCCACAACACCGTCATCTGGACCATCCTCCTGCAGAAAAGGCACCTGTCGTCGCAAAGCCAAGTTGTGAAGCATACAGCAGGCCATGATGATCTGGCACACCTTCTTTGGTGAGTAGAATAGGGATCCACCTGTCATATACAGGCACCTGAACCTGGCCTTCAAGAGGCCGAAGGTGTGTTTGATCACCCTCCTAGTCCGCCCATGGGCCTCATTGTAGCGTTCCTCTGCCCTGTTCCTGGGATTCCTCACTGGGGTCAGTAGCCATGACAGGTTGGGGTAACCAGAGTCCCCTAATAGCCACACCCGGTGCCTCTGGAGTTGACCAATCACATAAGGGATGCTGCTATTCCGCAGGATGTAGGCGTCATGCACAGAGCCAGGGAACATAGCATTTACCTGGGAGATGTACTGGTCTGCCAAACATACCATCTGTACATTCATTGAATGATAACTCTTCCGGTTCCTGTACACCTGTTCACTCCTGTGGGGGGGGGACCAGAGCTACATGGGTCCCATCAATGGCACCTATGATGTGGGGGGTATGTCCAAGGGCATAGAAGTCACCTTTAACTGTAGGCAAATCCTCCACCTGAGGGAAAACGATGTAGCTCCGCATGTGTTTCAGCAGGGCAGACAACACTCTGGACAACACGTTGGAAAACATAGGCTGGGACATCCCTGATGCCATGGCCACTGTTGTTTGAAATGACCCACTTGCAAGGAAATGGAACACTGATAGCACCTGCACTTGAGGGGGGATCCCTGTGGGATGGCGGATTGCTGACATCAGGTCAGGCTCCAACTGGCACATAGTTCCTGGATTGTGGCACGGTCAAACCTGTTGGTGATGATCAAATATCTTTCCTCCATTGTCGACAGGTCCACCAGCGGTCGGTACACCGGAGGATCCCGCCATCTCCTCACATGTCCCAGCAGACGGTGCCTAGGAATGACAACAGCGACCACAGAGTCAAACAACTCAGAGGTATGTTCCCACAGTCTACACAGAACACCATTCATACACAAAATGTGGCCTGTATTTGTGTTGTGCGACAAGGCCTAGGTCTGTGTGACGCAGTTGGTAATTAGGGCATGTGGGCCCCTGAAATGGCGGCTGCCTGACCTCTAAAGTGGGACAATGGGATGTGAGGTAACTGTGCTGGCGTTGTACACCGTCGCGGTAGGCGGTCGAAGACCGCGTCGCAATGCTGCATTGGTTAACATTGGACCCTATGGGTCCCAGGAGCCAATGACGATGTACGCCGGCGGTGATGGTACGCACCGCCGCGGACGTGACCGCCATTTTCTATCTGTTCAATCACTCGATACCTGATCTTCGACAGGAGAGGACCTACACTGCAAGTGCTGCTGTGACCTCGGTCTGGAAGAGACAATGGCTCGTGCGTCTGGGGAAAGGGCCCCTGCCTTCACTGCAGAGGAGTCGGAGAAGCTCGTGGACGGGGTCCTCACCCAGTACACGCTACTCTACGGTCCTCCAGACCAACACGTAAGTACACAGGGAGCATGTTGTATGGGCTATGCCTGTGTGGAGAGGGCTGGTTGTAAGAATGAAGGGGGCACAGTTCTGCGTGCATGAAGGACTGTGAATGCATGTGCCACATGGCAAGGGTAGGGATGTGGGCAACTCACTTAGACGGTGCAGTTGTTAATGACTTCTCTTCTTCCCCTGTACATGTCATGTAGGTCAGCGCCCACCAGAAGAAGGATATTTGGCGTGCCATCGCCAAGGACGTCCGGACCCTGGGGGTCCACCACAGACGGAGCACCCACTGCCGGAAAAGATGGGAGGACATTCGCCGCTGGAGCAAGAAGACGGCAGAGGCTCAGCTGGGGATGGCCTCCCAATGTGGGAGGGGTGCCCGTCGAACCATGACCCCCTGATGTTCCGGATCCTGGCGGTGGCCTACCCTGAGTTGGATGGGCGCTTGAGGGCATCACAGCAGACACAAGGGGGTGAGTACAACATCATTCAGTGGACTTTGCGCGCAGTGAAGGTGTCTGGGTGGGGGAGGAGGGCTGTGGGTTTCCCTAGGTCAGGGCGAGTTCCGTAGGCTAGGCCCCTCCATAATGCAGGCCATGTGGAACCCCACACCACCTCTGTAGAGTGCCAAGTACAGGTATTCATGTCCCTGTGTCATCTATGTGTGCAGATGTCGACCATAGCCATGTAGGCCATATCCCAGGATTTGCATCTGTAGAGCCCAACAGCGCGACGTAGTGGAGGGGGCTGCTGTGTCTGTATTGTCCGCCAACAGTAGCGGTAAGCCATGCACTCAACCTGTCTTTCTTCTGTCGCCCCCCCCCTTTTTGTGGTCTCCCTGTTCTTGTGTGCATCAGCATCATCAGGCGGAGGTACAGTGGCACCGGAGCACGAGGGAGCTGCATCCCACATGGCCATGGAGGCCCACACCACGGACTCAGAATACACCAGTGGGACGGAGGGCGAGGGGAGCACCATGGCGGTCACAGGATCTGCAATCAGCGACACGGACTCGTCCTCCGATGGGAGCTCACTTGTGGTGGCGGCAAAATCTGTGCCCCCCACTTCTACAGGTACAGCTACCACCCCACCTACCAGCACCGCCCTCCCAGCAGCCCCTCAGCCTTCGCCCCGTGCCCGCTCACCCAGGAGGGTGGGCATCACCTTCGCCCCAGGCACCTCAGCCCCTGCCCCTGTCACCTCTGCTGCCCTCAGTGAGGAGGCCATTGACCTCCTCAGGTCACTCACTGTTGGGCAGTCTACCATTTTGAATGCCATCCAGGGTGTAGAAAGGGAATTGCAACACACAAATGTATTCCTGGAGGGCATTCATTCTGGTCAGGCTGCCCTTCATCGATCCCTGCAAACTCTGGCCTCAGCACTGATGGCAGCCATTGTCCCTGTGTCTAGCCTCCCCCCTCCAACTTCCTCCACCCCGACCCAATCCCCTGTACCTCAGCCTATCCCAAGCACACCTACAGACCAGCATGCACACACGTCAACACACAAGGGAAGCTCAGGCAAACATAAGCACCACAAATCCCACAGGCACTCACGCAAGCATCACACACATACAGACACACCAACATCCACTGCCTCCACTGTGTCCCCCTCGTCGTCGTCTCCCTCCTCCCTCCCAGTCTCATCTACACTCACACCTGCATGCACTACCACTACAGCCACTACGTCCCGCACCAGCACACCCACCACCACACCCCGCTCACGTGCACTCACCACCCCCCCTCCCATTTACACGTCCCCTGTGTGCTCTCCCAGTGTGTCTGTGACGCCCCCTCTGAAGATACACAAACGCAGGCACACACCCACCCAACAGCCATCCACCTCACAACAGCCTCCAGCCCATGCACCTGCACCCAAATCCACAAAACTTACACCTCCTACAACCACCACCTCTTCCTCCACTCCCAAACCCCCTCCATCTACCCGTCCCAGTGTCTCCCAAAAACTTTTCCTGGTCCCCCTTAACCTATTTCCCACCACCCCCCACGTCCAACTCATAGGTCCCGTAGTAGCACCTCAGCCAAAAAATCTCCGGAACCAATGGTGCCTGTTGTTACAGGTATGTGGAGTGCACCGGCCACCAGGACAGCCAGTGTCACGGAGCCACAGCACAGCCAGTTCCCCCCCCTGTGAAGCACCAGAAGTTGGACAGTGCCCGGCGGGAGAGGGGGAAGACTCCAGCCAGCAAAGCCGCTCACAAGGGTCCCGGGGGGAGTGTCGACTCAGCTGTGACTCCTCCCAAGGTCGGGAAGGGGCAGAAGAAATCTCCAAAGTCTGGGAGGAGCAGCACGGCAGAGAGGACCGCCATCATCCCCGCTGCCCAGGAGGCCACCGCCAGCCCCATCGTCACTGGCCAGGAGGCCAGCCCCATCGTCACTTGCCAGGAGGCCACCGCCAGAGTCACTGCCCAGGAGGCCAGCCCCATCGTCACTGGCCAGGAGGCCACCGCCAGAGTCACTGCCCAGGAGGCCACCACCAGCCCCAGAGTCACTGGCCAGGAGGCCAGCGCCAGCCCCAGAGTCACTGGCCAGGTGGCCACCGCCAGCCACAGCCCAGCTGGCCAGGAGGGCCCCGCAAGCCACAGCCCAGCTGACCCATGAAGGACCGCCAGCCACAGCCCTGCTGGGCAATGAAGGACCGCCTTGGCAAGCACCACTGAACAGGCCAGGGACCGCGGAACAGGGCAAAGACCGCCATGGAATGCACTGCTGAACAGGTCTGACACTGGCAACGCAAGCACCTCTGAACAGGCCAGGGACCGCTGAACAGGGCAAAGACCGCCATGGAATGCACCGCTAGCCCATTTGCGGCAGGGGCAGTGACGCAACTAGGACCGTCACGGGGTGTGTGCTGCACTCTGGGCACCAGTCCCCCTCCAGAACCAGTGGAGACTGTTATCCACTTGAGAGACTGTGGCTTTGCACTCCCCAGGATGGTACAGTGGGCAACCCACCCACTGCAGAGACTTGAGAGACTGTGGCTTTGCACTCCCCAGGATTGAACAGTGGGCAAACCACCCACTGTAGAGACTTGAGAGACTGTGGCTTTGCACTCCCCAGGATGGTACAGTGGGCAACCCACCCACTGCAGAGACTTGAGAGACTGTGGCTTTGCACTCCCCAGGATTGAACAGTGGGCAAACCACCCACTGTAGAGACTTGAGAGACTGTGGCTTTGCACTCCCCAGGATGGTACAGTGGGCAACCCACCCACTGCAGAGACTTGAGAGACTGTGGCTTTGCACTCCCCAGGATTGAACAGTGGACATGGAGTCCCCTCGTGGATCCATTCATCCGGCTGAGGTGCCCCCCCTTCCCTTCCCCCTGAGGTGCCTGTTGTATTTCTATCTGATGCCCCTGCAGTGTTCTCTCCATTTTGATCAGGTATCTTGTGTGGGCCTCGCCCATGCATTTTGGGCCCAGTGGTCCACGGACAATGAATGGTGCATTACCTGCACTACTAATTGTGGTGTATATTTTGTTTAATGTGTATATATATATGTATATATTAGATTACTGTATTTTGATATAGTACAATGGTTCAACTCATTTCCTTTTGTCTTTGCATTCTTCCGGGGGGGTTTGGGGGGTGTTACTGTAATGTATAGATATGCATTGGTGTGTGTGTTGTAGTGGGTGAGGGTCGGGGTGGGGGTTGGGATGTTGGTTGTGTGTGTCCCTGAGTTTTTGCCTCCCCTATGTCGTAGGTGCAGTACTCACCGTGGTCTTCACCGCCGCCGTTGATGATCCTCGTATAGGCGCAGGAAGACTATCGCTGGCAGAATATGGAGTTCCGGCTCCATGGTGTCGTCGTTCCTCGTGGAGTGTGTAGAGGTGAGCGTTTTCCCTTTGAAATGTCTGTTTCCGCCGTGTTTTTATCCGCGGTGAATCCACATCGGAAAAGGTGGCGGATTGGTAGGTTGTGATACTGTGGGCGGTACATTGTCCTCCGCCTGTCTGTTGGAGGTGACCGCCGCGCTGTTTGTCTGTACCGCTGTGGCGGTCGGAGTGTTAAAGTGGCTGTCTTTGTTGGCGGTTTCCGCCACGGTCATAATTCCAATTTTTTCACCGCCGGCCTGTTGGCGGTTTTACCGCCGCTTTAACACCGTCCGCTAGGGTTGTAATGACCACCATGGTGTCTTTTCTATGGCAGCGTTTCGATCCATATACATTACTGTTCGTGCTGTCCTTTATGAGTGTTCACAGTCTAGGCACGGGCCTACTGGTCAGCTAAAGGTGGGCTGCTGTGCTTGCAAAACAGGTCTGTAGTGGTGGATGCAAGGGCCCCATGCTGTTAGAGCCGGTGAACCGGAGGGACACAGCAGCTTCTCTAGCGGGTTGCAGTGGTCACTGTGGGATCCTATTTCACCGTCAGCAGCTCTGAATTGATGGAGACTGATAGCAGTGACATATATGAATGTTGTAAACTGTTTGGTAACATTTCAGTAAATGACAGGCTGATAATCTTCAAATTTCCCTATGTTCCAAATCATTTTGAGAACACATTCACCATTTTTTTTAGGTCTGCCTTGACAGTGCCTCTGTCGCTCGACCTTAAATGATCAAAAGGAAAAGGAGTTTTGTGAAGTACTACTGGTAGAAGACCTTTAGCTCTGCCCACATTTTGATTACTTTGAGTGCAGCATTTGGTTAGGCAGAATGTGTGTGATTTAACTAAAAAAGTATGGTTATGATTAGTACAACAGAACTGAGTTGGTTATGACTACAAGCCAACGAAAAAGGCTGTACGCCGGATCTGGTAATTATGAAAAGGTATGACAAATGCTGTAGGCTTGACCTATTTATTGTGAATAGCATATGTTAAAACCAATAGGCATTTATTGGCGGACTATTGCATAGTATTAAACCCTGCAGAGTGGAACATTGACACATGGAATTACACAGATTAATAGTGTAACAAGGGCTTTGGTGTTGGTTATGCCCTCTGACAAACCGGAAGGTGAAATATTTGCACTGCGAGAATCCTCATTGGGCCACCTCAAAGGGACTGTATATTGATTTGCAACTGTATGCCTATGATAAAGTTTATAGAACGTTTTGGTTCATGCAAAAAAACACATCAGATGCCATAGATCGGATGTTTATTATGAAAAGTAATGACAAAGACAGTAGGCCTAGCTTTTTTTTTCTACAAATCATAAGTTAAAGCCAATAGACCTTAAAGGGTAGATTGTTGTCACACTGTGTAAAATGCTATACACAGGCATTTTGTCACATGGACTCTCATGGATTATCTTAATAGACAAGGGTGCTTGTGTTGCTCATCCCCTGACCCCTGTCATACATACCTTAAGAATGGAAGATTTGCACTTTCATAATCCAGGTGAACTCCTGTTAGGTAGTGTAGTATATTTTGCCAACTCTACATTGATACATATTTGTAATTGCATGACTATGGGGGTCATTCCGACTCCCGCCGGCGGCGGTAACCGCACGCCTGGCGGGAGCCGCCGAATGACCGCGGCGGTCATTCTGAGTTTCCCGCTGGGCTGGCGGGCGACCGCCAGAAGGCCGCCCGCCCGCCCAGCGGGAAACCCCCTTCCACGAGGATGCCGGCTCCGAATGGAGCCGGCGGAGTGGAAAGGGTGCGACGGGTGCAGTTGCACCCTTCGCGATTTTCAGTGTCTGCTATGCAGACACTGAAAATCTTTGTGGGACCCTGTTAGGGGGCCCCTGCAGTGCCCATGCCATTGGCATGGGCACTGCAGGGGCCCCCAGGGGCCCTCGAACCCGTTCCCGCCAGCAAGGTTCTGGCGGTCAAAACCGCCAGAACCAGGCTGGCGGGAAGGGGGTCGGAATCCCCATGGCGGCGCTGCCTGGAGCACCGCCATGGAGGATTCCTCAGGCCAGGGGAGAATTGGCCTGGATGCACCGCCAGCCTGTTGGCGGTGCATCCGCGGTCCCCGGCCCTGGCGGTCTATGACCGCCAGGGTCGGAATGACCCCCTATATGTTTGACTTATGGAAACATTTATGCTCAATGTATTATCATTGAGTCAGTTATGGTGACCAGCCAAAAATACAGGCTATAGGACGTTTTGGTTCATTACAGCAGCCATATCAGATGCCATAGATCGGATGTTTATTATAAAAAGTAATGACAAATGCAACAAGTCTGCTTATTTACAGTGAGAATCGTAGGTTAAAGCCTGTAGGCTTTTCCAGGTGGATTGGTATTGCACTGTAGCTGTATACAGGTATTATGTTACATGAGGTCTCATAAGCGACTGTAGGGTTTTGGTGGTCGTTACCCCCTGCGTCAAGCCTTTAGAGGTAAAAGATTTACATTTTGAAAATCTAGGTTAACCCCTTTTAGGAGTGGTAGTATCTTGTTTGCCAAATGTAATTTTGTACATATTTGATTTTTTACAATTATATTACAGTTTCCTCTCCCCACTTATTTTCTGCCATATAGAGTGCGCTACATCCCCAGTCCCATGTGGATCACCCCAGGTTGGATAACGCACACCATCTAACCCTGGTTTTTGGGACATGTGTGGCCAACCCAGATGTCTTATTCTGCTGCCCTACAGAAGCGCATTTCCAGAAGCCAGTCATTATATGTTGTGGCCTTTGAGCCTCTCCATAGTCTACTACATTCTGTCTAGCCAACACTAACCCAGTGTTGCACAATACATTTTTGTAATTTGATGGTGATTTTTCCCTCCATATTCTCCATTCCGTGTGGGTTTCACCTATATTTTGCGATTCAGGGAACTCCAATAATTTGAAAATGAAGGTTCCATTTGTGCTGCAACTTTTCAGGCAAAGGTCTGACTGGGTATAGCTCATTTACTAGTGTGGTAAATGTGATGCAGGAGTTTAAATTGGATTAATCTAAATCCTGCCTTCATTTCCATTAGGTGCCTACCTGACTTCTTTTCATTCCTTATCTTTCATCTGTCCCATATGTTTTTCCTACTTTTCTAGTACCTGTACTAATTCTTCAAGAAAAGTATTGGTTAGTATTCTGTAACTCTGTGATATAGTTTTTCCCAGTGGTTCTTACAGGACCTTATTTACTAATTATGCTATTTCTTGCTTTTGCTTGTACCTCCCCAGGGCATGTCTCAGCATGTCTGAAGTGTTGTGAAGCATGTAGGGTACATTATATTTTTAATAGTTTAATGATTTGATGTATTTACTGTCCTTTGGAGATCACGACTGTGTCTCATTTTGGAAACTTTCTAGTGCCCCCACTTTGTTTAGGTCGTGGCAATCCCACAATAGGATTTCTACTGCAATGATCCATTTCCATCCCATCATTTCAGTGGCTGCTTTCCAGGCTAGCCTCACCATGCATTCTGATTCTAGTCAGATGGGTGGCGGGTTAACAGCATAAGTTGGAGGCATGTATCCCTTTTCCTTCACTATTTTCTGGTTCAAGCAATAACCCAGTTCCTCAAAGGGTGTGAATATCCAATCAGATTCTTTTTAAACTTTTAACAATTGTGTGCAGGGCCTATCAAACTGGTCCCACATTCCTCTCTGATCCTTTTGTTCCCTACTGGCCGCAGAGAACATTGCTGTAATAATGTTCAAGCTATGCTGAAGTTCAGGTTACAAACTGGTTGGGCAGGGGCAGATCTAAATCTGTTCTCCAGGCAAAGGCATTGAACAATCTTCCTCTCACTCTAAAACAAGCTGCCAACCTTGCTACTTTCAGAAAGCTTCTGAAAACATGGCTGGTCACTCAATCCTGAGTGTTTATTTTCTGGAGGGAACAGGTTTTTTTTTTTCTTTTAGCGCCGAGATGCCTCTCAAGGTGGTTGTTGTGCTTTACAAATGGCAAGTTCATTCATTCATTAAAGTGATCATTTGTGCTGTGCAGTAATATTTTTGGATGGCTGAGTGCAACCCCAGCATCATATACATCAGGGGTCTCTCACCTTTTCTGTAATAAGAACTACTTATACTTACTAAAAATCATCCAGAGCTACTATTATTAGTATTGTAATAGTGACCACATCAGACAAGATTACATTATTGGCCACCATATGCAAGATTGTCCGCAGTCATCACCTCAGTACGTCATGTAGGCCTGCTAGTAATAAATAGAAAATTCTAGAGTCCCTCTACATAGGTAGTACAGAACACACAAACCACAATGCTGCTGGCAACAAGGTAAAAACATTAGGAATGGGTCTGCCAAACATCACCTGACTTATCACTCAAATATAAGCTTATAATATATTTTGAAAATTAAGCAATTTTTCTCTAAACATAGTTTAGGAGTTCTGCAGTTACACACATTTTCATCTGAAATACTCTGCTCAGTTTTGGTAAACATATATTAATTCAAGTAAGCAAGACAATTTAGACGGCTGTGGAGCACACAGGAGAGCTACTTGCAGGTTGTTGGAGAGCTACCAGTAGCTCAGAAGCTACTTGTTGGAGAAGCCTGATGTACACCTTTATATAATTTAGAGAGGGATATCTGTGATGTTAAGAGAGCGTATTTGATATTACATATTATAGACGTGAAATGCTTATGTCTAACAATGCTGTGTTAATAAAACATTCAATAAAGCGTATTCATAAATATGGAGAATCGTTCATATGTATAAACTAATGTCGACTGTAAGAAATAATCATTTATAGTTTGCCTAACTGAGCACATTAACACGTATAAAACTGCATTCATTAGAACTCGTATATCTTAAGTTAGCATGAACCAAGCAAAGCTGTATAGCTCTCATATTAAAAACGTATTTTTCTGTCTCTTCAGTGTGCGGACTTGCAAACGACCATGACCAGCTATTGTTCTTTCTGTATTAGTTTGAAACATGGGGAAATTCTCCCATCCGCATGCTAGCATCTTTTAGTATAAAATAATGTGCTTCGAAACATTTATAGATACTTCCAAGGACAATGAGACGAGGGAAAGAGAACTTTTAACCTGAGACGTGTGCCAAGATGGTGAAGTAACCCCGGATATGCCACCTACGAAATGCCGATTATGAAGACCAATCAGAAGACGAACTAATATCAAGAAATGACAAATGCATTACTTAATGTATAATTTGATAGGTTAACAATGGTGGGGTGTATTGACTGACCAATAGAATTTTGTTGGACCGAATCAAGAGAAAGGGATAAAAACCCATGACAGGGAACAGACAACACATTAGGTAGGGAATGATATTGATTGCATCCCGAAACTCTGTCACACTATTTTGTGACTTGAGACTTAGACAAACCATCCTTGCCCATAGATTGCCCCTTACACTTTTCTCCTTATGAGGAGAGTGTCTTGCCTTTAACTTAGATAGACTGACGGTGATTTAGCTGATGTCCTGAAGACGAAGACTGATCCTGAATGCTGACTTAATCAGAGGAGGGTAATTATAAAATTGCTAATGAAAATTAATTTATTTGCCTTTTCTTTCTAGGTACCAACTGCTGTATGTTTTTATTAGAGACCTTAGTTAGATGTTTTCCAAATTGGTGTTCAAAATTGTTTTGCATGACGCCCAACATGCTAATGCTAATTAGAGGTTAGACGAGGTATTCATTCTGACTGACAAACTGACGTGACTGACATGGTGCTATGCTGAACTAGTATCTTAGAAAGTTCGATGTGTTACAATCTGCTTATATCTATCTGATTGTCTATGCTATTGATCTTTGCATTATTGAAAGCTTATTATGGTTGTCATCTTGTGACTGTGCTTATATGCTTCCTGGCTTTGAGATTGATGCATTTGCTACTAGATTGTAATCAATAGGGAATAAAACTCATAAAACTTCATTAAGGTGTGGTTATTCATGACTGAAAGGTTATGGTTGCGCCGAATGTTTATTAATGTCTAAAGTAAGATATATTTTGGTGTTAAACGTTGACAATGTTATTGACATATTGATTGATATTTTGATTAGTTATCTCGTCCTACGGTGTCTTACCACTGGGCCCAAAGATTCATCGTCCTAAAACGAGTCCTGATGTGTATAAATTGACATAGACGGACGCGCTAACAGTTCTGGTAGCAGAGTACGGTTTGGCCCTTGGGGGCCCTAGGACGGAGTTTTCACTGTTCAATTGTTTTCTTGTGATAATGCAATTTGGAAAGATGATGAGTTGCTAGATTTGCCATGGGCTTTCCCGGGATCTCGGAGCCTGCCTAAATGAGTTGGGAATGTTCTCGGCGCCATAGTATGTGTGGTTAGGGTCTCTTGCGCTTATTAAATCTTATGCACTTTGCAGGTGATTGTGAATATTTGAGTGCGACTAGGCCAAATTAAGTGTTGTTTAGAAGGAGTGGGCGTAGTCCACAGCATGAGAGTAGGGAAGTCGGCGTACTTCATGTGAATGCAGCGCTTGTTGCTCAAAAATTATCCACGTGGTTGGTTGTTGTATACGGGCCTATTGAGGTCTAAGACTCCGGAGTATGATGTTAAAATGGTTTATGTTGTAATCTGTGCGGTTTAATAGGTCAATCGGGCGTGGTTGACAGGTCGAGTTTCGAGTTATGATGCATGCGTGTAACCTTCGATGGAGATTTGACAAGTTCTAAAGTGCACTAGAAGGAGTCATTGACAAGTCGAGAGTAGGATTTGCAGGTTGAATTCTACTTGCGTATGAGGGAACTGAGAAGGAGAGAGTAGCGGCCGAGGCTTCAAGTGAAATCTCTGTAAAGTTCTGAAGCGAATGTGTTACCCTTCCTGTAGTAAACCGGCAGATTTGTGTTGTCATTTAAGTGCTAGCAATAATTTGCATTAGTTTGTATGAGTTGTAAGGAGTTAGCAAGGTGTGGACAAGCCGCAAGACTTTGTCAGCTGCAGTGTGTGTGAGTGCGACGTCAGTGGTGCCGTGCTGGGATAGGTCAAATGTCGAGAGGGGTCGCGCACGGATTGGTTACTGTCCGTGAGAGACAATAGGTTGAGCAAAGGGTAGGTGAAGAGTGTCCTGGGAACTAAGCCGTTTTCTGAGTAAATATAAAATAAAATGAATTTTGTTAAGGCATTCAAAAGCGCTTTGAAAGGAGATGTGTATATCGTTGCAACTGATGGGGAACCTACACCACCTGAGGGTACACCAGCTTACACGGTTATGGAGGAAAAGGGTGTTGCACCGTGTTTATGGATAAAACAATGGCGCAAACTAACAGAGAAAGAAGGGTGTCTAGCGTTTTCAGAACATGGAACATTTAATCAAAAGGTGTTAGAAAATCTGAGGTGGATGTTAAGTACGCAGAAACCACCTCCTCGACCAGCACAATATGAGGCTTTGGCAATTTGGGACCTGATGGCTCTTAAACATAGACAAGAAAGATTTCACAGAAGATTGACAAGAGCAGAAAAGTCCTATGCAGAGGCTAGATGGGACAATGAGAACAAAATGTGGAGACGAGGAATAGTGGATGGGTTGAAGCTGTTTCCGGCAATAACCCAGGGAGAGGAAACACAGGGAAAGAAAGCTTCTTGCAAAACTGACAAAGAACCAGGCAAACACAAAGAGAATAAAAGATCTTGGGAAGAAGAGGACGATTCAGATGATGAGGCGTTTATGGATAGATTGTTACATGATCGTCCGCCACCATACATGGAACATTTAATCAAAAGGTGTTAGAAAATCTGAGGTGGATGTTAAGTACGCAGAAACCACCTCCTCGACCAGCACAATATGAGGCTTTGGCAATTTGGGACCTGATGGCTCTTAAACATAGACAAGAAAGATTTCACAGAAGATTGACAAGAGCAGAAAAGTCCTATGCAGAGGCTAGATGGGACAATGAGAACAAAATGTGGAGACGAGGAATAGTGGATGGGTTGAAGCTGTTTCCGGCAATAACCCAGGGAGAGGAAACACAGGGAAAGAAAGCTTCTTGCAAAACTGACAAAGAACCAGGCAAACACAAAGAGAATAAAAGATCTTGGGAAGAAGAGGACGATTCAGATGATGAGGCGTTTATGGATAGATTGTTACATGATCGTCCGCCACCATACGCGGTGAACGACAGTGCTCCAAGTACTAGCTTGGATCCTGGGAACCAGACGAAAGAGAAGGGTGTTACTGATACAGTGCAGACTAGCGATACAGCTTTGATACAGAATGGTGTCAGTGTACCCACTGCACCAGACTCGCCGATACAGTTACAGCCTCCACCACAGATAAAAAGAATTTATCCCGATGTTCCAGTACTCAAGACTACTACGAACTTGGTGGTACAACCAGACCCGATATATACAAAGCCCAGGTTAATGCAGATCAAGTCAACTCCACAGTTAGTGTCACAACCGCCACAACTGATACCTGGGTATAACCCAGTAGCGGGTCCTTTAAAAGAACCTGCACCAGGATTATTAGAGCAGACTTATGGTGTTGAAGCTCCAAGAAGCTTAGGAGCAGGCCAGACACCTGCCGCTATATCACTACCCATTACAGTTGGTCCCCCGGTGCCGTTATATGCACAGGAGAAAACAAGGACGTGTGAACAGGGAGTCATAACTCATGAAACGATAAGAGGAGGGCCTATTATAACTCCACAAATAATGGCACAGAGAGGACAGGTTTGTGAACAATCAAGACCTTTAATGGACCTCAGTCCAATAGGGGCACCTCTTGAGGCAATGCCACAAGCAGGATTGGGAGTCCTGACTCCCCAAACTATGAGTACAAATACCTCATACACTCCAATGATACATGCAGGGAACATTTCACTGCAGGGTTTTACAGTACAACAGTTAAATGAGTGGTTAGAGAAAACTTGCACATCACAAAAGACTACAGCGACTGCAATCGAACCTGAGAAAGAGAAAAACAATGAATACCTAAATCTAGTACGACTAGGAGCAGAAGCTGCTGAATTGGTGGATGGAACAATGGCAGTAAATAGGTTGGAGTCTTACACTGAGGCAGAATTAAGGTACTTATGCCCTAAAATCACCAAAGAGGTAGGCAAAGTACACCAGAAATTAACGAATTTGGCAGACAAATACAATATCGACATTGGAAACACGAAACATTTGAAACGGAGTTACAGATTAGATTTTGACACAAAGGATTTTGAACACATGAGATCTGCAGGCATGAAGACACATTTGAAAGAGTTGCTGCAAAGCGCACAAATTTGGGGTGCACTAGAGAAATGGGAAGGCCGATGGGTAAAGAAGAGAGATAAGGGAAAGAGAGATAGTCCAGGATCTAATGAAACAACAGTCACACCAAACTTAGAGACAGTGAAAATCCTACCTATGAGAGAAACAGCTGGTGGTGTTTTGGTGCATGTGCCTTGGTCCAGGGGAGACATTTTGTCCTTTACGAATGATTATCCTAGGTTAAGAGAAAAACCGATTGAGTGGTATCAACAGACAGATAGATTCGTGAAGCTTGCGAAATGTCTCTGGGAAGACTTAAATACCTTGTTTGAGATTATTGTTCCGCCAGACTTGTGGCTTGAGTGCAAGAGAGGGGTAGATTGGCCCACAAAGGAACCGGCAAGGGATAAAGTGACTGGAGCACCTTCTGAAGAGGTGATGAAATATTATCATAAAGTAATTGAGTTTTTTAAACAAAAGGTGTCGCCGAAGGTGACCGATTGGCAGAAAATCGACCGGACCTCTCAAGAGGTTAAAGAGTCAATACATGCATATTATGAAAGATTGTTAAAGGCATTCAAACATTACAGTGGTACTGAAACAATTGAGCCGAAGGACATGAATCATCTTGTGTTCAGATTCGTCGAAGGGCTGAGACCGGAGGTCAGCCAAATGATTAAAAATCATTTGATTTGTTGGCAAGCTAAACCGATTGATGAAGTATTACAGTACGCGAAATACTGTAGTGACGAAATTGAGTTAAAGCAGAAAAAGTTGAAGGAGAAGGTAATGGTGATGCAGATAAGGGCTGCACAGGCTGGAATACAGGGAAATGGTATTCAGCAAATGATACAGCAACAACCGCAATTGAATGGTGTGTTTCAGGCACAGCCAAGAGGTAGAGGTCGAGGGTTTGTGAACCGTGGTTCGGACATGAATAATGTTGTTGTTCAAGGTGATGGTCAAGGAGTGAAAAAGATGTCACCATGCCATGCGTGCGGGGGCGTGGGACATTGGAAACGGGATTGTCCAAATATAATGCAGGATGGTACAGTTCAGCAGAGTATCAATGCCGGTACATTGCAAAATTCACGAGGTTCAAGAATGAGACACCCGAATCAGAACTATCAAAATAATTTGGTGCAAATGTCAGGGGTGCAACCTATGCAGCAAATGCAAATGCCGCGTTTCCAAACAGTGTCAGTACAACCAATGCAACAGCAGATCCCTATGGTGCCTAGACAGCAAATGCAGATACCCCTAGCTCCGATGGGACAGCAACAGGTGACGCTTCCTCAACAGGTCACAGGTCAGGTAACAAATCAAAACAACACTGTACAACAATTCCCATTACGAGGTGAAAATGAGATGAATGAGGATTAGTCAGATGATAGCTCAGACAGTGAAGAGTGCAGACTCGCCGCATCCTTAGAGGTAGACCAGAGAGGCCCATATGTGGAGGGAAAAGTAATGGGCTACAAAGTCTCATTTTTAGTCGATACAGGAGCTACACGCTCTACGGTTCGCAGTGCAGAGGTACCAAGATTACCTCTCTCAGGGCGCACCATACGAGTGGTTGGTGTGGCTAATCAGTACCTGACTAATCCAATCACTGACCCAGTGCAGGTTGAAATCGGAAATTTTCAGGGCCTGCATAGATTTGTTGTATGCGATTCAAGTCCAGTATCCTTATTAGGAAGAGACTTATTGTGCAAAACCAAATGTTCAATTACCTGTTCCAATGGTGGAATAGAGGTTCAGACAAACAGAGATGATGAGGCAGATGAGGGTCAACTCATAGAAGAAGGAGGAGAGATGAATGAAGATTACCCTCTAATTACCCTTTTCCCAGTGTTTACCTTGATCGATCTACCTGCTGATCTGCAAGGATCGGTAACAGAGAAGGTGTGGGATTTGACTGGAAAGGAGGTTGGATTAATAAAGGGAGTAAGACCAGTCAAGGTGCAGATAAAGCCGAACGCAGTGTTCCCACAAGTGTCACAATATCACATGACTCAGGATGTCCTTATTGAAGTCACACAGATAATTGCAGATTTTCTCAGACAGGGAGTTTTGAAAGAGGTCCTGAGTAGTCCGTGTAACTCTCCAATTATGGGTTTGAGAAAGCCCTGTGGGAAAGTTCGAATTGTGCAGGATTTGAGAAAAATAAACGAAATTGTGGTAAAATGCTGCCCTGTGGTTCCCAACCCAGCAGTAATAATGTACCAGGTTCCTTGTGATGCTGAGTGGTTTACCGTAGTAGACCTATCACAAGCGTTTTTCTCGATACCACTTCACGAAGACAGCCAGTTTTTGTTCAGTTTCAAATTCCTGGATAAGGTATACAGTTGGTGCAGAATTCCTCAGGGGTTTTCTGAGTCACCATCCATCTTCAATCAGATATTGAAGAAGGATTTGGAACCTCTTGTGCTGCCTTACAATTCGACTCTTGTGCAGTACAATGATGATTTGTTGATTGCATCCAAAACCAAAGACAGCTGCAAATATGATACCATTGCCTTATTGAATCATTTAGGGAAAAACGGACATAAGGTATCACCTAAAAAGCTGCAGTACTGTCAAAAAGAAGTGAAGTATTTGGGGCATCTGATTGAAAAAGGGTCTCGAAGAATATCAAAAGAGAGAATAACAGTTGTTTTACAAATGAATCCCCCAACAACAAAGAGAGATGTCAGAATGTTCTTGGGAATGGTGGGCTACTGTCGCCAGTGGATACCCAACTTCTCGATCATTTCAAAACCATTAACAAAACTGACAGGAAAGGAAGTTAAGGATGAACCATACACAATCACATTGACAAAAGAAGAGCTTGCGTCATTTCTAGAGCAGAAAGAATGTATGTGCAGGGCTCCAGCATTAGGAATGCCTGATTATGAGAAACCATTTTTGTTGTTCTGTCATGAACGTGATGCTTGTTCTTTGTCTGTTTTAACACAGGTCCATGGAGATGCAAATCGCCCAGTAGCATATTTTTCAGCTACTTTGGACCCTGTCGCAGCAGCCTTACCGGGTTATTTGCGAGCAGTCGCAGCAGTTGGTCAAAGCCTTTCACAATGTGAGGGCATAGTCATGGGATACCCTTTGACAGTATTGGTTCCACATTCTGCTGAAATTCTGCTGACACAAACTAAGACACAACACATGACAAATGCACGACTTACCAAATATGAGACAATTATTCTGGGGTCACCTAATGTCACATTGAAAAGGTGCACTGTGCTGAACCCGGCAACTCTACTTCCCATTGAGAATACAGAAATAAAGGATGGGGAAGAGTTTGAGCATGATTGTCTGTAGGTGACTGAGCTCAGTACCAAACCTCGCTCAGATATAAAAGATACCCAGTTAAAGGAAAACGATTACATTATGTTCGTTGATGGGTCCTGTCTAAGAGATTCAACAGGAACCTTGAGAGCTGGTTATGCAGTATGTACCATATCTGGTATAGTCGAGGCCTCCTGGCTCGAGAAAGTGTTTTCTGCACAAGTGGCAGAATTGATAGCTCTCACAAAAGCCTGCCATGCTGCTGTAAATCTGAAAGTCACAATCTATACAGACAGCAGATACGCATTTGGAATTGTACATGATTTTGGTCAACTCTGGTCACAAAGAGGGTTCATGACATCCTCTGGTTCACCAGTGAAAAATGGAGAACAAATAAGAGATTTGTTACATGCGATTCAGTTGCCTCTCGAAATTGCCGTGGTGAAGTGCAGTGCTCACACCAGATCACAAGATTTTGTGTCAATGGGGAATGGTTATGCAGACCAAGTTGCCAGATTTTGTGCATTGAACTGTATATCTTTTAAAGAGCAGTGGGAACTGTTACCACAACCTGAGAATGACACAACCTTAAGTCTAGCATTACGAGTGGTTGATACTTTAGACGAATTAAAGACATTACAAAGCCACGTTGGTAAGGAAGAAAAACGTTCCTGGCAGAAAATGCAGTGTGTACAGAGAGCAGACGATATTTGGGTATCAGGAGAGGGAAAACTAGTTTTGCCAAACAGTCTTCTGTCACAATTTGCCCGATTGTATCATGGGCAGGCACATTTAGGAAGAGATGCCATGATCAGATCATTTAAGATTGATTGGTTCAATCCAAAATTCAGACATGCCGCAGAAATTACTTGTCACAGGTGCGTCATTTGTCAACAGATGAACGCTGGAAAAGGAACTGTGGTAACTTTGAGCCACATTGGGAGAGCTGGTGGTCCATTTAATAAGATACAAATGGATTTCATTGAAATGCCTGTTTGCGGAGGTTTAAGATACGTGTTGGTGATTGTGTGTGTTTTTAGCCATTGGATTGAGGCATATCCCACACGTAGGAATGACAGTCTTACAGTTGCAAAACTACTACTCAGAGAATTAATACCCAGGTTCGGGTTTCCGGTTTCTATAGAATCAGATAGGGGAAGACACTTCGACAATGAGGTAATTAAACTTCTGTGTGCCGCACTCAACATTGAACAAAAGCTGCATTGTAGCTATCGCCCTGAAGCCTCAGGACTAGTCGAGCAGATGAATGGTACTTTGAAATCAAGAATAGCAAAAATGTGTGCAGCAACAAACATGAAGTGGCCAGATGCATTACCTCTAGTGCTGATGTCTATGAGAAACACGCCAGATAAGAAAACGGGATTGTCCCCACATGAAATCCTCATGGGCAGAGCAATGAGGTTACCAGCGGTACCTGCAAATGCACTAGTGAATATTACAGATGATATGGTGTTGTATTACTGCAAAAGTTTGGCTGACGTGATTCGCTCTTTCTCTCACCAGGTGGAAGCTAACACGTTACCACCAATCGGCGAACCAGGACACTCTCTGCAAGCTGGAGATTGGGTGGTTGTCAAGAAGCACGTAAGAAAATCGTGTCTTGAGCCGCGTTGGAAAGGGCCATATCAAGTGATATTGACGACCACTACTGCTGTGAAGTGTGCCGGGGTTCCCAACTGGATACATGCCAGCCATACAAAAAGGGTAGCGTGTCCTGTTGAAGAGGAACTTGAAAATTCCGGTACAGCAACTCCAAGAGAAGAAGTCTCAGAGTCAGAGATCAGTCAAGAAAGATCTGAGACTACAGGAGAGCCCGCTGAGAACAGCCGTGTCCCTCAAACTATCAGTGAGTTCGAGAGAGGTGACGAAGTGCCAATCTCAGTGGAGGCAGCAGGAGAACAAAGACAAGGAGAGGTTCTCCCAGAAGCAGACGAATACAATTCAGAATCTGAATACAGTGTAGAACAAGGAGAGAGAGATGAAGAAGTGACAAATTTAAATCAGAACGAATCAGAATCTGCTGAACAAGTTTCAAGCCTATCAGGAGAAAACACCATATTACCAGAGGAGAGTGCTGCCAAAGTACTGAAGGAAAACGCCGAAGTAAGACGAACAGAGGTGACAATTGGCCAGACAAATCACACTTTAGAATAAGAGAAATAGCAAATGAAACAATAATAGAGGAAAGCGATACCTCACGAGCAGACGATCTGAGTGAAGGAGAACAGCAAGGAGAACGAAAAATAAAAAGATAAAGAATAGCAAACAGAAGATATACCGGTCCTGAATGGGCATACGCTACAACCTCTGAATGGCAACAAGAATTCTCAGCATTCTGTTTTGATCGAGAAATACCAGGCCAGTACTACGGTACCTGAAGAATATACAACAAGAAAACTGAAGATAAAAGATCGAAATTGTAAAAGCTGAAAAATAAAACTCAAGAATCTTAGAAAAAAAAAAACTACCGGAAAGTGACATAAAACCTGGATTTGACTTATAGAAACCTGATTACGACAAGCTGCTAACCTGAATTGACGAAAAGGGTCCTGGAGTGAGTGAAGACGCTGTAAATTACGCAGAAAGAGTTTGCTACTCAGAGTTGATTGTTAATCTGCTATTCTGATTCTATACAAACATGGCTTATAGTAACAAAGGAAGTAAAGTGTGTGGCTGGTTAGGACTTATGATAGGTGTTGTATGCGCAATAATGATTGTGGGAGTGATTGTGGGAATGCCATGGAGAGAGAGTGAAACTATTAATGCAACTTCAAAACCTG
Source organism: Pleurodeles waltl (assembly GCF_031143425.1). Lineage (NCBI taxonomy): Eukaryota > Metazoa > Chordata > Amphibia > Caudata > Salamandridae > Pleurodeles > Pleurodeles waltl. Next base: position 983,210,085 of record NC_090437.1, read on the forward strand.
AGACTACTACTACAACTAATAAACTATCACCATGGGAGAAATTTGAGCAAGACACAAGACATCTGCATGAGGGAACTAATGCAAAAGGGGAGCTTTCTACTAATGTTTTCTATCGCCTACTAAATGAGTATGTGGAAACTATGAATGCGAAAGACTGTTATGTATGCACCAAAATTCCTTCATCTGTGCAGGAGGGAGTTACTTATCATAGCCTCCCTCTTGCGTATGGGATCAGCTGTAGCTTGCTACTAACAAGATTTTATGATCAAGAGCATGTGCAATATTTTTATTCAAATTTAGACGTTGTGTTTTCTTTTGTGCCTGTTATTGAATTCTTAAATAAGTTAGCTAAAGAGCATGATATAAAATTAGTTAGAGGATTCTTTGAGCCAACACTAACATTTGGAACTGCTTATGCACATCGCAATAACTTAACATGCTTACTGTCTCCTGTAGAGAAAAGCTTTTTAGATCACACAGATGATAGACGAAAAGCATTAAAAGAAAGATTAGAAAAAGGTTTAGAAAAACGCACTTATGCAAATGATTATGCTTATACTGAAATTAAAACACAAGGCAAGTTAGCTATAGATGCATTACACGTAGGTAGACTCTGCATATATAGACCAAAATCTGATCAAGATAATTTGTTTGTGGGAACGAGTGAATGTAGGCATGTGTTTTTGTTTCAGAGCAAATGGACCTTTATGTTAAATGGACAAGACCCAGCGATTCCTGGAATCTATTACATCTGTGGGTTAAATGCATATTACCGTCTCCCTAAGGGATGGTATGAGACATGTTATTTGGGAATAATATTCCCAAAGATTTACCAGATTGATGACTTAAAACAACTACCTAAAACGTCTGAATTACAACATACCAGACAAAAACGAGAATCAGTGGCGGCTGTCATTGGTGACATATTTGTAGCTATAATCCCTTCAGTGGGGGTTATCCTAAATTCTATGAAAATTCAAAAGTTGTCTACTATTGTGGATAACATGCTGACAAACTTTACAGGAGCTATACTTCTGATGGATACTGAACTTGCTGCAGAAAGAGCTATGACTCTTCAAAACCGGCTTGCTTTAGACATTCTTTTAGCAAAGAGTGGAGGTGTGTGCAAAATGCTTAATGAACGTCATTGCTGCTCATATATACCTGACAATAGTAAGAAAATTATAAGCATGCTTACTAACCTGACTAGAGATAGTACAGATATAAAGGATATAAAAGAACTTGGTGTTTGGGAGAAATTTGGAAAAGGAATTGCCCGAGTGGGAAGCTGGTTTACCAACATTTGGAATGGGGTACTTGCAAAAATTATGATGGGATTACTAATTGTTCTGATTTGTTTATTGGGATTTTGGGGAATATGCTAAATTAATAATAAAGTGAAAAGAAATTTGGCTAAAAGAACCAAAAGAAACGAAGAAAGTGAAAGAGAGAAAATGTTTAATGAAATATGGGAAAGCTCACATAAAGGAAAAGATGTTGAAATGCGTATTATGCGTAAGGTGAAAAATTAAGACCAGAAAGATTTGTGATGACGAGCGTCATCAGAGGAGGGACTGAGAGAGCGTATTTGATATTACATATTATAGACGTGAAATGCTTATGTCTAACAATGCTGTGTTAATAAAACATTCATTAAAGCGTATTCATAAATATGGAGAATCGTTCATATGTATAAACTAATGTCGACTGTAAGAAATAATCATTTATAGTTTGCCTAACTGAGCACATTAACACGTATAAAACTGCATTCATTAGAACTCGTATATCTTAAGTTAGCATGAGCCAAGCAAAGCTGTATAGCTCTCATATTAAAAGCGTATTTTTCTGTCTCTTTAGTGTGCGGACTTGCAAACGACCATGACCAGCTATTGTTCTTTCTGTATTAGTTTGAAACATGGGGAAATTCTCCGATCCGCATGCTAGCATCTTTTAGTATAAAATAATGTGCTTCGAAACATTTATAGATACTTCCAAGGACAATGAGACGAGGGAAAGAGAACTTTTAACCTGAGACGTGTGCCAAGATGGTGAAGTAACCCCGGATATGCCACCTACGAAATGCCGATTATGAAGACCAATCAGAAGACTAACTAATATCAAGAAATGACAAATGCATTACTTAATGTATAATTTGATAGGTTAACAATGGTGGGGTGTATTGACTGACCAATAGAATTTTGTTGGACCGAATCCAGAGAAAGGGATAAAAACCCATGACAGGGAACAGACAACACATTAGGTAGGGAATGATATTGATTGCATCCCGAAACTCTGTCACACTATTTTGTGACTTGAGACTTAGACAAACCATCCTTGCCCATAGATTGCCCCTTACACTTTTCTCCTTATGAGGAGAGTGTCTTGCCTTTAACTTAGATAGACTGACGGTGATTTAGCTGATGTCCTGAAGACGAAGCCTGATCCTGAATGCTGACTTAATCAGAGGAGGGTAATTATAAAATTGCTAATGAAAATTCATTTATTTGCCTTTTCTTTCTAGGTACCAACTGCTGTATGTTTTTATTAGAGACCTTAGTTAGATGTTTTCCAAATTGGTGTTCAAAATTGTTTTGCATGACGCCCAACATGCTAATGCTAATTAGAGGTTAGACGAGGTATTCATTCTGACTGACAAACTGACATGACTGACATGGTGCTATGCTGAACTAGTATCTTAGAAAGTTCGATGTGTTACAATCTGCTTATATCTATCTGATTGTCTATGCTATTGATCTTTGCATTATTGAAAGCTTATTATGGTTGTCATCTTGTGACTGTGCTTATATGCTTCCTGGCTTTGAGATTGATGCATTTGCTACTAGATTGTAATCAATAGGGAATAAAACTCATAAAACTTCATTAAGGTGTGGTTATTCATGACTGAAAGGTCATGGTTGCGCCAAATGTTTATTAATGTCTAAAGTAAGATATATTTTGGTGTTAAACGTTGACAATGTTATTGACATATTGATTGATATTTTGATTAGTTATCTCGTCCTACGGTGTCTTACCACTGGGCCCAAAGATTCATCGTCCTAAAACGAGTCCTGATGTGTATAAATTGACATAGACGGACGCGTTAACAATGTTTTCCCATCCCACAACAATGTTCTGTAGAAACATTTTTGTTGCACCCAGAACAGGAATCATGGTAAGTTCATTATTTTATACATCACAGACTTCCTGAACAGTGACAGTGGGCGACTCCTTCAGTATGTCATGTCTGCTTTAAACCGATTCAGCACTCTTTGTAGATTTTTTTCATATAGATCATTATTATATATATATATAAATATATATATATGCCTAGCTTGTGAAACTTGTGGAACCCTTCTCTATTAATTTGTATAGGGGTTTGCCAAATTGGTCTGGAGTTCACCTAGATCATGAAAATAGTGTTGGTATGGATCAGTTTCTACTTTATCCCAAGTACCTCCCAAATATATGAATAATATCTGGTATTGTGGTGATCATATCCTCTGATTCTGCCGTGCAGAGTATTATATCATCCACACATAGAGAAATTCTGGAGTCCCATTCTCCCTTTCATTTCAACCCCCTGACTAAAGTGTCTTCCCTAAGCCAAAGGTTCTGCTGTCAGTGCCAACAGGAGAGGTGAGAGCAGACAGCCTTGTTGGGTGCCGTGATGGAGAGTGAAGCTCTTGGATGTTGTCCTGTTTGTTGGGTTTAGCTTGTGTCTGTAGGGATTATGATGTATGAAGTTTTGGAATGTAATGTAGTGGAATGTAACGTGATTCCAAGAATAGTTCCTTTGAAACTGGAAATGAGTTGGAGTGGCTTGCCTGTCAGTCATGTACATTAAACTCACTAAAGAAGATACATTTTCTCTACTTAGGTGGTAATTGAGCATCGTTTCAGTGGTGGCGTCGACTGGTAGGAAAGAAACCACGTCTGCAGCACAGAATTCAGAAAGAAAGAAAAGAAATATAGCTTAGCGTGAATCGTTGTGTGCATCTTCAAGGGCCAGTCTAGTTGTTAGGTGGCCATGCTGCAATGATTTTCTGTAAGGCATGGTCAATCGGCCATAGAAATCATCACAAGTGTGTGGGCAGCCATCTTCGAGAGCTGGTCTAGTTGTTCGGCAGCCATATTGCAAGGATTTTCTGGAAGACATGGTCGATCAGCCGTACAAATTGACACAATCGTGCGGATGGCCATGTTGGAGGTATAGTGAAAGATTGCCTGTAGAAAACAACACAGTTGTTGGGGAGTAATCTTTCAGGTATTAAATCCTTATTGTTGGACTTCCATGATGCATAGTCCACCGCCTTTAAAAATTAAAACTAATGTTTGATGGGCATTTTGATTCAACTATATCATCAGCCCATCACCCGGAGAAAATAGAGCATTTGTTGGAATGACCATCTTACGTCACGCTGCGGGGAACATTCAGGGATCCAGTGGTACTTCTTAAAGCTGCAGTTTTTCAACCATTGATGCATTTGGAAATCTGTCGAAAAGCTTTTCTTGGCACAACATGAGATGCATGAGAAGTGATATTACACAAATGATGCTGAGGTGTCCTTGTGGGAATTGGTAATTCACACACCTGAAGCTGAACTCTGAAATTGGTCTCTTCCAGATGACAAATGTATTGGTGATGTGCAAAACTTGCACATCATTATTTGTGTTATATAGCAATAAAATGTAGGCATATTTAAGTGTTAGGAATTATAATACTAAAGACATTTATTAGAATGTTACATATTTGAGTTAGTCATACTGTAAAAAAAAAAAACCCTATTAGCAGATTGGAGAACTGCATTCAGATTTATATAATTAAATAAATATTTTGCAGATATCATTTATAAAATGTATATTAGCAGGACTACTAAAATTTCCAATAAGTAACAAAGTATTGTACTACTACCTCATTTAAATCCTAATTCAGGAAATGCAGGTGCTGAGTGGGAACAGTGGAAAGAAGGTTTTGTGGTATATTTAGATGCTTTGGAGGGTGATACGTTCACACAAAAGAAAAAATATGCTTTGTTGAAACAGTGTCTTGGGCCAGAAGGCAGAAACATTTTGAAGCATTTACCTCACCAACAAGTTGTGGGTGAGGGAGATGGAAAGCACAAATACGCACCAGCCATGAGAATGTTAGATACTAGATTATAACCTCACAAAAAAGTAATTCGGGAAAGGCATAGATTTTATAGACATCATCAAGTGCCTGGTGAGTCTGTCTATAGTTTTGTGGGGGCACTGTGAGGTCTAGCTGCTACATATGAATATAAAGATTTTGAAGAGGAACTGATCAGAGATCAGATTATTGAACATACTAATAATAGAAAGGTTCAGGAGACTTTGTTGACAATGTCGAATCTAACATTAGACAAAGTTGTAGAAGTCTCATCTAGAATTGACAGTACTGCATCTTATTTAGCAGAATTGTCACTTTCTTACCAGAAACCCGCATCCCAAGAGGTAGCTGTGAGTGTCGAAAGCAAATCCAAAAGTAATGTCAGAAACTGGTTTTATATGTTATAGATGTGGTAACAGTATACACTTAGGAAATTCCAAATCATATCCAACCATTGATAAAGTATGCATGGAATATAAGTTGATGGGACATTTCACTAAAGCGTATATAATTAACAAAAGCCAATAGTCCAAAGCAGTCAGTATTAATGCTGATGACATTTTAATTGGATCTCTGGAGTCAAGTGATGAAAGTGTCGTCTTCTGCATGGATGGCATGGAATATATGAAAGGTCAAGTTATGCAAGTTGGTGGTGTGCTGTTTAAACGTCCCTATTGTCAAGTAGGAATTGGAGAGGTGTCTGTAAACATGATGGCAGATTCAGGTTCACCTTTTACCTTAATGAGGACGGATGATAGGAAACATTTTAAAAATATCAAATTGAGGCAATCAAGAGCTTAGTCTGTGGCTTATGGGGGAAAGCCTATAGAAGTTTTAGGTGAATTTGATACAGAGGTGCCTTTCAAGGAGAATAAAACATACGCCACTGTATATGTTGTAGTGTATGGATCATCAGTGTTAGGGTGGTTAGAACAAGGAAATCTTGGCATTATTTCAGACCCTAACAGCCCTGAACAAGTGATTTAAAAAAAAGAATGCATGAGTGTGTGGGCTTTGCAAGCGCCAGAGTGGGAAGTAAAGTTTCACAAAGTATGATGTGGTTAGTAAATAGAAAGGTTTGAACATAGAATAATGTAGAAAAATAGAGCACAACCTGCAGTGCAGAAGGTCAGAAATATTCCTTTGGCCATTGGACGGGACCTACAGAAAGAGTTGGATATGTTATGTGCACAGGATATTATTGAACCAATTGAGAGCTCTGAATGGTTCTCTCTGGTAGGGCTAGCATGTAAACCTAATGGAAATTTATGAATTTGTGTCGATCTTAGAGATCTTAATAGTAACACTTGGGTAGACGGACATCAATTACCCAATATGACTGAAATTTTGACTATAATAAAAGGGGAAAGATTTTTTTTTACTTTGGATATGTAATCCACATTTCACCAAATTGTATTACTTGAAGAGTCACAACATTTGACATCTTTCTTCACTCCGGCAGGGGCATTTAGATATAAGAGGATGCCATTTTGTCTTGCTTCGGCTTTGCAGATTTCCAGCGTGTGATGGATATGACGTTTAAAGATGTGGAAAAGGTGGGCTTTTTCAAAGACGTTTTACTAGTATATGCAAAAGACAGAGATTCTCATGACAGGAAACTAGCATTGGTTTTAGGTACCTGTGAAGAAAAAGGCATAATGTTAAAGGTGGAGAAATGTAACTTCAGGGTGTCAAGTGTTGAGTATTTAGGGAACAAGTTGCCTGAACAAGTTGTGGAGCCAAAGAAAAATTTGATGAAAGCTATTGCGGAAGCTTCTGTTCCAGAAAGTAAGGATCAACTAGAAAAATCACTCTATGAGATGTTTACTTAAGAAGGGAGAAAGGTTTGTGTGGATTGAGAGATGTATGCAAGAATTCAAAGCCATCAATGAGTGCATTGCCAAGGCTATACCTTTAAAACCATTTGAAACTAGAGATTCCAGTATTGTTGTTACAAATGCTAGCCAATATGGATTGGGTACAGTGTTATTACAAAAGAGAGATAATATAGAAGTGGTAGTTGCCTTTGCAAGTTGTTACCTCAGAAGTGCTGAAGCTTCATACTCTGTGGTGGAGCAGGAAGCTTTGGCTTGTTGATGGGGATGCAGTCATAGTTTGTAGTTTAAGTTAACCATAAACCATTGGTTGATCTTTTTACCACCTAAGGAGCAGGGAAAGCTACTCCTATGATGGCTAAATGTAAATTTAGAGTACAGGAATTTTGTTGCTGTGTGGACTATATTCCAGGAATTGAAAAAAATGGCTGATTGCCTTTCAAGTTTACCATTGGACGCACAGGAACGAGATGGAAACATTGAGAATGGGGAGGTAATAGTCGTGAGGATTAGGCAAGTTATTGAGTATATCTAGATAGATAGATAGATAGATAGATAGATAGATAGATAGATAGATAGATATAAAATGGCTGGCCTAAATCTGAAATTGCGGAAGTGTACGTATTTCGCCATACAGCCTCAGAATCGACAGGGATACATGCTATGTTGTTTCGGGGAGACAATTTGGTGGTTCCGGAGTCCATGAGAATGAAAATAGTAGAGCTAGCTCATAAAGGTCATTTGGAATGAGAGCAATGAAAAGGAGGGTTAGAAACATGTCTTGGTAGGCAGGATTGGACAGAGCTGTGGAGCATTATGTAAGACACTGTAGATTCTGTGTGTCCAGTGACAAATCTCAGGTTACCATTCCATGTCCTGTAAGTCATGTGTCGGTGCCTGATAAAGCTGTCTAAACTGTCTATAAATATCATTGACCAGCTTCGTATAGGAAGTCAAGTATGGATTGGTTCTCATTGGATATTATTCCAGATGGCCTGAAGCAATTCTCATGAATTTGATTACATCAGGCAAGGTGAAGGAAACTTTAGAAAATGTGTTTTTCCGAGAAGGAATACCTGCCAAAATGATTAGGGACAATGGGACACAATTTGTGTCATAGAAAAACTGGGCATAAAGCACTTCATTGTTTCTCTGTACCATCCCAAGAGCAATGGTTTAGTAGAGAGATATAATTGTATCATTTAGGAAAACTTGCAGTTGTCTCTGGCTGAGGGATTGAATTGGATGCAAGAAATAAATAATTTCTTGTAGGCCATTCGCACACCTCCCAGTGCTGACACTAATGTTTTATCCATTCACAACCTGTTCATCTTAGAACCAGGTAGCCTTCCTTTTAACAATAATTTAAAAGGAAGGCTACCAGGTTCCAAAATAAACAGGTTGTGAGTGGATAAAAAGCTATCATCTAAGTCTGTTTTGAGTCAGTTAGCGGAGAGAAGAAGAAATGCACAAATTAAGTACGCAGGAAAGAGTGGTAGGTATTTGAGTGTAAAGGAGGGAGATGCGGTGAGAGTTGAAAGAACATTTAAATGTGGATTGAAATCTTGGTTTTCTGAGCCCTTAAAGGTAGTGAAAGTGTATGCACATGCAGTTAGAGTGGAGGATGTCAAATGTTGGGACAAAAGTAAAATATCCCTGGTGTGGGAATATTAAATCTTCATCTTCAGTGTCATTGATACCTGTATCTTCATAGGTTGACATAAGTCGTTCTTCTAGGAAACCATCTATGTCTGTTAAACTGAAGGATTATGTGCTAAAATAAGTTACATTTTATTTATCTGACATTCTTTATTCTTGTTTGATTATAATTGGGAAGATGTGTTGGTTTAGCTTGGGTCTGTAGGGATTATGATGTAGAAAGTCTTGTAATGCAATGTGATTCTAATAATGTTTCCTTTGAAATTGGAAAGGAGTTAGAATGGCCCTGCTTACCTGCTAGTCATGAAATACGAAAAATTAGGTGGTTGATGCTTAGTGTTCGCACATCTGAACACAAAGGAACAATGTTCAGTAATGTATGCAATGAGTCCTTGAATGGGTGCCAACCTGGTAGAAATACCCAACCACCCAGGGTATTAGTTGCACTAGATCAAAAGAAGAAGAGAAGGCGACTTCCTTTGAGCCGTACTGGAAAATGAATTTCAAAACAAAGATACCAGGGCACTCCAGATAGCAGTCCACAATGAATAAAAGTCCAACGTTCCAGAGAGTAGTTTTCACATGAGAAAGCACTTTAATTCCTTATGTTCACACATATAGAATGTATATGTAGAAAGCAGCCAACACGTGTTTCGTCCAACAGGACTTTTTCAAGGTAGAATTATAAACAAATGAGGACGTATCCATAGAGAAACCATGAGAATGGATTAGTTCCTGAAGTAATTAGTGGGGTTTCATGATCGCAAGAAACATGGGTTTTGTATGACGTTAAGGCCATAGAAATAGGCACTTGATGAGTCTTACGTGTGGTATACAATAGAGGGTCCTGATAAGCCCATTTACCCGTACTCTCCAAGTCTCTGAGAGTCGGAAAGGCCGATGACGGCGTGCGCGCGCTGTGATCCAAAGTAACACCTGCCAGTCATGTACACTTAAGCTCAATAATGAAGATACACTTTCTGTACTTACATGGTGATTGACCATCTTTTCACTGTGCACTTTAATGCTGATAGATGTCTTTATAATAGCTGTGCCCATAACATGAAATTGGGTCTTAGTGCCATCTTTTAGATGACTACGAACATGAAGCCCCATTCCTTAGATGCAAATGCTTTCTCTGCATTCATGTAGAGGAGTATCACTGGCTCTATCTTCTGTGGTTCTGTGTAATTTGCGTAGGTGGTGTTTTGTGGCCCTGCCTGGCATGAACCCTGATTGATTGGAGTGCACTAGCATGTTGATGTAGGTATATAAACTGTTTGCCAATATTTTAGCTAGAATTTTCGTCTTAACGTTTAGAAGTGTTACTGATCTGCATAGGACAGAACCTAGGATGGTTTGCTTGGTTTCTAATCAATATAATTTTAAGTTGTGTGGTAGTTCCCCAGTTTTGCCGGCTTCGCTAAGTTTTATGGAAATTGATCTTTGGTGTAGTTTATTTTCCTATCTTTTCCATCTGCATTTTTCTGGCCTTCTTAAGTCCATGATTTTAGAGATAGACTGCCCTCGAAGTACTGTTTTAATGACTTCCTATAAGATGATATTTGATTTTACTGAATTCTTATTTATGGATTCTTCTATGTTCTTCACATTTCTATTCTTAAGTTCCAATGCTTCTAACCATCACCCTTCATTCCTATCTCTATTTCTTTGTTTCAGGGTTGCCATTACCAGGGCAACCTTGAAATCCTGATTGGATATCCGTCTTGCCAACAATCTAGCATTCTCAAATCTACCCATGTATCTCTTTAATGTAAACATGTCTTAATGTATTTGTGCCCTTCTTAAATTTCTAAGGCTCAGTGCCACCATTTAGTCATGCAGAAGATACCTACTGCAATATGTTCCTGCCCTAGTGGCAATCGTTTATCTAATTCTTTGTTAATGATGAGTTTGAAATCTGAACCTATTATGAGAAGCCCCCTGGAAGGCACATTAGGGTTTCACTTAGTATATTCAATGTTGTCTGAAACAAGGCAACTACTGCCACTGTCTCTCCGTCCTGTTTCCCAGAGACTGCCATGAACCCTGGGGCCTGCCTAAGATTTATTCATTATGTATGGGCTTGATCTACTAATAAATAAATATTGCTTATCTACCCCTCTGTCAGCAATGGAAAACCCTGCATGCACCAGTAGTTTATATTTGCCTCTGATAACAGCTAGCATTTACTATCTGTGAGGTGTGTTTCCTACAGGAGAACCTGGTCAGTTTCTTTCACCTGGAACATTTGGTAGATTGTGCTCATTTTCTCTTTTATTTCCCAAGCCATTCACGTTCCATGTTAGAATTGTAAGACCATGCTGGTGTGTCATCTGTGCCTTTACTCCAGTAGGTATATCCAATATGAAGTGCGGTCTCCTGAGTGGAAGTGCAATCTTGATTTCTCTGTGTGCTGTAACTAACAATGTGACATTCCCTGAAGCCTCCCAACCCCCCTCCATTCAGCCCTGCAATGGGCCTTGAACTACCTACCTCCTCAGTGCAGGACGTGTTTGTCGCCCTTACTTTGCTAGCATGTGATATTTACAGATGTGCCCTAAATTGGACAGTTTAGTAAAGAAAACTAGTGGGGCTCATACTTTTGGTTGGGTCTGAGACCTGTATATCCCTTGATATTGGACACCCTTTGATATCAAGCAGCTGATAGTCAGTGCATTTATACCTACCTAAGCATATTCATCATTGTGTTTATCATACAGTGGATATTCCCTGGGCCTTCCGGATAGGTTACCCTTTTAAGTTCTGCATTCCATTTAATTTTCCTATTGATATTTTAATAGGCAGCTCTTTTAAATTATTTTATTCTTCTTTGGCTGGTTCTTTGTGATATCTGGATTGTCTCTGTCCTTTCCATCCTCCCCTGATCTCTGGTTTGTGACCTGTTTTTCCCTTCTCTGGAGCAACCAAATGCTAGTCTTCGACACAGTTCCATATGTCCTCTGCGGTTGTAAAGTGCTAGATTCTCCCCCCACCCATCATTTTCAGACATTCATGGAACAGCATCATGTATTTGAGTTCTTTTTATCTCAATGCTGTTTTTACCACAACAAAACTTCTTATTTGCTTCTTAATGGTGAATGGAAGGTCTGTAAACTGGGACACCTTGGCATTTTCATGTTATTGTTCCTTGATTTCTAGCCTCCTGGGGATCACACCCCAGTCTCTGTAATTCAAGAGAAACACTATGACAGCTCTCAGAGTAGCTTCCAGAGGCTGTGGGACCCTCGGCGTCCTAAGTACTCTCTCAACAATCAAGGTGGACAGTCTCTTTGGCTTTAAAAGATTTATGGTTCTTCCACCAACAGTTTTGTGCTTGGGTCTTCACTCTCTTCCAGTATAGCCACTATCCTAATATTATTTATCCTTCCCCTTCTTTTCAGAAGCTCCTCTTCTGACCATCAGCAACTCAGTATTCCTTTGCAGTTGGTTTCAGGTCTTCTATAAGATCTAGATTGCCCCTAAATTAGCCTTTTGTTCATGGCTCCTACTCTGATGACAATTTTATTAAGGTCTTCACTGAATATATTTACTTCAATAGACACCAGGTCTGTTTTGTGTTCCAGAGTTGATCTGGAGTCCTTGACCACCTCCAGAACCTCTGCCAGTGTTGGTGTGATGGTGGAGTGTTTCCTGTAGTCTCCTCCACTGTATTGTTTTGGAGTCGGTGGGATTGGCGCTCTGAATGGCATATTTGTCCAAATTACTTTGTTGAGCCTGTTTGGTGTTCCTGTCTCACCCCCGTTGTATACTAGTATTTTCTGTCCTTTGTTGTGCCATTGCAAGTCACTGGAATTTCACAGGTGATTTTTATAGGCATGGGGTTTGGTATTGATTACGCTTCTTTGATAAAGAACACCCTGACCCTAAGGGGCTTGTAGGTAGTCACAAAGGGACTCACCCTTGATTGGCTGGCTCCAACATGGACATTTTGAGGCAGCCATTACAGCACTCATGGTCATGGTCCCCCCTTGGAATACAAAGTACAGGATGGCAGATTTTGAGGGCCACAAAAAAGCAGCACATAGAAAGGGCAATAATAGATTTTAGTCACAATATAAATCATTTGTTGGTGTTACCATATTCATTTTAGTAATTGTAGTGTGTTCTAAAGCGATTTTACCCAGTGAAAAATCGTGGTCCTCTGCTGGGATCTGATGAACCATGTTTGAGAGAAAACTGTTTTCTCTCACAATTTTCTCATAGAGGTTATAGAAGATGCTCCAGAAGCTAAAATAAAAGCACATTTACAATAAATTCACACTATCTTCCTCAGGCATGTGACAATAAATTCTGACATTCTGAGTAAAACGTACTTCCAATAGAAGCAGCAGTATGTCAGTTAATTCACCAGTGCTCTACTGCAGCCTCCCACAGTGTTTTAATGAACAACTAACATTCTGTATTTATTGTAGAAGTGTTGCATTTCCAACGCCATTTTGATGGATTCAAAGCTGTAATACTTAAACCATTTCCCCTATAATTGAACAAAATGAAGGGATTTGTTGTGTCATAGAAAATAAGGTTAGTGCTCTTTCAAACTTAAATGAAGACGCATTTTCTGTGAGTACTCAAATGTATTTCTCATCTATGTCAGTAAAAATTCTGATATGCAGACTAAAAGATATACTTTTGAGAGAGCGTAGCTTATATAATCTATATTAACATGAAATGTTTATGAATCAATGTGTGATAATGCTGCATAGAAATTATGATGATAGTGATTTTGCTTAAACATGCACTTGAATTGTGACCACGAGGAGTGGCCACCAATGTATACGTAGACTAATAATAATGACCAAAATGTTTATATTATGTTTAAATACGTTTATACTAATGTTTGCGTTATTGAATCTGTATTGAAATCCTCATAGGCCTTAAGTTAGCATGAGCCGAAGCTTAGCTGCCCTGGCTCTCATATTAAATGCATTTTCTATTTTTCAGTGTGCTGACTCACAAGGGGACATGACCCTGCTTGTTCTTTTTTTCAACTTGGAAGATGAATGTAACCATGTTAGATCCGTTCCCATCACTTTCTCTCGTTTACAGAATAAATGTTAAAAGTAAATTGAAACAGTGTAGATTAATGTAATGTAAAAGGTCATTCAAACCGGTGAAGACAATGGAACTGCTGACCAAAAGATGTGCAAAGAATTACAGAAGGATGAAATCATACCGGACGTACCACCTCTAAAGACGTCAATTACGAACACCAATCAAAGACTTGTAAAACAATATGGGGTGAAGAATTGGATTACCTAATGTACTTTCTGATAGGTTAAAGATAGTGGGGTATAGCAAATGTCCAATAGAATTTTGGGGGAATGTACAACGGAAAAGGGATAAAAACCCATGTCACAGGGAGTCAGTGGTGGTGGGTTAGGGAATGCTATTGATTTTATCCAGAAACTCTGTCACTCTGATTGGTGACTTGGTGGGTTACTTAAAACCATCCTCGCCTTTAGAATTGTCCACTTTACACTTTACCTCATTATGAGGAAAGTGCTCTTTTGCCCCGTAGCTGAGTTCTGACTGATGGCGATTTGACTGAAGTCCTGAGAACGAAGACTGAACCTGTGCACTGACCTAAACTTTGGAGGGTAATTATGACAATGCAATTGTGATGTGTCTGTTTGCTTTTCCTTTCTAGGTACCAACTGCTTGCTTTTGACAGAGACCTTAGCTAGATGTTTTCCAAATTGGTGTTCTAAATTGTTTTGCATGAAGCCCAACATGCGAATGCTAATCAGTGGTGAGGACAGGTGTTCACCAAACTGACACAAATAGACAAACAACCGAGATTATGCTTTGTTGAACTGACGCGTTACTGATACTCTGCTAAATTGATCTATGTTCACGCCGTGTTATGTTCTGATGTTTGTGATTCTCGCTTTAATGAAAGCTTACCAAAGTTGCCATATCGTGACTATGCTATTATGTTTCTTGGTGTTGAGATTAACGCATTTGCTATTAGACTGTAATTAATAGGGAATAAAACTCATAAAATTCTACTAAACAAGATGGCTGAAAGGTCATGGTAGCGTCTTTGAATTGATTAATGACTTTGACTAAAGTGAAATGCATTGTCGTGATAAATATTGATGATATTATTGATGTATTGATTGATATATTGATTAGCTATCTCGTCCTAAGGTGTCTCTCAACTGGGTCAAAAGATTCATTGGCCTAAAACGAGTCCTGATGTGTAATAAAATATCATAAAGGGACGCGTTAACAGTTCTGGTAGCAGAGCGACGGTTTGGCCCTTTGGGGCCCTAGGACGGAGAATCATTGTTTAAATTGTTTTTCTGAGATAATGCAAATTGGAGGTATGATGTGTTTCTAAATTCACCATGACTTTCCCGGGATCTCGGAGCCTGCCTAAGTTAGTTGGAGATGTTCTCGGCGTCATAGCATGTATGGTGTAGGGTTTGCGCTTGCTCAGCTTATGCATTTTGCAGGTGATTTGTGAAGTTTGTGTGTATCTAGGCCAGGTAATGTTGTTTTAGTAGGAGTGGGCGTACTCCGCAGTATGAGAGTAGGGAAGTCGGCGGACTTCATATGAGTGTGGCGCTTTGTGCTCAAAATTATCCACGTGGTTGGTTGTTTAGGTACAGACCCGTCGTGGTCTAAGACTCCAGAGTATATTGACAAGTGTAGGAGACACTTGGGTTTATGTTGTAATTTGTGCGGTTTAATAGGTCAATCGGGCGTGGTTGACAAGTCGAGTTTGAGTCAAATTGTATGTGTGAAACCTTCGATGGAGATTTGGCAAGTTCTAAAGTGCACTAGAGCAAACCATTGACAAGTCGAGAGTAGGATTTGCGGGTCGAATTCTGCTTGCGGGTGCGGGAACTGAGAAGGAGAGAGTAGCGGCCGAGGCTTCAAGTGAAATCTCGGTAAAGTTCTGAAGCGAATGTATTCTCCTTCCTGTAGTAAACCGGAAAATTTGTATTATTGTTAAGGTGCTCGCAGTAATTTTGCATTAGTTTGGTGTGAATCCAGCGAGGGGCGGACGAGCCGCAAGACTTTGTCAGCTGCAGTGTGTGAGTGTGACGTCAGTGGTGCCGCGCTGAGATAGGTCAGTTGTCGAGAGGGGTCGCGCACGGATTGGCTGCCGTCCGTGAGAGGCAATAGGGTGAGAAAGGTGGGTGAAGAGTGTCCTGAGAACTAAAGTCACTTTCTAATTAAATACAAACAAGAGAAAAACGCAAAGATGAATTTTGTCAAGGCTTTTAAGAGTGCTCTGAAAGGAGAAGCATACATTATGGCGAGTGAAGAGGAGCCTACACCACACCGCCTGAGGGAACTCCGGCTTACATAGTTATGGAGGAAGAAGGTGTCGCGCCTTGTTTATGGATGAAACAGTGGGCAAATTGACAGAAAAAGAGGGATGTTTGGCGTTCCCAGAACATGGGACGTTCAATACGAGAGTTCTAGAAAATCTAAGGTGGATGTTAAGTGTACAGAAACCACCTCCGAGGCCAGCTCAGTATGAGGCTTTAGCGATTTGGGATTTAATGGCTCTTAAACAGAGACAAGAAAAATTCCAAAGAAGAATAAAAAGGGCAGAAAAGACTTATGCGGAAGCTAGGTGGGATAATGAGAGCAAAATGTGGAGACGGGGAATAGTTGATGGATTAAAATTGTTCCCAGCAATAACCCAGGGAGATGAGACACAGGGAAAGAAAGCCATAGGGAAAACAGACAAAGGGGGTCATTCTGACTCCCGCCGGCCGCGGTAACCGCAGGGCTGGCGGGAGCCGCCAGAATACCGCTGCGCGGTCAGAAGACCGCCGCGGTTATTCTGGGTTTCCCGCTGGGCTGGCGGGCGACCGCCAGAAGGCCGCCCGCCAGCCCAGCGGGAAACACCCTTCCATGAGGATGCCGGCTCCGAATGGAGCCGGCGGAGTGGAAGGGGTGCGACGGGTGCAGTTGCACCCGTCGCGATTTTCAGTGTCTGCATGGCAGACACTGAAAATCTCTGTGGGGCCCTGTTAGGGGGCCCCTGCAGTGCCCATGCCATTGGCATGGGCACTGCAGGGGCCCCCAGGGGCCCCACGACACCCCATACCCCCATCCTGTTCCTGGCGGCCGAAACCGCCAGGAACAGGATGGCGGTGCCATGGAGGATTCCCCAGGGCAGCGGAAAACCGGCGGTACACCGCCGGTTTTCCGTCACTGACCGCGGCTGTACCGCCGCGGTCAGAATGCCCAGGGAGCACCGCCAGCCTGTTGGCGGTGCTCCCGCGGTCTCGGACCGCCAGGGTTGGAATGACTGCCAAAGACTCTAGTAAGCCTAAAGAAACTAAGAGATCTTGGGAGGAAGAAGATGATTCAGACGATGAAGAATTTATGGATCGGATATTACATGATCGCCCGCCACCTTATGCGGTAAGCGATAATGTCCCGAGCACTAGCGCGGGTCCTGGGAACCAGACGCAGGAGAAGGGAGTTACTGATACAGTACAGACTAGTGATACAGCTTTGATACAGAATGGTGTCAGTACCCACTGCGCCAGACATGCAGATACAGTTGCAACCTCCACCGCAGATACAGAGAATCTATCCAGACGTTCCGGTACTAGAGACTACTACAAATCTGATAGTGCCGCCAGACCCGATATATACAAAATCAAGGTTAGTGCAGATTGAGTCAACTCCGCAATTGCTGCCCTAGCCACAGCTGATACCGGGATATAATCCAGCAGCAGGACCTCCATTATTACCTGCCCCGGCTTCACTGGATCAGACCTGTGGAGTCGCTGCTCCACGAGGTTTGGGACCAGGTCAGACACCAGCTGCAATATCATTGCCAATTACTGTTGATCCACCGGTGCATTGTATGCACAAGATAAGCCTGGTGTATGTGATCAGGGAGTAATGGCCCAAGATGTGCTAAGAGGAGGGTCCATAGGAACCCCTCAGTTAATGGCCCCAGGAGAACAAGCGGTCGAAAAACCAAGGTCTTTGATAGACCTTAGCCCAGTTGAAGCCCCGTTGGAAGCAATGAGACAGGCAGGGCTAGGAGTGTTAACCCCACAGACAATAAGTACGAATGCTTCACAGTCGCCGATGATGTATGCGGGGAACATTTCACTGCAAGGTTTTACGGTACAACAGTTGAATGAGTGGTTAGAGAAGACCTATGCTTCGCAAAAGACTACAGTAACAACAATGGAATCAGAAAGGTCAGAGAAAGATGATTACTTGAAGTTTGTGAGACTGGGCGTGAAAGCTGCTGAATTAGTGGAAGGAACAATGGGGGTAAACAGATTAGAGTCATACACAGAAGCAGAATTGAGATATCTGTGCCATAAGATTATTAAAGAAGTAGGTAAGGTACATCAGAAATTTGCAAACCTGGCAGACAAGTACAACATTGATATTGAGAACACTAAACATTTGAAAAGAAGTTACAGGTTAGACTTCGATTCAAAAGATTTCGAGCCTATGAGGTCTGCCGGAATGAAAGCGCATCTAAAGGAAATATTGCAAAGTGCGCAAATCTGGGGAGCATTAGAAAAATGGGAAGGCAGATGGGCTAACAAGAGAGACAAGGAGAAAGGTGACAGCCCGGTTCGAGTAAAACTAAAACCACACCAGATTCGGGATCAGTAAAGATACTACTGATGAGAGAAACAGCTGGTGGAGTTTTAATTCATGTACCGTGGTCCTGAGGAGACATCCTATCTTTTACTAATGATTATCCCAGGTTGAGGGAGAAACCGATCGAGTGGTACCAACAAACAGATAGGTTTGTGAAGCTTGCAAAGTGTCTCTGGGAAGACTTGAATACCTTGTTTGAGATTATTGTTCCGCCCGACTTATGGCTCAAGTGCAAGAGAGGGGTAGACTGGCCGACGAAGGAGCCGGCAAGGGATAAGGTGACCGGAGCACCCTCTGAGGAGGTGATGAACTACTATCATAAAGTGATTGAGTTTTTGAAGCAGAAAGTGTCGCCGAAAGTGACTGATTGGCAGAAAATTGACCGGACCTCACAGGAGGTTAAGGAATCAATACATGCTTACTATGAGAGATTGTTAAAGGCATTCAAACATTATAGTGGTACTGAGACCATTGAGCCGAAAGACATGAACCATCTCGTGTTCAGATTTGTTGAAGGGTTGAGACCAGAGGTTAGTCAGATGATCAAGAATCATTTGATCTGTTGGCAAGCAAAGCCGATTGATGAGGTATTGCAGTATGCGAAATACTGTAGTGATGAGATTGAACTGAAGCAGAAAAAGTTGAAGGAGAAGGTGATGGTGATGCAGATAAGGGCAGCGCAGGCAGGAATGCAGGGAAATAGAGTTCAACAGATGATACAGCAGCAACCGCAAGGGAATGGTGTGTTTCAGGCACAACCAAGAGGTCGAGGTCGAGGTTTTGTGAATAGCGGTCCAGACCTAAATACTGTTGTGGTTCAAAATGACATGCAAGGGATGAAAAGGATGTCACCATGTCACGCGTCCGGGGGCGTGGGGCATTGGAAGCGGGAATGCCCAAATGTGGTAAAGGACGGTGTCGTTCAACAAAGCACTAATGTTGGTACATTACAAAATATGAGCGGTCCAAAATTGAGAAATCAAAACCTGAGTTTTCAAAATAGCATGGTACAGATGCAGGGGTTACAGCCCATGCAGCAAATGCAAATGCCGCATGTTCAACCAGTGCAAATACAGCAGGTACAACAGCAGGTTCCAATGGTACCTAGACAGCAAATGCAACTACCAATACAGTAGCTCCAATAGGACAGCAACAGGTGATGCTTCCTCAGCAGGTCACAGGTCAGGTGATGAGCCAAAATAATACAGTACAGCAATTCCCATTGCGTGGTGAAGATGGAATGAATGAGGAATGGTCGGATGACAGCTCACATAGTGAAGAGTGCAGGCTTGCAGCGTCCCTAGAGGTAGATCAGAGGGGACCCTATGTAGAGGGAAAGGTGATGGGTCACAAGGTTTCATTCTTGGTTGATACCGGAGCTACACGCTCCACAGTCAGGAGTGCAGAGGTTCCGAAATTGCCACTTTCGGGGCGTACCATAAGAGTGGTCGGGGTAGCAAATCAGTACTTGACAAATCCGATTACAGATCCAGTACAAGTTGAGATTGCCAACTTCCAGGGACTGCATAAGTTTGTAGTCTGCGATTCAAGTCCAGTATCCCTACTGGGAAGGGACTTACTGTGCAAGATGAAATGTTCGATTACATGTTCCAGTGATGGAATTGAGGTGCAGACCAACAGTGATGATGAAGGAGATGATGGTCAGTTCGCAGAGTTAGAGACAGGAACTACAAATAAAGATTACCCTTTGATTACATTGTTCCCGATGCTTACAGTGATTGACTTACCTGCCGAGTTACAGGGAACGGTGACAGAGAAAGTGTGGGATTTGACAGGAAAAGAAGAGGGACTGATAAAAGGAGTGGAACCAGTTAAAGTACAAGTGAAGCCAAATGCAGTGTTTCCCCAGGTGCCACAATATCACATGGCACAAGATGTTCTTATCTAGGTGGCACAAATAATTGCGGACTTTGTAAAGCAAGGAGTCCTGAAGGAAGTATTGAGCAGCCCATGCAATTCACCGATAATGGGTCTAAAAAAGCCTTGTGGGAAGGTTCGAATTGTGCCACACCAAAGGTCAGTGATAAACTAGCGAAAACAAAACCTCCACCGTCACGCCAACAGAAACACGCCCATCCTATCACGACCCACGAATCCACGCGGCGGTCTTTCAACCGCGGTATTCCATTGGCGGTACACACCGCCGCGCTCAAAATACACACACATCTCCAAAACACCGCCACATTGGACAATTCGAATTACACACACCTGATACACATACAAACACCACTCCCACACACCCAACACAATATAAAACACACACCCACATCACACACAAACCCCTACGACCCAAAATTATTGACGAAGGCCAGAGAGAGAGAGCACAGAATAGACAACCCCACCACACAGAGGCACACAACACCATCACCCACACAACATCCACGCACAAAACACCACACACCACTACACATCACCACACTCATCACCACATACACCACCCCACACATCACCTACACCACCCCATGGCACGGCAAAGACACCCCAGGTTCTCCGAGGAGGAGCTCAGGGTCATGGTGGAGGAAATCATCCGGGTAGAGCCACAGCTATTTGGAGCACAGGTGCAGCACACCTCCATAGCTAGGAAGATGGAGCTATGGCGAAGAATAGTCGACAGGGTCAACGCAGTGGGACAGCACCCAAGAAATCGGGACGACATCAGGAAGAGGTGGAACGACCTACGGGGGAAGGTGCGTTCCGTGGTCTCCAGGCACAACATTGCGGTACAGCGGACTGGCGGCGGATCCCCACCTCCTCCCCCACAACTAACAACATGGGAGGAGCAGGTCTTGACCATTATGCATCCTGAGGGCCTCGGAGGAGTCGGTGGAGGAATGGACACTGGTAAGTCAAATCTTAACTATCATATCCCCCACCCTACCTGCATGCTATCACACACCCCCACCCTCACCCCTCCCCTATCACTCCAACTCCTCACTAATGTACTAATAACACAAACCACCCATCCCAACACCAAGCCCTGCATGACACAACAAAGCATGGACACCCCTCACTAAAGCATGCCCACGGCACATACCCATAACACCCCCCCCAACCATCATCACACAAGCCCCCACACAGGAATGCTAGCACTGGGGGACACGCTCACCCACCCATTGCACACCATGACACACACACATGCAATAATCATACTTTTACACCCCTGCAGGACCACTACCTAACGTCACCAGACAGGAGGGTGCAGACATCTCTACCCACCCACAGAAGAGGCCCACAGTGATGACAGCAGCTCTGGCCAACTGAATCCAGATGACCAGCCCGGACCATCATGGGCCTCGGGACAGTCGGTTCCCCTCACACAGGCACAGCCCAACACAGACCTTCCACCCTCTAGAAACACCAGCACAGCACCCACCCAGTGGGCCCATACCTCCGTACCCAGGACACGTCAATCAGCTGTGTGTCCACCACTACAGGGAACCCAGGATAACCCACCACCCCAACAACAACAGGGACCTGGGGACAGTGGTAGTGGGCACACGGTCCAGGGGACGGAGGCACAGGAACACAGGGGAACTGGGAGGGCTGCCGTGCGACAGGGGGCGGACAGGCCAAGGGAACCCACTCTCCACGAGGCCCTCTCCTCCATCATGGGAGCATACCACCACTCCCAGGAGACGATGGCTACGGTCCTGGCCAAGTTTCAGGAGACCCAGCGCCTGCAGGAGGAACAGTATTTGGGCTTCAGGGAGGAACTCAGAACCATCAGCTCCGCCCTGGGCACCATCGTAGGGGTGCTGAAGGACATACAGAACACCATGAGGGACACCGTGGCACTCCAAGGGGCCCCTGACACTAGCATGGACGATGAACTGCCCACCACCTCCGCCGGCGCTAGTGGACAGGACGCCCCGCCACAGGACCACCACACCAGCACCCCACCCCCTGCAGACGGAGAACCACCCCGCAAGCGGACCCTGAGATCCAGGAACAGGACAGAGCACGATGGCAAGAACCCCGCCAAGAAATGAGACCACCCTGATTGTCATCCCACTGTCCCACTTTGTAACCCTGTCCATATTGGAACTGCCCCAGCTCCACTTCCTATGCCCATATGGGCAGTGCACCTGTGAGAGTAATAGACTGGACTCTGCCATGGACATTCCTCCACCATCACCCCTCACCATTTTACCACCCCCTCCAATATTTAGCACTTCAATAAACACCCTTGAACCACAAAACAATCTGGAGTCAGTCTGTGATTTAGAAAATGTGTTAGCAATCACAGTGACAAAATCCATTCTCAATAGTAATGTCAACATACCACATCACAAGTCCATGAAGGATGCAAGCAGATGACACACGTTGGTAACCACACCTGTGAAACCGTAAGGGAAATGTACAACTCAGTTACCAAATACTGGTTGAAATTGACAGACATGATAGAGGTAGAAGTGTGAAAGTACTTGTAGTAGTCAAGAAAGTGTTCTCACCTGTGTGTCACTGGAAATATTGCTGTATGACTGAGTCCCTGTTGTCAATGTCTTCTTCCTCTGCTTCCACCTCATCACTGTCCACAGGCTCCACAGCTGCCACAACACCGTCATCTGGACCATCCTCCTGCAGAAAAGGCGCCTGGCGTCGCAAAGCAAGATTGTGAAGCATACAGCAGGTGATGATAATCTGGCACACCTTCCTTGGTGAGTAGAATAGGGATCCACCTGTCATATGGAGGCACCTGAACCTGGCCTTCAGGAGGCCGAAGGTGCGTTCGATCACCCTCCTAGTCTGCCCATGGGCCTCATTGTAGCGTTCCTCTGCCCTGGTCCTGGGATTCCTCACTGGGGTCAGTAGCCATGACAAGTTGGGGTAACCAGAGTCCCCTAATAGCCACACCCGGTGCCTCTGGAGTTGACCCATCACATAAGGGATGCTGCTATTCCGCAGGATGTAGGCGTCATGCACAGAGCCAGGGAACATAGCATTTACCTGGGAGATGTACTGGTCTGCCAAACATACCATCTGTACATTCATCGAATGATAACTCTTCCGGTTCCTGTACACCTGTTCACTCCTGTGGGGGGGACCAGAGCTACATGGGTCCCATCAATGGCACCTATGATGTTGGGGATATGTCCAAGGGCATAGAAGTCACCTTTAACTGTAGCCAAATCCTCCACCTGAGGGAAAACGATGTAGCTCCTCATGTGTTTCAGCAGGGCAGACAACACTCTGGACAACACGTTGGAAAACATAGGCTGGGACATCCCTGATGCCATGGCCACTGTTGTTTGAAATGACCCACTTGCAAGGAAATGGAGCACTGATAGCACCTGCACTTGAGGAGGGATTCCTGTGGGATGGCGGAATGCTGACATCAGATCTGGCTCCAACTGGGTACACAGTTCCTGGATTGTGGCACGGTCAAACCTGTAGGTGATGATTAAATGTCGCTCCTCCATTGTCAACAGGTCCACCAGCGGTCGGTACACCGGAGGATTCCGCCATCTCCTCACATGTCCCAGCTGACAGTGCCTAGGAAGGACAAAAGCGACCACAGAGTCAAGCAACTCAGAGGTATGTACCCACAGCTACACAGAATACGAAACATAATCCAAAAAGTTGTCTGTAGGAATGTTGAGTCCAGGCCTAGGTATGTGTGACGCATTTGAAAAATGAAGCCATGTGGGCCCCTGAAATGGCGACTGCCTGACCTCTAAAGTGGGACAATGGGATGTGAGGTAACTGCGCTGGCGTTGTACACCGTCGCGGTAGGCAGTCGAAGACCGCGGCGCAATGCTGCATTGGTTAACATTGGACCCTATGGGTCCGAGAAGCCAATGAGGAAGTGCGCCGGCGGTGATGATACGCACCGCCGCGGACGTCACCGCCGCGGACGTCACCGCCGCGGACGTCACCGCCATTTTCGATCTGTTGAATCACTCGATACCTGATCTTCGACAGGAGAGGACCTATACTGCAAGTGCTGCTGTGACCTCGGTCTGGAAGAGACAATGGCACGTGCGTCTGGGGAAAGGGCCCCTGCCTTCACTACACAGGAGTTGGAGAAGCTCGTGGACGGGGTCCTCCCCCAGTACACGCTACTCTACGGTCCTCCAGACCAACAGGTGAGTACATAGGGTGCAAGTTGTATGGGCTATGCCTGGGTGGAGAGGGCTGGTCGTAAGAAGGAAGGGGGCAGAGTTCTGTGAGCATGAAGGACTGTGAATGCATGTGCCACATGGCAAGGGCAGGGATGTGGGCCACTCATTTCGGCTGTGCAGTTGGTAATGACTTCTCTTCTTCCCCTGTCCATGTCATGTAGGTCAGCGCTCACCAGAAGAAGGATATTTGGCGTGCCATCGCCAAGGACATCCGGACCCTGGGAGTCCACCAGAGACGGAGCACCCACTGCCGTAAAAGATGGGAGGACATTCGCCGCTGGAGCAAGAAGACGGCGGAGGCTCAGCTGGGGATGGCCTCCCAACGTGGGAGGGGTGCCCGTCGCACCATGACCCCCCTGATGTTCCGGATCCTGGCGGTGGCCTACCCTGAGTTGGATGGGCGCTTGAGGGCATCACAGCAGACACAAGGTGGTGGGTACACTCTCATTCAGCTGACTTTGCGCGCAGTGGAGGGGTCTGGGTGGGGGAGGAGGGATGTGGGTTTCCCTAGGCCAGGGCGAGTTCCGTAGGCTAGGCCCCTCTGTAATGCAGGCCATGTGCCACTCCACCCCACCTCTGTAGAGTGCCAAGTACAGGTATACATGCCCCTGTGTCATCTATGTGTGCAGATGTCCACCATAGCCATGTAGGCCATATCCCAGGAACTGCATCTGTAGAGCCCAACAGCGCGGCGTAGTGCAGGGGGCTGCTTTGTCTGTATTGTCCGCCAACGGTAGCGGTAAGCCATGCACTCAACCTGTCTTTCTTCTGTCGTCCTCCCCCCCCCTTTTTGTGCTCTCCCTGTTCTTTTGTGCATCAGCATCATCAGGCGGAGGTACAGTGGCACCGGAGCATGAGGGGGCTGCAGCCCACATGGCCATGGAGGGCCACACCACGGACTCCGAATACACCAGTGGGACGGAGGGCGAGGGGAGCTTCACGGCGGTTACCGGATCAGCAACGAGCGACACGGACTCATCCTCTGATGGGAGCTCCCTTGTGGTGGCGGCAAAATCTGTGCCCCCCACTTCTACAGGTACAGCCGCCACCCCCCTACCAGCACCACCCTCCCAGCAGCCCCTCAGCGTGTGCCCCGTGCCCGCTCACCCAGGAGGGTGGGCATCACCTTCGCCCCAGGCACCTCAGCCCCTGCCCCTGTCACCTCTGCTGCCCTCAGTGAGGCCATTGACCTCCTCAGGTCACTCACTGTTGGGCAGTCTACCATTGTGAATGCCATCCAGGGTGTAGAAAGGGAGCTGCAACACACTAATGCATTCCTGGAGGGCATTCATTCTGGTCAGGCTGCCCATCATCGAACCCTGCAATCTCTGGCCTCAGCACTGATGGCAAGCATTGTCCCTGTGTCTAGCCTCCCCCCTCCAACTTCCTCCACCCAGACCCAATCCCCTGTACCTCTGCCTATCCCAAGCACACCATCAGACCAGCCTGCACACACGTCAACACACAAGGGAAGCTCAGGCAAACATAGGCACCACACATCCCACAGGCACTCACACAAGCATCACCCACATACAGACACAGCAACATCCACTGCCTCCACTGTGTCCCCCTCGTCGTCGTCTCCCTCCTCCCTACCCAGTGTCGTCTACACTCTCACCTGCATGCACTACCACTACAGCCACTAGGACTTGCACCAGCACACCCCGCTCACCTGCACTCACCACCCCCACTGCCATTTACACGTCCCCTGTGTCCTCTCCCAGTGTGTCTGTGACGCCCCCTCCCAAAGTACACAAACGCGGGCACACACACACCCAACAATCATCCACCTCACGACAGCCTCCAGAACATGCACCTGCACCCAAATCATCCAAAGTTACACCTCCTACAACCACCTCCTCTTCCTCGACTCCCAGACCCCCTCCAGCTACCCGTCCCAGTGTTCGTCAGAAACTTTTCCTGAGCAACGTTGACCTCTTTCCCACCACCCCCCTCCGATTCATAGGTCCCGTACTAGCACCTCAGCCAAAAAATCTCCGGTACCAGTGGTGCCTGTTAGAGGTATGTGGAGTGCACCGGGCACCAGGGCAGCCAGTGTGACACGGAGCCAAAGCACAGTCAGTTCCCCCCCCCTGTGAAGCACCAGAAGTTGGACAGTGCCCGACGGGATAGGGGGAAGACTCCAGCCGGCAAAGCCGCTCACAAGGGTCCCGGGGGGAGTGTCGACTCAGCTGTGACTCCTCCCAAGATGGGGAAGGGGCAGAAGAAAGCGCCAAAGTCTGGAAAGAGCAGCATGGCGGAGAAGCCCGCCATTATCCCCGCTGCCCAGGATGCCTCCGCCAGCCCCATCGTCAGTGGTCAGGAGACCACCGCCAGAGTCAGTGCCCAGGAGGGCAGTCCCATCGTCACTGGTCAGGAGACCACCGCCAGAGTCAGAGTCAGTGCCCAGGAGGGCAGTCCCATCGTCACTGGTCAGGAGACCACCACCAGAGTCAGTGCCCAGGAGGGCAGTCCCATCGTCAGTGGTCAGGAGACCACCGCCAGAGTCAGTGCCCAGGAGGGCAGTCCCATCGTCACTGGTCAGGAGACCACCGCCAGAGTCAGGGCCCAGGAGGGCCCCGGCAGCCACAGCCCCGCTAGGCAATGAGGGACCGACATGGCAAGCACCGCTGAACAGGGCAAAGACCACCATGGCAAGCACCGCTGAACAGGTCAGAAACTGCAAAGTCAAGCACTGCTGAACAGGGCAAGCACCGCTGAACAGGGCAAAGACCGCCATGGCAAGCACCGCTGAACAGGTCAGAAACTGCAAAGTCAAGCACCACTGAACAGGGCAAGCACCGCTGAACAGGGCAAAGACCTCCATGAAAAGCACCGCTGAATAGGGCAAGCACCGCTGAGCAGGGCAAAAACCGCCATGGCAAGCACCGCTGAGCAGGTCAGAAACTGCAAAGTCAAGCACCGCTGAACAGGGCAAGCACCGCTGAACAAGGCAAAGACCGCCACGAAAAGCACCGCTGAACACGGCAAGCACCGCTGAACAGGGCAAAGACCGCCATGGCAAGCACCGCTGAACAGGTCAGAAACTGCAAAGTCAAGCACCGCTGAACAGGGCAAGCACCGCTGAACAGGGCAAAGACCGCCATGGCAAGCATCGCTGAACAGGGCAAGCACCGCTGAACAGGGCAAAGACCGCCATGAAAAGCACCGCTGAACAGGGCAAGCACCGCTGAACAGGGCAAAGACCGTCATGGCAAGCACAGCTGAACAGGTCAGAAACTGCAAAGTCAAGCACCGCTGAACAGGTCAAGCACCGCTGAACAGGGCAAAGACCGCCATGGCAAGCACCGCTGAACAGGGCAAGCACCGTTGAACAGGGCAAAGACCGCCATGGCAAGCACCGCTGAACAGGGCAAGCACCGCCAACTCAAGCACCGCTAGCCCATGTGCGGCAGGGGCAGTGACGGAACTGGGACCGTCACGGGGACAGTGATGCACTCTGGGCACCAGTCCCCCTCCAGAACCAGTGGAGAACAGCATCCACTCCGTCTGTCCTTAACAGGATGAAGCACTCTGGGCACCAGCCCCCCTCCAGAACCAGTGGAGCCTGTTATCGACTTGAGAGACTGTGGCTTTGCACTCCCCAGGATAAAGCAGTGGGCAAACCACCCACTGAACAGACTTGAGAGACTGTGGCTTTGCACTCCCCAGGATAAAGCAGTGGGCAAACCACCCACTGAACAGACTTGAGAGACTGTGGCTTTGCACGCCCCAGGATAAAGCAGTGGGCAAACCACCCACTGAACAGACTTGAGAGACTGTGGCTTTGCACTTCCCAGGATAAAGCAGTGGGCAAACGCCCCACTGAACAGTCTTGTGAGACTGTGGCTTTGCACTCACCAGGATAAAGCAGTGGGCAAACCACCCACTGAAAAGACTTGTGAGACTGTGGCTTTGCACTCCCCAGGATGGTACAGTGGGCAAACCACCCACTGAAGAGACTTGTGAGACTGTGGCTTTGCACTCCCCGGGATAAAGCAGTGGGCAAACCACCCACTGAACAGACTTGAGAGACTGTGGCTTTGCACTCCCAAGGATAAAGCAGTGGGCAAACCACCCACTGAACAGACTTGTGAGACTGTGGCTTTGCACTCCCTAGGATAAAGCAGTGGGCAAACCACCCACTGAAAAGACTTGTGAGACTGTGGCTTTGCACTCCGCAGGATGGTACAGTGGGCAAACCACCCACTGAACAGACTTGTGAGACTGTGGCTTTGCACTCCCCAGGATAAAGCAGTGGGCAAACCACCCACTGAAAAGACTTGTGAGACTGTGGCTTTGCACTCCCAGGATGGTACAGTGGGCAAACCACCCACTGAAAAGATTTGTGAGACTGTGGCTTTGCACTCCCCAGGATACATCAATGGGCATGGAGCCCCCTCGTGGATCTGGCGTGGTGCCCCCCATCCACTTCCCCCTGAGGTGCCTGTTGTATTTCTATCTGATGCCCCAGCAGTGTTCTCTCCGTTTTGCTCAGGTATCTAGTGTGGGCCTCGCCCATGCATTTTGGGGCCAGTGGTCCACGGACATTGAATGGTGCATACCTGCACTACTAATCGTGATGTATATTTTGTTGAATGTGTATATATATCTGTATATATTAGCTTACTGTATATTTATACATTACATTGGTTGCACTCATTTCCTTTTGTCTTTGCATTCTTCCGGGGGGGTTTGGGGGATGTTACTGTGTTGTTTGGATATGCATTGGTGTGTGTGTGTTGTAGTGGGTGAGGGTCGGGGTGGGGATGGGGGTGTTGCGTGTGTGTGTCCCTGACTTTTGCCTCCCCCCCCCCTATGTCGTAGGTGCAGTACTCACCGTTGTCTTCGGCGCCAGCGTTGATGGTCATCGTACAGGAGCAGGAAGACTATCGCAGGGAGTATTTGGAGTTCCGTCTCCATGGTGCCCTCCTTCCTCGTGGAGTGTTTGAGGTGAGCGTTTTCCCTTTGAAATGGCTGTTTCCGCCGTGTTTTTATCCACGGTGAATCCGCCCCGGAAAAGGTGGCGGATTGGTAGGTTGTGATACTGTGGGCGGTACTTTGTCTCCCGCCTGTCTGTTGGTGGTGACCGCCGCGCTGCTTGTCTGTACCACCGTGGCGGTCGGAGTGTTAAAGTGGCTGTCTTTGTTGGCGGTTTCCGCCACGGTCATAATTCCCTTTTTTTTTTTCACCGGCCTGTTTGCGGTCTTTCCGCCCCTTTAACACTGTCCGCCAGGGTTGTAATGACCCCCTTAGAGTCCCTAGTACTGCCTTTCAATTCAACTCTAGTACAGAGCATTGACGATTTGCTGATTGCATCCAGGACAAAAGATGACTGTAAATATGACACAATTGCCTTACTGAATCATTTGGGAAAGAACGGACATAAAGTGTCGCCAAAGAAACTGCAGTACTGTCAGAAAGAGGTGAAATACTTAGGACACTTGATTGAGAAAGGGTCCAGGAGAATATTGAAGGAAAGGGTGACTGCTATTTTGCAAATGAACCCTCCGACAACCAAGAGAGATGTCAGGATGTTTTTGGGAATGGTGGGCTACTATCGCCAGTGGATACCCAACTTCTCGATTATCTCAAAACCATTGATAAAGTTGACAGGCAAAGAGATTAAGGATGAGCCGTATACCATAGCTTTACCCAAGGAAGAGCTTGAGTCATTCATGGAATTGAGAGAGTGCATGTGCAGAGCACCAGCTTTGGGTATGCCTGATTATACGAAGCCGTTTCTATTGTTTTGTCATGAACGTGATGCTTGTTCTTTGTCTGTCTTCACACAGGTCCATGGAGGTGCAAATCGCCCTGTAGCATATTTTTCAGCTATCTTAGACCCCGTCGCAGCAGCCTTACCGGGTTGTTTGCGTGCAGTTGCAGCAGTTGGTCAAAGCCTCACACAGTGTGAAGGCATAGTGATGGGACATCTCCTAACAGTAATGGTTCCGCATTCAGTTGAGATTTTGTTGACTCGAACCAAAACCCAGCACATGACAAATGCCCGACTTACCAGATATGAGACAATTATATTGGGGTCACCTAATGTTTCACTGAAGCGATGTACTGTATTGAACCCGGCAACTCTACTTCCTGTTGAGAATACCGAGATTAATAATGAAGAGGAAGTGAAGCATGATTGTCTTGAGGTAACAGAACTATGTACCAAGCCCCGACCTGATATTCAAGATACACAGTTAAAAGAAAATGACTGCATTATGTTTGTTGATGGATCTTGCTTGAGAGACACAGATGTAGCAAAATATGCTTTTGCGAGTCTGAAATTGCGAGTCGGTGCGACTCGCAATTTCAGACTCGCAAAAGCATATGCAGAATGGTGTCTCAGACACCTTCTGCGACTCGCTATGGGGTTGCAAAGACCCACCTCATTAATATTAATGAGGTGGGTCGCATTTTGCGACCCCATAGCGAGTCCCTGCACTCACAGGGATGGTGGCCTGCTGAAGTCAGCAGACCTCCATGTCTGTGACTGCTTTTTAAATAAAGCAGTTTTTTTTTTCATTTTGCAGCCCGTTTTCCTTAAAGGAAAACGAGTTGCAAAATGAAAAAAATACCGAAACCATTTGGTTTCGTTTTCTCTGAAAAAAAAATGTTGTCGACATTCACAAAGGGGAAGGGGTCCTATTGGGACCCCTTCCCTTTTGCGAATGAGTTACCACCAGTGTGACACTGGTGGTAACTGCGAGTTGCTTTGCGACCGCATTCGCAGTCACAAAGCAAGTCTGAATTGTGATGCGAGTCGCAAATAGGAAGGGAACACCCCTTCCTATTTGCAAGTCGCATTCCCAAATTGCGAGTCGGTACCGACTCGCAATTTGGGAATGAGCATTGCGGGAGGCCGTTTGCATGGCGCAAACTGCGTTTTTCGCAGTTTGCGACATGCAAACGGCTTGCTACATCTGGCCCTATGTACCATAGCTGGTATCATCGAAGCTTCCTGGCTTGAGAGAGAGTATTCCGCACAAGTGGGAGAGCTAATTGCCCTTACTAAGGCATGCCACGCAGCTGAAAATCTGAGGGTCACTATCTATACTGACAGCAGATATGGATTTGGAATTGTACATGATTTTGGCCAATTGTGGTCACAGAGAGGTTTCATGACCTCCTCTGGTTCCCCTGTGAAAAATGGTGAACAAATTAAGGATTTATTACATGCGATTCAGTTACCTCTCGAAATTGCCGTGGTGAAAAGCAATGCTCACGTTAAGTCACAAGACTTTGTGTCCATGGGAAACGGCTATGCAGATCAAGTCGCAAGGTTTTGTGCATTGAACTGTATATCGTTCAAGGATCAGTGGGAATTGTTACTGCAAACTGAAAATGACACATTCCTGAACCTTGCATTAAGGGTGATCGATAC
The DNA here is from genome assembly GCF_031143425.1 of Pleurodeles waltl. Classification (NCBI taxonomy): domain Eukaryota; kingdom Metazoa; phylum Chordata; class Amphibia; order Caudata; family Salamandridae; genus Pleurodeles; species Pleurodeles waltl. The sequence continues at coordinate 983,241,867 of NC_090437.1, forward strand.
ACTAGATGAGCTAAAGACACTACAGGGTCGTGCTAGCAAAGATGAAAAACGCTCCTGGCAAAGAATGCAATGCGTACAAAGAGCGGACAACTTATGGGTTTCAGAGGAGGGGAAACTGGTTTTGCCAAACAGTCTTCTGTCACAATTTGCGAGGCTCTACCATGGACAGGCGCATCTTGGGAGAGATGCAATGATCAGGTCATTCAAAATCGATTGGTTTAACCCAAAGTTCAGACATGCTGCAGAGGTTACCTGTCACAGGTACATCATCTGTCAACAGATGAATGCCGGAAAAGGGACTGTGGTAACTCTAAGCCACATAGGGAGAGCTGGTGGTCCATTTAGCAAGATGCAAGTGGATTTCATTGAAATGCCTGTTTGTGGAGGATTGAAGTACGTGTTGGTGATTGTGTGTGTTTTCAGCCACTGGATTGAAGCTTACCCCACACGTAGAAATGACAGTCTTACAATTGCAAAGCTGCTGCTTAGGGAACTAATACCTAGGTTCGGGTTTCCAGTCTCTATAGAATCAGATAGGGGCAGACACTTCGACAATGAGGTGATTAAGCTCTTGTGTGCCGCATTAGACATTGAACAGAAGCTGCATTGTAGCTACCGTCCCGAAGCATCAGGATTAGTAGAGCAAATGAATGATACCTTGAAATCGAGAATGGCGAAGATGTGCGCAGCTACCAATATGAAATGGCCAGATGCATTGCTCTTAGTGCTGATGTCGATGAGGAACACCCCTGATAAGAAGACAGGACTATCACCACACGAGATCCTTATGGGTAGAGCTATGAGGCTGCCTGGAGTACCTGCAAATGCTCTTGTGAATATCACGGATGATATGGTGTTGGACTACTGCAAGGGTTTGGCTGATGTGATTCGCTCTTTTTCTCACCAGGTGGAATCTAATACATTGCCACCGATCAGTGATCCAGGTCGCACCCTGTAAGCTGGTGACTGGGTGGTTGTCAAGAAGCATGTGAGAAAGTCGTGTTTGGAGCCGCGCTGGAAGGGGCCATATCAAGTATATTGACAACAACCACTGCTGTAAAATGTGCAGGTGTTCCAAACTGAATACATGCCAGCCACACAAAGAAGGTAACGTGTCCAACTGATGAGGAACTTGAAGTTTCCGACTCAACAGTTCCAGAGAGGGACGTCTCAGGGCCTGAAAATAGCCAAGAGAGAACTGAGACTGCAGAAGAGCCCACTGAGAATAGCCTTGTCCCTCAAACAGTAAAAGAGTTCGAGAGAGGTGACAGTGTGCCTATCTCAGTAGAGGCAGCAGGAGAACTAAATCAAGGAGAGGTTCTCCCAGAAGCAGACAGATACGGGTTAGAACTTGAACCCGTTACAGATCCAGAAGAAGAAGAAGAAGAAGGCGAAATAGTAGAGAGAGATCAAAGTACACCGGCATCCCCTGAGCCCGTTGCAGGTCCATCAAGAGAAAACACCATACTACAAGAGGAGGGTGCTGTTCAGCGTCCTGAAAGAACAAGCAGGAAGAAGACGCATAAAGGAGATAACTGGCCAGAGAAACAGACTGCAAAAGAAAGGAGCGTACCAGGTGAAACAATAACAGAAGAAACGGATACATCCCGAATAGAGGATCTGAGTGAAGGAGAATTACAAGGTGAGCGCAGACTGAAAAGAAAAAGAATCGCAAATAGAAGGTACGCAGGTCCTGTGTGGGCATATACAACAACATCTGAATGGCAACAAGAATTCTTAGCGTTCTGTTTTGATCGAGAAGTACCGGGCCAATACTACGGTACCTGAAGTGACTCAAAGAAAAAGACTTTGTTCAAATCGGAAACTGAAAAAAAAAAAAACTAAAGAAAAGAGACTTATAAATTACCGGATGCGACACTGATAATCTGATTTGACTTTGAGAAACTGATTATGACAAGCTGCTAACCTGATTTGACAAAGGGGTCCTGGAGTGAGTGAAACGCTGTAAATACACGCAGAGAGAAAGAGACTTTTGCATCAAGGAAGAAAAAAAAAAAAGAAAAAAAGGGAAAAGGAAAGAGTTTTATATCGTCCTCCAGTTGATTGTTGTTTTGCTATCTGATTCTTTACAGACATGGCCTATAAAAGAGGTAGTAACAAGAAGGGTAAGGTGTGTGGTTGGTTGAGTCTTATATTAGGTATTGTGTGTGCAATATTAATTGTGGGAGTGATTGTGGGAATGCTGTGGTTGGATAAGAAAGTGACTAACAATGCTTCAAAACCTGAGACTGCAACACTGACACCGTGGGAAAAGTTTGAGCAGGGTGCAAAACACTTGCATGAGGGAACTAACTCAAAGGGGGAACTTTCCACTAATGTCTTCTATCGCTTGCTGAATGAGTACGTTGAGACCATGGATGAGAAAAACTGTTATGTGTGTACAAAGATTCCTTCATCAGTGCAAGAGGGGGTCACTTACCATAGCTTGCCACTAACTTACGGGATAAGTTGTAGCTTGCTATTAACAAGATTCTATAATCAAGAGCATGTGCAATACTTATATTCAAATTTGGATGTAGTGTTTTCTTTTGTACCTGTGATTGAGTTTCTGAACAAGCTAGCTAAAGAGCATAGTATAAAATTAGTCAGAGGTTTCTTTGAACCGACGCTTACATTTGGGACAGCTTATGCACACCGCAACAATCTGACTTGCTTATTGACACCTGTAGAAAAAAGCTTTTTAGATCACACTGATGATAGACGCAAAGCATTAAAAGAAAGATTAGAAAAGGGGCTAGAGAAACGCACATATGCAAATGATTATGCTTACACTGCAATAAAGACACAAGGCAAACTAGCTATAGATGCATTACATGTAGGAAGGCTTTGTATATATAGGCCGAAATCCGAGCAGGACACTTTATTTGTGGGAACGAGTGAATGCAGGCATGTGTTTTTGTTTCAGAGTAAATGGACATTCATGTTAAATGGACAGGATCCAGCGATCCCTGGGATCTATTACATCTGTGGACTTAATGCTTATTACCGTTTTCCTAAAGGATGGTATGGGACATGTTATTTGGGAATAGTTTTTCCAAAGATTTACCAGATTGATGACTTAAAGCAAATACCTAAAATATCTGAATTACAACATGCTAGACAAAAACGAGAGACAGCGGCTGCTATCGTCGGAGACATATTTGGAGCAATAATTCCTTCAGTAGGGGTTATCTTAAACTCCATAAAGATTCAAAAGTTGTCTACTATTGTGGATAACATGCTGACAAATTTTACAGGGGCTATACTCCTGATGGATACTGAACTTGCTGCAGAAAGAGCTATGACTCTTCAAAATCGGCTTGCTTTAGACATTCTTTTAGCAACGAGTGGGGGAGTCTGCAAGATGCTCAACGAGCGTCATTGTTGCTCATATATACCATATAATAGTAAAAAGATTAGAGGTATGCTTACTAACTTAACTAAGGATAGTGCAGATCTGAAGGATTTGAAGGAACCTGGAGTGTGGGAGGAATTTGAAAAGGGAATTGCCAGAGTAGGGAGCTGGTTTAGCAATATTTGGAATGTGGCACTTGCAAAAATATTAGGGGTCTATTAATTGTTCTGGCCTGTCTATTAGGACTATGGGGAGCATGCAAAATGAATGATAAAATCAAAAGAAATTGGACAAAGAGAAACAAAAGGAATGAGGAAAGTGAAAGGGAGAAAATGTTTAATGAAATTTGGGAGAGTTCACACAAGAGACAAGATGTCGAAATGCGTATTATGCGTAAAGTGAAAAATTAAGGTGAAAGGTTAAAGGGAAAGGTTTATGTGATGACAAACGTCATCAGAGGAGGGACTGAGAGCGTAGCTTATATAATCTATATTAACATGAAATGTTTATGAATCAATGTGTAATAATGCTGCATAGAAATTATGATGATAGTGATTTTGCTTAAACATGCACTTGAACTGTGACCACAAGGAGTGGCCACCAACGTATACGTAGACTAATAATAATGACCAAAATGTTTATATTATGTTTAAATAAGTTTATACTAATGTTTGCGTTATTGAACTTGTATTGAAATCCTCATAGGCCTTAAGTTAGCATGAGCCGAAGCTTAGCTGCCCTGGCTCTCATATTAAATGCATTTTCTATTTTTCAGTGTGCTGACTCACAAGGGGACATGACCCTGCTTGTTCTTTTCTTCAACTTGGAAGATGAATGTAACCATGTTAGATCCGTTCCCATCACTTTCTCTCGTTTACAGAATAAATGTTAAAAGTAAATTGAAACAGTGTAGATTAATGTAATGTACAAGGTCATTCAAACCGGTGAAGACAATGGAACTGCTGACCAAAAGATGTGCAAAGAATTACAGAAGGATGAAATCATACCGGACGTGCCACCTCTGAAGACGTCAATTACGAAGACCAATCAAAGACTTCTAAAACAATATGGGGTGAAGAATTGGATTACCTAATGTACTTTCTGATAGGTTAAAGATAGTGGGGTATAGCAAATGTCCAATAGAATTTTGAGGGAATGTACAACGGAAAAGGGATAAAAACCCATGTCACTGGGAGTCAGTGGTGGTGGGTTAGGGAATGCTATTGCTTTTATCCCAAAACTCTGTCACTCTGATTGGTGACTTGGTGGGTTACTTAAAACCATCCTCGCCTTTAGAATTGTCCACTTTACACTTTACCTCCTTATGAGGAAAGTGCCCTTTTGCCCCGTAGCTGAGTTCTGACTGATGGCGATTTGACTGAAGTCCTGAGGACGAAGACTGAACCTGTGCGCTGACCTGAACTTTGGAGGGTAATTATGACAATGCAATTGTGATTTGTCTGTTTGCTTTTCCTTTCTAGGTACCAACTGCTTGCTTTTGACAGAGACCTTAGCTAGATGTTTTCCAAATTGGTGTTCTAAATTGTTTTGCATGAAGCCCAACATGCGAATGCTAATCAGTGGTGAGGACAGGTATTCACCAAACTGACACAAATAGACAAACGACAGTGATTATGCTTTGTTGAACTGACGCGTTACTGATACTCTGCTAAATTGATCTATGTTCACGCCGTGTTATGTTCTGATGTTTGTGATTCTCGCTTTAATGAAAGCTTACCAAAGTTGCCATATCGTGACTATGCTATTATGTTTCTTGGTGTTGAGATTAACGCATTTGCTATTAGACTGTAATTAATAGGGAATAAAACTCATAAAATTCTACTAAACAAGGTATGGTTATTCATGGCTGAAAGGTCATGGTAGCGTCTTTGAATTGATTAATGACTTTGACTAAAGTGAAATGCATTGTCGTGATAAATATTGATGATATTATTGATGTATTGATTGATATATTGATTAGCTATCTCGTCCTAAGGTGTCTCTCAACTGGGTCAAAAGATTAATTGGCCTAAAACGAGTCCTGATGTGTAATAAAATATCATAAAGGGACGCGTTAACACTTCCAACACCAGCACCAGTCTGTAGGTTAACTCCTTGGTGTGCTACTGCAGCTTCTCACAGTGCTCTAACTAAAAACCAGAGTTCTAGCATTTGTCTTTATGATACAAATGTGGCATACCGGAAGCCGATGGAATCTGGGGCCAGATGTAGCAAAGTATTTGCACGTCGCAAACGGCGAAAATCGCCGTTTGCGAGGTGCAAATGCCTCTTTGCTATGCAGAAATGCATATTGCGAGTCGGTACCGACTCGCAATATGCATTTCCGACTCGCAAATAGGAAGGGGTGTTCTCTTCCTATTTGCGAGTCTGAGTGGTATGCAATACCATTTGCGACCGCGTACGCGGTCGCAAATGGCATCGCAGTTACCATCCACTCCAAGTGGATGGTAACCCACTCGCAAATTGGAAGGGGTCCCCATGGGACCCCTTCCAGTTTGTGACTGGACCCACAAATATTTTTTCAGGGCAGGGAGTGGTCCAAGGGACCACTCCCTGCCCTGAAAAAATACCGAAACTAAAGGTTTCGTTTTTTTTTTAAGTGCAGCTCGTTTTCCTGTATGGAAAACGGGCTACACTTAAAAAAAAAAAACTGCTTTATTTAACAGCAGTCACGAACATGGAGGTCTGCTGACGACAGCAGGCCTCCATGTTTGCGAGTGCCTATACTCGCTATGGGGCCGCAATTTGCGACCCACCTCATGAATATTCATGAGGTGGGTCATTGCGACCCCATAGCGAGTTGCAGTCGGTGTCTGAGACACCGTACTGCATACCAATTCGCGAGGTGCAAAGTGCGAGTCGCATGGACTCGCACTTTGCACCTCGCAAATTTAAAATTTGCTACATCTGCCCCCAAATCTGTAAAACCGACAGAATTTCCTTTCGAAATGAACAAAATGAGGGTTAGTGCTCTAGAAAGCTAAAATGAGAACAAACGGCAGAGACAGTGCCATGTCAACAGACCGCAGATGGCAGGAGAGAGGACGCAGAGGCATGCATACGGACAGTGGAGAGCAGGGCCTTAAAGATGACCATGGATGGCAGGCCAGCATTAGAAGCGGCAGCACAACAATCCATGGAGGGCAGGTGGGTGCGGGCAAGGGCATGTACACAGTGAATGGAGAGCAGAAGGAGGGAGCAGGGGCAGGAAGCTGACCATATAGGGCAGGCCATCATGGGTAGAGGCAGCCAGCTGACCTTGGAGAGCAGGCAGGATGGGACAGGGACACGCTGATGGAGAACACATGGGTGGGGGAGGGAGGCAGTGCCAGAAAGCTGAATATAGATAGCAGGTGGGTATAAGCAGGGGAAGCAAAATGGACCACAGGGAGCAGGAGGGAGAGGGCAGGAATGCACACACACAGATTAGAGGCCATAGGGTAAGGGACAGGGCCAGCAAGGTGACCACAGAGGGCTGGCCCACAAGGTCAGTAGCAGCACAGCAGAGCACATCAGACAGTAGAGAGGGGGCAGGGCATGCACACAGAGAAAGTAGAACAGGCTGGGGGGTAGGATTAGCAAGCTAACCGAGGAGAGTAAGTCGGCATGGGAAGTGGCAGGAAAGTGACCATGAGGGGAGGCAGGAGTGGGCAGCGGGCACACAGATGGAGAATGGAGGGCAGGCAGGAGGAGTGAGGACGCAGGGGCAACAAGCTGACTATTCAGGACGGTCTGGCTTTAGCTGGGCAGCAAGCTGACAATGGAGCCCAGGAGAGAACCAGCAGGGGCATGCAAATGGAGAACACAGAGCAGGAGGGAGAGGGTATGGGCAACAAGCTGACCACAGAAGCCAGGCACCTGTGGGTTGGCCCCCACGCAGCAGAGGTGTGGCCCTGAGACGGACCCCTGCTGCACACAGCCAAAGGCTTGGCTGAATATAATAGAAAAAAACTGAAATTCACTGAAAATAACAAAAGTTAAAGAGATGTTCTAAGTTAATGAGGGTGTTATGATCTTCTCTTTCGTAAAAAAAACCGTGGTTCACTGAGTAAAACAAAGGATAAAATGACGTTATAGTTAGATTTGGAAATGGATTAAAATCTAACATTTATAAATCCAAAAACATTCTGAAATTTGCCATTTATTGTTCATTGAACTAACTGCGTTTATACTTAATTATTTAATTTTCTTGTACTTTAAAACAAGATGCCACACAGTAAAACATATTATGAAGCATAATTCTCACACAGTAAGAAAGCCATAGTATAGTTGATGGCTTGAACCCTGCGTGCATGAAAGTTTTTACCTTCCCTGAAACAAGATTGTAGTGGGTCTGAAAATCGACATGCAAGGAATGACAGCTGAGTCTCACCCCAACCGGTGGCTCATGGGGTGGTCTAGCTGACAGATGTCTCATAAACAAACTGCCCCCCTGGCTGAGAGCCAGGAGCTGTAAAATAAAACAATATTTAATTATTGTTTTATTTTACAGCTGCTGGCTCAACCAGCAGCTAGTGCAGGGAGGGGCAGCGTTGGGGCACAGGTGGGGTAGAGGTGAGGGAAATTGGAGTCTGTGCACTTTAAGTGCGCATGTAAACACACATGCGCACTTAGGTTTCTCCAACCCCGCTGAGTACACATCTGAGACGGATAAACTGCACAGACTCCCATGCAGTGTCTGAGCGGCAGGCCAAGCTGCTCAGACCAGTTCTGGCCCTGCTCTCATGCTAAGTTTAGCTTAAGAGCAGCACCAGGATTGCTGGGGAGCCTGTGCTAATGTGCCAATGAATCCTGGGACACCAGAAGAGGAGCGCGAGGCGGCCTGCTGTGTCCGTGAAGGTAATTTTTTTTTATATAGATTTTTTTTATTTCCCCCATCCCTCTGCCTGCCCCTTCAGTGGAGATTTGTGGCAGCCGCCGCTAAATTTATGGTTCTATCCATGGCACCGCTCCATCTCAGCTACCTTGCCATCTCAATCCACTCTGCCAATGCAGTGTCTCTAGGTAAGAGGAGTAGCACTGACTAAGTTTCTAAAGGTTGTCTTATGTAATGGTGTGCTGCACAGGGTAGAGTAGTATAATATATTTCTCGCTGTTCATTGCAGTATATTAGGACATATAACCAGCTTTTTATCTTAGGTGCACTAACTCTTCCACCTGTCTTTAAGCTAATAGTATAGCAATGGAGTTCTCTGTCCCGACTACGGAGTCTACGCAGTGGTAAACTTACTATTAGTTTGTAGTTTGTAAATAGCAAACAAAATGGTAAACTTTACAACAGCGGGACATTTTCTGCACTCAACAGGGGGTTCTCATCCCCCCTCTGTTGAGGGAACTCCATGCCCCACTGGTCACCGCACCTACAGGTGCCAGCACACGCCATGAGAAGGGAAGCGGGCCTTCCAATCACGCTACAAAGCGCTTCTGGCAGTCCAGCTGCACGGGATGCGCTTGGGCGAAGTCCAGACCAAGGGCATGCCAGTCCTGCACCCATCGATGCTAGGAAGAGGCAGGGCAACCTCCCTGGGCTCTGTGGCTAGTACTGCCTGGTGCTTCCTGAAGGATGAACGTCATACCAGGTACACTTTCATCTCAGCTCTTGTCCATGCTTCCCTACTGGACCTCTGTTGAGGCGTAGTATTTTATCTGACCCCACCTCAGCATGTTTTTGTGCTGCTAGCACTGAGGAGGTTTGCAAGCGTCCATCTTAAAAAAGGTTATCCTGCGAAGAGAGGCTGGACTCTATTAACTGCCCCAAGTGTGCATGCTTTCTGCAACACTGTTTGCTGGACTTTGTGTGACTCTTGTCTGGGGTGGGACTATGTCCCCCCACATCACCCTTGGCCCTTAGTTGAGGCCGCCCGATCACCCCATGCCACAACAGGCTCTTCTCCGCTCATCAGCGCCCAGAAGTGGCTGGGCTGGGTTCCCCCTTTTGGTTGTTGGACCTGATAGTGTTTGGTGAGTCCATCTTTCTTAGGCTGGTATGTTTCTTTTTTTTTCCTCCTCGTTGACTAAGATAAGTAGGAGGAACAATGGGTAAGCATAAGAGACAATATTGTATTGCCAAGCCATCTTGAAATCTTGAAGCACCACGCTTGCTTCTTTCCTGGCCCGTTCAGTCAGGCGTAATTGCCAAAGAAACTGACTTAGGAGAGAGATGCTTATCTTTGGACTTGGGAGAGGGCCCTAGCAGTTCCTTACTGAGTCTGACAGGGCCTCATGTAGGAGCTTTTAGTGAGGACCCATTCATAATTTGTGGCCCGCCGGCCAACGTGGTTGTTGAGCAAGCTCAACCATCATCTGTAACTAGCTTGCTTAACAAGTCGGACCTCATGAATACTAGTGACAGTGGACCTTCCGATAAAAGGAAATGCAAACCCAAGGAAGGGGCCAGACCTGGAGAATCCAAAGCCTAAAGGCCCATTGATAGATCTACTGAAACTGTTAAGTCTACTTCGCTGCAGTCTGGTCTGACATTCCCAAAGGTGTAATCTCTGGAGCACCAAATATTGATTGGGATTGCGTTTTCGAGAAATGTAAGTGTTTGGTGGTAGTGTGTGTTGCTCCTTTGGTAGACAGGCTTTGTAGCATAGGAGATACTATCACCCAGCTAACCACAACCTACCAAAATTTGTCGGTCCATCAGCCCCTGTTCAGCCTTTGGCCTCAAGCACTGACTCTGCCTTAAATCTGTTACCATCTAATGGTGAGACATCTGCCGATAATGTCCACTCCCCTTCCTTGCAAGCTATGGGTGCCTTGAGTTCTATTAAGAGAGGTGGAGGAGGCTCTCGGGGGAGACCTTAAGTTGCGTCTGGATGGCCTAACCAAGGACCTAAGCCACAGGCCCGGAATCTCCCTAACCAGTCCTGCTTGAATCTTCCTCCTGACTGTTGCCCTTATGTGGCCATCTTGAGTGGAATCCCAAGTCTAAACCCCTCTAAGGAAGAATCAACTCTTCAGCTTAAAAACAAAGTCTGTCATTGGCTGTCTCTGCACCCAGTCTTAGTATTTCTGAGTACAAGATATTTTGTTTGTAAAGAGGGTTGGGTAGGTCGGTCCCCTTACTAAACATTTTTGAGAGGACTATGTTGGTATTAATTGTAAAAAAAAAACAGACCTGGCCCACCGCATAATCCAATGCGGTGCTGAGCACATTTGTTGGGAGTTGATATCAACCTTGTCCCTTTAGGCTTCTTCTACAAAAACTTGCTACCCAGGGAGGTGGCAGGGCATGGGTATGTGCCACCAAGGACTGATGTACTAAACGGATTCTCTGTTTCCATCTCAAATAGGTTCATCCCCTGTCAGATTTGGGTTTCATTGACTGACGCCCAACCAAAATAGTCTTCGCTAGAGAGTTAGTTACTATTGGTTTAGAGGAACTGGGTGCCTTTCCTAACCCGCCAGCGCTGACATCTACTGATGGCTTTAGTCCCATAACCCTGGAAGCCCCAAACATTGTCTCTACTGATGACTTTATGGCTCCCTCGATTAAGCTTGTCTCCTGGAACCTTGGGGGAATAGCATCCAAACGTTCCTGTTCAGATTGGTGTCAGTTTATTGACATGTTTGACATCTGTCTTTTTCAGGAGACATGGTCCCAGTCCCCCCAGGTTTGTTTTAATTTTACCCAGGCTGGAATTGTCTCAGGGAAGGGTCGACCAGGTGGAGGGGTTAACAATTTGGGTAAAAAACACTTGGCTCTTTGTGGCCAAAGAGATTAACAGGCTCTCCAGATGTAGTATGTGTTAGTCTGTAGTTCCTTACTAGTGATATATGCTATAAATACAATGTTTATTGTAGGCCAGGGAGTGATAGAGCGGAACTACCAATTATAGACCAAATTGATTCTCATATGGTGGCCCTTCCTGTTGGATGTTATAAAATTGTGGCAGGTGATTTCAATTATAAGTGTGAGCCACTTGGTACCAATATCGAAGTTCTTACTGGCGATGAGGACAAAGTTTGGTCAGTTCCTGGGCTTACACTTCACCCTATAAAGAAATGGATTGTCATTGTAATCCAACTTAATGCGTTTACCTTGAATAATGGCCTCTGAGACAGCAATGGGGGATCAATTTCTGATGAAGAGGGGAGGCACACTTTCCATCGCATGCACAACACCAGTCTTATTGACTATATCTTGCTGGATATTAGACTCTGGCCTATTTTGCTTGATATGTGTGTGATCCCCCTGGGAAAGTGACCATAATGCTTTGGATTTAACGCTGAGAGCCTTGGGCACTACTATATCTAATACTCTTACTGAACCCTTCGACAGAAGACTTTTACCTTCTAATAATCAATGCAAGCTAAAATGGATTTCCCTGGTAGGATCTCTGGCAGCTTTAAGGAAGGTTAATGAGGCAGTAACCACTGATCTTGAAGCTGTACAGGCTGCGAGGTGGGTCCTTGATGCAAACTGATGCCCTGTTGAGAATTAGTGCAATTCACAACTCTATGTGTAACTCCTTAAGGAATATTGTTTTGGTGGAGTCCAAGTCCTTTCACAAAAAGAAAAAAGATGCCCCCTGGTACTCCACTCCTGTAGAATTGCCAGGCATATTCTTTTGAAAGCCATTAAAGATCAGAACAGGAATACGGTCAAAGAAGCCAGGCTCTCTTATAAAACTCCATTATTAAAAGTTAAAAGAGACTGGGAGTATGCAAAGTGGGAATCTTATGTTTTACACCATTAAAGGGAAGGACCATCACTCCTTCTGGTGTATCCTGTCCATTTGTGGCCCGGATGATCCTTCTTCAATCGATAACAACATCTCTGCTGCTGATAGGCATGACCACTTTTCAAAGCTGTACTCTTGTGCCACAGGGCTGGAATCTCCCTAGATCTGGACCTACGGGGCTGGCGGATCTAGCTCTTGGTTGTGGTGCTGATAGTATTGGCTCAATAGTCTCCTAACCTGGTCTTGAAGTCCAAGATGCTAGTTATATTACCAGCGCTGAAATGAGTAAAGCAATAGACTGGATTACTCCCAGCACAGCCCATGGGTTTCAAAAAAAGGTTCTAGGGCACTTCCATCAAACTATAGGCCCATCAGCCTTATTGATAGTTCCCAAAAACGTTTTAGCTGAATTATCTTGGTCAGGTTGCTTGACTGGGTCACTGACTCTGGAATGTTGACATCACTGCAAGCTGAGTTTTAGGAATGTTATTTGTATCAACGATCAGGTATTTTGTCTCCAGCTACTTTTTTGGAAATATGTTACTCTGGGGGGCAGTCGTTTATATACGATGTTTGTGGGCCTTCAGTCCGCTTTTGACCTAGTACCCAGGAAGTCTTTGTGGAAGGTGCTGTGGGAAATTGGAATTCTGAAGTATCTTTTGGAAGTTATTAGGCTGCACACCACCAACTTTGCTCAGGTCAGATGTGGGTCCCCGGGCGAGCACACAGACCCTATCCCAGTCAAACAGGGCGTGAGGCAAGGGTGTATGTTAGCTCTAACCTGATTTATTCTTTTCATCAATTACCTATCTAGAGAAGTGTGAGAAGGATGCCCCGAATCTAGCTGATGGAAAGGTTCTGGCCTTTCTCTTAGCAGAAGATATATACCTAAGAGGTTGCAGAAGCACCTTGAGCAGTTTGGGTTATTCTGCAGATAGAGGAGCCTAGAGATTAACATTGGTAAAGCCAAGTGTATGGTTTTTCATCTCTGTTCATCGTCCAGTCTTATCAGACTCTTAATAGGGTTCCATTGGAGAGAGTTCATGTATTTGATTATTTAGGGATTATGCTCACTGAGCAGTTTGATTGGTTACCTCATATTCTGAAGTGCAGGCTAAATTCAGAAAACTACTTGGGGGGAATTGTGTTCCTTAACTCATCCAATTTCTCCAGCTCTTCAAATGTATAACCTCTGAGACCTCACGGCCACCCTTTATGGCAGGGATCTATGGGGTCATATAGATGTAAAATCTCTGGCCAAAGTAGAAAATCATTTTATGTTTCTCCTAACCAATCTCCCTGTGAGCATCCCGCTGGTCCCTATACAGCTTGATCTTGGCTTTAGATCTATTGGTGGTAAACCAGGACTGAAGCCTATTTTGTATTGACGTGGACTTTGGGTGACCCCAAAACCCTTGACCTACGGATGGGGTTTAGAGGATGTTTTGTGGCTGCCTGGGGCATCTACGATTCCTTGGCTTAGGTTTGTAAAGCATTGTCTGCTTCAGATTGGGTGAGGGTACCAATGGTGCACCCCCACAGAAGCCACTGGGGTATCGAAAGCAATGTTAAAGAGTCTATACTGAACGCATATTGATGCTTCGATTGTATAGCACTCTAGGGTAGGTGCCCTTTCAGTCTCTTTCCTTGAGTTCAAGCGCGAATATAGCACAGAAGGCTTCTTGGATGAGATAGAACACGCCTCATGCTAAGACATTTTATATGAACTTTTGGCTAGGGTCCTTGCCACTCTGTTCTTTTATGGTAAAATGGCAGCGCGCTCCAAAGAAGTCTGATGGGTTTGTCCTGTTTGTTCCCGGGTGACTGAAACCATTGAACATGCTGTAATCTTCTGTTCAACATGTAATGGCTACAGAAGGAAGTGGATTCTTCCATTATGCACTAACTTGGGATTTAGGGGCTATCGAGGAGCAATTAGGATCCTAAGAAGTGATGTTAGGCAATTTATTGTATTTGCTGTTTCACATTTCCTGTTGCATCTGTACAGGCTTAGGCAGAAAAGGTTGGCATGCTGAAGGGGTATCCTTGTGGTTTGCCCCTTTTAGACATGTAAGAGTGTGCTGGTCTTTTGACTGGAATCACATTAGATATGGATTGTGGTCACCATAGGTGTAGCACGGTGCTTGCACATTGTATTCTAATCTAATGAATTCTAAAGCTTTTAACTTATTTTGTTGCCTTAGTGTCTTAATGATTTTATGTATTTTATATATGGTTTTTATGTACGTTTATGGCTGTATAGTCGAATAAAGATTTAGTAAAGTACGTTAACCTTTGTGTATCATGTCCTTTGTCAATGTAAACGTCTTTTAAATATCTTCGAGCCGTCTCTGTATGGAACAGATGTGCTCTAGTTGCTTTCAAATAACCCCTTGATTGTTTATATATCACTGTTCAACAGAAGGAGGTCCCGGGGGGGATCGCCGAAGCCATGAGGTCTCCTCCCCGGGAGGTTTGTGGAAGGTGGTTCAGCCCACAAACGCCGATTTGGGCACTGTTTGGGCTTTTTGGGCGAGTTGGGCGTTTTTTATATATAGGGAGACATTTTGTGGTGTCCACCATTTTAGTTGGCGACGCGGTGGCTGGTGGGCAGCGGTGTTTTTCACTCCCACCCACCCAGCGATTTTAAAACTCTCTGTCATGAGGGACTGAAAAGGGAGACAAGGATGGAGGCTAGCATGGTTGGATACAGGTGCACGGGGGGGCTGAGCGTTGTATTTGTCGCTTGGAACAGGTGCAGGCGGAGACAGACTGTTCACGTGACAACGATAACTTGTTTGTGAGTGCACCTGTTTCCAACAAAAGCGGCCTTTTACCCACAAAATTGGAGTAGTGGTGCTGTTTCCCTCTTCCACAAAATGCTCTGTTTTGTGAAGATTGATTTTAATGAAAGGTTATAAGTGAATCAGAACTGGAAACAGAATTGGTTCTGTAATGTCTATCTGTTGGGAGGCTGTAAGGGGTTGGCGTAGGTCTTTCATTATTAGTGAAGAGGACAGTGACGCATTTCACAGAGGCGAAGCAAGGTCTTTCAATAATAATTTGATAACATCACTGTTGCCTTCATGCCGAGATAGCTGTTTATAAATCAAAACTCGTAGCCACTAGCGTGTAATAGCTGGAAAAAACGATTCAGCGCTGAGGTTTTAATAATATTTAGCTTGGAACGGAAGGTTCAGAGATTGTTGTTTAATTTATACAGATTACGTTTTCTGATAAATTATAAAATACATTTACATTTACAAAAACGCTTTGGTGGTTTTACTCTTTTAGAAGATTATGAAAAATAGGAGAAATGTCACAACGTTTGCGCTTGCGGTAAACTCCAACAAACTAGGCAAAGGCAGAGCTTTAGTGATAATTTTTTCAGTTCCCGAGTACTACATTTGTAATAAAGGAGAACAGTCGAGAAAGGGTAGTCTGTTCAGCCAGAGCAACCCATTCCCTGAACAGTGTTGTTACATAGATAGAAATCGACAACTTTAATGAACTAACAGTAATATTCAGACTCAAAACCGGTGGAAGCTCTAGTGGAAATATTTAGGGCAGGAAAATTCCAAATGCTTGGACTTGTTGAAAATCAACTACATTCATCATGATCACAAATTAAGTTGGGCTGCAAATCAAGTTAATCTTGGTAGACTGTAAGTTATACGATAGCCGGCACTTCACACCTGCTGCGTTACACAAAATAAGTTCTAAGATCTGATATTTTCCAGGTTGCAGAACAACGCTCACTGCTTTCATTGATATTTGGCTGTGTCTTGCCCTACTGCTCTGGTATTCTGGAGGGTCGTGCTGTGCACACTGGCTGTGCTGCTGACCTTCAAACAGCCCATATGGACTCGCAGGCTACACGCTTTAGTTACATGTTGCAGTGGATGAAAAAATGTTTTCCTGTTTATGGTATTTAAAGAACTGGTTTACACAGTCGCTATTTAAAATTAAAATGAAAACAAGAGGTATGTCTGGGAAATGAGGTATTGCTGACCGAGCTGCTTTGAGATGAAAATGCTGGATACAATTTTTTTTTTTTGCTTAAACCTGTAAAATTAAATTTGGTTAGTTTATCTAGATCGGAGTGATAAAGAATAATACAATTCGTATTTAAGGAACGGTTTACGAGGCCTGCCTGTTAATACTGAGATGCACTCAGAGCTTACCGAACTATTTAACTTTTTGACCGCATGCTTTAATTACATTTTTAATATAACTAGATGCCTACAATAATGTATTCTGTTGGACATTGTTAGTACATCAGAGAACATGAAGAAACAAAAGAAGCCTTCAAATGAAGCTCAAGAGAGGGTCGTTTAGGCGTTTTGGTAAATTATACCACACTATTGTTGGCTATATATGATACGTACGAAGTAGCGACCTACTCAACTCTCAAGAATGCGGTATTTGGAAAGCGCTACATAAATACCCAAATAAAATACTCCTTGAACCGCATTTTAGGGCAATGCAGGTTGCGTATTGGTAGTTTCTTGTAAGGTACAAGGTTCAACACATGTCAAGCCATAGGGCACACACTGCATGAGTGAGGTAAGTCTGGTGCATGAGTGAGGTGAGTCCGATCGGCAACTCATCCATCCGCAGTCAGTCCACCTCCCTCAGTGATGCCTAATTTTGTGGCCCGGGCGAGGGGAGGGAGGATAGATAGGGCCAGATGTAGGTAGGTCCGATTCGCAAAATCGGATGCAGAACGGTGTCTCAGACACCGTCTGCGAGTCGCTATGGGGTCGCAAAGACCGACCTCATTAATATTAATGAGGTGGGTCGCATTTGCGACCCCATAGCGAGTCCCTGCACTTACAGGGATGGTGGCCTGCTGAAGACAGCAGACCTCCATGTCTGTGACGGCTTTTTAAATAAAGCAGTTTTTTTTATTTTATTTTGCAGCCCGTTTTCCTTAAAGGAAAACGAGTTGCAAAATAAAAAAAATAACAAAACCATTTGGTTTCGGTTTTTCAGAGTAGGCAGTGGTCCATTGGACCACTGCCTGCTCTGAAAACCCCTTTTTGGCAACATTCACAAAGGGGAAGGGGTCCTATGGGGACCCCTTCCCTTTTGCGAATGGGTTACCACCAGTGTGACACTGGTGG
The DNA here is from genome assembly GCF_031143425.1 of Pleurodeles waltl. Taxonomy (NCBI): domain Eukaryota; kingdom Metazoa; phylum Chordata; class Amphibia; order Caudata; family Salamandridae; genus Pleurodeles; species Pleurodeles waltl. The sequence continues at coordinate 983,259,059 of NC_090437.1, forward strand.
TAACTGCGAATTGCTTTGCGACCGCATTCGCGGTCACAAAGCAATTTAGCATAGCGATGCGAGTCGCAAATACGAAGGGGACACCCCTTCCTATTTGCGAGTCGCATTCACAATTGTGAATGAGCATCGCAATCGGTATTTTGCATGGTGCAAACTGCGATTTTCGCAGTTTGCACCATGCAAAATGCTTGCTACATCTGGCCCATAGTTCTGTAGGGACGTGATGCATGTCTCCAAAACAGGGGTACATGAGACTATAGTGTATCCATATAAATTCCTGTAGGAGTCGATAAACACCACGAAAACTGTAAGGTGGTGTTGCAAGAAGCTTTATTCACATCCAGCCTAGAGCAGCACCAGAGACCAACTACCGCTCTGGTCAAACCATCACATTCCATGAGAAAGAATGTAGAACACCATAGAATCAAAAGGCTTAAAGACATAAAAGTACATTACCACAGTGTTTCCCATTGGGGGGTGTGGGGGCTCAGCATTAAAATGTTTGAAAACCACTGCCCCAAAGTGACCTAGCCATTGGCATTGGCCAGAGGCTAGAGCACACATTCTATGTATATTATCTTGTTCATCCTGTCCTCCACCATTGACTTGGCTAACTTGCTGCTGCTGCTGTGAAAGGGCAGGAGCCCTTTAAATTTAACTTGCGCTCCCGCCGTCGCGGGAAGCGCTTTTGCCGCCAGAGACCGGGGGAACCACTCTGCTGCTGCTGCTGTGAAAGGGCAGGAGCCCTTTAAATTTAACTTGCGCTCCCGCCGTCGCGGGAAGCGCTTTTGCCGCCAGAGACCGGGGGAACCACTCTGCTGCTGCTGCTGTGAAAGGGCAGGAGCCCTTTAAATTTAACTCGCGCTCCCGCCGTCGCGGGAAGCGCTTTTGCCGCCACGCGCGCGGGCGGCGCCCGGGCAAAGCCCGGGCCAAGGGCGGGCCCGTCCTTGCCCGTCATTGCCCGGAAGAGGCTGGGCTGGGCCCCCCCCTTTCACTTGCTCTCTGAGGACCCCAGCTCACAAAAGAAAAGCGAAATACTTACTGGAACGGAGAACCATCGTCCTTCCTGACCCGGCCAGCAGTGTCTTTTTGGGAACTTCGGGACTCGCCTCCAGCCTCTGTTGGGATATCAAGAGCAGGAACATCTCAGGAGCTACTACACATGGGACAACTAAAGCGCGCCAGGGGGGAGCGCTAGCACCCAGCCGGCCAACGAGCAGCACACGCCGCCGCGGAGAGCCGCAGCTTGTGCCTCTACTGCCAGGCTCCAGGCTCCGGCTCCGGCACAACCGGCACAAGCGGCTCCTGAGACCCCGGGGGAAGCGGACACGAGGTGAGACCACGGGAAGAGGCGAGGTCAGAGCTGCAGACTGTGGAAGGTGAGACGGGAGCCGGACTCGAGTCCCGCGCAGTGTCGGAACCCTGTGACCCTGACACACCACTGACACACCACTGACCCTATCCAGTGTTGTCTGAACACTGGCGGGCGTTTCACGGGAAGATTGTGTAAACAATATAGTATTGGAAGGAGCCTTACATTTGTAAGGTGAACTGGAAAGAGTACGTGCAAACTCAGATAATCGACGACTCCGCTGTTCCCATCATGTCCAAACTGAGGTCCTCTAAAATGGCTACAAATAATGACTCAAGGACCCTGGATAACTATCTTTTTAAAGTAGTTAGTAAAATTAACGAAGATAGGAGATCATCATTAAGTAGGGTTAGTCCAGAAACATCTCCCATAAGGCAGTGCTTACCCTCTATATCACCCTCTATATCACTGTCTCAGAGTGTCTCAACTATTTCCAACAATGAGAACGATTTAAATATTGATGTTTCTGTGGTAGAGCAGGTTTGTTGTTCCGAACTTATTCAAGTACAGGATTGGACATTACCAACAAGGTCTCCTCTTATTCAATCTCCCATTAGGAGAGCGGTACGTGCTTGTAGGAAGGGGCCTGTCAAGAAAGCAGGGGGTCGGAAGCCAAAAAAAGCTGGCCCAACAGCTACCAATAGGGGAAATGTCCCTGAGCCCACCAATATTATTGAGGGGGCTAGTCTGCACTCAAGTCAAATTGATCTTTTGGTCACAATTCTTGAATCTAAACTGGAAGTACTGATCAGTCCCCTGGTGGCCAAGGTAGAATTAGTGCTTCTTAGGGTTACTAGACTGGAAGGCCTTGTAGAATCTTGTTTGACTCGGTCCACTGTTCCACTGAGTACCCACTTAGACTCAATAGGCTCTATGGATAACCGCCCAGTGGGCTCAGTTACACACTCTATAGTCAGTAATAGGGTGGAAGGCTTGGGGGCTACTGTTCAGGCCCCACCAACTGTAAGTGTGCCGACCGCCTCATCCTTGTCTACGTTGCCAGTAGGGTCGGCTAGTGTACAAAACACATTTAGTCAACCACGATCAATACAAAGGAGTACTCAGGACACTATAAGAGGGACAGTCATTGATAGAAGAAGTATAACTAGGCGACATAATTCTATTAATCTCCCGCCAGAATGTGCACCATATACTGTGGTTCTAACAAATGTCCCAGAGGTTGACTTGTGCCTGAATGGTTCTGGGGTAGAAACGTATCCTGCTCTTAAAAACAAGACGCTTGCTTGGCTGAATAAGAACTGTGGATTTCCTTGTGCCCTTGCAAATGACATTTTATTTACCCGCAGAGTTAGCTGGATTGGCAATGGCCCTAAAAATAGTGGTGGAGACTGCATTATTATAAATTTTAAACACCCGCAACACGTGGCAACAGTGCTTCTGAGAGCTGCAATTTTGCCAACTCTAGAAAATGCGGTTCATGCTAGACCTCTTGGCTTCTTTTATAATCATGGGACCAATACTCAATGTCGCTCGTCGTATGTGCAAGGGCAATGTTCAAATGAGAACGGAAGAGGTATGGATGTCTGTACCCCAAATGTATTTGTGAATATGTCCCGGTCTCAAATTAGGGGGGAGCCAAGTCGTCATCAGCTGACTTACAGGCAGACCGTTAACACTTTACCTCTTCACAATCGGTATGCTGCCTTATCTTCTATGGAGGAAAATGATTGACTGCCAAATGCCTTGGGAAATTCTTCCCAGTCTTCAGCATCGTCCATCAAGATTGCTACATGGAACATTGCTGGTTTAAAGAGCAAGTCTGGGATAGCCGAATGGGAAAGGACTCTAAAATCTTTTGACGTCATTGCTTTACAAGAGACTTGGGATCAAACTAATAGCTTTTCCTTAGATGGCTTTTGTCATTTTTGCATTCCAGCTACAAACAGTGTGGCAGGAAGACCTAAGGGGGGACTATTAAGCCTTTTCAAACTGGATATGAAAGGTACCTTAACTCAATGCCCCTCGGGCTCAGTAAATTGTCTAATTGTTGAGCTTTCCACCCAGGATAAGGGTAAGATCCTTTTTATAAATTGTTATAATTCGCATGCTAATGATTGCACCAGTCAAAATCTGGATGACTTGGATACATTTTTGTCAGTCTATAGTATAAATGTTAATACTTTTGAGTTAATATTACTAGGGGACTTTAACATACATCCATGTACCCTACCATGTATTAGGAGGGATGAGGAAGGCCCTCCCTTTTCCTCAACTGCTCATCCAGAACATACTAGGCAGGGGGATTATCTTGAGCTTTTCCTTGCTAAATGGAATTTATATGAGTCTGGCTGTGGAGACGGGAATAGCAGGTCCCCTACGTTTAAGGGCAAAGAAAATGGTACTATTATAGATTTATTTATTTGTCTTCTTTTTTGTTAAATAGTGTTTTAAATTATTGTACTGAGGTGTCAGTTTTTAGTGATCATAATCCTGTTGTACTTGTTTTTAAGAACACTGAACTGATTTCTCTCAAACTAGTCGCAGAGAGTGGGGGCTTGAACCTTAAAGTCAAAGACCAGAATCGAAGGTTGAAGTGGACAAAAATAGTCCCTGAAACTTTTTTTCAGGAGGTCTTATCCAAAGTGGGGGATGAAATCTCTATATGTCTAGCGGAAAATCCAGACCCTAAGGAGGTTACAGTAGCATTTGATCAGATTTGCTTAGAAATTAATCGTAGTCTCCAGGCTAAATCTAGCCAGAAGGCGCTAGAGGGCAATAGATGGTTTGATAAGGAATGCTCGAAAGCACATGGTGTACTACTTAAGGCACTAAAATCTATTCCTAAAGATCAATCAAAAATAGTAAATGCTAGGAAAGTGTATAAAAAAACTATTCTAGAGAGGAAAAGGACTCTGAAAGATAACGCCTTGGCTCAACTCTTGGATCCAGTAACCCTAAAAAACAGTGGTTTATTCTGGAAAATAATAAATCAGCCCTTTTTTTCTGATGAAACTAATACTCCTTTAGAGGCAAACATCCCAGATGAGGGCTGGATAAAACACTTTAGTCAGATATATTCTAATATTGGTCCTCCTGGTGGAATTTTAGCAGATGAAGTTGGGGAAATCTCCCCTGACAAGGATGCAGTTATTTTTGCAGTTGCAGATGTTGAAAGGGCTATAGACCTAACCACAAAAAACAAAGCCCAGGGCCCAGATGGGGTACCTGGGGACGTTTTTAAAAGTTTTCCAAAATTTTGGTCTAAGGTATTATGCAAGGTTTTTAATAATCTTGCATTTGATAAAATTCCCTCTTCCTGGAAGAAATCTCTAATTATACCAGTGTTTAAAAAGGGTAATAGGCAAGACCCATCTTGTTACAGGCCGATTTCATTGATTGATTCCTCAGTGAAAATTTTAGGTCGAGTTATCTTAAATAAATTGAACGATTGGTTAACAGAGAAGGGGGTCCTAGCAGATGTGCAGTATGGTTTTAGACCTAAAAGGAGTACTATAGATCAAGGCTTGAATTTGTATTTATTAATAGAGAAATACACGAAGGCAAAGGAGGGTTCCATGTATCTGGGGTTCATGGACCTCTCGTCAGCCTTTGATCTTGTAAATCGATCTAAATTATGGAAAATCTTACTTGACATGGGACTGGACAAGGCTCTTGTTAACCTCTTAGTAGATTTACATACTGACCTAACAGCTTCTGTTAGAGTTACTACTGCGGGGCGATGCACCAGCCACTTTAACTCAGAAAGGGGAGTCAGGCAGGGGTGCATTCTGGCTCCCCTTCTTTTTACTATTTATATAAATGCCTTGGAATCTACACTAGAAGATGCTACCCAGGACACCCCACGGATAGGAGAACTCGGTATTCCGGTTCTCCTATACGCGGACGATGCTGTCCTGCTTTCTCGTACTGGTGTTGGTCTTCAACGATTATTGGACGCCTTTGAGGTTTTTATGACTTCCTTGGATTTAAAGATCAACGTTAAAAATTCCCAGATTATGATCATGGGTAAGGGTAATAAAAATAAACTCCCCAAAACTTTTACTTGTGGGAGGCAAGAATTGTGTAGAGTAGCAATATTTCCATACTTAGGGATCACTTTCGATGAGAAAGGCTCCTGGGGCCCCCAGATAAAAAATAGAAATGTTGCCCTTGCAAAGTCGTCCTCTGCTCTTCGGGGTTTTATGAACAAACTCGGGGTGAGGCCAATTGTTAGTTTGCTAAAAATTTATGAAGCAAAATGCCTTGCAATAGCAACGTATGGAAGTGCGATATGGGGCTATTGCTCTATGGAAAGTATACAGATCACGGAAAATAAATTTCTAAGATCGGTTCTCTCTCTCCCACAGTCTACTTCCACACACATTGTCCATACTGAATTGGGTGTGGGCTACATTTCAGACTTGATCAAACTGGCCCCCGTTCTAGCCTGGCTAAAGATCTGGCTGAATCAAGAAATTCCGCTCAACCACTCCATATTAAAAGATTGCCTGCAGCTGGATAAAGTAAATAAAATAGCGTGGCTAGTTTATATCAAAAATTGTTTTGTTAGATTAGGGAGAGCGGATCTTTATTATTCCCCGGAATCAATAACTGTTAAAGATATTGGACTAATTAAAAGCATGATGAAAGATCTGTTATGTCTAGAAAGAGAACAAGTTGAATATGAGAAACCATCGGTGCGGGCCAGTATCCTTTTGAGTACTTATGTGGGCCCTGAATTATATTTGTCCATTGTAAATCAACCCTTTCACCGGTTTCTACTCACACGCTTTCGGTTTAACCTGATCCATCTAACTCTTGGCCATTTTCAAACCTGGTCTCCTCCGGAAAAAGGAACGCTGTGTAATTGTGATAATTTTTCGATCCAGAATACAATGCATTTTCTGTTATTCTGTGACCATTACGCGGCCTTAAGAAAGAAATATTTGTTCCCAATTTTAAAGGAGGAGGGGTTTATACAGGTCAAACCTGCCCTCTTGTTCTTACAGTTATTACAGACCCCTAGGATTATGTTCCATGTTGCTAGTTTTTTAGTGGGAGCTGTTAGGGTTAAGAAAAAGAAGTTCGCCATCAATCCGATTATTTTATTGTAATGAATTGAGTGATTAATTAACTTTTTATAGGAAATGTAATTTCTGCGAATCTGGGAGAATATTAATGTTTTACGTTAAATGATGTTTTTAGGATGTTTTACTTTACTGACCCCCCTTTTTTGAACATTGTAGATAATATAAATTGTTGATTGCCTGTAATATTTGATTGAACTTTTTTTCTTTTTTTATGCCTTTTTATGATATTTATTTATCGAAATAAAGTACTTTGACTGACTGACTTGGCTAACCATTGCAATTGAGCGGCCAGGTAATAAAGTTCAAAATCAGTTGCTCCCAGAGTATTTGTAGTTTGTGTAGGGCTACTTCTGTCTTGCTACTCTACCATATAATTTCAATCAGTGTTGATCACTGCTCCTTTTGGGGTCATAGAACCAATATGTTTATGAAGTAATAGAAAATGAGTAGTAGCATCACCATTTTAGATAATGCCACTTTTAAAACCAAGAGGATGATTTGCAGCTAGAAAGACACAGTATACCTAAGATCTGGTCATATTAGTTGCTATCACATCCTTTTCTGCATAGTAGATCATGATATCCCGGTACGTACATTTACTGCAGTGATGTTCTCTAAGATAACTGCTGTTCCCCTTATATTTAGGGTTTCCATGGAAACAGGCAAGATTTGCCCCAGTTCACAGTAAATACTGAAAAGAAGCCAAATGTGTCAAATGTGTTTCCTGACCAGCAAAGGCCAGTGATTTCATTGCCAAAGTGAAAAAATGAGTGATAACTGAAAGCCCTACTGGGTCCCACTATTGAGAATGGATTATGTGACCCATGCAGACCCATGCAGTTGGGTCCATATATTCGTGTTTGAACCATTTCAATATTTTGGGTCCAGAAGTCATGGAGGGCAGCACTGTGCATAAATAGTCCCATAGCAGCGTATCAAAGTCCTTCTTTTTCTTCAATAATACCACTAAAGGCAATGCGAAAACACCTGCCTCTTTCTCTATTAAATGAACAAGCTCCTCAAAACAGGAGTGTGTTAAGACATGCTCGAAGACTAAGCAGAGGGCTTACCACATGGTATTATACAGTACTAACGGGTATTGGCCTGCTCGTGGCCCCTTCCCCCTACACAATCATCCTCCCCCACCCACCGCTAGTTGCGCAAGCTAAGTGCTGGGGGTTTAGGAGACTTCTGCATGGATAGTATTCACTGTACAGTAAGTTTAAAGATGAGGGAACAGCATCACGGTAGATAAGTTCACAGATGAGATAGCGTGGATGAATGAGGGGGGGCCCCGTGCTAAAGTGTGTCGTAGTTAACAAACATTTTGTATTCCTGTTATGATTCAGACACTCCTACTTCTGCAGTTTTCGCAACTGGTGTTACATGTAGATTTGAATGTCATTGTACTTAACTCAAAATCTAATAAAATGGTTAAGAAAAGATAGTGGGTGTTCCGTTCATCAACAAAACCCCTTTGGTCCTGGTGGGCCCGCACTATTAACAATGCCATTATTCTGGAGCCAATATATTTCCTGGGATTTTGTAATTTGCGTTTAGCGTCAACATCCAGCATTAAACTAACTTAACCCATGTTCAGAATCTACTGATATTAATGTTTGAATACTATGTCAGTGGTCTTTCACACCAAAGACAACTCAAATTTCCTGGACAGATTGAAGGATGCTGGTGTATTTCATCACATTGTGGCACTAGCTTTATTTATTCTTAAGTAACAAACAACAGGCTGTAGGAATAGCCCATTACAGATCTGTCTTTCAGGATGCAAATACCGCAGACCCTCATCTACCCTCCGTTTTTTAAAGTATGTATTTCAACCCTTTTTCCAACGTATTTGTCCATCGGCGTGCAACAGCACATCAGTGGTACTGACTTCCAGCTTCCATTTAGGAAAAGAGCATCATTTGTGGACTCAAGCCGGCTAAATCACCATAAGCAAACAGATAACGCTTCACAAATTATAAATGAAAGCATAACACACAGTGGTGTATTGGTGTATCCCATGGTGCATCCCCAGTACAAATCTGGCTTCGAATTGCTATGGATGCCTGCCCTCTTCTTTTACCCTTAGGAAAGAGTCTGCAGACTTGATCATATCCATGGAATAAATGTCAATTCTCCATAAAAGCTATGCATCCTAGAGGTGAAAAAAAACACACAGCCCGACCAGCAAAGGTATTGCAAGGTTTACGTATTGTTCCTCCACCCATTGCCCATTAGCAATCTCCGGATGGGTTGGAGGAAGGGAAATGAGATGAATATTATGAAAATAAATTTGACTTCATGGGCCCAATTTACATTGACTAATGGCTGCTCAGTTCATCATCCCTGAGACCAGGAGGAGTAAAGTGAATGTAAGGGGTACAAACCGTCATGCCAGTGGTAGCAGCTCACATTCCCGCCTTTAAATAATTGGCGTTCGTGGTCCATGGCCACCCATGCCCCAATGTAACCAATACAATTGTTTTCTGTCTTAGGGTAATGAATAGAATGAATCTTTTATATAACGTACAGGTCAATTTGGTGTTACTGAATTTGCTTATGGACTACACTACGTTTTATCTACCAGATTATATGGATACTCCAGCATTTGCAGAATTCAGCATTCATCCCAGTCCTGTGGCTAATTCCTTTTGCTGTGTCCCCAAAAGCAGAGGATGTGGGCAAAGGGATACTTGGGAAATAAATCAGGAGTATGTGTGACACCACCTGTGTTTTCTTGATAAGCATCTTGGTATGGAATTGAGCAAGTTAATCAGCTACAACTGCAACTGCAAAATAGAAATTATGTATTAAAAAATGGTGACCTTTGAGAAATGGATGTAGAATTTGTTCAAGACTTAGTGGGATATAGTAGTAAACCTCACATAGAATCATGAATGTTGTTTTCTATAATGTAACATTATTCAAAATGTGGAATGATGTAAAAAGCTAAGCTGTTAGAGTTTGTTTTGGGTCCTGCCTGATTGAAGTTCTGGGTGATGGTCGAGTTCACCTTTCTGTTGGTGAAGGTGCCCCCAAGCAGTTTCCTTGCTCAAATATTCTTGCATTATTTTGAGAATTAACATTTCAGGTCTTCATGCTACTTTATGGGAAGTGTGCATCGCTAAAACATATTTCTTAAATCTTGCACCAGACTTCAGTGGCCCTAGTTAGAGTATCAGCTCTTCTTGCTGTTACATCTTGTATCGAAATATTTGCTCTCACAGACCACTTGTGCTTTTTGCCTGTGTCAAGACCCATCTCTCCTTACAATGATATAAAGTAGGTTTCCCACTCTGGCACCTCGTACTTGTGAGGTTGGTGGAATGTTGCTCATGGATGTAGATGATGGCAGTTTACTTTAATGAATAGTTCTTCTTCCCAGTAGACCTAAGTCTTTTTTAGTGTGTCATGGCAGTTAACTCAATCTCTTTTTCGGATTAAAACATGCCCAACCTGTGAATATGACACAGCAGTTCATGAAGACGGTTCACACTTGTAGCGTGAGCTAGAGTAGGTTGTTGCCGGTTTCTGAAGGAGTTTGTCCTGTTGTCGAGTTGTGGGTTAGAATCCATTGTGCACATCTGAGTGAGTCTTTATTGTACTTGAACTTTTTGATGCTTTTGGCAATCAAGACAAACAATCTTTTTATAGTGTTTAGTTTCAGGCAGGCTATCGACATCCATAATTTGCTAGTGGAGAGTATGAAAACTCACTGACCGTTCAATCAAAAATGCAATTAAAACAGTTGTAAAACAATAAATAATTTGATTGTGGAGAGGCTGTTCTTTAGGTAGTCAGTGTTACTGCCAGATGAGATCACTGGCTAGCGAAGTCTGTCTCTGTGTACCTGTGAATCATGATGTCATTGCTAGTTTTAGTGCTTCCAGAGATTCCATGTTGTGATGTAAGATGATAGGTGTTAAGATGGGGTACACAACAGGTCAGTATGATGTCCTCTGATCTTTCAGAGGTAATTGGGATTAGCTGGTATTTGTTGGTCGCGTACTAAGAAAACCATAGGAGCATGGCACTGCTGAAGTCTGTACGTAATGTCACGCATGAGCAGTTTGCTATTTCTTGCAAACTCTCAGGGAGAGCACTTATGTTTCTGTTTTTGTATCCCCTATTTGTCGCCATTTGTCGTATCCTCCCCAGCCCAGTAGCATGCATAAGAACACACCACACACGGAGCTCGAAATTAACGTCTTCACTCTTCAGCATACATGTGACTAACTCATGATATCCCAATAACTGTTAGGACCACACCCTGACACCTCCCATATCGATTACATAATGTCCTTCATAAGTCTGCCCCTAAGTACGGGGTCCTAACATGTACAGTTCTAAGACACTACATCTCCCCTTTGTTAAATAAAAAGACACAAACAAAAGACATGAACAAATAGCATCATCATATTTCTTTGATCAGCCTTTTGGGTGGTAGCACAGTTCGGCCAGACCGCATGGTATGAAGTAGTGGACCCCAGGGGTACAGGGTCGAATGTTTGGTCAAAGTCTTCACATGGAGCAGTTTCCTCTGAATCAGTAAGGACTAATGATCGGCGAAACAGATGCCTGAAGTGGGATGAGTCCCTTGTGATGGATTTGCGGGGACAATGCACCGTTATACTATGTCCCTTTCATGTCACAACTTTGAAATGTTCAACATCAAATGTGGGTTCTGACTTTCGCTTTTGTTTGACAAGGACCAAATCACCCTCAATGAACATGATATCCCAAGTTGGATGACGTCGGTCAGCATATACCTTCATCTGATGCTTCCGAGCAGAGTCAGTAGCATGAGTCACATCATCATGTACAGTTCGTTCAGGCGTCCACTGTGATAATTTGAATTTCATCCTCATTCCTGAACATTAGAGTGGGAGGACTCTCGCCTGTAGTGGAATGAGGGTTTGACCGATAAGCACAAATCCCTCTATTGACCACATTGAAGCACCCGTTTCAGGGTCCCCATGGATCGTTCCGTAACACAGCAGGCTTGAGGCCACAAAGGTGTACTTTTCAGATGTATGATGTTAAGACCAGCTAGAAACTCCTTGAACTCCTTGCAGTTGAATGGTGGATCACTGTCAGGCTTGAGAATGTCTGGTATGCCCCAGGCTGCAATGATGTTATCTAGCCGCTCAATGACTTTGTTGTGGGTTGTGGATGACATGTCTTCTACCAGAGGAAACCTGGAATGTTTGTCAATGATCACCCTAAGGTGATGGTCATTGGCCAAAGGCCCAGAGAAGTCAACAGCTATTTTTTCCCATGCATGTATAGGGAGATCGGACATTGTCAGGGGATGCTGACAGGGGAGACAGGCAGTTGCATAAATGGAGCTCCTTTGATTTCCTCTCCACTTTCTCATCCAAGCGAGGGAACCAAATAAGATCCCTCAAGGCCCTCTTAGTATCCACAATGCCATGACAACTTTCATTGGCAAGTTCAATCATTTGCTCAATCGCTGTCTCAAACTCACAAATATGACAATCCAGGTTCCCCTTAGCACAATCCCTTCTTTTGCATCTTGGACACTGCAGTAGTTTTCAAATTCAACATTGTCAATTAAGGGTCAAACACTCCTTCTCCAGGACTGGGTTGCAATAATGCCTTTGAGGGCACACATATCCTTATGAGCATTGGTAGCGGCAATGATCTGTTCAATGGGCAGAGCTGTAGGCATGCTGGACTTTATAATAAAGTTGATGTACTCCTCAGCAGTTTCAATATTGAACTGTGCCGCTGTAAAGGCACTCTTGAGAAATAATCAGCAGGGTTTTGATTTTGAAGAAACAGTAAACTGCTCCTGCATGCCATGTGTGCCTAAGCCGAAATGAAGAAAACTGCAGTTGGCGTGTGTGGAGTGCAAGCACCGCTCCAGGCCGTTAGAGGCCTCATGGGGAATTTGAAGACTTGTCAAGGCATTGTAAAAGACCACCAAGACTTGCCAGCCAGGCGGAAAAACAAGAAGGTGCCACACCACAACACCGAGCCATCAATCATACACCTGGCCTGTGTACAATTGTATAGTTGTACTCTTGTAGATGCAACCCCCTACTCTTGATGCGAGGAGGCATCTTGGCTTTTAGATTACCAAAAATGGTACCGCCTGGTGATCAGTGATGATCATGAAATAATTTCCATACGGAAACTACCAGACTCCCCTTTTCCATCTGGGAATAGGCATGTTCTGTTTCATGCAAACTCTGACTGGCGTATGTCACAATGTGTCTCTGAGTACTCAGACGTCCACTATGCTGAGCAAGCATTGCACCCAACCCCACTGGGCTCTCATTAACAGTGATCTCAGTGTGCAATTTAAGATCAAAGTAAACAATCTCAATCACATTTTCAATTGCATGTTTTATATTCTTGAAACTTAGGCCACATTCAGGTTTGTGAAACTGCAATCACATTCAGCCGACCATCAGAACTAGACATTTCACTTTGTAAGGGCTCACAAAGGGACACTCACTGTGGCAAAGTCACAAATGTATCTCAAATAATAACTGGCATGCCCAAGAATGACTGTACCATGGTGTACCATTGTGACATCTTGTGGAGGGCTGGTGGCTGATAGTGCTTGTTGTAGGAAAATGCCACTGTTGGCATGATTACCCCTAACTTTTTGCCTTTTATTGATGCTAGTTATGATTGAAAGTGTGCTGGGACCCTGCTAACCAGGCCCCAGCACCAGTGTTCTTTCCCTCCACAATTAGCACAGTCCTAGCACACAGATAAGTCCCTTGTAAATGGTACCCCTTGTACCAAGGGCCCTGTGGCCAGGGAAGGTCTCTAAGGGCTGCAGCATGTACCCTAAGGTGTCCTGAGCTGAGGTGACCCCTGCCTTATGAAATCCTCCATCTTGCTTTGGAGGATTCCCCCCAATAGGATTAGGGATGTGCCCACCCCCACAGGGAGGACAGCAGCTCTGTCCAAACAGCAACAAAGAAACCATCTTTAAAAGGACTCCAGCCTCACCCCGGAAGCGTGAGTCCCCAACACTCTGAACCCGACGCCCCGGCTCGTGTCCAGAAAAACCAACACTGCAGAGAGGACCCCAAGGCGACTCCAACGACGCGGATACCCGGAGATGACCTCCCTGCACCCCCACGGCGACGCCTGCAGAGAGAATCCAGAGGCTCCCCCTGACGCGACTGCCCGGTAACAAAGACCTCGACACCTGGAAGAAGCACTGCACCTGCAGCCCCCAGGCCCGAGAGAAACCAACTACCAGTGCAGGAGTGACCAGCAGGCAGCCCTTATCCTTGGCCAGTCGGTGGTTGGCCCATGAAGCCCCCCTGTGCCCTGCCTGCATTGCCAGAGTGACCCCCGGATCCCTCCATTGATTTCAACCTAAAACCTGACACCTACTTCACACACTGCACCCGGCCGCGTCTGTGCCTCTGAGGGTATATTTTGTGTGCCTGTTTGTGACTCCCCCAGTGCTCTACAAAACCCCCCTGGTCTGCTCCCCGAGGACGCAGGTACTTACCTGCTAGCAGACTTGAACCGGAGTACGCCACGTCTCCATAGGCACCAATGTTATTTGGGCCCTACTTTGACCTCTGCACGTGACCGGCCGTGTGTTGCTGGTGCTGGGTGTTTGGGTTTACCTTGAACCCCCAATGGTGGGCTGCCTATGTCCCCGAGACTGAACTTATAAGTGCTTTACTTACCTGGAAAACTAACCAATACTTACCTCCCCCAGGAACTGTTGATTTTTGCAGTGTCCACTTTTAAAATAGCTGATTGCCATTTTTGCCAAAACTGTGTACATTACTGTTTTAATTCAAAGTTCCATATTTACCTATGCCAAGTACCTTACAATTTATGTACTTACTTGAATTCTGAATATTGTGGTTCTAAACTAAATTAAGAAAATAATATTTTTCTATATAAAAACCTATTGGCCTGGAGTTAAGTCTTTGAGTGTGTTTTCTCATTTATTGCCAGTGTATGTACAACAAATGCTTAACACTACCCTCTGATAAGCCTACTGCTCGACCACACTACCACAAAATAGAGCATTAGTATCATCTAATTTTGTCATTATCACCCTCTAAAGGGAACCTTTGGACTCTGTGCACACTATCTCTCACTTTGAGATAGTATATACAGAGCCAACTTCCTACACTTGTTCTTTGTCAGAATCAGGCCTCCATCAGAAAGTACATGTCCAAAAAACTTGAGCAATGTTTTGTGAAATTCACACTTTTCAGGATATAAGGTGAGGCCTGCATCTGTAAGTAATTGACACACTTGTTTGAGTGCCTTATCATGCTCCTTCCGCATTGTACCAAATACCAGTAGATCATCACTGTAACTGAAGGCATTTTTCACAGGCTGAATATTCTTATGTATGACATCTTGGAATATTTCTGCAGCAGAGGACACTCCAAAGTTTAATCTTTATTATCTAAATAAACCAAAATGAGTTGAAAAATTGGTAATGTACTTGCAGTTTTCCTTCAATTCAAGCTGATGGAACCTTGTTCAGATCAAGACAGGAGAAAACTTTGGCTCCATTTAACTGCATTGTCATATCCACAATGTGCAGGTGAGGATTTCTCTCGCTCTCTAAATTGCTTTGTTGATTTTGCACATATCCACGCAGATGAGCACTACACCTCCACTGTCCTTTTTCTGCACTACACGATGGGTGACCTCCTATGGAACGGGACCAGTAGAATGCTCAATGATGTCATGTTTCAGCAAAGCTTCTATCTCCTTCTCAACTGCTCCTTATTGGTGAAATTCTATCCTGTGATGTCGTTGTGCAACAGGCCTGACGTCTTCATTAATGTGAAGTTGCACCTTCATCTTTTTGAGCCTCCTTAGACCATGAAACAGTGATAGGAATTGACTCACAATTTCAAGCTGTGTATTTAATTTGTAATTGATAGATGTCAGCCCCATGTCACCAGAAGTTGTAAACCTAAGTAGACATTCACTTGATGGAGTACCTTTAAGAAGCGACAAGGCCCACTCATGCATTTCATTCCCCTTTATCTGTGATCATCGCACATTCACCCTATTCACTGTCCCTTGACAGTGATGTCAAAGAACTCCTTGCACAATGAACTTGATGGTGATTGACTTTGTTTAGTTTCAACCTGTCACAGTTTAGGTCTTTTTTGTGGGTGCAGCAAGACTGTTTCTGGAACATTCTGACATCCATCTTCCCCTCCTGCCATGACGCACTTGGGTTTTTCTTCGCTTTACAAATGGTTATAAAGTGGTTCTCCTTTACGCACCCTTTGCACGTTTGTCCAATGGCTGGCCATTTATTCATGTGTGGAAGTGGAAATGAAAATCCACATCGGAAACACAAGGATGTCAACGTATGGACAGCTGCTTTGCGCTGTTGTCTACTCTTCATGACCAGTGCAGATACAACTTTTGCTATACCCCCTCCCATGTCAGCGGCTTGCTGATCAGCTCATTTCTCAGCTTTAGCAGCCATCAGTACCTTTTCTAGACTGAAGGTCTATCCCAACATGGGTCTTCTGAATGAGTCCGATAAACAACAATCAATGACTCTGAGGCACATAGCCTTTTGGTTATTAAATTCATTGAATTTGCAGTGTTTGATGAGCACATCCAGTCTTTCAACCAACTCATCCATAGTTTAACCAACTTGTTTCACTTCATTGAAAGTGTACCTTTCATAGTCAACATTTGGCATTGGGCTGAAATTGGCTCCTAATGCTTCTTTGATTTGACTGGAAGACATTGGGGGTCATTCTGACTCCCGCCGGCCGCGGTAACCGCAGGGCCGGCGGGAGCCGCCAGAATACCGCTGCGCGGTCAGAAGACCGCCGCGGTTATTCTGAGTTTCCCGCTGGGCGGGCGGGCGACCGCCAGAAGGCCGCCCGCCCGCCCAGCGGGAAACCCCCTTCCACGAGGATGCCGGCTCCGAATGGAGCCGGCGGAGTGGAAAGAGTGCAACGGGTGCAGTTGCACCCGTCGCGATTTTCAGTGTCTGCATGGCAGACACTGAAAATCTTGGTGGGGCCCTGTTACGGGGGCCCCTGCAGTGCCCATTGGCATGCCATTGGCATGGGCACTGCAGGGGCCCCCAGGGGCCCCACGTCACCCCTTACCGCCAGGAACAGGATGGCGGTAAGGGGGTAGGAATCCCCATGGCGGCGCAGCAAGCTGCGCCGCCGTGGAGGATTCCCCAGGGCAGCGGGAAATCGGCGGTACACCCTGTTGGCGGTGCATCCGCGGTCCCCGGCCCTGGCGGATTTTACCGCCAGGGTCGGAATGACCCCCATTGTCTCAGTCTGTGAGAGTTTCTTTATCACTTCTTTCTCTCCTTCACCAGCAAGATTCTTTAAGTATTTAATGACTTTCTAATCATTTGCTTCTTGCAGAGCATCTATGAAATCATTGAAAGTCTCGATCCATGTGGTCCATCTGGCACCAATTTTCTCTGTTTTGGTGGTGTCAAATAATGGCTGAGATTTCAGGAAAGCATCTGCTGTGTACTTCATTTTTCTCTCTTCTGGCGTTGAGAGTATATGCCGTATGTGTTGTTTGTTGTGCACCTGAATCTACACCTTTTGGAAGTATAGGCTCGGTACTTGAGTTTGGGTCACCAGACTGGCCAAGTGATTGTGCTACACTTTGTTCACTCTTGATGGTGAGTGCCTTTTCTCGCATGCTCTGGTTTTTGTTTTCATCTTTTTGTTTTGTGTGAGTCATTTCTTTATGCTATTTCAACAGCTTTCTCTTTCAGGCCCACCATGTGGCTTTGATAACTGTCGGACATATGCTCGAGCCACCTCGCTCAAGTCGAGATTCAGAATGTAGAGGATGCTACTTGCTGCATTGCGCATATCGGCCTCTCCAGCAGGTCATACCCGGCGTGTCTCATGCTTTGATTGTGCCCGTTGTGTTGCTGTTAAGTAGATCTGTATTTCTTAAACCTGGTTGTCGCTGCCATTTTATGTTGTACCTGGTTGTCACTGCCTTTAGCGTTTTCTTTGTATGATCAATGGCTCGATGATGCGGTACTGCACCTTCTTGTTTTCTCAGCCTGGCTGACAAGCCTTGGTGAGCTTTTCCAACAGACCTTCAACTTCTCCATGAGTACTCGTATGGGCTGGAGCGTTGCTTGCACTCCACATACGCCAACTGCAGTATTCTTTGTTTCGTCTTGGGCCCACATGGCAGGCATGAGCAGTTTGCTATTTCTTGCAAACTCTCAGGGAGAGCACTTATGTTTCTGTATCCCCTATTTGTCGCCAGTTGTCGCGTCCTCCCCAGCCCTGTAGCATGCATAAGAACATACCACACATGGAGCTCAGAATTAACATCTTTACTCTTCAGCATACAACATGTAACTAACTCATGAATTCCCCAAAACTGTTAGGACCACACCCTGACACCAAGCAGTTAACAGAGCATAATTAAATCTGCAGCTTAAAAAAATGAAAACAAAACCTGGCATATGCATGGCATCATGTTTTTTCCACTCTTTAGGTAGTTATAGGAAATATAGGAACTCTCTGTATTTTTCTACACATTCTGAGCTACAGCGTCTTTTTATAATTTGAACTGGAAACTTTTGTTGATATCGTTTTGCAACAAATATCTAACTGCTTTTTGGTTGAAATTTTCACTAGAGATTCTACCTTTATTTTTCATATTTGCAAACATCATATTTCTTTCAGATGGAGGAACACCACAACAAGAATTTAAGTGGTTTGTGGGAAGGGTTATGGCGTGTCCATGTATTGTAAGTAATGAAGTACCCCCTGGTGTCCATTATAAGGTTATTGCAAGTCACCTCGGAATTCCATGACCTTGTAAAAGAACTCGGCATTCAGCCTTGTTCCTCTACATGGTCATAGAACCTCTCGGAGACTTGCAATACCCTTAAAAAGTGCGGCAGGGGGTACTTTATCCCATATATTATTGTCAATGCCTTTAGCTGCTAATGGCCAAGGCACACATCCTAGAAGGAGAAGGATAATCAGGCTTAATTAGTAAGCTAGACAGTATGTTTAGGTCTGCCCTAGAGACACCTTTTTTTGCCAGTGTTTAAAAATAATACAAAAATAATAGTACATACAGGAGTGCTAGTTTCATTCCCGCACCTCCGATTATTCATATTATCCAGTATTGGATCTTTCATAAATTCACATGCTTGAATCATCCCCGTCGTCGAAGTGGGAGTCCCACGGTACATAAAATAGCAATAAATAATAAATAAAAAAAATTTGCCATAGGCTATAATGGAGTCAGAGCTTGCTCATATAGCCTATCCATGTCCTTTTGTGAAAGGACCCAAACCTGCCTGCTGTCCAATCAGGCACCAGCACCCTCTAGAACCTTCTCCAGAGAAGCTCTCTTCCTCAGATTTTCTACCGCACGTCGTGTGAAGGGAGTCTCCCTGAGCTCTGCTCAGTTTTTTCTTCTACTTCAGAGATTTTCTCTCAAGAAAGCTTCAAATATGTCAGATTCTTCTAGAAAAGGCCTTTTCCGCCCTTGCAAGACCTGTGGGAAGAAAAGGCTCCATGTGGATGACCCACATAAAGAATGTTTGTACTGTCTCTACCCACAACATCAGGTTAAGGACTGCAAGATATGTCGCACCTTCTCCACAAAGACCCTCAGAGACCGGGAGGGCAGACTCCTGACATGGTTACAGGCCAAATCCTGTACTTCAGGTGAGGAGAGTGGGTCAGAGAGGCCACATAAAAGGTCCAGATCTGAGGACCTAGGCCACATAGAGAAATCCAGAAAGAGGCAGAAATCTCATCATGGGAAGGGCTTACAGACTTCAGTCTCCTCTGAGCCTTCCTCTCCTCTTCAAAAGAAGGAGTCTTACCATCTATCTCCTTCTTCAGAGCCTTCTACTTCTGGAAAGATGACTCTGAAAATTAGAACGACGATGACACCGTCGACGACCGTGGCGACGACGACGGTACCTACATCTACCGTCTCCACTTCATCGTCGACGAGACCGTCGTCAGCGTCGACGACCTTAACATCGACGGTAAGGGGTCCGATCCCTTCTCTCCAGACTCCATCGGCACCGTCAACGACTGCCCCGTTGACTATAACCTCACCCACGTCATTCTCATCGGCGCTATCGCCATCGACGGGGTCGAAGAAACTACCGTCGACGACACTACCGTCGACGACACTACCGTCGACTAAACCATCGGCGAGACCATCGTCGGCGAGACCATCGTCGGCGAAATCATCGTCGGCGAAACCATCGTCGGCGACTCCACCGTCGACGAGACCACCGTCGACGGAAAAATCTGCATCATCCACGGCTGCATCAACTTTCACGCCATCGACAGCAGTGATGCCTAGCGGACACGTTGAGGCCATTCCTACCTCTTCCAGGTCTCCAGCTCTCCGAGCCATGGTCAGCATCAGAAGTCTACCTGCACAGGACGTTTACCCTACCGACACATCTCCAAACAAGGTGTCGGCTTTACTACCCAGTCATCTTCTTGACTGGGAGGAATCAGACGAAGGTCCTTTTGGAGATGCACATAGCCCTTCGCAGCTCCATGTCAAATATCAAGATGACGATGAAGAGAATGAGTATGAACAGTATCAACCATACTACTCTCATCGGGACCAATACTATGAAACACGGGAGCCTCAACACAGAGACACCGTAGAAATGCCTTCCTCCTTAATCCAGGATTTACAATCCATGCTTCAGGATTATAGGAGAAGGTTTCCAGCGGAAGATCAACCACCGGCGCCGGTCTCTATGGTGACGCCAGGTAATGCTCCTCCTCCAAGATCAACATCACACTCGGTGTTAGCTGCACCCCCCAGAGATGAAGGTTCCACTTCAGGGGAAGAACAAGAAGAAGGAGAAATTTCTACTCCACAACATCCTACAGAGGAATGGGATGATTACTTGGCCCCCACTCCTTCTCCACCACCTCCTCGCCCCTCTGATTCTCCGCCCGAGGACATAGGTGGTTTCCATAATCTTATGGACAGAGCCGCAGTACGTTTCCACCTACCAACATCTGTCTCCCAATTGGAATGTTTCCTGCATGATTTCAAAGAACAATCACGGAAGTCGGTACGGTCCATTCCGATTATTGATTACATTTGGAGCGAGGGCACAAAGATTATGCGGAATCCGGCTACTGTTCCTCCAGTTCCACAAAAACTGGATAAAAAATATAAGGCGACCCAAGATTCTCCGGCATTCCTTACTGGCCATCCAAAGCCTGATTCGGTCATCTCACAGGCTGCTCAAAGGCGCTCCAAAAATCCATCAACGCTAATCTCCACTCCTCCAGACAAGGAAGGTCGCAGACTGGATAATATAGGCAAAAGATTCTCCTCAATGTCTGTAATCACTGTCAGGGCAGCGAATTCATTAGCAATTTTAGGCCGATATGATCGTCAGATGTGGTCCGACATGCAACCTTTCCTGGACCTCATCCCAGAAAATAAGCAAGAAGAGGCACGAAAGATCCTACAGGAAGGTGAGCGTGCGTCGGAAGAGATTATTGACTGCGCTCTGGACATAGCCTCTACTGGTTTCCGCCAACTAGCGGGCGCCGCTGTCTTACGACGACAAGGTTGGCTCAAGGCCACATCCTTCAGACCAGAAATGCAGTCCCGAATTCTAGACATGCCTTACGATGGGGAATCTTTGTTTGGCAAACATGTGGATGACGCACTTCAAACTATTAAGACGGACACAGACACGGCCAAGTCCCTGGGTACCCTGCAGTACAGGAAGCAGCCCTTTCGAGGGGCTAGAGGGAGAGGTTTCACCTCATTTCGAGGTTCCTTTCATAGACAGTACCAGCAATCGCAGTACAGGCCTTCATACCATCAGCAGTACAGGCAATCATCGACTGCCTCCTATACCAGACAGGGAGGGAAACGAAGACAGGGGTCACAATCCAGAGATCAACCCAGAAAGCAATGATCTTCCACAGGCACCGGCTATGCTCCCTCAATGCCCGCAACATCAACAAATAGGAGCAAACATTTCCAACTTCACCCAAGAATGGAAGAAGATAACATCGGACAAGTGGGTGCTAGATATAGTGACAAGAGGTCATACCCTGGAGTTCACAGAAAAGCCACCGCTTCACCCACCAACATCAGGCAGCTCTCTCCACCTTCGTCTGCTTCAAGCGGAAGTCCTCAGCCTTCTGGCCAAAGGGGCTATAGAGGCAGTTCCTCTGCAGCAACGAGGTCTCGGATTCTACTCCCGTTTTTTCCTCATAAGGAAGAAGTCGGGAGAGTGGCGTCCTATATTAGACCTCAGGAAACAATCCTTCAGGATGATCACATTGTCAGATATCTTACACCTCTTGAATCCTGGAGATTTTATGACAACCTTAGATCTCCAAGACGCCTACTTCCACGTTCCAATACACCAAAAACATCGCAAATATCTCCGTTTTACAGTAGCCGGTGCCCATTATCAATTCAGAGTCCTGCCATTTGGCCTCAGATCAGCTCCGAGAATCTTCACGAAATGCCTTGCCCCAGTCGCAGCCTCCCTCAGAAGCAAGGGTTTCCAAGTGTTCCCTTACCTGGACGACTGGCTCATAAAAGCTCCGTCATCTCTACTAGCCTCAAAAGCCACAGATGCCTGCCTAAGACTATTCAACAGTTTGGGTCTAACAGTGAACCTACAAAAGTCAGTTGTGTTTCCCGCACGCAGAAGAGTTTTCCTGGGAGCAGAATTGGACACTATCCAAAACAAGGCATATCTTACCCTAGCAAGGCAGCAGAAACTGACCTAATTGGCTGTCACAATCTCCGCAAGAAAGTTTGTTTCAGTACGACTATTCAAATCGCTTCTGGGCATGATTTCCTCAGCCATAGTCCTAGTACCGCTGGCAAGACTCAAGATGAGACCTCTACAAGAAGAACTACAACTCCAATGGACCCAGTCGCAAGGATCCTTCGACGATTTAGTAATCATCACACCAAGGATTCGGCAGACGTTAGAATGGTGGTCCCACATCAACCACCTCTCCCACGGTCTAACCTTTCTGGCACCAATAGCAGATTTCGTTATCACCACGGACGCCTCCCTGGAAGGATGGGGAGGCCACTTACAGGACATGCGCATTCAAGGCAGATGGTCCAAGCTCCAAAAAGAGATGCACATAAATCTGTTAGAACTGGAGGCGATTCATCTTATGCTCAAAGCTTTTCTGCCACGCATCGCAGGATCATCCGTGTTAGTCAGAACAGACAGCACAACAAGCATGTTCTACATCAACAAGCAGGGAGGAACAAGATCCCTCTCCCTCTCAAGGGAAGCTCAGTCTCTCTTGAACTGGCTCACACGGAACAACGTCCGCCTCAGGGCAGAGCACCTGGCGGGGGTCAACAATGCTCTAGAGGACGCTCTCAGCAGGACAGACGACAACTGTCACGAGTGGGAACTCAACCAGACCATACTCGAGAGCATTTTTCAACGATGGGGTTGGCCGATCCTAGACCTGTTCGCCACCAACCTGAACGCCAAATGCCAGTTTTACGCCAGTCGATACCCACTCCCGGGGTCGTGGGGAAATGCTCTTTTGATAAGATGGTCCGGGATCTTTGCATACGCTTTTCCCCCCATTCCACTGATTCCCAGACTCCTCAGGAAAATGAAGACCGAAGGCTGCAAGATCATTCTCATAGCCCCCAAGTGGCCGAGGCAGTACTGGTACACGGAGCTCCTCCTCCGGTCAATAGCCAATCCAGTCCGTCTCCCTTGCAACCACAATCTTCTATCGAAGAATCAGGGTCTCATCTTACATCCCGACCCAACTTCACTGCACTTGCATGCTTGGCTCCTGAGTTCAGAGAGTTCCAAGATATGAACATCGACCAAGAATGTAGGCTCATATTATCTAAAGCGCGAGCGGAGAGCACGAATAAGACATACAAATTAAAATGGAAGAGGTTCTGTGTTTGGTGTTCTCAGAACAATTTTCACCCATTTCAAATCAATCCTGAGCAAATTCTTCCTTACCTGCTCTCCCTTTCCAAGGCTGGTCTTTCCTATGCATCAGTCAAGATTCACCTAGCAGCTATAGCCTCTTACAGACGATCGGCTAACATGCCTTCTATTGGTTCAACCAGAGTCGTCAAACAGTTTATGAAAGGGCTGTTCCGCACATTTCCTCCAGTTCGCTTACCTCCGCCAGAGTGGCACCTTAATATTGTTCTCTCCCAGCTCATGAAAGCCCCTTTTGAACCCATCCATAGAGCTGAACTCAAGTACATCACCTGGAAAGTGTCAACCTTGCTCGCTCTCACCTCTACCAGAAGAGTCAGTGATATACAAGCGTTCACTACTAAAGAACCCTTTTTAGTTTTTTCTGAGGATTTCGTTATGCTCCGAACCAATCCCAGATATATTCCCAAGGTTCCATCTTCATTCCACCTCAATGAACCAGTTATTCTACGAACCTTTTTTCCAAACCCTACTACGATAGCAGAGAGAACTCTCCATTCTTTTGACATTAAACGATGCCTAAAATTTTACCTGCAAAGTACCAAGAACATCAGGAAATCAGACCAACTCCTAGTATCTTATTCTCTGGGACGTCAGGGAACAGGAGTAACCAAGGCCACTATAGCCCGATGGATTTCTTCCACAATCCAATTTTGTCACACCAAGGCAGGAAAACCCTTGACTAGGCGTCCGAGAGCCCACTCTACAAGAGCAGTCTCCACATCGGCTGCTTTGTTTCAAGGTATTGCCCTTGAAAAAATTTGCAGGCTGCGACATGGAAAACCACACACTCCTTTACGCAGCACTATTGTTTGGAGTCATCACAAAGAACAGACTCTCTAATAGGACAAGCTGTGCTACGCCATCTGTTTCATTAAGGTGAGACCTTTCCTTAGTTATAGTCATATGGTTTAAGATGCAGATAACCATGTTTCTATTGTATTTCCTGATGAAATATCTAAAGTGTACGTATGTATGTACTTATTAATGTGTATGCAGATAGATGAATTTTATCTATATTTATATATATATATATATATATATTTATATATATATATGTATATATGCACGTACTTAGAGTATCTGTATTCCTTCGTAACTCACGCTCAGAAATGTATGAGTTTTCTATAAATGTTATTATTATTATTATTATTATGGTTATTATTAACTATAATTGAGATAGAGGGTCTTCATGCTCGCACCCTCCACCCAAGCTGGATACAATGTTTATCAACCATACTGCTGTCTATTCAGATTCAAGCATGTGAATTTATGAAAGATCCAATACTGGATAAGAAAACAAGTTACTTACCTGTAACTACAGTTATCCAGTATTGGTATCTTTCATAAATTCACATGCGACCCACCCTCCTCCCCCTTGGATGCTCAAATTCCTCTCAGGTTTTTAATTTTTCACTCTCGTGCTGGAAAATCTGAGGAAGAGAGCTTCTCTGGAGAAGGTTCTAGAGGGTGCTGGTGCCTGATTGGACAGCAGGCAGGTTTGGGTCCCTTCACAAAAGGGCATGGATAGGCTATATGAGCAAGCTCTGACTCCATTATAGCCTATGGCAAAAAATTTTTTTTTATTATTTATTGCTATTTTATGTACCGTGGGACTCCCACTTCGACGACGGGGATGATTCAAGCATGTGAATTTATGAAAGATACCAATACTGGATAACTGTAGTTACAGGTAAGTAACTTGTTTTCTTCTTGACCGCCCACGCAATCATTGGAGTGGTACACTGAGTCAATCATTAGCTTTGTTGTGAGTATCATTCATATTTTTAGTTCACTCACATATTGGTTATTCGGCATTTGGAATTTCTGGCAGTGTGTATGATGGTATTTTGCCAGTTTATGACAGTGTAGCCTTTGATTGGTCTGCAATTGTAGGAGCTCTCCTTGGGAGTTGCCTAAAGTGTACTTCTATTGCAGTGTAGTGACATTTCTGAAACATCTGGAGCTTATGTTCAAGAATATGCCCTGTTGGCTTTCCCTGGTCACTGACTTTATACTGCTGGGACACCTGAGTGTGCTTTCTGGAAATCGCAGACGCTGAGGGCAATATGTTTGGTCTGGTAGAGCTAGTATGGTATACTCAGACATCACTCTTCTCAGTTATTTACTAATATCCGATCTGCTGCTGGTCCATGCTTTCGCCGAGCTAGTGATTAAGTGAGGGGTGGGTGTTTGCGGTGAATATATGAGGGTAGGGGCCAGGCTATCAAGACTAAAAAACACAAAAAACACAAGGACAGGTCTTAGCACTGTATGTGTGTGTGGGGAGAGCACCGATGATTTGGCACCTTAACCAATGGCCATGTTGCTTCCCACTCTCAACTGAGTTTCTGTGCCGCGGGTAGAAGGGGGTTGAAGGAAGAATGGAAAGTTATGACATATTTCAGAATTTCTATGAGTCGTGCGAAGTTAAAAATGTGCCCTGTGATTAAAAAAAAACGGTCCACATGCATTATTCTGTTGACCCCACACATTTCAGAAACAGACCATGCCTATGGGATGCTGTCAGATGCAAGCACATGGGAGAAACATGAATGCAGGTAGAATTGACTCTTCACTCATGCTACTGGGTTAGAATGTGAGGTAATTGAACTCAATGACTTCCGGTTGACAGGGCTGCACCAGAACTGTTCGCCAGTCCCAATATAGGTCTCTGTTGGTAAATAAAATGAGGCAGCGGGGGTGTTTTGTGTTCACAGAGTCGTTGCAGCAAAGCTGTGACTGTTCTCTGAACTCAAACATCTCAGCACCTCCCTCAACTGCCTGGTTCAATCTCATTTTAGCTCCATCATGCTAGTACCACGATTGTTGGTGGCGCGGATGAGGTTGTTGCTGCTTTGACTGCAGGGAGTGAGAAGTTAGTAAGAATCAATGGAGCCAAGTGAGTGTGATACTGCTGTTTGAATGGCCTTAATGTACACAGTACTGTGAACCGCTCTGAAGATTGGCACATTGGGACTGGCCCAGTTTGCCCATGCCAAAGGGTTACCCTGAGAACAACCTGGGAATTATTAGGAGTGGGGAGAGCATTAACAAGGCAAAGATTTTTGATGTTCTTAAGACAGCATTCTTGACTTGGGTTCTGTATTAGTGCTTCTAAGAATGCGAGAAGTCAGTGAAAGAGGTTTCTCTTCCCTATCTAGGGCATGTAGCAGAATATCTCCTCAGTGAGACTGAGGTAAAGTCGGAAGCCAAGCTCAAATTTAAAAACATTTTACTGGATATGACTATGGGAGTAATTCCATTTGCCTATAATCTGCACCAGAAATAAACAGGACTAGTATTTTACCATCCCCAAGCTGGAATCAGAGTCAAGGGCATCTTCAGGCATCTTAACACTCCTGCCATCAAGGAAGCATGCTGAGCTCAGCTTTAAACATTTTTACAAACATTATTGGCAGTAGACGATATTGCCTAATTAAAACCAAGTCAGACTGTGGGAATGGATTGAACAGACAAATTAAAGATCCCGCTAAATTAAATTAAATAAGTATACTGCCTCCAATGTACTGCACTACCCATGTATAGGACATCAAAGGAAATGTTCAAGGTACACATTAATAAAAAATAAACTGAGGAGGTAATTTAGATCTCACCCGCCAGCTCAGTGGAGGGCATGGCCTTCAGAAGAGTGCCTACAGCATTATGAGATTTCCACTCATTGATCTCAGTGCCTCTGTAGATGAACAAGTGTGGTGGTTTCAGTTTGCAAAGTCGGAACCCCGATGTTTCGGCCCCACTCAGCAATCTTTGTTGTTTTTTCAGAAGCAAACTCCCAAAGAGGAGGGTGTGATATTGTTTCTGAAAAACAAAAATCAAATGGCCGTGAAGCACAGGGTGTTATGTTCCAGCAACTGGGTGTCATTTGTGTTGTTCCCTGTTTGGAACCTGAAAAGGAAAAATGTACTCTGATGCGACCGCCCTGAATAGGACGTAGCTTCTGACACCTGGTGGTGGACCTGGTCTGGAACCAGGTGCTTCGACCGCCTCTAAAGAAACGGATGAACTGTGAATTCGGTGGAGCGGAAGCTGCGCCTGTTTATGATGGGCTGTCAGTCCTCCAAACTGTGGATGAGGCCCTGAGGGCTGCAGATCCGGGCAAACTAAAGCCAGCATAAGGCACGTATTAATGAACTCTCAGAATGAATACGGAACACTGACATACAATTACAACCTCATTTATTTTTAAATAATATCAGTAACCTTAACCCATCATCAAACTCTTAAAGGCATGATTGGTAAAGACAATGTAGCAGCACACAAAAGATGCTCTCGAATTGGAAATGTCTAACCTTGTCATAATTGTTTGGATGAAATATTTTCTGAATGTTGAAGAAAATATGTTTACTGAACTGTAAAAGGCTCCTTTTAATTGTATGACTGATTATATCACTGCATGTGGCTGATTAACTGCGCCGAGCGGAGAGGAGTCTACAGTTGGAAGCCATCAGCAAAACAAAACCACAAAATGGTCATTACTGCAACACTAAAAGCCTAAGCATGGAGCTGGAGGCCTCACATTGACTTTTACACATCTTCAAAGTGAAGTGAAACTAAACAAATAAGATGATCATCTGCGGTTGTGAAACATACATTTATTTCTGTTTATTATATCTGTTGCCTTTCAGTGCTAAATTAATCACTGTCTGCAAACCACTGGTCTTCTGAGTGCTTCAAACGAGTCCATTGTTCATCCCGCCTCATCCAGTCTATACAAGCTGTGGCTGTCTTTGCTTTTGTTAAGGAGTGACATACCACATTTGATTTTGAATATTTCATTGAGGACCTTGCCTATGAACAATTGATGTTAATTGTATAAGCATTTACAAAGCATGCTGTTTATTTCTCAAAATAATTAAGTAAAGGGTTGAGTATTTTACAAATAAATTTATAAAAGAAACCCACTGGGCCTCAGTTATGCTATTTCTCTCAGTAGACCTTCGAGTAGTTTGAGGGTGGAGATATCAGAAGGATAAATATAGGTTTGATTGCTTTATTAGACTAGTGTGCTCCATTATTGGTTCTCCTTAGCTCTATTTCTGTATTTACTCTTTTAGGTCTGTATCATTGTCAGGGAAATGTGAACATGTAGGTTTCTCTTACCTTAAGCAAAATTAAAAGTTTTTCTTTTGGTTGTCCAACACTTACAAAACTTTTTCTAGGTCTTGTTTGGAATTATGTACTACCGTTTTAGTCACTTTTGATGTGTTGTTTAACTGCTCGTTATGGGTCCTGTTTAACCTTTCAGTTATTGATGTTAGTTCATTGATTTTTGGATTGTATGATATTGTACTGCAGCAATTATATAGTGCTTATATACTGCTTACTCCCCAATGTGGGGCTCTGAAGCAATTGCCACAAAAGTAGCACGCTACACCATATAGGGTGTTTGGTATGTGACTTGAAGGATGTTGTTTTTGTTTTGATCCTATATGGGAATTGTTTACATATTGTCATGATGACAACCAAGGTGAGATTATTGTGTTATGGGACTCAGCTGTAGCAGTGTGTTGGATGATGATGTGTAAGAGACAGGTGCACAGTTTTATGGTTTTCAGCTTGCCGGTAGTTTTGAATAGCTCTGTAGGTCCCTTTATAGTAATTCATATGATATAGTCTACTTAGCTGGATATTGCACTGAATTGACCAATCTGAGATTTTGTGTATAGTTGTAGACCTGGGCTGGCGTGGTTGGAGGGAAAGAGAAGTGGGGCGATATTTTGGGGTAGACATGTTTTTATCATCCAATATCAGATTGTCTTTGTGAGATGTAAAGAAGTGGTCAGATTGTATAGATATGTGGGACTTCCAGTGAATGGTCTATATTGAAGTCATCCAAATTGACCAGTAATGTCTGATAGATGTTTGCACTTATTCCATGCCTGTTTATTTAGTGGTTTGTTTTTTGTGGGCTGGAGAGTGTTGGACAACCCTCATAGCGAATGAATTTAAGCGCTATAAGTTATAATTTGTTGCTGAATGCTGTGCATTATGGTTTTGGTATTGTTGTGGGCCATAATTGTTATATATAGAAGTGCATAACTATATAATGCCACAGCAAACTATAGGCCAGCCCTTTTTTGGTTCCCTCCATAATGAAAAGTTTGTTTGTTGAGTTCTTTAGAATTTGTGGAATGTAAGCTAGGATTGCACTTGAGGGAGCTGCTGTTTACTAGGCTCTGTTGCTGGGATGCAGATGCTGAAGATATCTAGAAAACAGTCAAGTCTTCAACTGTCTTCAGTAGTGTATATGCTCATGGACACTTATAATGCTTGCTGGTACTGAGTTCCATAGCTTATTGGCTTGTACTGAGGAAGCAGTGCCTCCTATGGAATTCTTATGGTAAAGTTGTGTTAGTCCTGGCATCCTTGCTGTGGTATTCTGCCAAACCTTTTCCCTTCACCGCTCCTGTTTTCCTGAATTATATTTGGTTTGGCATTAGAACCGCTTACCAGTGCTAAAGTGCTTGTGCTCCCTTTAAACATGGTAAAATTGACCTACACTTGATTGGCACATTTAATTTACTTAAAAGTCCCTAGTATATGGTACTATGTGCATCCAGAGCACATCAATTAAAATATACTAGTGGGCCTGCAGCACTTATTGTGCCGCTCACTAATGTAGCACTTTTTTTAAATGACTATTTATGAGAGTATTAAATGGTGTAAGTTCTGGGGGCAATAAAGATTACTACATTTTCAGGTATTATGAATGTAACTAAGTTGGGGAGAACCAAGGATATAGAATTCAGTCACAGATTTGAAAATTAACCATTGAAATTAACATAAAATGGCAGTATTCGAAGGTTGATACCTGTGAATACTGAAACCTACTGAATACTGAAAAATAAGAAACCTAAAAAAACATTTAAAACCCCTACCAGAAAGCAATTTCACCTTAAAATGTTTTATAACAACTTATCTTGAACATTATTTTGTTTTTAAACTTAAAGGGACATGTTTTAAGGCTTCAAAAATGACCACCTGTCACACGTGTGGGCCAGGTTTTAAATTTTTGTTGAACTTTTTCTTTTATAGTGGACCATCAAACACAGGTTTGACCAGTAACTACATAATGTCCTTAGAAAGAGACCTGATTATGGAGGAGAAACCGCAAAACTTGGATACCAAGATGGTTGAGACACCGTGGTCGCAAGACTTCATCTTCCTCTGCTTTCCTCTCTCTTTTCCCACTCTCTGTTGGAAGATGAGGAAAGGAATTTATTCATTTATGTATTCCCTCCGTGGCAGTCACCTTCATTAATACTACCCTTTGTGGACTGAGCAGTGCAACTCTTTGGGTTATAGGTAGACCAGCAGTAGGACGAGGGGCAAGGCATGGGTGTTTGCACCTTTTATTTACTGACACTTTGGCACTCTTTCTTGTGTCCATATATCTGAGTGCTCTTGTGATTCAGAGGGGGGATATCTGGGTGTGGGGTAGGATGTTTGAAATCGTTAATGATGGAGCCAACCTTGAAGTTAGAACAAAATGTGACCTTCAAATGATGACAGGGTTTCCCACATCTCATCCTTTGTTTAAAGCCTGTTATTTTATTTATACTTGGAGGGATCCGGAAGCCTGGAATTACCTCTGCCAGAAAACAGAAGATCTAGGGATAGTGTCTTAAACACCCCTTTGCTTATATTTAATGTGTGTATGTAAGACCCTGCTAGGCAAGGAAATTGAGGCTAAGAGACTTCTGGCTATAAAGCAATTGGGAGCATCCATCAACATTTCCTCGGCTGTACACTTCTGCCCTGTGTTGCATTGTATTTGTACCTCCAATGTGACAGCACTGAGTCTTTCTATTGTACCAAAATCAATAAAACATGTTTATTAAAAAAACTCATTGACTGATTTGGCAGTAGCCAACTAGAGATCTGCTTCAAGCGATTACCACATGCTTCTCTCATTTAGTGTTACGGTGGCACAGGAAACACAGACACTTGAGGCACCACAGCATGCTTTGGTAGTCTTTTTCTGAGTTGGACCAGGAGCCACAGTGATATATCCTACAAACCTCCCTTGTGAGAGGGCCCTGTAGTCTGTAAGAGTCCTAAAAATTGTTACTGGACTCTCCTTCAAACGTCTGTAGAAGGATACAGTATCCTGGTTGTGAAGGATTAACCATTATGGAACCAGCGAGGAGTTGAAGAACAGCTCGTTTCTAAACATGTCTAAAAATGGAAATCTCTAAACGAAGCAGAGATTGGTAGTGTTATTCAAGAGCTCCTGACTAACTCAAATATTTGAGGCAAACAGATAGTATGTAGTTAAGGGCCTTGAAAGTAATCCATTACAGTTTAAATTGAAGAGTGGAAAAAGTCAGTAACATAAAATAAAGTTCTGTGTAACATGAGCACATTTCTTTGCATACATCGCTAAAGATCCAGGTGCATAAAAACACAGTTGGGGTGCCTGTAGCTGTAGCAAAGGACATAAAGAGGCCCAATGCCATATTTGTCACTACAGTGACCAAGACTGATTCCCATCAGACTTGTTGGCATGAATGGTGGGGAGGTAAGTTACCCCTCATACCTTTTCGCTCAGCACCATGCGTCTTAGTAGTCATAACTTTCACTTGCCATACATACACTTTATCCTCTTATTAGATTACCTATGAGTGATCTCATGCTTTTGCTCTTGCATATAAACTTTTGCTACCGGTAAGCCCATAACACTTTTGATATTTCCGGGGCTTTTCATTTTGGTCTCTTATCTTGTCCTCTGACATCTGTGTGTCACTACTCTGGTGCTCTGAGGTTTCTGATCTATTTATGGTCAGTTGTATGTCATGGACAACTCAAGCAGTTCCACTTCAGACTGCATTTTACCTTTTGTTTTTTTCTGTTCACGGTGTACTCATTTATCTATTTTAGCATTAACATCTACAATGGACTCCTAGGGGTATGATATCTACTAAGATTATGTTAGTTTACTTATGGAAATGTATGTTTTAACCGCCATCCTGCCCCAATGTTTGTCTTGTGAATTCTCTGACT
The DNA here is from genome assembly GCF_031143425.1 of Pleurodeles waltl. NCBI lineage: Eukaryota > Metazoa > Chordata > Amphibia > Caudata > Salamandridae > Pleurodeles > Pleurodeles waltl. Next base: position 983,291,499 of record NC_090437.1, read on the forward strand.
GGCAACCTCTATGTTGAATATTTGGCTTCTCATCTGGACTCACGCTGGTATACCGGTCATGTACAACTTATTGGACAAACAATTATGCTTTATTCCATGTTTGCGATTTATATGCATATTTTCTTTCCTATTGACATATTACGCTTTTGATAAATTCTACCTTGGATGTGGTGATAACGATTTCGTTTTCATGATGTACATACTTATATTTTTCATTATTTCTTTTCCTTTTTTTCTACCTTACCCTTTAGGGTTATTTGTCTTTCTTTGATCTACGTATTCTTAAATTGTGGTGTGCTTAGGGTGTTTTCACTTTTCATTTGTTTTTTTGTTTTTTTCTGTATGGCTATTACATATGCTTTGGCTATTTGGCCTCTAATGTGTAATGAGCCTTGAAAAAGCCTCAGGCTTGCTAGCCATCATTGGGCGAAACACGTGTTGGCTGTATGGTTATCTCACAAAAGTGGCATAGCATGATTTAGGAATGCTTTCACAAGCTTGCAACTAGAAATAAAGATGGGAATTAATGCATGAATCGCATCCTGATGTCTATAGTTATTATTGGATCAACCAAAGAGAGAAAAAAATTAAATTGTCAGCTCTGTCCTTTAATATTGAAATGTATGGCCTTTGAATAAGTAGGGGGTACCCCATCTCCCAGGACATCCTGACTTTTTTTAATTACCCATTTAGGGTGGGCAATGTCAGAGACTTTTACCCCAGCTTCTCAGCAGTAACTCGGCATGAATGGTGCTCTGTAGGTACATCGGGTCTAAGGTGACAAATGGTCAATGATAGCAAGACCAAGTAGCATTACAGCCCATTGTAAGTCTGCTTTCATAGCTTGCAGTTGTCTGCGACAAGAGGCAATTTGGTATAGTAGCCATTACAAATTACTGCAGTTACATTGATGTTAGGCGTGCCATTTAATATATCTGGGTATCAACCAGGAACAGACCATCAGATAAGGTAAAAACATTCAGCTTAAGGCAAAATGTGGTCTTCTTCCACAGCAGGTAAAGAACATTGTCTCCATTGCATGGCTCCTCTTTTTAACTCTCAGGTGCTAGTCGTATTTTATTAGATTTTCAACTAGCTGGGCTTTTTTTATGTAGTGGCATGATACAAGTTTACGTCTGTGAGCATTTACCCAAGCTACCCACAGTACACTGTGCTTTTCTAGAGACGCCTCCTTTAGAGAGAGAGATCTCACCTTTTTAAATCTAGTAAACTAGAATACCTAGGGTGCCTGGATTTATTTTGATTATTAAAAGAATATTTTTTCAGTGCAAAAAAGGCCATTTCGAAAAAGCTGGGGGAGGGGATAATTCATCTCAAATCAGAAATAGAGCATGAAAATGTTTAGGTAGTCCAAACAAACGGTGTGAGCAGTTCTTTTAGTCTGCAAGATAATCACTCCTTGGAAGGCTCCGTTTTAGGAAGAATATGGAAAATCTGTCAATCGTGGTAATAAAAAGGGTGACAAGAAAGTGAAAACAGGTTAATTTCTTCGTGAATGAACGACTAATAAAATAGTTTTCCCCTTGGGAGGAGGGGGGCCTTCATTCACACCTCGACCATTCCTTCACTGAAAACGGATTTATTCTTGCCCTTGACAGAAGATCTCTGACCTTTTTCACAGGTTGTGGGCCATACACTTAAAACAATTTATCAAGCGTCACTCCTAGGATTACGCCTGTCTTTGGGTGTGTATATACAACTTTTTTAAATGTATTACGCCTTTCCAAGAGCGCTGCTGGGTTGAAGTCTGTGACAGTCAAGGGTTCCCAGGAACACTCCTGGAAAACCTTTGAGTATTACTATATATGCCCGTGCGACTGCAATTTCACAAGTTTAATTATACCCAGTTTGCAATTATGCGATGCAAAAGTGGCTCAGATTAATGCAATTACATTTCATTACGTATTTTCTCCATGGGGACTAGCTTTCTCTACATCTCCACTTTAGGCGTCGGTGATGGCTCCTCCCATTTCGCAATATGGGACTGGAATCCGACCGTAGTCTGTGAGTACTCACAAGTAACTACGATTGTGGGTGTCCCCAAACCTGCATGGTATTCCTGCCCTGCAAAACCCTCTCCCTTACAGAAGATAAGCTCACAAGAAAAATCCACCTGTGAGTTAATCTTTTTATGAGTGTGAGACCACGTTTTGTGAATGTCAAAAGAGACTTTGCACGCGTAAATAAAGCTGTTTGCATCTGTAAACTGAATTTTCATACTGAAATAGCTTTGTGAGTCGGTTAATGTGAGTACCCACAAACTTTCCAGGGTATACCCCTCCAATTAAAGCAGATTTACTCATTTGTAGTATTTCACCATATGAGTGCAATATAATGTGGGTGTCCATGGATAAACCAGTACAAGGTTATGTCTTGTATTCACAAAGCATGAATGTTCACTTGTTTTGGTGTATTTACAAGTACAAACGCCGCTGTGCATTGAGCCCTGCTGCTTCGGGATTATGAGCGCAGTTGTGAAACCCCACCGGCATCCCTCGACAAGTCAGGCTGTGTGCGCTGTCTTCATTGAATTAGTTCAAAATGTATACTAGTTCTGTTGTAAAATTAGATTGTAATAATTAGTTCCTTACAGTTATTAAAACTGATATGTTTTATTCTTGTGTTGCGTAGTGGATGAACGGTATACTGTTTTATCCAGTTCGGCAGCAACCTCTGTGCAATGTTTAATTGACATAATGTATAGCTTTGCATAGCACATTCAAATTTACTTAAAAATTACCGTACAGCAGGAAGCGCTGAGAAGCAGTAACCTTTTTATAAACATACCTGTCTTTACGCAAGGAACATTGCCACTGACCACCTATCTCTTACACCAGAGCTAGCTCCCTCACTGCACCAGAGCAGATGCCTATCAAAAGCAGAGTTATCTCACTCAAAGCACAACTATCTTCATCACAAGTGGAGCTGTTTCCATCTGCAACGGAGCTATTTTGCTCACAGTAGAACTATCTTCTTGACAGAAGAGCTTTCTTCCTCACAACTGAGCTCCCCCAGAGCTGCTTCCTCACATTATATCTTTCCCCTAAAAGGTGAAGTATCTGCTGCATAGCAGAGCTCTCAACACCACAGTAGAGCTATTCCTGTGGATAGAGTTTACGGTCCTTGATTGCATCCAGTGTGGAGACTGCTTTTTAACACTATACAGTTGCACTTTATTTGGGCAGTTGGCTTCCTCTGAGTGATGAGGTTGAACAGTGAAGGCTTCCTCAAGGAAGAGAAAGGTGTTACAAATTCAAAAAATTATGGCACAGGAAATACCACTTAGTAATGTAAGTGTTTAGCCAAAAAAGAAATATATATTTTCCGTAGACAAGTAAACAGACCAATTAAGATTAGCATCTACAAAAAAAATCAGAAGGTGTTAACTACTTTTGCAGCAAAGATGTGATCCCAGCCATTTCTATTAATCTGGTGTGCTTGGCAGTGGATGTACTTTAACATTGGTCATATCTCAAATGCTGTCCTATGGGGCATGTTGAGGTCAGCTCATAGATCTTTGGAATTCTTCAGGTGTCTTGGGATGTTTTCTGGGAAGGGCTCTGGGTTTCCTCCAGGAATGCATATGTGAATACCCTCCACCAATTTCTCGAATCAGTTTAAGTTTAATTTTAGAAACCAAGCTTGATAAGTGGTTAGGCTATAACCTCAGCAAGATGGTAGCCTGTTGAGATGCCCTCAGTGCAGATTTGTCTGTCTCATTGGCCTTATACAGTTCTTCCTGGGATCATGTCAGCTGTTCTTGGCAAGTTCATTGCACCTTCTTGCTCATGTAGGTAATTAACTAGTTTCTCCTGAGCTTACAGCTTCACAGAGAAAACCCAGACTTAGGCCTAGACTTGAGAGAAAGTTCCATAGGAGTTCCATAAGAGTTCCATAAGAGGTTTTAGTCATGGTGAGATGTGTTTTCCATTGTGCACTGATGTGCAGGCTCTCTCAATATCCATGTGATCTAATTCTAATTCTAGTTTAAGGGAGGTGGTATTGATCCTCCTTTTGTGGCCAAGGCAGTAAGACAGAACTACCCAGAGATCCGACTTAGTTAACAGTTCAGGTACCCATTCAAATTTGGGAAAATGCAACTTCCTGTTGATGTCCAGTTTGTTATGAGCAGAGAGTCAGAGGTCGAATCAATTTAGATAGGTCAAGGTGGTTTTTCAATTGCAGTCCAGAAAGAGCTCTGCATCAGATCCCGCTGCCCAAGGGAACAGCAACAGGGGGTGCTAGAAAGTCCTGCAAAGATGGCCACAAGTTGATATGACTCCAGTCCCCCAAAATATCCTTTGATCCCCTCATGAAAATCAGATACCGCTGAAATAACCTTGTGGTCCTTTGGCCCTCAGGAAATGGTGCCATTCGAAAGTTGGCCCTGCGTGCGTATGGTGTGGCAGCAAAGAGACAAGAGCTAACTGCGAGGGCAGCATGGTAGAAGATCTGTGCCACAGCAGATCAAACTGAGCAGGGAGAGTGAAAAAGGTGGGTGCTGACTGCTCCCGAGGACAGGGTGACAGAAGGGGGCAGCTGCGCAGTGAGTGGTGAACGACGGGGACCTGGAGGGCCTAGATGTGGGCTTTGGGTCTGATGTGCTCGTGGTGCTGCCTGCAACTGGCCCTATGTGAAGGCCTGGAAGAACAGCCTGCCCCAGCTCCAGCAGGCTGCGCTAGACATGAATGGTCCACTTCAAGCTAAGAATTATTGCTCAAAGTGACTCATCCTTACTTTCGTCTTTGCTGGTGCAGAAGCAAAGAGGCCCCAGTTGTGGGAGTGCAGCATTGTGTGGCCCCGGGTCTCCAAGCAATTCATGGGCACTTTGCATGAGAATTAAGGTGCGAATCACCAGTTAATTAAAACAAAGACAACATATAAATAATAAACAAGGGGAGACCTGGACAATTCAGACTGCATTGTGGGTACTTTATAAACACAAGGTGCTGAGAGGATTATACTGTAAATTGGTCAAGGTGGATGATAAACAGCTCAAGTTGACATTTGAAGAGCGACACACACCGAAAACACCCTTGGGGGATGATGGCCAAGCCCTTGAGAAAGAAGTACGAGCCAAGGGAGAATTCAGAAAGAATGACATGACATTGCTTCTCCTTGACATGAAGAAAAGCTTCCAAACTATTCATTGAAAAATGTATACCTTGTCTGATTTAATGGGCAGAATAAAGGAAAGGGTGGACAAGCATTGCAAATGACTAGATATGGTAGAGTGACAAATCTCTGAGACAGAAAATGAAAACATAGAACTAAAAAAGAGAATGACATACTTACAGAAAGAGTTTGGAATAATAAAAAAAATCGGATTTTGGGGCGCAGTCATGACAGTACAGTGCAAACTCAATTTTTTGGGTCTACTAAAATCGACGAACACACAGGAGGCATGCCCCAGGACATCAAGAGGATGCTCAAAACTATGTTCAAGAATGATGCATTTTCTCTTCTGTTTATAGTGGAAGAGCATACTACTCGTTAACATCTCACCCTCTATCTGGGGTACCCACCAGGCGCATCCTTCTGAAACTTTTCAATTTTAGGGTCTATGACACATCCCTTTAGATGGCAAGGGAAAACAAGACTTAAACTTTGAAGGTTCCTCAATTAAACTTTATCCCGACTTCTCAGTCGTCATCCAGGAAGCTGTTGGGATGGGTTTGCCGGTTCCTTTTGTGAACTCTCAGGGTGCAACATGGACACAATTACCTAAGCTGGATATGTTATTATAGTGCACAAGAGGTTCAGGTGAGCTCTGTTTCATATATACTGGCCAGCTTGTATTTCCTGCACTAATTGATTCTGTGCCTTTCGTGGGGCTGGAGGATCTAGACAGTTCTAATCATGATGCTCATATGTATCTAATGTAATTCTTCAATGGAAACAGGGTCAATTGAAATAAAGCAATTGGGGGATGATTGGGACACTTCAAATTTGTCAACTGTCAGGCACTCCTGAGCTTAATTTATACTTGTTGTAATGCACTTAACAGGGGCTAAATGTTAAGGGTTTTCACTGATTATTGTCGTTTCAATGAGGGGAAGGGTGGAACATTGGGGATTTTAGGTTGTTTATTCATATACTTTTCTCTTACATGTACACAACATAATATAATTTGGGGCGGAGAGTTCAACACTATCCTCAGTGTTTATAGAGATAGGTCCGTGACAGGTAGGGGGACTATGGTTCAGTCAGCATTGGCTCTAAAAGCATCATGCAAACATATGAGTTGACAGACATATGGAAACTTATGAAAACAGATCCGCAAGACTACCCTTGCTATTCGTCAGTTCAGAATGCACATTCTCGCATTGATTATTGGCTAGTGACCGGAGATATCAGCCCAGGCACTGGGTAAGTGAAGGATCTTCCACAAACTCTCTCAGCTCGTTCTCAAGAGTTATTCATTTTTGACCCTCTTAAAATAAGACCCTGGAGATTCCTGTGCGAATTGGGCAGAGCATTTAAGGATGAGATCAGACAATGGATCGAAAAATACTAAACATGCAGCATTGGTTCCGTCTCCACAAAGTCAGTTCTTTGGGAGGCCTTCAAGGCTTATATTAGAGGGGTATGCATTTGAAAACAGAATGGAGTATTAAAAATGTGCACAACACTGTGTTGGCTAGAAGGGGGATCAAGATTCTTCAAAATAGAATATTTCATTACACACAATACCACTATGGCCCATTGGATTCATACCAAGTTATTAGAATTCAAGAGGAGACTGAGCGTGAAGTGAAATATCTGAGGAGTCATGCCATAACTAAACACTGTGGTTAAGGTGACAGACCTACTAGAACCCTGGCTATAAATTTAATTCCCAGGTGTTCTACAAGAGAGATAGTTGAGATAAGTGACAAATTGGGCATAATGTATACACGGTCCCAAGAAATTATGTTTCAGTTGACCAGTTTTTTCTTTTTACACTGTGGGTTCAACAGGTGGCGGGGGTGCTTCTTCAACAATATCTAAATGATCAACATTAGCCTAGATGGAGACCTATGAGAGAGAAACTCTAAACGAGTTGCTGAGGAAATAAAGAAGGCCAACAAGTCACTTTCAGGCAGAAAATCCCCAGCATCTGATGTTTTAACTGTGGAATTGCATAAGAAATACCCAGACATATTAGTGCTGAATTTGCTTGAGGTCTATGAGGAGGAAAGGGTGGACAGGAACCTGCAACACTCCACCAACGGGCCTCCTACCAGCCCATCTCCTTAATTTACCTGAGCGCTAAAATTATTGCCAAAGCAATAGTTAATTGATTGTATCCGCTTACGACTGGGCTAATGATAATCATGATTCATCCCTACCCGATCAAATTCCGACAACTTACATGTTTTCTTCTCTCTTCTACACCAAATAAACCCGTATGTCCCTCCTTTCTGTTAAACGTCCAAAAGGCATTTGCCTTTCTTAATTTGGCGTTCCTATTTGCAGTGCTGAGAAGGATGGGACTGGGAGATGCTATGGGGGGTGAATAGCCCTACTGTACAATGACCCTACTGCCAAGATCAGAATATACAGACAGCTTAGACCAGAAAGTGAAATTGGCAGAGGCACCCTACAGAGGTGTCCGCTGTCCCCTCTTATTTAACAGAATGTTTCCCCTCTGGTTAGGGAGTTGCACAAATTTGGAGAGTTCTCTGGACTTCAAATCAATTGGAGAAATCTGTCATAATTCCCATAATCAAGATGACAACCAGACCCTCTTTGAATACCCACTTACATGGAGGACGGAATCAGTTCGATACTTGGGCATAAAAACTCAGTGGGGCCCTCCATGGTTATTATAGAAAATTATGGACCAAACTTACTCAAACTACAAGACAAAACATCTAGATGTCAGGCTATGCCACATTTGTTGGCCGGAGAGGTTTTAAAATGATATTCCTGCCACAGTACTTTTATTTATTTTTTAATATTAATATTCCTCTAACTCGATATTTCTTTAAGCAGGTTAGACAAATACTTCTACCGTTCATTTGGGCTGTAGAAAATCTTCACATCAGATGGGAAATATTATTGCCATAGGCAGTTTCACAGTTTAAAATTTAGAATTTTACTTTGGAATAGCACAGGCCTGCTTTGCATACTATTGGTGTCAAACTGGGGGATAGCATTTTTCCTCATGTTGTATAGAAGCCTCCATAGCTGCCCCGGTGCTCAGCTTTACAAATAAACCACAGGTATGGGTGGGTCCGGTTCCGGTCATAGTTTATGCCTTGCAAAGGTTGGCATCTCTGACTGGTAAACCTAAGCTTTACTAGCCATTCCTCTCCCTATTCAGTGCTGATAGCCACGCTGGAACCAAAAGCAAAACAGCAGCTGAGAGGCTTGGGGCTGACCTGACGTGGAGACCTACGACAATCGGAAAATTTCATATCATTAGAGCAGTTTCAGGAAAAAGGTTGGCGGGTACACTTACATATTAGACTGAGGCACGCTCCCTGAACCACGCCTTCTTAAAACATTAGGATACCTCTTCACTGCAGCCTCCTCACAGGGTCTTGTGGTAAAAATGTATAACACGTTGCAAGATGAAATCCCAATTAACTGACTCTAAGACTACACTTTGGTGGGAGAAGGCCTGGGAGAGGACTGCTGCTGCCTCCAAACCTGGCTCATATCTCTTAATAGTAAGCACAGACTTGTGTGTTATACATTCTTACATCAAATATATTATACCCCAGCAATAGTGGGAGCTATGGGGCTGGAGATTGAAGCCACCAGTGGCAGATACGGGTCTGACCCAGCTGATTTCTTACTTATGGCATGGCTATGCCCACATGTTGCTGACTACTGGTTCAAAATATTCCAAAAGGATCTCTCATCACATTGAGCTTTCTCTGTGTTGGCGCTCATGGGGTTCTTAAAAAATATACCAGATTCGGAGAGATGATTCGTGGGTTTGGCCTGTCTGTTAGCTAAAAGAAGGATAGCTAGGAGATGGGGAAAGGGGCCTCTGCCCAAGGTGTCTGAGTGGTTGGCGAACTTGGTTTACTGTAATAACAACTATGGACGTTACCTATAACGTCTCCTCCCAAGGACAGGTAGAACCACTGAGGTGATACCTACTAACCATGACAGGGGAGAGCGAGAATTGAAACACCAAGGAACATGCCTGGAGAAATACAGCGGCGACAGTGCATGCTACAATATGTAGACGAGGTTCATGAAAGGGCTCCAAGCCCTTATAAATTATGGGCCTTATTTACAACTCCTGTGGTGCAGGGCAGCACAGCAAGTGACCTTGCTGTGCTGCCCTGCGCCACGGGGAAAGGGCAGAAATGTGCAAGATACAGCTCATTTCTGTCCTCTCCCCCTGCGCTGACACACAATGGCCTGCCCGGCGCTGAAGCTGGCACCATTAGACCACGGTGCAAGGGGCACCTTCCTGCACAAAAATAATCCATGGAGGCTTTTCCCCCTTTCTATGTGTGCTGCAGAATGCATAGAAAGAGGAAAAAACGAGGGGAAATAAGGATAATTCTCCTCGTTGCGGCTCCCCTGGGGGGGGTGTAAGATGTTGACACATTCCCAGGTTTACAATGCCTTGTAAATCTGGGAATGCACCAAAACCCTTGGGTGTTGCATGGGAAAACTCACTGCAACGCCAGTGGAACACCTCCCTGATGCAGTGTAAGGCAATGCAGCATCTTGCACTTTGTTGCCTTACACCATATATACAAAGCCAAGCTTGTAAATAGGCCCCCTATGACTTTACTTTTCGTTCATTGGTTTTTAGGCACTATAAAAGGGGACTAGAAGAAATATACCCCTGTCACAGTGAAAAGGGGGGCGAAATGAGTTATTTGTGTGATTGCACCATAAACTGACATAACATTTACAGTGATCCGAGTAGACATGGCTATTGCAGGAGAAGGTGAGAAATTTGTTTCCTTATTTTTTCCATTTTCTTTTGTTTTTTTCTATGAAGACATCCTACTCTGATAATAGATGCTTCATAATGTAATGCTGAAAAATAATAAAATTCAATAAAAAAGAGCAGCAACAAACAACACAAGAAAAAGGGAGATGGATTGGTTTTAATTAGCCATTGAGAAACTTACTCTAAACAAGGGGATAGGCTGGTGGTCTCCCTATTCACCAGGTACTATAGATTCCGGGAAGGGGAATCTGTAGAGGAGTACAAGCTGGATAGTATGTACAATGTGGCCAAACAAGCCTTCCCAAAGAAAAGCCACAATCTTGAGCAGCATGCACACGAGGTTCAATTGGATCTTACCATCCCTCCAGTATGTATGTACCACACAGGTCACATATACACATCCTCCAAACATGATGAAGGCAAGGGGCGTTGGTTATAGAGTATGAATAAGTGTTTACCTAGGGAACCTGGCACAGGGAAAAAGATATGCCACTGGTGATTTGCTGATACCAATGCTTATTGAGAAGTTTTTTGCACAAAAACATCTGCCCTTTCCCAGTACATCCACTCATTAAAATAAAGGCACATTTATGCATGACTCTCACTGAGACCCACTAGTGTGAATACTAGAATCTAAATCCGGTTATTCGCCGCTATGACGTAGCAACAGTGGATATCCAGAGTTGTTTCACACTGTAGCTAAGTCATCAAGGAATTCCAGGAAACTCTGACCAGGCTCTATGAGAGCCTCTCAGTGTGGTACCGGCTTTCAGCTCTGATTGAAACCATAGAGTATGGCTTCTGGAGATGAGAGGGTAGCAAAGAAGAACAGAAGGTGATCGGGGTAGATGGCTTGTGCTTGCTAATTTTGTGCTTGTTAATTTTCAACATTTAGGACAGAATGGCGAAGTCATGTTATATATGGCTCCCCCATTGTACCTCCGCCCTAGCTATCCTTCTCACAATATAGCTAACACCTCAAACTAGAACCATCATGTTCACAATGGAAATAGCTTCCTTCAGGTAAGCAATTTCCCTCATGTTAGTGCGATCTCTGTCACAGTAGAACTACCTCCCACACAGGATGACCATCACTTTTCACAGTAGCGGTACTTCACTCACAGTACAGCTGTACCATTCATAGCAGAATTGTCTCATTAACAGTAGACATATCCCTCATCGTAAAGCTATCTTATCACACTAGAACTATCTTTCTATAGTGTGTGTATCTTTATCACAGCAGAGCTACCGCCCTGTCTAGCTCTGTCACACTATAAGAGCTATATCTTAGCAGTAGTTGTTTACCTCCCAATAGCACTGTACCCCTCTTATTTCTATTGCTATTATATCATCCCCCTTAATTGCAATACTTGGGCTTACCATTGCATCCATTTCTTGGGTCTCTTTTCGACTTCCTTTATCTTTAAGCATATTCATTAAATATGTTATACTTACATAGTACAGGAGACAATTCAGCAAAAAATGAATAATAATCACTTCTCTACATGCCATTCTTCTATCACACTCATTTGTATCATTTGATTCACATTTTATTCTAGGCCACCTTGAGTGAGTGAGCTTAATGAGTTGGGCATGGCTAGCTTATGAAGCTGGATGCACTTTTTTAAGCCCCCAGCTGGCAGCCTTGCCCTTTAAATGATCCAACTGAGCCATTATCTAAATACATCAATACTTTTTTGAAACCTCTTGTTCCAGAGTTTCCGTCATATATTAAAGGCACGACACACATGATATCGATAGTAGAAGGTTTACCTTTTAATCCTAGTAAACATCAACTAGTCACTTTAGACATCGAAGCCATGTATACTAATATTCCACAAGATGGTGCTTATAAGGCTGTAGAGAAAGTACTCAGGGAAACTACTACCCAAACATCTAATGATTTCATCCTTAGGTGTTTAAAGATTGTGTTATGGGAAAACTATTTTGAATGTGATGGCAATATGTACAAACAAATCAAAGGAGTTAGCAGGGGAGCTGCATGTGCTCCTAGTGTGGCCAATATCTATATGGGTCTTTTTGAAAAAAGGTTCATATATAATGAAGTTGCACCTTTCTTGGAAAATGTCAGACATTGGTCACGACACATAGATGACATTTTCTTTGTGTGGGAAGGTGAGAGGGATGCCCAGCAGGATTTCATTGAATGGCTTAATCTTTGTGATGAGAATCTGAAATTTTCTCCCAACATAAGTGCTCAACAGGTGGAATTCTTGGACATCCTCATATATGGTGATAAAGGGCACCTACTGGTGTCTTTATATACTAAACATACAGCTCAAAATACTCTACTACACTTTGAAAGTTACCACCCGAGATGCCAACGTCAAAGTATTCCATTTAGTCAGTTCTTGAGAATTAGGAGGAGCTGTAGTGATACAAAGGAATATGACAAACACACTAATGTTTTAAAAAAGAAATTCCTTCAGAGGGGTTACCCTAGAAGATTTATTAGGGATGCATACAAGAGAGCCAAATACTATAATTGTGAGAGCATGTATGAAGGAAGACAGAAAAAGGAACAGCAAAGATTGGTATGTGTGATTAAGCATTCAAATATTAACAATAAAATCAGGGGAATAATCAATGCACAATGGAATATATTGAATATCAATGGGGGCAAAGAGCCTCTCCCTTTACCAATGTTTGCATATAAGAGAAACTCTAATCTAAAAGATAAGCTGGTCAGAGCTAATGGCCAGATGTATCAAAGGTTTTTACCCATTCTGTGTCTATGGGAAAAAGTGTTCGTACATATGACCCTAGGTTTCCCTTAGAGGATACATATATTCAGAAAAGCATAACTGGCACTAATCCCATTTTAGGGAATCACAGATGTGGACAATGTCATGTATGCTCACAAGCTATAGTATCTGAGCATTTGACATATAACAATAGGAACATCAGTCTGAGACCATGAGCAATTGTAGGAGTAGCATTGTTATTTACTGCATTTTCTGTCCCTGCAATTTAGGTTATGTAGGCGAGACAGGAAGGGAATTTAGAACTAGATTTAGTGAACATAAATCAGCCATTAGGAACCTTAGACTCCAAGCACCACTTGCCTTCCATTGCAGTGAACATCAATATACTGAAACAGATCTTCTATGGATTATTTTGAAGAAAATTGATCCATTGAGATACACTGACATGGATAGATATAGAAAAAATGGGAAGTCTTTTGGAGTTTTTACTTGAACACAGTGGAAAAAGGTTTGAACAACAGAAATCCATGGGAGAACACATTCTAGCTTGTTTATGATCATGCTCTTCATTCTTTGATTCTTTTGTCATCTTATATACTCTGAGAAATTATCTTTTTGTTTGGTTGGGATTGTTTTCTATATTTATATTTAGATTTCTAGAATACTCTGTATTATTTTTTATTATTTATTATTCTTTTTATTTTCATTTTTATTTTTATCATCATTATTATTTTCATTTTTACTTTTATTTTTATCTTATTGTTATTTTTGTTTAGATTATTGTTTTTTTTGTGATTCTTTTATTATTAATTTTTCTTAATTCTTTAGGATCTCTAGTTCACTCCATTTCTCCTTTTAATATGGCGGCCGCTTTTCTAGCTATTGTTTGGGATGTACGCATTAGTCCGTTTTCTATGCTGGTGACCGGATAATACGTATTTATCGTCTCCGGTCACAGCAAGGATATGTTTTGCCGTAATGGTTGGCGTCTTGCAGATACGACGCACCGCGTACCTCTGTTAAGAAGTTACCTGATCTTAGTTGCATCAGAGGCGGACGCTCTGATCAGCTGGTGCCGCTTGGTACCATCGTAATGGATTAATATGGTGAGTACGATGCACCGGATGAGGTCAGTGCAGTGCGTACTTACCTTGAAGTATACTTGCAGTGGTGAACGCTTAACTTTAAAAGTCTCTCCATATTATGCCATGTTTCAAGCTTGGGCTATTTATCACAGTGAGGCTTATTGTGTTGGTATCTTTAACTAGTATTTATAACATAGGTTAGGCATGAGTCTATATAGTTTGACAACATTCTGAGTGAACTTTCTCAGCTGTTCATTACTTAATTGAGTTGTTTGGGAATTTCTCTGAACGTTATATTTATTTGCTATGCATGAGAGACATAGCAACTTATAAGTCATTTCTCTCAAGTTCTTTTTTGACTTTTTTGTCTTGTTTCCTTATAGTTCCTGTTGTATATATTACAGACATATTGCTATGGACACAGATTAGATTATATATTCTGTGAAGCATTCTAAAATTTAGATTTATCGACAGTAATGGGTGAGCTTCCATAGTTTTCCTTCTCCTTTCTTTTTTTAGTTGTTTTTTGCCTGTATTTGGTCATCACTTTTTATGTTTATTTTTTCCTCTTATGGCTGGAGCTTTCTGGGTATTAATCACATTAGTGGTAGTTTTTCTGGGTGTTTATTATTTTTAATTAGTCGTCTTTACTTGAAGATATCACTTTAGGGTGTCTTATTTGGACCACTTAGGTGTATTTTCCTTATTCATCCACTGAGAGTTTTGTGGGTTTTCACACTATGTTGGTGTACTGTATTACATCACTGGGTGTGTGATGTATGGACACATTTGCAATGTTTGACTGAGCTTTTTATCTTTTTTCTAATTATCAGTTTAGAGTCTGACTTGTTGGACGGAACCTCTCTTTCTACATATTTTAATTGGCTTTGGACTATATAATTGTGCCCTGAGGAAGGTGTGTGACCTTTCTGGCCACATTACACCGAAACATACGTCGGCAAGTGAGGCGATTGCGAAGAGTCTACAAATGTCTTGACAATGAACTTGAAGTACCAAATGTCTACAACCTATATATCAAGAGATCATTCAAGGAAGAAATGATATAAAAATCTTTTGAAGAACTGTTTGAATTAGAGGTGCATCTTGACCCGCTTAGGATATTGAATTATAAATTATAGGTTTCATGCAATAATGATACATTGAACAGAACATTCATAAGAATGTGAATATGGGTTGACACATGTACTGTTTCAGCTATTGGCTACGTTATTTTTTTTTAAATTATTTATGTTTGTGTGAGGTATATCTGGGTATGAAAGTTGATTGAGAGAGAGTTTCCTAGGTTGTCCTGAGTGCGCTCATCCATATATATTATATATGTCAGATATTTGTGAGTTATTTTAATAAAGAGACAATATTTCTAGATTATATGTATATTGATATATTAATTCTCTGGCTCATTGTCAACGTAAAAATCTTTTTGATTTCTGTTGGAACTGATATAGGAGGTGGGATTTGTTTTTTCGAATGTTAGCGATCAGGACTGAGACCTTCTTTCCCATTACCTGCTCATCTCCTCCATTTTCTTTCACCCTTACTCCCACACACCCAGATGGGGGAAAATACAAAAGTGAAAATCACCATTAAAATGATGACAGGAGGGTGAAAGATCAGAATATTGTTTCAAAAAATTGTGGCAAAAATATGTCAAGTCAAAAATATTGTGGGACAGAATATCGTCAAGTCAAAAATATTGTGAGACAGAATATAGAAGGCAAGAATATTGTTTTTTAGGTATATAATATTTAAAAATATATATTGCTTATAATATTGTTTACTTTAATATAGTTTTAATAAAAAAAAAACATTACTGTATGTGTTTTATATATTAGTGGTATTAGCTTGAAGTATTGGTATTGTTATAATATGTTTTTATTTTTTAGAATAGTTTTTTACGTTTAATTAGTACTTTATAATTTAGTAATGGGTCACAGATCTCTACTGAAATGGAAGCAGCAGTGGCAGCAGGTAGAGTATGGTGAACAAAAGCAGAAAACATTGTGGCAACAGATTCATGTAGCACCACCTCTGGAGATGGCCCAAAGAATGGCATTAGCAAAGAAACATTACAATGGAAATGCTGATTGACACACATAGTCAACCTCAGCAGTCCACACAGTTACTTAGAATATCTAGCTACTGTTGGAGGAGGTGCCTCGGACACATCAAAACTAAAATTGCATGCCACTGTGGTGCTACCCCACTCTAATTGAACTGACTGTCCTCCCTCTTGAATTATCTCATTGACAGGGCATGACCCAAATATGTTACACTAGTTGGCAACTAAAAGCGAACCCCTAATATATATTGACCATTTAGAATTGTCACAATTGATGAAACCAATAAAAAAAAGAAAAATAATTTAAGTGAGCTTCATTTAGAACAGCAGGCGACTCAGAGTAGTTCCATTTGCAGACAATAAATAGGGCTTACAACCAACTTCACTTCAAAATTCCTTGAAAAACGATTATTCTTGACATTAATTAATCATCTTGAATGCTTATCTTGTGGGTGGCCTTCTTATGCAAATTATGGTTCATCACTTCTGCTCGATGGGAGCCATTTTCAAATTTGATTTTTTTTATATATGAAGCAGATTAAACAAGATTATGTGAACTGAACAATTCTAGGGGCTATCTCATGAAATAAGTTCCCCCTTGTATTCTCCCAGTTATAGACACCTCCAACCATGCCTAACTTTAGAAGAGAATTTCATGTCTACCACTTCAGAATGTTCTTTAATGGCTTTTATTCCTAACTACAACCCGAGAACTCACATCACCACTATGCTCCTTGGCAACATTAAATCCCTCAAAAAGCATTCCCTTGAACTTTGGTCAAGTGATGATTCCATACCCATGACTTAGAGGTCATTCCAAGCTGATATGCCCTAAGTAGTGGCTCTTCTGGCAAACCACTACAGGCAATGCTGAATCAGAGAACACCATCCATCAAGGCCATGGCGTTATTAAACACTGTTTAGGAACCTCCCAATTATGTGAGTCAGAGACTTGCATTTTTCAACTACTTGTAGGGGAATGTTTTGTGACCACCATTTATGCATGATGAACTTGCGTAACTACACCATTACTTTGGTTTCCAAACAATAGGTCACTAAGCACAGATTTGACAATGGAATCCCATCACTGCTTTGAATATGAACAGGTCATCCGAATATAATAAAGAATTCTTCAGACTGTATTAGAATTTAGGTGGAAAATGTATTGCTTCAGTTAGCAGTCTCAGTAGATTACATAGGATGAAACTAAACAGGATTGGCACAAGAACCTTCCCTTACCGCAGAGGTAGCTTTCACACAGTGTAGCCTAGGTGTAGGAAGCTGGCTGTCTATATGGTGCACTAAAAAGAAGTACACTGTGCAGAGAATCCAGTGGATCCCCAATTGGTTTGCAGAGGCAAAAGTAGATAGGACTAATGCTTTATTTTGTGGTACTGTGGGCGAGTAGTTAGGCTTATCAGATGGGTAAGCATTTTGTTGTACTCACAGAGGAAATAAATGAGACACACTCAAAGAATAAATCTGAGATCAAATTAGAAAAACACAACACTTCTTTTTATACATGTTTTAATTCCAAGAACTTCATAATCAGGTAAGTACGTTTTCAAGCATAAATACTTTGCAGATTAAAAAAATCAACACTTAGTGCAATTCCTCGACTTCTTCAATGTTAACATCTGGGGGAAAACAATGTTCACAGATGACTTACAAGGATCAATCTCAGACAGCAAAGGTAAGTACTGGGCACTGATCAGAACCAAACCAGCAGGTCACACTGGGTGGCACTGAGGCTTCTGGGTGCAGGGGTGCAGTAAGGCATTGAATGCTCCATGGTTTTCAATGGGAGTTGGTTCTTGTGGGAAATAGGCTGCAGCCTCTGGCTAGGAAGCCAGTTGGGGACAACAAACAGGTAGGTTGCAGACGTAGGGTGCACGGGATGTAGGTGCAAATTTGGTCCTTTTCTACAGGGCCCAGGGGTGACGGATGCATGGGTGTCCTCAGGCATGGGGTTCTCTCATCTGGGAGCAAACATGGTCAGGGGGTCCTGTGTTTTAAGGCTGCAGACATCATTGGGGAGTCTGGCAGGGGTGGACCCACGGTAGACTCGAGTTCGGAGGATTGGGTCAGGGGTGACGGGTACAGTGGTTGCTGGAGGTGCCAGATTTTCTCTCACTACAAGGCTGCAGGAGAGGGGGCCTGCGTGCAGATGCTGCAGGCAACTTGGATGAGTTCAAGATGGATGAAACCACACTAGACTCGGTCTCTGGACAGCTGGGGAACCTTATTGGCACTGTTGGTTGGCTTCACCTCAGGTCGTGGATGTCGGGTGCAATGGTCACTTCCAGTGTTGTGTCTTTGTGGTTCCAGAGGCTGCAAAGTCCTTTCTTGAGGCTTTGATGCTGAGCAGGTCCCCTGCTCACAGGAGTCTTGAGTCTTTATGGAAGGCAGGCAGTCCTCCTGGGTTTCCTAGAGGCTCAGCTGCAGGACGAGCCAGCTTTTTGGGCATAGTTCTTTCAGGTCAGCAGGCAGTCAGGCGAGGTCAGCTCCTTCTTCATCTCTTTCGCAGGTGCGACTCTTCTGTGTCCTTGTCTTCTTAGGTCATCAGTATCTAAGTTTTAGGGTTCAGGGGGGCCACCTTAATACTCAGTTTAGTGGTGTTACAGGGAGTGCCAGGTGGTAGCCAATGGCTACACCCTTTCGATGACCACTCACACTCGGAAGTGGGCATAGCCATAACCCTAGTGGCCTAATTCCTTCCAAACAAGATGGAGGAATTTGAAAAGTGGTGTCCACTTCAGTTCGTCCACCTTAGGTGTGGGACTGGCATGAAGTGGGCACTCCTCCTAATCTGCCCAACTTCTCGTCTATGCTGCCGCTAAAAGTGGAGTCAGGACCGGGGGTGGTTGGTCATCTCTGCCATCTGGAGAGACCTGGGTTGCATTACAAAGCAGGCTAGACCTTTTAAAGCGCACCACCCTGAAATGTCCATCCTGCCTGGGTAAGGTGATAAAACCTCCACCCAGTGCAGGCTTTTGTCTCTGGCCCTCGAGAGTGCTGCTCTCAGCTTGGGGCCCAGAAACTCATCTATGGTGGCTAAACTGGTCAGGACCAGCCAGTCAAAACACTAGTAGCTGGTCAGTTTTCAGGGGCACCTCTAAGCTGCCCTCTGGGTGCACTTATTAGTAAATCCATCACTGGAATCAGTGAGGATTTATTATTCTGAGACGTTTGCTACCAAAAACCCAGGATTCAGAGAAGCTGGGGAACTTGTAATGACCAGCGTCCAGCACATCATTTAAAATGGCTTCCCTGTTCACTTACTATGTCACAGAATCGACATAGCTCGTGCATATATGCCCTTGCATGTGCCCTGATGCACCCAGCCTTAGGGTTGACTTACACCTGTCACATGCAGTGGTAGGTGAGCTGGCACACAGGGGTGTGTGACAGATTGTCTTTTCAATTTTACCTGCACCAACACACGCAATCTGCAATGGCAGCAATGTGTGGGTTTGGTAAGGGGTGCCTAGGGGTGGCACAATTGGTGCTGCAGCCCTCGGGGACCTTCCTTAGTACGCCAGGCCAAGAGTACCAGGGGTTCCATTTACCTGGGGCTGATAGTGGCTGCTAAAGAGTGTGCCAATTGTGGGGAACAACTGAGCAATTTTGGGAAAGAGCTCTGCCACTGAGGCCCTAGTTAGCAGGGACCCAGTTCCCTTCCAGTCAAAATCACATCAGAAACCAGGCAAAATGTGGGGGCTAACCATGCCAAAAAGAGTACTTTCCTACACTGGACCACTAAAATTACGTGATTATGCTGCACCCGGATTTCAGAGTAAATATGGACGTTCTGCACTTGCCCCATAATCCCCTATCTGGTTAACAATATGCAGATTTCAACAAAACAATATTTTGTTTTTAGCTCACATAGGTCCAAAGTTACTAAAATGCTGCAGATTGGTGCAGTGTGAGACAATGGAAATTGTAATTGACCACCTTTCAGCTGTACCTTGGTTGTATTCAGTTGTTGAAAAAGTATTAATTTACCTAAGGGATTTAAGAAATAGGTTGAAGGATTTTGTCTTACATGTGAAATAAAACTTAACATACTTAAAAGCAAAAAATGCATTCTGTCATGTCAATACTTTGTTCCATTATTCATGCAAATTGATGCCTAAATCACAAACACTGCTCTAAAATGAGCAGTTCTTTCAAGATGGTACTCAGATTTCAGAACAATCCAAAATATATCCTTTTTAGGGTCTCGTAATTAATCTTGTAGTTATTTTTAGTCATATGTATGTAATATGCATTACCTCTTTGTCCATCCTCCTCGTCACATGCCCTTACTGCTTCAGGAGAAGCCTCCCCTGGTCGCAGCTCTTTGACTATATTCTCTAAGTTGCAGACGTTGCATTACATAGTCTTTCCTCATTTTAAGTCCTAATGACTGATTATAAGTATCTTGCCCTTTACCATAAAGGCCTGCTAGTTTTCTGTCTCTGACAATGCTACAAGTAAGTTCACGCTCTGTTATTTTCATATGTATTTTTACGTATGCTGGTGATTCATCTTGCTGGGCTGGAGAAGAAAGAGTACTATGCTCCAGAACACACTTCCTGACCATGTGCTGGGCTGAGGAGAGCTGGTTTGTGTTGGGAGCCTGGCATGAGGTAGCCTCCATAATCAGTGTGAGTTTAATACCAAGCACCCTATATAAACAGAAGCTCCACACCTCGTCTCCTTCTGTGACTAATGGAATGCAGAAGAGAGACACCATGCAGCCACTGGAACAGAAGAAGGTAAGGTTTTGACTCTTTCAAGGACAGATTTTTAGGTTATAGTTGAAGAGGCTGTCAACACAGGCCTAAATGAGCCACAAACAATGTCTGGCTCAAGGTGTGGATGATGATCAAGACAGCGGCCCTAAAGGGAATGCTGTGAAAGGTGCACATTTACAAGAACTTCTGTCACATATTAGAGAAGTTTTGGGCTTCAAAGCAAAATCACAAAAATACTATAAGGAGATGAAAATTATTATGCACAGTACAGTATCTTTACATGGTATGATCAAAAATATCTTGCTAAAGTAATGGAAAGATATTGATAAGACGTGCCTCTCTAGATTCCTTTCCGAGAGATGTCCCTTAGAAAAGTTTGAGGAGGAATTTCCTCATGTGGCGAACGTGTGTTTGAATCTACCTACAATTGTTGTTTTTGGAGGCTTCAACACTATAGAAACACAAAGTACTTTATTAGTAGCAAATGTAAATATAAGAACAATCACTTATTATCAAGTATTGTTGAAAGGCTTTGCTTTCAATCCAATCTTTGTTCAGCTGATTGCAGGAGAATGGACACTCAACTTCCAATATTGGGCATATGGAACTGTTGGTCCAGTTCTCTACAAAAAGATCCTTTGATATGTTGTGGTCAGTTGTGACACCGGCTTGAGATGCAGTGGCAGGAAGATGAACACTGGAGATGAAGCCATTTGGATATGGGCAAAGGGCTCTAATTCATAATTTCCTTTTCCTTGGTCCTATGCTTTGTGGCCACAATTGAACAAGATAGTCCACAAATCTGTGAAAGGGAAGATGGTACAACCCTTCAACATTTTTTGGGGGAGAAAGTCTTTCATCCAGAAACATCTGTTCCAAATCCCCCACTAAACCTGACATCCTATTTGTGGCAGGGCACGAGGGGCTTTGTTGTTAAATAAATCCTGACTGCAACCAACTCAGCCTCAACAAATTCATGATTATTTGGTTCAGGGAATATGGGGAAGACTATCAGCATCATTACAAGTTGGGCGGTCCCACCGCGGAACTGCCAAATTCCGCTCTCCCAACTCCCCCATTACAATTGTCCTGCCAGTGTGACTGGCGGGAACATTGCAATAGAGTGGTAGGAACAGGGCTACAAGATAGCCCTCAGGTCCTTTGAGGGAGCCAAGTGCTATCTTGTATCACACAGGGGCCGACCAGCACCATTGGAATGCACACTGTCTACAAAGCACACAGTGCACATTCTGATGGTGCTGGGCAAGGGGGCTTCTGCACTGCCCAAGCCATGGGCATTGTCAGTGCAAGGGCACCACATGGCCCCCAGCACACCCTCACCACCAGCCTTTCCATGTCAGCGAAACTGCCATGGAAAGGCTGGCGGTAAGGGAAGTTGTAATAGGCAGGCAGAGCTGAGTTCAGCGCCGCCCTGGCTGAGTACAACTCTGACCTCCGTTATGCTGTTGCAAAACATGTTCCCGGCGGATACTGCGGTCCCCTGGCAGGTCTGCCCGTCAGAGTTGTAATTGGGCAGTCAGACCACCTGGAGTGTCGCGGTCGGCCTGTCAATGCGAGTGTGGAGGTCCCTTGACCCCCACACTCGTAATAAGGCCCTCAGACATTTTAAAAGATGATGGGATTGTTTGGTTCAGGACAAATGTGTCCTGGCTGTTATCAAAGAGAGCTATTTTATAGAAATCAAACAGCCTCCTCCAAAGTTGCTTTTTTAGCTGTGCCATATCTACAGGAACATATTAAAATCAATCTCAGAAAGCTTAAGGACTTTATTCCATTTTATTCCTGATTCCAAAACCAAATAATACCAAATAAGAAGTTCTATCCAGTATTAGATCTAATGATTGAACACATTTGTCCCTTACAGGCCATTCAGAATGATCTCCCTTCCGACTGTGATACCGATAATTTCCAAGGCAGCACTGGACTTATAAGATAGAGACTTTTCTATAACGGTTGATCAGAAATGTCAATGTTAGCTAGGATTTTCAGTAGATCAGCATTTTCAGTTTCACTTTTGGACTTTCATCCTCACCAAGAGAATTTACAAAGCTACTAGCTCCTGTTGTTGTAACCTCACAGTTAAAATGAGTTATGGGTTCAGACATTTCCTTACCTTGGCAACAGGTTGATGCCTGCTTCTTCTTTTTTTAAAGCAGGAGAAAAGGTGATGAAAATCTGTAATAGATCTGGGGTTTATTCTGAATGAACACAAATCTCACTTCCGTCCAGTTGAGCAGAGACTCCTCATTGGAGTGATCTTCAACACACAGATCGGTTATGTCCAACTTCCAGAGTCAAGGATTACAGCTTTGCAAACTCAACTATCAGATCAGCCAGGAATTGGTTGAGGGTCCA
Source organism: Pleurodeles waltl (assembly GCF_031143425.1). Taxonomy (NCBI): domain Eukaryota; kingdom Metazoa; phylum Chordata; class Amphibia; order Caudata; family Salamandridae; genus Pleurodeles; species Pleurodeles waltl. Next base: position 983,314,439 of record NC_090437.1, read on the forward strand.
AGGACTGATTGCCTACAACCAAGGCAGTGGTATCATGGACTTGTCACCTGTTAAAACATCTGATAAATCACTTGTCAGATCACTGGTTCCCAGAAACAGAACACTATGAGCAGATGATTCCTCTGACACCACACATAGTCCATAGCCTACAGTGGTGGCTAGTACAAATTAAACAAAGGCATTCCTTTTCAGTTCCCAGTCCCAAGGAATTCAAAATGAAGAACACTTGGCACCAGACAGAGATATCCAGTGGAAGGAGTGGTCAGCAATATGGAATGTACTTTGGGCTTCCTTTCTAGTTGGAGGGCAAGAATGTGGTAATTGGGACAGACAATCAAGGGGTGAAAAGTTATATCAACCATCAAGGAGGCACTAAGATCAACAAACTAAACAGTATAGCCCAAAATATCTTAAGCTGGGCGGAAAAGCATTTGAATTTCCTGAGAGCCATGTATATTCAACAGTAGATCAGTTTTCATGCGGACAGCCTCAGTCAAAATATTCTGACGCCAGTGTCATTTCATCTAGCCCGGACAGTATTAAAATCATATAATTTTTAGATTTGTCAATCTATGGCTGGCTCTATTTGCCTTCCACTTCCACTAATGCCCAAGTTTTGCATGAAGACATGGTGCCCAAAGGCATGGGCAGTGAATGCTCTGTCAATTCCCTTGCCTCTGGAAATCGTATATGCCTTTACGCTTATTCCGTTCTTCCCATAGATGCGGCAGAAGATACAGGAGTTGAGAGTGAATATAATTCTAGTAGCACCATTTTTGCCACATCGCTCATGGTTCCTGCTGTTGAGCCAGCAAAGATGATGCAAAGTAGGACTATTTCCATCTACTGTTGAACCCTCTACCCCTAAAGTATCCAGTGTTATCCTGGATCAAGCTGGCACATCTACGTCTCATAATTTGGAAATTGAAAGATTAGGTCTACAACAGTTAGGTTTTTCAAATGAGATGGCTATGGGAATTCAAGCTTCCAGGAAGCATTCAAAGTTATACTCATTGCAAACATTTTGGAAAATGTGTTTGGAAAAAAAATCTAAATCCTGATGCTTGTGATTCCTTTAAAATGTTATTAATTTTAAGGGATGATTTCCTAAAAGATTTGGCTCCATTCGCTCTGGTGGCTCAGTGGCTAGCAATTCAGAGTCTTGTGGTGACATTTAAAAAATAAACCCTTTAGCATTTAGACTGCAAATAATTTTCAAGCTTAGAAAGTTGGTGGTCCTATTCTGGGTCCCCCTGGGGATCTTTCTATAGTGCTTGAGACCTTCAGGAAAACCCGTTTGCACTTTTAGAATCAGCAGATATTGTGTGACTTTGTGCCAAAATTTCATTTATAATTGCAGTTCATTTCGGCTAGAAAGTTATGTAAATTATGTGCCTTGCTATATAATTGCCATTTCTCAGATGTTTTCCCTGAGGTGATGATGTTGTGCCCGGATCTGGAATTCAAAGTGAAAATTCAAACAAAATTTCATTTATCAGAACGAATTGTGTTGCCTATATCTGAAAGAATATCTGGCAGTTCTGTGCCAGTGACTGTTGCTATTAAAAGAGCTTTGAAGTACTTAGAAAGAACGAAAGACTATTGTTTATCAAATTCGCTATTTGTATCTTATGGCTCTGCCAATAAGTGAAAAAGTATCTACTTCCACTTTGAGTAGATGGGTTTGTCAGGCCATTTCCCAGCCACATGGGACAGCTGGGGAGTCTATAGTAGGAAACATACAAGGTTACTCAACAAGGGCAATGTCTAATGTCAACAAGAGATTTGGAGGGTGGCCGCTCGGACTACGCCGCGTGCTTTTGAAAATCATAACACATTATATCTGGATAGTTCTATTTGTCAAACATTGGGTTCAGATATTCTAAAACTAGCAATAAAGTAATTGCTATGCAAAATAAAGCTGACATACGCATGTTGGTGCAATTTGTGCAAGGTTTGGTAAATCCTTAAGCAGTAAGTACTGGGACAGGGAGGATGGACAAAGGGGTAATGAACACATTACTTATTAGTAATCTTCATTACCCTGAGTCATAGTCCTTCTCGCCACAGTCATGTACTAATCCACTATCTCGTTTTTTTAACACTTTCAATTACATTTTTCCATTTGATACTGGCAGGTCGTTATGAAAAGGAGGAGCGTAATTATAGGCTGTCATCAGGACATAAGAAGAAGAAAGACTATAGAATAAGATGTCTGTCACTTAGGGAGCATGGCTGTCACTTAGGGAGCTGTCTCAGGGGTGGACCTCTCCAAACCTAGTAAGGACTAGGACGAGGAGGACCGTGAGTCACAGTAATGACCTTTACCAGTAAGCATTCAATACTATGGGGGTCATTACAACATTGGCGGTAAAAGCCGTTTACCGCCATGCAGAAGACCGCCAATACACCGCCGCGGGCCGCGGAATTCCGCCACAGCTATTATGACCCACAGCTCGGAATCTGCCGAAATTCAGACACCCACACAAGTCCGCCACACCAAAGGTCAGTGATAAACTGGCGAAAACAAAACCTCCACCGTCACGCCAACAGAAACACGCCCATGTTATCACGACCCACGAATCCACGCTGCGGTCTTTCAACCGCGGTATTCCATTGGCGGTACACACCGCCGCGCTCAAAATACACACACATCTCCAAAACACCGCCACATTGGACAATTCGAATTACACACACCTGAGACACATACAAACACCACTCCCACACACTCAATACAATATAAAACACACACCCACATCACCCACAAACCACTACGACCAAAAATTAGAGACGAAGGTGACAGAGAGATAGCACAGCAATAGACAACTCCACCACACAGAGGCACACAACACCATCACCCATACAACATCTACGCACAAAACACCCCACATCACCACACTCATCAACACATACACCACCCCACACATCACCTACACCACCCCATGTCACGCCAAAGACACCCCAGGTTTTCCGAGGAGGAGCTCAGGGTCATGGTGGAGGAAATCCTACGGGTAGAGCCACAGCTATCTGGAGCACAGGTGCAGCCCACCTCCATAGCCAGGAAGATGGAGCTATGGCGAAGAATCGTCGACAGGGTCAACGCTGTGGGACAGCACCCAAGAAATCGGGAGGACATCAGGAAGAGGTGGAACGACCTACGGGGGAAGGTGCGTTCAGTGGTCTCCAGGCACAACATCGCGATTCAGCGGACTGGTGGCAGACCCCCACCTCCTCCCCCACAACTAACAGCATGGGAGGAGCAGGTCTTGACCATCATGCATCCAGAGGGCCTCGGAGGAGTCAGTGGAGGAATGGACACTGGTAAGTCAAATCTTAACTATCATATCCCCCACCCTACCTGCATGCTATCACACACCCCCACCCTCACCCCCTCCCCTATCACTCCAACTCCTCACTAATGTACTAATAACACAAACCACACATCCCAACACCAAGCCCTGCATGACACAACTAAGCATGGACACCCAGCACTAAAGCATGCTCACTGCACATACCCATAACAACCCCCCAACCATCATCATACAAGCCCCCATACAGGAATGCTTGCACTGGGGTACACGCACACCCACCCATTGCACACCATAACACACACACATGCAATAATCATGCTCTTATACCCCTGCAGGACCGCTACTTAACGTCACCACACAGGAAGGTCCAGACATCTCCACCCCACCCACAGAAGAGGCCCACAGTGACGACAGCAGCTCTGGCCAACTGGATCCAGATGACCAGCCCGGACCATCGTGGGCCTCGGGACAGTCGGTTCCCCTTGCACAGGCACAGCCCAACACTGACCTTCCACCCTCTGGTAACACCAGCACAGCACCCACCCAGCGGGCCCATACCTCCGTAGCCAGGACACGTCAATCAGCGGTGTGTCCACCACTACAGGGAACCCAGGGTAACCCAGCACCCCAACAACAACAGGGACCTGGGGGCAGTGGTAGTGGGCACACGGTCCAGGGGATGGAGGCACAGGAACACAGGGGAACTGGGAGGGCTGCTGTGCGACAGGGGGTGGACAGGCCAAGGGAACCGACTCTCCACGAGGCCCTCTCCTCCATCATGGGAGCATTCCACCACTCCCAGGAGACGATGGCTACGGTCCTGGCCAAGTTTCAGGAGACCCAGCGCCTGCAGGACGAACAGTATTTGGGGTTCAGGGAGGAGCTCAGAACCATCAGCTCCGCCCTGGGCACCATCGTAGGGGTGCTGAAGGACATACAAAAGACCATGAGGGACACCGTGGTGCTCCAAGGGGCCCCTGACACTAGCATGGACGATGAACTGCCCACCACCTCCGCCGGCGCTAGTGGATAGGACGCCCCACCACAGGACCACCACACCAGCACCCCACCCCCTGCAGACGGACAACCACCCGCAAGCAGTCCCTGAGATCCAGGAACAGGACAGAGCAAGATGGCAAGACCCCCGCCAGGAAATGAGACCACCCTGATTGTCCTCACACTGTCTCACTTTGTTACCCTGTCCAGATTGGAACTGCCCCAGCTCCACTTCCTATGCCCATATGGGAAGTGCAACTGTGTGACTAATAGACTGGACTCTGCCATGGACATTCCTCCACCATCACCCATCACCATTTTGCCACCCCCTCCAATAATTAGCACCTCAATAAACACCCTTGAACCACAAAACAATCTGGAGTCAGTCTGTGATTTTGAAAATGTGTATTAGCAATGACAGTGACAAAATGCGTTTTCAAATGTCATGCCAACATACCTATGTCACACATCACAAGTCCATGAAGGATGCAAGCAGATGACACACGTTGGTAACCACACCTGTGAAACCGTAATGGAAATGTACAGCTCAGTTACCATATACTGGTTAAAATCGACAGACAGGATAGAGGTAGAAGTGTGAAAGTGAATGTAATAGTAAAAAAACAATTTCTCACCTGTGTGTCACTGGAAATATTGCTGTATGACTGACTCCCTGTTGTCTATGTCTTCTTCCTCAGCTTCCTCCTCATCACTGTCCACAGACTCCACAGCTGTCACAACACCGTCATCTGGACCATCCTCCTGCAGAAAAGGCACCTGGCGTCGCAAAGCAAGATTGTGAAGTATCGAGCAGGCGATGATGATCTGGCACACCTTCCTTGGTGAGTAGAATAGGGAACCACCTGTCATATGGAGGCACCTGAACCTGGCCTTCAGGAGGCCGAAGGTGCGTTCGATCACCCTCCTAGTCCGCCCATGGGCCTCCTTGTAGCGTTCCTCTGCCCTGGTCCTGGGATTCCTCACTGGGGTCAATAGCCATGACAGGTTGGGGTAACCAGAGTCCCCTAATAGCCACACACGGTGCCTCTGGAGTTGACCCATCACATACGGGATGCTGCTATTCCGCAGGATGTAGGCGTCATGCACTGAGCCAGGGAACATAGCATTTACCTGCGAGATGTACTGGTCTGCCAAACATACCATCTGTACATTCATGGAATGATAACTCTTCCGGTTCCTGTACACCTGTTCACTCCTGTGTGGGGGGACCAGAGCTACATGGGTGCCATCAATAGCACCTATGATGTTGGGGATATGTCCCAGGGCATAGAAGTCACCTTTCACTGTAGCCAAATCCTCCACCTGAGGGGAAACGATGTAGCTCCTTACATGTTTCAGCAGGGCAGACAACACTCTGGACAACAGGTTGGAAAACATAGGCTGGGACATCCCTGATGCCATGGCCACAGTTGTTTGAAATGAGCCACTTGCAAGGAAATGGAGCACTGATAGCACCTGCACTTCAGGGGGTATTCCTGTGGGATGGCGGATTGGTGAGATCAGGTCTGGCTCCAACTGGGTACACAGTTCCTGGATTGTGGCACGGTCAAACCTGTAGGTGATGATCAAATGTCGCTCCTCCATTGTTAACAGGTCCACCAGCGGTCGGTACACCGGAGGATTCCGCCATCTCCTCAAATGTCCCAGCTGACGGTGCCTAAGAAGGACAACAGCGACCACAGAGTCAACAAATTCTCAGGTATGTACCCACAGCTACACAGAACACGACACCAAATACTAAACTCCTCCTGTATGTGTGTTGAGTGTAGGCCTAGGTATGTGTGACGCAGTAGTAAATGAAGCCATGTAGGCCCCTGAAATGGCGGCTGCCTGAACTCTAAACTGGGACAATGGGATGTGAGGTAACTGCGCTGGCGTTGTACACCGTCGCGGTAGGCGGTCGTAGACCGCAGCGCAATGCTGCATTGGTTAACATTGGACCCTATGTGTCCCAGGAGCCAATGATGAATTGCGCCGGCGGTGATGATATGCACCGCCGCGGACGTGACCACCATTTTCTATCTGTTCAATCACTCAATACCTGATCTTCGACAGGAGAGGACCTACACTGCAAGTGCTGCTGTGACCTCGGTCTGGAAGAGACAATGGCTGCTGCGTCTGGGGAAAGGGCCCCGGCCTTCACTGCTCAGGAGTTGGAGAAGCTCGTGGACGGGGTCCTCCCCCAGTACACGCTACTCTACGGTCCTCCAGACCAACAGGTAAGTACACAGGGAGCACGTTGTATGGGCTATGCTGGGTGGAGAGGGCTGGATGTCAATAGGAAGGGGGCAGAGTTCTGCGACCATTAAGGACTGTGAATGCATGTGCCACCTGGCAAGGGTAGGGATGGGGGGCAGTCACTTTGACGGTGCAGTTGGTAATGACTTCTCTTCTTCCCCTGTACATGTCATGTAGGTCAGCGCCCACCAGAAGAAGGACATTTGGCGTGCCATCGCCAAGGACGTCCGGACCCTGGGGGTCCACCAGAGACGGGACACCCACTGCCGTAAAAGATGGGAGGACATTCGCCGCTGGAGCAAGACGACGGCGGAGGCTCAGCTGGGGATGGCCTCCCAACGTGGGAGGGGTGCCCGTCGCACCATGACCCCCCTGATGTTCCGGATCCTGGCGGTGGCCTACCCTGAGTTGGATGGGCGCTTGAGGGCATCACAGCAGACACAAGGGGGTGAGTACACTCTCATTCTGCGGACTTAGCGCACAGTGGAGGGGTCTGGGTGGGGGAGGAGGGCTGTGGGTTTCCCTAGGCCAGGGCGCGTTCAGTAGGCTAGGCCCCTTCGTAAGGCATGGCCCTGTGGCCCCCCACCCCACCTCTGTAGAGTGCCAAGTACAGGTATACATGCCCCTGTGTCATCTATGTGGACAGATGACACTTATAGCCATGTAGGCCATATCCCAGAAATTGCATCTGTAGAATCCAAGAGCACGCCGTAGTGCAGGGGGCAGCTGTGTCTGTATTGTCCGCCAACGGTAGCGGTAAGCCATGCACCTAACCTGTCTTTCTTCTGTTTCCCCACCCCTTTTTGTGCTCTCCCTGTTCTTCTGTGCATCAGCATCATCAGGCGGAGGTACAGTGGCACCGAAGCACGAGGGAGCTGCATCCCACGTGGCCATGGAGGGCCAAACTACGGACTCCGAATACACCAGTGGGACGGCGGGCGAGGGGAGCTTCACGTCGGTCACCGGATCAGCAACCAGCGACACGGACTCGTCCTCCGATGGGAGCTCCCTTGTGGTGGCGGCACCATCTGATCCCCCCACTTCTACAGGTACAGCCGCCACCCCCCCTACCAGCACCGCCCTCCCAGCAGCCCCTCAGCCTTTGCTCCGTGCCCGCTCACCCAGGAGGGTGGGCATCACCTTCGCCCCAGGCACCTCAGGCCCTGCCCCAGTCACCCCTGCTGCCCTCAGTGAGGAGGCCATTGACCTCCTCAGGTCACTCACTGTTGGGCAGTCTGCCATTGTGAATGCCATCCAGGGTGTAGAAAGGGAGTTGCAAAACAGTAATGCGTTCCTGGAGGGCATTCATTCTGCTCAGGCTGCCCTTCATCGAACCCTGCAATCTCTGTCCTCAGCACTAATGGCAGCCATTGTCCCTGTGTCTAGCCTCCCCCCTCCAACTTCCTCCACCCAGACCCAATCCCCTGTACCCCAGCCTATCCCAAGCACACCATCAGACCAGCATGCACACACCTCAACACCCAAAAGTGGCTCTGGCAAACATAGGCACCACACATCCCACAGGCACTCACACAAGCATCACCCACATAAAGACACAGCAACATCCACTGCCTCCACTGTGTCCCCCTCCTCGTCGTCTCCCTCCTTCCTCCCAGTGTCGTCCACAATCTCACCTGCATGCACTACATCTACAGGCACTAGGACTCGCACCAGAACACCCAGCACCACACGCCGCTCACCTGCACTCACCACCCCCACTACCATTTACACGTCCCCTGTGTCCACTCCCAGTGTGTCTGTGACGCCCCCTCCCAAAGTACACAAATGCGGGCACCCACACACCCAACATCCATCCACCTCACGACAGCCTCCAGTACATGCACCTGCACCCAAATCACCTAAAGTTACACCTCCTACAACCATCTCCTCTTCCTCCACTCCCAGACCCCCTCCAGCTACCCATCCCAGTATTCGTCAGAGACTCTTCCTGAGCAACGTTGACCTCTTTCCCTCCACCCCCCACTCCAATTCATAGGTCCTGTAGTAGCACCTCAGCCAAAAAAAGTCCGGTACCAGTGGTGCGTTTTAAAGGTCAGTGGAGTGCACCGGCCACCAGGGCAGCCAGTGTGACACGGAGCCAAAGCACTGCCAGTCCACCCCCTGTAAAGCACCTTAAGTTGGAAAGTGCCCGACTGGAGAGGGTGAAGACTCCTGCCGGCAAAACAGCTCACAAGGGTCTGGGGGGGAGTGCTGAGTCAGCTGTGACTCCTCCCAAGGTGGTGAAGGGGCAGAAGAGGTCTCCAAGATCTGGTAAGAGCAGCAGGCAGAGAAGGCCGCCATCCTCCCCGCCGGCGGGACGCCACCGCCTGGTCCGGAGACCACCGCCAGAGTCAGTGCCCTGGAGGGCAGCAGTATCATCACTGGTCCGGAGACCACCGCCAGAGTCAGTGCCCTGGAGGGCAGCAGTATCGTCACTGGTCCCGAGACCACCGCCAGCGTCAGTGCCCTGGAGGGCCTCGGCAGCCACAGCCCCGCTGGGCACTGAGGGACCGTCATGCCACACACCGCTGCACAGGTCAGAGACAGCTAAGTCAAGCACCGCTGAACAGGGCAAAGACCGCCATGGTGAAGACCGCTGAACAGGGCAAAGACCGCCATGGCACTGCACCGCTGAACAGGTCAGAGACAGCAAAGGCAAGCACCGCTGAACAGGGCAAAGACCGCCATGGCAATGCACCGCTGAACAGGTCAGAGACAGCAAAGGCAAGCACCGCTGAACAGGGCAAAGACTGCCATGGTGAAGAACGCTGAACAGGACAAAGACCGTAAAATCAAGCATCGTTAGCCCATGTGCAGCTGGGACAGTGACGGAACTGGGACCGTCACGGGGAGCGTGATGCACTCTGGGCACCAGTCCCCCTCCAGAACCAGTGGAGACCTGCATCCACTCCATCTGTCCTGCACAGGATGAAGCACTCTGGGCACCAGTCCTCCTCCAGAACCAGTGGAGACCTGCATCCACTCCGTCTGTCCTGCACAGGATGAAGCACTCTGGGCACCAGTCACCCTCCTGAACCAGTGGAGATTGTGATCCACTTGAGAGACTGTGGCTTTGCACTCCCCAGGATAAAGCAGTGGGCAAACCACCCACTGAAAAGACTTGTGAGACTGTGGCTTTGCACTCCCCAGGATGCTACAGTGGGCAACCCACCCACTGTAGAGACTTGAGAGACTGTGGCTTTGCACTCCCCAGGATGGTACAGTGGGCAACCCACCCACTGAAAAGACTTGTGAGACTGTGGCTTTGCACTCCCCAGGATGGTACAGTGGGCAACCCACCTACTGTAGAGACTTGAGAGACTGTGGCTTTGCACTCCCCAGGATGGTACAGTGGGCAACCCACCCACTGTAGAGACTAGAGAGACTGTGGCTTTGCACTCCCCAGGATACATCAATGGGCATGGAGCCCCGTCGTGGATCTGGTGTGGTGCAGGCATCCGGCTGAGGTGCCCCACCTTCCCTTCCCCCTGAGGTGCCTGTTGTATTTCTATCTGATGCCCCTGCAGTGTTCTCTCCGTTTGTGGACAGGTATCTAGTGTGGGCCTCGCCCATGCATTGTGGGCCCAGTGGTCCACGGACATTGATATGTGCATACCTGCAGTACTAATCGTGATGTATGATTTTTATAATGTTGATATATATCTGTATATCATTGGTTACTGTATTTTGATACATTACAAAGTTTGAACTGATTTCCTTTTGTCTTTGCATTCATCCGGGGGGGTTGTGGGTTGTTACTGTGCTGTCTGGAAATGCATTGGTGTGTGTGTTGTAGTGGGTGAGGGTCGGGTTGGGGGTGGGGGTGTTGCATGTGTGTGTCCGTGACTTTTGCCTCCCCCTCCCCTATGTCGTAGGTGCAGTACTCACCGTTGTCTTCGGCGCCTACGTTGCTGGTGTTTGTAGAGGAGCAGGAAGACAAGAGCAGGGAGTATTTGTAGTTCCGGCTCCATGGTGGCCTCCTTCCTCGTGGAGTGTGTAGAGGTGAGCGTTTTCCCTTTGAAATGGCTGTTTCCGCCGTGTTTTTATCCTCGGTGAATCCGCCCCGGAAAAGGTGGCGGATTGGCGGGTTGTGATACTGTGGGCGGTACATTGTCTTCCGCCTATCTGTTGGCGGTGACCGCTGCGCTGCTTGTCTGTACCGCCGTGGCGGTCGGAGTGTTAAAGTGGCTGTCTATTTTGGCGGTTTCCGCCACGGTCATTATTCCCTTTTTTTTTTCGCCGGCCTGTTTGCGGTATTACCGCAGCTTTAACACCGTCCGCCAGGGTTGTAATGAACCCCTATGTTTTTTATTGTAAGAGTTGTTGCCTGTGACCCTGCACTGTGAACACTTAATAAGCTCAAAACTTCGGGAAAGATTTAAAACATAACTAGAATGCACAGAATAAAAGAGGCAACATTTTTCCTACAAAATATATGCATAAATAGGTATGCTTTCTATTGAGGACAGTATCCTTTATGTTTTACACCAACCACTTTGTCCGGAAAGGAAGAAAAGACAACATCAAAATGAACTTCTAGAGCGAACATACAAGATAAAATCATTATTATGGTGAGACATTTTTTTATTATGACCAATTGAATGTGTTGTTTTCTTTTGTAAGAAGCCTATGATTTTTCTATAGTGTCAGGATCTCTATTACATCGATGTCAAAACAGATTATTGTACCATTGAAAATATTGCATTAAGTCCCGATATTCATATATGTGGCTAATGTGCCTTTCCTTGATGCATAATTTGCCTCTCCTTAACCACATTAATAATTCTTGCCATATAACATGTCCCTCCATTACTGCATAAATCCAGAGACCCTGAATATAACTTTCTTAAAAGTATTGCTTCCATCTTACTGTGAAGGTATCTCTTAGGTATACCTGTCTCTCACATGAGAGATTGCATTAGAGCTGTCCACCTTACTCTAAGAGAAGATAGAAATCGTCCACTTCGCCCTGTAGCTGTTTGTCTCTTGGTAGAGAATCCTCCATTGCAGCAGGGTTGTTTCTGTCAAAAAAGGTAAATCTCGTTTACAGCAAGGGCAACTCCTCCATACGGGTGGAGGAGAGTCACCCGGCAGCTGGCAAACCTTTTAAAGAAAAGGATAATAAGCTATGTTTATTATCCTTTTCTTTGAAAGGGGCGGGGCCATGGGGTGACATGCACTGAGGGGGAGTGCACTGTGCACTCCCCCTCACTGCGCATGTATGTTTGGCCAGCCGTCTGCACAGTAGGCTCTCTCCAACCCAGCAACATTGCTGGGCTGGAGAGAGCCTGCACAGGCTCCCAGTCGGCCTGAGAGCACCCAGCCAGGGCGCTCCCAGCCAATCCTGATGCTGCTTTGAGCAGCGTCAGAATTGGCCCCAGGGCAGGCTGGGAGCCTGTGCCTGCAGCATCCGGACAGAGTAGAGAAGCGGCTCAGCGCTGGAGCAGAGGTACGTTTTTTATTTTTATTTACTTTTTATTTTTTCATTCTCCCCGTGCCCCCCCCCCCCACTCCCTCCCTGCGCACTGCCCTGCTCCGCCCCGCCCCCAGGAATCCCTGAGAGCCAATACTGGTTTACAGTACAGCTCTTTCCCATGCATAATGGCTTTTAACGTCACTGAACAATGGTTTTCCTTCGAGTAAAGACACCTGTCACTGCCTAGAGAGGAAGCATGCACCTCATATTAACCTTTTTGACTCAAGGTTGAGCTATACCTATTGCAGTAAAGTTCCTCACATAGTGGAGTGATTTCCTTTTTAGAGTAAGAATGCATTGGCTACCTATAACTAAATAGATACATTTAAAGGCTTTAGTTATTACCCACGGAGCCTACTATCACACAGACCTGTCTGTGCCTCATAGAGGGGATGATGCAGTACACTCCCAACAGAACTCTGGGTTAGCCAACCTGCTCGTATTGTATGTTTCAAATGTCAGCAAAGTCTGAAGAGTTGGCTGTTCCTTTTCTGTGCTAACAGACAGACTTTGACACACCCTTCCACTTTCACTTAAGAAAATCCTACAGAAGGCTTTAAAAAAAATACTGAAAACCTATCTCTTCAGCACTTAACATAATCTTATCATAGCGCCTGGACACCTATTAGTAGGCAGCTGTAGCTTTTTATAAATGTTATTGTGTTCATTCATACCACCCAACGCTGGCCAGCTTTACAACACAAGATTGCACTATGGCTGGACTGCCCTTCCATGGAAGGCAGGGAACCATATATTTTAAATGTCCTCCCATCTTGTATTCCAGTGTTGTATATTGCACATGTAATTTGATTGTTTAAGTAAGCATAGTCTCGTTTTGAAGTTGGCATAGCCAAGCAAGAACTGCAAATTTAGTGAAGGTCAGCTTTACTATCACACCTACTGTATAATCTTCTGAAGGACTTCTCCAATTCTTCCCACAAGACTATCTAGGCACCTGCTTATTCGTGTCTAGGAGGTTTAGTTTCATTTTAACCACGTGTCGTTCCTCTTCTTACTTCATTGAGAAAAAAATTATAAAGGTAGAGTGAAAATGTGTAGAATTTATCATCATGTGCTCCAGTGGATCAGAAGGCGAAGCATTGGTCCGTTGACACTGTGAATCACTTAGAATATGTTTATTGCAGACCATCTATTTTTCCATTAAACATATTAGACCTCGGTCATTTTTTCGAGTGACTGTTTTCCTTCACAGCAGCAATGTGTGCACTGTATGCATGACTTCTCTCAGCATATCAAAGGAACAGAGGGGTGTGTGTGCGTGCACTCTGGTAGGCTACTTTTCTTGTAGGGCAGCAATGTTACACTATGGGCCTGATTACAACTTTGGAGGAGGTGTTAATCCGTCCCAAAAGTGACGGTAAAGTGACGGATATACCACCAGCTGTATTACGAGTCCATTATATCCTATGGAACTCGTAATACGGCTGGTGGTATATCCGTCACATTTGGAACGGATTAACACCTCTTCCAAAGTTTTAATCAGGCCCTATATGCTGTATGTTACTCCACACTCAGCAACCCTTCGGCATCTGCACTGTATCCATGGGGCATGTCCTCACAGAGTGTGGCGTGCATGCTTCCTGGTACTTACCTTCACAAGCAGGTCAGCTGCCCGGTTGTACCGATAGCGGACGAGTACCCCCACGCCGATGGGCAGCAGGGTGCTGCAGAGTGTGAGGCTGACGGCGCCCATGGGCAGGAGCTGGACGAGTGGTGTGTGGATCCAGGCGCGGCTGTACACCCACAAGCAGAGCGGCATCAGCAGCAGGGCCAGCAGTGTGGATGAGGTGGTCATAATGATGCTGTGGGACAAAGGGAGCAGAATCAGCTACAGTGCGATGTTGGGGTAGGTGAATACAATAGCAGGCAGATACAACACCCAGAGGATAAAGGAAGCAGACCTGGTTATAACCTGGTGCCGGATAGGCAAGCGCAACATCCTGACTACACGGGGGTTTAGAGAGATTTATAATCTGGTGTGGAACTGGTAAGCACAACACAGAGAAAACCCGTGGGAATAGAGCCAGTTGTAGTGTGGTGCATGGCTCTCATAAGAAGATAAGGTAACAAAGCCAGTTATAGTGCAGAGTACATCGGCAAGCACAACATCCCGAAGATAAAAGGAAGAGAGCGAGTTATATCAAGGTGCAGAACATGTGAGGGCAACGCTCAGAAGATACTGGGGTTAGAGCCAGTTATAAGGGTCTGGACCCGATGAGACCAATACTCAGCATAGAAAGCTACAGCATGGAGTATAGCAAGCAAGCACAACACCCAGCGTACACAGGGCAGAGCGCTTTTTGGTCCTGCGTGGGATAGACAAGAGCAACACCCAGAATACGCAGAGGGCAGAAATGTATATAGTGCTTTGTGGTGCAGACAAAGATAATGCCTAATTAACACAAATGCCAGAGCCTTTTATAGCACGGAGGAGGTGAGCACAACAGCCAAAGGACATAAGCAGCAGATTTAGCTATAATGCAACACAACACGTAGAGGACACAGGGAAGAGAGAGTTGTGGTATCATGCAGAAGAAGTGCACAAAAAAGTGATGGATGGAATGCTTGAATTCATCTCAGCAACTGGTAGTTACTCACTCGGGCCGCATCCCAGTCCATCGTTTTTTTGCACAACATGCCACCTCAGTTTGGATCCAACCATATGCAAGTAAGTCTTGACCCTGCTCCAGTGGGAACAGTCCAGCCCGAATTGCCAGGCCAGAAGTGAGTATAACATCAGAAGTCACAGCTGACGTAGCCAATTATAGCACAGAGTAGAACAGATAAACAGAGCTATACAGAGTTATAGGGCCACATATTTTGAGGTCGCAAACCATTAAAGCAAATTACCAACACATCAAATGAGGTGGTGACTCATTTGCAAAGCAGAAGCTGTCCGCGTTGGATAGCTTCTTCCTTTGAATTTGTGTGAAATGGCTTTGAGGGAGCTAGGACAGGTGTAGTGTGGTGCGGGGTAGGTAAATACAATACCCAGAGAACATGATGGCAGAGTTGTTTATGGAACAGTGTGGGTAAGTGGACAAAACCCCCAGAAGGTAGATGGTGTAGAGAAGATTAGAGCATAGTGTGGGCCTAGCAAGCCCAATACCGAGAAAGCATAGATAGCACATTTGGTTGTAGCACAGCGATGCACAAGCAAGCACAACACCCAAGGGACACATGAATCACAACCACCTATAGCGCAGTGTGGGGCAGATGAGCGCAAAACCGACTTAGAGGCAAGGTTAGTTAAAGCATTTGTTAGTACGTGGCTTAGTAGAGGCACACAGACACAGCATCCAGACAACATAGTAGAGCAGAGCTTGTTATATAGAGCATTGTGCAGGGGAGCACAATAAACACAAAAGGTGATGTGATGTGAAGGGAGGAATGCATGCAATCTGTCTAACCACTGCCTGTCGTTCGGGATAATAGTCCAACCCATCTTTCTTTTGCCAACCATGCCACCTTAGTTTGGACCCAACCATATGCAAATCAGTGTCGATCCTGCTCCAATAGGAACAGTCCAGACCAAACTGCCAGGGCAGGTCCTCCCTGAACCAGAAAACATGCAACTCAAGACCGGTTTCATCCTGATTGGGGCTCATCATGGGTGTAGCTTGGTTCCAGTGGCAAAGAGAGCACAGGGCCTACGTTTGGGTACGGTACATCAATCACACAAAAGGTGGCATGGTGTGCAAAGGAACGATGGGTTGGAATGCTGCTTTGAGAGATTGACAATGGTTAGACAAATTGCAAGCATCCCTCCCATCATCTTTTGTGTGTCACGTGAGCACAGTAACTAAAAGACACAGGGGACACAGTAGGGTAAGCACCATGCACAGACATAGGGTTAGTGGCAGTTGTAGGGCAGTGTGAAAACAGGTGAATACAACTTCCGGAAGATGGGGTAGAGCCAAGCATATGACTATGCAGGACAGACAAGGAAAACAACAAAGCCTTTATAGTGTGGGCTGGGTCAGACAAACATAGGAAGCAGATAATAGAAGGGGCAGAGCCAATTGTAAGGCTGTATGGAGCAGGTGAGTACAACATCTGGAAGACATGGGGCAGAGCTGAAATAGCACAATGCAGGACATGCACGTTCAACAAGCAGAAGACAGGGGCATAGCCTTTTATAGTATTGACTGGGCCAAGCGAGCTTACCAAACATATAATTGAGGGACAAAGCTAATTTTAGGGCAGCGTGGGTCAGGCATGCCCCATACACTTGAGGACACGATGACACATCTGGTTATAGCACAATGCTGAATAGTCAAGCACAACACCCAAAGGACACAGGAAGCACAACCATCTATAGCGCAGTGTGGTGCAGATGAGGACCAAACCCATAGGACATGGGGTAAAGATAGCTGCAGTCCCATGCGGGCAGGAAAGCACTGTGGCCAGAATATATACGGAGGTAAAGCTAGTTATATTGCTGTGTGGAGCATGCGACCAGAACACCAAGAGTACACAGGAGGCAACGCCTATTATTACAGGGAAGCACAATACCTGGGGAGACAGTTATAGTGCAGGGCAGGCAAGCACAACATCTAGGGGACAGATGGAGCAGAGCTAGTTGCAGCACAGTACAGTGGAAGCAAGCACAACACATCAGAGAAAAGGTTGACAGAGCTAGTTATAGTGTGGTGTGGACCAGGTGCACACATCTCAAGACATAGTGGGCAGTTCATATGTAGTGTACTGTGGGATTTGTGAACATACCTTCCAGAGCACACAGGGGACAAAAGCCAGTTACAACCCAATGCAGGTTAAAAGCAAGAGAACAGTTGAGCCAATATAATGCAGTGTAGGTCAGATGCGCCCAATGCACAGAGGGCAAGATGGAACATATAGTTATAGCACAGTGCTGTGCTTGCCTGTCCAACATCCAAAAAATACACAGCCTATTATAGCAGAGGAGCAAAATACCTGTGAAGCCAGTTATAGTGCAGGACAGGCAAGCACAACACCTAAAGGCAACATGGGGCAAAGTCAGTTGTAGCACAGCTTAGTTTTTGTACTAGAAGGCTCCTTTTACAGTACAAAACCTATGCTTGACAGAATGTACACACCTTTGCACTATGGTACAAACCTGCATGACATGGGAACCCCAAATACATTTCACGCTACAGTACCTACACGTATTTGGGGAGGGGAGACACTTAGGGGGTGATTCCGACCCTGGCGGTAAAAACCGCCAGGGTCGGGGTCCGTGGGAGCACCGCCAACAGGCTGGTGGTGCTCCTTTGGGCATTCTGACCGCGGCGGTACAGCTGCGGCCAGAAACAGAAAGTCGGCGGTGTACCGTCGACTTTCCGCTGCCCATGGGAATCCTCCATCCGCCATGGGGATTCCGACCCCCATACCGCCATCCTGTTCCTGGCGGTTTCACCCGCCAGGAACAGGATAACGGTATGGGGTGTCGTGGGGACCCTGGAGGCCCCTGCAGTGCCCATGCCAATGGCATGGGCACTGCAGGGGCCCCCGTAAGAGGGCCCCACTTTGAATTTCAGTGTCTGCTTAGCAGACACTGAAATTCGCGACGGGTGCTACTGCACCCGTCGCACCCCTTCCACTCCGCCGGCTCCATTCGGAGCCGGCTTCATCGTGGAAGGGTGTTTCCCACTGGGCTGGCGGGCGGCCTTTTGGCGGTCGCCCGCCAGCCCAGTGGGAAACCCAGAATGACCGCCGCGGTCTTTTGACCGCGGTACGGTCTTCTGGCGGTTCCCGCTTGGCTGGAATGACCCCCTTAGTATGCTGGATGGTGGACTCTCTGCGACTACTCACATCCGGCCAACTTGCGACTCTTTGCGGGCGATGAGAGTGGGACTGGGGGGCCTTTTACTGATAAGGAATGGGTGACTGTGCTGGAAACTCCCATGTATGTACCTCGCAATATGAGGTTCCGTCTCAAACAATATTATGTTACCCAGAGAGCCTATCTCACACCTGAGAAGATTAACAGATATTTTAACCACACAGATGCCGCTTGCCCACGCTGTCAGAGATTGGGAGCGGACCTCCTACATATGATGTGGTCGTGCCCAACTCTGAATCACTACTGGTCTGCAATCCTGGTGCGCTTAATACACTGTGTGGACCAGCCCGTACCACAGACATGGGAAACATGCATTCTGGGATTGTTCCCTAGGGGCAAAAAGTTGAAAGCCACATCCAGTTTTCTAGATTGAAACAACAAGAAGGTGGCTGTGTAATAGGTTCGCACCTCCAAAATTAAATCGGTAAAGTCCACTACAGCAAGTAACATGTATTAGTCCTCAGAGGACTCCAGCGGGTGCCAACACTAGTAAGCAAACTGCCACCAAGAATGCAACAGTGTCCATTGAGAATCAAATTACTAGTGTTGGCACCCGCTGGAGTCCTCTTTTGACTAATACATGTTACTTGCTGTAGTGGACTTTACCGATTTAATTTTGGAGGTGCGAACCTATTACACAGCCACCTTCTTGTTGTTTCAATTTTAATTTTGTGTGGTTCTGCACTCCATGTATTATAAAATAATATTGACACTGGTCAGGTCACAGGGATACATTGTAGTGATGGATACATTTGAAGATAATAGGGACAAATTATTACAAGATCTTTTTAGTACTAACATTCTGGAGGATGTTTCCAGTCATGTGTCCATTCCTCATAAAGAAGGTTTAAGAATGAAATTTGTAAGATTAGAACATTTAAAAAACAAGAATTATCTAGGTGATGGGATTACACCATCTTACAGAAATATATAGAAAACAAACAAATTCCAAGAGGACTCCGAGTGATCCTCTTTCCCTCTTTTGATGATTTAAGCCCCGAATTACTTAAAGAGTGGGAACAACTCCTGATGACCTAATCGTACGGCATGATGGACATCTTAATTAGGGATGCTATGAATAAAAGAGAACAACTATTAAAGGACATACAGACCTTAGAAAAGGATATAGAAAAAACCAATTTGACAGAAGCTATAGAAAAAAATTATAAAATACTTAAGGAAGTGCTTCAGCAACATCAGCAATACATTAAGGATAAGAAATTACTTAAACTTAAAAGAGATGCCAATGATTATAAGAATGGCAGGGTGTTTACCTTTGCACGCAAATATGACAGTGTTAGATTAGACAAACAGGCAGACATTCGTCAGACCTGCATCGATGATTCTACATCGATTTCCTCTACAAGTGACGGTGAGGTTTCCAGTATTTCAAGTAAGAGGAGTCAGGATGACAGTAGTCTCAATGCACAAAAATTGATTGCAGCTACTGACAAATCACCTTTTTTATTGGAACTTCAGAGATATTGAAAGGGTCAAAAACCGTCACGATTAGGTCCACAGGCTCAGGGAAGAGAACCAGGAGAGGCAAAAGGAAAAGCAGGATCAGGAAAGATAGAGAGGGAGGGTGTCACCACGAGGGCAGCCTCACGGAACCTGGTAAAATGAATGATAAGACGGAAGGTTTTACTCCGCCACATTTAGAAATTTCTATTATGAATTTATCCGACATGTCATTAGATGAACACCAAATAAAAGTTTTGAGTAAAGGACTGGGCTTTGTTCCAACTTCTTTGCCTGATTTTTCTGAGGTACACATTAATGTTTATAAATTCATTCGTAAATGTAAATTGTTCAAATTTTTCCATGAAATAAATATAGTTAAGTCATCCTACTCATACGTTTAGTGATTTTACAATCAAGGATGCCAAAGACATTGAATTACTTTTATCTTTAGAACATACTACTGGGCTTTCCTCTACCCCTAATTTGTCAGAAATCTTGTCTGATTTGAATATTGACCCATATTGCAGTATTGATAGTGGACTTAAACCTACATCAAAATTTACCCCTTGCTTACCATCTGATAATCTAATAGATATTTTCCATAGACGCATCACTTTGGAGCTCTTCAAATTGGAAGATTTATATGTTTCCAAACGTAAGAACATCACACACAATATTACTAAACATGAGCATGATTCTATTCGCTCTCTGTCCACGGCATCTGACATAGTCATTAAGAAGGCGGACAAAGGGGGTAATATTGTGTTGATGAACAAAGTTGATTATATCAATGAGATTAATACACAATTGTCTGATACTTCTGCATATTGTAAACTCTCTAGTAATCCATTAAGAGAGGTTACTGCCATTTTTCATAACAAACTCTGCTACTGGCGGGACTTTGGTCTTCTCACAGATTATGAGTAGTGTTACTTATTTAACCCCAATCCCAAGTCTCCATGCATATACATCCTGCCCAAGGTACACAAAACCAATGCCTTTCCCCCTGGCAGGACGATCGTTTCGGCAAGAGGATCCCCCACTGAGAGGTTATCCGAATATATTGATATTTTTTACAACCCTTTGTGTCCAACTTACCATCCTATATTAGGGATACTAAAGACGTACTATGTAAACTGAGCGATTTTGAATGGACCAATGGGCACCTTTTGGTCACCCTTGATGTTGCCTCTCTCTACGCGTGTATTCCCAGAGCCCAGGGCATGAAGGCCATACAACATTATCTTGACACACGGGATGCCTCCTTTTACCAACATTCTAACATGCTTGTGGATCTTACACACACTGTTCTTGACAATAATGTGTTTATACACAATGGGTCTTGGTACCGTTAAGTTCAAGGGGTAGTCATGGGGCTAAATTTTCCCCCTCTTTTGCAAATTTGTATATGTTTTTTTTTTTTTAACTACATCTTTGGAAGAACTGTCCAGCAGAACTTATCCAACATGTCCTATATTGGGGTAGATACATTGATGATGTGTTACTTTTTTGGTCTGGGAACACGTTCTCTCTAGGTCGATTCATTCAAAATTTGAATACCAATGATTATAACATCAAATTCACTAGTGCACACAGTGATACCAGCATTGATTTTTTGGATGTCACTCTATATATTGAACATGACTCGATATGTTCCAGAATGTACAGGAAACCCACATCCTGTAATTCCATATTACATGCTACAAGTGCACATCCTAAATCACAAATTCAGGCCATCCCTTTTGGGGAAGCAATTAGAATCAGGCGCAATTGTAGCCGGGAGGAGGTCTTTTTTCTGAATTTCAGGGAATGGAAGATCGTTTAGCCACTCGTGGTTATGCTGAAACCCTTCTCAAATAAACAAGGAGTAGATTTTTTTAAATTGATCGATTTGCTCTTCTTACAACTTCCACTACTAAGAAATGTACACGACATAACAATTTATCCCCTATCATTCCATATAGTACTCTTAGCCCACAAATACATAAGATCTTTAATAGAAATTGGTCTTTCTTATTGGCTGACAATACCCTAAGAAGAGGGTTAACTAAAAGACCCAAAATTATTCATAGTAGGGGACGTACATTACAGAATCAGTTATGCCATAGTTATATACCACCTGACAACAAAGAAATGTGGTTACCCAGACCTCATAGTGGCTTTTATAAATGTGGATGTTGCAATATCTGTTGTCATGTACAGGATAAAACATTGACCTTCCGGTACAATACGAACAAATCATATAAGATTTTGAAATTCATGAACTGTAACACTAAGTACATTGTTTACTGCATAATTTGTATTTGCAAACTTGTTTACATTGGCAGCAATATTAGGCCGTTTAAGGAAAGGATCCAGGAGCACATCAGGGCCATTAGAAACAACAATACCGAGTATCCTTTTGCGACCCATTTCAACTCGACACATGATCAAAGAGAGATTTTGGGCATCCAGGTACATGGGATTGACACATTGGGAACCTGTCCTCGTGGAGGTAATAAGACTCTGATGTTAAGACGCATGGAAAGCAAATGGATTTTGAAATTGAGAGCAGTGGAAGAAGGACTTAACATTACAAAGGATTTACATGTTTTTCTTTAACACTAAGTGATCACTGTTTAATTGAATTACTAAATTCATATGTTTAATTTTTTCTGATTTATCTCATTCATTAGACTCCCATTGTTTAAACTACTACAGTTTGTACTGTGAATGTATATCCTATTTGTCTTAGGCACCTTGTGGTCTGGTCTTTAGTACATCATGCTTTGTTAGTTGGTATTTGTTTATATACATGACATTATTGTTTTATTTATTTGTGGGTATACATAGCTCTGGCCTGCCTTTATTACTTAGGTATTGATGTGACTCTGTGCCACTATATAGGACACATCCTTGTTCACCACTCAGTTTCTGATACTTTTTGTTTTATATTTTGATGCACCCACAAGTGCAATTTTGAAATAATCTTTTGTATGTAGCTTTGGGCTTTTACGCCGACATACTGACCTATACGTTTTTCTTTCTCTTTTTTTTCTCTATATGTGTGTATGCATTTCTCTCCTTGAATCTATTCTTCCCATACAGACACACGTATTATTATGGTGGCGCATCTCTGTTTGCATACTATCCAGCTCATGAGATAATGTTTCTGGTTCTATAGTCGTGTTTCGTTTTGCCGATCGATGCGCGTATAGTCCTCTTTCTATGTTCATGTTTTTGGATATTTAAGGGCAACGAAGTGGCGGCACCTGTTTAGTTTGTTTCTGACATTGAAGCAGTACTCTTCAGGCTGTCCGGTAAGACGCATGTTTTTGCTTTGGTGTTTCCATGCTATCATTCGGTGTTTATTTCCTAGTCCATGATGTGGGCACACTGCAATTTTTAGCCCTTTTTGCCTCGGCTCTTGCGTTTTTTCATCTTTAGTATCGTTTTCTGGTGACGTGATGGGGCGCTTACTTACTCTTGCTTTTTCTTCCGCATATGCTTCATTATCTGTATGTGTACTTTTCAGCGGCATTTTATACGCGTTTTGCTTTACTTTTTAATTCACTTTATATATTTTTCGGAATGCTGTATGGTTCTGGACATACCTTGAGAACTTTAGTGTTATTCGGAGACATCATATTTCATATCATTTGCACAGATTGTGTAGGCTCATTAATATATTATGTCATTTATTTTATTTGGGTCTATGTATTATGACTTAATGTTCCTGTGGGGTTTTACTTTGTTTCAGCCAACTTCTTGCTCGCTCGTTTGTGGGGTTGTTTGTTTCTATAATATTATCTGTTTTTTCCCCTTTATTGGTTCACACTCCGTGATGGTTTCAACATATCTATTGGCAGGGTCTTTTACATTTATTTGTACATCTTTTTGCGGGGTCTCTCATGTTTTTATGCTCATAGTTTGGGGCTCCTAATGTACAAATATTTATTTATCTTTCCTTTAGGCTTATCATGGTCGTTTGGTACTTGTGTATGCCTCAAGAGGTACATCTAGAAACAAATTATACACAATACTTTTCTAAGAGGCATATTTCATGCTTTGTTAGGATAGCGGCATTGCGGTTACATGTTTTCATAGTACATTCGGTTTATGTCCAATTTTGAGGTATGTTTCCTTACTAGTCTACTATCTTTATGCTATTTCTTCTTCGCACTAATTCTAGTCATGTACATCTATGGTGTACCTCTTTTTGCCGTGGGTCTTTCTTTCGCACTTTCCACATTAATCTTTGGGTTTGTGGTCACAGGTGTTTTCTGGTGTCATTGGCCTTATGATACACTGTTTGAGATTTATATCTGCTTGTGGACATATATTATAATTTTAACTTGTTGTAATCTATCACATATCCAGATGTTTTGTGTTTGGAGTCTCTTGTAATGGTTCTTGGTTTTATGGTTTTTGTACAATTCTTGTTCTTTGTTCATGATAGTTTACACATAACTTAGAATACATATGTTATGTTTTGCATTTACATCTTACAGCCTTGAAAATGTATTGTAGACGAAACACGTGTTGGATGGTGCATCTATGGATTGATGATTTGTGTCCTCTTCATGAACTATTACAAGGATCAATAAAGAATCACAGATGTTGCACCTTTGGACTTATGGTGTTTGTCCTCTTCATGCAATTATTAGAAGGAAAACTAAAGGATTACCACTTCATACTTATATTGAACTCTTGTCTCCAGCAACCAAGAACATTATGGACCATTATGGTGTGCCCTAGTGTGAATATTATTATGTTCCAGTTTTCTAGATCTAGGTTTATTATTGGCTAAATGCCTCATAACTCGCAAATGGCGATCCCCTGAACCGCCGACATATGTAGCACAGGTACAGTCACTGACTGTCTGGGCAAGAGAGGAGTGCACTGCTCTTCGACGTGAAGATGTGCTGGGGTTGCGCAAATATCCACTTGCATCTCAATGGGAGTTAATGCTAACAGACCTTTGCACCATATTGGTGCCTGCGCAGCTCAGCCCTGACCCCCCTGCTGCAAATGGTGGATGCCTGTAACGCAATGTCTTCCACATAGCCTGCCCCATCCCTGTCTACGTGAGTAAACTAGATAGTCAGTCTCTCCTGAATGCATGTTAACGCACCAGATGCAAGCCACGCAGAATGTGCGAGTAGGGGCAACCTGCTGAGCACCTATGATATGTATAACAGCCATACTAGTTCTGCAATGCAAGTACATGGATATGTTTTGCCTGCGATTTCTCCCCACATGTTTGTTGTTGTAAATTGAAGTTGACAGCAAGCATGTAGTCTACACGTATTTTTGTTCTGATATATGACAATTGTATGTCTTTTTAAAGGTACAAACCTGCCAGGGTGTGTGTGTTGGCACATGGCAGCCTAATGTGTGCCAGCTTGTGGTGAGAGAGAAACAGCACCATATTTTAGTACATGTGATGCTGTTTTTCATTTTTCCTTTGACACACCGTAGCGCAGAAACTTTGGTTGTTGTGCTGCATTCTATCACCTTTTAGTAAATGTTCCCTTCAGCATTGCTTCTTGTGCAAAGACGAGGCAGTGGAGTCTTGTGTGACATTTTTACTTGAGGTCCAATAAAATGTATGTACGATAACTGTTCAGATGAAAGCTACGTAAAATGTGCTATTATGCAGAAATTACATGTTACACATGGGTATATCACCCTGTCTTCTGCTTTACCATTATTTGCACCTGATTATATTTTGCACTAGGTTTTCAAGTAAAGCCAGGTTGTGCTACTGTGGTCTATGTGGATCGTTATGAGATCCTAGGGGTGTTTGCATTCTTCAGACCCAGTCTGCCCCCCTTACATTAATTATCAGGAGGTTAGCACTACCTCATGCTTGTGTCACGTTTGGGGCACACAATCTATTTTCCATAGTTCATCTCACATAACAGATGAACAGAAAATGTGCAGCTCTCAGTAATGCTAGTAAAATGAGGCTTGGGCGAGGATATGATTTTAGCCATCACAAAGCAATGATATGTTTTACAAGACCTGGAGAAGCACGTTTTGGGGCTCTTCCCTACACAAAGGATTCTGTGTGCAGATTTGCAGTTTTACTGTCGTGTGTCACAACCACTGTTTTAATATCCTGTACCTTGCGGGACATTTTTTTATTACATACGAAATGCTTACTTTTAATGGCTGGAAACAAAGAAGGTTCTTTGGACCTTGGCATGGTTCAACGTAGATAGGAACGACGCACTCCAGAAGCCACTTTGCCACACACTATTTAAACACGAGTAAGGGCTGGATCCTACAGGAAGAAATTCTGAACTGGAAGAAAAAGCCTCCAAATGCATATATAAATTGCAGAAATAATGAAGAAGGTAGGGTTCCAAATTATGAGAGAAACTCCAAGATTCCCAGAGAAACTTTCAGAGAAAATGGGCATCGATAGGTCTGCAAGGAAAACAGATCTGACAATACCACCAGCCTTCAGCGACCAGCGAAGCAAAAATAGGGACAAAAGCAAGTTTCAGGGGTGATGAACCTGTCAACTAATCAAACTTTGACTACGTTGTAATGCAGCGGGTTCTGTGTGTCCTTTACTACTGCCCAATAGGAAATGGGAACAGGAAGCCATGAGTAGGAAGTCAAAGAGTCATGTTGGATTGGGGAAATAGAAGGGAAGAAATCCATCCATAAAGGAGGTCTTCTTGAAATGGGATATTCAAAAAGTTATAGAATTTGCTGGAAAGAGCATAATTACACTTGTTCAAAACCTGTCCCATTCTTTCATTAATCTAAGCAGTCTGCCAGCACAGCACCTGTTCCTGACCTCCCCAGGACATACCAGAGGAAAGAATGGTTGTAACGTTGCTAGGGCATCCTAAACCCGAGCCATAGAGGATACCCTCCGAAGTCCCAGGAAGGAACCCAGAGGATGCTGCTGGTCCACTCACAGTATGGAGCATCAGAATGGAACATCAGAAACCGGTCTTCCTTAGCAGGGTGTCACACAACTTCCATTACTTGTGTCTGTCTCGCAAAAGTGAGCATGGCATGTATCCAACTGGCGGCAACACCTCACCATTGACTGGTAGGTATAATAGTACACCACCCTTTGGGCACTTGCCCTCTCAAGAAAGGCCCAAAAGAAATGATGGGCTAGGACTGTACACTGGACCGAAGTAGAGGGTACCCAAGATCATGATGATATTGTAGGCAAATGTTGATAAGGACAAGTGCTCAGAACAATTATTTAAAGAGGCATTGCTGTTATATTGAAGCTAGTGCTCAGGACATTGATTGATCCACTCTGTCAGTTAATTGATCTGTGGATGCAAGCCAAGGGTTGTTGTCTGTCGAGAGAGGAGCGAAGAGACTTCCAAATATTTAACCCTATCAGAAATTATTATGTGTGAAAGCCCATGTAAACAAAAAATGTCAATGAGAAACCATTTTGGCATATGTGTTGCAGAGAGCCTAGAGCCTTTTACAAATATCCAAAGTAACCATAATTACCTGATGACCACTGGAAGGGGGCAACTCAACAATAAAATCTATACGCCAAGATTGGTGAGCTATGGAAAGAGGTAGTAGATACCTAAAAGTCTTTTATGTGTGGTCTTCCCTTGAGCATGGACAAGTCTGAGCATGTATGCTGAGGGACACACCTGAGCATAAACTTTAACATCTTATTGAACCAAAGGGTCACATATGAGGTGTAAGGTAGACTTCACTCCACAGTGACCAGAGATCATAGGACATTCTTAAAACTTCTTCTTGTAGAATGTTGTTATATATGAATAAGATTTGCTGATTGATGTAAAGATTCTGAAGAAGTGCCAGGAGTATCTTGCACAGAATTCCTTCCAGGTCTTGTTGGGCCATATCACTATTAGCATCTTGAGCTCTTTGAAGGAATGGCCATATTACGCTGACCACTTTATTGGAAGAAAAGGGACTTGCTCAGAATTATCTTGTTTTTGAATGTATTTTCTAGCAAAAGTATCAGCTAAAACATTCTGAAAACCTAGAATGTAAGTGATTTAAAAATCCTCCAGAGGGAAAAAATATGTACTCAGAGTGCTTGGTGACTGATCCGGCTTTGCTTGCTCTGCAAAAATTGTGGTTTCCAACGCGCAATCCTGAATTCAAATGGCTTGTTGACTCCCATTAACAGATGTCTCCATTCCACACAAGCGTGTTTGAGGGTTAATAGTTGTCTACGTGAAACTGAGTAGTTTTGCTAAACAGGTTGCCAGAACATAAGATAAGTAGAACACTGTATGTTCTAAACCATCATCAGATTGAACCTGTGATAGGACTGCACCTTCTCTTCTTTTATATGGATAAACCTGAACAATAAATTGTTTCTTGGATGTCTGAGGATTGGCACCTGGAAAAAATCACATAAGTCTTGAAATGCTGTTTTGGCTCTTGTGTCCAACAAAACCCATTGGGCAGACTCTCCATCTTAAGTGTATGAAAAATATATCATTTCTTGTAGGGAAAATCTATATAAATTGATATAGAGGATTGCTGTACCCAGGAAACATTGTAATTCTTGTAAAGACGCAGGGATGAAGCCAGTCCAAAATAGCAGCCAGGCAGTAGCCAGGATAGTCATTGTTATCTTTCTCGAATTTGCAGTTCTCTGCTTTGCAGTGTAGATAGTGAAAACGAGGATGACACAGGAATGACTAGACATGTTTCCTGAGACTACTAATCAGGATATCATCTAGGTAAACCACAATGAGTTAGTTTAGTGAATCTGCAAGATTATAGTCCATAAACCTTTGAAAACTGACAAGGGCATTACAGAGAAAAAATGGCATGGCTCAGTACTCAAAGTGACTAAACGGTGTATGAAAGGCCATCTTCCATTTGACCACCCTCTTGATTCGAATAAGATGATATACTCCACAAAGATCTAACTTAGAGAGAATGGAGTCTCCTTGAATTAATTCTAGGATGTCTTTGGTATGTGGTAACGAACACGTAATCCTAAAAATGATCTTATTCATGGCTCCATAATCTATGCAACGCTGGACTTCCTTCAATTTCTTGGGTACAAAAAAACATTGATGTCTCAGCTGGAGATGTCAATGTGATATAAGCCCATTCTGCTAGTTCCTTAAATATTAAGGACTTCTGCTTTAGATTCTGACAAAGATTAATTTGATGATTACACTTACCTAAAAGAATGGGAACATCACAAACTAGGGGGGGTCGCACTGTCAAACTCCAAAAGTAAAGCAAGGGCTAGAACTATGTATTTAAAAAAAAAACTGTACAAAAGCCTGTGCTAGCCACCCCCAACTCCCACTTTCACCACCAGACATGAAAATATTAGATCTACTATTAATGATTGCAACCATCTCATTTTGCTCGAATGGAAGCCGGCCAACTGCATTTCTATCCACACATGGTGGGTGTGGGTCTCCTACATCCAGGGCGCACACATGCCACCAGAATTAATCAGATTGACATCCTGTACAACTCACTGAAAATATGGTACACCTTTGACAGAATTATACAAGTGTTGAATCTGCCACTGCACTCGACCACCACCTAAACATATGCTCCACTCCAACACCCACTTGCCTTGCAGGTCAGCTCCGGACTACCTTTCCCTTTGATGCTTTCTCCCACATAGTTTTCCACCATCCCATCTCTATACTTTTCATTCTCATGAGGTACAAACCCTACTTACACTTTACTTACTTCACAAGACTACCTGGTACTGCCTTCACATCTATCAATCCCTGGTTTCACCTTCTACGCCACATTTCCTCTTACTGCATTACTGCATTACCTTTGCTTTATACAATATGTTCGACCATTGTTGCACTGATTTTTTTCCATCAAGTGCAGATTGTTATTTACTATTTTGTTTGATTGTACCTCCCTTGTCATTCCTGTTTGTCTGTAACCCTTCGTTTTAGAATTTTTCTTCGTTGAAAAATATATTGAAATAAAAAAACAGAGCAGTGGCCTCCCATGGCCCTGGACAAATTTCCCTTAAAGAGTCTTCAACTGGAGACCTCTGCCCTTCAGTAGCATAGCAATTGTCTCGACAGAATTGTGAAGACCCAGAGGTAGTGTGGGGACTCCAGTTAATGTAAGAAATGTGAAATGTGAGCCACAGCCACCCCACATATTAAGATATTCTCATGAGAGGCAATAATGTCAAAGGAGACAGTTTCATTGTGATACCCAAGAGAAACATTCAAAGGAATAGAAATCTCCTTAACCAGTCCATAGAAAAATTAGTAAACAATCGAATGTCTGGACTTGTTCTGGGATAAGCCCAGGTTCATCCAGTGGCATACAACAAGCGCCTGAATATAGGATCGCTTTTACAGAAATCTTTGGGAGTATTGCTTTTCAGGGGTACCACATTGACCAAAACTCGGGAGCATAACAATATCTGTCCTCTTCTCCCTCACAAAAGACAGATTCTGGCATTTCCCTGATTTCAAACTTATCTCTCTGGGCAATCTCTCAAAACGTGAAGAGCATCAGCACAATTCATACATAATCCAGCCTTTCTTCTCTGCTCCTTTTTAGCTTCAGAAAGTGGACAACAAGCTGTCTCCATGTGTATTGTTTCCTGCAATTGTCTTAAATTGAAAGTACAAGAAGGATATCTGGCTCTGATTCCCTTACTCTTTCTCTGTTCCATATTCCTCTCACAGAGTCCGTGTTGAATCAACATAGCCATTTCAATTAACTCCAAGAATACCTCGTAAGTAGGGGTGTGCGAAATTTGCGTACATTTATTCTATGTAACTACATGAAATTTCTGAAAAATTGCATGAAATTATGCATAATTGTGTGAAATGTAAAACTGGCAGTTGGAGTTGTATTTTAGCACAAAATACATCCTCACATCCACTTTTGATGCGATGATGCAATTTACACCAAACAAATAGTGCACAAAAACTACCATGAACAACAGCCTCTTGTGCTCTGTCATTTGTGCTCTTCCTGTGTGTTTGCAATAATTGTCTTTGCACATTTGTGGCAATTTATTTTTACAACAAATGATATGTACTAGCATAATTTCGAGAATGGCACGTAGCAAGAGTAACACAAAATTATGATATGTATGCCAGTGTAACTTACATTTCGCCTGGGCCTACTCATAGGATGTCTACTCATACTCATAAGTTTGTCTCTGACTGCCTCGTTTAGACCACTACGTAAAAAATGTCTTGAAGGTTCTATCAAACCAGGTGGGCTAGCCAGCAGGATAAAGAAACTGAGTCCCGTAGGGAAGAACATTTACATTTTCCTGAGAAGTGCTTTTACATCTGAGAATTTCCTGTCTGGGTGTTCATGCATCTCCTCGAAAATATTCTAAAGAGCTAAATAATTATTCAGGCAAGAATCATCTGCAGATGCCAAAGGTGTAGTCCAATGCAGGATGGCTCCAGCTAAGGAATTTACCACTCAGTGAATAGCAGTCCAGGTCTAAGTGCAAAGTACGCACTAAGGCAACCCAGAAGCCACTTTAACCCATGCTATTTAAAGTTGTGTAAGTGCTGGTGTCTGCAGAAAGGAAACCCTGAACTACGGGAAAAAGCTTCAAAGGCATAAAAAACCAGATTCAATGAAAAGGTCAGAGGACCAATCACAATAGAAATTTCAGGAATCCGGTGGAAAAGAAAAGCTAGCTCTGAAAAGTGGCACAGACACATCTACAGGAAAAACAGAGCCGAGTAGCTCCAACCCAGAGCGAGCTCAGAAGCAAAAATAGGGACAAAAACAGACAAAGTGATGAACCTGTTAAAATAAATCAGACTTTGACTGTGTTGTGCACGGTGAATCGCAGTTCTGTGGCTCCTTAAATACTAGCCAACTGGAAACCAGGAGCAGTAACATAAAGAGACATGTACAATTGAGAAAAACAGAAGAGAAAAATCCCATAGGAGCAGCATCTTGGCATGAGATGTTCAAAGTTCTAGAATGTGATGAAAAGATTATAATTATAGGTGTTCCAACCCTGTTTAATTCTCTCATTATTCCAGACATTCTGCTGGGGCCTTTTGCAAAGAGTGAAATGCTTTTTTGCATGTACCAACTCTGTTTTGTGAATAGGTAACCTACTACCGACTTCCAAATGAGGTTTTGCGACTCGCTATTAGAAAGGGGCGTACCAAGGGCGTCTGTTCCTAATAGCGAGTCGCACTGATATGTAAGAATGTTTTGTGACCGGAAATGCATTCACAGTTAAAACCAACTAAAAGTTGGTGGTAAACCATTTGCAACGGGGAAGGGATCCCCAGGGGACCCCTTCCCCTTTGCGAATGGGAGTGCAAACATATTTTAAGAGCAGGCAGTGGTCCTGCCTACTCTTAAAAAATGAAAAACATGTGTTCATTTGTTCTTTTTGTAAGTAATCCAGTTTTCCTTTAAGGAAAATGGCCTCCATTACAAAAACAACAAGATTGCTTCATTGAAAAAGCATTCACACACACGGTGGTCTGATAACCCCAGAAGGTCACCATCCCTGTGATTGTGGCCATTCCCAAATGGGTTGCATATTGCAACCTGCCTCATGAATATTAATGAGGGAGGTCTCTTGCGACCCATTTGGGAATGGCAGTGTTAAACACACTGTTGTACATAGCTGTTTGCGATTTCCTAATAGCGAACTGCAAAAATTTGCTATTAGGAAATTGCAACCGTCATGCTACGTACATCTGGCTCTTAGTGACTACGACTCTTACCCAACTGGTAGACATAATAGCTGTATAACTCAAAGGATTCTGTAATCCCTGTATAATAAACTCCTGGCTCTAATTTCTTTATAATCAGTGATTTGTGGCGCGCTAATTCAATGATTATAAAGAAAAGACATCAGAACCCGATTATTATAATTACAGTTGAGTTCTGATGTCACAATGCCTGCTGCCAGCAGCAGAGGTGGAAGGGAGGTCAGGTCACGGAGCATAACTGAAGCAGATGTTTAAATCAACGAAAACAGAAAATCACTTTTCTTTCTTGTGTTTTATTTTTTAGCTGACAATGACAAGCAGAGAAAACGTTTATTTTTTCACTCCATAGATAGTTAGGGAAACGTTAGAATCTGTATGCATGTGTGTACACATTCTGAGCTAGTGAAGCTGTTTGATTTAAAAAGAAAAACTGACTTCTAATATTGAACTGTTTCTAATATCTGTTTGCAACAAATACCAAACAGGTGTTTTATGTGTTTAATTTTGCACTACAGGTTTTATTTGTATTCTTCATGTTTGAAAACATGCTCACTCTTTCATATGAAAGAGCTGTACACCAAGGTTTTTAGTGGCTTGTGGGAAAGATGTATTATAAGGGTATTATGTATTATAAGGGATAAAGTACTCCCTGGCTTACATAGTAAAGATATTCCAAGTCACTTTGGAGGCCAATAACCTTACAAAGAAACTCAGCTTTGTTCCTCTGTATGGTTATGGAACGCAATGACTTGCAATATGCTTATAATGTGTGGCAGGGGATACTTTATCCCTTATAGCTTTAAATGGTGAAAATCGACTCTGAATTGGCCGGCGTTGGTACAGCCCTGTCGGGGATGTGCAGCATGGGTAACTTCCTGTCAGTGTAAAGGTGTATTGGCAGAGTTGGTATGGTCCCAAGTGTGGAATTGTAAGTGTGCTCCCTATGAGGTCTTAGGCACACTAGCATGGGTGTGTGTGGGTTTTAGAAATGGAATATCAAGAGATTATGTAAATCAGGCCTAGTGTGAAATCAGTGTATGTGGGTTCAAGAACTAAAATATCTAGATTACTCCAGATCAAAAAGTTGCTGCATTTTTGTTGAAAGTACAGAAAGATAATGGCAGGAATGAAGTAGGTGAGAACTGAGGTGAATAAATAGCGTTGTTTTAGGCCCAAGGTCTCTATAGAAGCAGTGCTACGTGTTGGAATTTGGGTGCAGTGACTGCAGGGGCCCATTTGTCAGCTGTGTGCCAATGGGGCACAGAGGGCCGGTGCCGACGATGCATTAAATGTATTAATTGTAGACAGTGGCCTTATATTCACCACATATGATAAGAGGTTGACAGATTGTAACAAGGTGCCTGAAATTGTCATTTTTGGCGGGAAAGGGGGCACCCAGAAGGCAAAATAGAATTTTGTCTGGCTCTCTGAATAACCTTGAACTAGGACATTTCTAATATTATGTTCCAACGTGGTTAGGGGAGAGTCATTTGGATTTCAATGAGCAGGTGCTTAGGAGACGTCCAGGGCATTTGTGGAAGCGCTCAGGGAAAGAATTAGAAGTAAATGTAAGATAAGCGCAGAGGGGAGAGACGGCGCCAATGTAAGGTGATGTAAGATGTGCAGGAAATATACAGGTGTTGTGGAGAGAAGCAGGTGAAGGGGGAAGCAACGGGGTGAGAAAGGTGGGCGTGCGAGGTATAGTCAAGAAGACAAAAGCTGAAGAGTAAAATAATCACTTAAAGCAATTACAGAACCAGCTTAGTTGCGGGGTCCCCAAAAAAGGTTTTGCCCCGTCCCCCCAAAAGTCTGTGACAGCCTGCCCGCAACAAAGACCCGCTGCACCCCAGCGATATTGTAACAATAGCCCCCCAGCAGAGCTAGCGGGCCTGGTCCTCTGCATGGGGTGGGCGGGGAAGGCGGGGTTCCTTTCACGTGGACTTATTGAAAAGCTGAAGCTGAACGTTGCGTCTGTGCTGCAGGGTCTGCCGTGGCACCGGGACATTGCTTTCTCAGCAGCATAATGGGGCTAGACTGCTAGTAGCCCTCCCTGTGCCCCGAGCTACCCCGGAGCAGGCAGCGTGCGTGCAGGTGAACGTCGACGTCCTCTCAGGCACGCCAGCGCGCGAAATCAGCTCACTGAGCAATGTAAGGCTTTTCACCTACGTTTACATTAAATAATGCCCCCTTCGTTAACTTAATACCAGGAGTACCCCTCCGCCCTTCCCCCCCCAAAAAAAACAAAAACACATCTCACCGGCCATGAAGGAATGCGCTTAAACCTCACACTGCCTCGAATCGTACAATCATTAATATCCTAAAAATTAAGTAGTGAAACAGGACAGACCCATTTGCACCATTCTGCTACTTGCCCAGTAGAGGGCAGGTCAAACGGATTTCGCTCCAGTCCCTATTGGATAAAGGGGTTTTTGCACAGGGGCAAAAACTGTGGAAACGTTTTGTGAGGACATGACCAACATGCGAATTGCTTATATATGATATTAAAGGAGCGTTCGAGATTTAGTAAATACATATGTGTATGTTGATATGCCGTATTCGAAAATTAAAGATAAGAGAAGTTCAATTTGTGTTACTCACAGAGCAAAAAAAAAAAGAACAAAATGATGCTTCATCTAACAGATCCCACAAGCAAGGCTTTAAGCGCAGTGGGTCATGCCAGATTAAAACCTGACTTTGAAACGGGTCCCTGCTGAGCCCTATATTGACTCCCTTAATTTCATAGGCAATAACACCGAGTGATTTAACTCTGTAAAATCCCTTAAAGTGGTTTATGTCAATGATGCAGCCCCATGTTTACATTTCACGTTATACTTAATCTTGCATTCCTTGAGAGTATTTGCTTTTTTCCAGATGTTGTGTTTCTGTAGCTTTGGATGCAACACATGGCTCTTCTAGAGTGCACACTTTGGAGTGAGGCACATCTAGCTATTTGGGTGAGTTCAGGCTGTGGATGGATGTTCATGAGGTCCAGTTGAGAGCAGTGCAGTTGATGCTATAGGCAGTGTTAGTTTTCTTACAGTGCCTGTTAGTGGGTCATAAAGGTACATAGACTACGTGCTCATGCAAATCTTGGCCTCTATGCAGAGAGCACAGAACAATAGTCACATACATGCCAACGGTAATTACCATTTTATGTGAGTGTATGAAGGAGGTATGCACAGCTGTTGAAATTGTAACATCACCAAAGAAAAAGAAAAGTGCATGTTTACAGGTGAGGAGCGAGTGTGTGTGTGTGAGAGAGAGTGGGCATATGAAGGGGAGGTGACGCAAGAAAGTACATGCAGAAGGACCGAGTGAAAGGACATCCTTGAAGAGGAAGGAGAGGACCTGTGAGATAAACAGATGGAGGATTTCACCAAGATATGGTGAGAAAAGGGACAGAAGTGGCTAAAAGAGTGAGAGACTGCAGAGGAGAGCAGTGTTATAGGGACAGATTGAGGCACTTACCCCTTCTACAGACCTTAGCAATGTTTAATTATCTGTCTCATATTTTCACCATTAACACAATTTCAATTTTAATTACTCACAAAAAAATGTTGTCACGTCATCATCCTACATTACTAACAAAGGTTATCAAGGCAACGGGATACACTTCCGGGTGATAGTGCACTCTACAAATCTGAAAAATATAGCAATACGTCTGGCGCATTTTCGGCGCATGTTTGTTGTGGTGATACGTCTATATACAATAACATAACTCACAAAAAGGTACCAAGTTACTGGCCAAGTGGCATGCAGTGTGAAGCAAAGGATTTTAGTCCACGTTTTAAGCTACGCCCCTAAGTACATATGCAACGCATGTTGGAAAGAATTCCTAGTTACATTTCTTTGGCCACGCTCACTTTAGAGACCCCCTCCCTCCCCCTCAACCGCTGCCCGTGTGTAACATTTGGAAATGGGTAAAACGCATGTTTGCCTCTTCTTGTTATTCACGAACGAATACAAGAGTGAATTCGCTGCATCGTGTTCGCCCTGGTGCGAATACCGTTTGCGTCGTCTCTTAACAAAAAAATAACAAAATAGTGAAGATGGATTTGCCCTGTATTTTTATTGTTTTCTCTCCAGTTCAGTGCGTCTGTCGTATCTCTTTCTGAAGTATTAAAGGGCTTTGAAAAGAGTATGTTGCCCTCCTGCCAATTTAATGTGTACAAAAAGGCCGTTTAAAAAACAAACAGTAACCTATATTTCAGTGAGGGTCGTTTCAACCAGTAGTTTCCAGTCTTGCGGTTACAGTTAATCACTGTGTAAAATTCGACTCTGCGTGCTTCTTTTAGGGATGCTGTGGGATTTACAGACCAAAAGCAGCATCCGGTTCTGTGAAGTGCTCGTACAGAGAGCTACAAACAACCTGATGAACCTCTGGATCTTGCACTAGGCGACTGGGGGCGCCCTTTAGTCAATGAGACACGATTAGCCACTCCCTCCGTTATTACAGGTCTCCCGAAAGACTCGCCCCTCCCCGGTGGCGTCACGAAACATGAAGGGGGGGGGGGGGGTAGCTGCAAGGTACATGGAGGCCCCCCTTCTGGACTCATTCAGGAGGTAACAGGCCAGGGTACTTTGCTGACGGGGGTCCTGAAGCCTGCCCACCACCGCACCGCGGGGGCCTACGTTACGCCACTGCCCCTACTATCACGTCGGCTCGTCTCTGTGCGCTTTCCCTGTAACCTGCTTCGAGGTTTGGACAGTCCACAAGTGTCTTGGGACCGCCTGCACATACGTCGGCAGCTATTTGTTGATGAAGCAATGACTGACTTTGCATATGCAGATTTCACTTGCCCGTGGTTTGGTAGTACCACAGGAAGGAG
Source organism: Pleurodeles waltl (assembly GCF_031143425.1). Lineage (NCBI taxonomy): Eukaryota > Metazoa > Chordata > Amphibia > Caudata > Salamandridae > Pleurodeles > Pleurodeles waltl. Next base: position 983,351,302 of record NC_090437.1, read on the forward strand.
CCACTATAACTCCCATGTCCTAGAAGCCGCCTCAAACGGACACGATAAGGGTATAGTCGCGAGACGCCCTGCCCCCCTGTAAACGCTCCCTCCCAGTGATGCACTAGGTGTCGAAAGTAGGTTCACCCCGAGTTCGACCAAGGTCACGGCCTATCCAAGGACAGCCCGGAATGTCGCCCTTTTGGGTCCTCCGACTGCCAATGCAGTGCTGCTAAATAGCCCAGGGAGGTAGCCCAAGTACCCTCCTAACGAACTGCCGGGGGTGATAGCTTACGACTCTCTACGCCTGAGCACGTGACCTCTGGTAGAACAACTTTTGTTCTTTAAGAGGAGCGTCTTCCACCGCAGGCTTTGCCATCCCAGTCCTATAGGCGTTGCTTGGGTGCCCACTTCCACTGGGGGCCTGCGGAATCTCCTAGAGCTGAGACCTGAGGAATCCCCCCATTGGAACACTTAATGTATGACGTTCCATTATTGGGTAACAGTGGCACCTGCTATTTGCAGGGCTTAGAAACGACTGGCAAGCGGGATGAAGCACTACATGTACAAACAAGTTATAATTATATCAGTAGTGGTAATTACGTCCCAGAAGGTGCCATCTGACTCCCCATTTCGATAGAACCCACACTTTACCTGAGGTTCATGTCTCCGTGCATCAACACTGACAGGATATTGGAGAGGTTGCCTCCGGGACAGCAGCCACAGAGCAGCACGGCGATGGCAGCCACCTCGTCCAGCTGGAAGATGAGGGCCAGCAGGAAGGCCACCATGGGCATGATGAGAAACTGGGCGATGAGGGCCAGCAGCACCCCTATGGGGCGGCGCAGGTGGGCGCCCAGCTGGCCCACTTCCACCGTGCAGCCCAGCCCCAGCATGGCCATGCTCAGCGCCAGCACCACCAGCACGCTGATGCCCTCATTCAGCGGAGAGTCCCAGAAGGGCGCCGCCCCGCCCGGGGGAGCGCCGGTGGGCTCCTCGGAGGGGCCCATGGAGGCCAGAGTGGACACCGCAGCGGGGTCGAGCAGGGCGCCCAGCAGAGGCACGGTGCTGGCGGCAGGCGAGAGCTCGAGGCCGGGGTCCGCGGAGGAGGGGGCGGGCCCCGTCCCGTTGAGGGCTTGGCTGGAGTTGTCCATGCCCGCCGCGGAGCCGCCCTGTGAGCGCCGCTCCCTGTGCCACAGCCCGCGCAGCTCTTATCGCAGGCCCGCAGCGCTGTGCCTGCCCAGATAAGCTGAGGAGGAGGAGGAGGATGACTGAGGAGAGTCTCCGCTCCTGGGACCCACCCCGCACATCCACTGCGCCCCCTCCCCTCGAGCCCTGCCACTGACTCATCTTGCACCTCGCCGGATCCACGCCTTGTTTCGGACGCATGTTCCTCTCTATTTCTTTTTCTCGTTTTCTCTTCTGCTTCTTATATTCATTTTCTCTAAAACTCTTTTCGTTCTAACGTTCTTCGATTTTCGCCTTTCTTTATCCAATAAATCACAGTCCCCCAGCCCCATCTCCCTTTCACCTTTACCACACATGCCCATTCTTTGTTAAACGACCACCCTTTCCTCCGTTTCATCCTCGCTCATTTCGTCCTTTTCATTTCTGTCTCTTCTTTTCCTTTTTCATCCGCAAGCTTCTTTCGCCCACTTCCTTTATTCATTTCACTCTCGTTTTCCACTTTATTTACTGTTTCTATGTTCTCCCATTTCTTCCGTTCCTTCTTTTCTTGCGCCTTTCCACACTTCAGTTTTCTGTCTCGTTTCTTAACATTATTTTTCTTGCACGGCGCTGTCCTTTCCAGTCAATTTCCTTCGGTTATCTTGGGAAGGGCGGTAGCTCAGCCCTTGTGGGCTTGAAAAAGGACCAAAACATAATTTTTTTTCACCTTGCACGTCTTTCTTCATCTACTCTCATCTATCTTTATCTACCATGCTCTCGCCCTTCTCCTCCTTCCCCGTCTCACACCCCTCTCCCCCAAAACAATCCTTGTATGCAATTGTATATAAATGTTATGAATCCCTACGTCTGTCTGACAGATTCCCCTCTCCCCCCCATTCATCACGGTTATTGTCCAAAGACTCGTGCCCAGACACAGCGAATTAAATTACTGCGCAGTTGCACTGAGAGCTCTGAGCGTGTCTCCACATCCCGGGTCACTCAGCCTGCCGCTGTCCTGCGTGCCCACGAAGACGCGTGCCAGCTCAATGCGCAGACACTGTCTCGGTCACTCTTAACCTGAGTGACAGTCTAACTTTCAAGGGGCTTGTCGACGTTACTCACTATGAAATGGCCATTTCCCCAGATGATTCAATCTATTGACAGGAAAGCAAGCAGTTGGTGCCATTTTGTATTCTTTTTTTAATTTTGTTTTGTAAAATGTTGTAAGCTGGGCTGACAGTTACACCATGGCCACTGGAGAAATGCAACAGGAGCAGGCCAAACCACGCAGCAGAGTTGACTAAATTATGCGGCAAAGAAAAGGCAAATAATATGGGCACATTTTGTAGCAATATTACTTCGCTAGTTTGTCCGTTTACACATGTTAACACTACATTGGCAGAAAATACACTTTGTTAATATCAGTTGAACTCCCAAATAGAACGATCAGCAACCGCTGATCGAAAGATGATCAGTTATCCTCTGCAAAGGGTCTTCAATGGAATTGGCAACAAGTGTAGCAGTTACTTTTGAAACGTTAGTTCCGTTTGAGGTATAAGCAAACATTTTCTTGTTAAACTCTGTAAAGTGTGCAGCAGATGATGATTATGAGGTAAATGTGGAACATTCATGTTTATGTAGCAAACGCCACAGCCACATAATTCTAGTGGCTCTGCCTTTAAACTCGCATCATTTACTAAAATTTAATTCCCTGTCAATAGGTTATGAAAAATGACATGACGTAATGTTTACACTGCATAATTCAAAACCACATTTGTGTAACATCTTATTTTCCGACTCAATGGAATATTCTAAACAAAAAACATCCGCTCAATCACCTAAGATAAATCTCAAGAGGAAAATGTGCCTATGTTGAGTTATTAACAGAATGATTCAACTGTCGCTTTAAATACTACATGGCCCAGAGCTACAGCAGACCCTACAGTTCAGTCACTCCCATTATCAAAACTGTGCCTTCTTGCTGGATCATTTTATGCTTGTTAAAGCAACGAAAAAAGTAAGCAAATATCCATGTGGTATCTAGGGTGACCACCTGGCACTGAGGCAAATTCTGGACAGGACTGTAAAAAATTCAGGACAAAGGGTCAAAATTCAGGTCAAAGGGTCAAAATTCAGGACAAAAATTCAAGAACAAACATCAGTTTTACAAACACACCCAAGAGAGGCCATGCCTCACTATGTTGTCAGTGCATTTATTTACTCTTTTTTAACATAGCAGTATTTATTCAAAGTGGTTTTTTAGTGATTGGTATGCTACATTCAGGTGTCACATTACGTCCTTGTTCAGTAGTAAATTAATAGGCCTGTAAATCTTGTTCTTATCTCATCACATTTGCTGTGCATTCAAAGAACAAAGTCAAATGTTAGTCTCTGTCTTCGGTGTGAACTTAGTGTTTACTTTTCTTTCTCTGACTTCACATTGAGAGGATTTATGCTACAATCTTGATGGATACTGGAGTTAAGAAAGAGTTTTTTCCTATCACATGACAGTATTTAAATAATATTCAGAATATATCAGAATTAGGAGTACAAATGAAGCACATTTTTGTTAATTCTGAACTGTGCTGGAATCAAATACCTTTATATGAGTAAAACAAATCATTGCATTAGGTGATGCAATTTCCACACATCATCATCTGTTTGCAGTATAGTTTGATTTGAAAAACTGTATGTCTGTGCAAATGTAATGGTCATTTCAATCTATGTCACTCAATGACACTGCCCCACTTTGCATTACTGCACTCTCTGCCACTCTATTGTATGCCACCCTACTCCACTGCACTCTATGCTACTCTACCCCATGCCACTGTATGTCACTGCACTCTGCACCAATGCACTCTAAACAATTGCACTGTACACCACTGACCTCTACTCTGCACCACTGTACTCTATGCCACTGCTGTCGGTGCCACTCTACTCCACTCTACATCACTGCACTGACATTCTACTCTGCAACATTGCACTCTCCGTCACTGTACTGTACACCAATCTACTCTGTACTACTGCATTCTATGCCACTGTACTCTATGCAACTGCACTCTGCCACTCTACTCTGCATCACTCCACTCTACGCGACTGCACTCTACAGCACTATACTCTACTCTGCACTACACCACTCTACACTACTCCACTCTACGCCACACATGTCTACTCTGCACTCGATGCCACTGCACCACTCTACACTACTGCACTCTCTGCCACTCTATTGTATGCCATTCTATTCCATTGCACTCTATGCCGTTCTACTCTGCCCCACGCCACTCCATGCCACTGCACTCTAAACCACTGCACTCCAAACAACTGCACTGTACCCCACTGCACTGTACTCTGCACCACTACACCACTGCTCCTATGCCTCTCTACTCCACTCCACACCACTAACTGTTAGTCATGAACAGCAGACACTCTGGTCTATAACATGGCTAAAACACATTGGCAAAACCAATAACTCTTGCGTAGACGAGACCTGTTGCCTTTGCCAATGTTTGTTAGTACTATGAGATACCGAGGTCCCTGAAAGAAATGTGAATGTGTAAGTCCTTATTTAAAAAATGCATTTGACGCCTTGTCAGAGGTAGTACGCGCTATATAAATACAATTACATCATAATATAGGCTGCTACAAAATGCGCAAATACATTTCGGTTAAATAAAAAAAAGTGCTTCTCAAATACAGATTTGAATAATATACAGTTTATACCTAGTACAATTTTTTTTTATAACACTCCATTAAAACCACACACTCCACACCTCACCTTGGAACACCTCTCTAAAAGAAAGTATCTTTGCAATCGGAAAGCTTCAAGTGACTCCATTGATTAAAGTCAATGCAGGTTTTCAAGCCCCTTTCGATTTGCAGATTTACCAGTTGTGCACATTTGCATTTCTTTAGGGAAGGAGACACTCTGGCAAGAAGGCCTTTCATTATCTGTCTGCTCTTCCCTCCGAGCACAGGAGACTTCCTGCCTTTCAATCCAGCTGGGGAAACTTATCTGCACGTAATTTCGCCCTGCTGTCCATTGTCCTTTTGGTGAAAGGCTAAAATTACGGACAAATGCTGTCCGTTAAGCCTTTCATCATGGACAACGGACGGCAGGGCAAAATTACGGGCAGTCCTTGAAATTTACAGACGGGTGGTCACCCTAGTGGTATCCCATGTCTAGACTAGAACGACCAAGGTCAATGACCAAACTCTCCACATCCCGTGTGGTTTTTGCTCCGAAGTCCATTGTTTATGTTGATTACACCATGTCACTTCCTTTTTAAAGTGTGTTTTACTATTTACTAGTCACTCGTGAACAAGACCTGTATTGTGTCGAAACGCGTTGGGTGCGTCGCATACAATAAACTTTATGTAATAATACGATTCACCAGGAGTGTGCGTAAGTTTCTTCTGCACCAAGATACTTTTTGTTGGAGTTATATCAGGTTCCCGCACCCAATCATGTGCACCATTCAGCTTTGGTGCTTTGGTGGGCCATGGCATATTATTATATATATATATATATATATATATATATATTTTTTTTTTTTAAACATGGGATATGCAACCGCTCATCTTTGGAGAAAAGGAGTGCCAAATAAAGAGAAAACAACATAGGGGCTAAGACACATCCTTGTCAATGTCAAAGCCCATTTGAAATAGGGATTTCCAGTGAAAGGATCCCATTAATGTCTTATTCTACCCACCTTTGGAACATGCACAGGTCCTAGGGATTTAGCTGCTGGTGTGCCACCTCTCCCACACAGTTTATCCATCTCAGTCTCTTGAGCTGCTCTGTTCTCATTACTGTCCCACATATATCAATGGGCTGGTGTTAGACCTGACAGCCTTATGGTGGTCATCCCCCAAATTTTTGCCTGCCTCCCTTCACTTTTCTGACACTGATTTTGCTGGTTTTGGGACTCTGCACACTTTACCACTGCAAACCAGTGCTAAAGTATAGATGCTGTCTCCATTGAACATGGTAACATTGGTTCATCCCCAATTGGCATATATGATTTACTTATACGTTCCTAGTAAAGTGGACTACCTGTGCCCAGAGCCTGTAAATTAAATGTTACTAGTGCACCTGCAGCACTGATTGTGCTAACCACAAAAGTAGCCCTTAACCATGTCTCAGGCCTGCCATTAAAATGCTTATGTGTCCAGTTTCACTGCGACTTCGAATTGTCATTTAAAAGTACTTGCCAAGCCTTAAACTCCCCCTTTTCTACAGATACATCACCCCTAAGGAAGGCCCTAGGTAACCCCTAGGGTAGGGTGCTATGTAGGCAAAAGGCAGGGCATGTACATATATGTTTTATATGTCCTGGAAGTAAAAAACCCCTAAATTTGTTTTCCACTACTGTGAGGCCTGCTCCTTTCATAGACTAGCATTAGGACTGCCCTCATATATACGTTTTGAGTAGTAGACTCTGATCTGAAAGGGGTAACCAGGTCATATTTAGTATGGGCAGAATGGTAATAGAAAATCCTGCTTATTGGCAAGGTTGGATTTTATATTACTGTTTCAGAAATGCCACTTTTAGAAAGTGAGCATTTCTCTGCACTTAAAACCATCTGTGCCTTACAGCCTGTCTCCAATCAACGTCTGGTATGTGCTGATTGACAGCTCCCTTGTGCATTTCACCCAGACAACCACAAACATAGGACACTCAGTCACATATACATTCATCTGCATACTGAATGGGTCTTCCTGGGTTGGAAGGGTGGAGGGCCTGACACTTACATTTCAAAGGCCAGTGGCCTGCCCTCACACAAAGGACTAATAACCCCACAGGGATCCTGGCAGACAGGACTAGGCTGAAAGGGGAACTTGTGCACTTCAAAACCACTCTTGGAAGTCTCCCCCACTTCAAAGGCATTTTTGGGTATATAAACTCGGTCTCTGACGCCACCAACTCAGACGCTTCTCGACCTGCACCTGAACTCTGTCAGAAGACCTGCCTGGTTGTTCAAAGGACTCTCTGGACTGCTTTGCTAAGAAGGACTACTGCCCTGCTGTTGCCCTGCTGCCCTGCTGGCCTCTGACTGTGCTGGAAGGACTCTCCAAGGGCTTGGATGGAGCTTGCCTCCTGTTCTGAAGTCTCAGGGACAGCAAAGACTTCAACTACTAGCTTTTGGCTAGTACCTGACTCAAGCAACTCCGGAACAGCTTCAGTGATGCCAGAAGTGCTGCAGCCTGCTCATTCTCCGTGGACCTCGCCACATTCTACGACCGTAGCCGGCAACACAAGTCCGACGTTGCTGTGACTCCGCTGACGTCACTTAGGGTCATCGCGACACTGCAAAGTCGACACATCAGGCACTGAAGGACCAGAACCAGTGACCCCAGCGGGTCAGAAGGAATTGAAACATTGCGGATGACGAAGCATCATCTCCTCACCCTGCATCCGAACGGAATCAACGCCTCACCTCCATCTGCTTTGCAGCATGGAACCAGCGCCTCTTTCTTCGGAAGCCGTAGGGGACTGACACAGCACTGACTCCAGAGACATCTCTTTCCGACTCTGTGCGACGTCCTTGTTCTTCGTTTTCAAAAGGTACTGTACCTGGAGGTCCGTGTGACTCCAAAACCGGCAGTGGTGGTGCCGGATTGTTGGGAACGACTCCGTCAACGACGCTGTGATAGCCCTCTTTGGAGCTATTGTGTTTCTAGGCGCTTTAGTTGGACTTAATCTTTAAAAAATCATAACTTTGCTTGTGTACATTGGATTTTCATCATTTCAACAGTATTATATTCAGATAAATGTTCTCTATTGTTCTAAACATGTGCGGTGTCTTTGTGTGGTGTTTTTACTGTGTTATGGTATAAGTTCTACTCAAATACTTTACACATTGCCTTTTGAGTTAAGCCTGACTGCTCAGTGCCAAGCTACTGGAGGGTGGGCACAGGAAAATTTGTATTGTGTTATGACTTGCCCTGACTAGGATTGTGGTCCCTACTTGGACAAGGGTATATACCTCTGCCAACTAGAGACCCTATTTCTAACATTGGTGATCAGCGGTGAGGATAGGACTTGTGTTTGTGCAGTGCTACGTGTACACTACCCACCCACAGTCAAAGATCAATCTGATTTGTTTATTTTTTGCTGCAATTTTCCCTGCTTGACATTCTTTGATCAACTCCTTTACAATATGTCTCTGGCTGGGTCCACAAGTGGAGCTGGAGAGTTTGACCTAGCTAAGCTGGAGGGATACACCGTTAACCAGCTGAAGGGCTTTTGCAAGGGGATGGGGGTACATACCCTTGGAGCCTACAATGAGGAGGAGTACCAAAAGGCACTGAGGGCCTGGGCAGAAGCCCACCCATAAGAGCATGATGAGTTGGGGGAGGAATTGGAAGGCTTTCCTGAGGAACTACCAACAGCAGTGCAGGATGATACCCCTGGATTTGTGCCCCCTGCTAAATCAGGGAACAGTGTCTCAAGTCACGGCCTGACTACAGAGGAAAGGAGGGAGGAGAGGGAATTCAGACTGCAGTTGGCGAGATTAAACATGGAGGCAGAAGAGAGGAAAGCCGAGAGAGAAGCAAGATGAGCTGAGGCTGAAAGAGCCTTGACTGAAAAAAAACTTATCTTGGCTCATGAAATGAGCCTAAAAGAGCCGGAGCTCAGGGTTAGGCAGTCTGAGTCTAGCAGTAATGGTGTCAGCATACTTACAGGTCCTGCTGGACACAAAAGGGTTTGTATGCCCAAGGATTTGGTGCCAAGTTAGAGAGATGACATTGATAAGTGGTTTTCTGCTTATGAAGTTGCTCTGAGGGGACATGTGGTTCCTGAGGAGCACTGGGGGGTAGGCTTGTGGAAACGTGTGCCAACACTTGGGAGGTACACACTTCTTACACTAGAGGTTGGGGACCAGACCAACTCTGCCCCTATGAAGGCCATTTTGATTGCCAAATTTGGACTGACCCCTGAAAAGTATTGCCAACGATTCAGGACAGTAACAAGCTCCCCAATTAATCCTGGGTAGACTTTATTGTTTTTTCCAGTAAGGCACTGAATGGCTGGGTGCGGGGCAGTAAAGTCAGTGATTATATTGGGTTGTGCAATTTAATACTGAGAGAGCATATGCTCAGTATTTTCTTTACAGAGCTGTGCCAGCACCTAGTTGACAGTAAGCTGACTGATCCCAGGAAGCTTGCTGAGGAGGTGGACCTCTGGGCTAACACCAGAGTGTCCAAAAAGGTATGTGGGGGACACACACACAAAGGTGGTCAGGGTTCCCAACAGAAGAAAGAGGGGAAAGAAAAACTTCAAAATAAGGAGTTCTCAAAAGGCCCCCAAAATAATTCCCAAGGGAATAGTGGTAACCAGTCCAGTCTGAGTCTAAAAAGAAAGGGTTCTTTGACCGTAAGACAGGGAGGTTTGTACTCCAATGTTCAGATTGCTCCAAGTATGGTCACTCTAAGGGTGACTCCAAATGTCCAAAGAGCGCACAGCCCCCACTGGTGGGCAGACACCTGGTTTGGCTAGTATAGTGCTCGGGGAGGAGGTAGTCCCATTTAGTTTTTGGGAACAGATAGTGGTAACCCTAGTGTCTCTGGGGGATGAAGAAATGGTGCCAAAAGCCCACATGCCTGCTAATACTTCCAAGTATAGGCAGTGGGTCATCATTAATCAGCAACGGGCGGAGGCTCTGCATGACATAGGAGCCAGTATGACTACTATCTGGGGTCAGCTGGTGTCAGAAGATCTGGTCCTACCAAACACATTTCAACAAGCCATAGTCGCCGACAATCGCGAGAACCATCTATGGGTGGCTCTGGTTCCCTTTGAGTGAAGGGGGTCTCTGGTACTCTGAAAGTAGCTGTGAGTCCTGCCATGCCTGTAGATTGTGCACTAAGCAATGACCTAGAGTACTCTACCTGGAGGGAGGTAGAGCTAAGGTCTCACTTGGAGATGTTGGGATTGCCTGAGTGGGGTTCATGATCACATGGTCCATGGCTACTCGGGAGGGAAGTCAAGGGCGTCTAGAGCCTAGAAGAATGGCCCAGACAGCTGCCAAGGAGAGGGGCAAGTGGTGTGGGAAACTGGTCCCAGAAATTCCTGCGGTGGAGGTTGACGGGGTCTCTGAGGAGGAGGCCTCTGAGCCAACCGGGGAAGACACTGCTGCCCTGGGTGACTTACCTGAATTTGCTGGCTGGCAAGTTGAGGGTAGGCCAACCAGGGAGGAATTCTGCAAGGTGCAGAAAGAGTGTCCCACTCTTGAGGGCTTGAGGTAGCAGGCCTCAGCCCAAGGAGAAGCAGGTGAAGCCTCTGGGGATCACCTTATCTAGGGTGAGAATGATCTTCTTTACAGTGAGCCTAAGGCTCTGGGTACTGGGGCAGCACATGTGCTGGTGGTCCCCCAGTGTTACCGGGACTTCCTACTGGGCCTAGCTCACGACATACTCTTGGCAGGACATTTAGGGCAAGACAAGACCTTCGCCAGGCTTGTCACCCACTTTTATTGGCCCGAATACGGACAGCCTCAGATACATTTTGTAGGTCCTGTCCCACCTGCCAGGCCAGTGGAAAGACAGGCAAAAAGCAAAAGGCTCCCCTGATCCCACTTCCCATCGTTGGCACCCCCTTTGAAAGGGCGGGCATTGACGTCATTGGTCCATTGGACCCTAAAACTGCCCTAGGCAACAGGTTTATCCTGGTTTTGGTGGACCATGCCACCACGTACCCAGAGGCAATGGTGACCAGAACTCTGATCTGATCGGGATCTTTACCCGTGTAGGGTCCCTCAAGGAGATAGTGTCTGACAGAGACACTAACTTCATGTCTGCATACATGAAGTCCATGTGGGATGCGTGTGGGGTGACCTACAAGTTCACCACACCCTATCATCTTCAATCCAATGGTCTTGTTGAGAGATTCAACAAGACCTTGAAGGGCATAACCACAGACCTGCCTGAGGCCATGAGGCATAAGTGGGACGCCCTCTTGCCATGCCTTCTTTTTGCTTATAGAGAGATACCCAAGAAGGATGTTGGGTTCAGTCCCTTTGAGCTTCTCTATGGATACCCTGTTAGGGGACCCCTAGGAATTGTCAAAGAGGGATGGGAGAAAGCTCCCAATAAACCCCCCAGGATGTGGTCAGCTACATGTTGGCCCTCTGCAACCAAATGCACTGCTTCTGGAAAAAGGCCAAGAGCAACCTTGAGTCCAGTCAAGAGGTTATGAAACGCTGGTACGACCAGAAGGCCATCATGGTGGAGTTTCAGCCTGAAGTTAAAGGCCCTCATTATGACAATGGCAGTAAATCTCGATTACCGCCACGCTGAAGGCTGCCAACTTACTGCAGCGGCGGCGGATATCCGTACACCATATTATGAAACACACACACACCAATCCGACAGAATTCAGCCACAGACAGAAATCCGCCAGACCCAAGGTCAGTGATAAAGTGGCGGTATCAAAACCCACACCATTACGCCAACATAACAACACCCACCACATTATGACCTATGAATCACCATGGCGGACATTCAACGGCGGTAAACCATTATCGGTACATACTGCCGAGCTTACAATAGAGACCCACAGACAAAACAACACCACATTGGACAATTCAAACATCACACACCTGACACCCATAAACACACCACACCCACATACCCACACCACTATAAAACACCCACCCACATTACCCACAACCCTTTATGATTACATTTCATTGGCACGAGACAGACACCAAGACAACATAGCCAACTAGAGCCACACACCACTCACAACCATATATCACTCACGCACTCTACATCGCACACCCTAACACATCACCCAACACACCCTCACCAACAGACCTCACATAACACACATGGCACCACAAAGACACCCCCGTTTCACAGAGGAGGAGTTAAGGGTCATGGTGGAGGAAATTGTCAGGGTAGAGCCACAGCTGTTTGGAGCACAGGTGCAGCAAATATCTATAGCTAGAAACATGAAGCTATGGTGGAGAATTGTGGACAGGGTCAACGCCGTGGGACAACACCCAAGAACAAGGGACGACATCAGGAAGAGGTGGAACAACCTACAGGGGAAGGTATAATCCATTGCAGGAAGACACCCGCTCGTGATCCAGAGGACTGGCGGTGGACCCCCACCTCCTCCCCCACAACTCACAGCATGGGAGGAGCAAGTCTTGGCAATAATGCATCCTGAGGGTGTGGCCGGGGTCAGAGAAGGACTAGACTCTTGTAAATCAACTCTCTACTTATTACCCCCCTACCTGCATGCCATCACATACCCTCACCCCATCACTCCACTACATCCCACACACTCCACCATCACATTTCACTAATCCCAATGCCAAGCCCTGCATGCTGTACCAATGCATGGACACCCCTCACAGCTCTGCATGGACACCCTTCACTAAAGCATGCACAACATAGAGAACTAACAATCCCACCATACACCAACATACACAAGTAAAAGCTGGCAGGGCAACAACAACCATAGAGAGGAAGCCAGGGATGTACAATATGTCATACACATTAACCATAACACATCATTCACATCCCCACAGGTACCCCAGCCAATGTCACCGGAGAGGATGTGCCAGCACTATCCAGTCCCAGGACACAATGGGCAGATCCTGGACAACGTGCAGGAGAACAGGTGGCTGCAGGAGGGACAGTACCAGGGGATCAGGGAGGACTTACAGGCAATCAACAATACCCTGATCTCCATAGCAGGGGTGCTGGCAGACATGGGCAACATTATGAGGGAGGCAGTCTCACACCAGCTGGCCCCTGCCACTAGCCAGTCATCTGAACAGCCTTCCACTTCTGCTGCCGCTACTGGCCAGGAGGCCCCGCTACAGGACTCACAGGCCACCAGCACCCCTCCCCTGCAAAAGGTGAACCACCCCTCAAACGTTCCCTGCGATCCAGACAGAAGCCAGAGACACATGCCAAGACCCCGCCAGGAAATGAGACTCTCCTGATTTTGCCCCTTGTGTCCCACTTAGTCACCTTGTCCACCTTGAGCTGCCATTGCTCCCCTTCCTATGTCTCCTTGGACTATGCACCTGTGCTTCAAACAGGCTGGAACAATACCCTGGACTTTCCTCCATCATCACCACCCCAATCCATTGCACTTCCCCCTAAATGTTAGCACTTCAATAAACACCCTTTGATATAAATCGATTTCGAGTATGTCATGTATATCAAATATGTATTTTTTGAAACAGGTACAACAATTGCAAATGAACTGTACATTGAATGAGCATATATTAATGACCTGTAGCTCGCTGTAGTGATCACACCAGGAGTATGGCCCTCATTATGACAAAGGTGGTATAGACTGCTTACCGCCCCGGCGACGGCCGTCACAACACCGTTGCCGCGGCTTCCTGCCGTCCGCCATATTATGACCGTAGCCGGAATTCCACCAGAAGGATGGCAGAATTCCAGCTGCGGCCATGGCGGCAGACGGCGGTAAGGTGGCGCTGCTGCCAGCAGCAACGCCATGCCAGTAGACCGCCGCAGACCGTATCATGACACATGATACGGCCTGCTGGTGTTCTGCTGGCGGATGCTGCTGCTGGCAGCAGCGCCCCGTCCCATCTCCTGCCAGAGGACCCCCTGAAATCAGGTAAGTGGGTGCCCTGACAGGGGAGTGGGGTGGAAGGGTGTTTTGTGTGTGTGTTTATGTTTGTGATTGCGTGAATGCGGGTATGTGATGTGTGGAATGCTTGTGTGCATGTATGGTTGTGAGTGTGCGTGTATGTTGTGTTGTGTGAATGCATATGTGCTTGTATGTATGTCAGTGTGTGTAGATGTGTGTGTGAATGGATGTATGCATGCATGGGTGAATGTGGGTATGAGTGTGCGTATGCGTGTGTACGATGGTGCGTGAATGTGCATGTATGTCGTCAGGGGGTCTAGAGTGGGGGGAGTGGGAGAAATCAGGGGAGGGGGGTGGGATTGACCCCTATCAGTGACAGGGAAAGGATTCCCTATCACTGATAGTGCCTACCGCCATGGTTTTCTTGGCAGTAAGGAAGCCACAAAAACCATGGCGGTAGGCGGGGTCATAATCCTGAGGGTGGGACAGTGACAGCCGTCTAGCTGGAGACTGAAGTCTCCAGGCCGGCGGCTGTCACCGCCGTGGCGGATGGAGTGGTACATTGGCGGTTGGGCTTAAGCCAAACCGCCAATGTCATATTTTGGGGAAAGGTACCGCCATCCCGTTGGCAGTACTTTTCTCCAAAATACTGCCGTCCACCAGGGTCGTAATGAAGGCCCATGTGTCAAAAATTACCAACATCTGCAAAATGAATAGCCAGAGGGAACAGTAAGTGGGCATAGAAGTGGGGAATACCAGCATGCCATTGCCCCACAGATTACAACCAAGGTCTTTGAAATGTAAAGTTACACTGTCTTACCTGTGTGTCATTGGAAGTATTGACGGATCACAGATGTTCTGTTGTCCTCATCCTCAGCCTCCTCATCGTCACTGTCCACAGGGTATACTGCTGCTACAGGGGCATCTCCAGTCTCCTCCTCCTGCAGAAAAGGGCATGCTGTCTGAGGGCCAGGTTGTGCAACATGCAGCATGCCACTACTATCTGGCAGACTTTCTGGGGTGAGTAGCACTGGGATCAACCTGTTAGATGGCCAAAGGTTCTCTCTATTATCCTTCTGGTTCGCCCATGTGCCTCATTATCATGTTCTTCTGCCCATGTCCTGGCATTCCTCACAGGGGTCAGAAGCCATTATAGGTTTGGGTAAACAGAGTCACCTGCAAATATTGAGGGACAACATTTAGCAACAAACCATCCTATATGGGCAACACCATACCCATAGACCAACATATACTGGGTAGGAACCAGGGCTCACCTATTAGCCACACCCTGTGCCTCTGTAGTTGCGCCTTCACATTTGGGATGCTGCTATTTCTTAGGATAAAGGCATCATGCACTGACCCAGGATACTTAGCATTGACGTGGGAGATGTACTGGTCCGCAAGGCACACCATCTGCACATTCATGGAATGGAAACTCTTATGATTCCTGAACACCTGTTCATTCTGGCAGGGGAGACAAATGCAATATGTGTTCCATCAATTGCCCCAATTATATTGGAGATATGTCCCATTGCATAAAACTCGGCCTTCACTGTGGCCAAATCCTCAACCTTGGGGAAAGCAATGTAGCTGCACATGTGTTTTATCAGGGCAGACAAAGCTCTTGTCAGCACTATTGAGAACATTGGCTGTGACATTCCTGCTGCCAAGCCCACTGTGACTTGGAAAGAACCAGTTGCCAGGAAATGGAGTACAGATAGCACTTGCACAAGAGGTGGGATCCCAGTGGGATGACAGGTAGCAGATATCAGGTCAGGTTCCAATTGAGCACACAGCTGTTTGATTGTGGCCCTGTCCAGTCTATCAGTGAGGATAATGTGCCTGTTCTCCAGTGTAGCCAAGTTCACCAGGGGTCTGTACATGGGGGGTATGTCTCCATCTCATATTCATCTGCAGCGGTAGGAATCTATGGGACAAAGGTGTCAGGAGCCTGTTACAAACTGAACAATGGTGCCACAACAGTAGTTTGCATTCTGTAAACATGTTATGGGTCAGTGTGATTTGTCCAGTATGTGCCTATTTCTCCTGTGACGCCTGTCCTGTGTGGAGGGACAAGTGGAAGTGAGGTAATTCTGCTAACGTTGTGCGCCATGGCGAGAGGCGGTCGGGAACCGTGCAATTCCTCATTGGTTAATATTGGGCCCTATAGAGTACAGTGGCCAATGGTGATCTATGCCGGCCGCGGACGTGACCGCCATTTTATAGCTGATTCCTCACTTGTTACCTGACCTTCCATAGGAGAGGACCTACACTGCATGTGCTGCTGTGACTTGCGTCTGGAACCTACTGTTGCCCATGTGACCGGGGAAAGGGCCCCAGCCTTCACTTCGGAGGAGTTGGAGAGACTGGTGGATGGGGTCCTACCCCAATAGGGACTGCAGTATGGGCCTCCAGACCAACAGGTGAGTACACTGTGGGCACGATGCATGTGGCATGCATGTATGGAGGTGTGTGTGATGGCCCTGTGTAAGGGGGGAGGGATGTCCTCCTGGCTGGGTACACATTGAGTGCTGGGCAATGTGTGTTCCAATAGTGCTATAAACGGGTATGATGGGCCATATGTGTAACTTGCTGGACTGTTTGTCTAATGATGTTTGTCTGTGTGTATTGCCTCGCAGGTCAGTGCCCATCAAAAGAATGGTATATGGCGTGCCATCGCAAAGGACGTGTGGACCCTGGGGGACTATGGCAGACAGAGAACCCACTGTTGCAAATGGTAGGAGGACCTGAGATGCTGGGCATGGAAGACGGCAGAGGCCCGGCTGGGGATGGCCTCACAACGAGGAAGAGGTGCCCGTCGAACCCTGACCCCCCCTGATGGCCCGCATACTGGGGGTGGCCTATCCAGAACTGGATGGGCGCTTGAAGGCATCACAGCAGCCACAAGGGGGTGAGTACAGTGGCTATCATTACAACTTACGCCTGTTGGGGGGGGTATCCGGGTTGTGGTTGTGCGTCCTTGTGTGCCCCTAGGCCAGGCCAGACATAGCAGCATAGGTCCTCTGATGGCTAGGTGTCTGAAGGGATAATACTACCTACCCAGCTTGTTAGCATCAACAACTGTCCAGGGCTGCGTGGGTCCCAGGTGTGCTACAGGTTGCGGTGTGTGCCCCTCCTCATGCCTTGGTGGCAATATCAGCGGTGGTGCAATGCATAGTGGGTAGGCCTGTCCCCTGTGTGTGAGGGTACTTTGTACACCAACAGTGGTGTTGGTGCACTCATTGACCTTAATGTAACCTTTGTCTCTCTCCCCCCTTTTCTTGTTTTGCCATCTTGTCCTTATGTGCATTAGCATCATCTGGCGGAGGAGCAGAGGCATCAGCGACAGAGAGAGCTGCATCTCACAGGACCCAGGAGGCAGAGCCCACTGACGCTTAGGGCACCAGTGGGACGGAGGGCGAAGGGAGCACCACGGCGGAGGCTGGAGGTGACAATACAGACTCTGTATCCTCCTCCGATGGAAGCTTCCTGGTGGTGACGGACACTTCTGTGACCACCCCAGCTACAGGTACATCCACCACCCCCGTACCAGCACCTCCCTCCCAGCAGCCCCTCAGTGAGTTGCCAGTCCCTGCTCACCCAGGAAGGTGGGCATCTCCTTTGCCCTAGGCACCTCAGGCCCTGCCCCAGTGAGCCCTGCTGCCCTGAGTGAGGAGGCTATTGACCTCCTGAGATCAATCTTGGTAGGGCAGTCAACCATTGTGAATGCCATCCAAGGGTTTGCAGCCCAGATGCAACAAGCATTCCTGGAGGGCATTTACAGTGGATTGGCAGCCCAACAGAGATCGATCCAGGCTCTGGCCTCTTCTCTGATGGCAGCCATGGTCCCTGTTTCTACCGTCCCCCCTCCAACTTCCACTTCCCAGTCCCATTCTCCTCAACCCCAACCCATCCCAAGCACACAGCCAGACGAGCATGCACACAAGACAAAACACAAGAGTGTCACAGGCAAACACAAGCACCACACTTCATCCCACAGGCACTCACACAAACACCATCCAGTTGCAGACACAACAACATCCACTATTTCCACTGTCTCCCCCTCTTCCTCCTCCTCCTCCTCCTCCACCTCCCACCCAGTTATGTCCACACTCACACCTGCATGCACTACATCATCATACACTACCTGCATCATCACCACACCAAGCAGAACTCACATCTCACTGACAGACACCTCCATAACATCCATGCACACGTCCCCTGTGTCCTCTCCCACTCTGTCTGTCCCTCCTCCTAAAGTACACAAACACAAGCACTCAGACACCCAACATGCATCCACACCACAACAGCATACACCCCATGCACCTGCACCCAAATCCAGCAGACAGACACCTCTAACAACCACTCCCTCATCCTCCACTCCCATTACTTCTCCCTCTTTCCACCCAGTGTCCCTAAAAAGCTTTTCCTTTCTATCATTGACCTCTTCCCTACCCCTCACCTCCATCCTGCACGTATGGCCAGGGTACCAAAAACCCAGCCAAGCACCACAGCCACACAGTCCACAGGCTCAGTTCCATCCGCACCTACTCGTGGTGACAAGGATTCCAGGTCACAAATACTGAAGGGGAAGGAGCCTGCACCAGCTAGCCAAAAGGGGAAGGAGCCTGCACCAGCAAGCAAGAAGGGGAAGGAGCCTGCACCAGTAGGCAAGAAGGGGAAGGAGCTTGCACCTACTAGCCGAAAGGGGAAGGAGCCTGCACCAGCAGGCAAGAAGGGGAAGGAGCCTGCACCTGATAGCCGAAAGGGGAAGGAGCCTGCACCAGCAGGCAAGAAGGGTAAGGAGCCTGCACCAGCCACCTGAAAGGGGAAGGAGCCTGCACCAGCTAGCCAAAAGGGGAAGGAGCCTGCGCTAGCAGGCAAGAAGGAGAAGGAGCCTGCACCAGCAGCTGTCACAGAGCTCCCACCACCAACCGCGGTTGTGCAGACATCGGAGGGTGCAGGGGCAGTGCAGGAGCCTCCCACTACCACCACTACCACCACAGTGCAGCCATTGGAGGGTGCAGGAGGCTCCTACTACCACTACCACCATCACCACCACAGTGCAGGCATCAGAGGGTTCAGGGGCTATGCAGGAGTCTCCCACTACCACCACCACCACCACAGTGCAGCTGTCACCGTCAGCGGATATAATGTGATCCTGACTCCATGGGCTGCTGTGCGGCCAGTCCCTCCAGAACCAGTGGGGAAGACACCCACTCGAGAGACTATGGCCTATCACTCCCCAGGAACAAGCACAGGGCATGTTGCCTCCTCCAGAACCAGTGGGGAAGACACCCACCTGAGAGACTGTGGCTTATCACTCCCCAGGACCAAGCACAGGGCATGTTGCCCCCTCCAGAACCAGTGGGGAAGACACCCACCTGAGATACTGTGGCCTATCACTCCCCAGGCCTAAGCACAGAGAATGTTGCCCCCTCCAGAACCAGTGGGGAAGACACCCACCTGAGAGACTGTGACCTATCAGTCCCCAGGAACAAGCATAGGGCATGTTGCCCCCCTCCAAAACCAGTGGGGAAGACACCCACCTGAGAGACTGTGGCCTATCACTCCCCAGGACCTAGCACAGGGCATGTTGCCCCCTCCAGAACCCATGGTCTTGTTTCCTCATCCGGCTGAGGTGCCCCCCTCCCCCTGAGGTGCCTGCCTATTTGCCAACTGATGCCCCTGCAGTGTTCTCTCCGTATTGATGCAGGTAAGAAGTGGGGCCTTGGACTTTGCCCTGTGGCCATGTGGCCCACGTGAACTGAGGACTGGGCAGTGTCCCTTTTTTGTACATTTGTACATATCTGTTGCATTGGCAAAATTATTATTTATACTGTGTTGATCTTATTACAATCACTTTAGTAAATTCTGATTGTCCTTGCCTTATTCTGCAGATTTTCGGGGTCAAATTGTTTTTGTAATGCATCTGTTTGTGTGTATGGTGTGTGTTGTGCATGTGTGTGTCACTCTCGTTTTCCTCCCCCCTCCCTTGTGTGCTAGGCGGCTGTACTCACCGTCGCCATCTTCGCCGGCGTTGGTGTTCGTGGTGGAGCAGAACGTAGAATATCATCGGGAACACTTGCAGTTCTGGTTCCATGGCAGCGTGGTTCTTCCCTGTGTCTCCAGTGGTGAGTCCTTTCACTTCTGTGCAGTGTTTCCGCCATGAAAGGTGGCAGACTGTCTTGTCATAATATGGTGGAGGGAACTTGGACTTCCGCCTGGCTGTAGGTGGCTACCGCCATGGTGCCTGTTGTTTCCGCCCTGGCGGTCGGTGTGGTACATTGACTGTCTTTCTGAGATCTTTCCGCCATGGTCATAATTTGGCAGTAGTTACCGCCAGCCTGTTGGCGGTATTACTGCCACTTTATCACCGACCGCCAGGGTCGTAATGAGGGCCAAAGTGTGGGTCATGGAACCAGTAGAGCCTAGATCTCTCCAGGATCGCTGGACTGGTCCATATGAGATCAAGAAGGTTAAGAGGGAGTCAACTTACTTAGTGGATCTCCAATCTCCTAAGAAACCCTAAGGGTGCTCCATGTGAACATACTGAAGCCTCATTTTGAGAGGTCTGAAGTCAACATGCTTCTGCTGATAGATGAGGGTGTGGAGAAGGAGAGTGAACCTCTCCTCGACCTCCTCTCTGCACAGGAGGATGATTAGTCAGTGGAGGGTGTCAATCTCTCTGACTCCCTGACCCTGGACCAGCAAGGTGACTGTTACCAGTTACTGGAGCAGTACTCCTTTCTGTTCTCCCTCATCCCTGGACTCACACACTTGTGTGTGCATGACATTGACACAGGAGACAGTCCTTCTGTAAAGAACGAAAATTTCCAGGTTGTCAGACTAGGTGAAGGCCAGCATCAAGGATGAAGTTGCCAAGATGCTTGCTCTAGGGGTGATTGAGACATCCAGCAGTCCCTGGTCCAGCCATGTGGTGCTGGTACCAAAGGCTGCCCCACCAGGCACCAAGCCAGAGCTTCGGTTCTGTGTGTATTACCGGAGTCTCAGTTCCGTCACTAAGACTGATGCTCACCCCACCCCCGAGCTGATAAGCGCATTGACAGGCTAGGTGCTACCAAATTCCTCAGTTCTTTTGATTTGACATCAGGGTACTGGCAGATTGCTTTGATTGAGGGGGGCCAAAGAGAGATCTGCATTTTCAACACCTGAGGGACATTACCAGTTCCGGGTAATGCCCTTTGGTTTGAAAAATGCCCCAGCTACCTTCCAACAGTCGGTTAACTGGGTCCTGGCTGGTAAGGATGTGTTCTGCACCACCTATCTGGACGACATTGCCATCTACAGTGCCAGCTGAGAAACACACCTGCTCCACCTCCAAGAGGTGCTCCAGGCCCTGCAACAGGCAGGCCTGACAGTCAATGCCAGTAAGTGCCAGATTGGGAATGGTTCTGTGGTGTACTTGGAACACTCAATAGGTGGGGGCAAGGTGCAGCCTCTCCTGGCCAAGATTGAGACTATCACAGCCTAGCAACCACCTAAAACTCAGACTGAAGTGAGAGCCTTCTTAGGCCTCACTGGTTACTACTACAGATTTGTTAAGGGTTATGGCACCCTGGAGGCCCCCTTAACTGAGCTGACTTCCAAGACGCAGCCTAGGTTGGTGATCTGGACAGAGACTTGTCAGACAGCCTTTAATTCTCTCAAGGAAGCCATGTGTACGGCACCTGTGCTCCGGGCCCCTGATTACTCCAAGGAGTTCACAGTGCAGACAGATGCTTCAGAGCATGGCATAGGGGCGGTCTTAGCACAGCTGAATGCAAAGGGCCTAGACCAACCAGTAGCCTTCATTAGTAAGAGGTTTTTACCATGGGAAGAGAGGTGGAGTGCCATTGAAAGAGAAGCATTTGCTGTGGTCTGGGCACTGAAGCAGCTGAAACCATACCTGTTTGGGGCTCACTTCCATGTTCAGGCCCCTCAAATGGTTCATGCAGATGAGGGGTGAAAATCTTAAACTCTTGAGGTGGTCCATCTCCCTACAGGGGATGGACTTTACGGTGGAGCTTCGCCCGGGGACTGACCACGCCAACGCTGATGGTCTCTCCAGATTCTTCAGCCTTAATGATGAGAGCTCCCAGGGGGGTGGGTAGCTCTCCCCATTTTTAGCTGGGGGACACACATGTTAGACCTGACAGCCTTAGGGTTGTCATCCCCCAACATTTTGCCTACCTCCCTCCACTTCTCTGACACTGTTTTTGCTGGTTTTAGGACTCTGCACACTTTATTACAGCTATCAAGTGCTAGAGTGCATATGCTCTCTCCCTTAAACATGATAACATTGGTTCATCCCCCATTGGCATATTTGATTTACTTATAAGTCCCTAGTAAAGTGCACTACCTGTGCCGAGGGCCTGTAAATTAAATGCTTCTAGTGGACCTGCAGCACTGATTGTGCCACCCACATAAGTAGCTCCTTAACCATGTCTCAGGCTGGCCATTGCAAAGCCTGTGTGTGCAGTTTCACTGCCACTTCGACTTGGCATTTAAAAGTATTGTCTATCCTTAAACTCCCCTTTTTCTACATATAAGTCACCCCTAAGGAAGGCCCTAGGTAACACCTAGGGCAGGGTGCTATGTAGGTAAAAGGCAGGACATGTACATATGTGTTTTATATGTGCTAGTAGAGAAAATGTCGAAATTTGTTTTCCAGTACTGTGAGGCCTGCTCCTTTCATAGACTAGCATTAGGACTGCCCGCATATACTTTTTGAGTGGTAGATTCTGATCTGAAAGTGGTAACCAGGTCATATTTAGTATGGCCAGAATGGTAATATAAATTCCTCCTTATTGGGTGTGGTTGGATTTTATATTACTATTTTAGAAATGCCACTTTTAGAAAGTGAGCATTTCTCTGCACTTAAAACCATCTGTGCCTTACAACCTGTCTCCAAGCAACCTCTGGTCTGTGTTGGTTGACAGCTCTCTTGTGCATTTCACCCATACAACCACAAACACAGAACACTCAGTCACATCTGCATTCATCTGCATACTGAATGGGTCTTCCTGGGCTGGAAGGGTGGAGGGGCTGACACATTTCAAAGGCCAGTGGACTGCCCTCACAGAAAGGACTGATAACCCTCCACAGGGACCCTGGCAGACAGGACGGGGCTGAAAGGGGAACTTGTGCACTTCAAAACCACTCTTGGAAGTCTCCCCCACTTCAAAGGCATTTTGGGGTATATAAACTGGGTCTCTGACACCACTAACTCAGACACTTCTGGACCTGCACCATAACTCTGTCAGAAGACCTGCCTGGCTGTCCAAAGGACTCTCTGGACTGCTTTGCTGAGGACTGCTCCCCTGGTGTTGCCTTGCTGCCCTGCTGGCCTCTGACTGTGCTGGAAGGACTCTGCCTTCCCCCAAAAGTGCTCTCCAAGGGCTTAGATTGAGCTTGCCTCCTGTTCTGAAGTCTCAGGGACAGCAAAGACTTCAACTACTAACTTTTTGCTAGTACCTGACTCCTGTGACTTCGGAACGGCTTCAGGGACGCCAGTGATGCCGCAGCCTGCTCCCGCTCCATGGACCTCGCTGCACGCAATGACCATGGTCTGCAAAGCAAGTCTGATGTTGCCGCAACTCAGCTGACGTCACTCAGGGTCATCGCAACACTGCAAAGTCGACACATCACACCCTGACAAACCGGAACCAGTGACCCTGCCGGGTCACAAGGAATCGACGCATCGCGGACGATGTTGCATCATCTCCCTCTGCATCCAGATGGAACCGACGCCTCACCTCTACCTGCTTCGCAGCATGGAACCAACACCTCTTCCCTCAGAAGCGGTAAGGAACTGACGCTGCACCAACTCCAGCGATGCCTTTTTCCGACTCTGTACGACGTCCTTGTTCTTCATTTTCAAAAAGTACTATACCTGGGGGTCCGTGTGACTCCGTGACCAGCACCAGTGGTGTCAGATTGTTGTGAACAACTCTGTCAACGATGCCGTTATAGCCCTTAATTGAGCTATTGTGTTTCTAGGCACTTTAGTTGGATTTAATCTTTAAAAATTCAGATCTTTGCTTGTATACATTGGATTTTCATTGTTTCAACATTATTTTATACAGCTAAATATTTTCTATTTTTCTAAACGTGTGTGGTATCTTTTTGTGGTGTTTTCACTGTGTTATAAGTTCTGCAAAGTACTTTACACATTGCCTTCTAAGTTAAGCCTGACTGCTCTGTTCCAAGCTACTGAAGGGCGGGCACAGGATAATTTGGATTGTGTTGTGACTTACCCTGACTAGGATTGTGGTCCCTTCTTGGACAAGGGTATATACCTCTGCCAACTAGAGACCCCATTTCTAACAGCTGGCAAAACTCCATGGCAAGATTCCATGTGTCTTCTCTCTTTTTGAGAAAATCCACATGTTTTGGAGCTGGTGTCAACAGGCTATACACAAACTCCAACCTCTTCTCTCTGGCTGGGACCTGTGTTCAGTTTCGCTCCGGGCATGCTGGGAGTTTTCACAAAATGTGAAGATTGCACACCTACTCTGAAGCTTCTACCTTGGACAACACCTTCATATGTATGAAGATATTTTCCCATAGACACTGAATGGTTAAAACCCTTTGATACATCTGGCCCCAGATCTTTTATCCCCAGCAGAGCTGAGGTAGCTGTCCCTACCCTCAATCTACACACTTAGCCTCTCCCAAATGTATTACTGGTTACTGGCTTACAGCTCAAACTCCACAAAGTTAGTGATCAGTTTGGAGGTTTTCAGAGTATCACCACTCAAAGGTAAAAATGAGATAGAAAAGGCCATTTACATTTGTTGTCTCCAATGTAAAACATTGCTTTCACCCAAACAGGTTTCATGATCCATGAGCGTAAGCCCTTTAGAAAAACTATATATCTGACCTTGTTCACAATTACATATAATTGCCCCTTTGTAGCCATGCTGAGGTGCTTGGTCTACCCACCCCTACACATGTCTCTGCTGTCTCCTCTCTTCCCCTGTGCAACAAGTCACGACTTGAATGCTCTTAGCAATGCTACCTAAGTACACCTGCATCTAAAACTATATATATAGTGCATTTTGTATGCAATTACATGTATATTTAGGAGGTGTCTCAAGCTCTTTTGACAATTGAAAGAAAACACATGCAATGAGATTCCGATTAGTGAATTCCCATGACACAGAGTCAAAATACCAACAGAATACTAGTGGAGAAAAGAGATGGGAACAAGGAACTTTGTGAAAAATGAAATCTTTCTACACTCACTCAATAGGCAGCGGAGCTTGACACATGGTACAGGCTGTTAGCCAGTGATACAGTTCAGGTTGCAAAGACCTTACATGTTGCGAGAGCAGACAGGATACACCGGTTTTACAGACTACTTCCCGAATCAGAAGTAGAAAAAATGCCATGAAAGAATTCAACCATATAAATGACGGAATCCCTCCACACCAGTCATTAAATAACAGATATAGCAACAAATGCCTTTTGCTGCTGAGGAAACAATGTTAATAATAAGCTCCAAACCTCAACTTAAATGTCATCTAATGTTTTCAAAATGTATGTCTGTATCAGAGAATGTACACTACTTTATGGTGAAAGTCTGTCATTGCTGTCAATGATTCTCTCAGCTGAGGTGTGGGGAAAATGATAAGTTCTGTTTTAGTGGTGCTCACTAGAAAGGGAAGGAGAGGACATAGTGAAAAACACATCATTTGTGCAACAGAGGGCCGAGAAGGGAACACACAAGTACAGAGAAAGAGTGCTAGTGATTGTGGTCCTGAACCTATGTCATTCAGACAAAATCCTGACAAGCTGAACTCTTCCTCTGAGCACTGCCAGCTGGCAAAGAGAACTTGTCACTATCATAAGACAGAGGAACTGCATCAAACAGTCAGGCACATCTACAGTGAAGCCACGGTCTGACGGATGATTTGTGGCTGCTAGTGAGTACTGAGTTCAGGTTGTCTACCTTGACTAGAGTGCAGTCTCTTGTAAGTTATATGATGGAACATTTTGGCTCCAAATGGACTTCATAGCTCTGTGATGTAATCACTAGAATAGAATTTAATGAAAGTTTGGTTTAAAATGTTGAAGTTCACAAGTAAATGCAGAAGAATAAAAACATGTGATTTGCAGCTCTGTTTGTGGTGTAGTCATTGGCAAGGCCAGGATGGGGAGGATACTACAGCTGGTGACTAAATAGGAGCTATGTAACCCGAAAAATTAGAGTGCTCTCCCAGAGAGTTTTCTGTGGTCCAAACAAACTGCTCTTTGTGCCACATGTGCCTTCGTCAAACTGCTGAATCGGCGGTTGGCGTATGTGGAGTCAAAGTGGACCTCCAGCTGGCGTGAAGCATTTGAAGATAAAGAAAGATTCACTGAGAAGTCTACGCATTATTGGTCAAGAAACTACAACCAAGGCCATACTAAAAGGTACTGCGCTGCCCAGCAAAAAAAAGTTATACATAATATGAAGCATTAACGCTGACGGCAGTTACAACCTGGTTTACAAAGCGCGGTTACATATAATCATGATTCTTCAAAGAATGGTGGGAACAGAAGCATTGCAAGGCAGAGATCAACCAGATGTTAAAAGAGAGACTGAAAACAAGATCCATCAAGTATATAAACTGGTTACCGGAACCAATTAAACAGTCTCATTATACTGCGACTGAGAGTGGCTCCAAGGGCAGTGCCTGGGGCTGCGTTTATGAAGTTGGCTATACCTGCAATGGTGGGAAGTTCATCAGAAGGCCATTTTGCTGATAGAGCAATCAAGGACGACCCTGAGGCCAGCCTCTCACAGAGGCAGAGTAGGAGAATGAATGGAACAGAGAGAGCTCCAGTCACAGTGTCAGCTAATCACATGAACAGTTACAATGCTGCCACCTTCCTGAAACCACTACCACATTTCAATACTGCCATAAAACATAGGGCCTGATTTAGATGTTGGCAGTAATGGTCTAGTCGTCACCTTTTTGACTGGAAACCCTCCTGCCACCATAACGGTCCGTCTGCCGTAGTTAGATGTCAGCAGTAGCAGACGCGAAAGACTGGCGATGGTCCGCCATCACTGCCAAGAATCTTAGCCCGCGTCGACGACGCCATAGGCAAAAGCAGCTGGAGGCAAGATGACAGCCCCTTTTTGCGCAGAGCCAATCACGATGTGCAGTCCCACCGACCTAACTGTGGTGGCTAAACTGCCACATCTAAGTTGGCGGTTTGGGAGTATATAAACACAAAACACACCTTTGTAATGCTTTCTGAGTATCCTGCCGCCATGAACCCGCTGCTAACAGTCATCCAGTTGCTCCTGGGACAGATCCACGATGAAAATCAACCCCATTGTTGCCGGAACAGAAGGTAGGTCACAGGCATTCCTGTTACCCTCAAAGTTGTAGCTTCACAATAATTCTGGACTAGAACATGGCTCATTTATTTTTGTAAACACCATCATAATGTTGCGCAATGCTGAAGTGTTGTAGGAAAGTACCATCTTGCCTAGCATGTTACCCCCATTTTTCACTGTATATATGTTGTTTTAGTTGTATGTGTCACTGGGACCCTGTCACCCAGGGCCCCAGTGCTCATAAGTGTGCCTGAATGTGTTACCTGTGTAGTGACTAACTGTCTCACTGAGGCTCTGCTAATCAGAACCTCAGTGGTTATGCTCTCTCATTTCTTTCAAATTGTCACTAACAGGCTAGTGACCAATTTTACCAATTTACATTGGCTTACTGGAACACCCTTATAATTCCCTAGTATATGGTACTGAGGTACCCAGGGTATTGGGGTTCCAGGAGATCCCTATGGGCTGCAGCATTTCTTTTGCCACCCATAGGGAGCTCTGACAATTCTTACACAGGCCTGCCACTGCAGCCTGAGTGAAATAACGTCCACGTTATTTCACAGCCATTTTACACTGCACTTAAGTAACTTATAAGTCACCTATATGTCTAACCTTTACCTGGTAAAGGTTGGGTGCTAAGTTACTTAGTGTGTGGGCACCCTGGCACTAGCCAAGGTGCCCCCACATTGTTCAGGGCCAATTCCCCGGGCTTTGTGAGTACGGGGACACCATTACACGCGTGCACTACATATAGGTCACTACCTATATGTAGCTTCACAATGGTAACTCCGAATATGGCCATGTAATATGTCTATGATCATGGAATTGCCCCCTCTATACCATCCTGGCATAGTTGGCACAATCCCATGATCCCAGTGGCCTGTAGCACAGACCCTGGTACTGCCAAACTGCCTTTCCCGGGGTTTCACTGCAGCTGCTGCTGCTGCCAACCCCTCAGACAGGCATCTGCCCTCCTGGGGTCCAGCCAGGCCTGGCCCAGGATGGCAGAACAAAGGACTTCCTCTGAGAGAGGGTGTTACACCCTCTCCCTTTGGAAAATGGTGTGAAGGCAGGGGAGGAGTAGCCTCCCCCAGCCTCTGGAAATGCTTTCTTGGGCACAGATGTGCCCAATTCTGCATAAGCCAGTCTACACCGGTTCAGGGGACCCCTTAGCCCTGCTCTGGCGCGAAACTGGACAAAGGAAAGGGGAGTGACCACTCCCCTGACCTGCACCTCCCCTGGGAGGTGTCCAGAGCTCCTCCAGTGTGCTCCAGACCTCTGCCATCTTGGAAACAGAGGTGCTGCTGGCACACTGGACTGCTCTGAGTGGCCAGTGCCACCAGGTGACGTCAGAGACTCCTTCTGATAGGCTCCTTCAGGTGTTGCTAGCCTATCCTCTCTCCTAGGTAGCCAAACCCTCTTTTCTGGCTATTTAGGGTCTCTGTCTCTGGGGAAACCTTAGATAACGAATGCAAGAGCTCATCCGAGTTCCTC
Source organism: Pleurodeles waltl (assembly GCF_031143425.1). Classification (NCBI taxonomy): domain Eukaryota; kingdom Metazoa; phylum Chordata; class Amphibia; order Caudata; family Salamandridae; genus Pleurodeles; species Pleurodeles waltl. The sequence continues at coordinate 983,379,862 of NC_090437.1, forward strand.
TGCATCTCTCTCTTCACCTTCTGCCAAGGAATCGACTGCTGACCGCGCTGGAAGCCTGCAAAACTGCAACATAGTAGCTAAGACGACTACTGCAACTCTGTAACGCTGATCCTGCCGCCTTCTCGACTGTTTTCCTGGTGGTGCATGCTGTGGGGGTAGTCTGCCTTCTCTCTGCACTAGAAGCTCCGAAGAAATCTCCCGTGGGTCGACGGAATCTTCCCCCTGCAACCGCAGGCACCAAAAAGCTGCATTACCGGTCCCTTGGGTCTCCTCTCAGCACGACGTGCGAGGTCCCTCGAATCCAGCAACTCTGTCCAAGTGACTCCCACAGTCCAGTGACTCTTCAGTCCAAGTTTGGTGGAGGTAAGTCCTTGCCTCCCCACGCCAGACTGCATTGCTGGGAAGCGTGACTTTTGCAGCTACTCCGGCCTCCGTGCACTTCCGGCGGAAATCCTTTGTGCACAGTCCATCCTGGGTCCACGGCACTCTAACCTGCATTGCACGACCTCCTAAGTTGTTCTCCGGCGACGTGGGACTTCTTTGTGCGACTTTGGGTGAGCACAGTTTCACACATCCTTGTAGTGCCTGTTTCTGGCACTTCTCCGGGTGCTATCTGCTGCTGAGAGGGCTCCTTGTCTTGCTCGACGTCTCTTCTCTCTCCTGACGCAATTTGCGACATCCTGGTCCCTCCTGGGCCACAGCAGCGTCCAAAAACCTTTACTGCACGATTTGCAGCTAGCAAGGCTTGTTGGCGGTCTTTCGGCAGGAAAACACTTCTGCATGACTCTCCATAGCGTGAAGGATCCGTCCTCCAAAGGGGAGGTCTCTAGCCCTTGTCGTTCCTGCAGAAACCTAAGCTTCCACAGTCCAGTAGCAGCTTCTTTGCACCCGCAGCTGGCATTTCCTGGGCATCTGCCCATCTCCGACTTGCTTGTGACTTTTGGACTTGGTCCCCTTGTTCCACAGGTACCCTCGACTGGAAATCCATCGTTGTTGCATTGCTGGTTTGTGTCTTTCCTGCAGAATTCCCCTATCACGACTTCTGTGTCCTTTGGGGAACTTTAGTGCACTTTGCACTCACTTTTCAGGGTCTTGGGGTGGGCTATTTTTCTAACCCTTACTATTTTCTAATAGTCCCAGCGACCCTCTACAAGGTCACATAGGTTTGGGGTCCATTTGTGGTTCGCATTCCACTTTTGGAGTATATGGTTTGTGTTGCCCCTATCCCTATGTGTCCCCATTGCATCCTATTGTAACTATACATTGTTTGCACTGTTTTCTAAGACTATACTGCATAATTTTGGTATTGTGTATATATATCTTGTGTATATTTCCTATCCTCTCACTGAGGGTACACTCTGAGATACTTTGGCATATTGTCATAAAAATAAAGTACCTTTATTTTTAGTATAACTGTGTATTGTGTTTTCTTATGATATTGTGCATATGACACTAAGTGGTACTGTAGGAGCTTCACTCGTCTCCTAGTTCAGCCTAAGCTGCTCTGCTAAGCTACCATTATCTATCAGCCTATGCTGCTAGACACCCTATACACTAATAAGAGATAACTGGGCCTGGTGCAAGGTGCAAGTACCCCTTGGTACTCACTACAAGCCAGTCCAGCCTCCTACATTGGTTGTTCAGCGGTGGGATAAGTGCTTTGAGACTACTTACCACTCTTGTCATTGTACTTTTCATAAGAGAAAAATATACAAAACAAGTTCAGTGTATATACACATAACCAAAAAGTTTTGCATTTCCTCTTTTCACTCTTTTCTAAGTGCTGAAAAGTACTTCTAACTTTCTAAAAAGTTCTAAAAAGTTTTAAAAGTTTTTTTCTCTGTCTTTCTAAAAAGCTCTGACAAACTTTTTATCCTTTTTCTATCACTTTAACTCTTTCTAAAAATGTCTGGCACAGGCCAAAATGTTGATCTGTCCAAACTTGCATATGACCACCTTAGCTGGAAAGGAGCAAGGAGTCTCTGTGTAGAAAGAGGTTTGAGTGTAGGGAAGAATCCTTCCTTGGAATTGTTACTTAACATGCTTAGAGAACAAGATAAGGCTAAAAGTGACCCATCCGTTGAAAAAGTAGCTAATGGTTCCCAATCTGATCCAGGGACTCCCACAGGAAAAGATTCAGGAAAGAAACTTCCAAGCCTGCCCATTACTAGACAGTCTAGCATAGTTGGTACTGATGTTGAGTCACACCATACAGATAGTGTTGTCTCACATCATAGCAAGAGTATTCATTCTCATCACAGTAGAAATGATGTTTCTGTTAGCCAAGCTGTTAGGGTGCCCTCTGTAAGGGACAGGTCTCCTTCTGTCCATTCTCATCATACTTCTGTTTCAAGACATGTCCCTCCCACCCACCCTGATGACAGATTGTTAGAAAGGGAGCTCAATAGATTGAGAGTGGAACAAACCAGACTGAAGCTCAAGAAGCAACAGCTGGATTTGGATAGACAGACTTTAGAAGTAGAGAAGGAGAGACAGAAACTGGGTTTAGAAACCCATGGTGGCAGCAGCAGTATTCCCCATAGTCATCCTGCAAAAGAGCATGATTCCAGGAATCTGCACAAGATAGTTCCCCCTTATAAGGAGGGGGATGACATTAACAAGTGGTTTGCTGCACTTGAGAGGGCCTGTGCTGTACAGGATGTCCCTCAAAGGCAGTGGGTTGCTATCCTATGGCTATCATTTAGTGGAAAAGGTAGGGATAGGCTCCTTACTGTGAAAGAAAATGAAGCTAATGATTACAAAGTTCTTAAGAATGCACTCCTGGATGGTTATGGCTTAACCACTGAACAATACAGGATAAAGTTCAGAGAGACCAAAAAGGAGTCTTCACAAGACTGGGTTGATTTTATTGACCATTCAGTGAAGGCCTTGGAGGGGTGGTTACATGGCAGTAAAGTTACTGATTATGACAGCCTGTATAACTTGATCCTGAGAGAGCATATTCTTAATAATTGTGTGTCTGATTTGTTGCACCAGTACTTGGTGGACTCTGATCTGACCTCTCCCCAAGAATTGGGAAAGAAGGCAGACAAATGGGTCAGAACAAGGGTGAACAGAAAAGTTCATACAGGGGGTGACAAAGATGGCAAGAAGAAGGATGGTAAGTCTTCTGACAAGGGTGGGGACAAATCTAAAAATGAGTCTTCATCAGGCCCACAAAAACACTCTGGTGGGGGTGGTGGGCCCAAATCCTCTTCTAATCAAAACAAGGAAAAGAAACCATGGTGCTATTTATGTAAAATAAAAGGCCATTGGACAACAGATCCCAGTTGTCCAAAGAAAATCACCAAGCCTCCTACCACTACAACCCCTACTGGTACACCTAGTGTCCCTACTAATAGCAGTGGTGGTGGGAGCAAACCTACTAATAGCCAATCCAAGGGAGTAGCTGGGCTCACTATTGGTAACTTAGTTGGGGTTGGTCTTGTTAGGGAGACCACAGAGGCTATATTAGTCTCTGAGGGGGCTATTGATTTAGCCACCTTAGTTGCTTGTCCCCTTAATATGGATAAGTACAAGCAGCTACCCCTAATAAATGGTGTTGAGGTTCAGGCCTACAGGGACACTGGAGCCAGTGTGACTATGGTCATAGAGAAACTGGTCCACCCTGAACAACACCTTCTTGGTCACCAGTACCAAGTAACCGATGCTCACAACAACACACTTAGCCACCCCATGGCTGTTGTAAATCTCAACTGGGGGGGGGTTACTGGTCCAAAGAAAGTTGTGGTAGCCACAGATTTACCTGTAGACTGTCTACTAGGAAATGATTTGGAGACATCAGCTTGGTCAGATGTGGAGTTGGAGGCCCATGCAGCAATGCTGGGCATCCCAGGGCATATTTTTGCTTTAACCAGGGCTCAGGCCAAAAAGCAAAAAGGACAGGGAAGCTTGGATCCTGGAACAATGGACCAAGTGCTCCCTAAAGCTAGGGCTAGTAGAAGTAAAGCACTTCCTACTATCCCTCCCTCTACAGTGGATTCTACTTCTGAGGAAGAAGAATTTCCACCCTGTGCAGAACCTACACCAGAGGAGCTGGAAGCAGACACTGCTGAGCTTTTGGGTGAAGGGGGGCCTGCCAGGGAGGAGCTGAGTGTGGCACAGCAAACCTGTCCCACACTAGAGGGTCTAAGACAGCAAGCTGTCAAACAGGCTAATGGGGATGTCAGTGACTCTCACAGAGTTTACTGGGAGGACAACCTCTTGTACACTGAAGCAAGGGATCCTAAACCTGGAACTGCCAGGAGGTTAGTGATTCCTCAGGAGTACAGAAAGTTCCTCCTAACTCTAGCCCACGACATTCCCCTAGCTGGACACCTGGGACAAATGAAAACTTGGACAGACTTGTCCCCTTGTTTCATTGGCCTAGGATGTCTGAGGACACAAAGGAATTTTGTAAGTCCTGTGAAACCTGTCAAGCCAGTGGCAAGACAGGTGGCACTCCAAAGGCGCCCCTTATTCCACTGCCTGTGGTTGGGGTTCCCTTTGAAAGGGTAGGGGTTGACATAGTTGGCCCCCTTGACCCTCCTACTGCTTCAGGCAATAGGTTTATCTTGGTGGTAGTGGACCATGCCACAAGATATCCTGAAGCAATTCCTTTAAGGACCACTACAGCACCTGCAGTGGCAAAGGCCCTCCTGGGAATATTTTCTAGGGTGGGCTTCCCAAAGGAAGTAGTATCAGACAGGGGAAGCAATTTCATGTCTGCATACTTAAAGGCCATGTGGAAGGAGTGTGGTGTGACTTCCAAGTTCACTACACCCTATCATCCACAAACAAATGGACTGGTGGAGAGATTTAATAAAACTCTCGAAGGCATGATCATGGGTCTCCCTGAAAAACTCCGCAGGAGATGGGATATCCTGTTACCATGCCTCCTTTTTGCCCACAGGGAGGTACCCCAGAAAGGAGTGGGCTTCAGCCCCTTTGAACTCCTCTTTGGTCACCCTGTTAGGGGTCCACTAACACTTGTCAAGGAGGGTTGGGAACAACCTTTAAAAGCTCCAAAACAAGATATTGTGGATTATGTACTTGGCCTCAGATCAAGGATGGCTGAGTATATGAAAAAGGCCAGTAAAAACCTTCAGGCCAGCCAAGAGCTCCAGAAGCAATGGCATGATCAGAAGGCTGTTTTGGTTCAGTACAAACCAGGGCAGAAAGTGTGGGTCTTGGAGCCTGTGGCCCCAAGAGCACTCCAAGATAAATGGAGTGGACCCCACACAATTGTTGAAAAGAAGGGAGAAGTCACCTATTTAGTTGACTTAGGCACTGCCAGGAGTCCCCTTAGGGTGCTCCATGTCAACCGCCTAAAACCCTACTATGACAGGGCTGATCTCACCCTGCTCATGGCAACTGATAGGGACAGGAAGAAGGCAGTGATCCTCTACCTGATCTCTTCTCTTCCACAGAACAAGATGCTCTTGTGGAAGGTGTAGTTTTGGCTGATTGTCTTACTGCTGAGCAGAAAGACCATTGCATAAATCTCCTGGGTCAGTTTTCTGAACTCTTCTCTACTGTGCCAGGTACCACTTCTTGGTGTGAGCACACTATAGATACTGGAGACAGTTTACCTGTCAAAAGTAAGATCTATAGGCAGCCTGACCATGTCAGGGACTGCATAAATCAAGAGGTGCAGAAAATGTTAGAACTGGGAGTGGTTGAGCACTCTGAAAGTCCATGGGCTTCTCCTGTGGTACTTGTACCAAAACCCCATTCCAAAGATGGAAAGAAGGAAATGCGGTTTTGTGTAGACTACAGAGGTCTTAACCAGGCACCCAAAACTGATGCTCACCCTATACCCAGGGCAGATGAGCTCATAGATACACTGGCATCTGCCAAGTATCTAAGCACTTTTGATTTGACTGCAGGGTATTGGCAGATCAAATTATCAGAAGATGCTAAACCTAAAACTGCATTTTCAACCATTGGAGGCCTTTACCAGTTTACTGTAATGCCGTTTGGATTGAAAAATGCACCTGCCACTTTTCAGAGGTTGGTGAACACAGTCCTGCAAGGGCTGGAAGCTTTCAGTGCAGCATATTTGGACGATATAGCTGTCTTTAGCTCCAGCTGGGATGATCACCTGGTCCACCTATGGAAAGTTTTGGAGGCCCTGCAAAAGGCAGGCCTCACTATCAAGGCTTCAAAGTGCCAGATAGGGCAGGGTAAGGTGGTTTATCTGGGACACCTTGTTGGTGGGGAACAGATTGCACCACTTCAGGGGAAAATCCAAACAATTATTGATTGGGTTCCCCCTACAACTCAGACTCAGGTGAAAGCCTTCCCAGGCCTCACTGGGTATTACAGGAGGTTCATTAAGAACTATGGCTCCATTGCAGCCCCTCTTAATGACCTCACATCCAAGAAAATGCCTAAAAAGGTATTATGGGCAGCAAACTGTCAGAAAGCTTTTGAGAAGCTGAAGCAGGCCATGTGCTCTGCACCTGTCCTGAAAAGCCCTTGTTACTCTAAAAAATTATATGTCCAAACTGATGCATCTGAATTAGGAGTAGGGGCAGTCCTATCACAACTTAATTCTGAGGGCCAGGATCAACCTGTTGCTTTTATTAGTAGGAGGTTGACCCCTAGAGAAAAGCGTTGGTCTGCCATAGAGAGGGAGGCCTTTGCTGTGGTCTGGGCTCTGAAGAAGTTGAGGCCATAACTGTTTGGCACTCACTTCATTGTTCAGACAGACCACAAACCTCTACTTTGGCTAAAACAAATGAAAGGTGAAAATCCTAAATTATTGAGGTGGTCCATATCCCTACAGGGAATGGACTATACAGTGGAACATAGACCTGGGAGTACCCACTCCAATGCAGATGGACTCTCCAGATATTTCCACTTAGACAATGAAGACTCATCAGGTCATGGCTAGTCTTATTGTCCTTCGTTTGGGGGGGGGAGGGTTGTGTAGGAAAGTACCATCTTTCCTAGCATGTTACCCCCATTTTTCACTGTATATATGTTGTTTTAGTTGTATGTGTCACTGGGACCCTGTCACCCAGGGCCCCAGTGCTCATAAGTGTGCCTGAATGTGTTACCTGTGTAGTGACTAACTGTCTCACTGAGGCTCTGCTAATCAGAACCTCAGTGGTTATGCTCTCTCATTTCTTTCAAATTGTCACTAACAGGCTAGTGACCAATTTTACCAATTTACATTGGCTTACTGGAACACCCTTATAATTCCCTAATATATGGTACTGAGGTACCCAGGGTATTGGGGTTCCAGGAGATCCCTATGGGCTGCAGCATTTCTTTTGCCACCCATAGGGAGCTCTGACAATTCTTACACAGGCCTGCCACTGCAGCCTGAGTGAAATAACGTCCACGTTATTTCACAGCCATTTTACACTGCACTTAAGTAACTTATAAGTCACCTATATGTCTAACCTTTACCTGGTAAAGGTTGGGTGCTAAGTTACTTAGTGTGTGGGCACCCTGGCACTAGCCAAGGTGCCCCCACATTGTTCAGGGCCAATTCCCCGGACTTTGTGAGTACGGGGACACCATTACACGCGTGCACTACATATAGGTCACTACCTATATGTAGCTTCACAATAGTAACTCCGAATATGGCCATGTAATATGTCTATGATCATGGAATTGCCCCCTCTATACCATCCTGGCATAGTTGGCACAATCCCATGATCCCAGTGGCGTGTAGCACAGACCCTGGTACTGCCAAACTGCCTTTCCCGGGGTTTCACTGCAGCTGCTGCTGCTGCCAACCCCTCAGACAGGCATCTGCCCTCCTGGGGTCCAGCCAGGCCTGGCCCAGGATGGCAGAACAAAGGACTTCCTCTGAGAGAGGGTGTTACACCCTCTCCCTTTGGAAAATGGTGTGAAGGCAGGGGAGGAGTAGCCTCCCCCAGCCTCTGGAAATGCTTTCTTGGGCACAGATGTGCCCAATTCTGCATAAGCCAGTCTACACCGGTTCAGGGGACCCCTTAGCCCTGCTCTGGCGCGAAACTGGACAAAGGAAAGGGGAGTGACCACTCCCCTGACCTGCACCTCCCCTGGGAGGTGTCTACAGCTCCTCCAGTGTGCTCCAGACCTCTGCCATCTTGGAAACAGAGGTGCTGCTGGCACACTGGACTGCTCTGAGTGGCCAGTGCCACCAGGTGACGTCAGAGACTCCTTCTGATAGGCTCCTTCAGGTGTTGCTAGCCTATCCTCTCTCCTAGGTAGCCAAACCCTCTTTTCTGGCTATTTAGGGTCTCTGTCTCTGGGGAAACTTTAGATAACGAATGCAAGAGCTCATCCGAGTTCCTCTGCATCTCTCTCTTCACCTTCTGCCAAGGAATCGACTGCTGACCGTGCTGGAAGCCTGCAAAACTGCAACATTGTAGCTAAGACGACTACTGCAACTCTGTAACGCTGATCCTGCCACCTTCTCGACTGTTTTCCTGGTGGTGCATGCTGTGGGGGTAGTCTACCTCCTCTCTGCACTAGAAGCTCCGAAGAAATCTCCCGTGGGTCGACGGAATCTTCCCCCTGCAACCGCAGGCACCAAAAAGCTGCATTACCGGTCCCTTGGGTCTCCTCTCAGCACGACGAGCGAGGTTCCTCGAATCCAGCAACTCTGTCCAAGTGACTCCCACAGTCCAGTGACTCTTCAGTCCAAGTTTGGTGGAGGTAAGTCCTTGCCTCCCCACGCCAGACTGCATTGCTGGGAACCGCGACTTTTGCAGCTACTCCGGCCTCCGTGCACTTCCGGCGGAAATCCTTTGTGCACAGTCCACCCTGGGTCCACAGCACTCTAACCTGCATTGCACGACCTCCTAAGTTGTTCTCCGGCGACATGGGACTTCTTTGTGCGACTTCGGGTGAGCACTGTTTCACGCATCCTTGTAGTGCCTGTTTCTGGCACTTCTCCGGGTGCTACCTGCTGCTGAGAGGGCTCCTTGTCTTGCTCGACGTCTCCTCTCTCTCCTGACGCAATTTGCGACATCCTGGTCCCTCTTGAGCCACAGCAGCATCCAAAAACCCTTACCGCACGATTTGCAGCTAGCAAGGCTTGTTGGCGGTCTTTTGGCGGGAAAACACTTCTGCACGACTCTCCACAGCGTGAGGGATCTGTCCTCCAAGGGGAAAGTCTCTAGCCCTTGTCGTTCCTGCAGAAACCTAAGCTTCTACAGTCCAGTAGCAGCTTCTTTGCACCTGCAGCTGGCATTTTCTGGGCATCTGCCCATCTCCGACTTGCTTGTGACTTTTGGACTTGGTCCCCTTGTTCCACAGGTACCCTCGACTGGAAATCCATCGTTATTGCATTGCTGGTTTGTGTCTTTCCTGCAGAATTCCCCTATCACGACTTCTGTGTCCTTTGGGGAACTTTAGTGCACTTTGCACTCACTTTTCAAGGTCTTGGGGTGGGCTATTTTTCTAACCCTTACTATTTTCTAATAGTCCCAGCGACCCTCTACAAGGTCACATAGGTTTGGGGTCCATTTGTGGTTCGCATTCCACTTTTGGACTATATGGTTTGTGTTGCCCCTATCCCTATGTGTCCCATTGCATCCTATTGTAACTATACATTGTTTGCACTGTTTTCTAAGTCTATACTGCATAATTTTGGTATTGTGTATATATATCTTTTGTATATTTCCTATCCTCTCACTGAGGGTACACTCTGAGATACTTTGGCATATTGTCATAAAAATAAAGTACCTTTATTTTTAGTATAACTGTGTATTGTGTTTTCTTATGATATTGTGCATATGACACTAAGTGGTACTGTAGGAGCTTCACTCGTCTCCTAGTTCAGCCTAAGCTGCTCTGCTAAGCTACCATTATCTATCAGCCTATGCTGCTAGACACCCTATACACTAATAAGGGATAACTTGGCCTGGTGCAAGGTGCAAGTACCCCTTGGTACTCACTACAAGCCAGTCCAGCGTCCTACAAGTGTGTAATGTTGTAGTCAGAAAATGTATCAGAACAGACCTTGAGATATAAATAGCACTCACCAATCTAGTACGGACTGCCTTCATGGCAATGGACATTGACGCACAAAGTCTCAACAATCAAAAATAGAAATGTGTCTGTAAATGTGTGTGCGATAATGTTCCCAAAATATCAAAGTATAATCTTAAACAATATCCCCAATTTGAACTAAACAATCCCATGATAATGTAGCAATTACAACTAGAGGTGGCTGTACACAGAATGTAATACAATTTAGACTGGTGAGCTGCAAACATGGCAGGGATGTATGAAGGTCACATGTCCTCTTGGTGTGTGCAATATATCACAAACCTAAGATCCCATTCAACTGTAACGTGCCAGGTTATCTGTGTAATGTATATGTGCATATTATTGACACATCATGTCAAAATAAACGCACATGCACTCTCCACTCTCAAAAATAGAAACACATATAATTTTGGTGTAAGTGTCCAGTAACAACATGAATGCTTGCACCAAAATTAATATGTTCATCACTAATATACAAATTAATGTATGTATTTAAAAAAACAACTACAATTTACAGCCTGTGTTTGTCACTGTAATAAATGAGAGTAAGTGTATGGCACACAGATAAGCAGAAATAACATCACCGGAAAACAATTAGTAACAATCAAAAAATAAGGCCAGAACAAAGGTATTCTCAAAATAAGAGTTCTTTGTATAAGGATGAGATAAGTCTCTCAATGAGAAATAAGAATAGTCCATCTGGACAAATGGAAAATATATATACAAAGACGTTAGCCCATGTGGGCCATAATGGCTGCAGGCCCATCAACTGTCTCCTAAATTCAATGCCAAAATATACCTCCTCCGGAAGGGGCACATGTGGGGCAGAGAGCAGGCACCTCAGCCATACTAAAAGGTACTGCGCTGCCCAGCAAAAAAAAGTTATACATAATATGGAGCAATAACGCTGACAGCGATTACAACCAGGTTTACAAAGCTCAGTTACATATCATCATGATTCGTCAAAGAATGGTGGGAATAGAAGCATTGCAAGGCAGAGATCAACCAGATGTGAAAAGAGAGACTGAAAACAAGATCCATCAAGTATATAAACTGGTTACCTGAACCAATTAAACAGAGTCATTATACTGCGGCCGAGAGTGGCTCCAAGGGCAGTGCCTGGGGCTGCATTTATGAAGCTGGCCATACCTGCAATGGTGGGAAGTTCATCAGAAGGCCATTCTGCTGATAGAGCCAATCAAGGATGACCCTGGGGCCATCCTCTCACAGAGGCAGAGTAGGAGAATGAATGGAACAGAGGGAGCTCCAGTCGCAGTGTCAGCTTATCACATGAACAGTTACAATGCTGCCACCTTCCTGAAACCACTACCACATTTCGATACTGCCATAAAACATAGGGCCTGATTTAGATGTTAGCAGTAATGGTCCAGTCGTCGACTTTTTGACTGGAAACCCTCCTGCCACCGTAACGGTCCGTCTGCCGTAGTTAGATGTCAGCAGTAGCATAGGTGAAAGACTGCTGATGGTCCGCCATCACTGCCAAAAATCTTAGCCCACGTCGATGATGCCATAGGCAAAAGCGGCTGGCGGCAAGACGAAAGCCCCTTTTTCCGCCAAGCCAATCACGATGTGCAGTCCCACCGACCTAACTGTGGTGGCTAAACTGCCACATCTAAGTTGGCGGTTTGGGAGCTATATAAACACAAAACTCACATTTGTAATGCTTTGTGGGTATCCTGCCGCCATGAACCACCTGCTAACAGTCATCCCGTTGCTCCTGGGCAAGATCCACGATGAAAATCAACCACATTGTTGCCGGAACAGAAGGTACGTCACAGGAATTCCTGTTACCCTCTAATTAGTAGCTTCACAATAATTCTGGACTAGAACATAGCTCATTTATTTTTGTAAACACCATCATAATGTTGCGCAATGCTGATGTGTGTAATGTTGTAGTCTGAAAATGTATCGAACAGACCTTGAGATATAAGTAGCACTCACCAATCTAGTATGGACTGCCTTCATGGCTATGGACATTGACGCACAAAGTCTCAACAATCACAAACAGAAATGTGTCTGTAAATGTGTGCGATAATGTTCCCAAAATATCAAAAGTATAATCTTAAACAGTATCCCCAATTTGAACTAAACAATCCCATGATAATGTAGCAATTACAACTAGAGGTGGCTGTACACAGAATGTAATACAATTTTGACTGGTGATCTGCAAACATGGCAGGGATGTATGAAGGTCACATGTCCTCTTGGTGTGTGCAATATATCACAATTCCACAGATGCCATTCAACTGTAAAGTGCCAGGTTATCTGTGTAATGTATATGTGCATATTATTGACACATCATGTCAAAATAAACGCACATGCACTCTCCACTCACAAAAATAGAAACACATATAATTTTGGTGTAAGTGTCCAGTAACAACATGAATGCTTGCACCAAAATTAATATGTCCATCACTAATATACAAATTAATGTATGTATTTAAAAAAACAACTACAATTTACAGCCTGTGTTTGTCACTGTAATAAATGAGAGTAAGTGTATGGCACACAGATAAGCAGAAATAACATAAAATCAAATCAAATCATAAACATTTATAAAGCGCGCTACTCACCCTTGCGGGTCTCATGGCGCTCGGGGGAAGGGGTTACTGCTGCTCGAAGAGCCAGGTCTTGAGTCGTCTCCGGAATGCGGAGTGGTCCTGGGTGGTCCTGAGGTTGGAGGGGAGGGAGTTCCATGTCTTGGCCGCCAGGTAGGAGAAGGACCTCCCACCCGCGTGGCGCGGCGGATGCGAGGGACGGCGGCGAGAGCGAGGTTGGCGGAGCGAAGATGACGGGTGGGTGTGTAGAAACTGAGGCGGCGGTTGAGGTATTCGGGTCCCTTGTTGTGGAGGGCTTTGTGTGCGTGGGTGAGGAGCTGGAGGTGATCCTTTTGCTGACGGGAAGCCAGTGTAGGTGTCTCTGGTGGGCGGAAATGTGGCTGTTGCGGGGTATGTCGAGGATGAGGCGGGCGGAGGCGTTTTGAATTCGCTGCAGACGTTTCTGGAGATTAGCGGTGGTTCCTGCGTATAAGGTGTTACCGTAGTCCAGGCGGCTCGTGACGAGGGCGTGGGTCACGGTCTTTCTGGTGTCGGCGGGGATCCAACGGAAGATCTTTCGGAGCATGCAGAGGGTGAGGAAGCAGGAGGATGATACGGCGTTGACTTGTTTGGTCATGGTGAGAAGTGGGTCCAGGATGAATCCGAGGATGCGTGCGTGGTCTGAGGGGGTTGGTGCGGTGCCAAGGGCCATGGGCCACCAGGAGTCGTCCCAGGCGGTCGGAGTGTTTCCGAGGATGAGGACTTCTGTTTTGTCTGAGTTTAGTTTCAGATGGCTGAGTTTCATCCAATCTGCGACGTCTTTCATTCCATCTTGCAGGTTGGTCTTGGCGCTGGTGGGGTCCTTGGTGAGGGAAAGTATCAGCTGAGTGTCGTCGGCGTAGGAGGTGTTGATGATGCTGTGTTTGCGTACGATGTCGGCGAGGGGGCTCATGTAGACATTGAAGAGAGTTGGGCTGAGCGAGGAGCCTTGTGGGACGCCGCAGATGATCTCAGTGGGGTCTGAGCGGAAAGGTGGGAGGTATACTCTTTGGGAGCGGTTGGAGAGGAAGGAGGTGATCCAGTCCAGGGCCTGTCCTTGGATCCCGATGGAGCGGAGGCGGGTTTTTAGGGTGCAGTGGCAGACGGTGTTGAAGGCAGCCGAGAGGTCGAGGAGGATGAGGGCGACTGTTTCTCCGTTGTCCATCAGGGTTCTGATGTCGTCTGTGACTGAGATGAGGGCGGTTTCTGTGCTGTGATTGGCTCGGAATCCGGACTGAGAGGGGTCGAGTAGGTTGTTGTCTTCAAGGAAGTTGGTAAGTTGCTTGTTGACGGTCTTCTCTATGACTTTGGCCGGGAAGGGGAGGAGCGAGATGGGGCGGAAGTTCTTCAGGTCGCTTGGGTCCGCCGTAGGTTTCTTCAGTAGGGCGTTGACTTCAGCGAGTTTCCAGCTCTCGGGGAAGGTAGCAGAAGAAAACGAGCTGTTGATGATGGTCTGGAGGTGCGGGCGATGATGTCGTCGGCTTTGTTGAAGATGAAGTGTGGGGAGGGGTCCGAGGGGGCACCGGAGTGGATGGAGTTCATGGTGGCTTTGGTCTCTTCCGTGTTGTTATGAGTCCAGGTGTTGAGGGTGATGGTTGGGGTTGTAGGTTCGGTGGTGGTTGGCTGGGTCTGGTGTCCGAAGCTGTCGTGTAGGTCGGTGATCTTACGATGGAAGAAGGTGGCGAGGGAGTTGCAGAGGTCTTGTGAGGGCGTGATGGCGTTGGCGTTGGCGTTAGGGTTGGAGAGCTCTTTGACGATGTTGAAGAGTTCTCTACTGTTGTGGCTGTTTTTGTCCAGTCTGTCTGTGAAGGAATTTCTTTTGGCGGCGCGGATCAGTTGGTGGTGTTCGCGGGTAGCATTCTTGAGGGCAGTCATGTTATCTGCGGTGTGGTCCTTGCGCCAGGCTTTCTCAAGAGTGTGGCAGTTTTTTTTTTATTCCTTAAGGGTGTCAGTGAACCAGAGAGGTTTTTTGGTGTTGGTCTGTCTTGGGAGGCATCTGAGGGGAGCGAGGTTGTCTGCGCAGTTGGTGATCCAATTCGTGAGGCTGAGGGCTGCGTCGCTGGGGTCAGAGGAGAAGGTGGGTTGGTTGTCGCTGAGAGTGGAGAGAAGCTGTTCCTCGGGGATTTTGTTCCACTGTCGGCGTGGGATGGGTTGTGTGCGGATGTGGCGAGTCTCACGTTGGAAGGTGAAGTGGACACACCTGTGGTCGGTCCAGTGTATAGCGGAGGAGTGGCTGAAGGATACGTGGTTGCTGGCGGAGAAGATGGGGTCGAGCGTGTGTCCGGCGATGTGGGTGGGGGTGTTCACCAGTTGCTTGAGACCGAGGTTGTCGAGCAGGGCGGTGGTGTTGGGGTCGTTGTTCTGTTCCAGGTGGAAGTTGAGGTCACCGAGGAGGATGTAGTCCGGTGAGGCAAGGGCATGCGGGGAGATGAAGTCAGTGATAGAGTCGCTGAAGAGGGTGCGTGGTCCAGGGGACCGGTAGATGAGAGTTCCTCTGAGGGTGGTCCTGGGGTCGGTGTGGATCTGGAAGTGCAGGTGTTCGGCGGCGAGGGGGGTGTCTTCGGTGGAGGCGATGTCGGGGGCCGAGGAGGCGTTCATCCAGGTCTCAGTGATGAAGGCGACGTCCGGTGTGGTGGAGTCCAGGAGGTCCCATAGTTCAGCGGCGTGCTTGTGGACGGAGCGTGCGTTGATCAGGATGCATTTGAGGTGGTTGTTTGCGCGTGGGCTGGCGGGCGTGGTAGTTTCGCGGTGGAAGGTGAGTTTGCAGGTGCGACATACGAAGGGTCCGTGGGTACGTTTCGGGTTGGCTTGGAAGCAGGTGCTGGAGCGCCCTGGGTTGAGGGCGTGGAGGGTGGTGGGGTCGTAGCGGTGCTGCGGGGTTTTTGAGTGCTGTGGGCCAGGGGTCGTGGCGCTGGGCGCGGTCCAGGCGCGGACGGGTGCAGATGGGCTTGCCTTCGGCGCGCCTTTGGCGTGCCAGCGGCGCGGCCGCTCAGCAGCCGCCATAAGATGGAGGAGGGGTCGGCTGGGGGTGGGAGGGGGGTGACGAATGGGAGCAGGGGGGGGCGGGGGCGAGCAGGAGGTGGCGGCGGGAAAGCGGAGGGTGGAGGGGTCAGGTAGAGGGGAGGGGGAAAAGATAGGTGAGGGGGTTAAAGGTGGCGGGAGTAGGGAAGAAAGATAGGAAGATAGGGGAAGGGGGGTTACAGAGGTGGAGGGGAGTGAGGCAGGTCAGAGAGAAGAGTCAGGAGCAGAAGAAACGAAGCGATAAGAGCCAAGAAGAGGGTAAAGAAGAAGAGGAGCCAGGAGTCAGGAGCAGAAGAACCGAAGAGAGAAGAGCCAAGAAGAAGGTAAAGAAGAAGAGGAGCCAGGAGCAGAAGAGCAGAAGAGAGAAGAGCCAAGAAGAAAGGTAAAGAAGAAGAGGAGCCAGGAGCAGAAGAGCCAAGAAGAAAGGTAAAGAAGAAGAGGAGCGAAGAGTCAAGGAAGAGGAGTCAAGCAGAAGAGGAGAGACCTGAGAAGCAGAGGATACGAAGAACACAGATGAAGAACACAGATGAAGAAAGAAGAAAGCACACGCAGGTCGCGGTGCAGAAGAGAAGGAAGAAACACAGATGAAATACACAGAAGAAGAACACAGATGAAGAATACAGATGAAGAACACAGAAGAAGGACAAAGAAGAAGAAAGAACACGCAGGACGGGGTGCAGGGAAGAAAGAAGAGCACAGAAGAAGAACACAGATGAAGACAGAAGAAAGAACACGCAGGACGAGGTGCAGGGAAGAAAGAAGAGCACAGAAGAAGAACACAGATGAAGACAGAAGAAAGAACACGCAGGACGGGGTGCAGGGAAGAAAGAAGAACACAGATGAAGAATACAGATGGAGAGCACAGAGGAAGATCAAAGATGAAGAAAGAAGCAGGAGAAGAGGTGAGTAGAGCGGGGCAGGGCGAGAGGCTGGGCGGGGGGAGTACTTACTGTAGTTTCGCAGGACTTGCTTGGAGGTTTCAGGAGCCTAAGCTGGTGGAGCTGCAGCGGCAGGGGGAGCGACCTACCCTTGGGTCAAGGGTCACCGGAAGGGATCATCACCGGAAAACAATTAGTAACAATCAAAAAATAAGGCCAGAACAAAGGTATTCTCAAAATAAGCGTTCTTTATATAAGGATGAGATAAGTCTCTCAATGAGAGATAAGGATAGTCCATCTGGACAAACGGAAAATATATTTACAAAGACGTTAGCCCATGTGGGCCATAATGGCTGCAGGCCATCAACTGTCTCCTAAATTCAATGCCAAAATATACCTCCTCTGGAAGGGGCACCTATGGAGCAGAGAGCAGGCACCTCAATGATCTTAGTGGGGGGGGGGGTTGAGAGGGTCCTTAGGTTTAGAAAGGCAGGTTTTGGGTTTCAAAGGGAAGGTTTTGGGTTTGAGAGTGGTGGGTTTGGGAGTGATGGGTTTGAATTTAGAAGGGGTGGTTTTATGTTGTTAGGGTTTGTGGTGGATGTGGGAGGAGTCAGGGCAATGGAAAAAAATAGGCTCTCCTTAGGAAAATGGGGAATGGTGTTTGAGAGGGTGTTCGGTTTGGGAGGTAGCGGGAGTGGTTGTGTCTGCTGTGCATGTGTGTTGAAGGTGTGGGTGCTTGAGAGTCTGGTGTATACGCTGTCATTTTAGATTTGTGTCTTTTACTGATTGTCTTTTGGGTGATTGAGTGTGGGTGTTTGTGTCGAGTATGTGTGTGTGTGTGTGTGTGGTGGATGTGGTATGTGTTGGTGTGGTGTCTGTGGGTGTACTGGTGCACGTGTGTGTGACTGGACTGGGGGTGTGCTTGTGATGTGTGTGGGTGTTGCTGTAGTGGTGGGTGTTTTGTCTGTGAGTATAGTGGTGGTTGGGGGTGTGGTTGTGTCATTGTGGGTGCACTGACTGGGGGTTGGCTTGTGGTGTGTGTGGGTGTTGCTGTAGAGGTGGGTGTTGTGTCTGTGGGTGTGGTGGCAGTGGGATTGTGTGGTTTTGTCGTGGGTGCACTGACTGAGGGTTTGCTCGTACTGTGTGTGGGTGTTGCTGTCATGGTGGGTGTTGTATCTCTGGGTGTGGTGGTCGTGGGATTGTCTGGTTGTGTTGCGGTGGGTTCACTGACTGGGGTGTTCTTGTGGTGGTGTTTTGTTTGGTGGTGTTGGTGGTATCTGCATGTCTGTGTCTGGCATTGTGTTTTTTGCTGTGTTGGAATGTGCTCCTTGTGGTTGTTGTTGTGGGTACATGTATGCATGTACTTTGGATAGGGCTGGGTTGAGGAATTTGGGATAGGGAAGGGGTAGTAGTCTGGGCATGAGGTTGGGGTGGATGGGAGGCTGTGGCCAATGAAGAGGCCAGACCCTGGAATGACTGCTGTAAGCCAGATAGGGCACAGTGAATCCCATCCAGGTAAGCCAGTATCTAGGTGTTCTGGACAGCCAGCTCCTGGATGGAATTAAATTGTGCGGTCTGGCCTACAGCGATCATTCTTAAAAGATCAACAGCCTCCTCAGTGAGTGCAGCCTGGGACACCAGGGCAGAGGCAGAGGTTCCTGCAGCAAATGTGACACCTCCCCTTTTAGGGGGGGCTATGGCCGACTGGTGGTGGGTCCGCCCCACTAGGGACTGGTCTTCATTGGAGGCCTCAGAGGAAGATGTAGAGTCACTACTGGCCTCTATGCCAGTACCCTCACCCTCATGCCACTGGGACCCTCAGTGTCTGTGATGTCTACATCCGATCCCCATTGGCCAGCATCATACCCGCTGATGTGGCCGCTGTCGCCTTCGCTTAGCCCAATTGATGCTAAAAACGCAGATACAACAGTGTTAGTTTATCTGTGAGAATGCAATAGGACATCAATGTACATCACATAACGTTAGCAACAAGTTCAGTAATCCCCCATCTCAGCTCCCATATCATGAATGTCTTTGTCACATATACACTTGTAGTTCACTCCAGAACAAAGGGTTTCAACAGCATGACTAAACACATACGCCTGACTAGATCTCTGAACCACTGTCGTACAGAGCTAACATTTATTCACTTCTCCCAAAGGGTAATATTTTTGGATGGAAATTGACTGCTCAAGATGGGGCATCACAACATCTATGTGATGTTACCTTCCATATGCAAATGTCTCTTTCAGTATTACATTGCTCTCCATCATCATTTTCTCCTCTGGGCAGGACTAAAGACACTAAACTGTTGACTGTGGGACGCACAACTCTCTCACCAATTTGGACACATTCCTGTCTGTTGCAAACAATACAGTTTAGCATGGAAATTCACCTTGGCAATCACAGACTGGCTTACATGCACATTTGTGAAGGACTAAGGACTCAGGTCCACCTGCTACTGTCCACATTAACTAAATAGAAGGTTATGGGCAAACTTCTTTCAAACGTGTTAGATAAGGAATGATGCCACTGTACACAGAATACCAGTACTTTTGGTGCAGATGCACATTCTCACATTGTCATAGCACCAACTTACCAATGCCAAGTCTGATATATCAGCTGCATCATAATTGTGCAGTTTGGCACAGTTACCAGTAATGAAGCCTACATTCACTACACGCATTTGTGACGTACCATCATACGAGACCCAATCATGACATGGGGCATATTTTGTGAAACTGTCCCTCATATCATTGTGAAAATGCTGGTAATCCCTCTGTTTGCATGCAGCCATGTGTCTGCCCACAGCAGTACTTGCCTTATGAGGGGGAATCTAGTGGCATCCTTCAGCACAAAACAATTCATCACACACAACATCAGCCAGTGTCTGATCAAATTACATCTCCAGAAATCCTCATAGGCTTTGGATGTGTGTCAACCTGAAAGTTGATGGCATCCAACATAGCTGGAAAGTAAATAGGTTAAACCACAATAATATCCACAGACAATGACTTTCCCCCTTGTTGCTTCTGTTGGGACCTCAATGGCACATCAAGCTCTGGGTAAGCCACCACAAGGATGCAGGCCATTAGGGGAGTCAGGGTGCGGCGCACCCACCTGGATCGTTGGGAGGACTGCCCAACTTGGCTGACTTTCTTGTTGCTTGACTCAGGTCCTCCCACCTCTTATGACAGTGCAGGGTATGCCACTTGTGGATCCCCATGGTCTACAGCTCCTTTGCAATGGCCTTCCAGATATCCCACTTCTGATAGGCGTTGACCTGTATAGATGACATAACGAACACGAAAAGAGAATTTAGTGTTACTGTTGGGCAGAACTGCTATGATATTACATTTTGGAAATCCACACGTACATTCACCAAACAGTTACCAGATTTTTTACCAGCAAATTGTTATGGGTAGAGAAGAAATACTGATTTGCAGTGATGTCTTGTGCACCATCAATACTTGCTAGCTTCTCATTTTACCTAATCAGGCCTACAACCTAATCAGGCCTACAATATCATCTTAGCCAGAGCTCTGCAACCTATCCTAGACCAAATCATCCTTGCATATAATCATACTCACAGCTACATTGGCTTCCTGCCTAAACTCCCAAGAATCAGAATCCATGGACTGCATCACATGCAGTGACTGAGGGCAGGGTAGAAGGGCTGCTATATGGTAATGAGAGCAGGGATTTGTCGGTTGTTTGAACAAGTGTGTTTTGGAATGGGACAGACTGGGATGGATGATGGTGAGCCAATGTCACCTGAACTTACTGCACGTAAAATAAGGCCCTCATTATGAACACAGCGGTAAACCCCGCACCGCCGGCGGTGGCGATAACAACCGCCAACAGACGTGCAGTCCGAACTGCCAAATAATGAACCAACTGAAACACAGGCATCCTGAAAACCACTCACCCCCAGAAGAGGAGTGCCGAGAACGACGGCAGAGCCCGCCCACAGGCCGACGGAAAGGCCCAACCCACCCATCAAATAATGAAGCACTAGCCCGCCGTCAGTTCTGAGGTGGGAACCACCGCCATGCAAAGCCAGGCGGAAACGAAACAAATATAAGGAAACACTCACCGGAGGCCCACCCATCACACCGAAGCAGACATGGAGAGAGAGTTGCTGATCATGCCAGCCCTGCTCCTTGCCATATAACTCCACCACCGAGACTGCCAACGAAGACGACGATGGTAAGTATCGCAACCTACTACGCAAGGGAAGAAAGGGCACAGTTACATACCCACCCACCCTGCAACGCTCCCACAACCCTTCACAGCAGCACAAGCCATACACCTCACAGCAAGAGGTACCTACCCGACACAAGGCAAATCCAAACTGCCCAAAGTAGATACATGTGCCCCACACCCACAAACAATGAAATGAGAGACCACGGATCCAGAGTGTGCCTAAAACAACACAGGCCACACATTAACCTTTATTATGCTCACTGAGCAACAGAAGTGCTTAGAAGGCCAATGGCCAGTCCAAATGGAAAGAAGTCTGATGCGCCACAATGGCCCCAACTTGACTCCCACAAGTGCTATGGTACTCCACCTCATAGGAGCAACAATGGGGCATCCAAGCACCTCAGGGAACAGGGGCAGGGGGTGGTGGTGGTGGGGATTTACGACAGGGGCTTAGATTTATGTTTGGATGGTGGAGGGGGTTTGGGTTTGCCCTTGGAAGGTGGGGGAGTGGGCTTGGACCAGGGTGTGGCAAATGGACCTGGTTCAGCACAGGGCTTCTTCCTCTCTGGGGAAGGGGCACAGGAATGGGAAGGGTGGACAGGGGCAGGCTGTGACGTGGGAGGAGTGGAAAGGGCAAGGAGGTGAGCACATTTAGGGATTAGACGGGGTGGGCCAGTGGGTTGGAATAGGCCAACACGGGTGAGGAAAAGTTTCTTAGGTACAATTGGGGTGGACCTGTAGTAAGGCGTGGGAGTGGAGGTAGAGGGAGTGGTCGTGACAGGTGTAGGTGTGTGTGACGTGGCTGCAGGTGACTGGACAGTATGCTGAGGTGTGTTGGATGTGTGATGGGTGGGTGTTTTGGTGCGTTTGAGTGTCTTTGGAGGAGGGGGGTGGACACAGTGGAACAAGACAGGCTGCCAGTGTAAATGGATGTTGTCTGGAAGTCTGGTGAGTGTGCTGCATGTGTTAACTAAAGTCGGTCTGGTGAGTGCAGGTGTGGTGTCTGGGGTGCATGAATGGATGTGTGCTATTCTGGTGACTGCAGGAACAGGGTCATCAACATTGAATGAGGGTGCAGTGCCTGTGGGTGTGCATGTACAGGGGACAGACAGGGATGTGGAAGAGGTGTACACACTGGGGGAAGTGGATGTTGGTGTGTGTGCATGTGTATGTTGAATGTGTGTATGCTTGCGGTAGGATGTGTGGTGCTTGTGTTTTGAAGTGTGCTTCTTGTGTGTTGAGGTGTGTGCCTGCGTGTCAGATTGTGTGCTTTGGACGGGTGAAGGGGGTGGGGTGCTGTAAGTGATAGAGGTGGTTGGAGGGGGGACGGAATGACCAGGGACACTAGCTGCCGTCCAAGAGGAGGCCAGAGCCTGAAAAGATCTCTGTAGGCCAGACACGGCACAGTGAATGCCATCCAGATAGGCATTGGTCTGCTGCACCTCTGATGCTAGCCCCTGGATGGGGAGCAAATGGGAGGGCGTTGATGGTATGGGGGTGGTGGAAGATTACACAATAGGGGTGGGCCCACTGGGGTCCGCCAACGCCAGGGAGCTCCCATCGGAGGAGGTATCGCAGTCACTACCTCCAGTGGTAGTTGCCTCCCCCGTGGTACTCCCCTCGCCCTCCAACCCGCTGGTCCCCTTGGCGTCAGACGACTCTGCCTCTGAGTATCCGTGGGCCGCAGCATCCCCATTCGCAGGTGCCTCAGCTCCCTCGACAGATGATGCTGCTGTACACAGACAACACAAGAGAACAGGGATGGGGAGACAAAACAGGAGAGACACTTGTAAATACCTGAATGGAGGTACATTAGTGGTTCACACATACACCCAACCAGAAAATATTCCACCAGGCAGCACCTACCGCTATACACATGGCTATGACCCTGACTAGTGGCCAGAACCCTGCTCTACGGCCATTCCCTAACTAACTTAAGGACCTGACGTACTGCAGACTTGACCCAAACACCCCTACTCCCCTCGGGGGCCATTATGTAGATGGACATCCATCATAGTCCCTGCCACTAGATAGCATAAATACGAACGCTCACACACACATCCATCCACAGCCCAAATTATGGTATATGTACTCACTCCCTTGTGACAGCTGTGCAGCTTTCAAGCGCCCAACCAGGTCCGGGTATGCCACCGCCAGGATGCGTTGCTTAAGGGGGCTCAGTGCCCGACGGGCACCCCTTCCTCGTTGGGAGGACTTCCCCAGCTGGGCCTCGCAGATCTTCCTCGCCCAGCACCGCAGGTCCTCCCTCCTCTTCCTGCAGTGGGTGCTCTGCCGGTTGTAGACCCCCAGGGTCCGCACTTCCTTGGCGATGGCATGCCAAAGTGCCCTCTTCTCGTGGGCGCTGACCTATATGGGACACACAGAAAAGTAACACTGAGGTCAGACACTGGCCAATCATATAAAGCTGGCTATATGTCCACTATGGGACGGACATTTCAAACAGCCTAACAGCACACACACATGCAGCATGTCAGGAACCCTTGACCATACAGTGTCACAGGTGCACACGTATGCAGCCAACACCCACCACTACACACATCCATGCCCCTCAATCCTCCTACTCACCTGTACCTCTGGCCGACCGTAGAGCTTCGCGTACAGGGGCAGGACCCCGTCCACGAGCTTCTCCAATTCCTCGTTGGTGAAGGCCGGGGCCCGTTCCCCTGCAACACGTGCCATTTCCATGACCAGAGGCAGGATACAGCAGTACACTCAGTGGAATACCTGCATGCACGAGATCAGGGAGTCAAGTGAAGTTGCAGTGACGAGTTTGCGTATGCACCGCGGCGGTGTGCACTGTCACCGCCGGCGGGAATCATGCTACACCAAGATTGCCCATTGACAACCATGTTAACCAATGAATTTGCGCACGGCGGTAAACACCGCCTTATGCTATTACGTCAACCACTAGCGGTATGAGGTCACTTCCACCACGACACCTCTGGATTACAGGAGGCAGACATTTTGGCCTTAACTGCGCAGTTGTAAAACCCTCATCTACACAATGCAGGCCCTATTGTCTCTTAAACACCCCTAGGCAAGTAGCAATATACATTACCTCACCTGACCAGTCCTGATATATCATTGTGGTCATGTTTCTGTTATGCCACACACACTAAGCATTAGTGTCGTCGACAACAATGCCTGCAGTGCTGAATGAAAAACAATGTGTGCAGATGTATGTGTGTTCCTCACACGTGTTTTCAACTCCTCCTAGGTACAGACCCTTGTGGCGAGGAAGGGCCCCATCGGTGTACAGACCACTTGTTGATTTGCGGACCATGGTGGAGCGTCACATAATAATCAATTACAGACTCACTCGTGCAACTATTCATGAACTTTGTGCATTACTGGATCCAGCACTGACACCGGCAAATCGTAATCAGCATGCCATCCCTGCTGAAGTGCAGGTGCTCTCTGTACTCCATTTCCTGGCCACGGGCTCATTTCAAGTGACAGTGGGCATGAGTGCAGGTTTTTCACAGCCAATGTTTATGTCAACACCAGAGAAGTACGTGCTCTATTGGCGACAAAAATGCAAAAACCCAGCACTCTCAAAACAACGTAATTCATGCATTGTGCTGATATGTTGTGGTTTAACCTTTTGCATTGCAGAGTTCAATCCTGAAAACTTATTTTTTATATGTTTACAAATACTGTTCCTTTGCAATGTATTGCTGCAGGTTTTCAGAGTGTGTTAGGGTGTGGTCCCTTTCCAGGGCCTTCAAGAGACTTTCCCTGCAACATGCCTGGCGTGGTTCTAGGCTGGGCCAAGACTCTATAAAAGAGAGTCAGCCCAACTCCCAGTGCTCACTATTCAGAGGTCCCGGTGCAGAGCAGCAGCTTCTTCCTGAGCTCCTGTCCCGGCGGCCTATTTGGATCTTCCAGTCTTCTGCCCTCATCCTTCATTGGTGATCATTGTTTCAGGCGGTAAGACTGTGGTTGGACATTTCCCAACACCGTTATTGAGAATTTTCATATTCTTGGTTTTAATTCTTAAATGAATAACAGATTACTTGCGCGCTGCCATTTTTGACATTTATATGGTGGTTTGCAAATAGGCAGGACGCGCGATTTATTCCATAAAGGTTTGACTTTGTTATTCATTACACGCTGCCATTTCTTGACAATTACGTGGTGGCTTTAGAATCGGCAATACGCGCAATTCGTTTTATGGTGTTTGACACTGTTGTCCATTGCGCGCTGATATTTCTTGACATTTACATGATGTTTTACGAGTTGGCAAGACGCGCAACTCGTTTCATGAGCATTTAACTTTGTTGTTCATTGCACGCTACCATTTCTTGACATTTACATGGTGGCTTAAGAATCGGCAAAAGAAGCGCGATGTGTTTCATTGTACTTTGATCTTGTTATTTATTGTAAGCAGTTAATCCTTGACATTTATATCGTGTTTTACGAATCGGCAAGACGCACGATTCGATTAATGAGGATTTGACTTTGATATTCATTGCATGTTACCATTTCTTGGTATTTTACATGGTAACACTCGAATTGGCAAGACGTACGATTCTCTCCTTGAGTTTAATTCATGTTGTTTATTGTATGCCACTATTCTAAGATATTTATTATGTAATATGTGAGTTGACAAGTTATGTGATTTGTTTCCTGAATCCATATTGTGTTATTCATGGTGCACCATCCTTTTAACGGTGTTTACTATATATATCATATATCTGCAATATTTGCATTTTGTGTTGAAACATTTTAAGAGTACACAGAAGGCCATAGTTTCTAGATGCAATATTGTATGGTCCAAGTATACATTCTCAAAACAGGGTTTATATGACTGGTTTAAAATATAGTCAGAATGTTTTTTTTTTATTCTCATGTAAAGGAAAGTACTTGAATAAGAAAGTTTTTGTTTAATTCATCTTGATTCCCCTGCAGGTATCCGGCTATCTTGAAACTTAGTAATTTTAAACTTAACTCTTAGATTGTTCATGTTTTCAGAGTGACCAGGCTTAGAATCATAGTTTAGTATTGATTTCAGGAGATATAATTTTCATATTGTGTGTTCTAACCTTTTTCTTACTACAGGTCTCCTTTCCAGCCGTTCCCTTCTCAATCCCCTCTTGAACTCTCTCAGTCTCTATGATTTATCTATCAGAGTCTTGGAGCTGTTCAGTGGTGGAGGTGTTTGGAACCTGCACAGACCCTGAGGATCTGGTGACTCTGACAGTTTAGCATAATACTGTCAAGATTCCTGAATGCATTTGTACGACGCCTGCAGTCCTACGTGAGGTTTCCCCAAAGTGCTGACCACCCTGCGCTAGTCGGACTTCTGTGCCTTTGCCAACATACCCCATGTGATAGGTGCCATAGATGGCACCCACATAGCTATCGTCCCCCTAAGAGTCAGTGAACAGGTGTACAGAAACAGGAAGAACTTTCATTCCATGAACATTCAATTGGTGTGTACTACAGACCAGTACATCTCACATGTGAATGCCATGTTCCCTAGTTCAGTCCATGATTCCTTTGTGCTGAAGAACAGTAGTGTGCCACACAAGATGGATCAACTACAAGAGGACAGAGGGTGGATCATAGGTAGGTGTTTCTGACACTTATTGCCACATAGCAGACAGCCAGGCTGTCTGCCTCTGAGGGTTGTCAATGAATGTCCTGTTTTGCACCTTTTTCTAGGTGATTCTGGCTATTCCAACTTGCGTTAGCTCCTGATATCAGTGAGGAATCCTGGAACAGATGCAGAGAGGAATTACAATGAGGCCCATGGACATACTAGGAGGGTGATGGAGCGCACAGTAGTTCTCCTGAAGGCTAGATTTGTTGCCTACATATCTCTGGTGGTTCCCTGGCCTATGGGCCTGAAAAGGTGAGTAGAATAGTGGTGGCCTGCTGCATGCTGCACAACGTGGCTGTGAGAAATTCTATCACCCTCTTGGAGGAGGAGGGTGCTGTATATCTAGACCAGCTTCCTCAGAGAGGGGATGAGAGTGATGGCGATGATGATGAGGGGGAAGATGAACAGACCAGGACACAACTGATACAACTCTACTTCCAGTAACTTTGTGGGACAATTGGATGAGACTTCTGTCTGTGCATCATACTGTCAGTGTGCCTTGTCATCTAGGGGGTGTTGGGTCAATACTCATTGCCACTGTGACCAGGTCTGCATAGGACATATTACAATATAGTATAAAAGTTCAACACATCTGTAGGCACAACAACATGTAAGGTGTGTGGTGCATTTCCTGCTACTCAGATAACAATAAAAGACTTATCATACAGTTGCATCCATACTTCACTTTGTTTAAACTTTATGACAGGGGACATTGTAACAGGTGAAAAGGTGTTTTATTTGGTGCAGGGATAAAATCGTGCAGATGACAGTGATGGGAGTGGCATACTGGTGGTTGTACAATATGCCAACATGGTCGCAGCACTGTTGGCAGTAGTGGCAGGTCCATCAATGTTTACAAGAGTTTGTTCTAGTTTTCACACGGTTTGGTGGTTGATTTAATGGGACAGTTGGAGGACAGTTCTTGCCAGAGTCACTTCTTTGAGGGGGCCTTGTTCTTGGCAGGTGTTCCTGTGCCATATCTGGGCCTGAGGGTCTGTTTGGGCACCTGGTGTTGGTAGGTACAGGTTGAGATGGATGTCCCCTGTGTGTCCTGAGAGGGTGGTATATATGCAGTTGCTGCTGATGCTGTTGTTGTCCGGTCTGTATCCTGGCATGTAGTAGGGGCTTCCTGGTCTGTGTGGGCCTCTGGCTGTGTTGGGACAAGGTGCAGCAGCGCTCCTGCTATGCTGGCCATTGTGGCATTGTGCAGTTTCCACTGCTCCATGGCTTTCTGGTGGTGTGCTAGCTGCATCCTTTGACTCTGCTCCAGGGTGGATACTATCTGGGCCAATCTGTCCTGGGTATGGTGATATGCTCCCAGGACCTCAGAGATCACGTCATGGGCTGTAGCATCCATCCTGTGGCCTCCCCCCTGTGCCACTGATGCCCTCCCCCTGGGCCTAGTCCCCTGTGCCTGTGTCCCCTGCACAGGTCTGGCGGTACCACTTGTCCTGGGGCCATCGTCTTCCTGCCTGTTGGTAGGGGATGACTGTGGCCTCTGTACTTGTGTTCCACCAGTCTGTGGCCTGGATACACAGGTGTGGGAATGGTTGCCCACAGCTGATGTTGTTGGCTGGGTGGTAGGGATGTCAGTGGTATCCTGGGTGGGGCCACTGGAAGGTGACAGTCCAGGAGTGTGTGAGGGGCCAGGGTGATCGTCAGTGTCCAGGGTTCCATCCCCCGTGTCCTGGGAGGTGCCTCTGTCTCCCTGTGGGCCACTGCCACTCCTTGTCCTGTCCGTCAGGGTGGCATGGGTGGCGGTGCCTGTTGGGAGGAATGGACATGTCTGTTACATTAGCATGATTGGATGGCGTGGACAGGACTGGGCGTGTTTGTGCAGGTTTCATACTTTGGGGCCTTGCAGGTTGCTTTCGTGAGGTTAGCATTGCTTTTTTGCTTAGGATGTGGAGGTGCATTGTGGGTGCTGTAGGCCATTGTGATTCCTTGCAGGGGTGGGTGGCTGTGCACAGGGGGAGGGATGTGGGCCTGTTAGTGGGTTTGTGGGCATGCAGGTGGACTGGATGTATTGATTGTGGCCTGGGTGGAGTAGTGGTCCAGGTGATAGTTGGAGGGGTGAGGTGGTGCATGCATTCCAGGTGTGATGGATATGGGGTAATTGTAGATGACTTACCCGAGTCCATTCCTCCAGTGAGTCCACTGAGTCCCTCAGGGTGCAGGATGGCCAGTACCTTTTCCTCCCAGTCAGTGTAGTCGGGTGGTGTTGTTGGAGGTCCTCCCCCAGTCTTCTGGACTGCAATGTGGTGCCTGGATGCCATGGACCTGACCTTCCCACGCAGGTCATTTCATCTCTTGCGGATGTCGTACGTAGTGCGTGGATGGTGTCCCACTGCATTGACCTTGTTCACTATTGTCTGCCATAGCTCCATCTTCCTGGCGATGGGTGTTTGCTGGACCTGTGCCCTGAATAATTGTGGCTCGACTTTCAGGATCTCGTCCACCATGGTCCTTAGCTCCCTTTCTGTGAAACGTGGGTGTTTGGGGGGTGCCATGGTGAGTGTTGTGAATGGTGTCTTGTGTGGATCTAGGTGAGGGTGCTCTTGTGTGGTTGGGTATATGTATCATGGATTGTAGCGTTCGGTGTCTGCTTCTGGAGTTCCCTGTATTAGTTGGCCTAATTTCATTGCAAAGGATTGTGGGGTGTGCCTGTGTGTGTTTTATAGTGTTGTGGATGTGTGTCAGGTGTGTGGGTTGCAAACTTACCAATGTAAGCATTTCTTACTGTTGGGTCCACTTGCCACCCGTGGCAGTCTGTACTGCCAATGGTCGTTCGGCTTCCACTAACCGCTGCAGTGATTTGTGCTTCATTATTTGGAGGGTGGGGTGTTTGTGTGCTCGGTGGTGGTGGGGTGGAAGGTCCAGCATTTCCGCTGTCAAGGTCCTAGCGGTGACTGGTGGCAGGGAGATTTTTGTCGGTTTCAGATTTTTGCATCATTATATGGCGGGTTTATGTTCACCGCCAATGGCAGACTTCTGTTCCCCGTTGCAACGGCGGTCGACGGTGTTCACCGCCGTGTTCATAATGACAGCCTACGTTTACCTATATGTGGCTCCATGACAGGTCTTAACCATACAGGGTAACCTACTAAACATTTTGTGCTGGAATCCCACATGACACTACAGCATCAGACAACTCCAGACCCTCTACATTTTTCCCTCAAAATCTCTATCATTTCAACATTGGCTGTATGTAGTCAATCATACTACTGGTACACTGTCTAAGGGCCACTGGTAGACAGTGGCCTGCAGTTTGTGTGATTAAATAGGATTTGTGTGTTACATAGACACACATTAAAGCATACACATTTTCCATGTGACTTAACATTACCATGCACAGACATTTCAGACATTGGTCAAAGGAATCTGTCCCAGCTATATAATTTTGTCAACTCCAATCACAAAACAACCCACACTACCAAAAAGGAACCAAATAGCCTGTGAATCGGAAAGGAAGAGGTTACTCAGTCAGACAGTCCCCAATCAGACATGCACCTGTTCATCTGGGGTCCCATAGAGTTGGCTGTACAAGGACAGAACCTCCCTGGAAAGGAGTTCCAGCTCCTCAGAAGAGAAGGCAGGGGCCCTGCCACCTGCTTTGCCCACCATCCTGGTTCTCAGAGGTTGGTAACAGCAACAAAAATCAATGGGTTCTTGATGACTGCAGTGTCAGGAGGCAAGTGAGTGTTTGCATACAAGTACATGGAGGACGCAATCCATGACATAGATGGACACAGCCATTGGCTTTCATGTGTAGCCATTACGCACATTAGCCTGTGGAAGGGCCTGTCGTGGAGGCTACCACCTACTACGCATTTAACTTCTGCTAACGGCCGTCGGGTGGCCAATGCCCTGGCGGCAAGGTCAGGCAGCCTCCATTTTAGGGTGTGAAGTTGTGCATTTTTCAATTGTTAGTGCATTAGCAGCACTGTAAATGGAGGCCAGTGCATTTCTAAATGTCAGATATGAACTACAGTTTTTGACTGTGTTTGACATTGAAAGTGCCACAGGGGAAGTACTACCTATGTTGACGGTATTTTAAAAATATATATAAATAATGATGTGCAAATAATACAGTTCAAATGTATTATTTGCACATAATGATGAAAACAATTAAAATAAGTTTTTATTCAAATGTTTGAAGTTCAAATATTTGATGTCAATGTGTGTACATGTATTACCCAATAACATTTATACTGCTACTACAAAGTCAGATGTGTTTTGACCTTAAAAGTATGGTATGACCATTTCATCTGATCTTTTCTTTTCCATATATACAGATGTCTGAACACAGCCATGGGTAGGAGGCGACAGCCACAAGTGCTCTGGTCCTTTCCAGACCTTGCCACCATGGAGGAAAGGGACGTCATCAAGCAATATTGTCTAAATAGGCAAACTATCCTGGATTTGTGTCAGCAGTTGGAGCCTGATCTCCTGCCTCACAATATGAATCCAACAGCCATCACACCAATAGTAAAACTCATGGCAGCACTGCATTTTGTAGCCACTGGCACCTTTTCAATACACTATGGCAGTATCTGGGGACATGTCCCCGTCAACGTTCAGTGGTGTGCTACAAGAAGTTATTTCTCCCTTAATCAAAAACATCAACAGCTACATCCAGTTCCTACGTCCCCAGGATCTGGCCACCATGAAGGGAGAATTATATGCGTTGGGTGGAATACCAGATGTGGTTGGAGCGATAGATGGCACTCATATTACCTTGGTGCCACCACACGCAAGGGAACAGGTCTACCACAATCGGAAGAACTTCCATTCCATCAATGTGCAAGTTGTCTGCTTACCAGACTTATACATCTCAAGTGTGTGCGCCCTCTTCCTTGGGTCAACACATAATTCATACTACGGAACAGCAATATACCCATGCACATGTCACAACCTGGGCCAGAGAGAGCCTGGCTTGTTAGCAAGTACAACATGACTTTTGCCTGAATCCTAGTTTAGGAAGGGACAATGGCTTGATATGTGAGTAATATGTTGATGTGTTGCTTCTGTGTAGGAGACTCAGCATATCCTAACCGACGTGGTTATTGGTTCAGCAGAGGAATCCAACAATGCCAGGGGAAGTCCACTTCAATGAGGCCCATAGAAGAACATGGAGACTAGTGGAGCGGGCTTTTGGGCTCCTAAAGGATAGATTTAGGTGCCTAGACAAGACCCTTGGAGCCTTCCTCTACTCACCAGATAAGGTGTGCTAAATGTCGGTTGCCTGCTGCATTCTCCATAACATCGCCCTGATGAGAGACAGCCCTATAATTACAGAGAAGTGAGATTGTGATGAGCCCCTGGGTGAGGACGTTGAAATGCCCAATAAAGATGACACTGGTGAAGAAGAAGGATGGATGGATTTAACCAACCGCTATTGATCTTATATGCTTATCATCTGTGTTTGAGAGTTATTTTCGTGACATTAGCATTGTTAATATAGGGAAATAAATCTAGGACTTTTAATTACTAAACTGGTGTAGTTATTGACTGAAGCTTTATGATATTGATTGTTGTTGTTATTGATGGTCTTCACACCTCCCTTTAATGACATCCCCTTAAACCTATGTTGCTTCTCTCCATCGGCCTCTAGCGCTGAATCCACTATTCTGTATTAATAGTAGCTAGGATTCTGTGCTGCGTTAGCAGTTTTTGGTAGCAGATTACGGTTACGTCGTTGTTTTGATGATGTTATAATGGGTCCGTGAGGTTCGGATGTGCCAAAGTGGTTCGTTTGTTCTTTCTCTCTTTTTTCAAAATTCGGATTTAACATGATGAGTGGCTAGTTGCCTGAAGTGACTTTCCCCGGTTCTTGGAGACCCCCTAAGTTGATGGGTATGTTCTTGGCGGTGTTTGATTGTATGTGAATGAAGAGAATAAAGTGTTTGCTCTTGCACAGCTTTAGCTAATTTGCAGATGATTGTGTTGAATATGAGTTAAGAGGAGTAGAGATACTCAAATTAGAGATTAGATGGAGTGGGTGTACTCCTATAGGTATGAGGGTAGGGAAGCAACGTTCTTCATTTGAGTGTGGCGCTTGATGCAGGAAAAATTATCCATGTGGTTGTTGATGACAGACCTAAAGAGAGAGGTCTGGGACTCCGGAGTATAAGGGCAAGTGTAGAGAGACACTTGGTATATGTTGTAATTCGTTCAATTAGTAGACCGATCTGTCGAGATTGGTAAATCGAGTTTGTGAGAAATTTGTGTGAATAAGATATATACTGAAGACTTGGTGGGTACTAAGTGCACTAGACAATAGTCCAAGGAACAGTGGAGTAGTAAGGTTCGCTGGTTTAAGTTTACTCACGATTGTGAGAACTGTGAAAAAGGAGTAGGCGAAAGCTGAAGGTTTCTTTGGAAGGTTCTGAAGCGTTTGTGTTACCCTACTTGTAGTAAATGAGCTAATTTGTTTTCTTATTTTTAAAGATAGCTCGCAAATTAATATTGCGTTGTTTTGTGTGTGGTTTGTGAAAGTTTAGTACGATAGACTGTCAGCATCTCAGCGAAGTGTGATGTAGTTGCTGCGCTGGGATTGCTTGATCGATTGAAAGGAGTCGCGCATGGGTTCGTCAATCAGTCCGATAATAGAGTAACACGATTGGAAGGCAGGGGGGTCAAAGAGAATTGTGGGATTGCAGTCACTTTACATGATTGGTTATTCTTTCTTTAACTTTGTTTACTGCTTGTTGAGTTGTTTTTGTTTAAATTGATTTAGAAAGTAATTGTTTTTGTGGATACCGAGTGTGAGTAAATTGAGTCAAAATTAAGTTTTTCAAAGCTTTGAAATGTGCGTTGAGGGGTGATGAATGCATTCCAGTATTGGAAGGAGAGATTTGTCTGCCTGAAAATACTCCAGCATATATTGTGTTGGAGGAGAGAGGTGCAGCAGCATGTCTTTAGTTGAAGCATTAGGTCAAAATCACAAAGAAAGAAGGTTGTTTAGCTTTTTCAGAACATGGTACATTTAATTTATGAGTTCTGGATAACCTGAGAATGAAGATGTACAGTCTTAAACCTCCACCGAGCCCAGCGCAGTATGAGGCGTTAGCTATATGGGAGTTGGTAGCAAAGGAACAGCAGGCTCTAAAATATGAAAAGAAAATGAGAAGGGTAGAGAAAACACTGTCTGAAACGATGTGGGATGAGGAACAGCAAAGATGGAGAGAAGATACGTTACAAGGGCTTAGGTTATTTCCAGCAAGAACAAATGAAAACGAGGTTAAAACAAAAGATGGAAAGAAAAAGAAGAAGGGTTCATTAGAACAGAATGCAAAAGAGCCGAAAAGGGTCATGCTTAACAGTGATGAAATGGAGGAAGACGAAGTGGTTAGCCATGTTGTAGAAACATATCTTCCACCCCATGTAAGACAGAAGAATATAAACGGATTAAATAGGAGCAGTATGAGTAACATAATTCCTACTGCACCATTGATTTCAGAATCAGCGAGGGGTGACCTGAGTCATGAGAGAGTTCAGATGCAGAGTAGTTTTAATGACTCGTTGAGCAATAGACAACAGTTTGAAATGAACATTCCTGAGGTACAGCCAGAGATCCAGACAGTGAGGACAACGGCAAACATAGTACTGTCACAAGGTCATCAAGGGACAAAGATAAGAGAACCTGTACATATACAGATTCCACAAATGCAGAGCATGAGAGCAGGACAAACACCAGGAGCTGGAAAACTGATGAATCCAGATGCAATTACTGTACCTATTACGATGGGTCCAGTGACTCCATTATATGTTCGAGTAGACAATAAAGGAGAGAATTCATTGCTAAATGTGCAGAATAGACAGGGAGCAAGTTTAAATGAGACAAATTCTCTAATAGATTTGTCACCTGTCGAGACATCAGGAACAATGGCCCAACAACTGAGTACTAGTTCAGGGCAAGGGCGAGGAGCAGGTGCACAAGCTAGTGGAGTATCACTGAAAGGCTTGTCTGCACAAGAAATAACAGAATGGTTGGAGGACTTAAATAGTTCAAAACAACAGGAGAGAAATGATAAAGCGGAAGAAATGATAAACAGACTAAGATTAAACATGGAAGGGAGTGAGCTTTTAGAGGGAACAATGGTAGTGAACAGCCTTGACTCGTATACAAAAGGGCAATTGAGATACCTGTGTAAAGTCGTTTACAAAAGGAGCAAACAGGGTTTATCAACAGTTACAAGATGTAGCAGATGATTACAAAATTGATTTGACAAAGATGAAAACATTGAGAAGGAGTTATGGGCTGGGTTTGTAGGAAGAAGACTGTTCACATGAGATCTGCAGGGATGAGAATGCATCTCAAAGAGTTACTTGAGAAAGTGCAGGTTTGGACAAACAGGAGCGTCAATGGGACAGGAAAAGAGAGAGACCTAAGAAAGATGATGGGATATAGGCAGGAGATGCAGTAAAAATATTACCAATGAGAGAAACGCCAGGAGGGAATTTTATTAATGTACCTTGGAATAGAAGTGACATCATAAGTTTTACAAATGATTATCTGAGACTGCGAGAGAAGCCAATGGAGTGGTATCAGCAGACAGATAGGTTTGTGAAACTTTCAAAGTGTCTTTGGGAAGACTTGAATACACTTTTTGACATTGTGGTTCCAGCAGATTTGCCGGTTGAATGTAAAAGGTGTGTTGATTGGCCGACGAGTGAACCGCAAAGAGATTTGAAAACAGATGCGCCATCTCCCGAAGTAATGAAATATTACTATAAAGTCATTGAATTTCTGAAAACAAGAGTTTCGCCGAAAAGCGTTGATTGGCAGTGCATTGATAGAACAACACAAGAAGGGAAGGAGTCAGTTCATATGTATTATGAGAGGTTGTTGAAGGCATTCAAACAATTTAGTGGTGCAAAAACTATTGAAAAGGAAAACATGAATCATTTGGTGTTCAGATTTGTTGATGGGTTGAAACCAGAAGTGAGTCAAATGATTAGGAATCATTTGATATGTTGGCAGGCAAGGCCGATTGATGAGGTTCTGCAGTATGCTAAATATTTTAGTGATGAGATTGAGTTGAAACAAAAGAAGCTGAAAGAAAAGGCGATGGTGATGCAGATTAAGGCAGCACAGACAGGGATGCAGGGAAATTTACAACAGTGGCCACAGGGAAATGGATTGTTTCCGAATCAAGGTTGTGGTAGAGGATGAGGAATGATGCTTCCGGTAGTTAATAGAAATGTGGACTTGAGTTCAGTGGTAATGCAGGATGAGCAGTAGTGGCGAAAAGTATTACCTTGCCACATTTGCGGATTGCTGGGACATTGGAAAAGACAGTGTCCGATGTTAAATCAGGGAGGAGGAATGGTTCAGCAAACAAATGGTGTTAATTCATTTCAAGGCATGAGAGGATCTAGAATGGGAGGTCAAAATCAAAATTTTCTGAATAATGTGAATAACTTGCAATGTTTTCAGCCTTTACAGCCGGTCCAACACATGCAAAACATGCAACCCCAGGTACAACAAGTACAAATGCCACAAATGCAACAAATGCAGCCACAGGTGCAGATGGTGCCTGTACAGTAAATGCAAATGCCGAGACAGGTTCAATTAATACAGAGCCCTATGGAACAGCAACAGGTTATGCTTTCGCAGGTGGTCACAAATCAGAGTAAAAACAAATGTGTAAACACAGTTGAGCAATTTCCCTTACAAAGTGAGAGTGAAATAAACACTGAATGGCCGTTGAGTAGTTCAGATGAGGAGGAGTTCATGATGGGTGCATCATTAGATGTGGATCAGAGAGGTCCTTATGTGCAGGGTGAAGTACATGGCCATGGGATAAATTTTTTGGTTGACACAGGAGCAACACGTTCAACGATAAGGACAGTGGAAGTACCAGACGTACCTGTTTCTGAGAGGACAGTGCAGATAGTAGGTGTTGCAAATAAACAGTTGGTTAATGCCCTTACAGAACCAGTCCTTGTGAAAATTGGAAATTTCAGAGACTGTCATAGTTTTGTTGTTTGTGACTCCAGTCCAGTATCGTTGTTGGGAAGAGATTTGTTGTGCAAAATAAATTGTTCAATTATGTGTTCCAGAAAAGGAATTACAATGGGGACCATTAGTGTTGATGAAGAAGATTTGACAGCAGATGAAGGAAAAAGGATGAGAGGTTGTGAACTAGCTTTGTTGAATGTGGAGGAGGACCAGGTCGTCAATGAAGATGAGACACATGAAAAGCACAATTTGGAGGACCTATTGAGTTTCTTTCCAGTGTCTGAAAAGAAAGACTTGGTGAGTGATCTGCAGGAAAGGGTTAAACCAGAGGTTTGGGTTTTATGAGGAAAAGACATTGGTTTGATTAAAGGAGTTGGGGGAGTCAAGGTGGCAGTGAAAGAGAATGTGGTGGTCCCACAAACAGCTCAATACCTGATGACAAATTAAATCATAGAAGGAATAAGACCACTGATAGAACAGTTTTTGGAACATGAGTTTTGAAAGAAGTGATGAGCAGTCCATGTAATTCACCAATCATGGGTTTGAAGAAGCCGATTGGGAAAATACATTTGGTTCAAGATTTAAGGAAAATAAATGACATTGAGGTGAAGTGTTGTCCGGTGGTACCCAATCCAGCAGTGATAATGTTTCAGATTCCATGTGATGCAGAGTGGTTTACAGTCATTGATTTGTGCCAAGCATTTTTCTCAGTACCTCTTCAAGAGGAAAGCAGATATCTCTTTTGTTCCTGACTCGAGTCTTCTGTTGGTGCAGGATTCCTCAAGGGTTTTCAAAATCACCATCGATATTCAATCAGATTTTGAAAAAGAACTTGGAGTCGTTAGTGATGCCCTATAAGTCGACCTTAGTGCAGTACATTGACGATTTACTAATCGCATTGAAGACAAAGGAAGGCTGTAGGGAGGATACGATTGCATTGTTGAATTTCCTGGGAGACAGTGGTCATAAAGCTTCTCCAGCTAAGTTGCAATACTGTCAGCAAGAGGTGAAGTATTTGGGACATTTGATTGAGAAAGGGTCGAGGAGAATTTCCAGAGAGAGAGTGGCGGTAATAATGAAAATGAAAACGGTGAGTTCCCAAAAGGAGTTGAGAATGTTTTTGGGAATGGTAGGTTATTATCGACAGTGGCCCCCAAAGTTTTCAACGGTTTCAAAGCCATTGCAAAGATTGACACATAGGGATGTTTCATATCCTATAATGATGGATGAAGAGTGTGTGAAAGCTTTCACTGAGCTGAGAGAGAATTTGTGTCAAGCCCCAGCTTTAGGTATGCCTGACTACACAAAACCTTTCCTATTCTTTTGTCATGAGAGATATGGATGTTCTTTGTCTGTCCTAACACAAAAACATGGTGGTGTCAATCGCCCGGTAGTATATTTTTCAGCTACCTTGGATAATGTTGCAGCAGCCCTACCCGAATGTCTGTGAGCTGTCGCAGCTGTTGAGCAGAGTATAACCCAAAGTGAAAATATTGTGATGGGTTATCCTCTGACAGTGATGGTACCTCATTCAATAGAAATCTTATTAACAAGGTCAAAGACACAATATTTGACAAATGCAAGATTGACTCGTTATGAAACAGTTATTCTAGGGGCACCAAATGTGACAATATAAAGGTGCACAGTGCTTAACCTGGCAAGATTATTACCAAATGAGGGGGAAAATCTGTCCAACATGGATGATGTTGAACATGATTGTTTGGAAGTGACAGAACTTTGTACCAAACCAAGGGACGACATTAAAGATACTTGTTTAGAAGACAATGATAAAATTATTTTTGTTGATGGTTCCTGCTTACGAGACAACAGGGGTGCATTGAGAGCGGGGTATGCAGCGTGTACAGTGACAGGCATACTAGAAGCTTCATGGCTTAAAGGAGTGATATCTGCACAAGTTTCAGACCTGGTGGCTCTTACTATAGCATGTCAATTATCAGATCAAATGAAGGTTACAATCTACACTTATAGTCAGTATGGATTTGGTACTGTGCATGATTTTAGGAAAATTTGGTCACAGAGAGGGTTCCTAACTTCTTCAGGATCACCTGTAAGAAATGGGAAAAGGATACATGATTTGTTACAAGCAGTACACCTGAGAAATTGCCGTGGTCAAATGCAGTGCACACCAAAGAGGGCAGGATTATGTAACTTTGGGAAATGCTTATGCAGACCAGGTTGCAAAATGTTGTGCTCTAAATGGAATTTCATTCAAGGGAAATTGGGAATTGATGTCTGAAAATGAAAAAATGTATGCCAATTTCACTGTGCAGATAGTGGAAACACTAGATGAATTGAAAGCAATACAGAACAATGCGCCAGAAGAGGAAATGAGAGATTGGATTAGACATCGATGCATACAAAGGGAGGATGAGATTTGGGTGACAATAGAAGGAAAGGTAGTCCTGCCAAACAGTCTACTGATGCAGATGGCAAGGTACTATCATGGTCAAACACATATTGGTAGGGATGCAATGATCAGGAGTTTTAAACAATTCTGTTACAATCCAATATTCAGACAAGTGGCAGAGCTGGTGTGCCATAGGTGTAGAATATGCCAGCAAATGAACGTCGGCAAAGGAACAATTGACAACATGGGTCACATAGGTATGGCAGGCGGTCCATTCAGTAGAATGCAAATGGATTTCATTGAGATGCCTGCATGTGCCAGTTTGAAATATGTGTTGGTGATTGTGTGCCTTTTCAGTCATTGGATTGAGGCTTACTCGACAAGGAGAAATTACAGTTTGACTGTAGCTAAATTGCTTCTGCGAGAACTAATTCCACGTTTTGGTTTTCCAGTCTCAATTGAATCGGATAGGGGTACACATTTAAAAAATGAGGTGATAAAATTGCTTTTTTCAGCAATAAACATTCGGCAATGATCGCATAGCAGTTATCGCCCAGAAGCTTCAGGTCTAGTAGAACAAATGAATGGGACGCTGAAATCACGATTGGCAAAAGTGTGTGCATCAACAAATTTAAAATGGCCAGATGCTCTACCTCTAGTACTAATGTCAATGAGAAGTACACCTGATAAAAAGACTGGGTTATCGCCACATGAATAATTGATGGGGAGAGCAATGAGATTACCAGCAACACCTGCAAACGCACTTGTAAATATTACAGATGATATGGTGCTAGATTACTGAAAAAGCCTGGCTGATGTGGTTCGGTCTTTTTCTCATCAGGGGGAAGTTGCAACAGCCTAACAAACACAAGGTCAAGGACATAGTCTGAGAGCAGGAGACTGGGTGTTTATACGGAAGCATGTGCAAAAGTCTTGCCTTGAACCACGTTGGAAGGGACCATATCAAATCATGCTCATTACAACTGCTGTGAAGTTGCTAGTTTGCCAAACTGGGTGCATGCAAGCCATACGAGAAAAGTGCATGATCCAACAGAAAGAGAAGAGGAACTGTTGAGATCACCAATAGTCGAGAATACCAGAAACCGAGGAAAAGAGAGTGAGAAAAATATTGAGAATGACAGAGATGTACCTACTCCTATAACAGATGAAAGAGAACAAAACGGAGAAGAGATTGAGCAAGCTGCCAAAGGAGTAGAAGAATCAATCCAAGAAGAAAGGAGTGAGACTGATTTTGATCTGGCAGGAAGAATTTTTGAGTTATTGTTTTGACAGAGACTTAGAAAATTCTGACTTTGGGAAGTGAACATTGACAAGAAAGAGACATTGGCTTAAAGAGAAGGAAAATTGAGTATTAAAACTTATGCTGCAGGGACAGAAATTGAGAACTACTGGAGAAGACAAAAGAACAACTGAAAGTAGACAAGCTGCTAAACCGAACTTGATAAAGGGACTGTCCAAGAGTGAATTAATTCATTATAACAAAAAATAAATGTAGGAGGGATTTTTTAAGTATTTTTTTAATTTTTTTTAATGTTTTGGAAATGTTTTTTTTTTTTTTTTTTTTTTTTTCTAACATAGAAAATTAGTAATTCATACAACCACAACTGTAGAATTAGTTGTTGCAAAGTGCTTGGTATTGGTCTAGCGGTAACAAGTGTGTTGATATGTTTATTGTTATTTGTGGGAGTGTCTGTTTATGAGATTGATGGAGCAAATCAGACTGAGAAAATGAGTTCTCTAGACTTGACTGATAAGTCATTAACCAAAGATAAATTTAGGATAGATGTAAAATACTTACATGAGGAAAAAGAGCTTTCTTCTAATGCTTTCTATCGCTTATTGCATGAGTATGTTGAAGTGATGGATGCGACTGATT
The DNA here is from genome assembly GCF_031143425.1 of Pleurodeles waltl. Classification (NCBI taxonomy): domain Eukaryota; kingdom Metazoa; phylum Chordata; class Amphibia; order Caudata; family Salamandridae; genus Pleurodeles; species Pleurodeles waltl. The sequence goes on from NC_090437.1 coordinate 983,420,418, forward strand.
GTTATGTATGTACGCAGATTCCAACTTCAGTAGAAGGAGAAACTACGTATCACAGCTTACCTGTGACTTATGCTATAAGCTGCAGTCTTTTGCTAACACGTTTCTATAATCAAGACTATATTCAATATTTTTATTCAAACTATGAGATGGTATTATCTTTCGTACCTGTCATAGGATATTTGAATAAAATAGCTAAAGAAAATAACATAGTAATTATGAGAGATTTCTTTGAGCCTACTTTAACTTTTGGAACTGCCTTTGCTCATCGTAACAACTTGACTTGTTTACTAACACCAGCAGAAAATAAATTGTTAGATAATACAGAAGACAGAAGGAGAGAGATAAAGGCAAAAATGGATAAGGGAATTATAAGTAGAAAGCCTGGAATAGATTATGCTTATACTGACATCACTAAACAGGGTAAACTAACAATAGATGCTGAGCATCTAGGGAAACTTTGCATACAAAGACCTTGGAGTAAGATTGATAGTGTTTTTTGGAAAGAGTGAATGTAGGCATGTTGTTATGTTTAAGTGTAAGTGGGATTTTATGATGAATGGACAAGATCCTCCGATACCTGGTATTTACTATATTTGGGGAAGAAATGCATATTACTGTCTTCCTAGAGGGTGGTACGGGACATTTTATCTGGGAATAGTCTTTCCAAAAATCTAACAGTTGGACGACCTGAGTAAGATTCCTGATTCAATGAAATTTCAAACGAGACACAAGCTAGAATCAATTTCTGGCATTGTGGGAGACATATTTGGGGCTATAATTCCTTCGGTGGGAGTAGTCCTAAATTTGATTAAGATTCAGAAGTTGTCCACAATAGTGGATAACATGTTGACAAGCTATTGCTGAGCTATTATTCTTCTGGATACAGAGTTGGCTGCTACAAAAGCTATGGCATTTCAAAATCGCCTTGCGTTAGACATTCTTTTGGCGAAAGATGGCGGAGTTTGTAAATTAATTGGTTCTAATCATTGTTGTTCTTTTATCCCTGATAATTCGGGGAAGGTTAAAGAATTAATCATGAATGTGACTAACACTAATAATAAAGATTTGAAAGAACTAACAGAAACTACAATTTGGGAAAAGGCTGGAAAAGGAATTGAAGCTGTGGGAAATTGGTTTAGTAATGTGGGAAGAAATGTTGTTCTGACAATTGCAAAATGGGTGTCAATAATTGTGTTTTGTTTAATTGGAATTTGGGGAACCTATAAAGTAATAAAATGTGTTAAGAAGAGAAAATTAGAAAGGATTAAACAAAATTTTGAAGTAGAATTAAATAAAATTTACAAAGAAAATAAGAAGAGAAAAATAAATAATTCAGAAATAAATGAGACAAAGTTTTGAATCTGATGATAATAAATACATTTATTTGAGAGTAATGTGATGACATGAAGAGTCATCAGAGGAGGGATTGTGAGAGTACGAATTTTCTAATATGTTTATTAATGATTTTCATATTAAAAATGTGTAATGAACTAACGTGTAAAACGTGAAACTTCTGAAATGTTTGTTTTTCTGTTTTTGGCTGAGCAAAATTATATTCAGATGCTGTGGTTATTTTCCACGATTCAAAGCTTTCATAATACGTGTTTTCAAAGCTTGTGTAGATGTATCCACAGCTACCCCTAGTGGGTTGCAGTGTTATGTCTTACAAGGTCGTGTATTAACTGAGCATTGCATAAGTTGAAATGTCCTATTGTTTGGAAATGTTACTAATATCTGATCTTTCCTTGAGGATGGAAGTAGAAAGATACAGTAAAAGTTTCTTCCTGAGAACAAGCTACTCGAGAGGCGATGAGACAATGGAGTTACAGACGAGACAGAAGAAGTAAGGATACTCTGAAAGAAAATGTCATAGTTAGCGTGAATTTGTTAAGTTTAGGTCATCAATTTAATTGTCGATTGGCTGAAATGAAACCACCCCATAGACTGACCAATCAGGAGTTGATTAGATTTTAGTATAACAATCTGTGTAAAATAATTAGAGGGCGCAGTTCGTCGTTCGTCATCCAATGCTACTTCTTCTAGAGCAGACGAGGTTCGAGACTAGCAGTCGTTTGGCCCAAATCTTCTGATGAGATAGCTGATGATGTCCTGAAGCTGAAGCTGATCATTTGCTGTTACTACTATTGTGGTAATGTATGTTATTAAATGTGAATTGTGTCTCTCTTGCTTAACAGGTACCAGCTGCAACTAATGATTTTATTGCTGCACATTAATAAGTTTTTTATCACATAATTAAGTGAGGAGTTTTCTAAATTAATGTTACTAACATTTTTTTACATGAAGTCCAACATGTCAATGCTAATTTGTCGTTAGTTAGGGATCATTTGATGCTGAACTATTGTATACTTTGCCATTATTAACAGTTTTTATATTATTGATAAGTGTGATTCTTTTGGAGATAATCTGTTTAATTGTATTAATCAAGTTGAGATCTATACGTCGATTTAACCAACCGCTATTGATCTTATATGCTTATCATCTGTGTTTAAGAGTTAATTTCGTGACATTAGCATTGTTAATATAGGAAAATAAATCTATGAATTTTAATTACTAAACTGGTGTACTTATTGACTGAAGCTTTATAATATTGATTGTTGTTGTTATTGATGGTCCTCACACCTCCCATTGGTGACATCCCCTCAAACCTATGTCGCTTAGATCCATTGTCCTCTAGCGCTGAATCCACTATTCTGTATTAATACTAGCTAGGATTTTGTGGCGCGTTAGCACCAATATAAATCCCTTTTGGTCGGGGTGGATTAGCTCTGGCATGGCATCCTTCAAATGCTGTTCAGGGATCTTGCTCAGTATTTTGTAATCACGCCAATCATGGCCAATGGCTGATAGGGCGTCCAGCATATCAAGTATGCCAACAATATGCAAAGAATCATCATTATTTCATTACCAGCAGTAATAATCCCCCTCACAACAGTGCATGTGCTAGTGCAAGTGTTTTAATAAAAGTTATTAATTAATGAGTATTTATGTATTTTGAATAATGAGTTTATGTAGAAAATGAAATAACGTAGAGAAAAAATGCATGCATTTGAAAATGTGACCTCGAAGAATGGCCACCAATGTTAACAAAATGTACTAATCAATGATTAATACTTATGAAATATTGAATATATGTTAGGCTAATGCAGTAATATGTCATATTAAGGGTTATGAATTTAGCTTCAGTTTTATTACTTGTAGGCCTTAACTTAGCGAGTGTCTTAGCCTATTTTGCCTGGCCTCATGCAGAAGCTGTATTTCTTATCGGTTAATAAAAAATACTGACCAAGTGAACTAAACTGTGAAATGTCTATTGTATTGTTTAAATGTGCTCATAACAGAAGCTTTTCGTGAGAACTGACTGCTTGGAGATGATGTTCTTTCTAATGCCACATTTTATGTGTAATGTGTGTGAGACTGACTTTCCCAGGACAAGAACAATGAAGATACTGACCAGAGTGGAATCTGCAACAATATTGTAGTCTGACAAGCCGGATGATGAGGACATCGCAAGACGAACCAATCAGCAACATGAGAACGGAGAAATATTAAAATTCATAGATTTGGTATTGTAGTTTTTTTGGAGAGATAGGGAATTGGGGGATAGTTTATGTGACTTTGATATAACAACGCCACAGAGGGAAAAAGATTCAGACTTTAGGAGAGAGAGATTCATTCTGGCATTCTGAGAGAAAACAATTATCCTGGGCAGCGAGGATGGGGCTGGCGGTGGCATCCTGTGCAGCGAGGATGGGGCTGGCGCAGACCTCCTGTGCAGCGAGGATGGGGCTGGCGGTGGCCTCCTGTGCAGCGAGGATGGGGCTGGCGGTGGCTGTAGTCTTCCCCCTGTCCCGCCGGGCACTGGCCAACTTCTGGTGCTTCACAGGGGGGGACTGGCTGTGCTGTGGCTCCGTGACACACTGGCTGTCCTGGTGGCCGGTGCACTTCACATACCTGTGACCACAGGCACCACTGGTCCCGGAGATTTTGTGGCTGAGGTGCAAGTTCGGGACCTATGAGTTGGACGGGGGGGTGGGAAATAGGTTAAGGCTGGATAGGAAAAGTTGTTTGGACACACTGGGACAGGGAGCTGGAGGGGGTTTGGGAGTGGAGGAAGAGGTGGTGGTTGTAGGAGGTGTAAGTTTTGTGGCTTTGGGTGCAGGTGCATGCGCTGGAGGCTGTCGTGAGGTGGATGGCTGTTGGGTGGGTGTGTGCCTGCGTTTGTGTATCTTCGGAGGGGGCGTAACAGACACAGAGAGGACACAGGGGACGTGTGTATGGTAGTGTGGGTGGTGACCGCACGTGAGCGGGGTGTGCTGGTGGGTGTGCTGGTGTGGGACGTAGTGGCTGTAGAGGTAGTGCATGCAGGTGTGAGTGTAGACGAGACTGGGAGGGAGGAGGGAGACGACGACGAGGGGGACACAGTGGAGGCAGTGGATGTTGGTGTGTCTGTATGTGTGTGATGCTTGCGTGAGTGCCTGTGGGATGTGTGGTGCTTATGTTTGCCTGAGCTTCCCTTGTGTGGTGAGGTGTGTGCAGGCTGGTCTGATGGTGTGCTTGGGATAGGCAGAGGTACAGGGGATTGGGTCTGGGTGAAGGAAGTTGGAGGGGGGAGGCTAGACACAGGGACAATGGCTGCCATCAGTGCTGAGGCCAGAGTTTGAAAGGCTCGATGAAGGGCCGCCTGACCAGAATGAATACCCTCCAGGAATGCATTGGTTTGTTGCAACTGCCTTTCTACACCCTGGATGGCATTCAAAATGGTAGACTGCCCAACAGTGAGGGACCTGAGGAGGTCAATAGCCTCCTCACTGAAGGCAGCAGGGGTGACGGGGCAGGGGCTGAGGTGCCTGGGGCGAAGGTGATGCCCACCCTCCTGGGTGAGCGGGCACGGGGCGAAGGCTGAGGGGCTGCTGGGAGGGCGGTGCTGGTAGGGGGGGTGGCGGCTGTACCTGTAGATGTGGGGGGCACAGATGTTGCCGCCACCACAAAGGAGCTCCCATCGGAGGACGAGTCCGTGTCGCTGGTTTCAGCTCCTGTCCCCGCCGTGGTGCTCCCCTCGCCCTCCGTCCCACTGGTGTATTCTGAGTCCGTAGTGTGGCCCTCCATGGCCATGTGGGATGCAGCTCCCTCGTGCTCCAGTGCAAATGCTCCTCCGCCTGATGATGCTAATGCACAGAAGAACAGGGAGACCACAAAAAAGCGGGGGGGGGGAACAGAAGGAAGACATGTTGAGTGCATGGATTACCGCTACAGTTGGCGGACAAGACTGACACAGAAGCCCCCTGCACTACGTCGCGCTGTTGGCCTCTACAGTGCAATTCATGGGAAATGGCCTACAAGGCTATGGACGACATCTGCATACATAGATGACACAGGTGCATGAATAGCTGTACTTGGCACTCTACAGGGGTGGGGTGGGGGGCCACAGGGCCATGCCTTACAAAGGGGCCTAGCCTACGGAATTCGCCCTGGCCTAGGGAAACCCACAGCCCTCCTCCCCCACCCAGACACCTCCACTGTGCGCAAAGTCAGCAGAATGAGAGTGTACTTACCCCCTTGTGTCTGCTGTGATGCCCTCAAGCGCCCATCCAACTCCGGGTAGGCCACCGCCAGGATCCGGAACATCAGGGGGGTCATGGTTCGACAGGCACCCCTCCAACGTTGGGAGGCCATCCCCAGCTGAGCCTCCGCCATCTTCTTGCTCCAGCGGCGAATGTCCTCCCATCTTTTATGGCAGTGGGTGCTCCGTCTGTGGTGGACCCTCAGGGTCCGGACGTCCTTGGCGATGGCATGCCAAATATCCTTCTTCTGGTGGGCGCTGACCTACATGAAATGTACAGGGGAAGAAGAGAAGTAATTACCAACTGCGCCATCAAAGTGAGTGGCCCCCATCCCTACCCTTGCCATGTGGCACATGCACCCACCGTCTTTCATGCACGCAGAACTCTGCCCCCTTCCTTCTTACAACCAGCCCTCTCCACACAGACATAGCCCATACAACATGCTCCCTGTGTACTTACCTGTTGGTCTAGAGGACTGTAGAGTAGCGTGTACTAGGGGAGGACCCCATCGACGAGCTTCTCCAACTCCTCCGATGTGAAGGCAGGGGCCCTTTCCCCAGGCGCACGAGCCATTGTCTTTTCCAGACCGAGGTCACAGCTGCACTTGCAGTGTAGGTCCTCTCCTGTCGAAGATCAGGTATCGAGTGATTGAACAGATAGAAAATGGCGGTCACGTCCACGGCGGTGCGTACCGTCACCACCGGCATACATCGTCATTGGCTCCTGGGACCCATAGGGTCTAATGTTAACCAATGCAGCATTGCGCCGCGGTCTTCGACCCCCTACCACGACGGTGTACAACGCCAGCGCAGTTACCTCACATCCCATTGTCCCACTTTACAGGTCAGGCAGCCGCCATTTCAGGGGCCCACATGGCCTAATTACCAACTGCGTCACACATACCTAGGCCTAGTCTCAACACACATACAGGCCACATTTTGTGTATGATTGGTGTTCTGTGTAGACTGTGGATACCTACCTCTGAGTTGTTTGAGTCTGTGCTCGCTGTTGTCCTTCATAGGCACCGTCCGCTGGGACATGTGAGGAGATGGCGGAATCCTCCGGTGTACCGAACGCTGGTGGACCTGTCGACAATGGAGGAAAGAAATGTGATTATCACCTACAGGTTTGACCGTGCCACAATCCTGGAACTGTGTACCCAGTTGGAGCCTGACCTGATGTCAGCAATCTGCCATCCCACTGGAATCCCCCCTCAAGTGCAGGTGCTATCAGTGCTCCATTTCCTTGCAAGTGGGTCATTGCAAACAACTGTGGACATGGCATCAGGGATGTCCCAACCTATGTTTTCCAACATATTGTCCAGAGTGTTGTCTGCCCTGCTGAAACATATGTGGAGCTACATCGTTTTCCCTCAGGTGGAGGATTTGCCTACAGTGAAAGGTGATTTCTATGCCCTGGGACATATCCCCAACATCATAGGTGCCATTGATGGGACCCGTGTGGCTTTGGTCCCCCCCCACAGGAGTGAACAGGTGTACAGGAACCGGAAGAGTTATTATTCCATGAATGTACAGATGGTATGTTTGGCAGACCAGTAATTCTCCCATGTGAATGCCATGTTCCCTGGCTCAGTGCATGACGCCTACATCCTGCGGAATAGCAGCATCCCTTATGTGATGGGTCAACTCCAGAGGCACCGTGTGTGGCTATTAGGTGACTCTGGTTACCCCAACCTGTCATGGCTACTGACCCCAGTGAGGAATCCCAGGACAAGGGCAGAGGAACGCTACAATGAGGCCCATGGGCAAACTAGGAGGGTGATCGAGCGGACCTTCGGCCTCCTGAAGGCCAGGTTCAGGTGTCTGCATATGACAGGTGGATCCCTATTCTACTCACCAAAGAAGGTGTGCCAGATCATCGTGGCCTGCTGTATGCTTCACAACTTGGCTTTGCGATGACAGGTGCCTTTTCTGCAGGAGGATGGTCCAGATGGCGGTGTTGTGGCAGCTGTGGAGCCTGTGGACAGTGATGAGGAGGAAGCAGAGGAAGAAGACATGCAGAACAGGGACTCAGTGATCCAGCAATATTTCCAGTGAAACACAGGTGAGAATACATTCCTGCCTACTACATGTACTTTTACACCTATACCTCTATCCTGTCTGTCGTTTTCACCCAGTGTATGGTCACTGAGTTGACACTTTCCCTTACGGTTTCACAGGTGTGGGTCCCAACGTGTGTCATCTGCTTAGATTCCTCATGGACTAGAGTTGTGTGACATAGGTATGTTGACATTACTATTTCAAGAACATTTTGTCACTGTATTTGCAAATACACTATTTCGAAATCACAGACAGACTCCAGATCTTTTGGTGCTTTAGGTGTGTTTATTTAAATACAAAATATTGGAGGGGGTATTGAAATGGTGAGGGATGATGGCGGAGGAGTGCCCATGGCAGAGTCCAGTCTATTAGTCTCAGAGGTGCATTGCCCATATGGGCATAGGAAGTGGAGCTGGGGCAGTTTCAATATGGACAAGGTGACAAAGTGGGACAGTGGGATGACAATCAGGGTGGTCTCATTTCTTGGCGGGGGTCTTGGCATCGTGCTCTGTCTTGTTCCAGGATTTCAGGGACCGTTTGAGGGGTGGTTCTCCATCTGCAGGGGGTGGGGTGCTGGTGTGGTGGTCCTGTGGCGGTGCCTCCTGTCCACTAGCGCCGGCGGAGGTGGTGGGCAGTTCATCGTCCATGCTAGTGTTAGGGGCCCCTTCTAGTGCCACATTGTCCCTCCTGGTGTTGAGTACTTCCTTCAGCACCCCTACGATGGTGCCCAGGACGGAGCTGATGGTTCTGAGTTCCTCCCTGAAGCCCAAATACTGTTCCTCCTGCATCCGCTGGGTCTCCTGAAACTTGCCCAGTACCGTTGCCATCGTCTCCTGGGAGTGGTGGTATGCTCCCATGATGGAGGAGAGAGCCTCGTGGAGAGTGGGTTCCCTTGGCCTGTCCACCCCCTGTCGCACATCAGCCCTCCCAGTTCCCCTGTGTTCCTGTGCCTCCGTCCCCTGGACCGTGTACCCACTGCCACTGCCCCCAGGTCCCTGTTGTTGTTGGGGTGGTGGGTTATCCTGGGTTCCCTGTAGTGGTGGTTGACGTGTCCTGGGGACGGAGGTATGGGCCCGCTGGGTGGGTGCTGTGCTGGTTTTTCCTGAGGGGGGAAGGTCTGTGGTGGCCTGTGCCTGTGTGAGGGGAACCAACTGTCCCGAGGCCCTCGATGGTCCGGGCTGGTCATGTAGATCCAGGTGGACAGAAGTGCTGTCATCACTGTGGGCCTCTTCTGTGGGTGGAGTGGACATGTCTGGACCCTCCTGTGTGGTGACGTTGGGTAGTGGTCCTCCAGGGGTGGAAAGGCATGATTATTGCATTTGTGTGTGTCATGGTGTGCAATGGGTGGGTGACCGTGTACCCCAGTGCTTGCATTCCTGTGTGTGAGCTTGTGTGATGATGGTTTAGGGGGGTGTATGGGTATGTGCAGTGGGCATGCTTTAGTGATGGGTGTCCATGCGTTGTTGTTGCATGCAGGGCTTGGTGTTGGGATGTGTGGTTTGTGATATTGGTACATTTGTGAGGAGTTGGAGTGATAGGGGTGGGGGCGAGGGTGGGGGTATGTGATAGCATGCAGGTAGGGTGGGGGATGTAATAGTTGAGATTTGACTTACCAGAGTCCATTCCTCCACCGACTCCTGCGAGACCCTCAGGATGCAGAATCGCCAAGACCTGCTCCTCCCATGTTGTTAGTTGTGGGGGAGGAGGTGGGGGTCCTCTGCCAGCCCCTGAACCGCCTGGTGGTGTCTTGAGACCACGGAACGCACCTTCCCCCGCAGGTCGTTCCACCTCTTCCTGATGTCCTCCCGATTTTTTGGGTGTTGTCCCACTGCGTTGACCCTGTCGACTATTCTTCGCCATAGCTCCATCTTCCTTGCAACTGAGGTGTGCTGCACCTGGGATCCAAATAGCTGTGGCTCTACCTGGACGATTTCCTCCACCATGACCCTGAGCTCCTCCTCCAAGAACCTGGGGTGTCTTTGCTGTGCCATGGGGTGGTGTAGGTGATGTGTGGGGTGGTGTGTGTGGTGATAAGTGTGGTGATATGTAGTGGTGTGTGGTGTTTTGTGCGTGGAAGTTGTGTGGGTGATGGTGTTGTGTGCCTGTGGATGCTAGTTTGTTGATGGTGGTGTCTCTCTCTGGCCTTCGGTCGTGAATTGTGGTCGTAGGGGTTTGTGGGTGATGTAGGTGTGTGTTTTATATTGTATTGGGTGTGTGGGAGTGGTGTGTGTATGTGTATCAGGTGTGTGTATTTCGAATTGTCCAATGTGGTGGTGTTTTGGAGATGTGTGTGTATTTTGAGCGTGGCGGTGTGTACCGCCAATGGAATACCGCGGTTGTAAGACAGCCGCGTGGATTCGTGGGTAGTGATAGTGTGGGCGTTTTTCTGTTGGCGTGACGGTGGAGGTTTTGGTTTTGCCAGTTTATCACTGACCTTTGGTGTGGCGGACTTGTGTGGGTGTCTGAATTTTGTCTGATTCCGAGATGTGGGTCATAATAGCTGTGGTGGAATTCCGCGGCCGCGGCGGTTTGTTGGGGGTCTTCTGCACGGCGGTAAGCGGCTTTTACCGCCAATGTTGTAATGACCCCCTAAGTCTGCTTTGCTGATCCATAGCGAGGATAGGTATACTCTGGAATCTGATTATTATGCATATTTGCTTTTCCTTTCTAGGTTCCAACTGCTCTGTTTTGTCTATGACTCTATCATTAGTTGGATGTTTTCCAAATTGGTGTTACTAAATTGTTTTGCATGAAGCCCAACATGCTGTTGCTAATCTGGTGTTAGTTAAGGATCCTGATTTATGACAATAGAGACTAATGCTTGATGGATTTCTCTGCTTAGCTTCATGTATTTCATCTCATTGACGCAGGTGTCTCTGCTATTGATTTGCACTGTAACGTTTGAATGTGTTGTAGTTCAAGCTCTGATTAGATTGTGTTTCTTCCGCCGCTTTGGACAACCCGGGTTGTGTCTGTATGTGTTTCATTTGATTTTGAGATTAATCTACATGACTTTTTAATATTGCTAATATAGGGAAATAAACATACTCAACTTTTACTAAAGGAGTGGTTATTCATGACTGAACGATTATGGTGCATGACAATTACTGACTGCATTGGTTATTGATTTATTGATTACTAATGATTGTTGATTATTGTGTATTGATTATTGATTTATGTACTGGAACTATGTTAAGAACTTCTTAATTGCGAGTCAAAAGGTTCATCAACCTATTCTCGTCTCCTTGTAAGGTTACTTATTAAGATGTGACGCACTAGCACATGTCCTGTCTTAGACAAGACCTCAAAAATAACACCTTAATTTCTCTTGAACAATTCAGTCCTTCGGTACTTCTCAAATAACCTATGCACTGTTGGACCTGGCCCTTTTTGCAGGGTTACCCCCAAACATTTTGTCTTCTGCCTTCTATTTTTTCTGACCTGTTTTTGTTGGCTTTAGGACTCTGCAAACTTTGCCACTGCTAACCAGTGCTAAAGTCTTAGGGGCATATTTATACTCCGTTTGCGCCGGAATTGCGTTGTTTTTTTTTACGCAATTCCGACGCAAAACGAACTCCATATTTATACTTTGGCGTTAGACACGTCTAGCGCCAAAGTCCATGGAGTTTGCGTCATTTTTTAGCGTGAACACCTACTTTGCGTTAATGATATGCAAGGTAGGCGTTCACGTCTAAAAAATTGACTCCGAGGCATGTGCGCCGTATTTACACTCCCGGGCAAAATTCACGCCCGGGAGTGGGCGGGTCAAAAAAAATGACGTACGGCCGCTTTTGCGCCGTTTTTTAGCGCCTGCAAAAGGCAGGCGTTAAGGGACCTGTGGGCTCGGAAGGAGCCCAGAGGTGCCCTCCCATGCCCCCAGGGACACCCCCTGTCACCCTTGCACACCCCAGGAGGACACCCAAGGCTGGAGGGACCCATCCCAATGACATTAAGGTAAGTGTTTTTTTTTTTTTTTTGTGGCATAGGGGGGCCTGATTTGTGCCCCCCTACATGCCACTATGCCCAATGACCATGCCCAGGGGACAGAAGTCCCCTGGGCATGGCCATTGGGCAATGGGGCATGACTCCTGTCTTTGCTAAGACAGGAGTCATTTCTATGGGGGTTGGGAGTCGAAAAAAATGGCGCAAATCGGGTTGAGGCGAAAATTTTGCCTCAACCTGACTTGCCCCATTTTTTGACGCCCAAGCCCCATATCCCCCTACGCCGGCGCTGCCTGGTGTACGTCGTTTTTTTCCACGCACACCAGGCAGCGCCGGCGGCTAACGCCGGCTAACGTCATTGATTAAATATGGCGCCCGCATGGCACTTCAGAATGGCGTTAGCCGGCGCTAATTTTTTTGACGCAAAACTGCGTTAGCGCAGTTTTGCGTCAAAAAGTATAAATATGGCCCTTAGTGCTCTCTGTCTAAATTGTATTGGTGATTAGTTTATCTAAGATTGGCATAGTTGATATACCAGTAAGTCCCTAGTATAGTGCACTATGTATGCCCAGGGCAAGTAAAACAAATTCTACTAGTGTGCCTGCAGCACTGATTGTACCACCCACTAGTAGCCCTGAAGACATCTCAGGCCTGCCACTGCAGTGTCTGTGTGGGCAGTTTTAAACTGCCATTTCGACCTGGCAAGTGTACCCACTTGCCAGGCCCAAACCTTCCCTTTTACTATATGTAGGTCACCACTAATGTAGGCCCAAGGGAGCCCCATGGGCAGAGCACAGTGCATTTAAAAGGTAGGACATGTGCTGGCATGGTTTTCATGTCCTGATAGTGAAATACTGCTAAATTTGTTTTTCACTATTGCAAGGACTATCTCTCTCATAGGGTAACATGGAGATTGCCTTGAGATTTCCCATTGGGTACAGATAGAGATGTGGAGTTTGAGGTCACTGAACTCTTAATTTACAAATACAACTTTTGGTAAGATTAGTTTTTGAATTGTAAGTTTGAAAATGACACTTTTAGAAAGTGGGCATTTTCTTGGTTAACCATTCTGTGCCTTTGCCTGTATGTAAAATACGCGTCTGGGTCAGGATGACAGTTGGGCTGTTTCACTCTAGACAGTCACACAAAGGGAGCTGTGATGTGCTCTGCATTTCCTGATGGGTCATCCTGGGCTAGAGTTGTGGGAGGAGCTGACACTTGACCTTGAATAGAATTGTGCCTGTCCTCACACACAGTAGTCTCCAGAACCAACCCACCCCCTCCCCCCCCCCCGGAGTGTGTCTGGGGCCAGGGCAGGGAAAGGCAGAGTCTTGTGCACTACAAAATCTTTGCTTCTCTTTGAAGCGTGCCTACTTCAAAGACAGAAATGGGTATAAGTACTGAACCTTTGACACCACAAAGGTAGAACACTCCTGGACTGAGAACATTTTGCCAGGAAGAAGAGCTGAATGCTGTAGGAGGGACTGCCATTCTGCCTGTTGCTTTGTTGTGCTGGCCTGCTGCTTGCTGTATCTGTCCCACGAGTGAAAGGGCTGAACCTTGCTTTCTAAATCCTACTTTCCAAGGTTCTCCAAGGGCTTGAACTGAGCTTGCCTCCTGTTAAAAAGTCTCAGGGACATCAAAGACTTCATCTGCCAGTGCCTGGGCTCTTCTGCTGAGATCCCTGACTTGCCAAGTGGTGCCAACTCCAGTCCCTGGGCCCTTGGAAGTGTAAGCTGGTGACCCAAAGGAGAAAATCCATGCATCACCATGCCTTGGCTGAAAAAATCGGCGCAACACCTGCAGAATCAACGCAGTGCCTGTCTTGAGATTAAAAAATTGATACATCGCCTGTTTCACTGCAGTTACATCATCACAGCATATCTGGATTTTCCACGCATCATCCCTGGGTGTCAATTTCTCATTGACCCCACACCGCAGTAAGGAACGGAGGCTGCATGTCTGGAAATCAACACATCGCCTTTCCTACGAGGAAAGAATCAACGCATCACCTCATTTGCCAGTAAGGAACCGACGCATTACTTTGCTTTTTCGGTGCCTCACCTCCCCTGCGGCCCACAGCATCTTTGTTTTTGATGCATCCTAGGTACTTTGTGCTAAAAAGATACAACCTTTGATTCCTGTGGACTAATACCCATTTCAACATTTAAAAAGTGATATCTTTACTTGTGTATGTTGGATTTTTGTTGTTTTAGTCTTGTTTTACTCAGATAAATATTGGCTATTTTTCTAAACTGGTGTGGAGTTCTTTTTTGGTGTGTTCACTGTGTTACTGTGTGTGTACAAATACGTTACACATTGCCTCTGAGCAAAGTTTGACGGCTTGTTCCAAGCTACTAAGGGGTTGAGGAGGGGTTATTTTAGCTGTGTGACTCCCTTACCCTGACTAGAGTGCGGGTCCCTACTTGTACAGGGTGCAAACCACTGCCAACAAGAGACCCCATTTCGAACATTATTTGTAAAGGTTTAAATGAGTCTTACTCCATAGGAATCAATGATATTTCAACTCTAGTAGTGTAGCTGCTATCAAGGTGTCCACCATGTTCCTCAATCACATGATGCAAAGTATCTACACACCTCCACATCTCAGTTTATCATACACCTGTGGTATACTTGTTGTCGAGTAGATGACTTTCCCAAACATTGTATTCTTGTTGTTTGAATGTAATATTGGATATGGTAACAACATGAAAGAAACGTTGGAATTGGGTGATGAAGGGGAGGAAGAAGACAAGAGGAATCGAAGGGGCGGGAGCAGCGGATCACTGAGGCGGCACGTAATTTATTTTTTATTATTAGTTCTCGCCCCCTGTTCCACATGCTGCCCCCACCCGTTCCTGGCAGCAGCCACTACTGTTGCAAGAGTCAAAAGACATTGGTGGTTACTGAAGAGTTTGAATACATAATAATTGTTTGGAGTTCCTGGAAGGGATTAACAAATTACGAAAGAAGATGGAAGAAAGACTGGATAAACATGAGTCTGAAATCAAGGCACACATGTGGGCTCATCTTTTTTTACAGCCAGCCTGAAGATGATGATCACATTTGCTTTTCAAAGACTGCTACAATCTTCCATGCATTTATTTTCAAGTTTAGGAGCCATATTTAGTAAAGCTTTGCACAGGTGCTCATCATGCAATGCAATGAGATGCAAAAGACAGTGCCAATTTACTAACCATTGTAAAGGCCTTGGGCAGAGCGCTTTATTGCGTTGCATCATGTAAGCGCCTATGCAACTTCTAGTAACTTCTAGTAAATAAGAGCCCAGGTTTTTCCGAGTTCCATAAGCACCAGTGGTTTTCTGTGTTCAAGAGCTTCATTACTCCTTTTAGTTATGTCTTCATGTCTAAATTCTCAGCCCTCAAAATATTGATTAATTAAACCAATTTTACCAGCAGTACACCAGGTCGGCTTCTTGGCTTCCTGGTACATCTTAGGGGTCGGGTTTTCCCAATTGATCTGGTAGAGGGGACTCCCACTATGTTCTCTGCAGTATGGATATTCACAGATGGGAGTTTACCAACACAATAACATAACCATGGTTGAACTGTTTATATTTTTCACCATCTTTGGAATTCTGGTTACCAACAATGGCAGCTCATGCTTTTTATGCAAAAGTAAGATTGTTGCAATAAATGCTCTAAACAATACTTTCACATCTTTCTTGTGTCTCATCTTGGGTACTCTGATTCAAAATGAACGGGTGGAGATGCTTCAATGATTTCCCTGGGAATCTGAGTAGTCATGGTCGAGGTTGCAGAACCCATTTTGTACCTTGGTGTGTTTCAGACGGGGCTAGCTGGGAACCCTGGCAACATTTCCTGATGGTATATGCGGACTGAGTATCTATACCCTGACATTCATGTTGGCCAAATACACAGTCCTACTGGATTTATAGGAACCGTATAACACCTCCACTGATCATTTCTCAAGTCTGTAGAGTTTCCAATCAGAAATTGCCACACCTTTGGGCCATTAAGAAATCCAAAATAGAAAGAAACTTGTCCACCTGATTTGAACCAATGGTGTTTGGAAGAGGTGGAATGGTTAAGTGTGTACCTAGGGTAACTGATTATATGAAAGCTATAAGGAAACCTAACATTCTAATCCTTGCTGTCTGTAAAAAACTAGCCTAAGTACTACCAGATGCGTCACATTCAGCATATGATAAAAATCAATTAACTTGTATTACACCATTACAATGTTTCTTCTGAGACTGTCTGGTGTATACCCAGATTCCGCCACTGTGTGTGTACACCAATTTTATGTGTTGTTTTCTGGTAGTAGATTTCATAAATAGGACCTTAGCTTAGCTTAATTTTTTACTTTCAATTACTAGAATATTTTGGACAAGCTCATGCCCTTGCTTTGTTGTTGAATTGTGACTGAGCTGGAAAGAATATCTACTAATAATTAAGGGTTGCATCACTAATTACAGAAAACTGTGACAATTCCAACTAATGAATTCTTTTGTTGTTGTAGTACAATTTGGCTAATCAGAGCAATTTGCTGTGGTTGGACTGTTCTGAGATATAGCATAATATTAATTGTTAAGCTTCCTGATTTATTCTCTCAGTGCAGCCATAACTTTGGTAGTAGTGAGTGGAAAACAATCGATCTTTATGGACCAGTTTTACATGGAAATTTAGCTATTTGAGATGTTAAAAATGCAGATGTGAGGCTGTGTCAACAAGCACCTCGTTGGAGAAAGAAATGACTGAGCTTATCTGATCCTGGCATCCCATTTGTAGGAATAAAGAAACAAATCCTTAATTATGATTTGAGAAAACATCAGCCCTCTAATTTAGACCTACATGTTGTATCCCCAGGGAGCTTTTTTAGGGTCGAGCCTGCCACTGCATGCGCTAGTGCATGCGTCTCGCTTGCAAGACTCTGTTGTGTACAGTAAAGGGCTTGGAGCCCGCCTGTGGCTCACCATTTGTTGGTTTGAGTGGCGCTGTTTGTTACATCCTCATAATTTGTCCACTTCAGGCCTGACATCATTTCTGTTCCTCTCTGTGGTGCAGAGACCAAGCACGGATTGATTCAACTTAATTCAGTGCCCTTCCGCTGCTCCCAATATGATTGAGGTACTATTTTATTCTTGTGCCCTGCAAACAGAAGTTGTGTGGCTGGCAAAAACATGCCCAGCAGGACAAACAAAATAGCAAAGATTTCTTTTTTATAGCTAACTTTCTTTTATTTTGCCAAGTCTTCTTTTCTCACTATCCACCAATGTTTTCTTTTGTTTTTGCTCAGGGAGCTCTTCTCAAAAAGATGCCGATTATCTTGTTTTTTTTATTTTGTGTACTTTATGAAATGACACCCCAATCGACCCCACTCCAATCCACCCAACTTTAACCCACACCAATCCACCCCACTCTAATCCAAACCACTCACCCAATCCAGTTCTTCCCACCCCACTCCAGTCCTCTCAAACCACTCCAGTCTAATCTGCCCCACTGCAATTCACCCCATTCTAATCCAAAACAATCTGAACCACTCCAAAACAAAATGTCCCACCCCAATTCAATATCTGCCTCTATCCAATCCAAAACAATATGCCCCACTCCAATCCAAAACATTATGCCCCACTCCCATTTACCCCACTACAGCCTGCCCCAATCCAGTCCAAAACAATCTTCCCCAAACCAAAACAGTCTTCCCCACTGCAATCTGCTGCACTCCAATCCAAAACAATCTGCCACACTCCAAGATGCCCCACTGCAATCCAAAACAATCTGCCCCACTCCAATCCAAAATAATCTGCCCCCGTCCAGTCCTCCTCACTCCAATATAAAACAATCTGTCTCACTTGAATCTGCCCCATTCCAATCTGTCCTACTCCAATCCAAAACAATATGTTGCACTCCAATCTGCCCCACTCCAGTCTGCCACACTCCAATCCAAAACAATATGTCCCACTCCAATCCACCCCACTCTAATCTGCCCCTCCCCAATCCACAACAACACGCCCCACTCCAGTCCAATCCACCTCACTCCATCCCAATTTACCCCATCCCCATCCAATCCACCCCATTCCCATCAAATCCACACCACACCAACCAAATCCACTCTTATACAATTTGCCCTACTCCAATCTGCCCCACTCCAATCCAAAACAATCTGCCGCACTCCAGCCTGCCCACTCCAATCCAAAGTAATCTGCCCCACTCCAATCTGCCCCATTCCAATACAAAACAATCTGCCCCACTCCAATCCTAAACAATCTGCCCCACTTCAATCCAAAACAACCTGCTCAACTCAATCTGCTCCACTTTGATTCAAAACTACCTGCTTCACTCCAGCTTGCACCACTCCACCCCACCCCACTCAAATCCCAAACAACCCACTCCAATTAAAAAAATCTGCCCGCTCCAATCTAACTCACCTCACCCCAATCCAATCCACTCCACTCAATCCCAATTCACCCCAATCCAATCAACCACAAACCACCCCACTCCACTCCAATCCAGTCCACCCCACACCAATCAAGTACACCCCACTCCAATCCAATCCACCCCACTACAATACCCTACTCTAGTCCAGTCCAACCTACTCCAGTCCGATCCACCCCACTCAGTCCATCCTACCTCACTCCAATCCATCCCACCCCAGTTCAACCCATCCTACCACAAACCAACCCACTCCAATCTAACGCACCCAACTCCAGTCCATCCTATCCTACTCCAATCCAGTCCACCTCACTGTAGTCCAACCCACCCATACCACTTCAGTCCGCCCAGCTCCTATACAATCTACATTTAATCCTCCAATCCACTTCACTCCAAACCACCTTAATCTACCGCATTTCAATGCAGTTCATCCCTCTCCAATCGATCCATGGCACAACAATCTAATCCACCCCAACCCACACCAATCCAGTCCACCCCACTCCAATTCAATCCAATACCACCAATCCAATCTACCCCAATCCAGTCCAATCCACCACAATCTAATTCAATCCACCCCAGCCCAATCTACCACAATGTAATCTACCCCACCCCAATACAATCCACCCCACCCTAATCCACCCCACTCAATCCAATCCACCCCACACAATCCAATCCAACTCACTACAATCCACTCTACTCTACCCCATACAGTCCACCCCACCCCATTACAACCCATGCCAATCCAATCCACTTCACTTCAATGCACTCCACCTTAGTACAATCCATCCCAGTACAATACACCCCACCCCACCCCAATCCAATAACCCCGCAATTCCACCCCATTTCAATCCAATCCACCCCACGTCAACCCACCCTCTCCACTCCAATTCACCCCACTCTACCCTAATCTACCCCACCCTAGTTCAGTCCTCCACACTCCAATCCAGTCCAGTCAGTCTACCCCACTCCAATCCACCCAGCTCCAATCCACCCCCCACTTACCCCACCTCTTCCCAGTTCAGTTCACTCCACTCTACTTCAATCCAATCCACTCCAATTTACCCACTCTACCCTAATCTACCCCACCCCAGTTCAGTCCATCACATTCCATTCCAGTCCAGCCAGCCTACCACACTTCAATCCAATCCACTCCAATCCACCCCACTCCAAGACAACCCACCCACCCCATCCCGTCCCAGTTCTGTTCGCTCCACTACAAATCCAATCCAATCGAATCCATCCACCCCACCGCACTCCAATTTACCCCATCTCAATGCAAACAAAGTTTACAGGGACGTTATAGTTATGAAATGGAATTAAAAAAAACTTACAAATTCACTGAAAAAAACAAAGGTTACAGAGACATCACAGCTAAGTTCTGATTTTACTCATACAAAACCTAAGAAATTCAGCAGTTATAGTTATCTGAGCTATCTATAACTTGTGCTCCCATAATGCCCTGCTTATGACCTCACATATTACATCACTTTTTTTCAGTGAATTTGTACTTTTTTTAAATTCTGTTTCCTAACTATAAGGTCCCTGTGACCTTTGTTTTTTTCCATGAATTTCTACTTTTTTTTTTAACGTATAGTAATTTTCTTTACTATACTTTAATCCAACGACCTCTGGCCAGGTCCTGACGCTAACCCCCTATAAGCACCCAACCTTACACCATGCATGGCCTTCACTCATGCGCAGCAGAGGTTGCCCGCAAGACCTGGCCTGCAGCCAGACCCTGCGACTAACCCCCCTAAACCCTCAACCCAATGCTGTGCATGGCCCTTTGGTTGTGCACGGCGGGAGTTGGCCGCGGCCTCTCTGAGTGTGAAAATAGTATGGACAGAGTGTATTTGGCAGTGAGAGTGTCTGTCTGGGTTTGAGAGTGTGTACATCAGTGTTTTAGTGAGAGCTCCAGTGTATACATGAGTCTGTGAGTGGGTGCATTAGGCTGTCAGTGGGTTTGTGAGTGGGTGCGTGAGAGTCTGAGTGGGTCTGTGAGTGGGTGCGTAAGTGTCTGAGTGCATCTGTGAGTGGGTGCATGAGGGTCTGAGTGGGTCTGTGACTGGATGCGTGAGTGTCTGAGTGGGTCTCTTAGTGGATGCGTAGGTGTCTGGGTGAGTGTGTGAGTGGGAGAAAGACTGAAAGACATAGAGAGGGAGAGAGAGAGAGAAAGAGAGTGAGAGAGAGAGTTTTTTAGACTAGATATATGATATACTGAATGAATGAGATATTTCTGCACAAAATTAAAAGAAAAATTTATTTGACATTTAAAAAGATTAAAATTACCTTTCAGTATGAGCCCTAAACATTTGTAGCAAAAACAAAGGGAAATGAGTCCAGCTGGACTTGAACCCTCAACACTGAGTGTGAAGGTGTGTTACCTTCACACTGAGCTAATAATTTTTTGTTCTTTTGTTCTTTTTTTTAGGTCTTTACTGACTATCTGGGACCGTGGGGAGTCCTCAAGGCTGTAAGGCCTTGTTCACTTTAAAAAACATTTTACCCCAGGGTTGGTGGTCCCCAGGTCGCAGGGGGAGGCCACAGGGCCTCTCCCATTTGAAAAAATCATTTTGACCCCGCTCACATGACTTCAATCTCCCCGGGGAGGTGGTGGTCCCAGGGGCTTATTTAAGCCAAAGGAGGGAGGCCCCAATGCGTCCCCCTTCCCTACTAAGCCTCAAATGCCCCCGGGACCTGGCCCACCTGGGGCCAAAAAATAAAAAGCGTGGGAGACCACATTTACAAAAAAACAATTCTGAAAAATCAGTGAATCCATCTGTGAATATTTCCAGGGCTAAGGGGTCAGGGTGACTCTACCCTGGCCCCTTTTCTTTTTTTGCGGGGTATATTTCTGGGGCTTGGCTGAAGCCAAGTCCTAAGATGGCGACCAACACTTCCTTGTTGAAGTGTTGGCAGCCAATCAAATGTAAGCACAGGGACAGTTGGATCCGTGGATGATCCACGTCTCTAGATAGCTGTATCTTTTGGCCTTAAATTACTCCAAAACTACTGAACGGATTCGGAATACTGAAAAGGGTTGCCTGCTCAAGATAGTTCGAAGAGGGACAGGGAGTCTGAGAGAAATTTCCATGACCTATATCAGTAATGGTGAACTAACTGATGAACATTTCTTCATAAGAAGAGATAATAGAACATGAGATTTGACACCAGCAAATTAAGTCCTCGCTCTTTGCCTGTTGAGAGTTGCTATGCCAGTAGCCTAGAAATTACACCAAAGAACAACACACAGAAAGCTCACCAAAACAAAGATTTCTACAAATTTGCATTGCCTACAGAATCTCATTGTTGCAATAGTGATCTCACTAACCGGTCTGAGACTTAATTAACCATGGGTTAGATAATGTTACTGACAATGTTAATGTCACCCATGAAGGAACAGGAATGAAATTTGCAGAGGATAGAACACAAGTTGACCTCCATACATATGGCTTGTATATTGAAAATATCAGTGCTCTGGATCACAGAGTTTTCAGTGTAGAACTTTTGCTATTGTCACAACTCATTCTTATGCCATATGTACGGTGGGTTTTAATCACCAGGCTCATGTCACCCTTCCCTTGTGGTACCTACCTGCCCCAAGTACTCCCAGTTATGCTTCTTTTGTGGCACCTTCCAATCTTGAGCGCTCAACGACTTTCCTCCAAGGAAGCCTGAACCATTGATCCTCCTGTTTGGTTGCAATGCAGGTTTGGTCTATTGTGCTTCTTCAGATATCATGTGTCTATTTAGAATAGTTACATTTCCACTGTGGACCAGTGAATTCTACCATCATGCACTCGGGTCTGTTGCACTTGTTTATTGTTGGCAAGTACAGTTTACACCTTCCACCTGCAAGGCCTCATATCCGTTGTATGTAACATGTGATCTTACCCAGGTTCATTGGAATATTCCACACTTACACGTGGGACACATGCCTTTCTGGAACACTCTTTTCTTCCAGTATGAATTCCCGCTCACAACCTGCATCGGCGCTTGGCCTCGTCACCGTCCTGCGCAAGCATCGTCCCTGACCTCCTTTGTCACCCAGACCTTCCAGCTTTTCAGTCGAGCGCAAGCTTTGTCCCTGCACTCAACTCCCAAGTCGTCCAGAACTTCCAGAGCTCTAGTCCAAGCCTTGCTGATTATTTTGTGAACCTGGCTTCTGCGACGCTTCTCATATCTTTCTTCATGAGCTACTATTCTGCCTCCTCTTGAGCTCCTGCCGTCTTTGGATTCAAGTTAAAGTACTAGACAAGACTGCAGGACATATTTAAGAGCCCCTAGCGCTATTCTAGCGCCACATTAGCATCATTTTTTTACACTAATGTGGCATTAGAACGCCAAAAACGCTCCACCACTTTGTAACACTTTGCACTACATTATGCCTGTGCCAGGCATAATGTATGCAAAGGGTGCATTCCCCCTTTAGGAGGGCTGAAAAAATGGCAAAAGGAAATCTAACAGATTTTCTTCTGTCATTTTGTTCTGTACTTTTAATGCCTGCTCAGAGCAGGCGTTAAAAGGGGGCATGCCATTGAATACAATGGGCCCCTATGTACTCTGCAGGAGTAGTGCCTACATTTTGGCACTACTCCTGCAGAGTACGTCAATAGTGTAAAAAAAATACGCTATTGCCCCCTACCCTACGCAATAGTGCTCCTTATTTTAAATACGGCGCACACATGGTGGCGATAGGGTGTGCTAAAGGGCGTGCAAAAAGTGGTGCTGCACACAGTGCAGCGCCACTTTTCAGAAATGTGCCCCTTAGTACTTTTCCTTCAGGTTAGTGCACACTAATCCTTTATAATAGTAAGTAGGCCTGACTATCAGCCTCTTCAAGACTTTAAAACTTGTCTCCAGTTATTTCTCTGTAATTTTCCTCAAGCGTTCCTTGCTAGTCCATACTCCAGGCCCTCTCTCCAACCTTGGTACTTGAACTGTTTTTGCTCATGATTCAGAGACTTAATTCTGTGTTACTCGATTGGGCAGACATGTCAAGAAGAATGTTCTTTTAGAAGTGATTGATATTTGTATGCACCTTTTATACTCCGGTCTGTGTTTCTAGCATACCTTGGGAGTGTCATTAACTCCAAACCATGTACCAAGTGTAACCTTGGGCGTGCCAGAAACTCCAACCAATGTTTCGAGTACAACCTTGGGAGAATCAGTAACTCCAGTCTTGTTCAGAGTGTAACCTTGTTCCAAGTGTAACCTAGTTCCGAGTGTAACCTTGTTTCTAGTATGCCTTGGTAGTGTCCCTAACTCCAATCCATGAATCAAGTGTAACCTTGGGAGATCCAATAGCGTTGGATATTGAAGCAGTGCATTGTAAATTATGAAGAGAGTTGGTAGTGTATTTATTGTTAATTGTCTCTTTTTGTTATTCCCAGTGTATTGAGCCTATACAAAACCTACTGGTCCCGTAAACATCCACGTCTGCATACCCAGATGGTCCCAGGAGTGATGCATCCTGTTAAGCAGAGCAGTACCATCGCTGAGTAGATCCAGTACCGCAAGTTTAATTTTCTTATTTTGTCCCTTACCACCTTCACCCTCTGGATGCTGCTGAATCTAGGAGTACGGTGTAGGAAAGTACCCACTTTTTGGCATGGTTACCAATACTTTTTCCCTGCTGTCAGTGTGTTTTGAATGTTTTCACTGGGATCCTGCTAACCAAGACCCCAGTGACTGTGCTCTCTCCCTCTAAACTTGGTTGCTTAGGACATTGCACACCCCACAATGGGCATACTGGTGCCCCCATGTAAGTCCGTAGAATATGGTACTTAGGTACCCAGGGCATTGGGGCACAAGGGGATCCCCGTGGGCTCTAGCTTGTATTGTGCCACCCATGGGAGCCAATGCAAATTGTGTTTGAAGGACTACCATTGCAGTCTGCGTGAAAAGGTGCATGCACCCTTTCACTACAGGTCAGTGCACCAGGGGCCAGATATATCATTTTTTCTTTTCATTCTTTAAGAGTAGGCAGTGGTCCATGGAACCACTGCCTGCTCTTAAAAAGTGTTTTTGCATGCATTGACAAGGGGGAAGGGGTCCCTTGGTGATAACTGCGATTGTTTTGCGACTACCTTCACGGTCACAAAACAACCATACATACCGCTGCGATTCGGTATTAGGAAGGGATGCCCTTGACACGCCCCTTCCTAATACCGAATTAGTATGTAGTCGCAAATCCAATCCAGTCGCAAATTGGACTTGTTACATACCAAAATGTATTTTTGCGATTGCAAAAATGTTTGAAACAGCTGGCCCCAGGTCACTGTAAGTCACCCCTATGGTAGGCACTCCTAGCCCAGATGGCAGGGTGCAGGTACCTGTGGGTGAGGACACCCCTGCATGAGCAGAGGTGACCCTACAAACTCCAGCTCCGTTACACTGTACTTGGAAAGCCATTATACCTGTGTACTGGACACAGGTCACTCCTGTGTCCAGCTACATAATGGTAACTCTGGACCTGGGCATGTTTGGTATTAAACATGTTGGAATCATACCGTAATACTGTTGCCAGTATTGGTTGTATGATTCCATGCACTCTGGGGCTCCTTAGAGGACCCCAGCAATGCTCCTACTAGTCAGGCAGAGGAAGGCAGAACAAAGGATTTCCTGTGGGAGAGGGAGGTAACACTCTGTCCCTTGGAAATAGGTGTTTCATGGCTTGGGAGGGGGTAGCCTCCTCAAGCCACTGGTATACTTTGAAGGGCATTTTCGGTGCCCTCTGTGCATAAACCGGTTTGCACAAGTCCAGGGGCCCCCGGTCCCTGCTCTGGTACTAAACTGGACAAAGGAAATGGGAGTGACCACTCCCCTGTCCATCACAACCCCTAGGGTGGTGCCCAGAGCTCCAACAGGTGGCCACTTGAGTCTGACATCTTGAATCCAAGGTGGACAGGTGACCTGGGAGCACTGAGTGGCCAGGTCAGGTAAGTGACATCACGGCCCCCTCCTGATAGGTGGTCACCCTGCTAGGTGACCAATCCCCCTTCCTGGGTTATTTAGGGTCTCCCTCTTGTGTGGATCCTCAGATTCAACATGCAGAATTCCAGCAGAACTCCTCTGAATTCTTTACTTCATCTTTTGGCCACTGGGACAGCAACTGGACCAGCCAGGGACTGACAATCTGCAACTACAGCGACAAATCCGCTCTGCAACATTGTTTTTTCCTGCTCCTTTCAGCAACTGCAACATTCCCCCATGCTGTGCATACTCTGAGGGCAACAAGTCTTCAGCTTGCACAAGAAGTAAGAAGGAATGACCCTTGGAGTGAAGGAGTCACTCCCCTGTATCCGCAGGCACCAACTACAAAGACGAACAGCTACACGGATCTTCTCTCCTCCTGAGCTGCATGGATCCTGCATCACAGGTGGTAGTCTGGAGTGGTCCCCTTGGTCCTCTCTACCAGCTGCCTTACTTGGAAGACAGTAAGCTCTTGCCTTTCCTTGCAGGACAGTATCCCCGTGCACTGTGACTCTTGTAGCTACCAAGGCTTGTTTATTCCTCCTCCAAGAGATCTTCAGACTCCATGTAGTCCCGGCCCCCGCACTTCTTCCTGCAACCCACATTCTCCTGCCTGCTGCTCCAGCGACATGGGACACTTCTTCAGGTGTACTAAGTGAGCCTAACTGCGACTCCTGTGCCTGCTGCCCATGGGTCACCTATGCGGGCTGCCTCCTCTTCTTCTGACTCTTCCCACTGCTGAGGGTCACCCTGGACTCCCCTCCTTGGGTCGAGTCACCTGGACCTTGCTGGTCCTCTTCAGCCTTGCAAACCTTCTCCAAGGCTTTTGCCAAGGCTTGTTGGTGGTTATCCAGCACCACTACTGACTACCTCATGACCCCCATAGTGGGACATCACTTGCATCACTGCTGGAACTCCTCTTCTGCTCCTGTGCTGCACTACTGACCTTCTTTGTCCACCGCCGACCTAGTCCTGCATCCTTGAAGGGTGAGTAGTGGCTCTTGCCACAACCAGACACTCCATCACAAACTGGAGTTGGTTCCCTTCCTTTGCAGGTCCTCTTCTGTTAGGATCCACCTCTGCATTCTTCCTGTCTTGTCTGGGTCTTGCACAATCCTTTTCCAAAGTCCTCATGTTAGTTTTGAAGAAACCACGTACTTACCTCTGCTCTCCTGGTCGCTGGGTTTACTCTGGTATGCACCTCCTGGGGTTCCTAGTTCCCCCAGCTCCACTCTACTGATTCCACTTCCTTGGGTGGGGAACTGTTGTGAGAAAAAGCCTCTTTCTGACATGGTTAGCCCCCCCACATTTTGCCTGATGTATGATGTAGCCTAAAACTTGTAGTGCTCAGGGCCCCTGCTAACCAGGGTCCCTGGGCCAGAGCTCTTTCCCTAAAACTGCTGTGATGCAAGTCCCTAGTAAATGGTATTTAGGCACCCAGGGCATGGGATACTAAGGGCAGGCCCCTGAGGTCAGCAACACTGATTGCGCCACCCTCTAGGGCCATGCATTCAGATGCATCCAGCACAGCTATTGCAGGCTGAGTATCCTGGTGCAAACCTAAAACACAAACTCGACGTGGCACACTACCTGTGTGCCCTGTCCACCTTTCACTGCATACACTATGGATACGACACCCCTTTGGCAGGCCTTCCAGCCCTAAGGCAGGGTGCACCATATTATATGTGAGGGCATAGCTGCATGAGCAATATGCCCCCACTGTGTCCTTGACAAACCTGGGACATAGTGAGTGAACAGGCCAGCCATTTTAATACATGTGTGTGCTGGACACTGGTCAACACAAGTTTCCCGGCTACATGATGGCCACTCTGAACCCTGTTTGGTATCAAACAACTCAGAATGATAAATTCAAACTGGTACCATTATTGGATTTATCCCTAAATGTTGCCAGGGGTCACCTTAGAGGTGCTCCCTGCTAAAGCTAACCACCCTGACATGGTTGCTGACTTGTCCTATCCAGCCTTACGCCTCCAAACACTCAGTCTACAAACCTTGGGGGAGAGATCTGTCTCTCTGGTTTGTAGAACAATGCCCTTCCTGGGTGGAGAGGATAACACCCCTTCCCTCAGGAATGTGCACTGCACTGGGGACGAGCTTCAAATGGCTTACTGCCTTTGAAACTTGACCCCCAGGCCTGCTGCTAGCAGCAGATGGTCACCCCTTTTGCAAACCCCCATTTTTGGTGGGACAAAGGCAGGAAACTACACAAAGAGTAGGAGAAGTGGCCCCACCTGGCATGCACCACCCCTACTGTGTTGCCTGCAAGGTGAGCACTCCATTTCATTTTCCTTCATCTTGGATGGAAAGAAAATAGCCAATCAGGGATAGGGAAGTGACCCTTCCCAAAGGAAGCGGTCACTGTAGTGGGTGTAGCAACCCAAAGGTAGGTGTCCCTTTGATCACTACCAGGTTCCCCCTAAAAAGTCCTCTAAAATCAATATTTAGTGGGCATCCCTAGACCAGGTAATAAGATTTGAGGAAACAAAAGAAGGCCAGCACCAAGAAGATCCAAGGCACGAGAACTGTGGACCTTCTGCAACAAAGAAAAGGTGCCAAACCCTGCCATCTGCACCCAGGACCTGAAAATTGCCACTGAGGAGCTGCTGGACACTGGAAAAACTCTAAAGAACCCCAGAGGACTTCCACGCTTTGAAAATCGCCCAAGAACTAATCACTCCAGAATGGAGGTACCACTCTGCAACAAGAAGAAACCAGCAAACCAGTGAGGGTCACTTAAGTGACCAGCCGTGAACTCCCGAACCGGAAGTTGCAGCTGGACCCGACAACACACTGATTACCGCAAGGACAGACCCTCCAAGTGTGCCAAGTTTGGTGGCACTGTGCCCTCCAGTGGTCAAACCGTACCAATACCCCGGGTATTGGTCAGCTAACGTCGGACACTAGGAAAACCAGCCTGCCATGAGCTGAAAAAGGAACAGGAGGAAGCCCTAATTGAGGGACTTCAGGAACACCCCAGACCTCCTGCCAGAGTGCTCTTGTTGTCCTGCAAACAACTGTTGAACCAACTTACCTCCAGCTCCAAAGGGGCATCCTTGCGCACAGCACCTGGCTCGCCTATTCGCTCTGCACCCAACCGCCCTGTGCCCTGCACCAAAGAACCTGCTGTGCCCTACGAGTCCTCCACCCCTTGTGACCTTGACACTCCAAGGGGAGCCCAAGGAACCACCTCTAAACTTACCTGTGCAGTGCTTTTCCAAGTGGTCCCCCACAGTGGCCCTGTACCAGCGCCAGAGATATTTAATTGCTGCTCCTGCCGGACCCAGGAGCTGCCCGAACTTCTCCAGCTGGCACACTTTGCCCACCGATGACCAACCGGCAGAAGAAGAACTTGGTAAACCAATTGTACGATTTTATATGTATTTTTAAAGGTGGCTTTCCATTGATTTCTATGGTGTGTAATTACGCACAAAAAGCCTTCTTATTAAACTTCAAAAATTCATATCTCAAACAGTACCTAACCAATTGTGATAATCTTGGTCTTAAAAATTACATAAAAATCTGAAGGTTTTTTATAAATTGGTCTTAAGTTATTCCTTTGAGTGTGTGAGTTGCACGATTGATACTCTGAGTACAAAAATGCTTTTCACCTCTCCAAGATTGGCCTAACTGTTCAACCAAGCTACCTTAAATATTAGAGCATTAGGTGATCTAGTTTTTACCACTATAAACCAATGTGTGGTTGCCTGGATGCCCTGCACAGTGTGCCTAGCGTTGCACACAACATAGGGGGCCAGCCTCCTACAACTGTCTTTCACGTTCTACTTTTTTAGTATATGGTTTAGCCATCCCATAGGGCCCTCACTGTTTGCTATTGCTTTTACCAATGCCTATTGCTTCCTATGCTAATTACTGATTGCTAATGCATATATAATAGTGTGTTTACTTACCTCCAGTTGGGGTATTGCTTATACAGTATTTTAGTATTTGTGTTACTATAATAAGGTACCTTTATTTTTGTAACACTGTGTGGTTCTATGCTATGTGAGTGTAGTGGTATTGCATAAGATTTGCATGTCTCCTGGATATGTCTTGGCTGCTCATCCACAGCTACCTCTAGAGAGCCCTGGCTTCCTAGACACTGCCTACAGTTCACTAATTGGGGATACCTGGGCCTGGTATAAGGTGATAACACCATAGGTGCTCACCTCACACCAGGCCAGCTTCCAACATTGATGGTGCAGCGATGGGATAGGACACTTGCAATTGCCTTACCATTCTGTCACTAGTCACTTTCCACAGGAAAGACTAGTACTAGCTGTTAGGCACGCACTGCACTTAGTTGTCAGGATTTCTAGTCTCCTAAGTTTGGGTAAGCTAGGGGTCTAGCATAGCCCTTGCTCCAAACTTTCCTAGGGAGCCTAATTGTTCGAGAAGTTAGATATACATACACCACTCTAGCAAGAACGTCTTCAGTAGAGCACAACTCTCAGGCCCCAGACTCTCACTATGAGGGTCTTACTTTCCAAGAGCTGAGGGAGATGTATGCCTCTAGGAAACTGAAGGCAGATAGCAATCCCAATAAGAGTCTGCTTCTAGGGCTACTCCTCCAGGCTGACCAGGACAATGCAGGCAGCCAGGAGGAGGAGGAAGTGGAAACTGACCCTCCAGTCCTAGACAGGGTAGATTTAGGCTACACTGGGGAGGGTTAGGAAGAACATGGGGAACACCACAGCCCTGTTAGGAGCACTGCAGGTAGTGAGAAGGGGGAGGTCGTGTGAGTAGGCCCATCTTCATTCCTAGGAGGTTGGTTCAAAGAGCTTCAGGGAGGAGGGATAGGTCCTCCTCTGTCAATACATGTGTCTCCTCAGTATCTGAGGGGACCCACTGCTCCACCTCAGGGAAAGATCCCTTAAATAAGGAACTTAGGAAACTGAGGTTGGAGGAGGCCAAGCTGAGGCTGTAGCAGCAACAGCTGGTCCTAGATAGGAAGGCCTTGGCAGTGGAAAGAGAGAGAGACAGGGTTTGGGGTTAGCACCCCATGGTAGCAGCAATCTCAGCTTTAGGGACACCAGATTCAAGGAGGTCTTGTGATTCTAGGAACCTGAGGAAGACAGTCCCACCTTACAAGGTGGGAGATTATATTTACAAATGGTTCACTGCTTTGGAGAGGGCCTGTAAAGTTCAGAAAGTCCCCCAAAGGCAGTGGGCAGCAATCTTGTGGCTCTCCTTCTCTGACAAAGGCAGAGACAAACTCCTCACTGTCAGAGAAGTAGATGCAGACAATTACACAGCACTCAGAAATGCACTGTTAGATGGTTTTGGTTTGACCACTGAACAATACAGGATCAAGTTCAGGGAAACCAGAAATAAGTCCTCCCACGATTGGGTAGATTTTGTGGACTGCTCAGTTAATGCTCTCGCAGGCTGGTTGCATGGGAGCAAATTGAGTGACTACCAGGACTTATGCAATTTGATACTAAGAGAGCACATTTGAATAACTGTTTATCTGATCAGCTGCATCTATACATGGTCGACTGTGATCTGACCTCTCCTCAAGACTTGGGAAAGAATGCAGACAAGGCCATTGTAAGTCACCCCTATGGCAGGCCCTCCTACCCCTGAGGGCAGGGTCCAGATACCTGCGTGTGAGGGCACCCCTGGATGAGCAGAGGTGCCCCTACGAACTCCAGCTCCATTACACTGGACTTCGTTAGTGCGGCAAAGCCATTTTACCCCTGTACTGGAAACAGTACAGCTACATAATGGTAACTCTGAACCTGGGCATGTTTGGTATCTGTTGCCAGTATTGGCTGTATGATTCCATGCACTCTGGGGGCTCCTTAGAGGACCCCCAGCATTGCTCTGAGGTTTTACGGGAAGCCCGCGCTGCTGCCACCTCTCAAACAGGTTTCTGCCCTCCTGCTGCTTGACCAGCACAGGCAGAGGAAGGCACCCTTGGAAATAGGTGTTACATGCCTTGAGAGGGGTAGCCTCCCCAAGCCACTGATATGCTTTGAAGGGCACGTTTGGTGCCCTCCTTGGATTAACCAGTTTGCACCAGTCCAGGGACCCCCAATCCCTGCTATGGCACAAAACTGGACAATGGAAAGGGGAGGGACCACTCCCCTGTCCATCATCACCCTAGGGGTGGTGCCCAGAGTTCCTCCAGGTGGTCACTTGATTCTGCTGTCTTGAATCCAAGGTGGGCAGAGGCCCATGGGAGCATCTGAGTGGCCAGGTCAGGTAGGTGATGTCACTGCCCCGTCCTAATGAGTGGTCACCATGCCAGGTGACCAATCCCCCTTCCTCTGCTATTTAGGGTCTCCCTCTTGGGTGAGTCATCAGAGTTGACATGCAAGATTCCAGCAGGACTCCTCTGCATCGTTTACTTCATCTTCTGGCCACTGGGACTGCAACTGGACCCTCCAGGAACCGACAATCTGCAACTTCAGTGACGACTCCACTCTGCAACATTGTTTCTCTGGCTCCTTCCAGGAACTGCAACATTTACCCAACTGTGCATCCTCTGAGGGCAACGAGTCTTCAGCCTGCACAAGAAGTAAGAGGAAATCTCCCTTGGAGTGAAGTAGTCACTCCCCTGCATCCTCAGGCACCAACTGCAACAAAGTCCGGCTGCATGAATCTTCTCTCCTTCAGAGCTGCGTGGATCCTCCATCACAGGTGGTGGTCTGGAGTGGTCCCCCTTGTTCGTCTCTATCAGCTATCCAACATGGGATCTTCAGATTCTGTGTACCTCCGGCCCCAGGCACTTTTTCCTGCAATGCACAGTCTCCTGCCTGCTGCTCCAGTGACGCATACACTTCTTCAGTTGCTGACTGCTGCTCCAGCGACTTGGGACACTTCTTCAGGTGTGCTGAGTGGGCCTCACTGAGACTCCTGCTGCCCATGGGTTGCCTTTGGGGAATGCCTCCTCTTCAAGTGACTCTCCCAGCTGCTGAGGGATACCCTGAACTCTCCTTTTCGGGTCGAGTCCCCTGGACTTTGCTGGTCCTCTTCAGCCTTGCAAACCTTTGTCTCCGTCGCTTGCATTTGCCAAGGTTTGTTGGTGTTTGTCCAGCACCACTGAGCAACTGTATCACGAGCATGGACACAGGACATCACTTGCATCACTGCTGGAACTCCTCTTCTGCTCCTGTGCTGCTGACCTTCTTTATCCACCGTTGACCTGGACCTGCATCCACAGAAGTGTGGGTATTGGCTCCTGCCACAACTGGACACTCCATCACGAGCTGGAGTTGGTTCCCCTTCCTTTGCAGGTCCTGTTCTGTCAGGACCCACCTCTGGGTTCTTCCAGTCTTGTCTGGGTCTTGCACAATCCTTTTCCAAAGTCCTCTTGTTGGTTTTGGGGAAAACCAGGTACACACCTCTGCTCTCCTGGTCACTGGGGGTCACTCTGGTACTCATCTCCTGGGGTTCCTAGTTCCTCCAGCTCCCCTTTACTGATTCCACTTCCTTAGGTGGGGGACTGTCTTTCACATTCCACTTTTTTAGTACATGGTTTGGCCCTCCTCTAGAGCCCTCACTATTTGCTATTGCTTTTATCAATGTCTATTGCTTTCTATGCTATTTATTGATTGGTAATTTGTATATAATAGTGTGTTTACTTACCTCCAGTTGAGGTATTGCCTATACAGTATTTTAGAGAAGGTCTTGGCTGCTCATCCAGAGCTACCTCTAGAGAGCCCTGGCTTTCTTGACACTGCCTACACTTCACTAATAGGGGATACCTGGACCTTGTATAAGGTGATGACACCATAGGTGCTGACAACACACCAGGCCAGCTTCCTACATACGGTCCCTGGATCTTGTGTCATCCTGAGAAAAAGTGGAGGTTCAGCATCAGCTCCCGTGTCATCTTCGCGGTTGGGAACACGTAAGTGCATGGCAGAAATTAGGCCCATATTTATACTCTGTTTGCACCGGATTAGCGTCATTTTTTTTAACGCAAATCCGGCGCAAATTTAACACTATATTTATATTTTGACGCTAAACCCGTCTAGCGTCAAAATATCCGACTTTGCGTCATTTTCTGGATACGTGAAACTGCCTTGCATCAATGAGAGGCAAGGTAGGCATTCCCATCCAAAAATGACTCAAACACCTGTGCGCCATATTTATCCATCTGGGCAAAAATGATGCGCAGCTGTGAAGCGGACCTGAAAAATTACGCAAAGCCCGATTTGCTTCAAATTTTAACACCTGGGTCAGGGTAGGAGTTAAAATGGGGCAAACACACCACTACTTAAGGAAAACACACTCAAGCAACATCATTGCTCAAGAAGGATGACATGGAGGTGCTACTCATACAGCATGTCAGATGACACAGAGCACAGGACCAACAGCAGCATCTACCACCACTCCAACGTGGACCCCAAAGGCAACGCAGAAGGCAGGAGAGGCTCTTCAGGACCTGTACAACCCTCCAGGGCCTCCGGGAACAATATCATCCGGAGCTACAGACTCAACTGGCAAGCCATACAGATGCTTCTGCGCCAAATTGAGCCACAGATAACAGCCAGCCTACAGACACCACACAATATTCCACCGGTGACCAATCTGCTAGCTGTCCTGCACATGTTGGCAAGTGGCTCATTCCAAACCACAGGTGCCCTGGTTGCTGGGGTATCACAGCCCTCATTCTCCGCCTTCCTGCCCAAGGTCCTTGATGCCATCATCTCCCTCACATCCCGCCAGATCAGCTTCCCCAACACACAGCAGAAGCAGCAGGAGACCAAACAGGGCTTTTACCAAATACATGGCTTCCCGCATGTGCTTGGTGCTATAGACTGCACCCATGTCCGGATTGTACCACCTGCTGCAACAGAGCACCTATATCGCAACAGAAAGCACACCCACTCCTTCAATGTGCAGGTCATTGTTGATCACCAGGGATTGTTCACCAACATCTTTGCCAAGTATCCTGGGAGTGTACATGATTCCTTCATCTTTCGCCACAACACCATCAATCAGCACTTCCAGGACGGACAATGTGACAATGGCCTTCTTGTCGGTAAGTCCATAAAACTAGCAATATACACATGGCACAGCAACCCTGTAGGACACACAATACATACAACACTACATTGACACGTGGCCAGGAAGACACTGAGGTGTGACACAGGTAGTTATGTTGTTCACCCTGACACAATGGGACACACACCTATGAACAAATGACGGCTGACAACAACAATAGATGCCACTCTATAGCTACAAGGGACCAATTTCAAATCACACAGTGACAATGACATTGTCTACACTGGAAGTACAACTTGGAAGATGAACCATTTACTATTACATTAGGCCACACCCTCCCAAGCAATAAGTACTGTGGAAGGGGTGTGCAATGTGTGTTGCTGCAGGTTAAACACCATGAGACACATAGCATGATGATGCTGACTCACATGTCGGTGACATGGAAATACTGAGGCAGTACCAACATCACACATCACTCCTGGGGTGATGTTGCCAGATAGCAATAAGGAAGTGAACTGTGCTATGAACACATGTTGATGTGACACTAATGCAAACTGCAAACTGCAAACTGCTGCACTTTCTGAAAGAGCCAATCCTCCATATAAATCACAGATGTACAGGTAGATGGCCCTTCCTGCACAGGTACATCCACCTCCACAAGCCAGTTAGCCAGCTTACCTGGAGCAAGTTCGGTAGTGTAGGTGCACGGTTCCACATGAGCCACTGCCAGAGGGAACCACAAAGGTCTACATAGAACCAAGTCACACATGGGACAATTGTGCATTGTCAATACTGAACACCTTTGTGCTGCCATCTTAGGGAGATGTGTTGGGCATTGCCACCAAGCCCAATCCAAGGGCCTCACTTCAGGATTTAATCTGCAATGACATATGTCCAAGTGGATGGGATCTCCAGGCCATGTAGTGCAACCATGTTACCACCACATTGGAATCTATTGTGTGTGTGGAAGTATCATGTCCCGTCCAGTGAACGCACACTAAAATATGTAGCTCACTACACAATGCATGGGAGATACACACTGAACTGCATTTTGGAAACCAAACCATAGATATCAGGTCAATGAGCCAAATACAAGTTGTCAAGTCAAACAACCCAAGGCAGAAAGAACCTCACAGAAGGCCAGGATCCCACACAATGCCACAAACACACCTGAGTCACAGACGGCACAAGATATCAACTGCCATGCTACATGACATTCATGGTGCAAGCAACAACAAAATACTTACTACTATTTTGTTTTTCAGCTGAGCAGGGTTGCGGGATCCAGCCATGGATCATGACCCCATTCTCCAACCCAAGCACAGCAGCAGAGCGTGCCTATAATGAGGCTCATCGGGGGACACGGACCATTGTGGAACGTACCTTTGGCATCCTAAAGTCCAGATTCAGGTGCCTGGACATCACCGGAGGCAGCCTCCTACATTCCCCTGAAATGGTGTGCAAGATCATATTGACTTGTGCCATCCTGCACAATAGTTGTGTTAGGAGGAACATCCCCCTATATGAACCTGAACAAGAACTGCCTGAGGAGGAGGAGGAGACGGATGGTGCCAGGGAAAATGAGGGGGAACATCCAAACACAACGACAGGAATGCGTTGCAGACAACAGATTGTTAAAAACTTTTTTCAACAATAGTCACTATGAACACATTGTTACGATATGGAATTAAACACCTCACTTTATCACTCAATCCTGCTCTGGGTACTTATTTATGCATCACATGTTCTTTAGGAATGTGAGTATTACCTCAGGGAGCATGTCACAAAGACTAATCTGACTACTTCTGATGCCACATCACATTTGATGCGTATGATTGTACAGCAAACATCACAACCAGTTTGTAAACAACCCATCTTTTCTATTTCCCATATGAAGGGCAAAATCATAGGACCACAGCTTTGACAGACATCCACGTTGCCAACATGGTCTACTGTAGCACATGACACACAACTATCACATCTTCAATCATAAGGTAAATAAGCCCATCATACATGAGGCAGTGGATGTGAAATAGCATTGGTAACAGGAATGTATGAAAAGACCCTTGACATTAGTAAGTGTGACATTTGCTATCTCTGCAAGGAGCTTGTGTGACAAGAGGTGCATCAATTCTGAAGATGGATAGCATGAGTGTTCCAGGTATGACAAACAATGGTCATAAGACATGCCCTGCGCAGTCCATCCCTGGTAATGAGTCCTGACACTGCTGTGTTTTAAGTCTCTGCCCTCCCTTCTCCAGGGGGCGCTGTAAATGGACTATCTGTACCCTGGGAATCATCATCAACACTCACCCAGACTCCCATTCTGACTCCTGTTTGCTTCCCTTTTATATATGGCATGTCATAGAACAACTATATTAGCCTGCATGGACTTCAGGTCTAATAATGCACGGCCTGGTAGTCCGTAAGACCTGTAATCTTCTGTCCATAGCTTCCCATGGGAAAAGTCTAGTTGTCCCCTTACACTGGATTCTCTCCTCCAGGACTTGTGGGCGACTGAAGCTGCACATACCTGTGATGAGCTTGTGTGACAAGAGGCGCATCAATCCTGAAAATGGATAGCATGAGTGTCCCAGGTATGGCAAGCAATGGTCACAAGACATGCCCTGTGCAGTCCATCCCTGCTAATAAGTTATGACACTGCCATGTTTTAAGTCTCTGCCCTCCCTTCTCCAGGGGGCGCTGTAAATGGACTATCTGTACCCTGGGAATCATCATCAACACTCACCCAGACTCCCATTCTGACTCCTGTTTGCTTCCCTTTTATATATGGCATGCCATAGAACAACTACATTAGCCTGCATGGACTTCAGGTCTAATAATGCACGGCCTGGCAGTCCATAAGACCTTTAATCTTCTGTCCATAGCTTCCCATGGGAAAAGTCTAGTTGTCCCCTCGTACTGGATTCTCTCTTCCAGGACTTGTGGGAGACTGAATCTGCACACAACTGTGAGCTCGCTCGTGCAGACCAGCCATTTGACTCTGCCCTGGCCTTGCTGCTGGCTGGAACTGCTTAGAAGCTGCCATTCCCTGAAGCTCCTCGTTGGCATTGGAGTACAATTCACTTGTGTACCAGAGCCCTTGTTGGATTGTGTTACAGTCCTGATTACCTCTCAAACTGCTCTCTGTTTCCACAGTGTTGTTCCTGCTTGTTCCAGTCAGACTGCTCCCTGTTTTTCAGCCTTGTTCATGTTGGTACCTGACAGGGTCTGCTTCCTGTTAGCCAGACCTGTTCCAGTCTTCACGTCAACCAGAGCCTGTTCCCTGTGCCTGCATATGCCTCCTAGTTGGTTCTCTTGCCATCCGTTTCCTCTTGGGGTATTGTGTCTGGTAAGTGTACTATCAAGTCTTACATGTATAAAAGTGTTTAATTTTGTATTTGTACTGGCACAAAGTTTCCAGGAGGCTAATCCAGCCCCTATCCTTTGTCTAGTTTTGCATGTACTCATTAGTGCTTAACAGTGACAGTGTACGATGGCTGTATCCCTGGATTTGTGACTGTGTCTCCAGCCCAACAAACAAGGGCTAGTCTCATGTATGTAAGGACAATCCATGTTTGTGCCCTTAGGGCAGTGGTTCCCAAACTGTGCGCCGCGGCACCCCGGTGCGCTGTTAGAAGTTGCCAGGGGCGCTGCGTGCATTTTGGAAACATGCTGCATCTAGGCAGCTTTGATAACAGTGTTTACAGAGACTTATAAACGAAAGCAATATTCACAATGATCTCGTTTCTATCTGCTCCCTCGCGCACGGCCTTTGCAGCTTCACAAAACTATTCCCCTGGGAGCCCCCGTCCGAAAAACAGGAAAATATTTGGAAAGAACCGAATTAATTTGTATTTGGAAATAACCCAGTTAATTTGCTAGGAGAAGTCAGGGTCAGGTTGCGTGCACTCCACGGCCTTGCAGGGGAGATTTATGATGCACCATTGATGTTAAAGAAAATTCTTAATTTTATATCGCTAAATACAATCACAATTACATATTAAAATTTTTATTACTGAATGGTTTGCGCCTAAAAAAGAGACAGTAGTATGAAATTGTATGTAATGGGGCTTATTTTGACTGATTTTAAGTATAACTACTGGAGCACATGATCTGTTTCCATGCCTCTGTATTTATTTTGTTGAGCTACAAAAAACAGAAATTAGTTATTTCAGTGTTTTGGTTGGTCATGACGCCCTTTTCTCATTATAAAGCACACCTTTCCTTTTTTCCCCATTTGTGTTTAAAAAGTGCTATTTAAATTGTCCAAAATAAATTATAGGCCCACAGTCCTCCCTCACTTGCATGCCCAAACCAGATTACTTACTGAGTCTTACTGCCAAGGAAAGGCAATTTTCGTTGGGAGGCCAGAAAAACGGCTACGGGAGGTACAGACCGAGTGGACCTTGGAAAGCACAGTTATCAAAAGCTGA
The DNA here is from genome assembly GCF_031143425.1 of Pleurodeles waltl. Classification (NCBI taxonomy): domain Eukaryota; kingdom Metazoa; phylum Chordata; class Amphibia; order Caudata; family Salamandridae; genus Pleurodeles; species Pleurodeles waltl. Next base: position 983,458,805 of record NC_090437.1, read on the forward strand.
AGGCGGCTTTGAAGTAATTTAGAAACTGCAGCGTGGGAGTGTGAACAACAGTGCTTAATTTGTACATAAAAATGTGCCGGTGCCCAAAGCCCTCCTCTTAAACAAGTGGCTGCTCCAATTAAATGTGGGAAAACGGAATACTGAGGCAGTGTAATCCTGAAGCCATCTCAAGCCTCTTCAATTATTTTAAAGCCACTCCCTGCCCCTTCAGCTCACTCTTGCAGCTTTCTGTTTTCTCCCATTGTGACACTATTTAGTTTTTTTCTCTTCCTCGGTCTTTCCCATACGTGTCTTTTGCTCGCAGTAAATGCTTGAGGCAGAAAAATAAGTGCCGCCCCTCAAAAATAAGTGCTGGTGCTGTGCACCAGAAACAAGCACAAATTAAGCACTGATGAATGAACAAGTACTGTTAAGTAGTGTTAGAGGAGAAAGTGTCCAGATTGAAGGCTGAATGTGTGCTCCAAAGGTGAAGTGTGAGGTGTGTGTGCTCAAGGCAAAGTAATGACGTTGTAAACAGAGAAGAAAATATGTACATGGAGGACAGCAAGTGTAACACAGAGGGGAGATGTGGCTACATTTTCCGGACGTTCAAAAAAGGTTGCTAATTCATGGAAACATTTTTGGCCCTTAATATTGTATTGTTTCTGACTTAACTGAATTAAAAAAAAATCTTAAAGTAAACATCTTATATTTTTATTTTGTTACCAATACGATAATACCTTCATCGCCTTCATCCTAATTATTTGTAGGGAGAAATATTGAAGTACTCCAGAGGCTGGGCTTACATCGCCTACACAAAAAGAAAGTGACATAATGGGGAGCCACGGGCAATGGCCAATATAGGTGAAGGGAGCCGCGGGTCGAAAAAGTTTGGGAACCACTGCCTTAGGGTCTAGACACAGATACACTTCTGCCCCCACATTTCAATGGTGCTTGTGTGGTGACTAGCTGTGAGATTAATCTGCACAGAGGCACTGACGTTCTCTGTTGACGTTCTTTGTGGGAAGTTCAGAGCCTTACCCTGTGTACAAACATAGTGATGAGCCCTGTGTGTTTGTCCATTACTGATCCGTTACATATTTGTCCAAACTAAGGTTAATCTGTCTTCACTCTTCTGTATTATCTGCCGTACCATAGCTGCCCTATCCCCTTGTATGCCTTTGGCTGATCTCCAGCTTTAGGACAAACCTGCTTTGAAAGATACTCTGTGAACTCATGGGTAGCCTCAACAGACTCCTGACTAGACATGCACAAAACCGTAACACCATGGAGCCCAATACTGACACAGGGTACACATGCCCACACACTTGAACTGGACTCTTTGTGCAATGCTACTCTGAAAATATGTGAACACATGCAGCCTGTGCTGCTGGTCCACCACGGCCACAGGAGGAACATAGGTAATTTACATAAGTCAAACTGACGTGTACATGACAATTATAAGATTGGAATTGATGCTCTGTGTTGCAAACACTGTACCTACCAAACATGTTCAAATGCCAGACTTATGGGTAGTTTACACACAAGTCACCATGAAGTGGTAGCCAACAATTAATGACATGTGAGGGGTAACATATCTGACATAGCCCTCATCAGCCATCCTCCATCTTCCCGGTGTATTGTTTGTCGTGGGAAATTTAATGTCCCCATAGTCAAACAACTACACACAGCAAATGAGTCGACACATATTAGAAGCACATATCATGACTGTAATGAGATGTATTATACATGTTAACAATGCAGTCCAGAGTTTCATTGAGCCATGTCTGACTATTCCAGGCCATATGTCCCAAGATATTAATAACTTTCACTAACGGCTTAGTTTACTGAATTTTTGAGTTTACATCAGGACAAATATTCAATCAAATGCACAAACCGAAATTTCCCATTCTGCTAATAGTTTGCACATTCACAAAACAGGGTTTTCTAGTGGCATTTAGGAATAGGTGTTCCAATCCTACCATTGAGTCACAGGCATTTTTTTTGTTTATTCTTGGGCACAAATGCTGGCACTAAGCAATTGTAGTTACCATCTGTTTCAACTTGGTGATAACCCATTTTCAAAAGGGGAGGGATCCCCAGGGGATCCCTTCCTCTTTGTGAATGCATGGTCAAAAACTTTTTCAGAGCATGAAGTTTTGTCATAGACCAAATGCTTCCACAAATTGCTTCCAGTAATAAACTAGGTTTTGAAAATACTTTCTGTTCACCCCTGCTGAAATAAGGCTGCATTTAAATGAATATTTACATCCCAATATGAAAGCAGTCACAGACATGGTAGTCTGCTGAGCTCAGCAGGCCAGCATCTCTGTGAGTACTGCCATTCCCAAGGGGTTTGCAAAATGAGACCTACCTCATCATTATTCAAGAGGTAGGTCATTTGCTACCCCATTTTTGAATTGCAAACACTGTCATTTTGAGTGTTCTACCTCTGATCTACCTTTGATCATCCAACTTGCTAATTGGTATTTGCTACGTCTCGCAATGTGTGACTCACAAAACCTGATATAGGTACCTATGGCCCTGAGTGACACATTTAAGGTGCAATGACTACACCTGTGCCCATGCATACTGTCAACGATGATCAGCTAAGACACTGTCAGCATACCATATTTTACTGATATGGGACAGCAAACTGGGCAATCCATGTTTGGCGCGACATTGTCATCATTACACACACACAATCCCTGCCATCATGTTGTCATAGTGGGCCTATACGGCTTAGGGGACACTGCAAATGGGGCATTTGTTACCTATACAACTGTGCCACATCTGTTATGGACCACAGAAAGCACGATAATTGCTGACTGAAGATTGACTCACATGTCCATCACACTGTTACTCATTGTCCCTTGATGCACAAGCCACAACACCTGAGTCACTTGTGTTGCAGTGCACCAGGGAAGTGTCATTGCAATTGTCACCCAATTACAAATCATGAAATTGAGTACCATATGAAATGGATTTGCCACAAAACTTTGTAGTCAGGTTTAGCACCACATGATTGTTAGGGCCAGTGCATGTGTGCATATGTGTGTCTTTCACTCACTGGAGTGTCAGTGTCAATGAAAGTTTGCAGTGGTATGTCTTTTGGAATGACTACATGCCTGATCCGCAGCTCAATCATTTAAAATGTCACACACTGTGATATGTTGTTCCCACGTTTGTACAGTGATCAGACATTGAGCATACATCTCCTTTCCATGTCTTACAGGTGGGGGAAGTGGCTCGATTTGAGGTCCCAGACGTATCCAGTAAGTGTGAATATGTCTATCCTGTGTACTGATTACAGCTGTTGTGTGATTGACTCTTGTGTGTTGGACTCATTGCAAGATATGATGAGCTGGCACGTGATCTGATATATGACTTGACTGGAGGTTGACATATTGTTCCATGCAAGGGTTAGACATTCACTGGCAGAGAGTCATATCTTGGGAGTCTTGTGCTGCGCAATAGGCAGCAGCTGGTGAACCAGGTGATTGGTAGCCACATGTAGGCCCACATTTTATTTGGAGGTGGTCCAGTGTCAGAATACTGACAGCAAGTCATACCCTAATTTACACAGGACAGTGATACATCAGTTTTCCACTCAAAATTGTGCATCTCTGTATTGTAATGTACATGTAGGCTGGTATGGGTGACTGTCCCCCAGCATCTAACCCCAAATGTTGCATTTATGTGGCACTTATGTGGTATGCTATAGGTGTGTGTGCCTGTCAAGGCCCAATGTGTTCTTGCATCAATGTGGCTGATTTGGGATCTGGGTCAGGCAGATCAGATGTTGATGGTTGTTTGCAAATGGAAACATGAATGTAGATGTGATTGACCAATGGATACCTCACACCTAGTTGGCAGGCCTCCTCACATGTGTTCGACTCACTAAATCCAGGTACAGCTGGACAAGGCTTCGTGGTTGTCCTTGAAGGTTGTGATGATGTATTGCATGCCCATTCCCCCTGAGGCACATGGGTAGGGGGGAGAACATATATGTAGGTAGGTTTGATGGTCACAGTGTAGATGACAGACATCTAATTCGAGCATGCATGTGTCCCAAACAACACTGACCCCTTATGATTAGCAACTGCATACCGTCCTGCCAATTACATATACAAATCACAGGTCTTGTGTGCCTTGAAGTTGATGCAGACGATAGGGATCAGTCGGCCTGGCACATGTTAGGTACTAGCTGCATTTGCATTGTGACACATTGCACTACATCAATGCACAGATCTCTTATTTGGTACACAACTTGTTGTGCTTTGCTGTGCTGTTAAATACTTGATAGGTAGGCTGCGTTGCCATGTCATTCCTCAGGGACAATGTATAATCTGTACTGTGATTTGGACTGCTTGCGCAATTTGAGGGAGAGTGTTAGATTATCATCTGTACATGCATCACACAATGATGACACTAATGTTTGCCTGTCTCTTATTTTACAGCTGCCAACATGAATGTCGCAGAGATTAGTTCCAGAGGTGGGCAGTGAGATACAGGCATATCCTGGATGTGGAGTCTGGCTTTCGAATGATGGCAAGACGCTATCATCGGAGAGAGCCACAAGATCATGGCATGCTTTTAGCCAAGGGGGCCCGGCTTTGGCCACAACAGGGGTCACCACCGCCACGACTGCAGGCAGTGGCACAGTGGCCACCAGTGTTACAGCCCCACCTGCTGCACCCTCAACCTCGGGAGCTACACCAACAACACCTGCTGCCCCGTCACTTCCAGCACCCTGACCACAGCACCTGCAGTTGCTACACCATCAGGGACACAGTCCTCCACAGCAGCTGCTTTGGACATGGCTGACATCAGGCAGCTACAGAGCGACATGCGGAAGGTCCTGAAGAAAATGGACAGTCTCCAGCGGGACGTCAATCGGAATACCCGGAGGCTCAAATCAATTAAGAAAACTCTGAGGAGGGCAAACCTCTAAGTCCTGCATTGCCTCACCTCTAATTCCGTCCCCTACCTCCTCTTTCCTTATCCTATTTATTAGTGGGTTTAGGGGGTTTAGCGATAGGTTAAAGTGGACTAGTAGTTTAGATAGAATAAGTAGGTTAGGGGTGAGGGGGTTATATTATTACATGTTAGTTTGTGGGTGGGTGGGTTGTTGTTGATGTTGGGGCTTTTGTGTCTTCTATAATATATATTTTTTTTAATACAAAAATATATTTGTTTAGTATTAGTTAGTATATGTTTAGGTTAGTATATGTTGTCAAATATGTGTCCCATCATGTAAGGGGGGTGGGAGGTTAATGTTTAGAGTGTTTAGTTACATGTGTTAAGTACGTTTAGCATAGGGTAGTTAGGCCAGTTGTGGGTATTGTATAGCTAGGATAGGTGAGGTTAGTATAGGTGTGTGACATAGTTTTAAGTTTTCTTTTAGACATAGTTAACAAAGTTTTAGGTATTCCTTTACGGCATGTGTCATATGCTTGGGGATCTGGGCCTTTGCAAGAGTGTACAGTGCCAAGTTTGTGTTGGCCTGTGTATTCCGTCCTGCATCCACATCCCACTCTTGACATGTTAATTCCCACTTCCAACTGAGCTGTCACATTGGCAGCTACAACAAAGCTACATCTCTATGCATCTGCCATCTCTTGTACCCACCACTCAAGGTGAATATGGTTTCCATGTATTGGACAGGTAGGTGTGATTTTTAAGCTGTCATCGTTTGGGTCCTGTGTTGGAATCTTGGGCACTGTGGGACGTCTGCCTGCAACCTGATGTTCATGTGAACCCTGATAAACTGAGTGGGTTCAATTTCTTATGACGTTAAGTATACAAAATTCATGCCTATGGGTTTAAATTGTACTCTCAGGTGACGTTATTGGCCAAACACTCTTACACAGCCATTCCTGCTGTATGTTGTGGTAGTGGCATGTATGTTTTGAGTCAAATGTCACATACACAAGGATTGTGCTGTAGTGCAATATTTACATAGTCCAGGTTTGTGAGTCCATTAGTGTGAAGCATTCCATTGTGAGGCAAGACAAGTGCAAGGTTGAGGGACATGTCACTGGACATGCTGCGATGGAGTGTCATTCAGTGCAGAGGAACATAAATTGCCAATTGGGTAGTGAGAGACAATTGCAGTCCATAGTGGTAAGGTTAACAGTGTGTCAGAGAAGAGTGCATGTCACCAACTGTAGCAAGACTGGCATGTTGTCGAGCACAGGACAAAGAAAAAACAGTGCCCATGTGGCATGGGGTGGTGCTACTGGGTACTCCTACGGGTGAAGGTGATCTGTTCCATGTCTTCATCCTTTGATGTGTGTGTTGTCTCCTCTGCCCTTGATGGTGGTGGTGGTGGGTTTAATGGGGCAACACACATTTCAGTGGTTGGAGAAGTGGACTCTGAATTCCTGGCAGCTGCCAACTGTGGAACTATTAAGGGCACAACTGCAGCAAGGAGGAACTGCTGGTTATTGAGTATGGCAGCAACATCCCTGTGGTAGGCAGCCATGTCTGCCCTGAGGGAGTCCAGCATGTCGGCATGCATGCAGCTGCAAGATTAGGAGGCCAGGTGTTGTGGCAACTCCCTCACAGCAGTGGTGATACTTGCATGGCTGTTGACTGTTCTGCAGATGTCATCATGCACATGAGTCTCCCCTCAAGGCTAGCTGCCATAGTTTGTATCCCCTGCACCTCCTTGGCCAGCTCCCGCTGTACTTCCACAACTGTCCTCTCAAAGGTGGTCCCAGTGCCATCAGAGTCCTCAGCTGTGTTGGAGCTGGCAGGTCGTACTATTGGGGTGGTGGGTGGATCCTCTGGAATGGCTGCTACATCTGTGCTCCTCCTTACAACTGAAGGTGGTGTCTGGAGAGTTCCCAGGACATCTTGGAGGGTTTCCTAGCTGATGGTTGTCAGCTTGTCATCAATGTCATCAGGGTAGTCCAGGACAACCAGATCCCCAGGAGAGCCATTGTCCTCTGCAATGAGATATTGTACAATTAGTGTGTCTTTGTTGTGATAGTTGCAATGTGACGTCACTGACTTCCTATTGGTGGAACAATGTAATCTGGGTTCCTGCTAACTGTTCCTGTCATTCATGTTTGCATTCTCTCAGGCCTATGCCCCACCTGCATGTCACATGTAGTATGGGCAGTTTAGGGAATAGCCTTCTTCACATCCTCTGGGTGTAGGTTCTGTCCAAATTGTGGCTTGCCACCCTCTTGTCCTAATCAACCCTCCCTCTGCTTCCATGTGCATGATGAGGCATTACAATGCTTGTTGGTGTGCTGATGCTACATGCACCACACATAACATTATGGCCCTGTCCCAGTCTATCATTTTTCACATACACCTATACAGTGCTGAGACCTAGCAAAATACCATGTATTGCATTGCCATGAAACGATACAGGTGTCACCATTGGTAGTTTCTCATGTTGATGTTTGCATATGTGTGCTATATTGCATTGCACTGATGGGCATGGCAGAGTTCCATTTCCTCTTATGACTGTGCAGGTGTGTTTGCCTAGCTACACACATATGTCCTCCACCTCAATGCAGTTGTCTTAGCACTAAGGTGGTCATTATGACCCTGGCAGAATTACAACCGCAGGGCCAAAACAATGGGAGCACCGCCAGCAGGCTGGCGGTGCCTCCCGGCGTATTATGACCGCGGCGGTAGCGCCGCAGTCGCAGCGCCGGGGCCGGCGGTTTACCGCCACAATCCGCCAGGGCAGCGCTGCCCAGGGGATTACGACTCCCCGACCGCCAGCCTTTTTCTGGCAGTCTGAACCGCCACGAAAAGGCTGGCGGTATGGGGAGTCGTGGGGCCCCTGGGGGCCCCTGCACTGCCCATGCCACTGGCATGGGCAGTACAGGGGTCCCCTGACAGGGCCCCATGCTGCTTTTCACTGTCTGCTGTGCAGACAGTGAAAAGCGCTACGGGTGCAACTGCACCCGTCGCACGGCCGCAACACCGCCGGCTCCATTTGGAGCCGGCTCCCATGTTGCGGCCCACATCCCCGCTGGGCCGGCGTGCGGAAACCAAGTTTCCGCCCGCCGGCCCAGCAGGGATGTCCAAATGGGCACCGCGGGAGTGCGGCCGCATTGGCGGCCGCACGGTGGTTACCGCCGCCCGCCGCGCCAATGTTGTAATGAGGCCCTAAGACACTGGAGATGTTGCATGGTGGCATTGCAGCAATTGTGACACGGGGTAGACCCTGGAATGGGCAGCATGGGTATGAGATTACAGCTGTGTACTTCATAATGTATGTGACAGTGTGTGATGTTTATTGAGTTTCTGGACATGAGCAGTTGATAGGAGTTGCACTTGGATAGGGATTGAAGGGGATTGATCACGTAGTCATACTGAACCCTCATTTTGAGTGTGTTTGTTCTATGGGCACCTAACTGCCATTTCCTAATTGACCAGCACACACAGCACAGGTAGCAGTGGCAAGTGTTTTCAATGGGAAATGCGGCTTGAGCCAATGGCCTGAGACTGTGCATTGTCCTCCAGTTTACATTCTGACAATACCAGCTGTCCTGTGACAGCAGCCCAATTTTACGTTCTACCCTACCCTCCTGGTCTGCTACAGCATTTCCAGCAGCCTTGGCCTAGCAGTGTACCCCCATGCAAAGGTTGTTGGTGTTGTGTTGTGCTGTGCCCCTGGATGCCCCTGCACAGCCCATGCACCCGTGCCGTGCCCCTTTGCCCTTTACACTGCCTGATTTGCAGGGCTGACATGCATTGTGTAGTAGGTATGTACCTCCCCATTCTTGCACCTGGCATTTTGATTTCCCTTGCAACTTACCCTGCATAAATGTTGTTTCCTGGAAGTCTACACTGTCCTGTTCTGCGATTCCTGTGACAATCTCCTCCGGGATGACGGCTGCAACCATCTCCTCCATGTCGTCCAGGGCCTCCTGCGGTGCTGGACTCCCACCTCCGGTCTGCAGAGCTGCCTTCCTGTTCTTTGCCATTTTCTCCTTTGTCCTGCGCTTGCAGTCATGTCAGCGTTTCTTGCACTCGGTGACAGTTCTCCTGACCTCTGCCACACTGTTAATCTTGTCTACAATTTGTTGCCAAATTGCCTCTCTCCTTTCAATTGGCAATTTAGAGGTGATAAATAATTGATGCTGGTGCTCCGTCACCTCTCTGACCAGTATTTCATGCACGTCTGCACTGAAACAACACTTCCTCTTCTTCTTGTCCCTCCTGTGGGTCTTGTCTGTGTCCTCCTGGCTGGTTCCTGGTAGATTGAGGTCTCCCTGGGGTCTCTCCTGGCTTCTGGCATCCGTTTTGGGTCTCCTTAGCACTGTTAACTGCGTTTGCGTCTCTTTTTGATGCTATTGCAGTGAAACATGGCACATATCCGTTTTGCGATGTTTTCCATGTCGCAAACCAGATTAGAGTCATTTTTCCTGGGTTAACGTCATTTTGCCTTATGACAAGGTGCAATGGTTAGCGTACATTTTTTTTTACTCCAACCTGTTCTTAGTGCCACCGTGCATCAAAGTATAAATTTGATGCACGGGTGGTGCTAAGAAATGGCGTTAGCCCGTGTTAAAATTTTTGATGCAAAACTGCGTTAGTGCAGTTTTGCGTCAAAAAGTATAAATTTGGCCCTTAGGCTGGTATGAAGAGGCATGAACATCGGATCAGAATCTTGGGTGAAGTCTCTTCTGGCAATAGAAACAATACAAGGCAACCCATCCATAACTTTTTAACAGGTGAGGTTTTGTGAGGAACTTCCACTTCCTCTATTATTCCATACTGGTCATTAACCTCCTATGGGCGACATTGCTGTTAAGGTATCCAGCAAAGGCACTTTGGTGGTAGAGTTGGTTGATACAGGACAAAGGGACTTTGTGATTTGAGCAGCAGTGAAGAAGACACATTGAACTCTGTGTGACGTAAGAGTCAATCAATCAGCAATTTGTATAGCGCTGCTTATCACCTATGGGGTCTCAAGGCACTGTCCTGGGGGTGCCAATCAGTCTAAGAGGCAGGTCTTGAGGTCCTTCTTGAACTGATTCAGCAAGGGGGCCTGCCTCAGGTGGATTAGCAGCGTGTTCCTGGTCTGCGCTGCGAGGTAGGAGAAGGATCTGCCTCCCACTGTGCTCTTCCTGATTCTAGGGGTGGCTGAGGGCAAGTTGAGAAGACCAGAGTTGTCTGGCAGGGTGTAGAAAGATAGGCAGTGGTTGAGGTAGGCATGTCCGATATTGTGCAGCGCCTTGTAGGTATGTGTCAGGAGCTTAAAGGTGATGCGTTTGTTGATGGGGAGTCAGTGCAGGTCTCTAAGGTGGGCAGAGATGTGCCTGTGGCGAGGGATGTCGAGGATGAGTCTGGCTGCTGCGTTCTGAATTCTCTGAAGTCTTGCTTGGAGTTTGTTCAGGATGTCGGCATGGAGAGCATTGTAGTAGTGAAGTTTGCTGCTGACAAGTGCATGGGTAACCATCCTTCTTGCCTCGTTGGGTATCCACTTGAAGATCTTCCGGAGGAGGTGAAGAGTGTGGAAGCATGACGGTGAGATGGCATTGACTTGGCAGGTCATGGAGAGCGTGGAGTCCAGGATGATGCCCAGGTTGCGTGCATGGTCGGTGGGTATGGCGGCGCTTCCAAGGGCAGCTGGCCACCAGGAGTCATCCCAGGCAGAGGGAGTGGGGACCAGGATGAGGATCTCTGTTGTGTCCAAGTTGAGCGTGAAGCAGCTGTTTTTCATCCAGTCAGCGACTGCTCTCATTCCATTGTGGAAGTTGTTCTTGGCTGTTCGTCAGTGAGGGAGTGAATTTGCTGTGTGTTGTCGGTGTAGGAGACTATGTTGAGGCTGTGTACATTTTTTACTTGGCCGGAGTCACAGCACTTTGATGAGGATACAAGAGTTAAAGGTCAATAAAAAAGAAATGTTATCCAAGGGTCTTGAAGGTCTGCTACTGTTTCCCGTGAATGCAAAGTGAGATATGAGGAATGGATGCACCATAGCTCCCCTCTAGATGCTGCCCAGGACCTTCTGCAATGTTCTCGGAGGAATCTCGTCAAGGATATGAGAGAAAGCAAATCTTGAGTTTCTCCTATAACTAACTAAGGTTGTTTAAGCCGTCTGGGCTGGCTTGAAATGCTTTCCCTACTTATGCTAGGGGTTTTGAATCAGAGTAGGTTCCTAGTTTTTTTATCTGGGTGACTGACGGCAGTTGCATGTTTTCTGCTACCCACTCACATTTTAACCTGGACTGTAACTGTAACTTGTGGGTGTCTGTTGATAAACAGTGTTTTCTACTAACTTGTGATATATCTAAATACAGTTATTCTTTATAGACTTGATGTTAAACTATTTACTCAGCTAATTGTTCAGTGGGTTGTAGTCATAAATTATGTTGGCTCTCTGTATCCTGATATTATGTGGTTTCTTGCTCAAAAACCTCGAGACAGTGAGCTTTTGATGAGAAACAACAGGTCATGAGACTCAGAAAATCAGTTTGCGGCTGTTTTCGAACAGGAAGGGGCAGGAGAAAAAACACTGATTTTTTTTAATCGCTCTACAGCATTCAATACTGCTGATCCTGTGATTTTTCTGCCAAGACTCCACAAGATCTTTGAAATGGATGTAGAATGAGTGAAAATGTTCTAGTTTGACAGGAAATAAATAAGCGAAGCACCCCTCTTCCGTGTCCTGTTTGATACATCAACCTAAGGAACTAATGTGTTATCCCAAGGTTCTGCATTTATTTTCCCCATTTCTTCCAATTCCTTTTCCAGCTCACTAATGACATTGATAACATTATATGAATATAATGTATGTTAAACATATTATAATTATGATAGCTAGAGAGTTGTGATATCGTTAAAATCACAAAAACTTGGCAGCATGCTTGCTAACAATTAAGAATCAAGCAAATGAATATATTCTAAAATTATCATCTGTAGGAAGCTGGGTTCTGGTTGCAGTACCCGCCCCCCTCTTTTTGCCTGTTTTTTAGATGCACCTTTGACTGAAGTGCACTGGGTTCCTGCTAGTAAGGTCCCCAATACTAGTGTTCCTTTCCTAAAACAAGACACCTGGTACCGAGTTACTATATTGGGCAGACGTGTCAAGAAGAATTTTCTTTTAGAAGGGATTGATTTTTGATATTTGATCCCCAGGTGACCGGGCCCTTCAGCCCCCCTGTAAAATGATACCCTGGCATCTAGGGCATGAGTACCGTGGAGGGCCTGCTCAGAGCTGCTGCACAACTTGTGTCACTCTGAGGGACCCAGCACCAACCTTATGCAGACTGCCATTGTAGGCTGCGTGACGAGGTGCTTCCAAAATTGAAAACACGATATGGCACACAACCTGCCATGTCCCCCAACACTGCATATATTATATATGTAAGTCATCCCTTTACCAGGCCTTACAGCCCTAAGGAAGGGTGCATTATATTACATGTGATGGCATATCTGCACAAGCGGATATGCCCTTGCTATGTCTTTGTTAGATCTCAGACAGAGTAAGTGACCACGGAAGCCTTTTTAAATACATGTGCTGGACACTGGTCACTACGAGTTTCCCAGCTACTTGATAGCTTCTCTGAACCCAGGGATGTTTGGTATCAAACATCTCAGATTACTAAACCCTTACTAATTCCAGTGAGGGGTTTGTTAATAAATGCACCCAGAGGGCATCTTAGAGGTGCCCCCTGAAAGCCTACCAGCTACTAGTGTGTTAACTGTCTGGTCCTGACCAGTTCAGCCACCTTAGCCACATTTCTGACCACCCAAGTTGAGACCCAGTGCTCTCAGGGCCCAGAGACAAAAGCCTGCACTGGGCGGGGGTGCTGACACCTCCTCCAGGCTGGAAGGACATTCCAGTGTGGTAAGCTTCAAAGGCCTGGCCGTCTTTTAAATGCGACCTAGGTCTCTCCAAATGGCAGAGACGGCTGACCCCCCCCGTCCTGATCCCACTTTTGGCGGCAGAACAGGTGGGAAAATTAGGCAGATTAGGAGGTGTGCCCACTTCAGGCCAGTCCCACCCCTAAGATGGATGAGCTGAAGTGGACACTACTTTTTAAATTCCTCCATCTTGGCTTGTAAGGAATTAGGCCACTAGGGTCAGGGTGATGCCCACTTCCCAACAGAAGTGGCCATAGAAAGGGCGTACTCACCCTAAAGGAGGTCAGCCAGCCCATTGGCTATCACATGGCACTCCCTGTAACACCCCTAAATTGAGTATTTAGATGGCACCCCTAAACCCTAGAACTCAGATCCTGACGACCTAAGAAGAAAAGGACAAAGAAGAGACGCACCAGCAGAAGAGGAGAAGAAGGAGCAGCTGATCTGGAACCAACCCCGCTAGCGTGTCTACACTCCTTGATGGACTCTGCACCAAAAGATGCCTGTCCTGCAGCTGAACATCCAGAAACCTGGGAGGACTGCCTACCTTAAAAAAAAGACTAAAGTCTTCCATGAGCAGGGGACCTGCTCTCAAACCAACTCCTAGGAAAAGACCCTGGGACCTTCAGAACCACAAAGACCCGATACCTGAAAACACTAATGCACCTGCAGTCACCGACCTGAGTGCGAGTGGACCTCCGGTGCCAGCAAGGTCAGCCAGCTGCGCAGAGTCCCAGTCTATTGTGGTTTCACCCCACCTGGACTCCTTGAAGTCAGCTGCCGCCTCTGCACGCAGGCCCCCACTCCCACAGCTTCTGTGGTGAGAGAAATCCCACACCCAAGGCCGCTGTTCCGAGTTGAAGTGAACTCTTGGTGTCAATGACATTCCCCAGGTCTCCTGAGTTCAAGTCCACTATGGAGGCCCCCCTCCTAGGCTCCCCAATGATGCCTGCAGCCTCAGACCAAAGGACCCCCCAGCCCGAGTGCTCCTGGAGAAGGAAACCTGAAGCCAAAGGACACCCCTGCATCCATTGGCCCTTAGAGAAGTGGACTAAAGGACCAACTACGTCCTCCAGCACCCCATGTTTGTCACCTGCCTGTTGGTTGCCCCCAACTGGCACTCCAGCTGGAGCCTGCAGCCTGATTCCATGGAGACCAATCCCCCTTAAAATACATTGGGCACCCAACATGTACTGCACCTCTGCACCCGGCCGGCCCAGTGCTGCCCGGAGTGACCTGTTGGTGTGGTCATGACCCTTGCCCAGTACTTATCATACGTCTGCACGATTGGTCCTGTGAGTCGTCAATATGTACTTGTTTGCTGACTGTGTTTTCCTCCCATAGGTTAACATTGAAGAACTATGAAATTGCACTGTCGATTTTTCAAACTGCTTGAAAATGTACTTACCTTATAAAGAAGTTTTTGGGTTTAAAGTACATATAAAAAGAAGAGTTATCTTACTAAATTGGTGTTAGATTTAGTCTTTGAGTGTGTCTCATTTATTGCCTCTGTGAGTACAACAAATGCTCAGAACTGCCCTCTGATAAGCCTAACTGCTCGCCCACACTACCACAATATAGAGCATAAGTCCTATCTACTTTTGCCTCTGCAAACCAACTGGGAATACACCGGACTCACTGCATGGTGTACTTCTTTTTAGTGCACCATACAGAGAGCCAGCTTCTTACATCACCCAACAAAAATGAGATAACTGTGGGCAACTCACTAGGGGCGTAGCTTCAGGGGCTGGAGGCCTGAATCAGGTCTGCTTTTTCTGTGTTGGTTTTCATAAACACTGAGAATAAAAGACTAACAGTGATCTTTGCTGTAAAATGGGAGAGAGAGCAGAGTTAGAGATAGCCAACTAGTGGCTGGATTTTAAAATGTGAAAGCAGATAACATGGATTCAGTACCAGCTTCACTGCTTCTCCAAATTGTATGATTCTAGGCAAATGTTATCTTTTACAGAACCTCTTTTTTCTTCAATGTCACGTAGGAGAGTACATTTAAGTGCTTGAGTTCAGGATGTGCGCTGCACAAGCACCTTTTGTGTTTGACCTAAACTATAATGTTCCATCTATTGTAGGAATTTGGGTGACGTTTAGGGTTTACATGAATATTAGATGCCTCTTAGTTCACTAGTGGCATTGTTGTTGGGTGGGGGAGCAAAAATGTTTTTAAGTTCATGTTTAAAAAGTAGATGCAGTTATAAAATCGGATGTACTAAGGTGAAGAGTTTCCGCATGTTAAAGAAGTTCATTTCTTTTTTTTAATTTTGAAGATACTTCATTATATTGTTACATTATGTTTGCTGCACTATGTACAGGTTAAATGTTTTCATGGTTCAACGTTTGCAGGGACACTCCAAGAGTCCAAGCCAGGCCCATCCCTTAGCTCGGCTCTGACTCAGAACTCCTTATTAAATTGCTGGTGCACTCTCCTCTGTTAGCGACTTGAGTTTAGTGCATGAGGGTGTCCGTCTCATGATGAAATGAGTTATAAAAGGTTAATGACTGGAAACAGGGAGTCCTACCTAAAGTCACCGATTTTACAACTGTACAATCAAGGCTTCTCATAGTTCAGACAAGGAAGAATGCATGCAGTGCAAATACATTTAAAATAAGTGATCCCATGGCAGGGACTCCGCCTCATTGTGTTACATTTGACTGTAGTCATGAGTTCCCAGGGAGAAGTACCTGGCCCAAGTGGGACAGGCAGGGACATAGCTTCATGGGGGCGTTTGGGGTGTGACACCAAACAAATGCATTCTTGGCTTAGTATTTGGGTCTGGGGGAGGGTCAGAGGGATCTGCTATGTTTGTGTCAGTTTTCTTTGTCATTCTTATTTCACGAAGAGGTTTTAACATAACTTGTTAATTTTTTGGATCCAAAAACCTAAATATGTGGTGTTTGGTTTACCACAAAAGTAGTACATCTGCACATATAAAAGTACTCCTTGAATGGTACAAATGTACTACTTTTTGGAATTCACAAACATTCCCTTATCCCGTAAGAAAAAAGTGAAACACCTTGACCTTTTGTTGAACTCCGATCTATCACTGTTTCATCAAAAAGTACAAAGTTTCACATAGTAATTTTTGAAAATTAAATATTCTAAAAACATTCCTAGGATATCTGTGGGTTTGCGCAAAAGTTGAAGCCATGCAGTACTAATACAGTGAACGCTCGACTATGCCAAAAAACCATATATGGGCACCAAAAGGCTACTGGTTCCATGGAATCCAGTGACAAGTCAACTTTCGGGGCCCAAAAGGTAACCTAGAACCCCTGCATTGAACTGTCTACATGTACAAGAGAATGAAGAAAAAGACCTTGTGTGTCACATTGAAGACACTTCCTGCCAATTGTCCTGGTTGTGTGAAAAGAAGAATATATTGACATAAATCCAAACCAGAGCTGCTGACCCCCATGTAAGAAAAACAAATTGTGGGAAGAGCATTTAGAGGGCACATGACAAAAATGAAGAATGAGCTTCCGGACTGGTTCATACCACCTACTCTCTTTTTTAGTATAAATCACCCCTCATGCAATACTACTTATAAAACTACAGGCATGTGGGAGAGGTAAACGACCCCAAACATTTTTAACAGCTCCAAGAGACTAACTGAAGGTTTAAATGTGCTTTCCTAAAACCTATGGATGGCGTGCTTTTTGGTAGGGTTCAGACAAAGGTGGAAGCAGAAAACAGAAATGTACGCCTTGAAAAAATGATTTCACTTCCTGCTGGAGAGGCTAAAAAGGGCCGATATTAACTCGAGAGTCAGCGGCATACCACCGTTTCTCTGGAGGTAACCACACCATACAGATGACACGGAATGCGATAACGCCAAAATGATACCCAAACAATTCTCAATCATACAACATGAAAAAAAAAAATCTGTTCAGGTTATGTTTTTTACCCTGTTTTAAAATAGCAGGCATCTTGCTTTTGATTAAAACATTAGCCAAGAAAAAGAAAACAAAACAAAAAACAAGCGAACACATTATTAAACTAAACCCACTGTGATCACTGTTAACAGTTGCATTAAGGACATGACCATATCATAAAACATCAATAACACTTCCAAAAGAACCAATGTAACCATTTGAAAGTAGGTCAGATGAATGTAATTTCCAGTCCGAGAGCGCTGGGGGCTACTCCCACCAGCTACTAATGTATTGCTTCGTGTGTCTTAATGGCATTTTCAATTGTTTGCGGTTTTAACCACGTCTCACGGCTTCTCCTATTAAGTGGACTGGTACAAAGAGCCATCTCCATCTTCTTACTTTTTTTTGCTTTATTGCAGACAGAAGGCGATAGCAGGACGGAGAAATACAGAATATTTGTTTCTATAGACCTGAAGAACGGCTGAGGAATGTATTGGTGAGAAATCGCATATTCAGCACTTTGCCCTCAAAATGTAAAATCCAGGTTTGTACTCAATCTGAAGATGAAGAAAGTAGGGATTTATTTCAGGGGCGTATATTTTGCTCAGACATTAAACACTCACTTTAACCTGATAGAACCTGCTTGTCCGCGTACTCCACTGCTGCAGTTGTGATTGACGGTGTTCAGGAAGGAGTAGCTGTTGACACCTCCTTGAGTGTAGCAGGAGTTCCCATCTGTCCTTTCTAGGGGTGAGGGACCCACAGATGGATAGGAGACATGAGTTATTTACTTTGGGATGTGACAACGTCTGCGGTAGTGTTTATGAGATGGTTCATTGTCGGCATGCACAGGATCTATAATGCATTAGAATGTGTAGGTTGCATCTCACTGTAAACTGCAATAATAATGTTTTTATAACACCAATTGCCACAGTTTACCCATTTCTAAGCGCTGTGAATAAGAGTTGTCATCTATCATGGGATCTTCACTAATATTGATCAACGCTGAACAGTCCCATCCACCTACGGTATCCAGACACAGTTTCAGAACACAGAGAAAAACATCTCTTAATAAAAAAACAAAAAGATGCGTATTTAACATATTGAATTTAATGTCTTATAAAACAGCTTTGTAACACAAAATATTTAAAATCTGAAAAAAAAATGAAAATGTTTTTTTAACTACAAATGGTACTTTTTGGAATCACATACCTTTCAATGTTTTTCTTTCGTGAAGAAGTGTACATGAAGGCAAATTGCCCCCATCCTTACTTAGGGAAAAATTGACATTTTAAGCCTGGCCCATGGCATCCACATGGCGTCACAGTGACAGTAAGTTTACCTCTTCTTTTTTCTGACATTGTGTGAATTTTAGAACTCATTTTTTTCACCCAGTTATTTTCATGAAGCTGTTCTTGTGTTTTTCTTGATATTTTTTACCTTCCACACTGACGCAAAACCAACCCACCAGAAGATTCTACCTCGGATTGCTTAAGCTGTAGCTTTTGGAGAACTCAATACCAGATAGTCGGGGAACCAGAGTGCTTCAGCACGAAAAGATGCAAGTGCTACTTATTTTTTTTTGTCCAGAAAATCTGACTCAGCTTCTTAAATTCTATTAAATAATCTTTCCCTATGCCACAAAGGAATGATTAAGAAGGTTTCAGATTCTCCAAAGTCCAGGCATCTCACGCGTTTGGCGTTGAGTGGGTTTAAAATGGATTGCTAACAAATGTGGTCCCTGTGCTATACAAAAAACTGTATTTGATCGCATGAAGCCCCATGAGGCCACACATTTCCAAAGAAGACCGGTGGTTGGAGGAGATCTGAGAATTACTAGCAGTTATTATGTCTTAGGATGTGGCCTCCCCTTGGCATCAGATGTCTTCAGTTTCCTCTTAATTTACAGGAAACCAAAGTCATTTATTTGATTTCTGAAACCCTGTACTCCCATGCCCTCTGAAGATGTAGTTTCTCAGGTTGATTGAACGATATGTGAATTTCCAGTCAGGTGTGGGCGTCTGTATCAGTTTTCAACCATGATCAGCAGCTTTCACATAGCCTTGTGTCCCCCTGAACCTGTCAAGCACTCATTTAAACCAAAACTTTCTCCTCCTCCCCCCACTCACCACTGAGCAGTGGGAACAAAAGAAGTGATTAAAACCCATAGATACCCAAAGGCTCTGGAATAATCTATCACAGAAAAAACATTCATAGTTCAAAACTGTTATCAGTTCTGCTCAAGAGAACGTTTCCCTTGATAAAGTAGATATTGGCTCACAGATAGGTAATCTCCAAATATCTTTGTTCTAATTGAAGGGGAGACGAATAGTTTGGAGTATCATTCTGCTCTAGTGATCACTGTCACATGAGGTGGGCGCTCACGAGAGTTATTTATTTGATGACCACCACACCTCTGAGCCCAACTGCACTTCCCATCACCCCAACATTCTATATTGCATACTGAGTTAGTGCATGAAGGTTATCGCTCACAAATACACCCAATAGGTGGGAAGGGGAAGGAGATGGTGATAAAGATAGGGACATAACCAACATTATCGAACACCGCAGAGAATAAAAGTATTAGTCCATAAAACAATCTTTGAACCTGGTTGGCAAACCTGTATTTAAAATCTTAAACTATCCCGCTTACCACTGTTAATAGCATATATTCTCATTCTTTTTCATCAACATTTATGCAACACTGTTCTACACACATCATCCCACTTGCCACTGTTATTGTATTGATTCTATTTTTCTCAAACTTTCGAACTGCGAGGATGGAGCTTAGTCACCGCCAACCTAGCATGCAACAGCTTCAGTTGGATTCTCCCAGTTACGTTATGTAGATTAGTACAATAGGCCCATCAACATTTTCTCAGTGCTTCCTTCATTCGTAGGCTGCCTTTGAGTACCAACCTTATGGCGTCTTTTATCAATCTGTTAGCTCATTCATCTAGTTTGTTTCTCTACAGGTGCTATGGTGGTGCTTAAACCTGGGCAATAGCATTCTCTTTCGAGATTTCAGAAACTTCAGATGATAAAACTGTACACTATGTAATTGACAATTCAGATGGGAAACCATTCCCTTGAAAACACTTATTTTAAAAATTCAAGTTCCTTCTTAGATGTGGGGTGTTCTAGGACTTTGATTCAATCAATGTACTGTAATAATCTACCATAACTACAGTAAAACACATGGAAAATCACAGTTTATTCAGTGGTCTGATTAAATCTCTCCCAGGTCTCTACAATGGAACGTCAGGTAAATCTATTGGTATGATGTGGCTGGTTTGAAACTGCTAGTGTCTTAGAAGTTCTGCCAGGTCCAGGTATCCCCTTATTAGTGATGTGTAGGCAGTTTCTGGAAGCCAGGCTCTCTAGAGGTAGCTGTGGATGAGCAGCCAAGACTTATCTAGGAGACATGCAAAGCTTATGCAATACCACTGTAGTCACACAGCACTCACACCCATGAAAGAACTACACAGTGTTACAAAAATAAAGGTACTTTATTTTAGTCACACAAGTACTAAAATACTAGATAGGCAACTCTCCAATAGGAGGTAAATAAACACACTATGGGGGTCATTCTGACCCTGGCGGTCATGGACCGCCAGGGCCAACGACCGCGGAAGCACCGCCAACAGGCTGGCGGTGCTTCCATGGGCATTCTGACAGCGGCGGTACAGCCGCGGTCAGAAACGGGAAACCGGCGGTGTCCCGCCGGTTTCCCGCTGCCCCAGGGAACCCTCCACGGCGGCGCTGCAAGCAGCGCCGCCATGGGGATTCTGACCCCCTTCCCGCCAGCCTGGTTCTGGCGGTTTTCAACGCCAGAACCTGGCAGGCGGGAATGGGTGTCGTGGGGCCCCTGGGGGCCCCTGCAGTGCCCATGCCATCGGCATGGGCACTGCAGGGGCCCCCTAACAGGGCCCCACATTGATTTTCAGTGTCTGCTTGGCAGACACTGAAAATCGCGACGGGTGCAACTGCACCCGTCGCACACCAGCAACTCCGCCGGCTCCATTCGGAGCCGGCATCCTCGTTGCTGGTGCTTTCCCGCTGGGCGGGCGGGCGGGCGGCCTTTTGGCGGTCGCCCGCCAGCCCAGCGGGAAAGCCAGAATGACCGCCGCGGTCTTTTGACTGCGGGGCGGTCTTCTGGCGGCAGAACTTTGGCGGGCGGCCTCCGCCACCCGCCAAAGTTGGAATGACACCCTATATATGTACAATAACAATCAGGAATAGGCATAAAAAGCAATAGAAAACAGTGAAAAGCAATGGGCAATACTGAAGGCCGAGGGGGGAGACCACACTATACACTAAGAAAGTGAAATGCAAAGGTCGGTTCCCCACCCATGGAAGTGGAATCGGTAGAGGGGAGCTAGAGGTACTAGGAAACTCCAAAGGTAAGTACTAGAGTGCCCCTCAGTGATCAGGAGAAAAGAGGTAAGTTACTGGTTCTACCCAAACCAACCCACAGGACTTCAGAGAAGGATATTGCAAGACCCAGACAAGATTGCAAGAAACCAAAGGTGGATCGTGGAAGAGGAAGGTCTGGAAAACAAGGGAACTAGGTCCAGTTCCAGTTGGAGTGTCGGGTGGTGGCAGGAGCCACTACCCACCCGTCTGTGGATGCAGTAGTTGGTTGACGGGGAGACGAAGATGGTCAGCAATGCAGCACTGGAGCAGATGAAGAGTTCCTGGGTGATGGAGTCAATGTCCCACATCGGATGAAGGATTGCAGTCAGTCTGTGGTGTGGGAAAACCACAAACAAGCCTTGGGAAAGGCAAATGTCAAGGAAAAATTGAGCTGCCAGAGACCAGCAAGGTCCAAAGGAGACTCAACCCCTGGGGTAATCATAGGGAACCCTCAGCAGGCAATGCAGAAAGTCCAAAGGAGAAGAGGCAGCCCCCACAAAAAACCCACAGGCAAGGAGCCCAGGAGTCGCAGGGAGGCCCACACAGCATACCTGAGGAGAGGTCCCACATCATAGGAGAGCCATGCAGAGGGCTGTGCATCACAGGGAAGAGTGCTGCAGGCTTGGGCTACACAGAGCCTGAAGATCCCTTGGAGGAGATGCCAACAAGCCTTAGTAGCTGCAAGAGACATGGTGCATGGGGGTACTGTCCTGTGTGGGAAGGCAAGGGCTTACCTTCACCATAGTTGGATAGCTGGCAGAGAGGACCAAAGGGACCATTCCAGATCACCACCCGTGATGCAAGATCCACACAGTTCAGGATGAGAGGAGAGCCACACAGCAAGTCATCATTGCAGTTGGTGCCTGAGGATGCAGGGAAGTGACTCCTTCACTCCAAGGGAGATTCCTTCTTGCTTCTTGTGCAGACTGAAGACTTGCTGCCCTCAGAGGATGCACAGCTGCGGAAATGTTGCAGTTGCTGGAAGGAGCCAGAGAAACAAAGTTGCAGAGCAGAATTGTCACTGCAGTTGCAGGTTGTAGGCTCCTGTGGAGTCCAGTTGCAGTTCTAGTGGCCAGAAGTCAAAGTAAACGTTGCAGAGGATTCCTGCTGGAGTCTTGCATGTCAAATCTGAGGACCCACCCAAGAGGGAGACCCTAAATAGCCCTGGAAGGGGGATTGGTCACCTAGCCTGGTGATCACCTATCAAGAGGGGGCTCTGACGTCACCTGCCTGACCTGGCCACTCAGATGCTCCCAGAGGCCTCTTCCCACCTAGGATTCAAGATGGCAGAATCAAGGGGCCATCTGGAGGAGCTCTGGGTACCACCTCTGGGGTGGGTATGGTCAGGGGAGTGTTCACTCCCCTTTCCATTGTCCAGTTTCACACCAGAGCAGGGTCTGGAGGTACCTTAACCGGTGCCAACTGGTTTATGCAAGAAGGACATCAAATGTGCACTTCAAAGCATACCAGTGGCTTGGGAAGGCTACCCCTCCCAAGCCATTTAACATCTATTTCCAAAGGGAGAGGGTGTTGCCTCCCTCTCCCAAAGGAAATCATTTGTTCTGCCTTCCTGGGCTTGAGCTGTTCAAGCATCAGGAGGGCAGAAACCCATCTGAAGGGTGGCAGCAGTTTGGGCTGCCCTGAACACCCCAGAAAGTTGGTAGGAGCAATGCTGGGGGTCCTCTAAGGAGCTCCCAGAGTTAATGGAATCATTCATCCAATACTGGCAGTAGTATTTGCGTATGATTCTGACATGTTTGATGCCAAACATTCCCAGGTTTGGCATTACCCTTATGTAGCTGGACATAGGGAGTGACCTATGTCCAGTACACGTGTAAAATGACGTCCCCGCACTCACGAAGTCCAGGAAAATGGAGCTGGAGTTTGTGGGGGCACCTCTGCTCATGCAGGGGTGCCCTCACACACAGGTACCTGAATCCTGCCTTCTGGGCCAGGAGGGCCTACCACAGGGGTGACCTGGTGCAGTGACCTGTAGTGAGAAAGGGTGCATGCACCCTTTCACGTAGGCTGCAAAGGCAGGCCCGCAGATACACTTTTCATGGGCTCCCCATGGGTAGCATAATACTTGCTGCTGCCCATGGGGGACCCCGGGTGCCCCAGTGCCTTGGGTACCTGGTTACCATATACTAGGGACTTGTAAGGGGGCACCGTATGCGAAATGTGGGGTGTTTGTGATCCAAGCAACCAAGATTAAAAGGAGAGAGCACAGTCAATGGGGTCTGTGTTTAGCAGGATCCCGGTGAACACAGTCAAAACATACTAACAACAAGCAAAAAGTGGAGGTAACCATGCCATAAAGAGGGTACTTTCCAACACTTATGCCGTGGGGAGCTGTGCAATAATTATCACACATATTAAAGTGTTAGGATTTCATCATGTCCGGTAATTAACGTTCCTTACATCGCCTGCAAAATTAGGTAAACCTTGGATCTTTGCCCTACTTGCTTGCTGCACCAAAATCCACATCTCTGTATTTTGAGATTTTACTTGCTGATATTTATCCGGGATTGCAGATTTTCTCACACAGTGGTCTGACAAAATTCCCACAATGTATAATTCCGATATGTGAAGTACCAGATGTTGCCACACATATCTAAATTATACAGGCACCCGCAATGAGGCCATTAATCTTTTTTCTGCTGGTCATCCTGACATGACCTTCATGTGTAAAGACAAATAATTGTGGTCTTAGTTCTGTTGGCAATACCGAACCCTCATACTCTATAATGCAAGTCCCTCTTTTATGTATCAATATGATAGCAAATTGACTTCTAGCCCTCTTTCTTTTGACCATCCGCCCCTAGTGCTGACCTAAAAATATTACTTGTAAATGCCCTTTGTGAATTCCAAAAGTTGCAAAGTTCGACATTTGGTCTAAGTTTAGACCAAACATCTAAGTTTACCTTTGCGAATCGGGGCACAAGCTTGTGCATTTCTATAACTTGCTGTGGGCCTGGATGAGCCTCTCCCAAGGACATGGAAGGCTGTTTTACTGAACATGTATTTTAAAATGAGCTAGGCATTTCCACCTCAACTTTACGGTGGCCTCCCACACTGTGCTTGCGTAGGCTGAAGCAGCAGTGCACCAGCTCATGATGCAGTATTAGCTTGATTCTGGGGATACTGCCAACATGAAGATTTTTACTTTTCCTCCCTCTGATTTGCCAATGCTGAGACACTTCATGCCCTTTGACCCCTCCCCACCCCATTCGTACCACATTGACAATGGCTGAGGGCCAAGTGAAGGGACAAGGAGTGGGAATTCCCTTCCCTTATCTCGCTCTTAGCACATCAACCAGGAGCGGCTTGTCCACAATGGCGGAGGAGCATCACCCCCCCTGGCCAAGAGCCAGGAGATGAAAAATAAAACAATAGTTTAATATCATTTTATTTTTCATCTGCTGGCTCAGCCAGTAGTGCAGGGAGGAGCGGGTGGGGCTGGGTCATGGGAGGTGGAAGAGGGGAGGAGGAGAAAGTGCACCTACGTGCACATGTGTGTTTAGCCGTCTGTTTTAGGCCGGCCAAACACACATGTGAACTTTGTTTTAGGCTGGCCAAACACACAGACGCACTTCGGTTTCTCCAGCTAAGCTGTGTACAAAGCCGGGCTAGAGAAACTGCACAGACCCCAGGGTTATGTCTGAGCGGCAGTCCGAGCCGCTGAGACCAATCCTGGCTCTGCTTTAATGCTAGGTTTAGCATGAAAGCAGCTCTAGGATTGCTTGGGAGCCTGTGCTAGTGTCACAGTGAATGCGGGGACACCAGAAGAAGAGCGTGAGGCGGCGAGCTGCAGTGATGAGAAAAGTAAGTGTTTTTTTTTGTAAAAGGTTGTTTCACCCATCTCTGTCATCCCCCACCCCCTCTTGGCATTAGCAGCAGGCGCTTCTGACATCAACACCCTCCTGTTTTGGTGTTAAGAGGCTAGCAGTGGGACAAGGGGAGAACTAAGAAAATCTCAAGGCCTCTCAGAACCACCTTTTGTTCATAGCACTTACTTCCTGCTACGTGTGAGCGAGGAATCACAGCTAATACCCTTGGTGACCCTGAACGACGTGCATGCTTTAGCTTCCTGTATACTGTGCAGGATTTTTCTATTTGAATGTGTCTTGATCTCAGTGAGGTCATTGTCACTCTGTTCACCAGCTGTTTGACAAAGCAGACAGCCAATCTTCGTGAAGAGACGGGGGCCATGCTCTAGTGGAGGATCACATAGCACTTTTTGAGTGAAGTAATGGAACCTACAATACTCCTCTGCTGACTTGCTTCACATTTCACGTAGATCAAATATTGGGAAATGTGCCCCATTCACACACGGTACAATGTATTCCATCCGTTCAATGTCAGACGGGGCACAATGCAGATACTAAGCACATCTCTTTCACACAGGACAAAGCTTGGGAAACAGATATTCTTTCATGTAGAAAAAAGACGAAAGATTTCCATTCCTGCTAATATTTAATTTCCTGTTGGCCGTACACACACACCTAACGTGGCTGCCACCATGCAGTCCCTTGACCACAAGGATACTGCTAACATATAAAGCAGCTGTAGACGTAGGGCAACAAGCGGATCCTCTGCCTGACCTGCTCTGAGGAAGTGACTGTCACGGCTCATTGTTGGGAGGGATTCCACCCTCACCACTGACAGGTGAACAGACATTGCTTGCTACTTGTAGACAGGGAAGATATAACTGCCTTTCAATATATTTCCCCTGGATCCACATTCTCATTAGGAAAAGTTCAAAAATGCATATATTTTAATACCTAATACAGAATGCATAAGGACACTTGCCAATTATTTAATTTGATCCGTTGAATTCCGGTTTTCGGCACCAGAACTTAATTGTCAACACTGGGGCTTGTGATGTTTTGCCATAAGGTGGCACTGTCTGGATAATTTACGGATGACCACAACAACAATTAATTATTAATTCAATATCCATTAAAAATGATTATTACCTGCCACCCAAGCCATTGGTATAGCTTTGGGGGTCTGCAATAGTCTGCACTGTCTCACTTGTAGGAGTGTGACGTTAGTAGTTGTGGTGCTACTATCAGTGGCAGCATGGCAGGGGCAATGTGTGGTGCAAGCTGCAGTGGCCTCCTGGCGAGAGCCCTGGCACCTATTTGTTTACAAATTAAGCACTGCCTACCATTCCTTATTCACTCTGACCTAAAAATTCTCCAGACTTGCGTCTCCATCCCCACACATTTCCAATCGTACATACATGGAGCTTACCCTCACCTCCCTTCTGCCTCTTAATATAGACATTGTCTTTGAAGACAAACGCTAAGTTATTGTCTTTTTTACTTCCTCTGTATTGGAACGGAAGTGTGCCCTGCATGAGGGACAGTCGTGGCCACTGGGTAACTATGAGGATCTGGTATCTTGATACTTGGATTTTTGGCCCGAGTTCACACTAATCTAAAATAGATATCTAAATGACAGAAGATTTCCAAAAAAACACTTCACATGAAAAACATTATGGTTACAATTTAAAACTTAAAACTCCATGAAATGCGCTACACAACGTTTAGCTATACAATTAAAACATCTTCCGTTTGTCCTGCTCATGACTTCGCGCATGAGGTGAAACATAACAGTAAATGAAACCTCTGTGATCAGAAACATCTTAGATACAGTTATTGTTGACTGATCAAAATAAAGAAATGCTTCTTCTGACACCTATGTAACAAGGAATGGAGAAGTAAGCCTGCAGTGTCACTGGTTGTTACTCTGGGCCATAATTACCATTGAAAAGCGCGGGAATTTGCACGACACAAACGGAAGCATAAATTAAATGTACACAAAGCTACTTTGTGCCGATAGAAGACGCGACTGCAGCACTAAAAACGTCTTGTATCAGGGACGCTAGTCCCTTAATATTGCATGCAAAGATGATGTAAAAGGGCGTAAACACCTCAAACATCTCTAGTAATCAACTTAAAGCCATATGTAGAATATTGTGTGATATTCTCACGCGTTACACATTATCTTCACAAAATTATTTATTTTTTCAAATTTGATCCTCTGCTAGATGTCATCTCCTAGAAATCTGTGTTAGTGAGTATGCCTCGTGTGCACATCTCACGCAACGCAAAACTGGCTTACCTTTGGCCATTGCACAACTTTAGCAAAAAAAGACGGTGCAGATGTGTTTTTTTACTGTTCATACAGTGCAACCCTGTGGATTTTTATGCAGATGACTTTTAATAAATGTGGTCCTCTGTGCTCTCACTGGAGATTTATAAAAAGAAGAAAGGCTTCTATGCCATCACAATGGCAGTCAATACCTGTTATCATAGTTATTCTATGTGAAGAATACCGCAAAGATCATTTCAAAGTTATAATCGCCATATTCAATGAGAGGACTGTTTAGTGAAATTAAGATTAGATTAGCTAACATACAATGGCATGTTCAAGATACATAATGGAATTTGTGAGCTATGTTAGCAACGATAAAATATATGAAATAATTAAATGAATGAAATAATATACAAGGACATCTTTGCCATATGACCGCACCACGTGTGTCCTTAAGGCACCTTGGGAATAAGAGGGCTTTTTTGCATAGCAAACCATTGAAGATTATGTAATGGCCCTTCTTTACTCTGGACCTTCATTACCCTTTAACATCTGGATAGACATTTGGTTGTTAACGACCAGGTATGCTCCACTGCGAGGCAAGGTGAATGCTAGAGAGTCATGGTGTGACTACAAGACAAAGTCATTGTGTGCTCTGTGGTATCATGCCTATGGTGCCCAGTGCTCTTCAGAGCGTAGGGCAGGGGCAGCATTTTCCCATGCCCTTCCCACCAAGGTAATGAATAGGTATATAAACGATGCACAGAATTTCCTAACGATGACTGCTGCAGCATGTTTATCATCAGCCTTTTTATATACTAACTTTGCGAGTCTTTACAAAACATGTTGATATGTGCCATTTGGATGTTGTAAAATGATTTGCATGCATAACCCTCAATAATATTCCATCATGTTGGCAGGCTGCATTTCGCTAATGAAAATGGTCATACTTCCCAAACTACTTATTTCTCAATATACCGTTCCCACCAACTAAGCATTTCTTTAAACTGTTAAAAACACAAATAATTAGACTGGCATGGGCTGGGAAGCAGCCACAATTGAAGTGGGAGATTCTTGTTCAATCCTTTGCCAATGGGGGCTTTGAGGCCGCTGGCCTAGAGCTCTACTGGGACTGTGCACAAGCCCACTTTGTGCATTACTGGTGCAAATCACCCCCTTACATGGCGCATCCAGCGATAGAGCGGGGTTACATGGCCCGACCCCCACTCAGCATACCTAAGGCCAGACATGACAATCACTTCTCCCCGAGACTCTACAGTGGCCTGCACGCAAAGAGCCTAGAAAAAAGATTTCTAATCAGGCAGGGAGGGGCCTATTATACTCTCCAGACATGCCACTGTTGAACCAAGGAGCGATCTCAGTCACATGCGAAACAGCAGGCACGACATTTCTAACGAAGTTAAACATGCTCACATGGGAGCATCCATACAAAGCTGCCGATTTTCGGGAAAGAGAGGAGCTCCCAAACTGTATGTTGCAATCTCCACTGGATAATTTCTTGTACATGCACCTTAAGCACAGCATCAGAGACATTACATCGACCTTCCCACTGGAACCACCCAAGGTGAACACGGTTCATACATTGCTGCAAGCAAACTCGCCAAGGCACTTGGTTGCAACACTCTACAACTGCATGCAGCAAGAACAACCGTTGATAGGTGGGGGTGCATGGGAGGATTGGGAAGAGGAGCTACAGCTGCCTCTTTCAGACCAGCAATGGGTCTATTGCTGTCAACAGACCGGTAAGATCACAGCTAGCAGCCGGCTGAGAATTATACACTATAAATTCTTACACAAATTATGCTACATACCCAGAAAACTCCATAAATATGATCTAAGGCCAGATGCAAATTGCGCAATGTACGGGGTGGAGAATGCGGTTTTCCTACATTTGGCCTGTCTGTGCCCACCGGTACTGCAATACTGGAAAGAAGTCGAGAAGGCAATTTCCCACATGACATCCACGTCAATAACGCTTACACCACAGATAGCACTACTGGGATATACAGAGGAGCTGGAGGGCGCACACCGTAGATATACGGGCCTAGGTCTCTTACTCGCAAAACGAAGGGTGGCATGCAGATGGGGGAGAGGAAGGGCACCCATATTCAAAGAATGGCTATCAGACTTACTATACTGTAAAGACCAGCTGGAGGTTTATGCATAGTTGCAGCCCCCTGCCTCACGCCCTAAGGATATATGGGGGCCATGGAAAGCATACCTGCTCAAGAACCCAGACAGTATAATATGTGCCTCAACTACAGGTGGTCATGAGCAAAATGTATAATTATATTGGACGACGGGGGCAGGGAGGTGAGGATGCTTAATCTATGTACTCATTGTTTCATAAATGTATGTATAACAACATACAAAGCAGATACAGGGTGTAGCTTGCAGGAAGTTCAATTTGTATTTTATGGTTTTCCTTTTGTTTGTTTCTTTACTTCCACTGTATTCACTGCAAAATCAATAAATAAATACAAAAATAATATTCCATTGTGATTAATGTACAGCTGTAGTAGGTATACATAGGTCTCCTTTCTGGATTTGCAAATATGAACATCGTGCCCACAGTGGGATGATGCACACAAGAACCTTCTCAATGATGGTGTCAAAGTCAAATAGTATTTAGGGGTACTGTGCGGTGCTTAAATATCACTGCCTGGCGGTCCCTAGTAAAGGGGTCTCCATATTCAGTGGGGTTACTATTTTTCAGGGAAGAAAGTATTTGTCACCTTTTTAAAGTTAACAGCCACATTCTGTTCCATACGTTAATAGGCCCAGATTGCATTATATCGCAAAAAGCCTCCATGCTATATTCCTAAAAACTTTCGATTTTTCCCTCCCATATTTATTTTGAATGTCCCCTTACCTTCTACCTTCTGCATGCCTCTTGCATATATAGACTACTTTAAATCACATTCTTGTGTTGGTCTCTATCGCTATGAAATCATATTCTGGCAACCTAAAAATATTAGTTAATTACATCAATCATTTGCTTCTCACATAACCCGCTCTAAGGTTCACACTGAAGTCATTAATATATTACATAGAAACTGGAGTAAATGCACAGAATATTTTGAGAGCACAAGACTAATCCCAGTAACCAATAAATTGACCACTGATTTTGGCGCTACTCACCATAAAGCGCTCCAATGCCTCGCCAGTAGTAGTAAACAGTATTTAAGTGCAATTTCAATTCAATACAGTTATAGCTTCCTTGTACTGGGGCCCTGCTTCTCTATCTAAAACAATAAGCTACCTAGTAATGGTCAGTGATACTTCAGTCTTGCTTTGTAATCTAAGGCCTCTGGTTACAAATGGGCACGAATGTTTAAAATCCTGTGCTAATCCCTGTTTGCAAAGGGGAATTATGAGTTGAACTGAGATCAGAGCACAGACAAACTGCTGTGTGAATTAAAGTCTGCACCCTTGGATTACGTTTTGGAAGGCCAAGCCTGCCAAAACTTAACAGGGAAAATGTCTGGTAAATGACTGCACATATAGATTTTGATGATAAAGACACATGGTATTCTTATAATGAAAGGAAAATTGGAGGTAATTATTGGACCCCATAAATACCGAACTGTGCAGTATTGGATTGTATTGGGTACAAGTCTGTGTAATCATTTTGGTGTTAATTACATTATTGATCATATGATGGGTGACGTCTCCAATGGTGTTAATTATGTAATTTGTCATTTTATGTGCAATATTATAGGAGGGGACAAGTGCACTGGGTAAAATATGGTTGGGTACCATACCACAACTATCAAATTTCAGTGGTTTTAAGGTTTTGATTTGCAGCCATAGTATTCCACCACACAAGGTTTTCTGGGACTTTTTACAGCTCATTTTCATAATATTGATATATTATTAATCTTATCATGTAATCATAAAGTATTCATAAATTATGTTTTTCATAACCCCCCATACACACTCTCACGCATTCATTTGAGAACAAATAAGTCAGAGTGATGCTTAGTGTGTTCAATCCGATCGCATAACATTGTGTGTTGCTGTAAAAAGTATCAACCTCCATAAAATTGAAGAGACAT
The DNA here is from genome assembly GCF_031143425.1 of Pleurodeles waltl. Classification (NCBI taxonomy): domain Eukaryota; kingdom Metazoa; phylum Chordata; class Amphibia; order Caudata; family Salamandridae; genus Pleurodeles; species Pleurodeles waltl. The sequence goes on from NC_090437.1 coordinate 983,490,118, forward strand.
TATGGTTATGAACAAAAACCTAAACCCCATTGATATTCAAAGGTTATGGTGAGATGTGTAGCCATAAGTAACTCAATGCACTGCTCACAAACTCACACCTAATGTCATAGATGACATCATTGTAGGAAACTGGTTTTCTCTGCAGTTGCCTCTCCAACTTTTTTGCCCCTTTTTAAGACTAGATGCTGGTTTGCGACTCTGACAGTGCATTGAGGCCTGTTAATCAGATCTCAGTGCCAGTGATCTTTCCTTAAATCAAAGTATGCCTAAATGTTACCAATTGGCACAGAACTTTACCATCCCTGTAAGTCCCTAGTAAATGGAGCCCCTGGTACCTAGGACATGGGTACTAAAGAGGGTCCCTAAAGGCAGCAGCATAACATATGCCACCTTAAGGGACTCACAACCAAATTGCACACAGCCTGCCATTGCAGACTGCATGTCAGGGTGCAAACTCTGAGTGAAAACACGATACGGTACACACATTGTGTGCCATGCCAAAGTCACTGCATTCATTTAAAGTAAGTCAACTCTATAGCAGGCCTTAAGAGCAATAAGGTAGGGTGCATTATAGTACATGTGAGGACATATCTGCATGAGCAGATATGCGCCTGTGACGTCTAGTTTCATTCCTAAGTCAAAATACAAGGAGGGGGACTAGGGGTTAATCAAGGTCAAGCATACCAGCCCCAAACAGGCTATGTAAATACAAGGAGTATGCAGTTCCTAAGTGAAAGAAAGGTAGACCTACCTCTATGGAGGCAGTGGATGGGGTAGGTCTTGGGAAAAGAGTTCTCCTCCTCCCTACTACTCTTATGCCAGTGAGCGTTTTCCCTGACATTCTTGCTGGGGCATAATATCCCTTCTAATATGGTCGGTTTTTAACCTTGAAGGTATACTGCATACCTGTGGGAAGACCTTTGGGTACTATTATGATTATTTGTTGCTCACTTTGATGTCCCAAACGACGAGTAGATTAGGATTTTGGCCCTGATGAATAGCCATGATCAGTTTTTACTTTAAACAGGCAAGAAACATGTCGGCCTTCTTTTCACTCACTCCCTTTTGAGCCAGTTTGGATCATTATATCCTTTGCTGGCTAATACACTATTACATACAGTCTGTGATGATAACAAGGGCACTGCATATTAAAAAGATTTAGGTACCCCATAGATATTTTTAACATCACCTTACACCAGTCTACTCATTTAATCATACTGGAAATTGCACCTCACTCTTCACATTGGCAAAATATAAAAGATCTCCGACAAAGAACACCCTAGTGGAGCCCATTGGGCATTGCAGTGCCAGCCCAACGAGGAGCTGCCCGATGATGAAGCATGACACCCTTTCGGTGTGTGTGGGCTCTTGCTCCTGAGTAATCCGATCCTCTGATCTGATGCCTCAGGTTCTCTCCGACCTAAACTCGTTTTCTTTCACTTATGAGCTGCCTACTCCTTTTATTTACATAGCTCCATTCCTAAACATTGCGAGTTACCGGGCTGCTCTCCTAAATCATGTACTGGACACTGGTCAGCACGAGTGACCCAGCTACATAGTGGTTGCACGAAAAATAGTAGTGTTTGGGATCAAACACCTTGTTTTAAAAAATCGAATACTGATGCCGGTATTGGATTTATTATCACGTGCACTCAGAGGTGCCCCCTGAAATCTACAAGTCCTCTAGTGTGCTGGCTGACTGGTTTCGACCAACCTGCCACCACAGATGACTTTCTGACCCCCTGGAGGTGAGAGCCTCTTCTCTCCGAGGTCAGTAACAATGCCTGCTCTAGCAGGAGGTGTTATCACCTCCGCCGACAGGATGGCTAGTAAATCTGCATACCAAGGCCAGGGACTTCAAAGTCCCCGCCACCTTTGGTATGCAATCCCTGCTTTCCCCAGACCTGGGACAGGCAAGCTACTGCCTTGAGACCCATTTTGCACCAGGACAGATGGGGAAATTAGCTAAGCAGGAGGCATGTTGCCCTTCCTGGCTGGACACACCTCTATGGTGACCAGCCTGAAGTGAACAAAAAATCAGGATTCTCACCATCTTGTGTGTGGTGGAATTAGGAATTCGGGAACAGGGTGATGCCCACTACCCAAAGGAAGAGGTCACCTAGGGGGTGTAGTGACCCTATTTTCAAGTAGCCCATTGGCTACTACCCTTCACTCCCCTTAACACCCCTAAATTGAGTATTTCGGAGATTCCCTGATACCAGGGCTTCAGATTTGCTGGACTAAAGAAGAAGAAGAAGGACCCGAAGAGCCGCAAAACATCAAGAACTGAGAGCCGCAACTGACTTCCCCCCAACCCCGCCGGCCTGCCTGCTGTCCTCAACAATTGGACCAAAGACAACTCGTCTTGCAGCTGTTCTGCCTCCAAAAGCCTGGGAGGACTGCCAACACATCGAGAAGTAACCAGGATCTCCTGTGGAGTAGCAGAGCTGCTTCCCTGCAACCTGCATTCACCAAAGAAGACTCACAAGCACTCTGGACTGCCAAAACCCACCACTGCACCCATTCCCCCTAGCCTGAACTGAAGTCGCCCAATGATGCCAGTGTGATGCCCAGGCCCTCCAGAGCTAAAGCCGACTTTGGGTTTACCAACAGTGGACTTCCCAATGCCACCTCTTTGTGTAGGTCCCCTCTACCGCAAGTGCCTCCGGTGACAAAAATCTGATGCCTCAGAACACCTCTTCACTTGGCCACCCGAACCGAGGAGAAGAGGACCAAAGGTGTCCCCGAGCATTGTGAGACATGCCTCCCCCTGTGGGTTCCTCTGGATTGAGCCCCCAGTCCCTGCTTGCAACCACTTTCTAACCGGAATGATATCCACTGAAGTGAATGGGGCACCCAATGCCTTAAAAACACCTCTGAACCAGGATGCCCCAGAGCCCCCCAAGTTGACCCGTTGGTGTGGCATTGGACCTTAAGTCCAGAAGAACAGTCCTGTAAGTTGTTGCCAAGTACCCATATGTAGTGATTGTTTCTTTCCCATAGGAAAACATTAGGACACCCAAGGCTGAAAAGAACCTCTGCACCTGGATGCCTCGCTGTCTTCTGAAGTGACCTGTTGGTGCTGCTTCCTTGAACTTTGCCCCATTCTTACCTTAACTCCAGAAGAACAGTCCTGTAAGTCTTTGTTAAGTGTCTGAACGCAGTATATGTTTTTCCCCATAGGATAACATTATCACTCAAAAAAGTGCACTGTGTGAACTTTTGAAACCTATACAAATTCCTATCCTGAAAAGTACTTACCCAGTTCCAATTATAATTTGATCTTGGTATCTAAATTCATATACAAATCTGTGTGTTTTTGTTATAATTTAGTGTCAGAGTTCCTTATTGAGTGTGTGTCTCGCTTGCTGATTCTGTGTGTACAATAAATGCTTAACTGTAATAAGCCTAACTGCTCACCCACACTACCACAAAAGAGAGCTTTTAGGGTTATTATTCTAATCCCTGTGTGCCAATAAGGGTCAGCCTAGACTAGCTGCATAGTGTTCCATTACAATGGTACACTACATAGATAGCCAGCTTCCTACAATCATCAATGACATCCCATCTCACTTGGTCATTGACATCATCAGCTAGTTCACCCAAGATGCTCAGTGCCCCTGCCCCTCACAACCCCCTACACTTGACATTTGGCCCATTGCGCTCCCTCATAAAGTGTGGATTTTGAGCAGGCACTATGCTTAGCACCCCTGCCTCCACACCCTAATCTTCAACAAGCATGAATTTAAGGATAGCATAGTGTGGTCAGAACTTGAATTGTTTTCAAATACTCCATACAGATGAAACCCTGCTGTAAATACACCCAGTAGAATGACATATTGTCCTGTACATACATTGTAGATGGAAGGATATTTTTTCACTGTCAACAAAGTGTTCTGAAAATATGATCTATTTATTGCTTCAGTGATCCATTGATGTCAATGAAGATTTTTATTGATGTTTTAATGAGAAGAGAACATAACAAGTGACTGGAGTATAACACAATCGAGTGAATGCATTGCAACGTACACAACAAGATGTCTCACTCAAATTGAATAGGAGTAGTAAATGAAAGTGGGATGAGGGCCTGAAAGCACATATTCATCAGACGGCAGGCATAACAGACATTGTTCAACCCCTTGTGCTACTCAGGACCATTAACAGTGGTTTGTCATTGGATTTCTTGGCTAATTTCAAGAGAATGCATCTCACCCTGACACACCTAGTGCCAGTTTTGTTTTGTAGTTTAGGTGTTGCCTTACAGTGCCTTCAACCTCTGCTTGTCAGTTTTTGTGTCATCAATCATTTATAGTGGGGCATCAATTGACTGCAAATGCCCGTTTGGCCATTCCCAGTGCTAAATCAATAAATTGGCAAGTGTTCTTATCCACCTTAGGTCTGGGCATGAAGCCTAGCAGGCAAATCCTTGAATTGTGCATAATCGGTCTGCCCATCAATTCCACTGGCAGTTCAATTATCTTCAATTATTCCACAACTTGAAGCAGGGCAATACCATGTGGAAGAATGCTGCATCCTCCCTTACATACTTGGGACACTCATCCGCCTCTTCTGGGAACATGGTGTGTAATCTGGTTGGAGCGGGATATGTGCGTTGAACATAGTTAAACTGGAGTAGTTTGAACCTGGCATTTCTGGAAGCCTTGCAGGTGTGTCTGAGCATACTATCCAGCCTCGCTTTGTGAGCTCTTTGATCTAGTCTCCCTCCATGTTAGTTGGAAGACCCTGAAGATTCTTGTTCAGTTTTGTTCTCAAGGCCCTATATAAAATTGCACCATCCTTTACTCTATGGTAACAGAATCTGAAATGTGAGGTCAGTGAGTGCCTGTTTCCACATCTCATCAACCTCCTCGCATGTGGCTGCATCTGTCAGGAACTGCTCAAAAGGCATTCCATATTTTACCCTAATCTCTTTGAATGTTCTTGGAAGATCTGAGCTGTAGAGGTGTCCCACCTGCGTGACTCTCGCCTCGATCCCTTGTGCACGATTCACGGCCTCCTTTACATTATTAAGTAGTAGCAGGGACCATAGTAGGATCTCAGGTGCATATGCTGTGTATTGTGCAGTTCTCTGCAAATATCTTTGCCAGCAGTTTCTAACAGTTCATAGAAGGACGGCCGGCATTGGCAGATGCCATCTTACAAGGAAGAACTTATCAATAGGAATGTCGCCAAATGCCTCCAACACCAACTAAACCTCTGGGGAATCCCTAGAGTCGTCGGTGACCACCCACTGGGGCTGTACCATTCGAAAATAAGTTTCTCATTGAGTAGCATCAAGTCCCACCTTCCACCATTGGGAGCTATAACCTGCTTAAAGCTACTCTATGCTTACCCGATCCCCAAATCAATTAGGAGAAGAAGGGTCGTTTTTTCAAGAGCTACCCTTCCTAGCTGGGTGACAGGTAGTTTCCTCCAGAAATTCAACGATCCCCTTGCCAGCGTTAGGGCCCTGGATAAGTTCCCCACCATTACATCTTCTGGTCGCCTATAAACATTAACTTCTGCATACTTAAATGTGTGAGGCGCTACTGGCATGTGCCGGCATGAGCCTTGGATAAGAATGTTCTGGGTGCTGCTATGCGTTAAGGGGAAAACACGGGATATGGATATATTGAGCTTAAGCCCCGAAACTGGCCATATTCTTTAAGATGCAATAAAAACACGGGTAGCCTAACAAGGATGTTACAGGTATTTATTAGCATATCATCTGCACATAGCAATACTGCATATGCACGGCCCACAGCTTTATCCTGTGCTCTTCCTCAGTCTGCGCATATATCTGTCAAAGGGCTGCATTACTAGTGTAAATAAGGACGGAGAGGGGGGTATCCTTGGCAGGTTCCCCCACGGATTGAGAAGTGGGCACATATGCTTCTCTTCTTCACCGTTGCCATGGTGTCCATATACCATAAGCAAATCCACAACAACATCTTTTTGCTAAAGCTCATTTCCTTCAGTATGTGAAAAAGATAATTCCAATGGACCGTGTCAAACACCTTTTCCATGTCGATGGAAACCCCTGCCTCATGCCCACCATCTTCATGGATTCCATCCATGACAAGATACAAACTGTTGATATTGACTGCTGTGCTCCTGATTTGCACAAAGCCATTCTGGTCCAAATGTACCAGCTAGGGGCTATCTGTCTGAATCTTTTTTATGTGTACCTTTCCCAGAATCTTGTATTTCAAATTAATTTTCAATAAAGGGGGATTGCATGGCCAATGTAATAAGTCTCTTCTGGGTTTTGGCAACATGCAGATGATTGCAGAAAGCCATGGCTGCCCCCCTTGGAATGAGTCACATCCACATACTTCCAGTAATAATGAGAGCCAACCCCTTGATGTAATTCTGCATGTGTCAGCCTCTGCTCCCCAAGCACTGATTCTCCAGTATTTGTATCTCACCCTCTAGCTTATCAAGCTGCGTGTGCAGTGTCATTGACCCCTTCTGTATTTCTGATGCAAATACCCTTATAAAAACTTTGAGTGTCTCCACAGGAGCCGTCATTGACTTTAAAGAAATACATCACCTCCTCCTCTACAACGCCCCTATACATTGTGTTTTCCACAGTCACTGCTTGAAGTCGCCAAGTGGGAATCCTAACGAATATAGATCCTCAATGTAGTAATACAAGCAGAGGTTGTGATCTGAGAAACGTCTAGTTAAATGCAACAGAACACAAACAGCAGCAGCCACTCCTGCTGGCAGAGATTGTTGCTCCTGCTGTAGGATTTTTGTGCCAAATTACTCATAATTACAAGAAGGGGTGTAAACTCATTATTTCAGTAATGTTGTGTCAAATGAGTAATGTGAAATTACTCCGACTACTCTGGCATAATTCAAATTTCATTCAGGCTTCGGTTGCAGTGAGAGCCAATTGTCAGCTAACCTCTGTAGACAGCAATTTCAAAATCCTTTTACTTCTGTAACAGTTTGTACTCCTATTCCCCAAAACGCCATCTTCTGAACCACATTTTCCTTCCTTTATTGTTGTAACAGTACAATCCAGTATTTAAATTATTTTTCAACGCACATTTTCTTTTTAAAAATGTGTCTTTTTTAATGCAAACTGACTTATGATAATAAAGACCTGAAAATGAATAATAGGTAACATAAATATAGTCCAATACAGCCACCTCACGTTTCTGGTAACTTATGTGAACCACAGGGCCTTCTGCCTCGTGGTTTATTATGACAGCAGAGTCACGTGACAACAATATTGAACAATAATACAATGTAATGTTTATATTTGGTATTAATTACCATTATTTAGTATAGATAGGCTCCACGATTCACTCGAGGTTAAGTTTCAAATGAGCCACGATGCCCCTCCTTTGCCTCAATAAAATGAATAAATGGCACTGTACTCTCTGTAGATCTGCTTATATGTGGTTTATGCCATGCTGTAATTTCTTGCCATAGTTACAGTACAAGCTACTCAGGAGAGGCAGACCGTCAGCGGTTGTATCTGTTCAGTGAGATTGTATGACATTACACTGAGTAGCTCTGTGAGCATGGAATCTGTGAAGAAGTAAGCAGTGATCTCTCAAGTTAGTCATAACATGGAGTAAAATGCACAAAGCTATTTGCACAACTAAGATTTCACATTACATTTACATACAGCAGAATTTCCCAAGAGGAATATTCAGTTCCTGATCACCATATCAGGAGTAGTGGGATTTACATTCGGATAGTTAAGCTACAATCGGGCCCAGTTTTAAGTGTGAGTGAAAGGAGGGTGTGGGTGTTAGAAGCTGGAGCACCTACAATGTTTATTAGTGAACATTTAAAAGTCGTTTCCAGGTAGTTTCCCACCCTGGAAAACGTCAATCTACTTCTGTCAATAACAGGAGTAAGTATCTTTTGAGAGGGAAAATTAGAGGAAATAGCTATATAATTGGCATGGGCGCAGGAGAGGAGGTTTCTCTGTATGAAAAACTATTTCCCCTTGCAAAAACAAAACGTTAAGCACTACTAACGTAATTTTCTAGTACATTTGCACAAGCAGAAATAAAAATTTGTTAAATTTCTGTACTTGTAACTATATTTATTGGTACATTGGGTCCAAACTGCATATTTTCTTTAGCCACATTTATTTTCACTGCCACAACATGGATATACGCATGCAGAGACACAAACACATTCTCTCCAACCTCACACGAAAATAATAAATATGCGCATGGTGTATCATGCCAGTGCACTCTGTCTTTTAGGCTGTTGCTTTTTTTGTCGACCTGTTTGTTTATCTGACCCTTCCATGCTAGCGCTTTGATTGATGGAGTCTGACAGAACACCGAACGCAGCGCACCCTCACAGTATCCAGTCCTCGTTAAAATGAATTCAGATATGATAAATGAGAGCGCTTCAGTCTCGGCATGCTGCCCTGCCTGAGCAGAGTGATGGTTGATAAACGGTACGTCTTGCACAAGACGTCGTTAAAATGCTAGGGGGTGATGCCTTCAGGACAAGACCTGGTGAAACGAAAAGAGAAAAAGCATGTTTATGCTGTATCTGCCACAGAGCTCATCCTATCTTACAGAATGAATTAAAATTAGTTAACTCCACTACACTTCTTAGGTGCATTAAACAAAAAGAAACAGCAGGATTATAAAAGGGATTCTTTCGTATTAACCATATGACATTCATCTGCACAAATATTGGCCTTGAATGAATGATTGACAACACAGAGAGGGACACTTCTGCCTTTTCCTTTTTTTTAAATAAATAGAGTCAAGGAAATAGATTGTTTGTCCACCTGAAGCAGTCATGCAAGGGCTTCAGTGAGCTTTACTAAGCCACGCAAAGCCTGCTTCCGTAGCTCTGCGTGGGTTAGAAAATCCAGAGTAAGGCAAGGCACTGCTCTTCACTGCTTCGCGTTACCTTGTGGCAGGGAGGCCTTCCATGGGTGGGTGTTACCGGGCATCCACGGATTTTGGCCCATTCCTAGATTTACCATGAGTTCTAAACCTGGGAATGCGTCAAAATGGTACGCCTCCTAGACCTAAGCGTAACAAGGAGAAATATCTTTATTTCCCCTGATTACTTCCTTTTTCTATGTGCGATGCATTCCGCGTCACACCTAAATAAAGGAAAATGACTTTAAGGATTGTCTCTGCCTGCACAAAACAATCTTGCTCATAGTGTAGCCTACATTGGCACTAGGCAGCACTCAGTGCATCAGCGCAAAGAGGCAGCAGAAATGCGGCAAATCCTTGTAAATATGGTGCATTTTTGATGCCTCCCTTTTCACGCAACACAGCACATTAAGTGGCCTTACTGGGCTGCATTACGTGACTCTCTAGTAAATCTGGGCCATGCTGGCTTTGACACTTTAGTAAACTGTCTTGATACAGTACAGCACCCTGGGGGCAGAACCTCAGCACAGGACCCTACTACTGGTACAGCACTCTCCAGAACAGTGGTCCTACAGCTGCCTCAGTGTTTTGTACACATCGCGTCACACAGCACTCCCCCACATGATTCCTCAGTGCAGATTAGTGGAGTTTCCTCTCGATAGAGAAGAGGGCATACTTTTTTTAGTATATCCCTCTCTAAGTTTAGTGCCCTGTGGCAGGGTATATTTCTCCTTCAGTAAATATCTTCATTCACTAGAGGCCCTTCAGTAGAGTGGTGCCAGAAGCCCCCACCATTTGCCCAGGACTGCTCGCTTATTCATATTCCTCATATTTTGTTCCAATACACAGATCTTAAAGGACTGTATATCCGTCTGTTTGAAAGAAATCACAACCAGGCTCATTAGTATAATTTAGTAACCAAGAAGTAACAAACTGCACAGAATGTGCAGTACAGGTGCACAGGCATCAACATAAAGAAAGAAACAGGGCACAAGTCGGGGGGGGGTACATGCGGGTACACAGAGTCCACCCACTATTTTCACAGGGTGGACACCAAACACCATGCAAAAAGTGGGCCCCACTGAAATATGTTAAACTTGTACCGATGTCATTTTCAGACACCTGGACACATTCAGCAGCGTCTGCATCTTGTCTACTTTTGTTCTCCAGCAGCAACGTGAGAAGGGGCCTTCATGTTTCAGACTCCAACTGAGCCCATAACAAAAGCAGAATTTAAGGGGCCATCAGGCCTCCTTTTTACCACTTATTGTGACTGGGAGCTATCTGAGCCTCACACCTCGATGCGGGGGAGGGGAAACAAAGGCACACAGCTTGTTGTTATCACTTTACAAATACTTGGAAGGCATGATTTTTTATGTGGTTCTTTCTCTGTTTATCAGAGATTTTCATGCACTGTTAGAATGTCAGATGTGTTGGTCTGTTCCATTATTTGCACAAACAATTCAAATACCACTATTTTTTATTTTTTTATTTTATAGCGCTACTTATTCTACTCCATGGTATCAGAGCACTTTACATCACACGTAAACATTATACATTGACAATAAATCCTATAAATGTGTAAATCAATGTACAAAATGTGTTACATAAGAATGTGAGGGTTACAAGGTATATGAGTCACATGTCCTTCAGAGCTTGATATATTAGAAAAAATACCATTTATGAACTGCAAGTAACAAAAGGATCTCTGTGTTACAATCAGCAACTCACTTACCCAGCAACATATAATAAAAATCTGTCATTTTCAGATAGATGATGTGCTTTGCAGCAGGCACCCCAACCCTCTATGCTACTTTGATTGAAAACTGGGACTAGAGAAAAAATAGGTTACTCCAGCAAATGTGTTACCCTTCATAATTATCTTACCATTATTATTATTACACGAGATTTACTGGGCACACAAAGATCTCTACAGCAGGTGCCTTAAACCCCATAAGATATTTTAAAATGTATATGTAGTATGGTCCCAGGGGAATCCCTACTCTATATGTCTTTGGCAGTGTACAAATAGGTCAGTTAGTCGTCCAGCTAAACCAAACTTAGTTCATTATAACTTCCATATTGGTCACACTTTGGGCATTGTTCTTGGTCTCTCAAAACAAAAACAAATAACTATTAACTATCACTGGACTTCTTTTGTTTTGGCTTAGCATCTGTTTCTCCTTTTCCGGGGTTCCCTGTAAGTTGTCGTTCACGGTTATGTCTTTCTTGCTCTTTTCCAGGTCCTTCTCCAGTCTTCAATGTGCCTCCGTGCCCATATACATGTGAACAAGAGAACGGAAGAATCAGCTTAGGTAAGTGTTTTCTTTTCTTTCAGGTTTATTATTATTGTTTTCTCTTTTTTTCTTTTTTTATACATGCAGAGAGGGGGTCGAGGTGTGAGATTGGAGAGGATATTGTGTGCACCTGTGAGTTTTTTTTATTGCCCCCAATATCCCCTTTGCTACTGAGAGCGGGGTCCTATGACTCGGTGTGCCACACACCTTGAGACCAGTGGTCCGCCCGACTCCCACGCCTCTTCCCCAGACCCAGCCCTCTTTCCACAATGGTGAAAACGTATCCCTCAAACGGGATTGTACCTGACGAAGTCACGTCCCTCCTGGGACGTGGCAGGTCTCTGGGCTCCTTTTTGCGACTTCCTCCTCTGGGCAGTCTCTTCTGGATGATTCCCAGCTTCGTTGGTTTGAAGGCGGTGGGCTCGCCTTCCTGTGAACTTGCCTTCTCCCATCTTCCTTGCCGTGACCTTCTTGCCTCTCTCCTCCTTCACACGTCTTCTCTCTCGCTTGACTTTCTCCTCGCCTCTCTCCTTCATGCGTCTTCTCGCTCGTCCATCCTTCTCCCATCTCTCTCTGGTCTTCCTCTGCACTCCCTTGGTCGGAACCTCCTCCTCCACGCATCTCCTCCCTCTTAACGCTGCCATGCTCTTTTGGGCTTGTTGGCGTCTTGCTCTCCGTCGTTTCCCCGGGGCACTCAGCTGGTAGCCCGGGGTTTCGGGTGTCCTCTTGGGTCACGGGAGGGGATGGTGTCCCGTTACAGTAGACTTTGCAACCAATTAAGCAGAACAGATTTAGTGCCACATTTCTCCTTGTTTCCACTTTGGAATTCAGGTTGTCTTTCTGTTTTCTATTCATTTGCTTATTTTTTTTTACTGTAGTGGTAACTGGACAGTGCACACTTCCTGTAATGTTGATCTGGTGCTATCCAGGGCTAAGGTCAGCCCTGTGTGGTTGCGGCTGAAACAGCTCATGAAAGAAAGCTGATTCCCTTCAGCCTGAGGCAGCCCTTTTTTGGTGAGACAGCTGAAAGCAGGTAATCCTTGCCAAAGTTGCTAAATTATCGTTTTGGGTGAAATTGGCCCTAAGCCAGTATTTCGTAAAGCAATATGCCTTTAAATTCTGTTGTAATATAGTAACATTTGCTGCGCTTCAAAGAGGAAGGTCAAATGTCAGGCTATGTCTTCTGACCTACTGCTGCATATTTTTTTAACATGGGGATTTGTGTTTACAAACTCCTCTCACTTTGCAGTCAGAGAAAGAAAAATAACGTGAATTATGTCATAATCTTGCTGGGGTACAGTGACTGTGAAAGGAAAGGTTGTAAGATGTCATTTGTAGCTACATACAACACCATGTTAATGCCTGTAAATAAAATGTACACATTCATCAGTTAGGAAAAACAAAAATAAAGCAATTTTTTTGTAAGTCTGAAGTATGATGGAAACTAAGGTTTTAGTAGAATCAGAACTAATCAAGACATTTTACTTAGTGATGGACAAATGATAAGTTTTCACTGAAACTCAGTTTCCACAGATTATCATTTGTGTGCAATATAGATTTATCAATTGTATTTATGTGCAAATCTAGTGGCATTTTCAAAGGAAAATATACTGTCTGTAACTGACAGCACGCTACCCCACAATGCTGTAGTTGCTTTAAAAAATCACTCGGCTCATGTCCATTAAAGCTAAATGGGTCCCGAAAATTTGCCGTTCTGTAAATTGGGTTGTGGTCCTAAAAAGTTTGGGAACCACTGCCTTAAGCGAAAAATGGAGAAGATTGCAAACTTAAAAGTTTTCATTTCACACCGCTACTCTCTTCAGATACAGCAGATAGATATTTTCTTTAAAACTACCCCAAGGGTACACTAATTGATGGGCCTGATAGAAAGCAAAGCATCACAAACAAAGTTTCAGGAAACGTAATTAATTCTAAAGGGAAAAATTCTCGGCACATCCCTGTGAAGTTTGCCTCTTCTTAGGTAACGTTCTCACGAAAACGTCCCTTCTTAAATTAAAAGGTGGCCACATCTTCAGGACCAAATATTCAGCTCTTGCTTGCTAGTTTGGAGAGCACCCCATAACTCCAGTACATGTACACAGTAAATTGTCTTAAGAGCTCCCTGAAGTGATAACCTTCAATGTCTCAAGGATTTTGTGCCCAATCCAGTGATGAGAGAGGAGGTTCACATAGGCAGGATAGAGAAATGTTCAGCTGTAATTTGTCCACTCATTTCCTCCAAGAAGACCACAGCATTTTGTCTTCACAAGACTCTCTGATCTCTACAGACACAGAAGAGAAGTCCCACAGAGACAAGTCAACTGCAATAGAAAGATACAAACCATGATAGGACGGTGTGTTTGGGTGTCAGCAAGAGTTTCACATCACTGGCACCTGAACAAGTTTTCGGACCCTGATATTCAAGAAAGAACTGTCAACCCCTTTCTCCATAATCGTCTAACAGGCCAGTAGAAACTTATCAGTAAAGCAAGCAGGCAAGTCTTTTTTTCATCTGTTCCAAGAAGTTCATTCCCGGGAGAGTGTCAGGCAGAGACGTTTATGGGTGGGGAGGGGAAGGGGGGGGGGGTGTTAAATTCAACTACTGATAATGAGCACCGGCTGCACAGGACAAACGCTTGCTTACATCCCCCTCCCCTTTTTTTAGTAGTCTGACCCAGTTCCCTGTTCTAAGGCCAAGCTTTCTTGTAAACATTTGCATCACTGTCTGTCTCACCACAGAACGCTTACTTGCCTATAGGCCTCCTATGGCATTTTGGTCCAGAAGTATGTTTTAATCCCCATAATCAAAAGAGCAAAATGTTTGCAGGCAGTTGCAACCTTGAAGTCCTGGAGGAGAAGTGTCTGTCCCATCCTGGCTTGTTGTGCAGTATTCCTTTGAAGCAGCAGCTGATGGTTTTCTCAGTGAAAGGTGTGACAGAGGTGCGACTGAAAGAAGTTCATCCAGGAATGCCTTTTGTAAAATACTGGAATTGAGCGTAGGCTGACTATACCTATATTTACAAATTGTGTTAATATTAGATAGTATACATCTCGCCTTACTAATGATATTTTCATTGTAGCTCAACTACATGCTGCAAATTTGGTTTGATAGCATTTTATGATCAAAATGTACAGAATTAAAGTTGTAATCCATGATAATGTTGGATTAATGCTTTGCAGGCTACCTGTAATATACACTCTAATTACACAAGGCACTGTAGTATGAAGGGTTCATTCTGCCTAAGAACCTCAATGTTATGTAAGAGTTAATTTAGTTCAGTTGATGCTTGTGTGTAAATCCGAGGATATGCTACCTTTGTCTAGAGTATCTTACACATGTAGTTGGTGCTGGCATATATAGCGCTGGTATTCGATTACTGTATGCTGCTATCAATTAAATTACATTACAACTGCATTGGTGTGGGTATTTCTGCTGATTTGTAATGTACAGAGAATATAGACCTGCTGAAAACACCTGCTGTCCCTGAATATCTACACTGGTGAACAAAGATGAACGTGCTGCATTGATAGGAATTTGAGGAGAGCTTGAGAAAGAGACAGAGAGAAACACTTGACTAGAACTCACTCACAGATGGAATTCAGAAGGCACTGTGGACCCTTGATGTTACGGAGGTAGTTTACACTCCCTGGCTGGAAAACAGAAAAGGACTGTTGAGGATATCAAACTAGATGGAGAGAAGAGATCATCACAGATTAAGATGCAAGCTTTCTGGTTTTGGACAGCAGAGGTTGCCATGTTGAGCCTCGCAGCTAACCAGGAATCCAGCCTTAAGCCCCAGGATGCTGCCACAGACACACTGGAAATTTAGAACTACAAGAGGCAAATACACCAACAAAAGATAATAAGATAGAGGGAACTAAGGAACCACCATTAGGGGAAGGACGAATAGAATCTAAAGGGGAAAGCACAATAAACTAGAAGGACATATACAAGTGCAAAGATGTGTAAATGAGGACAGCTAAGGCAACTAACAATGCGTTGTCAGACAAAGACTCCAAGCCCTGAATAATATTAAATATGAGTCTGCCACTGTTGATGTGACCTTAACACTAGGAAGTGAGATTGTGATTTCATGCAGTTAGTGGACTATTGTTCTTGATCTCATGAATTTGCACTAACCTGTCTTCCAATGTTTCCAGCCTTGAGCATGCTATGCTGCCTGCTTTTGCTCAGGATCTTGACATGACCCGCCCACCCTCCCACACAAACAATCTTCCTTCTAGGAAATAATGTTATTTTTAAATGAAACCTTTTAACTAATCTAGTGGCATGGACAAAGTCTACAGTTCTCAGGACCTTTCAAACACATTAGATCCTTTCCAGGCCACAGGATACTGTAATTGGCCACATTGGATATAAGAATCCACAATCCTTTCCACCGCATAATTGGGTGACCCATCTAAAAACCCAGGGGGAGGTCTAGCGATTGTCAGTCAAGACTGGTTTGTCTCTGAACACATGAAAGATGGGGCCAATGGGCCAAAATACAGAAAGGGGTAGGCATACTGCAGAATCTCCCACAATTGTGAATGGCCCAACAAACATTGACTGAACTTAGTACAGGATCCAGGAATGGTTGGATATTTGATAGACAGCCACACCATATTTTCGTCTGATGCCATCTGGTGCCATTCTCTTACGTTTATCTGCAAAATGTTTGTACACACCTTTTGCCTGTGAGAAATACTAGTGTGCTGCTTGTTGTATGTTTTGCGACTGAAGTAAAAGACCAATCACTGTGGAAACAGGAAGTTGGGACATGTTTTGGTAGAATCTGTTGATGGCATCCATTAGAGCAGAAGAAGAGTGGTCTTCCCAAAGAGGAAAGCAAAGGGTTGTTGTAAGCAAATGCTAAAGTGAACCACCAGTACGAGGCACTCAATGTTTCCTGAGAAAGCATTGTATGTAGTGTTCTATTGATTTATTTTATCGCTCCATTTGCCCATCTGTCTGTGGGCAGTAACTGATGGACTTAAAATGCCTGGTACCTAATCTTACATCAGTTTGTTTCAGAAAAGTTTCATCAACCGTCTGTCTTTAATGATGGTTCTGGGTGGCAGTGAAGTCAGAAAATGTGAATAATGGAAATGCCTGATAATTCAACAGTGGCGAAGAGTTTCTTGAGTGGTATCAAGTGCCCCATCTTTGTAAAATCATCAACAACTTCTAATAGAGTGGTACCACCATGAGAAGAGAAAGTTTAACTTCAAAATCCAGTAAAATCATATTCTGTGGTTTTTGAGGTGTGGGAAGTGGCAGTAACTCTCCTGCTGCTCACATATTCTAAGGTGTGGCTTGTGCACCCGCTAGACATCTTTCAGCATACATTCTAATAGATGTCTTTAGATCAGGCCACCAAAGGTCTCTGTTATTCAAGTCCATTATTTTTCTTTGCCTGGAATGCTTCCAGGTGGAGAACCATGAAACCATTTCAGAACGTGAGACTGTAACTATTGATTAGGAAGGTTCACTGCATTTTCTCTATAAAGCTTTCCATCCTGTGAGCATCTCTTGTCTGGCTGATCCGTATCTTTTGCTGCTGTGAAACACTCTTTTATTGTAAACAAATTTAATTGGTGTTCGCAAACTGAACCAGCACTGTGAAACACTGTCTTGAACTCCCCTGATGAGGTCTAAGATTTCAGTAGCTTGTTTCAGTTAAAGGGCCAAGATATAGGGTGCAGACTAAATCAGTTCCGTATTGCTTTTCTCTCTGTTTGGAGGAAGAGAGCATCAGCTTTGGTGTGTGTGTTGCCAGATTCAAAGGTTGTAACATATTATAAATGAGGGAAATAGGTGTCCTATGGGCATGCCTTACATTGGTGTACTCATGCCTGCCAGATACAATAGGTTTTCAATGTCAGTCCATACTGTGTTATTATGAGGTGTCCCCTCTAAATGATGTCTACAGTTTCAGAATACTTCTTTAATAGCTAGCAGTTTTCATTGTAGCTAGTGTAGGTCTGTTCATTATCTATCAAGGTCAGATAATAATATGCAACAGGGTGAAGTAAGATCTTATCTGATGCATGTTGTTGGAGAACTGCTCCAGTTTAATTGGAAGATGCATCTGCTTCAATGATTGTGAAAGAGGCCATTCCAAGACTGATTCAACCTTTATTGGATCCATAATGATACCATGCTCTGAAATGTTGAAACCTAGGAAAGTAATGTTTGCTACCTCAAATAAACATTTTTTGGCCTCAGCATAAAGTGAATGTTCCCTGAGTCGGTGATTATTGCTTTATATTGCCTTCAGTGTGCTCTCACAGTTTATGAGTAAATCAATATTTCCTCCACCTATATAGGCATAAAGACATCTAATAGAT
Source organism: Pleurodeles waltl (assembly GCF_031143425.1). Taxonomy (NCBI): domain Eukaryota; kingdom Metazoa; phylum Chordata; class Amphibia; order Caudata; family Salamandridae; genus Pleurodeles; species Pleurodeles waltl. The sequence continues at coordinate 983,507,645 of NC_090437.1, forward strand.
CTCTGAATAGAACATTCACAAAGTCTTGAAAGGCGGCAGGTGTGTTGCAGAGTCTGAAAGGCATTAAAAAAGTACTCAAAGTGACCATAGTGAGTGTTGAAGGTTGTTTTCCAAGCACCCGTCATGTATGTGTACAAGGTTGTAGGCATCTCTGAGATCCAACCCTGTGAATATCCTGGCTGATTTAATCTGATTGAGGAAAATGTAAATAAGGGTTAGGAGGCACGGATTATGAATCATGATCACACTGAGTTCCCTGTAATTTATACAGAGTTCGAATTCCTCATTGGCCTTAGTGACAAAGAAAATCCGTACTCCTACTGGAAAAGCTGAATTTGGGATAAATCCTTTCTTGAGATCTTCTTGCTTCACTTACAGTTAAAATATAGAGCTAATAATGTGGGATGGCTTCTTCTGAAATCAGACTGATTCAGCAGTTGTAGTCTCTGCAAGAGGGAAGAGAATTAGCCCCTTTTTAAATCAATACATTGGAGAATTATTTATGTGGTGCAGGGACAGTATGTTCATCTATCTTGGGTTCTTCAATGCTGGTGGCCGAGGATGATTGCAGGGCAAAACAATTCAATGACTGAGTGTTCTGATAGATCTTGGTTTGAAAGCAATTTTAGTCATAAAAAGATTAAGCAAAAGTAATCTCCCGTCGATCTCACTCAGTTTGGGGATCAAGCAGTCTCAGCTATGTAGAACCACATGTTTTGGATTGAAGGTGTGTCAATCAAATCAAAACAGATTTCCTTACATTGACCAATTTGCATGGCCAGAATAAGAGGTAAAGGCCCCTTACACACTGCTCTGGACCTTAAAGGTGTGCCATGTGTTCCCAAAATGTTCTCTTGTATGGATTTGTCTTCAGTGGTAACTTCAACCTCTGCCTGAAACTGATTACTATAATGCATCCAGATGTGCCACATTTCACTTAAGCAGTGGTTCTTAACCTGTGATCCGCGGTCTTTCAGTGTCTGTGACACTTGCTCAGGAGGTCTGCAGCTGTTCAGAGAATTCAATAATTGTAGCTGATTAATAAAGTATACATACATTTTGAAAAACAAACTTGAAAACTGAACATTTTAAAATGCTCTTGAAGCAACTGTTTTGGTTCTACAGTTGTTTGGGGCTTTGCACAATCATATATTAATCCTGCAAAAAAATATATTGGTATTTAGACTTAATGTAGGAGTCTTGTTACTATTCTGTTGTTTTATTATTTTGTTGTTGTTTATTTTTATAGAATTATTATTTTCCCTTTTCCTTGTCTCATCTGCTAGAATTATAACAAAATTGTAGTTTGCTATTTATCACATATCCATGTATGTGCCTAGGAGAACCACTTTTCCTTAAAAATACTGTTACGGCCCAGCGTCTTGATAGGTAGGGCTGCCTTTGTTGTACTGTGGAAACTTGAAGCAGTGGAAGCACTGGTATGGGCAGGGGCATAGCTTTGGGGATAGGGGTGGGTTGTTACACCCACCAATAAATGTATTTTGTGATGAATAGTTGGGTCCAGGGGCTAGGGTATGGTGAGGTGTCTGTCAGATTTTACCAGGAATCTTTACACACAGATACAAACACACACACACTCTCTCCCTCTGTCTGTTTGAAAAGACTTTAAAAATGTTGGTTATTTCACAAAATAATGTCCTTTCTCTCACTTAGCACACCTACCAATCTGCATTCCTCTCCCTTTCCACTGCCTCTTTAGCCCCTCTCGTGCGCCTTGCTTGTCATATAATGTATTTTAACATCGTGTGCTGGGGTGATTGCCGGGAAATCTGAAGCCTACACCCTCCCCCCAAACATACTGACCAAGCTATACTCCTGGGTGTGGGTCAACAAAAAGAGCATGCTTAAGGAGCAAAGAATACAAAGTTGTATGCTAGAAGCTAATATATTGCTTCACCTTTTAAACCTAAAACTTAATTTTTGAAAGGCTCCAACCTTCCCATTAAATTTGAAATATCATTTTTGCATATTTTGTAAGTGAATTAAATAAACAGTTTTGTAATTTGTTTATTCAATTGATGTGCTTGCTTCTAATTTTCTGTGTTGTACTGTTTTAAGTGTCAAACTATAAAAAAATGCTCAGCTGGTGGTCTCTGGCTTCCACTAGTGATGCAGTAGGGCCCATTGTAGTCAAAAGGTTAAGAACCGCTGCACTAAAGCATGTATTGTAAGTGGTATTATGGCAGTAGTGAAAACTACAAACTGAACTATGTGGCTACCCTAAAGAAGGCACGTGCCATTCTAGTGAACTGGCATAACCTATCACTATCCAATATAGGATGAGCCGTGGTAATTAAGATGTCTATTCTCCCCCTGTTTATTTTTGTTTTTTTCAAATATCATGATAGCTGAAAACAAATCGTTTTTTTCTAGAAGTGGAGTTCATCTGACAAGGGAACAAACCTCGTACTAAATTCACTACGCTCCAGCTCTTTATCGAAGATGGGGGTCCTGCACTCCCGCACATGAGCAAATGTTATCAAGCAGCATAGTTAGATTGGCTGAATTGGGTTGCTGCAGAAAACATCTCATCTAGCTGCTTTTTTCTGCAGAAAATGGTCACTAAGTGAGGGATACAGTTGCCAACATTTTTCAAAATTCGGAGGCTACCCAAACGATCTTGGTATAGGATCCCTAAGGCACTCGTAAAAAGTTTTTGCGAATTCAAAGGACTATCAGGTCCCCTTCATGCATCCCAGGATGGCATTGAAGGAATGTGGACTGATAGGCCTAAATTTGCAATATAATATCGTCAAAAAATGGGCCAGAGCAGGGTACTACAAATTTGCATTTTTTTTAATAGCTGGCCAGATAAAAACACGGTGACAGGTAACTGCGGATAACGCAAATATCTCAACAGAGCTAATATTTTCCTACCTTCAGATCCATAAGCATCTTCGGGCCTATATTTAGACTTACGTTTCAGGAAAATAATATATTTATAAGGCCCATTTCGTAGATAAACTGAAAGGTTTAGGAGACTGGTACCCAATATTATATTCATATTTACATCACTCAGTTGCTTTATTGGCCTTTAATTTGATCTCTCAATACATCAAGGGGAAAATTGACTTTGCAGGCTGGGGCAGATTCAAAAGTATGTCTCACAAAGCCCTGTGAGGTGCCAACTACAACCGTATGGCTTTCTATTCTAAATGGGTTTGTATTATACTCCGCTTCACCTGCAGCAAATGTTTCCAGCCTCCTCGGCTAAATGCTTTAGATGCGATTATTCTCTAGGCGACTGGGCTCATGTAGTTTTCTTCTGTCTCTGATTGTTTGATTTTTGGAACATGATCTTCAGCTTTATGGGTGAAAAACTACAGGTACCTTTTAAACTAGATCTGCAGGGGGGCTTCTTTGGGTTTGCCCCAATTTACTGTAGTTTAAGGCTACGACAGCTACAATATTTATTTATTGGCTTTCTAGTAGCCAAGTCACTGATTCTACAAAAGTGGAAATCCCTAACTCCCGTATATTTGAAACCTGGATATCTAAAATGGAGCCTGTTAGGAGGCTAGAAGAGATGAACGCTCAGAGAGTAGGCGCACTGAGAAAAGCCAAAGGAATTTGGGATCTTTATTGAGAGGCTGATCAGGGTGTAATGATTGATCAATATAATGCACTTTAATATTTTGTATAAACTAAAGAATTATCAACAATGTATTTCCTATTTTTTTTCTTTTTTATACGATCTCTTTATTTTGAGCTGTAAACCTATTCCCATTTTGAACTGTATACCTGATTATCCAATAAACAAATAATGAAAAAGAAGAAAACTACTTTCAGGAAATACTGTCCTCTCTTGTCAACGGACACTCTGGTAATTAATAAGCTTATCTCTGGTCTGCCCTTCAGAAACAAGCTAAGCCATTTCCTTTCAATTGTGGACAAATTCAAATTACGTGCCCAAGTTTTCCACAATATAAGACGAATACTGCTTTTCTCCTTCTCGCCTTTTCAAGAGTAACTGTCTTCCGTGTTTCTCCTGTTTGCATAAGTTCTGCAGGTGAGGCCATCATTTCACTGTTCTCTAGGTACTTTGGAACCCATGTTCAACAATCTATATTTCTATGCTGTGCGCAACAGTTTGGTTGAGCTTCTATATGTAAAGTTAGGTCAATTAAGGCAGTAGATGTAGTTGGTCGATTTACAACCAGAGAGAAGGTGTATTTTAATTCCTCTCTAGGCCTTGATAAAAGGCAGCTCCTGTAGATGTATCTGCCATTGCTGCTTCACTAGTCAACAGCTGGTATTGACTAATGTAACGAATAAGGTCCTGATTTCTATGTCACAATGTTAATAAACCTGCATGAGCAGATTGCCTGGTATGTCTCTGGGCAAAACTTGCCTTATATTGAACCAGGAATTGTGCACAGTTAGTTAACCGTGGACTGTTTTAGAATAAGGGGTGCGGCCCAGACCAATTCATCAGTGTTTAAGTTGGACAAACCAAATGTGATTTTGAAAGTATCAGTAACAAAAACTGTAGTCTAGTTAAACAATGTTATTGGAAATAGCCACGAACCTTTGAAATCTGCGAGGGTCAACATAAAGGGGTGCTAAAACCAAACTACCGCTTTTCTAAAGACGCTCCCAGGCAACCCTGCGGTTTTTTAAAGTCTTTGGCACTGTGATGTCGCGCAGCAGGCGCGCGATCCGCAATAAACACTCAGAGGCGGTGTTCAATTAACGACTCCTTTATTATCACTCCCTGGTCCTATTCTGAATTCTTCCCGCCTTCCCACTCCTATATAACTCCTTCTCCCCATCATCCTGGTGCGACCCATCTCGCACCTCCGACAAGGGGGGGTTTCTCTCACCTACCCCTTCCGCCTCCATCATAGTGGTGCTGGCCAGTTCCGGACACAACACTACATCCCTCCCCAACGGGGGAAGAGAGGAACAAACAAAAACATGAGATGAACATAAAAGTGAGATGCTGCCATTATCTGCATGGCTTGTGAATGAAGACAAAAGTCTCCTTTTCTTTTGGACGTTCTCCTATCAAGGTCAGTCACACGCATAGTCTGCATATCGCAGAGAGGGGCCTGGGTTACGCCTCAACATGTATCTCCCTTCTCTCGACCGGTCCGACACCTGGATCCTTTCTGCACTTTGGTTGGGTGCCGTCGCTCCTGCAAGTTGGTTCTGTGGTTGTTCCGCCATCGGGTGAACTGTGTGGTGTTCTGAGGCATTTTCTGGTTCTCCGCTTGTGGGTTCTAGGCATTCAGGTTCCACATCCGAGTCTGCTCTTTCGTCTGTGTTGCTCCCGTCATTTTCGCTGAGCGCCGTTTGGGGCAAGCTTTTGAAGAGTGCCGCGTTGTGGGTTACTGTCTCTGGCCCTCGCCGGGCTGTTACCATGGTGCCCTTCACGGCAGTTAAAGTCCACGGCCGTGTCTCAAAAGGTAGGCGGAATTTTCCTCCTGGGTGGCGGTCTTTTACCAGGACGGCATCACCTATTTGCACGGTTATCTCTCTGGCTCTCCGCTTCTTGGACGTGTGTGCATTAGTGCTGGTTCTCCTTACTGTTGACTTGTCAGGCGGTGGTGGTTGGTTTGCCCACGATGGGTGATGCGGGATAGCATCCGCCACTGTTCTCCCGAAACAGAGTTGACTGGGGGTGGCACCGGTGGTGGCGTGAGGCATGACCCTGTACTCTCTTAGGAAGGCGTATATCGCTCTTTCGGGGCTCTCCGCTTCTGCCACGGCGATGCGGATGACTTTGTTCAGGGTTTTAACAAACCTTTTGCTTGTGGCCACCGGGTGTTGCACCCGTGTTTTGTGTTTGTTGATGCTAGGAAGTCCGCCCACTCATGGCTGTTGGGGATGACTGTGTGTGCGGATGTTGAGTGCACCACCTCAACTTCTGGATAGTGCGAGTAGTCGTCCACTACTATAATCATGTGTGAGCCGTCGGGGAGGCTCCCAAAGTCTGCACTTACTCTTTGCCACAGTGCTGAGGGTCCTTGCTCCGTGATAACCGGTGTCGGGGGGTCTGGGTTGCCACTGGCTTGGCAGACGAGACACCTTTTGACTGTGTCTTCCACAAGCTTGTCCAAACCTGGGAACAACACCTTGTTCCTGAGGCGGGCCTTTGTCTTGACAATGCCTTGGTGTGCTCTGTGTGCAAGGGATACAGTTCTGACCGTCAGGATAGATGGAATCACCAGGTGGAACCCCCTCAGCAGGCAGCCTTCTTCGCTCACCGAGAGCTCCTGGCGTATGTTGAATAGTGCATGTAAACAGGCTTGGGCTTCTTGTGTATGGAAGGAGCCTGGGCGTTGGAGGGGCCTCCAGTCTCCAGTCCGGGTGGCTGCTATGGCAAATTGTAAACATTCGTCCAGGGAGGTTGCTGTTATTACTTCACTGAGTGGTGTGGGCAGGGGTTGTGCGCGCTCTATCACCAGCCTCACATATTCTTCTGTCTCCTGGGCTTCTTCCACTTCTTGAGGTGTGACTTGGTGAGCGTGTCGGGACAGGAAGTCTGCCGGGTTCTTACTGCCCGGTTGATATTCAAGTGTAAAGTCATATTCTTGGAGCTGTAGGGTCCATTTCTTAATCCTCGGCGGTGATTTGGAGGACGATCCTTTGAAAAGGGGTAATAGGGGCTTGTGGTCGGTCACCACCGAGAATGGCTTGCCATATAGATAGAGATGGAAGTGTCAGCACCCCCAATGGATGGCGATGGCTTCCCGTTTGATCTGCGAATACCGCTGCTCCGTTGGTGTGAATGTGCGGCTGGCAAAAGCGATGGGGGCCCACTCTCCGCAGCCTTGATTCTGTGCCAACACTGCTCCTAGGCCCGTGGGGCTGGCTTCGACTACCAGCTCTGAGTGGCGTTGGGGGGGTCAAAAAATGCCAATGTGGTGTCGGCGGAAAGTGCTCTTTTGGTGGCTTGGAAGGCATCTTCTTGCTCCTTACCCCATTCCCATTGGTGGTTTGCTTGTGTGAGCTGTCGTAGTGGCCCTTTGATGTCTGCGAGGTTTCTCATGAACCGGCCGCAGTACGTTACCATGCCCAAGAAACTCCGGACTCCTGACACTGATGTGGGTGCTGGGGCTTCCTGGATGTCTTTAACTTTTAGGGGATCCGGTCCGCCTCAGTTTTTTGAGAATCGATACCCGAAAAAGCAGATTTCTTGCTTCAAGAACTCACATTAATCCTGGTGGAGCATTAGTCCTCTTTTCTGTAGTCTGGCAAACACAGCTCGCAACCTCTTCAGGTGCGTTTTGACAGTGGGGGCATGGACCAGGATGTCATCGCTCACGTTGAGGACCCCGAGGAGTCCTTGCAGGACTTCTTTGGTAGCGTGTTGGAAGACTTCCGCCGCACTAGAGATCCCAAAGTTGAGTCTCTTGTAACTCCACAGACCATTGTAGGTGGAGAAAGTGGTTATGGGCCGTGATTCGGGGTGCAGCATGATCTGGTGGTATCCTGATCGGAGGTCCATTTTTGAGAACCAATATGATCCTGTTAGTTCACTGAGGATATCATCTATTGTTGGGGTCAGATGTCTCTCCGTTTTGATTGCCAAGTTTGGCATGCGCATGTCGACGCAGATCCTGACGGCATCAGGTTGTTTGGGTTTCCTTGCGACCACGATGGAGGATACCCATGGTGTTGGGCCTGAGACTTTCTCAATGATCCCTGCCTGTTCTAGGAGTTTGAGGTCGCGTTCAACTTTGGGGCGCAGGTGGAATGCTACCCAGCGATGTCTGAGCGCCGTGGGGGTGACTGACTCATCGATGTGGAGGCGTAGTGGGGGCCCTTTTAGGCAGCCGATTCCTTCAAACAGTGTCTTGAATTCCTGCGTTAGGTCATTGAGTGTATTCACATGCACGCTAAATGCAAAGTGTACCAGGTCGAGGTCTTGGGCCGTTTGGCAGCCGAGTAGGAATCCTGCGCTGTCTTTGGAGACGTATACTTTTGTGGCTATTCCAGTGGTATCATGGGAGATTTCTGTCGTGAACGCCCCTGCTATCTCTAGGGGTCGGATGTTCCCAAATGCAAAAACCTGTATGTTTGTGGGTCGGAGTGCCGGCAGTGGTTTGGGTATTTTGTTGTATATGTCCATGGCCATTAGGTTTATGGATGCACCCGTGTCCACCAGTGCTGGGATTGGAGAGCCTTGGACCTTAACTTGGCATGTGGGTAGGCGTTGTTCCCCCAATGGCGTGTATTACGTGGACTGTGCGTTGCTCATTGTCCATGTCACTGTCTGAGTCTGGGTCTAGCGTGGCTTCAACCATTTTGATGTTCTTCGTTGTGGTGTTGGTCGTTGGTTTTGTTGTCGATCTGCAGACTTTCGAAAAATGGTTGTGTTTCCCGCATGCGCTGCAAATTTTATCCCACGCAGGGCAAGTGGTCGGATATGGTGCTGGGCCGCCACACCACTTGCATGATCTGCTTCTTTGCTTTCCTTTGTAGTTGTCTCCTTTTTGTCGCGGTGCGTTTGCCATCACTGCATTGGCTGCTTCTGCTTTTCCTTGGGTTATTGGTGCTTGTTCCATGTGGGCCGCTCGCGCACGTGATATCTCTTGAGATCGTCCGAGTGTGAGAATGTCTTTCATTGGCATGTTTGGTTGCTGTAGTATGCGCTCTCTGAGTTTTGATGACGAGCACCCTTGGATAAATTGTGGCCTGATTTCGTCCTCCGCATCAGGCAGTGTGCAGGTGCTTGCTAACTCTTTTAGCCTGGCATAAAAGACATCGACGGATCCATCAGTTATTTGGCGAGCTTGGCGTAGTAGGAACCTCTCGTAGTCCGGGTTTGCACAGGGCTCAAAATGCGCAGTAGTTGCCCCTTTTAGAGTTTCGTAGGTCCGTGGCCGTGCTTCTGTTATGGACTTAAACACTTTGTGGATGTCTGCTCCACCAATGTGGAGAAGAAGGGGCCTGCACCTTTCTGGTTTGACATCTAAGGCTTCAAAGTATGTTTCAATGCGTTCCAACCAGACTTCCTCACAGCTTGGGTGGGGGGTGCACCTGTGATGGTGAAAGGTTCCAGTGGTGGTATAACAGACATTGTAAAAGGGGGGGCAACTGGTTGTGGTGAGGTGGCAAGTGTGTGCTTGAAAGTACGGAATGTGTTTAATTTATTGTTCTCGCGCTTGTTTATTTCCTTATATATATTTTTTAGTTTACTGTGTCCTCTTTACCTTGCTTGCGTTGTTTGATGAACAGGGGGAGAGGACTTGCAAAAGGTATGGCTTGTGCTTTAGATAGTTCCTTTAGACAGCCTGTACAAGTTCTTGTGGCCAAAAGGGGAGAAAAATGCTTAATTTAGCCGTTATTTTCACACTTTCTTTTATTTTTTGTTTATTTTTTTTCTGCCGGTTCTGGGTGCTGGAGCTTGCTTTCAGTGGAGTGCAGGACTTGAACTCACACGCCGCCGCGTACGCACGTTCGGGGCGAGGTGCGCTCCTATGGTGAAGGTTCTGAAGGTTCAAAGGCGCGTTTGGCGCTGGCTGTATCAGCCCGCCGGAGCTGCGACGTCAATCGGGCAGCAGCTGAGGGGTTGCGCGGGCGTTTCCTTGCGCACGCACAGCCCTCCTGGTGCGGCGCAGCCCTTTCTGGTGCGGCCTCTGTGTGCTGCTGGCGGCGGTGCCGGTTGTCGGCGCGGGTGGCTGTTGACTCACCCCTAGCGGCTTTGGTTGTCAAAACCAGTCGGACCGTCTTGAGGCAGGCAGTTGGCGTGGCATCAGTCGACCAGTCCGTGATGGCTCAGGAGGTAAGCCGGTTGGACTTTTCCGCTTTGCTGTGTCAGGGCGTGTGTCAAACGGGCCCTGCTCTATCGCTGGGTGTGCGGTGGGTGGTGCCACTACCAGTTATGGTAGGCCCACTCTCGTCGCCAATTGTGATGTCGTGCAGGAGGCACGCGATCCGCAATAAACACTCAGAGGCGGTGTTCAATTAACAACTCCTTTATTATCACTCCCTAGTCCTATTCTGAATTCTTCCGGCCTTCCCACTCCTATATAACTCCTTCTCCCCGTCACCCTGGTGCGACCCATCTCGCACCTCCGGCAAGGGGGGGGTTTCTCTCACCCACCCATTCCGCCTCCATTATAGTGGTGCTGGCCAGTTCCGGCCACAACACTACAGGCACATGACTATTTGCTGCTGCTTTGTCAATTGGCGGTGAAAGGGGAAATGGACTAGCGTTAGGAGGTGTGGTTGAATAAAGGCAATTTAACAGGAATGTTTTTTCATGACAAACTGCCTACAATTCTTCATTCATTTTAGTTATGATTTGGGCCATAATCTGAGAGGGATTTTCAGTCGGTTCCAGGGTGGGCTTGGCAAACTGCCAGGTACAGAGCATGTAGACCTACTGAAAACATCTGCCATCTCTGAATACCTACACCCGCTAGCAGACATTAATGTGCAGCCAGTGATTGGAATTTGGGCTGGGGAGAGGCAGGAAAAGGGAGAAAGAGAAGCTCTGGACTAGAGCTCGCTCACAGATGGGAATGTCGCTGGCAAAGAACAGCACTGTGCAACCTCGATATTACGTAGATAGTTTACTACATCAGCAGGAACATCAAGTGAGTATATTGAAACAGCTGAAGAGAAGAGGCAATCGAGATAGAAGCTTACGAGTTTGGCAGCGGAGATTGCTGTTTTGGTGATAGCGCTCGTTAAACTTCACTATGGAAATTGCATGGAGAAATTGCTTTTTTCAGATCGACCCTTTCCAGGAATGAGCTGGATGACCATTTTATTTTGAAAAGTTTCTTAAAGACTTGTCAAACAGTGCCAAAGTTATTAATAATAAAAATAATTTTCAATGGTAACTAGGTCCTAGCTATAACAAAACAGTGGTGACTACCACTGTGCAATATATTGTCACACACACACACACACACACATATACTGTATATATATATCAACACCAACATGTTGCTTTATCAACCCAATGCGTCTCTGGGCTGTAGGCTTGCACCCTGTGAATTTTCACTATTAAATCACTTTTAAGTACCACTGAGTACAGGTGTGATTTGTTTTTTGACAAAAATATATATATATTTTCTTTCGCTTACTCCCATTGTTCTGTGCCCTCACAGAGGTGGTGCATTAAACGGCAGAGCTGCTGATCATCAGTAATATTGTGCCTCTTCAAAAGTAGAGAAAACGTTCACTCGGGTGTGCTGTGATACGGTGTTTAGTGCCCTAAACGACCCGTTTCGACCTAGCAGGGTCTTGGTCACGATATGGCAAACCTTGTATCTGCTCTCTATATATAGTGTCTAAATGTGACAACCCAAAAGAGGGACTGAACTTCCTTCGATTCCATGGGTGCCATCTTGTAACCTCCATGAATTCGCGTTTTTGCTATACAAAGGTCAAAACATAATCAACATAACGCCTATATTACGTACAATTATCAACATATTGAAACACATGTACTCCTGATGTATCAGAGTGTCAAAGCAAACATAATTGCTCAATATACTACACCCAATTCTCCATACTGTTATTCCTCATGCGCTTTTCATATTTTGTAACTCCAAACATCTTGGATTTGAAAAGTCCTGGGATATCGTACTGGCCATGTGTGGGCATTGGTCTGACAATTCAGCTCATAGTGAACAAAGTTAACCCATAACATAGTAACCCACAATGCTCTCACTTCAAATAAAATAGTAACAATTTAAAATATATATAAAAATGTGAAAAATATATCTCAGGAATAAAAAAAAAAACAATAGTGGGCATAGTTCTATGATCCAGATCATAGTGAGCAAAATTAACTTGTTGCATGTTTCACCATAGTGCTTTCAAATGAGGAAATAAATCATATCAACATGTAAGAAACCTAGGGGCATATTCATACTCTGTTTGCGCCATTTTATCATCATTTTTTTTCGCTAATACAGCGCAAACTTAACTCCATATTTATATTGTGATGCTAGACGTGTCTAGCGTCAAAATATTGGAGTTAGCACCATTTTTGGATGTGTAAACCCACCTTGTGTCAATGAGATGCAAGGTAGGCGTTCTCATCCCAAAAATTACTCTAAGCCCACTGCGCCATATTATCCCCCGTGCAAAAATGGTGCATGGGTGAGAGGCGGCCCTAAATAATGGCACTAAGCCTGCTTAGCACCATTATTTAACGTCTGGGTCAGGCCAGGCGTTGAGGTACCTGTAGACCTACTTCCATGACCAAACACCATGGAATGGCCCCACAGGTGCCCACCGCAAGCCCCAGGAACACCCCCACCCACACCAGAGGGATACCAGAGGACGGGGGACCCCATCCTGGGTAAGTATAGGTAAGTATGGGTAAGTATTAATTACATTTTTTTCAGTGCCTTTGGGGGCCCCTTATATGGAATTTTCTTTTGACACTAGCCAATCCTTAGCGTCAGCTTGTCCCATTCCATAAATATGGCGCCAGGCTGGTGCTCAGTAATGATGCAAGCCAGCGGTAAACTTTTTGATGAAAAACTGCGTTTGCACAGTTTTGCGTCAAAAAGTATAAATATGTCACTAAGTCTTGGCTCTCTTTTCAAAGGGGGTCAGTTTCTTCTGTGAAAAAAAGGGTAGGGTTGTAAACGAAGCTGATCACGTCACTATCAACTTCCATCTCCAAAACCTCTTTCTCTCCTTCCTAAAAGAATAAACAAAACAACTGATTAAACCATATTTTTACTGAAAGCAAGAGAGAAAGAAAGAGACAGGGAACAGTCACCTAATCTCCTATATGGATGCTCAATTCCTTCTCCACATTGCTCTGTAGGGTGCTTGGTTTCCAAATCAATACTGTATTTAGATTCCCTTCTTCTAAGTGTAAAGGCTCTGTTGCCCCCTTTAGATTCATTCTTAAATTGTTGTATTGCACAATACCTCAGCATATTCCTGTTGCTGAAATGGTATTCAGCAAAATGACGGGCTACAGGGTAATGTTTATCCACAGTGTCTATTGCCCTCATGTGTTCAAGAACAGGTTTCTTTACAGGATGGATGGTGCTTCCTCTGTATAGCTTCACACATGGACAAACCAAGACATAAATTACAAAGTTAAAGTTACAATTGAGGAATTGTTTGATTTCTGTCTTGATTTTACTGTGTGGAGTAGGATATTCCTTAACACGCCCACTATTTCTGCAGGCTTTACAAATCTTGCAGGGATAAAAGCCTTTCAAACCCTTTGTAGTTTGCATGGGGGATAACGTAAATGCACTACGCATCAGCCGGCCCGCAGGGATTTCCCTTTTCTAATGTAATGCTTGGTGTCTCATCTATTGCTTTCTGTGGTACAGGGTCACATTTCTACATCTGCCAATTCCTGGATATAATGTTCTTGACAGGTGCCCATGGCAATCCCTTGTTTCTGTTTGTTTAACACATCATCAAACAAGAACATGTTAATTTCTAAGCAATACTTTGCATTTTCCAATATTATCTAAGTGTGTGAGAATAGACTCACTGGCCTTGCTCTTAAGAAGTGTTTCATAACCTCTAGGCCATCCTTATGCCTGAAGCTCGTGTATAATGATGTTATGTCTGACGTCATGAGCCAATAATCGTGTTCCCTGGTGATACCCTCTTGTCGCATAGACTCTCATTATTCTAATGAGAATACTGGATTTGAGCAGCAGAATAGCCTGCAGTGTGGGAGAATGAGTTTAACCCACTACAGGTTGGTCGCCCCAATCCGGGTTTTTTGCTCCGGCTAACTAGCACTGCCTAATCTCCACCCAAGAGCAGGGATGATTGGGCAGCCGAGCGCATGACACAATTGACTCCTGAGGGAAATCGTGGTCATTCAGATATCATCCGTTTCTCTCAGTTACATTAGTCTCACATATACAAGGACAAGCAAAGGCACTGGATGTTTCAATAAGGTTTTAATGAAGCAACTGCATCTTTGATAATAAAGCATGTACTGCAATAACCAGGACGATAAAGCATGACAGGATTTAAATTGTGACAAGGAGAGTAAAGCATAGAAATAACGCTACCATATTGTCACTAGAGTCCATAGACTAATTCCTACCTAGGCTATATTAGAGCACAGCTTGTTAAGCTCTAGTTCTGACCTTCAAGTTCCCCTGGGAAGACATCATCCCCCATACCTTAGCAAAGGCCTGAAGTCTGCATAAACATCTGTAGCGTAGCATTCAGGAATCAGCGTACAGTTGTGGTCATCTGTCTGGAATCTCCCAATAACGTGTATAGGAAAGAGAAGTGTTTTCTAATAAAACAGCTGATGTTCTGAGAAAATGTCCCTACGTTTGCTTAAAAAAAAAATCTTCAGTGTCTTTTACAAAAAACGGTAGACTTGTCACAAAAGGTTTGATAAAGTGATCAACAACTTAGAACTATTTTCTAGAAGCCTCCCTTGAAGATACAGTAGGTCCACACAGTGGGTTGCTAGCATTCTTGTGTACCTTTGGTAACAGGTAGAAGACCGGAGTGTGAGGAAAATCACTTTACAGATAATCATACTCCTCCTGCTCCAATAAACCTTGATCTTTCCAGTTTATGGGTTTTTCCCAAAATACTCTTGTTGTGGAATAATAGTCCTCTTTTGTGATGAGCTCATAGCACTCTTGTGTGGTCAGCTGTCTCACAGCTTTTGTTCTATGACAATAGTACTACATTTCCACCTTTATTGGTAAGGTGTTTAACAATACTTTTATCCTCTGCCAATCTTTCTATTGTTTTCTCTTGTGACCAGCTGAAATTGTTTTTGTATTTATATCTCCCTTTTCTCAGTTTCTTCAGTTCTCTAATGGTGTTTTCATGAAAGGCATCTATTACGTCACATGGGGAGTGTGGTGTAAAAGTCAAACTGGGTTTGAAATGACTAGAGATGCTGTTAGACGAAGTTACCTTGCACTCCGGTCCTTTTTTAAGATCTGCTGTGAGGGCCCATAGTACTATGTTCTTTTAATAATGCTACTATGCTGCCTTACTGCTCCTGTAATGCTGTAATAATTACTATGCACTATCTTCTTTCATTGTTTTACATGTGTTTTCAATTGTGATTGTCACTTTTAGGATTTCTTATTGCCTCTGAATAAAGTTTTCTAATGAATGAATAAATGACTGAGATGTTTTTATCATACACTATTCCCAATTCAATCAAAAATGTTTCTCCATTTTCTTCACCTACTGTGTTATCACTCTCTAGTTCATGTAATGTAACAAGCATGTCCACATCACTTATTTTGAAATTATGTTCATCACATAAAATCAAATTCCCCCCTTCTTGTCTAGTTCTTATCTAAGACAGGAAATGTTTCTTTAATTTCAGTTTTCAGACTATTTTAAATAAGTCAATTCTAATCTGTACGTAGTCAAATCTTGTGATGGGGTAGAAAGTTATAACCTTAACACCTCCTGGTGAGGTGTCAATGTTCTATTGGAAGGTTTGTCACATTTATATTTACTGTCTCTGTCATTGTTCCTGTGATGTGTCCTTCTTGTTTGTCCCCACTGAGGTTGTATCCATTCTTTCTCTTCCCCTTCATCTGCAGGTTCCTCTTCCTTTTCCTCTGTTTCCCCCTCCTCTGCTTCCACGTCCCCTTCCTCTTGGTGGTGGTGTTGTTTTTATCCGACCTTTCCTGAGTAGGGAAAGCTCATTCAAAATAGTGGGTTTATTGGATAATTCTCCTTCTGATAGACTGCTTTCTCCAAACTTCTGTGTGTCTTGGTTCTTTCTCCTTTTCTTCCAATCTTGTGGGATTAGCTTGGATTTGTATCTTTGCTCGTTCTTCTTCTCGGTACAGGGGATTATATTTTCTGTTGAATGTCAGGATGCATCCCCTTTCATAATCCTGCACATCCCTCAGAAATGTCCTCTGTTAAAGTAGTTTCATCTCTTATTTTAATTTATCAAGTCTCTCTCTCATTCACTTCTTTAAGAAATTAGTCAATGTTTTCTTTCTCATTCTCTTGTCTTTATTTTAACCAATCTATTATTTTTTCTATATCCTTCAGTGTCTTATCACGATCTAAACAAGCATATTTTATTATGATTTTCATCATAACCTTAAAGCATTGTGTTGAATTATCAGCCCGTTCTTGTATCATTTTAGGATCAGGGCAGAAGTAAAATGGGATTGTGTAAATTCTGAGGCCCCTTGGTACCTTTTTGTTTTCCAAATAATTTTTCGAAGAATTTGCTTCCCATCATTTGGATAGCTCTATTTTAGATAGTCTTTCCAATTTACGTAGTTGGTCCATGAGGGTTACTTCACCTAACAGTTTTCCCCTTTCTGTTACTTATTATTGGGTGCTTATTTGTTAGTTCAGAAAATAAAGCTTTTGCTGCCTGAGTTCTCAATTTCTATTCCTCTCTTGCCATTGTATCATAAAGATTAGGTGAATTGTTCATTTCAGTCTCGGCACACCATCCAAACGTGGGTTCCTCTTAACCAAAATCATTTTATCCCAGTTATTGTAATGTTTCTATGTATGAATCTACTTCTGGATTGGCTTCTGACCTACACAATTGACTACACTGCCAATTATAGAATAAAGAAGGCCAGACGTACGAAGGTACTTTGGTCCGGCGTTCAGCTTCGACCCGTTGCCACCTCCACTGTACTCCCTGCGCTCTCCTTTTTATTGCCGCTCTGGTGTTGCGTCGTGTTTATGCTAGGCATGATTCGTAG
Source organism: Pleurodeles waltl (assembly GCF_031143425.1). NCBI lineage: Eukaryota > Metazoa > Chordata > Amphibia > Caudata > Salamandridae > Pleurodeles > Pleurodeles waltl. The sequence continues at coordinate 983,524,300 of NC_090437.1, forward strand.
TTCAATCCCCGTACGAGTATGGTGTCCTCGGTTTCAGATCCGCTTCCTTTTTTCCTTACTCTGAAAAATACCTCCGCCTCCTGTCAGCGTGGCGTCGGGCACATCTCTGTGTTGCTTACAATTGCACAGAGTGTAGCTCGTCGCTCGAGCTTCGTGTAGGTCGGTAGAGCATTTAAAGGGTGCCTTGCACTGATTCTTAGTGATTTTATGTTTTGATGTTCACACTGTTTTTTTAAAATCAATTTTGTTACCAGTATCAGTCCGTCACAGGGGAGCCTGCAAGTGATCTGTGGGGTTGCTGGATCCTGGTTAGTATATTTTATTTATCCACCTGTTTTCATTACGAGTTTCAAAGCGCTGGCTTCTGGCTTATTGACACCCTCGCCCTTGTATGGAGGGATATTTAATTCGGCACAGAACACATCCGCACAGCCTTGCCAATCAGGTCTGCACGTGCCCACGCTTTTAATTTCTTTATAAGCACACTCGGTGCTGCTTTTAGGAGGTGCCTGGCTCCTACAACGGTGGGCACCGTCTTAAAGGGTGCCTTGCACTGATTCTTATTGATTTTATGTTTTGATGTTCACAGTGTTTTTTAATTACAATTTTGTTACCAGTATCAGTCCCTCACAGGGGAGCCTGCAAGTGACCTGCAGGGTTACTGGACCCTGGTTAGTATATTTTATTTGCCCACCTGTTATCATTACGATAGGCATATCGCTGGCTTATTGACACGCCCTCCCTTGTATGGTGGAATACTTAACATGGCACAGAAGGCGTCAGTGCAGCGGGCATGCGGCTGGCACACCAAAGGCAAGCCCGTCTGCACCCAGATCACACCGAGGGCCAGCCGCCTTGCTGGTTTTATCTCTGATTGTCTGGCGAGGAGATATTACACCTCAGGCGGGTTGTGCGCACTTAACAGTACCAATAAAACAGCTAGTTGTCTCATTTAAATCCCCTGGATATTCTTGGCATATGGAATTTATCTTGCCCTCACAGTGGAGAGCAAATAATCAGTTCAGAGCCCACAGCCAGCCTCACTAAAATGGCAAAGACAGCGCTCAAGTCACCAACTAACTCTATTGATAACAACAGTAACATTCTCTGTGTCCTTCTAAATGCCAGATAAAACCTAAGTTAGAATTTGCAACGTTTCTTGATAATCATTATTTTGTCATTGCTTTTGGCATAGAAACATTGGCTGATCCTTCTTCTGGGCCTGACTTGTGGCTGCAATCCCTCCCACTTTTACCCACCAGAGACTAGACAGAGCCCTTAAGCGCGGTGGGGGACTGGCGATCATATATAGGGATTATTATCAGGCCAGTTTGTGCCCGCCTCCGTTCAATGCTGTGAAGCACTCTCTTTCAATATAGAACTTGCTAAATCACAATCATTCAGGGGTTTGTTAACTTATCGCCCCCCAAGCCAGAGAAATTATTTTACCCAAATGATGGGTTCTTTAGTAGAAACCGGTATATGTGATAAAGACCACTGTATTGGGAGATTTTAACATCTATTTACAGATGGGATCAGATAAAGTTACGAACCTCTGATAGACTTCCTAACTTGTTTTGGTTCTTTTCAGAAAGTGTGTGGCCCGACTCACTCTGCCAGTCATACACTGGATGGTATTTTTACCAAACATCCTCAGTTAAAAGAAGCAGGATCCCTGCCCTTGTCCTGGTCTGACCACCATGCTGTGTAATTTGAGATACTGCTAAATCGCAATACTCGCCATACTACTTATGCGCTCGACTCTCTTAGGACACGTGTGTGGAATAAGATTAACAAGAGGAAGTTGCTAATGTCCCATCCCTCTTCATCAACAGACTTAGATCAAGCCACCCTTAATTACTTGAATTGGATTAACTTGGTGGCTTCAAGCCTAGCGCCGATTAGGATGTGTCGTTCACATAGAAGTGCACCTTCAGCACAGTGGTACACGGATGCGTTAAGAGTACAGAAACAATGTTGTAAAAGACAGGAATGCAAATGGAGAGAAGGCTATCTTAGAGAAGAAAAAGAAGAAAAATGCCAGCAGTGCGTGATGGAATACAAATCCTTGCTGATAAAAAAGAAGTCAGTGTATTTTTCTCAACAAATTGAATCTTATAAGAACTCACCTAAAGAGTTATTTCAGGTAGTGAAGAAACTGTCATCAGCTCCTTGTAAAGATCAGATAAACTCCAACATGTGTTCTGCCACTGTCTTGCACGTTTTTTCAAGATAAGGTCATACAGATCTATCATAAGCTTGATGGCAGTAAAGATAAGGTGAGGGAACAAAACAAGCAGGTGAGTCAAGTTTTAGAACACTCCATCTTTTCAGAATTTTCTCTACTTTCCACAGAGCAGATAATGAAGCAAATTTTTATGGCTAAATCAGGATCTCCGCTTGATCCCTGCCCTCTATCTGTGATCAAATTAGCACCAGATACCATGGCTTCTAGTCTCATAACTGTTTTTAGTTTGATGTTCAGGACAGGATATTTTCCCAAACAATAGAAGGAGGCCTCTATTCTACCACTATTAAAGAAACCCTGTCTAAATCCAGCTAACACCAGCAATTATCGGCCTATTTCTGGCCTCCCTTTGTATGCAAAGAGTATTGAATAAGCTATGAATCAGCAGCTCTCATGCTTTATTCAGAGCAATCAAATATTAGACTTAAGTCAATTCGGTTTTCGTAGTGGGCACAGTATTGATCAAGGAAACAAAGGAAGTAAGAGTCGCCCTGGATGGAGGAGGAAGTGCAGCCCTCGTCTTACTCGACCTGTCGGCAGGCTTTGATACTGTCAATCATGAGTTGTTGACTGGCTGGCTCCAGGAGAATGGGATCGAAAGGACTGCACTTGCTCTTATAAGATCATTTCTCACAGAGCGGGAGCAAATGGTGGCTCTTGATCAGTTTGTGTCTGAACCTTTCTCATTACTGAGTGGGGTCCCTCAGTGGTCCTCACTTTGCCCAACACTGTTTAATGTTTACGTTACAGCCTTGGCCACTTTGATTAGATCATTTGGTTTTTGTTTAGCATCCTATTCTGATGGCACACAGATTGTAGTGTCCTTGGCAAATAAAGACATCAATATAGGATCGAGGTTCCATGACTATATGATGGCAGTCAGTCAGTGGATGGACAAAAATGGCCTAAAGCTTCATTCTAATAAAACAGAAGTTATTCTCTTTGGGAATCCGGCCTCCTTTAGGACTCCTTAGTGGTGGCCTGAGTATCTGGGAATACGTACTACACCAGTGAGTAAGACAAAGAATTTGGGAGTAATCATGGACAACAGGCTCACCTTTGGTGACCAGGTAAATGCAGTTATCTCATCCTCTTTTTACACATTGAGGATGCTGAAAAATGTCTCCTCTTTCTATCCTTTGAGGTCCAAGGAAATGGTGGTTACGGCCTTGGTGCTTTCAAAACTGGATTACTTTAATGGCATCTAACTTGGTATGCAGCAACAACACCTAAATCAACTTCAAACATTGCAAAATGCTGCAGCGTGACTATTGCTGGGGATTCATAAGTTTAAATCTGCTTCTCTAGCTATCCAGACACTTTACTGGCTCCCTATCAAGCAACTAATCCAGTTCAAGGTACTATACATTGCTTACAAAGCCATGCATCACGTTGACCCAGACTATCTTATTCGCAAGTTTAGGTGGTATGAGCCAAGTAGGAATTTACATTCCTGTGGTGAATCCATATTAGTTTTTAATGGGAACCAGAAGATTAGCGTAGCCCTTTAGCTTGCAGGCATGTGCTGCGTCACCTAGTGACTTTTAACCTACTTAGCTTGCTCTTCTTAGCCCATTATTTTATTATTTCTTTTAAGATGGCTGCAATTGTTTACAGTTAGAGAAATGTTTTGATTTGTGTTATCAGTGCCACTCTGTGAAGATGTCACTATCAGCATCATAATCAAGTGATGTACGCAGGTATTCACATCATGTCCCTTTCCCACTTACGTGTGACAGGAACATAATGTACATTTGGTGGGAATTGTTTACATAATTGCCGCCAAAAGCCTGCCCCCTTATCTATTGTTTGGGAATATACCTGTGTCAGGGGTCCTACATGATCTGTATAAATACATCTCACACAGCCAATGTTATCAGAGAGATTCCTATCAGATGCCATCCACACCATCTATACTGCACGTCACCCTGCTGCAGAAATCAGTCTCCGTGTCCCCGGAGTCTGACCTAGACCTCATTCCATGGTAATGAGGGTTGGGGGGAGCTTCTCATGTTCATGGTACTGGCAGATTAGATCTATCACACCTAGCTCTCAGTAAATTAGGGATTAGATTCTCTATGCTAGGTGTTTTACGATTCATGTTTATTGCAAGATGCTGGGCTCATTGTATTTACTACTCTCATCTGTGCAATCATGCTTCTTTTATTATGTATTATCCTAATCATTGCAGCTCATGCATTTTACCTTAGATTGCAGACCTTTCAATAAATATATTGAAAATGCCCTAGCATCTCCTTCGTTGCCTGTGTGTGCCTGAGACTTGTTGCTAACGTGAGAAAAGGGTAACTTCCGTTCCACCACAACTCCCCTGAGATGTCGCACTCTAGAGTCCATGCAGAAGGTTACCAGAATTCACCTTTTACTGTTTGGGTTTTTGGTGAGGTACTGCTTGTGAGCCAGGAGGACTGGGACGACAGTTGCGACTTGTTGTAGGATTGGCTTAGTCGCCTACAAACAAAAGTGTTGTCATCCCTAAACCAGCAGTCTTGCCTGGAGCAAGAGTCCAACTACAACATTCCTCTGGAGACAAGACACTGGTAATTCCAAGGTTCAGACACACTAACTGGGGAGGCAGAAGCTTTGTCACTTGCACAACAAAAAAACTGCAACCTCCTACCCCCTCTCTCCCCTTTAGATCCATGCCTAATCTGTTTTCCTTCAGGAAAGAATTAAAAGCATGTTTTTTCCGTAAATAATCTTATAGGAAGCTGACCTGGTGTGTGGTGAGCACCTATGATGATATCACCTTATATCAGGTCCAGGTATCCCCTATTAGTGAAGTGTGGGCAGTGTCTAGGAAGCCAGGCTCTCTAGAGGTAGCTGTGGATGAGCAGCCAAGACTTATCTAGGAGAGATGCAGATCTTATGCAACTTATGCAATACCATTATAGTCACACAGCACTTACACATGAAAGAACCACACATTGTTAAAAAAATAAAGGTACTTTATTATAGTAACACAAATACCAGGATACTGTATAGGCAATACCCCAACTGGAGGTAAGTAAACGCACTGTTATATATACATTAGCAATCAGAAAACAGCATAAAAAGCAATAGGCATTGGTAAAAGCAATAGCAAATAGTGAGGGCCCTAGGGGAGGGCCAAATCATATACTGAAAAAGTAGAATGTGAACTGGGCTGGAGGAACTAGGAACCCCAAGCAGTAAGTAACAGGGTGCTCCCAAGCGAACAGGAGAGAATAGGTAAGTACCTGGCTTTGCCAAAACCAACAGGAGGACTTTGGAGGAGGATTGTGCAAGACCCAGAAAAAGACTGGAAGGACCCAAAGGTGGATCCTGACAGAAGAGGACCTGCAAAGGAAGGGGACCAAGTCCAGTTCGTGATGGGGTGTCCGGTTGTGGTATGAACCACTACCCACCTTTCTGTGGATGCAGAACTAGGTTTACGTGTCTGGGGTTGTGATGGACAGGGGAGTTGTCACTCCCCTTTCCATTGTCCATTTTTGCGTCAGAGCAGGGACCGGGGGTCTCTGGACTGGTGCAAACCGGTTTATGTAAGAAGGGCACCAAATGTGCCCTTCAAAGCATACCTGTGGCTTAGGGAGGCTACCCCTCCCAAGCCATGTAAACCCTAGAAATCCTTTGTTCTGCCTTCATGGACTTGAGCTGGGCAAGCAGCAAGAGGGCAGAAACCTGTCTGAGGGTTAGCAGCAGTGCGGGCTGCCCAGAAAACCCTAGAAGATTAGTAGGAGCAATGCTGAGGGTCCTCTAAGGAGCCCCCAGAGTGCATGGAATCATACAACCAATAGTGGCAACAGTATTGGGGTATGATTCTGACATGTTTGATACTAAACATGCCCAGGTTCAGAGTTACCATTATGTAACTGGACACAAGTAGTGTGACCTGTGTCCAGTACACTCTCAAAATGGCTTCCCCGCACTTTCAAAGTTAGGTGTAATGGAGCTGGAGTTCATAGGGGCACCTCTGCTCATGCAGGGGTGCCCTCAGTCACAGGTACAAGCACCCAGCCCTCTGGGCTAGGAGGGCCTACCATAGGGGTGACGTACAGTGACCTGGTGCAGTGACCTGTAGTGAAAGGGTGCATGCGCCTTTTCATGCAGGTTACAATGGTAGGCCTGCAGACACATTTTGCATGGGCACCCATGAGTGGCTCAATATATGCTGCAGCCCATGGGGAACCCCTGGAGGCCCAATGCCCTGGTTACCTAAGTACCATATACTAGGGACTTATATGGGGGCACCAGTATGCCAATTGTGGGGTGTACTTAGTCCTTAGCAACCAAATTTAGAGGTTAAGAGCACAGTCACTGGTGTCCTGGTTAGCAGGATCCCAGTGAACACAATCGAAACACACTCACAGCAGGCAAAAAGTGGGGGTAACCATGGCAAAAAGAGGGTACTTTCCTACAAGCACACCTTTAGCAGACCCAGCGCCAGGACACATCTGGGTAATTGTGCACTTTATAAAATCATTTAACATTAACTTCTCTCCTTGATTGACTTTCCTGCGCTTCCCTTTCTTGTGTCATTATATGCAGTACTCCATAACTGGTAGTATTACTTGTTCTCTGAACATTCCACACTACTTTCACCTTCCTGCAAACCGAATTTGATTAAAGGCACCCAAACATATAAAGAAGAACCTAGAAGATGTCCATCTGGAGTGTGCATGCTTTTTTCTCTATGCAGAGGTCTTTGTGTATATAAGTTGGTTTGTCATACCCGAGCACGTACCTCATTTCAGGGACGGAGGTACCGGGGGGAAGTTTGCATTATTATATATATATATGTATATATATATATATATATATATATATATATATATATATATATACACATCCCCCGCCCCACCAGCAGTCGCCACTGGGTAGTTATAGTTAGGTCTGCATTTCCATAGAAAAAGGATTTTTTGGTTTCCCTAACAGCTTTGGCACCGTTTGATGAATCTTTACAAAACCTTCCACAAAAAGATCTCATCCACCTTATCTCCTTCCTGGAAAATTTCAAGGTGATCCATCAAGGAGGGCCAAGGAAAAGGGGGGTCCCAAACGCATTTTCCGCATTCACTATTGAATAAGAAACAGCAATACTACAAAACAGAATTATACTAAATTTGGCAGAAAGCTAGCTCTTGGTCCTGAAAGCATTATTTCTAAGATTTAGTGTGAATCCACTTGATAGTTTAATCATTTTTAAGCAATTAAGACCCAGAAACTTTGTATGTTTTACACCGTGGAGGATCTGCAGGCCGACAGATTTTTAGCTGAGATCTGATTGACTGCCACCATGTCAACAAGGATGTAGTGGCAGCCATTTTAGCACTTAGTCCCAAGTCTGAGGAAAAAAGACAAAAATAAAAACTTAAGGGGGCATGGTAGGGATACCCTAAGCCTGGTGGGGGGGCATGTCCCCCTTCCCTGATCCTCTGGGGCTGACATCAAAATTAAGGAGAGGGGAGGCACTGCTAATTACCTCACCTATTATATCTCTCATGACATCTTCTATGATGTCCTTGATCATATCACTGAAACATTTACAATGAAATTACTATAACTGGTGAATTTCAGTGGTTTCTAAATTTAAAATGTTACATTTTCACTGAGATGTTCACCTAACTATAACGTTATTTTAACCTTTGGTTTTTAGTTAATTTTTAAGCTTTTTTAAATGTAACATAAGATGTCATTACAAATCCTAACTATAATGTCACTTTTTGTGGATTTTTCAGTGAATATAAACACAGGCAGATAGTGTCAGATACTGCAGCAATTTATTGTGAACACAGACACGTTTTTTGTTCTTTGGGGAGCCAATCTGTTTGAGTTACTTCTTTCTTACATACTTATATATATATATATATATATATATATATAAAACTTAGTGGCCGTCGCCACTAGGTAATTATAGTTAGGACCCAGTTTCTATGGAGAAAGCATTTTTTGTTTTGCTAATAACTTTGGTGCTGTTTAATGAATGTTCACAACATTTTCTAATACTATGATCACTTCAGTGTCCATCTGGAAAGTGCCAGGGTGATATGACAAGTGGGGGCTGAGAAAATGGGGGGGTTCCAAAACGCTTTTCCCCATGCATTTTTCATTAGGGATTTTGAACAGGAATAATGCCCAAAACCACTGGACGGAATTTCACCAAATTTGGCGGAAAGGTAGCTCTTGGTCCAGAATGCAACCTTTTCATTATTTGGTGTAAATCTATTCAGTAGTTTTTGAGAAATAAAAGAAAACCTAAATTTGTATATATCGGGACGCAAAGGCTCTGCAAACCCTCCCGATCTTGTGCTGAGATCTGATTGGCTGCCAACACTTAAACAAGGAAGTATTGGCAGCTACGTTGGGGCTCAGATTCAGCTGAGTCCCTGAAAAAAAGATTAAAAAAAGAAAAGGGGCCAGGGTAGGGATACCCTGACCCCTTAACTCTGGTGCTAGAGAAAAAAAGCATTAAAATGTGAGGCTAACTATAACGTCCCTGCATTGTTTTTTTTTCAGTGAATTTCTATGGTTTTTATTACTATACGTTAATCCAACCGTATATATATATATATATATATATACATATACATATATATATATATTTTTTTAGTTATAATAAAATATAATAAAATATTTTAAATATATATATATATATTTTTTAATTTATTTATTTATGTCGGCAGTAGCAACTCTGTAGTTGTGGTTACGTCAGAGTTTCCACTGAGAAGTCTTTATTATTTTACTAATAACCTTTGAAACAGTGGTCGAATCAACATGAAAATTTCCCCCAATTTTTTTTTCCGTTTTGAGTTTGGCATGACATGTTTTGTGAACATGTGTGCGGGGGGGGGGGGTAAAAGAGAAATCATCAAAGCGACATTTACACACTCAGACACACACCCCAGGCTATCATAAAATGACAATCATGTCCGAAAACAACTAACAGACATGCAAACACAAAGAAGACCGCGCACTGCGGCCCCCTGGGAGGAATGCATAGTGTGAATTGACAGTGGTAGCAGGCATGAAATGAATTTTATACTGCGTGCGTGGTTCATGGATTTCACTTTGGCATCCCCAGGAAACATTATACTTTTTGTTCCTTTTCCTATAGGGCATTTCTGTTTTCATTTTGTCTGATGGAAATTGATGTTTGTTCATGTTCACTCGTATGCTTGATTAGTCAAGAAAAAAGGGCCTAGCCTGACCAAACCACCATCCACTGTTCAGCAAGAAGGGATTGTGAGCTACTGGAAGCAGGCAGTTAGAGCCTGCCTACGACGCCCTCGTTACAGGCTCCTCCGGCTCGGCACCCTGCCCTCAGAAAAAGTCGGTGTTCTGGTATAGTTTGACGGTTTGACAAATAAATATGAACAGCGCCCCGCTATTTTTGTGGCAGTGATAGTTAAAAATAACATCCGCCGGTGTTAACCTGGCAGAAGTCCCTTGCATAGTTTCTCACCCTGCTCTGATAATTAAAAATCAGCATTTATCTGAGTTCTCAATCTAAATTATGAGCGCACCGCGACAGAAGGGTAATAAGATGCCCAAAACTGGCATGAAGTTGCATTTCGGAATGTTGCACCTTTTAAGTGACATCTCTGAATCTTTGCCGGTCACTTGAAAGTATGCCAAAATGTGAAAACCGCTGTATGCTGAGAGGCTAGGGGGGTCTGTATTGTCCACGAGGTTGTTCTTTATTTGGTTTACTTGAGGGACGTAGCTACAGGTTATCTGTTGCTCCTGTCCTGAGTGAACTAGCACCAGGGAATCTGTTCGCCCTCCCCTGAGTGACCCAGTTACAGGTTATCTGTTGCTCCTGTCCTGAGTGAACTAGCACCAGGGAATCTGTTCGCCCTCCCCTGAGTGACCCAGCTACAGGTTATCTGTTGCCCCTGCCCTGAGTTATTGCCTAGGCTCTGTGAGTCGGTTCTGAGACCCAGAGCTGGCTCTATGTTCTGGACCACAGCACCAAGGGTGACCTCTCATTGACACAAGACCTGTCCTGGGTCACATATACTAAACGGTGCTGGCAGTTATCTAATTTATATAACAGAACAAGCCTTTTTCCTGTTTGGTTGAGTAGGTTGCCTACTGGCTACAGGAAAAGTTCTGCTTGAATGTAGTGCCCTGAATCTGGATTAAAATCCTGGGTGAATGTGTGTGGTGTAAATGGTGTTGGTAGCAGGACTTCATGTTGTAACTATGAGTGTGACGGCATTTTGGGTTCCACCTGTACAACTGAGTACCAGATGGGGGTTGTGATCATCTCCTCAGACTTGGAAGTGAATTACTAGCATTCCTGAGCTGGAGGGTGTAGTCCAGCCACTGAAGTGTGAGAGGATGGAGACAGGGCTCCCTTCAGAAAGGCAACAATGACCTTTTCAAAAGGGGGTTTCAGATTATTTTACCTAGGAGCACTGCCAATTGGTTAGATGCTGGGGAGGAGGAGTGAGTCAAAGGAATCTGGGGTATTGCAAAGGGAATGTTTTAGGCAGAGTCTGTCCTTTTTGTCTTTGCCAGAAGTGTTACTCTAAAAGGCTGATGTCAGCCAGGTGCAGAGGTTCAAATATTATTGAGCCGAGATGTTGCGGGTGCTCGAGTTTGAGAGGTCCCTTGTCACTTCCTTTGGTGCAGAGACATCACCTGAAGAAAGACTTGCTCTGTGCTCTGCAGACGAGGAATACATTAAGGAAAGAACTACTCTAAACTGGTTCCAGGGCACTAACAGTGGGATCAACATCCCCTGTCTGGAAAATGACTACTTCATTGGTATTCAAACTCTAACACCTGCAGTGTGCTTGTTACCTCCAGGTCCACAACTGCCAATCATCCGCAGGAACTGGGACCTCCATGCTATGAAAACTATGCCCAGGTTACTGAACATTGTGTTGGGGTTACGAGGTAACGCCACAACAAGTTTCAGAGGTGGAGACATTAAAGACTGACCTATGAATAACTAATATCAGGGAAGCTACTCATGCACACTACTCATGCACACAATGGTGAGCTCACACCTGCACCATAGTTTACACATCATTAGTCTAGGTGCGGTTTACCCTGTACTACTTGATTTTTAAACCCTATACCTGCAGCCTAACACCGTGTGTCGTATTGAATATTGGTGTGTACATGAAAAAATTATTTTACAAACGGAAGTATTGGGCTGGACAGTATTTTGTGTATGTTTTTGAGCTCCGAATCTCTGCCACCCAGTACTACCTCCTTGAGATGCCTTATATTACTTAAACTCGTTACCCTGAAAGTCAAGTGCAAATAGGGTATACTTGGAGTACTTGGTGGCTAGTTTGCAGTCCAGGCCCCATGCCAGCGGTGGTAAAACACCCTAAGCACCACAATTGCAGCCCAATCACCTTTGCCAACCCCAGACCACAAAAATGTTCTAACAAGGCACATTTTAAGCTCTCTCCAAGTCTAACTTACTTATGATTGGGGTTGAGTCTCATTCTTTGGGGGGCACTGTCAGACCTCTGATGACCCTCAGCGGCCTTCCAGACTTCAATCAAATCGCAGGTCTAGACATTGTCATTTTCTTACGCAAAGGTTTTTTTTCATTTTAAAGTGGCCCAAATCAATAACTAACAACAACCTAGTAATATTTTATGATCATAAAAGGCAGGAAGCGCATGTAATAGCATTAGGCTAATAGATAGATAATATCACCTTGTGGGCAGATGGAATTTCGATTCTTAAAAGGAAGCTACATCAGCAATGTTCAAGATCATATGTGTTTATAAGACGTTCACCTAATTTCTTGTCACTTCCTTCGATCAATCCAGTATTGAAAATAAGATGTACCTTCAGGTCAGTGGCTTTCCCAGCGAATCTTGTCAGTGCAAGTTAAAAAATGTGCCCAGTGCTCTGGAATTTAACAAATTTGGGGGCATATTTATACTCCGTCTGCGCCGAATGTGCATAACATTTTTTTTACGCACATTCAGCGCAAACATTGCCCCGTATTTAAACGTTGACGTCCGAGCCCGTGGACGTCAAAATTCCACCGTGTGCGTCATTTTTTGGATGCAGCAACCCGCCTTGCGTTAACGATATGCAAGGTAGGCGTTCCCGTCCAAAAAATGACTTAAACGGCCGTGCGTCGTATTTATGCTTTCGGGCAAAAATGACGCACGGCCGGGAGGCGGAGCCAGAAAATGACGCACAGCCCGATTTGCGTCAAAATTTAACACCTGGGTCAGGGCAGGCGTTAAAATGGGGCAAACACACCTGTATTTAATCAGAACACACAGAAGCAACAGCAGAGCAGCAGAGCAGCAAAAGGGAGACATGGAGGTGATTCTTATCCAGCGTGCACGCAGACGCAGAGCCCAGCAGCTACAACAACACCAGCAGGGACCCCAAAGGCAGTGCAGAAGGCAGGAGAGGATATTCTGCCCCAGAACAACCCTTCATGGCCTCAGGGAACACGACATCATCCAGAGGTACAGGTTGAACTGGCAGGCCATTCAGCAGCTGCTGCGAAACATTGAACTGCAGTTGGCACCCACTTTGCTGACACCCCGCACCATCCCAACAGAAACCAAGCTGCTTGCCACACTTCACATGCTGGCAAGTGGCTCTTTTCAAACAACTGGTGCCCTTGTTGCCGGAATATCACAACCATCATTCTCTGCATTTTTGCCCAAAGTACTGGATGCCATCATTGGACTTACACCCCGCCACATCTGCTTTCCTTACACACTGCAGAAGCAGCAGGAAACAAAACAGGGGTTCTACCTCATTAGTAGCTTCCCACACGTCCTTGGTGCAATCGACTTCACACATGTACGCCTTGTGCCACCTGCTTCAACTGAATACCTCTACCGCAACAGGAAGCACACACATTCCATCAATGTGCAGGCCATTGTCGATCACCAAGGATTGATCACCAACATCGTGGCTAAATATCCTGGGAGTGTCCATGACTCATTCATCTTCCGTCACTGCACCATCAATGAACACTTCCAGGATGGACGGTATGGCAATGGACTACTTGTTGGTAAGTACAAAAACCTACTTATATACACACTGCACAGCCACCCTCTAGGACACACAACACATACACCACAACAGCAACATGTGAACAGGAACACACTGAGGTCGTGACATCGCTAGCCATGTTTCTTAGGTCACCATTGAACCTGTCACACATCGGAAATTAGTGTACAGTCTAATGTTAAGACGTCAAAGATCACAACGTGTGGAGTGGGTTGCCTAAATGTCACCTCTCAAATTGTAAGTGTCCCAATGACGTTTACATTAATCCATTGCATAAGTCTAAAGGTATGGGATGTACAGGGTACATTGATATGAACGTGTTAACAACACTGTCAAAATGAATCTGTGTATGGAACTACCATCTCACCCCCAGTGAAGACACACGGACACCTGTATCACAAGTCACAATGCTAGGGAGGGCACACTGTACTGCAAATCCCAAAACATACTGCTGGCAACCGGTTAGCAACCAAACACTCGTTCAGCCAAGGAAACAACACAATGCAGATGGTACAGCCTACAAGCCTAGGATGCGACATAATAACGCAAAAGAGTCACAGACAACACAAGACAACTACTGCCATGAAAGGTGATTTCAATAGGGCTAGCTACATCAAGTCAAGGTTCCGGTGCCTCGACATCACTGGTGGTAGCCTCCTATATTGCCCGGAGATGGTCTGTAAGATCAACCTAACATGTGCTATTCTGCACAACATTTGCATCAAAAGGAACATTCCCCTCCTGGAACCAGAGCCACACATGCCTGAAGAGGAGGAAGAGGAGGATTCTGGCCTGCAACATGAGGGGGAACTACAGAACACGGCCGCTGGTATACGCAGGCGGCAACATATCGTGAACAATTCCTTTTAAATATAATCACCATCACCACTTTATGAACTAATTTAAATAAACACATATAATAATCACCATATCATCGTTTGGCTATTCATTTTTGCACACCTTCATCTCTAACTATCATGACTCACATTGATCATTTGTGACACAGTTCAGCATGATTACCTATGTAAACTCAGACAGCTGTGCTGATTTCCTTCTGGGTTTTTGCTGTTCCTGCAAGATAGATGTTAGGGCTTGCATGGCTGCTGTCTGATCTTCAGATGACATCATGCATAAACGCACCCCCTCTAGGCTGCCTGCCATAGTTTGCATCCCCACCCGCACCTCCTTGGCCATCTCCCGCTGTACCCCACCTACAGTTCCCTCAAAGCTGGTGCCTGTGTCGTCTGAGTCCTCAGCTGTATTCGAGCTGGCAGGTCTTACAATTGGGGTGGTGGGTGGATCCTCTGCAATGGCTGCTTGTTCTGTGCTCCTCCTTGTGACTGAAGGTGGGGTCTGGAGGGTTTCAAGGACCTTTTGGATAGTCTCCTGGGGAATGTTTATCAGCTCGTCACCCATGTCATCAGGGTAATCTGGGACAGGCATATCCGCAGGAGATCCATCTTCCTCTGCAATGAAACAGGGTACAATTAGTGTGTCTGGGTTGTGGCCTGCCTTGTGATGATTTCACATTGTGATCTTGTTTCGTGTTTATTGCTCCAGTCTTTCAGATGGGCATTCTCCCAGGCCTATGGCCCACCTGCATGTCACATGCATGTTATTAAATTATTAGACTTTTCAGCATCATCACTTCTAGGTGTTGGTTTTGGCCAAATAGTGAATTTCCACCTTCTTGTCCTACTCAACCCTCCATCTACATCCATTCTCATGGTGAGACCTTTCACTGGCTGTGGGTGTTCTGATGGCACTGGCAGCACACTTAACAATCTGGACCTGCCCCAGTCTCTGATCTTTCACATCCACTTAAATGTATTTGACATGTAGCATACACTATGCATAGCAATGTTATGACACGATATGGATGTTGGCATTGGTAATGTGTACAGCTGATGTTGGGAATGTGTGGTACATTGGATTGCCCTGATAATCGTATCAGTGTCCTATTTCCTCCTCTGACTGTGCAGGTGTATTTCAGTGACCAGTTACATATGTCCCCCCCTCAATGCTGTTGTATGAGCAGTATGACATTTGGGATGTTACATTGTGACCCAGGCACAGGATGGACCCTGACATATGCAGCATGGGTATGTCATTGGTGCTGTGTAGCTCCTATTGTTGTTTACATTGGTTGATGTTTGCAACAATTATGGGCATTGACATTTGACAGTACTGGGGCCTTTGTCTTTTTTCAGGGGATTGTTGAAGTTGTCATCCTCAACCCTCTAATTTAGGTGTGTATGGTCCATGGGGAGGTTACTGCCATTGGCTACTTGAGCTGCACACAGAGCGGAAGTGGTAGTGGCAACTGTTGTCGCAGTTACATTACAGTTGTCGGTATGGCTAGAGGTTGTTAAGAGGGCTCTAGTTAATGTGGGGGTATGGTGGCTGACGTGTGCCGGGTTGTCAGTTTGACGTTGTGCCCTTCCCTCCTGGCGTGGCTTTCCCTTTGCTCCATCGTTGGCATGGCAGCATACCCCCTTGGGACTGTTGTTGGTGTAGTGTAATGGTGTACCCCAGCTTCTGTCTGTGCAGGCCATGCCCCCATGCCGTGCCTCTTTACCCATGCTACTCCATGTATTTGATGACTTACATGCAAAGTGTAGTAGGTATTTCCCCCCCCCCCGGTTGCAGTTGACATTAGTGCATTTCAATTCCCCATGCGACTTACCCTGCATGTGCGTTGTCTCCTGGTAGTCTGCGCTGTCCTGTCCTTGAATCTCTGTGACGATCTCCTCAGGGATGACGGCTGCGACCATCTCCTCCATGTGGTCCAGGGCCTCCTGGTGTGCTGGACTCCCACCTCCAGTCTGCAGTGCTGCCTTCCTGTTCCTGGCCATCTTTTCCTTGGTCCTGCACTTGCAGTCATGCCAGCGTATCTTGCACTCAATGACTGTTCTGCGTACTTCTGCCACACTGTTAATCTTGTCAACAATTTGTTGCCATATAGCCTCTCTCCTACTGATTGGCAACTTTGAGGTGACAAACATTTGGTGCTGGTGTTCCGTCACCTCTTTAACCAGAATTTCCTGCTCCTCTGCGCTGAAGCAACACTTTCTTTTCTTCTTAAAAGTGTCCTGGTTCTTGTGTGGGTCCTCCTGGCTGGTTCCTGGTCTGTTGTCATCTTCCTGGGGTCTGTAGTGGCATCTGGGATTCATTTTGGCTCTCCTTTGGTGAAATGGCAGTGTTCGCAGTTTTTTTTTTATACTATTGCATAAAAAAACGGCGCAGATCCGGTTTGCGGGGTCGTAAATCGACCCACAGTCATTTCCGCCGCGTTAACGTCGTTTTGCTTTACGACTTGACGCTGTGGTGTGTGTAAAAAAAAAAGACTCCCACCTGTGGTTTGCGCCGCCGTGCGTCAAAGTATAAATTTGACACCCGCACGGTGCACCAAAATGGCGTTAGCCGGTGGTAATATTTTTGAAGCAAAACTGCGCTGACGCAGTTTTGCGTCAAAAAGTATAATTATGGCCCTAAGACCTTATGGTGGAGGAGATTTTCACTTTGCTGTAATGTTCTGCATAGTATGCCACCAAATACCACTAGGTGGGATATATGGGGAAACAACTAAAAGTGCTCTACAGTAATTCTACAATGATATATGATGTACTAAGCATCCTGTTGTTGAATAGCATTGCATTCTATGCCCTGCATTTGCAGTCTTTCACACAAATGGAGCACTGTGTGTAAAACTGAGCTCTGCATTGCGTGAAGACAAAAAAGTGCAGCACCAGAGTTCTACTATGTCTAGCCTGGGATATGTACTGCAGATAGTACACATTCCTTGGTATAAACATCAGTACAAAGTACAGCCATGAAGATGTACATTTTAGGGTAAAGTGTGCATGTTACGTCAATGTATATCAGACAATGGGCCTAATTATGAGTGTGGCGTTCCTTGGACCACCACACTTGTGGTGGCTGTTGGACCGCTGGGGTTGTGGTGGTCCGGCCGCCACATTACGAGGTTGGTGTCCAGACCTGCCAACCTACCGCCGTCTCCACCAGGATTGGAGATCACGACGAGCTGACTGCGGTGCAGGTTGGATTCAGCCAGGGCCAGCCTGAGCTCACCATCGCCTTGCTGATTACTACCTGGTTCTCTGCCAGTCTTTTCATGGTGGTTTCACCACTATGAATAGGCTGGCAGAGAACAGGTGTAGGGGGTCATGGAGGCCCTGCATTGCCCATGCCCATGGCATGGGCAGTGCAGGGGTCCCCCCGTCCAGCACCCTTGTAATATGCAGACAGTGCGCATTACGAAGGTACTGGTTCCCCCTGCGGGCGGCAGCATTGCCACCGGCTCAATTACGAGCCGGCGACAATGATGCCGCCACTTTCCCACTGGGCTGATGGGCAGAAACTTTGGTTTCCACCGGTCAGCCCAGCGGAAAGTCTTAATGGGGCCAGTGGGGAGGCAGCCAGCACGGTGGCAACAACCCTGTCGGGAGTTTGGCAGACGCATCCGCCAATCTCATAAGCGGACCCCACATGTCACTTGACTGCTTGCTTTTGCTTGATATTACTTGTGCTTGGGATTTCAGGGCAATGCTACATCACTCTAATTTAATATACTGTATTTGATTATGTGCCTAAACCTAAGGAGTCTATGTTCAAAGACATTTTGGCGAAGCATGAGGGTTAACTTTCAGCACAAAACAGCTTTTGCACATAAAACTTGATCCGTCACCACTTGGCAATGCTTTGCCTTAGAGATAGACCTAACTGTAAAGTAAATTCTATTTAGTTGAATGTAACTACAAACCTTATTGTAACTCTCATGAGAATTCTAACACTATCCAATAATTCATTTAAATTAAATTAAAGTACACTTACTAAATATTCTTCATCTCAGACAAATGCAAACTCAAACCTTAATTTAAATATATTACATTTCATCAATGTCCTTTCCTCCTTAGCCCAATACTAATACTGACCCTAACCTTAGCTTAAATAATTAACATTAACCGAACAATTAACATTAACCAAACAATAACACTAACTATAACTCTTATCATAACTTATATTTTCGTAGCCTAAACCTAATACCAACCATAATTTAATGTTTATGATTTAAATGAATGTAATTTACCCCTGCACTAACAATTAATTCAAATTAAAATGTATTAACATCAACCATTTTTATTTTAGTAATTGATATTAAATTAACCCTTTGTTGTATTACTGTGCCTCAAAATTAAATTAAATGCTATTCTACTTAACAAAGTAACAGTCTTTTCGGTAACAGTAACCTGTGTGGTGGCCACATTAATAATGTAGCTGCATCAGTGTAATTACTCACGTTTACCAAGCCATATATTTACTTATTTATTTATTTCGGTTTAAAAAAAATGCTACTTCACCTGCAGCATCTATCAAATAAGTGAAGGCCAATCCTATACGACCTAGTAGGAATCGTGTACTGCCTAAAACACAATTTATATGAAGTGTCTTTGCTCTGTACACAAATTGCCTCTAAATCGCTCTTTAATTACTACGTATACTCCATTTAGGTATCTTACTTCCATTTCTCCACATATCTGCATTTCGTCTGTGGGTTCACTAGTTCCCGAGTTTTATGTAAATATGAGATAGTATGTCAGCTAAGACCCAAATTATATAGTTCCATTATGGCAATAGCGTCTACATCCACCCTTTTTGCCCTGCGGGTGAGTAGCCCGAAGACCTGTTAATTGCATGAACATCTGCCACTCTCTGTGACAATAATTTCTAAGGTGTACGCAACTGTATGGAGACCCTCAGACTCATAACTATCCTGAAGTTCTAATTCCCAACGCCCCCAAACAAGTTAGCAAAACTATTGCTGTCTCACCCCATGGTAAATTTAGGGTTATTAAACACTTACATTGTATTTGCCCCAATGTCAATGCAGTACTCTTGTTAAACTTCTCAATTAAGGGAAAATATTGCTGAAAGAAATCTCATCAGAGGATAAGTAGAGCAAAATGTTTTCTTTCTCTGTTATGGAATTTATTTAATAGTAATCAAACACCTTTCTGAATATCTCCAAATGTGCACGGATCGGACACCTACTGCAAGATATGTTGCCATGCTGCTGTATTTTTAGAGCTATAGGAGGAGAAGGCATGCAGAGGAAACCAACGTGGTCTCAACCATTACAACTTTGACAAAGCCATCTCAGAAAGCAAGTCAACTATAATATTAAGAAACTGTTTAATACCCTAAAGTTCTCTGTTCCTGTTTTTCTCAACCTTTGTTCCATGCACTTTGGCTAATCAAACATTCCATAAAAAATCCAAAGTATAAGAAAGCAGGGGCACATGCATTGATTGTGCTACATGCATTAATTGTTTCACGATAGTCTTGCTTGAGAGTATAACCTCCAAGTATTTTTTGGCTAGAGGATAGCCACTTTAACCTGAGGTTTTCCCTAACAAATGTACCGGGAGATGGAAAACAAAATCTTGGCTCTCTTTTAAAAAAAAGATTCAGACTTGAAGATCCAAACATAATTGTGCCCCACACCCACTGGTGCAAGAAAGTCTGTAGCTAAGAGGGCCACACAGAGGCTCTACAGGAAAGTGTGGTGTGAATGGTTGGAATCTTTAACAAAAACACACACCAGACATTGGTGCCCCAAGGTACAGTAAGAGGTAAACTAGTGGGTATTTGGTGCCGTGCAGAGAATTGGACAAGGAGAGAAGAGAGGAGAGATAGGCTGAGTTGCAGCACTTGCATCTCAGTTGTCAAGTCCTCTGGAGTTTCTTTGAGGTGCAATTCAGATTTGTGTGCCTTGGGCACCGTCTTAGGTCTGGAGGCTAGGACTCCACACAACTCCTCACTGCCAGCAAAATCAGATGTTTGGGCAGGTATTCTTGGGCTCAAATGAGTCCACTGTAATTCTGCTTCACAGCAGTGTCATTTTTAAGATTGGCAATTTTCCGGTTTTCTGCTGGATTGCCTAACTTTTGACTTTTCTGTTTCTTACACCCAGTTCAAGCAGAATGTCCCGCTTTTTGCTCATTAATTAGAATAACACGAGCTAGGAGATTTACAAATTCTAGGACAAAATTCATATGCTCAAATTAGCTAATCAGTCAAGAGGAATTGAGAAAAATGGGTTGGCTGGGAAACTTAAACTGTCCTTATGAGATGCCCCAACCCGACAGTATGAGCAAACGTTCTGCAGATGTGCTGGTGAGTGCCACAATGTATTAACAAGGTAACTGGGGGGAGGATGGGGAGCAACACAGAAGGTTTCCGGTATAGCTCTTCATTAGAAAGAATGTTCAAGAATATGAGCTATTAGTATGCATAATTTTACTCCACATGCCTTTAGTCCACAGGTTTTACTTGCATGCCTCTACTACACAGTTACATTTAAAAAAAAAAGATAACTACAATTACAACCCAAGTCTTTAATCTGCTTTATTTTTTTTACTCTGCGTTTTTTATTTCATGTATGTAATGTAATAAAAACTCGGGCCCTCATTACAGGTCTGGTGGTCCAAGGACAACCAAGCTCGCGGTGGCGGTCTGACCCCCGCACTCCAGGTGGTCTGACTGCCACATTACGACCCTGGCAGTTGCACTGGCAGGAAACCGCCGTCTCCACCAGGAACATAGTTTCCGACGGGCTGACATCGGTCTAACTCATGCTCAGCCACTGCGGTGCTGAGTTCGGCACCGCTGTGCTGAGTTCAAGTCCCCTTTCTGTCAGCCTTACCATGGTGGTTCAACTGCCATGGAAAGTCTGGCGGAAAGGCTGTGCTGAGGGCCACGGGGGGGTCCCTGCACTGCCCATGACCATGTCTTGGCCAGTGCCGGAGTCCCCCTGCCAAGCACCCTCGGAATGCGCACTGTCTGCAAAGCATTCCCAGGGTGCTAGTGTGCTACGGTATTAGCCTCAGCTCCCTTAACCCCTTGGGCACCAAGGACATAATGGAGGTAACCATTACATCCTAGTACTGGCCTCGGGAAAAGTGCCCCATGGCAGGACTGGAAGGGGAATTGCTTCCCCTTCCACACCAACCCCCCCAGTGACGTCTGATGACATCAGCGCGGGATCGCATGCTAACTTCATCAGAGGCCTCCCCACCTCGCTGGAAGCTCAGATCGGAAGAGAAATGCCAAAGCATTTTTTTCTTAGGCCAATCTGCCCCCAAGTGGGGGCAGAAACCACTAGACACCAGGGATTTTTTTTTTTTTGCTACAATTTCACGCAAGGGGAGGGACCCCATTGACAAGGATCACTCTGCTGGGGGGCAAATTTACTTTGAACCATTTCTGCCCCCCTTGGAGGCATATCAGTCTATTTTTCTTAGGCCAATCTGCCCCCAAAGGGCCCCAAAGGGGGCAGAAACCACTAGGCCCGCAGATTTTTTTTTTGCACCAATTTCACGCAAGGGGAGCGACCCCTTAGGAAAAGATCGCTCCCCTGGTGGGGGCACATTTATTTTAGGCCATTTTTGACCCCCTTTGAGGCAGATTGGCCTATTTCTATTAGGCTGATCTGCCCCTGGGGGGGCAGAAACCACTTAGGCACCAGGGATTGGTGTATGTGTTTGTGTGTGTTTTGTTTGAGGGGGACAGCCCCTTGGGCAATGTTTTCTCCCCATGGAGGCACATTACTGTTGGCCTTATCTGCCCCCCTCGGCAGAAAGCCCACTAGAGACCAGGGCAGATTTTTTTTTCAAAATAAGAGTGTGGGGGTATGGCCATACCCCCACTTCAAATAAACGGGGCCAAAGTTGTTCTGCCCATCAGTGGGCAGATTGGGCAATTACCCCCTATCCACACCCCGGGGGGGCAGAAAGTCTAGTAGATGCCAGGGAATTAAAAAAAACAATAAATAGTGAGGTGGTGGCTACCAACCAGTATGGGGATGGTTATGGTCCCACCCCAACTGAAGGGGGTAACAGTCTTTCAGCTCTCCCCCCACACACTAAAACATCTTATCCCATGGCAAGCAAGAGGGCATCTGATTATTTTGGGTTTTGCTTTACATTTGGGTCATGAGAGCTTCTCCCAAAATCGTCCCACTTGGAATGGTGAGGGTTGCACTTTTTGGACTTTGGGACGCTGCCATGTAGAAAAATCCACAACCTAGACACATCTGAAAACAAAACATCTGGGTGAGTCCAGGGTGGTGTGCTTCACATGCACCCCGCACTATTTTCTTACCCACAATGCCCTGCAAACCTCCAACTTTGCTGGAAATCACACATTTTTTCCACATTTTTGTAATGGAATCTTCTGGAATCTCCAGGAATCCACAAAATTCCTACCTCCCAACATTGTCTCATCTATACCGATAAAAATTCTGCCCCACTTGTCAGCCTAGAAAAGTTTTTTTTTAAACTGCCCTTTTGCACCCGCTTTGGTTCCCCCTCAACTTTGAAATGTTTTTGGCTCTTCCATGTCAGAGGAACTTGGCCCACCTACACAAGTGAGGTATCATTTTTACCGGGAGACTGAGGGTAATGTTGCATGGTAGGAAATGTGTCCCAGTGCTGTGATCCCACACAGAAATGTGGGAAAATTTTGATTTTTTAGCTAAATTTGAGGTTTGCTGAGGATTCTGGGTAAGAAAACACTGGGGGATCCATGCAAGTCACACCTCACTGGATTCCATCGGGTGTCTAGTTTTCAGAAATGTCTGGGTTTGGTAGGTTTCCCTGTATGGCTGCTGAGCCCAGGAGCAAATACGCAGGTGCCTCCCGCAAAAACAGGTACTTTTGTATTTGATAATTTTGATGTGTCCAGATAGTGTTTTGGGGCATTTCCTTTCACTGGCGCTAGGCCTACCCACACAAGTGAGGTACCATTTTTATCTGGATACTTGGAGGATTGCTGGGTTGGAAGGAAATTTGTGGCTACTCTCAGATTCCAGAAGTTTCTGTTACCGAAATGTGAGGAAAAAGTGTTTTTTGGCCACATTATGAGGTTTGCAAAGGATTCTGGGTAACAGAATCTGGTGAGACCCCCACAAGTCACCCCATCCTGGATTCCCCTAGGTATCTAGTTTTAAAAAATGCACAGGTTTTGTAGGTTTCCCTAGGTGCCGGCTGAGCTAGAGGCCAAAATCCACAGCTTGGCACTTTGCAAAAAATAGTTCTGGTTTCTTTGGGAAAATGTGATATGTCCACATTGTGTTTTGGGACATTTCCTGTTGCGGGAACTAGGCCTACCCACACAAGTGAGATACCATTTTTATTGGGAGACTTAGAAAAACGCTGGATGGAAGGGAATTTGTGGCTCCTCTCAGATTTCAGAACTTTCTGTCACTGAAATGTGAGGAAAAAGTGTTTTTTGGCCAAATTTAGAGGTTTGAAAAGAATTCTGGGTAATAGAACCTGGTGAGATTCCCACAAGTCACCCCATCCTGGATTCCCCTAGGTGTCTAGTTTTAAAAAATGCACAGGTTTGGTAGGTTTTCCTAGGTGCCGGCTGAGCTAGACATCAAAATCCACAGCTTGGCACTTTGCAAAAAACAGCTCTGTTTTCTTTGGGAAAATGTGATGTGTCCACGTTGTGTTTTGGGGCATTTCCTGTCACGGACACATGGCCTACCCACACAAGTGAGATACCATTGTTATCAGGAGAGTTGGGGGAAATCTGGGCGGAAGGAAATTTGTGGCTCCTTTCAGATTCCAGAAGTTTCTGTCACTGAAAAGTGAGGAAAAAGTGTTTTTTGGCCACATTTTGAGGTTTGCAAAGGATTCTGGGTAGCAGAACCTGGTGAGAGTCCCACAAGTCACCCCATCCTGGATTCCCCTAGGTGTCTAGTTTAAAAAAATGCACAGGTTTGGTAGGTTTTCCTAGGTGCCGGCTGAGCTAGAGATCAAAATCCACAGCTTGGCACTTTGCAAAAAACAGCTCTGTTTTTTTGGGGAAAATGTGATGTGTCCATGTTGTATTTTGGGGCATTTCCTGTAACAGACAGTGGGCCTACCCACACAAGTGAGATACCATTGTTATCGGGAGGATTGGGGGAAAGCTGGGTGGAAGGAAATTTGTGGCTCCTCTCAGATTCCAGAACTCTCTGTCTCTGAAATATGAGGAAAAAGTGTTTTTTGGCCACATTTTGAGGTTTGCAAAGGATTCTGGGTAACAGAACCTGGTGAGAGCCCCACAAGTCACCCCATCCTGGGTTGCCCTATGTGTCTAGTTTAAAAAAATGCACAGGTTTGGTAGGTTTTTCTAGGTGCCGGCTGAGCTAGAGATCAAAATCCACAGCTTGGCACATTGCAAAAAACAGCTCTGTTTTCTTTGGGAAAATGTGATGTGTCTATGTTGTGTTTTGGGGCATTTCCTTTCGCGGGCACTAGGCCTACCCACACAAGTGAGATATAATTTTTATCAGGACACTTGGGGGAACGCTGGGTGGAAGACAATTTGTGGCTCCTCTCTGATTCCAGAACTTTCTGTCACTGAAATTTGAGGAAAAAGTGTTTTTGGCCACATTGTGAGGTTTAAAAAGGATTCTGTGTAACAGAACCTGGTGAGAGCCCCACAAGTCACCCCATCCTAGATTCCCATAGGTGTCTAGTTTTAAAAAATGCACAGGTTTGGTAGGTTTTCCTAGGTGCCGCCTGAGCTAGAGATCAAAATCCACAGATAGGCACTGTCAAGGAGACCAGATCCTGGGGGCTTGCGCCTTTTCCCCAAAATGTCCACCTCTTGGCAGCTCCAAACTCCACTAGTTATTATAGCACAGAGGTAAAGAATGGCCAAGTGGGGGAATGGGTTTTGGGTTGGGAACAGCGGGGAAGGAGACCTGTGGAAGCAAGAGTTAAACAACACAATTGCAAGATTAATCACAATGACTTTCAATAGGCTTTGTTTCAAATAAGACTTATACTGAAAACATGAATGGCCTGAAGCTTCACTATAAATAGGCCTCAGGAATCTAGGTACCTGGAAATCAAGAAAGGTTATGCAAAGTTTCATATGAACATTCCAGAATTAACATGTCATATTTTGAACAATGAACGCTCTCCAAATAGTTCTTAGAATAATCACTGCATTACAACAAAAATCAAAGAGCACCTGGTTTCCTCTGCATGAATGAACTGTACTAGAATCATGAATAACATTGCTACGTCACACTCTGATTAAGAGTTCCAAGACTCAAATGTTCAGGATTTATTATGCACCTTAATCAAACTGCACATCAAGATTTCAATGTCTAGAAATGATCGCGCACTCTGCCGATCTATATTTAAAAAGTTAAAACGCCAGGAATGAATCGCGCACACTGTTGCCGATTCGCACATCTAGATTCAAATGCAATGAAACGATCGCGCGCACTGCTGATCTGTAATTCAAGAGTTAAATGCCTGGAACGAATCGCACACACTGTTGCCGATTCGAACATCAAGAACCAAATGCCATGAAATGATTGCGCAAACTTCTGATCTGAATTCCAAGAGTTAAATGCCAGGAATGAATTGCGCACACTGTTGCTGATTCAAACTTCACAATGCAAATGCCAAGAAATGATCGCTCACACTGCCGATCTGAATGCCAAGAATTAACTGCCAGGAATGAATCGCACACACTGTTGCCGATTCGAACATCACAATGCAATTGCCATGAAATGATCGCGCACACTGCCGATCTGAATGCCAAGAATTAAATGCCAGGAATGAATCACGCACACTGTTGCCGATTCGAACATCACAATGCAATTGCCATGAAATTATCGTGCACACTGCCGACCTGAATGCCAAGAGCCAAATGCCAGGAATGAATCGCGCACACTGTTGCCGCTTCGAACATCACGATGCAATTGCCATGAAATGATTGCGCACACTGCCGACCTAAATGCCAAGAGCCAAATGCCAGGAAAACAATCGCACATGCGGTTTTATGTTTAGGCCCAGAACCTGAATGTCACTGGAAACGGAGTCGGGGCCCTAACCCGACATCCGCCTTACCGCCCTGCTTGAAGATCACCAAATAAATGAGGGCAGGCCTGGAAATGACTTGATAGGCCTCCGGGACAGGAGCTCAGGAAACTGCTGCTGCTCTGCACCAGGGCCTCTGAATAGTGAGCACGTGGAGCAGGGCTTGCTCCCTTATATAGAGCCAAGCCCCACCCACGAGCCACACCCAACCATGCTGCAGGAAAGGCTTCTAGAATGTCTTAGAATAAGGACCACACCCTGTAATCCTGAAAACAAGCCTTGCAAATGAACAATGTATTACAAACAGCATTAATGACTTTTCAAGGTAAAAGCTCTGCAATGCAAAAGGTTAACATACTGCATAGAAACGCAATGCATGAAATATGCCCTTGCATAAGGACTGGGTTTTTGCATTTACGTCACCCGTAGAGCGCGCACTGTCCTGATGTTGACAGGCACTTTCCAAAAAACACGTCAGTTTTCAATGTGAAAATGTGATGTGTCCATGTTGTGTTTCCTGTTAAGGTGTTAGACCTGCCCACGCAAGTGAGGTACCATTTTTATTCGGAGCCTTGGGGGCACACAGAATAGCAGAACAAGTATTAGTGTCCCTTGTCTTTCTCTACATTTTTTCCTTCCAAATGTAAGACAGTGTGTAAAAAAGACGTCTATTTGAGAAATGACCTGTAATTCACATGCTAGTATGGGGACCCCAGAATTCAGAGATGTGCAAATAGCCACTGCTTCTCAACACCTTATTTTGTGCACATTTTGGAAATACATGGTTTTCTTGATATCTATTTTTCACTCTTTATATTTCACCAAATGAATTGCTGTATACCCGGTATAAAATGAAAACCCATTGCAAGGTGCAGCTCATTTATTGGCTCTGGGTATCTAGGGTTCATGATGAACCTACAAGCCCTATATATCTCCACAATCAGAAGAGTCCAGCAGACATAACGGTATATTGCTTTCAAACATCTGACATTGCAGGAAAAAGTTACAGAGTAAAACGTGGAGAGAAATGGCTGTTTTTTTCACCTCAATTTCAATATATTTTTTGTTTTAGCTGTTATTTTCTGTAGGAAAACCTTGTATGATCTACACAAATGACCCCTTGCTGTTCAGAATTTTGTCTACTTTTCAGAAATGTTCAGCGTTCTTAGATCCAGCATTGGTTTCACACCCATTTCTGTCACTAACTGGAAGGAGTCTAAAAGCACAAAAAATAGTAAAAACGGGGTATGTCCCAGTAAAATGCCAAAATTGTGTTGAAAAATGTGGTTTTCTGATTCAAATCTTCCTGTTCCGAAAAGCTGGGAAGATTGTGATTTTAGCACTGCAAACCCTTTGTTGATGCCATTTTCAGGGAAAAAAACAAAAGCCTTCTTCTGCAGCGCTTTTTTCCCATTTGTTTGTTAAAACCAAAATTTTCACTGTATTTTAGCTAATTTCTTAGTCTCCTCCAGGGGAACCCACAAACTCTGGGTACCTCTAGAATTCCTAGGATGTTGGAAAAAAGGACGCAAATTTGGCGTGGATAGCTTACGTGGACAAAAAGTTATGAGGGCTAAAGCACAAACTGCCCCAAATAGCCAAAAAAGGCCTGGCACCTGAGGGGGAAAAGGCCTGGCAGCAAAGGGGTAAAGGGAGCCAAGACCAATACCATTGCACTGTTCCTGCCGGGCGGACTGGTGGCGAAAGTCGTAATACAATGTTCCCGCCAGTCAGCCTGGTGCCTCCCCGTGGCTTTGGAAGTCGGAGTATTCTGACTACCAAAGTCGTAATGAGGCCCTTAAACATTTAAATTATGTTTTATTTAAAATATTGTTTATTATACTTTAAAACAAGGTTATTTTGAAAAATGCTCACTCCAAAATGGCATGGACATATGTCAATTCTATAAGGCACTAATATCATTGTTGTTTTTTAAAACTATAGGGTCAGTCATGAAAAGATTGCTTAAATATTCTAAAATATATATTATTTTAAATTAAGTTTTAACCTTGAAAGTAACCTAAAAGGTGCTGTTCACCATTTTGTACTCAGTCATGTGGCTGCTTCTGAGGCGACCAGACGGGTTTCTAAGTCCTCATATGAACATAGTTGTTTGCCTGCTAATAAAGGTCAGGACAGGAAAGTGGTAAACATAAACAACAGCCAATAGTTATAGTAAATATTTACATTACAGAATGTTTACTTTTAATTTCAGGGATTAGAATTATGGATCTGTAAACTATTAATGATTAAACATACTGAAGACCATCTTTTTCAATAACAATTTTAGCATCACAATTTAAATTTAAATTTTTAAAGAAGCACTTCAAAATGTGTTTACATTGGGTTTACATTTTACAAAAAATGTGCACGTTATTTAATTATTATACTATTGATTATAGAACAAATTCTTCACTTATTAAAAAAATACATCTAAAATTCCTTTTCTTTTAGGGTATTTATTTTAAGTATAAAATAATGAAATGGTTTTTTTTTAAACTAATGAGCTTAACAAGTTTTTTTGTAACAGGAGGTAAATAACGTCTTTAAAAATCAAAAATAAACATGCAAATCAATTTTTCTTTTTTCTAGTGTTGAAATAAAACATTCATCAAATGTATAAAGATGTATTTAAAATGTATTCATATTACTCTGTGTTCATCTAAAAGAACATCATCTGCACCTTTCAAAGAATAAAATGTATCAAAAGTGAATGTTTTCAAATGTGTTAAAATAGTAATTTGTCTCTGAAAGAAAGTGTAAATAAAAAAAACATTTAACCTTTTTTATTTTCTGTGCAGAAAATAATATTTTGTGCTAAGCTAATGGAAATAAAATATCACAAACATCAACAAAACATCAGTGTAACTATTCTTTTTTAATTTTTTTCCATTACAGAAAAAAGACAAAGACTATCCACAACAAAGAGAACGTACAATTCACCACCAAAAGAATATCTAATCTAAACATTAACTACAGTGGAAGGTGTTAACTTGTAAATTAAATCAAAATAGTACCTAAGTTCGAAAAAAACAAAAACAAATAACAACATATTTTCCTTTAAAAAGTAACATTTCCTTTTCCAAACAGGGCCGCTTAAAAGAAACAACATATTTGTTTACTTTTCAGAGCTTTAGAGGAAAACACATCAAATATAATTTAAATATGAAAAAAAACCAATTTAAAAACATTTATTTTTCTTCAGGACTTCATCACTTGAAAAACAAGACGGAGAACATGCCATTGGCCACATATGTCCAAACTGAAAGAGGTAACATGTTGCTAAAATACAATGGGTACATTTATTGTAAGGACAAAAATACCACACAAAGGACTCATTGGAGGTGCATGAATTACCACTTTACCTCTTGCAGAGGCAGAGCAGTTATTGTTGGTAATCAAACTGAAAAATTTACAGAACATAATCACTCTGCCTTTGCACCGGATTTAGTTATAAGAGACGCACTAAAAACATTAGTGAGCATCTCCAGTGAGCCCTCTGGTTTATTACTAAGGGCCTTATTATGAGTTCATGACCTCCATGTTCAAGACCTTCATGTTGGCAGAATGAAAAAGACCGCCATGTTGGCAGTCTTTTAGACCACCCTATTATGAGTTATACAGGCAGGACTGCCGATAATGTACCTAAAAAGGCAGACTGGCAGCAACACGGAGGCCTGGAAATAGGCAGTACGATCTCCAGCACCACCAACACCACGATCAACCACTGGCCGTATTGCAAGCACACAGTCGCCATGGCGAACAGATAATGGCGGTCTGAACCACTGCAGTCTGGGGTCAGCAAAATATTACACAACTGCCCATTCGATGAATTTGAAAACAACAAAGCTGACACACATTGCCAAACTGTACAAACCTGCAAAGGACACCATAAAACACACCCCTTCACAGACCACAATCCTTTGCATTTACACTGCAACACCCAGAAGCCAGAGCGACTTTTTTTCCACAAAGTACAGATACTAGGCACCACTTTTTCTCACCATCCCATACAACACCCTGCGCACACTCTGCCCAATGACAACCTTTTGCACTTCCCCTGTTTAGTAAGTCACTGTCACCCGTTTTATTTATTGTTCCACCATGATACATTTAAAAAACCCACATTTTTCAGAAGATGAGTTAAGAATCATGGTGGATGAAATCATAAGAGTGGAGCCACAATTGTTTGAAGCACAAGTCCAGCATACTCCTTTCAGTAGGAAAATGGAAATGTGGCACAGGATCGTCAACAGAGTAAATGCTGTAAGCACCACCCTGCGCACAAGGGAGGACATTAGGAAGAGGTGGAATGACCTAAGCGGTAAGGTCCATTCCCTGGTCTTCAGGTACCAGCTGCAGGCCAAGAAGACTGACGGTGGCCCTCCCAGTGCCCTATTACATCTCTTTCCCCAGGAGGAGAAGGTCTTGCATATCCTGCATCCTGAGGGCTTGACAGGAATACCTGGGGGAGTGGAGTCTGGTAAGTCACAACACAAAGACATTCATGAAAATGCCATGTTATGCATGCTCACAGCTCACCAATGCCCACTTTTACTGTCACTCCTCTCACCAGCCCAGTGTCCACCAGTCCAAAGACCTCTATTTGGCATCTCACAATTTAAGTGTATTCACTTGGGGAGATGACATTTGTATAGTGTGTGTAGTACAGGGACTGACATGACTACAATTCCCAGCAGGCACTGTTTTCTAACTCCAAACACCAGACCAGTGGTCACTTCTCCAAAATATCCTGTTTGGTACCTATCAATATAAGGGTGCTAAACGGGGGAGATGACACTTGTCAAGTGTGTGTACTACAGGTACTGACATGACTACAACTCCCAGCAGGCACTATTCCTGCAACTACAAACACTGGCACAGTGGTGACATGCTACAATACATCTGTTAAGGAACTCTCAATTGAAGTGTACTCACCTGGGGAGAGAACATTCTTCAAGTGTGTGTACTAGAGAGAGTGACCTGACTGCAACTCACAGGAGGCACTGTTTCAGAAACTCCAGAACAGTG
Source organism: Pleurodeles waltl (assembly GCF_031143425.1). Taxonomy (NCBI): domain Eukaryota; kingdom Metazoa; phylum Chordata; class Amphibia; order Caudata; family Salamandridae; genus Pleurodeles; species Pleurodeles waltl. The sequence continues at coordinate 983,555,503 of NC_090437.1, forward strand.
TTTACTTGTCTAAAGGTCACTGTCTGACAACTCACAATTTAAGTTTACTCAGAGGGGAGGATACCTTTTGTCAAATGTGGGAAGTAGAGGGAGTCATATGAAAAATAAGGCCAGGAAGGCATAGGCCCTGATTTATACATTTTTTGCGCCGCATTTGCATCATTTTTTGACCCACAAGCGGCATAAACTTACAAAATACAATTGTTTTTTGTAAGTTTACACCGATTTTGCATCAAAAAATTACGCAAATACGGGCGCAAAAAAAGTATAAATCAGGGCCATAGTGTCTAAAATACCAACCACCAGCCCATTGTTCTCTTGTCCAATTGAAGTGGATGCACCTGGGAGGATAACATCTGTATAGTGTGTGTAGTACAGGGAGTTATATGACTGCAACTCTCAGCAGCCCTTGTGTCTGTCACTCCAAACACCAGCACAGGGTTCACTTACCCAATTACACCTGTTTCTAATCTCACCAATGCTCTTCACTCCCCTGGGGGTATACCATTTGTCAAGTGTTGGAAACTAGGTGGACTGACATGACTGCAACTCCCAGCTGGCCCTGAAACTGTAACTCATAACACCAGACCAGAATTCTCTTGTCCAAAGACACCTGTGTCTTAACTCTCAGTTGAATTGCACTGACCTGGAAGGATGATATTTGTATAGTGTGTGCATTACAGGGACTTAGGTGACTACAATTTCCAGGAGGCTTTGTTACTGTCACTTTAAACACCAGTCCAGTATGCTCTCCTCCAAAGACTCCTGTCTGGTAACTACCATATGAAGTGCACTTACCTGGGGGGATAATATTTGTATAATGTGTGTAGTACAGAGACTGACATGACTCCAACTCCCAGTAGGACCTGTTTCTGTAACTCCAAACAGCAGCACAGTGGTCACTTGCACACATACCCTGTTTGTCAACTCACAAATAAAGTATACTCACCTGGGGGAGAACATTGGAAAAGAGTGTGAACTAGATGGAATAACCTGACTAGAACACATAGGAGGCACTGTTTCACCAACTTAAAACACAGGAACAGTGTTCATTCATCGAAGGACCCCTGTTTGGCACCCCTCAATGTACGTTTACCCAGCTGGGAGGATACAATTTTTATAGTGTAGTAGAGGGACTGACATGACTGCTAAGGCTAGGAGGGTCCGTCACTGTTACTTCACTCACCAGGCCAGTGTCCTCTCCTCCAAATACTCCTGTTTGGTAACTCACAAATGAAGTGTACTCAACTGGGAGGATACCATTTGTCAAGTGTGTGTAGTATGGAGAGTGACCTGACTGCAACTCCCAGGAAGCACTGTTTCAGTAACTCTAAACCCCAGACCAGTGGTCACTTGTCCAAATACCCTTAGCTGCTAACTCTCAATTGAAGTTTACTCACCTGAGAATGGCCAAGATACAGATCATGCTCAATCTTGACCAAAGAACCCAAGATGAAACTATTGATGACAGGAAGGGGGCGTGTCCAAAATGGCGACTGGAGCGGCAGCATAATCTGGGGCTCCACTCCCGGCCACCCGGTTATCCTTCATCCAAGCACCCTCCGCCCACCTGGTGGATTGCTGTGTGCCCTGCCGCTCCGTGAGAGCCCCAGGGAGAGATACGGCGTTCTCCGGAAGCGGCAGAGCCGTACCATATGAGCGGCACCTTCACCGTGAGGAGAGTGGTGTTCCGGCCCGCGCGGCCTGTCTGAGTCCCCGCGCTCTGTTCAGTGCGAGGGGTGAGCGCACTGCCGAGTCCCAGGCGCCCCCTCCACGCACAATGAGGCACGTCTTCCGCGACCCCTGCGGCGGGAGGCACCAAGGGTGCGGCAAGATCTTGAGAATGGGAGTGCGGGGGCTCCGACGAGGTAATGCAGCGATTCGGCTGCACTTTTTGGGCCTCAACTAGTGCCGCGTGCGGCCTGTGAAACTCCTACCGACATTGTTGCTGCACGCGTGCCCCTGCCCGTGAGAGTGTGGACACTACTCTTTCGCCTGTCTGAGGCTTCGCGCTCTGCTCGGTGCAAGGGGTGCTACTCCTTCTCCTGCTGCTCCAGCACCCCACAATGGCAGATATGTGGCAGGCCTGGTGACTTCTGTTCTAATTCCATCACCTTGGGGCCCCGACTCGCCAGCCACATTGTGTTATTCCTCACGTGGGCTGTTTTCTTGGAACCACTAGCGGCTGCCAGGTTTGTGGGGATACCGGGCCTGCACCCTCCGGATTGCGACAGTCTGTCTACATGCTACTTGGAAATATTGGATCAACACTGACTCAGAGGGCCAATCTCTCCCTCCAGTATTGCCTCGTTTTGCCCCCACACAGCACTGAAGCGGGTCACACCTGCACTGCACCCAACCTCACATCCCGCTACTTCACAGAGACATTATATTAATCATACCAGAGCACTGGCGCCGTCCTGGGGGTTCACTCACTGGAAACCTTTTAGCTGCCCCTTAAAGCGTCTACCTCCTTCCCCCGGATGCTCACCCAGGGGCGAACCGGGTGGGTGTGAGCCCGATTGGGTGCTTCTGACTGGGGCCCACCCGTGACCTGGGTGACCGGATGGGTAAGCTGAGATCCGCCAGGACTCCTGCGATGACCATGGAGACGGTGGGGACGCCGACTGGGAACCCGGACTCGACCTCCCAGGCATTGCGCCAGATGGAAGTCACCCTACATAATCACACATCACAGTTCGAGAAGGTGCTACAGGCCATACTAGACACCAAAACCACTCTCGAGAGGAAGATTGATGCCGTTACGCTGGACGTCAACCTCCTACGGACCGACCACCAGGCATTGGTGGAGAGAGTGATGGAAATGGAGGGCGACATAGCGATGCTGTCACCCGGTGTGAAGGCCCTCCAGGAGAAGATGACACATTTAACCACGGAGGTGGACGAGCTTAGACGTAGGGCCGAAGATGCAGAGGGGAGATCAGGGCGAAATAACATACGCCTAGTGGGATTCCCAGAGAGTGCCTAGGGCCCCAGCGCGGAATTGTTCTTAAATGGTTGGCTGACAGGCACCATTCTACAGAACAAAGTGTCGAAATTCTTCTCGATAGAACGTGCTCATAGAGTACCGGGCAGGCCTCCACCACCGGATGCTCATCCCGTCCATTGATAGCCCGCTTCCTCAACTACTGCGACAGGGACTTGGTACTTCAACTGTTCCGTAAGGAGGGCCCGCAAAAGTTCGAGAACACATCAATATCTGCCTACCCGGACTTCACTGCCGAAGTCCAAAAAAGGCATACTTCCTTCTACACAGCGAAACAACGCCTCCGTGAACATAATATTAAATATGCCCTTCTCTTCCCTGCAAAACTACGAGTACAGGATGGCTCAGTGGTGCACGTTTTCTCTTCTTCGGACGACGCGTGGACCTGGCTACACGCTAAGGGGGTCGCCCAGCCTGTGCAACAGAGGGACGCGGAGGAGTCATGGTCGCCCCCAAGGGGAGACGCGGATGCCGGGCTCACTCTGAGATCAAACCTACCAAGGCGCAGTCGGCAGAGGAGCGCACCCGCCCACTGCGCAAGGACACGCAGTTTGTATCCAACCCTTACTCAGCCTTGAGTGAACTGGCTGATACCGAAGCTGACCAGGCAGACTCTTCTGATGCTGGGGACTCCTATCGGGGCCCGTTGCTCACCCCGCGTTCTGCAGATGACATATGACCTACATGTTCTATACTACCACTCACTCCTTGGGAGTGGCCCCCTTCACTTTTACCCTTTGTTCTCGCCTGCTGAGTGAGTGACATGACGATCCAGTGAGTTTGTGTGCCTGGGCCCGGGTCGCACAACCGGAGTTTCCCGGCTGGGCTTTGCAGCGGGTGTGGCATGTGCTGCTGCTTGGGTGGCCGGAGACGAGACTCCCACAGGCTGATATCTAACACCGAGCCCCACTCCATATGGACCAGTTCTCTATCATGCCTGCTCGCAGGCCTTGTTCTAATTTCTTGTGTTGTTTATACATGACATATGTTGCTGTTGTTTCAATGCCTATTTCATCGGGGACTTATTCTCTTGTGTCCCTATTGGTTCGTTTAGTTTTCGCCACGGTTTGTAGACGAGGGGGAGGGGCGAGGTTGTGCTGGCGTTTCTGTGCTGAGACACTTGTTCCGGGGCGAGAGCCTATTGAGACTGTACGAACAATGGGGGGTTGGTGCTTGAGGGATCCCCCACTGTCTTACATTATTGTATAGTAATGGTTGTAAAACCCTAGGCACACATCCCTTGCTATAACGTGGCCACATGGAAGGTTAGGGGCATGTCCACTCCGTGCAGGTGACAGCGCATATATGCTTTCCTGAGGCGACACCTAGTCCATATTGCAATGTTGCAGGAAATGCACTTATCCTCTACTATGATAGGGAAAATGCGCACTAGCTGGAGGGGTCAGTTAGTGGGCACTACCTCCTCATCCTTCGTCAAGGCGTTGCAATTTGGATTGCACCGGGGGTACCGTACATGATTTCCCATACACGGATAGATCCTTATGGTTGCTATGTGATGATAGAGGGCTCCCTGGATGGCGGGCCTTTGGCTCTTGTGGCGCTCTAAACACCCAATTCCACCCAAAAAAACTTTTGACATGCAATGTCAGCTGGATTATTCAGGGATCCTTCTGTGGAGAGTATTTGGGGTGGTGATTTCAACTGTGTTCTAAATGTCAATTTTGATCACGCTTTCCCCCACTGCCTTCTGCTCCGAGCAGGCAGATTACGCATGAGTTTGAAGCATGGAGAGAGAAAAATGACTTGTGTGATGTTTGCCACTTGCGGCACCCGGCAATCCGTGAATACTCATTCTACTCTCCGGGTGCATGACTTACACGCAAGGATAGACCTGATTTTTGTTTCGCCCTCAGTGGTACACAGTGTCTGTGCCTCCGATTATCTGGCGCGTACTGAGTTGGATCACTGTCCCCTACGGGTAGTCCTGGATTGGCACCATCTGAGAGCTCAGATACCTATGTGGCGTTTACAGCCAGAGGCCTTGGCGGATCCCCCTTTCCGCGTGGAACCAGCTCAAGGCCTAGCCACTTACTCACAAAATCACAACACGACGCTGCATAGGACAACAGAGTGGGATGCTCACAAAGTGGTGATATGAGGCCAATGCATGGCTGCTTCCATCGGGGTCTGTCATGTCCTGGTCAGGGAGCTATCGGAACTGGAAGCTAAACAACGCATGGTAGAAGTTGCAGTGGCTAGAGGCGCGGAATCGGCGAGTGTGCTTACACCCTTGCGTGCAGGCCACAGAGAAGCCGACGATAGACTGAGCAAACATGACAATCGGCATTATATTACACGACAATACGCAGAGGGGGACAGGGCAGGTGGTTTGTTGGCTTGGTTAGTACGTGATAACCCCCAATCTTCGCCCATTGGGGTGATCCGATTAGACACCGGAGAGATAGTAAACACTCAAAAGGCGATTAACATAGCTTTTTATGCCTACTATCGTGAGTTACACGTGCCTCCACCCCTCATTGGGACGAGTGGCTGGCTTCTTGAGCTCTCTATAACTAAGTCGCCTGCTCCCGGAGCAGGTGGTCACATTGGATGGTCCTATTGATATGGAAGAGATACGCCTTGAGCTGTCCCAAAACAAGGCTCCTGGCTCAGATGGTCTCCCAGTTGAGTACTTTGTATCGCTGGCACCCCATCTCCTACAACCTATGCTCTGAGTGTTCAATGAAGCACAGACTCATAGGCAGCTGCCGGCCTCGATGCGTGAGGCCCTCATAGCGGTACTCCCGAAACCTGGCCGCGACCCCCTAGATGTTCGCTCATGCCGCCCTCTTTCATTGTTAAATACAGATTGTAAAGTGCTCTGGAAAATATTGGCCAATAGGCTCCTCCCGTATATTCCTCATTTGATACACAAGGATCAATCAGGCTTCATACCTGGCAGGAATACTTTCCTGAACATTAGGAGACTGATCCTCATATTACATATTATCGATTCTGTGCCCAACTGCAATGGAGTTGCCTTGTCATTGGATATAGAAAAGGCGTTTTATACGCTGAATTGGGACTTTCTTTTTCAATCACTTGCTGCGATGGGGTTTGGTGAAGGATTCATAACATGGATTAGAACACTATACTCTAGCCCATCGGCCCGCGTCAAGACGGGGCAAATTATCTCTGACCCATTCCCCATCTCCAGGGGCACCAGACAGGGGTGCCCGCTGTCTCCTTTGCTGTTTGCCATAGCTATGGAGCCCTTAGCCGCCCACCTCAAAACATACGCACAGCGATGGGGCATTCCAGAATTACACACACATCAAATAATCTCCCTGTATGCAGATGACGATTTGATCTATTTGCGTGATCACATGACGTCTATATGTCGAGTTTTGGAGTCCTTGGACTCATGCGGACATCTCCAGCTTGCGGGTAAATAGGTCTGAAATCTTGCATTTTCCCCCTGTCTCCAATTCCCCCGGAACTCCAATCAGCACTGCCGGAATATCACCTGCCATGGTGTCATAACACCTTTAAATACCTGGGTATACAGATATACCACTCTCTGCAGGACCTCAGAGAGGGCAATCTGGGCAGAATTATTCGCTCCATAAGGGGCTCTCTGCCCTTCTGGGGGGCACTCCTCCTGTCTTCCATGGGTAGAGTTTCCATTGCTAAGATGCTCATCCTGCCTTGCCTACTTTACTACTTTGCAGCGCTCCCAATTGTTTTACTACGCACATTCTTTAAGACACTACGGGGCATGGTGATATATTTCATATGGGGTAAAGATAGACGCCGCGCGGCCTCGTCTACGACTCAATATCCGCAGATTAAGGGAGGATTGGGTGTCCCCAACTTTGAAATGTATTATGCAGCTGCCCAGCTACAATGGCCAGGTGATTGGCTGGGTGAACATCGCTCAGCAAAAAAATCAGTCTTAATCGACGCTTTGGCACCATTGCCACTGTTGACTTGGTTGACAGATAAATCTCTCCCCTCACCACACGTCAATTAGCTGCTGCAAAGTCATGCTGGTTACGTTATGTTCACGGTAGGAGTCCCCGCACACCATATTCTCCTCTATATCTTCTGACGCTTCTGCCTGAGGCACGGACCTTGCTAGCGCATCACAATATGTCCCTGTGGAGGGATGTGGGCCTTGTTACTGTTGGGGACTTTTACTCGGACAATACATTGTTGACCTTTGGCGAACTATTGGTGAGCACGAAGATGCTGTCCGGTAACTTCTTAGCATATTGCACTATACGACACCTACTTCATATCACATGGGATATGGGCGATGTTGAGCCTTTAACGTCGCAGATCCTCACACTGGTCCTTTCGATGGGTGGTACTAGGAAGGCGGTGTCACGATTGTACTCCATACTGTTGCCGGGAGCACTCCAGGGCTTGGATCACGCAAAATCGCTCTGGGATGAGGTGTTACCCACTACCTCGCCTTGGCGGCGTGGTCGTCTGCACTCTCTTCTGTTAAGAACATCTCTCGGAATGCTAGACTCCGCTACACCCAATTTAATTATTTACACCACTCTTACCTGTCCCCCCTCCGCATAGAGCATATGTATCCTGCGTCTGACCCGGTGTGCCCCCGCTGCGTGGACCCTCTGGCAGATTTTTACCATATGGTGTGGAATTGCCCCCGTTATCCATAGCGTGGCACGCATTACTGCTGCGGTGTCTGACAACACTGCCCATGCTCTGCAGCCGACGCCTGAGTCTTGTCTGCTAGGTCTGCGGCACCGCTCCAGTAAGGACAAGCAACTCCATAGGTTCATTGACTTAGCATTCATTATTTTCAAACGGCAAATAGCCACCCATTGGACGGCACCACACACCCCCAACCACGACAGTTGGTTGCTAGTCTTGCTACAGCAATCCCATGCTGAGGCCCAAACACTGCGCAATTTACAGCATAGAGGACTAGTACAGGATGGCTCCGACATCTGGGACGTCTTTTTCATTAATATGGAGGCCAAGGATGACACTCGTCCACCTTAGACTTATCACAGACATTGATGCAGGTGATTGGCTTGTGTTCCCCCAGGATTGTACCCTCTTTGTGGTTGATTGCTGAGGATGTCACGGCTCTCAACAGGAGGTTGGCGCTAAAAGGGGGGTGGCGCGCAGGAGTCCTTGACACCCCTATTGTCCTTTCCATTGTGACCTAGCCCATCCTACTCTTTAGATCATATTAATATAGCTTGACACCCCTCTCCCAACATGCCAACATACCATACACCTAAGGCGCACTTGGGCACCTTACGTCCCCCCTCTCCCTTGGGTTCCTTCCCTTGCACCTCCTCCAATCTGCTGGGAGGCGGGGAAATTCTCAACAAGTGGCATAGTTTACTGTTGATGTTGTAATTGTATCTCTGCTTATCTGATATAAGGAATGTTCTTATTCCTGTGTACCTGAACTGTCGATTCAGGAGTGTTTCACCTTATGTGTCACTATTGAAATAATAAAGCGATTTTTTTTTTACATTGACGACAGGAAGGACAGCTCACCCAGTGTGCAAAACAATGATTCCAAAGGCCTCAAGATGCATCACCAGAATGGTATTGGCAGCAGACACATTCACAATGCACTGACCACATGATGACTCCAGTCATACAACAAAGTTCTGGGTCTGCCTGCATAACAATCAACTAAGCCTCAAAATGGCCAAAGATATATCTTGCTGAGCCACTGTTTTCCCTGCACTGTTGGCAAGGTGGCATTCTCAGGCCATCCTTCCAAGTGCTAATGATCTGCGCATTTTAGCAGCTGCTTGACAGATGGAATTGGCATGCTTTACAAATGTCAGGTCAACACAACCAATATCATGGCTATTTGCCACAATAGGATTAACTGCAAAATAATTTTGTACAAGATCTATGTTTAGTGTAACACACAATTGTTGGAGGTAGAAGTCACAATACAACCAGTCAGATTGTATCTTTCACATCAACAGGTCGAGCTGCCACTGGGCACATAGAGGCAACAAAAGAGACTGCCACTACCCTCCTGGATGAAGCCCTCAGTGAAGAATGGATGTGGAGGACAGTTCTGGTCCATGTGGGCAACCTGGTCAGACACCAACCGTGAGTCTCACTATGGCCACATCAACACCTTCCAGCCCGGTTGCCTCAACATCACAGGCAACCATTTGCCCCCCAACTTGTGTCTCTAGCACAGTGTCTTACATCTTGTGCCCCCAGTCCCAAATCCTGGGTTGCAGCACAACACTTCAGACAATGAGGGTCTAGAATCCAGTGGGAGAGGGCACCTTGTGGCAAGAGTACAGACCCTTGGGGGTAGGGTGCGTAGGAGGGATGCTGCGGGCCAGTGGGGTGAGGCCACTGGGGCTGATCCTGGCCAGGACACCATCCGCCACGTCTTGGGGGTCTATCAGGAGTCCCAAGGCGTGATGGGCCAGGTCTTTACCGAACTCTGGGAAATCAAGCAGCTACAGAGGGACATCCATAGGGATCTGCGTGAACAATGGAAGGCTCACAATACCAACATGGCCTCCATAACAGGGGTGATGAGGGACATTAACACCACCCTGAGCAGGGCTCTACAACACCACTCTACCCCTTCCTTTGGTGCATCAATACCAGGCTCTTCTTCATTTGTGCAAGCCACTGTGCAGGGGAGGCACTGCCAAAGGAACAAGCCTCAGATATTCGTCTCTGTTGCAGCAGACCCCCCCACCCTGCAAGCAGGGACATCCAGCGAAGAATCCAGGAGGAGCGGATGGCAAGACACCCACCACTGCCAGCAAGTGACCTCTTCCTAAAGAAACTCTTTTGTGTGCCACACTTTCACTCTGTTGACTGATCCTGAACTACCTACCAGTTCGAATGGGAGGACTACTCTGGACTTTGAATTCATAATAGTGTGGCATGTACTCCAATGGTTTCATTCACCATGAATGACACTTTCACTTTATCATTTGTCTTCTTTTCTGTCACTTTTTTTACTGCATCTGCACTGTAACAAATTCACATATCACAAACTCATTGTCCGCTTGCTTAATTTCAACATTTTGCTATGTAGAGATGTAAGACCATGTGAACCATATGATGAAGACATAACTTACATGTGCAAGGAGGGATATGTTACAGGTACACAGTGTCCTGCTCAGGATTACAACCAATACACACAAAACCATACATACAAGTGTGTGGTCACACCAAACATTTTATTCCAGTGTACAGCACACAGGCTGTCCATATGTCTGAACCGTTTTGACATTAAAATGTCTGAGTCATACTGAGTCTAAGTACATATTCCAGGGTACAACATCCCAGACCACGGAAGGGAGGGATTTGTCAGACATTGTTCAGTGAAATAGGCAAATATTAAAGTAGATGATGTCATTAGCTTGAACCTTATCGCATATCACACCAAAGTAACCAACATCACATAATCCAAGATACAGACAGATGGCAGTACAACAGTCCCTGATCACAGACCCATCATAATCCAATGACCATGAATCTGGTGGTATGACACAAAAATATGTCAGTGTTGTGGCACAGGCACTGTGGCCTGCAATGATGAAACACATTTACAGCTACATATAGGTCACACAAGAAGAGTGTTTAGCCATTGTGAAGGGTGCAGGACTTGTTCACAAAGGATGACTACATATTTCATGCCCAAATGATGACACACATGATGCAATCAGCCCAACACAGCACACAAAACAAGTCCAATGTGCACTTCTGACCTTTCACCCAAACACTGTGTAAGCTGCCTTGGCACAGGTCTCATACACCCCAAATCTGTGACCTACATTACCTGGAACAACCCATGTCCACTTGATATGTCAGAACAGCATCAGATACCTGCCAATGTCATAACTCTGAAATGCCCACATGAGGATGTCATGGTGAAGGTACCTGTGCAAAGACAAAACAAGGAGTATAGGCTTGAAACCAACCTATTACATAAATCACATATCAAGCAACTAGAAATGTAATTACATTGTATGGAAACTGACACAAACAAAACAACATCATCAAGGTGGGGATATGTCAAAGGGTAACCCTTCAAGCAGCCTTTGGCTGAATATTGCAAAGTATCAGCTTTCTAGTTGTTGCTAAAATACTCAACTCCACACATTTCACAACTACAGTTCATTGTACAGTCACAGTCATTGCATCACAAGTAGCTGTTGAGATCTTCCCGCAAGTCAGCTCCTTCCTCTTCACCCCTGTCATCCTCACTTGGCATTTCAGGATTCTCACCTTGTAGTGAATCCTAGTTTGTTTTAATGGGATAACAGGAGTTAGCTTAGCCTTTGGCTTGCAGACTCATGCCCCTGTCACCTAGTGACTTTTAACCTACTTACCTTGCTCTGTCTTAGCCCATTTAATTATTTAATTCTTCTAAGATGGCTGCCTTGTTTATAGTTAGGCCACTTGTTATGATTTGCATTATCAGTGCCACCGCGTTAAGGTGTCAAGATCAAGTGACAAAGACAAACAAACTGTAGGTGTTCACACTTAGGGACTTTCCCTCTCCATGCTTTCGAGGGAATTGTTTATATTAATTGACGCCCCAAGCATGCCTGTTATCTATTGTTTGGGTACACACCTACGTCAGGGGTCCAAGTAGATCTGTATAAATACATCACACTTTAGACAGATAATCAGAGGGATTCCGACCAGAGAGCATCGCCACCATCGCTGATATCGATGCTGCACGTCGTCTTCGGGTCCCTGCGGGGTCTGAGATAAAGACCTCATTCCAAGGTAACAAGGGTTGGGGGCTCCTCTCATGGACATGGCATTTGCAGATTAGGTTTAACATACCCAGGTCTCCTTTAGGTAGGAGGTGAGGCCTATCATGACAGGGTATTAGGACATATTATACACTTTGGCGGTCATTACAACATTGGCGGTAAAAGCCGCGTACCGCCGCGCAGAAGACCGCCAACACACCGCCGCGGAAAACCGCCACAGCTATTATGAACCACTGCTCGGAATCCGCCAAAATTCAGACACCCACACAAGTCCGCCACACCAAAGGTCAGTGATAAACTGGCGATAACAAAACCTCCACCGTCACGCCAACAGAAATACGCCCACACTATCACGACACACGAATCCATGCAGCGGTCTTTCAACCGCGGTATTCCATTGGCGGTACACACCGCCGCGCTCAAAATACACACACTCCTACAAAACACAGCCACATTGGACAATTCGAAATACACACACCTGATACACATACACACACCACTCCCACACTCCCAATACTATATAAAACACCCACCCACATCACCCACAAACCCTTACGACAACAAATCACAAACAAAGGCCATCAACAATACAAGCATCCACAGGCACACAACACCATCACCCACATAACTTCCACGCACCCCACACTACACACCACTACATATCAGCACACTTATCACCCCACACACCACCCCACACATCACTTACACCACCCCATGGCATGGCAACGACACCCCAGGTTCTCGGAGGAGGAGCTCAGGGTCATGGTGGAGGAAATCGTCCGGGAAGAGCCACAGCTATTCGGATCACAGGTGCAGCACACCTCATTTGCAAGGAAGATGGAGCTATGGCGAAGAATAGTGGACAGGGTCAACGCAGTGGGACAGCACCCAAGAAATCGTGACGACATCAGGAAGAGGTGGAACGACCTACGGGGAAAGGTGCGTTCCGTGGTCTCAAGACACCACTTGGCGGTTCAGCGGACTGGCGGCGGACCTCCACCTCTTCCCCCACAACTAACAACATGGGAGGAGCAGGTCTTGGCGATTCTGCAACCTGAGGGCCTCGCAGGAGTAGGTGGAGGAATGGACTCTGGTAAGTTAAATCTTAACTATTACATCCCCCACCCTACCTGCATGCCAGCACATACCCCCACCCTCACCATCACCCCCATCACTCTAACTCCTCACAAATGTCCCAACAACACAAACCACACATCCTAACCCCAAGCCCTGCATGCAACAACAAAGCATGGACACCCATCACTAAAGCATGCCCACTGCACATACCCATACACCTCCCTAAACCATCATCACACAAGGTCCCACACAGTAATGCAAGCACTGGGGTACATGGTCACCCACCCATTGCACACCATGCCACCCACAGATGTAATACCCATCCTTTTATACCCCTGCATGACCCCTACCCAACGTCACCGGACAGGAGGGTCCACACATGTCCACACCACCAACCGAAGAGGCCCACAGTGATGACAGCACCTCTGTCCAACTGGATCTAGATGGCCAGCCCGGCCCATCGGGGACCTCGGGACAGTCGGTTCCCCACACCCAGTCACAGGCCACCACAGAGCGTCCCCCCTATGGAAACACCAGCACAGCACCCACCCAGCGGGCCCATACCTCCGTCCCCAGGACACGTCAATCAGCTGTGTGTCCACCACTACAGGGAACCCAGGCTAACCCACCGCCCCAACAACAACAGGGACCTGGGGGAAGTGGTAGCGGGCACACGGTCCAGGGGACGGAGGCCCAGGAACACAGGGGAACTGGGAGGGCTGCTGTGCAACAGGGGGCGGACAGGCCCAGGGAACCCACTCTCCACGAGGCCCTCTCCTCCATCATGGAAGCCTACCACCACTCCCAGGAGACGATGGCAACGGTACTGGCCAAGTTTCAGGAGACCCAGTGCCTGCATTAGGAACAGTATATGGGCTTCAGGGAGGAACTCAGAACCATCAATTCCACCCTGGGCACCATCGTAGGGGTGCTGAAAGAAGTACTCAACACCAGGAGGGACACTGTGGCACTACAAGGGGCCCCTGACACTAGCCTGGATGATGAACTGCCCACCACCTCCGCCGGCGCTAGTGGACAGGAGGCACCGCCACAGGACCACCACACCAGCACTCCACCCCCTGCAGAAGGAGAACCACCTCGCAAACTGTCCCTGAGATCCAGGAACAAGACAGAGAAGGATGCCAAGACCGCCGCCAAGAAATGAGACCACCCTGAGTGTCATCCTACTGTCCCACTTTGTCACCCTGTCCATCCTTAAACTGCCCCAGCTCCACTTCCTATGCCCATTTGGGCAATGCACCTGTGAGACTAATAGACTGGACTCTGCCATGCACATTCCTCCGCCATCACCCCTCACCATGTTACAACCCCCTCCAATATTGAGCACTTAAAGAAACACCCTTAAAGCACAAAACAATCTGGAGTCAGTCTGTGATTTCGGAATACTGTATTAGCAATAACTGTGGCAAAAAGCTCTTTCAATTGTAATGTCAACATACCTATGTCACACAGCTCTAGTCCATGAGGAATCAAAGCAGATGTCACACTGTGGGACCCAGATCTGTGAAATCGTAAGGGAAAGTGACAACTCAGTGACCCTACACTGGGTGAAAACGACAGACAGTAGAGAGGCAGTAGTGTTTAAGTACATATAGTAGGCAGGTCGGTATTCTTACCTGTGTTTCACTGGAAATATTGCTGGATCACTGAGTCCCTGTTGTCCATGTCTTCTTCCTCTGCTTCCTCGTCATCACTGTCCACAGGCTCCACAGCTGCCACAACACCGCCATCTGGACCATCCGCCTGCAGAAAAGGCACCTGTCGTCGCAAAGCCAAGTTGTGAAGCATACAGCAGGTCACGATGATCTGGCACACCTTCTTTGGCGGGTAGAATAGGGATCCACCTGTCATATGGAGGCACCTGAACCTGGCCTTCAGGAGGCCGAAGGTCTGCTTGATCACCCTCCTAGTTCGCCCATGGGCCTCATTGTAGCGTTCCCCTGTCCTTGTCCTGGGATTCCTCACTGGGGTCAGTAGCCATGACAGGTTGGGGTAACCAGAGTCACCTGCAAATGGTGAGGGACAACTGTTAGACACACACTAACCTGGAGGGATATCCCCAGACCCAGACAACCATTCCCACTGACTAGCTTCCAGGTGCTCACCTAATAGCCACACACGGTGCCTCTGGAGTTGACCCATCACATAAGGGATGCTGCTACTAGGATGTAGTCGTCATGCACTGAGCCAGGGAACATGGCATTCACATGGGAGATGTACTGGTGTGCCAAACATACCGTCTGTACATTCATGGAATGATAACTCTTCCGGTTTCTGTACACCTGTTCACTCCTGTGGGGGGGTACCAAAGGCACATGTGTCCCATCAATGGCACCTATGATGTTGGGGATATGTCCCAGGGCATAGAAATCATCTTTCACTGTAGGCAAATCCTCCACCTGAGGGAAAACGATGTAGCTCCGCATGTGTTTCAGCAGGGCAGACAACACTCTGGACAACACGTTGGAAAACATAGGCTGGGACATCCCTGATGCTATGGCCACTGTTGTTTGAAATGACCCACTTGCAAGGAAATGGAGCACTGACAGCACCTGCACTTGAGGGGGGATTCCTGTGGGATGGCGGATAGCTGACATCAGGTCTGGCTCCAACTGGGTACACAGTTCCTGGATTGTGGCACGGTCAAGCCTGTATGTGATTATCACATGTCTTTCCTCCATTGTCGACAGGTCCACCAACGGTCAGTACACCGGAGGATGCCGCCATCTCCTCATATGTCCCAGCGGACGGTGCCTATGAAGTACAACAGCGAGCACAGAGTCAAACAACTCAGAGGTACGTACCCACAGCTTACACAGAACACCATTCATAATCTAAAAAGTGGCCTGTATGTGTGTTGAGTCTACGCCTAGGTATGTGGGACGCACTTGAAAATGAAGCCATGTGGGCCTCTGAAATGGCGGATGCCTGTCCTGTAAAGTGGGACAATGGGATGTGAGGTAACTGCGTTGGCGTTGTACACCGTCGCGGTAGGCGGTCGAAGACCGCAGCGTAATGCTGCATTGGTTAACATTGGACCCTATGGGTCCCAGGAGCCAATGACAATGTACGCCGGCGGTGACGGTACGCACCGTCGTGGACGTGACCGCCATTTTCTATCTGTTCAATCACTCGAAACCTGATCTTCGACAGGAGAGGACCTACACTGCAAGTGCTGCTGTGACCTCGGTCTGGAAGAGACAATGGCTCGAGTGTCTGGGGAAAGGGCCCCTGTCTTCACATCGGAGGAGTTGGAGAAACTCGTGGATGGGGTCCTCCCCCAGTACACGCTACTCTACGGTCCTCCAGACAAACAGGTAAGTACACTGGGAGCATGCTGTATGGGCTATGCCTGTGTGGAGAGGGGTGGATGTAAGAAGGAAGGGGGGAGAGTGCGGCGTGCATGAAACAACAGTGAGTGCATGTGCCACATGGCAAGGGTAGGGATGGGGGCCAATCACTTTGACGGTGCAGTTGGTAATAACTTTCTCTTCCCCCTGTACAAATCATGCAGGTCAGCGCCCACCAGAAAAAATATATTTGGCGTGCCATCGCCAAGGACGTCCGGACCCTGGGGGTCTACCACAGACGGAGCATTCACTGCCGGAAAAGATGGGAGGACATTCGCCGCTGGAGCAAAAAGACGGCGGAGGCTCAGCTGGGGATGGCCTCCCAACGTGGGAGGGGTGCCCGTCGCACCATGACCCCCCTGATGTTCAGGATCCTGGCGGTGGCGTACCCGGAGTTGGATGGGCGCTTGAGGCCATCACAGCAGCCACAAGGGGGTGAGTACACTCGCATTCTGCTGATTTTGCGCGCAGTGGAGGTGTCTGGGTGGGGGAGGTGGGCAGTGGGTTTCCCTAGGCCAGGGCGAGTTCCGTAGGCAAGGTCCCTCCGTAAGGCAGGCCATGTGGCACCCCACCGCACCTCTGTAGAGTACCAAGTACACCTAGTCATGCCCCTGTGTTATCCATGTGTGCAGATGTCGTCCATAGCCTAGTAGGCCATTTCCCAGGAATTGAACAGTGGACCCCAGAAGCGCAGCGTAGTGCAGGGGGCTTGTGTGTCTGTCGTGTCCGCCAACGGTAGCGGTAATGCATGCACTCAACATGTCTTTCTTCTGTCGTCCCCCACCTTTTTGTGGTATCCCTGTTCTTTTGTGCATTAGCATCATCAGGCGGAGGAGCAAGTGCACCGGAGCACGAGGGGGCTGCATCCCACATGGCCATGGAGGGCCATACTACGGAATCGGACTTCACCAGTGGGACGGAGGGCGAGGGGAGTTCCACGGGGGGGACAGGAGCTGAGACCAGTGACACGGACGCGTCCTCTGATGTGAGCTCCCTTGTGGTGGCGGCAACAACTGTGCCCCCCCATCTACAGGTACAGCCGCCACCCCCCCTTCCAGCACCGCCCTCCCAGCAGGCCCTCAGCCTTCGCCCCGTGCCCGCTCACCCGGGAGGGTGGGCATCACCTTCGCCCCAGGCACCTCAGGCCCTGCCCCAGTCACCCCTGCTGCCCTCAGTGAGGAGGCCATTGACCTCCTCAGGTCCCTCACTGTTGGGCAGTCTACCATTTTGAATGCCATCCAGGGTGTAGAACGGCAGTTGCAACAAACAAATGCATTCCTGGAGGGCATTCATTCTGGTCAGGCGGCCCTTCACCGAGCCTTTCAGACTCTGGCCTCAGCACTGATGGCAGCCATTGTCCCTGTGTCTAGCCTCCCCCCTCCACCTTCCTCCACCCAGACCCAATCCCCTGTACCCCAGCCTATCATAAGCACACCTACAGACCAGCATGCACACACGTCAACACACAAGGGAAGCTCAGGCAAACATAAGCACCACACATCCCACAGGCACTCACGCAAGCATCACACACATGCAGACACACCAACATCCACTGCCTCCACTGTGTCCCCCTCCTCCTCGTCTCCCTCCTCCCTCCCAGTCTCGTCTACACTCACACCTGCATGCACTACCTCTACAGCCACTACTACCATCACTAGCACACCCACCACCACACCCCGCTCACGTGCAGTCACCACCCCCACTACCATTCACACGTCCCCTGTGTCCCCTCCCAGTGTGTCTGTGATGCCCCCTCCCAAGATACACAAACGCAGGCACACACCCACCCAACAGCCATCCACCTCACGACAGCCTCCAGTGCATGCACCTTCACCCAAAGTCAGAAAACGAACACCTCCTACAACCACAACCTTTTCCTCCACTCCCAAACCCCCTCCAGCTACCCGTCCCAGTGTCTCCCAAAAACTTTTCCTGTCCAACCTTGACCTCTTTCCCACACCTCCCCCACCCCGTCCGTCTCCTAGGTCCCGAACTAGCACCTCAGCCACAACATCTCTGGGACCAGTGGTGCCTGTAGTCACCGGAATATGGAGTGCACCGGTCACCAGGGCAGCCAGTGTGGCACGGAGCCACAGCACAGACAGTCTCCCACCTGTGAAGCATCAGAAGTTGGCCAGTGCCCGGAGGGAGAGGGGGAAGACTCCAGCCACCAAAGCCGCTCCCAGGGGTACAGGTGGGAGTGTGGAGTCAGCTGCGACACCTTCCAAGGTGGGGAAGGGGCACAAGAAAGTCAGCAAGTCTGGGAAGAGCAGCACGGCGGAGAAGACTGGGCCATATAAGACCGCCAGCACAAGCCCTGCTGGGCCATGAAGGACCGCCAGCAAAAGCCCCACTGGGCCATGAAGGACCACCAGCACAAGCCCCGCTGGGACAGAGAGGACCGCCAGCACAAGCCTCGCTGGGCAATGAAGGACCGCCAGCAAAAGCCCCGCTGGCCCATGAAGGACCGCCAGCAGCTGAGTCACTGCAAAGGAGACCGCCGCTCCAAGCACCGCTGAACAGGGCACCGCCGCCTCAAGCACCACTGAACAGGGCACCGCCGTCTCAAGCACCACTGAACAGGGCACCGCCGTCTCAAGCACCGCTGAACAGGGCATGCCGTCTCAAGCACCGCTGAACAGGGCATCGCCATCTCAAGCACCGCTGAACAGGGCACCGCCATCTCAAGCACCGCTGAACAGGGCACCGCCGACTCAAGTACCGCTGAACAGGGCACTGCCGTCTCATGCACCGCTGAACAGGGCACCGCCGTCTCAAGCAACGCTGGCCCATGAGTGCCAAGGGCACTGACGCTACTGAGTCCGTCACAGGCAGAATGAAGCACTCTAGGCACCATGCCCCCTCCAGAACCAGTGTAGAGATCCATCCACTACCTCTGTCCTTAGCAGGATGAAGCACTCTGGGCACCAAGCCCCCTCCAGAACCAGTGGAGAGATCCATCCACTACCTCTGTCCTTAGCAGGATGAAGCACTAAGGGCACCAAGCCCCTTTCAGAACCAGTGGAGAGATCCATCCACTACCTCTGTCCTTAGCAGGATGAAGCACTCTGGGCACCAAGCCCCCTCCAGAACCAGTGGAGAGATCCATGCTCTACCTCTGTCCTTAGCAGGATGAAGCACTCTGGGCACCAAGCCCCCTCCAGAACCAGTGGAGAGATCCATCCACTACCTCTGTCCTTAGCAGGATGAAGCACTAAGGGCACCATGCCCCCTCCAGAACCAGTGGAGGCTGTTATCCACTTGAGAGACTGTGGCTTTGCACTCCCCAGGATTGCACAGTGGGCAACCCACCCACTGTAGAGACTTGAGAGACTGTGGCTTTGCACTCCCCGGGATTGAACAGTGGGCAAACCACTCACTGTAGAGACTTGAGAGACTTTGGCTTTGTACTCCCCAGGATTGCACAGTGGGCAACACACCCACTGTAGAGACTTGAGAGTCTGTGGCTTTGCACTCTCCAGGATTGAAAATATATATTTTTGCCTACTTGATTTTAATATATTACAATGGTTACACTCATTTTCTATTGTCTTTGCATTCTTCCGGTGGGATTGGGGGGTGTAACTGTGATGTATCAATATGTATTAGTGTGTGTGTTGTCATGGGTGAGGGTGGGGGTGGGGGTGTTGCGTGTGTGTGTCCCTGTTTTTTCCCTCCCCCCTCCCCTGTGTCGTAGGTGCAGTACTCACGGTGGGCTTCGCCGCCGGCATTCGTGCTCCTGGTAGAGGAGCAGGAAGACAATCGCAGGGAGAATTTGAAGTTCGGGGTCCATGGTGTCCTCGTTCCTCGTAGGGTGTGTAGAGGTGAGTGTTTTCCCTTCGAAATCCTGTTTCCGCCGTGTTTCTATCCGTGGTGAATCCGCCCCGGCAAAGGTGGCGGATTGGCCTGTTGTGATACTGTGGGCAGTACTTTGTCCTCCACCTGTCTGTTGGCGGTGACCGCCGCGCTGTTTGTTTGTACCGCCGTGGCGGTCAGAGTGTTAAAGTGGCTGTCTATTTTGGCGGTTTCCGCCACGGTCGTAATTGCAAAATATTTACTGCCGGCCTGTTGGCGGTCTTACCGCCACTTTAACACCGTCCGCCAGGGTTGTAATGACCCCCTTTATGTCTGTTCATGTTATTGCAAGATGATGGGGGTCTTTGTAATAATGACTCTTGTCTTTACAATTCTGTTTCTTGCACTGTTCATTATCCTAATCATTGCAGCCCATGCAACTTATCGCAGATTGCAGTTGTGTTAAATAAAAACCATTGAAACTTTACTGCATCTTCGTTATTGACTGTGTTTGGATGAGACATGATGTATCTGTGAGAAAGGGGTAATCTCTGTTTAACCTCGACACTCCCTGAGATGTCATACTCTTGAGTCCATGTGTGAAGGCTGCCACAAATCACCTTTTACTATTTGGGTTTTTGGTGAGGTGCTGCTAGTGAGCCGGAAGGGTTAGGACGACAGCTGCGACTTGTTGTAGGATAGGCATAGTGGCCTCCTAACAAAAGTACTGTCATCCTTAAACCAGCAGTCTTGCCTAGAGCAAGAGTCCAAACTACGACATGGCGCCACCAACGATGGTGTTTAGGCACTAATTTATGGATACCCTGATTATCACTGTCTCACAGACAACAGGTACCCTAAGTACCATTAAACGGAGACGTCCGTGGTCTTTGGGAATATCCTCCTCAGCTGAAAAGGTAACACATGATTAGGCTGTAGGTTGTTCGAGCTCGAACTCATAAAAGGACTTACTCCCCCATTTGGTGTTCCGTTTCTCTAACAAATATGGCTAACGTCATAGAAATTCCTGAGAATGCTAGACAAGCATTAACATAACACTTACTAGCGCATGGCCTTACACCAGAAGGCGGGATGTTACTCTTATAATAGAAGCTAATTAAGCATACCAAACTGAAACATTTTACTTTTGGGTCACCTTTCCTGAGGTGGACCAAAGCATGCATGCATTCCACACATACGAAATTGCAAACGTACCTCAACGGTACCAAGCATACCAGTATCATGAAATATCGCTCACATATCAAGAGCATCAGAACTGGTTTGAAGGCGCCCTACCACATGTAATACAAAGAGTGAGACTAGGTCCTCTAAGTAATGATGGACCAACATGGCCTATGTTTGCCACATACACACCTCACCCAGGCATACCAAATCTGCAAATAGCATTTCTGCAAAATTTATATAATGAGTTAGTGACACTTAATAGACGACTAGTCCAATTCGTAATGCAAACTTTGAACACAACACCATCTCGTCCATCTCCACCAGCACCTGGTGGATACCAATTGGCTACTGGGATTAATCCACAAACAGTGCATACTATCTTGGGTAAAATACCCACAGAACGAGAGAAAATACAGTTCTGGATAGCTCAGAAAACAAACCAGCTGGAAGCTGTGTTTCCCCATACGGGACCACAGGAAAAACATAGACTTCTCACAATGTGCTTTCCCTTTGGGATGGTTCCCTTGGTGGATGACTGCGCCACATGGGGTACAGCTATATATACTACCATACATGCCGATTTACCGGAAGTGTTAAAACAAATACAGAATGAGCACGGGCTGCACCAGCCTTAGATTTGGGGATGAAATTAATGCGTAACTTTGACGCAGTTTCCTCAATAATACTCAGTGATATTAAAGGGGAAGCGGTAGCACTGGCTATACGCCAAGGTCTCCGAGAAACTCCACAATTGGAAAAGGAGAGACAGCTACCAAAAATTATTTCCTACACCTGTACTAGTATAGGGCGGGATAGTTTAGGAGACAAACCAAAGAAATTGGAATTACAAAGTACCACCCTTAAGGAAGGTACGAAGCAGGCACAAGAGGGCTCTAAAAAGTGCTGGGAAAAACTGAAAGAACTTAGGGATAGACAAAATAAGAGAGCTGATTCTCCCCACCCGGGAAACTCCGAAATGAGATACAATCTCAGAAATAGGGAAAATATAAAAACTCCTGATAGATATACTGATTCACGTCCCTCTTGTTCCTTTCAGGACGCACCGGATAGACGTAGCGAGAGAGGGGGCCGTCCTGAATACGTGAAACAAAAGAAAGACTTAACACAGTCTACAGTCAAAAAAGAAGAAAAGACTCCTCAACAGAAGCCACAGTTTAAAAAGAAAAAGGTGGCAGCACTGTCAGCTAAAAATGCCAGTACACTTGAGAACATTGTTGAGGAACCAGATGTGGGCAGTGACACTGCTAGACGGCGCAGCAGAGGTCACGATATGTCGCCAGAGTCTGAAAGATCATCCGGATGTGACAGCAACTAGCAATTTTATTGCAGTTGAGACTGCGGACGGATGCGTTCTCCCACCCAACAGGGTTTATGATTTAAAAATTCAAATAGAGGGAGACGTGGAGCGCACCATTGGTGTGATATTCTGGGATGAACTTACTAGTGATATCCTATTGGTCGAAAGAGACTGGCCACCCGAGCACGTCCGTAAGCTCCCACATGGGGAAGATGTCATTTTGCCTTCTTTCTCTAATCTTGTTCCAGAAGCAGAAAAACAAGCCTATGCTATTGAATGGGCTTTAGCGCAGGCACCTGCATTATACCGCAATCATGTGGGTTGGGACAAGGACTCTCGTTGTCATGTAATTCCTATTAGATCCACACCCCAACCTCAGCCACAGTATCCTGTTAAACATGAAGCAAAAGCTCCGGTGAGGGAGAGCCTCACTCAGCTCGAGTATCAGGGAGTAATTGAGCCCTGTACATCTGCAATGAATAACCCGTTATTCCCAGTTGCAAAGCCAAACCATTCCTACAGAATAGTTATAGATTACAGACATTGAAATAGTCATACACGTACTTATGCTATACAAAACTCACATAGCACGACACTATTAAATAATACAGTACGTAAAAAATATAAAACAACGTTAGGTATTTCTAATGGGTTTTTCTGCCAGAACTTAGCACATGAAAGTCGGGACCTGGGTGCATTCTCATTTGGCTCACAAAAACGCTTTTGTCGTTTACCCCAAGGCTATAAGAACAGCCCAGGACTATTTTCAGCCCGTGTAACATCAATATTACATGATATTGATCCCGAGACGTTATCCTACGTGGATGACATATATCTCACGGACGACGACCTCAACATTCATCTTGTAAGGGTCGATCGGATCATTTTGGGCTTTGCAGACCTCGGTTACAAATTCAACTTTAAGAAAAGTAAGATTGCCTTTCTCAGTGTATTGTTCCTGGGATACGAGCTATCGAACGAGGGGAAGAGCCTGGCCCCGCACTTTCTAGAGAAATGTGCACAATTGCACCCTCCTAACACTCTCAAGAAACTACAGTCATTACTAGATTTCTTCAACTTTGGCAGAACATACATTCCAGGCTATGCACAGAGTATCAAGCCACTTTATGACTTGACACAGCCAAACGTTTCTAGCAGACACTGGACAGTTGAACACACACGCATCCTTAGGGAATTACAACAGGACATGCTAGAAGGTAAACACTTGCACACACGTGACAATAAAATGAATTTGGTCGTCAGAATAAGTGCCATTGGATTTACTTATGTCACCTTCAATGAAGGCGACACGGTACCCAAAGCATATAAATCACATTAATACTCAAATGCAGAACAACGTTTTGCACCTACAGAAAAGATTCTGACTGCAGTTCAAATGGCTG
This sequence comes from Pleurodeles waltl, assembly GCF_031143425.1. NCBI lineage: Eukaryota > Metazoa > Chordata > Amphibia > Caudata > Salamandridae > Pleurodeles > Pleurodeles waltl. The sequence goes on from NC_090437.1 coordinate 983,579,394, forward strand.
TCATAAAGGAGAGGTCACTTGCCCAAGGGAAACGCATTATTGTCGTTACCCCGGTGCCGGCCTTAGAGGCTGTCACCAAAGCAAGCGTTCCAAAGGCTAAAGCATTACATCCACGTTGGATTCAATGGGCAACGTCTCTGACCGCCACTGATGTTGATTACATCTTTGATGCAAAACTTCAGACACAAGAGTTTCTCCAGTATGAACAGGAGTACCCCGCTCCTCTAAATATCTTGCCACTAGACAGATACCATACTGTCATCTACACTGATGGTTCAGGACAACCAGCTGTAGGTACCAAACATCAATACTCAGCCGCTTGCACAGCTGTGAGTGGTGCGATGGAGGATGGAGTTTTCCACCCTCACAACACCTAAACACAGACCCTAGGGGACTGCACAGCTCAGTTGGCTGAACTTAAAGCTCTAATATTAGCGCTAGAACACACAGAGCCAGGATGCCTGACTTTAGTAGTCTGTGACTCGTGCTACTGCGTCCAGTCATACAATGATTATCTTAATCATTGGAAGCTGAACGGGTTTAGAGATTCCAAAGTGAACACCATTAAACACAAAACATTGTGGGGGAGGGTGGCTGATCTTAAGGATAAGCTACCGTGTGTCCATGTAGTACATACATTGGGCCATCAACGTGTAGGAGTACACATTATCGGCAACACTTTGGCTGACGAAGCAGCCAAATTTGCAGGAGCTACAGCTTCTGTAGCTGCAGTGACTTGTTCACAAACGAGATTGGATAATGAAATACTGACTGCCGTAAAAGCTTCGGCTGAAGGCAAGCCCCTCCCGAAAGGATACCCTACAAATTATTCTTATCATATCAGTGCACATAATGTTGCCTACGCAACAATTTCTGAGGTTGGAGATTGAGTGATCCCCAACGAAGACCAGAGATTAGATCTAGTATAAGCAGCGCATGAGGGTGTCGCTTCTGCACATGCTGGTATTTCAGCCACAATAACACTCTTACAGAAACGCTTCTGGTGGCCTGGCCTGTGCAGACGGACAAAAAATACGCCCTTTGTTGTGACATTTGCCAGCAAATAAAAGGCTCCAATATCAAACATCCACCACAGACATCCCTCTTAGTGTCCAGCAGGCCACTACAATGTGTTTACCTGGACCATTGCGGTCCACTCCTGATGGTGCATACAAATACATCTTAGTCGCTGTAGATTCTTGTTCTAGATTCCTGTGTGTATGGCCGCACGGTCGGCTGACGGTTGAACTGTTATAAAAGACTTGTTGATCTTCATCGGTACATATGCGTTTGCAGCATTCCATTCGGACCAGGGCCCTGCATTTGCCTCTAAGGCATTCAGGGACACCATGGGGACGATGGGTGTTGAACTCCATTGCTCCTCACCATACCATCCCGAGGGAAATTCGGTCGTGGAGAGGCAGAACTGTGATCTAAAGCAGTCCTTAACAGCTTGAGTATTAGTTTCAGGCCGCAGTTGGCTTTCATCACCTATATGGGGTCCAGAGAGCACTGAATAATCTGCCAAGACGGTCCTTGGGGGGATGCACTCCTTATGAGGTTCTCTTTGGGATACCTATGCATATCCCAGATCTTGATGGCTCTGGTTTGGTGGCAGCAGAAACACCATTTGAAATAAATGAACGTCTCACTGTCTTACAGGAGCTTCAGCAATTTCGTGATGATAAATCATCTACCAGTGCTGCCACCTTAGGATTAAGGGATTTAGCGAAAACTTCGACTGGCTGGATTCCTAAAGTTGGGGATCTGGTTTGTGAGAAGACCGCTGTGAAGAAGGAATTCGGTCCATCATACAGAGCACCTGTCCCGGTCTTGGGAATTCAAGGTACCAGAACTGTCGTCTTACCACCACTGCCTGGTTCCAGAACAAACAGATTAATTTCCATTGATGACGTCAAAGTTCACCATGTGGCCGATCCTTCACAGTAGACCAAGAGGTCCCTTGGGTAGTGCCCGATCCCCTCTCCCTATCCAACAGGACATACCTCTACATAGTAGAATGAACAACACTACTACGGACTATGCAACAATGTCCAACACTGTCACAGATACCTCCTCGACCATGGGGAGGCCGGAAAACGAACTCTTGCTAGTTCCAGTTACCACTTCAATGACAACACCTGTCCAAGATTTGGTTGTTTTTTACACTAACACTACACAGACTGATGATGCGGTCTACCATGAGCCTCCATGTGAAGTGGACCAATCTACGAGTAATGCACTAGCTCCAGCATTTGCAGAGACTGCCTCTGGCTATTTCGTAGACATTGATGATTTTTCTTCAGACTCATCCACTAGTATGATTGACAATGTTTCAAAAACATGTAAGCTGTATCAATGGCTTAAAAAGAACTATTTAATCTACCCATGGAACTATTTATGGTTCTGTTTAACTGTTACTGCATTATTTTTTTGGGTTGGTTTTGTGACTGTTTTCTTTTTGCTTATAAATGGTCATTACATTCCTGAACGCTCCTCTGTCGAGCCGGTGGATGAAGTCTTAACTCCATATCATTCCTCACATAAGGTCCGAAGAGACTTGTCCCTTGTGAACATTCAGCAATACTGATTTCTGTGGGACAATGTTCCCTTTGATATATACGGGCCTACTGAGGTCAATACGGGCCTACTGAGGTGTTCAAAATATCTATGACAGATGTGGTTACATCTGATGTTGTATCTGGTGATTGGGATGTCCAAACAGTTGATTCCATGCTAACTGAAATGAAGGACTATTCCGTATTTGAAAGTGATGATGTATATGAACACACAATGAATTATGGGGAAATGTTGTGTTCGAACAATTGGGGACATTACTATCTACACCGTGCCACTAGACACAGGCTAGTATTGAACTATACACAGTGGGACCACTGTTCAACACCACCAGTGGGGAGCCCAAAACACTATACAGATAAATTTACATATTTCACTGGGCATGACATAAAAAATGCAGAGAAATATTATTTCAAATTACCTCCATCACAAATTAGGAAAATGTAGCTAAGTAACACAAAACTGGTTTATTCAGATCCCTTTGTTTCCCGGCTCACAGTTGAAGGTTACGAATACTGGAAGAGCACTATTGACTTCAAAAGTGTATGGGGAACACAAGATTGGCAAATACAGGGTAAGGAAGTTTTATTTAGAGCATGCCTGATTCCTGTGCAAATGATTTTTTTAAATGACACCATTCAACAGACATCCTGTCTGGGGTTAGCGAAAATTAAAGACATGAGCACGCCCAGTATCCCCACACCGGCGAAGTTTAATGATTGGCAATATTTACTCGATATCACTGAGGAAAGGCTAGATGCCATGGTTAAGGCTGGTACCTATAATTCTTCACTTTCCAGTCCCGGTGGGTGGTTAATATGGCCAACTGACACCAATAGATGTCAAGCACGTTTTTTTAACTCTTCAGGGGGTTTTACAACTAACAGGCCAGACCCTCGCTTTGTATCGTGTCAACACACAAGTATATTTACAACATACAGTGTGGGTAAACTGTGCCAACAATGGGTACAGACTAACACATTAGCCGCAGTTAAAAACATCTTAACACTCTTTCTGAAGATGTAGACTTGCAGGATTTTCTGCTAGTTTCTAGGAAACAGCGCTCTAAAAGGTTCCTATATGCTATGTATAATGAGATCTGGAAACTTTCACAGATAGAAGCTGCTGCACGTTTAAGGCAATTAGATAAGGAAAACTTAGAGAAGGCTTTAGCAGTTGTCGACAACGGCATGAACACTCTGTCCAACAGAATTTATTCACTATCAACATTATGTCGTCTGCTATAGATATCATTCAGACAGACATGTCCCGTTTATATCATAGACAAACACAGCTGCGTTCCATCATGCAGCTAGGTTGGACATTACAGACACTGACAAATGGCCGCATTCCATGGAAGTATGTTAACGGTAGTAAATTGTTCACTGCTTTTAATCTTTCCAGGGAACAGCAGACAATGGCTAAAAGGGAAGCTAGTTTCGCCTTGCTTCACATTGGAAAGTTAGATAAGTTGCCCTTCATGGTAGCAGAGAGTCCTTCAACAATTTGGCTCTTACATGGCATAATTAATTTGCCCATTTTGACCTTTCGTTTCTCAAATTTCTTGAAACATCTTGCATTGGGCAGGTTCGAGCAACTAGGCAATAGCTATATTAAGGAAGAGTGGGAGCTGCCCTTTGATTATAAATGTTTGAACGGCGAAACAGAGGTTTTTCTAAATGGATGCGAATGTGAGACTACTGTTAGTCATTCAATGATATGTAAGCAGGTGTCCCTTCACAGCCTTTGCAATGCTGGGGTCGCAAACTTGGCCTGTTTTCTGAAGGGTACTCCCGCCCCTTTGATTCAACCGGTATTTCATGTACTTTCCAATGGAAGTTATGTGGTACTGAGCGATCAAAGTTGTTGCGGCATGCAACCAGGAATTGCCTATCCAATCTCGGTCTCAAAGGTCGTTACGTGTTGCGGACATGTTATATTCCCCCCCAAACGAGAAATAAAAGTATTTGTATAGATACTATTAATGTAAATTATGACAAGCTGAGCAGACTAAAGGCGCTACTGTTTCAAAAACAGGTTGCGTTGACATCCACTAGAGAGACGTATGCTCTCCAGATAGCGAGATCATCAGCAGAGATACAATCCCTATTAAATACCAACTTCCCCAAGCACTTTGGAGAACTGGTATCCAGAATATTCAATGCTTCAAGCACTGCTGGGATTGTCCATTTCTTTAAGGCTGTCGGGTCTGGATTCGTGTCCATCTTCCAGACTGATTTCAGAGCCATCCCACCAGCTATCCATTCACTCTTTTCAAGTGTGTTTGGTGGTTTCCCGATTATTTTGGCATTGATTGGCAGACTACTACTGCTATTTCTTCTGATTCGCAGTGGTTGCTTCTTTCCAGCTACACAGAGCAATGGAGCCGCTCCCACCAACTCAACTATGCGTGAACGCATGGTTCGGATCTTCGATGCTCCTTGCTGGTGGAATTGGAGCATGATTGGTCGTTGTCATTTCGGCCACTTCTCTGGTGCATACAACCAGTTTTCCGCTGTGTGTGGTGCCTCTTCGAACACCTGCCTATGGTGTGTCTTGCAGTTGCACCGGCATCTCCTGTGGACCAAGAACTGCTGATGTCCCCGATGAGGGTTCATTCACGGTCATGCCCCTTGAGACTAAGGCTGCTCTGCGAGGCCACTTATGAGCCTTCGGTTCTAATATCTGCTATGGACAACGGCATTGCTGCAGGTGGACCTGCACAAGAGACTGACATGCACTACTGCTCTGTGGATCTGTTTACCCGCCCGGTGATCGATCTATCATCTGACTATGTGGACTCATTTTTTAGGTCCTTGGTTGGTGACTTCAATGACACTCTTTGAGATCATGACTATAGCAAATAATTTGAGGAATTGGCTTGCCATTCCCGATTCAAAGTATGCATTCAAATTGCCTTTACTTTGTCCAGCTGTGCTTGTCATGGTTGACATTAACATTCTCTGTATGAATTATTAACTCATATTTTTACTACCTTTTAACAATTTTTTTAACGTTTTTAGCTAGTTCTTATGCTTTTAGCTTTTTAGTCCAGAGCAATTTTAGCGTTTGGATTCATTCACCTTCGTCATACTTGTTACGGCAATGGGGAAGGTGAAGTGAATCCTAGTTTGTTTTAATGGGATAACAGGAGTTAGCTTAGCCTTTGGCTTGCAGACTCGTGCCCCTGTCACCTAGTGACTTTTAACCTACTTACCTTGCTCTGTCTTAGCCCATTTAATTATTTAATGCTTCTAAGATGGCTGCCTTGTTTATAGTTAGGCCACTTGTTATGATTTGCATTATCAGTGCCACCGCGTTAAGGCGTCAAGATCAAGTGACAAAGACAACCAAACTGTAGGTGTTCATACTTAGGGACTTTCCCTCTCCATGCTTTCGAGGGAATTGTTTATATTAATTGCCGCCCCAAGCATGCCTGTTATCTATTGTTTAGGAACAGACCTACGTCAGGGGTCCCAGTAGACCTGTATAAATACATCACACTTTAGACAGATTCTCAGAGGGATTCCGACCAGAGAGCATCGCCACCATCGCTGATATCGATGCTGCACGTCGTCTTGACGCTGACTCAGTCTTCGTGTCCCTGCGGAGTCTGAGATAGTGACCTCATTCCAAGGTAACAAGGGTTCGGGGCTCCTCTCATGGACATGGCGTTGGCAGATTAGGTTTAACATACCCAGCTCTCCTTTAGGTAGGAGGTTAGGCCTATCATGATAGGGTATTAGGACATTGTGACGGGGTAAACCCGATCACCGCAAGACGGGAGGCCGGAGTTGACGTGTCGGACTCCTCTGACACGTCATCTCCGCGTTTCCCTGTTACCGGGGAAACGCGTCCCGAGCGAGGCCGGCGTCAGGACGTTGCCGGGGAAACCTGGATAGGTTTCCCGACCCCGGATTGGCCAGAGAGGGACGGCGTCGCGAATGAAAAGCCGGTCGAGCCGGCGAGGAAGGAGAAGGAGGAAGAGACCGGAGACGACGGAGAAGAAGACGGAGACGACGGCGAACGGAGGGAGACCGAGGCAAGGGACCCGACGGCAAGCGCGGCGAGAGACCAAGAGAAGGAATACCACCTGGAGGACGGAGAGCTGGAACCAGGAAGCCGTATCGAACCCTACCTCAGCGAGGACCACCTCAACGCCCGCCACGGCCCCGGAGGGTCGTGGCTCACGAAGGTACGGTCCTTCTGGACAAATAAAGGGTGCACGGCAGGGAAGGGGACTGGGGAAGGAAACTAGGGAAGGGGTAGAGGGTGAATGGGGAAAAGAGGTGGGAGGGCACAAAAGAAGCACTAGGGACACAATAACACGCTAGTAAAATTAGTAATAAGCACTTCCCTCTATTCCGCACAGACACCACCCCCTCCCCTCTGTTATCCACCCCAGTCTGATAAATTTAATAAGAAAGACGTATCTCTTAACGTCCCACTTACCCTCGTTTTCCTTATTTCCCTTTCCGATATCCTCATGGGACGTCCGCGAGACTGACAGTACCTCCACCTAAAGAGAAGAAAAGGGGAAAACACATCAGTGACAAGAAGAACTTCGCGAGAGACTAAGAGCAACAACAGAACGAACTTTCACTTGATTTATCCTTTTGTTTAGAAAACAATAAACACTTACCTGAGCACCATAACTTCTTGTTTTAGTTGTCCTCATCTTGTTCGGTCTGTCACAGTGGTGTCAGAAGTGGGATCCTTAGGGGCCCTACGACAACCGAACAGAGTACACAATGAGTGACAACCCTTCCCTTGAGGATATGATCAAACAGCTAGCAGAAGGACAAAGACATTTGCAGCTGGTATGGGAGGCTCACCAAAGGGAAGCAAAAGAGGACAGAGAGGCTTTACAATCGGCCTTGAAAAGCCAGGCCACCATTCTGGCAAATAACCAGCTGGTACACGAAACGGCCATGACAAAATTAACCGAGACCATTGCCGCTAGTAAAGTCCACCCGAACGTTCCCAGCTCAGTATTGCAGAAATATCAAGAGGGAGAAGACCCAGAGTCTTTCTTTACTAACTTTGAAAGAGTGGCGTCGTCAGCTCAATGGCCTGAAGAACGCTGGGGACAATATGTTGCTCCATTACTAACTGGCCTCTTACAAGCAGCCTATCAGGCTGCTAATCCCGGAGGCCTCACACCCTACAAGGATATAAAATCCAGTATTTTGGAACGTGTCGGGCATGATACTGAATACTACCGGATGAAATTCCGCAACGTCAAGTGGGGACCAAATGAGGACCCCCGGACCTTTTATTTCCGGGTAAAAGATTTGGCCTTAAAATGGTTGGGGCCTATTGGCGATAGCCGTGAAGAAGTGATACAAATAATTATACTGGAACAGTACTTGGATGCTCTACCCTTAGCCACAAAACACTGGATACGACAGCATCCAAAAGTAGACACTAACACAGCAATTGATTTGGCCTGCGCGTATCATCGCTCCTCCGACATAAGAAATATACCACCACGGCCCAATATAAAATCAGTCTTGCCACCTGTAAAAACCCTCCCAAAGAATCCACTGGACAATACCGTTTCCCGTAGAATCCCGGAAGGCCCCCCTATACAGGGACCCCAATGTTACCACTGCGGAGAATGGGGACATATCGCCCGTATGTGTCCTCAGAAACACGAAGGAGGTGAGCCGATGGAAATAGGGGTTACCAGGCGTAGGGTCCTATGTACAGGGAAAGGTAACCACAAGTTCAAACAGACTGTAAAAATCAATGGACGGTATGTGTGTGCCCTCGTCGACTCCGGGTGCAGCCAGTCTGTAATAAGGGAAGACCTGATAACCACTCTGGGTTCCGAAACGAGACAGTGGGTACATATTTGTTGTGTTCACGGGGACAAGGAGCAATATCCGTTAAAAATACTACAGATAGAATGGGGGCCCTACCGGGATAGTCTCCCGATGGGGATAATGCCAAAATTGATCGAGGATTGTATCGTGGGAACAGATTACCTTCACTTTCAAGAACTATTGGATCAGGTTAGAGACTCTAAAATCTCACAGGACTGGTGGGGTGAAGCCCCGTTTTCAGGAAGTCCAATTGAATGTCCAATAACCCGTAGAAAACTGACCCGAAGGGACAAAAGAATAGAAAGAGAACAGTTCCGAAATAGTACTAGTCAGGACACTATAAGAGGAGTGGTAGCAGAATTCCACGAGGCACCTGTCAGTTTTGCTCAACAACAGAGAGAAGATCCCTCCCTATCTCACGCCTGGAGAACCGCAGTGTCAGAGGAAATGGATGAGGTGGGTCCCTACTTCCTAATAAAAAATAATCTCCTGTACCGAGTAAACACCACACGTACCGGGGAAAAAAGAAAACAACTCATAGTACCTGAATACTATAGGGATCACATCCTTACGCTCGCTCATAATCATCCGGGAGGGGGACACTTTGGGAGAGACAAAACGGAAGAATATCTCCTCAGACGATTTTACTGGCCTGGTGTTTTTGCCAACATAAGAAAATATTGTGCGCAATGTCCCAGGTGTCAACTGACGGAACCAGGTAAACCAAAAAAAGCACCACTCATACCCCTCCCCATCATAGATGTTCCGTTTAGACGGATAGGGATGGATTTGGTTGGACCCTTGGTTCCTTCTTCAAAAGGACACACTTACATACTGGTCATAGTTGATTATGCGACCCGATACCCAGAGGCTATTCCCCTAACCAGTATGACGACAAAGACCGTAGCCCAGGCGATGATAACGGTGTTTTCGCGTCTTGGTTTCCCTCAGGAAATACTCACAGATCAGGGCACTCCCTTTACGTCCACCTTGATGAAACAAGTGTGTAAAACGTTAGGCATATCTCAGATCAAAACATCCGTTTATCATCCTCAAACCGATGGTTTGGTCGAACGATATAATCGTACGATCAAAACGTTACTTCGAAAGATTGTGCACGACACAGGGAGAGACTGGGATCAGAAATTACCGTTGGTATTATACGCGATCCGAACGCACGAACAGGCTTCCACGGGGCATAGCCCATTCGAGCTAGTGTTCGGGCGACAACCACGTTCCCTTCTGGACATGGCGGTAGAGGCCTGGGAGGAAGAAGCCATGGAGGGAGGGACTCCTTTGTTGGAGTATGCTCATAACTTGAGAACGCATTTACAGGGATTATGGGACGAAGTAAAAGACAATATGGAACAGGCTCAAAGAACCCAAAAGCATTATTATGATAAGGGGAGTAAGTTAAGAGTTTTCCAACCCGATGAACAGGTCTTAATCATGCGACCCACATCCGAACATAAATTGCTGGCGAAATGGCAAGGCCCCCATAGGATCATCCGAGCCGTCTCCCCTGTAACTTACCTAGTGGAAATAACAACCAACCCCAGGAAAACCCAAATATATCATGTCAATCTTTTAAAGAAGTGGGAGACACCCGAGACACCCAACACTACCCCAAGAATAGTTAGCCTTCTGTACCCGAGTAAGGAATTGAAGATTGAATTTTGCCCTACCACCCTAGCCAAGGGGACAACCCTACCCACTATAGACGAAGCATTAACGGAAGCGGAAAAGAGGCAGGTATACCGCTTGTTACAGCAATATCACCAATTGTTTTCAGAAGACCCCGGTAGAACCACCCTAATCCGACATAAGATACGAACAAAACCCGACACAGTTGTTCGGGTCAGACCATATCGCATCCCAGCAGCAAGGAAGCAGGTTATAGAAAATGAAATACAGAAAATGTTGACCCTAGGAGTAATAGAGCCCTCTACCAGTCCCTGGTGTTCACCCGTAGTTCTTGTACCAAAACCTGACGGTACGGTCAGGTTCTGCATAGACTTCCGGAAACTTAATGAGAACTCATTATTTGACACGTATCCAATCCCTAGGGTGGACGATGTCCTAGAGAAACTAGGAAAGGCGAAATATATGTCCACAATAGATTTAACCAAAGGATATTGGCAGATACCCTTAGCCCCCGAAGATAAAGAAAAAACGGCATTTTCTACCCAGTCCGGGCTGTATCATTTTACTGTATTACCTTTTGGGCTACATGGGGCACCGGCCACTTTCCAAAGGTTAATGGAGAACATATTAAAACCATACCCTGCTTTTTCGGCGGCCTACCTGGATGATGTAGTTGTTTTTAGCGATACCTGGGTAAACCATCTGGACCATCTAAGCCAAGTTTTTAATGCACTCACCGAGGCTGGGTTGACAGCCAATCCCAAGAAATGTGTTATCGGGAAAACCGACATTTCATATCTGGGATACAGAATCAGTCAGGGAACACTTCAACCCCAAGCCCAGAAGGTGGACGCGATCTTACATGCCCCTCTCCCGAAAACTAAAAAAGACTTACGCTCTTTCTTAGGCCTAGTAGGATATTATCGGCGTTTCATACCTCACTATTCCACTCTAGCCGCTCCCCTTACGGATCTTCTGTCCAAATCTCATCCAAATCAGCTATTACCTTTCTCTGCTATTCAAACTTCCAGTTTTGAACGCTTGAGGAACTCTTTAACCAAAGAACCCATATTGTTATGCCCGGATTTTTCAAAACCCTTTCACCTTTACACTGATGCCTCCGATGTGGGGCTCGGGGGGGTTCTGACACAGCCGGGAACGGAGGGACTCGATCATCCCGTTGTGTATATCAGCCGCAAACTGGGTCTTCGGGAACGTCGTTTCCCCATAATAGAAAGGGAGTGTTTGGCCATTAAATGGGCCGTGGATTGTCTACAGTATTACCTGTTGGGCCGGCCTTTTGTACTTTTTACGGATCACGCCCCCCTCACTTGGCTTGCCGCTCATAAAGATACGAATGCCCGGATTCTCAGGTGGTTCCTTGAACTTCAACCATTCTCCTTTCAGGTCCGACATGTTCCTGGGAGTTCGCAAGTCCCTGCTGATTATCTCTCTCGCTTCCCGGTTTCCGATTCGGTCCTGGAACAGGACCTGTCTTGGGAAGGGGTATGTGACGGGGTAAACCCGATCACCGCAAGACGGGAGGCCGGAGTTGACGTGTCGGACTCCTCTGACACGTCATCTCCGCGTTTCCCTGTTACCGGGGAAACGCGTCCCGAGCAAGGCCGGCGTCAGGACGTTGCCGGGGAAACCTGGATAGGTTTCCCGACCCCGGATTGGCCAGAGAGGGACGGCGTCGCGAATGAAAAGCCGGTGGAGCCGGCGAGGAAGGAGAAGGAGGAAGAGACCGGAGACGACGGAGAAGAAGACGGAGACGACGGCGAACGGAGGGAGACCGAGGCAAGGGACCCGACGGCAAGCGCGGCGAGAGACCAAGAGAAGGAATACCACCTGGAGGACGGAGAGCTGGAACCAGGAAGCCGTATCGAACCCTACCTCAGCGAGGACCACCTCAACGCCCGCCACGGCCCCGGAGGGTCGTGGCTCACGAAGGTACGGTCCTTCTGGACAAATAAAGGGTGCACGGCAGGGAAGGGGACTGGGGAAGGAAACTAGGGAAGGGGTAGAGGGTGAATGGGGAAAAGAGGTGGGAGGGCACAAAAGAAGCACTAGGGACACAATAACACGCTAGTAAAATTAGTAATAAGCACTTCCCTCTATTCCGCACAGACACCACCCCCTCCCCTCTGTTATCCACCCCAGTCTGATAAATTTAATAAGAAAGACGTATCTCTTAACGTCCCACTTACCCTCGTTTTCCTTATTTCCCTTTCCGATATCCTCATGGGACGTCCGCGAGACTGACAGTACCTCCACCTAAAGAGAAGAAAAGGGGAAAACACATCAGTGACAAGAAGAACTTCGCGAGAGACTAAGAGCAACAACAGAACGAACTTTCACTTGATTTATCCTTTTGTTTAGAAAACAATAAACACTTACCTGAGCACCATAACTTCTTGTTTTAGTTGTCCTCATCTTGTTCGGTCTGTCACAGACATATTATACACTTTATGTCTGTTCATGTTATTGCAAGATGGTGGGGGTCTTTGTAAAAATGACGCTTGTCTTTACAATTCTGTTTCTTGCACTGTTCATTATCCTAATCATTGAAGCCCATGCAACTTATCGCAGATTGCAGTTGTGTTAAATAAAAACCATTGAAACTTTACTGCATCTTCGTTATTGCCTGTGTTTGGATGAGGCATGATGTATCTGTGAGAAAGGGGTAATCTCCGTTTAACTACGACTCTCCCTGAGATGTCATACTCTCGAGTCCATGCGTAAAGGCTGCCACAAATCTCCTTTTACTATTTGGGTTTTTGGTGAGGTGCTGCTAGTGAGCCGGAAGGGTTAGGATGACAGCTGTGACTTGTTGTTGCCTACAAACATAAGTACTGTCATCCTTTAACCAGCAGTCTTGCCTAGAGCAAGAGTCCAAACTACGACAACCTGGTGGCACTGCAGGCTCCCCCTCCTCTGGGATGTATGGGATATTCCATCACAGTACGATGTTCTGAAGCATGCAGCATGCCACAGTGATCTGATACACTTTTCCGGGTGAGTAGAGGAGGGCTCCACCATTCCTGCCCAGACACCTAAATCTGGCCTTCAGGAGCCCAAAGGTCTCCTCCAGTACCCGCAGTGTTCTTCCATGGGCCTCATTGAAGCAGACTTTCCCTGGTGTAGTTGGATTCCTTAGTGGCGTCAACAACCAAAGACGGTTTGGATATGCAGACTCTCCTGTTAAGGAATGGAACATATGTATAACAATGAGTCACTCACTTCATGATTGTAGCACCAGACATTGCACACACACAAACAGGACAGATGTCAGGCACTCTTTGGGTGCAGTTGTGACATCAGCTGGGGTGTGGTGCTGTTCTGCATTATGAAGGAATCATGGACTGAACCTGGATAACTGTCACAGACGTGAAATGAAGAGATCTGCTAAACAAACAACTTGCACATTGATGGAATGGAAGTTCTTTCTGTTGTGATATACTCGTTCATTGGCCTGCGGTGGCACCAAGCCAACATGTGTGCCATCAATGGCCCCCACCACATGTAGAATGTGTGCAAAACCATAAAAGTCAGCCTTCACATGAGCTAAGTCCTCACGTTGGGGAAACCGGACATAGCTGTCAAAGCATTTCAACATTGCTGAGAGGACATCCTTCAACATCAGACTGAACATAGGTTGGGAAAGGCCAGCAGATAGGGCCACTGTACGTTGGAAGGACCCTGTGGATAAGAAGTGCAATACTGACATGACTTGTACAATGGGTGGTATGCTGGTTGGATAACTGACAGCTGGCAACAGATCTGGCTCTGGCTGACAACATAAGTTCATTATTGTTTGCCTATCCAGTCATTAATACACTATAATGTGTCTTTGCTCCATGGTCTAAAGGTCTGGCAGTAGACGGTAGACAGGAGGTTGTCGCATACTCCTTCTCCTGGGTACCTTTGTATGACAATACATGGTTTGTATCATCAGTCATTGTGTCTACAGCAGCATACATGATGCATGTCAATGATATCATGTGACAAGGCATTTCTGAATGGATAGTCATGGCAACCAGTACACATCACAGGAGCAAATAACACAAGGGTCACATGTGATTCCCCCATGGTTTTCCAAACGTGTTCACAACATATATATGGACCAAACTCAAAGATGTGCAACACAATTGCCCCTCGAAATGTGACTGGATATCCTGACCACTAAAATGACCATCGAAGACCACTGTTAAATGGCATCTGTGCCCTGCAACATACTACAGTGGTGTTTGAGTAGAAGGACCTACATGACAAGACAGGATAAGGATGATTGTGAGGTAAAAAATCATTTTTTGCAGGTTTGATGCAGTTTCTAAAGGCCAATACAGCATTTCAGGCCGCCAAAATGGAGGCTGCTTGACATGCTCCACTGGACATTAGGAAATGCCCGCGACTGCCGACGGAAGTGGTCATGGCGGTAGACGGTTACAACCACAGCAGATGCAGCCATAGGTTAACGTCATTGCCAGTGGCGGTCATGGGCCAATGGTGGTGTCCGCTGGTGGTGCTGACCGCGTACGCGGTGGACTTGACCGACATGTTCTGCAAAACTAACTCACTTGACTCCTGACACTGCTGGCTGCAACACCTCCATGACCCTAGCTGCTGTGTGCTGCGTCTGGGAGCAATAATGCCATGTCCAGCAGGTGATAGGGCCCCTGCTTCTCACCAGAGGAGCTGGAGAGGCTGGTGACTGAGGTCCTACCCATGTATGGACAGCTCTATGGCTCACCAGAGTAGCAGGTAAGTACCTCACATGGACAATTTTCTCTGCACTTCACCATCCTTTCCCTCCTCACAGGCTAGAATGTGCCCATGTGTGCCAGTTAGACTACTTGGGTGCCTGTTGCTGCAGTCTGTGTGGCATCAATGGGATGGACAATATGCAGGTATTGGTGGTCAGTGTCATATGTTAAGTTCAGTCACATTGTATGAGGTTTTTGTGGTCCTAAATCCTCTTTGTGTTGAATGCACATAACTAGGCAAGGAGACATTACTGCCATCCACTGAAATCTCTTTCCTCATGATTGTTGTAAACGTCAGACAACATGTATGTGCATGGCAGCATGAGCTGTGTGTGCATGTTGTATGAGTCAGTTGAGAATCATGTGAGCAATGTGTATGGTGCCACAGATCTATCAAACCACATCTGCCCTTCTAAACTGTTGTTTGGAAGGCATCTCATGACTCATATTGCCCTTCAAGTTGCACACACACCACATGACAAATTTGATGGAGTGTCATGTAGGTTCTGTCAGCCTGCGGAGACCAGGGCCTGTCAAATGTATCACCCAGTATGGGACGTAGTCTAGGCTGTGGTAGAGTCACTGTGGCTATGCAACTGTGGCACTGTGCCCACTCCCTGTACCCCAGCAGATCCTGTCATGTGGCCAATATGAGGCTCTAGTGGCAAAACCTACTCTGAATCCCTCATTCCTTTGACTAGATTAGGAATGAGTTCAGAGGTAAATCATTAATCTAGTCCATATGTGCATTTACTGTCATTGTCAATGTGTGTCTTAGACTCATGACACGTCCCTTACTCCCACAGCTCTATTGTCACCTTCACACAGGTCACATGCGCCCTGTACAGGCATTTTGCACAAATGACAGTCCCCGGGAGGCCATGATTTGTGACTCTGTAGCTTTGTCACATAGCAGAAACTGTACAATGCATGCCTTTGTTTGTTGGATGCCATCCCTGTAGCATAGGCACATATGTCCAAATGAGTGCTCTGTAGTACAGAGCACAGCCCCTGAAGTGGCATGAGTCTGCATTTGGTAGGCAACATGTCCACACACGCACAAGAAAGCACTTTCTGTACCCACCATGCCAGTCCCTTGATTGTTAATCATGTGTAATGTTGAAGTTTGTACTCTTGCAGTTGCCTGTAGGGACTGTATGTAGTGAGTGAGTCTCATAGAGTGTGAATGTGTTGGTCCATTCACGCCTAAGGAGTTTACCCTTCAGCAGTCAAAAGCGGTGTGTAGTGTTTCATTGTTGCTCACAGCAGCCACAAGGGGGTGGGTACATGGCATATTACTGTCTGTCACATTGCCAAGTGAATGTGTTAGGTTCTGACAGCTCCCTCTGACTATTAGGGATGAGCCATGTATAACACAGTAGATGAGTGATTGTGTAGGTATGTCATGTGTTGTATACTGATGTGCCTTGCCTTTTGGCCCAGGGACCTAGTACACAACTGTGTACACTCCACAAACAATGTGCTCTCCAGGGACAACATATGGCTTGTTGTTGTAGAGGGTGTAAATTCTAAGCAACAGAATGTTACAGGCCAAAGGTAAGGAGGTGATGGATCACTGTCCTCAGCCATGTGTCTGGGTAAATGAGTGTTGTTGTCTGCAGCGTATGACAGGTGCTGATGGCCATCATACATATGACAGAGCATACATTGTACTTTGGGTGCAGCCACAGATCAATACTTTCCCTTGGTAAGTGGGGAATGTTCATTGACATGATAGATGTGCCTACATCCCTTTTTATTAGCAAAACATTTGTAAGCTGCTGTTTCATGCATGGTCTATCTGTGTTGATGGGATAATGTCTATATTACCTCGCACATATGTACATGGCAACCTGTGTGTGGAATAAGACATTTACAATGGGGGTACATTTCATGTTATGCCACATACAGGAGTGTGACATTGTGTCTTCCGCCAACCATATTATGACTGCTGGCGACCCTCCACCCATTTTTAGACAGAGAACCGCCAGCAGCCATACTGGCGGTCGGCAGTGTAGTGGAGGCTGCTCCACCGTCACCGCCACGTCATCAGAACATCGCCCACCAAATTACGTCCCAGTATTCGGCGTGGCGGTGTTCTGGTGATGGGGTGCTGGCGGTGGAGCAGCCCCCTTGGATCCCGTTCCCTCCCGGAGGACCACTGAAACAAGATCGTCCGTCAGGGGAGGGGGGGGGTGTTGTGTGGTGTGTGCGTGCATGAGGGTGTGCGTGTGAGTGTTTAGAGGGGGTGTGTGAGTGCGTGTATGTATGCCGGAGGTGTAATGTGTGTAGGGGAAATGTTCTGTGTATGTATGTGTGCATGTGTGTATGTATGTGTGCGTGTATGTGTGTGAGTGTGTGAGTGTGCGTGATGGGGGTATGTTTGGGGGGTCTATGGGGTAGGGGCAGGGATGGGGAGGGGGTCCTACTACCTTAGGGGGTGGTAGGGGGGGTCGTGGGTGTTGGGGGTGGACTCAGGGGAGGGGTTGGGGGAGGGTGAGACCCCAATCAGTGCCAGGGAACTAATTCCCTGCCACAGATAGTGCCTACCACCATGGATTTTGTGGTGGTTCAAAACTCCACAAAATCCATGGTGGTATGCGGGGTCATGATACCGCTGGCGGACTAGTGACCGCCGCCGGGCTGGAGACTGTTGTCTCCAGCCTGGCGGTCGTTACCACCGTGGCGGACGGTGCAGTACATTGGCGGTTTGGCATATGCCAAACCGCCAATGTCATAATGGGGCGGTAATGACCGCTGGCCTGTTTGTGGTCCTACCGCCCTCATTGCACCGTCCGCCAGGGTCGTAATGAGGGCCATAGTGTGCACAGAGTCCAGGCGTTCCCCAAGAGGCTTGACAGAGGCATTAAAAGATAATACTAATGCTCCATTTCTAGTAGTGTGGTCGGGCAGTTAGGCTTATCAGAGGGTAGTCTTAAGCATTTGTTGTACACACACAAGCAATACGTGAGAGCACACACTCAATGACAACTCCAGGCCAAAAGGTTTTTATATAGAAAAAAATATTTTCTTAATTTATTTTTCGAACCACAGGATTCAAATTGCAGGTAAGTACATTAAATGTAAGGTACTTTTCATAGGAATAGTTAGAAATTTGAACCAAAACAGTAATGTACACAGTTTTTCATAAAATGGCAACAAGCTATTTTAAAAGTGGACACTGCAAAATTCAACAGTTCCTGGGGAGGTAAGTACAGTTTTGTTAATACAGTAAGTGAAGCACTTACAAGTTCAGTCTCCGGGGCATAGGTAGCCCACTGTTGGGGGTTCAAGTCAACCCCAAACACCCAGCACCAGCACCACAGGGCCGGTCAGGTGCAGAGGTCAAAGAGGAGCCAAAATAACATGGGCGCCTATAGAGACAGGGGGTGCTCCGGTTCCGGTCTGCTGGCAGGTAAGTACCCGCGCCCTCAGGGGCAGACCAGGGGGGTTTAGTAGAGCACTGGGGGGGACCAAGTAGGCACACAAACCACACCCTCAGCGGCACAGGGGCGGCCAGGTGCAGTGGGCAAACAGGGCATCGGGTTTGTAATAGGATTCCATGGAGGGACACGGTGGTCACTCAGACATTGCATGGCAGGGCACAGGGGGCTTCCCTTTAAAGATGGTTTCTTCTTTCGTTGGTTGGACAGGTGTGCTGTCCACAGTAGTTCTTGATCCTTTGTAGTTGCAGGGCAGTCGTCTGAGTTGGCAGAGTTTCCTGAGCCCGCAGGATACGTCACTGGTGCAGGTTTTCTGAAGTTGGAGACAAGCCGGTAGGGCTGGGGCCAAAGCAGTTGTCGTCTTCCTTCTTCTCTGCAGGGTTTTCCATCTAGGCAGTCCTTCTTCTTTGTAGGTCGTCAGGAATCTGAAATCCTGCGTTCAGAGTCACCCCTAAATACTTAATTTAGGGGTGTGTTAGGGTCACAGGGCAGTAGCCAATGGCTACTGTCCTTGAGGGTGGCTACACCCTCCTTGTGCTCCCTCCCTTATGGGAGGTGAGCACATCCCTAGCCCTAATGGGCTAAATCCTCCAAAACAAGATGGAGGATTTTCCAATGAGGGGGTCACTTCAGTTCTGGTCACCTCAGGGATGGACCTGGCTGAGGGGGTGACTCCTCCTTGTTTTTCTCATTATCTCCCCGGACTTGCCACCAAAAGTGGGGGCTGCGTCCGGGGGGGCAGGCATCTCCACTAGCTGGAGTGCCCTGGGGCATTGTAACACCAGGCTTGAACCTTTGAGGCTCACTGCCAGGAGATACAGTTCCTGCAGGGGGAGGTGTGAAGCACCTCCACCCAGGACAGGCTTTGTTTGTGACCACAGAGTGCACAAAGGCACTCACCCCATGTGATCAAAAACTCATCTGAAAGTGGCAGGCTGGCACAGACCGGTCAGTCCTACACTAGCAGTTGGGCTAACATACAGGGGGCATCTCTAAGATGCCCTCTGTGTGCATGTTTCAATAAATCCCACACTGGCATCAGTGTCGGTTTATTGTGCTGAGAAGTTTGATACCAAACTTCCCAGTATTCAGTAAACCCATTATGATGCTGTGTAGTTCGTAATGACAAACTCCCAGACCATATACTTAATACTATGGCTACACTGCACTTACAATGTCTAAGAATGGACTTAGACACAGTACGGGCATATTGCTCATTCAGCTATGCCCTCACCTGTGGTATAGTGTACCTCGCTTTAGGGCTGTAAGGCCTGCTAGAGGGGTGACTTACCTATGCGACAGGCAGTGGTTTGTGGGCATGGCACCCTGAGAGGGGTGCCATGTTGCCTTTGCCTTTTTCTCCCCATCAGCACACACAAGCTGCAATGCAGTGTGCATGGGCTGAGTGAGGGGTCCCCCAGGGTGGCATAATACATGCTGCAGCCCTTAGAGACCTTCCCTGGCCACAGGGCCTTTGGTACCATGTGTACCTTTTACAAGGAATTTAACTGTGTGCCAGGGCTGTGCCAATTGTGGAAAAAAGACAGTTTTAGGGAAAGAACACTGGTGCTGGGGCCTGGTTAGCAGGGTCCCAGCACACTTTCAATCAAAGTTGGCATCAACACCAGGCAAAAAGTGGGGGTTAACCATGCCAACAGTGGCACTTTCCTACATCCTGGCATTGTGTACTGTTTGGTATGTTAAGTATTTCATCTTGTATTGTCTAGTGTGAGCATGTATGGTGTTAAACTTGCCGCCCTGATGTGGATTATGGATTCATCTAATCTGTGGCAGCTTGAGTTTGGCAGACATGGAGTGTGTTTAATTGTGGTACGTTTGCTTGCATTTGACTCTGCAGGTGTCCATTTAGTTGTGTGTACCTTGCAGCTACTTCATGTAGAGGTATGTCCTATGCAGTTGGAGTTGTATGTGCTTTGTTGACTTGCACTTCCACATTGTGCAGATAGGCATGTCATTTGAATCTAGTATTGTTTGTCCCTGAGATACATGTAGGGCCAGTTCCTGTGTTTAAGGGACATGGGCAAAGTGACATGTGTCCCATTACAGCCTCCTTCCATGAGTGCTCCTGATGGGCTCATCCCTATTTTGCAGGTATTGTTTGCATAGTGATTTTGGATATTTGTCTCTCCGGCTATTGTGCATCTCATTGCCCTTCCATTGTGTTACAATGTTGGTGATGTGTGTATCCATTGCAGGGCTGTTTACTGGGAGTGGTGTTTGTGTTCTATGCCACATCCATACATATGTGTGTTGAATGTGATGACAGTCCATGGGATGTGAGGAATGTGAGTGTGTGAGTTATATTTGTAGATGTGATGTTGGTGTGTAGTTGGTCTTGTGTGAGACAATGTTATATCCACTTCACTGTCCCAGTGCCTGAGATGAGTAGACATTTTTTTGTGTAGTGTTGTGGTGCAGTGTGAGTGACCTACCCAAAGTGGGTGTATTGTTACTGTGAATGTGTCCTTCTTTCTCTCCCATTTCGATGGGGGACACAATGACAAATGTACTTGGTGCCCGTAGCGTGACCCCCATATGATGTGGCTGACGGTGC
This sequence comes from Pleurodeles waltl, assembly GCF_031143425.1. Lineage (NCBI taxonomy): Eukaryota > Metazoa > Chordata > Amphibia > Caudata > Salamandridae > Pleurodeles > Pleurodeles waltl. The sequence continues at coordinate 983,600,227 of NC_090437.1, forward strand.
TACAATCTATTGTTGAGCGTAATGACAGAGGTAGGTGTGTGTACTTATGGTCAGTTTTGTCCACGGCGGCCTGGATTTTTGCTCCATTAATGATCAGCAGCAGCAGCAGGGCTTGTGTGATGGGCTCCATGACGGCACTGGACGTGTAAGGCTGCCTGCAGGTGAGTTTCTCCATTCATAGTCCCCATTTCCATCTGCTGGGACGTGGTGGTTCGACTGCCACTGTCAGTATGGCAGTGTGCAACCTCATAATCTGTCCGGCGGCAACACAGGCTCCACCGGCCTGTTCGTGCTGCCACATGACCACATCGGTCTGTGCTCCTTGGCGGTGCCGTGGGGATCGCAGGGATTTTTGCTCCATAGGCCCCAGTGCCCAAGTGACTTGCTATAAGGCGGTCCGACCACCAACTTGATGGTGTTTGGATCGCCAACACAGCCGTGGCGGCCCCCAGACTGTCAAACTCGTAATGAGGCCTAAGAGAGGTATTTACAATATTCCTACACACTTTGCTGGCCAACTACTACTGTTGCAAATTTAAAAAGAATGCTAAATTATAAGAGACAGAAGAGTGATCTTTCCCTGCGCAATCTAAACACTAAAGTGACATACTAGAACTTTCTCATCTTCAAGAAACTCATGAACCCTTCCTAATATATGATAATAATAGCTCTCTCAATAAAATCCTAATATTTGCAACAGCTCACAATCTGGTTACTCTTGAGGATAATAATATTTGGATGATGGGTAGTACTTTTAAAACAACACCCATCCTTTCACCAAATATATACCATCCTTGTTTAATTTATCACAACACAATTTCATTAGTCTATGCATTACTACTTGTCAACGAATCCTCAAACTTCAATGCATTCTTCTGCAGCATTCAAAATAAAACTAGGAACAAAAGTCCTGCAAAAGTTATTATTGACTTTGAATTAGCGATGATTATTACAATCACTGGATTATACCCAGAAATACAATACAAGGATGTTTTTTTCAATTTTTGTATGTAATATGCCATAAAATACAGAAAAATCCCTAGCCGGGAATTCTATGAGACATTGTAAACTACAATTTGAACTGAAAAAATAAAAGCCTTAGCTTTTGTAGCCTCTGAACATGTAGATGAATACTATACAGTAATTACACAAATACATTATTTTACACAAAACATAGAAGCATTGGCTCCAATATTAAAATATTTTGAACAAAACTGGATTGGCCACTTAAACAGGTCAGTTTGCAGGAATCTACCTTGCTATCGAATTGAATGGTGGAGCTGCACCTCAGCCTTTTTGGAGGGGGGTGCAAAAACGAAAATTTCCATGGGGAGGTGGTATAAGTCTTTCTCCTGTGCAACAAGTAAAGCTTTTAAACTTTACATAATTTCTTGAAAATGTTGAGAAAAGAACACGGGTTTCATGAAAAGAGACAAGAACAATCTTTTTCAAATAGCCTGCAACCCAGAGTTTCCAAAAAAACAAAAAAACATGAGTGAGCAACTCCTTTCTAAACTTCAAGAATTTGTTACGTTTGGGAGTGTTGACTAGTTGAAAATGATTGCCTATGTTCTGAATCACGAACGACTAAAACTACTAAATTCAAAATACATTTTTCATTTACTCTCCTATGTACATTTTCAGAAATTCAGAAACTCAACTGGCCATATAATATATTTTAAATTATCCTACCTGTAGTTGTCTTCTTTTTTCAAGCCTTGGTAATGTGTTAAGAACCATTTCCCAAGTCTTACTAGTAATCCACAAGGGTTTTTAATTTTTTAAAAGGTCTTTCAAAAACTCGAAAAATATTTGAAAAATGTAAAAAATGCCTCGTTAAGTATGAGTCAAGATGAAAGGGGAGGAAGGTGGTGCAAATCCTGAAACGATTACACCTCCCTTTTTATCATCTCAAATACATTTTTGGGTGTTTTAAAAACCTGTTTTGAAACATTAAAAAATTCAATGCATATTATTCTTTGTAAACAAAACGCATTAAAAAAAATATGTTCCCTTTTTAAAATAAAATATTTCAAAAACTGTTCTCCTGAAATGTATTTACTTTTTATAAATATTTAATAACTATAAACTAAGAATCTTATTTACATTTAAAAAAATGAGAATATATATTCAATAATCAAATTATTGAAATTACAAATGTGAGTGTTAATTTTAATACTTTAGTATTATTAAATCCACAACTTAATCATCTATCGCTGTTACAACCCATCCTAAATATTTATTTGTAGTAATTTTTAAAACCAAATTAATTTTACTAGGAAGGCAAAGCCCCAAACCCACTTTATTTTATTTATAAAAATTTCAAAAGTTTTAAAAAAAATGTTTTTACTTTTGGCAAATATTTAATAAATATAAATTAAAAATCGTTTTTGGAACTGTTTAAAAAAAACAATGTTTTTTGATTATATGAATTATTAATTTTAGGTGCTCAAGAAGGAATTTTAATACCTGAGTATAAATACACTCTAGACCTATTTCTCTATAAACCTTACATCCCACTGTAGTATTAACAATTAAATATACTTCAATTGGGATCCAAACCTCTCCAAAACCCCCTTATTTTATTTTTCATTTTTACAAAAATTATAGCCTTTAAATTAATTTACTTTTAACACATATTCAATAAATCTATTTTATGACTATTTTATATATATGTATTCATAAATACCAACTAAAAGTATTTAAACCTGAAATTAATTAACATTTTTATATATATTTACTCCTTTACAAAATGAAAATAAAAACTAACGACATGCAAGCAAAAACATACAAGTTAAATCATGCAACGTAAAAAGTATGTGGAGTAAAGCCATGTGCAATAACTGCATGTGAACTAAACATACTTGCAAAGTAAAGACGTGAAGTAAAGGCTATGCGAAGTACAATCTACGTGGTAAACAAGACATACCATTTTCTAACTTTAGCAATACAAATATGTGACCGCTGTGTCTCCATGTACAAGCAGGAGAATGGCTCCTCCTCCCCTGGGACCCTTTATTAGGAAGAGAGATTAGTTTGATCATTTTAGTCTCTGTAATAAAGGAAATAAAACTGTGAACTTTGGAATCTCTTTTCCACCACTCTTGGATGGGCTGACAGTTTGATAGTCTGCTCAACTTTATAGTATTCATAGTGTAAAAAGCAAACAAAGAACCTGAGGCTAACTACTGTGTTACAGTGTTTCATCATTCATGAGGGACCCTTGTACACCATGCTTACGGCCACGTCTATCAATTGAGTTGGTAGGATCTTTTTCTTTTTTTAAATTATTTATATGTTTGCCAGTGTGTTTGACTGTGTTCACTGGGATCCTGCTAAACAGGACCCCAGTGATTATGCTCTCTCCTTGTAAACTTGGTTGCTGGAACCTTTTTCACCCCACATTTAGTACACTGGTGCCCCCATGTAAGTCCCTAGTATATGATACCTAAGTACCCAGGGCAGTAGGGTACCAGGGGATCCCTATGGGCTGCAGCATGTATTATTCCACCCATAGGGAGCCCATGCAAAGTGTTCTCCAGGCCTGTCACTGCAGCCTGCGTGAAAGGGTGCATGCACCCTTTCACTACCAGGTCACTGCACCATGTCAATGTAAGTCACCCCTATGGCAGGCCCTCCTAGCCCAGAGAGCAGGCTGCAAGTACCTGTGTGTGAGGGCACCCCTGCACTAGCAGAGGAGCCCCCACGAACTCCAGCCCCATTTCCCTGGACTTCGTGAGTGTGGGGATGCCATTTTATGCATGTACTGGACATGGGTCACTACCTATGTCCCGCTACCTCATGGTAACCCTCAACCTAGGCATATTTAGTATCAAACATGTCGGAATCATATCCCAATACTATTGCAGATATTGGAAGTATGATTCCATGCACTCTGGGGGCTCCTTAGAGGACCCCCAGCATTGCTACCACCAGTCTCACAGGGTTTACCAGGCAGCCCAAGCTGCTGCCACCCCACAGACAGGTGTCTGCCCCCCTGCTGATTGATCTGATCAATCTTAGAAAGGCACAACAAAGGATTTCCTTTGGGAGAGGGAGGTAACACCCTCTCCCTTTGGAAATAGGTGTGACTGGCTTGGGAGGGGTAGCCTCTCCAAGCCACTGGTTGTGCTTTGAAGGGCACAAAGTGTGCCCTCCATGCATAAACCAGTCCACCCCGGTTGAAACTGGACAATGGCCATCACCACCCCAGGTGTGGTACTCAGAGCTCCTCCAGAGGGCCCCTGGGTTCTGCCATCTTGAATCCAAGGTTGACAGGGACCTCTGGAGCATCTGAGTGGCCAGGCCAGGCAGGTGATGTCAGAGTCCCCTGCTGATAGATGCTCACCTGGCTAGGTGACCAATCCCACTTTCAAGGCTATTTAAGGTCTCTCTCTTGGGTGGGTCCTCAGATTCGGCTTGCAAGATTCCAGCAGGACCCCTCTACAACCTTCACTTCGACTTCTGGCCTCCGGAACTGCGACTGGACCCTCCAGAACCCAACAATCTGCCTCCAAGAAGAAGAACTCTTCTGCAACATTGTTTCCAGGGCTCCTACCAGCAGTTGTAACATTTCCACCAGCTGTGCATCAAGTGAGGGTGGCATGTCTTTAGTCTGCACTAGAAGAAAGAAGGAATTTCCCTTGGAGTGAAGGAGTCACTCCCCTGCATCCGCAGGCACCTACTGCAACGATGACCGGTTGCGTGGATCTCTTCTCATCCTGAGCTGCGTAGAACCTGCATCACAGGTGGTGGTCCGGAGTAGTCCTCTTGGTCCTCTGTGCCAGCTGTCCAACTTTGCCGGAGGTAAGCCCTCGCCTTCTCACGCAGGACAGTATCCCCTTGCACCACGTCTCTTGCAGCTGCCATGGCTTGTCAGCACCTCCTCCAAGGGAACTTCAGGCTACGTGCAGCTCCAGCCCTCAGCACTCCTTCCTGTTACGCACAACCCTCTGCGTGGTTCACCTGCAGTATGGGACCCTTCTTCTGTGTGCCGCATCGGCTCATTCTGCATTTTCTTTGTCTCTGTCCTGTGGGGCTCCTGTGGGTGCTACCTCCACTCCTATGGGCTCTCTGTGTTGCTGAGGGTCCCCTCTGACTCCACCTCCTGGGTTGAGTCCGCCTGGGCCCTGCTGGTCCTCGGCAGCACCACTTTTCCACTAACCGAGGCTTGTTGGTGGAATTCCTGCACCAACACCCATGTGCAATCTTCCGTCCAGCGTGGGACATCTTTTGCATCCCTCAGGAGCTCTCCTCTGGCTCCAGAGCTGCAGTACTGACCTCTTCATAACTGTCAACCAACTCCTGCATGTACAGCTGGGTGGGTAGTAGCTCCTACTCCTCCTGGACTCCACTGTGACTTTTAGACTTAGTCCCGTCTCTCCACAGGTCTTCCCCTCCAGGAATCCACTGCTGGTTTCTTCCAGGCTTGTCTGGGTGTCTTCTTTTCTTCTTTTCCTTCCTTTTGGGTGGTTTGGGGAAATTCCAGTGATTTACTACGGCTTTCCTGGTCGCTGGAGGGGGGGTAGTACTGTGTTACCTACCTCTGTGGTTTTCTAGTACTCCCAGCTCCCCTCTACATATCCCACTTACCTAGGTGGAGGTCCTGTGTTTGCATTCCAATTTTTTAGTATATGGTTTGTACTCCCCCTAGGGTCACTATTGTGTAACTGCATTTACACTGTTTTCTAACCTTTTCAATGCCTATTGCTGTTTACTAGTCTATTACCCACCTCCTATTGGACGGTTGCCCTTCTAGTACTTTGTGGTATTGTGTGGCCAAAAATAAAGTACCTTTATTGTTGTACAACTGAGTGTTTTCTTTCATGTGTGTGAGTGCTGTGTGACTACAGTGGTTTTGCATGAGCTTTGCATGTCTCCTAGATAAGCTTTGGCTGCCCATCCACAGCTACTTCTAAAGAGCCTGGCTTCTAGACACTGCCTACACTTCACTAAGAGGGGATACCTGGACCTGGTATAAGGTGTAAGTACCTTAGGTACCCACCACACACCAGGACAGCTTGCTACAATTTCAATTTTTCAAAAAAGCAAACAAAAAAACATGCTTAACATTGGTGTGGCAGTACAGGTTTCTGAGCACACTAAGTAAGAAGGAGCATGATCACAAAGTGTAGCACATAGGCAGTGAAGTTCGGTATGATTAATGAGCTACACCTTATGAGGAGAGCACTCCTGAGACATCCAATCACCATTGCAAGTACAGATGTGAGGCAAATTCCGGCCCACTCATCCCTCCCCGCTGCCATCTCCCTCAGAGATGGTGCTCCACACTAAAGTTATCCAGGAGAAGCCTCCATATAACAATTGCATCCGCAGCTCGTTCATCCTATTGGGTCAGCCTTATGTGTGCCTCCTCAGCCACCTCCCATTCGAGCAGGTCCCTCACCCAAGTGGACACTTCTGTGGATCTCGTACTCATTCACCCAATGGCCACCCTCTGCTTGGCCAGCAAGAGGGCAAGTTGAACAAACCAGAATGGGAGTCTGCGCCCTCTGGGTTGTTTTATCCCTCCTAAAAAGCAAGCCAAGGAAGTCATAGGTATCAGTATACTGGTGGCACATGTTATCTGGGGTGTCACCATCCTTCAGATGGCCTGAACTCCTGCACACTCCCAGACTAAATGCATCAAGGTAGCCCCCAACTCCCTGCATTGGGCACAACTGGCCACCCTAGTGGGATCTATCCTGTTCAGGTGATTGGGAGTCACGTAGGTATGATGTAATAAATTAAAGTGAAGCAGTTTAAAACGTTGATTGCAGGATACAGTCCGTACCAATTTGCATGCACAAACCCGGTCTGCATGTGCAATGGGTTCCCCCATTTCCCTTTCTCAGGTCCTATGGGCCACATAGGGAGCATGTACCATGCCCTCACACAACGTCATGTAGGCTAAACAAGCACCTCCCCTCTCCCTATTGATCAGGCCACCCAGAACCCTCAAAGGCTGTGGTGCTGCTGGGAACCCAACCCATAATTCTCTAACAACTCGCTCCAGCCCAGCACAGTGGAGAAACTGTCTGGACCTACCCCAAAGCTTTCCTCTGCCTCCTGGAATGTGATGAAGGTTTCTCCAGGATATAAATCACCTGCCATCTGACATCCTTCTCCACTCCATCAGTCCATAGACATAGTCTCATCTAGCGACTGAAAGGGTAGGATCATTTTTAAGGCAGCACTATCACCTAGTAATTCAACCCTTACTTCCTACCACTGTTTTCCATGATGTGTTGCATCTGTTGGCCACATGCAGTGAAAGGATAAAAACAAGCACCAAGCCCACCTTACTAATCAGTGGACACGAGGTGAAACTGGATGACTTCCCCTGCTTTCTAGCTCTGGATCTCAATATGTGATGGGCCTGAGCTGCCTGCTCGTACTCAGAGGAAGAGGAGCATGCCAAAACAGCAGGAAAGCGAGAGGATGTGGAAAGCCTTTATGGGAAGGCTCCAGGTAAGAAATGGAACAGTGGGTGGTAGCATGGAGAGGTTGGGCAGAGAAGGCTAAAAATTCAGCAGTCCTGAGAAACAGGGTTTGTAGCAGGTAACAACAAAAATGTTTTTTCATACAGCAGGCAGACGATTGAATACTTATCCTCTTTTAGTAAAATGAATACATTGTTAGGACTCACCTACCACTTCCTCTTCTTCCGCTTGCCTTCACCTGGAGCATGGGTGCATTATTTGTGCCTTTCCACTACTCATTTTTTAGGTGCTACGTTTTTCTTTTTGATTAAAAACAGCTGAATGTTTCACTAGCTCTTGCCTTCTCCTCCGCATGCTCCCATTGCGCTTTTGTCCATTTTCTTTTCCTTCCCGTTTGTTTGGTTCGGTTCCCACACATTCCATGGTGCTTCCTTCCCACTGAACCCTTGTGTGGCTTTCCCCACCCTCTGTTGCTCACCATACCCCATCTTCCTTGATTCTGCCCTCGCTCTCCGTATTGCTTGTGCGCCCCTGCTCCAAGTTGCTGTTTCTCAACCGTGTTCCTCCCTTTATGCTTGACTCCCAGAGAAGCTGAGGATATTTGGAACAGTCCACTTTCTTGACACATTTAAAAGAAGTGTTTAACCTAATTCCATGTAGTTTCAGTCTTTGCAAACAAGGGGAGGAGAGGACTATGGCCCTCATTATGACATTGGCTGTAAGTCCCGCTTACTGCCATGCCGACTGCCGCCATCATACCGCGACGGTATACCGCTACCCATATTATGACCCACACATAGCAATTCGTCACTATACAGAACCACACACCAGTCCGCCAGTCCAAAGGTCAGTGATAAACTGGCGGTAGCAAAACCCATACCGTTACGCCAACAGAACTACGCCCACAGCATTATGACCCACGAATCACCGTGGCAGACATTCAACCGCTGTGAACCATTGGTGGTACATACCGACTCGCTCAAAATACACACAACCTAATAAAACAACACTACATTGGACAATTCAAACTACACACACCTGACACCCATACACACACCACACCCACACACCCACAACACCATAAAACACCCACCCACATTACCCACATCCTTTTACGACTAACAAAAGTTGCCACTAGAGAGAAATACAGCAAGAGCACCCACAGAACCAGAGCCATAGAATACCATCACCCATACACCATCCACACACCTCACAGCACACACCCCAACACATCACCCCACACACCACACACACTACACCCATGGCACCACAAAGACACCCCAGGTTCTCAGAGGAGGAGCTAAGCGTCAAGGTGGAGGAAATCATCCGGGTACAGCCACAGCTATTCGGGTCACAGGTGCAGCAGACATCCATCGCTAGGAAGATGGAGCTATGGCGGAGAATCGTGAACAGGGTCAACACCGTGGGACAGCACCCAAGAACAAGGGATGACATCAGGAAGAGGTGGAACGACCTACAGGGGAAGGTGTGTTCCGTGGTAGCAAGACACCAGATAGCAGTACAGAGGACTGGCGGTGGACCCCCACCTCCTCCCTCACAACTAACAACATGGGAGGAGCAAGTCTTGGCAAGACTGCATCCTGAGGGCCTGGCAGGAGTAGCAGGAGGACTGGACTCTGGTAAGTCAAATCTCTATTACTATCAACCCTCCTACCTGCATGCCATCACATACCCTCACCCCCATTACCCCACCACCTCACATACACCCCACCATCACAACACACCCATCCCAGTACCAAGCACTGCATGCAACAACAATGCATGGACACCACTCACAGCCCTGCATGGACACCCATCACCAGAGCATGCACACTAGAGAGAATCACCTAGCCCACAAAATAACTACTCACACAAGACAAAGCTGCCAGGGCAATATAAACCATACACGGCAACACACCCATGCACAAGCTGACACACACAGAAACAATAACACTGCATTTACATCCCCACAGGTCCCCCACCCAACGTCACCGAAGAGAAGGTGCCAGCAACTTCCAGCCCCCCCTCCAGAAGAGGCCCACAGTCATGACAGCAGCTCTGCTTGCCTGGATCAGGATCACCAACCTGGCCCCTCAGGGACCTCTAGACAGTCGGTTACCCAGGCACAGTCCCATACCACCACAGAGCCTCCCCTCAGGAAACACCGCTATGGCACCCACCCAGCAGGCCCATACCTCTGTCCCCAGGACATGTCAATCAGCAGAGTGTCCACCACTACATGGACTCCAGGACACCCCACAAACACAGGACGATCAGGGACCTGGGGTCAGTGGCAGTGGGCACACGGTTCAGGGGACAGAGGCACAGGACAACAGGGAAGCTGGGAGGACTGCTGTGCGACAGGGGGAGGACAGGCCCAGGGAACCGACTCTCTACGAGGCACTCACCAACATCCTGGGAACATACCACCATTCCCAGGAGACAACGGTCCAGATACTGGCCAAGTTGAAAGGAGACCCAGTGGCTGCAGGAGGGACAATATCTGGGGATCACGGAAGACCTGAGGGACATCCACACCACCCTGGTCACCATTGCAGGGGTGCTGGCAGACATGGCCAACACCATGAGGGAGGCAGTGGCACACCAGCGGGCCCCTGACACTATCCACACTGATGAACAACATTCCACCTCCGCTGATGCTAGTGGACAGGAACAACAGGCCACCAGCACCCCACCCCCTGCAGAAGGAGAACCACCCCGCAAATGGTCCCTGTGATCCAGGCAGAAGCCAGAGAATATTGCCAAGACCCCACCAGGAAATAAGACTCTCCTGATTGTCACCTTTGTGTCCCACTCTGTCACTCTGTCCACCTTCAACTGCCATTGCTCCACTTCCTCTGCCCCCTTGGACAATGCACCTGTGATACAAATAGACTGGACTCTATCCTGGACTCTCCTCCACCACCCCACCAGCCTATAGCAATACCCCATCCACTTATTATTACATGAATAAACATCATTGTAAAAAATACAAGTATTGAGTCTGTCAATACTGTAGCCATTGCAATTCAACTGTACAGTCATGTATACTTAGGTATGACCTGTAGTTTGCTGCAGTCAATACACCAGGAGCCAGAGTGGGATACAGATATCTGTGAATAGACATGTCAAAGGGTACAGTAAGTGGCCTTAGTAGTGGAAACATCAGCCTGCCAGTGAAAATGTATAACACAAAACTGCAATGGTAGGTGAAGGTACAGTGTCTTACCTGTGTGTTACTGGAAGTACTGTCGAATGATTGCTGTTCTGCTGTCCACATCCTCATCCTCTGCCTCATCTTTGTCACTGTCCACAAGCTCCAACGCTGCCACACGCCCATTTCCAGCCTCATCCTCCTGCAGAAAAGGCACCTGGCGATGTAAGGCAAGGTTGTGCAACATGCAACATGCCTCAATGATCTGGCACCGCTTATTGGGTGAGTAGCACAGGGAACAACCTGTTAGATGGAGGCACCGAAACCCGGCCTTCAGGATGCCAAATGTTCTCTCTATAATTCTTCATGTTCGTCCATGTGCCTCATTGTAACGTTCCTCTGCCTTGTCCTGGAAATCCTCACTGGGGTCAGTAGCCATGAGAGGTTGGGGTAACCAGAGTCACCTGCAAATACCGAGGAATGCCAGTTAGCCAGACACTAACCCTTAGGGCCAACCCCACACCCATCTACCAACATCCACTGGGTGGGGACCATGGGCTCACCTATTGGCCACACCCGGTGCCTCTGGAGTTGAGCCATCACCTATGGGATGCTGCTATTCCTCAGGATAAAGTCATCATGCACAGACCCAGGATACATTACATTCACATGGGAGATGTACTTGTCCGCCAGGCACACTATCTGCACATTCATAGAATGAAAGCTCTTTCGATTTCTGAACACCTGTTCATTTCTCCGGGGAGGACAAAGGCAATATGTGTACCATCTATTGCCCCAATAATGTTGGGGATATGTCCCATTGCATAGAAGTCAGCTTTCACTGTGGCTAAATCCTCCACCTGGGGGAAAACGATGTAGCTGCACATGTGTTTCCTAAGGGCAGACAACACTCTGGTCAGCACGTTTGAGAACATTGGCTGTGACATTCCTGCTGCCAAGGCCACTGTCACTTGGAAGGAGCCAGTTGCCAAGAAATGAAGCACAGATAGGACTTGCACAAGAGGGGGGATCCCAGTGGGGTGACGGATAGCAGATATCAGGTCTGGCTCCAATTGGGCACACAGCTCTTGGATTGTGGCCCTATCAAGTCTGTAGGTGAGTATAATGTGCCTGTCCTCCATTGTTGCCAAGTCCACCAGGGGCCTGTACACGGGTGATGTCTCCATCTCCTATTCATCCTCAGCTGTTGTAATCTAGGGGGCAAAACGATGAGCATCTGGTCATTTTTCAACATTTCCTAAATGTACAGTGCATTGCATGATGTAACAGAAACAGTATGTTGATGTTTAGCCCCAAAATGTGGCTATGTGTGCTGTGACGCAGTTAGGTGCCATGGCCTGCTCCCCCATGAAATGGCGGCCGCCTGTCCCGTGTGGATGGACAGGTGGAAATGAGGTAATGCCGCTGATGCTGTGCGCCACTGCGGGACGCGGTCGAGTACCGCCGTGCAACTCCTCATTGGTTAACATTGAACCCTATGGGTTACAGTAGCCAATGGTGATGTAAGCCGGCGACCATTTTCTATCTGTTCACTCACTTGCTACCTGACCTTCAACAGGAGAGGACCTACACTGCAAGTGCTGTTGTGACCTGTAACTGGAACCGACCATGGTTCGTGTCACTGGGGAAAGGGCCCCTGCCTTCACTGCTGCGGAGTTGGAGAGACTAGTGGATGGGGTCCTACCCCAGGACCAAATGCTGTATGGGCCTCCAGACCAGCAGATGAGTACAATGTGAGCACGATGCATGGGGCATGAATGCATGGAGTGCTGTATGTGAGGGCCTCGTGTAATGGGGGGTGGTTGAGGGGTCCTGGGCAGCGTGCAGCATGGATGGCGGGCAATGTATGTGCGTAAGGGGATGGAAGGGATATGGTGGGCCATGAGTGCAAACAGGCTGGACACTATGACTGATACCTTTTTCTATGTTTATTTCTCTGCAGGTCAGCGCCCATCAGAAAAAGGGTATATGGCGTGCCATCGCCAAGGACATGCGGACCCTGGGGGTCTACGGCAGGCTGAGCACCCACTATCACAAACGGTGGGAGGACCTGAGACGCTGGGCACGGAAGACGACAGAGGCCCAGCTGGGGATGGCCTCCCAACAAGAAAGGGGTGCCTGTCGAACCCTGACCCCCCTGATGCTCCGCATACTGGCGGTGGCCTATCCGGAGCTGGATGGACGCTTGAGGGCATCCCAGCAGCCACAAGGGGGTGAGTACAGTTCCCAAGATACTACTTGCACGTGGTGGGGTGGTCCCTGGGTAGGGGATGTGGGCCTGTAGGTACCCCTAGGCCAGGCCAGACATTGCAAGGAAGGTTACATGTTGGGCAGGGCTGATGAACTCCACCTCCAAACAAGCTAGTGGGCATCCACTACTGGGCAGGGCTCTGTGGGTCTCAGGTATGCTGCAACTGGCATTAGGTATTACTGTCCATGGTCTGGTGACTAGCACTGTGGCTGGTAGTGCATTGCCTAGTGTGTAGGGCTGTTCCCTGTGTGTTGTGTACGCCAACGGTGGTGTTGTTGCTGCCATTGACCAAGTGTATCCTCTGTCTCTTCCCCCGTTTTTGTTTGTCATCCTATCCTTCTGTGCATTAACATCACCTGGCGGAGGAGAGGAGGAGCAGAGGCACCGGCGACGGAGGGAGCTGCATCCCACCGGGCCCAGGAGGCCGAATCCACTGACGGTGAGGGCACCAGTGGGACAGAGGGCAAGGGGAGCACCACGGCGGAGACAGGAGGGGACAGTTCTGAAAGTGATACCGCCTCTGATAGAAGCTCCCTAATGGTGGCGGACAGCTCTGTGCCCACCCCAACTACAGGTACAACCGCCACCCCATACCAGCACCGCCCTCCCAGCAGCCCCTCAGCGAGTTTCCCGTGCCCGTTCCCTCAAGAGGATGGGCATCTCCTTCGCCCCAGTTAGCTCTGCTGCCCTCAGTGAGGAGGCTGTTGACCTCCTGAGATCCATCTCTGTTGGGCAGTCAACCATAGTGAATGCCATCCTGGGCCTGGCAGGGAATTTGCAACATACAAATGCATTCCAGGAGGGCATTCACTCTGGCGTGGTGGCCCAACAGAGATCATTCCAGGCTCTGGCCTCCTCCCTGATGGCAGCCATTGTTCCTGTCTCTAGCCTCCCCCCTCCAGCTTCCTCTGCCCAGTCCCATGACCCTAAACCCCAACCTATCCCAAGCACACATTCAGACCTGCATACACCCAAGACAACACACAGGAGTGGCTCAGGCAAAACACAAGCACCACACATTATCCCACAGGCACTCACACAAACACCATCCAGATGCTGACATAACAACATCCACTGCCTCCACTGTGTCCCCCTCCTCTTCGTCATCCACCTCCCTCCCAGTAGCATCTCCACTCACACCTGCATGTACTACATCCACAACCACTGCCTCCATCACCATCACGCCTATCACTACACGCCCCTCACTGTCAGTCACCACCCCCCATCCATGCACACGTCCCCTGTGTCCTCTCCCACTATGTCTGTGCCCCCTCCTTCCAAGGTAAACAAATACAAGCACTCAGACACCCAACAGCCATCCACCTCACAACTGCATCCAGCCCATACACCTGCACCCAAACACAGCAGACAGACACCTCCTTAAACCACTCCCTCTTCCTCCACTCCCAAACCTTCACCCTCTTCCCGCCCCAGTGTCCCCAAGAAGCTTTTCCTCTCTGCCGCTGACCTCTCCCTATCCCTCCCCCACCCCATCCTTCACATCGAACCAAGGTGGGCAGAACCCAGGCTAGCAACACAGCCACCCAGTCCGCAGCCACTATAGTTTCGGCAGCTACTGAAGGTGTGAGAGGCTCCAAGGAGACACCCATCAGCACTGGCAGTGTGCCTGCACCAGCTGCCAAGGGGAAGGGCAAGGATGTACCACTAGCTGCCAAGGGTAAGGAGGAACCACCAGCTTACAAAGGGAAGGGCAAGGTGGCACCACTAGATGGCAAGGGCAAGGAGGCACCACCAGACAGCAAGGGCAAATGGCCTGTCCCTGCAGGCAGGAGGGACAAGAGGCCTGGTGCTGTGACAAAATCTGAGCCCCCAACACCAACCATGGCGCTTCAGCCGTCCGAGGCTGCAGTGTAAGGGCTGGAGCCTCCCCATACCACTGGCAGCCCCGACACCAGCACCATTGCCAGCACCGCCACCTGCACCGCCACCGGCACCACTGCCAGCAGCAGCAGCCCAGTGGGCAGACGTCTGAGGCTGCAGGGGAAGGGCTGGAGCCTCCCCCACCACTGGCAGCCCCAACACAAGCACCACTGCCAGCGCTGCCACCTGCCCCGCCATCAGCACCACTGCCAGCAGCAGCAGCCCCAGTGGGCAGCCGTCCGAGGCTGCAGGGGAATGGCTGGAGCCTCCCCCCACCACTGGCAGCACCGACACCAGCATCGGCATTGCCACCACTGTGCAGCCTTAGCCGCTGGCGGATGGTCTGTAGTCCTGCCTCCATGGGGTGTAATGCATCCTGCCCACTGCAAATCCCGTGGGTATGACACCCAAGTGAGAGACTGTGGCCTTGCACTCCAAAAGATCTGCATCACAGGGCACAATGCCCCCTCCAGAACCAGTGGAAGAAGGCATCCACTCACCCTCTCCTTGCCAGGATGAAGCACACTGGGCACAAGGCCCCCTCCAGAACCAGTGGAAGAAGGCATCCACTCACCCCCTCCTTGCTAGGATGAGGCACACTGGGCACAAGGCCCCCTCCAGAACCAGTGGAAGAAGGCATCCACTCACCCCCTCCTTGCCACGATGAAGCACACTGGGAACTATGCCCCCTCCAGAACCAGTGAAGAAGCCGCCCACTTGAGAGGACATCGCACAGGGCATATTGCCCCCTCCAGGACAAGTGGTGTTATACCATCTTCCGGCTGAGGTGCCCCCCCATTCCCCGTCCCCGGAGGTGCCTGTGTATTTTCGACCTGATGCCCCACAGTGTTCTGTCCGTGTTGATGCAGGAGTAAGATGGGGCCATGGCCTAAGTGATGTGCCTTGTGGCCCATGGACATTATGGACTGGGCAGTGTCCCTCCATTTGAATATATGTAAATACTGTTTTGAATTTTGAGGACGTTTTTCTGGATTTTTATCTTATTACACTCCCTTTCATCAATTCCAGTAGTCCTTGCATTATTCCTGAGGGGTACGGGGTCAATATGTTTTATTTCTGCATCTGGTTGTGTGTATGGTGTTGGGGTGGGGGTGTTGCATGTTTGTGTCACTCTCTTTTTCCTCCCCCTCCCCTGTGTGCTAGGCGGCAATACTCACTGTGGTCATCGTCGCCGGCGTTGGTATTCCTGGTGTAGGAGGGGGTAGACCAGCATGGGGAAGATCTGCAGTTCGGGCTCCATGGCGGCGTGGTTGTTCCCTGGGTGTCCAGAGGTGAGTCCTTTGACTTCTGATATCTGTTTCCGCCGTGCTTTTGTTGTTGTTGGTACCACCCCGGAAAGGGGGCGGATAGGCCTCTTGAAATATACAGTGGGCGGAACCCTGTCTTCTGCCTGGCTGTTGGCTGTTACCACTGCGGTGCTTGTTGCTACTGCCGTGGCGGCCGGTGTGTTAAAGTGACTGTGTTGCCGGTTTCCGCTGTGGTCATAATTCGATTTTTTTTACTGACGGCTTGTTGGCGGTATTACCGCCGCTTTATCACCGACCCTCAAGGTTGTAATGAGGGCCTATGTTTGATAAGTGATTGACCAGGAACACAAAGTTTCGCCATCTCGAACTATGTTTTATAGCGACTAAGGGCCTGATTTAGATTAAAGCAATGTGGAATGTGCTAACGCGCCACAGAATCCTATCTATTATCAATACTGAATAGTGGATTTAGCGCTAGAGGACAATGGATAGAAGAGACATAGGTTTGCGGGGATGTCACCAATGGGAGGTGTGAGGACCATCAATAACAACAGCAATCAATATTATAAAGTTTCAGTCAATAACTACACCAGTTTAGTAATTAAAAGACATGGATTTATTTCCCTATATTAACAACGCAAGTGTCATGAAAATAACTCTCAAACACAAATGATAAGCATATAAGATCAATAGCGGCTGGTTAAAACGACGTACATATCTCAATCTAATTAATACAATCAAACACATTATCTCCAAAAGAATCATACTTAATAATAAAAAAACTGGTAATAATGGCAAAGTATACATTAGTTCAGCATCAAATGATCTCAGGACAAATCATGAGCATATCAAGATTAATTCCCTAACTAACCACAAATTAGCATTACATGTTGGGTTTCATGTGAAAAGAATTTAGTAACATTAATTTAGAAAACTCTTAACTTGATTATGTTATATAAAAAATTTATCAATGTGCAGCTATAAAATCATTAGTTGAAGCTGGTACCTGGAAAGCAAGAGAGACACAATTCACATTTAATAACATACATTACCACAATAGTAGTAACAGCAAATGATCAGCTTCAGCTTGAGGACACCATCAGCTATCTCATCGGAAGATTTTGGCCTAACGACAGCTGGTCTCAAACCTTGTCTGCTCTAGAAAAATAGCATGGGATGACGAATGACAAACCCCACCTCTAATCATTCTACACAGGTTGTTATACTAAAATCTAATCAACTCCTGATTGGTCAGTCTATGGGGTGGTTTCATTTCAGCCAATCAACAACTAAATTGATGACCTAAACTTAACAAATTTATGCTAACTATAACATTTTCTTTCGATGTATCTTTACTTCTTCCATCTCGTCTGTAACTCCATTGTCTCATCGCCTCTCGAATATCTTGTTCTCAGGAAGAAACTTTTACTGTATGCTTCTACTTCCATCCTCAAGGAAAGACCAGATATTAGTAACATATCGAAACAATAGGAAATTTCAACTTATGTAATGCTCAGTTAATACATGACCTTGTAAGACATAACACTGCAACCCACTAGGAGCAGCTGTGGATACCTCTACATGAGCTTTGAAAACACTTTTAATGAAAGCTTTGAATCATGGAAAATAACCACAGAGTTTGAATATAATTTTGCTTAGCCAAGAACAGAAAAACAAACATTTCAGAAGTTTCTCGTTTTACACATTAGTTCATTACACATTTTAATATGAAAATCATTAATAAACATATTAGAAAATTCACACTCTCACAAATGGAACCCACAAAATGCACTCTGCGACTCACAGTAACGTCCCCCTACCGCCAGTAAATGTCTTCTGTTTTTTTTGCAATTATTTATTTTTGTTATATTATGTTAATTCTATCATACAGTACAATATCAAATGGTAGCGTTCCAGATAGTATATGTTAAATAATGCTAAATGGAAACCTTGACCAAAGCCATTCTCAGTATTCAAGCGCTCAACGAGGCCACAACAGAAAGCATATTTTTGGCAGAGTAAGAAAGACAGGGATAGTTGCCAATGTTTTGTATTTTTACTTGAGCACGTGAATAATTTTATCGAAGTTGAAGGTTATGTATGTAGTCGCATGTGCTGTTTTAGTCACTGTGTCGAAAAGATAGGTCCTCTTTTGTGCCCTTTGTTGACTCTCAGTCCTGATATAATAAGATGAGTACATGGAAATGGGAAGGGGGGGCAATAGAGGTAGAGAAGATAAGTGGCTGTGGGGAGAGAAAAAGCAGACAGGTCACCTGGTTACGTATGTATCATGTTGTACAAAGTGCCATATATGGTCCCATATACGATCGAACGTTGGAACCTGGTTATGTTGTCTCTAAAGGATTCTCACATGTGCTGCTATACAGAGGAGTTTTGAGGTCCATAGGCCTGGAAACGACACTGACCCCCAGTATCTGATTAAACATACTTTTGCGACTGACAACAACAAGTCCATCCATATTTGCCAATGTGAGTAGGTGCTGTCTATGTCCGATGTGTCATGTAACAAGGGCAGTTTGTCAGAGGGTTAGAAGACACAGTCAATGGAAGTGGTTAGTATACACCATCCTTCCTGCTAACACATGCAATAGATTGAAGCTTGAGATCTTGCATTTTCAACACATGTCGCTTTTGGCATTGAGAGGCATATTTATACTCTGTTTGCGCCGAATGTGCATCAAAACTTTCGACGCACATTCGTCGCAAACCTTGCCCAATATTTAAATTTTGCCACCCGAGCCCGCGAACGCCAAAATTCCGCTGTGTGCATCATTTTCTGGAAGCGGGAAACCGCCTTGCGTTAATGACATGCAAGGTAGGCGTTCCCGTCTAAAAAATGACTTAAACACCCGTGCTCCATATTTATCCAACCACGCATAAATCCCGCACGGCCGGGAGGCGGAGGCAGAAAGTGACACACAGCCCGATTTGCGTCAAAAAATAACGCCTGGGTCAGGGCAGGTGTTAAAATGGGGCAAACACACCACTACTTAAGGAAAACACACAGAAGCAACAGCAGAACTCCAAAAGGAAGACAATGAGGTGCTTTTCATCCAGCATGCACGCAGACGCAGAGCACAGGACCAACAAAAGCAGCTTCTACAACACCAGCAGGGTCCCCAAAGGCAACGCAGAAGGCAGGAGAGGATATTCCGCACCAGGACAACCCTTCTGGGACTCCGCCAACAAGACATCATCCAGAGGTACAGACTCAACTGGCAAGCCATTCAGCAGCTGCTGCGCAAAATTGAGCCACAGTTGGCACCCAGCTTGCAGACACCCCACACCATTCCACCAGAAACCAAGCTGCAAGCTGTACTCCACATGTTGGCAAGTGGCTCCTTTCAAACCACTGGTGCCCTGGTTGCCGTGATCTCACAGCCCTCATTCTCTGCCTTCTTACCTAAGGTACTGGATGCCATCATCTCCCTCACACCCCGCCACATCAGCTTCCCAAACACACAGCTGAAGCAGCAGGAGACCAAACAGGGCTTCTACCAAATCAACGGCTTCCCACACGTGCTTGGTGCCATTGACTGCACACATGGACGGCTTGTGCCACCTGCTGCAACCGCACATCTATACCGCAACAGGAAGTACACACACCACATCAATGTGCAGGCCATTGCTGATCACCGGGGATTGATCACCAACATCGTGGCAAAGTATCCTGGGAGTGTACATGATTCATTCATCTTCCGCCACTGCACCATCAATCAACACTTCCAGGATGGACGATATGGAAATGGCCTACTTGTTGGTAAGTACAGAAACCTACTTATATACACACAGCACAGCAACCCTGTAGGACACACAACACATACTCCACTACATTGACACGTGGCCAGGAAGACACTGAGGTTGTGACACTGCTAGGCATGTGTGATATCCTGACCCATTTGGATACACACCTATGGACAAATGACAGAACCAAATAACAACAGATGCCACTCCACAGACACAAGGGAACAATTTAAAACAACACAATGACAATGACATGGCCTCAACTGGCAGTACAACTTGGAAGATTAATCTTTCAATATCACACCAATAACACTCAATCAAACACCCTTCCAAACAATACGTACTGTGTAAGGGGTATGTAATGTGTTTTGCTGCAGGTCAAACACCATGACACACATAGCATGATGATGACTACAATGAAGGTGGCATGGAATCATTGAGGCTGTACCAATATCTCATATCACTCCTGCTCTCACATTGCCCACTACCAATAAGCAAGTGGACTGTGCGAAGAACACATATTGATGAGACAATATTGAAAGTGCACATTCCCACACATACGGATTGAGACAATTTCACACACACACAACAGATGTACAGGCATGTGGACCATCTGACACTCCAAATGACAACCTCACAACCAAGTTAGCCAGCTGAACTAGAACATGTTCAGTAGTATAGGTACACGTTAGAACCGGAGTCGACTTGGCAAGGGCAGAGAAATAGGTCTGCAGAGAATTTGTCACACATGTGAAATTTGTGCATCGTCAATTGTCAATACGTCAGTGCTGACAATGTATGGAGATGTGTTGTACATTGTCACCTAGCCAAATCTAAGGATCTCACTGATGTTTAACTAATTCTATTACATATGTGAAATTGGATGGGATGTCCAGGGTATATAGAAGCAACCGTGTTACCACTACTGTTGAATTGATTCTGTGTATTGAAGTATCATGTCACCCCCAGTTAAGACACATGGACACCTCTTTCACATGACATAATGCAAGGGAGTACACAATGCACTGCAACTCTACAAAAATACTGCTGACATCTGGTCAATCAGCCAAACACCCTTTTAGATAAGGAAACAACCCAATGCTGATAGTACATCCTAGAAGCCTAGGATTCCACACAATAACACAAACACAGATGAGTCACAGACAACACAATAGAACAACTGCCATGCAAAGTGATAATCATGGTGCAAGCAACATCAACATGTTCTCACTCATTTTCTCTTTCAACTGATCAGGGGTATGGGATCCAGCCATGAATCATGACCCCATTTGCAAACCCAAGCACAGCATCAGAGTGTGCCTATAATGAGGCACATCGGAGGACACGCACCATAGTCGAGAGGACCTTTGGCATCCTGAAGTCAAGATTCAGGTGCCTCAACATCACCAGAGGCAGCCTCCTATACTCACCTGAAATGGTGTGCAAAATAATTTTGACCTGTGCCATCCTGCACAACATATTTGTAAGAAGGAACATTCCCCTATATGAACCCGACCCACAAATGCCTGAAAATGAGGAAGAAGAGAATGCTGTCCATCAACATGAGGGGGACCATTCAAACACAGCTGCAGGATTGCGTCGGAGACAACATATTGTCCAAAATTTCTTTTAACTCTACTCATTCATCACCACTGTCTTACCATATGTCAATAAACACCTGTACTATTCACTATATCATGGTTTGGGTAATCATTTTTGCATAACATTATCCCTAACAATCAGAATCAGAGTGTAGCCTCATGTAGCATTGCAGAAATACAGAATAGGATACAGAAAAATCCACATCGTATTTGATGGGTATGAATGTACACCCAACTTCACACACACTGTAAATGACATATATCCTGTCCATTTCACATTTGAAGGGCAATATCAGAGGAGCACAGCTATTTGACACATACATGTTGGCAACATGGTTCATTTCAGCATGTGGCACACAACTAAGACACCATCAGTCAATAAGGTAACAAAATGCCTCATACATGAGGCAGTGGATGTGCTATAGCATTGGTGACAAGAAGTTATGACCAGACCCTTGACATCA
Organism: Pleurodeles waltl; assembly: GCF_031143425.1. NCBI lineage: Eukaryota > Metazoa > Chordata > Amphibia > Caudata > Salamandridae > Pleurodeles > Pleurodeles waltl. The sequence continues at coordinate 983,622,074 of NC_090437.1, forward strand.
GTAAGTGTGACATCAGCTATCTTTGCAAGGAGTATGTGTGACAAGAAATCCATATAAGCAGCAAATGGATAGCACGAGTGCCCCAGGTGTGACTAGCATTGCTCACAAGCCATCCCCTGCACATGCCATCCCAGGTCATAAGTACTGCCACTGCTATGTTCCCTGTCTCAGCCCACCCTTCTTCAGAGTACCCTGGAAATTGAATATGTGTACCCAGATAATCCCTCATCTACACACTCCCAGACTCACATTCTAAATCCAGTGTGCTTCCCTCTTTAGTATGGTATGCCATAGTCATTGTTCTTCTGTCTGCATGGACTTCTGGTTGAATAATGCACTGCCTTGTAGTCTGTAGGACCTGTAATCACCTGTACATTGCTTCCCATGTGAAAGGTACTGTTGGCCCTTTGAACTTGATTCTCACCTACAGGACTTGTGAGAGACTGAAGCTGCACACACCTGTGAGCACCTCCATGCAGACCAGCCATTTGAACATGCATTGCCCTTGCAGCTGCCTGGAACAGCATAGAAGCTGCCATTTTATGTATAACACTGTTATGCATTGCCGTATAAATCACTTGTGTAACACAGGCCTTGGGTTATTGTGTTACGTTCCAACACACAGGACAAACACAGTTTTCATTTTCCACTGTGTTGTTCCTGCTTTGACCAGTCTCAGTCTGCTCACTGTGTATTTGCCTTGTTAAATTTTTGTTCCTGATTGACCCTGCATCCTGTTAGCCTGGCTGGTTCCTGTCTTTGCGTTACCATAAAGGTTCCCTGTGGCTACATTTGTTTCATAGTTGCTTTCTAAGCCCTCACTTTCCTCCTGGGGTATTGTGTCAGGTAGGTCTACAATGAATACTCAAATACATTGTATAGCATAGTCAGTTTTCTTATTGTATCAAGGGGTGGAACTTGTCTTCAAATAGCCTAATCATGTCCCATCCCTTGTCTGGGTTTCATGTATGCATGAGTGACAAATAGTGACAGTGTACCATGGCTGTATGCATGGATTGGGTATGGTGCCTCCAGCACAACAAACAACGTCCGATAATGTGCATGAAATGTCAACACATGTTAGGACCCTGACAGTCCACACGCTGATTCACATTGTCCCCAACATATTGATGGGGCTTGTGTGGTGAATAGCTGTGAGATTAATCAGCACAGAGGCACTGATGTTCCCGGATGCATTGGGAATTTTAGAGGCCACCCTGTGTACAAATGTTGTGAGTAAACCTGCCGGTTTAAAATTCCTGATCCATTAACTTTGTCAGCACACCAAGGTTGCCCTGTAGTCAGTCTCATAACACGTCTGCAGTGCCATAGATGGACTATCCCCATGTGTGTTCTCAATTCCTCTACAGCTTTCCTTCAATTCAGCTGTGAAGGATACTTTGTAAATGCAGGAAATGGCTCCACAGACTCATGACTAGACCTGCACGTAACTGTGACAGCATGGACCCCAATAATGACTCAGGCTACACATGGCCCCAAACACTTGAACCGGACACCTTTGTGGAATTAACCACTGGAAATATGTGCACACGTGCTGCTTGGTCTGCAGGTCCTCCACTGGCACAGGAGAAACATGGCTCAGTTATATGACTTCAACTGTGGCGTGACATGACATTTGTGGATTGTATTTGGAACTCGGTTTCACAAACACCGCACCCACATAGCATTATCCAATGCCTGACTCATGGGTAGTATACAAACAAGTGCCTAGGAAGTAGTATCCAACATTCCAGGACATGTGATGGCTTAGTCTTGGAACATTGCCTTGATCAACTGTCTTTTATCTATCCTGTGCATGGTTTGTCATTGGTGATGCTTATGTCCCAAAAAACCCATGAAGTTCACACAGCATTTGTTGCTACGTGTATGACAAACACATTTCCTTTCTCATTTCCACACTGAATAGCATCTGATGATTGGACACATTGAGTCCACATGCATACACGCAGATTTGAGAAAACGTGTTTTGTGATGTTCACACAGTGGGACAACTACGTTAGTAAGAGCCAATTCACACACATTTACACATAGGCATTGAGTTACTGTATTGAGTTGCGTAGCCTTGCTTTCCTCTATTGACGCAAAACATGCCCAAACTGGATAATACCTATTTGTATTCCACACATTTGGCCATCTGTTGCGTCAGTGAAAAGTGCAAATCCGGTACAACAACTAGAGGATCATGGTCCGCAGTAGTATGATCTGTCACATGTGCTCATACACCGGAATGCACAATGTAGGTGCAATCAGTCTATCTCTTTATTGTCACACCTGTCATGTACTATTACAAATGAGAAATGACCCAAACTCAGTCAAAAACAGAAATTGTGACGCATACGCATCAAAAAAGACGCACATGCACCAAAAGATGATGCATATGCGTTGAAAAATGACGCTCATTGCCATGATAAATCCATTGCCCCTGAGCGGTAATTCCCACACTGTACCCCATGAAATTGGTTAAGCATGAAACATATTTGAAAATATGGATGCAGGGTTATTTCTAAGCATATGCTTTAAAAAAAAATGACGCACAGACTGTAAGCGTTATAATATTTTGACGCATAAGAATAAAAACGCCCCACCTTTGAGGCAGGAAGTGATGTAATAGGATATTCTGTTTACAGAATTGGTACAGTGGGTGTACTTTCACTTTCACTTTGCAGTCTGTGATATTTCCTGACTGTGTGGCTGTGTTTTGACTTGTCTCTCTGTGCATTTTGTGATTTTGTCTCCTGTGTGGTCTTTAAATTGTCTTTTTGTGTTTCCTAAGTGTCTGTGGTATCCTGAGTAAGTGAATGTTTTGTCATTTCTGGTGTATACATTTGTCTTTGTACTCTTGGGAGTCTGTTGTGGGTAGTGTTAGTTTGGGGATAGTTGGGTTGTTTTCTGTAAAAAAAAAAAAAATTCCTTCTCCTACTTTCCCTTCATTCTCCTCTGTACCCCTTTATTCCCTTTTGTTTTGCAAGCATGTTGGGTAGGCCTCATCTTGGCAGGATGGGAGAGGAGGAGCTGGCGAGATTTATTTGGCTAGTGTGCCACTTCCTACCCTTGATGATAGAAGCAGGTGGGCGTGTGATACAGAGGTATCACACAGAGGCTAGGAGGCTCCGGTGGGCAAAGGTCCTGTACCATCTCAAGCGGTTCTACAACACACCGCGCAACGACTACCAGCTGAAACACCGTTGGGCTGACCTGGTTGCCAGGGAGCAAGTCCTGCTGGACCACCTGGGGATTGTGATTGGTGGCCCTGTTGGTGAGTACAATTCAGAGTAATGTGCACATTTAAATGTTCTGTAGGGACAGTAGCAGATTTGTTCTTATGCTGCAGGCAATGTTTTTGGACATGTGGAATGCAAGTTAAACATTTCAGTTGCCGTGAGTTATACAATAATTCCTACACATTACCATCATTTGTTGACGCAAAAGCTGCACTAACTTACAAAACACAACAGGAGCCTGTAAAGTAGTGCTGCCTTCACGTCAATAGATGATGCAAATGTGGCTCTAACATATTATCTATGCATGGTCTGTGAGTGTACCAGGAAAGACATGTTTTAATCCAGATATTTTCAAGAAATAATGTGTCCCTCAATTATTTCGGATACATGTCTGAACTGGATTCTGACACATACGTAACAAGTTATAACTGACCTCAGGTAACATCCTAGACTGATATTTGGACTTTGTTGTGCCACAATGAAATTAGGGATGGATGCCAAAAGTAATGCACACGGGTTCATATCTCAATGTTTGGTGCAACTTACCATAGCTGTGGCATAAAATGAAGCAAATGATACAAATTGAGGGGTAACAACTGTCCCTGGCCCTCTGTACATTGTACCTGTGTGTTTTACATTGGTCTTAGTCACAATAGCTGGGTGAGTGGTATTGCAGTCCTCCATGAAAGTGGCTTTGCATGTCTCTCATGGATACACATGATGAGAGGAATACACTCCATGAATGAGTCTGCAAACAAATGATGGAGCATGTTTGCCACCACATGATAGTTAAGGCCACTGCATGTGTGCAGATATGTGTGTATCACTCACTGGAGTACCTGGGTCTGTACATGTTTGCAGTGGTATGTCGGATGCAGTATCATCATGTCTGAGAGGCTTGACTTTCTGATTTAGTCTTACACAAAGTATTTGTATTTGGACGTGTTGTACAGTGCAATGACATTGAGCACATTTCTCCCTTCCATGCTTTACAGGTGGACCTGCCCCCTACACTATCGGAGAGGTGGCTCGATTTGCGGACACAGACATCTCCAGTAAGTGTTGATATTTCTGCTCTGTGTTGTGTTTGCTGCTGTTGTGTGATTGACTTCTGTGTGTTGGACACATAGCAAGGTGTGATGCGCTGGTCAATGATCGGATATGTTCCTTGAGTGGAGTATCATTTTTTTCCCATCTTTGAGTTGGGCAATCATTAGCGTATAGTCATAATTTGGGATTGTAGGGCAGTCCTGTAGGCACGGCCATGTGAATAGGGATGACTTTTGTGGATAAAACTTAAATTCAGAAAATGTAGCAGAGGACCATATTTGTGATTTAGTCAGCGAGTCAGACCCTAATTCTCACAGAATAGGGATGCCAAAGTCTTACCACAGACTTCAGCTTCCCTATTCACTAATGAACATGTTTGACTGTATGTTTGACTTCCTAGCAGCATGTAGCTCCACATGTTGTGCTACGTGTATGAGGCACTTGAGTACAATGGCCTAGGTGTGCATGCAGCTCATGGCCAGATGTGTACTTGCATCTATCTGCTTGTTGTAAGTCATGTGTTACTGGTAGGAAATGATGTTGACAATTGTCTGCATTTCCAAACATACGTATGGATGGGATTGTCAAAGGTTTGGGTGTATCCTAGTTGGACATCCTCCTACCTGTGGTGGACTGCCCAAACCCATGTACAGCTGTCCAAAGCTTCCTGGGTGTCCTTGATGTTTGAAAGTATTTGTTGCTTGTCCACCCTCCCCCCCTCAGGCACAGGCGTAGGGTTGTGAAAAGTGTACCTAGGACTGATGATCCAAGTTTAATACACAGAAATGTAAATCTGTAAGTCACTTGTCCAAACCTAGGATACCCACTTATGATTAGCAACTGCATTCTATCCTGGCAATTCCATTTACAACTCGCTGATCTTGTGGCCCTTGATTGTCATCCAGAAGATAGTCATTAGTTGGCCTGTCACTGGTGGAGGACTTGCAGCATTTTATTTATGTGACAAATGGCTGAACAATGATGCATAGGTCATTCAAGTTGTTACCCATCTTTTAGAGTATTGCTGTGCTGTTTGATAGGACATGTGTAGGCTGCATTGGCATGTACTTCCTCAGGGACAATCAGTGATCTGTATGATGATATGGGGTGTTTCTGGTACATTAAATGTATTGCCTGATTTACTTCTGGAGCCATATCACACAATGAAGTACCTAATGTTTGGTTTTATATTTGTTTTAACAGCTGCCAATATGAATCCCATCCAGATTCTGGAGTTTCAGCGCAGGGCGATGCGTTACCGCCACATTTTGGATGTGGAGTCTGGGCTCCGCAACATGGCAAGGCATTATCGCCATGAAAGAGCCTCCGGAGTGTGGAGGGCATTTGCCCAAGGGGGCCCTTCCGTGACCACCACAGCCACCACCACCAGCACCACCACTACCACCCAGGTGGCACCAACCTTAGCAGGCACCTTTGCAGGACGGTCAACCTCCACTGCTCCAGGACCTGTCACAGCACCACCTGCACCTCCTCCTACAGGCATGGCACCGACAAGGGGACGTACTTCTTCAACTGGCACCAGACCACCCCTGCTGCCGTCATTGACCCAGCAGATTTTCAGCAGATGAAACGGAACTTGGACCGTATGTTGAGGAAAACGACCAGGCTGCAGCAGGAGGTGGCACAAGTGAATAGGAGGGAGCGTGCCATAAAAAAGACCCTGCGGAGGGCCAACTTGTGAACAATATACCCTTAGCCATGATTCCCTCCCCTCCCTCCTCTTTCCGGGTTCTTTTCATTAGTGGGTTTAAGGGGCTTACTGTTAGGTTAGAATAGGTTGTTAGTTTAGTTAGTAGTAGTGGGTGGGGGATGGGGGTATGATACTTTTACTATCTGTTTTTTATTATGTGTGTGGGTGGGTGGGGGATGATGTTGGGGTTTTGGGGTTTCAAAAAAGAAAAAGAAAAAAATATAAAATATAAAAATACCAAAAAATATATACTTGTTTAGTATAAGATAGTATGGCCCTAATTCTAACCTTGGCGGACGGCGGAGGCCGTCCGCCAAGGTACCGCCGTCAGAACACCGCACCGCGGTCGAAAGACCGCTGCGGTGATTCTGACATTTGACCTGGGCTGGCGGGCGGCCGCCAAAAGGCCACCCGCCAGCCCAGGGCAAATCAACCTTCCCACTAGGATGCCGGCTCAGAATTGAGCCGGCGGAGTGGGAAGGTGCGACGGGTGCAGTTGCACCCGTCGCGTATTTCAGTGTCTGCTAGGCAGACACTGAAATACTTTGTGGGGCCCTCTTACGGGGGCCCCTGCCGTGCCCATGCCATTGGCATGGGCACGGCAGGGGCCCCCAGGGGCCCCCAGGGGCCCCGCGGCACCCCCTACCGCCATCCTGTTCCTGGCGGGCGAACCGCCAGGAACAGGATGGCGGTAGGGGGTGTCAGAATCCCCCATGGCGGCGCAGCAAGGTGCGCCGCCATGGGGGATTCTAAGGGCAGCGGTAAACCGGCGGGAGACCGCCGGTTTACCCTTTCTGGATGCGGCTGAACCGCCGCGGTCAGAATGCCCTGCGGGGCACCGCCGGCCTGTCGGCGGTGCTCCCGCCGACCCTGGCCCCGGCGGTCTTAGACCGCCGGGGTCAGAATGACCCCCTATGTGTTTAGGTTAGTATATGTTGTCCTCCATGTGTCCCGTCTTAAAAGGGGGGTGAGGGGGATGTTATTTAGATCGTGTTAAATGTGAAAAGTAAGTTTAGATTAGGTTAGTTAGGGCCTGTTGTGGGTAATGTGTAGTTAGGTTAGGTTAGGTAAGGTGTTTCCCCTGCTTTTAGCTTCTGTTTTTACTGTTTAATAAATATGTAGGTAACCCTTTACAGTATGTGTCACATGCTTGGGGATCAGGGCCTTGGCATGAGTGAACAGTGTCTCTTTAGTATTTGCTTTTGTGTCCCATCCTTCAACCAAATCCCAACTGAGCTGTTACATTGGCAGCTACACCAAAGCTACTTTGCTAAGATTCTGCCATCCATTGCATCCACCACTCAAGGTTACTATGGATCCCAAAGTGTTGTTAATTTTTGATGTATGTTTTCAATGTCACATACTTTGCTACCAGAATTGGTATTGAGGACACCGTGCTAAGTCTGTCTGCAGCCTGATGTCCAAGCAAATCCTTATAAGGTGAGTGGTAGTATGCTCTCATGTAGTATGGTATACATAACTCACACCTATCATTTGTTACAATGTTCATCCCGGTTACATATATGTACGTAAACTCATACACATCCATTCATGCAGTATGGTGTGTGTAACATTTGTGTCAAATGTCACATACGTAAGTTTTGGCTTGAAGAAAAAATAGATTAGGCAATAATTTGTGGCTTAGACATCCCTTGAGGAAGCGTTATTCTGTCCAACACAGCATTATGGTGTATAGTTTCTATTTTCCTCAGAATTAACCCTCAGGAAGGGCATATGATGGTACAATCCAGACCACTGTGCATAGTTATCAGCCAACATTCTTTCAGGTCAGGTGTATTGACAATCTATAATCATTGACCTGAGGTAAACATCACTGATCTCCCTCGGAGTTGATGTGTCACATTACACAGAGACAAAGTTGTTGTGTATGTGCTATTCATTTTAAAGTGCTGTAGTGCAATATGTACATTGCCCATGATTGTGAGTCCATTAGTGTGACACCTTCCATTGTGATCCTACACAAGTGCAAAAGGACATGTCATTGGACATGCTCGGGTGAAGTGTCAGACAGTGCAGAGGGACAGGATTTGCCAATGAGTTAGTAAGAGACAATCACAGGGCAGGGTGACAAGATAAACAGTGGGCTGAAGAACAGTGCTTGAGTACAGTTGTTGCAAGACTGGCATGCTACAAAGCACAAGACCTTGGCAATAGGTGACCATGTGGCAGGGACTAGTGCTACCGGGTACTCTTACGGGTGAAGGTGATCAGTTCCAAGTCTTCATCTTCTGATGTGTGTGTTGTCTCCTCTGCCCTTGGAGGTGGTGGTTGTGAAGGGGCAACACACACCTCAGTGTTTGAAGACGTGGAGTCAGACATCCCGGTAGCTGCCAACTGTGGGGCTTTGAAGGGCAGTACTGCAGCAAGGAGGAGCTGCTGGTTCTTAAGTATAGCAGCCACATCACTGTTGTACGCAGCCAGGTCGGCCCTGAGGGGTTCAATATTGCATTCGTGCACGCGTTGACAGGATTGTTGTTGTAGGTGTTGTGTCAACTCTCTTACAGCTGTGCTGATTTCCTTCAACCTTTTTTCAAGTTCCTGCAAGATTGATGTTCGCCCTTGCATGGCTGCTGCCTGTTCTGCAGTTGACATCATGCACAAACGCACCCCCTCTAGGCTGGCTGCCGTATTTTCCATCCCCACCCGCACCTCCTTGGCCAGCTCCCGCTGCACTCCAACTACAGTTCTCTCAAAGCTGGTGCCAGTGTCGTCGGAGTCCTCCGCTGTGTTGGAGCTGGCAGGTCGTACAATTAGGGTGGTGGGTGGGTCCTCTGTGATGGCTGCTAGTTCTGTGCTCTTCCTTGTGAATGAAGTTGGGGTCTGGAGGGTTCCAAGGATATCTTGGAGGGTCTGCTGGCTGATGTTTGTCAGCTCGTCATCCATGTCATCAGGGTAGTCCTGGACAGGCATATCCGCAGGAGAGCCATCGTCCTCTGCAATGAGATATGATACAATTAGTGTGTCTGTGTTGTGGGATTTGTAATGTGACGTGCCTGCCTTCCTATTAGTTTCACATTGTGATCTTGGTTCCTGTTCATTGTTCCTGTCTTTCATGTTAGCATTCTCCCAGGCCTATGCCCCACCTGCATGTCACATGTATTGTGGTCAGTTTGGGGACTTGTCAGCATCACATCCTCTAGGGGTTGGTTCTGGCCTATTTGTGAAGTTCCACCTTCTTGTCCTACTCAACCCTCCGTCTACTTCCATTCTCATGGTGAGGCCTTTCACTGGCTGTGGGTGTTCTGATGGCACTTGCACCACACTTAACAATCTGGAACTGACCCAGTCTCAGATATTTCACATCCACCTATATGTTGCTGAGACCTAGCATATACTATGTATTGCACTGACATGGCACAATACGGGTGTCATTGGTAGTGTGTACTGCTGATGTTGAGAAATGTGTGCTACATTGGATTGCACTGATGGTCCTAGCAGTGTTCCATTTCCTCCTCTGACTGTGCAGGTGTATTTCTGTAGCCAGTTACATATGTCCTCCCTCTAAATGCTGTTGTCTGAGCAGTATGACATTTGGGATGTTGCATGGTGTCATTGGAGCTATTGTGACCCAAGCATATTGTGGACCCTGACATATGCAGCATGGGTATGACATTAGTGCTGTGTACCTCATAATGTTTATGACAATGGCTGATGTTTGTAGCAACATTTGACAGGAGTGGAACATTTGTATTGATTTCAGGGGATTGATAATGTTGTCAACCCTCTAATTTGGGTGTGTTTGATCCATGGGGACGTTACTGCCATTAGCTACTTGACCTGCACACACAGCAGAGGTGGTAGTGGCAACTGTTGTCAATGTTAAATTCCACTTGCAGAAATGGCCTGAGATTGTTAATTGGCCCTAGTTCATGTAGGGAGAATACTGGCTGACGTGTGACAGCATGCCAGTTTTACGTTGTACCCTACCCCCCTGGCCTGGCTTTACCTTTCCAACATCCTTGGCATGGCAGCATACCCCCATGCAAAGGTTGTTGGTGTAGTGTAGTGTAGTACTGTGCCCCAGGTTTCCTCTGAATGGGCCATGCCCCCGTACCGTGCCCCTTTACCCATGCCACTTCCTGAATATCATGACTTACATTCATTGTGTAGTAGGTATGTCTCCCCCCCATTGCAGTTAACAATTAGGCATTTTAGTTCCCCATACAACTTACCCTGCATCTGTGTTGGCTCCTGGTAGTCTGCGCTGTCCTGTCCTTGAATCCCTCTGGCGATCTCCTCAGGGATGACGGCTGCCACCATCTCCTCCATGTGGTCTAGGGACTCCTGCGCTGCTGGACTCCCACCTCCGGTCTGCAGTGCTGCTTTCCTGTTCCTGGCCATCCTTTCCTTAGTCCTGGGCTTGCAGTCATGCCAGCGTTTCTTGCACTCGATGACTGTTCTCCGTTCTTCTGCCACACTGTTGATCTTGTCAACAATTTGTTGCCATATTGCCTCTCTCCTACTAATTGGCAACTTTGAGGTGACAAACAGTTGGTGCTGGTGTTCCGTCACCTCTTTTACCAGAATTTTTCTGCTCCTCTGAACTGAAATGCCACTTTCTTTTCTTCTTCTCCCTGTCCTGGGTCTTGTGTGGGTCCTCCTGGCTGGTTCCTGGTCTGTTTTCATCTTCCTGGGGTCTGTGCAAGCATCTGGGATCCATTTTGGCTCTCCTTAGCACATTTTGCTGTGTTTGTGCCGCTTTTTGACACAATTGCGGCAAAAAATGGCATGTTTCCGGTTTGCGACGTCGTAACCCGGCTCACAGTCATTTTCGCCGCGCAGCTCCTCTGCTGCAGGCACAGGCTCCCAGACTGCCCTACGGCCAATCCTGATGGTGCTCAGAGAAAATGCCTAGCCTGCTGCAGCTCATAGGATCTGCATCTACTCGAGCTTCACCAGATGCATCTACTTGTGCTTCACCAGATTCGCCAATCCCAGGGGATTTTAGGGTAGAGCCAATAAGGTTTTGCGCAGATGCCCATGAAGCGCTAAATGATATAAAATGTAATGCCTATTCACTATGCATTATAAAGGACTGCAAGCTCAGTGCAAAATGGCTTTGTGTCTCACAAGCTTCCACACAAAAATTAGTAAATCTACACCTATCATTTTTCTTGTTTAAATACTATTGTTTGCTGATAGAGCCTACATCCCACTGCTATACCCCGCCCCCCACCATGTTTAAGCATGTTCACAGACATGCAGGAGAAGTGATGCACTGAAGGATCGTCGGCGGAATCACCAGTGTGAGACTAGTGAGTGAACCTTATGATAGGTATTGTGGTGGTAGTTACCTTGGGAACTGAGGAAAGTAATGTGGGGTTAGTCATTTAAAAATATTGCCTCTTCTACCTAATTTACACTGGGGGGTATTTTAAGTCAGCAGCCAAGGCAGAAAAAGGAAGATAACTGTGCAATAAACTGTACTGGCAATAATATAGTATTAAATGGCTAACCGTTTCCTGAATTTAGGGAAGTGCAAGAAAGTGTACAAAGTTACTCTGAGAATTAGGGGCATTAGAGTTCGATTGGGTGTAAGATCAAATAACTTAGTATCGAAATCATTATTTTTATGTGTAGGTATGGGCAAATGTTGGAACAAATGAATCCCTGTTTTTCAGTTTTCCATGCAAATTTCAGTTTTCATCATGGTACAAACCCCAAGCAGATTTTGGTAGTAGGAATTATGCTTTCAGTAAAACTTGATTCTTGATCTCCATAATTTCACATTTTCATTATAACATAGCCATAGCATTGTGGGGATTTTCTTAAAGCACTTCTGTTTAGTGATTCATTGCACACGAACTGTGACACTGTCACTCTGATGATGTTTGGCTGGTCCTTGGAGTTCACTCCTGAAGCTGAGAGCCTGAGGGCCTGAGCTATGCAAAGTTAGCATTGCCTTTACATCATTTTTTGACACAAAAGCGGTGCAAACTTACAAAATATCATTATATTTGGTAAGTTTACACTGCTTTTGCGTAAAAAAATTACATAAAGGCGGCGCTAACTTTTCATATATCAGGCCCTGAGCCTTCACAGGTTTTCTCACCAAGAGGTAAAGGCAACCCCGCTCAGTAGCCACGGTTCTGCCAAAACAGGAAAGCGCCTAACAGTTTGTGCCTTCCAGAAGGAGCCCCAAAAAGGACACAGCCTGCACAACAAAAAACCTTCTGAAGTCTTGAAGAGAGGGCTAAAGAGTGGCAGGTCCAGCTTGAAGTGTCGAGATGGAGCTAAGACTGGAACGTCCAATGAAGTCAGAGTCGGAATGGAGACAACAGAGTGGAGAAGGAATCAACAGGGCAAACAGTAAGTACTGGAACAAGGAACAAGGCTGTAGAACGGGCAACACAGCAAACTATAGGAAGGACAGGAGTGAGGAAACACTACAATGACCACTCGAAGTGTTGGGACACAACGTGTAGTACCAGTAGTGGCTCGCAACGAGCAGAAGGGGCGGGGCAGCGCGTGGTGGGGGGTAAAGATAAATTAAATTAATTGAAAAAAAAAAACACTTACCCCCATTGTCGCCGCCGCAGCGCTCCATCTGCTCCTCTGCTGGCTACAGGTACAGGATCCAAGCCTGCCCTTCGGCCAATTCTGACCTGCTCAGAGCAGCGTCAGGATTGGCTGGGAGCACCCAGCCAGGGTGCTCCCAGGCAGACTGGAAGTCTATGCAGGCTCTCTCCATCCTGGCAACTGTGTTGCTGGGCTGGAGAGAGCCTACTGCGCATGTGTGTTTGGCCGGCCCGAGATGGACGACCAAACATACATGCGCACTGAGGGGGAGTGCTCTGCACTCCCCCTAAATGCTCATCACAGACTGTGGCCCTTCCCCTTTTACCAAAAAACAATAATACACATAGTTTATTGTTTATTATTGTTTTTTGGTAAAAGTTTTACAGCTGTCGCTGCTGGCGGGGGCGATGCTCCTCCGTCCTAATGGAGGAGCCGCCCCTGTTTAGTACATTTCCTCCTCTTAAATAGCCAAAAGACAGCAAGTGGGGAAACATCATGTGAGGGGGCCATGACAAGTTGGGAAGGTTTATGAGATTAAATGACGGTAGCCATCTTAGATTGGGAAGTTAATATTCCTCCCTGAAGTCTTACTAGAGGAATTCTGGGAAGAGGACCTGTAGGAAGCTGGCCTGGTGTCTGGTGGGTACCTATGGTACTTACACCTTACACCACGTCCAGGTATCCCCTATCAGTTTAATATATAGTCAGTGTCTAGAAGCCATGCTCTCTAGAGGTAGCTGTGGATGAGCAGCCAAGGCTTATCTAGGAGACATGCAAAGCTCATGCAATACCACTGTAGTCACACATCACTCACACACATGAAAAAAAACACTCAGTGTTCCAAATAAAAAGGTACTTTATTTTTGTGACACAATACCAAAAAGTACTAGAGAGGCAACCCTCCAATAGGAGGTAAGTAACACACTAAATATATACACTAGTTACCAGAAATATGCATAGAAAGTGATAGAAAACAATGCAAATGCAGTTAGGCAATAGTGACCCGGGGGGAGTACAAATCATATACTAAACAAATGGAATGCAAACACAGGACCCCCACCTAGGCAAGTGGAATGTGTAGAGGGGAGCTAGGGGTACTAGGAAACCGCAAAGGTAATTACCACAGTGCCCCCTAGCGACCAGGAGAAAAGGAGTAAGTTACTGTATTTTCCCCAAACCACCCAAAAGGAAGAAAAGTAAGAAAATGCAATACCCATACAAGACTGCAAGAAACCAGCTGTGGATTCCTGAAGAGGAAGACCTGTGAAAGAAGGGGACCGAGTCCAGAAGTCACAGAAAAGTCTAGGAGGAGTAAGAGCTACTACCCACCTAGCTGTGGATGCAGGAGTTGGTTGACGGTGATATGAAGAAGGTTAGCACTGCAGCCCTGGAGTCGGTGAAGAGTTCCTGAGGGATGCAGACAATGTCTTACGCTGGAAGAAGAATTGCAGTCGGTGTTGGTGCAGGAATTCCACCACAAGCCTTGGCAAAGGCAAATGTTGTAGTTGGCGGAAAGTGGAGGTGCCAAGGACCAGCAAGGCCCAGGAGGACTCAACCCAGGAGGCAGAGTTAGAGGGGACCCTCAGCAACACAGAGAGCCCACAGGAGCAGAGGCAGCACCCACAGGAGTCCCACAGGATGGGGACACAGGAGTCGCAAAAGAGCCTAGGCAGCACAACTGGAGAAGGGTCCCACGCTGCAGGAGAACCACACAGAGGGCTGTGCATTGCAGGAAGGCGTGCTCAGGGCTGGAGCTACATGTAGCCTGAAGATCCCTTGGAGGAGATGCAAACAAGCCTTGGCAGCTGCAAGAGACGTGGTGCACAGGGGTACTGTCCTGTGTGGGAAGGCAAGGGTTTACCTCCACCAAATTGGATAGCTGGCAGAGAGGACCAAGAGGACTACTCCAGACCACCACCCGTGATGCAGGATCCACGCAGCTGAGGATGAGAGGAGATCCAGGCAGCAGGTTGTTGTTGCAGTAGGTGCCTGCGGATGCAAGAGAGTGACTTCTTCACTCCAAGAGAGATTTCTTCTTCCTTCTCGTGCAGACTGAAGACTTGCCACCCTCAGAGGATGCACAGCCGGGGAAATGTTGCAGAAGTTGGAAGGAGCCATGGAAACAATGTTTCCAGCATAGTCTTCGTCGTGAATGCAGATTGCCGTTCCTGGAGGATCCAGTTACAATTCCAGTGGCTAGAAGTCGAAGTAGAGTTTGCAGAGGAGTCCTGCTGGAATCTTGCTAGCTGAATCTGAGAACCCACCCAATAGAGAGACCCTAAATAGCCCTGAAAGGGTGATTTGTCATCTAGCCAGGTGACCACCTATCAGAAGGGGGCTCTGACGTCACCTGCCTGGCCTGGCCACTAAGATGCTCCCAGAGGTCCCTGACAACCTTGGATTCAAGATGGAAGAACCCAGGGGCCCTCTGGAGGACCTCTGGGCACCACCCCTGGGGTGATGATGGACAGGGGAGTGGTCACTCCCTTTTCCATTGTCCAGTTTTGCGCAAGAGCAGGGACTGGACCAAACATGCCTAGGTTTGGAGTTACCATTATGTAGCTGGACATAGATAGTAATCTATGTCCAGTACACGCATAAAATGGCATCCCCGCACTCACAAAGTCCATGAAAATGGCATTGAAGTTCGCGGGGGCACCTCGGCTAGTGCAGGGGTAGGCCTGCAGAACACTTTGCATGGGCTTCCGATGGGTGGCATAATACATGCTGCAGCCCATGGGGATCCCCTGGTACCCCAATGCCCTGGGTACCCTGGTACCATATACTAGGGACTTACATGGGGGCACCAGTATGCCAAATGTGGAGTGAAAATGGTACAAGTTACCAATTTAGAAGGGAGAACGCATAATCACTGGGGTCCTGGTTAGCAGGATCCTAGTGAACACAGTCAAACACACTCACAAACAGGCAAAAAGTGGAGCTAACCATGCTAAAAAGAGGCTACTTTCCTACAGGACCTAAGGAGCAGATTTTGCAAACGTGAAGTTCCTCAGGGAGAGAAGTGCTGCAAGGAACAGCACCAGTGGGCTGGCTGCCGAGCATTAAGTGAGGACATAGAAGTCAGCTGCCTGCTGCCACTGAGGCAAACCTCTCTGCACATGAGGTGCAGAGGAAGGAGTGTGTCCCACCCGCCTGAGACCAGATTTGAAAAGAGAGGTGGGTGACACGGCGGCTGCAGGAGCAGCACACCAGACACTTAATCATGGATATCCTAGATGGACCTGTGCTGCATTTCACTTTGAGTCTGATGTTCTCCACTCAGACTACTATTGTGAACAGCCAATCTGTGACAGCAGGTCCTCATTGATAAATACATCCCTACCCACTTGACCCAAAGCACAGTATGGGATATGATGGAGTTGCTAAAGCCAGTCACAGTTTACTTCTGCCATCTAATTAACCTTGTGAAACAGTGATTATGTATTAGATCACATGAAGTAAACAAATACACAGAAGATGTCCTATGTGGCAGATGTATAGACTCAATGAAGTTGAAGTTTATTTAATAGTGTTCAGTTATTTAAAACCATTACACAAACAATAAAACATAATGTTAAAATACACAGTCCACTGTAGCTCACAGTATAAAAATACAAAGATTGACATTATGCTATTCATAGAAACCATTCTATAAACAATAATAACCAAGTTCAGAGCGTACAGGAAGTTTTGGCCTAGAAAAGGCTAAAGTGCTAAAAACTGGCACCTCAATGTCTATGATAAGAGTACAAAGAGCAGCGAAGCAGAGAGAGACCTTGCAACATCTGCACCATTAGAATACGCTCTATAACATACAATGTAAAATTGCAAAGATAAAAATGCAACAATTCATAAAAACTCTGAAATCTAAAAAAATAGATAGGCACCCCTGTGTCTGTAATAAAAGTGCAAACATTTCAAAGTTTGGGGAAAAATGTCTCCTCTATGATACACATACTGATTGTAACCATCTTTTTATACTCTACCCACACTACTTCAAAGCTCTATAGCCCTTCCTCTTTCTCCCAACGGGTGACGGGCCTAGAGATGAGAAGTCAAGGATAGTGGGAGTGGACTTATAACTTCCACACAATTAAAACTCACTGTCTCCCGCTTGATTTTCAGGGGTCCATGTAAGATAGGTAACTCCTGACTGTCTATTAAAACAGCATTAACAGAGCACAGTTAACCAATCGTGCATCAGTGTTCTGTATCCTTAGGCACTGAGAGCCTACTTCCAAGTTTATCTAAAATTTTCACCATTCTGCAACTGAGCTGTACACCCTCCCCATAAAACCCAGCCGAAATCGCCGGTCTACACCTGCGCAGCTGCCTTTGGAGCTACGCTGGCCGAAGGAGAGTCTTGTGGTCTGCCACAATGCCTTTACAAAGACATATCTGGTGGATCAATGTTTCCGGCACTAGTCCACAAAGCCAGCAAATGCCTGACATGACTTCTCCTTGTTAGGGCTTCGTTGTCCATTAACTATGATTGGATTTTAATGCTTCCTTTGGTCACCCGCTTGACTGCCTGTTACGAGCTAAGATGATCCCATTGATTTATTAGACCCAGTGTTGTCAGGGAGGACTGTAGGTAAAGCTTGGCAGGAGAGCTAGACTGCGCGTTGATATCCACCCAAAGAAGTAAGCTTAGTGTGCCTTGACTTGCTGCCTTAAGTTTGGAGCACAGGTTAATAAAGATCCCATTTCTCGCACGTGACTGTCTAACCAGGCCAAAGTCGAGAAAAACCTGGGCCAGCGATGTCTAATTTGGTAGACAGAACAGAGCCTTGAAGAGCTTAGTGACCATATTGTCGGCGCTTCACTTCCAAATGTTATTGTGGGAACTAATTTTGCTTGGATGACTTTTGTTAGAGGGAGATATGTCGAACTGCCAATAGCATTTTTGACACGTTTAAATTCAGAAGACAAAGCGATTTCCAGCTGAGACTCTCCAAGTGAGGTTTAAAGGAAACATTATTGTCAACAAGGACACCCAGATATTTGTATTCACACACAGACTCTATTTTGTTGTTGCCCAGGTGCCACTAATGCCAGTGTCGTGTAGTTGCTCTGAAATACATTGTTTTAGATTTCCCCAGGTTGATGATAAGAGCATTTTCTTCTGAATATTCAGCCATGGCATTTAGAAACCTCTGTAGTCCTACTCTGGTACACTAAAAAGAATGAGATAATTGGCGTACATCAGACATGCCATGGCAGTTTCCCCAGTCTTGGAGGGTGAGAGTTAACTTTGTCCATCCTTGGCGGTAAATCAACCAGAAAGAGGTTAAAAAGAAGAGGAGCTGGTATGCACCCCTGCCGCAGGCCCTGTGAAGTTGGTATTTCTCTGGATAGTTGCACGCCATCGCCCAATTTGACGCTCACCCAGGTATTTGTGTGGAGAAGAGTTATCACTTTTAAAAAATGGGCAGGAATGCCCCACTTTGCAAACTTTGTCCATAGTTTCCCTCTATCTACACAATCAAATGAAGCCTTGAATGTATGAATGAGAGGAAGAGGAGTTTTTTGGCTTGCCCACTCTGATCGAATAATAATGACACAGCCATAAGGTTAGCAGTCATACCTACCCTTTTGGAAAAGCCTGTTTGATTAAATGGAATTAGGACGTTATCTGCAGCCCAGGGTTCTAGCTCTTCCAGGAGACCCCCAGCAAAGAACTTGGACTCGACATCTAAAAGCGCAATCAGCCGGACGTTTGCTGGATCACCTGCTGAGCTCCCCTTGAGGTTTGAGGGCATTATTGAACCTCTCCATGAATATGGAATCCTATTGGTGGCAATTGTGCTTTTGTAAAGTGCTAGAAGATGTTTTGCCCAAAAATCCAGATCTTCTTTAAATAGTGCAGCGGGGATGCTGTTGGGGTCTCCATCCGACACTTAGTGATTCTCCTTCTGTCTGCTTCCCGGAGAATTTGAAAGCTGCTGCTTGATTGTGTAGAACATCATGCAGCTCCCAGTGCCTGGTCCTGAGTTATTTTCTGGTTCGAAGAGCGCTGGCCCTGAATTGCTTCATGAATTGAAGGGCCAAAATGGCAAGAAAGGTATTGATGCTAAGTGAGGTGGACTCAGAAATGTTTATTATGGAATAAGGACGCGTTGCAGTGTTTAGGCTATTTACAAGCTTCCAGAATTGTGCATGCCTGTTTGTCTTTAGTGCATTCAGGAGCCCAGCTGCTAGACTAGATGCCACATCTCTTTGCCATTCCCACAGATGTACCCTGTAGGTGGACCTGGAGGTAGACAGCAGCGTCCTCAGGGCTGTACTTCCAGGTTCCCTCTGAAGTAAACCTAAGGCGCTGTTTAGGTTGCGTTTAAGTGTCTTTGTTTTTGTTCGCAGGCCAGATGGTGACTCTTGCCTTAAGCCAAATGACTGGTGTGGGCAGGATGCAATAAATTTGCTTGTTAACTCGCTCCAGGTGTCTTGTGCTACTGGTGCTGCTCGTCAGGGGGGAGTATGGTCTAGTATAGTGTACCACATTCACTTGGCTTTTCCTGCCAGTTCAAAAATAGTGTCTAGTGACCATTTGAGCACCTTACTGTTGTTCGTATAAGTGGCACGCTGCAATGCGTTTGTTCCATCGTAGGTCGATTGCGTGAGCAAAGTACAGTGCTTGTGGCAGAGGATCGCTTTCGCCTTTAATTTCTATTTGGAATTTTAAAACTCTATGGAACAATGAGGACAATAGTATCGTGAAGTCTATTAGTGTTCTCAACTTCTGATTATAAAACGTAAATGAGGGAGGCTGATTCATTTTATAACTGCTGTTGATGGCTCAAAGATCCATTGCTTCTAGATATTTTATTAGAAATTTCCTTGCTTGTCCCTTTTGAAGACTGCATACGTAAATTAAAAAGGGACCTGCCAGAAGATGTTCTGGGCTGCACAGGCCTCCTCAGAGAGTTCCTTGCCCAATAAATTCATGTAGAAATCCCTAGACAGGACTAGCTCGAGGCAGAGAGTGTTATCTTTCAGCTCTTCTATCTCTTTTTTTCAGATGTGCTACGGCCTCTGATTTAAAATCTTTTCCTGGTAGAATACAGACATTCACAAGAGCTAGTTGGATTGTAGAGGGGCCTTGGGCCGTGGAAAGCAAGACTATTTGTAGGTTTTTGGTTGGGGACATGTGGTGGCTCCCCTTTATAGCAGAGGGAACGTGTATAATAAGTCCCTCACTCAGACGCCCAAACCAGGCTCTCCTTGTCACAGGGACGTGATAGCTCAGGCATCCTGGTATAGCCGGTGCTGTTTCAGTCCATGTCTCCTGAAACATCATTAATTGAAATTATGTTAAATAGTTCGGCAGATTTGTATCCTCCAACTTGTCCAGCAGACCGTTAATGTTGTAAGAGCATATGATAAAGTAGGCTTGTGTTTGGGTGATTGACAATCGGCCTATTTCTTCCTGATTGTCCTGCCACTGTGCTCAGAGTTCCAGGAAGACAACTCCAGTCGTCGATGGAGAGAGGGGCCTTAGGGCAGTGCGAGGGCACTCGGGTAGCTTGCGCTGCTGGAGATTGTGGTGACTTACTTTGAGTGCTGCCAGAGATTAACTGTGGAAGCTGAGTTCCCTGGCCATGATGGTAGGAGATACGGACTTGCCGATTCAGTTGTAGGGGAAACTTGAATCCCCCAGTTCCTAAAGAAACCTCCAACTCCCAGAACTCGGTTAGCTACTTCAATAGAGGTCCAGGTCACTTTGGCTGTTTCATTTGCATGGGATGAGGATGGAGGTATTTATTCCACTGACTCCATGTAGACAGAGGTGAGATTTGCCGTCTCGGTAGCTGAATCAACAGCCGAAGAATGTTACCCCGGTTCAGCAGGTCAAATGCGCCCCTTGATTTATATTACAGGTACATGAAAGTTGGTCTGGAACATACACATAACACGAAGTCTGTACTTGCGGCTCAGGGATGGCCTGAGGTGGAAGCGTCTTGCTATAAGTTACTGATTAAAGATAGATAGTCTGTTGAGGTGCTGGTGCTTCCGGTGGAAGGTTGCTAGCCTGCAGACTCCTGCTGGTTGTTCTTTGATGTGACAGGTCTACAGACACTTCAACCGACCAAGGTTTTTTATCAAAATCTGTTGTTACAGTAAGCGATGCATTGGAAGATGCACAGCTACCAGCTTTGGGAGGGGTAGTTTGGAAGGCACCAGGCTGCCTGGGAAGTTGATTTAATGAAGAGACGAGGCTTGACTGATTTGGCATCCTAGCAGCATTGGACAGTTTTCTCTGAGAGAACTTTGTCACCACCGTATGAGGACTGGCTAGGGTGTCATCCCTGATTTCTAAGTGAGGGATGCTTGCTTGAGTCCAGGAGGAGCTTGGTGAGATGCTCTGGCGTTGCCCTTCCAAGTGGTCTCCCTGTGTCCCTGAAGTGGGACTGGATGGCAATTAAGTCCAGCCTGTTTGATTGCTAAGAAAGGAATAGATTGTCTTCCTCCTGAGGGCCTTCATCCTCTGCTTCCGCCTTTTCCGTAGGCATTTCTTCAGGGGTTGGCTGGCGAATTACTTGTAGCTGGGATATTTCTTGTGCTTGGAAGATAGTCATCAGAGTTGGTAGCTAAGCATGGGTGCTGGCTGTCCTGAGGGCTAGGGGCTTGTGGTGCTGCTTTGATGGACTCAGGTGTTCGATTGATCTCTGGAGTCTGATGTTGTCCTTTAGACTCCCTTTTGTATGGCTTGGAGGACTCCTGACACGCTGTCTGCGGAGAGGTCAAAGGAGAGAAGTGTGCAGCTCAAGACAGCAGGAGCTGACCACTTATGGTGTTGCTAGCAGTCCTAGGGTTCCCCGAGGCGTATTGTGTCAGAGCGCTTTTCAGGTTCTCAGAACCACCAATTAGTATACCTGGCTTTTCCAGGATTGAAGAGCAAGACTATATCAGTGACCAGGAGTCAGCTGATTTCTGGGCTCTGACTATCAAGTTGTTAAGAGCTGTGATTTTTCGAGTCAATCCGTGATGTAAAAACTGACAGCATTTTTAATAATTTGATTTGAGTGTCCATCTTTATGGACTGGGAGTTGGCAGCTTCAGCGGTCAGCTGGAGGGTGTTCTGGACAGCACTCAGGACCATCGCTACATCTGGCTCTACCATGGTGTCAAAGTGTGTACTGATACCAATGCGGTCCCTGGGGCTGATGCAAGATACTTCGGGTGAGCACGGTGTAGAGCTAGTATGGTTATGCCCAGTGTCCCCATCGCCATAAGTTGCTATTATTGCTTCCCACTCAAAAGCAGTGAGCGAAGAAGGGTTCTGCTGCGTGTTGCTCTCAGAGCTGCCCTGGGGTGTGGGATTGTCAGAAGGGCGCTCACCATCCGGGTTACAGACTGGGTTACAGTAGCCTTCAACAAAGATTGACCACACATTTGGTCTATTTGACTTAAGTTGGGGTGGGCATCGCTGGGACTGGTTCCTAGTGGATAGTCTTGCTTCGATTCAGCCAGTAAAAGATGACCCCAGATTTGAACTTGCCGGCTGGGCCAGCTGCATTGGTTGTGTAAGAGCCGAAAATGAAGGTGGAGAGGGAGTAGGTTTTATTAATGCAACAGATTTATCTGCATGACTGCTGGCTCCATCCTCACATAGGACCACTGTTGCGGAGCCATTTGAATGCACTTGCGCCACCGTGGATGACGTGGTTGGAAAAGTGCAGGTGCATCTGAAGTGGCTGTTTGCTTGCAGAGGGGAGTGCCCTAAGGGGCGTGCATGAGAGCAAGTCCTAACCTTTGTTGAATACCATTGTATTTCCTGGGGGACTTGCTCATCAACCCTAGTCATACCAAACTGCCCGTTATCAGCAGCAGGGGAGGCTCGTACCTCTGGGCATGAGCCAGTGTGTGGGGTCAGTGGGTGGCCGTTGGCCTTGAGGGTTATATGATGTATTTTGGGCTAGGCTGAAGGCGGCCACTTGACTAATGATGATAGGCTCCAGTGGAGACGGCAAGCCTGCGATGCTTGAGTTTGCTGCATCAATGGCCGAAACTGGATCCTTGAGAAACAGGAACTTGCTGTCAATTTTAGATTGACGCTCAGTGGCTAAAAGCATCTCTTGCAGAGACCTTATGCCTCCTTGATTAGTCTTACCCTGTGTTTCCACCTTATTTTTCGCAGTTAAGATGCTGTCCTGTAAGTGCATCACTGGGGCAATAATGTTGGCAAGATCTTCAAGTATTTCAGCTCCTCTTGCCCGAGCTAGTCTCTTTTTCTGACAAGAGATTGGGGGGCCACTGGTCTTGCCAGAGCACATGTTTAGCTGGATTGATCTGCTACCAGTCCGGGTCAGGGGTCGGGCTCCTATAGGTTCCAGCAACCTCCTGTGAGTCCTAGGCACAAAAATGTACGCCTAAAAGACTCTGCTTATTGTTATGTTGTTATGTTAAATGCTCTGCCAGATGGAGCACCCAATGTCCCTCAAAAAGCCAAATCTCTGGTGATGAATTCGCTGGATAAGCTGGATCACAAGAAGACAAGCAACAACTCTGCAGTCAAAAAAGTATAATACAAGTGCTGGTGGGTCGTAGTAGTCAAAAGAACAAACATAGGATAATTCAGGCAGGCCAGGAGAGAATAAGATGGCACCGAGTGGGCCTCACCGAGGTTCCACAAACCGCACCCAGTCCTAGCTGGGCCACTTCTGTCAAAGAACCCCCTGGGGCACACTCTCAGCAGCAGCCGACTTTGGCTGCTGCGCTTGCTCCCCCCCAAGCTCCACGTCATTGCCGCTACCTTTTTAGGGTCGAGCCTGCGTCGCATGCGCTCGCGCATGCGTATCGCAGCGAGACGCTTTAAGTATTAGAAAAGGGCTCGGAGCCCTGTCGACGTCACGTCAGTGTTTTTCATTGGTTCGTGGGCTTGCCTAATAAAATCTGCTTGCTTTCATTAGTCGAAGGCATGCATACGTCATGCCTTTTCCGGTGGCTAGCCCTCCTCGAGCGCATCGACCAAGTACAGAAAACATGTGAGGCTCGCTGTTTTCTGTCCGGCTCGTGGACTAACTTTTCTCTATTTTCCTAGCGCAATTTCGCTTGGCAGAAGTCGAGCGCTTTACACAGTTAATTGCACTTTTTCGGGTTACCTACATAAATGCACTTTTGCCGATAGGTGAAAAGTCAGGTTAGGAGTTTACAACGCTATCAGCTCTAACATGAGCAAACGCGAGACCCGTTGCATTGCAAATGCTTGTTCCTTTTGTTGACGGACAGATAAACTAACTGTCAGTAAGGCAGGTGTGCAGTGGGCAAGCAGGCTGGCGGGCAGATGTAGCAGGACCCCTTACTCACGTGCTGGTATTCTGGTGTGCGGGGACGCAAGCAGGCAGAGCGGCAGAAATACCTCAGGTAAGTCAGCAGATGGACGGACGAGCAGTGACACGGCTTAACTCAGCTTCTGCTCTGCAGTTGCCGGTTTTCTAGTTAGCAGCGACTGCTTGGGAGAGGCATGAGTGGCAGATGCCACAGTAACTCGGGACACAGGGCACGGGGGCTCAGTCACAGTCTTCCCCTTGAGTGTTTACTTCAAACATGGGCCGGAGTACATTTGCACCTGTTTGGCACATTTAGGGCTTTGGTAACTTTAGAGGTCTAGTTTTCGAATAGCAATGGACTTTCTCTCTTTTGTGGTTGTGCATTTCAATTAGCATGTCTCTCCTTAAACCCCCTCCTTAAATTTCTCTGAACCCCTCCCATTTAGGTGTAAGTACTCTCCTTAGTCCCATTTACTCCCAAAACGTATACTTATATGTGCAGAGATTTCTGCCACTGTGGCGGAGATCTTCATATAGAAAAGATAGGAGAGGTTGAGGTCCTCGTTTGCAGGTTTGCAAACAACATTGTGTGGTATTATTGTAGTACCAGTTTACATACTACAAAATGCAGGTTGTGAATAGGCCCCTCTGATGTTTTCACCACAGCCAGCTTACAAAGGTGGTCCAATTTTGGATACACCAAGCCAGTGGCCTTTCGCATTTCACAATTGTAGAGTTCTAAATCTGAATAGCATTTAGTCCTTGTCTTTTGCTTGGATGTGGATTTACATTAAAACACAAGTGTATCTGTGGCAGGCTGAACGGTAGAAACCAGACTGAAACTGAGTAGTGCGGTAAGTAAGTAAGGCTTTTTATTATTGTTCTTTTTCTTGTCTGTTTTTGTTCAAAATATTACAGGTAACTATAGAGTCTTGAGTTATGGATCTTCTTTTCTTTAAACCTGTCGTTCTCCTTCCTCCCGCCTTCCAGGTCAGTGGCTTCTGGGAAACGCGGGCGGCTCCAGTGGAATACCGGCAAGAGAAATATGAGAACGCCAAGGTAAGTAAATTGGTTATTTTGGGGGTTTCTTTTCAGATAGGAAAAGGGGAAAGGTAAGTAGGGATATAGAGGTAGAGTGTAGAGACACCCGTGCAATGTACTAAATGATTGTGATGTGCTTTACTTGACACACGGTGCTCCCGGGTAAGATGCGATAGTCAGTCTCCTTTCTTAGTTAGGCAGTCTGCCCCCTCCTTTCTTTTCCCCCCCCTATCACGTCTCCCCAGTTCCCTTCCCCTGTGGGTTTTTCCCTCTACGGTCTATCGTCCCTAGCAGGGACCGTACCTTTGTAAGCCACGACCCTCCGGGGTCGTGGCTGGTTTCTGGGTTCCGTGACTCCGGCGCTCCTTCATGTGGGTTCTCCTTCTCCTCTCCTCCGTCTTCGGTTTCTTCCTCTGGACTTGCGACGCGCTGCTCCGTTGTTCCCCGACTCGTCTCCGTCTCTCCTTCGACTCGCTCTCCTCTCCGGTCGCGTACTCCTTCCTTTTCACCGCCGGCGGCCCGGAAGACGTTGAGCGTTTCCCTGGAAACAGTGAAACGCGACCTTGACGCTGAGAGCGTTCCCATGGGAACGCGGATCTGACGTGTTGGGTTTACCCGACACGGAGTTGGTTGACTCTTCTGGTGGTGCGATCAGGGCTGCCCGATCACACACCCCATCCCAAGAACGGTCCTGATCGAGGACCGGAGAAGGGCAGGGAAACCGTGACAAGTAATCCGCAGGGCCCTGTTGCGACCCAGGGACATGGCGGACCTGGAAGGAAAAAGGCTGTAGTTCAAGGAACCAGCGCAAAATCCTAGAGTTGGAATCCTTGTGGGAGGCAAGCCAGGTAAGAGGAGCGTGATCTGTATACAGTATAAAAGGTCTACCCAAAAGGTAATATTGCAGGTTCTCCACTACCCATTTAATGGCCAAACACTCTTTCTCAATGATGGGGTAATGACACTCCCAGGGAAGAAGTTTCCTACTGATAAATACAATTGGGTGATCCCTACCCTCAGAGTCAGGCTGGGCGAGCAACCCCCCCAAGGCCCACATTGGAAGCATCTGTGTACAGATGGAAAGGCTTAGAGAAATCCGGACATTGTAAAACAGGTTCCGATGTAAGAGTGGATCGTAAATGTTCAAAACTAGCCATCTGACCCTTGGTAAAAGGCACTAACTTGTTAGGGTGATGTTTGGATAACAGATCAGTAAGGGGGGCCGCGATAGTGGAATATCCCAGTATAAATCTACGGTAGTAGCCCACCAAACCAAGGAAGGAACGCAGATCTTTCTTTGTTTTTGGGGTTGGGGCGTTTTTAATGGCTTCAACCTTTGTAGTTTGTGGTTGTAGCGTACCATTGCATATCGTATAGCCCAGGTACGATATGTCAGTTTTCCCTAATATACACTTCTTGGGATTAGCTGTCAATCCGGCACCTGCCAGTGTGGTCAAAATTTGGTTGAGATGGTGTAGATGGTCTACCCAGGTGTTGCTAAAAATAACGACATCATCTAGATAAGCAGCAGAGAATGTGTGGAAGGGTTTTAGTAACTTATCCATTAATCTCTGAAAGGTTGCCGGTGCTCCATGGAGCCCAAAGGTTAGCACCGTAAATTGATAAAGACCAGATTGAGTAGAGAAGGCTGTTTTCTCTTTATCTTCGGGGAAAAGGGGAATCTGCCAATAACCTTTAGTGAGGTCCAGCGTAGACAAATATTTAGCTCTACCTAGCTTCTCTAGGACATCATCCACTCGGGGAATAGGATAAGTGTTGAACAAGGAGATCGCATTGAGTTTGCGGAAGTCAATACAAAATCGAACTGATCCGTCGGGTTTTGGAACCAGGACTACTGGAGAGCACCAGGGACTAACCTAAGGCTCAATTACTCATAAGTCTATCATTTTGTTTATTTCTTCTTCTATGATATGTTTCCTGGCCTCGGGAATGCGATAAGGTCGTAGTCGGATAGTTTGTCCTGGAGGTGTTCTGATTTGGTGACAGATCAAGGAAGTTCTTCCGGGTATGTCAGAAAAGACATGCGGATACTGGTTTAACAAGGAGTACAACTGACCCTTCTCTGACATTGTCAGAGAAGCGTTGATACAGGGCATTTTCTCCTGTTGTTGGTTTCCAAAAGGAAACAATTCTATGTCTAATTCTTTGCA
The DNA here is from genome assembly GCF_031143425.1 of Pleurodeles waltl. Classification (NCBI taxonomy): domain Eukaryota; kingdom Metazoa; phylum Chordata; class Amphibia; order Caudata; family Salamandridae; genus Pleurodeles; species Pleurodeles waltl. The sequence goes on from NC_090437.1 coordinate 983,649,099, forward strand.
GGGGGATACAAAACGGCCCATCTCTATTGTGTCGCTACCCTCGTCCACTGGTTCCCATTTCTTGAGGAGATTCACGTGGTAAATTTGTTTTTTTTGGGGGTTGACACTTAGTTCTATGAGATAGGTGACAGGGGAAACTGCTCTAATCACCCTATAGGGCCGTTGCCATCTAGCCAATAATTTCTGTTCAGACGTGGGCCGCATGATCAGGACTTGATCATTCGGAAGAAATGTACGCAATTTATTTCCCTTATCATAATAATGTTTTTGGGTCTCTTGGGCCCTTTCCAGATGCTGTCGTACATTCTCCCACAGTTCTTGTAAGTGTGATTTAAGTTTTTGGACATACTCTAACAATGGTCGTCCTTCCTCTTCCTCCTCTTCCTCCCAGGTTTCAACGGCCATATCCAACAGAGAACGGGGTTGCCTTCCGAACACCAGTTCGAACGGGCTATGTCCCGTTGAAGCCTGTTCGTGGGTTCTAATGGCATAAAGAACTAAGGGCAATTTCTGGTCCCAATCCCTCCCCGTCTCATCGACTATCTTCTTTAACAGTGTTTTAATGGTCCGGTTATAGCGTTCAACTAGTCCGTCTGTCTGGGGATGATAAACTGCAGTTTTTATTTGAGTAATTCCTAGTACCCTACATATCTGTTTCATGAGGTTAGACATGAATGGTGTACCCTGGTCCGTGAGGATCTCTCGGGGAAACCCTGTCCGAGTGAATACCGTTATCATTGCCTGTGCTACTGTTTTAGTCGTCATGCTTGCAAGGGGAAGGGCCTCGGGGTATCTTGTAGCATAGTCTACGATAACCAAGATATAGGTGTGGCCTCTAGATGAGGGGAGTAGGGGTCAGATTAAATCCATTCCCACACTGCTAAACGGAATGTCAATGATGGGAAGGGGTAGGAGAGGTGCTTTTCTGGGTCGACCTGGTTCGGTGAGTTGACATCTAGGGCATTGCAAGCAATATTTCCTAATGTGGGCAAAAACGCCTGGCCAGTAGAACTTCCTGAGGAGATATTCCTCCGTTTTTCCCTGCCGAAATGTCCCCCTCCTGGCTGATTATGTGCTAGGAGGAGTACTTGGTCCCTATGGGTTTCTGGGACAACTAATTGGTGTTTGCGTTCCCCTGTCCGTGTAGTGGTCACCCTATAGAGAAGGTTTCTTAGTACTAGAAAATAGAGACCCACCTCGTCTCTTTCTTCAGTTTTTGCTGTTCTCCAAGCATGAGTGAGTGTAGGGTCCTCTCTCTGATGTTGACGGAAGCTGATGGGTGCTCTACAAGTCTCTGCTATAACTCTTATGGGGTGGTTACTCTCCTTGACCGCCCGAAACTTTACCCTCTCGTCTCTTTTCTCCCGACGGGAAAGTTTCCTGCGGTATGGGGGACACTCAATGGGGCTGCAAAAGAAAGGAGCCTCGTTCCACCATTCGAGGCTCTCCCGCTGGGTCTGGGTACCATTTAAGAGTTGTTGAAAATGCACGTAGTCTGTGCCTATAATACATTCTTCAATCAGTTGGTCCATAACTCCCACGGGAAGAAAGTCTTGGTGTTTACCCCACTCTATCTCTACTGTCCTAAGAGGGTATTGTTCTTTGTCGCCGTGTATACAACAGATGGTAACCCATAGATTGGAGTTCATGTCAACCGGGTCTACAAGATCTTGTCGAATGACGGACTGACTACAGCCTGAATCTATGAGGGCAGAGAGGAGGCGTCCATTGATTTTTATGGTCTGTTTAAATTTGGCGTCCCCCCCTCCTGTACATAGGACTCTGCGTCGGGTTACTCCTATCTCCATAGGCTCAACCCCCTCGGTTTTCCTGGGGCACACTCGAGCGATATGTCCTCATTCTCCACAGTTAAAACATTGAGGTCCCTGCATTGGATGACCCTCCCCTTGTTTACGTGGAAAGGGTTCTTCTAAAGGATATTTCAGGATGGGTTTTGGTGGGGGGGTGAGGGTTTTTGAGTTGGGTCGAGGTTGTAGTGCTCTCACATCGGTGGACCTGTGGTAAGCACAGGCCAAGTCTATGGCCAGGTCTGTATCTACATTTGGATGTTGCCTTATCCAATTTTTAGTGCTGGCGGGTAGGGAATCCAGGTATTGTTCGAGGATGATTGTTTTTATAACATCCTCTCTGCTAGTTCCTATCGGCCCCAACCATTTTAGTGCCAAATCTTTGACCCTAAAGTAAAAGGTTCGGGGGTCCTCACTCTGTCCCCACTTTACTTTTCGGAACTTTACTCTATAGTACTCGGTATCGTGGCCAACCCGTTCCAAAATGCTCCTTTTTATGTCCTTGTAGGAGGTGGTCCCACCTGGATTAGCCGCTTGATAAGCCGTCTGCATAAATCCTGTGAGTAGGGAAGCGATGTATTGTCCCCATCTTTCTTCCGGCCATTGGGCGGAGGAAGCTACCCTTTCAAAGTTGGTATAGAAAGAGTCCGGGTCTTCCCCCTCCTGGTATCTTTGTAGGACCGAACTGGGGACATTAGGGTGAACTTTACTGGAGGCTATTGTCTGTGTTAATTTTTTCATTGCGGTTTCATGTACAAGTTGGTTGTTCGCCAAGATAGTGGCTTGACTTTTTAGGGCGGACTGTAAGGCCTCCCTATCTTCCTTGGCCTCTCGCTGGTGAGCTTCCCACACCAACTGTAAATGGCGCTGGCCTTCTGCCAGTTGTTTGATCATGTCCTCCAGAGTAGGAGTTTCACTCATTGTCTATACCGTTCCTTAGCCTTTGGGAATAAAAGATCCCACTTCTGACACCACTGTGGCAGGTTGAACGGTATAAACCAGACTGAAACTGAGTAGTGCGGTAAGTAAGTAAGGCTTTTTATTATTGTTCTTTTTCTTGTCTGTTTTTGTTCAAAATATTACAGGTAACTATAGAGTCTTGAGTTATGGATCTTCTTTTCTTTAAACCTGTCGTTCTCCTTCCTCCCGCCTTCCAGGTCGGTGGCTTCTGGGAAACGCGGGCGGCTCCAGTGGAATACCGGCAAGAGAAATATGAGAACGCCAAGGTAAGTAAATTGGTTATTTCTGGGGTTTCTTTTCAGATAGGAAAAGGGGAAAGGTAAGTAGGGATATAGAGGTAGAGTGTAGAGACACCCGTGCAATGTACTAAATGATTGTGATGTGCTTTACTTGACACACGGTGCTCCCGGGTAAGATGCGATAGTCAGTCTCCTTTCTTAGTTAGGGAGTCTGCCCCCTCCTTTCTTTCCCCCCCCTCTCACGTCCCCCCAGTTCCCTTCCCCTGTGGGTTTTTCCCTATACGGTCTATCGTCCCTAGAAGGGACCGTACCTTTGTAAGCCACGACCCTCCGGGGTCGTGGCTGGTTTCTGGGTTCCGTGACTCCGGCGCTCCTTCGTGTGGGTTCTCCTTCTCCTCTCCTCCGTCTTCGGTTTCTTACTCCGGACTTGCGACGCGCTGCTCCGTTGTTCCCCGACTCGTCTCCGTCTCTCCTTCGACTCGCTCTCCTCTCCGGTCGCGTACTCCTTCCTTTTCACCGCCCACGGCCCGGAAGACGTTGAGCGTTTCCCTGGAAACAGGGAAACGCGACCTTGACGCTGAGAGTGTTCCCATGGGAACATGGGAACGCGGATCTGACGTGTCGGGTTTACCCGACACAGAGTTGGTTGACTCTTCTGGTGGTGCGATCGGGGCTGCCCGATCACAGTATCTCTCTGTATTTGAAAACCTACACATACATTTCAAACAACCAGTTTTGGGGGTTCAGTATGTATTTCAGCAAATGTAGTGCAAATGAGAATAGATGCTTTCAGCTGAGATGTCATAAATTGTTATTTGGAAAGAGATTCAAATCTATGTTGGCCAATTCACTTGGAAACCAATTTCTTCTGCTAATTTTCATTGGATGGACGAGATCATTGCTCTTCCAACCTAATCCATGGAATGGATCCACTACGCACAGATCCTGCTTCTATTGAGGGCCCTCTATCTTATTAAAATCAATTACGAATCCAACAGCTGCACTGTAAGAAATGAGGCAATGTTAGCTTAACAGGTTTTTGTTTAAGCCAGCAAGGAATAGCCACCATACTTCCTATTGAGCCACCCAAGACCTCTCATTGGAGTTAGTGTAGGACACTGTAGGAGGCTGGCCTGGCTTGTAGTGGGTACCAAAGGTACTTACACCTTGTGCCAGGTCCAGTTATCCCTTATTAGTAGAATAGAGGTGTTTCTAGCAGCTTAGGCTGATAGAAGGTAGCTATGGCAAAGCAGCTTAGCCTGAACTAGGAGACAGGCAAAGCTCCTACTATACCACTTACATCATATGCACAATATCATAAGAAATAACAATACACAGAGTTACTAAAAATAAAGGTACTTTTTTTTATGACAATATGCCACAAGTATCTCAGTGAGTAGCCTCAGTAAGAAGGCAAGTAATATACACAAGTTATATGTGCACAAACCCAAAACAGGTAAGTAAGAGTCAGAAAAGTAATGCAAACAGTGTAGAATTACAATAGGTTGCAATAGGCAAATATAGGTCTAGGGGCAACACAAACCATATACTCCAAAAGTGGAATGCGAATCACGAATGGACCCAAGACCTATGGGAGCTTGTAGAGGGTCGCTGGGACTGTAAGAAAACAGTCAGGGTGTCCAAGATACCCCACCCCAAGACCCTGAAAAGTAGTAGTAAAGTACACCTACTATCCCAAAAGAGCACAATAGTCGTGATAGGGGGATTCTGCAAGAACCACAAACACCAGCAGTGCACTGAAAACGGATTCCTGGACCTGAGGACCTGCAAAGCAAGGGGACCAAGTCCAATAGTCGCCACAGTGTCCATGGGGGGCAGGAGCCCAGGAAACCCCGGATGAAGGTGCAAGGAAGCTGCCTCTGGATGGAAGAAGCTTGGAATTCTGCAAGAACGAAGAGGACTAGGAACTTCTCCTTTGGATGGGAGATGTCCCACGTCGCGATGAAGGTTGCAGAAGTGCTCCCACGCAGAAATACCACAAACAAGCCTTGCTAGCTGCAAGGGTTGCAGTAGATGTTTTTGGGTGCTGCTGAGGACCAGGAAGGACCAGGATGTCGCCCCTTGGAGGAGGAGACAGAGGGGGCACACAGCAACTCAGAGAGCCCTCATAGAAGCAGGCAGCACCCACAGAAGTACCTGAACAGGCATTTGGAAGATTTGTGAACTGGAGTCCATGCAGAGTTACAAAAGAGGGTCCCACGATGTTGGAGGCCAACTCAGCGGGTTGAGCACTGCAGGACGGAGTGCTGGGGACCCAGGCTAGGCTGTGCATGAAGGAAATCCTGGAAGAGTGCACAGAGGCCAGAGCAGCTGCAAATCACGCAGTACACAGGTTTGCAGTCTAGCGTGGGGAGGCAAGGACTTACCTCCACCAAACTTGGACTGAAGGGCCACTGGACTGTGGGAGTCACTTGGGTAGAGTTCCTGTGTTCCAGGGACCACGCTCGTCAGGATGAGAGGGGACCCAGAGGACCAGTGATGCAGTCTTTTGGTGCCTGCATTAGCAGGGGGAAGATTCCGTCGACCCACGGGAGATTTCTTCTGAGCTTCTGGTGCAGGGTGAAGGCAGGCTACCCCCAGAGCATGCACTACCAGGAAACAGTCAAGAAAGCCAGCAGGATGAGGCGCTACAATGTTGCTGGTAGTCGTCTTGCTACTTTGTTGCGGTTTTGCAGGCGTACTGGAGCAGTCAGCTGTCGATCCTTGGTAGAAGTCAAAGAGGGAGATGCAGAGGAACTCTGGTGAGCTCTTGCATTCGTTATCTGAAGAATTCCCCAAAGCAGAGACCCTAAATAGCCAGAAAAGGAGGTTTGGCTACCACGAAAGGAGGATTGGCTACCAAGGAAGGTAAGAGCCTATCAGAGGGGGTCTCTGATGTCACCTGCTGGCACTGGCCACTCAGAGCAGTCCAGTGTGCCCCCAACACCTCTGTTTCCAAGATGGCAGAGGTCTGGGACACACTGGAGGAGCTCTGGGCACCTCCCTTGGGAGGTACTGGTCAGGGGAGTGGTCACTCCCCTTTCCTTTGTCCAGTTTTGCGCCAGAGCAGGGCTGGGGCGTCCCTGAACCGGTGTAGACTGGCTTATGCAGAGATGGGCACCATCTGTGCCCATCAAAGCATTTCCAGAGGCTGGGGGAGGCTACTCCTCCCCAGCCCTTCACACCTATTTCCAAAGGGAGAGGGTGTAACACCCTCTCTCAGAGGAAATCCTTTGTTCTGTCTTCCTGGGCCAGGGCTGCCTGGACCCCAGGAGGACAGAAACCTGTCTGAGGGGTTGGCAGCAGCAGCAGCTGCAGTGGAAACCCCGGAAAGGCAGTTTTGCAGTACCCAGGTTCTGTGCTAGAGACCCGGGGGATCATGGAATTGTCCCCCCAATACCAGAATGGTATTGGGGTGACAATTGCATGATCTTAGACATGTTACATGGCCATGTTCGGAGTTACCATTGTGACGCTATACATAGGTAGTGACCTATGTATAGTGCACACGTGTAATGGTGTCCCCGCACTCACAAAGTCTGGGGAATTTGCCCTGAATGATGTGGGGGCACCTTGGCTAGTGCCAGGGTGCCCACACACTAAGTAACTTGGCACCCAACCTTCACCAGGTGAAGGTTAGACATATAGGTGACTTATAAGTTACTTATGTGCAGTGTAAAATGGCTGTGAAATAATGTGGACGTTATTTCACGCAGGCTGCAGTGGCAGGCATGTGTAAGGATTGTCTGAGCTCCCTATGGGTGGCAAAAGAAATGCTGCAGCCCATAGGGATCTCCTGGAACCCCAATACCCTGGGTACCTCAGTACCATATACAAGGGAATTATATGGACGTACCAGTGTGCCAATGAGAATTGGTAAATGTAGTCACTAGCCTGCAGTGACAAATTTAGAAAGCAGAGAGAGCATAAACACTGAGGTTCTGGTTAGCAGAGCCTCAGTGATACAGTTAGGCACCACACAGGGAACACATATAGGGCACGTACTATGGGCACTGGGGTCCTGCCTGGCAGGATCCCAGTGAAACAAGGGCTAAAACAACATACATACAGTGAAATATGGGGGTAACATGCCAGGCAAGATGGTACTTTCCTACACAACCCCCCCAAACGAAGGACAATAAGACTAGCCATGACCTGATGAGTCTTCATTGTCTAAGTGGAAATATCTGGAGAGTCCATCTGCATTGGAGTGGGTACTCCCAGGTCTATGTTCCACTGTATAGTCCATTCCCTGTAGAGATATGGACCACCTCAACAATTTAGGGTTTTCACCTTTCATTTGTTTTAGCCAAAGTAGAGGTTTGTGGTCTGTCTGAACAATAAAGTGAGTGCCAAACAGGTATGGCCTCAACTTTTTCAGTTCCCAGACTACAGCAAAGGCCTCCCTCTCTATGGCAGACCAACACTTTTCTCTAGGGGTCAACCTTCTGCTGATAAAAGCAACTGGTTGATCCTGGCCCTAAGAATTCAGTTGTGATAAGACTGCCCCTACCCCTAATTCAGATGCATCAGTTTGAACAATTAATTTCTTGGAGTAAATGGGGTTTTTAGGACAGGTACAGAGCACATGGCCTGTTTGAGATCCTCAAAAGCTTTCTGACAGCTAGCTGTCCATAACACCTTTTTAGGCATTTTCCTACTTGTGAGATCATTAAGAGGGGCTGCTATGGAGCCATAATTTTTTAATGAATCTCCTGTAGTACCCTGTGAGGCCTAAAAAGGCTCTCACCTGGGTCTGAGTTGTAGGGGGAACCCAATCCATGATTGTCTGGATTTTCCCCTGTCGTGGTGCAATCTGTTCTCCACCTACCAGGTGGCCCAGATAAACCACTTTCCCCTGCCCTATCTGGCACTTTGAGGCCTTGATAGTGAGGCCTGCCTTTTGCAGGGCCTCCAAAACTTTCCAAAGGTGGACCAGGTGCTCATCCCAGGTTGAGCTAAAGACAGCAATATCATCAAGATATGCTGCATTGAAAGCCTCCAACCCTTGCAGGACTGTGTTCACCAACCTCTAAAAAGTGGCAGGTGCATTTTTCAAACCAAAGGGCATCACTGTAAATTGGTAGTGCCCTCCTATAGTAGAAAATGCAGTCTTTGGTTTAGCATCTTCTGCCAATCTGGTCTGCCAATACCCTGCAGTTAGATCAAAAGTGCTAAGATACTTGGCAGAAGCCAGTGTATCAATGAGCTCATCTGCCCTGGGTATAGGGTGAGTATCAGTTTTTGTTACCTGATTGAGACCTCTGTAGTCTACACAAAACCTCATCTCCCTCTTTCCATCTTTGGTGTGAGGTTTTGGTACAAGCACCACTGGGCTAGCCCATGGGCTTTCAGAAGGTTCAATCACCCCCAAGTCCAACATTTTCTGCACCTCTTGTTTAATGCAGTCTCTGACATGGTCAGGCTGCCTATACATTTTACTTTTGACAGGCAGGCTGTCTCCAGTGTCAATTGTGTGTTCACACCAGGATGTTGTACCTGGGACAATTGAAAAGAGGTCTGTAAATGGGCCTAGGAGTTTGATGCAGTTGTCTTTCTGTTCTGCAGACAGACAATCTGCTAAAACTACTCCCTCCACTAAGGCATCTGCTTCAGTGGTGGAAAAGAGATCAGGGAGAGGGTCACTCTCTTCTTCCTGTCCCTCATCTGTTGCCATGAGCAGGGTGGGATCAGCCCTGTCATAGTAGGGTTTCAGGCGGTTGACAAGAATCACCCTAAAGGGACTCCTGGCAGTGCCCAGGTCTACCAAATAGGTAACCTCACCCTTTTTCTCAACAATTAGATGGGGTCCACTCCATTTGTCTTGGAGTGCTCTTGGGGCCACAGGCTCCAATACTCACACCTTCTGTCCTGGTTGGTACTGGATCAGAACAGCCTTCTGGTCATGCCATTGCTCTTGCAGCTCCTGGCTGGCCTGAAGGTTTTTACTGGCCTTTTTCATGTACTCAGCCATTCTGGATCTTAGGCCAAATACATAATCCACTATGTCCTGTTTAGGAGCGTTTAAGGTTGTTCTCAACCCTCCTTCACAAGAGTGAGTGGACCTCTTACAGGGTGCCCAAAGAGGAGTTCAAAGGGGCTGAAGCCCACTCCTTTTGGGGGTACCTCGTTGTAAGCAAAAAGGAGGCAAGGTAACAGGACATCCCATCTCCTCCTGAGTTTTTCAGGGAGTCCCATTATCATACCTTTGAGAGTTTTATTAAACCTCTCTACCAGTCCATTAGTCTGTGGGTGGTAAGGGGTGGTGAACTTGTAGGTCACACCACATTCCTTCCACATTGCTTTCAAGTATGCAGACATGAAGTTGCTACCTCTGTCTGATACTACCTCTTTAGGAAAGACCTGTAGTGGTCCTTAAAGGTATGGCTTCAGGATATCTTGTGGCATGGTCCACAACTACCAAGATAAATCTATTGCCTGAAGCAGTAGGAGGGTCAAGGGGGCCAACTATGTCAACCCCTACCCTTTCAAAGGGCACCCCAACCACTGGAAGTGGAATTAGAGGGGCCTTTGGAGTGCCACCAGTCTTGCCACTGGCTTGGCAGGTCACACAAGACTTGCAAAAATCTTTGGTGTCCTCTGACATACGAGGCCAGTGAAACAAGGGGGCAAGTCTTTCCCAAGTTTTTATCTGGCCCAAATGCCCAGCCAAAGGAATGTCATGTGCAAGAGTGAGAAGAAACTCTCTGTACTGTAGGGGGATGACCAATCTCCTGGCTGCTCCAGGTTTTGGGCCCCTTGCCTCTGTGTACAAGAGGTTCTCTTCCCAGTATACTCTATGACTGTCACTGACATCCCCATTTTGCTGTTTGACAGCTTGCTGTCTGAGACCCTCCAATGTGGGACAGGTTTGCTGTGCAACACTCAGCTCTTCCCTGGCAGGCCCCCCTCCACCCAAAAGCTCAGCAGTGTCTGCTGCCAGCTCTTCTGGTGTAGGTTCTGCACAAGGAGGAAATTCCTCTTCCTCAGAAGGAGAATCATCTGTAGAGGGAGGGATAGTGGGTAGGGATTGACCCTTGCTACCCCTAACTTTAGGGAGCACTTGGTCCATTGTTCCAGGATCCAAGTTACCCTGTCCTTTTTGCTTTTTGGCTTGAGCCCTGGTTAACGCAAAAATATGCCCAGGAATGCCCAGCATTGCTGCATGAGCCTCCAACTCCACTTCTGCCCAAGCTGATGTCTCTAAATAATTCCCTAGTAGGCAGCCTACACGTAAATCTGAGGCAACCACAACTTTCTTTGGACCAGTAACCCCCCCAGTTGAGAATCATAACAGCCATGGGATGGCTAAGAGTGTTGTTATGAGCGTCTGTCACTTGGTACTGCTGACCAAGTAGGTGTTGTTCAGGGTGGACCAGTTTTTCTATCACCATAGTTACACTGGCTCCTGTGTCCCTGTAGGCCTGAACCTCTACACCATTTATTAGGAGATGTTGCTTGTACTTATCCATATTAAGGGGACAAGCAACCAAGGTGGCCAAATCAATGGCGCCCTCAGAGACTAAAATAGCCTCTGTGGTCTCCCTAACAAGACCAACCCCAACTACATTGCCAATAGTGAGCCCAGCTACACCCTTGGATTGGCTATTAGTAGTAGATTTCCCACCACCACTGCTATTACTAGGGGCACTAGAATTTGTAGCAGGGGTTGTGGTGGTGGGAGGTTTGGTGTTTTTCTTTGGACAACTGGAATCAGTTGCACAATGGCCTTTGACTTTACACAAATAACACCAAGGCTTTTTAGGTTGATTATTTGAAGAGGATTTGGACCCACCACCCCCAGAGGATTTTTGTGGGCCTGATGAAGACTCAGAATGTTTACTTTTGTCTCCACCCTTGTCAGAAGACTTACCATCCTTCTTCTTGCCATCCTTGTCACCCCCTGTATGAACTTTTCTGTTCACCCTTGTTCTGACCCACTTGTCTGCCTTCTTTCCCAATTCTTGGGAAGAGGTCAGATCCGAGTCCACTAGGTATTGGTGCAACAAGTCAGACCCACAGTTGCTCAGAATATGCTCTCTCAGAATAAGATTATACAGGCTTCCATAGTCAGATACCTTACTGCCATGTAACCACCCTTCCAAGGCCTTCACTGAACAGTCCACAAAATCTGTCCAGTCTTGAGAAGACTCTTTTCTGGTGTCTCTGAACTTAATCCTGTATTGTTCAGTGGTTAAGCCAAATCCATCCAAGAGTGCATCTTTCAATACTGTGTAGTTGTTGGCTTCACTTTCTCTAACAGTAAGGAGCCTATCCCTACCCTTTCCAGCGAAAGATAGCCACAAAATAGCAGCCCACTGCCTTTGAGGGACCAACTGTACCATACAGGCCCTCTCAAGTGCAGCAAACCACTTGTTGATGTCATCCCCCTCCTTGTAAGGGGGGACTAGCGTGTTCAGATTCCTGGAATCTTGCTCTCTAACAGGATTACTATCAAGAATACTGCTGCTGCCACCATGGGGAACTAACCCCAACCTCTGTCTTTCCTTCTCAATGTCTAGGGATTCCCTATCTAAGGCCAGCTGTTGCTGTTTAAGCTTCAGTCTGGTCTCTTCAACCCTCAACTTTTTGAGTTCCTTTTCTAACAAGTTATCCTCAGGGTGGGTGGGTTGGGAATGCTTTGACACAGATGACAAATTGGAAACTTCAGAGGGGGACCTGTCCATAACTGTCTGGGCCCTGGTAACCTGCCCTCTAGGGATAAATGATGCCCTACTGTTATGGGAACCCTTATCACTACCAGCATCACTAGGTGCCTTGCTAGGGGGCAGGCCCTCATAAGAACCCTCCCCACCCTTCTCAGGGAACTCTCCTGATTCAGACTGGGAAGCTTCCACATTTTCTAACCTCTAATTTGATGGGCCAGACTGGTTCTGGTCATCCACAACAAGCATGTTAAAAAGAAACTCTTTTGTAGGGTTCTTTCCTATAACTAAACCTCTATCTAGGCATAGACTCCTTAAACTTTTGTAGTTCAAAATGTCATAAGTAGCATTGACAGTTTTGAGAGTGGAATCTACAACAGACATGGTAGTGAAAAGGTTTAGGGATAGGGAGAAGAGAGAAAAAGTTTTAGAACTTTTGAAAGTACAGAGAAAAAACTTTTTCTAACTTTTAGAAAACTGTTAGAAGTTTTAAGAAACTTTTCAGAACTTTGCAAAAAGTTTTAGGATAGAAAAGCAAACTTTTTGGGTTAAGTGTACATACACTGAACTGTTTGGTATATGATTCTCTTATGAAAAGTACAAAATTACAAAGTGGTAAAGCAGTTACAAGTACTTATCCCACCGCTGCACAACCAATGTAGGAGGCTGGCCTGGCTTGTAGTTGGTACCAAAGGTACTTACACCTTGTGCCAGGTCCAGTTATTCCTTATAAGTAGAATAGAGGTGTTTCTAGCAGCTTAGGCTGATAGAAGGTAGCTATGGCAAAGCAGTTTAGGCTGAACTAGGAGACATGCAAAGCTCCTACTATACCACTTATATCATATGCACAATATCATAAGAAAACACAATACACAGAGTTACTAAAAATAAAGGTACTTTATTTTTATGACAATATGCCACAACTATCTCAGTGAGTACCCTCAGTAAGAAGGTAAGTAATATACACAAGTTATATGTACACAAACCCAAAACAGGTAAGTAAGAGTCAGAAAATGTAATGCAAACAGTGTAGAATTTCAATAGGTTGCAAAAGGCAAACATAGGTCTAGGGGCAATGCAAACCATATACTCCAAAAGTGGAATGCGAATCACGAATGGACCCCAGACCTATGGAGCTTGTAGAGGGTCGCTGGGACTGTAAGAAAACAGTCAGGGTGTCCAAGATACCCCACCCCAAGACCCTGAAAAGTAGGAGTAAAGTACACCTACTACCCCAAAAGAGCACAATAGTCGTGATAGGGGGATTCTGCAAGAACCACAAACACCAGCAGTGCACTGAAAATGGATTCCTGGACCTGAGGACCTGCAAAGCAAGGGGACCAAGTCTAATTGTCGCGACAGTGTCCAGGGGGGCCAGGAGCCCAGGAAACCCTGGATGAAGGTGCAAGGAGGCTGCCTCTGGATGGAAGAAGCTTGGATTTCTGCAAGAACGAAGAGGACTAGGAACTTCTCCTTTGGATGGAAGATGTCCCACGTTGCGATGAAGGTTGCAGAAGTATTCCCACGCAGAAATACTACAAACAAGCCTTGCTAGCTGCAAGGGTTGGGGTAGAGGTTTTTGGTTGCTGCTGAGGACCAGGAAGGACCAGGATATCACTCTCTGGAGGAGGGGACAGAGGGGGTGCTCAGCAACTCAGAGAGCCCTCACAGAAGCAGGCAGCACCCATAGAAGTACCTGAACAGGCACTTGGAAGATTTGTGAACCGGAGTCCATGCAGAGTTACATAAGAGGGTCCCACGACGTCGGAGGCCAACTCAGCGGGTTGAGCACTGCAGGACGGAGTGCTGGGGACCCAGGCTAGGCTGTGCATGAAGGAAATCCTGGAAGAGTGCACAGAAGCCGGAGCATCTGCAAATCATGCAGTACACAGGTTTGCAGTCTAGCGTGGGGAGGCAAGGATTTACCTTCACCAAACTTGGACTGAAAGGCCACTGGACTGTGGGAGTCACTTGGGTAGAGTTCCTGTGTTCCAGGGACCATGCTTGTCAGGATGAGAGGGGACCCAGAGGACCAGTGATGCAGTCTTTTGGTGCCTGCGTTAGCAGGGGGAAGATTCCGTCGACCCACAGGAGATTTCTTCTGAGCTTCTGGTGCAGGGTGAAGGCAGGTTACCCCCAGAGCATGCACCACCAGGAAACAGTCGTGAAAGCCGGCAGGATGAGGTGCTACAATGTTGCTGGTAGTCGTCTTGCTACTTTGTTGCGGTTTTGCAGGCATCCTGGAGCAGTCAGCAGTCGATCCTTGGTAGAAGTCGCAGAGGGAGATGCAGAGGAACTCTGGTGAGCTCTTGCATTCGTTATCTGAAGAATTCCCCAAAGCAGAGACCCTAAATAGCCAGAAAAGGAGGTTTGGCTACCAAGAAAGGAGGATTGGCTACCAAGGAAGGTAAGAGCCTATCAGAGGGGGTCTCTGACGTCACCTGCTGGCACTGGCCACTCAGAGCAGTCCAGTGTGCCCCCAACACCTCTGTTTCCAAGATGGCAAAGGTCTGGGACACACTGGAGGAGCTCTGGGCACCTCCCCTGGGAGGTACTGGTCAGGGGAGTGGTCACTCCCCTTTCCTTTGTCCAGTTTCACGCCAGAGCAGGGCTGGGGGATCCCTGAACCGGTGTAGACTGGCTTATGCAGAGATGGGCACCATCTGTGCCCATCAAAGCATTTCTAGAGGCTGAGGGAGGCTACTCCTCCCCAGCCCTTCACACCTATTTCCAAAGGGAGAGGGTGTAACACCCTCTCTCAGAGGAAATCCTTTGTTCTGCCTTCCTGGGCCTGGGCTGCCTGGACTCCAGGAGGGTAGAAACCTGTCTGAGGGGTTGGCAGCAGCAGCAGCTGCAGTGGAAACCCCAGAAAGGCAGTTTTGGCAGTACCCGGCTTCTGTGCTAGAGACCCGGGGGATCATGGAATTGTTCCCCCAATACCAGAATGGTATTGGGGTGACAATTTCATGATCTTATACATGTTACATGGCCATGTTCGGAGTTACCATTGTGACGCTATACATAGATAGTGACCTATGTATAGTGCACGCATGTAATGGTGTCCCCGCACTCACAAAGTCCGCGGAATTTGCCCTGAACAATGTGGGGGCACCTTGGCTAGTGCCAGGGTGCCCACACACTAAGTAACTTGGCACCCAACCTTCACCAGGTGAAGGTTAGACATATAGGTGACTTATAAGTTACTTATGTGCAGTCTAAAATGGCTGTGAAATAAAGTGGACGTTATTTCACGCAGGCTGCAGTGGCAGGCCTGTGTAAGGATTGTCTGAGCTCCCTATGGGTGGCAAAAGAAATGTTGCAGCCCATAGGGATCTCCTGGAACCCCAATACCCTGGGTATCTCAGTACAATATACAAGGGAATTATATGGGTGTACCAGTGTGCCAATGAGAATTGGTAAATTTAGTCACTAGCCTGCAGTGACAAATTTAGAAAGCAGAGAGAGCATAAACACTGAGGTTCTGGTTAGCAGACCCTCAGTGATACAGTTAGGCACCACACAGGGAACACATACAGGGCACATACTATGAGCACTGGGGTCCTGCCTGGCAGGATCCCAGTGACACAAGGGCTAAAACAACATACATACAGTGAAATATGAGGGTAACATGCAAGCCAAGATGGTACTTTCCTACAGACACTTTTTTGCTTCAGCCATAGGGTACCAAAAAAAGATAGTTAGCATCTCCTGGCTAGCTTTTAGTGATTTGTTCAAACTGCTTCTAATGTCCTGATCCAATCTTGTGAGGCAGCTGACCATTCTATTATCAGTTTCCGCAACCACACTTTTTCCTTTAAATAATGAGTGCAGAGCATTCAGCCTTTAAAATATTCATCACCACTTTGTCCAGGGGTTTCCTAATCCATGGTTTTCAAAATCAAACCACAGCCTCCCTAACTAGAATTTGTTTTGTTTTGTTTTTCATGTTTCTTAAGGTAGATATGTTTACCTCCCTGGTGCAATCTATCCATCAATAATCGTACTATGCAACATCAATGCCAAGTTAATTAAAAATGTCCTCATAGGTTTTGTCAGTTTCATCTTCCTCAAAAAATAAATATCAAGTATGATAATATGTTCTCCACCCTACCTCCACCTATAAACTGTGAGGAGTAGAGTGTGGTTTAATTGCCCAAATAATAGTGCTCAAATCCAATGTATGCATACTCTGTCAGACAAAACGTTGACATTTATTTATTTCAGTCTTCTTGTGCCAAATATAGATGCCCTTTTTACCACAGAGATTTTATGCATATGTTTTGTTTTTTGGAAAACAGTGCCCTCGCTCACAACAGCCACAGTCTGCTTTTCTGCTTCTATATTACTTTGTTGTTCACTTTAATCAAAGATCAAAATTGCTTAATCTCAATAGTAATTTCAACCCATCAGAGACAGAAAACATAGTGTAAAATTTAATTAAATGCATCTCCAGCCAAAATGTTGATAGCCCTGCCTTGAATAGTCTGAGAACAAAAAATCAAATTGCTATATCACTTGAATTTACAGTTTTGTACATAGAATAGCAGTGTGTATTTGATGAGCATCTATTGTCATTGTTTAGGTGTTATGTTTTCATTAATTATTGTAGTCAGCTGTTGTTCTTTGTTTATGCCTCTTCCACACCCTAGTTGTATCAAAGTGCTTAATATGATAGGATTTTATCATATTTATATTTGTAATAAAATAATTAGCACTTCTATTTTCTTTTCGTAAATATTTTGCATACCCATTTAATTTTGTCACCAGCAACTGTGGCATTATCAAAATCCACTACAGCTGTATTCACTGTGGTTTAAAGACGTTAATATAATTTAAATAGTAGCACAGAAATAAGTATAAAGCATTCTATCTACAATTCATAATTGCACATCTCATAAAATATAATTTATACATGCATGCACTTTAATAAGGAATACATCGACGGCGTATCTAAGAAAAGTGTATTTCTAATCACAGGCATGCTAGGCTTAACATATCCTGTTTGGAGACATATAACACAATTTTATATATGAATTTATGTATTTTGCTGTTTTATATAGCATGCACAAAACCTGAATGAGTAACAAAAGATTTCACATGACAACAGCTACAATACATGAGCAATTAAAGACTTACAATATGTAATGTACAGAGGACAAGTTAAAAAACTGAGAGTTACTATTAACAAAAAATATAATTCACGTAGAAAATTCACATGATATCAATTAAACCATTCTATGGTGGCCATCAACTTAGAGTCTCTCATGTTGTTACTACCAGTCTTGTTGAATTTGATAGACTTTGGTCACAAGGTTACAGTGAATTTTTTTTTGGACTCCATCAGAACATATACCTAGATTTACAGCAACTTTTACTAACACAGATTATTAGCTGTTAGTTAGTCTTCAGTGTGACGGTGCTTCCTAACTGTTTCTCTTCATAAATTGACTTAACCCTGGTGGAAACATGTTGTCATTCTTGAGATATGGAGAGGCCATTAAAGGAAACATTTTCTTCATAAGTGGTTTCTAAACAGAGTAAACAGGGCTGATTGGATGTACATTTTAAAGCCCAAAAAAGTAAACTGGAAAATGTTGCCTCACATGCATGTTTTACTTGACTATAAAAGAAGTGTTTAAAAGCCTTCCCTCAGTTGTTCCTCTTTGGGTGGTGCTTCTAGCACCCCAAATGCGCTCTGTGTAGCTGTTCCCACTCTTCTTGGCTTTTAATCATTCCAATAAACATGTGAAGCCTGTTTGTAAAACAGCTTCTTTGCTGAATGTGGATGGAAGAGGTATGCCTTCAGTGAAAAGCTGTTATGGCACTGGTGGCATTTGAACTCTTGCATTTCGTGAGGCATGCCCCATTCTGGCTTGTTCTTGGTTTAGATTCAAGCTCGCTTTGCGTCCCCGTTGTTGTAGAGGACTGTTTGCTCTAGTCTTTGCAATGGTAAACAGAACACCTTAATGTAAAGTGATTGACAATCTTTTATTCTTCTTACTCTGAACTAAGACTGTCTGGGCTCATTCTCAGAAAAGCTCCCAGGTATATGCAGTCCTGATGAAAGAACTCACCCTAAAACTTCAGAATACATGCGATGGATATTTGCCTATGCTCAGATGTGAATTTAGATCCTTGTGTGAATTCTTCTGAGTCCAGGTGTGGCGTATGGGTTTTTAGTCAGTGAACTAATTAAATTGAGTGCAGAAATGAAGGAGTATTACTGTGATTAAGCATATTTACGAACTGAAAGCAAATCATGGCACTGAACACCAATAACCAGTCTTAAAATTTTATCTGAATAAATTACCAACTGATAGCATGGTATTGGACAGCAGTAATCACTCCTAAAATGTAACTGAATTCATTTGAAATGTTCTGCTTAGCAGTTCAGTAAAAGACCAGAGGGGTCCTCATGCAGGGATTTAGATCCAGTACACATTATTTGTAACTGGTCAACTGTCATTTACACAAGTGGATGTGCATGGCATGGGCCACCCTCTCCCAATTTAACTCACATTGAAATATTGAGATAGTTAAGTACCTGTATCTGTTTCTGTGAAATCCTAGCCGAGCCAAATTATTATCCAATAATGTGTTCCGATGCTAGATGCGCTTCTGGGAAATCGTCATAATACATTGGTTGCTTTACCTGGGCCTTTGATCACGTCCTTGCAGACCCGTCAGCTAGCAACATGCACTGACGGTGACATAGAGCTAGCAGCCCACAGCATCTGGAACCTCATTTACGAGGCCCTAGGGGCAAATTTCGCCATCGGAGCATCATTTTTTTGATGCTCCGGTGGCACAGCATGCCAGCCCATATTTATAAGGCCATGCAAAGCCACTTTGCTTGGCTTTTCATGACCTTGTAAATATGGACCCCTTTCACGCATAACACTGCGTGAAAGGGACCTTCCATGGGTGTTGCTTAGGGTGGTCCCCTACAATACCCATGGAACCCGAAGGAATCTGATGCATTCCCAGATTCACAAGTCTAGGAATGTGTCTGATTCCTACTCTACCTCAGGGGTGGTGTCTGAATGACGCAACAGGGAGAAATATACACAGAAAGAGGAAAACACCTCTTGTGATTGTTTTTGTGCAGGAAGGTATCCCCACAATGCAGGCACACTTGCACCATGGTGCAAGGGTGTCTGCGTTGGTGCTAGGCAGCAATTTGTGCACCCACGCAGGGGGAGAGGACAGAAATGTGCTGTTTCTTGTAGGTAGGGCTCATTTGTGCCCTTTCCCAGTCGCCGAAGCAAAGTACTTGTTAAATGAGGCCCTAAGAGTCTAGTTCCATACTTAAAACGGGAGAGTGAAATTACAAGTTCCATGATGCTTTGCGCTCTTGTTGCGAAATTAAGACTGGCTGACGGTCACCCCGTGGAGCTCCCTTCAGCCAATTAGTGTTCCTCGTTGGTATCTTTTTGAATGCAAGTATAATGAAACGCCACAGAATAACTAAACCTTCGCTAATAGAGCTAATGTCCTTCTACAATAGATAGCCATTAGCGGGTGTCATCTGTCGCGTTCCTTTCTCGCCTTCTCCTGTATTAAAGATAAGACGACCCTGGGGTCGAATCGATAGATCACCCGTTTCAATACTGCCTCGTGGTCACCTACAGAAACGCTGGCGCTAGCAATTAACTAAAAGCCCCACGTGCTACTCCCTTTAGGGCTGCACTAAAAATAAACATTTCAAACCTTATCGTGCTTGGCCTGGCATATGACAGCTTGAGACAGAGCAGAGCATACGAGTCAAAGATAATAATCTTTGCTTTGAGAGATTTAATTTACCTCAGCGCTGAGCAGAAGCGACGTACGTGGTGAATACCAAGCAGCGCATGAGGTAATGCCGGGCGCTGAAACCCTGCTGCGCACCAAGGCCCGGTGCCTGATTCCGATGCTGTCTGGTGGCACTGGAAATAAAATGCAATGGAATTATTTTGCAGAACAGAGCCCAAGCCTTTTGCTTAGTTTCAGGAGTATTTTTAATGAAACCTTTCATTTAATTATGGTTCATACCCATCTATTTTATCACTGGAAATGGTTACATAAATCCAAAATCTATTAAAATGTAAAGTGCTTTGAAACAGTTTTGGGGGTTTCCCAGCCCAATATAAATTCAATAAGCAAAAAAATGGAATCGCTCACATCCGCTCCTCCCCCACATTACCTTCCATGTGCCCCCTTCTCCTCCTTGTCATTGCTAATGGGCTGAAAGTCGGAACCAGGAATTTTCCCAACAATGTTTTGTATATAACTCTCCCACCTCGACGGGATAAGGAAAAGAGATTATCAGCATCCCCTGCGTTTTCTTAGAATTCATGTTTCTAAATAAAACAAGGATGTTTCTGGGATGGGCTTGAGGCAGAAGGTGGTTGTGTGGGGCAGGGAGGAGGGTGGTGGAAATTATACCTGAATACTTATCACCATTCGAGAACAGAGAAAGGAGAACTTAAAAAAAGAGTCAGAGGAATTATTTTCCCCTTTAACATGCATAGAAGTGGAGGCTTTTTTTAGCTGGAGAATGCTAAAATAATGTAATTTGAAAGTCGAGAGCATCCCGCTTGCATTGGGAGTGGTGACTCATATGTACCTGTTAAGCATTGGGCACCAGTGGCCACCATTAGCCCAAGAGACTGAGACTGGAATGAGGAAGATGCTTCCTTGATGTGCGCGGTGGCGCAGCTCTGCTTCTGCGGGTTAGTTCCCTGGATGTCAGAGCGAGTTACGCAGAGGCCAATGATTGCACTTCTAGGCATGCATGGGACCTTCGGCACCCAGGTGAAGCTGTAACTAAGCTGGGAGTCGAGCATTACAGTAGGACATGCGAACATTCTGGAGTGGACAGCTACAGGCTTTAGACCTGAGCATCAAGCTAACCCAGATTGACACCGGCCGTGCTACAGAAACCTTTGAATCCCTATAAACACGTGTAACCTGTAATCATGAACATTTTAGACTTCTGAACTCAAATAAAAAATAAAAAAGAGACAGCTACATAGTAGTTGGTTCTAGGTAGTGTTCTGTGTAGTATACTGAGAAGGTATCGTGGAAGAAGTTCACAGTGCCGATGTCCACTAAGACCAATGCAGCCCTGCATTCACCCTCCAAGCTGCTGTGAATGATTGAAAGCTGTTACCTCACCGTGTGGCTACCTGTATGGCTGATGTCTGTGCCTTACTTGTTCAGGCTTCTGCGCCTACTGTCGTCATTTAAGGGGTCTCTCAACAGACTCGGTAGAGAACCTTGGCCATGTGGGTCTCTCAGCCAGTGCTCTCTTTTTCTGTTTGTCCAGGGTGGGTCAGAAGTCCTGGAGGATGGTGACACTGTGACCCAGATGGGCCTCATGCTGCTGTTGCTATCCTGGCTTTCTGCTCTGTTGGGGCATCATGGGGCTCTAAAACATGGCAGACTGGTGGGTGAGAATGTAGAGAGAGCCTGGACACCATATGTGAGGTGGCCTGGCTTCTGCTCCTACTGTAATTTAGTTGCTGAGGATCTCAGCACAAAGAAGTACGCCTGGGTCTCAGGGTTGCAGTCTGACCCTAATTCCAGTAGTGTGTGGCAGACTCATGGGTACTGCTGTCGGCTTTTGTGGCCAGGCTAGGTGTATGCCAACTGGACAGACTGTATCTAGCTCTTGTGAATGGTCCTGGTGAGGACCCTGGGCCTGGTGTAGCCGCTGTAATGATGGCACCAGGGACCCATGAAACACTGGAAGTCATAGTCTGGGCTGCTCTGTCCTCATCTTTGCTATGCCCTCCTACACTTGGAGCAATTACTTCTCCTTTGTACTTCAGAAGAACATTGCAAACCAGCAGCAGTAGACTGGTAGGACGCAGGCAGCCACAGCCTTTTGTTGAAACCAGTAGAAAACCAACAAGGTGATGGATGGCATGCTTGAATTAATCTCAGCCACTGGCAATCACTCGGGACTGCATCCAAGTCTATCATTTTTTTGCCCACCATGCCACCCCAGTTTAGACCCAGTCATATGCAAATCAGTCTTGACCCTGCTCCCCATGGGAACCGTCCAGTCTGAATTGCCAGGCCAAGTCCTTCCTGGACCAGAAACAAGCATCCTGGGACCGGTTTTGGGGTATCACCCTTAATCAGCCAGACTAGCTTGAATCCAGTGGGCACTCTGTTCAGAACGTCAACACAATCCTGGCCATAGTAAATAAGGCAGGTTTTGATGGTTCTGCTTAGAAAAATATACATATAAAGAAAGATTTATAACATATTCAAATAGGAATACTCAATTGAGCACATATGTGTCTAATCAAAAAGCCAAAATTCTGCAAGAGGTCAAAACAGTGAAGGAAGATTGACATCATGAGTTGCTCCATAGGACACTATACTGGAATAGATCAATGACATTATAAACATTGAGTTGTGTCACATGCTCTTGTTCCAGTCTCTCCAAAGTGGCTAAGGTGGGGTGGATAGATCAATCAAAACATCAGAAAATCTTAGTACCAAAGCCCTGGTACTGGGAAGTCATTAGCCCATCAAGTGTTGGAATGGAACCTCATCAATGGAATATCATCGTTAAGTCCATGTATGTGGGTCTCAAGTTTATACACCCACCACTGTTCTCTTTCCAATAGTGTTCTGGGTCCATTAAATGTATTTTTAAGTGTATCCAGAAGTACCCACCACATATCATTGGGAGTGTGATGATTGTCGAAAAAATGGACACTAAGCTTAGTAGTTGCTCGTCCACATCTGATGTTACTACGGTGTTCGTTAATCCTCACCCTTAGTGGTCTTGTCTTCATGCCTATATAATGCAAATTGCAAGGGAAAGTAATCATATAGATGCAATTACGGGTGTTACAATTAGTGTGTTTTAAAAGGCGCTATTTGCCAATGGGTTCCAAGTAAAGTGAATCTACCCGTTTAGTCAGTGGACATACAGTGCCCACAAGGAAAATGACCTAGTACTGGTGGAAGTTGCCACAATGTTGCTTGGCTGGACTGCGAATGGGCTATCCTAGGTCGAGTGTGCACAACCAAGTCCTTTATATTTTGTGTCCTCTTGAAAGCAAATAAAGGTTTAGGTATGGTCACTTTGCCACCTCTAAGTATAGACCATCGCTTGTTTATAAGCTTTTTCACAGTAATGGACAGGGGAGTGTATGTGGAAACACACGCCAATCGAGACTGAATTCTTGGGTTCAATTATCAGTAGTGCCTCTGGATGGTTGTTGCATGCCCGTTTACAGGCTATGTTGATTATCTGTTGTGGATAGTGTCTCTCTTGCAACTTTTGTGAGAGGTCATCAGCTTGTCGTTCAAAACTAGCAACATTACTGCAGTTACGACGGAGCCGTAAAAATTTACCATATGGGAAATGATTCTGTAATGCCTGGGGATGGTGGCTGTCATAAAGCAGAAGACTATTATGATCTGTAGTCTTCCGATATGTGCAGGTCTCTAATTAACCCTGATTGATCGTGATCATGAGGTCTAAAAATGAAATGCCCTTGGTGGAAACAGTAGATGTGAATTTCAAAACCATATCAAACCCGTTAATCCAGGCCGTAAAGCAATCAACCTCCTGTGTAGGGCCATGCCAGATGATCAAGATGTCATCGATATAGCGACACCATCATTTGATGTTATCAATAAATGGATTGGAGTTATTGAGTATGAATCGTTGTTCAAAATCAAACATATACAGATATGTTGACCTATAGTTGTGGTTGAAGGAACACTTTTTTCAACCCCCCCTTCTTTTGTTGGTAGAGTGATGGAACATTGTCCCCTTTTCTCTCCCTGATGTTTTTAACCTTGACCAAGAAGCCTTACAATCAATAAAATATATAGGTTTTGTAGGTTCTCGAGCCAATTTTAAGTTTTCTCTCTCCAGCTCCTCTTATTATGTAGGTTCAAATTGATCCCTACATCTTTTCAGCCTGGCATGTACTTTGAGTTAAGATCTCCGGCAAAGAGCCCCCCTGTGTGGTCCGCCAGACATTGCAGCGCCAGTCGGACGAGGAGCAAGCCCTATGACGAAGCATGACATCCAATGGATGTGTGAGGGCTCTTGTTTCTACTTTTAGGAGTGCCTCATGGATCTCTTTCTTTTCTTTTGGAACAGTGTACTTATCTGGATTGGTTAACACTTATCGTCATGACCACGAAAATCGTGAGGACCATTCCAATAGCTGGATAGTGAAGAGGTGAAGAAAAAAATGCATTGTTGTCTAAATAACAAGAGTCACTCTTATCGGACTGTAATGGTGCTCAGAGTATTGCCCTTGGAAGGGTGAATGACTGAGTTGGCATTGCCAGAATTTAACTTGTCACCTGCACACCATACAGGTATCAGGAGTGACGACTTTTTGGGCTTTCTTTGTGTTATTAACATTTAGAATATTAGGGAGGGGAGTATGTCTTTGGTAGTGAAGTGACGCCATGCGTGGCATCATTATCAGATACCCCTTGGCATATTTTGTTACATGTTCGAATTGTTTTGCTTTGTGCCTATGCTCCCATCGGGGTTAGGCTGGAGGTTTCAGGATGTGCCATAGAGAATGGACCACACGCAGTGAACGTGGATACTAATATAGCAGTGAGAACACCTCCCTTTTACTTTATTCCAGTATGTTTCACTAAAGAGCATAGCTGCAGCACCCTTTTTAGACTGAAGGCCTTGTTCACAGATTTGAAATTTGAGAGCAACACCAGCCAAAGCGAGTCCACTTTGAGGGAGACAGACAGATATTCTGCCAGGCCTGGGTAGCTCGATTCAACAGCACACTCAATATCCCCACGCCAGGAGTTATTTGTTCATCCGGTCCTGATTTCTTTCCTTACAATCTCGTGCTGTAGTCTTACATTTCGAATGGATAAGAATAAAACTTCAAGTAAAGGAACTCAACCAAAGAGAAACATTTTGAGGATAAAAACAAAACTACAAGTTCTGGAATGCAACAAAAAAAGTAAAAACAGGACTGTATGAATCTCCTACTTCTGAAATGGGACAATTGGACCGTTGCCCCAGTAGGAATGAATATGTTTTTTGTATAGCGCTCACTTCTAACCGAATTACCTCTTTGAACTCAATTTTTACCCTGGTCACAAAACCTGATCAAATGGGAAAGTCAGGATTTCAATCTGGATCTGCAATATGGTTCCTCACAAATAGCCTTCCCAAGGAGAAGATAATGCCTTCCAACAACCTTCTACGCTTTGTAGTTGTGAATATTTTGAAAATTCACACGATGTCTTTATATGCGATTCCTTCTTATTAGTAAAGTTCTGTTAAAACAGCAATTCCAAGATGCAAAAATTAGCGTGGCACGAGTTTTTCCATTGGTTTCTTTAAGTTCCCCCTCCTGTTGGTTATTGGTGAACGCTCTAAGAGCAGCTTGTGGTTATTCGTCTGGAGCACAGATTGAGAGTTTTCTAGAGGGTAGTTGTCAAGTCAAAGCGATTCTTCATAAAAAGAAAATAGAATGGGGCTTCATTTAGGAGCATAACACAGTACAGGCGTTTGGGAACTTGCAAACTAGCAGTGCACACACGAAGGCAGTTGTGACACTAGGCAGTATGCAGCACTGTGATGCGTTGTGGGCGTGTCTGGCGCGCCCAGAGTCTAAGGTACGGGTGGTGAAGGTGGGGCAGATGTGTGTTCCTCAGACGCAGAAGGAGACTGTAGGGTGCTTAATGTGCACACATGGGTTACATACATAGCTGATCTTTACAATAAATTGTTCACATTTATGTTTCTTTGAATTGTACTCAGGATGGAACATCATCATTGAATACCAGCCAGTTAGATTATTTTGCTCTGTTTTCACATACACAACACGTGCAATGTTTTCAGCGGCATTTCAAAAGTGGTTGTTGATCCCTGCACTCCCGGTGGCTCTGCCATGTCTTCCGTTTCCACCTTGTCCACATGGTGGAAGGGTACATGTGGTTATCATGGTCATTATTGCCTTCTACCTCTGCAGCAGGTGTTTGGGTCCTCGGCCCCTACAACATGGACTTTGGCGTCTCACAGTAATACATGTCCTCCAAATAGCATGGTTATGCTTGCCTTGTCCTGTCGTAGGGTTCATATAAATGTTTTTTTATTTTATTTGTAGAAGTTTGGCAAAGAGCTGGTTGATGGTGAAATTCCACTTTGTAGCACTGTAAGCAGAGAAAATGAGAATTTTTTGCTGACATTTCTTATACACCCCATCAACCAGTTCTATTGCTTTAACAGATGGCGAAGGATGATAGATTGGATATGGTCATCAGCTGGGGTCAAACTGCATCCAGAAAAGCCATTTTATTTTATAGGAGCAAGCACAGTCCAGGACCTGGTATGGGTGACAAAGGCACTGGTTTTCTTTATTCATGAGGTTGAGTGGATATGTTAATTCCGGCCCACTGATATACATCCGTAAAAAAATGTTGTACAGAGATTTTCATTTTTGATTTGTGTTTTTGGATCATTAGAGAAGTAATTTAGCTTGGTTAGACATTGCTGATCTGGAGCAAATTTGTCTGGACGACATTTTTAATAGAAGATGAAGAGACATATTTAGAAATGAAACAAATAACGATAGCTTTTAATCCTTTTCAATCCTTTTATGTATACCCCAGACAATGTTTATGATCTGAATATGAAAAAAAGGATATTTATCATTCATGTTTTAGATACATTTTCATAGTTCACTTTATTTATTTGTTTCAGCAGTCATTTGTGGTACATTTGCAAAATGTTGAACATTTGAGAAGAGTATATTGGCAGGGACATCCTTTTGTAGCACAGGTTTTGCAAGTACAAGTATGTGCAAGTTCTGTGGGCAGTGGCGGGCGCTGCAAATCTCAAGTAGGGAAATAATTTTAAAAAAACATACCTGTCCTGCCACCAACGCTGCTGGCTGCCTCGCTTCTCTTCTCTCCTGATGGTGTCCCAGCAGTCCCTGTGACACCAGCACAGGCTCCCCACACAATCCTGGCACTGCTGTCATGCTATACCTAGCATAAGAGCAGTGCTAGGATTGGTCTGAGCAGCTTGGTCTGCCTCTCAGACAGTGCATGGGAGTCTGTGCTGTTTCTCCAACCAGGCTGTACAACACAGTTGGGTTGGAGAAACCTAAGAGTGCATGTCTGTTTGGTCAGCCTAGGACAGCTGGCCAAACTCACATGTGCACTTATAAGTGCACTCCAGTGACCCTACTCCACTCTCCTCCCCCCGGCCCCTCCAGCACATGCTGGCTCAGCCAGCAGCTGAAAAATAGAACAATAATAAAATATAGTTTTATTTTTCAGCTGCTGTCTCTGAGCCAGTGGGGAGATGCTCCTTTGCCATTGCGGAGTAGCCGCCACTGTCTGTGGATACCAGCTTTAGAAGTTTTGTAGGTTTTAGCATCCCATTAATATCTTCCCAATCAATCAATCAATCAGGCAATTTGTAAAGCGCGCTACGTACCCGTGAGGGTTTCAAGGCGCTGGGGGTGGGGAGGAGGGTGCTGCTACTGCTCGAAGAGCCAAGTCTTGATGAGTTTTCTGAAGGAAAGAAGGTCCTGGGTCTGTTGTAGATCCGGCTGGAGGGTGTTCCAGGTCTTGGCGACGAGGTACGAGAATGATCTGCCGCCTGAAGATTTGCGTTGGATGCGGGGGATGGAGGCGAGGACGAGGTTAGCGGAGCGGAGATGCCTGGTGGAGGTGTAGAAGCTGAGTCTGTTGTTCAGGTATGATGGTCCGGTGTTGTGGAGTGCCTTGTGTGCGTGGGTGAGGAGCTTGAAGGTGATCCTCTTGTTGACGGGGAGCCAGTGAAGGTCTCTTGGTGGTGAGGTGGGGGGTGATGTGGCAGTGGTGAGGGATGTTGAGGATGAGTCGGGCGGAGGCGTTTTGGATGCCTTGGAGGCGTTGGAGGAGTTTGGATGGGATACCGGTGTAGAGGGCGTTGCCGTAGTCGAGTCTGCTGCTGACGAGGGCCTGGGTTACTGTTTTTCTTGTTTCTGTTGGGATCCATTTGTAAACTCTGCGAAGCATGCGGAGGGTGTTGTAGCAGGAGGAGGAGATGGCGCTGACCTGCTTTGACATGGAGAGTGAGGAGTCGAGGGTGAAGCCGAGGTTTCGTGTGCTGTCGGTGGGTGTCGGTGGGGGACTCAGCGTGGACGGCCACCATGAGTTGTCCCAGGTGGAGGGGGTGCGCCCAAGGATGAGGACCTCTGTTTTGTCCGAGTTCAGTTTTAGCCGGCTGTCTCTCACCCAGTCGGCAATGGCTTTTAGTCCCTCGTGGAGGTTGGTTTTGGCTGTGTGCAGGTCCTTGGTGAGGGAGAGGATGAGTTGGCCAAATTCACATGGATCTTTCTCTACATATGCATGATCCAAAACATTTACACATCTTCTGATCAAATAGAATGCTCTTTTAATGTGTCCACGCACAGAATATATCAGTGGAAGGTCACTTAGCGGGCTGATCTCTTGAACTCACTATACCGAAGATCTTCAAATGTGTAAAGTCAGAACTTGTTTTCCACACATGCACAAAGTCTTTTTCTATGTCTTATTTATCTATGTCTTTAAAGTCACATTCTTCTTCTGTCTCAGCAAAACCTTTTAGAAACTTTACCGGTTCAGCAGTTAAAGCTCCAAGCTTTGTTCCAATTTTGCTCATAGTGTCATCACCCGTAAGAACACTGGGCATTTCTGGGTCATGTTTCTTGTACAGAATATAAAGTGGAATTAAGGCCCTCATTACAACCCTGGTGGTAAATTCTGCTTACCGCCGTGCCGGCAGCCGCCAACATACCATGACCACGGCGGTAATCCGCTACGGGTATTATGACCCACACTGAGAAATCCGCCACTATACAGACACTCACGCAAGTCCGCCACACCAAAGGTCAGTGATAAACAGGCGATAGCAAAACCCACACCGTCACGCCAACAGGAATACGCCCACAGTATCATGACCCACGAATCAACGTGGCGGTCTTTCAACCGCGGTAAAACATTGGCGGTACACACTGCCGCACTCAAAATACACACACACTTACAAAACACAACCGCATTGGACAATTCAAAATACACACACCTAACACACATACACACACCACACTCACACACCCACAAAACTATAAAACACACACCCACATTACCCACAACCCCTTACAGAGAAGAAAATTGAAGAATCAGAGAGAGAGAAAAGCAAAGACCACACCATCATCCAGAGGCACAGAACACCGTCACACCTACACCATCCACGCACCTCACAACACACACCCCAACACATCACCCCCACACATCACCCCACACATCACCTCACACATCACCTCACACATCACTCACCCCACATCATGGCACCTCAAAGACACCCTAGGTTTTCTGAGGAGGAGCTCAGGGTCATGGTGGAGGAAGTCATCCGGGTAGAGCCACAGCTATTCGGATCACAGGTGCAGCAGACGTCCATTGCAAGGAAGATGGAGCTATGGCGGAGGATCGCCGACAGGGTCAACGCAGTGGGACAGCATCCACGAACCAGGGATGACATCAGGAAGAGGTGGAACGACCTACGGGGGAAAGTACGTTCCGTTATATCAAGACACCAGATTGCTGTACAGAGGAATGGCGGTGGATTCCCCTCCTCCTCCCCACAACTAACAACATGAGAGGAGCAAGTCTTGCTGATCATGCATCCTGAGGGCTTTGCAGGAGTAGAAGGAGGACTGGACTCTGGTAAGTCAAAGCTTTACTACTTCATCCCCCACCCTACCTGCATGCCATCACAAACCCCTACCCTCACACCCATCACTCCAACACCTCACATATACCCCACCATCACAACCCACCCAATCCAATGCCAAGCCCTGCATGCAACAACAATGCATGGACCCCCATCACAGACCTGCATGGACACCCATCACCACAGCATGCCCAGTAGAGAGACTCACCCAACCCACATAATCACCAATCACACAAGGCCAAGGCGACAGTGCAAGCACATTAATACAGGGGAACACACCCATTGCACAAGATATCACACACAGATACAATAACAATGCATTTACATCCCAACAGGACCCCTACCCAACGTCACCGGACAGGAGGTGCCAGCCATATCCAGTCCCCCCACAGAAGAGGCCCACAGTGATGACAGCAGCTCTGCACGCCTGGATCATGATGACCAGCCTGGCCCATCTGGGACCTCTGGACAGTCGTTCCCCTGCCACAGTCCCAAACCACCACAGAACTTCCCCCTCAGGAAACACCACCACAGCACCCACCCAGCGGGCCCATGCCACTGTGCCCAGGACACGTCAATCAGCAGTGTGTCCACCACTACAGGGACCCCAGGCAAACCCACTAACCCAGGACGATCAGGGACCTCGGGTCAGTGGCAGTGGGCACACGGTTCAGGGGACAGAGGCACAGGACAACAGGGAAGCTGGGAGGACTGCTGCGCGACAGGGGGAGGACAGGCCCAGGGAACCCACTCTCCACGAGGCACTCTCCAACATCATGGGAGCATACCACCATTCCCAGGAGACCATGGGCACGGTACTGCCCAAGTTTAAGGAGACCCAGCGGCTGCAGGAGGGACACTACATGGTGATCAGGGATGATCTCACCAAAATCTACACCATCCTGGTCACCATAGCAGAGGTGCTGGCTGACATGTGCAAGACCATGAGGGAAACAGTGGCACAACAAAGGGCCCCTGAGTCTAGCCAAACCGATGAACAGCCTTCCACCTCTGCTGGCGCCAGTGGACAGGAGGCCCCGCCACAGGACCAACAGGCCACCAGCACCCCACCCCCTGCAGAAGGAGAACCACCCCGCAAACGGTCCCTGCGATCCAGGCAGAAGACAGAGAACATTGCCAAGACCCCCACCAGGAAATAAGACTCTCCTGATTGTCACTCTTCTGTCCCACGCTGTCACCCTGTCCACCTAGAACTGCCATTACTCCCCTTCCTACGCCCTATTGGACAATGCACCTGTGATACCAAGAGACTCGACTCAACTATAGACCTTCCTCCATCATTACCCCAGCCCCTTGCACATACCCCTATACTCATTAGCCCCTAAATAAACACCCTTTAATCACAAACCAATCTGGAGTCAGTCTGATCTTTCACAAATGTATTATTACAACATTAGCAACAAATAGCAATGTAAATGTTAATTTACTCATACCAATGCATGACAGTTGTTGGCCAGCAGTACATGTAGCAGAAGGCAGAATATGGTACCCAGATCTGCAATAAGTAAATTCAAAGGGAACAGTCAGTGTCCATAGACAGAGGTGAAGAGGCTTACATATACAATGTCCTACAGTATTCTGAAATGCGAGGAGGAGTTACAATCTCTTATCTGTATGTCACTGGAAGTACTGCATGATGATGTTCGTTCTGTCGTCAATATTTTCTTCCTCTGCCTCCTCTTCCTCATTGTCCACAGGCTCCACCGCTGCCACAAGACCATCACCAGGCTCATCCTCCAGCAGAAAAGGCACCTGGCGTCTCAAGGCCAGGTTGTGCAACATGCAGCATGCCACGATTATCTGGCACACCTTTTTCGGTGAGTAGTATAGGGAACCACCTGTGAGATGGAGGCACCGGAATCTGGCCTTCTGGAGGCCTCTCAATAATACGCATAGTTTGCCCATGTGCCTCATTGTAGTGGTCCTCTGCCCTTGTCCTGGCATTCCTCACTGGGGTCAGTAGCCATGAGAGGTTGAGGTAACCAGAGTCACCTGCAACTGTTGAGGGATACCTGTTAGACACACACTAACCCTTAGGGACTAACCTATACCCAGTCACCTACTTATACTAATTGGGGACCTTGGGCTCACCTATTAGCCACACCCGGTGCCTCTGGAGTTGGCCCATCACATAAGGGATACTACTATTCCGAAAAATATAGGCATCATGCACAGAGCCAGGATACTTGGCATTCACATGGGAGATGTACTGGTCTGCCAAACACACCATTTGCACATTCATCGAATGGTAGCTTTTTCTATTTCTGTAGACTTGTTCATTTCTGCGGGGGGAGAGCAAATGTCACATGTGTCCATTTAATGGCACCAATGATGTTAGGGATATGTCCCAGGGCATAGAAGTCAGCTTTCAATGTGGGCAAATCCTCCACCTGGGGGAACACGATGTAGCTATGCATGTGTTTCAGCAGGGCAGACAAAACTCTGGTCAACACGTTAGAAAACATTGGCTGAGACATCCCTGATGCCATGGTCGCTGTAGTTTAAAAGGAGCCACTTGCCAGGAAATGGAGCACTGACAGGACCTGCACTAGAGGGAGGATTCCTGTGGGATATGGATAGATGACATCAGGTTTGGCTCCAATTGGGCACACAAGTCTTGGATTGTGGCACGATCAAGTCTGTATGTGATTATGATGTGTCTGTCTTCCATTGTCGACAGGTCTACAAGGGTTCTGTACACCGGAGGATGCCGCCATTTCATCATCTGCCCCAGCGGTTGTAGCCTATGGAGGAGAACGGTGAGCAGATGGTAATTTACCACATAGGTTGCACAACTGTGTCTGCAGTAATGTTAGTAAATCCGTGTGTGAAATAGTTAGTCCGTATATGTGCCAAAATGTGCTGTGACGCAGTTAGGTGCCATGCCATGTGCACCCCTGAAATGGCGGCCGCCTGACTTGTGAGGAGGGACAAGAGGAAATGAGGTAACTGCACTGGCGTTGTGCAGCGTTGCGGCAGGCGGTCAAAGACCGCCGCACAACTCAGCATTGGTTATCATTGGGCCCTATGGGTTCCAAGAGCCAATGGCCATGTATGCCGGTGGTGACGGTACGCACCACCGTGGATGTGACCGCCATTTTCTATCTGTAAACTCACTTGATACCTGACCTTCAACAGGAGAGGACCCACACTGCAAGTGCTCTGGTGACCTGTGTCTGGAAGCAACAATGGCTCATGTGTCTGGGGAAAGGGCCCCTGCCTTCACTGCGGAGGAGTTGGACAAACTGGTGGATGGGGTACTCCCCCAGTACACTCTACTCTACGGTCCTCCAGACAAACAGGTGAGTACACTGTGAGCATGATGCATAGGCAATGCCTGTTTGGAGTGGTGTGGATGGAAGCTACATGTTGGGGGGGCTGAGGGCTGCATATGAGGATGGTCAGTGTATGTGGAACTGGTGGCCAGTGAGCATGACGGTCCGGACGGGTGTGTAATTCCCTTTCCTCCTGTACTTTTCCTCTAGGTCAGTGCCCACCAGAAGAAGAATATTTGGCGTGCCATCGCCAAGGAAGTGCAGACCCTGGGGTCTATCACAGACGGAGCACCCACTGCCACAACAGATGGGAGGACCTGCGCCGCTGGAGCAAGAAGACGGCGAAGGCCCATCTGGGGCTGGCCTCCCAACGAGGAAGGGGTGCCCGTCGCACCATGACCCCCCTGATGTGCCGCATCCTGGTCGGTGGCCTATCCGGAGTTGGATGGGCACTTGAGGGCATCACAGCAGCCGCAAGGGGGTGAGTACAGTGTCATAAAGCTGAGTCTGCCCAGTTTAGGAGGAATCTGGGTTGAGGGTGTGTGCTGTGGGTGCCCCTAGGCCAGGGCGGTCATGCCATGGTAGCTCCCTTGTTTGCAGGCTCAGAAACACCCCTACCCCAATGGTACAATTGGACAGCTACTAGTGTGCAGGGTCCTGTGGGTGTCAGGTGTGCATATTTCGGCGTTAGGCATTGTAACCCATGGGGTGGTGACTATCATAGTGACTGGTTGGGCATGGCCTAGTGCACAGGGCAGCTCCGTGTGTGTTGTGTCCGCCAACGGTAGTGGTGTTGCTGGCATTGACCATGTGTGTCCTCTGTGTTCCCCCCCTTTCTTGTTTTGTCACCCTGTCCTTGTGTGCATTAGCATCATCTGGCGGAGGAGCAGAGGCACCGGTGACGGAGGGAGCTGCATCCCACATGGCCCAGGAGGGTGACTCCATGGAGGGTGAAGGCACCAGTGGGACGGAGGGCGAGGGGAGCTCCACGACGGAGATGGGAGGGGATACCAGCGACAGCGACTCGTCCTCTGATGGAAGCTCCCTGGCGGTGGCGGACACCTCTGTGCCCACCCCAACAACAGGTACAGCCGCCACCCCCCTACCAGCACCGCCCTCCCAGCAGCCCCTCAGCGTGTTTCCCGTGCCCGCTCACCCAGGAGGGTGGGCATCTCCTTCGCCCCAGGCACCTCAGGCCCTGCCCCAGTCAGCCCTGCTGCCCTCAGTGAGGAGGCTATTGATCTACTGATATCCCTCACTGTTGGGCAGTCAACCAGTCTGAATGCCATCTAGGGTGTCGAGAAGCATTTGCAGAAAACAAATGCATACTTGGAGGGCATTCATTCTGGCGTGGTGGCCCAACAGAGAACATTTCAGGCTCTGGCCTCAGCACTGATAGCAGCCATTGTCCCTGTGTCCAGCCTCCCCCCTCCAACTTCCACTACCCCGACCCAATTCCCTCTACCTCAGCCTATCCCAAGCACACCATCACACCAGCATGCACACACATCAACAGACAAAAGTGGCTCAGGAAAACATAAGCACCACACATTCCACAGGCACTCACCCAAGCACCATACCCATGCACACATACCAAGATCCACTTCCTCCACTGTGTCCCCCTCCTCCAGGTCCTTCACCTCCCTCCCACTGTCCTCTCCACTCACACCTGCATGCACTACATCATCAGCTACTGCCTCCATCACCAGCACGCCCATCACAACACACCGCTCACGTGCAATCACCACCCCCACTACCATTCACACGTCCCCTGTGTCCTCTCCCACTGTGTCAGTGAGCCCTCCTCCCAAAGTACACAAACGCAGGCACACACCTACTCAACAGCCATATACCTCACAACAACCTCCAGCCCATGCACCCAAACTCAGCAGACGTACACCTCCTACAACCACTACCTCTTCCTCCACTCCCACACCCCCTCCATCTTCCCGTCCCAGTGTGTCGAAAAAACTTTTCCTAGCTAACGTGAACCTCTTCCCTACACCTCCCCCACGTCCGTCTCCCAGGGCCAGGATGTCTAGATCCCAGCCCAGCACCTCAGCCACCACATCTGCGTCTGCTGTGATCTGTGCAAGTCGGGGTGCATCGAAGGGGGCACCCATCAGAGCTGCCAGTGTGCCACCTACAGATATGAAGGACCACCCTACTCCGCCACCTGCAAAGGTCAAAAAGGGCCCGGCTTCCAGCAGGGGAAAGTCACACCACCCACCCAGCAAGGCCTCGCCCAAACTCGGAGAGGACAGTGCCAAGGTCCCTGCAGCGACTGCCAAGGTGGGGAAGGGCCACAAGACAAAGGGCAAGTCACCTCAGGGCACGATGCCTCCTGGTGAGGGGCTGGTGACCACCATTTCGTCAGCGATGGCAGCGACCTATACCACAGTCACCACTGCCGCAACGACTGCCACCTGCACCGCCACCTGCACCACCACCTGCACAGCCGCTGCCAAAACGTCAGTCTGCAGCATCCTCCCCAAGGATCAGCCATCCGAGGCTGCCGGACACGGTATGGTGTCTTCCTCAACCACAACAGACACTTGCACCATGGCAAGCACTGGCAACATCTCCGCCGCAGCCACCGCCACCTGCACCACCATCTGCACTGCCACGTGCCCAGCAGGTACCACTCTGTCGAACGTCAGCAGCATCACCAGTGGACAGCCGTCTGAGGCTGCAGGTGACGTCCTGGACCCTGGACACGCCACTTGAGGCACCACCTCCAGCACTGGCACGACCAGCAGTTGGCTGCCTAAGTCACCGCAGGATCGAGTGTGGCTCTGCCTCCATGGAGTATCATGCTACCTGTTCCAGGTAAATCGCGTGGCTCAGACACTCAGGTGAGAGGATGTTAACTGCCACACCCCAGGTGCAGCATCACTGGGCACAATGCCCCCTCCAGAACCAGTGGAGAGATACATCCACTCACCCAATCCTTGGCAGGATGAAGCACTCTGGGCACAAAGCCCCCTCCAGAACCAGTGGAGAGATACGTTTACTCACCTAATCCTTGGCAGGATGAAGCACTCTGGGCACAAAGCCCCCTCCAGAACCTGTGTAGCGATACATCCACTCACCCAATTCTTGGCAGGATGAAGCACTCTGGGCACAATGCCCCCTCCAGAACCAGTGGAACATGTCACCCACTTAAGAGACTGTGGCTTTGCACTCCCCAGGAGCAAGCAGTGGGCAACCCACCCACTTGAGAGATTGTGGCTCTGCACTCCCCAGGACCAAGCAGTGGGCAAACCACCCACTTGAGAGACTGTGGCTTTGCACTCCCCAGGACCAAGAAGTGGGTAACCCACCCACTTGAGAGACTGTGGCTTTGCACTCCCCAGGAGCAAGCAGTGGGCAAACTACCCACTTGAGAGACTGTGGCTTTGCACTCCCCAGGACCAAGCAGTGGGCATGGAGCCCCCTCAAGGAGCAGTGGCGTCGTACCATCTTCTGGCTGAGGTGCCCCCTCTCCCCTTTCCCCTGAGGTGCCTGTGTTTTTTCGAACTGATGCCCCTGCAGTGTTCTCTCCGTTTTGAGGTAGGTGTCATGTGTGGGCTTCGCCCCTGCTTTTTGGGTCCACTGGTCCACGGACATTAACAAGGGACAGTGTACGGCCTTGTGTACTTAATGTAAATATGTGTATATACTGATTATTTGCTTTTCTCTTGATATATCTGAATGTTCCAAAATAACACTGGTTAGACTCATTTCCTTTTGTCCTTGCGTTCTTCCAGGGGGTGACGGTGTATCAGTATTGTTGTTGGATGTGTTTGTGTGTATGGTGTTGTGGGTGAGGGTGGGAGTGTTGCCGCCTTCTTTCTACTTCGTGGTGTATTAGTAGATACACCAACATGGGTAGGATCTGCAATTCGGGCTCCATGGTGTCCTGGTTCTTCGTGGAGTGTCGAGAGGTGAGTGGTTCCCCTTCGTTGTTCAGTTTCCACCGTGCTTTTGATGTCGTTGGTACCGCCCCGGAAAAGCTGGCGGATTGGTGCCTTGTAATACGGTGGGCGGTGCATTGACTTCCGCTTGTCTGTGTGCGGTGACCACTGCGGAGTTTGTTGCTACCGCCGTGGCGGTCAGAGTGTTAAAGTGGCTGTCTATTGTTGGCGTTTTCTGCCGTGGTCGTGGTTCCATTTCTTTAACCGACGGCCTGTTGGCGGTATTACCGCCGCTTTAACACTGACCGCCAGGGTTGTAATGAGGGCCTAATTGTCTTTTCTCACCTGTTCCATAACTTATCCATAACTCTGACAATCTTTGACTTATAAACATTACAACATATCTAAGTAGCACAATAATAAAATCTGTGACATTTAACAGTAAGTACAATGACTCAATTGGAAGCATTTCGAACAGCCCACTCAACATGTGGCACAACACCGAGGTCAGTTTCCTCCAATTTGCTGTTAAATTCTGGAACAATATGGCCCATACCTTTTGAATATATATCTGCAGTCACCAACTCCTCATTGACAATCATTCCACTTGCAATAATTGGAAATTCAGTGTTTACTGAATCATCAGCAATGTTTTGGCGAGTTAACATCTCCAATTTTATCTTGTTTGATGTTGATGACCAGAATTTATCAAGTTGCACAGGTATAGGTGTCAAAGTTGATGCAGGCAAGGCCAATTGTTCCACTTGTAGACATTAGTCTGATTCTCTCACATTCTTTGACAGAGAGTTCAAGATAACTGTCAAAGACAATGTGCAGTTCATGCAAGGTGCACACTGACTTTGATATCTGTAGAACAGTCTGAATTACCTCTCCGAAGTTTTGCATGGATGAAATCTTGACCATTTGCAATTGTGACATGTAGGTGGTCATTTTGACTTTGGCAGTAAAAACACCTATTGCCTCGGTGACGGCCGCCAAAATACTGCCACTGCGGCTTCCATCAGTCCGCCATATTATGAGCACTGCCGGACTTCCACCACACGAAGGGAGGAAATCGTCAGTGTTCATAGTGGCGGACGGTGGTAAGGTGGCACTGCTACCACCAGCACCGCCATGCCAGTAGAACGCCGCCAGCCATATCATAACATGTGATACGGCCTGGCGGTGTTCTGCTGGCAGGGCGCTGCTGACAGTAGCAGTACCCCTTCCCATTACCTGCCGGAAGATCTCCTCAACAAAAGTAAGTCGGGCTTCCGACAGGGAAGGGGGGTGGGAGGGTGCAGGGTGTTGTGTGTGTTTGAGTGTGTGAATGAATGTGTGAGTGTGTGTGTGAATGCGTCTGTGTGTGTTGTGTTGTTTGCATGGTTGTATGCATGTGAATGAATGCATGTAAGAATGGTGACGTGAGTGCGTCTGCATGTCAATGTGATTGTGTGTAAGAATGTGTGCAAGCATGTCTGTAAGTATGCGTGTATGAATGCGTGTATGCCAGTGTGAGTGATTGGGTATATTTGTGGTGTGTGTCTGTAGGTGTGTGTGTGTATGGGGGTTGGTGGGGTGAGCAAGAGGATCAGAGGGGGTGGGTGTGTGTGTGTTTGGATCAGGGGATGGGGTGTATGTGAATGTCAGGGGGTGAGGGGTTAGTATCTGTATGGGGGTGGGGCTTTGGATGGAGAGGGGGTGGGGGATGTCATGTGTGTATTGGGGTGTAGGGAAGCCGCCTACCAGTGACACAGAAGGAATTCTGGGCCTACACCATGGTTTTCATTGGCATTGCTAACACCACGAAAACCATGGTGGTAGGCAGGCTCATAATGCCGCCAGCAGTACTGTGCCGGAGGCCAGGCTGGAGATTGATATCTCTGGTTTGGCGGGTGATACCACCATGGCGTTATGAGTGACGTAGTGGTGGGTCAGCTGCAGCCAACCCTCCATTCTCATAATGTGGCGGTATGTACCGGCTGCCTGTTGGCGGTACAACCGCCACATTTACACTGACCGCCGGGGTCATAATGACCCCATATTCTACAACAACAGCTGTTTTCAATGAGGACACCTTTTCAAATTGAAATTCTTCAGGTGAAAGTTTTTTTTTAACTCTTGTACGAGTTTGTGACTCACTGGTTTGGTTGCATCATCTCCATCAAATAATGTGTTTGTTGGAAGAAGATCATGTGACAGAATGTCCTTGATAAATTCACACCATTCTTTTGCTACATACATCCCTCTATGTGCTTGCAAAAGGTGTTCTTTGTCATCTGTTTTGTAGTGGCTGGTTAAACGAAACTCTAACTATGGTAATTAATGCTTGGAAGTTTAGCTTTAATGATTATGTCAAACAACTTTTCTCTTTCAATGCAAATCTCTCCTGCTTCATTTCTGCATAGTTTCGATCCATGTTCCAGGACATCTAGTAGACATGTCTTTATCTTGTTATCCACATATTTTCTGGTCACAAATTTTTGTAGTTGCATAGGCTTAGTCATTTCAAAGGGTTTTCCTTGCTGCTGCATGAAATGAAGAAGGCTGTCAGCATGTCCCCCCTCTTTCCCACAAGTTTGTGGTGAGGAACAGTTTCACAATGGTCCATTAATTTTGAAAATTGTCATCTCTCTGAAAACATTGCAAATAGAAAGGACTTCATGGTAAACTAGTTGCCATTGAACAACATATTCACTTTTACATGTCTGACCAACAATTCCCTTGGAGCTTTTCTGTGATCTCTAGATCGTATGTTCCAGTTTTGTACCTGGAGCCACAGCATTGCACCTTCCTTCTCTCTTTCACCACAAAATGTCTTTGGATGAATTTTCTGTAGAGGTGTGGTTTTTCCACCTCTAGCTTCTCCATTCTTTCCAAATACCAGGACCCATATCTCAGGTAGTTTTTGCAATCAAATTTGTGAAACACAGTAATCAGTGACTCCCATGCAGCTCCCAGTCACCTTTCCAATTAGCATGTACCAGTTTTGCACTAGAGCTATCATATGTAAAACGTTGCCATAGTACTGCCAGCACAGAAGTGTCGACAATGATGGAAGAGGTTGCCCACAGGCCAACAGAAAGGCCCTACCCGTCCAACAAATAATGAAGCACTAGACCTCCGTCAGTTCCAGGGCGGGACCAACCGCCACTCAAAGCTGGGCGGAAACAAAACAAACAAAAGGAAACACTCACCAGAGCCACACAGAACACGCCGAAGCAGACATGGAGAGAGAATTGGAAATCATGCCAGTGCTGCTCCTTGTCATATACCTCCGCGACCGTGACCGCCGGAGAATATGACGACGGTAAGTACCGCACCTACTAAACAAGGGAAGAAAGGGCACAGTTACATACCCACCCACTCCACCCACCCCGCAACACACCTACAGCCCCTCACAACATCACAAGCCATACACACCTAAGGCCAAGACAACCTGCCCAAAGTGCACACATGTGCACAACACCCCCCCACAATGAAACGATGAACCACGTATCCTGAGTGTGCCAACACCAACACTGGGCACACAAACTTTATTGCAGCTCCTGTAGCAACAGATTGTCCAAATGAGGCCATTGGCCAGTCCAAATCAAAAAGGCTGATCGGCCCAAATGGCCCGAACTTGATTCCCACATGTGCACATGGTACTCCACCATAAAGGGACATCAATGGGGCAGCCAGGCACCTCAGGGAACAGGGTTAGGGGGTGGTAGGGTTGGGGACTTACATCTGGGAGGGGGAGGTTTGGGCTTCCGTTTGGGAGGTGGAAGGGGTTCTGTTTTAAGCCTTGAAAGGTGGGGGAGCGGGCTTGGACCAGGGGGTGGCAGATGGACCAGGTCCAGCACGGGGCCTCTTACTCACTGGGGAAGGGGCGCGGGAATGGGAAGGGCGGACAGGAGTGGACTTAGACGTAGAAGGAGTGGACAGGGCAAGGAGATGTGCACGTTTAGGGATGAGACAGGGTGGGCTAGTGGGTTCAAAAAGGTCTACATGGGACAGGAAGAGTTGTTTTAGGGGCAGTCAGGGTGGACCTGGAGGAAGGTGTGGGAGTGGAGGTAGAGGTAGAGGGAGTGGTTGTAAGAGGTGTAGGTGTGTGTGTGACGTGGATGCAGGTCCCTGTACAGTATGCTGAGGTCTGGTGGATGTGTGTTGGGTGGGTGTCTGGGGATGTTTGAGTGTAATGGGAGGAGGGTGGTGGACACAGTGGGACAAGACAGGCTGCCAGTGTAAATGGATGTTGTCTTGGTGTCTGCAAGTTTGGTGAGTGTGCTGCAAGTGTTACTCAAAGTCATTGTGGTGAGTGCAGGTGTGGTGTCTCGGGTGCATGACTGGATGTCTGCTGTGGTTACTGCAAGAATGGGGCCAGCAGCAGTGAATGAGGGTGCAGTGCTTGTGATTGTGCATGTAGAGGTGACAGACAGGGAGGCGGAGGAGGTGGACACAGTGGGGGAAGTGGATGTTGTTGTGTGTGTCTTTGTATGTTGGATGTGTGTATGCCTATGGTGGGAAGTGTGGTGTTTGTGTTTCTCTGTATGTTTTTTTTGTGTTGAGGTGTGTGCATGGCTGTCTGAATGTGTGCTTTGGATGGGTGAAGGGAGTGGGGTGCTGGAAGGGTTAGAGGTGGTTGGAGGGGGGATGGAAAGACCAGGGACACTGGCTGCCGTCAAAGAGGAGGCCAGAGCCTGAAAAGATCTCTGTAGGCCAGACATGGCACTGTGAATGCCTTCCAGGTATGCATTGCATTGCTGCATCTGGGATGCTAGCCCATGCATGGCATTCACGATGGTTGTCTGCCCTACAGAGATGGTCCTCAGGAGGTCAATAGCCTCCTGAGTCAGGGCAGCAGGACTGACTGGGGCTGGGGATGAGGTACCTGGGGCGAAGGAGACGCCCACCCTTCTGGGTGAGCGGGCACGGGCAACTGGGTGGGGCACAACTGGGAGGACGGTGATAGTATGGGGGTGGCGGAAGATGTCAAAGAATGGGTGGGCCCACTAGGGTCTGCCACCACCAGGGAGCTCCCATCGGAGGAGGTATCAGAGTCACTACCTCCAGTGGTAGTTGCCTCCCCGTGGTACTCCCCTCGCCCTCCAACCCACTGATCCCCTTGGCGTCGGTAGACTCTGCCTCCTTGGAACCGGGGGCCGCTGCATCCCCACTCGCCGGTGCCACTGCTCCCTCACCAGATGATGCTGATGTACACAGACAACACAAGAGTACAGGGGTGGAGAGACAAAACAGGAGAGAAAAATATTAACACCTGAATGGAAGTACATATTTGGTTCACTCATACTCTCACCCAGCTAATACACCAACATGCAGCACCTACACCTATAGCCATGCCTATGCCCCTGACTAGTGGCCACAACCCTAGTATACAACCATCTCCCACATTACAAAAAGACCTAAGGAACTGCAGACCTGCCCCTTATCATCTAATTGCCCATGGTGGCCATATTGCTATAAGACACCAGTCAGAGTCCCTGCCACTAGACAGCATACATACTACAGCACCCTCAGACATCCATCAAGGAGGCAGAAATTGGTCTCAGTACTCACCCCCTTGTGTCTGCTGTGCAGCCTTCAATCTCCCATCCAAGTCTGGATATGCCACTGCCAGAATGCGGCGCATTAAGGAGGTCAGGGCCCGACGGGCACCCCTTCCTAGTTGGGAGGACTTCCCCAGCTGGGCCTCACAGGTCTTCCTGGCCCATCGCCGCAGGTCCTCCCACTGCTTGCTGCAGTGGGTGCTCCGCCGGTTGTAGATCCCCAGGGTCTGCACCTCCCTGGCGATGGCCTGCCAGAGTCCCCTCTTCTGATGGGCACTGACCTGAAGGGGACACACAGAAAAGAAAAACAGAGGTCAGACAATGCCCATTTGATACTGCTGGCTATACATCCCCTATGGGACAGACACTTTACAACATCATCCGCCTACTCACCTGCACCTCCAGTCATCCATGTAACTTGCCATACAGGGGTAGGACCCCGTCCACCAGCTTGTCCAGTTCCTCCGTGGTCAGGCCGGGGCCCTTTCTCCTGTGACTTGTGCCATTTGAGAAACCAGAGTCAGGACATAGCAGCACACTCAGTGGAGTACTTGCATGCACGGAATCCGGGAGTCAAGTGAACCTAGGGTGATGAAATGGCGTACGCTCCGTGGCGGTGTGCACCGTCACCACCGGCGGCGATCATGATAGGCCCATATTCCCCATTGACATCCATGTTAACCAATGAATGGGTGCACAGCGGTGAACATCGCCTTACGTCATTGCAACAACCGCTAGCGGTATGAGGTCACTTCCACTACTACAAACCAGGATGACAGGGGGCTGCCATTTTGAAAGTACTACGCAGATATTTTTAGGTCATGGGACCCATGCAGGCCCTATGGACCCCAGCCCTCATTCGCATGCACAAATGAAAATTTACTCACCACAACAGTCAAGACGTATCAGTTAAGACATGTCTCTCCAGTTGTACATCCTACACTGCTTATGTGTAACCCACATGTTGGACACCAATGTTTAATACACAACAGGTTGTGCAAATGAATTAGTGTCCCTCACATGTGTTCTCTACTCCTCTTAGGTACAGACCTATGTGGTGAGGGAGGGCCCTATATGTGTACAGACCTCTTCTTGATTTGGAGACCATGGTCGAACGTCACATCATTATCAATTACAGACTCACTTGTGTTACTATCCATGAACTTTGTGCATTACTGGATCCCGTACTGAGACCAGCAAATCGGAATCTGCATGCCATCCCTACTGAAGTGCAGGTGCTCTCTGTACTCCATTTCCTGGCCACGGGCTCTTTTCAGGTGACAACAGGAATGGGTGCAGGGTTTTCACAGCCAATGTTTTGCCTTATCCTGTCCAGATTTCTGGATGCATTTGTACAACACCTGCAGACATATGTGAAGGTTCCCCAAAGTGCTGAACTACCTGCCATCAAATCAGAATGTTATGCCTTTGCCAACATTCCCCATGTGATAGGTGCCATCAATGGCACCCACATAGCTCTCATCCCCTCAAGAGTGAGTGAACAGGTGTACAGAAACAGGAAGAACTTCCACTCCATGAACATACAATTGGTGTGTACTAGAGACCAGTACATTTCACATGTAAATGCCATGTTCCCTGGATCAGTCCATGATTCTTTTGTGCTGAAGAAAAGCAGTGTGCCACACATGATGGAACAACTACGAGGGGACAGAGGATGGATCATAGGTGAGTGTGTTTGACACTTTTACTGTACATAGCTGATAGGCTGTCTGCAACTGAGGGTGTTAGTTACAGCCCTGTTTCGCCCACTTTTGCAGGTGATTCTGGCTACCCCAACATGCATTGGCTCCTGACACCAGTAAGGAATCCTAGAACAGATGCTGAGAGATATTACAGTGAGGCTCATGGACCTACTAGGTGGGTGATAGAGCACACTATAGGTCTCCTGAAGGCTAGATCCCGTGGCCTCCATCTCTCTGGGGTGTCCCTGTGCTATGGTCCTGAGAAGGTGTGTAGAATAGTGGTGGCCTGCTGCATGCTGCACAATGTGGCTGTAAGGAAATCTATCCCCCTACTGGAGGAGGAGGGTGGTGTATATCCAGACCTGCTTCCTCTGAGACGGGATGAGAGTGATGGTGATGATGAAGAGGGGGAAGAGGGGAAAGATGTTCACTCCAGGAACCAACTGATCCAACTATACTTCCAGTGACTATGAGGTACTGTTCACTGATGATGTTGTCTGCACTGCATAATGTCAGTCTGACTTATTCACTATGTGGGCTCTGTAGCCATTGGCACTTTTACATGAGTTTCAGGTGCCATGTGACATGATAATGAACATGGTGTACATTTCCGTTCACTCCACACAATGTTGTGTGTGGGGTGCCATTCACGCTTACAATTGATTCAACATAATGACAGGGGACATTGAAATT
The DNA here is from genome assembly GCF_031143425.1 of Pleurodeles waltl. Lineage (NCBI taxonomy): Eukaryota > Metazoa > Chordata > Amphibia > Caudata > Salamandridae > Pleurodeles > Pleurodeles waltl. The sequence continues at coordinate 983,693,625 of NC_090437.1, forward strand.
GGTGTACATGTGTTTTAATAGTTGTCAAGGATGAATTGGTGCTCTTTACAGTGATAGGGAGTGAGCTGATGGTGGATGTCCATACTGGCTACGTGGTCTCAGCGATTGGTGGCAATGGGTATTGGTCTATCTGTACCTTACAAGTTGTTGGTTTGCTATTAGCCGGTGAGGATGGTGGCACAGTGGGAGACAGTTCGTGTCAAAGTCACTTCTTTGAGGGTGCCATGGTCTTGGCAGTTGTTCCAGTGCCATATCTTGGTCCGAGGAACCATTTGAGTGTCTGGTGCTGGGCTGTACGAGTAGGGATGCTGGTCTCCTGTGTGTCCTCAGACAGTGACACCAGTCCACTTGCTGCTGCTGATGTAAATGGCTGGTCAGTGTCCTGGGCAGTAGTAGGGGCTTCCTGGCTTATGGGGTTCTCAGGCAGAGTTGGGTTGTGGTGCTGCAGCACCCCTGCAATAGTGGCCATGGTGGCATTGAGTTGTTTCCACTGCTCCATAGTCTCTTGATGTTGGGCTATCTGCAGCCTTTGACTCTGCTCCAGGGTGGCCAAGATTTGGCCCATCCTGTCTTGAGTAAGGTGGTATGCTCCCAGGACCTCTGAGATCACCTCCTGGGCTGCAGCATCCATCCTTTGGCCTCCCCCCGGGACACTGAAGCCCTCCCACTGGGCCTAGCCCCCTGTGCCTGTGTCCCCTGCACAGGTCTGGGGGTACCACTTGTTCTGGGGCCATCGTCATCCTGCCTGTTGGTAGGTGGAGACTGAGGGGGTCATTCCGACCCTGGAGGTCAAAGATCACCAGGGCCGCGAATGACAGAAGCACCGCCAACAGGCTGGCGGTGCTTCCTAGCCCATTCTGACCGCGGCGGTAAAGCCGCGGTCAGAAAACCGGGGCCGGCGGTTTCCCGCCGGTTTACCCCCGGCTGGGCGAATCCGCCAGGGCAGCGCTGCCTTGGGGATTCTGACCCCCTTCCCGCCAGCCTGTTTCTGGCGGTTTTCACCGCCAGGAAGAGGCTGGCAGGAACGGGTGTCCTATGGCCCCTGGGGGCCCCTTCACTGGCATGGGCAGTGCAGGGGTCCCCTAACAGGGCCCAGGGCGGCTTAAGTGCGACGGGTGCAACTGCACCCGTCGCACGCCCGCAACACCGCCGGCTCCATTCGGAGCCGGCTTCTGTGTTGCAGGCCTCCTTCCCGCTGGGCCGGCGGGCGCTACCTTGGATAGCGCCCGCCGGCCCAGCGGGAAGGTCAGAATGCCGGCAGCGGTCTTTTGACCGTGGAGCGGCCAAATGGCGCCCTGAGACCTCTGTACCTGTGTTCCACCAGTCTGTGGCCTAGATACAGTGGTGTGGGGTTGATTGGCATGTGAAGATGTTGTTGCCTGGCTGGTAGGTGTGTCAGTGGTGTCCTGGGTGGGGCTGCTGGAGGGTGAAAGTCCAGGACTGTGTGACGGACCAGGGCACTCCTTAGTGTCCACAGTTCCCTCTCCAGTGTCCTGAGTGGTGCCTCTCTCTCCATGTGGGGCGCTGGCACTCCTTGTCCTTTCCGTCAGGGTGGCATGGGTGGTGGTGCCTGTGGGGGGGAATGGACATGTATGTTACATTGACTAATTCGGATGAGGGTGCACAGCTTTGCCCTATTTTGTGCAGTTTATTCCCCTGTTGGGCAATGCAGGGACCGTTTGTGGGGTTGCCATTGTATTGCTCATGGGATGTGGTGGTGCACTGTGGGTGGTGTAGTGCCATTGTGATACCTTGCAGGGGTGGGTGGCTGTGCACAGGGGGAGGGATATGGGCCTATTGGTGTGTTTGTGGGCATGCAAGGTGACTGGATGTGGTCATTGAGGCCAGGGTGGGGTGTGATCCTGGTGGTAGTTGGAGGGGCGAGGTGGTGCATGCGTTAGAGGTGTGGTGGATATGGGGGGTAATTGTAGATGACTTACCCAAGTCCATTCCACCAGTGGGTCCAGTGAGGCCCTCAGGGTGCAGGATGGCTAGTACCTTTTCCTCCCAGTCGGTGTATTCAGGGGGTGTAGGTGGGGGTCCTCCACCAGCCTTCTGGACAGCCATGTGGTGCCTCGATGCCATGGACCTCACCTTCCCGCACAGGTCGTTCCATCTCTTGCGGATGTCGTCCCTCGTGTGTGGATGGTTTCCCACTGCGGTGATCTTGTTCACTATGGTCTGCCATAACTCCATCTTCCTGGTGATGGGTGTGTGCTGAACCTGTGCACCAAAGATTTGTGGCTCAACCTTGAATATCTCATCCACCATTGTTCTTAGCTCCCTTTCTGTGAAGTGTGGGTGCTCAGGCGGTGCCATGGTGTGTGTTGTGGCGTTCAGTGTCTGCGTGTACTGTTGTCAGTCTGGCTTATCCTATTGGCGTTGCAAAGGATTGTGGGGTGTGTATGTGAGTGTTTTATAGTACTGTGGATGTGTGTCAGGTGTGTGGGTTTCAAACTTGCCAATGTGTGCATTTCTTACTGTTGGGGCCCATACTTTGTTCTTTCGTCATTGCCTTTGGCCCTTGTTCTGGCTAAACCACAGATAACACATTGACGATCCTCTGCTTTCTAATCAGTAGTTGGAGGTGGACGAGGAGTAGCCATCAATCTTTTATGTGGATAGGCACTGTGTTTGGTTGTCATCACTTACTCAGAAGACCTGGATTCTTGTTGTGATTCACTGGTTTCTGCTACTTTTTGACAGTTTTTTTCCAGGCTTTTTTTCATTGTATACGACTTGTAGCACTTGTTGTTTCAATGATAAAATATTTGATCCTCTTCATCTATCAGGTTCAACCTTTTGTGAACTTCGTAATGACATATTTCTGCAGCATCTCAAACTCTCTTCTGTCCAGTTGCAGTTGATGTTAGCTTTTCTTTTGGATTAGTTTGGAATACAACTATTTTTTCTTTGTTGAAGGATTCCTCAGATTTTGTAGTTAGTATCACTCTGTCAGGAGGTAAAGATCTTCTGCTACCACCTGCTTCGCTCACGTTCACAAATTTAAATCAAGGGAAAACCTGAAACAAAAACAATATTAAAATAAATGACCAATATGATGACTAAAACACATCATTTTAGATCCGCCATTTTGGACAATGGCGAAAGGGTTGCTCTGAGGAGCTATTTTCTGTCTCTATAAGGCTACTTGACTCCCAAAACAACAACAAAATGAAGTATATATGTTGGGAACTGGCTCTGTATCTAGAACTGGCTCTGTATCTACTATATCAAATGAGATATAGTGTGCACAGAGTCCAGGGCTATCCCAGAGGCTAAAGCAGATAATACTAATGGTCTCTTTTGTGGTAGTGTGGTTGACTAATTAGGCTTATCAATGGGTAGTGCAGAACATTTGGGCCCATATTTATACTTTTTTAGTGGCGCATTTGTGCCACTTTTTGATGCAAAAGCGGCGCAAAGTTACAAAATAGAATTGTATTTTGTAAGTTTGGGCCGCTTTTGCTTAAGAAAGCGGCGCAAATGCGGCGCTAAGAAGTATAAATATAGGCCTTGTTGTACACACGCAGTCAAGAAATGAGGCACAGACTCAGGTACAGATTTATGGTTTTTGACGCAAAACTGCGCTTATGCATTTTTGCATCAATATCCTTAGCGTCTGCTAGCGCTATCCCATAGCAGGCAGCCGGACACCATATCTATGGAATGGTGCACGCAGGCACTAAGGAATGGCTAACGTCTAAGAAAAAGACGCTAGCCGGGGGGGGTGGCAGTAGAGAAAAAGGCGCTAGTGGGACAGAAACGCTAGGCTGGTTAGCACAAAAAATATGCCACTAACCAGTCTTGTGTTATTTTCTGACACACTAGCCCCCAAATATGAATCCTGTCTTTGTAAAGACAGGAGTCATGTCCACCACCCCAATGGCCAGAACAGGGGACCTGTGCCCCCGGGCAAGGCCATAAGACCCAGTGCCAGGTAGGGGGGACCATGTCAGGGGCCCCCAATGGCACACCCTAAAAAAAAGAAAACATACTTACCAAAACTTACCCAGGATGGGGTCCCCCATCCTATGGTGTCCTTCTGGTGTGGTTGGGGGTGTTCCTGGGGCTTGAGGTGGCCATCTGTGGGCTCATTCCATGGTGTTTGGCCATGGAAATGGGCCCACGGGTACCCTAATGCCTGGTCTGACCCAGGCATTAAATAATGGCGGTAAGCAGGCTTAGCGCCATTATTTGGGTCAGCCTACTCTGTGCGCATGGTTTCTGCACCAGAGTATAGATAAGCCAGTAGGGGGTTAGCGTCATATTCTGGACTGGAACGCCTACCTTGCATCTAATTAGCTCAAGGTAGTTTGCCACATCCACAACATGGTGCTAACTCCAGTATTTGATGCTAGACGGGGATAGCGTAAAAATATAAATATGGAGTTAGCTCAGCGCCTTTTTAGCGTCAATATTTTTTTCGCTAAAACGGCTCAAGCAGAGTATAAATATGCACGTCCATGACTAACTATAGGCCAAAGTATTTATACTGGAAAAATATAATTTGTTACTTTATTTCTAGAACCAAAAGGATCTTGTTGCAGGTAAGTACATTTGCAAGTATCAAGCATACGTATCAAAGGTACTTTGTTTAGATTTGGCAAATAAAACAGTTTAAGGGCAAGTGACGCTTTTCACTTTCAAAAGTTGACAGTGCTATTTTCAGAACAGTCCTGGGGTGGGAAAGTGCTAGTGCAGTTTTGAGGTAAGAACTCAATTTACAGTTCTAGCCTCCGGGGGTCAGGGATGTCCACTGGTCGGAGTTCAAGATGACCCCAAACATACACCATCAGCAACATGGGGCCGGTCGGGTGCAGAGGTCAAATTTGGTGCTGGATTTAGAATGGGATCCTATGGAGACTGGGGGCACTCAGAAACAGATCTGCTGGCAGGTAAGCACCTGCAACTTCAGAGGGCAGACCTTAGGGGTTTTGGTAAGCACTGGGGGAGGGGGGCACAGGTTAGCACGAAACACATCCCCTCAGCAGCACACGGGGCGGCCGGGTGCAGGGTGCTACCAAAGCGTCACGCTCCCAGTGCTTTTCAACAGGGGAACTCTAGGGGTCACAAAGATGCTGCAGGCTGGGTCCAGGGGGTCAGTTCCGGAAAACCACAGGCTGGTAAAGGAGGAGAGCTGCCTGCTGAACTTTGCAAGACTAGTGGTTGGATTCCACAAGGCCAGGGGGCTGCAGGTGCAGGGTCACCTTGAGGCGTCAGGTATCTTTGTCTGGTTCATTCGTAGTCAGGGGGGGTCCTCTGGATTTAGGCTGCAGGCATCATCGTGTTGGCCAGGAGGGGTCAACACATGGTGGACACAAGGTAAAAATTGCCTGGGGACCTACTCTGGTCCAGTGGGCCACCTGGGCTCGGGCCGTGGGCGTCGGGTGCAGAGTGGGCAGGACTGGTGGATCCAGGGCAGTTCTGGAGTCCTTCTGAGAGTTTCTTGTGGACAGGGCTGCTGCCCTCTGGAGGTCTTGGTCCTCTGGTGGGCAGACAGTCCTTTGGGAATTTAAAGAGGTCGCTTTACCTTCAGGATGCATCACCTTCTTGTAGCAAGGGTCTTTGAAGATGCAGACAGGCCGGTAGGGCTCAGGCAAAGTCAGTTGTCATCTGGAGTCTTCACTGGTGGGGTCGGCTTAGCAGTCCTTCTTCTTTCTTCTTGTTTCTTCTTGTTGAGGTCACCAGGAATATGGTGAGTTAGGTTCAGGGGTGCTCCTAAATACTAGATTTAGGGGTGTTACAGGAGTCAGAGGGCAGTGGCAATGGCTACTGTCCCTGAGGGTGGCTATACCCTACCTGTGGGGAGAGGGGCACACTCCTAACCCTACTGGCCCCTTCCTCCAAACCAAGATGGAGGATTCTGCAGGGAGGGGGTCACTTCAGCTCTGGACATCTTAGGGGTGGTCCTAGCTGGAGTTGTCACTTCTCCTTGTTTTACCTAATTTTCCCGCTGAAGTTGCCACCAAACATGGGGCATTGTCTGTGGGGGGTGGGCATCTGTACTAGTTGGAGTGCCCTGGGGCAATGTAACAGGAGGCCTGAGCGTTTGAGGCTCACCGCCAAGTGTTACAGTTCCTGCAAGGGGGAGGTGTGAAGCACCTCCACCCAGAGCAGGCTTTCTGGCTTCAGAGAGCACAATGGTTCTCATCCGAAATGTGTCTTTTAGTGGCAGACTGGCACAGACTGGTCAGCCTTACACTAAATGCTTGGTTAAAATACAACCATTAGATGCCTTCTGGGTGCATTGTACTATTATTCCAACACTGGCATCAGTGTGGGTTTATTGTGCTGAGACGTTTGATACCAAACTTTCCAGGCTTCAGTGAAGCCATCTAATGTCTAAGAATGGACTTATATACTGTAGGGGCATATTGCTCACGCAGCTATGCTGTCACCTGTAGTATAGTGCACCCTGCCTTAGGGCTGAAAGCCGTGCTAGAGGGGTGACTTACCTATGCCACAGACAGTGGTTGGTGGGGATGGCACCCTGAGAGGGATGCCATGCTGATTTTATCTTTTTCTCCCCACCAGCACACGCAAGCTGCAATGGCAGAAGGCATGTGGTTGGTGAGGGGTCCCTTAGTGGGGCAATACATGCTACAGCCCTTAGGGACCCTCCCTGGTTAGGGGCCCTTGGTACCACTGGCATCTTTTACAAGGGTCTCATCTGTGTGTCAGGGGTGTGCCAATCGTGGAAACAATGATACAGTTTAGGGAAAGAACACTGATGCTGGGACCCGGTTAGCAGCACCCCAGCACACCCTCAGTCAAGTCAGCATCAATATCAGGAAAAAAGTAGGGGGTAAGCACTTTCCTACTCAATCACCTCCCAAATGAAAGAGGATGAGACTAACCTTTCCCAAGAGAGTCTTCATTGTCTAAGTGGAAAAACCTAGAAAGGCCATCTGCATTGGCATGGGCAGTTTCTTGTCTATGTCTCACTGCAAAGTCCATGCCCTGTAGGGATATGGACCACCTCAACAGTTTAGGGTTCTCACATTTCATTTGCATTAGCCATCTGAGAGGTCTGTGGTCGGTTGGAACAATAAAGTGTGTACCAATCGAGTATGGTCTCAACTTTTACAGGGACCTAAACACAGCAAAGGCCCTCCTCTCAGTGGCACTCCAACGCTGCTCCCTGGGGAGCAGCCTTCTGCTAATGAAAGCAACAGGTTAGTCATGGCCATCATCATTGCTCTGAGACCCGACTGCTCCTATCCCATGTTCAGAGGCATCTGTCTGCACAATTAACTGCTTAGAGTAGTCTGGAATTTTGAGAACTGGTGCTGAGCACATTGGCTCCTTCAGGGAGCCAGAGGCCGTTTGACAGTTAAGACTCCAGTTTACCTTTTTAGGCATCGTCCTTGAAGTCAGTTCTGTGGGGGGTGGGTCAGAATGGATCCTTACCCCTTCACAAGTCTACTATAAAAACCATTCAAACCAAGGAATGCCCTGACTTATGTCTGGGTTTTTGGAGCATCCCAGTCCAGAATTGTTTGTATCTTGGGCAGTAATTGTTGCACTTGGCCTCCACATACAAGGTGGCCCAGGTATACAACAGTGCCCTACCCAATTTGCCACTTAGATGCCTTGATAGTGAAGCCTGCTGATTGCAGAGCCTACAAAACCTTCTCCAGGTGGACCAGGTGATCCTGCCAGGAGGAGCTAAAGACAGGAATATCATCAAGATATGCTGCACCGAAGGACTCCAATCCAGCAAGGACGTGATTCACCAACCTTTTGGAAGGTGGCAGGGGCATTCTTTAGACCTAAGGGCATAACAGTGAACTGATAATGCCCATCAGGTGTGGAGAATGCAGTCTTTTATTTTGCTCCATGTGCCATTCTGATTTGCCAGTACCCTGCAGGTAGGTGAAGGTACTGAGGAACTTGGATGCACCTAATTTGTGTATCAGCTCATCTGCTCTTAGTATAGGGTGTGATTCTGTCTTGGTGACAAGAGTTGAGACCTCTGTAGTACACACAAACCCCATCTATTTTTTTCTATCCTTGGACTGAGGTTTGAGGACTAAGACCACTGGGCTAGCCTAGGGACTGTCAGAGGGATCAATAACCCATAGATTCAGCATCTTGTGGACTTCCACTTTGATTCTCTCCTTGACTTGGTCAGACTTTCGATAGATCGTGGTCTTGACAGGTAAACTGTCTCCTGTGTCCATATCATGGGTACACAGGTGGTTCAGTCCAGGGGTCAAGGAGAAGAGCTGTTTAAACTGCTGCAGTACTTGCCTATAGTCAGCCTGCTGTTGAGCAGTGATGGTGTCTGAGTAGACAACTCCATCAACTGACCCATTCTTAGGGTCACTGTAGGAAAATGCCTTTGATGGCATGGTTACACCCTAACTTTTTGCCTTTTGGTGATGCTAGTTATGATTGAAAGTGTGCTAGGGCCCTGCTATCCAGGCCCCAGCACCAGTGTTCTTTCCCTAAACTGTACCCTTTGTCTCCACAATTGGAACAGCCCTGGCACACAGATAAGTCCCTTGTAAATGGTACCTCTGGTACCAAGGGCCCTGTGGCCAGGGAAGGTCTCTAAGGGCTGCAGCATGTATTATGCCACCATGGGGATGCCTCACTCAGCCTATACACACTGCCTCACAGCTTATGTGTGCTGGTGGGGAGAAAAAGACTAAGTCGACATGGCACTCCCCTCAGAGTGCCATGCCCACAACCCACTGCCTGTGGCATAGGTAAGTCACCCCTCTAGCAGGCCTTACAGCCCTAAGGCAGGGTGCACTATACCACAGGTATGGACATAGTTGCATGAGCACTATGCCCCTACAGTGTCTAAGCCAATGTCTTAGACATTGTAAGTGCAGGGTAGCCATAAAGTGTATAGTATGGGATTAATTGAGAAATGCACACAGAGGGCATCTTAGAGATGCCCTCTGTATACCAGTCCAACTACTAGTGCTAGGCTGACCAGTTTCTGCCAGCCTGCCACATCCAGGCAGGTTTCTGGTCACATTGGGTGAGTGCCTTTTTCACTCTGTGGCCAGGAACAAGGCCTGTACTGGGTGGAGGTGCTTCACACCTCCCCCTGCAGGAACTGTAACACCTGGCGGTGAGCCTCAAAGGCTCAAGCCTGGTTTTACAGCGCCCCAGGGAACTCCAGCTAGTGGAGAGGCCCGCCCTCCGGACACAGCCCCCACTTTTGGCGGCAAGTCCAGAGGAGATAATGAGAAAAACAAGGAGGAGTCACCCTCCAGTCAGGACAGCCCCTAAGGTGTCCTGAGCTGAGGTGACCCCTGCCTTAGGAAATCCTCCATCTTGTTTTGGAGGATTCCCCCCAATAGGATTAGGGATGTTCCCACCTCTGCACAGGGAGGAGGCACAAAGAGCATGTAGCCACCCTCCAGGACAGTAGCCATTGGCATTGCCCCCCAGACTTAAACACATCCCTAAATTGAGTATTTAGGGGTGACCCTGAACCCAGGAAAGCAGATTCCTGATGACCTACAACAACAAGAAGGACTACTGACCTGAAAGCCCCGCAGAGACGACGGAGACGACAACTGACTGGGCCCCAGCCCTACCGGCCTGTCTCCAAACTCAAAGAACCTGCACAGCGATGCATCCAGCGGGACCTGCGACCTCTGAGGACTCAGAGGACTGCCTTGCAACCAAAGGACCAAGAAACTCCAGTGGACAGTGGCTCTGCCCAAGAAACAACCATCTTTAAAGGGACTCCAACCTCACTCCAGAAGCGTGAGTCCCCAACACTCTGCACCTGACGCCCCCGGCTTATGTCCAGAAAAAACAACTCTGCATAGAGGACCCCCAGGCGACTGCCACAATGTGGACACCCTGAGATGACCTCCCTGCAGCCCCACAGCGACGCCTGCAGAGAGAATCCGAAGGATCAGCCGATCGCGACTGCCTGGTAACAATGGAACCCAATGCCTGGAAAAAGCACTGCACCCGCAGCCCCCAGGCCCGAGAGAAACCAACTACTGGTGCAGGAGTGACCAGCAGGCAGCCCTCATCCTTGCCCAGTTGGTGGCTGGCCCGAGAAGCACCCCTGTGTCCTCCCTGCTTCGCCGGAGTTACCCCTGGGTCTCTCCATTGATTTCTATCGACAACCCGACACCTACTTTGCACACTGCACCCAGCTGCCCCTGTGCTTCTGAAGGTGTATTTTGGGTGCCTGTTTGTGTCCCCCCAGTGCTCTACAAAACCCCCCTTGTCTGGTCCCCGAAGACGCAGGTACTTACCTGCTAGCAGACTGGAACAGGAGCACCCATATTCTTCACAGGCGCCTATGCTATCTCAGCCCTACTTTGACCTCTTCACCTGACTGGCCCTGTGTTGCTGGTACTGGGTGTTTGGGGTTGCCTTGAACCCCCAATGGTGGGCTGCCTAAGCCCCGGAGACTGAACTTGTAAGTGCTTTACTTACCTGAAAAACTAACCAATACTTAACTCCCCCGCAAACTGTTGATTTTTGCAGTGTCCACTTTTAAAATAGCTTATTTCCATGTTTGCCAAAACTGTGTACATTACTGTTTTAACCCAAAGTTCCATATTTACCTATGTCAAGCACCTTACATTTTATGTACTTACTTGAATTTTGAATTTTGTGGTTCTAAAATAAATTAAGAAAATAATATTTTTCTATATACAAACCTATTGGCCTGGAGTTGTCTTTGAGTGTGTGTTCCCATTTATTGCTTGTGTGTGTACAACAAATGCTTAACACTACCCTTTGATAAGCCTACTGCTCGACCACACTACCATAAAATAGAGCATTAGTATTATCTATTATTGCCACTATCAACCTCTAAGGCAGTGGTTCCCAACCTGTGGGCCGGGGACCCTTGGGGGTCCGTGAAGCCTCCTCAGGGTGTCCGCGGCTGCTTAAAGAATTTAATAATATTAGGTCCCAGCTATCAGTAATGACTCCTTGGGGGTCCCCGTGTTCCAATAATGATTCAGTGGGGGTCCCCGGGCTCCAGTATTGATAAAATGGGGGTCCACAGAAGTCAAAAGGTTGGGAACCACTGCTCTAAGGGGAACCCTTGGACTCTGTGCACACTATCTCTCACTTTGAGATAGTATATACAGAGCCAGCTTCCTACAGTTATGAAAAAGGAGGTCAGCAAGAGGTTCACTCTGTGCTTCCTGATCCTCATCAGTAGCCATCAGCATGGTCACATCAACCCTGTCACAGTAGAGTTTGAGGTGGTTCACATGGATCCCCCTCTTGGGTGTCCTGCTAGTGCCCAGGTCTACCAAATAGGTGACCTCACTCTTCTTTTCTAGGATAGAGTAAGGGCCACTCCATTTGTCCTGAAGTGCCCTAGGAGCCAGAGGCTCCAGAACCCATATCTTCTGCCCTGATTGGAACTCCACCAGTGCAGCCTTTTGGTCATACCTCTGTTTCTGGAGCAGTTGGCTAGCCTCAAGGGTTTTGGATGCCTTTTCCATGTACTAAGCCATCGTAGAGCGGAGGCGAAGCACATAGTCCACCACATCTTGCTTAGGCTCATGGAGAGGTCTCTTACAACCTTCCTTCACAAGTGCAAGTGGTCCCCTAATAGGATGGCCAAACAGAAGTTCACAGGGGAAAACCCTACTACCTTCTGAGGCACCTCTCTGTAGACAAAAAGCAAGCATGGCAGGAACACATCCAATCTCCTTTCGAGTTTTTCAGGGAGCCCCATGTTCATGCCCTTCAATGTCTTGTTGGACCTTTCAACAAGTCCATTGGTTTGTGGATGGTATGTGTGGTGAACTTGTAAGTCATGCCACACTCATTCCACATGGCTTTTAGGTAAGTTGACATGGAGTTTGTACCTCTGTTTTGTAGGAAAGTACTCTCTTTTTGGCATGTTTCCCCCAATTTCTGTCTGATGTCACTGTGTTTGACTGTGTCACTGGGATCCTACTAATCAGGACCCCAGTGCTTATGCTCTCTCTCTTCTAAATGTTGTCCCTGCATACTGGTAACCCAGTATTTCACCCACAATTGACATACTGGTCACCCCTTATAAGTCCCTAGTATATGGTATTTAGTACCCAGGACGTTGGGGTTCTAGGGGATCCCTATGGGCTGCAGCATTTCTTTTGCCATCCATAGGGAGCCCATGCAAAGGCTTCTAAGGGACTGCCATTGAATCTGTGTGAAATTCACAGCCATTTACACTGCACCAGGTCACTTATAAGTCACCCATATACCGGGCCTTCCAACGTTGAAGGCTGGGTGCAGAGTACCTGTGTGTGAAGGCACCCCTGCACTAGCAGAGGTGCCCCCTCATCATCCAGGACCATTTTCCCGGACTTCGTGAGTGCGGGGACGCCATTTTACACGTGCACTATACATAGGTCACTACCTATGTACAGCTTCACAATGGTAACTCTGAATCTGGCTATGTTTGGTATAAAAAATGTTGGAATCATACCCCAAGGCTTTTGCAAGCATTGGTTGTATGATTCCGTGCACACTGGGGGCTCCTTAGAGGACCCCCACTACTGCCATTACAGCCTTCTGAGGTTTTCCATGCAGCCCCAGCTGCTGCCACCTCACTGACAGATTTCTGCTTCTTGTTGCTTGACCAGCTCAAGCCCAGGAATGCAGAACAAAGGATTTCCTTTGGGAGAGGGATGTTACACCCTCTCTCCTTGGAAATAGGTGTTACAGGCATGAGAGGGGTCGCCTCCTAGAGCCTCTGGAGATGCTTTGAAGGGCACAGATGGTGCCCTCCTTGCATAATCCAGTTTACACCGGTTCAGGGACCCCCGTCCCTGCTCTGGTGTGAAACTGGACAAAGGAAAGGGGAGTGACCACTCCCCTGTCCATCAGCATCCCAGGGGTGGTGCTCAAAGCTCCTCCAGAGTGTCCCTGGGTTTTGTCATCTTGGATTCCAAGTTGGCAGGGCACTCTGGGAGCATCTGAGTGGCCAGTGCCAGCAGGTGACATCAGAGTCCTCCCCTGATAGGCGTTTACCTGTTAACTGACCGATCCCCCTTCAGGGCTATTTAGGGTCTCTCTTTTGGGTGGTTCTTCAGATTTGGATTGCAAGACTCCAGCAGGAAACCTCTGCATCCTTTACTTTACCTTCTTACTGAAGAACCTGCATCTGGACCCTCCAGGAACTCTACAACTGCAACAAAGAGGCAAAGATGGCTTCTGCAACATTGTATCTTCAGCTCCTGCCAGCAACTGCAGCTGTTTCCAGGTCGTGCATCCTCCGAGGACTGCCTGTCTTCATCCTGCACCAGAAGAACAAAGGAATCTCCCTTGAAATGAAGGAGTCACTTCCCAGCATCAGCAGGCACCCCTCTGCAGTGACGACCTGTGGCTTGGGTCCCCTCTCCTGAAGAGGTGCATGGATCCAGCAACATGGGTGGTGGGCTGAAATGGTCCCGATGGCCCAGACTGCCAGCTGTCCAATTTTGGTGGAGGTAAGAGCTTGCCTCCTCATGCAAGACAGTACCCCTGCGCATTGCGTGTTTTGCAGTTGCCAAGGCTTGTTGGCATCCATCCACGAAGTTCTTCATGCACTGTGCATCTCCAACCCCCAGCACTCCTTCCTGTGATGCACAGATTCCTGTGTGGTTCTGCGACGGCTTGGGATACCTTTGTGTAGTGCTGCGTGGGCCTCCTTTTGCACCTCCTTTGTCCCCGTGCTGTGGGACTCCTATGCATGCTTCCTGGTCTTCTGAGGGTCTCTGAGTTCCTGAGAGCCCCCTCTGTCTTCCCCTCCTGGGTAGAGGCCACCAGGTCCCTCCTGGTCCTGGGCAGCGCCTTTTTCCGGTAACTGCAAGCTTTGCATGTGCCAATGCTTGTTGGTGGAATCCAGCGATACAAACCAGACTACAGTCATCCATCCAGCGTGGGATATCATCTGCACCAACCAGGAACCCGCATCCATCTTCTTGGGTGCAGTACTGACTGTTCTTCTTCACTGATGGTTCTTCTTTTGCACCTTCATCAGGGTTAGCAGGAGCTCCTATTCTCCCTGGACTCTTCAGTGCTTCTTGGACTTGGTCCCCTTCTTCCACAGGTCTTCAGGTCAAGGAATCCATCATTGGTGTCTTGCAGTCTCTTCTATCACGTGTTCTTGTGTGTTCTAGGAAAGGTACTGTGATTTACTCCTGCTTTCCTGGGCTCTGGGGTGGGTTCTATTAATTACTTTTGGTGTTTTTAACACTCCAAGCACCCCTCTATACACTACACTTGCCTAGGTGGGAAACCGAATTTTGCATTCCACTATTTTAGTATATGCCTTGTTTTCTCCTAGGCCCATTTCTAACTATTGTGATTTTCACTATTTTCTAACTGTTTTTACAACTATTTCTGCATTCTAGTGTATATCCTGTGTATATTACTTACCTCCTATGGGAGGGTATTGTTTCTAAGATATTTTTGGCATTTGTGTCACCAAAATAAAGTACCTTTATTTTTGTAACACTGAGTACTTTCTGTCATGTGTGTGAGTACTGTGTGACTATAGTAGTATTGCATGAGCTTTGCATGTCTCCTGGTTATGCCTTGGCTGCTCATCCACACTACCCCTAGAGAGCCTGACTTTTAGACACTGACTACATTTCACTAATAAGGGATAACAGGACCTGGTATAAGGTGTAAGTACCTTAGGTACCCACTACAAACCAGGCCAGCCTCCTACATGTCAGAAACCAGCTCCGGAGAAAACCCTACCCTGGTAAGTATACAAATAAGGGCCTTGGCTACTGCATGAGCTGTAGTAGACCTGAGGGGAATTGGTTTAGGATATCTGGTAGCATGATCCACTACTACCAGTATGTACTGATTACTGAGGCTGTGGGTGGTTCAGGTGGACCCACAATGTCCACACCAACAATTTCAAAGGGAACCCACTCCACAGGTAGTGGAATGAGGGGGGCTTTAGGTGGCCACCAGCCTTGCCACTGGCTTGGCAGGTAACACAAGAGTTACAAAACTCTTTCACATTTTGGGACATATTGGGCCAGTAGAAATGGCTGACAAGCCTATTCCGTGTTTTTGTCTGTCCCAGATGCCTAGGGGGGATGCCATGGGCCAAAGTGAGGAGAAACTGTCTAAACTGCTGAGGGACTACCACACTCCTGGTTGCACCAGAATTGAGGTCTCTGGCCTCAGTGTGTAGGATTCCCTCCTCTCAATAGACCTTATGGGAGCCACCCAAGTCTCCCTTTTCCCATGCAGCTGCTTGCTGTCTCAGGCCTTCAAGAGTGGGACAGGTTCTCTGTCCTTGGCACAGCTGTTTCCTTGCGGGTCCCCCTGTTTCCCCTGGTCCCAAGAGCTCTACCAGATAGGGATCCAGCTCCGGGGACTCAGATCTCAGAGGGTAAGACTTCATGAGAAGAGGAGTCTTGGGTTTGTTGCTGTTCAGAAGCTGGTCCTTCAGTCTTCTTGCCCTTTCTCTTGGAAGGTTGGACCATTATTCCAAGCTCCAACACTTCTTTTTCACCCTGTGCTCGGCTCTGTGCTCTAGTTTTCACACACACCAGTTCAGGGATTCCCAGCATTGCTGCATGGGTTTTGAACTCTACCTCAGCCCAAGCTGAGGATGCCAGATCATTCCCTAGCAAGCATTCCACTGGGACTGCAGGAAATACCATTACCTGTTTCAGGCCAGTAAACCCTCCCCATTCTAAGGTCACCATAGCCATGGGATGGACCTTAGTTACATTGTCAGCATTGGTGACCGGATAAGTTTGTCCAGTCAGATACTGTCCTGGGGAAACCATTTTTTCTGTCACCATGGTGACACTTGCACCTGTATCCCTCAGGGCTTCCACTTTTGTCCCATTAACGAAAGGATGCTGTCTGTATTTGTTCATATTAGGGGGCCAGACAGCAAGAGTGGCAATATCTACCCCATCCTCAGAGAATCAAGTAGCTTCAGTGTGAACCCTGATTTGCTCTGGGCACACTGTTGATCCCACCTGGAGACTGGCTATACCAGTATTAACTGGAGCAGTGCTAGGGAGGTTCTTTTTGGGACAGGCTGAGTCTCCAGTTTGGTGTCCATGCTGTTTACAATTGAAACACCAGGACTTTTGGGGATCAAAGTTTTTACCCTTGTACCCATGTGAAGATTGTGAAGACGCTCAGGGCCCACCTTCCTTAGCATGTTTTAGGGCCCTTAAGAAGACTCTTTACTTTTATCTTTATGTGTCTCACCATCCTTTCCCTGGGGAGGTTTTGTAACCCTTTTCTTTTGGTCACCCCCGGTGGAAGTCTTGGTCACCCTCATCTTGACCCAATGGTCTGACTTCTTTCCCAATTCTTGGGGAGAAATTGGACTAGGTCTACCAGATATTGATGCAACTTGTCATTGAAGCAGTTACTTAAAAGATGTTTTTTCACAAATAAATTATAAAGCCCATCTTAGTCATGCATTCCACAGCCAGTTGTCCAATCATCTAGTGTTTTCACTAAGTAGTCTACAAAATCAACCCAGGACTGGCCTGAGGATTTATGAGCCCCCTGAACCTAATTCTGTACTCCTCAGTGGTGAATCCAAAGCCCTCAATCAGGATAGCTTTCATGTGGTCATAGGAGTAAGCATCTGCACCAGTGAGTGTGAGGAGCCTATCCCTACACTTGCCAGTGAAGAGTTCCCAAAGGAGATGCGCCCAATAAGACTTTTTCAATCTTCTGGTTCCACAAGCCCAGTCAAAGGCTGTGAACCACTTGGTGATGTCATCACCTTCCATATACTTAGGGACAGTCCCTTTGGGGATGTTAGAGGTATCAGAGTGATATCTGTCCCTAGCTGTTGTATTGTTGCCACCATTAATGGGTCCTAAAACCATTTCTGCTCTCTCCCTTTCTATAAACAGGAGCTGTCTCTCCAAGGCTAATCTTTTGGCCATCCTTGCTAAAAGGAGGTCCACTTCATTGAGGCTGCCCTCAATGTCCCCAGAGGAGCTGGACTCCCCTGTGGGAGATCCAGATCCTGTGAGCACTATACTTGGAGATGGGGACCTTGGGGCCCTGTCCTTCCTAGTTGGGTTAGGAGGGGGGAGTTCATCCTCCTGATCCCTAACTTGTTCCCCATCTGGGGGGAGGTCTTACTCCTCAGTAGGATGTTCCTTAGTATACTCTGCCAAGAGCTCCTGGAGCTTCACCTTGGTAGGCATGGAACCAGTTTTGATGTTTTTCAGTCTGCAGAGAGACCTTAACCCTCTCATCCCAAGATGGGGGCAAGGGGTGAGAATGAGCTCCACAACCATTTCCTTTCAGCTTCTCATTTTAGTACTAAAGTTGGGGATTACTTTTAGGAACTGAAAACGACTTTTACTAGAAATGCTGAAGGGGACTTACCAAGGTCCTAGCAGGACTTTTAAACATTTAGAAAAAATTGTCAATTCAAAAATCAGTTGAATCTAAAGGCAATTTTGGAATTTACTCATGTGATCAGATATTGGCTGAGTAGTCCAGAAAATGCAAAGTCGTAGATCCCACCGCTGCCACCAATGTAGGAAGCTGGATCTGTATATACTA
Organism: Pleurodeles waltl; assembly: GCF_031143425.1. Lineage (NCBI taxonomy): Eukaryota > Metazoa > Chordata > Amphibia > Caudata > Salamandridae > Pleurodeles > Pleurodeles waltl. The sequence goes on from NC_090437.1 coordinate 983,711,127, forward strand.
TATGAAACAAGAGATATAGGGGGTCATTACGACCCTGGCGAACGGTGGTATTTTGGGGAAAGGTACTGCCAATAGGCTGGCGGTACTGATCCCCAAAATATGACATTGGCGGTTTGGCTCTCCCTCCCCCTTCCGCCCGCCCGACATACACACCCCTACATGTGCACACATACACACACGCATACCCACATCCGCCCACGCATGCATACATACACGCATACCGCAACACACACTAACATACATTGAAGCACACATGCATTCACAACACACAACATACACATACACTCACATCCATGCATTCACATACGCATTCCACACGACTCACACCCGCATGCACGCATACAAAAACAGACACACCCCACACACACACACAACACCCGCCACCGCCCTCCCCTGTTGGAGAACCCGACTTACCTGCTTGCACGGGGTCCTACGCCAGGAGACGGGACGTGGTGCTGCTGCCAGCAGCGTCATCCACCAGCAGAACACTGCCAGGCCGTATCATGTGTCATGATACGGTCAGCAGCGTTCTCCTGGCGTGGCGCTGCTGCTGGCAGCAGTGCCACCTTACCGCCGTCAGCCACTATGACCGTAGCCGGTATTCCGCCAGCATTCTGGCGGAATTCTGGCTACGGTCATATTATGGTGGACGGTAGGTAGCCACGGCGACGGTCTTTTGGAGGCCATCACCGTGGCAGTAGGCAGAATTTTCCACCAATGTTAAAATGAGGGCCTTAGTGTGCACAGGGTCCAGGGGTTCTCCAGAGGCTTAACAGAGGCTAAAGTAGATAAAACTAATGCCCTCTTTTGTGGCAGTGTGGTTGAGCAGTTAGGTTTATCAGAGGGTAGTGCAAAGCATTGGTTGTACACACACAAAATCAAGAAATGAGGTACATACTCAATGACTAACTCCAGGCCAATCTATTTATATTGGAAAAATATCATTTGTTACTTTTTTTCTAGAACCAAAAGGATCTTGTTGCAGGTAAGTACATTTGCAAGTAGGTATCAAGCATACGTATCAAAGGCACTTTGTTTAGATTTGGCAAATAATACAGTTTACATGCAAGTAACACTTTTTACTTTCAAAAGTTGACAGAGCGAATTTCAGAACAGTCCTGGGGGGAGAAAAGTGTTAATGCAGTTTTGAGGTAGGTGCTCGACTTACAGTTCCAGTCTCTAGGGGTCAGGTTGTCCACTGGTCGGGGTTCAGGAGGACCCAACGTACACCATCAGCAACATGGGGACAGTCAGCTGCAGAGGTCAAACTTGATGCTGGGTTTAGAACGGGATCCTATGAAGACTAAGGGCACTCAGAAACAGATCTGCTGGTAGGTAAGTACCCGCAACTTCGGAGGGCAGACCTGGGTGGGTTTAGGTGAGCACCAGGGGGGCACTGGAGCACTAAACCCACAGCTTCAGCAGCACAGCGGCGGCTGGGTGGAGGGTACAACCACAGTGTTGGGCTCCCAATGCCTACCTTGAGGCTTTGTGTATTTTCGTCTGGTTCTCTTGTGGTCAGAGGCGTCCTCTGGATTTAGGCCACAGGCGTCTTTGTGTTGGCCAGGAGTGGTCAACCCAGGTTGGACACAAGGTCAGAATCGCCTGGGGACCTGCTCTGGACCAGTGGGCCATCTGGACTCAGGTCGTGGGCATCTGGGGCAGAGTGGGCAGGACTCGCGGATCCGGGGCGGTTCTGGAATCCTTCTGGGAGTTTCTTTTGGACAGGGCCACTGTCCTCTGGAGTTCTTGGTCCTCTGGTGAGCAGTCAGTCCTCTGGGGCTTTGGAGAGGTCGCTGGCCCTGCAGGATGTGTCACCTTCTTGGAGCAGGAGTCTTTGAACCTGCAGACAGGCCGGTAGGGCTGGGGCCAAGTCAGTTGTCATCTGGAGTCTTCACTGCTGGGGTCAGCTTAGCAGTCCTTCTTCTTTCTTCTTCTTTTTTCTTGTTGAGGTTCCCAGGAATCTGGTGAGATAGGTTCAGGTGTGCCCCTAAATACTATATTTAGGGGCATTACAGGGGTCGGAGGGCAGTACCAATGGCTACTGTCCCTGAGGGTGGCTACAGCCTTCCTGTGCCCACTCCCTTTGGGGAGGGGGGCACACTCCTAACCCTATTGGTCCCTGTCCTCCAAACCAAGATGAAGCATTCTGCAGGGAGGGGGTCACTTCAGCTTTGGACACCTTAGGGGTGGTCCTAGCTGGAGTGGTCACTCCTCCCTGTTTTACCTAATTTTCCTGCTGGAGTTGCCACCAAAAGTGGGGCTTTGTCCCGGGGGCGGGCATGTCCATTCCCTGGTGTGCCCTGGGGCACTGTAACAGGAAGCCTGAGCCTTTGAGGCTCACTGCCAAGGGTTACAGTTCCTGCAGGAGAAGGTGTGAAGCACCTCCACCCAGAGCAGGCTTTGTTTCTGGCCTCAGAGTGCACTGTACTGAAAAGTAGTACACCGTGCAGAGACTCTAGCGGATCCCCAATTGGTTTACAGAGGTAGTGTGGGTGAGCAGTTAGGCTTATCAGGGGGCAGTACTAAGCATTTGTTTTACTCGCCATGGCTATAAATGTGACACACACTGAAAGGGTAAATTAGAGACCAAATTAGAAAAATAACACTTTTTTAAATATATATTTTGAAACCAAGAACTTCCTTTACAAGTTAGTATTGTTTTTGTTATGAATTTTCACAGGTAAGTAAAACGTTCAAACCTGTGTGCCTTTACGCACAATACAATCCTATTGAAGGAAAAGTCAGAGAAGCATGAAGATAGATACGGTCCATTTCAGGAGTTCACCTTCAGGGTCTAGATTTGTAGCAGGCCAAGGTCCAGAGTACTACCAGCAGTTCTTCGGGAGGCACCCAGGTTTCATCGGGAGAAGAGTGCTGGTGAGGTTGTTGCTGGGCGTGCAATGGTGAAGGGGAGGGGGGCCTGGAAACAGGCTGCACAGGGAAACTTGGGGACAAGTTTGAGAGATCCAAAATGGGGGTTTGGGTCACAAGGGGTCTGGGAGCAAGAGGGCAAAGCTGGTTCTTCGGTACACAGGCTGGGCGGCTCAGGTGCAGAGTGATTATGGTGGCTGGGCTGGTGCGGAAAGATGCTCTTTGCGGTTAGGGCCAACAGCTGGCAGGTGCAAAACCAAGACTGCAGGGCCACTCACGAAGGGGATCTAAGTGGTGCTGATGTCCCTCAATGGCTGCTTGGTGCTGATGCAGTGGAAATCAGGAATGGAATATCATTGTTGGTGTTTGGTGCGGGACATCTGATACTCCGGGGGTTGGTGCTGCACAGCTCCAGTTGGTCTGGTGTCTTCACACTTGGTCAGGAGACAGATCTGGTCCTCCAGAGCATGAGTACCTTCTCCTGGTCATCTGCGGCATTGATCGGGCTTGGGAGCTGCAAGGCGGTGGACCGGACACTGCTTGTTGGCGGCTGCGGTATGCAGGGAAGTTGCTTTTCTACTCCAAATGAGAATGGCAGTGATTTTCAAGGTACTGGCAGGCTGCCAGAGGCTTTGGTAGTTCTCCAGCTTACAGGACGAGTAATTCTGTTGTGATTGTCGAAAGAGTTTCAAGCTGGCAAGGTTTCACGTCAAACGTTCTCAGCTCTTCTCTCATCAGGCAGTGACTCTTCTTTGTCCTTCTTCTCTTGATCCATTGAATCTGAGTTCTTGGGGTCAGGGGTGCCACCTAAATACTCAGTTTAGGGTAGGGGATTGCCAGGTGCCAACCAATGGGTTGCCTACCATTAGGGTGACTACACCCTCTATATGACCACTTCCGGTGGGAAAAGTGGGCTTAACCCTGACCCTAGAATGCTAATTCCGTCCAAAACAGGAAGGAAGGATTTGAAAAATGATGTCCACATCAGCTAGTCCACCTTAGGAGTGGGACTGGCATGATGTTGGCACATCTCCTAATTTACTGATTTTCCTGCCTGTCTTGCTGCCAAGAAGTGGGGTCAGGACAGGGAGGTGGTCATCTCCGCCATCTGGAGAGACCTGGGTCACATAACAAATGTGGCTTGGCCTTTGAAGCTTCCCACCCTTAAATGCACATCGTGCAGGGAGGAGGTGTCAACACCAGCACCCAGTTCCTGGTCTCTGAGAGTATAGGCTCTCACCTCAGGAGGTCAGAAATGTGTCTATGGTGGCTGAACTGGTTGAGACCAGTCTGTTAAAACACTAGCAGTCGGTTGGTTTTTCAGGAGGCACCTCTAAGGTGCCCTCTGAGTGCATGTATTAATAAATTTATCACTGGAATCAGTGAGGGTTTATTCATATGAGATGTTTGATACTAAACTTCCCTATGTTCGACAATCGACAAAGACATAACAGGGGCATGTCTGTTCATGCATATATGCCCTCCCTTGTAATATAATGTACCCTGCCTTAGGGCTGGAAGGCCTGCTGTAGGGGTGACTTACAGATATTACAGGCAGTGTTTTAGGGGAATTGGAATACAAGTTTGTGCCATGTTGTGTTTTCAATTTTGGGAGCACCTTGTCACACAGTCTGCATGTGTTTGGTGCTGGGTCCCTTGGAGTGGTACAAGTTGTGCAGCAGGGGCCCTCTTAAGTACCTATGCCCTGGGTACCAGTGGTACCATTTACTAGGGAATTACAGAGGTGCTAAAGGGCCTGGTCACTTTGGGATCAAGAGACCAGGAGGGTCATTCTGACCCTGGCGGCCGGTGGCCGCCAGGGCCACCGACCACGGGAGCACCGCCAACAGGCTGGCGGTGCTCCAATGAGCATTCTGACCGCGGCGGTTCAGCCGCGGTCAGAAGCGGAAAGTCAGCGGTCTCCCGCTGACTTTCCGCTGCTCTTTGGAATCCTCCATGGCTGCGGAGCGCGCTCCGCAGCCATGAGGATTCTGACCCCCCCTACCGCCATCCAGTTCATGGCGGGAAAGCCGCCATGAACAGGATGGCGGTAGGGGGGGTCGCGGGGCCCCTGGGGGCCCCTGCCGTGCCCATGCCAATGGCATGGGCACGGCAGGGGCCCCCGTAAGAGGGCCCCGAAAAGTATTTCAGTGTCTGCCTTGCAGACACTGAAATACGCGACGGGTGCCACTGCACCCGTCGCACCTTCCCACTCCGCCGGCTCGATTACGAGCCGGCATCCTCGTGGGAAGGTCGTTTTCCCCTGGGCTGGCGGGCGGTTTTACTGGAACCGCCTGCCAGCCCAGGGGAAAACTCGAAATACCCGCCACGGTCTTTTGATCGCGGCGCGGTAATTTGGAGGGCGGGATCCTGGCGGGCGGCCTCCGCCGCCCGCCAGGGTCATAATGAGGCCCCAGGTGTCTTGTTTTGGGAAAGTGACACTGGCACTGGGGACCTGGTTATCAGGAACTACTGCACTTCAGTCAAAGTTGCACCTAAAAACCAGGCAAAAAGTGTGGGGGTACACTTCAGTCAAAGTTGCAACTAAAAACCAGACAAAAAGTGTGGGGGTATTGCAACCAGAACCCAGCTCCCTACATCCAACACCAGACCTATTGACTTTGCAAATGCTTCTCATAGTTTGTATCTTGCTTCCATAAACTGAAACATGCTGATATATTTTGTATGATTGTAACTATTTATGTTTTTTCATGTTTTGGTGACTCTGGCTATTTGTGGAAATGTCGAACCTGTGGATTATTTATAACTAGGAATCAAAACCTTCACTTCTCAGTCACTCACTTTTTTTTCAAAACAAACGTTTTAAATCATCGAGTTACACAGTTACGATTACGTTAGATGCAGTGTTTGTCTTTGCGCTGCTTTAACAAGTTGTGAATGTTTCCTAGGTCTGGCTTACGGACAGATTCTGCGATAATTTGACTGAAACGGATCAGATCTTGTACCTATTTTTCCATAGAAATCTGGAACGTTTGCCAGGCACAGCTCCTTCTCCACGTCATTCGGGAGGCTTCTATGTCAGGTGTCCTGATATATGGAGTATATCTGCAAAAGCATTCTTTGGGACGCTTAGGTTGCTTGGAGGCCCTGAGGGTGTCCGAAAACATTTTTCCAGGGGTACATACAAACAACATTGTTAGGACGCTGCTTAAATGCCTTTTTTCTTTTCAGGTATAACCAGTGAGAGCATGAGGTGAATTACTTTGAAAAGCAAGAGGACATTTCTAGTTCGACAATGCATTTACAACGCAGGAAGGCTACCAATGCGTTGAAGCAAAAGCTTGATGACGTCTTCAAATGCAAAATGAGTGTCACTATCTCCCTCCTGCCTAGCTGCCTGGAGGACTTTCAAGGGCTTCCTTGCTGGATGCAGTGGAGACGTTCTCCTTCATGCGGCAATGTGCCAGTTAGACTGCTTCTCTGATGCACTTGCCTGGGATGGTGCCCAAAGTATGGAACGTAACATTGCCAATTCTCAGACATAAAGAAAAAAACAATTTTGTAAATGCAGTCACGCAGTGTCTCAGCACCTTGGGGTTCATGTCTGAAAGCATGAACTGCATTCATAACCACACAGCTGGCAGCGCGAGGGCGCGGGCCAGAAGGACATTTGGCCAGGTCTTCAAGCTCAGATCTAGGCACTTGTTCTTTGGTTAATATCTGATATAGTGAAAAGCATTTGGTCTTTAGAGGTATTGGAGAGGGTCTGATATCAGGTGATATTAACAGAGACCCACACCCAGAGGGGGCTAATGGGGCTGGCGTGGTAAACGGTGCCAAGGCCCGGTAGCGGAAGTCTCCGCAGGGGATGAGGGACTAAAGCCAGGAGATCCCATCCCTCCTCCTCAGGTGTAAAATAGAGGGGTGAAGGGCAAAGGCCGCCAAAACCAAAGGAGTTGTGCGAAACCTCCAGCCCATGCATCCTGCCCATATTAAGGGGATTACTGCCCCTACCCAGCCACTGTTTGTGCTGGGGGGGCACCACTGGACATCTTTGATTTATGATGACCGTTGTGGTGATTGACGATTGGTCAAGGCAACAGACGTGCACGACGATTTATGACTTCAGTAAGTTGAAGCAGGTGGCAATGTGCAAAAATGATGAATAAAGCTGCAGCCAATAACTTCCAAAACATATTCAGAGTATAGGGTTTCAATTGCGAGTGGAGTGGCCACGTGCAAAGTTTTTAACAGAGGCCTGCACCGAGAGGCGGCTAAAGGGGCTGGCCTGGTGAACGCGCCAAAGCCTGTTAACGGAGGTCCCCGAAGGCGACGAGGGACAAAAGCCAGGAAATCACACCCGCCTCCTCAGGTGATAACGAGAGAGGTGAACGGCAAGGGGTGCCAAACCCAAAGGAGTGGCGCAAAACCACTGGCTAATGGGAGGGCTGAGTGGGATTTGAAATCAAAACCCACCCACCCACACTCAGCAAACAAAGATTGTACCAGCAACAAAGGGGTAAAGAAGGCAGTTGAATGGAGCTTAAATAGTTTGAGAGGCCACCACAGGGTGGCAGACCTGGTACTTAACTTGGGACACCTCATGGCAGGCTAAGGTGGTCAGAGAGGGGAGAGGTCACAGAACGCGGTACTCGCAGCCCGTGCCCACCGGTCGGCAGATCACACCGAATAAGCAAGGTAGCGAGTTGGGCCTAAAAAAGAGATGGTGGAATAACCCTCCCTCACATAGACAGTGAAGCTCCATCTCAGGGGCCCCAGTCATCAGCAATAAACTCCAGATTGATGCAGGGAAAAGGGCGACTTTATTATTCATCATAAATGTGTCTGTAAGTTTGATTTATGACTTAATTGATGGCTGTTTGAGTGATTTATGACTTGAGTTATGACCCTGTGTCAATCTGAACATTGTAGTTTATGGCATGTTCTACAGTGATATGAATTTGAATAATACTGAGACTGTAAATTGTGCAATTTTTTTAGAACTGTCCTTTAAAAGCAGACCCTTCACAGCTCAGCTGGTAACGCCCTTGCAATACCACTCAAAAAGAATAAATGTGTGTCATCAGGAATCTTCCAGTGATTCCTTAAAATAAAAGCCAATACGGGCTTCCAGGTACCCTTTACATTTGCAGATTGACCAGTTGTGCACATTTACATTTCTTTCAGGCATGCAGGCACCCTGGCAGGAAAGCTTGTTTAGCTGCCTGCCCCTTCCTCAGGTGCACAACACTGGATACTCCATTCCTTACACTTCAGCGAAAGCATTCCAGCTCTAGAAATTACCCGTCCTGGGACAGTTATCTTTTCACAAAAAGTAGGCGAACTGTTTTCCTTAAATTACAAAAGTGTATCCACTCATGCCCCTCAGATCCCGCCCACTTCGACTGCTTGGCAGTTATACTAAGGGAACTCAAACAGGGCGAAACGTCTCAGTGTTTGCTGCACTTCCTTTGGAGAAGTGTATCTTTGGCTGACCCACGTCATGCTTTAAGTGGGTCGAGACTTTGATTACATAATTCAAATCATTTACTTGGGCTCATTAAAGCAACAAACGGTGGAGTTTCCCAGTGTTACTTTACATACACACAGCTTCTGTCTTCGCCCCGATTCTTGCGTGAAATCTCTTTATAGAGGTGTGCTGATAGGAGAGGTGCCGACATCCATGAGCTATGTTTGTTTTTTTGCTCCTTTTCTCAACTTTGATTTCAGATTACGTGCCAGTTTATAGTTGAAAACCACTGACAAAGTTTGATTTGACAGCACCCTCTGCTGGTAGACAAAGAAGTAGCAAAAGTTGTCTAACGAAGGAGAATAAATACATTTAACTTCCCACCTCAAAAAGTTTTCTCGAAAGACTATTTATTAACAATAATGTGGAGAGCTGCAATTTTTAGTTTCACATTTCGCAAAGTCCAATGGAATGTTCTGCAACTTCCTGAAAGTTTCAAAGTTTTCCACTTTGCCACATTTGTCTGACAATTTTAAGTTTTGAAATGATTTGATGTAAAAAGATTAACTTGTAGAGAGAGCAAATTCTTCATACAGTATTTATTGTGCTTGGGAACATTCTACAAAAGGTATACTTGCAGGTACATGCATGTAACATTGGCTGGGTTCGATGAGAGTGAAAATGACCTTCACTATGGTACGATTACCTCACAATGCACAAAAACACGTGAGAAGGCAAAGCTCTAAATGGGCCATCTGCAGACTTTGCAAAAGTATAAGTTTGAACTGTGCAGAACTCTGCAGGTTAAAAAATGCACATTTCCCGTTGGGATGCTGCACCAATTAAAATCTCAGGTGTAAAATGTCCAAAACGGCCCAGAGAAGCAATTAGAATTTGCACTGTTTTAGGGCCTCCTGTGCTCTTTGGTGTTACAGAAATGCCTGCAGATATTAGTGCAGCCTCATTTGTAAAAGTAGTGCACCGACATACAGGTAATACCCCTGCAATATAAAAGGAACTTTTTCTCACTTTCGTGGAAGCTTACGTTCTTATAGGTGCAAGAGCTTAAGGGCGTTCATTGGCATGCTGTGTGCGCTTACGAGGTCCACACAGCTAGACAGCCTATCAAGAGACATCCTTTCGAAGGTAGCACAGAGGATCCCAAAGACCCACCTGGTGCCCATCAATGGAGTCAGAGGTGAATTCAAAGTCTACACCCACCCTGGTGGTGCATGAACTCCCCACCAAAAGATGACCAGCGTTGTTGGTACAGACAGTGACCATGCAGCAGGAGCACTGCTGTCAGGATCTCAGCAGGGGCACCCTCGCCCTTGAGCCCCCGGCTGCACGTCTCCTTGTGGGGACTGTCCTGGCCCTCCACACGATTCAACAATCCTGTGAGTGAGCAGACACTCCATGCTTCTGTGCTGTACTGTCTACACCACAAACTGCAACTCCCATAGTTACCGCATGAACTGCAGACACAACATTGTTTTGTCAATTGCGTACACAGCATGGCCTATCTTGTGCGCCCAACGAGGGTTTGCATGGTGCAACCTGGGATTGTTATCCTGTGGACAATTAGGGTCTCGGGCATTGGTGTGTAATCACTTCTATTGCACTAAAAGAATATTGTAGGTACAGTTGGAACCACATTCTGACCTGCAGATGAATATAAATGTAAGGTAAAGTTTACTAGGCCTATTTGATGAACTACTTCTAATTTAGATGATTGTCAGCTTCTGAAGTCACTCGACCACAGGGCAGGGTAGTGTTAAGAAATGTATATAGAAGGGTCATATGTGTGCCATCAACTGTAAGACACAGATCCCATATGGAAGTAAATAATCTTGAAAAGGATGCTAACTAATCTTTTTTATCAATTTCCAAAAACGTTAAACCAAAGTGTCATAAAGTTAAACTTCTAGAACTTGAGCGGAGGTAATGGGCTGGATGGAGATGGCAGGCAGGTTCAGCCAGGTGGGTGGGCTAACATGAGAAAACAATCAGCCACTACTTGCATTTCTTAGCTAAGGAAAAATGCCCTGCAAGTGACAGTCAATAGAAAACTATTGCTTTGCGTAGGCATATAAATTCAGTTCTGTGTTCCGATAGAGCTCCATCCTTGTGGAAAAGGCATCTAGCGATTATAAGGAGCTTGGCAATCTAAGTGGCACAGAGATCACTCCTAGCTTTGAGACCTTAATCAGCCTGTCACGGGGGCACGGCAGCCAGCAACAGGTTGGTGGAAACGGTGCTAGTGGTAATTGTAACGTGGAGTGGTTCAACGAAGAGTGTGGCAAGTTAAAATATGCACTTTCAATGGCGCTGAAAACCAGGCATGGAACTCCTGATTGGGAAAGCCAGCTAAAATGGTTAAGACAGAAATAAAAGCTCCCTATCAAATTTAAGAAAAGCCAAGTTCAAGTTAAGGCCTGGAAGGCGTTCATGGCAGCCATAGGACAGAAAAACACCAAGCGTTTTAGGGAGCTAGTGTGGTGGGGATCACATGGGACCACCAGGCAGATTGAAAATGTTATTACATCCCTCCCCTGGTTCCTCCATTTCTCAACACTTTACAGATTCCTAAGTCACGCTAGCCCGAGCATCAAGGGCCCAGCAATGGGGAAGGGAGAACACCAGACTCATACCTGTCCAGCAGAGGAGACTCAAAGCACCCAATTTTGAACAATACCATAAGACAGAACTAGAAAAAGGGAATTCTGCGAGAGGGAGGTACGATTAGCAATTCTCAGCCAGAAACCAAACAAGGCACAAGGTCCCAACGGGGTCTCAGCGGAGATGCGGAGATTAAGTACTAGGCACCTGTACTGACTACAGTGCATAATGCAATCTGGTTCGAGGAGTACGTTTCAGCGTCCTGGAAGTCTGCAATAATTGTGCCTTTGCATAAGAAAGGTCTACGGAATGACCCCTCCAACTACCGCCCAATTTCACTGCTGAATGTAGCAGGGAAAATATTTGCGAAACTACTGCATACCTGCCTAGATGACTGGTTAAGTGAAAATAAGGTGACCAATATTGCACAAGCTGGGTTCCAGAGACTGCAAGGAAGGATCGACCAGGGCATGCAGTTATTTAACATACCCTATCCCAGCCATAGTAAAGTTGGATTGTAGCTGAGTGAAAAAGGCATTTTTAGATCACTTTCTCACTTTCACTGCACTTTTTAGAATTTTTGTTCACGGATCCCTAATAGTTTCCTGAACTTATGTGGAAACTACCCCCTTGGTTATGGGAATAAGGAAACCCCATGCTGATGCTATTAGCTATGAGTACACCGGAGTAATAATATACTTGTGGTAGAAAATAGCTGGTGAGGGTCTCCCAAAAGAAACTAAAGGGACTCCTTGGTGACTACTGGGACAAGTGGTTACACTCCTGTTGATATTAAAAGATTGTTAGTTGGGAAGCTGAGTGGTAACCTGATACCTCTACCTCTCCTGTTTAATTCTGGTGTTATTTAATATCTGGCTAAAATATACCAGTGTTAAAAAAAAAGCTAAGCTGTATCTGATGTTTGTAGACCTAAAAGCAGCATTTTATACTGTAAACCGTGATCTTCTCTGGAAAAATTATTAAAGCAGGGCTATCCAGTAAAACTAGTGGCAGCTATTGAGGTGCTATATAATAACATCTTGTCCATCAGATACGGTCGAAAAGGGGAAGTCACGGAGAGCTTTGGCATAAACATCGGGGTCATACAAGGGTATGTGTTGCCCCAGCATTGTTTAACATCTTCCTTAACAGTGTCACTGATTTCTTGGGAGCCCTAAATCTCAATGTCCCAGTTAGAAGGGGCAAACAAAATTGAAATCCTGCTTTTAGCGGATGACGCAGTCCTTTTATCCCGCACTGAACTGGCCATGCATAAGCTCCTGCACGCACTGGAGATTTGCTGCACAAAAAAGGGCCTGAAGATCTGTACAGCGAAAACAAAGTAAATGATCGTTAAAGGAAGTGTTAAGCTGAAGAGTCCTTTTAAAATTCATGGAACACCTCTGGTCCATGTCAACCACTATAACTATTTAGGAGTGAGATCTGACTCCAAGTTGGCCTGGTTCCCTCAATTAAACATAGACGAGGCATCACTGAGCCAATATGCCGATGGGGTTCTTGGTTTTGCCAGGAGCCAGAGGAGTGGGCTGAATGCCCTTTCCCTTGAAGCCTACAGAGCACAAGCCCTTGCTGCAGGGCTGTATGGAACAGAGGTATGGGGATATAAAAATGTAAAAGGGCGAGTTAAAAGAGAGCACTGCTTTTTGTGCTGCTTCCCTGCGCTTGGTCTTCGAATCCCAATGGATGCTCTACTGGAGGTGTACTAGATCTAATGAGCAGCAGGTAACACTTTGCCCAAGTTTATATTGGATAAAGGTATGGACCACACCTGAGTTGGAAACTTACTTGGATACAGTGTGAGAGGTTTGGTCTCTAGACAAACAAGTCCAGCTACCTTGGTACAGTCATGTGACCAATACTCTGCATACCATAGGATGTTCTGAATGTTGAGCTGAACTAGATAAAATGACAAAAGGAACCGGGCAATATGTGAAGGAAAGGTTCTGGCACCTTGTGTCAATTAACCAGTCAGGACGAAAGCTGGAGCTGCTTCGGACACTCAAACCCCTTTCCTCTTTTGAACTTTATATGGACAAAACTACCCCCCCCCCCTTCAAGGCGACATTGTATGTTAACTTTAGGTTAGGCACCTTGCCAGTGAAACAGTACACTAGGTAGTGGCATAAGGGTGGGACTAGCACATCTAACTGTGGTTCTGACCTGGGGGGGGGGGGGGGGTTGGCAGAGTCCAATATACACTTTGGGCCTGATTCTAACTTTGGAGGACGGTGTTAAACCGTCCCAAAAGTGGCGGATATACCACCTACCGTATTACGAGTTCCATAGGATATAATGGACTCGTAATACGGTAGGTGGTATATCCGCCACTTTTGGGACGGTTTAACACCGTCCTCCAAAGTTAGAATCAGGCCCTTTATGTTGTTCTGCACCTTTTCAGCAGAGGCCAGAAGAGAATGTCTCCACCCGCTCTTCCATGCCATAAGAAGCTGCAAGGATGCCTTGTCTCTCTGTGTGCATACTGATTTGGAGCAAGTTGTTACCCAAGCATGCATATATTTAGCCTGGCAGTGGCACCAGTAGGGCTATAGAGGAGTTTCAATTTAAATATTAACTCATTCAATTGAAATGTTTTGTTTGTTTAGGTGCTACTGTGAAATAGGCATGGACAAGAGAAGGAATCCAATGGTCAGTCATTGATAGATAGCTTATAGTGCCAGGATCATCTAAAATGCTTATTTAATTGAGCCCTGCTGGTAAAAAAATGAGAACCTTGTAACGAAAGCCACTTTTGATGGCTGTATAAATACATGTATATGATCATGTCTTAGCTAAATAGTTTAACACAATTCTATTCTAGCAGGACACCTGGTGCAACGTAATGTCACAGTATGTCTTATGACGATTCATTGATTCCTGGGCTGTTCAAAGTTGATGCATTAGCATTTAATGTTATGAATGGTAAGATGATTGTGCGAAGCACCCTCAATTTGAATGCATTTTTACCCCTATTTTCGTTCTGTTTTAGGTAAATATGTGAAGAGTGAATCTAGGCAGGCATGGAAATAGGGACCCCACAACCAATGCTCTTTTGTCAGTCATATTTTTATATGACTATGCGCAATGTATGCCCATGGCCCAAAGCAAAGCACAAGGTAGGATCTCAGGTGCATTAGTATATCTTTTAGAAGCCTTCTTGCCCAAAGGGCTGTTTGAGATCTGCAAACTAGCACTTTTGCCATCAAATGCCAGGGCCACTGTGCGAAGCACTTCTAAGTTGCATGAATTGCTTTACTTGTTTTATGTCTTTTAGTTAGAATTGATTCGGGCTAGTTGCAATAAAGTGATTATACTTACTGTAGTATGTGTCCAGGAGGAACATTCTTGCAGGTACTGAACGGTATCAGCAACCTAGTACTAGATGCATTCCAGGATGCTTACAATGAATTGGCTGTCCTGTAGCTAAAGTCTCGAAATTTTCCCAAGCACTAAGGTACTTACACTTTTCATGTTAGTTGGGTCTTCTTCTAGAATTGTGTATGACGCTTACGTTTTATTCCTTGCTCACTTTTAATGTTTATATACTTTTTATGTTTTTATACTGTGAAGTTGTTTTAGAATGTAAGATATAGTGTATTTCATGTACATTGTATAGCCTAGCTATGTCAGTCTAACACAATAAATAACTTTGACTAACATGGACCCGTAATTCTGTGCTGGATTCCACTGTGGCTGTCACACTCTGAAAGCTGTTGTTAGGCTGACCTTTTTGGACTAGGCCTGGCTACTGCCCAAGAAATGCCAAAATAGGGTAGCCAACTTTCCATTATCACTTTGCAGGAAATTTGCCAATGCAGATACACCAGATGTTTGTTGGCGTGAAAGGATGACTTTGAGTCTTGCAACTTTTTAGGGTTTCATTCCATAGCCATCTTCTCTACATCAGGCCCTTGTTAAAAATATACATTAGATAGATATTGAGCCAAAAAAAGATCTCACAATCTAGTTCTGTCTTTCCCCATTATATAAAAATACTAGGGGAGCTTAGAATTAGATCCAATACTTGTAGCAAGTACTATAAAAACACATGAACAGGACCCCTAACAAGGTGGGCAGTTCACTTGGGTGGGGGTAAGCACCACTACTGCATATGGTGCAAAAGGTAACTTTAAGCCATGGAGCTAGGAGACTTGAATATTTAATCCCAGCTTTACCACTTTACCTAAAAGCGATGGACATGAGCAATGCATAATTCAGGGCAGGGCTCACAGCACAGTGACATTTCCCAGAAAAGAGTATATTACCTTAGCATTTCTATTACAATTACTGCCCCTCAGTAGTGGTCTAGTGGGAAGTTGGGAGACATGCCTTTTTAATCCTGGTTTCCCTTACGGCCAAAATGTGTGCTGTTGGGCAATCACTTCTTAAACGCATTCTCCTGCGCTCATGTTTTGCTACGTTTGGGAGTCTTTCGAATTAATCTTAAAGCACCTAAAAGTGTGTAGTTAGAATAATAAAAGTGGACAGGATGTTACCCTGGGGGGTGAGAGGGCAGGGAGTTAGATAGCACTCATTTTTGTTGTCTATTCACCAAAAAAGTAATATGGCAAGTAGTATTCTCGGGTCTTCTACCTTACCAAAATGTTTGATCTTGTACAAATTACACTCCCTTCTGTGCCCTAATTTGACAGTAGGTGAGCCGTCTGAATCAGGCTGAGTGAAAGAAATAAACACTAAGGTCATAGTCCCAGGACAGGCCTTGCCGTAGGTACCCACTTTTGACAACAGCAGCTATAAAGGGGTCTAGGTTCCTGAAGCTGGGTTGTGCGGGACCCCTATGCTTCAGCTTGACCCCCCAATCGCGCAGTGAACAAACGCTCACTGCAGACCTGCACTTCGTAATTACTCATAGAGGGCTGAAAGGAGGGAAAGCGCCGCATTGCCAGGCGGTGTGTGGTTTCCTGCCAGGCAGCTCAAATTCCCCTAATAAGCTTTCGTCCTGCTTGCTGTGGAGCCAGCAGAATGCAGGGCATTTGACTTTTGCCCAAAGGCGGTCACCAGATGCAAGCCCTGCGGCGCAGGCTCCCCTGCCTCATTCACAGGCAGCGAGCTTGGCCAGTCCACACCAGGGAGTGTGTGGGGTGCTGGCAGGAAGCATAATTGTTTCGTGTAGCAGCTTGTGGGGCTCATGGCACCGCGGAGGGGCACATGGGAACTCTTCCCAGAGTGGTTAGAATGGCAGGTGGGCACGCCTGGAGCACAGAGTCTCTCTGTGTATGAAGCTTGTAAGAACTGGAAGTTGACTGACCCTGTCATACTACCCACGAGGCAACGCAACAAAACCAGCCTGGCCCCCCAGTCTTCATGCACCCACTCCCTACTCTTGCTTGGTAGAAGCATTGTGGACAAGAACTGCAATGAATACTGTCTGGAGCATGTTTTGCAGCACCTCACCACGACTGCTGACCCAGCTCAACTCTACTGTCTCTGCAGAGCAAGCTGCCTGGCCCAGCAGACCCATCCTTGCACAACAGGCCACCTTCCTCCTCAATGCCCCCACTATCTGGCCCAGCAGGCTCATCCTGCCAAAACAGGCCTCCTTCCTCCTCCAGGCCCCACTATCTGGCCCAGCAGACCCATCCTTCCACAACAGGCTGCACTCAGGCATCAGAAACTAGCCTGGTTGATGAGGGGTGATAACTCGAAACCGGTCCCAGGATGCTTGTGTCCGGTCCAAAGAGGCCCTGGCCTGACAGTTCAGGCTGGACTTTTTCCCATGTGGAGCAGGGTCAAGACTGATTTGCATATTGCTGGGTCCAAACTGGGTTGTCATGGTGGTAAAGCAAAAAAGCAACAGAAAGTACCTGTGCACCTTCCTTGACCCAGCAAGCCCATCCTCCCAAAACAGGCTTTGCTCAGGCACCACACACACACACTCCCCCATGACCGCCTCTGATCCCCTCCCCCACAAACATCCTCTGGACCAGCAGACCCATTCCTCCAAAACAGGATTTCCTCAGGGATCAATACCCTGCCCTTAACTCCCTCCATTACCTGTCCCAGAAGGCCCATTCTTCCAAAACAGACCTTCCTCAGGCATTAATCCTTTACACACACATGCCCAGCAGACCCATCCCTCCTAAACAGACTTTTCTCAGGCATCAATACCTACCTGTCTCTCCCTCTATTACCTGGCCCAGCAGGCCCATCCTTCCAAAACAGGCTTCCTCATGCATCAACAGTCTGTCCCTCTCTCCCTCCTTTTCATGGCCCAGTAGGCCCATCTTTTCAAAATAAACTTTCCTCAGGCATCAATAATCTGCCCCAACACACTACCTGGCCCAGCAGGCCCATTCTTCCACAACATGCTTTGCTCGGGCATCAAGTAATATGGGCCCCCTACTTGGCCCACCATGCCCATTTTTTCACAACATGCTTTACTTAGCATCAATGACCAGGGCCTCCTCTACCTTCTCTTGTACCCATGGGTTTACAGCAACAAAAGACAAGTTAAGGCTACCTGTGCGCAATGGGAGGTTCCAGATCCTGGCTGGGCAGAGGGGCGAGTGTGTCTGTGTGACTTTATCTTTCTGTTTGTCTACCTAGGGTCTGTATGCCTTTTCTTGCATCAATATATCTGTGTGTGTGTGTGTAGTAGTAATGGGTGATTTGTGTGTGCCTGCCTAGATAGACACCCTTCTTCAGTGTGCCCAGTGATGTCATGTGTGACCACTTCATCTATTTCTGGCTGTGTAACCACCAGCAATCTGAATTCCTGGTTCCATTAAAAGAATGGAGCTTCAGGTACAACGTGCAACGTTGTCTAAAGAGCAGGGTCTGTCGGAGTTTCTCCAACATAGCATGGGACCGTTTCTCAACTATGCATTGCTCTATTTCAGCCCGATAGTGTCCATACACCTCTGTGTTTATGTGTATGTGTGAAACTGGTCCCGTGTGAAATGGTCATGGATTTGAGCTAGTTTCCACCACATGTAATATGCTTAAGCGTGTATCCCATCTAGAATTATTACTGGAAGTCTATGATAACATGTCAACCTACAAGTTAAACAGTCATGAAAAGAGGGATCCCCAGTTCTCGCATAGCGTGCTATGGGTCAGGGTCTAAAATGGACCGGTAGTTACATGCAGGATCTAGGTATAAAAGTAGTTAATGAAATAGCTTCGGTGGCCCAGAGTGTCTCTTGCAGCAGATCTACGGACGTTTAGGAAATGATGAGTAGAGGATCTGATGCTAATGCGAACATTTCTAGGAAAGTAATATGTTAATGAGTGTGCATTGCCGAGGCTTTTGTATGTTTTCTCCTGTTTCCCTATTTGAGAACCAGAAATACTTAAGGAACGTTTTGCAATGTATTCACGTTTCTGGTTAGCACACCATGGTGGATGCGTTCCATGCTACATAATGATAAGCCAAAGAGCACATAGTATTCATAGATAACTAGTGAAGTCATAAAACAGTAGTTAAAACAGCACTCATAGAGTTCTCTGAGCAAAATTCCAAGTTTCAGGTAAGCAGAATCACTTGTTTTTGTAATGTTCTGCCTTGAGAGATTTGACTTCAGGCCCTTTGTTCCTTTATGTTCACTTGTCTGTGTTCCAACTGCCTGGTCACAACAATTGTCTATTACTATGATGCGACACTATTCTTGCTTCAAGTTTGAGTTGCCTGCAAGTGCATCATATTAGCTTATCTCTAATTCAGACTATCTTAAGTGGGAACATACTTCTGATCTCTTTTGAAATTCATGTCACCTGCCGAGTACACGTTTTAAGGCATGGGAAGCATGATCGCAAGAGTAACTCAAAAACAATGGCACGATATTCTTAGGTGCACCTTAGGCGGTTACATTTTGTAAATAAAGTAACACATCTTTTTCAGATGATGGCGTTTAGAAACAAAGGAAGACTGGCTCATTTTCGGGCAGTGTGTGTATGAATCACTTTGGGGGATTTTCCAAAGGCATGGGTAGAACGCTTCATCTGTTGAGCATCAGTCTTCATTGTAGGAAGCTGGCTCTGTATATACTATATCAAAATGAGATATAGTGTGCACAGAGTCCAGGGGTTCCCCACGCGGCTTGACAGAGGCCATTATAGATAATACTAATGCTCTATTTGTGGTAGTGTGGTCGAGCAGTTAGGCTTAGCAGAGGGTAGTGTTAAGCATTTGTTGTACACACACAAGCAGTAAGTGAAAACAGACACTCAATGACCAATAGGTTTTTATGTAGAAAAACATTCTTTCTTAATTTATCTCTAGAACCACAAGATTCATTTAGCAGGTAAGTACATTAAATGAAAGGTACTTTGCATAGTAATACTTAGAACTTTGAATGGAATCAACAATGTACACAGTTCTCTTTAAAATGGCAAAAAGCTATTTAAAAGTGGACACTGCATTTTTCAACAGTTCCTGGGGGAGGTAAGTAAAGTACAGTTCTTGAGGTAAGTAACAAACTTACGGGTTCAGCCTCCAGGGCATAGGTAGCCCACTGTTGGGGGTTCCAGATAACCCCAAACACCCAGCACCAGCAACACAGAGCCGATTAGGTGCAGAGGTCAAACAGGAGCCAAAATAATGTGGGCCTCTATGGAGACAGGGGGTACTCGGGTTCCAGGCTGCTTGCAGGTAAGTACCCACGTTGTCCGAGGGAAGACCATGGGGTTTAGAGAAGTACTGGAGGGGCCCAAAGTAGGCACCAAACACACACCCTCACCAGCACTGGAGCAGCCGGGTGCAGGGTGCGAACAGGGCGTCGGGTTCCCAATGGAACTCAATGGGCGGACCTGGGGGTCACTTAGGCGCTGCAGATAGAGCACAGTGGGGCTTATCGGGCAAGCCCCCAACTGGTCAGGGAGGAGGGCCGCCTGCTGGTCACTGCTGCACTGGTGGTTGGTTTTTCTCGAGTCTAGGGGCTGCGGGTGCAGTGCTTCTCCAGGCGTCGGATATCTTCGCTCCATGCAGTCCTGGTCAGGTGGCGTCGTGGAGGGGTGGAGAGGTCAGCCCACGGTGGACACTAGGTCGGAATCACCTGAAGGTCATCTCTGGCTGTTGGATAGTGCACCCTGCCTTAGGGCTGTAAGGCCAGCTAGAGGGGTAACCTACCTATGCATACACAGACACACACCCACACAACACCCTCCCACCCCCCTCCCCTAACGGACAATCGACTTACCTGCTCCGTTGATCCTCCAGGAGGGGACGGGAGCCATGGGGGCTGCTCCGCCGACACCACACTGCCAACAGAACACCGCCACGCCGAATCACAGGACGTGATTCGGTGGGCGGGGTTCTGTTGGCATGGCGGTGGAGGTGGCGCAACCTCCACTTCCCCGCCGCCCGCCAGTATGGCTGTTGGCGGCTCTCCATCGGAAAAAGGACGGAGAGCAGCCAACAGTCATAATACGCCGAGCGGCAAACCGCCACTACTGGCGGTCTTCCGCACGGCGGTCCCTCGGCGGTCTTGTAAAAAGACCGCTGAGGTTGTAATGACCACCCTTGTCTCAGTTATGGTGTGTATGGTGTTTGAATATTATTGAGGCTTTTTTGTTCTTCTTCCGCACTTATAACATTTTTAAGTCGGGTCTTTGCAACCGAGATTCTCATGGAAGTGCATTTTAGGCACTGCTTTTTTTCAAGCAGAAATCCACAATTGAGCAGTGGAGATTAAACAGTGACCAATATGACATTCATATTTCGATGGATAAAATCACGTACTGTGCCAAAGTGGAGCATCTTTCATCAAGCGGGAGTTTCTTGAAGACATCTGTAGTTTCTTAAGAACCAGTCAATGGGGGAAGGGTGTCCTCGGTATTGGCATTCAACACCTAAGAGGATAAGGTTACACTGGGACAGTTTTCTGTCAGTAGGACTAGAAAAATGAAGAATTCCTGTCCCACACTACAGAAGAGCAGCGAATGGCTCTCTGCGCAGTACAACAGATCCACTTTTGTCATAGGGTCTCGTTAATTAAGAAATATACAAAACACTATGGTGACCTATTCTGATACCTGCAGCTTCTGTAACCTAAGACCGATGTTATGTTAAGGGCATTTAGTGTAGCGCAACGACTCACTCCCGAAGGAGTATCTTGGCGCTGGCAGAGTCAAGACAAAGCAGTAAGTCACAACAGCTAGGTTTTCAGGTGTTTTTGAAGCTTATGAAGTCTATACAGGAGCTAATATATAAAGGAAGCCTGTTCCATTAGTCAGGGGCAATGTATGAAAAAGATTGACTGCCATATCTGGACATTTACACAATAGCAGTTTGTCTTTAGATTTTAGGTTTCTACTAGGGCAGTAAAAAGTGAGTTTCTGTCATAGATATACTGGACTCTTACCAGTCAGGGACTTATAAGTCAGGCAGAGAATTTTGAACAGGGATCTTTTCCTGATTAGGAGCCAGAGGAGAGCTATAAGCAAGGGGGCCGGTGTGAGCCTGCAGGAGTTTATTTACCAGGTGGGCAGCTGTGTTCTGAATGACCTGCATTTTAGAAAGAAGGGAATCATTGGCTGGTGACTGTAAGACGTTTCGATAGTCAAGGTGACTGATTATTAAAGCCTGAGTTGGAGTTTTCCTAGATCTTAGCAGGAGCCACTGAGATACTTTCCTGAGTAGGCACATGGTGCCAAAACAGGCACCACAATGGGATGTAACCTGATCCTTCAAGGACAGGTTTCCTTCAAGAAGAACATCTAGATTTATACCCATCTTACTAGGAGAAGGCACACGTCCTAGCTCAGAGGGCCACCGGTCATTTGACCAGTATGTCTGAGCTTTCTCCAAACAGCAGCTGTAGACAGTTGTCGGTCATCCAAGTGGCAATTTTCTCAAGCAGATGCTAAATCTGTGTTGAATATTTTCTGGGTTATGCCCGAAGGAGATGATAAATTTGGTATCATCTGCATGTGAAAGTATTATAACCATAAAAAATCAAAAGTGCTATGCGCCGTTGGCTGTGTCCTAGCACTTTTCTCCCCCCACCCGCCCTCTGTGCTGTCTCACCTCTCTCCCTCCAGTACTGGTTGCTTTTTTTAAAACTTTCAGCCATATTGCACAGCAGTCCTGCTGCTGTAAAACATGGCTAAAAACATTGACAAAGCCAATTCCTCAAGTAGGCAAGACCTATTGGTGTTGCCAATGCTTGTTGTTAGAGAAACATCTTTGTACCTGCTTTCTTTAAGGTACTGGTAAGAGATGTGGTCAAGGTGCTGACCTTGAAACCTGGGTTCAATTCGTAATTTCTAACAGAATAAGTGTCAGGGCCAAAGATTTTGTTGGCACGCTGGTGGAGCAGTCGAATACTATGGTTGTCAAATTCCAGACAACCAAGAGTCAGTACCTATCACTCGCATTGGAGGCTATTTGGTGTTTGGCGGGATGTAGCACGGTCTGCCAGAAGAGTGGTGGCATGCACTGTACTTCCCTGGCGGACTACAGAAACACAGCAGATCCTGTAATGGCACTATAGGTTTGCTGAGCGGCCACCATGTTTCATACGACACTGAGCAAACATTTTTGTTTTGCAAAACAAACTCCAAGCAAGAGTTTGTTTTTGAAAAACAAAAAAAACTAATAGCGTTAACACCTAGTGAATTTTCTCCTATTGATTTGGGGGCAATTTAAATGTTTTGCTGTGGGGGAACCTCAAGGTTTATTCCTGGTGGTCCAGAATAGGAAACAAAAGTATGTCAGATTGTCCACTCTAAAAAAAATATATATATATGTCTTTGTGAAGGGACACTTTAAGGATTTTAGGGACCCTCGGCCAAACATATTTTGGGGGCCTCTGTTCAGTACAGCTTTGACTTTATGATCCGATTGAGCTCTTTCACGCCCTCTTCGGCCAGGTCACTGACAGTGCACAGGCACACTGGTCCAAATTCTGAATATATTTATATGTAATATTCAGGGATAATTATGTTTATTTTCAATATGACAATTGAACTCTGAGACTCTCCCATTTCTCATATGTGAGGTTCTTCTATGATCTAATAGAAACATTTTAATGGGTGTTGCATGAAACATACATAACATTTTTCTGCAAAATGTTTGTAATCAACTCCCACATATCACCTGTAGGAAAGTGTCTTTTTTGGTACAGTTACCCCCCACGTTTTGCCTGATATTGATGCTGACTTGACTGAGAGAGTGCTGGGATCCTGCTAACCAGGCCACAGCACCAGTGTTCTTTCCCAAAAATGTACCATTGTTTCCACAATTGGCAAACCCCTTGCACACAGTTAAGTCCCTTGTAAAAAGTGCCCATGGTACCAAGGGCCCTGTGGCCAGTGAAGGTCCCCAAGGTCTGCAGCATGTATTATGCCACCCAGGAGGAACCCTCACCAAGCACATGTACACTTCCATTGTAGCTTGTGTGTGTTGGTGGGGAGAAAAAGACAAAGTCGACATGGCACACCTCTCAGGGTGCCATGCCCATAAACCACTGTCTGTGGCATAGGTAAGTCACCCATCTAGCAGGCCTTACAGCCCTAAAGCAGGGTGAACTATACCACAGGTGAGGGCATATCTGCATGAGCAATATGCCCCTACAGTGTCTAAGTCCATTCTTGGGCATTCTAAGTGCAGTGTGGCTATATAAAATACATGGGCTGGGAGTTTTTTCATTACGAACTCCACAGCTCCATGATGGCTTCACTGAAGCCTGGAAAGTTTGGTATCAAATTTCTCAGCACAATAAACCCACACTGATGCCAGTGTGGGATTTATTTGAAAATGCACCCAGAGGGCACCTTAGAGATGCCCCCTGTATTTTAGCCAAACGTCTACTGCAGGACTGACCAGTCTGTGCCAGCCTACCACTCCCAGACGGGTTTCTGATCACATGGGGTGAGAGCCTTTATGCTCTCTGTGGCCAAAAACAAAACCTGCACTGGGTGGAGATGCTTCACACGTCCCCACTGCAGGAACTGTAACACCCGGCAGTGAGCCTCAAAGACTCGGGCCTCTTGTGGCAGGTTGCAGTGCCCCAGGGCACTCCAGCTAGTGGAGATGCCCCCCCCCCAGACAAAGCCCCACTTTTGGCAGCAAGTCTGGCGGGAAAGTTAGGAAAAACAAGGAAGAGTGGCCACTTCAGCTGGGACCACCCTTAAAGTGTCAAGAACTGAAGTGACCCTCTCCTTGCAAAATCCTCCATCTTGGATTGGAAGGTAGGAACCAATTGGGTTAGGTCTGTGTCCCCCTCCCCAAAGGGAGTCGACACCGGAGGCGGTAGACACCCTCAGGGACAGTAGCCATTTGGTACTGCCATCTGACCCCTATATCACCCCTAAATCCATGATTTTGATTTAAGGGCTCCCCTGCACCTAGCTCGTCAGATTCCTGGTGGCCTCAAGAAGATGAAAAGAAGATAGAAGAAGGACTGCTAATCTGACCCCCAGCAGAGAAGACTGAAGATACCAACTGACTTGGCCCCAGCCGTATAGGCCTGTCTGAAGCCCTGCTACAAAAAAGGTGAGGCATCTTACAGGACCAGTGACCTATTAAAAGCCTCAAGAGTACTGCCTGCACCCCAGAGCACTAAGATCTCCCCTGGACAGCAGCCCTGTCCAGAAAAAAACACCAACAAAGGACTCCAGAACCGCCCCGGATCCGCGAGTCCTGCCCTCTCTGCACCCAACGCCTACGGCGCAAGTCCAGGTGCCCCAACCAACAAGAGCTGGTACCCAGGCGATTCTGACCTAGTGTCCACCCTGGGTTGACCCCTCCTGTCCAACACAATGACATCTGCAACCTAAATCCAGTGCCCTTCCCCGACTGCCAGATGAAAATTCCCGACGCCCAAAGGTACTCCTGCACCCGCGACCCCATGGCCTTGGGGAATCCGACCACCGGTCCAGCGACATCCAGCAGGCAGCCCTCCCCCTTGTCCAGCCTGTGGTTTTCCAGAACTGGCCCCCTGGTCCTAGCCTACAGCATCTTTGTGACCCTTGGGGTACCCCTATTGAAAAGCATTGAGAGCCTGACGCTGTGTTTGCACCCTGCAACTGGCTGCCCCAGTGCTGTTGAGGGTCTGTGTTTGGTGCCGACCTGTGGCTCCCCCGGTGCTCGCCTAAACCCCCTAGGTCTGCCCTCAAAGACGCAGGTACTTCAGTGCAGACTGCCTTCCGCCATGACGCCAAACGCCAGTGGAGAGAGGTCACTTCCACCTGTCCCTGCATACAGGACAGGCAGACCTGCAAACAGGCCTGATACCGAGTGCCCCAGTCTCCATAAGAGCCCATGTTAAATCTACATCAACTTTGACCTCTGCACCCAGCCGGCTCATTTTGCTGGTGGTGGGTGTTTGGGGTTAACTTGAACCTCAACCTGTGGACATTCAAACCCTCAGAGACTGGAACTCTAAGTTGTGTACTTACCTCAAAAAACTGTAATAACTTTTCTTCCCCCATAACTGTTTCAGAAAATTGCACTGTCAGCTTTTTAAACAGATTATTGCTATTTACTTGTAAACCATTTAACTTGCCAAATTGAGCCAAAGTGGTGTTGATACATATATTTATACTTACTTGCAAATGTACTTACCTGCAAACTAAATCTTGTGGTTCTAAAAATAAAGTAATAAAATACATTACAAGTAACAAAATATATTTTTGCTATATAAAAACAATTGGTCTGGAGTTAGTAATTGAATGTGTGCTTCATTTATTGCCTGTGTGTGTACAACAAATGCTTTGCACTACCCTCTGATAAGCCTAACTGCTCAACCACATCACCACAAAAAAGAACATTAGTATTATCTACTTTAGCCTCTGATAAATGTCTAAGGAACCCCATGACTCTGTGCACACTATGGCCCTCATTATAACATGCTGTCCGCCAGGCTGGCAGTGAAGACCGCCAAATTTTGACCATGGTGGTGATCCCTTCCATATACAGCCAATGTACTACCCGAACCGCAAGTGCGGTCTATTGACTGACTACAGCGGTAGCCATCTTCAGGCTAGAGGAACACCATTCACCGTCCACCGTATTATGACATAGCAGACCACCAGGATTTCTGGGACGGGACCACCGCCACCAAAAGCCTGGCGGAAACAAATCATCTAAGCGGACACACTCACCTCCAAGGACACAGAGGAGTCCGCGGTTGCCATGGAACCCAAACTGGAAACCCTGCCAATGCTGTACCACGCGATGGCAGTCCAGGAGCAGCAATGCCAATGGAGACGATGACAGTGAGTACAGCCGCATAGCACACAAGGGAGGGAGGGGAGAGTGACACACCCACACGCACAACACACACCATACATGCATACCACACACCGAGAACTATCTGCAAAGAAATCCAACAACATAAGCCAGGAGCAAGGAAAGCCAGGACACATACCTTTGGTCCAACCACTGTAATTCGGTGGGAACAGCGACCTCAATAAAAAATAACATGTACAGAAAGGGCCATTGGCCAGTCCAATGTCTTCAGAAACCCACAGGGCAACGTCCAAGGCCCAGCCTGACTCCTGACAGCCCAAAGGCATCATGGTGATGGTAGGCAGGCACCTAAGGGGGCACGGGGTCGGGAGCGGTGGGGGGGGTTTCTTGGGAGGGTGGCCCTTGGACTTGGGTTTGGGAGTGGGCGGGTCCTTGCTCCGTTGCTTAGGGGGCAGAGGTGTCT
The DNA here is from genome assembly GCF_031143425.1 of Pleurodeles waltl. Taxonomy (NCBI): domain Eukaryota; kingdom Metazoa; phylum Chordata; class Amphibia; order Caudata; family Salamandridae; genus Pleurodeles; species Pleurodeles waltl. The sequence continues at coordinate 983,737,686 of NC_090437.1, forward strand.
GTTTGGAGCAGGGGGCCAGAATGTCACCCTTGTGCCCCTTAGTGGCAGGTTTAGCTGCAGGGGGAGGGAGGGACATGAGTGGAATGGGAGCTGGAGGTACTGGGCTGGGCGAGAGAGAGCTTCCTCTTAGGGGCAGGGTGGGAGGAGGAGGGAAGAGGTCAAGGTGGGAAAGGAAAACTTTCTTAGGTTCCATGGGGTGGGTTGTGGGAGGAGGTTTGGGACTGGAGGCACGGATAGTAGTTGTAGGAGGAGTAGATGTGCTGGACTGGGTTGCAGGTGCATGGACGGTGTGCGTGTGTGAGGTGGATGGCTGTTGGTTGTCTGTGTGGGAGCATTTATGTGTTTTTGGCGGGGCCGACATGGTGCGAGAGAACAAACAGGATGTGTGTATATATGTTGTGGTGGTGTCTGGAAGTGAGGTGGGTATGCTGTATGAGGTTGTGATGATGGTGGTGGTGACTGCGCATGTGGTTAATGGGGTGCTAGTCTGCATGTCTGATGTTGTGGTGACTGTGGGCAAGGCTGTAGAGGTGGCAGGACCTGTGACTGAAGATGCAGTGCTTGCAGGTGTGGGTGTTGATGTGACTGTGAGGGAAGAGGAGGAGGGGAGACAGTGGAGGCAGTGGCTGTTGTGTGTTTATGTGTGTGGCTGTGTGTGTGCTTGTGGAGTAAAGTGTGGTGCCTGTGCTTGTCTGTGCAAGTTCTGTCTCTTGTTGTGGGTGCATGCTGGTCTGATTGTGTGCGTGGGATAGGTGGGGGAGAGGGCTTTGGGACTGGGAACAGGCAGTTGGAGGGGGGACGGAAGAACCAGGGACACTGGCTGCCATCAAAGAGGAGGCCAGAGCCTGAAACGATCTCTGTAGGTCGACCAAGCCACCGTGAGTGCCCTCCAGGATGCTAGTCAATGGATGGCATTCGCTATGGTTGACTGCCCAAAAGAGATCGATCTCAATAGGCTCCTCACTGAGGGCACAGGGCTGACTGGGGCAGGGCCTCAGGTGCCTGGACGAAGGAGACGCCCACCCTCCTTGATGAGTGGGCACGGGCAACTGGGTGGGGGGCTACAGGGAGGGCAGAGCTGGTACAGGGGTGCCTGAAGATGATGTAGCTGGGGTGGTCCCAGAGGAGTCCGCCACCACCAGGAAGCTTCCATCGGAGGAGGAATCTGAGTCAGATATCATAGCTCCTGTCTCCCCCGTGGTGCTCCCCTCGCCCTTTAACCCACTGGTCGCCTTGGAGTCGCTGGTCTATGCATTCTGGGTCTCATGGACTGCAGCTTCCCCACTCCCTGGTGCCCCTGATCCTTCGCCAGATGATGCTAATGCACACAAGGGCAGGATGAGAAAAGAGAGAGGGTGGGGGAGAAAGAAAGGGAGCACAGGGTCAATTACAGCAACAACAGCGCATATGGCATACACATCACAACACTCACTGGGACTAACACTGTGCAGTATGAACCACAATGACAAACCATTACCTGGGAACAACAGCAGAAATGAACCCAAACACTACCATCTGCACACATACTGGGACTCACTAAGCCACGTCTGCCATGGTGTGCCAGCTACTTGACAATTCCAAATTAACATACCACCCTACATTGCTTGCTAAGCAGGACTCCACAAGAATAGCTAAACCGGCATATTGGGGCATCCACTGACTAGAACCTTGCACCCAAACACCATGGCAGGCAACAAAAAAGAATACCACACAGGTTGTACTCACCCCCTTGTGGCTGCTGTGCTGCCCTCAAGCGCCCATCCAACTCAGGATTGGCCACCGCCAGTATGCGGGCCATTAGGGGGTCAGGGTCCGACGTGCACCCCTCCCTCATTGGGAGGCCGTCACCAGCTGGGCCGCCGAGGTCTTCCAGGCCCAGTGTCTCAGATCCTCCCACCGTTTCCTGCAGTGGGTGCTCCGCTGGCTATGGACCCCCAGGGTACGCACGTCCTTGGCGATGGCACGCCACAACCCTTTCTTCTGATGGGCCCTGACCTGCATCGGGAACACAGGCAGAAGGAAACCATGAACTCAACAATCCATTCTGTAACAGAAATGGCTTACATACTGCATCGATCCCGCATAAAGCCCACACATAACCTGTATCTCTGCATACACATTGCATGCATCAAAAATACACACCCCAAATGACACACCACCAGCACACACATACATCTTCATACACCCATGTTACATCCAATGTACCCATAAGGTACTCACCTGTTGGTCTCGAGGCCCATACAACATATAAGGGTAGAACTCCATCCACAAGCTTCTCCAACTCCTCGAATGTGAAGGCTAGGGCCCTTTCCCCTGTATCATGGACCACCGCAGGTTCCAGACACAGGACACAGCAGCACACGCAGTGGACATGTTGATCTCTAGAGAGTCAGGAATCAAGTGAAGTGGGACAGAGAAAATGGCAGTCACATCCACGGCAGCGAACACTGTCACCGCCGGTGTTGATCATCATTGGTTCCTGTGCTTCCTAGACCTCCATGTTAACCAATGAGGAGTTGCACGCCAGTGCAGACTGCCTTCCACCATGACGCCAAACGTCGGCGGAGTGAGGTCACTTCCACCTGTCCCTGCATACAGGACAGGCGTTGTCAATTCCCAATGCTGGTACTCATGGCGAACAATTTAATGTGCGTCATAGGTACAAAACTTGACAATTCCAGTCTGCTACATTATTACATACTCAGTGTACTGTTATATTGTGTGTCCATACTTCCTGTATTCACACACATCGAATGTTTGGTTAACTTAGATACCTACTACTGCAGAGGAGGCGACAAGCACCCATGTACAGACCCCTAGTGGACTTGGCTACACTGGAGGAACAGCACATCATTATCACCTTTCGTCTGGACAGGGCCACAATACCTGAGCTGTGTCAACAATTGGAGCCAGTTCTGATTCCTGCTATCTGTAGCACTACAGCAATACCACCTGCAGTACAGGTACTGTCAGTGCTCCACTTCCTGGTAAGTGGTTCCTTCCAGGTGACTGTGGGCTTGGCTGCAGGAATGTCACAGCCAATGTTTTCGATTGTGCTTGGGAGAGTTTTGGCTGCCTTGCTAAAACACATGGGCAACTACATATCATTCCCTCAGAATGGAGATTTACCCACTGTGAAGGCTGGATCCTATGCCATGGGACACACACCACATGTGATTGGGGCCATTGAAGGGGCCCATATTTCCTTGGTCCCTCCCAGGACAAATGAGCAGGTCTACAGGAATAGGAAGAGTTACCACTCTATAAATGTCCAGATGGTGTGTCTTGCATTTCCCACATCACTGCCAAGTTTCCTGAATCTGTGCATGATGCCTATGTGTTGAGGAATAGCAGTGTCCCACAGGTGATGCACGGCTACAGAGGCAGAGAGTGTGGCTCATAGGTGAGCTTGAGTCTTCACCCAAAGTATGTTAATGCATGCCACCAGAACACATTATAAATGTGTAATGTGTGTCCCTCACTACTTCCAAGAGACTCTGGCTACCCAAACATGTCTTGGCTGTTGACACCAGTCAGGAATCCGAGGACAGGGGCAGAAATTCAGTACAATGAGGCACATGGGCGTACCAGGAGGTTTACTGAACGTACATTTGGCTACTGAAAGCCAGGTTCCAGTGCCTCCATGTAACTGGTGGATCCCTATACTATGCCCCTAAGAAGGTCTGCCAGATAGTGGTGGCTTGCTGCAAGCTGCACAATTTGGCACTCGGTGCCATGTGCCCTACCTGCAGGAGGAGGGGGAAGACAATGCACCTGTGGCAGCAGAGGACACTGAAGATAGTGAGGAGGAGGATGTGGACAACAGGACACATATGATACAGCAGTACTTCCACTGACACTCAGGTAAGACTGTACTACTGTTCATACCTCCATTAAAGTTATGTGCTGTGTGGCTGCTGTGTTGTGCCAAGCACTACCTTTACATCTCAATTGACTGTCACTTATGCTTTCCCTTTTTGCAGATGTTGGTGTGTTCACAACTTTATACTGATGTGATGACTACATACTAATTACACACATTTGTTGGATGGAATCACACATTACAGGACATGTACACAGGATAATACAGTTTGAAACATTGCATATTGTTGTATGATAAAGCACAGACACTTCAGTTGTGTCCAAGGGTGTTTATTGTAGTGACAAAAAGGATGGGACAATGTAATATGGTGGTTGATGGTGGACAAAAACGTCTGTGTGGTGGCCCAGTTGGTTTGTTGCACAGGTCTAGTAGCCATGGAGCCATTGGAAAAGGAGCAATGGCAGTCCAAAGTGATCAGTGGGAGACAGGGAAGACATCCGGGAGGGGCTCATTTCCTGGCGGTGGTTTGGGTCTTGGCAACAGTCTCCGGTATCTGTCTGGGTCGCAGGGAATGTGTGTGGGGTGGTTCTTCTGCTGCAGAGGGAGGGGTGCTGGTGGCCTGTGAGTCCTGTAGCAGGTCCTCCTGTCCACTAGCTGCAGCAGATGTGTAGGGCTGGTCAGTACACTGGCTAGTGGAAGGGGCCCGCTGTTGTGTTATGTACCCCCGCATTATGGTAGCCATGTCACCCAGCACCCCTGCAATGGTGGCCATGTTAGCATTTCAAGCCTGCAACTGCTGCATGACCTCCTGGTGGCGTACCTCCCACAGCCCCTGGTTGTCCTGCAAGATGGTAATTACCTGGCCCATCCTGTCCTGGGATTGTTGGTAGGCCCCCAGGACATGTGCGAGTGCCTCCCGGGCAGTTAGTTCCCTGGGTTGGGCCTCCCTCTGGCGCACAGCTAACCTCCCACTGGCCCTGGCCCCCTGTGCCTGTGTCCCCTGAATGGTGTGCCCACTCCCACTTACACCAGGGCCTTCATTGTGTTGCCTTTGGGGCGTCGGCTCGGGTCCCTGTACAGGTGGGCACACAAGTGATCAACGTGTTCTGGGGACAGAGGTTTGAGGACGTTGGGTGTCTGCTGTAGTGTTGGAGTCGGATGGGGGGGCCCTGTGGTGGACTGGGTGTGGGATGTGGAAGCTGACTGACCAGTGGTGCCAGACGGGCCAAGGACATCACCCAGATCGGGACATCCAGAGTTGCTGTCATCACTGAGGGCATCTTCTGGTGGGGGACTGGGTTGCCGTGGCACATGCTCGCCGCTGACATTGGCTGAGGTACCTGTGGAAATGTGAAAGATTTGTTACAGTCATTGTCTGTCACATATTCAGCATTTGCTTTCCCTGTGGGTTGGGTGTTATCCTCCCACCTTTGGTCGGTGTATGCTGGTGGATTGTGGGATTGGCAGTACTAAAGCTGGCCATGCATTACTGTTATGTGTGCATGCTGAGCTGGGAGAAGTGTGCCTGCACTGGGTAAAACATGCAGGAGTACATAATTAAGGGTGGTTATGGGGTTGGTTCATTGTATGGGATGGAGTGGGGTGAAGGGAGTCAGGGTGAGGTTGTGACATGCCATGCAGGTATCAGTGGTGGTAGAGTAGCAATGGTGAATTACAGGTGTCCAGCCCTCCAGTGATTCCACTGTTGCCATCTGGATGCAGGATTGCCAAGACCTTCTCCTCCCATACTGTGAACTGTGGGGGAGGAGGCAGGGGTCCACCACCAGTCTTCATGATGGCAATTTGATATCTGGAGGCCACTGCACGCCCCTTCCCTCGTAGGTCGTTACACCTCTTGTGAGTGTCGTACCTTGTGCGTGGATATGTTCTCATGGAGTTCGCCCTTTCCACAAATCTCTTCCAGAGCTCCATCTTCCTGGCAATGGTTATCTGCTGGACCTGTGCACCGAACAGCTGTGGCTATACCCTGATGATATCCTCCACCATCATTGCAACTCTTCATCTGTGAAATGGGGATTCTTCTGTGGGGACATGCCTATTGTGTGGTGGGTGTAGTGTGTGTGTTGTGCAGAGTGTGATAGGTGTTGAGGTATGGTGTGGTGTGTGATGCGTGAAAGGTAAATAGGTGGCTGTGGTTTATGTGTGCAGTTCTTGTATGATCTTTTGCTGGCAAGGTGTAGTTAGTTGGCTGACCACAGTTGAGTGTCCGCTGTGGTGATTGGTGGTCCATAATTTTGAGGGGGGTGTATTGATGGCATGGCGGGGAGGGTGGTGGGACCAACAGTTTTTAGCCTCCGTTGGGTCTGGCGGAATTGTTGTTGTGGCTGGTTTCAGTTGGTTTTGTGCTTGTGTGTCATAATCTGACAGGTGGTCTGTTGGGGGCTGTCACCACGGCGGTCTTCAGAAAAGACCACCAATGTCATAATGAGTCCAATATCTCATTTTGATATAGTATATAGAGAGCCATCTTCCTACACTGGCGGATCAGCAGTGGGTTCTACAACTTTGCATTTGCTGGACTACTCCGCCAATACTTGATCACATGACAAAATTCCAAAATTTCCTTTAGTAACTGATTATTGAATTTGGCAAATTTTTCAAATTTTTTAAAAGTCCTCGTAGGACCTTGGTTTAGTCCCCTCTAGCATTTCTTTTTTAGATTTAAACGTTACTCTAGTTAGGGGTAAGAAGTAGAAGTAGGTTGTAGTTCCTAAACGTAATCCCCAACTTTAGTAAAATAATGAGCAGCACAGAGGACATGGTTGTGGAGCTCAACCTCACCCCCCTACCTCCATTTAGGGATGGGTGAGTTAAGGTCCCTCTGCAGACTGAAAAAGATGAAAACAGGATCCAACCCTACCAAGGGCAAGCTCCGGGAGCTCTTGGCAGAGTATACAAGGGACCACCCTGCTGAAGAGGAAGACCTCCCCTCAGATAGGGAAAATGTTAGCGATGAGGAAGATAAACTCCCCCCACCTCACCTAACTAGGGAGATCAGGGCCCCAATGCCCCTATCTCCAAGCATAGTGCTCACAGGACCTGGATCATCCACAGGGGAGTACAGTTTCTCTGGGAATACTGAGGGCAGCCTCAATGAAGAGAATCTCTTTTTAGCAAGGATGGCCAAAAGATTAGCTTTGGAGTGACAACTCCTAGCTATAGAGAGGGAGAGAACAGAAATGGGCTTAGCACTCATTAATGGTGGCAGCAATCTAAATAGGGTCATAGAGCATTCTGATGGCCTACAAATCCCCAATGGGATTGTCTCATAATATGACATCACCAAGTGGTTCACAGCCTTTGACAAATCTTGTGCAACCAGAAAACTAAACAAATCTCATTGGGAAGCTCTCCTTTGGGAACTGTTTACTAGTAAGTGTAGAGATAGGTTCCTCACACTCATTGGTGCAGATGCTGAATCCTATGACCACATGAAGGCTACCCTGATTGCGGGCTCTGAATGCACCACTGAGGAGTATAGAATTAGGTTCAGGGGGGCTCACAAAACCTCAAGCCAGCTCTTGGTTGATTTTGTAGACTACTCAGTGAAAACACTAGAGGTTGGATAACTGGAAGTGGAATGCATGACTATGAAGGGCTTTAGAATTTGTTTATGAAAGAACATCTTCTATGTAACTGCTTCAATTACAAGTCGCATCAACATCTGGTATACCTAGGTCCAACTTCTCCCTAAGAACTGGGAAAGAAGGCAGACCACTGGGTCAAGACAAGGGTGACTAAAACTTCCACTGGGGTGACCAAAAGAAAGGGGTTACAAAGGCTCCACAAGGGAAGGGTGGTGAGCCAACTGAGAAAAAAAGTAAAGAGTCTTCTCAAGGGCCCCAAAAACATAGACACCAATCTGGAGACTTGGCTTGTCCCAAAAAGAACCTCCCTAGCACTGCTCCAGTTAATACTGGTATAGCCAGTCTCCAGGTGGGATCAACAGTGTGCCCAGAGAAAATTAGGGTTCACACTCAAGCTACTTTAGTCTCTGAGGGTGGGTTAGATGTTGCCACACATGCTGTCTGGCTCCCTAACATGCAAAAATACAGACAGCATCTCTTGATTAATGGGACAAAGGTAGAAGCCCTGAGGGATACAGGTGCTAGTGTCACCATGGTGATAGGGAAAACTGGTTTCCCCAGGACAGTATTGGCTGGACAAACTTATCCAGTTACCAAGGCTGACAATGTAACTAAGGTCCATCCCATGGCTATGAAGACCTTAGATTGGGGAGGGGTTACTGGCCTGAAACAGGTAGTGGTCTCTTCTGCAATCCTAGTGGAATGCTTGCTAGGGAAAGATCTGGAGTCCTTTGCTTGGGCTGAGGTAGCACTCAAAACCCATGCTGCCATTCTGGGAATCCCTGAGATGGTGTGTAGAAACACAAAACTAAACACAGGGTGAAAAAGAAGTGTTGGAGCCCGTAATAATGGCCCAACCTTCCCAGAGAAAGGGCAAGAAGACTGGGGGACCAGCTTCTGAGCAGCAAAAGAAACAAGACCTCTCTTCTCAGGAAAACGTCTTATCCTCTGAGGGAACCAAGTCCATGGAGCTGGATATCAGGTAGAGCTCTTGGGCCCAGGAGGACCCTCAAGGGAACAGCTCTGCCCGGGATAAAAGACTTGTCCCACTCTTGAAGGCCTGAGGCAGCAAGCAGCTGCACAGGAAAAGGGAGATGTCAGTGGCTCACACAGGGTCTATTGGGAAGATGGACTTCAATACACTGAGGCCAGAGATCCTAAACCTGGTGCAACCAGGAGAGTGGTAGTGCCTCAGCAGTTTAGGGAGTTCATCCTAACTTTTGCCTATGACAGCACCATAGCTGGGCATCTGGGACAAACAAAAACATGGAATAGGCTTGTCAGCCATTTCTACTGGCCCAATATGTCTCAGAAGGTGAAGAAAGTTTTGTTACTCCTTTGTCACCTGACAAACCAGTGGTGAGGCAGGTGGCCACCCAAAGGCCCCCCTCATTCCACTTCCTGTGGTGGGAGGGTTGGTGTGGACATTGTGGGTCCACTTAAGGCACCCACAGACTCAGGAAACCAGTACATACTGGTATAGTAGATCATGCTACCAGGTATCCTGAAGCAATTCCCCTTAGGTCTACTACAGCGCCTGCAGTAGCTAAGACCCTGACTGGTATATTTACCAGAGTATAGTTTCCTAAGGAGGCAGTTTCTGACAGAGGCACACACTTCATGTCCACCTACCTAAAACACATGTGGAATGAGTGTGGGGTGACTTTTAAGTTCACCACACCATACCATCCATAAACCAATGGGATTTAACAAGACATTGAAGGTCATGATAATGGGGCACCCGGAAAAACTCAAAAGGAGCACAAGAGGAGATAGGATGCCCTCCTGCCATGCTTGTTTTTCACCTACAGGGAGGTGCCTCAGAAGGGAGTAGGGCTTTCCCCCTTTGAACTTCCGTTTGGCCACCCTGTTAGAGGACCACTTGCACTTGTAAAAGAAGGCTGGGAGAGACCTCTCTATGAGGCTACACAAGATGTAATGGACTATGTGCTTGGCCTCCACTCAAGGATGGCGGAGTACGTGGAAAAGGCATCCAAAAACCTTGAGGCCACTTCAGGATAGATGAAGTGGCCCTTACCCTATCCTAGAAAAGAAGAGTGAGGTCACCTACTTGGTAGACCTAGGCACCAGCAGGACGCCCTAGAGGGTGATCCATGTAAACCACCTAAAACTCTGTTGTGACAGGGCAGATGCAACCATGCTGATGGGCCATTTGATGAAGCTGTCTACTCAGACACCCTCACTGCCCAACAGTAAGCTGGCTGCAAGAAAATCCTACAGCAGTTTGCTAGGCTCTTCTCTTTGACCCCTGGACAGACCCACCTGTGTACTCATGGTGTGGACACAGAAGACAGTTTACCTGTCAACAAAAATCTATAGACAGTCTGACCAAATCAAATAGAGCATCAAAGTGGAAGTCCACAAGATGGTGTACTTAGGAGTTATTGAACCCTCTGACAGTCCCTGGGCTAGCCCAGTGGAATTGGTCCCCAAACCTCATTCCAAGGATGGCAAGAAAGAGATGAGGTAGTGTGTGGACTACAGAAGTCTCAACTCTGCCACCAAGATAGATGCTCACCCTATACCAAGAGCAGATGAACTTATAGTAAAAATGGGTGTAGCTAAATTCCTCAGTACCTTTAACTTAACTGCAGGATAGCACTGGGAGCAGCATTTTCTACACCTGATGGGCATTCTCAGTTTACGTTTATGCCCTTTGGCTTAAAGAATGCCCCACCCTCCCCCACTTTCCAAAGGTTGGTGAATCAAGCACTTGCTGGTTTGGAGTCCTTTAGTGCAGCATATCTAGATGAAATTGCTGTCTTAAGTTTCTCCTGGCAGGATCATCTAGCCGTTACAGCTCGTGGAGTGCGAGAGGGGTGGGGCGGCACGTGGGGGGGGAGGAATAAACATTTAATTAATAATAAAAAACGCACACTTACCTTGATTGCCGCCGCTGCACCGGTCCATCCGCTCCCCTGTCTCTGCTGCAGGCACAGGCTCCCAGCCTGCCCTCCGGCCAATCCTGACGCTGCTCGGAGCAGCATCAGGATTGGCTCAGAGCGCCCAGCCAGGGCATTTCCAGGCAGACTGGGAGCCTGTGCATGCTCTCTCCAGCCCAGCAACTGTGTTGCTGGGCTGGAGAGAGCCTACTGCGCAGTGAGGAGGAGTGCTGTGGAATGAGTGACTCAAGTCAGGGCATACATTGGCTTGACTGGTTACTATAGGAGGTCTGTGAAGGGGTATGGAACCATTGTGACCCCCCTCACAGAACTGACATCAAAGAAAATGCCCAGAAAAGTAAACTGGACTCTTGACTGTTAAAAGGCCGTTGACACCCAGAAGGAGGCAATGTGCTCAGCACCTGTTCTCAAAGCTCCAGATTATTCTAAGCAGTTCATTGTGCAGACAGATACCTCTGAACATTGGACTGGAGCAGTCCTGTACCAGACCAATGATGATGGTCATGAACAGACTGTTGCTTTTATTAGCAGGAGGTTACTCCCAATGGAGCAGTGTTGGAGTGCCCTTGAGAGGGAGGCATTTGCTGTGGTTAGGTCACTGATAAAGCTAAGACCATACTTGTTTGGTACTCACTTTATAGTTCACACTGACCACAGACCTCTAAGAAGGCTGATGCAAATGAAAGGTGAGAACCCTAAACTTTCGAGGTGGTCCACCCCCCTACAGGGAATGGACTTTTCAGTGGAACACAGACCTGGGACTGCCCATGCAGATGGCCTTTCTAGGTTCTTCCACTTAGACAATGAAGTCTCTGTTGGGCAAGGTTTGTCTCATCCTCTTTCGTTTGGGAGGGGGTTTGTAAGAAAGTGCCCTTTTTGGCTTGGTTACCCTCCCTCTACTTTTTGCCTGATATTGATGCTGACTTGACTGAGAGTGTGCTAGGATTCTGCTGTAGAAAGTGCCCATGATGCCAAGGGCCCTGTGGCCAGGTAGGGTCCCCAAGGGCTACAGCATGTATTATGCCACCCTGGGGGACCCCTCACCAAGCACATGTACACTGCCATTGCAGACTGTGTGTGTTGGTGGGGAGAAAAACACAAAGTCGACAAACCACTGCCTGTGGCGTAGGTAAGTCACTCCTCTAGCAGGCCTTACAGACCTAAGGCAGGGTGCACTACACCACAGGTGAGGGCATAGCTGCATGAGCAATATGCCCCTACAGTGTCTATGTCCAATCTTAGACCCTGTAAGTGCAGTATTGCCATATTGAGTACATGGGCTGGGAGTTTGTCATTACGAACTCCACAGCTCCATGATGGCTTCACTGAATACTGGGAAGTTTGGTATCAAACTTCTCAGCTCAATAAACCTGCACTGATGCCAGTGTTCGATTTATTGTCAAATGCACATAGAAGGTATTTTAGAGATGCCCCCTGAATTTCACCCAACTCTCTAGTATGTGGCTGACCAGTCTATGTCAGCCTGCCACAGCCAGACGAGTTTCTGACCCCATGGGGTGAGAGCCTTTGTGCTCTCAGGAGTCAGGGCAAAGCCTGCTCTGGGTGGCGGTGCATCACACCTCCACCTGAAGGAACAGCAACACTTGTTGGTGAGCCTCAAAGGCTTCTGCCTTTCATTCTGCTGCCCCAGGGCACTCTAGCTAGTGGAAATGCCTGCCCCCCGGACCAAGCCACACTTTTGGCAGCAGGTCCAGTAGGAAAATTAGTAAACACCAGGAGGAGTGTCCACCCCAGCTGGGACCTCCCCTAGGGTACCCAGAGCTAAGGTGAACCCCTCCTGGCATAATCCTCAATCTTGTTTTGGAGGGTAATAGCAATAGGTTTAGGCATGTACCCCTCTCCCCAAAGGGAGTGGGCACAGGAAGGGTGTAGCCACCTTCAGCGTCAGTAGCCATTGGCTACTGCCCTCTGACCCCTGTAACACCCCTAAATCTAGTATTTAGGGGCACCCCTGAACCTTACTCTTCAGATTCCTGGTGACCTGAAAGAAGAAGAAGGACTGAAGGGCCTTTCCAGCAGAGAAGACTCCAGACGACAATTGACATGGCCCCAGCCCCAGCCCCACCGGCCTGTCTGTAGCTTCAAGAGTCCTTCTACAAAAAGGCAGCACATCCTGTAAGACCAGCTGCCTCTACAAACCCCCAGAGGACTGCCTGCCTACCCAAGGAACAAGATCTCCCAAGGACAGCGGCCCTGTCCACAAAAGAAACCTCCAAGAAGGACTCCAAACCCTCCCGGATTCGTGAGTCCTGCCCACTCTGCACCCGACGCCCACGGCTTGAGTCCAGGTGGCCCACAGGTCCAGAGAAGGTCCCCGGTGATTCTGACCTTGAGTCCACCCTGGGTTGACCCCTTCTGACCAACACAATGACGTCTGCAGTCTAAATCCAGAGGACTCCCCTGACCGAGACCGGCTATGGTGAAGACTTCCATACGTCTAAAGGTACACCAGCACCCGCAGCCCCCTGGCCTTGGGGAACCCAACTGATGGTCCAGCAACATCCAGTGGGCTCTCTACTTACCTGCCTGGCCGTTGGTTTTCTTCAGCCAACTTCCTGGACCAAGCCTGAAGTCTCTATGTGACCGCCGGGGTTCCTCTATTAAAAAGCATTGGGTGCCCGATGCTGCGATTGCACCCTCACCCGGCAGCCCCGTGTTGCTGAGGATGTGTGTTTGGTGCTGACCTGTGCTCCCCTCCCCCCCCCCGGTGCTGATCTAAACACCCAGGGTGTACCCTGAAGTTGCATGTACTTACCTGCAAGCCGTTTCATTCTAAGTGACCCCAGTCCCCATAGGGTTCCATTGGGCACCAGGCAACAACTTTGAACTCTGCACCCCTCCAGCCCCGTGTTGCTGGTTGTGCGCTCTTGGTGTCTTCCTAAACTTTGCTCTCAAAGTCTGGGATCATAAGTCAAGTATCTACCTGCAAACTGTGTTGATACTTTTCCTCCCCTAGGACTGCATTGCTTTCTATGAAAATTGCACTGTACACTTTTAAAAACTGAAAAGTATTACTTACCTGAAAACTGTTTGCGAATTCTAAACAAAGTGCATTTTATACTTGAAAGTGATACATTCCTGAAACTCTGCTTATTTGCAACAAAGTTCCTTTTGGTTCTAGAAATAAAGTAACAAAGTATATTTTTTGATACATAAATCATTGGCCTGGAGTTAGTCATTGAGTGTGTGAGCCATTTCTTGATGTGTGTGTACAACAAATGGTTAGCACTACCCTCTGATAAGCCTAACTGCGCGACCGCACTACCACAAAAGAGAGCATCACTATTATCTACTTTAGCCTCTGTAAAGCCTCTGGGGTTCCTCTGGACTCTGTGCACACTATACATTACTTTGGCCAGCTTCCTATACAAGGGATCACAGTTACTGCCCTCTGCTTGCCCCCTGCATCCCATGGAACTGATTTTTCTACTCCTTTCTTCAGAGGGGACAGTGTCAGTGAATCAGTGAAAATGAATGAGTGAATCAGAGTGAGTGAGATTAAGTGGGAATGAAAGAGTAGGAGCTAGCACAATTGACAGTAAGTCAGAGAAAGACTGAGTGCAAGGGAGTGAAAAGGAGTGAGAGAGTAATAGGCAGTACAATAGATTGACAGAATGAATGAGTGCAAGAGAGTTAGAGAGGTGACTTGCCCTTATAAGCGTCAGGGCTCCACCCTCCTTTTTTGACTTCTTTTTATTATGCTAATACTGCATAATAGTTGTTTATTTACTATTAGTGTAATGAAAATGAAGCCCAAGGAGCTGGGGGACCTTCGCTGACAGCTGTGGTAATTACAATGAAATATGTCTAAATGTATTTTGCGTGCTTGCAGGTGAGTAGAAGTAAGAGCAGATGAGTAAGTGTGTCTGTGTGAGCAAGTGTCTGTGCGTTAAAGCAAGTGAGTGAAAGGCAGTGAGTGTGAATGACTGAACATGAGGGACAGATTTATCAAGACTTTGAGGCGGTGCAGAGTAATGTAAAATGGTGCAAAGTCTGATAAACTATTTTCTTTCCACAGGCTAAACATTGTGCTGATAAGCACCTTTAAGGTACCACAACTAGAACTTTACGCTACTTTGTATCAAGGGAATGGGCATTTGGTGCTACCTGGGTGTACCTCCGGTACAACCCATGATTTTGGCAGAAAGCACTATCTACTAACATTGTTAGATAGGGCTTTGCACCACAAAACTAAAATCTTCTTGATGAAGGAGTTAAATTTCTCCCAACGTTTCAATTGGTGCATGTGTACTGCACTGTGCAGCACACATCTATTGTGTGAAAAGTTTTAAAGTTTGTCTAAGCATAGTATTGTGTACTGGAAGGGCAACCTTTCCGTACAATACCCCTGCAAGACATCACACAACCCTCTCACCATGATACAAAGTTGCGTGTGTGGTGCTAGGCAGCCTGTGTGAGAGATGAGGGCAGTACTGCCATATGTTAGTAGATATGGTTCTGCAATGCTCTTTCCCCCAGCTCAACACAGCACAGCAACATTGGCTGCTGCACTGAATAGCACTATTATTTTGTAAATGTGCCCCTTAATGTCAGTGAGTAAGAGAAAGAGTGACTACAAGCGAATGAGAGTGAGTGGATGAAACTGACTGAGTAAGAATGAGTGTGAGGAACAGTGAGGAAGAATGAGAGAGTGGAAGAGAGCAAGTAAAACTGGGGGAGAAAGAGGGAGTCAAAATGAGAATGAGTAAGAGTGAGTGCAAATGACCTTGAGTGACAAAGAATGAGTGAGTCACAGTAAGAGTGAATCAGTGAAAATGAATGAGTGAGTGAGGATAAGTGGGAATGAAAGAGTAGGAGCTAGCACAATTGATTGTAAGTCAGAGAAAGACTGAGTGCAAGAGAGTGAAAAGGAGTGAGAGAGTAATAGGCAGTACAATAGACTGACAATGAATGAGTGCAAGTGAGTTAGAGAGTGTGAGTGAGAAACAGTGTAAATAAGTGAATGTCAGTGAGAATGAATGAGAATGTGGTGTTATACTAGCTGCTGTTGGCCCTGGCATACCTAAGGTAATTTTTGCCTTAAAGAGGCATCCATGGCAAAACGCTTGTTCTGGCACACTGAGGGCAATTGTTTGCATGGCGGGCATCAGTAATACATTATTGGCAAAGTAGGGAACAGTAGAGGTTATACTTGGCATATGGGGACATCCACGACGAAATGGTGGTGTTGGCATAATGTATGTAATTCTATGCACAGGAGGACATTTGATGAATGGCACTAATGGCAAAATGATAGCACTGGCAAATTATATGTATGTTTTGGCCTAAAGAGGCATCCCTGGCATATTAGGGAGAAAAATGCTGGCCCTAGCATAATGGAGGTAATTTGTGACATGTGATGGCTTTTTAGCACAATCATGTTAAAACTGTGCTTTATAATGAACTATCTGACCCCTTCAAAATGTCCTTAGAGGAAGAACACCTGTCCCCAAAAAAACCTTCCTAGAAGACATCAGGCCCACTTGTTTCACTCTATTGCTGCAATCCAGAGCAAGTATTACAGCCTACCACTTTCAGAAATCACCAACCGCCACTTTCAGAACAGAAGGGACAGTGCCTTGATGAGCACTGTTTACGTTATGTGACTTCCACTGGAACATTAAGCTTTAGGTTTTGTAAATAAAATTAATTCAGCAGTGCAATGTGCACTCTTCCGATTAAATTAAAAAATACCTAAACCAAGCATTTTTAAACAAGTTGTTGCAATGCGAATATATAGAAAGTTAAGTGTTTGAAAAAACCTTCAAGTCTGTGCTTCTCAAAAGTGATAGTGCCTTTCAAATTATCTGAAATCAAAATGTGTATCATGGTTTATATGTAATACATGTTATATGTCACATATCTATTGTTTAGTTAAATCATTTTCTTTACTCTCCCTATGATTTATCAATACATTTTTCACTGCACTGTACATTAGGGGGATTATTAAATATATGCACTCTCACCTAGAGTGAGGTAGTACCATAAAAGTGGTTTTCCAGTTTCAGAGCAACTATCTGTGAGCACTGGACTTTTGTCAATCTACATGCAAAGGAACTGTTTCAATCATATAGGTTACACTAAGCTGTTGCATTGCATGGCAGTTGTCCATCCAGAAGCATGCACACAGTTGGGCCATCACAATCACCAAATATGAATCCACCAGCAATGCCAAAACCTGCCACAAGACATCTCTTTGTCATTGGATCCCGTCAACAACAAGAAAGTGCTTACCTCTGCTCCAACAACATCAGGAAATGATGTGCTTTCTCTGCTCTGTTCAAATAGAGAGATGTGTTATCTAATTCAGCAGCTGCTGATCTGTTCTGCTCTGCTCTGCTGTGTGGTTATTTTCACAAGCCATCTTTGGCCTTGTTCAATCACCGAAGCCTAAACAATGTTCAACCTTTTAACTCAGTTGAGAGCTCCCATCCACATCACCAGCAAAAAGAAGCAAAGGTGACCGGGCTGGATCACTATGCAAGAAAGTAACTGTACCGCTTTCCTTTTTTTTTTTTTTTTAGAAGAAATAGTTTTTTCTGGGGGTTGGGGGGCACATCACACTTTTTATCTTCTTCATCTTTTTCCACCCTGCCACAATAATCAGGAAATTATATAATTTGTCTAATTCAAGTATATATTTCATTGTGCATAAAGCCCTTGTTTATAATCCTCACCTATGATGTTGCACGTTGTAATGAATGTTTATTTAATGTACCTTTCTTATCCAGTGGGGGTGTTGTTAGGTTCATGTCGTCCAGCGCAGAGACCCCTATTTCATTTCTGTTTGAAGAAATGTTATTGAACATGTGACAAGCGGTGAATGGCTATTTTATCAAATGCACATTTCTGGCATGTGTTTTTATTCTGCAAATGTATAATAACCATGTGTGAGCAAGATCAATCAAAACACACTCAGTGATAATGTAGTAACTATTAATTTCAGAAATTACTCCAGGAATGTCATAATTCTGATGATTGTTTCCATTCATAACTGTGATTATATCTATTTAATCACTTGCTTTTAGGCTTCTTTATTTTAGTTTTAGGTTCTAGAAAACATAAATGTAGACCCCAATTTGTGCAGGCAGAGACACCATTTGTCATAGGCCTGTCTAGCAATTGGCGGTATTTAACTTCCTAAGTCTAAAACATATTCGCGTTTATCTTCCTGAGGAACTGTAAATATGTAACATCTTTTTAAACTTTAAATGTATCATATCCTTTTGTCAATGATGTAGAAAAAACAAACCCAGGGCAAAATCAGTCTGGGACAGGTGCCTTTTTCAAGGTCAAATACCACCCATACCTCAATGTAGTCTATCTTGATGTATTTTTACCTTAGTAGTACATCCACTGATGCATATTACTAGCATTCCTAAGGTAATGTTGGAAATTCCCTCTTAGATAAGACACAGTATAAAAAGGATGCCACTTGACCACTTGTCAGACGGGAAACTTCTCCAAGGTCACAGATGCAGATCCAGATGAGCACCTGATTCCAGAAGCCTCCTGCAAGACTCGCCAAGGTTCTACCTGTATAAACTGGTGGCAGGATTGTGTTCTCGTACAGATGCAATCTCCTAGCTCTTGGCCTTGTGCTTGAAATAGCTGACAAGCTATTCCAAACAGACAATAAACCTTGTTGTCAAGGTATGTGCACCACTTCCAAAGCTTAGTATGTATTCACCTTTTGGAATTAGCATAGTGCTTTGAGATAGCACAGAGAGGGTGTTAACTGATGACATGTTTTTGATGTTATTGAAAAGCTTATTTTTAAAACATAATATATTGAAATTCATATTCTATTTCTAGTGAGCTTGAGTGTGTAAATCATTAATGAGTGATTGCTTGGATTAACATGGCCCCCTGTTAGTAAGCAAAAAGCCTTGACACCACCTCAGTTATGTATTGGGTGAGGTTCAACGAGGTAACAATAACCTGTCTTTCACATTCAATTTGGTGCACTGAACAAAGTTCACTTGTGTCACCCGTGAGTGTGAAAACTAGCCTATAGAACGGAGCCAAAGACTCAGTTTATTCTCCAGCCCATCCTCCAGGTGTAACTGCCACTCATGATGTGCTAGACACTGACGGCTGACCTTGATGACATTCAATGATCCTACTAGGTGATTTTCCACCAGTAAACTTACCTGGCAGTCCAGCCATTTCCAAAGGTGCAGGGCCTCCTGGACGCCCCGTCCAGGTTATTGCAGTACCACATGGCAGAGGGATTGTCCATAAGCACCTGTACCAGTCTCTCCTTGATGAACGGAAGCAATATTGTCAATGATAAGTGGATGGCCCCTAGCTCCAGAAGGCTGATTTGGAGTCAGAACTCACCTGGTCGCTCTCCCAGATGACCAGCCCGACCCAGAAATGATGCAAGAGTCACCACTGGCATCTCTGGGTGGGGAAGGGATAGAGTCTTGTCGCTGACCCAATTGCTGTCCAGCAACCAGCACTGCAGATCTTTTGCAACCTCCTCTGAAATCTGAACGGGGTTAGAGAGGTCCCTTGATGTTGGGCCCACTGAGACTTCAAATCCTACTGCAGAGCTCGCATATGTCTCATGGTGTGCGTTAACAAGCAGGATACAAAAGGTCATCAGTCCCAGCAGCCTCAGAGTTGACCTCACCACCATGAGTCCCAGCAGCATCATTGATGACCTCACTGAAATCCAAGACCAAGGTTGAAAGATTGGGATCATAGCCTGAATGTCCTGGACACTCTGTCCCAGGGAAAAGGCACAAAACCAAAAGGTGTCCAGAAGAAGAAGGGAAGAGTCTGAGAAGGAGACAGGTGTGATTTCAGGATGTTGATAGTAAGTCCCAAAGATGTGAGGAGGATCATCACAGCCAGTCATAGAGGTAGAGGTAGAGGAAGCCTGCAACCCATGACCTGCGAAGATGTGCTACCACAGCCATCACTTTCAGGAACACCCAAGGGGTACTGGCGGGACCAAAGGGGGCACAACAAAATGAAAATGCTGCTGTCACACTACGAACTGCAAGTATCACAATAGGCCTGCAGGATGTGTATATGGAAATAGGAATCCTGCAGGTCTAACACCACCATCCAGTCTCCAAGGTTGACGTCAGCCAAGACCTGGGCCAGTGTGAACATCTTGAATTTTTTCTTCTAGAAGAAGCCATTGGGAGATTGTAGGTATACAATGGGATGAATTATTCCATCCTTCTCAGGCACCAGAAAGTAGGAGGGAAAAATAACCACATCCGACTTTTGGCATAGGCAACCTTTCAGTAGCCGCTTTGGCCTAAAGGCTTTGCACTTCCTTCCCCACGAAACAGAAATATGGTCCTCCATCAGTCATTAGGGAGACAGAGGAAGGTGGATGGTAGGAAAAAGAAAAGAAAGGAAAGAGGAGTAGGGCATATCCCTTCAGAGCAATTTGCAGGACCCACCTATCTAATGTTAAGGTTTGCAAACCCAACACAACTCATTGGATCTGCCTCTCACTAGGTGGCTGTGGTCAACAAAGAGAATGATAAAGGGGTTTGGTAGGTGGGGCTGCAGAAGAGGCGATGGAATGGTTGGCCCATTGACACTGACCACGGGGGCAGTTGGCACCACCACCTTGACTGCAAAATTGATAGGCACCTTGTTGAGGTTGGACTGTCTGACGGTATAGGGTACCTCTCTTGAAGCCACAAAAGGAGTGATATGGCTGATGCAGTTATCGAGGTGTGGCAGATAAGCCCAGAGAGTGTGCCATGTCCTACTCTCCTTGAAACTGTTGAGAGCAGAATCTGCTTTGTCCCCAAACAATTGAGTCACATCAAAAGGCATGCCCATGCATGACAAACGGATATTGCCTGAAAAACCAGTTGACAACAGCAAAACGTAGAGGGCAAGTATTTACTCATCACCATGTCTTAAGAAACACTCTCCTCAGCGGCAGGACCATGGGGTGAGAGGAGATATCAGACCACTGGCTTCCTGCCGGTCATCATACCAATCCCTTTTATGTAAATGCTGTCCAATCTTATCACATGCATTGTAGTCTTATCCAAATCCAGATCCGTCCCAAACAGGCAATGCAGGGCGTATGTTCTTCCTTGCGGAGTTGGCAGAACAAGTGGAGGAAGGGCGGCCTCTGCAGTGGCTGAGTGCGGCCTCGTTCTAGGTCAAACTGGTGCAGAGTGAGAGAGAGAAATAAGTACAACGACTTCCAGTGTTGATGGAGCTGGCATCAATATTGAAGTGCAAAGAACTGGCATGGATCGTGGAGGCAGAGTCAGAACTGAAGGTTAGGATTGCTCCAGGAAGGTCTTGGATGGTCTCTTGGGGTCCAGCTGGCGGCAAGGGCAAACCTGATAGCAGTATTCCAAATGGAGACCCTCTCAGATCCACAGGGCCAGAGGGAGTTGGTAAGGATCTAAGGAGTCTGAACATGGCTCACAGAATTCTTCAATTTGTTTCAGAGTGGGAGAGAGCCCCCGAAACTCAAGTTATGTAATAGGTTCTGAAGTCCATTGACTTCGGGAACGATATCAAGATGCATGGTGCCACCTTCTCAGGAGAGCGATAGTGGTGGGAAGGGGCTGAGTACTACTTAGATTTATTTTTAAAACAATATTTTTATTACGTTTGGCAAACAAAACAGTAACAATCTGTCACTCATTATACATTTGAAATTTCTTGTCCCAGGCTATTACATTTGTGATTATTTTTGGCGCAGGATTAATCTAAAGTATACAATAGGACTTCCATGCTGCCAGCTTTTCTCCCATTTCTTGGGGAAGCCCCTCTCCTCATAGACCACCTTCTCTGCTTGCATACACCTTTCTATATCCTTCTCCCATTCTACCACTTCCAAAACCACCTGGGCCCCCCACCGTTTGTCTATATTTTGATTCATGGATATAAGACTCAGTGCAACCCACAATTGTGGGTATTTTGGTATTGTGTCACCCACCCTATATGTTCAGCACAAACCACTTAGCTGTTGTTCTAGAATACTATGCTCTGTGGAGGATGCAGAGTTTTATAATCCTGAACCCTGCATTGATAGATGTTTCGCTTGGGACCCTGAGGGTCTCCTCCCTCTGTAATTCTCCTACATCTAGTTCCCAGTCTGATTTTAGTTTCTGGAGGACGTCCAGGGAGTTCTTGAGCAATTTTTTGTAAATGAGTGATGTTGCAGCCTTAGTCAGGGGGTCTACCAGCAACCTGTTTTCCAGGGGGGCCACTTCCACCAACTCTGTGCCTTTTGGAATGCTTTAGAGCATGGCTTGTCTCTCTTGGAGGTATTTGAAGTACTCAGTGGTTGCTAGCTTGTAATCCATCTTGAAAGTTTAAAAAGGGGACAACTCCCCCCTTTGCCCCAGGTCTCTTACCTTGGAGATACCTATGAAATCCCTCTCTGCAAACGCCTTCAAGGCTCCCACAACTTGTAATGTATCTCTATCCCATAGTGGCATCTGTTCCCTCAGGGTAATGATCCATCCAAGAAATGCTGTCCCCTCTTTACAGATGCCCACTTTTGTTGCCGTATGTGTTGGCAGTAGCCTCTGGTGTTTCTTTCCCTATATAGTATTGTGGGGTAGCCTCAGTTTCCCATCACATGCCTATTGGCTGTAATATCTGGTACATGACATTTGGCTAAGGTATGCACCATCAAATACCCCCCTGGTTAGTTTCTGCATTGCTATGCATGGGGGACCACCATTCCAAAGCAGGAGGCGCATTTCGGCCTCAACCTTACAAAAGAAGTCTGCCAGCACCAGAAATGGTGAGCATATAGAATTCTTGACAAAGCCAACATCTGAAAGAGGGTCGCTCTTCCCAGTAATGATAGTAGCAGACCTCAAAAAAGCCTAACATCCTCTTTAAATATGTCCAGAAGACTGTAGTGGTTTATCTTCATAAAGTGATTGCTTCATAGCTGCCAAGATATGTATTTATTAATTTTATTTGCCTTTTTCAAAACAAGCAAGGACTACATCAACATTGTGCTCAACGATGCCACATACCCTTGATCAGATCAGCTGTGCAATAGCATTGTTACAAGTGCAGACATTAAAACCACACAAGGCAATCCCATTGCCCACAAGACCCCACCCTCTACGTCTCCTCCAGGACTGCCAGCAAATATGTAGTGAGGGGACCCCCAAATGTCTTTTGGCCTCGAAGGCTGTGGTAGCTCATCTACATATAGTTCCAGTTGGTCCCTGAAGTATGCCAGAAGTGAGAGCCACTGCCGTTTGGTGGGCACTGCTCATTTGCCCCAGTGCAGAGCAATTCTCCACTTTCCCAACAACAGAGCCACTACCACAAACTTACAATTGTCCAGTTGCAATTCTGCGGCCAGTCCCTGCAAACACACTCTGTGGCTACAGTCCACCAGCTCCAACAGCATAGGTGCCCGAGCCTCTGTAATATGCTTCCAGAATATACTGACAGGAGCTCACAACCAGACCAGATGCAGTCTGGTATTCCACATCGCACACCTGTTCGTATCCCCCCTCAAACCATATGAGCATAACTTAACAGGTGTATAGTACATTTGGTGTAGATACTTAGGGGCATATCTGAGAGCCACTAGCTTAATTTCAATGCCATATTAGTGTCATTTATGCTAATGTGGCATTAGAAGGCCAAAAATGCCATCACTATTTGCAAAGTGGTGCAATGCATGCATT
The DNA here is from genome assembly GCF_031143425.1 of Pleurodeles waltl. Classification (NCBI taxonomy): domain Eukaryota; kingdom Metazoa; phylum Chordata; class Amphibia; order Caudata; family Salamandridae; genus Pleurodeles; species Pleurodeles waltl. The sequence continues at coordinate 983,760,727 of NC_090437.1, forward strand.
GCACCACTTTGTAACCCTTTGCACTACATTAAGCCTGTTGAGACGGGCCACTCACCTGAAAAGCAGGATGTCTGCAGGGGCGATGGTATGCCCTGACCTCCTGGAACACCTCTCTGCACTTCCTGGTGGACACAGAAACCCCGGCAGGTGTGCCAAAAGGAAAGGGGGAGTGGAAGAGAAAGAGACAAAACACTGCCATGTCTTGCCGGTCCAGCCAGGCATCCTGTATCTTCGGGGGCAGGTCGTTGTTGACAGTAGTTGATAGTAGAGTTAGTGCACTCAACTTCCTTGAAACTGAATCTCTCGTTCTGATATGGGCGCGGGAGCGGTAGAAGAACACCGGGATGCTCCAGCACCTTTCTTGGATAATAATAACTGTTGGCACAATTACTAACACTGCATTACCAAAAACCCAAACTGAGTACCATAACAATAAGTACTGCGACACTAGGGCTGGATTCACAGAGATTCACTTTGCACACTACAATTAGAACTGTGGATGCACTTATCATGCACAAGAAAGACAAACAGGGGCATTCATTTTATCACATACAACTTTCCTGCATGTATGGGGTTAAACTAAAAGGAACAAAAACAATCCAAGAAATACAAATGCCCACTGTGGGTTTAAATAGTTAGGGTGGCACAGTTTGGTTTGGTTTCACTGTGTGTGTGAAAAGCCCTTCAAAAGCAAATTCCTCAAACCTGAAACACAGGCATGAATGACACAATTTAAATATAAGAGTTAGGCTATTGGAGAAAGAAAAGTCACGTAAGTGCTCTTTTAAAATTGCACTGTCACTTTTTGTAGTACTTGAGCTCAAGCAGATTTCCTGAAGCACATTTAGGCAAGTAACTACAATAATAATGTAGAATGTTCAGAAATGCATTTGTGTCTTCAGGATAAGCACTCTGCCAAAATACGAGGTCTGAAATACACCAGCTGTTCTAGGAAAGCGCAGCGCTCAAAGAACAAATTCCCTGGAGAATACTAGTCACTTAGCTGCAGTCTTTTCCGGAGTGCTGGATGAATGCCTGGTGTCAGCTGGTACAGGAACGAAGAAAATAATTGCCTCAAAAGTCCTGAATACGAGGATGACAGCAGGGGCTGGACTGCCAAATCAGATGCTGAGATCAGGAAGCAAAACAAAGCCAAACAGGGAGGCATGCTTTACTCTGCTATTTATGGCCAATCAGGAAAGCAGTTGAGTTTCCACATGTGGATGAGTCACCACACCCAATTAGAAGCACATGCCTACACCACATTCAATTAGAAGTACATGTCTACACCTGCTCACATTAGCAAACAAGCACTGGTAAAACAAGCATTGATAAAACCAATTGTGTAACAGTGCACTTTATGTTTACTTAGAAACAAGAAGGTTTAACCAAGAACAGAGATATGATTTAACCCTAATCACTGGGGATGCTGACAGATAATGCAGGAGGCACCTTGGGGATTCCTGACAATGCCTGCAGCCGGCATAATGTATGCAAGGGAGGGTGCCATTTTTTCAGCATTTTTAACACTTGCTCATAGCAGGCATTAAAAGGAAGCTTCCATTGCTTACAATGGGCCTCTGGGAGCTTTGCAGAATTAGCGTCAGAATTTCCTGCAAAGTGCTGGACTAGCATCAACAGTTCTGATGCTAGTCCCCTAATTACCGCCATGATGCACCGTATTTTAAATACTGTGCACACATGGTGGTGTTAGGGGGGGCACTAAGGGGTGCAAGAAAAGTGGTGCTGCACTGTGTGCAGCGCCACTTTTCTTAAATAGCCCCCTTAAAGTGTATGATGCATAAGTTACATATGGATGTAAGCATGCTCATCTGTGTGCAGAAAAATTCCCAATCAACCAGTTCCATTGGCCTATCAAGTACTTCATTCCACCTCTCCAGGTCTCAATCTGAGGTTGTTGGTCTATCTGTTTGCACCACATCATATAGTTTAGTGCAAGGTTTATGGGACTACCCGGTAACCCTGGCACCTGGGTGAGATAATAATTAAAACACAAATGGTCCTTAAGGGGGAAATATAACCCTAGACGTCCACAGCAACAGTTATAAACAAACCTTCTTTAGATGGGTTGCATTTAGGTTTAAATCTTTCTATTGATTTTATCGAAATAGTATAGCAATTCAAAACACTCACTTACAACCAGAGGCCGGTGTGGGGCAATAAGAAATGAAGAACATTAGTAAGAGATAGAAAAGACTGAGTGGAGGGTCTATGCTGTAGAGCTGATGTCTATGGCCGTGTGACTAATGTGCGTGTCGTAGCATGTGGGTATGCAGAGTCCTCATCTGTTATATGTAGGGCTAAGCTGACACTGGAGTTGTGGGAGTAAAAGGGAGTACCTGTAGGTAAAAGGGGCTTGTAAGTTCCACAAATTCTTGTGAGAGATATGACAAACAAGGTCCCCATGTTTTGTCAAATTGGGGGAGTCTTTCTTCAGCTGTGGCTGTTAATTTCTCCATGCTTAATAGATCCCATAGTCTGTGCAGTCAGTGTAAGTGTGTAGGTATGGTGTCCATGCCCCATTGTGCTAGTAACACCTGCTTTGCGGCACAGCGGGCTAGTGTGATGGCTCATCCCCGAAATGATTTCAGTGGGTAGGCCCCGGAGGAATGAACTCAGGAACCTAGTTATCTGTATATTATACATCTTGTCAAGGGCATCCAGGACCTCAGTCCAGTAGCGATGGAGCTACGGGCATCTCCAAATGAAGTGGATCAGTCTCCCTTCTTGGGTGCAACCCCACCCAGCAGCACGCTTCCCCATCCCTCTTCCATTTGGACACTCTTGCTGGTGTGTAATACCAATAATACACAATTCTTAGCAAGGTTTCCTGCCCTGTAACACATTGGGATGAGGAAGTAGTCCGTTTAAATGTCTGACCACTCCCGAGTTGTAAAAGAGCGTTCGCACTCCTTCTCCCATCAACGTTGTGCCGATTATTTTGAAGAGGGTTGTGTGTTGTTCAGGAAGGTGTACAAGTCGGAAAGAATACGCTTGTCAGAGCTTCTAGTTAGAAGTAATTTCTCAAATGGGAGCAGGGGACGTCTCGCGTGAGGCGTAATAGAAGACTGTGTAACCCAATGACCAATAGCGAAGTGCTGCCACCGGGCAGTTTCCGGTAGGGCCATAGTGTTGTTGAAGTTGGGCAAAGGTCAGTATGCCTGATTCATCGAACACATCCCCAATCCTTTTACAAGTTGCCTGTTGCCACAACAGTAGCTAGAATCCTGACATGCTAGGGGAAAATCTGGATTACTTATAATTGGAGTGAAAGGGGAGATGTGAGTGGACAGCCTTTTACTTGTCTGTAGTCTGTCCCATACTCCCACAGTGGCTCTGAGAATAGGGGAGATATATACTCCTGGTGGCCTATGTGATTTAGGAAGCCATTGTATCATCCATATATGTATGCCAGCAACTGCCTGATCTATAAAGCACCAATGTTTTTCCGTGTGGATTCCACTACGTATCGCAATTGGGCTGCCTGGTAATAATGGGTTAGGTGAGGAATCCCCAGACCTCCCATCCCCAATGGTAGGTAGGTCTGCTTCTTGGCTATACGCGCTTTCTTCCTTTCCCATATGAACTCTTCAATGTGTCTTTGTAGTTTAACTAAAATCTGGGGAGGAAGGGCCAGGGGTAACGTCTGCATTACATAGGGTATTTTGGGTAAGAGGGTCATTTTGACTGCTGTGATGCGGCCTAACCAAGAAAGCGCATAAGCTTTCCAATTGTGTAGATCAGTACGTGTTTTCGCTAATAAGGCACCATAATTTGAGATGGCAGTTTGAACTGTAGTGGAGTGAATGCGTAGTCCCAAGTATCCCACTCCCCCTGTGGCCCAGGCAAATGGAAATTTTTGTTGCAGAGCTGTCTGCGTTGCCGCAGAAATTGTTAAATTTAGGACTCGTGATTTTGTAGGTTCACCTTAAATCCAGAAGCCTTCCCAAAAACCTCTAGTTCATCCATCAGTGAAGGCAAGGACCGAAGGGGAAGTGTCAGAGTTATCATGACATCATCTATATATAATGCTAATTTATGTTCCAGTCCCCCCATTAGGATACCTGCTATCAGGGGGTTTTGTCGAATTCGCTCTGCCATGGGTTCCATGTATAGCGCAAAAAGTAGTGGGGACAGAGGACAGCCCTGTCGAGTGTCTCTGGTCACCGGAAAGGGAGATTACATTAGTCAATTAACCCCAACCAATGCCTTAGGTCCATTGTAGCTGCACTGTATCCAAGCTATGAATTGCCCGCCCAGGCCCACCTTTCGCAGCACTGCAAACAGGTAAGGCCAGTGTACCCGGTCGAATGCCTTCTCGGCATCTATAGATAGCATTAGTGCTGGTATACAGGAATGCTGGGTTTAATCTAGCAAGTGGCATATACATTTTGTGTTGTCGCTGCAATTGCGTTCAGGAATAAACCTGGCTTGGTCTGGTTCTACAATGCCTTGCATATAAGGGGCCAGTCGATTTGCTAAGATAAAGGTGAAAATGATGAGCAGTACAGTGGATCCTTACCCGGCATGGGTAGGACCATAATCGTGGCAAGTTTTATGGACTCGGTGAGGGAACCCGTGTCACTGAAGGAATTATATAAATGTGTAAAGATTTGAGCCAATTGGTTAGCAAATAGTTTATAAAACTCAGAGGGGTATCCATCCCTCCCACGGGCCTTGCCAGGTTGAAGGCGTGAAATCACTGAGAGCACCTCATCCAATTTTATGTCCTGGTTCAGTTGCCGATCATTTATAGTAGGCAGTCTCTATAGTGGTACCCGTTCCAGGTAGGACGTATACTCCTCTTCTACTAGGGGGTCAGTGGTGTAAAGTTGGGCATAGAATTCTTCAAAAGCTTGAACTATTTGATCATCATGATCAATGTGCCCTCCTCGCTGTCCCATCAATGCCTCCACCATTTGTTGTGTTGTCCTTGCCCGTAAGCGATGTGCCAAAAGACGGCCCGCTTTGTTGCTCCCCCATAGTACTTTTGTTTAGTGCGGATCAGAGCATATGTTGCTCTATCCATGTCCAGTGCCCATAATTGTTTGCGTGACGTGTTCAATTGTCTGCATGTTTTGTAGGATCCTGATCGTTTGTGTTCCACTTCTAATCCTTTTACCTGTCGTTCGACTGCAGCCCTTTTATCTCTCTGGTCCCTATTGAGATGAGTCGCTATTGCAATTAGCTGGCCGTGAAGGACTGATTTTAACGCGTCCCAGAGTACTGCTATGGGAGTGTCATTATGTTCTAAGTATTTAGTAATGGCACCAGTCAATTCGGAGATGTGTGTTTCACTAGAGAGGAGTCAGAGGTTGAGACATCAAGTGTGCTTTTTGGAGGCTAGGCTAGGTGAGGATGCAGTTATATGGAGTGAAGCGTGGTCCGAGAGTGCCGCTGTACCTATGCCTACTTGTGTGACAGATTGCAAAAATTGTGGTGTGGCTAGGTATAGATCAATGCGTGCATATGTCTGTCGAGCTGCAGAATAGAAAGTGCAATCCCTCTCTGTGGGATGGTAGTGCCGCCAGACATCCGTTAGGCCATAATCTGCTAATGTCTCCAAACTCTGCTTCGAAAATGCCCCTGTTTGTCCCACTCACTGCACTGATCGATCCAGATTGGTGTCTGGCACTAAGTTAAAGTCCCCTCCAATGAGCACAGCCCTATCTGCAGTGACCATCACCTTGTCTAAGGCCACTAATATAAAAGCCTCTTGATGGTCATTAGGCACATATAGAGTAGCCACCGTGAAAGTATGTGAATGTAGTGCAATGTTAAGTGCCAGTAATCTGCCAGGGATGTCAGCTTGAATCTGGGTGACTTTATCTGGAAAGTGGGTTGCGATCAGGATGCCCACACCTGTATTTTTCCCTGTTCTAGATGAGAAGTATTGTCTATCAAACCACTTGGATCTTAAATGTTTCCAGTCAGCTTGCACCAAGTGTGTTTCCTGTACCAGGCATATATCACACCCCGAGTCTCAGATAGAGGCTAGAAATGCTAGGTGCTTTGAATGTGCGTTAAGCCCCCGTATATTGTAACTAATGTGTATCATTATCGAGTCAGCGCGCAGGTGCGTAACTGTGAGGTGTGTCCCTGACCACTGGAGAATAGCCACCTAGTATACCATGTGCAACTATGTACCAATGAAGGCTCATAGTAGGTAGAAGGAAAGGTGGGGAGAAATAACATAGGGTATCAAACATATCAACATAAATAAAAACGAATGCGGTCTTACCCAGTACTGCTGCAAACCAGTAAAGTAGGGTCAATGGCAAGGCATCCCGGTCCAAAGGCAGCCTTCCTTCATGGGGTGCAAGTCCCCGCCGCCGGCTTATGTTGCCCTAGAAACAGGAGACGGACCTCCCCAGGACCACATCAGATAGCATCTGGGAAGCAGTAAAGTGGGTCCGCAGGTGGGCCTTTCGCTAGTTCAGAGCCATTCCGGTATCTCACAGTCATTGTCCATTTTGGGTGTTCGCTCCTGGTGGTTCAGTTGTGTGAGTACAGCTTCCCGTTCACTACGGCTCCCCATTGCAATTGGCCCAGCTGTCCTCCCCCTCCTCTTTCTTGCTAGGTGCCTGGAGGGCGCCAATGCACCCGATGAGCTGAGTTGCGACAAGTGTGGTTCTTCCTAATTTTGATTCTTGGTTATGGGCAATATTTCTTGTGCTTCTTCCAGTGTGCGCACACTGTGAGTCTCAGCTTCCCAAATGATTGTGAGGTGAAAAGCGTGGCCCCAGCGGTAGCACACTTCTCCTTTTTTAGGAACTCCGTGGCTGGTTGTAGTTGGCGGCGGCGCTGTAGTGTTATGGGCGAGAGGTCTTGATAGAGTGATATCTTATTACTCTCAAAGTATATGAGATTGCGGTCGCATGCTGCTGCCATGATGATTTATTTTTGCCTGTAGTAGTGCAAGCACGTTAAAATGTTTTGTGGTTGCCCTGGGGATGTAGCCGGTCTTCCAGCCCTATGAACTGTGTCTATGGTGATCTCTTGTGGTGTGTGTTCTGGGGCAATATGGTGAAACAATCGATGAGTATAATCTTCCAGGTACCCTCCGGCTGCTTGCAATGGGACTCCTTCAATTCTAATGTTGGCTCTCCGAGACCGGTTTTCAAGGTCTTCCACCTGATATCGAAGTTCCGCGTTTTTGTCCTGTAGCTCCAATAGTTCACGTTGGTGTCCATCTAGCTCTTTCCCTTGTGTATCACTGGTTCGCTCAAGGGTATCTACCCGGTCTCCCAATTCATTCATGTCTTTTGTCAGTTCCTTGATGTCTTTTGCAAGGTGCTGCTTAAGTATAGCGATATCTGCACTTATTGCTCCAAAGAGGGTCTCCAGGAAAGTGAGTGTAACTGGTTCAGCTTCATTGGGTGATATGGCGGTGTCTCCCAGCGCGTTAGATGGCTCCGGCTGAGTATCTTCCTCTGACTGGTCTGCTTTTTACCTGGGGTATTTGTAAGTCTCTGATCAAGGCCTCCTTCTTATTGGAGCAGGGGCCCACCATGTTCCCTCCTGTAGCTGAGGCACTTAGTCGAGTTACTGAGCAACAATCCACCACTGGTATCCTTGTGCCTTTTCGCTGTATACACTGCCTCTCAAGCGCTGATGTGGCCCTCTGGTCTGTGCAGGCCACTGTATTCCCTGCTACACGGGTTGCAGGGACTGCTCCCCTGGCTGGGGTTATGCGTCCCTACTGGAGCCAGTGGGTGCTTCAGTGCTCGTGCCTTCTGTCTCGCTCTATATTCAGAGCTGCTCCCAGTAGTTCTGAAAAGGTGTTGTCACTAGTCTCATTCCCTCCGTGTCCCCTTTGCTTTCTGCAGCACTGGCCCTGGTATCACCACGCAGCATCTTTTGTTGCCGGGGGACTGCAGCAAGCAATCTCTAAAGCATGCTCCTAGTGGGACAGGTCTACCTCACGCATGGAGTCTTTAGCTGTCATAGGTAGGATCGCTGTACGTAATCAGGGACTGCTTTCTATATGAAGGGAGGCAGCAGGCCTCCGATCGCGCTTACCGCCAGGCAGCTGCCATCTTAGGGTCAGGCGCAACGTGACGCGCCTCCGCGGGTACTTTGTAATAGAGGCTTGGGGGGCTTCCTCCGGCGCCTTCCGCGCTCCCCCCTCCTTCAACAGTGCTCCAGGTGCCCCTCGGTCAAGCGGGGGGACAGGAAAGGTCCAGCCTCCACTAATAATCTCCGTCTGTTGGTGGTGCTGGGAGACTTCACTCCCGTCCGGGCGCCATCTTGGCAACGCCCGACAGGTCGCATTTAAACAAACGGATTTATTAGAGAACCCATCCTATTCAAATCAGAAACTTAATTCAGTTCTGAGTAACATACATATAACAGGTGTTCCTAAGGGTGTAACGGCAGAGTGCAAGTGATCAAGCAAATAAATAGTGCGCAAGTGCTATACATGATGCAAATATGTAATTGTGACTGCAAGAGACATATAGACAGAGCAAACAGCAATTGAAAATGCAATTGAAAATGTGAGTGTCAGACTCCTCAGTTGAATTTTAAAAACGAGTCCACTGGATCTCAAGATGTCCTCAGTATTTCGCAATTGTGCACTTATGGCTCTCAACACTCCTGCCTGTGCACTATTGCAGCCCCCTCACCAATTGTGACCTTGAAGACTTCCCATTGTGTACTTGTCCTATCCATAGATCCAACATTCCTCAGAATATTTAACAATAGCTGAGCGGAGCCCAATCCGGAACACAGGCTCCAGGAGCTCTGTCTCTTGGAATCTCCACGTGAATTGGGTGGGAGTATGGGTGGAGATTGAGATCACTAACTTTATGAGTGCATGGTCAGACAGTGCCTTAGGCAGGTGTGCGACTTCTGTCGTGCAGGTACAAATCCTTCGGGACACTAACCAGTAATGCAGTAGAGACCATGACCCATGTGCAGAGCAGGTGAATGTACCTTCATGTTGCGGTTGGTGTCAAAGCCTCCATATGTCCTACGTCTACAATATCATAGTCGTCCATTCTATCCTGTATAACCCTGGCGGAGTGCTTGGCATGCCAATCTTTCTTGGCTGACCAGCCAAGCACGTGGTATAAATATTTGTTCAGATCTCCCCCCCACATATAATAGATGTTGGTGGAAAAGTGTGGCTGTGGCACCAAAGTGTCATATAAAAACCAGGGTCATCCATGTTGGGACCATTCGTATTTACCAGGTTATAGGAGTACTGCAGAGGCTCTAAGTGCTATTGCAAAGAGCACCTGGTCATCCACCATGGAGTGAACAACTTTGTTTTATCAGAATCATGATGCCTCTGGGGTATGAAGAGTAGAAAGAGACCAATCTATACACTGCGCGGGGGCACCAATAGCTATCTCTGTATGATGTGTTAAGTGCGTCTCTTGCAAGAATACAATCACAGATATGATGTTTGATGAGATAGGAGAGTACCGGTTGGGTTTTGCAAGGGCTGATGAGCCCCTGTATATTCCAAGTCAGGAGGGCTACGTGTCCTCAGGACTGAGCCATAATAATAGCATATGGTTGATCTCAGCACTATGGATCGGGACAGTTAGTGTGTGATGCACACAAATAGCATAGTAATAGTAACACCGTGGTGGCATCTGAAACAACAAGCGAACAAACCTCCCTTCTCTCACTTCAGCATACCAAACATACTAAAGACATCCCCACAACCTAGGAACAAAAACATTGTAAGCAAAATCATAACATTATACATCATAGCATATAACATACTGTCACTCATAAAGACCATACAGGTTGTACCCTTAGAGGGGATGCCAGGTTAACAGTGCTCCCCCAGGGGTCTGGAGGAGGCCTGGAACAACAGCAGTTCATCAACCGACGTGGGCGATCCGGGCAGCTAGGGCACTTTGCACTGCAGGAAGAACCGGGCTCCCCTCTGCCTCACTGAGGCCCCAAATCTCAGAGCAGAAAAGAAGCAGCAAGTGCAGTAACCAATTCTCATGTACAGTGGTAAGTGTCATCCATGATAGTCTATGCGAAGGCGCACCGGGTAGAAAATGGCATAGGAGATTTTGGCCATTTGCAGTTGTTTCTTGATGGGTAAAAACTCCCTGCAGGCTGCCTGCACTGCCATCGTAAAGTCGGGAAAGTAGGCTATCTGGTTTCCCTGGTATGGAAGTTCCTTCTTCTCACGAGCCAACCAGAGCACTGTATCACGATCATGGTAATTTAACAATTTCACTATAATTTGGCTCAGAGGTGCCCTGGGGGCAGCCGTGCCATAGGTAATCAATGAGCTTTCTCCACCACCAATAGGTGCGACTGGTTTTCAGGGCCAAAAAGCATGGTGAGCAGCATTTCCAGATAGATCTCCATTTTGCTCGTGTTGGTGGATTTCAGGATGCCAGTGATGCGCCGATTATCACTGTGTAAGCGCACTTCTAAATCTTCATTCTTGGCCTGCATGACAGTCAGTACCTTCTCCATGTTAATTACATTTTGTACTCACAGATTGTAGGTCATCCTTCGCTGTAGATAGCCACGGCTCTGCTGCCGTGATTCGTGTCATCTGTTTTTTGAGTTCCGCTGATGTGGTCCATTCGTAGGTTCAAACAGTCAATTTTCCCATCAATGGACTAGAGACTCTGCTGCATGGCCGTTGTAGGAATGCCATCAGACTGCTTTGAAGGCACATTTGGTGCCCTCAGTACAAAATCGGTTTCCTCCAGAGGAGGAGCTCTGGCACGAAAACACACAAAGGGCATAGGACTGACCATCCCCCTGCCCAGCTCCACCCCTAGGGAGGTGCCCAGAGCTCTGTCAAGTGGCCACTTGATTTTGCCATCTTGAAAACAAGAAGAGCAGAGGACCCTGGGAGTATCTGATGGGTCACTCCCTGACCCCCTGTGATAGGTGAGTCACTGCAGTAGATGTCCAACTCCCTTCCTGGGTTACTTAGGGCTTCCCTGAGGGTGGGACCCTAGATGTGCCTGCAAGATTCTTTTTCAAGACACTTCTGTAACATGGACCCTGGAGTCTGCTGCTGGACTTCACCGGGAACCAAGAGAAGACTGCAACTAGTAAGGGGGCTACTACTGCAACGTTGTCCCTGGGTATTGCAAGGACTCTGCAACTGCAGTGGCCATGCATCCTCCAGAGTCACAAGGACTCTGCCTGCACTAAGGACAGCAAGAAGGAATCTCCCTTGGAGTGAAGATGTCACTCCCCTGCATCCGCAGGCACCTCAATGACAATGGCCGGTTTGCTGTTCCACAGACTCTTCAAGGCTGTACAAAACACAGGTGGTGGTGGTTCTATGGCTCTCCAGAGGTCTAACCTGTCTCTTTGCAACTGGGAAGATTGTGGTCCCTCGTTGAAGCTGCTTGGATGAAACCCCTGTGCACAGCATCTGTTTGTCGTTGCCAAGACTTGTTGGCTCTTCAGTCCAAGGATGACCTAACTCCAAGAAGCCTCAAGCAGCACACAAGTCCAAGACCAGCATCCTTCCTGAAACTCCTGCAACGTGGGCATCCACCGTCTTTGTGCTGCTGAGGCCTCCCTTTGATTCCATGTGCCTGCTGCCAGAGGGTCCTCCGGGGTCTCCATCAATTCCTGCTGGCTCTTCTTCTTGCTGAGGGCTGGCCCTAAATTGCATGTAAAGGATGAGTCCCTTGGACCTTGCTGGTCCCTACTTCTGCAACTTTTCTTGCACCATATCTTTTGCATTTGCCAAGGCTTGTTGGTGGTCATGCTGGCCACTGACCCCTTTGCCATTCGACAACTGGCATGGGACAACTCATGGATGAATCCTGGGATCCTTATGCACTGCCTGGACTTGACAGCTGCATCTTCAAGACCTCCATCCTACAGTGTAGTATCCGCAAGAAGGGTGGATATTGCCCTCCTCCACCCCCTGGGTGACTCCAGGTGGCTTGAACTCTGTCCCCTCTATCCATAAGTAATCCTCATCCGGAATCCATACCTGGGTTCCACCTACCTGGTCCCCGGGTCACTGTAGCAGCTGGACAGCCGGGGTCCCCATTGACTTAAACGGGAGGTTCTGACAGTGGGTTCCCTGGTGTAGGTACTCCACTTCTCTCTGTGTCCACAGGCGGGGGCACTCAAACCTTCCTTCTCCCAATAGGTTTCCTCAGTCGAAAACTACATCTGCGAATTCCCTGTGTTATCCTATGGACACCTGACCTGGGGTAACATCTTTGCACACGGGCGCCTGCGGAAAACCTAGTTACATACATCTGGAGTTTTAGTACTTCCCCTGTCCTGAAGATCCTTGGGTGTCAGTCTTGGTTAGTTGTGACTTTTTCATCCCATTGTTTAGTATATGGTTTGGCCCCCATAGGGCCCATGTTATTTTATGCTTTTACTTACCTGTTTCTAAGTATATGTTTGTGGTGTGTGTGTAAATGTGTATATATATATATATATATATATATATATAAATATATATATATATATATATTTGCAAAAAAGAAGAGAGAACTCTGGGTAGTTCCCAAGTTTAGGTGGAGAGCTGATCTAGTAAGGAGCACCCTGCAACACCAGCAACACTAGATTTGCTCACCTCAAATGTCTGTAAATCTAGCAAAGTTTTTAAGCACTGGATCAGCACAGTCGAGCTAGATAGTGACAAAGGCCCGTATTTATACTTTTTTAGCGCCGCATTTGTGTCGTTTTTTGACGCAAAATCGGCGCAAACTTCCAAAATGCAATTACATTTTGGAAGTTTGCGCTGATTTTGCGTCAAAAAACGACGCAAATGCAGCGCTAAAAAAGTATAAATACGGGCCAAAGTCTTTTGCCATTTGTACAGCAAAGGCTTTAAGCATAGGTTTGACACAGTGTCAACCTTGCCAAGCTGTAAAATGACAAAAGACATTTACCACTCCAGGCACACTATTACAGCTTTGGACTGGTAAAATACAATCCAAGCCAACCTGGAATGAGTAAAAGCAACCCCTGACACGCGTTTCGCTCTCATTAGAGCTCATCAGAGAGGTTTAGCTTTGTCCAGACACAAAGGAGCATCCAGTATAAGTCAAAACAAATCCCTTTCAGGGTTAGAGTGACACATAAATTATGCAAAAAAGAAGAGAGAACTCTGGGTAGTTCCCAAGTTTAGGTGGAGAGCAGCTCTAGTAAGGAGCACCCTACAACAGCAGCGACACTCTAGATTTGCTCACCTCAAATGTCTAGTTATCTAGCAAAGTTTTTAAGCATTGGATCAGCACAGTGCTATCCACGCCGAGCTAGATAGTGACGAAGTCTTTTGCTATTTGTACAGCAAAGTCTTTAAGCATAGGTTTGACACAGTGTCAAGCTGTAAAATGACATTTTTTGCATAATTTATGTGTCACTCTAACCCTGAAAGGTGAGAAATGTATGGCATTAGGGGTATGGTAGTTTTTGATATTTGATATTGAGTCATTATTCTCAATTCTCTGTACTTAAATGCAACTTATAATACTGTAGACCAGTGCTTCATTTTCACTACCATGCCATCACTAAATGCCATACATTTCTCACCCTTGGAGGGATGCAAATTAAATTGGTTTGAACGATGATATTTGAATATACTCATAAATTAGCTTTGTAGTGTTAATAAGGAGGCTTTAAAACATTTATAAGTGGGTGTTGTAAAATGTTGTCTCTTTAAGGGGTTCAGAATGTGTATATAAACACTGAGAAAGGGGCATGACCGGAAATGCCTGTGAACAAGGACGTAATGACCGAAACGCGTCGGGCGTTTGTATTTTTCCTTTTATGTTGATTGAGCCCAGCATTAAATGAGTTTGAAAATGAAGACCTTTGGAGTGAGGTCCTTCCTTTCGTCAAACAAAGGAATTGTCTATATTTCATAACGGATGTCCTACTGTGAAACCAGAACCGCCAGAAAACGAAGTGCGCCAGAACACGCCATTGCAGGACGAACACTGTTTGGATCAATATATATATATATATATATATATATATATATATATATATATATACGATTAGGAAATATACCAAAGTTAGTTTGGTACCTGTTTTAATAAATGATACATCATTTTTTCGAACACTGGTGTGGTTCTTTCTTTTGTGAACATTACAGACTGACTTTTGTGGTATTTCCAATTGTTCTACACCCTTTCCGATAAGCCTTAGCTGCTCTCCAAAGCTACCTTAAGAGAGATTTGGTTTTTTGGAACCACTAACACTATCACTAAGGGTTGCCTGGACTAAGTACAGAATGCCTCACCTATAGGTGTACACCATATACTGAGTCATCCTCCTACAGCCATCAGCATGATCTCCAGTGCGGTGGGACCCTGGGATCCCACCTCTCGTTCCTAACGGGGGCTTGGTAGAGCACTGAGACTCAAAATACAGGAGTGTTTGGCTGCACCAGCACAATCGTTGGGCACCGCCACAAATTGCTGTCCGCGGACCAGTTTATGCAGTGCACAGCAGGCTGCAGCCGAGCAGCGCAGGAGTGCAATGAGGAGAGACAGACTGCAGGCTTCCCCACCAACACACGCGTCATGTCTAGGACATGGGGCCCCCCACAGCCAGGTTCCGAAATGGAGTCTCTCCAATAAATACCTCTGTGTTAGACTGTGAAATACAGGAGGGGGCTCCTGAGTTCGGAAATGCTCAGGGGGTCAAGAGTCTACTCTAATGGGCGTGAGTATACTCAGTTAACCTTCATCTTCGTCAGTAGCTGCTGATAGAGTAGTTGCACCCATTTCAGGTAGCCCGAGCCGAAGCCCAGTTTCTCTAGAATTTCAAACAGGAAAGACCACTTCAGCGCATCAAATGCCATTGTGGCATCCAGCTAGAGCACTAGCGTTTGATCTTGGACTCCATCTAGAAGTTCCAGGACCCCATAGACGACACAGGTTAAGCCTAGTCCCTCTATTGTGCATGAATCCCGATTGGCCTGCATATTTCAGGGTCAGTATGACCCACTTAAGCTTGGCTTCGAGCATCTTGGCCAGCACTCTTGGCCTCAATATTTAGAAGGGAGATGGGTCTGTAGTAGGTGCATTCATCTCGGGGCATACCCTCTTTTGGAACGACCTACTACTGTGGCCAGCTTTTGATCAGGTGGGAAGACGCCCCCCTATTCACCTCTAAGAACATTTGGATCATGTTTGGGACAAGTCAGGACGCCAGAGCCTCGTAGAGTTTAATGGGTAGACAGTTGGGTCCCACAGACTTCAATGTTCGCATTGCACCAAAGGCGGCCGTAATTTCCGTGACCTCTATATCAGGGTCTAGGACCTGTCTGTTTTTGTGAGAGCGGCTGGGGAGTTGTGTGTCTGTAAGGAAGCTCTGAATATCATCAAGGGATTTAGTTACCGCAGGGATATACACTCTGCTGCAGTACACTGCAAAGGCTTCTACTATTCCTAGGTTCTCCTGCCCTGTTACTCCATCTGAGTTCTTTATTTCTATGACCTAATTTCTCACCTGGTATCTGCGCTGCGGCCAGGCCAGGAGTTTCCACAATTTGTCACCTACTTCACAGAGTCTGCATTGTGAGGATACACGGGTCACTACCTTTGCCTTCCACCAAATCTCTGTATCTCAGTTCCAGCCTGTGGTACATATCCTCTCTCTCCTGTTGTATATGGAGTCATTTTAAGTGAAGCATCTCAGTTTCTAGCTTGGTCAAACAAGCATTTGTTGTCTCCTTCGCCCCCATTATTAGCCAGATGATGTGTCCCTCACCATTGACTTGGGGGGATGCCTGTTTTTTAAATTTAAAAAAATAGAGCTTGGTGTCAGTTCAGAGTTTTCCTACCAAGTCTTTGTTTTTCATGTACTAGGAGTCAATAGGATGGAGTTCCCCCATACTCTACCCTCAAATCCACCTATAGCAGGGAGTAGTCTGATATACCTCCAGCTAGATGGGTAGGCTTTACAAATTTTACCAAGTGTTGATGCTGCTTCAGCAAGCAATTATTTATGAGATGTGTGAACCAAGTAAAATATTGTCGCTGCTTTGGATTTTGGGCTCGCCATATATCAGCCAGTTCAAGTGCTTCAATGAAGTTTGGCATGGGGACGGGGCGAGTCCTGATTTCCCTAGTGCCTCCTCTAGCCCATTCCTTGCTGCCCAATGAGTTAAGTTTGCCTCCTGGGATTAGAGTGCCTGGGGTAAATGCAGTAGGAGGGCGCCCAAATCATGTAGAGCTTGTGCATGGAGTGTAGGGGGGACGTATATGGAGCAGATTCAGCATGGTGTTGTCCCATTGTCTCAGTTGTACCACATATCTGCCTTGGTGGTTGTGCCACACCCTCTGGGAAACAGACAGGGTCTATTTCTTCAGTAGAAATCCCACACCTCTCGAGTCAGACGTATGATCTGTGTGCCATGACCTGATATCCATATTAGTCTAGCGTCTTAAAATGGTTCAGTTCCAAGTAGATTTCCTGCAGTTTTACAATATCAGGGGCCTGTTGGTTAAGGAATTGTAGCACAGTTCACCTTTTTTATCTGTCTAGCCAGGCCACTGACATTCCAGGATATGACTTTTAGAATATTAATGTGGGCCATGTCGATGTGACATATCTAGGGCCATCAAGTGGTCATTGATCTTATTCCCGCCCATGTGCTTCTGCACAGTGTTCGAGGGCGGGCTGAGTTGACTTGTGTAGATAACTAATTGGTGACTAAAAACACATAACACCTTATTAAAATGATCAGATCCCATTCGTAAAATGCTTAGCAGGCTTCAAAATGCCCGTTTCCCCAACTCGCAGAGTGCCTGTAGCCCCATGAAAAATGTGACTTACAGTTGGGTTGTGTGCTCGCCTTTAGTTCAAATAATGTTCCTCCCCTCGACTTACCTCACCACCCCTCTTCCGGATGTCAGAGTCTCTTGTTCCTCCAAGCCCTCTCATATTGATCAATCAGCACTTTAAGTAGTATTTGACTGTTGTTGTGCAGATGTTGTGCACCCCACTAGGGCCCTTGGGTGGCTTCTGCTGTATTCTGATGTGTTTCGTCTGCTGGCATTCTTTTCGTGTCTCGCTGGTGAGCTGGGGACGACCATCCTGTGCCAATTCTACACTGGGGAGTTGTCTTGTATGTTCTGTATGATTGGTATTGTGACTAGCTGGGCACCAGCCCTCAAGCCACTCCTAGGCCTCTCTCGAGGTTCCAAAGTGCCAGGTCTTAACCTCCGCTATCAAACGCATTAGTTCTCTGTACTGTAGGGATTGCATTTATTTATTGTATGTCTCCAATGTCTCGATTTTAGTTTTCATTGTTAACTTAGCATCTTTCTACGATGGTAGTTCTAACATGTTTTTTTCCTAACACGAGCAAATGCCACACATACATTTATTCAGACACTGCTGTTATGTAGTCCACACGGTTAGTACCAGGGACAGATATTAGGAGACAGCTCTTTACCCCCAGACTAAATAATGTTTTTCTGAGTCTCATGGCGAACGTGATAAAGTCTGTGCTTAATTATTTTATCAACGTCAGTGCTGAGGTCAGCTAAGAGGCACTTCACGCTGGAGTTATCGTGGAGAGCTGCGAATGAGAATAGAGTCTTGCAGGCCCAGTTTGATCACCGAGACAGATTGCGTTCATTACATGCACTGTATGGAAAGCCGTGCAGAGAGTGCAGCGGATTCCCAATTGGTTTGCAGAGGCAAAAGTAGATAGGATTATGCTGTATTTTATGGTTGTGGGGGCGAGCACTTAGGCTTATCAGAGGGGAGTGCTACGCATTTGTTGTTCTCACACAGGCAATAAATGAGACACACACTCAAAGAATAATTACAAGACCAGATTAGAAAAATAACTGTTCTTTTCATATAGGTTTCATACCCAAAAACCTCATAATCAGGTAAGTAGACAGAACCACATCAACAGGTCACTCCAGGCGGCAAAGGGGCAGCAGGGTTCAGGGGTGCAGTAAGGCGTCAGGTGCCAATGGGAGTTGGTTACCATGAAAAACAGACTGCAGGATCTGGCTATGAAGCCAGTCAGGGACAACAAGCAGGTAGGATGCAGATGTGGGGTGCTCAGGGATGTAGGTGCAACTTTGGTCCTGTTCTCCAGGGCCAAGGGGCGACGGATGGAGGGGTGTCCTTAGGCATCAGGTTTTTCTGCCCAGGAGCACTCGTTGTCAGGGGGTCCTGTGTGTTGAGGCTGAAGGCATCATCGGGGAGCCCAACAGGGGTGGACCCAGGGTGAACTTGATCTCAGAGGAGCCGGACGTTTTTTTTGGCACCAGTGACCCACTTCAGATTGGGTCAGGGTCGACGGGTGCAGGGGGTTCTGGAGGTGTCAGGTTTTCTCTCACCACAAGGCCTCAGAAGAGGGAGTCTGAGTGCAGAGGCTGCAGACGACTTGGGGGAGTCCAAGATGGATGAGACCATGATGGACTCGGACTCTACACATTACATACAACAATGCCCTTAAAAGGAAAGGCCAACAAAATTATCTATACAACATAGAACAACATAGGTGAAAAACTATTTATTCATATAAATATATATTCTCATTCATGTACTTATACATCTAATAAACATCTTAATATATTCATCCTTTACGGTTTGTTTGAATAACGCTCAGTTTTTCGAGGGCTCTGAAAACAAATGAAGAATGTTTGGAAGTGATCAGAGACACGTCTTATGAGGAGGAATTGTAGTTTAGAATCAGATTCAATCTACTGATAAGTAGAGAAATAAAAAGTGACGGAGCCAGAGGATATATTAAGGGACTCCCATCAGTTTAGTCCTGAAGAAGACCCATTGCGGAGCTCTAAATTGGCCCAAGATATTGAGGGGTCGAAACGTCGACGTGTATGTCATAGTTCGGATTGGTTTCTGCATAGGATTTTTGGAGGACTGAAGGAAGTGATTTAGACTCCTTGGGGATTTGGAATGGAGTCAATGCAGCAAAGAAAGAACCAACCGACTGTTTTTAATGTTTTCTGTATAGGGTTTTGATCTATTTGAATATGTATTAATTTTCTTTCTATTTATCACGAGCACTCTTTCTCACACTGCCTGCCTTTCGGTGTGCTGTTTATTGGATGAATATATTAAGATGTTTTTAGATGTATAAGTACATGAATGAGAATATATATTTATATGAATAAATAGTTTTTCACCTATGTTGTTCTATGTTGTATAGATAATTTTGTTGGCCTTTCCTTTTAAGGGCATTGTTGTATGTAATGTTTATTCTCCACCCAGCCCTTTGGGTTTATGAGTTACCCTCTGTGGTTTATAAGGACTCGGACTCTAGACAGCTGAGGAGCCTTGCTGGCACCATTGGCTGGCTTTACCTCGGGTCGTGGACGTCAGGTGCAGTAGTAACTTTGGGTGTTGGGTCTTTGCTGTTCTGGAGGCTGCAGAGTCCTTTCTTGAGCTTTGGTTGCAGAGCAGTTCTGCTGCCCACAGGAGTCTTTAGTCTTTATGGAAGGCAGGCAGTCCTCCTGGGTTTCTTGAAGCTTAGCTGCAAGATGAGTCTTTTTGGGAAGAGTCCATCGAGGTTAGCAGGCAGGCTGGGAGAGGGGGGGGTTGAGCAAGGAGGTGGTTGGTACCAGGTCAGCTGCTTCTTTTCCTCTTCTGCAGGTGCAACTCTTCTTTGCCCTTTACTTATTAGGTCATGAGGATCTCAATTCTAGGGTTCAGGTTGCCACTTAAATACACAATTTAGGGGTGTTACTGTTAAAGGAGTGTCAGGTGGAAATCAATGGGCTACCCACCTTTATGGTGACTACACCCTTTCTATGACCATTTCAGCTGGGAAGTGGACCTAACCTTAGTGGCCTAATTCCTTCCAAACAAGATGGAGGAATTTGAAAAGTGGTCTCCACTTCAGCTCGTCTACCTTAGGGGTGGGACTGGCATGAACTGGGCACACCTAATCTGCCTAATTTTCCTGCCTGTGCTGCTGCCAAAAGTGTGAGGGGGGTGCCAGTCATCTCTGCCATTTGGAGAGACCTGTGTAACATTACAAAGGCAGCTAGGCCTTTGAAACTCCTAGCTCTGGAATGTCCATCCTGCCTGGGTGAGGTGCTAACACCACCACCCAGAGCAGGCATTTGTTTCTGCCCCTCGAGAGCACTGGTTCTCAACTTGGGGGGCCAGAAAATGGTCTAAGGTGGCTGAACTGGTCAATCAACCCCCATTGTAGCTAGTAGGTTTTCAGGGGCACCTCTAAGGTGCCTGCTGGGTGCATTTATTAATAAATCCGTCACTGGAATCAGTGAGGGTTTATAAATCTGGGATGTTTGATACCTAACATTCCAGTTTTCAGAGAAGCCATCTGTAAGAAAATGGCTCCCTGTTGCAGTTACCCCCCACTTTTTGCCTGATACTGATGCGTGACTTGACTGAGAAGTGTGCTGGGTCCCTGCTAACCAGACCCCAGCACCAGTGCTCTTTCACCTCAAATGTACCATTGTTTCAACAATTGGCACACCCCTGGCACACAGATAAGTCCTTTGTAAAAGGTACCAGTGGTACCAAGGGCTCTGTGACCAGGCAATGTCCCTAAGGGCTGCAGCATATGTTGTGCCACTCTAAGGGACCCCTCACCTAACACATTTACACTGCCATTGTAGATTGTGTGTGTTGGTGGGGAGAAAAAGACAAAGTCGACATGGCATCCCCCTCAGGATGCCATGCCCACAAAATACTGCCTGTGGCATAGGTAAGTCACCCTTCTAGCAGGCCTTACAGCCCTAAGGCAGGGTGCACTATACCACAGGTGAGGGCATGGCTGCATGAGCAATATGCCCCTACAGTGTCTAAGTCTAATCTTAGACATTGTAAGTACAGTGTGGCCATATTAAGTATATGGTCTGGGAGTTTGTCAAAAACGAACTCCACAGCTCCATAATGGCTACACTGAATACTGGGAAGTTTGGTATCAAACTTCTCAGAATAATAAACCCACACTGATGTCAGCGTTGGATTTATTAAAAAAATGCACACAGAGGGCATCTTAGAGATGCCCCCTGTATTTTACCCAATCCTTCAGTGCAGGACTGACTGGTCTGTGCCAGCCTGCTGCTGAGAGACGAGTTTCTGACCCCCCTGGGGTGAGAGCCTTTGTGCTCTCTGAGGACAGAAACAAAAGCCTGCAATGGGTGGAGGTGCTTACCACCTACCCCCTGCAGGAACTGTACCAACTATCCGTGAGCCTCAAAGGCTCAGGCTTCGTGTTACAATGCCCCAGGGCACTCCAGCTAGTGGAGATGCCCTCTCCCTGGACACAGCCCCCACTTTTGGCGGCAAGTCCAGGGGAGATAATGAGAAAAGAAAGGAGGAGTCACCCACCAGTCAGGACAGCCCCTAAGGTGCCCTAGCTGAGGTGACCCCTTCCTTTAGAAATCACCCATCTTGGTTTTGGAGGATTCCCCCAATCGTATTAGGGATGTGCCCCCCTCCCCACAGGGAGGAGGCACAAAGATGGTGTGGCCACCCTCAAGGACAGTAGCCATTGGCTACTGCCCTCCCAGACCTAAACACACCCCTAAATTCAGTATTTAGGGGCACCCCAGATCCCAGGAAATCAGATTCCTGCAACCTGAAGAAACAAGAAGGACTGCTGACCTACAAACATGTAGAGAAGGAGGAAGATGACAACTGCTTTGGCCCCAGCCCTACTGGCCTGTCTCCAACTTCGAAAACCTGCTCCAGCGACGCATCCAACAGGGACCAGCGACCTCTGAAGCCTCGGAGGACTGCCCTGGACTAAAGGACCAAGAAACTCCAGTGAACAGCGGCTCTGTTCAAAACCAGCTACTTCTTTGCAACAAAGAAGCAACTTTCAAAGACTGCATGTTTCCTGCAGGAAGCGTGAGACTTCACACTCTGCACCTGATGCCCCCGGCTCAAGATCCAGAGAACAAACACCTCAGGGAGGACTCCCCTGCGACTGCGAGCCCGTGAGTAACCAGAGATGACCCTCCTAAGCCCCCACAGTGGCGCCTGCAGAGAGAATCCAGAGGCTCCCCCTGACTGTGACTGCCTTTAACAAGAGACTCAACGCCTGGAACCAACACTGCACCCGCAGCCCCCAGGAACTGAAGGAACCGGACTTCAATGCAGGAGTGACCCCCAGGCAACCCTCTGCCTAGCCCAGGTGGTGGCTGTCTCGAGAAGCCCCCCCTGTGCCTGCCTGCACCGCTAGAGTGACCCCCAGGTCCCTCCATTGTTTTCTATCTAAAACCCGGCGCCTGCTTTGCACACTGCACCCGGCCGCCCCTCTTCCGCTGAGGGTGTGTTTTGTGTGCCTACTTGGGTCCCCCACAGTGCTCTACAAAACCTCACTGGTCTGTCCCCCGAGGACGCAGGTACTTACCTGCTGGCAGACTGGAACCAGAGCACCCCTGTTCTCCATAGGCACCTATGTGTTTTGGGCACCTCTTTGACCTCTGCACCTGACCGGCCCTGAGCTACTGGTGTGGTAACTTTGGGGTTGCCTTGAACCCCCAACGGTGGGCTGCCTATGCCCCAGGACTGAGACTTGTAAGTGTTTTACTTACCTCCTAATCTAACCTTTACTTACCTCCCCCAGGAACTGTTGATTTTTGCACTGTGTCCACTTTGAAAATAGCTTATTGCCATTTTTACAAAGACTGTATGTGATATTGCTTTTATTCAAAGTTCCTAAAGTATCTAAGTGAAGTACCTTACATTTAAAGTGTTTACTGTAAATCTTGAATCTGTGGTTCTTAAAATAAACTAAGAAAATATATTTTTCAATATAAAAACCTATTGGCCTAGAGTATGTCTTTGAGTGTGTGTTCCTCATTTATTGCCTGTTTTTGTACAACAAATGCTTAACACTACCCTCTGATAAGTCTGCTGCTCGACCACACTACCACAAAATAGAGCATTAGAATTATCTACTTTTGCCACTCTCTTACCTCTAAGGGGAACCCTTGGACTCTGTGCACACTACTTCTTACTTTGAAATAGTAAATACAGAGCCAACTTCCTACACCATCATGTAGCTGGGAAACTTGTAGTAACTAGTGTCGAGCAGACGTAGTTAAAATGGTTTCCCTGTTCACTAACTATGTCTAAGAATCAACAGAGACATAGCAGGGGCATATCTGCTCATGCATGTATGCCCTCTCATACGTCGTGATGCACCCTGCCTTAGGGGTGACTTATACCTGGCACATGTAGTGGTAGGGGACCTAACATAGAGGTGTGTGACAGGTCGTGTTTTCATTTTTACCTGCACCAACACACCCAGTCTGCAATGGCAGCACTGTGTGGGTTTGGTGAGGGGTCCCTGCGGGTGGCACAACTGCTGCCGCAGCCCTCAGGGACCTTCCTTAGTACCCTATGCACGAGGGGTACTTTCCTACACACTGAGGTGAGCTTCTTGAAATATCACACCAGGGTATGGTGTTAAATCATTTCAACTAAGTATGGCAGAATATTCTCACTAGTATAGGACGCTTAGTGCTAGGTAGAAGTAACTTTAGGTGCAAAACAATAGGGTTGAATTATTTGTGTTTTTCACCATTCTAATAATGCTTGTTACAGTAATGTGTTTCATCTGTTCAAAAATTTCAATTCATGTTTTGATTACAAGGATTAGACGTTTACAATAAACTTTTGATAGAGTATTGTTCTATCCTTTGTGAAACTTTGGGCTTGCAAAAATGACATATGAAAGGGTATATCTGTTTCAACTAATTCCTTGGGAATCAGAGTAGTCAAGTTCAAGGTTGCAGACAGCATCTGTAACTCTGGAAGGTTAGGAATTTAGATGTGTTACTTTGAGCTAGCCAAACCAACATTTAGTGATTATATAAGAATACTGAGTCTATATATTATGAAGTTTTGTCTATCCAATACACAGTTCTATTGGATTTGTAGAAACTGTGCAACATCGCGCTTCAAGTTCCTTCATAACCTGTTCACAGTTGCATCTTTGTCTTTGCACTTTCAATGTAAATTCTGGGAAGAACCCAACAGTCGGTTTTCGAATGGAATGTCCGCTTCCGTTCATGCAGCTTGAATATTAGTGTTTCAATCTCGATGATTGGATATATGGGCAATGATCATCCTAGGTGAGGCCCCAGGGTGGGGAGGCACTGGGGCCTGGTGGGTCCATTCACCTGTAAAGAAGTTGGACAGCCTTTAGGGTTTCAGTGCTTTGGGTTCTAAGGTACTCTAGGAGGAGTACCGCACTCTGGTCCTCCTCCAGTTCCAGGACCCACACTACATGTATATTGCTCCTCCTTGACCATCCCACCTAATTGTCCATTTTTGCCGGGATGGTTTAATTCTCTACGATGAGGCACGCCACCACGGCCAAAGAGATTTGGTGTCTGTTTGCAGCCTGTCCAGGAAGAGTTCCATTTGTGTCAATCCATCATTGAGGTTCCTAAAATCAGCCTGAAGGAGGGATATCTAGGTGGTAACCATGTCTATTTTTGGTTCCAGCATGCCCTTAACGCTCTGTATTGCGTCTATATTTCCCAGAGGGAGGTCTCCACACATGCAGTTGGAGTCTGCATCTCTGGGTTCCCTGCCTCCTCCCGCAACCCCGGAGCCAGTCTGGGTGCTGGTATAGTCATGGCATACCCGTCTATTTTGTTCTGCTGGATGCCCTTCTCCCACCACATCCAGTCAGGCTTCTACAGGCTGGCTAACTAATGGGGGTCCCTGACCTTGCTGCCTCTGGTCAACTTGGAAAGAATGTGGGTCTAGCCATGTCTGCTGATGCACGGGGTGTGAGGAGCTTTATGTGCTGGTGCCTCCTCCTCATCTGCTTAATCCTCCGGTGTCCCCTATGTTACACTGCCACCCCTGCAGGGAGGGGGGGTGGACTGGGCTCCCACCCTGTTTCTCAGTTCCAAGACACGTAGAGGAGGAAGTGTAAGGAAGGCAAACCAACTCCAAGCTTTGTGAAGGAGACCACCTACCCAGGGACAGCCATACGGATCCTCTTTTGCCCCACCTCCTGTTTCTGAACAACACCTATTTATCTCACTGGTGAGCTCCTCTGCCTTTTCGGGCTGCTTTCTGGGCTCTGCATGGCCCCTATCAGTGTGCTGTATCTTCCATATAGGGCTCTGCCATCTTAGCTGCAAGTCAGATGCAATAAATTCCCTCGTGGAGGGGGGGGGCACCACCCCCTCCGCATACCTGCGGCAGATGGGGGCCTATGCCTCTTCCACCTCTAGCGGGTGATGCCTTTCTGCACCCTCATGACTGCACTCCAAGCTTTCCAGGTCCCACCGGTCTCTCTCCCAGCAGCCCCAGGCCAACGCCAGCCCCTAGCCCGTGTGGCCCATTTTGGCTCAGTTCAGGCTTTACATTGCATGGCCAGTCTTAATCTTGGCTCTTTGTTGATCCCACCGGTGCTCAATATTATCTTTGCCGGAGAGGCCTTCCTCCAGATGCTGGGTTGTCTCTGCCCCCACCACTGCAGATTGATGTACCTGCCTCTCCAACTGTTGGTGCCCGTGTCTACAGCACTGCTGTGCTCCTCCCAGCTAGGCTATACCACTCACTTGTTATTTTTCTCTATGCCATCCCAGACAGCGAGTCTCCAAGGACAACACCCAAGTCTTTGTTTCTGGCTGGGGGAGACTGGGTAGTAGTCGGGTCAGATGATTGAACAGGGGGTTTATGTTGTAGGTAGTCAAAGAGGTCCTAGCAAGCAGCCATGTTGCTTAGGGGTTGGCTGCGCCTCACTGCTTAGATTTCTTGTGCATTTTCTCTGGCATACCTAATGACTGACCGAGATGAAGACGGATTTCTGGAATTACTTCTGCATCTCGTACAGGACTGGGGCAGATTTTTTTATTTGGACCAGTCTCGTTGGAGGGTCTTCTGTTCCTTGGCAATGTAAAGTTTCACCTCGTGGTCTGAAATGGCCTTCAGGTTCATCGAGGCGCAATAACAACAGGCCTTAGGGTCACGACTCGACCCGAGGCACCACAGGAAAATCTGATGAAGGTCTGAGACAGACATTTGTTTTCCACAGTCCTCAGAGGGCTTAAAAACTGCGATTTTAGGAGGTGACATTCCCCTCACACAATGAAATTAGAAAGATTCTTAATAGGTACAGATCTCAGAGACTAGAAATCACTTCAGATCGGCATCTGGAGGCGCGGAAAGAAAGGAATTGACATCAGTATGTAGGAGTGGTGCCATATAGACTCAACCTATCAGCACACAGAAGTACTGCTGAGAATTCTCCGGATCCAGTTTGACTCCTGGGGAATATTCAAAATGCGAGGAATCTGTGGCTAGAAGTCTCACCCAGAAAAGCAACACGTTACCTGTATTTCCTTCGCAGATCCCAGGCTTTATGATAACTCAGAATATAACCACTGGATCTGTAAACAAATTCTTCTGCTTTGGGACAATAATCTTTACCTTGAGTCAACTAAATTATCGCAAGTGCACTTTTGGTGCACCAGTGTTGAACGATGACTATTTTTGCTACCAGTAATCCCAATGCCACGACTAATCTGGTAGCGCAATGCCCTCCCTACTTATCCATAAGTCCCAGAATAGCCATTTGGAGACCAGGATAATCTGGTTGCCATCAACTCTAGACAGCATTTCATGTACACAGAACCAGTAGTGCTTTATGACCAGGCATTCCCATACTGCGTGAAAGAGTGTACCCCGGTTACCCCCACACATTAGGTATCAGGGGTTCAATCTCTGTCTCATCTTGCTTAGCCTAGTTGGGCTAAAGTAAACCTGGTGAAAATATTTCAGCTGGATGGGTCACAGGCGCATGGATGCTGGGAAGATATCTGCTTTGTGCCACATCTGATTCCCCTACATCCTGAGCTCAGCATTCTTGAAGGTGCGTGAGCAGGTCGAGTGCTATTAAATCAATGCTCAAAAAAATCTTACAAAGCCATTTAGGCCCAGATTTACAGAATAGGCACAGAATGCAGTGCAGCAGCCAAAAAAGATGCTTTGCGTTGCGTGACAGGGAGGGAGCAGGAGAGCGCCGGATCTACAAAGATATGGCATTCTCCTTCCTCTCCCTAGCGCCAGTGCTGATTTCAGCTCCAGTGCACCTCGCACACACACTGCGCCATAGTGCAAGGGTGTGTGCATGAGTCTAGCATAGGTTTTCTACTGGACGGGGTTACCCTTCCAGTACACAATACTATATTTAGACACACTTTAAAACTTTTCCTACTTTCAATGTGGGCTGCACAGTGCAGCACGCATTCAAAGTTGGAAAGGAGAAATGAAAACACTTCTTTCAATGCTTGCTTTTGGATGGTGTTAACTGTTGGTGCAAAATCCTGCCTACTATTGTTTGTAGATAGGGTTTTGCTTCAAAAGGCATGGGTAGATCCATGGGAACGCCCATGTCCCACCCATGTAATGCCCCCTTGGCGCTAAGTAACACAAACCAGTGCTTTGCGCTGCTTTCCATTACTTTTAGGATGCTTTCCAGAGTAAAGCAAGTTTTGCACTGGAAAGTGAATTAGGAAGAAAAAAAACATTTTTTACTGGTTAGCGTTACTTTTGCGGCACTAACCTAGCGCAAAATGTTTGTAAATCCCCCCCCCCCCCCCCCCCACATTGCCCAAGTGCTCCATGGTAATTCTCAATTCTAGTGTATTGTGTTCAGGAAAGGTTGTGAGGTCTTTGGTATCTGCCTTCAGAGCATGGCAGATCTGTAGAATAATTTTGGCATGTCATATGATTCTGCTAGGTATGTGAAGAAGTGAATGTAGTTCCTGTCTCAAATGTCACCTAGCCTCGATATCCCAATTAGACGCCATGGGTGGAATCCTGGTAGTTAGTCCGCCTGTATGCTTGAACCAAGTTCCATACCCTAGTGGTGTTTTGGCAGTCAGAACCCCTTGCATCCATTTCAACACAGGGCTACGTGTCAGCATTTCAACATGTTTGTAGTGGTGACCGGGAAAAGTTCCAACCATTTATTTGGATCATATGAAAGTTGCAGGACTCCTCTTCTATTAATCCATTCTAGTTCTGTGCCAGTGCAGGGGTCTTCTTGGTTGGCATAAAGCCAGTCATTAATGGGCAATACTTGACAGACCCAATTATACAGCTTAATATCCACCAACTTCAGTCCCCCATCATATAGGGATAGTACACACTTCCTAAACACAATTCTGGGTTGTTTCCATGCCCATAATAGGTTGGGAATGCAAAGTGGACTGACTGCAGAGCAGTCATCGAAATGTCATATGGAACGTTTTAAAAACGTATATTAATTAAGGGCCCAAGATCATCATCCTAAACAAGTTGCCTCTGCCTGCCACAGAGAGTTGGAGTGAGCTCCATCCCCTCACCGCCTGCAAAGGTAGAATAAAAAGCAGAGTCACATTCAGATCCAAGGCCCACTGTTCACCCTAAGTGCATGCCCAGGTATTTGAAATGGTCCATGGCCAGTTGTTGGCTCACCAACGCCCTCAACTCACCTGTGAGCTCCGAAGAGATACACAGGGGGACCTGTTCCAACAAACAATAAGGACTGAGACTTTCCCAGAGATACAAAGTATCTGCATCAGCCAGGGCAATGATGACTCAGGGTTTTGGATGTAAATTAGCGTGTCATTGGCCTACAATGAGACTATGCTTTCAGGAAGTGACCTCTGCAAACCCACATAATTGGGCATCCCGGAAGATCTATTCTGCCAGTGGTTGAATAACTATTGTGGAGAGGAGAGAGAGAGAGATCACTTCTGCATCTTTCCCCACTATATACTGATTGGGGGAGGGGGTAGGGGATGGGGAGCAGGGATCCCTTAACTCGATCCGTACCATAGGTGGGCATTTAACACTTGTATATATTGTCTGTATGTTTTGTGTAGATAAGAAACAGAGCCTTAACTCCATCTTGTGAAGTGACTCCATTTTGTGTCACTCAGCTAAATGAGCATGCAGAAAATAAAAGATGGTTTAAGCCATGTGTGTCAGTACATAAATTAGTTATAAGCCGTAGGCAGAAAAAGAACACAAACAGCTCCAAGAAACAGAATGGGTTATCTAGAAGCAGCAGCAGACCGAAAGCCCAGGAAGTTTAAGGCATCATTATCAAAAAAGATAAAGGCTGAGAAAGATATCACATGACTAACAGATATGCTTGCCAGTCTGTAACATATGCATCAGCTATTGTATTCAATGCCTGTTGAACTGTATATATATTGGACACAGTCAGATGATCTTTGAGACACTCTGTTGTACATGACTGTGCATGCAGCACTACAGTGGGTCTCCAGGCCGTCAAATAAATCCTGAGAACCCAAGATGGAAGGCTATTATAATTTTTAAGGGAAGAGGGAGGAAAATTGTCCAGAGCTGACAGTTGGGCTGAAGTTCATAAGTTCTAGCAGTCAGAACATGAAGAGCCAATGCACCGAGCTGAATGCATTCCTGAAATCTACCAGTACAATGGCCCTATCAGTTCTGGACTTTCTAAGTCATGTAAGGACCACATGCAGCCTCTGGATACAGCATGGTGTGCCCCGTCCCGCTCTGGCAAAGATAACATTGAGAATTGGTGGGACAGCGCACACCACACTGGGGAGGTCACCAATTCCATGTTTGTTATTGGTTATAAGGATGTGTATGTGCTCTGCAAAATGTGGGTCAACAAACCTAACATGCGCTCAGACACCACATTAGAATTCAGCCCTGATCCATTATTCCACTCCAGCCCGAGTTGTGCAGGTGCCTGGTCAGACATGGCAAAAGTACGAGCCTTGTTTAGGCAACCAATGTTGATAGCCGATAAGAAGAAATAGTCAATCTTAGTTTTAGATTCGTAGGATGCAGAGTAATGCGTGAAAGTCCTATCATGTAAGTGTGTCACCCACCAGGTGTCAATAATGATGAACAATTGTGTCCACTCAATCAATGAAAGGGATCTACAAGTGGCGTGAGATCCCTTAGTCACCAGGACAGGGTCCATAACAGTAATACAATCCCTTCCTGCCACAATGATTGCAACTGGTAAGTGAAGTCATGGCATTCAAAGTGCTGCCCATCAAGGCATTTGGTGCATACACCGAAACATATTAATATAGACCTACCAAAGGTATGGTATGGTGTATCGCTCAAGGCTGTCAGTCTGTGCTAGAGACCTGTGATGGGAAATATTTGTGGAGTACCGCCGTGCCTCTGGAGCCACTAGTGTACCCCAAGTGGTAGACTCTAGTGTAGCCATATTGTGTTAAGATCATGCACCTGTTGCCTAGTAAAAGGCTTTCCTGCATGACAAAATATCGGTAGAGCATGTCATTTGAGGTATTGAGAAACTGCTCTTCTCTCTACCTTATTTAATCCAGTCATGTTCCAGGAGATCAGGCTAAAAGTATCTTGCAACAGTGTTTTGGGGTTTTCCAGCCATCGTTGGCATAGATGGACATGGTGTGGACTCCTGCTTATGGAAGCAAAGCAAAACATAAGAATAACTAGAAACACCCCCACCCACCACACTTCCTTAACTGAAGTGACCCAACCTATGAACCATAATCTGGGGGATGTGGCCGTGCAGGGAGCCATCCAAGTGTCACACATTAACTAAGGCTAAGTATAGCCAACCCATCAATCTGGTGTATGCTGCACTGGAGGAGCTACCTAGGAAGCCACCCCATTCCTACTGGTTCTTTTACTGAGTAATGAGAGAAGGTTTGAGAGGTACTTAAAAGAATACATTGTCTGCCAAATCCATGTCTATGACCTCAAGAGGACTGGGTTGTTCACTGCATCAGTGTCTGTCTCTGCACCAGCCCTCTGAAAAAGCCCCTGAACGACCAGAACCTATGCGAAAATTGTGTGGCAGGGGTCATCAGCCCCATGGAACAAGATGAAACTCTGCTGTCTTTAAAGCATTCGAAAGCTGAGCATGCCTTCTCTCTGAAGAGGCGAGACCCATCTAAAGGCAGGTGTACAAAGTACAATACTGGTACTAATTGTCCTATCCAAGCAATCCATGGTATCCAGACCTTTATGCATAACATACTTAGCTGCCCATCATGTATGGTGTGGAACAAAGAGGCCACAAGATCTTCCAGGACGGGCAGCAACAGCTCATGGCTATGTCACAAAGGGCATGTGTTTTGCTGCCCTAGAATATTTCAGTTGCAGAAGAAAAATTTACTTTGCCAAAAGTATAAATCCTTTTGGATTCTCTATATGGAGGAGTGTTTGGAAATCGATTAGGATTCATCTTACTGGTCGAAGAATGCACAATAAGGCTCTCTTGAGTGGGGTCCTTGAGAAAATCAAGGTTTTCAGGTGCTGTTCTAGAACAGCTGGCCAATTGCATCTTCAAAAGTGGGCAAGAACTTTGTTTCGCTGAAGTGGCTACCAGAGAATCTGTGAGAGCATCTTTATATGAAAGCAAAGACTCAAATATTGTTGTACAGGCTGTAGAATTTCAAGCAAAACATTCATATTAATCTCAATGACGGCAGCTATATTTCCAGTACCTCTGCTGCCCTCTGAACCACCACTGCAATTTAGGCACACTTCTGTATGTGGCCCATGTGGCATGTCAAGCCATGTCTCATCAGAAGTATCAAGCCCAATGTGTTATGTAAATCAAGGTAAATGATTTACCTGGATAGCACATCACCCTCTTTCATCTTAAACATCTGTGGGTGCACGCTGCTCTGGCATGGGATCAGAATCAGACCTCTGTTGATAGCTGCGTTTCTACACAGGCTTAGAATCAGGGAGCATAACAATGGGTTGCACCTCTGTATGCACACAGTGTGACATCAGTTAATCTCAGGTCAACCTCAATTTGGGATCTGGCATGGGCATCAGCAATGGACCACCCAGGCACTAGTGCCATTGTCTGGGTGGTGGAAACGGCGTGGATCGGGGTGCTAGAGTGGAGGTCTGAACTAGAGTATGCACAGAGCCCAGTAAAGAATCCAAGGGGATAAATGGCATCAGAGACAGGACCCACCAGCAGCGACTGAAGGCACCTGGAATTTCATGGGAGCCAAAGGTGCAGCAGAAGGAGCCAGAGCGTACTGAAAATTTGCAGCGTGGCCTTTATCAAATCCTTGATTTGAGGATGAGCCTGTACCCATATTCCAGCTCCAGTATACACTCTTCTTCATGCCCCCTAAACTCTGGAACTACCTGCCTCTTTCATCTAAACTTACCAATGATTACATCCCCAGTTGTACATCTTTGAAAACCTCTTTATTTTCAGCTTCCTTCTAATTCACCTACTCCGTTCCTACTAGCTGTTACTGATCAGTGCAAGTATGATCGGCTGGGTGTCAGCACACTCTATAAGTACAACAGAACGCAATGTTAGTTGCAGACCACTGTATATAGACAACATTGAGACCTAACCTCCTCTTTAGAAAAAGCTCTACTGTAACTTTACTGGCCGTCACTGTGATGGGATGGAAGTTTTCCATGCGTAATGAAAGGGTGTGTCCTTCGCCCTGATTGTCCAACTGCATGCGAAATCGGTATCCTACAAATGCTTCTTTTGCCATGGTTTTTAGAAACAAAGTGCACGGAGACTTGCTAATCAGACCTTAGTGCCAATGCTTTTGACCTTTAAAAGTGTAATGGTAAATTGGCTATACCCAATTCACTTACCTTAACTTACTGATATGTCCTTAGTATATGGTACTAAAGGTACCCAGGGACTGTAATTTAAAGTGTCCCTCAGGGCCTGCAGCACTTTTTGTGCAACCTTGAGTACGATCAAGGAAACATTTCCCCCAGCCTGCCTGGAAACTGGTAAAGCGGTTTAAAACTGCTGATTCTACTTTGCCACTTAAAACAATGGCAAAGCCCAAACCTCCCTTTTTGATATGCTTAAGTCACCACTACAGCAGGCCTATCGAGACTTACGTCAGTGTGTAGCATGTGAGAAAGAAGAACATGTGTATTACATGTTCGGACAGTAAAAACTTGCAATTGTTTTTACTGTGAGAGATCGAAGTAGACTCGTTGGCAAGTACTGGATTACACTCTAACAACTCAGCTCTGCTAAATTCTGAATGGGACAATTAAAGTTGGTACTTCAAGGTATCTAACAAATGGTTACATTAAACTTGCCTTGATGCCCAAGTCAAATTTAAATTGACTTTTTGCTGCATGCAACTTTTAGAAAGTTGTAACTCTGTTACTCATGTTGCTTAGTGGCCATTTGCAGATGCTGGCCATGAGACAACCTTCTGCCGCCTAGGGAAACGATTCCCATGACAGGTAACAATGGAGGCCTGCCACTCAAGGAGGTGTTACCTCCTCCTCACAGGAAGCCCCACAGTGTTAACCCAAAAGGTGAGCTTCAATGGGGAAGCCACCTGCGAAGGGAAAATGGTGAACACATGCGAGAGGGGCAGGTTGGCGTCGGGAACAAAGAGGGGAAAGCATTGGCCCAACCAGTTTTTTCCATGGGGGTCGCACCCCCCAGGAAGCCACACCTCAGGGGCAGGCTACAGAGCTACACATAACAAAGGAGGGCTCCTGACCTCTTGGGAGTGGGAAGGATAGAGCATCCTGGGATATCTAGATGTCACACTTCACAGAAAATTGTCATCGGAGGAGAGAAAACCAAGCAGCCCATTGGCTAGTGACTGCGACCTTCCCAAGGGTACTTTCTGGGCATAAGAGAGGCACCCTTGACCCCCAGAACTCAGACCTCTCTTGAACTAGATAAGAGGAGACCGAAGTAGGATTACTCTATTGATCTTGGACCTGGTACAGAAAGACAGCACTGAAGTTGGACTACACCTGCTGCTCCTTGGGCTCGCGAAGGAAAGGACTGTGCCGGCTGTGTCCTGCTCAAGGAGATGTCCCCAGGTCCCAGCCAGTAACAGAGACTTCAAGAGTCAGTTGGCTCACTTCCTGTTCGAAACGCAGGACCACAAAAGCAGAAGAAGCCTGTCTGGTGAGTTAGTAGCCAAGATCACTGTTCCTCACCCTCGTACAGCCTTGAAGACCAAGACTAGACACTCAAAAGCTGCGCCCATGTCTGCTGGACCTGGCAGAGTCGGTGGAGTGTGGTTTGGTCACCCTGAGGGAGAGCTATCGCCAAAAGAAGGAAACCTCTGACTTTGTTCTGACCAGCGACCAGTAATCCAGTGACGCCTGGATTTTTCCTGAACCCAGGAGGACGTTGACCCCTGTGGCCAAAGTTGCTCCCCCCAAGACCGAGGCCCAAGCAGTAGCCCCAAGAAGACCTCCGACGACTATCATCTTCAGCATCCCTTATCCCTTGGATCAGGATCACTGGATGGAAGTTAATGGCAACTGGCCACTAGTGCTGGAACTGGACTCCAGACTGTCTTTATTTCATTTAATTAAGCTTTATTTCAGGCACCAGGGAATAAAAGCACAAACATTCACAAACAATAAAATACAAATGATAAGAACATACAAATCTAAAATAAATAAGAAAAGGACCGTGTATATGACCTATGACACTACTTTTAGGCATACGATAATGAAACAACTGTTCTATAAATAAAAACATGAAAACTGCAGTGTAAAAATACACCAATGTCCAAATCAACTGCCCAAGCATTTCAAATCTAATTGTATAAGGAGATACTATTCCTCCTGATTAGCCATGTCGCACTAAGGAATTTTGCGACAGATGGCTAACATTGGTCACGACTCAGTCTTCAGAATGCAAAGGGCAGTAGAGTGACTGCAGACACCCAGCAGCCTACAAGCTGGAACTCACCATTTTTTAACGCAGAGAAATATGCTGGGCAGGGATCTAAAACATGGGATAAACTCTTGTCCTTGTTGTTACAGGCTGGGCAAACAATGGCTTCCCCCATCCAACCAGTTTGAAGTAAATTACCTTAAAGGTAAGGCACCTACATGGAACTATAAGTAAAATTTCCTGTCTAAGGGAGCCAAACTATGATCCCAAAACACTTCATAACTGTTCTCACTTTAAAAATCATGAAGTCAGACAATAATTTTGAATGAAGAGCAGCCTCCAACTCTCCCGTTGCTGTAGCCAACCAATAACACTTTTTTAAACCATCTATTGAAGGAACATTACCAGACACTGGACAATCCCAAAATTCAGGTAACCCCAATGAATAAAGTGCTTTCGTGATGCTCCTAAACCAAGGTACTTTAGTGAAGGAGTCTGCTTTCCGACCAGCCTGCAAGACTCCTACATAATGTGATAATTCAGGGGTAGTCCATAAGCGCCTCCAAAAAAGAAGGGGACACAGACTTGCTTTCCCTTCCATCCTTCTGATTCCCAGATAATTGAATAATGGAAACAACAGGCTACGTGGTGGTAGAGCAACTAAACTTCTCACAAAATCATTCTCTATTCTAGATAACTCATCAATATTAGACAACACGCACAGCTCTGCACTATAAAGGCTGAAGCAACATCTTTAGCTTCACAAATCTGTAGGGCTAATCTTATAGTTTTCGTGTATGAGACTGCATGTTCCTTCAATAAAGACCCCTTGATCTGCTTCTGCTTAATAGCAGTCTTGTTGATATGCATCCGTCAGGACATGCTTTCCACTAAAATGCATGCTCAAGGTCATGCTTTCCACTACAGTCATGCCTACGAATGCAAAGGAGTCAACAAATTCAAGGGAAGTGGGAGGGGGGAGTTCTGCCCAAAAGGATACTTCCCTTAAAAGACTTACGCTGGCCTTGATCTGTCCATCTAAAACGTGTGTAGGTGTTCTCCTGTAAGCAAACTAATAGTGAGAGAATGTGAGAGGGCAACTCCATATCTGATCGTCCCTTGCTGTGGCTTATGGAAGGCCTTAAGTCAAACGCAGACTTTAAATCAACAAAAGCTAGGAGAAAACTTTTTCCGAAAGCCAGCCTGAAATGGGCTAAGGATACCAAGATCTGTTATCCATTCCTGAATCTTACCCAGAACACATCTACAAAAGATTTTCTGCACACAGTCTAGGAGAATAATAGGCCTATAATTGCTCAGCAGCGAGCTATCCCTTTTTATATATTGGTACTACAACCCCACCACTCCAGGTATCAGGAATTGGAGCCCCTGCAGCAACTCCATTGGCTATTGCAAGAATATAACAAGACCATAACTCCTTATCTGTCAAAAAAAGATCCACCGGTACACCATCAGGATCAAAGGCCCTACCATGCTAAGTTGCCTCAAGTGATAACACAATATCAGACAATGCAAACATCTGAGTGTCAAAAGGTCCAGACGGGCCAGAGAAAACAGAAATCTGCCCTTGCACTTCACAACTGGAATCACAGGAATATAAAAGACTAAAATGATCAACCCAATCAGCCAGGGCAATATTTGTAGTGAATTACAATGCACTCATATTTGAGCCTCTGGCAATCATTGACCAGAATTTAAAGGAGTCCTTAGACAGGACTGAGTCATTTAATGCATCCCACCTCTGATCATCCCAGGTTCACTTAGCTTTTGAAATAGCAGCCTTACGCACCTTCCTACGAATGATGGTGAAAACGGAAATGGTCTTGGATTTGATCGCTCCGATCAATGAAGAATTTAAAGTTTGGCAGCCCTTATTAAACTAAGAGTGATTCCCAATCATTCTATTGCTTCTCATCTTAACAGGGACAGAAACAAACCCCGCCACCGTCTCAAACAAAATCATCATGTGTTTTGATCAGTTGCTCATAATTACGATTATCAGTGTAGTCCTCCTCAACACGTCAAAGCACAAACTGAAAATAGAATTCACGGAGCTTAATATGTCAGGGCGTGCAGCCACCTGCTGCCACTTCAAATGATGTGTATTGTTAAAGTACATCCCTGGCAGACATTGCAGCACCTGAATCAACAAAAACAGCCCGCCCCCTCCGCTCCACCACAGGTGACGCTGCAGGCAGTCCCAGCGCAGCGGGTTGCTGACGGTACTTCATAGTGTGACTATGCTGGGCCACACCTCCTCGGTGGAGCACTCTGCTATTGCGCCTCCTGGTCCTCTGGGGTCCAAGTGGGCACCTTAACAATGACCCCAAAGGTGATGCTGCAGGCAGACTGTCTTTATAGCAAAGGTAATGTTCCAGGCCCCTTGACTGGCTCCCTGCCAGAGTTTGCCACCCAAAGTAATTCTAAGTAATCGCATCCACCCTTGATGTAACTTTTTGCTGAAAAAGTTTCTAAATGTCAGCTTTATTTAGTGTGTGTCAATGCTTGTTTGTGGTTCAGACAAAAGTCTTGATTTATTGTTTGTTTAAAAATCTATACCTCCAGAACCCTCCACTGGATCTGTTTCGGTTTGGTGTCCATAAATTCATAAAAATACAAACTATTTTTATAAATTGGTATTGGAATTATTAAGAGTTGTGTTTTTTTCTTTTTTAATTGTTTTGGGGGCAGTTAAATGTTTTACACGTGTTCCTTAGCTGAAGCCTGATTGCTCAAAGCCTCAGCTAGCCAGGATTGAGCTAAGTTTGACACGCCAAGCCTGACTGGTCCTATAGGGGTGGGAAGTGTATTACACAGCGAGGTCTCACAACCACAGCATACAGCAATCCCCATTTCTCCACATCAGTGGCAGCAGTCTGATCCAGAACTTGTGTTTGGAAGTACCATACAGCCGTTAAGTTTAATACTACCAAGAACATACAGAGGTGACACCTAAAAAGTTCTCATATTTTTCAAAGAGTGGTCGAGTCCCATAGGCTCCAAAGACACAATTTCCAAGAGCTTGCTATCTTTTCAAAAGTTGCAAAAAGTTTTGATAACGATTAAACTAAGTTCCAAAAGTTTGAAAATGTTTTTGTAAGTCACTTCAAGCAGAGAAACATGGAGCTCGACCTGGCCAATCTGTCCACCCTCAAGAGAGATGAGCTGAGGGCACCATGCAGAGACAGGAGGATCAACATGGGGGCTCAAACAAGGAAGTATGACGCGTATAAGTGCCTTCAAGGCTTGAGAGAAAGCCCCCAAAGATTCAACAGTATTGGAGAAGGAAATGCCCCAAAGCAGTGGGGAAGATGAGGAAAAGGAGATGGATGACGGGACTGTCATTGAAAGAGAGAGGGATGATGTCCCCGCCCTGAACACCAGGCGACCTCCAGAGCAAGTAGCATGAGGTACTCCCTCATCAGCAGATCATCACTTCAGGAAGAGATAGCAACGCTGAAGCTGGAGGAGAGAGCTCAGGCCCTGGAGGGAAAAAAAAAAAAACAAACATAGCTGGCCCTTGAAGAAACTAGGCTGAAGCTGGTCATGAGGCCCAGATAGAATGGTGGCAGCAACAAGGTGACTGAAGTATCTGAGAAAGGTTCCCAAGAGGTGAGAATGCCCAAAGGGATTGTGCCTAGATATGTCCAGTGGGATGACTTAGATACGTGGCTGGGATGCTATAAGAGTGCTCTTAAAATGGGGAAGGGGGTGGCACACAACACTGGGAGCCACTACTCTGAAAGTTAGTTCCAATACCTGGCAGGGGTAGGTGACTCACACTTGATGAGGTAGCAGAATTCGACATGAAAACAGCACTTATAGAACTGTTTGGTTCTACTCCTGAGGAGTACACACAAAGTCCAGTAAAGTTAAGTACCAAACACAAGGGAGCAAAAGAGACATGGGTGAACCTTGTAGACACCTCAGTAAATGAAATGGATGGCTAAGTAAAGGGCATATGAGTGGACACCTATGGAGGGCTCTACAATTTGATAGTCATGGAGCACATAATTACTAATTGTTTCTCAAAGAAGTTGCATCATCATCAAGTGGATTCCTAACTGTCTAGCCCAAGAGAGTTGGGCAAGATGGCTGATGAGTGGGTTCAGACCAAGATACCCAAAAAGTCCTAGACTACAAGAAAGGAGGTCAGCCCCCCCCCCTTCATGGATGGAAAGGAGGGGGTAAAAATAAAAAGAGAGAAACTTTCAAAGAGTCCCCAAAAGATGCCCATTGGGGAGGCCAGAGACACATTCCATTCTGGGGAGTGAGAGGTGGACCTGGGAAAGATTTTTGTCTTTTCAAAGGCTGGGGTGTGCTTTGACTGAAGACAGACAGGGCACTAGAGGTGAGAGTCAGCATGCACCAAAAAGGCACCCACTGGTGACCATTCCAAAGACATGGTTGGTGTAGAGATGGGAGGGGGAGGTTGAAGTTGTACCCAGAGAGGGTACAACTAGTTTCCTTGGGTGGGGAGAACATTGAACTTTTGGCCCACTGGCCTCCCAGTATGGAAAAGTCCAGGCAGTGGCCTGAAAGGAATGAAGTAGAAGTAAAGCCTCTGAGGGATATGGAAGCTGGAAATACCATGGTCACGGCTAAGCTGATTTTCCCAGACTACATCCTAACAGAAGAGGTGTATCGAGTAGCCGTTGCTGACAATATCACCAAGTCTCTTCCCATGGGTGTGGCAGACTTTGAATGGAGAGGTATTACTGGCCCAAAGATAGTAGCCATGTCCCCTGCCATCCAAGTAATCTGTCTGCTGGGCAATGACCTTGAGACTTTTGCCTGGGCAGAAGTAGTAAGACAGACTTATGCAGCAAAGCTGGGTCTCTCTGAGTGGGTGTGTGGCTCCACAAGAACACAAAAGCCCCTGAGGGAAAGTCACGGGACCCTGGAGCCTGAAACCATAGACCAGGTCCCTAGCACTAAGAGAAGGGACAGGAAGGCTAACAAGCCCCTTCCAAACGTCCACAGGCCCAGAAGGTGCCTATTTCTCAGGGTGAAGGCCAGATGCCTGAAGATGAGGCTGCCTCCTTGGTAAAATTACTGGAGCTCGCAGAGCTCCAGGAGGTCCCTCCAGGGTGGACTTGAGCCAGAGAAGACAGACTTGTCTCACTCTTGAGGACCTGAAGCAGTTAGCTGTCAGACAGGAACAAGGGGATGCAGGTGGTACCCATGAGGTATACTGGGAGGAGGGGCTCCTGTATAGTGAGGCAGAGGACCCACAAACCAGGTGCAAGCAGCACAGTGGTGGTCCCACCACCAATACATAGTTCCTCCTTAACCTGGCCCATTATACCTACTTGCAAAAACAACAAGGTGATGGATGGAATGCTTGACTTTATTTCAGCTACTGGCAATCCCTCAGGAAGCAACCCAGCCCATTGTTTTATGCCCACCATGCCGTCTCAGTTTGGACCCAACCAATTGCAAATCAGTCTTGACCATGTACCTCATGGAAATAGTCCAGCCAGAACTGCCAGGCCTGGTCCTCCCTGAACCAGAGCACAAGCAACCCAGAACCAGTTTTGCCCTTATTATGGGCTCTTTAGCCAGGCATAGCTTGGTTCCAGTGGCACAGTGAGCCCGGGACTCACATCTGGGCATACCCAGCAAACTTAGGGCATCAAATGCAAAAACTACAAGGTGATGGATGGAATGCTTGGATTAATCTCAGCCACTGGCAATCACCCAGTCTGCATCCCAAGCCATCATTTTTTGCCCACCATGCCACTTTAGTTTGGGCCCGCCATATGCAAATCAGGCTTGACCCTGCTCCTCATGGGAGCAGTCCACCCCGAACTGGCAGGCCTGGTGCTCCTTGAACCAGAACACAAGCAACACAGGACTGGTCCTAGGTGTGGCTTCAAATTCAGTACTCTGGCAGCAGA
Organism: Pleurodeles waltl; assembly: GCF_031143425.1. Lineage (NCBI taxonomy): Eukaryota > Metazoa > Chordata > Amphibia > Caudata > Salamandridae > Pleurodeles > Pleurodeles waltl. The sequence continues at coordinate 983,801,254 of NC_090437.1, forward strand.
GTTCTGAATTTGTTGGAGTCTTTTTCATAGTTAATAAAAGTGATTTATGGAAAAGCTCCCAAGTCTCAGAGGGAGTGAAGAGGAAAAATGCGGGCTAGGGCTCATCTTCCTCCAAATCTCCAAAATGACCCAGAAACTTACATTGTTTCATAGGGAACAATATAGGTTTCTGGGTCATTTTGGAGAGTTAAAGGTATAGATAAACAGTGACACCCAGATGGTGCAGAGGGTAGATTCTGTGCCTCTTCCTAGACAGAATCTTGTTTGGAAGTCAGAGTTATCACATTTGGGTGAATACTGCTCTTTATGTCAGTTTGACCAGGAAAGGTCCATTTGTAATGGATCTGTAGTTTGGGTCATGAGCATTCAGGTTTGTTTTCTTTAATAATAGGCGTATGTATGGCTTTTTTTTTTTTTTTGTTAAGTCTTCTGGAAAGACTCTTTTTGTTGAAGAATTATTGATAAATGTTCAGACTGGTGTCGCAGCAGAGGTAGTTAAAATAATTTTCTTGAAGATTTATGGTGGACAAGGATCAGAAGGGCAGCAGGCTAACCTGCTTGCTTTGACAAGATGCATAAATTCCATCTCCGACAGCTGTTTGAAGGAATGCAAATGCTGCATTAGCCGACCTGCTAAGGGGTTTGTTGGTGCTGGTGGTTGTCCTTTGTTAGAAATATGTTTGCTTTGGATGTGTAATAATGTGCCAGTTTGTCAGTACATACTTGAGGATTTGGATTGGACATTTAGGTTTTTGAAACACAGTGAGAATTTTATGAAATTCTATGGGTCCTTTGATGAGTTGAGTTGATGGGGTTGGGCGGACTTCCTTCCCTTCCTTGCCCGCTTTCGTTCTCTTTTTGAGAGGGTCCGAGTTGTGGGAAACTCAGGGTTCCCAGGCTTATTGTTGGACTGTAGCGGAGGATGATTCACCATGGGTTCCCAGTGGACACTTGCTAGTTTGCGGCTGTCAGCCAATATTCTCTCCTCACTTAAAAACGATGAGACGGGCGCAAGGGAGGAAAGGGGCTGCTGCTCTTTTTGTTTCTGCTCCCTCGGAGTAGATTTTAGCATGGTGGCGAGTGGTTTAGGCCATGTATGTTCATCCTTCCGGGTGGAGCGGATTTCTTGAAGTATTCCCTCTAAGATTTGCGGCAGTTGAGATATCTTTTCTACTACCTCTTTACAGGAACAAATTGTATAGTCATTAGTGAGTGACTTGCGCCCGTGTTATAAGTGCGTTTAATTTTTCCAACTTACTGTCAATCCCGGAGACAAATACTGCCAGGGTGTTTAGCAAGTCAACTTGAATGTCCGTTTTGTTTGAATAAAATTGCAGCGCCATGACCGTTGCTTGCATTGAATTTAGGATTGCAGCCCACATTTCTTCTGACCTGTCTGCCACAGGGGCTTGTGACTAAGTCGGGCTCTTGATTACCACTTGATAGAACTTTGTTTATAGTTTTATGGGGGACTTTCTGTGCAGCTGTCACTATTTCTGTTTTTACTGGCCTGTTTGTGATGACCTGTTCTATACCCCAGAGGTCCTGTTCTTCTTTTTCACAGTTATACATTGGGAATGAGTGAAGTTTTGGACTTTGACAGAATGGGCCACCTTCCTGAGATTCTTGTTCTAAATGTTCTGCGATTGCTACCAGTTCTGAGTCCAGGATGGGTAGTTTCGCTGGACTAGATGTCCATTGGTATTTAGTGGCGTTTAGGGGTTTATTACATAGAGTTAAGTCTTGCCTAGGATTGTAGAGGGATCCTGGTGAAGGGGTAGCTGGCATTGCATTGTCCTGAACTATACTTGATGCGTCTACTTTCGTGGGGTGATTTTTCCTGATCACTACTGTTGGCGATGGGGAGGGGGTGGGGGGGGGGGATAATTCATTCTGAGTTTCTTTTCGCTGCTTCCTTGCTGTTGCCGGTCTTGGCTGGGTGGGGTTATTTCCCCAAAACTTGTTTGGGTTGGAGCCAGGGAGTCGAACCTTTTTCTGGTGGCAATGGTACCAGCAGTAGGGAAATAATCGGTTATTTTGTGATGCTTGGGAGAGGCTACGGTCTCTGGAACCCCCTCCGGCGGAGTCGCCGGTTTCCAAAAGCCGGGCTCCCCCCAGATCGTTTCTTCCATGCTGGAAGTTTGGTCGCCTCCCCCGCGTGTGCCCTTTGTTAGGTTTTGCCTCCTGCATGGGAGGGGGTGGGGGAGATCCTGTTCGCTGCTTGCTCTCCTTTTGGGGGTTGCTTCATCCAGAGCCAGGTCTCCCTTCCTTTTTCTCTTTCCTTGTTTTGCTGGACGGTTGGTAATACTGCCTCGTGCTTTGCCTGATCTCATGATCGGTATGTTTTGCTGCCTTGGAGCAGGATGATTTTGGGCGGGCTGTTGGAGTGCATACAAATGGATATGGCTTTGGTTCTCAGGTAGGAAGAGGTGATCCCAAAACACACAAATAGAAAGTTCTTATGGTGAGCCAGCAGATTTTGAACGGATAATGCCCTTGCAGGAGGCTATGATGCAGACTGGTTGCAGCAGATATATATCTTACTAGTTGATATATCTCCAAAAACGCACTCTGACTCATGAGGCTCCATCTTCCCATGCATACACAGCTCCTACAAGCAGTAGCATCCAATGCAAGAATGAGCAGGGGGTCAACACATTTTCATAAGTTGTTTTTCTGCTTCCAAATGACAGAATATAGGAGAAATGCCAAAATTAATTTGCTTTTGCAGCTTGCTAACAAACACACTAGGATGCTGTTAAAGCTTAAAACAATAATATACTACAGGTGTCATAGGAATGATAATCTGACAAGGACCAAGGTTTGTACCTCATGAAACTGGGCTCTGCATTTAATTAATTTAGGTGAGGCTTGCTGGTCATCTCTCAAAATTTCATGTTACTTATGCCCGATAGGCAACAGTAGATAATTTCAAGATGATCAAAATATTAAATGTTCTTTCTTTGGCCGCTCATAATGTCTTGGTGGAGAATACTTCTCTAAAATTAGTACATTTGTTAATTAGAGACTGGTAGTATGACAGTTTCGAGTGGTTAGTGGATTGATCTTGCTTTTGGCATGCTATTTTGTACAGCTCCTTGATCAAGTTTATGCAATACAGGAAGACCTTCTGGATATTCAGACCTACCATGTTAGTGCTCTACTACATGTGATTTAATAGGTTATGCTGGATGCACAATGTTAATTGCAATTAGTTTCCTTTTACACGCTTTCTCCCTTCACTTTCTTGTGAAGGTGAGAACTGAACTAATATGCTATTTCTAAACTAAGGGCCTGATTTAAAGTTTGGCGGATGGTTTACTCAGTCACAAATGTGACATATATCCCGTCCGCCATATTTTGATTCCCATAGGATACAATGGGAAAGTAATACAGCAGATGGGATATCCGTCATGTTTGTGATGGAGTAATCCCACCCACCAAACTCTAAATCAGGCCTCAAGTATATAGCATAGATTAGTACAATTTAGCTTTCTTCGCCAGAGACTATTATGACTGGGAATGAAATATTTACAGCCATAAACCTGTAGTCACAAGGACCTCAATCTTCTATTATTTTCCCAGGCAAAGCTGGAAGCTAAGAAATCAAAGTTACATAGCTCATATTCGTTTTGTTTGTAGCAGTCTGCATAGTGAAGGAAAGTTTCAGGATTGGTATTTGCACTTCCCATTGAACCAAATCATTTAATGATGTGACGCTATGCTGATTATAAAAAAAACCCTGAACACTAAGAAAACATTCAATTGCACAGCTGGGAGTTCTTGTATAACAAACCTACTGAAAGGAATTAACAGCAGTTAATTTCTCTAAAAGCTTACCATAGGACAAGGAAAAGTTCCATACTACAACACCTTTAGAGTATGACCACAAGCACATTTTTTCAGCAGTTATTTGAACCTCTTCCAGGAACCTACAAAAAAGCTCAATGATAGATTAGGATTTAAGCCTCAGATAAATCATGACTGTAAATGCACAAAGTAAGGAATTCAGCTACGGAAAACACCAGAATAATCAGCTAGTTAGTTATGCATGTGAATGAAAACAAACTTGAGCATGCCCTGTGCGCTACTTCTAATACGCAGCCTAGGTTGACCTCTGACAAAGACCAACAGTTACTTCATAATGAAATAACTAAGTTATGGAAATGTACTTGCTTTTTATTTTTTAAAGCATATTGAACAGTTTGGCTAGGAGCTCTTACCAATATATATTTTCGATTATGTAAAAAAAAAAAAAACGATTCAGAAATGTTAATATTTCAGTTTTTTTATTTTATTTGTGTACACTTTTATTAACACGCTTACAAAAAAAAGTAACATTCAAACATTTGGAAAATTAAATAACTCTGGAAGCAGAACTCCCAAGATTTCGATTTTCTTACATACAAATGACAAGTCAGAGCAGTTGGCACAAAAATAAATCACATTCAAATAAAACCTTTACTACTGTATCAACTATAACTTAAGTAAACCATAGGCACTGGTATGTCATATCCACATAGTCATACTTAAAAAAAAAAAAAAAAAACATCTCAAATCTCTCAAAGCATACAAAGTCCTTGTATTTGCTGATCCAGAGAACTGGTAATGCATTAGGTCTCCTGCACCATACCTTACTTCCGAAACACAAGAAGAATTGACTAAATGAGATACTTTTTGTTTAAAAAATGATATTTCATTTGACAAGCGTCCCTGGTTGTATTACAACAGACAAACTAGGGATGACATTTTAGGTGTACTTCTTACTTTTACTTAGGCAATGAGTAGCCCTGATTTCGTCTATGTTTTCAGACTCAAGAGATGTGAACTAGAAAGATGGACAGTAAAGTAACACAGACTACAGGTACACAATCCCGGGGTACGGACTGCAAAAAACACTTATTGATGCCAAACAAATCTGAGTTGCTAGAAACATTAAATTTATGAGCATTATAACAAATGCAACAATGGCCCCAGTGCAAGGCATTTCTGGATTAAAGTCCAATGGATTAAGGGCCTTGGATGTGTGATTCTACAATGCCTTTTTACACAAGAAAATCTCATTATTGATGATGTTTCATGAAAACTATGTTAGTCAATTTTAAAACTTTTCTAGTTAAAAGTACAAATATCTAATCTTTGAAGAAAAGGGAATGAAAGGTTCAACTATCACCAATTTTAGGATGAACTGTTTAATACCCGCATTTTTTCTCAATTATACTGAAGTCTATGAAATATCACAGACATACCTAAACTTATTAAATTCCCGTCAAACAGTATTGGAGAATGAGATATGCTTAGAAATAATCAGACTAATCAGAAACGCTGTGGATTTTGTTGCAGGTTGCAAAATATAAGTGAGCCATAAACACAAAAATCCTTTGAGTTTTGTGTGACATATGCTGCTGCAACTGACTTTACTCTGCAAATGCACTATGAAAGGGATACCCCTGCAAACTAATCTCAGTGCTAGGCAGTGCAAATTATTTCTTCACCCACAAATGGCCAAAACTAAGAGCAGTCCCTCCATACAACAGCAGGTGTTTGCCACCAGTTTGCTCTAGTCATGAAGTGCCACAGTTTCAACCTGGTATGGGTTAAGTTTATTTTCATTTTTTTCCCCACAGAAGATTTTTCTAAATCTTACTTTGCCTCATGAGCCTTGCCAATCAGTAATGTCCATGCTTGTTGTTATTTAGGACGATCAAAATATGTGGGCGAAGTGTATTCTGTGTGATGGACTAGTGGATTTTACACATGGCACATTAAGGAAACAGTCTCAGGGTCACCTCAGAGTTGGCACGTTTTACATCAGTGGATACAATCATCTGCCATGTGGTCTTCTGTGTGAGACGAGGAAACCTTCAGTGAATTGTTAACCCAATTATAGATTGCATTTCATTGAATACAGTCTTTTCTGCTGTTTCGCGTGTCAATACTGCGATCCAGTGAGTTGCCACTTTTAAAGCAACGTCTCATGGCTTTCAATTTAGAAATATGTAAACATTGAACAATGTTAACTTATAGGTTTCTGAATGTTAGTAAACTTGTAATCATGCCTAATTTCTCACAAATGAAACAGAAGGTTTATTGAAGGCTTGGCAGCCCCTTTAGTGTATATAACCATTTCAACTCTTTGAAATGACTAAACCCTCAACTTATTTTGAGCGCTTGGTTATGTAAGGGGATACTACATCACCACCAATGGTCCAAGTTTGTCGTTCCTTATTATTAAACAAATGAATCAATTAGGTTGTACCACATTAGCATCAGAGAATACTTTTTTTGGTGAACAAATACACAGTTGAAATTTGAATACCAATTACCATGGATATGTAAGGCATAGTATATTATAGAAATAATAGAAATGTACAAAAAATATTCCTATTTACAATCTAATTAAGCTCATTCAAACCTATTCCCAAGACAGCGATCAGAACTAGGATTTAGAGGCCTACGTGTCATACCATGAAGCAGTAACAAAATGAATGTCATTTGGTTTCACAAGTAAAACATTGGTTCCACGTTACTCAAATGATACAAGTGCATAGTTTGTCAAGTATTAACAATTAAGTCCTCCTGTGGCTGAAAACACTACACTAAAAATATCTTCTGCAGTAATTCTCAACAGGAACATTTCCTATGAAAAGAGGATTTGTCTTTTCTCTGTTGAACGAATTTCTGTAAGTGAGACACTCTTTAACGACCAGAGTCCCCTTACAGCTGGCTGCAGAGCATACACTAATTGCAGGCCTTGATACACAATTTTCTACAGCTCATCCGTACCCACAGGTACAAAGTTGTTCAGTCAAGATCATTTGTGAGTGTGTAACTATAGACGTTTTAAATGTTACCTCCGAAACTGAACACACATGTGGAAAAAAAACACAATTAACATGTACCAGAGCCCACATCCAAGGAGATCCACTGACTATTACAATAAATTCCTCCACAGGAAAACAGGCCCAGGACATTGCTTAGTTTTCTAAACTCACCTAACATTCTTTAAAAGAAAAAATGTAAACAAAGTAAAATTAATTTCCAAATTTTATAAAAACTCCTCCTAAACAATTTCCTGGACTGGTGGTTTTATGAAGAAATTGAACTAGCATGCACACATTTCTGGGTCTTTTAACCAAGAGCACAATAGAATAAAGGCAAGACTTTGAACAGCAATAGTAGAATCCCCACTAGATTCTTATTTCGAGGATACAAAGCATTTTACTTTAACAAGAACACAAAAAACATGTATGCCCTCAATAGCTGAAGTTAACATACAAAGGAAAGAGTAACAGTGGCAAGAAAACAAGGAAAAAGTAGTGCTTTATCTTCTGAGAAAGGCTGCACTGTGCTGATGGGATATTACTTGAACTTTTACCTCTGTATTCGATCTGGAAACGTAATAAGACCTATCTGAAACAGCTAATTTAGGTTGTAGTACTTGGCAGCGAAATCAACAGGCAACCCACTATTCCAAAAAGCTGCTATTTTATTGGTTTAAAATATTTTGGCTCATGCTCAATAGAAGAATTAAAAAACTGAAAAGCTTATGCTGCACTGTTAGGCCAAAAAATATCAGCTTAATAAAAACAACTGCAAAAAGTTTAGTTTCAGCCTCAGATATGGCCAACAGGATAAAACCATTTGGAAACTCTCTTTCACCCTAATTAAACAAACGTCTACAGAAGCTAGTTCAAGAACAACAACATTGCCCGTGTTGGATCAGGATAAGAAGTTCTCATTCAAGACTAATAGAGCTATTAGAGAAATCAACAAAAAAAAAACTTGAGGGCCAAGTGGATATAAACATTATGGTCAGGAGCATTCAAATCATTGGTACCTGAGAAGGGTAATTCGGTCTCTTGAAAAGGTACATTTCCCAGTCAGATCGGGGCCTGTGTCAAAGTACAACTCCAAACTGATTGTAATATTTAACGGTTTTAAAAAGAGAAATGAAAATAAGCAATGCATCTTTTTGGTTTAAATGCTTTTAATACCTTACAGAGGGATATTCTTTCCAAAACTGTTTGTTTACACTAATGTTCCCCCAACAGCCCTGGGAAGAAAAGTAACTCGTTTGGTACCGTTTACTTTGGACCTCTGATGCTATTAGTAATGATTCCAGCACCAAAAAACGATTGTAGCCCTGGTCAGATATTCGTGTGAAACTGAAAAAACCTGATGAAATGATTTTCCACCCAGTGACTATTTGCTCAATTAGTAATGTTGACTACTATTTATAATTTGTTGTGATTCACTCATTTTGGGGAGTCCCATAATCCCCAAGAAGCAGCCATAGAAATGTATGATTATTGTAGATACTTAGGCAAACTTACTGCCCACTATGCAAACCAATCTGTCGGAGAACACATGTCAAAATGTGCAGAGGCATATATTTTAACTTTTTCCCCCAAACAGAGAAAATTAATCTTTTCCATTGAGGACCTTCTTCATTTCAATTAATGAAGGTTTTCCTGTTGCCATTCAATACGAAGAAAAAGGCTGATTGCACAATGGTTGTGAATACCCACAAAATTGGAGTTGTGACCAACATTTTTGCTTCACAATAGGCCAGTAACGCCCAAAGTGCTACTACTGATGAGCAGTGGGACGAGAGACAAATGTGGGACATGTGAGACGAAGGTGAAACAAATTGAATCAGGTGTGTTTATCTTAACCTGTTCTGCTTACTGAAACAGACGTGAATGGGGAACACCATTCCTTACAATTCTTGGCACTACAGGGAATGACGTTACGCCTGTCTTGGGCCACATACTGAATCGGTTAGGAGGCAATTCAAAAGTATCAATTCATAACTGGTTCAGTACTTACTACCTCACAGGTTTGCGACTTACTAACTTACAGAAAATATACTGCCTTTGGAAACGATAGATGGGGCTACTTAACAAAAAAAGTGTTTACCACTAAAGCATATTTTTTCATCTTGTTGATCAACTGAAGTATAAAAATAGTTCTGTTAATGAATGTCTAAAGGGGAAAGTCCAACGTGTAAGTTTCTCTCTCAACATTTAAACATTCCATCTGGCTATAAACGTTGCGAGATCTGCGTTGGATATGAATAGTCCTTTATAAAGATTATGCAGGATACAAATAGAGTCACTCACTCAAGGGATCAAGCCCTCTACCTAAGGAACAGACTGACTAAACAGGTCAATTACTCATTACAAACCGGTCCTATTTTTGTAGAGCTATAGAGCCAAGTCTAATGATATCTTAGCAATTGTTTGATTTTTTTCATGAAAGTGTGCTCATATGAACGGACAGATCCATTTACCAAGGATCAGTGAAGGTAACAATTAAACAGGTTTCTGCCCTTGCAAATCAACCTTACACGAACAGCTGAATACGTTTGTAGGAAGCAAACGAATCGAGTAATAGACAATCTAAAAAAATCAGACTAACCCTATTTCATGGAAGTAATTCCTGTAGCGGGATCAATAGCTTGGCATAACTAAAACATTTGACTTTGTGATGGCCACAAACCCAAAACTGATAACGTGACCATGCTCAGATGAGTCCACTATTGGTGTATCAGTGGAAGGCAAGGTTAGATCAGGTATGCAAACTGCATTACAAAGGAACACACAGTACACCGAAATCTATTGACTCTGAAAAGTGTATGCAAGTGAGAAAGATGATTAGAGGGGACTGTAAATTTTTAAAATAGTACATTTTAAAAAAATACAGTGTAAAATACAATGATGGTATTTTATGGTTGCAGCCAAGGGTTGTAACTGAATAATCAGAACAGGAACTCATAAGGTGTGATACAGGTTGATCCCTCCATCTGATGACAACAGGTTTCCTTTGTGTCAACAAGATTATCTAGAAAGTCTACAAAAACTGGTAATTGAGCAGTTGTGTTAAACTGTGGCAGCAATTATTGCCTGATTCAGTGGACTGGTCTTGACTCACAACAAATTTGACATGTCTCTTACTACAGAAGCTCAGAAGTATTTGCTTCATGATCCTTCGTCTATTAAATCCACCTATAATTGAGGGGAAAGTTGGTAGAATTTCTTTAAATGTATCAGAACAAGAAAGAAACAAATGTTTTTTTCAAAGTGCTTCCATTCATACCCTGAAGAAGGTGCTTAATGCAGATTGGTTAATCATGTTGATGGTTTCAGATTAGAATCTATAGTACTATTGATCCTGTATGTTACTGTTTGTGATCGACTTTGGCATCTAAAGTGAACCTGATCCAAACAAACTCAGTAAGTTGTGTAGGAGGTGCTAAGTCTATCCCCTTTACAAAGAGGAGCGTGTCATTGAGTACATAGAGGATTAGGGCTTTTTTGCCTTGCTTTGACTTCTGAGGGGTACTCACTTGACTCAAATACAGACACAGGCCAAGTAACGGAAGAAAGTAGCAAGCCATTATGCTAGTACCAAAGCTTTTCCTGGCTGCCGTATTGCATTTTATATCCAGTACATTTCAATTGTATCTGATTTCCTGCAAAATGTGGTGAAGTCAGTCTCCTTCAGCTAGCCACATCTTGCTCTGTGCCTCTGGATTTCAAGCAACATTTGGGAATCATGGGACAGGTTAACTAGATGGCGGTTTCCAAAACTCAACAGGTGATGTGTGGGGCAACCATAGAGAAAAGCCTGTTGCGTTTGGTGCTGATCTTCAAGTCAGACTGCAGAAGCATATGCCATTCCAACTTGACAAACAGAGGAGCTTTAATAGCATTCCTGTCAGGTGCATGGGCCTTGTAACAAGGAAACAAAAGAAAATCTCAAGGCTGGCTCAGAGCATTGAGCCTCAGGATATAAAACAAATATCAGTTGAGAGAAAAGCAGGTTCCAAATCTAAATGAACAGCAGCATCGAGGGAAAGTCTGCAGGAGGCAAAAAGGAGGGCAATTGTCAGCAGCTGCACAAATAACTATCCCTGCGTCTTGCTGGTTTTAACTTTGAGTCAGAAGCAATACCCAGATGCACCTCTGGGTTGTGCACGTTTCCCAGAAGAGCGTTATTTTAGTGAGCAGGACGGAGTAACATTAAGGTAATCTCTGCCGTGGGTTCAAAGTTTCAGCAACACTGAGAAAGAAGCACTGATATCCACACACTGAACAATATGTATGAAATGACAATGGTGGAGCCACAAATGTTGGGACTCAGTTTGTGAAAAACTGAAACAAATAAATTTCCATATGGGCATTTCTCTCAATGAACAGCTGAAGACGTTTGTAGGAAGCCAACATATGGCTACATATGACAAGTTCACGGGTCTTAAATTCATACCCTTTTATATTGCATATCCATATCTGCTCTTGATCAGAGCTGCCATGACTGTCCTCCTATTGAGTCAATAAGAGAAAGGAATTTAAAGACAGGCAAAGTAACATGTTCTACACCGGATAGCACAATTATTGACTGTCACAAAACTGGGTTATGATAATCAAAAGAAACCCAAATCTTCGGGATTTTGCGTAGAGAATATAGCTTTTCATGGTTTGATGGGAGTACCATTTGCTTTGGAATCTTTACAAAGATATAACAGGAACACATTCCTGAAATTAAAAAAAATAAAAAATACCCTGAAAGAGTAAATTTAAAAAAAGTGCAACACAGCGCAGTACGATTTCTAAGGTTCTTTTTGTTTTTGTTCTTATAACATGCAATATCTAAAGTCTGCTTTAGTTATACATCAAACTGATCACTCTCAGAACAGATGGGGCAAGCAGAGGTATCCAAACTTTACCCTGCAGCTTATTTTGCCATGTTTAGTGCTGCTTGTGTCAGCCTGCTACACTCCATGATGAAGGAACAAGGAAATACTTTTAAACCTTTAAAATGTGTCATAGTCACAAAAGACATGACAGAATGTACAGAAATATCCCATGCGCTTAGAATGTTCTATAACACAGCAACCTGATACATCAAATCTTTCAAAGGCACATTATGAGTAAAAATATTATATGTTGAAAACATGGACTAAATAAAACTCAATTTAGATGAAAAGATGCATCATCTTAAATACAAAAAAGTTAACTAAAATACACAGATTACACATTGCCATACTTCATCTTGCGATGGGACTCCTACAAAAGGTTAAAGATAGTAAGAGAAACAGAGAGAACTTTGAGACATTCAAAGACATACGGCTCAGTTGTAGAAGATTGATGGTACTAAGTTTGCAGAATTGATCTCTTCATTTGAGTCAATCACGATCAAATTGAATGGGGGACCTGCCTTTTCTTCAATTTTAAGTAATAACTGTACAGAATTCAGATGAGGAAAAGATTTTTTTTTTTTACATTTCCGGATTAGTACACTTTTATAAATACTTTTGGCAAACGATTTTATATATTTTAACCTTCAGGAAGAAGACTCACAATCTGTTATCTGAGCATTTACAGGTCTTAAAATGTCTTTGCATATAAGGTAGAAGTTGATGCTGCCAGATTAAACAGTTCAAACAGCTTTAAAGTTAGAAATAAAAATATAAATTAGCTCTGCTATAAAAAATACTTAAAAGAAAGATTGGAAAAATCTGTCACACAAACGCATATTCTGCTAAAAGCAGGGGACATGATTAATTAATTCAGAGCTGCAACTGGCATGAGAGCTGCACTTGTAATATAGAGTATACGTTTTGCATTATTTGTCAAAACCACAGAAGTAAAATGTACTGTAGTCTGGTACCTTAACTGATGGTCTTGGTTAAAGAAAAGGACTCCCGGCTGGATCCTGAATGTCAATCACTAGGAAGCAATGAACCGTAACTCTAGAGCCAGGAGAAATACTATTTTGAAAGATCATTAACCAAAGCAAAGCCCTTTTGCGATTAAAAAAATACCCACTTTCCGTTGATATGTAAGTGCAACATAAGGATGGAGGCGGGGTAGGCAATCATGTTTATCTACCTTTAACTTACACCTCAAGAAAAAAGGGGGAAAAAATCCCGTGAAGATCGTTTTCTATAACAAAACTTCAAAGGAAAGTAAAAGTCTACTTACCACTTTTACAACCATGACTGTATAAGGCAGTGTTTCACTTGCACAGTACCAGCTTGTAATTGGATACCTGTATGCATTTGGTATTCGTTTCACTGATAAGATTGCAAAACACAAAGGGATTGAACGAGCGAATTTCAGGCAATCTGGGATTACCATTTCACTGATGTATTTCAAAATGGTAATTCTCTTTGGCATTAACTAATTCTAATTACATCCAAACACTGGCCATCTGCCATCAAATTTCAAACTTGACTGAAATTCTACAAAGCAAAATAATGATATCGTATCCATGAAAAGTGATTGTATAAGTATAAAATATTGATGGTAAATGTCAATAAAGTGCTGCTTTATAATCTCTGCCCAATTGTGCTATTTAACGACAGAGTGCTTTCGGAGTTCACCCCCAAAAGTCAGATTTAAAATGTCAATAGCTTGGCAAGGTAAGGATGCGTCCATCAAGCTGGGATCTGCCAGTGTACAGTTCAATAACAACCATCTTTCCAGCTCTCATCTTTCATGCCGCCATATGTTCTAGGAGCCACCAATGATCTGGAAAAAGTAATAAAGACATTAACTTATATACAGAGCCACAACTCCTACCAAACCAGTCAAAATAACCAAAAGTAAGCACGTTAATTCACATTTTCCATTTCAGATCTATTTTCAGACAACTTATATTTAATGGTTCCTGAAAATTGATCTGATTCAGGGTGTATAAGAAATGTGCCAGGGCTTTACTGACCCACATATTCATTTTGAACTAGAAATAGCTTTGGTGTGCATATGCTTTCCTGGCTACATTATCCTTTAAACTGCCCACTATTACCTGAATACTGTCACAATGTATCTATTCTTTTGTGAGAGTTTCCTTAACAGCTTACAATGTTTCGACAAACAAGTGTGGAAGGAAGGGCTTTGTGTAGTTTCTTGAAAGACTCTTTGGTGCCAAGTGGAAAGAACAAACCATAATAACGCCTTGGTGTCACAAAATATCAAAATTTCAGCTGTCAGTGATAAGGACCACTGTTTCCATTTCAAAACATTAGTATTCTAATCACATTAGATGGAATAATTTAATTTGTTTTCTAACGCCTTTGATTTATATGTATGTTTTGTAAATTTACAATATAATGATCCCAATGAGTGGAGAATCTGTCTACCCAGGAAAATCCAACACATGATGCAAGAAAAAAAGAGCCTCTGCTTTAGGCCGCAAAGATATACCCTAGGGTCTGGCCTAAAGATGGTAAGAGTCTAACAGTTATGTTGAATGTTGTTGAGAGCACATTTTAAGTATACCTAAGGCTCAAATGTTTTGGAAACTTTAAGACAAAAGGCACATTTTTCAATCCATTGAGGAGAGTAAAGTTCTGATATTCACAAGTTTGTTGGCAAATTTTGGCACGTGCCTCTAACGATGCAGATTTCGTCAGACTACAGGCCAGATGGGAAGAGCCTGGTGGAAGACACCTATGGATCAAAATTTGATAAAAGTCTACAGTGCAGCTCTTCAAACAGGTGTGTTGGGGAACTTCCCAGTTGGGAGAGATGGTGTTGGATGACTTCAAAGAACATGGATTTTTTTCCTGAAAGCAAGGTGGTGGGCTTCCATATAGGCATCATAGTTGGACCTTTTTGTGGCTGGGGTCCTTTTCTCATGTTGAGCAACAGAGATCTGGAGCAGGTTTTTGTAGAATGAGGTTAGGGAGCAGCCAGAGGAAAGTACTGTATTTTGTTGGAATGTGTGGGTCTGGAGATGAAACAGGCATGGATAAAGGGATACTTAAGTGATTTCTAGAGATGGAATACCTTGGCAGAAGGTTAACTTGATACCACAGAACAAGCTCAAGAACAAGATAAACTGTCTGAAAGGGTGGTAGCCACGGTGTGCCCACAACGTTAGCATTACTGATCCTCTCAAAAACAATGAAAATAGATTATGCAAAAATAATATCAGAATTTACTGACTTTATCCTGGGGCCAAACTAGAGTCTCACGTTGGGCACTGTTTCAGTAAGATAACAGAAAGCGTGAATTCTAACACTGAACTGTATAGTCTTTTCTATACTTTAGGTACGGCAAATGTTCACTTCTGATGAAAGGTTGTACTTTTCGAGCTTAAGAAGTCTATCATGGCGGCTGTGAGGGAGAAGATCCAATTTCAGGGAGACAAGACTGTGCGATTTCAAGACGTTTTGTCAGCAACAGCTGCGAGGAGGAATGATTTAGGCAATTTAACATTAACTCAATGAAAAAGGGCAGAACTGTATAATTGAGGGCTCAGCCCGCCACATTTTCTCTGTGGAAGACAAATCACAGTTGATGTGCACACCTGCAGATACCTGCAAGCTTCTCAACACTGAGCACATTTAACTACAGATCAGTTCATAAGGTTTATTATTTCCGTGCGTGAATGGTCGCAGCTCTATTTTATCTTAGTGGCATTACTGTTTTCATATCTCCTTTTAATACAAATGTGTTGCTACCCACTTCTGCGAGGTCCGGCAAGAGGCCTATATTGTGGTGTTTAAAGATGATGCCCATTTAAATTTATTTTTTTTTAGGTATTGTGCAGTTACTTTTTGTGTAGTTGAGGCTGTGTTTGTGGAATGTATGTTTTTATATGTTTGTTCTTTTTTGTTGCATTTGTGCAGAGCCTGGGGTGTTTGTGTAGTGAATGGTGGGCAGCACTAATAGCAAGTCTGTGTGACTAATGTTTTAAGATTTGTTTCTCTTCTGAATGACCTCCCACAAAGCTCTATTAGTTTTGTTATCCACTTGTAGTTGGGGACCCAGATGATTTGATTTTAGGCTTCATATTACCAATAACGGCATTATCAGAACTGAATGGCTAACCTTAAGGTACCCAAGTTAAATGCTAAGGTTTTGAAGACACCTATTAAGCGACGAGATGTCTTAAGGTGGGTCCATTCCAAGGAAACAAACAGCATTCTTCTCCAAGAGATTTATAACTTGAAAAACGATTAGCCAAAGTTGTGCTCCTATTGGTAACCATCATTTATACTTCCATGGTCCAAAGAGTGGCACAGCTATATGGTTGAGGAGGGGGCTACTACTCACACCTGACCAATCGTCTAGAATTTACTTGGGATGTTGGTAGGCATACAAGGAGATTTATATGGGCTGAACTTCTCACACTTTTCTCGACAAGGATGAGAACCAGTTTCATTCCTAGATTTATCCAAATACTGCTGCATTCAAGGTGGGCCATTTGCTGATTGGTGGAGATTTCAACTTTTTCAGAACATCATTTAATGAATGAAATTGAGGATTTAGGGCTTCTTTAGTTGACTAGCTCTACACAGCTCAAAAAGGGATTGCAAGTTTTACTCTCAGGTCCACAAGCCTTATTCAAGAATAAAGTTTGTTCTGCTCAACAGGTTGGCCTTCGAGAAGGCCCAGGATTTCTCTATTCAGATTGGGGTGCCTTTTGATCATGTCTATGTAGCGATGACATGCATAATTCACCTACCCAGTCCTCTCCATTGAGATGTGTGACATCTTAATGAGATGGTCTTCAGAGACGTGGCTCTTCGCAGTATTGTGGCGAATGCTATCAATCACTAATTTGAAGGAAATTACATAGGGGAGAAGTGGCATGAGGTTCTTTGGAATGCTGCAAAAGCAGTGGTGGTGGTAGTGGGAGGGAGCACATTTCTTCAACTTGAAACTTTTTTTAAAGTGCCAGGGATAAGAGACTGGAGGTTGGGTTTCTCGTGCCAATTTTGGAGCCTGGGTCCCCAAATAAAAGCAGATAACAAAACCAATAAAGCTCTGTGGCAGACACTACGGTTTATTTTATCAAGACTAAACAGAACAAATACAAACCATGGTAATATGTTTTATATTTTTTAAAGGCTTGTTGCTTAAATGGCTCATATAAAACAAAACAAATGACATACTAAAGAGAGTGAGCCTTTACTTTGATATGACGTCAATATTGTGCTAAGCAACATTCTAACAATTAAATTTAAATGTAAAATATGCCGAACAGTGAGAGAAGAGCATGCAATTGTGTATGGATCAAGGAAGATCCATTTATTTATAGATGTAATTTCAATTATTTTTCTCATGACATAGATACTCACCTGCGTACAGGCTGTGCAAGTTTACTGCGAGGCATTGGTATCCCCCCACCAGTAGGGGCACTCGGTCTTGGTAAGCCACTTCTTAGTCCTGCTGCTGGAGGTCTGCTGGCAGGGTTTGTTAAGCCTGTTGTTGGAGCAGCAGAGGGTCCTGGGGGTGGGTTGCTGTGACCAACTTGTGCTGCTTCTTGACCACAAACATAGCCAGGACCCTGGTTACTGAATGCTTTTACTGGCTGACGAAGGGTCAAAGGAGAAGGAGCTGCAGGCGACCGGAATTTATTTGGAGAAGGTACTGAAATTAAGTGGAAGTCAAATCAATCAACATAAAAAAAAATGCACACATGTCCAAAGTTGTACACAGCAGTGGTTCTCAATAAATTTCATGGGATAATTTACCGGTTTAGATCACTAAACATGAAAGATGAAGAGGTGAAAAAGTCGCAAATTAATCACTCCATTTCTGAAATCTTTCAGCCACCTATGTATTGAGTGCTACTGTTGGTGGGATATAATTTTGTTGTATGCAGCTACCGCAAAACATCTTTCCAGCCAGAGCTGAACTTCTTCAGGACTTTTATCTTTTATTAAGGTCACAGGTACAGGAATTAGAATCTGAGAAGTAGACCTACAACATACATCAAGTTAGTGAAATCTGTAGTGCTACACTGGCTGAAAGCAAAGCAGGTTAACTGAACACAGTCAAGTAAGACAGATTTACTTATTCTACAGCTTTTCTCCATTAAAAAGGTCACTGCAATTTAAAAAAATATCTGCAATCATGTTATTAGTTGACCAAATCCATACAGAATTCTGTTAAGGACACAGAATGACTGCACAGTACCATATGTGGTGAACAATGAACTGAAATAGCCCTGGAATCTTTCAGAAACGATCATAAAAAACAGCATGGCACAATAAACCAGACTAAATAAATAAAGGGAGTGTAAAAGAAGAACTTGAGCAGTAAGTAATACGTGATTAAAAATGGAAGCATCCCCTGGGGCACATTCCAACAACAGAGCACACATTCTTCATTGTGACAAATGAAAAAGGGTAAGTCTCAAGACCAGAAGCTCCCATGGACAATACCATAACCCAATGCTAGACGTTAGCAGTCGGGGTGGAACTAAGGTGCAGAAACAAAAGAGAATACTAAACTGTAAAGTAAACCTCAATCATATGATCAAGAGATACAGTGCACCAAACAGATATCAGCCTTCGTAGTATGAAAAGGCATATGTTAAGGGGGCCCTTAACACACATATAGGACCAACACCCTTGTTGCCAACAATTGTTAAAGCACTAATAGTACCAACGGTCAGTTGCAAACGGTGACCTCTGAGATGCACAAAACTTTAACATTTGGTTGAATAGGTTATTTAGTTGGAAATGAGTCAAAATATAAAGAATATGACAAGAAAATCAGTATGAGTGAGTGGTGAAAGAGGGCTATAAGAAGGTTAATTAAACAAAACTAACAGAAAACAGAAACATCTTTCAACAAGCTGTGCACCTGCATTAAGTCCTATGCAGAGTGAGTAAAAAAGTAACATCATCCAATGGTAAAATAATGGGCGATTTAACCCTTCCAGAGATGCTATAAGGAAACAAGGGTTAACCCATCAATGACTTCATAAGGCTGGAAAGAGTAAAAAAAAATTACTAATGCAAACCAGCTGGCAGAGAATACCTCAAGCATCTTTAAAAATATTTTGCTTTCTAATTTTGCATGGCTATTAACCAGACCGCCACTCAATCACTACACAACAACAACCATAATATGTAGGAGCATTTGAATGCCAATGATCCAGTGACAACTTACAAACTTACAATGAAAATGTAGCACACAACCTTGGTGAAATTCGACATGACATAAAACCACTGCTGACAAAACATACGCACAGAAAACAAAGTCCCACTTGATCCCGGACTTCTCTTTCACACCAATGCTTGAATCTGCAGAGGATAACCATAGAAGTCTATAAATCTCCACCCAGTTAAATCCCAAGGGGGTAAGACCTCTTGAGCCTGCCAATAACTCATATGACAACCCTGTACTCAAAAAAGAGGCAGTTCCATCCCAACCATTCTCAATTAAGTCACAGTGTTGGCTGAGCTGAAATAAGTCACAATAAACTGTCAACAATCACTATAGGACGACGATCATTGAATTTTCACTAATTCGAAGAGCTCTCAGGATTGCATTGTTTGTTTCCTCCTCCAACTATGTTCCTCCCTCACTGATGGAAAAATTGCCTAATTGATATGATAATCACCAGTGAATGCATCCTTGAGACTGAGACCCATATCCAACAGTGCACAGGTCAAACACCCACAAGATCCCTTTGTCTCAGACCTCATAGACTCTAATGCACTGGACCTCCTTTCCTCAGTGAAACCTGGCTCAACCCCACATCAGCACCAGCATTGCAGCAGTTATCATCGCTGGATACAAAATCCTGCACCAGGATAGACCCCATAATCCAGGAGGACTCACCATCAGCTACAGAGGCACTGTCAAGTGCAACTCTTACACTGACCCATAAGGCACTTTTTTGGAATACATGCACTTCAAGCTTATGACTGACAGTAAAATGACTATCAAAGGCACCCTTGCTTACTGACCACCATTACACCTCGCACCCTCCTCACTGATTTCACTGCACCACTCGCCATGGCCACCAAAGACTTCATACTCCTAGGCAATCTCAACTTTCAACTCAACGATCCCATGGACTTCACATCCACAGACTTGCTTGAAAGTCTACAGAACACTGGCTTTAATCAGTTTGTACATTGCTCTACCCACATCGTCTGACACAGCCTGTCCCCATCTTCTTCAGCAACAAGGTTAAAGTCAGCCACATTCACTCACGTACACAGACCATTCCATCTTCTGCTGCTGGATCTAAGTTACAGAAACTGAATGTCTCAACACCCTCCAACTAAACTACCCAGACTCCACTAACTACTGCATCAATTATACCAAATACCAATCACTTCAACAACTGGACCATCACCTGGCGCCCCTGGAAAACACCAAACCAAAAACAAGCTAGCTGGTACAACGCTGACCTCAGAGAATTAAAAACAAATTGCAAACAACTCAAAAGGAAATGGGGAACCAACTGGGGAACCACTGCAAAAAACAACTACAAATCCACACAGACACTATCACCATCAAGTAAAAGAGACCAAGAAAAAGGCCTGACCCTGAGAATCTAATCTAGCTCCAAATATTGCAAGGAACTTTGCCATTATCAAAGAATTCATCCACCCAACAACTGCAACCCAAAGCATCACCCCTACACAAGAACTCTCCAACAACCTCTGACTTCTACAAAAAAAAAGCAATGGGAGCTACAGCAACTTGGAACCCCAGACCCCCCCCACCCCCTTGAACTTCCCAGCCTGTTAACCTCTTCAATCAAAGACTACCAACTGACAGCGCAGAACCCTCCATTCATCGTGGTCACTGCAGCAATAATAAAGATAGTCCACTCATCGGCTCCCCTAGATCCCTGCTCCTACCAAATCTACAACCTGGGAAGAGTCACAATCAGCGCTGCACTCCCTTCCATCATCAACACCTCCCTCAAAACAGATAGCTAGAAACATGCCAAAAATCACAGACCTACTCAAAAAACCCTCAGCCAACCCTGAAGTACTCAGCAACTACCAACCGATCCCACTGCTCCCCTTCTGAGACAAAGTCATTGAGAATATCATCAACAGACAATTCTTGAACCACCTAGAACATCACAAACTCCTGGACGACTTGCAACCTTTATTCCGAAACGACCACAGCATCTAAACAGCCTTCATCGCTGCCACAGACAACGTACACATCATCCTCGAATGTGGACAGATTGCTGCCCTCATCATGCTCAATCTCTTTTCCACCATACACATCACCAGAGTACACACAGCAGGAATACAAAGACCAGCACTCAAATGGATAACTTCCTTCCTCTCCGGAAGAGCACAACAAGTAAGGCTCTCACTGTTCTCATCAGAACCCAAGGATCTCATCTGCGGAGTCCCACAGGGATGACACCACAGAGCCCCATATTTTTCAGCATATACAGGATTCCTCTGGCAAACATCAGATCTCGTGGAATAGACATAATTTCCTATGCCAAAGAATCCAAGATAATTTTTTCCCTCTCAGACCACACTATCACCACCAAGACAAACTTCAAACAATGGATGACCAGTGTGGGCAATTGTTTGAAAGAAAACTGCCTCAAACTCAACACCGGCAAAATTGAAGTACTGATCTTCGGGAACAAGTGCTCACATTATGGGCTGCCGATCTTGGACCCACACCCACCCCAAACGACCATGATAGGAACATAGACCTCATCCTGGACACCAACCTCACCATGAATTCCCCAGTCAACACCATTACCTCCTCATGCTTCCACATCCTCTGCACGTTATATAAAATGTTCAAGTGGCTCTCAATGGACATCAGATGCAGCCAAACAGACTTTAATCACACGCAGATTGCACTACGGTAACACACTATGCCAGCATCCCAACCCATCTCTTTCACAGACTTCAAATCATCCAGAACGCTGCTGCTAGACTCATACTCAACCTCCTGGGCCAAACCTACACCACATGACCCCTCAGTGAGCTCCACTGGTTCTCCATCATGAAGCGCTGCCAGTTCAAACATCTCACAAATGCATTCAAGTGTTTGTCACCATGCAGACTGAAGGATGAATCCTTCCTAGATAGATTGAACATGTGGATGTGCTAGGGTTTAAACTAGCTTAACTGACGAGGGCGTGTGCTCATGGAATCTGGAAAGGACATATGCCCTAGTGTTTATAGACAATGGTGTGACTACAAATGCTTCATGAAAAGGAGATGTAAGGAAAACAAGGAATGCCCTAGGATCTAAGGGGATCTGGGATTTATAACTGCCACAGAAACCAGTAATCCCTATTGAAGGCAATTATTTAGAAAGTATTTGTTAAAAATATTTATTTATTGATCAACACTCCATAAAAACTCATTCCAGTGAATAACATAAGGTATACATCCATACGGTCAAGACAAGGACAGTAAAGTATTTCATTTATGAGCTCGTACGGTATAGTTGAAGGTGTTTGGAGCAGACAGATATGGAATCGGCATCTTGACAGGGCAAGGTGAAACAAAAGCCTGAAGAAGGAAACAGCTGGGTCAAAGAAAACCGTTTGATCCGTCTTTGGCAGTATTGGCTACTGTAAATGAGTGTCTGTACACGGATATCCCTGCATACTGTGGGATACAGGTGAGTTACGACCCATATAGATCCCAGACCCTGTCCCATACAGGTCCCTACAGGGCTCATTATATCACTACTATGATTGGAATTGCCAAAAAATTATTTGTCTTTGACAACCAGTAATATTTACTGATTAAAGATACACCAATGGGAGGGATTTTTCTATACTTTTTAGAACAACCTTCAGTCGTTAGCAATCTGTTTTAGATTAATCCATTAAAACAATATGTATAGTGTTGGAAACAATACACTAATGAGATTTGGCAAGAAACCCAAAGACTTAAGTGATTTTCTTGATTGGCTCGATCACAACTGCAAGTGTACATGTTTACCATGCATTCTAATAGTTCATACATGTAATTCTTAGACCTTGAAGTGTGGGTTGAAAAAAATCATTTATATCCCTCTCTATATAGGAAACCAACAGAGAGAAATAGTTTGCTCTTATACTTCCAACAGGAACCAGAAAGACAGTGACCCAAGCCCTCGTCAGTAGCAGACTCGACTACGGCAACGCACCCTACACAGGCATCCCAACAAAAGACATCAAACGACTCCAACGCATCCAGAACGCATCCGCCCGCCTGATCCTCGACATACCCCGCCGATGTCACATCTCCCCTCACCTGAAGGACCTCCACTGGCTCCCCGTGGACAAGAGGATCACCTTTAAACTCCTCACCCACGCACACAAGGCTCTACAAAACACCAGACCCGCCTACCTGAACACCAAACTCAACTTCTACGTTCCCTCACGTCAACTACGCTCTGCCAACCTTGCCCTCGCCATCGTCCCCCGAATCCAGCGCAAGACCTCTGGCGGCAGATCCTTCTCCTACCTCGCCCCCAAAACCTGGAACTTACTCCCGACCTCACTGCGCCAGACCCAGGACCTCCTCACCTTCAGGAGACTCCTCAAGACATGGCTCTTCGAACGATAGCAGCACACCCCCCCCCCCCCTAGCGCCTCAAAACCCTAACGGGTACATAGCGCGCTTTATAAATTATTGATTGATTGATTGATACTTCAGCAACCTTCCCAGATCCCTTCAAGACTCTTTGCCCTATGGACAATTTCTCAGAATTGGCCACAATTGTGAACTTAAAATAGACTTCTTTAAAGAAGCTGCTGTTCTTTCTTAGAAGCTGCAACAGAAGGGACAAGTTTGTCACCTTGTCCATCTCCCTATGAGAAATGCTTAGAGTTGCCCCAGTGATGTACCCCTGACGTTACGGGAGAAAAAAAAAACACCAAAAGAATGGTTTGTGTCACCACTTTCTGACCAGCCTCCATATTTATCATTACATTAAACAAAAACAAAAAAAACTGGATAATTTTATCAGCAGGGGAGCTGAAAAAGTTACTTACCTTTAGTAACATTTTCTGGTAAAACCACAAATTTCCCATCTTGTGAAATTTCCCAGGAGCCAGGATGAATCTGGAAACTCTTCAGCTATTCTCTCACCCATCGACAGGTGGCATTCTACAGCTTCAAGTCTGATCTTTCCACTTCAGTTAGGATGTTGGTTAGATAGAGTATCTACAGGAAAAGTTGTTACAGTAGGTAAGTAACTTGTTCTTCTGACAGAGACTTCTAACCGCAGACTTCACACCTTATGAATAGATACCAAAGCAGTCCACCTCCTATAATGGTTGGTCTGTGAAATGGCTTGGACCAGGACATTCTGCTGGATAGATCAGAGGAAGTGCCCATCCTGCCAGACCGGTCTACCCAGACAGGGATGCTTTGTGAACCTATGGAGAGATGCCCACATCGCAGCCAATCAGATGTCCAGAACTAGCATACCACACAACCACACACCAACACAATGGTAGCAAGCCTTCGCTCTGGTGCCATGGGCGCCAAGCCTTCTGGGGGCTGTTTCTTGGCCAGCCCACAACAAATCTTGATGCATAATACTTTTCTTCTAGAGATGATCCTCTTTTTCCACTGCTTTGTCTTGGCCACAGAAAAATCACTGAAAAGTTGGTCATCCTGTTGGTAGTCTCTGGTTCAGTACACATAGAAAGCTGAGTGCCCTCATAGGGTAAGGGTGGTGAAGCCATTCTCTCTCGTTGGAGGGGTGAGGTGGTGCAAAGAAAATCGGCAAGGTGATACATGGCCCAATGTGGAAGGGCGTAACTACCTTAAGCAGAAGATGTGCTTTTTTTTTTGGAGGACTTCTTTTTTCTGGGAAGAAAGACCTATGTTGAAACTACAGACAAAGCCTGGAGTTTGCTCACTCACCTTTCCCATGTCGTAGGGATGAAAAATGCAGTGGTAACAGAAAGTTAAGGAGACAATCATGCATGGGTTCGAAGGGTATGCACATCAGACAAGTGAGAACCAAATTTAGGTTGCACTGTGGCATCACTAACTGTGTTGGCAGAACATATAGACAGCCTTCAAAAATGCATCACAACAGGTGATTTGGAAAGCGATGGTTGATCCAATAAACAAAGGAAGACCGCAAAATCTCAAAGGAAATCCTTAACTGTTCCACAGCAAGGTCGTGCTGGGCTAGATACAAAAATAAATGA
Organism: Pleurodeles waltl; assembly: GCF_031143425.1. Taxonomy (NCBI): domain Eukaryota; kingdom Metazoa; phylum Chordata; class Amphibia; order Caudata; family Salamandridae; genus Pleurodeles; species Pleurodeles waltl. The sequence continues at coordinate 983,826,175 of NC_090437.1, forward strand.
GAAAACATCCCATAACTGCACATTTAGAGGTTAGATGCGAATGAAGGAACACCAAGCAACAAAGTTCTCCCACTGTCCTTTATGAACAGATTTTATGGATGGATGCTAGGCTGACAAGATGGTACCAACAACCTCGGGAGGAAGATTGAAAGCAATAACTGTCACCGCTTAATCTCCATGCATGGAGGTGTAGGTTGAGAAGGCTTGAGTGCAAAACTCAGCCCTCCTGCTGTGACAGGAGTCCTCCTGAAGGTGCAGTCAGACTGGACCAGCATGCTCATGGCCAGAAGTTACAAGTACCACACTCTCCTCACACAATCTGGGGCCACTAGGATGACCTGTACTTAGTCTTTCTTGATCTTTTTCAGTGCACTGGGAAGGAGAGGTAGGGGTGAAAAGGCAAACAGGGGTCCCAGCACCCAGTGACGGTCCGAGAGAATACTGCTTTGGAAAATCCAAAGCTCAAAAATATGAACATAGTGTTCTCAGCAGAAGCAAACAGTTCAAGCAAGGGTTCTCCTTACTGCTGGAAGATCCTGTGCCATCTTAAAGTGTACCTGCACTTTGTGATCCGCTGGGCAATGATGGCTGATTTTGTCCACACTAGCATCTGAATCTCTTTTAACTGCTGGCAGGGTTTTCGTGGAGTGCTCCTGCTGCGAAAACCCTGGTGGAAAGCCAGCTCCAAATGCCATCGGTAGTCTTCATTGGACCACTGAGGCAGTACAGGCGGGGATGTAGCGGGTTGGCAGAGGCCAACCCGCAAGACTCATTATGTGGCGGTCTTCACCACCAGCCCATCGGCAGTGAAACCGCCTCTGTGGCCCTGGCGGTCTTCTCATAATGCGGGTCATAGTCACTGCTAGAGGCCCAAGGCCTATTGGCACAGATTCCACAGCCCCACACTGCCCCGCTTGCTACAAAACCACATAGCAGTTGTGTTGTCTGTGGGAATCTACAGCCAGTCCCCCTCGATGGTTGGAAAGAATGCCTTCACTGGCTAGCAAATTACTTGCAACTCCAACATGTTGTGATTCCGCCAGAGTTGTTTAGGACCTAGTTGTTCCATTACATATTCATCACGACGATTAGCTCTGGGTGAGGTATGGAGAGAGGTCTGCTGGTCCAATCGCAATCAAGTAGCCACCATTGCAGGTCTTTCACAGTCTCCTATAACAGCTGGATGAAATCCAATGTATTGCCTTGGTGCAGAGCCCACTGATACTTCAAATCCTACTGCAGAGCCACATGTGCTACAGAAGGTGGTCCAAAAGCAAGACGCAGGAGACCAAAAAGCCTTAACGTCACTCTCGCTGAGACCCAGGTGAAGGGTTAAAACATTGTGATAACAAACTTGAATGTCCTGGACTTGTTGAAGGGGACACCTGACTCTGAAGATGATGATGATCTTAGTCCATGATGACACAGATGAAAGGGAGCTGTTGTGAAGGAGTCAGGTGTGAATTTAGCACATTGATGGAAAAGCTCAACATCAAAAATCGGCAGTTGTCTGAAGGTGGCCTAGGACTGCTTAAGGACTTGGGCCAGGGTGAGCATTTTTGAGCCTGTTCTTCCAGAGGAAGAAGTTCAGAGGATGAAGGTCCAGGATATGGCAGAGGCCTCCACCCCTTCTTGGCACCAGAAAGTAAAAGGAGCAGCAACCTGCCCCAATCCCTGGCACAGACACACTCTTTATTGATCCCTTGGCCCAAAACTCTGTGGAATATGGACAATTGGTCCTGTGGGAGGTGTTGTGGTGTGGATGGTATGTCTGTTGGATAGGCTAGGAAGGGTTGGGGGGTAACTTAATCTGCAGCACCCATTAGTTTGACGTAATGCTCTGCCATCCGGGGACGTAAAAGGTGACCTGCTTCTCATCAGGCTATCATGTACTGCCAATGCGGTTGAGCAGACATTGCTCCTGGTGGTCTAGATGCTGTCAACCTACTCCATGGCCTCACTTTCGAAAGGACTGGGAGGTCTGTGGCTGCTGAAGCACATATTGATGTTGCCTCTTCAGGAAAGCCCCTGCTGAAGTCTTTAAAAGGGCACTGTTGTGGGGGAGCTGCTGAGCAGGCTGAGCAATCCCTAGAGAGAGGGCAGTGGCCTTGCTCTCTAAGTCTCTCCAAGGCAGAATCAGCCTTCACACCAAATAGCCAAGAGCCATCAAAGGGCATATCCATTAGGGGTTGCTGAACATCCAAGGAAAACCTTGTTGAGTGAAGGTCACTGGTTTCGGCTACCCTATCCAGGCAGTCAGTATTGCCCAGACTTGAAAGTTTGTGTACTTCACTGTGTCCTGGCCCTCAGAAATAAGACACTGTAAAGTCAATCTGATGCCTTCCTGAACAGCTGGCAAGATGCCTACCACCCTGCCCCTCGAAGTGTGCAAGTACCTCCCCAGGAGGTATAAGGTGCTGTTAGACCTAAGGGCAAGAACGGTATTGGAAAATGTGTGTTTCATGAATGTTGCTATTCCTTTGGATTCTCGGTCAGGTAGGGTCATAGTGAAGGACTGGGGTTTTAGCAGCGGGTTGACACCACTAAACTCATTGGGGTGGGGAGGTGTAGGAGAAAATCCTGGTCCCACGTAGCAGGCTTTCCTCATCTTACCACTTGCATATCACTTAGGTGCAAAGCCCTGATTTTGCCCAGGTGCCCACCAGAACAGCAGTAAGTGCCTCATTAAAAGGCAACAGAGGTTGGTCTAACCTGGAGGTCAGAACCTCAGCGAGGACATTCATTTTTACTTTTAGCCTGGGCAGATTCAGGCCAAGGACTTATGACACCCTCCTGATCACTGTAGCAAAGGAGGCAGAGTCTTCTGTAGCCATTGCCAGGTTTGGGAGAATAATTCAATGTCTGGTAAGAGGTCCATACCACTAGCATCCTGAAGGTTGTTTCCCCCATACATGTCGTCCCTAAAGTCACCATTCTAGTAATCAAATTGGTGAGGTACGTCTGATACTGTTGTGTTTCAGAGTGTAGGGGCACAGCTTTGGAATCCAAGAAAACTATCGGAGCCATGGACGATGTCAGTGGCATGGTAATGGCATCAAAGCTTGGGCTGGTGGCATCAGGGCTGACTTCGGGTGGAGGTACAGTGGCAAGGCTGGCATTGGGGACGCACCTGTTGACAGGTTCATGAAAGCCATCCTCTTTGGAGCCTAAAGTCGCTCCAGCAGGATCCGGTGTGTTGGCAAAGACTTTCTCTGCAGCCTCTGTGAGCTGTGGAATTTGTCTGCGATTGCAGTCTTCTCAAGGGAAAGGGTGAGCGAAAACACTGCTGGAGTCCATTACGCGGACTGTCTCCATAGCCTGGGCCATTGCGTGATTTCTAATGGTGAGTGTGTAGGGGCAACTAAGGCTCATGCTACAACTATCTTATGCTTCTTATGGGATATCTTCTACTTACCTCAGCTAAGCAACTTTAATTTGAAACATTTATGCATGTCGCCTCGGGAACAAGAGAATGTCTGTTCACCTCAAACAAGACTGCTTCTTCTTATGGAGTTCAGCGATGGCTAACGTGGCTTAGAGGCCACGGATGGCTTTAGGATTTTTCCTTGTGCAGCAAGGACACAGGTCAGAAGTGTGTGAGGTGCAGAGGCACCAGAGGCACACGTTGTGGGTATCTTTCACCATCATTTGTCAGTGGCAGTCACAGCTTAAAACCTGTCAATTAAGGGTCCATATTTTGCACACAGTGAAGTGTTTAGAAAGAAAATAAAGTTTTCCTGAACAAAATATTCTGTCTGCAAATAGCACTGCTATCTCCGGATTTACATCTGAAAGCACGGAAGGAAAGGACAGTCGGCCAGTGGAGGTAGCGCATATACGGGGGCCCCCCCCAACATCATATCAGGAGTGGACAGATCAGACGCAGTGCTGCACAACGCCACCTGTTGACTCGTAATGGTATCGCTGAAAAATTTATGTCTGGCACCAATGGCGAAACTTACAAGATGAGGAGCCTGCGGTTAAAAGTCTATCTGTAACTTGAACCTAGATTTGCTTTCGTGAAATAATTTTAAAAACCTAGTAAGGGTGGCACTCTGGTCTAAGGATGCCACTAAAAGTCTTGATGCATGGGGTCTGCAACCTCTAGTCGAGCATCACAGGTAGGGTCTGTGGCCTCCACAGAGGAAACAGTAGGAGTAGAGACAGGATGAAGGGCAAATAAATTGCTATGCGCCTCCCACGCGTTTCACTAGGCTGTGCTAATGGAATTTATTACCTTTGCATAACACTGCATCTAGCCCCCCCTCCACCCTGCCCCTCAATGGCTGGTCATTATCCTGGTAGCAAAGGTGTGCTATCGCATCATGTACCCCATGATGGCGGTTACTTCTGTCCCCGGTTAGTCAGGATCTCATGTGGTACCAATCCTTCAGACCTTCTCGCCGCTAACTTGTTTGTACAGCTGAACATTACAGTCAGTATATAGACCCCTTCCTTCCAAAGGCAAGTGGTGATAGTCTTATTGGTTAGGGGCTGGGGGTGAGGGTATGGAGCAGCCCACCTCTCAGTCACCATGCCGGGCCACAGACACATATCAGGGGTGTGACCTCCAGTCATAGAAAGCCGCTATCCACATGCCACCATTGCTCAGTTTTTTATTTGTAAGGGGCTAGATGTCCACCGCCGGGGCTCGTGGCTTCCCAGGAATGCTGCTTTCAGGGTATCTCACAGTTCTTCACTCCATCAAGTTGCTTTTATTCACAGATAGCAGATGCTTAACAGGAAGTTATGGGACTAGGCCACAAATTTGCCGAAAGTTCCAAGGGTGCAACCATTTTGTCCAGCTCCTAACCATGCTCCCCTACCACCTCATTCTTTATAATTTTATTCTCCTTTCCACTCTCAACCAACTGGCTATTTGTTTCTGCATCGCAGCTCAGATGCAATGTGCTTTACCCTTACTGTTTTCATCATTTCCAGATAGCTGCCATGTGGAGCATCCTCATGACGGGTCCTGCTTTTCCAGTCTAGTTACTCCTCTTGTATTTTGAATATCCAGCCTAGCTCCGCCTGCCTGCTCCGAATGATTTTTTTTATTAGTTTATCATGTATGAGCGTAGAGCACGTTTGTTGCTAATACGTAATTAAAGTCTTGATTACTTGATGATTATAGTTAATATATTTTTTAACAAATACTTTCTAAATAATTGAAATTAAGTGTATATTAACAATGATGAAAAGGAGATGTACACTGTACACACATCAATTATAAAAAGAAGAGAAGTTTAAGCTATTGATAAAAATAAGTAAAGTATAAAATTATATGTTTTTGTTTAATTGTGCATAAGCCAATTTTTTTGAAGTACTTTTTGACAATTAGTTGGTAGGATTATGGCCATGAATAAGGCTGAAGAGTGAGTGAAATTATAGGCCGCGGTTGGGACTCTTCCTCACAAAGCTGTATAATAAGTCAAATACTCTAGAAATAGACTGCAAGTATATGCCTGATAACTCATTGCTGGATGTGGTAACCCAGCCAAATAACTGCCATATAACTGTTGGGCTCAAAGCAAAATGGGCCAACAGTCTGGATAAGATACCTGTTGCTCTTATTGTTAGTGGGGCTGCTACCTCCTATGCTTGTTTTGTTTATATGGGGGTTAAAGGACTAAGACTGGGAAGACAGGTGCCTATAGTTAAACCCTTTTTAAAAGGTAAATTGTAAATACCCTGAAGTCACATTGTTTAATGTCTCTTAATCAAACAATTCTAAACGTTTTTTACATTTTGGTCCTTTGGTCCTACTGAGAATGTAAGATTGGATTGAAGTGGGATCATAAAATATGCTGGCTTTAGGGAAAGTTTACTATGCCATGGATCAGGGTTTAGTGTTACTAACTGCAAGGTATTTGACTTAGGGAACAAGCAAAGTATATTGGCATTTTGTTGAATTCTCTAGTTTTCGATAGAGGTCATAAGCCTCTTCTTTGTAAGAAGCTGAAAAAATAGGTTTACTCCTCTCTGGCCTTTTTTGTACAAAGTGGGTCCTGGTGGAGTTGAGGGCATTGTGGATGATTGGTCAGTCGAATATCTGTTGAAAATGGTTTAAAGAAAGGATACGTTCTTGTTCAATCCCTGTTCATCTGTTTATGTCCAATCTTCTGAGTGAGCTGCATAACTTGAGCCTTAGCATGAGATCACTGCTGTACGATGACAACTTGGTTATTACACCCCAGTGAGGCTTCAAAGACAGTTGACAGCCCTTGTGAGATATAGCTTGATAATCAAAGTAAACACTGTTGGGATGATAATGGTGGCTGGAATGGGCACAATCAGGTGCTCATGGTCCTGGTGGTTGAAATATCCAAGTTTGGACACCGTTCCAGATTACGCACATTGGAATTTAAACTCCGCAGATCCTTGAACTATAACTTCAAGTAATCAACATAGGTCCAAGTAAAAATGGTCCAAGTAATCAATATAGTTCACTCTGGCACTACATGGACTGGCTAGGCTTAATATAATAACAGGGGAAGATGGGAGGGTATTCTCGTTTCCATCATCAAGTCTACTAATGTCAAATGGCATCACTACATTTTATTGGTGAAGATTTGCTTTTATTATGTGGCTGGAGGAATTATGAACAATTAGAAGGTAAATGCTTGAAAAGTATTTAGTCTACACCAATGGACCACCGTTTAGTTTGTGGATATAACTTGAATTTGGTCCACTGATATGAAAGTTAAGGTTAAATAACTCACCTGGGCTTGTTCAAATGAACTGTGGTAAGGCAGGGAAATAGGCAGAAACATGGTAAAAGAAATGAAATTTCCATAGAATAGAAAGACATAGCCCACAACAGCCCTTCAGTAGCCAGAAGAAAAAGGGAATGAGAAAAGGAGAGGGTGTTAAATGAGACTCATGACCGATTATGTCTATGAAGTAAGAAGACTACTGCACAAATTTATAGAACCTTATGTTCGAGTATGCTTAAAATATTTGCCTGAGTTCCCTGACATGTCCACAGAGAACTTCTTCTTAAATGGCAATTAAGCATTCACAAAGGAATTTGATCCAAAGTATTAAGAACACTAATGCCCCCTGAATTTGTGACTGAGGTCCTTATGACATGGCACCACCATGGTGGTGTAGGCACTAATTTTACGAATCTGCTGAGTCTCTCTGTCTCACACACACTAAAGGTACTCTAAGTACCATTACACAGAGACATCCATGGTCTTAGGGGCAATCCTTCTCAGCTAAAAAGGAAGTACCTATCTTGGCTGTTGGTTGTTGAAGCTTGAACCATAAAAGGACTTTTCCCCCTGTTGGCGTTGCCAACCCTAACATTTATTCTTTAATACGGCAAATCCTGTAAACATCATGGATAACTGCAGATATCCACTCACACAGTTTCTCGTTGCTATGCGAAAGTCCTTTGGACACATTTTTAGCTCTGCTTTTATGATAACAATGTATAGTAACAGAAAGGATAGCATGAAGTTAATTCTTAATTTGGAAACTAAGGCATTTGTGTGGGGATTGGGTTTATCTTGCTGTAAAGTTTACTCAATTTGGTTATGCTGGAATTCTTAATCATCATTTATAACATTTGTGATGTATTCTTTTGCATACTTTTATGTACTGATGGTATAGTTTCTAGCTATGTTTACATTTTTTTTTAAATAAACATACATATTTATAGGTGTATATAAACCTTTGCAACATAGTTCAATAGATTAGTCCCTATGATTAATGAGGATAGTGGTAGCAAGCTGTTACGTTGCTTTCAAACTCTGTGAGTCTCCCTCTCATTGCATTGGTTTCTTAGTTCTGTATTTTCTTCCAGTGAGAAAACATCATAGTATATATTTGTTTTAAATCTAGTTTGCCAGTTGTCCAAACTTTTAGAGCAAGGCTTACAAGCAGAAACAAACACTAGGGTCCCATCAAGGTTAACCATGAAGCTACTATGCTGGTTGCAGACAAAGCTGTTGCCTCCTTCAATATCCTTTGTCTCATGAATGCATTAATGACAGAGCCCCCAAAATATATCGGCAACAACCATGCTACATCCCTTTGCCTCTGACCACTTCTTAGCACTAGCTCACACAGAACAACTAAGCTAAAGGAGGCGGATCATTTACAATCCAAGGACCAAGAATTTTGACACCTTGCCTGCAGAAGTGATTCAAGATCATGTTTTCCGAGTCCTGCATGAACCCACACTTTACCAGGAAATGCTTGAGATACTACATATTTTGGCTGAGCCATGCTACATAAGCATTTCACTGATTCATTCAAGAATATCAGTAAACCTCCTGTCAGATACCATTGGGGGACTTCAGGATTAGCCCTACAATGGTTCTGCAAACTGGGTAAAGTACAACCTCTCCAGTACTTCACTCTCAGCGGTAGCAAGCCATCACAGGTTTTTCACAAACTCAAGACTCAACAACCACTCAGAGGCGCAATAACTGAAAGTCCAATAGAGTACTCAACTTAGGAAGAAAAGTACTTTAATAAACATAACTGAAATACCACACAGATTACAGCAATAGGTTCAATGATAACATTGGTGCTGGAATTACCACACCTTGGAATTCCGTCCTCCCCTTCCAAGAGAGTCCATTCTCTCCTGACTACAGGCAGGTCCTCTTTTAGGTTAGAGTTTTATGTGGCATGAATTAAGGCTCAGGTGCAGACACCCCTGTACAATGACGGTTGCGCTAGGTTCAGTAAAGCCCCCTTGATAGAGTATCTACGGATCCTCCCTCCACAGGGCCCCGTACTCTAGTTCACAAGCACTTAATGCATGTACCACATAGGCCACATACATAAACCCACAACATACACTTGGGATGTTAGCACTAGGATTATGGTTAGTACACAGAAGTGGAACTATACACAGGTGGGCCGGTAGCTGATCACTCCATAGACAGATACAAACACAACAACTAATTTATAAAATATAATATGCAGGACCACCACCCTACATGCAAAAATCATGACAGACAGTAGTCCACTATCAGCCAAATGAGGGCACGGTCAGTGGGCCCTTCCAGATCACAGGACAGGTCAAGACCTCACTCATGTCAAGGGTCAGGATTATTGAGAGGCTACAAACAAAATTAAAAAACAGGATGGCTGATAGTCTTAGTGTGCGTCTGAGGGCAGGGGAACAACAAATACTGTATGTCATGCAGGAGACATTACTGTTCAAGCATTTACCAAGTGGGACACTGTAATTTCCAAAAGTCAAAACCGAACAGCCTTAAAGAAAACTGTTCTTTTTGAATCAATGTTTCTTTGCCAATCTCGCCTTGCCTTATACCAACGCAACTTGCTTTGTAATCCATTATTTTACTGTTTGGAAAATTCAACCAATTGAGTAGCCTGGTCAAGGAGGATTGTGATGTGATACTTGGCTTTTTCAGAATGTTTGAATGTTACCTGATGACTTAAGTGTGAGCAAAGAGTTGGACATACCACTCCTGCGATAAGGGCCTCAGGATGTTCCTGTTTGAGGTCTTCATGATAAACTGACCACACCTGAGTAAAGAGACATCAATGCTCCAGCCACATTTTGATGCACATCAATCATAATTTATCAAGCACCATGGCAGAAACTGAGCCAGTACAGAAGAACTATTCAGGCCAAGCTCAGCTGAACAAACAAACTAACAAGCATTAGCAAAACTAATGAATCTTCCCATGGCAAGACTACAATGTTTTGTAAAACACAGTAAAGTTTAAACGTAGTTAAAAAGTAAAAATGCCACTGTGTAAAGGTGATATGAATATGGTTGGGAATTTTTTTTTAACAAAAATGAATCACACAAATTAAAAAAAAAAAAAGATTTGCATACAAGCTTTGGACCTGTAGTAGATTACTTTTTAGACAGATGTGCACAAGTAAAATCAAGTCCTCCCACTGTGGAGAAAATTGTTGAAATGTGCTGCCTCTAACAGTATGCAAACTTTGAATTACACTTTAATAGACCACTGGAAGACAAGGGTTGATTGAAAGACCCTGTAGGTATGAATATATGTATGTATTTTCATTTTGATTTTGGGAAACATTAGGCTGGTGAAACAACTAAAGCTGTCCCTAAACCGGACCTAAGAAAGGGATCTGGAAATTATCGGTTTCATAGCAGCCATTTAATAATCTTTTACAGCTATGTTAAAATTCCACATTAACATGTTAGTTAAGAAACGGCAAAGGTCAAAGAAAAACGCACAAAGTGTGGAATGTAGGCGTTTTACAATAAAATGTCATTCTTTTAATACATTCACCACTTTAAAATAATAAGCGTACAAATAACATACTGGCTGAGACTTGAGGTCGAGGTACTCCTCCGTTTGGCACTTGCAAATTTGAGTCACAGCTTCTACTGTTTTTCACAGGCTCAGCTGTTTGGATACCAGATGTCCTCGATAAGTTTGGAAGACTACGCCTTAGCTTTTCTGAATAAATAAAGAAAAATGATTGTAATATATTTCCTTAAAATAAGCATTTCAATGCTCCATTCCAATGCTGACATTGCAATTAAATAATAAGGATAAATTATCAGTGCATTTAATGTCTTTTTAATAATGAAAGAATGTGTAGTCCTACAGGACAGCTCACACAAAAAAGATAATTGTGTTTCTGGCTATATGTGGCACCTTACAAATTCCAAAAAGAAAAAAGTTACCTGCCTATAACCAATGTTCCCCAGTACTGGTATTGTTTAAAGATTCACATGCTTGAATCATTCCTGCTGTCGACCTTGGAGTCCCACGGTAGACATTGTGATACAATACAAGACAATGTCAAACATACACAGAAAAGATTTAACGTAATCACAACGCAGTCCATTGCTATAATTGTAAAAGATACAAAATTCAGCCAATCAGAGCAAAGCATAACCTTTGTTCCTCACCCAGGCCCCCATAGTTCATATTTTGTAGGACAAGTGTTACAGCAATGTTTTGTACACAGGTGCACCTGTGTTGGGGATAGAGCGTGGGCCACATGTGACTCTAAGAAAGATACCAATGCCGGAGAATGTCAGTTATAGGTAAGTTATTCTTTCTCTTCAAAATTATATCTTTCATAGATTCACATGCTTGATCCAGAATAGCAAGCAGCTAGTACAAATCAAGTATTATTTAGCAGTTGGAGGGTACCGATGACTAAACAAGCTTACCTCACTGAAATAGAGGACAAAGAACCACTACTCCGATTGCTTGCGTTGAGCCTAGACCAGGGGTCTCCAACCTTTATTGTAATAAGAGCTACTTATGCTCAATTAAACCATACTATGCTAATATTATTACTAGTGCTGTAGGACAAGTTACTTACCTTGGGTAATGCCTTATCAGGTAGAGACAATCTCTAGTTGCAGATTCCTTACTTTAGAATTTCCCCCAGACGTCAGTCTAGATCTGGAGACTTTTCACAAGCAGTACCACTGCATACCATTAGGAGGTGTCAATCAGCTTTGCGTCCATTGTCAGCATTGTGAGCGCCAGATATGATGTCACGGGTCCTATATAGGCACCACCCCGGCGCACTGACGTCAGTTTCTTTTCAAGACTTTCCAGGCCAGAAGCACAGAGCCATGAGAAACACCGACCACTGGTGCGACAAAAGTAGGGCCCTGAAAAGGGTGTCACTGACTCTAGAAATCAGTTTGCAGAGTGGGAAGGATGGGTGAGTCAGTAAGGAATCTGCAACTAGATACTGTTACTCCCAGATAAGGTGTTACCGAAGGTAAGTTACTTGTTCATCTGACGGAGAAATGTAGTTGCAGATTCCTTATCTTAGAATAGATATCCAAGCAATACCATCCCCAGAGGTGGGACTGCGAACCAAGATCAACCAGAAAGTCCTGCAGGATCGAACAGGCAAAGTGGCCGTCCCTACAGACCTGACTGTCCACACAGTACTGTTTAGAAAATCGTGTGCAGAGATGCCCACGTTGCCAACTGACAAACGTCCAGGACTGGAACTCTGCGTGTTAATGCAGTTGTTGCAGCTTTAGCTCTGGTAGAATGAGCACACAAACCCTGAGGGGGTTGCTTCTTAGCCAGTGCATAGCACATTTTAATGCAGAGTACAACCCATCTGGAGATGGTTCTCCTCTGCACTGCCTGACCTTTCTTCACACCCACATAACCAACAAATAGTTGCTCATCCACCCAAAACTCTTTGGTACGATCAATGTAGAATGCCAATGCTCTTTTTGAGTCCAGACAATGGAGTCTCCTCTTCTTTAGAAGGATGTGAGGGTGTTTAAAAAGTAGGCAAGGTAATGGATTCACCTACATGGAAGGCCATTACCACTTTAGGCAGAAAGGTGTGAAGCACCACTTTGTCAGGATAGATGGAAAGGTAGGGCGGATTAGATGGCAATGCATGCAGCTCACTCACCCTGCACGCAGATGTAATGGCCACAATGAAGGCTGCTTTCAAATTGAGAAGCTTGAGAGGACAATTGTCAAGAGGTTCGAAAGGAGCACACAACAGGAATGTCAAAAACAAATTCAAGTCACATTGGGGCATAATGAATGAGGATGGAGAAAACATGAGAGAGTGATATAGAGCGAGAGAGAGAGCGAGGAGCACAAAAGGGGTCAACAAACTTGTCTGTGCCACAATTTTTTCCAATGAAAGGTGGACAGACTCCTGGCTGCCAAGGTTATATTACAATCTTTGGGTGGAAGGTCAAAAGCTGTCAGCTTTCGCCGCTTAATGTCCATGCAAGAAGGTGGAGACTGGACGGGTTTGGGTGGAGAATCCTCTGTTGCTGCTGCAACAGAAGATCCTCCTAAAGGGACATTCTGATCCGAGGATCGATGGCCATTCTCAAAAGCTCAGGATACCAGACTCTTCATGCCTTGTATGGAGCCACAAGGATTACTTGGGCCCGGTTGTTGTTGATCTTCTTGAGAACTCTGGGAAGAAGTGATAAGGGCGGAAAGGCGTACAGGAGGCTAGAGTTCCAGTTGAGTCAAAAAGCATCACCAAGTGATTTCCGCCATGGAAACTCCAATGTGCAATACTATTGAGATTGCACGTTCTGTGCAGAGGCGAACAGATCTAACCAAGGCTCTCCCCACTGCTAAGGAGACCTTGTGTCACCTTCGGATGGAGACGCCATTCATGATCGATTAAGCACTGTTGGCTGAGTTCGTCCACTCTGATGTTCGGAGAGCCCCCAAATGTTGAACCACCACCGCAGTGCTTTCTGACAAAGGGTCTACGACCTCACCCTGCCCTGCTGATTGAAGTCCCACAAGGCTGTGGTGTTGTCTATGAACACCTATACTACATTCCTTTTGAGAGAGGGAAGAGGGAGCGAGGGAAGAAATGCTTTCAATGCTAGCCTGATCACCTGTAGCGCCAGCAGGCTGATGTGGAGTGCAGACTCTGCTGGTGACCAGATGCCTCCAACCACTGCCTCTTCCAAGTGGCCACCCCATCCCAGGAGTGACGCATCTGTCAGTTTGTTTGCCACCACTGTAGATCTTGCGCAGTTTCCTCTGAGATCTAGAACGTGTCAGAGAGACTCCCATGATGCTGCACCCACTGGAACATCAGGTCCCACTGCACAGCCCGCATATGCCATTTGCCATGTGTCACTAGCAGGATACTGGAGGTCATGAGGTCTAGCAGACTCAGAGCCATTCTCACCAAAATCCAGGATAGAGACTGAAATATCAGTATTGTAGTCTGAATATCCGGCCGCTCGGTAGGATAAGCCAGAAAATGCACAACTGTGCTGAATAACGTCATGAAAGGGAGCGTCTGAGAGGGAGTCAGGTGTGACTATGGCACGTTTATAGTGAGCCCCAGCGAATGCAAGAGGTCCGCCATAGTCTGAAGGTGGGAGACAACAGTCTGGGGCGAGCTCACCTTCCAACGCTACCATTAGGTCTCCTGGGTTGAAGACAGATAAAACCTGAGCCAGCATGAGCACGTTCAACTCCTCCTTCTTGAGAAAGAAATTTAAGGACCTAGGATAGGGAGGATGCCCTTGTTCTTTTTGGGCACCAGAAAGTAGTGGGAATAGCAAACTGACCTACTTCTGTCTGGCACAGGGACCCTCTCTATGGCTCCCTTGCCCAAAAGAGCTGTAACTTCCTCGCGGAGAAGTACCAAGTAATCCTCCGTCATCCGATTATAGGACGGTGGCATGGATGGAGGGGTAGTCTTGAAGGGAAGGGGGTAGCCCCTTCGGACTATGTGCAAAACCCACTTGCCTGACATGATGTACTGCCAGGGGAGCAGGTGATGGAGGAGCCCACCTCTAACTGGTCCCTGGTGGGGAAGTGTCACACTAGGAAGTTTTGGAGGCAGCTGCACAGTGGGGTGAAGGTGGGGAGGGGTTCTGGCCAGAACGCTGGCTCCCTGATCCACAAGGATGGTGAATCCCACATCTCTGTCCACGCAGAAGCTGGGCAGCCTGCAAGGCATGGTGGCTAGAGGGACACAGACATGGTAGGGTGCCTCTTCCGTAGCTACCAAAGAGGCGAAAAGCAGACTGAGTGGGACGAGGGGCCGCCGCGATCGATCGCCGAGTCTGCTTTCTCTCTGAAGAGACATGTGCCATCACATGGCATGTCCAGAAGGTTAGTTTGGACATCCCCCAAAAAGCCAGACGTCTTCATCCAGGCGTGGCACCTAAGGCCTACTGTCGATGCAACCGCTCTGCCCAGTGTGTTGGTCGTGTCAAGGCCAGATCAGATCATGAACTTTGCTGCATCTCTTCCATATGCAACAGCTTGAGAGAGTACAGCCTGGGCCTCCTCGGAACTATGGCAGCACTTGCACAACTGTATCCTACAGGTTGTGGGAGTAATGGCCCAAAAAGCATGTGGTGTTCACAGACCGAAATGCCAGGCTGGAGAAAGAAATTATCTTCTTTGCAAGTTGGTCCAGCCTTTTGAATTCCCTATCCGGGTGTGCAGAAAAGAATGCGGCCTGGGATGTGGAGGCTTGGATAACCAAGCTTTCAAGGTTAGGGTGCTGCATCAGGAACACTGGGTCAGTTGCAGCAGGTCGATGGCAGTGGGCACTAGTCCTGCTCACATGAGCCTCTGTGTTGGGTTTGGACCAGGTACCTAGCAGGGCATCAGTAAGGGCTTCATTAAAGGGCAAAAGGGGTTCAGAGAATGAAGCCCCAGGCTGAAGCACCTCTGTCAGGAGATTAGTCCCGACTGCCACCAATGGCAGCTTAAGGCTCAGGACCTCAGCCGCTCTTCGCACTACCATGGAATATGACGCTCCCTCCTCCATAGCCACGGTCGGAAGAGAAAGCATGCCAGTGTCAGGGGAAGTATCCAGACCACTGGCTTCCACCAGGTCCATACGCAAGTCCACAGGGTCCTGTACCTGGTATTCTAGAGGGTCCACCGACCCCTTCCATTCTTCACCATACCCCAACCCATGAGAATAATGTTGTTTAGGATCCGACATAGGGGCAAGGGTCTGAATCAGCCTACTGTGATGCTGATATGGCTCTGTGTTGAAGTCGGCAATGCGGATGGGGTCGACACCGCCCGCAAGCGGTGTCAGGAGCGTTGACTTCAGAACTGGCATTGGGGAAGGTTGAGTTGGTATGAGCGACGCTGGTTCGGATCCAAGAATGGATCCATGGGTGCCCCCTGGAGCAGAGGCGGAAGCCATCTGTGTGGAACACAAGGGGGCAGCTTACGACCCACATGGCCAGAGGGTGATCAGGCGGGGTCAGACTGTCCAAAGATGAGGCACATGGCCTCATAAAACTGAGTTAGGCATGGGTCACTCTGGCTTCTGGATATTCAGGGAGGCGTGGAGCCGACCAAGACGCAGGCTCCGAGGATGGAGGCCTAGAACTAAGACACTCCTTTTCCCTCATCTTGTCGGCCGACGGCTGAGGGCGACGTTAAAGAACGTTTGTTCTTCAACTTCCTCTTGTGCCTCAACTTACTCAAGAGTCCAGAGGACTTGGAGTGGGACAATGATGAATGGGGCTCTGCAATCGATCCCGGGATCTTCCTTTTGGCCGAGACCTATGTGGAGCTGAGGACGGGGCCACAAGGAGCTTTAGGGACCACTCCTTCAAAGATTTCAAATTCATGGGCTGGTACTCAGCAGGAGTTCGCGTTGTGGTTGCACTCCAGAAAACCACAGGCACGAGGTGTGGATCCGTCAAGGACATCGCCAGATGACAGGATCTGCAAGGCTTGAGCCTGGTCTTACGTAAAGAGATCCTTGATGCACTAGGAGTGTAGAAAATTATTCGATAAAAAGTCGAAAAAGACCAATCAAAAATAGACTGAGTTGGTAGCTCTTCATCAGATCAGCGCTAGGCTGGCACAGAAAAAAAAGAACTGATATCAGTGTGCTAGGGTGGCATCTATGTAGGATCGGCGATGTCATACTGACGGAGCCGATCGATGCCACCTAACAGAGTGCAGGGGTACTGCTTGAGAAAAATCTCCAGAACCAGACTGATTCCAGGGGGGAATTCTAAGGTAAGGAATCTGCAACTGCAAGTCTCTATCAGATCTAATGAACACATCAGACAAGATTACATGTGTGGGCACCCTATGCAGGATTACCAGCAACGGCCATCTCTGCGAGGTGTTGCCAGCAGTGATCACTTCAGTGAATCAGGCAGGGTTGCCGGAAGCAATGTTAAAATGGCTTTGTCTATTTGGAACGTCTTTAAATGGGTAATATATAGCACTGATCCTTCTAGTTGATTTAGGGATAAAAGAAAGACAACCCCCAGAAAAGATACTTTGCCCTACTGGTTCAAAAGGAGTTTATCAGTTGAGATGGCACTACCTTTAGCTGCCATGAAGGGGGAGGCTGTCTTATTGCTGGGAAGACAGCTGTTTCCATGTTCTTTTCAAACATGAAATGACAGCCTAATGGACCCTGAATGAAGCATGACTCTGTCCTGACTTTGTCAAGTGCAGACAGTATGGTAAAATCTATGTAGGTTGTTAGGAGATAGGATGCAATGATTCTCAGTACACCAGATGCAAAAATGTTTAAATTTTTCTGTGTATATTTTATTGGTGGATCCCGCTCTTGCTTTGGACAAGATTGCTTTGCAGTCTAGCATGTCTAGCAGTTGCAGCCAAGCCGAATTTTCAGCTAGTGTGTTTCTGGGTGGAGAATCTGCTCATTGTAACAAGACAGCAGGTTCTAGACACCAAATCTACCTGAGGCTTTTCTGAGAAAATCAGTAACTTTGTGAATCAATACTGCCTGGGCCACCATGAAGCGATTAGGATGATATGGCACAGTTTTCACCTTATTTTTATTTTGGATATCACCTCTGGAATCAAAGTAATTGGATGAAATGTACACAAATGTTCCTCCCATGATCCTGGAATGGACTGCCTGGTACTGGTGTTTCCAGTTCTGGTTGGTAGCAAACTGATCTTGCTTTGGTTTTCCCCAACAATTAAATACACTTACTAGTTCGGTTTGATTTAACTCCCACTTGCAATATTCCTTTGTTGATCTGTTGACCCAAGAGTTGGTTAGGTCTGGAAGATGCTCTGCCTCCATCTGAACATGATGTTGTACTTCCCAATCCGATATCTTCTGCGCCTCCTTAGACAATATGAGAGACTGTGTCCTCCCTTGTTTGTTGATATTACACATGCTTATAGTGTTGTCCGTACATATCAGTAATAAAGATGTTGATATGCATTTGAGCACCTTTGGTTGTTCATCTGCAACTGACCTGTAGCTCTCACAGGCACGTGCCCCAACCCTCTCTTTAGGAGTCTTGTCATAACAAAATGGGCTTCTTCCTGGAGAACGAAAAGTCCAACTGTGGCCTGAAGCCCCCAAGTTAGAGCCTTTTTAATTTGACACTACCTGTACAGGGTCATCAAATGAACCAATTTTCTGCAAACACTGCTTGTAAACGCCTCCTAACTGGCCTTAAGTGAAGGCGACAGTGTGGGATCAAAGGGATGCAGGATGACATCACCCCAAAAATGACTTGAAAATTGGCACAGTGGTTGATTTTTTCTTTTTGGAGATGTGCAGCCACTCCTTTCAGGGGAGATGTATTTTTCTTCACATGTGAATGCTTTGTTTGCAAATGATAACGGTGACTGACACTTTGAATCTTAAATATCTTTGATGAGTGGGGTGCATAGGGACATGAAAGTACGCTTCCTGTAGGTCCAACAAGGTCATATAATCTTTGCTTTGGAAAAGTTGTAGAACCTTCGGTGTGTAACCATGATGAATTTCTGTTTTTTTCAAAAATTTGATGAGATTTCAAAAATCTAATATGGGTCTCTGCTCTCTTGATTTTTCCTTGTTAGGAAAAAAATAAAGTAAAAGCTGAAATTCCTTTGTGACTTTGAACCCAGTTCTATAGCCTCTTTATTTGAACATGATGATGATTTCCTATTGTAATAGACAGAGATGTCCATGGGGCATATTCTGTAGTAGAGGTAGAAGGGTTTGGGATAATTTCAGAGTGTAACCATGTTTTGTAAGGTCCAACGCTCAGTAGAATGATGCTATGTTGGCCCACTTTTTGCAATCAAGTGATCTTGGCATCTATATGTGCATTCCGATGTTTTGTGTCAGTCACCAACTTGTAATTTACTTCTCCATCCCTCTGCGTGGGGAGTGTTTATGGTAGGATGTGGATGTTGGGTCCCTATACTATTGTCGGTAGGGTTGGCGGTAGTGCAGGTCAAATGGCAGGATACTGCTGATATTTATAAAGCTGGTAGTCTCCTCTATATGAGTATATGCCTATTCCTCTTCGCATACTTCTTGAAAGGGCTGTGGGTGTCTTTGTTGAAGGACACCAAGATCTTGCCGTCTCAGCACCTGAATTAATAGACTGAGGGCCTCATCACCATGATGACCAAACAAAGCTTCACGATCATACAGTATAGCTAAGATTTTGCTCTGTACTTCTGGTCTGAAAGAAGTAGATTACAACCAACTCTGCCTTTACAACACAACTGCTCCAGCCAGTTGCCTGAAGTATGTTGAAGTGATATCCATAACAGTATCAATTATTGCTGAAGATATCTGCTTTCGTCTCAGCTGCTTTGTCTGCTAACAAATGTTTTATATATGGTCAAATATACCAACATCTGTTGGTCATATCTAGGGACTATCACTAAGTAATTGGAACCTCTGATGGCAGTAGCTGCTGGGCTGAGAAGTGGATGACAATATTATCCAGCCTCCTGCTTCTATGTCCAGTGGTGCTGCACAAGGCAAAGTTGGATTTCTGAAGCATCTTTCAGCAGGCCTCATGACAACTGAATCTGCATGGAGGTGACCAATGAGAATGGTGTTTTCCATATTTGTTTTAATTAGTTTGGCTGGTAAGAGACTCTAGTGTCCAGGTTACCTGACGAAGTGGTCTCTTATGGTTTTTTTGTCTTTTGAGGTGGATCTTCACAGACTGACAATTGTACCTCAGAAACTGTCTTTGAAGGATGATCAGCGAGTGAACGCACCCTTTGAGAACATTTCCCAACTCAGCAAGAGGAGTCTTCACCTACTTTCTTAGAAGACTGGACACCAGCTTTGGACTTCTGAAGCCATTATAACAGTCTTGCTGCCCTGTCTTTTAAAGTTTTTGTAGAAAATGTTCTACAATGTTTTCCCAATCATTTGCTTTATATACTGAATGAAGGCAATCTATTCACTACATGTTGGGGTCCTCTGAATGGAAGCTCGTTTTTTAGTAAGTTCCATATGGTCTTAATAGCCCTGAAAGGTTCAAACATTACCTGATTTATTGGGCTTCGTAAGCTGATGAGACAATGTCAAATCCTTCAGAAATACTGAGAGAAATATAAATAAAGACACTTATATGAATAAGTGAGCAGAGCTCAAGGGGATTCCCTTCACAGAGGATGTCCTGGGTGGGGAGCGGTGAAGACTTCTTTGCTCGGATTGGGTGATATATGGATCTTTTATAATAATGTGAATGGGCAACAGATGTAGTTATGTGAACGTTTTAACGTTTATATTTAAAACTAGTGTTCAGCTATCTGATGTTAAGCTGTGTCTCCCATGGGACTCCCAGCTCAACGATTGAGATGATTGAAGCATGTGACTATGCAAGATCTAATATTGGAGAATTAATGCTTATGAATGCTGCGTTTTGCAAGTATGTTACTGTCCCAGTATCTCAATGCAGTTTTGAGTTAAACAAAGTGTTGTATTAGCTTTCAGACACTATATCTGTAACAGAAAGCTACTATCAGTTCTGAAGTGATTTTTACTGGCCATTGTTTGTGCTATCTGGTAAGTGATAATGTTGCAATATCTGAAACAATCTTACAATAACAGAACCAGCTTTCATTCAAAAGACTTATTTATTAAATGTAAAGATCTGAACATAAAGAATCAAAGTGCACTTACCTTGCCTTTTACCAAACCGAAAGCTTATTAAAGATATGTGTGGGAAAGATTCTAGTTTGTTACGAAAATAAAAGCATTTAAAATGGTGCCTAACTGATTGGAACTGTTCCTACTCTTTCTAAAATATCTACAAGAGAAGTTATTTGGGAATATAACTTTTTCAGCACTCAAGCAGGATCCAGCTTCTGTTTTACACACATTCTAACCAAAGCAGACATTGACTTTACAGCAATAGGTCTTACAGATAACTAATAGCTGTGGTGTAAAGCAGCATGGCTGTGCAGCATGGCAAAAAGTAAAAGAAAAGTGGTATGATGCAGCCAGTGTGGGGTGGGAGGGAAAAAGCAACACGGACAATGATGACAGGGAAGAGTTTAAAAACAAAATATATACTACCTCAATCACAGTGCGAGCAGCAGAAAGCAACTACTCACCATGAAGCAATCAGTACTTGGTTCATGCTCAAAACAGAAGAGGAAGTGAGAGCAGCACATGCTGGACAATTAGGAAGCAATAAATACGACTGGCAATTAAGTCAAGAAATGGAAAGCAATGGGCAGACTTCAAGCTCCTTATAGTAAACAAAATGTCTTGCAAGTGGCAGTACAAGCGTGCTATTTTAAGCGAGACCTAACAAGTAGTGTCTGAAAAAACAAGCCACGGAAGGACACAGTAATGCATCCATACTCCAAGGGAACGACAAACACAAGAACTGGAAGGAAAGCCCACAAAGCTAATGAACAAGACGCATTCAAGTAACAATAACAATGAAGCCAGCCAATGGTAAGCAATGGGTGGGCTCTAAGCCCACTGTAAGATAACAATGTCTCGCAACAAACAGTGCATGGGATATAACACTCATTAGTATGCCATTGTAGAATAGCTGGAGTTCTTGTATTTGAAACAAATTGATACCAGAATCTAAATCCATGGGTTTATAAATACGCCACTTCTTATCCACCATATTTTGGGCAATATTGAACCACTGAGGTAGACAAGGTCCAGTATTTGTAAAACTATAGTAGAACTATATGTGCAATTTTTAAATATAACTTTTAGATAACTTGGTGTGTGAAATTTGTGTCAATTTAGATATCCCAACTACTTGAAATAACATTTGATGTTTCTATTGGACTACCTCAGAATAGAAAATAAAACACTTTTGGAATTTACGCACAAGTTAATCAACCTAATGAGATTTATTGACTAATTTTAATAAAGTTTCACTAAACAGTGTTAAGACTACAAAAATTACAAACGGCTTCAAAAAGGGTATTAGCCGCCAGATTCTAGTGTAATGAACTGCATGATACCAGGAAGTGATACAAAAATATTGTCAGACAGAAATTTTGTGATTTAAAAATCGTTCATAAAAAGAGCACCCTATTATAGTTAATAGCAAATATACACCCAATGGAGCAATATATTTGGAAACAATCTTTAGGGCAACATTTTTGCTACTGACATTCTGCCGAGCAACTCAAAGCAATGCCCTTCAGGTGAACCCAATGTCAGAAGGAATAGACAAAATAAAGTGCCTGGACATCTTGGTTTAAGTGGCATTTATATGAAAAAATTGCTTTTTACAGATTTCCTTAGAATGCTAGCCTTTTTCTGTTTAAGTTTCACTGTCAAGCTGGAAAACAAAGCTTTAGCAAAGGGTCAGGAATTCCAAGTTCATATTAAAAACCAGAACACAGACCACGGGATGCAGATAGGCAGTATCAGGCAAGACAAAATTAGATGTGTGGAGCAAATGTACACCCCCAAAGTAAAAGGCAAAAAAACATAGTTTGTCACTTTTTACACTTAGAAGCTATGCTAAAGCTTTAGTTCAACAATGTGTACCTATTCCAGCCCTATCACCATGTAGCAGACTACTGAACATTTAATTACAGGATATAGAAGTAATTTGTGAAGAAGAATACTGAGTCTGCGAATCATGAATAATTAATTAAAACAATGGGGTCTTGGAATAAAATACAAAACATCTGTCGGACTCTTCGGCCTACATAGGAAACTTGCCCTTCAGTAGCCAGACCACGCACGTAATCAGCAATTTGCTAAATAGGTGTCAAACCTTGACAGGAAAGCAAACATGAAAAGCAAGGCAAATAAATAATGCTGAGGTATATGGTTACCCTCTCCAGATACCAATTAAAGGTTCACCCAAAGGGCACAATAACAAAAAGTCTTGCCCCCAAAAGACAGAAGGCTTGTGACCTTTTCAATCCCACAGAAAGGTAGCCAAACTCCTAGAACGTCATCTGTTTTACTCCAGCCTTTCTACACTTGGTGATCTTGGATAAATCACTTCATCTAATAGTGCCTCAGTTACCATATATGCCAGAGTTATAAGCATTTTAAAATGTAGGTAATGGCTAAATGAGGAACCGTGTGCTAAAGTTAACCCCAGCATAGATAACACTAAGACACAGTTTCCAAAGGGCTTTTCTAAATCTAAAGAGGCAGAGCCGCTGTTCATCTCCTTCCACAGTTTCTCCCATGACAAGTGCCAGATGTCTTAGATTTAAGGCCATCAGTCTCTTATGTATAAAACCACACTTAATATCCTTGTTCAACAATGATAACAGTCTGTACGTCTTGTAACCTTGCAGCTCTTTGTTGGGTTTTCAAACTATCACAATTAAAGACTCTCTTGCATTGACGTAGGGAACAGTCCTCTTGGTTCTACCTCTTCCAATACTACTGGAGGTGTTCAGATCCACCCCCCACTCTCTCAGTTCAAATCTGTAATGGCCTGAGCTAACTGTGCTGCTTCTAAGGCGATCGCCAGTGGCACAATGCCTCTCCATTACAAAGATACATGGCGAAGTTTTTATGCTTTGTACTGAATTCATAGTTTCTTCAATAACAGGTGGCCTCCATGTACACTGTTTATAAATACAGGGAGTGCAGAATTATTAGGCAAATGAGTATTTTGACCACATCATCCTCTTTATGCATGTTGTCTTACTCCAAGCTGTATAGGCTCGAAAGCCTACTACCAATTAAGCATATTAGGTGATGTGCATCTCTGTAATGAGAAGGGGTGTGGTCTAATGACATCAACACCCTATATCAGGTGTGCATAATTATTAGGCAACTTCCTTTCCTTTGGCAAAATGGGTCAAAAGAAGGACTTGACAGGCTCAGAAAAGTCAAAAATAGTGAGATATCTTGCAGAGGGATGCAGCACTCTTAAAATTGCAAAGCTTCTGAAGCGTGATCATCGAACAATCAAGCGTTTCATTCAAAATAGTCAACAGGGTCGCAAGAAGCGTGTGGAAAAACCAAGGCGCAAAATAACTGCCCATGAACTGAGAAAAGTCAAGCGTGCAGCTGCCACGATGCCACTTGCCACCAGTTTGGCCATATTTCAGAGCTGCAACATCACTGGAGTGCCCAAAAGCACAAGGTGTGCAATACTCAGAGACATGGCCAAGGTAAGAAAGGCTGAAAGACGACCACCACTGAACAAGACACACAAGCTGAAACGTCAAGACTGGGCCAAGAAATATCTCAAGACTGATTTTTCTAAGGTTTTATGGACTGATGAAATGAGAGTGAGTCTTGATGGGCCAGATGGATGGGCCCGTGGCTGGATTGGTAAAGGGCAGAGAGCTCCAGTCCGACTCAGACGCCAGCAAGGTGGAGGTGGAATACTGGTTTGGGCTGGTATCATCAAAGATGAGCTTGTGGGGCCTTTTCGGGTTGAGGATGGAGTCAAGCTCAACTCCCAGTCCTACTGCCAGTTCCTGGAAGACACCTTCTTCAAGCAGTGGTACAGGAAGAAGTCTGCATCCTTCAAGAAAAACATGATTTTCATGCAGGACAATTCTCCATCACACGCGTCCAAGTACTCCACAGCGTGGCTGGCAAGAAAGGGTATAAAAGAAGGAAATCTAATGACATGGCCTCCTTGTTCACCTGATCTGAACCCCATTGAGAACCTGTGGTCCATCATCAAATGTGAGATTTACAAGGAGGGAAAACAGTACACCTCTCTGAACAGTGTCTGGGAGGCTGTGGTTGCTGCTGCACGCAATGTTGATGGTGAACAGATCAAAACACTGACAGAATCCATGGATGGCAGGCTTTTGAGTGTCCTTGCAAAGAAAGGTGGCTATATTGGTCACTGATTTGTTTTTGTTTTGTTTTTGAATGTCAGAAATGTATATTTGTGAATGTTGAGATGTTATATTGGTTTCACTGGTAATAATAAATAATTGAAATGGGTATATATTTTTTTTTGTTAAGTTGCCTAATAATTATGCACAGTGATAGTCGCCTGCACACACAGATATCCCCCTAACATAGCTAAAACTAAAAACAAACTAAAAACTACTTCCAAAAATATTCAGTTTTGATATTAATGAGTTTTTTGGGTTCATTGAGAACATGGTTGTTGTTCAATAATAAAATTAATCCTCAAAAATACAACTTGCCTAATAATTCTGCACTCCCTGTATGTTTGATAGACATTATTCATACCTTCCTGTACATATATCCCGTATTCTTAGCCATTCCTAACTTACAAGAGATAATATATGTGGGTTGGTTCTACCTTTTGAAGAAGCTATGTTGGCAAATTAGCTCCCTTATCACCCCCTACCTGAACAGTTGTCACCAAGACCGGTGTTGATATTATTCCAACATCTCTGTCAATGTCCCTACCGGTAGTTTTTCTCAGGTTAATTTATCAGGCAGTGTGGGGCTAGTCAAAGGTTTGATTCCCCTAACATGAAACGGTCTGTTCCCTTATGGTGATGCGACTGTCAAGTGACCTGCATGCAGATGCTGCTGTGGTTAATGCATAATGCTTTGTAATAACTTTTATGTATTCCCACACTGTACTCTGGGACGAGCCCATGCTCTAATTTCTTATTATAAAAAACAAAAAACAAACATGCTTGCTTTTCTACCCAATCTCATTCGGAACTCTGTGTGTCAAAATACTTTTTGGTAGAGGTTGCATGTCAGTACTGTAGGTCATAAACCACAATATCTGCATTTAAGCAGCAAGACCATGTTAAGCGTCTTATCGAATAACATTATGCCATATGCCCGACCCCATCTGGCAGAGGGTGGTTGGTGTCTGGAGCAAGAAGTGGGGTAATGGGCCTTAGCTATGGGTGCTGAGGTGTTTGCCTGATGTCCCCAGGCCAATCCTATTATGGGCTCTACAAACTGGGCCAAGTACTTGACTCTCAGTGATAGTTCTGGTGAGCAGTCACAGGCATCTAAAGGAAGTAGTGTGAGGGTGCCTCAAGCTCAGAACCTAACAATTACCCTTACATTGCATTAATGGATTGTCCAACCCAGCATTACTTTGTTAAAGAAAATTACTTTAATAAACTGAGAAAACGATACTACTCAAGACAGGCAACAGATAACAATGTTTCACTGGTGTGGGGGAACTGCACTCAGGGCTACCGTTTCCCTTTCCTCCTTCCTTTTTATCTCTCCCCTTTTCCAGGTTCAAGTTCTTTTTGAGCAAGTATCGGGCAGAGGAGCAGGTTACCACTTTTACTAGTTTGTTCGCTGAGTTCCCTGAGCACTCCCTACATGTTATTTTCTCACCACAATGGACTATCACTTTATCCTCTGCGGCTGACATGAACCACCACCATGTGTCTGGTTCACTCCCTCTCTCCCCAAGGATGGGGTGGGGGGGCTGAATGAAGGTGCACCAGGAAGGCAACACATGCAGCAGTGGAGGCAGCCACCTGGAGTATGGCAGGGCTTCAGGGGGTGAAGGTCAAAGGACTTAGTAAAGGGCACAGGACTGCCTAGGTGAAGGTTGCAGTGGTAATGTTTACTGAGGCACAGCAGCACAGACTACACAAGCACATTTTCACAATGCTGTATTTCTTTGCTGGGACAGCTTGTGTGGAGACACTGTGTTCATGTTCCGTAGAACACGCTGATCACTCTCCTCAATCCTGTGTGGACGGTCTTCATGCTTCCAGGGACATTCCGCTTTTGGATCTCCCTGGACAATGACACCACCACAGCAGGGTTGGTAATAGTCTCATCTCAGCAGTCAAGTTCATGTCCAGGAGCAACAGGAGAAGGGAACAGCTGCATCATTCCAAAAAAGACACTAGTAAAAGTCCTCTCACCTCAGGGAAACTGGCTGTCAGGCAGACAACAGTGTTCATTGCACAACTGTCCTCGAAATACTGTGGCTCAGCCCCTTCCTTGGTCAAAGAGAACTTGGAACTCGAACAACAGTAAGTCAGTGGCTCGCACTTTTATACAGTCAAAGCAGACATGGGATGTGGAATTTCAGCAGTGTTCTCAGGTGGTTCTTTCATGTGTCCTCTCAAGGCTGACCTCCAGACACAGCCTTTGAACACAGTGAGGCAGCAGAGTAGTCTCCAGTCTGGAGTTCTATTACAGAGGCACAAAGAAGTGTTAACCTGTTTGCACTTGTCTATCAACAGCCTCAAAAAACAGTTCTCAGGAAAAAGACAAAAGGCTGGCCTCGCCTGAAGGACTGATTAATAGAGACTGAAGTCCCATTGGTGCCCCTCACGACCATCTGAATGGCAGTGTTCAGGAAGACTAATCATCAGCCCTCTCAGGAAAAGGACCTAATATATTTCTAGAGGATCATTGCTTCCTCTTTCCCCACTTCAGGGCCTACTTTCTCGAGCTTCAAGTGTGCCAGCAATACACATCCACTGTTTGAGAAAACAACCTCACCTTCATCTTGTGTACAGAAATAGGTCAGGAGATTTCAAAATGTAACTCACAGGTCTCCATGACTCTGATTCACTCACACACACAATGCATGTACCATACAGGCCACATACAGAAACATGCACAAGGTACATTTGGGATGTTAATGCTAGAATTTGGGTTAGCACATAGAAGGGGAACTGTATATGAGTGGGTCTGTAGGCCTCCACTATGGTGGCATAGAAAACAAATATCTGGTTACAACTTCTGATTAAAAAAACACACTATACTGCTACTACCTCCCAACATGATAAATCCCATACCAGTGATGGGACCCACACTATGACAAACCATTCTTCCTCAGTTTTTGCACAGTTCAACTTCTGGTGTAGTAACCTAAGATTAAAAAAGGCCATGGGATTCACACACCTTTTGTAACTTAGTTTTCCAGTACTGCTCCAATTCCCTTAATTGAAACATCTCTCTTTTCCCAAAGGGTTGACTGTCGTAAGGGATCTTCAAATGCAGCTACATTACACAATGGTCTGTTCAGTTATTGAAAAACGATGACACTTCAGTCCAAATACAAAAATACAATGGTCACGTAGTTTTCTACAAAGTTGTTGTAGTAAGTAGTGAGTTGTAAAAAGTCTTTCACTTGTGTTGGGGTAGTCAGCACCTTCCACTTCAATACTGACTGAATCTAGACATCCAACAGCTGAATCATCCAATAGAGTACAGTGGGCTACCTCACCTGGCACTTGGTTTCCTTTATGATCAGTTTTACCCAGGAATCCTGACAACACCAGTTCTATATGCTTCACGGTGTCCTTTCATAAAATGCTGAATATGAACATTTCATCCAGGTAAGCCATGCAGAACTCTTTTAGCTCTGCAAGAACATGGTACACCAGGTACTGGAAAGCTGCAAGAGCATTTTTCGAATCGAAGGCCATTAACCTAAAATGTACTTACCCTTCTGGAGTTAAAAAAATGTTGTCTTCTCCTTGGCAATCCACACAAAAACAATTTGCCAGTAGCCGCTGAAGTCCTTTGCAGCACCCAGCTGGAACACAGACTTCTTGGAGCTGGGGATCAGATGTGCATCTGTATCCATTACTGTGTAGAGTGGTTTGAAGTTCACACAAAAGCACGTTTGTGATACCGTGCTAAGACTCCAGCTATGTCGGGATGGCTATGAAATCTCTCAATCACTCCCAAGATAAACATCATGACCACAACACTCTTAATGCATTCCTGGACTCACTAAGGCATGCAATAAATGTTGCTTTTGACAGGCAGATTGGCTCCTGGGTCAATCTCTTTGACAGAGACAGCTATTAAACCTTGGACTCCGAACAGGTAGGAGAATCGTCCCAGTACCTACCTACATTCTATCTGCTACTCAGGAACGAACTCAGGGCAAGTTGAACCTTTTCCACAGATCCATGTCTCATGTCACTCAGGTCAGAAAGAGACTCACTGTCTTCCTCAAATTCCTCTGCCACATCCATGATGTTCATTGTGTCATCTCTCCAATAATAAGGCTTCAGCCAGTTGACATGGAGTACGCTTCTGGGTTCCTGTGTCTACTAATTAGTTTCCCAGAAATACTTTCTGCACTACCTTATTTGGCCCACACTGCTTATTACTACAAAGCTCTGGGACAAATGGACTTCAGCACCAACACCTCATGACTTCTGATATTCAGTCAGCATCACTTTCTTGTCACACAAACCGTTCTTGAGCTCCTGGTTAGCCTAAGGTTTTTGTTTTTTTGCCTGACCCATCAAGCTCCTGAGGCCAAACAAAAAAGTCCATCTTGATGTGACTACGGAGTTTCTTTCCATCCTTCTCTGATCAAGGCAAGCAGCAACACACTGGGTGCCCAAACCTAAGTTCAAATGTTCTAAAACCTACTCCTTTCTGTGGAATTCCCAGTTGAGCAAAGACAAGACATAACAGAAGATCCTAATTCATCCTGATACGTTCTGGTAGAGCTTCCAAAATGCTCTTAAACCTCTCCACTAATCTTGTGGTTTGTCACATCTTGCTCTCATATCAGAAAAGTTGAAATTGGTTACTCTAGTTGAAATTCAACTCTGGGAAAAAATGTCTAGGAGTGAACTAGCTACCACCTTTGCAGTTGTGCTCCTCAGGGGTAGTGCTTCTGGATACCTGATAGCATGACCCACCACAACCAAGATTTGGAAAACGTTACTTACCCAATGCGCATTTGTTAGTGACATGTAGTGATGTAGATTGACATGCTCTGCATAGTTCTGCCATCTAGTGTTTGGTACGGAAGATTGAGTGTTTTTTCTTTGAAAAGTCTTGAGTTGCGAGATATAATGACTCCTCTTGCTGGTAATGAGCATGGGCATTGACTCCGTTAGTCTGTTTTCTCACAGGCCAGTGAGAATGGAGTGTAGTGAAAGAGAAAGAAAAGAGATGATCCTGCAAATAAAGGTATGAATATTGTGCAAGAAAACTGCAAAGGCCAAAGGTGTCTGAGGAGGGGGCTGGGTACATGTGAACCTACAGCACTACATGCCACAAACAGATGCTTACTGGGTAAGTAACGTTTTCCATTTGATGCCATGCGTGGCTGTAGATACACATGCTCTGCATGGACTGTAAAGGAGTGCCTCTTCAAAGAGGTGGCCTGGAATAGTGTAAGTAGCACTGGCTATCCTACATTACCTTGTTGGCATGCTAACACAACCATACAATAATGCTTAGTGAAGGTGTGTGGTGTAAACCATGTAGCCACCTTGCCAGTAATAGGAATGTGACCTAAAAAGACCATTGTTGCTCCTTTCTTCTGAGTGGAGTGTACTCTAGAAGGAATAGGTAAAGGCCTTTTGGCTTTAGCATATCACGTCTGGATACATTTACAGGTCTGGATACATTTAACAATCCACCTAGCTATCCGGATTTAGATATAGGGGGGAAGGCAACAAAGAGTTGTTTAGTTTTCATACAATTTTTAGTTCACAAGTACACAAGCACTCTATGTCTAATGTGTGGATACCTCTTTCAGCAACAAAATCTGGATGTGGAAAGAAGACTGGAAATTGAATGGTTTGATTCAAGTGAAACTGAGATACCACTTTTGATATGGTTTATTTGGACTGGAGCAAATAACTACTTTATCCTTGTGTATTTGGAAAAAAGGATCTTGCAGGGTTAAGGTCTGGCGCTCAATAACATGCTTAAGTGAAGTGACCGCAATTAAGAATGCCACAGTCTACAACAGAAATTGAAGAGGACATGAATGTAGAGGTTCAAATGGTGGACCCATGAGCCTAGTGAGTACAATGTTAAGATTCCAAGAAGGCACTGGAGTACCCTTGGCGGAATCACGCTCTTAAGTCCTTCCATAAAAACTTTAATGACCGGAATCTTGAAAAGCGAACAATGCAGTTTGCTTTGAAGCTATGCACATATAGCTGCTAGATGTAGTCTTATGGAAGCATACACTATGTTTGTTTTTTACAAATGAAGATGGTATGAAAGAGTACACTGCACTAATAATTTGAAGGGGTCCCATTGTTTGGATAGACTGTAGCAGACAAAATGTTTCCATTTTGCTACATAATATGCTCTAGTAGTGGGTTTAACTTGCCTCTAAGGCTATTCATGCATTCCTGAGGTAGCTTAAGATATCCAAACACTTTGACTTCAAGAGCCATATCACAAGATTTAATTCCTTGGGATTTGGGTGCCTGATTAGACCATGGTTTTGAATGAGAAGGTCTTGGCTGAGGGGACGCTTCTCGCGAGGAACCACTGATAGTTCCAGAAGAGTGGTGGACCACGGTTGTCTGGCCCATTTGGAGGCCACTAGTATCAATGTGAGGGATGTTTACCTGAGCTTCCGAACCAGAAACGGAAGGAGCAGGCGAGGCAGAAAAGTTTAGGCAAATATCCCTGACCAATTCATCTATAGATCCTTGCCCTTGGACTGAGGATGTGTGAACCTGGGAGTGAAGAGTAGGCATTTTGTGTTTTCTTTTGTTGTGAAAATAGGTCTGTGTCTGTGCACCCCCACTTTTCCAAGTAGGGTAGCTGGACTTGTGGGTCTAGTCCCCACTCATGGACTTGCTGCCGCATCCCACGGAGATCGGCAAAGTTACTGTGTGTCCCTGGGAGATGTTCTGCTAGCAGGTGAATGCCAGATTGTCTGAGATAGGCGACACAGTTGTAGAGAGTGTGCTCCCCCCGTTTCTACACATAGAACATGGTTGTCATGTTGTAGGTGCATATTAGGACACTTTCTTGATGAGGTTAATCGTTAATGCTTTGAGCGTTAGGTGAACAGCTAGAAGCTCTAGGTATCTGATGTGCTTAGTGTGATATTTGGGATCCCAGAGACCTTGGACAGCAAGATCCTGAAGGTAAGAGTCCCACCCTGTCTGAGATGCATCATTGTAAGAATGATCTGTGGAACAGGGTCTATAAAAGGCCGCCCTTTTAAGAGATTGGTTCTGGTCTACCACTGCAGAGAGAAATATGGTCTATGTCTACAAACACTAGATCCTCTAGCTGACCGTGTGCCTGAGACCACTGGCATGCTAGACATTCCTGCAACTGGCACATGTGGAGACAGGAATGTGGCACTTTGGCATGACCCATTTTATCTGTGAATTGGTGTTTGGGGGGGGGGCGGGTGGATGGGGTGCTGGTCAAAATACGAAAGTTGTGTTTGAAAGTTTTGTATCTTTGCTGCATTGGGATAAGCGAAACAGAGTTGGTCAAAATATTAAAGTTGTGTTTGAAAGTTTTGTATCCTCGCTGTGTTGGGATATGTGAAACAGAGTTTGTGTTCAGAACTGTCCCGAGATAGGGTTGGAGCTGAAGAGGTCGCAGATGAGATTTTGATAGTGGAACCTATTTGATGAAGCAAGTCTAGGGTGACTTGAGGGTGATGTAGACACTGTTTGAGAGTGCTGGTTTTGATAAGCCAGTTGACAGATATGGGAAAATGTGAATATTTTGTCTGTGTATGTGAGCTGCAACCATTGTTGGACACTTTTTGAACACACATGGGGCAGTAGTTACTCCAAAGGAGATTACTTTGAACTGGTAGTGTTCTCCTGCTATCACAAATCTGAGATACTTGTGATGCGCTGGGTGTATAGGAATGTGAAAGTAGGCTTCCTTTAAATCTAGTGCTGAAAGGAAATTGCCTTGCTGAAGCAGTGGGATCACGTCCTGAAATGTGACCATGTGAAAATGCTCTGACAGGATGTAATGGTTTAAAGGCCTGAGATCTAGAATAGGCCTTAATGACCCGTCCTTTTTGGAGATGAGAAGATACAGGGAATATACCCAGTTACCTGATGTTGAGGAACGGGTTCTATAGTTCCTTTGTTCAGTAGAGCCTGCACTACACCTCTTTGAGCAGAATGATATTTTCTGATGAAAGTTTGTGAGTGCGAAGGGGGATGTTTGGAGGTGTGGTAATGAGCTTCAAACAGTACCCATGTTGGATAATATCCAACAGCCTTTGATCTGCTATGATAGTTTGCCATGTCTGAAAAAACTGTTGTAGATGACCTCCAGTCACTGTTTTGAGGCAGTGGAGGAACCTCTAGCGGAGTGTGTCTTACCACAGTCTCTGTTATTACTTTCCCTGTAGGGACCTTTGTAAAAGTCTCTACGGGAGGATGAATGAGGTAGTCCCTTTTGATCAGAGTACAAAGTGTCTGTGGTTATTGTTTTGGAGACCGATTTATATAGTGGCCTACAAAAAGCTCTGCAAGAACCAGGGGTTTGCAGGGCATCTCTGAACAGGGCCACTTCAATGTCTAGTTTTCATCTTTTCAAGCGCCTGAGCAATCTGTAGGCCGAAGAGGTCCTTCCTGTCTAAAGGTACATTGAGTATTATTTTCTGTACCTCAGGTTTGAAGCCAGAAATGCAAAGCCACGCTTGCCAGTGCAATAGGACACTGGTATTGATGCCCTGTGTGGCCAAGTCAGAAGCAATTAAAATGGTTAGAGATAAGCAGGACTTCGCTGATAATTTCTTGGCCATCCTCCTTTTGTGCCTCTCTGGGAAATATTGGAGGAGCTCCTCCATCTCATCCCAGTGGGCACAGTCATACCTGGCAAGCAGGCCTTGAGTGTTAGCGATAAGCCAATGGTTGGCTTGAGCAGCAACCTGCTTTCCAGAGGCATCAGTTAGCTTGCTCTCCTTACCAGGAGCCGGAGCATCGCTAGATGCTTGCGAACTGGCTCTCTTCCGTGCACTAGACACCACAAAGGAATCTGCAGGAATCTGTCCTCTAATAACAACAAGGTCTGAAGGAGAGGCTTTGCATTTTGTCTCCACACGCGGCATGATGATACGTGCCCTGGCAGGATCCTTAAAAATATTATCTACATGTTTCATCATTCCCTTAAGCATGATAAGTAATTGTGTGGTTCTGTGGGATGTAGAGAGGGTTTGAAAGAGGAAATCATCCTCGATCAGCTCTTTGTCTAGGGGCACCCAATGATAAGTGACCGCCCTCCCAATGAGCTCCTGAAAGGAGATAGCATCATCTGGTGGGGAAGGTCTCACCGGAGAGACATCTGTGTCAGTGTAAGGGTCAACATCATAATGAGACTATGGGTCTCTGTCTTGTGGGAAATCACAGTATCATCCTCTGCTCCCTCAACATCATGAAAATGGTAGGGGGAGACTTGAGGTGAATTATCAAGGGTGTCACCCTGAGAATGAGGTGGTGAAGGGGAGGGTGGTGGTGTATTTGATGGTGGCGAAGAAGGCAAAGGAGGGTGTATGTTACCAGAGTTTCTATCCATCCTTTTGTATTTGGTAGAAGACATAGGTACGTTGATGCCCTCTTCAAAAGTAAGCTGCCTCTCAGAAGGTGTTTAGGTTTAAGATCTCTTTTTTTGATTTTTAAAGAAAATAAGAACAGTACAACTTCTCCCACCTACAACCACTGGCAGGTGGGGGGGTACAGGGGAAAAGAGGGAGGGGAAGACAGAAGGAATGGGAAGGGGAGGCACATTATTTGCAGTAAAACAGTTATGTCACTCAATGGGTATACTTAAGGTGTACATTGCAGGCAGGGAATCCCCTGTTGGGAGCATGTCAGCCTGATTACTGAGGAGTCCTGACAGGACTCGTCAGGCGGAGGATGCGCATGTATGATGGGCATGTTAGTCCCTAAATTCATCTGCATATACTGGATACAAGGACCCCAGATTTTATCAAAGAGGGGCCAGCAAGCCAGTCGCTGCTGTCAATTTTTCCATACCCATGAGGGCCAATAATTTGTGCAGCCAATCAGTATGAGTGGGAATGGTCTCCGAGCCCCATTGCGAAAGTAGTAGTTGTTTAGCAGCCCCCAAAGCCAAAGTGATAGCCCGACCCTTAGGTGTGCGAACTGGATATGTTTGAGGGTTGGGAAGGCCCAGTAGCACGTAGCTTGGGAACAGTGGTATGCGAGTGTCATGTGTCGTCTAGCACTTGGAGGCTGGAGTGCCAAAAAGTGGCGATTTTCGGGCAGTGCCACAATATG
The DNA here is from genome assembly GCF_031143425.1 of Pleurodeles waltl. Lineage (NCBI taxonomy): Eukaryota > Metazoa > Chordata > Amphibia > Caudata > Salamandridae > Pleurodeles > Pleurodeles waltl. The sequence continues at coordinate 983,860,768 of NC_090437.1, forward strand.
TGACTAAGTGTGCCTTCCTGTCCGCACCAACGCCACCTACGCCATCGCCATGCACCCTCCACTTGGCCCTCCGTGCAGGTGTATAATACATGTAATGGGCTATTTTCAGAAACATTTCTTTGGTATTCTTGGTGCGTGCTGTGACTCATGCCCAGTGAAGGACATCTTGCCACTCTCTGTCTGTAAATGTGCGCTCGCATTCCATTTCCCATCTGCGCCTCACTGGTGTTGTGGAGAGGGCGGCTGGTGTGAGCAGCAAGGCGTAAATGTCAGATGGTAGTCGCTTGTCCGTATCTCTCTTAGCAACCATTGTTCAAATCGTGTGAGGGGTCACTTGCGTGCGGGCATATCGCAGGGGAGGTTACCCAGTGGTGGACGGCCATGTATTGCCAGTATGTGGATGCCAGGAGACCGTACCCTGCTTGAAGAAGGTTGAAGTTCACGACTCCCTCCTCAAAGAGGTCGCCTATCCTCTTTCAGTTTGAGTCCTGCCAGGGTGTAAAGGCGGGGTCGCTAAGTGCGGGGGAAAGTCTGGATTACCGATGAGCAGTGTCTGTGGGGAGACTGGTGTGGATAGCCCTTTCGCAACCTGTACCTTACCCCATGAGCCCACTGTAGCCCTCAAGATAGGGAAGACATACAGCCCTGGTGATCGATGTTTCTTTGGCAGCCACGGTACCTTCCAGATGTGGATTCCTGCCACAGCCTGGTTGATAAAGCACCAGTATTTCTCCGTAAGGGGTTGGGTCCATTCAACCATGTACTGCAGCTGTGCAGCATAGTAGTAGCTCAACAGGTGTGGAACTCCCAACCCTCCTGAGGTCTGCAGGAAGTAGGCCTGGGCCTTTGACATTCTGGCCCTCTTACCACTTCACATGTACTCCCAGATAAGTGCTTGCAATTTGTCTAGTAGGCTAGGGGGTGGTTGTAACGGCATGGTCTGCATTAGGTAAAGTATTTTAGGCAGAAGTGTCATCTTGACAGCAGCTAGGCGGCCTAGCCAGGAGAGACCGTGTGCCTTCCATCTCGCTAAGTCTGAGCGAGCGGTGTTTAGTACCCTATTGTAGTTATGGTCTACTGTTGCCCCTAATGTGGGAAGTATCCACAGGCCCAAGTACGTAATCCCATGTGTGGTCCACGAGAAGGGGAGATTAGCCTCCAAGGGAGCCCTTTCAGCTTCAGGAATAGTGAGGTTCAATATGGGCGATTTAGTGACATTGGTTTTGATACCTAATGCCTTACTGGAGGCCGTCAGCTCCGCCATGACCCTAGGGAGAGAAGTCTGAGGCTGGGTCAGGTGGAGGAGCACATTGTCTGCGTAGAGGGCCAGTTTGTGTGATCTACCACCCATTGGCACGCCAAATATATCTGGGTGTTGCCGTATGTGCTCAGCAAAGGGCTCCATATATAAGGGAAACAATAGAGGCGAAGGGAGGCATCCTTGTTGAGTGCCCCTTGAGATAGGAAATTTCCGGGACAGTCCAACATTCACGACTACCATAGCTCTAGGTTTATCATAATTGCATCAGATCCACTCGTGGAACCTGGGGCCAAATCAGATTTGCCTTACAACCGCATGTAGATACTACCAGTGCACCCGGTCAAAGGCTTTCTTCGCATCAATAGAGAGGAGGAGGAGGAGGGGTGGAATATAAGAGTGGTGGCCCTTGTCCAGCAGGTGGCATAATCTCTTAGTGCTGTTGCTACAGGACCGCTCGGGGATGAACCCGGTTTGGCCCGGGTTTACCAGATCCTGCATGTAAGGGTTCAGTGTATGGGCTAAGATACCCGTAAAGATGTTAGCGTTCACATTTAATAATGTGATGGGTCGGTAGGAGGAGCATAGTTGCAGATCGTTCCCTGGTTTGGGAATAACTGTCACCATACCCAGTTGCATCGTAGGGGTGAGGGGGTGGGATGAACCCAGCGAGTTATACAACCGGGCCAGCACAGGGGCTAGCTGGGTTCCAAAAGACCTATAAAATTCTGCTCCAAAACCATCCGCACCTGGTGCTTTACCTGTTTGCAGATGGTGTATGGTTGTGAGGACTTCCGTGGGTGTGATTTCCCTTTCTAAGGTGGCGCGGTCTACAGGTGGGATCCAGGGCAGAGGAGCAGATGGCCCTCCATGCAGTTATGGTCGAGCTCCTCCGCACAGTATTAGTCCGAGTAAAACCGCCCAAACTGATGAAGGATCAGTTCTTCCTGACATGTCAGGATGCCATCAGGTAGCCTCTGTTCTGCCACCGGTCACTCCGTGGCCTGTGCATGAAGTTGGTAGGCCAGCAGGCGGCCCACCCTGTCTCCTCCAGCATAGAACTTTTGCCAAGTCCGGAGTATGGCATACTCCGCCTTATCCTCATCCAAGGCCCGTAATTGTTTCCGATGTGTGTTGAGCTGCCTCCTCACTGCTAGGGACCCAGCCCGACTATGTGACACCTCCAGGGCCCTTATATTGTCTTTGAGTTGTTGACGCTTATTACGGAGTGCGATATTTAGTCTTGCTGCTATCGCTATGAACTGACCTCTGATGACTGCTTTAAGGGCTTCCAATAGGGTTGTGATATTGGTTGTGGGGGTATAATTTATAGTTAGAAAGTGGCTTATGTTCCCTATTTCCGCCAAAATATCCTCATATGCTAAAAGTCTTGTGTTAAGATGCCAGTGTTGTCTACTTGGGGTGTGAGCGGGAAGAGCAAGGGACAGTGTGAGTGGGGAGTGATCGGAGATTGAGGCCACCCCAATTGCAGAACTGGTAGCCAGGTTGGTAACACGTGGGGTGGTGAGGAAAAGGTCTATACGGGCATATGTATGGTGGGCGGCTCAAAAAAAAGGAGTATGTTCTATCAGCTGGATGCTGCTGGTGCCAGATGTCAGTCAGTCAGTCCTGCCCCTTCAAGCCATTCCTGAAAACCCCTTGAGAAGGCTCCAGTCTGGCCATATTTCTCGATGGACTTTTCTAATAGGGGATCTGGGACTATATTAAAGTCTCTACCTACTACAGTGTCCTCGTCAGGTGTTGCCAGGATCTTCCCCAGTGCATCTTTTAGGAAGAATTCCTGGTGTTCATTCGTCCCGTAGATATTAGCTATTATCAGCCTGCACCCTCGTATGTCAATATGGAGGGAGAGAAGCCACCCAGGAATCTCAGCCTGCACGCGGATTACCTTCCCTGGAAAGTTTGTGTGCAGGAGAATAGCCACTCCCGCGGACCCGACGAGTGGAACTGTTGGTCAAACCAGCGTGACCTCAGACTTTTCCAGGCTTTGCAGAGTAAGTGAGTTTCCTGTAGTAGACATATATAATTCTTCATGTCCCTAAGCTACAGTTGAAGGCCTGTCTCTTCACTGGGGCATTAAGGCCCCTTAAGTTAAGACTAAGTAGGGTTATCATTGGGGAGGTGAATGAGTGTCGCTATACTGTATGCCATATGACCAATTCATTATGGGAGCGTCCCGATGTGTGAGCCCATGAATGATGAGGAGGAAAGGTGTCGCCCCATCTGGGCCAATGTGGGAAGGTAGTGAAAAAGGACAATCAACATGGGGTGAACTTTTAAAAGCGTTTCCCGCTGGCCCGTGTCGAGAGTCTGAGCTCCGCCATCCGGTGTCTCAGTCTACTGTACTTTGCCTTTACCAGATTGCAGAATGGCCACTCAAGTTCCCCAACAAGCAGCATCTTGTAGACCGGGGGTTGGGGGAGTCCCATACGGTGAGCCGGTTCATATCATTGGTCATAGTCCACTTCTGATACGCTATCACGGCTGCATAGGCTTCTGAGCAGTGCCCCCCTCTCCTTTTGGCTCTCGACTGTTGTAGGTTTATGACATTTATTTTGTGTGTCTTCGAGCGTCCACTGTCAGCTTGTGGCGACTGTAACTGTAATGCCATCTGCTGGGTTTGTTCTCAGAGGTGCGGCAGCTTCCCATCTAAGCCCTGCGCCTCTTTCAGTGTACAGATGCTGCAGGGTTTCATTCTGCCAGCTAAAGTGAAGGTTAAAGGGGTGGCCCCACTTATATCTAATACCTTTCTCTCAGAGGATGTCCGTCACAGGCTGAAGCGTTTTACGGCACTGCAACGTCAGCATCGGTAAGTCCTGAAACATGCCAATACGGTGGCCCTCAAACTCAAACGATGTTTTGTCATGGACTGCTGCCATTATGGCCTCTTGTTGTTTATTGTAATGCAGACAGGTTAGTTTGTCCTGGGTCTGACCCGGAGAGCAAGCAGGACGGCCAGCTCTTTGTGTTCTGTCGAGCACAATGTTCTGATCTTTCCATGTCAGGGACACGTGGTGAAAGTCGCACCACAAAATCCTTCAGGGCCCCCGTCACCGCCAGTGCTGGTACTCCTTTTACACAAATGTTAGATGGACACAATCTGTTCCCTAAGTCATCCAGTTGATACTGCAGTTCTTGCCCTGTAGGCTGAGGAGTTCTCTCCTGTGGCAGTCCAGTTCCTCTTTGCGTGCGATGTGTGTCTGTTCCAGCATGTCCATGTGTCAACTACCTCTCTCTTAAGGTCCTTAACATCTGCTGCTATTTCCTGCTTCAGTGTGGCAAAATCTTCACGTAGAGACCCAAAAAGCTGTTCCATGAACGCTTTCATCAGGGCGCCTCCCTGCTCTGCCGTCTCTCCTCCCTCCGTCGCCGGGACCCCAGACCGAGTTGCTTTTTTGGCAAGGGTTTTATTAAAGAAGTCTTTAAGGGGGCTCAACTTGTTGTGTCTCTGGGATGCTATCCCTGTTAATCTGTGGAATGTTATAGGTCCTATCCGTACCCCAGTCCTCCGGTTGTGGACTTAGCCCGCTCGCTGCCCCAGGAGTCTCGATCGCACTGGTGTCTTCAATGGCTATATTATTCCACAGATGAGCGGGGGACCAATGGCCTAAGCAGTGTCCAGGGCAAAGTATTCCAACAGACAGACAGGGGGCGGGCCCCAGCAAGCGAGGCAGCCGCGACGGTGAAGCCGCTGCCACCGCACAAGCACAGGGCCCACACTAGCTCCAATTGATCCTTGTTCAGTTCCACCCAGGGCCCGCTCATAAAATGCCAGCTTCCTCTAGACTGTGCTCGCCAAACACTCAGCCTACAAGACTCCGGTGTTTGCTTGCTAATTGGGCCGCACTTGGCGTTGCGGGCCCGGACCAGCTTCACTATGCGTTACTGCGGCGGGCGGTCACACCTCCAGCAGAAGTCTCTGCACAGACCTTCTCCTTGGCCCTGGCCGGGGCTCCTCACCTGTGTCCCCCTGCTCTGGCTCCTGGCCCGCGTTGTCCAAATGCTCACACAGCCCACGCCGGCAGCCACACAGGGCCCCTGTTCCAGGAACGTCTGTCCTCTCTTGCCCGCACGCGCCCTGCGCGGCTCTCCTGGTCCGCAGGCCTCCTGGGCCTGCTTGATGGGCAGGGCTGGCTGGGGCGTTACACACACCCATCGGCTGAAGACTGCACATTCACTGCGTAGACATCCTCAACCCCGCTTCTCCGCTAGGCGTCTCCTCAGCGGGGGTTCTTCGTCCACGCTCCCCTACGCTATCCACCCGGTCCGCAGCATCTGCTCCAGTCAGCCCGGGCTCCCTCACTCTCCGTTCTGGCATCTGCCCAGGCCCGCAGCCCAACGGGGCCCATCCACCGGACCGCCACATCCACTGCGCGGCAGCGTCAAGCCTCCCTGCACGGCGGCCCAACAATGAACGAGCGCAGGTCTCACCTTTCCCTCCTCGGGTCTCAACCCACTAGGCTGCAATCTACTTGCTGCATCACTTGCGGCCCGTCAGGCCTACTCCACGGCCCTTCAGCAGGGCTGCGGGCAACCTGGAGCGCGTCTCCCTGACCCAAGCTGAACCTTGGGGCTTCCAGGAGACACAGGGGGAGCCCGATCCAGTCTTTCCCACAGACCGATGGCAGAGCTCCGAAGGAACGCTCCCACTCGGCGGCCATTTTAACCATGCCCCTCTTAGAAGGTATTTAAAGGACAGATTTAACCAGAACACGTCCAAGTCTGTGGTTGGATTTGAAGTAGCATTTGTTCAGTATCCAGTTGCTGCTTCATTTTGTGGCGGATAGGCTTAATTGAAGTATTGACTTTAAATTTTCTCGGTGCCGAAGCGCTCTTCTGTTTCAATCCCAAAACTGTCCTTACCAAGGCAGGAAGTGGCCTTTTTGGCACCTGGATCATCAAAGCTGAGTAGAAGGCTTACATTTTCAGAGCCGAAGCTGGTGGTGTTCGGCTCCATACTGAGATGATATGCTTAGGCTTACTTTTCGGAGCTGAGCTTGGTGGTGGCTTCCGAATAAATCTTTTGGTGCCAACCGTGGCCAGACTGCAGTGGCAGTCCAGTAGCCTTTGCTTCAGTGCAAGTGGTTGCCTTTATGGCTGTTGCAGGGGAGCCAGTACTCACATTTTCTTGAGCTAGAGCAAGGTCTTGCACTTCAAGGACTGAGTCCACGTCAGACTATGAATCATCAACTGAAAAGGCCTCCTCCTCGGCAGCAGAGACGTCTTGTAGTTCCTGTTCTGGCTCAGCCATGATGTCTTGTAGCCTGCAGATGTCTGGGGTCTCTTCAATCTTCAGTTGCTGCACCTCACCACGACAGGCCCTTCGATCTCTCAGGGTCTTTTTAGATCAATAGGATTTACAAGCCTTGCAGTCCTCCTCCTTGTGGTCTGGAAACAAACAGAGGTTGCAGACCTGGTGCTGGTCAGACTTCACGCGGCATTCAGGGCAGGAACAGGCAGTAGACCATTCCATTAGAATTTCATTCTCCTCTGTCGGAATGTGTTGTTCTGACAGGTAGTTTCATCAGGTCTTGTAACGCAAAGGATAGGTTATACATCTTTGTAGGAAGCTGGCTCTGTACATATTATATCAAAATGAGATAAAGACCCTCATTACAACCCTGGCGGTAAATGCCACTTACCGGCGTGCAGAAGACCGCCAACATACCGCTGCGGCCGCGGAATTCCGCTACAGCTATTACGACCCACAGCTCGGAATCCGCCATAATACAGACACCCACACAAGTCTGCCACACCAAAGGTCAGTGATAAATTGGCAAAAACAAAACAGACACCGTCACGCCAACAGGAATACACCCACACTATCACGACCCACGAATCCACGCAGCGGTCTTTCGACCGCGGTATTCCACTGGCGGTACACACCGCCGCGCTCAAAATACACACACATTTACAAAACACAGCCACATTGGACAATTCTAAATACACGCACCTGATATACATACACACACCACACCCAATCCAATATAAAACACCCAACCACAAACCCTTACTACCAGAATTCTGATACCACACCCGAAAGACACCACCATCAACAACACCAGCATCCACAGACACAACACCATCACTTACACAACATCCACGCACCTCAAACAACACACAGCACATCCCTTCAAACATCACAATACACACCACCTCACACATCACCCATACCACATCATGGCACCTCAACGACACCCCAGGTTCACTGAGGAGGAGATCAGTGTCATGGTGGAGGAAATCGTCCGGATAGAGCCACAGATATTCGGATCACAGGTTCAGTACACCTCCATTCCAAGGACGATGGAGCTATGGCGCAGAATCGTCGACAAGGTCAACGCAGTGGGACAGCATCCAAGAACTAGGGATGATATCAGGAAGAGGTGGAACGACCTACGGGGGAAGGTGCGTTCTGTGGTCTCCAGACACCAGATTGCTGTACAGAGGACTGGCGGTAGACCCCCCCACCTCCTTCCCCACAACTAACAACATGGGAGGAGCAGGTCTTGGCATTACTGCATCCTGAGGGCCTCGCAGGAGTAGCAGGAAGACTCGACTCTGGTAAGTCAAAGCTTTACTATTATATCCCCCACCCTACCTGCATGCCATCACATACTCCCACCCTCATCCCTATCACTCCAACATCTCACATATGCCCCACTATCACAACCCACCCATCCCAACACCAATCCCTGCATGCAACACCAATGCAACCAAAATATCACACAAGGACCAAGACAAGAATGCAAGCACTGGAGTACAGGGTCACTCACCCATTGCACACGACAGCACACAAAGATGCAATAATCATGCCTTTACACCCCTGCAGGACCCCAACCCAACGTCACCGGACAGGAGGTACCAGACATATCCAGTCCCCCCCCCCAGAAGATACCCACAGTGATGACAGCAGCTCTGCACAACTGGATCAAGATGACCAGCCCAGCCCATCCCATCAGGGACCTCGGGACAGTTGGTTCCCCTGACACTGGCACAAGCCACCACAGAGCCTCCCCCCTCAGGAAACATCAGCACAGCACCCACCCAGCGGGCCGATCCCTCTGTCCCCAGGACACGTCAATCAGCAGTGTGTCCACCACTACAGGGAACCCAGGCAAACCCACTAACCCGAGACAATCAGGGACCTGGGGGCAGTGGCAGTGGGCACAAGGTTCAGGGGACAGAGGCTCAGGGAAACTGGGAGGACTGCTGTGCGACAGGGGGGGACAGGCCCAGGGAACCCACTCTCCACGAGGCCCTCTCCAACATCATGGGAGCTTACCATCGTTCCCAGGAGACTATGGCAACAGTACTGGTCAAGCTTCAGGAGACCAAGCGGCTGCAGGAGGAACACTACCTTCTGATCAGGGAGGACCTGAAGTCCATTAACAACACCCTGGCCACCAGTGTAGGGGTGCTACAAGACCTTGTCAACACCAGGAGGGACACTGTGGCACAACAAGGTGCCCCTGATACTAGCCTGGACGATGAACAGCCCTCCACCTCTGCCGGCGCTAGTGGACAGGAGGCACGCCACAGGAACACGACACCAGCACCCCACCCCCTGCAGATGGAGAACCACCCCGCAAACGGTCCCTGAGATCCAGGAACAAGACAGAGAACACTGCCAAGACCCCTGCCAGGAAATTAGACCCCCCTGAATGTCATCCTTCTATCCCACTTTGTCACCCTGTCCTTCCTTCAACTGCCATTGCCCCACTTTCTATGCCCCTTTGGACAATGCACCTGTGAAACAAATATACTGGACTCTGCCATGGACGTTCCTTCACCATCCCTCCCTGCCCATTTTACAACCCCCTCCACTTATTTGAACAGAAATAAACACACTTTAATAACAAAACAATCTGGAGTCAGTCTGTGCTTTCACAAACGTGTAATTGCAAGAACCATGGAATATAGCAATGTCAATTTAATTGTTCATATACCGATGTAACACAGCTGTAGGGCTGGAGGAAATATAGCAGAGGGCACAAAATGGGACCCACCTCTGGGAAATGGAAAGCCAGAGTGACAAGTAAGGGTCCATACACTGAGTGTAAATGACAGACTTATGCTAGCTCCAACAATAGTATGAGATGTGGGAGGCAGTGACATCTTCTAACTGTGACTCACTGGAAGTATTGCATGATTATGTTGTTTCTGTTGTCGATATCCTCTTCTTCAGCCTCCTCTTCTTCACTGTCCACAGGTTCCACAGCTGCCACAAGACCACCAGCTGGACCATGCTTCTGCAGAAAAGGCACCTGCCGTTGCAAAGCCAGGTTGTGCAGCATACAGCAGACCAAGATGATCTGGCACACCTTCTTTGGTGAGTAGTAGAGAGAACCACCTGTCATATGGAGGCACCGGAACCTGGCCTTCAGGAGGCCGAAGGTGTGTTCAATCACTCTCCTAGTTTGCCCATGTGCCTCATTGTAGCGTTCCTCTGCCCTTGTCCTGGGATTTCTCACTGGGGTCAGTAGCCATGACAGGTTGGGGTAACCAGAGTCACCTCCAAATATCGAGGGACAACTGTTAGACACACACTAACCCGTAGGAACAACCCCATATCCAGAAAACTATTCACACTCTATAGGGCCCTTATCCGCACCTATTAGCCACAAACTGTGCCTCTGGAGTTTCCCCATCACATAAGGTATGCTGCTATTCCTCAGAATGTAAGCGTCATGCACTGAGCCAGGAAATTTGGCATTCACATGGGAGATGTACTGGTCGGATGCCGCCATATCATCACCTGCCCCAGCAGATGTGCCTTATGGAGGAGCACAGCGAGCAGAGAGTCAGCCAACACTGAGGTATCACAAATGTCATTTGCACACATTTATTAATCCGCAATGTGCCTGTTACTGTGTGTATTCAAGGCCTACATTGGTGTGACGCAGTTAGATCAATGCCATGTGGCCCCCTGAAATGGCGGCTGCCTGATCTGTAAGGTGGGACAAGGGGATATGAGGTAACTGCGCTGGCGTTGTACACCATTGCGGTAGGCGATCGAAGACCGCGGCGCAATCCTGCATTGGTTAACATTGGACTCTATGGGTCCGAGGAGCTAATGACTATGTACGCCGGCGGTGATGGTACGCACCGCCGCGGACGTGACCGTTATTTTCTGTCTGTTCACTCACTTGATACCTGACCTTCAACAGGAGAGGACCTACACTGCAAGTGCTGCTGTGACCTCAGTCTGGAAGCGACGATGGCTTATGTGTCTGGGGAAAGGGCCCCTGCCTTCACTTCGGAGGAGTTGGAGAAACTAGTGGATGGGGTCCTTCCCCAGTACACACAACTGTACGGTCCTCCAGACAAACAGGTGAGTACACTGTGAGCATGCTGCATGGGCAATGCCTGTTTGGAGTGGTGAGGATAGAAGGTAAATGGTGGCCGGGGGGGGGGGGGGGGACTGAGGCCTGCATGTGCGGACACTGAGTGTATGCGTCAGGGCAAGGGTGGGAACGTGGGCCAATGAGTATGACGGTCCAGACCGGTAAAGATTTTCTATTTCCCCTGTACTATTCCTCTAGGTCAGCGCCCACATGAAGAAGGCTATTTGGCGTCTCATCGCCAAGGACGTCCGGACCCTGGGGGTCCACCACAGACGGAGCACCCACTGCCGGAAAAGATGGGAGGACCTTCGCTGCTGGAGCAAGACTGCGGGGGAGGCCCAGCTGGGGATGGCCTCCCAACGTGGGAGGGGTGCCCGTAGCACCATAACCCCCCTGATGTTCCAGATCCTGGCGGTGGCGTATGCGGAGTTGGATGGGTACTTGAGGGCATCACAGCAGCCACATGGGGGTGAGTGCACTATCATTCAGCTGACACTGCGCGCATTACGAGGTGTCTGGGTGGGGGAGGTGGGGAGTGGGTTCCCCTAGGCCAGGGCGAGCTTGGTAGGCAAGGTTCCTTGTGAGGCAGGCTCAGTGGCACCCCAACCCCACTAGTGGTTAGTGCCATCTACACCTAGTCAGGCTTCTGTGACTTCCATGTGTGCAGCAATCGGGCTTAGGCCTTGTACCCCATGGGGGGGGATGATTAATCTAGGAACTATAAGTGCATGGCGTAGTGCAGAGGGCTGCTGTGTCTGTAGTGTTCGCCAACGGTAGTGGTGTTGCATGCACTGAACTTGTCTTTCTTCTGTCTCCCCCCCCCCCCCTTTTTGTGGTCTCCCTGTTCTTGTGCGCAATAGCATCATCAGGCGGAGGAGCATTGGCACCGGAGCAGGAGGGAGCTGCATCCCACTTGGCCCTGGAGGGCGAAACCACCACCAGTGGGACGGAGACAGGGACAGGAGCAGACAGCAGTGACAGCGACTCCTCCTCTGATGGGAGCTCCCTTTTGGTGGCACCCCTCTGTGCCCTCCGCATCAACAGGTACAGCTGCGACATCCTCAGCCAGTGGCACCACCGCAGACATGGCTACCATCCCCACTGGTCAGTCGTCCGAGGCTGGTGGTGAGTTCCAGGACCCTGGGCAGCTTCCATGAAGCATCACTCTCATCACAGTTGTCACCTGCATATGGAATGCGAAGCCGCAGCAGTGTGGGGTATTTCGCTGCCTCCGTGGCTTATCATGCTACCTGTACCTCGGCAATCTGGTGGCACACACACCCAGGTGAGGGACTTATACTGGCCACACTGCATGTGGAGCACTCTGTGCACCAGGCCCCCTCCAGAACCAGTGGAGAAAGGCATCCACTACCTCAGTCCTTGGCAGGATGAAGCACTCTGGGCACCAAGCCTCCTCCAGGACCAGTGGAGCAAGGCATCCACTACCTCAGTCCTTGGCAGGATGAAGCCCTCTGGGCACAAAGCCCCCTCCAGAACCAGTGGAGAGCTATATCCACTACCTCAGTCCTTGGCAGGATGAAGCACTCTGGGCACAAAGCCCCCTCCAGAACCAGTGGAGAGATACATCCACTACCTCAGTCCTTTGCAAGATGAAGCACTCTGGGCACAAAACCCCCTCCAGAACCAGTGGAGACTGTTATCCACTTTAGAGACTGTGGCTTTGCATTCCCCAGGATACATCAATGGGCAAACCACCCACTGAAAAGACGAGAGACTGTGGCTTTGCACTTACCATGATAAAGCAGTGGGCAAACCACCCATTTGAGATACTTGAGAGACTGTGGCTTTGCACTCCCAAGGATAAGGCAGTGGGCAAAACACCCACTGGAGAGACTTGAGAGATTGTGGCTTTGCACTCCCCAGGATACATCAATAGGCAAACCACCCACTGAAAAGACTTGAGAGTCTGTGGCTTTGCACTCCCCAGGATAAAGCAGTGGGCAAACCACCCACTTGAGAGACTGTGGCTTTGCACTCCCCAGGATAAAGCAGTGGGCAAACCACCCACTGGAGAGACTTGAGAGACTGGCTTAGCACTCCCTAGGATACATCAATGGGCAAACCACCCACTGAAAAGACTTGAGAGAATGTGGCTTTGCACTCCCCAGGATAAAGCAGTGGGCAAACCACCCACTTGAGACTTGAGAGACTGTGGCTTTTCATTCCCCAGGATAAAGCAGTGGCGAAACCACCCACTGGAGAGACTTGAGAGACTGGCTTTGCACTACCCAGGATACATCAATGGGCAAACAACCCACTGAAAAGACTTGAGAGACCGTGGCTTTGCACTCCCCAGGATACATCAATGGGCAGGGAGCCCCCTCGTGGTGCAGTGGCGTCGTGCGTTCATCAGACTGAGGTGCAATCTGCAATTCGAGCTCCATGGCGTCCTGGTTCCTCGTGGGGTGTGGAGAGGTGAGTGTTTTCCCTTCTGTGTACTTTTTTCCGCCGTGTTTTTATTCATGTTGGTTCCGCCCCGGAAAAGGTGGCGGATAGCCATGTTGTGATAGGCGGGAGACAATGTAACGCCCACCCTGTTTGTTTGTACCGCTGTTGCGGTCGGAGTGTTAAAGTGGCTGTCTATGTTGGCGGTTTCCGCCATGGTCGTAATCCCATTTTTTTTCCGCCGGCCTGTTGGCGGTATTACCGCCGCTTTAACACAGACTGCCAGGGTTGTAATGAGGGTCATAGTGTGCACAGAGTCCAGGGGTTCCCCAAGAGGCTTGACAGAGGCAATAATAGATAATACTAATGCTCTATTTGTGGTATGGGTGAGCAGTAAGGCTTATCAGACGGTAGTGTTAAGCATTTGTTGTACACACACAAGCAATAAGTGAAAACACACACCCAATTACTTAATTCGAGGCCAATAGGTTTTTATATAGAAAAATATTCTTTTGTTAATTTATTTTTAGAACCACAAGATTCATTTAGCAGGTAAGTACATCAAATGAAAGGTATGTTGCATAGTAATAATTAGGACTTTGAATAGATTCAATATTGTACACAGTTTTCTTTAAAATGGCAAAAAGCTATTTTAAAAGTGGACACTGCAATTTTCAACAGTTCCTGGTGGAGGTACGTAAAGTACAGTTTCTAAGGTAAGTTCCACATTACATGTTCAGTCTCTGGAGCATATGTAGCCCGCCGGGGCATAGTTAGCCCGCCGTTGGGGGTTCAAGGCAACCCCAAACACCCAGCACCAGAAACACAGGGCCGGGCAGGTGTTGAGGTCAAGCAGGAGCCAAAATAACGTGGGCGCCTATGGAGACAAGGGGTACTCTGGTTTCAGTCTGCTTGCAGGTAAGTACCCATGTTGTCGGAGGGCGGACCAGGAGGGTTTGGAGGAGTACTGGAGGGGGCCCAAGCAGACAGAAATTACCCTCAGCGGCACGGGGGCAGCAGCGGGCAGTGTGCAAACAGGGCACCGGGTTCTCAATAGAACTCCAAGGAGGGAACCCGGGGGTCACTTAGGAGCTGCAGGCAGGGAACAGGGGGGCCTATCGGGCAAGCCACCGAATGGGGGAGGGTCGCTTGCTGGTAGATGCTGCACCGGTGGTTAGTTGTTCTCGGGCCTGGGGGCTGCAGGTGCAGTGCTTCTCCAGGCGACTTATATCGTCGACCCAGGCAGTCGTGGTCAGGGGGGCCTCAGGATTCCCTCTGCAGACGTCGTAGTGGGGGTGCAGAGAGGTCAGCCCAGGGTGGACATGTCGGAGTCGCCTGGGGTCCTATCTGGATAGTTGGTTTCTCTGGACATGGGCCAGGGGCATTGGGTGCAGAATAGTTGTATTCACGCTTCTGGAGTGAGGTGAGAGTCCCTTTAAAGTTGGTTTCTTGGTTTTCTTTTTGGACAGGTCCGCTATCCACAGGAGTTTCTTGGTTCTCGGTGATGCAGACAGTCCCCTGGAGGCTTTTCAGGGGTTGTTGATCCTGCAGAACGCGTTACTTCTTTTCTTGCAGCTTTTTAAAGCAGGAGATGGGCCGGTAGGGCTGAGGAAGAGTCAGCTGGTGTCTCCTCCTCTTCTCTGAGGGGGTTTCAGATCAGCAGTCCTTCTTTCTTGAGGTCATAAGGAATCTGAAGAGCTGGGTTTAGAGTCGTCTCTAAATAATAAAATTAGGGGTGTGTTAGAGTCAGAGGGCAGTAGCCAATGGCTACTGTCCCTGAGGGTGGCTACACCCTCCTTGTGCCACTCCTTCTGGAAAGGGGGGCACATCGCTATTGGTCCTAATCCTCCAAAGCGAGATGGAGGATTTCTCAAGAAGGGGGTCACTTCAGCTCTGGACACCTTAGGGGTGGTCCTGGCTGAGGGGGGTGACTCCTCGTTTTTCTCATTATCCCTCCGGACTTGCCACCAAAAGTGGGGGCTCCTCCGGGGGGCGGGTATCTCCACTAGCCCAGAGGCACTGTAACACCAGGCTTGAGCCTTTGAGGCTCACCGCCAGGTGTAACAGTTCCGGCAGGGGGAGGTGTGAAGTACCTCCACCCAGGACAGGCTTTGTTTCTGACCACAGAGTGCACAAAGGCACTCACCCCATGTGGTCAGAAACTCATCTGGAAGTGGCAGTCCGGCACGGACCGGTCAGCCTTGCGCTAGCAGTTGGGTTAACATACAGGGGCATCTCTAAGATGCCATCTCTGTGCATTTTGTCAATGAATTCCACACTGGCATCAGCGTGGGTTTATTGTGCTGTGAAGTTTGATACCAAACTTCCCAGTATTCAGTAAAGCCATTATGGGGCTGTGGAGTTCGTAAGGACAGACTCCCAGACCATGTACTCAGTATGGCTACCCTGTACTTAAAATGTCTAAGAATTGACTTTGACACTGTAGGGGCATAGTGCTCATGCAGCTATGCCCTCACCTGTGGTATAGTGCACCCTGCCTTAGGGCTGTAAGGCCTGCTAGAGGGTGACTTACCTATTCCACAGGCACTGAGAGGTGGGCATGGCACTCCGAGGGGAGTGCCATGTTGACTTTGTCTTTTCTTCCCACTAGCACACACAAGCTGCAAGGCAGTGTGCATGTACTGAGTGAGGGGTCCCTGGGGGAGGCATAATACATGCTGCAGCCCTTAGGGACCTTTCCTGGCCACAGGGCCCTTGGTGCTAGGGGTACCTTTTACAAAGGACTCAACTGTGTGCCAGGGCTGTGCCAATTGTGGAAACAAAGGTACAGTTTTAGGGAAAGAATACTGGTGCAGGGTCCCAGCGCACTTCCAATGAAAGCTGGCATCAACACTTGGCAAAAAGTGGGGGGTGATCATGCCAACAGTGGCATTTTCCTACAATGTTCGAAAGATAGACAGTATGCGAGGTATCCCTAACAGAACAGTCCGAAAATGATCTCGAACCAGAGCGAAGCTAAAACATGACCGGACCAGGCGGCGGAAGAAAACAATCTAACAATGGAGTTGATACCCATGTGCATTACCAGCAAGAGGAGGAGTCATTATACCTCGGGACTAGAAGACTTTGAGGAAAAGCAACTTGCAACCTGCAACCTTCCGGACCCGACACTAAATGGCAGAAGTATGCAGTACATGTGTATCTACAGCCACATGCCATCAAACACTTGTTACCTGACACTGATAAAAGACCAAAAGGAAAATGTTTACTGTCCCCAAGTAACCTACTCAATCTACTCAAGAGGCAGAAGTAAAGGTAGCTGTAACATCCATCATCAGTAGTTAACTTATTGTAGAAGCAACTGCTACTGAGGTGGGGAATGGAGGCAGTCTCAGAAGAGTTCCCCTGGCCCTGGCTTCAGCAATAATGATCGGAAGGAGCGTAAGAATTAAACCAAGCCTGAAACTGTGATCACTGGAACAGACTGACAACCTCAGCTATGTAATCTTTCCAAAAACCTTCAGTCATTGTGTTACTGTGAACGGTACCAGTATCAGATATCTAGTGCCTGGAAATCAAACTGGCATCAATTGCTTCCCTCTGTCGCACACTCTACCAAGAAAACTGCTGACCCACTACTGCTCAGTTCCAATGCAAGGCACACAGTGATGAGGTGTTTTTTTTCTTCTTTTTTAACTGAGACAGGTGATGTAGGCCTTGAGCTTTTCAGCCACAGAATTCTGTTTCCTGCAAAAACACAGCTTTAACCTAGGCGGGAGTGAGAAAACCACTGAGGTGGCTCTGGGTAAAGGAGGAAAGTTTAAAAAGCAATAACCTGTAACTCTGTAACACAGGGTGAGGGTACCCAAGCAAGCCAGCTGTAGTTATGTTGAGCATTCCCAAGAAGGACTTATCTTCCACCCACCACTGTTTCTTGTAAACTCAAAAGCAGAGCTCCTCCACACTGGTAAGTGACTCCGTTCCAACTCCGCAAAATCTAAGCACATGCAACTAATGCAACATCTGAGCAGATAAGACAGCATATGGATGGATTGCAGCAGTTGTAGACAATACTGTAGTCCCTCTCACAGCAGTGTCTCCTGAGGCCGCTTTCCACAGACATTCTTGATGAGCACCAGTCTTGACTCCAAAGCTATACTTACTATCTCCCACCTTGTCGGTAAAATTATCATAGAAGCTCTTGATAAACAGAACTATCAGCTGCGGTATGCCACAGTCTTTTACTGTATACAAGAGGTTGTATCAGTGGATACTGTCAAAGGCTTTATCAAATCAACAAAGTAGATGTATTATTTGTCTCTGCTACTTCACACATTGCTCTATGATGCTGCGTACAGTAAGAATCTCATCAAAAAACCCAGAACATACTGTATAATGATCTTCATCAGAATGTTACTCATGAATGACAGAAGGGTGATTTCACGCCAGCTGTTACAGCTGGTTAATGCTCCTTGCTTTAGAATCTTGAAGATGATGCCCTGGTACCAGTTATGTGGTACTTTCTTTCCCTCCCAAATCAATGTAAACAGTGGTTGGAGGATGTGGCTGATGTTTCTGGGTCTGCCTTGAGAATTTCTGCACAGGGCTACATTCGCTGTGGGGCCATTTTGTAATAACAGTTAGGGCAGGTCACACCTTCTCAAGCTCATAAAGTGAGTCTGTGCATTTTGAAGTCCTCGAAACTAAGAATTTTCTCTTCGTAACTCCACTTTATGGAATTTTCTGCATGTTACAAAGACAACATTGAAATGCTACATGGAAAACAATTTGTAACATGATTTTTCCCCTGCTTAACCTAACTATTGGTTCATCCTGCTCCTAAGTACTCTCTTCTACTGTTTGCCAGTAAATGCTGAGGGGACACTTGAAGAATAAGTCCTGTAAATAAATATCTTCATATTAACAGAAGGGCTTTTGTGAGATCCTCAGTGCCAACATGAATAAGTCTGAATTTATTTAATCACACTAGAATGGTCAATGGTTTAGAAAGTAGACAGGTTTAAGGTGCTCACAACTATAGTCTTTCAATGCTTATTTAACTTTTGGGCCTGACACCCAAGGTTCGCACTATTCATGAGCACAAGACATTCAGTGTAAAAGGATTTCCTGGTCTCTCCCTGACCACTACCTTTCTATGGTCAGTCTGATGGGTAGGTAACAATGTGGAGTTGTGACAGACACCAATAATAGATGTAGGACTGTAAAAGATAAGGTGGGGACTTTTGGTACGAGAGTGAATGGGAGTTATCTTATCATGCTCTCAATTTGTTAAACAATACAAATAACTTTTATGAAAAGGACAAGGGATTTATTATACAAGGTCTGTTTCAGTTGAACAAACTGAATAGGAGGAATATGTTCATAACAGCAATTATGTAACCGATATACAAATTCAGGAGTATGAGGAAATGCAGGGGTGTATTCTTGTTAATTGGATGGAGCCAGGCATGGGTGACCTATGGGACAGGGGATTAAGGAGTTTATTCCTTGTTTGGTAGGCATACCACATGGCCATATGAACCAAGTGTGGTAACACATGCTTTTTTCCAAAATGATCCTATTTGTTTCCTCCCAATAAATTTGATGCATAGCTACAACATCCCATAAGCAAGAAAAAGTTAATTTCACTGGAATTAACCATCATTTAAGTGCAGATTTACAAGGCATATCCTAAACTAGAATAATGTCCTAGTTATTTTAAAACTCATGTACCCAAAGTACAAGTGGAATATAGACGAGTTCACATAAAAATGGGGACGGCTGAGAATTGACTTGCCACATAAATTCTTACTTATACCCTAGGCTCATTATAGGCTGTGACAGAAATAAAACACTCTGCATTATAGCAGAACCCATATGTGTGTGTCCATGATCAGGAATTGGTTACAGTGGTAAAGGACTCCACATAATGTGACGTAAAGCTATGGAATGATGACAGTCGGATGAAATTAATAAGTTACTTACCTTCTGCAATACACCCTCCGGGGAACACACTATGTACTCACAGATTCCTCACCTTATGGATTTCCCCAGGAGCCATACTGGACCCGGAAACTCAAAAAGCAATGCTCCTGCATGTCGTTAGGTGACTCCACTCCGTCTATCCACGCCACTCCGTAAGTGACAAATGGGGTCACATATACGCACTACCCATGTGCGTCGTCAGTTTCTTCGTAGGCTTGCCTGCGACATCAGACACAGAGCCCAGAAGCTGAATGGATAGATTGGTGTGCAGATTCCTATGTTGGGACCTTTCCAGACCATTCCACAGAACGGGGAGGCAGAGAGGGATTAGCAGCTAGATAAAGTATCCACCAGAAAAAGTGAAAGTATGTAATTTGTTCTCCTGATGAATACTTCAATTTGCAAATTCCTTCCCAAAGCAGTACCTCTCCACGCGTAGATCGAGAAGGAATAGCAGAGCACAGCCCTGTTGGAAAATTTGAAGAATCCACCTGTCGAATGCGATGCTCTGCCACCTCTGATGGTTGAGGCTGACCCTGCCTCTCACTGGATGGCTGTGTCCCACTAAGGGCAAAAAAGGTTTTCTAGTTGTTGCTGGAGAGGCAGGAGATTGAGACGTACGCTTACACTGATGGCCTGGTTGTTACTTGTTGGGCCCACTGCCCTGGCCTCAAAAGGGCTGGAAGACCTTTTGTGCAGACAGCAGGGCCTAATGCTGTCAATACAGCAGGCCCCTGGCATGTCCTCAAAAAGGAAGAAACTGTTGGGGTATTGCCGGACTGGTGCTGTAACAGCATAAACGGTTTGGGCTAATGAAGTCCCCAGATATTTTGTGAATGCTGTTAAGATCTTATCAACTATGTCCCACAGTGAATGGTTGAAACATCATAGAAGGCAGCAGGTGATGACTGACCTGAAAGCAAGAGTAGCCTATGAGATCATTCTATTTCCAAACGTCTCTACAGTTTGGACTAGTAGGAGGTGGAGTTGTATAGGCTTTAAGATTCACTCGGTCTGCACCGCCATACTCTTTGGATTTGGATGCTGGGCTAAAAAACATTCAGGGTTGCCTGGCCCTCGTCTATGGTGCCTGTTACCTAGCAATTGAACGGAGGGCCAAAACGCGACATTGCTCATGTGCCCAAGAACATATCAGTGAGGGCATCATTGAAGGGTAGAAGAGGTACGGGTAAGCACTTGCCCAAGCTGAAGGACCTCAGTAAGAACATTTGTTTTTACCTCCACAATGACTTCAGCAGCGCTGCTAGTCCGGAGGGCTAGGAGGAACAACCCAGTATCAGGCAATGTATCCATTCCACTAGCATCTTGTAGATCAAAGTACCAGTCATCCTTATTTTGGGGGGGAGGGAGGAACATTTCCCCCATCACCTTCACTGTCATCTCCATATGACTGACAGTCCGTGTGAGCCAAAAGGCTGGTGCAGTGTCTGGGTGACATGTTCCCTTGACACTGAAAGAATTTAGAATGAAATATTTTTTCTAGAATGAAGAAAAAGAGGAGTGGAGCTCGGGATCCACGTCTGAAGGTGCGGAAAGAAAAATAAAAAAAAAGGAACAGACGTCAGTGCATAGGGCGACTTCCAGACATGTAGAGTCCCCTTGGCACAAGACCCATCATCGCACACCATCTGGTTGCTGTTGTACTACATGGTGGTCTTTTTGTCCATGAGAACCTATACCCCCCCCTGCTCCTTGATAGTTGGGAAGAATGCTTTCAGTGCCAATCAAATCGCTTGCACCTTCAGTAGGTTGATGTGGAGGAGAGCTTCCACTGGAGACCAGAGTCCTCTGAACTCCACCTCTCCCAAATGACCATCCCTCCCAGCAATGATGCATCTGTCACACTGGATAGCTTAGAGGGGAGGAAGGGAGCAGGCTCTACCAATGGTCCAACTGCAGTCATGATGGCAGAACCTTTGCAGCCTCATACGACTCCTGTATGTACTCTGACAAGTCCCCTTAGTGCTGATCTCACTGAGACTTCAGAACCCACTGCAGAGCTCGCATGTGACACACAGCAGGATGCAGGAGGCCAAAAAGCCCTGAAGACTCTGAACTGCTAATACTGAGATCCAGGTCAAAGTCTGAAACATCAGAATCCTAGCACAAATGCACCGGACTCGGTGAGTCAGAGGGAAGTCTTGGAAGAGTATTGTATCCAAGATGGCTCTGATGAAGAGAATAAGGTGACTGTGGCACGTTGATGGGAAAACCCAATTATGTCAACAGGTCATCTGGTGGTGGTTTACGCCTGACTGATATGAGCCCACCTTCAGTAGTCCGCCATCGAGATATAGGAAGACTGGTATTCCAAGCCTCCGCAGATGGGCTGAGACCACCACCATTACCTTGGTGAACTCCCAACAAGTACTGGTAAGGCTAAATGGAAAAATGGAGAACTGAAAGTGCTTCTAGAATACCTGAAACTACAGATAAAATCTGTGGGACTGCAAGATGGGGATGTGGAAATAAGTGTCCTGCTAAAGTCACCAACCAGTCTCCTGTACCAAGGGCAGACCGACCATGGGTCAAGGTTAGCATTTAGAACTTGCTCTTCCGGAGGAAGTGGTTAAGAGGGCAAATATCTAGGATGGAGTGGAGGGCTGCCACCCTTATTCGGCATCAGACTATAATAGGAGTAGCAACAAGACCTGATCTCTGATGTCGGCATCCTCTATACTGCTCCCCTGGCCAGGAAAGCCTGAGCTTCTCGTCGGAATATGGACAAGAGGACATGTGGAAGGTGTTGTAGTTTGGGTGGCATGTCTGGGGGATAAGACAGGAGGGGCAGGGAAGATCAATGTTCCACAATCTGGAGCGCCTGTACATCAGCAGAGATCGTTGATGTCCTCCATCCAGGGAAGTGAAAGGTGACCTGACCACCTACAGAGTGATAGTGAGTTGCTGAGGACAGATGTGAGAGGCTTTGCAGCATCTGCAGTGACAGCAGTTGGGGTTCGTGTAGCCCCTGGGGGTCTGGACATGGTTGGTGTGTTCCCTGGCTTCTATCATGAATGCGGTGGGAGTCCAGTTATAGTTGAGGCACATACAGTCTTTACTTGTAGTCCCTTCCAGAGCTTTGAAATGGGTGCTGCCTTTCATGTGCACTGGTGATCTGGCATTGCAAAGTCCAGCGAGCGGGTAGTGGCCTTGCTCTCTTTAAATCGTTTGAAGGTAGAGTATGACTTTGCCCTGAACAGCTGAGAGCCATTGAAAGGCATGTCTGTGAAGGAGTGACAAACACTGGAGGAGAATCCCATGGATTGAATCCAGGTGTGCCACCTGATTATCATGCTGGTTCCAACCGCCCTACCCAGGTAGTCATACGTGTCCATCCCAGGTTCTAGAATATTTCGCCGCATCCAAGATAATCTGTGGCATAATAGGCTGGATGTCTTTGGGAACAGCTGGCAGATGTCCTTCACTCTGTCCCAAAATGCGTGCAAATATCTGCCACGCAAGGCTGGCGGCATAGAATGCTTGGACCATTCTGCTCTCCAGAGTGTGGTGTTTTAGCAACAAGTCCGGTTCTCTGGAAGCAGGCCTGTGCCACCTTCCTACCTGACAATTTACTGAGGGGGGCAGATCCTAGTTTCACCCAGGTACCAATCAGAACTTCCATCAAGGCCTCATTAAAAAGGAAAAGTAGGTTATTGGCTGGCTTGTTTGTCCCGGGCTCAAAACCTGTGTTGCATTAGTCTTTACTTTTTGAGTTGGCAGGGAGACGTCCAGACCTGCCGCCCTCATTATTGTGAAGGCGGCGGATTCCTCAGTAGCCACGGCCGGGTTAGGAGAGGACAGGCCTACATCTGGTGAATTGTCCAAACGCTGGATTCCTGAAAACCCTTCAAAGTTATTCTCACCACCATATGCTCCATGGTCATCATCATTGCCATCATCCCCATAAATACGCTGGGGAACATAGGTGTCAGGCTTAAATGGACATTTTGAGAAGGTATGACAAGGAGAAATGGGTCTCTGAGTCAGAAGGAAAAATTAGATCAATTCCTGGGGTCGGTTTCTGTGTCGGCACCCATGCCACTAGCATCAGACGTGACACTGACGGCAGCATCAGTCGTTGCACAGAGGGTTGGGGGCTGTGCATGGCAAATGGCCCAGAATTGGCAGTGCCAAAGCTTAGGAAGGACCAGCTTCTGTTCAAGGGCACAGTCGGCATCAACGACAAATCTACAGATGCTAAACATACTCAAGACCGTCTGGGATCCCTGGGTCCCAAAGGGACCCCCTGAGGTAGCAAAAATCTTGTATATGGCCTTCTTCAGCTCCTGGAGCAGTTGCATTTTCGTTAGCCACTTAGATTGGTGCCAAAACAGCACCAGAGTCACAATCTGTTCTGCAGGGGGAATAACTGGAATGACTACACAGCCTAGAGGTGCCTGGGGCATGGCATGACTGAATGGTGGGAATGCCTGAAGGAGGGAGACACGTTTTGACTTCTCCCTGCAATATGGGGGGAGACAGAGCCACACAATATCACTTGATGACTCGCACAGAGTTGCAATAATAGTTTCCTGATCCAGTCTGGAGCCAGGGGAAATTCGGAAGGTGAGGAATCTGCATTTAGAAGTCTTTCAGAAATTAATATACGTTAAAAAAATGCAGCAAGTCACTGAAAAAGACACAGTTAAAGTGACATTATGATATGTGAATAGAAATCGCAACACTAGACACAAGGATCCTTGCCTCACATTCGTCATATGTCCTTACTTTGCTTTATTGTTTTTGTATTTGAGCCTCGACAAAAAATGTGAATATAAAAAAGCTAAATTATGGTAGCAAAAAAACGTAAATCCCACTCAAATACTCCATTTACAGTTAGCTGAGCAAACCAAACTCGTCCGAATGCACACTGCTTAGGACGTCACACATAATACTAGAAGTCACATCAGTGACATGACTGGTATGTGTTGTGCTCCCTGCAGTCTCCGTACACCATCCCTGACACTTCAGTTTCAGGACAGGGTTCGGTGCCTGGTATTCTTTAATGGTCACTCCAATAAAATGAATTTGAGGTGGTGCTTGATAAATCAGATCTGTGAAGCCTGCAGACCCACGATTGGATTTGTGAACCCCAATCGAACGAGATGATAAAATGGTCCCTCTGCCAATTTTTTTTTTTTTTTCTTTTCATAAATTCCTTAACAGTTTTACTTCAAACTGAAAAATAAACCCAAATCTCTGTAACGTTCTAGTTTCACTAAGTATTATGTAATATTGTTCAGCGATTTATACTGTAGCAGAAAGGAAAAACTAATATGGGAAATGATAACGAAAAAGCAAAGTAGGCCCCTACAAAATCATGACCTCCGGGAAGAAAGATTGTATATCTACTGATTTTAATGTAAATACTGCTAGAATATATTCTTAGCAACTAAACTAGTACAGTATGTCTGTTCAAACAATTATACGGTCACTAAACCTGAAAATAAAAATAATATATAAATATAATAGGTAAAGAAAATTAGAAATAAAAAAATGAATTTGGGTAAACCTAATCGGCTACAGTGCAGCCTAATATAGACACTTCTGTCAATCACCATCCTAATTTACTCTAAACAGTGGTACCCAGGAAAACATACTTACACTACTTAAAGATACTGGGTAAAAATAAAAGATTTCTGATATATATATATATATATATATATATATATATATATATTTATATTTTTTTTATTTTTATTTTTTAAAGGAGGATGTGCCAGATAATATAAATAAATGAATGTCAAAGTCTCGTCCTCTCCGCTCCCAACCTACTTTTCAAAGATAAAAAGGCATCATAGCCTTCATCTTTAGTAAGCATCCCAGAATCAACATGGGTAAACTAACAAGGCTGTGTTACACTTACAGGTCCACGATCTAAGAAGTATCTCATATTCAACTCAAAGTGCCACATTTCATGGAAACCGACATGACGCATAAGTATATATGGAATGTGACACGCTAACAGTTTTAAGATGTTAAAGGAATGTAATAATACCTCCTAAACATAAAAGACTAAGGGCCAGATGTATCAAGAAACCGAATTGCATTTCTTAAATAGCGAATTTTAAGAAATCGCTATTTAAGAAATGCAAAATGGTATATATGAATTTGCTATTAGCGAATCGCAAATAGAGAATCCGACCTAATGTTTTTGCATTTCCCAAATTGCAAATTCCAGTTAGGAATTCACAAATTAGGAAATGCAAATCCCACGGTGCTGGGGGCCTAAGGCCCCCTTCTGCTGCACCCCAAAAAAATGTTAAGGGCATATGTGCGCTACATGTCAATTTAAAAAATGCATTTATAATGCATTTTTTAACTTTTGCACATGGTTACCACCAAACTTGACTTTGTGGTAATTGCATTTCCTAAATGCCCAATTTGCATTTAGGAAATGCTTGATACATGTGCTTTGGAAATTTAGAGAATCGCAATTTGCGATTCTCTAAATGGGGGTTGCAATTTTAAGGAATCGCTAATTTAGCGATTTCTTAAAATTGCACTGCGAATGCCTTTCATACATTGCAAAAGGCATTTTGCACCTGCAAACGGCCAAATTTTGCAATTCGCACCGTTTGCGAATGCAAAAAAGCTCGATACATCTGGCCCTAAATCCAGAAAAAACTAATTTCATCACATGATAAAAGTGGTGGTCAATTAAGAATGTACATTTAAATAAATATAAAAAACGGAACCAGAGCTTCAAAGGCCCCATACTAGAAGATCAAATAAGATGTATCAACCTTTATAACAGCGCACCTGTCCCCACGTACTCATTTTTTAAATTTAGACAAAACAAATATACCGACGGCTTTCAATTTATAGTCAGAAAACACACAGGTGCTAGAACTGGATCATGGACCATGCCTACGGGCTGCAGTTGACAAATAAAAAATAAAAAATAATAATAATAATTTGAAGGTTAGTTCAAATACAATTTTCTAATGGATAACTGTTCTCATTAACTGGTTGACCATGCTATGTGAAGGTCACTGCCAAATCAAAAGTGCTTTACGAAAGTTGATCAAACAGGTTTCAATAAAATAATGGACTGAAAAAACACCTAATCTACAGCGAGAAATTTGTGAAGTACACACCAATGGCTTGCAGATTTCTTTAATTTATGTCAATAAGAGCTAGGGCTGATTAACGGCTGGATAAATGACACTAAAAAACGAAACCGCCTTTTCTCGGCCCTGCAGGTCACAGGTCTAGAATATGTATTCCTAGCAATGGAATCCTACCCATTACTTACACACTCACCCCTCCTTGATCTTCATCCATCAACCTGCCACATACCCTCAGGTTTAAACAATGTCTCAAAAACACAAACCTTCATTTTTGATTGTGCTAATCTGCTGCTCCGAAGCATGACCTTGCAGCGACAGGCGAGGCTGCTGTAAGCGACTGATGCTAGGCTGGGGAGACGCTCTGCTGTATTCCAGCCCCCGAGAAGGGGATCTAGAACGGGGAGAATTCCTGGGTGACTGTCTTGGCGATGGTCGAGGCGAATTCCGCGGCGAAGGAGTGAACCTGTTAACAGATGGGTGCAATGCATGATGTATGCTGTCTTCTTCATCTTCTAAACTTTGAGCATCAAGTTCCTGATCACTAAATGTGCCTCGTCTCAAGGAGTTACAAGATGACCCAGAACTACGCCGAGACGTTGTGGCTGCATATTCTTGCCGCAAACCTGCAACATATAAAAACTTTTCTTAATCGATTAAGGTGGAAATAGGTGGATATCATTAAACTATAAAAAGCAGCAAGATACTCAGAACCTTGTAGTCTCCTCAATACCCGACACTCTGACTGCATTTTTTAAAGAACTTTCAGCCATTTCTTTCATACAGAGCAAAACTGGAACAGATGAGGAGACTCACTTTTTACAGATATGAAAATATCAATAATCTCTCAAGTATCCTTCTTTATAAAAAAAAAAATAAAAAAACTTACGAAATGGCGTAGGTCAGTGCGTTGGCTTACTTGGTTTATTTCTCTATGAAAGTGAATCTTTATCAGAGTCAGAAACAACATTATTCAGTCTAGCTAGACCATAAAAGTGTAAAAGCAATAAATCCATACAGCTATTACAAGCCACAGTAAGATCATCCAAATACAGGCAAATAAGAAAAGTACGCCAATTGCTAGAGTCACGGTTGCCCTCTGCTTGATAGCCCACTGAATTGTCAGTTACATTTTCACATAGTGAAGTGTCTATAAATAATTAAAAGCTGCTATGCAATATCAGATGTTTGCTATTTTTAAAAGAAGGTAACAAGTAGCGTTTTCTCCGCAATTAATAAAATTGATATAAGAACATAAAAATGAATCGTGCCTACTGCTGAATGATTGTCGCACGGACAGGCAGGTAGGCTGCAGAAGCAAGAGCCCTGACAAGGAAAGGCAGCCACAAAGGGGCACTGTGCATAGTTTGAGCCAGACTAAAACATCTGTGGTGCTGGTTACACACCCATGTTAGGTAATGTTCAATGCCAGTGTTTACACAAATCCGCATATACGCCAGGACAGTTGGCATTATCAACCACCCTTCGAATTCTCTCTTCCATTCGACTGGCTAAAAAAAAATTCTTTAGAGAGGTGTGGGAGACAACTGTCCCACTGATAGAAGCAAACAGGTCTTCCCGTCCCAGGCTTAGGCAAGCGTTCGGAATGTACCCTAGCCAGGAAATTGGCAGGCATAGGCCAAGTTTGAGACAGTCAGCAAGGACAGCCCTCTTGAATGAAACCTGGCTCCTAGACCAAATTCTACGCCACAAGAGGAATGGTTGCAACCGTATCAAGTCATTTATGTGCACAATAACATCCTCAGAGTGGCATACAAAAGATCTGGTGCTTCTGGAGTTAGAGTAGCCTTTTAATAAAACCATTCTGAAATGTTTCCAGACTCGGCCAATCATTATTGCTCCATAACCCAGACCCACTGGAGGCAACAGCCACATGGCCACAAGTTCCTTAATAGGCTTATGGTCCAATCTGCGGGAAAAAGTAAGGAGAGCCTCAACAGCTTTAGCAAATGCAGTGGCTCTATTAGACTTTAGCGGGCCCCCATGCTAAATGGGTATCAAAGGGAATACCCAAGTACAACAACAGGGGCACAGTGCTAACCTTAGAGCAGTTAAGTACAAAGGAGGTGCTTTTCCTTTTTCTTCGCACCTAAGATCGTAACATGCGGCTTGGCCTGATTGACCCTAAGATCCAAGTTGGTCATAAACTGACAAAACAATCAGGCTGGCATTGTAGACCGATTGCTGTCCTGGCCATTAGGACAGTGTCATCAGGGTAGATTAACATGGGAACACTATGGTCACCTATGCAGGGGCAGTGGGCCTGGAGTTCAAGCAGATTCTCCTCCAGGTCATTTACATACAATGAGAATAGGAACAAGGGCAGAACACAGTCCTAACGTGCGCCCTTTGCCAGGTTAAAGCCTGAAGTTGTCTCTCCACCCGGGTCATATCTCAAACTGGCAGTGACCTCAATATTAAGCTCTAAAAAAAAATTGGCAATGTACTGGTCGACTCCCATCAATGATATGGGGCGGTAGCATTGCAGGACCAACACATAAGCAGGACCGTCACCAATGCTGCATTGAGGACACTGGTCAAGAGGGGGGCCCATAATGAGGTAGTAGCCTTGAACATGTCTGAAGGTATCCCACCTGGGCCTGACGCACACCCGACCGGGCAACTAACTATTGTCAGCAGGACCTCACTCAATTCTTTCTTGGGAAGCTGGGGGTGTCAGCAGTGACTGAGTGTGCAGGGGAACCTAAGAAAGGCCCAGCTGGGTCGATAATGGAAAGAACTGACTGAAGTCTCTATAGCTGCGCCCTCATACAGCTTCATTAAGTGGGACCCAGAGGTCAGAGAGGATTACAGTGTCAATATTGGGGCTTTTGGCTATCTCCAAGTAGATGCGATTAACTACAGCTCAAAATGCCTTCATCTCCCTTAGCTTGCTTGCTTGCTTAGGATAAGAGAGAAAAAAGCTTCCTCTCTGATAGCTTTCTTCCCAACTCCTTTATATGGATCTACAACTTCAAACCACTTCCTGAGCTCTGGGTTTCTTATTTAGGGCAGCTTACAGCTGCTTATGCTTCTTGGTGCAGTCAAGATCGAACCAGTTGGTGGGTGGCTGGCTACCTGACATAACCGGGACCAAAAATAGCTTATAGGCCCTGCTGCAAATTCTACTGACGCTCTCCAGAAGCTCCAAGCCACAACCCTTCCTATAGTCATCAACTTGATATTTTAGGAAATCCGTGAGCGAAGACACCACAAGCTGAGTTAGAATGAAAATGTCACTTACCCAGTGTACATCTGTTCGTGGCATTAGTCGCTGCAGATTCACATGTTGTGCATAGCCCGCCATCTGGTGTTGGGTCGGAGTGTTACAAGTTGTTTTTCTTCGAAGAAGTCTTTCGAGTCACGAGACCGAGGGACTCCTCCTCTTTTGCTTCCATTGCGCATGGGCATCGACTCCATCTTCGATTGTTTTCCCCGCAGAGGGTGAGGTAGGAGTTGTGTGTGTTAGTAATAGTGCCCATGCAATGGAGTGAATAAGTATGTACCAATTAAGGTTTAAATAATATATTTACAAATGTACAAAGTTGAAGATAACTTCCAAACGGCTACAGGCTCCCGGGGAGGCGGGTGGGCACATGTGAATCTGCAGCGACTAATGCCACGAACAGATGTACACTGGGTAAGTGACATTTTCAGTTCGATGGCATGTGTAGCTGCAGATACACATGTTGTGCATAGACTAGTAAGCAGTTATCTCCCCAAAAGCGGTGGCTCAGCCTGTAGGAGTGGAAGTAGTCTGAAATAAAGTTCTTAGTACGGCTTGACCTGCTGTGGCTTGTTGTGCGGATAGCACGTCTACACAGTAGTGCTTAGTAAATGTGTGAGGCGTAGACCATGTGGCTGCCTTACATATCTCGTGCATTGGAATATTCCCTAGGAAGGCCATGCTAGCGCCTTTCTTTCGGGTTGAGTGTGCCCTTGGTGTAATGGGCAGCTCCCTTTTTGCTTTAAGGTAGCAGATTTGGATGCACTTAACTATCCATCTGGCTATCCCCTGTTTTGATATTGGGTTTCCTGTATGAGGTTTTTGGAATGCAATAAACAGTTGTTTTGTTTTTCTGATTTCTTTTGTTCTGTCAATGTAGTACATTAGTGCTCTTCTGATGTCTAGTGTATGTAGTGCCCTTTCAGCTACCGAGTCTGGCTGTGTGAAGAACACTGGTAGTTCTACCGTTTGATTTAAGTGGAACGGTGAAATAACCTTTGGTAGAAATTTAGGATTGGTTCTTAGGACTACCTTATTTCTGTGTATTTGGATAAAAGCTTCTTGTATTGTAAACGCCTGAATTTCACTTACTCTCCTTAGAGATGTGATGGCGATGAGAAATGCAACCTTCCAGGTTAGGAATTGTATTTCGCAAGAATGCATGGGTTCAAAAGGTGGACCCATGAGTCTTGTTAAGACGATGTTGAGGTTCCATGAAGGAACGGGTGGTGTCCTTGGTGGTATAATTCTTTTGAGGCCTTCCATAAACGCTTTAATGACAGGTAT
This sequence comes from Pleurodeles waltl, assembly GCF_031143425.1. NCBI lineage: Eukaryota > Metazoa > Chordata > Amphibia > Caudata > Salamandridae > Pleurodeles > Pleurodeles waltl. The sequence continues at coordinate 983,891,368 of NC_090437.1, forward strand.
CCTAAATAGTGAAGTTGAATGGGTAATCTGCAGGTATGCAGATATTGCTGCGAGGTGTATTTTAATGGAAGAGAAGGCCAGGTTCGATTTTTGTAAGTGTAGTAAGTAACCCACTACATCCTTTGGAGATGCGTGTAATGGTTGAATTTGATTATTATGGCAGTAGCAAACAAACCTTTTCCATTTGCTTGCATAGCAGTGTCTAGTGGATGGTCTTCTAGCTTGCTTTATGACTTCCATACATTCTTGGGTGAGGTTTAAGTGTCCGAATTCTAGGATTTCAGGAGCCAGATTGCTAGATTCAGCGATGCTGGGTTTGGATGCCTGATCTGTTGTTTGTGTTGTGTTAACAGATCTGGCCTGTTGGGTAACTTGACGTGGGGTACTACTGATAGGTCTAGCAGTGTTGTGTACCAAGGTTGCCTTGCCCATGTTGGTGCTATCAGTATGAGTTTGAGTTTGTTTTGACTCAATTTGTTTACTAGATATGGAAGGAGAGGGAGAGGGGGAAAAGCGTACGCAAATATCCCTGACCAGTTCATCCATAGGGCATTGCCTTGAGACTGCCTGTGTGGGTATCTGGATGTGAAGTTTTGGCATTTTGCGTTCTCCTTTGTTGCAAATAAGTCTATTTGAGGTGTTCCCCAAATTTTGAAGTAAGTGTTTAGAATTTGGGGGTGAATTTCCCATTCGTGGACCTGTTGGTGATCTCGAGAGAGATTGTCTGCAAGTTGATTCTGGATCCCTGGAATAAACTGTGCTATTAGGCGAATGTGGTTGTGAATTGCCCATTGCCATATTTTTTGTGCCAGGAGGCACAGCTGTGTCGAGTGTGTCCCCCCCTGTTTGTTTAGATAATACATTGTTGTCATGTCTGTTTTGACAAGAATGTACTTGTGGGTTATGATGGGTTGGAATGCTTTTAACGCTAGGAAAACTGCTAGCAGTTCGAGGTGATTTATATGCAGCTTTGTTTGATGTACGTCCCATTGTCCTTGGATGCTGTGTTGATTGAGGTGTGCTCCCCACCCTGTCATAGAAGCATCTGTTGTTATCACGTATTGTGGCACTGGGACTTGGAAAGGCCGCCCTTTGTTTAAATTTATACTGTTCCACCAAAGAAGCGAGATGTATGTTTGGCGGTCTATCAACACCAGATCTAGAAGGTGACCCTGTGCTTGTGACCATTGTGATGCTAGGCACTGTTGTAAGGGCCTCATGTGCAGTCTTGCGTTCGGGACAATGGCTATGCATGAGGACATCATGCCTAGGAGTTGTAATACCATCTTTGCCTGTATTTTTTGTGTTGGATACATGGTTTGTATAACTTTTAGGACATTTTGAACCCTTTGTGGACTTGGAGTGGCTATTCCCCTTGTTGTGTCTATTGTTGCTCCTAGGTATTGCTGTACTTTGCACGGCAGAATGTGTGATTTTGCATAGTTGACGGAGAAACCGAGTTTGTAGAGGGTTTGTATGACCTGATCTGTGTGGTGTGAACACTTTGTCAGTGAGTTGGTCTTGATTAGCCAATCGTCTAGATACGGGAATACGTGTATTTGCTGCCTTCTGATGTGTGCAGCTACTACTGCTAGGCATTTTGTAAAGACTCTTGGTGCGGTTGTTATACCGAACGGCAATACTTTGAATTGGTAATGTATTCCTTTGAATACGAACCTTAGGTATTTCCTGTGCGAGGGATGTACCGGTATGTGGAAATACGCGTCTTTGAGATCTAAGGTTGTCATGTAGTCTTGTTGCTTTAGCAATGGTAACACTTCTTGTAGCGTGACCATGCGAAAGTGTTCTGATTTGATGTAGGTGTTTAGTGTTCTGAGATCTAGGATTGGTCTCAGTGTTTTGTCCTTTTTTGGTATTAGAAAGTACAGTGAGTAAACTACCAGGTACCAGTTCTATTGCGTTCTTTTGCAGTAATGCTTGAACTTCTAGTTCCAGATGGTCTGAATGCTGTTTTGAGATATTCTGTGTTTTTGGTGGTATATTTGGAGGGATTTGGAGAAATTCTATGCAATAACCATGTTGGATAATTGCGAAGTGTGAGAAAGTAGCCTCTTTCTAGCCTTATTACCCCCACTTTTGGCCTGTTTGTGAGTGTATGTCAGGGTGTTTTCACTGTCTCACTGGGATCCTGCCAGCCAGGGCCCAGTGCTCATGTTTTCAGTATGTTTGTTATGTGTCACTGGGACCCTGCTAGTCAGGACCCCAGTGCTCATAAGGTTGTGGCCTATATGTATGTGTTCCCTGTGTGGTGCCTAACTGTCTCACTGTGGCTCTGCTAACCAGAACCTCAGTGGTTATGCTCTCTCATTTATTTCAAATTGTCACTGACAGGCTAGTGACCAATTTTACCAATTTACATTGGCTTACTGGAACACCCTTATAATTCCCTAGTATATGGTACTGAGGTACCCAGGGTATTGGGGTTCCAGGAGATCCCTATGGGCTGCAGCATTTCTTTTGCCACCCATAGGGAGCTCTGACAATTCTTACACAGGCCTGCCACTGCAGCCTGAGTGAAATAACGTCCACGTTATTTCACAGCCATTTTACACTGCACTTAAGTAACTTATAAGTCACCTATATGTCTAACCTTTACCTGGTAAAGGTTAGGTGCAAAGTTACTTAGTGTGAGGGCACCCTGGCACTAGCCAAGGTGCCCCCACATTGTTCAGGGCCAATTCCCCGGACTTTGTGAGTGCGGGGACACCATTACACGCGTGCACTACATATAGGTCACTACCTATATGTAGCTTCACAATGGTAACTCAGAATATGGCCATGTAACATGTCTATGATCATGGAATTGCCCCCTCTATGCCATCCTGGCATAGTTGGCACAATCCCATGATCCCAGTGGTCTGTAGCACAGACCCTGGTACTGCCAAACTGCCCTTCCTGGGGTTTCACTGCAGCTGCTGCTGCTGCCAACCCCTCAGACAGGCATCTGCCCTCCTGGGGTCCAGCCAGGCCTGGCCCAGGATGGCAGAACAAAGAACTTCCTCTGAGAGAGGGTGTGACACCCTCTCCCTTTGGAAAATGGTGTGAAGGCAGGGGAGGAGTAGCCTCCCCCAGCCTCTGGAAATGCTTTGTTGGGCACAGAGGTGCCCAATTCTGCATAAGCCAGTCTACACCGGTTCAGGGGACCCCTTAGCCCTGCTCTGGCGCGAAACTGGACAAAGGAAAGGGGAGTGACCACTCCCCTGACCTGCACCTCCCCTGGGAGGTGTCCAGAGCTCCTCCAGTGTGCTCCAGACCTCTGCCATCTTGGAAACAGAGGTGCTGCTGGCACACTGGACTGCTCTGAGTGGCCAGTGCCACCAGGTGACGTCAGAGACTCCTTGTGATAGGCTCCTTCAGGTGTTGCTAGCCTATCCTCTCTCCTAGGTGGCCAAACCCTCTTTTCTGGCTATTTAGAGTCTCTGTCTCTGGGGAAACTTCAGATAACGAATGCAAGAGCTCATCCGAGTTCCTCTGCATCTCTCTCTTCACCTTCTGATAAGGAATCGACTGCTGACCGCGCTGGAAGCCTGCAAACCTGCAACATAGTAGCAAAGACGACTACTGCAACTCTGTAACGCTGATCCTGCCGCCTTCTCGACTGTTTTCCTGCTTGTGCATGCTGTGGGGGTAGTCTGCCTCCTCTCTGCACCAGAAGCTCCGAAGAAATCTCCCGTGGGTCGACGGAATCTTCCCCCTGCAACCGCAGGCACCAAAAAGCTGCATTACCGGTCCCTTGGGTCTCCTCTCAGCACGACGAGCGAGGTCCCTCGAATCCAGCGACTCTGTCCAAGTGACCCCCACAGTCCAGTGACTCTTCAGTCCAAGTTTGGTGGAGGTAAGTCCTTGCCTCACATCGCTGGGCTGCATTGCTGGGAACCGCGACTTTGCAGCTACTCCGGCCCCTGTGCACTTCCGGCGGAAATCCTTTGTGCACAGCCAAGCCTGGGTCCACGGCACTCTAACCTGCATTGCACGACTTTCTAAGTTGGTCTCCGGCGACGTGGGACTCCTTTGTGCAACTTCGGCGAGCACCGTTTCACGCATCCTCGTAGTGCCTGTTTCTGGCACTTCTCCGGGTGCTACCTGCTTCAGTGAGGGCTCTTTGTCTTGCTCGACGTCCCCTCTCTCTTCAGGTCCAATTTGCGACCTCCTGGTCCCTCCTGGGCCCCAGCAGCGTCCAAAAACGCCAAACGCACGATTTGCGACTAGCAAGGCTTGTTGGCGTCCTTTCGGCGGGAAAACACTTCTGCACGACTCTCCAAGGCGCGAGGGATCCGTCCACCAAAGGGGAAGTCTCTAGCCCTTTTCGTTCCTGCAGAAACCTCGGCTTCTTCTGTCCAGTAGAAGCTTCTTTGCACCCGCAGCTGGCATTTCCTGGGCATTTGCCCATCTCCGACTTGCTTGTGACTTTTGGACTTGGTCCCCTTGTTCCACAGGTACCCTAGATTGGAAATCCACAGTTGTTGCATTGCTGGTTTGTGTCTTTCCTGCATTATTCCTCTAACACGAATTCTTTGTCCTTAGGGGAACTTTAGTGCACTTTGCACTCACTTTTCAGGGTCTTGGGGAGGGTTATTTTTCTAACTCTCACTATTTTCTAATAGTCCCAGCGACCCTCTACAAGGTCACATAGGTTTGGGGTCCATTCGTGGTTCGCATTCCACTTTTGGAGTATATGGTTTGTGTTGCCCCTATCCCTATGTTTCCCCATTGCATCCTATTGTAACTATACATTGTTTGCACTGTTTTCTAAGACTATACTGCATATTTTTGCTATTGTGTATATATATCTTGGGTATATTTCCTATCCTCTCACTGAGGGTACACTCTAAGATACTTTGGCATATTGTCATAAAAATAAAGTACCTTTATTTTTAGTATAACTGTGTATTGTGTTTTCTTATGATATTGTGCATATGACACTAAGTGGTACTGTAGTAGCTTCACACGTCTCCTAGTTCAGCCTAAGCTGCTCTGCTAAGCTACCATTATCTATCAGCCTAAGCTGCTAGACACCCTATACACTAATAAGGGATACCTGGGCCTGGTGCAAGGTGCAAGTACCCCTTGGTACTCACTACAAGCCAGTCCAGCCTCCTACACCAAGACCCAAGTGTCTGTTGTTATTTCCTCCCAAGATTGGTAATACTGACTTATTCTTCCCCCCACTGGTGTTGTGTGGAGGGGATGAGTGACCTGTGAGTCACTGTTTGGTTGCAGGTGTTTTTGGGCTTTGAAATTTTCCCCTGTTTCTAGGGAATTGTCCTCCTCTGTACTGGCCCCGAAAGCCTCCCCTTTGGTACTGTCCCTGGTAGGTAGATGGTGTTGAATGTGAGGTACTGGCTTGTGTGGCCTGACCCCGAAACCCCCCTCTGAAGGTTGTTTTGCGGAAGGTGCCGAAAGTGCCTCTGCCCTGCGGGGAATAGAGTGCGCCCATGGCCTTGGCAGTGTCAGTGTCCTTTTTTAGCTTCTCAATTGCCGTGTCCACTTCAGGTCCGAACAATTGTTGCTCATTGAATGGCATATTGAGCACCGCTTGCTGTATCTCCGGTTTAAAGCCAGATGTTCGTAACCACGCGTGCCTTCTTATGGTTACTGCTGTGTTAATTGTTCTTGCAGCTGTGTCCGCTGCATCCATAGAGGAGCGTATTTGGTTATTGGAGATGTTTTGTCCCTCCTCAACCACCTGTTTCGCCCTTTTTTGTAAATCTTTGGGTAGATGCTCGATGAGGTGCTGCATCTCGTCCCAATGGGCCCTGTCATATCGCGCTAGGAGCGCTTGAGAGTTAGCGATGCGCCACTGGTTTGCAGCTTGTACTGCGACCCTTTTTCCGGCTGCGTCGAACTTGCGGCTTTCTTTATCCGGAGGTGGTGCATCGCCTGATGTGTGAGAGTTGGCTCTCTTGCGAGCTGCCCCTACTACAACCGAATCTGGTGGCAGCTGTGAGGTGATGAAAGCAGGGTCTGTGGGCGGTGCTTTATATTTTTTTTCCACCCTTGGTGTTATAGCCCTACTCTTGACAGGCTCTTTGAAGATTTGCTTTGCGTGCCTTAGCATTCCTGGGAGCATAGGCAGGCTCTGGTAGGTGCTATGGGTGGAGGAGAGGGTGTTGAAAAGGAAGTCATCCTCGACAGGTTCCGAGTGTAGCGACACGTTATGGAACTCTGCTGCCCTAGCTACCACTTGTGAATACGCTGTGCTGTCCTCTGGTGGTGAGGGCTTGGTAGGATACGCCTCCGGACTGTTGTCTGACACTGGGGCGTCGTATAGGTCCCAAGCGTCCTGGTCATCTTGGCTCATGGTGGTGTGAGCCGGTGAGTGGGACGGAGTCTGTGCCGGTGATATGTGAGTTACAGGTGGAGGAGAGGGTGGCGGAGTTACCTTCTTCACCACTTTTGTTTGTGGTGCTTGTTCCTGTGTTTGGAACTCAAGTCTCCTTTTTCTCCTAATAGGGGGAAGGGTGCTGATCTTCCCTGTTCCACTCTGTATGAAGATCCGCTTTTGAGTGTGGTCTACTTCAGTGGACTGTAACTCTTCCTCGAATCTATGTTTGCGCAATTGAGAGGACAGTGACTGCTCCTCAGAATAGGAGCTGGTAGTTGGCTCGGTTGCCGGTCGTTTCGGCACCGAAACTATGTCCTTACTCGTTTTCGGCTCCGAGGCGACTTTTCTCTTTTTTGGAGTCGAAACTTCTCGGCGTCGATCCTCCTCGGTGCCGCTGTCTCTGCGTCGAGCAGCTTCGGCTCCGCTGTCTCGGCGTCGATCTTTGGTCGGCAGCACTTTCTCGGTCTCGAGTATGCTGCGTGCCTGTGTCTCGACCCGAGTCGGACGATCTCGGCACTAGTTCGGCCTTTTTCGGTGCCGATGGGCGGTCACCGATTTTATGGGTTGAGCCATGGCCTGTTGGGAGTGGCGTCCCCTGGGCCTTGTCTGTTTTCTTGTGTGCTGGCTTCGACGTCTTACTCACTGTTTCTTGGACGTCGAATTCCTCCGAGTCCGATTCATGGATAGAGAAGGCTTCCTCTTCTTCTCCTTGTTCCTCGAACTCTCGGTGTCCTGTCGGCGTGGACGACATCTGTAATCTTCTGGCTCGCCGGTCACGGAGCGTTTTTCGGGATCGAAACGCACGACAGGCCTCACAAGTTTCTTCCTTGTGCTCGGGCGACAGGCACAGGTTACAGACCAAATGTTGGTCTGTATATGGGTATTTGTTGTGGCATTTAGGACAGAATCGGAACGGGGTCCGTTCCATCAGCCTCGATGTTACACACGGTCGGGCCGACCAGGCCCCGACGTGGGATTGAACTTACCCCGAAGGGCTACCGGAGCTCTTCACGATTCGATGTCGATTCTATCTAACCCGATCCCGAACGCAACAATACCGACGTAATTTTCCGAGTTTTTAACTATCTTTCCGTTCCGAAACCCGGAGCGAAAAGGAACACGCCCGAACCCGATGGCGGAAAGAAAACAATCGAAGATGGAGTCGACGCCCATGCGCAATGGAAGCAAAAGAGGAGGAGTCCCTCGGTCTCGTGACTCGAAAGACTTCTTCGAAGAAAAACAACTTGTAACACTCCGACCCAACACCAGATGGCGGGCTATGCACAACATGTGAATCTGCAGCTACACATGCCATCGAACAGATGGTTTCATCAATCTTTGCCTAGTTTTTAATCTCCCCATGATTCCTAGAGAATGTCAAAGGGAGGGGATAATTCACAACAGCCTTGACAGGAAAGAGCGAGGCATGCAGTGAAAGGGCCAGCCGTCTATGGTCACTCAGTGGAGAGTCAGCAAGTCTACAGTCCAGCACCTATTCTCTCAGTGTCTAGAAAAAAGAATAAAATCTATGTGACTTGGGGTACCCCTCTCAACATAACTGGGTGTGGTGACTGGTACTGTGCTTAAGAAATCATAATAGAAAATTAAATTAAGTTTAGCCAACAATATGTTAAGTGCGTCCTCCTGACGGTAGTGAACAAAATGGGTGAAAGGGTCCCAACAGTTGTCCGCCAGACCACAGATGCTGGCAGTAGAGTACTGACAAGGTCTGAGATTGAATTACCCCACTAGTACCACAGCATCATCCCCGTGGATGGTTCTAGTACACTTTTCAATATCCCCTGACAAATGAGCCTACAAAATCAGTGTTGACACTGGAGCAGGATCATCTGATAATGCACAGTCATAATGTGACCACACCGCCTAGGAAGCTGAGAGAAATAAAAGTGATAAGAGTTTGGAAGTACTACCCACCCAGGGGACTCGGCTGACAAGATTGAAGTGGCTCTGGAGTAGTACAGAGCCTTCTAGTCTGCTATTAACGCAGTGAACCACCTTATTAGCTAGTTGATTGTGGTCCTCATGCATACCACTGCTCGGGTGAAGGGGTGGGGCTTTCAGTGTGTCCACAAAAGGAATTGCCTGGGGTGGGAGATGCAGCTTGTGGGCCCGTAGGATTGGGGGGTGAAGAGGGGCAGTGGTTGATGAGTAGGGTCACTACTAACCGTCCTGGTGGTTCAGCCCCAGATGGTTAAGTCCATATCGCGCCCCATGTTCCAGAGGAAACATGTGTGCCCGTTCTTGATGCAGTAATGGGCCTGTTCTGCCTGGGACATCCTACTCTTCCCACGGTGGTAACACCCAGACTACCCTGGGGTGCGGATGATACCAGTGGTGCTGCGAAGATGGTGGTTTCTGTAAGTACAGATAGCTGACAGCTTTCTTTACAATGTGTTAACACAGCATCACTTGACTTAGTGAACGCTTCCTCCACCTTCTCCAAGCAGAACATGATATGGACCAATGCATCTGTGAAAGAAGACATCACGCTCCAAACTACCTCCCCTGCAATATCTGCCAAGGTTGTCTTCAGGTGATTTGAGGTAAAAAGACTAGAGTCTGAGAGTGAGTCAGCGGGTAGGGTGAAAGTCACAGCTGGGGATCCAGAACACTGACGTTTTGACTTGGTCCGTCTATCAACCCATTTCCTTTTGCCTCCCAGGCTTCTGGACTTACCTATATCTTTTTATCAATCCTAGGGCAAGACTCTACGTGACGTAGCCAGCCATTAATTATAAATCACAACAATATAGAACAGTACACAATTTCTACATCACCACAGGCAAAATACTAACTTTGTCAAATATACAATACGTTTGATATCCCTCCATTATTAAAGGAGTATATTTCTAATTGGACTAAATTTGTACTTTAAATTCAGTGCTTATTTCTTTGTAGTCAACAAGTACAATGATAATTACTTTTTTGGCAATACGGGCTGCAAGGCTGATCATTCTTACTTCATTTATGGAGGTGCAGTGGCAACAAAGCATCTTCTTCCTACATTAATACCGAAATGGTTGGTTTTTAATACAAACATTACCTCTTGATGGACTGTTTCAGGAATAATACTGGAATATTTTTACTTCTGTTTGTCATCTTTACTACGTCTTTCTACTTGCGTTTTGCAAAGCCAGACATCAATGTATTTGCTAATGATATTTAATAGCATACAGTAGAGAAATGCCTTCCTAGGCATGGTTACCCCCTAACCTTTTGCCTTTTGTTGATGCCAGTTATGATTGAAAGTGTGCTGGGACCCTGCTAACCAGGCCCCAGCACAAGTGTTTCCCCAATTGGCACAGCCCTGGCAGACAGATAAGTCCCTTGTAAATGGTACCCCTGGTGCCAAGGGCTATGTGGCCAGGGAAGGTCTCTAAGGACTGCAACATGTATTATGCCACCCTGGGGACCGCTCACTCAGCACAGGCACACTGCCTCCCAGCTTTTGTGTGCTGGTGGGGAGAAAATGACTAAGTCGACATGGCACTCCCCTCAGAGTGCCATGCCCTTAACCCACTGCCTGTGGCATAGGTAAGTTAACCCTTCTAGCAAGTCTTACAGCCTTAAGGCTGAAATCTGGGAAATCAAACTTCTCAGCACAATAAATGTACATTGATGCCAGTGTGAAATGTATTGTAAAATACATCCAGAGGGCATCTTAGAGATGCCCCATGAATACCAGTCCGACTCAGTGCTAGGCTGACCAGTTTCTGCTAGCCTGCCACAACCAGACGAGTTTCTGGCCACATGGGGTGAGTGCCTTTGTCACTCTGTGGCCAGGAACAAAGCTTGCACTGGGTGGATGTGATTCTCACATCCCCCTGCAGGAACTGTAACACCTGTCGGTGAGCCTCAAAGGCTTCTGCCTGTTACAGCACCCCAGGACATCCCAGCTAGTGGAGATGCCCGCCCCTCCGGACACAGCCCCCACTTTTGACAGCAAATCCAGAGGAGATAATGAGGAAAAACAAGGAGAAGTCACCTATCAGTCAGGACAGCCCCTAAGGTGCCCTGAGCTGAGGTGACCCCTTGCCTTTAGAAATCTTCCATCTTGAGGTTGGAGGATTCCCGCAATAGGATTAGGGATGTGCCTCCCTCCCCCCATGGAGGAGGCACAAAGAGGGTGTAGCCACCCAAGGACAGTAGCCATTGGCTACTGGCCCCCAGACCTAAATGCAGGCCTGAACCCAGGAAATCAGATTCCTGCAACCTGAAGAAAGAAGAAGGACTGTTGACCTGAAAGCCCCACAGAGACGACGGAGACACCAACTGACTTGGCCCCAGCCCTACCGGTCTGTCTTCAGACTCAAAGACCCTGCACAGCAACGCATCCGACGGGACCAGCGACCTCTGAGGACTGCCCTGCACCTAAAGGGCCAAGAAACTCCAGAGAACAGTGGCACTGTTCAGAAACTGCAACAACTTTGCGACTTTAAAGCAACTTTTAAAGAGACTCCACTTCCCACCAGAAGCATGAGTCTTCACACTCTGCACCCGCTGCCCCCGGCTCGAGTTTGGAGAAACCAACACCGCAGAGAGGACTCCCAGATGACTCCAACGATGTGGACACCCTAAGACAACCCCCCTGGACCCCCACAGCGACGCCTGCAGAGAGGATCCAGAGGCTCCCCCTGACCGCGACTGCCTGGTAACAAAGGTACCTGACACCTGGACCAAGCACTGCACCCACAGTCCCCAGGACAGAGAGGAACCACCTACCAGTGCAGGAGTGACCAGCAGACGGCCCTCATCCTAGCCCAGTCGGTGGCTGAGCCGAGAAGCCCCCCGTGCCCCGTCTGCATCGCGTAAGTGACCCCCGGGTCCCTCCATTGCTTTCAATAGCAAACCCGATGCCTACTTAAGTCCACTGCACCCGGCCGCCCCTGTGCCGCTGAGGGTGTGTTTTGTAGGCTTGTGTGTCCACCCCCCAGTGCTCTACAAAACCCCCCTGGTCTGCTCCCCGAGGACACAGGTACCCATTAGTAAGCAGACTAGGACCGGAGAAACCCTGTTCTTCATAGGCGCCTATGTATTTTGGGCCCTCCTTTGACCTCTGCACTGACCTGCCCTGTGTTGCTGATACTGTGGCTTTGGGGTTGCCTTGAACCACCAACGGTGGGCTGCCTATGCTCAGGAGACGGACTGTGTAAATGCTTTACTTACCCGAGAAACCTAACCAAACTTACCTCCTGCCAGGAACGGTTGATTTTTGCACTGTGTCCACTTTTAAAACAGCTTATGGCCATTTTAACCAAAACTGTGTGTACTACTGTTTTAAATCAAAGTTCTATACTTACCTGTGTGAAGTACCTTACATTTTATGTAGTAGAAGGAAAACCACGGCACATCCGTGACGACACCATTCACATACTGGCTCCAACGCAACATGGACAGCCTGAAGACTTACCATGGTCTCAGGCAGTAAACTCTACACATACTATAAATTATACACCCTGCTGTACGGTTCAGTTTTTCTTGGAAATTTATCAAGAGCAACCTCTTAATTCGTATACTACAAGACTTACTGAGGTCGCAGTCTTTGAACTCTACCCATATTACCACCTGTACACCATACTGTACGGCTCAGTTTTTTCTTGGATTCTATCAGGATTAAACATCTAGTCCATACACTGCAAGCCTTGAAAAAGTCAAGGATGACGAAACACGTGTCGGCTGTTTTTACAAAAATGTGAAAAATGTACAGTGCTTCCATACTACATATCCAGTGCATTTCATGATATCAGAGGATTTTTACCCTGATCTGATACAAAGGAATAAAAAAGTCTTTTCCACCTTGATCCTGGGATGTGCCGTGGTTTTCCTTCTACTACATGGACTGTGACCCCTTGGTGACATCTTACCGCACCCTGTGGCTGGGTGTACTACCACTTGAGCATCTCCGCGTGTCCAATTGGACATACCATCATGAACCTACAATATTTAGGACAATAGAAACTTTGGATGTGCGCACCATTTATACACAGCCACAAATCTCTGTTGATATCTTACATTTTATGTAGTTACCTCAAATCTTGAATCTTGTGGTTCTAAAATAAATTAATAAAATATATTTTTCTATATAAGAACTATTGACCTGGAGTTAAGTCTTTGAGTGTGTGTTCCTCATTTATTGCCTGTGTGCGTGCAACAAATGCTTAACGCTACCCTCTGATAAGCCTACTGCTCGACCACACTACCACAAAATAGAGCATTAGTATTATCTAATTTTGCCACTATCAACCTCTAAGGGGAACCCTTGGACTCTGTGCACACTATCTCTCACTTTGAGATAGTATATACAGAGCCAACTTCCTACATGTACAATACAATAAAAGAAAGAAAAAAATGTCTTGCAGATATTACTTCCTCCTATTTGTAGTTCTCATCATAGATTTCTTCACATTTACTGTTTCACTTTCTCCCTAAACAAATTGTTATATCAGCAGAAGTTCTTTTTCACCAAAAAAAATGAAAAAATGATTTCCAGTGGCTCCATCACTCCTAATCTTTGCTCTCCCTTCTTCACTCATGGCCTTGAGAACTGCTTCTGTCACAGGAAGGACTTCACCAAAATGATGCTTTTACTTTTAAAATCGTGTGTGGAAGCCCTGCAAGGTGGCCATGCCACCTACTGGTGCATCCAAAACCATCTCTGACCAGTTCTGCCATGCTTTTTGTGATGTACAGCTGCAGATTTTAATTTTTATTTAAAGTGTTTTGGAAAGCTCAAAATACACACATGAAAGGTCCAGCTTTCAGACTTATAGTGAAAACGGCCAGGTTTTCAGTGTTTTACGCTGGTTCCCGAGGGATGCCTACTAGTAATAAGTTCAGGAGTAAAGGTCCTGGCACTCTGAAGGTGGGACTGCCCAATTTCTTGTTTAAATTTAGGGACTTCTAAAAACCATTGGCCAATAAATCTTACAATGCTGTGAGGAAAATATTTTGAATTTCTTAGCCAGTAAGAACGTTGCTTTGGGGATAGAAAATGAAGTGAATGGCAGGTGTCACTTGCAAGTAATGGGAGCACAGTGAGGCAAAGGGAGGTAGCTCAAATGTGATGTTTTGCTATAGCAAGGCACAATAAGGTTCTAGCTGCAGCATTCAGAATATGGCGTATTCTCGTATTTGGTAGGGGGTGATGGACCAAATTGCTGAGGTCCAGGTGGGATTTTACATGGGCTTTTAGAACCATGAGTTTAAGGAAAGAGAGGAAAAGAAGGCATTTTACACAATGCCCTCAGGTTAAAGAACACAGACTTTATGGTGGAAAACGCTTGATTTTTCATAGTCTGTTCTTTGTCTTAGATTGTACTGAAATTCTTTACTACGCAAATTCAGGTGGTGCTCTGACAAATGCTTTACAATGGGATGGCTGGATGAGCATTATTAAAGAGGGTGTTCAAAGGCCAACTACCTGCATTACCATGAAAGTATTTTACTCCCTATGTGCTCACTCTTTTTCTTTAGGGTCAAGCGTGCAAGTGCTGCAGCCTGTTGTAATCACTCTGTGGGATTTTAACCATGCCCACTCTTGTTATTCATTCTTTGTTGTGCTTCATTTTTATTGGTGCATTTTGTGAAATGTCCCTCCTTTGTGTGCTGAGTTCTCGCCCCAGGTGATTTAACTAAGTGAACATTTCTGTTGGCCATTTTGGTTTGCCTTTCATCCCAGCCGCAATCCTTTCTAGAAATTCACGCAGGGAGCCAATAACTCTCACGCTCATGGTGGCGGTGGCACGTTGAATCGGCTTGCTTAGGTCAACTGTTTTACTTTTCATTTTCAATTAATGTGGCAAGAAAAGTCCAGTTAGGAATTTACAATGCTAATAGCTCTAACTCAAGCAAACGTGAGACCCATTGAATTGCAAATGCTTAATTTTACTGCAACTCCTTTTACTCCTTTTTTTTAGTCCAAATTCTCAGAAACATGAAAGAAATGGGGAAAGTGCCTTTGTGAACAATACGAACGCAGTTACCACCAACAAAGGCTTTCATTGAAAGATATAATTGAAAAAGCATTATTCATACATATTGCTATGACTACACACCTATGTATGTCCTAGAGCAGTAATGCCGGAAAGGGGGTATAGACCAAGGTAGGGGTACATCATTGCTGGCCAAGTCAAACAGACCAACAGCTACTCCCGACATCATGTACAGGTGGGACTGAAGCTTAACAAGGCATTTAGAAGGACAGGTAAACAGGATAGAGGTCAAAGAGTTACGACCAGACTCAATAGTGTGTAGCCAGAGTGTCCGTGTCAGCTAGATAATGTCCCCAAATCCCACTGGGCATGTTTAGTTGGCCTTGGACTTTGTAAACTACTTGTAAGCAGGAGACGATCTACGACAATTCTGCATACCACCCTGACTCTGCTATTGTGGGCAGCAAAGGTGATCTCCAGTGGCGTAAAAAGTAGATGTCAGCAGTGGCTAAGGCTGTCACTATTCGCCTCTGACGAATGTCAGGGGGGTGGTGGTGGAAAGAGGGGGGTTTGGGGTGGGGGAGGTGCAGTATGAGCCACGTAAAGCTTTTTAAGTACAGAAAATTACTGTATTTGAGTATCTAGTAGCAATGATCACATTTTCTCCATTTAGTCTCTATTTCGCTTACACTGCCAAAATAGTACAGTGATCGATAGGGTTTGTTTAGAAAAGAGATGATCAACGTGTAAACTGCACTATACTGACACTGGTCCCCGTAATGATTCTCAAGGCTTGATATAATACATGATGGGTGCAAAGGTGGGCCACATGGTTACACCTCCAAGTTTACCATGGAAGCGATGGGCCATTTAACAATATTTTCAGTGATACCACTCCAGTAAGGCAAAATCAAAGTTCAGAGTATCGAAGGACATGTGTGCCTTCTGCAATAAGCTGATTTGCGCGAGTGTGAACCCGTTCAATTTCCAACATGTCCAGTGTATCCTTTTGCCCCTGTTAAAAATGCCTGCGTTGTTACAGAGGGACTGTAAGGAATGTACTATAGGGTACACGACTATTCTCCTAAGTGCAATTTTCCAGATAGTATGAATTACATGTATTACAGGTTTAACAGTAAGGGGTAGTGATTTGGGTGTAAAGATATGAAAAATTGACCTGGTTCAAAGCAACATGTTTCAGCAACATCAAAGCCACAGAGGGGGAGATTAAGCATTGTGCTATATGCAGACGATATACTTCTCTTGCAAAAAGCTGGAGGACTAACTATCACCACTGCTGCAGGCACTATCGAAACTAAATGTTAACTGGGAGAAATCTGAAATATTTCTGTTAACATCAGTTGGGTACACATGCACAGTGGAATGTCCCCAAGACTCTGTTAAATACCTGAAAATAAACACACCCAGGAAAAAGGTGATCAGTCTTTGTGACATCTATGTAAAGTATTATGTGTTCATAAAGCAGTAACCAAATTGAAATGCACAACAATAAAAATACCCAAAAGAATTAGAAAAATAGAGTAAAAACAACAAAAATCCAAGAAGGGCAAATTAATTTTTAAAGATTTAAGTAAAAATAGTGCCAAGAAGCACATAGTGCCAATGATAGCCAATGGTCACTGTAGGCCAGGAATTAGGCGCAATTTGATGCTGACCACAATGGAGCACTAGTCAGGTACACTAGCTACATTCCTCCTGGTCAAAGATTTGATCTTTTGGCTTTAGCTCGTTGTAGGAAAGTGACTCTTCTGACCTAGTCACCCCCACTTTTTGCCTTGTTTCTGTTGTAATTTCGACTGGAAGTGCACTGGGTTCCTGCTAACCAGGTCCCCAGTGCCAGATCTATTTCCACCAAAACTGCACACTTGGTTTTCCCAATTGGCAAAACCTTTGGTATCTACTATAAGTTCCTAGTAAATGGAACCGCTGGGTGCCTGGGGTAGTAAAGAGGGCCAGCAAGGGCTGCAGAACTAATCAGCCCACCGTAAGTGACTCCTCACCAAGCACATGACAGGCTGCCATTGCAGGCTGCATGTCGTGGTGCAGACAGAAGTGGAAACATGATATGGCACACAGCTATGTCTTTGTTGATTCTCAGACACAGTAATTGACCAGGGAAGCCATTTTGAAAACATTTGCTGGGCACTGGTCAATATCAGTTCTTCAGCTACATGATGGCTTCACTGAAAAAACGGATGTTTGGTATCAAACATCTCGAATTGGTGAGCCCACACTGATGCCAATGTTGGATCCACTAACATCTGCACCCAGACAGCACCTTAGAGGTGCCCCCAGAAATTCTACCAGCTACTGGTGTGTTCACTGAACAGTTCAGCCACCCCAGCCACGTTTCTGACCCTCAAAGGGGACAGCCAGCACTCTCGAGGGCCAGAGACAAAAGCGTGGGCTAGGCGGGGGTGTTAACACCTCACCCAGGCAGGATGGACATTCCAGGGTGGGAAGCTTTAAAGGCCTAGCCACCTCTGGAATACAGGTCATCTCTGCTAGCTGGAGAAACTTGGGTCGCCTTTATAATGCCTCCAGATGTCAGAGATAACTGACACTCCTGTCCTGACCCCACTTTTGGTGGCAGAACAGGTGGGAAAATTAGGCAGATTAGGTGTGTCCACTTCATTTCAGTCCCACCCCTAAGGTGGACGAGCTAAAGCGGACACTACTTCCATCTTAGTTGGAAGGAATTATGCGACTAGGGTTAGGATTATGCCCACTTCCCAGCAGAAGTGCTCATAGAAAGGGTGTAGTCACCCTAAAGGTGGTCAAGCTCATTGGCTAGCAACTGGCACTCCCTGTAACACCCCTAAATTGATTATTCAGGTGGCACCCCTGAACCCTAGAGCTCAGATTCTGATGAGCTAAGAACAAAAGAACAAAGAAGAGACGCACTAGCAGAACAGTAGAAGAAGGAGCAGCTGAGCAGGTAACAACCCCGCCGGCATGTCTGCACTCCTCGACCGACTCTGTACCAAAAGATGCCCCATCATGCAGCTGAACCTCCTGAAACCTGAGAGGACTGCCTGCCTTTGAAAAAAACTAAACTCTCCCATTAGGAGCGGACCTCCTCTCCAAACAACTTCCAGGAAAGTCCAGACACCTGATGGCATCACTGCACCCACAGTCACTGACCACAGTTGGAGTGGACCTCCAGTACCAGCAAGGTCCCCCCAGCTGTCCAGAGACCAAGTTCATTGTGGTTTCACCCCTTCAGGACTCCCTGAAAGCGCCTGCAGCCTCTGCACGCAGCCCCCCTCTCCTGCAGCTACTAGAGTAAGTGAACCTGACACCTAAAGCAAACACAGCACCCGTTGCCACCGGCTCGAGTTGGAGTGGACCCTTGGTGTCAACAACGTCCCCCAGCTCTCCTGAGCTCCAGTCCACTGTGGTTTCACCCCTCCTGGACTCCCTGACGACACCTGCAGCCTTAAACCACAGGACCCCACAACCATGAGTGCTCCAGGACAAGAAAACCTGACACCAAAGGATACCCTTGCATCCTTAGCCCCTGGGCCTTGTAGAAGAAGATAAAAGGAGCTCATTTATGTGACTTAACTGTTGGTTGCCCCTTCTGGCCCCCAAGCGAGAGTCTGCTGCCTAAATCCACAGAGACCAATCCCCACTGAAATACACTGGGCACCACATGCATACTGCACCTCTGTAAATGACCAACCCAGTACTGCCCGGAGTGACCTGTTGGTGTGGTCTTGCTCAGTACTTACTTTAAGTCTACAACGTTGGTCCTGTGAGGCGTCAATAAGTGCTTGTTTGCAGACTGTTTTTCCTCCCATAGTTTAACACCGAAGAACTCTGAAATTACACTGTCGGTTTTTGCGACTAAAAAGTATTGATGCTTAAAATCATACTTACCTGCTAACTAAATTCTAAGGTTCAAACATGGATATAAAAAGAAGTGTTATTTTTCTAATTTGGTCTCAGATTTATTCTTTGAGGGTGCGTCATTTATTGCCTCTGTGAGTACAGTAAATGCCTAACTGATAAGCCTAACTGCTCACCCACACTACCACAAAACAGAGCATGAACCTCTAATTATTGAAATGCCTCTGGGGGGTAATATATTATTAGGCCTTATCTGTCACCCTTGGGGGCACACCTGCCTATTTTAATTAGGCCGATCTGCCCCCAAGAGGGGGCAGAAACAAATAGGCAATATTTTTATTTTTTACTGATAGCGACAGACCCCTTAGGCAAGGGTCACTCCCCTGGGGGGCAAATTTATTTTAGGCCATTTCTGCCCCCATTAGGGGCAGATCGGCCTATTTCTATAAGGCCGATCTGCCCCCAGGGGGCACTTTTTGGACTTTGGGACCCTGCCATGTAGAAAAATCTCTGAGACCCAGACACATCCGAAAACTAAACATCTGGGTGAGCCCACGGTGGTGTGCTTCACATGCACCCCACACCATTTTCCTACCCATAATACCCTGCAAACCTCCAAAATAGCTTGAAATCACACATTTTCCCCACATTTTTGTGGTGGAACCTTCCGGAATCTGCAGGAATCCACAAAATTCTTACCACCCAGCATTGTCACATCTATACCGATAAAAATTCTGCCCCACTTGTCAGCCTAAAAATGTTTTTTCCAAACTACCCTTTGGCCCCACTTTGGATCACCCTCAATTTTGACATGTTTTTGGCTCTTCCCTGTCACAGGCACTTGGCCCACCTACACAAGTGAGGTATCATTTTCATCGGGCTACTGAGGGGAATAGGTTTGCTAGGTTTCCCTTGGTGCCGACTGAGCTGCAGGCCAAAATCCACAGCTAGGCACTTTGCAAAAAACAGGTCAGTTTATTTGGGAAAATGTGATGTGGCCAAGTTGTGTTTCCGGTCGCGGGCATTAAGCCTACCCACGCAAGTGAGGTACATTTTTATTGGGAGTCTTGGGGGAACACAAAATAGCAGACCAACTGTTATTGCCCCTTGTATTTCTCTCAATTTTTTCCTTCCAAATGTAAGAAAGTGTGTAAAAAAGACGTCTTTTTGAGAAATGCCCTGTAATTCACATGCTAGTATTGGGACCCCAGAATTCAGAGATGTGCAAAGAACCACTGCTTCTCAACACCTTATCTTGTGGGTTATGAGGGTCTAAGCGCGAACTGCCCCAAATAGTTTAAAAAAAACAAAAAAAAACTGCCACCTGAGGGAGAAAAGGCCTGGCATCGAAGGGGTTAAACCATTCAAGGGCCGAATCCACCTTAGCTCCAAATAGTCTTGACCCATCAGATGGTATATCCATCAGGGCATTCTGAACATTGGTGGAGGAACCCAAACCTCTCAAACATGCATGTCTCCTCATAGCAACTGATGTCCCTATTGCCCTAGCCACAGAGTCTGCAGTATCCAGTCCAGATTGTATGACCTGCTTCTCGGCAGCCTGACTAGCACTCAAACGCTCTGAAAAATGCCCTTGTAAATCATCTGGTAACTTAAGAAGGACCGATCTAGCTGAGTCCATAAGGGCATCTATATATCAACACTTCAAACATGTGGCATTTACTGATTTTAATGCCAGGATACCAGAGGAAAAGACCTTCTTAGCAATCTGTCCCATCCTTTTCGATTCCCTCTTCCCAGGGGCTGAATGAAAGGATCCAGGAGCAGACCTGGAAGACTAAGAAGCCTGTTACCACCAGACTCTCTGATGCTGACTCAGGAACCCAGGATCTCCAGGAGCAATCTTATATCTCCTAGCTATTGTCCTTGACACAGCCACTTCAAGCCCCTCAAAGTCCTGATTTGGGGAGATAATCTCACCTTCCTCGATGTCCCGACCTTGATGCGAGGCTAGATATTGCTTCTCTTCCAGGTGCCTCAAAGTTTACCTTATGGATCTTAGCCTCTACTCCACCAAAGGCATCGGAAGAGCACAGGCTGACGTCAGTGACTACGGAACTGGCACTGGCTACCTAGGAACTGGAGATGCAGATTGTACTGAGGAGTGATGCGACGTCGGCTGAGACCTCTCCAACGTTGGTACAATCTCCACTGGCGCCAATGATTCCTGCCAAGGATCAGTCAGCAGTGGAGACATCTTCTGCGGCACCAGCGAAGGCCAGGGCACTGGGACAAAGGTTAAGAAGGGCAGGAATGGAGCCTGCTGGTACAGTTCCGGGAAATCTTCCAATGAAAACGACATTGTATCCGTGGGGCCAGCCAGCGCACCTGCGGGAGTCACGGCCATGGCAAAAATGCCATACATGGCATTTAGAAAATGGAACTGTTCTGCCCCATGAGCAGGAAAGCTTGGAAACTCTTGCACCGGTTTAGAAGGATGAGAAGGGCCAGATGCCAGCGGAATCTCTTCCTGATCCGGGGGAGTCACCAGAGAAAATTGTAGCAGCCCCACCGGCGAAGCCTGAATCTCCACTAGCGTTGGTGTCGGGGAACCTTCGGGTGACTTTGGGGAAGGCGTACAAACCTGTGGAATCACATCCCTGGAAGACCGGCACCGCAGACAATGACGCTGTCTTTTCTTGTGCTCCTTCCTGGACGACCTCGACGAGCGACATGATGGTGACTCCGAGTGAGGCCAGGATCTCAGATGACTCAGACTTTCTTTCTTTGCTTTCGCAAGAAACCGCTTCGCTTCTCTTCCCTTTAATGCTTTGGGGTTCATGCTCTGACACAACAAACACTCCCCGACTTTGTGGTCCGAACTCAAGGACCACAAATAGTCCACATGCGGGTCAGTCACAGACATTTGACCCCCGCACCGTCTACATTGCTTGAAACCTGGTTTCTTCACAGGAGGCATTGTCTCAAATAGGACTAAAGATGACTTCCCTTCGATACAGAGTATCACAAACGGAGAGCTAAGAAAAAACATTACACGTCGAAGTAATGGAAAAATGGGAACTGACGTCAGCACACTGGCAAGGACTTCTTACTGCTCCCTCTGATGACGTCAGACGAAGTTGCGTGCAGAGCTGTAGCATTATGACGTCCTCTATGTGGAGAGCTATGGAAAAGTTTCAGTCGCTTGCAGCTCACTGGGATATTCAAAAGGTGAGGAATCCACTGGTAGAGATATCCATCAGATGAACAAGTTACTTACGTTTGGTAATGCTCTTTTCTGGTATACACCCATTCTAACTTCAGATTCCGTACCTTGTGAATACCCAAAGGCACCAGACAGGATCTAGCAATTTTTCTCAGCAATTTCCTTGTGTGCTGGTATTTGGTGCAGTGGAGTTCTGCGCGGGAAGTGTTGTCGGGCCACAATATAACCGCCACCTCCGTGCACTGATGTCAGTTTCTTTCTGAAATCTCTGTAGAGATGAATGCAGAGACTTCAATAAACAGAATGTGCCAGTGTGCAAATCTCTAATTGAAATCTTTTTAATATGAACCAAGGGAGTCCATTCCGCAGAAGTGGTAGGAGGTTGGGCCAGTGAGAAATCTGCAGTTAAAGAGTATCCACCAGAAATAGGGTTACCAAAACTGGTAACTTGTTCTTCTGAAGGATACTTCTAACCTCAGATTCCTCACCTTGTGAATAGATACAGTGGTGGGTCTCTGGAATGGATCACACTAGAAAATACACCAGGACCAAACAGGTAAAGTGTCCCTTCAGTCAGACCTAGCTATCCAAATAGTAGTGGGTTTGTGAATGTAGGCAATAGCTGATCTTAATACAAAAAACAATCCACCTGGAGGTCGTCTCTCTCTCAATGGCCTTTCCTTTCTTCACACGGGAACCCCCAATGAAAAGGCAGTCATCTATATGATGGTTCATATGCCATCAATGGAGAAATACAGAACTCTCTTAGAGTCTAGGCAATGGAGTCTTTCCTACTCCCTGATTGATGGGGAGGTGTAAAGAACATCAGCAGTGTAACAGACTGCTCTATGTGGAAAGGGTGTGGGGGGCAACTTTTAGAAGGACCGTTACCTTATCCCGCAGTAAACAGCTTGACCGGAAAGAAGATAGTGTACAGTTGTTGAACAAAGTGTACTTGTAGCTCACTCACATGAAACAACGTTATTGCTATGTGAAACACTGATTTAGGGTTAGCAACCTTAGAGCACAACTGTGCACTGGTTCAAATGGGGAAACATTAAGGGGGTGCACATTAAAAATATGACACCCAAAATCACATCTCATTGGGGCACACAAAAGGTTTTGATGGAAACATCTGGGTGAGGCCTTTTAAGAAATGCATCACAAGTGGTGATTTAAACAGAGATATGTGATCAGGTAAACACAGAAAGACCGATACGGCTGACAACCTTTCACAGTTGCCAAAGCAGGACCTTGCTGGGGCAAGGAAAGGTAAAAAAAAAAAAAGAAGGGCGCCAGATAACTGGGATGGCAGGGGCTGGATATGTCCAGAATAGCAGAACACAAGAAACTGTTCGCAGTGTCCCTCATAGATGGTTTTGGTGGAGGCACACCTGACAACCGGAATAGCATTTACTATCTCAGGAGGAAGGTCAAAAGCAATTATTTGTCACTGCTCAATCTCCAAGTGTGGAGGAATAAATTGTGCAGGTTCTACCCTGCTGCTATGACAGAAGATCCTCCAGAAGTCACAACCTGATCGGAGGATAGACACTCATGGCCAAAAGTTTTGGGCACCACACTCTTCTGACCAAACCCAGAGCAACAGGATGACTTGAGCCGAGTCATTCCTGATCTTCAACAGAACTTTGGGCAGGAGAGCTAGAGACGAAAAGGCATACATGAGTCCTGAACTCCAGTTCGACCGAAAGGCAACTTCGAAGGATGACTGCCTTGGGAACTCCAGTGAGAAAGTTTAAACACTGTGTTCTCAGCAGTGGTGAGAAGATTGAGAAAGGATTCTCACCACTGCTGGAAGACCCCCTGTGGTATCTCAGAGTGTAGCCGCCAGGCAACGCAGCTGAGATCATCCAGCCGGGTGTTTAAAGATCATGCCTGGGTTTGTACTGCCAGGAAAATGCGATGATGACTCAGCCAGTTCCAGACGTGCCGAGCCTCTTAACAAAGGACCCATGGCCCCACCGCACCCAGATTGCCTGAAACTCCAACAAGTTAAAGGGTGCAGGCACCCTTTCTACAGCTCACTTCTCCAAGAAAGTGTGAATATCTTGCTAGAGAATGGAAAAGTGGTCCTCTGGTAGCCTTTGTGGTGCAGGTGGCACATCTGGAGGGGTGGACAGGAAGGGCAGGGCATAACCCCACAGGACAATTTAAGGCACCCATCTGACTGATGTGATACTTTGCCACCCATGGTGATCTTAAATTACCCAGACTGGGTAATAGAGCACCAATGAGGGAAAACTAAAAAGGTTTTGTTGCCCCGGTGATGGATCCAGAAAGGAGGTATGGGGGGAAATGGGAATGATGGAGACTAGGTAGTTTGTTGCCACTGGAAGCCTCGACCCTGCTGACCGGATCTCCAACCTCTACATTTAAAGGTCTAAGAGGTCTGTTGTAATGGACCTCTACTGTATCCCATCTCTGAAGCCTTGAAACAACAATACTGTTGGGGGAACAACCACATGGTGCAAGGACGGGCGAGCGCACTGTTCTCTGAAACACTCTAATGCTGTGTCTGCCTAGTTTCCAGAGAGACGGGTGCCAATAAAAAAGCATGTCCATGAGGGAATGTGGGACATAACTGGAGGAGCCCAGGGATCTAATCCATGCATGGCACCGAGGCACCACAGTGGTACCAACTGCCCTACCAAGACAGTCAGTAGTGTCCAGGTCCAACCGATCACATACTTTGTCATGTCTTGGCCATCCTGGATTATTTGTTGTAAGTTGGCAAAAAGGTAGTTTGGGACTTTGGGAAAGATTGTTGTTCACCATGCATGTGGGTAACGCCCCAGGAAGCAATGGGAATTAAGGCTTGGCTGGCAGAGAAGAGTAGCTGTTTCAAGAATGCACCGCACGTCTCAACTACCTGTCCAGCAGAATGGTTGGAAACTCATTTGTGTTTACCCAGCTGGTGGAAGCCTTGAGCCTCTTTGATACGGAGTACTGAAGGAGAACAGGTGGGTATCCCGGTGCCATCCATTGAGCTATTTGTCTGCTGATAAGGAGGTAAGATCCAGGCTTTGTCCAGGTCCCCAAGAGTGTGTCAGTGAGGGCCTCAAAATGAAGGAGTGGTTCCAAAGAAGTCTGCCCTGGCTGTAGACTTTAGTAACTACATTTGTTTTAACCACCCCCAAGGAAAGCTGGAGGCCAAGAACTTCTGCCGCCTTTTTGATTACCATGGTGAAGGAGGCCGATTGCTCTACAGAGCAGCCAGGTGGGCCATTGAAGCTAGTGTGAGGAGAGGTGTCAAGGCCACAGTACCCCATGGGAGGTCTAGACAAGGATTCTTGCAATTCGTCGTCATCAATGCATGTGGCCCCCAGGTATGAGAATCTATGAGGCAGCAGAAATGTGGCAGAGTCAGAGTGGGGTTGTGCAAGAAGTCAAGGTGGATGTAACTTCGATTGATGATGCAAGGGATTCTCTTATGAGCCTGAAAGGATTATGAGCTCTCCCTCCAGTGTTGGCGGCAGCACCGCATGGGGAACGGTTTCATATTCGTTGAGGTAGGCGGAGTCGAGGCTGGTGTCGCCCTGAAAGCTAGGGCAAACCCCACAGCAGGGTTGAGAGGTGCATTCGATGCGGGACGAACCAGACAGGAGGTCCCCTCAGATCCATAGTGCACCTAGGTGTGTCAGATGGCAACGGTAGTGTGGGTCAGTCACTGACATCTGTTTTGCGGCAATCCTTACAGTGTTAAAACCCCATTGTTTTAGTAGGGGAGACATGTGCCTGGCACACTGGACATATTTCATAAAAACTTCTGTCAAGTGACAGAAATTGAAGGAGCGCTAAGGTGCGTAAAGAAAGCAACTGATGATGCGTGGATGTGGCATTTATACTGCGGCCCAACATCACAGGGTGGGAAAGAATCAATGTGGAGCTGAACGAAGTCACCTATCCGTGCGTAAGGAAACTGGTAAGAAAATCTCCAGATCCAGCCTGGGGTATTCACAAGGTTAGGAGTCTGTGGTTACAACTATTCATCAGAAAAGAGGCTTCCCTAGTTCAAGGGGGAGATGTCGATGGCAACATGCACAGTAACATTTTGAGAAGGCTTATGTAGGGACGTTGGGTTGCTTGTTTGATATCCTCCAGAGGTGCCCTTTCTGAGCAACCCTAGCCTTTTTTCAGACGAAGGATCAGAATGTGATATGCTCATATCCTTGACATACTTCGAAGCATTAGCCCACCCATACAGCAGCTCACTAGATGTATTTGTTTATTTCTGGATGTGGAATGCTGTGAAAGCATTATACCCCTCATTCCCCGAGGAGCCTGTAGCCTTAGACCCACTCACTAGTAACATCAGATTGGATGGAATGGGGAAACTTATAACGCAAATATACAAATGGTTTACCACAAACAGGGCCGATGAAGTAGTGCCTACGATGGAGAAGTGGGCAGCTCAGATAGTGGAACAGTGGTCATTTGTAAAATGGTGCTATTGTGTTGCTCACATTTCCACTAACTACAGGCACTGTTTAATACATTATACATTTTTATAATAAAAATGTATGACACCTGAGAAAGTATACAGAATAAATCCTGAGGTGAAACCTATGCATCCTACATGTAAATTGTCACATGCACGGTTTATACACCTAGCGTGGGAGTGTCCTGTTTGTTTCTCTTTTGGCAGGCTGTTGGCGCGGAACTCAGCAAAATGGTATCCTAAAATGAGCTGATTACACCACTGGTTCTCATTTGTCATCTTACAGTACTGTTGTTATTAACAAAGAGACAAGTGGTATTGGGGTGGCTGATGAGGCTTATGCAGGAACTGGTTAACTTTATCCGATCTGAAATTTGGTGTACAAATAACCCTGAGGTATAAGCTATATTGCACTTAGACATTTGAGGACCAATTGGTGAGTATTACAAAGAACACTGAGCAACTCTGCTCCACACAGAACAGGACTGAACACCAGCAAGAACAAGGTCTATATCTGCTGTGGTCTATGTACACTTTGAAAGGGGGTGGTTGCCCAAAATACCCTGCAGACTTTAAAAAAAGAAAATGTGGAGATGCATAAATAATAGTGGACCTGAGGCTGGTCTATGCACTGTAATCTAGATACCTTGGTGTAAGGCAAATAGCCTTTACATTTGATGCTATGCAACAGAAATGATATCGGTGGCAAATTAGGGGATTTTTTCCTTTTCTTTCGTGTTTGTGCTATACAATTCGAAAATTAAATAAATACCACATTTTTAAAAATGTGTACAGAAAACGGGACATCAGTCCTGTATACATTTGCTTTTCCTTTTGCCTGAAGTGTGGGTTTGTAATAAATATGTTGAAATATTTTATTTTACACCAGGAGTATGTAGAAGTACGTTTTCCACCAGAAAAGCTGAAAGGCTGTGGCACATTCTGCTAATTATTACCAATCACTAATCATGCTCCATGTTGCAGGTTTATGTAATGTGTAGAAAATCCCCTTTTAAGGGGAAGCCAAGGGACTCCGGGGAAGTCGAGGTACTTCAAGCAAGCCGAAGTACCATCTGGAGGACCTACTGCATAGGATACTACAGGGACTCACCGTCTTTCTGTTTGAATCGGGTTGGATTAAGGTGAACAAAAAAACAGGGAACTGGATATAGCGCCACCCTTTCTCAAAAGTCTGTTGTGTATCTTACAAGAAGGGAGGTTACAATGAGAATATGAGTACAAAAGGTATGAAATATCTAAGGTACATTTTTTAAACAATAAGAGACAGTTAACTCATTTTTATTTGCAAGCATGCTTTTGTGGTTTGTTAAGAATGAACTGTTCATTAACTTTCAGCTGAGAGAAGGGTCGGCGCTTTATTATGACAGAAGGTGTAAGCTTCACTGAGTTTGATATTAACGCCTTTGTTGACGTCCCTAACTACATAATGTAATGTGCTATAAATTAGCTGCATGTTTAGAATAGACTTGAGTGAACTTTTACTGGCGGCATAAAAGGGCTCAACCAGGTGTGAAGTGTAATAAAAGCCGTGGGAGGGTAAAGCTCTTCCAGAAAGAGCTATGTTCCTAAAGCCCAATTCTTCCCCCTTGAGTGAGATCACACAACCCTATTCTTTTACAGAAATCCATGTCGATGCAATAAATTTGCTAGAACTGGTTTCCTATGCCACTTTCAGTGCTGAGAACTTAATTCGGTCGCATCCAAAATCACTGAGAGCATAACTAAGGCAAAGGAGAGCCACATCACTAAATGGCTGGCTTCTGAACTTAACAGGTCAACGCAGTCTCCTCCTCCAATACCCTCCGCATGCTCCGCAGAATCTACAAGTGGATCCCTACGGAAACCAGAAAAACTGTGACCCAAGCCCTCGTCAGCAGCAGACTTGACTATGGCAAAGCACTCTACACAGGCATCCCAAAAAAAGACATCCAACGACTCCAACGCATCCAGAACGCATCCGCCAGATTGATCCTCGACATACTCCGCCGTTGCCACATCTCCCACCACCTGAAGGACCTCCACTGGCTCCCCGTGGACAAGAGGATCACCTTCAAACTTCTCACCCACGCGCAAAAAGCACTACACAACGCTGGACCCGCCTACCTGAACAACAGACTCAACTTCTACGTCCCCCCCCCGCCAACTCCGCTCCACCAACCTCTCACTCGCCACCGTTCCCCGAATCCAGTGCAAGACCTCCGGCGGCAGATCCTTCTCCTACCTCGCCGCCAAGACCTGGAACTCACTCGCCACCTCCCTGCGCCAGACCCAGGACCTCCTCACCTTCAGGAGACTCCTCAAGACATGGCTCTTCAACCGATAGCAGCTACCCCCCCCCCCAGCGCCTTGAAATCCTAACGGGTACATAGCGCGCATTATAAGTGCTTTGATTGATTGATTGAACTTAGTGTCATGGCGGTTATCACGTACCAGAATCATTATCACCTTGAAAACCAGCAAATAGCCAGCAAGGGTCAATAGACTTAATCAAAGCACTAGCCAGGACGAGGGCGGGTACTCTAAGCACATATACAATTAGATTTCACAGAATAGAACACAGAAAAATTCTCTCACCAAAGCGACTCAAGAGGATGGTTTAAATATGAGGCCAAGGGACTACTTACTTTCTTCTTGCATCCGAGCTAGAATCTGTACATCTGTGACATCATTTAGCTTGTACCCTGAGCCAACTGAGTCTTCATCTATCTCAGACGTGCTTAACTCGCTGTCAACTGAAGACTGTGGACTGACTGGAGGATTTCTTTCAGACGACCCTTTGTAATGGCCTGTGAAGCAAAAATAAAAAGGCAACGTTAAGATAAATACATGGCTCACCAACTACGAGGTTTTGAACTTAGTTACTGTGCACAAGTAGAATAAAACGCCCAGAAGCACCGTGTGCAGTATATCAAAATAAGTCGGAGTCCAAATCGGCGGGAGTAATTTTCAGACTATAAATGGACTCGATAGTAATACAAGAAAGCATGTAGTTCAGGCAATGGAATGCAAAGAGTTAGAGATAACAAAATGGAAAGGATGACTCACTTGTTATACCTGAACACTGCTTTGTTTTATGAAAAATACTATGCTTCCGGCTCTAAACACGGTCAAGGCAATCTCAACCACGAACTAAAGTTTGCTGGCGCGGTTGTTTTAGCCAACCAACTAACTATTCTGTTCCAAGACGTACACGAGTGACAAGCTATGGATAAAGACAGAACCCTACCACAGCAACTGAGCTAAACCTAGTGAACAAGTACTAGGCTTTTTTTATTCCCACATAACATGTTCAGTGTGCAAAGACTTTAATTGTACAGTTGTGGGGCAATCACAAACAACTTGTGAGTAACTATGTCCTCCTGCTATATAAATACAAGAATAAGAGTTTAATTATTTACATATTTGTAGAAAAATGGCTCCTTGTTGCAGTTACCCTACACTTTGTGCCTGATAATGATGCAGACTTCACAGAGTGTGCTGGGACCCTCCTAACCAGACCATTGTTTCCGCAACTGACACACCTCTGGCACACAGATAAGTCCCTTGTAAAAGGTAGCAGTGGTACCAAGGGCCCTGTGACCACGGAAGGTCCCTAATGGCTGCAGCATGTTTCGTGGCACCCCAAGGGTCCCCTCACCCAACACATGCACACTGCCATTGCAGATTGTGTGTGTTGGTGGGGAGAAAAAGACAAAGTCGACATGGCATCCCCCTCAGGATGACATGCCCACAAAACACTGCCTGTGGCATAGGTAGGTCACCCCTCTAGCAGGCATTAAAGCCCTAAGGCAGGGTGCACTATACCACAGGTAAAGGCATAGCTGCATGATCAATATGCCTCTATAGTGTCTAAGTCTATTCTTAGACATTGTAAGTACAGTGTGGCCATATTAAGTATATGGTCTGAGAGTTTGTCAAAACGAACTCCACAGTTCCATAATGGCTACACTGAATACTGGGAAGTTTGGTATCAAACGTCTCAGAATAATAAACCCACATTAATGCCAATGTTGGATTCATTAAAAATGCACACAGAGGGCATCTTAGAGATGCCCCCTTTACTTTACCCAATCCTTCAGTGCAGGACTGACTGGTCTGCGCCAGTCTGCCACAGAGACGAGTTGCTGACCCCCTGGGGGGATAGCCTTTGTGATCTCTGGGGCCAGAAACAAACCCTGCACTGGGTGGAGGTGCTTCACACCTCCCACCTGCAGGAACTGTAACACCTTGCAGTGAGCCTCAAAGGCTCAGTCCTGGTGTTACAATGCCCCCAAGGCACTCCAGCCAGTGGAGGTGCCCGCCCCCTCCCAGACGAGCCCCCACTTTTGGTGGCAAGTCCAGAGGGATCATGAGAAAAACAAGGGGGAGTCACTCCACCAGCCAGGTCCACCCCTAAGGTGACATTTTGCTTTGGAGGAGTAGGATCGATAGGGATGTGACCCCCTCCCCACAGGGAGTGGGCACAAGGAGGGTGTAGCCACCCTCAGGGACAGTAGCCATTGGCTACTGCCCCCTGGCCCTAACACACCCCTAGATTTAGCATTTAGGGGTGACCCTGAACACAGATCATCAGATTCCTGACGACCTCAAGAAAGAAGGACTGCTGGGCTGAAAACCCCACAGAGAAGAGAAGGAGACACCAACTGACTCGGCCCCAGCCCTACCGGCACGTCTCCTACTTCGAAAATCTGCAAGAAAAGAAGCAACACGTTCTGCAGAACCAGCGACCCCTGAAAAACCTCCAGGGGACTGCCTGCATCATCCAGGAGCAAGAAACTCTTGGACAGCAGATCTGCCCAAAGAAAAGACCAAGAAACCAACTTTAAAGGGACTCTCACCTCACTCCTGAAGCGTGAGTCCAACTGCTCTGCACCCAAAGCCCCCGGCCCATGTCCAGAGAAACCAACTATCCAGAGATGACCCCCCCAGGTGACTCAGACGACGTGTCTACTCTGGGCTGGCTTCTCTGCACCCCCACGACGACGCCTGAAGAGGGAATCCCAAGGAGCGACTGCCCGGGACGAAGATATCCGACACCTGGAGAAGCACTGCACCCGCAGCCCCCATGCCTGGGAGAAACCAACCACTGGTGCAGCAATGACCAGCAGGCGGCCCTCACTCTTGCCCAGTCGGTGGCTTGCCAGAGAGGCCCCCCTGTGCCCTACCTGCAGCGCCTAAGTGACCCCCGGGTCCCTCCATAGAGTTCTATTGAGAACCAGATGCCCTGTTGGCACATTTCACCTGGCAGCCCCGATGCCGCTGAGGGTGTGGTTTTTGTGCCTAATTGGGGCCCCTCCAGTACTCCTCCAAACCCTCCTGGTCTGCCCTCTGACAATGCGCCCTACTTACCTGCAAGCAGACTGGAACCGGAGTACCCCCTGTCTCCATAGGCGCCCACGTTATTTTGGCTCCTGTTTGACCTCTGCACCTGACCGGCCATGTGTTGCTGGTGCTTTTCTATATAAAAACCTATTGGCCTGGAGTTAAGTCAATGAGTGTGTGTTTTCATGTACTGATTGTGTGTGAACAACAAATGCTTAACACTACCCTGTGATAAGCCTAACTGCTCGACCACACTACCACAAATTGAGCATTAGTATTATCTATTATTGCCTCGGTCAAGCCTCTTGGGGAACCCCTGGACTCTGTACCATACAAAATGAGATATAGTGTGCACATACAGAGCCAGCTTCCTACAATATTTCACTACTTATTAAAATAAAAAAAGTATTTCACATTAACTCCAGATAACACCGGGTAAACACGTCCTAAACTTTAAACATGATAGAAAAGCATGTTTTACTTTATTTCCAAGCCTTAAAAAGTGTAAAGTGCAGGGAATGTATTGTACACTGTTTAATGATCTAACATGAAAAACACAAGCTTGTTTCTGTAGCTCAATAGTGTGTGATGCTAAAAGTTTCATTATGTTTCTGGTTATAGTTCCACATCTCTCCTGTAGGAAGAATGGTGCTGCGAAAGAAGATAATGATCAGCAGAATTATTTATCAATATCAAATGTAGACCATTGAATGATCCATAGAGATCTTAAAGGCGACTGGACTAGCTATATCTGCACCGACAATGAATGAAAATATTCAGAGAAGCACCAAACACATTTAACTACAAATAGGAGAAAGGTAGGCTGAAAGCACCAAATATCTTGCATATCACAACTGTGTATTAAAATGGACTGGATCAACTTGAAAGCATCAAAACAGATAACTAATCATAGGACAGCTGACTGACCCTTAATCCTTTAACATATGCTATGGCTCGATAAAATAATCCTATTGGATATTCCACATCTGCCAATGTGTAAAAAGTATAGATTTCAGAAACTAAGATTAAAACCAGATATTTAGACTGGGAACACAGAGTAGTATCTGAACAAGTTATGTAGATCAGGTGACTATGGAAAACCGTAAATAATCATTCTGTATTAGAATTAATCAATTATGGGCTCAGTTATGCTGTGAAACCAAGAGCGGTATAATACCGGACATGTTTTAGATGCATTAGTGTTCTGTACTGCAGGTTTTTTGTTTTTTTTTTGTAATGGAAAGTTATGGTGTTTACTGTTTTAAACACAATAAAAACAGATACAGATTAAAACTCGATGTACATGGTATCAGGATTGGTTTTTTTTCCCAAAAAGGGAATGACCATGTCAGACATCTACATCACTGGAAAAGAAGCAGTAAGAACATACGAGTTATATAGATCCATAACGGTAGGGAGAGTCCTATTTATAGCTTTTAAAAAATAAAGAGGGGGCGAACAAGCTACTTACCTTCAGTAACACCTTATGTAGTACAGACAATATCGAGATGCAGATTCCTTACCTTTGAATTTCTCCCAGGCATCAGACTGGATCCGGAGAATTTTCATGAACAGTAGCCCTATACGCTGTTAGGTGATTCAACCAGCTCTGCGTCCGTCGTCTGTGTCGTCCGCACCGGATATGATACTGCGGTTCCTATATAGGAGCCACCTAGGCGTGCTGACGTCAGCTTCTTTTCATGACTTTCCACACCAGAAGCGCAGCGCCATGAAGAACACAGACTACTAGTGCCTCAAAACTAAGGCCCTGAAAGGGGAGTCTCTGCCCCCTAGAAACCAGTTAACAGGTCGTGGAAGATGGGAGAGTCGGTAAGGATTCTACACCTACGTATTGTCTCTACCAGATAAGGCGTTACCGAAGGTAAGTAACTTGTTCATCTGATAGAGACTTCTAGTTGCACATTTCTTAACTTTGAATAGATACCCAAGCAATGCCATCCCAAGAGGTGGGACTGCCCACCAAGATAATATCAGAAAGACCTGCAGGGCCAAACGGGCAACGTACCCGACCCTACAGACCTGACTGTCCAGGCAGTAGTGTTTGGTGAACATGTGCAGAGATACCCACGCTGCTCCTGACAGATGTCAAGGACTGGAAACCCACACACTAAAGCACTGGTTGCAGCTGTAGCTCAGGTAGGATGAGAGTGCAAATCTTCAGGCTTTTTGGCCTGTGAGTAGCAGATCTTAATGCAGTGTATGACCCATGACAGTGGAGGCTTCTGCACTGGCCGACCCTTCTTTGCACCCACCCCACTTAACCAAAAAAATTAGTTGATCATCCACTCTTTTGGGTAGAACGTCATCACTCTTTTTTTGGGTCCAGGCTGTGGAGTCACTCCTCTTCCTTAGAAGGATGTGGGTGTGTGTAAAAAGTAGGCAAGGCGATAGATTGATCTACATGAAAAGGCAGAACACAGGCCCTAGTGCGAAGCAGCACTTTGTCAGGATAGATGGAAAGGCAGGGTGGCTTAGATGACCATGTTTGCAGCTCATTCCCCTGCAGACAGACAATTGCAACAAGGAAGGCAGTTTTCAAAGTGAGAAGACTAAGAGGACAATTATGAAAAAGCTCAAAAAGACCGCACATCAGAAATGGCAAAACCAAATTCAGATCCCACTGGAGTATAATGAATGAGGATGGAGAAAAAAGATGTGCAAGACCGCAGAGGAACTTATGTACAATAGGGGACTTGAACAAAGAGGGTTGATCAGGCAACCTCAAAAAGGCAGAAATAGCAGATAGATAACCTTTAAGAATGCCCATAGCAGAGCCCTGCTAGGCCAAAGAAAGGATAAGCCACAGGCCCTTAGAGAGATGGTCAATAGCATTGTCTGTGCACTATACCACAAATTTATTCCATCAACTGGCATATAATGTTTTGGTGGAAGGATGCTTGGCTGCCAAGAGTACGTTACAGACTTCAGGAGGAAGGTTAAAAGCTGTCAACTGTTGTCGCTCCATCTCCATGCAGGAAGGCAGAGAGTGGACGGGTTCTGTGCAGACCCCTACCCTACTTCTGCAGCAGAAGATCCTCCCAAAGGGGCATTCTGATCGTAGAATTGATGAACATGCTCAGCAGCTCCGGATACCAGGCTCTCCATGCCTAGTCCGGAGCCACAAGGATTACTTGGGCCCAGTCATTCTTGATCTTCTTGAGAAATATGGACAGAAGTGCAATGGGCAGAAAGGCGTACAGGAGGCCTGAGTTCCACTCAAGATGAAAAGCATTTTGCAGCGATTGCCGCCTTGGAAACTCCAACACGTAGAACTGCTGACACTGGGCACTCTCTACAGAGGCAAACAGATCTAACCAAGATTCACCCCACTGCTGAAAGAGACCTGGTGCCACCTCCAGATGGAGACAAAATTTTCAGCTGAGTTAGTCTGCTTTGCGTTCACAGAGCCTGCCAGATGTTGAACCATAGGGGATGTGCCCTGCTGTTCCAGCCATGTCGAGAGGAGCAGAGCATCCTGACAAAGGGTCCATGACCCCCACCCTGCACCGAGTGTTGCAGTACCACATGGCAGTGGTGTTGTCCATAAACACCTGCACCATCTTTAAACAGAAGAAATGCTTTCAATGCTAGCCAGATCGCATGAAGCTCCAACAGGTTGATATGGAGTCCAAATTCCGCTGGGACCAGATGCCTCTGATCTTCACCGCTCCCAGATGCCTGAATTATCCCAGGAGTAACACATCTGTCACTACTGTCAGATCTGGTTGGGGAAGAGAGGGATCTGCATCTGACCCATTGCGGTTTGTTAACCACCACAGCAGATCTTTCACAGTCCCCTCTAAGAGCTGGGCCTTGTTGGAGAGATTCCCCTGATGCTCTGCCCAAAGGAACTTCAAGTCCCACTGCAGAGCCCACATCTGCCACCTAGCATGAGTCACCAGCAGGATCCAGAAGTCCATGACGCCCAGCAGACTCAGAGTCATCCTCACCGAAATCCAGGATAGAGACTGAAACATCGGTATCACAGCCTGAATATCCTGGGCTCTCCCCTCGGGAGGATAAGTCCGAAACTGCACTGTGCCCGGAATAGCTCTGATGAAAGGGAACGTCTGAGAGGGAGTCAGGTGAGACTTCAGCACGATTATAGTGAACCTCAGCAAATGCAGGAGGTTCACTGTACTCTGGAGTTGGGAGAAGACAACCTAGGGTGATCTCGCCTTCAACAGCCAGTCGTCGAGACCCGGGAAAACTGGAACCCCTGATCCAACACAGATGAGCTGTGACCACTGCCATCATCTTGGTGAACATCCAAGGGGCACCGTTGAGGCTAAAGGGGAGCACAGTAAATTGAAAATGCTTGTGGCCTACCATGAACCACAAGTAATGTCTGTGGGCAGACAGGGGGGAAATGTGAAAATAAGCGTCCTTTAGGTCCAATGCTACCATCCAGTCTCCTGCGTCCATGACAGACAGAACCTGAGCCAAAGAGAGCATCTTGAGCTTCTCCTTCTTGAGGAAGCGATTGAGGGATGAAAGGTCAAGGATAGGGCAGAAGCCCTTGCCCTTTTTGGGTACCACAAAGTAGTGGAATAGCAACCACGACCTACATCTGGCATGGCAACCTATGGGTGCCCTTCTGTGCCAATGCTGAAGCCACCAGCGCAGAACCAGAAGGGGCCCCTTCTGACTCCACTGTGCCCAAAGGCGCTTCAGCAGTACTGAACTGCTGAAAAATTAGGTGCATGGCCTCATAAAACTAAGTTGGGCAGGGGGTCATTCCGGCTCCTAAAAACTCAGTAGGTGTGGAGTTGGGCCCAGACACAGGCACTGCAGAGCAAGATCTAGAACGTCAATGCTCTCTTGGTAGCTGACAGATAAGGAGAAATAGAAGAAGGCTTAAACTTCTTAGATTTCTTCTTGTGCCTCGACTTAGCCGATCACCCAAGGACGTGGAGTGGGACAGACGATGGAGAATTCCACAACAGAACCCAGGACCTTTCTCTTCACAGAGATCTAAACTTGCAGAGTCAAACGTCGGGCAAACACCAGCTTCAGGGACTGCTCCTTCAAAGCCTTTGGATGCATGGCCTGACACTCAAAGCACGACTTTGTGCGTCTTTAGTGCCTGGAGTGCCGCCATGACCTGAAGTCATCGCCCGATGACGAGAACTGCAGGACTTAAACCCGGTCTTCCTCAATAATGTCCTCAACGTACCAAGATTGGAAAACTCAAAAAATAAAATAATTGAGACACAGTCGAAAAAAGCCAGTAAAAAAAATGACTGAGGGGTAGCTCTCTTCGGATCAACGCTAGCTGGCATAGAAAGAAAATAACGGATGTCAGCTCACCATGGCGGTGCCACCTAATGGCACAGAAGGGTACTGCTCCCGAAAAATCTCCAGATCAAGTCTGAAGTGTGGGGAAAAATTCGAATGTAAGGAATCTGCAACTAGAAGTCTTTATCAGACACAAGAGTTATGAGGAGAGCCAGATTGGATATTGATCATAAGGGTGTTGATTGATTTCACAGCAAATACCAAATATGCTGAGGAAATACACCATACATGTTCCCATTGTTCTTTCTTATTAACTTTCACTCAAGCATTCGGAGGAGTCTTGAAGTTGAAACCTCCTTAAAGCTGTCTGTTGCAGACTTTAACAATATTTGTGGATCCTCCTTGTACTTGCACCGTAATGTAGTACATATGACCAAACTCGACCAGTGCAAGGACAAATAGGAGTCCCAAATATTGTTAAGATCTGCAACAGACACACCACTTCAAGGTGTTTCCGACTTTGAGACTTCCTACTGCTTAAGTGAGAGTTAAAAGAAAGAAATGACAAACTTGTCATAACCTTGATACACATATGTTTGGAGAAGTTTTGCAGCATGAGATTAATATGAATTGCCCTGATAAAGTTCTGGTGAAAGAACGAAATGTGTTGGCTGGGCTGATCAAGTGATTTTTCAATAAAGTCTGATTCGTTAAATGAGGACAAGGCTTTGTCTTGGTTATCAATTTGGAATCATGTAAAAAGAATTGCTCCATGGTGAACGATACTGTCAAAATGAAGTGATATATATCAACAGGAACACTTAGTGTGTTTCCTCCACATATATGGTATTTTCTTCACTTTATTTGGTCATTGAGTCAACATGACCCATGAATGGCTAATCACCCATTACTGAATAAATACAGTTGCATTTGCAAGGCTATTAGCACAGCATTGTTGCCTGTTTGTGCCTTTAGAATTTAGCCGATTCCACAGCGAGTAATAGGAATTAGGAGGAGGGAAGCAATCAAAAGAGGCACTTTCTATCAAGGAATGCAAGCAGGAACTGCCAAAGAGGGTGAAGTTGGATATTTTGTTGTTGGAAAGAAATAGAACAGCTAACAAAATTGTCAGGAAGGAGGTGTGGAATGACCTTTGCAGAAGGAGAGAGAAGAGAAAAAAAAGAAAAAACAATTGGATGATGATGGCACTTTGGCACAGTATAGGTGGATCAGGTATGTCAAATCACTGTTTGCAACTTGTGAGGGTCAACAGATATGTAATTGTATAAGCAAGAAGATAATTATGTCTCCAGGTTCTCTCAAGCATTTTACAAGAATGCTTGATCAAGGTAAGATTGATTGTGCACCGTGGAAAGCAAGGCTGTTTATGTGTGGATCAGCCTATTTTAACAGAAAAGATTGACTGAACCGTGGTCGTCATCCAAGAATTAAAATGATTAGCCTTCTCAACCATTATGTCAGTAAAGGAGTTATTGTTCCAATGGGGAAGGGTTTCAAATTAATGTTAGGGGATGATCACTTTAAAAATGTATAGCTCAAAGGGGATGAATGGGAATTATCAGATTGGCGGCTATTAAAAGGTGGTCTGTTCAGCCTAGCTGCAGGGGAAGGAGCACCAGGACTTTATCAAAAGAAAAGAAATTATGATCTATCAGATGGCCTGCACAATAAGTAGGCGAATAAACTTTTGAGGGTTGAGCCCATGATCGGACAACTCTGTGCAAAGATGGAAAGTGGAGGGTAAGATGTGTTATCACACAGAGATTGACATCTACCATTACAAATATAAATTTAGAAGTAGTTAGCAGCCAAGAAGACAAGTAATCTCCCAATTCAGTATAAAACTCAGAAAAAGATTCAGTCAGGCGAAAGAACATTGTCAAGGTATAGAAGACTGCAGGCCTACATGAAACAGAGCAAATTAAGAATCCTGCTAAAGAAAAAGCATTGATCGGAGGTTGAGTAGATAATATAGGAGTTGTGGAAAATAAGTGACACCTTCTTCAGGGCGGTTAAGACGATCCAAATGGTGAATTTAACTCCGAGAAATTACGATAGCAAGGTCAAAAGCCGACGTGGGGGTTAACCACGTTTCTAGTAGGTAAAAAATGTCAAAGGACTCATCCATTACCAGACTGTAAATTCCTTGGGCATGTTTGGGTAATGAAAAAAAGTTGAGAAGGTTAGATTTTAAAATGGTAAAAGCTATAAGGGGAGTTAAAAGAAGAAGAGAACGAGTTAATGGGTAAAGAAGTGAGGGATGTGGGCCGGTTGAGTGAGGTTCAGAAGGGGACGCAAATAGGTAGAGGATCGTACAGGGCACTTGTTATGGCATACAGCAGATTGAGTGCAATTCCAGAGAGGTGAAGCTGCAACAGTGGTTGGGTTGGATAGCGACTAGGCCTGGGCCCACCTGAGGCTCAGACGGGCAATAACTTGCTTGCCTTTGGTGTGCCAGACACAAAAGGATGTAGAGTTGAGGGAGTGAAAAAGATAAACAAGAGAAAAATGCCAGTATCTCAATAATTCTTTAGGCATACAACACATGAAAATTGCTCAAATTTTCATGATATATATGCCTTTCAATACATGAAAACAGCGCCATACGCTTGTATTTGGACAACAATAAGAGGTCTTTGATCCACTGCAGCTTTTCTGAGGAAAAACTGCATCACGTCTAACAAGGCAAATATAATAGTGCCTGCATTATAAACCTCACCTGTGTTGCTTGGAAGTACCAGCTGCTTTACCACTGGAAGCCTCGCTGGCGTAGAAGA
Organism: Pleurodeles waltl; assembly: GCF_031143425.1. Lineage (NCBI taxonomy): Eukaryota > Metazoa > Chordata > Amphibia > Caudata > Salamandridae > Pleurodeles > Pleurodeles waltl. The sequence continues at coordinate 983,930,585 of NC_090437.1, forward strand.
AGGAGAGTTAAAACCACTGCTGTATGGACTACCACTTAGATTTGGACTGCAAGTGCTGGAGTAACTGGCAGAGTTGTAAGGGTTGCTGTAAAAACTCTGTCGTTTAGTAGCTGTGGAGACACAAAAAAATGACAGTGTTCGAATATCAGCAGAATTTACAAAGCATATTTAATTTTAATAGAACATGTGCCAAGAACAAATTAACGCCGTCACTACTGAAAGGGTATATTAGACTGTGAAGCAATCAAGTAATAAAATGGTATGTTCTAAACGGACACTTGACTGTTTTTTTCCATTTATGCGGGTAATAGTTGCTTGGAATAGCTCCTCTGGAAGATGAGTTTCTAATAATTTCATGATCCATTTTAGTAAGAGCATATTTTGCTGCTTAAGCACTCATTTTTAACCGTAAGACTATTTAATGAGCATCACAATGAAAATGGTTGTATGCATTACATCAAGTCGTACATCAGAAGATAAACAGCAATAAATAACAGAAAATATGTTGAACTTAACTCAGAACTCCGTGTCCTCCAAGGGTTTACAATAATTATCACACCTGGCAAAACTGGATACCACTGGGACTGGAATTTATCAGATGCCATGACAAAATTACCCCCTTAAAATAGGACATAATGAGGACTTTGATGCTTTCTCCACTAAAATCTGAATGCACCGGTATTTAATGAGTATTTTCACCAGTCAAATGTTGGCAGGTCTGACATGTTGAAATTTATCTGGAAAAAATGATGGAGTGTAATAGAGGGAACGTGTAATCATGAGAGACAGTAAAGAACTAGCCAATAGTAATGCAGTCCTATGAAACAGAATAACAGTAAAATTAAACAAGCTTTCAATGAAGCATGTTTGCAAGAAGTGTGAACGCCTTGGCCACCTGTCGTTAAAAAGTTTAGAGTATAATTTTATGACTGCTAACCAAGAGTGCTGATCAGTACATTACCGCGAATAACATGTTTTTGAACGCCGTTTATGCTCCCATGGCTATCGCACTGTGCTCTGCAAAACTGATGTTTGCACTGAAAATAAAAAACTATTTTTAAAAAGTAGATGATTCATTCACAAAGTGGATGAGCAATAAAAATGCCTTTAAATCTTGTTTAACTTGTCACATTCGCTATGTGTTCAGAAGGGAATGTCCAATGTCAGCCAGCTTATGTCTTCTTACAAATTGCTGCTCATTTTAATATTGGAGATTGTTGTAAACGTTTCTCTTTCTTACTGCAAAGTCAGTGGATTCTGTAAAGTGATCTATTTGACCAGTGTACCGGGTTACAGGGAGTGTGAAATAAAAAGGTTGTAGGACGTCAGCCAACATTGAATAGCCTGTAAATGAACTACACAATATTTCAAACTACATCAGCAGCACGAAAAGCACATTTTTTGTAATTCTGAAGTGCAATTAAAACAATATTTTAATAGGATCAAAACTAATTAGAACACTTTACTTGGTGGTGTGCAAATGAAAAATATTTCCTGAAACCAGATTTCCACACGTTATCGCTTAAAAGCTTTATATTATCTGTAGAACAGCATATCACTGTGAAATCCTGTGGCGATCTCATTGGAAATTGTGCTGTCTCTAAATTGCAGCGCACTACTAGATCATGCTTTAGTAATATATTGAGTAAAAGTGAGTTTTTGAACATGAGCTGAGAAACATTCCTGCCACCGCTCTGATGATAATGCTATTGGTGAGCTAAGAGGCAAGTCAGGGATCGGCATATCCTATATGTGGGCTAGATTCTTATTAGACATAGAGCAAAAGTTTAGTTGATCAAACGTGTTTTTGTACCGCAGAAAAACTGAACTCACATACTTAAATGTGCTCACTATTTAAAGGTGCTCACATAAGTGATAATGAGGAAATAAGTGACTCAGTGAAATATAATATTTGCTTAGGATCATGCAATTTGAAACCAGTTTATGGGTCAAATGCATTAGAGTGAGTCAGAGTAGATTATGTCAGGAACGGAGGCGAGGATTATGCTTTTCTTGCTTTACCACTTTATTAACAGCAGCCGGTAGGAAAACTACATTTCCCTTGAGCAGAGGGGAAATCCAACAATTAACAATAAACTGACAGCCAACCAACAGTTCGTGTGCCATGTACACGGTCTACAGTCCTTCACCTCTGTTGCCACCTCCTCTTTATTTGATGCTCCCGCAGCAGAGATAAGTGCCTCTGGCCCTAGGCCGATCTTTCCATACTTTCTACTGTTTGTTTCTTCGCTGATTTATGATATTGCCTGTTTTTTTACACAGTGAAAGTGTTTTCTTCTGCTGGTAACCTTTCATTGCAGGGCGCGGCCGCGGATACCCTCGTTGCTCCTCCGCTACCACTAAAGTAGTTACAGCGCACTGAAGTGCCTGGGGGCTCATGCGGTGTGGTCCTCCAACCACCAGAGGGCACTGTAACTACTGCCCAGAATATGTGTTTTTTTCTTGGGGCACTCGACTAGTGCGTTCAGAAAGTGACACCATCAGAGAAGCAACACTACTGGCCTGGTGCTCACAACTGTGCCTTGTCGTCCGCCCGTCTGGGGCACTATGCCCCGCACCGGGGTCTGTAATTAAAATGTGCAAACAGCGCACTCTCCCTGTCAGACACCAGCCCAGGTGGTAATGCCCACATAAATTGAAACAGGCACTTTGGTGTCCGTGAGCCCTCTGTACACTGCATTGGCCCCTGGACCTACCTGATTTGCAGGCCGCCTTCTCCTGATATGGAGCATTGGGCCACTTAAATTGGATTGGGAAACCGTTATTTCTGCCACTGCCCTCCATACTCTGTCCTGGTAACCCCAGGCCATTAAACCACCCTCTGCACCTCCCTGGTAGTCCAGGTCTTATTCCTTGCTCCTGTATACCCCGGTAACCATAAAGGCACCATGAGTGACATTGAAGAGTCTTACACACATCGATGAGCATTTCGGTGAAATCATGGATGCCTCCATCTGGAAAGCAGTTCAGCTGGGGGTTGGCCCCCCTGGAACAGAAACTACTACAGTACGCAGAACTCTGCGACAAACCCCTCCTGCGAAAGGAAGACTCCCAGGGGCTCACGCCCCCGCTACCTCCAGGCCATGCTACCAAACATTCACCACCTCCTAAACGGAAGAGGGATCCCAACCCAGGGGTTGACCTGAACGCCTTTGATAGGCTAAAGCGGGCCTTTATGGGTCAGGATCAATCACAAGAGACAAACCATCTAATCCCAGGCTTTTCGGGGCCTCTCCAGCCCCCGCAGGCACCTTCCCACCCCCCCCCCCCCCCGGACACTGACTCCCAGTCTTGCTCAGATGGGGACCAGGATGAAAGGTCCTGCCCATGGCACCCCTCCTGAAAAATTCCTGATGCCCCTCCAGGTGATGTTCCTCAGGAGACAGACGACTTGCTTGAGCCAGAGCTATGGATCCATCCACATTTGGCAGAATAGACTCCCGCCAACAAGGTTGTCTGTAGGGCTTTGTGAGCCACTCAACAAGGAAGTCTGTAATCGCCTGCACACTGAATGCTTTCACCCATCTCTAGGCAATAAAGTGGCACTGACCCCAGAAATAGATAAGAGCATAGCAACTTTCTTAGGAGTTTATGCGCGATCAACAGGTACTGGCACGCCTGCCAGGACAAACTGTTGGATGTCTCAGGTCCTCTAACATGCAACTTAGACATGGCTGAGGATGCAAGGGCATCAGGCACTTTGATCCCCGGACATTCTATCTGGCTGGGCCCAGAAGGCTATTATCTTTTTGGGGAATGCTAACTACGCAATTTCGGCAAAGAGACACCATTGGATAGACCGTAAACTGGGCTGACTTTGCTGCATCAGAGGCAGGTCCCATCCGTCAAGGCGGATTGTTCAGTGATCCCTTTGTCCAACAACTCAGCAAGTTCGTCCAGACGTTTAACTCGTTGGACAAGGCACAGACATCAATCAAACGTATCTTCACACCCCGGGTTTTCACGGGGGCTAGCCCAGGCAGGTGGCGCTCGGCCAGCCGCTCTCAACTTCCAGACTCAAGCAAGGGTCACAGCCGGAAGAATGGGCAATATGATGACACTTCCAAGTTCGGCACCTTCTACTCCACCACACCCTACCCCAAGTAAAGGGATGCACGAGGAGGCCACAGAGGCGGGGGCTCCTCCCAAAGTAAGTGCCCAATCTTTTCCTTGCACACACTGGGTCGTAGGGTGTGGCACTTTCTTCCCAACTGGGCGGCTCTCATCTTCAATGCCTGGGTGCTACAAACCATTCAGGGTATCCATATAGAGTTTTTAGGCTCACCTGTTCAGGTGTGACCTCCCTCTCCACTCATCTTTTCCATCACAGACAGGAAGTTGGTGGATTGGGAGGTATCCAAACTACTTCAGAAGGGCGCAGTTGCCAGAACATCTCATCCGGCTAGTTTCCTCAGCAACCTTTTTCTCGTGGGAAAGAGTGATGGTAGGCCAACGACTGGACATCAATTTAAAGGAATTCAATGAGTGGTTGGTCTAGCGCTACTTCAAGATGGAAGGAATCCATCTACTACAGGACATCCCCCAGCCCAACAATTGGATGGAGCATCTGGACCTCAAGGGCAATCCCAATTATTTTTCCCCTCACTGCCTATTCCTCCAGTCTTAATGACAGGGGCAAACCTTTGAATTCACGACCCTTCGATTCGGCTTCTCTTCCACCCCATGGTGCTTTACGAAGGTAATGTATCCTGTGGTAGAGTTTCTCAGGGCTTGGGAGGTCCGCTTGTTTGTTTACCTGGACAACCTCCTCATGATGGACCAGCCACCTCAGCCTCTGCTCTCACACCTCCAGATGGCAATTTCTCTTGTGTAGTCCCTTAACTTCATTATCAACAAACCAAAGTCCGTCCTCTCTCATACCCAAAATCTGGTGTTTTTAGGCTTTGTGGTGGACTCAGTACAAGCCACCCTCAGCCTCCCCTCTTAGAAGATGAGCAAGATCAGACACTAGCTGCACTGGCTTGTGGTCAAGAAATCAACTCCCCCCCCCCCCCCCCCCACCACATTGTGAGGGTAGTTGGCCCGTTGTCTTCCTCCATCCAGGCCATATTTCTGGGCTCTCTTCACTATCCCACCCTACATCTCCAGGCCATCCACCTCCAATAAGGCCTTGCATACTCTCAGGTAGCACTCCTGGCAGACGATGCTCTATAGAAAATACAGTGGTAGCTCGATAACAGAAGCCTGGACTGGCCGTGTAAATTTCGGCTCCCTTCTTGACCTAGTCATAGAATCTTATGCCAATGGTTCAGGATGGTGTACACACTGTGGTGAGATCTCCACAGGAGGACTACAGTCAGTTCAAGAAAAATCTTTACATATCAACTGCCTTGAGCTCCTGATCATTCACAGTGAAATGCTGGACCAAAAATCAAGTAAAATGCTGTGTCCTACTCAAGATGGGCACATCTTGAGGTGAGACATAAAAACCACCTGGAGGGCACCCGTTCCAAGACTCTCTTGGATCTGGCCAGGTCCTTCTGGGAGTATTGCCTTTCTCATCAAATCTCTGTGATGGTGGAACATCTCCTGGAAGTAGCCAATCGGATCGCAGATTGGCATTCCAGACACCTGAAGGACATGAAACCCTCCCTCTTTCAGGCCCTTCAGTCCTGATGGGGCCCATTCTCGATAGACCTGTCTGCGTCACGCCTAGATCATCACTTTTCCAGGTACTTCAGCTGGTGGCCGGACCCAGGAACGACGGCCACAGACGAGTTTCTTTAGGACTGGCACCCAGAACAAGGGAATGCCTTTCCCACATTCGCCATGATAACTTGCCTCTCGGCCCAGGTATGGAGCCAACATGTGGAACTAATGTTGATAACTCCAGTTTGGAGAGCTCACGCTTGGTATCCAGTTCTACTGGAACTTTCTTGTGATTTTCCAATCCCTCTACCCCACCTCCTGGATCTTCTCAGAGATCCAGACGGGACTCCTCGTCCTCTAGTGCAGGAGGGCTCTCTGTTGCTTATGACCTGAAGGATTACAAGGAGCGCTGGAAAGTCCCAGGAATTTCGGGATAGGATATGACATTCCTCTCCAAGGAGTGGGGGAACAACACCATGAAGCGCTATTGGTCGGCAGGGTCTCAATGCTGGGCTTAGTGTCACAGGCGATACCTGGATCTGGTGGGGACCGATGTCATACACATCCTGAATTTCCTGACCTCGTTGGCCTTAGGGGAGTCTAGCTTAGAGATCAATTAACACCTTCAGGTCTGTGATCTCATCAGGACATACACCAGTGGGAGAGCACCCATTTGTGAGGAAACGTATGAGAGGTATTTGCTTGTCCATGCCGCCAGAACCTAGGTATTCAGCATTTTGGAATGTTGACCAAGATCCCAATCTCTTTCTTTTCTGGTCAGCCAACAAATACCTCATATGCCGATAAAGGTATGGGAAATCATTTGGGTTCTCCTCTTTTCCTCATTCAGGATCTGACGGGTCCAAGCAGGACTGAAGGCAGTGACGGGTTGTTTTCGGTCGCAGGATGAAAGAGGAGGTGACAACAGCGGTGAAGGACTGTATATGGCACATGGACTGTTGACTGGCTGCCAGTTTATTGTTAATTGTTGGATATCGCCACTGCTCATGGGAAATGTAGTTTTCTTACCGGCTGTAGTGAATAAAGTGGTGAAGAAAGAAAAGCATAATCCTCGCCTATCTGTCCTTAACAGAATTGAAACTTTGTTACGATAGCTAGGAGATTTTTCATTACTTAAGTCATTAGATCTGCAAGTACAGTAAAAGTTTTTTGTTTTTTCAAGGCCTGAAGATGTAACTTTTCAGGACTAAAGGCATTTGGCAGAAGTGAATGTTTTCCTCTGTATATGCATATGAATTTGTGTTGGGCCTGTGAAGTATCAACATTCCCAGTTACGAGTGGATTTGGAGAGCTCTGTGGTCCTTGTGGCAAGTTTGGTTCTTCTATGGTCATCTTTGTGCTGCTCAATAAGAAGGTTCCCTTACTGGTTGCTCTGTGGGTAGATTGTGCTGCGGGAGCATCGCCCTGGTTTCAAGCAGTACAAAGGGAACAATGACAGTCCCAACACAATGGATGCTGCATGTTTAGTAGCAGAAAGAAACCTTGAGGAAAGCCTGGTATTTCCTGGCTAGGGCGGCAGTCACATATTTTGTCTTTCCTATACATTAACCAGAATAGGGATGTTCATTTTTGAATAGCTGCTTGCTGTTCAAGTATCATCAATAACTGAAGTATTAATGTGTAAAGGAAACAAGCAAGCACTGCCAATGCTAACAGGTTTGGCTGAACTATGTTCCTTTTCACTGATGAGTTTAGGCACACAAGGACTTATAAAAGAACCTCAGCCACTCAACCCTGCACTCTTGCATCCATTCATCTACCTATTCACAGTTCTACAATAAAACACTCACTCAAAAATCATATACAAGATAAATGTAAAGAATAAAAGTAAAAAAAGAAAATACTCTGCTGCATATGCATGTGGGGCATGTGCTTGCAATAAAGTAAAGAATTAAACATAGCACTTGAGAAAGCATTCTTGAATGATACTGTGTGCATAGTAAGAATAACCAACTCTTAATGGCATATTGCTTTAAATTATGCTTTTCACAATAATTATTCCAGTCCAACTGCAATTCTCATACTCTTTCTTAATTAACAGATCACATCCCTGCACTAGACTTAACTTGTCCTAATTAACTAATCAGGCCCATAGTCTTTATCACGGATGTGTGCCCATAGCCAACTCAGGCTTACTGTCTTGAGCATAAGCTTTCCCAGAAGGCAACCATCAGGCATAGCCGTACAAGTACATGCAAAAATATGCAAACCTACAGATTGTGTAACAATATGCAGCTCATTCTAAGGATGACAATAGTGGAACTCTTCTACCCCAATTGTTTGTGAAAAAAATGAATGGAACACAAAAACCGTAGTAGTCTGTGAGGTCCCTTGCGACAAAACACCTCTCTACATGCTTTAAACAGAGTGTAATAATAACTTACCAATAAAGACACACTTGTTTTAACATATGCTTTGCATAAAAATAAGTTGTGTCCATTACCTTTGTAGTACCTTTTCACAATGAACAAATCAGACATACGGCATCTGACATAGGCCTCTTCTTTAGTGCTGGTTAGTCACCATAACCAACTCAAGCCTGCTGTGTTCGGCATAAACTTTCCCACAAGGCAGCAATCACATATGAAGTCATAAAATAACAATTTTGTGCAAAATTACAGAAAGTAAAACAATATACAGATCCTCCTGTGAGCGCCTAATTTGGATGCTCATATTACAAATCCACCCCCATGGTTTGTCAGAGACTGCCATCAACACCAAATGTAGTCATCTGTGAGATTCCACGTAACAAAATACCGGTCAGGAGAATTTTAACAGTGTAAAAATAACTCACTGTTAAAGGTATTTTCACTTTAACATATGATTTTCACAGTAAATGATCTGAGTTACTGCCTTGTGTGACATTTCATAATGAACAAATCAGCCTTGAGCAACTGCTTGTCAACATAATCAACTCTGGCCTGCTTTAAGCATGAGCTGTTTAACAAGACAAAAAGTGTAAAGATAGTACCTTCCAGTGGAAGCACATTTGCTTCTATCCAATCAAAACATGTATAGAGGAAGAACACGTGGGCAAAAGCTATATCACTCTCACAGGGCTGCTTCTTAAAGCACTCTTTCTATAAGATCTGGCAACAGCTATAATGTCAAGACAAAAGCACTATGCAGCTTTGATAAGCACACTGTGCCCTACAATAAAGAGGTGGCATGGATAATTGTCAACTGTTTGCATCTTACTACTGGGGTGTGCTCACATCAATGCCTTGGGGGTACTACATGAACATGAGGACACAATATTGACGTACTGTCAGTGTTCAGGTTCTTGGGTGCATGTATTTGCATTTATATGGATATACAAAAGATCTTAATATTTTGTTTACTGCATAGAAACTTGGGTACATGCATAGAATGTTTTTCTGAGGAGCACAAGACTAATGCCAATCACCAATCGAGACTGGAAAAAACACTAAGCTTTGGGTTTCGGTTGCCTGCTACTCGGCATAAAGAGCTTCAGGGGCTTGTCACTGGACTGTAAGTACTATATAAATGCAATTACAATATAATACAATACAGGGGTATGTGCATTACTGAAAATGCCAAAGCATCAACAAGAATATTCCTTTATTGTTGACACTCTCTTTATATCATTACATTTTTAGGGGTGGACAGCGCAGCTGTCGCTGGATCGTAGGTGATCAACAAAGAGCTTTCAAAGTAGTACTGAGAGAGGGGCGTAGGCTCCACCTACATGTTGGCTTTCACCAGTACAAGATTTCATTGGCAATAAGTTGTGTGGTGTCACTGAAAAGAGTGCTTGTGTCCCACGTTTTGGTTTGTGGCAAAGGGAATACACAATACAGAATGGCCGAGTTGGTTATGGTGGCAAGCCAATGATCATGGCTATATAGCTGATCTGTTTATTAGTAAATGTTACAATACATAATATAGGCCTGACAGTTATTGTGAAAAGCATATGTTAATTTCAATGCGTTTAGGGATGGATGCAATTACTCTTTAAGTCTGCAGAAAATGATTTTGTAACAGCATCTCACAAACTGCTGTAATAGACTAGGATTTTGGTGATGATTATCCCTATGACAAACTGTGGCTACAAATGTCTTGCCCCCTTACGAGAGACTATTTTGCTTACCCTACTATAATTTTGTACCCCTTGGCCATTTTATGATTGTGCCCCTGATAGTTGCTCTGCGTGGAAGTTTATGCTGAAAACAGCAGACTGAGCTGGTCATAGCGACAAGATATAAACTGGATTAATCTAATGGGAAAAGTTATGGCTGATGCAATAGACTGATCTCTTTTTTATGAAAGTTTATGCTAGAGACAGTAGGACTTGCTTATTTACTCTAAAATGTATTTCTTAAAACCAGTAGGCATTTAACAATGGGTTAAATACCATTGTGCTTCAAACTGTAGGCAGGTATTTTAATACATGTAGTCTCATATTTTATAATAGTAGGTAAAGGTGATGGCCATCAATTCTGACAAACCATGGACGTTTTCACTGTGATGATTCTCGTTATGCCCTACTGACATGGATTGCATATTGGTTTTTCAAACTGTATTTTTCTACATACTTGTAACTGTATGGTATAATGGTATAGCATAATGGTTGCCAGTTTATGCCAACTTGAATATGCCTATCATGGTTATGGTGCCAAGTCAATAGTGAAGGCTATATGCCTTATTTGGTTCATTGGGAACAGTTATGCCAGGTTCCTTAGGTTTGATATATTTAGTATGAAATGTGACAAAGCCAGTAGGCCTGCTTACTCACTATGTAACATATCTGTTATCTGCTAATTAGCTTTTAAGGATAGTTTGTTTTTACACATTGTGGCAAAGACTGTAGGCAGATATTATGATGTATTTAATCTTGTGTGAAAGTTTATGTCCAAAACAATAGGTCAGAGATGATTATGGTGACAAGCCAGTAATAAAGGTTTATATGGATAGAGTTTCATAATAAGATATAGATAGGTTTATATAGATTACCATAGGAGGCAAGAGCTTTTGCGTTGGTTACTCCCTCTGACCAACGTTACAAATGATTTGAACTGTGAGAATCCTTGTTAGGCTCCCTTAGGAGAAATTAGTATTTTGCTTTGCCAGATGTCATATTGTAGACTCTCATAATTGTATGCCTGATGATTGCCTTGTGGGAAAACGTAAGCTCAATACAATAAGCCTGAGTTGGATATAGTAGCAAGCCAATGTCAACAGCTATAGGCCTGATCGGCTCACTAGGAAAAGCTATTTCAGATGCAATAGGTCTGATCTATTTAAAAAGAAAGGTTACAACAAAGGCAGTAGGCTTGATTTATTTACTATGAAACATGTTAAAGCCAGTAAGTCTTTAAGCATGGAATATTTTTTTACATTTGTTAAAGCCTATGGTCAGGTATTTTTTTTTTTTTTTTAACCCTCAGTCACCACTACAGGGGAGGATTATGGTTTTGGTTGATCGCCTTTGACTGCTCTAGGGGTAGAAGATTTGCACTGTAATAATTCTAGCTAGAATCTCTTTGGAAGACTTGACATGCTTATTTATTTGTTGGGATCTTGTAATAAAATCATAAAAAATTAACCAAAATAATAATAAAATATATATATATATACACACACACAGACAAAAGTATTAATATTACCCACTGGCAGGCAACAGTAGGTAGCTATAGTTAAGACCTAGTTTACATAGAAAAAGCTTTTTTTTGTTTGACGATTCTACATGAAAATTTCAAAACTGATGTACCAGTCAATTCAGCTGCTGTCTGGAAAGGTTCAGGGAGATTTGTCAAGCGAAGGCTGAGGATGGGAGGGGTCCCAAAATGCATTTTCCCCGTGCAATTTCCAATAGGGATTTCAGACCAGACTACAGTCCAAACCGCTGTATGGAATTACACCAAAGTTGGCAGAAAGCTAGATCTTGGTCCATTTTGTGATGTGGTGTAAATCTGTTTAGTAGTTTTGGAGTTAATAAAGTAAAAAGATTTTTGTATTTCTATTTTGTATTTCTAGAGATGTGAATCCCCGTATCAACAGCAATGCAATGATTGGCTGGCCGCAACCTGACAGGAAAGTTGCAGTCGACATTTTGTGATTCAGGACATGGTTCTGGGGTTGGAAGAGGGGGGAAATACAATATAAGAGGTCAGGACAGAGGTCTCCTGATCCCATAGGATTGATGTAGGGGTCTTATAGGAAGCTCTCATAGGCAGGAAATTGCCCAAAAACGTTTTTTAGGGGGTGCGGAGATCTGCTGACCCTCCACAACGCTCAGCGCCCCCATCCTGCGTGTGAATGAACGATGCATCTGTGGATCCAGACACTAATAAAAAAAATACACCCACTCACACAATTACACACCCACAAAACCACTACCCACAGACCCACACACACCCACAAAACCACTACCACACTCACATACAAATTTTCGCTCACTCAGACCCACAAAACCACTACCACCCCTACTCACAGACCCACACAACCACTACAACACCCACCCACTCACAAAAACTAATTTACACACTCAAATCCACGAAATCACCACCATGCCCGCTCATACCCACACCCACCAATTCACACACACCCCACTCGAAGACCCACAAAAACCAGTACCACAGACCCACACCCCCACTCGCCCATTTATACACACCCACACATCCACATGCAGACCCACAAACCCACTACCATTATTCCCTCACAGACCCTTACACCCACTCGCACTCTTTCATGCTCTCACATCTCATTCACAGACCCACAAAACTACTAGCACACCCCCCTCACAGACCCATACATTCACTCATACACCCTTACAGTCACTGATACATCCACTCAGAGACCCACATAACCGCTCACACACCACTCAAAGGCCCACACAGACACTCACAAATCCACATACACACCTATACAGCCACTAACATTCACTCACAGGACCACACAGGAACTTACAAAACCACTCACACCCCCATACAGAAACCTTAGATCTGCAGAGCTCTTGCAGATCCTCCCACAATATAAAAGTCAGACCCCTTATTTGGCTGGGGATCCATGGTGGAGAATTCTTTTTTAGAAAAAAGGATTTGAACATGAAAAGAGACAGCCTTTGGGAAAAGGGATGGCTCTGAAAAGAGCCTTTGTGTTTATGATGTGTAAGTTACATTTATTTACACATAGAACAGGATGCGGTCTTCCAAGCCGTTGAGGAACACCCTTTAGACTGTGGTCTCAGAAAAATGCAGAAAATGTTATTGGCATGCTTCCTGGATTTCTCTATCTGTGGACAAAATTCAGTTGAGCACTGCCATTTTGGACTTTGGCAAACGTCGGCGAACACCAAAGAGTATGTGGGAAAAGTGACAAATTTACCAAAGGTACCCTTAATTAGGACTTCCAGTCCTACCTTGGTAATTGTGCCTATGCCACTGCCACCTCAGTGCACAATCATGAGGTCTGGATGTTGGCAATCCTCAATCCTTTCAAGCAAATGCAGTAACTGATGCGACTTTAACCCTCTCTGTCCAACCCAGGTAATGTCTACATTAGGTAAACCTAGATCCCTGTCAATGCCACTCTTTCTAGGCCGCTCTCTGGTTTAAAACAAAAAACTATGTCCCACAATCCAGACTATGACCATTTTGGAGATAAGCAGGAAAAGCACACAGGAAAAGGTTGCAGCAGAATGAGACTGTTTTGAAGATGAAAGGCAGTTAAAATGGAGAAAAGCAACTAAAATATAAAAACGCATATTCGAATGTATGAAGCTGTTCAGGGAACTAAAATTAGGTAGTGACTTTATGGATAAATAAATGTAACCAACTCAGTGATTGGCTTTGGAAAAATGAAAAGAAGTTACATTGTTTAAGATATGCTTGGAACTGCAAACAGTCAACCACACCTGTCACAGTTAATGGGAAGCTAGTCTACTGTTGAGAGAAAGTCTTGTGATATTCTGACCTACTGGTAGGCAGAGACTATTTGGAACCATGGTTACTATGGAAACTGAGCTAAAAATACGGGGGAAGGGAACAAAAGACTGAAGTATGAAAATGAAAAGCAGACTGGTGTACAAAAATTGCTCAGCAGGGAGTTCATCATGTTATTGACAATATTTTACAAACTAAAATATAAATGAAAAGCATTAACAGCAGATTGCTGAATGCTTTTAAGGGCTGCAGTGTGGATCCACGGATCTACCATGGACCAAAATGGGGGGGGGGGGGGGGGGGAGAGGGGGCTTCTTCACAGGAAACATGAAGAGGGATAACAAATAGTGACCATTTATTAGTGGTATAACAAAAATAAAAGATTAAAGGAACTCTGATTTGCTAAGTACAGCAGTATGAGGGATAGCACACTGGGAAGGGTAGCCATTATTGGTGCTTTTCTACGGAGAGTGGAGGAGGATTGACATATTCTGACTTGAGGTTTGCAGTGGAAAACATATGTTAACAGAAAAGAACATAAGAGTTGCACAACAGGAAATAAATTTTTACAGGTATGTGAATTAGGTAGTACTATAAAAAAGTACATTTAAAAACACCTCTAAGTGTATATAAGTTGAAAGAAAAGGTGTAGCTTATAGACACTACAGTAAAAGGTAAAAGAGAAGGAGGTTAGATGACAACATTAAGTAAAATGCAGGGAGTAGCAAAGAAGGAAGAGAAATTGATATACTAAAAATATACTTGTTTTATTAAGCCAGTATGAATGAATCTGTTTGAAATTAGACGTAGGTTCATGCTCATAGCATGTAATTTGCACCCACTAACACAGTCCGGTAGGCACTTACACACCAAGTTACACTCCTACAAAAGCACGTATGTAACCCATTAGTCATATACAAAGACAGTCAGTGACACACCCAGTCACATTCTCATAAAACCATTCACACATACCCATTTACTCACCTATAAATACAATTACATAATCATTCACAGATGTATGCAGGCACTGTCACACCAAAACAGCTAATTATGTACCCAGCACTTACATGCCCAGTTATACATCCAGCCACCCATCCACATGTCTACTCACACACCTACTTACAAAAGTACAGAATCGCTCAAACACCCAGTCAGACAGCAACAAAGGCACTTAAACATCCACTCACATAACCCCACATTGCACCTATGTATCCACTACTCAGAGCCACTTGCACACACAGTTACACACCCAAACACTCACTAACACAGCCAGTTACCAATCATACAGCCACTAAAATACCCATTTAGACTCCCATGCAGTCACTAACACACCCAGTCACACACCCACAGAGCTAGTTACACATCTAGTAACACACCCATAGGGGCACTGATACACACACTCACATATCCACTCAACCACTGACAAATACAGTCACCCTCATGTACAGCCACTCATATACCCACTGATACTCACAAACCCAGACACTTACACAGCCTGTTACTCACTGACATAACTACTTATCTAGCTACTGACTTGCTTATAGTATGTAATGGAATAGTATGTAATGTAAAGTTAAATGTATTCTAATTTTCTTTTCAGTCACGCACTTGTGTTTAAACAGGAACGGAAGATACAACGGTGACATGAAAAACAAGCAATTGCACGGCAATGGGTCTCGTTTTTGCTTGAGTTAGAGCTACTAGCGTTGTAAATTCATAACTGGACTTCTCTTGCTACATAAATTGAAAATGAAAAGTAAAACAGCTGACATAAGCAAGCCGATTCAAAGCGCCACGGCCACGAGAGGAAAGGAGAGGCACAAAAGGAAAAAAAAAAGTTTGCTCGCAGTGAAAAGTATCAGCAAAAGTGCAATTATCCATGTAACAGAGTTGATGGCCAAAGCAGTAACCAAACTTCCCCAAGGAGGGACAAATGTAAAACATTTACCAATGATAACAAAGGAAATTTGAAAGGCAAGCCGGTAAACGAGTGATAGTGATGGGCATGTGGTGAGAGTGGTTAAAAGCGTCCCACAGATGGTCCAGCTGCTGATGATGATGATGATGCACCACTTTACCTATCTCATATGTTGTGATATATCCTTCTATGTATGGTTTTCAGGTGTTTCCAAATAGAGTATGTGCAATGTGAACACTTTTTCCCCAAAAGCCTTGACAGTTTTTTGCTGCATATATTGCATTGGACAGATTTTAAGAAGAACTCTTCTCCTGAAGGGATGGAGATGCTAGAGGAATTATTTGATGGTGGCAAGTCTTCTTCTTCCTCTTCCCTTCTATCGTCAGCAGAAGACATCTTAACTTTCAAACACTCTTCTATTGAAGGAAAGCCAGAAAACGATGAAGCTGCAGTTTTGAGTATCTCTAGAGAGATGTGAAATCCAAATTAACTGATTTAGGGTATGGTTTGCAACGTGGGTGGGTAGAGACTTAGTGTATCCAATGAGAAGTTCATGTTTGCGTGTGTTCTTGGAACTGCAGCAGATTCGTGGATTCATAAAATGAATACAAAAAAAAAAGGAGAGAGAAATACTTGCTGTATTGCATTTATATAAAGTCTGCATAATTTACCTTATGTTGTTTTGTTAATTGTTACTTTTAAAATGTATAGTAAGAATAAGCGTGCAAATAAAACGTATTTACAAACTTGTGAACATGTATATTACTGAACTGAATATATGGGTGACATTGTAGTACAATTTATACTAAAGAACAGTGAAATTCACTGAAGAAAAAGAAAGGTTACAGGGACGTTATTATTAGGAAATGGCATTAAAAAAACATGGTGAAATTCACTGGGAAAAAAAAAGAAAGGTTACAAGTACGTTATAGTTAGGCTCAGATTTTGCACACACAAAACCATAGAAATCCAAGTTCTAGTTATCTGAGCTATAATAAACTATAACTTACGACGCAATGCACTTATGACCTCACATATTACATCACGCATGACATGATCAGAGACATATTATATATATATATCTCCATCCAATGTGAAGAATTACTAGGGAAAGTTTCCATATTTCCATGGGAAAGAATTTTTTTGCTTCTTTAATAACTGGCATAATTTCATGAATCTGAACAAAGTTTTCCACAAAAAAAGGAAAATAATCATCTTCTTTGGCTCCTTCATAGAAAGTTTAAGGCGATCTGTTCAAACGGGAGACAAAAACAATGATTCACTGTGTCCATTCCCAGAGGAACATTTGCTCTCTAATACAGAAAACCAGCTGAATTAAAAACACCAAAGTTAGAGATTTATGGACTGTTGGTGTCCAAATAAGCTACTATTGGTCCATTCAAACTGGACGGGCATATCATGATTGGCTCGCAACAAGATGGAATATATATTGTTGCAGTCATCACAGGACTTGGGGTAGAAAAATGAAAGGCCACATATGGAGGGTAGGGTGGGCAGATCATGAGCCCCAGCGACATGGTGGGCAAGGGAAATCCCAAACGGAACCCCCTTAAGTAAAAATATAGACATGTCAAGTTGTGGGTACCAAAAAAAGCGGAGGTCCGGTTACAGATCATCTCCCACAACCCACTGCCAATGTGCAAGCTGTAGGCCACTCATAATAGGTGCTGGACATTGTTAGACCTGACAGCCTTAGGGTGGTCAACCCTAACTTTTTGCCTGCCTCCCTCTACTTTTTTAGATACTGTTTTTGCTGGTTTTAAGACTCTGCGCTCTTTACCACTGCTAACCAGTGCTAAAGTGCATATGCTCTCTCCCTATAAACATGGTAACATTGGATCATACCCAATTAGACTATTTTATGTACTTGTAAGTCCCTAGTAGAGTGCACTATATGTGCCCAGAGCCTGTAGATTAAATGCTACTAGTGGGCCTGAAGACCTGATTGTGCCACCCACTTAAGTAGTCCCTTAACCTTGTCTCAGGCCTGCCATTGCAAGGCCTGTGTGTGCAGTTTCACTGCCAATTCGACTTGGTATTTAAAAGTACTTGCCAAGCCTAAAACTCCCCGTTTTCTACATATAAGACACCCCTAAGATATGCCCTGGGTAACCCATAGAGCAGGGTGCTGTGTAGGCAAAAGGCAGGACATGTACATGTGTAGTTTATATGTCCTGGTAGTGTAAAACTCCTAAATTCGTTTTTACACTGCTGTGAGGCCTGCTCCCTTCCCTTCATAGGCTAACATTGGGGCTGCCCTCATACATTGTTTGAGTGGTAGCTGCTGATCTGATAGGAGTAGGAAGGTCATATTTAGTATGGCCAGAATGGTGATGCAAAATCCTGCTGACTGGTGAAGTTGGATTTAATATTACTATTTTAGAAATGCCACTTTTAGAAAGTGAGCATTTCTCTGCACTTATATCCTTCTGTGCCTCACAATCCACGTCTGGCTGGGTTTAGTTGAGAGCTCCCTGGTGCATTCACTCAGACACACCCCAAACACAGGATTCCCAGCCTCACTTGCATATATCTGCATTTTGAAAGGGACTTCGGGGCTTGGAGGGTGGAGGGCCAGACAATTGCATGTCAAAGGACAGTAGCCTGCCCTCACACAAAGGACTGCCACACCCACTACTGGGACCCTGGCAGACAGGATTGAACTGAAGGGGACCTTGTGCACTTCTAAGCCACTCTTTGAAGTCTCCCCCACTTCAAAGGCACATTTGGGTATATATTATCAGGGCCTCTGCCCCTACCAACTCAGACACTTCCTGGAGAAGAAACTGGAACCAGAACCTGCATCCTGCCAAGAAGAACAGCCTGGCTGTCCAAAGGACTCACCTGTCTGCTTTCTGTGAAAGACTGCTGCCTTGCTGTTGCCCTGCTGCCTTGCTGCTCACTGGCTGTGGTGAAGAAGTGCTCTCCAAGGGCTTGGATAGAGCTTGCCTCCTGTTCCCTGAAGTCTTAGTACCAAAAAGACTTCATCTCTACAAGAAGAACTCCTTGTGCGATGCACAGCCTGCACTGCGGTGAAAATTTTACTGCACGCCAATCCGGAACGACACAGCCCGACTTCGCAACGAGAAGATTGACACAGCGCCAGCAACCGGAAATTCGACGCACAGCCGAACCAGAAGGATGCAGCCCGACTTCAAGGGAGGAATCGACGCATCACCTGCCGTGCGGTAGAAAATTTTACGCAACGCCCACTGAATCGACGGAGCTCCTGTGACTTCGTCCTGCCAGCACAGGAAATCCACTCATCGTCCCCGGGGCGTCTGAAAACCCCGCAACCCGAAGAGGATCCACGACCGAGCGCCGGAAAAATCAACACACAGCCGTCCCTGCGTGAAAACTAAACGACGCATCGCCATGTGCGGCCAGAGAAATCGACGCACACCTCTTTGTTTCCACGCTTCTCTCCTCTGCGGTTCTTTGCAAAGATTTTTCACGCGAACCAGGTACTTTGTGCTTGAAAGAGAGTGTTTGCTTTTAAATTACATATTAATCGTTTTGACCTGCATTTATCCAGATAAATATTATATATTTTTCTAAACACTGTGTGGTGTATTTTTGTGGTGCTATATGGTGTTATTGTATGATTTATTGCACAAATACTTTACACTTTGCCTTCTAAGTTAAGCCTGACTGCTCAGTGCCAAGCTACCAGAGGGTGGGCACAGGATAATTTGGATTGTGTGTGACTTACCCTGACTAGAGTGAGGGTCCTTGCTTGGACAGGGGGTAACGAGTGCCAACCAAAGACCCCATTTCTAATAGACGTCTGCAGTGGACTGGGTGCAGGGCCAATCCACCACTGCCGATGGCTGAAGGCTGGGCGAAGCAAACAGGTTGGGCTCCTGGGGATGATTGGGCGAATCGACAAAGGCAGGGGCAGCAGTATTGGGACACCTGTTTCCCAATACCTGTTAAGGCACTGCATTCAGAGCCTGGATGGAGCCTGTGTGCAGCAGGGGCTTAGGTGCCCGGGTTGGGTTGGTGCAGGGCCTTGCTAGAGGCCCTGCTCTGAACCCTTTGGCGTTGGGCACCAACAAAGGATTTGGATACCCCTTGGGGGATGAGTGCAGGGCCTGATCGTAAGTTGGGCACCCACTTCTGAACCTGGTACTTTAGGCCAGCAAAGCGTGAGACAATCTTAAGGGTCTGACTGGTGTGTAATAATGGAAGTGATGAGAGATATTTAGGCTCAGAGGTAAAAGAAATGCTTGGCGTGCTCAATATCACATTGCATCCAATAAAGCCCGACTCTCTTGGGTTGGAATTTATTGGCTGCAATTATCACTCAATTATATGCTTTTACCCAATTTGGGGAGCAACAAGCAGATGTTGGCGTTTGCCATGCTAAAATCTGCACATTCCTTTATTTACTAGGCATTTTTCGCCAGAAAATATCAGCAGGTTTTAACTGCCAAAATTTCCATTCTAATACTCTTAATTCTGATATGGGCGGTAGCAGAAGTTACCGCACAGACCTGAATTTAACAGCCCACTTGTAATGAGGGCCTAGGTCTTTGTGTGCTTTCTGGTTCCTCAACACGCTTCGAGAATTCCAGTGAATTTTGGATTCTTTGAAATGTCAGTACTAAATTAACGCTATGCAGAAAATGAAACACCTCCTCTTTAGGGAAGGGTTAAATTCAAACATGGAGTAGATAAAAATAAAAAAAAGCTTTGTTGTTTAGGAAAGGCCCCTGTATTACCTTAGCCATTCAATTCAAAGTTTTTTAGTAGGGAATGTTCGTTTTTGTGCTCCAACTACATTTACAAGGAACAGCTGCTAGTTAAATGTTTTTGCTGCTATGGCAAAATGTAATATAAAACTATTAAGCATAATGAGTCATGACACTTGGGGAGAGTGTGAAGTAAAAAAGGCTTTACCGAAAGGGTGAGGTCACAATGTCCATTCTTTATATAAATCCGTTTCATCATCATGTTGACACACAGCCAACAATTAGATCATGAGACTGGTTGCAGACGTCTGAACATTTTTCGGTTCAGAAGTTGAATGGAGAATTTGAATATGATCCTAAAGAAGCGTATACATTAGGCTCATTTTAAATCCTGTCCCACACTGGTTTTACTGTAGTTCAGAGGCAAGATGACCATGCCACGTCAACGACACTATTTGGGTTAGTGTTTTAATAACAAAGTATCTGAACAAGCAAGGTCGCAAAAAGTAGACAAAAAAAGGCCAGATACGTACTTTAAATGGGAAACTCCTCATAGGCTTTTCATTTTGCACATAATTCCACCTAAAGTGTATGAAACGAAATTCACAGTTTCTAACCTGGCTAAATATACCAGAACAAGCTCAAAAGTATAAGACTGACATGTGGCTCCTCACAGCTCGGGACTCTCTTCTCCAATGCTATAGACAGCACGTAGACGTCCAGGATGTTACTAATGCCCAGCTTAGGACGACAGAAGGGGCAAATAAGAGCCTTCTCCCAGTTCATCTTTGGTGGGGACCGAAGCAGAAATGCTTTCCAGTATCCCCTTTCCAGCGATGCTTCTCTCTAACAGATCCCTGCTTATACATTACAAATGGACACCGATCGGTGAGCAGAGATCCCGACACCAAAGATGTCTTGTTTATTTTTTCTGTGGAGGGCAAAGCCTCGGACCCAAGGCATGGGTTGATCCGATCCACTCCACTCCACTGTTTCCCAGCACCATTATACCCCCCCCCCAAAAAATAAATAAATAAGAGGGCTGTGTTGGGCTGGAGCAAAATGCGAATGGCAAAATAGGAGAATTGGGGATAAAGTGGGCTCACCCTTTCCCCCTGAAGTATACTGTGGTGGGTGCAAGTAAAATGCGACTAATACAGTAAATGATTAATGGCTGAAGAGGGCTGACATTAGACTATCCTGTAGTGGAACAAGCAAAATGTAAAAGAATGAGTATCTGATCAATGGCAAAAGTTGACTCATCCCCATCCCATTATAAATGATACGGTGGATGGAAGAAAAATGTAAATGGCACAAGAACGGATCCCAATGGCTGTCCACATTGCCCTAGGCTGTAGCCAAGGCAGAGGGGCACATGGTGCACGTGGCTAATTGTATTCTGCCCACACACAAAGTAATTTCTTTCAGTGCCAAGACCATCTCCAGCAGTATGATACCTTACTACGCGGGCTGCCAATTTGAAGTGATTTTTGTTCAATTATTTCCACTTTTCGCTACTTCGAAGAACTTCTTTGCATTGCAGCATGGAGACAACAAAGCATGTTTTCCCTTTTATTGGCCCAATTGTCATTACTACACAGTTGCACAGCAATACACTCACTTTCGGCTCATATCATACACTCAGCAGTCTATCTGGGACATAATATATGAGGAGGAATGTTTTTTACAGTTAAGAGGCATGATGGCCGGTACTGATACTGCATACGAGGCTAATCTGTTGGAGTATACATCTTCCGCCACATGAAGGAGGACTATCTTGGGGGTCTGGCTTCACCACATATGCCAACATCAATCCCAGAGAAGTAAGCACCACCTCCCCAGTATGGCTGAAACAGAGCGCAGCTCCACACGGAATTGTAGTAAGTCTCCCTCCACCAAGGAGCAGCGAAGGCAGAACGGGGAGGTCACCGCCCCAACCTTCTACAGTCTATGTCTTGTGAAATATACACTATGGAGATATTTAAAATGAAGAAGGCACAGACTGGCTGCAATCATCGACTCCCTCAGGGTTGCTCTTGCTTCCCTCCACCCATCCTCCTCAAGGGGACTCAGGTCTTGCTCACAGGTTGCGCACAGATTATCAAAGGAGTCTGCAGTATTAGCAATCAGTATGTGATATACCGGAGTTATCTTGTGGGCACCCATCTTATGCCATTTTGCTTTTTTAATCGCAATACCATCGGAGAACCGAGGTATTGTGACTAAGGAGGCAACAAAACATAAAAAAATAAAAAAAAGTCATCCAGTGATAGATAGATAGATATATATATATATATATATATATATGGAAAATGTCACTTACCCAGTGTACATCTGTTCGTGGCATTAGTCGCTGCAGATTCACATGCTGTGCACATCCCGCCATCTGGTGTTGGGCTCGGAGCGTTACAAGTTGTTTTTCTCCGAAGAAGTCTTTTCGAGTCACGAGATCGAGGGACTCCTCCCATTTCGGCTCCATTGCGCATGGGCGTCGACTCCATCTTAGATTGTTTTCCCCGCAGAGGGTGAGGTAGGAGTTGTGTATGCTAGTAATAGTGCCCATGCAATGGAGTGAATACATAATGTATTTTAAAGTAATATATTTACAAATTTACAGATGTTCAAGATCAACTTCTAAACGGCTACAGGCTCCTGGGGAGGCGGGTGGGCGCATGTGAATCTGCAGCGACTAATGCCACGAACAGATGTACACTGGGTAAGTGACAGTTTCCGTTCGATGGCATGTGTAGCTGCAGATACACATGCTGTGCATAGACTAGTAAGCAGTTATCTCCCCAAAAGCGGTGGTTCAGCCTGTAGGAGTTGAAGTTGTTTGAAACAATGTTCGTAGTACTGCTTGGCCTACTGTGGCTTGTTGTGCCGTTAGCACATCTACACAGTAGTGTTTGGTAAATGTATGAGGCGTAGACCATGTAGCTGCCTTACATATTTCGGTCATTGGAATATTTCCTAGAAAGGCCATGGTAGCGCCTTTCTTTCTAGTTGAGTGTGCCTTTGGTGTAATAGGCAGTTCTCTTTTTGCTTTAAGATAACAGGTTTGAATGCATTTAACTATCCATCTAGCAATGCCTTGTTTAGAAATTGGATTTCCTGTATGAGGTTTTTGGAAAGCAATAAATAATTGTTTTGTTTTCCGAATTAGTTTTGTTCTGTCAATTTAGTACATTAACGCTCTTTTGATGTCTAATGTATGCAGTGCTCTTTCAGCCACAGAGTCTGGCTGTGGGAAGAACACTGGTAATTCTACTGTTTGATTTAAGTGGAACGGTGATATGACTTTTGGTAAAAATTTAGGATTTGTCCGTAGAACTACTTTATGCTTGTGTATTTGAATAAATGGTTCTTGTATGGTAAATGCTTGAATCTCACTTACTCTTCTTAAAGATGTGATGGCAATTAAAAATGCAACTTTCCATGTTAAGTATTGCATTTCACAAGAGTGCATGGGCTCAAAAGGTGGACCCATGAGTCGTGTTAAGACAATGTTGAGGTTCCATGATGGAACTGGTGGTGTTCTTGGTGGTATAATTCTCTTTAGGCCTTCCATAAATGCTTTTATGACTGGCATCCTAAATAGAGAAGTTGAGTGCGTAATTTGTAGGTAAGCTGAAATTGCTGTAAGATGCATCTTAATGGAAGAAAAAGCTAGCTTTGACTTTTGCAAATGTAGTAAGTATCCTACGATGTCTT
The DNA here is from genome assembly GCF_031143425.1 of Pleurodeles waltl. Lineage (NCBI taxonomy): Eukaryota > Metazoa > Chordata > Amphibia > Caudata > Salamandridae > Pleurodeles > Pleurodeles waltl. The sequence continues at coordinate 983,954,485 of NC_090437.1, forward strand.
TGGCAGATGCGTGTAAGGGTTGAATTTGATTATTATGGCAGTAATAAACAAATCTTTTACACTTATTTGCATAGCAATGTCTAGTGGTAGGTTTCCTAGCTTGTTTTATGACCTCCATACATTCTTGTGTAAGGTCTAAGTGTCCGAACTCTAGGACTTCAAGAGCCAGATTGCTAGATTCAGCGATGCTGGATTTGGGTGTCTGATCTGTTGTTTGTGTTGCGTTAACAGATCTGGTATGTTTGGTAGTTTGACATGAGGCACTACTGAGAGGTCTAGTACTGTTGTGTACCAAGGTTGTCTTGCCCATGTTGGTGCTATTAGTATGAGTTTGAGTTTGTTTTGACTCAACTTGTTTACTAGATATGGAAGGAGTGGGAGAGGGGGAAAAGCGTAAGCAAATATCCCTGACCAGCTCATCCATAACGCATTGTCCTGAGACTGATCTTGTGGGTACCTGGATGCGAAGTTTTGGCATTTTGCGTTTTCCTTTGTTGCAAATAGATCTATTTGTGGTGTTCCCCAACTGTGGAAGTAAGTATTCAGTATTTGGGGTGAATCTCCCATTCGTGGATCTGTTGGTGATCCCGAGAGAGATTGTCTGCTAACTGATTCTGAATTCCTGGAATAAATTGTGCTATTAGACGAATGTGGTTGTGAATCGCCCAATGCCATATTCTCTGTGCCAGGAGACACAACTGTGTTAAGTGTGTCCCTCCCTGTTTGTTTAGGTAATACATAGTTGTCATGTTGTCTGTTTTGACAAGAATGTGTTTGTGGCTTATTATGGGTTGAAATGCTTTCAGCGCTAGAAATACTGCCAATAGTTCCAAGTGATTTATGTGAAACTGTTTTTGGGGAGTGTCCCATTGTCCTTGGATGCTGTATTGATTGAGGTGTGCTCCCCACCCTATCATGGAGGCATCTGTTGTTATTACATATTGTGGCACTGAGTCTTGGAAAGGCCGCCCTTGGTTTAAATTTATACTGTTCCACCATTGAAGCGAGATGTATGTTTGGCGGTCTACCAACACCAGATCTAGAAGTTGACCCTGTGCCTGTGACCACTGTGATGCTAGGCACTGTTGTAAGGGCCGCATGTGCAACCTTGCGTTTGGGACAATGGCTATGCATGGGGACATCATGCCTAGGAGTTTCATCACCATTTTGACTTGTATTTTTTGTTTTGGATACATGGCCTGTATTACATTGTGAAATGCCTGAACCCTTTGTGGACTTGGAGTGGCAATCCCTTTTGCTGTGTTGATTGTAGCCCCTAAGTATTGCTGTGTTTGACACGGCAGAAGGTGTGACTTTGTGTAGTTGATTGAGAAACCTAGTTTGTGGAGGGTTTCTATGACATACTTTGTGTGTTGTGAACACCTTTTTAGCGTGTTGGTTTTGATTAACCAATCGTCTAGGTACGGGAACACATGTATTTGCTGCCTTCTGATATGTGCAGCTACAACTGCTAGGCACTTTGTAAAAACTCTTGGCGCAGTTGTTATTCCGAATGGCAACACCTTGAATTGGTAATGTACCCCTTGGAATACAAACCTTAAGTACTTTCTGTGTGAAGGATGAATTGGTATATGGAAATATGCATCCTGTAGGTGTAGTGTTGTCATGTAGTCTTGTTGTTTGAGCAGTGGGATTACGTCTTGTAATGTCACCATGTGAAAGTGATCTGATTTGATGTAGGTATTTAAAGTTCTGAGATCTAATATAGGTCTTAGACTCTTGTCTTTTTTGGGTATGAGAAAGTACAGAGAGTAAACTCCTGTTCCTTTCTGGTGTTCTGGTACTAATTCTATTGCTTCTTTCAGTAGCAATGCTTGAACTTCTAGTCCTAGAAGATCTATATGTTGTTTTGACATATTGTGTGTTTTCGGTGGGACGTTTGGAGGGAATTTGAGAAATTCTATGCAATAACCATGCTGGATAATTGCCAGTACCCAAGTGTCTGTTGTTATCTCCTCCCAATGTTTGTAAAATTGGCTTATTCTCCCCCCCACAGGTGTTATGTGTTGGGGATGTGTGACTTGGAAGTCACTGCTTGTTTTGAGGGGTTTTGGGGCTTTGGAACTTCCCTATATTTTTTTGGAATTGTCCCCCTCTATATTGCCCCCGAAAACGTCCCCGCTGATATTGGCTTTGATAAGTGGGCCTTGCTTGTGAGGTTGTGGGTTCTGTGCTTTGTCCTCGAAACCCCCCTCTAAACTGTGTTTTTTTAAATGTGCCTCTGCTCTGTGGGGAGTAGAGTGCGCCCATGGCTTTGGCCGTGTCAGTGTCTTTTTTAAGTTTTTCGATCGCAGTGTCCACCTCCGGCCCAAACAACTGCTGTCCGTTGAATGGCATATTCAGCACAGCTTGCTGTATTTCTGGTTTAAATCCTGATGTACGCAGCCATGCATGTCTCCTTATTATTACTGCTGTGTTGACTGTTCTAGCAGCTGTGTCTGCAGCGTCCATTGCTGACCGTATCTGATTGTTGGAGATACTCTGTCCTTCTTCTACTACCTGCTGCGCTCTCTTTTGGAACTCCTTGGGCAAATGTTCTATAAAGTGTTGCATTTCGTCCCAATGGGCCCTATCGTATCTAGCCAACAAAGCCTGTGAATTGGCAATACGCCACTGGTTTGCTGCCTGTGTCGCCACCCTCTTGCCTGCTGCGTCGAATTTTCTACTTTCTTTATCTGGAGGTGGTGCATCTCCTGAAGTATGTGAGTTCGCTCTTTTGCGCGCTGCCCCTACTATCAAATCAATCAATCAATCATTCGCATTTATAAAGCGCGCTACTCACCCATTAAGGGTCTCAAGGCGCTGGGGGTGGGGGGGGGGGGGTGGGGGGGGGACAGGGTGTCAGTGCTCAAAGAGCCAGGTTTCGAGCTGCCTTCTGAAGGAGAGGTGATCAGGTATGGCGCGAAGGTGGCTGGGCAGAGAGTTCCAGGTCTTTGCTGCCATGAAAGAGAAGGATCTTCCTCCGGCGGTTGCGGGGGACGGCTGCCAGGGCTTGTCCGGTCGAGCGTAGCGTGCGCGGAGGAGTGTAGAAGGAGACGCGGTTGTTCATGAGTTTGGGTCCGAGGTTGTGCAATGCTTTGTGTGCGTGGGTGAGGAGTCTGAAGGTGATCCTCTTGTTGACTGGGAGCCAGTGGAGTTTCTTCAGGTGTCCGGAGATGTGGTGTATGTCCAGGATGAGTCGTGCGGCCGCGTTCTGGATCCGTTGAAGTTTCTTCTGCAGCTTGTTGGTGATGCCGACGTACAGAGTGTTCCCGTAGTCCAAGCGGCTGGTGACGAGGGCGTGGGTGACGGTCTTCCTGGTGTCGATGGGGATCCAGCGGAAGATCTTGCGGAGCATGCGGAGGGTGTTGAAGCATGCTGAGGTCACTGAGTTGACCTGTCTGGTCATGGAGAGGGATGAGTCCAGGATGAAGCCGAGGTTGCCTGCGTGGTTGGTGGGCTGGGGAGTGCTGCCTAGGGCGGGAGGCCACCAAGAGTCGTCCCAGGCGGTGGGAGTAGGGCCGAGGATGAGGACCTCCGTTTTCTCTGTGTTCAGTTTCAGCCGGCTGTCTGTCATCCAGTTCACTACTTCCTTCATACCGTCGTGTAGTCTGGTCCTTGCTGAGGTGGGGTTGTTGGTGAGGGATAAGATGAGCTGGGTGTCGTCGGCATAGGATATGAGGTCGAGTCCGTGTTTGCGTGCGATGTTCGCTACGGGGGTCATGTAGACGTTGAAGAGAGTGGGGCTGAGGGAGGATCCTTGGGGTACGCCGCAGATGATCTCCGTGGCTGTAGATCTGAAGGGGGGGAGGCGGACTCTCTGGGTTCTTACGGAGAGGAAGGAGATGATCCATTCCAGGGCCTTGCCTCTGATGCCGGCGTTGCTGAGGCGGCGTATTAGGGTACGGTGGCAGACGGTGTCGAAGGCCGCAGAGAGGTCCAGGAGTATGAGCGCCACAGTTTCTCCCTTGTCGGTCAAGGATCTGATGTCATCCGTGGCTGCGATGAGGGAGGTTTCGGTGCTGTGGTTAGCTCTGAAGCCGAACTGTGTGGGGTCGAGGGAGTCGTTGGCTTCCAGGGCGGTGGTGAGTTGGGCGTTGACGATTTTCTCAATCACTTTGGCGGGGAACAGCAGGAGAGAGATTGGCCGGAAGTTTTTGAGTTCGGTAGGGTCTGCTGTAGGTTTCTTTAAGAGGGCGTTGAGCTCTGCGTGTTTCCAGCTCTCTGGGAAGGTGGCGGAGGTGAGAGATGCGTTGATGACGTCCCGGAGGTGGGGGGCGATGATGTTGTCGGCTTTGTTGTAGATGTGGTGTGGGCAGGGGTCGGATGGAGATCCAGAGTGGATCGAGTTCATGACGCGGGTGGTTTCCTCGCTGGTGGTTGGGGTCCAGGTGAGGATGGTGGTGTCGTTGGTGGTAGGTTCCGGTGGAGGGTTCGTGTTGTTTGTGGTGAAGCTGTTGTAGATGTCGGTGATCTTGTGGTGGAAGAAGGCTGCGAGGGAGTCGCAGAGGTCTTGTGAGGGAGGGATGGAGTTGTTTTCTGCGTCGGGGTTGGAGAGCTCTTTGACGATTCCAAATAGTTCTTTGCTGTTGTGGACGTTGTTGTCAAGTCTGTTCTGGTAGGCTGTTTTTCGTGCGGCGCGGAGGCGTTGGTGGTGTTGGCGGGTGGCGTCCTTAAGGGCTGACATGTTCTCTTCGTTCTGGTTGAGGCGCCATGTCTTCTCGCGGGTGCGGCATTCTTTCTTGGAGTCCTTGAGGTCGGGGGTGAACCAGGAGTTTTTTTTGTGGTTGTTGGTGTTAGCTTGGGTCTTCAGGGGGGCCAGGTGGGTGGCGCAGTCGGAGATCCAGCTCGTGAGGTTGTTGGCGGCTTCGTTGGGCTCTGTGGTGCTGGTGGGTTGTTTCTGAGCGAGGGTCGATGTGAGTTGTTCCGTGGTGGTTCGATTCCATTGTCTTCTTGGTGGTTGCTGGGTGTGGTGGTGCACGGTGGTCTTCTTGAAGTTGAAGTGGACACAGCTGTGGTCCGACCAGGTGAGTCCGGTGGTGTGGCTGAAGGAGATGTGTTTGCTGGAGGAGAAGATGGGGTCGAGCGTATGTCTGGCGTGGTGGGTGGGGGTGTTGACTAGCTGTTTCAGTCCCAGGTTGGCGAGGTTGTCCAGTAAGGCCGTGGTGTTGTTGTCGGTGTGGTTCTCCAGGTGAAAGTTGAGGTCCCCTAGGAGGATGTAGTTGGTGGATGATAGTGCGTGAGGGTTGACAAAGTCTGCGATGTCTTCGCTGAACTTGGTCCGTGGTCCCGGTGGTCTGTACATGAGGGTGCCTCTGAGGGTGGTCTTGGGGTCGCTGTGGATCGCGAAGTGGAGGTGTTCGGCGTCGGGGAGTGAGTTGTCGGTGTATGTCGAGATACGGATGGAGCTTTTGTGTGCGATGGCGATGCCTCCTCCGGTGCGGTTGGTGCGGTCTTTCCGGATGATTTTGTAGCCGTCGGGGATGGCTATGGCAATGTCGGGTGCCGAGGAGGGGTTCATCCAGGTCTCGGTGAGGAAGGCGATGTCCGGGTTCGTTGAGTTGATGAGGTTACACAGTTCGATGGCGTGCCTGTGGACGGATCGGGTGTTGACCAGGATGCAGTGGAGATTGCATCCGGGGGAGTCGATTTTGACGGGAGCGGTGCGAGTCCGTAGACAGTTGAAGCGGCAGTTTCTGCAGGTAAAAGGGCCGTGGGTTCGTTTCGGGGTGGCGCGGTAGCAGCCTGGCATGCGGCCGGGGTTGAGGCTGGCTAGGGTGGTGGAGTCGTAGGTTTGGCGGGGGTTGCGGGGGCCAGGGGTATGGGCGCGGTCCAGGCGCGGACGGGCGCAGACGGGCTTGCCTTAGGCGCGCCTTCGCCACGCCAGCGGCGCGGCCGCCATTTAAGGGGGTAGCCTGGGAGGAGGGGTCAGCTGGGAGGCGGGAGGGTAGGCGGAGCGGCGAAAGGCGGGAAAAAGCGGGAGAGGCGAGGAGCAGAAGGCGGGAAAAAACGGCGAGAAAAAGGCCTGAAAAAGGACGAGGCAGCCTACTACAACTGAATCCGGTGTTAGCTCTTGTGTGATGTACACGGGGTCTGTTGGTGGCGGTTTATATTTTTTCTCCACTCTTGGAGTAATGGCCCTTCCTTTTACAGGCTCTTCAAACACTTGTTTGGAGTGTTTTAGCATTCCGGGTAGCATAGGAAGACTTTGATAGTGGCGGTGTGTGGACGACAGTGTGTTAAAAAGAAAGTCGTCTTCAATGGGCTCAGCATGCAGGCTGACATTATGAAATGCCGCTGCTCTCGACACCACCTGTGCGTAGGCTGTACTATCCTCTGGTGGCGACGGTCTAGCTGGATAACATTCAGGACTATTATCTGACACTGGTGCGTCATAAAGGGCCCATGCGTCAGGGTCATCTTGACTCATTCCTGTATGAGTTGGGGATTGCATCAATGGTGGAGTGGCCACCGGTGATGGTTGCGGAGAGCATTGTGGAGATGGTGGCGGGGTTACTTGTTTAGCCACCTTTGCCTGTGGCTGCTTGTCCTTTTCCTGAAAGGCAAGTTTGCGTTTCATTTTAATCGGAGGGAGAATACTGATCTTTCCTGTTTCTTTTTGGATATGGAGCCTTCTTTGTGTATAGTCTGGCTCTATTGTTTCCAATTCCTGTCCAAATCTATGTGTCTTCATTTGTGTGGACAGTCCTTGTTCCTCAGTATAGGAACTTGTTTTCGGTTCCGAGGCCGGATGTTTCGGTATCGAAACCTTTTCAGCTGCTTTTTTCAGTTCCGACGAAAGCTTCTTTACTTTCGGCGTCGTGGTCTCTCGGTGCCGGCCCATTTCGGTGCTGCTATCTCGGTGCCGAATCTGCTCTGAGACACTATCTCGAGCCCGAGATTGCTGTGTGGCGGTATCTCGACCGGAGTCGGATGACTTCGCCACCAGCGTGCCCTTTTTCGGTGCCGATGATCGGTCACCTATTTTTCGGGTTAAGCCATGGCCTGTTGGCGGTGGCGTCCCCTGGGCTTTAGTGGTTTTTTCGTGAGTTTTGTGTTTCGACGTATTACTCACGGTTTTTGGCGTTTCTTCGGGATCGATCTCATCCGAGTCCAATTCCTGGATGGAGAATGTTTCTTCCTCTTCCTCGAAACGCTCTTGTCCTGTCGGCGCTGACGCCATTTGCAGTCTCCTTGCTCTTCGGTCTCTTAGTGTCTTCCTGGACCGAAACGCTCGACAGGCTTCACAAGTATCTTCCTTGTGTTCCGGCGACAAACACAAGTTACAGACCAGATGCTGATCTGTAAATGGATACTTGTTATGGCATTTTGGGCAGAAGCTGAATGGGGTCCGTTCCATCAGCCTTGAAGAGACACGTGGCCGGGCCCGACCAGGACCCGACGGAGGATCGAAAAAACCCCAAAGGGCCACCGGAGCTCTTCAAAAGTCGGTGTCGATCTGTTGTAACTAACCCGATACTGAACGCAAACAATACCGATGAATTTTCCGAGATTCTAACTAACTTTCCGACCCGAAACACGGAGCAAAAAGGAACACGTCCAAACCCGATGGCGTAAAAAAAACAATCTAAGATGGAGTCGACGCCCAATGGAGCCAAAATGGGAGGAGTCCCTCGATCTCGTGACTCGAAAAGACTTCTTCGAAGAAAAACAACTTGTAACACTCCGAGCCCAACACCAGATGGCGGTATGTGCACAGCATGTGTATCTGCAGCTACACATGCCATCGAACATATAGATATATATAGTTTTTGTAAACTTTTTTTCAGAACAGGCGACAATACCCTAGTACTATACTAGTTGCCACATTTCATTTCAAGTTGCGACCAGCCAATCAGAGCATTCGCTCCTGCGATGTAGCTGAAGGGAAAAAAACGCCCCCCTCGGCCAATCAGATCGATCTATTTCTTTCTGAAGTTGCATGATCCTGGGGATATCGTGAGAATCCTGTGAACCCATCCGTACCATAAATACACAGTTTTTGAACCTTAACTTCTGAAAAACTACTGAACGGATTTACACCCAAAATTGTAAAAAGCACGTTTTCTAAACCAAAAAAAGCCTCCTTTCTGAGTTTCGCTTATAACGTCTCTGACACGGTCTTCAGAATCTGTGCTCCCTTTGTATATGCCCTTTTCTCAGTCGCACTTTAAAGCACCTCTTAACATGTCTGCACAATTCTAGACAATACATAGCAGCCTTACCATGGAACTCAAAGGTGGGGAAAAAAGATAACTTTGAAAAAAAAAAAAAAACTTCACACATTTTGTTTTATGGTTATTGATGGCAGAAATTAATATATAAAACTGCAAAACTCATGAAATTTCCCAGTTATGGCTTTGTTATACCTGCAGTGCAATCAAACATCACAAATCAAAGGAAGTGCTCATGACAGTACCCCCGATGTAACAGATGACTACACAAAACGCAAACTAACTCAGGAGTGGGATGACATACTAACTTACCTTTGGTTGTTCAACAGGACACCCCATGACGAAGGACCACTTGAGGTCCGAAAAGCACTGGGGAAGGGGTACTGAATGCACTAATGGTTATTTCACCACAAACACAACGATGGATTAACAAATAAACAGTTGAACAACACATCTGGAGTAAACAGATTTAATTTATTGTTTTCAGTGAAAATTAGAACCTAAACATTTTGAATAAATGCATCACAATAGGAAGCCCAGTGGAGTACCAAGAAGAGTGGTGCTAGTGGAGAGTCTCGAATCAGGATCAGTGCTTTACACAGATTTCAACCTGCAAGTAGGATCAGAAGGACACACCCACAAGCATACTATCACAGGACTAATCTGTTAAGCAGAGAATTAAAACAGATGACGGGTTGGGGTGTTGGGGGAGAGTGTGTGTCTGTGTCTGTGTCTGTGTCTGTGTCTGTTTTTGGGATGGGAGTTATAGCTTGTGCTGCAGGTGTGAGCCATGGACTGCAGAGCACAACATAACTGGGGAAATGTTATGGGTTTTTCGATTCATATTTTGTAACCTTAACTTAGTGAATGTCAGAGGTTTTTAAACATACATTATGGTGCTACTATGCTATGACCAAAGCTAACCGTAACTTTACATTAACTCTGTTTTTGATAGAAAGATGAGTGTTAAGTGGTGGTTGGGAGGCTATAGGTGGTAGATGTGGCCATTCCCCAGGGACTTTTTTTTTTATATAAAGTTACAGGGATGGTGGTGCATGTGACCCCCCACGCTCCCATGAGCCTTGTCAGGCCACTAGGGACCAATCCCCCAGGGCCTTTTATTTTTTATTAAGGGAGAGGAGGCCCGGGGGGGGGGGGGGGGAGTTGAGAGTCTGTGTGCCCCCCCCTTCCTTTTTTTAATTAATGGGGCAAGGGACCGTGCCGCCCCTCTGTGAGCCTCATTAGGACCTGGGGACCCCATCCCCTAGGGCCTTTATTTTAATTAAGGGAGGGGGGGGCCATGTGACCCCCACTCTCCCCCAGCCTCATTATTAGCTGTGCTCGTTATTGGGTTTGCTAATGTTTTTTTTAGCTACGTTGCAAATGGGTGAAAGTAATGTGAAAAGATGTATGACTCAGCCAGCCTCGTCTGCGTTCTAGCATATTTTTTTCTTAGTTTCAGTTATGCTGCACTGCAGCTAGCACTGCTGTATAATATGGCTAAAGACATTGACAAAGCCAATAGATTTCGTATAGGAGAGACCTATTGGCTTTGCCAATGCTTGGTTTGGAATGCCATATGATAATTTTTAAGTATTTATATAGTGTTTACAAGAGCTGTAGTGCTTATGTTATAGGACAGAGAATGTTCTTGTAGGCCTTGAAAAATCTACTCGCTCACTAGCTATGTGTGTGTGAGATTTTATCAGGTCGAATTATTTTTTGGACCTACTGGTCCATTGTGGCAAGTGAACTTGAGCTGGAAAGGAATAGGTGTTCTATTCATTCAGAAAATGAATGAGCAATAAATATTCCTTTAAATCTTGTTTTATCTTGAGTGCTGCTTATCTTACCCTGAAAAATGGGGTTTACTTTTTTTTTGTTTTACTACAGTTAGAGGATTTTGTAAAGTGAGCCGACAATCATTATGAAGCAAAAGGCGATCAGTTTTTATAATACACAACATCAAAATAGCTTTTAAATAGTACAAATATTTCAAAATATATCAGGAATTACAAATTAGCTTTTTTGTAATTTAGACGTGTGATGCAGTGATTTAAACAGGGGTAAAACATATCAATTTGCAGAAACTCGATTTCCAAACATTACTGTTTGTACACTATACTTTTATCAGTAAAACTGCATCTCATTTGGAAATTTTGTGACTGTTTTAATGCAATATGTGTTGACTGGAAATGACAGCATGCTACCACTTCATGCTTTAGTTACATCTCCATTAAAAGTGACGGTTTTGAACCATAATTCGAAAAAGATTCTTGCCCCGCCCGATGACAATGCTGTCAATGAACTAACAGGAAAGTCAGAGGTCATATGTTTTGTATGTGCGGTTAGATTTGTATTATATATGGAACAAACATTTAGTCTATTAAACAAGAGTTTTTTTGTACAGCAGACATTCTGCACTCACATACTGAAAGGTGCTATTATGTGATAATGAAGAAAATGGCAGTTCTGTGAACTGAAATATTTGTCTAGGATTACATAATTTGAAACCAGTTTAGGGGTCAAGAGCATTACAGTTAGGTTGCGTAGATTATTTAAATCACTTGCTCTGCAGGTCTGGTAACATTGTTATGGTTTTTCAAGGCCTGCTCTGCCAAGGTGTTACTGAATCCAGATTCAGAAGCATTTTAGGACCATACAAAAACTATGAAAATGTGCCAATCAACCAGTGCTCAGTGGAGTTCCTAGAGCTTTTGGCCTCTGTGCCACTGCACCTGCTGCCCCATCAAAATCATAGCCTTAGTGCCTGCAAAGTCATTGAGCTTGTGGCTGCTTGCTCAGTAGTAACATATAGCAATAATCAGTACTCAGTGGTTTTCCTAGAGCGTTTGACCCCTGTGCCAATGCACCTGCGGCACCGTTCAAATCATGGACCTAGTGCCTGCAAGGTAACTGCCCTTGTTACTGCTTGCTCAGTAGTAACATATAGCAATAAATTGGTGCTCAGTGGGCTTCCTAGAGCTTCTGGCCCCAATGCCACTGCACATGCTGCACCGTCCAAATGAAGGCCCTAGTGCTGGCAAGGTAACATGAGGAAATAGTTTATATCCAGTAGTATATGGGTTCCGGAAAAGGCACAGTTGGAGACAGAATACATAATTATTTTGTAGGTTAAAAAAAACAATTGCTTTCATAAAAAGTGCCTTTAAACCTATCCAACTCTCCAAAATGAGTTGCCACAGATGTCATAAATAAAATATATGCTTTACAAATCAAAGTGAAAACCAAGCGTTGCTCAATTGCATTACAATGTGGCTGGCTCTTTCCTGTGAAAAGATCTTATTCTGTGCTTGACAGTGAGTGAGCATAAACCATGTAAATCGCCCAAGATCACCATGTCAGGCTGAAGCTGAAACAGAAATGTAGGTTTGTACTTTTTTCCTAAAAAGGCAGTTTCACAAATTAAATTGACTCGCCAAAGAAGAAGAATTTGCAAAAAAATTTTTAATATTTTGTGAGCATGAAAAATGAGACACCTTTTGAGATGGCTATGTCTACAATAAAAATTTAAAATAGGGCACAAACAGGCTCCATGGAAAAAGTAGTAGCATTCCTCTGTCCAATAAATGCTGAACTTTGAAGTCAGCAAAAAGCAAAATAACCAGGCTCCCACAATAACAATGCTTGACATTTCACCTCATTCTTTGAATGCCCAGCAAACAAGATAAGAACAAGATTTAAAGGCCTGCCAACAGAAAATTACTTCCAAAAACTATTCAGTGAAAACTGCTTTCTCTTTGGGACTAACTGAACCTGGACAGCCTAAACCCAATAAAGCCACCAAATGGGAAGCAAGAAAACGTGAGTTACAAACCACAAAGCTAATGGCAAGCGACAAGTAGAATGCATCTCCAGGTTAACTTTCTGAAACACCCCAAGATGCCTTTTGCATGCCACACAGCTGCGCTGTATGGGAGAGGCTATGGCCTAAAAAGCAAAGCCTGTGGACCAAGATCTAGCTTCCTGCCAAATTTGGTCTAATTCCGTACTGCAGTTTTTGCTGGAGCCAGTCGTAAAGAACTCTACTGAAAATGCAAGGGGATTTTGTGTTTTGGGAGTCCCCTTTTTGTATTCAGTCCCGCTTGATGAATCACCCCAAAATTTTCCAGGAAAGAGCTACATGTTTTTTTAGAGAGGTTTTGTGAAGATTCGTCAAACGGGGCCAAAGTTATAAGCAAACCAAAAAACACTTTCAATGGAAATACAAACCTACCTATAACTACCTAGTGACAAATATATCTAGGTAGTTATACGGAAAATGTCACTTACCCAGTGTACATCTGTTCGTGGCATGGGACGCTGCAGATTCACATGCTGTGCATTATCCTGCCATCTAGTGTTGGGCTCGGAGTGTTACAAGTTGTTTTTCTTCGAAGAAGTCTTTTTGAGTCACGAGACCGAGGGACTCCTCCCTCTCGGCTCCATTGCGCATGGGCGTCGACTCCATCTTAGATTGTTTTCCCCGCAGAGGGTGAGGTAGGAGTTGTGTATATCGTAAAAGTGCCCATGCAATGGAGTGAGTATGTATGTACATAATGTGTATAAAAAATATTATATATTTACACATTTATAAATGTACAAGTTTCATCAACTTATAACGGCTACAGGCTCCTGGGGAGGCGGGAGGGCGCATGTGATTCTGCAGCATCCCATGCCACGAACAGATGTACACTGGGTAAGTGACATTTTCCTTCGATGGCATGTGTAGCTGCAGATACACATGCTGTGCATAGACTAGTAAGCAGTTATCTCCCCAAAAGCGGTGGTTTAGCCTGTAGGAGTTGAAGTTGTTTGAAATAATGTTCGTAATACAGCCTGTCCTACTGTGGCTTGTTGTGTTGTTAACACATCTACACAGTAATGTTTTGTGAATGTATGAGACGTAGACCATGTGGCTGCCTTACAGATTTCTGTCATAGGTATATTTCCTAGAAGGGCCATTGTGGCGCCTTTCTTCCTAGTGGAGTGCGCCTTTGGCGTAATAGGCAGATCTCTTTTTGCTTTAATATAGCAGGTCTGAATACATTTGACTATCCATCTGGCAATGCCTTGTTTGGATATTGGATTTCCTGCATGAGGTTTTTGAAAGGCTACAAACAATTGTTTTGTCTTTCAAAATTGTTTTGTTCTATCAATGTAATACATTAATGCTCTTTTGATGTCTAGCGTATGTGAGGCTCTTTGGGCTACTGAGTCTGGTTGTGGAAAAAAGACTGGAAAAAGACTGGAAAAAAGACTGGGAGTTCCAAAGTTTGGTTTAGGTGGAACAGTGATATAACTTTTGGTAAGAACTTTGAATTTGTCCGGAGAACCACTTTGTTTATGTATTTGTATAAAGGGTTCTTGTATGGTGAATGCTTGAATTTCACTTACCCTTCTAAGAGATGTGATAGCTATTAGGAAGGCTACTTTCCAGGTTAAGTATTGTATCTCACAAGAGTGCATGGGTTCAAATGGTGGACCCATGAGTCGTGTTAATACAATTTTGAGGTTCCACAAGGGAACTGGTGGTGTTCTTGGGGGTATGATTCTCTTTAGACCCTCCATAAATGCTTTGATGACTGGGATTCTAAAGAGTGATGTTGAATGTGTAATCTGCAGATAGGCAGATATTGCTGTGAGATATATTTTGATAGAAGAAAAGACTAGGTTTGATTTTTGTAAGTGTAATAAATAGCTTACAATGTTTTTTGCAGAAGCGTGTAGTGGTTGAATTTGATTATGATGGCAATAATAAACAAATATTTTCCATTTGTTTGCGTAACAATGTCTTGTAGTAGGTTTTCTAGCTTGCTTAAATACCTCCATACATTCCTGTGGAAGGTCTAAATGTCCAAACTCTAAGACTTCAGGAGCCAGATTGCTATATTGAGCGATGCTGGATTCGGGTGTCTGATCTGTTGCTTGTGTTGAGTTAACAGATCTGGTCTGTTTGGTAGTTTGATATGAGGTACTACTGACAGGTCTAGTAGTGTTGTGTACCATGGTTGGCGAGCCCATGTTGGTGCTATCAGTATTAGTTTGAGTCTGTTTTGACTCAATTTGTTTACAAGATAAGGAAGGAGTGGGAGAGGGGGAAAAGCGTAGGCAAATATCCCTGACCAACTCATCCATAACGCATTGCCCTTGGACTGAGGGTGTGGATACCTGGACGCGAAGTTTTGGCATTTTGCATTTTCTTTTGTTGCAAATAGGTCTATTTTTGGTATTCCCCAGCTTAGAAAGTAAGTTTTTAGTATCTGGGGAAGAATTTCCCATTCATGTGTTTGTTGGTGATCTCGACTGAGATTGTCGGCTAACTGGTTTTGAATCCTTGGGATATACTGTGCTATTAGGCGAATGTGATTGTGAATCGCCCAATGCCAAATTTTTTGTGCTAAGAGACACAGTTGTGATGAGTGTGTCCCTCCCTGTTTGGGGTAATACATTGATGTCATGTTGTCTGTTTTGACAAGAATGTGCTTGTGGGCTATTAGCGGTTGAAATGCTTTCAATGCTAGAAACACCGCTAACAGCTCTAGATGATTTATATGCAGTTGCCTTTGTTGAGCGTCCCATTGTCCCTGTATACTGTGCTGGTTGAGGTGTGCTCCACACCCTATCATGGAAGCATCTGTTGTGATCACGTATTGAGGCACAGGATCTTGGAATGGCCGCCCTTGGTTTAAATTTATAGGATTCCACCATTGAAGCGAGGAGTGTGTTTGGTGGTCTATCAACACTAGATCTTGAAGTTGACCCTGTGCTTGTGTCCATTGTGTTGCTAGGCATTGTTGTAAGGGCCGCATGTGTAGTCTTGCGTTTGGGACAATGGCTATGCATGAAGACATCATGCCTAGGAGTTTCATTACAAACCTCACTTGATAGTGTTGGTTTGGGTGCATGTTTAGTATTACATTTTGGAAGGCTTGTAACCTTTGTGGACTTGGAGTGGCAATCCCTTTTTGTGTGTTGATTATTGCTCCTAAGTATGGTTGTATTTGACACGGCTGTAGATGTGATTTTTGGTAGTTTATAGAGAACCCTAATTTGTGAAGGGTTTCTATGACGTATTTTGTGTGTAGAAGACACTGTTGCTGAGTGCTGGTTTTTATTAACCAATCGTCTAAGTAAGGGAATACGTGCATGTGCTGACTCCTGATGTGAGCAGCTACTACTGCAAGGCATTTTGTGAATACCCTTGGGGCTGTTATGCCGAACGGTAACACTTTGAATTGGTAATGCACGCCTTGGATTACAAACCTCAAGTATTTCCTGTGGGAAGGATGTATGGGTATGTGGAAATAAGCATCCTTGAGATCTAATGTTGACATGTAGTCCTGTTGTTTGAGCAAGGGAATCACGTCTTGAAGTGTCACCATGTGAAAATGATCTGATTTGATGTAAAGATTTAGGGGGTCATTCCGACCCTGGCGGTCCATGACCGCCAGGGCCGGGGACCACGGAAGCACCGCCAACAGGCTGGCGGTGCTTCCAGGGCCATTCTGACCGTGGCGGTAAAGCCGCGGTCAGAAAAGGGGATCCGCCGGTTTCCCGCCGGTTTCCCGCTGGTTTTCCCCTGGCCCTGTGAATCCTCCATGGCGGCGCTGCTTGCAGCGCCGCCATGGGGATTCCGACCCCCTTCCCGCCATCCTGTTTCTGGTGGCTTTTACCGCCAGGAACAGGATGGCGGGAACGGGTGTCGTGGGGCCCCTGGGGGCCCCTGCACTGCCCATGCCTCTGGCATGGGCAGTGCAGGGGCCCCCTAACAGGGCCCCTCCATGATTTTCACTGTCTGCTTAGCAGACAGTGAAAATCGCGACGGGTGCTACTGCACCCGTCGCACCCCTGCAACACCGCCGGCTCCATTCGGAGCCGGCTTCTATGTTGCAGGGGCTTTCCCGCTGGGCCGGCGGGCGCCCTTTTGGCGGTCGCCCGCCGGGCCAGCGGGAAAGCCAGAATGGCATCCGCGGTCTTCTGACCGCGGAGCGGCCATTTGGCGGTGACCGCATGGCGGGCGGCGGTCCGGTCAGAATGACCGCCTTAGTGTTCTGAGGTCTAATATGGGTCTCAGTGTTTTGTCCTTTTTTGGAATTAGGAAATACAGGGAGTAAACACCTGTTCCTTTTTGATGGTTGGGTACTAGTTCTATTGCTTCTTTTAGTTGTAACAGATCTTAGTGTTGTTTGGACATGTTGTGTGCTCTTGGAGGCACATCTGGTGGCAAATGTAGGAATTCTATGCAATAACCATGTTGGATAATGGCTAGGACCCACGCTTCCGTAGTTATGTGTTCCCAGTTTTGGTAATAAGCCGTGAGTCTCCCCCCCACTGGTGTTGTGTGGTGGGGGTTTGTGACGTTGAAGTCACTGTTTAGTTTGTGGGGGCTCTGGAATTTCCCTCTTGTTTTAGGGAACTGTCCACCCCTATATTGTCCTCGAAAACCTCCTCTCTGATATTGGCCCTGATATGTGGGTCTGACTTGTGAGGTGGAAGGCTCTGTGGTCTGGGCCCGAAACCCCCCTCTAAAGTGCGGCTTCCTAAAAGTGCCTCTGCTCTGTGGGGAGCAGAGCGCGCCCATGGCTTTGGCCGTGTCAGTGTCTTTCTTCAGTTTGTCTATCGCTGTATCCACCTCCGGCCCAAACAATTGTTGTCCGTTGAAAGGCATATTCAGCACAGCCTGCTGGATTTCTGGCTTAAATCCGGAAGTCCGTAGCCACGCGCGTCTCCGAATGGTTACCGCCGTGTTTACTGTCCTGGCCACTGTGTCTGCTGAGTCCATAGCCAACCTTATTTGGTTGTTGGAGATAGTTTGGCCCTCCTCGACAACCTGTTGGGCACGTTTCTGGAACTCTTTGGGAAGGTGTTGAATGAGATGTTGCATTTCATCCCAATGTGCCCTGTCGTATCTTGCCGGTAGAGCTTGCGAATTGGCAATTTGCCATTGATTGGCTGCCTGTGCTGACACCCTCTTGCCTGCTGCATCGAATTTCCGACTTTCTTTGTCGGGCGGTGGTGCGTCTCCAGAAGTTTGTGAGTTTGCCCTTTTCCGGGCTGCTCCTACTACCACCGAATCAGGAGTTAACTGTTGTGTAATGTACACAGGGTCCGTAGGGGGAGGTTTATATTTCTCCACCCTAGGTGTGATGGCTCTGCTCTTGACTGGGACTTGAAACACCTGTTTGGCGTGTTTTAACATGCCTGGTAACATTGGCAAACTTTGGTATTGGCTGTGCGTAGATGACAGGGTGTTGAACAAGAAGTCATCTTCTATGGGCTCTGCATGCAATGCTACATTATGAAAAGTAGCTGCCCTGGAAACCACCTGCATGTAAGCAGTACTGTCCTCAGGTGGTGATGGCCTTGCTGGGTAGCAATCCGGACTATTATCTGAGACCGGTGCATCATACAAATAGCATCCGGGTCATCTTGGCTCATCCCTGTGTGCGTTGGTAACTGCATCATTGGGGGTGTTGCTACTGGGGACAGATGCGGCGAGTGCAGTGGTGATGGCTGTGCAGAAAACTGTGGTGGTGTTTTTTATTTAGCCACTTTTGCTTTTGGCTGCATTTCCGCCTCATGGAAAGCGAGCTTCCGCTTCAACTTTATTGGAGGAAGAGTTCTGATGTTCCCGTGTCTTTTTGTATATGGAGCCTCCTCAGGGTATGGTCTGGCTCTCCCATGCCCAGTTCTTGTTCAAACCTGTGGCCTTGTAATTGTGTGAAAAGGCCTTGTTCGTCTGTATAGGAGCCGTGTTTCGGCTCCGAGGCTGCATGTTTCAGCACCGAAACCTTTTCGGCAGTCTTTTTCGGTTCTGAGGAAACCTTTTTAGCTTTCGGGGTGCCAATCTCTTGGTGTTGAGTCTGGTCGGAGCCGGTATCTCGGTGCCGAGTCTGTTCGGAGCCAGTATCTCGACCGGAGTCGGATGTCTTTGGCTGCTGGGATGCCTTTTTCGGTGCCGATGTTTGGTCACTGTTTTCGGGTAAAGCCATGGCCTGTCGGCGGTGGCATCCCCTTGGCCTTCATGATTTTCAAGTGAGTTTTTGCCAGGGCTGGTTTACTCACGGTTTGTTGCGTCTTCGGCTGCTCACTCTCGGGACTCGTCCGAGTCCGAATCTCGAATGAAAAATGTCTCCTCTTCTTCGACGTCGGTGTGTCCGGCCGGTGTCGACGCCATCTGAAGTCTTCGAGCTCTACGATCCGGCAGTGTCTTCTTGGATCGAAATGCCCGACAGGCCTCGCAAGTATCCTCTTTGTGTTCGGGGGACAAACACAGATTACAGACCAAGTGTTGGTCTGTATAAGGATACTTTGCGTGGCAGTTGGGGCGGAAGGGGGTCCGTCCATGAGCTTTGAAGATGGACGTGGTCGGGCCGACCAGGCCCCGCCGAGGAGTGGAAGCCCCAAAGGGCTGCCGGAGCTCTTCTTTCTTCGGTGTTGATGTGCTAGCACTAACCCGGTACCGAGCGCAAACAATACCGTCGAATTTTCCGATGGATAACTTTCTTTTCCGAACCGAAACACGGAGCGAAGAGGAACACGTCCGAACCCGATGGCGGAAAGAAAACAATCTAAGATGGAGTCGACGCCCATGCGCAATAGAGCCGAAAGGGAGGAGTCCCTCGGTCTCGTGACTCGAAAAGACTTCTTCGAAGAAAAACAACTTGTAACACTCCGAGCCCAACACTAGATGGCAGGATAATGCACAGCATGTGTATCTGCAGCTACACATGCCATCGAACACACACATATATATATATATATATATATATATATATATATATACACACACACACACACACACACACACACACACACATATATATATATATTTATACACAAACACATATACACGGTTAAAGGTATGTTATAGTTAGGTGCAAATGTCAGTTAAAACCTTCTGTTTTAAAACAAACAAAACCACTCAAAGTCATAAGTCATAGTTATCTCAAGTAACTTTAACTCGTGCCGTAAAGTAACTAACTTGCGTCCTTTCAATGTACTGCTAATTATCTTCTATGTTACATCACTTGTGACATTTTGTATAACATAATTAATAACATGACTACAACATCTTAAATGATATAATTCAGTGGTTCCCAACCTTTTGACTTCCGTGGACCCCCACTTTATGATTAATGGAACCTGGGGACCCTCACTAAATCGTTATTGGAGTCCAGGGACCCCCCACTAAGTCATTACTGAAAGCTGGGGACCTAATCTGTTAATATTCTTTAAATGTTTAAGCAGTCGCGGACCCCCTGAGGAGGCTTCGCGGACCCCCAGGGGTCCCCAGACCACAGGTTGGGAACCTCTGATATAATTGATGACAACACTGCATGACAGGGGTGGAAGTTATAGTTCCTTTAGGGCACAAGTTAAAGTTAATGTGGAATAAATATAACTTGTGAATTTCAGTGGTTTTGTATGCTTAAAAAAGGTATGTTTAACTGATTTTCAGCTAACTAGATGCACCTTTAACCTTTGTTTTTTTCAGTGAATTTCAGTGAAGATTTTCGTTTTTTTATTCATGCAAAGCAAGATATTACTCCTGTATCTAATTATAACATAAATTTAAACGTTAGGTTTTTTGCAGAGAATTTCTATGTCTTTTTTTCCATAAGATAATATTTTATACAGAACGCCAAACCCACCATGATCATGATCTTCAGCCGTATTCAGCCTTCAGTTGTTGCCCACAGAGCCCGGCCTACGGCCAGGCCCTGCGTCCAAACCCTCACTGGCAGTTAACCCACACCATGCAAGGCCTTCGGCTATGCCCAGCATGAGGTTTGCCACAGGGTCTGGCCTGTGACAAGGGGCAGCCTATTGCAACATCCTGCATTGAATCCCTCCTCTGCAGCCAACCCCAAGCTCTACATGACCTTCGGCCACGTGTGGAATTGGGTCAGCTGCCAGTCAGGTCCTGCGCCAAACTCCCTCCCCACCCCCCCCTCCAAACCGCACTTGAGCCATGAAGAGAGGTAGGGTTGAGCGCTTGGCCTGGATGTCATTTTGAGCAAGGCAGACATACTGACTCTGCCAAAGGATCAGAACACAAAAATATAACAAGCATTTGCAATGCAATAGGTCTCGCATTTTGAGTTAGAGCTATTGGCATTGTAAATTCAGAACTGGACTTTTCTTGCCACATAAATTGGGCAAGCCTCCCTTTTAATTTTGTCTTTTCCTGCCATGTTTTGGTAGTCACTGGTGGCTACTGATATCAGAAATCACAAACCCTTGAGGAGAGACGAGATGACTACTACTGGAAAAGTATTTTATTTTTATTTTAACAGAATGAAAAGTCCTGCAAGAATTCTTGCCTCACATTTCAATGAGCAGAGCAGCCTGAGAAGATTTAAGGCCCTAATAAAGGAGATAAGCAATGCTCTGTATGCGATGTCCTTATTGCTGGCAGGGAGGGATACTAGAGAGAGAGAGAGACTCCAGATGCCACGCTAAGCAAGTTTCACATCATTGCTTCTAGGTTTAGCTACATTCTACCAGAAAGGACATACTATGGCTTTTGTGAGCAGCGAGCTCAACGACTGGGTGTTTCTTTTGTAAAACAAGCTTATTTTGGGAGGCAGAGGCAAACAAAGACATCACTGGAATAAAGCAAAAACAAATGTCAGTGACATGGGAGGAGATGAGAGGAACAGAATGTTCCAATAAAACGCAGGCAGCTACCAGCCTAAAATACCCACAGTGAAAGGGGAGCACCAAAGAAATAAACATAGTCAGTGATAGCAACAGATAAACCAAAGTGGAATACAGTAGCTGGCCACTGCTCTGAAACAGAAAAAGGAGGGAGAAAAAGGTATAACTACCCACAAACAAGCAAGAATTTTTAAAGGACACTGCAAACAACAAATTAAAACACTTTAAGCCATACGACGTATACTAAAAGTATACACAAGTTCAAACGCTTACACTCGGCTTAAAGAGTGGGCGATTAGCTTCATGAAGGAAGTCAGGATATCAACATATGCAAAGCACACGTATTGTCTTAAAAATGTAGTACATTTTCATTCCAAAAAATCGTCTTTAAAAAAAAAAAAAGGAGGGGCTCTGCAGACCAGCTGAAGAACACAGAGCTCCAGCTAGGAGTGCTTTAAAAAAATATAGTACCCTCTACTGGGGTCATAGTTTTAGTGACCTAGGAATCTTACTGTTACTTATTTGTTTTAATGTTGCTGGGGGGCTGCTGCACTACCTGTAGTCCCACACAATAATAAAACATGATTGGTGGTGTTCTGTCCCTTCTAGGGACACCACCAAGCTCCAAAGACAAACACAAACTTTAAAAAGCACTTGGAGAGCATTATAGGGCACATCATGCAAGGAGCAGTGGATAATAAATTAGCAGACCCTGCTGCTCATTTGTTATTTATCTATTAATTTTTTGGGCATCCCGCTGTCCACCCAGGACACCGCCATCTTTATTATTTGTTGTAGGCCATGGAGGGAACGCAATGGCTTCCATGGCCCTGCAGGCTCCCTGCAAATGGACCCAGGGGCTGTGCAGAAGCCAGCAATGTTTGCAGCAAACACAAAACACAAAAAGAAACAATAAAACTAAAAACACACACACTAGGGTGCCCCACAACATCGAATTCATGAGAGGGTTGGGGTAGGGGTGGGGGGAGCCCCAGGGTCCCAAAAAGCACCTTGCAAGCAGCCCCAAGGGAATTGCGTTCCCTCCATGGCCTACAACAAATAATAAAGATGGCGGTGTCCTGGGTGGACAGCGGGATGCCCAAAAAATTAATAGATAAATAACAAATGAGCAGCAGGGTCTGCTAATTTATTATCCACTGCTCCTTGCATGATGTGCCCTATAATGCTCTCCAAGTGCTTTTTAAAGTTTGTGTTTGTCTTTGGAGATTGGTGGTGTCCCTAGAAGGGACAGAACACCACAAATCATGTTTTATTATTGGGTGGGACTACAGGTAGTGCAGCAACATTAAAACAAATAAGTAACAGTAAGATTCCTAGGTCACTAAAACTATGACCCCAGTAGAGGGTACTTTTATAATTATTAACAAATTTGTTGTAAAACTGTTCAGTTATTTGAGCTGTAGGGGTGTATAAATATCCTATGGAAAAACAAATGTGTAAAACACATTATGAAGCCTACCCCAGTATTTCTAGGCACCTGCTTGATTGATGACCCTGAAACCTTTCAGGAAAAAGCTGAAGTGGATGAACCTTTTTTTGTTTTTCAAGTTCATCATAGGTAAAGTTCTTAGGAAAACAAAAAAATGCATCTCCTATGGGAATATAATCCTAACTATAACTACCCAATGGCGACAGGTAGTGGGTGGCAGTAGTCACTGGGTAGCTCTACCTAGGATACGTTACAGAGAAAAAGCTTTTTTTTTTTTTTTAGTTCGCTAATGACTTTGGCGATATTTAATGAATTGTCACCAAACCTTTAAATAAAATTCATCCTGTGCAGCTTCTTTTTGTAAAGTTTCAGGGTGATCTATTAAAAGTGGGGCCAGAGAAAATTTGGGGAAGGGGGGGGGGGGGGGGAATCTGAAAGGCATTTTTCCCATGAAGTTTGGGACCAGAGATAACACAAAAACTGCTGAACGTAGTTACATCAAATTTGGCAGAAAGCTAAATCTTGGTCCAGAAAGGGTGCGTTTGTGATCTGGTGTAAGATGGTCGGTAGTTTGAGAAATTAAGTTTAAAAATACTGGTATATTTCACACCTCTGATCTTTCACTGTGGATCTGTTGATCTAACTCTAACTGGCTGACCGCAACTAACCACAGTAGATCGGTGAACCCGCGAGGCCGAATGCAGGATCCTAGAGGCTGGAGACAGCATGAAAAAAATGTTGCGTCCGTCATATTAGGACTAGGGAACTCAGTCCCAAAGTGCTAGACTTTTTTTTATTTTAAAACATAATGGGGAAGGGTAGGTGAATATCACCACCCTCTGGGCCATATGGGGAGAGTGGTCCCAGACCGTCAGATAAAAACGGTGTTTTAAACATGCAAAACTACTGAAATTCACCAGCTATAGACATCTCAAATAACTATAACTCATGCACTCAATTAACTATAACTCCAACCTCAACCATGCACTAATTATGTAGCATGTTTGATGACATCATTGCTAACATCACTAACATTTGAAATTACATTACTGATGACAACACTGTGCATAGCAGAGGCGCAAGTTCTAGTTATCTGAGATAATTAGAACTAGTGAAGTAATGAAGTAAGACAAGGCATTAATATTTGTTAACGTGCACAGATACCCATGTAGCAGCCTGACCGATGTCCAGGACAGGTACCCTACCCGTTAATGTGGAGATGGTCCGTTTCTGCACAGCTTTGCCCTGGCAAGCCCAAAGAAGAGCTGGTCATCCACCCTCTTTTGTGCGGTCAGTATAGAAGGAAAGAGCCCTTTTAGGTTCTAGGCGATGGAGTCTCACCTCCTCCTTACAAGGATGAGGCATAGCATAGTAAGCAGGACGACTAATGCTCTGGCCAAAGTGGAAGGGGGTGACCACCTTCAGAAGTAGGGAGGGATATGTCTGAAGAACTAGTTTGTTAGGTGTTTGGAGGGCGGACCGGCAAAGCCTGAAGCTCATGGACTCTCCTGGTTGTTGTAATGGCAATCAAGACAACAGTTTGAATAGTCAGGTGCTACAGAGGACAACTATGTAGTGGCTCAAATGAGGTACACATTAGTTAAGTTAGATTCACATGAAGTCCCACTGGGGCATAACAAATGGCACAGGAAAAAACAAGTGTTGCAGGCCGTCGGAAAGAAATCACAACTGGTGACAAACAGGGAGGGTTGGTCCAGCAGCAGCAGGAAGGTTGAAGTGATGGCCACATACCTTTGCCAGGCTAATGAAAGAAAAACAAAACAAATCTCTGCTCCTTCTGGCATGAAGAACACCATGGCACAAACTAATCCTAAAGGAAAGTATAGATGGTCTTAGTAGGATACCTGAATGCCAAGATGATGACATGGGAGTAAGATAAAAAAAAAAAGAAAACTCTCAAGTGCCGCCACTCAACATCCATGCATGAAGGTGGTGAGTGTTCAAGTACAGGCGATGAACCTTGCCCTGTTGCTGCGACAGGAGGTCTTCCCAAAGGGGCAGCTGACCAGAGAAGAAATGCTCATGGTCAGGAGTTCTAGAAATTACATTCTCCAAGCCCATTCCAGATCCACTAGAATGACTTGGGCCCAGCCGGTCCTGATCTTCTTGAGAGCTCTGAGTAGTAATGGTATTGACAGAAAATTCTATAGGTGTCCCGCGCTCCACTTGAGGCAGAATGTGTCACTGTGGAAGAGCTGCCTTGGAACATCGAGTGCGTGTTAGTGCAGACATTGCCCACTCTCTGCGGTAGCCAACAGATCGATCCAAGGTTCTTCACACTCACGGAAGAGACCATGTACCACCTCTGTGTGCGAATGCAATTTGTAGTCCCCCAGCCATCGGCAGCTGAGCTTTCCACCTCGGTGTTAAAAGAGCCCACCAGGGGCTGCATGACTAGGAAAATGTCCTGGGGCTCCAGCCAACAGTCCAGGATCCACCTCTGCCACATTTGTTGCAATACCACGTGCTGCCCATGAACCAGTCTCTCCATGATGAATGGAAGAAAGGGTTTTAACGCCTAGCGGATCGCTCTTAGTTCCAACTGACTGACATGGAGCTGAGACTCTGCCAGAGACCAGAGACCTCTGATCTCCATCTCTCCCAGGTGGCCACCCTAACCCAGACACAACACATCTGTCACCACTGTGAGTTCTGACTGGGAAAGGAAGGAGGCTCTGCTGCTGGCCTAACTGCAGTTTGTCAGCTAACACTGCAGATCTTTCGCAGTTCCCTTCGATTTAAGGACCAGGCCGAAAAGATTCCCTGATGCTGTGCCCATGGGGACTTCAGATCCCACTACAGAGCCCATATATTCCACCGGCCATGCTTTGCCAACACAATGTAGGAGGCTATGAGACCCAGCAGCCTCAGAGTCAGTCTCAGCAAAATCCAAGATAGAGGCTGAAAAAGCAGAATCATAGCCTGAATATAGTGGGTTCACCGCCCCAGGGGATAGGCGCAGAACAGCACTGTGTCCAGAATGACTCAGATGAAAGAGCATCTGGGAGGAAGTCTGGTGTGATAGCGAATCCCACTGAATGCAAGCGGTACGCCGTAGTCTGGAGGTGAGTGGCAATTGCCTGGGCCAAGCCCACCTTCAGTAGTGAGTTATCAAGGTAGGGGAAGACTGGAACCCCTCTGCAGATGGGCTGCAACCACCATCACTTTCGTGAACACCAGAGGAGCACTGCTAAGGCCTAAGGAGAGCACAACGGGCTGAAAGTGCTTGTGATCCACTTTGAAGCGAAGGTAACGTCTGTCGGTAGGCAGGACGGGAATATGAAGATACACGTCCTGCAGGTCCAACATCCAGTCTCCAGGATACAGAGCAGACAGAACCTGAGCCAACGTGAAGGTTTTGAACATCCCTTTCCACAGAAAGACAAAGAGAGGGAGCAGGTCTAGACTTTAGTGGAAGTCTGTCCTTCTTTGGCCCCAGAAAGCAGCAGGAATATCGACCACGCCCTACTACTGGCACAGGCAACCTCTCAATGGCTCCCATGGCCATAAGAGCCTGCACTTCCTGCCGGAGTAAGGTGAGATGGTCTTTGGTCAACTGTGGAATGGTGGCAATTGATGGGGAGTGTTCACGAATGGCAGGGCATAAATCTTCTGCACAGTCTTAAGCACCTACTGCTGTGATGTTACAGCCGATCATAGGGGCAGGTGAGGCAGGAGACAGGACAGCCATCCTTTTTGGGCACTGCAACCCTGTCCCCGAAAGGACTGGGCAGGCTACTGTAGCAGGTAGAGCTGGTACTGCGGTGCTCAAAGTTGCCCTTCAATGGTCATGGAAGGGTCGAAAAGACTGCTGCTGCATCTGGGTCAAAAAGGAAAGGCTAAAAGATCTACTAGTGACCCTAATCTTGTGGAAGTATTCCAGCACCACATCAGCCTTGTCGCCAAATACGCAAGAGCAATCGAAAGGCATGTCAATCAGTGAAGTCTGGACATCCCTTGAAAACTCAGTGGACCTTAACCAGACTTGGTGATGCAGCAGCACCACCACAGTAGCCAGGGCTCTGCCCAGGGAGTATGTAGTATCCAGTGTGCAGCATATGGTAAACTTTGCTGCGTCTCTGACATCCAACAAAGCTTGGTTAACATGGGGATTGGACCTCCTCTAACAGCATCAGAAGCAGCTGGGCAACTGAGTCCCACAACATATTGTAGCATTGGCCCAAGGAGCATGTTGTGCTTACCAACTGCAAGAGAAGGCTGGTAGAAGGGAAAATGTGCTCCCCAAAGGTACCCAAGACTCTTGGATTCCCAATTTAGTGGAGTGGTAGGAAACATGCTTGGGTTGACTTAAGCAGTGGAGGCCTACCACCACAAGGCTCTCCTGGGAAGGGTCTTAGGAGTGGAAGCCTGGGTTTAAGGGGAGGGATGACTGACGGGCAATAATTTGATGCACAGGAGCACCTAAGCATAGATTAGCCCAAGCCCTCAGGAGAAAGTCGATTAAAGTTTCATTAAAGGGGACAAGGGAACTCACCCCAGGCTGAAGCACCTCTGTCAAGAGAGTCTTGACCATGACAGCAGACAGCTAAAGGTCGAAGACCTCTGCTGCCCTGTGCATCACTGTGGCAAAGGATGTGCCTTCCTCCGAAGTCTCGCAGTCGACAGTGAGATAAAACAAGGGTCTTGTTTATTTTAAATTAATGGTATTCGGCTTCTGAGACTCAGCGTGTAATATCCAGGCGATGTCTTATTTGTCCTAAGATGAGATTCCGTTGCTTGTGCTAGAGCTAATGAGCTTTTAACAAGTGGGCATTTTGTTCAGTTCTAGGTGATAACAGCCTCTACTGCAACAACACTTTCTTTATAAACTGATCTAAAACACTAACAGCAGTTAAGTGAAAAACATAGTGTGAATCCTATAAATGCACCGTTGTTCACGTAAGTGCCAGAAGGTGGGTGTGGGGGAAACTCTAAATGGGGATTGCCCTATATAATTAAGGGTGTGGCTTAATTGGAAATGTAACTATAAATATATATATATATATAACTGTAAATGTAACATGTAAACTAAATTCCTGTGTTTCTCATAGTGTGCCATCCAATCAGTATTTTGGATCCTCTTTAAAATGTCCATTACTGCATCCAAATATATAACACAATTGAAATGTACACCTAAAACCAGCCAGGACTGATAGTTTTGTCAATGGTCGTTAGCTGTTTAAGATAAATAAGTAATAATAATCAAGAAGTTGTAAATAGTTTTGTTTTTTTCTAAATCTGCAATTCAATTGCGATACTGTGAACTAAACAAAATCGAGGCCTATGTAAGGGGTAGTGGTCTTCAGAGTGTCTCAGTCACTCCTGTTGTGCTCACTATGTTAGACATGTATGCGCTTTTTGTCTCCATATCTCATCCAGCCCATCCATCTCACCCATCTGCATATTTTATACCTCATCTTTTTCATCTTCACATTTACTTAGCTGTAAACAACGCATTTCCTTTTACTTTCACCTTGTCAATAAGTTAACTACTGTGTTGCTCCACACACATTTGCACAGAATCACAACTAGATTACATGACTATTGACCCGTGCGCTCTGTAGAGAGGCCAAGCACTGGATGACCATGTATTGCAAACACAGTTTCGACCCACTGACAAGCACAGTGGGGAACTCTACAGCCTTCAGCTTCAACTCAATAACTCTCAGTTATGGCCCTTTATAAACACCTGGAGACGCCTCAGTTCAAAGAATGCACTATAAAAGTGTAATCATAATTAATACAAAATAGCTAACACTCTTAGTAAATACAAGATTAAATAAAACGTGAAATATGAACAGGCACTAAATCGCTAACAGGGATTTCCTTGTTTGACATTCATCATTCACAGCACTGCATTTAAAGTCACAGATATAGAGCTTGAACGGGAACTGATTCAATGTCTGTTCTTTACTACAACCAGCTCGGAGATGCGGACAACCTAAAGCCATGGAAACAAACATTATAGTCCATTTCCAAACACAAGAGGTTTTTTTTGTACAGTGCACATGCTGAACGTACGTATGTGAAGGTTATCTCATGTGATGATGAAGAAAATAAAACATTTGTCTAGGACCACACAATTTGGTCAAGCAAGGGAATTTGGGACTGTTCCCAGGGTTTCTGGTTTCACACTGTAATATACAGCCAATAAATGGGGGTCTGCAGGGGGTAAAAACAGGATACAGGGGTGGTGCAAACAGTTATGAGGAGCAGGCGTGGCGGGTAGCCAAAGCAGTCACAAACATTTGTGGTGTGCAGAAACTATCACTGTGAACATTGAAGCTACCCTGGAGTATGTACTACTGGTGGACTGGGGAAAAAATATACAATGTTACTATTTTGCAATGGTTGTGTAATCTATCTTAATAAACAGATCCAAATATAAAATGACTGATTTCTTTTTGGTAAAATTGTTTAGGAGCAGCAAGCACAAGTCCTCAACTGTATGTATCGCACAAGCACAAGTCCTCAACTGTATGTATTGCTCTTAATGTATTCTGGGCACTTACAAAGTGGAAAAGCTTCACTTTGTGCTTCAATCAATCAGGAATTTGTAAAGTGCACTACTCACCCGTGAGGGACTCAAGGTGCTGAAAGAGGGGATTGGGAAGGGGGGGGAGAGGGGGAGGGACAGGGAGGAGAGGTGCTGCTACTGCTCCAGCAGCCAGGTCTGGAGAAGTTTCCTGTAAGTAAGAAGGTCTTTGGTCTGGCACAGGTGGGTGTGAAGAGTGTTCCACGTATTGGCAGCAAGGTGTGAGAATGATCTACCGCCGGTTGTAGTTCTGCGGGCGCGTGGGACGGTTGCGAGGGCAAGGTCGGCGGAGCGGAGATGCCGGGTCGGGGTGTAGAAGGAGAGCCGTCTGTTGAGGTAGTCTGGTCCGGTATTGTGCAGTGCTTTTTGAGTGTGGGTAAGGAGTTTGAAGGTGATTCTATTGTTGACTGGGAGCCAGTGCAGGTTTCTCAGGTGGTCTGTGATGTGGCAGTGGCGGGGGATGTCCAGGATGAGGTGTGCGGAGGCGTTCTGGTTGCGTTGCAGCCTCTTCTGGAGTTTGGCTGTGGTTCCTGTGTAGAGGGTATTGCCGTAGTCCAGTTTGCTGCTTAGGAGGGTTTGGGTGACTGTTCTTCTGGTTTCGGTGGGTATCCATTTGTAGATCTTTTGGAACATGCAGAGGGATTGAAGCAGGAGGAGGAGATGGCGTTGACTTGCTGGGTCATGGATAATGAGGAGTCCAAGATGAATCCTAGGTTGCGTGCGCAGTCTGTGGGAGTCAGAGTGGCTAAGAGAGTGGCAGGCCACCAGGAGTCATCCCATGCAGAGGGGCTAAACTGCCCTGGCTAGCAACACAGGCAAAACATCAGTCACAAGCAATGGGACACGATGAAGAATAGGTGACAGAGAATGCAGTAATTCTTGGCTTTCAAACAAAGCAAGAGATTGCAATATTAAACATTTGCCCTGTAAATGACTGTGAACACAGTTTTCGTATGATGAATTCAGCTGCTCCCTTTGAAGCCATGCTGGAGGAAAGATTGGGAGGAAGGTGCCAAATGCCAGCTGAGCCTGAAAATCAGAGGAGTCTATACTGATCTTCTAGTAGGTCAGTCATCATGGGAAACCTTTAACCTTCACTGCTCATGAAGTGATGCACAGACCACTGGAGATAACACTTCATGCAAAAACAAAGGTAAACAGGCCAATGAATTAAAGTGTGCTTTTTCATCTTCACTGAGTTTAGACATCAGTGCCTCTTATTAAGATTGGTTTAAGATTAATCTGCCAGATGTAGTATTGCTTCGCAATGGGGTTTCATGGTGGCCTCAATATGTATTTTCCAATATATTTGATATAATGTCCTGACCCCCCACCTAATATGGAGTAAACAATAGTGCCTCTGTCTATAACAATGCCTGAGCCAAATTAAAAGACCCACACTGGGAATGCACACAGGTGAAGAGACGGGGACAAGGGCATGCTGAGAGGCAGGTACACTCATGATGGAGCACATAACAGAGATAGGTTAAGACCTGACTGACCACAAGTATCAAGACTAAAACAAAGAACTTCACTCTAGAGAAAGACAAGGGGAAGTGACTAGGATGTCAACAGAGCTTGGCTTACTCAGGGAGAGACTAGGGAGCAGCACCTATGGAGAGAGACTGGGCTCAAGGTCCATATCATTGTCTACTTTTTGTACTGTGGTGGCACGGAAGGTGTCTGTACACTTCTTTCTTATATCGTTAGTTCATACATGATCCTTAAAAATCTCAGAGTGAGAGCATGTTTTGAAGACAGCAAAGCTCAGAGGTACAAAGAGGCAATTACTGTCCTGAGTTTACAAGCTCTGCTGTCCATAGTACAAGCATTCAATTGGAGAGTTTGAATTAATGTATCGACTGAAAACCCAAAAATGAAACCCACAGAAGCCCTTCTGCAGCACAGAAAAGTGGATCATGATGCAGCCCAAGGTATTTTAGTGTGCGATCCTACTACAGACCTACTGCATGTCATTCCTGCCAGCCAGGAACCTGTAGCATGTAGTTCATACTCATATTAAACTGAGTGATTTCTGTGCAGGACCTGTTGGGTCTTCCCCTTGGTGCATACTGCAGAGTAGCCCTGGCTTGAGGACCCCTAGAGTGGGTGGTTACTGGTTATGAAAGTGCTTGGGTGTGGCAGTTTGTTGTTTCTGCTTATCAATACTTGTTGAGTTGGTTATTGCTTGGTGCAGCAGTGTGCTTTAGATACTGTTAGAAATTGGGTTTCTAGTTGGCTAGGGTATGTACCTAAGCCAGGCAGATCCCACCACTCTAGTCAGGGTAGGGGAGCTACACTCCCAAGTTAACCCCTGCTCACCCCCTTAGTAGCTTGGCCAGAACAGCCAGGTTTTCCCGGTCATAATGTGTTTGCAAAAACAAACAAACATTTCCACATTACACATGTCATGAAAACAGACCCTCCCAAAGCATATAAGGCAGATCCTGAAATCTACTTGTTATCCTCACAGGGCAAAAACGACATATACCATAATATCAGGTCATGAAATGCAGCATAAATATTGATGGCATAAAATATACATCAAGCAGTTGCCCCCAAAACACCTTCTGCACGAAGCCCACCACGCATCTGCGGGTCTCTTATGGGTCCTACGTTAGGTGGAGACCCACCACATTAAGTACTTCAGCTCCTGTGCTCCTACAACTAATTACATTGCTGAAGAGGCTCGGCAAGGATGGGACCTCTGTCAAGGGTTCTCAATCGTCCAGCCAGTCCACAAGTAATGCCCCACAAAAAAGCATGCCACACACACCTCCAACGTCTGTGAGAAGACCTCTCCCGATCCCCCCCCATGTACAGTGTTGACAATGTGGCTTCACATGAGCACGCAGCACAGCCACTGAAAGACAAGCACAAACCTCCTCCTCTCAGGACACAGGCGGCAGCCTCCCAGGACCTGCTGCAGGGCCACAACACTCCTCTGCCCTTTGCGGGTGATGTCGGTCTCACAGGGTTGTGGGAGGGCTACTGGAGCCGCGGCAGTGAGAGCACAACAGCAGGATTGGGTGCCTGCTTGTCCCCCGAGGGCACCAGGGAGTGTGCGCTTCGTCCGCACGCTAGTGGCTGTCCCTGCTGCACTCCTCCCTGGCCCTCCTGGACTGGGGAAAGGTGCTGCTGTGTCACACAGGGGCACGCAGCCACAGGGACAGCAGGGGTGCTCACCACGTGCCCCCTGTAGGCTGACAGCAGCACTCCAGTAAAAGATTATAGCACTCACCAGGCACTATGACTTGAAGGGCCAGGGACAGTAGTTGCATCAAGGAAATCCTATGCTGGCCTCTGGGAGATCACTGAGGGCACACAGAAACAAGGTACCAGTGGCAGGCCAGCACATCAGGGTCCTTGGGGTGATGTGGCAGTCCCTCTCGTCACCCAGCAGACCTAATGGCGGTTCCTGGCAGCACAACAATCCTCTGGTGCAGTATGCAGAACCAGAAGCATCTGGTTACAAGTCCAAGCAGTGTCTAAAAACATGGGGCTACAGCCCCTGTACTTATGCTCAAAATGTCTGATCTAGGGGGCAGTTCAAAAGAACTTAAGAAGTGCACTACATCCCCTTTCAACCCCAGCCCTGGCTCCAGACATCAGTAGGGAGTACATAAGCCCTTTGAGTGAGGGCAGAACACAGCGCATACAAATGTAAATGCGCCCCACCTCACACTCTCCCAACCCAAGAAAACCACTCAGTATGCAGATGTAATCCTACTACACCTCCATCCTCTCTGTTTTATGGCTGTCTGGAAAGTATGCACAAAGCCCAGCTGCCACTCTACCCCAGACGTGAATTGGAGACAGACTACAAACCACCAGAGTCATAAGCAGAGTGAAATGCCAACTTTCTCAACGTGGCATTTCCACAATGGTAATAAAAAATCCACCTACACCAATAAGCAGGATTTCTCACTATGATTCCAAACATACCAAACATGCACACACTAATCTTCATAGATCAGAAATTACCACTTAAATACCTTTAAGGGAATTCTTAATGCCAACGTATGACAGGGGCAGCCTTCACAGCAGTGAGAAACCAAATGGGCTCTTTGTCACTACCAGGACATGCCACAAAATGAAGGCACATGTCCCACCTTTTACCTATGCAGCACCCTGCCCATAGGGCTACCTAGGGCCTACTTTAGGGGTGATCTATATGCAGTAAAAGGTGAGTTCCAGGCTTGGCAAGTAATTTTAGATGCCCAGCCAATGTGGCAGTAAACTGCATATGCAGGCCTGAGACAAGTTTGAAAGGCTACTTCTGTGGGTGGTGCAAGTTGCGCTGCAAGCCCACCAGTAGCATTTAATTTACAGTCCCTGGCTATATGGGATAAAACTGTACAAGAGATTAATAGGTAAATTATTAGTGCCAAACAGGTGTAAGCCAATCATACCAAGTTTAAGGGAGAGAGCACATGCACTTTAGCACTGGTCAGCAGTGATAAAGTGCCCAGAGTCCTAAAGCCAAACAAAGAGGGTCAGAAAAACAGGAAGAGGAAGGCAAAATGTTTGGGGATGACCCTGTAAAAAGGGCCAGGTCCAGCAGATATTTATTACGATTGTTTGTTTTTATGGGTGCTCATTGAAATGGTTTCTACAGCTCTTAACTTTCTTAACTTAGAGCAAATAGCTAATTTATTCCAGGTTTATTTCTTTCAATCCTTAGACCGTTTATACTATTACAAGGTCAGGTGTACAAGTACCAGAAAGCAAAAAAAAAAAAAGCTAGAGAGGATGATGAGTTCACACATAGAGCTGGAGTGTTCTTTGAGAAATGCATGTGTAAAATGTTGTGCTTTTAGGGGCGAGAACCCTACCAAGCCCCCTCTGCCACCCTTCCCTGCCTTTGAGACAGCTGTGCTCACGCACTGCACTTGCTGGTTCAGACAAACTAATGGATTCATTTAATGCTCCAACAACTTTCAAATTTCACCAGCTGCTCAAATTGGCTATGTGACTAATAAAGTAGATTTGGAAATATTCAGGGGTCGCGTTCAGTTTCCAAACCTATTTTTTTTATGCTGCAGAGGATATCTAAGCTCCACATTGTGACTTTAATATGCACAGCACAAGTCTACAACGACTCGTTGTCTTACAGACATAATGTAAGACAGGAAAAGAGTGTAAATAATATATTATACAGAATGCATGTCAAACAAAAAACTTTTTTTCCTCTAGTAGAAAACAAATGGTCTGAAACCATCACTTCCAAAGTCACACAGGGTGCTAGATGCTCTCAATATATCACATTATAAATACACTTTTTAATTCCACAGTCACTTCATTCATTCATTCAAGACAGAGGAAAGAATTCTCGTTAAGCGAACCATGGGCGGATCACTGCAAATATAAACTTGTATTTATGTTTCACAAGCATTTATGAGGCTACTTCCCAATGGTTCCAAGCTCAATATACAGTACAACCTCTTCAACTCCAACCAAGTGTCTAATAACATCCTACATAGTTCGGTACAAGATGTTCCATTACATGAAATCAATAGAAGTAAAAGCAGTCATAAAAAATATATTAACAATGTTATGTTATAAACATTTCAAGCAATATTTAAAATTCAGGTACACTGAAATGCAATATTAAAAATAAACCAATATGGGATCAAGCTGCTCACTAGAACTGAGGGAGGTGAGTAATATCTGTTGTATCTTTTTACATCTCAACTTTTATAATTTATTCATTTCTTTGATAATGACATTATGGCTTGTATTGAGTATTAAAAGCTATAAAATTCCCAGTGAAAGGCTGTTTTTTCAGCACATACACGGTGACCCTCAGTGATTCACTCACCTGACATTGTCTGCTCAAGCCTGTGCATTATTGACTTTTTTGCGGACTCTATTTCAGGACTGGGATTATCCAGTACCTGCCGGCACCAAACCAATGGACTTGTGGACTGCTGCAATGGGGTCAGTTTTTTTTTCGGCGATGTGTACAGCCTAGGAAGACAAACAAAACCATGAAATGCTAATAAAATAGCAAACACACATGAATTAACACAAATCCCTCAGTAAAAGCGCAACAAAAATCAGGACTCTGTTGGAGGACATAATTATATATATATTAATTAATAGGATACGTAATAAACAAAAAAAGTCATCTAATAAAGAAAACAGATAAATACAACATTTAATAGATAATTAGTTTGTGTTCTCTATATTGCAACAAGTGAGCGTTGGGCAATAAATATCATATGGTTGACTGACAAGTGTGTCTCACTTCAGCTCTTGACAACTAACTCACAATTCCTAAAAGAAAATTTAAAAAAATTAAAAATAGGAGCTGAGTTGTTGGCTTGCTGTCATGAACGAGCTGAGCAAAAGACATCCAAACCACTTGACCAAAGTAACCTTCTTTAACACGGACAGCAATCTTAATAGGAAAGTGATTAAAAATATAATGTACGAAAAACAAGAAGGCCCACCAAAATGATGGCCACTGTAGGTCAAATGAAAAGACAGACGATCTACGCCAGTACAAATGGAGCTTCTACTCCAGGACATGATTTGAGACAAAATTGAGCTCACCCAAAACTTGGTTAAAAGGGACCGTTTCCAGGCATTTCTCGCCAGGAGAGGTAATGCCTAAGACCATTATTAACTCTGATGGGGTAGATAACCTCTTAAAGTCAGTTTATCCAATTTCCTTCACTCCCTGGTGACAAAGACAGATCTTATAAATAGTTCCTTGACCTTACCGCGCTCACCCTTACCCAACTTATGAGGAGAGCAAAACAGGTCAGCCTTGCCCAGTGCCTCTGTGGTGGCTCTTTATATAACCCAGCCATGAGATTTTGTGACCACTGTCACAACCTAAACAATTTAAGGTCATCTCACGGTTACGTGATGTATGCTGGTTGCTCCAGACGGCCATCCATAGGAGTGGGACACATTATATATGATCTTCCACATAAAATAAACCCTGTTCCTCATGGAGGAAAAACTGTGAGCAACTTGGGCCAAGACCTAGTAATCTTGTACAGAAACGATTATCCTCCTGCTGAAGTTTTGAGCAGTCCTGATAAGACCTCCAACAGAGGGAGTGTAGGCTTATTCCCCACTCGAGCTGCCAGCCCAAACAGATCCCCTACTAATCGATTAAAACGCAAACAAAAGGTTTACAAGGCATGGTAACTAACTATTCCTTGAATCCTCTAGCTATGGAAACTCGCTAACATGTATGATGATTTTACCCTTGATGGATATTTGCCTGAATTTACAGTTTTGCTTCTAAAAAAAACAAAGAGTGGGACTCAGTGATATTAGTTTCAAAATCAAGGTTGCCCATAAATACAACAAAGGCATCAATAAGGCCATCCTAAGATCTTCTGGAGTGCGGGAAAGCAAGACCACGTCATCAGCATAGAGTAGGGCTGGGATGAAGGTCGATTTCACCTTGGGTATTTCCTTTCCCTGTGATAATAAAAACCTATTTAAACCATTAACATAGAAAAGAAATAAAATAGGGGACAAGACACAGCCCTGGAGAACTTCCTATGACAGGCTAAAGGTATCTGTTCATTACCCTCAGTCCCGTATCTTACAGAAGCACTGACCCAGTTATGCAAAGAGTGAAGAAAATCCACCAAAGGTAAATTTAGGGCAACACTAACTAATATGTTCCATAGCTAAGACCAATTAACACAATGAAATGGGCTACTGACGTCTATAAAAGCCACATAAAAGTGGTCCTACTATGCAATCACTTACTTCCCTACAATAAGGTGCAAATTTAAACAGTGTTCCAACGTCCCCAAGCCTCCCCTGAAACCATACTGAGCAGCACAAAGGGGGCATTTTGCTCCACTCAAGTCCTCAATTCTGTGCAAAATAATGCCCGCCACAATCTTAACCACGGAATACAAGAACAAAATCAGCCTGTAACAACGATTACCTTTCTTAAGTACAGGCACGATTGGGACAGTTTGCCAGGAAGTAGAGATGCCAAGGGAAGCTGCTGTGTTTATAACATTACAACAATGTTACGATCATGCACTCCTGAAATTATTTAAACGTCTTCATAGTTCAAAATGTTTGTCTCTCTCTGTGCTGCCCAGAAAGTGCCACGTCTCATCAGAGCTCTCTAAACTGTATGTGTTGTTGCATGTGCTGGCAAGGAGTACCCTATTGCCGGCAACTGGGTTCACTTCGCTTCAAACCTTCTGGGGTCTTTTCATTCCAAATTATACCGATTTATCTCCAATTTTTCTGCTTTAACCTTTTTTGTTTATTTCATGTATTTAAAGATCCACTGTCTTTAATCCATTAAACAGTGTGGATTAACATCCATCTAGATTTTATACAACTGATCACCCATAAATGAATTCACATTCCATTTTCAGCGCCATCAATTGAAACAATAACCTAATCCCAATGCATTTTGGGTTCAATAACCATTCATCAGGGGTATCTGAAAACTCTCCGCCTGACACTGTTCTACAGTGCAACATTTTACAATCAATGGAGACCTCATGATACCAAAGATCTATGGATGCATGCGCATCATGCTTTATGATGTGACCATGTCAAGTATAACAAACTGGGTGTCTTTCTGAAAATTTAACACCAACTGAAAACCACAAAGATTTAACTGTGGTGATTAGATACAATACCTCAAACCATGCCACCAACAGTTTGGCATCACACACTGTTTCAAAATCCACCCTGAAGTCAATGTGCTCCATGCATAACTCACCTAAGTGGTTAAAAGTGAACTCAAACAAATATGTGCCGCTAACTGCCTACGAATTAAACCACTTTGACTTGCATGGCTGCATTTAAAAAATATATACAGGGAGTGCAGAATTATTAGGCAAGTTGTATTTTTGAGGATTAATTTTATTATTGAACAACAACCATGTTCTCAATGAACCCAAAAAACTAATTAATATCAAAGCTGAATATTTTTGGAAGTAGTTTTTAGTTTGTTTTTAGTTTTAGCTATGTTAGGGGGATATCTGTGTGTGCAGGTGACTATTACTGTGCATAATTATTAGGCAACTTAACAAAAAACAAATATATACCCATTTCAATTATTTATTATTACCAGTGAAACCAATATAACATCTCAACATTCACAAATATACATTTCTGACATTCAAAAACAAAACAAAAACAAATCAGTGACCAATATAGCCACCTTTCTTTGCAAGGACACTCAAAAGCCTGCCATCCATGGATTCTGTCAGCGTTTTGATCTGTTCACCATCAACATTGCGTGCAGCAGCAACCACAGCCTCCCAGACACTGTTCAGAGAGGTGTACTGTTTTCCCTCCTTGTAAAGCTCACATTTGATGATGGACCACAGGTTCTCAATGGGGTTCAGATCAGGTGAACAAGGAGGCCATGTCATTAGATTTCCTTCTTTTATACCCTTTCTTGCCAGCCACGCTGTGGAGTACTTGGACGCGTGTGATGGAGCATTGCCCTGCATGAAAATCATGTTTTTCTTGAAGGATGCAGACTTCTTCCTGTACCACTGCTTGAAGAAGGTGTCTTCCAGGAACTGGCAGTAGGACTGGGAGTTGAGCTTGACTCCATCCTCAACCCGAAAAGGCCCCACAAGCTCATCTTTGATGATACCAGCCCAAACCAGTACTCCACCTCCACCTTGCTGGCGTCTGAGTCGGACTGGAGCTCTCTGCCCTTTACCAATCCAGCCACGGGCCCATCCATCTGGCCCATCAAGACTCACTCTCATTTCATCAGTCCATAAAACCTTTGAAAAATCAGTCTTGAGATATTTCTTGGCCCAGTCTTGACGTTTCAGCTTGTGTGTCTTGTTCAGTGGTGGTCGTCTTTCAGCCTTTCTTACCTTGGCCATGTCTCTGAGTATTGCACACCTTGTGCTTTTGGGCACTCCAGTGATGTTGCAGCTCTGAAATATGGCCAAACTGGTGGCAAGTGGCATCGTGGCAGCTGCACGCTTGACTTTTCTCAGTTCATGGGCAGTTATTTTGCGCCTTGGTTTTTCCACACGCTTCTTGCGACCCTGTTGACTATTTTGAATGAAACGCTTGATTGTTCGATGATCACGCTTCAGAAGCTTTGCAATTTTAAGAGTGCTGCATCCCTCTGCAAGATATCTCACTATTTTTTACTTTTCTGAGCCTGTCAAGTCCTTCTTTTGACCCATTTTGCCAAAGGAAAGGAAGTTGCCTAATAATTATGCACACCTGATATAGGGTGTTGATGTCATTAGACCACACCCCTTCTCATTACAGAGATGCACATCACCTAATATGCTTAATTGGTAGTAGGCTTTCGAGCCTATACAGCTTGGAGTAAGACAACATGCATAAAGAGGATGATGTGGTCAAAATACTCATTTGCCTAATAATTCTGCACTCCCTGTATATATTCCGTAGATTAATGGGCAGCGTACTGACCATCATTTTTGGCTTCCATGATTTCAATACCTCATTATCAGTGAGCCACAGGCAACATTCATCATGCGGTCTTTCGCAAATTATGTGCTCATGCCACAGTTGGTACGTACAACATTCAATAATACTTACTTAGAAAGATTAAATGCACCCAGCTAATAGGACCGCTCATCAGTCTACCGGTGTTTAGCGAGCGCTGCTATGCCATAACATGCTCCTGTTTCTGCCTGTGAAAAGGTGGTTCGCCGCGTACCCCAAAGTGAATCCACCAGCTTTTAACACTGTCCATCCACCTGCCCATGGAACTTCTTCAAGGCCTTGCCTACCCATTTTCTCAAAAACGATATCTTCCATTGCTATGCGTGCAAGCTACAAAAAGTAGCACTCAATCAGACTCTACCGATGCGCAACACTTAACCAGTGGCTACTGTGAAGTCTACTAGCAAGATGACTAAACAAATACATTATCTGAACAGTATGATGCATGGCTTATAAATGGAAAGAATAATAATGGTAAAATGAACTTAACAGAAACAAAATGCTGGGAATGTTACATGCAACTCGAAATTTGCACATTCTCATACTAAATAATGTAACTGATGTGTTTGAAGGAAACAAGAAAACAAGTATACTCTAACTTATCATTCATCCCTTTGGGTTGCATGCTATTGAGTCTCTTAATCCAATAGAATACCTTCTGAGGCAGCTTCTTTTGATGATCACTATTTCCCTTCACTTGTGCAACCTCCAAAATCTGGAATCTTAATTGATTAATGTTATGACCCGTCTCCTGCCAATGTACAGCCACATTAGAAGTGGTAACTTTATTGCATATGTTGCTTTCATGTTGCTATCCTTACCTTTATCTTTCTCTCTGTTTTACTCACATTTACTTTTCCACAGGGCCATTTCAACGCATAGATAACATTCCTACTGTTACAATCTGCAGAGTGTTTTAGTTTTATGAGAATACATTCATGGGATGTATTACAGTGTCTCCTGCAATAACATTATTGCAATGTACACAGTTCAAACACTTTTGAGTTCCCTTAAATGGATCGTCCTGTTTCTGTTTCCTGATCTATATCATTTTTTTCAAATTTCTTGAGCGGCTATGAGCAAATAAATGTTTTGACAGTACAATCCCTGAAAATCTGGTTCATTGGTCAGAATTGCCCATCTTTTTTTGATGATTTTCCTAATGGAATGAGCCTTGGTGGGATATTTAAGGACACAAACCAATTTTGGGAATTTTCTTCTGCTGTTTTTTCCAACAAGTTCTTTCTTTGTAAAGCAGGACTCGAAAAATCCACTGGACCACTCGCATTGTGAGGTCGAGCTATTTTTAATACTTACTGGAGATGACACTGAACAGGTGTTCTGCTCAGTTGAAAAGTGGAGGGGCAATATAAGATGCCTTTAAATCTTGTTCTTATGTCACATTTGCTCTGTGTTCACAGACAGAGGTCAAAAGTCAGTTTTTCTTACAATTAATTGTCCTTCTGACTACAGAGTTCCAGGACTTTGTAAGGTGAACTGTGGGACCTGCTACTTAGAATGTAAAGAAATAAAAAAAGAAAAACAAAAAAAGAAATAGGGTGTCAGGTTTTTCCTAACACACAACATTTAAATGACTAAGTCAACTGTGCAAACATTTCGAAATATATTTCAGTAGTTGTGAAAGCCCTTTTTTAATATTTCTGTATGATGAAAACATATTTTAATAGGGTGAAAACAAGCCAGAATACTTTACACGTTGATGTGCAAAGGATATGTTTTCTGAAACCCAGTTTTCACAGATTACTGATAAAACTATATAGTGTATTAGCAAAGCTGCAAGTTAGTGGAAAGGTTTTAGCAATTCTATAATCCTTGTCAAACCACCCTGATTTAGGAGCAGCTTCAGCCCTAGAATGGCCTAAGATGATATTTCTGATAGCTAAATTCAGAACCCTGAATGAGTCTAGAAGGTTAGAAGGCAGGGGGTTAAAGGTTAACAGACTGAAAAAGACATCAAGTTTAGACCAAACAAGTGAACTCAACAGGGTAGCGATATGGATAGCCCTCCAACTTAACCTTAATCCACTATCCTTCTCAGACAGACCAGATACACCCAGAGAATGAGGGGGGGGGGGGTTTGAATACAGCCTGGTAGGTTAAGGGTGAGCTTAATAGGATTGTGATCGCTAAAACTATTTTCAATCACCCCTCTCGAATTAGCCAATGGTTCTAGACTCCTGGAAATAAAAATAATTTATGACTGAGATTTTGCCCCAACCAACAAAAGGGGAAGGCTGTTTGTGGAGGTCTCCAAAGATGTCCACTGTGCTAGGTAGATGAAAGTGGCATACGATGTTGAGCAACTTCAGGCCCCTGTGATCAGAAGCTTGAGTACATAATAGATTAGCATTTTTCAGAAAGGGATCATGTAATGTAGAATTTGTGTTGATCTTGGCATTAAAATCAGCCCACGTAAAAACGATTGGAAAGGCTCAAGGCCTCTATTTTAGAAACAATAAGACCTTGAACATGATATCCCTCTGCCATCCTACATTAAAGACTGTATTATAGAAGTTAATAATAAGGAAGAAGTTACACGTATTAAGTAAAACAATCCACAAAATTTGGATCCCGCCATGGTTGCAAACAATTAGGACAACCCTTTAAAATTGGTAAATTCTAATAGAAATGGATAGACCACCTGCGCTCTCCGACCAGGTGAAACAGCAGCAGCAACTTAAAAAAAAAATTGAAAGCTATCCCACAAAATTTCCTTTGAGGACTAAGGGCCATATGTATGAACACATTTTCCCATAGACACAGAATGGGCAAAACCCTTTGATACATCTGGCCCAAGTCTCTTGTAACATTATGATGTCAACCTTGGTGACAAAATCCAGCTATGCTGAGTCCTGCTGATTAGACCAGATACCAGTGATATTCCAACTAATAAGCTTTGTGACAGGCCCACTGACGAAAACCAAGTCTTTTGAAACAGGTCCTGTAGAGAAATGTTGTGGAACTTTGATAGCTTTATTACATTCTTAGATGGGATAGGCGCCGATGCTAGTCAGTCACTGGAATCCTAGTCCAACAAAGGAGAAAATTGGTGTGAGGTTGGAATCGGAGGTCGAACAAACCACAGGAGGAAAACGTAAAAGGACAAGCAGCACCCTGAGTTGCAATTGTTTATATATATATTTTTAAAAACTCTAACGGAAGAAAGTTAATGAAGCTCACCAAAGGATTATCCTTCTTATTGCTTGAAATTAAATGGCGGGCTAAACTCTGATGCTTACAACTGATGACTATACAGTCTCCTTTCAGGTTCATAGACGCGGGCCAATCCACCCTACTCTCCTTACAAAGATTATGTCATTGTACTAATTAATGTTAGAGTTCAGGTTTAGAGCTAATCAATGACACCTTATTCTTAAGTTGGATGAATGATTCCTCTGTTTGGGGGGACAAGGGTGCAATCCTGTAACATATGGACCACAATCACGAGGGAAATTCAAACATGGCTGATAGACTACGTCACACTGAGTAGTAGCTTTGTCGTCACAAACAGAAGTGGAACACAGGCCCTCAAACACCTGTAGAGTTCCATTCAACGACCTTGAGGTACCATCTATTGTATAGGCTGGTGGTTAACTGTTGGAAAGTCCATTACACACGGATGATGAGTGCCCGTCCGCCCTGGTCACACAAGTGGCAGCAGTCACAGGCCTGCAGCCAGCAGCTGAACTAACGGAACTTGCCGGACTAGTGGCTGTGGTTTTCATTTCCCTGTTGCATAACCTGGTTAGATCTAAGACAGTAGTCTCCAGGATCCTCAAGCGTTCCACTAAGGGGATTACACAAGCAACATCAATAGCCTTACCTTTGTCTAGCACCTCATTCAAGGTGAGGTTGGAGTCACCTAAAACAACCGGCCAGAGAGTTCTTATCTATGCACCTCTGTGTGCTAAGCTTTGAGCTACAGACGCTATGGTTTCCTTTTGACAGGGGTCCCCACTCTTGATGCAACTGACTCACTGAAATCACCTCTAGGTGTTAAATGATCCTGGGACACCTCATGCATGGTTCCCTTTGATGATGGGCAGTGTATAACCAGGGGGGTCACTAGACCTAGTACATTTTTGGTAATCTAAGTGCCGTGGGAGGTTATTAAAGCATTCCCCCAAGTCCAAAGAAAAACACCTCTCTGCAAGGTCAACCTCTTTCGAAATGACCCCAACTGCTATTGCCAGAAAGGAGTCCAAAGTGATGCAGTGGTGGTTGCTAGCTTTGTCATTATCCTTGCTCCCAGCTAAATTTCTCTTCCCCATAATCCTCCACACACTGCCCCAAATAGGGTACGATTATCTTATTGAAAAAAGGAGATAAACTGATGCGATCATAGGGAAAAGATAGTCAGTAACTGAGAGTATTGTCCCAAGTGTGGAGAAAGGCTTAGTCAAA
Source organism: Pleurodeles waltl (assembly GCF_031143425.1). Lineage (NCBI taxonomy): Eukaryota > Metazoa > Chordata > Amphibia > Caudata > Salamandridae > Pleurodeles > Pleurodeles waltl. The sequence goes on from NC_090437.1 coordinate 983,998,211, forward strand.
TAAAATAATATTTAAGGTAACTGGCGACTCACAGCTGGAACGACTAAAGCCAGACGCCAAGAGGAGTGGGCCTTTTCTGGCAGATGACTGGTGAAGATGGGTCTGGTCTTAGCCAGGGCATGTCCCGCAACTTTTTATTGTGTTATTAAAGAGTTCCTTTTAGCAAGCCCCTCCTCCTGGATAAGGTGGTGATCCCTGGGGGTTGCAGTCCCCCCTGCAGCACAGGAAGGCAGGCAAAGTTGCATCTTGCAGCTCTTTACTGCACTAATAAGTGCTCCTTTCACCAAGTCCCTCCTCCTGGGCAAGGCGGTGATTCTTGGGGATTGTAGCCCCGCGCAACACGGGAAGGCGGGTAAAGTGGCATTTCACACCAACGGTTCCATATTGCACTAATAAGTGCGCCTCTCACCAAGTGCCTCCTCCAGGGCAAGGCAGTGATTCCTGGGGATTGGTGTTACGCCCCAATCCCCTCTGCCCCCTTCCAACAGCACGGCAGCACAGGAAGGCAGACAAAGTACCGTCCCCAGTCTCATACATAACTAGATGATCATCCCCAGCCATACAAAAGGATGAATGAGGGAATTAGGAGGTTTTTAGGCCCAAATATTTATTTAAAAATGATACTCTTTCTCAAATGTATATGGGTTAGACAGTATGTACTGTATAGGTTACAAGCAATATGTTTTGACCTGTACTCAAAAGTATTTAGGTAACTCAGTTTCCAACAAAGTTGATCTTTGCTCTGCAACAGAAAATATCCTTCTGTGCACCAGCATATACATGGGCTCTCAAACAACCAAATGTTTCAACACATTGTGTGGTATATAGGATTTCCATCACAATTTCAAGAATGCACTTTAAAATAAAGTTAATGTCTCGATTTTCCCCAGAACTTCTCAGAATTAATAAGGGAGACAAGAAATAATAGATGAAAATGTTGACCAAGACTTCTGGTATCTCAGATGAAGGCCTTACCCAAACCACAATCTTGTTTTCACAGTTAGTGTCCCTGCTGCTTGCTGGAAATATTTGCACAGCATCGTGGAAGTCCTAATGTTACACAGACAACTAAATGTAAAGAATAGAACTGCAAGAACCAATCTCAACAATCTAGAATTATTCAAGGTGCATTCCAGGGCATTCTTTTTAAGCTCATTTGTGCAAGGGTCAGCTAGATGAAAGGTGATCTTTAAATGTTCTGTGTACCAAAATGTACTCTTCAAGAAAAGGCAGAGCATTAAGAATGTCAGTTTCAGAAGGGACGTGTTCTTCTCAATACACGAGAAAAATGAAATACCACACTATATGTTTTATGAATAAATCAAACAACTAATCTTTCTGTACATTGTTTTAAACAACGTTGGAAGTGTCAAGGACCTCACATCACCATGGTACTAAGTGGCGCTATGTAAATCTTACGTAATCGCATAGATAGTCTTACTAGTTGAATGTGTTGAAAACAATGTACAAGCAAATCATGATGCAATCAATGATCTACTTGCATATATAGTGAAAAGAATCGTAAGTAAATACATTTCCATAGCGATAGAACCGGACACCAGTCAAACTGGAAGCAACCTATTGTAAACAGACGGGCAGGAGAGAGAGGACTAGGGCCACCTTTAATGGCAATTTGAGAATACAAGTTTATGATTCCCACTTTAGTTCTTACAAGCCGTTCTTTCTCAGGTATCCAACCCCGTTCAGCTATGACAAAGTGCTGCAAGAAACCAATATCAGAATCGGCTGGCACTAGACACAAAATTTAATTTTCCGAGTTCCATCCTGGCTAATCAATTTTGATAACATTTATAATTAATGACAATGCAATAACGGAGAGAGTCACCCTTTCAAAAGCCCAATTCTGTGAAAAGGATAGTCAGGCCCTATTCGTAAAGGGGGAGGGGCTATAGGACAGACAGGGCTAAGGGCTGCAACAGTGGTGCTTGAGGTACTTTGATACTGGTGTTCTAAGGTCTGACGACCTATAACTCTGCAGACTGTGAATAAGTACCCCTTCTTAGACTTCACTCTGGGCAGGAAGGGCATGCAGTCAAATGCTTCTTAGGGAGGCACTGTGGGCCGAGGCGGCAAGTGTTTAGAACTCAACAATTAATCAACAGACACAACAATGTACTGTCCAGCCTAACTCATTTTTTAGTTATTGCCTTTTGCTATGAGGTTAAACATGTCAATCGGGTTCACAGTAACCTTCTTTACAATCTTCAGTGCTACTGGAGTTTTCTAATGTCTCAGAAGTTATTTTGTGAAAGATGTGATGCCTTCCTAAATTTCTCAGCAACAGTATCCAAGGGCAGTCACACTAGCGGTCTTCAGTGCCATAGCTCCTGTGTCACACATTTTCCTCGCCCGGCATCCATTCTTACTTTGTCTGGGGACAGAAGTCTTAGGAGCTGAAGCATGATTTCTCCTGACATATGACACAAAGACAGTCTCTTTACAGGCCTGATTTTGAACAAATAGGGGTCTTGTGAAGGTGGTGTATATTTCTTTAGGAGGTGCACTGTTGCTGCCTTCACAGAGGCATGTGTAAAACACTACTGCCAATTCCAGCTCAAAAGGGAGAAGTGGTGTTGTTAGGCCTCCATAATCAATGACAGTTGTTTATGGTGTGTTTACGGGAGTTAAGCTTCAATGCACCTCTCACTAGAATCTCATGAACGGTGGTGATGTTATCTAATGGAAAGCCTCTTGTTGGAGAACCTGCAGGTGATGATTGGGTGCATCTCTACTGTCTAAAGATGACCAGAAAGAAGATCAAAGATTGAGATCTATGACGCATTCACGTCCTGGCTGTGTAGAAGTCCACACTCTTTGAAGGGACAATTTTGAGTCAGAGGTGGGGAACGAACACACTGTAGCATAACCGGCATCTTTCTAATTGGAGATTTTGTTGTTGAGCACAATACCATCCTAGAAGGTGGAGGGAAATCATCCTCAGCAGGCATAATGAAGCAAATGCTGTGGAGATGGCAGTCCCTCAGGTATCGATCTTTGCCTTTACATTGATCTTTCAAGTGAGATAGTTAACTTCCAAAATTACGACATCGGTTTAGGAGACATCAAAAGCACTGTGAAGGTGAATCCATCGCTAGCAATTGTTGAGGTGACTTCAAGTGGACATTGTGTACCAACAAAGAGGGGGATGCCTTTATAAGCTTATATCGCTTTTACAGTGAAAGAGAAGCCACTGAACATTTGGAATACTTCTAAAGAGAAGACTTGAAAGAATGGTGATGGTGACAACACCTTGTCATTGAACTGGTCTGATACTGTGTATGTCGGGACCAATTCTTTTGACAGTAATACCATGATCTTCAGAGGAGTGTCAACATCAAGAACGACGATGGTGATGTCCTTTTCCGCACTTTCCTGACATTCACCACCAGATCACTCTATGGAGGTGCACTAGAGTGGGTGGCACATTATCAGTAGAACCCTCATGCTATCTGGAGTTCTGTTAATGTCTCATCTTTTTTTCCTTATTAGCCGTTCGATCTTCCAGCTGACCTCAAAGACTTAATCCTTTTCTGGCTTCCAAAATCCTTTGTCTCATTTCTTTTCTTTTAACAACATTTCCAGTCTTTCACTGAAAAAGAGGGGAGAAACACCACAAACACTATGGGGCCTGATTAAGAGTTCGGCCGACGGATTTGCCGGTCCGCCGAGGAGGTTGTCGTCATAGTGGCTGCCTCCACGACAGGCCCGTTAAGAGTTTCCCACTAGGTTGCATGGGCAATGCAGGGGCCCCCTGCACCTGTTCTCCGCCAGCCTTTTCATGGCAGTGTTACCGTCATGAAATCGCTGGCGAAGAACAAAGCCGTAATGTCCAGGGCAGCGCTGCCCTGGCAGATTAGGACCACCACAATGACTAATCCCGGCGGTGCGGACAGTCCGACTGCGGCATGACAACCGCAATCATAATGTGGTGTTCGAACCGCCCCATTTGGCAGCGATCAGTACGCCACCGCGAGTCTGTGGTCAAGAGGCCGGCAGCCTTGTAATGACCGCCTATGTGTCCCAAAAAAGGAGCATTTGACAAAAGAAAAGACATTCTGACAGGAATAACATGAAAAATATGTCAAAGGGTTTTACTTGCCCTGTCAAAGAAGTCACATTGAAGCAGAAAATTAAAGCTTGAGATAAAAGTCTCTGAAAATATGATGTGTAAACCAAGTCTTCCAGAGTCCTCACGTGATTCAGAAAAAAGAGCTTACCCTATAGGTCAACTAGAGCCTTTAAAAGGACTGGAGATCCTTTTCAGGTCTTCTAAAGCGAACCTATCAGGCTGCACTTTTCCCTGTTAGTCATGCAGGCAGCAGTTGTCTTCCTAGGTGCTGCAATCTAACTCTGAGAAAAGTTTTTTTTAAGAAAGTCTAAAATGTGGAAATTTTTGCCTAGAATTGGCGGTCACCACTAGGTAGTTGACTAGCGCATGGAACGATTCAGGGTGATCTGTCAAGTGGGGGCCAAGAAAAAGGGAGGTTCCAAAACACAAAATCCCCATATATTTTCCATAGACCTCTTTAGGCAGTGCAACAGCAAAAACTGCTGAACGGAATTACAACAAGATCAGCAGTAAGCTAGATCTTGGCACGCAGATTTTGCTTTTTGTGATTTGGTGTAGATCGGTACAGCAGTTTCTCAGAAATTAAGGTTGAAAAATAATTGCATACTTGGAGGTTGGGTCTGCGAGGTGGGAGGGCAATTTAAAAACAGAGTGTTCTCGTTACACCAGGGAACTTTATTTTCCTTGTGCCATCTTGCTCCTACACGAGTGAGACTCCAGCGAGAGGTCCGACTGGCTGCCAGCAACATACGAAAAATGTTGTTGGCAGCCACTACAGGACTCAAGAACTTAGTCACCCGTCCTGAAATTTGAAAAAACAACAAATAGTATAAGAGAGCCGACTAAGAACACCCTTAACCTAGGCCCCATACGGCTTTGATGATATCAGTGATAATATAAATTATGTTACAGAATATGTTGTGAGCTATGTAACATGTGGGGTCAAAAGCAGTGCACGGTGGGGGTGCAAGTTATATTTTGCCCTGCTGACTATGGCTGGTGAATTTCTGTTGTTTTTTTTCAATTCAAACCGTCAAGATGTGGGCCCCGGGCTCACTATACCACTGGATTCAAGCTAGTCCGGCTGAAACCAGTCATAGGATGCTTGTTTTTGGCCCATGGAGGACCTGGCCTAGCAGTTTGGGCTGGACTGTTCACATGGAGAACATGCGGGCTGGGTCCAAACTGAGGTGGCGTGGTGAGCAAAAGAATTGATGGATTAAACCCAGATCTGTGATAGGGGTGAATAACTGATTGGTTCCGCATTCCATCCATCATTTGCGTTTGTTTGCTTAAGTTAATTACACGTCACTTACATGGCTAATATGTCAAATAATTAAACAGTTGGGAAGATAAGTTTCATATGTTAAGGTGAACAATCTTAACATTTCATGTAAACTAGACCTCAAGCCAAGTGCACCAGTGTTAGACAAACTGCTATTTCTTCTACTCCTGCACTAAGCCTGGAACTCAAGTCCTGCTATTGTGCTTGGATCAACATACTGTAGAGTCATCCTTGATGCTTGCCAATCCCAATACACAATCTTTGGCAGCTTGCCTTATCTTTGCTAAGGGTGCAAACAGTATCCAATTCCCGGTCCACTATCTATTGCCTGTCTGACCCGCTACTGCTAATGCACAGATATGCAGCCCTAGCAATGCACTTGATGCAGCGGAAACTTCAGTGCTGTCCCGCATGTCACAGAAGGTATCCATATGTGACTGTTCATTAATACTTTGGTTAACATACTGCATAGTTTGATTGTAGAAAGATGCACTTAAGTCATTTTAAATGTGCAATTTGTTCAAAGTAATGTTTTAAACCCTGATGGTATCAAGGTGTACCTAAATGTTTGAATGATTAAACTGATATTATGATGAAATTTAGATTCTAGACTATTAGTGTGTGCTGAAACAATAGAATTTCTAATGATTAATTATTTAAATACGTGTGCAAAAATAGAAAAATGCAGTTTTCATGACTGAGCAGAAAGAAAATGCTAAGTAATTTCATAATGTGAGCTTTCTTTCAGGCTTTGTTCCTATGAGAAGACTAGTTTTGGTAATAGACCCCTATTGTTTTACAACACAAATAACTAATAAAAAATAGAAGGCTGTTGACCTGAACAACCAGTTCACAGATAACATATGAAAGAAAAACTATATTGCCGGCACACAGACACAATTATATTATCTATGCACTGATTGATGATAATTCATATACTTAATTATGTAATATAAATATATGATAAATGATAATAGTAAATCAGTTCCGTAGATTATTTACATCTCTAGACATGTGTACGGCTCCACAAAAAGTTTCATCTGTTTATTTTTGGTTGCCTTTAAATATACATTAGCGCAGAGAACGCCAGCTCAAGTTTACATACTTAGAATCTCCAAGATATCCAATTCCCTAGTCTGTAGGAGAGAGCTATGATCAGGACATTATTTATTTACGTATGGACACATATGACATTACTCCGGTATGGGGTCGCTCCCTAAGATGGCTTCAGGTGTGCCACACTTCTATCATAAATTCTGAAGGTTAGAGCTCTAGTTATTCCTTAGAACTCTGTGGGTGGCTACAGTAGAACACTGGGGAATCAAGTTACAGGTTGCTGCTTCTGCTGGAAGTACATATTTTACTCAGAATGTTAGACTTTGTTCTCAAAAGGTAGACGAAAATAGGTTCATTTATAGAAATTCTGCTGTCATTTTAGCTTTTTGTGCACTTTAAGTTGTCTCTCAAACATGATTTATCAAATCGCAGCAGACATTCACCATTTTTCACTAGGTAACTTCATTTTAAAAACACACCACTGCTAGCGCGCCTGGTCCTTAGTAAGTAAACTTACAAGGGGACGCGCATAGGCCGATGAATCTCTGGATTCGCATGGAGTATCCTAGCTATTGTGTGACTAATGTGCATCAATAATCAATATACAAATCAATAATCTATAAGCAAAAACATGAATCATCTGTGAATGGCGTCAACATCTCATGAATAACCACGACTCAATTATACATTTTATCAATTTTATTTCCCTATTTGTTACAATTCTAAGTCATAAGGTTAAATCAAACTTTATTCAATTCACTGAAGGTTAATTCAATAGTGACCACCAATAACATAACCTAATCAGGACTTCAGAAAACATGCGTTCTAATGCCTTAACATATACCAATAAAGAAGAATGTGTTAACATGAATAGGTGAAATAAGCAAATCAGTCCATCAATCATTTGTCACTGTATATGTCAACGTCTCAGAATAGGAACCCTACCTAACCCAGATTAGCATTAGCATGTGGGACTTCATGAGAAAACAATTTAGAACATGAATTAAGAAAAACATCTAGCTAGAAGAAAAACTATAAAACAGCGCAGTTGGTACCTAAAAAGAAAAGGCACAAAAGTCAATCAGTCACATTGTCATAGCCGAGTATCCACGGTATGGATCAGCAACAAAGTCAGTCTTCGTCTTCAGGTCATCAATCGATCAGCAACGCATCAGGCTCAAAGAAGCATGAGCCCAATGACAGAATCTCGAATCTCTTAACGTCCACGCCTAACCTCGAACATCTATTCTCTCCATTGGTTCTGAAGTTTTCCCCCTTTGTCACGACATTATATTAAAGTCACCCAATCCATCCCCTAATTCCTAATTGGTAAATTAATCACCCTATACGACGCTAGCCAATGATTTTTATTTTACAAATCTATGAATTCTAATATTTCGCTGTTCTCAGGGTGTCGATTGGTTCACTGTATGATGTCATCATCCGGCTCATCAGGTATCGAAAATGTTGCATCTTCTTCTCCAGTCAGTGTCTCTATTGTTTGAGTCCTGGGAAAGTACATCTTGTCTGCTTTACACTGAATTGGTTAGATTCTCTAGTCCCCATCTCCTGTCCGTCTGTTCATTTCAAAATATTCTAACTAAGCAAATTTTATCAACACAAGTGGTTCAGGGTCAGTTCAACACATCAGCTTTCTACACTGCATGATTATTCATCTCCTGCATGAGGCCTGGCAGAACTAGGCCACAACTTCGACTAAGTTAGCTCTACAATAAAATGTAAAACATACATTAGATAACTCAATATGACATATTACATTATTATTACGCATTTTCAACATTTTCACATATTTTTAGTCAATTTAATTCATGAATTTTGATGACCACTCTCCGTGGGCACATTTTTAAACGTGCACATTATTTTTCTACATTAATTTTCTCTACATATTATTATTCGAAATGCATAAACACTCATTATTCATTTTAATTAACATATCTGCTTCAGTATCACAAGTCCTTAAATTAATATGGCACCATAAACAAATGATTTTATAGAGCAACTAAAATGTGTGCTCCTTTCTGTGGCCCTCAAAACCTCCTATTCACTACAGTGCATTTCAATGGTCACCATGACCCAGAGTTCAGTAAAGGTTTCCACAACATGTTGTCCATGTACTGACCAGCCAATCAATGAAGATTCCTTTGTCCCCTTCCCCTACATACCGCATGCGGGCCAGGACAATCCGCCCACCTCTTTAAATGCAAAATTCTCAAAAAACAGCTGAACTGAGTTATATCAAGTAACAGAAGCAAGCTCTGAGTAAAGTTACAACTTTCTGCCAAATTGGTGTAATTCCATTCCGCTGTTTTTTTCTTTATCACTTGCCAAAACGTCCTATTGTAATGAACAATGGAAATCAATGTTTTGGACCCCACCTCTTAATCTTGGTCCCGTTTGACGGATCGCAACAAAACTTTTCAGCTTCTTTCTGGATTGAATGAACTTTTTTGAGAATGTTTTTCAAGATTCGTCAAACGGTGACAACGTTATTTGCGAAACAAAAACATTCTTCCTATGGAAATTCTATAACTAGACACTTGCTCTCCATCTGTCCATTTCTCACTACCTCTTGCCACATCTTTCTACAGGTATCTGATTTGTAAAGGGTTTATTGACAATATAGGTGAAGAACACTGCAGCGTTTACATTTATAAAGAATGCTCTCCAATACTGATGTTATTCCCATTCATTTTAATGACTAAGTACAACATGTGGTTACTGTTATTAATGTGATAATTCCCTCACAAAATCAGTATGTCTGCCTTATGTATACTGACTCTTAATACTATGATATTGCAGATAGTGTAAGTGGGATGTGATTATAGGGTTCAGGGCCCATTAGAGGGGTAATGTGATAGGAGGATGTCACCAAAAGGTACATCCAACTACCTGAATGTATATATGTGCAATTTAACACACAGTATTTAAGAGAGAGAGAGACCGAGAGAGAAAAAGAGAGAGAGAGAGAGAGAGAGAGAGAGAGAGAGAAAGAAAGCAGGTACTGGACAATAATTTATTGAGCGCTGTTGCATGTCAGCAAACTGGGGTTACTAGCCCACACCACCACCCCTGATTAAGCCTTGCTCTGCATCGCCACGTTGATTGAGTTAATTGCTACAATGGGGGACTTGGTTCCCAGTAAGGAGACAATAGCACCCCTGTGAAGGACTCACATCCACACAACTAATAACCTAATTTGTTACAATGAACTAGCAAAAAGCAATTTGTTAGGGAAAGAAAAAAAAAAGGCATTTTATGAATTGGATTCTAGGAAGCAGAAATCATTTTGAAAATTTCCATTCAACAGTTTCTCAGTAATGGTATTCGATTAAATATGTTTTCTATCAAATCAAGTACACCAGTCAAATACTGCATACTGTAATTTGAGGTCACGAGTTGTAACAAAAAACAAGGTGATGAAAGGAATGCTTGAATTAACCTCAGCCACTGATGATCGCCCAGGCCACATCCCAGTCCATTGTTTATTGCCCACTATGCCACTTTCTTGCCAGAGAATCTATGCAAATCTGCATTGGTCCCGATAGTCTAACCAGGTCAAACCCACACCACAGAAGAACCCGAGCAATCCTTGACCGGTTTCAGCCTACCCAATCCTCGACATTGAGGAACAGTTTGAGTCCTGTGGCACAGCTAGCATGGGACCCACTTATGGCTGTACCCATCACATTTAGGGAATCTATTGTAACAACAAGTATTGGCAAAGTAAATAAATAATAGTCTCTTCTGTATTTTTTATGATTTGTTATTTCGACTATTACAAGTTCTAATGCTTCCACAAGTTCATCAACAGGTTCTCCAAGTTGTTGTGCATATTGGAAAAATGTATTTCTCTCCAACATCACTTCTTTGATTAAATATTTTGTCCAACGATGGTGTTTAATTCGTCTAACAGTCTCTGCCTCACCTCCCTCGTCACCAGTATGTATTTTGCCCTCCTCAACTATTAGATTTTGAGGCGTGCTTCTCCTCGCAGGAACCAAATAATGCACCAGGAGTGCTTTATTCATTTTAGAGGTGAATACAACTCCATCAATTGCTTCTAAATGTAGTTTAAACGTCCCTTTGCAAGGTTGTCAATTCACTAGAGGTGTCCATGGCACAGCTAGGAAAGGTGCTGAATGTATACCCCCTTTGATATTGTGGCATAAAGATGTTGTTACACTACATGAGTTAAAATGTTGTCACCTGTTCAATTCCATTGCTGATCACGCTTCATGGTTGGGACAGACACGTTTTATTATCGTATTTCTTTTTTTCTCCAACATAGCCTTTAGTGTTGCTTACTGGAATAACTTACTTTTTCCGAAGTCTGTCAGGTCGTTGGTGGTTGAAAGTTATGGTCTCAAGTTTTCTTCCTAGCAGTTTAATCTGTTATTACAACAGGACGTGCAATGTATAGTAGGATGCGTTTCATGATGCCTGGCGCAGATGCTTTTGTTAGTGCTTCTCCAAAATAGTCAGTGACGTACAGACACAGTGTGAAATGTGCATGCACAAGAGCAGTATGTCGTCAGCAGGAGTCCAAAGACTGTGTCTGCGGTGCTTGACCTTTGTGTCAGGATGTTTTTTCACCAATGAGTGTTAAATTCAAACAGGGTGGGAAATCTCTGCCAGCAGTCACCCACCCATCCGATACTGGTTTCTTGTATGGGATTTCTTCAAAAATGCCAGTCTTCAAGTAACATATTAGGTCCAAGTTTGGTCTGCTCCCTCAGGGGGAAATGGTAGACTAGAATCCACCAGTAGCAGCAATGCAGATGAAGCCTGTTGCAACTTAAATTAATTCAGTTCAGGATCTGTAACCAATTTATTTAGAGGTGTAAAAACTCTAGTACTGGCACTCATCCAAGGAGACCAATGACCTCAAAGAATGTTCACTCTTAAACTGCCATAAAAGCTCTGTATCTATGTATTACCATTAAGATGAAAAACATAGTAGGATGGCACACCATCACCAACTATGTACATGATAAACACAAAAACCCAACACAGCTCCATGGCAAACACACCTTAGGCGCTGCCCAGTGAATGCTGATCTTTAAGGTAGCAACTTTATGCTGTTTAGGTCTGTAGACATTATTGGTTTTCTTTTCTAGGAGGACAGCATGCAATTCTCTTGTGAGTCAAGCTATAACATTGAGAAACGTTGCTGGGATGTGGTAGGTGCAGAGGGAGGTAATTTAGGGATTGCTCTAGAGCATAAAGTCCTGTTAATGCCAAGCTCTCATAGTTCCTATGCTCGAGTGGGACATGCCTTGTTTAAGATTGCCACGGGGATGAAAAATGAATGCTTAATGTGATCAGACCAGCCAAATGATGCATGTACCAGATCGAGGCTTATTTTGAATAAATTAAAGTCCAAGACACAACCACCAGCATGGATAGAGTCCTTTATATAGCGGACGAAGCCCCATCATTTAAGCAAATTAAAAAAGAAAGCCAGGCTGTGTATCGTCCATTCAAAGTGTTCAATCAAAATTACTTGGCTAGAAGATAGGGTGTGAGACAGGCTTTCTGCAAAGGGGTTTGGCTAAGTATACTTCGTAATCCAGAAACCAGTACCATATTGTGAATGCGAGTGAGCTTGAAACATTAGCCACCCACAAGCTAACCATGTTTTAGAGCCCTCTGTCTAGGAGAGTCGTCCAAAGAGGCTACCTCTAGCAAAAGGACCTTGTAAAAGAATGTTATATCTGGCAGCAACTGCAGCAAACATATTAGAACCAAATAACTCCTGCAATGCGGTTTCCTCCAAGAACAGTAAGTCAAGATCCACAAACCACAAAAAAAATAGAAAAATTGACTACCTCTTAGAAAAATTTAAAAACTGCAGTCAAAAATAGATTTTTTTTGTTTAAATACAACTGTGCTTGTTCCGGAAACCTGGTGGTGCAAGCACAGCAAACCTTTAGTTGATGTCACTTTTAGAAGAAAAAATATTTACTTTCTTGTGCAGTACTTTAATACCATACTCGCGCAAAAAAAAAAAAAAAATAATAATAATAATAACACAAAATGTATCTATATCTTGGCTATTTTCTCGTTCCCTTAAGGGGAATACACCATTCTAGGGTGCCTTTGCAATCCCCAGGATGTTGGGGGGAAACGGACCACAATTTGGCGTGGATACCTTATGTGGGGAAAAAGTTATGAAGACGTCGATCGCAAGGTACACCAAATAGCAAAGCAAGCATTTACTGTGCAATGTGTCTTGCATTTGCTCAAGTTAGAGCTATTATCATTGTAAACTCCTAACCGGACTTTTGCCACAAGAATTGAAAATGAAAAGTAAATCAGTTTCACATAAGCGAGTCAATTCACAGCGCCACGGCCGTGAAGAAGTTCGCTCGCAGTCAAATGCATCGGCAAAAGTGCAATTAACCATGTAACAGGGACGATGGCCGAGGCGGTAACTAAACCTCCCCAAAGTGTGGACAAACAAACCATTTACCACTGTAATCAAAGGATTTTTTAAGGGCAAGCCCACGAACGAGTGATAGTGATGGGCGTGAGGTGGGCGTTGTTAAAAGCCCAGATACATACCAACATGTCGGAAAAAAGCAGGCTTGCGCGCTGCTATGCTCGATCTAAAAAGGACTTCGCATTCTAAGGCGAAAAGGCTTAGACGTTAAGGGGTTAAAGCACAAATCAGTTTAAGACAAATAGTTATTAATGAAAGATCACTGTGCGAAAGTGAAAGGAAATGCAAAGTGGTTTAAGTTGGGCTGCAGTGCCTTTTTTTGACAAGGTGAAATGATTTACGTTGTTTAACGCACTGGTTAGATTACACGCATTTCCACTAGCAAAACTGGATTAATTGTCATACCAATAGAGTAAATTGAAATGTTGCTAGGTAAACACCCATTCAGCAGGAAGGGACTGGCCCACAGGGCAAACAAGCAGTGCCCGAACTGCTGGTCTGACAAGTCAGGGTGCGGGCCGTTTTAGGCTCTTTGTGGGTATCGTTCAACGTTTGATGGGGCGGTTTTCATTACAGATTTCCCCGAGATTAAAACTAACACTGCCTGCACAAAGCTCAAACTCCCACGGTCTTCTATACCTCGCAAAACACTTATCCAGCCAATTCTTACAAAAGCAAAACGAAGCCAATTTGCAAACATGGGCACATTTTAAGTTATCTAATTCACTAATTGGGTGGGGGTGGGGGGTGGAGGACTTTTACTCTATTTTCTGTCAAAGTCTGACCCTACAATTCCGTCTTGTAAACAGGATACTGAAAGAAAATAACACCATAGAGCAAATTAATTTATATCCGTGGTACTAAAGCCATGCTTGAAACCAAGGGCATTCTGTGCCTAAAAACTTTAATTTGGATCCCTCATCGTAGCACAAGGAGGACACCCCGGTACAGAGAAGGCTCTTCAGCTTTCTTGGAGATCACGGAGGTCTTCGTTCGAGCAGCCATGCAGTCGGCCAGCTGGAAACCGGGGACTCTTAGCTTGCAGGCACAATTCCGACAGCATGAGATAATGGAAAGAAAATACCACTTTTAGTCCACGAATGTAATGCAAAAGGGGCTCGGCAGAATGTACAAGCCGAGGAGACAGTACCGTTAATAAAAAGGTCAATATTAAAGGCAGAAAGCCTGTTACCAAGCATATAATGCTTAAAAGGATGAGTAAGAATATTTTTGACTACATTAGATTTATGAAAATACTGGATTGTGTGCACTGCTCAATACCGACTTAGCAAAGTAACAAGTACCTAAGTATAAGTGATATCATTGATGAGGCAGTGCCATTTTCAAAATGTAGGGTATTCAGAATGACACCGAGCCAAGCTGCATCATAATATTCCCGGTACCGAAGCCATTTATGAAAGCACTCCTAGCACACACTGTTCATTTAGTGAAAACAAAAACTAATTCAGATTTTACAAACACTAGTCTTCCTAAATACTTACTGTATTTACACAGAAGGCAAACCTCAAGTGTATATATTACACTACATCTGTAACACACTAACAAATCAGCCCCCTTCAACAAGCACACTGGCAAAACACATGATTGTAATCTACGAGTTGTTGTTAGTGGTTTACAGACTAACTCATTTGAGCTTTGCAAGAATATACAAGAGCAACACACACACTACTGACATCTGAATCTTGATAGCACCATTCTACAATTTTTAGGTCTCAGCTCTAGACAGCACGTATGTGCGGTTTCGAAGAGACCTGCTGTATCTACTTTGTGGGCTTATAGCCCACCTAGAGGGTTCCCATTTGCTGGCACCATCGTCACTCCATTTTGCGTTTTCCCAATCTGTGAAGGACATGCATACGTCATCCCTTTTACAGTGTTTAGACCTCTCCCGAGAGCAACTGCCAACTATTCTCATCATATGAAGCAGCCAGTTGTTAAGCATTCTTGAGGGACTACTTTTTTTTACAAACGGGTGAGCAGTCCCACCACACGTAAGGAGTGCTACTGTTAATTAGCCATGAGCACCATTTTTATTTTTTTAAATCCTATTGTATGCACGGTTTAAATTCACTCCCTCTGGGAGTTTGATTATGGTTTTAACTGGTTTGGAGTTACATGTGAGTTACGTGGATGGAAGTTTGTCATGGTTTATAACTGTGGGAACAGAGAGTCGCCACCTTCCTTGTTTTCAGGTGTGCTGTGTGTAAGGGGCTTCAGACTCCGTGGCGGCTATGTGCAGCTTCTCAGCAAAGTGACCTTTTTTCTTGTTTTGTTCATTAGAGGTTCTCTTCCACCTCCCTCTTTGTTACTTGCCTGCAAAATCCAGCAAAATGTCATCTGAGAGCTCTGCGGGCCCATTTGTGGATGTTAGCTTCCAGTGCCGTTTGAGGATGTCAATGGTCGTGCCACGGCACAACTCCTGGTACACACAAGGGTCAAGTGGTTTTATGGCCTTTATTAGTCCGGGCTTGGCACACCTTGCGCTATTGCGATACCCTTTCCTCGCCCCATGCCACCCTAATGTATATATTTCTGTTCCCCTAGGTCAAAAGTTTTTCTCTTTTCACCGGGCATGCACATTTACTTGTTTTTAGCATAACTTTCAGCCATGCTGGTCAGCACCTGTGCTGCTATTCAACACAGCTAAAAGATATCGTCAACACCAAAAACTCTTGCATTGCAAGACCTATTGGCTTGGTCAGTGCTCGTTTCCTATATTGTCCCTCTCTGTCCAACATTTCTTCACAGACCAGAGAAGTGACTAAATTACAGTGGGTAACATTAGTATGCTGCTTTCATTAACTGTTTTTGAAGGGCAGCTGAAGAATGCATTCCTAACTAGCAAGTGGTATTAACATATATTAATAACCTTGTTAAGCAGCCAAGGGCATGCAGCAGCAGGATCAATGCCTTTCAAGGTCTGTGCAGGAGCAGAACAAGTATTGGAAAAGCCAACAGGCCTCACCTAAGTGAAATCTATTGGCATTGTGTGGCATGAGGAGGCACTGTTTGGCATGGAATGACTGTGTGGTGTGCAGTGGGTGGCACTGTCTGGAGTGGAACTGAGTGAAGTGGAATTGAATATAGTGGACCTATGTGGAGTGAAGAAGAACTGTGTGAAGAATGTGTGCGGCGTGGAGTGGAACTGTGTGTGTAGTGTGGAGGATTGTGTGGCCTGAAATGTAGTTGTGTGAAGTGGAGTGGAATTGTGCGGAGTGGAGCTGCATGCACAGAGTGAAATTGTGTGACGTAGAATTGCGTACACAGAAATCAAGTGGTGTGAAATTGTGTGCAGTGGAGGCGAATGGTCTGGCATGGAGTTGCGTGGAATTGTGCCTCAGACTGGATTTGTGTGGTGTGGGTGAAATTGTGCTGGACAAAATTGGGTAGTGTGTAGGGGAATTGTGCGGTGTGGAGTGAAACTATTGGTTGAAAATGTGTGTGAGAAACTGTGTGCTATGGTCTGAAATTGTGTGGAGTGAACAAGTGTGGCGTGGAAACTTGTGTGGCATGGAGTGTGGAACTGTGTGGACTGGAGAGAAACTGAACTGGAGAGGAACTGTGTGGAGTGGAACTGTATAGAGTGTAGTGGAATTGTGTCGAGTAGAGTGAAATTGTGTGATATAAACTTGCATGCATAGTGTGAAATTGTGTGGTGTGGGTGAAATTGTGTGGCATAGAGTGTAGAATTGTGTGGAGTGAAGAGGAAATGAGTGTAGCAGAACTGTGTGGAGAGGCCTGGAATTGTGTGGAGTGGAGTGAAATTGTGTGGCAAAATTGTGTGACATAGAACTGAATGGAGTGGAACTGTGTGACATGAAATTCTTTGGAGTGGAATTGTGTGCTGTAGAATAATGTGGCACAGAGTAGAATTGTGTGGCTGGCAGTGGAACTGTGTGGCATGAAGTGTGATTGTGTGGAGTAGAACTGTGTGGCTTGAGGTGGAATTGCGTGGCTTGAGGTGGAATTGTGTGGAGTGGAGTGAAATTGTGTGGAGTGGAATTCTGTGGTATGAATTGTTTGGGGTGGAGTTAAACGGAGTGGTGTGGAATTGCATGGAGGGAGTGGAATTAGGTGGCACAGAATTGTGTGGGATGGAAATGTTTGGCGTGCCGTGAAATTGTGTGTAGTGGAATGGCATTGTGTGCAGTGGAATTATGTGGAATGGAGTGGAATTGTGTGGAATGGAGGGGAACTGTGTGGAAT
Source organism: Pleurodeles waltl (assembly GCF_031143425.1). Lineage (NCBI taxonomy): Eukaryota > Metazoa > Chordata > Amphibia > Caudata > Salamandridae > Pleurodeles > Pleurodeles waltl. The sequence goes on from NC_090437.1 coordinate 984,015,332, forward strand.
GGAGGGGAACTGTGTGGAATGGAGGGGAACTGTGTGGAATGGAGGGGAACTGTGTGGAATGGAGGGGAACTGTGTGGAATGGAGGGGAATTGTATGACCTGCAATTGCGTGGTTTGAAGTGGAGGTTAATTGTTTGGAATGGAGTGGAATTGTGTGGTGTGGAGTGGAAATGTGTGGAATTGAGAGTAAATGTGTGGCATGGAGTGAAAGTGATTTGAGAGGAACTGAGCAAAGTGGAACCGAGTGAAGCAAAGTGGAATTGTGTGGCATGCCATAGAACTGTGCAGCGTCGAGTGGAATTTTGCAGCCTGGAGTGGAATTGCATAACATGGAGAGGAACTGTGTGGGACTGAACTGCATGGAGTGGAACTGTGTGGCATGAAATTGTGTGGCGTGGAGTGGAATTGTGCGGAGAGGAGTGGAAATAAGTGGCATGGAGTAGAACTGTCTGGAGTATAATGGAATTATGTGGGAAGGAATCATGTGGTTTTTAATTGTGTGGGATGCAATTTGTGGGATGGAGTGCAACTCTGTGACGTATATTTAGTGTTAATTCCATAGGCCAGGATGTTCCTTCTTCAAGGACCCTAAACTAAAAGTCTTTGTGCAATTGAACCTATTGCTACTTACAAAACTTCTCATGAGAACGGAACCTAAAGAAAAACTTGCCCTAGAGAAAGAAAAATTTATTTTGCAGTCATGTAAAGTGATGAATCAAACTCTGCAGGCCTTGTTTAAGCTAACATAAAAAATCAAATGCATAACAATCATTGCAATTTAAAAAAAAAATAAACAAACTCAACATTAATATTTTATTAGTGGAGACAATACATAGGACTTTAAATTGTAAATGTCAGTACTTTTCAGTAAATGTGACAAGTATAAATATTTCATTCCTACACACATCTTTAAACTCCTAAATCACTCATTAAACATTAGAAAACTAAATGTTTCAAAACACGCAATTAGTTTAGAATCTGAATTATACTTTGATATCACTTTTATTTAATTAACATGTTCTTTAATAAAAAGGGCACACTTGTGACCAGCAGAAAATAAAAACATTAGCACATTTAATATGCATGTTAGTGAGCTTTTCTATGTTAGGTAGTTAAAAGTGAAACATAGATCGTCACCTTCTCCTGATCCTGGGTCACTAAAAGCATTACCAACATTTTCTCTCCAAAACACGCTCCTCCACGCTTAGCTTTACTAAAATTCCCTGACCCGTCCATGCAGTTGTTTATGCTCCCTTCTTGCAGCAGAACTCTGGAACACTCGCTTACTATCCGTTCTGTTGCCAATCTACAATCTACAGTTCGAGAAAGCACTGAAAACTTTTCTCTTCTCGCATCCCCTGTAAATCTCAGCGCGCTTACCTCTTCCCGACACCCTCGGCGCTACCTTACCATCCTGGGTGACATTTCACGCTTCAGGCAATCATCATCATCATCATCTATGTCAGTGCAAGGTGAAACAATACCTTTTTTTATATTTTTTTATTAGACACGAAGCTTTTACAAAAAGCATTGGCTAGATGAGAACAGTTAGTCCTGTATCTGTGTTTCAGGGTATCCCGTTGTGCTAAAAGTTCTGAATTATAATAATTATGAAGACTCCTGCCCCTTGTTTAGGTGCTGCTTTACTTCATTTTCACAGTATGAACTCTGGAACGTTTGTGCTTCTGTTTGCATGGTCGGCCACGGTTTTTTGGGTCAGGATTGCTGTTTAGATAGAGAAAGACAATCATATATTTCACTTTACGGTCAGCAATCAAGTCTACACGAGGCTTACATAAGGGCTCTGTTAAAGGGCATCTACGTTCTTTTCACCATTAAGTCTGTGCAGACTTTTTGAGAGCTATTGAAAGCTGCTCCTGTTTTTAATTTGGTGTTAACCAAATGAGCTTAGATACTTGTGAAATTTCTGTAAGGATGCACGGCAGCTCGCTGCAGTAACAACGCACACAACAGCAAGGAGCTCTTCAACATCATGAATGAACTCTCCAACCCCAGCTCCAGCACAAACGACATCCCACCTTCACAAGACTTGTGCAACTCCCTCGCCGCCTTCTTCCACCACAGGATCACAGCTTGAAAGCTTGTGGGCCGGAATATGAATTGGTTAGCTGGAGCAACTGCAGCGAAGGGCGTTATCTTGTTGCTCTGCGAGTCCTGTATTTCGTTTTCTTGACATGCAATGAAGACTGAAGAATCCACATCATGAGCAGCCCTCTTTACAATACATTCAATTCGGCTTCACACAAACAGGTGGCATACAAAAAACATCTACAACAAGCAGCATTACGTTTTATCTAGGCTGAGAAAGACTGGTCGGCCTCAGTAACATTTGTGCAACTATGATGTTTATTAGAGGATTATGTGCTTATCTGGAGCTTTTTTTACGTGCCCCAAATCCATTTTTAACAAGAAAAGTACCTTGATGTTAACAATAACATACAATCTGTATCGTCCTGGATATTTCCATACAGAGTCATTACCAAAAAGGCTACTTTCGGTATAGTGCAGAAAAGGTATCTGCTAGCAAAAGTTTTTACTGCCCTACTTATAATGTGGAGCTATAGGCACAGGAGCAGCAATCATTTGAGGAGTGTACGAGTTACTGTATGGTTGCATGGGACTGTCTCTACAACGCTGGCAGCACCTGCGATGTCACTGTGGACTGTCCAGGGATGCTTACGGAACTGAATTGAACAGGTGCTGGACGGTGCTCTACTGACCACTATCCTTGTAGGATTCACCACCTCTTGAAAATCCCAGAGTTGTTTGCTAACAATCCTTCTCAAGTCCTTCGTCCTCCTAATTAGGAGGCAGGCTCGTGGCCGAAAGTGGCTTAGCATACAGATTCGTAAAGCAAAAGAATCACCTGAATGAGAGAATCACTTATTAAATGTCAAAACTCCCAAGTACGCTGCTGACCGAGTTGTGGCATTTATTTCAACCGGACAACGGACAGGTAGAATGCGGAGAACCAGCAAAGTGAATACGTTGTATACTTGATGCCAGACGTAAAGAGTTCTGCCGACACTCAATGGTTAGGCCACCTAACCATTGGGACCCTGCATCCTCTGGCATAGTTTTCAGATGCAAATTGCTAAGAACAGTTTGACTATCACACTGGATCTCTCATTCCGGTAACAGATTTAAGCCCTCCTTTCTCAAAGTCAAGTGAAGAACCACAGTCCTGTCCTCTCATAACGATTAATAAGAAACACCTTAGAGTGTTTATTCTAAACTAAATACACAGTGAAAACCGACTAAATAAACTGAGAACTACAACGGCAAAAGGGGTTAATGGTAGCATAAATAAAAGGCTGGATTTTTACAAATCACAAAGCAGCATGTGAGTTATCTCTTGCCCATCTGTTCAACCAAAATAACTGTGATATCACTACTCTGAATACTGAATTAATATATCGAACGGGGCCTTAAAATATGCAAATCTAGGAAAGCAAATAGCTAGCTAACCTCCGTCTAACTTCAAAACGTATGGACACGTTGGAGGCAGAAACGTCTAAGTACTATGTACGGCATGCAAAACGCAGATACAACCTTTGCAGGTAACAAAGGTTTGTATTATTCTCTGGTTGGCTGGAAGCACGGTCCACGAATTCTGGCCCCTTATCCTCCCTTCGGTGAGCTAGACCCCTCTGTCTTACAGAACACAGCAAGCACAATTTTAGCGGCAAGGCAGAGTGTTCAGAGGAGGTAGGCAATTCAGAGCCGAAGAGGAAAGAGAGCCTACAACCAAGATCTGAATTTCGCATTGAAAATGGAAAGAAAGCCTGCATAGTAACTGTACAATAAATCGAGTGCAAATACAAAAAGTCAGAGTACTCAACCCAAATGGCACATCACAGAAAGTGAACTTTGTAAAGCTTTGTCAAAGCAATGAATGGTGTAAACACAATCAGCACGGAAGTCAGCTAAGATTAGACCAAAGTATGCCATTCTGTAGGCGCAATGCATTCCTTCAAACCCACACAAAGTGCAGAAAGGCAGAGGGAACAAAGTGCGTTACATTTTCACGATCCAACCTCGCACACGAAGGCGCATCCATAATTGTATCGATTCAAAGATGCGATCACTTGATCAATTTTTTTTAAAAAATATTATTATTATTTTTTTAAATCAGGACGATCACGCGGTTTCTTCAGTTGACAGGCGAGAGTACGACATGAAAGCTCTTCTGCACCACACGTGTATCTATATCGTTTCAGCTGGAACTGAAAGCACCCAAAAACTTAAATTAATGACTGCGAGTAAACATTTTGAGGATAAATGGGGAATCAATGTTACTGCAGCGAGCTGCCGTGCATCCTTACAGAAATTTCACAAGTATCTAAGCTCATTTGGTTAACACCAAATTAAAAACAGGAGCAGCTTTCAATAGCTCTCAAAAAGTCTGCACAGACTTAAGGGTGAAAAGAACGTAGATGCCCTTTAACAGAGCCATTATGTAAGCCTCGTGTAGACTTGATTGCTGACCGTAAAGTGAAATATATGATTGTCTTTCTCTATCTAAACAGCAATCCTGACCCAAAAAACCGTGGCCGACCATGCAAACAGAAGCACAAACGTTCCAGAGTTCATACTGTGAAAATGAAGTAAAGCAGCACCTAAACAAGGGGCAGGAGTCTTCATAATTATTATAATTCAGAACTTTTAGCACAACGGGATACCCTGAAACACAGATACAGGACTAACTGTTCTCATCTAGCCAATGCTTTTTGTAAAAGCTTTGTGTCTAATAAAAAAATATAAAAAAAAGGTATTGTTTCACCTTGCACTGACATAGATGATGATGATGATTGCCTGAAGCGTGAAATGTCACCCAGGATGGTAAGGTAGCGCCGAGGGTGTCGGGAAGAGGTAAGCGCGCTGAGATCTAAAGGGGATGCGAGAAGAGGAAAGTTTTCAGTGCTTTCTCGAACTGTAGATTGTAGATTGGCAACAGAACGGATAGTAAGCGAGTGTTCCAGAGTTCTGCTGCAAGAAGGGAGCATAAACAACTGCATGGACGGGTCAGGGAATTTTAGTAAAGCTAAGCGTGGAGGAGCGTGTTGGAGAGAAAATGTTGGTAATGCTTTTAGTGACCCAGGCATCAGGAGAAGGTGACGATCTATGTTTCACTTTTAACTACCTAACATAGAAAAGCTCACTAACATGCATATTAAATGTGCTAATGTTTTTATTTTCTGCTGGTCACAAGTGTGCCCTTTTTATTAAACAACATGTTAATGAAATAAAAGTGATATCAAAGTATAATTCAGATTCTAAACGAATTGCGTGTTTTGAAACAAATTTAGTTTTCTAATGTTTAATGAGTGATTTAGGAGTTTAAAGATGTGTAGGAATGAAATATTTATACTTGTCACATTTACTGAAAAGTACTGACATTTACAATTTAAAGTCATATGTATTGTCTCCACTAATAAAATATTAATGTTGTTTGTTTATTTTTTTTTAAATTGCAATGATTGTAATGCATTTGATTTTTTATGTTAGCTTAAACAAGGCCTGCAGAGTTTGATTCATCACTTTACATGACTGCAAAATAAATTTTTCTTTCTCTAGGGCAAGTTTTTCTTTAGGTTCCGTTCTCATGAGAAGTTTTGTAAGTAGCAATAGGTTCAATTGCACAAAGACTTTTAGTTTAGGGTCCTTGAAGAAGGAACATCCTGGCCTATGGAATTAACACTAAATAAATTGTTGCCACTACTAAATGGGGTCACATGGAAGGAAGATGTTAAAAAAAAAAAAAAAAAAGTCATGAGAATTTGACAAACTGCTGAAAAGTGGAGATATTGATTTATTCTTATTGTATGATGCCCCTCTAGCGTGACCTGAAGTGATGCCAAAATACCAATCTGAACATTTTATGAGTTTTGAAATACCAATGGATTTTGGAACTTTAGGGCAGTCCTCTGGAGTTCTCTTGAGCCTTGGAGAGACTTCTTCTGTCACCTGATGCTTGCTGATGCCTTGTTGACCTGACGCTTTGCTGATAAAGAATCCCTGAATGCTGTTCCCTTGGAGAGGTATACTGATTTGCATTGTCCCTTGACATGTCATTTTTCTACAACAGAATTCATATTCTGACACGCACTCTTTGTTTTTCTAGCTAGTGTTCTGTAGCCAAAGTTATATTTTTTTTCAAATCATTTTTGTATGTTTGCCCACATGTGTTTGTCCCCACACATGTATTTCCTAATGTGGTTAGCTGTAGGGTCCTCATTGTGCCCAGCTAATGAAACTGAACTATAATGAATTTATTTGATCAATGCCTTTGTATTGAAATTCGACATTCGTTTCAGTGTCACAGATACTGTCATTAATGACATGTATGACTCTTCATGAATCCTAATTGGGTTGATGTTAATTCGTTTGAATCTATTTTGTTGCTTTGGGCAGCGTATGGTGTTTATATAGCTTTACAATTTTGGTTTTACTCACTGTTTTTATGACACTAACTTGGTGGTTGTAAATAAAGCTCTGAAACTTTAGTCAGATTTGAGTTTTCCTTCCGTGGCCACATTGGTCATGGTGTCTAAATTGAGTGTGGTGTTGATGTAAATTGGTTTATGGTTCACCATACTACTTACTGGGTCAACAGATCCATCCGACCTCCAAGACGCATCGGATACCTGGTAAGTGAGGTGAAAAAAGCATCCACAAGCAGGTATATTTTGGGGGGGCGGGCACAAAGTTTGAAATTTATCTTGTAGGAAACATGGGCCTGAATGCTGAAAGGTACTGTGTATTACACAGAGTGACTTCAACGCAATGCGGGATGTAAATAACAGTTTTTGAGGTGCACAGGACACTGCTGGTGAAGTTTTGGGAAGGGACCTCGAGTAAAAAAATAAATTAAAAAAAATAAAAATTAAAAAAATAAGAACGTCAAGAAGCATCTAATCTGCCTTCTAGCATAAGCTAGTGCTACTAGACAGGAACCCATTAATGGGGCAGGGAGGTCAGTGGCCGCATGTGTGAAGCTGTAGTGTCTTCTAAAGTTTAGTTAGAGTGACCATTTCCAATTTGGTTCTCCTAGGATATCTTACACCAAAGTGAATAATCTCACTCAAAGACAGCGGTAGAAGTGTGTTCTTCATAAATACACATTAGTGATCTCTGTTCCGGCTGATTATTTCTATATATTGATCTTTAATATAATACTGCTTTTGCAGCAAAACATAACATGGCTTCTCTGCTATCTAACCCAAGAAGGAGTCCTGATCAACCACAACATTATCAATCTGATTGACGATCTGAGAGTAAGATTCTCCTCTGAGAAAATTCTAATCTGTGATTAGACAACTGTTTCTTGTCTTCTCATTTTTTTTCAACTATATGTTCAAAATGGGTTTTGAGTCAAGCATTCAGGGGGAATCCATTGCAAAGGGAAATTAATGGATGGATGTTTGGCAAAAACTCAACTATTATTTCGTTTAATTTACTAACGGTGTTGACAAAGACATTTTTAACAGTTCGGCCAACAGATTTTTTGGTACACAAGAGTTACATAAGGACTAGTAATAATCATCTGCAGCAGTAAATGTTAACGAATTGAGCCACAATCTTAAACAGCTTTGGTGTCAAGTACTGGAAATGGCACATACTATTCACAGGGAAGGAAAGGGATCAAACACATATCGCTACAGCGTGAGGCATTCTGGATATAGCAATCAGACTCTTTACAACAAACATTGGCACTTGTTTTGTCTAAAGTTAATGGCTTATACAGCTGAAAGACTGGTGTGAAAATAAGAGTCATCCAAATCAGTATGTAAAGCATCATGGAAAAAAAAAAACAGGTTTAACATAAGTGAGCAGGAAGAACGACCTAAGAAGCGAAGGACAAAGAAGAGATGCACCTGCACAAGAAGAAAAGAAGAAGCAGCTGACTAGATACCAGCCCCACCGGCCTGCCTGCTGACCTCAACTGCCTCTGCCCAAAAAGATGGCTCAGTCTACAGCTGAGTCTCCAAGAAACCCAAGAGGACTGCTTACTTTCAATGAAGACTCAAGACTCCAGTGAGCAGTGGATCTGCTTTCCAAGAAAGGACTCTGCAGCCTCCAGAACAGCAAGGACTTGACACCCAAAGTGACCTCTGCACCCGACGTGAAACCAACGGTGCAGCAAGCTGTCCATTGTTACTTTTCACAGTTACATTCCAAGTTTTGCGGAGTGTTGGACTTTTAATCCTCATGTCCAAGAAAACAGTTTTTTCAGGACGCTTGTTCTTACTTGCAGGCTACCACGCAGGAGTGGTTCCTAATTTCAGTAAAGGGTAATATTCACTGTTTGGGTCATTGAAATCCCCTTTGAAGGAAAAGGGGCATGCTCCACAGCAAGATATTACAACACATGCCACTCACACCACTGCATTAGACCCCATGGATTGCTTCTAGACATTCACATTGTATTAATGACTATCAATAGGGTAACACACTACATAAGGAGAAATAACATTTTTTTGTACTTCGCTTCCAACCATACAGACATTGCTCTAATAAGGGAAACCCACCTAACCCATACAGAACTGGAAAATCTGAAGAGAGACAGGTGGGAAAAATGGTCTTTGTCATGCACCAAACCCATCAACAGATGCAGTAGCATCAGTTGCATGCAGTAAGGGAAGAGTAGTGATTAGCTTTCTTAAATTACCAGAACGTGAGCTGAAACTTCAGGTCTTTACATCTACTATAAAAGCAGGATCCAGATAAGGGTGATGATATTTGGGTCAAGACAGAGTTCTTTTAAGAGCTTTTGATAGAGATGACAGAGTTTAGCAAAAACAAAATAATAATAGGCAGCACTCTATGATAGGCCATGTATTAATCAGACCATGGAAACCAGACTTACAACCAGAGACAGAAGAAACTCCAAAACCTACTATATGACTGGAGGTGTGGAGACTAACACCCTTGGGACAGAGTACACTTTCTTATCCTGTGTTGAAGCTACGTAGACCTTTCTCTTGTAGCCCACTCTGCAATGCCGAATATGAAATATGAGAGAGCAGCATCTCTGAGCATTCTCCAGTAACAGTGACTTTGTCCAAGGTACTGTTAGCACCCTTTAATAAACTATGGAGAATTAACTCCTTATTCAGACACCACGGAAAGAAGACAATACTGTAAAATCATCTAGATGATTACTTTTCACTAAATGAAGTATCAGTCAACTCAAAACGTCCAGTGGGTGTCAGGGAAAACTTAAATCAATGGTGCATTTATGAGGGACTCAGCTATTTGGTGTAAACAAGGTAAATAAAAACAAGAACACTTTGAGAAACCAGTATACAATTTAACATTGCAATACAAGAGAGCTGTCTCAGCAGCAACATTGGGAGAACTGATTATTGACAAATATGAGTTAATGGGGTTCTTTACCACCCAGACGGAATACATCCTCTCTACAATAAAATGAAAACAATACAACATGGAGTAACAGCAAGTGGGCTCCTCGCACAACTTCCCAAAAAATAATCCTTGTTGTGCATTCCTGTCATTAGAAATGATGAATCCACTGGAATCCAATACTTGCGGAGACATGACTAACATGGCGGGTCAATACACAAGTCATCCAAAATAAATCTGCACCTATATGCGAAAGCATCTGTCTGGAGAAATGCAAAACTCCAAACTGAAGGCTTTGACTTTTATTTGAATGAGTTGGCTAGGATGGAAATTCAATGAATTAGCGACTTGGCGACTGAGGGCCGCTGCAAGCTATTTTCTTAATTATAAATGAAACTTGGCTGCATACATATCAACAAAGGAAGCACATACAACAAATAGACTGTGTTAGGGCAGTGGTAGTATATATAAATTGCAAGCCTTCATTATTCCTATTTGGACGTTCCTTGATGAACTGGGACAGTGTAAAAGAATAGTTGCGGGTTTGTAGGAATCAAAGACTCAAGGTGTTCCAACTCCACAGATCAAACTTTTAGGACTAAATAGGAGAAACCTACTCCACCTTTCACATGAGTTTACATACAAAGAATGATCAACTATTTTATTTCGTCAAGGTAAAAACCTAAGGAAGGCCAGGTTAAATCTCATTTTTTTTTTTAAATCAAAATCATGCACGAAAGGCTCCTGTCCTCCAAAAAGATTACAGAAAGCATGTCTTTGAACTGCTTCTAATTGCTGGAGATGTACAAAGCACAGGCAGATTGCAACATAATCCACGTTAAAGGGACCTGCCTTGCGCTCTCACCATTTTGACAGCAAGTGCATACTGAGATGACAACGACAGTTGTCAGCTCCTCCATTCATGCAACATGTCTTTTTCACCTTAGGACTGATGAGACGCAGAAGTGATGGTTTGCTACGTTTACAGCAGTGGTAACGATGTGCATTTTCACGAGGTGGAAAACCGTCCATTCTGCCTCTAGAAGGAATTGGCTAGTTAAGATAATGGCAAGAGATAAGAGGCTAATATTAGACAGCTTCCTTCGAGTCGCCCGTAACAAAGACTGCACGTTATAAAAGATCTAGTGATAGTGGCTATACACAATATTAATAATGCATTAATAACATTCTGAGAGTGATACAATTATTGGATTTCAGATACCGGGACAACATGTCATGCAATTCTCTCAGATGCGTCGGTGATGAGACCAACAACCAAGAACACAGTAGTAAATAATATTCTGAGATCTAAAGAGCACAGACTTAGCTTTACTGTACAGAGCAGTGGTTCCCAAACTTTTGACTTCTGTGGACCCCCTCTTTATCATTAATGGAACCCAGGGACCCCCACTGAATCATCATTGGAATCCAGTGACCCCCACTGAGTCATTATTGGATGATTGGGGCCTAGTTTGTCAAATATTTTTCATTTTTTTAAGCAGTCGTGGACCCCCCTGAGAAGGCTTTGTGGACCCCCAGGCGTCCCAGGACCACAGGTTGGGAACCACTGGTATAGAGAATTGCAGAATATATGCTCTGAGGAACTTGTGTGTTATGCCTATGAATAACTTTTCCAGTTGAGTGATGCAAGGCGACCCTGCCAATACGACTATGCTTGGCAGAACTAGTCCTATGGGTTGATATCTGTAAATTAGAGTTTCCACTTGCCACCTACTGGTGAGGGAATGTTGTTGGCAGTGCTCGAGGAGGCAATGCAGGACGCTACAGACACATATCTCTTGGCTCCTAGTACATTTATTATGCAAATAATATTGGAGGTCTCGGTTTGTTCCTTGTGAGTGTGTTAGCATTACGTTTAATAAAATTGTAATAAAGAATAATTTATTACAAAAGATGATTTCACTGGGAGTGGAGGCCACGCTACTATTTCCATCTAACTGAGAATCTGAGCTGAAGGAGGCACTTCAAATATCACATCCAGAAAGGGGCTTAGTGAGCTGTAAAAAGGAAGGCTTTAACCCCTTCCAGCCGCCTGTTACCTTTATCCCTCTCGCATAAATTGCAAGGGTGGAGACATTTCCGGAAGTTTTAAACGGCCGCAGTTTATTAATTACAGTTCACATTACAAAGCTCATAAAACATCTCAACATGTGGTCATACATATGCACCAGTTTTCATGGTCGCCTATATGTCCTGAAGAACTTGGATTCTTTTCATCATTATGCCTGTCATCAGCCTTTTTAGGGTCGAGCCTGCGTTGCATGCGCTCGCGCATGCGTTTCGCAGCAAGACTCTTTTGTATTTAGAAAAGGGCTCGGAGCCCTGTCAACTTCACATCAGTGTTTATTGGTTGGTGGGCTTCCCTAATAAAATCTGCTTGCTTTCATTAGTCGAAGGCACGCATATGTCATGCCTTTTCCGGTGGCTAGCCCTCCTCCAGCGCAGCGACCAAGTACAGAAAACATGCGAGGCTCGCTGTTTTCCATCGGGCTCGTGGACTTTTTTTTCTCTAATTTACGAGCCCGATCTCGCTTGGCAGAAGTCGAGCGCTTTACATACTTGATTTCACTCTTTCGGGTTATGTACATAAATGCACTTTTGCCCGATAGGTGAAAAGTCGGGTTAGGAGTTTACAACGCGATCAGCTCCAACATGAGCAAATGAGAGACCCGTTGCATTGTAAATGCTTGTTTGCACAGCCGCTTGTGTACTGACCACTCTGGGACTTCAGTGTAAGATGGCAGCTAGGCTTCCCTTGCTACCAAGTCTCAGTGGGCGCTCCCTGGTCTTGCCCGGGCTACAAGTGCTATGTCTGCCCGCTGCTGTCTTGATGCAAAAGGAGGCTCCATGCCCTCCTTTTGAAATTGAAGTCGGCTCAGTCATCTCTCCTGATTGATGGCTTTAAACCATGCCTACCAATCGCCGGTGCTCCTTTTCTTGGGCTTCTGGGCCTCCCGCTACGCCAGTCTTGCCATCGAGAGGAGGTTGCTCAGGCCCCCATCTGGTCCAGCCTTTCCTCCCCGGCCCGTGGTCTGCCTGAATGACAGCAATGTGTGTCATGTGCGGATTAAGAGGCACATTTCACTGTTTTGTCGGTGTGATTGTCCCACAGGAGGGATAAAGGGGATATCTGATATTGTTCAAGTGAAGGCTTTAGTTAATTTCCTTCTGGTGCCTTTTTTTAGGTTTCATCTAACCCGCCTATCCTAGGGCTTGCCCGCTTCTTCTGGATAGTCCTTATCCTGGTCGCAAATTAAATGGGCCCTATTACTTGCACCGTTCCACTGCTCCTTTAGGCGCAGCTTATTTCTTTTTCGTTAAGCACTCTATAATAGTGCATGTGTTTTCCAGCTGTCTCTCATGTGAACTTCATGTTCCTGTTTCTCACGTGTTTCTCCCCTTGTTCTCCCTTGCTCAGATAGGATTCTTGATTCCAGAACCCCTCCTTCATTGTCTTTGTGCTTCCCCATCCCCGCCCACCCTCCAATGTCCGTGTGCTTACCTCCCACTCACCCTCCACTGTGTGCACCCCACCCACCAACCCTCCTTTGTCTGGGTACTTCCCCATCCCCCCCTTTTGTTTTCCATTAACTTCACTAACCCCACTCACCCACCCTCCACTGTCAATATGCCCCCTCCAATCCCTCGCCCTCAGTTGACTGTGTGCTTCCTTACTGTTGTCTGTCCACAGTCCAGCTCTCCTCTCACCCGCTTCCTGATCTCCAGCACCCCCTCCCTGTTGTCACGTCCCTCATCCCTTTTTTGTTGTTGTTTTTTTTTTTTTTAAGAAAAGGCATTAGAGCTATATTTAAAAAAACGTGCATTTCACATGACTTGTATTTACTAATCTATTTCGAACTGGTAAAAAAAAAAAAAAAAAAAAAAAAAACGGCTCCCCTCATTTTGTAGGCGCGATAGACGCATGATCTATATTTTTTGTTTTAACATAATTTTTCATCCATGCTGTGCAGAGTGGCTAAAAATCATTGCCAAAGCCAATAGGTCTCACAAAATGAAACCTACTGGCTTTGCCAATGATTGTGTACTTGGGAATGGGCCCTCGCGGATATGTTGGGATGCAGCAAGATTAACTAGTGCTTTGAAAGCTCAAAATTAACACTAGTGCTTGAACTGCTATGAAGTTATGTTCTTCGTACTGAAGAACACTGCATCGTTACTGCGGTTACTGTATGTTGCTTTTCTTTGTACTTATAACCATTACAGCACACAAGGTTCTTTAATACCACAAAGAAGCAATAGCACCAAATAATGAGGCGGGGAGGAGGATGTTTTTGAATCAGCTGGTCGACTGTGAGATTGACTGAAATGACATATTAATGACAGCTTTGAGCTCGTGGGCTGCTTTTCCCTGGCTTCGTGGCACTCCGTTTACAAAGAGGATGCTGCCGTGGCAAATCTTAAAACCACATTCTGCGCCTCCTCCCTACAGAAACGGACCACATTTAATAACGAAATTTTGATTCATAGCCTTTGTGCATTTGGCACACATTAGCGGACAATGCTTTTGTAAATATGACCTAAAATGCTTAAAACCTGGGTCACCTTCATCTCGTAGCTCTTAAGGGGCTATCCAAAATATATGCGTTTTCCATTTCCTTGCTCCTAGTTCGTAATTTCCTCTTGAGTGATCTGTTTCGGAGCGTAAATGTCTCACAAGAACTCCGAGACTAGATGAGTGGCGCCACTAATCACTCAATTAGAGTAACTTGCAAGCGTTTTGTATCCCGACTTCTTGCCTGGTGTACCTTTTTTCATGCAACTGACTCAGGATTGGCCAACATGCAAGGCTATGAGTGGGCAGGGTCCAATACCCGAAAGTGATTAAATTGGACTCTGAAACGGGTCCTCATCGGGCTCCATAGTTCAAGTCCTTAAATTTATTAGCAAGAACACTGAACGATTTCTGAACAATGAATGCGATAAGCTAACCACATGACAGCGCTTTAGATCCTATTTATATTTCACGTTTAACTTAATTTTTCAGTCCCTAAGATTGTTAGCTATTTCCAGGAGGTTATGTTTCTGTATTTTATCATGTACCATATTACTTTTTTGTTGTTGTTTTTTTTATAGTGTTTCCTCCAGAGGCCCTATTACATATAGGGGGCCCTTTGCTGTTTGCGTCATGGTGCATCTTTAAGCAGGTGCGCCAGGTGCAAATAGGGAATGTGTACCCTATTATGTTGGATGCTATGCTCTGGGGCAGCAGCGCATTCAAGACAAATACGGGGCGCCTGTCTAAAAGCTGCTTTCTGTTTCTCTGTGCAGGCGGCAACCCATATACACTTTTAAGAGAGTTTAGAGATCCCCTTGCATGTGGGTGCAATAAGTGAATGCACCCGCCTGCAAGGGGATGTATGGGGGACCACCTTTTTGTGGCACACCCTATTGTGGAGCACTTTCATTGCTTCCTAAAGGCATGTTTGCATCTACGCCGGCGTCTGTAATGTGGTGCAGGCGCAAAGGCAAAGACATACCCTTATTTCCATGGGGCCAGTCACCCATGCAAATGGAGTAACGCTCTCTAATGACAGCACGGGCACTACATGTGCACCAGCGCTATCTCTATTACAGAAGGGGCCACACAAGCGTTTGCAGCTCTTCTATAATACCCACGTGCCCCGGGGGTGAACAATACAGGCACAAACGCCCGTCATGCCCCCCAGGGGCACTTCTGTGATGGGCCACGATTGAGCGCTCTTGAGTAGAGGCTGAAGGTAGTGAGAGTTTTCTAAAGGGCCAGTCAGTGAATCAAAAAGGTGTAAGGGATATACAGTCATCCAATCCCTGGCCTCTCTGCAGACCACAGAGCAACGGCAACGTACTCCAGTTGCAAGTGTGATTCTGTGCAAATGTGTACGAAGAAGGTACAGTGTCAAAATAGTGACAAAATGAAAGCAAGAGAAAATGCAGCGCTTATAGTCGAGCGGGTGTGTTGTATGTTTGGGGGGGCGGTAAAGTGAAAGATGTGAGGAAACGCATTCAGGAGAGACTGAAAAGAGGGTACTGAAAAGGAAAGAGATACAGACGGACGAGATGTGAACATCATGAGAGTGACAAACACATTGAAGACAACTATCCCTTGCACAGGCTCAGTAATTTTTTATTCAGTCTCACAATTTTAGAGCTGAAATATTGTCAATATTACTTACAACAAAATTGTTCTACATTTTTCCATTGTTCCATATTTATATTAAACAGCTACCAATCATTGCCAAAGCTAATAGTCCTAATTTTCGGTGCATATCAGTTGTTGTGTTTTATATCTGGATCCATAACAGAAAGCTGATACAGGAACCAAAAATAACAGTCAAGGTGGCACACTAGGGAATCAAAGAAATTTAGTTTACTCGTTTAAACCACATTCTTAGCTACACAGGCCATGCCCCTTTTAGAGATCCCTCGACTTTAAATTTTTTTATTTTTTATTTTAAATCACACTTCAAGCCCTGGTAATAGGCACAGTTATTTTGCAAGGATTAAGGTTAGTATACGAGGAAAAAAACTGCATAAGTTTGCACACCGTCAGGGGTACGAATCTCTTTATAGGTGCTGCACTACAATACCACTGAAAATATACCCCTACACAGATACAAACAGTTTGCTTCCAGGTTTCTTGAAAGTTAGGGTCGATCTCCTCAGCATCAGAGGGGATATATCAATTTTTAACTGCATCTGAATTCCACTCCTCAAAACTGCATAATCTGGTGAAGAATCAATCAGAAAAATATATACTTTGCAGAAATGTAATGGACTCAAGTGAGTGAATGTTAACAGTTGCGATGTTCTGTGTACTGTTCCAGGAGTGAAAGGTCGAGGTAAGCCAAGAAAGGACATTCTCTAACAACCTCTGCTAAATTAAGGAATTTCAAACAAACCCATAAACATTGCTTTCTGCTAGTGGGCGATTACTCGACCCTACTCGCCTCATGTATATTGACACACCCTCCCACGTTCAAGTAGGTAGACTGACATCAGCTTCATTCCCTTGCTAATGGGGCACAAGGCAGAGCTGCCCCTTATCTTCACTGCTCCTCACAATTCCAGTGGATCCCCGTGGTATACGGCGCCAAAGCTGCAGCATGGAGCATTGCTCTGGCCAGCACAATGCATGTCACCTCACTATACCCAGACGTCATGTTGCTGCATCTCAGAGATGCTCATATGGGATGTCCCACTATCAGTTTGGTTCTACGGAAATTTGGAGACAGCTTGGTTGTGAATTAACTGGGCATAATTGTGCATTTTCCCCTTCAGGAGAGGTACTCCTCAATGAACAATAGCTTTTGGTGGTGGCCGGATCCCATGTCAGGAAAACATATTTCAGTATTTGGGCATCAGAATCTATCACACTGACCTGGTTCACGTCCAAATATCGTCGCAAACCCAGATTAAATTTTGGAAAGGTCTTCCACTGGCAACTTTGGGAAAAAAGTCTTATCCAAGATGGTAAAGCTTCCATGGTTGCTTTACTACTTTGCAAATGTCCTGATTGCTCCCCTAAGGAAGTTCTTCCACAAACTTGACAGCATGTTTTGTGACCCGATCTGGGGAGCTGAACACCTCCATATACCACTTAATAAACTTCAGTTGCTGGTAGGCAAGGATGGTATGGGGGCTCCCTCCTCAGAACAATACTACCTAACAGCTCAACTCCAATGGCTGGCTCTCTAGCCACTTCTTTGGGAGCATAGGTACAAGTTGGAGACTGATTAATCTGGGAGTTGTACTTCAACTCCTCCTACCCCAAACTAAATTGTGCCCTGCATCCCTAGATCGATAGCACCAATCAGACAATGTGTCAGCCGAATATTCCAACTTACGCAACATGTCCGACAGTACGCTCCTGAGATACCCCTCTGGGGGTTGCTCAGTAGCACAGGCCTCTTTACACTTATAGACTTTCAGCAATGGCATGATAAAAACGTTTGAACCCTTGGAGACCTCTTCTGAGATGGCCAATTTCTTACATTTAATCAACACCTTAGAGAACATGGGATTCCACTGGGAAAATTCTTAATGCACAAACAGCTCTAGTGGACCTGCAACCTTCTGTGGGGAATCACCTGGGAAGAATCACTAACAGGTGCAATGATCCAAAATATACTAGCCAAGGGCATAGGATGGTACTTAATCACCTGGTTATACAAAGCCTTAAAAAAAAAGCACATCCTCGCTCTACTCGGACAACTTCGAGAGTCCTGGGAGGTGGGTTTCACAATTCATAGTGGGTGTTTGCACTGGAATATCCTCCCCAAGTGTCCAAAAATGTAAGACTTAAGAATGCCCAGTTTGCCATTCTACATAGAGCATATCTTACCTCTGCCACACTGAATCTGATTTACCCGAGTGCACAGCTTTCTTGCTCCCGTTATCGCTCAGACACTGCTGACCTTTGCCACATCATACGGTCTTGCCCTTCACCAGGGCCATACTGGTGAGCGGTACTGACCAGCATAACTGGCAATACACACTGTGGCGGTCTGGACTCCTGGGAGGGCACTGCCCTTGAAGTTTATTGGCACTCTAAATAGAGCCAAGTGGCTACCTAATGTGCAGAGCTTCTGCTCTTACTGACCAAGAGGGCAATCACTCTGAAACGGAGCACACAAGTGCTTCCCCCACCTGCACTCTTGGGGTGCATGCTAGCCTGTTAACATGAAAGCACAGCGATTCGTAGGGATCTCCGCAAGCACCATATGGATGGAAAGGGATGCCATGCTGATTGAATGCCTCCTTCCCACCCTATACAGGAACCTCACATGCATGCTGCACTGGGAGGCCTAACACCCATGCGAGCATAATCCTTCACCTAGTACTGGAAGCACTGACCTACCAATTCGGCCCATAGGAATACACTTGCCTCCGGTATCTCTTCTCACAGCACGGATCCTGCGAATAATTAGATCTGCTCTCCTTTGATGTTGCCTTCCCTGGCTTTCCCAGACAATAGCAGTTTCTTAAATGGCCACTCCCATGCCAATATGATGTTTTTTTTATGTTTCCTTTCTTCCTAGATACAATTCCCCGCAGCTGAGAATTATTCCCGACTACTGGTTAAAGTGGAAACTGTGCAATTTCATCCTATAGCTATTTCCTAAACTACCAGTTAAACTGCCTACTGTAATTTGCCTGTTTTGTTAATGCTTTCTGCTCTAGCGCCTTGCTCCTAACAAATAACAAATAAATAAACTGCCTGAAAGTCAAGTCAGAAATAATGTTTAAAAACTCTCATTGTATAACATCACGGATAGAGACAATCCCAATCATTTCCAAAAGAGCAAGCTACCCTAGTTAATGCAACCTCATGTCTGGAAAACATCACAAATGGAAGTCCCATTATGTACTAGCATGAAGGAAACAGGGGAAGCCTCGAACATTACCCAAAGGATAGATGGCTCTTGCCTTCAACATCCTGGAACAATTAAGCATCAATCAATTTCACGCAAAAAACAGATTTGTAGTCAACCATTATAACCACTAAAAAGGCATTTGCCCAACAAAGAACCACCACCCCCGCCTGCAGGGCCCGTTCTAGAATTTTTGGGGCATTGTGCAGAAAGGCAATGTGTGACTCCCTCGAATTTGCATACAGTGAGTTGGGACTGACTGGAGGACTACTAGGATATCATTCTTGAACGAAGGACAATTTCCTGTGCCTGCAGCCAGTGTCCTTCCACTGGCCGCCGCTTGGTACAGGTACGTTTACATTTTTTAAAATCTTGCAATCCTTAAGAGTATGTGTTTACAGGGCCTCTCTATCCTACACATCCCTCCAGCCCTGTCCCTCCCATGTCCTTGTTTGCCCGGTTCCTCCCACCCCTTCCCACTTTTTTGTTGCTGTCCATTCCAGCCCCTCGAGTTTCTCCACAAGCCTTGGAACAAAAAGTGCTATGACGGCCAGCACTTTGTTTTTATTTACAGTAGGCCATCTGTAACTCCTTCTGTGCCAAGGATGTAATGATTATGTCCTCGGCTGCAGGGCTGCACGTCTGCAGGGCTGCTGCATCCTGAGACTGACCCAAGGGGAAAGCGCTGACGTTTCCCAGTGGGCCATCTATCCACAGGCCCTCACCAGCGATGACAACAGAAATCCCCTCTCGGCAATCTGATGTCATCATATGCTGCCAGGGATGTGCCTTTTAGGTGAGATCCTTCTCTGGGGTGGTGGATGGGAGGAAAGGAAAGAGCTTTTCCTTTCCCCGGTGCCTGTTTTGAATGGATTCCTGCTCCACGAATGCAGGCGAGGCCCACGATTGTGGAACAAGGATCCATTCACTCGACCACAAGGGATTTTTTTTGTTGATTTATGGGAGGCGACCCCTTAGGCAAGGGTCGTTCCCCGTGGGAGAATTATCAATCTGTGTTTCCATCCCCCGGGGGCTAGATCGGCTGGTTTTTCGGCTGATCTGCCCAACCTGCAGGGGGATGCGGGGGGCGGACTCACTAGAGCCAGGGATTTATTTGTAATGATTTCTTAGGGCAGTGACTCCTTGGGCAAGGGTCGCTACCCTGACCTGAGGGCAATATGTTCTTCTGTGTTTCGGACCCCCTGGAGCTATATCAGCAGTTTTTTTTCCAGCTGATCTGGCCCTCATGGGGGAGATGGGGGGGGAGAAATCGAAACACACTAGGCGCCAGGGATTTATTTGTAATATTTTTTAGGGCAAGGGTCACTGGAGTTCAGCTGATGGTCTGCATATACTTGGGTATGTGAGGGCTAGCGCTTGGCTGGCAATGTGCGTGGACTGGGCCTTGATTGGCAGTGTGTGTGAAGTGGCGCTTTGCGGGCCATGCCCGTGAAGTGGCATTTGGCTGACTGTGTGTGGCTAGCATCTGAATGGTGACTGGCAGACATCACAGTGTTTTATAATGTTAACTGTTTTATTGTTTGTCAACATTTGTGATCGTAATGTTATTTCTCCTTTTTATTCTAGTGCAAAGCTTTCGATTTCCTTTGGTATGACTCATGCTTCACGTTTCAGCACTGGCAGATCTGCAGTTTGGGCAGTTGCAAGTGTTTTGTAAGAAACAACTTTTATTTTATTTGTTTACTGTTTACTCTAAAGGTGTATCAATGATCTGCATGAATGTGTTTTCTGGAAATGTAATAATAGCAGCATATGTAGCCTCTGTTTGAATGTGTGTGGAATGTTCCTTGTATTTGTGCACAAAGTGTATTGTGTTGTTGTGTGTAGTTTTGTTTATCCTTTTTAGTAAGATATCGTCAGTGCTTGCTGTGTCTTTGCAGAGTAGGTGCTGGTGAGTCTAGCGGGCTCTAGCAAGGCATTTACCGTGTATAGGTCTAAGTGTGCTTTGATTTGATTGATTTTACCTTACAATTGCTCTATGCCAATGATCGTACTTTTTGTTTGATCAAGCCACACTTCTTTATTACTTATTTTAGACTGTGCTGGGTATTGTTAACTTGTTTGTCAAGTTACTTAGTAAGGATTATGACAAGCCGCATGATGACCACTAAGCAGGTTGTTGGAATGCTTTTAAATCTTCCTCTGACCAGGATTATGAGACTGACTCTGCATCTGAGGCAGAGGAGGAAGGCCACAATTCTGGCAGTGAATTTTCTGTCCGAGAAGAATCATCTGATGATGAAGCCACTCTGTGTGGATCAAATGCCTCTTTTAGAGGAAGACACTGATGTGCTAAATCCAACCAATATGTGTGTGTAATTGATGTATATATGGTTGTGCAGTAGTCTTTTCTGTTTTTCTCTGCCAGGGTGTACACTGTCTCTTGTTGTGCATGTTGTAATATGCTGGCCCCTCGGCTAGTGGTGTGGGTGTGTGTGTCATGTATGAAATGTGTGTGAACGGCCTGTAATGCGGTTGGTGCCTTGTCGTGGCTTTACAGCCACGAGCTGGGAGTCACTGGTTCAGTTTGTTTTTTGGACTTTCAGTTACTAACGATGCATTTCATTTTTGTGAAATTTCTTGTTAATAAAATTTGATCTATTGAACCATCACATGCCCACCCAGTATTTCTGGTCATGAAATAAACCTGCTCCACTGTAATCAAGTGTGAAAGCACACCCCTGACAACCTAGGTGTCTCGGGTGGGACCCCAATGATGAAGCATGCCACCAACTAGATTGGTGGGTGAGGGGTCTTTTTAACAAAACCTAAGAGCGTTTTTATCCCAATTTGAGTGTGTGAGGTATCATTTTTGTCAGGAGACTGGGGGAACTCTCGGTAGTAGGAAAATTGTGCTAGCGCGTGGAGATCGTACTCACAAATGTGAGTGACATGTGCTTTTTTTTTTAGCTACATTTGAGGTTTGCAGGGGATTCTGGGTTAGAAAACATTGGGCGATCCACACAAGCCACAACTCGCTGGACTCACCCAGGTGTCTAGTTTTCAAGAATGTTTGGGTTTGGTAGATTTCCCTAGATGACCACCGAGCCCGGGACCAAAAACTCAGATGCCCCCCTCCTTCCCCTGGGTGTTTAGTTTTAAAATATGTACAGGTTTGCTAGGTTTCCCTAAGTGCCAGCTGAGCTAGAGGCCAAAATCCACAGCTAGACACTTTATGAAAAGCGCATGCGTTTTCAGTGTGAAAATGTGACGTGTCCACATTGCGTTTTGTGGTATGTCCTGTCGTAGGCACTAGGCCTACCCACACAAGTGAGGTACCATTGTTATCGGGAGACTCGGGGGAATGCTGGGTGAAAAGCAGTTTAGGGCTCCCCTCAGATTCCACAAGTTTCCATCACCAAAATGTGAGGAACAAGTGTTTTTTAGCCACATTTTGAGATTTGCAAAGGATTCTGGGTGACAGACCCTGGTGAAAGCCCACTAGTTATCTCATTCTGGATTTCCCTAGGTGTCTTATTTTCAAAAGTATATAGGTTTCTCTAGGTGCTAGAAAGCTACAGCCCAGCCACCGCTAGGCACTTGGCCAAAAACGAGTCAGTTTTCAGTGTAAAAATGTGATGTCCACGTTGCGTTTTGGGGAATTTCCAGTTGTGGGCACTAGGCCCACCCATACAAGTGAGGTACCATTTTTGTCAGGAGACTTGTGGGAATAGATAATAGAAGAATAAGGGTTATTGCCAATTGTCTTTCTCTACATTTGTGCCTTCCAAATGTAAGACTGTGTGTAAGAAAGCCATTTTGAGAAAGGCCCTGTAATTCACGTGCTAGTATGGGTACCCCTGAATGCAGGGATGTGCAAATAACCAGTTTCTAAACTCCATATCTTGTGCCCATTTCCGAAATACATAGGCTTCCTTTTTTCACTCTACTTTTTACCAAAGTAATTGCTGTATACCCGGTATACAATGAAAGGCCACTGCAAGGTGCAGCTCATTTATTGGCTCTGGGTAACTTGGATTGTTGATGAACCTAGATGCCCTATATATCCCCACAACCAGAAGGGTCCAGCAGACTTAACAGTGTATCACTTTCAAAAATCTGCCATAGCTGGAAAAAGTTACAGAAGAAAGCATAAACAGAGATGGGTTATTTTTTTTAATAACTCAATTATAATATTTTTTTATTTCACCTGTTACTTTCTATGGGAAAGCCTGGAAAGATCTACACAAATGGACCCTTGCTGAATTCAGAATTTTGTCTACTTATCAGAAATGTTTCGCTGTCCGGGATGCACCATTGGTTTCCTACCCATTTCTGTCACTAACTGGAAGGAGGTTGAAAGCACACAAAATAGTAAAAATGTTGTATGTCGCAGTGCAATGCCAAAACAGTGTACAAAAATGTATTTTTCTGATTCCAGTCTGCTTGTTCCTGAAAGCTGGGAAGATAGTGATGTTAACACCTCAAACTCTTTGTTGATGTCATTTCAGGGGGAAAAAAACAGATGCTTTCTTCTCCAGCGCTTTGTTCCTATTTTTCCCAAAAAAGCCACATTTTAGCTGTATTTTGGCTAACGTCTCTGCCTCCTCCAGGGGAACCCACAAGCTCCGAGTACCTTTAGAATCCCTAGGGCGCTGGAAAAGAATGACGCAAATTTGATGTGGATAGCTTATGTGGACAAAAAGGTATGGGCGCCTAAGCGTGACCTATCCCAAATAGCCAAAAAAAGGCTTGGCACAGGAAGGAGAAAAGGCCTGGCAGCGAAGGGGTTAAAAACATTAACAAAACTAAATAGTTCCTACAGAGCTATCTGGGTATGTTAATGTTTTGTTTTTTTAAAGATTTTGCACAGCAGCAGCTGTGCAACATCGCTTAAAGTAAATAAAAACATAGCGCTATGGAGCAGTCACCACTGGTCACGTCATAGTGCTCTGTTTTTATTTACTACTGTGCAACATCTTTAAAACACGGCCAATGTCAATAGGTCTCCCATAGGTGAAACCTATTGGCTATGCTAATGCTTTTTTTTTTTTGTTTGTTTGTTTTAAACACACCTGTGTCTCTTTACTGAAGGTGGTCTGGCTGCAGGAGTGCAGATCCACTGTAGATCGTGAGCTCGTCATCCAAGTAAGCAGGGGTGCTGGTTATGATGGATTTTTACATAAAGCAGAGGGCTTTGAAGGTGGTAGTAGCTGGCAAGGAGGCTATGTTGTTCCACATGTCAATAACAGGGAAAAAATACTCCCTGGTGTCTAGTGGGCCTCTCTGCTGAGAAAGACCTCAAAGAAAAGGCCTTTCCTTTGATGCCTTTCTCGGCCCCTCCTCCAATCCGCGCTGGAAGCTGGGTAGGCCTCTGATGAGGTCCGCGCGTAATCGTGTACTGACGTCATCAGACGCCGTGGGGGTAGAAGGGGAAGCAATTCCCCTTCCATTCCTGCAGTGGGGGCGCAGAGGAGAGGCTCATGGGAGGAGCATTAGCGTCTTCCCCCAACACCCCATTCTCCCCCATGAGCCAGTCCCAGGATGTAACGGTTACCTCCATAGTGCCTCAGCGCCGCAGCCGAGGACGTAACCGTTATGTCCTTGGCTGCAAAGGGGTTAGCAAACCCCATAAGAAGACATTTTTACATTGTGAACTCCGTGACATACACTATAGGAACTCTCACAAATGCAATGAGAAAGAGTTGCCAACTCCGAGAAGTACAATAGGAGGTGTTTTTACAATGTGATCTGACATACAAAAGGAAGGGCAGTACACTGTGAAAATCATTTAATAGTAGCAGGGTATTACATTACAAACTCTCGCACATGTATTGGATTCGTGAAATGCACAAATGTCGGAAGGATCATGGCACTAGAGAGAGTGGCAAGCAACACAGATCATAGTTTAAAAATCCAGGCTTTCATTGCTTTTCTGAACTTCTTATGGCATATCATTTCTCAGAGAGTCGGAGGAAGAGAGTTGCAGATCATAGAAATTTTGTATGAAATGGCTGATCCACCTTGACAGATTTTTTTTTTTTATCTTTGGAATGTGCTGTAGAGAGGCCTTTGTGAATTGGAGAGTGCAATTTGGAACACAATTGTTTAGTTGTTGCAAGAATACTGGATTATTCAAAGGTAATACCTTAAAGCACAACCAGAGGTTTTTAAAAATCACGTACTTCTGAATAGACCACCATTTATCAGCTTATTAAGGTTGAAATAAATGGATGTAAAGCAAGGGCATTTGAGTGGCAGCCTGGTAGACACATTTTTAACCCGTTGCACAGAATGACTAGTAGCTGTTAGCATTCATTCATCATAGATCTGAGGAATGTAGCTTGTTTAATTGGTACTGAGGAGTTAATTGAAATTAGTTCAAGAGATTATCAGTTAGTCCTTTATTTGCCCTTTTAATTTCTTTTTGTTTCAGTAAGGAGATGTCTTTCTACCTCTTCTTTAAGAAGACATTGGTTTTATTTGTTTTTATACTCTTTTTATGGTCTGTTCTTGCTTATGTTCCTCTAATTTCAATTGGAAAAATGAAGCCTTGGCCTTAAATATAGTTTTCATGTATTTCCCATTTTTGACATTTGAATTGGGTGAAAACTGCCTTGTTTCCATTTCTTTTCCATTTTTCTCACAACCTTCTTCTTTTGATGGAATTCTCCTAAAACTGTGTTGCTCTAACTTTTGTTTTCCTCTATTTTGAGAATGGTTGTAGATTTGTCATCAAGGGAAGTGGGAGTAATGTTGTAGAGTTTTGTTAATCCCAAGACTGTTTGGGTGATGGACTGGATTTGATATTTGCAAGCGGTTGCAGATAAGCTGTCATAACTTTTTTTTTTTTTTTTTTTTTTTAAGATATCTAGGCCAAATTTACATATTTTTTCCCAATATGTTGTGGATTCTAAATGTATGCATGACTTTTATTTGTAATTTTTTTTTTTTTTTTAAGGCAAGAGAGTGCTATGTAAACTGTTGTTTTCTAAAAAAAAAAATTGTATCAACAAGTGTTTTCGCTCAGCTAAATGTGCCCTCTTGCTGGCTTTCAGAACTAGGCAGAGTTGAGTTGGTCTTTCCTATTTTTGGTGGTTTCTACTTACTTACAGTATGTTGTGGAAATAGGTGTGATAGTCATGCGAGATCCCGAAGAACTATACATTTATAAAAAATACATTTGGAATTAAGCAATGGGTGAATTCTATATATTAATCTTGGTTTTCCCATACAAATTAATGTTTAAAATAAACTAATGAAAATAATTAAGAAATAGTAGGCATAGGTGACAGTGTTTTTATCTATAATTGTTTGCCTCAGTGGCCAATTTACTACAGTAATATACTGTTATGGTAATTAGATTATTGTGGTCGCAGGATCTATAGTGTCTGTTGGTTGTGCAAAAACATGCACAACTCGGAGCTATCAACTGAGCTGCAGCTTATAAAGCGTTTCATTGTGTACAGCCCATGTATCGGTTTATATGGTAAAATCCAGCGACTGAACAATTGATATGAAGAAATTCTATGCATTTTGTAAATAAATGTCCCCAAAGGTTATGAGTTCAGAAATGGTGCTTATTTGTGCAATCTGGAATTTGAGATACCCTCATATCCTGTGATTCAGAGGGCATTTGCAAAATGCGTTTTGGTGCACAAAGGCTTACATGTGGAAGCCAGAAATGGAGATATATTGAGTGGATAATAACAATTATTCTACTATTTTGTTTCCACACTTCTGATAAAAATGGTAGCCAACTTGTGTGTCTGGGCCTCTCGCCCACAACAGGAAAACCACCAAAAATACGACCAGGAAGCAAAAGAAACTTTCCTTTCACATTGTCCGTCTAGTGATGTGGGTAGCTCTGGTATTTGGGCCATGAGTCCTGCATTTGTCTGGTACCTAGGGAATCATACCAACCCCAGATATTTCTGAAAGCTAGACACCAAGATGACTCTAGGGTGGTGTGGCTTGCCCACAATGCTTTTTTAAGCAGAATGCTCTGCAAACACTGGCTAAAATCATGGATTTCACTCACATGTTTGTGAGGGAATATTTATGAATTTGTGGGAATCCACAAAATGTCTAACACCCAGTCTTTCCACATTCACCAGTTAAAAATTATAACCCCGGTTTGTGGTAGGACCTATTTTACCATGTACGGACCATTAAAAACCTGGACTGTGTAAAGTCAGTGTAGTGTTAGTGCGGTTCTCATGCATTTAAAGTTTTGATTTATTCCTGTTGCATGCTTCAGGCCCACCCACACATGTGAGGTAGCATATTTCTTGGAAAAGAGGTGGGGCTGCAGGATAGTAAGATTTGTCATTCGCTGAAAGTGCTTGTGTTGTCTGTTGCATTGATGATGGCAAAATTGCATTTTTGACCCATACTTTGACATTTGCAGGGCATTCTGGGTAAGAAAATAGGCTATGATCCATGCACGTCACTTGATTCCACATGGGCTCAAGTGTTCAGAGATGTCCAGGGTTGGTAGGGTTTCCTTTGTGCTGGCCAGCCCCAGGTCCACGTGCAGCTGCCATCCGCCAAAGAAAGAGAGGGGAAATTCTGTGTTTATCAGCGGAGTTGTGACATTTGCAGGGCATTCTAGGTAAGGTAGCATGTTGGGATCCATGCAAGCCACACCTTCTTGCTGCCTCGAAGAGAAAGACTAGGGTATTTTTCCCAATCTGCCTACCCCAGGGAAACAGAAAGCCCACACACTCCAGGTCTGCCTTCCCCAGGAGGAGCAGAAAGCCCACTAGATTCAGGGAATTAAAATCAAGTGGTGGGGTGGTTGTGGGGGAGGGGGAGATGAGTTGGCTGTCTCGCAACTATTTGCTTTGCAGCTGTAGCATGTGGGAATATGTGTCCCCAGGCTTTCAAGGAAACAATAGTATATAGACCAGCATTGGCACACCCAATAGATCTTGCCCATGCAAGAGCTATGGCCTTGCCAATGTGTTTTAGCCATGTTGTACACCAGCGTGGCTGCTGTTCAGCATGGCTAAATGTTTGTGCTGCAGAATGCCCTAGTGTTGCAGCGTGTCATAGTGTTGTAGATTAAAGTGGAGTGGTGCAGAGTGCAGTAGCATGGAGTGGCTCAGCATCGTAGTGTTGTGAATTAGAGTGAAGTGATTGTGGAGAGGTGTAGAGTGGAGTGCAGGGGCATATAGTTGTGTGTGGTGCAGTTGCATAGCATAGAGTGGGGTGTGGTGGAGTTACATAGAGTGGAGTTGAGCGGAGTCACATGGAGTGTTGTGGAGTTACGCTGCATGAAGTGTCGTGGAGTAGCATAAAGTTGAGTTCTGGAGTGTTATGTCGTGGCCTGGAGTGTCATGGTGTAGAGTGGGATGGAGTGGAGTGGCTCAGTGGTCTAGACTGTTGTGATTTGTGGTGCTTTGTGTTGTGTCGCAAAGTACAGTGGAGTGGGGTAGAGTGGCACTGTGTGGAGTGGGTCATGTGGCACTGTGTGGAGTGGGTCATGTGGCACTGTGTGGAGTGGGTCACGTGGCACTGTGTGGAGTGGGTCACGTGGCACTGTGTGGAGTTGGGTAGATTGGCATAGTGCAGTGGAGTTGGGTAGATTGGCATAGTGCAGTGGAGTTGGGTAGATTGGCATGGTGCAGTGGAGTTGGGTAGATTGGCATGGTGCAGTGGAGTTGGGTAGATTGGCATGGTGCAGTGGAGTTGAGTAGATTGGCATAGTGTAGTGGAGTTGGGTAGAATAGTGTAGAATGGTTTGAGGTTGAATGGCATCATCGTAGAGTATTGTAGATGAGTGACGTATAGTGTGTTGGCATAAGTGTAGTGGTGCATAGTAGA
Organism: Pleurodeles waltl; assembly: GCF_031143425.1. Taxonomy (NCBI): domain Eukaryota; kingdom Metazoa; phylum Chordata; class Amphibia; order Caudata; family Salamandridae; genus Pleurodeles; species Pleurodeles waltl. The sequence continues at coordinate 984,043,899 of NC_090437.1, forward strand.
GTGGCATAGACTTCGGGGACATATAATGTAATGGTGTAGAGTTGAGTATAGTGGCGTGGAGTGCTGCAGAGTACAGTGGCATGAAGTACAGTGACGTAGAGTGGAGTGACGCAGAGTAGAGGTGACATAAAAGTATTGTAACCACATAAATGTATGCTAATATTTAGATGTTTTAAAGGTGGCAGAGGGAGTTGACAAAGCCTTGTTTTCATGACTCTGGGCAATTGCCGCTGAACCCTTTTACCCTTCAAATCATTGCATTCTGGTATTTTCACATTTAACAGTGCAAGCTTGGGATGAAAATGCTAATCACTGTCCGAGAACATGAGGGGAGTTGCCCCTTGGGCAAGGGCCGCTCCTCAGAGGGTCAAATTATTTTTATGTCATTTCTGCCCACCCTGGGGGCAGAAACCCCCTAGTCACCAGGGATCTTTTTTTTTTTGTTTTTTTTTTTTAAATGTGGGGAGTGACCCCTTTGGGAAGGGTCACTCCGCGGGGGCAAAATTACTTTTAGGCCATTTCTGCCACCCCTTGGGGGCAGATCGACCTATTTCTATTAGGCCGATCTGCCCCCAGGGGGGCAGAAACCACTTAGGCACTAGGGATTGGTGTGAGTGTATGTGTGTTTTGGTTGGAGGGGCAGCCCTTTAGGGCAAGGGTCGCTCACCATGGGGGTACATTAATGTTGGCCATATCTGCCCCCCTTGGGGGCAGATCAGCCTATTTTTGGAAGGCCAATCTACCCCCAAGGGGGGCAGAAAGCCCACCAGAGACCAGGGAAGATTTGTTTTTCTCCAAAAACAAGAGGGTGGGGGTATGGCCCAAATAACTGGCCCAAAGTTGTTCTGCGCACCAGTGGGCAGATAGGGCAATTACCCCCGTTCCACACCCGGTAGGGGGGGGGGGGGTCAGAAAGTCTACTAGATGCCAGGGAATTAAAAAAAAAAAAAAATGTTTAATTGTGGGGTGGTGGCTACCAACCAGTTTGGGCCTGGTTATGCCCCCACCCCAAATGAAGGAGCTAACAGTCTTTCAGCTCTTCCCCCACACACTAAAACATCTTATCCCACGGCAAGCAAAAGGACATTTGATTATTTTGGGTTTTGGTTGTACATTTTAGCCAATAGAGCTTGGCTAACTCTCAAAAATCGTCCCACTTGGACTGGTGAGGGCTGCACTTTTTGGACTTTGGGATGCTGCCATGTAGAAGAATCCACAAGACCTAGACACATAGGAAAACTAAAGATCTGGGTGTGTCCAGGGTGGTGTACTTCACATGCACCCCACACCATTTTTTTACCCACAATGCCCTGAAAACCTCCAACTTTGCTGGAAATCACACATTTTTGTGATGGAACATTCCGGAATCTGCAGGAATCCGCAAAATTCCTACCACCCAACATTGTCTCATCTATAGCGATAAAGATTCTGCCCCACTTGTCAGCCTAAATATTTTTTATTTTTCCTCTACTGCCCCCTTTTGGACCGCTTTGGTTCCCCCTCAGTTTCAACATGTTTTTGGCTCTTCCCTGTCACAGGCACTTGGCCCACCTACACAAGTGAGGTATCATTTTTACCGGCAGACGGAGGGGAACGTTGGGTGGTAGGAAATGAGTCCCGGTGCGGTGATCCCACACAGAAATGTAGGAAAAATGTTATCTTTTTTTTAGCTAAATTTGAGCTTTGCTGAGGATTCTGGGTAGGAAAGCACTGAGGGATCCACGCAAGTCACACCTCCCTGGACTCCCTCGGGTGTCTAGTTTTCAGAAATGTTTGAGTTTGGTAGGTTTCCCTGTATGGCTGCTGAGCCCAGGACCAAAAACGCAGGTGCCCCTGCCCCAACAAAAACAGGTAGTTTTGTGTTTGATAATTTTGATGTGTCCAGATAGTGTTTTGGGGAATTTCCTTTTGCGGGCACTAGGCCTACGCCACACAAGTGAGGTACCAGTTTTATCGGAAGACTTGGAGGAACGTTGGGTGGAAGGAAATTTGTGGCTCCTCTCAGATTCCAGAACTTTCTCTCACCAAAATGTGAGGAAAAAGTGTTTTTTGGCCAATTTTTGAGGTTTGCAAAGGATTCTGGGTAACATAACCTGGTGAGAGCCCCAAGTCACCCCATCCTAGATTCCCCTAGATGTCTAGTTTTCAAAAGTGCACAGGTTTGGTAGGTTCCCCTAGGTGCCGGCTGAGCTACAGGCCAAAATCTACAGCTAGGGACTCTGCAAAAAACACGTCAGATTTCAGTGTAAAAATGAAATGTCCATGTTGCGTTTCCTTCGCGAGCATTAGGCATACCCACGCAAGTGAGGTACCATTTTTAATCGGGAAACTTGGGGGAACACAGAACGGCAAAACAAGTGTTATTGCCCCTTGTCTTTCTCTACATTATTTCCTTCCAAATGTAAGAGAGTGTGTAAAATAAAAAAGACGTCCATTTGAGAAATGCCCTGTAATTCACATGCTAGTATGGGCACCCTGGAATTCAGAGATGTGCAAATAACTACTGCTTCTCAACACCTTATCTTGTGCCCTTTTTGGAAATACAAAGGTTTTCTTGATACCTATTTTTCACTCTTTATATTTCTCTAAATGAATTGCTGTATACCCGGTATAGAATAAAAACCCATTGCAAGGTGAAGCTCCTTTATTGGCCCTGGGTACCTAGGGTTCTATATATCCCCGCAACCAGAAGAGTCCAGCAGGCGTAACGGTATATTGCTTTAAAAAAATCTGACATCGCAGGAAAAAGTTACAGAGTTAAACGAGGAGAAAAATGGCTGTTTTTTCCCACCTTAATTTCAATATTTTTTTATTTTAGCTGTTATTTTCTGTAGGAAACCCTTGTAAGATCTACACACATTACCACTTGCTGAATTCAGAATTTCGTCTACTTTTTAGAAAGGTTTAGCTTTCAGAGATCCAGCACTGGGTTCACATCCATTTCTGTCACTAACTGGAAGGAGGCTGAAAGCACAAAAAAAATAGTAAAAATGGGGTACGTTCCAGTAAAATGCCAAAATTGTGTTGAAAATTGGGTTTTCTGATTCAAGTCTGCCTGTTCATGAAAGCTAGGAAGATGGTGATTTTAGTACTGCAAACCCTTTGTTGATGCCATTTTCAGGGGCAAAAACCACAAGCCTTCTTCTGCAGCCCTTTTTCCCATTCTGTTTCTTTTTTTAAAACGAATTTTTTGCTGTATTTTGGCAAAAAAAATTGTCTCCTTCAGGGGAACCCACAAAGTCTTGGTACGTCTAAAATCCCTAGTATGTTGGAAAAAAAGGACGCAAATTTGGCATGGGTAGCTTATGTGGACAAAACGTTATGAGGGCCTAAGTGCAAACTGCCCCAAATAGCCAAAAAAAAAAAAGGCTTGGCACCTAAGTGGGAAAAGGCCTGGCAGCGAAGGGGTTAAAAAGTTCAGAATGAAAATCCATTCATACTACATTGATCCGAGCGCTCAAAATGTAAAACGCCTTCCTGTTTTATTTGAGAACTCTAGTTCAGAATGCCCCAGGGTTCTTTTGCTACAAGGCCACAATTGTGTCAATGTGGTCTTTCGCCTGTGGTGTCCTGAAGCTTCTGTACCACAGTCCCTCAAACAAGGGACAAAATGCCAATTTTTGCACTAGCATCACAGGACAGTGAAGGATAGCAGTCGGAGGCTAACTCTGGGGAAGGGAGGGATGTGGGCTAGAAAATCAAAACTCAGTAACACACATAAACAACAAATCAATGTTGAGGTAGTGCTTCTCTAAAAAGGAAACTACTGCAATGATCACACAACTAAATACTATGCATAAATTACAAATATTTACATGATCTCAAATGGAGTAGCAAATTGAACTTTCTTCTAAGAGGCCCACAGATTCACAGGCTGCAAATCACACACACCAAAGAAAAATCGCAAGAGGTAACTAATCTGGTACGTCTAGTCTAGTCCTGTTATCTGTGTGGTACCAAGTGACAATATATGCACCAACAGGCTGTAACCGTAAAAAAAAACAAAAAAGGAAAAAATAAAAATAAAACGATATGGGTCTTTTGCAATAGCTTTTTATGATCAACAAGGCTAGGACTAGAGGCTACAATAAATCATTTAAAAAGTAAAATGAGAAGGGCACAGCTTTTGTCACCACATTTAATAATCAATAAATGGCTTTCATATGAACACAGAAATTACAATTTTTTCCTCTGCCTACAAAGAACCATTAAGCATTTTATATGGACCCAAACTACACAATGAAATGAACGGGAGGTCTCCCTTTAAAACACCAAGCATTTACTGAGGGCAGCAATAAAGGTGACATCTGTACAAACCCCCTTCCTACGTTTATCAGAGTTGACAAAGTAAACCCCATTCTTTTTTATCATTTTATTAACAATATGGTAAGAACATACCATGTAGCAATAGGTATCTTAGAAGGAGTATTGCAAAAAATACATTTTGAGGCATAACTAACTGTCATAGCATGCAACTCCCAAGTTCAAAACCCTGCTCCAGACTCTTCCAGGCCTACTAGGGGATCTCAGTGTGATGTACTCAGATCAGTAGCAGTTCCCAGAAGAGGATTGGCACATATGTTTTCCCTGTAGGTGTTCCAATGTCCCCAAACCTTTATCCATTTCTGCGGGCAACGACCACCCTCATATGTCACCTTCTCTGACGCCATGCACCAGTCCATGTTCCTTTTCCAGTCTCTCACCTCTGGTGCAGGTGGCATCCCCACATAGCCTCACAATATTACTCTTGGCGACTATCAATCCAAGTGTCATCCACAATACCTCTGCCCTTCCGAAAGTCTGTATCGCCTCATATGTTTAGTAGACATGATTTTGTTGAGGCTTCTATAATACTGCCACACACCTCATTCATGCAGGTGATTACGGAGGCCCAGTAAACTTACATCGCCGGGCACTCCATATGATATACATGAAGGAATCTTCCAGCTCACATCTCAGGCATCGAACGTCCCTCAATCTACCCATTTTTACTTTAACTGAACATAGTAGTTCATTGTGGTGAGCTGTGCTGCCCAGTGATATTTCCTTATGTCTGGAAGGGAAATCCCTCCGTCGTACCAGCGCCTGGTCAGCTTGGCCAGAACTATCCATGGCGGACCTCGGTCCTATAACAAGGATTTAAGTTTGCTGTCAATGGCTCTATAGTATTTTGAGGGTACTGGGTAGGGACTGTTGTGTAAAATGTATAAAAACCGCAGGAGGGACAACATCTTAAAAAGGGCAGCCCGGCCCAGCAGGGACAGTGGGAGAGCCCTCCAGTGTTAACGTCATGCTCGAGGTCAGTCAGGAGTGGCAGGAGGTTACTGGAACGGAAGCGTATCAGGTCTGTGATTGTGTAGATACCCAGATACTCGCCACCCTCGTTCACTACTTCAGCTGTGCAGCAATTGGCATGGTGCCCCTTTGAGGTATATGGTAGATTTCGCCCAGTTTACTGGGTATTCTGAGTACTGTCCAAATTGAGTCACTATGTGCACAATACGGTCTTGTTTTTTTTGGGGGGGTCTGCCTCGTATAGTAGAATATCGTCGCATAAAGCAATATTCTATCTTCCCACTGATCTGTCTTGCGGAGCCAACAGATCAGGGGTCCTGTCACACCCAAGCCTCCAAATGGTTCCAGGACCAAGAAAAACCCATTCTTGTTGTACATATCAAATAGTTTCAAGTATAAAGTCTCTTCCGTTGATGTTTGTCATGGGCTGACAGTGTTACGCTCCTTTCTATTGCATAGGTCAGAGCGCACAAAGCAAAACCTTGTTTTAATGCAGTTGTCAAATGGTCCCCAATGTAAATCCTCTGCCTATAGTGTTTGGCAAGGAGTTCACAATGTAAAATCTCTTGTTAGTGCTTTAATCAAATTCATGCTCTAAAACCTCTTGCAATTGTATCAGAAAGACAGTTCACAATATGAAGCTGCATTGTATTTTTTTGGCAAGCAGTTCCACAAAAGCCTATTGGATTTAACATATGCTTTTCACAATAATTATTACAGGTCTTTTCCAATTCACATATTATTTTATAGTAAAGATCAGACTCTGTGCATCTGACATAACTTTCCCAACTAACCAATTAGACCTGCTGCCTTGACAATTGGCTGATCACCATAACCCAGTTAGGCCTACAGTACACACTATAATCTGTGCAAACAAGCATTCCTTTGCAGCAGTAGTACACAACTTAAGTCAAATCAAATCCAGTAGGGAGGACCTCAACGTGTGAGTAGCACCAAAGACCTACTCTGAAAAACGCTTCCTAAAGTCCTTATTCTGTTGATCACATAAGGTATGGCAACAGCTGTGTTGTTACGCCAGATCTAAAAGTCCACTTCAGACACTGGAAAGAGCAACAATTTAGCCCTATAAAGGGCTTCCTTTTTCTGGGCAAAACTCAGGAGGGCAGGGTTAGTAATGCAGCTGAAATAACACATTAATAACAGACTGCTAGACTAACTTTACTAGGCCTCAGAGAAGGATGCAACACCAAATTTCAACCGTATCAGTCACTGATGACATAGTACAGGTTCTAGGTAAAGGAGAGCCATGTATTATCCTCATCTGTCCTGTACCTCACTGCCGTATTGGACAGTCAACCACAAAATGATAGTTATTAAATATTCCACAGATAAGGATGGGGATAGATGGCACAGTACTGAAACAGATAAAGAAATATCTGCAAAAAAGATCAAGTATAGAAGGATTTCCTCTCCTCAAATTCATCACCTCCTCATAACCTGGCTACAAGGCTCAATAATACCGCCACACAATTTAACATATGTGAAACTACTCAAATGATAAGAGAAACTGGCATAAATACCGATCAATATGTTGACAATACTCAGGTGCACCTTAAAATTAGCTGTGACAAGACCATGCTAATCTGAAAAATATATTTTGCTATCGCAAACATCACTCTCCAATCACTTCCTAAAGTTCAGCCTACACAAACTGGATTCCTACTCATCTCACCAAACAGCATGATCTCTGACCCCAACTGGATCGTGGACACAATCCCACCAGAAGTTAGACCAACACTAGTAACTAAAGTCAAACCCAGACATTTAAACATATAACAACCGACTTTTAAATCATGTTAATATTACAAAAAAAGAACAATTTACAAAATGTGCTCTCTGAACAAGATCTCAAAATCTTAGTTCACTCATAATTTATGAGTAACTTGGACAGTAGTACAACCTTACTCACTGGCCTTCCAAAATCAAGATTACTGCCCCAAAAGTGGTACTAAACGTTTCAATGAAGCTAGACACAAACACAAAACAGAACACATCTCCCCAGTCCTGGGATCATTGAACTGGTTCCCTTTAGAGAAACACAGCACACCCAGAACAGCAGGTATAATATTTAATGCTGAACATAACACCCTTCCCTCCTCAGTTACCCAGCTCAAAAAACTGCACATGCTTGGAGAATGCAGAAATGTTAAAAACAAAAAGACAGTCTAGTACATGAAATCGCAAACTTCTGAAACCAGTTATTCACCGGGACTGCACCTCGGATCAGGCACAAAATTAGTCCAGAGATGAAAATGCGCGTTCATACATGGCCTACAACAGAGAAACAAGAGAATTCCATTCCCTATGCTAATACACCTTTACACCTCCTCATTATCCCTGGAATTGACTGGCTTTTGAATTAAGTCCCTAAAGTTCACCTTTCGTTACACATTTTTCAATGTTGACTGTACGGTTACATGACCATGTTTCTTCCAAAGGCTATTTTATTGTGGTCTTCTCTAGCAGCTGTTCTGAGCATTGTAGTCAACATACTATAATATTAGTGGCACAAAAATTCATCCCATAATGCTTTGCATGGCATTACTTTTACAAAACATTTTTGCTCATAACTCAGGCTGTGGTGGTCTTAGGACGATGAGACCACCTTCGAAATGCTCTGTCTATATCACCTCTGGGTCCCCACACTACGCTAGTGGAGACCCCTAAATAACAACCACTCAGTTTCTTTTAAGCTTTGTCATGGCTACAACTTTTGTTTTACAGCTGGGAGAATTTTTGTTTTAAAGGCCTTGTTTGGAATATCATTACAGTAGGCCTACTAATTCTAAAAATGCCCTCTAGGGGCTAAGGACAGGGTTACACTGCATTACTTTCTCCTGTTTTTCTTATGGTGTTATCCCCTCTAGGGGCTAACAATATGGTTACATTACCATTTTCTTACAAATGATATTTTCGTTATAGTACCTTCTAGGGGCTGTTTTGAGTATTACATTCTAATACCAAAAGTTTATTTCTAATAAAGGTTTATATGATAATTGTAATAAGTAGAGATTATGAAAACATTACAATTATGACCATACTTCAGGCCAACTTAACATCCTTATTAAACTATGACGGTTTGAACACTCTTTTTGTTTGGGTGACCCTTCTAGTTTATTTCTCCTCTTTGGCTGTCTTATGCCTTTTTTGTGGGAACTCTAATGGTGAGGTGGTGAAAGTGGTATTCTATTGGAATTAGCATGGTAGATTTAAATTAGGATGCTAAATACCAACATTTTCATTTTTTGCTGCAGAGAAAAGAAGGTGGTAAATGGAAGTGCTTTCGTCTTATGCAGGGCCACTTGAATTATTTGGCAGGAAAAGACGTAATTATGAGGTAGGGTTGACCAGTTTATGTGGCAAGAAAAGTCCAGTTACAAATTTACAATGCCAATAGCTCCAACTCAAGCAAATGCGAGATCTATTGCATTGCAAATGATTGTTATAAATAGCATGGCTTGTCTTTCAAACATTTTTCACTCAGAAAACTCAAACAAATTTTAAAGGAAATAAGTAAGCATTAGAATATAAAGGAAACACTACCCAAGGCCTAATTTATTTTCCACAGGATTCAACCATTTTCACTACTCCACTTGCTCAGGAAGCAGATTTATAGGCCTCCAGGAAAGGTACTGTACTGAGTACAGCTTACAATCTCAATGCCAGATGAGCGAGTGCTGCAAACGGCCCATCTCCCAGCACCATGAAAGTCTTTGTGTGCCAAACTGTGAGATTTGTAGAATGCAGGAGAAAAAAGAAAACAAACCCCTAAAGCCAATTTTTCAGTCATAACCTAACTAACATATACTTGTTGCTGTGCTTTTACAGACAAGCTGGGAAGGGTGAGGTGCAACACAGCACAAGGTGGTATTTGAGGTGGGAAGTAGCACAAGAGGGAGAAAGCCAGCAAACACATGCGCACGTATGGCCTTCTGAATGAAAAAGAAAAACAATTGTACCTTAGATGTGAGCAAAAGAAGGATACAGGTCAGCCAATGTGAAGGATTGCAATGAAGCTATTCTCCAGGGGAGGGAAAAACACAAGAAAAGGAAGGCAAGCCATCAAATAAAGAAGCACATTCGTGACAGTGACAATAAAGCCAACCAATAGTAAGCAATGGGGAAGTTGTATTTCTACTGTAAACTCACAAATAATCTTTCCAGCCAGATAGCTTGCACTGCCTAGTAGGCTTGACCTATAAAGGACCTCACCCGTCAAAGTGGCATGCTCCATCACGGGAGCCCTCATCACCACAGATCCAATCTCTGGTGTCTGTGATACTGCACGGAGCTGTTCAGAAGGGTTTTTTTAAATATATATTTTATTACCTGCTAGTAAGTCATGCAAGTGGGGACTGAAAAAAGTTAAACATTTGTCCAGAGAGGCAAATATGTTATATTGGTGCTTCTCAGTCACAGCAATAAAAACAAGGGTCATGTACTAAGCAGATCCTTGGTATTAATTGAGTGTTGACATGTTTTTGCCCATGTGATAGGCCCAAGAAGGTCCAGGGCATTCTACAAGACCAGAATCCTTTGTTTTTTTAATATGAAATATAAATAGTTCTCTGCTATCTCCATAAAGTCCTATCAAGGGCAAGGTCTCAGAAGAGAATAAAAAGCATTGTCTTGTATTGTGACAAACTATGTTATGAATAAAATACAATTTTGGTTATAAAAAAAAAGCACTGTCTTACATATCTGTTTGCATAATAGTTTGAGACCTATACTATAATTAGAATGTGGGCCATCAGGCTCAATTAGTTCACGAGTCGGGTACCAAGCGTCTTGTGAGCGATGTCATTACCACACACGGTCGATCTTTTAAAAATGTCTCTGTTGTATCAAAGCGTCTAATACCACTGGGGCTACAAGCAATGGTATGAAGGGAACTGTCATTAATGGTGGATTCTAGGTTCCTTTGGACTATTAAAACTATATTATAATTTCTGGAGATGTTTGGATATTTAAATTAGCCTAACCTAGATCCAAAAACTAGATTTTGGGCAAGAAATCAACAAAGAAATACTTTGGTTTGGGTTTTTGAGTAAATATGCGTTTCAAGGATGGAATGGTGGTTTAAAGCTCTGAATTGCAGATAAAGGGGTGTGTTTTTTTTTTTTAATCCATGGAGGAAACCAATGGGAGTTGGTAATATGAATTAATCAATGGGCTAAGGATCAAGGTTCAGTAGAGTGTCAACTCATTATGAATGGAAGGTGAGACAATTTGCCAAGATGTTTACTAGTAAGGTAATGAAGCTCAGTAATTTCTCACACAAGATTAAACTTTAACAGGGAACAAATGCATGTTGGACAAAGTTGTCCAGAGTATACAAAAGTCTGAATGGAACTGAGAGATATTCTAGGCGAGTTGATGGAGGATGGAATCATTAAAGAGGATAAATCCTTTGAGTGGATGTCAATTATGGTCTTGGCCAGGAAGGCTGACAATAGTTTGAGATTATGTGAGTTTGAGAGCACTTATTCCCTTGTTACTAGCGGTCACCCACTGTCAAAGATTAAGGAATGTATCACTAATCTGAAGGGTGCCAACGTGTTTTCTAACATCAGATTGTGTTACTTCCAGAATCAAAGTTTCTAACTGCCATGCCTCACCCCTTAAGGTCTGTTCACTTAAAAATTATGCAACTCAGCCTAGCTGAACAGAAACATCTGTTTTTCAGAGAGTGGTGTACCACATTTCAAGTGGTAGAACATTTTGTAAAATGTTTCCAAAATTATTAATATTCTCAAGGAATAAAATTAGCATTTGAAAAAGGATGAAACTTGTTTGAAAGGCTGCAGAAGAATGGTTTGACTAAAAAAATAAAAATAAAAAATAAAAAAATGAATAAGTACTAGTCATTCCAAAGATGTGAAGACTATCAGGGACACATGATTGCGGGTGGGAGAAGGGGGAGAAATACAGCTAATTCAGAATGCTTCCTCTCCAGACTCCAAGAAGAAGCCGTTATTTGTTGCAGGATTGTGCCAAAAATACATTCGGTCATAATTTTGCTAAGACTGGACCATTGTGGATATTAGTGACAAAAGTTAAAGTATGACTGGACCAGCAACACTGCATTTGAAAAAAAATCTAATTGGACGGCATGAATTTGACAAACCTTTTAGTGTGTCGGTTAGATGTTCTGACTGGATGCCAGCATGTATTATTTGGGAGCAATTTTGGCCCAGAAACCAGTAAAGAGGAAAGGCAATGTGGCATTTTCTTCATGTATGTTAAGTATCAAGAAAAGAAAATACGCTGTTATGGAAAACGAATTGCTAACGTGTGCCCAATTGAAAACTTCAGAAATAATATTTGGGGTATTTAGTTTGAATAAAGGTCTGATCACAAGCCATTAGTAGTAATTTTGTCTTCTGGTGGTTATATGATTGTGTTTGATATAATAGGAGTATAGTCTCCGTTTTTTTATGGTTATGGGGGAAATGTATTATGGCTGTTTATCGGGACTTCTATGTGATTCTAATTGCATTGATTCTGGGGCTGATAATAATGATATGTATGTGGTGACTACCATCCCGGAAGTGGTGGCTGAAAAGTTCAGATGTATACATAAGAATGAAACAGGAGAAGCTGAGGGTAATAACGTAATTTTAGTCTGTTAAGAGGTTTATAATGAGGGATTGGCATGACCATAAAATAACTATGAGCTATTCATGTTATCTAGTAGCAGGTGAGTTAGAGTTGGAGAAAAACTGCAGTTCAAAGCAGGAAGTTGTGTCTCGCTGAAAGGGATTCACAAGAAGGTTTTGTGTTCCTCATAAAGATCATATGGTCATGTCCTCCACAAAAGTTGTTTTTTGTAGGCAGAGTGTTGAAACTGTAGACAAGTGGGTGAAAGAATATTCGGAGTGTTATGACATCGAAAGATGCTTGAAAACTAAAACACCACCACTCACTCCACTAGCATGGCATCTCTATCCTTGGACGAAAATAGCTTTTTGATATTTCTGGATGATTCATAGTTATCTAGTGATTTCCTAATTTACCTGACTTGTGGTAGATACATAAATCTAACTGGGGTTCTCCACAATAATAATAGGGAGACAGTGGGTACCCAAATCAAGCAGTTGGAAAGAATCAGAATATCTTCTGTGAAGCTTAAATATTATGTGAACTTAGCCTAAATAATTTTACGAAATTTCAAACCTTTGTTTTCAAGGGAAATAAGGTTACATTTAACTTTGCTTTGACTTTCCTTTATCCTTTTAGAACTTTTTTGCCTGCTATTTGTTTTATTATGGAGTGTTATTGCCTCTTCGTGTTCTCCTTTGGAATGTGGCAGGAGTCTGACATCTTGATACAAAAGTTAATTGTTGATACAGTTGATGTGCCTGTATTTACATGTCCTTATATTGTATTACAGCATATGTGTAGCACAAAAGTATGCTGTCTTTGCTCTGAGACTATGTGGGAAGTGTTTACATTGCGTGGATAATGACCACCGGGGAAACTTGTTGTGTTATGGGATGCAGCATGTGGAGATGTGATGAAGAGGAAGTGAAAGACAGACACTTTTTTTTTTTAATAATCTGTAGTATGGTAACAGCTCATAATCCGCCTATACTGGAGCGGAAAGCTTTTTTAAAATTATTATTTATGTTCAGAATTTCTACGTTGACTGTGGTAGGTCATTCATTTTGAGGATCTTAAGAATCCAGGGAAGTAAGAGAAGTGGAGAAAGTGAGGGTGAATCAGAGATCTGCTTGGATAGAATGTTTGAGTTCTCCTTTGCTTCACCGGCATTATGAAATTTTCCAAGAACTATTGAGCTAAAATAACCTTTTTTTCCTTATTTGATGCCAGTGCTCAGAGTAATATTAGGGATAGCAGTGTTGAATAGGTTAGGCCTGAAAATTCAAGCAATGTGTAGCAGAATTCGTCAGTCATCACAGATCTGTTTAGTTAGTAATGAATAAAGTGGGCTGGTGTAGACTATATGTGTCTTTCAGTTGTGAGCAAGTTTCTACAGGTCTTTTAATACATGATATGCCTGTCCCACTGACAAAGAGGGTTCAAATAAGGTATTGGTATATGGTATTAAATGGTGATATTAGAATGACTTGCGGGACTGTCACAAAGACTAGAGTTTTAAGCACAAAAAGTAGTTTCTGAAGTAAGAGGTCCGATGGTGAAGAATGATGTAGGCCTTATAGTTTGTGTTGCAGTAGAGAATGTATTCAGGTCAGTAAATATTCAATATAGCCCTGAAAAAGTCACTGTTGTGACGAAACAAGTGTTGGATTTGTGTTCTAACAACACATGTATGATACAGGCTACCACTATACGTGGCCTATGATTGCTCCAACTACAGGAAATATTTATTGACCTGAATAAATTCTCTACTAGAACACGAACTATAAGGAATACATCATTCTTCACCATCGGACCTCTTACATCAGAAACTACTTTTGTGCTTATAATTGTATGTGCTTATGAGTGCTGTGGTCTTAGCTGTATCTTTGTACTTTATTTTATGTTTGTCTTTATGGATCAAATAACTTTTGCCTCATAGTAGGTAGGGCAATTGACCACTGTAGCCCCAATCGAATTAGACCTACTTTGAGATTATTTTGGACACAAGGAGGTGCAGTTTTTTTGCCATTACTACTACTATACACAATTGTATACAAAGACTAGAGTAACTGCCCTCCATCTTGAAACGATCAAGCACTAAACTTAGCTCAAATGATGTCAGTGTTATCATTTAGGGTCGGGAAATACACAAATAGCCAATGGCTTGAAGCGAGTTAAGCGAAAGTTCACTATAACTGTATGTTAAGGTACTAGATATAATATGTCCGGTGGTTACAGCAACAGATAAAGATATCTGTAGGTGAGAACTAATAATCAACACTATTCAGCACATAACTATTTACTTAATCAACAAACCAAGAAGACATTTTTCATCATCCAAGCGCTTTGAAAATCATGTCAAATTGAAGATGAAGTTAAGAAAAGAAAGCTTAATGAACAAAAAGTACGTGTCAAGAAGCAAAGGTGGGTGTATAGACGAAAATAAAGCAGGAGGAGTAAAACGTTTACGCCAGAGAACCTGGGACATGGGAATACAAATGGGGAAGAGGGGTAAAATGCCACATGGCGATTGTGACTGAGGGAAGTATAGAGCGTTGACATACCAGATGGTGTGAGGCAAAAGTAAACGAACCAGGCATAAATGAGTAAAGATGGGGCCTGTCGGAGAGACATGAGTGTGACAAAAAAAGGTTCTGGTCAGAAGCGCTTAGTGTCGACAGGACGACTGCCTGCCCGAGGGCAAACGAGCACCAAAGAGAGTGCACAATTCAATCTTGGGAGGTATAGAAATGTACAAAATTAGTTGGATTAAGCACAATTGGAAAAAAAAGGGAAGGAGAGCGAGAATGGCATCCAGAGAAGAGAAGAGAAGCACAGGGAAAGTACGGCTACGCGGTAGTTAACACACAGTGCCAGCTGTAACAACAGAGTGAAGAGACACACAAAAGGGTGCTAGATAGAAAAAGGGGGACTACATGATGCATAACGTGCTAAGAAACGAAGCAATACAGGGTGTGAAATATTCATATAGGAACATGTGCCCCACCAGCTCTCCTCTTGCTCGAAGTCTATCAGTCTCTCCATCTCCTCGAGCCGCAAGGGCTTCACTTCGTCTAGAAGGGAATGGTCCAGTTCGGGCTCCGGGGGTGTCGGTACCTCTTGGAGCCTCCTGTTAAACGGTAGTTCTTCTTCAGAATACGATCCAGGGCTGCCGAACCCCCCGCCAGAGCCCAGCAGCGCCCGAGCCACAGGACCTGAACCAAGAAGTGCCGCTGCTGCTACCACAGCAGCTGGGTGAGACAGCCGTGGACCAGGGGCACCTGCAGCCGGCGGCGGGGAGAGCACCGGGCCGGCAGTGCTGCGGCTCCGTAGCTGCTCGTTCTGCTTCTCCAGCTTCTTTACCAGCTCCTGCAGCTTCCGCACCTCCGCGTCCGCACTCAGGTTGGAGTTGATGTCCTCCATGGCAAAGGTAGCGATGCGGACCCTGCCGCCCTCTCGCTGGGTTTCCGCGCCCTCTCTTATGTTAGTGTCTTTCTCCCTGGTACCCAGCTGTCCCTGCCGCTCCCAGGGCGGTCACTCCCCGAGGGCAAATCCAGTTCTCTTCCTGCAATCGCTCTTTCCAGGCTCTCTAATACCAGGGCTGTTACTACTATTCCAAGTGCGGCTCCTATCTATCCGGATATCACAAGTCCTCACGCCACAGCTGTCAGTTCTTCTGATTGTCCCTACCCCGGGGAGAGACTCCCTCCCCGACTGTCACTGGGCATTGCCCGGCCACCGCCCATCGTCCATGCCACCGGCCCCAATGCAGCGGGCGGACCCCGCACAACTTCCAACACCCAAACCGGCCTGCCAGCGTCGGCCTACGGTGGCCCGGAGGGGCCAGGCCACTCCCACTCGGAGTTCTGCTGGCGATAGGGTGACGCCATCTTTCTAAAGGCGACAGTTAGAAGTGCCAAACATGGAGGGGATGAGTATCAGCAGCAACGGGTACAAACCCTCTCCAGACGTTGAATAACACGCGTTGTACACGTCGAAAGCACAGCTTTAGCCCTGAAGTTACAAGCTGTCGGTTAGAAAAAGCCATAAACATAGAGAAGGGACTAAAAGAGTAGGCAGCTTCATCTAGAGAGTAAATATGGTGGCCATGGTAGAACGAATGTATTTTACGAACATTGCTCTGGAGTGATATTATATCAACACAGGGTTATTCAATTGTGATTTTTATATATATATATATATATATATATATATATATATATATATATATATATATATATATATCTTTTTTATTCTTCTTCTTCTTTTATTTTTTTTACTTATTACTATAACTTAACTGTTGTCAATGGTCACTTCCTTTCGCGTTAAAATGTAGCATCGTTCCTAAAGCAAAATTGACGCTTTGACTAACGGGATATGCTGGAACCGACTCTTCGAAGTCCACCCTTTCATTTCCAGAACTTTCAGTGGCAGGCGCAGCAGACAGTGCAGCTGTCTGCATCGGAATTCGGGGACGCGGCATCATAGCTTTCACAACGACGCCCAGGGCACATATTTTGCTTCTGCTCTCCACGGCTAGAAGTTTTTTTTTTTTTTTTAGCATAAATACTGTAGGGTATTATTGCCAGATCATACAAGGGATTCCAACAGTTCACATCTTTCTGACTGAGATTGAAAGTTTGCATCTTAATATGTGGCAGTTCTGTATCTGTGGTGTTTTATACTGTGGCAAAGGGGGTTTGAAAGGTAAACCAGACCTGTCAAGTCACTCTCATTTGTACTGCCTCTCTAGTGTATGTCATAATATAGTTGTTTGCAAGCGTTATTCCATTATGCTTTACCTCACCCTGTCCTTGGGCCTGTGTTGTAGTGTCTTCCCCAGCCCAGAAGCACGCAGATCAATTACGCCACACGGGAGCTGCAGTCAAACATTACTTTGTTCCTCAGCATACACAAACACACTGTGCATCACATCACACTTTCCGTTAACCACACTTTAACACCTCGCCTGTACATTATGTACTTCCTGTTCAGAGTCCACCCAGATCCAAAGGATTCTAGTGCGCATAACATCAAGATGCTACATCTCCCTCTTTGTTAAATAAAAAGGTGGCACAACTCACCAAAATCACATTTCCTCAATTAGCCAGCGAGGGGCTCACACTTGTCTGCCGGCTCAGGTGATCCGATATGATTGAGGTCCAGCGTGATCGGCCAACTGCACCATAATCTCATGCTCTAGAGCCGGACCTATGGGCTGGGTCGCTTCCCGTACGGTTCCAAGACTCGACAAGTATTGTGGTAGGTGTTTGATATGTGATGTTTTCCAAGTGAGGGATGCATGTGCTATCACCATATGTCCTTTGCACGTCATTACCTGTAGCATAAGCAGCAAAGGAGTGTCGGTTTCCTCTGAGTTTTTGCTTAACCATATCCCAGTCTCCTTCATCAAAAACTATCTCCGGGGCATAGCAATGCTAATCTGCATATGTTTTCATTTTTCTTTTCCGAGGCACACTGATGTCTTGAATCGTGTCAGTATTCAATGATCGATCTGGGGTTTATTGAGGTAGTTTTATACTGATAGCTCTCCCAAATAGCACGGTGTCTGGACTCTCACCAATTGTGGAGTGAGGAGTTGATTGATATGCCCAGAGGGCCTGACACATGGCTTGGTTCAAATCGATTCTCTACATGGATACTCACTGATTGAGGGTGCCCATGAATCGTTCAGCTACACCACTGGATTGGGGCCCGAGGCGTGTACTCTTCTGGTGTTTGACATTGACTCAGATGAGAAATTCTTTGAACTTTTCACTGTTAAAGGGCGGGCCATTATCCGATTTGAGGACTTTGGGGATGCCCCGCATTGCAAAGATGTAATCAAGCCATTCTACTAATTTGTCATGGGTTGTTGAAGCTAGGTCTTCCACCAAAGGAATCATGAATATTCGTCTATGACTAGATTGTGTCCATTTCCTAAAGGCCCAAAAAGTCAACTGCAACTCTGTCCCAGGCATGGGCAGGAAAATCAGACATTGTCACTCAGTATTGCATCACCTTGAGAGACAAACAGCTGCAAATGTGGCATGCCTTCACCTCTTTCTCGACTCGCTCATATAGCCAAGGGAACCACATTCGATCTCTTAATGCTCTATTTGTAGCTACAATACCACGGTGTCCTTCATGGGCCAGCTCAATGACCCGCTGTCTGAGGCTTCCAGGTATGACAGTTCTCGAGCCTCGTAGTATTACGCCGTCCTGGGCGACTGCTAACTCATCCTGTACATTTTTTAACTTTTGACGAGGGGCTGGCTATTTCTCCTGCATGATCGCATGGTAATCAGTTGTTTCATTATGTTCATGTCTTTACCTGCATTGGTGACAGCTATGATTTGTTCCACAGCCAGTGCTGCTGGAGTTCACAATAAATTTGAGATATGCTTCAGCTGTCTTGGATATCGATGATACTGCGGCACTCCTGAAAAGTAATGGCCATTGTGTTGAGCAGGTATCGACCCTAGCCGTACCGAGCTCGCATCAACCGTTATTTCAGCATGTAACTTGGGGTCAAAGTAGGCCATATCTGGTGCATTCTCAATTGCATGTCTAATGTCTTTAAAATTCTGGTTGCATTCCAGAAACCACTGGAACTGTACATTTCGGTATGTCAAGTCTCTTAATGGGGCACTCACTGTAGCAAAATTGTGGCTGTATCTTGAGCAGTAACTGGCTATGCCTAAAAAGGATCGCAACAAGGTGACGTCTGGTGGGGGGAGGTTGACAGTGCTTGCACCTTTTCTGGATCTGGAGTAATTCCCCCGTCAGAGGATATGTGCCCAAAGAATATGAGTTTGGCTTTGTGAAACTCACACTTTGTGGCATTCAGAATGAGACCTGCATCAGTGAGTAGCTGGCATACTTGGGTAAGAGTTTTGTTGTGTTCTTTTTGTGTTCTCCCAAAAATTAGTATGTCATCACTGTAATTGAAAGTGTTTATAACAGGTTGGATCACTCAGCGAATAACATCCTGCTATATTTCAGCAGCCAAAGATACTCCAAAACTCAGTCTCCTATATCTGAACAAACCAACATGAGTTGAAAAGGTAGTAATTTACCTGCAGGTCTTTCCAACTTGAATCAATGGTATCCTTTATTCAGGTCAAGGCAGTAAGACACTTTGACTTCGTTCAATTGCATGATCATGTCCACTGTGCATACCAAGGTGTCTCTCCCTCACAATGGCTTTGTTTACATGTTGCATATCAACGCAAATGTGCACTGCTCCACTACTGTCCTTTTTTGGTACTACTACTGTGGGCGAAACCCATGGTGTAAGAACTGTGGGGCGTTCGATTATCTCATGTTTTAAGAGGGCTTCCAACACTTTCTCTACCGCTTCTTGTAGATTGAAAGCAACTCTGCATTGATGTGAAGCTGTACTTTCACTTTCTTAAGTTTTCCCAGGCCATGGAACAGCGACTGGAAATTTACAAAGTCCCTTGTAGAACATGAATGATGGCTCGCATCAATGTCTTTTTGTGTCGCATTGTCACTGTAAAGGACCCTTGGATTTTCAATGGCTCAGAAGTAGCTCAGGTATACACCATTGTGTTTGATGGAGTGAGGCCAGGCACAGGGGATAGGCTGCTAAACCTTTCTGCTGGCATAATATTAATCAACGCGCCACTGTCCATGATGAAAGTTATTGGATGATCGTTCACTTTCAACTTGATCTTGGGACAGAGTCCAAATGACGTTTGTCGCTCTGCTTGGTGAACTTTCTTTGAACTGTGATATTCTTTACATGTAGCCAACCCCACATGTGCACGCCTTCTTTTGGTGGATATCATCAGTGCACATTCATTTTCTTCGCTGGTGCTAGATAATGATGTTGATTTGTACTTGATGACAATTTATTTTGCCTGGTTCCTACTTGTCGTAGCTAATGTTGCTTTTCTGTATAAGGGGCATGGCACAAATGCTTCTGGAACTTTCTCATGGCCAATTTCCCTTGTCGTTGTGACACACTTGAGTTTTCTTTGGCTCAGCACACAGTTATGAAATGGTTCTCTTTTCCACAACCTTTGCAAACTTGTCCTACACGTGGACACTCACCTTAATGGGGAAACAAAAATCCACATCAAAAGCATAGTTTTGTTTTCTTTGAAGACTTTGACCTATATGTATTTGTTTATGCTTGTACTTGCCTTTTACCATCAGTGCCGATTCATGGCATGCTGTTCCTGCTTCCATGTCAGCAGCTTGTCAATCTGCTCGTCCTGCTCTCACAGCAATCAGCATTTTCTCTAGTCTGTGTGTTTCTCTTAGCAGGCGCATTCCAAATGAATTTGAAAGGCAGCTGTAGGAAACTGGCACTTGTTGCAGTTACCCCCTCCCCACTTTTTGCCTGATATTGATGCTGACTCAACTGAGAGTGTGCTGGGATCCTGCTAATCAGGCCCCAGCACCAGTGTTCGTGCCCTAAAAATGTACCATTGTTTCCACAATTGGCACATCTCTGGCAGACAACTCCCTTGTAAAAGGTGCCAGTGGTACCAAGGGCCCTGTGACCAGGGAGAATCCCTAAGGGCTGCAGCATGTGTTGTGCCACCCTAAGGGACCTAACACATGCACACTGCCATAGCAGATTGTGTGTGTTGGTGGGGAGAAAAAGGAAAAGTCGACATGACATCCCCCTCAGGGTGCCATGCCAACAAAGCACTGCCTGTGGCATAGGTAAGTCACCCCTCTAGCAGCCCATGCAGCCCTAAGGCAGTGTGCACTATACCACAGGTGAGGGCATAGCTGCATGAGCAATATGCCCCAGCAGTGTCTAAGTATATTCTTAGACATTGTAAGTGCAGTGTGGCCATATTAAGTATATGCAAAAAATCAAAATATCCAACAGGGATAAATCTAAACCAAGTATCTAAGCAAAAAACTCAATTTTTTACTGAGTAGTAATTTCTTTATTACAAATAAATCAATTTAATCATAGTGTCAACAAATCGCCTATACACCTAGAAAAATAATGCACAATCAAACTATATACAAATCAAAAACAACCCTTAACAACCATACAAGCCCTGTGAAACATAAAAATGAAAGCTGCTTAACCATCAGGTGGCAAGCAGTCATGAATCCAGGTAGTGACAGTTGTGGGAGGAAAGTATCCTGTTCCAGTGAGGGAAATCAATCACTGGAATAAAAGTCCGAACCACTCCCCAAATTATTAAATCCAAATGTTTCAAAAATTCCAACCGTCACTCCTTACTACGGTATAGTCGACGCGTTTTGGCCTAAACAACTACGGCCTCCTCAGGACAATGAAGACAGTGCCTGTATATATAACACAAAAAATTACCAGCCAGAAATTACAATCAGAACAACCAAGAAATACCGCCAGGTGTGAGGACCACACCTGTTCACCAACAACACCTCATGTGTGCATAAACCGAAAAGTAAATAAATTTAGAAGTGAGATCAAAAAACTAAAAAAATTATATATACAAAAAGTCAAGCTACACCCCCTCTCAAGTACATTTTGTTAATTAAAAAGGAAGAGTCAATCCAAGAGGTATGCCACACAAGACTTACAAATTTATAAACAAAATGATAATACTGAAGAAAGAAAGTCACATATCATCCTCCGGAAATTAATCACAACAATAATCATCATACTTAAATATAAATGGAAAGAAAAACTGAGAGACGCGTAACTCAAGGGACTAACCTTAGCTTGGAAAGTTCATTGCAAGCGCAAGCAGTAATTTAAATAAGAAAGCAGCCGGACTCATGCTGTAAAAGATAAAGTAACATACGCTTAGTGAAACAGGCTTGAAGAAATCGCACAAGCCTGTCAAACGCGGGCGCGTCAAAGTGCGCAGCGCCTACTTGATTTTCAAGAAGTTTCCAGCCTTCTGTAAACAAAAATGAAGGCTTCGCCGTGAGACACGCTAAAACGGCGTGCATTTAAATAAGCTGCACCTCGGGCCGTCACCTAAGCTACACGTCCTCGATCAACATAAAAAACATAAAAAAGGGGACTGAGCGTGCTGCTTGTATTACATCACGAATGTGGAGGCCATTTTGAAGTGTGCAAGAAGCATATAAATAACTCAAAACATACTAAAGGAACAGAATTGCTTGACATAGATTAGATTACTACCAGATTAAATGAAAAGCATTTCAGTTACAATACATATTATCAAATTAATGACAATAAAAAACGATTACAAATATAATACAAACACCAAAAAATCCATAAGCAAACTGCACAAAGATTACATAATTCGGGGACTTATAATGGATAAAGACTCATGAATGGGACCTCTGCCACACTTATTATTGATAGAGCGTATCACATCGATCTCTATCTTAACAAAATGTATTATTTTAGAAACATTCAATTTATCCTATATACAATACAAACCCCAACATATAACATTAACAAATTACATTAAACTAACTTGGTATACAACTCTTGGACTGACTCTGTCCAACATATTCCACATCACATAAAGTGTAAAGTTAGAGCCACTATGGAACAGTTTATTAGGATTTAATTAAGGCCCGCATCTCAGATAAATCATTTAGCCCCCGTCTAGCCGTCCCAAATCTTTCTATCAGGCCAGCTTCCATTTTATCCAAAGCGGAAGCTAGTAGGATATCTGTTTTTGTTTTGTCCACTACATATAAAATAGACCATTTGATGTCATCTGGACGATGGTCCTGTTCCATGTAGTGGTCAACCAGAGGGGCTCCTCGTACTTTGCATCTGATCCTGGACATGTGTTGAAGTATACGTGTTTTAGCCGGTTGTGTCGTCTGGCCAATATAGGTAAGTGAACACGGGCAAGTGATACAATATATCACATGGCGTGTATTGCAGTTTGAAAAGCAATGTTGGTGGTGTATTTTACCATTCAACTGCACCTGTATACTTTTTTCTGTATATTGGCACGCCAGGCAGTTCATGCATGGAAAATGGCCAATGATAGGGGGTAGGGATAGCATACTTCTCAGATCGATTTTCTTCTTACTGTTCGAAGTGAACGGAGCATGTACTAAGGAATCATAGATGTTACGGCCTCTTTTAAAAGCGAAGAGGGGTTTATCTAAGCCTAAAGGGAGGAGCAACTTCCAATTTTTTTCAATAATGGCTCTAACCCGATTCGCATTAGGGTTATATGGTAGTACGCTGGTCAAGGGGCACACCCTATTTTTTAACTTGGGTACTAACAGGTGTTCCCGTGAAGTGTACCATGCTCGTTTGCATGCACCCTTAACAATTTTCTTGGGGTAGCCCCTGTTCAACAATCTAGAAATCAGAGCTTCTGCGTTCTGAAAATAATCTTCTTTGGTGGTACAGTTACGACGAATTCAGAGAAATTGGCCATAGGGTAAATTTTCCTTAAGAGAACGAGGGTGATTTCTTGAAAAATGAAGTAAGATGTTTCTATCGGTAGGTTTTTTGTATAAGCTCACCGAAATGTGGTCTTCACAGGATTGGATCCATAGATCCAAGAAATTGATTCATTTAGAGTCAGAGGACAACGTAAACTTAAGATTAGGTGTTAAATGATTAATCCAATCATGAAACAAGGAAAGGGCTTCCTGGTCACCTTCCCAGATCACAAAGGTGTCATCAATGTATTTTAACCATGTTTTAATATGGTTTTTGAGGGGATTATTTAGGTCAAAAATCCATTTGTCTTCAAAAAATTACATCACAAGATTTGCAATTTCTGGGGCAAAATTGCACCCCATCGCTACGCCCTTAACTTGCAGGTACATCTCATTATCAAATGAAAATACATTGTTTTTTAAACACAGTGTGCGCCAGAGCAAGCAGAAATGAAGAGGGGACCTTGTGAGGAAGAGGTCTTTGATCTAGATATACCTTCATTATTTGTAATGCCTAATTTTGTGGAATATTAGTGTAAAGTGCCTCTATGTCTAAAGTCACTAACGTTTGTGTTCTTTTGTTAACGCGTCCGTCTATGTTAATTTTATACACATAACGACTCGTTTTAGGCCGATGAATCTTTGGACCCAGTGGTGAGACACCGTAAGACGAGATAACTGATCAATATATCAATCAATATGTCAATAACATTGTCAACATATATCACCACAATATATTTCACTTTAGACATCAATAAACCTTCGACGCAACCATGACCTTTCAGTCATGAATAACCACACCTTAATGGAGTTTTGTGTATTTTATTCCCTATTGATTACAATCTAATAGCAAATGTATTAATCTCAAAACCAAGAAGCAAAAGAACATAATCACAAGGCGGCATCTACTATAAGTTTTCAACAAAGCAAAGATCACAAACATAGGATAATCATATAAAGGTAGACAAATCAAAAGGCATAGAACCTCGTAGAAGTCTTAGTTCAGCATAGCACCATGTCAGTCACGTCAGTTACGTCAGTCAAGAAGAACGCCTCATCTAACCACTGATTAGCATTAGCATGTTGGGCTTCATGCAAAACAATTTAAACATCAATTTGGAAAAATGTCTAACTAACGTCTCTAATCAAAAACACACAGCAGTTGGTACCTAGAAAGAAAAGGCAACATAAGTGAATTTTCATTAGCAACAATATAATTACCCTCTTCGGAATAGGTCAGCATACAGGGTCAGTCTTCGTCTACAGGACATCAGTTAGATCGCCGTCAGTCTATCTAAGCTAAGGGCAAGGGACACTTCCCTCATAAGGAAGAAAGTGTAATGGGGCAGTCTATGGGTGAGGATGGTTCTGTCTAAGTCTCAAATCACCAAATAGAGTGACAGAGTTTCTGGATGCAATCGATATCATTCCCTACCTAATGCCGCTTGTCTCTTGTGTCATGAGTTTTTATCCCTTTTTCGAAATACATTCCCCCAAAATTCTATTGGACGGTCACTACACCCCACTATCTGTAACCTATCAAATTATACATTAAGTAATGCATTTGTCATTTTACGATATTTCTTGAGTTTCTAATTGGTCTTCATAGTTGACGTTTTTCGTAGGTGGCATATCCGGGGTTACTTCATTTTCTGGCACACATATCAGGTCAAGAGTTCTCTTCTCTGTGCTTTAATGTCCTTGAAAGTGTCCATGTTTGTTTCGAACTCCATAATTTTTATACTAAAGCTGCTAGCATGCGGATGAGAAAATCTAGCATTGTTGCAAATAAGTGAAGAAAAGAACAATTGCTGGGTCATGGCCTTTTGCAAGTCAGCACACTGGAGAAACGGAAAAATACGCTTTAATATGAGAGCTACACAGCTAGTTTTCGACTCTCGCTAACTTAAGATGTATGAATTCTAATAAATGCAGTCTTTATACGTGTTAATATTTTCAGTTACTCATAATACAAACAATTATTTCTTACAGTCGACAATAGTTTACGCATATGAAAAATTCTCCACGTTTAGAATACGTTTCAATGAATAATATTATTAATGCAGCATTGTTAAACATAAGCATTTCACATCTATAATAGGTAATATTTAAACTACGCTCTCTCACTTTCATTGAAGGGATTACCTTCAAGTTTATTAATCAGGTGCATAGTGTCCCGCACATATGCTTTTGTATTATACACTAATGGTTTGAGGAAGAAATCCACATATTGGGCCAAAGGTTCCAGTAAGGAACCACAGGCCGCAATAATTGGTCTCCCCGGAGGATTAGAGGCATCTTTATGTATCTTCGGGAGAATGTAGAGAAGGGGAATGGGTGATTGTTTTTGATTTAGAAAGTCATATTCTTTCTTGCATATCCAACCCTCTCTGAGTGCTTTGTCAGTGATGGTAGTAATGATGGCTGTCAATCTGGGTGTGGGATCTTCTGTAGTCAAACGGTAGTGGTCCCTGTTGTTAAGTTGGCGATGTATCTCCATGCTATATTTATCTTTGTCTAATATCACTATGCCGCCACCTTTATCGGCTGGCTTAATGATGATGTTCTCATTTAATGACAATAAAAGAATAGCATTATTCTCTTCTTTGGAGCAATTAGATTTAAACGATATTTTAGTGTTGTTAAGTAAGTCAGTTTCACGAAGGACCACGTCTTCAAAAATTAGTACTTCCCGAGGCATATGAATAGTATTGGGGCAAAAAGTAGATTTTATATGTAGCCCACTAACGTTAGCTTCATTAAGAGGCATATCATCTATGTTATCTCGAAAGAAGGACCGTAACCTTACTTTACGCAAAAATCGTAAAACTTCGGTTTTAGTGTCAACTGGGTCTTGAAGTTTGGTAGGAACAAAGGACAGACCTTTATTTAGTACCTCTTGCTCTTTGCCTGAAAGAGCATGAGTAGACAAATTGTGAACAGGTATCATATCTGGAACCATGTTGATTATCTTCTGTATATTCTTTTCCTGGTACGGAATTCTCCTTGTGGGATATACAGATATCTGTTCTGGTCTTGATATTGGAATCTGACTCGTGCACCTCCCCCTCTACCTCTGTCGAAAAAAGGTTGAGTAGTGGGGTGTGCGGGGCCAGAAAAAGATTCAGATAAAAATGTTCTGTATCTGAATCCGAAGAAGTATCAGAAAAAGTGATAAATCTCCTATGTGAACGAGATTGAAATTGTAAATTCAAGTTACTGGGGTTGTTGTATTTATAGAAATCTTCTATTAAGTATATGGTCTGGGAGATTGTCATTACAAACTCCACAGTTCCATAATGGCTTCACTGAATACTGGGAAGTTTGGTATCAAACGTCTCAGCACAATAAACCCCCACTAATGCCAGTGTGGGATTTATTCAACAGTGCACACAGAGGGCATCTTAGAGATGCCCCCTGTAGTTTACCCAATCCTCTAATGTAGGACTGACTGGTCTGTGACAGCCTGCCGCAAGCAGACAAGTTTCTGACCCCATGGGGTGAGGGCCTTTGTGCTTTCTGAGGCCAGAAACAAAGCCTGCCCCCTGCAGGAACTGTAACACCTGGCGGTGAGCCTCAAAGGCTCAGGCCTCGTGTTACAGTGCCCCAGGGCATTCCAGCTAGTGGAGATGCCCGCCCCCCAGACAAAGCTCCACTTTTGGCAGCCAGTTCGACAGGAAACGTAAGAAAAACAAGGAGGGGTGACCACTTTAGCTGGGACCACCCCTGAGGTGCCCAGATAGGAAGTGGCCCCCTCCCTGCAGAATCCTCCATCTTGGTTTGGAGGACAGGGACCAATAGGGATAGGAATGTGCCTTCCTCTCCAAAGGGAGTGGACACAAGGAGGGTGTAGCCACCCTCAGGAAGAGTAGCCATTGGCTACTGCCCTCTGACTCATGTAACACCCCTAAATCTTGTATTTTAGGGCTTCCTTAAACCCAACACACCAGATTCCTGGTGACCTACAAAAAGAAGAAGGACTCTAAGCTGAAACCCTCAGCAGAGAAGAAGAAAGACGACAACTGCTTTGGCCCCAGCCCTACCAGCCTGTCTCTTGCTTCAAAGAACCTACAAACTACCAGCGACGTGTCCTGCAGGACCATTGAACTCTGTCCAACTCCAGAGGACTGCCCTGTACTGAAAAGGACCAAGAACTCCTGAGGACAGCTGCTCTGTCTAAAGAAACTAACAACCAAGGGCTCCCACCTCACTCCGGATATGTGAGTCTTGACCCCTGTGCACCTGACGCACACGGCCCGTGTCCAGGTGGTCCACCCAGCATAAGAGTGTCCCCATGCAATTGCGAGTAAGTGCCCACCCTGGGTTGACCTCTCCACGACGAGACCTGCAGAGGAAATCCCGAGGACCCCCTGACTGGGAAGCTCCGGATGAAGATATCCGACACCTAAGAACGCACTGCACCCGCAGCTTCCAGGCTTGGAGAAACCGACCCCTGGTACCTCAACGTTCAGCAGGCGGCCTTCCTCCCTGTCCGACCAGTGGTGTGCCCAAGACAACACCCTGGACCTCGCCTGCAGCCTCTGAGTGACCCCTGGGGTCTCCTCATAGACCAGCATTGGAAACCCAACGTTCTGTTTGCACCCTGCACCTGGCTGCCCCTGTGCAGTTGAGGGTGTGTGTTTGGTGCCTACTTATGGCCCCTGCAGTGCTCTTCTAATCCCCATTGGTCTGCCCTCTGAGCCGCTGGTACTTATTTGCAGACAGGCCTAATTCCAAGTACCCCCTGTCTCCATAGGAGCCCACGTTAAATTTGCTCAACTTTGACCTCTGTACCCAGCCAGCCCCATGTTGCTGGTGGTGGGTGTTTGGGGTTAACTTGAACCCCAGCTGGTGGACTTCCTAAAACCCAGAGACTGAAACTGTAAATGTTGTACTTACCTGTAAACCGACCTAACATTTCGTCCCCCCAGGAACTGTGTCTGAAAGTTGTATTGTGTCCATTTTTTAAAACAGATTATTACCAATAATTCAAAAACTCTATTACTTACCTATTTCAAACCAAGTACTGCTGATCCCTGTGTGAAATAAGAACCATTTAAGGTACTTACCTGCAGTTTGAATCTTGTGGTTCTAAAAATAAATTAAGAAAATATATTTTTGCTATATAAAAACCATTGGTCTGGAGTTAAGTCATTGTGTGTGCTTCTTCTATTTTCTGTGGGTGTACAACAAATGCTTTGCACTACCCTCTGATAAGCCTAACTGCTCGACCACACTACCACAAAAGAGAGCATTGGTATTATCTACTTTAGCCTCTGTTAAGCCTCTGGGGAAAATCTGGGCTCTGGGCACACTATATTTCCCTTTGAAATAGTATATACAGAACCAGCCTCCTACATTGGTGGATCAGCATTGGGGTCTACAACTTTGCATTTGCTGGACTACTCAGCCAATACCTGATCACACAACTACATTCCAAAATTGCCCTTAGAAAACTGATTTTTGAATTTGACTATTCTTTTCTAAATTTTTAAAAGAAAGTCCTGCTAGGGCCTTGGTTAAATCCCCTTAGGATCTTTTTATTAAGTTTAAAAGTTATTTTTAAGATAGAATTTATTTACTAGAAGTAGTTTTTAGTTTCTTAAAAAGTAATCCCAACTTTTAGTAACATAATGAGCAGCTCAGAGGATATGGTTGTGGGACTCAACCTCACCCCTTACCTCCATCTAGGGATGGCAGAGTTAAGGTCCCTCTGTAAGCTGAAAAAGATTAGAATTGGTTCCAACCCTACCAAGGTCAAGCTCCAGGAGCTCTTGGCAGAGTACACCACAGGCCACCCTGCTGAGGAGCAAGAACTCCACTCAGACAGGGAAGTTGTTAGAGATGAGGAGGATGACCTCCCCCTCCTCATCTAACAAGGGAGACCAGGGTCCCCAGACCCCTGTCTCCAAGGATAGAACTCACTGGATCTGGATCGTCCACAGGGGAGTTCAGCTCCTCTGGGAACATTGAGGGCAGCCTCAATGAAGAGGACATCCTTTTAGCAAGGATGGCCAAAAGGTTAGCTTTGGAGCAACAACTCTTAGCTATAGAAAGGGGGAGAACAGAAATGGGCTTAGCACCCATTAATGGTGGCAGCAATATAAATAGGGTAAGAGAGAATACCGATATCCTAAAAATCCCCAAAGAGATTGTCTCAAAATATGAAGAGGGTGATTATATCACCAAGTGGTTCACAGCTTTTGAGAGGGCCTGTGCAACCAGAAAAGTAAACAGATCTTACTAGGGCGCTCTCCTTTAGGAACTGTTCACTGGTATGTATAGGGATAGACTCCTCACACTCTCTGGTAAAGATGCAGAATCCTATGACCACATGAAGGCTACCCTGATTGAGGGCTTTGGATTCTCCACTGGGGAGTATAGGATTAGGTTCAGGGGGGGGCTCACAAAACCTTGAGCCAGACCCGGGTTGATTTTGTTGACTACTCAGTGAAAACACTAGATGGTTGGATAACTGACAGTGGAGTGCATGACTATGATGGGCTGTATAATTTGTTTATGAAGGAACAGCTGTTTATTAACTGCTTCAATGACAAGTTGCATCAACATCTGGTATACCTAGGTCCAATTTCTCCCCAAGAATTGGGAAAGAAGGCAGACAATTTTGTCAAGACTAGGGTAACAAGACTTCTACTTGGGGTGACCAAAAGAAAGAGGTTACAAAGCCTCCCCAGGAGAAAGTGGGTGACACTCCTAGAAATAAAGAAAAAGATTCCTCAGTAGGCTCACAAAAACCTGTCCAGGTGGATGGGCCCCAATACACATCCCAAAACAAAAGTGGGTACCAGGACAAGAACTGGGATGCCACTAAGACATGGTGCCACAACTGTAGACAGACAGGGAACCACACCAAGGACACTTCGTGTCCCAAAAACAAACCCCCTGGCAAAAACCCAGGGGTGACCAGTGTAGCCGTTGGGGATGACTCCTTAGATGAGGAGGTCCTCATAGCCTTCAACTGGAAAATGGGCCCAACAGGTGAGTTGGAGGTTACAGAGAGAAGTAGACACTTCCACCACCTACTGATGAATGAAATCCCAGCCACTGCCCTGAGAGACACTTGCGCCAGTCACACTATTATGCATGACAGGCTGGTGCTCTAAAACCAGTACATCCCAGGTGAGACTGCCAGAGTAAGGGTTAGCCCAGAAAAGGTCACTAACAGGCCTGTGGCTTTAGACGTGGCCCCTAGAAGTGGGTGGGACTTTTAGCTGGGGAAGGGTGGTAGTCAGTACAGACCTCCCCCTTGATTGTCTCCTTGGAAATGACTACCCAGAGGTTAGTCAGAGCCCCAGAGAGGAGCTGGCCCAGTACCAGCGCTTGCCCAAGGATTCTGGAGGTACTGCCCCTGCAGTGTCTAAAGGTAGGCCCCAGAAGAGAAAAAAGAGAAAACAGTGCAGGAAAGGTGGACAACCTTTAGCCAAGGCTCCAGTAAGACAAGGAGATTCTGCCCCAGTAGGGGAGAACTCCAAAAGTGGCCCTGGTAAAGTCTAACCTGACCCACAAGAAGTCCTGACTAGTCAGGCAACTGTTAAGCATGAGTGGGTGACTCCTCAGCTAACAGAAGAAAGAGTGGAAGGAGGGTGTTTACTACAAGATGTAGCAACCCCCCACTCTAATACAGCAGACAGGCACCCTGAACCCAAAGAAGCCTGTAACGCAGCCTCTTCCCTTGTTGGTGAAGAGCTAAAGGTGTGGTTCTGGGCACTGGCAACTGTCAGTGGCCTCTGCTGGGTGTTACCCTTTATGGCTGCACTGGCCTTGGCATGGTGGTCTGACCCCATGCCAAATAGGAAGATAGGCCCCCTGACCCTGTTGGTCATGGTGGGGTTACTCCAGCCGTGGGTAACCTCTTTGGATAAGCTAGGGGTGACCCTGGCTAAGATAGGATTAGCAGAGGTGGATACCTCTAGCCCCAAGATAAAAAAGGATAGGTGAAGGCACTTAAGATACAGACAAGAAGCAATTCAGACTGGGTCCTATCACTGTTGAGGTAGGTCCATTCCCCAGAGGGAATGACCTAGACAGGAGGATGTAAGGCAGAGTAGGCCCTGCAACAGCCTTTTTCTGTACTCCTCCTCGCCTGACAGACTAGGAAGACTCTCCCAGGTTTGGCTGAGTCTCCTGGCCTGTGGGCTGGGGGCGGGACTTGTGTAAGAAAATGGCACTTGTTGCAGTGTCTACCCTCCCCCACGTTTTGCCTGATATTGATGCTGACTCGACTGAGAGTGTGCTGGGATCCTGCTAACCTGGCCCCAGCACCAGTGTTCTTTCCCTAAAAATGTACCATTGTTTCCACAATTGGCATACCTCTGGCACACAGATAAGTCCCTTGTAAAAGGTACCAGTGGTACCAAGGGACCTGTGACCAGGGAGGGTCCCTAAGGGCTGCAGCATGTTTTGTGCCACCCTAAGGGACCTCTCACCTAATACATGCACACTGCCATTGCAGATTGTGTGTGTTGATGGGGAGAAAAAGGAAAAGTCGACATGGCATCCCCCTCAGGGTGCCACGCCCACAAAACACTGCCTGTAGCATAGGTAGTAGGCCTTACAGCCCTAAGGCAGGGCGCACTATACCACAGGTGAGGGCATAGCTACATGAGTAATATGCCCATACAGTGTCTAAGTCCATTCTTAGACATTGTAAGTGCTGTTTGGCCATATTAAGTATATGGTCTGGGAGTTTGTCATTACAAATTCAACAGTTCCATAATGGCTTCCTGCATACTGGGATGTATGGTATCAAACTTCTCAGCAAGCACAATTAACCCCCTCTGATGCCAGTGTGGGATTTATAACAAAATGCACACAGAGGGCATCTTAGAGATGCTTCCTGTATTTTACCCAATCCTCTAGTGTAGGACTGACTGGTCTGTGGCAGCCTGCTACTAGCAGACGAGTTTCTGACCCCATGGGTTGAGGGCCTTTGTGCTCTCTGAGGCCAGAAACAAAGCCTGCTCTGGGTGGAGGTGCTTCACTCCACCCCCTGCAGGAACTGTAACACCTGGCAGTGAGCCGCAAATGCTCAGGCCTCGTTTTACAGTGCCCCAGGGTACTCCAGCTAGTGGAGATACCCGCCCCCGGACAAAGCCCCACTTTTGGCAGCCAGTTCGATGGGAAACTTAAGAAAAACAAGGAGGAGTGACCACTTCAGCTGGGACCACCCCTAAGGTGTCCAGAGCTGAAGTGATCCCCTCCCTGCAGAATCCTCCATCGTGGTTTGGAGGACAGGTATCAATAGGGATAGGAATGCACCCTCCTCCCCAAAGGGAGTGGACACAAGGAGGGTGTAGCCACCCTCAGGGACAGTAGCCATTGATTACTGCCCTCTGACCCCTGTAACACCCCTAAATCTTGTATTTAAGGGCTTCCCTGAACCCAATTCATCAGATTCCTGGGGACCTACAAGAAGAAGAAGGACTGCTAAGCTGAAGCCTCCAGTAGAGAAGAAGGAAGATGACAACTGCAGTGGCCCCAGCCCTACCAGCCTGTCTTCTGCTTCAAAAAACCTAGAAACTACTTGTGACGCATCCAGCGGGACCAGCGACTTCTGTCCAACTCCAGAGGACTGCCCTGCACCGAAAAGGACCAAGAACTCCTGAGGACAGCGGCATTGTCTAAAGAAACTAACAACCAAGGACTCCCACCTCACTCGGGATGCGTGAGTCCCAACCTCACTCGGGATGCATGAGTCTTGACCCCCTGTGCACCTGACACCCACGGCCCGTGTCCAGGTGGTCCACCTAGCAAGAGAGGGTCCCCAGGCGATTGCGAGCAAGTGCCCACCCTGAGTTGACCTCTCCACCCCTCCACAACGACGCCTGCAGAGGGAATCCCGAGGGCCCCCCAGACCGCAAAGCTCCAGACAAAGATATCTGATGCCTAAGAACACACTGCACCCGCAGCCCCCAGACCTTGAAGAAACCGACCCCTGGTACCTCAACGTTCGGCAGGCGGCCCTCCTACCTGTCCAACCGGTGGTGTGCCCGAGATACCCACCTGGACCTTGCCTGCAGCCTCTGAGTGACGCCCGGGGTCTCCTCATAGACCAGCATTGGAAACCTGACGTCCTGTTTGCCCCCTGCACCCGGCCGCCCCTGTGCCACTGAGGGTGTGTGTTTCGGCCTACTTGTGGCCCCTCCAGTGCTCTTCTAAATTCCACTGGTGTGCCCTCCGAGCCGCAGGTATTTACCTGCAGGGAGGCCTGATTCCAAGTACCCCCTTCTCTATAGGAGCCCACATCAAATTGTGACCTCTGCACCCGGCGGGCCCGTGTTGCTGGTGGTGGGTTTTGGGGGTTAACTTGAACCCCAACCGGTGGAGTTCCTAAAACCCGGAGACTGAAACGGCAAGTGGTATACTTACCTGTAAGCACCTAACATTTCTTCCCCCCAGGAACTGTTTCTGAAAATTGTACTGTGTCCATTTTTAAAACAGATTGATGCCAATAATTCAAAACCTGTATTACTTACCTATTTCAAACCAAGTACTCTTGATACCTGTGTGAAATAAGAAACTTTTAAGGTACTTACCTGCAACTTGAATCTTGTGGTTCTAAAAATAAATTAAGAAAATATATTTTTGCTATATAAAAAACATTGGCCTGGAGTTATGTCATTGAGTGTGTGCTGCTTCTATTTTCTGTGTGTGTACAACAAATGCTTTGCACTACCCTCTGATAAGCCTAACTGCTCGACCACACTACGACGAAAGAAAGCATTAGTATTATCTACTTTAGCCTTTGTTAACCCACTGGGGAACCCCTGGACTCTGTGCACACTATGGCCCTCATTATGACCCTGGCAGTCTTCTGACCGCCGGGGTTAATGTGGCGGTATTACCGGCAGCAGGCTGGCGGTACACACTGCCACATTAAGAGATTGGCGAGATGGCTGCAGCCAACCCGCCACTTCTCCTCTCATACCGCCATGGCGGTATGAGCCACCGGGCCGGAGATGTCAATCTCCAGCTCGGTTGCCAACATAGTACTGCCCATGGCATTATGAGCCGGCCTACCACCATGATTTTTATGGCGTTGCTAACGCCATGAAAACATGGTGATAGGCCCTACTGGTGACAGGGAATTCCTTCCCTGTCACTGGTAGGCAGCACTCCCACAATCCCCCAACACTCACCTAACGCCCCGCACCCCCCTCCATCCAAACTCCCCTACACTCACCCCCTCATACACACACTAACCCCTCACCCCCAATACACAAACTAACCCCCCACTCCCCTCCGATCCACTCACTCACCCTGCCAGCCCCTCTGATACATTCACACACACCCCCACCCCATACACACACCTGCAGACACGCACACACCTGCAGACACGCACTCACCACACAACCGACCCCCACCCCCCACAGCCACACACGTACACATCAACCCCCCTAACCCCATCCCACCTACAGTCACAGCACCCCTCACCCCACACCTCCCTTCTCCGCATACATGCACACACACACACGCACCATGCATGCACCCATTCACTTACACTGGCATACATGCATACTTCCAGACACAAACACATTCTTACACACAATCACACTGACATGCAGACATGCAC
Source organism: Pleurodeles waltl (assembly GCF_031143425.1). Classification (NCBI taxonomy): domain Eukaryota; kingdom Metazoa; phylum Chordata; class Amphibia; order Caudata; family Salamandridae; genus Pleurodeles; species Pleurodeles waltl. Next base: position 984,078,781 of record NC_090437.1, read on the forward strand.
TCACTTCACTATTCTTACACGCATACACTCACACGCATACAGCACAACATTCACAGATGCATTCACACACACACACAAACGTTTATGCACACACTACCCTCCCCTGTCAGACGCCCAACTTGCCTTGTCCGGCGAGGGGGTCATCCAGCAGGGAACAGAAAGGGAACCGAAAGGGGTACTTCTACCGCCAGAAGCGCTCCGCCAGCAGAACACCACCAGGCTGTATTTCTGGTCATAATACGGCTGACAGAGTCCTTCTGGTGGGGCAGTGCTGGTGTTAGCAGCGCCAGCTTACCACTGTCCATCACCATAAGCACTGCTGTATTTCCGCCTTTATTGTGGTGGAAGTGAGGCAGTGCTCATAATATGGCAGACGGATGGTAGCTGCCGTGGCAGTATGTTGGCGGTTGTCACTTCGCTGGCGGTAGGGGGCATTTACCGCCAATGTCATAATGAGGCCCTATATTTCACCAACCTGTTGTCATGTTGGGTTGAAGCTATTCCTTTCATAGTCGACATTCGGCATTAGATTGAACTTCACATCTATTGCTTCATGTTCTTTTTGATAGATTTTACATCAGTCTGAGATTTTCTTTAGCACTTCTTTCACTCCATTGCCTTCAATGTTTTTTTAAAATATTTGATGATCTTCTTGTCGTCTTCTTCCTCTAGTGCATCTTTGAAGTCATCCAGTGTTTCGATTCACGCTGCCTCCCTGGCACCGATGTTTTGTTTCTTAGAAGTGTTGAAAGCTTATGGTAGCTTTAGGAACACAGCAGCATTGTATTTTGTGCTCCCTTCTGCCACCATTGAAAGCATGTGCTGTTTAGAAAACTTTCGCCCTGCAGGGTGGCACTGACAACTCCTGCAAACAGTGGTCGCTGCAGGAGTATGCTCCGTAGTATGCTTGAGTCACCCTTGACCGTGAGTACATTTTCTGTTTTCCGTGTCTTCCTGATGTGACTGCTATTTCTTGCTTCCTCTGAATAATCATTCTGTAGTTGGTGCACAGATCAGTGTCTCTCTAGTCCATCTCATCAGCGATTTTGGCAGGCATTTTGAATGTGCTCCTCTGCAAGGCCTTCAATCTCTTCTGTGGCTGTGTACAGGCTGGAGCTGGGCTTTGACTTCACATGTGACAGTCACAGACTGTTCTGTATCGATTCTGGGCACACGTGGCATTCACACACAGTTTGCTGTATCATTGCAAACTCTCAGGGAGAGCAGTCTTGTCCTCCTGGGCACATACTTGTCGCCAATTGTATCATCTTCTCAATCCAGGAGCATACAGATGAATCGCGCCACACAGGAGCTGCGGTCAAATATTACTTTATACCTCAGCATATACTAACACACTGTGCATTATATCATACCTTCCGTTAACTAAACCTTAACACCGCCCCATATATTAAGTACTTCCTGTTCAGAGTCCACCCAGAGCCATGAGGATTCTAATGCACATAACATCAAGATGCTACAGCTTGCAATGTTCTGTTGCTGTTGGTGATTTGACCTGTGGTGCCCCCATAAAGCACTTAACCAGTTGGCTGCTAATCCTTACCCCGCTGGAGCTAGGCCCTTTTTTTAATGTTTTGAGGTAGTTTGTGCTTAAACCGTCATATCTTTTTCTACAAAAAGTATACAAGCCAAATTTGTGTCCTTCTTTTCCAATTTCCTGGATTTTAAAGGTACCCAGGGTTTGAGATTCTTCTGGCGGAAACCAAGAAAATAGCCAGTATATAGCTGCATTAAAAAAATAGAAAGCAAGTGCTGTACAACAAAGCATATGGTTTTATTTCTACAAATAGATGCAAGAGTAGACCTACCGTGCTAGACTTACTATCTTCCCAGCTTCTAGGAAGCAGAGATGCATCAAAGACACTTTTTTACCATGGTTTTTGAATTTTTCCAAGAATTAGTCCATTTTTTGTATGCAAGTAAAGGCGTCTTATCTCAACATCTATGCACAGCAAGTGCACCTGAAGAGCCACAGAAAGAAATCGGAAGTCATGCAACTCAATATCCCAAACCCTTCACCAATTATGGTGGATGGAGAGGACCTAGTCATGACTAAGCAGTTCACCTACCTGTGCAGTACTATCATACACAACAGAGAGGCAGTCAATGGCATCAAGAACAGACAGAACATCTTCAGGATATTTAGCAATGTGTGGAGGTCGTCCCAGTATAGCACCATCACAAAGCTTATACCTTACCACAGCTGTGTTCTGTCAACACTCGTGCGTGGATCAAAATGCTGGCCGATGATGAAAAGCGACATCACCAAACTATCAGCATTCCACACCAGTAGTAGTAGTAATCTTTATTGTTTAGTTAATGAAAACCTCAACAATCAGCTTATTGTATACAATATATAAAATTCCATAAAATCCTTTCAAACACATATCTATAATCATATTTATACAACTTGAGAGGTCCGTGGTGCGGTTGGTGTTACATGCTGACTGAATGTGTGCATCCCGAGGACCTGCTGTTATACCTATGGGCTTCTCCTCTGAATTAGAAATGCGCCTAGTTTACCTTATTGGCTGGGCCATCTTAAAATTGTCCTTTCATGTGCTATAAAATTGTCAAAACATTGATACACAATTAATAAAATGATTGAAGACTTAAAAGATGAAAGAAAAAAAAACGCTAAAATTATTTGATCTTGTCAATTAAAAGTGTGTCCTTGATAGCAGATTTACGTTAGTGATGTGGATGGTCAAAAATTTGATAAATCTACAGATTGACTGCGGATCATGAGGGTCAAACATTGACATCACTGCTGGCCGACACCAGTAACCTGAGAATAATCCTACACATTTTTTTGTCTGAAAACCACCTATAACCAGGGACTTCTCACTAGATGCAAGCAAGAGAGGATGGACACCTTCCTTATGAGAAAAAGATGGAGAAGGTTAGGACACACCATCAGAAGAGAAAAAGACTCCTTCACTAGAACAGCTCTCCACTGGACTACAAAAAACAAACACAAGAGAGGCAGGCCAAATAACACCTGGAGGAGAACAGTGAAAACAGAAATTAAGACCCTAAACCACAGTTGTGGCACCTTAGAGCAACTTCCCCAAGACAGACAGAAGTGGCGATACCTCATTGCTGTCATACATACCAGTCGGCATAACAGGCAGTAAGTAATAAGTAAGTAAGCCAATTTTTCCAAATTTTAGTCATGTAAACTTTCAGTTTGTGGTAGAAATAGATGTAAAACACATGGATGACCCCAGAAAGCTATAGATATCTAAAAACTAAACAAAGTTCTGAATTTAGCAAGGGGTCATTTGTGTCGATTACTCAGGGGTTTCCCAAAGAAACTAATAGTTGAAATAAAAAATAATGAAAATAAGTTGAAAAATATAGTTGTTAGTTACATTTTCAATGATATTCTTTGTCACAATGGCAAATTTAAAAAAGCAATATACCAATACATCAGATAGACACATCTGGTCACAAGGATGTATAGGGTCTGTGAGTTCTCCAAAAACATGCACTACCTAGAGCCAACAACTGAACTTCAACTTCTAACAATTTTTCATTGTTGAACAACCATTCAGCAGTTAATATGGTAAAGTATAATGAATGACAAATGGGTATAAAGGAAACATGCGTGTGGTCCTTTCAGTTCACCAGGCTGCCTTTTAGCTTAGCATCTTCTGCAAGTGTGTTCCAGCATTTGATGACTGGAATTTTGACGGATTTGAGTAATGTTGTCTTCTTCCAAGATTACATTTTAGTCTTTAAAAGCACAGTGGATGAGAATAATGAATTTGTCAATGGCATTACTATCATGTGATTCAGAGAGCATTTTGCAAATGTCTGCTTTCTTGCACTTTAGTTTACATTTGAAAGCCGGAAATACAGAGAATTCTAATTGATAATAACACATGTTCTACCATTCTGATTCCACAATCTTCTAATAACAACAGTACCCTACTTATATGACTGGACTTAGCGGCCTCGCCACAAAACACCTTACAGTGTGACCTGGAGACATCACATTTCATTCGGTAAAATCAACACATTTTTTCAAAATGTGAGTAGCTGCGGAATTCAGCCCCTAGCTTAGCCACCACTCTGAACACCTACCAAACTCAGATATTTCTGAAAACTAGATACCCAACGGAGTACAGAGTGGTGTGACTCATATGGATCCCTTGACATTTTTTACACAGAAAGCTTTGCAGACCTCGAACTTTGGCTAAAACACCCATTTTCTTCATGCTTTGTGAAAGAAAAGCTGGAAGCTGCAGAAATCCCCACAATTTCTACCCTTCAGTGTTCCCACAAATCACTCGATGAATATGTGTGGCTGGGCCTAGCACCTGTGACACAAAACACTCTAAAATACGACTTGCAGACATCAAACAATTGGAGAGAAAAATTATTAGGTTTAGCAATCTGGGTAACACGCAGGCAAGCATATCAAAACAAGACATTTCTGAAAACTAAGACACAGGAGAATTCAGGATTGTGTGACTTACATGGATCCCACAATGTTTTTGTTCCCAGACGGTGTTGGCCAAAAAACATGTATTTCTTCCCATTTCTGTGAGGGACCATTCTGGAAATTGAAAGGATCCACAAAATTCCTGCTATCTCAGTATGGCTTTTTATTGTTGTTTGGACAAAGAAGACTGCCGGGAACCTTTGGTTTTGTGTGAATCAAAGATCCCAGAACCAAAACATAGTGACTGACTGTTTTTCCCTACCCACTATTATTTAATGGTACTAATTTTAAAGGGTGTAAGGTATTTTCTTAACTAGATCTCAAAAGTGCCTATCACCAGTTGCAGTTGCATCCAGACACCAAGCATTTATAACACCTGGAAGCATTTTTCAGTTTACCAGGCTACTTCTTGGCCTAGCATCTTCTGCATGTGTGTTCCAGCATTTGATGACTGGAATTTTGAAGGATTTGCTTAATGTTGTCTAAAATTACATTTTAGTCTTTGAAAGAACAGAGGATGAAAATAATGTAATTTTGGATAAGGTGTTAACACAATTGTCTGAAACTTGGATGACCTTGCAAAAAGAGAAGTCAAGTTTCTGGAAAAGGAAGTAGAATACCTCAGCAGAGGAAGTAAAACCTAAAGCCAATCTAGTTACTGCTATTTTGAATGCTAGTGTTCCCTGTGATAGGGACCAAAAGGACCATTTATGGGTCTATGGGTCTGTTAGAATATTATTCAAAATTTGTGAAAGCTGTGGATCTCTGATAGTTGTTAAGAAAAGGTGTCGAATTTACACAGCAGGAAGCTCAACACCAAGCATTTCAAAGCACAAAGCACAAGCAGGTATTCTTACACCATTTGACATAAATAGAAAATCTGCAGTTACAGTGGATGTAAGTGAGTCAGGAACTGGGACAGGTCTTTTTCAGAGAGAGGTTGGCAAAGAAGTGACAGTCGCTCGTGCTTCTCAGACATCAAACACTGCAGAAAAAAATATTCTGTCATTAAAAAGAAGCATTAGCGGCAGATTGGGACACAGAATATTTTAGAACCTATATTTGGGGAACTTTTATTATATTAAGAACTGATCATAAACCTCTTTTGAAAATTGTAAGACGTGGGGACACAGAGAAAAGGTCAGCTAGTTTGGCACAATTTGGTGTCAGGCTACAGAACTTTACCTACACATTGGAATATATCCCTGGGTGGAGGAATTGTGTAGCAGACTGCTTATCACTATTTTCTAATAGTTGTGAACCTGTTAAAGAGTTTGAGGCAAAAGAAGTGGTAACATGTCAACGGTGCCAGTGAACAGATACATGATGCACTTACCACAACAAAGTGTATTGCTGAAATGGATATGGATGGAATAATGAAAAAGCGATAGAGATGATTCAAGGTGGAGCACGTAGAGATAGTTTAGTACAGATGAGGGTTAGGCCTTATTTCAAGATTGTGGATGAGTTGTCTAAAGAATGTCGCAATCAGTTGGTGATGAGGCAAGATACATTTGTGCCTCCTCATGGTGTAAGGAACAAACTAGTTACTTTAGCACATCAAGGTCATTTGGGACAAACTATTACAAAAAAGACTTAAAGATGGATTTTGTTGGCCAGGTATGGAGGCAAAAGTATCAAGGAGGGTGGTTGATTGCATTGTATGTAAAGAGTGTAACAAGATGCCAAAGGTCAAAGCATATTGAGGATTCCGATGCACTGTGGGTAAAGGTTTATATGGACTTAATTGGTCCTTTTACTATGTCACCAGAAGCCAACGATTTGCAGTTGTTATTGTGGACATGCATTTCAAGTGGTTGGAAGAGGTCTTCATGAAGAGGATTACCACAACTAGCACCACAAGAGTCTTAAAGGAGTTTTTTAGATGGAAGGAGTGCCTCAGTATGTGTTCACAGATAATGGCACACAATTGGCCTCAATCAGGATGAGAGCGGTTTTAGAAGAATATGTTATTAAACATGTTACGACTTTACTTTCTAACCCCTCCCCCAATCTAATGGTCTAGTGGAAAGGACACATAGGTTGGTAAAGGGCATAATGCAAATGGCATACAAGAGTAGATGTGGAGAAGGCTATGAGAGACATGGTATGGGTGTTTCATACTACAGTGAATGATAGGACTGCAGTGACTCAGTTTTCCAGTATGAGCTGTATAAAGGGTGGTTCAAATATGGTAGCTTGTTGGCTGAAAGAAATGGTGAAAAGTAATAATGAGGAGGTGGAACTAAGAATGACAAGAGGTAGAACTGGTTGCAAAATGAAGTGCAACCAGCCGCACAAAGTAGCGAGGAATAACCAAACATTGTAGTGTAGTGAACAAGAAGTCCCACTCATGGGAATTAAATGCCTTTCTGGCATCAAGGAAGATCGCTGCAGCCTTCGGATCAACTTGATTCAATCGGGTGAAAAGTGCATGGAGATTATGGGTCCGTGATGTGGCCGGAACAAAGCCTGCTTGGTCAGGCAGAACCAAGTTGGGCAGAAGTAGTGAATGCCGATTTGCCAGGATTTTTGCTAGGATTATACTATTGCAGTCATCAGCGATAGTGGCCGATAAAAATCACATTCAGTGTCAGGCTTGTTGGACAGAAGTAGTGTGACAATAATGTCTTCCTGCATGGAATCAGGCAATTCCCCTCTCTCAAGTGCTTCTACATGCACAGCATGTAGACGGGGCACCAGCAGATCACCATACATTTTATGCAGCTCAGCAGGGAGCCCATCCGAGCCCGGCATCTTGCTATTAGTAGTTCTTTAATGGCATTAGTAATTTCTCCAAGAGTTATGGGACATGCCAGAACGTGCCTCTGGGCATCACTTAGCCAGGCCAGCGTAACCTTACCTAGATGTTTCACAATAGTTTTGGAGACATGTTGCTTACGCAAAGCATACAACGTCTTAAAGTAATCTGAAAACACACCCCCAATGTCTTCCAAAGCATACTATAACTCGTCCTCTGAATTGCGAATTTGCGTCACTGTTTCCTAAGGTTTTCTTATTGCATACCAAAGCTTTCCCTGGTCTGCCTCCCTCACAGTATATGCATTCCTACACATATAATTTCCTAAATAGTGGGGGTCTCCCTGTCCGCATTATCATTGTATTCTGAGATCCTGCTGCTTTCGGAGTTCTGGGGCGGGGTGGAGTCAGAAACCATTCTAGTTTCTAGCGGTTAGAACTCCACTCAGCTTGGTGAGGTGAGAACACAATGTTCGCAAAACTCCACTCTGCTCTGAAATGCATTCCAAAATCCATCCCCCTCTAGGCACCACCTTGAAGGCTTTCCATACAGAGGCATGCATATCTTCAGAGCCCTAATTGTCATGAAAATAGCGGTCAATCACTGTACTAAGATCCTCTTTGTAAACAGGGTGCAGAAATGTGTAAGTTGGGAATGGCCACAGGGGGCAGTCCGAGTGAGCCTGGGAGGCTAAAAGCGCTGCAAGACCAAATGGTCAGAAAATGTACCGGCTAAGTGTACAACATCCTCAGTGCTTGAGCTAAAAACAAATCTAACCTTGACCACATTTCATGTACCCCTGAATAAAATGTGCCTTGTTGGAGATCAGGATTCCTAAGACTCCGGCCATCTCTCGAGCATCCATCTTCAATAATGTTAAGCGCCACAGCAGAGTTTGCGTGACCTCGAGCTGGTGAGTACAATCTAGCTAAGCGTGGGTCAACAATTGTGTTAAAATCACCCCCACCAGACTACGGGTCCAGCGTGTTCTGGTTTCACAAGAGCCCATAGTTCACGATTGAAGTTCAGATCATCTGTATTGGGACGTATGTGTTAACTAGAATCAAAGGATGTGCTGCCTGCAACTCCCGCAGAATTATAAATCTACCCTCGGGGTCGGTCACTGTGTGCACCAGACAAAACGGTGTACCTTGTTTAATAAGAATAGCAACCCCTCTGGCATAGAAAGAGTATGAGGCAGTATAAACCAGGGTGCAGTGGCGGCCCGTCCTTTAGGGTGGAGGGGCCACGCCCCCCCCACCCCATGAAGAGTGTCTGTCAGGCTGAACAAAGGTCAGCCTGACAGACACTCTTCATGTTCAGGTCAGGCAGCCAGGAGCAGACATGCGCGATTTGCGCAGACTCCTGGCTGCCTGAGCTGAACTTTGCTGGGCTGAGGAGATCACGACCCCTATGGGCGTGACCTCCTCGGCCCAGCAAAGGTGCCTCGAGGCCCTCCCCTGGGTGACGAGGAAAGCGTCACCCATTGACACTCTCCCTGGGCGCTTCAGGTTTAAGGCCTGAAGTGCCCAGGGCGAGTGTCAATCAGTGACACTTCGTCACAGAGTGGGGTGGGGTCAGCAGTCTCACTGACCCCATCCCACTCTGTGACGAGGCTGGGACTGCTGCCTTCCCTCATTGGCTGACCTCAGGTCAGCCAATGAGGGAAGGCAGCAGTCTCAACCTTCCTGGGACCTCCGAGGCTGAAGGTAAGTGTGTGTGTGTGTGTATGTATGTATGTATGTTCTGTTTTACATTGAATGTTTGGTGCGCGCGTGCATGTTTGAGTGTTATGAGTTTTGTTAATGGATGTGAGTGCGTGTGTGTGTGAAAGAATGAATGTGTGTGATCTTGTAAAATGAATGTTAGGTGCGTGCGTGTATGTTTGAATGGAAGGAGTGTTGTTAATGGATGAGCGTGCGTGCATGAGTGTCTGTGTGTGAAAGAATGAGCCTGTGTGTGTGTGTGTTTGTGTGTGTGCCCCGCTCGCCCCCCTCCCAAAGCTGCCGCCCGCCACTGCCAGGGTGCTTATTTAGGAAGCAAACCGGGAGTCCATCCAGGAACCAAGTGCTACATCATATCTCTGCAAATAAGGGGCAATTTTTGTCTGCGTTTTCTCTGGCTGTTGAGCCCCCGCACCTAGCAACTTAGCAGGGAGTACGTTCGTCCCACTAATTAGTACTGGCTAGCTATGTCATTAATCAGAAAGAAATTATGACTTGTCCTTACCTGTAAAGTGCCATGCATACGAATACAGACCTCCATTGGGCCACAGCAACATAACAGAGAGAAAAAATTGCCATACTGATCCCCTAAACAAACAGACTCCCCACCCATTCCAGCCCCCAAACATTGCTGATGAATTGCACCCCCTCTCAATTTTCAAAGAATTAGAACAGATTGATCTGGAAATGTCATTAATTAGCAATCCAACACATCAATGTAATAGAATTCCCACACTGAAGTTTACCAGCGGATGGTGGTCAAATCCTGGTGTATCAACCATGGTGGTCCGGCATCATAAATGTCAGGTTTGCTGGGTTAACATAGTATCAGTTAGTATCCAGTGAAATAACTCCCAGGGTAGTAACCTATTGGACTGGGGAAGCCATTAAACCCCATGCAGTGTCCAATGGCAATCTCCCATATACAGGCTATTGGGACCCCCTGGAGCCTCGGATCCGGGTCACCGGATCCGAGGCAGCAAGGGATCAATCAGCCACCCTGTCACACTGCTGGGCACCGGACAAGCAAAGTTTTTTGATGTAGGCAGCCGTCTGCTGTGGCTCAGTGAAAAGCTTGTCGGTTCCTTGATGAGAAAAGTGTAGCTGTGCCGGGTATAATATAGCATATTGTATGTGGAGGTCTTGGAGTTTCTTCTTGACCAGCAGGAATGGATGGCGCGCCTCCTGGGTCGCCAAAGTGAAATCAGGGTATAATGATAGATGGTCACCGTGATACTGCAGGTCAGCCGGAGTGCAGGGTCTGTATCTTGGTAATCTAGCAGTTTGGCTATAATAGGTGGAGCAGGTGCCCCTGGAGGAGGCCAGGTAGCTAATGATGTATGCGCTCATTAAACAGGAAACATCTTGGAGAAAGATTCTGCACCGAAGGCTGCCATAAGTAGAGACTCAACAAAGGTTTCCATCTTCCCTGTGTTGGTTTATTCAGCTACTCTTAGGATGCACAAGTTATTCTGCCTAGATCTGGCCTCAAGATCCTCATTTTTAGCTTTAACCACTTCCAGGACTTGATCCATTTGGAGCAGTTTCTATTTACCCAATTGCCTTCAAATCTTCCACAGAGGAGATGCGGTGCGCCACTTCTGTGAGACGACCTTCATGCTTCTCCAACCTGGCAGCGATAGTGTCCATCTTGAAATTCAACTTGTCTATTTTTTTTATCATCACAGTGATGCTAGGCTGCAAGTGTTGTACCAGTTGCTTGACCTCTAGGAAGTCTGATTCTGGGGCCATTTCAGATGGTGGGTCTTCAACTTCCATCTGCCTATGCACCTCACGCCCTTCAAACTGCAGCTTCGACTGCTTGGAGTCAGAGGTTTTCCCCATAGTACGCCATGAAGCCTCAGAGCCACTGATCCACAGTATAGGTTATATCACAAACACGGCAACCATTTCCTCCTTGTGGCCGCACAGCGACCATATGCCAAAGCTGTAAGCTGCAACACCAGGGCCCAAGTTCAAGGCCCACTTCACACACCCCACACTCCTCTGCACTTGCACTGCAGGTGAACCGTCGCACAATATTACTCAGGTCAACACGCTAGGCAGGTACAGGAGGCCTCCTTTCTAGGATGCCAGGAGTGCATTTATTCTACATAGGTCATTATCCCACCACCAGGCACTGTGAGACACAGCTAACAGCTCTCCACAGCACCCAACCCCTCTCCTTACTTATGGCCCTCTGTACATCCACAGCGCCAGGATCTTCCACCACCCTTCACAGGTCTCCTCAGCACTGAGCTGTCTCAAAGCATCCCAGTGCCGCTGAAGTCCCCAACAGGCCTGACTAGCATTTACGCTGGTGCCTCTATTTTTTCAGCGCACCCACAGCCTTGCAGCTTGAATCCTGCCAGTAATTATGAAAAAGGCACAGCAGACTCGCACCTGTGTTCAAAACACCATAGGCAGCCTCAGGGCCCCAGGACTCAGGATCGCAGTGTTGAAGAGCACGCTCTGCAGCAGTTATGCCACAGCCACCATTTGTCCGTCCTTCCACAGCTTCACCGCACAGAATCCACTGACAAGCGGAAGGTGCAGCATGACTCTCACCCAATATTCAGGCTACCAGGGCCCCCGGGACCTAGTTTTCGACTAGATGAACGGACCCATTGCAATCAGGAACAAGCAGCAGAGGGCTGGATTGCCACAGCACCTGGGTCATGTGACCATTACTTCAGGCAGGTGACGTGCCTACAGTCCCCCCCTTAGGAGCACCAACATTGATTGTTTTGAGCTGTTGAGTTGGAACATACCAGGTCTTAATATTAAGATATATGATCATATTTGACTTGAGTTTATCAAGCATTTTAATATAATTTTTTTGGTTGACTCCCTTTGTCTAGGTGGATATAAGTCATTTTAACTGCCAGCTATTCCATCTTATGTGGGTAGGGCCAAAGTATACCTGATTACTTTGATCTCACTTTCGCTCACCGCTAAACTCTTGGAATACAACACAGGTGCTACCAACACCCAGGCGTGCAAATCATCTTTCCCAAATCGGTTACTTTTTTACTGAATGATTTTTATAATGCTAATTTGTTAGTGCATAATTTGAATGTCTTAAATCTCTCTTGGACTGTCTTGAGGAACAGAAGCCCAACCCAATATGTTACTTGTTAGTGGGTGACTTTAATATCCATTTATGTGAGGGAAACTTGTCAGGCCCTATATCAATATTAACCTGCCCCATTAAACCTGGCACATTACATATGGAACACACATGCAATGGGGAAACATTACATTCTCGAATTCTATTCACCAATACGATCTGTTTTTTTCATTATAGAAATTAATTAATCATGTCTAGTATTATATCCCCCATTTTTATAAGTCACAGCTGTTCTTCTAAAATTTATTTTAAATTACTTTCTTCTTCACTGCTTAGATCTGTCTCCGGCTCAAGGTTTCTGGACACTGTATTTAGTGATCACAACCCAATTTTTCTGGGCCGTAACGACCTGCTTGGCAGCTCTGAGCCGATAAGGAAAACGGATCTAAATTGGACCCGGAAATATTTTCCATCTCTATGTCAGATAAAGAAAGAAGGTCGGGAATTACACAAACGTTCTATTGAAGCGGATATACTTTTTGCATAATGCAACCTTATATTTCCTCTGTATCTCATTGTGATCATCGTTTTTTAGTGGCGAAGATCATATCTAATCATCTGCATTGGCTGCTGGCATTCCCCAAGGCATGAAATGAGGGAACAAATTTAGGTCTGGTGGCCGCGACCTTGTGTTTCCACAAGATACGCTCTATTTTGTTAATTTTTTTGTACCCAGGCTCGAAGAGTTTTTATTGTACCACTTTTTAAAAATCAACATTTTAAGCAAGTGCACCCAGCAATAATGTTTTTACAATGGCTGAATTATGATTGTATGTTATTCTGTAGCCGGTTGAAATTTGATAAATTCTTATAAATTCTGAAATAAAGACTGTTGTTGATGGCAATATACACAACAGGTACCTTCTTATATTCATCACACTTTCAATTTAAAACCGCAACACTTCCCTCTCCCACCCTGGTTGCCGGTTCCTGTTTAAGTGGCAGCCATTATGGTAGCCATTTTGGGACATGCTGCCCCTATAAAATTCAACGTAACTTTTCAAAGACAACTTTGATATTCACAGTCAGAGAAAATGTGAAGATTAGCAAAGTAGTAGCAAAGAAAGATGTCACTCTTGTTGGTACTTGAGCAGTGCAGTAATTCAAGACGTCTCATAATAAATTGTTCCATTAGGAACATGGTTTCCACAATAATCTTGAGGGGTCTTAAGGGAGCCTTTCAGAGCGATTTGTCATGATCCCAGATAAGGTTAAAGAGTTACACAGTGGCAGGCTCACAGCCTTTAATAAAAGGAAATGGAATGAATGAATGAAGTATTTTATAGAGCACACAGTTACTTCATGGAGTGTCCCGGCTTCTCAATGATTGGCATATTTGACTTACTAGTAAGTTCCTAGTACAGTGCACGGTGTGTGCTCAACACCTATAAATCAAATGCTACTAGTGGGCCTGCAGCAATAATTGTACCACTCACACGAGTAGCCCTGTAAATATGCCTCAGGCCTGCCACTGCAATGTCTGTGGTTTAAACTGCCATTACGACCTGGCAAGTGCACCCACTTGCAAGGCCCAAACCTTCCCTTTTACTACCTGTACATCACCCCTAAAGTAGGCCCAAGTGCAGTGTATTTAAAAGGTAGGACATGTACTTGTGTGTTTTGCATGTCCTGATTGTTTTTCACTATTGCAAGGCCTAACTCTCCCATAGGGTAACATGGGGATTGCCTAGAAATATCTTTTAAGTGTAATTTCCTATTGGGAGCATATAGAGATATGAAGTTTGGGGTTTCTTAGCTCACAGTTTAAAAATATATCTATTGGTAAAGTTGGTTTTTGAACTGTGAGTGTGAAAATGCTACAAAGTGGGCATTTTCTTGCTTAACCATTTTGTGCGTCTGCCTGTCTGCTGAATACATGTCTGGGTCAGGATGACAGTTGAGCTGTTTGTGCAATCACTCTAGCCAGTCACACAAAGGGAGCTGATCCTGATGGGTCTTCCTGAGCTAGAGTGGTGGGAGATGCTGACACTTGCACCTGAATAGGGGTGTGCCTTCCTTTACACAAAGCAGACCCCATGCAGTGTGTCTGGAGCCAGGGCAAGGAAAGGCAGGGTCTAGTGCACTACAAAGACTTCTGTTTGAAGATTGCCTACTTCAAAGACAGAAATGGGTATAAGTATAGGACCTCTGATCTCACATAGTTAGAAAATGTCTGTAATGCTGACATTTTGCCAGGAAGAAGAGCTGGATGCTACACAAGGGACTGCCACTTTGCTTGTTGCTTTGTTGTGCTGGCCTGCTACTTCTGTCCTGGGAGTGAAAGAACTGGGCTTCGTTTTCTATATCCTGCATTTTAAGGGTCTCCAAGGGTTTGAATTGAGATTGCCTCCTGTTAAAAAGTTTCAGGGCCAACAAAGACTTCCCCCACCAGTGCCTGGAATCTCCAGCTGAGAGTTCTGACTTGCCAAGTGGTGCCAAATCCAGCTCCTGGGGCCTTGGAAGTGATCTCTGGTGCATCCAAGAAGAAACTAAACACATCAACTCTAGAGCGACTTCAGAACCGGCACGCTGTCTGACTCCATGCCGCTGCCTGCTCCAGAGCGGTGGTCCCCGCTGAGTGCAACAACCACGACCTGTAACACAGGCCTGATGCCGCAGCAGTGACTCCGAAGTCCCACCACACCGTTAGTCCTGAGTGCTGTGTCACCGACATCCGTGACACCTGACTCAGTTGCAGCACCTAGGGGCCCGTGGTGTGATTGGGACATCACAAAGTTGACGCTTTGCATCTTGACCGGTTGGATTCATCAACCCCACCTTGTCGTAAGAAACCAACGTCTTGCCACCGACACCACATCACCTCCCCTGCAACCATAATGAACCGATGCATCACCCATTCTGCCTACCAGTAAGGAAGCAACGCCTCACCTCCCGGGTAGAAGAAAGGAACCAACGCTGCACCAGCTCCAGCGACGCCTCACCTAACCGACTCTATGCAATCTCTTTGTTTCGTCATCATCTTCCAAGGTACTGTACCTGGGGTCTGTGTGACTCTGTGACCAGCCCACATTCCCTCACGAGTGGCGTTGGAATGTTGGAAGTGACTCTATTAAGACACCGCGATAACCCCAGTTGGAGCTATTGTGTTTCTAAGTGCTATACTAAGATTTAATCTTTGAAAATTTGTATCTTTACTTGTGCATGTTGGATTTTAGTTTTTTTGGTCTTATTTTACTCAGATAAATATTGTCTATTTTTCAAAACTGGTGTGGAGTATGTTTCTGGTGTTTTCACTGTGTTAGTGTGTGTGTATACAAATACTTTATACATTGCCTCTGAGATAAGCCTGACTGCTTGAGCCAAGCTACCATGGAGGTGAGCAGGGGTTATCTTAGCTACTTGGACAGGGTGCTAACCACTGCCAACTAGAGACCCCACTCCCAACAACAACTTATGGTCTGTGCACAATAAAAACTCAAGTTCAATCATTTTATTCTGTCTTATAAATATGAACCACAAAAGTGAACTTAATCATAAGCAGTGAGACATCACTATTCATAAACCACTCTAAAGCTGCATAATTTCTTATTATGATCCTTGAGAAGAAAATAAAAGACACAAATTGCAAAATGCGTCAGCTGTGAATGTGTCAGTTTGAAAGCCTATCTATAAGCTTCTACGGGTCCAAGGTAAGCCGATAAGTAAATGAAACAGCACATATCATCTTCAAGCTAAAATTGCAATTAATACAAAGAGAACATATTAAGGGCCTGATTCTAACTTTGGAGGACGGTGTTAAACCGTCCCAAAAGTGGCGGATATACCACCTACCGTATTACGAGTCCATTATATCCTATGGAACTCGTAATACGGTAGGTGGTATATCCGCCACTTTTGGGACGGTTTAACACCATCCTCCAAAGTTAGAATCAGGCCCTAAGTCTTAAAAGTATGATTGGAATTAGTTCAGTACTTCACAGCAATAGTGCCGGAAATAGTTTTCTAAAAAGAATAGAACACAACATACAGAAAGAACTAACGGCCATCATAAAAGCTATCCGAGCAGATTCCTTGCCTTCATCACCAACCTCAGGAAGGTATATAAGGTAAAATATAATTTCCTCAGAGGCCACGGATTGCAGGAAATATATTGCTTCAGGTCAATGACGTAGGGAATACTTAATTAGTAAAAAAATTGAGGTATGAGAACTGCAGTCGGAATAAAAAGTGCAAAGAAACGCTACATATAAAGTGCTCTGTGCTGATTTCTAGTTGGGCAAGGTAATAGATCGTGCAACCAATCATTACACCGGTGGAAAGTGACTGGTCTATGAAATCTAAAACTCGTCTCCTCACAAGAACATTTTGAATTAGTTCACTGCCCATACACAAGCCAATAACTAAAAGAGCAGTTATAATAGAATGCAATTGACATTGCAGCCTCAAAATGCAATTCAATAACTGAATCACAATCTGTGTTTGGTACATACCAAAAGGCCATTTAGCAGTTGCAAATGGCCCAGTTCTGTGAATTAGACTCTTTGCTTCCCCAAAAAAGCCTTAATATATCTGGCTATAAGTTTTTAAGATAAAACAAGTACTTTCAAAATATATATTTTAGTAATATGTTATTAGGCTATACTTAGTGCAATACTTTTGTGATGATCCATTAAAGGGACGCATTCCACAACTCAGCTGCTAACACCATTAGAGTATCTTTCAAATAAATATGTGTCAACACGAAGCTTCAAATGACTCTATCAATTACAGTCCATACTGGCTCCAAAGCACCCTTTACATCTGGTGATTAACCAATTGCATTTACATTTATTTTAGATAGGAGGCAATATAGTGTGAAGGACTGTTTCCTTTTTAGCTCTCTACCTCTTCACCCCACCTTGCTTCACAGCACTGATGCTGCATGTACAATGGCAGCAGGGCTTTGTAGTGTGAGGGGCTGACTAAACCCCAACTATGGCTGTTTTACTACCTTTCCATGCTTGCACAAGGACCCAGTGCACCCTTGTTTTGCCACATCGGAGCCGTTGCCAGTTAGGAGTGACATGCAAAGCTCATAAAATGGCCTGATCTATGACATGAAAATTATTAGAAATGGAGTTTCTAGTTGGCAGAGGTATACACCCTTGTCCAAGTCGGGAACCCAATCCTAGTCAGGGTAAGTCACAACACAGTCCAAGTTATCCTGTGCCCACTCTCCAGTAGCTTGGCACTGAGCAGTCAGGCTTAACTTAAAAGGCAATGTGTAAGCTATTTGTGCAAGAACTCATATAATAAAACAGTGAAAACACCACAAAAATACACCACACAGGTTTAGAAAAACAGAGAATATTTATCTGAATGAAATACTGTTGAAACAATGAAAATCCAATGTACACAAGCAAAGTTATGAATTGTTAAAGAATAAATCCCACTAAAGCACTTAGAAACACAGGAGCTCCAACTGGGGCTATCATGGTGTCGTTGACAGAGTGGTTCCAAATAATCTGACGCCACAGGCACCGGTCACGGAGTTGCACGGACCCCCAGGTACAGTACTTTGAAAACAAAGAAACAAAGGCATTGCACGGAATCGGGAGATGAGGCGTCCCTGAGGCCGATGCGGCGTCAGTCCCTTACGGCATCCGTGAAGATGAGGCATTGGTTCCACACTGCGAGGCAGGGGGAGGCGAGGCATTGGTTCCATCTGGTTGTAGGGGGAGCTGGTGAGGCTTCAGTGGCGATGCGTAGGTTCCTTGTGACCTGGTAGGATCGATTGATCCAGTCGGTCTATACATGATGTTTCAACTTCATAGTGTTGCGATAACCCTGCATGACGTCAGCGGTGTTGCGGCAACATCGTTCTTGTGTTGCAGGCCACGATCATTGTGTGCAGCGATGTCCACCGAGTGGGAGCAGGTGTCGGTGCTGGTGTCGCTGAAATCGCTCCTGGCATCGCTGGAGTCAGAAAACTAGCTAAAATCTAGTAGGTGAAGTCTTTGCTGTCCCAGAGACTTCGGAACAGGAGGCAAGCTCAATCCAAGCCCTAGGAGAGCACTTTTGGGGAAGGCAGAGTCCTTCCGGCACAGTCAGATGCCAGCAGGTAGCAGGGTAACAGCAGGGCAGCATTTCTTCTCAGCAAAGTAGTCCAGATGAGTCCTTTGGGTAGCCGGGCAATTCCTCTGACAGAGTTCAGGTGTAGATCCAGATGTGTTTGATTTGGTGGGGTCAGAGACCCAGTTTATATACCCAAACATGCATCGGAAGGGGGGGGGACTTCAAAGAGTGGTTTTGGTTCCCCTTTCAGCCCAGTCCTGTCTGCCATGATCCCTGTGGGGGGGTTATCAGTCCTTTGTGTGAAGGCAGGCCACTGGCCTTTGAAAAAAGATAGAGAGCCCCTCCCACCTTCCTGCCAAAATGTACCACTTAAAAGTATATGAGGGTTGTTCTAATGCTAGTCTATGAGAGGAGCAGGGCTCACAGTAGTGGAAAACGAATTTATGAGTTTTTCACTACCAGGACATGTAAAACACATAAGTACATGTCCTGTCTTTTACCTACATAGCACTCTGCCCTATGGGTTACCTAGGGCCTACCGTAAGTGTGACTTATAGGTAGAAAAAGGGGAGTTTAAGGCTTGGTAAGTAGTTTTAAATGCCCAGTCAACGTGGCAGTGAAACTGCACACACAGGCCTTTCAATGGCAGGCCTGAGACATGGTTAAGGGGCAAGTTATGTGGGTAGCACAATCAGTGCTGCAGCCCACTAGTAGCATTTAAGGCCCTGGGTACATGTAGTGCCATTACTCGTGACTTACAGGTACATTAAATATATAAAATGGAACCAATGTTACCGTGTTTAGGGGAGAGAGCATATGCACTTTAGCACTAGAGAACATCTGCACTTTAGCACTGGACAGCAGTGGTAAAGTGCGCACAGTCCCAAAACCAGCAAAAGCAGGCTCAGAAAAATGGAGGGAGGCAAGAAAAAGGTGGGGGATAACCACCCTGAGGCTGTCAGGTCTAACAAATATTTTTCTTTCCATTTGGTGAGCCCATTTAATTTTTTTTCTACTACAAATGAGAAGTGATTTGGAAGGAGGATATGGTCTTTACTGCCCTACTACAGGATGGTGAGTCCCATGCCGTTAAAGTAGTCACTATGGGTGGCCTACTCTTGATAAGCACATATGTCTAATCATTGTTGAGTTAAGTTGCAACTACTTTAAGGGTACACTATTGCTCTGTACGTCCTCATGTCCTGAAGAAATTGCCTTGAACTACTGACAATGAAACGTGTTGAACTATTCTTTACAGAACAGGTCTTCACATGTTGATGGCTTTTTAATATGAATATGCACGGAGAGTATAAATATTAAACTTTAGAAACAGTCTATGGTTGGATTTCTACTTTTATGCGCTCACAATGTGCTATATCAAATGAGGACTGGTGACACCTGTTGTTTTTGGACGGTATTCTCAACACTACTCCACTCAGATTACAGGTCAGGGTGAGTTACGTGCAGGAGCTTACGTAGGTCAGGATTAGTGGGTGACCACTGAGCTGTTTGGTTCTCACAAACTCAATTCCCCATTTCATCCCCCTGAGTTCCTGCCTAAAGATACAACAGCATGGTGCGATGATGTGAAGCCCAGGTCACAGTGAATAACTACCCATGATACCCATATGTACATCCTGTGAGATGTCTTCTCTACAATCTGTGTGTACTTTGATGATCTTTAGGAGCCTTTAATGTGTGTTGTTGCGCTCATACAGTGTTAAGCAATAACTGAGGCAAGAGTAACGGTACCAACAGTTGTTCAATATAACAATTTGGCTACACAGTTGGGTCTTTTTTTGCTGAAAGGTTGTGGTTGGAGAGTTCCAAATCAGTACGTTTCTCTCTGCATTCCTTTGTTTCATGTGACCCTGATGTGAAGGACGGTTTTATTTTTAGGTTGCTGTTCCTCCCTTGGCTTCACAGCACAGGGCTGTAGGTATCTGCAGGTGCACTGACACTAAGGCCCCAAGGTTTGAGTGGTCAACGAACCCTAATTATGGCTGTTTTACTATCCATCCTTGCTTGTATTAAGGCCCAGTGCACCTTTACTGTGCCAGTGTTGCTTTGGGCCTTGGAGTAATGGCCCAAGATGGGGGGAAATTGAAGCAGAGGATGGCGGGGAGGAGAATGGGTCTCATGTTTTTAACAAAGGACAGATAAGGTAACCCGCCTTGTAAGGCCGGATCTATCATTAGTGAAGTAGGTGCAATGGCACCTGAGCCCAGTGGTATCATGGGCACACTGCAACACAATTATGAGTGTTTTACTTAAAAAAAAGGGGGCATGAGGCTGCTTTTGTCTGCTAGTTTTAGGGAAGAGGGCACTGTTACTGCAAAGGGGAGACACAATACCTGGAAGCCCTTTTTTTTTTTAAAGGGACAGAGAGCCTGTTTCATGATTGAAAAGATGACCAGGCATGTAGGGAATGTGTGAAAGAAGCAGAGGAGACAGCCTGTCCCTCCCATTACACTTAGTCAATGAGAAACGAAATCTGGTCACTCTAAGTACAAAAGGATTAACCCTGTGGTAGGCATCATCAGCACGCTGTTCCAAGGTGTTTGCTTCCTGTAATCGTTGCCAAATGTACATGTACCAAACATGCAACAAGCATGAAGAGCTTAGCATGTTTAACCTCTGGGAAGCTATAGATGAGATGTTCTTGTCTAGTTTACAGAAATGTCTGGGTTTGGTAGGTTGCTCTGGATGTTGCTCTGGATAGTGGCTCAGCTCAGGCTGCAAATCTACAGCTATCCACACTGCAAAAAAAAGAGTCAGTATGTTGCTTTTGTGGGCCTTTCCTCTCACAGATCTATTGTGTTTAGCAGGACAAGTGTGGGAATGCTCTGAGGTATTAAATTTGTGGGTACCCACATATCCTTGAAGTCTTCCCTCACGTAAATGTGATGAAAATTCATGTTTTAGTCAAAGTTTGAGGCTTGCAAGCGGTTTCGGATTAAAAAAAAATATGTTAGGAGATCCATACAAGTCACATTATCCCAGACTCCTCTGGGTGACTAGTGTTGAGAAATGTTTGGGTTTGGTACATTTAGTGAAGCACAGGAAGCAAAGTCTTTTTTTAAGTATGTGTATTTACTGCAGGCCCTCTGTAGTATTCCCAGGAGGCCAGTTCGGTAGCAACTGCCTTCCTTGGGAACCCTGCATGAGACCTGAACATAAACATTATACTAACTATGATTCTAACTAGTCTTAAAGCTATAAGACATCCCTTTCCCTCAAACATAAAAGCCTATACATTAACAACAAAAATGATTTCAATTAAATTAAACTTAACGCATACTATGCATAATCATGAAATATAATGTGATCAATAACATTACACTTCACGGTTCATAGTCTATTAACCATGCAGGATGCCTCTTAGATCCCTGAACTTACAGCAACTATAATTTCCTTGGGTTACTCGTCTAGCAGAATTCTCGCTCCTTGTAGTCACTCCGAGCACTCCCAGAATCAATTGCTCTACATATCTAAACATTTTCTAGTCCTTCTAACGAGATCCTCCATTTGTTTCTCCACCTGTCATCAACATCCAACCACTATAGCCACATTAGTTCTCCTCCTCCTCATTCAGATTTATTTCACATGTACTTTTCTTTATACAATGCCACCATCCTTAAATTCCATCTTTGCCCATTCACCAACTCCACCCACTTATCATAGGCAAAGTTGACTTGGTATGGTCCTTTAAATTTTGACAGTGTACCAGATGTTTTTCTAAATTTAACTTTGACCTAGTCACCCTTTTCAACATTGTATTTGAATGGGCAGGCTTCGGCACCTATTGAGGTGCATTGAGGAACCTGGCAAGGGTGCCTTCTATCTCCTAATCTTTTCTTAGTAGCACTGGAACCACCTGTGACTATACTGCGCCAAAAATATAGGAGATACTCCCTACTATTTGGGGATAGACATCTCTTAATTTCGTTTTACTTGGGTGATGTTACATTGTAGGTACATGATCCGCAGAGCTGGCTCCACCCCATTGTTAGAAATGGGGTCGTTGGTTGACAGTCAGGTTACCCCTTCTTCAAACAAGGACCCTCACTCTAGTCAGGGTAAAATAGAATCACCCTCAGCTAACCCCTGCATACCCCCTTGGTAGCTTGGCAGAGCAGTAGGCTTAACATCAGAGTGCTAGGTGTAAAGTATATGTACCAACACACACAGTAACTTAATGAAAACACTTCAAAATGACACAACACAGGTTTAGGAAAATGTGAAATATTTATCAAAACAAAACAAGACCAAAGCGACAAAAATCCACAATACACAAGTCAAGTTATCAATTAAAAAGCAAAAAGAGTCTTTCTGTAGTTTAAAACACACACTCACACTGTTAGCGCAAAAATGTACCTTGGGTGCATCAAAAATAACCCCACACGGGCGAGTGTGCGTCAAAAAGGGCTTGTGATGCGTTGATTCCACTCATGAGCGGGACCTTGCGTCATTTCTCCTTTCGTCAGGTCGGGCGCGTCGTGTCTGCTCTCCGCAAGAGAGCGATGCGTCGATCCAGTCAGCACTCTCGGGTCTGGGCAGGCCTTGCATTGTTTTTACACACCCAGCGGTGTTTACGTCGGAAATCCAGCCGCACGATGATCTAAAAATCACGCAGCGTGGGTTGCGATCTCATAGCCTCTGTCAGCGATGCTGCGCGTCGTTTCTCCAGCTCCGTGCATCAATTCTTTGGTCGCGTTTCCGGCGAGCGTCGATTTCCAGCCGCGGAGCCGGCGGCGCACTGTTTTTTCAGCCGCAGATCGGAGTTGCGTCGATCTTTTCCCCGCATGGCGGGCTGTGCATGGATTTCCTCCTTTTAGGCTGCCAGCTTCTCCTTTCAGGGTCCCAGCAATTGGATGGGCACCACAGGGCAGAGTAAGAGTCTCTCCAGGGACTCCAGGTGCTGGCAGAGAGAAGTCTTTGCTGTCCCTGAGACTTCAAACAACAGGAGGCAAGCTCTCAATCAATCCCTTGGAGAGTTCTTCTCAAGATGGAAGGCACACAAAGTCCAGTCTTTGCCCCCTTGCACAGGCAGAAGCAGCTGCAGGATAGCTCCACAAAGCACAGTCACAGGCAGGGCAGCTCATCTTCTTCCTCAGCTCTTCAGGCTGTAGGCCTACTTCAAAGCAAAGTCTCTCTTGAATGTGAAATCCTGCCTTGCCCAGGCCAGGCCCGAGACACTCACCAGGGGGATGGAGACTGCATTGTGTGAGGACAGGCACAGCCCTTTCAGGTGTAAGTGACCACTCCTCCCCTCCCTCCTGGCACAGATGGCTCATTAGGAAATGCAGACTACACCCCAGCTCCCTTTGTGTCACTGTCTAGTGTGAGGTGCAACAAGCCCAACTGTCAAACTGACCCAGATAGGGAATCCACAAACAAGTAGAGTCACAGAAATAGTATAGGCAAGAAAATGCTCACTTTCTAAAAGTGGCATTTTCAAACACACAATCTCAAAACCAGAGACCCCAAACTCCACATGTCCATCCGCTCCCAAAGGGAATCTACACTTTAGTCATATTCAAAGGTAGCCCCCATATTAACCTATGAGAGGGACAGGCCTTGCAACAGTGAAAAATGAATTTAGGAATATTTTACTGTTAGGACATATAAAACACATTACTATATGTCCTACCTTAACCATACACTGCACCCTGTCCTTGGGGCTACCTAGGCCCTACCTTAGGGGTGTCTTACATGTAAGAAAAGGGAATGTTTAGACCAGGCAAGTGGGTACATTTGCTAAGTCGAATTTACAGTTAAAACTGCACACACAGACACTGCAGTAGCAGGTCTGAGACATGATTGCAGAGCTACTTACGTGTGTGGCACAACCAGTTCTGCAGGCCTACTAGTAGCATTTGATTTACAGGCCCTGGCACCTCTAGTGCACTGTATTAGGGACTTACTAATAAATCAAATATGCCAATCATGGATAAGCCAATTACATACACATTTTTTAAAGGAGCATTTGCACTTTAGCACTGGTTAGCAGTGGTAAGGTGCCCAGAGTAACAAAAACAGCAAAATCAGAGTCCAGCACACATCAACAACCTGGGAAACAGAGGCAAAAAGTTAAGGGAGACCACGCCAAGGATGAAAAGTCTAACACCCATCATCAGGGAATTCATTCACTTTAGGGAGTGGTCCATATTCTCCATTAACTGGGCAGAATCGTATGCCTTTCTCCTCATATTCTACACAAACCAATTTGAACTGTAATACCCATTAACATGGGCAGACTTCTCCATCAAGTCTGTGGGAGTCTGGATAAGTCTAGATAAGGAGAAAGTAATGACCTTAAACTATGGCAAGGCTATCTCTAGACTGGAGGACAGAAACGCTTCACAGCTTCGGTTGACTCTGTCAATGGAAGGGCGCATTGGCTTGATACAAATGGTGGCTCTTCCATGGTTTCTTTATTATTTTGTGAACATACCTATTCCCCTGACTAAACATTTTTTCCAAACCCTCACCACCCTGCTACTGCGCCTAATCTGGGCAGGAAAACAACCACAAATGGCCTGGTCTACATTGACATTGCCATGTCATCTGGGAGGGTTCACCCAGCCAGATACGAAGCTTTACTATCTTAGCGCTCAAGTGCACTTTGTCTAATATTGAGTCCACCCCCCTAAATACTTGTCATCTCTGGCTGTCAAATCTAATGTAGCTCATCAAGATCCACTAAATGCAGTACTCTGGGACAAGGCTTTTCACAGAGTGAACAAAATTAACACGATACAGTTCATAGTGTGGGCGTAAGATAAGATACTGCAGAAGTTATCCCTGCCGCTTTGTATACCCTTGCAACTCCACTGCGGGCTCACTCTTTGTTCACTGTAACATCAGAGCCCAAGGTGTGTGCCCAACTTCGCAACTTAATGTTAGTCAAATGGGGTGGCCTTTTCACAAATTTAAGATGTATTGAAATGGACGCGCTCGCAAAACAGCACACACCTATGCCACTGGACTACTACCTAACTTATAGGCGTAAATGACAAGCAAGAAATTGACTCCGATGTTTCCTCGGAAACCTGACAGATCTGGCCTACTTGACATTTTAGTTACTGCTACCAGTCCTAAAAAATGGATTTCCCTTATCTATAATGCAGTACAGAAATAGCTCGCTAGAGCTGTGTGGCAGGTGGGTGTGGCATGGGAAAAAGATCTAAATCAGAAGATTAGGCATGAGGTGTGGACCTGCTGCTGTGCGCAAACGAGAGAATTACTCCCCAGCAGTAGACTACCTCTCATCCACCCGTTTTCTCTAATGTCTCTATTATACCACATGGAAGTTGGGGAAATGGGGTTTGAGAGACAGCTCTAACTTTGCGCAATGTGGCTGGGGGTAGGCAGACTCATTCAACTGGCTTAGCGATGTGGACAGATCCAACACTTCTGGTCACAGATTACGTGCTTACTGCTGGAAATGGTTGACCCAGGGGTACAAATAATCCCACTTGTTGCACTGTTGGGGTGGGAACCAAAAATGTCCCACACTTATAGTACATTTGTTGCTCTTGCTCTGTTGTTGGCTAATAAATGATTGGCAAAACACTGGGGCTATGGCAAAGCACCAATAAGAGAAGAATGGCTGCGGAAACAGGTTTTTTAGGCAGCCAATGGAATTGTACAGTGATATATTGACTGAATTATCTCAGCCGCTGCATATCTGGGCATCATTTCAGAAGGTTCTGCTCACATCTGGTGCTGTGCAGCCAGACTAATCCTTGTAGGATGCTACGTGGGGGCTACTTCTGGCTTGCTTCACTCTGATGGGGAGGGCTACCGGTGAGACACTGCTATTACTTGGATGACATCACTGTATTGCTGGGTTATAACCATTGCGTTTTTTTTGTCTCCCCTGGAGCTACTGCACCAGATGAATAATGTTGTACTGTGCCGTACTGTTGTTTGCATAAAAAGCAATAAAGAATTTTTAAAAAGTTATTGCCCCTCAGTAAAGTTTTACCATTGGAAGACTGTGTGTGGTCTGTGCGATGTCAATCGCGGTTTTCCAATAAATTCAAAGTCTCAATCCTGTTACAATGTAGGATTGTATGATGAATATAGGGACCCCACGTTATGTAGTGGATAAGTGAGAGGGGCTAGCAAAGTCCATACAAGGTTTATAAAAAAGAATCCTATTGGCAACACAATAATAACAAAGCCAGTCCACTTTTTTATAAAAGATTGGGCCAATATTCGAGCTGTAACATCAGATTCGCTGAAATTTACCAACACACAGTCACCATCAAACATTTTTGATTGGACTCAATCCAACCCACTCTCCTAATTTGAGGTCCCTGGACTCCCCTACATGATCGTCAGTTCCCAAAATGCTAAGGGGAGCGGAAGTGACATCACACACAATTTGACCTTTTACTTTTATACACACATGCTAACACAGAAACTTTTACACATACACACATGTTCTCACATAAACAGACTCTAACCCTTAAGCATGCACACACCATACATTTAAAAGTATGTTCACTTACCTCATATTCAGTGAGGGTCATATTCCAGTTCATTAAACTCCATTCTGTATTACACTAATATTGGATTATATATTACTCACTATTAGTGTAATAAAATACTGACACAAAACAAGGAAAATGGAGCTCCATCCGACGTCTGCAAGGAAGAGCTGCCTCTGAGCTCCTGGTACTGTTTGCCACCTCTGAGGCTAGAGGTCACAAGGGGCAAATCAGGGGTCGCAGATACAACCTCTAAATGACGCCTATGCTTCCCTATCAACATGACTACTCATCCAATGCATAACTTCGTGTTATAACTGGCTTTAATTCTCCTACGACCCATCCTGTAAGAGGGGGAACAATGCTCAAGACCACTACGTAAAGGGTTACGTAGGGCAGGAGATCAATGGTTACATTTGTGAAAGCAGTGATTGGGACACAGCGTACAAATGTCAGGTTTTGTGACTCGTAAATTGCGAGTCCTAGCGACTCTCAATTTGTGAGTCGCAAAACCTGATGTACAAAAGTGTCTGAGACACTGTTAGCCAAATACCAAATGGGTCGCAAGGGACCTGCCTCATTAATATTCATGAGGCAGGTCACAATTTGCAACCCATTTGTGAATGGCTGGCACTCACAGGGTTGGTGGCCTGCTGGGGTCAGAACACGTCCCTTCCTAATATAGAATAGCAGAACCCAAATTGTGACTCAGTACCAAGTTACTGAATCGCAAGTTGGGCTTTATACATTCCAATAAGCATTTTTTTAGTCGCAATCGGGCCGATTCTGCAAGTAGGCCCGTTTGCGACCTGAAAAATGCTTTGTACATGTGGCCCACAATCACTACGGGTCACTCGAGGAAGTCCACTTTGTTTATATGTGCTGAATCAAATGGTCATCCACATGCATTCCCAGGTCACAAGAGCTCGTTGTGACTGCATTAATTGCACTGGCCACGTTGCAAAGACATGACTTACTGTGTCCTGTCTACATGGTCGAGATGACACACCACTGTCTCCATTTGGGGTGTCAGCCATGCGAGGAGACACCACTACAAGAGAGTGCTTCTCAAACTGGGAGGCTACATCTCCCAGAGCGTTCGCAATAGTTTCTATTCTTTTTTCCCCAACTGACATTTTTTTTATCTCCTCTTGGTTATTCTAAGAGAGTGAAATTGTGGTTTATCATACATAGGGGTTGGGGGAGCTGTCGCTTTCTGTTTTTTTACTTGGTGGCTGGAGGCTACGTTACCAATGAATTTTCCCAAATGTCAGAATTAGCATGGAGCGCAGCATGGTGCACTTCAGCCAGAACAGTCACGCGCATAGTCTACGTATCGCCGAGAGGGGCCTGGGTTACGCCTCAACATGTATCTCCCTTCTCTCGACCGGTCCGATACCTGAATCCTTTCCACACTCTGGTTGGGTGTCGTCACTCCTGCGAGCTGGTTCTGCTTTTGTTCTGCCCTCGGGCGAGCTGTGAGGTGTTCTGAGGTATTTTCCGGTTCTCCGCTTGTGGGTTCCAGACATGCGGGTTCTACATCTCAGGCTGCTCTTTCGTCTGTGCTGCTCCTGTCGTTTCTGTTGAGTGCCGTTCGGGGCACCCGTTTGAAGAGTGCTGCGTTACAGGTTACTGTCTCTGATTCTCGCTGGGCTGGTACCATGGTGCCCTTCACGGTAGTAACAGCCCACGGCCGTGTCTCGAAAGGTAGGCGGAATTTCCCTCCTGGGTGGCAGTCTTTTACCAGGACAGCATCACCTATTTGCACGGTTACTTCTCGGGCTCTCCGCTTCTTGGACGCGTGTGCATTAGTTTTGCCTCTCCTTACTGCTGACTTGTCCGGCGGTGGTTTTTGATTTGCCCACAATGGGTGATGCAGGATAGCATCTGTCACTGTCCTCCCGAAACAGAGTTGACTGGGGGTGGCTCCAGTGGTGGCATGAGGCGTGACCATGTATTCCCTTTGGAAAGCGTATATTGCTCTTTCGGGGTTCTCTGCTTCTGCCACGGCGATGCGGATAACCTTGTTCAGGGTTTTCACAAACCTTTCCACCTCCCCATTTGCCTGTGGCCACCGGGGTGTGATGCGCCAGTGTTTGGTGTTTGTTGATGTTAGGAAGTCCGTCCACTCATGGCTATTGAAAGGAGGGCCATTGTCCGTGCGCACCTCTCCGAAAAACCCGTGAGTGGCCATCAGCTTTTCAAACTTGGGGATTACTGTGTGTGCGGATGTTGAGTGCACCACCTCGACTTCTGGATAGCGTGAGTAGTCGTCCACTACTATGATCATGTGTGAGCCATCAGGGAGGCTCCCAAAATCTGCACTTACACTTTGCCACGGTGCTGAGGGTCCTTGTTCCGTGATAACCGGTGCCGGGGGGTCTGGGTTGCCACTGGCTTGGCAGACGAGACATCTTTTGACTGTGTCTTCCACAAGTTTGTCCAAACCTGGGAACCACACCTTGTTCCTGAGGCGAGCCTTTGTTTTGACAATGCCTTGATGCGCTCCGTGTGCGAGGGATACAGTTCTGGCCCTCAGGCTGGATGGAATCAGCAGGCGGAACCCCCTCAACAGGCAGCCTTCTTCGCTCACCGAGAGCTCATGGCGGATGTTGGTTAGCGCGTGTAAGCAGGCTTGGGCCTCTTGTGTGCGGAAAGAGTCTGGGTGTTGGAGGGGCCTCCAGTCCTCCGTCCGGGTGGCTGTTATGGCAATTTGCAGACATTCGTCCAGAGAGGTTGCTGTTACTACTTCACTGAGCGGTATGGGCTGGGGTCATGCGCGCTCAAGCACCAGCTTCACATATTCTTCTGTCTCCTGTGCTTCTTCCACTTCTTGGGGTGTGGTTTGGTGGGCGTTTCGAGACAGGAAGTCTGCCGGGTTCTTCGTGCCCGGTTGGTATTCAAGTGCGAAGTCATACTCTTGGAGCTGCAGGATCCATTTCTCGATCCTTGGCGGTGGTTTTGAGGATGATCCATTGAAAAGGGGTAACAGGGGTTTGTGGTTGGTCACCACCGAGAATGGCTTGCTGTACAGATAGAGGTGGAAATGGCGGCACCCCCAATGGATGGCGATGGCTTCTCGTTCGATCTGTGAGTACCGCTGCTCCATTGGCGTGAGCGTGCAGCTGGCAAAAGCGATGGGGGCCCACTCTCCACCGTCTTGTCTCTGTGCTAACACCACTCCTAGGCCTGTGGGGCTAGCTTCGACTACTAGCTGTGAGTGGCGTTGGGGGTCAAAGAATGCCAGCGTGGTGTCAGCAGAAAGTGCTCTTTTGGTTGCTTGGAAGGCATCTTCTTGCTCCTTACCCCACTCCCATTGGTGGTTCGCTTGGGTGAGCGGTCGTAGGGGCCCTGTGATGTCTGCGAGGTTTTTCATGAACCGGCTGCAGTGCATTACCATGCCCAAAAAGCTCCGGACTCCTGACACCCATGTGGGTGCTGGAGCTTCCTGGATGTCTTTGACTTTTAGGGGGTCCGGTCCGACTCCATTTTTTGAGAACCAATACCCGAAGAAACAGATTTCTTGCTTCAAGAATTCGCATTTCTCCTGGTGAAGCGTCAGTCCTTTTTGTTGTAGTCTGCCGAACACGGCTCGTAGCCTCTTCAGGTGTGTTTCGATGGTGGGAGCATGGACCAGGATGTCATCGCTCACGTTGAGGACTCCCGGGAGTCCTTGCAGGACTTCTTTGATAACGTGTTGGAAGACTTCTGCCACGCTAGAGATGCCAAAATTGAGCCTCTTGTATCTCCACAGGCCATTGTGGGTGGAGAAGGTGGTTATGGGTCATGATTCAGGGTGCAGCATGATCTGGTGGTATCCTGATCTGAGGTCCATCTTTGAGAACTAATATGACCCAGTTAGCTCACTGAGGATATCATCCACTGTCGGGGTCAGGTGTCTCTCCCTTTTGATTGCCAGGTTCGGCATGCGCATGTCAACGCAGATCCTGACGGCGTCAGGTTTTTTGGGTTTCCTAGCGACTACGATGGGGGACACCCATGGTGTTGGGCCTGAGACTTTCTCAATGATTCCTGCCTGTTCCAGGAGTTTGAGTTCGCGTTCCACTTTGGGGCGCAGATGGAATGCTACCCGGCGATGTCTGAGCGCTGTGGGGTGACGGACTCATCAATGTGGAGGCGTAGCGGGGGCCCTTTTAGGCAGCCAATTCCCTCAAATAGTGTCTTGAATTCCTGCGTTAAGTCATTTAGGGCCAGATGTAGCAAAATCCGATTTTGCGACTTGCAAATTGCGAGTCTGAGTGACTCGCAATTTGCAAGTCGCAAAATCGGATGCAGAATGGTGTCTCAGACACCTTCTGCGACTCGCTATGGGGTCGCAAAGACCCACCGTATCAATATTCATGAGGTGGGTCGCATTTTGCGACCCCATAGCGAGTCCCTGCACTCACAGGGATGGTGGCCTTCTGTAGTCAGCAGACCTCCATGTCTGTGACTGCTTTTTAAAAAAAGCAGGTTTTTTTTTCATTTTGCAGCCCGTTTTCCATAAAGGAAAACGAGTTGCAAAATGTAAAAAATACCGAAACCATTTGTTTTCTTTTTTTCAGAGTAGGCAGTGGTCCATAGAACCACTGCCTGCCCTGAAAAAATATTTTTGTCGACATTCACAAAGGGGAAGGGATCCCATGGGGACCCCTTCCCTTTTGCGAATAAGTTACCACCAGTGTGACACTGGTGGTAACTGCAAGTTGCTTTGCAACCGCATTCGCGGTCACAAAGCAATTCTGAATTGCGATGCGAGTCACAAATAGGAAGGGAACACCTCTTCCTATTTGCGAGTCGCATTCACAAATTGCAAGTCGGTACCGACTCGCAATTTGTAAATGTGCATCGTTGAAGGCCGTTTGCATGGCACAAACTGCGATTTTCGCAGTTTGCGACATGCAAACGGCTTGCTACATCTGGCCCTTAGTGTGTTCACATGCATGCTGAATGAAAAGTGTACCAGGTCGAGGTCTTGTGCCGTTTGGCAGCTGAGTAGGAATCCTGCGCCGTCTTTCGAGATGTAGACTTTTGTGGCTGTTCCGGTGGTATCATGGGAGGTTTCTGTCGTGAACGCCCCTGCTATCTCTAGGGGTCGGCTGTTCCCAAATGCAAAGACCTGTATGTTTGTGGGTCGGAGTGTCAGCAGTGGTTTGGGTAGTTTATTGTACATGTCCATGGCCATCAAGTTTATGGACGCACCTGTGTCCACCAGTGCGGGAACTGGGGATCCTTGAACCTTAACCTGGCATGTGGGTAGGCGTCGTCCCCCAACGGCGTGTATTACATGGACTGTGTGTTGGTCATTATCCATGTCACTGTCTGAGTCTGGGTCCAGCGTGGCTTTGACCATTTTGACGGTCTTCCTTGTGGCGTTGGTCGGTGGTCTTGGTGTGGATCTGCATACTTTTGCAAAGTGGCTGTGTTTCCCACATGCGCTGCAAATTTTGCCCCACGCAGGGCAGGTGGTCCGGTGTGGTGCCGGGCCGCCGCACCACTTGCACGAACTGCTTCTTTGCTTTCCCTTGTAGTTGTCTCCTTTTTGTCGCGGTGCGTTTGTCATTATTGCATTGGCTGCTTCTGCTTTTACTTGGGTAGTTGGTGCTTGTTCCATGTGGGCCGCTCGCGCTCGTAATAGTTCTTGAGATCGTCCAAGCGTGAGAATGTCTTTTATTGGCATGTTTGGTTGCTGTAATATGAGCTCTCAGAGTTTTGATGATGAGCACCCTTAGATGAATTGTGCCCTGATTTCATCCTCCTCATCTGGCAGTGTGCATGTGCTGGCTAATTCTTTTAGCCTGGCATAAAAGACATCGACAGATTCATCGGTTATTTGGCGGGCTCGGCGTAGTAGGAACCTTTCGTAGTCTGGGTTTGCATAGGGCTCAAAATGTGCGGTAATTGCCCCTTTCAGGGTTTCGTATGTCCGTGGCAGCGCTTCTGTTATGGACTTAAACACTTTGTGGATGTCTGCGCCACCAATGTGTAGAAGTAGGGGCCTGCGCCTCTCTGGTTTGACATCTAGTGCTTCAAAATATGTTTTGAGGCGTTCTACCCAAACTTTCCACCTCACGGCTTGGGTGGGGGGTGCACCTGTGATGGTGAAAGGTTCCAGTGGTGGTATGCCGGCCATTGTAAAGGGCGATTGGTTGTGGTGAGGTGGCGAGTGTGTTGGAGGGTACAGTGCACGTTTAATTTAACATGCTCATGCTAGTTTCTTTATATATATATATATATATTTTCTTTTTTCTTTTTGTGCTTTCCTTTCCTTGCTTGCACTGATTAATGAAAAGGGGAAAGGGAAAAAAAAAAAGCTGCAACTTATGGCTTGCACTTAATGCCAGTTCCTTACATACAGTCTGTGCGATTGTTTGTGGCCAAAAGCAGAAAAATGCTTACTGTGATTGTTCTTTTTTTTTTTCTTTGCCGGTGTCAGGTGTTGGGGCTTGCATAACGCCGCGTGCACGTTTGGGCGAGGTGCGCTCCTTTTTTTTTTGTTGTGATGGCTCAGGGTGTGTCCGGGGCCTGCTGTGGAGTTTGCTGGAGCCGCAATCGTCAATTGGCAACAGCTGAGGGCCTGCGTGGGCGGTTCCTCGCACGTGCGCACAGCCCTCCTCAGGCGACGCAGCTCTTCACAGTGGGGCTGCTGTGTGCCGCTTTTGGCGGTGTCGCCACTTCATTGTGGTGGCAGCTAGGCGCGTACAGCCCTTCCAGGGTGGCACAGCTCTTTGACTTGGGCGGCAGCTGGGCAGACCCTGGCAGCGTCGGAGGTTGAACCGGTCGGGCTCCTTGAGGGTGGCTGGCGTGGGCGGCAGTTGATTCAGTCCGTGACGGCTCAGAAGGTAAGCCGGTCGGGCTCTTCTGTGCGCAGCGGCGGCTGGGCTCAGTATTGTCGCTCGTTGTGCGGTGGGTGGTGCCACTACCAACTGTGGTAGGCCCACTCTCGTCGCCAATTGTAATGCTGCGCAGCCGGCGTACAGCAGCAATAAAGACCCTGAGACGGTATAACGGTTAACTCTCTGTTTATTTCACTCACTCCAGTCCAACTCCCCGATCCCGCCTTTTTACTTCCCTATATGCTATTTCCTTCCTCATCTTGGTGCGGTAGAGGGGGTTTCCTTCCTTCACCCACCCCTTCCGCTCCTACCACAATGGTGCTGGCCGGTTCCGGCCACAACATTACAGGGTGCATCTCGTGCCCGGTTGGACCAGAAGATGCTATTAAAATGCAGTGGCCCCTAACCTCCATCCCTAACAATCCCAAGAGGCTTCTGGGCTTGGGAACGCAACCCAAAGTCCACAGAAGGCGATCAGTGCGTTCGGTGCTGCAGGACCAGAAAGCACTGTGTAAGTGAATGGCTCCTCCCACCAAACCAACAAAGCCAAGAGACGTCTAGGCTTTGACGTCCCAGCCCAGACTCCACAGCAGACGATAAGCGCCTACCGAGATGCGGGATCAGAAGGTGCTGTTTAAGCACAGTCACCCCTCCTCCTACACCAACAAGGCCAAGAGACGCCTGGGCTTTAGAATACCATCCCAAACGCCACAGCAGGTGATCAGTGTGTCCAGAACCAGAAGGTGATATTTAAGCGCAGTGGCCCTACTTCTTTTACCAACAAAGCCAAGAGAGTCTTCTGGGCTCTAGAGTACAAGACCAAACTCCCCAACAGGCCATCCGCGTGTCCCGCACTGCTTGGCCAGAAGGTGCTATTTAAGTGCAGTGACCCCCTCCTTCTCTCCTCCAAACATGGCTGTGGTGGCCTGACTGGCAGGGTCACAGATATGCTGGGACCACGTGTGATATAATGCAAAATTGTTGTACAATAGTAGAATTTTTTTTTATCACCAATACCCCAGTGAAACTCTAAATCAATCACTGGAAGAACAATTAGTTTCTACATACTAAACATATAAGACAAAACATAGTTATACCAATACCAGTTGTTTTGATGTGACCATGATGCAACCATCTCTCATGTGGATTAGTATTTAAAGCATACTTTATAACCACATTTTTTTAGAGTAAAAGGACGATTGGAGTACAATCTTGGTGAATTGAAACAGTTGAATAATTGTTTGTATTGGTTTATGTATAACCATGTTTTGTCTTATATGTTTAGTATGATATGTAATTTATTTTTGTGTAGAGATATTGTGACATGTCTAATATGTTTGATTTAAGCTATTTTATCATTCAACTAAATATAATTAAATGATGAGTAGAAATTAATTTTTCTTCCAGTGATTGATTTAGAGTTTCATTGGTGTATTGGGGATTAAATGTTTTCCTACTATTGTACCACAGTTTTGCATTATGTCCTAGTCTACCCAGGTATAATAGGGTCATTAGGGTAAAACCCCCTCTTTAATATGGGCCCACTTGTGATGGCGCAAGGCATAAATGTATGGACACGCACTCCATAGCATGTAGTTCGGGTGGAAGACCCCATACAGGTGACCTCCCCATTTATTTATAGCCTCTGGCCATGCCTGACCCAGGAATGTACTTGGTGTACATATCCAAGGCATGCAAATGACAAAGGCCTCTGCCCCTAACAGCTGCGTGGCTCATTACAAGTCCTTCCCCACACTGCGTGAATGTTCAGTCCATTGTGCGACATACAAAATCCCTTAGTCTCTGAATTGGCTTTGGAGTAGGCCTGAGACTATACCGCTAGTACCTACATCAGTCCCCTCATCCTGGGTGGCAGGAGTACTGTCCGACTGAGGTACAGGGGTGCCCTGCCCAGCAAGAGTGTCATGGGGTGTCAGGTCTCTCAATTCATATTCGTTCTCTTGACTCATGTTCATCCTGTGGTTGTTCCCAGTTTGTGTCACCCAGGTTCGAGATACCTCCCGGGAGTTTATCGAATGTTGCCATCCGGAACCATGAGATGTTCCGGGCCACATTCTTGATTCCCTTCTGTGCCATGACCGTGGTGCCAGCCACACTCAAAACCATCCATAACCCAGGTTCACAGGCAT
This sequence comes from Pleurodeles waltl, assembly GCF_031143425.1. Lineage (NCBI taxonomy): Eukaryota > Metazoa > Chordata > Amphibia > Caudata > Salamandridae > Pleurodeles > Pleurodeles waltl. The sequence goes on from NC_090437.1 coordinate 984,114,366, forward strand.
TCTGAATTTTCAGCCATGCCTCCTATCTCTGATGATCACCCTATCACCGGGATGTAGGTGCATGTCTTATCTTGCTTGCTTGATCATTTGTCTGTTGTCTTCTTCCTTTGGTCTCTCCCGGGCAATATGGAGGTGGCTGCCACCCTGGATAGGTTGGAAGGATGTCACATTTTGTCCCCTTCAACATTAATGACCAAGGGGCATGTTTCATGGTGCAGTGGGTGTTCCGCGATTTTCCTTCAGAAATCATTGAAGACTGAGCTCTGGGTCAACTACCTCAAATGTGGCTATCTGGGGGATTTGTTCATCGTGCGCATGAACCACTCAACTTCCCCATTCGCCAGGTATCACTACAGGGTGATTCGCCAGTGTTGTATTCCAAACCTCCTCATCAGGTTGTGAAATTCTGCTCCTTGGAAGGGCGGCCCATTGTCTGTTTTATTCTCTTCAGGGAGTCCAAACATTGCGAACACCTTCTCCAAGATGGGTGCAACATTGATAAAGGCAGTGGAGTCAATAACTTCAACAATTGGATACTTGGAGCATCCATCTATCAGGACCAAAGTGATTCTTCCATCTGGGAAGCTTCCAAAATCAAGATTGACTTTGGACCAGGGTGTGGTGCACTGTTCCTACGTCATCACTAGGGCTAGCACTTCAAGTGTACTTGTTAGTTGGCAGGCAGGGCACTGCCTCACAATGTCATCACATGCAGTTTCAAGGCAGGGAAACTACACCTTCTCTCGCATTCGTGACTTCATCTTCTCAGTGCCTTCATGTCCCCCATGGACTAGCTCCGTCACTTATTGTTGTAGGCTGTTGGGGATCACCAACCAGTGCCCTTGCAGTATGATACCATCCAGGGTTGTGCTAAGTTAGTTGTGAACCCTCCAGAAATTTGTGAGTTTTTCCTTGTCTGGGCTGGTTCAATCATTGGCATCTTTGATACACTCTTGCCAGGAGACCCCAGTAAGAGCATTTCTCACCCTCATCAGTACAGCATTCCCAGCAGTCACAGCCAAAATGTATTTCAGGTCAAGGGCTGTAGGACAGGCACTGTGGACCAATGCTTGCACATATTCATCAGCTGCCTTGTCAGTGGTTACATTCTCCTCAGCAGGTTGTTGCAGGTGCTGGGATAAGAAGTCTGCTGGGTTCTTCTCACCCAGGCTGTAGGTTACTTCCATTGAGTAGTGTTGAAGTTTGATGACCCAGCGTTCTATCCCTGGGGAGGATGTGGTGCACTACCCTTGAATAAGGGAACGAGTGGCTGGTGGTCGATGACCACTATGAAGGGCCTTCAACAGAAGTAGAGATGAAAATGTCCACAGGCCCATTTTATGGTGAGGGCTTCTCCCTCAATCTGCTCATAGCACTTCTTAGTCCATGTGAGTGCCTTGCTTGCAAAAGCCAGTGCCACCCACCTGTTAGGCTCCACTTCTTGTGTTAAAACAGCTCATAGACCTACGGGGCTGGTGTCCACTATGAGCGCCGTCTACTGTTTTTTGGTCAAAATACACCATTATTGTCTTGCACAGCAGTGCTTCTTTCAGTGCTTGAAAAGCCTCTTTTTCTTTACGTCCCCATGATCAGGGAGCATCAGCTTTGGTTAGTGCTCAGAGCGGTTCAGCCACCATGGCTAAGTTTGGTATGAATCTTCCACAGTAGGTGGCCATGCCTAGGAAGCTCTGCACTCCGGACAGTTCTTGGTGCGGGGGCCTTCTTTATTGCCTGGGATGTCCGCGGATCAACCTGTTCACCTTTGGAGCAAGGTGGCAGTATTATGTGATATGACTGGGGAGTCTTACCATGTAATACCAGCATGCTACCCAGAAGTGGACCTCGGGTTCACACTAGAAGTCCTTACCTCAGTCCTGGTAATGTAGCAAGGAGCAGTCAGGCTACTTAGAGGAACATGTTTCAAGCATTTCACAACAACCACATAGACGATAAGTAAATGGCACAACTCACAAGAAATCTGACACCAATTTAGAAAAATAAAGCAGATTTTTGTCTTAATTTAGACACTGAAATGAACTTTTTATCTTACACCCAACCCAAGTAATGAATTTTAAAGTGTTGAAAAAATAGAGTACTTTTAATGGTCAAACGACTCCCATTGAAGTCAATGGGGAAAATCTTAGTGTGCAATCAGTCAATTGTAGGGTGAGCTCTGGTGAACCCACTTGGAGTTAAGGTCTTGCGGATTCATCAGTCAGTTCCTAGCTACCTTGTCTAGGGAGTCCGGGTACAGAGGTGCTCTCGCTGTCCTTGGTGCTGACGGGATCCACAGGTGCTGTCAAAAGGCAGCACTTGGCAAACGTACACTTTGGGGTGGACTCAAACTCTACCTTTGGAAAGTAGAGGCCCTTGCGGTCCCAGGATCTGGATTCACCAGCTGGAACTTCACCATCATGTCCGCCGGCTCCGGGTGCAGAGGTGGCCTTGCAACTGTCAATCACAGGGACTGGTCGCGCCAAAGATGCTTTGCTGCTCCTCTCTACTAAGCCTTCTTCAAGATGCAGATTCTCAGGAGTGGGGTCGTTGCTAACATTGGTCGCTATGCTGGAGAACTGCTCTGGAGTCGGTGATGCCAGAGAAGCTGTCGGTTAGCGGGCTGGTGACAGACAAGCCTTGGCAATGGCAAAAGTAGCCCATAGTTACTGTGTGGGCTGGAGGTTACCTGGAAGGGGGTAGCAGCTCAAAACTTGGTGAGAGCCTCCCTACCACTCCCAGGGTGCAGGTTACTGACTTTCTTTGTGCTCACTCACAAGGGGCCCGATGGGTTGCACTTCTGGAGACGTAGCACAATGTTTCTTCTGCAGGTTGCATGTGACTTTTACCAACAGTCAGGGGGATCTGCTTTAGGTTTCTGGCGTCCACTGGAGTCCCTGTTGCTGAGACCAACGAGTTTTCACCATGGGCACACGTAGGATCACACGGTTTCACTATATAGTCTTCTCAAGGCACTTAAGTGTGCTCTCTTTGCGCTGTGGCGGAGTCCAAAGTCCTGTTGTCAGTGAAGCATCTTCTTTGTGCCTCTTATTGATTCCAAAGTCAGAACTGAGGTTCTGGTGCCAGGGGAGAACCTTAAATCCTGGTTTAGGGGTGCGGTGGACAGTGGCCAATTGGTCCGCCTGCGAAGTGATGACGTTCTGTGGGAGTATGTCACTTTTCTACCCAGAACCCACTATTCCTAGGGTTTTCCGACAGAAAGGAACCCTTCTTCGGCTGTACAGACCCTCTAGCCCACCCTAAAGGTGTACCTAGTCTTTGGGGGTGTACGCCTCCTGAAAAGGTAATTTTTCCACCAGTCTACATGGTCAGGACAGAAAGGGCTTTGTCCTTGAATGAGGGACAAGAGATTACACATCAAGGGGGGTGAAGCATTTGAGGCTCTTCACCTTCCTTACTGTAAACACTAGCCTTCCTGGGAGAAAGGAGGTGTGACCTCCTTCCTACCTAGGTCCTTTGTCTCAATCCCGGGGGAGGTGTTAATATGTCCTGCACAAGGGCATATTCTTGTCTTGGTGGCAAATGGCTCAGGAGAGCCTGTCAAGGCAGGAGAAGCTGGTATCTTGGTGGATATCCTCTAAGGACCCCACCAGGGTACATACTAGTTAATCCTGGGCACAAAAACCATGCTCAGGTTTAAAAAGCAAGGTGTTTGATACCAAACACAGGGGCAATTGGCCAGGCCATCATGGAGCTGGACATCTGGTGACTGCCCGGGTGCCAGCCCATGTTATCCACTGGTCACTTGGGATAGCATTAAGTTTAAAATGCTGCCACAGGGTGCTCGTGCATATATGTCCACACTCATAACATAGTGCACCCTGCCTCCTGGGCCACAGGAGGCCTGCCTTAGAGGTGACTGACCTGTGCTATAGCAGTGAATGGTCTCTGCCTGCAGGTGGTGAGGGCAGAGTCAAACTTGAGCAGGCGAGCTGCTTGTGTAGGCTGACATTGCAGCTCTGCAGGTTTACTTTTACTTGGGTCAGGCAAGGTGGCAAAATCAGTGCTGCAGCCCTGGTGACCCCTTTACCATCCCTGACCTGGATTCCACTGGTACCATTTACTAGGGCCTTGCTGGGATGGTTAAGTCCTTGCCAACTGGAATTGCAATAGTCGCAGTACTATTTAAAGGAAAAAGCACTGGTACTGGGACCTGGTTAGCAGGCCTCTATACATTGACAGGGCAAAGGCCACAGCATCAAGCTACAAAAAGTGGGGGGTGACCAGCCAAAAAGGGGACTTTACAACAACCTTCTTGATTGAAGACATATCCAAGGAATTTGATGGAGCTCTGGAAGAATGAGCATTTCTTCTTATGAAGCGTTAGGCCATGCTTTGCTAGGCGGTTGAGAGTGTCCGCAGATTGTGGTGGCGTTCCTCTGCAGTGTTGGAGTGGATGATTATGCCGTCGCTCACATTCATGATGCCCTGAAGTCCTGATAATTTCTCCCATATGGCATCCCAGAAGACTTCCGCTGCCAAGGAGATGCTGCAGCTTAGGCATTTGGATCACCTCAGTCCTAGGTGCATTGAAAAAGTGCTTATATACCTACTCTCCTCAGAGAGGCATGGCTGATGATATCCTGGATTTAAGTCTAGTTTGGAACACCAACGGGAGCCATTAGGATTGGCAATTATGTTGTCTGTGGTGGGCGGTAGTTGTCTCTCCCTCTTAATAGCTTGGTTAGGGAGTTGCATGTCGATGCATAAATGTATCTTCCCTGGTTGTTTCAGCTTCTCGGAAATCACCATCACGGATACCCATGGAGTTGACCCTGACATCTTCTCAATTACTCCTTGGCTCTCCAGCTTGTCCAGTTCTTGCTCCACCAGTGGACAGAGGTGAAACGGGTTGCAACGGTGTCATAGGGCCTAAGGTTTCACTGACTTTTCAATGTGCAGTTTGATTGGTGGGGCCTTCAGGCACCCTTGGCCAACAAACAGTTTAGGGAACGGGCTCAGTATTTCCTCTATCTGGAATGCTTTCACACTGTTGGCAAACAATACTAGCCCTAGGTCCTTTGCTGAATGGCTGCCGAGAAGGGTGTCAGCTTCCTTGTCAACCTCATGGGACATTGCTTATATCTGTTTGTCTCTGGATTTGACACATACTGCCATGCAACCTTTTAGTGAAAAGGGCGTGAGGCTCCCATTTGTGAAGATCTCACTGTTGGATGGCGTTAGTGTTGAGCATGGTTGAAGGCATCAGTATTGTTGCACACCCATGATGTTGACTGAGGCGCCGGTGTCTATGAGGGCTTTTACCTGGGACCCGGGTACCTCAATCACACAAGTTGGTTGTGGTCTTCAATGGCATTTTAGGTCATTCGTAAATGAGATGAGGAATACTTCTTCTTCTTCAGGAGATGAGTCTTCAGGGGTGTACCTTGATTCACGGTGGCTTGACGCCGGTAACTGTCGTCCTTCCAGTGACAGTTATCTCACTGCTCTCGTGGGGGATTATCTTCCTCTTCCTCCTCTCCCTCGTGTGCCTCCTGTTCAGATGCTCACAAAGTGGTTCAATTTCCCACAGTTGGAGCATACCCTCCATTGGGCCGGGCATTCTTTTAGAGTATGTTCTTCTCACCCACAGTATGAACAGCACACCCCTTGCTTTGTAGCAGTGTACATCTTGGGTCTCCCTTTCGTGGGTTGTGTCTGAACCTCATCTGCCCATTCCACCTTTATCATGGGGTCTTTTCAGGAGTTTGTGTTATCGCCATGTCCATTTCGGTGGCTCTGGCAGTGGATAGGTCGTGTGACTGCGCCATTATCAAGATGTCATGCAGGCTAATGTTGGGACGCCTCAGGATGAGGCCTCTAAGCGTTTTGTTGCTACACCCCTGAATGATCTGCGCTCAAATCTCTTTACGTTGATTGTCTGCCGTGCATGTGCTGGCAAGCTCTCTGAGCCGAGCATAGAATTGATCAATTGACTCCCCATCCCCCTGGCGTGCTTGGTGGAGCTTAAACTGTTTAAAGTCTGGGTTCAGTTGCTGGTCGAAATTAGCATTACGTGCACTTACCGCTGTGCCAGTGTTGGGGAGGTGTCTGAATAGTTTATATATTTTGTCGCCCCCAAACTGCAGTAGAAGTGACCTTATCACAGCTCTGTCGCGTTCATGAGTAGGAATAAAATAGTTCTCCAGCCTTCCTATCCATATCTTCCAATGAGGGGATGCAGTGGCGGAGTCCACCAGTTCACTGAATGGTGCGAGTGCTCCTACCATGGTGTGCTGTTGCGATTGTTGCAGATTGATTGCTGCTGGTGCAGGGTCGTCTGCCAGGGTTGACAAGCGTGATGACCACTAGTGGCAACTAGGTGGTGTGCCTCACATGATTCTGGGATCTTGCCACTGTTGCGCAGCTCAGACGCACGTGGTCTTGTGGGGCCTCCTTTTCACTTCCACTTCTGTACTGCAAATGACTCAAGATTGTGTGAAGCAGCACCCATGATAATACGAGTGTGACCACCGGGATGTGTCAGGCAGCAGCAGCAGGCCTTGAGGATGTACAGTGGTGTCCAGATGCAGTTAGTGCATGGACACAAGCAAAGCAGGGGAATCAGTATAGTCTATGCGTGGTGCGCCATGAGACAAATATGTGTGCAACATGTGTTGAAATGATGCTTGGATCCTGTGCCCAGGACCAAATAAATACTGGTTGCATCCAGAAAACGTGTCTTGCAGGTCCGATGTGAGCAGATTGCACTCGCTGGGGTTGAGTGCTGGCTGGAGGCCTGAGGCCGCTCCGATGGGCTTGGAAGGGCTGGGCTTCTGGGCAGAGCGTGGAGGCGGCACCAGGCCACCGGGAAGGAAGACACCTTCGTCATCAAGACGCCTCCTTAGGGGTAGTAAGCACTATATAAATACTATTACAATTACTATTACATGACAAGGTCAAGAAACTTCTGGCACCTGGAGTCCCGGCATAAACTCTACAGCAGGCGATCAGTGTGTCCCCATATTCAGGACTTGAGACATCAGCTTGGTCCTGCAAAACTTAAACCAGACTAACGGCAACACAGTGTGACTTCAGCAGAATCTGAGGTAAGTCTCTGAGTCGTTATATTGTGGAGCTGTTAAAACAGTCAGAAAGAGAAAATACATATGTTCTGAACTCCATGAAATACTAGTGAATGAGCAATGAACGAACAGAGGAAGAGGACTAGTTATCCCTGCGGTGACCGTTAAGTGCACATGATTTTTATTTAGTTCCATTTTGTGTATAATTAGTAGTTCTATCCCACTGAGTTCAAGTGTATTGCACGCTGCCTCTTTTGCTGTTGCGAAGTGAAAAAGAACAAGCTACCTGAAGGCGCAGCATACATATAAGAAATTAAGGGCCCGATTGACAAATATTGTGCTTTGATTTCCGCTTGGAAAGACTGGAGTAAATCAGGGCTCTTGCATGGATGTCTTTTAGGCGTCACAGCTGCGACCCTTGGCTTGCCACTTGTGACCCATAACACTGGCTTTGCGACCACTGGTCTCAGAAGTGACAAAAGCAGTGGGAAACACTGTACAACTGTGCTGGCTGCAGAGCGGAGTCACACACTTGCACGCATTCACACATAGCAACATAGTAACTATGTGTGCATAGGGCACGGTGTTCGGGGCACCTGTAAGTTTTAAGGGTGCTGGCCTCCACCCAGTTTGCTCTAAACCTGTGTTTGACGTGGACCCCGGTCGAGGTACCTCACAGCCCAGGACTCTCCTTGCTTTTTATGTTTTGTTTGAAGCAAAAAATTATCCAACCACGGATGAAGATTAGAGAGACATACCCAACAGTGGGTGTTTTGGCTTCCAAAGAGGTAAGAGGGGGTTTGGGCCCCGCCCGTGCAGAACGGGAGTGTGTGAGCACCCTGTAATGTCCATTCAGCATGAAATCACAGGAAATGACATCACAGGATGTGCCATCAATTTACTTTTGTTAAAGCGACTTTGTACGAAGCAACTTTCTAGGTGCGGATGACAGTAAAACAAAAAAAACCATAAATATTAACACAAATAAAATAAGTGCATATTTTAAATTTCTATTCAGCCAGTGGAAATACATTATATTAGTCACACTGGATGAAAAAGTGTTGGCTATGTCTCTCCAAAACCTATATCTTTAATCGTATGTTAACAATTTCTTTCCAGATTGCCTTAGGTATGCATGTATGTATTTATACAGCGCACACACACCTAGCCGAAAGGATACAAAGTGATGTAAGGGGTCATAGAAACAGTCAACATGTGATAGGAGGCGTAGATGGTTTGTATCATGATGTCGTTTTTTTAAATGATTGAATATTCAGCTGTTGGACGTGATTTTGGGATGTCCGGATGGGAGTGGGGAAAGCTGGACCATGGCTGCAATGCCCAGAGGATGGAGGCCAGGCCTCTGCTTCTAGTCATTTATTTTTACTGCCATGGCCAGTATTTTTATGCCTGAACCGAGCAAAAGTGCAGAAATCTTAACAGAACGCCTTGGGATGTTACAATATAGAACAAAAAAATCCTTGTCTCATCAACAAAGTAAAATCTCTTAAATTGGAAGTGTGTAAAATATAAAAGCAAATTATGTAGAGCAGAGATCTGCAAATTGGGGGTAGGCCCCCCTGGTGAACATCAATTGATCTCACTGGGCATAAGCTTCTGGCCAGGAAAAGCATTTATTTTGCTCTAAATTAACAAAGAGGAACATCATTCTTATTTAAACCGTGCAGTGTTTTAGTGAAAGAAAATAGTGGCAGTGAGTAATTCTACAATGAGCCAACCATTTATTTAGCCATTTCACAAGTAGGCTGAGAATTGGGGACAATAACACCACTTTGAGTTGGTCCCATCTAACCTGGCCCCAGAGCTATGGCCTAGTGCCCACTGCCCTGGGCTTCACATCCATAGTCTGTTGCTGCAAGAGAAGGAGAGGCCACTTCCCTGGGCCTTGTAGCCATAGCTTCCAGCCATCACTGCGAGGAACAAGAAAGGTGGCCAATTTTCCATTATCATTTCACAGGACAATTTGTGCCTTTGGAGACACCTGCATGTGTGGAGACAAAAGGCCTGATTACAATCTTGGCAGATGGAATACTCCGTCACAAACATGACTGATATTCCGTTTTCCGTATTACGATCGCCATAAGATAAAATGAGGTCGTAACACAGTTGCCGGGATATCCGTCACATTTGTGACAGAGTAATCCTGTGCACCAAGATCGTAGTCAGGCCAAAAGTGCCCATGCAGAGACATCAGAAGATGCTTGTTGGAGAGCAGGGGAACTATGAGTCACATGGAGGATTTTTAGGGTGTCATTCTAAATTCCCCCTCTAAAGCAGGTCATGTTAAAAGATAACTCAGCTGGAGATTTTGCTCATAGAGGGTTATTACTTTTCATACTACACTTGAATTCGAATCTCTTTACTACCTCATGGAGTAAGCCTTGACTGCTCTCTATTGCAAATTTTGAGTGATAAGTTTAGAAATTGAACTCTGGTGTCTAAATGGAATTAAATAGATTTAAGCTTTGAACCACAAGTGCTAAATATTAGTATCTACCACGTATACTGTCCAGTAAGCACCCACTGCCACAAGACCTGGTGCAGTCGATACGTTTTAGCAATGGAAATAGCATTATTCATGTTTAGTCTCAGCTCTACAATGGAAATAAATACTGTGTTCTAAAGCTGAGCAGGGCCCATAACAGAGTGACTATTCCCTGGAAGGGGCAGCCCCTTCGCCTTGCCATCAGAACTTAGTTCCAGTTGTGGTCTAGTGGACTAGTTGGAAATGTGGAACTAGGAAATGTGGCTTTTAATTCTGGCCTCCAATTTAGCCTAATTGTGTGCTCTTGGGCAATCACTTTTATGAATATATTGCTCTGCTGCTCCTTTTTTGGTAGGATTGGGAGTATTTTGATTGAATGTGAAAACTGCTGCTTGACTTAAAGAATGGACTGAATATTACCTTGGAGGACAGAGGTGCCCAAAAGCAGTACAGTAGTAAATATATAGCCCTTGCACCAAGTAACAGTGCACTGCACTCCTGGGTCTACTAATTTAACCAACTGTTAGATCCTGGGCAAATAATACTCTCCCTGTGCCTCATTTACTGATCTGACAAAATGGGAGCTCTTTGAAATAGGCTTACTGTAATAAATAGATGCCATGAGCATGCTCCCTGGACAGTTCTAGAGCATGGGACAGCATCCTGTGATTCTGGGCAAATCACCTATTTTCCTTGTGCCTAAAAAAATAATATGTCCTTGTAAAATGTAACGAGCTTATATAAAGCACCCCAATAACTTTGGGTCGAGTTCACTCTACATAAAACTGAAAAAGAAATGTAAAAAAATGGGTTTCACTAAGGGCCCGATTACAAGTCTGGAAGTCCAAAGACCACCAAACTCAAAGTGGAGGTCGGACATTACAAGATTGGCGGTCTGTGCCGCCAAAAGACTGCCATCTCCGCCCTGATCTCTGATCCCGGTGCGATGACGGTGGTCGTGGTTGTAATCAGCCATGGTGGAGCTGAAGTCAATGCCGCTGTGCTGATTCCAACCATGTTCTCCGCCAGTCTTTTCGTGGCAGTTCAAACCCCATGAAAAGGCTGGGGGCCACAGGGGGCCCTGCACTGCCCAGGACATTGTCCTGGACCCCAATACCGTTGGAATGCGCACTGTCTGCTGTGCTAGTGGGGGCTCCTGTGCAACAGCATTGGACTTTGCTCCATGTGGAGCCGCGTCCAATGCCGCTGCACGTTTTCCACTAGGCTGACCGGCAGAAACCTTGGTTTCCGTCGGTCAGCCCAGTGGAGCTGGCTGTCTCCCCACCATGAGTCTGGCGGTCGGATTTGCCGACCACAAAACTCGTAATCAGTCATTCAAGGCAGTTTCCATATTAATAGCTAAAGGTGCTCCAGAGCCTCCTTGGAGCTGTAACGCCTCTCTATCTGCCACTGACAAGCATCTCTTTCATAGCTCATAAATGGCTGAAACCATGAGTGCTGCCTGCCAGTGCTGGGGGCACCGCAATGCGGGACAGTGGGTATCATCTGGTGTTTTTGTGTGGGCAGTCAGACAGGATTAAAAATTGCAGGCCAAGCCTGCTAAATGGGTATGGGCCTTTTAGCTATAGTGAGGCTGTGAATCCTAGGTTATAAGGGGGGCCTCTCCTGGGCCTCGCAGCTGTGGTATCGTGCTGCGAGGACCGGGAGTACTCTATTCCTCGCAGTGCTACACATGCCTGCAAGGCCCAGAAGAAAGGGAAGAAATGCGCTCCATAGGTAGGACTGGAGGCCCTTGTTGGGGGGTTGGGGATGGGTGGTTGACCGTGGTGCGAGGCTCCATCTTGGTGGGCTGGGCATAGGGCCCTGGGCCCATGCTGACCATGCCTAGCGCTGGCCCTGCGTTGCGAGATGGCACATTGCGGACATCGTGCAGGCAGACCCCACAGTCAGACCGGCACATCCACTCTGGAGTCGATGAGCAGGGGCGCTGGCCTCTGTATCTCCGCCCTGGCGCATTCCTCTCAATGACATTTCACTGCATTAGTTTCAGAGTGTTAGCAACTCTGTTCTTGTGCAGTCTGGAGAGAAATATATTAGCTACATAAACTTATTCACCTCTGAATTCCACTGGTGCCCTGGTGCCCTTTACGCTTGGCACTATACAAAAACGGACATGATTAAATGATGCAGGGGGGTGGATAGGGTCAAAGTAAGCCTTTACTTAAGACTGAGGCTGATGCCACAGTCTCATTCCTCTCTAGGCCGCACAAGAACAGAGTGGCTGGTGTGCATCTCTGGTGAACACTCCTCATTGAAAATTGAAGTATTATCTAGATACAAAAGTGCTTTCTCTACAGCCCGCTTTGGTCCTGATTGGCCCTCTATGTGGCTGTCTTTCTCTTCCTCCAGCCATACCGTGAGCAGAAATAAAGAGAAAGGCACGGGGCACAATGTCTGTGTCTCAAAAGATGGTAGTACTACATAAGGACAGACGTAATTAAATGCAGGAGAGTAAGTGTGACGTACGACATGCAGTTGAATATGAAACATCCAAAGGTAGACAAAGTAGTAGACAAATAGAACAGTACAAAGTTGTGTGCATGAGACATCAGTAATATGAACAAAAGGAGAGATGACAAAAGAGCACATCAACACTGCTTTTTGTGCACGTTTCATTGCTCTGTGCATACTGCTCACCACTATGTACTTCACACTGTTCAGTGTGCATCGTGCACTGCTCACGTCATTACACTCTGCATAGTGCTTATTTTATTATTCGTTACTCAGTGTGCACTAGTCACTGCTCAGTGCATTCTGTGCACTTTCTAGTGAGCAACATGCATGATTCACTATTTATATACACTCTGTGCACTGCTCATTGCACTGAAGTGTGCTCACTCCTTGTATGTCTCACTGCTCAGTGTACCTGGTTGACTTGCACCATGCACTATCAATTGCTCAGTGCATACTATGCATGCAATACATAAGGAGTTAATCAAGCACAATAATATATTTCATATTGAATGTATGTTCCACAAGGTTTAATACCAGTGCACGTGACCGCTATTTTCTAAATGCCTTTTTTTGTGAATCTCCCTGTGAGTTTTGAATACTTTTTCTTGTTGAGTTAAACACTCGGCTTCAGTGCCATCAATTTTAGTTATTATAGTCGTCATGTGGCATCAATTCCCTTGATTCGGGAGCAACGGTCTTATGATGTCACTTCCTGTGATGTCATTGAGGTCAACAGGTGTGTGATGTCACTTGTGCCACCCCTTCCCATTTTGGTGAATCAACGCATATGGGCTGCTGTGGACTTACTTCTGTAAATCAGGAGTAAACCGGAAGTACTACATGTATACGTTACGTCTACTGACGGCAACATCTTTTCGAATCAGGCGCTAAGTATTAAGAACATGACCTGAATACATCTCAAAACAATTAACTGTTCTTTCTTCAGGTTTAAACTATATTCGTGACGCCAAGCAATGAAAATAGTCCTATTATTGCCAAACCAATAATTACGTCGTGCATGTCCCCAAATAACGCAAGGAAGTTTCCAGTGTTTTATGATAATATATTAATATACCACAGAGCCTCATAAAACCCACTCACGATGACGCTTGAAATAACTTGTAGTTCATAAGCACGCAAGTGTTTTATGGTCGCCTCTGAGCACTGGGACGAGAGGGGCACTGGGGGGGGCCTGCACTTGGCACAACCCCATAGCGTATGTCACTGCCCAAATCTCGGGCAGTGAAATGCACGACGGGTGCTGCTGCACCCGGCGCACCACAACATTGCCACCGGCTCAATTACGAGCTGGCGTCAATGTTGTGGTGAGTGTTCCGCTGGGCCAGCGGGCGAAAATGCTGTTTTCGCTCGCTGGCCCTGCAGAACACTCCTAATAAGGCAGACAAAAGACCTCCATTACTGGCGATCTTTTGCCTGCAGTGGCTTCGGTGGTCCTGTGAAAGGACTGTCAAAGTCGTAATGAGGCCCTTAGTGTATTTGAACTGTAGTGCTAAACCACTGCTTCTGAACCTGAATCACGCTACTCTTGATTGCTCTACACGAGAACACCAAGGGAGGGAGGGAGGGATAGGGAGTGTAGTAGAGATAGCGCCTACAAAAGATAGCACCCCTGTAGTGTAGTGTGTAGTATTTAGTACAACTGTGTGATTAAAGTACTTTATTCTTGTAAAGATAAACACTCAGTTGGACATCAACTTTATGGTGTCTTGGTAAATTGCTGAGTGCTGAGTTACCTTCCTGAGAAACCTGTGACTGCTTGTGATTGCTACCCTGAGGGTCAAGTGCTGATGGACTGTACTTTGGCAGGTTTGCATAGCCATGGCAAAATGGATCCCAACACATCAGTGGCAAATGACCTCAACCCCCATGGCGAAGGCCTACTAGCTCCTGCCTGCCCCTGTGGCCGTCTGAACAGGGTCTGACAACAGGGTTTTATTTCTGCAATGGCAGCAGTCCTACATATTTCATAGTCTACATAACAGACACCCAACAATAGCCGCCAGTCACAAAGGTCACAAATGCACCTTCGGAGCAGTATATAGGAGAGTCATGGCCAGCGCCACTTGCCTAGCGAAAGCAGTATAGAGAAAACATTTATGTGGGGCTCTGAGAAAGCATAGAAGGCTGAAAGGGGCAGATATATCGTAACAGCCTATGACACAGCACTGTCTATACAATAACTGCAATTGTAGAAACAAGGCAGAGAAAATGGTGTAGGCATCATTTTCACACTTCATGTCAGGATCTGTGGGACCCACTACCAGGGGAAGCATCCAGAAACTTTAAATACCCCCAACTTGAAGATCATTGTTGGATGAAGACATAGCTATGTCCTTAGGTTGAACACTCAAAAATGAGTATTCCACTCTGTGTGGAAAGGAATGTGGGGAAGGTCTAAGGGTGGCATTTGGCGATGAGTGAGGCTGATGGATGAGGTACAGAAAAGAACTTCTCTAACCTAAATCCCTTGAGGTGTGTCTCATTTGGATGGTGCTAGACACCACGATCTGGCGATGAGGATGGGGTGCATTCATGCTTGTCAACTTCACCTCAACTTCACCAGCTGCCATTTACCTGTATATGCTGTGAAGAAACTGTTGGCTTCTTAGCAGCTTGATTTGAGGTGACTTTTGAACGCTGGAAGAGAGAGATATGGCACTCTTGGTTGGAGAGACTGTTGTGATGACACTGATGAGGTGATGTGGCATTTTTTGCTTTGCATAGCATAGTGAGAAGTCATGGAATGCAAAATTGAATTGCATTTATTATAACCATGGGAACATATACGTTTCCAAGAATGCTTTTGGGCTTAATTTCGGCAGCCTCTGTATTTCAGAGAATCATGAACACAGTATTAAAGGGTGTCTCAGGGGTGAAATGCTATCAAGACGATCTGCTAATTTTTGGTAGTACAAAAGAAGAACATGACTCTCAAGCAAAATGTGTGTTGGGAAAATTGTGGAAAGCTGGATTAACGTTGAGGAAAGACAAATGTAAATTTGAGGTGAGAGAGGTGAATTATTTAGGTCATCATATCTCAGGGAAAGGTGTGTATCCTAAGAAGGATTTGGTTGAACCAATTGAGAAAATCAAGAATTCGTGTAACAAGGAAGAACTACTGTCTTTCCTAGATATGGTTGAGTATTATTGCAAATTCATACATTTTTATGCTGATAAAACCAACTGTGAATTTGTTTGAAATTGACAATTGTCAGAGAAAGTTTCTGTCTGTGAAAAGTCATCTTAAGATGCTCTGTGTTTATAAGCGTTCATACCAGGAGACAATTGTAACAGATGCTAGTGCCAAAGGTATTGGAGTTATCTTGATCCAAAAGAGGGGTGGTATAGAACAATTGATTGTGTGTGCCTCTAGATGTCTTAAGGGATCTGAATTAAACTACACAGTCATTGAAAAAGAAGCACAGGCAATTTGTTGGGCTTTCGGAAAATTCAGGAATATGATTTGGGGTATGAAATTTAAAGTATTGTCAGATCATAAACTTTGAAATAATTTTTTAAAAAAAAGGCTTAGATGCCATTTCTTCACGTATAAGAAGGTGGGTTATTTCATTACAGGAGTATGATTTTGTAGTGGACCACATGCCTGGAGTTAACAACTGACTGGTAGATTGTTTGTCCTGTGATGTTGATGTGATAGGGTGTCAACCAGGGATCGAGTTTTCAAGAGAGAGAAAAGCGGTGAAGCTGTTCAGAAATGCCATTAAGATAGATGATGGCAACATCTGGAACAAAAATCATGTTGTGGTTCTTCTCCCTCAGAATAAAACAGTGGACAATCATAAGAGTGATCGTGGTGTTTCATCTCAGACTTCTAACGTGGGCTCTGTTTTCTTTAAGCAGAATATGCTATTGATGTAAAGTATATTTTATGTATTAATGAGTAATCTAAGTTATGTGGACTACCAAATACACTTAGCCTCCCTGAAAAAGATAGGAGCAGCTATTACACACAGTCTCAATTGTCTCAATACAAAACTAAAAAGTGCCTCTGCAGGACCTATACATAGGGTTGTGTAGGCAACTCTTCGCCCTGCGATATGGTCACCAGGCCTTTCCTGGAACCTGTGCTCCCAGTCTAGAGCAAGCACAGTAGACAGGCTACAAGAAAATATTTCATCTGCCTCGCCACATTCGTAGGACAAGACACCGAATGGAATTTGGACTGTAAATACAAACCTTAACTTGCGAGTCAAATATATTGAAATACTACATTCGGGTTCTGAAAGCGACAGCCAACTCACTCAAAGCCCATCTGAAAGTCGTATTCGAGACCCCAGGCAATCTGTGGCACCAGCAAATACAAAAAGCCATTATCACTTTCCAAATAGAAGCATCAACGTGAAACGTGAAAATCCAATGCTGTCTCCTACATAGCCTGGAAAAGAGTAGTCAATAGGCACCTGAAGCTAATCTTGAATCAACAGGATATATCTTCCCTAAGGTCCCCTGGTATTTTGCTTCCCTTGAACAATTCATTCTTGGTAGGGAAGCCACATCCATATTTATCAGAGGCTATCAATGGTCAGACGTGCAGAGACATCCTTTATATCTGGCTGCTAGCCCTACCAGTGGCTGACTTCAACCAGGCATGGGTCCATCGGGGAAAGAATGGAGCGTGCAAGCTATGCAATTTTAAGCTTGAATCATGGCTGCACCTCCTGTGCTGTTGTCCCATGCTGGATTTCTTTAGGAGGTCTCTGTTGAAACCAATCTACCTGACACAGGCGGTTCATACATGTCTGGAGGCTTCATCGTTATGTTTCAACTAAACTGATGTAACAACTTTATCGCAGTGTGGGAAATTTGTCAACGAACTCAGAGTTCAACGTCGACCAGAAACAACTGAGCACTGGCATATTATCGCCAGCCAAAAGCTGATAATAGAGTAATGCACACAGGATTCCTGAATCATGATAATAGTCCTGCTAGGGGGCCGTTGCCCACCCGTGGCAATGTAAGTGGGAGAGGGGTAATCATTGGCATGACTTTTTATCTGAATAGCTAGCTGGGTAAAACAACAGTCTTGTCACTTCACCATTTTAATGGTCCCCTCAACCCCCACTTGCTCCACCTAAACTTTATTTGTGTGGATTGATTAGTTGTTAATTCTGGATTTTAACCATCCTTTCCCCCTTGTGACCTTGGTGTCCATTGATATCGATTTTGGAGGGGAATTTAGATTTTGCACTCCTGTTCCTTTCTGCGGTAACATTCAAGTGCTACTCCTCAAATGAACCCACTTTCTGCACTATACAACGCACTTTGTCCTTTTAATTGGCGGGGGATATGGGAAAGTCTTTCTAGAACTTACAACCATGCAATGTTCGGTGGCATCATCAAGGTGACAACTTCAAGCGAATCCTCTTTAGACACTATATAAAGTACCTTTTCTTTGCTGCTATAGTCATTTATTCACTTTAGTTTAATGGGCCCTCTTTGTACATAGGAGTGTAGTGAGATGAAAGGTCTACTCTGAGTTAAATAGTCCAACATGTCTGTTAACTAGTGGCATCAGACTTAGCAGCTCGAAACCTTCCTTGCAAAACATATTATTCTCTTGCACAATGCACTTTCCCATTGAGCACTTTGTTTTAACCCCCATCCGTCTGTTTATGCACTTTGAATCCAAAGAGGTTCATTAAAACTACTTTTCACTTTATACTATCTCTTTAATGAAGACCTTGCTTTCGTAGAAACAATTTTAATGTGATAGTTAAACATGGCTTTTAATCTTAATAATTTTAGTATATGGATGGACATTTTAACATTGTATGGATACAAATTGGTATGGTTTTTATTAACTAAACAATAAAATTGACATTGACTACAAAATATATATATTTATGTGTATCGGGTTGTGTAAAGGGGAGAAGTGTTGGATGATGACATAGTGATGTTCTTAGGTAGAACACTCCACAATGAGTATTCCACGTTGTGTGGAAAGGGATGTTGGGAAGTGCTAACTGTGGCAGTTGGCGAACGCCTGATGGATGAAGTGCAATAAAGGCCTTCTCTAAACTAAATCCCTTGAGGTGTGTCTCATTTTGTGTGGTGCTAGACACCACACTCATTCTAAATCGATGTGGTGAAGAGAAGTAAGCAAGCTCGAAACTCCTTAGGTAGCGAGGATGCGGGGGAGGGAGGGGCTGGGGGGGGAGGATCTCCCACCAATACAATTTTTTTTTTTTTAATTGCAACAATTAGTGCTGTTTGCAGTACAATCTTCAACACATTTGGGCAACAGCTACATGCTTTCCAAGCATTTTTTGAGGGGCCATCAGGAAATAATCTCACATTTCCAACAGGGTCTGAAGGCAATCCCCCCCACCCCACTTTCGCTTACAAGTTGAATGCAATAAAAAAACGTCTTGGCAGGTTGTTCAATATTTGATTTATACATTTCTTTTATTATCTGACAAAGTAGTGTGTTGCTGCATTCTTTAAAAAGGTTTATTATGAATCTGGGTTTATCTTCATTAAATAAAAACTGTATTAAATATATGATAGTATGAAAACAATGTGGCATGTTTTACAGTTTTTTTCATACCTGTTTTTTTCACTTTTTAATCTGGTACAAAACCACCGATGTAATCAGGTCTGAAGTAAAAAATGATCTGCTCTGTTCACTATTATGAAAACGGCAAGGACAGAGTAAGGTGATATTCGCTCCTTTGCAGCACCAGAGCAAAGCTTTTGTGAACTTACTCAGTGGTTCTTAACTTTTGGTCCGAGAGGCCTACCCAAGGGGTCCACGACTGTGTTAGATAAACTCAAAATAAATACATTAAAATTAATAAGGTATGAGAAGCACAATTCAAAATGTGAAATCGTTTTTTTTATATTTGATTTTGAATCAAACTAAATATTTCAACACTTGAGCATTTATTTGACGTATACTAGTTTTCACATTTTTGTGTGTTGTTTTGAGGTTCAGACCATACTACGTGCTTATGCTGGATGTCCCCAGCTTCTGATAACGACCCAGTTGGCGTCCCAGGTTTCCAGTAATGATTCAGTGGGCATCCACAGAAGTGAAAAGGTTAAGAACCGCTGACCTAACCCATAAAGTTAAAATTAAGCGCCCCCCCCCCCCCGCAACTAAAAGTGTTCTAATCTTTTTCATACTGCGTGGTAGACTGCTAAATTAGAAGGTGTATTTCTTACTATACCCTCAACTTTCTGGTTTGAAAGTTGGAAAGTTCAGTGAGCTTACCTAATATATATTAATATCTACATGGAAAGGGGATGATATTAATAATAATTTGTAGGAAGTATCCAGTTGCTAAGCATTTCTACAAGGTGTTTTTTCTGACTTCTAATACTTAGCTCAAAACAGTTGTTAGAAATAGATTAAGTATATTGACAACTTTCAGAACACTGGAAGTGTTAAGGATGTTTCCCTTAACCCAAAGACTAGCAATCTGGGAGGAATGTAAAAGTTACATGTACCTCAGTTAAGTACAGTGACCTCTTAATTTACCTGGGAAACTCACTCCATTTAGTAGCTTGCAACGGACTCCAATGTTAGTGGGGTCCCAGTGTTTGTTAGTGGGGTCCCAGTTCTAATGAAACATAAACAGAATCAAGACAGGGAAGGTGAAGCTGGTTTCTACTCACGCCCCAGGCAGTCAGATGCCCCAGGAGGCAGTGAATGCTCTAAGACTAGGTGTGGACAGAAAAGAATGAGTGACCTGGCCTCCCTACCTGAGAGAAACAAGACGACAAAGTCACTGTGCTGATAGTAAACTAAAGAGGGAAGAGTAAATGCATAAGAGAGAAAGAAAGTGCTGGTGCGGAAGAGTGGGGAGTGAAAAGATAATGCAGAGAAAAAAGGCAGTGCCTTCGGAGAGGGAGATACAGAGCTCTCAATTATTCCACATCCAATCCAGGTTTTATCTTTGCATTCTGGGATTTGTAGTCTTGTTTATTCCACTATTAAACCAAGATGACAAGTGTCAGAAAGCTAAGAAAAAGCCTGGATTTGGATGAATTGCTTACACATAGACATGGGATACGTAGAAGGTCTGGAGACAGTAAAAGAGGAGAGCTAGAGCACAGGTTAGACTACAAAAAACGAGATGGAAATGGAGAGGAGAATATATGTTGGTACCATTCATTAATGACTGGTAATGCCCTGCACATATGCGTGTTCAGAGAGCACTGAAATACAATGCCTAGTTGGCGGGCGTAGTAAGGTAGTGATCATTTCACAGCATGTTAAACTTATGCAGGAAGCCTGGTACATGTTTTATTTTTACCTGATTCACTGTCTGGAAAATGGCGATGGAGCAGTCACTAAAGGTTTTGCATTGGAATTTGTATCCAGATTACTTCGGTAAGTATGATTACTACTTAGCCCTTTTTACCGGCTTGACTAGCATTTTAATGTCACAGTCGAAACAAAAATTAGCAAAATCACCATAAGCTGTTTTTCCCCATTATCAGTAAATACTTTAAATAGCATATTTATTAACAGAACATTTTAAAATGTGTACGGTTGCTGCCTTAACAGTTGCTGACAGTTAATACAAGTAAATAAGACTAAAAGACCATGTTGAAAACGAGTTTATGTGATTGTATTTAAAATGTTATTTAATTATAATGCCCGAGCCTTTGCAGAATCTTAACACATGAATATATGGTCGGTAAGGTTCTCTGAGAAAAGTGGCACACCCAATAGCAAGGTAGAGCTACAAATTGCTCCTCCATAGCACAGACAATAAATACTGCATAACCTTTCACCAGGTGCTAAATACCAATGCAAACAATTACAGGCCTAGTCTCCCTACCTTAGAACCAACATAGTCATTTTAACAGATGGTTGTGTGGCTGTGTCCATTTTCTATTGACAAAGGAGATTTTTGAGAGGGACCCACACACCAAGGAGACAGGGTACCACTTAACAGTAGATTCACAAAATCTCCCTCACGAACAAAACATAATAAATGCAACACTACACTTTTACCCAACATGCATGCTGCATTTAAAAACATTTTTTTATCATCAGTGAATAGCACAAGAATTTACTAAAATATAGGAATTAAATTATATAATGTAAACAATTAGAAAATTATTTTTTACATTTATGCCCAGCATCCCAATATCGTGATATGTTAAAAATACTGAAGCAATTAAAAGTTCTTAAACAAAAATAACAAAAGGGAACATTATTGAGAAACATTAATTGGTCTATTAGAAAGACCACAAATCTGCTGTTTGTATCAACAGGGATCCATGAGCATTTCCATATCTCATATCAAGCCTCCCAGTGTACAGCAGATGCTGCTCTATTGTTCCATCGATGCGTTTCAGTTAACATTCTTGTTACAAGCCACCTTCATCAGGACAACACAAAAGTTTTTTAATCTCCGATACAGATTCATAAAACATCTATAAAAAAGGACAATAACAATTCATTAACACCATTCAATGGAAAAAACAATTAATTCGTACAATACATAAAATCCAAACAATTGCCTGAGGCCTGTCCATTTTCTTACATCATGGACTGTTGCTGCAGCTGATAGGACAGACGTCGTCTCTTCATCCAGCATCACATGTTTATCAAAGGATCTTTGGGATAGCCATTTTGGGTTGGTAGTAATAAAGAGGCAAGCCCAAGCTAGATATGTAGGTCTTTGAACTACAATTCCCAGAAAGCAGCAGTACCCTGAGTAACAGTTACAGGCATATATGGTGCTGGTGCTTCTTGTCAGCATGAACTCTAAGAAGCTAAAGACAATGTGCTACGCTGGCATATCATCAGCCCAGTAACGACCCCCCACCCCTGCTCCGGATAAGAAAGCAGGGGGCTTGTGACGCCACTGCCCACAACTCATCTGCAGTCTCACAGCACCAAGTAGGCCTGACTGCTGCTGGGGAGCCTAGACCACCAGACAAAGAGAATTAAAGAGAAGGATGACTTTGAGATAGATGGGGGATCCACTGATGCGAAGGGTTGTTGCTAAAAACCGGACAAATAAGGAAGAGAAGAACTATGTGGAACAGTTCCTAAAATCAGACAGGATGGGCCACCATAGGTAACAGAAAGTACTGCATACCTTGAGAGTGGTCTCAGCAAAGAGGCCAGAAACAGAAGAGGCACTGTCAAGTAGTTGAACAAGTTGCACCCACCCTGGCAAACTCCGCTGGTGCAATGGTCCATTGGTGGTGATTTTGCAGGGTGGACAAGGGCCAGGTCTCCTAGGATTTTTGGTCATAGGCGATTGCGTACTGTATCAATAACTTTTTTTAAAAACGTTATTTATCATTTTGCATGAAGGAGGTCACAAACATTATACAATACCCAAAAAATGGGTACAGGTAAGGGATAATGCTTAGTAAGCGGGCATTAAATGTAGTAAAAGTATCAGCAGGTACATCAATATCAGTATCTGATGGCATGAGAAGCAAAACAGTCCAAAGAGAGAAGATACATAAGACATCATTTGACATGGGCATGAAGACCAGATGGCGTACTATGTATTGAGGGCAGACGATTTTAGGGAGTAACAAACAGCAGTATCATATTTAACAATGGTCCTTCTAATCTAAGTCGTGACTCTCTTGTAGCAAAAGGTAATCCCTAAGCGGTTGCCATATGTATCAAGAGTGGGAAGTAGTGGGCTGAAGCGAAGGATATATTTCACTTGTGGTGTCACAATATGTCATACTGCGCAACCAGTTGGGAACGGAAAGACAGCGCCTTCTGCCCCAGTGTAGGGCAATCTCTTGTTTAGCTAACAGTAGCACAAGGGCAGTGAACCTACGCTACTCTATCCATGTCTTAAATTGGCTCTGCAGTCGAGCTAAGGCCAAATTAGTGATCTGGCTCATCCCTAAATGCCAAAGAACATTCTGAATCTTCAAAATACTTGGGATGTAAATTATGCTACAAACAAGCTTAAGAACATACTAAATACTTTAAAATGTACAAAGTGTTTCCTTAATATTTGGTAGTGTTTCAGTTTAGTAGATTAGATGACAGCATTACATTGACATTTATCTGAAGTCAAAGTTTCTAAACATGAACTTTGAATGTTTATTCACTCCCTCTTGGCAATGGTGTGAGTGAACAAAGTGAACCAGTTGTCTAGTGTCCCTTTCGTCAGGCTCAATACTATTGTTATGGATGGAGGAACATTACTGACTATTAAAGCAAACAGAAGTGATGGTTTTGTACAGGTTCTATCTTGAACTGAATTACTTGAAAGTGCTCTCAAATGGCACTATCAAGTGGCATGGATTCATGAAGTAAATTGATGTGACTTAGATCACACACTTTAGTCATGGGGGAAGCTAGGGTTTGAACCCAGGTTTCACAGATACATATAATGCAAATTAGTCACTGACTAGATTAATTTCTTTGTCTCAATCCTGTTTAACACCAGAGAACAGTATTTTTGAACAGATGAATAGTACATTTTGTTAAATAAATACATTTAGGTTATGCTGACATAATATATTTTAAAAAGGTACATAGTGAAGGTAAGGGAAAGCAGAACACCATATGCGAATATCAAAGGCTTTTTCAGATTTTACATAGCTATTCACCATGGTTGAAGTGTATTGAAAAGTATGGGTACTGTGCTTTTGAGTACAATTGAGGTGCGGTAGTGACCTTGAAGGCAAAGTCAAAGGCATGGCTAGAAGAACAAAATATTAATGAACAACTTTGCTGATCTTTCATCAACAGGTAACTGCATATAAAATAATGCATCTCTTCAATGAAAAATAAATGCAAGTAAAATTAATCAACAGGAAATGCACTGCTATATGTTATGAAAACTCTGTTGATTAATGTGATCACTGCAGATATCTGTGTGTGCAACCAGAGAGCCACATAATTGAAACTTGGCTGGTGCAGACCCTGGCTGAAACAGCAGCAATACTGCTAGAAATACACCCATCACTGTCCTAATGGGTAATCTCAACCAGGATCTCTAAAGCGCAGAATGGATTAGGTTTGTTTACCATGCTGCCTGTTCTTACTGCTTGCAGCGATAGCCTCAAGATAATTAGATGTTTTAAATGAGATGACCAAACGGAAACCTTGAGTATTAAAGACAATGAGTGAAATAAATTGTACGAAATGCACACAAGAGAAGGTGAATGAGAGGAGGAAGGGGAACAGTAGTGATGAAAACAGAAGGAAATAACACAAGAACAAGAGGCAAGCAGTGTTGTGGGAGGAGTGAAGGGGACAGCACGACACACAAGCTTCCAAGAATATCTCTGATCAAGTTTGCACTATATGAAACTTCAAAGCACCTTGGAGCACGAAGTGGACAGACAAAAGAAATAAGTAGTGCGTACACACAAAAATATATGGCTGATCGTGCAATCCATGTAACAGGGTCAGTCTGCAAGGCATAACAAAACAGCCTCAAGTCGGGACCAACGTAAAGCGTTTACCAACAAAATCAAGGAATTTTTGAAAGGTAGGGACAGGAGCGAATGAAAGTGACGGGTGTGAGATGGGCATGGTTAAAGCCCACAGACTAGGCAGCAGCGGCTGCTGCAAAACTCAAGGGAAGGATTAAGGGGGAGGGGAACAGGGGGAGGGTAGGAGTGGGGCTGGGAGGGAATACATTTTTTTTTTTAAATAAACTTACCTCTTTCCGTTGCTGCTGCCGCCACCTGCCGCCTCAATCCTCTTCTGGTGTCCCAGCATTCACAGCTGGGACACCATCACAGGCTCCCCAGCAATCCTGGTGCTGATTACATGCTATACATACCATGTAAGCAGCATCACGATTGGTCTGAGCGGCAGTCACTGCCTCTCATTTCTCCATAGCCTTCCCTCACACACATTTCATTTTACAAGCTCTGGTAAAGGTTAGCTTTACTAAATCCACTCAGCTATCCACATAAAATACAGTTCTGGTCTTCTTTGCAGCAGGCATATTAATATTCTGCACTACATTATGACGAGTTAAAACTGCCACTGGACAAAAATCCTATCTCTCTCTGTCAGGAACATTAATCACAAGAGTTACCTTGAATTTTTTATTGTTGCCTGACCGCTGGTGCACATGAAACTTTGCTTCAGGTGCTCTTAAATTGTAAATTATTGCTAGACACAGATCCCCCTCTCATGGGGTCAGCAACCTCACCCTGTCAGCGCCCAGTGCGCCTGTCGCACCCCTCTAAAGCTGTCCCTGCATGTGTGTTTGGCCGGCCTCAGACCGCCGGGCAAACACATGTGCACTTAGTGCACTCTCCCCTCTTCCCCCCTAACACCTCCCACAGCCCAGCCCAGCTCCTCCCTGCCATGTTGTGCCAGAAGCAGAAAAATACAAGCATTTACAATGCGACGGGTCTCGCGTTTGCTCATGTTAGAGCTGATCGCGTTGTAAACTCTTAACCCGACTTTTCACCTATCGGGCAAAAGTGCATTTATGTACATAACCCGAAAAAGTGAAATCAAGTATGTAAAGCACTCGTCTTCTGCCAAGCGAGATCGCGCTCTAAATTAGGGAAAAAAAAGTCCACAAGCCCGATGGAAAACAGCGAGCCTCGCATGTTTTCTGTACTTGGTCGCTGCGCTCGAGGAGGGCTTGCCACCGGAAAAGGCATGACCTATGCGTGCCTTCGACTAATGAAAGCAAGCAGATTTTATTAGGGAAGCCCATGAACCAATAAAAAGCACTGACGTGAAGTTGACAGGGCTCCGAGCCCTTTTCTAAATACAAAAGAGTCCCCCTGCGATACGCATGCGTGAGCGCATGCAACGCAGGCTCGACCCTAAAAACGATAGAAATCGTTCTGTTTTTCTGCTTCTGGCACAGCCAGTGGGGCGACGTTCTTTTGCCGCAGCGCTTGCTTACTGCTATGCTCGACCTAAAAAGGCGGTGAGCAATTCGTGATCACTTTCGTGAATGCAACTTTTGAACACCATGCTCCATCTCACGTCATAAGAAAACACTGTAGACATTGCTTGAAATGGAAAAATGAAAGTGCAGGTACACTGTGCCAGAGTACCTACTTGTTTCTGAGAAGTGCCGGTACTCTCCAATTAAATGTATTACGTTTTTCTTGAGATGTGCCGGTACTCTCCCTCTCAAAATAAAAAAGTGTTGGTACTCAGTACCGGACAGTACCGACCAATTTAAAGAACTGACTGTAGATGTTTTATTCATAAATGATTCAAGCAATTTTATTTTAATGTTTAAAAATAGATCGCTTTGTACATGGTTCATGATTTTACGTATCATTCATTATGAAAAAACACTTCCCTCCAGTGGCAAAAAGCAGAATTGCAGCCTTTTAAGGAAAAAAACTACTTTATACTTCTACTTGAACCTCTTTGCTCATTGTAGGTGGTACGATTCATGAAAAAATAATACCACCACCTAATTGTCTATGACAATCATTAACTTAGTTTTCTCTGTACATCTTGATTTTGCAGCAGACAGGAGCACAAATGTTACATGTTACCTAGACAGCATTTCCTCACCATTGCCTTTGTCATTGCAATGTCCATTACCACATCTGATCTAGAAACAACGAGTCCAGCTCATTTGTGACATCATTACGCTTTGAGTTGGAAAGGTAGTAAACTTAGTAAAAGTTAAAATGCTCAGGCAGAAGCTTGCTCCCTCATTCAGCTCTAAGTTGCTTGACGGGTAGTTACAGGCCACTGCCAGCAATCCCATGCCGCTCTGCAGAAGAGTGCATAGCTGTATCTACTCTCCTGCTTCTACATTTCAACTCCTCTCTGCCCACCTACCCCACTGGTTCGTAACAAATGCTGATGTTAAGAATCTTGGCTCTGACAAGAGGGTTGGGTATACTAACAGGCTAACTGGATGCATATAACTCTAGTTATGTTTTGGTAATGGCGCAGGTTTGAACCATCGGTTTGGAGGTGGACACTTGAAAGGAACTTTATACCCATTCTTTACAATTGAGAGTACCCAGGAGTTGTGAATTAGATCGTTCCACTGAGGTAGAAAAAAACTTCAGCCTTCCTCCGACCATAAAGTCATTTGCTCCCTTGATCTTGGGACTGTGAAAGCTGGAGCCGGAATGTATTAACAAGGAGGCCTCCCGGTCATGGGCCCGGCCATGAAAGGGACGTTTATCCAGTGGTGGCCCGTCCTTTAGGGCGGAGGGGCCACGCCCCCCCCACCTTTTGCCCCTCATGAAGAGTGTCTGTCAGGCTGAACAAAGGTCAGCAGTGGCGGCCCGTCCTTTAGGGCAGAGGGGCCACGCCCCCCCCCCCCCACCTTTTGCCCCTCATGAAGAGTGTCTGTCAGGCTGAACAAAGGTCAGCCTGGCAGACACTCTCCATGTTCAGCTCAGGCAGCCAGGAGCAGACATGCACGATTTGCGCAGACTCCTGGCTGCCTGAGCTGAACTTTGCTGGGCTGAGGAGATCACAGCTCCTATGGGCGTGACCTCCTCGGCTCAGCAAAGGTGCCTCGAGGCCCTCCCCTGGGTGACGAGCAAAGCGTGACCAATTGACACTCTTCCTGGGCGCTTCAGGTTTAAGCCCTGAAGTGCCCATGGCGAGTGTCAATCAGTGACACTTCGTCACAAAGTGGGGTGAGGTCAGCAGTCTCACTGACCCCATCCCACTCTGTGACGAGGCTGGGACTGCTGCCTTCCCTCATTGGCTGACCTAAGGTCAGCCAATGAGGGAAGGCAGCAGTCCCAACCCTCCTGGGACCTGGAGGTTGAAGGTAAGTGTGTGTGTGTGTTGTTTTAAATTGAATGTTTGGTGAGCGCATGCATGTTTTAGTGTTGTTAATGGATGTGCGTGCGTGTGTGTGAAAGAATGAGTGTGTGCGATCTTTTAAAATGAATGTTTGGTGCGTGTGTGCATGTTTGAATGGTATGAGTGTTGTTAATGGATGTGCGTGCTGTCTGTGTGTGAAAGAATGAGTGTGTGTGTGTGTGTGTGTGTGTGTGTATCCCGCCCGCCCCCCTCCCTCCTAAATCTGCCGGCCACCACTGCTAGAAAGGAATTAACATGTTGCACGTGTGGGGAGGTGCAATCCCTTTCAATGGAAGGACCTTAATGCGCCTCATGCCATAGTAAACAATTATTAATATAAACACAGCTCAGGGACAGCTGCATGAATGGATAAACAGTGGTTCCTTCGGGTTTATTTAACTGCCAATCTTTTTATCGAGAGACGAATTCTATATTTATTTTTGCCAAAGGCTGAACTTCTGGAATCATAGTTTCAACAATGATCATATTGACTGTGAAAAAACACACACCGGGACTCAGTAATGGTATTCAAAATAATTATATTGCCTTTTTTTACAACCATAAACTACTTTTCAATGCTACAAACAAGGGTGATAGGGCACGGGGGTGAAGTGGGTAAATGTGCAGAAAGTGTGGCAGAATGAAAACACTCGTATGGCCGAAATAACCTAATAGCTTCACTTTTCTATAGGCATATGTTGCTGAGCGCACTATGTGTTGATACTATAATTCAACAAAGAGCAATGGCGCGTTGAGAATAATACGTCGACATTCGGACCCCAAGGTTATGTACACAATGTCATCGCTAGGACGGAGTTAAAAGACATTTGATAGGGAGCAACCCTTTGAGGAGGGCAGTAAAGCAGGACGATTTAGCATTGTAGGTAAAGCCTTCTTAGTAGCAATTCAAAGCTATTGGAGTTAAAATGCGGGCAGTGCACCATCACTGTCCTTTTGTTTGTAAGGTTCGACGCTTGAACAGGCGTAGAGCGGAAGTAAACAAGAGGGCAGTGCCCAATTGAACGCACGCCAGGCTTGAAATAGCATCAGATCACCGCCCTGTTTTTCCACAGCGCCCCTGTTCTGTCAGGTCGGGAGTGCATCTCGGTTGTACAGAGATGGTGCGCTGCTGATCTGATGCTCCTCATGGACGTCATTTAGGGGTTACGACACCTGGATTACCCTTTGCGTCCCCCGACACTGCCTTTGCGACCCCTGCCTTTAGAGGTGGCAAATTCAGTGCCAGGAACACAGTGACAGCTCCTCCGATGTCGATGGAACGTCACTCTCTTTGTTTTCTGCCAATCTATATTATACCAATAGAGAATAATAAAATATTATGCACTATTAGTGTAATAAATATGGGGTACAATTAGCTGGAATACGCCCTTCCATGGCAGCTGAGGTAAGTAAAAATGCTTTTAAATGTATGTTGTGTGCATGCTTGAGGGAAAGAGACTGTGTTTATGTGAGAGTGTGTAAGTGTCAATTTGTAGGTATGTATAAGTATGTGTGACTGAAAGAGGCGGTCAAAGAAGGGCGCTACCCCTGGTATTTTGGTGAATTGACACCCAAGATGCTATTTCCAGCTCGTTGTATATTTAATTGGGCAACCCACGGCATTCCCAAAGAAAGGCGGCCCCAAAGACCTCTGTGCCTCAAACAGACCAATATCAATACTGAATACCGAGTTCGGGATACTGACAAAAGTAGAAGAGACTATCGAAAGTGACAACACACACCAAAGTGGTGAGGGGAGAAACCCTTGCCCAAGCTCCCAATCAATGAACCATTCACACACAGAGGACAAGGAAAAAGATAGAGACACCAAACATGGTCCCACCGGCTAGAGATACAGCATATTAGTTTTGAAAAAACTGCCCTCTCCCACCAATAGTGGCATGCTTCATCATAGGGCGATGCTAACACATTCCCACGCTAGCCAACGTAAGGATTGGAGCAAAAGGGAGGAGAAACAAATAACAGAGACTAACAAATGGGGATCAAACACACACAAAGCACCTAATTCACATGGTTAAAAATATCTCGAGTGATATCAAGCTCAATCTTTATTCCAAGGTTCACCGGATAGGATACAAAAAAAAATCAATAATAGGTTCTGAAACGGGGACATGATCACCCCAACACCCCAGATAGTTGTTTAAAGGCTGTTTTCATCGCCCCTACGGGTCACTCAGCCTTATCAGGACCATCGATCCCCTTGAACTCATATTTCATACCTACCTTTAGTGCCTTCAAATCATGACCAAATATGCCTCTGGGTTCAATTGTCCCCTTTTCTTTTAGTACACACAATCAGGATTTCCTATGAGGGAATAATAAAAAGAC
This sequence comes from Pleurodeles waltl, assembly GCF_031143425.1. Classification (NCBI taxonomy): domain Eukaryota; kingdom Metazoa; phylum Chordata; class Amphibia; order Caudata; family Salamandridae; genus Pleurodeles; species Pleurodeles waltl. The sequence goes on from NC_090437.1 coordinate 984,144,499, forward strand.
TCAATTAATTTTTTTTGCAGAGAGTCTACTTAATCCACACCTTGCCTCTTGCATCCTCATATTAATATAATTGTACCCATGTGCCGTTAGCCCCATCCAAAAACATGCACTCCATGCTCAGTTTCTTGCCAAATCGGGAATTATTAATGCAGTTTATGTGCAACGACATCCTTCACAAGCCCATCACCCCTTATCGTGACCTCGGTCTCAAATTACTCAATATGTGTTAGAGAATGCACTTACTGAGTTATCATTGTCAGTCTCCAAAACTGGAGTTCGGTGGGAGCACCTCCCTGTAGTCACACACTGAATGTAAACACAGATATAAGTACACAGATCTTGGTTAAAATTATCCTTCACCTGCTTAATTTCAGTCTTTCCATCAAAACGAAATGCCTGCAGCCCTCCCCCTCGCTCACCTCGTCAAGGGACCGGTGCCGCCCAACTAGCCAAAGTAACACAGTGCAGCGCCAGATTTCTTGCGCCCTTTAGCTTCCCCCTACTGCCACCATGCACACGCCATATTTAAAATAAAGCGCACCGTGGCGCAGGGTAGGGGGCAATAGCATTATTTTTTTGAGGCTATTGATGTACTCTGCAGGTGTAGTGCTACTCCTGCAGAGTACATAGGGGCCCATTGTATTAAATGGCATGCCCCCTTTTAACGCCTGCTTTGAGCAGGCGTTAAAAGTGCAGAAACAAATGATGCAAGGATATCTGTTAGAACGCCCCCTTTGCACACTTTATGCCTGGCGCAGGCATAATGTAGCACAAAGGGTTAGAAAGTGGCGGAATGCATGCATTGCGGCACTTTGTAAATATGGCGCAGCATTTTTGGCCTTCTAACACCACATTAACGTAAAAACATGAAGCTAATGTGGTGTTAGAATGTCACAATGGGCTCTTAAATATGCCCCTTAGTAGCTGCAGCCTGTCTCTGGGTCACATGCCTGGTTGTAACTGACAGTTGGGCTTTGTGTATTCCTCTTAGATAGCCACACACAAAAGAGAGCTTATGTGTGCCTGAATGTGCCATCACTGGCAGGATGAGACGGCGGAGCTGGGCACAGCTGTACTTACAGTTGAACAAGGTGTGTCCTGCCTCTACTCAAAGGGCTGCATAACCCCAGTAGTTAGTCTGAAGCCAGGACAGGGAAGGCAGGAAGCCTGTGGACTACAAAAAGAAACCTCCATAAACTTCTCCAATTTCAAAGGAAGGTCCAGGTATAAATATTGGACCCCAACACCAGCTCTTCAGTACACCTTTGGACCTGTGGATACTCTGCCAGGAAGAAGGACTGCTATGCTGCTGAAAGGAGTACCACTCCGCTGGACTGCTGCCCTGAAGGACTGCTGCCTGCTGTGCTGACCTGCTGCCCTCTTGCCTGGGTGAGTAGGACTGGTCCTGGAACTGCTGAACCCAGGACCCCAGAGTGATACAGCTAGTTGGCTGGCCTCCTGAGTAGAGGCTCAGGGACAGAAAGCTCTACAACTTTGAATCCACCTCCTGGTCTTTGTCATCTGTGAGTCCTACCCTGCCAAGTGGTAGCACCACAGTCCTTGACCCTTGGAAGTGGGCCTGACGGTGCTCTGCCAACCCATCTGTGGATCCAGCGGAACCAATGCATCTCCTCTGCTGTGCGGTGCACACCCAAACAGGACCAGCACATTGTCTCTGCTGCAAGCATTCTTTCAGGGTAAGGGACTATGCATTGCCCTCACGGCCCACATCAGAACGACCGCTGTGCGCAGCTTCTCGTCTACGGCAGCCTCAACGATGGTGCAGGTTCTCGAATACCAGCCTCGCATCATGCAGACTGCATGCTACATCCTCGATACCTGACTTACCATTGCAAGCCCATGTTGACGGGATCCTCAACAATGCAGGACCTCGCAGCTCTGCAGCTCCTCAGAACCAACACATCACCTTGGCTGTAGTGCTCTGCAACAAGGGCTTAAGGTACTCTTGTTCAGTGGCCTAACTGGGTCCTTTTAGTGGGCCCATGCTCTACCATGGTCATCCTAAAATTGTGACTTTATCTCGATCTGGCGCAACCAGATATCCACTGTTGCCACTTTGTGCTTTTTGGCGCTATTTTCTCTGAAGTCTTTAACATTGCGTATCTCTGGTTCTACTAATTGGATTTTTGTTGTTTGAGTCTTGATTTATTTATAACAATTTACTCTATTTTTCTAAATTGGTGTGATAATTTTCTTGTGTTGTGTTTTTACTTTAATATAGTTTGAAGTGCTGCAAAAATACTTTACACAGTGCCGCTTAAGTTAAGCCCGGCTACTTTGTGCCAAGCTACCAGAAAGTTCAGCACAGGATAATATGGGGATTGCTTGTGACTTCACCCTGACAAGGATTGTGATTTCTACTTGAGAAGAGTTCCACCCACTCAACCAGTAACCCAATTTCCTACAGTAGTGTTTTCGTCTTCCAACTCTAAAAGGCTAAGGCCCATATTTATACTTTTTTAGCGCCGCATTTGCGCCGCTTTTTAACGCAAAAGCGCCGCAAACTTACAAAATACAATTGTACTTTGTAAGTTTGAGCCGCTTTTGCGTAAAAAAAATGACGCAAATGCGGCGCTAAAAAAGTATAAATATGGGCCTAAATACCTACACACCTATTGTATCCAATAGTAAATGTATCATTACAACAATTACTGGTGTTTATTCAAGTAGAGAACACCTACGCTGTCTGACAATGTACTCTCCTTGTAGGACATTAGCCCCTTGCTGCTAATGAAGTATTTAGAAAAGAGAAAACGCACTGTAAGAACAAAGTTATAGTGCCAGCATGCAGATGTGCCACCACTGCCATTTTGTGTTTGTCCCTAGCTGCTTCTGCTAAGTTTTTGCTTTTGTCAAAGTTTGTGAGGCCCGAAATCCCTTGGGACCCCTAAAATTTGGTGCATCTCAGAAACAAGCCCAAAGTGCTGTGAGAATGGAAGGAACTTGCTTTGGTTCCCCCAAGTGTAGTCTTGAGGGAGTAGTCCTGCTCTACCTCCTGTGGCATCGAATTCTCATTTTTGGGATGCATAAGCGTGCCCAGAGAATTTCCCTACTGGCCTCCCCTTATTGAAGTCCAGATGCTTAGCAGTCCCTTCTGTTTTTCTTTTCTTTTTCAATTACATATAATGTTCAGGGACATTGATGACGCAACCCTGCCTAGTATTCATAAGATTCATGATAATTTCCATGGCATCTGCTAGGGTTACCTATTATTGACTGTAACCCTTATTATTCATACACTAAGAGTGACATTTGCAAGATAGAAGATGAGTGCTGCCCAGTAAGGATGGCCCTATCTCAAACCTCTTCCTGGTCTTCCTCCTGACTGAGACTATGCCAAGGCTATGCTGAAACTTTGCTGGCCTGCCCTGCTGTCTTTGCACAGCATTGAAGTCCACAGCATGCTCTTGGAATAGTGCACCACTCACCACAAAAGAGATGAGGTTTTGAGGATTCAGCTTAGTAAAACACTGATGTTCACAAATAGCTACCGAGCCCATAAACCCTGCACTAATGAGGGATATGGTATAACTGAGAGCTTGACCTCTGTAGATGTAGTTGAAACAATGAGGACTCAGCCAGGCGAACAAATCCTGCTTTGAATACCCAATACCCATTGGCTAGCCAGCTAGCCAGACCCAGAGATCATTGTGACCTACTGTGAACCCCAAGAACTCCTGAGCAGTTTCCTCTGTGTATCCGGGGTACTCACAAGTGTGGCCTACCTCCACCATAAACCCAGTGTGCAGGGACTCTGAGGAGTTGTACTTTGCTTAGCAGGTTCCTTCGACACTGTTGCTTGTAGCGGTTTTTTTTTAAACCTACAAATACCATTTAATATGACAAAAGCAATATAAAGTATCCCTTTTTCATAGGAAATATTAAAATCCTCCATTTTTAATGTTTGTAAAGCTTTGCTATGATTAACTGTTTATGACCCTTATACTAAAATGCCATACTGCTTGTATTGGTTCTGTCTTCTGTTCTGGAACAATAAGCAAGAACTTTTCAACTGTTCATGTACATTGCATGGTGTTTAGGCAGTTACTCCAGTGTCAGTACTATGTTTTGACAAGCGGCATCTCTGCTTTGACACTAATAATAAAGAAGAGAATGGACAAATCGATGATGTAATTTAGTAGAAAATGGACAGTCTGTTGCTGTGATCCAAAAGGGACTAAGGCCCTCATTATGACATTGGGGGTAAATGCCGCTTACCGCCACAGTGATGGCCGTCAACATACTGCTGCGGTGGCAAATATCCGTTTTCCATATTATGACACACATACACCAATCCGACAGAATACTGCCAAATACACAAATCCGCCAGCCCAAAGGTCAGTGCAAAAGTGGCGGTCGGAACACCCATATTGTTATGCCAACAAAACAGCGCCTATCACTTTATGACCCACGAATCACCAGGGCCGACATTCAATGACAGTAAACCATTGGCGGTACATATTGGTGGTACATATCGCTGCGCTTAGAATTGACGCCCACATACAAAACAACACTGCATTGGCCAATACCAAAAACACACACCTGACGCTCATACACACACCACACCCACAGCACTATAAAACACACACCCACATTACACACAACCCTTCACAAATACAAATCATTGCCACCAGACTGACACCAAGACCACTGCGACAACTAGACACACACCACTAACACCCATACATCCCTCACTCACCCCACATCACACACCCCACCACATTACTCAACACACTCTCACCACCACACACCACACAACACCCATGTCCCCAGAAAGGCACCCCCGTTTCACTGATGAGGAGTTAAGGGTCATGGTGGAGAAAATTGTCAGGGTAGAGCCACAGCTGTTTGTAGCACAGGTACAGCAGATACCCATTGCAAGGAAGATGGAACTATGGCGGAGAATCGTGGACAGGGTGAACGCCGTGGGACAGCATCCAAGAGCAAGGGACGACATCAGGAAGAGGTGGAACGAATTACGGGTGAAGGTACGTTCCATTGCTGCAAGGCACCAGCTCGCCATACAGAGGACTGGCGGTGGACTCCCACCTCCTCTCCCACAGCTCACAGCATGGGAGGAGCAAGTCTTGGGAATACTGCACCCTGAGGGTCTCACTAGAGCAGCCGGAGGACTGGCTACTGGTAAGTCAATATTTAATACTTATCACCCTATGCATGCCATCTCACACCCTCACCCTCACTCCCATCACTCCACCCCATCCCACATACTGCACCTACACATATGACTAACCCCAATGCCAAGCCCTGCATGCTATACCAATGCATGGACAGCCCTCCCAGCCCTGCATAGACACCCATTACTAAAGCATGCACAGCATAGGGAAACTACCAATTAAACAATACATCACCATACACAAGCAAAAGGTGGCAGGGCAACACCAACGATAGAGAGGAAGTGTCACAGTGCCCTTTCCTCGGGATCTGCATGCTGCTGAACAAAAGGCCCACCTCCCGGCGTCACCAACTCAGAAGGCTATTAGAGCACAGGGTTATGATGAAGCCAGGTGGGGCAAAGGGAATTAGGGTAGGGAACTGCAGGGAGAGAGATCTGAAAAGAAACGGTTAGAACAAATATGCATACATTCATTCATAACAGTATACCTCACCAATAGACTCTTGAGTAAAGGCGTCTCCGTGATATCAGATTGAGACCCTTTGTGAATTGGACATAGCCCCTTCTTTTGAATCATGGAACAAGAACAAACTGCAACCTCTAAACCTAGAGATGGCAAGAGCTTTGGACTATGGTCATTCTGTAAATATCAATCATGTAACAATTATGCATTCAAAAGATAAACTTTTGATCTAAGCCTAGAAATTCTCAAAGACTTAAATATTTATCTCACATATTATGCTTCCCAAAAAACAATGAAAACTATAATTTGCTTATCTCTAAAACGTTTTCACATTTACTACATAGGCCTGAAAGTTTACTCATTAAACTTGAAGTGTTTTGTTCATTGGGCGCAAGCGCCTTGCTTGTTGTTCATGAAGCGATTTGAGAGCGCTTTTATTTGCTTTGTCTGAAGCGCTACGCTCGTTATGCCAAGGGGCACTTTACTCATGTGGCCTGAAGAGTTTTGATACTCGTGCCCAGATCGTTTTACTCATGTAGCCTGAAACGCTTTGATTGTCATATCAAGGGCGCTTTATTTCCTGTGACTGAAACGCTTTGATTGTCATGCCAAGGGCGCTTTACTCATGTGGACTGAAACGCTTTGATTGTCATGCCAAGGGCGCTTTACTTATGTGGACTGAAACGCTTTGATTGTCTTGCCAAGGGCGCTTTACTCATGTGGACTGAAATGCTTTGATTTATCGTGCCAAGGGCGTTTTACTCATGTGGACTGAAACGCTTTGATTTATCTTGCCAAGGACGCTTTACTCATGTGGACTGAAACACTTTGGTTATCGTGCCAAGGGCGCTTTACTCATGTGGACTGAAACGCTTTGATTATCGTGCCAAGGGCGCTTTACACATGTGGCCTAAAGCACTTTGGTCGTTGTGCTAAGGGGCGCTTTACTCCTGTGATCCGAAGCGCTTTGATCGTCGCGCCAAGGCCGCTTTACTCTGAGAACTGGAAACGCTTTGCTCGGTGTGCTAAGGGACGTTGTACGTTTGGAAGTAACCACTTCCTTCAAGATTGGACTCATCAAGACCTTACCGGTACGAGTACGACCTACTGATATCTGAATTCACCATGGAAACAAGGATACTCCGACTTGCTGTCAATCTGCCCTACAGGAAATATGCTCTTCTTCAGAGAAACCCCCACGAGGTCTGACTGAATCGAAGTCTTCAAAATAGTGAGCAAGGTGCTTGGGTGTGGCTGGGCTTTATAGGCCTGCCACACCCCAAGATGGCCGCTGCCTCTAAAAACCTGGGAATTGTAGTCCCTTCATAGAATAGCACTGATAAGTGCCTCTTGTCCATCAATGTCCTGACCCTGCAGCTACGTGAGCTTTACCACAGGGCTGGTGATGCTGATGACCACTTGTAGAACAGGAAGGGATGACAAGTGGTGCACATGAAGCGCTGCAAATACGCGCAGCAGAGTTTCGGGCGGGACCTGGACCGCGCATAGCCTTATTCCTGACAGGAAGCCAGGAATGTACAATATGTCATAGACATGAAGCATAATACATCACTTACATCCTCACAGGTACCCCAGCCAATGTCATTGGAGAGGAGGTGTCAAGACTATCCCGTCCCCCAACAGAAGATGCCCCCAGTGATGACAATAACTCTGGACTTCTGGAACTGGATGACCTCCCTGGCCCATCAGGGACCACTGGGCAGCCGGTCACCGAAGCCCTCTCACAAACCACCACAGAGCCTCCCCCTTCAGTATCCAACACCACAGCACCCACCCAGCATACCCACACCTCTGTCCCCAGGACACGTCAGTCAGCAGTGTGCCCACCTGTACAGGGACCCTAGGCCACACCTCGCCCCCATGGCAATCAGGGACCTCAGGTCAGTGGGCACACCGTTCAGGTGACAGAGGCACAGGTCATAAGGGACACTGGGAGGACAGGACTAGGGAACCGACTCTCCAGGAGGCACTCTTCGAGGTCCTGGGAGCCTACCAACATTCCCAGGACACGATGGGGCAGATCCTTGACAACGTGCAGGAGAACAGGTGGCTGCAGGAGGAACAGTATCAGGGGTTCAGGGAGGACTTGCAGGCCATTAACACCACCCTGATCTCCATAGCAGGGGTGCTGGCAGAAAGATGGCCAACATCATGAGGGAGGCAACAGCACACCAGCGGGCCCCTACCACTAGCCAGTCCATTAACCAGCCCTCCACTTCTGCTGCAGCTAGTGGGCAGGAGGCCTGCCACAGGACCCACAGGCCACCAGCATCCCTCCCCCTGCAGAATGTGTACCACCTCGCAAATGTTCCCTGCGCCCCAGACAGAAGCCAGAGACCCTTGCGAAGACCCCCACCAGGAAATTAGACTCTCCTGATTGTCTCACTTGTGTCCTACTCAGTCACCCTGTCCACTTTGAACTGCCGTTGCTCCCCTTCCAGTGCCCCTTGGACACTGCACCTGTGCTACAAACAGACTGGAAGAATACCCTGGATCATCACCCCATTCCATTGCACATTCCCCTCAATTTATTAGTACTACAATAAACACCCTTGAACACACCTTGACTACTAGAATTTTATGTTTTGAAAATGTGTATTTATGGAAACAGTTACATCCATTGCAAATGAACTGTACACTGTGAGAGCCTAGAAATAATGACCTGTAGCTGGCTGTAGTCAGTACATCAGTACACAGTTATTATACCCCTAACATCTGTAAAATGACAAACCATAGGTGACAGTAAGTTGAGATAAAAGGAAGTTAATGCCATCACGCTACAGCCACAACGAATACATCAATAGTCATAGAAATGTGCAGTTTGCCATGTCACCTGCATGCCATTGGAAGTACTGACGGATAACTGATGTTATTTTGTCCTCATCCTCATCCTCTGCCTCTTCATCTTCACTGTCATCAGGGTCTACTGCTTCCACAGGGGCATCTCCAGTTTCCTCCTCCTGCAGAAAAGGTACACGGTGTCTGAGGGCTAGGCTATGCAACATGCAGTATGCCACTACTATCTGGCAGCCCTTCCCGGGTGAGTAGCCTGCCAGATGGAGGCACCTGAACCTGCCCTTCAGGAGGCCGAAGGTCCTCTCGAGGATCCGTCTGGTGTGCCCTTGTGCCTCATTATAACGTTCCTTAGCCCCTGTCCTGGCATTCCTCACAGGGGTTAGTAACCACGATAGGTTTGAGTAGCCAGAGTCACCTGCAAGTATTGAGGGAGCACATTTAGCCTCACACAATCCTATGGGGTTAACACCAGAAGGCATACACTAACATACAGTTAGTGGGGACCAAGGCTCACCTATTAGCCACACCCTGTGCCTCTGTAGTTGGGCCATTACATTTGGGATGCTGCTATTCCTCAGAACAAAGACATCATGCACCGACCCAGGATACTTAGCATTGACGTGGGAGATGTACTGGTCCGCCAGGCACACCATCTGCACATTCAGTGAGTGGAAACTCTAACGATTTCTGAACACCTGTTCATTCTGGCGGGTCCCGTCAATCGGCCCAATAATATTGGGGATATGTCCCATTGCATAGAATCCGGCCTTCACTGTGGCCAAATCTTCCACCTGGGGAAAGAAATGTAGCTGCACATGTGTTTTACCAGGGCAGACAAGACTCTTGCCAGCACGATTGAGTACATTGGCTGTGTCATTCCTGATGCCAAGCCCACTGTCACTTGGAAGGAACCAGTGGCCAAGAAATGGAGCACTATCTGATTCCTCACTTGTTTCCTGACCTTCAGCAGGAGAACACCTACACTGTATGTGCAGATGTGACCTGTGTCTGGAACCTACCATGGCCTGTGTGACCGGGAAAAGGGCCCCTGCATGCACTTCGGGGGAGTTGGAGCGACTGGTGGATGGGGTCCTACACCAGTACGGACAGCTGTATGGGCCTCCAGATCAACAGGTGAGTATGCTTTGGGCATAATGCATGTGTGAAGGATGCATGGAGATGTGTGTGCAAGCATCGTGTAAGGGGGGTAGGGGAATGTCTTGTGGCAGTGTACATGGTGTGTGCTGGTCGATGTGTTGGCCAATGGTGATGGAAACGGGTATGGTGGGCCATTTGTGTGACAGGCTGTACTGTTTGTTTAATGGTGTTCTCCTGTCTGTATTGCCACTGCAGGTCAGTGCCCATCAAAAGAAGGGAATATGGTGTGCCATCGCCAAGGACGTGCAGACCCTGGGGGTCTATGGCAGGCGGAGTACCCACTGTTGTAAACCGTGGGAGGACCTGAGACACTGGGCACGGAAGACTGCGGAGGCCCAGCTGGGGATGGTCTCCCAATGAGGAAGGGGTGCCCGTCGGACCCTGACCCCCCTGATAGCCCGAATACTGTCAGTGGCCTAACCTTAGCTGGATGGGCGCTTAAGGGAATCACAGCAGCCACAAGGGGGTGAGTACAGTGGTTATCATTACATATTTTAGCAGGTGAGGTGGGATCTGGGTGGTGGATCTGTGTTAGTGGATGCCCCTAGGGCCAGGCCAGACATTGCAGCGTGGGTCATCTCAAGGGTAATGGGTGTATGGCAAATACAGGTAATCTAGCTTGGTAGCAGTCCAGTTCAGGCAGGGCATAGTGGGTCCCAGGAGTGCTGTAGTTGGTGGTGTGTGGCCCTCATCTTGCCTTAGTAACTAGCCATATCACTGGTAGTGCAAGCATAGTGCTTAAGCCTGTTCCCTGTCTGTGACGGTGATGTGTATGCCAATAGTGGTGTTGGTGCAGTTATTGACCCAGTATATCCTTTGTCTCTCTCCCCCCTTTCTTGTTTTGTCATCCTATCCTTGTGTGCATTAGAATCATCTGGCAGAGGAGCAGGGGTACCGGCGACAGAGGGAGATGTATCCCACAGGACCCAGGAGACAGAATCCACCGATGCTGAGGGAACCAGTGGGACGGAGGGCGAGGGGAGCACCACGGCGGAGACTGGAGTTGATAACACAGACTCAGATACCACCTCCGATGGGAGCTCCCTGGTGGTGGCGGACACCTCTGTGACCACCCCAGCTGCAGGTACAGCCACCACCCCCCGTACCAGCACTGCCCTCCTAGTAGCCCCTCAGCGAGTTGCCCGTGCCTGCTCACCCAGAAGGGTGGGCATCTCCTTCGCCCCAGATACCTCAGGCCCTGCCCCAGTGAGCCCTGTTGCTCTGAGTGAGGAGGCTATTGCCCTCCTGAGATTCGTTTCTGTAGGGCAATCAACCATTGTGAATGCCATCCAGGAGCTGGCATCCCAGATGCAGCAATGCAATGCATTCCTGGAGGGCATTCACGGTGGATTGGTGGCCCAGCAGAGATCTTGCCTTCTCTCTGATAGCAGCCATTGTCCCTGTTTCTACTGTCCTCCCTCCAACTACCTCTTTCCAGTCTCATTCTCCTCAACCACAACTCATGCTAAGCACACATACTGACGAGTATGCACACAAGACAACACCCAAGAGTGGCACAGGCAAACACAAGCACCACACTTCATCACACAAGCACTCACGCAAACACCATACAGTTGCAGACACAACAACATCCACTGTCTCCCCCTCCTCCTCCGTCTCCCTCCCAGTCATGTCCATACTCATACCTGCAAGCACTGCATCAACATCCACCACCACCATCACCACACCAAACAGCACACACACATCACTAGCAGACACCTCCACAACAGCCATGCACGCGTCCCCTCTGCCCTCTCCCACCCTGTCTGTCCCCCCCTCCGTAAGGACACAAATGCAAGCACTCACACACCCAACAGCCATCCACCTGACATCAGCAACCAGCCCATGCACCTGCACCCAAATCCAGCATACACCTCCTACAACCACTCCCTCTACCTCCACTCCCATCACTCATCCCTCCGCCCGCACCACTGTCCCTAAAAAGCTTTTCCTTGCCCAACTTGACCTCTTCCCTCCCCGTCCCCCCATCCTGCCTGTCAGAGCAGGGTACCAAAGACCCAGACCAGCACCTCAGCCAAACAGTCCACAGGGACAGTGATGGCACCACCTACTCGTGGTGATAAGGATACCACACCTCCAGGCAAGAAGGGGAAGGAGCCTGCACCTCCAGGCAAGAAGGGGAAGGAGCCTGCACCTCCGTCCAAGAAGGGGAAGGAACCTACACCTCCATCCAAGAAGGGGAAGGAGCCTGCACCTCCATCCAAGAAGGGGAAGGAGCCTGCACCTCCATCCAGGTAGGGGAAGGAGCCTGCACCTCCATCCAAGAAGGGGAAGAAGCCATCCACCCCTGCCAGGAAGGGTAAGGAATCCACGCCCCATGTAATGGAAGAGACCAAGCCCTCTACTCCAGCGGAGGCTGTCAGGGTGACACCTCCACCACCCCCAGCGGTCACGGGGTCCCCATGCCAGCTGAGAAAGTGCATCCATCACCACCTGCAGAGGCTGCCCAGGAGGCACCTCCATCCACCACCACACTGCAGCCATCACCACCAGCAGATGCCATGTAGGCCACCCTCCAGGGGCTGCAGTTCCAGGGGCCCCCTCCAGAACCAGTGGGCAAGTCACCCACCTGAGAGACTGAGGCCTTGCACTCTCCAGGACAGAACAATGGACATGGAGCCCCCTCCAGAACCAGTGGGGAAGTTACCCACCTGAGAGACTGTGGCCTTGCACTCCCCAGGACAGAGTAATGGGCATGTTGCCCCCTCCAGAACCAGTGGGCAAGTCATCCTCCTGAGAGACTGTGGCCTTGCACTCCCCAGGACAGAGCAATGGGCATGGAGCCCCATTTAGAACCAGTGGGCAAGTCACCCACCCAAGAGACTGTGGCCTTGCACTCCCCAGGACAGAGCAATGGGCATGGAGCCCCATCCAGAACCAGTGGGCTTGTTCCTGCATCCGACTGAGGTGTCCTCCCTCCCCCTCCCCCTGAGGTGCCTGCCCACTTGCAAACTGATGCCCCTACAGAGTTCCATCTGGATAAAATCAGGATTCGAGTTGGGCCTTAGACTGTGCCCTGTGGCCATGTGGGCCCTTTGAACATTGGACTGGGCAGTGTCCCTTTGTGTACATGTGTACATATCTGTTTCATTGGAAAATCAATATTTTTTTAGATGTTGATTTGAATACAATCACTTTCGTGCATTCCTGTTGTCCTTGCATTATTCTGCCGTGTATCGGGTGCAAATTGTTTTTAGTGTGCAGCTGGTTGTGTTTCTGGTGTGTGTGTCGGGTGTGTGTTGTGCGTGTGTGTGTGGCACTCTCGTTTTCATCCCTCCCTCCCTTGTGTCCTAGGCGAATGTATTCACCTTCGTCGTCTTCGTTGGTGTTGGTGTTCCAGGTGGAGCATAACGTAGAAGATCATCGGGAAAACTTGCAGTTCGGGTTCCATGGTAGCGTTCATCTTCCCTGTGTCTCCGATGGTGAGTCTTTTCTCTTCTGTGATATGTTTGCGCCTTTTGATGGCGTTGGTACCACTTCAGAAAAGGTGCTGGTTTGCAGTGTCTTAATATGGTGGGTGGTACTTTGTCTCCCGCTTGGCTGTTGCCGGCTACCACCGTGGTGAGTGTTGTTTCTGCCCTGGCGGTTGGTGAGGTACATTGGCTGTCTATGGGAGTTATCACTGCCATGGTCATAATTTGGCAGTAATACCACCAGCCTGTTGACGGTACCACTACCACTTTATCACTCACTGTCAGGGTCATAATGAGGGCCTAAGTTACGTAAATAATTTTATACTGACAATCATTTTTACTTTTGCACTATTTGGGCCTTAATACCTTTATTTTTTGTAATCGTGTAAATAATGTTTTCATCAAGTGTGTGCAAGTTACCACCCTATTTACAGCTTTATCCAATAAAAACCTGATGGTAAATGCTAGAACTAATACAGAAGGAGGGCATTTTTAACTTAATGCTAATCGCTCCTAAAAATGGGTGCACATATAATTTGTGCCCATTTTAGCGTGGTTATTAATGGTTCTAAACAGAACAATTAGGGTTCTGTTTGGGAGTAAACATTGGTTCCTAATGAATTATGTCTTGGTATACAGAAATAAGCGACTAGTGATTGTAATTACAATGTAGGCTGTATTTATAGGTTTGGCTACAGACAGATTTTGCTAACAAACCTCATGTGTACACAATCCACAATATAAAATGTATAGAAATGCATTTTGGGTCAGCCCCCTTCGGCTGTTTGTGCAAGCCCCATTGAGGAATTGCCTTTTTGAGGTGTTCTCCAAATTTTGGGACCTGCTTGCAGCATTTGGCGCATGTATACCTTTTTAGCCCTTGGAATTAGTCATGGTGGCGGAGACTACTCCATGCCAAGCTCTGCTTGTGAAACCTCACACAACTGAAATAGGCACCTGCGTGCCCTGGTTTCTCTTGCTCTGCAGGCATTTGGGGACTTTGGAACTGATGAGAGCACCACAGAGCTGCTGAGAATAATAGCAAATATAGCAGAGCACTCTTAAGGGTCTCGCCAGAAAGGCACTTGGGTTTAGCAAGTGCCAATCAAGATACGGCAACCCGCAAGATACCGTTCTGCTGCCCTAGATATACCCTATGTATTGGTGTTAGAAATGGGGTTACTGGTTGACTAGGTTATACACCTAAGCCAGGCAGAATCCACCACTCTAGCTAGGGCAGGTCAGACACACAGACTAAATTAACCTGTGCTCACCCTCCGTTAGCTTGGCGAAGAGCAGGCATGCTTAACTTAGAAGGCAATGTGTAAAGAATTTGTGCAACACACACACTGTAATCACAGGGAGAACACCACAAAAAGACTCCACACAGGTTTATAAAACAAGATAGCAATTATCTGATTGAAATAAGACTAAAATGACAGGAATCCGATTAGTATTTCTCAAGATATTCACCTTTTAGGTTAATCAAAAAGCAGTGCTTAAACTTAAAACGGGGCTCATCTTAGAGTCTTTATGGTAATTAGGGAACACGTTAGTCCACTGCAAGGAGTGCAGTGAAAAGAAATTTCAGGACCACTCAGAGTAGTTAGGTCAACTGAACATGAACTGGGGTCAGTTGTGAGGAGTGCAGCGAAATCCTTTTAGAACGCTCGGATCTGGTGGTAAACCGGTGTCTATACCACTCGGAGAACATCACCGCCGCTGGACTGTAAGTCATGCCGCTGCATGGCTAGGCGGTGCAGAGGTGGCAAAGCAAGCTGGGGGTGCTGTCAGCGGTGTCGGGGAGAGTGGTGGTTGTGCACTTAGAGCACTGAGGTTGTCAGGACGACCCGGAGCGGCACCCACTTTGGCCACACTGAGAAGTGCTGTTCTTCTGATGCTCGTCCCCAGCGAGGAATGCTCCTCCTCTGACACTCGGGGAGTGGGAGCGCTAATCCAACTGGCAAGCGGAGAACAATGGTGAGGGACTCGCTTGAGTCGCACAGTGCGAGGTGCGAAGGTGGGGCACTGCGCTCACTCTGAAGATGTGCCCGCCACACTCCTACACTCAGAGCTCTAGTCCTGGTCTCAGGGGTGCAGAGCTGGGAGCACAAGGTCTTTTATGTCCCTTAGACCTCGGGGAAAAATAGGGGGCAAGCTAGCAAGGCCTTTGAGACACTCTGAAGAGATCATTAGTCCTTGGGGTGCAGGGCAGAGATCATCAGGCAGCAGGGCAGCACAGCAGGGCAGAGTAGCAGTTCATGGGAACAGTCAGTTTTGGCAGGGTACCAATCCTGGCACACAGCAGTCTTTACTCCAGCAGAGTTTCCTTGAGTCCAGAAGTGTACTGTCTGAGTGGATCAAGAGGCCTAATACTGACAAGTGTCTTTGATGTGGGGGGTGACTACAAAAGAACATGTCCCCCTTTCAGGTCAGCCTTGGCTCCAGACTGTCAGTGGGAGGTAATCAGCCCCTAAGTGCGGACTGTAGTCAGTACCCTTTGAAATGTAAGTGTGAGCTCTTCCTAACCTCCTCCTCAGGAAAGACCCATCAGTATGCAGATAAATGTAGATGTAGCTGAGTATCCTGTGTTGTGGGTGTCTGAAGAGAATGCACAAGTGTAGCTGTCATCTCGCCCAGGCCAGACATGTATTGGTGATAGGTTGGATGTACACAGGGCAGTGAGGGCACAGAAACGCCCTCTTTCTAAAAGTGACATTTTTAAAATAGGTCAAGACTGATTTGCATATGGCTAGGTCCAAACTGGAATGGCATGGTGAGAAAAAAAACGGATGGATTAAACCCAGATCTGTGACTGGGGATGAATGTTTGATTTGGTCTACATTCCGTCCATCAACTGTTCTTTTTGCATTGGTCGCCCCGAGTGGGAAGGGTAGGCCCAGACGTGGATCCTGGGCTCACTATGGCACCAGATTTAAGCTAGCCTGGCTGAGAAGGGGTGATACCCTGAAACAGGACCCAGGATGCTTGTTTCTGGTCCAGGGAGGACCTGACCTGGCAGTTCGGGATGGACTGTTCCCATGGGGAACAGGGTCAAGACTGATTTGTATATGGCTGGGTTCAAACTGGAATGGCATGGTGAGCAAAAAAACTGATGGATTAAACCCAGATCTGTGACTGGGGTGAATGTTTGATTTGGTCTACATTCTGTCCATCAACTGTTCTTTTTGCATTTGTCGCCCCAAGTGCGAAGGGTTTGCCTAGAATTGCCTTTTCTCAAGTGGCACCAACAATCTGAGTGCGCTGCCAGACATTCCTTCTTCTAAATGTGTTTCGCAACTGTGTTAGTTTGGAGTACAATGCCAAGTGGCTGTCAAACTTGGAAAGGTGAGCCTGAAACAGAGATCATGCCAGGAACATGGACTGCTGCCTATTGCTGACTTGACAGAGTAAAAGCCCTTCTTTTCCCCTATCCATTGGCTCTGCATTCCAGCTAGGGGCATGGCTCAGTGCTTGCTGCTGTCAGCGGGTATGGTCTGGTCACAAGGGGCATGCCGTTTAATAAATTAAGGAATTTCCCCAGACTACAGTACACAAACTCCAGCAGGAAGGAAGCAGACCACAGCTGTGCCATCAGTCACAGCCTGCACATATCCCCAGTCAAACAGGATTACTCTAGAAGCCATCCCAGAGTCATTAGATGATCATCCAACTACATTAGAAGTCATTTTCACGTCATCAGACATCATCAAGCTCTTGAAGTCATCAGCAAAGTTTAGAAACTTGAGCCTGATGATTTGAGGATGACTTGAAAATGACTATCTGATGACTTCATGGGATGTGATTTTTTCCAATGACTTGAGGATGATTTACAATGACATGTTAATGACTTGATAAGCGTGAACATTTTGCCTTCAGTTAAAATGCTTCCTAATTTAAAAAAGAATAGTTGCCGATTACTTTGCAAACACGTGCATCATTTTGGTCAGTATTTTTTTGACAAACTAAAGATTGTGCTGGGTAATTTTATAATTACTTGCTGATTACTTTGAAATGAGCACTATTTTAGTATTCACACAATTTTGCACTGTATTAAAAAATGAAATATGAATTAGAGGTCAACGTGAACATGCATGTCACATGTCCAAATCATATAATATAACACAGTTGGGAGATGATAATCTTTGTCAGCCATGATTGTGTAGCATGCAATTTACAAGTTTGTTCCTGGAGATTACTCAGTGAGCTGAGTGCCTATTGCATACATCACATGCTTTACTCGCAGAAAGACTGAAGAATGATTTACTGCAGTGGTTCCCAACCTGTGGGCCGGGGACGTGGGGGTCTGCGAAGCCTCCTCAGGGGGTCCGTGGCTGCTTAAAAAATGTAATAATATTAGGTCCCAGCTATCAGTAATGACTCCTTGGGGGTCCCCGTGTTCCAATAACGATTCAGTGGGGGTCCCCGGGCTCCAGTATTGATAAAATGGGGGTCCGCAGAAGTCAAAAGGTTGGGAACCACTGATTTACTGCATCTGCTAAATATATCTGTGTACGCTGAAGGTTACACTCAAGAAGAAACCTATATGTAACTTGGAAATTCCAATCCCCGCAAATGGATTAATGCACCCGGTGTAGAGATTTACTTGTATTTCACAGGTTTATTTCAATATGGTTACAATAGTTCATTTGGTTGAGTGTCTGATGCTACCTTACATGGACTGCTGAATCTGTTGCTGAAACCTGTCGTCTCTAAACTCCATGTTCCTCCGTTCCACAAAGTTGAATCCATAGGAATCGCTGTGCATGAGGCTGTTCACCCTCAATCCCATTAATAAAAGTGAGTGACAGGATGGTAAAATGCAAAGATCTGTAATGTGCTTGTGTACAACGTAAAATGCATATTCACACTCAGTACACATTTATGCTGCAGGCACATTAACCCAACAAACTGTGCTGTCACCAATAACTATGCCTGGAAAGATACATAAATGTTAATTAAACTGTTGCAAACCTTTGGAAAGCCTACAACAGTGAATGTTTTTTTTAATTAAAATGTACCCAAAAATGTATTGGAGTCGTTGCAACTGGTGTAAAATCAGTTATTATTTCATTATCATAGCACACTTTTAACTATTTGTAATAAAACCCTTGGGCGCTATGACATAGTATTCTTTTGTTTCCAGAATACACTGCAGGCTTTCAGTTTTACTATTGCTTCTTGTAGTAAATGACCGTAAACTCTTCCTTGTGTGCAGCTTTGCTTTATGTCGGTCTTAGTTTTCAATAAAGGTTGTTGAAAAGAAGCGCAAGAGTGCTCTTGCAACCGACCTTGTTAACCTTTGCCCGCCCCTGGCCGTCTTGACCAATCATCAAGGGTATTGTGTGCAATCCAGCAATCGCGATAGTCAGGCAGGGCTTTGTTTTACATGCTGCTGAGCTAGACCGAGGAGGGAAACCACGAGCTTTGGAGCAGCGTTTTTATCGAGCAAAAAGCCAGGGAATTGCATGCAGAGCACTGCCGGAGCTCTTTGTGTCATTTGAAAGGAACCAAGCAAACAGGGACGGTTTTAAACTGAATCCAGCGCCGTGGGAAGGGAAAGGGTTCAATGGGTGATCTAGCGATGGAGAAACAAAGTGAGTGAGGCATTCAAAGTTAACCCCACCCCAAGGTGAGAGATGAGCACATTTGAGGCATTTAATGATAAACCCCCAAGGTGAGGGATGACCACTTTTGTTCATAAAATTAGAAGGAGAAATTAGCCCCCTCGTTTTAATTGTTATCCCTCGTGTATTCTGTCCTTTAAATAAATCTGGTGCAATTTCCCGCCATTTCCGTTCTGCTTCGTACACTGACTTCTTACATCCACTCTGCTTCCACGGTGCCCCAGCATTGTTCTTTACACTATTTACTCTCAATATACTGTACTGATCTCCATTCATTTCAACCCTCTAGGTCTTTTTGGCACTGTATAGATCTACCCCCTTTAGGATCTAGTAGACATTTGTTTTGCATTCCACAAGTTCTTTGACTTGCTTTGCTCTCCACCATACTCTGCCGCCCTCCACACATGACCTCTTCAGTATACATGAACAACCATCACATCTGCTGGTCACCTTCGCTCTCTGCTCAAGACAAACGCCCTTCATCTTGTACATTCACTCTTCAGTCTTACAGTTCACGCTGCTCACATTTGCTACTGGCCTCTTTTTCCTATCCCGTATATTTGCCCTTCACCATAGCCAACTACACACTTGTATGTAATCTCCATACTGTAAATACAATGCACGCCCACTACTTTTATTTTCCACCACTTCTACCTTCCACCAAATACCTACACCTACTCTCCACACTTGAAATGCACTCCCCACCTTGTACGTTACCTCTCCATGGCCCACACTCACTTTTCATACTAACAAATCTGCAGTGCATGCACTGCATTCACTTTCCTGGAGTAGAGCGAGCCAAAACATTTATCAGGGAAAGCAAAGGCTAGGCTCATCTCTTGCTCTAAGGGCCTGTAGGTGAGGCAAGCCTTGAAAATATTTGGCACATAAGTCATGCAATAAACATCATATTAGAATGTGAAAAAATGTTTTCAAAACTCCAAAACGTGTATTTCTTTAACATTCAGAAGCGTTGCACCTCGGTACATCAGATTATATCTCTGCATTAAGAAGTATTTATTAAAAAAATAGGTTTTAAACATGCATTGAGAAGCATGCCTGCCTCCTCCCTGATAACAATGCTTTTAGTGATCTAAGAGTCAAGTCAGTTGTCATGTGAGTCCTATGTGTCCTTGATTCTGACAGATGGAGCAACATGATGTGCTATTAAATTAAAAATAAGACGTTTTTGTACTTCACACATGCTTAATTTGCATATTTGAAGGTGTTCTCATATGTAAACAAACAAACCAGAGTCTGTGTGAAATATAAAAAAATGTCTATGATCACACAATTTGTTCATGAGGGAACACTGGATGGATCCCATATTTTCCAGTTTCACACTGAAATTCAGGCAGTGTTGGGGTATCTCTTTATTACAGCAAACCCTAATGCTTTGTCTTTAATTGCCCAAGGACATAAGGGGCTTCACAACAGACAAATGCTATGTTACACGTTTTAGGGTTTGCCTAGACCGCAAGACACATTGTTTACATATGGCTTACAACCCCTCCTCCCCCCCAGCATACCATTTGTTAGCTTCATCTTCACTCTCATTTTGTTCATCCCTGTTTGTAACGGCATGCAGGTGTCATGCCCTCTTCTTGTGTTTGGCCCTTCCCTGGCACAAGGACCAAAAACTTTTGTCCATCCACTGTTCCCATTTTTGGAGCTACTGTTTTCTTTATGTTCAAGCACTCCATTTGAGTGCTTGTGTTTTCAGTCTGCCTCCCATATCCCCTTCCATATAGCTTCTATACACCCACCCCCGTTCCATGTTGCTTGTTTTCCATACCACACCCTACCCTGTATTCTACACCTCTGCCAGTGCTCTCTACACCAAAGCACTTTGCACCACTGCACTCTACGCCACTGCATTGACACACCACTGCATTTTACTCTGCACCACTACTCTAGGCCACTGCACTATATGCCACTCTACTCTGCACCACTCCATATCACTGCACTTTATGCCTCTGCACTCTACGCCACCGCACTCTATCCCACACCACTCTATGCCACTCTACTCTGCACCACTTTACTCTAAGCCACGCTAGGCCACTGCACGCTACTCGGCACCACTGCACTTACGCCATTGCACTCTACTCGGCACCACTGCACATTACACAGCTCTATTGTACTTTGTGCCACTCCATGGTGCTGCACTCTGCACCACTCTATTCCCCTCCGCTCTATCCCACAGCACCATATGCTACTCTACTTTACTCTGTACTACTCTACGCCACTGCACTCTACACTGCACCACTCTAATTTATGCCAATGCACTCCACACCTCTCCATCCATTCCACAGTGCCACTCTACCCCACTTCACTAAATGCCACTCTACTCTACACCACTCTACTCTGTGCCACTCTACTATACTACGCTCCAAGCCACTCTATTCTACACTATCACTCCACTCTAATCAACCCCACGTCACTCTACTCAACTTTACCCTTCCAATCCATTATACACCACTGCACTCTATGCCAGTCCACTCCACTCTTTTCCTCGCCACTCTACGAAACTCCAAGCCACTGCACTCTACGCCATGCCACTCTACTCCACAGTGCTGTATAATATGGACAAAGGACATTGGCAATGCCTGTAGCTCTTATGTAGATGAAACCTATTGGATTTACCAGTGCTAGTTTTTTCTGGCACATACAGATTTGTGGGGTTTCACAGGATGCTGAGGTGAGGCAGGCGTTTTGAACCTGGTCCCGCATGTTGCATGGTCGCCAGCTGCAGCCAGTAGGCCACATTGCCTCCTGTGAAACCGCAGCTCCATGTCTATTGTCTAAAGCTCTCACCACACTGGGGGGGTGGTCTTGGTGTGTGTGTGTATAAATATACATCTCTCTGTTTGCCTTCCTGATCACATGTTCTCCACTAAACCTGTATTTCCTTGTCCTTCACAGGTGCTCTCCACTCTCCACGGGTAGTCTTTCCACTCTATTCATCTGGTCTCTGCCCTGTTTATCTACTCTGTCATGGATCCTACCTTATATGTGCTCTCGATCCTATACATCCAGTTTTTACATCTGCCCCAGCACATACATCCACCCTCTATCCTATACAGCCACTCTCCACATATTCACTACAACATGTACATGCATCGTACAACTTCCTCTTGTCGTCTCCATTTAGAATATTCTTTCTTCATATTCCACATTTCCATTCTGCATATGCATTCTCCACACATCCTTAGCACACTTTAAATTGAATTTCTACTCTGGACATCTGCTCTCAAACCCACTTTACATCTGCCATGCTTCTTCCCATGTCTCCACCATCCCTATCAGTGTTTTGTGCCTGCACTACACACTATACATGTGTTGCCTGTGTCCATTCTACACTGTCTAATCATTCTCCAAGAATGCAGTCCCTATACGCTTGAAATTCTGTGTGCACACCCTCAACATCTGTCACCACTCTTGACATGCTAATTGCACCCTCCTACATGCAATCTCCATTTTATACATCCACACCACATCCACTCTCTAACCTGTACATGTGCACTCTAACTGCCACTTTTGCTCCCATCCCATTATATCTTTTTGCTGTCCTGTACATGTTGTCTTCTCCAGATGTGTTCCTTCCACACAGTTATGATCTCATTCCACTCGATGTACACTCCGCTATCCACGTGCTTTCCTCACTGTACATAAACACTCGAAGTTCCACATCTACTTTTTATAGCTGTGTTCCACCTCGCCATATTGGCAGTCTGTGCTCTACATCCACCCCTTCAACCTGTACATCTGCCATCCATAGTCCATATACTCTCTCTGATTCCCCCAACCCATTGTATAACTGTTCTCTGCTATACCTTCACCGTACATGCTCCAAACCTGCCCCACACACAGTCTACATCCTCCAGAAGCCTCCTCTTGCTCTCAGTAGTCTTCTATTCACCCCATACATCAGTTTTCCATGTTGTACCTCTGGTCTCCACCTTGAACATCCACTCTTCATCCTCCCTATCCAGTTTCCATCTGCCTCCTACTCTCCACTCTCCAGATCCGCTCTCCAACCTATACATGCATAAGCCAAACTCCACTTGTGCCCTCCACCCTGTACATGCTATCTCTGCAGCACACATCCACTCTCTATATGCATTTTCCAAACCACCTTGCACACTCTACATTTGCTTTCCACCTTGCACATCTGCATTCCTCATTTCACTGTACCCATTGCATGAACTCTGCCATTTATACCTGTGCTTCTCCCCTTTAGTCTATCATATGCATGTGCTTTGCATGTCTAGTCTATACACTACACATGTCTTCTCTATGTTCTGACTATCCTCTGGGTGCTCCACCCTCTACCCGTGCTCTCCACACTAAATGTGCACTTTCTATCCTTCAAATCTGTCCTTCACTTGCTCTTTCCACTCTGTACATCTATCTGTCATCTACTTTGTGGATCAACCCTGCACAAGCTTCTCCCATCTGCACATGCTCTCCATTTTACTGTCACTCTCCACAATCTCCTTCTAAGCTATACATGTTCACCTCAGCCGCTACTTTTTCCCCTCCTTTATATTTGTGTGCAATCCTGTACACATGTCTAATTCTAGATGTGATCTCTCCTCTACAGATGTGGGCTCTCCCCACCAGCTATGCTGTATTTCCTGCAGTCTCTACTGTCCACATTGTGTCCGTGTACATCGACTCACCACGATCGACATGCACTCTCCAATTGTTCTCCCTACCAGCACATCACATCTGCAGTGCATGCTCTACATCTGTTCTTTATCCTAAACATCCACTCTCTGGGTTCCACATCAACTCTACATTCTGTACATCTGCACTCCACAACACTTTCCACACAAAACATTCCCTCTCCACATAGTCTGAGCTCCACCCTCTACATCCTTTCTCTACCCGTTAAATCAGACCACTTTCTCAGCCACTACATTTGTTCTCTAGTCTCTACATTGTGTCTCCGACCTTTACATTCACTTTTCATCCCCTTAACATACACTGCTGACCCTCTCCATCTGCTCTCTACAATCTGTCGAATCTATTTATACTCGCCATCCTCTGTCTGCCGTGTGCATCTGCTGTCTGCAATGTATATACCAGATCTTTATCCTCGACGTCTATTCTTTTCCTTCAACACAAGATCTTTATATTCTCATCTATGTCCTCAACATGCACTCTCTTTTTCTACAGCTATTCAATTTCTATCTCAACTACGTAAATCAGCTGTACAGAAGTTCTCCTTATCAACTCTCAACATTCACTTCTGCTCTGAACACCACACTTCATATGCCAAATTCACAATCTTCAATCCATTGCTGTAATGTTCCATTATCCACAACCACTACTTGATGCCGTTCTCCATATTGTCTTCACATACTACTTACACTGTGTTCTATGCTCTTTTGTTCCTCAGTTCACATCCCCTGTTGATATCTGCTTTCTCCACTCAACATTTGCTCTACTTCTACTCTGATCCGCATTAATATATGCTCACCATATACAGTTTCTCAAAATCTACTCTTTATTTCATCCCCTTGAATTTAAAACCTGATCTTACTAATAGCTTCACAACACTTATACCATTTACCTTCTGCCACTCAGATCACTATATAGCTCACAAAAGGCCACTTACCAAAGACTTCCACTACTTAAAATGGCTCATTCCATCTCCCACAGCAGTTGCACATTCGCAGTGCCCATTCACCAATAGCCACTTCTACCATATCCTTACCACTCACATCCCAAATGCCACATAACATACCAGTCAGACCACTATTTGCCGTCAAGTTCGTGCAGTACCACTTATTGACACCTTCTTCTCACTGACAGCCATTAGGTTTACTCCTCACACTTTTTACTGACCAGAACCATGCAATGCCATTTACAAAAGTCTCCCTGCAGTGACACCATCATTTTTTCAGCCACTCTCACTACTTGCCCTTAACCATGCATCACAACTCAGTTTCTGTTTTGTACAGTTTCTCTGAACATCACTCATAACCACTCAACACCAATTGGTCGCACTCACAAACTGCGCAACTGGCTGATATTGTCATCTCCTGACAACACTGTAGAGATTCACGTCATGTATATCCAGCCATTCACCCACAGGTACTCAGATCCCTCACTCACAGTACCCTTGTATTTACTCCACTGACATTTGTTGCTTACCAGTGCTTTATTACTCATTCAATACATTATTTACCCACACAACACCAACGACTTGCAAATGTACCCACTCATAGTTGACCAGCAGCTTACCGAAAGACATTCACAATAAAGCTCACATAGCTCTCTATTTCCTGCTTAGCATACCGTACTTGCACATAACTCAGAACCAATGAAGTGCACTCATAATAATCACCATCCTCTCTCTCACAGCTCCTCATAATGCTCATCTCTCACTGTTACCACTTAACTGTCACCACTCACAGCTTGTAGTAGCTAAAAGAAGGAAGGGGTATCATGGGTGAGAATAGTGGGTAAAAGATTAGTCTGCACATTTAAAAGTAGAATGACTTGTTAAAACACAGTTCCCACACATTCCTCACCATCTGGTTTTAATCGTAATCACTGGTTACTGTGGCACAGTTACTGGAATTGCGGTGTGTAGTGTGTCTGGTGCATCTGTGAGATTCTCTAATTGAGGGGCTTTATATATTTTGTTAATATCACACTCCGAAGTCAAATGGATAGGAAGGAAACATTAATCTGTGAAAATTACCTTGAGTGATCACTGTGATATTGTGCTAGAATAAAAAGATAAATACAAAAAAAACTATCCAGAATTCCTCAGTCATTGTGAACAAACACACCTTGAAGAAGTCATCATACGTAATGTAAACACATCTTGAAGTAGTCATGTTGTCATCAAAAAGTAATGCAAACACATCCTGAAGTACTCATGAAGTAATCCAAACACATCCTGAAGTACTCATGAAGTCATCATGAAGTAATACAAACACATCCTGAAGTAGTCATAAAGTAATCCTCAGGTATTCAAGAAGTTGTCTCCTGTTATCCCCAAATTGTCATGAAGTCATCCTGTAGTAGTTAAAGATATTCACACATTTTTCAGGGAAGTCATCAGAACACCATCCTAGAGTAGTTTTTGTGATGACTCTAGAGTCATCTCATTTAAATATTTCGCCCTATACACATACTTCAGGATGGCTTGGGATGACTTCCCCAGATAATTACAAGAATAGCTCAGCTGAAGTCATCCGATGACTTCAGAATGACTCCAGGAAGATCTTCCTTTTTGACTTGAGGTAACAGGGCAAGAGGCACTTGTTACAAGAGATTCTAATATACGCACACTTTGATCAAAGAAGAGGAGCAGGCCAGGGAGGCATAGTTGGACCCTCGGAGGACCAAGTCTAACTCACCCAGTAGGTTCCAGAACATACAGGGCAACAAGAGTGAAGTAGAGGA
This sequence comes from Pleurodeles waltl, assembly GCF_031143425.1. Classification (NCBI taxonomy): domain Eukaryota; kingdom Metazoa; phylum Chordata; class Amphibia; order Caudata; family Salamandridae; genus Pleurodeles; species Pleurodeles waltl. The sequence goes on from NC_090437.1 coordinate 984,170,578, forward strand.
AGTGAGGAGGGGTGGTGAACAAAGAACGGGCCAGGTGGGCCCGGAAGGGGTTAGCATGCGCACTCCCTTTACCCTCCTCCCTCTCAGCCTCATTCTCAGTAGGTAGCAGTACCATTGTGTGGGAAAACCCGTGTTCAGTTTTACTAGGCATCCATTCGAAGGGGCCACTACCTGGAAGAGACCATGACCTCCTGGCTAAGAGCCCATTGCCATTTGCTGGTGGGCGTCATTAGTCGCTCCACCGTGGAGGGGGTGAGGTGCCTGGGATGGGTTGTGACCGGAAGTGGTCCCTGGGTATGCGACGGAGGGGAGGGGGTAAAGTGTTATCCCTTAAAAGTGGGCGAGCGCTGGATGGCCCCCTCTTTGTCCCCTGGTGTGCTGCAACAAGGAGGTCGCTTGCTGGCTCTTGTGGTCTACTAGGTAAGCGAGCAGCACGGAAGGGGGGGGGCTTGGCATAGCACTTGGATTTGCGTTACAATTAACTCATGGGGATTTGGTTTAAAGTTGGAGTGGATTTGGGCTTCATGAGGGCGGTAATTGCCTCGACATAAGAGGTTATCTGGGGCATGGCACATCACTTATACAGTGGCTCATGTTCCTGTTCCCGCGCAGAGTCACGGTGCAGGAGCAAAAATAAATGAATGAAGACACAAGTGTTCTTGTGAAGAACATTCTTTGATCAGGGTGCCTTACATACAAGATCGATTAAAAATTATTAGCAATGGTGATCAGTTTCTTTAGTTTAAGGGGCGGTGAGTGCAATAACAACTGTTTAGGCTTGTCATCAGCCATCGATTATTTAACATTGATGTTTATTCAAGTGCAGGTATCTTGTATGCTGGTTATATCATATCTGACCGCGACATTTTAATTTTTGTGTTGAAGGGGCATAGAGAAATAGTGCATTGGCGCCATCTAGTGGCCACAACAAGTAATGGCCATCTATATTATAGTTAATGGAGGCTTGCTGCTGACCGTAAACTAGGGCCAGGTTATTACAAAAGGGCAAAGCAGATTATCTTGCTGGAGACGGAGAAGGTGAGGTAGTTGGTTTTTACCGGCTGTGATGATTTTATTCAAGCTACTGTTTTATTGTTGTATTCTAGTAACACCTATAGCATCTAATCTACCCTAAGGATAAGATTCTTGAGGGTCCAGGACCATTTTTCTAAGGTAAGGTGTATAGCTCACTAAGGCTAGAAAAAAAGTGCAGCCATGGCTGGGGGTCCAAGTTGGCTGAGCTCAGATTGCATGTGAGTGCCTTTGGAGTTATTAGGGGCCTTGGGACAATTTTAGAGGAGCAGATCTGAGGATGGGCTTAGATGGATTTTATCTTGGCTTGGACGGGGGAGACAGACAGAAGGTCATTAATCATGTTCAGGGTGCGTAGCTATGGGGTAAAATGAGAGATAAGACTCCTAAGGACTCTTTTGTTTGCCCGTACTCTCTCCACCAGGATTAATAAGGGCTGGGTACCTCGTGCACACTCTAAGTACCATCAGTAATAGTGGTTTTGTTACCTTCTAGGATGGCACCTAAGCGAGCGCGCTCATGAGCAAAACGTCTGACCGAGGCAACTCAAGAGGTCCAAGATGGGGTCGACCCTGCAGCACAGAGGCAGTTCATGCAATTATTGTCAGCAGCACAACGGCATGGAATGGACTTGGCCCTCAGGGGAGTCGAAGATGGTCCACGATCTGCCGAAGGGGCCAACAGTTCCAGGAAGCCACCAAAGAGGGCAAGGTGGGCACTAACTAGGTTCAGAGAGGCTGCTGGGGGCTCAGGAAAGACCATGTTAACAACAACATCCCCAAGTGTAGCAGTAACAAGCGTAGACGGTGAGTTGCCAGCATCCAGGTTAAGAGGGGGGTGCAATGTGGGTACACAAGCTTTGATTCCCCTGCGGAGTAGCAGAATTGGCAACACCAACGTAGGGGTGGAATAACAGCAAACAATGGTTATTTTGCCTACTGAACATGCCAAGACAACTAAGGGGAAGGTGGAGCAACCATCTCAATCGCTTGACCCTAGGGGGCAGGTGGCACCGCCACTGGTGCAGCAGATTCAGAGGGTAACTAACCTGTTGACAGTGCCCCAGACGGAACCCTCCTTGTCAGTAAGTTCCCTCGGGCCTCAGCAGCCTGTGCTCAGAATTACAAATCCTGCGTATACAGTTAAGGGCCATGGCAACCCAGCAGCTATAGTATGGCGGGGGAATACAGTACCCAGTGTGACATCTCATCTTGGCACACCGGGTGCTTCGCAGGGCAGTTGTCTCAGTGGTGGCCAAGATGTTCAGGGGTGGGTCATAGTTCCAGGGAATCCTTCCACCAATGTAGTGCCAGTGCCGTCAAGCACGCAGCAGGTGCTGGCATATGGGCAGGTAGGGGGCTTAACTGTCCCACAAGCTGCCCACATTTCCCATTTGCCAAAACTAGTTTTCAGAAGTGCTAATCCAACAATCTGCCAACCTGGGTCCATAGTGTGGAATGTACCAGCAGAAATGAAAGAAAAAATATGTAAAGGAGAATTTTGTGATTTTTTGACCTTATCAATGCAGGGGTGCTGCCAGAGAAGGGGAGGCAAGCTATTGTTGGAGATTTTTGGCCCAAGAAAATGTGGGTGGAGAGATCACTGAGGAACTGGGTGACAGGCTTTGCCATTTATGAAGCTATCCTTACTGAAAGGTTTCCCTCCGTGGCTCCTCAAATTATGGGTTATATTTCCCTCATTCATAGTACGGCATCAGACTTCCCTGGGACAGCCTGGATGCAGTACAACATGAAGTTTAGGCAGATAAAGGCTTTCCGCCCCGAAATTGCATGGGATCAGAGGGAAATTAATCTGTGGCATGCCGAATTTGAAGTGGCACACAATATGGCTAAGTTGAACCACTCCTTTTGTTCCAGTAGACAAGAGGGAGGAAAAGAGAAACGCTTGTTGGCAATTCAATTGGAAAGAATGCTTTCTGAGGGTTGCTTGTAAATGCAAGCACATCTGCTCCTTATGTGGTGGGCAAGGGCACCCTGAAGCAAAATGCTTCAAAAAATTTGGAAAACCCAGGGACCAAGCAACTAAACCTCATTAGTCTGACTCAAACAACGCAGAAAGCCTTTCTTCCCCGTCATGATCACACACGGAACCGACAGGTAAAGTCTTCAGGAGTCAGGCCTGTCCCCAGAAATAATCTCCAAGAGCAAAATTTGGTGCACCATTCATTAATCAAAGCAGTAACCCCTCATACGTTTGCATGTCCTGGCTCATCTGCTGGGGAGATACAAGACTGAGGAGGCACGTATTCTTTACAATGGCTTCAGAGATGGGTTTCGCATACCAGCCAGCGTTATTCACAACCCTCTCCCCTCTAAAAATCAAAAGTCTGTCTTAGAGCAGCCTGCCATTGCCAAAGAAAATATTTAGGAAGAGCTGCAGAAAGGTAGGGTGGCTGGCCCTTTCCTCAAGCCACCATTAGAGAATCTAGTCTGCTCCCCACTGGGTCTGGTACCTAAGAAAGAGTTTGGTAACTACAGACTGATCCACAACCTTTCCTGTCCCCCAGGACATTCAGTTAATGATGGGCTAGACGCCAGCGGGTGTACGGTCCCGTACACGTCTTTTGATGAGGCTCTCAACAAGCTATGAGCTCTGGGTAGAGGGGCCCTTATGGCCAAGTCAGACGTCCAGTCAGCATTCAGGCCAGTGCATCCACAAGATTTTCACCTCTTAGGTTTTACGTTTGAGGGCAAGCTGGCCCTGGACAAGTACATGGACAAGTGCATGCCCATGGGCTATGCAGTTGCATGTGCACATTTTGAGACCTTTAGTCATTTTCTGAAATGGGCATTTCGAGATCTGGTGGTGTCAGAGAACATTGTTCAGTACCTGGATGACTTCCTCTTCATGGATCCACCAGGGTCCCAGACTTGCAAACGTGCCCTACAAGGTTTCCAAGAACTAGTTACTGTAAGTAGTGGGGGTCCCACTAGCAGCAGAGAAAACAGAGGGCCCCATGACTAGGCTGACTTTGGTAGGTATTGAGATTGATTCAGAGGAGGGAGTATGCAGGCTCCCACCTAATAAAGTTCTTGAATTCCGGACAACCTTATTGGATTGCCTGAGCTCAACCAAGGTGACCCTCCATCAGTTACATAGGTTGGTGGGGCAGCTTAACTTTGCACTCAGGACCATTCTCATGGGGTGGGTCTTTTCCAGGAACATCGCCAGGGCCATGACTCGCTTGAAAGCCAAGCATCATCACACCCGTCTCTCAAGAAATGTTAGAGAGGACCTTCATATCTGGGTGGAGTTCTTGCAGGATTTTAATGCATCAGTGATTTGGCCACAGCTGGCGCTGAGCAATGCTGAACTAAACCTGTACACAGATGCGGCAGGGAGCGTTGTTTTCGGAGCCATTCTGGGGAACAAGTGGTGCATGCAAAACTGGCCAGAGGATTGGTTCGAAAGAGGCTTGACCAAGAACCTGACATTCCTGGAGCTCTTTCCCATTATTGTGGCATTGCATATATGGAGGTCTCAGCTCTCTAGCAGCAGAATAATTTTTTGGTCAGATAAAATGTCAGTCGTCTCAGCCATTAATAATCAAAGAGCACAGTGCCAACTCGTCCTGCACCTTCTCAAAGCTATGATTCAGGTCTGCCTCGCTGAGAATGTGCACTTCACAGCAAATCTTGTTACAGAGGTCAAGAGCTGATGCCCTGTCTCGTTTTAAGTTGACAGATTTCAGAACTCAACTACCATAAGCAGACAAGGAGATGTCACCTTTCCCTGTGAGCCTATGGAAGCTTGGTGTCCCATTGTCCCGGACTAAGCGAGCATATGAAGTTGCATGATGGACATATCGGGCCACCATGCCAGAGTGTAGCAAAGAGGGTCTTTTTCAACAGGCCAGCATAATATTTTTTTTGGGTGTGCAACGGAAGGCTGGTAAGTTAGTGGCAGCAGTGAGGCATCAGCTGTCAGCAATTGCGTTGTTTGCTGGTCTATGGGGTGTGGCAGACCCCACTAAGGACTTTAGAGTGAAAAAGGCCATTAAGGGGTGTGAGAGGCTAGTGCCCGCCAGTCAGGACAACAAGAGACCGATTCATGTAAATAGACTACTCCAGTTTTTAGGAGTCTTACCCAAGGTATGTTCTTCCCCCTTTGAGGTCAGACTTTTCAGCTTGGTTTGTTCTGTGGCATTATTTGGAGCTTTCTGAATTTCAGAATTGGTAGCTAGGTCACAGGCTGACACACAAGCAGGGATTAAGTGACAGGATGTGGTACTTGGTCTGCATTCACTGAGCTTGTTAGTCAGAAGATCCAAAACCAATGCTGGGTGTAAGGGCTTATGAGTACAGCTAGGTGAGACACCACTCGGCTATGACTTTCTGGTTTCTCTGGCTAGAGATTACCTGTGAGTCAGACCACAGGAGGGACATCCCAATTTAATTTCCTGATACATGCAAATGGGGCCCCTATGGCTAGGGCACAGTTCACACGGATCTGTCAGAAGGCCCTAGGAGTGTTGAGGGCACCCACGGTAGGTTTTACTTCACACTCTTATAGGACTGGTGCAGCTACAACTGTGGCAGGAATGGGAATGTATCCAGAGGGAATTAAGGCTATTGGAAGATGGATTTCCAATTGCTTTGAACGCTACATGAGACCTCATTTGGCATAGGGGGAGTGTGGTAGAGCTCTCCCCCCTCTTAACCCATCTTGTTCCCTCACCACTACTTTGAAGGACGGTGAGTTGCAGCCTCCGTTTGTTTCATTACAGGAAAAAACATCAAGGTTTGTTGGCTTGGGGATTCAGTAGTCAGCAGTGCAGCAGAGAGCTTCCATAACATCTGCTGGGAGATGAGTCCAGAAACAGAGCACCATTGGTTGGGTGTGGCCGGCCTTCATTTAATACACTTGCCAGTCCTGTTGAGTGCAGCTCTTGAGGTTGGCTGGCTTACCAAGCTGGACATTCTCCTTGGTCATGTCGGGGGGAATTACATGATCCCAATGGGTCGGCGGGGAGTCCGTGAACGGCTCATATCGATTTTTGGTAAAGTGCGCTGTTTGCTCTTGGGCACCATGTTATTGTGGTCAGAGGTCATCCCCTGGGCTCTATGGCCTGGTGATGCTAACCCAGAGAGTATTAACAAGTCAGTGAGAAAGCTAAACCATTCAGAGAAGGCTATTCTAAAAATGGCATCCATAGACACAATCAGGCATGGGCTACTACACATGGGTAATTTTGAATTATTTGACGAAGAAGGCCTTCACCTGTCAGGGGCTGGGCTTGAGGCTTTCCTACAAACAAGCTTTTGGGCAATGGCATAAAAAAGATGGATCTGTGTGGGGGGAGGTCGGATTCGCCAGTGACCTCTACGCCCTGTGGCCCACTGTAGCCGAATAACGGCACTGGTTCTTGAGGGCACTAAGTTGCCAGTTGGCTGCCTCCTTCCAAAGAAGCCTTGCAGGGGTGAGGCTGGTTGGAAGGGGGGCTGACCTACTGGTGGCCCTACACTTCTATCCCTACCTCGGGTACCCAGGAGATTATATTATGTTATGTGGGGTGTGACCAAGAGTCATGGGATGCCCCGGCAGGGACCAATGCGCTCTGCGGTCTCTGGAACTGTCAGAAATGTTTGATGTGTCACTTTATCTCAAATGGTCTTTCTGCACTATGCTGCCCCCAAATGGGGATGTAAATAGGATATGTGCAATTCCGTGTCATGTTTGCTGTGTATTTCGCGATATTTTCTATTGTGTAATGTTATTGATGGCAGTGGTTGTTATACCACCTTGTTTGATGTGAAGTAAATTTGCTATGTCCTATCCCAAGAAGTTGAGTCTGTTGCCTTTGTGGGGGGAGAGAGGATTGCACAGTTGGTAAGGGTGGTTGACCCCATCCCCATTGCACGAGTGAGTGCACTATGACTAAGAGCCCATCGCCATTTGCTGGTGGGTGTCATTAGTCGCTCCACCGTCGAGGGGGTGGGAGGCCTGAGATGGGTTGTGACCGGAAGTGGTCACGGGTATGGGACGGAGGGGAGGGGGTAAAGTTTTATCCCTTAAAAGTGGGTGAACACTGGATGACCCCCTCTTTGTCCCCTGATGTGCTGCAACATGGAGGTCGCTTACTGAGTCTTAAACAGGTCTACATCAGAGCCTATTTTAGCCGAATAACGGCACAGAATCTTGAGGGCACTAAGTTGCCCATTTGGCTGCCTCCTTCGGGAGAAGATTTGCAGGGGTGAGGCTGGGTGGAAGGGGGGCTGACCTGCTGGTGGCCCTGCACTTCTAGCCCTACCTCGGGTACCCAGGAGATTATATTATGTTACGTGGGGTGTGACCAAGAGTCTCAGGATGCCCCGGCAGGGACCAATGCGCTTTGCGGTCTCTGGAGCTGTTAGAAATGTTTGATGTGTCACATTATCTCCAATGGTCTTTTTGCACTATGCTGCCCCCAAATGGGGCTCTAAGTAGGATATGTGAAAATTCATGTTTGCTGTGTATTTCGCTATATTTTCTATTGTGTAATGGTATTGACGCCAGTGGTTATTATACCACCTTGTTTCATGTGAAGTAAATTTGCTACATCCTATCCCAAGAAGTTGAGTCTGTTGCCTTTGTGGGGAGAGAGAGGATTGCGCAGTTGGTAAGGGTGGTTGACCCCATCCCCACTGCACGAGTGAGCAAACTCTGTGAAGCCAAAAGGAGAAGCCGGATGGGTCAATGGTCAACTGCTGACCGTAAGTGTTGTTTTGTGTGGCCACCTGACCTTCAAAGGATCGCTTGGAAACATCGCGGACCAACAGCGAGATGAACGACTGCTGATCATTGGCTGGCTAGTAGGAAGTTGTTTGGGCATCCATAGGTACCCAGCTGTGTGGCGAGTGAGGCATTGCTGAAGCTGGCCCACAGCAAGAGGTAGGTTGGGACAAAGCTATGGATGGCAGCAGGCAGAGAACAGCATCAGGCGATGGCGAGGCAGTTGATCCACGCAGGCAGCAGCGAAAGCCTGCCCATTACCGCCGCGATGAAGACGAAGTCTGCGGTATTCAGCAGAGCCCAGCCCACAGAACCATGAACAGCAGGGGCACGCACAGGACTGACACGTGGGGCAGATCGGAAACGGGACACACAGGGAGGAGGAGATCCTGTGCCTTAGGGAGAAGAAACAACAAGTGACAGAGTACTCGGCTTGGCCAAGTCGTCAGCTCTCGGGCATATTACGCCAGGGCAGTGAGTGGGGGTCACAATGGGCGAGCCAGGTTTGAAAAGGCACAGGGCAGCATTGTCCAAGCGAAAGACTGAGGATTATGGCATGCAGAGACTATCAGAAGTGCACGCATCCAACCGCACTCACACTTGCAGAAAACACGGTGTGCCTTAGGGGAAGTGGTGGGCCCCAGCAAGTTCCTCATCAGCGAAAGGGTCAAGGATAAAGACCTAGGCATAAGCACCCTGGAAGAGCATGAAGCAAACACAGCAGTGTCTATTGTGGGAATGATGACGCAGAAAAAGAAGGTCCGATATATATTCATGTATACCGTGTAATCTATACATATAATGAAGTGTGAATTTAATAAAGAAATAATGTACGAGGGAAATTGTGCCCTCAGGGCAGTTCGCCATCATTATAAACGAGCTTTATTAATCACGAAGTATTAAAAATGTAGTAATCCGTCATAATCGCAAATGTATGCCATGATTTCTTGTTTGAAAACTGTTTTGCTTAGCTTAAATTTAGTACAGGCTTTGGCCTAGTTGCTTGGTTTCAAATTCTAACTGCGTGATTTTTTTTCCTTGAACTAATGAAACATATATTCTTGCTTGAAGTTGTATTTTTCCAGTAGAAACTGGCTGGTACACTTATCTCCAAGGTTTCGTGCTAGGCCGGTTACATCCCCTTTGATACAAGGTCAGTCTCTGCAGGTGCGGACAATGAAGGTACAGATAGTAAAATAATTGGCAAACCATGATACAATTTGTGTTCCAAGGCTCCAAGGACAGTGTATGCATAAATGGGCGCTAGTAAAAGACAATTTTTGATTGGACAATTTAAAGCCAACCTATGAACCCTCCAATGGAAGACCCTACAGAATTTGGAATGTTTCTTACTTAAACCCGCCGGACAAAGAGAAGTCAGCCATTTTCCTCGATGCCAGTTCGAAGCCTGATGCCAGACTCCATTTTGGACGACACCCTGATGCCCTTTTCTCTATCTGAGAGAAAGAGACTTTAAGAATTCTCACCCTAGAGACTTTAACTTTGATTTGCCCCCCATCTTGCCCATGCAGTAACTTTGCCCCATTCTCCTTGCCGTTGCAAGGAAGCTTGCCCTTAAACTTTGCCCCTTTGAAACTTGCCCCATGCTGATCAACCGGTACCTGAAGGACGAAGACTTTTCTTGAATGCTGATTGTATTTGGTAAATATGAAAGGATAAATGTATTATGCATTGTGTTTTTCCTTTTAGGTACCAACTGCTATTTTGATAGGGTCCTAGCTAGAAGTTTTCCAAATTTGTGTTGACTAAATTCGTTTTGCTTGAAGTCCCACATGCCAATGCTAATTAGAGGTTAGTCGAGGTATTCATTCAATGTATCATGAAGAATTGAAATCTTGTTATGCTGACCGAATGTATGCAATTAGTCAAATACAGTTAGTCACATTAGTGATTTGCATTGCTATAACAGAGTGTATTATTATCCAGATTTTACGTAGATTGCATTTCTTCCGCCGTTATGGACAGCTAGTAATGTTCATATACATATATCAATTGGTGTTGAGACATATATACATCGTGCTAGCTTTGTTAATATAGGGAAATAAATTCACTAACTTTTAATAAACTGGTGTGGTTATTCATGACTGAAAGGTCATGGTGCGCCGACATACCAACTGTTATTGATTTCTGATGTGTTATATTGATCAATTAATTGAGTATTAATTACCGATTTCAGTAGTTATTGGTTATTGATCTGAGTGACTCGACTAATGAGGATGAGGAGAGCCCGACTCGGTTAAAAGATTCACCGACCTCCTACGTGTCCAGGTCCAGGTAATTTATAAGGGCTGGACGCGTTATCAGTAGATGGTAGCAGAGATTGATGGTTTAGCCCTTTGGGACCCCATCCGAACAATAGACAGAGTCAGGTTAGAATTTTCTTTGATAAAACAAGTTGGAGAGATGATGATGCCCTAAGTCCCCAATGACTTTCCCGGGATCTCGGAGCTTGCGAATGAGGAACATGGAGGTATGAGAATGGTCTCAGCATTTCTAGTGACGGTATGAGTGAAGTTAGGGTTTCGCGCTTGCACAGCTTATCGCCGCAGATTAATTGAGAAGTTTGAGAGGATTTAAGGGGTTAAAAGATATTAGAGGACTGTTCCTCCAAAGGTGAGAGAGTAGGGAAGTTGTCGAACTTCACGTGTGTAGCGCTTTGAGCAGAAAAATTGTCCACGTGGTTGTTGATGTTGAGACGGGCCCTGCGAGGTCAAGAGACTCCAGAGTATGTTGAAAAGTGTATGTGACACTTGTTTGATGTTGTGATCTGGTCGGTTTTTAATAGGTTGATCGGGCGTGGTCAACAAGTCGGTATGAATGTTGCAGAGTGAAAGAAAACTTTGACTTTGAGATTTGACGAATTCTAAAGTGCACTAGAATAGTTCATTGATCAGTTGAGAGTAAAGTTTGCGGGTCAGATTTTGCTTGCGAAAGTGGGAAACCGAGAAAGATGGAATAACTGCCGAGGCTAGTGAAAAATCCCTAAGGTTTCTGAAGCGATTGTATTACCTTTCCTGTAGTAAACCGACAGATCTGTTTTATTCTTTTGGTTAAGTGCTCGCGTTATATTGCAGAAATTAGTTTATGAGTGAAGCCGAATGAAAAGAGGACAAGCCGCAGGACTTTGTCAGCCGCAGTGTGTGAGTGTGACGTCACTAGGAGCCGCGCTGGGTTAGGTCAGTTGGTGAGAAGGGTCGCGCACGGATTGGACGCAGTCCGTGAAGCGCAATCGGAAGGGGAAAGGCAAGCGAAGAGTATTCCGGGAATTAAAGTCACTTATTGATTACATATTTTAGAAAAACAAAAGACGGAAAGATGAAATTTTTCAAAGCATTTAAGAGTGCCATGAGGGGAGATGTTTATATTAAAGCAAATGTAGGAGAAGAAACACCGCCTGAGGGTACACCAGCTTACATCGTCATTGAAGAAAAGGGTGTACCGCCATGTCTATGGTTAAAACAATGGTGCAAATTAACAGAGAAACATGGAAGCGTAGCGTTCCCTTATCCACGGGTCGTTTAATTTAAGGGTTTTAGAAAATCTGAGATTTGCGCTATACGACATGAAAGTACCTCCAAGGCCAGCACAGTTTGAGGCATTAGCAATTTGGGAGCTAATAGCTAGAAACCAACAACAAAAGAAATTTGAGACAAGAATAAGAAAAGTAGAAAAGACACTAGCGGATGCTAGATGGGACAGCACACAAAAGGTTTGGAGATCAGACGTATTGCAGGGAATTACATTGTTTCCAGCGGTTGCCGAGGAAGCGGAGACGGAAGGAAGGAAAGCCACCTGTAAGACAAACAGGAGTCAGTCCAGAGAGGGAGAGAGCAATAGAAACTCGAAAAGAGGAGACGAGTCAGATGATGAGGAGTTCATTATACAATTGCTGAATGATCGCCCACCGCCATATGTGGAAAGCGAAAAAGGCTCAAGCATTAGTACTGCCCCTCCAGAACCAATACAGGGTAATGTAACACCAAATTTGAGAATATCTCAGAGGCCGAGCAGCTCTGACATGCCTTTCTCACCACAAATACCACGGATTCAGAGAATGTACCCAGACGTGCCAACATTGAAACCTGCTGATAACTATCAGCCACAGGTTCAAAGGCACTGTTGCGATGAGCATAATGTGGGAATGACTTCCGATTCAATGGCGCAGGGAGGACAAAACTATCAGAGACCGACATTGATTCAAGCTGAATCAACACAGTTCTCGATGCCCCAAAAGCAGACACAAGAAGTGCGAGTAGTAGAAAGCCAGTTAGGTATGCCAGCAATGATGAACCACAATGTGGGGATTAACATGCCACAGAATTCGGGGAACAGACAGAATCCAGACGCGATATCTCTACCTATCACTGTAGGTCCACCAGTACCACTGTACATACAGGCAAATTCAAGCACCAGCGACCAAGGGTTAATGATACAGAATGGGACAGGGAGGAGATGCATAGAAACCACTCCAGAGACAACTCCGATAGCAGCACTGCCAAATGAATCTGGGTCCTTGTCGGAATTTAGTCCAATTCCAATTTGTGCTCCGTCAACTGTGGTAAGGTCACATCCACCACTATTAGTACCGTTAACCTCACAGACTGAAACATTACAGAAACCGTCAATGGCAGTTGATGTAACTGCTACATTGATGGGACTGAACGCGCAACAGTTAACACAATGGTTCAACAGCCTGAACTCCCCACAGAGTACATCAAGCGGGAAGGGAGAAGAACACCTGAATAAAATAAGGTTGGGTATGGAGGCAGATGAACTGGTAGAGGGAACAATGGGTTTGAACAGATTAGAATCATACACAGAGGAAGAACTAAGATACATGTGCCCTAGGATTACAAGAGAAGTGAGCAACATACATAAGAAGTTACAAGAAATTGCAGACAGAAACGAGATCGATATAGGTAAGACCAAACACCTGAGCAGAAGTTACAGGTTAGACTTTGAGACAAAAGATTTTGAACACATGAGATCCGCAGGGATGAAAACACACCTTAAAGAGATACTGCAGAGTGCACAGGTTTGGAGATGTTTAGACAAGTGGGAAAGCTGGTGGGTTAAGAAAAAGGACAAAAAGAAAGAAAATACTTCAGAACGAAATGAGAAAAAACAACAGAATGACGATCTGATAACCATGTTACCAATGAGAGAGACAGCAGGGGGAAAACTTGTACATGTACCATGGCACAGGTGCGATATTCAATCCTTTACGGATGACTTTCCCAAATTAAGAGAGAAGCCGATTGAGTGGTATCAACAAACGGATAGATTTGTGAAACTCGCGAAGTGTCTCTGGGAAGACCTGAATACCTTATTTGAAATTGTGGTTCCGGCTGATTTGTGGGAAGATTGTAAAAGGGCTGTAGGTTGGCCAACGAGTGAACCAGAGAGAGATAGGGACACAGGTGCGCCATCACCTACGGTAATGAGTTTGTACCACAAGGTGATCGAGCACTTGAAAACCAAGGTTGCGTCGAAAAATGTGGATTGGCAGAGGATTGACAGAACAGCCCAAGAGGTTAAAGAGTCTATACATGCGTACTACGAGAGATTGTTGAAGGCGTTTAAAAATTACAGTGGCACGGAAACGATTGAGCTAAAGGACATGCTCCATTTTGTGTTCAGGTTTGTGGAAGGGCTGAGACCCGAAATTAGCCAGATGATTAAATCGCATTTGATTTGTTGGCAGTCAAAGTCAATCGATGAAGTGTTGAATTATGCAAAATACTGCAGTGATGAGATTGAGACAAAGCAGAAAAGATTGAAGGAAAAGGTGATGGAGATGCAGCTCAGAGCAGCTCAGACAGGTTTACAAGGTTTGCAAGGGTTTCAACAACAGATGCCGCAGCAGCAGCAACAGGGAAATGCTATGTTTCAGCCACAGAGGAGAGGCAGAGGCCGAGGAGGTTTTGTGAATAATGGTCCTGATTTGAATACCGTTATGATTCCAAATGGTATACAGGCAATGAAGAAGGTGATGCCATGTCACACGTGCGGAATTGTCGGGCATTGGAAACGGGAGTGCCCAATGATGGTGCAGGAAGGTGTAGGTCAGCAAAACAATGATGTCAATGCATTTCAGACTATGAGAGGACCGAAACTGAGAGGTCCGAACCCAAATTTTCAAAACAATATAAACCAGATGCAGGGTCTACAACCCATGCAACCGCAGCAGGTGCAAATGCCTCGTGTGCAAATGACACAATTGCAGCCAATGCAACAGCAGTTTCCTATGGTACCTAATCAGCAAATGCAAATACCCTTAGCACCAATGAATCAGCAGCAAGCAATGCTTCCTCAACAGGTCACGGGTCAGGGAATGAGTCAAAGTGACACAGTACATCAATTCCCACTACACAGCGAGAATGGAATAAACGATGCATGGGAGAATGAAAGTTCAGATGAGGAGGGAAATTGTGTGCTTGCAGCATCTTTGGAAGTTGATCAAAAGGGTCCATATGTGGAGGGAAGAGTTATGGGTCATCGCGTTTCATTCTTGGTTGACACAGGAGCTACACGTTCCACTGTTAGGAGCATTGAAGTGCCAAATTTGCCACTTTCAGGGAGAACAGTTCAAGTAGTGGGAGTAGCAAACAGGTACCTGACGAACCCAATCACAGATCCAGTACAAGTCAGAATTGGTAACTATCAAGGGTCACATAATTTTGTGGTATGTGACTCAAGCCCGATATCACTGTTAGGGAGAGACCTATTGTGCAAATTGGGATGTTCGATTATGTGTTCGAACGATGGAATTAGAATTCAGACGAGCAGTGATGGGGAAGAAGAGGACAGTGTAGAAGGGGATGAGATGGAGACTGTCGATGAAGAGTATCCTCTGATTACCCTTTTTCCGATGATCACTGAAGCAGATATTCCAGCTGAGTTACAGGAAACAGTCGGAAAGGAAGTGTGGGATATGACAGGAAAAGAGGTGGGATTGGTGAAAGGAGTGGAACCAGTGAAAGTGACCGTAAAACCCAATGTAACCTTTCCCCAGACCCCACAATACCATGTGGCCCAAGACACCCTCATGAAAGTCGCCCAACTCATTGATGAGTTTGTAAAGCAGGGAGTACTGAAAGAAGTGTTAAGCAGTCCATGTAATTCACCAATTATGGGACTAATAAAGCCAAGTGGAAAGGTCCGAATTGTGCAGGACTTGAGGAAAATAAATGACATAATAATTAAATGCTGCCCTGTAGTACCAAATCCAGCTGTGATAATGTTTCAAGGCCCTTGCGATGCCGAGTGGTTCTCAGTCATCGACTTGTCACAAGCATTCTTTTCGGTGCCTCTTCATGAGGACAGCCAATTTCTCTTTTGTTTCAAATTCTTAGACAGAGTCTACAGTTGGTGTTGAATTCCTCAAGGGTTTTCGGAGTCACCGTCAATTTTCAATCAGATTCTAAAGAAAGATTTGGAAGCGTTGGAATTGCCATTCGAGTCAACCCTAGTACAGTACATTGACGACTTACTGATTGCATCCAAGACAGAAAGTGACTGCACAGCCGACACCATTGCCCTATTGAACTATTTGGGAAGGAATGGACACAAGGTGTCTCCTTCAAAATTACAGTTCTGTCAGAAGAAAGTGAAATATTTGGGTCACCAAATAGAGAAAGGGTCACGAAAAATTATGAAGGAAAGAATAACAAGTGTACTTCAAATGAGTCCTCCAAAGACGAGGAGGGAGGTGAGGAAGTTTTTGGGAATGGTGAGTTACTGTCGCCAATGGATTCCCAACTTCTCAACCCTAGCAAAACCTTTACTGAAACTGACCCAGAAGGATGCATTGGATGAAATTGAACTGAAAGGAGAAGAGATGGATGCTTTTATTGAATTGAAAGAATGCATGTGCAGGGCTCCAGCTTTAGGTATGCCTGACTACACAAAGCCTTTCACATTGTTTTGTCATGAACGTGATGCATGTTCCTTGTCTGTCTTGACCCAAGCCCATGGTGGCGTAAACAGACCAGTAGCGTATTTTTCAGCTACTTTGGATCCGGTCGCAGCAGCACTGCCAGGGTGCTTGCGCGCCGTAGCCGCAGTTGGTATCAGCCTCACTCAGAGTGAAGGAATAGTGATGGGACACCCTTTAACAGTCATGGTCCCTCACTCAGTTGAGATACTTTTGACACGCTCCCGAACACAGCACATGACTGGTGCTAGACTCACAAGGTACGAAACAATAATTCTGGGATCACCTAATGTGCAGCTGAAAAGGTGCACTACATTGAATCCAGCAACCTTGTTTCCCAGTGAAAATGCTGAAATCGAGAACGCTAAAGACATCGAGCACGACTGTCTTCAGGTGACTGAATTTTGCACCAAACCAAGACCTGATATCAAAGATACCCGATTGGAAGAAAATGATCAAATTATTTTTGTCGATGGTTCATGTTTAAGAGATGCACTGGGTTTATTGAAAGCAGGGTACGCTGTATGCACAGTAACAGGTGTTTTAGAAGCATCTTGGCTTCAAGGAGTTTACTCTGCACAAGTAGCAGAATTGGTAGCCTTTACTAGAGCTTGCCAACTATCTGCATTGATGAAAGTTACCATTTACACTGACAGCCAGTACGTGTTTGGAATAGTGCATGATTTCGGACAATTGTGGTCACAGAGAGGCTTCATGACCTCTTCAGGATCGCCAGTGAAAAATGGCGAAAGAATAAAAGAATTGTTACATGCCATCCAGCTACCAGGAGAAGTAGCAGTGGTAAAATGCAGTGCACATTCGAAGGGACAAGATTAAGTTTCTCTGGGAAATGGATATGCGGATCAAGTCGCAAGGTTTTGCGCATTGAACTGTATATTGCTTAGGGATGAATGGAATCTGATAAGTGAACCAGAACTCGAACCAAGCGAAATATTTGCTCTAAAGGTGATAGATACGATGGACGAATTGAAATCCCTACAGAATGATGTCAGTGAGGATGAGAAACTCTTGTGGACCAAATCACAATGTGTAAAGAGACTAGATGAATTATGGGTTTCAAGTGAAGGGAAATTCGTTCTTCCAAATAGCCTTTTGACACAGATAGCCAGATTTTACCATGGACAAGCTCATCTTGGGAGGGATGCCATGATTAGGTTGTTTAAATCTGATTGGTTTAACCCCAAATTCCGTCAAGTTGCTGAAGCAGTTTGCCACCGTTGCGTCATTTGCCAACAGATGAACGCAGGGAAGGGAACCGTAGTAAATTTGAGCCACATTGGAAGAGCAGGGGGTCCATTCAGCAGGATGCAAATGGACTTCATTGAGATGCCTGTGCATGGAGGCTTGAAGTTTGTGTTGGTGGTTGTGTGCATTTTTAGTCACTGGATTGAAGCATACCCTACACGCAGAAATGACAGTCTCACAGTTGCAAAACTACTCTTGAGAGAGTTAATACCACGTTTCGGATTCCCGATCTCTTTAGAATCAGATAGGGGAAGTCACTTCAATAATGAAGTAATAAAATTGCTTTGTGCAGCACTGAACATTGAGCAAAAGCTGCATTGTAGCTACCGCCCTGAAGCATCAGGTTTAGTGGAGCAAATGAATGGCACATTGAAATCAAGAATGGCGAAAATATGCGCATCAACAAACTTGAAATGGCCTGACGCATTGCCTTTGGTACTAATGTCAATGAGAAACACCCCTGACAGAAAGACTGGACTGTCCCCACACGAGATTCTCATGGGCAGAGCTATGAGACTTCCAGCAGTTCCTGCAAATGCGCTTTTGAATATTACAGATGATATGGTGTTAGACTACTGCAAAGGTCTAGCTGATGTGGTTCGATCTTTCTCTCACCAGGTGGAGGCAACCACCTTGCCACCGATCCAAGGTCCAGGACACGCCCTGAAAGCAGGTGACTGGGCCGTGATAAAGAAGCACGTGAGGAAGTCGTGTTTGGAACCCCGTTGGAAAGGACCTTTCCAAGTGATTTTGACGACTACCACCGCTGTGAAGTGTGCAGGAGTTCCCAACTGGATTCACGCCAGTCACACAAAGAGGGTGTTGTGTCCCACAGATGAGGAAGTTGAAGCGCTGAAGTTACCAGTACCTGATAACAAAGTACCAAGCGCTGAGGCAGAGCGAAACAGAACTAGAAGCGAACAGGCAGAAATAGAGGAGGGAGAAATATTCTCTGAGGACGAAGCAACTGATTCACTTGGGGAAGACCAAGGAGGAGCCTCAGACAGCGACGAAGCAGCTGAAGGTAAGAAAGAGCCTGAAGCAGCTGAAAGTGACAAAGAGCCTGAAGAAAGTAACGGTGACAAAGGGCTCGAAACAGGTGAAGAAGCAGGAGAGCCTGATCAGAGGAGGGCTTTCCCAGAAGCAGACGATACAGAAAAAGAAAATGAAAACCTGATTGACTCCCCAGAAGGAGGGGACAAGGCAGAACAGAACGAAGCTGCTCAAATTCCTTCAGAAGAGATTGCAGGTCCATCAAATGGACACAGTGCAAAAAGAAGACCAAGTATATCGCCAGTAAAATTAACCCCTTCGCTGCCAGGCCTTTTCCCCCTCCTGTGCCGGGCCTTTTTTTGCCTATTTGGGGCAGTTCGCGCTTAGGCCCTCATAACTTTTTGTCCACATAAGCTAACCAAGCCAAATTTGCGTCCTTTTTTTCCAACATCCTAGGGATTCTAGAGGTACCCAGACTTTGTGGGTTCCCTTGAAGGAGGCCAAGAAATTGGCCAAAATACAGTGAAAATTTCATTTTTTTCAAAAAAATTGGAAAAAGTGGCTGCAGAAAAAGGCTTGTGGTTTTTCCCCTGAAAATGGCATCAACAAAGGGTTTGCGGTGCTAAACTCAGCAGCTTCCCAGCTTTCAGGAACAGGCAGACTTGAATCAGAAAACCCAATTTTTCAACACAATTTTGGCATTTTACTGGGACATACCCCATTTTTGCAGTTTTTTGTGCTTTCAGCCTCCTTCCAGTCAGTGACAGAAATGGGCATGAAACCAATGCTGGATCCCAGAAACCTAAACATTTCTGAAAAGTAGACAAAATTATGAATTCAGCAAGGGGTCATTTGTGTAGATCCTACAAGGGTTTCCTACAGAAAATAACAACTGAAAAAGAAAAATATTGAAATTGAGGTGAAAAAAAAATAAATGTTTCTCTACGTTTTACTCTGTAACTTTTCCCTGCAATGTCAGATTATCGAAAGCAATATACCGTTACGTCTGCTGGACTCCTCTGGTTGCGGGGATATATAGGGCTTGTAGGTTCATCAAGAACCCAAGGAACCCAGAGCCAATAAATGAGCTGCACCCTGACGTGCGTTTTCAATCTATACCGGGTATAAAGCAATTCATTTGCTGAAATATAAAGAGTAAAAAATTGCTATCAAGAAAACCTTTGTATTTCCAAAAAGGGCACAAGATAAGGTGTTGAGGAGCAGTGGTTATTTGCACATATCTGAATTCCGGGGTGACCAAACTAGCATGTGAATTACAGGGCATTTCTCAAATAGATGTCTTTTTTACACACTCTCCTATATTTGGAAGGAAAAAATGTAGAGAAAGACAAGGGGCAATAACACTTGTTTTGCTAATCTATGTTCCCCCAAGTCTCCCGATAAAAAAGATACCTCACTTGTGTGGGTAGGCCTAGCGCCTGCGACAGGAAACGCCCCAAAGCGCAACGTGGACACATCCAAATTTTTGGAAGAAAACAGAGGTGTTTTTTGCGAAGTGCCTACATGTAGATTTTGGCCTCTAGCTCAGCCGGCACCTAGGGAAACCTACCAAACCTGTGCATTTCTGAAAACTAGAGACCTAGGGGAATCCAAGGAGGGGTGACTTGCGGGGCTCGGACCAGGTTCTGTTACCCAGAATCCTTTGCAAACCTCAAAATTTGGCTAAAAAAACACATGTCCCTCACATTTTTGTGGCAGAAAGTTCTGGAATCTGAGAGGAGCTACAAATTTCCTTCCACCCAGCGTTCCCCCAAGTCTCCCGATAAAAATGATACCTCACTTGCGGGTGTAGGCCTAGCGCCGGCGACAGGAAACACCCCAAAGCGCAACGTGGACACATCCTAAATTTTGGGGAAAAACAGAGGTGTTTTTTGCGAAGTGCCTACCTGTAGATTTTGGCCTCTAGCTCAGCCGGCACCTAGGGAAACCTACCAAACCTGTGCATTTCTGAAAACTAGAGACCTAGGGGAATCCAAGGAGGGGTGACTTGCGGGGCTCGGACCAGGTTCTGTTACCCAGAATCCTTTGCAAACCACAAAATTTGGCTAAAAAAACACATGTCCCTCACATTTTTGTGGCAGAAAGTTCTGGAATCTGAGAGGAGCTACAAATTTCCTTCCACCCAGCGTTCCCCCAAGTCTCCCGATAAAAATGATACCTCACTTGCGTGGGTAGGCCTAGCGCCGGCGACAGGAAACACCCCAAAGCGCAACGTGGACACATCCTAAATTTTGGGAAAAAACAGAGGTGTTTTTTGCGAAGTGCCTACCTGTAGATTTTGGCCTCTAGCTCAGCCGGCACCTAGGGAAACCTACCAAACCTGTGCATTTCTGAAAACTAGAGACCTAGGGGAATCCAAGGAGGGGTGACTTGCGGGGCTCGGACCAGGTTCTGTTACCCAGAATCCTTTGCAAACCTCAAAATTTGGCTAAAAAAACACATGTCCCTCACATTTCTGTGGCAGAAAGTTCTGGAATCTGAGAGGAGCTACAAATTTCCTTCCACCCAGCGTTCCCCCAAGTCTCCCGATAAAAATGATACCTCACTTGCGTGGGTAGGCATAGCGCCGGCGACAGGAAACACCCCAAAGCGCAACGTGGACACATCCTAAATTTTGGAAAAAAACAGAGGTGTTTTTTGCGAAGTGCCTACCTGTAGATTTTGGCCTCTAGCTCAGCCGGCACCTAGGGAAACCTACCAAACCTGTGCATTTCTGAAAACTAGAGACCTAGGGGAATCCAAGGAGGGGTGACTTGCGGGGCTCGGACCAGGTTCTGTTACCCAGAATCCTTTGCAAACCTCAAAATTTGGCTAAAAAAACACATGTCCCTCACATTTCTGTGGCAGAAAGTTCTGGAATCTGAGAGGAGCTACAAATTTCCTTCCACCCAGCGTTACCCCAAGTCTCCCGATAAAAATGATACCTCACTTGCGTGGGTAGGCCTAGCGCCGGCGACAGGAAACACCCCAAAGCGCAACGTGGACACATCCTAAATTTTGGAAAAAAACAGAGGTGTTTTTTGCGAAGTGCCTACCTGTAGATTTTGGCCTCTAGCTCAGCCGGAACCTAGGGAAACCTACCAAACCTGTGCATTTCTGAAAACTAGAGACCTAGGGGAATCCAAGGAGGGGTGACTTGCGGGGCTCGGACCAGGTTCTGTTACCCAGAATCCTTTGCAAACCTCAAAATTTGGCTAAAAAAACACATGTCCCTCACATTTCTGTGGCAGAAAGTTCTGGAATCTGAGAGGAGCTACAAATTTCCTTCCACCCAGCGTTCCCCCAAGTCTCCCGATAAAAATGATACCTCACTTGCGTGGGTAGGCCTAGCGCCGGAGATAGGAAACACCCCAAAGCGCAACGTGGACACATCCTAAATTTTGGGAAAAAACAGAGGTGTTTTTTGCGAAGTGCCTACCTGTAGATTTTGGCCTCTAGCTCAGCCGGCACCTAGGGAAACCTACCAAACCTGTGCATTTCTGAAAAATAGAGACCTAGGGGAATCCAAGGAGGGGTGCCTTGCGGGGCTCGGACCAGGTTCTGTTACCCAGAATCCTTTGCAAACCTCAAAATTTGGCTAAAAAAACACATGTCCCTCACATTTTTGTGGCAGAAAGTTCTGGAATCTGAGAGGAGCTACAAATTTCCTTCCACCCAGCGTTCCCCCACGTCTCCCGATAAAAATGATACCTCACTTGTGTGGGTAGGCCTAGCGCCAGCAACAGGAAACACCCCAAAGCGCAACATGGACACATCACAGAAAACAGACCTGTTTTTAGCAAAGTGCCTACCTGTAGATTTTGGCCTGTAGCTCAGCCGCCACCTAGGGAAACCTACCAAACCTGTGCATTTCTGAAAACTAGAGACCTAGGGGAATCCAAGATGGGGTGACTTGTGTGGCTCGGACCAGGTTCTGTAACCCAGAATCCTTTGCAAACCTCAAAATTTGGCTAAAAAAACACATGTTCCTCACATTTCTGTGGCAGAAAGTTCTACAATCTGAGAGGAGCCACAAATTTCCTTCCACCCAGCGTTCCCCCACGTCTCCCGATAAAAATGATACCTCACTTGTGTGGGTAGGCCTAGCGCTCGCGACAGGAAATGGCCCAAAACACAACGTGGACACATAAAAAATTTTCATAGAAAACAGTGCCTACGTGTGGATTTTGGCCTCTAGCTCAGCCGGCACCTGGGGAAACCTAGCAAACCAGCGCGTTTTTGAAAACTAGAGACCTAGGGGAATCCAAGATGGGGTGATTTGCGGGGCTCTGACCAGGTTCTGTTACCCAGAATCCTTTGCAAACATCAAAATCTGGCTAAAAAACACTTTTTCCTCTCATTTCGGTGACAGAAAGTTCTGGAAGCTGAGAGGAGCCACAAATTTCTTTCCACCCAGCGTTCCCCTAAGTCTCTCCATAAAAATGGTACCTCACTTGTGTGGGTAGGCCTAGCGCCCACAAAAGGAAATGGCCCAAAACACAACGTGGACACAACATATTTTTTCACAGAAAACAGAGGTGTTTTTTGCAAAGTGCTTACCTGTGGATTTTGGCCTCTAGCTCAGCCGGCCCGGGGGGGGGGGGGGGAAATGCCCTAAAATAAATTTGACCCCCCCAAACCCCCCCTGCCCAGGTGCGACCCTTGCCTACGGGGTCGCTACCCCTGCGTGACATTGGCGCCAAAAAACGAATTCCCGGTGCCTAGTGGTTTCTGCCCCCTTGGGGGCAGATTGACCTAAAATCGACCAATCTGCTCCCAAGGGGGGCAGAAATGGTCTAAACACAGTTTGCCCCCCAGGGGAGCGACCCTTGCCTGATGGGTCGCTCCCCATCTCTAAAAAAACAAACATACAAAAAAAAAAAACACACAAAATAAATTTGCCCTATCGCCTAGAGGTTTCTGCCCCCCCCTGGTGGCAGATCGGCCTAATAATAGGCCGATCTGCCCCCAGGGGGGGCAGAAATGGCCTAAAATAAATTTGCCCCCCGAACATCCACCCCCCGCCCCCGGAGCGACCCTTGCCTATGGGGTCGCTCCCCCTGCGTGACATTGGCGCCAAAAAACAAATCCCCGGTGCCTAGTGGTTTCTGCCCCCTTGGGGCAGATTGACCTAAAATCTACCAATCTGCCCCCAAGGGGGGCAGAAATGGTCTAAACACAATTTGCCCCCCAGGGGAGCGACCCTTGCCTGATGGATCGCTCCCCATCTCTAAAAAAAACCAAACAAACAAAAAAAAAAACACAAAAAAATAATTTGCCCTGGCAACAAGAGGTTTCTGCCCCCAGGGGGGGCAGAAAAGGCCTAAAATAAATTTGCCCCCGAACACCCCCCCCCCCCCGGAGCGACCCTTGCCTACGGGGTCGCTCCCCCTGCGTGACATTGGCGCCAAAAAACAAATCCCCGGTGCCTAGTGGTTTCTGCCCCCTTGGGGCAGATTGACCTAAAATCGACCAATCTGCCCCCAAGGGGGGCAGAAATGGGCTAAACACAATTTGCCCCACAGGGGAGCGACCCTTGCCTGATGGGTCACTCCCCTTCTCTAAAAAAAACACCAAACCAATAAAAAAAACACAAAAAAAAAATTTGCCCTGGCGTCTAGAGGTTTCTGCCCCCCCTGGGGGTAGACCGGCCTAATACCAATAGGCCGATCTGCCCCCAGGGGGGGCAGAGATGGCCTAAAATAATTTTGCCCCCCCCACCCCTAGCCCCCCCCCGGGGAGCGACCCTTGACTACAAGGTCGCTCCCCTTGTGTGACGGCGCAAAAAAAGATCCCTGGTGCCTAGTGGTTTCTGCCCCCCTTGGGGGCAAATTGACCTAAAATCGGCCGATCTGCCCCCAAAGCGGGCAGAAATGGCCTAAATACATTTTGCCCCTCCAGGGGAGCGACCCTTGTCCAAGGGGGACGCTCCCCATCTGTAAAACAGAAAAACAAAAAAATCCCTGGTGCCTAGTGGTTTCTGCCCCCCTTGGGGGCAGATCAGCCGAATCAAAATAGGCTGATCTACCCCCCCCAGGGGGGCAGAAATGGCCTAAAATAATCCCCCCCCACCCCCCCACCCCCCCCCGGGAGCGACCCTTGCCTAAGGGGTCGCTCCCCTTGCGTGAAATTCACGCAAAAAAAAACAACTCCCTGGTGTCTAATGGTTTCTGCCCCCCTTGGGGGCAGATTGGCCTCATCAAAATAGGCCAATCTGCCCCCAAGGGGGGCAGAAATGGCCTAAATATAATTTGCCCCCTAGGGGAGCGACCCTTGCCTAAGGGGTCGCTCCCCACCTAAAAAAAAAAGAAAACATAACAAAAAGAAAAAACAAAAAAAAAAGATCCCTGGTGCCTAGAGGTTTCTGCCCCCCCTGGGGGCAGATCGGCCTAATAATAGGCCGATCTGTCCCCAGGGGGGGCAGAAAAGGCCTTCCCAAAAAAATGCCCCCCCTGGGAGCGACCCTTGCCAAAGGGGTCGCTTTGTTGCGTGACATTCGCGCGCAAAAACAAACTCCCTGGTGTCTAATGGTTTCTGCCCCCCTTGGGGGCAGATTGGCCTTATCAAAATAGGCCAATCTGCCCCCAAGGGGGAAGAAATGGCCTAAATATATATTGCCCCGTAGGGGAGCGACCCTTGCCTAAGGGATCGCTCCCCACCTAAAAAAAAAGAAATCATCACAAAAAAAAAAAAAAAAAAAAAAAAAGGTCCCTGGTGCCTAGAGGTTTCTGCCCCCCCTGGGGGCAGATCGGCCTAATAATAGGCCAATCTGCCCCCAGGGGGGGCAGAAAAGGCCTTCCTAAAAAAATGCCCCCCTGGGAGCGACCCTTGCCCAAGGGGTCGCTCCCTTTTGCCAATTTCAAGGAAAAAAAAAAAATCCCTGGTGTCTAGTGGGGTTTCAAAAGCCGGATTGCAAGCAATCCGGCTTTTGAAACCTGTGAGAGACTTAAAAGGGAAGGAAATACATTTCCTTCCCTTTGAAGCCTCTCGGGGCCTCCCCCATGGGATTGAAAAAGAAATGCAAAAGCATTTCTTTTTCAATCGCGCTGGAAGCTCTGCTTCCAGCGCGATGGGGGAGACCCTGTGACTAATCAGCGCGCGCTCGCGCACTGACGTCACAGGGGGGGTTGGGGGGGGTCGGGGGTGGGAGGGGAAGGGCTTCCCCTTCCATCCCTGACTTGGGGGGGGTGGGGGGGAACCCCACAGAGGGAGCGAGAGCGCTCCCTCTGGGCTCTGTGCACAGGACGTAATGGTTACGTGCAGGGCACAGCAGCACTGTGCCTCAGGACGTAACCATTACGTCCTGGGCACAGAAGGGGTTAAGAACTAGAGAAACGTTGAACGACAGTGAAGGGCCAAGAGTGAAAGAGAAAATAAAGGAAGTGTCTGTTGTAGTACCAACACCAAGTGAAGAAGAGGACTTGGCCAAAGAGGAAAGTACCAGTGAGAAAGAATCAAAGAGAGATGCAAAATTGAAAAGAAAAAGGATACCAAGCAGGAGGTATTCCGGTCCGGAGTGGGCGTATGTAGCCAATAACGATTGGTCAGACGAATTCGTATCCCTCAGTCTTGAGAACGAAGAGGCAGAACTTCATTTTGGAAGTAAAAACTGTATGGACTCTGTTGATTGAAACCATTGATCACTTGATTGACTTTTCAACCGGCTAAGACATTGCTAACTTGACATTGCTAACTTGATTGACTTTTCAACCGGCTAAGACATTGCTAACTTGCCGATTTTGAGACAACGCTGCTAACCGATAAAAGACTAAGCTGCTAAAGAAACTGTATGAACATTGAACTCGTTCAGCTTTGTAAATACCTGCAAACACGCTTTGATAAAGTGTCTTCAACTTTCTGATTCTATACAGATCATGACTAGCTTCACTACACAGGGGCGTAAAATGAAGTATTGTAAATACATGTGTATAGGCTTAATAACCGCATGCGTACTAATAATCGTAGCAATAGTTCTTGGAATGCATGGTAAAAGTGAGAGTGAGACGAATGATTCTTCTACTTCTAAACCTATTATCGTTACTGAACTAACAGCTCTGAAGAGACTCGAGCAAGACGAGAGACACTTGCATGATAAGAAGAAACTTTCATCTAACGTTTTCTATCGCTTACTGAGTGAGTATGTTGAGACCATGGATGCGAAAGATTGTTATGTGTGTACACAAATACCTACCTCAGTAGTGGAAGGGGTAACGTATCACAGCATGCCTCTTATGTATGGAATTACATGTAGTATAGTAGCTTCCAGATTTTATGCTCAAAAAGACATTCACTATTTCTATACTAATTACGATGTTACTTTTGCATATGTCCCCATAATAGGGCATTTAAGTAAGATAACTCAAGATTATTATGCCAAATTAATGAGGGAATTCTTCGAACCAATGTCACCTTTTCACACAGCTCACGCACATAGAGAGAACATTACATGCTTGCTTTCACCAGTAGAAATTGAATTTTTAGACCGCACTGATGATAGGAAGAATGAAATGAAGGAGAAATTAGAGAGGGAATTACACGAAAGGACGTCTGTAGATAATTATGCTTTTGCTGCAATAAAGACACAAGGGAAAATAGCTTTAGATACATTGCATGTAGGAAGATTTTGTATACATAGATTTCCATCATATTATGACACAGTTTTTGTGGGAACGAGTGAATGTAAACATACATATGCATTTCAATCTAAGTGGACGTTCATGCTGAATGGACAAGACCCAGTTATTCCTGGAGTATATTATATTTGTGGACTCAACGCCTATTATCGTCTTCCTAAAGGATGGTATGGAAGGTGTTATTTGGGAATAGTGTTCCCAAAGGTTTACCAACTAGACGACTTAAAGAAATTTCCAAGGCTGTCTGAATCACATCGTGTTCAGAAAAGGGAGACAGCTTCTGGTGTGGTAGGAGATATATTTGGAGCATTGATTCCTTCAGTAGGAGTCATATTGAATTCAATCAAAATACGAAAGTTGTCTACTATTGTGGATAACATGCTGACAAAGTTTTCAGGAGCTATAATCCTGATGGATGCTGAACTTGCTGCAGAAAGAGCTATGACTCTTCAAAATCGGCTTGCCTTAGACATTCTTTTAGCAAAGGATGGCGGCATTTGCAAAATGCTTGGCACGCGTCACTGTTGTACATATATACCAGACAACAGTGGAAAAACTAGAACGATGCTTACAAATTTATCTAAAGAAAGTGTAGATTTAAAGGAATTGAAAGAACCCGGAGTTTGGGAGAAAGTTGGAAAGGGATTTGCTTCCGTGGGAAATTGGCTCAGCAACGTTTGGAACGGATTGTTACTAAAAATAGTAAAGGGAATATTGATAATATTAATTTGTTTATTAGGCTCTTGGGGAACATGGAAAGCTTTCAAAATGTTAAAAGCAAGGAACAAAAGAAAAAGAGAAGAGAAAATAGAGAACAAAATGGTGGAAATATATAGGGAGAAGTCAAAAGGGACTAAAAGAAAAAGGGAATTGACTGAAGTGCCAAATTACTATACAGAATTTTAATGGAATAAAATTTGTGGGTAGATTTGATGTGATGACATAATTAGTCATCAGAGGAGGGATTGATGACGCAGAAAAAGAAGGTCCGATATATATTCATGTATACCGTGTAATCAATACATATAATGAAGTGTGATTTTAATAAAGAAATAATGTACGAGGGAAATTGTGCCCTCAGGGTAGTTCGCCATCATTATAAATGAGCTTTATTAATCACGAAGTATTAAAAATGTAGTAATCCGTCATAATCGCAAATGTATGCCATGATTTCTTGTTTGAAAACTGTTTTGCTTAGCTTAAATTTAGTACAGGCTTTGGCCTAGTTGCTTGGTTTCAAATTCTAACTGCGTGATTTTTTTTCCTTGAACTAATGAAACATATATTCTTGCTTGAAGTTGTATTTTTCCAGTAGAAACTGGCTGGTACACTTATCTCCAAGGTTTCGTGCTAGGCCGGTTACATCCCCTTTGATACAAGGTCAGTCTCTGCAGGTGCGGACAATGAAGGTACAGATAGTAAAATAATTGGCAAACCATGATACAATTTGTGTTCCAAGGCTCCAAGGACAGTGTATGCATAAATGGGCGCTAGTAAAAGACAATTTTTGATTGGACAATTTGAAGCCAACCTATGAACCCTCCAATGGAAGACCCTACAGAATTTGGAATGTTTCTTACTTAAACCCACCGGACAAAGAGAAGTCAGCCATTTTCCTCGATGCCAGTTCGAAGCCTGATGCCAGACTCCATTTTGGACGACACCCTGATGCCCTTTTCTCTATCTGAGAGAAAGAGACTTTACGAATTCTCACCCTAGAGACTTTAACTTTGATTTGCCCCCCATCTTGCCCATACAGTAACTTTGCCCCATTCTCCTTGCCGTTGCAAGGAAACTTGCCCTTAAACTTTGCCCCTTTGAAACTTGCCCCATGCTGATCAACCGGTACCTGAAGGACGAAGACTTTTCTTGAATGCTGATTGTATTTGGTAAATATGAAAGGATAAATGTATTATGCATTGTGTTTTTCCTTTTAGGTACCAACTGCTATTTTGATAGGGTCCTAGCTAGAAGTTTTCCAAATTTGTGTTGACTAAATTCGTTTTGCATGAAGTCCCACATGCCAATGCTAATTAGAGGTTAGTCGAGGTATTCATTCAATGTATCATGAAGAATTGAAATCTTGTTATGCTGACCGAATGTATGCAATTAGTCAAATACAGTTAGTCACATTAGTGATTTGCATTGCTAAAACAGAGTGTATTATTATCCAGATTTTACGTAGATTGCGTTTCTTCCGCCGTTATGGACAGCTAGTAATGTTCATATACATATATCAATTGGTTTTGAGACATATATACATCGTGCTAGCTTTGTTAATATAGGGAAATAAATTCACTAACTTTTAATAAACTGGTGTGGTTATTCATGACTGAAAGGTCATGGTGCGCTGACATACCAACTGTTATTGATTTCCGATGTGTTATATTGATCAATTAATTGAGTATTAATTACCGATTTCAGTAGTTATTGGTTATTGATCTGAGTGACTCGACTAATGAGGATGAGGAGAGCCCGACTCGGTTAAAAGATTCACCGACCTCCTACGTGTCCAGGTACAGGTAATTTATAAGGGCTGGACGCGTTATCAGGAATCCCACCGAGCACACAAGAACAGTGGCAGCCAACTGGTTAGCAGCCAAGAGCAGGGGACGCAAGCAGTGCACTGGGGAGTGGGTTGGGGGAACAGGTCCCACAGCCAGCAGCGCTGTGTGTCCCATGGATTAAAAAATTAGTAGTGAACATTACCTCAGCTAATTAACCTTGGCCAAAGTGCCTGCTAACACAGACTCATGATATTAATGCTTATAGGCACCCCGACTACCCAGCAAGTAGCTTTAGCCACCTGCAAAGATAGCATGGTGGCACAGCAGGGCCAGGCGTGCAAGGAGGGAACAAGGCTGCGTAACTTCCAAGGCATGGATTGCGGCAGGCCAGCAACTTCCTCCAATGCACTGGAAGGCTACTTATGCTCCCAACCTGACAGTTCACCTGGTGACATACCTACCACAAGCTACTGGCCAGGCCTACAGGGGGCGTGCCCACTTGAGTGCCGAGGAGGAAGTTAGCCAGTAACCCAGAGGGACAAGGGCAAAACCACGTGAACATCTGGCGGGAGGGGGTCCACAGCCCAACAGGGTGGGACAGCGGCAGCATGGAAGCGGCAGTGCGGGTGCAGATCTGTCTACTGCAGAGGAGCAAGCATCTGCTGTGTAACTCACAGGGAGCGACACGGGTAGGTGGCTTGGTGAAGGCACTTAACCTGACAACAGCACGGTTCTGCAGACCCGCCCAACTCACAGCTAGTAATAAACTAGCCAGTAAATACAGGAAGGTATTCCCGGACGACCCTCCTATACCAGCCAGGGAGACAGGACAGGCAAGTTTTATTTCCCTATTAATCAAAAAAGAATTCGGAGGAAATAATTTATTTACATCTTTTCCCTTCTAGAAATCAGGCCTGTGGGCCTTAACCTAGTGAGTCATGATGAGAAACAGAAGGACAGGAAAGACAGACACAAAGTCAGAATAGAGCAATCCATAGAAAATTAGCTGCACACATTTAGGACCATGGTCTGAGTCATAGTGGAGACGTTCCCACAGAGCTCAGCAGCGCTGTGGCTTTATGAGCAAAAGATACACGAGGCACAGCAAATGTACCATCTGATGCATAGTTGAAATATGATGAAGAGTTTTCGGAAAAAAATGCAGCCCTGGTCGACTATAGAGTGGAATCACCAGAAAAGTGGCAATCTGTATACATGTAATGGTGGCAACAAGGGGGTGTGGGACTAGAGCGGCCTATCCGTTTTCCATCTCAGGATGCAAAAATTGTCCCATTCTGCATGACTCCCTGAAAATCGCAACAAAAAAAGGGGGCGCCATATAATTTTAGTAATACTAAAAGGGGGTGTAGGATAGTGCCCCTTTTGGACATGGTCACACCCACTTTTTGCTCACTGAGATTTTTCCACTGATGTGCACTGGGTCCCTGCTAAACAGGTACCCAGTGCCAGTGCTCTTTCTCTAAAACAAGTAACAATTAGCCACACACCTCTACCTCTGTAAGTCCCTAATAAAAGGTACCCCTAGTTGTAGGAAAGTACCATCTTCCTTGGCATGTTACCCCCATTTTTGCCTGTATGTCTCAGTATGTTTTTGCCTGTCTCACTGGGATCCTGCTGGTCAGGACCTCAGTGCTCATAGTTTATGGCCTAATATGTGTGTCTGTATAGTGCTTGACTGTGTCATTGAGGCTCGTCTAATCAGAACCTCAGTGCTTATGCTCTCTCTGCTTTCAAATTTCTCACTATAGGCCAGTGACTTCATTTGCTAATTTCAAATGGCACTCTGGATCCCCCTTATAAGTCCCTAGTATATGGTACCTAGGTACCCAGGGCATTGGGGTTCCAGGAGATCCATATGGGCTTCAGCATTTCTTTTGCCACCCATAGGGAGCTCAGACAAACCCTTACGCAGGCCTGCCACTGCAGCCTGCAAGAAATAACGCACACGTTATTTTACAGCCATTTTCACTGCACTTAAGTAACTTATAAGTCACCTATATGTCTAACCTTCACTTGCTGAAGGTTAGGTGCAAAGTTACTAAGTGTGAGGGCACCCTTGCACTAGCAAAGGTGCCCCCACATAGCTCAGGGCCATTTCCCTGGAATTTGTAAGTGCGGGGACGCCATTACACGCATGCACTACATATAGGTCAATACCTATATGTAGCTTCACAATGGTAACTCCGAATATGGCAATGTAACATGTCTAGGATCATGGAATTGCCCCCCCCATTCCAAATCTGGTATTGGGGAGCCAATTCCATGGATCCTGTGTGCTCCACCATGGACCCCCAGTACTGCCAAACCAGCTCTCTGAGGCTTGCACTGCAGCTACAGCTGTTGCCTCCTCACAGACAGGGTGCTTCCCTACTGGGGTCTGGGCAGCCCAGTCCCAGGAAGGCAGAACAAAGCATTTCCTCTGAGAGCAAGGTGTTACACCCTCTCCCTTTGGAAATAGGTGTTACAGGCTGGGGAGAGGTAGCCTCCCCCAGCCTCTGGAAATGCTTTGAAGGGCACAGATGGTGACCTCCTGGCATAAACCAGTCTACACCAGTTCTGGGATCCCTTGTCCCCTGCTCTGGTGCAAAACTGGACAAAGGAAAGGGGAGTCACCATTCCCCTGTCCATCACCACACCAGGGGTGGTGCTCAGAGCTCCTCCAGTGTGTCCCAAACTTAAGCCATCTTGCTTTGCAAGGAGTGGGGGCACTCTGGAGGGCTCTGAGTGGCCAGTGCCAGCAGGTGACGTCAGAGACCCCTCCTGATGGGTCCATACCTCATAAGGTAGACAATCCCCCTCAGGGCTATTTAGGGTCTCTCCTGTGGGTTCTCTTCAGATTCTGCTTGCAAGTTTCCTTCAGGAATCCTCTGCAACTACTTCAGCATCCTCTGACCTCGGATCAACCACAGCCTGCGCCAAGAACACTGTAACTGCAGCAAAGTATCCACAAGAGATACTTTTTTTCTGCAACCTCAGCTCCAAGTCAGCAACTACAACAGTTTCCATGGCGTGCACGCTCTGAGGACTCCCTGTCTTCATCCTGCACCAGAAGGGCCGAAGAAATCTCCCGTAGGGTGACGGAGTCACTCCCCTGATCCAGCAGGCACCTTCCAAGTCGACGACCGGTACCCTTGGATTCCTCTCACAGCGACAAGCGTGCTCCTAAAGACACAGAGGGTGGTCATCATTGGCATAGACTGTCCTGAGGTCTGCTGACACAATTTGGAGGAGGTAAGAACTTGCCTTTCCAGGGAGCGACGGTACCCCTGTGTACTGCGTCTTCTTCACCTCCTGAGGCCTCTGGGCACTATTTACAAAATTTCTTTGTACACAGCCTGCCCCAGGTCCCCAGCACTCCATCCTGTAATGCTCAACTTGCTGAGTTGTTCTCCGGTAGCGTGGGACCTTCCTTTGTTGTGCTGCATCAACCGCGTTTTGCACCTCCTTTGTCTCTGTGTCCTGAGACTCCCTGGGGTTCTGGCTGGCATGCTGAGGGCTCTCTAAAGTGCTGAAAGCCCCCCTCTTCCTCCTCACACAGAGTTGAGGCCCCCAGGTCCCTCCTGGGTCCGTACAGTGCCATTTTGACGCAAAACGAACTTTTGTCGTAAACAAGGCTTGTTGGCGACTTCCAACACGAAATCACGTCTCCAACGATCTTCACGTTGTGGGACATCCTTTGCATCATGCAGGGACCCACTGGCATCTTCCTAGGGTGCATTCCTGCAGTCTTCAACTAACTGGGGACTCTTCTTTTGCACCCTCTTCTGGGTTGGCAGGGGCTCCTGTCCTTCCTGGAACTTCTTTCGACTTCTGGACTTGGTCCTCTTCCTTTGCAGGTCTTCAGGTCCAGGAATCCAGCAGTTGTTCTTTGCAGACTTGGTTGGTTGCTGCAAAATCCCAATCACGAGGTGTAGTGTGGCCTAAGGAAACTTGCAGTACTTTACTCCTGCTTTTCTGGGCTCTGGTAATTTACTTACCTTTACTGTATTCTTACTCTCCCAGCGATTCTGCACACACTACACTTGTCTAGGGGGGAATTCATGATTCAGATTCCACTTTCTTAGTATATGGTTTGTGTTGCCCCTGGACCTATTTTCTCTCATTGCATTCTATAGCATTTCCTATTGTTTGCATTGTTCTATGACTATTTACGTGTCTAATTTTGGTGTCTAGTGCATATATTGTGTATAATACTTACATCCAGAAGGATTATTGTCTCTAAGATATTTTTGGTACTGTGTCACCCAAATAAATACCTTTATTTTTGATAACACTGAGTATCGTCTTTACTTGTGTATAAGTACTGTGAAACTATAAGTGGTATGGCATGAACTTTGCATGTCTCCTAGTTCAGCCTAAACTGCTCTGCTATAGCTACCTCTATCAGCCTAAGCTCCTAGATCACTACTACTTCACTAATAAGGGATAACTGGACCTGGTATAAAGTGTAAGTACCCAAGGTACCCACTACAAACCAGGCCAGCCTCCTACACTAGTACAGAGGGCATGGATATTAGAAAGGGTCCCTTAGGGCTGAAGCACTTATTATGACACTCTCAGGGAACCTCCTAAATCAAGTTGCATGCAGCTGCCATTGCACTCTGTGTGTTCTGGTGCAAGGCAGGTGAAAACACAACATGGCAAATCTATTGTGTGCCATGACCCAATCACTGCATCTAAGGATATGTACGTCACCCCTGCAGCAGGCCTTGGAGCTGTAAGGCAGGGTGCATTATTTTTGATGTTTAGATACAGCTGCATGAGCAGATATGACCCTCTGATGCCCATTGCAAGTGAGCAGGGAAGCCAACTTGAGGTATGTGCTGCACACTCGCCATCACGAGTTACCCAGCTACATAATGGCTTTACTGAAACCTATGGTGTTTGTTATCAAATACCTCATCTTAATAAATCCAGGCTGGTCCAACCTCACATTTATTATGCCATGCACCCAGAAGGCACCTTACAGGTGGCCCCTGAACCCCACTAGTCTCTGAGTGTGTTGGCTGACTGGTCTCGACCAGCCTGCCATCACAGACAGGTTTCTGACCCCCTGGAGATGAGAGCCTATGCTCTGAGGACAGAAACAAAGCCTGCTCTGTGGAGAGGTGTTGTCACCTACTCCAGCAGATTGGCTAGCAAATCTGCATACCAAGGCCAGGGACTTTAAAGACCCTGCCGCCTTTGGTATGTAACCTCAGCTCACCGAGACTTTGGTGTTGCCACCCCCTGCCTTGAGGCCCCCTTAGCATCAGGAAAGGACAGAAATTAGTTAGTCAGTAGGCATGTACCACCTTTGGGCTAGCCACAACCCTATGGTGGACTATTCAAAGTGGACACTCTCAAAAGGGTTACACCATCTTGTTTTTGGTGGAACTAGACCTTCTGGGATGGGCATATGCCCATTCCCTCCAGGAAGTGGTCATAAAGGAGATGTAGTCACCCCAAGGGTAAGTAGCCTATTGGCTACTACTCTAAACTCCCGTAAATGCCCCATTATTGAGTATTTAGGTGCCCCCCCCCCAACACCAGAATATCTGACACTACGAGGAAGAGAACACAGAAGAGCAGGAACTGTGGACGACTGGTAAACTTTAGGAGCGAAACCCTGCCTGCCTGCCTGCCTGCTCCTGTCCCGACAATTGTGACATCATGACTAGTCCTACAACTGTGGGGCCTCCAAAACCCTCAGAGGTTCTCCAGCACTTCACCAGCTTGTCAGCATCTCACTTGGAGTGGGGGAGCCATTTCCCTGCTTCCTGCAGGCACCAACTGCAAAGTCCTGATCACCGCTCTGCTGACCACCTGGTCCACCGATGCAGCAGCCAACCAGGAGGAGGTCACCATCCTCCAAGAGGCCAGTCATGTCTCCCCTCCAAGTGAGAAGACATCAGCATCAACTGGAGCTAAGGTGCACCACTACATGGGGTACCAGACCCCTTGCAACAACCAAGGCTTGTTCAGGCCCATCCCAGACTCCAACAGCGCATTCGAAGACCTGCCAGAAAGGGATGTCAGCATCGTAAAGGACATCCTTCTCAGTCGCCTAGCTGCCTTGCTTTGTCTCTCTTTCTCTCTCTACAGGTCACCCAAAGAAGAGTGTGCGCATTGACACAGGAGCACTGCCGCTAAAGATCCTCTGTATGTGAGCGCCTCAGCCTGGGTCCATGACTTCCAGTGGTGTCCCCCTCTTCCCAAGATGGCCACCAACCAAGCCCCCTGTTGGGAGCTCCCAGACTTGTTCCCCCTTGCAATCTCTTTCTAGGTGCCCCCCTTTATCTCCAAGTATGCAGTGCATAGGAACCTGACTCGACTAGCACCTTTGCACCCAGATGCCCCAGGGCAGGTAAAACTGAACTACTGGTCTTGTTTGTGACTTTACACCCCTAGCATCCTACTACCTACAGGGGACCTCCTAGAACTGATTGCAAGGACCCCTATGCAGTAAAAGTACTTTGAAACCTTTACCGCATACAAGCACATTTGACTAGAAGTGTTACTTGTAAATCTACATAAAACTGTAACAATACTTATTCTCTTGAAAGTATTCTGGTGTTGAACCATAATATAAACAAAGTAACAATTTCTCTAAACAATTGGTATTGAGTTCCTTCTTGAGTGTGTGTCTCAATTATTGACCCTATGTGTTAAAGAAATGCTTAACACTACCCTCTGATAAGCCTATCTGCTTGCTCACACTACCACAAAAGAGAGAGCTTTTGGGATTGTCACTTTTACCCCTGTAAACCAGTAAGGGGCACCTGTACTATCTGCATAGTGTACCCCTACATTTGGTACACTAGATAGCAAGTTTCCTAGAGGGTGTCAGTAGGGCCCCCTCCCCGCCCATGTATATAGTAGGAACCCCATCCTGTGTATATTTAAGGGGAGGGGGCATGTGGCCCCCCCTTCCCAAGCTGTTTTTAGCCCCAGGGACCCCTGTTCACTATGGCTTAATCTAGTTATTAAGGGGAGGTGGACACGCGGCCCCTCCTGAGCGGTTATCAGCCCTGGGGCCCTGAAACACTTGTGCCTAATTTTATTTTTTAGGGGAAGCGGGTTTGGGCCCCCTCCCAGACCTGTGTCCGGCCACAGGGACCTCATCCCCATGACCTAATTTATTTAATTAGATGAGGGGGCTGCATGGCCTCCATCCCAGATTCTTTAAAAGGCCTTAGGGACTCCATTCACCAGGGCCGTCACATTATTTAATGGCTGGGGGACCCTATCCCCTGGGGCTGGCTCACTTGCTGTGTCGCAGGGAGCCCAACCCCGGGACACAGTGGTTTCCCTGCCCGCACCGGGCAGACAAGGAAACATGTGTTTGCTTCTGTCTGGCAGGAGCATTTTTTAATCTCTCCCCATATGGGAGCAAACACAATGTCTGCTCCCAGTGGACGGGAGCTTAAAAAATACTCCTGATGTCTGACAGCAGACTTGTGTTCTGTTTCCCTTCCTGCACCGATGCTGACAGAGAAACAGGACAAGATTGCTCCTGCCTAGAGGGAGCAGCATAAATAGCTTAAAACTTAATACGTCCTTTAATCGGGACCCAATGCAATAACTTAAGGCCTGCCTCAATTGATTGCAACTTAGGCACCTTAAGTATGGCTCAGATGCTGCATTCCAGACCAATTGAAGCTTCACAATTAGATAGGCAGGAACGCACAGGTATAAGGAGTTTGTATAGCCTAATTTGGAATTGACTAAGGCCAGTGCAATTGGCTTACGTGTCCGAAGAGGTAGCAGATTCAGGATTGTTCTCAGTGATTTCAGTGTGCCAAAACATGTTTCTGTCACTGCTGTAATTAGATCTTTAAAAGAGAGATCCTGGTAAACTGTACTCCTAGATTTTTCACCACTTGGCTGGAGCCAGTGGCTCACCAAAAGGGGACGGCCACCTCTGTAGCAGATCGAAGGGGTCAACATTCCCAAAATCAGAAGCTCAGATTTATTAGAATTAAGCTTTAAACAGTTTTTATGCTTCCAGATTCGACCTCGGAGAGGCCCGACTGAAAATTGCCAGTTAAGGCTAGGGCCATAACAAAGGCACCCGCAGCCCCTGCGGCGCAAGGGGTCCTCCAAGCTCCAGAGGGCCCCCTCAGCATAGCTCCTGGCCTGAGTGAGTCCAGAGGGGGCCACTCCATGCTCTTTGCAGGGGGGCCCCCCACAAGTTTTGTTATGCCACTAGTTAATGCAATGTCAATTAGCCTAAAAGAGAGCATAAGTTGAGTGTCATCAATGTAACACACTACATTGAAGCCTAACTACTCAACAATTTTAGCCAATGGAGACAGGCATATGTTAAATAAGGTTGGACTCTAGGCTGAGCTTTGAGATCCCCATGATTAAATTTTTTGTAGCCAGATCTGAATGTGGGTAGAAAAACCGCTTGCAATCTGTGTTTTAGGTAGAAACGTAGTTAATCTTTGGTATTCCCCACAATACCCACAGATTCTCCTCTGTCCAACAAGATGTCGTGTGAAACGCTATTGAATGCTGATGATTTCTAAAAGAATCAGAATGGCTTTCTTGCCATTGTGCAGGCTTATTTTAAAAACTCTGAGGCCTCCAGAATGCATCCCCTTCTTCCCAGAATACCACTCCTACTTTCCAGTATTTACAGGATATAGTTAATAGTGACAAACCTGGGAAGGATTCAGTGGGAGTTGCTGCTTTTCTTCAGGTGTCAGGTGCAAAACTCACTGAGAGGTTTCCTATGTTTCATCAGAATGCTCCACTTAAGGCGTTTTTTTTCCAATGAGACGCCTCATCAGGGCATTCAGGCTCAACAGAGACTACAAATTATACTTACAGATTAATGTGTGAATTAATTTGATTATAATATTGTGTTTATGAGAATTGTGACCAACTTAATGGCCACCATCAAGCGTAAGGCCTATATTTTGTTTTCTATGCTAACTTAAGCTGATGAAATTATTCTGTCTTTTCCGAAGTGTGTGTTTATAGTGACCTCTACTGGACTGAAGTAAAAGCAGATGTAAGGTCACTTTACAATGCATGCTGTATGAAATGTTTCTAGTGTGTTCTGTTTCCTGATTATCTTTCCGCGGCCTGACTGACTTCATTTGTGTGTAGTTATGTTTCTAACTCGCATGTCTTTCCTTGAGGGAAAACAAATGGTGTGGTGATATATTTTATAAACATTTTCCTGTGGCTTTGTATTCCGGTGGTATGAAAACAAAGAGTCCACATTGAAGCCGGAGAAGAGGATGCGCAAGATACAACTGTATTTGTTTTGTTTTCGTCAATGAAATAACAACAAATAGAACAGCTTAGAACATACATTTTATACAATTTTTATATCTGTTCTGATTGGTCATAACTTTCTCCAATCATTTTCATTAAACAAGTTTAATTTAATGTTCAGTCACTGTGGTCATTCAAGCGTTCCTACTCTGATGTTCTCGGACTTGTATCCTAAGTTCCAGAGACTTACTTAATAAGCTGTCATTTTGGCATTTCATGTTTTTCCAAATAGTCTATTGACATTCTGGTACTTTATCAGTTTATGTCTGTTCAATACTGAACCTACGCTTAAATGGTTTAGTGTATCTTATAGTCCAAATTCTAAACCATCTCCCCTACTCTTATTCCTGATGCTACCTGTTCCTATCCTGATGTTGGTGCCTGATGTTGCTGCCCTCCTGACAAAGTAGACTTTGTTGCTGAATACTGTAATAATTGGGTAAATGTATGAGCTGTGAATTATTTGTCTTTTGTTTTTCAGGTTCCAACTGCAAATGTTTATTTACTTCTGCTTATTTTTTATAGCACCATAGTTAGATGTTTTCCAAATTTGTGTTACTAAAACATTTACATGAAGTCCAACATGTTTATGCTAATTAGTGGTTAGTGAGGTGTTAGTCACATGCTCATAAATAGTCATTGATGCTTTTTGTCTTATTGTTATCAGATGTATTCAATTTCTCTTGCTCAGATTCTGTTACTATGGTTTTGTGTAATAACCATTGAGACAATTTGTCTTTTTGCATTGATTGAACTTAGATATATCTGTCGTTCGAATCAGCCTTTATTGTTTCTCTACATGTATCATTTGTGTTTGAGAATTATTTTCATTACTTTAGCGTTGTTAACATAGGGAAATAAATCATTAACTTCTTAATAAACTGGTGTGGTTATTGATGTTGAATTGATTATCATATGTTTTATGTGATGTCTATGACGTATTCTAGATGACATTTTCTTTAAAGCATATTCAGTTCAGTTCATCAACCTAGTGTGTGAAATCCACTATCTAGTCCTTTGTGACTAAAATATAGCTAGGGTTTTTCTGCGTTAACAGTTTTGGTAGCAGAGTTCGGTTAGTATCTCTTTAAATGATGTCATTGTTTGCATCATAAATTGTGAAAATTAATTGGTGTGTTTTTATTTTTATTTTTTTGAAAATGTTCAAATTTGATAAAATGAATTGTTAAATGCCCAAAGTGACTTTCTCCCCTTCTTGGAGTTTTCCGAGGTTGATAAGGTGTGTTCTCAGCGTGTTGTTGTTAGATTTAATGAAATAGAATAGAAACTTGGTATTTTTATTTTAATTTGTCTATTTAGTAGACCAATCGGGCGTGGTTGGTAAGTCGAGTTTGCAAGTTAAATTGAGTGTTTGGTAACTTTCGACTGAGATTTGGCGAGTTCTATGTGCACCAATTTTGCTTGCAAATCTGGGGAACTGAGAAAAAAGAATAACAGCAAAAGTGAAAAGCCGACAGTAAAATTTAGAAGGTTCCTGAAGCGATTGTGTTACCCTGCCTGTAAAAAATAGAAAATTTTGTTTATCTTGGTTTTGAAGAAGTGCTCACGATTAATTTTTTTCATTAAGTTTGAGTGTTTCTCAGTTAGGAGGACAAGCCACAAGACTTTGTCAGCTGATGTGTGTAAGTGTGACGTTAATTTTGGTGCCACGCTGAGATAGGTTGGTTAGTGAGAAGGGTCACGCACAGATTAGTAGACAAACGTGACAAGGGGAGCTGAAAAGAATTGTGGGATTGTAGTCACTTCCTGATTATTGATTTTTTAAATAAAATTTTTGAAAAATTAAGTTTTTCAAAGCTTTAAAAAGTGCTCTTAGAGGAGATGAGTATATTCCGGCAAGGGAAGGAGAAATTTGTCTGCCAGAAGGTACTCTGGCATATATCATAATTGAGGAAAAGGGTACCGGAGCATGTCTTTGGTTAAAACACTGGATTAAGATCACAAAGAAAGAAGGTTGTTTAGCTTTTTCTGAAAATGGTACATTGATTTGAGAATTTTGGAGAATTTGAAACAGAATAAGTAAGGTCTGAGACCTCCACCAAGTCCACCTCAGTTCGAAGCCTTAGCAATCTGGGAGCTAGTAGCTAGACAGCAGCTATGTTTTAAATTTGAGAGAAGAATGAGCAGGGCAGAGAAGTCACTAGCGGAAGCTAGATGTGACAGTGAGCAGAGACAGTGGAGACTCAATACCTTACAAGATGTTAGATTGTTTCCAGCAATGTCAAAAGACAATGAGAAAGAGACAAACACGATTTCAAAGAAGTCTAAAAAGAGTTCTTCAGCAGTTGAAGAGCAGACATCAAAAGAGCCTAAAAGGGTTTTGTTTAATGATGATGAATCAGACGATGATGAGTTTATTACACAGATTTTGAGAAATCATCCACCACCATAAGTGGCTCAAGAAGGTTCAAGTGCTGCTTGTATAAATCCTACTGCACCGATACCAGCTGTAGTGACACAGAGTTCAGTCCAGAGAGACCACAGGACAACTAGGAGGTCCGTACAGGTTAATCCTAACGTGAATCAAAGTTCAGGACAGAGTTCACAGAGTTCAGGACAGACTAGTCCTTTAGTGCAAATACAGATGGAGAGTAGCTTTAATCAGTCAACAGATAATAGACAGCTACCAGAGATTAATGTTCCTGTGATTTATCCAGATGTACCCATTGTAAAAACAACTGCTAATTTAGTACTATCTTCGGGTCAGAATCCACACCAGCTGAGATTGATTCAGAAAGAGCCTACTCCGATATTATTGTCACAAATGCAGAATACAGGAATAATACAGTCTCAGAATATAGAAACCAGGAACCCAGATGCGATTTCAGCACCAATTACATTTGGTCCACCTATGCCTTTATATCTCCAGGGCAACAGGGGTGTAGCGAATCAATGACTTCAAAGTCAGAGTGAAAACATTGGGTTAATGTCATCTATAGGATAGTCTCTAAATAGGTCAAAATCTTTAATATATTTGACTCCTGTTAGAAATTCTGAAAAAAATGGATCATGCAGTGGCCAGGAGATGAGATTATTAACTCCTCAATGCGTGAGCCCAATGCAGTAGCAGTTACTGAGTGTTCAGCCTGATTATATTTTATTAAAGGGTCTGACTACACAGGAAATAACAAAATAGTTAGAAGATTTGAGCGTTTTAAAAGTCCCAGAGAATAAAAATAAAGGAAATTAAGTTTTGAACAAACCGAGATTGTCAATCGAAGCAGGTAAGCTTCTTGAAGGGACAATGGGAGTAAATAGACTCGAATCATAAACCGAAGCTCAGTTGAGATATTTGTATCCATTAATTGCAGAGGGAGCAGCTGAAGTACATCAGAAATTGCAAGAAGTAGCAGATAAATACAAAATAGATCTTACAAAAACAAAGAACCTGAAAAGAAGTTATAGGTTACATTTTGAGACTGAAGATTTTGAACACATGAGGTCTACAGGGATAAAACACGTCTTACAGAATTACTTGAAAGAGTACAAATTTGGAGAGCATTAAAAAAATAGGAAGGCAGATGGGTCAAGAAAAGAGAAAGGCATAGGAAAGGTTCAGATACTCCACCTGTAGATGTATTGCAAACAAAAGAACCAGTAAAAATATTGTCAATTAGAGAGACAGGAGGGAATTTTGTACATGTCGCTTGGAGCAGAAGTGACATTTTGTCATTTACAAATGATTACCCCAGGTTGAGGGAGAAACCAGTGGAATGGTATCAGCAGACAGATAGGT
This sequence comes from Pleurodeles waltl, assembly GCF_031143425.1. Taxonomy (NCBI): domain Eukaryota; kingdom Metazoa; phylum Chordata; class Amphibia; order Caudata; family Salamandridae; genus Pleurodeles; species Pleurodeles waltl. Next base: position 984,212,746 of record NC_090437.1, read on the forward strand.
TTGTGAAACTTGCAAAATACCTGTGGGAGGACTTGAATACTCTTTTTGAAAGTAATCAATAAAGACTTCTTTTTATATTCAGTCTTCTTATGTCTCTTAATTATATCAAAATGTTCAGCAATTTTCTGTTGTGTTCCCCACACACTAGCCAACATGTGTTTCGTCTTAAGAGGTAAACACTCCAACAGACTTCATCAGGCTACTCTCCCTAACGGAATTCCTTATATAAACACCCAAGTACAGTTCTTTGATGTGTGATGCCTAGGTATTGTGAGAATTCTTTTTATACACACTGTAATAGGCCTCAAGAAAAAGAAAGAAGTTCCACTCTGGCCAACACATGGCTTAAGAGGGAAACGTGCAGAAGTGTATACTGTGCAACAGAAGTACAGGGCTAAACCTGGGTACCATGTTAGAATGGAGTACAGGGACAGACAGGAGAACGGAGGGGAAGGCCAGGTGCAGGGCAAAGCAGTTACAGCCGGCCCTCGCATACCACAGATAATTTAGAAGGTCACACACACGAGAGCCTGAGTCACTTTCTGATACAAGTGTTAGGAGGAGGTGTAAGTCATGGCAGACCTGAAAGGGAGACACAATGGGGGTGTGACCGCCGGGGCCAGGGTCGGCGGGAGCACCGCCAACAGGCTGGCGGTGCCCCGCAGGGCATTCTGACCGCGGCGGTTTGGCCGCGGTCAGAAAGGGAAAACCGGCGGTCTCCCGCCGGTTTTCCGCTGCCCTATTGAATCCGCCATGGCGGCGCAGCTTGCTGCGCCGCCATGGGGATTCTGACACCCCATACCGCCATCCTGTTCCTGGCGGTTCTCCCGCCAGGAACAGGATGGCGGTATGGGGTGTAGCGGGGCCCCTGGGGGCCCCTGCAGTGCCCATGCCAATGGCATGGGCACTGCAGGGGCCACCGTAAGAGGGCCCCAAAAAGAATTTCAGTGTCTGCTTTGCAGACACTGAAATTCGTGACGGGTGCAACTGCACCCGTCGCACCTTCCCACTCCGCCGGCTCAATTCTGAGCCGGCCTCCTCGTGAGAAGGGTTTTTTGCACTGGGCTGGCGGGCGGCCTTTTGGCGGTCGCCCGCCAGCCCAGTGCAAAAGCCAAAATACTCTCAGTGGTCTTTCGACCGCGGAGCGGTATTTTGGAGGGGGGAAGTCTGGCGGGCGGCCTCTGACGCCCGCCAGACTCAGAATGACCCCCAATATGTTTATGTGCGTCAAGGTTGGTAGATTGAGGAGGACAGGCCGTAAAACTTCAGAGCATGGAAGTGGCGTAGGGAGGATACACTGATAGAGTTCCAAGGGTGAGATTAAAAGATAATGGTCCTCATTACAACCCTGGCGGTCGGTGTTAAAGCAGCAGTAATACCGCAAACAGGCTGGCGAAGAAAAAAAAAGGGATTACGACCGTGGCGGAAACCGCCAAACTAGACAGCCACTTTAGCACTCTGACCGCCACGGCGGTACAAACAAACAGCGCGGCGGACACCGCCAACAGACAGGTGGAACACAATGTACCTACCACCCTATCACAATACGGCTATCCGCCTTTTCCGGGGCGGAACCAACGCAAATAAAAACACGCCAGAAACAGTACGCAGAAGGGAAAACACTCACCTCTCCACACCCCACAAGGGACCAGGACACCATGGAGCCCAAACTGCAGATCCTGCCGGCGATGGTCTTCCTGCTCCTCTATCAGGAGCTCCAACGACGGCGGTGACGACTACAGTGAGTACTGCACCTACAACAGAGGGGAGGGGGGAGGGAAAAGAGAGTGACACACACATGCAACACCCCCACCCCCACCCTCACCCACAACACCATACACACAAACACATGCTGCAACATTACATATACACCCCCCACCCCCCCCAAAGGACAAAAGGAAATGATTGTAACGATTGTAATAAAAAAAATCCATAAGCCAAAACTCAAAATCCAGTATATACAATTATGTACACCAACTACACAAGTCCGGATAGTGCACCAATCATTGTCCGTGGACCACTGGGCCCAAAATGCATGGGCGAGGCCCACACTAGATACCTGATTCCAAACGGAGAGAACACTGGAGGGGTATCACACAGAAAATATACAGGCACCTCAGAGGGAGGGGAGGCACCTCAGCCTGAAGAACGCACAAAGCCACTGCTCCACAAGGGGGCTTCATGCCCACAGTTGTGTCCTGGAGAGTGCAAAGCCACAGTCTCTCAAGTCTCTCCAGTGGGCGGTTTGCCCACTGCTGCATCCTGGGGAGTGCAAAGCCACAGTTTCTCAAGTCTCTCCAGTGGGTGGTTTGTCCACTGCTTTATCCTGGGGAGTGCAAAGCCACAGTCTCACTAAATCTCTCAAGTGGGTGGTTTGCCCACTGCCTTATCCTGGGGAGTGCAAAGCCACAGTCTCTCAAGTCTTTTCAGTTGGTGGTTTGGCCACTGCTTTATCCTGGGGAGTGCAAAGCCACAGTCTCTCAAGTCTTTTCAGTGGGTGGTTTGGCCACTGCTTTATCCTGGGGAGTGCAAAGCCAAAGTCTCTCAAGTCTCTCCAGTGGGTGGTTTGCCCACTGCTGCATCCTGGGGAGTGCAAAGCTACAGTCTCTCAAGTGGATGCCCTTCTCCACTGGTTCTGGAGGGGGCTTTATGCCCAGAGTGCTTCATCCTGACAAGGACTGAGGTAGTGGATGCCTTTCTCCACTGGTTCTGGAGGGGGCTTTGTGCCCAGAGTGCTTCATCCTGCCAAGGACTAAGTTAGTGGATGTGATACTCCACTGGTTCTGGAGGGGGCTATGTGCCCAGAGTGCTTCATCCTGCCAAGGACTGAAGTAGTGGATGTGATACTCCACTTGTTCTGGAGGGAGCTTTGTGCCCAGAGTGCTCCATCTGCATTGTTGCCTGGATGTGTGTGCCACGAGATTGCCGAGGTACAGGTAGGTTGATACGCCATGGAGGCAGAGACATACCCCACACTGCTGCGGCTACGCATTCCATATGCAGGTGACAACTGTGATGACAGTGATGCTTCACGGAAGCTGGCCAGGCTCCTGGAACTCACCACCAGCCTCGGATGACTGACCACTGGGGATGGCAGCCATGTCTGCGGTGGTGCCACTGGCTCAGGATGTTGCGGGGCCGCTGGTGGTGCTTGTGGCGGTGTCAGTCACGGCAGTGCTTGCGGCGGGCTCTGTGGCAGCGGTGCTTGCAGTGGGCTCTGTGGCGGCGGTGCTTGCGGCGGGGTCTGTGGCATCGGTGCTGGCGGCAGGCTCTGTGGTAGCGGTGCTGGCAGCGGGCTCTGTGGCAGCGGTGCTGGCAGCGGGCTCTGTGGTAGCGGTGCTGGCAGCGGGCTCTGTGGCAGCGGTGCTGGCGGCGGGCTCTGTGGCAGCGGTGCTGGCGGCGGGCTCTGTGGCGGTGCAGGTGGCGGTTTTCTCCGCCGTACAGGTTGGCGTCGACGTGGACAGAAGGTGTAACACTGGTCCCTCAGTCGGTGCCACCATGCCCTCTCCTGACCTGCCCTTCAGTTTCTGTCCCTTCCCCACCTTTGATGGTGGCGCAGGTGTCTTGCCACCATCCCCTTTCGTTTGATCCCCTTTCGTTTTCCCTGACCCTTTGGTGGCAGGTGTTTTCGGCTTCTCCCTCCGGGATGTGGGCACCTTTTTCACCTTGGCAGGTGGCGGAATGTCCTTGCCATCGCTCCGTGGCACACTGGCAGCCCTGATGGTTGGCGCACTCCATGACCCCGCAGATGCTAGGACCACTGTGCCTGGGGATGTGGTGGCTGAGATGCTGGACTGGGACCTGGAAAGCCTGGCCCTAGGGGAAGGACGGGAGGGGGAGGTGTACGGAAGAGGTCAATATTAGTCAGGAAAAGTTTTTTAGACACACTGGGACGGGTAGATGGAGGGGGTTTGGGAGTGGAGGTAGAGGTAGTGGTTGTAGGAGGTGTACGTCTGCTGAATTTGGGTGAAGGTGCATAGGATGGAGGCTGTTGTGAGGTGGATGGCTGTTGAGTGGGTGTGTGCCTGCGTTTGTGTACTTTGGGAGGAGGGCTCACAGACACACTGGGAGAGGACACTGGGGATGTGTGCATCGTAGTGGGGGTGGTGAGTGCACGTGAGCGGTGTGTGGTGATGGGCGTGCTGGTGATGGAGGTAGTGGCTGAGGATGTAGTGCATGCAGGTGTGAGTGGAGAAGAGACAGGGAGGGAGGAGGGAGACGTGGAGGAGGGGGACACATTGGAGGCAGTGGATGTTGGTATGTATGCATGGGTATGATGCTTGTGTGAGTGCCTGTGGGATGTGTGGTGCTTATGTTTGCCTGAGCCACCCTTGTGTGTTGAGGTGTGTGCATGCTGGTCTGATAGTGTGCTTGGGATAGGCTGAGGTACAGGGGATTGGATCTGGGTGGAGGAAGTTGAAGGGGGGAGGCAGGACACAGGGACAATGGCTGCCATCTGTACTGAGGCCAGAGCCTGAAATGCTCTCTGTTGGGCTGCCTGCCCAGAATGAATGCCCTCCAGGTATGTATTTGTTTGTTGCAAATGCCTCTCAACACCCTGGATGGCATTCAGAATGGTAGACTGCCCAACAGTGAGGGATCTCAGGAGGTCAATAGCCTCCTCACTGAGGGCAGCAGGGCTGACTGGGGCAGGGCATGAGGTGCCTGGGCGAAGGAGATGCCCACCCTCCTGGGTAAGCGGGCACGGGACACACGCTGAGGGGCTGCTGGGAGGGCGGTGCTGGTAGGGGGGGTGGCGGCTGTAGCTGTTGATGTGGGGGCACAGAGGGGCCCGCCACTGCAAGGGAGCTCCCATCAGAGGAGGAGTCGCTGTCACTGCTGTCTGCTCCGCCGTGGAGCTCCCCTCGCCCTCCGTCCCACTGGTGGCTTCAGACTCCGTTGTTTCGCCCTCCAGGGCCAACAAGTGGGATGCAGCTCCCGCCTGCTCCGGTGCCAATGCTCCTCTGCTTGATGATGCTATTGCACACAAGAACAGGGAGACCACAAAAAGGGGGGGGAGACAGAAGAAAGACATGTTTAGTGCATGCAACACCACAACAGTCACAGCAGCCCTCTGCACTACGCCATGCACTTATAGTTCCTAGATTCATCACATGCCCATGGGGTACAGGGCCTAAGCCCGATTGCTGCACACCTGGAAGTCACAGGAGCCTGACTATGTGTAGATTGCACTAACCACTAGTGGGGTTGGGGTGTCACAAAGCCTGCCTCACAAGGGACCTTGCCTACAAAGCTCGTCCTGGCCTAGGGGAACCCACTGCCCACCTCCCCTGCCCAGACACCTTGTAATGCGCGCACATTCAGCAGAATGATAGTGTACTCACCCCCTTGTGGCTGCTGTGATGCCCTCAAGCGCCCATCCAACTCCGGATACGCCACTGCCAGGATCCGGAACATCAGGGGGGTCATGGTGTGACGGGCACCCCTCCCACGTTGGGAGGCCATCCCCAGCTGGGCCTCCTCCGTCTTCTTGCTCCAGCGGCAAAGGTCCTCCCATCTTTTCCGGCAGTGGGTGCTCCGTCTGTGGTGGACCCCCAGGGTCCAGACGTCCTTGGCGATGGCACGCCAAATATCCTTCTTCTGGTGGGCGCTGACCTAGAGGAATAGTACAGGGGAAAAGGAAAATCTTTACCCACCCGGACCGTCATCCTTTTTGGCCCACGTTCCCTCCCTTGCCCTGATGCACATACACTCACCATCCGCACATGCAGACCTCAGCCCCCCCCCCATTTTTCTTCCATCCACACCACTCCAAACAGGCATTGCCCATGCAGCATTCTCACAGTGTACTCCCCTGCTTGTCTGGAGGACCGTACAGTTGTGTGTACTGGGGGAGGACCCCATCTACTAGTTTCTCCAACTCCTCCGAAGTGAAGGCAGGGGCCCTTTCCCCAGACACATGAGCCATCGTCGCTTCCAGACTGAGGTCAATGCAGCACTTGCAGTGTAGGTCCTCTCCTGTTGAAGGTCAGGTATCAAGTGAGGGAACAGACAGAAAGTGGCGGTCACGTCCGCAGTGGTTCGTACCGTCACCGCCGGCATACATCGTCATTGGCTTCTGGGACCCATAGGGTCCAATGTTAACCAATGCAGGATTGCGCCGCGGTCTTTGACCGCCTACCGTGACAGTGTACAACGCCAGCGCAGTTACCTCATATCCCCTTGTCCCACCTTACAGGTCAAGCAGCCGCCATTTCAGGGGGCCACATGGCATTAATTTTAACTGCATCACACCAATGTAGGCCTTGCATACACACAGTAACAGGCACATTGCAGATTAATAAATATGTGCAAATGAAATTTTGTGATACCTCAGAGTTGGCTGACTCTCTGCTCGCTGTTCTCGTCCTTAGGGCAAGTCCGCTGGGTCAGGTGATGAGATGGCGGCATCCTCCGGTGTACAGACCGCTGGTGGACCTGTTGACAATGGAAGAGAGACACGTAATAGTCACCTACAGACTTGATCGTGCAACAATCCATGAACTGTGTGCCCAGTTGGAGCCAGACCTGATGTCAGCTATCTGCCATCCCACAGGGATACCCCCTCTGGTGCAGGTCCTGTCAGTACTCCATTTCCTGGCAAGTGGTTCCTTTCAAACAACAGTGGCCATTGCATCAGGGATGTCCCTGCCAATGTTCTCTAACGTGTTGTCCAGAGTGTTGTCTGCCCTGCTGAAACATATGCGTAGCTACATTGTGTTCCCTCAGGTGGAGGATTAGCCCACAGTGAAAGGTGACTTCTATGCCCTGGGACATATCCCCAACATCATAGGTGCCATTGATGGGACACACGTGGCCTTGGTACCCCCCGCAGGAGTGAACAGGTGTACAGAAACCGGAAGAGCTACCATTCGATGAATGTGCAGATGGTGTGTTTGGCCGACCAGTACATCTCCCATGTGAATGCCAAATTTCCTGGCTCAGTGCATGATGCTTACATTCTGAGGAATAGCAGCATCCCTTATGTGATGGGGCAACTCCAGAGGTACCGTGTGTGGGTAATAGGTGAGGACAAGGAATACAGTGTGAATAGTTGTCTGGGGTTGTCCCTACGGGTGAGTGTGTGTAACAGTTGTCCTTCGACATTTGCAGGTGACTCTGGTTACCCCAACCTGTCATGGCTACTGACTCCAGTGAGAAATCCCAGGACAAGGGCAGAGGAACGCTACAATGAGGCACATGGGCAAACTAGGAGGGTGATTGAACGGACCTTCGGCCTCCTGAAGGCCAGGTTCCGGTGCCTCCATATGACAGGTGGTTCTCTCTACTACTCACCAAAGAAGGTGTGCCAGATCATCGTGGCCTGCTGTATGCTGCACAACCTGGCTTTGCGACGGCAGCTGCCTTTTCTGCAGGATGATGGTCCAGCTGGTGTGGTTTTGTGGCAGCTGTGGAGCCTGTGGACAGTGAAGAAGAGGAGGCAGAAGAAGAGGATATCGACAACAGAAACAACATTATCCAGCAATACTTCCAGTGAGACATAGGTAAGAAGATGTCACTGCCTAACACATCTCATACTATTGTTGGAGCTAGCATAAGTCTGTCATTTTCACTCAGTGTATGGACCCTGACTTGTCACTTTGCCTTTCCATTTAACAGATGTGGGTCCCACTTTGTGCACTCTGCTATATTTCCTCCAGCCCTACAGCTGTGTTTCATTGGTATGTGAACAATTAAATTGACATTGCTATATTTCATAGTTATTGCAATTACACATTTGTGAAAGCACAGACTGACTCCAGATTGTTTTGCGATTGAAGTGTATTTATTTCTGTGCAAATAAGTGGAGGGGGTTGTAAAATGGGCAGGGGTGATGATGGGGGAATGTCCATGGCAGAGTCCAGTCTATTTGTTTCACAGGTGCATTGTCCAAAGGGGCATAGGAACTGGAGCAAGGGCAGTTGACGTATGGACAGGGTGACAAAGTGGGACAGAAGGGTGACATTCAGGAGGGGTCTCATTTCCTGGCGGGGGTCTTGGCAATGTTCTCTGTCTTGTTCCTGGATTTCAGGGACCGTTAGCGGGGTGGCTCTCCATCTGCAAGGGGTGGGGTGCTGGTGGCCTGTTGGTCCTGTGGCGGTGCCTCCTGTCCACTAGCGCCGGCGGAGGTGGAGGGCTGTTCATCATCCAGGCCAGTGTCAGGGGCCCCTTGTTGTGCCACAGTGTCCCTCCTGGTGTTGACAAGGTTTTGCAGCACCCCTGCAATGGTGACCAGGGTAGTGTTAATGGACTTCATTTCCTCCCTGATGCCCAGATAGTGTACCTCCTGCAGCCGCTGGGTCTCCTGAAACTTGGCCAGTACCGTTGCCATCGTCTCCTGGGAATGATGGTATGCTCCCATGATGTTGGAGAAGGCCTCATGGAGAGTGGGGTCCCTGGGCCTGTCCTCTGCCTGTCGCACAGCAGTCCTCCCAGTTCCCCTGTTTTCCAGTTCCTCTGTCCCCTGAACCATGTGCCCACTGCCTCCAGGTCTCTGATTGTCTTGGGTTGGTAGGTTTGCCTGCGTTCCCTGTAGTGGTGGACACACTGCTGATTGACGTGTCCTGGGGACAGAGGGATGGGCCCGCTGGGTGGGTGCTGTGGTGGTGTTTCCTGAGGGGGGAGGCTCCGTGGTGGCTTGTGCCAATGTCAGGGGAACCGACTGTCCCGAGGTCCCTGATGGGCCGGGCTGGTCATCTTGATCCAGTTGTGCATAGCTGCTGTCATCACTGTGGGTCTCTTTTGTGGGGGGACTGGATATGTATGGTACCTTCTGTCCGGTGACGTTGGGTAGGGGTCATGCAGGGGTGTAAAGGCATGATTATTGCATCTGTGTGTGCCATAATGTGCAATGGGAGAGTGACTCTGTACTCCAGTGCTTGCATTCTTGTCTAGGTCCTTGTGTGATAATTGGTTTGGGGTCTGTGTGGGTATCTGTAGTGGACATGCTTGGTTGATGGGTGTCCATGCATTGGTCCATGCAGGGCTTGGTTTTGGGATGTGTGGGTTGTGTTGGTGGGGTATCTGTGGGTTGTTGGGGTGATGGGTGTGAGGGTAAGGGTGGAAGTATGTGATGGCATGCAGGTGGGGTGGGGGGATAAGGTAGTAAAGATTTGCCTTACCAGAGTCCAGTCCTCCTCCTAGTCCTGCGAGGCCCTCAGGATGCAGTATTGCCAAGACTTGCTCCTCCCATGTTGTTAGTTGTGGGGGAGGAGGTGGGGGTCCACCGCCAGTCCTCTGTACAGCAATCTGGTGTCTGGAGACCAAGGAACACACCTTCCCCCGTAGGTCGTTCCACCTCTTCCGGATGTCATTCCTAGTTCTTGGATGCTGTCTTACTGCGTTGACCCTGTTGACGATTCTGCGCCACAGCTCCATCTTCCTAGCAATGGAGGTGTGCTGCACCTGTGATCCGAATAGCTGTGGCTCTACCCGGACGATTTCCTCCACCATGACCCTGAGCTCCTACTCAGAGAACCTGGGGTGTCGTTCAGGTGCCATGATGTGGTGTGGGTGATGTGTGAGGTGGTGTGTGTTGTGATGTGTGAGGGGATGTGTTGTTGTGTGTTGTTTGAGGTGAGTGGATGTTGTGTGAGTGATGATGTTGTGTGTCTGTGGATGCTGCTGTTGTTTAAGGTAGTGTATCTCTCTGGCCTGCTTTCAGTTTCTGGTGGTAAGGGTTTGTGGATGATGTGGGTGTGTGCTTTATATTGGATTGGGTGTGTGGGTGTGGTGTGTGTATGTGTATCAGGTGTATGTATTTCGAATTGTCCAATGTGGTTGTGTTTTGTAAATGTGTGTGTATTTTGAGCGTGGCGGTGTGTACCGCCAATGGAATACCACGTTTGAAAGACCGCCGCGTGGATTTGTGGGTCGTGATAGTGTGGGTGTATTCCTGTTGGCGTGACGGTGTCGGTTTTGTTATCGCCAGTTTATCATTGACCTTTGGTGTGGCGGACTTGTGTGGGTGTCTGAATTATGGCGGATTCCGAGCTGTGGGTCGTAATAGCTGTAGCGGAATTCCGCCACCGCAGCGGTTTGTTGGCGGTCTTCTGCACGGCGGTAAGCGGGATTTACCGTTAGGGTTGTCATGAGGGCCAATGTCCTCGTTAGAGGACGCCACAGCTGCATTTTAGTGACAAGTAGTCAGATGCTTTTTAGAGAATTATTGCTTGTGCCAAGGATGAATAAGATAACAAAATATTGAGCTACTGTGTTAATTGGGAATATGAGAAGTTTCCTTTGTGGACCAAGACTATAAAAGATGCTGTTTGTAAGAGCTGAGTTGAGTATGGTTTCAGTTACAGAACTGAGGTGTACTCCCGGATATATTTTTATTTGATGTAACCATATACTATATTGCCATCAGAGTTGTGTCACTTCTTTATTTCTAGAAATTCGACTACAACACTTACACGCAGATCTTTGATGTGTGATTCCTACACATTGTTCGCCCTGATGAAGTCTGTTGGTGTGTTTACCTCTTAAGATGAAACATGTGTTGGCTAGTGTGTGGAGAAAGCAACAGAAAATTGCTGAACATTATAATAAAAAATAAAGAACATAAGAAGACTGAATACAAAGGGAGTCGTTATCAGTTACTTTGGAGTGCATGAGATTTATTTTTGTCTAGGCTTAATAGCCACTTACAGGTGTTCTCGCAAGCCTCAGAGGCTCAAGTGTTTCTAAAAGACCTAAAAGAGGGCAATAATACAGGATCAAACTGTAACATCACTATTATGTTTATTATACGTTAAGGCTGTATTGAACATAGTTAGGATGCAGATTTGATGCTGTTAAGAAAGAAAAAGTGTCACAAGGTGTTGGGGGGGGCTTCTCACAGGGAATGAAACCTCTGGTACTTGTTATGGTGCCAGAAGTTGATCAGTTTTGGGTTTCAGTCAGGGATAAGGTCATGGGCGGGTGCTTGGGGCAGGGGCACCAATCATATTACCCCAGGGTGGGTGGGCACTCACTGGATGTCGCATAAGAAAAGGTTAGGTACGAGGGAGAAAAGCAGTTATTATCTACGCCGTATTCAGAACATTTGGATCAGCCACATATGCACTTGGCACTTTTTATGTAGGCACTTCTATAGCCTTGGACACTTTGATGTTCCATAATGTGCTTTATGATATTAAGAGTCGTTATTAAATCTGTCAGAACTGTCAGTAGATTGTGGGCAAATAAGCAAGAGAAGGGTGACGTGACTTAATGGGATTTCCTTTATTTTTGTAATGATGGCTAAATTAAACAGCCTCTTTTTAATGTTGACAAGTTAAATAACAAAAAACGCTATGGCTACTGAGGACTGGATCTCAATTTATAATCCCTCAGTTATTTTTTTTCAAGAGGCCTACATCCTGTCTCCAAAGTTAAGTAAATCTAAGATGTTTAAATCTTGGGAACGTTTCACCTGATTTTCATCCTCCAAGGTGACTCAATGGAGGTTGTTGATGCTCGGTTAGTTGTAGGCACAGTGGTGAATAGTGTATTTGTAGTGCAATGAGGTCCCAACCTATGACAGAAAACACTGTGAATGTGTAAGTCATCATTTTAAACTTGTATTACACATGGCTTCTCAACTACATTGTGTGATCTAGGTCAAATCAATTCACTTCACTGTCAAGAATTCAGTTCCAGATGGAACATGTACAGAAACCTCACTTGTAAGTGTTATAACAGCCTGCGATGACCCACCGACCATAACAATATTATTGGCTATGACACAAGAGACCTCAGACAACTGGTTCACTTTGTTCATTCATGGTGTTGTTGGGCGGGAGTGTTGATAAATGTTTCAAAGTTCATGTTTAGAAAATTCATAAAAATGTTAATGTAATGTTATGATCTAATTAAATAAAATGGAGCATTACTATTTTTTTATATATATTAAGGAAACACTTTCAACTTTTTAAAATCTTTATCATGCTCGTACATTTTGTTCTTTGCCATTTAAGGAAGAGCCAGACCACTAGTTTGGCCTTGGCTTGACTGCAGAGCCCTTTTAAGACATGGACAGAGTAGTCAATTGCCCATGGCCAAGACTTCCACGTGGCCTGGCCTACTCCCTCCCTCCACAAGCACCACCAATGCAGCATTGCACCAGCAGAGTTTGTCAGGGTCGGTGTTTCTTGTTTAATCACTTGACAGATCCTTTTCTGTCTCTGGTCTCTTTGCTGTACTACTCTCAATGTATGCAATACTTTCTGATACTCATGGTGGTCCCATCTTGTCTGATTTTAGGAGTTGTTCCACCTAGTTCTTCTCTTCCTTATTAGTCTGGTTATTAGCAACAACCCTTTTCATCAGTTGATGTCCCATATATCGCAATTCCATCCTGCACTTTAATTCTCTTTGCTTGGTGGTCCAGGCTACCAGTTTTTAAATAAATGTAGAGTCCATGACACACCTTCTAATGCAGCAGTCGGGCCCACTTGCTGCTGTGAGACTGCAGATAAGTTTTGGGTACCTCAGATTCTGAGATGAGGTATGAGACTATTGCCCATACTATCTGCTCTGCTTTGTTTGTACACATGCAATTATTGTACATGCAGTCTAGTGTCATAGGTAGTTACAATACATTTGCCACTTTCTGGCCTCTATGCTTTCTCAGAGCCCCTCATGAATGCATTCTCTACACTGCTTTTACTAAGCAAGTGGCACAGGTAGCTGTTACCCCCAATATACTTCTCTGAAGGTGCATTTGTGACTGGCTCTTGTTCGGTGTCTGTTGTGCATGAAATATACCTGAAAATTACGGGGGCTGCCCAACTTCCACCTCTTCAGTCTTGGGCATATCAACAGACAAAATTATAAAAAATTAGTCTTGAGGGATAGATCCTTATGTTTATACATTATCAACAATAATACATTAATTATTATTGGATTCGTGTTTTTTTTATTTTCCCATATTCCATTTTTAGTTCAATTTCTAACAGACGCTGTTAGGGTACAGAGTCAATATGTCTTACTTAAGTACCAATATTATGGGTATATAAACAGATTTTAAAGAACCGAGTATCACCATTTCACCATTATGTGACTATCTAATAAAATCATTACATTGTTCTATACTATAGCCTTAGAACGCGCCGTAGCGGGTTCTACCGGCTATTAAGGGCCCGCTCCCGTGTTACAGGCCCGAGCCTTCGGCTCGGGCCTTTAACAAGGGATAGGGCCTTTAATAGCCGGTAGAGCCCGCTACGGAGGGTTCTAAGGCTATTAGAACATTCTGCCATTAAAGGGCAGAATGTTCTCCTAAATAAAACAAAGGCTTCACGTAACCGGAGGGGATTAAAATCCCCTCAGGCTCCGTGAGGCTTTGTTCACAGCTGCTGCTGTGAACAAAGAAGATCGGAATGTTGGCGCTGCGGACTTTTACCAGCCAGTAAAAGCCCGGAGCACTCAATTTTTTTCAATGGAGCTGCCAACATTCCAATGTTCTAATATAGCCTTAGAATCCGCCGTAGCGAGCTCTACCGGCTATTAAAGGCCCGCTCCCGCGTTAAATGCCCGAGCCGAAGGCGAGGGCATTTAACAAGGGAAAGGGCCTTTAATAGCCGGTAGAGCCCGCTACGGCGGGTTCTAAGTCTATTAGAACATTCTGCCACTCAGGGCAGAATGTTCTATGAAATAAAACAAATTGCTCACGGAGCCCGAGGGGATCTGAATCCCCTTGGTCTCCGTGAGGCTTTGTTCACAGCTGTTGCTGTGAACAAAGCGAACATTGGAATGTCGGCACTGCTGGCTTTTACCGGCCAGTAAAAGCCCGCAGCACTCCATTGTCTTCAATGGACATGCCAACATTCCAATGTTCTAATTATCCTTATATCTCAAGCTTTCAAAGGTGTCGGGCAACTCTGTTAAGTCCATCTTGTTTGGTCTGTTCATGCAGGTAGTACTTAATACAAAGACCAACAGCCTGATGTCCGGATTATCTCACACGTGATTAGGATTTAAGCTGATGGTCTTCTTCTCCCCAAAAGCTTGATCATTTGTTGTGGACTACTTGTGGATAAACTTTTGACGTGTTTTGTCCTTATTATTCATAGCTTTTTCAAGCCTATGTAAGGAGTGAGTGTTCCTTACTTGAAGAAAAACAAACATTAAAAAAACATTATCATTATTGGTCTAAAATTTAGAATGACTACATTCCGCCTTGTGCTCATTTACTAGCTCATTTATTATAGTGACCATGCAACATGGCACGAGTGGTGAAGAAAGTGGAATAATCAAAGATATGAACATCACACCTAAAACGCATACACAAAGGCAGAGTATCATGCTTGTACATTTCATATTGTGCATCAGAATAGGACAAAGCAAAGCCAGTGTCAATATCCAGCCTCTATTACCTCAATGTTTGGCCGTATACCTCTACAAACTGGTGGTGTGCCAAGGTGAGTAACTTACTTGGGAACTAAATCCCATGGGGTGCTCTAGTGTCAATAACTGCGTGGTGCCCAAGGTGAATAAACCAAATCCTATATATAGAATCTCTTTGCTCCTACCTCACTACTGTTGTTTCAAATCGGTCTGAAGAAGCGAGGGATTCCAATTCTCCCTGCAGTGTGACCCACTGTTTCTCACCAGATGCACACTCCTAGCTGTGTTGGGGGAAGGCATAATAAATACAAGGGTTAAAGCCCCACTCAGAATCACTCATGGATATGGGCACATAGGCTCGGGGAAATTGGGCGCTGAGGTGCCCACTTACTCAGAGCTGATTTGTCGTCCGTTCGGGTGAAGTGGAAATAGGTTCCCTTGCCAAGCGAATCCGTCTCCCTCTCGGGCTCTGCGTGTTGCAGGGGGTAGCAGCGTCTCGGTCAACCTGGTTTGATTAACTCCACCTCTATAAAGAGGCTCGGGTGCAAGAATATGAATGGTGCCTGCTCCTGGACGTGACATACCAGCACTCGGCCTACTGGGTTGGGACTGCTAGTCCGCACATCCTAGTCTGCGTAATTAACCACTGTAGCCCCCATGTTGGAATTCAAGTGCTGTCCTCATTGCTCTTATCCCAGCTATGAATGAGGGAGGCTTGCATTTCGAAATGAGGATTAGGATATGTAATATATAAGTGTGAATCCCTCCAGAGTTCCTGTACTAGCCCGGGGGTGGGTGCTATCTTGATTGAGTGTCCCCGATGTTATTCATGTATGTAACAAAATGTTAAAATCTACCCTGGCCAGATAGAGGCTGGACGTTACACTCGACATTTTAAGAAGTGACATGTAACAACTTACATACAATAATTTAGAATCATTATGAAGCATAACAGTTACAAATAAACCAGACAATAATACATATTTGTTAGAAATGGGGTCTCTAGTTAGCAGTGGTTTGCACCCTATTCAAGTAGGGACCCCCACTCTAGACAGGGTCAGGGAGCCACACAGCTAAGATAACCCCTGCTCACCTCCTCGGTAGCTTGGCATGATCAGTCAGGCTTATCTCAGAGGCAATGTGTAAAGTATTTACACACACACACACATGCACACACACACCCTCACAGTAACACAGTGAAAACACCACAGAACAGCACAAAAGTACTCCACACCAGTTTAGAAAAATTGCCAATATTTATCTGAATGAAACAATACAAAAACAACAAAAATCCAAAATACACAAGTAAAGATACACATTTTCAAAGACTAAGGGGGTGATTCTGAGCTTGGCGGGCGGCGGTAGCCGCCCGCCAAGCGGGAACCGCCAGAAGACCGTACCGCGGTCAAAAGACCGCGGCGGTCATTCTGGGTTTCCCACTGGGCTGGCGGGCGACCACCGAAAGTCCGCCCGCCAGCCCAGCGGGAAACACCCTTCCCACGAGGACGCCGGCTCAGAATTGAGCCGGCGGAGTGGGAAGGTGCGACGGGTGCAGTTGCACCCGTCGCGAATTTCAGTGTCTGCTAGGCAGACACTGAAATTCTTTTTGGGGCCCTCTTACGGGGGCCCCTGCAGTGCCCATGCCATTGGCATGGGCACTGCAGGGGCCCCCAGTGGCCCCGCGGCACCCCCTACCGCCATCCTGTTCCCGGCGGGAGAACCGCCAGGAACAGGATGGCGGTAGGGGGTGTCAGAATCCCCATGGCGGCGGAGCGCGCTCCGCCGCCATGGAGGATTCTCAAGGGCAGCGGAAAGTCGGCGGGACACCGCCGACTTTCCGTTTCTGGCCGCGGCTGAACCGCCGCGGTCAGAATGCCCAGTGGTGCACCGCCAGCCTGTTGGCGGTGCTACCGCGGTTGTTCGCCCTGGCGGTTTTTACCGCCAGGGTTAGAATGACCCCCTAAATCTTAGTACCATGGCATCTTGATGGAGTCGCTTCCAACAGTCCGACGCCATTCACGAGGTAGCGGGGGCCACGCACGCAGTCCCATGGACCCCGGATACAGTACCTTGGAAAACAATGAGGAAATAAAGATGTTGTATGGAGTCGGGGAGGTGAGGCGTCGGTGGAGTGGTGCGGCATCGGTTCCTTACTTCTACTAGGGAGGTGAGACATTGGTTCCTTACTGCTAGGCAGAGGAGGTGAGGTGTAGATTTCTTGCGGTTGAGGGGAGGTGATGTGGCGTCAGTGGCGAGCCGTCAGTTGCCTATGACCAGGTGGGGTCGATGAATCCAGCACATCAAAATGCAAGGCCCGGCTTTGCGGTGTCGCAATCACACCACAGGGCTACAGGCGCGGCTGCGAAGTGGGGTGTCATGGACGTCAGTGACACAGCACTTGGGACTCAAGCTAAGATGGGACTTTGGAAGCACTGCGGCGGCATCAGGCCCATGTTGCAGGTCATGGTGTTTGCACTCAGTGGGGACCACAGCTCTGGTGCAGGCGGCAGCGCAGAGTCGGACAGCGGTGCTGGTTCTGAAGTCATTCTGGTGTCAATGTGCTTGATTTCTTTTGAGTTGCACCAGAGCTCACTTACTTTCAAGGGCCCAGGGACTTGATTTGGCACCACTTGGCAAGTCAGGACTCTCAGCCAGAGAGCCCAAGCACTGGCAGGTGAATTCTTTGATGTCCCTGACAATTCTTAACAGGAAGCAAGCTCAGGTCAAGCCCATGGAGAACTTTGAAAAGCAGGATGTAGAAAGCAAAGTCCAGTCCTTTCACTCACAGGACAGAAGCAGCAATCAGTAGGTCAGCACAACAAAGCAACAGACAGCGTGGCAGTCCTTCTTACAGCATCCAGCTATTCTTCCTGGCAGAATATCTTCAGTCCAGAAGTGTTCTAACCTTGTGGTGTCAGAGTTCCAGTACTTATACCCATTTCTGGCTTTGAAATAGGCAAACTTCAAAGAGAAGTCTTTGTAGTTCACAAGACCCTGTCTTATCTGTCCTGGGCCAAGACACACTCCAGGGGGTTGGAGACTGCGTTGTGTTAAGGACAGGCACAGTCCTATTCAGGTGCAAGTATCAGCTCCTCCCACCACTCTAGCTTAGGAAGACACATCAGCCTGGTGATGGGCCATCAGGATACGCAGGGCACACCTCAGCTCCCTTTGTGTGGCTGTCTAGAGTGAATGGACAAACAGCCCAACTGTCATCCTGACCCAGGCGTGTATTCCATAAATAGGCAGAGGCACAGAATGTTTAAGTAAGAAAATGCCCACTTTCTAAAAGTGGCATTTTCAAACTTACAATTCAAAAACCACTCTCCCTAAAAGTTGTATTTTTAAATTGGTAGTTCAGAGACCCCAAAATCCACATTTCCATCTTCTCCCAATGGGAAATTACACTTAAAACATATTTCAAGGCAATCCCCATGTTACCCTATGGGAGAGGTAGGCATTGCAATAGTGAAAGCCGAATTTAGCAGTATTTCACTATGAGGACATGTAAAACACACCAATACATGTCCAACCTTTTAAATACACTGCACCTTGCCCATGGGGCTGTCTTGGGCCTACCTTAGGAGTGACTTTTATGTAGTAAACGAGAAGGTGGGTCCACTTGCCAGGTCGAAATGGCAGTTTAAAACTGCACACACAGGCACTGCAAAGACAGGCCTGAGACTTGTTTGCAGGGCTACTCAATTGAATGGCACACTCTTTGGTACAAGCCCACCAGTAGCATTTGGTTTACAGTCCCTGGGCACATATGGTGCACTATACTAGGGACTTGCTGGTAAATCAAATATGCCAATCATGGATAAACCAATCATCAACACAATTTAGACAGAGACCACTTGCACTTTAGCGCTGGTCAGCAGTGGTAAAGTGCACAGAGTCCTAAAGCCAGCAAAAACGAAATTCAGCACAGGATCAAAACCAGGAGGTCAGAACAAAAAGACAGGGAAAACCACGTCAAGAGCTGTCAGGTCTAATAATATTTTACTTCATCGTGTTTGTTCAGTTCTTGTGAGGCTTTGTGAAATCTAGCTATCAATCTAGCTTCAACTCTGAGAGACTGTTTTCTATCTGTACTTTTCTGTGCTTTTTTTGCACCGAAGAGGCTCCCTGTATCTTGCACCTTACTCGGGACCTATGTTGCAGGATCCTGGTTTTAATTAGCTGAGTAGTCTGGCCAATGCATACTTTATTGCATAGGCACTTAATGAAATACACAACATTTCTTGTGTTGCAATTCGAGAATGCATTGTGATGCCAAGTCTGCCCGTTAATCAATACCTCCTTACTATTTTGCGTGAAATTTCATGCTGTGCAACTGGTGCATTTATAATGGCCATTGTGTTAAGGATGTTTACTCCGTTTTGCAGGTTGCATTAACTAGATGTTGCCGTAAATTATTGTCCTTTTTAAATGCAGAAAGAGGCTTGGGGACCTCCAAGGTTCTTTACAATTTTCACATTATAATTAGTAGTTATTTTGATTTTGTTAGCTGTTGGAGAGTAAGTCAGTACACAAGTCAATGGTGTTTCTTGTGATCTGTCCTTTAGAAACAGCAAACATTCTCTGGGAGTGAACCATGCCCTCTTAAGAGCATTCTAATTCTAATTCTTTAGGGTAGCCTCTCTGTATCAGTTTCCTGCTCAGATTTTCACCATTATGAAAGTAATCCTCAGTAAGTGTGCAGTTTCTGTGTATGATTAGGAATTATCTGTAAGGTTTCTTTTAACCCTCTGGGGTGGCTGCTTTGGGAATGGAGCAGTGTATTCCTGTCAGTGGGTTTCTTGCATCGATTCACTATGAGTTTATTGTCTTCTACTATGACCCATAAATCTAAGAAGTTGGGTTTCTCTCTGCTTTTAGACATAGTGAAATGAAAGTCAATGAATCTTTCATTCAGCCAATGATGAAATTCAGTCAAATAAAAAAATACCATCGTTAAATTGATGCGTTGCTCTAAAGTGTTCTTTATATCTATTGTCTGTCCCATAAATCCATATCTCTTCAAAGTAGGACATGTTAATATTAGCTATTTCCGGTGCAAATGCACACCCCATAGCTACTCCTTTTGTTTGTAAACAAAGCTCTTGCTTAAACACAAAGAAGTTCCTTTCCAAACACAAGGCTGCTAGTTCCATGAGGAAATTGGTGGGTACCTGGTGTGGGGTGGCTCTTTTATTCAGGTTATCTCTCATTACTACCATGGCCTCATCCTGGGGAACATTAGTGCATAACAACTCGATGTCCAACAATACCAATATTTCTTCAGTGATGTTCATCAAGTTGCGGATGAAGGCCCTAGTTGCAGCCACAAATGGCTTAAGAAAAAAGTCCATATATTTGACTAATGTTTCCAGGATAGATCTGCATCCTGATGAGATGGGACGTCCTGGTGGATCTTGGCTGTTTTTATGAATTGTTGGTAACATGTAACAGACTGGAATGCTTGGGTTTTGTGTATTAAGAAAATCAAATTCCTTGTCTCCTACCTAGCTATTTTCTAAGGCATGTTTAGAGATTTCTGTAATTTGATGTTTAAGATCCAATGAGGTGTTTTCCTCAAGCCTATGGTGATGATTCTGCCATGGAGGCTGAGGCCATTTGCCACTGATTTGGTGGGGCCCACAGTACAATGGCTCTGCAAACTTGTCCAAATACATCCCTTTTGCACTTGACTCCCAGGGAAGCAATGGCAAGCAGCCACAGGATTCTCAGGGAGGCCCCTCAGCACTCCACCATTTAGCAACAGACACCATAAAGTTGATGTCCAGCTGAGTTTTTATCTTTACAAGAACAAAGTACTAAATACTACACACTACATTACATACGTGGTTTGGGGTGCTATGCCTGTCTGTCCTTCATCCCCTAGTCTTCTCCTTGGTTCTAGGCTACCCTGTGTACAGTAATTATGAGTAGCATGAATCAGACTTAGGTGCAGTGATTTGGTATTACATTTTAGATATGATTAGTCGTGCCTGAACTCTTGTGATGAGTGACAGGTCTAAGCCTCTGCACACGTGCTTATATTAGCGTGATGGCAGGTCCAAAATAAAAAGGCAGGATACCAGATATACATGTAGTATACAGACAGAGGAGCATACGTGTACCATGCAAGGAACATACCTGTCACAACAAAATATCTGCTTTTTCAATTTAAATGCCTGCGTGGAAAATAAGCACTGCCATCAATCTGCCATTTTATCTTGCAGACACTCCATTAACTGATTCAAGTGATTATTAGAAAACTCAGCCCCACTGATTTTGCTGCAATTGAGAGAATAAAATGTAAAGTAGACCCTGCTGGGATGTGCTTCTTTTATTTGCAAGTTATAAATAGGGCTATGCCTAAAGGTTTGAATGTAATGTTCTATTCTATATAAGCATTAACTCCTTTTAGGAATGTCACTGGTCATCCCCCACTGTAATCCTCACTGCACTAACTCCTTTTAGAAATGTCACTGGCCACCCCACACCGTAATCCTCACCGCTGACCTCCATTCCACGTAGTACTGTCACCCGCAGAACATCAGAAACCACTGTGGGACATGTAGAAGAAATTCCAAAGCTTTGCTTGTTGCCTGAAATTATAACCACGCATGGAAATTTGCAGTCTGTCTATTCCAGCACCTTACAAAGCCTTGTAGAGGCTCACTGCTACCCAGCTCTTTCACGGTTTTTTTACTACCCTTCCGAATAGAAGGATTTTTTTTATATTACAGTTCTTTGCATCTCTCCACTTTTCCATTTATGCTACATTTCACGCATGACAACAGGCACTAGCTTACTGTCCTTTACTCTGAAGGTTACCTGTTTTGCACTTACATTTTTTTTTTTAACAATATTGCCATTTTCTGACGACCTCTTCTTGGTCAGTTCTCTCCAGGATCCTGCGCACGTCCCAGCTGGCTGTGTATGTGGCACATACAAGTGACGCTACATGTCTGAGGAAGTCCCTCTGATGCAACACTAAACCTGGCCTGGTCTAGCCCTAACTGTCTCCACCAGAGCACTAACAAACATTACACAGTTGGTGATGGTGCACTGGTCTGAGGGTGGTGGTACACTGTTCTGCGGATGGTGGTGCAGTGTGCTATGTATGGAGATGTGGAAATGCACTATACCATTTATTGGGGCCCACAACACAATGGATAATGGTGCCCTGTGCAGCACATGGTGGTGCACTGTCTGACACAACCCTTGAATGAAGATCGTGGAGTACTCCTGAAATCTTTCAAATAATTGCATGTGATCCTTTGTGATCCTTTTCTATTTCTCATTTTTTAAGGTTTGACGTTTGTGAAGGGCAAAGTGAGCCAGATGTTTTTGCTCAACTTGTCTTTACTAGCAGAAGGTGGAATAGTCACTTACCTTAATGTTTCCCAAACTGTTTGTCATGGGTTTTAAAATGTTTAGAAACATATTCAAATGTTTATATTGCTTTCTCCCCAAGAAAGATTGGGTAGATTTGGGTAGGAGTGTTGTCCTTGACACTATGCTCAGGGGTATTCATTTATAATTGAACAAACACATATTGCACAACCTGACTGTAACATAGCGGCAATAACATAAAGAGTCCAGTGAAAAAGTAGCGTAATATTTAAAAAATAAGCCTAGTAAATACATGTACTGATAAAGTAATGAGGTATGGCATTCTGCTGGTATGTGTCTGTAAAATTAACCTTTTGTCCTGAAATTTAACCTTATGTCCTGACGTTTTACAGCCCTGTGTAGAATTTGCCTCCATGGACGTCAATTCACCAAGATGCCAGAGGAAGCGGAAGTGACATCACATGAAATTTCATCTTAACTTTCAACCACACACAAGCATACCACACACATTCACTCATACACACACTCTCTTTTACATAAGCACACTCTCACCTGCAAAGGTGCACAACATACATGTAAATGTATTTTTTTACTTCCGTCAGCTACCAAGGAGAGTCATATTCAGCTAACTGTACTCCATTTTTACTACACTAATAGTGAATACTATATTATTATAGTCGTTACTAATGTAGCAAAAAGCTATTTGAACACAAAGAAATGAAGCCCCAAGCAACGTCCATAAGGACGAGCTGCCCCTGTGTTCCTGGCACTCATTTTGCCACCTCTGAGGCCAGGGGTCGCAAAGGCAGTGCCAAAGGTCGCAAAGGGCAAGCTGGGTGTCTCAACTGCGACCCCTGGTAACCCCTAAATGACTTCCATGTTTGCCTCTATGCCAGGTGATCATCCTAAACCTGTGGCTTTGCGAATGCTTGTTGAAAATTGGAAGCTACAGACATTTTCTCTGTGAGGACAAAAGTAGAGAGAATTCCTCCTGCAGAGAGACCCGCTGTAATGCGTTAAATGTGGTAAGAAAGGCTTTGAACAACGCACCAAGCATCTCCTCCTCGGCCTGGACAGTAAGGTGTGTTCTAAAAGTGCTGATTTTAATATGGTTTGTCACTTATTTTCAAAATCACACTTGAACCCTATTAACTACTGCTTATTTCTTATTTTTCTGTGTGCGGTTTCCATACGGTCGGTTGGGAAAGAAAACAAAGAAAGACTAACTGTAGCGACGTTGACCGTTGGGGCGCGTTTAATGGAGGGACGAAGGGACTAGTGAATTCTCAAACAAAGGACAGAGCTGTCGATAGTGCAGGAGGTGCAGTGGCACTGAGGCCAGTTTACGCGAGAGGGGATTGCACCCTAATTATAGCTGTTGTTATTATCAAGTGAACGGAGTGGGTGCCAATTTTGCATGCATGCATTATGATTCATTACAACTCTGCTGCGCCACTGTCTGAAAGGGACCTATTATCCTGCTTTTGGGTGCAAGCATTGGCAAAGCCAATAGGTCTAGCCTATGCGAGATCTATCGGCTTTGGCAATGTGTTTTAGCCATGTTGTTTGTCTGCTGTTCAGCATGGTTAAAAGTTAGTGGTATGGGGTGGGGTAGATTGGGGTAGAATTAGTGTAGGAGTGGAGTCAGCGTGGATTAGGGTAAAATGGAGTGGGTATGGACTGGGGTAGATTGGAGTGGGGTGGAGTGGGGTAGCTTGGAGCGGGGTACACTGGAGTGGCTTGGAGCGTAGTGGGGTAGGCGGGTAGATTGGAGTGCAGTAGGAGTTGGGTAGATCGGGTTAGATCGTGGTAGAATGGAGTGGGAGATATTGGGGTAAATTGTAGTGTAGTGGGGTGGATTGGAGTAGGTTGGAGTGGGGTAGATTAGGTGGATTCTAGTAGGGTGTACTGGAATAGAGTGCGGGTAGATTGGGGTAGTATGAAGTGTGATAGATCGGAGTGGGCTGATTGGGATGGGATAGTTTAGAGTAGGGTAGTTTGGGGAAGAGTGGGGTGGGGTAGATTGGTGTGGGGTGGAGTGGATTAGCTTGGACTGGAATGGGGTAGATTTCAGTGGTATGTGGTAGATTGGAGTGAAGTGGAATGGGGTAGATAAGGTAGAGTGGAATGGAGTATGGCAGACTGGGGTGGAGTGGGACAGATTGGGTGGATTGAAGTGGGGTAGATTAAAGTGGAGTCAAGCCTGGAGTGGAGCCAAGTTTGGAGTGGAGTGAGATAGATTGGGGAAGAGTGGAGTGGGGTAGATTGGGAGTGGAGCATAGTGGGGTATATGTGGTGGATTGAAGTGAGGTAGATTGGAGAAGGGTGATTTGAGTGAGGGAGTTTGGAGTGGGGTAGTTTGGACTGCATTGGGTAGGTTGGAGTGAAATTGGGTAGATTGGAGTGGAGATAGGTGGATTGGGCTAGGGTAGAGTGCAGTGGGGTAGACTGGAGTAGGGAGGGGTGGAGTGGGGAAGATTGGAGTGGAGTGGATTAGATAGGGGTAGATTGGAGTGGGTAGATTGGGGTATGGTACATTGGGGAGGGGTAGATTGGAGTGGGGTAGAGTGGGTTAGATTGGAGTGAAGTGGGGTAGATTTGAATGGAGTGTGGCAGATTGGAGTGGGGTAGATTGGAGAATAGTGGAGTAACTGGAATGAAGTCAGGTAGATTGGAGTGGAGTAGAAAAGGGTATGTTTGTGTGGAGTAGATTGGAGTGGAGTTGGGTAAATTGGAGTGGGATGGGTTGGGCTGGAATACACTGGAGTAGGATGAATTGGAATAGACTGGAATGGGGTAGATTGGAGTGGATTGGAATGGAGTGGGATAGACTGAGGTAAACTGGAGAACAGTAGGGTAGATTTGAGTAGAGTGGGGTGGAGTGGAGCGGAGTGGAGTAGATTGGAGTGGAGTAGGGTGGATTGGGATGGAGTGGGGTAGATTAGGGAGAAATATAGTGGAGTTTGGCAGTTTGGAGTAGGGTAGATTGGAGTGGGGTGGAATGGAGTGTGGTGGGGTGGGGTACACTGGAGTGTAGTAGGTTGGGGTGAGGTTGATTGGACTGGGGTGGATAGATCTGGTGGAGTGTAGTAGATTGGAGTGGAGTGGGATGGGTTGGATTGGGGTACACTTGAGTAGGGTGGATTGGGGTAGACTGGAATGGGGTAGATTGGAGTGGATTAGAGTAGAGTGGGGTAGACTGGAGTAGAGTAGATTGGAGTGGAGTGAGGTAGATTGGGGTGGAGTGGGGTAGATTGGGAAAGATTAAAGTGGAGTCAGGTCGTTTGGAGTAGAGAAGATTGGAGTGGAGTGGGGTAGATTGAAGCGGGGTAGATTGGAGCAGGGTAGAATTGAGTGTGATGGGGTACATTGGAGTGTAATAGATTGGCATGGGGTTGATTGGACTGGATTGGAATACATTTGGTGAAGTGAGGTAGAATGGAGTGGAGCAGATTGTAGCTAGTGGAGTGGGGTTGATTGGGGTAGACTGAAGTGTAGTGGGATAGATGGGAGTGGAGTGGAGTGGGGTGGAGTGGAGTAGAGTGGGGTAGACTGAAGTGGTTTGGGGTAAGTGGTGTGGAGTGGAGGGGCGTAGAGTGGAGTGGCGTGGAGTGAGTGACGTAGAGTGTAGAAGCATGTTGTAGAGTAGACTGGAGAGTCATAGAGTGAAGTGGCATAGACTGGCGTAGTGTGGAGAATTCATGGTTTGATACCGCGCTGCCATTACAGACAGCACATTTTCACTTGAAATGACCATCACATTTGCATCTAAATACAGTTTTACTGCACACAAATGATAATGTGCGCAAATGTAATCATCTAGTGTATTAATGTGTTTTGATCATATTTAAATATTTGTTTCCACCACACTTCAGAATTACAAAAACTGTGCTTCATTTGCACTAATTCTGATATATTCTGAAACAACAGCACAGTTCTTTTTTTTGTTGTGTGCTAGAAAAAAAATAATTCTACACCCACTCCTCTCACATGGGTACTCAGTAAGATTGTCACATAAATTCTCTCACTTTGAAGTCAGAGAAAGACAAGTAAACACCAAGCTCCCTCATAAGACAGAGCCTGCTGACATGTGACCTCTTTAAGGTCTTTAAATGCACAGCAAATGTGACAAGATATGAACAAGATCTAAAAGGCCTGTTTACAGAATGCAAGTTTGTGGAAAAATACAGGGAACAAGTTTCGGGTAACAGGAGGTACAAACTGAAGCTGGACAGCCTAAAACAAATAAAGCCAGCAAACAGAAAGCAAGAAAATGTGAATTACAGACCACAAAGACAATAGTCAGGAATGGGCTGAATGCAGTTCCAGTGAAGCTTGCAGAATGCCCACTGCGCTATCTGGTAGACTTTGACCGAAAAAGGATACTGCATGGACAGTGTTTACGCCTGTAGGTGGCAATGTTGCCTTATTTATTTGTTGGCAGTTTTTAGATACTATAAACTCGACCAGAAGGTATTAGAGAACTTTATATGAGCACCAGTTGCATTACACAAGGTCATATTCAGTTCTTTTGGGTATGCGGAGACTGTGCATGTCTCACATTATAAACACCACTTTCTTTTTTTTAATAGCATTGTTTTGGTATTACTCACAGAGGTCTGCAGCCAAGACATAGTGTCAGTCGTTAAACGAGGGTTTGGTTCATTAGTTGTAAGATGAGGTGTTGGCCCATTGGTCATGAGACCATGTGTCGGGCCATTGGTCGTTAGAAGAGGTGTTGGTCCATCAGTTGTGAGACATGTCGGTCCATCAGTTGTGAGACAGAGTTGGTTATTTGGTTGTGAGGTGGAAAATCTGATTCCTAGTCCTTGTTAGTTATTGCACTACATTAGTTAAAGATCCCCACAATGGCCTGCAGTTGAGCAACCAAGTCTTGCAAACTACCCAGATCTGTACAGAGTGAACACAGGGTGTTCCAGGCTGTGTGGGAAGAAGAGTACTTTTTTGATGAAAGTCCAAAAGAGAAAGCTATGTGTTTGCTGTGCAAAGAGAAAGTAAATGTCCTTAAAAGATATAGCCTGGAGCAGCACTATAAAACCTGACACAATATACACACACACTCTATTATTACTTTTAGAAACGGAAAGCTGAGCATTGTATGTATTGTATTTTAACTTAACACTGCCATCTCCTGTATCTTAAGGTTATTTTCAAGCAATGCTTACATATATAAACTTAGTTGAATGCAATATTTTCAAGAGAATACTGACAAGTGCTTTATTTAATTCTAATTTTAGCTGTTGTATTTTAATTAAAACTATTGTTTCTATTATAAAATAAAATGTCTATTTCATTTGAGATGCCATCAGTGATGTCATAAATTCATAAATGTCATAGAACATGTCATGAGTGATGTAATATGTGAGGTCATAAGCAGTGTATGGTGGGGCGTAAGTTATCACCTACTGGCGGCTGTCAGTAGGTATCTTTAGGACCAAGTTTCTATTGGAAAAGCATTTTTTGTTTTGACAATAACTTTGGTGCCCTTTGATGAATCTTCACGAAAATTTCAAAACTAATATGACAGTTGGTTCAGCTGCTGTCTTGAAAGTTTTGGGGTGATATGTCAAGCATGGGCTGAGAAAAAAGTGGGTCACAAAATGCATTTAGCCATAGGGTGGTTAGACATGACCAAAGCCCGAAATGTTGAATGGAATTACACCAAATTTGGCAGGAAGCTAGATCTTGGTGTGCAGATCATGCTTTTTGTTATTTGGTCTAAATCTGTTCAGTAGTTTTGGAGTTATTAAAGGAAACAGAAAAATAGATATCTGGACGGAGTCTAAAAACAGATCTCATGGTGAGATCTGACTGACTGTCAGCACTTCAACCAGGAAGTGCTGTCAGCCATCTTGGGACCAATATACATGATAGCACCCCATTGAAATGCATTGTAGTGAATGGCAGGTTTTGAGGGTCACAAAAAGGAGAACATATAAAGGTTTATAAAAGATTTTAACTACAATATAAATCATTTTTTGATGGTACCTCGTGCCCTAAGGTAACTATAACCTCCGCCCTCGCCATGCACTTATTATTCCAAATATTACATCAGTCATGACATCTTCTATGACATCATTAATAATATCATTGTAACATTTGCAGTAAAATTATTGAGAAAACTATGCAGGGCGAGAGTGTGCGTTGTAGTTACTTGAAATACCTCTAACTATAACAGCTGAATTTCTATGGTTTTGTGTGTGCAAAATCTGAACCTAACTATAACGTCCCTGTAACCTTTGGTTTTTTAGTGAATTTATATATCTCCACAAATCTTTTCAGACCTATTCTTCCTTCTACATTGGCAGATGATGAAAGGTTGCATGGCAATTGGTCAAAGGGGAGAAAATTAAAAAGGTGGGTCCCAAAACATATTTTGTCCTCAATGTCCATTGACTTTTTGTTTTGGATGTAACGGCAAATGGCCAGTCGGATTTGGATGAAATTTGGCAGGATTATACATTACAATGTGCAACTGATCCTTTTTCAGGTTAGAGGAAGTAGGATAAGCATTTTGGAAATTATAAAGAGGTAAAATGTAGAGATATCTGTTATCTCATTGGATAATGACGACCTTTACAAAAGTCAAAGGCAGCCTAGTTGGGTTGATTGCGATTTGCTGTGTACTGGGTTTGGGTGTAAAATACAGGTAAGTAGTACATTTTATAATTTTCCCTTCCTGGTATCACTTAATTAAGATTGTAATAATTTTAGAAAAATGACTGTAATGTTTACTACTTTTCAATAAAATATTATGGAGTACTGCGGTACTGCCTTGGGAGTACCACGGATCCAAAATATTAGGAAAAAATAAATATTTTAAAAAATGAAAAAAACACTGTAATACACTATATTTTACTAATATAGTATACTGTAGTGTATTTTCCAATTTTTACATATTAAAAAAACCATTTATGATGCTGCGCACAAATTGTGCTAAAATACCTTGCAAGTTGAAATAAATTAAAGATGAAAGAAAAAGGGTAAATTTGGTAAAAGAGATACAGGTAATTGCTAACTGTAGGAAAGTAGCATCTTTCTGGCATAGTTACCCCCACTTTTTGCTTGGTGTCCATGTGTTTAAACTGCAGCATACTGGGATCTGGGTGACCAGGACCCCAGTGTCAGTGCTCCTTCTCTCGTAAATGTAGTTGTATGGTAACTTTTACACCTCACAATTAGCATACTGGTGCACCCATGTAAGTCCCAAGTATATGGTTCTTGGGTACCCAGGGCATTGGTACACTAAGGGTCCCCCATAGGCTGCAGTAGGTATTGTGCCACCCATGAGGGCCCATGCAAACTGTGACTACAGGCCTGCCATTGCAGCCTATGTGAAATGGGACATGTACTTTTCACTCCAGACATAAGGTTTGCCTCCTATCTTGGTCACTGCACTCTGACCCTTTAAGTCGCTCCTAAGGAAGGCCCTTCAGCCCAAGGGCAGAGAGCATGGTTCTAAGTGTGAGGGCACCCCTGCATGAATAGAGGTGTCCCTACAAACCACAGACTCCATTGCCTGGGCTTTGTAAGAGCTGTCCAACTACATAATGGCTTCACTAAACATAGGCATGTTTGGTATCAAACATGGTGGAATCATGCAACTACACTGATTCCAAGGCTAATTGCACGAAACCATGTACTCAGGGGTTCCTAAAGGGATTCCACATGTCTGCCTTGCAGGGTCTGCATGCCAGCCCGTACTGCTGCCGACGCCAGACACTGTTCTGCCCTCCTGCTGCTGAACTTAATTTGGGCAGGGGAAGGCAGAACAAAGGGCTTCCTGTAAGATAGAGATGTGACCACCTCTTCTTTAGAAATAGGTCTCTCTGGACCGGGGTGGGGGTGCCTCTGAGTGCCACCAGACTGCTTTGAAGGGCACATTTGGTGAACTCCTTGCATAAACCAGTTTGCACCAGCGTGACCACCCCCTGTCCAGCTCCTCCCCTAGGGAGGTGCACAGAGCTCTGCAAAGTGGCCACTTGATTCTGCCATCTTGGAAATAAGATGACCAGAGGCCCCTGGGAGCATCTGACTGGTTAGTCCAAATGGGTGAAGTCCCTGACCCACTCTGATAGGTTAGAATCTGCAGTAAGTGTCCAACCCCCTTCCTGGGGTATTTAAGGGTTCATCTGAGAATGGATCTCTGGATTTGTCTGCAAGACTTCAGGAACCATCTGCAAGTCTCCTATGCAAGACACTTCTGCGACCTGAACACCTGAACCAGAAGCAAGACTGTAAGCAGTAGGTGGGCTCCTACTGCAACTTTGCTTCTAAGTTCTGCAAAGACTTCTGAAACCCTGTGACCGTGCATCCTCCAGAGTCACCTGGACTCTGCTGCACTTAGGAAAGCAAGAAGGAATCTCCCAGTCCCCTGCATCCGCAGGCACCTGAACGACGTCAACCAGCTTGTGGATCCTGCTGTCCCATAGACTCCCTAAGGCCCTGCAACACAGGTGATAGTTCTATGACTCTCTAGAGGTCTGACTTTTCTTCCTTGCAACTTGGAAGTTTGTGGTCCCTCACTGGAGCTGCTTGGCAGGAACCCCTGTGCACTGTGTCTGCTTGTTGTTGCCAAGGCTTGTTAGCTCTTCAGTCTGAAGACCTCCTAGCTCCAAGAAGCCCTGGCCTCCAGCACTCTCCAGCTCCAAGAATGACATCTTCTCTGCAACTCCTGTGACATGGGCATCCCTCTTTCCTGTGCTGCAGAGGCCTCCCTGTGTCTCCCTGTGACGGCTGTGAGAGGGTCCTGCTGCGGGGTTCAAGCAATTCTTCCTGGCTCTTCTACTTGCTTAAGGCTGGCACTGACCTACCTGCCAAGGAAGGGTCATCTAGACCTTGCTGGTCCCTACAAATCCTGCAAATTCCATGCAACACTTCTCTGCATTTGCAAAGGCTTGTTGGTGGCCCTGCTGGCCACTGACACCTCTGCAATTCTCGACCAGCATGGGAAAGCTCATGGATTACTTCTGGGATCCTCCTGCATTACCTGGACTCCACAGCTGCACTACTTTGTCCACTGTCCCACAGGAAGCATCATCGATAAGAGTGGGCATTGCCCTCCTGCACCACCTGGGCACCTCTGGGTGACCTGGACTCTGTCCCCTCTCTCCTTAGGTCCTCTTCTTCCAAGATCCATGCCTGGGGTCCACCGACCTTGTCTACGGGTCGCAACAGCAGCTGGACAAACAAGATCCCCATTGACTTCAGGGGGGGATTCAGACACAACTTCATCCCTATGCACCTGGGCTCCCTGGTGTAGGTACTCAACAGTTCTGGGTATCCACAAGTGGGGGCACTATCCAACCTCCCTTGTTCCAATGGGTTTCCTCTGGGTCCTCTGGGAAGGGTCCTAAAACTCGAAACTCCAACTGCGACTTCCCTATGACTTCCTCCTTCTAGGTAGGCCCACTTTTACTCCCCCTGGGAGGGTCCAGAGGGTTACTAGGAGGAACAGATCTTCCTTCACATCATCCTCACTCTCCTCAGCATCCTGTGCTGAGTCCACCTACTCTAATCACTCAGACGTTAGTGTTAGATAGGGGCTACCACCTGCTCAAGCTTGAGAAGCTTAAGGCTGAAAGGGGAACAGCTGGCTCTTGAAAGGTACTCCCTAGTGGTGTAGAGGGAGAGGAAACATTTGGGGTTAGAACTCCATGGGCGCACCACAAGAGACTCCAGAGTCAGAGAGGAACACTTTGATTCTAGGAATCTCAGCATTCCCACTTACAAATCTGGGGATGACATCCACAAATGGGTAACTGCTGTGGACAGGGCCTGTAAAGTCTACAAGGTTCCTCAGGGGCAGTGGGCAGCTATCCTGTGGCTCTCATTTGCAGACAAAAGCAGAGAAACTTTTAGCAGTTAGAGAAGAGGATGTAGAAAACTACAAAGTTTTGAAAGAGGCACTGATTGATGAGTTTGGGCTTACTACTGAGGAATACAGGATTAAGTTCAGGGAAACCCAGAAGGAGTCCTCTCAAGACTGGGTTGATTTTGTAGACTGTGCACTTAAGGCTCTCGAAGGCTGGCTACATGGTAGTAATGTACATGACTATGAAGGGCTGTACAGTTTGATCATGAGAGAGCACATACTTAATAACTGTGGGGGTCATTCTGACCCTGGCGGTCCATGACCGCCATGGCGGAGGGCAGCGGAAGCACCGCCAACAGGCTGGCGGTGCTTCCTGGGCGATTCTGACCACGGCGGTAAAGCCGCGGTCAGAAAAGGGGAGCCGGCGGTTTCCCGCCGGTTTCCCGCTGGCCCAGGGAATCCGCCATGGCGGCGCTGCTTGCAGCACCGCCATGGGGATTCCGACCCCCTTCCCGCCAGCCTGTTTCTGGCGGTGTCCACCGCCAGAACCAGGATGGCGGGAACGGGTGCCGTGGGGCCCCTGGGGGCCCCTGCACTGCCCATGCCACTGGCATGGGCAGTGCAGGGGCCCCCTAACAGGGCCCCACAAAGATTTTCACTGTCGCACCCCTGCAACTCCGCTGGCTCCATTCGGAGCCGGCTTCATTGTTGAAGGGGCTTTCCTGCGGGCCGGCCGGCGGTCTTCAGGCGGTCGCCCGCCGGCCCAGCGGGAAAGCCGGAATGGCCGCCGCGGTCTTTCGGCGGGAATGACCGCCTGTGTGTCTGAAAAACTGCACCAATGCCTGGTGGATTCTGAGCTGACCTCTCCCCAACAATTGGGAAAGAAGGCAGACAAATGGGTGCGCACCATGGTGAGTAAGAAAACTCATAGTGGGGGTGACCAGAAGAAAAATTATTCTTCTAAGTTCCTAGAGAAGGATAGGTGAAGCCTAAAGACAAAAAGAAAGAGTCTTCTTCGTGTCCACATCCTCCCCTTCCTCTAATGAGAAACCCTGGTGCTTTCTTTGCAAAGAAAATGGCCAAAGGACAGCTGATCCAAACTTTCCCAAGAATAACACTAAGAATAGTACTAAACTTCCCCTAGTGCACCTAGCAGTAGCACTAGTACCACATCTAAGGTGAAAGCTGGGTTCACGTTGGGTACTACAGTGGACTCTGGGCTAGTCAGAGGAACAACTGAGGCTGTCCTGATAACAGAAGTTGACATTGACCTTGCCATTTTGGCTGCCTGGTCTCCTAATATGAGGAACTACAGGCAGCATCCCCTTGTTAATGGTATTGAGGCAGAGGCTTACAGGGACACATATGCAAGTGTCACCATGGTGACTGAAAAACTAGTGTCACTTGAATACATTTTACTTGGGCACACTTACCTAGTGACCAACGCTGATAACATCACTAAGTGCCGCCTAATGGCTAATTTTAGCTGAGTGGGGTTACTGGCCCTACAAAGGTTGTAGTGTCCTCATCCATTCCTATAGAGTGTCTTATGAGCAATGATTTGGAGATTTCAGCCTGGGCTGAAGTGGAGTTACAGGCCCATGTAGCAATGCTGGGCATCCCTGAGAGTGTGTTTGTGGAAACTAGAGCACAGGCCAAGAAACAGGGAGACTAGGGAGCATATGAGCCTAGAGCAATGGCCCAGACTGCTCCCAAGATGAGAGGTAGGAAGGGTAAAAAGTTACCCTCTACCCAGACTTCATGTGAAGATCAGTCTCCACAGGGAGATTATCTTTCCCCTTTTGAGGAACCTGCCCCAGAGAAGCTGGGGCCTAACAAGGCAGAGCTTTTCAGAGCAGGGGGCCCCTCCAGGGAGGGATTAAGTCTAGAGCAGAAATCCTTCCCCTCTCTTGAAGGTCTCAGCCAGAAAGCTGCTGCAGAACAGGCAGGGTATGTCAGTGGATCCTACAGCATCTACTGGGAAAACTGTCTCCTTTGTTCTGGTGATAGAGACCCCAAACCTGGTGCTACCAGGAAGCTGGTGATACCACAGAAGTGTAGGGCATCCTTATTGACCCTGGCACATGACATTTCCCTTGCAGGACATCTTGTACAACACTTTCACTGGCCCCACATGTCTGAAGACAACAAGGAGTTTTGTGGCTCCTGTGTCACGTCAGATGGCACTACAAAGCCCCCCTTAATTCCACAACCAGTGGTTGGGGTTCCAGCCTATTTGAGCTTCTGTTTGGGCATCTAGTTAGGGGTCCTCTTTGTCTTGTGAAGGAAGGATGGGAGGAACCTCTTAAATCCCCCAAACAGGGCATTGTGGATTATGCACTAGGCCTACGGTCACGTATGGCTGAGTATATGATGAAGGCCAATAAAAACCTTGAGGCCAGCTAGGAGCTGGAAAAGCAATGGCATGACCAAAAGAATGTGCTGACTGTTTACCAGCCAGGGCAGAAAGTGTGGGTTTTGTAGTCTGTGGCTCGAAGAGCACTCCAAGACAAGTGGAGTGGCCCCGACACAATTGTAGAGAAAAGGGGTGAGGTCACCTGTTTGGTTGACCTAGGCACTCCAAGAAGTCCTCAGAGGGTGCTTCATGTGAATTGCCTAAAGCCTTATTTTGACAGGGCTGACATGAGCTTACTCATGGTGACTGATGAAGGACAGGAACCAGAGAGTGACCCTCTCCCTGATCTTCCCTCCCACAGCCCTGTTGATGGTTCAGTGGATGGGGTAGTCTTTCTTGACTGTCTCACTGAACAGCAACAAGCTGACTCCATACAAGTTCTCAGTCAGTTTTCTGAACTCTTTTCACTGACACCCAGTCAGACCACCTGGTGTGCCCATGATGTGGACACAGGTGGTAGTCTGCCTGTCAAAAGCAAAATTTACAGGCAGCTTGACCATATCAGAGATTGCATCATGGCAGAGGTCCAAAAGATGCTTGAGTTAGGGGTTATTGAGCCTTCAGAACACCCTTGGGCTAGTCCTGCAGTACTTGTACCCAAACCTCATTCCCAGGGCAGAAAGAAAGAAATTAGGTTTTGCGTAGACTACAGAGGCCTCAATGCAATCACTAAGACTGATGCCCATCCTATCCCCAGGGCAGATGAGTTGACTGATACCCTGGCTGCAGCCAAGTATCTCATTACTTTTGATTTGACTGCAAGCTAATGGCAGATCAAATTAACTGACACTGCTAAACCTAAAACGGCATTTACCACTCCTGGTGGGCATTTTCACTTCACTGTGATGCCCTTTGGTTTGAAAAATGCACCTGCCACATTGCAGAGGTTGGTGAATCAAGTTCTGGCAGGCCTGGAAGACTTTAGTGCAGCATATCTAGATAATATTGCTGTCTTTAGCTCCACCTGGCAGGGTCACCTGGTCCACCTCATGAGTGTATTTGAGGCCTTGGAAAAGGCAGGCCTCACTATCAAGGCTACAAAATGACAGATAGGGTAGAGCAATGTTGTTTACTTGGGCCACCTGGTAGGTGGAGGCCGAGAACAACCTTAACAGAGCAAAATCCAGACCATTGTGGATTGGGTTGCTCAAACTACTCAGGTCAGAGATTTTCTGGGGCCTGACTGGGTATTACAGGAGATATGTAAACAGGTATGGCTCCATTTTGACCCCCTTGATTGATCTCACACCCAAGAAGATGCCTAAAATGGTAAACTGGACAACTAGCTGTCAAGAGGCCTTTGATGCCCTGAAAAAGGCTATGTGCTGAGTTCCAATTCTTAAAAGCCCTACTACTCCAAACAATTCATTGTTCAGACAGATACTTCAGAAATAGGAATAGAAAATAGGAAATAGGAGGATGAATGGGAAATAGGAATATCAACTTAATGAAGAGGGACAGGATCAATCCGTAGCTTTCATCAGCAGAAGGTTGATCCCCAGAGAGAAATGTTGGGTAGCTATAGAGAGGGATGCCTTTGCTGTGGTCTGGGCCTTGAGGAAGCTAAGGCCAATACCTGTTTGGCGCTCACTTCATTGTTCAGACAGACCACAAGCCCCTCTTGTGGCTTAAACAGATGAAGGGTGAAAATCCCAAAAAATTTAGGTGGTCCATTTCCCTACAGGTGATGGACTTTTCAGTGGACATTGACCTGGAAATAACCAGATGGACTTTCCAGAAAATGAAGTCTCACCTAGGTAAGGCTAGTCTTATCCTCTTTCATTTGAGAGGGGGTTATGCAGGGAAGTAGCATATTTCTGGCATAGTTACCACCAATTTTTGCCTGGTGTCAGTGTGTTTAGACTGTAATACACTGGGGTCCTGCTAAATGGGACTCCAGTGTCAGTGATCTCTCCTCTAAATGTATTTGTATGGTAACTTTTACACCCCACAATTATCATACTGGTACACCCATGTAAGTCCCAAGTATATGGTACTTAGGTACCTAGGACATTGGTACACTAAGGGTGCCCCATGGGCTGCAGCATGTATTGTGCCACCCATGAGGGCCCATGCAAACTGTGACTACAGGCCTGCCATTGCAGCATGTGTGAAATGGTGCATGTACCTTTCACTCCAGATATAAGGTTTGCCTCATCATGGTCACTGCATTATGACCGTTTAAGTCACCCCTAAGTTATGCCCTTGAGCCCAAGGGCAGGGTGCATAGTTCTAAGGGTGAGGGAAGACCTGCAGGAGTAGAGGTGCCCCTACAAACCCCAGAGTCCATTTCCTTGGCTTTGTAAGTGTGGGGAAGCCATTTTAAGGTATGTAGTGGACACTGATCAACACAAGCTGTACAACCACATAAAGGCGTCACCAAATATAGGCATGTTTGGTATCAAACGTGGTGGAATCATGCAACTACACCAATTCTAGTGCTAGTTGCATGATACCATGTACTCTGGGGGTTCCCTAGGGGATCCCTGATGTCTGCCTGTACAGCCTTGCAGGGTCTGCATGCCAGCCTGTGCTGCTGCGTCTCTCAGACACTGTTCTGTCCTCCTGCTGCTGAGCTTAACTTGGGGAGGGGAAGGCAGAACAAAGGGTTTCCTGTAAGATAGACGTGTGACCACTTTTTCTTTAGAAATTTGTGTCTCTGGGCAGAGGTGGGGGTGCCTCTGAGCGCCACCAGACTCATTTGAAGAGTACATCTGGTGCCGTCCTTGCATAAAACGGTTTGCACCAGTGCAGGAACCCACAATTCCCACTCTGGTGCAAAACCACACAAAGGACAGGGGAGTGACCGCCCCCCAGAGCTCTGCAAGGTGGCCACCTGATTCTGCCATCTTGGAAATAGGATGAGCAGAGGCCCTAGAGAGCATCTGACTGGTGAGTCCAGCTGGGTGATGTCCTTGACCCCCTTTGATAGGTGGGTCACTGCAGTAAGTGTCCAACCCCCTTCCTGTGTTAATGAAGGGCTCCCATGAGGGTGGGTCCCTGAATTCATCTGCAAGACTTCAGGAACTGTCTGCAAGTCACCTCTGCAAAACACTTTTGCAACCTGGACACCGGAACCACTGCTCTTCTTTGCTGGAATGAGAAGCAAGATTGTGACCAGTAGGAGGGCTCCTACTGCAACTTTTGTTTCCAAGTTCTGCAAAGACTTCTGCATCCCCCATGGCCATGCATCCTCCAGAGTCACTGGGACTCTGCCTGCACTTAGGAAAGCAAGTAGGAATTTCCCTTGGAGTGAAGGAGTCACTCCCCTGCATCTGCAGGCACCTCAAAGACGATGACTGGCTTTTGGATCCTGCTATCCCAAGGACTCTCCAAGGCTCTGCAACACAGATGGTGGTTCAGTGGCTCTCCAGAGGTCTGACCTTTCTTCCTTACAACTGGGAAGTTTGTGGTCCCTCACTGAAGCTGCTTGGCTTGAACCCCTGTAAACTGTGTCTGCTTGTCGTTGCCAAGGCTTGTTGGCTATTCAGTCCTAAAAAACTCCTAGCTCAAAGAAACCCTGGCCTCTAGCACCCTCTATCTCCAAGAGCAATGTCCTCTCTGCAACTCCTGCGACGTGGGCATCCCTCTTTGCTGTGATGCTGAGGTCCCCCTGTGCCTGCTGCCAGAGGGTCCTGCTAGGGGGCTCCAGTGATTCCTGCTGGCTCTCCTGCTTGCTGAGGATGGCTCTGACCTACCTGCCAAGGTTGGGTCATCTGGACCTTGCTGGTCCCCCATATCCTCCAAATTCAATGCAACACTTCTCTGCATTTACCAGGGCTTGTTGGTTGCCTTGCTGGCCACTGACCCCTCTGCAATCTGATGCCCAGTGTGGGACAGCTCTTGTACTACTTCTGGGATCCTCCTGCATCGCCTGTACTCCACAGCTGCACTTCTTTGTTCACCGTCCCTCAGGAAGCTTCACTGAGAAAGGTGGGCATTGCCCTCCTGCACCGCCTGGGCACCTCTGGGTGGTCCCCTCTCTCCTTAGGTCCTCTTCTTCCAGAATCTATGCCTGTGTTCCACCGACCTGGTCCATGGGTCATGACAGCAGCTGGATAACCAAGGTGCCCATTGACTTCAGCGGGAGTTTCCTACAAAAGTTCACCCCTATGCACCTGAGCTCCTTTAGTGTAGGAACTCCACACTATCCAACCTCCATTGTCCCAACACGTTTCCTCTGAGGCCTCTGGGAAGGGTCCTGAAAAATGAGAACTCCAACCACAACTTCCCCCTGTTAGCCTGTGGACTTTAACCCGAGATTTCTACTCTGCATATGGGCACCTGGAGAATCCTACCAACTTACCTTTGGGGGTTTTGGGGTTTTAGTACTTCCCCAGACCTAAGGATCCTTGGGTGATCGTGTGGGTTGGGAGTGGTTTTCACATTCAATTTTTTTGGTATATTGTCCTCCCCCACTACCCTCCCCCAAGGGGGCCCATGTTATTTTATGCCTGTACTTACCTGTTGCTAAGTATATTTCTGTATGACCATATTTCAGTTAGGAGATAAACCAAAGTTTGTTCTAGTGTGTGTGTTATTATTAATATTACATATTTTTCTAACACTGGTGTGGTTCTTTCCTGTGTGTACTTCACTGACTGACCTGTGTGGTATTTGCAACCACTTTACACCCTCCTGGATAAAAGCCTTAGCTGCTCTCCACAGCTACCCATATGAGAGCTCTGGTTATCCAGAGCTGCCTACACTATCACTTAGGGTTACCTGGACTCAGTACAGGGTGCCTTACCTATAGGCGTACACCATATACTGAGCCGTCCTCCTACACTAACTACTAGGGTGCTACACCATAAATCTTTTAAAAATAGATAGAAAAATCAAAATTCTTAAACCTATTAACACCTTAATTAAGTGGTGATAGGTAGAGAAAAAGAAGAACACTTACTAGTTTACCTATATATAAGGTCCTAAACTAAAATACAGCCAAACTCTGGGGAAAATGATATAATGGCTTCCCATCGGCATGTACCATGGTATACCGCAAAAGTACTGTGCTATACCTTAGAACAATGTATCACTAACACCCTGATTTAATACTGTATTACCTTACACTTGTGTCACACATGTTGTTGCATGGCCAATGCAATACTTAAGTGACATTTTCAAAGAAAAACAAGGCCACCATGTATGGGCCTGACTTAACTGGTAAATCTGGATAAACACACTGCAGCACAAATCGCTGTCTGCATTACACCTCACTTCATATTTTACATTCCTACCTAATTTCAACTACATCCGTATGCCACTCTATACCACACCACTCCACTCTATGATGCTCCACTGTATGCCACTGCACTGCACACTGTACTCTACACCACTACACTCTATGCCACTACACTATATGCTATTTGACTTTAAGCCACTATAATGTATGCCACTCCTCTCTAGGTCACTCAGCTCTACGTCACTCCACTAAATGCCACTACACTCAATGCCACTCCACTGTATGGTAATCCACTCTACCTCACTCAAGTGTCGTCCACCGCAGTGTATGCCACTTCACTATACACCACTCCACTCTACAGTATTCCACTGTACAGCACTATGGTGTACCCCACTCCACTCTACACCACTCTACTCTATGTCACTTCACTGTGCGCTATTCCACTCTACCCGATTACACTGTATGCAACTCAAGTCTACTGCACTCCACTGTATGGCATTCCACTCCACCCCACCCCACTCTGCTGTACACCACTCCAGTCTATGTGACTCCTTTGTACACCACTCTACTGTACAGTACTCCACACCACTCCACTCTCTGTCCATTCCAATCCACACAATTCCGCTATAGCACAGCCCACTGTATGCTATTCCACTGTATGCCACTGCAGCATACGATACTCCACTTGATGCCACTCCATTGTACACTATTGCATTTGATACCATTCCACTTTACGCCACTCCACTTTGTGCTATTCCACTCTACTGTACTGTATGCCACTTCTCACTGTGCCAGTCCACTCTACACCACTCCACTATATGCTACTCCACTTACACTATTTTACTATATGCCACACCACTGAACTACACTCTTCGCTATTCCAATGTACCCCACTATACTTTGCACAACTCCACTCTACCCTACTCCAATGTACACCACTGTTGTTTATGCCACTCCAGAGTATGTATTATGTTGCAAGCAACTCCACTCCATGTCACTCCAGTGTATGTTATTCCACTCTATCCCATTCCAATGTATGCCACTGCAGTCAACGCCACTTCATTGTACGCCACTCCACTCTACGCTACCACACTACATGCTATTCAACACTATGCCACTGCACTGAAAGCCACTCCACTCTATGCTATTCCAGTCTATGCCACGCCACTCTGACCCTCCGCTGTTCGCTATTCCACTGTATGCCATTAGTCCACCCTGCACCACTCTAGTGTATGCCACTCCACTGTACACCACTCTGTTCTACGCTACTCCATTAGACAACACTATAAACTATTGAAATTCAATGGAAAAAAAACAAAGGTTAGGGATCAGTTATAGTTAGGAAAACTCTATTTATTCTTTCTATACAAGCCCAGCTTAAACTAGACAAACAGTATAAATTCTAAAATTATAGTTACAACTTAAATTTAGAATTTATGCACAACCTTCAAATTACTATAAGTCGTGCACCTACGTCTCCATTGTTGTCACCTCACTCACCACACTACATTAACTAAAACCTGCACCTTCTCCATGCACGGCTTATACCCTTCCATGTTAAATCACTTATACCATGTAAAATTATAGCATTCATCAGAGCAACACTTATGACATCTCAAATAACTTCATTTGTGAGAAAAGCTTACCTGCAAAAGCTCAGAGAGTTTCTTCAAAGCTTTTGTATTCCCCTAACTTTTTTGTTTTTGCCTCATTCAGTAACTTCTCGAAATGGCTTTCTTGATTTGGCTACTTCTCGATGTTTTTCACTCATGGTGTATGTTATCCCTTGTCTACTCCCTTTCGTCCACAGTTTCTTGCAGTGCCTCTCAGACATCTTGGCGTGGGATTCCAGATTGTTATTTTGGTAATTTCTGGGATTTGTCCCGATCTTTATATGCCAATGGATTGTTAAACCAAACGTATCGTTCTGCCGGTGTCAGTACCAATTTGCCAATTGTGGTTAATAGTGCTATTTTAAGACCCTCTCGTATTTCATTTTTGAATACCCCAATAAGAATTGAGTGTACTCCCCGAAGAAAGCTCGTGTTGCCCTTGTCTCCCCTATCCACTACTTTGTCCAAATTCCTTGTAGGCCAATTTGTGTTCTCCCTGTGCTGGGGTTGTGAGTCTTTTGAGATCCTGGATGGGTGTTCACCTAAGACATCTGGGCTGCAGTGACATGGAATTACATAGTACTGTAGTAAAAGTGTGTGTGTGTGTAGCTTTAGGGAGTTATTGGGATCACATACTAATAACATGCTAGTTATCTTTGTGTGCCTGGACTGCTAGCAAGTCAGATCCCGAAGAAGGAAGAAGACTCCCCTGTTCCCTACATCTGCTTCAATCTTTACTCTCCTCAACTGGATTTTAGCAACTGAAGGAGCCAGTTTCTCAACGAACTTTAGACGTTTTAATGCCAAGACTCCCGTGCATGAAATAATTGTATTCTCCCCATCGAAATGGCAAACATATTTTCTCACCATGAAATAAAAAGCTAAAATGTGCAAGCTTGCTCTAACTAACTAATATAGACAAAACAGAGAGGCAATAGTGCATTTCGGTTTACCACCATATATGTGTATGCAGCATGAAACATTGCAAGCCTACCAAATATCTCAAGTTGGATCATGGAGTAAAGGAGCAATGGGTAGTTTTTAAAGACTAGCCCAAATATAGGGGGTGATTCTAAGTCTGGCGGGCGGCGGAGGCCGCCCGCCAGACTTCCCCCTCCAAAATACCGCTCCGCGGTCGGAAGACCGCTGAGGGTATTCTGGGTTTTGCACTGGGCTGGCGGGCGACCGCCAAAAGGCCGCCCGCCAGCCCAGTGCAAAAC
The DNA here is from genome assembly GCF_031143425.1 of Pleurodeles waltl. Taxonomy (NCBI): domain Eukaryota; kingdom Metazoa; phylum Chordata; class Amphibia; order Caudata; family Salamandridae; genus Pleurodeles; species Pleurodeles waltl. Next base: position 984,254,690 of record NC_090437.1, read on the forward strand.
TACCTTCCCACGAGGACGCCGGCTCCGAATGGAGCCGGCGGAGTGGGAAGGTGCGACGGGTGCAGTGGCACCCGTCGTGAATTTCACTGTCTGCAATGCAGACAGTGAAATTCTTTGTGGGGCCCTCTTACGGGGGCCCCTGCAGTGCCCATGCCATTGGCATGGGCACTGCAGGGGCCCCCAGGGGCCCCACGACAACCCATACCGCCATCCTGTTCCTGGCGGGCGAACCGCCAGGAACAGGATGGCGGTATGGGCTGTCAGAATCCCCATGGCGGCGCAGCAAGCTGCGCCGCCATGGAGGATTCAAATGGGCAGCGGAAAACCGGCGGGAGACCGCCGGTTTTCCACTTCTGACCGCGGTCAAACCGCCGCGGTCAGAATGCCCAGCGGGGCACTGCCAGCCTGTTGGCGGTGCCCCCGTCATTTTAGCCCTGGCGGTCTTGGACCGCCAGGGTTAGAATGACCCCCATAATTCTTCAATGGGTCCAACCTCTATACCACTGATCCCGCTGTGAGTGTTTACTGTGATGACTCACTTGGTCCCTTCATCACAGTGCTTTTCCCACTGTTTCGCCCAGGGCTCCTACATTTATTTATATGTATGTAACATCACTGACGAAAATGCGCAGATACAGTCTCAAACTTGGTCTGGCTTGAATTCCGCGTCATGAATTTGATGTCTTATTATCAAAGGTAGAAATGTAGACTCAAACACCAACGTCATACCAGCTGCGTGCATTTACGCCCTATCCATTTGGACTGTCTAAGTCAGACCTCCAGAGAAGACCAGCATTATTAATTTGTTTTTTTCACTTTCTGGCAACTTTCAGTGCCACAGCTTTGACATTTGTTTTCAATGTATGGTAGCACTGCTTTGCCCTGAGCCTTGCTTCCAAGCTCCGTCCATTGCATGGAGGAAGGAGGAAGTGGGGGCGTAGGGAAGGTTCTAGTTTGGGACTCAGAGCAGCTGCTGTTGGAAACACTGTGCAGCCAATTATCTTGGTTGCCTATTTGGTACATTTGTTGTCCAATTCCTCCTGTCTCTTACCCTAGCCTAGTTACCTTAAGCCAAGCTGTTACGACTATTGATCTTTTGGGACGAGCTGAAGACGGTAACCTACAGATATATGGGAGGGTAAACGAGTGCAAGGAGACATGTTAATTAGTATTTGACTGTCTGCATAAAGTGTCATTATGCCTCAGTGTGTGTGTGTGTGTGTGTATATATATATATGTTTATATATATATATATATATATATATATATATATATATATATTTGTCAGATTTAAACTTGTTATTTATTGATTAAATATATAGCCCACCCGTTTTACCTGTGGCCCAATGTATATCCCTCGCCTAAAATTCACTTCTAGACATGTCACTAAGAGTAACAAACAGACGGAAGTAAACAATACCATCTCGATTGTGAACCGCGTTCTCTGAGAAACACTAGCAGGAAGTTATGAAAGAGGAAACTAAAAAGGTAAGTTCAAGCGAGAAATAAAGTTCAGCGGTTCAGCAAGTGGGATGGGTAACCTGAGTCACATCCGCCATCTCATTGGTTGAGACATACATCATCTCGATTGGTCGGTGCGGTTGGGCGACTGCTAGTTGCTGCTGTTAGCTCTCCGCCCTTTGAAGCCTGGGGATCGCTTGCAGTCAGTTGCAGTACTCCTAGGCAGCAGCAGCAGGTGTCAAACTTCGGGAAGTCTCGACTTCGAGGGTTGCAGTTGCCAGAGTGGCCCCGTCAGTAGTATTTTGTTCCTGTGCATTGTGTTTGAGAGCTGCGCGCGCCTTGCAGGAAGAGCCGAAGATAGACGCATTGCATGGGGCAGCAGCTACCACATCGCACCGCTGGACCGCGCGTCTCCGGCGTGCTTGTGGTGGGGCACAGCTGCCGACAGGTGAGTGGGCAGCGGCTTTCCTGACCAGCTGAACGGCTCTTGGCTTGGAGCCAAAAGCAGCTTCTCCGTAAAGAAGGGGCTCAAATGTGGTCCAAGGGGATTGCCCTGCACCATTTACACGGCGCTTTCTGATCCTCCGCCCCGTAAAGGTGATTTATCTTAAATCCCCATTAGAATAGGTGAAAATCTGAACTCAGTTCCAGAACACAATTTAATTTTGCAAGTTACTGGACAATAGATTTGTGGAACTGTAATTTAGAGTTCTTGACTCTGAGCTGGGATTGATTCTTTGCTCGCAAACTCTACATCCACTGTCTCAAAAAATGCTTTCTGACCTCTATTGCATTTTATCAGGGACCAGAAAAAGTCCTATTTTAGATTTGACAACTTTTTAGTTTGTTTTTGGAATTTGATTTCAAATGTAATTAGCGGTTGAGTTAGACGCCACGACAGTCAATGTATTACTTCGTGGCTAGTTTGCAAAACGATCCCAGCAGTATATTTTCTCCACAGTTTAACTGAAATCGCCCAGGAATACATGTGCTTTGGCCTTATCTATTCGCATAACCTCACAATGTTCCTCATCCTATTGTGATCTCCTAACAGCTTAGTTCGCCCTTTCACCCAGCATGAGCTGTTCATCATCCCACGCGCTTAACGGGAGTTCCAGAATTTTCACCACTCAGTGTTTCCAGGCATACACAAGTGGCAAATATTTCCAGCCGTTTCACTGTTTTCCGATTTTTTTCTTTAGTTAAAAAAGTTGCAACAAGCAGAATATGTTTACCATATATTGTTAAAAAGTACAACAGTGTCGGTTTATATGGAGTGTAGTATTCTATATGGGGTGAGAGGTAAACAGGGTTCTGCTGTGACCGTATACGTGACTACAACTAATTTCCTTGTTAAAGACTAGATGTGTCAGTTGCCCTACAACAAGAACGTGACAACTTTTTGCTTCAATCAGTATTTATATTTAAATGTTCATGCTGTCCTCAACTTTTTTCCTTAAAGAAACGACATGACATTGCACTACAGTAACTCACCGTGTGCCTGAGTGACCAGTTTACTGGATATGGTTTGTACCTGGGTCGGGGCAATGCGAGACGTCAAGTATATTTTGGTCTCGGGGGTAGCAGAACTAGGTGTAGTTTCAATTTGGGAGACCGAGGAGAAGGGGTTACTGGGTATGTGGATGGAACTGATGATGGGACTCAGACATGTCTCCAGTTTGCAAGTGTCGGGGACACCAGAAATGTTTTGTGGCGCTGATACACTTTGCGTATGGAACTGTAAACAGTGTGTTTAATACTTTTTATGAAAGGCTTGAGTGATCCCAGTTATTTTTCAATGTTTTTAATTTGCAAGTGAGAAGAGAAGCAAGGTGCTATACAGCGGGGAACTCGGTGTGATATTTAGTTTTGGGTCTCTGTAGGACCAGGCATGTTTTGAGTTAGAAAGCACTGGACAGCATGTACGGCAAGGGATAGCGCCCACTCATTTATTTAGAAATTATCTGCAAATTCCTAGTAATCTCTGAATTTTGCGAGTTTATTAGCACAGTTGTTCTAAATAACATGCTATTGGGCCACATTTATTTTCAGTGCCATGGTACTAATAAATTATCTTCTTCTTTGAGGGTACAGCACTAAATGAACATTGAGTTCGTGGTATTTGTTTTCATTAAGCTGTATCTGAGTTTCTAACCACAAGCACCCCAAAAGTAACTAATGATTGTTCAACTTTGTTGTTTCTGGTGCGTCGGGCGTCTAAAGCAAGTGATATAGTTATCTCATTGGTCTACAGCAGTATTGGTGGGACTGGGACCACATTGTTTAACAAATGAGCCCACATACAATACTGCCCACTAACCTCTAAGTGCCCTGGGATCCATAGAAAAGACCTTACAGTGAATGTCGTGCACCCTAATGTCACCAGGCTGGCAGTGCTAAACAAAATCAAATAGGAAAGAGAAAAACGTACCTATTAACTGCATGGCTGATTGAAGGGAAAATGTTAGAGTGAATGGTTTCCCATATACTCGTTTTTGTAGAGACTGAGTCAATGGATCCACCTCAGAAGGATGTAAGGTGAATCAGTCCTATCAAAAGTCGAACATGTGACAAGCTGCATGCATACCTAAACAGCGAGCAGCTAACTCGCTGAGCTGTCTTACTCCAGACTAGTGTACCCGAAGTAAGCATTCCTTGTTGTTTTGTAAGCTATCCTTTATAGACGCCGGATAAGGACTGTTCCCTGCACCATTCTCGGCTTTCGGCCACGTGGGCATATTTCAGGCCTGTTGTAGTTTTTCCCTGTGGGGCAAGCGTCAGCTATAAGGAAGTGAGTTTTTCTCACGTTCCGCTGTTTCTTGTTCCACGAAGTCGTGCGTTGAAAGATATATGCGAGGCCTTTTCTCCAGGGCCTGGGGTGGGAATTGTTTACTAGGCGGTGTCCTCGGTGGGTACTTTAGTTCGACACTGGCGTCCCAGGGAATCGGTTGCTGTTACAGTCCACCTTGAGAACCAACTCGTTCTCTTTGTACACTTGACCCTCCAGGGGTGGCAAGGCTGAGCGTCGAGGTTTACTTAGGGAGAGGGCGCGGTTTTTGGAGCGTGGACCCTGTATGACTCAAATGATTTCCATTTTATAAACTAAATGTTGATTCAGAGCTGTTTACAGGGAGTTGTATTGCATCGCAGCATTTATTTAGCGCTTACTATCCCTATGTGGGGCGACGAAGCGCTTGCCATTGTCTTGTCTTGTGCTCCTGGGGAGGTGTGGCGGGAGAAATTAGACACAGCACATAAAAGAAAACAATGTCTTACCTTCTAGGGTTGGAATATGCACCCCAAAAAACATTATAGTATTTATCTGGTTGCTTGTTATAGTTTAAATAACATTTGGCCTATGGGCTGTTACCCTATTAGCGAGGAGGAAAGCGTTGGCTGTTCTCTGTGAATATCATTTAATTCTCTGTGAATTTCTTTAAGTTTTGTGGATTTCATTAAGCCAGTGGTCAAGGGGGCATGGTTGCCAGGCAGACTGCTAAAGTAAGTCAAGTTGTTTATTATAATGCCAGCCCTTTGCCCTGACTTGTTGTAACTACTCTGGGTTCAAGGATGAACGACCTCGTGGGTTTGAGATCAGAGTACTGAGAGTCTGCCAAAAGATTAACATCATACATTCAAACAAACCTCCACCACCCGTTGTCAGTAAAGGATACAGGTTAATGTGCCACCGTGGCTATCTAGTGATGATGGAAGCACCCACAAGGTGGCAACTCATCAGATATTAAGAAACATTATCAGCATTTCCCACCCTTAGTACCATAAAACCACTCACCGTATGCATGCACCTTCTGTGGAATAGTTTCCGAAAACGCCCTTATTTGTAGGGGGAACTGATGCCTTGACTGCAAAATTTACTGCTTGGAGAAAAAAATGCAAGGGAAATGTGAAGATGTTTCTTTTCTGAAGCCATAAAACCCAGGAATCTGTGGATTGTGTGTCCGTGTGTGCTCCTCTGGTGTACGAGTGAGGTACCAGAGTATGTCTGTAATTCTCTGCTTGTCCTACAAGTCCGAGCACATGTTTTATGAATCACAGAATTTGTGCAAATATAGGCATCCTATGATGCACTGATTTACATATTTATTTAAGTAACAGCCGTATGCCTGATTATTTTATTACATATGCATAGGCCTCATGGATCACCTGAATTGTAAGCATTATAGTGAGAAAGGCGTAATTAAACATGAATACATTTGGAGAAACAATTCAAGCTCAAATCTGCAGAAATTTGTTGAAGATTGGGATCACTCCCTCGAGTTGTTTAGATACTTTGATGTCACTGCCATAGCTGTAAGTTTCAGTCATTTATGGGTCAGCATGTTATGCAGTGCTTGACAAGATGCTGAAGTGGGCAGGCGCCACATACCATGTCAATGGAACCCATTTGGATATGAAATCTTCTTTTGCAAATCGATATTGTGCATCTGACCACAAAGAGACTTGTTTGTTTGCAGAAAGATACTAGTGACCTCTAACGTTCCTATAAGGAGCACAATTAATTTAGACTGTAATAACGCCTGTTGTTAACAGTGCTTGGAAACCGCAAAAACTGAGCAGTTGAACACTAAAACAAGTTTTGCTGCTAGGGCGTTTGTCGTCTTTAGAATCTACAGATGGATTAAAGAGTAAGGGAATGATTATGATAGGGATTTTGTCATCAGTAGAATCTGCATCAGGATTAAAGAGTAAGGGATGATAGGGCTTTTGTCGTCATTACTATCTGCAGATGGGTAAAGAGTAAATGAAGGATTATGATAGGGCTTTGTAATTGTACTCAGCATGGCAATCTCTGTAGTCAATCGTTAATGTAATGGTGGATGTCCAGTAATTGTACTACGTCTCAAGAGTAGAGGTCTTTGAAGTATAGGTGGAATTAATTACAGTTTAGGTGGAACTGAGCAAGTCTTGTATTGATAATGATTCTCCAATAGAGGTATATTAAAACTCTGCACTGTTTCGAGTGTCAATGACGCCACTGTCCAGTTGTGTCATGAATAGAATCATGTTTGTGGTTGACCACGAGAAATCTTTTCATAAGGAACAATAGCAATGTTGATTTCCCCACAATACTGCCTCCTGCTAAGCTCAGGAAAATTGCACTGCCATGAAAGGCAACGGACTGACTTGAATATCTTTGGTATCGTTTAGTTTATATACAGTAACTTCACTCGTGCTCCTTACAGTTTTTGTTTAGGGTCACAGAGATACCTGGAACATAAGGGGACATTGCTTTGACTGTAAATAAGCCGTATTCATTTAATTATGTGAGATGGTAGGTAATATAGCCTTATTGCTGTGACTTGTGGCTGGTATGTCCTCTTTCAGGTTGCTTTTAGCCAGTTCTTAATTTGTGAATAAAAACGTGCGGGTGCCCAAAGCCCTCCTCTTAAACATGCGGCTGCTGTAATTAAATGCAGGACCACGGAATACTGAGGCGGCGTAATCCTGAAGCCACCTCGGGCCTCTTCAATCCATTGAAAGCCGCTCCCTGTCCCTTCAGCCCACTGTTGCAGCTTTCTACTTTCTCTCTTTGTGACGCCTTTTCATTTTTCCTGTACCCCGTCTTTCCCATATGTATCTTTTGCTCTCACCAAATGCTCGAGGCAAAAGAATAAGCGCCGGACCTCAAAAATAAGTGCCGGTGCTCAGCATCGGAAACAACAAGCACAATTTAAGCACTGCTTTTAGCACAGTTGTGGTAGCCCAACCCTTTAAATATACCCTTTAAATATATTTGTTGCATATTAAACCACAAAGACTTTATTGGAGACAAATACCTCTTACCATGAGAATGCTTATAATATCACGGAAGAAGAGAGCTATTTGTTTTACTTGTATGGCTCCTGGTATTCTCCAGTTTTATGTTCTACATTGGGGGTAGAACAGTCACCTGTCCAATGATAACAGTAATTGTGACATTAGAGCCACCGAGAAGTGCCAAATGTATCCGAAGCGTAGACACCCTGAAATAATATTGAAAGAAAATGCTCAGGTAGAGTGGCCATCACAAGATAGCCTTTGCGAACCCCAGAGGCCAGTTTCAGTTCAGAGTGTTACATTTGGGCTCCACAGTCCAGTAACTAATGGGCCATCTCCTATGACCCCATCAGGAGTACGTAAGAGCATACTTGGGTGATATCATCAAGTTTACTCCGATTCGCGTTCCCATCATAAAGCACTTAGAAGCCGTACTGCCATATCGGGGCGCGCCTGTACAGACTGTACAGGGCCTCGCCAAAATGGTATTAAAATTCTGTCCTGAAAAATCTATCATATTTGTTTAATACATTGTCTCATTCTAGGAAGTTATGTGGCAGGATGAAATTGGCCCAAAAATGGCTGCAAAAGGATTGAGAGGAGAATACGGTTTTAGTTTTCAGAACGAAAATGTGACTGGAAAATGTAGAAAGGTTAACTTCTTCCACTTCTACCATGTACGTTATATGTGAGAAGGGATTGTGGGGGATTCCCGAGTCAAAAGCCTCTTGCAACTTAAGGCAGACTAGCAATGTGCGTTCTGCTGATGTGACCTAGCCTTATTGCAGGATGCTGAAGGGCGAGGGCTGCAATCCATGGTGCAGTGCTGTCAAAGTACTCGACCTGTGTGTGGCCCATTAAACTTGATAAAGGATTGATGAGGTAAATGCTCACCGCTGACATCTGCAGCGAACTGTACATCATACCTTCATACCTCTGCAAGATCAAGTCAGTTTTCCATCCATCAGAGGGCAGTCATTTGAGTATTATTAATTTGGGTAATAACACCACATGCTATCTATAGTGCTTCAAACAGCATCGTGGCACCATATGTCAAAAGATAATGGCTCTTGTCACGTGATCTCCCAGTAAAGACCCAACACCACATGATGAGCACATGGTGAACTGGATCCCCCTGCACGGAGAGGGTTTTCCTGATTGTTTTGCAACCTCCCTGGCACAATTGTGGCAGCGTCAGAGGCCTGTTAAGAGAGGGCAGAAAAGTCTGCTCAGGAGGCCGTGCTGGGCTCCAAGACCCACCTTCTGTCATTGGCCCTATTTCTCCATTTATTTACTTATGCATTTTTAAATAGCGTGGACATTACCCATTGGCGTGAGAGCTCTTTACAATAAAATAGGCTTCATTCCAAGAGATAAAAAGTTACAAAGATTTCAAAAGGATTTGCTTGCTACATTTGTTACAAAGGTGCATAATATATACAAATTATAGGTATTATAAACATATCACAGGAGGAGGCACGTAGTGAAGGTAGTGGCAGCAAGGTGAGTTGACACAGGAGCAGTGAAGATAGATTTAGTCTTGAATAAAATATCTTGATATAGGTTGCCTAAGGGTACAGCTTGTCAGAAGATCTTTGAAGGAGAAGGGCTTTCAGTTCCTTTTTGAAGACCGGCAGTGATGTGGTGGTATGCATTTTTGGGGGTAAGGATTTCCATATTCTAACTGCACTAACCGAGAAGGATTGTGTCATAAGTCGTCTTTTTGTAAAGGTCAGAGGCTCCAACAACAAAGGTTCTGCATTTCGCATTTGCATGGTGCCTCCCAAAAGTTTGTTTGTTTGCTGGATGGCGAGGAGTGAATGAATGCGATACCTTGTTGTAGGTACGGGCAGTCTTGTACATCGCTCTGGCTTCAGTGGGAAGCCAGCAAAGGGTGACAGGAATTGATGACATGTGGTTATTTTTTTACAGCCCATATACAAAGCGTCCCACTGAATGCAAGACTTATTTCAGAGGGGTGAAGGGAGTGTTGGGCAGACCTGTCTAAAGAGAATTAGAGTAGTTGAAACTAGTGATTGAGCAAGAATTTTCTGGTGTTTCTCAGGAATGTAGCAGGCAAATTCTCCAAAAAAGGCATAGTTGGTATCGCACATTCCTGGCCAGGTGCTGATTTGGGTTTGAAGGTTGAACCTTTTATCCAGAGTGACTCGCAGAGACTTTGCACTGTCAATGATGATGGGTTTGCTGTTGAGAACGTTGAGCGTATCCATCCAGGGTTGTACCGGCACAGCGAATTTGAAGAGGAGATGAGGAGGAATTCAATTTTGGATGGGTGGAGTTTTAGATTCTGAGAGGTCATCCAGTCTTGAATGGGGTTTAAAGTATTGGCAAGATGAGAGATGCCATTTATAAATAAATGAAGGGTCATATGTATCAAAGGGTTTTACCCATTCTGTGTCTGTGGGAAAATGTGTTCATACATATGGGCCGAAATCTTTGGGTAGAGTTGGGGTGTCATCTGCATATTGATGGTATAGCATCTCAGCTTTCCTTAGCAGGACTCCCAGAGGTTTGACATAAAGGTTGAACAGGGTAGGACCAAGGATAGAGCTTGCTGACTACCTTCAGTAAGGATAGACAGTTGTCATTTTAATCCTCTGTGATCTGTCCATGAGGAAGGATTAGGACCACACCGTCAAAGCCCATCCTGTATTTTACTGTGTCTAGAAGCCTACTGTGATATACTGTATCAGAAACTGCTGACAGCTCGAGGAGGATAAGGATGCAGGAGCTACCCAAATGTAGAATTTGAAGAATGTTGTCCACAACTTGAAGCAGTGGAGTTTCAGTACTGCATCCTTGATTGAGGCCGTGTTGGAATTCTTCCAGAAGGTTATTGTCTTTGATGTGTGTGGTGAATGTTGGGTGAATTGTCCCACTACACATCTTTCAATGATTTTTTCAAGAAAAGGTGCATTGGTGAAAGGGTGAAAATTAATGAGGTCATTTACATCCGCTGAGGGTTTTTTGAGAAGTAGGGTGACTGGACCTGTTTTGAGAGATTCTGTAAAAGATCCTTGGCTGGGAGAGAAATTTACAAGTGTTGTCCTGTAAGGGAGTGTGCGTATGTGGAAATCTTTGGTGATATTGCTTGGGATAGGGTCTGCAAAGTGAGTTGAGGGAATGGGTTTAATGTTGTTTTTAATTTAAGTAGAATGTTCTGCTCAATTGGGTCAAAGAATTGCCAGATGTTCTTGGCTTTGCAAACTGTAGTGGTGAAAGGATGATCTTCTTAACACATAAGAAATTTCACTTTATAATCAAAGAATCGTGCAAACTCTTCTGCTCTCTTAGAGGGGTCATTGAGTGTGGTGGAAGTGGGCACAGGGGGCTGCAGGCTGTTTTGATCAAGTTGAAGAGATGTTTCAGTCGCATTTTGGCTGAGTAAAGAAGGGAACTGAATTGATTAGATCTCTCACGAAATATGTGCTTTTATTAACGTCATATTGCATTGCAGAGGTATACCAGATTAGTGGTGGGAGGTGCCTGTTTTAATTTCTTATGCAGAGATCTCAGGTTTTTTCTTTCCTCATATAAGGCCTTATTAAAGCAGGGGGCAGGTGGTGTAGGTCTTTGCTTTTTGCTTCAGAGTGGAACTACCTCATCAAGTAAAAGAGAGAGGTTGTTGAAGCAGTGGAGGCACAGGCATAGGAGTTGAGACTAATGGGGGTAGTACTTTCATTGCCGATTTGCTGAATGTGCAGATGTTGGTGTTCTTGTTGTCACAAAACCAATTGAGACCCAGAGTATATACCCAAAAATGCCTTTGAATTGGGGGACACTTCAAAGAGTGGCTTTGAAGTGCACAAGTTCCCATTTCAGCCCAGTCCTGTCTGCCAGGGTCCCTGTGGGAGGTTATCAGTCCTTCGTGTGAGGGCAGGCCACTGGTCTTTGAAATGTAAGTGGGAGCCACTCCACCCTTCCAGCCCAGGGAGACCCATTCAGTATGCAGATGAATGCAGATGTGACTGAGTATTCTGTGTTTATGGTTGCCTGGGTAGAATGCACAAGGGGAGTTGTCAACCAGCACAGACCAGACATGGATTGGAGACAGGCTGTAAGGCACAGATGGCAGTAAGAGCAGAGAAATGCCCACTTTCCAAAACTGGCATTTCTAAAATGGTAATATTAAATCCAACTTCTATTACCAGTCTGGCAATACAAAACAAGATATGGCTACTCCTTCCAGATCAGAATATACCACTTAAGAGTATATGAGGGCAGTTCTAAGGCTAGTCTATGAGAGGAACAGGCCTCGCAGTAGTGGAACACGGATTTAGGAGTTTTTCACTACCAGGACACGTAAAACACATAAATACATGTCCTGCCTTTTACCTGCATAGCACCTTGCCATATAAGTTATCTAGGGCCTACCTTAGGGGTGACTTATATGTAGAAAAAGGGAAGTGTATGGCTTGGCAAGTAGTTTTAAATGCCAAGTCAAAGTGGCAGTGAAACTGCACACACAGGCCTTGCAATGGCAGGCCTGAGACATGGTAAAGGGCTACTTATGTGGGAGGCACAATCAGTGCTGCAGGCCCACGAGTAGCATTTAATTTACAGGCCCTGGGCACATGTAGTGCACTTTACTATGGACTTACAAGTAAATTAAATATGCCAATTGGGTATGAGCCAATGTTACCATGGTTTAGGGAGAGAGCACATGCACTTTAGCACTGTTTAGAAGTGGTAAAGTGTCCAGGGTCCTAACACCAGCAAAAATGAGGTCAGAAAAAGAAGAGGAGGAAGGCAAAAAGTTTGGGGTGACCTTTCAGAGAGGACATTATCCAACAGTTGGTATAACGTTTTGTTGTACCAGAGCATTTGCAGAGAGGAAGGAGGCAAGCTGATTCGCTGAAGAATCATCTGTGTTTCTCCAGTGAAGAATAAAATCATCTAGAAAGGCAACTCTGATGAATTTGTGTTGATTGGTTACTTGCAAAATCAGTGTATACCTCAATAAACATTGTGTTGTTGCCTGGTGGTGGTGTGTGTGGTGCTGGTTGGTGTGTGAATGAGGAGTTGGGCTGACCTTGTTTGAAGGCATGGAGCAGGGAATGAAACAGGTGGCCGAATAGCGAGGGACAGGCATCAATGGGTTGAAACTTTATCTTACCATTATTATATGTGGAGACGGTAATTGATCCGTTGAAGCAGTGGAGGGAGCGATTTTGAGCTTGTAACCTTGTAGATTTTATAAGGTAATGTGACATTAAATATAATATGGAATATGTGGGTTTAGGATGAGATGTTTTGGGGAAGAATATGAGGTCAGTTTTGAGCTTCTCTTGGCTGCTATGGTATTGATCAGCAAACAGGGTGTCTGGGAATTCTTCTAGGGTATTATGTTTGTATTTTTTTAAGGAAGCTCGCAAAAGATTTAGAGAGGATATAATCTTATGAGTTGACACATGCTTTCTCTAACATATTTGGCATTGTTGAGTGAACGAGGGAATGTGAGGTGAATGAGAGTAATGTGAGGATTAGGAGAAGTATATGAATCAGAGTTCTCATTTTCTGAGGTATTTGCTATCAGGCTGATGATGGTTAGTTTGAGTGTAGTTCAAACAAATGGTTAGGAATCGTGTAGGAGGTCCAATTTCTAATACTAGTTTCCACAATGTTGTTAAACAGAGGGAATATTGGAAAGAAGGGAAAAAAACGCAAGAGTCGTTTCGAAAAGCCTAATTTGTTATTCCTCATTCTGGTCTTCTTCAACGTGTATATTGTGGGGAGGCTGAAGAGAAGTGTTCCCCTCTCTAAAACAGGACTAACTTGCAATTGGCTTATCTGTTGTCCTTTTTTCTGGTGTGGTTATCCTAGATTTGCGCAGCGAACAATGGGTATATTGTAAGGCAGCTGAAGAGAAGTTCTTCCCCTCTCCAAAACAGGATTTACTTGCAGCCGTATTGTCAGTTATTCCTAATTCTGGAGTGCTCAGCCTAGGGTTGTGACCTGTCTGGTTTTATACCAGCATGACTGGTGTTTTAATGTGCAGGCTGATACATAAATTAGGAAAATCACTCGGAGCTGGTGTTTTTCCCTTTCTCAGCACTTGGTGGCCGCCTGCCAATAACCTTATTCACCTATTAAGAGTATCACTTTGACATCTCTTCTATGTTCATTTGTTTCATGACCCTGCATCCATGTAAACCAAAATATGTAATATCACCTAGATTCTCAAATGATCTGCTTCCTTACTGTTCTTCTCATTTATAATCTTGTTGAGCCATAGCTCCAGAAGAGACCTCTTGTGTTCCCATGCCACTAAAACAATAGTCTTCACACCTCTGTTGTAAATAGAGAGTCAATATAGAATTTCTTTACTAAAAGGTGTAAACCTCTTTCTAGTTTCATGGCCGTCACGAAAGAAGTCCTCCTCTACTTTCCAATGTCCGATTGGAAATGGCCGAGGCCAGGAGAAAAAAAGAGGGCACGCCCCTTCCGGATCCTGCCCTTTTAAAGGCCTTTCTTCCTCCTCTTGCACACAAAACATTTTAAAGGTTACCAAGTCTGGAAGCGCGTTGTGAAGCACTGTATAAAAACAAGGTGGTTTGGTTTGAGAGAGGAAAAAAACGAAAATAAAACTATTTCACTCGATTTAGTGCCCCTAGCTCCCTGCCTCTGTCATGTTATAAACCAGTCAATCTTGTTTGGCCATGCTGGAAAGTTGCTTGTTTTCTGTGCCTGTTTAGATGGGTTTCCATCAATCACCTAGGCTAAGGGTGGAGTGTACTCGCCCTTCTCCCGGCTGGTAGCTTGTGTGGCACTGTAATTACAAAGGAACTGGTTTGAGTGTTGAAGCAGCCTTCCACCTAAAGGCTCGATTCTCAAAGAAGTCATAAGTCTCCACCCCTGCACGTACCTCTGTGCACGGGTGTAGATTTAGGACTTCTGGCTATTCACAGAATTTACAAATAATACGTCTGGAAAGCGGCAGGAGGCATAGCTTTCCCAGCACACTCATAGAAAAGCCATCAGATTATTTTGGCAGTAACTTTTTCCATTGTGGGATTACACTCACAGTAAATCTCTGCTTGGTTAGAAAGTGGACTACTTTGCAGTTGTCCATTTTATTTTCACAGAGAAATTATTTTCTCAGTGGGGCAACCCCCTCCCAGACCTTCGTGAAGTTTGGTCTTATGGTTCCCTTCCCACAAGAGGAATGAATTTCCTCCAGCTTTCACTGGTGTAAATCTCTGACCATTGCCAGCGTGGCAAATCTTTTTGTGGAAAGTTTTTGTTAATAGCATTTTAGGTGAATTTGTATTATCTTACTTCACCTTTCTGTATGTGATTGAACTGTACTTTTGTCGCCTATTTTAATATGACTGAATAAAGTAATTTGAATTGAGTTGTTAGTTTATAGCCACAAACAAATATTTTTGGTTGTTCCAAAACTTTCAAGAAAAAGCACGCCTTCATCAGTCGTTCCTCACCTCTAGCGTGGGATTTACTCCTGCATAAAATTATGCAACTGTAAATTTCTGAACTCCTGCAAAGTCACCTGTTACAAATGACTTGCAAATGTAGATTCTGCAACTTTTAATTATGAAAATACTTTTGTGACTGAAATTGGCCTTTTGAATTGGGCCCTATACTCTTGGTTCTAGAAGGCTGAAACCCCATGGTTGTCCATTTTACTTCTTCACTTTAGATGTTTCATTCTGTTCTCAACTGTGTTTTTTGCCTTAAACATGTTGGAAAAAGCTTAATATATTGACATACTGCTTCAGAGTACCACTTTCTGACTCACGTTTCTTTGCTAAGGTGGTTTGCCTGTTGTAGTGGAAAACAATTGCTTTCTTTGTTCTTGCTGTTTATCTCATTGTCACAAATCTTATATTGTCCATTTTATATGGTATTATAGCTAGGAGATCAAAACCTTCTGTCTGTACAGTATGCTGCGATGACAGACAGAGCAGTGAAGTCTGCCCAGCATGTCTCTGACCTGCTGCTGCTGTGGCCGGTGTGCAGTAGAGGTGGGCCAGCCACTGAAGTCTAGAGCCTGATGCATGGCTATGACTCTTCTCGACGTTCTCTTAGACCCGCAAGGCCACAACGAGCCACGCTTTCATGTGACTGCCACCCACGCTGTAACCTCCTGCACTAAGAATTGAAGACAACGCATTAACGATTGATGTACAACAGAAGAGAGAAAGAAACACCGATCTAGTAGCTGAATTTAATTATGTGAAATCAGAAAAACAGAGATAAATTCCAGCTTCTTTGCTTGACCAAACTGTGTGATCCCTTGCAAATATTTTCTTTCGCCAAGCCCCCTTTTTCTCTTTATCACAAATGGTAGCATGATAAGCTCAGGGTGTGCACTGTACAAAAATCTCTCATGTTTGATTTAATAGACTATAATGTTCCTTCGTGTGTAACAAGAATCTAGGTCACATGAAGGGTGCACATGACAAGATACCTTTTTAGTTCATCAATGCCATTGTCACCAGGGCAGGGGGAGGATGATTGTTTCTAAGTTCATGTTTAAAAATCACTTTTAATACATGCCTCTCAATGCAGTGCTATAATCTGCCTTACTAAGATGAAACACTTTCACATGTTAAAGAAATACCCTTCTTTGAATTTTAAGGATACTTTATATAATATTTTATACGTATGATCTTTGTTGCACAATTTACATACCAAACACTTTCATGGCTCGGCCCATGCATGATCTCTTGGAGCCAAGCCCCTAGCTTGTTTCTGGTTTGGATTTTAAATAACCTTTTTGGGGTGCCCACCTCTAGTGTTCAGAGTATATTTCTGCCCTGTGATATGTAACATGTAGCGGTATCAGAGTAGGTGTCCATTTGTGTAGATACTTCCTGGTACCGTCTAGCATTTACAATTTTACTTCCCAAGGTAAAAGGTTTTTCTCACTAATATCATCTTTCAAGATTGCATACCTGAAGTAGTGTGTAATTGAGAGGAAATGCAGAAAAATTTAGCAGCCGTTCACCAACTGACAAGCCTGACCCACTTCAGTTAAACAGACAGCATGTAAGATTCCAACAGTGAATTTTTTTTTTTTTTACAGTGAAGGGTGAGAGTTGTCTTTATTAATCAATCAATATGGATATGTGGCTGTGATAACTATCGGTGTTTACATTGTTGTAAAAGGAAGTAGTAAAAGTTATATTATGTGGTTTATATATAGTGCTTGATTACTGCATGTGACCTCCTAGCACATTAGGCACTCGCCAGAACACAAAGGTTTGAAGTTGCTTGAGAAAATACGTTTGATTTTTAGGCTTAATGTGTTAGAATAAAAGGCTGTCCCCCTGCCCTTCAGGGTCTTGTTGACATGCTGAATACCTGTGTCCCACGATTTGCTGGGACCTTCTTGTCCTAACATATAGGGCTTAGAGGCAACTCTTCAGTCCTAATATGCCTGGTGTAATTGGGTGGTGGCTTCCACTGTGTGTGATCAACTGCAGAGAACGCACTTCCTACTTCTACATTTTGGAACCTCTCATGATCATCGAGGTGTTATAGCTCAATGACCTGAGATGAAGTCTTGAAGAATAAATCTTAAATGGTCACACATGTTCCTTGGTTTGCACACAATGTGGTTGGCTGCAGTGGTGCTCGAACAATTTTCAGAAAGAGAGTGTTGACCAATCAGTCACTTCATTGGTCAACATCATAAGGGTTTAAGCATTCATGATGTTACTAAATAAGAAAGTGTAGAAATAGCCAAGATGTTTCAGCCTAAGAATGCAGAGCCCTACATTCTGCATGTGCTACTCACCTACACCTTTGAAGGAATGGGGAGCAGTGATGAGTTCTAAAACTCAGTTTCCACAAAAACGTATATAGTATGAAATGTGGAAAACTGATTCATAGAGAACGCATTATCCATTTAGATGGCCTGGAAAATCTGCAGAAACAACCATTATAAATTAAACTCAAAGACCTACACATAAATCAAAGCACAGTCACTTTATTTTCTCAACTTGTCTCTTTTAATGACGGGTGTGAAAGCGATCCATCAAGATATTGTGTGTCCAATTTAAAATCATGGTGCACATCACTGACTGACTCAGAGCTCTGCTTCTGATACTTGGATGTGCTCGGAGCTCTATTTTGAATACTCAAGTTGAATCAAAACTGAGATGACTTTAAGGTCAATAGTTATAAGTGACCCCAAGTGATCGAGCAAGATTACATTATTGGTCACCATCTGCAAGAGTCCCACTAGTAATTGTGTCAGTGCATCAAGCAGAGTTGGCAGGGCTTTGTCGATTTGGAATGCCTTTCAAAGGTAATACAGAACAGCCATAGATAGCTGCAGTGCTCCTGGCACCAAGGTAATAACGGTGGTAATAGGTCTCCCAGTCATTTATCACTCAAATATCAGTTTTAAATATATGTTAGAAATTCAGCCTTTTTTCATCAAACATCAGTTTATGAGTTCTTGCAATATACACATGTTCATCTCTTCTCAGTTTTGATATACCAATATTAATTCATCCAAGCAAAAGATTCTAATTTATTAGAATGGACAACACACAGGAGAGCAACTTACAGGTAGCTGAAGAGCTACCAATATCTCCCGAGCTACTCGTTGGAGAATCCTGCAGTAGAGAGTATTTTAAATGTTCTGTCAATTAAAATGCATTGATTCTGCAATGCTCTGCACCATCAGCAGGTGATTTGCTATAGTTATTCCCTGATTTATAACAATGGCTGTATTCTTTATATTAACAAAACTTCAAAACTTAATTCTGAGTGTGGCACGTGTTAAAACTCCCAACAATTTTGAGGATGCTCTCTTCCCATTCCCACCTTTCCCTTGGCAAACGTAAATCTTCAACCCAATAGAAAGTGGGAATAGGCAGATAAAACCGTTGTGACTCCCTAAATACATTCAGGTTTGTCCGTATGTATGAGCTTTTCAGTTCATCCCCAACCTACACTGCCCCCACCCTACTCATGGGTAAGTTTACATCTCACTGAGTCATATAACATATCAGCAGTGTGAATGTGTACTGAAAAATCAAGCTATTTGCATACGGAAATGGAAATTGCATGAGCAAATGTATTTATAATGGTGCATATATCCTGTGAAAAGAGAACATCTAGATCAAAATAAGTTAGAATGGCTCTTGAGTGACGTGTACGTCCTGTTTCATTTGAATCCTGTCAAAATCCTCCTCATTTGTACTTGGAATGAGGGTTACAATTTTCAAAATATCTGTAAACTTAAGAAAGTAAGAAAACCAATATATTTTTCATAACCTCCTTTCACCCTCTTTTGTGTCCCAGCCAGAGTGTCATTAGGTTAATTCTCAATGCTCATGTTTTGCCCTCAGAGAAACAAACAGGGGTCTGTATAGTAAACAGCCCTGACAAGTTTACCAGGTTCATGCGTGATCTACTGTCCCAATCCAGGTTTTTATTTTTAATTCTGGAACTTGTAGTTCTGTTTATTCCATAATTAAACAAGACAACAAGTCCGATAATACAAAGAAAAATAAAACCTGTATTGAAGCAGCACATTACGCATGGACCGGAGAAACTTGGCAGCTATGAGTAAATGGAGTAGTTTGTTCAATTGAGTATCCTTTGGTGTTTATGCTTATAAATGACACCTTATAGCTGCTTACCCTAGCTATGTTTTTGAATGGGTATACTGCACATCGTGTGCTTCTAAAGTCGTATTATGTCCCCCTGTCTGCTTGTTTAGGTCCTGCACCGCCAGTTCCAGCGCCCTCAGTTGGCTGGGAGCACGCATGCATGCACGCACGCATGAGGAAACTCTGAGCTGCAGTTTACGTAGTCTTGTCTCCTGCAGGTACTCGAACTGTCCGTGTTTAGAGCACGTCATGCACGTTCGCACGTTCTCTGCTATCACTAAGGTTTGAAATATGTGATCTTCAGATTGGCCAACATTTTGGCCATCGGACGTTTCACCAGACCACTGCAGCATCCACTGAGCACAATAATGAATGCCTAAGCCTTCTCTCTTGCTATCCACGAGCCTTCTTACCCGGATTGGAAGCTGCTGGCCAAGGTTGTCTTTGCAGCAAAGCATTAACCCCGAGCTATCTTTCGCAGATTGCAGCCCCAGCATGTAGATGACCTGTAGACTGAATTTAAAACCCTCCAGCCCCCCATCTTCCTCACTTCTAAATGAACGCGTGATAGAACATACTCAGGGAGGTGCACCAAGAGCAGGCCATTGCACTCTATTGCAACCAATCATATCACTTTCTCACAAGGCTGAGTAGTTTGGTGTTTGGTGTTTCCTGCCAATTCCCTTATATATTTTGCCACACAGGTCTTGAAATGAGGGTGGCTGATCTAAAAGTCACGTGCAGAATGAGACCGATGTTATTTTATCTACCTCAATGAGTCCTAAGATTGTGTGTATGTACTGTCTCATTTATGAGAGCAAATAGAAATTAGTTTGGGGAAGAGAGGTGTATTACTGAACACAGACACCTGGCTTATGTGTGAAAAAAGCCGCTTCTTTGGAAACAGGTGCACTTACAATGAAACCTTGGCCTTTGCCATTCAAAACTACCTGTCTCACTATACATAAACATCAACTATGTAAATCCTCCTCTCATCCCCCTATCGTTGTCCTTGCCACAGTGCATTCCTTATGCTGTTTAAACTGCTTATACTCATTACACTGCCTTCTAATTAGCAAAACACAGAACCTGCAACTAACATCAATTCTTAATAAAGGTTTAACTTCCTGGCTCGTCTAGGCATGCAGTTGTCTACCTTTTGTTCACCACCTGGACTGTCAGTTTCAACAACCCTACATTTCTCTAAACCATAGCAACTCTTCATGCCCCCACTACTGCACCTGCTCCAAAGCGACGCCCTAATCATACACAATACCCCTGCGCATCTCTTCCCAATTAGCTAACCTCATAATAGTGACCACTATAAAGGATCCCTGGGTAAAACTGCTTTTGTGTGTGTGGGGGTGGGGGGGTAGAGGGTGAGGGGGAGAGGGAAAGTTATCTGTTTCAGACACCAGCCATTGGTTAACCCTATAAAATGGTGGCTTGACGTATTAAATGGGTGATGGTATACCAAACATGGCCCAGATACCTCTAGGCCTGCTATTGTCTACCCTTTGTTAACCACCTGGACTGCCAATTTCAACAACCCTAAAGTTCTTTAAACCATGGCAACTTGCCTTGCCCCCACCACGCAGAAAAAGGCCCTCAGACTTTTTCTGACCCCCACCCCCTCACTAGGGCTTTACTAATGAACATTCAATTGTTGTTTTAATCTGTCCTTGATCCGGAAAAGATAGAGCTCCATGCCAATGAAGGTAAACTCTGTCTCCTCTAAAAAAACTCTTTATCCTCAAATCTCAGGTTAGTATGCTCCAACACTGTAATGCAGTTGCTACTGCAGAACTAACGCATCTCCTTGATAACCTCACAGTTTGCCCTCTCAATAGCAATAGCAATTTGTGGAATAGCAAAATATCTGGACACTGACCCTTCACAAGACATCTTTTCATACATGGTAGCAACTCTCCCCAATGCCCCCCCCTCTTTTCCCTCACAGCGCAGATGGTACAATCCTGTATTCAAACCCAAATCCAATCCATAACTGCTGTCCTTCGCTTGTTTCTGTGCCCATCTGACTAAGGAGTTTCCCACCAACTAAATAGACCGGAATTTTCCAGACCTGGCACTGAACCTGCAAGACACAAATAACAAAATCAGACACTCCCCTGTAGCCCAGCGTCTCCCCCAACACGCATCTAGTGCGGATAGCAATCTGACTTCCATCTACCTGCACGCATTATGCTGTCCCTGTTCCATCCCCTACTTCCTGCTTCCTTGCCAATAAATGCCAAAAGCTTTGCCACCTGCTGCATTAGAGAATATTTGAGCCTCCCATTCTAATTCCTACCAGGCCCATAAAGGAATTCCATTAAAGGACTCTAGGAAGAGCTGCCACAAGTGCAAATCTTCCGTCACCTTCGCTGCTAGGTATACATGGTGATACAGTAGCCCATTCCCCAACAAGGCCAGTCCCAAGTACTTACAAAAGTTCCTACCTGCCCGTACTACTTGCCATACAAAATTCAAGTGACCCAATGGCACCTGTAGCTCCTTCACCTCCACGTTTTGCTTGCGCAACATGTCATTCAACAGCAACTTCATGTCTACCTTCTTGTCCTCTGGGAGGCAATCATCATTGCCTCAGTGTCAATCTCCATGCCTAGAAATGTGAATACAGTGCTAGGCCCCACCGTTATCAGGTACCAACCTGAAATTTGTCCAACAAACTCTGGCAATCCCCTGATGCGGTTGCACCCACCACAAAGAAATTGTCCAAGTAATGCACAATCTGTGTATAGCCTGTCTGTCTAGTGAATACCCATTATAGAAATGTGCTAAAACACTCAAAAAGGGCACAGATGTAGAGCATCCCATTGGGAGTGCTTTGTCAACACACTAGCGACCATTAAATTGAATGCCAAGGAGCTCGAAGTCATCAGGGTGTACTGCCAGCAAACTGAAGGATGATTTATGTCACTCTTTGCCATTAGTGCCTCTGTATGGCTTCCTCCACCATAGCCAGTGCCACATCCAGAGAGGTGTATGAGCCTGACACTTGTTCCTCCAGTATAAAGTTGTTAAGAGAATTGCCCTCTGGCCACAAGAGGTGCTGAATGAGCTGAAACTGCTCTTTCTTCTTCTTCGGTACCACCCCAGTTGGTGAGACAATAAGGTTCTGCATCGGCCAATCCTCAAATGGGCCTGCCATGCAACCTTTCTACACCTCTTTGTCCAGTTTGTCCTGTTCTATTTGTTTGTGTGACCCTGCTGATTTGAGATTTTCAGCCCAGTACTGCTTCTTGAGCCAATGAAGCCCTGTCAAAACCCCCATGTAAAGCTGCCCAACAATATGTCTGCCTCATCCTTGCGGTCATAAGGAGCCAACCAAAATCTCAACCTGTCCAGTTCAACTGGAGTAAGAGCTTTTCACCCCAAAGCTTTGTGCCCCCTACCTTCTCAGAAATTTTGCTGCCAGTTGCCCTGCTGCTGTCCTCCACTTCCTGCTGTTGCTTTCCTTGTCAACCTGCACCCCCTGCCCTGCCTGCCCCAAAGCAGTTGACCAGTGGATGTCTTCCCTTGGAACATTCATGTCTGAACTTACAATACTCCTGTGTGCATATCCCTTTGTTGAAATCCCAACAAGGCCTGGTTGGAACCACTCCCAAATGCGCTGGTCTGCCCCTTAACTGTGAACCCCATGGCCCTGAAAGAGGTGATATGGGGAGCCCGATAACTGTAAATATTGTTTCCCTAAATTTGTCAGGCCCCATGGTAGGCTGCCACAAGTCAGATTCAATTTCCTCCCATTGTACCTCAGGGTCCAGCACCTTATGCATCTGAAACTTTATCGTATTGGACCCAAGCGTACTCTCTGTAGTTTATCTGTGCCTTTTTGATGATATTCATATACGTGAAAAGCGCCACAGACCTCTCTGGTTATATCTCGCAATATACACTGGCGATTATCAGAAATGCTGCCATCCAATTTTCAATTGTAACCAGCACCTTGGGTCATCACGCCAGCTCATATTCTTCTTTCTTCAACTCTTCTTTAGACCGCAGCTTCCTATGTAGGAGCTTCAACATCTCAACATATTCTCCCTTCCAAGTTTTTCCTTTGTGAACAACATAAGGTGTGACCCCAATGGCTTGGCTGTTCTCATATAGGGAAGCTTCCTCATCTTCAACTCCTTACTCTTGCGTTGCACTGCTTTGGATTCTGCCTCCGTATCTTTGTATATTGTCTCCCCCAGGATGCCTTTATTCACCCCGTGTCCTGTCCAACCCCTTTGTCACCCTCGCCTTTTCCTTCCTTTCGGCTACCTGCACCCATCGTCACATGTAGGCTTTTGTCCTCTTCTGTCCCCAGCCCCTCACCTGATGTTAATGTTGTGTCCCCCCTCCACACTGTCGTCCAGCACATAAATACCTCTTTGCAGCCAGCCTCCTGACTACCAGCAGGCTACTTCGCTTCTACT
The DNA here is from genome assembly GCF_031143425.1 of Pleurodeles waltl. Taxonomy (NCBI): domain Eukaryota; kingdom Metazoa; phylum Chordata; class Amphibia; order Caudata; family Salamandridae; genus Pleurodeles; species Pleurodeles waltl. The sequence goes on from NC_090437.1 coordinate 984,277,980, forward strand.
GCCACTGACACCGTCTTACCCCACACTGTCGTCCAGCACATAAATACCTCTATGCAAGCAGGCCTCCCCACTACTCGCCAGCTCCTTCCACTGCAGAGCGTCCCAGTGTCAGTCAGGTCTCCCTGCAGCACTTGCTACCTGCAACGACTTAGAAACATTTCGATGAGTTGAAACCCCCACCCGCTCCTTTCCCCTGCCTGCCACCACTGACTTGCCCCTCCCCCTTCCTCATCCTCGTCTCTAATCTCTTCTCGTCATTGTTCAGTATTGTTTGGTGTACCTCCTCCAAATCATACATACCTGAAATCCCTGTCCATGCCCTTACTTTAACTGATAAGTCTGCATGTGACGTCTTCTCTTCCACCTGTTGGCGTTGAGGGGCCGTAGTGAGCCCTCTCAGTTCCTCTTCAGAGCCAGGATGTTGCCTCTCCCCTGCAGTGACGTTGCCAGTTGCACAGCCCCCTCCGTCCCGCAATACTGAGTAGGCTTCCTTAATGGGCCCCATCTGAGCTCTTGATCTCACTCTCTTTGTCGAGATCAAAGAGAGCTACCTGCCCTTGCCCCGTCTTCCCTTCTCCTCGGGACCGCCAAGCTGCACAAGGCTCTCCCGAATCAGCATTGTCCCATGCTGACCCCTCCTGAAAAAGAAAAGAGTGCCACCCTCCCTGTATCCCGCTGATGCCCACCTCTCCATTGCTGAACGTGCATCGCATGGATGTGACTCTTGCCAAACCTCATCTACTCCCTCTGACCAGGCTTAACCTGAACCCCAAGGCCCCGTCCCCCTCGTCCCCTGTGCCTGTCCAATTACACCTGACCTGTCTGCCATACACTCTCCAGGGCGGCTTCACTGTGATGAGTAATCCCTTAGGCTGTTCTTCCATGGGCCCCTTTTGTTCCCACATGTCCTCCTCCCCTTCCTCCCCGTCACTTCATTCCAGGAGCACTGCCTGTAGCCCGGAATCTGCTTTATGGTAATCCTCTCCCAAATTCTCTTCACGTTCAGTAACCCCTGTCCCTGCATGCCCCACTGATGCCTGGAATGAAGGGGCTTATTTTCCTTAGAAAGTCTAACGTTTTATGGCAAATTAGAGATAGATATAAATAGTCAAAGAGACATTACATGAACACGGGTGAACAGAACATTTGGTATGGACTTTTGTTCTTCAGTCGTACAAGGGTCAAACATAATTTTCACAGGTTAGGGCTTTCTTATGTTGCCATTTCGCCATAGGAGCCATGACAAATAGTTGACCAAGCTCCAGTAAAGGCTATAGGTTGTTCACATTTTTTTTGGTTCATCTTTCCAAATCACCGTTTCAGCTACTTGTTCCCTCAGTCACCGAATGTTTGTTCATTATACAGTGTTATTGTTCATAACTGCTTGCATTACCCCTCTAAGTTTAAAAAAAGCATCTAACAAAAGCATTGGTAGAGCCATTAGGTTTGACATTTGCATGGGGTGACTTACCAGTGCTTGTTTGTGTACTGGGAAGCAAACGCAGACGAAAGCAACTAAAGAAATGCTTTAGAAACTAAAGTAACCCTTTTTCTGTAACATGCACCTTCCACGTGCCTCTGCCAAGAGTTACGTCTGGTATAAGGCATCTAGATTACTGATTTCGGTTGTAAACTAGTCCTGTGTGCATTCCATGAGAAGTGAAATGGTACACCAAAACAGCCAATAGGAAAACGGTGGGATAAAATACATTTATGTGACGATGTGGGATTGACAATTTATCAAGCCAATGGTTCAGGGTTCTGTAGCAAAATAAAGCGGTAGCTGACGGAGGCTGGCCCAAAGCACCCCAAAGTAAGTACAGAATACGGTATGTTTGCCATGAAAGGCGCAAGCGCTGTGCACATCAAACCTACAATGGTCAGATCTACATCATTCAATAAGCTAATGCTTGCAGTGGCTGACCTCAGGTCAGATGAGATCCTGTGGCTTGTTGCATTAGTGCTACTGGATGTTTCGATGAAATTGGTTGTTGACAGTATAGTTTGAACATCATGATTTGCAGCAACGAGTAAGGGGTCTCCCATCTCTGACCACTACCGTTGGAGAGTTACACCAGATGGTGAGGCATAGAGTGCGATGTGTATCTCTTCATTGCTCTGGTCTTCAGGACTGACTTTCTAGACTGATAATACGATTCTGTTTCTAGATTGACACCAGGGATTTTCAAGCGAATCCGAAAGGGTTAGCGCCATGGAAGTATTTTATAATTACCATGAACTCTCTAAAGTGTTTCTTCTTTAATTCATTCTAAATGTATCCTATGCTGATAGCGTGAAAACCTAGCAAGTATCTGGACCTCCTAAACTTCAGTGCCCTAGACATAAGAGTTTTTTTTTATATGAGTGATGACTTAATTATAATTAAGAAAGAATATAAGTAGTTTTTCTGCTGGCTTTCAGTTTGTCTTTTTTACTGCATACCAGAACGAGATGTGATTGTTACTTCATCTTTTTATTAGTTGACCTGCGTTTTTGCATTGTATATTTACTGCTAAATATGTTACTGCCTTCATTTATCCGTTCAGACACTCCTATACCCAAATTAACTATTTTTTGACATACATCAGGCTGTCTTTTGTTAAATTGCTAGCAACTTGCAGATCACCAGCTCTGATTATTTCGATGCCTAGCTTACATCTATAATGTTTGCAGTACAAACCGCGACAAATCACTGAACACCCAGTAACCAATAGAAAAACGTTATACACCAGTGTAACACAAAAATGGTACAATGAAAATGTAATTTTACAGTGATTTCAGCATCTAGTGTGAGTACAGGCAGCAGTTAAAGCAGATGACAAACGCTATACAGGAATGAGACCAGGGCCCGTGCTAAACACACTATTTAATGTATGCAGTCACGTTATGTTCCTGAAGCATAATGATTGAAGCTCTCAGAGCACACATGGAATTGAAACAAAAAAACAAGGCACCAGTGCATTGCAGAATTGAGAGGCCCAAGGCCCACTATCAACTAATGCTCTTAAAGCTTTATGGGTTCTGGTGAACCGCTTGATCATCATTGCCCTGTCAGAATGGGATGATGCTTTGTATCTCTGGTTGTTCCCTAGTGCTCACAGATCTAAAGTTCACAAACTCTTAAAAAACTAGCACTGGCAAAGCCAATAGGTCTGGCCTATGCAAAAGCTATTGGATTTTTCAATGTGTTTTATCCATGTTGTACACCAGTGTGGCTAATGTTCAGCATGGCTTAAAGTTAGTGACGTTGAGGAGAGTGGCGTGAAGTGTCGTACAGTGGAAGGCAAAGAGTGGAGTAGAGTGTTGTAGAGTGGAGTGGCAAAGAGTGTCGAATATTGGAGTGGCATAGTGTGGAGTCGCATGGAATAGAATACACTGGAGTGGCACAGAGTAGAATAGACTGGTGTAGAGTAAATTGGTGTAGAGTGTTGCAGAGTATAGTGGTGTAGAGTGCAGAGTCATTGAGTGCAGTGGCATTGAATTCAGCGGCAGACAATGTAGTGTGTAGAATGCAGTGGCAGAGATTATAGTGGTGCACAGTAGGGTACAATGGCACATATTAGAATGATGCAGATTAGAAGGGAGTGGCATAGAGTGAGGTGGTGTAGAGTGCAGTTGTGTACAGTGGTGTAGAGTGCAGTGCCACAGAATAGAGTGGCATAGAGAGAAGTAGAGTGGCGTAGAGTTGATTGATGCAGAGGGCAGTGGCCCAGAGTGGTGGAGTGTAGCATAGAGTGGTGCAGAGTAGAGTGCAGTTGCGTAGAGTGGAGTAGTACTGAGAAGAGTGTCATAGAGTTCAGTGGTGGAGAGTGCAATGTTGCAGAGTAGAGTGAGTGCTGTGGGGAAGAGTAGAATAGAATGGCGTAGAGAGCAGTGGTGTAGAGTACAGTGATACAGAATAGAGTGTAGTGGTGTAGTGTGCATTTTTATGAGCTGTCTGGTTTGCTAAAGACATCTTGTGGATATTCAAAAAGTTGACCTAGGAATGCATCCTGCCCATTGCTTGCCATTGTTTTTGTGGTTTGTAACTCACATTTTCTTGGTTTCTATTTGCTGGCTTTATTTGTTTCAGGGTGTCCAGCCTGAGTTCATGCCCTTCCTTGCCAAAACCTTATTTACAGTATTTGTCCATGTTTTCCCTTTCTGTAAACAGTCCTGTAAATCTTGTTCTTATCTCGCCACATTTACTGTGCATTCAAAGACAGAGGTAAAATGTCAGGTTCTGTCTTCCAAGGGCACTTGTTTACTTTTCTTATTGTGCAAATGTAATGGTCATTTCAAATGCAAATGTATTGTCTGTAATGGCAGTGTGCTACTACGCCATGAATACTCCACTGTAAGACTCTGCACTCTACTCTGCACAACTCCACACCATTGCACTCTACCCTACACCACTCCACTTTACACTACTCCACGCCACTGCACTATGCACCACTTCACTCTACGCCGCTGCACTCTATGCCACTTCACATTACGCCTTTCTATTCTACACTGTACCACTTTACTATGCTCCAATCCGTGCTTTGCCACTCTACTCTACACCACTACACTTTTCATCACTGCAAATTACGCCACTCCAGTCTAGGCCACACCAATCTACGTGGAACTATTCCACTCTATCCCACTGTACTCTACGACACACTGCAGCACTGCACTCAATGCCACTGCACTCTAATTTACTTTGCTCTATGCCATTACACTTTATGCCACTCCCCACAATTGCACTCTACCCTGCACCACTCCACTCTACACCTCTTCACTCTACTCTATGCCACTGCACTCTACATGACAGACTACAGTTGTGGAGTGTGCACTTGGGTAGAGCGCAGTAGTTAAGAGTAGAGTGGTACAGAGAAGGGTGGTGCAGAGTAGAGAAGAGTGTCTCGGTTCTCAACGAATCTTCAGCATTTTGTCAAATAGTTCGAACCTGTGTATAATCAAATCTATTTTTGTCCATGTTCAGAGATGAGTGAGTCGGGCCCAAGGCATGAAAGTACTGCTCACTGAACCTGAAAGTCTAGGTAGAACTTAGAGTCTACCAGTAAAAAGTCAAGCATGTTAATTTGCCTCACTTTGGTTTTTGACTGCTAACTTCCTGTTCCGATGCCCAAATGCGATTTCGCAAGACAGACAAGGCTGCTGAACCCTTTCAAGTTGCCGGTAAATTTAGACGCTCGAAACTTGCTTTAGGGGTTGCTGGGAAGTAAAAGGGCGTGAGGAGAGGCAGACCCATGGTGATTGGAGGAGGGCGTGGTTTTACTAGCTGTGGAGGCGACCCACTGCGAGCTCGAGGCAGCCTCGTGCTAGATGTCTGGTTTTGGCTCAGCTCGAGGCCCTCTTGGACTCACAAGCTCAAAACGAGCTGAGCTTTAATGTGGTTTCTACCTACCGCCCACGCTCAGACCTCATTCTCCAAGAACTGGAGAGAAAGCATTAACCTTTGATGAAAAACGGGTGCCGAAAGTCAAACGCATCTATCTAGTGACGGACGTGCACAGTTTGAAACAAGAAAAACCTTTGATAAATTCCGCCAGACTTGCTTGTAAATTGTGTGATCCTAGGCAAATATTTTATTTCACAGACCTTTCTTTTTCTTCATTTTCACATACGAGAGCCTCTTCAAAAAAAGTGAGTTCGGGGTTGCGTTGTACAAAAACCTCTTGTGTTTGGTTTAATAGACCACAATGATACTTCTTTTGTATTAAGAATGTAGGCCACATTTAAAGTGTATATGACACCTGACTTGCCTCAGTTCACTCGTGTCATTGCCGTGAGGGCAGAAAGGTTTCTTAGTTAATGTTTATAAACTGTCACTTTCAATAAACACCCCTCAGTGTGGTGGTACTATCTAAAGCACCAAGGTGGGAGGGTTAAGCTGTTAATAATGTTGCGTCTTGCCTGTTGCATGATTTACATGTCAAATGTTTCAAGGCTCGGCTCGTGCACAGGTTCTTGGCTCAGATCTCTTTGTTATTTAGTTCTTGTTATAATTAGCACTTTTCACAATATTGATCTTTACTCTGGCGTTTGTACTTGTGAATCTTTGAATTGTTTGCCCTTCTGTTCCTGCTGGTGGATCACATATATGTTTGGCCTCTTCAGGCTGTTAATTATTTAATTATTTAATTGGGGCACTTTGTACAAGTAACCAGCAGTATACTGATTAGAATGAGTAACATGGAGAACATGCATTACAGTTATTTCTTTCATCAGGAACTTAACTTTAGAAGCAATCTACGACTAAGAATAACCGTTTTTTTTTTTTTTTAGGGGTGGGGAGGAGGATTACAAATGTAAATCCTTTGGTGGGGCTGCTGTCAGTCATTGAAATTATTTTATTCTGAGTATTCCATCAACACATCGCTCAAGCAGAACGTTTCTCTGCCATTTGAAAGCAGTTTACCGACAACACTATTGCCACACTTCCGTGCGATCACTATTCTGCGAATGCAGCATTGTGATAGAGGTTGCACTTTTTTCCTGTCCTGCCAATTGACTCATTTTCATGTAACTTTTCAGACAATGACCATCTTGAGCATGCATGTCACTTATCTCTAACTTTTAATCGACATTCCAAAATATGTCCCTCATGGTAATTGTGTGCGTTTCTTTCTTAAACCAGCGCATCACATCTGTAGGTTCTTCATCCAGCTTTGCTGTGATTTGTCTAAATGATGGGTCACTACATGCTACCTCCAAGCCAGCTGAACCCCGCTACTCCTTATGGTAGCTGTGTCACCTTGCCATAAAATTCCCACTTTCCAATGCATTTTTATTGGTTTCCCTTATTTCCTTCTCTGTTCCTGTTACGTCTAATATAAAAGTTGAATAGAGATTGGGATATCTTCTTATACCGTCAACGGGCGGGGCTGATAACTGCAGTAATATCTTCAAATTCTTGTCGGCTTGCGGGGTGTGAGAATTGCCTGTGGATGCACTGGAGGATTCATGGTGGTGAACGGTAACGCCGATGACCTGAAGATAGCAGAGAAGACAGGCTCAACATCAACTATTTTGGGATTTGCTTTAGTGTGAGGAGGGAGGGAACAGGAACCTCGTAGTTGGTAGAGTTACATCTAGGGAGTATTTTGCAGTAGAGGCCGTACCACATGATTTCAGGCTGCACTACATTCTAGGAGTATTTCACTGGTGCATAAACAACCAATGTGGTGGATGCTGTGATGAGAGAACAAAAGGGATCGCTTTGGCTATTGCACAGGGACCACAGGGACCACCACACTGCTTCTGATTGTATTGTGCTGGCCTGAAGAAAGGAACACCAGACAATGCCATATTTCTGATTCCCTATGTGTCTACCCATATCCCCTCGCTGTCCTCACAACGCTAGTAAATAGGCAGATGTGTGAGCCCAATCACTGTGACTGGTGCTTTGTCTGCTGTTCAGTGTGGTGAGCATTTGCTTAATGTTAACAAATTTCGTTGATTATGACCATCTGATGTAAGCTGGCATGGTGTGCCTGGCTTGTGGAGAAATGAGCTGAACAAATGTGAAGAACAAATAACACTAATATCAGTGTGTATGCCGTGGTAACTGACCTGATTTAATTCTATGTCTCTCCTGGTGCATATCATTTTGGCAAACTCCACTCCAAGAAGATATTTTAGGCAGCAACTGTTTGACGAGGATGAGGTTTTCATTACTTCAGATACAACAGGTCACATGTGTGTTGCTGCAGTACTTAGATATGGTCCCACCAAATTGGTGTCATGCGGGCATGTATGTCTCTAGTTTCTTGGAAGCAGGCGAGTGGGATGTGTTGTTACAGGACTCATTGAACAAGCCCCATCCACCAGCTGGTCCTTCGCTTATGCTACTTGCCAATGGCAAAGTGTATGGTGGGGCACGAGATGCTAGAGCTCGGTTTCCTGCTCCCTTCCAAGGTGAGTTCTCTGGGTAATATTTCCTGGTCTATTTACATCTCTTCCTCCCGATCTGTGCATCTTTTATACTACACCCACTCGCTGCGTCCTCCAGGTCACAGTTGCTTTCAGACCTGAATTTGGCCACTTTAAATTTAAAACATGGAATATATACCTATGGATATATTCTTGGTCTTCATTGAGATTTTGCCGGCATCTCTGTTTTAATACTGTGTCTCCATAATTCAAGATTCGCCGTCTTTAGTTGACCGTTTCAACGCAAAAAAATGAGAATTGGGACACAATTGATGCCAGATTTTTCTTGCTTCCTACACTTTGCCAAAATACTTCCACTAAGTGTTTTACTCGTGTGTTGCATTGTACTCAGTTCCATATTCAGGTTGAACTGAATGAAACTTGTGATTTCCTGTGTGACTTTCTTCTCTTGAGGTGAGGAAAATGTCAGTGACCACGAGAGAAATGGCTAGCTGATTCCTCTGCTCAAACTTTAAAATGTATTTGTCCTGCCACTTAGCAACCTAAACATAATTATTTACTATAAACAAATGGTGCGGAAACTTCATCTGTCAAATACTAGAGCGCAGACAGACTTAATTAGAAGAGCATGCCCTCTATAAAAAGTCTACAGAATAATGCATGGCCATGTGCTTTAAATTTCCTTTGTATTTCCTTTCTTTTCATCCATTCCTCTTTTCTCTTTGGCCACTCTTTATTCCTCTGACCGTTATGCCTCTCACTTTTTTAACCTCCTCTCTTCCTTTTCCCACTGTATACCTCTTACTCCATTCCCTTTCTTCTTCTCTTAGAGAAGATGGCTATTGTTTGGAAACCTAGGACCCAATTTACATCTATTTTTGCAGTTTTTTTGTAATTCACGAAACATTTCCGGAGTGCTGACCCATAGAAGCATCTACATTGTTATCATACATTTACGTAGGTGTAAACTGTTAGCAAAAGTAAACGTGCACATTTTAACAGTTTTTAAAGTACAGGGAAAGTGTTTTTCCACATGAAGAAATCACTTCCCTTACACCCTCGGCCATTTTCGTGGGTTTCCCTCCACATTAACACCTTGGATACGGATTTACGCCTGCTCTTGAAAGGAGTAAATCTTTGTTCAGATCCAGTGACTTGCAAAGATTTGTGAATGCACTCAAACACACAGGTTTGATTGAACACCTACGTTCGAAAGAGAGCTAATACACTACCACTTAATATTACGCACTAAAGAGAATAATGTGCTAGAAATGTTATGTTAGGTACTGGAAAGGAAACAAGCAAACAAGGTCACTTAGTTTCAGGGTTCAGGTGGTGTGGTGGACAAGCAAACATGTACGCTCAACTCCTTCTACAACTCTCACTGCACATGCATCAACTCTCTGCAGGGTCTTTGGAAGTACTTTGCCTGTACCAGACCAAATCCTAATTCCTTTTACACTTTTGTTAAGCAATCACACATAGAGGAAGCAAACAAAACATCAGTGTGGTGAGCATTTGCTTAATGTTAACAAACCAGGTAGGTGGCTGCTAGTATGACAGCAGTAAAATATGTATGTACCAGTGTTTAATTTGTGCTTGTTGTTTCCGGTGCTGAGGACCAGGACTTATTTTTGAGGGCCTGGGCTTATTCTTCTACCTCAAGCATTTGGTGCGAGCAAAAGACATATGGGAAAGACGGAGGAAGGGAAAAACGAAAAAGCGTCACAAAGGGAGAAAGCAGAAAGCTGAAAGAGTGAGCTGAAGGGGCAGGGAGTGGCTGTAAATGGATTGAAGAGGCCTGAGATGGCTTCAGGATTACGCCGCCTCAGTATTCCGTGTTCACACATTTAATTGCAGCAGCCGCAGGTTGAAGAAGAGGACTTTGAGCACTGGCACGTTTTTATTTACAAATTAAGCACTGGTATGTACCCTGGCACAGCGGGTATCCGAGAGCGGGTAATGGCAATAATCAGTCCAGTGCCAAACAAGGATTCACCAATTTAATCTGGAAACGGGGACCTGTAGTGCTCGCCCTAGGCTGTAGATGTGCGCCCGCCATTACCCCCTCACCCAAGCATTGCATTCAAAAGCATGACACACAGTACACATACTTACTGAACCCACACAGCCTAATGATATAACTAGGGGGCAACAGGTGATACGATCACATCGGATACAGGAGACAAACACGCAGAAATGGAAGCAGATGGTGATAGCCCCATATCTCTGGTCCTCCCTGGACAGTCCAAACTCGGGCAAGCAGCTAGTATAGCGTCCTCTGCAGGAAGTAAGGGAACTCTCTGCAACCCTTTTACCTTCACAGCACTACTCTCTCATATTCCGCCTATTTACTCAGTTCTCTACCCCAGCAGCCCAAATTTGGGACACAGGTAGGCTTCTAATTCATCATCAGTTGCCTCCTGGTCAGTATCAGAGCTAGGTCTATAAACCAGTCAGTCGCCTTCCGGGCTACACTGTGCTCATGTAGGCTCAACAAGCAGAGCTGCGGGGAGCAGGCAAATTGTCTATCAGTGGCCATCTGTGTCACCTACATTATAGAATCTCAATACGCAGTCAAGATCAGGCAGGATCTTACCATATGGAAAATCCGGCCTCTGATGAACAACGAGGGCAGTCCGCTGATACCCCTGGAAGCATAGCATGTAATCGCCGTAGGGACAAGAGATCCATCTGTGTGCCCTGCAACAGTGTGCGATACAGCAGTGTAATCGCTTTGATTCATCCCGAGATGACAAACCGGTATCAGAGACATTTGTGTTCTGGGGGCCCATCTTCCATCATTTACGGATCCGACCCTTTAAATCCCCATATAAAAAAAAGTGCCCTGCCAGGATATTGTATGACTCTCTAAGGTCCGAAAAAGCGTTCAACTCGCCTCCTGTGAACAAATCCCCCTTAATATTGTCACCTGCTGCAGGCCAAACCTCCAACCCAGCAAGCCACCGGGGAGCTGCCAATACCAGGCCATCAACAAGGGAAGCTCAGAAGAGTATAGATCCCGGAATGTGTCCTCTGCAGTGCTCTTGCCCATGTGTAGCGTGCCGTACGGGTTAGGACATTCTCCCCACAAGTTAATGAGACAGTAGTAGGGTGCATCAATATAGGGGTTAGAAGGGTTCTGATAGGCATCCCGCGCTCCCAACTGCCCACTGCTTCCCAGATCACCGCCGTTCAGTGAGCGAACCACTGTAGTTGAGCAATTCAGAAGTACAATTCAAAATCAGGTGCAGCCATCCCTCCATCGTCCACTGGTTTTTGCAACTTTTGAAGGGCCTCCCTGCGCCGTAACGTGCCCTAGTACAGTGTGGTGAGCTTACTATCCAATTCCCGTAAATAGGCCCCAGAGAGCTCGATTAGAAGTGCCACGAAGAAGTTTAAGAGGTGCAGCAATAGAACCATTTTGGAAATGGCGATCCGCCTGTGAGGCAAAAGTGGTAGGGTGCTCCAAAAGGATATTGAGCTCCATGCCACTGACAGAGACCTGATAAATTTGCCCTCCCGAAGTAGCCCCAATGTTCTCTTTACGTCCATCCCTAAGTATCGAAAGGAGTGGCTCTCCCAATGCAACACCGGGATGGCAGAAGTGGGACAAGTCACCTCCGTATGGATTGAGGGGTGGAAGGCACGTCTTGTGGCAGTCCACCTCCAGTCCTGATAGTCACTCAAAGCTCGACAGTGCCGTCGCCACACCCTCCAAATCAACAGCAAACGGCTCCAGATCCAACAAGAAGAGTAGCAAGGAGAAGGGGCAGCCTTGTTGAGTACCACATTCCACACCACATACCTTAGAAATTACTGAGCCTGTCCTAACCCTAGCCAGCAATAGGGAGTACAAGAGTTTATTCCATCTGACAAAGGGCACTCCAAACCCCATCCACAAAAGAACAGCATATAAAAAGTCCTACCTCAAGAAGTCAAATGTTTTCTGTATATCTACCGCCATGACCAGAGCATCAGGCTCTAGCCGTTGAGGGCCTGGATAAGCTGATGGATGTTTGGTAGTGTGCATCCGGTAGGGATGAATCAGGTTTGAACGGTATGTACCAGTGTAGTCGTGTTCTGCAACATCCTGTTGACCAATATTTTGCTTGGGATTTTGTTATCCGTATTGAGAATGGATAGCAGCCATTAAGAGTCGACCAATAGCTAATCTTTACCTTTCTTATTCCTCTCACACCTGTCTATCGTTTCGATATCCTTGTTAACACCAGATGTTTGTCGTACTTAGGTACTTAGTAGCTTACTTAGTACTTAGGTACTTAGAACCCTCATGTTCTTTCTGTTGCTGACGTAAACGTCATTTTATTCCTCTTAAAATGTATTTTTTTGGAACTGAGGACGTTCCTCCTTGGGACTTTGTTGGGTGGTATTATCAGAGAAGGTGCCAGCTACCATCCTGACCAAAGAAAAAAACGTGGATGCAGACATCGTGCACACAGACCTTCTGCTGGTTCGTGATGACTGAGTGCGATATACACATTGTACCATTGCATATCAAAGGATACTCCTTACCTTGAGATTATTTACATTTAGGGGGTCATTCTAACTTTGGCGGGCGGCGGAGGCTGCCCGCCAAAGTTCCCCCAACAGAATACTGCTACGCGGTCAGGAGACCGCCGCAGTCATTCTGTGTTTCCAGCTGGGCTGGCGGGCGACCGCCAGAAGGCCGCCCGCCAGCCCAGCGGGAAACCTCTTCCCACGAGGAAGCCGGCTCCGAATGGAGCCGGCGGAGTGGGAAGGGTGCGACGGGTGCAGTAGCACCCGTCGCGATTTTCAGTGTCTGCACCGCAGACACTGAAAATCTTGTAGGGGCCCTCTTACGGGGGCCCCTGCAGTGCCCATGCCATTGGCATGGGCACTGCAGGGGCCCCCAGGGGCCCCACAACACCCCTCACCGCCATCCTGTTCCTGGCGGGCAAAACTGCCAGGAACAGGATGGCGGTGAGGGGGTCGGAATCCCCATGGCGGCGCAGCAAGCTGCGCCGCCATGGAGGATTCCTCAGGGCAGCAGAAAACCGGCGGGAGACCGCCGGTTTTCCGTTTCTGACCGCGGCCATACCGCCGCGGTCAGAATGCCCTTGGGAGCACCGCCAGCCTGTTGGCGGTGCTCCCGCGGTCGTTGACCCTGGCGGTCAATGACCGCCAGGGTCAGAATGACCCCCTTAGTCTTGACAGAGTGGTTTTTGTGACATTTAACCATCCTACTTATTGTCATCTGGTTGACTTTTCTGAGGTGAGGCACGAGGCCTATACGCCATCACACTCTGCTCTTCTTTGAGGGGGACACAGTATTTCTCGTCATCTGGATCTTTATTTTGTTTGAGGGATGATGGTGGTGACTCCATGTTATTTGCTATAGGCCAGATCTCCTTTTCACCTTTTTGTTGATACCTGTGGGCAGTCTAGTCGTATTGCTTTCCTCTTACCCAAGGTCAGCTTTCTGTCTCCACTTCACTTTGGACTGTTGTCGATTGATGCTTGTGGTAGTCCTTTTGCTTGCTTTACAAATAAAGTACTGTCTCAGGCAAAGCAAGATTGGTGAATTTTATGATACTTTCCACCCAATTTCACAACAAATCTTGATATTTCACTCAGCACGTGTTTTGGGTGCTGGATATCCCACAATAAAAAATTGCAGGATCATCCAGTCATCCTTTGATGTTTTATTGTAACTCCTGTCACTTTTTGCCAGCTTTAACAACTGAAAGTTAGCACGTTGCAGCCACCATCTTTCTCACTTATTGCTAAGTGATAACAATAAGTTACACATTATAAATAGAAGAGAGGCACACAATACTTTGTTGTTTATGAGCAGCATCCCTTACCATGCATTTAGGCAAGTAAATAAAGAAGCTTGTCTGTCTATGTTGAATATTCTTTTTCAATGTATAAATTATTGAGCAGCTTGCACAAAGCAAACTACCATATTTGCTTGGCCAGTGCATAAGAAAATACCAATAACTATCTTAAGCCAAAGGAAAGCGTTAGAAATGTATGATCACATACCACTAACTAACACTATATTTGGCTAAACATTGTATGAAATAACAGATTTCATCATTTTCTGGAGCCAAACTGACAGTGTCAGCAATTCAAGGTTGTTCCACCACAAGGGACGATTAGCTTTCCAAGAAGTGTGATGAACAAGATTAAACCATGAGAATTAGAACTGCCAATATCAAGATAAGGGAAAAAGGTAAAGAAGGCAAGAAATAAGGATACAAAAAGAAAGGAAGGTAAAAAGAATGAAGACAAATAAAAAATAAATAAAAGAATTAAGAAAGAAGGCAAATAAGAAAGAAAGTAGAAAAGGGAAAAAGAAGACAAAAAAGAAGGAAAGAAAGGCAGAAAGAAGATGGAAGGAAGGAAAGAGGGTTCACAGTATAAAATATTGGATACTAAAACCTGAATTACACAATACCTATGTTTAAATAAACCTGTTACAAGTGTGCTGCAAACTAAACATCATAAAGCATGTTTTTCTTCTTGGGCAATGTTTATCAAAGAACCATTGATGAAATCGAGTACAGGAACACGGTATTGTATGCTGTAAAATAGCAGCAGTCCACTTCAAAAGGAATTTACACAGAATTGGAAGGAGACAAAAACTGATAAAGCTGGAATTTGCCCTGTGCTGACATCAAATGCGTCCTACTATCAGATAGATAGCGCATGCGCTGTTTCTTGCGGGACCTCTTGTTGCCTTGCAAGGGGCTTAGCGGCTGCACATTGCTTACCACTCATTGTCACTCTCATTTGCTTGCTTCTTATTCCTCACCTTCTGTAAGCTTCCTTCCTCTTCAGATATTGGTCCCTTGTCTGGAAATTGGATGCATTACTTGTGTCTTTCCATTACTCATTGTTTTCTGACACAACCTATTTTGTTTTTGTTTACGCGCTCAGAGTGTGTGGTTTTCAGTTGCCCCCCTCATGTAGTTCACCCCTCTGTGTCTCTTTCACGGTCTCTTCTGTTGTCCATGTGGTTGAGCCTGCCTCTCTCACCCACTCTAAAATGTCTGGGTGGTTGCCTACCCCTTCCACTGACTTTCTGTTGTATGTGTTGCTGCACTGTCCATCCCATCCACTCCCCGTTGTCCATGTCGTTGCTCCCACTTCTCCAAACCACTCTCCTTTGGCCATGTTGTTTCCCGACAGGCCCTACCCACTGTTGTCCTTGTGGTTGTCCCAACAGTGTTACACCCTCCATTGTCTGTCTTCCTTAACCCCCACATGCACACTCTGTTGTCTGTTTGAAACTGTGGGTATGGAGGGGTGCTGCTGGGCTGCTCTACAGCATGATTTAAAACACAGACAAAGTCAGCATCTCTAATAGGTAACCCATTGACCTTGCCTATTCTTGTTTTGCCTTGTCTAGTACAAGGCCACAGCAGTTTTGGACTTCATCCATTACAAATGACTTACAGACCCCCAAAACATGTACATTTTGAGTTTCTGATGGTACCTTCATCACCTGTCTCTATTTTGATAATGCCAGTAAGCAATCAGCTTTTGAGCTATTAAGCAAGGACAGGGACTTATAGCTTTTAGGCTAAAATTAGAAATATACCAGTTTCTGTTGCTGAGGAAAAAAACATTTGCCAGGAAAACCTACACACGCATTATTTCTTTGTAGCATTACTGTTTTTTCTGCTTAGCTTGTCAACTTTGCTGCCTGACCTGTTTCAGTGTGGCCCAACTGCCAGGCAGAATCTACCGCTTTTTACACGTCTGCATAAAAGAGGAAGTTGCATACTTGATATCATTCTCATCCATACACCATTCAGAAGTTGTTCAGTACTGGCTCTCAACAGAGAGATCCTAGCCTCTCGTTGTGCACCTTTTTCCCAAAACAACGTTGCATCATTGGCCCTTTGCAAACATCATATTCTAAAATTGTGCCAGTTTATACATGATTTCGGCTCCCAAAGACATGCACTTCTCAAAGATATTCAAGAATCATATTTCATCTCATTTGGTTCTTGTCCTTCCATGACACTGGCGATAAAAGAGGAAGGATATTGACTGAATAATCAACATAATGACCCGGGCTCCACCCAGCATCTGTTCACCCACTAGCTTAGGAAGGGAATGTTACAGTGCTTGAAGTAGAAGTATAGAGGTGCTGGTCCTCAATATCTCACAATCTCTATTAACTACTAAGAAGTGCTGGTACTCTCTCATTAGAAATATTGTATCACTGCTTAGAAGTACTGAGGGTACCCAGGAACCTCTTACCTTTTAAGAAGCTTCAGTGGTGGACATAGATCTACAACAATCACAGGCGTGTTCTGTTCTGTTTACGACATCTCACGGTGCATTTCTGATCCATTAACTGTTTATATTTTGGTATTATTTGGTTAAGCACGTGCAATGTCTCCAAAGTTAGTAATACAGCACAGAGCTAAACCCAGTCTTAATAACTAGAAGACCGGCAAGTAAATGCCTGTGTCCTTCACTCTGAACCACCAAGTAAAGGAAGGCTCTTAATTGGGTTCTCAGAGGAAAGCCACTAAAACTGCATGTGGTTAGGTGCCATTTGTCAGCGAGTGAGCTGTGTATGGCAAGGTGAGGCAAGTCCATGCAAACATTAAAGTAATAATGCGCATGTCTAGACCATCATCCACCATCCTGACGGCATTGCATAATCTACATACGTTGTGCACATCATACATGTGAAGCAGGGCTTTTTGTGTGCATAACCAACGTCATATTTTGCATTTGAATATTACGTCTACAGATGAAATCAACTGAGAATTTTGAAAATCTAAATGATTGTATAGAAGACCCTGGCCCTACGGAGCTCTGCACTTAGAAAAGAAAACAACTTAGTTACAATGGCCCGGTGTTGTGCATAAGGTCACTCATCTACTCTGTTTACCAACAAATGTTCCAGTAGTTTTCAATAATTAACATATAGCTCGGTTGGCAACTACTATAGAATACTACTTGTATGGAGTCCAAAAGATAAATATATCTCAAATACAATCTTGTCTTAACGTATTCAATTTAGTCATGAGTAAAAAATGTTACGATGCACTTTATTGTCATTTAATTTCTTATTTATTTTGATCATGAGGCAGCATGTCTTGAAAGTCAAGACGCACTGTTTTCATCCATACCCCATCAGCCAAAACATGGGCCAGATGTATCAGACTATTTTGCATTCGTAAACGGTGCGAATCGCAAAATTGCACCATTTGCGAATGCAAAATAGCCATACAGAATGTATCAAAGGCATTCGCAGTGCAATTTTAAGGAATAGCTAAAAAAAGAAATCGCAAATAGGGAATTCCTATTTGCGATTCCCTATGCAAATGTATCAAGCATTTCCTAAGTGCAAACTGGGCATTTAGGAAATACAGTTACCACCAACTCCAAGTTGTTGGTAACCATGTGCAATTTTTAAAAATGCATCAAAATGCATTTGAACAAATAGTGCCATGTAACTGCCCCTAGGGCATTTGTGCACTTCACATGTGCACAATTAAATTTTGGGGTGCCTCAAAGGGGGCCATAGGCCCTTGGAGCCCTTGGTTTAGCATTTCCTAATTTACGATTCTTTAATAAGGAATCACAAATTAGGAAATGCAAAAACATTCGCACCTACTGGCCTGAAGGTACATAGGCACGAATGGAGTTGCATTTCTTAATAGCGATTCCCCATTAGCGATGGCAACTCTGTGGGAATAGCTATCAGGGAATCGCTATTTTCTTACATATTTTTCATTTCTTAAACAGCAATTTATTACAATTCGCTAAATGCAAAACAATACTTTGATACATGTGGCCCTATGTGTTTTAATGTAAATTATCTTATTTTTTATTTTCATTTATTTCCGGTACCATTGCCATGAATCAATAGATACAATTATAATATTACAATGATAGTATTTTGTAAGAAAGTGAAATACTTCAAACTAGCCAGAAACAGGGTTCCTTCTTGCAGCAGAGAACCACTATCAAAAGTCACTGATCCCTTGTACAGAGCTTTGCTCCATCAGAGCTAAACATTCATGTATTCATCCTGTAAGCAAGCTTTGTACAGTATTGAAACAAAACACACAGCGGATATGTAACCACAATTCATCATTGCTCAAATATAATATATCTCCCCCCGAAATAAATAGAAATAAATGGAAAATTCAAAACTCATAATACAGCAGTTATACAAAGCTTTTATGTTTAACAGGTGGATGCCTGTCGCAAATTTCTTCCTGAACCCTAGAAGCCACAGAGTGATTGATTTCATCATTCTCTCGCTCGTGACCTTCAACTCTGTGCAACATTTAGTTCCACAACTTCATCCACCCCATTGGTAACAGTGAACTGATTGTGCCGGCAGTTATCTATTGCCTGTAATGATTTACTGACCTTCACTAAAAATCTCCTCTCACCCTGGTTGTTACCAACCAACACATTATTCTTACACTTTGTCTCTTCTCATTTCACACTTTACTATCCTGTATAACCACACTTATATTCTAAATCTCGACCACGCTCATTGCTTTACAAAATGTTGGTGTGCCTTCAGCCAAAATGCCAGGTTTTACGTAGTCTCACCCACTCGCCAACCTCAAACAAACGTATTTTAACCTTCCTCTTAGCATCATATACTTGATTGACTCTCAACTGCTTCCTTTTTACTCTCAGATTAACCTCTTTTTTTAATCCGGATTCCTCTTTTCCATCACATTCTTCTTCCTGAACCACCACAGGCACAATTGGGCCGAAGGATCTCTTCCCTTCAACAATCTAAATGGGCTGATTTCCATCGTGTTTTGGGGAGTAATAAGGTACAACCACATTTTCTCTCTCAACTTATCCTTCCAGTCTCCACTAAAAACCATGTGGCAAGTGAGACTCTCTTTTAAAACCATATTGACTGACGAATATCACTGTACTTTAAAAAGTCTCCATTTTATGAGACTTAAGTTGAACACCATTATCAGTGACCAATACTTTTGGGTATCCTTCCCTTGCAAAAATGTCCTTGAAGAATTCAGTGACTGCACTAGTAGTATCATGGGCAACAAACTTATCTTCAGCCACTTTGAATGGTGATCCACCAAAACTAATGTAAAACTAGCATCATGTGGTAAAGAATGGTAAGGCTTTGAAATATCAAACCATACTTGCTTGGCCACAGGCTGAGCAGCAGCAGGCACAGTTTTCAACATCTTCTTACTGTTAGCACACACCTCACATTCTCCTACCATCCTGTCTTCCATTCTGTCGAGGCCTACCCACCAAAAATATGTACGGATCAGTCGCTACATAGAGGACATACCTGGAAGTCCCTCATGTGCTAAGACTAGAATAATGTCCAGCATAACTCCCTTGAAAAGCATAATATCTTTCACTTGCAACTCCCCTGTCATCTTCCAAAACGGCACAACGCCCGCTGGCACATCTATCTTCCCAAGCCATCCTTCTACCACAAATATTGTCATTGTTTGCAGTAGATTATCACTATCATCATATTCTCTCCATTTCTCTTACTCTATGCTCTTGAACCTATCCGGTGCAAATTCTGATACACTAGCCACCATATTCATCTCAACAGTATCCACATCACTCTAGTCATCATCACAAGGCAGTCTACAAAGATATTCCACCATTACATTCTTCTTACCAGGTACAAACTCCACCTAAAACAATACTCCAGCAATCTTGACATAAATCTGGCAATGCATTCAGTGGCATTTCAGCCTCCCCCTACTAGCGGTTTATGATCAGTTTGCAAAACAAACCGAGAATGGAAATGTTCAATGGCCCATACACACAACAAAACTCCTTTTCTATTACAGTGTACCTCCACTCAGTATCATTGACAGTTTGAGAGGCAGAAGCCACATTCCACACATCTTTCTCACAATTTTGAGATAAAACTCC
The DNA here is from genome assembly GCF_031143425.1 of Pleurodeles waltl. Lineage (NCBI taxonomy): Eukaryota > Metazoa > Chordata > Amphibia > Caudata > Salamandridae > Pleurodeles > Pleurodeles waltl. The sequence goes on from NC_090437.1 coordinate 984,297,774, forward strand.
CTCAATGCCATATATACTTTGTAGGAAGTTGGCTCTGTATGTGCTATTTCAAAGTAAGGAATAGCATGCACAGAGTCCAAGGGTTCCCCTTAGAGGTAAGATAGTGGCAAAAGAGATAATACTAATGCTTTATTTTGTGATAGTGTGGTCGAGCAGTAGGCTTATTAAAGGAGTAGTGTTAAGCATTTGTTGTACATACACATAGGCAATAAATGAGGAACACACACTCAGAGACAATTCCAGCCAATAGGTTTTTGTATAGAAAAATATCTTTTCTTAGTTTATTTTAAGAACCACAGGTTCAAATTCTACATGTAATATCTCATTTGAAAGGTATTGCCGGTAAGTACTTTAGGAACTTTGAATAATCACAATAGCATATATACTTTTTACATAAAACACATATAGCTATTTTAAAAGTGGACACAGTGCAATTTTCACAGTTCCGGGGGGAGGTAAAGTAATGTTAGTTCTTGCAGGTAAGTAAACCACCTACGGGGTTCAAATTGGGGTCCAAGGTAGCCCACCGTTGGGGGTTCAGAGCAACCCCAAAGTCACCACACCAGCAGCTCAGGGCCGGTCAGGTGCAGAGGTCAAAGAGGTGCCCAAAACACATAGGCTTCAATGGAGAAGGGGGTGCCCCGGTTCCAGTCTGCCAGCAGGTAAGTACCCGCGTCTTCGGAGGGCAGACCAGGGGGGTTTTGTAGGGCACCGGGGGGGACACAAGTCAGCACAAAAAGTACACCTTCAGCAGCGCGGGGGCGGCTGGGTGTAGTGTGCAAACACGCGTCGGGTTTCCAATAGATTTCAATCAGAGACCAAGGGGTCTCTTCAGCGGTGCAGGCAGGCAAGGGGGGGCTCCTCGGGGTAGCCACCACCTGGGCAAGGGAGAGGGCCTCCTGGGGGTCACTCCTGCACTGGAGTTCCGATCCTTCAGGTCCTGGGGGCTGCGGGTGCAGGGTCTTTTCCAGGCGTCGGGATTTCAGAGTCAGGCAGTCGCGGTCAGGGGGAGCCTCGGGATTCCCTCTGCAGGCGTCGCTGTGGGGGCTCAGGGGGGACAACTTTGGTTACTCACAGTCTTGGAGTCGCCGGAGGGTCCTCCCTGTAGCGTTGTTTCTCCACCAGTCAAGTCGGGGTCGCCGGGTGCAGTGTTGCAAGTCTCACGCTTCTTGCGGGGATTGCAGGGGTCTTTAAATCTGCTCCTCTGGAAACAAAGTTGCAGTCTTTGTTGAACAGGGCCGCTGTTCTCGGGAGTTTCTTGGTCTTTTGGAAGCAGGGCAGTCCTCTGAGGATTCAGAGGTCGCTGGTCCTGGGTAAAGCGTCGCTGGAGCAGTTTTCTTCCGAAGGAGGGAGACAGGCCGGTAGGGCTGGGGCGAAAGCAGTTGGTGTCTTCTTCTTCTCTGCAGGGTTTTTCAGCTCAGCAGTCCTCTTCTTCTTTAAGTTGCAGGAATCTAAATTCTTAGGTTCAGGGGAGCCCTTAAATACTAAATTTAAGGGCGTGTTTACGTCTGGGGGTTAGTAGCCAATGGCTACTAGCCCTGAGGGTGGGTACACCCTCTTTGTGCCTCCTCCCAAGGGGAGGGGGGTCACATTCCTATCCCTATTGGGGGAATCCTCCACCTGCAAGATGGAGGATTTCTAAAAGTTAGAGTCACTTCAGCTCAGGACACCTTAGGGGCTGTCCTGACTGGCCAGTGACTCCTCCTTGTTATTCTCATTATTTCCTCCGGCCTTGCCGCCAAAAGTAGGGTCGTGGCCGGAGGGGGCGGGCAGCTCCACTAGCTGGAGTGCCCTGTGGTGCTGGAACAAAGGGGGTGAGCCTTTGAGGCTCACCACCAGGTGTTACAGCTCCTGCCTGGGGGAGGTGTTAGCATCTCCACCCAGTGCAGGCTTTGTTACTGGCCACAGAGTGACAAAGGCACTCTCCCCATGTGGCCAGCAACATGTCTCGAGTGTGGCAGGCTGCTAAAACCAGTCAGCCTACACAGGTAGTTGGTTGAGGTTTCAGGGGGCACCTCTAAGGTGCCCTCTGGGGTGTATTTCACAATAAAATGTGCACTGGCATCAGTGTGCATTTATTGTGCTGAGATGTTTGATACCAAACTTCCCAGTTTTCAGTGTAGCCATTATGGTGCTGTGGAGTTCGTGTTTGACAGACTCCCAGACCATATACTCTTATGGCTACCCTGCACTTACAATGTCTAAGGTTTGGCTTAGACACTGTAGGGGCACAGTGCTCATGCACTGGTGCCCTCACCCATGGTATAGTGCACCCTGCCTTAGGGCTGTAAGGCCTGCTAGAGTGGTGACTTATCTATACTGCATAGGCAGTGTGAGGTTGACATGGCACTCTGAGGGGAGTGCCATGTCGACTTACTCGTTTTGTCCTCACCAGCACACACAAGCTGGCAAGCAGTGTGTCTGTGCTGAGTGAGGGGTCCCCAGGGTGGCATAAGATATGCTGCAGCCCTTAGAGACCTTCCCTGGCATCAGGGCCCTTGGTACCAGGGGTACCAGTTACAAGGGACTTACCTGGATGCCAGGGTGTGCCAATTGTGTGAACAAAAGTACAGGTTAGGGAAAGAACACTGGTGCTGGGGTCTGGTTAGCAGGCCTCAGCACACTTTCAATTCAAAACATAGCATCAGCAAAGGCAAAAAGTCAGGGGGTAACCATGCCAAGGAGGCATTTCCTTACATACTTGCATCCACAGTGATGATACATTCTTTGTTCATATAAAGGGGTTCAAAGGGAGTTCTTCCACAATCTCAGTTTTGATTAATTCAAAAGGAACTTGTTGAGCATTGGTCCATGCAAATTCCACATGTTTACAAGTACGTTCTCTGAGAGCTTTCATCTTTGCAGCAAAATGTTTTATAAACTCACTATAGTTTTCACACAGTACGTTTTTCCCTGATATCAGGAGCAGGAGCTTTCACAATAGCATTAATTGAAATTACCCCTTCACCTGACAAGGTATGTCTACCACAGAAACACAAAAAAATGTACACTTGTTCTCTTTCATTGTCAATCCATTTTTTCCAAAACTGCATACTCTTTTTTTATGTACTCCATATGTTCCTTTTCATTGAATATATGAGAATATCATTTTAAAAGTATTTTTACAAACCCATCCATCTCTTTAAGTAAATGGAACATTGCTCTTTGGAATACAGATGCTGAAGCAGCTAACTCGAAAGGCATTCCCTTAAACTAGATTATTCCCTGCATTGTAAGGAAGACAGGTTGATGTTGTGAATCCTCTGTCAACTCAATCTGATGTTATGCTGTCCTCAGATCTGAAGTAGAGAAGGTTTTTGCTCCTTCCATCATGCACACAACTTCATTTATCTGAGTTAGATGGTGACAACCCACTACTATATTGGCATTCAACACCCTACGGTCAATGCATAATATTAAACTGTTATCTCCTTTAGTCATAGGAATGATGGGTGATACCCATTCGAATAACCTACTTCTTTAATAATACCCTCATTAAACATTCCCAATGACATGTTTTTTAAGTCTTCTTTCACATCGATGGGTACATTTCCGAGTTTTTGTTTGACTGGTTTAGCACCTTTTTTAACCTTAATTCTCTGTGAGTAGCCTTCACAATTTTTTCATTGAAGCATTGTTAATGAGTAAAACCATCTCTTTGCTTCTAGGATTAACTGTTATACCGAACGCCCATTGATCGTTACATCTGAAGACATTTACACCCTTTGAGAGCAACATACAGCTTGATCTGAACATTCCTGTTTTTGAATGTAATCCTCACTTCAACATACCCCACAAAATCTATTGTAGTACCATTAAAACCTTCTGCTATATCATACTCTTTTAATTCATCCAATCTCCACAATTCAGTACATTTATTTAAGAAATATTCCTGGGTAATGATCATCCACAGTGATCTTGAATCTGCCATCAGTTCCAAATCCTTCTATTGTATGTTCATATTACATTTGAGAGGATGTGCCATGTCACAATTCTCAACACCATTTCCAACTTCATCAATGCACATTCCACCGCTTTATCAGTCACATTTTCTATACTATGTTCACACTCACAACCCCACCTTACACACTCATATTATTCTTCGCATACATTGCAACCTTTACTTTTCTGGTTAAAAGAACCTTTCTTTTGATCTTTAAACATATGTGTGAAATGTACTACTCACCTATATTTCTTACATTCCTTTCCTATTGCTGGGCACTGAGGAAAATAGTTTAAATGATTAGCACTACCACACTTGAAACACACTGACTTGTCATATTTCCTTCATGCTGCAGATTATGTGGAGTACCACTATTTAGCATGCACACACATTCACTCTCCCTACTGCGCATATTATTACAAATATGTACAGACATTATCCATTTCTCAGACTGTTGTACCCCCTCAGCATTAGTTATAACATCCCCCCCATCATCCAAAGCGCACTTGAATTTTCCTGCTTTTGACCTTTTGGTCTCTGACCATTTTATCAGACATTTCATTAAAGTTGCAATTCATGGAAAGCTCTCTTAACATAGTAAGAACTTCATCAAATGTTTCTTCATATGTCGGAGCTCCGGTATAGAATTTAAATCTTTTCAAAGCTATACTAAATAGGGTTACATCTTTATTCTAGTCTCAACAGTGTTTACTAAAAAATATCAGTATCTCCTTGGCTTTCTTGGGACATGACTTGTGGTAACATCCTGAACACCATTGTTGTCTTTCCTAACCTAAACAATGCAATAATATGTTATTTTTTGTTCTGGAGGCATAGTGTCCCCTTCAATAACTTTCATGTAAGCAATGAATTCCTCCTTCCACCATGCCCAAGGAATTGGTGGATCATCTTTATGCTGTAAAAACATAACTAGTGGTTTAAATTACATGTTGTCCCAATAATATTGATAGACAAAAAGAAATGTCAAATATAATTATTGAGACCAATAAGCAAAATAATATCTACCTCAACTGAAGATCTTAAAATCAGTTTCAAATGTGTAGTTTGAGATACTTCAGTAATGAAACATTCTTTTGCAAACAGAATCCGTGTAAACCACCATAATAAATCGGCCTGACTATATTTAAGGCATCATCAAGGGAATCCAATATGGTGCCGCCGCACATCGGGTAACACAGCGTGATGACGTGGATCCGTCCTGATAAACAGCCTCAGATGATGAAGAGCAGCTGCTGATGCAATCTAGACAATAGAGAGTGCGAGGACACAGCTATATGCGATGAATCGGCGCAGGCTAATCCAAATGATACACATTAGACTGTACTGTTAACAATGCCACAGATGGTTATAAAGAGTCAAAATATAACTACCTCACCGCTACACAATTCCATAGGCCCAACGATGTTCTCAATAGTGACTATCAAAAACAAGTTGAAGTATTTACCTCGCTAATTCCATATTGCAGTAATTGGGTTAAGGGAAGAACCCCCAAGGACTCATCCATGGGTTCCTGTGGAGGACACCGCACCTGTGCTGCAGAATGTAGCAAGTACCTCTCCGAATCGTTGCCACTTGTTAGAAAGCAAAATACTCCAAAGTAGTTAGGAACAAGATTTATTCATGCAGCATAGTACCACCACCAATAGCAACTGACCCCTTGTACAGAACTTTGCTCCAAGAGAGCTCCGCTTTGCAGAATTCATTATGTAAGCATGCATTGACAACATAAAACAAAACACAGAATGAATGTGTGCCCAAAAATTATCATTGCTCAAATATAACATATCTCCTCCGAGATATATAAAAATAAATGGAAAATTCAAAACCTATGATACAGTAATTATACAAAGCTTTTATGCCTAGCAGGCGGATGCCAGTTACGATTTGCTTCCTTTCCTTCTATTTTGGTATTATCTGGCAGAAACTATTGGATTTCTTGAACTAGCCATCATATGTTTGAAATTGCTTTTGTGGTTCTTCTTTTCTTGGGTAGATGCCCATGATCCGGCTCTCTGTTCAGGTAATCAGCTTCTGGTTCTCAAAAGCACCCATTTCCCCACTCAAAATCCACTCTTATGATGTGGAACAACCAGCTAGGTGGTAGATTGTCAGCAGCAGCATGTGACCTCTCTGCTTTCAATAACATGCGGTCATGGTTCCGTGATTTGAGCTCTGTTATTTGGGGGCACAGATACAACCTTTTGTGTATGTAAGCCCAAACCAATGGTGTAACACAAAATGGTGGACTCCCCTGCAGAATTTGATGATGAATGGCCCTGCGTATACCACATATCACAAATATTCCTTGGCCTGGGGCTGAGTGGTGGCCCCTTGAGGGATTGGGGACCCTCTGCACCGCAGGGGCTGCAAGTGCATGTGTTACTCTCCTTTCCCAAACCCAATGTGACCCGTGCTTTTCATCAGCTTGCACTCTGATTTTGGTGCGTCTGTATCCTGTTCTAGTTTCAGCACCGTCTTCGGTCCAATGTAGCTGTGTTCTTGAATGGTTTCTCTTGTGCCATTTCTTGCATATATATATATATATATATATACACTGTATATATAGAAACTATAGACTTGTTATTTTCTCTTTTACACTTTCTATGACACATCTACAGTTCAGATTCAAAATTATTCCCTCTCACTTGTTTTTTGCGAAACCGTTTATCTCTTTATAGTCCAGACCGGTGCCTCAGTTTGTCAGTCTTCACTTCTGCTAGATGTAGCTAGATCGTCCACGTGGATTCGTACCTCACTGACTTCTGCCATTTCCTCTAATGTATTATCCCATCACTTCATCTTCCTCTCTTGTTGTTCATAAGGTACGCATTGAGTTTCACACAGTTACCTTTGATGAATCTTGTTTTCACTGTTGTCTTATATTGGTGGATCAATGTATTAACCACTATCATAATTGCTGCCTAGTGTCGCATGTGACCAAAGTCTTGAAGCCTCCAGGTACTGCTCTACTTTTCCTGTCTTTGTTCTTCAATTCCACACCATCTCTTCTCCAAGTGCTGGTGCCCATTGCATGGACTGGTATCCCACCCATTTCTTCCTTGGAGTTTTTGACTTGTTTTCCCTTTCTTTTCATGTTTTTATCCAGTTATCTTGTGGCTCACTTTAAGCTGCAGTTGGTTTTCCATCCTATATATATATATATATATATATATATATATATATATATATATATATATATATATAAGCTGTGTAGCTGTGTAACTCTAAGCACTAGAACTAAACGAATGGTGTCTCTGTATATAAGCTGTGGAATCTATACCCTAGTCTCTGGCATGTGTATAATCTCTGTAACTCACCGAGGTATAAATATCACTCTGCCTCGCACACCCCCGGTGTCATCCTGATTCAAGCTACATGTAGGTAATTATCTCTACAGTGGCATTTTTTGCAGTATTATAAACCTTATTCCGTGTGAGAATGGACGTATACAAGGGAAAGTTCAGGTGAGGAATTTGCCTTGGGATGTAGGTGGAGTAGGGATTAGGTTACAACCTGTTCTCATGGGTGCTCTCACCATAGAAGACAGAGGAAGCTGGTAAAGCGTTGGCAGTGGAGGGGGACTGAATTGAAGCAAGCAGTGGCATAAGGCCCATGGGCAACCAGCCTTAGGCTTAAGAACGACGTGAATAAGAAGTAACAGTTGATATGTGGCAGAGCGCTTACTGGCAATCACAGGAGGAACACTTTCTTTCCACCCTTCATCCTGGAGGGAAGTGTTCACGTTAGGCTGTTCTCTGGGTTTCTCATCTTTGTTTTCTGTTTAACTAAAGTCTTTCTCTTATGTGGCACAACATGTCTTTATGAAACAGTGTAACTGGCAGTGTTGAAGACCTGCCTTTACAGCCACTTCCTTCATTTCCTGTTCCTTTGTTTCCATATTGTTAAAGACTACTATTGTGAGCTGTAAAACAGATGCAGAGGCAAATCTGCAGTCTTAATTGTACATTTGCATGACTTCGGGTTCCTCTTTCAAGTGCTGATCTAGCACTACACTGAATTTCCTGTATTTACGAATACATTTTCATGATAAAAAGTGTATTTTAACGCAGGAACAAAGGCCTTGGATCATGTTGATCAATTTTCTTGATTTCTCTGTACAGTTTTAAATTATTATTTTATGAATTCCAAACACTTTACTAGCTGAACTTAGGAAATATATGCAAGTTTACTCGTGGTAAAAATGGATGCAGCTTACGCCTAACTTTATTCAGACAGCCATATTGAAAATATTAAACCCACGTAGGCTAGGAAGAGGTATTCCACGTTGGAAGAGCCTAACGATTGATACAGACATTGGAAGTAATGGCACCATAAGGGTAGCCCCATACTCGTCTCTTTTATTTAAACATTTTCCAGGTTAGCCACAGGCATCTCCTTGTTGGCCAGAAAAGCTGGACATTTTGAGCACTCTATGAAATCACTGGAGGAACATAAAATCCAGCTTGGAGAGAAGCTGCTGAGTAATGATACAGACTAATTTCCGAGCCACTCTGGAGCAACAGGGGCAGAGAGGGAGAACCACTGCTGTTGGGAGTGAGATGAAATGTCTACATCAGTGAGGGTCTGGCGGAAGGAGCATTTGGAAGAGGATGCCTTATGGAATCTACAAATCAAATTCAGAGAAAAGACACAGAAGTGAAGGCAGAAAGAGCCTAGATAATGGGGCTGGAGATGTGTTGAAGACAAGCCAGTTGAGGAGCTGCCCTGGAGGCTAGTGAGCTGTTGGTAGCCTGATGAGCCTTTGTAGAGGGGGATCTAGAAGTGCCGAGGGTCATTCCCCAGGGTATTCATACTAAATAAAAGCCTATTTAGCTAATTCACACAATGAGGACCAAGGATAAGGGACTGGATATGAGGATCTTTTGTGTGGAGGCACTTTGCGATGCAGGTTTCCACTATAGTAGTAGACTTTGGCCTCTGTGGGTGTTTGTTTACTAGCCTAAACACCTGTGATTTCCTGTGTGTGTTGCACATCACTCAATCCCCTTCTCTATTCCTGTCTTACTGTCGATTCTCCCCAATGCCTTGGTTCACCATTATACTTTTTCATACACTGTAAATCTCCAAACTATGCTGCACAGGGGATCCGCAGTAACCCTCACCCGTCTGTCACCCCACTCACATTTCACATTTCTTCCCTTTCCACTTGGGAATTAGGCCATGGTTACCATTTCACTTCCTTTTTGTACCCCTCCTGAGTGTCTTTATTTACCCCTTTGATTATTTTCATTCATATAAACACCCCCCACATGCCTTGTCCAATTATTGAAACTTGAATCCTTATTGATGGTTACAGATCAAATGTAACCTTTTCGTAGTCGTAATGTTTTCTGAGCTACCTTACTGGAGCTAGGTAGCAGGGCCTTGGGTACCAATTGCCCAGCATGTTCTTGGCCAGGCATGGTTTTGTTATACAACAGATGTCTAAAGGTGAGCTCAGTAGAGCCCGAATGTTTGTAGTGCTGCTTCCTGTTGTTTAACAAAATACTAATAAATATTAAAATTAAAAAAGACATTTATATGATAACACTCTACCTCACAGACAGAATCACTGCTGCTGTTTTTAACAAATGAATCCAGATGGACCACTGGTGAAGGTCCTGGATCTACTGAGAGTGTCGGAAGGGCAGGAGCCACTAGAGAAGATACAGAAGTCGGCATTTGTGTGCTATTCACTTACATTTCTGTTGCTCACTTATTTCTGACTGGTAACATTCTGTTTTCTTGTAGACCCAGTAATTGATTTCATATAAAAGTGGAATACTAGGAGAGTGCTATGAAGTTAACATTAGGCCAGTTCTGCACTGTACTCCAGACTGGAATGGTGGTTCCTTCCACGTGAGGGAATAGTGACCAGGCTTCGTATTACAACACAAATGTCTTCTATCTGAATGAACCATGTCTGCCAGTGACCATCTCTAAGCGGAGTATCCTTATAGGTTTGTGAGTTGTCCCATAGTATCAGGGGTATCAGTCAGAAATTGAGTGGATTTGCCAGTCTTATTTTGCTGACTGTCATTTCTTCACTGGTTGGTTTTAGCTTGATGTTGCTTAAGAGGGAAATTATTGCATTGCTAATGCGAGAGTGTGGTATGCTATAGAAAGTTACAGTATAGTTCACATTTTGTTCTTCTCTATTGCTTATGTTCCATTGCTGTGAATTGTGCTACTTTGCAAAATGATGCTTCGTCATGTTAGTGCTGAACTGAGATGTTTTCCACACTAAGAGCTGGACAATTCTTGCCTGACAGTCCTTTTTCAATGTAATTGACTGGACTGCCTCCGTTCTTGATCTGTTGTCATTTTAGGTCTTTCTTAAAAACAGCTTATGCTGTCTGGTGATCACAGACACAGCTGGAAGTTGAGCACGAGTCAGCCGTCTTCTGCTTGCTCTAGCTGACTTGAGATAGACAAATTACCTTTTTTTTAGAGCAAAAGCATGAACATGGTCTAATCTTGCCATATATGTTGAAATGTAGGTTATCAAAACAACACTAGTCTGTTCATAAAACAGTATTTGCAAGAAAGGTGGGTCATTACGCAGATTACATTACACTCTTTTATTAGTAATTTGGCTTTACAGTATCATATCATTGTAATACAGTATACATAAAAAAGAGTGAATACGACCAAGGATTGCAAGCACGCTTTCAGGGTGTTTCCATTCCATTGCACTACATCTGCTAAGTTATGATAAAGACACTTGACCCTACATTACAAAAACAGCATCTGCACCTTGTCTTCTATTCTGGTACTTTGTGAACATTTGGGAATCTGGTTCTTCTTTCATTCACATTTTAAAATCGTATAATTCAATCATACCTTTGACTAGTCTCTGTTTGAGTAGTAAATATTTTGATATTCACTCCGCTACTTTTGCAGTAATATGTATGGCATAAAATACTCTGTTGTAAGTTATATGAATATTGCAAGTCATTCATTGAGAAGCTCCCTGACCACATAGATCAAAATGAAAGGTTTTGTGAATTAGCCTATGAACAAAAACTGGATTAGGACACTTCCCCCACTATTCCTCTCTGGTAAGGACTATTAGAGTTGAAATGCATCAGTTTCCATAAACCTGCCCACTGCGCTACTCGTGCATTATTACTAATCTAATCATGCTGTTACGGGAACCTGAACCTAAAGGTCCAGCCACAGAAGGCAATGGTCACTATAAGAACTCCACTCTGCTATCATTAATATGACTAATAAAAACTAAATTGTAATTGAAACTGTCTCCATCCTTCAGATCAACGAGAAACCTGTAACCTGTGATAATACTAATATGTAGACACCCAGCCGACTAAATCAGACAGAACTGGTGTCCCATGACTAGTTAAAGTTATCCATGTTCTCGGTTTAACAGAGCTATACTAATTTTTAGACTGCCATTGGGCTGAACGTATGCGCATATATATGCATGCGTGTGCATTCATTTATACATGGATATTGCTACAGTTCTGACCTTTGCATGACCTCAGCCATGAGAGCTGGCATGATCACAGGCCTGACTTCCACCATGTGCTTGATGACTACACAACTGCATGCAGTATCACCTGCATGACCATCTATCTACATGACTGACTGCATAACCAACCACTATGTGACATGCTGCATGAATGAGTGCATGATAGCTTGGGATAGCTTTATATAACAGGTTGCACTGCAGGCTGCTTGTAATCGCTGATAGATTTGTGATAAACAGCAAGACAATTGTAACTCCCTATGCATGATAAAATCTTAAATGCTGTAAAATTCCTATGGGGTAACGTGCTATCCGTTCCAGTACATGCTTCAGTGCCTCATTAGGATTAGTGAACTCTATATAAATCCTTGTGAAACTGAGGTACGAGGCCATTATTGGTCATAGATCTCCGAGCTGACTTGCAACATCCTTAAAGTGGTCTCTATCACGCATGGCACCTTTAGCCACTCCAGGCTTTGTAGGAAACACCACTTTGCTTCGTTATCTTTGTGTCCATACTTTCAATAGTGAAAGAAAATCTTCTCCTAGTATGCGACATGTGCAGACTAAATAGGGAGGACTGACTGAAGGTGTCACACATTGTATTGTGACACATTTTCCTTTGCGGTTTGAATTGTGCTATATCAGCTGAGCTCCAGGCTGTGCTGATAAAGCACAATTGTGAACAGTGCCAGTGAAATAAATAATTGTTGTTCCTGGTGGAAATGGTGCGGTGCTGGTTCTTTCTGGAGCAGTGCCTGCGGTAATGAATGAGGGTGGAGTGTGCCTCCCTCATCTCTGTCTCTCCTAAGTAAGTTTGTTTTAAAAACTGCTGCTAGTGGAGAGGTTGTGCTTCAGGCCACCAGCTTCCTTCACTCAGAGTGTACCTTGCTGTGCCACTGGAGCACAGTGACGTCACTCGTCGCCTGTGATATCTTGTTACAGGGGACTAGGTGCATACTTTTCCTACTACAGGCATGTTCTGACGTCAGAATGCACGTGCTATAATAATGTAATGGACAGGAGTTTATAGGCTTGTTAATCTCTTCCACGTGTTATAAATACATTCTATGGATTTGAAAAGTATGGTGGTTCTTGTATGCATGCCTCTTGAAATGATCTTCCAGAAAAGGTTTATGCCATTTTAACCCTAAAAACTTGTGATTGGTACAAGTGACTTGGAAGTGACCTGGGATTTTCCATAGCGCCATTGCACGCCAAAAGTTACCCTTTTCGTCTGGTTGTAGCCTCCTTTTGGGGGAATATAGGACGCTAATTATCTGTCATCTTCGTCGCCCTGTGGACCTTACCCCCAGAATTGCTTTGCTGTGTCTTTTGGAGAAATTTGGAGGGCTGAGGATGGGTGGCTACGCTGGTGGGACATAGTAGGCAATTGGAAATCATCGGGTACCCCTTCCCTGGCAGCATGACGGTGGGGTCTTGAATGGTGTGCTGAACAGGAACATAAAATCTATGAAGCAAGGAAATGCCCCCAGAAGCATGAAAAGATTTGGGGCAAATGGTGGACATATCATGGCCTAGATGTGGGACCTTAGCATCAGATGTATGTACACTGATTGTGTGTCTATTGTAAAGTAAAATGGATTCATGTATGTTGTTATTGTTAAAACTCACTAAAATTAGTGCTAAAAAAAAGTTACCTTTTTCCATGGTCCACTTTGCCATGTGACCGATATGTTCCAGCAATGTGCAGGGCCTATAGTTATATTTCCTACATGTCTCCTGCTTTTCCAAAATTGCATTTGAAACGAAGTTCCCTGGCTGAAAAGCACCTACAGTGCATTTCGCAATGCGAAGAATAGACTGCCTTAATCTCACTCTACAAATGCTGCCAGTGTACCTGGAAGGCCCTTTTCGGTTAGATTTTGTTTGACATACACAAAAATGACAGTGACATCTTCTTTCTCTAGATCAAGGCAGGTCTTCAAAAACGTTCTTGGAAGGCACATAGGCGAGTTTTACCTTAAACTAAATAAATGTTTATTGCTACCTATCTCAGTTGTACTCAAGAAGGGTGAAAGTCTGAGTAGACCCACCAATATCAAACCTGTGACAACATGGTTAAGCACATGCCCACCCCAGAAGTGGATGCATTACCCCACTGAGCCACAAGATCAGTTATTACTTTACTTATGGTCTCCACAATTCAGCTCTGTGCTTTGCAGTTATGAATACTTTCCATCTGAACAGCCCACCCTCAAACTCTCCAACTGTTCTCCATTAACAAAAGGCTAAGTGTAGCTCGGTGGTTTGGAGAAAGAGGTAGCCTGATTGTTCCATTTGTGCTTCCCGGGAGCAACTCAGAAAATTTGAACCCCACATAATCAAAGATTGCAGCCACATCCTGGTATTGATAATCATTTTTTAATCTCAGTCTAGGCCTTTTCCATGTACCTAATACTTATGCAATTTGAACTTTTATTCCAAAGTCAAATGCATTGCTGAGAAAACCTAAACCTTCCCTTGATCTGTTATGTTGTGGTTATTAGTAAAACACACTATTACACAGGAGATTGTCGGTGTTTGTTTAGCCAGGCCTTGCCCTGGTAAGGGGTTTATTTTATTTGAAATACCATGACTTTTAAGGAAAAGAGGAAGGCCAAGACACACCTGGCACCAAGGCTTCAAAACTTACTGCAGGGAAATTGGATACACCCGAAGTCAGAGTTAAAGAAAAGCCCAAAACAGATATCACTGGAGCGTGCTGGCTGGTGACCTAAACCCCAGGAGGGGTAGAAGGCATAAGTAAGTAAGCCATGCCATCCGCTTCTTGCAGAATTCAATAATTGAAGAGGCTGATGAGAAGTTTAATAGCAGGTCGTTCCAGGATTTGGGAGTGATGTAGGAGAAGGCTCGACTGCCAGTTCTGGTTCTGTGTATGCATGGGATGTGTGCAAGTAGAAGTCCAGCTGAGCTGAGGTGTCTGGTTGGATTGTGAAATTAGATTCAGCTTTTGAAGGAGACCTGGCCCATATTGTGTAGTGCTTTGAAGGTGTGTGTGAGGAATTAGATTTGTGCTAGCTTGTGTATTGGTTCCTGAGGTTCAGTGTGATGTGCATGTGGCATGGTAGGTTGAGAGTGAGTCTAGCTTCTCAGGTCTGTATAGTTTGAAGTTGTCTGATAAATTGTTTGTTGATTCCGGGATAGAGGGTGTCCCGCAGTCCAGCTTGCTAGTGTCAAGAGTGTGAATGAAAGTTCTGCTGGTGCTGGTTGGAAGCCATTTGGGAGCCATTTGAAGATTTTTCTCAGCAACTTCAGGATGTGAAAGCAGGAGGCTGTGAAGGCATTTACTTGAGCGTTGATGCTGAGTTGGCTGTCGATGATAATCCCAGAGTTCACAGGGGTCGGGGTGGATCCGAGCTTCACTGGCCACCAGGTAATCAGGACCTCCGAAGATCATGACTTCTGTGTTGTCGGTGTTAGGTTTCAGACTCATCCAGTCTGCTACTTTGGTGATGCAGTTGTAAGTAAAAGTATTTTCCAGATAGATGGATACTTGTAATTTGATGTCTTACAAGTATTTTTTCCCCATTGCAGCTACTTATCTTTCCCATTACTATCAGCGCCAGATACTCTGCTCCTTTCATTACTATTTGTCTTTACTCTAACTTTAAACTCCTGTAAGTACTGCTGGTATTTATTTTTTCTGTCAAGTTGTTTACATTTCTACTTCCACTGCAAGATAGTACATCGAGCTCACCATCACTTTGTTAAGATTTTACAGCATGGTGTTTCCCGAACTCTTATATTCTGACCTACCCATTCTAAAACTACACCTGAGCCGCAATACCTTTTTCTCAGGTTCCAAATACCTGATGATTGTAATGTCTCTAGTACATCTCCATTCCTCCTCTATCTCAAACTATAGGTTTTAAGTCTCCTGTTTCTCTTCAAACGGCATCTAACTCTTCTTCGTTGTTTGCAGCCACCCCCTCAGTTGGGGCTTCTCATTCTGCTGGAGATATGGACTCAATGGACAATGTGAGGCCTGAAAAATGTTTCAGAACATTCCCCTTGTATTCCCCCTC
Organism: Pleurodeles waltl; assembly: GCF_031143425.1. Classification (NCBI taxonomy): domain Eukaryota; kingdom Metazoa; phylum Chordata; class Amphibia; order Caudata; family Salamandridae; genus Pleurodeles; species Pleurodeles waltl. The sequence continues at coordinate 984,313,276 of NC_090437.1, forward strand.
TTTTTACATTCCAAACCTCTCCTTGATTTATTTATTACAGAGGTTATGTATTTGTATTTTAAATAAAGGCTTGTAGTCTTCCAGGCTTCTATAAGATTGAAGAAAATCTTAATGTAAAATATGGGTAACACCTATTCCTCTTTGACCCTTTACCTATATTATTGTCTATACACAATTCTGTAAACTTTGGGTCAGATGTACCAAGCATTTTTACTATCACACATAGTGTAATTCAGTTTTTGCAACCAGTAAAATGTGTTTTTGAATGTACAAACTCCATTTTAGCAGTCAATAAACTTTTACTGACTCCCAAAATGGGATTGCAACCCCTTACCAAGTCGATTTTTGGAAGTGGCATCTTCTAGGCTTTCCTTTCAAATATCGAACTGGTATGATATGTATCAATGTTTTTCAACTACAACCTGGTCACAAAACATTGAAATATTACAAACTCCTTAATTGAGGTGGTAATGTATTGTGAATTTAAAAAAAGGTTTGTTGAGGAGTAGGTAGTGGTTCAAGAAACCACCACCAAGTCTCAAACAAACCTTAGAAAAAAGTAAACTTTTTTTTAATGCCGCCCAGTTTCCTTTATGGAAAACACTATGCATATAAAAAAGTTCACATCGTTAAAGAGCAATCCCAGAAATAGTGATCTGCTGATCCTACCAGGCCACAATCACTGTGATGGCCTTCAATCTTGATGAGTCCCATTTGCACCATAACTCATTAATATTTATGAGGTAGTTCGAAATATGACCCACTCTGATTCAGAATTTTACAAACTGACCTATTAGTATATAGATTATCTCGTAGAATTGTTTACTGGATGCAAAAATACTTGTTACAATTTGCAACCATTTTTTGTACATCTGGCCCCATATTGTGTCAATTAGTATTGTTCTTTTTATGTATTTGATATTTGCGGGCTATGTCAGGACAGGGCTTGAGATATTAACATTTGCCATCATATGTACTGGTTAAGTAACTTAATAGAGGCACTAAACCCATACAGTCTCAACTTCATTTTTAAAATAACATTTACATGTCATTTTCACGTAGTGCTGGGTGTGTCGGTCATGTGCAAGAAAACCTTCCATGTGGCTAACTATCAAAACTATTCTAGCATTTCAGAGGTGAGCCTGATGTAAGTGACACTTCCACAGTGCATTTAGTCATTCATAAACAAATCTCATGTGACTGACTTGGGGAACATTCAGCAAGGGATTACGGCTGCACAAATTTAACCCATTGTGCACAGGTGTAGGAAAATAGGCTTTTTGTAGTTTCCCCCCCAATTGTGGGCCCCATTCTGACTATTGTCTGCTGGGTTTCGACTTTGAGAGTGCACTGAGACCTGCTGTCCAGACCTCACTGGCAGTGTTCAGTCCCTTTTCAAACGTTATGTTTAATCGGGGGGGCTCCAATTGGCATGTACTGACTTACTTAAAAGTCTCTAATATATGGTACTCAGGGCATGTAAGGCAGATTGTTCACGCAAGAGCTGCATCACTGGTTGCGCCACTCTGTGTGTGACAAAGTGAAAACACCTTATCCAGCTGCCATTGCAGACTGGGAAGACAGTGCTTGCACTGCACACTCTACTTTGTCTTTGCCACTAATAACAAAGTCCCCAAGCATCAGCAGACCTTTAACCCTTGCATAGAGGATTTCGTAGAACCCCAAGAACCATGGGCAGAGTGCCAACACACATCTGTGGACCGAGGACTTGACTGGACTTCACCCACCTGGACTGCACAGCATTAGGAGCATCACTTGACCTGTCCTGATCATGTACAGCGTTCTGCTGTGTGTCATTTAGGGTTGTGTTATATAAGTATCTAATATAAATATATATATATATATATATATATATATATATATATATATATATATATATATACACACACACATACACACACACACACACACACACACACACAAGTAAATTGATTATTCAAGCCTGCATCACTCAGCATCAGGACCACTCCATAGAAGTCAATGGCAGTTGTCCTGTAAAGTTTGAAACTTGCTTTAACAACACCCTGGTGGCAAGGTAACTTTTTTTTAATAATCCCTACTGGCCTCCTAGACCTCTATTCTGTTGGATTTAGTCACTCCACCCGGGTCGAAGTTGCCAAATTGACTAATACAAACTTTTCCAAACTTTTCAAAAACTGTTCAACGTTTTGATTTACCAGTGCTTGTTTATGATTGATTTCAAAGTTTTCAAATGCTTTAAAAATTCACATCTCTGGAACGCTCTGATGGAGTTTGATGATCAAGGGCTCTAAAATTCATAAAAACAAGCTCTATTTTTATAAATTGTTGTCATGTCTCTTCCTTGTTGTGTGACTTTCTTATTCTGTTTAGTGATGTTAAATGCTTTACACATTGTTCGTTTGCCAAGCTTTACTGCTCTGAGCCACAGCTACCAAGGATTGAACTTAAGGTTGAGTAAAAGTTCCTGACTGGACCCAAGATAGTAAATGTGAGTGTGCTGCACAATAGGGCCACAACTATACGATTTAGTACATCCATTTTCCTAAAACATGCGTTTCCTAGCTAGTAAGTATTCAACAGCACAGTACATGGGAAAAACATGTTTAGATGTTTCTCTTAAAGTAGACCTGTGGGGAGGCATCTACAGAGATCTAAAGGGAGTGACACAGTGTTAATAAACTCAGATCTTATCTGCATAGTTCTGAAAGCTCACTCACAGATTTGGAGTAGGTACAAAATAAACTCTGCAACCAAATGGTTGGAAGGGCCAAATGTCTGCTTTCTGCAGTACAAGACATTCTCCAAGGTTGACTCCCACATCAGGGAAAGTGGCAGAGATGGAGGAACGAGATTCAGCTCTTGGCTGGGTCTGGGTCTCTGGCAAAAAACACGACCGAGAACCATGGGCCACACTTCTGGAGTATTCTGCCTACCACATACATGGGTTAAGAGTTAATAATGATTTAACACGTCCTCTCGCTATTCAGAATATTGCATCATCTTTCAGGATACACCCTCCCAGGGTTTGGTTCAATCAGTGGGAGAGGGAGGGAAATAGGAGGCAGGTTTACGATTTGTATAGCATTCCATCCCTATACAAGTGTTCCTCTCCAATCAGTCCAAGTAGAGCCTGCAGAATAAAAGGACCATCGTTTGTTTGCAGGTTCTTTCTCTACAGTGTAGATGGGGTGATACACCTAATACTTCCTAGTTCATGGGGAACATTAAAATGAAGTCAAGGTACACGACATGGACTTCTGTTGTAAATTAAAGATTGAATGAATAATTAGAAGCCTTTATTGAAAGATGTTGAATACTTGTTATGTGGTAATATCCAGGAATGTTGAAAGCTACAAAAAGGCGATAAAGAACTCCAGAACTTACTGCACTCAGTCATCGAGACTCTTCATATCTACCTAGTATGAAGTCCATACAGCTCTACATTGACCCTTACCTACCATTATGAGATTTTCAGAAGCTATCCTGGCACATGGTTGTCTATTCCCCAGTTCTGCTGCCCCTCCAAAATGAGTTCTGATATGTGACTGCCTCATTTCTGTCCAGCATTTTAGATATGATCCTGTCATGTGAGTCCAGGCACTTCCTACAGAAACTGGAAGCTAGTCAATTTTAATAACTTCTGTAAATCCTTGACCCAGTCCCAACCCTCGGGCAGCAATAGTTCACAAAACCTTGATGGGGCTATCTCCAATTGGCTCAGGGCAGCCAGGGAATCAAAATCAATACGCCATCATGAAGCATCTAGATGGTATACTGATGACTGAAAGAAAACGAAACTCGTATTGCGCCAATGTGAGCAACATTGGCGCAAACTATATTCACAGGACAAAAAGGAAAGCTTCAGTCAGCAGCTCAAAGCTTATAAGAAATTGATCTTGGAAGCTAAACATTCCTACTTTTCTAATAAAATTTTAAGGTCGGCAAAAAACACAAGAGTATTAAACACTGTTACCAAACTTGCAAACCCTGACAGTTTAAATGCACTAGTGGTCCCTACTCAAAAATTGTGCAGTGATTTACATTTTTTTATCATCAAAAAAATTCAGATGATAAAAAATAGCATCCCCCCAGCCCGTCTATTAAGGTTGGCCCTTTGGAAGATATAAATCTGATGAAACTGACAGCATATCCAGCTATCACTAAAGATATGTTGAAGTTGATGACCAAGGTCAATTCTGGCTCTCCTAATGATATCTGCCACCCTTGGATCCAAAAAACTGTTTTCTCTGAGTTTCCCTATCTAGTGATCTCTCTGCTCAATCTATTGTCAAGCCAGGTCATGGTTCCCAATACTTTTAAAGAAGCAGTAGCAGTTTCATTGTTGAAAAAAGCTGGGAATGATCCATTGCTCTTGAAGAACTATTTCATACCTTATTCAGCCAGGATATTAAAAAGCCATATTGCTTACCATCGCTGCTCCTTTTTAGAAGACTTCTCTTTCCTGGACTCCCATCAGGCAGGCTTCTGTGCTGCCCCTTCCACAGAAGTGTTTATACTATCTGTAGTAGATGACATGAGAGAACAAGCAGACAAAGGATGGCACAGGCACTAGTCCTGTTGAACTCATTGGCGGCCTTTGACACAGTGGATCACGATATTCTCACTGACTGTGTCAAGGCTGCCGGATTGAGGGGGCTGCCTTAGACTGGCTGACATCCTTTCTGTCTGACTGATATCAGTCGGTCCGTTGCTCCCTTTTCTGCTCCTGCAACATCAGACTTGAGTGTGGAGTACTTCGGGGCTCTTTGTCTACCTTGCTATTCAAACTGTGTATCCACCCATTGGTTCATACCCTACAGAGGCATAAAGTAAGGTATATAATTAGGCTGACGATTGGCAGCTACTCTTTAATGTGAATGATTCTGTGGCATTGATCAATTTTTTCAGAGCACTATGCTCTTCATCCGTGATCGGATGAACTGCCTTCCGCTGGAGCTGAACTCAGACAAAACTGAGATTAAGATGAATAAAAATAAATTGTAGAAATGGAATCCTTCCACTTGGCCCAGGGAGATGGGTGCCTCTCCCACTCCAAAAAGTGCAGTAAAAAGCCTTGGGATTATGGTTGACGAAGACCTCTCACTAAAGCCTCAGATTAGCGCAGAGACCTTGGCCTGTTTCTTTCATCTGCAAAAAGTTAAAAAAAATTGCTGTTGTCATGTCACAAATTGATCACACGAATTCCCTCTACCTGGGCCTTCCCAAGTGTCTGAGTCAGATACTACTGCTTGTTCAAAACCAAGTGGCTAGATTGGTTTAGAGCCAGCCCAGATTCTGGCATACCAGACCCTTACTGGTAAAATTACACTGACTAGTGCAGAAAACCCTCTATTAAAACGGGTATGTTATTTTTAAATCTCACTATACCCCCAAGCGAAATCTGAAGTCTGTGTTTCAAAATCTTTGAAGTGGAAAAGACTGAGGGAATCCATGTTCTCCGTACTTGCCCCCAGATTTGGGAAAGCTTTGCCTATTAACATCAGAGCCTCAGCTTCACATGCGAGTTTGAGATCTTTCCTGAAAACCTGGCTTTTCGGACAGCATATGGGTAGCTCCTGTGGCCTTTAGGGTGTTGTGCCCCAAGCGCCATGAAACCTTGTTTGGTGTACGCGCGCTTTATAAATTAGGTGTACCATAGCATAACATGTGACAATAGTGCTGCCAGGAGGCTCTCTGCCATGTCTGACATATTCTATTGTTACTGGCTTATTATCCATCAGCACTTTGTTTCCTATTACTTGTAATTAAGTCACAGCATGCTAAATGTTGTTGGTAAAATAGCCTGAATTAAGTGAGGTATCACACGTGGTGCCATTTTGCAGCTATGTGACTGTTTGCTATCCTGCCAACCAACCCTTAGAGACAGAATGGGGAGAAGCAGTGCAAAAGAAATTAAATACAAGCTCTTATTGCAAGTAAATGCATACATAAACATGAGGAATGGCAAAGAGATATAGAAATGGTTGTATTAAGAATTGTATGCTCAAGCTGTTTTCGCTACAGACTGGTTTCTCTGGGGCACAAATGAAAATAAGCACACAAAAGAGACCAGATACAGGTCACTGACACGTGTGCTGTGGAAAGGGGCAATCACTAGCAACAGGTTGGATTCACATGTAGGTTCTTGTGAAGTCATTCAATTATTAACTTGACATTTCTATCAGAACACACATTTTAGCATCCAGGGTAGCATCCAGCTTTTAAGCCATCACAGTTTTGTCTTAATGAGTCTTGCTAAGAAAACGTCAGTTGGTCCTTGTGAGGACCATGCGCTCACTGCTGAAAGACAAACAATGCAATTATTAAATTGTTTACTATCCAGAGAAATTCCTATTGGTTAAAACGTTGATTGACTCATTTCCACCCAACACTTTTTAGTTAGATGAAATGTGTTTTGTGGTTCTTATTTATTTGAGCTCAACCTAGAATGTGACCACAACTAATACTGGTTGCTTTATTTTGTAACGCCACAGATGTGCTGAAGTAATGGAAATGGATTTTAGAGAGAATATCCAATGTATAAGAGGCATTGATTTAATCTTTCCAACCATCCTGTCGTAGGTTTGTAATAATATATAAGCATGTATGCGTGTATGTGCTAATTTACAGCGTGATCCTAGGAAAAAGTGAGCAGAGTGCTGAACATAAAATGATACATAGATGTGATTTTGATCCGCAGCCTTCAGCCATTGCTCTGTTGGAGTGTCATTCGGCACACATAGAGTGAGGCCACGAGCCAGCACTATTTACTCATTGCTTTGTTGACAGCACCATTCACAATATGGGTCAGCTCACAGAACAGCCATGCAGTGATTGGACCAATATCTTCATTGATGGCATTTTGTGTCTGCACGTGCCCAACAGTATTGGGAGTGGGTGAACTTTGTGTCTGTTGCCTGCATCCCTGCCAGGCCTTCAGGGAACTGCAGTGTATGAGGTACGGGCGATAGTGTCAAGGCCAGAGACACTACTTGGGCCACACAAACAGCTGGCCAGCATGTCCTGTCAAAGCTGTGGGGTGTATCACACCTCCCCCACCACTGCTACCGGGAGAATTTGACCTATTACCTGGCAGCCTACAGGTGTGGAGCATCAGCATATCTGGCTTCCCTTCTCTCGCTCCCTTGGAACGCAGTGCTGATCAGATGCCAGAAATAGTACATTATATGAATAAAACAGTGTTGAGAGAAGTGGGCATGGCAGAACAGGCCTTTTTCAAATGCTTTTTCCTGTCAGAGCCTATGCGATTACTTGCTGCATTCCTCTGCCAGGTGTTCGTAGTTATAGGCAATTCAAGGCCTAGCAGACTTCCCTTCCTTGGGTGAAATAACATATCCAAATCTTTAGCTATAGGTTCATCCACTGGTAAGTGACAGACAGATGCTCTCACGTGTAACACACATGACATTGGCCAAGACAATCTCTGTCATTAGGGCACAGCCGCCTGCAAAGTTGGCCCCCAGTCTGTTGGCGCCTTTTCTCCTCGCTTTTGTCTTTAACTTCTCTCCAACTCCGGCCTGTGCAACTCCGTGTGCCCTGTTGTGCCGTGCCTGACACTACTGACCGCAGTGTCTCACCTGCTCATTGTCTCACTGGCTGACTCACTAATACACGCCGGGATGAACAATAGTCTCTAAAAGAGCAAAACATGTAGTTGAATTATACTAATTGTGAATCGCAGGCTGCGTTCAAACTGCATTTCATCCATTTTTAAAGTGGACCACCAATGTACCTTTTATTTCTAGATGCAGAGTTTCATTTCTATAATGAAATGCAGACTTTTTTCTATAATGAAATGTAGATTTACAGCTGTCAGATTCCAAACACTTATTGCAAATTAATTTGACTGTGTGCTGAATAATCTCGCACTATTACTCTCCTTTACATGAGGAGGTATTAAAACAGTATTGGCGTGCAGGCAAAATAAGAAGAGTGGGGCTAGATCTATATGTTCGGGGAGGTGAAGCCTAACACGGCGAAATATGCAACAGGACTATTTTGCTAGAGGTTGCATCACTTGAACACCTTTCAGTATAAATCCAGGTAGTTTAATCGGCACAAGATTAGTAAACATCATCTGAACTACAGGCACAGAGCTCTTCTAGCATCTGAACTACAGGCACAAAACTCTTCTTCTAGCATCTGAACTACAGGCACAGAACTCTTCTTCTAGCATCTGAACTACAGGCACAAAACTCTTCTTCTAGCATCTGAACTACAGGCACAGAACCATTCTTCTAGCATTGGCTAAGTGAAGTTCAAGTACAATTATACCGTTATTTCAGGTGTTTCCAGAATTTTACAATTAAAAAAAAAACACTGGAGGTACACTGGAGGTACTCCTTTGGAAAGAACACTATATCACAATGCAATGCCAGCTTCCTTTGCTCTCAGAAACCCCTCCAATCATATGTTGACGGCATCTTTCCTTGTGAACATGTACAGAAGTGCAGTATTTAGGTTTGTGATTTATACATATAAATATATATATATTCACCTGAAAAAAACAAAGGTTACAGGAGCGTTATAGTTAGGTTCACATTTCACACTTACAAAACCATAGAAATTCAACAGTTATAGTTAACTGAGCTAACTACAACTTGCACCCCCATAATGCACTGCTTATGACCTGTATGGAAGATTGAGTGGGTGTGTAAGTATCTGTATTGGCGAATGAGTGAGTTTTTGAGTGGCTGCGTTGATTGAGTGACTGCTGGTGTGAATGACTGTGCAAGTGAGTGAATGTGTGACTGTATGGGAGAGTGACAGAGTGTGTTTGCGCCTACATCAGTAGGAGAGTGGTTGAGTGACTGAGTGTATGAGTGAGTGAGAAGGAGTATCAGTAGGTCCATCCATAAGTGTGTAGATGTGTCAATTACTTTATGGCCAAGTGAATGGCTCTGTGAGTACCTGTATGGTGATTGAGCGGGTGTGTGTGTGGGTGCATGGGTGAGTGAGTGGGTGTATGAATGCCTGTACAGGTGAGTGACTGGGTGTGTGAGTATTAGTATGAGTGAGTGGGTGTGTTAGTGACTATTGGTGAGTGGGTGAGTCAGTGACTGTGTTAGTGAGTGAGTGGGTGTATGATTTAATATGTACATAAGTGGGAGCATGCCTCAGTCACTGAATACGAGAGTAAGTGGATGTTTGAGTAGGTTTATAAGGAAGTTACTTGGTGTATAAGTGGCTGTATGGGAGAGTGAGTGGGTGTATTAGTTGCATGGGTGAGTGAGTGGGTGTGTTAGTTGTTGTATGGGTGAGTATTCATGTGTAAGTGTCTGTATCAGTGAGCAAGTGGCTATGTCTCTGACTGCATAGCTTAGTGTGTGAGTATGTGACTGATTGTATGGGTAAGTGAGTGTGTATGTTAGTGGCTGGATTGGACTGTTTAGGGTTTATCTGAGTGTTTGTTGGGTGTATGAGTTTGTGTGTTAGTCGCTGTGTGAGTGAGTGAGTGGTTGTGTGTCAGTATTGTTAAGGGTCTATAAATGAGTATGTAAATACTTGTGTGTGTGGATGTATGATTGTTTGTATGGGGGTATTCGTGGGTGTGTCAACATTTTTGTGGATGATGTCATCAGTGATGTCATTTAAGATGTCATCAGTGATGTCATGAGTGATTTCACTGGCCATGTCATGAGTGATGTAATATGTGAGGTCATAAGCAGTGCATTAAAGGGGCGCACGCTATAGTTAACTTAGTCAATTGTAACTGCTGAATTTCTATGGTTTTGTACATGTGAAATGTGAACCTACCTATGACCCCTGTAACCTTTGTTTTTTTTAAGTGAATTTCTAAAGTCTTTCTAATTCTATTTACTAACTATAACGTCCCTGTAACCTTTGTTTTTCAGTGAATTTCTAAGGTTTTTTAAAATTTCATTTTCTAACTATAACATTACTGTAACCTTTGTTTTTTTCACTGAATTTCTAAGGTTTTCTTTCATTCTATTTTTTCGGTGTTACATCCATAATATCCCTTTTTAGTGATTTTATAAGATTTTTTAGAATGTTATTTTGTAAGTACTTCTTGAAAAATTTAAAGGGCCTGTGTTACTGGATGTATAGGTAATGTATAGGTAGGTGAGTAGTTGTATGAGTAGTAGTACGGGTATGTCAGTGGGTGTGTAATTGTCCATCTAAAATTCAGAGTGGGTACATGAGTACGTGAGTGGGTCTGTTAGCGGCTGTATAAGTATTTTAGTGGATGTATTAATAGGTGTATGAGTGTATTTAAATTTGCAACTGAATTACTGACTGAGTACATGAGTGACAGGGTATATAAGTGTGTACATGGGTATGTGAGTTGTTGCATGGATGAGGGAATGAGTGTGAGAGTGGTGGAAGGATAAGTTAGTGACTATCAGAGTTAGCCAATGGGTATACAGAAGTGAGCAAGTGTATCAGTAAGTTATATATTATGTAAAATAATGCTTATTTGTCTAGGCAATAAGATGGTATGCACATTGGTGATATACTGCACTACATATAGTGAAATGCTAATAAACCATACACACCTGAATCTGAGCCTGCAATACTCACCTGTGTGAGAAATAGTTACAGATTGTACAGTCTCCTGGAAAATTCTGTTTTAGAGTACTTTAAATAATGTTAGTTGGTAGTTTGTAGGTTTTTATTTGGTATTGTGTGTGCCTGTTTTAATTTATCTGGTAATTCTTTTTTTCTAAAAAAAAAGTTGCATGCCGATGATCTCGACTAATTCGCTAAAAAAACTGGTGTCTAAAACAAATTTAAATTTGTAATTTTATGACTTCAAGAGCATAGTACACTTTATTAGCATTCACATATCACACAATAATGAGAACAAACTCTTTTAATTTTTAGAAAGAAAGAAGTCTCTTTTTAACACCCTTCCCCCAATACACTGTTAGCACAGTCTCCATAGAAACCCACTAGAACTAGTAGTTCACTGTACAGTCTATAAGGGGTATATTCCATATTTAAGACTGCAGTACAAATTTTATTTTTACCGCAACCAATGAAAAAACTACTTGCTAATCATTTCAAAATACTTACTAACTTCAGTCACCTACATACTCACAGTACCCAATCAAAAGAATGCATTTTTTAAGTCAGGAGCAGACCTCCATTTTGACTACATTCTGTTTTCAAAACAGCTTCATTCAGCTCCAGCCTTCTTGTGACTGCTACTACTGCTTCACTTCAAAATGGTTAGAGTGTGGATTTTTGGACACAGCTATGTGTGTTGGGCTGGGAGGCTGTTAGAAAGAGTGGCATTGACAGGAACTTAGGTTTGGCTAATTTAGATATTCATTGGATTGTCCAGAGAGGGTTAAAGTGCTATAAATTGCTGCCTTTGGTTAAAAGAATTAGAGATTGCCAACCCCCTCACCTGATGATTGTGGAATGTGGTGGTAATGAACTGGGCACATTGACTTGTGTAGGTCAGGAAATCCTAATGAAGGATACCTTTGCACAGTTGATGACACTTTTCCCTCACATTATCTTCGTGTACTCCAACATATGCCAAAGTCAGAAAAGTAACTGGTCAATTCCAATCTGTCCGCAGATGGACAAAGCCAGGAAACATGTTTATAAAACTGTTTCTGCATTGCTCAGGGACCATAACATGGGCTGTATGTACAACAACAACCTGCCCTTTCACATGAATGGTATATATATAAGTGAAGGTGTGCACTTCACAAATGAAGGCAAGAGAGTTTTTCTTTCAAACCTGAAATTCTGCATCCATTCTTACATGTAACTATCTCATTCTAACAATGAACACAAAGGCCCTTGTGAGAGCCACCTTATTGCCTGAAATTCTTGTTCATTTGTGGTATATATTTTTTTATTTTTCAAAATATTCGCGACAACATCGCAATATTTGCGAATATACCACAAAAATACAAGACAAAAGCAGGCTTTCAATACACACCAACCCATTCAAAATTGATAAGTACTTATATAAGCAATTTTGAACATTAGACACCAAAGATTAATTTCGAAAGAAGTCCACAAACATATATAGGAGTATGTCTCTCACTCCATGTGTACAATTATGAATCAGTCTTTCAGTGGTCTAAGAATGGGTATGTGAGGGTGTGACTGGGTTTGTGAATGGGTATGTGAGGATGTGAGTGGGTCTGTGAATGGTTGCATCAGGGTGAGCCCACGTCTGCAAATGGGTGCATCAGAGTGTGAGTTGATCTATAAATGGGTTCATGAGGGTGTGACTAGGTCTGCGAATGGGTACATCAGTGTGAGTGGATCTATGAGTGAATGCATGATGATATGAGTTACTCTGCAAGTGGGCGCATCAGGATATGAGTGAATCTGTAAATGGGTACATGAAGGTGTTACTGGGTCTCTGAATGGGTGCATGAGGGTCTGAGTTGATCTGTTAATAGGTGCATAAGGGTCTGAGTGGATATGTGAATGGGTGCATGAAGGTATGACTAGATCTGCAAATGTGTGTGTTAGAGTATGAGTGAATCTGTGAATGGGTGCATGAGGGTATGAGTGAGTTTGCGAATGGGTGCATCAGGTTGTGAATGAATCTGTGAATGACGGTGTGACAGTGTGAGTGAGTCTGCGATTGGGTGTGTGAGGGTTTAATTGGGCCTGCGAATGGGTCTGTCAGGGTGTGAGTGGATCTGTGAATGGGTGTATGAGAGCGTGACTGGGTCTGGAAATGGGTGCATGAGAGTATGACTGGGTCTGTGATTGGGTGCGTGAAAGTGTGACTGGGTCTAGGAATGGGTGTGTGAGGGTGTGTCTGCGTCTGTGAATAGGTGTATGAGGTTGTGAGTGGGTCTGTGAATGGTTGCATCAGGATGAATCCACGTCGTGTGAGTAGATCTGTGAGTGGATGCATGACGATGTGAGTTACTCTGCAAATGGGTGCATCAGGGTATGAGTGAATCTGTGAATGGGTGCATGAGGGTGTTACTGGGTCTCTCAATGGGTGCATGAAGGTATGAGTGGATCTGTGAATGGGTGCATAAGAGTCTGAGTGGATATGTGAATTGGTGCATGAAGGTATGACTAGATCTGCAAATGGGTATGTCAGGGTATGAGTGAATCTGAATGGGTTTATGAAGGTATGACTGAGTCTGCGAATGGGTGCATCAGGATGTGAGTGAATCTGTGAATGGCTGCGTGACAGTGTGAGTGAGTCTGCAAATGGATATGTGAGGGTGTAGCTGGGTCTGCGAATGGCTGCGTCAGGGTGTGAGTGGATCTGTGATCTGTTACTGGGTCTGCAAATGGGTGCATGAGAGTATGACTAGGTCTGTGATTGGGTGCTTGAGAGTGTGACTGGGTTTACGAATGAGTGTGTGAGGGTGTAACTGGGTCTGTGAGTAGGTGTATGAAGGTGTGAGTGGGCCTGTGAATGGGTACATCAGGGTTACCTACGTCTGCGAATGGGTGCATCAGAGTGTGAGTGCATCTACGAATGGGTGCATGGGGGCCTGACTTGGTCTGCGAATGGGTGCATCAGGGTATGGTTGGATCTGTGATTGGGTGCATGAAGATGTGCCTCGGTCTGCGAATAGGTGCATCAAAGTGTGGATGGGCCTGCAAATAGGTGTGTGACGGTTTGACTGGGTCAGTGAATGGGTGCGTCAGAGTATGAGTGTATCTGTGAATGGGTGCATGAGGGTATGAGTGAGTCTGCGAATGGGTGCATCAGGGTCTGAGTGTATCTGTGTATCTGTGAATATGTACATGACAGTGTGTGAGTCTGCAAATGGGTGCAGGAGGGTGTAACTGCACCTGCAAATGGGTGCATTAGGGTGTAAGTGGAAGTGGATCTGTGAATGGGTGTATGAGAGCGTGACTGGGCCTCCAAATGGGTGCATGAAACTATAACTGAGTCTGTGATTAGGTGCGTGAGACAGTCATTGGGTCTACGAAGTCTTTGTGTAAGGGTGTGACTGGATCTATGAATGGGTGTATGAGGAGGTGAGTGGGTCTGAATGGGTGTATCAGAGTGAGCCTATGCCTGCGAATGGGTGCATCAGAGTGTGAGTGAATCTATGAATGGGTGCATGAAGGTGTGACTAGGTCTGCGAATGTGTGCGTCAGGGTGTGATTGGATCTGTGAATGGATGCATGATGATGTGCCTAGGTGTGCGAATGGGTGCATCAGAGAGTGAGTGAATCTATGAATGAGTGCATGAGGGTGTGATTGGCTCTGCAAATGGGTGCGTGACGGTGTCACTGGGACTCTGAATGGGTGCAGAAATGTGTGAGTGGATCTGTGAATGGATGCGTGAGGGTCTGATTGGATCTGTAATAGGTTGCATGAGGATGTGAGTGGATGTGCCAATGGGTGTGTGGAGGTTTGAGTAGGTCTGTGAATGGAGGCATAAAGGAGTGACTAGGTCTGTGAATGGGTGTATGTGAGTGTGACTGGGTCTGTGAATAGGTGCATGATGGTGTAACTGGGTCTGCGAATTGGTGCGTCAGGGTGTAAGTGGGTCTGTGAATGGGTGCACAAGAGCGACAGGGTCTGCGAATGGGTGTGTCAGAGTGTGAGTGGATTTGTGAATGGGTGAATGAGGGTGTGAGTGAGTCTGCGAATGGATGCATCAGGGTGTGAGTTTATCTGTGAATGAGTGTGTGACACAGTGATTCTACAAATAGGTGCATGAGAGTGTAACTGCGTGTGAATGGGTGCGTCTGGGTGTGAATGAATCTGTGAATGGGTGTATGAGAGTCAGATTAGATCTGCAAATGGGTGCGTGAGAGTATACATGGGGGATAAGGTTGTGACTGAGCCTGCAAATGGGGGAACCACAAGCCTCACAGTGGTCTTAATAAACGCCACTCCTCATGGAGGAAACCAAATAATGTGGGATGTGAAGAAATGCGAACTCAAGATACTGGCTATGACCAGAACTAGCTTAACGTTGCTAGGCAACCTTGCCAAGTTGGCGCTCTCCAAAACTGCCCAAAAGTTGCCTCTTCACTACCATCTCTCCCACCAAAGTGACCCCGGCGCCAGCACCAATCACCAACTGTCGGCATTTCTCTGACGCCATCGCAAGCACAATGAGACTCTGCTTCTCTGGTAACTCCTGACAACCGGTCAAAGTTGGAGAGACAGACAGAGAGACAACCAATGGGGAGGTGGAAGCAGCCTATCTTAAACAGAAGCTGTTCATCCTAATTAAGCTGAAGGTATTCAGTTTACATCGCGTGTAAATACATGAATACATTTTCTGCATTTTGTGGACAAGGAACATTGCACTTGAAAGGTGTTTTAGTTTAACTGTGGCTGTGATTAGGTGAGCCGTCACAAGCTAGGCAAAGATGGGTTAGAAGCCCTGGCTTTAAGCTCTGCAAATCCGAACTGATTGTCTCAAAGAAAGCACTCTAGATTTACAAGCCTGCAAAGGGAAGACAACTTTGTATTTTTAATTTAAGTAAATGCAGAGAGTGCTTGAGAGGCATTTTCCTCATGTACAAAGAAATTAAGAAATATAATTATAAAGTCAACCCCCCTAACAGAACGGTTTGCTAAAAGGAAAAGCTATTTACACCTGTTGTTGGAAATGGCCTTTCTGCAGGGTCACTCCCAAACTTTTTGCCTTCCTCCTTCTCTTTTTCTGACCACATTTTTTGCTGGCTTTAGGACTGCGCACTTTGCCACTGCTAATCAGTGCTAAAGTGCATGTGCTCTCTCCTTAAAATATGGTGACATTGGCTCATACCCAATTGGCTTATTTAATTTACTTGTAAGTCCCTAGTCAAGTGCACTACATGTTCCCATGGCCTGTAAATTAAATGCTGCTAGTGGGCTGCAGCACTGGTTGTGCCACCCATATAAGTAGTCCTCCATCCATGTCTCAGGTCTGCCATTGCAGGGCCTTTGTGTGCAGTCTCACTGCCACTTCCACTTGGCATTTAAAATTAATTGCCAAGCCTTAACCTCCCCTTTTCCTACTTATAGGTCATCCCCTAAGGTAGGCCATAGGTAGCCCATAGGGCAGGGTGCTATGTAGGTAAAAGGCAGGACATGAATGTGTGTGTTCTGCATGTCCTGGTGGTGTAAAACTCCTAAATTCGTTTTTACTGCTGTTCGACCTGCTTCTTTCATAGAATAGCATTAGGGCTACACTCATATACTGTTTGAGTGGTAGATTCAGATCTGAAAGGAGTAACCAGGTCATAGTATGGCCAGAATGGTAATAGAAAATCCTGCTTATTGGTGAAGTTGGATTTCATATTGCTGTTCTAGAAATGCCACTTTTAGAAAGTGAGCATTTCTCTACACTAAAATTCTTATGTGCCCTACAATCCATGTCTGGCTGGGTTAGTTGACAGCTCCCTTGTTCATTTCACTCAGACAACCCCAAACACAGGATACTCAGTCACACCTGCACACATCTGCATACTGAATGGGTCTTCCTGGCTGAGAGGGTGGAGGGCCTGACACTTACATGCCAAAGGACAGTGGCCTGCCCTCACACAATGGACTACCAAACCTCATAATGGGACCCTGACAGACAGGATGGAACTGAAAGGGAACCTTGTGCACTTCTAAGCCACTCTTTGAAGTCTCCCCCACTTCAAAGGCCCATTTGGGTATATAAAGAGGGCCTCTGACCCTACCAACTCAGACACTTCTGAAGTTAGCCACTTCTTGACAAGACACTTTCGGGGAAAGAAACTCTGCACCAGAACCTGCAACCTGCCAAGAGAAGCTACCTGACTGCTTTGCTGTAAAAGACTGCTGCCTTGCTGTTGCCCTGCTGCCTTCAGGCTCTGCTGAGAAGTGCTCTCCAAGGGCTTGGATTGAGCTTGCCTCCTGTTCCCTGAAGTCTCCCCACTTGCCTGGCCTAAACCTTCTCTTTTCTTACATGTAAGACACCCCTAAGGTAGGCCCTAGGCAGACCCTTGGGCAGGGTGCAGTGTATGTTTAAGGTATACTGTGTTTTATATGTCCTGACAGTGAAATACTGCCAAATTCGTTTTTCACTGTTGCAAGGCCTATTTCTCTCATAGGTCAACATAGGGGTTGCCTTTAAAAACGATTAAAGTGTAAATTCCCTTTGGAAGCAGATAGGCGTGGAGTCTGGGGTCTCTGAGCTCACAATTTAAAAATACATCTTTTAGTAAAGTTGGTTTTAAGATTGTGTGTTTGAAAATGCCACTTTTAGAAAGTGGGCATTTTCTTGCTTAAACCATTCTGTGACTCTTCCTGTTTGTGGATTACCTGTCTGGGTCAGTTTGACAGTTGGGCTGTTTCCACCTCTCTCTAGACAGTGACACAAAGGGAGCTGGGGCATAGCCTGCATATCCTGATGGGCCATCTGTGCTAGGAGAGAGGAGAGGAGTGGTCACTTACCCCTGGAAGGGCTGTGCCTGCCCTCACACAATGCAGTCACCAACCACCTGGTGTGTGTCTGGGGCCTGGTCTGGGCAAGGCATGATTTCACAAACAAGAGAGACTTTCCTTTGAAGTAAGCCTACTTCAAAGGCCAAAATGGGTATAAGAAGAGCACCCAAAACCACAGACTTTAGATCACTTCTGGACATCAAAAGGAACCTCTGCCTGGAGAAGAGCTGAATAGCTGAGGAGAAATGCTGCCCTGCCTGTGACTGTGCTTTGTGGAGCTATCCTGCAGTTGCTGCTTCTGCCTGTGCAAGGGGACAAAGACTGGACTTTGTTGTATATTCCTGCTTGTGAAGAAATCTCCAAGGGCTTTTCCTGAGTTTGCCTCCTGTTGTTGAAGTATTAGGGCCATCAAAGACTTCTGCCAGCACCTGGTGCCCTAGCTAGTTCCTGGGGCCTTGACAGGTGAAGCTGGCAGACCAAGATTGAAAATCCATGCACAGACCGCCGTGCGGGGAAAATTTCGACGCACCTTCCGAGACGTGGCTGAAAAATGACGCATCGCCGGCTTTGCAGCAGAATTTCGACGCACGCACCTGGACAAATGACGCGCAACACCCGCTGACGGAGGCTGATAATGTCGCAACCCACATTGCGCGGTTTTGCGGATACCGTGTGTCAAGATTTTTGATGCGCAACCTTGCTGGGCACGGAAAAACGACACACCATCGGCTCGGACCCGAGTGCTTGCCCGTATCGACGCATCGCTCTCCTGCAGAGAGGAAAAACGACGCACTCCGACCGGAGAAGGAGAAACGACGCACGGTCTTGCTTGCGGGTAAGAAATCTACACATCCCTAACCTTTTTCGGCGCATACTCGCCCATGCGTGTTATTTTGACGCTACCCAGGTACTTTTCAACGCTAACAGTGTTTTTACTGTTTACTAAAGGATTTAAGACTCTTTAGCTTTTAAAATTAATAACTTGACTTGTGTATGTTGGATTTTTGTAGTTTTGGTCTTGTTTTGTTTAGATAAATATTTCCTATTTTTCTAAACCTGTGTTGTGTCATTTGTACTGTTTTCACTAAGTTACTGTGTGTGTTGGTACAAATACTTTACACCTAGATTCTGAAGTTAAGCATGCCTGCTTGTGCCAAGCTACCAAGGGGGTGAGCGAGGGTTAACTGAGGGTGATTCTCCTTTACCCTGACTAAAGTGAGGGTCCTTGCTTGGACAGGGGGTAACCTGACTGCCAACCAAAGACCCCATTTCTAACATACAAAACCTCTGGGTATCTCTTTTTTTTAGAACCTTTTTTATTGGCGTTTTCAACATACATCACACATTACGTCATCAGATGAAAAGCAGGAGTTCAGCAGAGGCTAGCCAGATATGCTCCAAACAGAAAGTCTCCCTATCAACTCCAGTGATACCCTCTGGCTATCTCCACCATTAGTAAACAGTATTGTAAGGGGTTTTATTAACTTGGATGTTTCCTTACCCTATAAAGAAATCAAATGTTTGGGATTTGGCAATGGAGATGCATTTTTCTTCTGAGATGTGCCTGCAGTTCACCCTTTCCTTCATGCTATTTTTTTTAACTCTGGCCATAGATGACTAGACCTATCATAGGACAAACAGAAAAGGCTCATTTTCACCATAAGAAATACCCCACTCCAGTAACTGCATCCTCTGATGCACACCATGGCCATGGCCGAATGTTTCAAGGTATCCCAGAGGAGACGGACTGTGTTGTTTCCCGCGTTGTCTTTTTACGGAGAGCGTAGGCTGGTAGGCAATTTAGCTATGCTGAAGGCACGGACGTTTGCAGAATGGCGTCATTTTGTTTCATTTTGACATTCACACAATGCACAACTTCCATTGTGGCATACAACAGGGGTGACTTTCTACTCCAGTAGACCTCAATTCAAGGGATATTAATGCAGTGCAAAAGGAAACATCCTAATTTCTGCCAATCTAGCCTGTTGGTAGCTGGTTACAACCACTGCCTAGGAAGTGAACTCAGTCTGACATGATGCCTTGCTAGGAAAATTAAATGAGTAGCGTGTATTATTCAAGTGCTTAGGGACATCTGGGTTTGAGTTGTATACTGTTTTATTTGTAATTATTTGTAAAAGTATGTCAGTAATTATCTAAGTGCATAACGTTTTTCCCTCAGTGAATATTCAGTGGTTAGACTCCAAAAAAGGCTTGGCGCGTGTTAGTTGTGGACGAGTCGAGCAAGACTCGAATCTGACGCGAGCCAAATGTGTGGTTCGGACTTTGTCCCTGGCTCCCAAATACAACCATGCCGAGTACCCCTAACACTTCCTAATGCATTTTTATAGGACAATAACTGCTAAAACGTAGGAAAGCCGAGTGAAGCCTTACATTTTACAGAATGCTGCTGAAATATTTCCACAGAAAGTGGAGTTCAAACGCAGGATCAGAACGTTGACCACATTAAATGAATACAGTGCAGGATCTGTGCATTATAAAAAACTTGCTGCCAAATATATAGTGGGCATGCTAAACACTTCTTGGGTCACTTGTGACAACGTTGGCAGGGCATAAAATATTCTTGAACGTTTCAAAGTTTTTATAACTATTGCTTTCAAAAATGGTACACAATGCTTTGATATCTTATGTACTAATTCAGACACTTCGAAATGTTGAAAAAAAGCATTTTAGTCATCTTATTTTATTATGGTGTACAGTATATTGCAGAGTTTATGTGGCAACTCTTACATGAAGCCAGATTCTTGGCTCATCGACTGTAGGGATTCTCGGATTTGCTCATCTCTATTTTATGGTTAACAAAATCTGTCAAACGAACTAGGGTGCTAAACTACTTGGTTGCTACGTCACTACTCCAGTGTTGTCATAAAACTACACAGGACATAAATACAGAGGCTGACACAAAAAATCAAACTAGTTTTTAGTAATTATGCAAATAAACACATTTCTATCTTTCTCTGAGGATTATTTTTAATTCCTGTGGAGTTCAGAAAATCTAAAACTATAATCATAATCTCAGTTTTTCAGATAACTCATATTTTCCGTGCATTTGTACTTTTAGACTAATGTGGTTAAAATTATACTCTGCATGTTTGTCCCTAATCATTGCTTGTACATTTCTTTTATTTAATAGGGTTGGCTTTATATGTCATTTGGCACTAATGACGGCAAGTTTTTTGTGGATATATAACTTTGGAATTCAGAATTGTTGATTGTTGGTTGGCAAACATGGCAATATCTTGAGGTGTGTTTCGATATTGCAAAATTAGCAGGTAGTTGTCAATGGTCATAATAGACAAAGGATCTATGGGCCAGATGTAGCAACCAGTTTGCGACTCGCAAATGTCAAAAATCGCCGTTTGCGAGTCGCAAACCGGAGTTTGCTATGCAGAAATGCATTTTGCGAGTCGGGACCGACTCGCAAAATGCATTTCAGAGTCACAAATAGGAAGGGGTGTTCCCTTCCTATTTGCGAGTCACAGTGGTATGCAACTCCATTTGCGACCGCGTACGCGGTCACAAATGGAGTCGCAGCTACCATCCACTTGAAGTGGATGGTAACCCACTCGCAAATGGGAAGGAGTCCCCATGGGACCCCTTCCCCTTTGTGACTGGACCCCATATTATTTTTTCAGGGCAGGTAGTGGTCCAAGAGACCACTACCTGCCCTGAAAAAATTCCGAAACAAAAGGTTTCGGATTTTTTTTTAAGTGCAGCTCGTTTTCCTTTAAGGAAAACGGGCTACACTTGAAAAAAAAAAAACTGCTTTATTTACAAGCAGTCACGGACATGGAGGTCTGCTGACTACAGCAGGCCTCCATATCAGTGAGTGCCCATAGTCGCTATGGGGCCGCAATTTGCGACCCACCTCATTAATATTAATGAGGTGGGTCTTTGCGACCCCATAGCGACTCGCAGAAGGTGTCTGAGACACCTTTCTGCATATGGTTTTGCGACTCGGAAATTGCGAGTCGCTCGGAGTCGCAATTTCCGAGTCGCAAAACCAAGTTTTGCTACATCTGGCCCTATATTCATTCTTTGTGCGCAAATCACAGGAATTCTTGAGTCGAAGAGCGCAGAGCTCCTGCTTCTAGTTCCCAAAAGGTTCCTCTAAAGTTCCCACTTGCGGGCAGGACCATAATTGGATCCTGTGTTTGCCGCTGCAAAATGAAATTGCAGCACCTTCTTGATAGGAGTAGGCAGCTACGTTCAACCTCTGCTGAAAATGTTGCAGGTATTCTGACTCTCATTTTTCAATAAGTCTTTTTTTTTGGTATGCAAAAGTTGTGCAAACCAGGGGACTCGGAGAACAACAAAGCCTCAGATATGAACATTATGACACTTTCACGAGAAATCAATAAAGCACGATAATGAACATAGAGGCACGTAAATGTTGATGGTGACATAGACGGTAAAGGAAACTGAGTCAGATTTTAAATTCCATTTAGATAAGGAGCTGTACCCATGATTCACTGGTAAATACACAGTAATTCTGCAGTCTCCGGGGATGTCTGGTAGTAAGGAACCTTATCCATCTTGCCTATGCCTTCATCATAATGTGGCTTATAGCTATAGGACTTGGAGATATGCAGAGCATTGTGCCCCAGAAGAATATTACAAAGAAAGCTGTAGATTCTTCCGAAAAAAAGAATGAGGAATTCGGTGCTGTGACTGCATAACATATTCTATATGGAGACACAGAGATGATCTAAATGATTGTGATGCAGCCAAGAATAGATGGTGGGAAAGACGGCCAGTGGTGTAGATCCCAGTTCATAATTTCCACCAGGGGAAGAATATTACATGCCCACCTTCGCATTGACGAGGAAACTGCAAGTAAATAAAGTCTTCTGTTACTACATCAAATTTCAGGGACCACAATATGTGTCTGTGAGACTTCTGATCGCGAATAAGGTTGACCCACAGTCTGGATAATCTTTCAAAATATGTTAGGATTTGTATTGAATGCAAGCCAGACACTTGTGGGTGCTCTAGGTAGATAAAGAGGTCATCAGAATACATGCCCAGAGAAAACCCCACATATTCCTCTTGGTTCCCAAGAGTCTAGATAACAGCCCAATGTGCAGGGTGAACAGAAGGAGGATAGAGGGCAGCCAAGTTGATTCCCTCTTTCAGTAGCGAATGAGTGAGACAAAACGTGATTAACCTTTACTCTTACTGTCAGTTGAGCACCAGCATATATGACTGAGAAGACCCTGCAAAATCCTGTCGGTTTCCTGGAGTTTTCAGAAAAGCTCAATATCTAGATGGACCTACAGAGGTTCCCTTCATTGGCAGCACTGGAATGTAGTTCCAAAGTAGACTGTGACTTAGCTTCTGAAGAAGTACATACCTATGAGCCTGTCTGCTTAGGATGTATACTGTGGAACATTCCTTCACTGGCTTCTGTAAAGCCCAATCAAAGGAAAACCCTACAGGCAAAAGGAAAATGCAGGCTTATCCCTCCAGATAAGAGGTGGTGGTTGCCTCTCACTCACATAACCTTCCCTTGAAATTGTTGCCCTAGAAGTGCCTAAAACCATCCTTTTTGTTACAATTTGCTGGGACGGGAATGTCCACTGCATGGTATACCGGCGTATTCTTGAGATACTGTTTTTGCTGGTATTTAGACTCTGCTCACTTTATCACTGCTAACCAGTGCTAAAGTGGTATGCTCTCTCCCTTTAAAAATGGTAACACTGGATCATACCCAATTGGGCTATTTAATTTACTTACAAGTCCCTAGTAGAGTGCACTATATGTGCCCAGGGCCTGTAGATTAAAAGCTACTAGTGGGCCTGCAGCACTGATTGTGCCACCCACTTAAGTAGCCCCTTAACCATGTCTCAGGCCTGCCATTGCAAGGCCTGTGTGTGCAGTGTCACTGCCAATTCGACTTGGCATTTAAAAGCCCTTGCAAGCCTAAAACTCCCCGTTTTCTACCTGGGTAACACCGAGGGCAGGGTGCTGTGTAGGTAAAACACAGGACATGTACCTATGTAGTTTACATGTCCTGGTAGTGTAAAACACCTAAATTAGTTTTTACACTGCTGTGAGGCATGCTCCCTTCATAGGCTAACATTGGGGCTGCCCTCATACATTGTTTGAGTGGTAGCTGCTGATCTGAAAGGAGTAGGAAGGTCATATTTAGGATGGCCAGAATGGTGATACAAAATCCTGCTGACTGGTGAAGTTGGATTTAATATTACTATTTTAGAAATGCCACTTTTAGAAAGTAAGCATTTCTCTGCACTTAAATCTTTGTGTGCCTTAAAATCCATGTCTGGCTGGGGTTAGTTTACAGCTCCTTGTGCATTCACTTAGACACACCCCAAACACAGGATACTCAGCCTCACTTGCATACATCTGCATTTTGAATGGGTCTTCCTGGGCTGGGAGGGTGAAGGGCCTTCTCTCACACAAAGGACTGCCACACCCCCTACTGGGACCCTGGCAGATAGGATTGAACTGAAAGGGGACCTGGTGCACTTCTACGCCACTCTTTGAAGTCTCCCCCACTTCAAAGGCACATTTTGGTATAAAAACAGGGCCTCTGCCCCTACCAACTCAGACACTTCCTGGAGAAGAGAACCTGAACAAGAACCTGCATTCTGCCAAGAAGACCTGCCTGGCTGCTCAAAGGACTCACCTGTCTGCTTTCTATGAAGGACTGCTGCCTTGCTGTTGCCCTGTTGCCTTGCTGCTCTCTGGCTTTGGTGAAGAAGTGCTCTCGAAGGGCTTGGATAGAGCTTGCCTCTTGTTCCCTGAAGTCTCAGGACCAAAAAGACTTCATCTCTACAAGAAGGACCCCTTGTGCGTCAAAATTCGATGCGCAGCCTGCCAGAAACGGCGCGCAGCCTGCATCGTGGTGAAAATTTCACCGCACGCCGACCCTCAACGACGCAGCTCAACTTTGCAGCAAGAAGATCGACGCAGCACCAGTGTTGCGACCGTAACTTCGACGCACGGGCTCACCGGATCGACGCATAGCCGAGCCGGAACGACACATAGCCCGACTTCCAGAGAGGAATCAACGCACCGCCTGCCATGCGGTAGAAAATTCAACGCAACACCTACTGAATCGACGCAGCTCCTGTGACTTCGTCCTAGCAGCGCCGGAAATCCACTCATTGTCCCCGGGGCGTCGGAAAACCCCGCAATCTGAAGAGGATCCACGACCGAGCACGGAAAATCAACGCACAGCCGTCCTTGCGTGAAAACTAAACGATGCATCACTGTGTGCGGCCCTGAGAAATCGATGCACACCCTTTTGTTTCCACGCATCTCCTCCTCTGCGGCCCTTTGCGGAGATTTTTTCATGTGAACCAGGTACTTTGTGCTTGAAAGAGACTTTGTTTGCTTTTAAAAGACTTAAGACACTTTATATTACTACATTTACTTATTGCATCTTTCATCGTTTTGACCTGCATTTATCCAGATAAATATTATATATTTTTCTAAACACTGTGTGGTGTATTTTTGGGGGTGCTATATTGTGGTATTGTATCATTTATTGCACAAATACTTTACACATTGCCTTCTAAGTTAAGCCTGACTGCTCAGTGCCAAGCTACCAGAGGGTGGGCACAGGATAATTTGGATTGTGTGTGACTTACCTTGACTAGAGTGAGGGTCCTTGCTTGGACAGGGGGTAACCTGACTGCCAACCAAAGACCCCATTTCTAACACTACTCTACTGTGAACATAGAGAACTAGGCCTGTTCCTCTCCATTTTAGGAGAGGCCTAGGGCCTATCCTGTGACCTGGAAGAGCACACCAAGTGCACCCTCATAGTGTAAAGTGGACTACTGTCCTTGTTCTGGGTGTATTATGTAAAGTGGTGATGGCAGCCTACCTGTGTTTTGTGATTTGTTATGTCAGTGAGGTCCATTATCCCCTGCTATGTAAATTTTTACTTTTATGGGAAACTCAGAACCTTACACTGATTTCCTGTGTACATGGTGAGTTCATCTGCATGTACAGTGAATGCATGACATGTATGGTAGTAGGACTGCGTCTATGAGCCTGAATACCGAGGCCACCCTAATGCATTTTGGGTACCTGTGGTTTTAGCACAGCACAATGTAGAAGTTAAGGATATCTTCTCCAGACAGTGGAAGCATTTTGCCTGCTCTGCTGTAGTTGGAGGGTAGAGACCCAGACACTGAAGTGGGGAGGATGGAGACATGGCTTCATTTAGAAATTCCATGAAGACTTTGTTAGCCTGGGGTTGTTGATTACTTCTCCTGAGCACTGCTATTTTGTAGATGGCTTAGCGAGGCTGCAGTGGGGCTGCAGTTTCTGTTGTTCAAGGTGAGGAAGTGTCTAGGCCAGGCCTCTGCTTCTGTCATCTCAGTACTCCTTACGGAAGGCTGATCGCAATCAGGCGCAGAGATCTTATGCTTCATTGTACTTTTGCTGTAGGTAAATCTGCTTGGAGTCAGCACCACTTTACATAAATGTTTTGTCTGGAGAGCAGCCTGAACCAACAATAAATACATCAGAGACATTGAACTGAGTTTTGAATGACAAAAGTGAGAATATTTTGAGTAATCTGCACCTGAGCATAATTTTGCTGAAGGAGCGGTGTAGTGTTTCACTGTTAATATGCAGCTTTGGTCACCCTGCATAACATGCCTTTTGAATTGTTTGATATTAACTTCTGTTGTGGAATTAAAGCATTTTCCAATAAAAGATAAGCACTGGACTGAACATTGTTAGTTTGCCTGTTGGTTGGTTGTTGAGTTCTAAACTCTTGGCCCCCTACTACCACCCCTATTCCTGAGAATCGTCTGCGCGCCTCTCCTTGTTACCTTGAGAATCAACCATGAAAAGAGTTTTAGTTGACCCAGTTTGCACAGTCATAGCAGGATGGACTCCAGGACATCAGTGGGACAGATGGGGCCTACTAGCCCCTGTGTGTCCTTTAGCCCCCAGCATAGTTTTGACATTATTTATGCATCACATTTATGTTAGTAATAGGTATATTCATAGCGTGATTTAGGGTAGTTTGGTTGTTAATATTTCCCGAAAAGACATTTTAAGAATCAACGGCTATTGTGACACCTATATTTGAAAGTTTTATTTTGGAGCCGTTTATTCTTTTGCAGTTGATTTGACTGAATTTATTTTCTGAAATGTTTGTAAATCATCAGGTTCCAAAATTTCTGTGCATTTATTTTCCATTTTTATTTCTGCAAAAAGAAAATTAGCACTACATTTAACATACAGCACTCAATGTACAGAACATACATTTAACAGCCTAGATTCATTACTTTAACAAACAGTAACTTGAGCAATCTTGTTGAGAATTACACGTTTATTTATATGCAGTTTTATATAGCATGAACAAGACCCAAGTGTAGCAGAGCGCTTTACATTGCCCACTGCGAAAAATCAAATAGTGGTTCATTAAATTGTTAGGTACTGGACAGCAGAGACACCACTGCTCAGTATCAGACTTCCAGATCACATGAAGCAGGGTCAGAGTAGATAACCAAAAGCAGCCCGGGAAACGTGTCCAAATCAGTCTTGCTCCCTTCATCTCCTTACACAATTTCTCTCTTTCCTTCTGTCATTTCCCTCTTCTCCCTCAGCGATTGCTTTCTCTCTACCTTTTCCCTCTCTCCTTTTCTTCCTCGCCCTCTTGATGCCTCCCTGTGCTTGCTGCAGTGAACCAGGGGGAGCTGGGAAAGTGACAGACACCAGAAGCAGCCATGGGCTTTCAAAACCATCTTCAAAGGGCTCCAACCCATCGGGTGAATGCCAGGTGGAATAAAATGCCTGTCTGGCCTTGACATTAAGAGAGAGAAAGGTTAGTTCAGTAGGCATTTCATCAATAGAAGCAGATTTAGACTCTTCTTCAAAGGTTCGAAAGAAGGGCATGTGAATTCAAAGAGGAATTGAGCTCCAGCTGAAGTGTAATGTTTAAAGCGAAAATCAAGGGGTGTGACTAACCAGGGTCTAGATGACTGCACATTTAAGCAGCTGAGAGGCGACAGGGAGATCTGTGAAGTCTAATTGGGCAGCAGAAAGTCACGGGACATTGTTGGATACCAAAAGAAATGGTCTCAGGTCCATCTCAACTAGATACAGCCTGAGGCATCTTCATCCTACCTCGTTCAGCTACAATGTGTTGGTCCCCAAGGTGTGTGAGTTCAACATAGTCAGCACTCCCCTGATAAAGCTGTTCCTGAGATAAATGGTGGGAGCAAAAAGTGTTGCAGCAAGTTTTAGAAGGTGCTGGTATACCAAAACAGTTAACACACTTAGTGGGTCATGGTATAACTGGAGCTGCACCCTTTGAGAATGGTGCCACGGGTGACCTGCATTCATGGAACTTTGCAGGGGGAGACAGAGAAATTGACTTTAAGCGGGTGGACATTACCCTTCAACCATCAGGCATCATTTGGGTGTCCATGCAGGGGATCCCACATTTTGACAGACGCCACACTCTTGCGTGGTCAGTTAATTGTTGCTTTTTTCACACCACTGGGACACTGCTATCAGGGACCGTGCATGGATTCAGCCCTCCTTGAACTATATATTGTGTTTCTAGCGTTGAGTTCTTTTACCCCATACATATGCTTGCAATTAATGCTGAAATTCATTAATCTTATTGAACCCATGCCAGATGAAAACAGTCAACTTTTAAGATTTCGTCATTCATAAAACAGTAAACTTTTTTTGTTTTACAGCTATGTTGATAGATGCAGAATCATTCTCCAAGACGCAAGAATGGAAATTTAAGGTATGTCTTGAATTATTCTGATATTAAACACTACAATTGAAATGTGTGATATCAAAGCAGCGTTTTTATACATCTGGAACAGTACCCTTGAAATTCAAGCATCACCAAAGGTTGAATCTTGTTCCCCTTTGCACATTTATTGCTGACCAATTGAGGAGACATACGTAAAAAACAATTATTCTGACAAAGCTATTGCCACATTATCCTTTCCTTGTCAAGTCCCTTTCTACCTTTTACTTTAAGTACCATGCCAGAACCTTTGAAAGAAAGGTCTTTAAGAGAAAACTATCAACAAAAGGTGACAAAAACCTTATCCGTGTCCTGTTTCCTCCTTACATGAGACAGAAAAAGAACAGAGGATGTGGAGCAGCTTTAGGTGCAAGGCATAATACAATATGGTAACTTCAAGGTTCCTTAAGGCAACAGGATCTATTGTCATTATTGTGTATTCTGGCTATCCGGCCGCCTTTTCCTTGATTTCCAGATGTTTTCACGGTTCCCCTAAGAGAGCAAGGTTAGAGTTCATGCTGGATTGTAGTTTTGATGCAAGTTCTGTTTTCATTTAAAAGGAAATACTGTACATTTCAGGAAAATATAACCTTATATTGGTTTCTATGTATAACTGTTTCCTTTAAAGTGCCAATTTTCCACCATTTGATATGGTTTTACATGTTGCAAGTGTTCTGGAAGCGTGCACTTGGGGGATGCGGAAATAGTCCTTTCATATGATGCATAATTTGGATTGCAGATAAGTAACTTGCACTTCAGACACCTTTAGCCTTTCACTTCGTGCTTGAAATGGACGTTGATCCCGGTAAAAAGACACTAATGCTTTCCGGGAAGGAAACATCAGTCTAGAATAAGTACAAGCAATGGTGGATATAATTCAGCAGCTAATGAATGTAGTGGACGCCTCCTATTTCTCACAAGAGACCCAAGAAGTAAGACAAATATTGTGAAACATTATCAAGCCCTACCAATTGTCATCTGAAGCAAGGGTGTGAGAAAGGTTCAGAAAAATAACTTCTGTGACCTATAGAAGGTGAAAGGGATCGTAGATAATTTAGCATTACCTGGACTTAAGGCCTCCAGGTAGATAGTCAAATATTGTTCCTTTTGCAGAATGGCTCCCAAAATTTGCCATCCTAAGATATGAATATGGGACTTTTGATGCGTACAAAATCAGAACACCAATTTTAAATTCCATCATTGTCTTTCTAAAACCATAAATTACTTTTTTTGCAAACTGCTTCAGCGTTATATTCTCACATACTTCCACCTTCTCACTACTCATGCGATGGGACTGCCACTTCTCCCACAACTTCACTTAATGTGGGTATAAATCTGACACCACAAATCTTTCCCTCTGCAGCTCAAATGGATCTTTCTTGTGATATTACGGAGAGTTGTGGGTTAGGCCCACAACCTCATCCAAATTGCTTGCTTTGCAGATACCTTCTCAGACTGAGATAATGTCCATTGTTTTGATGATGTGAGAAATACCATGTTCCCTTTACAAACTCTTAATTTCCTATTACTTCATGAACCCTCTATGTATACTATGTGATTGAGAAACCCTTCCCTGAAAAAAACTTGCCTTAGGAAACCAATGACGCTTTGCCCATATAATTTAATTTAACCCATCATCATTGGAGTCAACTATGAGGGTCACTCAGACCCCCTCAATAGTGCTTATAACGGTTTAAGCTTATAGCTGGCACTTAGAGCTGGATACACACAAATACACACACACAAACACACACACGCACTCTCTCTCTACGAATACATTTTTACAAAATGGATAGTTGGGTAGTGTTCCGCTTATAGCTGGCACTTATCGCTGGAAACACACAAACACACACACACACGCGCACCCACACACACACACACACACTC
This sequence comes from Pleurodeles waltl, assembly GCF_031143425.1. NCBI lineage: Eukaryota > Metazoa > Chordata > Amphibia > Caudata > Salamandridae > Pleurodeles > Pleurodeles waltl. Next base: position 984,343,296 of record NC_090437.1, read on the forward strand.
TCTCTCTCTCTCTCTCTCTCTCTCTCTACAAATACATTTAACGAAATGGATAGTTGGGCAGTGCTCATCATTTATAAACTCTACTGAGAAGCATTCTGATAACAAGCCAGATATGATCCAACACTACTTTGAAGCAACCGAATTAACCCCTTACCGGCCAAGCTCTTCTGGTGGACAATGTCAAGCAATCATGGCACTGTGGTAGAGGGGGAGGTGCGATGAAGATACGCTGATTCTTTATAGACATGATATTAGACGTTATCCACCACTGTTAATGTTCTGTTTTGTATTCCTGAAATTGTTTTGTCATTTAGACGATTATCTATTTACGTACCTTAACTGTTTGGGACTTTAGGTTCTTACATCGGACTGTAGGCTTCCTAAATCAATAAATAATTGTTTACAAAAATTAGTTTCTCACCTATTCTATTGTTCTGTGACGCGGGGCCTCCTCATTAGTCAGGATGGTGGCCATAACAGACATTACCGGCCCCCTCAGTGATACTGCAGCTCGGGGTATATTTTAGCTGGAGACTGCACTTGCTGCAAGCACTTGAGGTCTCCAGGGGACATACTTGTCACAAACATGCTGGTATCAGTGCAGGTGCGCCCATTCTGCAAAACCACATAATCTGGAGTATTTCCACCCCCAGTATTGTTAGGGAGGTGTAGTGGAAGAAACAAAGACCATGAATCTACCTGTTTTGTAACAGACTCATCAGTATGCAAATCTTGAATGCTAGAAAGTGCACATTAGTTGTAGTCATGCTAACATTTAATTAAGGAAGCATTCCCTCACTGCCAGGCTAAAGATCCAACTATGGCAGTCGGGCAAGAGGGGCAGGTTCTACTGAGTAGCATTGTGGTGTGCAGGGGTATATTGACCGCCATATCTGGTTGTTGTAGTGCTTCGAATGCGGGTCTCAAGAAATGCTCTGCAGTGCGAGCTGATACCACAATTGTGCTTAATAGGATTTTGCTCAGAGGGAGCATGAAGCGCAACACACTGGTCAGATACAGCAGTTTTCAACATAATGTCATCAGCACACATTTACAGACAAAGGTGACTGATGCTTGGGGACTGTGATGGAAAGCCTGATAGTGTAAGTGAATCACTCAGGGTGAACGTTTATACTGCTAACACTGTTGTGTACCTGTTTGTTGTAAAGTCTGTGTACACATAATCCATCACTAATTCTTGTTGGGTTCCAGAGCAGCGTGCTACTCTCCGAAAAGCGCCTCAACGCCTCGTCAGGGGTAGTAAGTGCTATATAAATACTATTACAATACAATACAATACATGTGAGATGGCTGCTGCTTCTTTGCACATTGAGCATACCTTTTCCAGGGACAGCTCCATATACAACATCCATTGAGGGGTCATTGGATAGTAATAGTAACCCACATTACGTGCTAGTTTACTGTAGAGTTGCATAACAACCATGTTTGCTCAAACTGTAACTGCACAATTTACATTCCAACCCTACTGTGCACTTTGGAGCATTCAAATCCAAGGAGGAAGAGGCAGTTTTTAAATGCGTTCAACAAGGAAGAAGAGAGAACAGTTTTTTTAAAACGATACCACCACAGTACAGGCATGTAATGTTAAAACACAGAAGCCATCATTAAGATGCATAAATCCAGAGTGGTATCGATGGGCTCAGCCCCAAGATCCCCTCCTGTTCTCATTCACAGTAACCCAGCAGGCATCCTATGATGCATGGTATTTGCATGGGCACCCACAAGCCCTATAAACTGTTTGCTCAGCTTCGGCGCTAAAGTCTATTCCACACGTCCGCTCTTTGAGTCCAGGTGGGGGTGGGGGATTAACGCAATCCATTGTCTGGCAACATCTCCTTTGGCCACTAACTGGCCCTTTGCCACCATGCGGCAAGCATCCACACCATCCAAACCCTCCTGTACCACCCACCTCCACCAAAAGAGGTGTTTTTATGTTGAAGATTTATTCAGTTATTTTTCTTAGATTCAGGTTTTATTATGTATCTATGAGGGAATAAGGGAAGGCAGGTCAGCGCCTCTTCAGCCTGCAGTCTTCTGTGCTCCCACGCAATCCTGCATGCGTCAACAAATGAAACATTCTTTATTAGAACAATAGTAAAACCCATAACACATCCCCTCCCTTCTGAATAAACTAAAAGTGACATGCAGAAGTACTATCTAATGAAATACACAATAAAACAAAATGTTAAAACATAAAAATATGATAATAATAAGCTACATCCCAACACTAATTAATACTCCTTTCTCTCTACAGTATATTCATTAAGCCAACCAGGGAATCTCCTGTCCCTCCTGGTAACATAAATTCCTTGTTCTTCATTCACACATTGTGGACTTAACTTATAGTTGTAGGTTCTACATTCTACTCTTCCTAGTACCTCATACATTTTTCAAGAAATATAATTAACCATATCATTTCCATTTGCCACAGTATCATCATTTACCAAATCATTACCATTCACCACAGTATCACAACCAGAACTTTCCATCCCAACTCTGGCGAGGCTCTGGAAGATAGATTTGAACCTTCCAACCAGTCAAAATATCTTCCCTTACTCACTTCCCAATCCTTCCACAATCCCTGTGATTCCATCACTACTCTCTTCATATTCCACACTTTACCACTTTATACTCTTACTGCTTTTTGTAATACCTCTATCATCATCGCAGGATCAAATAACAGACTTCTATCTTTAGGAACCTTATAAGGCTTCTTGATGCGAACCCAATCCCCAACTTTCTAACTTCACTGTTTTACTACTATGCTTGTCATCATAGTAGTGTTTATTTTTGTCATGCATTTACAGGAACCTATCCTGCTCCAATTCAGGTGACCAGTTCTCTACCTTAATATCTTTAAACCATCCAGGGTTAGCTTTCAACCTAGGATTGGTCCCTCATGATTACAGAAGGTGATAAACCAGTGAACTCATTAGTGGTGACTGTATAAGCACACACTGACTTCATGACTTGCACTTCCCATTCGCTATTGCATGACATTGCTGATTGAATCACTCCCTTGATTACTCGTTTGAATCTCTCAACCATGCTGTTCCCACCAGGATTGTACAGTGATGTGGTCTTGTGAATAATTCCAACCCTATCTAAGTACTTCTTAGGTGCCTTGGACAAGAATTGTACACCATTATCACTCAGAATAGTGGATGAAATTCCTTCTGGAATGAAAACTGCATCCGAACATTTCAAAACTGAATCAGTGTCTGCCCTGTCAACAAAATCCACAACGGGCCATCTTGTAAAAAGGTCTATTAATACTATATTTCTGAGATTCTCCAATCAGCCCCATAAAACAGTTTGCAACAGATTCCCATGGATGTTTAGGGATACAACAGTCACTCATCGGAGGCCTCAATGTGCGTAACAATTTGTCAACAAAAGCACAGCTTGAGTGCTCCCTGACAAATCTCTCTATACCCAAATCAATTCCAGGCCACCACAAAAATTTCTTCACTGCAGATTTCACCATAACTACTCCAAAATGGACTTCATGACATAACTCCAAAATAATTTGCCAGACTCCTTTTGGAGGAACAATTTTGTCCCTTCTGAAAATTAACTCACCATCCACAGACAGCTCTGATCTAATTTCCCAAAATGATCTCCCCTCCTTATCAAGGTAGTCCTTCCTTGTTCAATCACTACAGATGAATCTACATACTTCCTGCAACACACTATCTTTCTTGTACCTCTCCTTCCATTCACGTCTCTTTAATGCTGGTGTCCCACAATCATGAACTAGCGCAACTTGAAAATCATCCCACACATCATCCATACATTTCTCTAACAGAGCAAGTAAGCATGAGAGACAGTCAGCTACAACATTTGTCTTTCTCTTTACATATACAGTTTTGTAAATGTATTCTTGCATTCACATGGAAAGCCTTGCCATTCTAGCTGATGCATTGACAGTTCCTTCTGTTGTTAATAGTCTAACTAAAGGCTTATGATCACACTGAATGACTAACAGTTTCCACCACATAAAAGCCTTAAAATTATCTAAAGCCCATGCACATGCCAAAGCTTCCTTCTCAATTATGGGGTATTTTTCTTCTGGTGGAGACAAAGATCTTGAAGCAAAAGAGATAACTTTCTCCACACCACTCTTGTTTCTTTGCATTAACATTGCTCCTAGGCCGTTATTACTTGGTTCCATTGTGATAACATTGTTCAATTCAGGATCAAAATTGCTGCGTGAAGCCACATTGCTAATACTATTTTTGATTTCACATTCCCTTGACTACTCAAATTTAGTTTTATTTTTCAACAGCTGTATAATGTTATAAGTACTCACTGCAAATTGTGTGATGAGCTTAGCACAGTACTCAGCCATACCGTTAAATGCTTGGATTGTTGAGCTAATGAGATTTGATGGTATGCAGATGATAAATCTACATTTGGAAACCATGTTGCTCCTTTTAGACTTACAACCATCTCATTAATCTCATTCATCTTTGGTGAGGGAAAACGGTCTACTACAATTTGTTCATTTAAATGGTGGAGGTCAACACACAACCTGATTTTTCCATTACTTTGTCATGCCACCACCTATTTAGAAATCCAATCAGAAGATTCTATGGGCTCTATTACATGAGCTTTTACAGATTTTTAGAGTTCATTAGAAACCTCCTCTCTTACCAACAAGGGAACATTGCTTGCCTTATGACCCTTCGGCATTGCATTACATTTAAGTACAATATTGTGCTCAAAACAGAAAACCTTAGGAAACTGACGGTGTGGCGTTTCTCCTACAGTGACTCCTTCATCCGGAACTAACACTTTCTCATCACTGTTTGGATCCCAAATGATGTGCAATTTTCCGTGGTCTCACCAACCTAAAACAGTTGGCCATTTTTTAGCGATTTAAAGTTTCACTTTGTCTTTAAAACAGAAGGTTAACCATCTGAACCCAAGCAATTTTATCTTTTCTCCACTATGACTTTCTGGTTGTATATTTGGTTCCTGCAGATGTGTGCCAATACTGTTGATGAACTTTTCTTTCCATACATCCTTGTTCACAATTGTGTAAGGCAATCCTGAATCTGCATACATGTAAACACAAACTCCTCTGATAGTCATGTTGCATATCAGTTTATCTTTCATTCCTGAGTCATTCACTTTCAAAACAACATTTTTCTGAAGATTCAGAAAATTAGAAGATTTCTTTATGTCTGCATCTGAGTCACTGTCATCCAAACTATTGCCCTTATCCTTAACATATTTAACATTACTTTTTTTCTTTCTGCAGTCCTTGGCATAATGTCCTGTGATGCTGCAATTATTGCATCTCAGTTTTAAAGCAGAGCAGTCCTTGTTGTATGCTAAATGTTCCTTGCTCTCACACTGAAAACATTTAAGACCTTCCTTTCCTCTAGTCTTACCCTTAGTTTGTTGGAAATAATTTTTGTCTCTACCATTAATTGTCACCTTGCGCACAGATTCACATTCTGTATCACTCTTTATCAAAACATTAGTGAACCTTCCAGAAATCTGGGACTTATGCACTGCAGCCAATACTTCATCAAGTGGGCTGTCACCATTTACCCACAGTCGTTCTTGTATTTTAGTGTTACTAGCGTGCAGCACTTATTTTTATTATGCCCACATTTTGACATCCGGGATTTCAAGTACCCAAATACACTCCTAGATACACAGTGCAAGATACTACACGCCGTCCATTTCCACCAAAATAAAACTCAAGAATTAATAATAACCTATGACATAACAGGAAGAGCTGTAGAGGGAGGGTAAATGAAAAATAGAGTGTTATGCCAAGAAAGACAAAAGATCAGAATAGCAAAGGTACTAGGCCACACCATATTCACTAAAAATACTACCAAATTTAGAAATGAAATATACAGATATACAGAGCATTCCAGCCCATCATACAGCACAATGGAATCATCCTTCACTAATCACGAACATTGCAACACAGCCACATTAACACCAGTTCAATAGCAGGAAAGGCACCAGAACTCTTGAAAATGGATTTCTGGTAGCTATCAAAGATTTAGGGCCTCATGTCAACTTTGGCGGTCCCACCATGGGACCGCCAAAGCATGGTGGTGGTGTCAAACCCCCCTGCCTATTACAATAGAGTGTTTCCTGCCGGTCAGACTGGCAGGAGCAGTGCTACGAGATAGCACTTGGCCCTCTTAAAGGAGCCGAGTGCTATCTCGTAGCACAGAGGGGGCCGACCAGCACCATCGGAATGCGGCATACTGTGCGTTCCAATGGTGCTGGACATGGGGCTCCCTGCACTGCCCATGACCCCTGTGGCCCCCAGCACACTCTAACCGCCAGCCTTTCCAGGTTGGTGAAAACACCATGGAAAGGCTGGTGATGAGGGGAGTTGTAATCAGCCAGGCGGAGCTGAGTTCCGCGCCGCCCTGGCTGAGTACAACTCAGACCGCCGTCAACCATGTTCCCAGCGTGGAGGGCAGTCCCCTGGTGGGTCCACCCGCCAGGATTGTAATTGGGCTGTGGACTGGCCAGAGTCCTTGGACCGCCACACTGGTAATGAGGCCCTAAGTATTTTGTAATCAAAGTATGGGAATGTGGAAAACCTGGAAAGAGTACTTTACCCCAAATTGAAATGGGTGTTTGGCAGTCCTTCAAAACTCAAAAGGATAACAGAAAATGTCATAAACATTATGTACGTATTTATATAGCTTGTATCCTAAAGCACAGTGTAATTACACCCCGCCCAATTTCCCCTCCCCCCGATTTAAGAGGCCCATTCAAGCTGGCTTCTCTAAAATAATGATCTACCCTAAACAATGGTGTAATTCTTCATTGTATGTAACATACAATACAATTTTGTTAGTGATGCACATACCAACTCTTCTTATCGATAGGTGTGCTAAATCTGATAGTATCTATCAAGTTATTATTAGAAAATTGGCAAATAATATACCTAGAAGTCCTTCATGTAGAGCACGTTAAAAACAGCACACATTCTTGATTCCTAGTCTCTACACCAGTATTAATTATTTTGTAGTTGGACTATCGAAAAAAATAAGTAATAAATGTAACCATCCAATATTTTGTAACCAACATTTTATTGATCACATGCTCTTGAGTTCTTTGAATAAAAAAATAGGTCAAGTATGTCTCCAGTAATGGGAGATTAAATGATGATTCCAGAATAGGATAAAATATAGAGCTGTGTGAGAATTACTTGCCAACTTTATACCTCGAAGGACATATAAAATTCTCACTGCAATTGTTGTACAAACAATGATTCCGCTAATGAAATTCATCAGCAGTAAACAGACGGGCTTCCTGAAATCCTGAAATATTTAAGAGCAGTAACACTTAAGGGACTTAATACAATGCATGCTTCAAAGAATTATGTGCGGCTGGCAGTTTTGTTACCAGATCCTTGGAAAAATGCTGGACAGAGTGGAGTTGGCCTTTTTGGATATTGATTTGTATTATCTTAGTTCCGTTTATAGCTTTTGTGAACTTAACAGAGCAGTTGGATTATCAAAAAGGTATCACATCTTGTCAAGAAACACAACATGCAGGTGCGGTTCCTCAATGGGAGCATTGGGGGGTTGACCTTCTGTATTTGTTACCCTCTAGCCCCAGTATTAAAAATATAATTTAAAATATTAAATAGTTTTGGTTTATTTTGTTCCGCCGGCGGCTGTACTTTTATTTCAGCCGCGGGCTGACGGTTGAGTCACAGTGCACACTGCAAGCGGGCTGCCGCTGCAGCATCATCATGAGTGTGCATGCGGGGTAGGGATTCATTGTTGAGAGCACAGCAGGATGGGTCCACTGTGGGCTTAAGTAAAGTGCACATGTCGTGTTGGACGGGTGTCATTCTGTGATCAGCCCGACATGAGCACCGGAGGCCTCTCCTATCTCCATAACTTAGTGAGCCGGGGATCACAGCTGCAAGCTCCCCAGTCTCCTTAAGAACGTTGGTTCAGTCTGCTCCAGCCAAGTCTATTGCTGCCCTCATGCTGTTTATTGTTATAAACAGCAAGGGAGCAGCATCTGGATTGGCTTATCGATGTCAGTAGGCCTAGTTTTAGTAGTCTTTTGACAGCGAATGGGTGGGAGGTTTGGCTTCACAGAACATGTCCAGTCACTGCGTAGCTTTACTGGAAGCCATGCAGTCATTGGCCATTTTCTGTCCCTTGCCACAGTTCCTTTCTCCATGCCCAACCCGTTGCGCATGACAGAATAAAGGGTGGAAAAGACATGGCTAAGCAAGACAACTGAGAAAGACTTACTGAGAGCTATAAGCCCATACGTTTGCCAACATGCTCACCCACTGCTGAATCGATGGGGTAGGTAAATTCCTGAAAACCACAAAAGGAGACTTGTCTTTATTCTTGTCATCCATAACTTGATTACAGCTTATCGAGAAGTCGATTTTTCTGCTGCCTTCTGCCTATGAATTTGTCCCCACGTGTTCAAAGCGACACATAATACTGGCAGATGAGTGGTTTACAAGAAAATGCTGCCCATGAAACAATTTCTTTCAACCCTGTCTCCTGCGATGCCTGAGCAAAGGTTTGTGCCTCTGACATTCAAGACTTTCAACAAGTGCGTGTAATATAAATTATGCAGACTACTGGCACACAAAAAATCACTCACCCCAACACAAAAAATAATGCACTATAAAATGATTTCACAGACGCCTATTGCAATTTCCCTTTGCTATTCAAAATTAAAATATGACAGGATACCATTCAATCCATACGCTGCAATACAGAGCTAAATGTCCTTACACTGTACAGTGTAAGAAAGGCGACAGGACAGAACTTTAGGGTTTTATGAATTAAATATAAACTGGAATTTCCTCAAACTCTATGGACAATGGGGAAAATACGGTGAGACTTTAGATTTAATGCAACTGCGTTCTGCAGTTCATAATTCATCTATAGCAATATTACACGTTAACAATGAAATTAAAATCTTAATTAATGCTATATTTCCATGAAGTCAAAACTTGGCATGTGGTGTAATGCAATTTGGGAAATTCTCCACTTTCAGAAGAAAAAGTATCTTGTCTTCTGAGTCAAATTTAAAAAATCTCCCTGCTCTAGTACCCTACAACTGGATGTCTTTCCAAAGCTAGGTGCACGAGATTGACACTCATGGACTCCCCTAGCCTTGATTGGTGCTGTGAGTCCCTGTGCTTCAGTCCCACTGGTTTTCTTTAAATTGAAGGCCTCATATTTTCTTATCCAGACTAAATTCTATATTATTTCCCTTGCAAAGATAGATGTAGGAAACTGGTCTCTAGTTTGCACTAACCCCCCCACACACACTTTTTGCCTGATATCTGATGCAACATGACTTAGTGTGTGCTGGGATCCTGCTAACCAGGCTCCAGCACCTTTGTTCCTCCCCTCAACTGTACCATTGTTTCCACAATTGGCACACCCCTGGCACACAGCTATAAGTCCCTTGTAAAAGGTACAAGTAGTACTAAGGGCTCTGTGACCAGATAAGGTTCCTAAGGGCTGCAGCATATATTGTACCACCCCAAGGGACCCCTCACGAAACACAAGCACACTGCCATTGCAGGTTGTTTGTGTTGGTGGGGAGAAAAAGGTAAAGTCAACATGGCATCCCTCTCAGGGTGCCATGCCCACAACACACTGCCTGTGCATAGGTAAGTGACCCCTTTAGTAGGCCTTACAGCCCTAAGGCAGGGTGCACTATACCATAGGTGAATGCATAGCTGCATGAGCAATATCCACCTACAGCAGAGGTCTTCAAACTGGGGGGGCGGGCCCCCCTAGGGGGGCTTCCAGTGATCCCAGGGTGGGCGCAAAATTCTGGCCAAAAGAAATATTATACAGATAACAGGCCTTTGTTTTAAGCAGAAGCATGTTATTGCAGTTTTAAAAAGGTAACAATACTTAACTGTAATGTTTAAATAGACTTAAACATATTTAAACATTGCCATCTTTCTAAAATAATTGTGAAAAATTCTGAAGGGAGGCCCAATGATTTTTATTTTTCAACTGGGGGGGGTAGCATTAAAAAGTTTGAAGACCACTGCCCTACAGTGTCTAAGTCCATTCTTAGACATTGTAAGTGCAGTGTGGCCATGTTAAGTACGTGGAGTTTGTCATTACAAACTTCACAGCTCCATGATGGTTTTACTTAAGTCTGGGAATTTGGTATCAAACTTCTCAGCACAATAAACCCACACTAATGCCAGTATTGGATCTATTGTAAAATGCACACGGATGGCATCTTAGAGATGCCCCCTGTATTTTACCCAAACCTTTAGTGCAGAGCTTACCAGTCTGTGCCAGTCTGCCACTAACAGACAAGTTTCTGACCCCATGGGGTGAGAGCCTTTTTGCCCTCTGGGGTCAGAAACCAAGCCTGCTCTGGGTGGAGGTGCTTCACTTGGTGGTGAGCCTCAAAGTCTCAGGCTTCCTGTTAGGTAAAACCGGGAGGAGTGACCACCGCAGCTAGGACCACCCCTAAGGTGTCTAGAACTGAAGCGACCCCCTCCTTGCAGAATCCTCCTCCTGGTTTTGGAGGGTAGGGACCAATAGGGTTAGGACTGTGTCCCCCCTCCCCAAAGGGAGTGGACACCGGATGGGTTTAGCCACCTTAGGGACAGTAGCCATTGACTACTGCCCTCTGACCCCTGAAACTCCCCTAAATCTAGTATTCAGGGGCTTCCCTGAACCTCAATCAACAGATTCCTGGCAACCTCAGAAGAAAGAAGAAGGACTGCTAAGCCGACCCCAGCAGTGAAGACTCCAGACAACAACTGACTTGGTCCCAGCCTTACCGGCCTGTCTGTAGCTTCAAAGACCCCTGCTACAAAAAGGCGAAGCATCCTGCATGACCAGCAACCTCTACAAACCATTAGAGGACTGCCTGGCCAGCAGAGGACCAAGAACTCCAGACGACAGTGGCCCTGTTCAGAAAGATATCACCAAAAGGATTCCAGAGCCTCCCCTGATCCGCAAGCCTTGTTTATCCTGTCTACTCCGCCCGATGCTGTGTTTGCACCCTACACCTGGCCACCCCTGTTCCGCTGAGGGTATGTGTTTGGTGCTGACCTGTGGTCCTCCCTCCCCACTGGTGGTTATCTAAACTCCCCAGGCCTGTGTCCTGAAGCCGCGGATACTTAACAGCAATCTCTTTTCTACCAAGTCCCCCCAGTCCTCAAAGGATTCCATTGCAAACACGTCACCAACTTTGACCTCTGCACCGAGCGTGCCCGAGTTGCTGGTGGTGCACTTTTGGGGTCAACTTGAACTTTGACCTGTGGACATCCTAATCCTGGAGACTGGAATTGTAAGTCGTGTACTTACCTGTTTTCTATGCTAACACTTCCACCCCCCCAGCACTCTGTAGACTCCTATGAAAAATTGCACTGTCAACTTTTGAAATTGAAAACTGTTACGTACTTGTAAATGGCTTTACCTGCAAAACTCAAAGTACAATTGATACATATGCTTGATACTTACCTACAGCTGTACTTACTGCAACAAAGATCTTTTGGTTATAGGGATAAAGTAACAAAATATATTTTTGCTTTATAAAAACATTTGGCCTGGAGTTAGTCATTGAGTGTCTGCCTCCTTTCTTGACTGTATACGTACAACAATGCTATCCTCTGATAAGTCTAACTGCTCGACCACACTACCACAAAAGAGAGCATTAGTATTACCTACGTTTGCCTCTGATAAACCTCTGGGGAACCCCTGGACTCTGTACACACCATACCTCATTTTGGTATAGCATATACAGAGTCACTTCCTACATTGGTGGATCAGCAGTGGGATCTACGACTTTGCATTTGCTGGACTACTGCTGGACAATATCTGATCACATGACTAAGTTCCAGAATTGATTTTTAATTGGCAATTTTTTCCAGGGTTAAGTCCCCTTTGGCATTTCTTTTTTAGATTCAAAAGTTGCTGTAGTTAGAGGTAAGTAGCTAGAAGTACTTTTTAGTTTTTAAAAGAAATCCCCAACCTTAGTAACAGAATGAAGAGCTCTGAGGACATGGTGGTGGAACTCAACCCCACCCCTTGCCTCCATCTTTGGATGAAAGAGAGCTAAGGAATCTCTGCAGCCTCGGAAAAATCAAAACTGGTTTCAGCCCTACCAAGATCAAGCTCCAGGAGCTCTTGGCAGAGTATAGAAAGGAACACCCTACTAAGGAGGAAGACATTCCCTCAGATGGGTAAGAGGTTAGAAATCAGGAGGATTAACTCCCCCTCCTAACCTAACTAGGGAGGACAGGGTCCAAATGCCCCCTGACTCCAAGGATAGTACTCACAGGATCTGGGCCTTCCACAGGATAGTCCAGTTCCTCTGGGAACATTGAGGGCAGCCTCAATTAAGAGGACCTCCTTTTAGTAAGGATGGCCAAAAGATTAGAAAGGGAGAGATCAGAAATGGGCTTAGCACCCATTAATGGTGGTAGCAATTACATTTTTTAGACACAGAGAGCACTCTGACACCCCTAAAATCCCCAAAGGGATTGTCAGCAAATATAAGGAAGGTGATGACATCACCAAGTGGTTCACAGCCTTTGAGAGGGCCCGTGGAACCAGAAAGTTGAAATAGTCTCACTGGGGAGCTCTTCTTTGAGAACTGTTCACTGGTATGTGTAGTGATAGGCTCCTCCCACTCACTGGAACAGATGCTGAATCCTATGACCTAATGAAGGCTACTGTGATTGAGGGCTTTTGGATTCACCACTGAGGAGTATAGAATTAGATTTAGGGGGGCTCACAAAACCTCAAGCCAGTCCTGAGTTGAATTTGTAAACTACTCAGTGAAAGCACAAGATGGTTGGGTAACTGGAAATGAAGTGCATGACTATGATGGCCATTAAAACTTGTTTATGAAAGAACACATTTTAAGTAACTGCTTCAATGACAAGTTGCATCAATAGCTGGTGGAGCTAGGACCAATTTCTCCCCAAGCACTGGGAAAGAACGCAGGCCATTGGGTCAAGACTAGGGTGACCAAGACTTCCACTGGGGGTGACGAAAAAAGGGGTTACAAAAGAATCCTCTGTAGGCCCCCAAAACCCTGTCCAGGTGGGTGGGCCCCAAGACACCTCACAAAACAAAAGTGGGCACTAGGGTAAAAGCAGGGATGCAACTAAGGCGTGGTGTCAGAGATGTAGACAGAAAAGGCACCACACTAAGGACACTTCCTCTCCCAAAAACAAACCCCTTAACAACCCCCAAGGGGTAGGCAGTGTAGCCATAACACTCAGCCACAACGTTTATGTCCCACCATTTTGCAATGTCACCAGCTGCCACTGAGAACATGTATGGTGCTATAGTTACGCCACACATTTTGTAATCATTGAGCTTCATAAATGCATCCCTGTATTACCAAAAGTCAAATAAAGTTTGGATTTCTCTCCGGATATATGTATTATTTAATATTGAAATAATGAGGAATCAGTAATAAAAGGAAATCGTTTCTACATGGTAACGCTATTTAATTTAGCTCAGTTAAGATTTATATATACTTTCAAGGATGAACAAGTGTTCTACGATAATGAAGCTGGAGACTCAGGGTATGGAATTAATTTTGGTAACTCAGTCCAGAATAGGACTAGGACTTTGAGGCATGTACTGGACACCTGATATCAAGTTCAAGGTGGGATTGGAGGAGCATAACTTCTTATAATTTGAGACGGCCTGAAGGTCCTCTGCCACAGTTTATGGAATTATGGACCATGGCCCATATGTACTAAAGCTTTTTCTCATAGACACAAAATAGGTAAAACCCGTTCATACACCTGGTCCCTAATGATTGCACAAGCAGCTCACAATTAGTGGGTATAAATTACATACCAACTTTTGTGACCTGCCTGTCACCTTGCGATGTGACCAGTGTGCTAGTCCAGATTTTAAAATGCCCATTCGCAGGGGGTCACAAAATTATCTGCCTAATGAACATTAATTAACCATATTCCTAATTTCTATCCCGTTGTGATTGACTGTGAATGCTGAGATGATAGATTGCAAGAAACAGCAGCCCTCAAACCCTACATTTGCATTCACAAATGGAAAACATTTTTGAGCAGCCAATGGCTATTAAAGTCAAAGGCACTGCTTTTCAAAAAATTATTGCCAATTTGGAAAACATCAAACGGGGCATGCAGTGATGCCATGGACCACTGTCTGCTTACCTGAAGGCTTCCAAAACACGATCCACAAAGGGAAAACTGTCCCAACAAGCATAGCTTCACTTGGCAAATCATTTACCACTCCAACTTGGGTGTCCGTATCTTTCCAATGGTTTGCCACCACATTGTGGTCACAGACCATTGATACAAACCTTGGAGCCTCACAGCTTGACTTCTTTTTGCGCCCTCTCTTATCTGTGCTTTGAAATCCTTTGCAGAACCACTTTTTTGAGTCAAAAAGACTTTTCTGACTCACAGAGGGGACGATTGCGTGGTTGGGAATCCTGTGATTTTTTCCAGTTCATGGTTTGCAACCACAAACCAGTGTCCTAAAAAAGGTCTTTCATATGTTAGTTCAAAAGGACTCGGTTGGTGGAACTGAAAGACTTCTGTAAGCTAGAGAGATACGGAAGGTTAACATGAGGAGACAAGTAGCTTTGTAGTGAATTACTATCAAAATTAGAGACGTGTAATTAAAGTTTGAGCTGGTGTGGGTGCCCTTCCTGAAGATGTGCAGATGTTTATGGTTATTTCATTAGTACACAATGGGTGGTGTGTTTTGTGACTGGTTTGTGCAATTCAGTATTTTAAGTGGGGATGCCAACATTGATGTGCTTTACGAAGCGTTTTGGAAAATGAGATGAAGTTTAATACTTTTAGTGCATCTTGTGAAAACGCATTAAATTATATTTTAAAAACGCACGTGTTCGAAGATGGAAATGTTCATGCAGGAAGAGGACGAAGATGCAAAGGCAGAAGACCAGCTAGGGAGAGTCAAACACTGGCGGCAGACATCGGTCTGTTTTCTGGGAATAACTTCCCTGAACTCTGCAGATAAGTAACCTGTGTGTTCGTTCAGCTTCGGGTGTGTCTTGTGACATTACCTAGAAAGCATGGGTCACAAAGTGATTATGCCAGATGTTTAGTACTCTGCAGTGCTTTGGTATCAGTCATGGAGCATTCCTTAGACACTGATGAGAAGTATTGGTGAAATGGTCGTTAATTTTCAGATGTAATCATAAGGAAGTTCATGCAAAACAGGAATTATGAACAAAGCAGTGTGGCATTGGACAGCATGACCCTTTAAAGTACATTTAGTTTTATGACCCCTTCAGTTAATCATTTCTAGGGAAACAAGCTGGAATTTTGCCACGACATTCTGCTGTTCTTGCACAGATAAGCCTTGTCAATGTCCGTGGTACTTATTTTTTGAAGCAGTGTTTATATCTTGTAGCTACTAAATTGAGGGCACAAATTCCTTAAACTTTCTACACATCTTTTGTGATAAAATGTAACATTGCTTGTTACGCTGTGTGAACTGCCTGTACTTCGATGCCCCAAGGGCCGTGCTATTCCTCTAAAGCAGAGGTCTTCAAACATTTTTGCCCTGAGACCCCATAAACAAAATGTGATGTGTGGTCCCGCTCCAAAATTATGTGACACGATTTGAGGGAGGGGTGGGCAGGGCTGCTTGTGGGGGCAGGGTGTAGGAGGTTATTTCTGGGGTAGTTTTTCTTTAGCTCATAATCCACATTAAATGTGAGCCTTCTAAAAGAATAAACCAGCAAGAAATTGAACAAATAAACACTACTGCTCATAATTGTGGTGTTGTGTGCACTTGCGCTCCATGGCCCCAGTGCAGCTGCACCTGCTGCACTAATAATAGCTGTGACACCTAGTAGCAGGCTGTTTCCTCTTCCTCTTTCACCCCTTATCCACCATGCAGGACCATTACTCCAGTCTTGGAACAGACTCTGTCCTTTTCAGAAAAAAGATGATGCCACGTGTTGCCCACCTCTTTGAAGCAAGAGTGCTCTCAGACCTATGCTAGCAATTAAAATGAGTCCCCATGCCTCTTTTGTAAAGCGCAACAGTCATAACTGTGATGCACACTTTTGGGCGCCAGTGTCACTCCACCTGCTTCACTAATGAGAAAGTGTCCTTTTAATAGATTTATAAAAATGTTTGAACTAGCTGCAGTCTGATTAACTATTAACAAAATGTATTCTTTGAAAGCACTTGTTTTTTCTTAAGCACTAAGGGCCTAATTTAGAGTTTGGCGGATGGGGTTACTCTGTCACAAATGTGACTGATATCTGGCCCGCTAAATTACGATTCCATAATATTCTATGGACATCATAATATGGTGGGTGGGATATTTGTCACGCTTGTGACAGAGTAGCCCATCCGCCTAACTCTGAATCAGGCCATTTATCATTTTGTGGCAGTCGGTTTTATACCCAGGGGGTCTGGATTTATAATTGTGATTTTAGAGTTTTTAGCATTTTCCACACAATCTGTCATCTGTTGAATAATCTGTAGATTTTAACAAAAAAAATGTTGTTGCACAAACAGATCAGATGTTGCTAAAAACGCAGCAACTTCTGTCCCTGTGCACTGGGAGGACATTTCCAAAGGTCGACTGGTCATCTTATTGCTATGTTTATATGTTTAACTAGCACTAATCAGATGAAATCTTTGTCCAGGCAGTGCAACCATGTGTAAGAATGACAAAGTTTAAAATAATACTGCCACAAAATGAAGCGCATTATGCCACATAATTTTCCTTTTTGTGCTGCTTAATTTAGTCAATCCTGCCACATAATTTGATCCGCTACTGCCACATGATTTCAGTGGACCTTCTTCTACTGTGTTTAATTTAAAAACAATGACTTGTATACTGAGTGCGCTTGCTGTTACTGGCTGGTTCTTAGCATTATATATACACAAGTCACTCTTCCAAACTACACCAACCAAGATTCAGTTCTGTGACTCTCTGGTCTCACAGGCAGACATTTGCAGTGATTGCATTATCCAACTGAGATTTCATTACGTAAGAGATGCCTTGCCCACCATTAGTTTAATTTGTATTTATTTTTCACTTAATATGTGTGCTTTATTATGGGCTAGCACAAAGTGCTCCGTCCATTCTGCAATCTCTCTTTGTGCTTTAAACCACGCCTATGCCACTCAGTCACTTACATTGGTTTGTGCGCTTGCCTTTTAAAATCCGCTTGCTTTCATTTGTGAAAGTCATGCATACGTCATGCCTTTTCCGGTGTTTAGCCCACCTACACAGCACCGGTAAAGTACCAAAAACATACGAGGCTCAATGTTTTCAGCCTGGAGTCCGGACTACTTTATCTGTTTATTTTACACGCAGCACGATCGCGCTGCATTTTACATAGCGCGATCGCGCTGCGTTTTTTTAGCTTTACAACGCTAATAGCTCTAACTCCAACAAATGCGAGACTCATTGCATTGAAAATGCTTGTTTTATATGCTTTGGCTAAAGAGGACAAAAACAACAAAATACTTAAGAATATTTTAATTATTTCAGCCACCAGTTTGACCCTGCCACCACAGAGTTCAGGATTAAATTGCCATGCTTTTTTAAGCACTTGAGACAGTACATGCAAATGAAGACGCAAACACGATAAATAATCAAAGCCGAGCTTCCAACCCATCTTCATTTAGAAGTACTAAGAGGCATTTTCGTCCCTGGGAGTATGGCCCCCTAGTTGGAATACCTTGGCTCTAGAGGTAGTTGGAAATTTGGGTCTGCTCCCCCTAAAACAAAATATTTCTAATTTTTGCTAATATTTCTTTAAAAACATGCGCATTGTGCTCTTTGGGGCCTTTTGCCACTGTCACATATAAATATTAATGTCTTGCACTTTATGTTCTCTTCGTTCAGCTTCTTAGTTTCTCCTGAAAGTCCCACGCTTTGCTAAGCAATGCCCGGGCCGTCATGTTCTTCCAGTAGTCCCTTCTGTTTAGGATGTCTTGAACTCCATTACTTGACAGACCACCTCCTACTTTAAAGATGCATTCAGACATGCATGTATGCCAATTTTTTATTAATCTCTGCTTTCATAGTTAGTTGTATATGCAGGTTAGCGTCTGGAGGCCATTTGGGTGAATGTGCTGCACAAATTATCTCATTACATGATTCACATCCCAGCCAAACCACAAAGTCATCCCTAGAGTCTTTAGAAATCAGTGCTGTTTAAGGGGCCTGTTCACAGAGGTAAACTTACATGAAAAAATCTACATGTGTATGTTTACTTTTACACTTTTGAGACACTTTACTAGATTTCGTTATAGACAATTTACTAGTGTAAAGTTACTCCAAAGTGTACGCTTACATGTCTCCACCCCCTGAAACAGGCGGTGTAGCCAAAATTATGAGTGTAAAGTTATTACAGCGAAAAAGGAGCAGTAATAATTCCAGCACCACACATTGCCATTGCCAGCCACTGATACTGAAACAGCCTCCCATAGAAAATAATGGAGGCAGAGACTTAAAATACAACTCTTAGGAAATAATGTTGAATTAACCTATTTCTACTTTTAAAATATATATGTATGTACGTATGTGTATATATGTATATATATATATATATATTTTTTTTTAAAAACAGTCCTCTCACGGCGCGCTCCACAGCTGGTGCTTGCGTCAGGGATGGACCATTTCCCTGCATTTAATTTTCTTCCAAAAACAAAGTGCAGCACTCCAAAAGACTTCGTCTAGTTCTTTAATGTGTTCCAAAGCAACCCATCATCACCACCAACGCGTTTCGACTATCGCAGTCTTGATCACGGTACCGAAGAATTAGACGAAGGCTTTTGGAGTGCTGCGCTTTGTTTTGGGGACAAAAAATAAAATAAATATATATATATATATATATATATATATATATATATAAATGCATTTTACTAGTACTATCTTCACGACTGTGAAGTGTGTGTGGAGACTCCGCAGTTGTAAAGATACTACTTGTACAATGCCCTTATAGCAAACAATCATAAACTTAAACAAAATTGTAAGTTTACTACTAAAACAGTTTGACTCTCCTACCAAAAGGAACCCTTTACACCCCATAATCTATATTTCGGACACATTTTATCTACATTTCTTCAGCCATTTTCACGTTACTTCTGTTTAAACAATACTCTACAAAACAAAACGCCATTTGTATAACACTCCATTCCTCTGTATGACACGCCACTCCAATCTACGACACCCACTCCACTCGACGACAATCCACTCCACTCAGACACTCCATGCCATGCCACGCCAGAACATGGCACTCCACTCTACAACACGCCGCTGCAGTCTGACAAGCACCACTCCATGACATGCCACTTGATGACATGCCACTCCATTAGAACAACATGCCACTTGAATCTATGACACGCCACTCCTATCTATCACACGCCACGCCACTGTAGGACAAGCCACTCTGATTTTCGCCACTCCACTAAATGTCATTCTATGCCACTCCACTCAACAGTATTTCACTCTTCACCACTTCACTCCCCGCCATTTCAAGGCTCTCCAATCTCTGCCACTCTACTGTATGCCACTCCACTTTACATGACTCTACTGTACGCAATATGCTATTCCACTGTACACCATTCCAGTCTCTGCCACTCAACTCTGTGCCACTCTACACCACTCCACAGTACACCATTCTACTCTACGCAACTGCATTCTACGCCACTGCACTTTATGTAATTTGACTCTACGCCATGTCACTCTACACCACTGTACTGTGGAGCTCTCCACTTTATGCCACTCCATTCTACAGCACTCTACAGTATTCCTGTCCACTGCACTCCACTCTACTCTACTCAACTTTACGTTATTCCACTGTACGTCACTTCACTCTACAGTATCCCACTGTAAGGTATTCCACACTATGCCACTCCACTCAATTCCATTCTACTTTACGCCACTCCACTCTATGCCACTCTATGCCCCTCCACTGTACGCTGTTCTAATCTGTGCACCTCCACTCTGCGCAACTCCACTGTACGCTCTTCCACTCTACACCACTTCACTCTGCACTATTCGACTCTATACCACTGCACTTTATGCCACTCTATGCCCCTCCACTGTATGCTGGGTTGCACTGTGCCACTCCACTCTATGCAACTCTGCTGTATGCTGTGCCACTCTACACCACTCCACTGTGCGCCTTTATACTCAATGCCAGAACACTCTTCTTTTCTACTCTACGCCATTTAGATCTACGCCACTCTGCACAACTCCACTCTACGCCACTCCACTCTATGTTATACCACTGTACACCACTCCACTCTATGCCACTTCACTCTACGCTATTCGACTGTACGTCACTCCACTCTACGCCACTCTAAAGAACACTACTGTACTACTGTAGGCCACTGTGTGCCACTCCACTCTTCTACGTCAATCTACTTTATTCCACTCCACTCTACACTATTCCACTCTACGCCATTCCACTGTAAATCACTGTACATCACTCCAGGCTACAGTATTCCACTTTAGGCCACTCCATTCTCTGTCACTCCACTGTAAGCTATTCCACTGTGCACCACTCCACTCTATGCCACTATACACTATGCCACTCCACTGTACCACATTCCACTCTTCCCAACTCCACTCTATGCCACTTCACTTTACAGCACCCTACTCTAGGACATTCCACTGTACGCCACTCCACTGTGCACTTCTCCACTCTATGCCACTCCACGCGATGCCACTCTGACACTCCACTCTATGCCATTCCTCTTTATACCACTCCACTCTGCGACACTCCACTATATGGTATTCCAACCTGTACCACTCCACTATATGTCACTGTACGTCACTCCACTCTACAGTATTTAATTCAACGCCATTCCACACTACACCTCTTCACTTTCCACTACTCCACGCTACGCCATTCCACTCTACACCACTCCACAGTATGGCACTCCACTGTACAGCACTGTACTGTGCACCACTCCATTCTACACTATTCCAGTCTTCACCAGTCAACACCACTTCACTTAGGGGCACTGTACTCTTTGCCACCCCACTCTAAACCACTCCAATCTATGCTATTGTACTCTATGCCACTCCACTTTATGCCACTCCACTCTAGGCCACTGCACTTTACTCCTCTGTACGCTACTCTGTTCCATGCTGCGCTGTTCCACTCTACACTACTCTACTCTATGCTGTTCCAACCTATGCTGTTCCACTGTATGGCACTCCACACTGCAGCACTCAACTCCACGCTGTTCCACACCACTGTCTGCCACACTACTCCATTTCACTCTATGCCACTCCACTCTGTGGCACTGCACTCCATGCTATTTGATTCTACGCCACTTTATCTGTGCCATTCTACTGTATGCCACTCCACTCTGTGCTATTCCACCCTATGCCACTTTACTAAATGTCACTCTTTGCCACTCTGCTCTACGGTATTCCACTCTATGCCACTACGCTCTATACTACTTCACTGCATGCTGTTTGACTCTATGCCACCCCACTCTACACCACTCCAATCTATGCTATTGTACTCTGTGCCACTCCCCTTTATGCCACTCCACTCTAGGCCACTGCACTTTACTCCTCTGTACTCTACTCTGTTCCATGCTGCACTGTTCCACTCTACACTACTCTACTCTACGCTGTTCCACTCTATGCTGTTCCACTGTATGGCACTCCACACTGCAGTACTCAACTCCATGCTGTTCCACACCACTCTCTGCCACACTACTCCATTTCACTCTATGCCACTCCACTCTGTGGCACTGCACTCCATGCTATTTAATTCTACGCCACTTTATCTCTGCCATTCTACTGTATGCCACTCCACTCTGTGCTATTCCACTCTATGCCACTTTACTATATGTCACTCTGCTCTACGGTATTGCACTCTATGCCACTACACTCTATACTACTTCACTGCATGCTGTTTGACTCTATGACACCCCACTCTACGCCACTCCACTATAAATGACTCTACACCACTGCAATCTACAGTATTCCACTCTACACCACTCCACACTCTACTGTAACCTATTCCACTGTACTCTACTCCATTCTACGACACTGCAGTCTACGACACTCTACTCCACTGTACTCTATGAGAGCCCATTTAACAACACTCCACTTAATGAAACTCCACTCTACGGTATAAAATACTTTTTAATTAAAAAATATAACCATTGAAGTTCAATGAAAAGAATCAAAGGTTAAAGATCCGTTATAGTTAGGGAAACTTTATGTATTCTTTCCATACAAAGCAAACTTTAACTACACAAACATAGCTAATCCAGTGTAGCTAGCAACTTGCCAACAGTGTGTACGGAGGTGAGCGAGTTATAGTAGGTGTGTAAGTTATAGATTTAGGGTGTAACTATAAATTTATGTCTTCAAATGTTTGTGTAGTTACAGTTTGGTTTGGATAGAAAGACTAAATACATGTAAAAATAATTAAAAAATAAAAATTTGATGATAAAATATTGTAATGACCTTTTTTTATTTAAACAACATATGCAACTCAAAGTGCTGTAGCATTCCTATTGTGTTCTAAGGTTAAAATAAATATAGAAAATTAATGTGCATTCATATTCAACATAACAATATTTTTACTAATGTTTTCAAGTTTATTCAATTTTTTTTATATGTTACCTTTATCATAGCCAGGTGACTGCCCTGTGGTAAAGTCTGGAGTAAAGTAAAAAAGTTTTTTAAACTTGAAAAAAGCTTGTAAAAATATTTTTATGGCAAGTATAAACGTAAATTAAGTTTATATATTTATTTTAAATGCAATCAATTTTATATATTTATTATAATCACAGCCTTAGTAACTTAATTAAAATTTAAAATAGTTATTTTACGTATATTAATTTTAAATTATTTTTCTGAAATTGAAATTATAAAAACAAATTGTATGTATTAAAAAATACTAAACGTGATGTATAGAATTAAGAGTAATTATTTACATATAATTAAAAAATATTACATTAATTTATAAATTAAATTTTTTTAAAATATTAAATTCAATTTATTTATTTGTGTTGTGTGTGTTGGGCAAACGCTTTACACATTGCCTCTGGGATAGGCCTGACTGCTCCTGCCAAGCTACCAAGGGGGTGAGCAGGGGTTATCTTGGACGTATAACTCCCTTGCCCTGACTAGAATGGGGGTGGGTTCTGCCTGGCTTAGGTGCATACCCTAGCCAACCAGAAACCCCATTTCTAACACACCCGATGTAATGACTGCAATATAATAACTCCTGATGTAATCACTAGAGAAGTAGCAACTGACATTAAACATGGAGGATTACATTGCAATGTATGGTTAGACAGTGTAGTTTGATGAATCCAGGATAAATGACAAGTGAAAGTGTATGTTTTAAAGGGAAGAATAGGAAAGAGATGGCAAGATTCTTCAAGAAGTGGGTAAGTCCCAGCTGCAAGGATTTCAAAAAGTGTGTAGACATCCTTTATATGAAGGAACGTGAGATGCCAGCATCCATAACTGGACTTCAGTTTTGATATTTCAATGTAAATTGACAAACTCTGGTACTCAGACTGCCCTACTACTGCAGGAGTGGCATACTGTGTGTGAAAGTAGTTTAGGTGGTCCTGAGCAATTTATCATAATCTAGCCATCATCTCAGAAAACGGACCTGGGTTCTATATATTGCATTTTGTAATTGAGCTTTAGAAGTGACACAAGTACCTGGGTTTTACTGGTGGGATAAGGGAACTTCTCATCATTTGAGGTGGAATGCAAGCTTTGATGAAGCTTTCTAGGAGATTTCTACCCTATAAATCAGGTGGCTCGGGTGATCTGAAAGCAAATTTAGAATTGGTTGTGATTACTTGTCCAGCCAGTACTCAGTGGTACTTTAAGGCACTAAAGAGAGAGAACCTACTTGATTTTGCTCCATCTTCGTCATCTCATTTGGGAACTAACCATTACTTATGAGTACAGACACCAGGATGGAAGAGGTAGCTAATATGTCATTGTGGCTAAGATTGCCAAGGGATGAGCCAAGAAAATAGTCTTTGCAAAGGGGTGAGAAGGAAGTTGGGTCAACATGATACAGGTGTTATGTTTAGGTACATCGTACAGACAGAAGTGTGTGAGGAGAACTAAAGGTGCTTGAAGTAGGGACCTCTTAGGGCTCATACGTTGCCAGCAGTCATGGGGAATAAAAAGCAGAGCAGAGGCTGCAGGGTGAAATAAACACAGAGGGACTACTGAGTCTGTGAGCTGTGATACCTATACATTTTTGAAGCAAGTAAACAAAAATAGGAATTTGTCCTGTTATATAGGATACATCATTTAAAGTCAGCTGCTCATAGCATATAATGAAGCAGGTGTGACATAACTATAAACTGAGAACGAGCAATCTGATTGATTCTGGTTCGGTTTTGAGTTGGAGTAAAGTATGCTGCCTGACCAAAATCTATTAGAGTAAACTTTTTTATAGCAAAACTTTATTAGGTTTTGATATCTATAACTTGGCTCTTGATAAAATGTATAAAGTACACAATCCATTTGAAAAAACATCTATCCCACCACATCACTTTGGGATCAAGTCCCCAGCAATCACAGTTGCTGTTATCGACTTTACCTATCTAGATTATGGTAATCCCACAAGTTACTCCAAACCTTGTCATACTTGCACGGACAGCCACATGCCTTATAAATTATTTGTTCCTGTTTAGCGCACCAGTCCAGGCGCTTCTGCCAACCCACAAGGGATGGTACCCAGAGTGACCTCCATTTTTTAGCAATGTCACATTTGGCGAGAAGTGTGCCCAGCCACACCAGTGTCCTGCCCTTTTGGGGCCCCTCCATGTCTTCTAAAATCCCCAGTATCGCTATTCTGGGGTTGACTTTGATATGTGAACCCACTAAGTAGGAAAGAGTGCTAATTATTTGTGACCAGTACGGGCTGATGACCTGGCAGGCCTATCTGTGTGGTAGAAATCACCTTCGGGCACAGAAGACATTAAGGTGACAGAAATATATCCTGGCCTACCAGAGGTAAAAGGGTGCAAGGTAGGCCTGATGAAGATATTTAAATTGAGTGTGTGAGGCATCATACACACGTTTCCCCAGTCCAGTTCATTCACTGAACACAACAATTTTTCCCTTTTTGCCCTCAAGGGGCCTATGTGGTCAGGGGAGTGTGTATATACAAGAGATCTTGCCTTCACCGGGGAGCCATAAAGAGGCTAGCTTCCATTAGGCTGTGTTTGTAGACATCTTCTAGCACCTCCTGATATTCAGAGAGAGCATGTCTAAGTTGTAAACACCAAAAGAATTAGGATGTATACATGTGGATTTCAGTGTGCAGATTCTGGAAGGATTTGAAATGGTTACCCACCCAGATATCCGCCAATGTGAAATTCTGATACGTCGCATCCCAGAAATCTTTCCAGACGCGCCACTCGGTCCATACAGTGCCCATCCACAGATGAGTCTTTATAGTGATCCTCCAATTCCAGTATGTCCAACATTGCAAAGCCCTCCAGGATCACTTAAGTCATTTCCGGGATTAATTCTGGGATAGGTGACCTACATAGGATGTCTTTGATGTTGTCCATCCCGTTTAGGGACAGTTCTTCTTGATATGCTGGGTCCTCCCTCCCGCCGTGAAGCCAGTCATGTATTACTAACAAGTGTGCTGCCCAGTAGTGGAAGCGGATCTCTGCACAGTCAGCCCACCATCATGAATAGATTGGGTGCACTTCCCAAGGCGACTTTGGGGGGGGGGGGCTGTCGACCCACAGGAACTGCTTTATTTCTCTCAATAGGATACTAAACCAAGTCTGCGGGAGAGGAAGAGGGAAATTCTGGATGATAACTGGGGGAGTATCATAATTTTAAACAGGGCAGTTCCACCTATAACATTAAGGGGAAGCCTACCCCAGCATGTTGTGTCCTCTTGGGCCTGTAAGACACCAGAGAGAGAAGAGCCAGGGTCCATGTAACTTCTGGCATCCATAACATTTGCACACCCAAGTAAAGGAAGCTAAGGCCACGTATGGAGAGGCAGTGGTTCTAGGTCTCGCCTTGTCGGTCTCCCTGTAAGGAGGACCAAGAGAGATTTGTCACAGTTGACCTGCAATCTGAAAGCTGAAATGAAGGAGGGCAGGATCTGACACAGACAGGGCCCCATAACAACAGATTGAGATAAAAACAAAAGGACATAATCCGCATACAGGGCGATCCTATCCTCCATCACAAGGTCCCGGTCAAAGCCACATTCTTGTATGTCACAGCTTACCCAGACTGCCATGGCTCCATGGCCTGGGCAAATAAGGTGGGCAGGGGGCAACCCTGTCTGGTACCCCTTTAGACCTGATACAAGGCTCCATTGACTCTATCCTGTACCTGATCAGTTCCATAGATGGCCTTAAGGTACGTCTGAAACACGGACCGAAGCCCATTTTAAGCACCTCCTCCAAAAAGGGCCATTACAAAGTGTCAAAGGTCTTTCCAAAGTCCATGAGCATGAGAACCGCTGACCTGCCCAAGGAGTAGTAGTGTCCAGAACCAAAGGAACTCCCCTCATACAATGATGGGTACTCTGGTACGGGATGAAGCTGCACTGGTCCAGATTGACCAGGCGGGTCAGAATTTTTAGAATGCTAATGGCCAGTACATTAGCGTAAAACTTTACCTTAGTATTAATAAGGGACACAGGGCTGTAAGAGGTACATAGGTCTGAAGGGCATTGTGGCTTCTTTGGGAGGATCACCACTGTTGCGAGGTCTATCTCTGGTGGGACACTTCCCTTGGAAGTGGCCTCAAAAAACAGGTCCAGGATAGGGGGAAGATCCGGTCCAGGACAAAGGAGAAGATCTTCTAGCAGTACTCTGCCGGAAATCCGTCAGGCCCCAGTGTCTTACCCAGGTTAAATTCTGAAAGTGCCTCACCCACTTTCTCCAGTATGATTGGCTGATCCAGGTCTACACGATCTTCTGCACTTAGTCGAGACAGGGGTATGCCTGCTATGAGCAGAGAGGTAGTCTCCCGTGATGTCCAGGATTGTTCAGCATAAAGAGTCTCTTAATACTGTGCAAATGGATGCATAGTCTCCGGGGACGTCTCCACCATTGACCCCATTCCATGCATTAGCCTATGCACTACCCTGGATTCTATGTCTCTTGTGGCCAACCAGTAGAGTAATTTGACTGAGGGCAAGATAGAAGGGTTGCTATGTGTCAATGAGAATAGGGACTTGTGGGTTGTTTGAACAAGTGTGTTTTGGAATGGGACAGACTGGGATGGATGATGGTGAGCTAGTGTAATCTGAACTTGCTGCACCTAAAATACGTTTACCTATATGTGGCTCCATAACAGGTTTAAACCATACAGACCAGCCTAACACACATTATGTCCTGGAATCCCATGTGACAGTACAGCATCAGGCAACTGCTGACCCACTACATTTTTCCCTCAACATCACTATCATTTCAACATTGGCTGCATGTTGTCAGTTATACTGCTGGAACTCTGTCTACTAGCCACTGGTAGTCAGTGGCCTGCAGTTTGTGTGATGAAATAGGATTTGTGTGTTACATGGCCGCACATTACAGCTTCTACTTTCAGGTGATTTAACATTTCCTTGCAAAAACATTTCAGACATTGGGCCTATTTTTGTAAGGCCCATCTGCCGCCAAGGGGGGCAGAAAGCCCACCAGAGACCAAGGAAGATTTTATTTTAAAAAAATGAGGGTAGGGGTAGGGCCATAACCCCCACCCCAAATAAATGGGGACAAAGTTGTTCTACCAACCGGTCGGCAGATGGGGCAATTACCCCCAATCCACTCCCCAGGGGGAGGAGGTAGAAAGCCTACTAGATGCCAGGGAATTAAAAAAAAAGAAAAAATAATGGGGTGGTGGCTACCAACCAGTATGGGCATGGTTATGCCCCCACCTCAACTGAAGGGGCTAACAGTCTTTCAGCTCTCCCCCACACACTAAAACATCTTATCCCACGGCAAGCAAGAGGACATTCGATTATTTTGGGTTTTGGTTTTACATTTGGACCATTAGAGCCTGTCTAACTCTCAAAATCAACCCACTTGTAATGGTGAGGGCTGCACTTTTTAGAATTTGGGACGCTGCCATGTAGAAAAATCAACGAGACCTAGACACATCTGATATCTAAACATCTGGGTCAGTCCAGGGTGGTGTTCCTCACATGCACCCCAAACCATTTTCTTACTCACAATGTCCTGCAGATCTCCAACTTTGCTTGAAATCACACATTTTTCCCACTTTTTTTGTGATGGAACCTTCCGGAATCTGCTGTAATCCCCAAATTCCTACCACCCAGCATTGTTGCATCTATACCGATAAAAAATATGCCCCACTTGTCAGTCTAAAAATGTTTTTTTTTTTTAAACTGCCCTTTGGATCCGCTTTGGTTCCCCCTAACATTTTGACATGTTTTTGGCTCTTCCCTGTCACAGGCACTTGGCCCATGTACACAAGTGAGGTATCATTTTTACCGGGAGTCTGAGGGGAACGTTGGGTGGTAGGAAATTTGTGCCAGTGCGGTGATCCCACACAGAAATGTGGGAAAAATTACATTTTTTTACCTAAATTTGAGGTTTGCTGAGGATGCTGGGTAAGAAAACACTGGGGGATCCACGCAAGTCACACCTCTCTGGACTCACTCGGGTGTCTAGTTTTCAGAAGTGTTTGGGTTTGGGAGGTTTCCCTTGATGGCTGCTGAGCCCAGGACCAAAAACGCAGGTGCCCCCCCCCCCAGCCCCTGCAAAAACAGGTTGTTTTGTGTTTCATAATTTTGATGTGTCCACATAGGTGCACATTACGACATTGGCGCTAAGTGCCACCTACTGCCGCGGCGACGTCCGCCAAAAGACCGTCACCGCGGCTAACATCCGTCAGCCAAAATATGACCACAGACAGATTTCCGCCATAACAAGGATGGAAATCCTGCTGTGGCCATACTGGCGAATGGTGTTAAGGTGGCGCTGCTACTACCAGCAGAGCTGTGCCAGTAGACCGCCGCCAGCCGTATTATGAAAAATAATATGGCCTGGCGGTGTTCTGTTGGAGGGCGCTGCTGGCGGTAGCAGCGCCCCTTCCTGTCCCCTGCTGGAAGACCCCCTGGATGCAGGTAAGTCATTTTTCCAACAGGGGAGGAGGTTGGGGGGTTTGTGTGTGTTTGTGGGGGTGTGTGCATGAATGTGTGAGTGTGTGCGTGAATGTGAATGTGTGTGTAGTGTTGTTTGAGTGTGTGTGTGTGCATGTGTGAGAATGCGTGTAGGAATAGAACTGTGAATGCGTGTCAGTGTGAATGTGGTACGGATGTGTGCGTGAATGAACGGATGCATGCGTGTATGACTGTGTAAGTGAGTTTGTGTATGCGTGGTGCGTGTCTGCAAGTGTGCATGTATGGGGGATTGGGGGATTCGAGGGGGGAACGTGGATGGAGGGGGGTGTGTGGCATCTGGGAAGTGTTGGGGGGTTGGGTGGGCCTCCTATCAGTGACAGGGAAGGAATTCCCTGTCACTGGTGGGGCCTACCACCATGGTTTTTGTGGCATAACGAATGCCTTGAAAACCATGGCAGTAGGCAGGGTCGAAATGCCGCAGGCGGTACATTAGCTGCCGCCGGGCTGGAGATTCTTATCTCTGGCCCGGCGGCTGCTACCGCCATGACGGTCGGTGTGGTATGTGGTGGTATGTACCGCCAGCCTACTGGCGGTACTACCGCCACATTATCACCGCCCGCCGAGGTCATAATGACCTCCAGAGTGTTTTGGGGGATTTTCTGTCGCGGGCACTAGGCCTACCCATACAAGTGAACGCTGGGTAGAAGGAAGTTGGTGGCTCCCCTCAGATTCCAGAACTTTGCAGCACCGAAATGTGAGGAAAAAGTGTGTTTTTTTGCCAAATTTTGAGGTTTGCTAACGATTCTGGGTAACAGAACCTGGTGAGAGCACCACAAGTCACCCCATCCTGGGTTCACCTAGGTGTCTAGTTTTCAGAAATGTCCAGGTTTGCTAGATTTTCTTTGGTGCCGGATGAGCTAGAGACCAAAATCTACAGCTAGGCACTTTGCAAAAAACAGGTCAGTTTTCTTTAGGAAAATGTGATTTGTACACCTTGTGTTTTGGGGACATTCCCTGCCGCGGGCACTGGGCCTACCCACACAATTGAGGTACCATTTTTATCAGGAGACTTAGGGAATGCTGGGTTGAAGAATATTTGTGGCTCCTCTTGGATTCCAGAACTTTCCATCATCGAAATGTGGAAAAGGTGTTTTTTTGGCCGAATTTTGAGGTTTGCAAAGGATTCTGGGTAACTGAACCTGGTAAAAGCCCCTCAAGTCACCCTATTCTGAATTCCCCTAGGTGTCTAGTTTTCAAAAATGTATAGGTTTGCTAGGTTTCCGTAAGTGCCGGCTGAGCTAGAGGCCAAAATCAACAGCTAGGCACTTTGCAAAAAACAGGCAATTTTTCTTTGGGAAAATGTGATGTGTCCATGTTGTGTTTTGGGGCATTTCCTGTTGCGGGCACTAGGCCTACCCACACAACTGAGGTACCATTTTTATCGGGAGGCTTGAGGGAATGCTGAGTGGAAGGAAATTTGTGGCTCCTCTCAGATTCCAGACCTTTCTATCACCATAATGTGAGGAAAAATTGTTTTTTTGCCAAATTCTGAGGTTTGCAAAGGATTCTGGGTAACAGAACCTGGTGAGAGCCCCACAAGTCATGCCATCCTGGATTCCCCTGGGTGTCTAGTTTTCAACAATGCACAGGTTTGGTAGGTTTCCCTAGGTGCTGGCTGAGCTAGAGGCCAAAATCCACAGCTAGGCACTTTCCAAAAAACACATCAGATTTCAATGTAAAAATGTGAAGTGTCTATGCTGCGTTTCCTATCCAAGGCATTAGACCTACCCATGCAAATGAGGTACCGTTTTTATCGGGAGACTTCGGGGAACACAGAACAGAAGAACAAGTGTTATTGCCCCTTGTCTTTTCTACATTTTGTCCTTCCAAATGTAAGACAGTGTGTAAAAAAGACGTCTCTTTGCAAAATGCCCTGTAATTCACATGCTAGTATGGGGATCCCGGAATTCAGAGATGTGCAAATAACCACTGTTTCTCAACACCTTATCTTGTGCCCATTTTGGAATTACAAATGTTTCCTTGATACCTATTTTTCACTCTTTATATTTCACCAAATGAATTGCTGTATACCCGGTATACAACAAACCCCATTGCAAGGTGCTGCTCCTTTATTGGCTCTGGGTACCTAGGAGTCTTGATGAACCTACAAGCCCTATATATCCCTGCAACCAGAAGAGTCCAGCAAATGTAATGGTAAAATCTGACATGGCAGGAAAAAGTTACAGAGTAAAACGTGGAGAGAAATGGCTGTTTCCTTAGCTCAATTTCAATATTTTTTTATTTTAGCTGTTATCTTCTGTAGGAAAACCTTGTAGGATCTACACAAATGACCCTTTGCTGAATTCAGAATTTTGCCTACTTTTCAGAAATGTTTAGCTGTCCGGGATCCAGCATTGGTTTCACACCCATTTCTGACACTAACTGGAAGGAGGCTAAAAGCACAAAAAATAGTAAAAATAGGGTATGTCCCAGTAAAATGCCAAAATTGTGTTGAAAAATGTGGTTTTCTGATTCAAGTCTGCCTGGTCTTGAAAGCTGGGAAGATTGTGATTTTAGCACTGCAAACCCTTTGTTGATGCCATTTTTAGAGGAAAAAACACAAGCTTTCTTCTGCAGCCCTTTGTTTCCCTCTTTTTTAAAACAAAAAGCTTTTCCCTGTATTTTGGCTAATTTCTTGGTCTCCTCCAGGGAAACCCACAAACTGTGGGTACCTTTAGAATCCCTAGGATGTTGGAAAAAAAGGACGCAAATTTGGCGTGGGTAGCTTAAGTAAGGTACGTGCGAACTGCCCCAAATAGCCAAAAGGCCTGGCATCTGAGGGGGAAAAGGCCTGGCAGCGAAGGGGTTAAAATGTGAACCTGGACTGTGTTTGACAACGAAAGTGCTGCGGGGTAGTACTACCTCAGTTGATGGTATTTAAAAAAAAAAAAAATATTGTCAAATATATTATTTGCACATAATGACAATACTATTAAAAAAAAAGGTTTTATTCAGATTTTTGAAGTCCATATATTTTGATTTCAGTGTGTACATGTGTTACCCAATGACATTTCTGCTGTTGCCAAGGATTCAGATGAGTTTTGACACTAAAAGTATGGTTTGACCATTTCATCTGATTGTTTCTTTTCCATGCATGCAGACGTCTGAACCAAGCCTTGGGTATGAGGCGACAGCCTCATGTATTTCCCTTTCCAGACCTTGCCACCATGGAGGAAAAGGTTGACATTAAGCAATATCGTCTGGATAGGCAAACGTATCTGAATTTGTGTCAACAGCTGGATCCTGATCTCCTGCCTCACAATATGAATCCAACAACCATAACAGCAATAGTAAAAGTCACAGCAGTACCGCATTTTGTAGCTAGTCATCTTTCAGTGCACTGTAGCAGTATGTGGTGGCATATCACAGCCAACTTTCAGTGGTGTCCTACAAGAAGTCCTTGCTTCCTTGTGAAAACCCCGAACAACTACAGCCAATTCCCACGTCCACAAGATTTGGCCACATGTGATTGAAGCAATAGATGGCACGCATATTACCTTGTTGCCACCACACGCAAGGGAATAGGTCTACTGCTTTTGGAAGAACTTCCATTCCATCAATGTGCAAATTGTCTGCTTAACAGACTTCTACATCTCAAGTGCGTATGCCCTCTTCCCTGGGTAAACACATGATTCATTCATACCACGGAACAGCAATATACCTAAACATATGTCACAACTTGGACTAGAGAGGGCCTGGCTTGTTGGCAAGTACAATATCTTTTGCCTGAATCCTAGTTTAGAAAGGGCCAATGGCTTGAAATGTGAGTAATCTGTTGATGTGTTGCTTTGGTGTAGGAGATTCATTGTATCCTAACTAGCTGTGGTTTTTGGCACCGCTGAGGAATTCAACAACGCCAGGGCAAGTCCACTTCAATGAGGCCCATGGAAGAACACAGAGGCCAGTGGAGCGGGCTTTTGGGCTCTTGAAGATTAACTTTAAGTGTCTGGACGAGAGCGGTGAAGCTTTCCTCGATTCACCCGATAAGTTGTGCCAAATCATGGTTGCTTGCTGCATTCTCCATAACATCGCTCTGAGGAGAGTCATCCCTATAATTGCAGAGGAGGCAGACCATGATGAGACCCCGGGTGAGGATGTTAAAATGCCCATTGAAGATGACAGTGGTGAAGAAGGAGTTGACTTGCGTCAAGATGTGATGGACCACTTCTTTATCTGAGTGTAAGCTTACCTTTACAAATTTTAGCCTCCAATGTCAATACATCTTGTGACCTAGGGAAAGGATCTGTCTTCCTTGGTAATTTATTAGAAATGGTCAGTGGAGGTAAATTCAAGGCAAAGATGATAGAGGATCAGAGTTTCCCTACATTGGGTAATGTGGTTATTGATATAGGTTAAATTTGCTTGGGCTAAGTATGTGAGTCCTCATGACTTGTCAATTGAGTTTAATTTAATATGTGGTCAAATTAATTTTCCCTTTTTATTCTGTTTCAGTGTCCTTCACAATGTCATATTCATTTGGATATTTCAGAGTTAAGACATTTGCTGTGATGTTGCTGTTTGGAAGTTTTTTGTATTTTTATTGTATTTTTTATTTATCACATGTTCGGTCAGTAAAAATCATGAGAGGAGAGAGAAATAAAAGGAAGGAAAAGAAAAAAGAGAAAAGAAGGAAGAGAAAGAGAAAAGAAAAAAAAACAAAAGGCAAGGGAATCTTAGAATACAGCAATAAAATTGATTTGAGTTAAAATGTTTCAGCTGAATTGCGGTGGGCATGTGTTGGAAGGCAGCCTATTTGGTATTTCATAGAGGCTGCTTTAATCTGCGGATTAACTGCTGCTCCCAGATACAGCGGTGGGATTAGAGAGCCGTATGATGACAGAACCAGCCAGGCATGGCTTTGTTTCGATAAAGCCTCTTTGTCCTGAAGATGTGAGAGAGACTTGACACTTACTTTTGTTGCACGTTTGACAAGCTGATGTGAGCTGAGTTGAAGTAGTTGATCTACCAGGCCCAGTGTTGTCAAGGAGGACTTGAGGTAAAGACGGAAGGCGGAGGTTGAGTCCGAAATCATTTCCGCCCAAATAAGAGAGCTTAGCGAGCCTTCTTTTGCTACCTTAAGCTTATGGCTTAGGTTGATAAATGCCCCTTTCTTTGCTAGAGATTGCCTAACCAGGCCAAATTCCAGGCGAACTTGGGCCGGTGAAACATAATTTGGTAAGCTGAACAATCTCTTGAAAAGCTTGGTGATAGTTTTGTCCAAGTGGTCGTCGCCGCGGCCTCTTAGAACTTCGCTGCCATGTGTAATTGTTGGTATTAATTTGGCTTGGATGACCTTTAATAGCAGCAGGTAGGTTGAAGAGCCAGTTGCTTTTTTAACGATGTTGAACGCAAATGTAAGCGAGATGTATTTCTGACTGAGGGACTCCAGGTGGGGTTTAAAGGAGCCATTGCTGTCAAGAAGAACCCCTAGGTATTTGTATTTGTGCACTGTTGCAACCTTATTGTTACCCAAGTACCACTGATATCGCAGCCGCCCAGTCGTCTTAAAGGGCATGATTTTTGATTTATTCAAATTAAAGAGAATAGCATTTTTCCAGAGAATTCAGCTGTTGGGTTAAGTAGCCTCTGCAGGCCTATTCTAGTGTGACTGAAAAGGATGAGATCATCGGCGTACATCAAGCTTGTCATGATAGTTTGACCCAGCCTTGATGAAAGTGAGTTCACCTTGTCCAACTCCGCCAGTAGGTCAGCCAAAAATAAATTAAAGAGAAGGGGTGCAAGTACACATCCCTGACGCAGACCCTGAAGTTTATGAATTTTCCTGGAAAGGTGTGTCCCACCACCCAATTTGACCCTCACCCAGGTATCTGTGTGGAGAAGGACTATTGCTTTCAACAGCTGGGAGGGAATGCCCCAGCTTGCGAGTTTAAACCAGAGTTTCCCTCTTTCTACTCGATCAAATGCAGCTTTATAGTCTAGAAAAGAAAGAAAGAGGGACTTATTGGTACGTTGGCATTGATCAAATAATAGTGCGACAGCCATAAGATTGGCAGTCGTGCCCACCCCTTTAGAGAATCCAGTTTTATTAAACGGGATCAGGTTGTTCACAGTAGCCCATGTTTTGAGCTCTTCCAAGAGAATTCCTGCAAAGATTTTTGATTCGACATCTAGGAGTGCTATTAATCGATAATTTGCTGGGTCGTTAGTCACACCCCCTTTATAGATGGGGGTGATAGTTGAGCCTCTCCATGCTCGCGGGATGATGTTAGTAGCAAGAATGCAATTGTAGAGTGTTGAGAGATGTTTTGCCCAGAAATCTGGGTCCTCTTTGTAAAGGGCGGCAGGAATGCCACTGGATCCCAGTGCTCCCTCATTCCGGCACTTAATAATTCTCATCCTCGCTGTTTCTGAGGAAACTGAAAAGCAGCTGAGTTGTTGTTTTGGAGAGCCGGAGGAGATACAGGCTGATGCTTTTGCCTCGCCTACAGGGCGCTTGGTTGAAAGGCCAAAGTGGAGTGAGCGATACTGATGCCAGGTGGGCTCAGAGATATTAATCAAAAGGAGGGAGTGTGTTACAGAGCTTAGGCTGTTTATAAGCCTCCAGAAATGCACATGCCGATTTGTCTTTGATGCGTGCAAAAGTTTTGTTGCCAGCACATCTGCCTTGTCTCTTTGATGTGTCCATAAGTGGCCTCTGTAGGCCTGTCTAGAGGTAGATACTAGCGCTCTCAGGGCCTCGTTCCTAGGTTCTTTCTGAAGACGGCGAAAGGCAGAATTTAAGTTCCGTTTAAGTTTCTTTGTATACCTTCTTGATGAAGGGTTTTGTAAGCTGTGGGGTCTTGTTCCTTGAAGCTGCTGATGGTAGGATGCCAGAAGCTCTACTGCAAACTCCTCCCAGGTTATTTGTGGCGCTTGCTCAGGGTCTGTGAGGTTTGATTTAAGGGACCATAATCGTTTGGCTGTCTCTGCCAGCGCAGGAGTGGTCTTGGTGGACCACTTAATTCGTCTCCCATTAGATATATATGTGGCTCGCTGCAACGTGTCCGAAGGTTCGTGATGTTCAATTGGGTGAGTAAAATGCAGCTCTTGCGGTAAGTGATCGCTCTCCCCTCTGCTTGTTACCTGAAATTTCAAAATTCGGCCGAAAAGGGGTAGGGATAAAATTGTGTGGTCTATTATTGATAGGCTTTTTGATTTAAAAAAAAAATGTAAATGAGGGGGGTTGGTCCATACAGTAGCGGCCGTTGGCAGATCGGAGTCCCATTGCTTCAAGTTCTTTTATGAGTTGTTCCCCTTGCAAGTTCCAGGAAGAACTTGGTCTGGTATCTGCAAGAGAAAGTTCTGTGCCAAAGTGGCTTTGTCAGAGGGTTAAGGTCCCAGCAGGTTCATGTTAAAATCACCGCTTAAGATCAGTTGGGGGCATGGAACGTTATTGACTAGTTCTTCAATATTCTCTTTCAGCTGATGTGCAGCTTCTAATTTGTAAGTTTTCCCAGCGGGATATAGATATTCATTAGGGCTAGATGGAGGGTGGAGGGGCCTTGTGTCACAGTGAGAAAAACTGTCAACAGGTTACTACACGTTACTGGAGACATATGATGGTGCCCCTTCATTGTTGAACTGAGATATGTGATGAGTCTACCGCTCAAGCACCCAAAGCGAGCCCTCCTTGTTGTCGTGACATGATAACTCACAAATCTTGTAATTGTAGGAGGGGATTCTGTCCAAGTCTCTTGCAGCATATTTATCTGGAATGACGTTAGGTAGTTGAGTAGCAACTTGTCCTCCAGTTTGTCCAGTAGCCCATTAATATTCCAGGAACATATTGTAAAATTGGACTTGTCCTCTTTGTTGCTGATGTTGGACCCGTCCCATCATGGTTGCCGTGATCCTATGCTCAGTGCGCTGCGTAACTAGCTCCAGTAGTTAGAGAAAAATGGTGCCCCCAGAACAGGGCAGAGATGCTGTACTGGGCCATGCTGTGCCGTGAGAGTTCCTTGAATTCCTTGAGGTCTTGTTGGAAGCACTGGATGATGGTTGAGACCCTTGACCACCCTGTCGATTTAATAGAGGATGTGGATAGGGAGGGTGTATTGCCGCGGTTATATGTATCCCCCAGCTCATGAGTGTAGGACCTACTCCAAGCACTTGCTCTGCTACCTCTGCCGAGGTCCAGGTTCCTTTGGTTACTTCATTCGTCTGGGGTGCCAAGGTAGGGATAAATGCCACTGACACCATATCCACAGAGGAAAGATTTATGGTTTCGGGAAGCTGTCCTAACAACCATAAAATTTTCCCACGGTTCAGCAGGTCAAATGTGCCTCTTGATCTATATTCCGGGTGCAGCAAGGTTACTGTGGAACTTGGATCACTGTTGCGCAGGGTCAACGGAGGGCTCGTAGGGGCTACTTGCAACTGGAGCATCATATGGCTGTTACTGCTTTGAGGTCAGATAGCCTCAAAGGTTGTTGGGGCTGTCGATGTAAAGTCGCTCTCCTGCGCCCTTTCCCTGAGCCTTTCTTCATTTACTAAGTGCTCGGACAATTGTACATGACGGGATCTTTTATCAATGTTTGCTGTAACAATAGGGGCACATTTGATAAAGTATGTTTGTTGGGGCATTTGACAGTTCCCAGAGAAAGGGGCTGAGACATGCCTCCTTTTGGCAATGATGTTACTACTAGAATCACCAACGGAAGTGTGGTTTGGAAGTACAAATTGAACATGTGTTGATCCTGGGACAGCCATCAACTTGGGATGGACACATCTTTTCCAGAGATAACTTGCACTCTGACAGTATGGAATTTCAGAAGATTGTATCTGACCTGTTCTTTGGGTGATGCTGCCATTAAGGCAATATGCATCACTTTAGTTGCTCAAACTACATATAAAGCCCTAGCATACTGTTCTTCCTTCACATTGTCTCAATCTTTAATTTGTGGACAATTTTGGTAGCTGTTAATGTTTTTCATCATAGATGATTGAACTTTTTGTTAGCACACTACTGAATGGTGAATGTGTCATTGCACCAGATACTGCCACAGTGTCCTACTGGTCATGTGGCCTCAAATGTTGTTACTCCCATGGTGTAGACTATTGGTGTTATTGATCTAGGATTCCTATTGTGAGGGCTGGTTGTATGGCTCCACCAGAGGCCATGCAGCAGTGATAGTTTGCCTATTTAATTGGTTCCTATTGCATATTCCCTTTCCTACATGGTTTCAAGGTCATGGAGGATATAACCCTGAATGGTATAGACTGTTGGGGTTAGGACTGGTTGTTGTAACCCAGATTCAATTTCTACAAGGACATCTTGACAACATTTTTATGTTCTAAATACATTCTCAGGTGTTTTTTTTTTTCAAATAAATTGGTTAACACTTCACCTCTTTGTAATTGCAACATTTTTCCCAACTAAATGTTCAAAGGTTTTGGCAACATCATGGTGGAAGATGGACATGGCAAAGGAAAAGCCACACATAATTTAACAAGAGTCTCGTATTCCGTGTCCTTTACATTTCTTATCATAACACAAAAACAAAAGTGAGGTGTATTATAAAAAAATGAAATAAATAAAAAAGAGTCTATGATGGAGGATGGAAACATGGTAGTAGAGCCAAAAAAGTTTGAAGTCAAATGTCCAAAATACAACAGTCCTCAGAAAAGGTAAATGTGTCCATGAAATAGTCCATAGAGTGGATGGTAGACACACTCGGAGGAAATTAGGTTCTGTGTCTCCTGGAGGTGGTGGTGTTGGTCTTTCCATTCTTTCCTTCAGGTCTGGATAACTGCCCCTTCTGGGGAGGGGGGCAGAGGTGCAGGGACTGAGGTGGTAGGAACAGGCTCCTCATGTGACAAGGCCTCCCTGACTGTGGCTGGCAGTGGTGTCCTTTGAACAGATGTGGAGGGATCACAGACAGGGGCAGACGGTACAGGAAAGCCCTGCACATATGGTGGTAAATGTTAAATAGAACCCCAGTCAGGGAGCTCATTTTTTCATTGTGGTTCTGTAGTTCCTAAATGTGTTGCCACTGGACTTACTTGAATTTCTAGAGGTCAGTTATAACTTGGCCCATCATGTCTTGGGACTGTTGGACTGATCCCACGACTTGGTCAATGGTGATCTGGCTAACGAAAACCCCAGTGGCGTCCCTTGGCTGGCCCACAGATTCCCTCTGTCAAGCCCTACTCCCACTAGCCTGTGCCCCAACCCACTGGGTCCTGGCATAATATGATGCTGTGTTGTTGGTGTCTCAACAGTAGCCAGGACTGGAGGGCACAGAATTGGTGTTTTGTCTTTGGTGCACAGAAAGGGGAGGTGTCTTCACATTGGGATGTTGTTGCAGCTGTGGTGGGGGATGTAGGTGTGGACCGAGTTTGACTCACTGTAGCTGTCTGGCCAGGCAAAACAGATGGACTAGCGGTCTCGTGGTCATCCTGCAGCATTTGAGTCCTCATTGAAGGGTTGCTCCTGGGCTGGAGTGAAGGCATCTTGGCTGGCTGACGGTGGTACACTGGGCCGGGTGTTTGAACCTGTAAAGGTTACACAGGATATGTAATTAAAATATAGTTTGTTTATTTCATGCATCTTTGTCTACAAAAGGGCCAACCTAACAAACAGGAGAGTGATAAACTAATTAGGCCTTTGTGGTATTTTCATGAATTTACCCATGCAGCCTGATTTACACAGATGACAACTCCAGTGCTGATTTTGTAGAGATGTCTTGAAATGCCAAAGAGTTATTTTAGATTTGTAAGTTACATGTGATAGACATTCAACCCAACACATTGGTGAGTAGATTGGTAGCACTGGACCATTCCAAGGCCTAGCAGGCTGCAATACATTGTATACAAATTGGTTCATAATGCACATAAAACTGTAATTGGTCATCCTATGGACAGTGAAATTTGACCAATGTGTGGTTACTAATTCTATTCAGCATGCCACAACACATTTTTGGATATCTTGGATTCAAAAGACAGTGAATAATGTAAGCATTTTAATCAGTTCGGTGTACCTATGAGGAGGTGTCAACATGGTAGAGATATACAAGAAGTAATATTTTAATCCATAGCATGACATGGTGATATTTTAATTGATAGCATGACATCGTGTCAGATAAGGATTAATGCCACTGTACACTAGCCAAATGCACTAGTTTTTTAAAAGTGTGTACACATGGAAGTAAAGGACGGTGAAACAACATTACATTCCACTATTATTTTTCAGATCCAAAAACAAAGCATCATGGTAATTGTCGTCATCTGTTGACACCATAGACAATACTTGTTTAAAATGTAAGTTACACATATCACTTTTGATGATTATATTGGAGATAAACACACATTTACAACTTGTACTCATATTGATATGATGTAACTAGAAGAAAGTAACACTTAGAAACACCATGCTTTTCTGTGAAAATGGATGTAGCTTTGGACCTGTTTTTGGAAGCACAACAACATAGTAGTGGGCAGAGCCCATGTAAGGGATGATCCATGGGGAACTACACACAATCTTGACTATACATATTGCATTATGTTAGAAGGCCAACTACAGCCATGCTGCTTGTAATTTATATGACACAACATATTTTGGTTAGTCAAAATTAGCTATATCTGGTGTTGATAAGGTTGTTGCAGCATTCTAAATGTCTAACGTAAGGGCAGAACTCCATTAGTGATTAGAGAGACAATCATAGTTCAAACTTACAAGTGTGCACTCCACAAGGGATTCCAGTCAAGCCTTCAGGGTGGCGGATTTGCAAGACCTTCTCCTCCCAGGGAAAGAGTTGTGATGGGGGAAGGGGAGATTCAACACCAGTCCTCTGGGCCTCCATGTGGAGCTTGGAGGCCAATGAAGGAACTTCCCCCTGCAGGTCGTTCCACCACTTCCTAATCTCCTCCTGTGTGCGCAGGTTATTGGCTACAGCATTCACTCCGTCAACTATTCTGGACCACATTTGCCTTTTGCAGGAAATGATTGTATTTTGGACATGTGCTTCAAACAATTCTGGCTCTATTCTAATGATTCCATCTACCATGACAGACAATTCTCCCTCTGTGAAACGGGAACTTCTCCTCCCTGCCATTGTGAATTTTTGCTTAACAAATCTAGTGCCCAGAAAATGAAAGGTATGTACTGAAATAAGGTCAATTTAACAAAACACACAGAGGGAGAGGAAAACGGAAAAAACCTGTCTCCTGTGTTGAGAAATCTGGTGACTGTCTAGTCTCCTGCAGTGTGATGGCAAGGGTCATGGTCTGAAATGAAGTGTGTTTTATAGTCTGTTTCGCAGGTATTCACAATTGTCCAATTTACAATAGGTGTGGAATACTAGCATCCAACCAGTGTCCGTAGCCATAGTACTATACTGGACGGGTCCCACAACGGACTCCCGCTGTCATGGGCTAGCCGCTGACACACCACCAGCACAACTGTGTGTGTGTGTGTGTGTGTAAATAGGCTGCCATCTCAAGTGTGTGTAAATGGGGTTGGCGAGATGCCGCCGTCAAGATGGCAGCGGAGTACTAATCGTCAGTATTGGAGACCGCCTCGTTGGCTGCAGGTTGCAGCTAGCGCAACAGAGTACACTCCATTGTGGTGGTCTTTGGCTTTTCCGCAATACATCTAAATATGGCAGGCCGGAGACAGCTGACGTCATGGTCTTTTCTGGTCCGCTGCCAACGCGGCTTGGCAGTAATACTGCCAAGAGCTAAATCGGACTTTTAGTCTCGTCAGTAGTCACCCATACCGGTGTATCCTCTTCTGAGTCTGTGGAGGTGTCTGCATCCCATGGGCCCTGTTTCCTGTGTTTGGATCGATTTCAATATTTTATTGCAATCTATCCTCTGGTTTTTAGCCTCACTGTTGGCGGGGTGTCGACTGTTTGCCACTTTGGGTGCTGGTGCAGCACTAATGAGCACCGCTCCGTGAGGCAT
Organism: Pleurodeles waltl; assembly: GCF_031143425.1. Classification (NCBI taxonomy): domain Eukaryota; kingdom Metazoa; phylum Chordata; class Amphibia; order Caudata; family Salamandridae; genus Pleurodeles; species Pleurodeles waltl. The sequence goes on from NC_090437.1 coordinate 984,385,395, forward strand.
TTCATGCACGGTAGAGAAGCATATATTGCAAATTCATAGTCTCGAGCTTCTGCTTCACCCTGCCATATGATTTATGCTGTGTTTGTATGTGCCTTGTATAGTCCAGAAAAATCTGAATGCGTCCTTACTGAAACAGGAGCTATCCTTTCGCTCTTGCCCCCTTTAGGATCACATCCTTACCACTATAGTTCAGGAATATGGCTCATGGGGCACAGAGGAAGCCCTGGATGTGGCCTGTGGCCCAGGGACCAGTTGGCCCTGTCACTGATAAAGCATGAGGTTAGGTGGTTGTTGTCCAGCATGACTTGATCCCCTTCTCAAGAGACATTTCTGGTGATGAACCCTCAATGCCCTCTGGGAACTCTATGAATCATAGGTCATTGCGGTGGGCCCAGTTTTCAGTGTCCTCTGCCCGATCCATGAGGCTCTTGATTATCTGGGAGAGGCAAGTGACCACAGAGGAGAGCTCCCATACCGTGTCCTTCAGTTTGTAGATCTGGCCTTCTGCGCCAGTAGCATGATCCACGGTGTTGCAGAGATCTTGCAGAAGTAAAGTTATGTTGCTCCACAATTTTGGTCTCAGGAGCCGACCTGTATTCTTGAATGGTCTGTTGCGTCATTGCGGTATTGTTTCCATCCTGCAGGTGTGAGTTGTGGACTTCACCACTTGCAGTCATTGGGGGGGGGGCGTGTCTGACCATTTTAGCTTGTGTTCAGGATGCCTTATCATGGCCTATGGCACTGGTGGCGGTGCTGAACGATGTGCTGCCACCACCACGCTCAACGATGTCCATGAGGTCTCCTCACCCAGCCTTAACACTCCTGGCTGTAGAATTAGTTGGTGGGTGGGTGCCTAACCCGCTTGCCCCGGTTTCCCAGACAAGGCAGGGCAGCATGAGCAGTCGGGGCCTATTAGTAGAGTAGATTCGCCCGTCGACCGGGGGGGGGGAGGGCCTTTCTGCAAGTTGCCATGAAGGACATGTCCCCAGCACTCCCTCCCCTCAATAGCAAGTCACTCCTGAAGCTTCCCCTACCTTCGGAAGAGCCAGTCTCTCCGTCCTAGGTCTAAGCGGCTGGGTCATGCATCCACCTGTGGGTCAGCCACCACAGAAACCTGCTCTGGACCCTGGAACAGTCTGGTGGGCTCCAGTCGGGAGGGCATCCTTCTCCAGGCCCATCCGTCCTGGCCTTGTATAGTGCCAATCCCAGGCTACACCCTTACCCTGCTGGGCCCCCTTCCATTGGCCTGGGCGCCTGTGGTGCTCCCCCCTCCACAACACCTGCTACAAGGGTTCTCAAGGGTCCACACGCCTGAGTTGCCGCCCTGGTGGGCCAGCATCACCTCCCCACTTAGCTGTCTTGGTGCTGCCTTTGGGGCTAAGAGGTCTACTCTGCAAGACTCCCTTGGGGCTGCATCATCATTTCAAGGCATCCGCCAGTCATCCCTGGTCGTGCTGCTTTTCCTGACAGGGCCTGCTTTCACAGGGAGCCCGGCGGACACACAGAGCCTTGCTGGAGCCTATCAGGGTACACACCAGCACCAGGAAATTCGCTCCAGTGTTGGAGCATGACAGCCAATTTGGCTAGCAAGGCCCTTCCCCCCAACTATACGAGTAATCTTATCTGTACCCACAGTACACAAAATTTAAGAATCTTGAGCTCCCTCAGTTTCATGTTTGGTTAAGGTTTGGACACTGAAACTCATCCATATCATTGAAAGTTGAATTGTATGGAAGATAATCTAAATTCTCTCAAAAATGTATGGTGGTCTAATGTTTAACTCTTATTGAATGGTGAAAATGTGACTAAACTCTTTTCTCTCCTTGTTTGTTCTCTTTTGTTTTCATTCATATTTTAACACGACTAATACCTAAATTAAAAACAAAAAGCAAAGAAAACGAGGATCTCTAATTTAGGTAGCTTCCTTATTGGTGTGCTGAGAGGAAGAATGGATCAAAAGGGCATCTCTGAGCATGTTCATTGACCAGAGGTTTATGAGGGATTGAACCAATGGAGATGAAGAATACAACAAAACACAAGGAGCCAGAGGTACAAATAAGCCAAGAAATGCTGTAAGTAAAGTTGTGCTGCATTGTGTGAAAGGGAAAGAGCATCACGGTGCTACATCTACTAGGATGTGATGCTGTTCTGCTCTCTCCCTGCTCTGGTGCACTTTCTGCTGCCTCATGCCAAGGCCGACACCATAGTGCAAGATTATCTGCGTTGTGGCCAGCATAGTTCCTTCCTGTGCAGGGGTTCCTTCCTGTACAGAAAGTATGCTATAAGGCATTGTCCTCTTTGTCTGTATGCAGCACACATGCAAAGAGGTAAAAACGGGGAAAAATGAGATTTCTTCTCACTACACCTTCGTCAGGGAGGCAGAGGATTTTGGCGCAAATCTAAAATTGTGTGCAGATACGGATTTATGGCAACGCCCATGCACCACCATGGAACGGTCCTTTGATACCAAGTAATGCAAGGCAGAGCATGGTGCTGCTTTGTGTTACTTTGGGTTACATTCCATTTCAAATCCTGATTTGTATTTGATTACAAATATCAACCCAACACTTTGTTTTCTCTTTGTGTTAAAAAAGCAACACAAACCCGACACAAAGTCCTGCTCCTTGAAAGATTTCTTATGTGTCCTGTTTCCCTACACCCCTCTATGATGAGCATGTCATGTTGACGTGCTCTTTCCTACTCTTTCAGACTGAGGTCAACTACCTGTCGCCAGAAAGACAGCTACTGGCCTCCCACGGGAGCCGACACCGAAGACAAACTGTGTTTGCAGTGTGACAGTCCTGCAGCATGCCTCTTATGCATCCCTGCTGCAGGCTTATGTCACAGCTGACTTCCTTTCAATCCAACTACTGCTGCTTGCAGGAGCCTGCCACATTAAGTTTCTATGCACAGTAAAACTCAGACCACCATACAGTGGGTTCCTTTGACGGCATCTGTCCTGATCACATGTGCATGTTTTTGGATTATGCTTTGGTATTAAGAATGGTGTGCCGGTCCTTTAGCTTTCCATTTCTCCATTTATATGTCCCCTTTCTTTTTTTCTCTTTTAGCTTTGCCGTTTCCTGTGTAACCACTGCTTCTAAACCTAGCAGACATATATTGTCAACAGTATATCATTGTTTTACCCATCTACGATGGCCAGCATATTTGGAAGCATTGTGTTAGCCATTTTGGATCTATACAAAAATGTACACTATGCCCTGTGCTACTACAAGATGTCTGTTCAGTATGATCTTGAACTGGTATTTTGCATAGTGTATCATTGTTGTACTGCTGCAAGATGGCCAACACATTAGTTCTAAACGTGACTGCCATGCTGGAGCTTTAAAACAATGATACACTATGGCCCTCATTACGACCCTGGCAGTCGGTGTTAAAGCGGCGTTAATACCGCCAACAGGCCGGCGGTAAAAAAAAAGGGATTATGACCATGGCGGTAACCGCCAGCACAGACAGCCACTTTAACACACCAACCGCCAGGGTGGTAACGGCCCCTGGTCTGGAGACTTCGGTCTCCAGCCCGGCAGCCGTCACAATTCCACCCTGGGGATTACGATCCGGCCTACCACCATGGTTTTCGTGCCAATCTTACCGCCGCAAAAACCATGGCAGTAGGACTATCAGTGCCAGGGACTCCCTTCCCTGGCACTGATAGGGGTCTTCCCCGCCCCCCTCCCAATCCCCAAACTCCTTCCTCACCCTCCCCCTCCCTCTCCTGTTCTCCCCCGCACATTTACACACCCACACGCGCACCGATATACACACATGCATGCACACATACATACCCACACACCGCAACACACACAAACATACTTTGTTGCACACACGCATTCACAACACACAACATATACGGACACTTACATTCAGTCATTCACGCACTCATTCAACGCGACTCACACTCGCATGCATGCATACCAAAACATACACACACACACACACCCACCCTCGCACACAACACCCCCTACCCCCTCTCCTGTCAGAGAACCCAACTTACCTGCTTGATACAGTCGGCGGTGTTTTGGTGGTATGGCGGTGCTGCTGTCGGCTGCGCCACCTTACCGCCGTCCGCCGCCATGACCGTTGGCGGTATTCCGCCAGCCTTCTGGCAGAATACCGTAGACGGTCATAATACGTGTGGACGGCTGGTAGCCACGGCGGCGGTATGTCGGCGGCCGTTGCCGTGACGGTAGGCGACAGTTACCGCCAATGTCATAATGAGGGCCTATGTACAATACTATTGCGAGACACCATCTGATATGTTTATTTTTATTATGAGCATATGCTGCTATATTTAAGCAGTGACGTTTCTTTTTTCTGCATTTATTCTTTCAGTTTATCTTTTATAAGCTTGTTGAGTGTGTGTGTGTGGCTTTATACCATTCTTGTTTTTGATGATAAATGCATTTAGCGTTGTGTGCTACAAAGACACCATCTGTCGCACGTACCTAGGAAGCCACAAGCACGTGATAACCATAAAATTGATGTTACTGTAGATAAAGTGATGATTCAGACTGGAAACTGCTTTGGTGGCATGTCCTTTTAAACCCAGAGTCAGACAAACAGTTAGAGTTGTTGGGTCATTTGCACCTCAAGCAGGCAGGAAGATAAGGACTGTTCATTTGTATAGTGTAGGGACCATTTGCATTTTAGCCTGGTTTTCTAGAAACAAGGCAACAAAAAAGAATTGTTTTATATACCATGGAAGTACTCCTATGCATCTGACTACTGGTATGCATTTTTTCCATTTTTGCTGTTTATTCTGAGAGATATATATATCGGATACTTTTCCTCTTCACTTTATTATCAGTTCTATGTACTAACATAATAACTAGGAGAGTGCCAGCATGCTTTTACTCACTGTTTGCTTTAAACCATTTACCAATGGAGTTATTCTTTTGAGTATACCCTTAATTCAATCTTATTGTATTCTTACAACGGTTAACTCATATCTCACTTTTGATTGTCTTTCTCATTAGTTAATGTTTTGATCTTAACTGGAATTTTGTTCCTTCAAAGTACATTTTCTTTTTTCTCACCACCTGGGGAGCACATTTAGACTTGGTTGCTTGACCTATTTGCTTGTTAGCAATCAACCATCATTTTCGGGGAGCACCCTTCTTTTCTTTAGCATTTCATTATATTATATTTTATTATACTTTTTACTATATATGTCTTTGTACATTTTTCACAGCCTTGAGAAAGCCCTGGCTCAACAGCCATCAGGGGGCGAAACACGTGTTGGCTGTTACTTCCAAGTATCCCGATTGAACTATCTACGTGTTGAAAAAGAAAGTATAAATATTCAGTTCTTCCTTAAAATAAACACAACTTTGAACTTGACTAATTGACATTTTTGTGTGGGTCTTTTCACCATTTTTTAGCTCAACAAAAAAGAAGGCCCTGGTGTGATTGCCTATAGACCGTTAGGAATATAATCAAGGTTCTTCCGAGTTTAACGTTTTTAATTATTCTCTTACACACAGAGACAGAAATCAATGTGTTTCCCTGTGCATTTTATAAGATGTTAGAAATCCAGGGCCTGATTCAAGAAAGTGCTTACGTGTAGTAAAGTTACGAGCATAGAGCCTCTACATTCATGGTGGAATTCCCGCTCTCGGGCGGAATCTCTGTACGTCGCACTGCAGATAGTGCGATGTGCGGAGAGTCTGCTAATGGACTCCGCACTTGTAACTTTACTACACATAAGTACCTTCGTGAATCAGGCCCCAAGAAACTAGACTTTTTGAGTGTCTCTCCATGCTATCAATCATAACTGCTGTGTCTGCTGTATGTTTACGGTGTGAAAAAAAGTGATGAGTTTTAAAATTATGTGTAATAGCTGCTGATGGTGTGCTAGACCTAGCATCCTTGGCATGGTTCCTCTACCCTTTTGCCTTCATACCCCCTGTTTTCGCTGACTTTGTTTTTGATAGCCTTAGGATTCTGCGCACTTGAGCGCTCTACCGTACCAATGCTACGGTACTTGTGCTCTTTCCCAAATACATGATAACATTGGTGTATCCCTAATTGGCATATTAATTTACTTACAAGTCCCTAGTAGAGGGGACTGCTTGTGCCCAGGCCCAGTAAGCTAAATGCTACTAGCGGGCCTCCAGCACTGATTGTGCCACCCACTTATGTAGCCCTTAAACCACCCTCTAGTCTGCAACTCCAGAACCTGTATGTGCAGTTTCAAACTACCATGTTGACCTGGCAAAGTAAACCTTTTCCCAGACTCAAACCATCCTTTTTCATACATATGTCACCCTTAAGGTAGGTCCTAGACAGCCGCAACGGCAGGGTGCAGAGTATTTAAAATGTTTGACATCTACTTTTAAGTTTTACGTGTCCTGGTAGTGAAAAACTTTAACATTTGTTTTTCACTATAGGCCCTCCTGTAGCCTATCTCTCCCATAGGTTAACATTGAGACTGCCTTAATACATCTTATAAGTGTAATTCACTATCTGAAAGAGATGAACTTTTTGAGTTTTGTGTCTCTGGGATCACAATTTAAAATCAAAACTTACAGTAATGTCAGAATTTAAATTACAGTTCTGAAAATGCCAGTTTTAGAAAGTTGGCCTTTTCTTAGATTAACCATTTGGTGCCTTCTGCCTGTATCTGATCACATGTCTGGGGTGGAGTGATAGGTGGGCTTTGTGTCTTCCTCCTAGAGAGCCACAGACAATGGGAGCTTAGGTGTGACTTGATGGGCCATGATTGGCCATTCAGGGCAGGATGGAAGGGACGGACTGAGCACAGCCTCACTTACTCTTGAATAGGATGTGTTCTATCCACACACACACACAAGGCTGCATAACCCCCTGTAGTGAGTCTGGAGCAGGAAGATCAGGGACTCTCTGCACTTCAAAGGCAAGGCATGTTTTTGAAGTCTCCCCCACCTCAAAGGCGCAACTGGGCATAAGTACTCTGACACCACCACTTCAGTACACTTCTGGATCTGCGGATACTCTGCCAGAAAGGCAGAGTATCTACAGTGCTGCTGTAGGCCTGCTACTCTGCTCGACTGCTGTTTGCTGGACTCCTGCTTTGCTCTACTGACATGTACCTGCTGCCCTCTTGCCTAGGAATGAGAAGGACTGGACCTGAATCTCTCCAACTCAGAAACCAGAGTGACTCTAGGGGCTAGTTGACAGGTCTCCTAATCAGAAGTTTTAGGGACATAACAGACTTCCACCCTGCTCCTGCACTTGGAGTCTGCCATCTGTGAATCTGTCCTGCCAAGGGGTACCACCCCAGTCCTGACCCCTTAATAATGGACCTAAGGTGTTTGCTCCAGCTGAACCGATGCATCCTCTGCTGCGTTGGCAGATCCAATGCATTGTTGCATGGACAAAATCAATGGGTTGTCTTCGAAACCCTTTTCTTCGGCCAAGGTCCCCACATCCCTTTCGACAACAACCTCGACAAAGATGCTGACACTCCACATCGCAGCCACTGGGCCATCAGAATCAACCCAGCATCTTGATGTCAACACAGCCAGAACCCCCTCCTGCGCTCCACCGCATCTCACCACTGACACATCATCATCACTGCGTAGGGAACTTTGCCACATCTCGATTGCATGGGAAAAATTGACTCATCTCCTTGACAGCGTGGTTCAGAACCAACACAAAGCTCTGCAACTAGGATATGGGGTACTTTGGTTCAGTGGGCCCAGCAGGGGCCCCGTAGCTGGCCCATGCTCCTAATGTGGTGTGGGATGCTTTTTCTGTGGTCTTTTCACTGTTTTACTGCTTGAAGTATTGCACCAATACTTTATGCATTTCCTTCAAGTTAAGCCTGACTGCTCTGTGCCAGGCTACCAGACAGAGAGTTGCTTGTGCTATACCCTGACAAGAATTGTGGTTGCTGTTTGACCAGGGCTCACACCCCAGTCAACCAGCAACTCAATTTCTCACACTGTGAAAGTGAATATGCTAGTAATACTACAGTGCTAATGTTTAATATTGTTTTAATGTACATGGCTACTTAACCCACAGAAATCTCTAAAGACATCAAGTGTGCATTTGTTGGTTAAATAAAGGCAGAATTATAGCAGTTGCAACCTAATAATTTCAAAGACAAACCATATAGCCAGTACGATCAGAAAAAAATAAATCCACGTAAACACTGGTGAACTGTTAAAGAAACAAATATCATGAGGCAGGAAATTGTATTTATAATACTGAATGAATGTAGTTGGAAGGCTAGAGAAAACATTTTTGCATTTCTGTATATTTTTGAGGTGCTGCCTTATTTGTCACATACTGTAAAGAGAGGCAATGTTACTTTACGTTGTATCTTGGGTAAACGTTTATTATTTTGAGGGTCTTTTAATATTTGCATTCTTGGTGAAAATGAATTAAACATATGGGAAGTAAGCCTTTTGCTAAGATATTATGCTGAACAGACGTGTAGTGTCAAGTATTTATTCCCATCAATAGAGAGACAGGCATTTTATCAACCTTCTTCTCCAAGGACTTTTCTTCTCTGTCTCCCCCCAACATTCTACCCTGCTACTATGATGTCCTTGGAACCTCACAGATGAAATACTTAGTTACATACCAAAGACAAGCCACAGCACAGCTCCCCTACTACATAAACAATTACAATGCATTGACATACTACATAAACAATTACAATGCATTGACAAAATAAATATGATCCCACATCAATAAATTATACAAAACTAAAACCAAGAATAGGAGAATTTAATGAAAGTACAAAATATGAAATCAACATAACTTTTTCAAATAAGCAACTTGCTTCCATACATATAATACCTAAATAGTAATTTGAATTGACACCCCAAATATTGTATAAACAAGAACATTTTCCATAAAGCTCGTAGGTCACCTAAATTATAATCCAACAAGTAAGAGTGAGTTTTTCTCAGGCGAGAACTGTGATGACTTTCTGCAGGCCCATAATCTGCCATTTTATAAGCTTAATTTAGACTATTGCCATACCTAACTCTTCCATCACACCTTACAACCTGGACATACTCCAGATGTCTCCATCATTTAACACCACTTCATTCTTTTTCAATCAAGCTGTTTGCTTTGGATCCCAATAATTGGAATTCCCCTTGGGTGTCCAACCTGGCCTTTGTATGAGAACCCACTCCCCTACATGCCATTCTTGTTTGCAAACATTATGGGGGTCATTCGGCCGGGGACCGCGGATGCACCGCCAACAGGCTGGCGGTGCATCCAGGCCAATTCTGACCGCGGCGGTAAAGCCGCGGTCAGAAAAGGGAAACTGGCGGTTTCCCGCCGGTTTTCCCCTGGCCTGAGGAATCCTCCATGGCGGCGCTGCAGGCAGCGCCGCCATGTGGATTCCGACCCCCTTCCCGCCTGCCTGGTTCTGGCGGTTTTGACCGCCAGAACCTTGCTGGCGGGAACGGGTGTCGTGGTGCCCCTGGGGGCCCCTGCAGTGCCCATGCCAATGGCATGGGCACTGCAGGGGCCCCCTAACAGGGCCCCACAAAGATTTTCAGTGTCTGCATAGCAGACACTGAAAAACGCGACAGGTGCAACTGCACCCGTCGCACCCTTTCCACTCCGCCGGCTCCATTCGGAGCCGGCATCCTCGTGGAAGGGGGTTTCCCGCTGGGCGGGTGGGCGGCCTTCTGGCGGTCGCCCGCCGGCCCAGCGGGAAACTCAGAATTACCGCGGCGGTCTTTTGACCGTGCTGCGGTATTCTGTCGGGGGAACTTTGGCGGGCGGCCTCCGCCGCCTGCCGAAGTCAGAATGACCCCCTATGTTTGTTGTCAAAATGCTGCTTGTATTTTCCTCCTCCTCTCCACTGCTGAGCTTATGCTTTAATCAACCTGTTCATGGACTCAATTAAACCATTGGCCTGTGATGAATACAGTGCCATACGTAAATAAGCAATACCTAGTTCCTCCACAAAATCTATCATTTCCTTTGATACAAACTGGACACCATTGTCTGTGACAATAGATTGAGGAATTCCTTCAGAAGCTAACACATCCCTGAGATATTCTAAAGCTGTTCTGGTGGTTACAATATTCACACAACTCACCATGATCCACTTAGATGTATAATCAACTAACACCAAAACAAATCTTTCATTTGGTGGCAACAAATCAAACGGTCCTACAATATCTAGTCCCAACTTAGTCCAGAGTTCTTCTGGAATTGCTACTACTGACAACAGAGAAGTTCTCAACCCTTTAGACTTGTCACTTGCTGAGCATTGGATGCAGTCTTTCACTACTCCCTCAACCTAACTGTCCAAACCTGGCCACTATCTTTTCCCTGCCTTGGTCAGATTTCGCCCTAAATGCCCTCTGTGTGCAAGATTTACTATTTTCTCTCTTAGTCCTGCCAGGGATAATATTTGATTACCCCGGAAAAGATCCTCATCATCAATGCACAGGTCCTTGTTACCGCGCCACAGAATTCTAGCTATTATCAATAATGAATAGTGGATTCAGCGCTAGAGGACGATGGATCGAAGTGACATAGGTTTGAGGGGATGTCACCAATGGGTGATGTGAGATCCATCAATAAAAACAACAAACAATATTATAAAGTAGACCAGTTTAATAATTCAAAATCATGGATTTATTTCCCTATATTAACAACGCTAGTGTCACGAAAATAACTCTCAAACACAAATGATAAGCATATAAGATCAATAGCGGCTGATTAAAATGACGTATATATCTTAATCTAATTAATATAATTAAACAAATTATCTCCAAAAGAATCACACTTATTAATAATACAGAAACTGGTAATAATGGCAAATAATGCATTAGTTCAGCATCAAATGATCTCAGGACAAGTCATGAGCATATCAAGATTAATTCCCTAACTAACCACAAATTAGCATTACTTGTTGGGCTTCATGTGAAAAGAATTTAGAACTTGATTATGATATATAAAAAAAAATATTAATATGCAGCAATAAAATAATTAGTTGCAGCTGGTACCTGGAAAGCAAGAGAGACACAATTCACATTTAATAACATACATTACCACAATAGTAGTAGCAGCAAATGATCAGCTTCAGCTTGAGGACACCATCAGCTATCTCATCAGAAGGTTTGGGTCTAACGACAGCTAGTCTTGAACCTCGTCTACTCTAGAAGAATAGCATTGGAACACGAAAGATGAACGAAGACTCTAATCATTCTACACAGGTTGTTATACTAAAATCTAATCAACTCCTGATTGGTCAGTCTATCGGGTGGCTTCATTTCAGCCAATCGACAACTAAATTGATGACCCAAAACTTAACAAATCTACGCTAACTATAACATTTTCTCCTGATGTATCTTTACTTCTTCCGTCTCGTCTGTAACTCCATTGTCTCATCGCCTCTTGAATATCTTGTTCTCAGGAAGAAACTTTTACTGTATCCTTCTGCTTCCATCCTCGAGGAAAGACCAGATATTAGTAACATATCCAAACAATAGGACATTTGAACTTATGCAATGCTCAGTTAATACACGATCTTGTAGGACGCAACACTGAAACCCACTAAGGGTAGTTGTGGATACATCTACACAAGCTTTGAAAACACCTATTATGAAAGCTTTGAATCATGGAAAATAACCACAGTGTTTGAATTTAATTTTGCTTGGCCAAGAACAGAAAAACAAATATTTCAGAGGTTTCTCGTTTTACACGTTAGTTCATTACACATTTTAATATGAAAATCATTAATAAACATATAAGAAAATTCACACTCTCACATCCTCATGTACATTCCAAAATCCTTTCGCTCCCTCCTCAAGGTCCTTGAAACTTGGCCATCCTGTCACTACCACATTTTTTACTGTTTCTCTTACATCATGCTTGACAGATCCACTCATCCTTGTTAAATGCTCCTTCCCTTACCCACATGAGAGGATCTGTCACCTCCTCAATCCAGCTTGATTTCTCAAAAGGTAACCGTGATAAACAATCTGCCGGTACATTCTTGACCCCCGGTAGATACATCACCCGAATATTGAAATCCATCTATGCTTCTACCCACCTTCTTGTGTGCGTGGATACGTTGTCTATGCTTCTGCATGCCAACAGTTGTATAAGAGGTCTATGATCAGTCCTGAGAATGAACAGTAACCCCCACAAGAAAAACTTGAAATCATGTATTGCCCAGGTACACGCCAAAGCTTCGCACTCGATAACTGAAAATCTTTCTTCACCTCCTTACAGTGAGCATGAGGCATAGGCCACCACCTTTTCCTCCCCATTCTTTCCTTATGATAATACTGCACCAAGACCCTTATGCTGGTGTGAGTTGTTAAAAATGTGTTTTAGTTACATCAAAATGGCCTAATGCATGCATATTTTAAATTTTCTTTTTCACCGGTTTAAAAGCCTTCTCTGCCTCTTCTGTCCATTTAAATATTACCCCTTTTTTAAGATGCACTCTGATAGGCTGCACAACACCAGCAAAGTTCTTACTAAATTTGGAGTAATACTTCACCATACCCAAATACGATCTGATCTTTATTGTCTGGAGACGGTGCCACAATGATCACATTGGCCAATTCAGTTTTGGGACTGATTCCTTCCCCAGAAATGGTGTGACCTAGATACCAACTGATCTTACTTCAGATTTGCACTTTTCCTTCTTTTGGTCAGTCCTTTGTCCCTTAACCTGGTTAACACCTGCCTTAAAATCATGTCATGCTCCTGCTTGTTCTTTCCATATACCATGATGTCACCCTGAAAAATCATCACTGACTCAATGCCTTCTAACACTGGTTTCGTCAACCTTTGAAAACACACCATCACCAATGCTAAACCAAATGGTAATCTTCTGAGCCTAAATGTCCTCAAAGGTGTGACAAGAAGTAAGAGTCCTGGAGTCTTTGTGCAGCATGACCTTACGATAAGCGGCAGATAAGTCCATCACACTAAACCTTTTGGTATCCTTAAGAGTTGTAAGAGCCTCTGTGATATTTAGCAGGGTTTGGAGGTCTACTCAGATGTGCTGACTGATATCTCTAAGATAACACACATGTGGATTTTGATCCCATTCTCCGTGGGAACAAGGACTACTGAGGCCAGCCACTACGACGACTCTATCTCTTCAATAATCTCACTTTTCAACAATTTGTTTAACTCTTCCTCCAGAGGTTTAATTGTCAAATTTGGTACCTTTCTCACCTTATGCACCACTGGTTTGGCATCCCTTGTCAATAAAATCTTATGCTCAAAACCCCTAAGTAACCCAAGTTGATCATTAATAACTTCTGGGAACTCACTCCTTGTCCTCTCCCAGAGTGGTCACCATCCTCACTTGATTGAGAACCTTGGGATCTAAGATAATGCCCATATCTCTCTTGTTCCTCCATCCCAACAAGTTGTCACCCCATTTGGCCACATAGCTTTTTTCTACAGTCTCCCTTCCTTGAAAATATATTACCATCACAGCATATCCCATCATGTCAATCTTCACTCCTCGGCCACATAGTTTTTATTCTACAGTCTCCCTTCCTTGAAAATGAAGTACCATCACAGCATATCCCATCATGTCAGTCTTCACTCCTCCGTACCCTCAGGACTGATATCAGGGGTAAGAGTGAGATTCCACATGTTCCATATATTCTCTCCCAATTTATGTCTCCCACCCTGGTGAATGAGGACCCTGAATCGGCTAACACACTGATACATTTACCCCCAAACTCAGCTATACATTCAGGCATCACTACAGGTCCATTATCAACTACCCCATTCGATTGATTTACATCATTAGAGGATGGTACAACATGTAAAATTACATTTTGATTTTCTTTTGGTACATTTAATACCTCATGTACTTTTGTATTTTTGCAAACCTGTGCAAAAATTCCTCTTTTCCCACAGTTACGGCATAAAAGATTATGGGCTAAGCATTGAGGACTGTTTGAAAGATGGTTTGGACTACCACACTTAAAACATTTGAATTTTGAGTCCTTGCCTACACTGGAACCAACAGCACAATCATTACTCCCATATTTCATAGGAACGTTCTTTTGGGTACTGTTTGGAACTCTGTCACCAAACGATATATTGGTCACCATTGTATCAGAAGGTTTAGACATCCGATCCACCAAGCATGTGGTATTTACTTGTATTTCTTTTATCCAGCCAGATGCATGCTCCATACCTTTCAAAGTGAAGTGTTTTTTTGCTAATAACTTTTCCTGTACTCTGGAATCATTTGTACATCGCACAAGTTGATCTCTAATGAGGGACTCAGTTAAATCGCCAAATTCACAAGTATGGGCAAGGTTCCTTAAAGGAGCCACATAGTTACCAGTTCCTTCTTGTTTTGGACCCTCGTAAAAAATTGTGCCTCTCCATAACTGTATTAAAATGCGGTCCAAAATGCTTCTCTAACATGGTGATAGATACTTCATATTCCCCATCACCATTGCATATATTAATCACCTCTGAACTCTCATAAATGTGGCGTCCCTCTATTATTAAATGATGTAGTAAAACTACCTGCTTCCTGGCTGCTGAGAATTTCTCCCATCCAATAGCAACCAAATAGAATCAAAAAGATTTCTCCACCCTTTCCTCGGTAAAATGGGTTCCCCTACTTCGGACAAAAACTGAGGGGGTTGTGATTTGTTTGTTGCAGCCATTTCTAAGCTCCTGCAATAAAACTTAATATAAGGAACTAAAGCAATAGACTAACAACCTTTTGGCTCCTGAGGACCCCCAATGAACTCATTAAAAGAAGCCGGGGACCCCCAAGCAATTTGTTCAATTTAAATTTCAAACATCAAAACAGTAATTCTCAAAAAATACACAAACAAGTACACACCAAACACATACTCGAATTATAAAAATATAATTATTCTATATTGAAAAAATGTGCAAAATGTTTTCATGGAAAGGTTGACGTTGCATCTCAGCGACTAACTTTTCAATCTTTGGTTTTATTTAGGAAAGCTGAATCCACAGGTCAGATTCTACATTTCTCAATTGATTTCTGTTTTTATTTTTTAGGTACATAAGATCTGAAAAAGCTTTTTCACATAAATATGTGGTGGGGAACGTCAGTAAAACCATAAGGGCCTCTCATCTCTCCATAGCCTCTCTGTCACATGTAATTAATTTGTTTAATAGCACCTCTCATACCAGTGTAGGGTGTTGGAGCATTATACAGGGGACTACAAGTTGTAGGGTTCACAGGTCATCCACACAGGTAGTCATTTTTAATAGTGCTTGGTATGGGGAAGCACAAACTCAGGATTCAGAACATAATGCAGAGGTTAGTGTTGACTTTAATAATAAGAATGCATTTATATGTAAGCAAACCTTTTTTAGCAGCATAAGGAAAATGAAAGACTGGGAAAAAACATATCGTTCTAATTTGTGCCATGCAGTTTGCATGCAGCTCTTTGATGGCAGTTCATAGCTCACTGTGCTAGATTACAATTGTAACTTATGAACTACACATAACAAAAGATTCTCTGTGACAAACGGAGTAACCCACTGTGCTATGCACATAAAGTACTGTTCTTTGCATGAAACACGTTCTTTTCAGCAGCAATATTAACCATCTGCACTACCTTAGATGAGTCAAAACTGCCACTAGACAAAACTCCCATCTCTCTTCAGCAGGTACATTATTTACCAGAGATATTTTGATTGTTTTATATTTACCCGAAAGCTGCTGGATGTACAAGGAACTTTGTAGTGCTTTTAAAACTGCTGCACAAAGGAAGTAATAAATATAAAAACATGCATATGTTTCGAGAGGCCCCTTCGTTGCTACTGGTTGTTGCATATTATTTCCTGTTCTTTCCTTGTGTGTTTTTATTATCAGTTTACCATGGCCCAAGTGCAAGTGCTCCTTTTCATTCACCTTGGTGGTGGGAACTACTTGTATAAGGTTTGCCTGCTCACTGTTTACTGTTTATCTTTTCCTAATCTTTTTTTTGTTTGTCCGACCTCTTCTATTTAATGGCATTGTGTCAGCACGCATTTCAAGTGTGCTTGTAAGCTCCATTTGTTTTGTTTCTCTCAGGTCTTTTGAGTAATCTCCTCGTTTTTTTTGTTCAACTTATTTTATTTAAAGTCCTTGTATGAGCATCATTTCAAGTGTGCTTGTTTTTTAAAGCAAGGAGATTAAGTTATACTATCCAGAATCACAGGATGTTGAAGCAACATTGATGCTCAGGCCATTTGTTCCTTAGTTCCGATGTCAGCTACTCTGACCGTATCGCCACATCCCTCTTCCCACTCCTTCCTACTCCTCGACTCAAGTTGAGCATAAAAAGCAGAGACTTTCGCTGTGACATTTGCAATTGCACAGTATCCAGTTATTTGGGCTATTACGGTCGTCTTTTGCCAGGTTTCCGATCCAAGTGTTGCAGCTTATCTTCGTTTTAAAAATAGATTTCTGTGCTTGCATTGCCTTTATTTGCAATGCCAATAAAACATATATTATACACTTCAGAAAGCTTAGTTGTACAAAAGCTTTTTAGTATGGTAAGATACACAGGCCCTCATTCTGACCCTGGCGGTCGGCGGAGAGACGGCGGTCGGACCGCGAACAGACCGGCGGTATTAAAAATGGCATTCTGACCGCGGCGGTCCCCGCCGCGACCGACCGCTACTTCTCCACTCCGACCGCCGCGGCGGTCATGACCGCGGGGCTGGAGTTTGCGCACTCCGGCCCGGCGGTCGTCCCAAGACCGCCAAGGGTATTATGACCCTGCCTACCGCCGCGGTTTCTTGCGAGCGGGAACCGCCGTGCGAACCATGGCGGTAAGCACTATCGGGGCCAGGGAATTCCTTCCCTGGCACTGATAGGGGTCTCCCCCACCCCCCACTACCCACCCGAGTCCTCCCCCCACACCCTCCACCCCCCTGCCACCCCCCAGAGGTGGTACGAACCCCCTCCCCACCCCCACCCCGACATGCACATACATGTACCCCGACATGCACACACCCCCAACATGCACATATACACCCCCCCTACACACACATACACAACGGGGACACATACCCGCACACATACATGCCGACATGCGCACCCGCCGAACAGCACACATTACCCATAGACACAGCAGCACCCCCCGCCCGCATACACGCACTCACACACCCCCTCTACACACTCACACGCACACCCCCATGCACGCCCACATCACACAACACCCCCCCACCCCCTCCCCTCACGGACGATCAACTTACCTTGTGCGTTGGTCCTCCGGGAGGCGACGGGAGCCATAGGGACGTGACCGCCAACAGAAGACCGCCAACAGAAGACCGCCACACAGATATGTGGGTCGTAATTCTGTGGGCGGTGTTCTGCTGGCGTGGCGGTGGAGGTTGACCAGTCTCCACTTTCCCGCCGACCGCCAGTGTGGCTGCTGGCGGTTTTCCGGCGGAACGCTCCCAGCGGTCAGAATGCGCACAGCGGCACACCGCCGCGGTCGGCGGTCTTCACCGCGGCGGTAACTCGGCGGTCTTGCGAAAAGACCGCCAAGGTCAGAATGAGGGCCACAGTCTTGTTTTCTGACTCTTTTTAAAACTGGATGTGAGAACGTTATCTTGCAAGTGTTTGTGTAATGAATGCTGTTTCTGAAAAAAGAAGGCAGAGATCCTTGTGCACAGCGAAAAGGCGTATTACGACGTCAGCTGAGCTCGGGCTGCAAATGTGATCCTTCACTGAGCTATGCTCCAAAGTCACAGCGACCTGACCCTGACGGCAGCCCCAGCAAAATGAGAAGAGGAAAACCATTGTTGTAGCCTAGGCTGAGGCAAAAACCTATCTCTTGTCTCCAGCATCCTAGCACTACTAAGCTTGTTTTCTGCTTGCTAACAGTTCGACTTCATTTTCACCACTGGGAAGCAGTGAGCAGTGCTTGACTCAGCTTCTCGGTGTTGGTGCCTATCTTTTGTTTCTAGACCCCCCGGCCTGTTGTTTCTAACCCAACCCCATGTTTCTCCAGGCCCCTGTCTCTCTCCTCCCCTCCATTGTTCTCCCGTCTCTCTCTTGCTCGCTCCTTCCTCTGACTGTTCCTCATGCTTGAAAGCACATGCAACATACAACAAGAGAGTCCATTGTGTTCGCTGTGAAGATTTGGAGAAAGGCCTCTTGTGTGGCAGGAAACTAACATTTTTACTCAAGCTTGCTGACTCGATAATACTGGGGCTCATCCTACACTCTCCTTCCAGGTGATGTACCAGTACTTAGGACTGGGGTTCTCCCACATCTACATTAATGATCCATGAAAAACCATTTTCTACATTGCCTTTTTGCAATGTTTCTTTAGAGTGCTCAAGTTTCCACAGACAACTACTGCTTTGTATACTGGGAATTGTAGACCTGATTTTAAAGTGTGGTAAATAGGACTGCAAGTCCTAAAATGCAAAGCAAAAACCTGGACTATATGAGGTCCCCGTGGCTAGATTTGGAAAACTTGAAAGCAATGTTTATGGATCTTGTTGCTTCTGGAGATGATTTAGAAAGAAGTGTTTTGCTGCATTTCCTGGTTTTTTTCAGATTTGTCCATGGATGATGCAGTGTATAACGTTTTCTGTATTTTTTTGTATTAGCAGTTCCCTGCCTTTGGCAATAATTCAGGTAAATGTAGTGAACCTTTCAGGCTGTTTCCTGGGGGCACTGGGGAGAGAGTTCGGGTTGGGGGGAACCAGAATGTTTTTTGTAACACTGTGGCTGGTCATAGCTCATTCCAACATCCTTCCAACTATTGTTGCAATGATAAACATACAAGCGGTTGATTGTATTGTGAGACATTAGAAAAAGCGAAGTGCAGATCAAATAAATGTTATTTTGCCCGCATTCAACAGTAACAAGCATTGGCAATGCCAGGAGGTTTGGCTGTTTAGGAATGTCGCATGCTAATGTGAAGCATTATAAGTAAATAGCATATGTATTTGTGTAGAAGCAAAGACATGCTGACTAATATTAAAGTAGGTGAAAAGGTCAGGGTAGAGTTGCACTGTCAAGCCACACCTACAAATCAATGTAGGTTTCTGACTGCCCTTCTCCCATCTTTGCTGCTGCTGGAAAAGACAAACACCATAATTGGTCTTTATTTATCTAAGACACTTTTACAGCATTACAATGCCATGTATGTGCCCCTGAAAGCTCCATCTTAGCCAGCTGGATAATTAAAATGATCATAACTGGTGGAGGATGAGCACTTTTTTTGTGAAAGCACACAACTCCTGCCTAGTCAAAACATGTTCTCCCGGCTCCCAACACATGGTCGGAGCCAAAGTCATTTCTAGTGGTACTAAACATAATTGTCTGTGATCTCAAGCCAGACCATAGAATGATTGAAGTGCAGATGTAAAGCCTAAAGTCATTTCTTTTAGTTTGAAAACCTTACCATAATACAGGTAAATGCCTGTCACAATAAAGGTAATCTGTTCCTCTCTTCCAAATGTAATGCAACTTCACTTCTATGTATTTTTTTATTCGTTTACTAGAAAGTATATTCTTCCTCTGTTGAACAATTGGTTACAGAGTGTGCTGTTGTAAGACATTCTCTCTAGATAGCTACTTAATTTTTAAGTCTGGCCTGACAGCCTGTTGCTCCCAATACACAGAGAGGGCTTTGAGTCATCATCTTTCAGCCATTGGTTTGTGACTGGATTAACCCAAAGGAGTATTTCTCTCCACCTCTCATGTTGTTATACATTGGCTGTTATTATTCCTCTATCTAGAAAGTGGCTCTTTATCTTATGTTATAGACTTTTATAAAGCGCATGGCTACCCAAAGGCCTCCCTGCGCTGGTAGCGGACCTCTACAAAGTAATCTGAGGTTTTAAGTTCTTGCCGAAAGGAAAGCTCATGGCTGTTAAGGTGAAGGCTAAAAAGCAGTGAGTTCTATAATTTGGCTCCAAGATAATACATGGAACTTCCATCCCATCTAGATTTTTTTACTCTGGGAATGAAGGCTAAGGTCGCTTACGAGGACCTGAGCTGTCTAGCAGGCATATGGAAAGAGGCTAATGACCTTAGCAAAGGATGCCCTCTATTGTGTAAAGACCTGGGACACAGCACGAGGTTTTAAACTTTATGCATTGTTCCACTGGGAGCCAGTGAAGAGAGAGTTAGCCGATTTGGCTGATACATGTCTCGGTGTATTTAAGAGAAGACGGGCAGAAGCATTCTGCACCACCTGCAGCTTTCTAATCACGTATTTCGGGGAGCAAAGGTACAATGCATTGCCATAGTCTAACAGGGGAATGATAAGGGACAATGGACAATTTAGCGACACATGACAAAATATTTTTCAAGTAAAACTGCACTCAGTCATCAGATTCTTTATTGATATTCCTGCTCGATCATCCATTTCCACACACTTGAAGAACCTGCAGGGGCTCATTATCATTGTGTTCAGTGATCAGCCCCCTGTACATTTGTCTTCATGCTTTTCATGAGCAGGGACCTTTATATGTTCAGCCGAGATTCACTTTGTGCATTCTTTCTTGCATGCTGCGCTCATCCTTAGTAAATGGGCTGCCATGTTATCTCTTTTTGGTTATAAACACGAATATTCTCCGCCTCTTTCTCTTCAATGGTCATCTAACAATCTTGCATTTAGGAAGGAGCTAAAAGTTTGACTCTTTCGCCTTTCTAACTAGCACTGCTGCTCTTCCTAGCTCATTTCTGTTAGTGCTAGGCATCGTTGTAGCTTGTGTTTCTTAAGTCTGGTAGTTTTCATTTATTCATTATGTGTGTGCGTGTTATCAGTTATATAAAAAAGTCAGACCTGTGAGCATTGTCAGTGTTTGTTGAACTAGCACTTGTATTGAATAGATAACTCAAACTGTTGATGCAGCTCTGCAGTTAGGATTCCGCGGGTGTGCCCGTTAAGTTCTCCATATTATTGCTGCATAGTTTAGAAAACATGTGGATATAGAAAATGGCTATTTTGCTTCAAAGCTTTGTGTTTTTTCCACCGTGTTTGCTATGTGCTCTTTTATTCATGTCAATTATTTTACTTATTTGATAGTCTTATAATGATTCTTGTTATTCCTGCAGAAAGTATTGTGGTGATCTGTGTAAGCATGGAACATCTTGACATCATTTCTATGATGTCATAGTGTTCCATGTTCTATTGTGACAGTTGGAGCCATAGAGAGCTTTGTGCCCCTTTTTATGGATACACGTCTGTTTTATGCTCCTGTTATCTTTCGGATTAAATTCAATTTAAAACCAATGCTGCTTTAACTGCCTTACTTCAATGGCGACGAGGATCAAAATGGATTGATAACACTGGAAACTGATCGCTTGAAGCTTCTTACTAGTAGTTCGGTCTCCACCAAACTGTCATCGGCGTTTACGTGAGCTATTTTTATTACATTTTCAACTATCAAGGGGCACAGAGTGTGTGGGCGGCGTGCTATACTGGTTGTGCAAAAGACTTTAACTTTACTTATACGTTGAGCATATTCGCTTGTGTCCCTGCACAAACGCTACCAGTTTCACGCGGCGGCGCGAGTACAACCGGCTTCATGTGGAGACTGAATGCTTTCTCTCGCGCGTCTGCTTGAGCGCGTGCAATCTTCATTTTTACATTGTATGCGCGTCTCGATACGAGCGCGTGTCAGTTTAAAAAAAAATAGAAGGAAGTAAAAACACTTACCTGAGACCGGCGATTGTTCACATTGAATGTCATAGTCCATTGAATCCTGAGATCGGTGATCGCTCAAACTGAACTTCATAAAAAAAAAAAAACCTGCAGGGGCTCATTACCATTGTGTTCAGTGATCAGCCCCCTGTACATTTGTCTTCATGCTTTTCATGAGCAGGGACCTTTATATGTTCAGCCGAGATTCACTTTGTGCATTCTTTCTTGCATGCTGCGCTCATCCTTAGTAAATGGGCTGCCATGTTATCTCTTTTTGGTTATAAACACAAATATTCTCCGCCTCTTTCTCTTCAATGGTCATCTAACAATCTTGCATTTAGGAAGGAGCTAAAAAGTTTGACTCTTTTGCCTTTCTAACTAGCACTGCTGCTCCTCCTAGCTCATTTCTGTTAGTGCTAGGCATCGTTGTAGCTTGTGTTTCTTAAGTCTGGTAGTTTTCATTTATTCATTATGTGTGTGCGTGTTATCAGTTATATAAAAAAGTCAGACCTGTGAGCATTGTCAGTGTTTGTTGAACTAGCACTTGTATTGAATAGATAACTCAAACTGTTGATGCAGCTCTGCAGTCAGGATTCCGCGGGTGTGCCCCTTAAGTTCTCCATATTATTGCTGCATAGTTTAGAAAACATGTGGATATAGAAAATGGCTATTTTGCTTCAAAGCTTTGTGTTTTTTCCACCGTGTTTGCTATGTGCTCTTTTATTCATGTCAATTATTTTACTTATTTGATAGTCTTATAATGATTCTTGCTATTCCTGCAGAAAGTATTGTGGTGATCTGTGTAAGCATGGAACATCTTGACATCATTTCTATGATGTCATAGTCTTCCATGTTCTATTGTGACAGTTGGAGCCATAGAGAGCTTTGTGCCCCTTTTTATGGATACACGTCTGTTTTATGCTCCTGTTATCTTTCGGATTAAATTCAATTTAAAACCAATGCTGCTTTAACTGCCTTACTTCAATGGCGACGAGGATCAAAATGGATTGATAACACTGGAAACTGATCGCTTGAAGCTTCTTACTAGTAGTTCGGTCTCCACCAAACTGTCATCGGCGTTTACGTGAGCTATTTTTATTAAATTTTCAACTGTCAAGGGGCACAGAGCGTGTGGGCGGCGTGCTATACTGGTTGTGCAAAAGACTTTAACTTTACTTATACGTTGAGCATATTCGCTTGTGTCACTGCACAAACGCTACCAGTTTCACTCGGCGGCGCGGCACGAGTACAACCAGCTTCATGTGGAGACTGAATGCTTTCTCTCGCGCGTCTGCTTGAGCGCGTGCAATCTTCATTTTTACATTGTATGCGCGTCTCGATACGAGCGCGTGTCAGTTTAAAAAAAAATAGAAGGAAGTAAAAACACTTACCTGAGACCGGCGATCGTTCACATTGAATGTCATAGTCCATTGAATCCTGAGATCGGTGATCGCTCAAACTGAACTTCATAAAAATAAAAAAAAAGAGTTTTGTGATAAACATAGAAAAGGGTTTCAGTTTTAACTCTAGCATGGCAATAGATGAAGGACTTTTATAGGTTGTTCATTCATTTTTCAGCCATATTTTAGTTGGTGACTTCACCTGTACATCTAGAAGAAATAAATATAAAAGAAAAAGTAATTTAAGAAGCAACACAAACATATGTAAGAAGCAATACAAACTTGTTGAAATAGAGAAAAACATGCAAAACGTTTTACCACCTGCACCTTTTCTACAGGATCCGGGTGACCCACCTCTTGAATGGAAAAGGCATATCTCGGTGCTATAGATGGCCACAGATTTAGACCAGAAAGAAAAAAAAGTTTATTATATTATCATTTGGGGGTTGAAGGTCAGAACATTTTTGATCATTTACCGGCTTATGAGTTGGCTGAAGAGGGAGAGCTGGATGAATTTGAAATATCTATTGCACAGTTAGATAAATATTTTATTAAAACAAAGAACATTGTAGTACATCGTTACAAGTTTTTCACGAGATCACAGAGCTCCAGTGAAAGTATTGACTCTTTCATTACTGCGTTGAAGGTGTTAGCAGCTAAGTGCGAATTCGAGAACTTCACATCGCAACTCATCAGAGATCAGTTAATTGCCAGATGTCATTCGAAAAGGATTCAAGAGAAATTATTAACATGCAAGGATCCTTCATTAGACAAAGCAATTGACATTGCTAAAAGCATTGAGTGTTCGATGGAAGACGCCAAACAATTGGAAGCTTCTATGTCCAATACAACTATTTCTGCAACAACTATTTATGCACAGAACAGCAACAACAAGAAACAAGATCATTTTGTAAAAAGAACAGCCAACTCTTCAGTCAAGAATAAGTTTAATCAGAGACCAATTTGTTATAGATGTGGTTCTTCCATGCATGTGTCATCTTTTAAAAACTGCCCAGCAATTCATCAACAGTGCAGAAATTGCAACAAAACTGGGCATTTTGCGAGAGTATGCAGGAGTGCCAGAAAGAACAACATTAGCTGTGTGTTGAGTGATGAAACTGAAAGTGTTGTGGGAGAACGAATGAATGAGTATGTGTTAGTTGTCAAGGATGTTATTGGTATCAACAAGGTTGTATTTGATCCGGATGTTGATGTTATTATTGAAGGGATTAAAATTAAATTATTAGTAGATACAGGGGCCCGTTTAACTATAATAGCACAAGACAGGTATAAGGAAAGTTGGGCCTCCAAGATTCTTTATCCTCCAGATGTGGTCACTAT
Organism: Pleurodeles waltl; assembly: GCF_031143425.1. NCBI lineage: Eukaryota > Metazoa > Chordata > Amphibia > Caudata > Salamandridae > Pleurodeles > Pleurodeles waltl. The sequence goes on from NC_090437.1 coordinate 984,409,759, forward strand.
TGCATTTGAGGGCAGTAAAATTGACTTATTAGGTTACTTTTGGGCATCATTGACTATCCTAGATAAGACTTTGCAAGGTAAGATTTATGTTGCCAAGAAAGGTATCAATGTTTTAGGGCTGCTTCATCAAGCAGAATTCAACCTTACCATCAAGCCTGGTCAAGATAAACCTGTTGTAATAGAAAAAGTTGCTTCTGGTCAGGTACTTGATTGGCAACAGAAATTAAAAAAATTATTTTGTGAACGGCTAGGTAAAATCACCAATTATACACATAAGATAAAACTCAAGCATGATGCTGTTCCTGTTAAACATAAATTAAGAAATGTCCCTCTAAACGTCAGATCTGATTTGTCCAATCTATTAAAAGTAATGTGTCAACAAGGGGTGATCGAAAAAGTGGAAGCAACATTATGGTTATCTCCTATAGTTTTAGCCAAGAAAAAAACTGGTGATTTAAGAATGTGTGTGGACTTGAGGAGTGTAAATGAGGCAATATGGGTGGACAGTTATCCTTTGCCTAGAATTGATGATTTAATTACTAAGATTGGTTCTGCTAGGTGGTTCACCAAACTGGACTTAAAGTCAGCCTACCATCAAGTAGATTTAGATGTGGATTCTAGACATCTAAAAGCATTCATTACTCCTGATGGAACTTTTCAATTCTGCAGATTACCCTTTGGCTTAGCTTCGGCGGCCGCAGTGTTTCAAAGAATAATGTCGGACATGTTTCCTAATAATCCTAACGTAGTGATCTTTCAAGATGACATTTTGATGTTTTCATGTGATGAATTGACACATGATAAGATTCTAGAAGAGGTTCTATGTACTTTAGAAAATAGAGGTGTGACATTAAGAGGAGACAAATGTGTATTCAAAGCCAGGGAGGTGTTAAGCCTAAACCAAGTTTGGTCAAAGGCATTTTAGAAGCACCAGCTCCAAAATCTAGAGACCAACTGTTATCTTTTCTTGGTTTATGTGAATTTTATGCTAAATTCCAAAAAAAATTCGCCAAAAATACAGAATGTTTTAGAGTGGCTTTGAAGAGCTCTGTATTCACGTGGTCTGATGAATGTAACAGAATGTTTGAACAGATCAAACGTGAAATTGTTGATGTTCCTGTTTTACAACCGTTTTCAGAAAAAAGAAGTACGGTTGTAACCATGGATGCATGTGAATATGGTCTTGGAGCTGTTCTTTCTCAATTATCTGACGATGGGAGAGAAAGTACAGTGGGTTTTGCATCAAGAACACTAAGACAAGTTGAACGCAAGTATTCTGTTATGGAAAAGGAACTTCTAGCTTGTGTGTGGAGCATTGAGAAATGTAAGCAGTATTTGTGGGGTAGACCATTCACGTTGAAAACGGCTCACAGGCCTCTGGTGGAAATACTATCGGGCAGGAAAAGGAAGCGTTCAACGGCGAGAATTGCTAGATTGTTTGCCAAGTTACTGGAGTTTACCTTCACAGTTGAATATATTCCTGGCGGGAAAAATAGGAGGGCAGACTGTTTATCTAGATTACCTGTAGAGGATAGTGAGGAACAGGAATGGGAAACAGAGATAGAGGAATGCTTTGTTGCCTGTGTAACTGAAAGTGACATGCCTTTAGATGAAAAGGAATGGACAAAGGCAGTGTTGAATGACAAGATGTTGTGTGAGGTAATGCGCATGGTCAGAGTTGGCTGGCCTAAAGAAAAATGTCTACCTTCAGAGCTACAACCTTTTTGGAAGATCTCTGAAGAATTGTCCATCGAAGGTGACAAATTAGTTAGAGGGAAGAAGCTAGTTCCACCTTTATGTTTGAGGAGGAATTTGATTACCGCATCTCATGCTGGTCATCTAGGGGCCATGATTACTAAAAGAAGGTTAAGATCTGATTTTTGGTGGCCAGGGATGGATAGAGAAATTGATGATTTTGTGAGAAACTGTACGAGATGTTACACCAGTGATAAGGTGTTAACTACTGAAGGTGTGACTAGTGCATTTGTTCCATCTCCCGCGAGAGCTTGGCAAAAGCTTGGTTTAGATTTTCTTGGCCCTTATCACATTCTGCCTCCTGATATGAGATATTTTGTGGTTATCATTGACCATCTATCCAGATGGGTAGAAGTTGAACCGGTAAGGTGTCCTACTACTTAAGTGGTGATTAATTGTCTTAAGAAAATCTTCAGTCGTGAAGGTTTCCCGGAGCAAATTTTAACTGACAATGGAGTTCAATTTGTTTAATCAGAGATGTTCCAATTTTTGAGTAAATGTGGTATCAAGCATATAAGAACTCCACTTTATCATCCACAAAGTAATGGCATGGTAGAGCGATTTAATCGTGTCTTAGTAGACTGTATTCAAGCTTCTTACAGGAATCACTCATTAGTAGATCAGGCAATAAAGGAGCTAGTATGGTCTTATCGAACCACACCTCATGTTGCCACAAGGAAATCCCCTTTTGAACTGATGAGAGGAAGATTAGCTTCTACAGAAATATGTCCTTTTTGGATGATAAAGTTATTCCATGAAGGTTGTGACATGAAAGGGGCCTGGTAAGCTGCAGAACACCATGCCAATTTGAGTAGTTTACAGAGGTTAGACGAGAATCACAGATTTAAGTTTAAGGAGTTGCAAGTAGGTGATTGGGTAAAAGTAAAGAATCCTGTATTAGTTAAAAAGGGTTTATCCAAATATAAAGACTCGCAACAAATCTGTGAAATACGTAAGAATGCGGTAAAGCTATCTGATGGGAGTTGGTGGAGTACTTCACGTATTGCATTTGATCCGGTTGCCCGGACACAGGTTGAGAATACAAAACGGCTTGAGAATACTCATTTTAGCAAAATAAGTAGTCCAGGTAGTGGGTACTATAAAAATAGAATAAGTACCAGAATTTGTCACAAACCTAAAAAAATTCAAGATTTTGTTGTGTATTAGCAATATTAGCATGATATTTATATGCATGTTTTATGTATTTCAACATATGTATATTACAGCAAGTTACAGTAATGTGGAAGTATTTTTTTTTTCCTTTAGTTATGATGTTGTTTTATTATAGTCTTCATTAATTCAGTCTTCAAAAAAAAAAAAAAAAAAAAAGGGGAAATAATGTGGTGATCTGTGTAAGCATGGAACATCTTGTCATCATTTCTATGATGTCATAGTGTTCCATGTTCTATTGTGACAGTTGGAGCCATAGAGAGCTTTGTGCCCCTTTTTATGGATACACGTCTGTTTTATGCTCCTGTTATCTTTCGGATTAAATTCATTTTAAAACCAATGCTGCTTTAACTGCCTTACTTCAAGTATTTCGCTTTGAAATTGGCGTCCTTGAGTTAAAATGGTGCAAACTTTCTGTGCACCTATTTGCATTTTTACTATTTTGCGTGGGTCATTAAATGGACCATTGTGAACCTCTGATTGTGTCCAGTGTGCAAGATGACCCAATCAAAGTAGTGTTGTAGGTCAACACATCTGGTGGGCTTAGCTCTGCTTCGCCAGATGCGCAGACAAATCAGCAGTCAACACGGACTTTAACACCCAGTCTTCACACAGACTGTGGAATAAACGTGACCTATATATCTGAAATGTAAAACACACCCATAGCTATGATCACTACATCAACCATATACACAGACTGTCATTAATTTTAATAATCCCCTCCACAAAAATCTGATTTAGGGGGTGATAGAGCGGTCCGTACTAATAATTTACCTGTATTTGGACGCTCTTTAGGCCGATGAATCTTTTGACTAAGTGGGAACTCTCTGTACTCTTATATCGATCAATTGCATCAAATCAATAATCAATAACGAACATAAGCAATACCCTGCTCAACATAACACTTAACAATTAATCCAGAATACATTTCGGCGAACCCTGACCTTTCAGTCAGGAATAACCACACCAGTTTATTGCAAAGTTAGTGAATTTATTTCCCTATATTAACAAAGCTAGCACAATATAAATGTGTCTCAACACCAAATGATAAACATAAATGAACATTAATAGCTGTCCATAGCGGCGAAACAAGTGTAATCTATGCAGCATTTGAATCACAAGGCATTCGATAATAGCAATGCAAATTACTAATACTATAATCTGTAATGAACTAATTGCATACATTTAGTCAGCATAACAAGATCTCAAATTGCATCGTGCAACATATGGAATCCTCGTCTAACCTCAAATTAGCATCGGCATGTGGGACTTCATGCAAAAACAATTTAGCAACATAAATTTAGAAAACTCCTAACTAGGGATCTTGTCAAAAAATCAGCAGTTGGTTACCTAAAAGAAACACAATGCAATTTTACAATTTTCCTTTCATATTTACCAATTACGATCAGCATACAAGGAAGTCTTCGTCTCACAGGTACCGTTTCTCGATCAGCATGGGACGGGGCAAAGGGGCAGGGGTGGACGGGGCAATTGCCTCACGGCGGCAAGGTAAAATTACTACTTCATGCAAAGGGATCAAAGTTAAAGTCTCTAGGGCAAGAATCATTTAAAGTCTCTTTCTCTCGATTAGAGAAAGCATCAAAGTATCTCTCAAAAATGGCGTCGCAGCAAAGTGGGCCATAATAGCTACGAAGTCTGCAAAATGGCGGGATGTCCAATAATGGCCTAATTTCTTCTCGTGCACCTGGGTTTTATAGACAACAGTTCAAATCCAGTAGGGTCTTCCATTGGAGGGTTCATAGGTTAGCTTCAAATTGTCCAATCAAAAACAACAGTTCTCAAGCTTTTACTTAAGCATACATTATCCTTGGAGATGGGTACGCAAGTTGCAACATTTTATACCAATTAGCTCACTTTCAGAGCCTCCATTGTCTGCACCTGCAGATCGACCTTGGAGTAAAGAGAAAATATGCCAGGCTGGCACGAAACTTTAAGATAAGCATGTGAACGATCTCAGTGGAAAAGTACAGCTTCAAGCAAAAATACACGTTTAATAGCACATTGGAAAAATACGAGCATCTAAACCGTGAGACCAGGCAACTAGGCCGAAGCCTCCGCTAAAGTTATGCTAAGCTAAAGCATTTCAAGCAAGCAAATCATAGCACACGTTTACGATTATGTTGGATTAGTGCAATTCTAATACATCACGTTATATAAAGCACGCTTATAATTTTGGCAAACTACTCTAAGGGGACATTTTGTCCCCGTACAATCTTTATTAGTTCGGTTAAAGTCACACATGATTAATGCAGTACTACGTTTAAGCGCTAATAAATGTAAAACCTTCATTTTCTGCTTCATCAATCCCTCCTCTGATGACTACTAGTCATCACACCAAACCACGCCCACAAATTTTATTCCATTAAAATTCTGTCAGTTCTCTTTTCCTTTTAGTTCCCCTAGTTGTCGCTTTGTATTCTTTTGCCATTCTTTTCATTATTTTCTCTTCCTTTCTTCTTTTAATTCTTTCCATAATCATTATTATTCCCCTTTTTATTCCCCAAATTCCAAATACGCAAATCACTACAATTAATATTCCCTCTATTATTTTTAGTAATATTCCATTCCAAATTCCCCCAATCCAATGTCCCACTGAAGCAAGTCCTTTTCCAACCTTCTCCCACACTCCTGGTTCTTTCAATTCCTTCAAATCTGCACTTTCTTTTGTTAGATTAGCAAGCATAGTTTTAATTTTCACACTATTGTTTGGAATATAAGTACAACAGTGCCGTGCACCAAGCATTTTGCAAACGCCTCCATCCTTTGCTAAAAGAATGTCTAAAGCAAGCCTATTTTGAAGAGTCATAGCTCTTTCCGCTGCAAGTTCAGCATCTATCAGGATTATAGCACCTGAAAACTTTGTCAACATGTTATCCACTATAGTAGACAACTTTCTTATTTTGATGGAATTCAGCACAACTCCCAATGAAGGAATCATGGCTCCAAATATATCTCCTACCACAGCAGCTGCGGTCTCTCTTTTCTGGATACGATGGGATCCAGATGTCTTTTGAATCATCGATAGGTCATCCAGTTGATAAACCTTTGGGAACACTATACCCAAATAACATCTCCCCCACCATCCCTTTGGAAGACGATAATAGGCATTATACCCACAAATGTAATATACACCTGGAATGACAGGGTCAAGTCCATTCATCATGAATGTCCATTTGGCCTTAAAGATAAAACGTGTGTTTACACTCACTCGCTCCTACAAAAATGTTATCATAATAAGATTCACCTCGATATATACAAAATTTCCCTACATGCCAAGCATCTAAAGCTATTCTCCCTTGTGTCTTTATTGCGGCAAAATCATAATTATCTACTGAAGTCCTCTTATGTAGCTCTTTTTCTAATTTCGCATTCATTTGTGCCCTTCTATCATCTGTGCGATCTAAAAAGCTTATTTCTACTGCAGAGAGCGAGCAGGTAAGATTTTCCCTATGAGCGTGAGCCGTTTCAAAAGGTAGCATTGGCTCGAAAAATTCCCTCATTATTTTAGCATCCCAATCTTTAGCAATCTGGCTTAGCTGCGCTATTATAGGAACATATGCAAAGGTAACATCATAATTCGAATAAAAATACTGTATGTTAGTTTGACCATAAAACCTAGACATTACTATACTACATGTAATCCCGTACGTAAGAGGCATGTGGTGATAAGTCACCCCTTCCTTTACTGATGTCGGTATCTGTGTACACACATAACAATCTTTCGCATCCATTGTCTCAACATATTCTGTTAGCAAGCGATAGAAAACATTATATGAAAGCTCTTTCTTATCATGCAAGAGTCTCTCATCTATTTCTAATATCTTCAATGCGGTTAGTTCAGTGACAGTAACAGGAGCAAAAGTAGAAGCATCAATTTTCTCATTCTCACCCTTACCATGCATTCCAAGCACTATTGCCATTATTATTAGTACACATGCAATTATCAAGCCTATACACACATATTTACAATATTTCTTTCTACTGTTTTGCATCATGATCTGTATAGAATCAGAGAGCTAGAAGCACCTATAAATGAAACTATTTAGCAATTCAGTTACAAAGCTGAACGAGCGCAATGTTCACACAGTCTTCTTCAAGAGGCCAGTCACTTATTGGTTAGCAGCATTTGTCTCAATTCGGCAATAACTCAGTCTTCATCTGTTTAGCAAATGTCTCATCCGGTTTAGCAATGTCTCAGCTGGTTGTTTGTTTTCACGTTAGATTGTAGCAAGCGATATCATTTATCACCCTTTCAATCAACAGAGTCCATAAAACTTTTCTTTTCTATTGGTATCTCTTCTTCTTCGTTCTCGATGCTTAGAGATACAAACTCGTCAGTCCAATCGTCATTGGCTACATATGCCCACTCTGGACCGGAATATCTCCTATTCGGTATCCTTTTCCTTTTCAATTTTGCTTCTCTTTTCCATTCTGCCTCGCTGGTACTTTCCTCTTTTGTCAAGTCTTTTTCTTCACTCGAGGTTGGTACCACGACAGACACTTCCTTTCTTTTCTCTTTCACTTTTGGCCTTTCTCCGTCGTTCAAACCTTCTCCAGTCCTTTGTTTTACTGGTGATATACTTAGTCTTCTCTTTGCACCATGTCCATTTGATGGACCTGCGACCTTTTCTGTAGAAGTTTGAACTGTTTCGTTCTGTTCTGCCTTGTCCCCTCCTTCTGGGGAATCGATCACGTTGTCTTTTTCTTTTTCTGTATCGTCTGCTTCTGGGAAAGCCCTCCTCTGATCAGGCTCTCCTGCTTTTTCACCTTTTTCGAGCCCTTCGTCACCGTTACTTTCGTCAGGCTCTGTATCACTTTCAGCTGCTTCAGGTTCTTTGTCACCTTCAGCTGCTTCAGGCTTTTTGCTACCCTCAGCTGCTTCAGGCTCTTTGTCACCTTCAGCTTCTTCGTCGCTGTCTGAACTTTCTCCTTGGTCTTCCCCAAGTGAGTCGGACTCTTCGCCCTCCAATAATATCCCTCTCTCTCCTGCTTCTGCCTGTTCGCTTCCAGTTCGGTTTTGTTCTGTCTCAGCACTCAGCACTGTTTTATCAGGCACTGGCAGTTTCAGCGCTTCAACTTCCTCATCTGTGGGACACAACACCTTCTTTGTGTGACTGGCGTGGATCCAGTTGGGAACCCCCGCACACTTCACAGCGGTAGTTGTCGTCAGGATCACTTGGAAAGGGCCTTTCCAACGGGGTTCCAGACACGACTTCCTCACGTGCTTCTTTACCACGACCCAGTCACCTGCTTTCAGTGCGTGTCCTGGACCTTGGATCGGTGGTAAGGTGGTCGCTTCCACCTGGTGAGAGAAAGAGCGAACCACATCAGCCAGACCCTTGCAGTAGTCTAACACCATATCATCTGTAATATTCAAAAGCGCGTTTGCGGGAACTGCAGGAAGTCTCATAGCCCTGCCCATGAGAATTTCATGTGGAGACAATCCAGTCTTTCTATCAGGGGTGTTTCTCATTGACATTAGCGCCAAGGGCAATGCGTCAGGCCATTTCAAATTTGTCGATGCACATATTTTCGCCATTCTTGATTTCAGTGTACCATTCATCTGCTCCACCAATCCTGATGCTTCAGGGCGATAGCTACAATGCAGTTTTTGCTCAATGTTCAGCGCTTCGCAAAGTAACTTTATCACCTCGTTATTGAAGTGACTTCCCCTATCTGATTCTAAAGAGATCGGGAATCCGAAACGTGGTATCAACTCCCTCAACAATAGCTTTGCAACTGTAAGGCTTTCATTTCTACGTGTGGGGTATGCCTCAATCCAGTGACTAAAAATGCACACAATCACCAACACATACTTCAGACCTCCATGCACAGGCATCTCAATGAAATCTATCTGCATCCTACTAAATGGCCCACTGGCCCTGCCAATGTGGCTGGCGTTCACAACTGTTCCCTTTCCTGGGTTCATCTGCTGGCAAGTGACACATCGATGGCAAACTGCCTCTGCAGCTTGACGAAATCTGGGGTTAAACCAATCAGTTTTGAACAATCTTATCATGGCATCTCTCCCTAGGTGAGCTTGCCCATGATAGAACCGCGCAAGCTGTGATAAGAGACTGTTTGGCAAAACAAATTTTCCCTCATTTGAAACCCATAACTCGTCTGGTCTCTTTATACATTGTGATTTAATCCAGGAATCTCTCTCATCCTCCCTGACGTTATTCTGCAATGCTTTTAGTTCATCTATTGTATCTACAACCTTTAAGGCAAATGCTTCAGCTTGTTCGAGTTCTGGCTCACTTATCGAATTCCATTCATCCCTGAGTAATATACAGTTCAAGGCACAAAATCTTGCGACTTGATCCGCATATGCATTTCCCAGAGAAACATAGTCCTGTCCTTTTGTATGAGCACTGCACTTTACCACTGCGACTTCGGCTGGCATTTGAATAGCATGTAACAATTCCCTTATTCTCTCCCCGTTTTTCACTGGGGATCCTGAAGAAGTCAGGAAACCTCTCTGTGACCATAGTTGTCCAAAGTCGTGCACAATCCCAAACCCGTACTGACTATCAGTGTAAATGGTGACTTTCATCAATACAGACAGTTGACATGCTCTTGTAAGGGCTACAAGTTCTGCTACTTGTGCAGAATAGACTCCTTGGAGCCAGGCCGCTTCCAGGACACCTGTTACAGTACATACAGCATATCCCGCTTTCAAAATTCCCATTCCATCTCTTAGACATGAACCATCAACAAAAACAATTTGGTCATTTTCATCAAGCTTAGTGTCCTTAATGTCAGGTCGAGGTTTTGTGCAAAATTCAGTCACCTGAAGGCAGTCATGCTCGACGTCTTCAGCGTTCTCAACTTCAGCATTTTCTCCAGGGAGCAAAGTTGCTGGATTCAACGTAGTGCACCTTTTCAGCTGCACATTCGGTGAGCCCAGAATTATCGTTTCATACCTTGTGAGTCTTGCTCCGGTCATGTGTTGCGTTCGGGAGCGGGTCAAAAGTATCTCAACTGAGTGAGGGACCATGACTGTTACTGGGTGTCCCATCACTATTCCTTCACTCTGAGTGAGGCTGATACCAACTGCTGCTACGGCGCGCAAACACCCTGGAAGTGCTGCTGCGACCGGATCCAAAGTAGCTGAAAAATACGCTACTGGTCTGTTTACGCCACCATGGGCTTGAGTCAAGACAGACAGAGAACATGCATCACGTTCATGACAAAACAATGTGAAAGGCTTTGTGTAATCAGGCATACCTAAAGCTGGAGCCCTGCACATGCACTCTTTCAATTCAACAAAAGCATCCATCTCATCTCCTTTCAGTTCAATTTGATCCAAGGCATCCTTCTGGGTCAGTTTCAGTAAAGGCTTTACTAGAGTTGAGAAGTTGGGAATCCACTGGCGACAGTAGCCCACCATTCCCAGAAACTTCCTCACCTCCCTCCTTGTCTTTGGTGGACTCATTTGAAGTACACTCGTTATTCTTTCCTTCATTATTCTCCGTGACCCTTTCTCAATCTGGTGACCCAAGTATTTCACTTTCTTCTGACAGAACTGCAATTTGGAAGGAGACACCTTGTGTCCATTCCTTCCCAAATGGTTTAACAGAGCAATGGTATCGGCTGTGCAGCCACTTTCTGTCTTTGATGCAATCAGTAAGTCATCAATGTACTGTACTAGAGTTGACTCGAATGGCAATTCTAATGCTTCCAAGTCTTTCTTTAGAATCTGATTGAAGATTGACGGTGACTCAGAAAACCCTTGAGGAATTCGACACCAACTGTATACTCTGTCTAGGAATTTGAAACAAAAGAGGAATTGGCTGTCCTCATGAAGAGGCACAGAAAAGAATGCTTGTGACAAGTCGATGACTGAGAACCATTCGGCATCGCAAGGGACTTGAAACATTATCACAGCTGGATTTGGTACGACAGGGCAACACTTGACTACAATGCCATTTATTTTCCTCAAGTCCTGCACAAGTCGGACCTTTCCACTTGGCTTTATTAGTCCCATTATTGGTGAATTACATGGACTGCTTAACACTTCTTTCAGTACCCCCTGTTTTACAAATTCGTCAATAAGTTGGGCAACTTTCATGAGGGTGTCTTGTGCCATGTGGTATTGTGGGGTCTGGGGAAAGATTGCATTGGGCTTTACAGTCACTTTCACTGGTTCCACTCCTTTCATCAATCCCACCTCTTTCCCTGTCATATCCCACACTTCCTTTCCGACTGTTTCCCGTAATTCAGCTGGAATATCTTCTTCAGTTATCATCGGGAAAGGACAAATCAGGGGATACTCTTCATCAACAGTTTCCATCTCATCCCCCTCTACACTGTCCTCTTCTTCCCCATCACTGCTCGTCTGGATTGTTATTCCCTCGTTCGAACACATAATCGAACAACCCAATTTGCACAATAGGTCTCTCCCTAACAGTGCTATCGGGCTTGAGTCACATATCACAAACTGATGCACCCCTTGATAGTTACCGATGCTGACTGGTACCGGATCTGTTATTGGGTTCGTCAGGTGCCTGTTTGCTACTCCCACCACTTGAACTGTCCTCCCTGAGAGTGGCAAATTTGGTACTTCACTGCTTTTAACAGTTGAACGTGTGGCTCCTGTGTCAACCAAGAATGAAACACGATGACCCATTACTCTTCCCTCTACGTACGGACCCTTTTGATCAACTTCCAAGGATGCTGCAAGCACACAATCTCCTTCTTCTTCTGAACTTTCACTCTCCCATACATTGTTTATTCCACTCTCACTGTGTAATGGGAACTGCTGTACTGTGCCATTTGTACTCATTACCTGACCCGAGACCTGTGGAGGAACCATCACTTGCTGCTGACTCATTGGTGCCAAAGGTATTTGCATTTGCTGATTAGGTACCATGGGTAACTGCTGTTGCATTGGCTGCATTTGCGTCATCTGCATACGAGGCATCTGCATCTGCTGCGGCTGCATAGGTTGTAATCCCTGCAACTGGTTTACGGTCTGAAAATTTGGGTTTGGACCTCTCATTTTCGGTCCCCTCATTGTCTGAAATGCATTGACATCATTGTTTTGCTGACCAACACCTGCACCTGCACCTACACCTTCCTGCACCACCATCGGGCACTCGCGTTTCCAATGACCGACGGTTCCGCACACGTGACACGGCATCACCTTCTTCATTGCCTGCACACCAGTCACAACAGTGTTCAAATCCGGACCATTATTCACAAAACCTCCTCTGCCTCTGCCTCTGCCCTGTGGCTGAAACATCATGTTTCCCTGCAACTGCGGCTGCGGTTGCGGTACCTGCTGTTGGAACCCTTGCATCCCTTGCAAACCTTGCAGACCTGTCTGAGCTGCCTTAAGCTGCATCATCATCACCTTCTCTTTCAACTTTTACTGTTTCACTTCAATTTCGTCGCTACAGTATTTCGCATAATTCAACACCTCATCAATCGGTTTCGACTGCCAACAAATCAAGTGCGACTTTATCATCTGGCTTATCTCTGGTCTCAGCCCTTCCACAAATCTAAATACAAAATGGAGCATGTCCTTCGCCTCTATTGTCTCTGTGCCACTGTAGTTCTTAAACGCCTTCAACAACCTCTCATAGTAACTATGAATCGACTCTTTAGCCTCTTGGGCCGTTCGATCGATCTTCTGCCAATCCACATTTTTCGCGGCAACCTTCGTCTTCAAATGCTCAATCACCTTGTAGTACAGGCTCATCAAACATAGGTGATGGTGCACCCGTCTCCCTGTCTCTCTCTGGTTCACTCGTCGGCCAACCTACAGCTCTTTTGCAATCCTCCCACAAATCTGCCGGAACCACAATCTCAAAGAGAGTGTTCAGGTCTTCCCAGAGACATTTTGCGAGCTTCACAAACCTGTCAGTCTGTTGATACCACTCAATCGGCTTCTCTCTCAGTTTGGGAAAATCATCCGTAAACGACTGAATGTTGCTTCTGTGCCATGGTACATGTATTAATTTTCCCCCTGCTGTCTCCCTCATTGGTAACATGGTTACTGTGTCACTACTCTGTGGTCTTTTCTCGTTGAGCTCTGTAGCACTGTCCCTCCTCTTTTCCTTCCTCTTTACCCATCTGCTTTCCCACTTGTCTAAGCACCTCCACACTTGTGCACTCTGCAGCAGTTCTCTAAGGTGCGCCTTCATGCCTGCTGACCTCATGTGTTCAAAATCTGTGGTCCCGAAATCCAACCTATAGCTCCTGCTCAAGTGTTTCATCTTGTCTATATCAACCCCGTTTTTGTCAGCTACTTCTTGCAAGCTTTTGTGTACCTTGTTCACTTCTTTTGTTATCCAGGGACATAGATACCTCAGCTCTTCTTCCGAGTAGGACTCTAACCTATTCACACCCATAGTCCCTTCCACCAATTCTTGTGCTTCCATGTTCAACCTCATCCTATTCACATAATCTTCTCCCTTCCCACTGTCCGAGCTTTGTGTGGAATTTAGACTGTTGAACCATTGTGTCAGCTGTTGCGCATTCAACCCCATCAGTGTAGCGTTCACATCGACTGCCATTGATGGTTGCGGCAACTTTTCAGTATTCGATGACAGAGGTATTATCAGTGGGGGACTCGACCTCACCAGTGTCGACTGAGCACAAATGGGACTAAACTCCATCAAGGTCCCAGATCCTGTTGGCTGAGCCGCTATCGGAGTTATCCCTGGAGTGTTTTCTATGCACCTCCTCTCTGTCCCATTCTGCAGCATTGATCCCTGACCGCTCATACCTATATTAGGCTGACTGTACAAAGGTACCGGTGGACCTACAGTAATGGGTAGTGATATCGCATCTGTGTTTTGTCCATTCCCCATGTTTTGAGGCATGTTCATTCCCACACCATGGGTCATCATTGCCGGCATGCCCATCTGACTCCCCGTCATCTGAGCATGTGCATTTCCCCTCTGCATCTGCTTTTGAGGCATCAAAAACTGAGTTGATTCAGCTTGTGCCAATGTCGGGTTGTGACCATTCTGTACTCTCCTTACGGTTGGATCTAGAATCATTCCTGCACCGTTGTCACTGCTGTAGTACCCTGGGATCTGCGGCTGATAATTTTCTGCTGGTTTCAACATGGGCACATCTGGATATATTCTCCTAACCTGCGGTATCTGTGGGGTGAACAGTAGACTCGGGTCCTTAGATCCCGATGATGCTCCTGAACTCTGAGTTTCACCGTTCTGTACCGATGCCGGTGGGGCAGAACTGGTACTTGGACCTTGTCCACTCTCTGCATAAGGCGGTGGACGGTCGTTCAGCAATTGCATGATTAACTCCTCATCCTCTAACTCCTCTTCTCTTCTCAACTTTTCCTCGTCCTCTTTATCCTTGGAACACTTCCTGTCTGTCTTACAGGTAGCTTTCTTACCTGTCTCCTCTTCTTCCTTAGTAATTGCCGGAAACAATTTTATCCCCTGCAGTACATCTAACCTCCACACCTTCTGTGCATTATCCCACCTAGCGTCCGCTAGTGTCTTTTCTACCTTTCTTATCCTGTTCTCGAACTTATTTTGCTGCTGCTGTCTAGCCATCAGTTCCCAAATCGCTAGAGCCTCGAACTGTGCTGGCCTTGGAGGTACCTTCATGTCGTACATCGTGAATCTCAGATTTTCTAGAATTCTTATATTGAATGTCCCATGAATCGGGAACGCTACGCTCTCATGCTTCTCTGTCAACTTGTGCCATTGCTTTAGCCAAAGGCACGGAGCTACCCCTTTTTCCTCCATTACAATGTAAGCTGGTGTACCTTCGGGCGGCGTCTCCTCTCCTACGCTCGCTTTAATGTAAGACTCCCCCTTCATTGCACTCCTGAATGCTTTAAAGAATTTCATTTTCTCGTCTTTTATTTCACAAAATTTGTAATCAATAGGTGACTTTAATTCCCAGAATACTCTTCGCTTGCCTTTCCCCTTCCAAACGAGCCCCACGGACTGCGTCCAATCCGTGCGCGACCCTTCTCTCCAACCAACCTATCCCAGCGCGGCTCCTAGTGACGTCACACACACTGCGGCTGACAAAGCCTCGCGGCTAGTCCTCCTTCACTCAGCTCCTCTCGTAACAACTTCTTGCATGTATCGCGAGCTACCAAAAATAAAACAGATCTGTCGGTTTACTACAGGAAGGGTAACACAGTCGCTTCAGGACCTTAGGGACTTTTCACTAGCCTCGGCCGCTATTCCGTCTTTCTCGGTCCCCACATTCGCAAGCAAATCTGACCCGCAGACCTACTCTCAACTTGTCAATGATCTATTCTAGTGCACTTAGAATCTTGTCAAAGCCCGAAGTCGAAGTTTCTTTCACTCCCTAACACACGTACCGACTCGTTGACCACGCCCGATCAACCTACTAAACCGCCCAGACCACAACATAGATCAACATACTCCGGAGTCTCTTGACCTCGCAGGGCCCGTCTCAACAACAACAACCACGTAGACCTTTTTATGCACAAAGCGCCACACGCACATGAAGTTCGACGACTTCCCTACTCTCACACTCGGAGTCGCACCTCCGCTATTTCTATGAAGTTCGACGACTTCTCTACTTCTACACTCGGAGTCGCACCTCCGCTATCCTCTAGAAAGAAAAATCCTCGCAACCTTTTCACACACCCTGCGGCAATAAGCTGTGCAAGCGCAAAACCCTAACTTCACTCATACCATCACTAGTATCGCCAACGCTGTTTCCACACCTCCGTTCTCTCCATCCGCAAGCTCCGAGATCCCGGGAAAGTCGCGGTGGACCTAGCCCATCATCATTCTGTCAATCAGTTTTATCCAAGAAAAATCTAATTCAACTTCTCGAGTGGAGTGTCAAAAGTCGAAACCGTTAATTCAACACCATGTCCTTTAGGAGTACAGGGTCCCAAAAGACGAAACCATCCTCTGCTACCATCTACTGATAGAGCGGTCCGTACTAATAATTTACCTGTATTTGGACGCTCTTTAGGCCGATGAATCTTTTGACTAAGTGGGAACTCTCTGTACTCTTATATCGATCAATTGCATCAAATCAATAATCAATAACGAACATAAGCAATACCCTGCTCAACATAACACTTAACAATTAATCCAGAATACATTTCGACGAACCCTGACCTTTCAGTCAGGAATAACCACACCAGTTTATTGCAAAGTTAGTGAATTTATTTCCCTATATTAACAAAGCTAGCACAATATAAATGTGTCTCAACACCAAATGATAAACATAAATGAACATTAATAGCTGTCCATAGCGGCGAAACAAGTGTAATCTATGCAGCATTTGAATCACAAGGCATTCGATAATAGCAATGCAAATTACTAATACTATAATCTGTAATGAACTAATTGCATACATTTAGTCAGCATAACAAGATCTCAAATTGCATCGTGCAACATATGGAATCCTCGTCTAACCTCAAATTAGCATCGGCATGTGGGACTTCATGCAAAAACAATTTAGCAACATAAATTTAGAAAACTCCTAACTAGGGATCTTGTCAAAAAATCAGCAGTTGGTTACCTAAAAGAAACACAATGCAATTTTACAATTTTCCTTTCATATTTACCAATTACGATCAGCATACAAGGAAGTCTTCGTCTCACAGGTACCGTTTCTCGATCAGCATGGGACGGGGCAAAGGGGCAGGGGTGGACGGGGCAATTGCCTCACGGCGGCAAGGTAAAATTACTACTTCATGCAAAGGGATCAAAGTTAAAGTCTCTAGGGCAAGAATCATTTAAAGTCTCTTTCTCTCGATTAGAGAAAGCATCAAAGTATCTCTCAAAAATGGCGTCGCAGCAAAGTGGGCCATAATAGCTACGAAGTCTGCAAAATGGCGGGATGTCCAATAATGGCCTAATTTCTTCTCGTGCACCTGGGTTTTATAGACAACAGTTCAAATCCAGTAGGGTCTTCCATTGGAGGGTTCATAGGTTAGCTTCAAATTGTCCAATCAAAAACAACAGTTCTCAAGCTTTTACTTAAGCATACATTATCCTTGGAGATGGGTACGCAAGTTGCAACATTTTATACCAATTAGCTCACTTTCAGAGCCTCCATTGTCCGCACCTGCAGATCGACCTTGGAGTAAAGAGAAAATATGCCAGGCTGGCACGAAACTTTAAGATAAGCATGTGAACGATCTCAGTGGAAAAGTACAGCTTCAAGCAAAAATACACATTTAATAGCACATTGGAAAAATACGAGCATCTAAACCGTGAGACCAGGCAACTAGGCCGAAGCCTCCGCTAAAGTTATGCTAAGCTAAAGCATTTCAAGCAAGCAAATCATAGCACACGTTTACGATTATGTTGGATTAGTGCAATTCTAATACATCACGTTATATAAAGCATGCTTATAATTTTGGCAAACTACTCTAAGGGCACATTTTGTCCCCGTACAATCTTTAAAGTCACACATGATTAATGCAGTACTACGTTTAAGCGCTAATAAATGTAAAACCTTCATTTTCTGCTTCATCAGGGGCACCCCAAAATTGACCAACACAAAACTCACTCTGCACCTACCTAAAGCCAGGCACAGAATGCCTCGTCCTCCTCTTCTTCCCCCATCTTTTGCCCCTTTGACATAGCCATCAACAGAGCTCTAAACTTGTCTCTCAAACAATCAACCATCTAACTTTAACTTGTAAAATCTTTTTAATACAACTTGTACAAGATACTTTTATCGTTCTTTTTTCGTGAATATGTTCTCTTTTCATAAAATCCCATTAAAATCTTTTGATAAAAAAAAGTGTTGGAGGGAATGAGGCCAAAGAGAGCACAAATGTTGGTGATTATGTTATAGAATTGTGAAAGACAACATCTTTTAAATATCTTGCTATGTCTAACAGAATGTCATGGTGTACATTCATGTACACAAGCAAGTGCATTTACTTGCTCCAGGAACATGTGTGCTATCTCTGCAGGAATATTATTTTGACAACTAAAGCCGAATATATATTTTCCCTCAGTTAATGTTACATGCATAACCATTGTGGTCAGAGAGGCAGTGCTCCTAAGAATAACATGTCTGGAAGAGTTATGTCTGAATATCTTGCTACTTCCACACTGGGCAATGTGTTCTTCCTTTTGACTTCACCAGGTAGCGGAATGTGACAAGAGTGGGTGCAACTGAGAGATTTGCTCTGGCTTTTAAATTGAAGACTTCAGCATAATGCGATCTGCGCCAGAATCCAGTCACCCAGTTTGACCAATTTTGTAGCACAAAGCAAATCTTTTTGTCTTTCTTGTTAGGAGCGCCTGCATAAGAGTTATTTTCCAGCGCGCGCCGATGTGTAGGAGCATTAATAGAGGGAACAGTGTGCCAGTGAAGATGCTGGTACAAGATGTAAGACCATGAGCAATAAGGAAACCAAAAGTACATATTAGTGGCAGGTTTGCAATTGCCTTGAATCAGGATCTTACTTTGCCAGGTGTAATGGATATGTTTGAATTTTCCTTTTATACTAAAAAAACACATTGTTTTTGTCTTTTCTTCCATATCTAGAGCACCTCAGGAATATTGTAGATTTTTCCATGTAGAAAATTAGCCAGTAAGCATTTCTAACTTACAGTTGTGACTCGGTATTACTGCTGATTTTTTTGTTTGGTATATATTATAAGATTTAACACGGTCTCAGGCAACATTTGTTTTTACAAGATTCACTGTTGTTAGAATGTGAGACTTCACACTCACAACGCTGACAGTTTTACCGCATGCTTCAGTGACCTTTGCCACCCTGCCTCTTTGCTGCACGGTTTCCTCCGCTTTCATAGCGCCCTGTGTCCAGACGTCAGACTTCTCAGATGGGTTGCAGCAAGTTTATAAATTAATGTGAAGTCTGCCTTGAGAGATAAAGTTAATATCCCTGTCTAGGGGGTCTTCAATGTTGTGTGTAGGCCCTTATTGCCAAAATTAATGATGTGCATCCCAGCGTGACCTTAATGATTACACTCTTTATACAGCGTTGTTTATTTGCCTGAGATTGATTAAATAATACTGTATGGAAAAACAGCTGCTCTGATCAACTGACTTGGAAAATGTGACTCCTTGTTTTTGTTATGCGTTTAAGAGTCTGACCAACTGAAAGGGGAACTCGATCCCAAAGGCAGCTTAATTTGTCAGATCTTTTAAAAATAGTACAGAATGAATGGTAGAAAATAGTAATCCATAATTAGGCTTTGAGTTAGCCACATTCATTCGTTACTTCGATATACTGTCATTCAGATTGTGACATCTGTAGAGTAGGTTAGCCTCCTACAACCATTAGCTTTGTTGTTGACAGTGTCATTCATACGTTAGACCAGCCCACATAACAGCCATTGGGCGCTTCGAGTGTAAAAGAGTGTGAAGGTATTTTGCCAGGTTACTATCAGAATCTGCATTGGGAAGGCTTGGGCTCCAGTGGAGGACCAGAGGCATGACAGGGGCTGTATGATGCAGCCACAAGCTTCCCAGTGCCACACATGACAGCTCCAACCCGAGCCCACAAAAAAGGGACCAAGGGGCTCCAGATGCCTAAATTATGTACTTGATCCTAACATAGCTGGCTCCAATGACTATCCCAAGCCTCCCTGTAGTAGGACACAACTGGGATATATTTCATCAGCTTTTCTAGTGGTGCAACCAATCCAAGTCCAACGTGAAACAAACACTCAGTACTGTACCCTCTACAGAACTCCACACTTCCTTTCATATTAATATAAAACATGGGTTTACTCGATGTGACTTTGTTTGGATTTTCATTGTGTCATTGAAGAAGCGGCCAGTGTTTTGCGAGAGCTGGGGAGGGAGCACAAGTACTGTGCAGCCCTGGCATCCCTACATCTTGCTGTCTCCCTGGGTGAGGGGAACGATTATGGCTTGCAGTGGATTAGACCAGGGGAGCACAAAATGGATCCCTTGCCTCTCTCCAGGACACAGAAGAAAGACAGTCTGAGCACCACCGTGCTCCATTCCACTCCTGGAGTGATCAGGTCCCTGGAAGCAATGTGGGCTGGCTCTTCTGCCCCCTTACTTGTGTATGTGGTTGATTTCACTGCACTGGCCTCTTTTTGCATGGAGGAACATGCATGCAAGTTGCATTCATGGATCAAAAGCCTTGTCAAGGCTCTCTTAATCTATTAAATCTGTATCCTCAACAGCAATCTGAGCACACATATAGAATAGATTCTTTGAAGAAAGTCTACCTTTCTGGATTTGTTGGTAGTGCGATCAGGTTTTAGTGTAGGACAGATGTCTGCCTAGGGTCCGGTGCAATCAAAGATGGATCCCATAAAAATGAAATGCAAAAACTCCTTGTAGAAGTGACAACCTTGTTGTAGTACAAGTATCCGCCCAGCAGAATTTGCTAAAGAATCTGCCTTTTTGACTATATTTTTCAAAAGAAATGATTAATACATATCATTCTTGCTGGGTTTGCATGTAAGGTTTCTTTGCTAAAAGGATGTAAGATAGTCACATTTTGTTGTTCTATTGCAGAAAAAAGGTAAAGGAATTGAGGTTTACCATTAACAGGAAATTAAATTGAAGTGATGAGTGAGTTTGACCACAGTCCAGAGAGTACATGGCCACAAAATGAATATGAAAAAGGCAGCACAACTTGAAAAAAGGGCTGTGCACTGAAATGGCTTTCCTCCTTTTTGGAAATAGAACGTTTCAGGTGTTAGATCAATCCTGTTACTCTGACAGTCTTCCTCTAAGATGTGGGGAACCTAAGGGGTCTTCCCTGAGTCCCACCCTTTTTAATCTTTATATGTACCCTCTGATTGAAATTGTGCGCTCCTATGAGTTGTCATTGGTCTCTTACGCTGATGACACTCAGCTGGTGATATCTCCATTGACCCCAGCTCAAGCCACTTCAGTCTGGTCCCATGTCTTCAGGAAGTAGCCAGATGGATGGCTAACTGCAGACTGAAGCTTAATGAAGCCAAGACGAAGGTTATGCTACTGGGTAACTATTTCAGCAGTAAGGTTCCGACTCTCATGCTCGACTGCCTGGACAGGCTCCCTAGCCCTAAAATTGCGATAAAGGTCTCAGAATGTGGCTGGGTTCCAGCCTCAAAATGGACTACCAGGTGAAAAAAACTTTCTGCCAATTGTTATGGTATCTTGAGACTGCTGAGAAAGGTTCTCAGTCTTCTTCCTTTTTAGCCAGAAGATTGATCGTCCGGGCTCATGTATTTTCATGCCTGGATGATGGTAATGCCTTATACCTCAGCTCACCTCTATGTGATCAAAAAGGTTGTAGGTCATCCAGAATGCCGCTGTTTGGTTTCTTATGAACCTCCTAGGGCACCAGTCTGCAAAAGAGGCTCTCAAAGATCTACACTGGCTCCCAGTGGAGCAGTAAATGCAATTCAAAACCTTATGTATTTTGCACAGATCATTTCCCAAGAGAGGCCACCTATTGCTAAGACCTTTAGCCACCCCATATAGTCTAGGGAGATCTCTTAGCTCCTCTTCAGCATATCTGCTAAAAGTGCCCCCGATTTGTAGATCACATTGAGGAGGCCACTTAATGGCCTATTTGGCCCCCAAACTTTGGAATACCCCTCCTTTTGAACTATGTCAGTTGATCCATTAACGTTTCTTTTGTGAGGCCCTAAAAACTTGGCTGTGTAATAATTAGTTCCTTTTCTGGTGATCTGGTGATCTGATGACTGTTCTAGCACTGGGAGGCCTTTGGGTAGCCACATGCTTTACAAGAATCATAGAATAGAATAGAATAGAAATGACTATGTACAGAAAAAAGGGCATATTTCTTGACATTGATTTTTCCCCACAGTGTTTGCACAGGTGCGTTGTTTTTTGCTTGTGTTTATTTAATGATTTAAAAGGTACTTTAGAGCCAAAGCAGGGTGTTAATGAATTGGTTATTTGAAGGAAATACAATGTTGAAGAAAGGCCCTAAGAAGCAGGTTTGTGGCAGAACATATGGGTTGAACAGAGTGTTTATGGGGAGCTGATTCCGCCAAAGACTGAAGAGATTACGGTTTAAAGACTGGAAGACATATGACAGTGGGTATTGGGATATACTTGAAAACAGAAGGACATTAACATAGATAATGCTGTCTAGTCCATTCAGCTATGTAGGATAACCAAGAGAGACAGTAAGAAAGCGTGAAGTGATTGTGAGATGTTAGCAGATATAAGCTGAGGATGTGGGGAAGAAAGTCAGTGTTTGGTGTGTGGAGAGGAAGACATAAGCAAGGTTGTATGGACCGACACACCCAACGAGAATTTCCTGTTAATGGTAAACTTCAATATTCACCTTTTTTTGGCAATAGAACAACAAAATGTGACTGTTTTAACCCCTTTTAGGAAAGAAATCTTACACATACAGTTTTAATCAAAGAAATTAGTAATCATCTGAAGTATCTAACCTATAATCCTGTGTAACATATATGATTTTATGTTGCTTATGGGAAAATGTAACAGTCTTCAATTCTTATTTAAAAAGGTTCTCAGCTGTGCCTCGTATTGAAAAGGAGTATCGGTGAACACAATCGATGTATGGGTTAGTTGCAACCATAGAGAAAAAATCCCACTAGGGCCTGAGTGGGCATCTGAATGCTCCTGTAGTGTCTCATCTGATTGTTTGACATTATGTTTATTCATGGTTTAATTTTTCAAAAGGAAAGTTGTTTAAAAAGGCTGCAGCATGTTTTGTATGTATGTAGCTCCTTGACTACTTGGCATAGTAAGCCGATTTACCCCAATGTACCCCTAATTTTGAACCAAATTGACCTGATTGTCTACGAGTAGAGGAACCTAGTGAGTTCCTGGCAATGTTTCCAGCTGCGGGAGAGTGCACTAGGTCTTAGTTTGCTGTCTGACCACACCTGCATCAGACTCAGGGGCACATTGGCACTGATGACACTCAGCTCTGGGCTAGCGAGGGGAGACTGCCATGGTGCCAGAAGGCTCAAAAGCCTGAAGGCCATCTATGGAATTTCCTTAAATTCCTGTAATTACAGTAGCTATCTAACCACTACCTCACTTTAAGACTACTGTCCTCATTTAGCTGACTAGACTTCCTGATTTCATGATATTGGTACTGCTGTTCAAGGTGTGCCCACAAAGGTGGTGGTGGTTTGGAGTAAATAAAGTACAGTGGATTCCCCTCCACAGGTTGTGGCGCTTTTTTTTACAGCAGAGGGCCCAGGTGCTTGGGACTGCTTGAGATGGCTGCTTTCCTGATCTCGTCTAACCCAGTCTGCATCATGGTACACAGATCCTCCAAGCTTCGGTTGCTGGTACCCGCCACCTGAAGGAGGACCATGGTTTTGGATGTTGCCCTCAACATCAGCATCCCAGTGGCCTATTTTTTTCCTTCAGTCCACCCTAATGCCTACCTCTGTTGTGATCAATGAATGCTGCTTTGGAGCTGAGACATGGATGAGTAGGAGACCATAGAATGTCTTTTTCTGCCATCATATCTTGCTGGGAGGTGACCTTCCGACCCAGGGTACTGGTTAAGAGGCCTTGAATGATGAAAGTGTCACTGCTAGGGAGTGACAGGACCCAGATTGGGGTTATAATAACACACATAAACATGATTATTAGTGTACTGAAGAAGTAGGATATTGCTAGACATGTCTTGTCTTTATGCCCACCTTTCTCGTCACGACTGTCTCAAGCTAGTCCTGCTCCTGAGGCACACAGTGGTGATCAAATTAAACCAGATATGAAATTGCATGGAGCCGTGCTGTAAATATAACATTGGCTTTGCTACACCTGCTTCATTTACCCCCAATTTCACAGGTTTGTAGAATTGGTGGCATGTTCGTAAGCTTCACCATTTCAATAGACAAGTGCAGGGAGGAGCTTGTGAGAGTGGGAGAATAGGACAGCAGGAACATCATCATCATCTATATTTTGATACTTCAGCAGAAGTATCAACATATAGATGTTTTTTTAACAAGTGCAGCAGTTTTTCAAAATTAATGCTTTCAGTATTGTCCAGGAAACATGATGGTTAAATAAGATAAATGTTACACTGAGCAGAAGGTCTCATTTATCACACAGCTGAAGCCTTGATGGAAACAGTTGAGAAAACAGCGACTGAACAGGGTTTTGGGCAGGATGTGATGTGGTTCAAACCTCATGAAATTTCAAAAGCAGCGGTTCTTGGTGAAGGTCAAAGACACAAAATTGCTTGTAACAGAAGAAGCTATGCATTGAGACTATCCCTGTAGATGTTTAGCTGAATATTAGAAGACTATGGGGGTCATTACAACATTGGCGGTAAAAGCCGCTTACCGGCGTGCAGTAGACCGCCAAAACACCGCTGCGGCCGCGGAATTCCGCCACAGTTATTATGACCCACATCTCGGAATCCGCCGAAATTCAGACACCCACACAAGACCGCCACACCAAAGGTCAGTGATAAACTGGCGAAAACAAAACCTCCACCGTCACGACAACAGAAACACGCCCATGCTATCACGACACACGAATCCACGCGGCGGTCTTTCAACCGCGGTATTCCATTGGCGGTACACACCGCAGCGCTCAAAATACACACACATCTCCAAAATACCGCCACATTGGACAATTCAAAATACACACACCTGAGACACATACACACACCACTCCCACATACCCATTGCAATATAAAACACACACCCACATCACCCACAAACCCTTACGACCAATAATTAGAGACGAAGGCGACAGAGAGAGCACAGCAAGAGACAACCCCACCACACAGAGGCACACCACACCATCACCCACACAACATTACACGCACAATACACCACACACCACTACACATCACCACACACATCAACACTTACATCACCCCACACATCACCCACACCACCTCATGTCACGCCAAAGACACCCCAGGTTTTCCGAGGATGAGCTCAGGGTCATGGTGGAGGAAATCCTCCGGGTAGAGCCATAGCTATTTGGCCCACAGGTGCAGCACACATCCATAGCCAGGAAGATGGAGCTATGGCAAAGAATCGTCGACAGGGTCAATGCTGTGGGACAGCATCCAAGAAATCGGGAGGACATCAGGAAGAGGTGGAACGACCTACGGAGGAAGGTGCGTTCTGTGGTCTCCAGGCACAACATCGCGGTACAGCAGACTGGTGGCGGTCTCCCACCTCCTCCCCCACAACTAACAACATGGGAGGAGCAAGTCTTGACCATTATGCATCCTGAGGGCCTCGGAGGAGTCGGTGGAGGAATGTACACTGGTAAGTTAAATCTCAACTATTATACCCCCCACCCTACCTGCATCCCATCACACACCTCTGCCCTCACCCCCTCCCCTATCATTCCAACTCCTCACTAATGTACTCATAACACAAACCACACATCCCAACACCAAGCCCTGCATGACATAACTAAGCATGGTCACCCATCACTAAAGCATGCTCACTGCACATACCCATAACAACCCCCTAACCATCATGACACAAGCCCCCACACACGAATGCTTGCACTGGGGTACACGCTCACCCACCCATTGCACACCATGACACACACATGTGTAATAATCATGCGTTTATACACCTCCATGACCACTAAGGAACGTTACCACACCGGAGGGTCCAGACAACTCCACTCCACCCACAGAAGAGCCCCACAGTGACGACAGCAGCTCTGCCCTACTGGATCCTGATGACCAGCCCGGACCATCGTGGGCCTCGGGACAGTCGGTTCCCCTCACACAGGCACAGCCCAACACTGACCTTCCACCCTCTGGTAACACCAGCACAGCACCCACCCAGTGGGCCCATACCTCCGTCCCCAGGACACGTCAATCAGCTGTGTGTCCACCACTACAGGGAACCCAGGACTACCCACCACCCCAACAACAACAGGGACCTGGTGGCAGTGGTAGTGGGCACACAGTCCAGGGGACGGAGGCACAGGAACACAGGGGAACTGGGAGGGCTGCTGTGCGACAGGGGGCGGACAGGCCAAGGGAACCCACTCTCCACGAGGCCCTATCCTCCATCATGGGAGCATACCACCACTCCCAGGAGACGATGGCGACGGTCCTGGCCAAGTTTCAGGAGACCCAGCGCCTGCAGGACGAACTGTAAATGGGGTTCAGGGAGGAGCTCAGAACCATCAGCTCCGCCCTGGGCACCATCGTAGGGGTGCTGAAGGACATACAAACGACCATGAGGGACACCGTGGCACTCCAAGGGGCCCCTGACACTAGCATGGACGATGAACTGCCCACCACCTCCGCCGGCGCTAGTGGACAGGACGCCCCGCCACAGGACCACCACACCAGCACCCCAACCCCTGCAGATGGACAACCACCACGCAAGCGGTCCCTGAGATCTAGGAACAGGACAGAGCAAGATGGCAAGACCCCCACCAGGAAATGAGAATCACCCTGATTGTCCTCCCCCTGTCCCACTTTGTTACCCTGCCCCGATTGGAACTGCCCCAGCTCCACTTCCTATGCCCATATGGGCAATGCACCTGTGAGACTTATAGACTGGACTCTGCCATGGACATTCCTCCACCGTCCCCCATCACCACATCACTACCCCCCTCCATTTTTGAGCACTGCAATAAACACCCTTGAACCACAAAACAATCTGGAGTCAGTCTGTGATTTGGTAAATATGTATAATCAATGACAGTGTCAACATGCTTTCCATTTTTATAGCCAACATACCTATGTCACACATTACAAGTCCTTGAAGGATGCAAGAAGATGACACACGTTGCTAACCACACCTGTGAAACCGTAATGGAAAGGTACAACTCAGTGAACAAATACTGCTATGAAATGACAGACATGATAGAGGTAGAACTGTGAAAGTGAATTTAATGGTAAAAAGGTAAGTGTTCTCACGTGTGTGTCACTGGAAATATTGCCGTATGACTGACTCCCTGTTGTCTATGTCTTCTTCCTCAGCGTCCTCCTCATCACTGTCCACAGGCTCCACAGCTGCCACAACACCGCCATCTGGACCATCCTCCTGTAGAAAAGGCACCTGGCGTCGCAAAGCAAGATTGTGAAGCATTGAGCAGGCGATGATGATCTGGCACACCTTCCTTGGTGAGTAGAATAGGGAACCACCTGTCATATGGAGGCACCTGAACCTGGCCTTCAGGAGGCCGAAGCTGCATTGGATCACCGTCCTAGTCCGCCCATGGGCCTCATTGTAGCATTCCTCTGCCCTGGTCCTGGGATTCCTCACTGGGGTCAATAGCCAGGACAGGTTGGGGTAACCAGAGTCCCCCAATAGCTACACACGGTGCCTCTGGAGTTGACCCATCGTCATGCACTGAGCCAGGGAACATAGCATTTACCTGCGAGATGTACTGGTCTGCCAAACATACCATCTGTACATTCATCGAATGATAACTCTTCCGGTTCCTGTACACCTGTTCACTCCTGTGGGGGGGGGACCAGAGCTACATGGGTTCCATCAATAGCACCTATGATGTTGGGGATATGTCCAAGGGCATAGAAGTCACCTTTCTTTGTTGGCAAATCCTGCACTTGAGGGAAAACGATGTAGCTCCTTACGTGTTTCAGCAGGGCAGACAACACTCTGGACAACACGCTGGAAAACATAGGCTGGGACATCCCTGATGCCATGGCCGCTGTTGTCTGAAACGATCCACTTGCAAGGAAATGGAGCACTGACAGCACCTGCACTTGAGGCGGGATTCCTGTGGGATGGCGGATTGGTGACTTCAGGTCTGGCTCCAACTGGGTACACAGTTCCTGGATTGTGGCACGGTCAAACCTGTAGGTGATGAGTAAATGTCGCTCCTCCATTGTCAACAGGTCCACCAGCGGTCGGTACACCAGAGGATTCCACCATCTTCTCAAATGTCCAAGCTGACGGTGCCTAGGAAGGACAACAGAGTCAACAAAATCCCAGGTATGTACCCACAAATACACAGAACATGACACCAAAGACAAAGATCTTCCTGTATGTGTGTCGACTGTAGGCCTAGGTATGTGTGACGCAGTTGCAAATTAAGCCATGTGGGCCCCTGAAATGGCGGCTGCCTGACCTCTAAACTGGGACAGTGGGATGTCAGGTAACTGCGCTGGCGATGTACACTATCGCAGTGGGCGGGCGAAGACCGCGGCGCAAATCTGCATTGGTTAACATTGGACCCTATGGGTCCCAGGAGCCAATGATGAAGTGCGCCGGCGGTGATGAGACGCACCGCCGCGGACGTCACCGCCGCGGACGTGACCGCCATTTTCTATCTGTTCAATCACTTGATACCTGATCTTCGACAGGAGAGGACCTACACTGCAAGTGCTGCTGTGACCTCGGTCTGGAAGAGACAATGGCCGCTGCGTCTGGGGAAAGGGCCCCTGCCTTCACTGCTCAGGAGTTGGAGAAGCTCGTGAACGGGGTCCTCCCCCAGTAAACGCTACTCTACGGTCCTCCAGACCAACAGGTAAGTACACAGGGAGCACGTTGTATGGGTTATGCCTGAGTGGAGAGGGCTGGTTGTAAGAGGGAAGGGGGCAGAGTGCAGTGAACATGAAGGACTGTGAATGCATGTGCCACATGGCAAGGGCAGGGATGGGGGCCACTCACTTTGACGGTGCTCTTGCTAATGACTTCTCTTCTTCCCCTGTGCATGTCATGTAGGTCAGCGCCCACCAGAAGAAGGACATTTGACGTGCCATCGCCAAGGACGTACGGACCCTGGGGGTCCACCAGAGACGGGGCACCCACTGCCGGAATAGATGGGAGGACATTCGCCACTGGAGCAAGAAGACGGCGGAGGCTCAGCTTGGGATGGCCTCCCAACGTGGGAGGGGTGCCCGTCGCCCCATAACCCCCCTGATGTTCCGGATCCTGGCGGTGGCCTACCATGAGTTGGATAGGCGCTTGAGGGCATCACAGCAGACACAACGGGGTGAGTACACAATCATTCTGGGGACTTTGCATGAAGTTGAGGGGTCTAGGTGTGGGAGTAGGGCTGTGGGATTCCCTAGGCCAGGGCGACTTCCTTAGGCTAGGCCCCTCCGTAATGCAGGCCATGTGGCACACCACCCCACCGCAGTAGAGTGCCAAGTACAGGTATACATGCCCCTGTGGCATCCATGTGTGCAGATGTCCACCATAGCCATGTAGGCCAGATCCCAGGAATTGCATCTGTAGAGGCCAGGAGCACAGCGTAGTGCAGGGGGCTGCTGTGTCTGTATTGTCCGCCAACGGTAGCGGTATGCCATGCACTCAACCTGTCTTTCTTCTGTCGTCCCCCCCCTTTTTCTGCTCTCCATGTTCTTTTGTGCATCAGCATCATCAGGCGGAGGTACAGTGGCACCGGAGCACGAGGGAGCTGCATCCCACATGGCCATGGAGGGCCACACCACGGACTCAGAATGCACCAGTGGGACGGAGGGCGAGGGGAGCTTCACGTCGGGCACCGGATCCCTAAACAGCGACACGGACTCGTCCGCCGATGGGAGCTCCCTTGTGGTGGCGGCACCATCTGTGCCCCACACTTCTACAGGTACAGCCGCCACCTCCCCTACCAGCACCGCCCTCCCAGCAGCCCCTCAGTGTTCGCCCCGTGCCCGCTCACCCAGGAGGGTGGGCATCACCTTCGCCCCAGGCACCTCAGGCCCTGCCCCAGTCACCCCTGCTGCCCTCAGTGAGGAGGCCATTGAACTCCTCAGGTCACTCACTGTTGGGCAGTCTACCATTGTGAATGCCATCCAGGGTGTACAAAAGGGAGTTGCAACACGGTAATGCATTTCTGGAGGGCATTCATTCTGGTCAGGCTGCCCTTCAGCGAACCCTGCAATCTCTGACCTCAGCACTGATGGTAGCCATTGTCCCTGTGTCTAGCCTCCCCCCTCCAACTTCCTCCACCCAGACCCAATCCCCTGTACCCCAGCCTATCCCAAGCACACCAACAGACAAGCATGCACACACCTCAACACACAAAAGTAGCTCAAGCAAACATAGGCACCACACATCCCACAGGCACTCACACAAGCATCACCCACATACAGACACAGCAACATCCACTGCCTCCACTGTGTCCCCCTCCTCATCGTCTCCCTCATCCCTCCCTGTCTCGTCTACACTCTCACCTGCATGCACTACATCTACAGGCACTAGGACCCGCACCAGAACACCCAGCACCACACCCCACTCACCTGTACTCACCACCCCGACTCCCATTTACACGTCCCCTGTGTCCTCTCCCAGTGTGTCTGTGACGCCCCCTCCCAAAGTACACAAACGCGGGCACCCACACACCCAACATCCATCCACCTCACGACAGCCTCCAGTACCTGCACCTGCACCCAAAACACCTAAAGTGACACCTCCTACAACCACCTCCTCTTCCTCCACTCCCAGACCCCCTCCAGCTACCCATCCCAGTGTTCGTCAGAAACTCTCCCTCAGCAACGTTGACCTCTTTGCCCCCATCCCCATCCCTCCAATTCATAAGTCCCGTAGTAGCACCTCAGCCAAAAAGACTCCTGTACCAGTGGTGCGTGTTCAAGGTGGGTGGAGTGCACCGGCCACCAGGGCAGGCAGTGTGACACGGAGCCAAAGCACTGCCAGTCCACCCCCTGTAAAGCACCCAAAGTTGGAAAGTGGCCGACGGGACAGGTTGAAGACTACTGGCGGCAAAACTGGTCGCAGAGTCAGCTGTGACTCCTCCAAAGGTGGTGAAGGGCCGGAGTAAGTCTGCACAGTCTGGTGAGAGCAGCACGGCGGAGAAGGGTGCCATCCTCCCCGGCGGCCAGGGCGCCACCGCCAGCACCGTCGTCACTGGTCAGGAGACCACCGCCAGAGTCATTGCCCAGGAGGGCCCGAGTATTGTCACTGGTCAGGAGACCACCGCCAGAGTCAGTGCCCAGGAGGGCCCGAGTATCGTCACTGGTCAGGAGACCACTGCCAGAGTCAGTGCCCAGAAGGGCCCGAGTATCGTCACTGGTCAGGAGACCCCCGCCAGAGTCAGTGCCCAGGAGGGCCCCGGCTGCCACAGCCCCGCTGGAAAATGAGGGACCGTCATGCCACACACCAATGCACAGATCAGTTACCGCCATGGCAAAGCCCCGCTGAACAAGGGAATCACCGCCATGGTGAAGACCACTGAACAGGGCACAGCACCGCTGAACAGGGCAGAGAACGGCTGAACAGATCAGAGACCGCCATGGCAAAGCCCCGCTGAACAAGGGAATCACCGCCATGGTGAAGATCGCTGAACAGGGCACAGCACCGCTGAACAGGGCAGAGAACCGCTGAACAGATCAGAGACCGCCATGGCATAGCACCGCTGAACAAGGAAACACCGCCACATCAAGCATCGTTATCCCATGTACAGCTGGGATTGTGACGGTACAGGAACCGTCACGGGGAGCTAAATGCAGTATGGGCACCATTCCCCGTCCAGAACCGTTGGAGACAGTTATCCACTTGAGAGACTGTGGCTTTGCACTCCCCAGGATGGTCCAGTGGGCAACCCACCCACTCTAGAGACTTGAGAGACTGTGGCTTTGCACTCCCCAGGATGTAACAGTGGGCAAACCACCCACTGTATAGACTTGAGAGACTGTGGCTTTGCACTCCCCGGGATGGTACAGTGGGCAAACCAACCACTGTAGAGACTTGAGAGACTGCGGCTTTGCACTCCCCAGGATGGAACAGTGGGCAACCCACCCACTGTAGAGACTTGAGAGACTGTGGCTTTGCACTCCCCAGGATACATCAATGGGCATGGAGCCCCGTCGTGGATCTGGCGTGGTGCTGTAATCCGGCTGAGGTGCCCCCCCTTCCCCCTGAGGTGCCTGTTGTATTTCTATCTGATGCCCCAGCAGTGTTCTCTCTGTTTGTGGACAGGTATCGTGTGTGGGCCTCGCCCATGCATTTTTGGCCCAGTGGTGCACGGACATTGATATGTGCATACCTGCACTGCTTCTCGTAATGTATATACTTTTGGAAGTGTATATATTTATCTGTATATATTTGGTACCTGTATTTTGATACATTACAATTTTTCGAATGATTTCCTTTGGTCTTTGCATTCTTCCGGGGGGGTTGTGGGTTGTTTGACATGCATAGCTGTGTGTGTTATAATGTGCGAGGGTGGGGGTGTGGGTGGGTGTTTTGCGTGTGTGTGTCCCTGACTTTTGCCTCCTCCCTCCCCTGTGTCGTAGGTGCAGTACTCACTGTTGTCTTTGGCGACGCCGTTGCTGGTGTTCATAAATGAGCAGGAAGACAAGGGCAGGTAGGATTTGTAATTCTGGATCCATGGTGTCCTCCTTCCTTGTGGGATGTCTAGAAGGTGAGCGTTTTCCCATTGCAAAAGTTGTTTCCGCCGTGTTTTTATCCACGGTGAATCGGCCCCGGAAAAGGTGGTGGATTGGCGGGTCGTGATACTGTGGGTGGTACATTGTCTTCCGCCTGTCTGTTGGCGGTGACCGCTGCGCTGCTTGTCTGTGCCGCCGTGGCGGGCGGAGTATTAAAGTGGCTGTCTATGTTGGCGGTTTCCGTCACGGTCGTAATTCCCTTTTTTTGTCCGCCGGCCTGTTTGCGGTATTACCGCACCATTAACACCGTCCGCCAGGGTTGTAATGACCCCCTATGTGCGCTGACTGTTCAATACAGTGCTTAAAAATTCTGATGTGCTGCTGATTCAGAGTAATTTACTCTACTCTCACAGAGGAATGAATGCCTTTTACCACTGAAAGGTCCTTGTCCCAGATATTCTGAAGGGGACCCATTTTTTCAAGGCAAAGGAGAAGATTCGAAAACCAGGTAGGGAATGCCATGACATCACCGTTCATTATTTACTTTGTGACATTAAAGTAGTGCCTCACCCAGAAAAAGTGGCCGGAAAGAAGAGAGATGAGTTTGATGACCACTCACCTATCTAAAGAAAGATCCCTTATTGGTCTATATTTACATTCGTGATTCGCTACTTGCTTCAAATGCAAGAATACTCAGTATGTGCTGTCATCATACAAACAAACAAACAAGAGGAATCATGAGATTGCAGGAGCCGGAGTCAGCAGACTTCAGTCAACAAGTGCCATCTTTGCAGCAGGTGCAAGGTTTTCTAAGACCCAGGATGGTGGCCATGAAATATTGAACAAGAGTACCTGCAAAGTGGAAATGGAGATTGAACAGAAGTGCAGTGAAATGTGTGGTTGGGTAATGCTTCAATGCTCACAGGAACTGGCGATATCCCACTATTACTTTTAGTTGCATTCATGATCTTTCTGTTGATGTCAGTTTATTTTTCAATTTCTCTGTTGCCTAGCTGGTTTGATGTAATGCAGTGGGGATGGAACCTAATTATGACCTGTGCAAAGAAAAGTGGAAGAGTTTCTACACTACTTCTTGTTGCTTTTTTACCAGAGGGTTCCAAAATGCAACCCTCAAGGATACACTGACTTATTAGGGTGTTGGATCTTGACATGTGGTGATTGATGGTGAATTGAAAAAGGACAAGATACAAAAAAGCATGAACATGAGAACCAGTATTTTATGGCCAGATGTATGAAACCATTTAGTGGTCACAGAGCCTGCAATTCACAGGGTTTAATTTGCTAAAAGGCTTTTGTTACGTACTAACCCCATTAAGAAGTTCAGGAACAAATTACTCAAATGCTAAATGAATTTAGAAAAGCTTAAAAAACTTTGGAAAGGGTGTGTAAGGGGATCTCTTCCATACTGTGATTCACAGTGGTATGTATCAATGGTTTGTGACTGCAGTTTTGGTTGTAAACCAATAAGAAGTTACCAGCTGCTCAAAGGAGAAGGTAACCTATTTGCAAAAGTGTGAACGTAAAAAATTAAATTGTTTGGAGTGACCAGAGATCACCATCTCTTTGATGATCACCAATCATGGTGAGTCATAATTTGTGACCTACCTCATGAATATTGATGAGCCTGCAGACGGAGTGGGGGACTCAGTTGCCCACAAGACATCAGCCCACAGAGCCCTGAGCAGAAGGCAGAGGGGCTCCAACATGCAGTGCACTTTAGAAGTGCTCAGAATATGTCGAATGCCTGCAATGTCGAATGCCTGCAGACTGAATAGGGGGCTCAAATGCCAACAAGACATCAGCTCACAGAGCCCTTAGTTGGAGGGGCTCCAATGTGCACCTTGCTTTTAAAGGGCTTGGAATATCCCATGGCACTGGTTTTGCCCGAGCAAAGAGCTGGCCCACCTGTGCTCATCAGAGCCCAGAGGAGGCTTTGCCGGGCCACCCCCTTGGTCCATTATTGTTAGAGTTATGACATCCCATATATCCTTTCATCTGAGGTGTCTGTCTCATTATTTCAGCTGAGCTATGACCAAAAGGCAAATATCAACTACTGCAGGTAATGATCATCTGTTTCTAATTCTAATTTCTTACCATTGAAACGGTGTCCTTGATAAACAGATAGACTCTGCCAAAGAGTGTTCATTTTTTGCCAAGCAAGTTGCTAATAGAAGATCTGCCAAATGGCGTAACATTTTTACTTTCTTTCAACCATCCTTTCAACTGGTGCTGTAGGTTCACTTGTGGGGACAGCCACTGCAGGCGCCATGGAGGCGTTTATCACCACCAGGCAAAAAGAAGGAGGATGCGAGATGTGGAAGGGAGAAGCAGGCATCCCATGTGACTTCGTTAGAATCTAATAACCATACTACAGTTGTCACTGTTGCCTTGAGTGTGGAAGGAGGGAATAGGGATATCGCTGCCCTTATTTCCAGCCTCTGCTCCAAATCTGAGGCCATGGAAAGATGTATTCATGATTTTATGGACTCCCTTAATAATAACAGGCTTGGAGCAATCAAGGGTTATATTTTTGCTTCAATTGCCAAGCATTTGCCAACGCCCAACTATAAGTAAGATGGACGCCTATACGTCAACCCCAAGTGATTGGGGACAGGGTGTAGGTAGTGTAGGAAATTGTGCTACTGCTGGTCAGGTGGACAACATGCCACTAAATTGTAATGTTTCTGGTGGGGGTTCCTCTCGGCCCACAGGAACTTTGCCTTTGCCAGTGAGAGCCCAATGTGTACTGCAATTACCATTATAGGCAACTCGGTACACCATTATCTTGGGAGCGGTCACATTGATTTGTCAGGGTTTGTGTGAGCATTATCAACACAGACTTACCAAAGTTACTCACTGGTTCAAGAGGGGTGTTGGGGCTGTGTTTTTACTTCACAACAAGATCGTCATGTATGCAGACTTTCAGGGGTGGGTAACACACCGAATCTGATCCCCATGATTATGTTAGTATCAATTGCCGGAATTAAAATGTTGTGTGTAATTTTGTAATTTACTGCCCAGGTTGAACAATCTCTTTTTGGATTACAACAGACTTGAGGCACTCCCCCTTGGGTTTTTCTATCCTCCAGACTTTAGAATTACCGGCCATGATGCTGCCTGTGCTCTAGAGGTAGGGTGAGGGGAAGTTGCTTTATCGTGCTCATCCATTCCAACGAGGAATCTTTTTTCAGCTCTAACCGGGCTTGAGCCAGTCATCTGACAACCATGATGTGAGATTCAGAGCACACCTGCCAAAGGACTATTACAATTAAACGAATGCAGCTTGAGCAAGTCTTTAACTTTGGTGTCTAATATCCTTATCTCACATTCTGTGCCTGACCATTACTGTAGTTTGAATGCTAAACCGCCCTATACCTTTGTCTCTTGGAATGTAGCTAGTCGGGGCACCAACTTACAGAACCCAGATTTGCTGGCTTTTGTCAAAAACTTCGATATTTACTATTGCTAAGAGACTTGGGCCCTCACAAAACTACATTTAGATTGGCTTACCAATGATTTTTCACCTGCAGAGCCCATTAGCGCTGGGTGGGCCTAGGAAGGGCTCTCTACCTTTGTCTCTGTTGTATTTCTGAGAAGTCATTTGAGCTTTCCTGCCTCACCTACATATAAGCGTGTATGGATGGAATGTAGTTCACCGTAATTTTTACTAATTAATTTGTATGATAATACCTTTGATCCTAATAGCATAGTGCAGGAACCCAGCTTTAGCGAATGTCTGGATCTCTCTCCCCGAAATGTAACAGGGGAACTAGACAAGGATCTGCATAGTTTTAATAAATGACTCCTTGATAGAATAGATAGATAATTTTCTTTTGAAATGCTATTCACAATATCAGTCATAGCAGTTGTGGCTCACGTGACGCAGTAGGGGCAGGTCGGCGTGCGGGGGAGGGAAACAGGGTTAACGGGGAAGGGGCATTAAATTAAAAATAATAAAATAATTTTAAAAACACTTACCTCCGCCGCTCCATCCACTCCTCTGCAAGCACAGGCTCCCAGCCTGAGCAGCGTCAGGATTGGCCAGGGGCACCCAGCCAGGGCGCTCCCAGGCAGACTTGAAGCCTGTGCCGGCTCGCTCCAGCCCAACAACTGTGTTGCTGGGCTGGAGAGAGCCCACTGTGCATGTGTGTCTGGCAGGCCCGAGACGGCTGGCCAAACACACATGCGCTCTGAGGGTGAGTGCTGAGTACTCCCCCTCATTGATCGTCACCCCTGTGACCCCACTCCCTTTCCTCCAAAACAATAATAAACACAGTTTATTATCATTTTTGGAGAAAAAAAATTGCAGCTGCTGCTGGTGCGGGTGACGCGCCTCTGCCCCTATGGAGGAGCCACCCCTGATTCATAGTGGGGTTTATAATGTCAATAGGATTCCTAAGAATTGACGGAGGATTGGAATCTAAATGGCAGTGGGATTTACAGTGCATAATAGCACCTTCAGATTCCTGTAATGTATCTGATTAAAAATCCAAGGAAGCAGTTTCGGAATTAGGTAAAATAGAGGCCGAAGATCCCACTCATACTCCTGAACTTTGCTTCTTTTTGATAAGTTCTGCCTGAACAGCCTCTATTTTCTATTCAAAGAAGCAAAACAATTTGTTAGATAATTGTTACCATCAATGCTTTTTCTAGTGTTCCTTCGCTGAAGTCAGTATTCATTCGGTGAGATTGTTCCAGCTTGATTAGTTTATCCTCTTTTCCCTGGAGACGGAGATTTGTGTATTTTTTAGATTACACTGTACGTGAAAATGCACATTGTGACCGTAGTTATTTGACTGTTTTTTTTCTGGGGTATGAAGTATGGTGTATCCTGTTTCTTGAACCGACTTCTTGTTTGTGCTGACAAAGGAAGAGTATTGAGTGAGTTGATCAACCCAAAGTGCACTGACATTTTTACTTGTCTAGATTACGGTGCTTCAATCAGGGAGTTACTGTTGGTTCCAGTATGGTCTGCTAAGAAAATTGTTCACTCAAGATGGTTTGAAAAGCAGTGCTCAAAAGCTCATAACAACCAAGAGCTTTCTTTCAGGTCATTAACTCCTTCCATTTTAAGGAAGGACCTGCGTTGGGTCTTGGACAGTGTAATCCCACCCAATATTCGGTTTACTAATTTCACTAAGGTCAATTCTGAATCAGGATCTAGGGAGTAGTCCGAGTTTGTCCAAAGAACATAGCAGGACCACCAGACTGCCTGGCAATTGATCTCCATATCTTACAGGCAGCTTTGAAAAACGTGACCCAGTGGCAAGGCACTGAGTCCTGATGAATTCCCAGGGGCATTTTGAAAGGTGATCCATCTCTTTGCATTTCCGTATTAACAAATGTTCTAAAGAGAGTTGCTAGCCAAAGCCCTCCACTTTCAGGGTCTTATGTCACTATGGTTACCATCTCGCAGAAGGGTAGTAAAGTGTACACCAAATGTGATCGCCCAATTTCCTTAATAGACAATACAGCTAAGGTCACGGGCAGGATCCTCTTAGATAGGCTGGATGGGTGGACTACTGCAAATAACATTTAGTCTGATTTGCAGTCTGGTTTCAGAGCTGGTTTGGGGGCCACTGAGCAGTGATTAACCCTTCATTTCTAATTAGTAAATACTGCATAGATAGGGTTAGTACTCTGTTTCTTGCGTCCATTGACCTAAGCCTAGCATTCGATTGTGTCAGTCACTCTAAAGTTTGGGAGTTGATGGCATTATCACCTTCTTGAAGCAATTGTATACAGGGGTGATGGCAAGCTTTAAGTATGGCCTGAGGGGTGAGACAACTGAATCGCTTGCCATCACTAGCGGGGTTTGCCAGAGGTGCATACTTACCCTTTTCTTTTCACCCTTTATATCAATGGACTTGATAAATACCTTGTCAGGTTTGGTCTGGATATTCCAATAGCAGGTTCCTGTCAAATACCAGCCTTGTACGTAGGTGATGTGGTGCTCCTAGCTCAGACCTCGCCTGGTCTCCAGGACTTTTGGATAAAAGTTGTCTTTTTAGGGAGGATGTAGACCGTACTGTCAACTAGCTGAAATCACATGTAATTGTTCTGGGCCCTTAGAAACTCAAAATGCATCTTTTGTTTGTAAACGTCTATAAAATTACCTCTCGTCCACCTTTCCCTATCTAGGGGCTCTCTTTGATGATAAAAGGGCTACCGGAGGTCGATAGTCAGAAACAGGGTGACTGCTTTTGCAAACTCTGTAGAGGCCATGTTCCGGTTTACATCAAAACTGTGTTGGAAACCCTTAAAAGAATTGATTGCAGTATATAAGATGAAATGTGTGTCAGTGGCTACCTATGATACAGGGGCTTGGGGTGTGAGAGCAGCAGATGTTACACAGCTGGTAGAAGATGGGCTTTTGAAACGTTTGTTATCTATACCACAGTTCACAGCTAACTATATAGCTTACAGCTAGGCATAGATTACATTACAAATTATATTAAGCTTTTACATCTTCTTCTTTATTTCAGTATTTGGACCAGAGAAGAGACAACCTTTAACCACTTAGTATTGAGTGACTGCTTACAGGCACACAGTTCCCTGAAAATATCCTGGGAACCATACAAAGAAGAACTCAGCCTTAATTTGAATTTGGCAAAGCTATGTAGTGAATTTGAGACTCTTGCTTCTGTGTGTAAAGATGCAGTCAAAGCAAAATATTTTGTGATGTGCCTGGAGCGTACAGAAAGACTGAAAAGTACTGTCTCAACTTAGATGCTTATTCGGACAACTCTAGACATCGAACCTTATCTTATTTGGGTCCAGAATTGTTAAACATAGTTTTCTGTTGGCGTATTTGAGGCTGAATATAGTCCATTGCTTAGTTGCTTTTCCTACAGCTCAGTCTTACGTTAGGAATTTGCTGCTGATTCCGTGCAAATGCCCTTCCCCCACGCCAAACAATCGATGATTCACTTTTTATTTTTTGTGCATTTTATGTGCCAATTAGGAGAAGATATCTGGTTCGCATCTCAAAGAGTGCCAATCTTCATCAGTGCAGACAGGCACTCATCTACATTCGGGCTTTTCCATTAGCAATTCTGGTGGGCTGTTGTGAAGTTTATGTAAATTGAGCTAAGAATGGGTAAGGATTTGTGATTTATAATAACATGCTTTTGAATTATGTGTCTGATGTCTAATGCTGCGCTGATTAGCTGGACAATTTAATTTATACCTATTATGGGGTTTTAGTATTTGCTATGTTTTCATAAGTATGCAGGATATTTTATTGTTTTATATATTTAGTTATGTACTTGTGTGTTTCATGGTTTAAGGTTTTAACAGAATAAAGAATTTATTGAATTGAATTGAATTGATTGATGAAGTTGGTCAGATTGCGACCCACTCTGAATCATGATTTTGCCAACTGACATCTGGCCCTTTACTCTATTCTGTCACAAGGGATGGGAACAGTCCTTGGGTTGTGGCCACTCTTTCACACAATGCCGCAATCTTTTGTATCAACTCTTTTGTGTATTACATACAACGTCTGCAGTAGGAACCTTCTTCTGCCCTTGCACAGACGTCAAATGACTGCCTCTGCTCCATCAGGCTGTTTTAAGGCTCAAATCACACACACCCTCCAAAAGGTACAGGACTCTGGCTAGGTTGAACACCAGATATATTCTGGGTTTCTAACCAACTGCTGTAGAGATGGCGAGTTACTACCCATTTGGTGGTCATGTGGGGGTGTACATGTGTTCTAGAACAATAAATCCACTATTACAGTCTAGTATTGAATAGTGCTTTTGGTGATCTTCAGCTACTAATGTTCTCATTTCACATTTGCTCATGGCTGCCAAAATCATCTAAGCCCAGAAATGAATTTACCCAGGTTTATTAATCAATGGCAATCTTAGAGACTATATAAATCATGTTTATATTTATAAACTCCGTACAGTAGGTGTATTTCAGTGAGCTTTCTGTAACAACCATAGTTACTCAAACTTCGTACATGTTTATGTCGTGCAAGCCCCTCATGCCTTACCTACCAGTTCTTTCTTCTGTGGAATGCCCTTCCATGCTTCTGTAACATGCATATAGCCGTATGGAATGTCACTTTGATGATAACCACTCTGCTGCTTCTCAGGGCTATTGCCACCATAGATAATTTCCTAATTTTTAGAAAAATAGGCAATAGTATAACATCACTAGTACAACAGTATAACAAGTCAGTGCTGCAGCAGTATCACAATTACATCACAACACCACCAACAAAAGAATAACACCAAAGCCACAATCAGAGGAAAACCCTGCAGCTATAGTGCTACAGCTACACCATGAAAGCCCCACAACTACAGAACTAATAACTACACCCCCACAGGGCAGCCGGCACTACAGCCAAAGTACTACCTCACTACATCTACAGAGCTGCCACCACAGAACAACTGCTATAATACTAATAGTACAGAACTGCAACTGAAGAATACAATTGCAGAACTACAATAATACGAATACATCACTACAACTACAATACAACATGATTTACCTGCCACATAACAGCAACATTAAAACTGAAGTCAAGCTGCTTGATAACACTACATTTGCAGCATGACAATTACTAAGTTAACAAAGCAAAGTCTTGGGCTACAACAAAATGGAAGCTGGGAGTGGGACTTCTTTGCTGAGCAGGCTGCTTTTGCAAAGTTGAGCTGTACCTTTAAATAAGAGTTTTATGAAAATTGGTCCAAAAGTTACATTTACTTTGTAAGTGGTGACTTATAAAGGCATCCACAGCGAAATATTGAATTTTAGTTACCTTTGAGAAAGTACCAGTATTTCTTCCTGCATTTTGAAGACCGCCTTTGTGTGTGCACAACTTCATTTAGTGAGCAACAAAAGCTGTACCTCCAACAGCATCTTATCTGGACCACAAAGTAAAACAAATGAGCGAACATGGGTGATTAGTGAATATCACTATGTATTTATGACAGGCAACTAGACAACAAGAACTTCGTAAACAAAAAGATATAATCCAGTGATTAAAATGCCACTGGGACAGCCAAGCACCCACAGTCTAACAAAAGGGCCATACTGCATCACCAAAACCTAGTGGAGACAATAACGGTAGGCAGTAGCCACATAGAGGCTGGGAGTAGAGGTGAAGAGGGGTTGCTGCAGCACCCCCAAAAAACTGTGCTGGAGTTTAGAAGATGAATAAACAATAACGGTGCATTTAAATTGTATTTTTATCTGATCACATTGTTGTGCATTCGAAGACACAGATAAAATGTCTGGATATGTCTTTCATACAACTTGTTGCTTATTCTTTCAACATGGGGTTTGGTGTTTTTCCTGTTTGTCGAATTGGGAAGTTAGAGGATTTTGTCAAGTGAAGTGTTTGACAAGCTTGCTGGGGTACAGGGAGTGTGAAAGGAAGATGAAGGATATCATTTTTTTCAACCTGCAACATTTAAATATTTGTAAAATAACTACAGTGTATGTGCAGTTAGGAAAGCACAAATAAAGCCTTTCTTGGTGATTCTGAAGTGTGAGGGAAACAAAGATTTTAATAGTGTTAAACAACTCTAGAAGATTTACTTAGTGATGTGTGAATGGTAAAAAGGTGCTGAAAAACCGTTTCCATAGTTTGCACACTATGGCCCTCATTACGAGGCTGGCAGTTATCAGACCGCCAGCCTCGCTGTGGCTGTCTTAGCACCGCGGACCGGGTGGTAAAGACCACCACATCACAAGGTGAGGGTTTGGCAGAAGCCAAACCTCCACAATGCCGCCTGTCCCATCGGTGCGGTCGCACCGACGCGGACGGCGGTGTGCACCTTCAACCTGGTGGCAGGCCTCAGCCTGCCTGCCGGATTACAATACTGAAGACTGCCAGGCTTTCCATGGTGTGGCACCCAGTGACAGGAATCCCCATTCTTGTCGCCCGTACATGCACCCCCACACATACACACACATGCACACCCATCCACACACTTACAAACAACCACCCACCCCTTCACGCATGCATGCATTCACATACACACACCTCGGTATACGCATACATGCACACAGACACCCTCACTCACTTGCAAACATACACCCCCACTCACTTACAAACATGCAGACACACAGCCGCACTTGTTCGCACTCACGCACTCAGACACCACCATACATGCGCACATAGACGCACACATTCACATTCAGTCGCATACCCACATGAATTCGCCACCCCTCCTCATACACGCACTCTCACTACACTCCCCTTCCGCTTACACGCGCACATGCACCCACAGACACCCTCTCCCCGCTTTCAGATGACCAATTATCTTCTCCGTCGAGGACGTCGTCCTGGAGGGGATGGGTCCTGGCGATCTTGCACCAACAGCACCACCAAGCCAGCAAGACTCTGCCAAGCTGTATTACGGCTTGTAATATGGTGGGCAGAGTCTTGCTGGCGTGGCTGTGCTGGCGATGCAACCACCTCTTCAGATTTGGACTTTTGCCCATAAATGGGCGGAAGTCCTCCAATGACTCATAATATGGCAGCGGCTTCAACGGTCTTACAAAAAGACCGCTGAAGCCGTACTGAGGCCCTATTTAGTTTTGGCTCATAAAACTGCATATCAGTGCAAATTTTGTGGCCATTTCAATGTGCTGTCTGTAAATGATGTTGCACTACCACACAATGCTCTAGTGATATATTTATGATAGTGTGCTCCAAGATGCACTGCTGGCTACATACTACACCCATACCATTCTCCTGTTGAGAACACATTTGCTATACTTGTTCTTTGTGTGGTGCTTTGATTTTGCACAATCCTTACGGCTTCAGCAATTTAATATTAATGCTAGCACCCCGACTCTGAAAATTGTTCCAGCAACACAGTTTAACCATTCACAAAATGCCCTGGCCTTTGTGCGAACCGCACAAAAGTGATGACAAAGCGTGCAAAACATATGCAGCAAAGGGCTGAATAGGGCTGATGCAAAGCGCTCTCTCTCTTTCTCTCTCTCTCTTTCTTTTATCTTTTAGTGAAAAATATATAGCATGAGTTCTTTCGGACAGCTCTAACCAAGTTCAAGTCTAACTATAGTCACACTGTTAGTTTCAGTAATCTCCGTCCGGAGAGTACTTTGCGCTGCTATACAGCTACATTCTCCTGCTGTAGGTTACATAGTTAGAGCACTTACATATTTTGTGATATCGTTACCCCAAAGACCCGACCTTCTTTTATTTGATTTTGTATTTCCTTTGAAGCTTTAAAGGTTTTGGGTTCAGAGCTATATTGTAAATTGACAGTTGGTGGATGATGAATGGCCATTTTTCTAAAGTTTGAAAGACAAACATGTTGCAGTCTTCATCCTCATAATGAGAAAGATAATGTTGCAGTCATTGTCTAAGATATTTTTCTTTAGATTGCAGGATAGTATTTTCAATGGCTGGAGAAGCAGTCGTAAGGAGGCCAAGATGAATTCGGAAATTATTATTGAGGAGAACCTGATTAAAAGATCACAACAAAAGAAAAGGACGTCACCTTTAAATTACAAGGAGCGATTTTTCGTACTTACGAACACAAAATTAACCTATTACGAAGGTCGCCCAGAGGTAAGAAGCATGTTTGTTACTTCTATTTTTATTTCTAGATTTTTATTGATAGATCCTTACTAAAATGTGTGTGGGAAAGTTAAAGATGTTTACTAAGTTCTTAGTGCTTTGACTTTGGATGTAAATTAGCTTTTTAACAGCATTTATTTAGAATA
This sequence comes from Pleurodeles waltl, assembly GCF_031143425.1. NCBI lineage: Eukaryota > Metazoa > Chordata > Amphibia > Caudata > Salamandridae > Pleurodeles > Pleurodeles waltl. The sequence continues at coordinate 984,453,668 of NC_090437.1, forward strand.
TCATTCACCCACAATAATATGGATGTCTTAGCAATAAGTAATCTGCTGGTTATATGGATGGATATATATTAGCAATCAAGATTAGAGCAAAATGTCAAACATTATTAAATTGTAAAATTATTTGATATGCTTCTGATTAAAACAGAAATAGAGTTCAAAAGCTTGATTAAAATGGTTTTAAAAAAGGCATCCCATGTGTCTTCTTGATTCTGACCTGGAATAAACTACAGGTTGTAGATTGGGATTTGTGTCTACAGAACCCTACTCCAAAATTGAAGCAATCAGATCTCATCCAGGGTTCAGAAATTATGAGCGTCAGCCCTAAATCATGTGCTTCCAATAAAACCATCACCATGAGGAGGAAAACGCCTTCAGTACCTTGCCTCAACCTATCCATGCCCGTTGTACAACTAAAAAAAATATATAAACACACTGCTATTAGTGTTTACACAACTTTGCAACTTATAATTACTTAAGGGGATTGTTCGCCCGCCTGGGAAGAAGCTATGGTGAAAATACGCCTAAAGAAGTCGTGTTTAGACCCCCTTATTATGACTAATTACTGGACAGTGTTATTCCTTCCTCTAAAAAAAATAAACAGAATCATCGGTAAAAACTCAAACTATGCCTATTTTTTTTACTCTAATCAGTTACTTCACCCGCCTCAGTCGGGCTTCAGAAAAGGTCTGAGTACATAGATGACACTTAGTGAAGCCACAAATGACATCCGTTAGATGCACGAGTCACAACTGCATTGGTGCGCATGAAATCCATTCTGCATATAATCCAGAGATGGGATTATAAGGAATGGTTCCAAAGTAGTTTGCTTCCTTTCTAGCAAAGCTAAACAGACTGTCAACCTAGATTTTCGCTCCCCTGCCAAATCCATCTGGGTAGGGTTCCCACGGGGTTGACATTGAGCCTGACCTTGTTCAATTCATGCCTATATTTTGACAAGACTGGTTGGCTCTCTTAGTCACAATTGGTTTGCTTAACGCAGACGACACCCAACTCTTGTTAGAATTGTTGATCCACAACAGTTCTGTGCTCTGCTCAGTGCTCAACTCAGTGACCCGCAAAGTTTACAGCGGCTGAGCAAATGCACTTTAGATGTGTGACTTCAGAATTCCTGGTGGGGAATCCTTTCGCTGTTGTCCAGATTGCTGGATTGTAGTCCTTGAGAACAATGAAGGCAAGGTCAGCACAGCTCCTCTGTGGCGATCACAGCAGTGGGTGCTCAGGAAACCCGTCGGTAATGAACCTGCTCTTTACGCAGGTAGGGAGAACATCAGGTTCATGCAGATTGATTTCAGACATACACCACTGGCTAAGCTGTGGTGTATGTCCTCTTGGTCACTTCTCTCCTGAACAGCTCCTGTAGAGTAAGGCACTTTCCTTCTACTCTCTCTGCAGGCATGCCCTCAGGCACATTCACAGCTTCCTCAACACAATGTGCAGCTTTCAGGCAATGCCCCATCATCACTGGGAGACTGGCTATCCTGAGTACTTGCCCTGGATCACTGCAGCTTTTTGCATGCTCTGCAGAGTACTCCTGCACTTGGTCAGTAAAGTACATTGGAATTGGAACCCAGTGGTATGGTCCTGCTTTTAACAGAGTTTTCAGAAAGGGAATGTGGTCCACTGTCTACACCTCAGCAACCTGTGTGGGCATTTCCTTTTCATATGTTTATCTTCTTTCTGCAGTGTAGAGTTAAGTGATAATGCCCACTCCACAATTCAGTACCCATAACATTAGCACAATGATGGTGAACCTCTGAACTTAGCTCTCATCAGACTCCTGGGCCATTGAGGAGAATGTCCTAGAAACTTCTCTCTCATTCACAACTGAATTTGCTGACTCTTCCCCCGCCAAGCTACCATTTCATAAATGGCAGTGCTTGAGAAGAACTAATCAGCAGTCCCCTATTAAACAGGCCACGTAGAATTTCTAAGGGCAAACCTATCTCCTTCTGTCCACATTCCGTGTCTGATGCTTCTCCCATCAGTCCAGGAATGTAGGCAATACTCTTGTACTGTCTGAGGAGGCTATATCAACACATCCATCTTGTGCTGTGCTGTGCAGAGGCAATCCTAAATAGATCCCACTGACTTGAACATGCATATTCTCATGACCAACCTGCAGTCCTACTAGCAGGCATCACACATGCAACACACACTGTTTTTCCATGCAGGTATGCCAACACAGATGTGGGCATGACACAAGAGCAGATGTTTACACAAATAGGCCTATTGGCACTGTGCTCAGTTTTAGGAACACAAAAAAATGCCTGGGGTTTGGGCCAATTTTGGAGCAAGGCCAGAGTGCACATGCATGATTTTGTTGGCGCTAGATCAAAATAAAGCCAGGGTACCAGACTCACTTGCAGTGGGTAGTTCAGGGCAGAAGTGCACATCTATCTACCATACAGAGGACAATCCGGTCCTAACATATAACATATCACTCTACTTTTCTGTGACACAGTGTAATAATAATTATGTCATGTTTTCCGTAGTGCTTCCCTTGATAATTGTGTAATTGCTTTGCACTGTAAATTATATATGTGAGAGCTACCCAGCTCTCTGCAGTACTCAACATCAGAAAGTTGACCGGGAAAAATTACACCTCAGGATTGAAACTTTGACTGACAGTTTGCTCATATATTTTAAAGCAAACATATTAAACAATGAAGCAACTTAAAAATAATAGGTTTTTGTTATGTTTTAGTTCACTGTTATAATTTAATAAGCCTATATGTAAATAGTTTCATGAAGGTACAGTAATTAGATAAATATGGTTGTTAGTCTATTGATGTCATTAGCGACAAAATGTATTAGGTATAGGTAGAACTTAGTTCATAATGGTATGTTCCGCCCCCCCTCCGTGGGTGATTAAGTATGGAATGATCGGAAGGTGGTTAGGATCTGAAGTGCATGATAGAATGTTGAGAGATGACAGAGAGGGAGAGGAAGGAAGGCACAGAGTGGAGAAGAAGCAATAAAGTCTGAATTTGAAGAAAAGAAGGCTTAATTGGACTTTGTAATACTGGCGACGAGGAGTGCGTAAGGGGGCACATTCTTCTCCACCCCTTTTCAGGTTGGTGACACTCCACCTATCCTGTGTCCTTCTATTTGAGTCAAGCAATAAGTATAGATTACTCTAGTAAAAGTAATCTATTTAGTACAAGAACAACTCGAAGATTTAAAATCCTCATGTACTCGAGTTGAGATCTGACATTCTACTCTGACTAGAAATTGGCACGGAGAGATCCTGTTTATTTTGACTGGAAACCAAAGTGAAAGGCGCACCGCAACGTTTCTCGAGTGAGATTCTGAATCGAGGTGAGCGAAGTGCGTTCTATTTATTTTGTCCGGAATTCGTATTTGAAGCCGCACCGTAGCAATTATCGAGTGAGGTTCTGTCAGCAGGCAAAAGCAAACAAGGAAAGGTGAGCCAAGCGCGAACAGAGAGTTCTGTTTATTTTGTTCGGAATCGTAATTGAAACTGCACCGCAGCATTGGTGAGTGAAGTTCTGTCAGTTACATCGAACTGAAGTTCAGCGGCAAAGGCGAACAGCATTTCTGTGGAGAGTTCGGCTTATTTTGTTCGGAATCATAATTGAAACCGCACCGCAGCATTGGTGAGTGAAGTTCTGTCAGTTACATCGAATTGGAGTTCTGCGGCAAAGGCGAACGGCATTTCTGTGAGCCTTCTATTTAAGTTAAACGGCGAGGGTTCTGTTTACGTTATGCCTGACTGAAATTCCACAAGCGCGAATACCTCAGCACAAGCAACAATTCGGTCAATGTCAAGGTCAAACGGAGTTCAAGGAACACTGTGACTGCAATTTTACGTCTTACAGCTACAACTTAAAACAGTAAATAAAAAAACATCGCTGACAGGCACAACATTTTCGCCTGTTAAGCAATTACGCTGACAGGCACAGCTTATCAGCAAAATAAGAAGTGTTTCTCGCATAATTGTGTTCTGATTTCCCGACGCTGACAGGCACAACTGATAATAATATATTGATGGTTTGATTCCTCAAGGGACAATTAATTTATATTAGGAAGTTAGCACATTCATGTTTTCCACATATTGATCTATGGTTACAAAATACAATCTGCTTGTTTGAATTCAGTTGTAACTTTAATTTAAGTATAATGGCTCAGTATTAGTAGAAACTTACCACACAACTAATCCTTTATAGTAGAATGTATTAATATTTCATATCGTTTCTGAGGGCTTGTATAATAACCTAGTACAATGGCAGCAGCAGGAATGTCACAACCAGTTCCATTCTTGAATGAGATGGGTGAACCAAATGTACCGTGGAAAGATTGGTTTAAGATTTTTGAATCTTACTTAATTGCAATCGGAGGGGATAAGTTCAACCCCATTAGGAAGCAACATATTTTGCTTCATAATTTACGAACTCATGGAAGGAAAATATATGAATCCCTCCCTGATCCTGTGTTCCCTGAGGGACAAGCCCAAGATGAGTATGTTACTACATACTCGAAGCTAGAAAAGCAATTTGGAGATAGAATCAATGTGGTATTAGAAAGACATAATTTTTTTTCCCGATGTCAAGGCAAACAGGAAAGTGTAACAAGCTATATTGCAGCCTTAAGGGGATTAAGTATGTTGTGCGAGTTCGGAGACTTAAATGATTCTTTAATTAGAGATCAATTAGTTTGTTGTACTAACAACCTTAAAATACAAGAAAAGCTTCTACAAAAGCAACCAGGATTGGTAGAAGCAATCGAATTAGCAAAATCAATTGAACATACAGCAATTTGCCTACAGGAAATTAATTCCCCTTCCCCAGAAACACATGTAAATGAAGTAACGGAGGAAGTAAAAGAGGGGAAAATTCTAAAAGTGAATTGTAACGAAAAACAACCCCAAAAGTATAATGTGAACAAAACAAATTTTACATGTTTTTGATGTGACAGTTCAATCACCTTGCTAATTCCACATCCTGCCAAGCTAGATCTGAAATTTGCAGGAAATGCAATAAAAGAGGGCACTTTGCGAGGGTATGTAAAGATAGTCCCAAGTATGGGAATAATAAAAAATCGGAAGAACTACCGCAATTAATTAAAAAAATTATCCTACAGGTAAATAGTGAGGATAAAATCAACACCCAATACTCTATATGTACAATTGCAATCAACAATGAGAACATAAAAATGTATGCTGACTCATGTTCCCCTTTCACCATAATAGATGCAAATAACTTCCACAGAATTCAAAATGGTAACATAATAGAGCTACAAAATCCAGATATAAGCCCGAAAGGTTACAACAGAGACCCAATTATATTAAAAGGCATGTTTAAAAGTATCATTTCCTTCAAGGATAGATCCATAGTTGGGAAAGTATATGTAGTAGAGGAGGGTTCCAATCTATTAGGTTGGAAACATCAAAAGGAACTGGGGATAACATTAGATCCTAATAATCCTGAACAAGTTCTATGTATTGAAAATTCTAATTCGGGGGAAGCTTTCATTCAAGACTTCCCAGACATTTTTTGTGAGCGGTTAGGACTATTGAAAAACTTTCAGCATAAAATCAAACTCAAGTCCAAAAATAAGCCTGTTGTGCATAAAACTAGACCAATTCCACACTTGCTGAAACAGTTAGTCAAAAAAGAATTAGAAAAGTTAGAATCACAGGGTATTATTCAACCCATCGAATGCTCTGAATGGTTGGCTCCCATCGTACTGGCCAAGAAAAGTAATGACAATGAGATCAGAATTTGTGTGGATTTAAGAGACCTAAACAAGAATATCTGGGTTGAAAGGCATCCTCTCCCAAGAATACACGAAATACTAAGCACTATGGGGGAAGCTTCATACTTCTCTGTGCTAGACCTCTCGAGTGCATACCATTAAGTTGAACTGCACCCTGAGTCCAAATGGCTTACAGCATTCACTACTCCATTTGGATCCTACATGTTTAACAGAATGCCTTTTGGGCTGGCATCAGCTGCGGCAGTTTTCCAAAAACTTATGCAGAACATCCTAGGCAATGTATCCAATACCCTATGTTTCCAAGACCATGTACTTATATATGGAGCAACATAAACTGAACATGACAAAATACTTAGAATTGTCCTAGGAAAATTAAAAGCAGCAGGACTTGCACTAAAGAAAGAAAAGTGTAGGCTTAAAGTAAATTCGGTGGAGTACTTAGGGCATGTTATTTCAAAGGACGGCTTTAAACCCAAAGTTTCCCTTGTTGATGCAGTAATGAATGCCAGTGCACCAAAAAACAAGGATGAACTAAGGTCCTTTCTAGGCCTTGCTGAGTTTATGGCAAAGTATGTAAAACATTTCTCAACTGTCTCTGCAGATCTTAGAGAGCTGTTTAAAAACAAAGTTCCTTACGCATGGAATGAAGGCCATGACAAGGCATTTAAGAAAATCAAAACCGCCATTGTGAATGCTCCATACTTGTGTAATTTCGACCATCGTAGGAAAACCTTCCTTACAACCGATGCCAGCAAGTTGGATCTGGGGGCCACCTTGTCGCAAATTATTGATGGGGAGGAAAGGATAGTAGTGTTTGCGTCGAGGACCTTAAACAAAGCTGAGGCCAATTATTCGGTAATAGAAAGGGAGACCCTTGCTTGTTTCTGGGCAGTGAAGCATTTTAAATTTTTCCTGTGGGGCACTCAATTCATATTACGCACTGACCATAAACCATTGGTATATGTATTTTCCACCAAGGGGTTTAATAATAGCACACCCCGGATAGCCAGATGGATTCTAGCTCTGGAAAACTTCTGTTTTACAGTGGAGTATTTACCAGGGAATAAGAACTGTGCAGCTGATTTCCTATCGAGAACACCGTTGGACTGTATAGAAAATGTTGACACTATAGAATACCCTATTTTATCAGTTGACTTACCATCCATTAGTGATGAGGAGTGGAAATCTGCATACCAACAAGATAATTCTTTAGCACTTTTAAGGTTGAAGGCACGAGAGGGATGGCCCGGGGTGAGAAAAGACGTAGAGGACATCATCAAAGATTATTGGAAGGTAAGGTTAGAAATTAATGAAAAAGATGACTATATTCTCAGGAATGACAAAATCATACCTCCTCAGAATCTCAGACAAAGAATAATAAAGCTTGCTCACGAGGGTCATCTAGGGAGAAGTCTTACTAAGGCCCGAGTAAGAGAAAGATTCTGGTTTCCCAATATGGATTCCATGATTGAGAACGAAGTTAAAGAATGCTCCTTTTGTGCTCTAAGTGACAAGTCCAAGATAATACGCAAAACACCTATTTCCCCAGTTCAGATTCCTGTCAAGCCATGGATTAAATTAGCATTAGACATCATTGGGCCCCTTAATTATACTGGTATACATCAAAAGAGAGGGTAAGTAGTGAGTGATAAGCGCGTCCCACTCCAACTCTGTGATATTTATAATTCACAATATCATACGGTGCAAATGATTGGGGTCAAACCCTCTACATCCCCCAAAAAGACAACATCATGTTGTCAACAATGAAAATAGATATATTTGCACACGTAACAGTAACACAAAAACCATTCAAGTTTCAATGATGTATTCAGATCATATTGCACATCTAATATATACAGAAACAAAAATCAAATTGTTTTGCAGTCCAATCTCCAATCAAATCTTCTTCCAATATAGGTTCCACACAAATCAGTCCAAAATATTTGTATTATCTCCACAGTCCAAAAATAGTATCTACAAGTCCAAATTGAGTTTCCTATATGATTAATTTCGGAGTTATCAATTTAGTCCAGCAACTTCCTCCTTTATCCCTTAGTCAAATTGTGTTGTCTTATGTAATTTGTTCCAAAGTTACCATTCAGTCCAGCAACTTCCTCCTTTGTCCCTTTGTCAACACGTGTTTCATCCGGGGAGTACCCCTGGATTTCGTCAGGACCTCCTATAATAACATTGTGCACATAATGTTATACATTACATATATTGTATATTCCACAAACTATTCGATTAGTTGCATTGTGGCAAAATTACATGCTTGGCAGTGGAAATATATGTATATATCTATTACTTGATTGTAACAGGTTTAGTATTACTACTCCACATTTACAAATCCAACTACCATGTGTGAAAAACTGTGACTAGTTATCCAAAGTGTGCATGCATATCCTTTACATCACAAGACAGACAGAAGTGTACATCTCATGCACAGGTCACCCTATTTTGTAGTGTGTTCATAGAGGATGCTCCCCAAACTTAGCCAAGTTTCTCAAGCTATATTTAAAGTAATCATACCTTCAGAGTAACCTTGATTGTTATCTATACACCATAGTATCCTTTATAGCTTATTTGTTTGTTTCTTATATCCTATTTTAAACACATGTAAAATATTATAACTCTTCAGCAAACATTTATTTTTAAGTATAATCTAAAAAATATACATTACTGCAATGTATATATATATACCACTCACCCAGTATGCCTACATTTTCTTTATTTTCTTTTTAGTAGCTCCAATCGTTAATTATAATCTTCTTTGTATCCCTATAAAATTATATGAAGAATGCAATATTTGATAAATCCTTGTCCTTAAATCCAAAATCACCCATAATATAACCTAAAAGTTATATTCATAGTCCTAGTATTCTATTCTTACCTGATAAATATATTAACGTAAGCGAGTACGCTATTGTTTTGCCGTCCTGTTCGGCTCCAGTGTTAGAAACCGAGGCTCCGTAACCTCCAGCCATTTATACGTCTTTCCTTAAGATGGAAATGGAGGACGGACTTCAAACATTCCCATCACCGTTTCCGGGATGGTAGAAACTAATGACAGACTTCTTTTCAATATTTCTGTTATCACAATAACATTTCCCCGATGTTGTCAACTGCAGCTATAATGTTCCAATCTACTCCAGCAGTAATATATATGCCGCTTTCACCATTTTTTTGAAAAAACTAATAAGTAAAATGCAGAAATAGTATATTATCAAACTTCCCTATAAATTTTATTGCATGTATCTTACTCCATATAATAAGAGCTAATATATACCTTGTGTCTCATGTATTTCACTATGTTCCACTCTTATACTATAAATACATTATGTCTAGATAAATATATACTACTCTTTTAAAACGGACTAGATTATTATAGAGCAAATGTAGTATAATTAAATTAATGTATTATATTCTAGAGGACAAATCTCATATATATCTACACAATTTTTTTAAATGAAACCTAGACCCTGCTCTCAATTAAACTATCTATCACCTAAAAAATATTCCAACTCATAATCTGTGTTCAAACCACATTCTACTGCTCCCAGTCTCATGATCCATTTCGATTCTCTTCTCCTGCAAAACAATTTGATTTTTGTTTCTGTATATATTAGATGTGCAATATGATCTGAATACATCATTGAAACTTGAATGTTTTTTGTGTTACTGTTACGTGTGCAAATATATCTATTTCCCTTAATTATACTGGTCTACCTACAAAATTTGCGATCGTACTTATAGACTACCAATCTCATTGGATCACAACCAAATTAGTTAACCATATTACCACCGAATCGGTCATCAACTTCCTGAAAAATGTATTTAGCATAGAAGGAATTCCAGAAGTCCTCATAAAGGATAATAGGGTCCAATTGACTTCAAGCCCAATGAAACAGTTTTTGGATTCATTTGGGGTAAAACATCACACCACAGCTTTATATTGCCCCAGAGCCAATGGCTTAGTAGAACGAGCTAATAGAATGATAAAAGAATGTATCCAATTAGCAAGTGTTAACAGATTGAATATTGAAAATGCCATTAGAGAAATGTTATGGGCCTATCATACCACTCCCAACTCTGTTACGAAAATATCACCCTTCTCAGCATTACGAGGCAGAGAACCATGTACTAAATTTTATCCCTCATGGTTGGGTGGGGGAAGACGGTGTAAAAATACATCTCCATGTGCCAATACAAATATATCAAAATATCAAGAAAAATATAGGGAAAGGTATAATGCCAAATTTGGGGTAAAAAAACAATGCTGAAAGGTGGGGGATAAAGTGATGATCAGAAAACCGGCTGGTTACTCGAGAACAGGATTGAAAGAGACTAAGTTCATGGGACCATTTTGCATTTCTAAGGTAAAGAAGAATGTTGTTATTTTAGAAAATGGACAATGCTGGAGCATGGACAGAGTTGCAAGACATGTACCTATCAATGCCAAGAATGCAGACAAAATCCCTACATGGGAGGAACCTATGCAGATAAAGTTCCGGAACAGTATACAGAGATCTCCAAGTAGTCGAGTGACCAAGCCTCCTGTATGGAATAAGGATTACACTAGATAGTCCAACAGTAACATGAAAGACACCTGGATTTCTGGAATTACCACAATTTTTAGATATAATTGATTCCGTTCTAATGTAAATTCCTTCCCTTCCTTCCCTTCTTGTTTTGGTATTTTATTGTGTGGGGAAGATGTGTTATGTTTTAGTTCACTGTTATAATTTAATAAGCCTATATGTAAATAGTTTCATGAAGGTACAGTAATTAGATAAATATTGTTGTTAGTCTATTGATGTCATTAGCGACAAAATGTATTAGGTATAGGTAGAACTTAGTTCATAATGGTATGTTCCGCCCCCCCCTCCGTGGGAGATTAAGTATGGAATGATCGGAAGGTGGTTAGGATCTGAAGTGCATGATAGAATGTTGAGAGATGACAGAGAGGGAGAGGAAGGAAGGCACAGAGTGGAGAAGAAGCAATAAAGTCTGAATTTGAAGAAAAGAAGGCTTAATTGGACTTTGTAATAGTTTTCTTTCTTTTTCACTGCTTGCCATTTAATTATATGTCTGATGTCCTCGATCATACTGGCACTCTTCTCAGAAAGTGTAGGTTTTGCAGGCATTAGCTGAATGGTGTTATTAATTATGTATTTAGGTAAACTTTTTAAATGTTTTCTACATTTTACCTTGTCTTTGAGGAGATTAATGTATATTTGAACTATTCTACTATTACATGTATGATCTCTCATTTCACTTTTAGATGTTTCTTAGGTAGCAATCAATTACTTTGAGCCTGGGCTTCAGGATACTACTTTTAGAGAAGCCAATTCACAGAGCCTAAAATGACTCCAGTTTTTAGGTCTTGCTTACCATACATTGTCCCTGTGAGCGGCATTGTCTACTATAAGATGGTTGGATTCCACCCAGTGGTTACCATTTGTTGGCTTCATTGTCATTTTGTTTTTGCATCCTCCTAATTAGTCAGCATATTCCGGCTTCAATTCCCCTTCTTTTGTGTGGTGCAAGGACCAACTACCTACTGATTTAGCTTGATTAGTCTCCTTCCATTGTCCAGCCACTGCTTGTTCTGCGATTCAGGTACTATTTTCTTTATTTGTTTCTTTGTATTCTACCCCCAGCGTTATCCATTTTACTTCCTCCCCTTTCACCCCCACTCTGTTTCATTCTCCCCTTCTACCTCCCATCCCGTGCTCGATGTTGCTTCTTCTCGCCCCCCATGCTCTGTTGATTCTTCCCCTCCCACCCCGCGCTTCTGTTGCTTCTACCCTTTCTACCCCTTTACATCTTTTTTTTTATTTTTATTTTTATTGAGCAGAAAGGAGCAGCTAAATGCATGTAAAGAAGCAATCATTATCCGTAACAGAAATGACGATAGAAAGCAAAATCAAAACATATCCTGCAATCCATTTGAAAGGAGGATTTTGAGCTAATAAAGTACTACAGTGCCTTTAGTACAAATCGATACTTAATACAACACCTTAGAAATATAATATTTAGGCATTCGCACAAAAAGCAGCAGCATCAATAAAAGACAATCAGAATCATCATTAGGTAGCATAGTTAGTATCGTCATCAGTCCTATCTCCTATTGAAGCGAAATAGCGATGAAAGTGCAAGTTCTGTCTGAGTAATAATATCCAGAACATGGAGTATTGTTGTAGAGCAGTCGGGGGAAGAAAACGGCACAATCCAGGTCGGGTGAAATAACTCCAGGTTTAATGATCTAAGATACAGCATCGTGCGGCTCCCTAGCAGGAAAAAATAAAAGTGTGTTTTTACACAATAGAAGACCTTCTAGTATTCACAGTTCTGCCATAACGTTATTAAACTCTCCTGTCCACTTTCTATGTCCATGCTAAACCAAGAGAAATATTTTAGTCCTTTTACACTTTTTCTCAGTTTCTTCGTTAGTCGATACCAGTTCCTTTTTTTTTTTTAAATGCGCAGCTCTGCGCGCATCGAATGGTGTCACCGTAACCCTGGCAACACCACACAGGTATGGAAGTTGCACTTCTAAAATTACCTTGCGCGTCGCTTGACAATTGCAGCCAACACAAACTGAAATGCCGATATCGTAAACACACTGAACGGCAGAAACAGCAGGACCTCCACTGCTGCGTTGAAGGCCAGCGGCAAAACAGGCACACCTGGGTTAACAGCACGCGCTGTACCTGTAGACCGGTGAGTCGTCGCCAAAATAATATGTTGTAGAGCAGTCGTGGGAAGAAAACGGCACAATCCAGGTCGGGTGAAATAACTCTAGGTTTAATGATCTTAGATACAGCAACGTGCGGCTCCCTGTTCGCCAGCTTCGTAACTGTCACGGCCAGGAACGCCACCCTCATACCCCGCATTCCACTTTCTACATTCCTTCCCAGCAACCAGCAATACCCAATACAACAAGTACACATCTCCCCAAAGCCAGTAGATGTACTAGGGAAAGCGTTGATATTAATGTACAAACAGTGTCCAATGGAGCAATTCACGTGATAATAAACTACATTCCTAAGCAATTGTTATTATTCGAGGTTCATCAGTACGTCAATGCCGAAAAGTATAAACCCATATCAAATATCGCTCATTCTAATAAGAGGAACTATGACTAGAGCTTAGTATTAGTAACTAGACCCATTAAATAAAGTCACCGGAGTATCTCTAGCCCGAGCTGCGGGGGTCATACTCGCTAAATAATGGAATGTTCCCATTGGGCTCAGAGACATAGGCCTAACGAAAAGGGTGCCAAGGCGATTAACAAATAAAAATAAAAGTCCCCATATCAGTGAGACCTAAAGTGCTATAAAAGCTGCCCATATCGCCTCAAATTTCTTCACCACCCCTATCTTCTTAGCAAAAGCCTCTTCAAACACTTGTGTCCTTTTCATTTTGATGAGCCACTGATGAAACACTGGGGCCGCTGATGCTTTGCAGCTCTACAAAATCAGGGAATGAGCCACTGCAAAAGCGATTGATATGAAATACTGCTGGTATTTTTGCAAACGACGCACCTCATTCGAAAATCCAAACACACACTAGCATCGGTGTCGGAGAAATCTCAGTATGGACATAACACCTGATTTCATGAAAAACCTTCTGCCAAAACTGCTGAAGGCTAGAGTTATCAGAACAAATGTGGTTCGATCTACCCCCTCCCCCCTATAACCCCCCCCCCATCCCCCCATTGCGGAGCACCTAAAGCATTGGTCGGGCACAGAAAAAAACATTTTATGTAACCCATGAGATATATAGTATGCTAGCCACCTATATAGAAAAGCCATACGTTTAAAATTGGCTGCTTTTAACGATCTGTTTACAACCTCTCTAAGAAACTCTCATTCCTCACCATTGAATCTACAATTTGTTTCCTGAAAACAATTCTGCAGTAATTCGGGAAGTAATTTTTGATTGGCATGGTGAAGGAGAAGATAATAACAAGTCACTACACCTGTCAATTTGGTAACATTTGTACGATATCCTTTAAGCCACCACACTCATTCATTGCCATATATTCTTTAAAAAACTGCTAATTTGATTAAAGCTAAAACAGAGTAATTGGCTCTGATTACCAAATTACGGAACTACACAATCCCATCTTATCAAGTTTGCCCCGTTGAAGAAATCAGGCAGTGCCCTGAATCCGAGTTCCTCCGAATCTTTTAAAATATGTTTGGATAATGACAGCCTCCAAATATCGCAATCTTGCAATGACATAAAAGCGTAACAAGACGGAATGCCCCATGATCAAGAAAAAGCCAAGATATGTAATGACAAAACTAATAGTGTCTTATACCTTGTCTATTTGGAAAGTTCTGCAGGATGTAAAAAGACTGGTAGCTTAATTTTACTTTCAGTGATAATTAAATTTAGTGGTAAGTTATCATAAACCGGGGAGTCTGATGCTGATTGGACCATATAGTCAGCTAACGCAACCTGATTGTATGTCTGGAGATGCGGTAGTGCTAAACCTCCCTGAGAGATGACTGATTGTAATACTGAGATTTTAACCTTGGCCGCTTGCTTGCTCATATGAAGGTTCTAATGACACTATTCACTTCATTAAAATATGAACTTGGGATTCTCAGGGGGGCATTAGAAAATAAAAACAAAAATAGGGGGACAATAGACATCTTTATTAATGCTACCCTACCAATCAGTGATAGAAGAGTCCATTTCTGCAACAAAGTTTTAACTTTCAGCAGCATGGCCCTGTAATTTAGCTGAAATAATTGGGAGTAATTGTTTGACACAAAAATACTTAAATATCTAACCGAACGATTTGGAATCAGCTACATACTAGCAGGGAGTACAGCACGAGCTGCATTAAACAGAAGAAGATCAGTTTTCGGTTGGTTGACTTTATACCCGCCTATTTGTGTAAGGCAGGTAATTTCTTGAATGGCGTTCTGGATATTTAGGAACTGATTATGACCTTGGCAGAAGGAATATTCCATCACAAACATGTCAGATATCTTATCAGTCATATTACAAGTTGCATTATATCCTATGAAATTTATAAAACGGCGGACGGGATATCAGCTACGTTTGTGACGGAATATCCCATCCGCCAAGGTCGTAATCAGGCACTTAATCTCTCAGCCTTTAAATGTAAAATTGCGTTGTAAGCAAAAGGTTTGACCTTCGCCATCCCATCTCTAGGAGGCAAAATCAAAGGGTTGGCCCGTATCCTAACCACTAGGGGCTCTATAAAAAGAATAAAAAGCAGCCGGGACAAGGGACACTCCTGCCGAGTATCCCACTTTATCCTTAAAACTCCTGCTTCTTTAGTATTAATAATGATCTTAGCCTCCGCTCCATTATAAAGCTCTTTAAGCATAGTAATCATTGGAGGTGTATTAGAAATAGGGTCTTTGGTTGGCAGTCAGGTTACCCCCTGTCCAAGTAAGGACCCTCACTCTAGTCCGGGTAAGTCGCACACAATCCAAATTATCCTGTTCCCACCCTTTGGTAACTTGCCACTGAGCAGTCAGGCTTAACATAGAAGGCAATGTATTTGTGCAATAAATCATTCAATAACACAGTAGAACACCACAAAAATACACCACACAGTGTTTTGAAAAATATATAGAACTTATCTGATAAGATGCAGGCCAAAACGATTAAAATGCAATAAGTATATGTTGAGATATCACTGTAAAAATGATATAAATTGTCCTTAGCCTCTTAAAAGCAATAAATGTCTCTTGCAAGCACAAAGTACCTGGTTTGCATTCAAAATCTCCGCAAAGAACTGCAGAGGAGGAGATGCGTGGAAAACAGGGAGGTGTGCGTCAATTTCTCGGGCTGCACATGGCAATGCGTTGTTTAGTTTTCACGCAAGGAAGGCTTTGCTTCTATTTCCGGCCCTCGGTCTTGGATCCTCTTCGGGTTGCAGCGTTTTCGGACCCCTGGGGGATGATGGGTGGGTTTCTGGCGCTGACAGGACGAATTCACAGGGGCTGTGTCGATCTGGTGGTCGTTGTGTGGAAATTTCTACCACACTGCAGACGCTGCTTCTCTGGAAGTCGGGCTGCGTCATTCTGGCTCGTCTGTGCGTCGATCCAGTTGGCCTTGCGTTGAATTTCCAGATGCTACGCTGGCGCTGCGTCGAACTTCTCATTGCGAAGTCGGGCTGTGTCGTTCCAGTTCGGCGTGCGGTGAAATTTTCACTGAGATGCAGGCTGTGCGTAGTTTCTGGCAGCCTGTGCGTAGATTTTCGCCGCACAAGGAGTCCTTCTTGCAGAGATGAAGTCTTCAGGGAACAGGAGGAAAGCTCTATCCAAGCCCTTGGAGAGCACTTCTCAGCACAGCCAGAGAGCAGCAAGGCAGCAGGGTAACAGCAAGGCAACAGTCCTTCACAGAAAGCATTCAGGTGAGTCTTTTGGGCAGCCAGGCAGTTCTTCTGGGCAGGTTGCAGGTTCTGGTTCAGATTCTCTTCTCCTGGAAGTGTCTGTAAGGTAGAGTGTCTACCTCAGAAGTGTCTACTTTGGTAGGGTCAGAGACCCTGCTTAAATACCCAAATGTGCCTTTGAAGTGGGGAAGACTCCAAAAAAAGTGGCTTAGAAGTGCACAAGGTCCCCTTTCAGTTCCATCCTGTCTGCTAAGGTCCCAGTAGGGGATGTGGCAGTGCTTTGTGTGAGGGCAGGGTACTGTCCTTTGACATGTAAGTGTCAGTCCCTCCACCCTCCCAGCCCAGGAAGACACATTCAATATGCAGATGTGTGCAAGTGTGACTGAGCATCCTGTGTTTGGGGTTGTCTGAGTGAATGCCAAGGGAACTGTCAACTAAACTTAGCCAGACGTAGATTGGACAGCACCGAAGGATTTAAGTGTAGAGAAATGCTCACTTTCTAAAAATAGCATTTCTAAAATAGTAATATAAAATCCAACTTCACCAGTAAGCAGGATTTTGTATTACCGTTCTGGCCATACTAAACATGACCTGGCTACTCCTTTCAGATCAGGATCTACCACTCAAACAGTATATGAGGGTAGCCCTAATGCTATCGTATGAAAGGAGCAGGCCTCACAGCAGTGTAAAAACTTATTTAGGAGTTTTACACTACCAGGACATATAAAACACAAATGTTTATGTCCTGCCTTTTACCTACATAGCACCCTGCCCTGTGGGCTACTTAGGGCCTCCCTTAGGGGTGTCTTATATGTAGAAAAAGGGGAGTTTAAGGCTTGGCAAGTACTTTAATTGCCAAGTCGAAGTGGCAGTGAAACTGCACACACAGGCACTGCAGAGGCAGGCCTGAGACATGGTTAGGGGGCTACTTATGTGGGTGGCACAACCAGTGCTGCAGCCCAATAGTAGCATTTAATTTACAGCCCCTGGACACATGTAGTGCACTTGACTATGGACTTACAAGTAAATTAAATAAGCTAATTGAGTATGAGCCAATGTCACCATGTTTTAAGGAGAGAGCATATACACTTTAGCACTGATTAGCAGTGGTAAAGTGTGCAGAGACCTAAAACCAGCAAAAATGAGGTCAAACAAAGAAGAGGAGGAAGGCAAAATGTTTGGTGGTGACCCTGCAGAAAGGCCATTTCCAGCAAGGCGAAACTCCAAATCTTGCCAGGATAAAACAAAAAGCGTCTGCCAGTTGACAAGGTCAGACACTCTTTCAGCAGGCATCCATCATTAGTATTGCAGCCTTTTTATTGTTGATTGTAAACTAATCAATAGCCTGGAGCAGAAAATGGGAAATGATGGCCATCACCTTACTGGACAAGAAAACATTTTGATCCTGATGGATTATCTGCTGAGCACAGGGTGCAAGGCGCTTGGCCCAAACTTTCGTAAATAATTTGTGATCAACATTCAGCAAACTTATGGGGTGATAGGAATTGGGGTCTAATGGATTCATATCTTTCTTCAGGCAGCTCACTACTACTGACTCTTTAAAAGTCTTTGGAATGGATGCAGCTTCCTTTATGTGATCAAAGAGTATTGTTAGAAATGAAAGCAGTTCTTCCTCAAAGGCCTTATAGACTTTGGTGGGAATACCATCAGTTCCACTGGCTTTAGCATTTGCCATACTTTTTAAGAGCGGAAGTTTTCTCCCCTGACACTATTTGCTTTGAAAGAGCACTTTTCTGGTTAGAGGAAACTTGGGGTAGCTGCACTGAGGTGAAATAATCAGCCAATCATTCTTGCATTACAGCTTAATCCTCTTCGAAGATCTGCCTGTAATGATGAAGTATCTTCGCTGTTCCTACAGTACTGGCCTAGATCACCCCCATAGCTAGATCTTTAATTTGACTGATTAGCTGCTCTGCTGACGTTTTGTCATGCCAGATACTTTCCCACATGCTGACTTTCTTCATAGCGCTTCTGTTGAAAAGCTTTGCTTCTTGTAATTGCCTCTAGAAGAAAAAAATCCCTAAGCTCTTGTTTAACTCTGTTAAGTTGGTCGCGATCTCCGCTGCAGCCTGAAGACTCTGACTCTTGTGAGCCCAGGTCCCGGCTAAATTAGCCTTGTAAGATACTACCTGTGCCCTAAATGCTGCCTTAAATGCTTGTCATAGTATGAAAATGGGAGAGGTATTAAAATTAATCTAAAAAAAACATCCCAAATGAACCGCTGCATTTCAGTTAGCCAAGTATGATCGGAGAGCAATGACTTCTCAAATTGCCATCGTGGCCTCTTTACCTCCCCTGCTTCCCAATTAACTTCCAGCACAAGTATAGAGTGGTCTGAAAAAGAGTTAACCAATGTCTCGGCCTTCCCCTTTTTCAAAAGCTTTTATAAGAGGAAGAAGCCTATTTGAGAAGCAGACCGAAAACCAGCAGAATAGAATGTGTATTCGTGTAGACCTCATTTAGAAAGTTAGGCTGATAGCATAACCTACCCTTTCCACTCACCCTACTTTTAATTATACAGCCACTGGAATAGGTATTAAAAACATAGTTTCTCCTAGCTGTTAGGTACTTTTAACTTTTCACCTCCCCCACTCCTATTCACATACCATCGTAGTCAAACATACAATAAGTGTTCCCACGTTGCCAATTGGTCGCAGCACACCCGTTCCGCAGCAAAACTGGAAGGACCCAGTGATGATGCTTGTCACTAGGGGTTAACCATGGTGGGTGAGGGTTTTCTTAGGAGACTAATCAATGGTTTAGACTGGCTCTTACCCATATCAGTGCCTAAGAACCTCTTTTATCTCCCAATCTAGAGTATTCGAAAATAATATTGCCACCCCCCTCATTGCCATTCCCCCTGCCACAAAAAAAATGCCTGTGAATATTTGACAGGAATGGAAACACTTATAAAGATCACCTCCGGGTTAAAGGAAGCAATCCACTTTAATAAACCACCGCATTTTTGTTTATTCTTTGGACCGTTCGCATTACGAGTGATAATTGTTATCTTCAATGGCATCATTGACATACAAAATCAATCTTCGCCCCTATCCAGCCTCGCTGAACCTCCCTGGGCTGGCTAAAGTCCCCACTTGAATATCATGAAACATGCAACATAGCTGCCTATAATCGCTGAAATCTTTTGACTCTTGCAATGAACCTTCGTTGAGCTGTCCTTGTCACTTTGCCCCTACTTGTTTTTAACTACCCTTACACCCTGCTTCCTTCCCAGGTCCTCCCACCACCCCAAAACCCCATACCCCACCGACAGGAAGGAGTACACACCTTGCTCCCTCTCCCCTCACACCAGAAAAATTGATGCCATGTTGACACAGCTGACTACGCTCTGGCTCCCCCCTGCAGAAATGCCAATCACCCAGACCTTTGGGAGAGCTGCCAGAAAAATAGTAAAGTTAAGCGTGCTATTACGCCCTTCGCAAAATTCCATGAGGTTGGCGGATAAAAGAAGAGATGCCCCTGCCCTCCCTAACATCATTACCTACCATGTGACACACACACAACCAAACGACTCTCACTGCAAACATATGACACAGGGCTATTTATGATATAACATTCGTGTTACCATAAGCATGAATAAGAATAGTAAAGAATGCGCTTCTTCCAGTGCTTAATTTGTGCTTATTGTTTCCGGTGCTGAGCACCGGCACTTATTTTTGAGGGCCGGCACTTATTTTTCTGCCTTAAGCATCTGCTGCGAGCAAAAGAAACGTCTAGGAAAGACGGAGGAGGAGAAAAACGAAAAAGCGTCAAAATAGGAGAAAGCAGAAAGCTGCAAGAGTGAGCTGAAGGGGAAGGAAGTGCCTTTAAATGGATTGAAGAGGCCCAAGATGGCTTCAGGATTACGTTGCCTCAGAATTCTGTGCTCGCAGATTTAATTGCAGCAGCCGCCTGTTTAAGAGGAGGGCTTTGGGCACCGGCACATTTTTATTTACAAATTAAGCACTGGCTTCTTCCCCTTCAACCCCCTCATGCTTCTTCCTCGTTGCTTCTTCCCCTTTGCCCCTCCCGTTGTTCCTGTTGCTTCATCCTTCCCGCTCTCACCCTCTCATTGTCTGTAGTTCCTTCCCCAAAAGTCATAACAAAAAGAATGCTATGACTTGACCAGCCTTGGGTGTGTCATAGTGCTTTATATATTTTTTTACTTTCCTTTTCTTTTCCTCTTGCCGCCCCTCACATGCCCATTCCATTGTTTGGTTACGGGTTCGCAGACATGATAGTGGTTTAGTTAGTCATTGATAAAGGGACAACACAGTGCACAGGATTGTAATTGTGGTGTGGCAAGAAAGTGGATCAAATGCAAAGGGAAGAAAGAGATGAGAGGAAGAGCTCTGAGGAAGAGGAATTGATCAAGGAGTTACATTATTTCAAACTCATTAGGGCAGACCATAAAGAAACAAAAGTGAGCATCGACTTGTTTCTTTTGTTTTGTGATACATAAATAATGTTGCTTTTGTCCATGTGAGTATTTTTATATTTCTTCTTATTTGATTGCTTCAAAAAAATTGAATAGCACCCATATGGCTCACGTGACACATAATTAGTCTAGAGTTTTTTTAAAGTTTTGCCTCTAAAGTGAAGATATCCCACAGTGCTCAGGATGTATTTAGTAAATAATTTGGAATCCCCTACCTTTCTGTGTTGTTACTTAAGGTAGAAATCGAATGTGGCAGGGATAGGGTGGTAGAAAAGGGAGTGTATTATCAACTTGTCAGATTTGTTTCTTATTGTTAAGGGGTCTAAGGCAGTGGCTCTTAACCTTTTGACTTGTGTGACCCCCATTTAATCATTACTGGAATCCGGGGACCCCCCACTGAATCATTACTGGAATCTAAGGACCCCCACTGAGTCATTATTAGAATTCAGGGACTTAGGCCTCAGCAATTTCGATTATTTGAGCCACAAAACAATACACAAAAATACAGAATAAAACATTCATCAAAGAAGTATAGAAATGATTACATATTTTATTTAATTCTCAAGCAAATACAAATAAAATCAAAGTTTCAATTGTTGATTCATTGGAGGCCACCCACTCTCTATACTTGATTCTGTTTGATGCACCTGCACTGTTCCTGTGAATTATTCTGAGGACACCAGCCTCCAATTTCAGATTCCTTCAGATTAACAGGACATTTTAAAATGTTAAATTTTACATTTTGCTTCTTTACTTATATACCATTTATTAATCTGTTAGTATTATTTAATTTTCTAAGCAGTCACAGACCCCTAGGGTAGATGTTGTGGAAACCCAGGGTTTCCCGGATCCCCAAACAAGTGGTCTAAGGTATTTAAAATTAGATTTGGGTAACTTTAATTTTGTTCCATGTAATTTTATTAATTAGCATTTTAATAATTAGCCTTTGTACCGAGAGAAGCCTTCTTCAGTTATCAGTGCTAGATTCGGAGGTGCTGGCAGGAGCTTTGAAATAGGCCTGCTTCTGGAGCATTAATCGTCAATTAATTCTGTACTCATCAAAGCATTGTGTTTCCTCTGCCTTAAAATGGGCAATTCTGACCAAGATTATATACAGCACCTGCCCTGTCGTCCAGCCTTTGTGCTCCACTGCATAGTTCGTGCATCATGAACATATGGTTTGAAAACTGTCATGCACGTTTTATCCTTCTTGATCTCCAACCAAATAAAATTGTATTTCCACTCTGAAACTACTTCATTCTCTTCCTATAGTGTGAAACCCTGCAAAGAGCTACACCATGGACTCTTCCTCAGGCTGCAACACAGCAGAAGACAATTAAGACCCGTCTTTTAGTACATTAAAACTGCCTCCCAGCTACACCCTCCCTTAACCATTTGCCCCCACCCATGTTATTAAGACCTTAACACATGCCAAAACCCCAAATATTATGTATCATCACTGACGACCGCCTCAAATCTCAAGGGGAGGGGAGGGGTGGGGGAAGGAGAGATGGGGGCAGGGGGATAATTTTTTTTTTTAAACGTGCCACCTCCACCTCCTGCCGCCTCGATCCTCTTCTGGTGTCCCAGCATTCACTGGGACACCAGCACAGGCTCCCCAGCAATCCTGGTGCTGGTTTCATGCTAAATCTAGCATGAAAGCAGCAGGATTGGTCTGAGTGGCTTGGACTGCCGCTCAGACACAACCCTGTGGTCTGTGTAGTTTCTCAAGCCCGGCTGTTCAACACAGCTGGGCTGGAGAAACCTAAGTGTGCTTGTGTGTTTGGCAGGCCTGAGGCCGGCCCAGCCCGCCCCTCCTTTCACATGCTGGTGGCTGAGACAGCAGCTGGAAGATAAAACGATAAAGAAATATTGTTTTATCTTTCAGCTCCTGGCTCAGCCAGGGGGGCGACACTCCTTCGCCATTGCAAAGGAGCAGCCCCTGTGTATCATATGTCTATACTCCTTGCGCGCTGTATATTGTGGTTGCTATGAAAGTGCTCAGCTACCCCCTGGCCAGGCCTGCACTCTGTTACTACCCCAAAATAAAATTCAATGCATAGATATGCTTTCAAATAGTAGGAAGCTCTAACCCTACAAGCTCCATCCTGGTGAACTTTTGCACTCGGCACCTTCAGCCCAATCACCAAGTCACACAAAAATTGGCAAATACTGTCAGTCTTGCGTTGGCTTCCAGCCTTTTAGCTGTGTCAATGCTTGTTTTATTTAGCCATCGTTTTTATAAAACATTATTGCGGGGGCTGCTCTGCTCTTACCAAATAAAGATTAGTAAAAAGTAAAGCGTTTTTTAACTCAAAAGGCATGCATTGTCACAGTAGTCCCTGCCACTGAAAGGAAATACTTTATGCGCGGACGCCATTGGCTGAAGCATGCTGACCATTGCCCCATGCTGTGTGGTGTAGTGGGTGGTTAAAAAATGTGACTGACACAAAAACAGACCAATAAATGAAGAGAACTGATTGAACATCACTGTCCGCAAGTATATTATTTGGTATTTATAATTTTACTAAAATCCAAAGATCTTGGATAACGCCAGACCTAAAAAACCTACATTAAGCAGGACTTGGTATCAGTAGTACGATCTTGATCACTCTTGGCATCTTAAGATGTGGTCATGTGCGCTCCTCATCTTAATGTAAAGTTCCGGAGTCGCATGTCTATAATTGATCATTCTAAGAGTAATGAATAACAGAAAAGATAGCAGCTTATGGGAAGAAGAACTACTCGGATCATATAATCGCGGAGAGCCACCGAGAAAAAGTAAGGCGAATTTTGTGGACTCATCAAGAGACAGCTTTTTGACCAACAGAGTCCAGGATGAAGTTTAAATAACAATAATACTTATACAAATGAAGCCACAACGCACTTCTGTTGTTTTTAAGCACTGTAAATAACAAGTGTTACTTTTACTTAATTCAGTTGTACTTATTGGCACTTTAGTTAAAAAGCAGAATATTGAAGGGCCAAGCTGACAGATACCAAGAAAGAATTTTAAGGTAAAGCCAAGCCTATTGATGCGCCATCATCTCGGGCAGTAACAAAGACCTTCACCAAGTGTTTTATATGTCACAGTAGAGTCCAGCGGTGTTTTGGGCTCAGTACGGAGCTCTGACTTTAGTGGTCGTGAACTCAAACGACGGCATATAGGTTTGTGTAGGTGAAATATAATTGGTGAAAGTTCTACCTTTAGTGACTTTCCATTGCACAATTGTTTTTCTTCCTCTCTCCCGCAGATGCTTCCTGTGCACATATATGATGATGAGCGATAACTGTACAGGAAGTGTCCCCCTCCCACCGACATTCACTCCCTATTGTCTGGTCTGCTTCTTACCACTGAGCACGTTTGTTCCCCTGGAGGAAAGTATGCAAATATCAGAGGCTCACCTGCCTGCCTGCGACTTGCCAAGTTATTTGGTAGTTCCTTTTGCAGTTTCATTTTTTTTTTTTGCTGGATTTCTTCTCTTCTTTACATCCGTCTGTGCAACCACAGCTTCTCCACAGAGCTAGCTCTTGCAGCTCTGCAGCGTGACCACTGGTCACACGGAAAGTCCTGCAGATGAAGCTGAGTCAGTCATTTATATCAATATTACTTTCTTTCCATGAGCCCAGAACGTGTTGTATGTAGCACAGCACCATACACATCGAGAGGAAGTATTTTTTTGATTGTATGCGTTTTTATATAGCGTGCATAGCAAAACTGCGCGGTCAGAATTCAGTTGATCACGTGTATTTTATACATGTGTTTTTTACATTTATTACTACCAACAACGAACATACAGACTCCTCCTAAAAGAAGATCTAAAGTGAAGAAAATATCACTGCTCCTTCTATATCCTGTAGGCCAGTCTGTTCAAGATGGCCGAATATCGGACAGAGCAGTGACCGATGCAACAGATGCCCCAAGTCTTGAACTTCCTTTCCCATTCTTCAGCATGTTACTTGCCACACTAATCCCAATTGCACAGCTGCCCGGTTGCCACGTCCCTCACCAGCTTTTAACTGAACCAGTTTTTAACTTAAGGTGCCTTGACAGCCTTACGTTGAGTGACAGTCCTCACTCTAAGGAGTAACAGAATGTAAGCACTTGCCTCTCTTTCCATGTTGGGCGAAAGACACTGTAGACACGCCTTCAGACTGTGGAGTTCTTTCTTCCCTGCCCCTCTCCCAGCTGCATCAGCTACTGTGCCATTAACCTGTGCGTGTCTGTAGATTGCAGATCTGTGGAATACCATCCTAGCATTCATGGGAAGCTTCTAATGAACATTCAGTTTGGCAGCATGCCCATGGGTGACTCTTCGATGCGACTCAGTAGACTCTATGGGGGTCATTACGACCCTGGTGGCCGGCGGTATGTTGGCGGTAACACCGCCAACAGGCTGGCGGTGTTCCGCCAGCAATTATGACCGTGGCGGAATTGCCACGGCCATACCGCCGGCCCCTCCATTTTCCCGCCAGGATTCCGCTGGGCGGTCATAAGCAAGCACCGCTGCCCTGGGGATTATGAGTCCCCGACCGCCGGCCTGTCCATGGCGGTACACACCGCCATTGAAAGGCCGGCGGTAAGGGGACTTGGGGTGCCCCTGGGGGCCCCTGCACTGCCCATGCACTTGGCACGGGCAGTGCAGGGGCCCCCATGCATAGCCACGTCGCGCATTTCACTGCCAGAATTTCGGGCAGTGAAATGCGTGACGGGTGCTACTGCACCCGCTGCACATCAGCATTGCCGCCGGCTCTATTACGAGCCGGCTGCAATGTTGATGTGACATTTCCGCTGGGCCAGCGGACGGTAACACTGTTACCGTCCGCTGGCCCAGCGGAAATGTCATAATAGGGAGACAGAAATACCGCCGGCAATGGCGGTATTCTGTCTCCCGCAGCCTCGGCGGTCTTTTGAAAAGACCGCTGAGGTCGTAATGACCCCCTATATCATTTATATTGACTGTATCCAGTGCATTGTTCTCCTGTCTCCGTTCAGTGGACCCAATGGGACATTTACTCTGGTAGCCTTTAATCATGGCACTGTCCATGTTTCTGTCCTCTGTCATTTCTGGTTGGACCATATAGGGCTTGTATCCAGGCTGCCTGTAAATAGTGGATGTTGTGGGCTACTCCAGTATCTCTTTGAATAGAGCCTGTAGAGCACTTATTCTGGATTTGTGCATTTCACGGGCTGCTCAATTTTGTGCTGTGGAATGGACCTTATACAGCATTTATCCTGGCTGTCTGTAACAAGTGCGCTCCTGTGGGTTACTCCTCTTTCATTCTCGAGCAGCTCAAACAATAGTATGATAGCTGCACTTCTGTGCATTCATGCTTCTTACTCTTTATCACTCTCAGATGGGCTCAGATCATTTACAGTGCCTCGCTGAATTCAGTGCATGATGTCGCCTGCACCCATCTCACATGGGTGAATACCTTAAAGACAATCTCTATCAGACTAATCAGTGAATTCAATGAATTAACGTTATTGCATGTGCTCAATCTGTCACTCAGCTTCTTGCCATTCCCCACCCAGGCATCACTCTCAGATGAGGAGAAACCGGAAATTATAAAATACTCCGCACCTCTTAGGGACCAAGAGGAGGATCTTGGGAATGATTATAGTTACAAGGTGCAATTCTCAAAACATTTACATTTCAAATTCAGTTTCTTCAGGAGTCAATAATGAGGGTTGATTTCAGTTTTTAAATATTTGTTTTATCATAAGTTTTGAGTCTTTATTAGTCAAATAAAATTATTACAGAACATAGCATAAAGCATGTCCCAAAGTATGTCCCTATTCTAATATTCTAAATTAGTCAAGTAAAACCTTTTAGTCTATGAATATAGAAAATAACAAATCTAATAGCAGCCTGTTCTGCGAAGCTATCGGGTAGTCATACAGATTACTGTAAGAGACTTCTAGGTAGAGAATAGTCTGAGCAAGAAACAACTCTGACTGTGTCAAGAGCTCAGAGAGAGAGGGTCTGGCTCTAAGAGTGAGTCTGCTAAAGTCTGCCATTGCCTAACAGCCAATTCCTCCACATACTTCTCCTGTTCTTCCTCTGGGAACACATATGTAACATGAAAAATAAAATTTAACACAGTAGTTTCATTAAAGATATTAGACATCCAGTCAGGTACCTTGCTTTCTTGGAAATGGAAAACTTTCTGTCAGTGTGACATTTTGAACAAAGAGCAGTTTACACATACTCTTTTTCTTTTAATATTACTCTGCAAACATAATCCTTCTTTCCCATGTGCTTCACTCGATGGAAAACAAGACTCTTGCGTGAGTTTTAAATTCAATCTTATTTCATCACTTCCATTCACACGCATCTTCACACCCATAAGCTTATTCATAAAGAAGCAAGTTTCAGATTAGTTTATCAAGTTTTGGAACTCCAGTGCAGGTCAGCTAGATACAAAATAATATAGCTGACTCTGTTATAGGAGGAGGTTAGAGCCATGCATAGGCCATGCAAAGGTTACAGTAGAAACATTTCTGCTAAACTAAAGTATGTTAGAATTTATCAGCGAAAGCAAATCAAGAAAGTGGAGCAAACACAGGTCATGCAAATTTTGGAAAGGAAAGTGCATGTTTAAATGCAGCTTCTGGTTAGGCCTAGTTTTCAATCATACATGTTTTTTTAATTCATGTATTTTATCTTCTACAAAAACTCTAGCAGACACTACACCAAGGGCCAGATGTAGCAAAGGGTTTTACCCATTCTATGTCTATGGGAAAATGTGTTCGTACATATGGCCACAAAACACTTCCCACACAGGCCACACTGAGATTCAACATTGGTCCAACCAAGCAGATCCCTGTGGTATAGCGCGTTGTCCATCCGCAGTACACTTGGGTACCTTGTAAGGGGAGTAAAGCACTATATAAACACAAATGGAAATATTTTTAATCCAGTAGCCTTTAATATATAGGAGGGTAGTCCTATAACATGTTGTACATTTTAACTAGTGGCTTTGAAAAGTACAGTGTTTTTAAGGATTTGTATGTGTATATTGTGCAATCTCACCTGTAATGTGTATGTGGTGAATGAATAGGGAGCTTAAATTTAGCAGTCTGAGGGATCTGTTCCATTTAGAAACAGAAATCCCATTAGATAAATCAGTATTTGACTGTTCCTTCACTGCACGTTTTGTTCTTTCGTAATGCAGAGAAAAGAGATATCAGATGTGTACCCTGCCTCTTACTACCAGCGTCATTTGGAGTTTATAATACATGCCAACATTTTAGAAGAGAAAAGTGGAATATTTCGAGAATAAAATCAGGAGAATGTATTTTCCCTTTTGATTTCTTTTGGTGCTTGAAATGCGTTACTGTTATGTATGGGATTTTCATATCTGCTGCTGCAGGATCGGATGTTAGATACACAAATATTTGTTTTTTTCCTGACCTGCAGGAGCAGGTTACTGGCAGTGCATACTTTGAGTTACACAAGACCAGGCCATGCCAGCTGAAGCCTGCAGAGGAATCAGGTTTTTACATGCAGGGAATGGGAAGCAGGAGACTAGCCTTAAAATTGGTAGTCTCCCGCCCGAATCGGGAGGGTGGCATGTATGGTTTAATAGCAATGATAGGTCTTTTCTGGAATTCATTACAAGTTGTGCACACAGATTTCTAGCAATCTGTCAGCCCATTTTGCGCTTTCAGATGGGCAAATGTTAGGAATTTGAAAAATATATACTGATCTCACAAATACATACATCTATCATATCTGTAGAATCTACTAGAGGTGGGTCAGCAACTGAAGGATTGACCTAGACTTGATTTGGGACATTGAGTCAAAAACAAGTCAAGTTTTCATGTGGTTTTCTACTGCCCTTGCTTAACTTAGTCACCATTTTCTTGAAAGGCTTTTAGTTTCAACTTAATTTATTATGTAATACTTGTATTTACACTCTGCACAGTTGAAGCTTCTCAAAATAAAGACAAAGCATTAATCTTTGATGTAAAAAGGGACAGAAAGATAATCATCTAGGGGGTTATTACAACTTTGGAGGAGGTGTTAATCCGTCCCAAATGTGACGGATATACCACCAGCCGTATTACGAGTTCCATAGGATATAATGGACTCTTAATACGGCTGGTGGTATATCCGTCACTTTACCGTCACTTTTGTGACGGATTAACACCTCCTCCAAAGTTGTAATAACCCCCCTAGTGTTTAATTCCACAATCAGATATCCTGGGATCATTCCCAGCTTCCTTGCTCGGCACAATCGTGTGATCCTATTGAATTAACTTCTTTCCCTTTATCATCACATTTGAGAACACCTTGAAATTCATCAGTTCAGGTTGTTTTTTAATTACTGTTCGAAGATGGTGGGCACTTGTCTTGGAGTTGGAAATTAACAGAAGGTGTTCCAAAGTGCATTGTAAAGAAAGGAATAACACAGCAGCACCTTGCTGATGCTAGAACCTCAATAAAAGTACAAAAATACATTTTTTTAAATGTGGAAAATGAGACTCGGAGGGTGGGGGATCAACTGAATACAAAGCAACAAAGCTCAAAAAGGTAGGGTTGGGAAGTAGCAAAGTAGCAAAGATGCTGTGTGTGTTTGTGGGGGGAAAGGAGGGTGTAGGTTTAAAAAAACAGCAGGACAGGAGGCAACTGTTAAGCTTGGGTTAGGTGGAAGAGCAACTCCAAGAGCACTGGGGGTGTGATAGAGAAGCAGCACGGGGTGAGAGGAAGATGCAGCACCTGGGGGAGAAAGCAAGAAGCATGTGCACTCCCTTGGAGTGATGAAAGAAAACTAATAGTTCCCTGGAATTCAAGCAGTGGAAGGATAAAAATCATACGATTAAAACCATGGTGAATAATCTATGATCCATGAAACAAACACAAGAAGAGGAAGGAAAGCCATCTAAGCAAGCAAACAAGATAGACAAGAAAGTCAATCAGTTGTTTGTGCACTTTTCGAAATTCAGAAAGGATATATTCAAATGTACATTCCCGTGTACCCCTCATGTTTCCCAACAGCTACCATCTCCTTTTTCAGCCTCTTCTTATATCTGTTTCAATGGATGCCTTGATATCTTTGGTGTGACTTTTGAGGAAATGCCATGAAAAGCTAATGATTGATTCTCCTCCTGTACGAATCATACAATCAACAGCAAAGGCAATGAACCCAATTCATAAAGAATTTGCTCTAACGTACTCTTGCAATACTCCTGGGTTACTTTTGAAATGGGGTTGAATGCATCTGAATTTTGTAAATGTGACCGAGAAAGTCAAAATGCAACTCACCACACACTAAATGATGATTTGCAGGTACTTTAGGGACACCAGTTTACTTCAGCCCATAAATGCACATGGTAATGTTCAATGGAAACAGGGAGTTGGGTGGTGATGTAGGGACTGAAATGTCAAATATTTAAGGTGAAAGGGGCATGGTACTCCAGTAGCAAAACTGAACGTGCCAAAGCTGAGCACTCTGGTAGTCAAAGTGCAATACTCTGAAATATTGGAGCCATGGCATAGCACTTTGGGGCCAAACAGAAAGGGATGTTGTTATAGGAAAACAGTGGTGATGTGGAGGCAAAGAGAAAGGGTGCAGTGCTCTAGAAGCAACGTCGGCTTGGTAGAGTATTCTATATACTAATATTGAAGGACACGAGGAAATATAACTTTTGTAACAACTGTGATTATGCAAATCAGTCTGCAAGCACAGGTGGTGAGGCACAGTACACTGGGAGTGACGGTGAAAGAGGTACAATACTGTGGAAGCAAGGGGAACAGTAGAATATTCTAGAAGTAAAGGTAAAGGGTGGCTGCCCATGGTGAAGATTAAGCTGGCAGAGTGCTCTGGTAGGGAGTTACACAGGGATGTGTACTAGCGCAAAGAGAGGGGTGATGCTCAGTGCTCGTATTCATTCAGACTACACCATGGCACAATTCAGATAACTTGCAGAAGCAAATGAGTGTGACTGAGATGGATTTCAATAGCTCCTTTCTTCAAGTCCTTCAGAACTACAAACCCTTGCAAACAAAGACTCAAATGGGTCGCCAAGGGATGGCATGGCTTACCTTCTTCCTGGCAGATTGCACCTTCCAGGTCTTCTCGGCTAATGCAGTGTCCACCCTTCATGGCCTTACCTCGAGAGTACCACAGGGTTCAGCCCTAAGCCTTATGTTATTTAACGTATACATCCGCCCTTTGGCGGACGTGTTGGAAAGCTGTGGCCTCACCCTGTTCTCCTAAGCAGACAAAACCTAAATCATATTTTTCCTGATGTCTGAGCAGAACTACAACTATGGAGATCTAAACTTCTGCCTCGAGCTTGTCTCCTCTGGATGAATGCCAACTCTCTAAACTTAAATGATGATTAGACTGAGGTAATGGTACTGGGAAATAATCCCCCGCTCTAGGGACCTCAAAACTGGCCTGCTACCTTAGGGGCTCTTCCAGAATCAACTTACAAGGTGAAGAACCTAGGCTTCTGGCTGAACTTCAACCTGTCCATGAAACCAGAAGTGGCCAAAGCAGCCTCAACATGTTTTGCCATCATCAAATGGCTAAAAAAGATCTTGTGAATGCTTCCATTTTCAATCATCTAGGCATGAGCTTGATTATGGCAACATCCTCTTTCTAGGGGCAGATAAGGCCGTGGTAAGACACATTCAGGTGACCTAGAACAATGTCCACAGGCTTCTGTTCCTACTCCCAAAACACGTCTCAGTGTATGGCCTTCTTTGAGACCTTCATTGGCTCACAGTGGACAAGCAAATCCAGTATAAGGCTCTTTGCTTTATGCAGAACATCAGCTCCCTCTCTGGGCCACAGTACCTGCAAAAACTGGTGGTTCCATACTACCTCTCCCACGCTCGAGCAAGTGTTTTATACACAGCCCCCAGAGTCACATGCACTTGGATGGGTGGCTGTTCCATCTCTTTCCTGGGCCCCATGGTATGGAATTATCTCCCTGAGTCCCAGGGAAGCGGTACTTCCATAGCCGCCTTTCGTATGGGCTGGAAAACTTGGTTGTTTTAAACTGTTCTGGTCCAGGTTGCCCTACCTATTATCAAAGTACTGGGAAATCCTGTTGAGTAGCTCCTCTCTCTCGCTCTCTCTATCTACATATATATATATATATAACAGGCACTCATTATTATTATCATTCCTCATTTTCGTGAAAGATCTAGAAACGCATAAATATAGTACAGTATAGTACAGTATTAGTATTGTCTTTCATTCACTTTAACCCAACGCAGTTGGGACTTCCTGTGACATTCTTGTCAACAAAAACTGGATGCTAATATTCTGTAACATGCCCTTATCTTTAGCAGTCTGATCATCTCAACACACTCAAAACTTCACTATTCATATTGCAGTATTCAGTTCTAAAGACATCAGTGACTAAGGGCCTGATTATGACCTTGGCGGTTGGGATACTCCGTCACAAACGTGCCGGATATCCCGCCCTCCATATTAAAAGTTCCATTATATCCTATGGAACTTGTAAAACCATGGGCGGGATATCCATCATGTTTGTAACAGAGTATACCATCCGCCAAGGTCGTAATCAGGCCCTCTATGGGAACAAAGGGCCGTTATGTGAACAGCAAACTCCAGCAAGACTACATGGTGCCCCTCCAATTAGTAGATCTGTTTGTTTTGGTCATGTTTATATCCCCCACCACAATCATCCATCGGGGGCCCTCACTCTGCCACTCCTGATGATCCTGCCATTAATTGCTCAGCTGCTGTGTCCTCACAAAGCTTTTCTACAGTTGAGTTACAGTGCCCATGCTGTCTGTACATAGGGCCAGTGAAGCCAACCGAGGTGGCCTTAGAAACAGAATAACATTAAACTACTTGCAATCAGACAGATGTTACGTGTTTTCGTTGTGTTGCACAATGAATAGAAATAAGAAATCCCCTCATCTCTCAGCCTAATCACCTTTCAAAAGAAAGAAAGTTAATCTGCTTGTCTGTGATACTGCAGCTGTGACTGTAGATATGTGCCTAATACTAATAAACAGTGACAAAGCCAATAGGCCTTGCTTACACAAGAGCAGTTGGCTTGCCAATATGTTTTAGCCAAATTGTACACCAGCTTGGCTGCTGTTCAGAATGCCTACACGTTAGTGGTGTATAGGAGAGTGCCATGGAGTAGAATGGAGTGTTATGGAGTGGCACAGAGAGTCGTAGAGTGGTGTGGGGTTCAAGGGAGTGTCATGGAGTAGCGTACAATAAAGTGGTGTAGAATGGAGTGTTATGGAATGGCGTAGAATAGAGTGGTGTAGAGTGCCGTAAAGTTGAGTGGCGTAGAATGGAGTACAGTGGAGTGGTGTAGAGTGTTGTGGAGAGGAATAGAGTGCAGTAAAGTGGCATAGACGTATTGTGTTGAGTAGAGCGTTATAGAGTGTTGTGGAGTGGAATAGATTGTCATAGAGTGGAGTAGTGTAGCAAAGCAGAATGGCATAGAGTGGAGTAGCGTTCTGTGGATTGGCATAGAGAGGAGTAGAGTGTCATAGAGTGGGGTGGCATAGAATAGAGTGGCATAGAGTGAAGTGGTGTTGAGTGGAGTAGTGTGTCCTAGATTAGAGTTAAGTAAAATGGCAAAAAGTGGTGTAGAGGGAGTTGCGTAGGGCCTGGTCGAGTGGAGTAGTGACATAGAGGGTTGTAGAGTGTCATAAAGTGGGATCGAATTTAAGGGAATAGAGATTCATGGAATGGAATGGAGTGTTGTAGAGTGGAGTGTCATATAGTGGAGTGGAGTGGCCTAGACTGAAGTGGCATAAAGTGCAGTGGTGCAGTGTAGAATGGCATAGAGTGTGTTTGTTTTGAGTAAAGTGGTGTAGAGTGCAGTAGCATAGAGTTTAGGGATGTAGAGTGGTGTAGAGTCAAGTGACAGAGTGGAGTAGAGTGGTATAGAGTGCAGTAGCATAGAGTAGATTGTTACAAAGTAGAGTGAAGTGGTGTGGGGTAGAGTGGAGTGGTGCAGAGTTGTAGAGTAGAGAGGCATAGAGTGCAGTGGCATAGAGTAGAGTGGCATATATGGCGCTGGTATGCAGTGGTACAGAGTAGATCAGAGTGGCGTAGAGTGAAGTGGCATGTTTGTGGTTGCATATAACAGTTTTGCAGAGTTGAGTGGTGTAGAGTGTAATGGCGAAGAGTGGAGTGATGCAGAGTAGACTGGCATAAAATGTAGTGGAATAGAATGCATTGGCATACAGTGGTGTAGAGTCGAGTGGTGCTGAGTAGAGTGCAATTGCATAGAATATAGTGGCATAGAGTGCAGAGTAGAGTGACATAGAGTTCAGTGGAGAAGAGTGCAGTTTTGCAGAGTGTTGTAAAGTGCACTGGTGTACAGCAGCATAGAGTGCAGTGGCATAGAGTTTTGCAGAGTAGAGTATAGCGGCATGCCATACAGTAGTGCAGAGTAGTTTACATAGAGTGCAGGGTGTAGCATGCATTGCTTTTGGTGGTTCAAAGTGCATTGCAATAGCATTAAGTGCAGTGGCTTCAAGTGGAGTGGTGTAGAGTGCAGTGGCGCAGAGTAGAGTGGTTTAAATGGTACAGCATAGAGTGCAGTGGCGTCGAGTGCAGTGGCATGGAGTGGAGTGGCACAGACTGAAGCAGAGTTGCATAGAGGTCAGTGGCATCGATTGCTGTGATGTAAAATAGATTGTTTCAGAGTAAAGTGGAGTGGTGTAGGGTAGAGTGCAGTGGCATAAAGGTGTGGCGCAGAGTGCACTGGCATAGAGTGAAGTGGTACAGAGTAGAGGGCAGTGGTATAGAGTGCAGTGTTGCAGAGTAGAGTGGCAAAGAGTGGAGTGGTGCAGAGTATAGTGGAATGGTCTAGACTGGAGTGGTATAAAGTGCAGTGGCAAACAGCGTAGCGGTTCATAGTAGCATGGGGAGGAGTGCATTGTTATAGAGTGGAGTGGTGCAGAGCAGGGAGGCTTAGAGTGAACTGGCATAGAATGCAGTGTCATAGAGTGCTGTGGTGCACAGTAGATTAGAATGGTGTAAAGTTGATTTGCATAGAGTGTTGTGATGCAGAGTGTTGTGGCCTAAAGTGCATTGGCATAGACGGCATTGTGTAGAGTGCTGTAGAGTGGCTTGGAGTAGAGTGGTGAAGAGTAGAGCGCGGTGGCTTAATGTGCTATGGCATAGAGTGCAACGGCACAGAGTGAAGTGGTGAAAAGTTCAGTGGCAGAGAGTGCAGTGTTGCAGAATAGAGTGGTGTAGAGTGGAGTAGTGTAGTGTAGAGTGGCATAGAGTGCATTGGTGCAGAATGCAGTGGCATAATGTAGAGTGGTGCAAAGTAAAGTGGCTTAGAGTACAGTGGTGCAGAGTAGACTAGAGTGGCATAGAATTCAGTGATGTAGAGGGCAATAGTGTAGAGTTGAGTTGCATAGAGATGCTGTGGCATAGAGAAAGGCCTCACCTCCCAAGTTGCTGAGTACAGTATTGTAGAGTATAGTGGCGTACAGTACAGTGGTGCAGGGTAGTTTGGCATAGAGTGCTGTAGTGTAGAGTGTATTGGTTTTAAATAAAGCAGAGTAGAGTGCATTGGCGTACAGTTCAGTAAAGTAGGGTGCTGTGGCTTAGAATAGAGTGGCATAGAGTAGAGTGATGCAGAGTAGAGAGGAGTGGAGTGGCACAGGGTTGATTTCAGTAGTGTAGAATGGAATGACACAGAGTGGAATAGAGTGGCATAGAGTGCAGTGGCATAGAGTAGATTGTTTCAGAGTAGAGTGAAGTGGCATTGAGTGCAGTGGTATAGAGTAGAGTCACATAGTGCAGTGTCATATTTATTAGTGGTTCAGAGTAGATTAGCGTGGCTTAGAGTGGATTGGTGTAGAGTTGAGCGATGCAGTGGCATAGGGTGTAGTGGCATACAGTTCAGTAGAGCAGAGTGGCACAGAGTAGAGTGCAGTTGCATAGATTGCAGTGGTGCAGGGTAGAGTGGCGTAGAGTGAAGTGGCATAGAATGGAGTGGTGCAGGGTAGAGTACAGTGGCATAGAGTTCATTGATGCAGAGTGAAGTGGCATAGAGTATAGTAGCAAAGAGCGCAGTGGCATAGAATAGAGTGCCACAGGGTTCAGTGGCATAGAGAGCAGTGTTGCAGAATGGTCTGCCATAGAGTTAAATGGTGTAGAGTGGTGCAGAGTACAATGTCATAGAGAGCAGTGGCATAGTGTACAGTGGTACAGAGTAGAATAGAACGGCATAAAATGTAGTGATTCAGAGTCCAATGGTCTCAATCAATCAATGAGTATTTGTAAAGCGCGGCTACTCACCCGTGAGGGTCTCAAGTTTCTGGGGGGGAGGGGTCTCATCCGAAGAGCCATGTCTTGAAGTTCTTCCTGAAGATGGTGACAATGGGCTTTGTCTGAGGAGCAGGGTGAGGTTGTTCCAGCAATTCACTTCAGTGTAGGTAAAAGATCGCCCTCTGGCGGTGGTTTTGTGGATGTAAGGGATGGTGGCCAGGGCCATCTGGGCAGAGCGGAGGGACTTGGGGGAAGGTGTGTAAGGAGATGCGGTGGTTCAGGTAGGCTGGTCCTGCGTTGTGTATGGCCTTGTACGTGTGGGTGAGAAGCTTGAAAGTAACTCGCTTCTCCACCGGTAACCAGTGGAGGGTCCTGAGGTTTGGGATATGTGTTCTCAGCCAGGGAAGTCAAAAATGAGTCAGGCAGTGGCGTTCTGGATGAGTTGAAGTTTTTTGATGTTCCTGGTTGAGGTTCCGGCGTAGAGGGTGTTGCCGTAGTCAAGCTTGCTTGGGACTAAGGCGTGAGTGACTGTCCTGCGACAGTCTGCTTGGATCCATTTGAAGATCTTCCGGAGTTTGCGGAGTGTGTGACAGCAGGAGGAGGCAACAGAGTTTACTTGGTGGGTCAAGGATAGGGAGGAGTTGAGGATGATTCCTAAGTTGCAGGCGTGTTCGGTCGGTGCAGGTGAGGTGCTGAGGGATATGGGCCACCAGGAGTCGTCGGAAGCTGAGGTGCCGTTTCGGGAGATGATGAGCTCCGTCTTGTCGGAGTTGAGCTTGAGGCAGCTTTCTCTCATCCAGGTGGCGGCGGCTTCCATTCCTGCGTGAAAGTTCCTTTTGCCCGTGTCCGGGTCTTCGGTGAGGGAAATGATGAGTTGCATGTCATTGGCATATGGCACGATGTTCATATTGTGGCTTCCGACGATGGCAGCAAGAGGGGCCATGTATACGTTGAACAGCGTGGGACTCAGTGAGGATCCTTGGGTGACTCCGCAGTTGACTCCTATAGGTCTGGAGGTGTAGGGCGGGAGTCTGACCGTCTGCCTCCTCCCGGAGAGGAACGAGTGGATCTATTCCAGGGCTCTTCCATGGATTCCTATGTCATGGAGTCTGGTGGAGGCCGTGTCAAAAGCTGCTGAGAGGTCGAGGAGTATGAGTGCCGCAGTGTGGCTGCTGTCTAAGAGTAATCGGATGTCACCGGTGGATGTCTCCATGCTTTGATTGCTGCAGAAGCCAGACTGGGAGCTGTCCAAGGAGTTGTTGGCCTCGATGAAATTCCATAGTTGTGCGTTGATTGCTTTCTCTAGTACTTTGGCTGGGTAGGGTAGCAGCGAGGTGGGACGGAAATTCTTTAGTTCTGATGGATCGGCCGAAGGTTTCTTCAAGAGAGGGTGTATTTCAGAGTGTTTCCAGTCCTCAGGGAAGGTGCCCGTGCTGATGGAGCAGTTGATTGTGTTACAAAGCTCAGGGCGATGGTTGTGCTGGCTCTGATGTATATGTGGTGCGGGCAGAGGTCCGAGGGGGCTCCGGAGTGGGTGCTGTCCATGATGTTA
This sequence comes from Pleurodeles waltl, assembly GCF_031143425.1. Classification (NCBI taxonomy): domain Eukaryota; kingdom Metazoa; phylum Chordata; class Amphibia; order Caudata; family Salamandridae; genus Pleurodeles; species Pleurodeles waltl. Next base: position 984,491,072 of record NC_090437.1, read on the forward strand.
ACTGTTTCCTCTGTGGTATAGAGTGTGGTCAAGTAGAGTGCAGTGGCGTAGTGTTGCAGAGTAAAGTTTAGTGGCAAAGAGCACAGAGGCATAGAGTGGCACAGGGTTCAGTGGCAGATAATGCAGTGTTGCAGAGTGGTCTGTCATAGAATTCAGTGATGTAGAGTGATGCAGAGTAGAGAGAGCAGAAAATGCAGTGAGGTATAATCCAATGGCATAGAGTGCAGTCACGTAGAGCGCAGTGGTGTAGAGTGTTGGGAGAGTAAAATGTAGTGGTGTAGAGTGCATTGGCATTGAGTGCAGTAGTTAGAGTAGAGTGAAGTGACTCTAGTACAGAGTACAGTAGTGCAGCATAGATTACAGTGGCATAGAGTGCAGTGGTGTAGAGTAGAGTGGAGTGGCGCAGAGTGGAATGGAGCAGATTATTTCAGAGTAGAATGAAGTGGCGTAGAGTGGAGTGATGCACAATAAAGTGCACTGGCATAAAGTGCAGTGGTGGTGAGTGGAGTGGTGTAGAGTGCAATGGTGCAGAGTAGATTGGAGTGGGGTAAGTGAATTGGCATAGACTGCACAGGCATGGAGTGGAGAGGTACAGAATAGAGTGCATTGGCATAGAGTCCAGGGGCATAGAGTACAGTGTTGTGGAGTAGAGTGGGGTACAGTGGAGTGATGTAGACTAGAATAAAGCTGGCTAGACTGAAATGGTGTAGAGTGCAGTGGCAAGGAGTGCAATGGTGCATAATAGAGTACAGTGGGGTAGAGTACATTGGCATAGAGTAGAGTGGTGCAAAGTAGAGTAGAAAGGTTTAACGTGCCATAGAATAGAGTTCTGTGACATAGTCTGGAGTGGCATAGTGCGGAGTGGTGCAAAGTAGAGTGTAGTGGAGTGGTGCAGGGTACAGTGGAGTGTGGTAAAGTGGCGTATGCATGGTGTGGTAGCGCACTGTCATTATAGACAATACACTTTCAATTCAAATATGTGTACACATTTTCACTGGAAAATCAGTGGCTAGAGAGACATGATAGGTGAAAATGTCACTTACAAATACACAGAAAGAGAGCAAGGGAAGCAAGGCTAACCCACACCGCTTCCCAAAAGAAACTATATAATCACAAAAGGTGTGGGGTAGTGGGAACAGGGGGTAAGACTGGGTTAGTCTTTTAACCAGTGTCTGGTTATTTTAGGTTGCTTGATATGGGGTGCTGTGTTGACCTACAGGAATGGCGGGGGATTTTCCTTTACGGACTAGGTGGTCTCACACACATAGTAGTGTCATGCTTCATCATATGACCACCTAGCCCCACCTAAGTAAGATGATACTACTCAGGCGGACTCGACCTCTGGTTAAAAGAACCAGAGGGAGTGCTGAAATTAAATTGACTGGATAATTACAGTGATCCAGAGGGGGTGAATAATAACATTACCTAACATGTCACCGGTGGCTCTTGTTAGTTTTAATAGTGGTGCATGTTGGTAAGGCTAAAACTAAGGGGAAAGGCTCGTTAGAGGATAATGTCTCTTGGAGTCTAAAAGGGGTTGTACATGACCAACATGTTTCTGCCCTCACTAAGTGCTGGTAGGTCAGGGGCATTCATCAGGGTCAGAGCACGTGTAATAAGTACGGTGCTCAAAGTAAAAGTGTGTGTCCTACCTGAACAGGTAGTTCACGGTGGGGTAGGCCCCGGAGCTGGGGGCGTATTGCCTCTGGTCTGGCTAGAGCCGGGGGGGGGTTTTCCCTTGTAGTCACACTCACGCCAAAGGGAATACCATGGGGGTTACCTACGTGCCGGAGCCAGGCCGCTCTGGTACTGACTGACCGTTAGGCCAGAAAATGTCACTTAAACATACCATTTTAAAGGAGTAAAAACACTGACATTCACCAGTTATAGTTACCTCAAGGAACTATACGTCACACCTGCGCCGTGCGCAGTTTTGTCATCCGTAATGCACTTTCAGATGTTGCAGTGATGTTATAAGTGATGTCATAGAGCATGTCGTGAGGAATGTATGGTGAGGGCACAAGTTATAGTTACGTTAGGGCATGGTGAGAGGGAGGCTCACTATCCCTAAAACTGACGTATTAAATTTGGACGGTAATGTTTACTGACAGCATATCTAAAAGCATTGAATCTCAGGATATCTCTGGATTCCTTGGGTGGATGATTGGTGGGAGTATAGTAAGTTAGAAGGGAGTGAGTTCGGAATCTGATTCCTCTTATCAAACCTAGCAGGTGAAAAGGCTTGCTCTATTACAGTTATATCAGAGAGATGCTACTTTCTCAAGCTCGAAGAAGAGATAGAAAGTGTGTTGAGCACTTCCAATTGATCATCAGAAGCCTCACTTATAATACTTCTATTGTAAGTCGAGATGTAGACTTCTTATTTGGGGACAGGGGATGGAATGACAGTAAGCTATTGTCCAAGGGGAGTCCTCTTAAGTTGAGAAACAAATGTACTTCTGTTGGGGTCTTTGCAGTTCAAGAGGGATAATTAAGCTTTTTGCTAAGAAAATATTTATCCATTCCATTTGCAGTTCGTTTTTCGACTAACCACGCACTGTAAGCCAAGAAACTGGTAGACGTGACTGTATTCCTATGTCATTGTGGTTCATACATTAAAAAAATGCTTTTACATTTTTTAACATATTCTATTTGCTGTGTTTACAACAGATTACATGTATTGTAAATCAACAGTTTGCTCATCTTCTTCATATTATATAATTAACACAAACTTTTCGAAATCTAAAATACACCATAACGTTATGTACCCTGTACTATGGCCATTACCACCTTCATTAATTTTCCCATCTTTTGATATAACATATACCTTCTTACATTGTCATCCAGACCTCTTGCAACACGTATAAACCAGCGATCCATTGTTTAAGGCTTCTTTTCCACTCCTAACATATATTTTTAGGTCTCCACTGAATTGGGAGTAACATATAGTATGCCTCACGTTGGTTGTTACGGTATACTATTTCTTTTATCCCACATTTGATAGCCGATGGGGGGCTGCAACCCCAATATTTTGCAAAGGTTGTATGATGGATCAACACATACACTTACAATGCCTGCCTTTACAACGCGGTAAGTACAATGCATGGTCATTACCACGCATGCACTTACCACAAAATGTTTTTACAATGCATATGCTTTTACCACGAATGTCTTTACCACGAAAATTTCATAGTAAAGGCATAGTTTGTAAAGGCATATGCCTGGTAAAAACTAGAGGTAAGTATAACATACATTATATATATATATATATATATATATATATATATATATCTGTATCTATATATACACACACACACACAAACACACCTTTCCACCCATAAACCCTACCTACCCTAAACCCTAACAATTACCTTACCACCCCAAGACCCATACCCACCCTAAAATCTAAACACCCCTTACCACCCCAAACCCACCCTAAAAACTAAACACCCCTTACCACACCAAACCCCATACTCACCCTAAAACCTAAAAAAACCTTACCACCCCAAAACCCATACCCACCCTAAAACCTAAAAATGCCCTTACCACCCCAAAACTCAAACCCACCCTAAAACCTAAAAATGCCCTTACCACCCCAAAACCGATACCCACCCTAAAACCTAAAAATGCCCTTACCACACCAAAACCCATACCCACCCTAAAACCTAAAAATAACCTTACCACCCCAAAACACATGCACACCCTAAAACCTAAAAATGCCCTTACCACCCCAAAACCCATACGCACCTTAAAAACTAAACACCCCTTACCACCCCAAAGCCCATAACCATCCTAAAACCTAAAAATGCCCTTACCAACCCAAAACCCATACCCACCCTAAAACCTAAACCCCCTTACCACCCCAAACCCCATACCCACCCTTAAACCTAAAAATACAATTTCCACCCCAAAATCCATGCCCACCCTAAAACCTAAAAATACCCTTACCACCCCAAAACCCAAACCCAAGCTAAAACCTAAAAATGCCCTTACCACCCCAAAACCCTTACCCACCCCAAACCCCAAAAGCGCCCTTACCACCCCAAACTCCATACCCACCCTAAACTCCATACCCACCCTAAAAACTAAACACCCCTTACCACCCCATACCCACCGTAAAAAACACCCCTTAATACCCCAAAACCTAAACACCCCTTACCACCCCAAAACCCATACCCACCCTAAAACCTAAACACCCCTGACCACCCCAAAACCCATGCCCACCCTAAAACCTAAAAATGGTCTAACCGCCCCAAAACCTAAAAATGCCATTTTCACCCCAAAACCCATACCCACCCTAAAACCTAAAAATGCACTTACCACCCCAAAACCCATACCCACCCTAAAACCTAAAAATAACCTTACCACCCCAAAACCCATGCACACCCTAAAACCTAAAAATGCCCTTACCACCCCCCAAAACCCATACCCACCCTAAAAACTAAACACCCCTTACTACTCCAAAACCTAAAAATGCCATTACCAACCCAAAACCCATACCCACCATAAAACGTAAACACCCCTTACCCCCCAAAACCCATACCCACCCTAAAACCTAAACACCCCTTACCACCCCAAAACCCATGCCCACACTAAAACCTAAAAATGCCCTAACCCCCCCAAAACCTAAAAATGCCCTTTTCACCCCAAAACCCATACCACCCTAAAACCTAAAAATAACCTTACCACCCCAAAACCCATGCACACCCTAAAACCTAAAAATGCCCTTTCCACCCCAAACCCATACCCACCCTAAAAACTAAACACCCCTTACCACCCCAAAACCCATAACCACCCTAAAATCTAAAACTGCCCTTACTACCCCAAAACCAATACCCACCCTAAAACCTAAACACCCCTTACCACCCTAAACCCAATCCCACCCTAAAACCTAAAAATTCCCTTATCACCACAAAACCCTTACCCACCCCAAAACCCCGAAGTGCCCTGACTATCCCAAAATCCATACCCACCCTAAAACCTAAAAATACCCTTACCACCCCAAACCCCATACCTACCCTAAAACCTAAAAATGCCCTTACCACCCCAAAACCCGTGCCCACCCTAAAATCTAAAATGCCCATATATATATATATATATATATATATATATATATATATATATATAACTCATCTAAGGAGATAAATCAATGTTCGTGGTGCATATCGCCCATCACTAGTTTATCAAGTTTTGCTAGCTGTTTATAGCGCACCCCCAGTCCTGCACGTTTGCTCAGTGTATCCAATGCCCTAGTAGAGCAGTTAACTAGAGTGATATTTCTAGTGTTCCTAAAGTTCAGGATTGCTAGTATCATTTCAAGTGTATGTCTCTGCTATATCCATTTTGACCAACACCTGTACCGATGTTGAGCCGAGTTAACATGGGCACATAAGTAGTGCAATCTGAAATCTAAGATTTGTACCTCACCCTCTCCATTCAATAATGTTGTCCATTTACCTCTAGGCAGTTTTACCCTCTACACCAACCTGCTCAGTTTGTATAGTAATGTTGCAAAAAAATGGGTGTGACAGGTAGATCAGAATATTATGGAATACATAGAGAAATGTTGAGAGTACCGCCATTCAATCTGGGCAGTTCTGCCTTTCAAAGTCAAGGGGAGCTTGATCCAGCATTCCATCTGTTCAGTAAGATTTGACATAGCCATTCAATAATTGTTCCTCAGTATTGTCCCTATATCTTGATAGACCTTGATCCTCAAATATTTCACCAAGTCCAGTTTCCAAATTAATGGGTATTCCAACTGGCACTGACATGTTCCATTTGTGAGGGGAAATAGTAACAACTTCTTCCAGTTGATGTTGAGACCTGAACCTCCAAATTGCAGAAACACCCTGATCAGTGGAGAAAGGTTACTTATAGGATCTCTGATGAATAGCAGAACATCATCCCCACATACCGATCTAACTGTCCGACGAGATGTAAAATGTAAGTGTCTGTGAGAGTATTGTTGGCAGAGCTTACAAGCCAGTGGTTTCATCACAATTGCAAACAATTAACGGGATAAGGTACATCCTTGCCTTGTGCCCCGAGCTACGGCCACCAGATTTGACAATGTGCTGTTTAAAAGTACTCAGATCTTAGGTTGTATATACCGCAACCTCAGCCAGGATAGCAGTAAGTCTCCCCATATGAGTTCACCAGCCATGCTAGGACAAAATTCTCCAGATAGTAATTTATCCTCTTGTCAGTGCATAAAAGGTGTGATGCAGGAACATCAGCAGTGTCATATATTTTCCCCCAGACCATCAGCAGGTCCAGCTTCCCATCTCAGCGGCCTTTAACATGTGAGTCCATATGAAAGTCACCACTTGGACACTAACGGCCTGCAATAGTGAGGATACTCTGTCTGCCAAAATTATAGATGTCCACGGGCCTAGCAGACATCTCTTGCATTTCCAGGAACTGCCATCTCAACTGTTCCTGTAAATGCATTCAAAGTTTGATGGATGGCTCCGTCAACATTGTGAAGCCGCAGGTCAAATTTTGAAAATGTTTTTTTTATTTTCAAAAACAAAATCCAAAAGTGTGATTTCGTTTTTCAAAAAAAGGTGACACCTTGTCCATTGGAGTTTTCTCCCAAAGGGTGGGGGTCATATAAATGTTTTTGCTTTCACATCCTGTTACATTTTGTATAGCTGTATGTAAAAAGCAAACATTTTCACTCTAAAGGAGGCAGGTGGATGCATGGCCAAACCTTTGTTCGGCTCTCAGAGGTTCTTGTAGGCAACAGAGATGGAGTAATCTTTGCCATCTACATACTGAAGTTCCGTCCATCTCTAAATGAGGTGGGTGGTACATCACTTTAGTGGAGAGAGTACTCTGCTGCCGCGTTTGTGGCAAAGTGCTCTTTTCGCAAAAGAGCCTAGCTCGCTAAGACGTCTGACCATCGACAAAATGTAAATAAGTGCATACTTACGCACCTCTTTACATCCTGGAAATGCATTGTATACACATTTGAAATAAACTTGACTGCTTCTCTGTGTCTATTAGATGGTGTGTTCTGTAAGAGAAGTTGTCTTTGAGGTAGAGTGATTGATATAAGCTGAAAATAGTTCTACAAGAGCCAAGAAATTAGCATTTTTCTAATAGTATATCAGGTGGGCCATCACCTCACAGAGCATGCAACAACAGGCATAGATTTGTGACAGGGCCTAAGAAACATTGTAAGCAGTGAGAATGGGGGCAGAAAGGGGTGAGGGAGGAAGATGGATACAAGAGTATAATACAGAAGGAACAAAAATAATGCAGCACTCCAATACCGACTCACAGGAATGAGCTGTTAGGAAAAGGGTGCGTCAGACGATTCGTGCGCCATAGACAACTTCCCTCTTACATCATTTGTCCTAGTAAGGAAGGTTCAGTGAGATTCTTTCCTTTTGGCAGCAGATGAGTAAATGAAAGTCATCAGGAAGGTGAAATAAGAACATAGGCCTCACCGACCACTTCTGTATTATTTTTAGCCCTTGAAACTATAGTAACTAAGACCAGGTTTACTCTTACCATGGGTTCTAACCATGCGACATATGCGCTTGGGAGCGCAGACACTTGTACCTTCAGGAGCATTCATCCTTAGCATGTTATCGCAATATGAGACCTTTACTCTACTTAAGTCTGTACCTTTTCATGTAGGATATTTCTGTAACATTGGCATAGTGAAAAAGAGTATTTTAATGAGCGAGGCTCCAAACAGTCATTCCCTCTGATTTCTGTTTGTTATTTATTTATTTGTTTATTTAATTATTTGTGTGTGTTTGTTAGTTTATTTATCTATCTAGTTATTTATAGACCTCTCATCACCCCTTGATGGTGGTCTCAGACCACTAACTGGTAGGAATACTAACCAAAGTGAACATATGAAGATAGTGAAGTCTTAACAAAAGAAATTCACATCCAGTGGGAGGAATGCTAGTCTTAGGTGTCCGATTGACAAGACTACGAACTTCAGGTACAGGAAGGGTCAATAGCCAAATGCCGTGTAATTAGGTGGACCTTCAGCTGTCTCCTGAACTTGACACAATCATTCCTCCAGTCATGGATCCAAAAGCAGGGAGCTCCACAGGATGGACTCCTATTCCTGTTCACGACAACCACCAAATATTTTGTATCTCATTGACAGGAGTTGTTTGTTAGGAGATTTTACGTTCCTGGGTAGAATGTAGAAAGTACAAGCTTAACAGTTTTGTGAAGTGGAAGTGTCCATAATCAAGTAGTGCTTCATACACAGTCAGAGGCTTGTGAAGGTTGATCACTCTTTTACTAGGATCCAGTGAAGACATTTTAGAGCAGGTGTGATATTGTTTTGCCTATTCTACTGAGTGAAGGTTGGTGGTGTAGTTTTGGACTGTTTAATGATCAGGGAAATTTTCTGGGAGTTGTGTGGCAAAGGCTAAATCTGTATTAGTTGGAAATGGTGGATGAATGGAAGATTGCTGTCGTTGAGTACCTCAGAGTTCTAAGTTTTAGTCACAGGCCTTGGCAGAGGACCCAGTTCAGGAGGCCAGGGAGGAGGGATGGGAAGGTGTTGACTTGCCCTGACATTAGGACTGCTGCTCTCTCGCCACTGAAGTATAACTAGTTGAAATAGGTGAGGCATTGAAACAAATTGAGCTCACTAGGTTTGTCATACAGCCTCGGATACAGTTGTGTATCATCTACAGACACGTGAAATCTTATCTCATAAGAGTTCAAGGTGGTGATGAGGGATGCCATGTATATGTGACAGGACAGATCAGAGCCTTAGGGACTCCACAGTGGATACATATGGTCTGCAAGAGGAATAGGTCCAGGGTCGCTTGGTGGGAATGGATTAGCAGGAAGTTCCCAAACCTGGACAGGGCTCGAAAAATCCATTGACCACCCAGTCTTATTTGATCAGGTCCAGCTATTTTAATACTTACTGGTCCCTTCTGGCGAGTTGACACTGAACAGGTGTTCTGTTCAGTTGAAAAGTGGAGTGGCAATAAAAGGTGCCTTTAAATCTTTTTCTTATGTCACATTTGCTCTGTGTTCACAGACAGAGGTCAAAAGTCCGTTTTTCTTACAATTCATTTTCCTTCTGACTGCAGGGTTCCAGGACTTTGTAGGGTGAACTGTGTGACCTGCTGCTTAGAATGTAAAATAAAAAATATATATATGGGGGGGTCAGGTTTTTTCTAACACACAACATTTAAATGACTGAGTCAACTGTGCAGACATTTCAACATATATTACAGTAGTTGTGATGGCCTTTTTTATATTTCTGTGTGATGAAAAAAAATATGTTTATAGGATGAAAACAAATCAGAATACTTTGTGTTGGTGTGCAAAGTATATGTTTTCTGAAACCCAATTTTCAAAGATTGTTAACACACTATATAATTTTATCAGTAAAGCTGCAAGTTAGTGGAGAGGTTTTTAGAGATTTCTTGGAAAGTTACTGTGTGTAGATGACAATATGTTACCACATCATGGTTTAGTAATATATTTATTAAAATTGAGTGTTTAAACAAACTGAGAAACACTATTCCCTGATGGCAATGTTGTTAATAAACTAAAAGTTGTTCTAGGCTATGTGGGCTAGACATCATGGATATGTGATCTAGATTCTTGTGATGCATGCAGCAAACTTTAGTCTACTTAATCAAACAAAAGAGGGTTTTTTGTACTGCAGAAATGCTGACCTCACATATTTGAAGGTGCATTCATATGTGAGAATGAAGAAAAAGGTGACTCTAAACTATTTGCATAGGATCACACAATTTGAGACCTATTTGCGGGTCAAGTACACTACAGTTCGGTGGAGTAGAATTTTTGTTACTCGACCTTCATGTCTAGTAATGTTTTTATGATTTTTCGAGCCCCGCTGGACAATGCAGTGCCAGGTACATAGGCAGAAGTGGCCAATCTTTCGAGGAGTGATTTTCTTTCAGAGGCAGCCAAGGGGTCCAAGAGGACCAGCACACAGGAGCCGCAAGACATTCTTCTCTAATATTAATAAGAGTGGCCTCAGTTCCCTGGTGTGGTATAAACCTTGATTGATAATCATGTAGTAGATCGCATGCCTTTTCAGGCTTTTCTTATTGGTTGTAATGTAATATATTATTGCATTTTCTTCTCTTCTCGCTTTTCAAAAGTTGCATACGTATTGCCAGCTGACATCTTGGTACTGACTCAGTTATCTCTGTTTTGTATCTTGTTTCTTTGTTTTTACCCATTCGTTCTCACCCTCTGACCTCTGTTCTCTTGTGTCAGCCTACTCTCCACCAGGTCCCTTCCCTCTTTACTGTTTTCTTTGTATTCTATTTGCACCTGGCCACCCTGAGTCACTTCCTTCTGACATTACTTTAGTCTCCTAAATCCAAAACAATGGAATAATTGGCCGGTAACTGCGTTGATTCTTTTAAAGAAACACTTAAAATGAACTACCTCCTTGAACTCGCTCAGTGTTTCCACTCAGCTTGACTGCCTTCCATCACCGATATTACAAGACTATTCTTGCAGTGCGTTTGTACTGCATGACTCCATCCGTAAGCTTGTTCCAGAGCACACCTACTCCTGGTCGTCCATTTTGTTACTAAACGTATGTAATGATGACTCTTCATTCAATTACAAGCGTAAGTATCTTTATTCATAGTCCCCCACACCATAAAGCGTCTTTTCAGTCTCCAGTATCTTCTCAAATAAAAATCTAACTGTCTCCTTACATCATGCATTCTACTCCCTGCCAACATTCCAACATTCCTTAAAGATAAACTACGACATTGCCATTACTACAACGTAGACCTGGAATGCGTTGTCTTTTTGTGTATCTTGCACATTAACACTATGTGCGGATGTGAACAGCCCCCGCTTTTGCTCCTTCCTCTTGTGTCCTCTTTGTGAGGCTCTTTGGGTAAAAGCCATCAAATAAATTAATAACTAACAAGTGCGCGACTGGGGTACAAGTGGCACAAATTAGGTGATGCATCACATCATGAGACGTTATTACAATTAGGGACCGCTGGACTTTGCAGCAGTGGTGGGAAAGGTGATCTAGGCATTGTACTGGGAACCTCCTCTTCAGTGGATGAGATATATGTTCTGCTTGAAAATGCACCACGTGTCTTTTCGGGAGACAATTAAGATTGATTGCTCGAATAGTCCCTTAAATGTTTGGCTATTACCTTTTCCCTTCCAGTTAGTTTGTAAAATTATCTTGAAGAGGGAGGCATCTTTTCTCTAAAGTTCAAAAATTGGGTGGGCACATGCTTTTCGTTTTTCAGGGAATTACCAGGACAGTGAAACATCCTTTATGTGAGAATGTCTTCCAGACCTTCATCATACACAGACAGTCTTTCCAAACAGGTTTTGTCGCAGTAAACAGGCAATCATCGCATCCTTTTATCACTGTGGGTATAGCCGGAAGTTACTACATTGGATGACCTTTCGAGTCTTAAGACGTTTTCCGGTCAGTGAAGCAGCAGAATTCAAGGAAAATGCGTCGTTTTTATTGGTCTCAATCTTTACTCAATTTTCAGTAATGTTCTTGTGCTAGACGTACTTCTTTGACTCTGGCTTTTAGGAGAAACACATCCTCATTGTTAAATGTGTAAATGATTAAATTTAGCAGGGAGGGAGAGGAAACGGGTTGTTCCTCTCCTTGTTCCTTTGAAAGTGTCAAAGTGACTCTCTTAAGGCCTAGCGTTTGGCACTGTATCCCAGCCTTGCCATTTCCTATAGAAATCGCCAGGGCCCATTGTTGATAGCGAGTTACAGCAATGGCGGGGACAGCCCTTCTGTTTTCACATACGAGAGAAGCATTGCAGTGACTCGCTATGCACACCTTTTAAATAATAGGACGTCTGGGATCGAGCTTTCGGTATCGAGTCCTAAAAAATAAATGCCATCATCCCAGGAGAATCTATTTTTTTTCGTATTTTATTTTCAACATTTCTCATTGAACAGACAGGGCCAGCTGCAAACAGCAGCGGGTAGTTGCGCAGAAAGGCATTTAGGTCTACCGGGAGACTATCTACAGTGATGTACATGGCAAAAAGTCAGCTCCCCTCAGTAACTGGAGTCATTCACGTTTCGATCAGCCCACTTTCAGCAGCCATTGGTCGTCCGTAACTATCAGTCATGACGTACTAATACCAATGGATATCTTCTGCTCCGCACAGAATGTCATCAAAGCTACATACTGGGCATAGGCGCCTGGAATTATTACAACTGCGCAAACCGAGCAGTCGGCAGGCATTGCTCTGGCAGAAGGAGAACGAACATCGGTGCCCTTCGGAACTCATACCAATCCACTCAATACCCCATGCAGACCCATGACACTGATCAGCTGACATCCCCATTGAAACGAATCATCAAACAACACTGTAATCCCCGCTGACCACTATCCAACATGATTTACCTCTAAACAGTACAAAATGCAATCAAGGACACCAACAACTGGCCACTTTGACACAGGTCCCAGACCCACAGTGGCATCTATATTCTTAAAGCGCTTTGAGACCATAGAAACTGTGGGAATGTGCTATACAGACACCCTTAGCACAAATTTTCAAGTGAAACGATCCTCTAAAAGTAAGTGATCCATATCTCCAAAGTCCTATAGCTCATGCAGTCAGTCCACCTGATGCACCTTCGGCTTCTTCGGTTTCATTTTAGCCTGTTGTTGAGATCCTCTTCGATGCATTAATCTCATAATTTCAATAAATCTCAGTGCGGCGTTAATTTGTGAGCCCAGTATTGGAAAAAACAGATTGTCTTAAAACCTTCTATCTCCCGCCCTGCAAGATACTGTGTACCCGAACAAGGTCTTGTCTACTGAATCTTGAGCTCCTCTGGGCTACTGCATGACTCCGTCCCGCAAACTGGTTACAGAGCACACCTACTCCCTGTTCTCCATTTTGGTATAAAACGGAGACCTGGAATGCGTTGTCTTTTTGTGTATCTTGCACATTAACACTATATGTGCGAATGTGAACAGCACCTGCATTTGTCGAGCATCTCGTGGCATCTCTTCCATTTTATTTCTTTTCAGTGAAATGTCAAGGAGTACAATAACTTTAAATCGCCTTAGATTGAGATTGGGAGTTGCCTGTTAAAGTGCAGACCATGCATGAATCCACCTACAACAACATGTAATGCTCCAAATCCACAAATGGGCGCCTCTGTACCCATACAGTGGCCTGTGGGTTTTGCTTTTGTGACTGGTGTCGTAGGGCCAAGAGCACACTTGATCAAATATCGCTAATTATTTTTACATCCCCCAAGCCTACTAAGGCTGTCACTCACAGGACATTATTTTGGGATCCAGGATGCTGTCTCAGCATATCTTAAGACTTCAGCGAGTTGTGTCATCACTTCCTGAGCCGTTTGGCTTGGCTTGTGGTTAAACATTTCGAAATATATTCTCTGTCTTGCTCATTTGCACGTGGACTGTCACATTTAACAGCCAGTACAAATATACAAAAAATTAAATAAAACGATTTAACGTTTTCTGTAGAAGAAGACCTTGAAGGAGCTGCCCAAGTACAACTTTGGATATTAGGCAGGAACATCTTGAGCTCTATGTCAGGTCAGTTAGTAAGAAGACAGGCTAATTAATTTCATTTATAAGATAACATTCTACATTGTAATATATTCCAATCCTACGTTTACATTTGAAATAAAGGAAGGACGTTTTAACATTGGCATCGTTTTGCAGCTGAGGTACTAAACATTATGAAAGAAGTACACAAAGCAATGCTGTCTCAAATTTAGATTTTTGTGTGATACTTTTGATCAAGAATCAAAAGCCTACCACAACCTAATTCTACAAAAATATAGGGGGTCATTACAACCCTGGCGGTCGGTGTTAAACCGGCGGTAAGACCGCCAACAGGCTGGTGGTCTTACTTTGGGGAATTATGACCATGGCGGTTACCGTCATGGTCATCCGCCGGTTCTCCGTTCCGCCCGCTGGGCTGGAGACCTGGGTCTCCAGCCCGGCAGCCGTCACTAGACCGCCGGCGGTATTTGGACCCGGCTTACCGCCGTGGATTTCCAGCGGTTTGAACCGCCATGAAATCCATGGCGGTAAGCACTATCAGTGCCAGGGAATTCCTTCCCTGGCACTGATAGGGGTCTCCCCCACCCCGACTCCCTCCCCTACACCCCCCACAACCCCTGCCACCCCCCAAAGGTGGTAGGGCCCCCCTCCCCACCCTGACCCCCAACATCACATCACCCATACCCACATGACACGCACGCAGGCACCACCTACACACTTACACGCACACACGCCAACATACATGCCTACATCCACACAGACAGTCAGACACGCACACCCACATTCAAACATACACGCACACATCCATACAGACATACCCACAGACATACACACACTCATTCCCATACACACAACACCCCCGCAAGCATACACGCACTCACACACCCCCTCTACATACACACACGCCCACCCCCATGCACCCACACAACAGACAACACCTCCCCACCCCCCTCCCCTCACGGACTATCGACTTACCTGGTCCGACGATCCTCCGGGAGGGGACGGGAGCCATGGGGGCAGCTCCGCCGACACCACACCGCCAGCAGAACACCGCCACGGCGAATCACAGGACGTGATTCGCTGGGCGGTGGAGGTGGAGCAACCTCCACTTCCCCGCCTCCCGCCAGTATGGCTGTTGGCGGCTCTCCGTCGGTAAAAGGACGGAGAGCTGCCAACGGTCATAATAGGCCGAGCGGAAAATCGCCACCACTGGCGGTCTTCTGCACGGCGGTCCCTCAGCGGTCTTCAAAAAAGACAGCCGAGGTTGGAATGACCCCCATAATTCGGAGTGAAATCTCCAGTGTTGACTTCAATTTGCTGGAATCCCGTTGGATAAAGATTGTGACCATGGGATTGTGGTTAACACCCATCTTCAGTTAAATCTGTATCCAGATACAGTCCGGAATTAGACCATTATCTGCAGTGAGGAAAAACTAGGAAATTAATCTTTATTTAGCAGTAAACAGAGTGTATATTTATTGAAAGTTTGTTATAGTTTTATTGTATCACTGGAGCCTGATTTTACTGTATGTTCTGCTGTATTGACAGTTTGCTACAAGGGGTTCTTCCCCACCATAGTTTCTGATGTATGTACTGCTTGTTCTGTGTAGGAGAAATCTCAGTGCTTAGCAAAGTATCTTTAGGATAGCAGCCCATGTTTACAACAAGCATTAGCAAAGACAATAGGTCTCACCTGAGCAAGATCTGCTGTCTTTGACAATGCTTATTTGCAATGTGTTTACCCACGTTACCCTTCAAGATGCTAGATGAGACTACTTAACCTTGGGTGACACGTTCTGGCCTGGTAGGTGGAGTACCTGTGCCAAAGTAACTGCATGTTCTGATTAATACAACTACCTGTGGATTCCTCACCTAATGAATACTCCCATGGCGCCAGCATTCGACGGAAATCTTCTTACTAGTCTCTGCACGTCGACGAGGACGTCACTCTAGCCCACGCGACGCCGTCTGACGTCATACAGGCCATAAGAGGTCCTCGACGACGTGCGGACGTCAGTTCCCTTTTTTCCGTGCATTCGAAACGGTTATCTTCGAGGGAGCAACTGTTACTTTTGTGGTTACAGTGTATTTTTGCTGCGTAGTCTTTCGCTGTGGTAATAATGTCGCAGAGAAAGTCTGGATTTAAGCCTTGTCGTGAGTGTGGAGGCAAGATGTCGGTGACGGATCCTCATTCCGATTGCCTTTGGTGTTTGAGCTCCGACCACAACGTCTCGACTTGTGATTCATGCCAGCACATGAATCCAAAGGCCCTCAAGGAACGTGAGGCGAAGCTGTTTATGGCAAAATCGAAGGAGAAACATCACAAGAAGTCTTCTTCTCCAAGACATCGGCGTCATCGAGACTCCCGGCGCCGTAGAGAATCTCGGCGTCATTCGAAGGAGACTCGTTCCAGGTCTTCGGATCGGCGCCGAAGGACATGGGAGATCAGTCCCACGGTTACGCCGCATCCTTCGACGCCGTTGCCCTCTCCGGCGTCTCCAACTTCACCTGGACAGGCGTCGGTGATTGAGGTATTGGAGCCTCAAGTGTTTTCTCCGGCGCAGACGCCGAGGCCGGCGTCGGGGTCGCCTCCGAGACAGGCACCTCAGTATCCGGCTTTTCCCACCCCTGGAGCCGATAGTTCCGCATTCTTGAATGCAATGTATGCCATCTTCCAACAGATGGCTCCAGGGGGTGCTCCGGCTGGGCCTTTGGCCTTTTCTTTGGGTGATCCTGCGCCTCTTCGGCCGGCATCCTTTATGCCCTTTCTCCCTTTTGGGAATGTGGGCTCGGCGCCAGTGTCGGCGCCGGTGGCCGCTCCGGTGGCTTCAGAAGGATTGGCCCCGGGGATTTCCATCCCGTCGACGTCGGGATTTCGGCCTGTGACTCCGGTGGGTCCATCTGCTTCAGCTGCTCTTTCGTCGGCGCCGAAGTTACCTGTGGCGCCGGACGCGGCGTCGGTGGCTTCTGAAGATCGGCGCCGATCTTCGACTTCGGCGGAGGCATTGTCGACTCCGCGTATTGAACAACGACTTCATTCGAGGAGACGTGCTCTCCGTGTATTAGAAGAGCAGGAGTACCAACGAGCCCTGGAGGAAGGAGAGCTAGAGGACTCGGGTGATGGGCTGCGTGGACTGGAGTCGGCCAGTGGGCTGGACACTTCCCCTGAGTGGGATCTTTCGTCCCCGGGGGAATATACTGAGGAGGCTGCTTCCTTTCATGCAGTAGTACGGAAGGCAGCTAGTTTTTTGGACCTGCCTTTGCCGGTGGTGGAGGCTAAACAAAACATTTTAACAGAGGTGCTACATCCGGCCTCAGCCGCGGCGGAGCCTCTGTTGCCATTTAATGACGCTCTGCTGGATCCGGTGTTAGAGGTGTGGAAGAGGCCGGCATCTTCCCTAGCAGTTCACAGAGCCGTAGCCAGGAGGTATCGGGCGGCTCCGACTGACCCTGGTTTTCTATCTAGGCACCCTACACCGGAGAGCTTGGTGGTGCAGGCCTCCTGTTCATCCAAGTCAGCGCCTGGTTCTTTCCCGACGGTGCCTGGGGACAGAGATTCAAAGAAGCTAGAGGCGCAGTCTAAGAAGATTTTTTCGTCCTGCAGTCTGGCTTTAAAAGCCACCAATGCAACCTGTATCCTGGGGAGGTATATTCATGCTCTGATGGATGACATTTCCTCATCGTTTACAGAGCTTCCCCAGGGTCTTTTGGATCTTGTTTCAAATGCCCAGGCTGCTGCGACCCAGATTATCCAGACGGGACTGGATACCACCGACTCGGTAGCCAGAGCAATGGGCACAACTGTGGTGGCAAGGAGACAGGCCTGGCTCCGTAACTCGGGCTTTTCTGCGGATGTACAGTCCACATTGTTGGATCTCCCGTTTGATGGGGACAAACTGTTTGGGGCCAAGGCTGATTCGGCCTTGGAACGTTTTAAGGAAAGCAGGGCCACGGCTAAGTCGTTAGGGCTCCAAGCTCCTTCTTCCACGGCCTCTTCCAGATTTTTCAGGAGGTTTCGTGGATTTGGGCGTGGCTCTTCCTCCTCTTCCTTTCGGGGAAGATATCAGCAACCTGCCTCTTCCCATCCCTATAGATCTTTTAGGGGGAGAGGTAGGGTCCGCACCAGAGGAGCCTCTCAGCAGCACTCTGCCTCTTCCTCATCCTCTGGCAGGGTGCAGCAGGGGAAGCAGCCTTAGGCTTCCACCATTTCCTACTCACTCCTCTCCGGTAGGGGGAAGATTACAGCATTTTCTCACCAAATGGAAGACTGTTACAACGGACACTTGGGTTCTCAGTATTGTGGGAAAAGGCTACACCCTTCCCTTTCGGGAGTTCCCGCCCCTCATCCCGCCCCGCCCTTCTTATTGTTCAGAAGAACACCTCCTGTTGCTAGAACAGGAGGTACAAGTCCTCCTTTCAAAGGGCGCAGTGGAGTTGGTCCCAGAGCAGGAAAGGGGTCGAGGATGTTACTCAAGGTATTTCCTGATTCCCAAGAAGGATGGTCGTTTGAGACCAATTCTGGACCTGAGGATCTTGAATTGGTTCCTCAAGCAGGAAAAGTTCAAGATGCTGACCCTAGCACAGGTGCTTTTGGCGTTGAACAAGGGAGACTGGATGGTGTCTGTCGACTTGCAGGATGCTTACTTTCATATCCCGATACTCAAGTCACACAGGAAGTATCTCCGGTTTGTGGTAGGATCGCAGCACTATCAGTTTGCGGTCCTTCCATTTGGTCTTACTTCAGCACCTCGAGTCTTCACGAAGGTGATGTCGGTGGTTGCGGCAGAACTCAGAAGGAAGGGGATAGCAGTATTCCCTTACTTGGACGACTGGTTGATCAAAGCCAAGTCCCCGGAGCTTGTGTCGCATCATCTGCAGTCAACAACCCAGTTGTTGTTCGACCTGGGTTTTTCGGTGAACGAGCCCAAATCTCACCTAGAGCCCTCTCAGCGCCTCCTGTTCATAGGGGCAGTACTGGATACAACATTGGGTCGGGCCTTTCCTCCGCCTCAGCGGATTCAAGATATTCAGGATTTGGTTCCGATGTTTCGAAATGGAGCGGTAGTTCCAGTCCTCAAGGTCCTTCGTCTGCTCGGTCTGTTTGCCTCCTGCATTCTGTTGGTCACGCATGCTCGCTGGCACATGAGGGCTCTTCAGTGGTGCCTCCGAAGGCTGTGGTCTCAACACAAAGGGGATCTAGAGGGTACTGTCAAGATCTCCAGAGATGCTGCTGTGGATTTGAAGTGGTGGATTGCAAGCAACAATCTTTCACAAGGAAAGCCGTTCCAGCAGTCGCCACCAGTGGCCACAGTCATAACGGATGCTTCCACTCTAGGGTAGGGAGCTCATCTGGGGGATCTGGAGACCAAAGGTCTTTGGTCTCCAGAGGAACAGATGTTTCACATCAATCTGTTAGAGTTACGGGCTGTACGTCTGGCTCTCAAGGCCTTCCTCCCTTCCCTTCGTGGTCAGTCGGTACAGGTCCTAACGGACAATACTACCACGATGTGGTACATAAACAAGCAGGGAGGAGTGGGGTCGTACCTTCTCTGCAGAGAAGCTCTTCGACTATGGTCCTGGGCAAAGGACCATCAGATTTGCTTGATAGCAAACCATCTGGCCGGAGTCTTGAACGTGCGTGCGGACAGTCTCAGTCGCCATTTCTCGGCAGACCACGAGTGGCGTCTCCATCCAGATCAAGTCCGTTTAATCTTCCAGAGGTGGGGGTTTCCTCGGGTAGATCTGTTTGCCACTCGAGAGAACGCGCATTGTCCGTTATTCTGCAGCCTCCAGTATCCGATGCAGGGAGCGTTGGGGGACGCGTTTCAAATAACCTGGTGCGGCCAGTTGCTTTACGCGTTTCCTCCCATACCCTTGATTCCTCGAGTATTGAGGAAGATTCGCCAGGACCGGGCTCTGGTCATCCTAATAGCTCCGGATTGGCCAAGGAGGGTATGGTACTCCGACCTTCTCCAACTCTCAATGTGCCCTCCGCTCCGTCTCCCTTTCAGGGCAGACCTCCTCTCGCAGTCGCAGGGGCAGGTTCTACACCCCAACCTCCAGAGTCTGCACCTACATGCCTGGAGATTGAACGGGGCAACCTGAGTTCCTTCTCTCACCCACCTGAGGTAGTGGATGTTATATTAGCGGCCAGGCGACACTCCACTAAATCTATCTACGCTAATAGATGGTCTAAATTTGTTGCGTGGTGTGGAGAGAGGCAGATTGATCCTTTGCATGCTCATCTATCGGACGTTTTGTCTTTTGCTCTGTCTCTAGCGCAGAAAGGTTGTGCAGTGGCTACCATTAAGGGTTATTTATCGGCCTTGTCAGCCTTCATATGTCTTCCAGACCAACCATCTTTATTTAAATCCCCTATTGTTATCAGATTCTTGAAAGGTCTTCTAAATAAATATCCTCCAAAGCCATTTGTTATGCCGCAATGGGATTTGTCCTTGGTCCTGACTTTCCTTATGGGGTCCCCTTTTGAACCTATGCATTCTTGCCCCTTAAGGTATTTGGTTTTAAAAACAGTCTTCCTGATAGCTATAACATCAGCAAGGAGAGTGAGTGAGTTGCAGGCCTTATCAGTAAAGCCCCCTTATACAACTTTTTATGGGGATAAGGTGGTGTTGAGGACCAAGGCTGCTTTCCTCCCGAAGGTTGTTTCACCCTTCCATTTGGCTCAGGCAATTACTTTGTCCACGTTCTATCCTCCGCCTCATCCTTCCAAAGAGGAAGAAAGACTGCACCGTCTGGACCCAAAGAGAGCGTTGAGCTTCTTTATTGATAGAACAAAGGACTTCAGGCTGGAGGATCAGCTGTTTATTGGATACGTGAGCAAGAGGAGAGGAAAGGCAGTCCATAAGAGAACACTATCCAGGTGGGTTGTTCTTTGCATTAAAATCTGTTACTCTTTGGCAAAGAAGGATCCTCCTGAGGGCATTAGAGCTCATTCCACCAGAGCTAAGTCGGCCACTTCGGCCTTGGCCAGAGGTGTTCCTGTGGTCGACATCTGCAAGGCCGCAACTTGGTCGTCCCTTCACACTTTTGCAAAACATTACTGTTTGGATTGTGAGGTTAGAAAGGACGGCCATTTTGCACGGTCAGTGCTGCAGGATTTCTTGGTTTGACCATTTAGGCACCCACCGCCGGGCGTGGTACTGCTTTGGGACTCTATTCATTAGGTGAGGAATCCACAGGTAGTTGTATCCATCAGAAGAACGAGTTACTTACCTTCGGTAACGACTTTTCTGGTGGATACATTAGCTACCTGTGGATTCCTCACGGTCCCACCCGCCTCCCCGTTGCCTTTCTGGTCTTACCAAGTAATCCTTGAGTACGCTCCTCTTGGTCTTTGAGGGTGCAATAGATGTTGTATATATTATATTTATATATATATGTACATATTGTTGTGTATATACTTGATGTGTATATATTTTTTAAAAAAAGAGAGAGTTATATATATATATATATAAAAGATTTACAGTTATTTATGCAATGTTGTGTATTTTTACAATGTAAGGGGATGTTGCCTTGCTCTTTCATTGCATTGCCTGGTTGTTCTCATGCACGTAAAAAATGATTGGTACTGACGTCCGCACGTCGTCGAGGACTTCTTATGGCCTGTATGACGTCAGACGGCGTCGCGTGGGCTAGAGTGACGTCCTCGTCGACGTGCAGAGACTAGTAAGAAGATTTCCGTCGAATGCTGGCGCCATGGGAGTATTCATTAGGTGAGGAATCCACAGGTAGCTAATGTATCCACCAGAAAAGTCGTTACCGAAGGTAACTAACTCGTTCTTTTCGTTTATCATTTGTCTCTGTTGGAGAACTGTGTAAGCTGGGGTGAAAAGGCAACAGCTAAAAACAAGGGGACAATTAGAGGAGTCAAGAAAAAGCTAACAGGCTTAAGTGCGTTACTGCAGTTGCGAGTTGTCACTGGAGTGTGCTGCTGCCTGCAGGGTTCAAGCTCAGCCTGTTTTGAATATGTGTCAAGTGAAATCCAAATTGGCAACTGAGGTGAACCAAGCCTACTGCTCCCAGAATGCATTGGGCATAGAGGGATGCTCAGGACTGGGACACAGAGACTCCAAAGACATTGCGTCATCTTGTAACCTTACTCATGAGTCCCATCATGCAACTACCTCCAGTGGGCACACAGGCTGTCATCATGAAACCACCTCCAGTGAGCACTTAGGGTCTCATTGTACAACCACCTTCAGTGTGCACACAGCCTCGGTACATCGGTGATTATAAATAGTGATGCTCGATAACTTAGTTCACAGTCGGCAAATGTAATAGGAAGCATCAATTGGAACAGAAGGAAGTGACATCTACTGTACAGCAGAACACACTCTGCAAGCTAGTTCAGAATAGAAAAAGTGGATAAATCAGTGCCTAATCTGAGCCGGTAGTTGCTGGTGGGGGCCACTGGTACCAATTTTTGAGGAGCGGCATTTATGTATGCCCATCGGACATTTCCTGAGAACAAGGTAGGGAAAAACAAACAAACAGAAAGACGGAGGAAGAGAAAGATGGAAAAGCGTCACAAGGGGATAAAGCAGGAACCTGCAAGTGGGGGATAAAGAAAAAGGGTTTTGTAGTGGATTAAAGAGTTGGAGTTAAGAACACACAGCCTTGGTATTTGGCGTACGACATTTAGTTGTGCTGGCCATGGGCTGCCGAGCAGAGCTTCGGGCACAGCACTCTTTCACAAATGACATTCCTTCTTTGATAAATGAATATTAAAAGAATAAATTATGTAAAGGAATTTCTACCTGGTGGGGAGCTTGTCAAGTTAGGAGTATAATGAGAGGGTTGCCAATGCCATAGAAGCCCTTTCTTTTCAGGCCACAACATGTTTGTTCACTGTTTATGGCCTGGGAGATAGTCAAGTGATAGTGCTGTGCCTCAGAAATAGCACAAAGAAAGAACTGCAGAGCATCAATTAAAATGGGTAAACTGTAGCCAAGAAGGGGAAGGGAGTTGTAAAGCACACATAGCTGATTCCCCGCAGTGCTTTGGTGTCCGTGTCGAATCTAAAGAAGGTGAATCCCAAATCATTTTATAGTGGCCTTAGCAAGACTGGCTAAATTAAACCACCTGCTGCTGACCAATGAAGAGAAAAGAAATGAGAGTGACCATGAAGCCAACCAATGTTAAGTAACGGCAGGCTTTAAGCCCTTTTTTTACAAAAAAAGTTTTCGTTAACAAAAAATGTTGCAAGCAACAGCACATGTGCTGCCTCAGGTAAGACCTAAACAGGAGGTTTTTTTTTAAAAGGAGTTTTTTTTTAAATATCCCACCTACAGCAAATTGTGTTTCATTGCCGGGATTCACTTAGACTGTCTGGTTCCATGTGTGACCGTCTGGCTCGCAGCGACTGCCCTTTAAAAGACTTATGCATTTTCTGTCTTTATCGTTCAAAAAAGTAGGCCTTATGCAGTGCTTTATATGTAAAAAAAAAAAAAAAAAAAAGTAACAAAACAGGTGGTGTAGAGGCCCAAAGTGTTTCCTGTTTTTCTTAGGAGCCCACTACTGCCGAGTGACTGCGGAATATCAAGACTCACACTGGAGGCCTGTTTCATTCACCATTCCAGTATTTCTGGCTCTCTGTTTAACTCTTGCTGATTTTTCATTCCTGCTTTCTTCCTGCCTTTCTCTCTCTCTCTGCCCCGTCCCTCCGGACTTCCCCTCCCCGCTCCACTTTGGGTGACAATTTGATGATGAAAAATAAGTCCTAGTCCCTAAAACGAGAGCCAGTGCCAACAACCGGCAACCAACGACACAGATTAAGCAATGATTGTGTTTAATCCATTTAAATGCATAGACTTACGTTGAGTTCTCGCCTAGACTGTCTGCTAAAATGTGGTATCCATACCCTTCCGTATATTTACTAAAACGGTAGTTTGCGTCCCTTCTGCTTTGTGTGCAGTTTTCCTGCAAACACTTGGAGAGAACCAGCCGACAGATGTGAGGCATTTGTCTTGGACGATTCCTGCTGTAAATGCCATCCTCTGCTCCGTTTCTTCAAAGCAGCTCTTATTTTTCAAAGCATGGCGTTCGTCTTCCTGTTTTCCGCTGCGTCACTCCTTTGTCAGGCTATTTTTTGCTTCCTGACTCCCACCTGTCTTTTGCACGCGTTGTCCTCCATTCACTCACCACAAAGAAGTGGTGATGAGCCATGTTTCTGCGTGCGTACCTCGTGTGTTCTGGTCATTATTTTCCATACCTCGCCATCACATCCTGCCTTTAAAAATACCATTTCCTTTCCTTTCTGAAGCTTTCTCCTGTCTTTGACACCATAGAGCATCTGCCTTTTGATTTATGGTCAGACACAAGGTGCACATTTTATTTGCTTCAGTTTTTAAAATAACACATTTCTTTCTGCGTTCTGCATATACCTCAGTTTTCCCCTTCAGAAACTTCCCTCCTAGTTCCTACCCGTCCAGGCTTCTCCCCCCTTATTACCCATGCAACTTCTTCCCTGTGATCTACATTTTTGAAACATAACCTTCCTAGATACATCTACCTGTTCCTGTGCTACAATCTGCATTTTATATGACTGTTTCTTATTTAGTTATCTACATTAGAATCCGTAGTCACCTTTCTTGTTTCTAGTTGCTTGCCTTGACACTTCCTTTATTGTGTTTATTTGGAAGGCGGGTTTCCCACAATGTAAAAAGGTCCTTTCTGAAGTACCATTATCCTCCGTCTCTCCTGCCCCATCGCACTGGCTGTTGTTTCTGCTTCCTTCATGAGACTTCATGAAACATACTTTATTGGACAGGACTTTCCGTCTTTTCTCCTCTCTTTCCACTGTTCGTATGTATGAACGTATACTAATATGGTGCAGCTGGGCACTGAAAAGAGGGAGACAAGCCCAGGATACATATTTAAAAATGAACAAGGAAAATGGAAGAGGGAGGTACTAAACTAATGACGTGACAGTGCTCTGTGTAGAGGGGTATCATCATTTTTTGTATGAATTGCAGGAAGGTAGGAGCAGTTCTGATCTCGGTGAGGATGTTGAGCCAGACACTTAGGGCCGTATTTAAGAGCCCCTAGCGCCGCAGGAGCGTCACTTTTAGTGACGCTCCTGTGGCGCTAAGCACAGCGCCGTATTTACAAGGTGGCTTTAAGCCACTTTTTGCGGCTTAACGCCACCTTGTAAAAACAGCCCCTTCCCACACAGCACTGTGCGTGGAAGGGGCGTGCAATGGGTGTTGCTGTGGGCGTGACACAGCAACACCCATTGCATTTTGACGCTGCCTGAGATTTATGAAATCTCGTAAACCTGAGGCAGCGCCAAAATCTAACACCACTCCCAGGGGTGGCGTTAGCAGGGCGCAAATATGAGGAATACTTTTATTCCTCCTCGTTTTTTTGCTTTTTCTATGTGTGCTGCATTCTGCTGCATGCATAGAAAAAGTAAAATGCCTGAAATTATTGTTTATGTGCGGGAAGGTGTCCCTTCCTGCACACAATCATTTGAAAACGACGCTTTAGCACTTCTGTGTGTGCTGCACTGTGCAGCACACACAGAAGTTTAAAAATGCCATTAGTGATTGTTTATGTGCAGGAAGGGACACCTTCCCGCACATAAACAGTCACACCCCTCAACACACAGACATCCTTGCACGATGGTGCAAGGATGCCTGCGTTGGTGCTAGCAGCTAAATTTAGCGCCAGCGCAGGGGGAAACGCAGGGGTGCGCCGTATTCCCTAAATACGGCGCATCCCTGCATTTTTAGAGGTAAAGGCTATATATATAGATATATATACATATATCTATATCTATATATATATATATATATATATATATATATATAGATATGTAGATATATGTATATATCTATATATATATATATGTATATAGATATATATACGTATATATCTATATATATATATCTCTCTCTCTCTATATATATGCCTTTTTCTCGCAGATGCACAAAGCACCCACAACCAACGTCCTCTCTGTGCGGGGGCCTGAGATGTGCACTTGTTTCGTAGCCTGGGGACAGATCACCGCCCGTGCCTTGCTCTTACAAAGCTGCAGTTCACCCCTGTATTGCCCTACTGCAAGGAGCCGGGAGCAGCAGAGAGGGGGGGAGTACGGAGCCGCGCAGGGCTCTGCAGCTTCCTGTCACGAGCTGGCCTGAGGATCGCAGAGACAAGTGGATGAATTGTGAAGCTTTGCGTGTCCCTTGGGCAGGCATTAGACCCCCCTGTACATACACTTTCCATGTCTTCCCGCCTATGTTTAGAAAATAAGTCCAGAAAGGCATTATATTCAGAGGACTACACTGCTGTACATACGTTTTCCAAGTTGTTAACATGTAAAATGTTTCTAGCTGAGGGATTCCAATTGATGAATAATGCACTCTGGGAGAAGTAGTCCGGGTTCATGATTAAACCAATATCAAACAAGATTGGTTTTGTAAAATAGCAAAGCCAAACATGACAGCCCTAGTGGAGTATAGCTAAACAATTGCTATAAAATAAGACTGCAAGGACTAGAAAGCAAAGCACCATAGGAATTTAAGTTTTCTAAAAGTAAGTTTACAGAAGGCATTATGTGGCATCAGTGTACATTTTACACCTTTATCATAGTACCTGCAAGGCTGAGTTTAAAATCTCGGGAAAGACGAGTTCAAATCACAGGGTTCAATATCTGTCAGTGCTGATATACAGGGAAGTAACCTGCAGAACATAGCGGAGGACGAACAACCTGGGTCAAGGGGTAAGTTATTGGCTGTGGCACCCAGAGTCGTAAGTTGAAAATACAGGCAAATTGTGTGATGCTGGGAAATCGGCAACAGACATCGGTCACTCATCTAAACAAGCATTGGCAAAGCCAATAAGTTTCGCCTGCACGAAATCTTTTGGTTTTGTCAATGTTTTTTAGACGTCAACCAGCAGTGCTAGCTGCTGTGCAGCATGTCTTAAAGGTTTATTTTTTATTTTTTTTAAAGCACTATATCGTGGCCAGCATTGACCACATTAAAGTTCAGCTGTGACTGCATCATCGTGTTTTTTAAAAACTTTAAGACATGCTGCGCAGCAGTTATAGCTGCTGTGTCACATGTCTAAAAAACATTGACAAAACAATAGATTTCGTAGAGGTGAAACCTATTGGCTTTGACAATACTTGTTCTGATTCCTGCTGTCTCAGATATCTTCAGTGCCCACCTCCTCTATAAAAATGGTACCATCTTGAATTTCTGCAGGTGCCCCATCAGCAATGAGCACCTGCGGGTGATCGTTGCTAACCTTGGCGAGTGTGTATTGCTCACCACAGGAGTTTGGAGGCATGGCTGAGGCTTACCTGAGGCTTAACTAGCTGCTTAATGGTGTAGAGGAGGGAAGCTAGTCACAATGCTCTATTTGTTGGCACTGCTGATCAGGCTGTCTTCTCTGTAGCTGGAGGAACATGGGGTTTTGGGCATAGGAGCTGGTTAAAGGATCTGATAATGGAAAAAAATAGGTCTGTGGTAGGCAGGGCAGTGTTGGTGCCTGCCCATTCTGCCTACTGCCTTTATGATCTTCAAAATAGAGGGAGGCTCTAGAGCATTCAATTGCATGGTTTTTTCCTATCAGTTCAGCACCATCCAGCAGATCACTATAACACATGTTTTTGGCCTAGTCTAACATCTCCTCCTACTTCACATGTCCTGTTCTAGACATTCAAGGAGATCCACAATGGGCCAAACTCATCAGCTCTGGGTGCTTGCCACAAGAGACCCCCACTCAAAGATGGCTAAATGTCCCCAACTGTTCATGCAGTTTAATGAGATCTCTCTTTGTCAGAATAAGAATATGTGAAGCTACCTCTAAAATCTATCTCTTTGGCTTATTTTCTCATAATGATAGTCTAAAACATTTGTGCCCCTTCTCCAAAATCTAAAAAAGCAAATGAATGCACATTGTGTGTTTTTAGTTGTGACTGCACTGCTCATGATGGGTTATAGGAAATGAGCCCACATGACACCTTTATTAATTTTTCTTCAGTGGCTCTTCCCCTGCCTTTGCCATAATTTCAATTTAAGGCAAAACATCAGATAATGGACAGAATGCTGAACAATGCAAATGTTCACCCCCAGTCACAAAGATATGGACTTAATCCATTGTTTTTCTGCCCACCACACCACCCCAGTTAGGAACCAACCATATGCAAATCAGTCTTAACCCTGTTCCTCATGGGAACAGTCCAGCCCGAACTGCCAGGGAAGGCCCTCCCTGGACCCGAAACAAGCATCCTGGGACCGCCTTTGGTGTATCACCCCTCAACAGCGAGGCTAGCTTGAACCCAGTGGTGCAGTGAGCCTGCGACCCACGTCCTAGGTGGGAAGAGTATGGATTAAACCCAGATCTATGACTGGGATGAATGTTTGCATTGTTCAGCATTCCATCCATCATCTGTTTTTTTTGCTTTTGTCGCCCTAAGTGGAAAGGGTATGCCCAGACCTGGGTTCGGTGCTCACTATGCCAATGGATTCAAGCTAGCCTGACTGATGAGGGGTGATACCTCAAAATCTGTCCCAAGATGCTTGTTTCTAGTCCAGGGCAGACCTAGCCTGGTAGTTTGGGCTGGGCTGGACCGTTCCCATGAGGAGTAGGGTCAAGACTGATTTGCATATGACTGGATCTCAACTGGGATGGCATTCTGAGCAAAAAACAGTGGATTAAACTCAGATCTGTGACTGGGGGTCAATGTTTGCATTGTTCTGCATTCAGTCCATCATTTGTTCTTTTTGATAATTTCAGATTAAGGCACAGAGCCTTCAAGGAAGTTGCCCTCAGTAAGCCCTCTTATCTGGACCACAGTCTCTATATCACTGGGAATTTCAGAGAGAAACGGGCAGTAGTGTGTGGAGGTCTCCAGATTCTCCAATAGGGCTTTCTAGAGCCTGACCCTGCTAAGAGCTTCCTTTTCTCCCTGAGATTAATTTAAGTAAATGTGAGTTTTTTCTCTTCTGAGGCAAACATTTTATCCTGTCCTTGATTCTATCAATCTTTGTTTTATTTTCTGTTTTGTTCGTTTGCACTTGGTTTTTGACTGTGCAGCTCCCACTACAACTGGTAGCGAGGGCGGTTTTTCTATGCACTATCTACAAAATTAAAGTTGAATGTATGGACAAAAGCAGGCGGAAGGTTGGTGTTCCTGTTGTGGACTCGGAAGCGCTTGTACTGTTTCTTTTCTGCAGGGACATTAGTGCACATGACAACTCTCAAGAGAATAGATGCCATTCATTTTTTTCAGTGCGGGTGGCTGGTAAACAGGAAGTGTGTATGAGCGAAAACTAAAACTGATCCCTTCAAAAAGGGAACTGAAATGTGTGACTGGAATGATTAGAAATTGGCAGAAAAATTGTAGAATACAGCTGAGATTTTTAAAAATAGTGTAAACCTCAACTAAAGAAAGAAGCCAAAAAGGAGGGGAGGTTTTTTTATGGGGTATCAGACTGTCCCGACCTGTAGTGCACATACCCCGTGACATATGCATGAATTTAAAACAGCATTAATTAATCAAGAGTATGTGTTAATATCTGATATGGCTTTTATCAAATTCAATCAATCAATCAATCACGAAATTTCTAAAGCGTGCTACTCACCTGTTAGGGTCTCAAGGCGCGGGGGGAGCTACTGGTCGAATAGCCATGTTTTGAGGCGTTTCCTGAAAGTCAGGAGGTCCTGGGTCTGGCGTAGGTGGAGCGGTAGGGAGTTCCAGGTCTTGGCGGCGAGGTGAGAGAAGGATTTTCCTCCGGCGGTGGTGTGGCGAATGCGGGGGACGGAGGCGAGGGCGAGGATGGCGGAGCGGAGCGGAGCTGGCAGACGTGAGTGTGGAACGTGAGTCTGTCGTTGAGGTAGGCTGGGCCTGTGTTGTGGAGGGCTTTGTGTGCGTGGGTGAGTAGTTTGAAGGTAATCCTCTTCAATACGGGTAGCCAGTGTAGGTCTCTGAGGTGGGCAGAGATGTGGTGGCTGCGTGGGATGTCGAGGATGAGTCGGGCGGAGGCGTTTTGGATACGTTGCATTTTTGTTTGTAGTTTGGCCGTGGTTCCTGCATAGAGTGCGTTGCCATAGTCCAGTCGGCTGCTGACCAGGGCGTGGGTGACAGTCTTTCTAGTGGCGATGGGAATCCACTTGAAAATCTTGTGGAGCATGCAAAGGGTGTTGTAGCAGGAAGAGGAGACTGCGTTGACCTGCTGAGTCATGCTGAGTGCTGTGTCCAAGGTGATTCCCAGGTTTTGTACTTGGGTGGTGGGTGTGGGTGCGGCTCCTAGGGAGGTAGGCCACCAGGAATCGTTCTAAGCGGAGGGGTTGCTGCCGAAGATGAGGATCTCTGTTTTGTGTGTGTTTAATTTTAGGCTGCTTGATTCCATCCAGTTTGCGATGGCGTGTAGTCCATTGTGGAGGTTGTTTCTTGCTGTTGTAGGGTTTTTCGTGAGGGAGATGATCAGCCGGGTGTCGTCTGCATAGGATACTAAGTTGATGTGGTGGGATCTTGCGATGTTGGCGAGAGGAGCCATGTAAAATTTGAAGAGTGTTGAGCTGAGGGAGGATCCCTGGGGGACGCCACTGATGGTTTTGGAGTATTCGGACAGGTAAGGTGGAAGGCGGACTCTCTGGGTTCTGCCGGAGAGGAATGAGGAGATCCATTCGAGGGCCTTGCAGCGGATCCCGGCGTTGTGGAGGCGTGTTCCAAAGGTGTGGTGACAAACGGTGTCGAAGGCTGCGGAGAGGTCCAGGAGGATGAGTGCTGCGGTTTCGCCTTTGTCGAGCATGGTCCTGATGTCATCTGTAGCAGCAATGAGTGCGGTCTCAGTGCTTTGGTTCTTGCGAAATCCAGATTGGGAGGTATTGAGCGCTTTGCTGTCTTCCAGGAAGCGGTATAGTTGGCTGTTCACGATTTTCTCAATGACTTTTGCTGGGAAGGGGAGGAGGGAGATGGGCCAGTAGTTTTTGGGGTCATCTGGGCCCGCCTTGGGTTTCTTCAACAGGGCGTTGACGTCGGCGTGTTTCCAGCTCTCCGGGAAGGTGGCTGTCTCGAAGGAGCTGTTGATGGTGCGGAGATGGGGGGCGATGATGTCGCTGGCTATGTTGAAGATCTGGTGTGGGCAGGGGTCCGAGGGGGAGCTGGAGTGGATGGAGGCCATGGTATTGATGTTGTCTTCATTGTTGACGTGGGTCCAGGCGCACAGAGGGTTAACATTGCTTGGTGCGTTGGGTTCGTGGCTGTCTGTGGTTGGTGGGTCTGGGGTTTGAAGCTGTTGTGGAGGTCTTTGATCTTCCGACGGAAGTAAGTGGCGAGGGAGTTGCAGAGCTCCTGTGACGGCGGGGGGTCGTAGGAGCAGGGCCTGGGGTTGGAGAGTTCTTTGATGATGCCGAAGAGCTCTCTGCTGTTGTGAGCGTTGGTGTCTATGCGGCTTTTGTAGTAGGTTCTTTTGGTGGTGCGTTTCAGCTGGTGATGCGTGCGGATGGTAGTCTTGAGGGCGATGTGGTTGGATTTGGTAGGTACAAGGCGCCAGGTCTTCTCCATTTTTCGGCATTCCCGTTTGGAGGCCTGTAGGTCGGGGTGAACCAGCTGGCCTTGGATCTGTGGTGGATGTCCGAGGGTTGTTTGAGTGGCGCAAGAGTGTTGGCGCAGTCGTCTATCCATTGATGCAGGTTGGTGGCAGCTGAGTTGGGGTCCCGGGTCCTAGGAGGAGGTGCCTGGGCGAGGGTGGAGATCAGCTGTTCTGTCGAGATTCTGTTCCAATAGCGGCGGGGGGGTTGAGTGGTGAGGTGGTGAGTGACCGGCTTCTGAAAGGAGAAATGGATGCAGCGATGGTCGGTCCAGTGGAGCTCGGTGGTGTGGCTGAAGGAGACGTGGTTGCTGGCTGAGAAGATGGGGTCGAGTGTGTGTCCTGCGGTGTGAGTGGGCGACGTGACGAGTTGCTTGAGGCCTAGGTTGGCGAGGTGGTCGAGTAGGTTGGTGGTGTTGATATCTTTGTTGTTTTCTAGGTGGAAGTTCAGGTCGCCGAGGAGGATGTAGTCAGTTGAGGTGAGGGCTTGGGCGCTG
Source organism: Pleurodeles waltl (assembly GCF_031143425.1). Taxonomy (NCBI): domain Eukaryota; kingdom Metazoa; phylum Chordata; class Amphibia; order Caudata; family Salamandridae; genus Pleurodeles; species Pleurodeles waltl. Next base: position 984,522,676 of record NC_090437.1, read on the forward strand.
ATGATGTCTGCGATGTCATCGCAGAAGTGAGGTCGGGGGCCCGGTAGTCTGTAGACCAGTGTTCCTCTGAGGGTGGTGTTGTCGTTGACTTGGAATTTGAAATGGAGGTGCTCGGCAGAGTTGATGGTGTCGTGGGAGCTGGTGGAGACTCTGATCGTGCTTTTGTTGACTATTGCGATTCCTCCTCCTGGTTTTTTGGTGCAGTCTCTTCTAGTGAGCTTGTAACCTTCAGGTATGGCTATGGCTATGTCTGGTTCCGAGGCCAAATTCATCCAGGTTTCGGTGAGAAATGCAACGTCGGGTGATGATGAGGTCAGTAGGTCCCATAGTTTGATTGCGTGCTTGCGGACGGAGCGGATGTTGAGCAGAATGCAGCTGAGGTGGTTGTCTGCAGCTCTGTGTCGGAGCTTGGTGGTTAGGGTACAGGTGAAGTTGCAGGCTCTGCCGGAGAAGGGTCCTTTGGTGTGCTTCGGAGTGGACTGGAAGCAGGTGGAGGAGCGTCCTGGATTGAGGGCGTGGAGGTCATTGGCTGTGTAGCGGTGATTGGTGGTGTGGGGGGCGCGAGGGTCAGGGGGACTGGCACTGGGCGCGGTCTGGGCACGGACGGGCTTTCATTAGGCGCGTCCGCTGCGCGCGGCCGCACCGCGGCCGCCATAAGAGGGGAGGTGGGAGAGAGTGGCAGCAGGGAGGAGGGAGGGGAGACAGCGAATGGGAGAGCAGGGGGGCGGGGCCGCAGGGACGCAGCAGTGGGAAAATGAAAAACTGAAGTGGAGGGAGGGGGGGGGGGTGGGACGGAGCGGCAAGGGCCGGGGGATCGGGAAAAAAATAAGTCATTTCATAACCAAAACCTGGGCACCTGGAGTCGAGGCAGAGGTGAAAGGGGAGCGACCTGCCTGAAGCATGGTCAAGGGTCGCTCTGCCTACCGCGCCGTGGCTGTCATAAGAGGGGAGGTGGGAGGGAGTGGCAGCAGGGAGGAGGGAGGGGAGACAACGAATGGGAGAGCAGGGGGGCGGGGCCGCAGGGACGCAGCTGTGTGAAAACGAAAAACTGAAGTAGAGGGGGAGGGCGGGGCCGCGGGGATGCAGCGGCAAGGGCCGGGGGAGAGGGGAAAAAAAGAAGTAATTTCAGAACCAAAACCTGGGCACCTGGAGTCGAGGCAGCGGTGAAAGGGGAGCTACCTGCCTGAAGCAGTGAACATCCATTACCACTAACAAAATATACAAAATTGCACCTCAAGAACTGTACGTCAGGGTGGGTGTGCTAGGTGTGTCTCCAAACCATGGGTCAGGTAAGGTGTCTTCGAACCAGTAGCAATTCTGTGTGAATCAATCCTCTGCTGTAATCTGAGGTTTGTTTCAGATTACGTTGGTCATTCAGTGAGGAACATGTTAACAGGTTGTCTTTCCCAGTCAGATCATAGAAGAGTATCAGTGGAGATGAGACTAAAGTGACCTGCTCTAAACCAATTGTTTATGGCTGGTCTCTCAACTCTCACAAAGAAGGGTCTAGATTTTCAGGCCCATGGAATGATGCCAAGGACACTCTGTGGTATTGTCTAGAAGAATAAGAGAAGCAGCTGTATTCTAGCAAAGTTGGAGGTTTGCTACTCGCAAAACAAGTAGGTCTTGCATTAATGTCCCTTTGCATTTAAAAACAAACATCACAAATGATGTTTACATTTGTTGCATGCACAAAAGCTGTTTATCACATTAAAGTCTGCCATATTGGCTTTGCCAATGAAGGGGAAAAAGTGAGCAAAACCGGATTGTTTTCTATAAATAATGCAGTCAAAGGATAAATAATTGAATATGGCAAATAGCGTGATGATTGCGTGTACTTTTCTGGTTTAAAATAGTCCCTCATATAGTCCAATGGAAGCACTTCCTGAGAGGCTTAGTGATACACTAAGGGGGTCATTCCGACCCTGGCGGTCCATGACCGCCAGGGCGGAGGGCAGCAGAAGCACCGCCAACAGGCTGGCGGTGCTTCCTGGGCGATTCTGACCGCGGCGGTAAAGCCGCGGTCAGAAAAGGGGAGCCGGCGGTTTCCCGCCGGTTTCCCGCCGGTTTCCCGCCGGTTTCCCGCCGGCCCAGGGAATCCGCCATGGCGGCGCTGCTTGCAGGGATTCCGACCCCCTTCCCGCCATCCTGTTCCTGGCGGTAATTACCGCCAGGAACAGGATGGCGGGAATGGGTGTCGTGGGGCCCCTGGGGGCCCCTGCACTGCCCATGCCGCTGGCATGGGCAGTGCAGGGGCCCCCCTGACAGGGCCCCATAAAGATTTTCAGTGTTTGCTTTGCAGACACTGAAAATCGCGACGGGTGCCACTGAACCCGTCGCACCCCTTCAACTCCGCCGGCTCCATTCGGAGCCGGCTTCATTGTTGAAGGGGCTTTCCCGCTGGGCCGGCTGGCGGTCTTCTGGCGGTCGCCCGCCGGCCCAGCGGGAAAGCCGGAATGGCCGCCGCGGTCTTTCGGCGGGAACCGCTTGGCGGGCGGCGCCCGCCGACCGCCGCGGTCAGAATGACCGCCTAAGTAGCTAATAGCAAGAGATGAGTGAACAGTGCTCCTCTGAGTGAAGGCAAATCCTATTCTGTGCATCTTTCAAAGAATGTGTAACAGTTCGCCTTGGATACATCTGTTCAGTCAAGCCACCTAAAAAGATTTTCTTCCTCATTTAGGTGAATCTAAGATGGCAGTATAATATCTATGGAGCTTTTATTTCTGTACTGAGTTATTAATTCTGTTTTAAATTGAGAATGAATGCTGCTCTAACATTCATTCAATTAAGTTAGAGAGTGCAATAATGTTATTTGTCTGCATACTCAATCTTGGGGTGAAATGATAATGGTTAAAAGGTGTTCTGTGCCAAATGAACTTATTAGAATAGATGCTGTGTATAGATTCTTAAACCTTCATTATCTACTGTAGAATTCCTTGATATTTGCTATTAAGTTACTGGTTATATACTTACCTACGGTCCCTAAAACCTCCCACTTTTAGGTAGCTGATCCATTGCTTGAGACTGAGGTTCAAAGTCAGAAATGGTTGGTGAGGATCTTAGCTTAACTTTTTGGTCTGGTTAATTTTAAGTCTATTTATGACAACTGATCCATTAGATTAACTGTACAAGAGTGTCACATAAATGAAAAGCCTAAAAAATAATGGTGAAAAATAAAATTTGAAAGCCTAATAAATAGTTTTAGATGCTAGAATAATCCATTTCAAGCACCTTTCAATACATTATTATCAAAATTAAATCATTATCTGAGTTTTACTTTACACCATAGTGTCATATCCCCTTAATTAATGTTGGGATCAATTTTGTAAACGGTATTAAGTGGAGGTTTTGGAACCAATAATTAGGAGTACATAGTTTCATGAACCTTTGGCTCGAATGTTCTTACAAGTATAGAGTCAAAGGAAAACACCCTATTTTAGTGTAAGTGGTTTTTGGGCCACAGCCTACCATAAAGCGCAGCTGTGTCGTATGGGAAAGACATCTTGGGGAGTTTCAGAAAGTTGATCCGGGGATACATTCTGCCCATCACTTGCCATTGGCTTTATGGTATGTAACTCACGTTTTCTTGCTTCCCATTTGATGGCTTTATTTGCTTTGGGCTGTCCAATTTCAGTCCGTCCCACCCGAAGAGAAAGCCATGTTCACTGAATACTAACACAAACTCCTTTTCTGTCAACAGAACTTTAAATCTCATCACGTTTTCTGGGCATTCAGAGACAAAGTTCAAATGTCAAGCTGTGTTTCCATGGGAACCTGGTTAGTTTGCTTTCTGCTGACTTCAAAGTGAAAGTGTTTATAGGGAAGAGGAATGCAGCATACTTTCTCAATGGAGTCTGTCTGTGCCCATTTGTTTTTTTATTTTAGACATAACCATCTCAAAAGGTATCTCACGCTTCATTTGCACAAAACATTTGAATTTTTTTTGCAAAATTCTTCTTCTTTGGTGAGTCCAATTAACTTGCGAAACTGCCTTTTTAAGAACAAAGTACAAAACCGCATTTCAGTCTCAGCGTCAGCCCTACATATGGTGATCTTGGGCAATTTACACTGTTCATGACCTATTCACTGTCAAACACAGGATATGATCTTTTCACAGGAAAGAGCCAGTAACAGTGTAACACAATTTAACAATGCTTGGTTTTCACTTTGATGTGTAAAGCATATGCTTTATTTATGACATCTGTAGCAACTCGTTTTGGAGAGTTGGATAAGTTTAAAGGCACTTTTTATGAAAGCTTTTGTGTTTATGTTTACCTACAAAATAATTATTTATTCCGTCTGCAACTGAGCCTTTCTTGTAACGCATACATTACTGGATATAAACAATTTACTCCTGTTACCTCGCAGGCACTAGGGCCAAGATTTGGATGGTGCAGCAAATGCAGTGACACAGGGACCAAAAGCTCAAGGAAACCCACTGAACACTGATTATTGCTATATGTTGCCACTGAACAAGCAGTCACAAGCGCAGTTACCTTGCAGGCACTAGGGCCATGACTTGGATGTTGCAGCAGGTGCAGTGGCACAGGGGCTTAAGGTTCTGGGAAACCCACTGAATACCGATTATTGCTATATGTTTCCGCAAAACAAGCAGTCACAAGCGTAGTTACCTTGCATGCATTAGGGCCATGATTTGAATGGTGCAGCAGAAGTAGTGGCACTGGACCAAAAGCTCTAGGAAACCCACTAAATTCTGATTATTTCCATATGTTGCTGCTGGGCAAGTAGTCACAAGCACAGTTGCCTTGCAGGCACTAGGGCCATGATTTGAATGTTGCAGCAGGTGCAGTAGCAGAGGTCTCAAAAGGTCTAGGAAGCCCACTAAACACCAATTATTGCTGTATTTTACTGCTAAACAGTCAGTCAGGAGTGCTTTTTTGGTTCTTTTGTAACCATTCCACCCAAAGTAACACATACCCTAAAACATCACTGTTATAAAATCTGTAACCTATTGGATTTTTCTGTCTACCTACAACTTATGTTACGTGTAGCGGTTTTATATGGCACATTTTCACAGTTTTTGTATGGTCCTAAAATGCTTCTAAATCTGGACACAGTAACACGTTGGCAAGGGCATTCTCCTTTCTATAACATTAGCATTTCAGCTGTTGTAAACACTATATAAATACTTATAACTTACCATATGGCATTCCATACCAAGCATTGGCAAAGCCAGTAGGTCTCGACAATGTGAGACCTATTGACTTTTCCAGTGTTTTTTAGCCATATTATATTGTAGCGCTAGCTCCAGTGTAGCATAATTGAAAATAAAAAAGTGCTATATTGCAGAAAACGCTGTCTAAAAAATATTGATGAAGGCATTCTTGCTTAGGGCGGCCTGGTGAAGAGGTGTTTTGGACTGTAGGGTTTCTGCCACTGGAAGCAGTTGTGGTAGAGAGGGGCCTGTAGAAAGAGGCTGCAGGCATGGCCTGGGGGTCCAGTCTTACCAAACCAACAGGTGAGCTCCGGTCTCACGAGACTCAGGGACCTAGGGACGCCTTTGGTCCTCTTCTCTTTGGTCTTGGGCGACCAGGTGCAGAGGTGCAGTGGTCTGTCAGATTTCTGTCACAGGAGGTGGTCGCTGTGGAGTGGGGCCTGCAGAAAGAGGCTGCAGGCAAATCGAAAGTCAACAGTGGGTGGATTCAAGGAGGGCTTCGTCTGTGGAGGGCCTGGGAACCACACTGACACCATGTCCCACTTCAACTTGAGCTAGGAGACACAGGTGCGGTAGTGCTGTCTTCTGTCAGGCTTTGGCGGTCCGGGATCCTCTCAGGTCTTGGGTGCCTCCAAGCAACTCCACTGTTTCACAGGAGTTCCTGATTCCTGGGTGAAGACTTGCAGTCCTCCCTGGCTTTTGGAGGCACAAGCAGCTGCAGGTTGAGGCGTCTTTGGCACGATTGTCAAAGTTAGCAGGCAGGCTGGCAGGGTTGGTGCAGAATCCATCACTGATCTTCAGTTCTAGCTTTTGCATCTCTTCAGAGTCTTTCTTCTTCTTTCAGGTCTGCAGGATCTGATTTTCTGGTTCCAGGGGCTCTGCTAAATACTGAATTTAGGAGTGTTAGGGGAATGCAGGGTAGTAGCCAATAGTCTACTTACCCCTGGGGTCACTATGCCCCCAATATGACCACTTCTTGTGGGAAGTTGGCATAACACTATCCCAGCGTTCCTAGTTCTGCCATCACCAAGATGTCAGACTTTTAAACTTTGAGTCCTCATCACCTCAGGTGTGGAAATGACCTGAGGATGGACACGCCACTCTGACTACTACATTTTCCACTTGTCCAAATGGTCACTGGGTCAGGGGGTTCGGCATTTCCTCTGAGGGAAACCAAATCTGCATACCAAGGGCAGTGAGCTCTTTGAAGCCCCCTACCTTGAATGCAGATTTTACAGGCCACCCTTTTGGGAACAGTGTGTTAACACCCATGCCAGAGCAGGCTTTGTTTCTGACCGCCCTAGAGCGGAGACTCTCACCTTGGGGGTCACAAACAAGTTTGTTGGCGGCAGGGTAATTTAGACTAGTCAGCCAGCACACCAGCGGTTGGTAGGTTTTTCAGGGGGCACCTTTCAGGTGCCCTCTGTGTGCATGTATTGATAAATCCTTCATTGGAATCAGTGAGGGTTTAATAATACAAGATGTTTGATACTGTTGGAAGGTGGATAATTAGTAAGGATAAATTTGCACCTACCACTAGCAACAAGGCCCCCACCCCAAAATAAGTTCCAGTCAAGGTCTCAATACATTAGCCTCTGGCTCAACCCTTGGTAGCTGACTGCGAGCAGGCAGGTTTAACTTAGGAGACAGGTATGCAAAGCATTTAAAAACACCAAATGTAGTAATTAAGTGAGACACAAATCACAATAAAAATCCCAAGCCAGTTTATAAAAATAGGAAATATTTTTATCTTTACAATTTGACCAAAACTACAAAAATCCAATATAGGGAACCAGAGATGTGAATTTTTAAACATTAAATCAACAATTGTACGTTCTAGTGCATAAAATCCAATAGCTCCAACTGGGGACATCTGGTTGTGCTAGTCAGGGACCAAGTCACAATTTGAGGCCAACCAAAATACTGCTCTGCTCAGATACACTAAGGCCTCGGTCAAAATTGTACCTTCGGACTTGAACATTTTTCTGAAGGATTTTTCTATTGGTCATGCAGTCCTCACCAGCTAGCCGATTTTGATGCAATGTCATCTATTTGCTTTTCTGCAAGGCCCCATTCAACTCCTGAAAGTCTAGAGCTCTGCAGATTTTAGCAGGACAAACCTGAAATTCAGGCCGGGTCGCAGTTTAAGGTACTTGGCTTGATTCTCGGCATGTGGTCGGTCCACTCATGGAGCTTTATCCTAAAGTTACTCAAAACTTCTCAAACTTCTTCCTAAAGTTCCCCTTGAGGGCTCAAAGTGTCCAAAAATATATCCAGGGGCCTAGAGACTCTGAGATGGTCTTTGAAAGTTTGGAACCACAATTTCCACAATGCACTTGGCCAAATCCTTAAAAGTCCACTGGGCACACTCCACGCTGGGGACCTCTTGTAGAAGATGGTGCAGGGAAGCTCTGTTAACCTGATGCTTTCAGGGAGTCCAATCCTTATTCCTTTAAGAAGCAAGGCAAAGTCCTCAAGGCTGTAGTTCCCAGTATGCAGCAGGAGCTGTCCTTTAGAGACTAGTCTTTTGGATGCAGAAGAGAGTTCCAGCATGGCAATCCTTCTTCCCCTTGTAGTTTCAGGCACCAGATCTGAGATGCTATGGAAGATTGTTCCTTGTCAGAACCAGCAAACACTTGTACTGCACACTCATGATGAATGTAGTCATATGGTGTATAATTACTAGTACATTCTTATAAATGCCACTGTTATTGCATTGTGTTATGTTATTTGTAAATCTTTTAGATTCTAGGTTGTACAGTCATTAGGGTGAGAGGAGAACATCCAGACACAGTGGATACTAGCTATTGGTCAGCATCAGTTTCAGAACTGTTGCCAAGATCCTACCCACGCCACACTTGAATTTCTTAAGAGTATATTTATTCTTAGAATAAGTTGCTATTATAAGGAAATAGTTACTTCAAAATAACACTCTTACATTGTCCGTATATTAATTCCCATTTTCTTCTCTTTTAAACAGAAAAAAAGCAAAAAGGGGTCTGTTGATGTTACAAAAATCAAGTGTGTGGAGATCGTAAAGAATGATGGTGGGATTATTCCTTGCCAGAACAAATACCCTTTCCAGGTACATCTTTGGCTTTATGCGCATCTTAAATCTTGCTATTTCCCAAAGACCCTTCCTTATCTGTACAATAACCCGATTCTGCCTCCGTGTCCAACTATCCGAGTCTGCCTTTTTACTCCAGTATTTTGCATTTTCTTTGCCAACTACTTCTTTCTTACATCTTTTTATTTGTACACATTGTCCTTCATTTTTCTTTTCTTCCCTTTTGCATTTTCCTGATCATTCATTGACTTCCTCATTTTTCTCTTTCCTTTTTCTTTCCAACTTGTTTGTTTCTGTCATTTTTGATTGTGCCGCTTCTTATCAACTTAAAAACATTTCAACAATTTGCTGATGCAGCAAAACGTACCCATTGGAAAACTTAGGAAGAGTTTGTTCTTGACTGTAAAAGGACATCCCCGTTAACTGGTTCTCTTTCGTGTAATTGAAGCATATATATTGCTTTTCATATTCGCTTCGAATTGATAACTTCCGGAAAACTATGAAAAAACTGCATGTTACCCATGACTTTGTACAATTTGGGATCATTAAAAAATACTCACTGCCTGCAAACTAAAATGTGGGAAAACTAGAGTAGAACTCATAATGGTGATTTCTTTCAGCAGATTCGCAGCTACCATTTTTTTTTTAATCTCTGATTGGCAAGAGAGTGAAATGCTATGAAATGTATAATTTTAACTTGAAATTCCGAGTCACGGTCACCTGTTGGTCCTCTTCATTGTCTCCGGAATTACAGTTGTTGTATTCTGTTGAATATGTCTGTTTTATTTTATGCCGCTGGGAAGTTCGGATAGTGAAGTAAATGCTGTTTGTTCAACCTTGTTGTGGCCTGTGGGTACCAAATTCATATCCAAAAAACACTCTATCAGCCTCTGATCAATCCAATGTCAGTAGTAAATAAAAGACCCTTACATTTGATGATCGTAATACCACCCATTTGTTTGATTTACAACGTTTAGAAATGGTAGAACTGTGATATGAAGCACTGACTAAAAGCAAGGCATTGTTTCGGGCACCTCAAACTTCTGAGGAGGGCCTAAAGAGAGAGAAGAAAGGAAGGACATGATTGCTCTTGCCAAAGGCATGCAGAGCATCTCTTGGGCATCTGCCCTAGACTGTCACGGTATGCACGCTTCTTACCGCTGCAATCTGCCAGTCTCGGAGCACCATCTGGTTTCTTGTTTGTTCTGGATTGGCCAACGTAGGGGCGACCCTTTCCAGTAGCCACGGTGCTGCTGACAGTATAACGCCTAGCAGGCCGTAACCTTCAGAAGGAGTCACCAAGGAAAAAAAACAATATTGGGAAAAAAAAACTCAGATCACAGGACCTCCTGAAAAGAGGCAAAAGGAAAAAACTGAGAAAAAATAACTAATCAGGAACAACAAAAATTGCAGGCAAAAACAGGATAGGCTCAAATCACGGGAAGCAGGAGCGAGGAGCACCACCAGGACGGAAGTGTTTGCAGGCCATGGAACAGAAGACCTTCTGAGCTTATATATTGACAAACAGGAAGTGACATGCAGGAAGCGCTAAAAACACCATCTTGGATTGAGAAAAGCCACATACAGGTGAATGGAAAAATAGCCAGAGTAGAAAAGGTGGTAAGCAAAGCATCCAGGGAAGGAAACAGAGACTCCTGGGAAGAAGAAGATATGGCCAAGTAAGGAGAAAAAAGGAAAAGAAAAAGAAAAGAAGAAAAAAGAAATCCAGAAAGCAGGTGAGCAAAACTATGGGGGCCTTGAATGAGCGCAGCGTGACCCAGACCCCAGGAGAGGACTTCCAGACCACGGCGCGGCCCAGAAAGTATTTGCGGCCCAAAAAGCAGCCCGCGGCACAATCAGCCACCCGAAACGCAGAGCACCGATCTGACCGTGGCCCACGAGGGGGACGCCGCTGGTCTCCGCGGCATCACTGTACGTACCCCCCCAGAACCCCAGGTTTGTTTGGAAAATGCTGAAAAAATTTGCAGACCATGCGGGGAGCATGGACAGAGGAAGCATCCTCCCAAGAACAATCACAAATGGGATATCCTTTCCAGTGAACCAAGACCTGAAGACGATTCCGAAAAATGCAGGAATCACAAATCTCCTGTTCCTCATAGAGGAGGAGGACAATGGGCATGTCTATGGTAGGGATCAGGAACAAAAGGTTTGATTTGAGACACATGAAAAACTGGATAAACTTTCCAAGTGAGTGGTAGACGAAGTCGAAGAGAGACTGGATTCAACACATGCAGAATTCTAAAAGTTCCATAGTAACGTGGCTTGAAGTTATTCTGAGACAAGCGAAGGAGCAGAAACTTAGAAGAAAGCCATACTTTATCCCTAGGCTGGTAAGATAGTGCAGGACTACGCTGAGTATCAGTTACTTTCTTCATATAATGTTTTGTAGCTAAAAGATTGGTATCGTGTCCTGTACATGGCAGAGACTTCGAGCAAATGATGTAACTGCTGGGACAGTGGAGTGTTCACGAGTGATATTAGGAAAAGGCGTAGGATGGAAACGATAAGTACAAACAAAAAGGTGTGGTCCTTGTTGCACTGTGGACTGTATTATTATAGGAAAACTCAGCCAATGGTAGATACGAGGACCAATTGCTTTGAGTCGCATTAAAAAAACAGCGTAGATATTGTTGTAGTCCTTGATTTAGATGTTCCGTTTGACCATTGGTCTGAGGATGGAATCCATATGATAGAGCCACATCTATGTGTAAACATTTACAAAAAGATCTCCAAAAACGGGACACATATAGGGGGTTCTCGATCAGAAATTATTATTTGAGGAAGGCCATACAGGCGGAATATGTCCTGTAGAAAGATTTGACTCATTTTCTTGGCTGTGGGTAATTTCTTTAAGGCAGTAAAATGAGCCATTTTGGTAAATGAGTCAACAGTTACCATTATGACAGAAGGTGGCAGAGAACATATAAAATCTGTGGACAACATATGCCACGAAACAGATGGCACAGGCAAGGGCATCAATAAACCTGCTGGCTTAGTTCGAGGTATATTAGTTTGAGCACAGATTGGGCAAGCATTTACATATGTTTCAACGTCAGACTTTAAAGTCTGCCACGAAAAGGAACGAAGGAGCAGATCCTGTGTGTTCTTAATTCCACGAGGTCCAGCAACAGAGTTGTGACACATTTGCAAGGGTTCTGTTTGCACTCTTTTTTAGTAGGCAGAAACAAGGTGTCTTGATGATAGTAGTATTCCTGCTTCTTTTGTAAGTGAGGACTTAAAGCGTTCCATTCTTCAAGAGGTAAATTCTGATATTCTTTTTTCACGCGGTCAAGAAATTACTGAACGACTCCATCTATTCGACAAGGTTCTATGATATGTGGAGAAAAAGCAATCGTGCTTTCCGGATATCAGCGGGATAAAGCATCTGCCACAACATTTTGGGACCCAGGTATGTATGTAACTACAAAATCATATCGACTGAAAAAGAATACCCATCTGGCTTGACAACTTTTTCGAAATTGAAAGCTACGGAGGCATTGTAAATTGCGATGATCAGTTCTGATTTCAGATGTCTCCTTAGTACCCATAAAAAAATTACTCCGTTCTTTGCAGGCCACTTTTAAGGTGAGCAGTTCCCTTTCCAACACAGAATAGTTGCGTTCTGCATCTGACGGCACATGGGATATATAAAAGACAGGATGTTCCAAGCCATAGTCGTCTTGTCTTTGAAGTAACACGGCTCCAATGGCTCTTTCCGATGCATCAGTGACCACTATGAATTTTTTAGTAGTGTCAGGATGATGTAATATTGGGGATTGTGTAAAGGCACGTTTAAGATTCTGAAAAGCCCTTTCTGCATCTTCTGTCCAAATGAAACCCTTCTTTAAGTTTTCTTTTTTGATGGTCTGGGTTATATGACTTTCTTGTTGGGCAAAGTCTTTTATAAATTGTCTACAAAAATTGGATAACCCTAGAAAGCATTGAGTCTCCTTAATAGACGCAGGAGAAGGCCAGTCAAGAATGGCTTATACATTTTCTGGGTCCATGGCGATGCCGGCTTGATTGATACCGAAACCAAGATATTGAACCTCGGTCTTGTTGAACTCACATTTTTCAGGCTTACAGTACAGATTGTTTTGTCAGAGTCTTTCTAAAACCTAAGGAACATGCTTAGTATGTTGTTTGGGATAACGGGAATATGCCAGAATGTCATCTAGATATATTACAACACTTTGGTTCAAAAGATCAGAGGACTTCCACACCAAGCTGCGGCCCAAAAAGCAGGATGCAGCCCAAAAAGTGGCCCACAGCAGAACCGGCCGCCCGAAACGCGGGACGCCGATCCAACCGCGACCCGCGTCATCACATAGACAGTATCCACCTTTTGTTTCGGAAAATGACCCCACCTTTTCCAAATGTTTTGCTCTGTTATTGCCAGGCACTTACAAGGAAGATCTCCTAGAAGTAGCCGAGATCCCACAGTGCACTAGATAATCCCACTGAATCATAATTGCAAATATTGTCACATAATGCACATACATTTTACAGTTAAAACCACCTGTAAGCAGTCCAGCTAAACATTTTGTAGTTTGTTGATCTTATACCAGTATCAAATTGCTTTGTTTGCTCGTCCCTGATAGAAGGTTTATAAAGGGTAGCACCGAATAACAGATTATCCTTCATCCTCATAATCTGTTTAGATTTTATCCCAGATATTAGAGTAAGCAGCCTTAACACTGGCAGTTTGTCTGGTTGAAATTCTCTCTGATCAGCTATTTAAGAACCCATTCTTCAGTGTTTTGAAATTGCAGAGCTAGGCCAATATGCCAGTGGTGTTCATGAATATGATTGTTGTATTTTTATATCTGGCTTTTCATAAGTAAAATACAAATTGATATGACCTTCATTTTTAGGTTTTGCCCCCCACAGACAGCTGTGTGCTATTGAAGATCTAATGTGTACAATGAAATCGTAGAGTGGGCTTAGGGTCAGCACTTGGCTCAGGTTTGAATGTCGTTCTTGTCTGTCTCAGTTCCCTGCACCTTATTTGATGGCTTTTCTCCCTGTTCTTGTTAGTCCTACCCCATAGCATTTCTGTAGCTTGTTTCTGATTGAAATAGTCTCCTTCTGCTGTTGAGGTGAGTAGTGCCAGTTGGTTCATAATTCATTTTTATGAGTTCTCAGATCCAGACATTACTCTCAGAAAATAAAACAGAAACCTCTCCCCCATTTCTTAACAAGTGTGCCAAATCCCTAGACTTCTATATGGACTCTCAATACTTTTTAAAGGGACATGAAATTCCACTTTCCTGAGCCCAAGTTATGTGCAGTGATCAGGCTGTTGCCCTTTTAATTCTTAACGATGGGGGCTCCCTACTCACAAGGCTCCCTGACACATCCTGGCCCCAATGTAAGCTGTCACCCATGCAGCCGCTATCCTCGTTAAAGGGCAAAAGAGGTTTCACCACACCATCCTGACCATGAACGACCAGTGCTGGTATACCCATCTGGTGCACATCCTGTTCATTGGTCAGTGTACTAGGCTACCATAGTTAGCAATCTAGTAATCTGTCCTCCACAGTCAAATACTGGGCCATCTTTAGAATGACTCGGAAATAATGCCTTCTTAGTGAACAGCCTCGGGCTCTCTAATAAGTGATCTTTGTCTCTCTGATTCGCCCCATTCGTCTCCTGAGTTAAAGAAGGAGCTGACAGTGTACTTGTTCACTCAATTTCTTCTCTCAAAGGCACCCCATATAATAATAGTTGCTCTGCACTCGATGTTCGAAGGATCAATTGGGTTGATATATAGCCCTTGCTCATATCCTATACCTTCTATGTAGCTCTACATGCCTTTCTTAAGAGTAAGGATTGGGCCAATGTGAGTCGGTTTCTGTTGCAAACTCGGTATAAGAGAATGAGCTATCAATTTCCAGGGCTAATTCAGTCTTACCTACGTAGACAGCCAATGCATTTTTGCTCCTGACTAGGCACATTTTCTGTTCAAAACTTATTTATTTTTTTAACAAGAGTTACATCTTATACAAAGTACATTCAGACACTGGCATTGCATTGCATCAATAATCCTGGCAGTATAAACATTTATGCTGGTCTTTCCCACCTTTTGCTCAGTTCTCGTCAGCTTCAACCATACAGGGCACATGTATTGTATCAATCAACATGGATACGAAGCAGTTAATCAACATTAATTGGTGCCTTCTTAACTGTTGTCAGTTCCTATACTTCAATTTCTAACTTATGTGGGATGCAGATAACAGATATAACTTTAACAGGGCCCATATATCCCTTGGTCTTGATGCAGGCAGCATCAATTGACTATAGATGTCTGCAGCTTTAATACAGTAATCCAGCACCTACTCATCAACAGATACCTCACTGATTCTTGGGCCAACTTTAGAGGAAACTCAATTGCACATTGCTGTGTAGAATCTGTGAGCGGAGAAATCTGAAACTTGTCGCAATTTATTTTTCATCATGAGATTCAAAAGCAGAGTATCATAAAATAATAGGCAAGATACTTATGTCAGGGTCCCTTATATATGATATGAGGTCATGAACACATGCTGAGACAATCTGTTTAGTGCCTAGAAAGCTTAGCCCCTTCTGAGCATATCGCTCCCCCAGGGTGCATCTCAGTGGCAATAGCATACAACCATGGGTATAGAGGCAAGCCCTGCCTCATCACTCTCTGAACAGGGATTGAATTGGCTGTAAAGGCATTACTTCTAATTCTGATAGTGGTATTAGTGTAGCATAATTGAATTTTCTTCAATCAAATCTTTTTCTAGGACTGCAAAGACTTAGCCCCATCCCACAAAATCAAAAGCCTTCTTGGCATCTAGAAAAAAAGCTACCACTTACACCAGCTCTCAGCCGTACAACAGCGTCAAAGAAGATTCTCTAGTTGTGCACCATTGAGCATCCCGGGATACCCTAACTGCTAATGCATGAATAATTGAGGTCATACACTTGACTAAGATTTTAAGCAGGATTTTAATATCTCTGTTAAGCAGTGATGAAGGCCTTTAGGAGGAACACACATCAGATGGTTTGTTTGGTTTGGTGATCACAACCAACAATAGCTTTTATCAGTGAAGTAAGGAGGCAGCCCCTCCTAGCTAACTCTTCAAATAAAGTTATTGTTAGACCTGTCAGCCTTATGGCATTCTTCCCCCAGACTTTTTGCCTCTCTGCCTCCATTTTTGCTGGACCTATTTTTGTTGGCCTTAGGACACTGAGCACTTTACCACTGCTACCCAGTGCTAAAGTGCACGTGGTCACTCCTTATAACATGGTAATATTGGCTTATTCCCCCATTGCTATATTTAATTTACCTATCAGTCCCGAGTAAAGTGCACAACATGTGCCCAAGGCCTCTAAATTAAATCCTACTAGTGGGCCTGCAGCACTGCTTGCACCACCTGCTTAGGTAGCACTTAAAACATGTCTCAGGCCTGTCATTGCAGACCCTGTGTGTGCAATTTAAACTGGCATTTAGAACTGACAAAATAAACCCTTGGCCAGGCCCAAACCTTCCTCTTTTTATGTCCCCTTAGATTAGGCCTTGGGCAGCCCAGAAGACAGGGTGCAATGTTTTCAAAGATGAGGACATGTACTTTTTAGTTTTACATGTCCTGGTTGTAGAAAACTCTTAAATTCATTTTTCACTACTGCAAGACCAATCCCCCCGATAGAATAACATCAGAGTTGCCTTATTACATCGTCTAAGTTTAGCTTCCAACTGGGAAGAGATTACCCCTTCGTGTTTGGTGTCTCTGGAAGCACAGTTTAACACCTTAAATTATGGGGAAGTCAGTTTTTAAATTGCAATTCTGAAAGTGCCACTTTTACAAAGTTGGCATTTTCTTGCCTTGCTCATTTGGTGCCTGCAGCCTGTCAGTGGTCACATGACTGGGTGTATTTGACAGATGGGCTTTGTGTATTCCTCCTAGACAGCCACACACAGTGGGAGCTTAGGTGTAACTTAATGGGCCATCCTGGGCAGGATGGGAGGGAGGAGCTGGACACAGCCTAACTAACACCTGAATAGACTGCGTCCTGCTCCCACACAAAGGACTTAACGACCCTGTATTATCACTCCAGACGGATTGGAGACAGGGCAAAGGAGAAAGGGGATTCCATGCACCTCAAAGCTAGTCTAGAAGCGCCTCCCAACTTCCAGAATCAGGGCACCAAGGTATAAATACCAGACCTCAGACATCACTACTTCAGTACATTTCTGGACCTATGGATACTCTGCTAGGAACAAGGACTGCCTTGCTGCTAAAGGCCTGCCACTCTGCTGGATTTCTGTTTTGCTGGACTCCTGCTTTTCTGTGCTGACTTGTGCCTGCTGTCCTTTTGCCTGGGAGTGAAAAGTATTGGATCTGCATCTCTCCACTGAAGAATCCAGGGTGGTTACAGGGGCTTGTTGGCTGGCCTCTTGATCTGAAGTCACAGGGAAATAAGAGACTTCCAGCCACCCTGCTTCTGCACCTGAAGTCTGCCATCTGTGAGTCTGTCCTGCCAAGTGGTGCCACCCCAGCCGAGGACCCATGGAAGTGGGCTTGAGGTGTTTGCTCCAGTGGAACTGACACATCCTCTGCCGCGGGAGCAGAACCAACACATCACCAATGTTGCGTGAATAAGAGCCAGTGCATCCTCTACTGTATTGGTTGGAGCTGACGCAACAGCTGCACGTTGTGACCAGCGCATCGCCTTCAGAACCACCACTGCCCGAAGCCTTTCCCTTGTGCAAGGTCCTCGCATCCCTCATCGATGACTGCCACTGCGTGGATCGGAACCAATGCATCATCACGACTGAGCAACACATCCTTCACACCGGTCTTTGCATCGCAAACCCTGTCGACAGAATCCTTAACGTCGACACACCATGATCTCGCACCACAGCCTCCTCTCATCTCGGAACTGATACACCACCCTGGCTGCACAATGCAGATGTGTATCGGACTCATGTAGTGCTCTGTAATCAGGATTTAAGTTACTTTGGTTCCGTGGGCCTAATTGGGTCACTGTAGCTCACCCGCGCATAATTGCAGTTGGCCTAAACTTTTGACTTTGTCCCAGTCCATTGTGTCCAGATATCCCCGGTTGGAGCTTCTTGCTTAAGCACTGTTTTACAACTTATCCTTTAAAAATTCATAATTCAAGTTCTATGTATTGGATTTGAGCTGTTTTGGTCTTGTTGTATTTATAAATTCAAGTTCTATTTTTCTAACTTGGTGTGGGTGTCATCTTTGTGTGGTGTTTTCACTGTTTTACTGTTTGAAGTGTTGCACAAATACTTTACACACTGTCTTCAAGTTAAGACTGACCGCTCTGTGCAAATCTACTAGAGGGCGAACACAGGTTAAGTTGGGGTTTGCATGTTCCATACCTTGACCGATTGTGGTTGCAGTTTGACCAGAGCTTACACCCCAAACAACCAACAACCCAATTTCTAACAGTTATTAAATGTGGTGTTACCACATTTCCATACTCTTTATAAGTCAGCTGTGAGATCATCTGTTCCTCTCCCCTCCCCGGTATCCTTTTGCTTGATGTTTTCAGGAGATAATGGAGCCATTAACACTTCTCTATTTTGATCTCCTACCATGCCGTTGTTAATTCCTATAAGTAATGATTTGTTTTATCTTGTTCCCTCCCCTTGTAGAAGTGGCCTGAAAGGCATACATTTAACCATAGAGTTGCTGAAGTATGTCTGCTATTAGCTTGCATTTATGTGTACATCTGCCACCGAACATCTGTGATATATACCTCTGACTGTTTGGTCCTCCATAGGGGTGCAAGTGTGTCCCCAGGGCACCTTCCCCCTTCGTAAACTCTCACAATTTGAAATTAACCTCCCTGTTTGCGACACCCTAGTACTCATATAGTTTCGGTAGTTTCACCCAAATAAATGTTTACACATGGGCACTTGATCAAATAAATACAATACATGGTGTTAACAGATCACTGGTTGCATACTGCTGACTTGTTCACATCTATTTAGTTGCTGTATTGAACATCCTTTGATTTTATTTGACCGATTATTAAAATTTTTGCCAGAGGTAGTTGCCATTTTTTAATTTTTGATCAACATTTTTTATCTGCGGATTTGTAAAGTCTCTTCTGAATATTTCTTTAATGTTTTTATTTCCTTTGTGCAAAACTAGAGGTTGGTTATCAGTCGCGTTAGTATACAAGGTAGTCTGCCACTTTCAATCTTTTATTGCAAACATTTGCCTTCACAATTTGTATCTTGTGTTAATCTATTGTATAGGTTAATTTGTTGTTTCATTTACCAAGTGTAATGCTTTCGCATGCCTTTGTAATACTTTTCTAGGCCCCTGCCAGATCAGAAACAAATCATCGATGTATCTCATCAAAGATATCAACCCATCTTGCCATTGTCTGTTGTTTAAAATAACATCCTCCTTAAACGTTCACATAGCTAAGAGATGACGTTGAGCCCCTAAATGTGACAGTGATGTGTATAAATAATCTTCTAAACACCAGAAAATAGATTTTATATATCATGAAGGTCATTAATTCTAGTATGAATGCTTAGTTATCTTCAAGTATTTAGTTCTTTTCTTGAGCATTCCCTTTCTCAAGCATTCCTTCCAGATTTTCTAGGAATCTGAAGAAAATAGTCCATTGCCTCTTATCCTACAATGCATGGTAGAACACTTAACCCCCCTTAAAAAGTATATTTTATATTCATTGTTATTGGACTAGAATGCTTTACAATGTAACATTTCCTCTCAGTTTCATTTAAGCAAGCCTTTATATTATATAAAGAGCCCCCCACACCCACAGAGCTAGAGCTGACTATTACAAAGGATATGGATCACTGATTGATGCTTGGAGAGTATGATAGTCACCGGCTTTATTTAGTAACCATGATAAGTCTTTGGCATCCGGTTTCTGAGCCTCTACCTAAATACGAAGGCTAGGCAGCAAATAATCTGAGCCAAAATGGGGGATGGGCAGAGGGACCCGGTCTAGGAATTAAATGATGTATATTAGCAAGATGTTGACTTCAGCTCCTATCCTTTGTTGATGCAATCACCTTAGTCATGCCCTCAAAAATACACGTTCAAAACCTGAAACACTTCTGAATAATGTTGAGGCAGGCGGATTTCCTACAGGTTTTATTTTTTTTCTGAGAAATGTTGCTAATTTTCTCACTGCTCTATAAGCACTGTGAGATCTTGTGCTCTTCTGTCTCTGTTTCTCTAAAAACAGAGCATTATCAGGTTCTGAATGTTATTAACCCCTTCGCTGCCAGGCCTTTTCCCCCTCAGGTGCCAAGCTTTTTTTTGGCTGTTTGGGGCAGTTCGGGCTTAGGCCCTCATAACCTTTTGTCTACATAAGCTACCCATGCCAAATTTGCGTCCTTTTTTCCCAACATCCTAGGGATTGTAGAGGTACCGATACTTTGTGGGTTCCCATGAAGGAGACCAACATATTAGCTAAAATACAGAGATTTTTTTTTTTTTTTTTTTTTTTAAGTGGGAAAAAAGAGCTGCAGAAGAAGGCTTGTGGTTTTTCCCCTGAAAATGGTGTCAACAAAGGGTTTGCGGTGCTAAAATCACCATCTTCCCAGCTTTCAGGAACAGGCAGACTTGAATCAGAAAACCCCATTTCTCAACACAATTTTGGCATTTTACTGGGACATACCCCATTTTTACTATTTGTTGTGCTTTGAGCCTCCTTCCAGTTAGTGACAGAAATGGGTGTGAAACCAATGCTGGATCCTGGAAAGCAAAACATGTCTGAAAAGTAGACACAATTCTGAATTTAGCAAGGGGTCATTTATGTAGATCCTGCAAGGTTTTCCTACAGAAAATAACATCTGAAATAAAAAAAATATTGAAATTGAGATTAAAAAAACAGCCATTTTTCTCCACGTTTTACTCTGTACCTTTTTCCTGTGATGTCAGATTTGTGAAAGCAATATACCGTAACGTCTGTTGGATTCTTTTGGTTGCGGGGATATATAGGGCTCATAGGTTCATCAAGAACCCTAGGTACCCAGAGCCAATAAATGAGCTGCACCTTCCAATGGGTTTTCATTGTATACCGGGTATACAGCAATTCATTTGCTGAAATATAAAGAGTGAAAAATAGGTATCAAGGAAACCTTTGTATTTCCAAAATGGGCACAAGATAAGGTCTTGAGGAACAGTGGTTATTTGCACATCTCTGAATTCCGGGATCCCAATACTAGCATGTGATTTACCGGGCATTTCTCAAATAGACGTCTTTTTTACACACTGTCTTACATTTGGAAGGAAAAAATTTAGAGAAAGGCAAGGGGCAATAACACTTGTTTTGCTATTCTGTGTTCCCCCAGGTCTCCCAATAAAAATGGTACCTCACTTGCGTGGGTAGGCCTAATGCGTGCGACAGGAAACGCAACATGGACACGTCACATTTTTACATTGAAATCTCATGTGTTTTTTGCAAAATGCCTGCCTGTGGATTTTGGCCTCTAGCTCAGTCGGCACCAAGGGAAACCTACCAAACCTGCACTTTTTTTTAAAACTAGACACCTAGGGGAATCCAAGACACTTTTTCCTCACATTTCGGTGACAGAAAGTTCTGGAATCTCAGAGGAGCCACAAATGTCCTTTCACCCAGTGTTTCCTGTAGTCTCCCGATAAAAATGGTACCTCACTTGTGTGGGTAGGACTACCGCCCGCGATAGGAAATGCCCCAAAGCACAACATGAACACATCACATTTTCCCAAAGAAAACAGAGCTGTTTTTTTGCAAAGTGCCTAGGGGTGGATTTTGGCTTCTAGCTCAGCCGGTACCAAGGGAAACCTACCAAACCGGCGCATTTTTGAAAACTAGACACCTAGGGCAATCCAAGATGAGGTAACTTGTTGAGCTCTCACCAGGTTCTGTTACCCAGAATCCTTTGCAAACCTCAAAATTTGGACAAAAACACTTTTTCCTCACAAGTGATTCCCCTTCCAACCCTGACCTGGGGGGGGGGGTGGGCCTCAGAGGGAGCGTTAGCGCTTCACCCAAGGGCTGGTACACGGACGTAACCATTACGCCCGTGGCGTACAAAGGGTTAACAGTCAAAAAGGATTGTTTATCGCTTAGTATTGCAGTCCTGGCTGCCAGCTTAGGAAGGTTTTTTTCCCTGCAATTCAAATTGAACTCAAGTTGAAAAAGTTTTGAATGGTTCACAAAGGGGCTGAGCAGGGACGGGGTTATAAAAGGTACCAAGTTTCTAATTTTGCAGACACATGTCCAGCCAAGGCGTCTTGTAGAAGAAATGAGGTGCATTCAGTTACGTCATAGAACTCAGAATATTTTAAAAGAACACCTGGACGCAGTAAAAAAAAAAATATATATTCAACATGGCACCTGCGCGTTAAACAAGAGGAACTACCACTTAATAACAAATCTAAGAATATACATTAAAAGGTTAAAAAAAATGGTCCATACTGTGAAGTGCCACCTTATGAGAAAGGAAAAGTACCAGTGATAAAAGCCCTTCCAAGGAGTTCATAGGACTGTTATTTGGACGAGAGGCATTGTCAGTGGAAGTGGTTAAATCATACGACTGGTGCTGTAATGGAGACCAGGTCGTAGATGCTGAATGGCCATCTGAAGAATGTTGGGTAGAAACCCAGACACAAAAAACTGTAGAGAATGTTGCTTTGTGTTGAGACCCAAGGGGAGTTGTTAGACTTTTCATACTTGGCGTGGTCTCCCTTAACTTTTTGCCTCTGTTTCCCAGGTTGTGAATGTGTGCTGGACTCTGATTTTGCTGTTTTTGTTACTCTGAGCACTTTACCACTGCTAACCAGTGCTAAAGTGCAAGTGCTCCTTTACAAAATGTATGTAATTGGTTTATCCATGATTGGCATATTTGATGTATTAGTAAGTCCCTAGTACAGTGAACTAGAGGTGCCCCAGGGCCTGTAAATTAAATGCTATTAGTGGGCCTGCAGAACTGATTGTGCCACCCACATAAGTAGCTCTGTAATCATGTGTCAGACCTGCTACTTAAGTGTCTGTGTGTGCAGTTTTTAACTGTAAATTTGACTTGGCAAGTGTACCCACTTGCCAAGCCTAAACCTTCCCTTTTCTTATGAGTAAGGCACTCCTAAGGTAGGCCCTAGGTAGCCCCAAGGGCAGGGTGCAGTGTATGGTTAAGGTAGGACATATAGTAATGTGTTTTATATGTCCTGACAGTGAAATATTGCTAAATTCGTTTTTCACTGTTGCAAGGCCTGTCCCTCTCATAGGTTAACATGGGGGCTACCTTTCAATCTGATTAAAGTGTAGATTCCCTTTGGGAGCGGATGGACATGAGGAGTTTGGGGTCTCTGAGCTCACAATTTTAAAAATACATCTTTTAATAAAGTTGATTTTAAGATTGTGTGTTTGAAAATGCCACTTTTAGAAAGTGAGCATTTTCTTGATTATACCATTTCTGTGACTCTTCCTGTTTGTGGATTCCCTGTCTGGTTCAGTTTGACAGTTGGGCTGGTTGCACCTCACACTAGACAGTGACACAAAGGGAGCTGGGGTGTAGTCTGGATTTCTTGATGAGCCATCTGTGCTAGGAGGGGGGGGGAGGAGTGGTCACTCACACCTGAAATGGCTGTGCCTGCCCTCACACAATGCAGTCTCCAACCCCCTGGTGAGGTTTGGGGCCTGGCCTGGGCAAGGCAGGATTTCACAATCAAGAGAGACTTTCCTTTGAAGTAGGCCTACTTCAAAGGGCAAAATGGGTATAAGAAGGGCACCCAAAACCACAGACTTTAGAACACTGGAAACCAAAAGGAACCTCTGCCTGGAGAAGAGCTGAAGAGCTGAGGAAGAGGAGCTGCCCTGCCTGTGACTGCTTTGTGGAGCTATCCTGCAGTTGCTGCTTCTGCCAGAGTAAGAGGGCAAAGACTGGACTTTGTCTGCCTGCCATATTGTAAAAATCTCCAAGGGCTTGATTTAGAGCTTGCCTCCTGTTGTTTGAAATCTCAGGGACAGCAAATACTTCTCTCTTCCAGCACCTGGAGTTCTCTGGAGAGACACCTACTCTGCCCTGTGGTGCCCATCCAGTTCCTGGGACCCTGAAAGGAGAAGCTGGCAGCCTAAGAGGAAGAAATCCACGCACAGAACGCCTTGCGGGGAAAAGAGTGACGCAACTCCGATGTGCGGCTGGGAAATAGACGCGCCGCTGGCTTCTCAGCTGAAAATCGATGCTCACCTGTAATGCGACTGAAGAATCGTCGCACAGAGCTGGAGAAACGACGCGCAGCATCTCTGACGGAGGCTAGTGAGATCGCAACCCGCGCTGCGTTGTTTTCAGATCATCGTGCGGCTGAATTTCCGACGCAAGTACCGCTGGGCGTGTAAAAACAACGCAAGGCCTGGCCAGACCCGAGAGTGCTGAATGGATCAACGCATCACTCTCCTGCGGAGAGAAGAAACGACGCGCCAGACCCGACGATAGGAGAAACAACTCAAGGTCTCGCTCTTGAGTGAAATCGACGCATCGCAAGCCCTTTTTGACGTACACTGGCCCATGCAGGTTTTTTTTTGACACACCCAGGGTACATTTTCACGCTAACAGTGTTAGTATGTGTCTAAAACTATGTGAAGACTCTTTTTGCTTTTTAATTGATAACTTGACTTGTGTATTGTGGATTTTTGTTGTTTTGGTCTTGTTTTGTTTAGATAAATATTCTCTATTTTTCTAAACCTGTGTTGTGTCATTTTGTAGTGTTTTCATTAAAGTACTGTGTGTATTGGTACAAATATTTTACACCTAGCACTCTGAAGTTAAGCCTACTTCTCGTGCCAAGTTACCAAGGGGGTAAGCAGGGGTTAGCTGAGGGTGATTCTCTTTTACCCTGACTAGAGTGAGGGTCGGAGCTTGGACGGGGGTAACCTGACTGCCAACCAAAGACCCTATTTCTAACAGGGGTTCTTTTACAATAACATTTATGGCTCATGTCACATCACTGATAAATCCCTACACACCAGTTACTAAGGTGCTTGGAGCTCATGGATGTTATTTAGGAATCGCCAGGGGTCGCGGCTGCGACTGCTGGATTGCCCCTAGCAGCCCCTAGTACTGCCTTTGTGACCCCCGGCCTCAGAGGTGGCAAAATCAGTACCAGGAACACTGGGGCAGATCCTCCCCTCTCCTTATTTTCTGTCAATTTTGCTTATTACAACACAAGTGAATAATAATATATTATTCACTATCATTGAAATAAAAGATGATGTACAGTTAGCTAGAATATGACCCTCCCTGGCAGCTGAGGTAAGTAAAGAATGCTTTTAAATGCATCTTGTGGGCGTGCTGGCAGGTGAGGGTGTGTTTATGTGTGTGAGAGAGTATGTGTATGTGTAAATGAGTGAAAGTCAATTGGCGTGTGATGTCACTTTCGTTACCCCTGGCATTTTGGTGACTTGACGTCCACAGAAGGGCTCATATAGATACAGCTTTTAGAAAAACATGAGGAACTGAGAATGCAGACACATCTTGGAGCTTATTACATAATACAATAGAACTCCCTCTGGGAGTCCTGTGTTTCCAGTTTGAGCATCAAGGGTACAGCCAGAAAATTAAAATACCTCCCCACTTTGAACCAAAGCTCTTATGGCACCAAGTAAACAAAACAAGCCGTCACAACCATCCCCAGAATAGCTATCTTTTCTCTTCAATAGAAGCATCTATCCATTCATCTTTTAATTGTTCCACCCACCTTCTGATATTCACAATTTCATGTTAACACTCTGTCATCATTCATTCTTTCTTCTATCATTAGGTCTTTCACCATTCCGTCTGTCTACTCATCCATATCCAAAACTATCCATCCATCTTCATACCTAGCCATCAAACCTATCCATCCATCTATCCCTCCATCCATCCACCCACCCTTTCACTCAGCCATCACTCCATCCAACCTTTTACTTATCCATCCATCCATCTTTTCATTCATCCATCTTTACTTCGGTCATACATAGATCCATTCACCCTTTCACTCTACCCATCTATCGAGCCACCCTTTTACTGCATCCATCCAGCCTCCTTATCACTCAGCCGTCCATCCAAACTTTCACTCATCCTTCAACCCATCCACTCATCTATCCATTTACACTTTCACTCATCCATCCATCCACTCAGCCATCCAAGCTTTCACTCATCCGTCCATTCACCCTCCCTTTCACCCATACATTCTATCACTCATCCTTCCATCCACTCCTTCATCCATCTAGCCGTCCACCCTTCCTTTCACTCATCCATCCATTCTTTCACTCATCCTTCCTTCCATCCATCCTTTCACTCACCCATCCATACTTTTGCTCATCCATCCTTCCACTCCATCCATCTGTCCATCCTTCTTTCACTCATCCCATCCACCATCTTTCACTTATCCCATCCATCCTTTCACTTACTCACTCCCTCACTCACTCTCATCCATCCTTCTTCTCATCACCATTCAATCCACCCTCCCTTACACTCAGTCATCCATCCTTTCACTGACTCATCAATCCTTTCTTTCACTCATCTATTCATCCTTTCAGCCGTCCATCCACCATCTCTGTCACGCATCCATCCTTACATCCAGCCTTTCGCTCATTCAAGCATCAGTCTACTCATCCATCCATCCTTTCACTCGGCCACCCATCATTCACCGATGCCTGCCAAGTTACAAAAAGAAGAGGCCCACCAAGAACTCCACCCCTACTGTAGCTGCTAAGGTTGGGGCTTCAATCCGCTTTCCATTTACTCATCAATCCGTCCATCCTTTGCTTATCTTTCTAGCCAGCCTTTTTATTCCGTTCCTCCATCCAACCTTTCACCCCACCCATCCATCCACCCTTTCACTTATCCATCCATTCACCATTCATCTGTCTACCCTCCCTTTCATTCATCCATCCATATTTTCACGTATCCATCAACCCTCCCTTTCACTAATCCATCCTTTCTTCTCCTCGTCCATCCTTACACCCTTTAATCCACCCACCTTCTCATCCACCCTTTTATTCAGCCATCCATCCGTCCACTCATTCACTCACCCATCAACCCAGTCATGTTATTTGAGTCTTAGGCTGCGGAGTTTCAGATAGAGGAGTGGATCCCGCTGTAGCTGCTAAAGTGGGGCTTTGGCGACGCCCCTGGTGAGCGGTCAGACATCTTGTTGAGGTCAGGCCTCATTGTTAAGCTAGCAAGAGGGCAGCGGAAGAAACTGCTTTGTACAACACTGGAGGGAAGGCCCATGTGAAATTCACATCATGGATCCCAAGCCCATGAGCGTCAAAGGCTCTTTTTAAATGGACGGGCACTATAACATTGCATGCGCCCGTGAGGCGTACAAAGCTGAATGAAAATGTATTACATTGCAGTCTGGTTAAGCACAAGCAGCAATAGCTAAACACTAATCAGCGTAATAAACACGATATTGAGCCGCAAATCAACCCATTTAAAACATTGCTATTTATAACAGAAAAATATGCGTGACTCATTAATCCAGTCGATGTGGTATTTTACTGGGGAAAGCCTTCTTTTTGTGATGCTGTGCTCAAGCTAATAGTCCACGGCAGATGTATCTCAAGCACCCAGCGGCAATGCTAGCACTCCATAGGGGGCAAACGATGTAATCCAATAGTCAGTATCATGAGAATAAGAGAGAAATACTCTTATGAGCGGAAACAAGATGTGGCTGACAATGTCTCAAGACAGTGGCTGAGAGGGCTAAGCCCAAACAACCAGAGGCAAAAGGGGTTTGACACAAAGACCAGTAGCTGTATTTTCTATCAAAATAAATGGACGTTGCCTACGCCAGGTCAGACATATTATTCTTGTACATAACCAGGATCTCACTAATCACTTTTTTTCTCAACTCTTCTCCTTCCTCCTCCAGTTCTACTCTTTATTTTGTTGTTCTCCATCCCTTTTCCTATACCCCACCTGCATCTTCCTTCCACAAATGGTTTTGATCTGCCACCTGCTTCCTGCACCCTAATCCCTCTACTCCCAGCTGTAACCTCGTTTCTGTATGCCAGCTGTACGCGAGTACCTCTTCCCATGCGGTACTACCCCCACCACTGCGGGGTACCTAGCACCTCCACTGCTGCCCATCCACCAGTACCTTTACCCGCACCTTTACCCTCCAACCTCTACCCCTGCCTTCGCACCTCTGTCTGTGCCCTAGCTCATCTTCCCTTACCTACACCCTAATATTTTACCCCCCACCAGTACCCTACGTTTGCTACCACATGCCTGTACTCTGGCATCTCTGTCTAAAGCCGACTATCTCTACTCCTGGCAATAATCTTACACATGTACCCAACCTATACCCTTATCCTTATCTGTATAACACCTCTACTTATACCCATGCCTCTACCCCTCTGTATAACCCATACCTCCACCCCTAGTATAGTCTAGCGCCTGTGTGCCTGCTATCCCACAATATCTCAATCCCTGCTTAGCCCTACAAACCTTAGCCCTACTTACGCCCAAGTACCTCTCCCCTAACTATACTTCTAAACATGCATATGCCCTTGTGCCTCTACTAGTACCTGTACTGTAATGTTTTAACTTTGTGCCCTAACGTCCTTTAATCCTCTCCTTTTCCCCCCCTTCATTATTTTCTTGTGTTCTTTTTTATACAAATCGAGGCAAACCCAGCCATTGATACCATAACGTTGACTTCTCTCGACCTCTTGACGCATCTCCAGGAATCGGCATTGGTTGCTGGTGCGACTTTGGGTGTGGTCTGGTGTAAAGTGGGTGTGTTAGGAGGCACTATATGATGATTAACCTTGGAGATTTTTGTGACATTGCTGCCATGCACGTGAGCTTGAGGGAAAGTTAAATTCGGAATGTATAACTATTTTAAAGATTGTGTAGATATGCACTGGATTGATTTGGATAGTAAACCAGTCTTGAAGCATAGCTGATACTGGTCTGTGAGTTGGGTCTATCTACAAACTGTAGCATAGTGGTAATAAATCAAGTACTTCACCTCCCGAATTAACCCTTTGTGAGCCTTATTGAATGTAGCAACCCCTACGAATGTACACCCGAACTATTAAACCTTCGAAATGGAGCAAGTAACTATCAATCTATTTCATATTCTGTTTTTCTGTGCTGCATAAAATCCATCCAAGTTTACTTTTAGTAATAGTAAAAGGTGTATGTTTGTGGCATGATTCTACAAAAATACCTACTGCCCTCCTCTTGGAATTGTATTAGTTATACTCATTTTCTGTTGCTAAACTGCACAACAATAGAAAGGAGAAGAGGGTGAAGAGGAGTGAGTATGTCTCAAAAGTACATAGGTTATAAAAAGCTGTGCTTCTGCGGGCATATCCTCTTCTTCCATGCTTTAGGTTGGTAGTCATGTCAGGAACAGATATTAAATTCACACTCTCACGGTTTCATTCAAGGCTTTCACTTAAGAGGACATCGTGCCTTCATCCAATTGATACATTCTTAACAACATCACTAAAAAAGGCTAAATTCTGCCCACATGAGGAAACCACAACTTAATCCTGACATACTATCTAGCTACCATTATATCGCCCACATTCCCTTCCTAGAATAATTGCATTTGCACTCTAATTGCAAGATAAAACAGCAAGTTAAGTTCAGTGTCACAGGGTCAAGATAGTCAGATTGAGTTCTATGAATTTGTTGGGTCAGTTGGCCATTTTTCATCGTCATCTCCAAAGTGATTGGAAACATTTGCAAGCATCAACATTAATGGGGTGTGTGATGCTTGTGATAGGTTAGTGGTTCAACGAGAAAGAATAGTGAGGGTGTTTCAACAATATTATATGGATTTCTGTGGAGAGGACAAGTGACCTAGGGCCAGATGTACTATTTACTGCTTGCAAAATACTGGTACAAATTTGCGACCTTTATTTGTGCGACTAGTAAAGAGTTTTAAGAACTGAACTATTTACTATTACATATGGCCTCTAGTGAGGTTGAAATGACAAAACATTGAGATGTTTACCTCCCTGTACTGAATGAGCTGGTCGCAGGTTTAGGTTGTCTTATTGATAAAAATGAAATTATCGGTGCTATGCGACATCTGCTCATGGATAACGTGGCGCAAACTAAGGCCTTTCAGACCAATTTCATAACTCATTTTTATCTACTTTTTACCAATATGGTTGAGCTAGTTTAAGATATTAATTTTGAGCATAGTGTCTCACATCGTTAAAAATACTCAGCATAATTTTGTCTTTCTGAAGGAGCCTTTAAGTAGGTGTGGTGCATATGGCACTATTTCACACGTTTTTTTCTTTAACTTGGGCACAAAGAGCACAGCTGGTGTGACTTATTCTTAGAGTACTCTTTAATTACTCCTGAATGTTCAGAAATAAGCTATTCTTCTAAAATTAAAGGAGTTCTGTGAATTGGGCACGCACATTTGAATTGAAGACCTCTATCACCAAATGAGAAATGAAGCATTGTGAAACTGTTTATGCTGCCATACTGGTTGTATTGATGCTGTCGTAATGGTTGTATTTCATTAGGGAACCTTTTTTTCACATGCCCCAAAGTAGCCTTGTAAGAAGTTAGGAATTGCCCCTTTAGCTTAACTGGGGGGATTAGGAAGATTCAACTGGTTTACAGCTTTTTAAGATTGCTGCAGGTACAGATGGCATGGGCTTTGTTTACTTCATTTTAAATTAATTGGTGGTCTCACTTGTTGGATGATACTAGTGGTAGTGTTCTCTTGCAGAAGGCATAGGTCAAAGTTTAAAGTCCTCTGGATATTCATCAAAACTTTGTAAGATATTGCAGATTTATTATTTTCCTATTTGGTCACTTAAGTATTGGTGCTGTCCTTTGAGAGGTAGCTAGCAGAATTTACTCATACTAATCTGCATTTTAGAATGTATTAAATGTCAGGATTTTATAGCACGTCTATAATTTAAGAAAATCTTTCTCTTAATCCCCAAAGCTACATCCGGCATCTAGCCTTGCAGTGTGCTGCAAGGATTTTCCAGTACTACCAAGTATAGCTGCATTCCAAAACTCACTTATATGGGTGCATTCCCACAGAATGTAATTAATTGTACACAATTGCCCACACTCCCTCCAGCACGGATACAACCAGCTTCAATCCACAACATGGAGACATCATGGAGTCCAATACCAATGGAGTAGCGTTTTCCTGCCACCTCTAACCCCTGTGCTTGTTAATCCATATCGTAAAGGGAATGTCCTCTGCATGGCAAACCAATGTGCACCTCTGCCTTGAATAACCAGGCTGGTATCACCTGTAATGTGGAGGCAACCAGACATAACTTCAAGTCTGCACATTGTACTGGAGAGCTGTGGGACTGCATGAGCATTGGGTGCCTGCCTGCTGTGAAGACAAAAAAGGCGCCACATGTTTCATAAGAGCTGTCTGCCAGAATGACTGGTCCCATTAGATCTTTCTGCCCAAGGAGGAGAAGCCCAACTGCTGAGTCCTGAAAGAGGAGCATCCCAAGAGCAGTGGACTGCTGTGGGAGTGCATCTGGCATTGATCTGAGTGTACCCAAGGGTCTACCAGCCACCCTACATACCTAAGATGAGCTAACTTGAACCTGTAACTTGCCTGCGTGCCCACTCTGCTGATCACCACAGAGGAAGACCAGAGGAAATCTGCTACATCACAGATCCGAGGAAGGAATTCCAGAGTCGCAAATGCCAGACCTGCCTGACAGGAGTTTTTTTGCCTGTGCCCTAATCCGTCCACCAGCCAGATGCAGAGCTAAGGCAATTCACTCTAATGAGCCCCTGCGACTGCAATTGCTTTCATGGTGCTCTTGAATCCTGCATATCTGTGCTATGACATCCTGAATGTGTTTCTCCTCAAGTGGTGCTAATTCTGAAAACAAAACATTTACTGAGAAAGTGACTGTCCGGTCAAAGCATACGGACTGATCTACAGGTTGCAGAACTCGAACAAACTGCTTCATTTCACCAAAGAGAGCCAGCACCTGTGCTCACATCCAAAACTTGTTTTTCTGTAGCATCCGTAGCATACATTCCCTGTAGCGCTACATATTCCTTGTGTTTAGTATTGGACAATGGTGTGTTTAAATGCCCCTCCAAAAAGAACTTTAACGATTGTTCTGTGACATCTCAGAGCAGTTTCTTAAACTGTGCCAGCAGAGGTGTAGCACCCTCCATAATGTTTGGCAATATTGAACTAGTGTCTGGCTTGTGAGTACATAAAGCTGTCTGCTTTTCCTACACCAATTCTTTCCTAAATTGATTGAAATATATTATGGACCCCTCCTAAATAAAAACACAATTTTTGTACATCATGCCTTTTGTCATTTCTATCAATCCAGACTTGGACTAAACTCTTACCAATGATTTATAAGGTGAGGGGTAGCTTGTCAAACCATATTTCAACCCTGTTGAATCACAGACTCTCATGAAAGTGCTGTTACCAAGGGTTTAATCATACTGACAAGCGGCCAAGTTAGGGGACATCCCAGCAGGATATATCTATCAATGTGTGATTCAGTAACTACCTGTAGCTTTCTGTCTCTGCTTTGTACCACTCCTGGAAATAAGATGTGAAGCCTGTTAGTATAATGTTACATTTGGTTCACTTGAGCCTCCCCTTCTAACTGATTTTAACTCTATCCTAGACGGGACCATAACTTTCACTATCCCTTGATAAAATCCATGCAAATCCACTGAAGCGAACCACTGAAGTTGAATTCGTGGTTTTCTTGAAACTTGAGAGGCAAAAACTGAAAGAAGAAGACAATTCTGGGTATGGCAATCTGTTTAGAAATGTAAATGCTCCCGAAACATGAGAAAAATGGTAATGCAAAACCTGCAAGTTCTTTCTACCCTCCTGCAGCAATAGCTTGGGGGAAGAACTGAAGCTGCAAATTGACCCCCCAAATTCTTGGTAAAAGAGGAGCTCAATTTAAATGGTGAGTGGTCCCAGAGCTGGACCAAGCCCTCTTGTGAAGTATCACTGTTCAGAGCTTTGGATTTATTACTGTTAACTTCAAAGCCATAAATCACACAAAACCTCAGAAGCCCCCCAGTAAAGGCAACAAGGATTTTACCAGATGCTCCTGAGAGGACAGATGTCATTGGCAAATAATGTTTTCTTGAATTTGTCGATCCCTAATGTAGGAAATTGAGTTTCTAGTTGAAGGGAATGAAACCCTGCTCAAGCAGCAACCACAATTCTTGTCAGAGAAGCAAACCCCAAATTAACCGTTGCTTAACCCTAAGGTAGCTTGGCACAAAGCAGTCAGGCTTAACTTAGAGGCAATGTGTAAAGTAGTTATGCACCACTTCATACAATAATAAAGTGAAAACACAACTGAAGAAAAATCTCACACCAACTTAGAAAAATAGAGTAAAAATTAATACATTATTTGACACCAAAATGACAATAGTCCAGTTAGTAGAACCAGAGATATATAGCTTTAAAGGTTTAGATAAAATAGTGCTTGGAAGCACAAAGCACCAACAGTTATCTAGTCATGCTGAAGTGCAGGTCGGATAAAGGGACCAAGTTAGGCCTGCTGAACAAAGTACCTTAAATCCTAGTTGCAGATACCACACCAAAGATGCATCACGCAGCAGTAGGTGCAAGGTCCTACATTGGGGTGCATCACGCAGAGGCATTTCTGAGGAGCTTGGGATGCAGTGCTCTGCATCGAAGATGTGTCGCACAAGGGCGGTTCTGAGGAGCTGTGAGGTTGATGTGAGGTCCTGTGTCGAGTATGCGTTGAGCAGCAGCTGTTTCCAAGATCAGCGGGGTTGTGGTGCTAGGTCCTGCGTCAAGCATATGTCATGGAGCTGAAGTTTTGAGGAGTTGTGAGATTGTGCTTGTGCTCCGGGGTAGCTGGTTCCCATGTGAACCTGCGAGGCGATGGATTGCCCTGCGTTGGTTCTCTTAGGACAACAGCTGGGCTGGGAGAGCAATTTCAGGCCCACTTCCAAGGGTCCTGGCTGGAGTGGCACCACTTGGAGGGCATGATTCATAGCAGGCAAGTCCAGGTTTAGTTTTCAAGGTGGTTGCAGCCTTTTCTGTCCCTGGGTCTCTAATCAGGAGACCAACCACCTAGCCCTTGGAGTCACTCTGATGGTCATGGGTTCAAGATGCGGGTCCAGTCCTTCTCACTCAGGCAGGAGGGCAGTAGAGCAGCAGTCCTTATTGCCGCAGAGCAGCACAGCGGAGGTGTACTGAAGAGTTGGGTCTGATGGTCCAATATTTACACTTGGTGCCAGCTTTGCAGTAGGAGATGTTTGTAGAAGGTTTCATCCCCAGAGGTGTTCATAATCTTCTTCCTCTCTGCCCCGGCCCCAGCTTGTCTGGGTGCACAAAAGACTTGTTTGAAAGCCTTGTGAGTGGCTCAGGCAAAGTCCTTATGATCTGCAAGTGTGGTAGGTGACAGTTCCGCCACCTATCAAGTTAGAGATGGCACATTCTGCCAACATCTATTCCCCCTTTGTCTCACAGTCTGGAAGCAATACAAAAAGACCAGCCGCCAGCCACACCTGCCCTAGGGCTGACTCATATGTATTAAAAAAGAGGATTTAGGCCTGACAATATTTAGACCAGGTTGAAATGGTAATTTTAAACTCCACATACAGGCTGCAATGACATGTTTTTAAAGGATTCTTAAGTGGGGATCGCAATAAGAGCTGCAGGCCCACTCAGAGCATTTAATGTACATGCCCTGGGCACATGTAGCACCGCTTTACAAGGGAGTTACAAGTAAGTTAAATATGCTATTTGTGGGTACGCTAATTTTACAATGTTTTATGAAGGGAGAGAGCACAAGCACTCTAGCACTGGTTAGCATTGGTAAAGTATGCGAAGTCTGCAAAACAGGAGGATTGAAGACAAAAGGTTGGAGGAAAACAACACCAAGGATGACAGGTCAAACACCTAATTTCACACATTTGCTCGACTGCTCCCCTCTGTCACCTGGTTTGCACAGATTGCAAAAAAGGCTTGTGGCCTTGGTCTGTATTAGTAAGCCACCTGCAGCTTATTCCCCCTGAGTTCGAAAAGCTCTGCTTTATGAATGCTTAGTAGTTGATGGAAATGGCTTTTTTTAGGCCCAGGGGGTGTAAGGTGGAGGAGCTTAAGCCTTGCCTGAGTTCCATGAAGACGGGTATCATCCTGGGCATCCTAGGCCAAATGGCTGGGTTGTCAGCAGCCAGCCAGGGAGTGCATGTGATCTTCCCTCTCCATGGTAGGGTGGTGTCGGACTTTGGCGATGTCTGAGGCTCCTCCAAGTAAACTAGCTCCAAGCATCACCAGCAAGAGGAGGGGTGAGGCCAGCACTTATGTCTGAAGGGAACTGGTCTTCAGGGCTCCGGCTAGAGCAGCCAGCCCTTCCTGTGGCACAGTTGTGCCAGACAAGGGAGGAATCTAGCACTCATCCAGGCAGACTGCTATGTAGCCTCCCTTAGGAAGGATAGTTTCAGACTGGGGAGGAGTCTTGGGCTCCTCCAGACTGAACAGTTCCAATAATCCCCAGTGAGAACCCAGTTCCAATAATCCCCAGTGAAGGCATGGTTCCCACAGGCCCAGGCTCCAGGCATCAGCAAAGGAAACCTTCCCTACATGGGGCAGGTAAGAGTCTCAAGCTCTTCCAGTCTGAACAGTTCCAGTAATTGCCAGTGAGAGGTAGTTTATGTTTTTGCCTTGGAGACCCTGTCCCTGCAGGCCAGGGATACAGCCAGCGGACAGAACCACCTCACCTGCAAGGGGCAGGGTAGTGTTGGGCCAGGGGAGAGTGTGGGATTCCTCTGAGCAAAACAGTTCCAGTAATCTTCAGTGAGGTGAGAGGAAGGTGAAGCCATGAATTTTCCTTGAGGGGCCCGGTTCCTGCAGGTCAGGGCTGTTGACATTGGACTCATTTCAATGAACTACAACATGAATGTTCATCACAAAACAGTCAGTTGACTCCCTTCATTGTTTCATGGTTTAGGAAAGTTAAAGACTACGAAAGTAAAACTGCATATTAATGAGGATGGAGACATAGATGAGTTGCTTTTCATTTACAAGAAGCTGTTGAAAAAGAACTTGAGTCATTAGTTAAGTATGACATTATTGAATATTCCACTGACATTCCTTACAGCACATCATACAAACTGTTGTAAATGCATTAAACTATAGAGCTGATATACTGTTTTTTTTAGCTGCACATAAGGAGCACACTAGACCCCTCACACAAGTATGTCAGTTGATCAGTGGTGCAGGTTTGACTTTAAATGCAGATTAGTCTGAGTTCAATAAAACAAAATTGAAATTCTGTGGCCGTATATTTTATGATGGTGGTATGACACCTTATCCTGCAACGGTAGAAGCTTTAACAATAGCTGGACCCCCACAAGATGCCTCAACGGAATGTCCATTTAATGGAATGGGCAGCTAATGTTCATGATACTTAAAAGACTGCCACTGTCAGTGCTACATTACAAGAGTTAACATAAACTATTCTTTCTTTTAAATGGTCACAAGAATGTAAAAAGAGTTTAAAGTGAATCAAACATGCCATAGAAAATGCTATAGAAATGGTGTACTTCCATCTAAAGCTCCACACCGAGATTGTGGTTGATGCTAGCTCCACACTGAGATTGTGGTTGATGCTAGCTCCACACTGAGATTGTGGTTGATGCTAGCCCTGTTGGGTTAGGCACTGTACTTGCACAGCATAGTGGATGCCCAAATGCAAGACAACATATTGTGGCCTGTCCTAGTAGAAGTTTTTCTCCAACAGAACATGCTTACTCACAACCTGAAAAGGAAAGTTTGGCTGTAGTATGGGCTTGTGAGCATTTCTATGTATTCCTGTATGGAAGCCTTTTATGCTGATAAAGGATCATAAAATTTTGCTGACCATATTCGGCAATCCAAAGGCCAAGATACCTACTCAAATTCAATGAGAGGGACTATGACTGCAGTAGTACGGTTATACAAGTGTGCATCAACCAGGTAAGTATCAAAATCCTTCTGACTACTTTTCGAGAGTGTCCATTCAAGATCAATGCATTCCATCCAAAAAGC
Source organism: Pleurodeles waltl (assembly GCF_031143425.1). NCBI lineage: Eukaryota > Metazoa > Chordata > Amphibia > Caudata > Salamandridae > Pleurodeles > Pleurodeles waltl. Next base: position 984,558,980 of record NC_090437.1, read on the forward strand.
TGAGGCCTACTTCAATTTTATTGTCAAGTCAAGTACACCAGCTGCTGTATCGTTAGCCCAAACTCTAACTGCTATGAGTCATGACAGTGGCCTGCTCAAATTGAAAGACATTATTACACATCAGTTGTGGAACAAACATGTTCGACCTCTCAGATAAGATGGCGAATATCAAAAGTCCAAAAATGCCAAAGATGAATTGACCATAACTCAGGAAGGAGTTATTCTGTGAGGATTGAGAATCCTAATTTCGGAGAGTCTATGACTAAAGGTGATAGAAGTGGCTCATGAAGGATACGGTGGTATTGTTGCTACAAAGAGAGCGCTCCAAGACAGAGTTTGGTTTCCGTACGTAGATAAAAGAGTTGAAAAGGATCTTAAAGCTTGTCACATACGCAATTGCCTGTCAACTATGGTCACTCAACATACTTAAACATGTCAGAACTCCCTAAACATGCCTGGTAAAGAATAGCCATGAATTTCTTTGGTCACTTCACAATGAACATCATTTAATGGTGATAACAGATGAATATTTACGTTTTTCCTTAGTCGAATATCTCTCATCCACAACACTTGGCCGAGTAATCGAAAACATTTATTGCATATTTGCAACATGGGGTTTGCCAGCCATTTTGAAGTCCGACAATGGTCTACCCTTCAACAGTAAAGAATTTAAAGAATTTCTGGGGCATCTAAACGTAAAACATCACAGGCCAATGGACTTGTTGAGCACCTTATGAGTACGCTAAAGAAAGCAGTGCAATGTGCACATCTTCAGAAGCTCAGACGAAAAAAAGTGTGAAACTCTACTTTACAAGCTCCTCCTCCGACACCCCACTCGACCACAGGTGAAAGTCCTGCAATTTTGATGCTCAGGAGAGCAAGAACAACCAAGATACCCCAATGGACCACAGAGAGAATTACAAATGAAAATGTGATTTGTACAAGGGACTTTGTTCAAAAACAGAAAATTAAAATGTGTGCAGAAAAGAGGCGAAATACGAAAGACCTCTCACTCTGAAAATGAGATTTGGTGATCGCTTGACAGCTATGTAAAAGAAAATCTGATGCTTCTTATGATGTTGAACCTTTTCAAGTAGTGTCTACCAAAGGACCCATGATGACTGCTGACCGACCTGGAAAGTCCCTTACCAGAGACTTCACTCACTTCAGGCCTGTGTTTCATCGGTCTTCAACTCAAGATGGTGAAAGAAAGACTGATTTTGAAAACTCAATGACATCATTGACAATTTCTGACACTGACGACAAACATTTACAACTTCCAGTAACCAGATCGGGTCAACAAATAAAAGTGCCAAGAAGATTAATTGAAGAGATTTAATTGTACATGTTTCTATATATGTATATATTTCTTTCCATCTCATGATATTCTAAAAAAGTTTGCAATTTTGTATCAAACAGAGGGGGGGATGCAGTGTCTTGCATGATTTAGAACAGAGCCTTTCTGGCTCCCCAAGGACTCCCTATCAGTGTATGACATCATCGCTAGAGTAGAATGTGTGAAAGATTGCTTTAGAATGTTGGCATTCACAGGTATGCAGAGGTCTAAAGACGTGTGATTTACAGCTCTGTGTGGGGCTTAGTCATTCCATGGGTATCAGGCTGCTAAAGAAGCTACAGCATAGATAAATTAATATTATTACTTGGAAAAACAGATGCCTATATGTGGGTTGATATATCATTTGGTTTATTAGGCCACAACTCCCTTGGATGACCTACTTAACTAAACTGATGAATTTGTAGTTATATGATTCTGATTACTGCCTATGCTCTCTCTGTTTTGGTTAAATATTGATGAAATTGGTTTTAACTAATTTTAACATTCTTCTCTTTTGTAATGGTGATATTTTTCTTTAATACTCTCAGATATCTATCTGTGTAGTTTAACATCCCCAGAATACCCACTAAAGGACACCTCCTGTTTGCATATCATCCTGAACCTCTCAATGTCATTTTGTGTCATTTGTTGCTTACCCCTTAAGTCAGACCTTTTTGATATGGTTGTCCCAATATTGGTCACATGTACTGTCTTTGCCACCTTGGAAGTCACCTCTTATGAGGACATCTGCCAGTAATTCCCTAAAGCAAAATAACACTAGCTCTGTTTGTCTTATCACAGGATTTCTACTGATACAGAATGTCGGTTTCAATTAGAGCAATTCCCTTAATAAGAGGGGAATAGCATTGGGTACACAGATGGCACACTAGTCTTCTTATGTCAGGCTTAGAGCATAGATTTGTACTAAAATAGTCTCTAAAAAACTATTATCATATCTCTGCTTTATAAATTACATTTTCATGATTTAAACAGAAAGAACGAAGTCAGTCTCTCAAACAGTTAATTACTACAGCATCACATACCCCCATGGAAATTTCACAGGCAAACTATTTTTCATAGATGCTACCATGTCTGTAGGGAGCAATTGACACTTGAAAATAGCTGTGGACATACAGGAACAATCAACAAATATTAGCAAAGAACGCATTTTTCGCTAATTAACTCTAATATTTTCTTTGATTTTTGGTGAGACCATATAGTAATATTGCATGTATTCTGATCAGAGTACAAAGGACGAGCTGCTTATCTTACCTCATTCATCTTTTTTGAGTGGACACTCGGCCAGGCTTATTGACAGGAAATTTGGCTGTGCATCGAGATTACACATTAACGCTGTGCTCCAATTCAGAGACAGCATAACTACAGAATGAGTAACGTCCATGTTTACATAGCACTCAGCACTGACACCATTGACATGAGTTATTAACAACCTACAGCCAATAATTCAGCATGGAAACGGAAGTGAGATACATTTTTACAGTGCTTCCACTATTTTCGTGAGCGCCACTAAGTATCTCGCACAAACTCTCAGCAAAAGCAAATTTACCTTTGAAAAAGAACCAATGAGAACTGAAATATCCACCTGAGATGGAAGTAGAGGCAAAGTCTGTGAGCACAATGCCCTGAACCTTGCAATGTGTGTTTGCTGGATATACAACTGCAAACCAGGCAATGTTGTGTACCTTATTCACCATAAAAATAATAATTGTATGTGACTTTGACTATATAAGACGTATATTATCATAATATATCAAAGGATTATAATAAAAATTTGCCACGCATCTCTTGTTAACTATTCGTTTTTATGAACCTCCAGAACATTAAATCATGCTATTCTAAAACACATTTAAAAATACAGAGTAGACCTTCTTTCCGTGTGTGCAATTCATTATTACCTCAAAATTAAGTAAATTATTCATGGGAAATAAAAATCCTACTAAAATAAAAACATGCAATAGACAAACACCTGGACTCAAATTATTGGATTAGAATACCACTGCGAATGCTTGATTTACCGAACGATTTTCTATGATGTTTTTAACCATAACACTAATACATACACTTCATATTCTATAAAGATAAATTGTATTTTCCAATTATCTTTAGCACTAAAAATATTGAAAATCTTGGTATAAATTTGCAATTGTTATTCCAGCGTACACTATTGCGACTTAAAGGTGTTCTTTCTCTGGCTCCAAGCACCCTGTACCAAGCAGCAGTAGAATATTTCGTTTTAATATGCTTGATTTGTTCACACTTGATTTCTGGTTGTTAGGTCATTGCTTCAAAACGGGGTTGACCCATGACTTTCTTCTTTGTTCATATGAAGGGCAAAAGAAAAGTAAGAACATATTATCTTTGTCTACAGCATTTGTATGCATAAAGTCAAATAGGCAGTCTCACTGACCTCCCCATAAGCCATTTTAAAAACAAAATGGCTAGCCTAATGTTATTGTACAATTGCTGTGATTAGGGCGGAAAGGACAGATTGTAATCTTAATTTTTAATATGTTCCCAAGATGGTTGCTTTATCTTATCCAAATGTCTCTGGGTGACCTTTGCTGGTTCAGATCATGGTTGCACAACACAGGATCTGTCAGAAACGTTCAGGAGTAATCTTTCAAACAACATTCAAGACTGAAGAACTCGAACTCAGGTACTTGAAGGAGCTCAACCTAAAGAAAGATAGTCATAAACAGGTTGGTTGTATGTCTCATTAGGGTAAGATTTAAATGTGACACCATCATGTCAAACACATCAACAATGCCATTTGAGAAATGTATGTAGGTGACTTGCATTGCAATTCTACAAGTGTATATATGTAACTATTTCCAGGATGTATGTATATCTCTGTGTTCACTATGTTGTGGATCAGACCATCAGATCCACTTAATTGTGTGTCATTACATCCTCTTTTTTTATTTTTTAAATTAGGTTTACCTTACCCTGTTTTTTTTTAATTAACCTTTCCACTTAACTTTTTATTATTACCTACTTTTGATGTGTTACCTATGGGCAAGTGGAGTTGTTGTAATTACCCACGATGTAAAGGATCCGAAAGAGTGGGGGTGCACCAAGCATACATCTTTGGGACAACACCATTTGTGATGCCTAAACTAAAGACTATGGCAACATAAGGCTGTGACCAGGAGTGACCTCCCATTGCAACTGTAGCCACACATTTAAGGGTCTAGCTCTCAGGATTCCTAACAGCCACGTTTGCAGAGGATCCTCAATTCCAAGGTTCAGCAGAGATATTTAGTTGATGTGCCAGTGGGATACCATCCATTAAGGCCTATAAATAGAAGCTGCCTGTAGTAAGCTGATCATGCAGACACCAGTGTAAACAAAATAGGATTTAGCCTTTAAGTAGTCATGTTACAAATAATTAAAGGTTACCACACTGAGATTAGCACCCCTCATAGCCTCCTACAAAACCCACATCAGTTGTCTTCTCAGATGGGCCTTGACACCTAAGAATTTATTACAATAATGTCCACTCGGGTGCTGTCAAGAGTTTGGTTAGACTCGCTGGCATACGGGAAGCCCAGACGCCATGGGCACAGGACCAGTGACTGCTGTTAACACATCTATATTAGTGGGCAATCATCTATCTTTGGTAAAAATTAATTAGACATGAGATACATTTGGGTGACCATGATCATTTTACTGTTTGAACACTGATAGCACACCACTCTGTAATGTCCTTGTATGCTTGCTGTGTGAGAATAGGGTATGGTGGATGTCAATGTGAATGCTCACAGACAGTAGATATTTAACAACACTAGAAGAAGCACTGGAAAAACAAGCATAATCTGTACACATCTGTCAAGTGACACATTTACTATGCTTTGGAATCAATGACTATAATTAGGGATCTTTGGTCATATATTGGACAGATTTCACTTCTTAAAATGATATCCTGTTTTCTTGAAACCCATAGTAACTGCTGCCATTTACTTTGGTTACTGTCTTGCTGCTTGTCTGTACTTTGCTTGCTCCCAGAAGAGAGGCTCTCCAGTGGATAAATTGGCAGTGCAGCTTCCATCAGTGATATAAAGTAAAAAAAAAGTCTAGAGCCACATCGGATTAAATCTGTTTATTAGTGCCAGGCTGTACCTCAATTCTCTGTCTCTGTGACTCCATTGCATCGTCTCCGCCCCAATATTTAGGCATTAAAGAAAATAAACATTTAGTGCTTAGCCCAGTGCCTTTTATACTGCCACCTACTGTAATAAAATGGATCTGAAACCAACTCCGAAGGTGGAGAGAAGAGAGCAGAGTCATAAATACGATGAAACCTCACAGCATACATAAAATGATTTCCCAGATTTCATAGCTCTCTCTTTCACATAAGAGAGACCCCTGGCCACCCAGGCAACAACTCTCCCTCTTCTGCTTCCACACTCAGGTGAGCATTCTTTCATTCTTGTTCAGTATCTGCAGGCAAGGCATTTAGGAGGGCCTTGCCTGAATCCCCTCGCAAGAACACATGGCATTGCAACTCTCATCCTCATAAAGAAGCCAAAGAAAGTGACCAGGCGCTTCCCCGCCATCCTTTTACCTTGATGAGCACCATCATCTTGTTCAAGTTATCGTGGGTTAAACCAGGGCAAAAAGAGAGCCGCCTTCTCTCTGAATACACCACTCTCTTCTTTAGTGCCAATCTTAGGAAGCTACAATTTTCTACTGAGAATTTTTCTCCCCCCAAAAATGTTTAGGTTTATCGTTAATACTTCTTTGCACAGCTCTACTAGTTCTAACTGCTCCTGCACAGTTATGCTTAAGTTTAAGGTGATCTCTGTATCCCTTTTCACTGGGTCATGTTTTCTACAGTTAAACTATGGTTATTGTTCTCTGCCCTGACACAGGGCTAGCATATTTATTGGGGAAACATCCCGAACCACGACTCCAGAAGAACACTTTTGTGAACAGCGAAAGCGGAGCAACGCCTTTGTTAACCACGACTTCGTTCTTCTGTGGGTTAACCACGCATGTGCTGAACAACTCACTTGCGTGATCAAGGCACAGAAGAAGGGAGTAGGGTGACCACCTGGCATGGAGGCAAATTCTGGACACAACTGTTTAATATTCAGGACAAAGGGTCAAAATTCAGGACAACAATTCAGGACAAAGGGTCAAAATTCAGGTAAAAAAATAAAGACAAACATATGTTTTACAGACACATCCAAGGAGAAGCCATACCTCACTAGGTCATCAGTGCATTTATTTATTATTTTCTACATAGCTCTATTTATTCACTATGATTTTTTTGTGATTGCCTCCTGGTATGCTACATTCAGGTGTCACATTACGTCCTTGTTCAGTAGAAAATTAATGCCCTACATCACTGTGCCAAGGCCCTCACCTGTACCCAAATCTACCAAATCTTTCTTGTAAAGAATGAAACAATAAAATTCTGATTATGTTTCTAAACATTTTAAAACCCCTGGCAAACAGCTGGGGAAACATAAAGGTAAGTGACCTTCTGCTAGTTCAAACAAGTTAAACAAAAACATCTGCCTCACCTCAGCCTCTAGTGGACTTTAACCACTTCGCTGCCAGGCCTTTTCCCCCTCCTGTGCCAGGCCTTTTTTTGCCTATTTGGGGCAGTTCGCGCTTAGGCCCTCATAACTTTTTGTCCACATAAGCTAACCAAGCCAAATTTGCGTCCTTTTTTTCCAACATCCTAGCGATTCTAAAGGTACCCAGACTTTGTGGGTTCCCCTGAAGGAGGCCAAGAAATTGGCCAAAATACAGTGAAAATTTCGTTTTTTTCAAAAAAATTGGAAAAAGGGGCTGCAGAAGAAGGCTTGTGGTTTTTCCCCTGAAAATGGCATCAACAAAGGGTTTGCGGTGCTAAACTCAGCAGCTTCCCAGCTTTCAGGAACAGGCAGACTTGAATCCGAAAACCCAATTTATCAACACAATTTTGGCATTTTACTGGGGCATACCCCATTTGTGCAATTTTTTGTGCTTTCAGCCTCCTTCCAGTCAGTGACCGGAATGGTCATGAAACCAATGCTGGATCCCAGAAACCTAAACATTTCTGAAAAGTAGACAAAATTCTGAATTCAGCAAGGGGTCATTTGTGTAGATCCTACAAGGGTTTCCTACAGAAAATAACAGCTGAAAAAGAAAAATATTGAAATTGAGGTGAAAAAAACATCAATTTTTCTCTACTTTTTACTCTGTAACTTTTCCCTGCAATGTCATATTATCGAAAGCAATATACCGTTACGTCTGCTGGACTCCTCTGGTTGCGGGGATATATAGGGTTTGTAGGTTCATCAAGAACCCGAGGAACCCAGAGCCAATAAATGAGCTGCACCCTGCAGTGCGTTTTCATTCTATACCGGGTATACAGTAATTCATTTGCTGAAATATAAGGAGTAAAAAATAGCTATCAAGAAAACCTTTGCATTTCCAAAAAGGGCACAAGATAAGGTGTTGAGGAGCAGTGGTTATTTGCACATCTCTGAATTCCGGGGTGACCATAGTAGCACGTGAATTACATGGAATTTCTCAAATAGATGTCTTTTTTACACACACCCCTATATTTGGAAGGAATAAATGTAGAGAAAGACAAGGGGCAATAACACTTGTTTTGCTATTCTATGTTCCCCCAAGTCTCCCGATAAAAATGATACCTCACTTGTTTGGGTAGGCCTAGCGCCCGCGACAGGATATGCCCCAAAACACAACGTGGACACATCACAGAAAACAGAGCTGTTTTTAGCAAAGTGACTACCTGTAGATTTTGGCCTCTAGCTCAGCCGGCACCTAGGGAAACCTACCAAACCTGTGCATTTCTGAAAACTAGAGACCTAGGGGAATCCAAGGAGGGGTGACTTGTGTGGCTCGGACCAGGTTCTGTTACCCAGAATCCTTTGCAAACCTCAAAATTTGGCTAAAAAAACACATGTTCCTCACATTTCTGTGGCAGAAAGTTCTGGAATCTGAGAGGAGCGACAAATTTCCTTCCACCCAGCATTCCCCCACGTCTCCCGATAAAAATGATACCTCACTTGTGTGGGTAGGCCTAGCGCCCGCGACAGGATATGCCCCAAAACACAACCTGGACACATCACAGAAAACAGAGCTGTTTTTAGCATAGTGACTACCTGTAGATTTTGGCCTCTAGCTCAGCCGCCACCTAGGGAAACCTACCAAACCTGTGCATTTCTGAAAACTAGAGACATAGGGGAATCCAAGGAGGGGTGACTTGTGTGGCTCGGACCAGGTTCGGTTACCCAGAATCCTTTGCAAACCTCAAAATTTGGCTAAAAAAACACATGTTCCTCACATTTCTGTGGCAGAAAGTTCTGGAATCTGAGAGGAGCCACAAATTTCCTTCCACCTAGCGTTCCCCCACGTATCCCGATAAAAATGATACCTCACTTGTGTGGGTAGGCCTAGCGCCCGCGACAGGATATGCCCCAAAACACAACGTGGACATATCACAGAAAACAGAGCTGTTTTTAGCAAAGTGACTACCTGTAGATTTTGGCCTCTAGCTCAGCCGCCACCTAGGGAAACCTACCAAACCTATGCATTTCTGAAAACTAGAGACCTAGGGGAATCCAAGGAGGGGTGACTTGTGTGGCTCGGACGAGGTTCTGTTACCCAGAATCCTTTGCAAACCTCAAAATTTGGCTAAAAAAACACATGTTCCTCACATTTCTGTGGCAGAAAGTTCTGGAATCTGAGAGGAGCTACAAATTTCCTTCCACCCAGTGTTCCCCCAAGTCTCCCGATAAAAATGATACCTCACTTGCGTGGGTAGGCCTAGCGCCGGCGACAGGAAACACCCCAAAGCGCAACGTGGACACATCCTAAATTTTGGAAAAAAACAGAGGTGTTTTTTGCGAAGTGCCTACCTGTAGATTTTGGCCTCTAGCTCAGCCGGCACCTAGGGAAACCTACCAAACCTGTGCATTTCTGAAAACTAGAGACCTAGGGGAATCCAAGGAGGGGTGACTTGCGGGGCTCGGACCAGGTTCTGTTACCCAGAATCCTTTGCAAACCTCAAAATTTGGCTAAAATAACACATGTTCCTCACATTTCTGTGGCAGAAAGTTCTGGAATCTGAGAGGAGCTACAAATTTCCTTCCACCCAGCGTTCCCCCACGTCTCCCGATAAAAATGATACCTCACTTGTGTGGGTAGGCCTAGCGCCCGCGACAGGATATGCCCCAAAACACAACGTGGACATATCACAGAAAACAGAGCTGTTTTTAGCAAAGTGACTACCTGTAGATTTTGGCCTCTAGCTCAGCCGGCACCTAGGGAAACCTACCAAACCTGTGCATTTCTGAAAACTAGAGACCTAGGGGAATCCAAGGAGGGGTGACTTGCGGGGCTCGGACCAGGTTCTGTTACCCAGAATCCTTTGCAAACCTCAAAATTTGGCTAAAATAACACATGTTCCTCACATTTCTGTGGCAGAAAGTTCTGGAATCTGAGAGGAGCTACAAATTTCCTTCCACCCAGCGTTCCCCCACGTCTCCCGATAAAAATGATACCTCACTTGTGTGGGTAGGCCTAGCGCCCGCGACAGGATATGCCCCAAAACACAACGTGGACATATCACAGAAAACAGAGCTGTTTTTAGCAAAGTGACTACCTGTAGATTTTGGCCTCTAGCTCAGCCGCCACCTAGGGAAACCTACCAAACCTGTGCATTTCTGAAAACTAGAGACCTAGGGAGATCCAAGGAGGGGTGACTTGCGGGGCTCGGACCAGGTTCTGTTACCCAGAATCCTTTGCAAACCTCAAAATTTGGCTAAAAAAACACATGTTCCTCACATTTCTGTGGCAGAAAGTTCTGGAATCTGAGAGGAGCCACAAATTTCCTTCCACCCAGTGTTCCCCCACGTCTCCCGATAAAAATGATACCTCACTTGTGTGGGTAGGCCTAGCGCCCGCGACAGGATATGCCCCAAAACACAACGTGGACATATCACAGAAAACAGAGCTGTTTTTAGCAAAGTGACTACCTGTAGATTTTGGCCTCTAGCTCAGCCGCCACCTAGGGAAACCTACCAAACCTGTGCATTTCTGAAAACTAGAGACCTAGGGGGATCCAAGGAGGGGTGACTTGTGGGGCTCGGACCAGGTTCTGTTACCCAGAATCCTTTGCAAACCTCAAAATTTGGCTAAAAAAACACATGTCCCTCACATTTCTGTGGCAGAAAGTTCTGGAATCTGAGAGGAGCTACAAATTTCCTTCCACCCAGCGTTCCCCCAAGTCTCCCGATAAAAATGATACCTCACTTGCGTGGGTAGGCCTAGCGCCGGCGACAGGAAACACCCCAAAGCGCAACGTGGACACATCCTAAATTTTGGAAAAAAACAGAGGTGTTTTTTGCGAAGTGCCTACCTGTAGATTTTGGCCTCTAGCTCAGCCGGCACCTAGGGAAACCTACCAAACCTGTGCATTTCTGAAAACTAGAGACCTAGGGGAATCCAAGGAGGGGTGACTTGCGGGGCTCGGACCAGGTTCTGTTACCCAGAATCCTTTGCAAACCTCAAAATTTGGCTAAAATAACACATGTTCCTCACATTTCTGTGGCAGAAAGTTCTGGAATCTGAGAGGAGCTACAAATTTCCTTCCACCCAGCGTTCCCCCAAGTCTCCCGATAAAAATGATACCTCACTTGCGTGGGTAGGCCTAGCGCCTGCGACAGGATATGCCCCAAAACACAACGTGGACATATCACAGAAAACAGAGCTGTTTTTAGCAAAGTGACTACCTGTAGATTTTGGCCTCTAGCTCAGCCGCCACCTAGGGAAACCTACCAAACCTGTGCATTTCTGAAAACTAGAGACCTAGGGAGATCCAAGGAGGGGTGACTTGCGGGGCTCGGACCAGGTTCTGTTACCCAGAATCCTTTGCAAACCTCAAAATTTGGCTAAAAAAACACATGTTCCTCACATTTCTGTGGCAGAAAGTTCTGGAATCTGAGAGGAGCCACAAATTTCCTTCCACCCAGTGTTCCCCCACGTCTCCCGATAAAAACGATACCTCACTTGTGTGGGTAGGCCTAGCTCCCGCGACAGGATATGCCCCAAAACACAACGTGGACATATCACAGAAAACAGAGCTGTTTTTAGCAAAGTGACTACCTGTAGATTTTGGCCTCTAGCTCAGCCGCCACCTAGGGAAACCTACCAAACCTGTGCATTTCTGAAAACTAGAGACCTAGGGGGATCCAAGGAGGGGTGACTTGCGGGGCTCGGACCAGGTTCTGTTACCCAGAATCCTTTGCAAACCTCAAAATTTGGCTAAAAAAACACATGTTCCTCACATTTCTGTGGCAGAAAGTTCTGGAATCTGAGAGGAGCTACAAATTTCCTTCCACCCAGCGTTCCCCCAAGTCTCCCGATAAAAATGATACCTCACTTGCGTGGGTAGGCCTAGCGCCTGCGACAGGAAACACCCCAAAGCGCAACGTGGACACATCCACAATTTTGGGAGAAAACAGTGCCTACCTGCGGATTTTGGCCTGTAGCTCACCCGGCGCCTAGGGAAACCTACCAAACCAGTGCATTTCTGAAAACTAGAGACCTAGGGGAATCCAAGGAGGGGTGACTTGCGGGGCTCGGACCAGGTTCTGTTACCCAGAATCCTTTGCAAACCTCAAAATTTGGCTAAAAAAACACATGTTCCTCACATTTCTGTGGCAGAAAGTTCTGGAATCTGATAGGAGCCACAAATTTCCTTCCACCCAGCGTTCCCCCAAGTCTCCCGATAAAAATGATACCTCACTTGTGTGGGTGGCCCAGGTGCCTGCAACATAATAAGGCCCAAAACCTGAAGGGATAGAAGGGATAGCACAGCAAGTTTATAAGGGCATATTCTTTTATACATCTTTAGACGGACTCTGCTTTGGGGACCCACATAAGTGAGGTGTCATTTTACTTGGGAGACTGAGGGGAAAACTGGGGAGTAGGAATTTTGTGCTGGAGCGGTGATCCTACTAAGAAAAATCAGGAAAATATGCTTTTTTATGCAAATTGTGAGGTTTACAGAGGAGTCTGGGTAAGAAAATGTTGGGGGAGCCACACAAGCCACACCTCCCTAGACTCCTTGGGGTGCCTAGTTTTAAAAAGTTTCTGGGTTTTGTAGGTTTCCCTACATGACGGCCGCACCCAGGACCAAAAACATAGGTGGGCCCTCCCCCCCAAACACAGGTATTTTTGGAATATATCACTTTGATGTGTGCACATACGTCCGTGATGTGCCAAACACTAAAATTGTGAAAAGAAACACACTTAGGTTATGTGAAGAAGACCCCTCACCCACCAACCAAGTTGGTGGCATGCTTCATCATCGGGGTCCCACCTGAGGCACCTAGCGTGTCTCAAGTGTGCTGCGACGCCTGATTACAGCGGAGCAGGTTTTGTCATTTGTACCACACATACTGGTTGGATTTGGCACGAGGGTGAGTGATGGTTCAGTAGATCAAATTTTATTAACAAGAGATTTCACAAAAGTGAAATGCACTGGTAATAACTGAAAGGCCAAAAAACTGAACCAATGACTCACAGCTCGTGAGCTGTAAAGCCACGACAAGGCACCAACCGCTTTACAGTCCATTCACACACCTTTCATACATGACATGCACTAGACCATTCACGCCGCCAGCCACGGGCCCAGCACATTACAAGACTCGCATCCACAGACAGCGCCAGTCAAGGGCCCATCACTTTCATACGCCCACATGCCTGATACAGCAATCACACCAGCTGATGAGTGTGTGGACTGGCGTTTGGCCGGCACTGCCAGCCAAGCGCCACCCCACCCACACCACCAGCCAAGCGCCACCCCACACACACCGCCAGCCCAGCGCCACCCCACACACACCGCCAGCCCAGCGCCACCCCACACACACCGCCAGCCAAGCGCCACCCCACACACACCGCCAGCCAAGCGCCACCCCACACACACCGCCAGCCAAGCGCCACCACACCCACGCCGCCAGCCAAGCGCCACTCTACACATGCCATCCCCTTTTTTTTGTTTTTAAACAACAAAGAAACCACTAATCATAAATTAGTACAAAACTACAAACACAAAAGCTCTAACTGAATACATGACTAATGCCAACCGTGAAACCGAACATATAAAAATATAAAACACCAGTTTACGCTCACGGAATTTCCCAATAATTCTTCTGTGTGTGGTAGCTCCTGAAACAGCCACCCACACACAGCCCAGGCTTTGAAGGACAATCAGGGCAGTACATCCTAGTCTCCTTCCTGATACCTCTTCGAGCACAGACTCTACATCTCTTAGCAGGAAAGTTTTTTTTGGCCGTGGGAGGAATGTGCTCAGCAAAGTGACGATCTTTCAATCTAGCCACATCCTCCACCACTGCTTCTCTAGGAACTCTTGCCTGTTCCAGCACAACAAGGCTAGCTATGATAGACTCCTGAAATTTCACAAATGTCATCCTTGACTCTGGAGAACTATCCTTAAACACAACAAAAGCATTAAAAGTTGCCAAGTGGAACAAGTGAAGCGCTAATTTCTTATACCACACATAAGACTTACGAGCAGCAGTGTAAGGTTCTAACCTCTGATCTACTCTATCAACACCACCCATGTGCTTATTATAGTCTAAGATGCACACAGGTTTGCGCACTTCGGCAACCTGACCCCAAACAGCCACAGGTGAAGTACTCTCATCATGGATGGTGCTTAGCATGTATACATCCCTCTTGTCTACAAATTTCAGAGCTAGCAGCTCATCATTCCGCAAGGCACTGCACTGTCCCTTCTCAAGTTTTTTACAGACAAGCTCTTTTGGATAGCCTTTCCGATTAGAGCGGATTGTGCCACAAGCAACAGTGTCCACTCTGAACAACTCCTTGAACAACCGAACTCCAGTGTAGAAGTTATCTACATATAAATGGTGACCTTTGTTAAACAGTCGTCTACCAAGTTCCCACACAATTTTCTCACTAACTCCAAAAGTGGGAGGACAACCAGGGGGGTCAATATTGGAATCCCTACCAGTGTAGACCCGGAAATTATAAACATATCCTGTACTACTTTCTGACAGCATATACAATTTAATTCCATACCGTGCCCTCTTGCTAGGAATGTACTGCCTAAAAACCAAACGACCCTTGAACAGGACCAAAGACTCATCTACAGATATTTCTTTCCCTGGAACATAGATCTCTGAAAACCGATCTACCAAATGATCAAGGACAGGTCTAATCTTAAAAAGACGGTCAGAATCAGGATGATCTCGTGGCAAGGCTAAAGCATTATCTACAAAATGCAACATCCGAAGAAGAAGCTCATACCGGTTACGACTCATGATGGCAGGAAATATAGCAGTTGCCATCAAGGGACTAGTAGACCAATATGAAGACAGCGACGGCTTCCTTATCAGCCCCATCAAAAAAGTTAAACCCAAGAACTTTTTCAACTCTTCCAGATTTGTGGGAATCCACCGGCTAGCTCTAGAGTGTGGCCTAAGTCTGGCAGCGTTGTCCCTCAAAAACTGCTCTGCATACAAATTAGTCTGCTCAACAATCTCTTCCAAAAATATATCGTCCATAAACAACTCAAAAAAGTTGACGGGCAAAAAGTTTTCCGTATTAACTCGACACCCTGGAAAACCAGTAAACGCAGGCAACTGTGGCTGCTCCATGTTTGGTACAACCCATGCGTCAGGTCTTCCAATGGGAAGCCTTTCAGCCGCTGGCTCCTGCACCATTGGCACATCACTGTCCTCCTCTAAAACAGGCCCTTCATCAGCACTGAGAGTGGCTTCATCATCAGATGATTCATCTCTGACAGAAAATTCACTTCCAGAATCCTGCACTTCCTCCTCTGCCTCAGATGCAGAGTCAGTCTCATATTCATGGTCAGAAGATGACTCAAAAAGCACACTAACAACCTGCTGAGCGGTCATCCTACGGCTGGCCATGATCCTTCCTACTAAAATTAACTGGACAAATACACCACCAACAACCAGCACTGTGTAAGATAAGTAACAAAGTATAGGTTTATCACTAAGAATTATAAACTCAAAAACTATACTGCTCACTTGCCTGAAAAAGCTTGACTCACCAGCAACTACTCTGCACAGCCACAGCAATCACCAACGATATCCCACTAAAAAGAGAAAAAAAAAAGCAAATTAGACATAAGACAACACAATAATCATTGTGCATAACTCTAAGGACAATTTCACACACAATCCTGCATTCAGTACACCACCTACAAACATGTCATTCATGCATTGCAACAATACTCACTTGGAGTAAATTTATTTACTTACCTAAAACATGCAACTACGCAAACCGCAGGACAACTACTGCCAAAACTGCAACAAGCCACAGCAAAGTCAGCAAAAGCTTTGAACTAAAACAAAAAGGAGAAAAACTGTTATTATCATAAAAGTAAATACTTCGCCAGTTGACAAACACTCCGCCACTAACCATTTTTTCATTTTCCCGTGTCTAGTCTTCTCTGCTTGGGGGAAGATGGGCCTAAAAAAAAATAGGCCAATCTACCCCCAAGGGGAGGGGGCAGAAATCACCCAGATTACATTGCACCCTTTGGGGGGGGGCGACCCTTGCCCAAGGTGCCACACCCCCACACAAAGCACACACACACATACATAGTATCCCTGGCGCTATGGGGATTCTGCCCCCCTTGGGGACAGAAAGGCCTAAAAAATAGGCATATCTGCCCCCTAGGGGGGCAGAACTGCCCAAAACTACATGTGGGCCCCTGGGGGCGACCCTTGCCCAAGGGGCCACCCCCCAACACAAAAAATAAAAATCAACAATAAAATCCCTGGTGTCTAGTGGCTTTCTGCTCCCCTTGGGGGCAGATCGGCCTAAAAATAGGGCCAATCTGCCCCCAAGGGGGGCAGAAACGACAATAAATACATTGCGCCCCTGGGGGGAGCGACCCTTGCCCAAGGGGCCACCCCCCAACACAAAGCACACATACATACATACTATTTCTGGCGCTATTGGGATTCTGCCCCCCCTTGGGGGCAGAAAGGCCTAAAAAAAATAGGCCTCTCTGCCCCCAAGGGGGGCAGAACTGCCCAAAAATACATGAGGGCCCCTGTGGGCGACCCTTGCCCAAGGGGCCGCCCCCCAACACAAAAAATACACATCAACAATAAAATCCCTGGTGTCTAGTGGCTTTCTGCCCCCCTTGGGGGCAGATCGGCCTAAAAATAGGGCCAATCTGCCCCCAAGGGGGGCAGAAACGACAATAAATACATTGCGCCCCTGGGGGGAGCGACCCTTGCCCAAGGGGCCACCCCCCAACACAAAGCACACATACATACATACTATTTCTGGCGCTATTGGGATTCTGCCCCCCTTGGGGGCAGAAAGGCCTAAAAAAAATAGGCCTCTCTGCCCTCAAGGGGGGCAGAACTGCCCAAAAATACATGAGGGCCCCTGGGGGCGACCCTTGCCCAAGGGGCCGCCCCCCAACACAAAAAATACACATCAACAATAAAATCCCTGGTGTCTAGTGGCTTTCTGCCCCCTTTGGGGGCAGATCGGCCTAAAAATAGGGCCAATCTGCCCCCAGGGGGGGCAGAAACGACGTAAAATACATTTGCCCCCAAAGGGGAGCGACCCTTGCCCAAGGGGCCACCCCCCAACACAAAAAATACAAATCAACAATAAAATCCCTGGTGTCTAGTGGCTTTCTGCCCCCCTTGGGGGCAGATCGGCCTAAAAATAGGGCCAATCTGCCCCCAGGGGGGGGCAGAAACGACGTAAAATACATGTGCCCCCAAAGGGGAGCGACCCTTGCCCAAGGGGCCGCCCCCCAACACAAAAAATACACAGCAACAATAAAATCCCTGGTGTCTAGTGGCTTTCTGCCCCCCTTGGGGGCAGATCGGCCTAAAAATAGGGCCAATCTGCCCCCAGGGGGGGCAGAAACGACGTAAAATACATGTGCCCCCAAAGGGGAGCGACCCTTGCCCAAGGGGCCGCCCCCCAACACAAAAAATACACAGCAACAATAAAATCCCTGGTGTCTAGTGGCTTTCTGCCCCCCTTGGGGGCAGATCGGCCTAAAAATAGGGCCAATCTGCCCCCAGGGGGGGCAGAAACGACGTAAAAAGCATGTGCCCCCAAAGGGGAGCGACCCTTGCCCAAGGGGTCGCTCCCCTACACTAATATTCACTCACACACACACACATACAGAAATCCCTGGTGTCTAGTGGGCATTCCTGCATCGAGGGAAAGGAAAACCCTTTCCTTTCCCTCGATGCCTCTCTGAGAGCACCCCCACCCCGCAGGAAGGTGAAATACTCACCTTCTCCCTTGACGCGCTGGAAGCAAATGGCTTCCAGCGCGTCATTCCCCGTTTCCATGAAATCAGCGCGCGATCGCGGGCTGACGTCATGGGGGGGGGGGGCGGGGGGGGTGGGCGTGAAAGGGGAAGGGGAAGGGATTCCCCTTTCAGCCCTGGCCTGGGGGTGTTGGGGGGCGGCCCTCGGGGGAAGCGCTAGCGCTTCCCCCGACTGCCAGTCCCTGGACGTAATGGTTACGTCCATGGCGCCACACGGGCGCTGCCATGGACGTAACCATTACGTCCGTGGCGGGGAAGGGGTTAAACTTTTAAAAAACTGATGAGTCAGAGCAGATGCTGTGGGCAACATTCTCACACCTAATGTCAGGATATGAGGTACCCACAACTTGTCTGTAGTCTCACAGCAATAGAGTGTACATCTGGGACTCTACATTTATCTCAGAACTGGGAGCCCAGGCTACCAATTAAAGAGATTGAAAGAAGATGAAATTGAGATCAGATGGGAGATCCAAAGCAAATATTCAAGGGTTTGTTGCTAAGACTGAATAAATAGGGAAGAGAAGAACAAGGTGGGACAATTACTAAAATGAGACAAGATGGATCCAGCAAGAGTATTGGAAGGTGTTGCGTACCTGGAAAGTTGTCTTAACAGAGAGGAGAGAAACAGAAGAGGCACCGTCAAGTGGTTAAATAAGCAGCACCCACCCACCTGGCAAACTCTTCTGGTACAATGGTCTGCGGTTTGTGCTTGTGAAGGGTAAGCAGAGGTCATACCCCTTGAAAAGCTGTGCTAGGCAATTGCCCACACTGCCCATGTCTTTAAATGGTTTTGTAATTGAGCAAAAGCCAAACCAAGGATCTGACCCATCCCTAAGTGGCAGAGTACACGGAGAATCTGCAAACTATTTGGGCTGTAAATTGCACAAACAAAATGTAAGAAAATGAGAACGATTTTAAAATACAATTAGTGTTTTTTAACATATGGGAATGTTTTCCCTGTTGTATGCAATTAGACCTCAAATTGAACTGGGAACCAGTTACCTATTGATACAGAGGGATTAATATCTACATTTCCCCATTGTTCTGCACAATGGAAATCTGGGCAAACATTGTCCCCCCAATCCCAGTTTGCTTTTTGCTTTTCTGTTTCGCTTTCAGTAATGGACCACGTAGCACTAATGAAGATGGTGTGCTATCCGATTATTGTATTATTCTGCAAACTTTCCCCTGGACCTCCCTCATTTCTTCTTCAGACAAACCACACATCAGATTTGGTCGCTGGGGCGCAGTCGGGTATCCCTTTCCTCTCTAAAGATACCTGTGACTGCACGTGGATTAGGCCTTCTGGACTTAGAATGCTATTATTTATCTGCACAGCTCCAACGGGTGGCTCGCTGGCTGTATTGCCGCCCTATGCATGAGATGGGGTTTATCCATAAAGACTTTAAGGAGAGCTTACTGCTCTACTCAAGGTTTCCTACTGACCATTTTACAGAACACCATCCGAGGTTATCCTGCCCAGGTTTTCTTGCCTTGCTAGAACCTATAAACTCACTGACACAAAAAAAAACTACACTCCTGCCTCTGCTAGGCCTTCCCATGGGTACAGGACAGCTGCGCTCAGGTCAGCTCTGTCAGTGGCATGCTACAGGTGTAATTTCCAAACTCTTGTGGCAGACTACCATCTTCACCCAGGTCAACTCCTTGCTTACAAACACCTTAAGCAATCATTAAAAGGCCCTAGTAGTTCATGTCCGCCACCTATCACTAACCCCACCTAAGGTGTACCAGAAGCACTACACCACAGGGTCTGATGGCAAACTGATAAGATGGGTTTACAGACCTTTCCTGCAACATGGAGACCACTGCAGGCCTTCTCGCCATACTACCTAGGAGACTGGTGTGGCCAAGCCTGTGCAAGATACGGAGTGGGCTAAAATACTGGACTTTCCCCACAAAGTATCCCGTGGCTGCCACTTCAAGTACATTCAGAGAGCCTCCCTGGGAATGTATTCTGCCTGTTGCTTGCCAGTGGCTTTGTGGTTTGTAACTCACCTTCCTTGCTTTAAATTTGGTGGCTTTATATGTTTTAGGCTGTCCAGCTTGAGTCCACCCCTTCCCTTGCCCGAACCTTATTTACAGTACCCTTCATAGTGTTTCCTTTCTGTAAAAAAGGCCTGTACATTTTGTTCTTATCTCGTCACATTTGCTGCACATTCAGAGAACATGGTCAAATGTCTAGCTCTGTCTTGGTGGGAGCTTGGTGTTTACTTTTCTTCCTCTGACTTCAAAGTGAGAGGATTTTTGTGACAATCTTGTTGAATACTGTGGGTAGGAAAGAGTTTTTTCTATCACATGAAACCATTTAAATGAACTGTGGAAGGATTTCAGTATAAATCAGAATTAGGAACACAAATGAAGCACATTTTTGTTAATTCTGAACTGCGCTGGAAACAAGTACCTTCATATGATTAAAACAAATCATTACAATGAGTGATGCAATTTCCACACATCATTGTCTGTTATCTGTATAGTTTTATTATAAAATTGTATGTCTGTGCCATTGTCATGGTCATTTCAATCAAAAACTTGTTGCCTGTAATGCCAGTGTGCTAATACACAATGTATACACTACTCCACTCTACTCTACACCACTGCGCCCTACTCTGGATCTCTCCACTTTACACCACTCCATGCCACTGCACTCTGGGACACTTCACTCTACTCCACTCTAAACCGCTCCACTTTATGACAATCACTGTACGACTCTCCACTTTACTCAGTACCACTCTACTCTCTGCCAGTGCACTCTACACCACTGCTCTCCGTACCTTTGCATGCTACACCACTCCAGTCTAGCCCATACCAATTCACTGTGCAGAAATTCACTCTGTGCCACTCTGCAACACTGTATTGTACGCCACTGCACTCTATGCCAATGCACTTTACTATGTAACACTCAACTCTATGCCCCTGCACTCTACACCAATACACTGTACATCACTCTAATCTACTTTGCACCACTGCACTCTGTGCCATGGCACTCTATACCATTTTAATCTATGCCATTACACTTGATGCCACTCTACGCAACTGTACTGTACCTTGCACCTCTCCACTTTATGCCACTTCACTGTACTCTGAAACAATCTACTCTACACCGCTGCACTCTATGCCACTTCACTCTACTCTGAAACAATCTACTCTATGCCACTGCACTGTTTTTTTACAGTTTTGGACTTCGCCCTGCACCTCTCCATGCTAGGCCTCTGCACTCTACACTGCACGTCTCCACTCTACGCCACTGTACTCTACGCAACTCAGCCCCACTGCACTCTAAACTACTGCACTCTACGCCAGTGCACTCTAAGCAACTGCAATGTACGCCACAGCACTTTACTCTGCACCACTGTAGTCCATGCCACATCTGTCTATGCCACTTTACTCAGCAACACAGCCCTCTCTGCCACTGTACTCTACACCACTGTACTCTGTAGTGATGCATTCTATACCAATATACTCTACGCCGCTGCACTCTAAGCCACTCCACTCTGCATCACTCCATTCCACTGCACTCTACAGCACTATACTCTACTCTGCACTGCACCACTCTATGCTACTTTACTCTGTACCACTTTACGCCACTGCATGCTACGCCACTCAATTCTACTCTGTGCCTCTGAACTATACACCACTGTACACTACTGCACACTCTGCCACTTTATTGTACACCATTCTACTCTATGCCACTGTGCTATATACCACTCTACTCTGCACCATTCCACTGCACTCTACTCTGCACCACTCTGTGCCTCTGCATTCTATGCCGCTGCATTGTATGCCACTGAATTCTATGCGTCTGCACTCAATACCCTTACACCACTGTATTCTGCAACACTCTGTGCCAATGCACTCTACTCCAGTCCACTCTACTGTATGCCACTCCTAAACACAACATTCTCTGCCACGCCACAACATTCTACTCCACTCTTCACCATTGCACTCCACGATACTCTGCCCCACTCTCTTCTATGCCACTAACTTTTAGCCATGCTGAACAGCAGCCACTCCGGTGTATAACATGGCTAAAACACATTGGCAAAGCCAATAACTCCTGCATAGACAAGGCCTTTTGACTTTGCCAATGTTTGTTAGTACTATGGGGTCCCAAGGTCCCTGAAAGCACTGTGAATGTGCAAGTCATTATTTTGAACATGTATTACACAGATCATAATATAGGCTGCCACAAAATGTGCATATGAATTTAGGTTAAACATAAAAAGTGCTTCTAAACTATATATTTCAGTAATATACAGATTATATTTAGTGCAGATATTTTTTGTATAAATGCCCATTAAAAACACACACTCCACAGCTCAGCTTGGAAAAACACCCTTCCAGTACCTCTCTAAAAGAAAATATCTTTGCCCTCAGAAAGCTTCAAGTGACTCCTTCCTTTAAAGCCAATACAGGCTTCCAAGCCCCTTCACATTTGCAGATTCACCAGTTCCCCACATTGGCATTTCTTTCAGGAAGGAGGCTCCTGGCAAGAAGGCCTGCTTCTTATCTGTCTGCCCCTCCCTTGGGATCAAACGACAGAGACTCCCTCCCTCACACTCCAGCTGGGGAAACTTAAATTAAGTTTTGTGCTTTTGCCCAAAGGCTAAAATCACAGACAAATGCTGTCCATTAAGTAATCCTTCATGGACAACGGACGACAGGGCGAAATTACGGGCAGTCCTTGAAAATTACGGACTTGTGGTCACCTTAGAAGGGAGACAGCTTCTGAGGAGGACGCTGTCAGGTAAGTGGGGCTGGAGCCATTTTAGGAGTGGGTGGGGGGTCGGGTATTTTTTCGTTTTTATGGGTGGGGGTCGGGGTAGTTTAAGTTTTAGGAGGGGTGGGGGTTGCTGTAGTTTTAGGGGCGGGGTGGGGGGTCTGGGTGTTTTTAGTTTTTAGGGGCTGGGGTCGGGTAGTTTAGATTTTAGGGGTGGGGGATCACAGTAGTTTTAGGGGCGGGTGGGGTATTTCTTTTTAGTTTTTAGGGGTGGAGGTCGGGTAGTTTAGGTTTTAGTGGGGTGTGGGGGTCACAGTAGTTTAGGTTTTAGGGGGTTGCAGTAGTTTTAGGGGTGGGGGTGGGGGGTCGGGTAGTTTAAGTTTTGGGGGGGTTGAAGGTCACTGTAGCTTTAGAGGTGGGGTGGGGGGTCAGGGTAGTTTAATTTTTGGGGGGTCACTGTAGTTTTAGGGGCAGGGTGGGGGGTCGCAGTAGTTTAGGTTTTAGGTGTGGGGGGTTGCTGTAGTTTTAGGGGTGGGTGAGGGGTCGGGGAAGTTTAGGTTTTAGGCAGGGTGGGGGGTCGCAGTAGTTTTAGGGACGAGGTGGGGGTCGGGGTATTTTTTGTTTTTACCTGTAGTTTTAGGGGTGGGGTGGGGGGGTCAGGGTCGTTTAATTTTTTGGGGGGTCGCTGTAGTTTTAGGGGCAGGGTGGGGGGTCGCAGTAGTTTAGGTTTTAGGTGTGGGGGTTGTTGTAGTTTTAGAGGTGGGTGGGGGGTCAGGGTATTTTTAGTGTAAGGGGTGGGGGGTCGGGGAAGTTTAGATATTAGGTGGGGTGGGGGGTCTCAGTAGTTTTAGGGACGAGGTGGGGGTCGGGTATTTTTCGTTTTTACGGGTAGTTTTAGGGGTGGGGTAGGGGGTCGGGTAGTTTTGGTTTTAGGGGAGTGGGGGATCGCAGTAGTTTTAGGGGCAGGGTGGGGGAGTCAGGGTATTTTTTGTTTTTAGGGGTGGGGTAGTTTAGGTTTTAGGGGGTGAGGGGTCGCAGTAGTTTTAGAAGCAGGGATGGTGGGTTGGGGTATTTTTAGTTTTTAGGGGTAGTTTTAGGGGTGGGTGGGGGGTCGGGGTAGTTTAGGTCTTAGGGTGTGGGGGTTGCAGTAGTTTTAGGGGCAGGGGTAGGGGGTCAGTGTGTTTTTAGGGTATGGAGGGTCGCAGTAGTTTTAGGGGCGAGGTAGTTTAAGTTTTGGGGTGGGGTCGGGTAGGGGTAGAATTGTTTTTAGGGGTGGGGTTGGGGTGGGGAGTTGGGGGACAGTTGTTTTAGGGTTTGGGGAGTCAAGGTCGGGGGTCTCATGCTGGAACCACACATGCCTTTACCAGGAATGCCTTTACAACGAAAAATCGTTGTTAAGGCATTCGTGGCAAAGGCATTTGTGGTAACAACGCAGTCGTTGTTCCGACCCCGTTGTTTAGGCATGCGTGGTTCCAGCATTCGTGGTTCCAACATATATTCCATTTATTGTGATGCAAAAGAGGAAACAGTCAGTGATTGTGCACTCTAACCATTGGAATGCTTTTCAATCGATTAAAAGCAGATCCACTTTAGGATCCCTGGTGAATAGCACAACAACCTATTCTTATCACTGCCTTGACACAAAAGCATCTGTTATGTTAATGAAAAGTTCTCAAAGGTGTGTTACTCATTTACATTTCATTTTCAGTCTTACAATTTTGTATTGTAGTGCATCAAAATAGTGGGCCATTTGGATACATACCAGAGCAAAGAAACTGTTGAATTACACTATTATAAACAACTTCTATCTTTTGATCTTTTATCTAATTGTAGTATTTGGTTTAAATGTTATTTTGTGCAAAGCAGAAGACTAGTCATGGAGATTGTCATTTCAAGCAGCTGTTAAGCCCCGGAATATGGACCAATGGCTTTGCATTGTGCAGTCTAGTATGTCATTCTTCATCTTTTATCTTTTCTGAAGCAGGATGCTTTGTTTTTGCCACAGCGGCCTTAACGTGTTCAAGCCTATTGGAAGTTCTTAACTTGTTTTTATTGTTTAAAGACAGAGCAGTGCTGGGCTTGACATGCACTGGAAGTGAACCTTCAAATGTAATCTAGAGCGTAGTCATGAACTCCTCTCACTGATATATGCTTGGAGGCAGCTGATTCCTGTGACACTGGGATTGGTGTATGATGGACCTATTCTTAAAATCTATTCCCTTTCTCAAAACTGGGATTCTTCACTTTCTGATGATCGTTTGCTGTGTTTTGTTGTGTCACTTGCTTGGATATATTACGAAGATTGTGTGCTGTGTGAATGCACACATGGCACCTAGAACATGATGTAGATTGCCTACTTTAGGTTTAATGCATTCCGGATTCTGTGTTGTTGGAGCAGCCCTTTGGGCAGTGCATTGGAAACCCTTCTGTTGTTTTGAAAGTGTCTGGTGTATGGGCTGCAATGCATATTCAGCCAAGAGATCAGCCCACTCATATCAATTGGAAAACACCAATTTAGCCTGCTCTGTATAATTTTATTGACTGGCAGAGCAGGCCTCATTCTACTCATGATCAGCTCTATCCTGTTTGGGAAGACTGCCCTATATCTCAAGTGACCTCTTCCCACCAATGTTAGAAGGTAGAAATAAATACCTGTGAAGAAGTTCCCTCACTTCCCACCAGTAGCACAAGCTTAGAATAAATGCTGGATCTCTTCAGAAATTACCTTGTACTCATTGGGATGAAACGCTCCAGCATCAGCTGTGAGAGACATGTAGCTTCGATACCATTGCTTAGCAAATGGACACAATAGAAAGCTGAAGCTTCTGCCTCTGCTTGGGAGATGAGGAGCTGAACTACCAAGTGTTGAGCATTGCTGCCCTGGGAGAAGACAGAGCAATACCTCAGATGACAGATATGTGAAAAGAAGGCTGAGTCAGTGAGAAAGCCTTCCTTGTAGCCACAACAATCTGCATCCCAGCCAACATAGACCACATGCTAAGCATGCTAGCATCAGGTTACATCATGAGTGAATATGAGATTCCAGAGGCACTAGTTGATTACTTCTCCTGGAAAGCCTGACCTGTGATGGTGCATCTGCCCTAGAGTTCATCTAGTTGTATGGGTATGTGACCTATTGGTAGACCATAAAAGTATCATTGAAGAGGTTCTGTGACATCTGTGTCTCCTTCACTCAGATGTGAGAGGAGAACTACTCGGATATTCATTGTGTGTGACTAGAAACAGTGAATTCTGAAGTATTCAAGAGGTATCGCAGTTACAGATGTTACCCTTAAACTAATGTGTTCCAGCTTTCACTGGTTGACCCTCCTTAGTGTGTGCTTCATATCCTGAGGATATTCACTGGAAATCGGACTCCTCCCACCTGTTGCAAAGCAATAAAAGTTTGTGGGCTACCTCCGGTGGCAACCATGCAGTATTCTCATGTTTCTTAGAACAAGTTTGCATCCTGAACTTACCAGGACCGATTTTTGTCTTACTGGCCCACCTGAACTATGTCTGGTGCCTTTCTGTTACAGACATTTTGCCCAAAAACCCTGGTACATCAGACACCAGGTTGACTTGCAACTGTGGACAGTTTCCTTTACCCTTCTGCAGTCAAGCAACTCTGCTTCAATTGGGTTTGGAGTCCCTAGTACAATTTTAGGTGGTTTGTTCTTGGATGTGATGGGTTGCATTCCAGAATTGACTTGAAACCAGTATCTTACCTTCCCTGAAAACCCCAGTTTTGAGTCCCCATTCTCTGCATCAGCGAGCTAGTGTATGAAGTATGTCAGCGTGTGGAATGTTGCTTGTCTCCTGGTTCCTTTAAAGATTTTTCCCCAGCCAGTAAAAAACCTGTAGCCAGAGCAAAATGTACACCGGTTTCTGTTGAGGAATCTACTCGTAACCTATGGTAGCCTTAGGAAATTCAAAGCTGCACATCCATATCTTGTGATATGTAATTATATACTTTTTCTATTCAGATTGGGAGGGTGCTCAAACCACATGCAACACACTACCTACTGTGCAAATTGAGATGATCGTAAAGAACAGTTCATTATGTGATAATACAGATTGGTGGTACATCTCAATATCACGTTTACAGTCTCAGAACAATCCACAATGATATACAAAGACACATATTAACATTATTTAGTTATTCTTCCTCTCATAAATATAAAATGTCTTTGCTTGGCGCTGCAGTCAGCTTATTCTTTTCATAGTGCACAACAGCCAGCACGTGTTTTATCCTTTCAGTGGGACTTATTTACTGCTAACAAGTGTAAACAATCGACTTAAAGTACAACAGTTGTTTTAAAACCATCAATGTGACATGTGTATTACAATACAATTGTGTTAGAAATGGGGTCTCTAGTTGGCAGAGGTATACACCCTTGTCCAAGTAGGGACCACAAACATAGTCAGGGTAAATAACACACAGTCCAAATTATCCTGTGCCCACCCTCTCCTACCTTGGCACTGAGCAGTCAGGCTTAACTTAGAAGGCATTGTGAGAAGTTTGTCCCCCCAAATTATTGGTACATGTTTCCACAAGAGCCCCCCCATTGCTTTTCAGGAACCCCATAAGCTGTTAGTGCAAATAAACAGGCATCCAACCATTTGCCAATGTCATCTCTCACCATATAACTTGGCATCACATCTCTGGGTATATGAACCTTTTTGTCTACACCAGGTCCTGTATGTATGCTGCCACCATCGATGCTAGAATAAGGCTGCCTAGACTTAAGGTCCAGCTCCTTTAATCTCAGTTCAGGAACCAGAAGTAGTTTATTTTCCTTTCCTTTCAGTCTCAGCTTGTTTGGCTTCTCTCTCAGCCTTCCCCTCCTCTGCCTCCATGTTTAACCTTGCCAATCGCAGTTGAAATTCCCTCTCTTCCCTCCTTTCCTCTGCGGTCAGGCCGTGACTTGAGACACTGCTCCCTGATTTAGCAGGGGGCACAAATCCAGGGGTTTCACCCCCCCACTGCTATTGGCGAATCCTCTGGGGAGCCATTCTCTGACTCCTCCACCTCAACATCCTCTTGTGAACGTGCTTCTGCCCAAGTCTTCAGTGCCTTTTTGTACTCCTCCTTCCTGGAGGCACCCCGGGTAGGTACTCCCATCCCCTTGCAGAACCCTTTCAGCTGGCTGACTGTGTATGTCTCCAGCTTGTCTTGGTCAAACTCTCCAGCTCCTCCTTGAGACCCAGCCAGAGACATGATGTTGAGGATGGGGATTAAAAATGTCGCGCAGAAAGAAATTGCTGTAAAAAGAGAAAAATAAGTTGACCTTTAACTGTGCGTAGGTATTGTACACGTGGCTACTGTATGTTACTGCACAAACAGAAGTCCTATCCTCACCGCTGATCACCAATGTTAGAAATTGTGTCTCTAGTTGGCAGAGGTATACACCATTGTCGAAGTAGGGACCATAATCCTAGTCAGGGTAAATCACATACAATCCAAATTATCCTGTGCCCACCCTCTGGTACCTTGGCACTGAGCAGTCAGGCTTAACTTAGAAGCCAATGTGTGAAGTATTTGTGCAATAAATCATGCAATTACACAGTGAAAACATCACAAAAATACACTACACAGGTTTAGAAAAATATAAGATATTTATCTGGTTGAATTAAGGTCAAATCGATCAAGATTCAATAAGCACAAGTTGAAATATCACTTTTGCACTGTTAAAAAGAGTCTTAAATCTTAAAAATCAACAGTTGTCTCTTGTTTGCACACCACACACAGAGAACGCAGAGGAGGAGATGTGTGGAAAAATAAGGTGTGCGTCGGATTTTCTGACGCGGCACAGGCGATGCGGCATTTCTTTCCCCGCTGCAAGGGGGTTTGCTTCAATTTCTGGCGTACAGTCTGGGTTACTCACTGCGATGCGGGGATCTTTTGGCACCCAGGAACGATGTGGGGAAAAATCCTGGGCGTGCGGAAAGAAGTCACAGGTGTTGCATTGATCTGGTAGGCAATGCGTCGAACTTGCTGTTGCACGGCAGGCGCTGCATCGATTCTTCACTCAGGAAATCAGGCTGCGTCGTTCCGGCTCAGCTGTGCTGCAGTTTTCTCATTGCAGGGCAGGCTGTGTGTCCTTTCCGGCAGGCTGTGTGTCGATTTTCGGCGCAAAAGGAGTTTCCTTGAAGAAATGAAGTATTTTTGGCCCTGTGACTTCAGGAAACAGGAGCCAAACTCAATCCAGGCCCTTGGAGAGCTCTTCTCAGCAGAGTCAGAGGCCAGCAAGGCAGCAGGACATCAGCAAGGCAGCTGTCCTTCACAGCAAAGCAGTCCAGGTGAGTCCTTTGGGTAGCTAGGCAGTTCCACTTGACAGGTTGCAGGATCTGGTCCAGAAGTGTCTGATTTGGTGGGGTCAGGGACCCAGTTTCTATACCCAAAAATGCCTTTGAAGTGGGGGAGACTTCAAAGAGTGGTTTTGAAGTGCACAAGTTCCCCGTTCAGTACATAGTTGTCTGCCAGGGTCCCAGTAGGGGGTTTGGCAGTCCTTTGTGTGAGGACAGGACACTAGAATTTGAAATGTGTCATGCCCCTCCACCCCAGGAAGCCCCATTCAGCATGCAGATGAGTGCAGGTGTGACTGAGTATCCTGTGTTTGTGGTTGTCTGGGTGAAATGCAGAAGGAAGCTGTCAACCAGCCCAGCCCAGACGTTGATTGGAGACAGGCTGTAATGCACTGATGGATTTTAAGTGCAGAGAAATTCTCACTTTCTAAAACAGAAGAGTCCTGACTTGCACCTGTTTAACTCTGTTAGTCTTATACTGATTGTTAGAATGTTTTCATCCTTGGCGTGGTCTCCCTTAACTTTTTGCCTCTGTTCCCCAGGTTGTTGATGTGTGCTGGACTCTGATTTTCCTGTTTTTGTTACTCTGGGCACTTTACCACTGCTAACCAGTGCTAAAGGACAAGTGCTCCTGTTTAAAATATGTACGTAATTGGTTCTCCATGATTGGCATATTTGTTTTACTGTTAAGTCCCTAGTAAAGTGCACTAGAGGTGCCCAGGGCCTGTAAATCAAATGTTACTAGTGGGCCTGCAGCACTGGTTGTGCCACCCACACAAGTAACCCTGTAATCATGTCTCAGACCTGCCACTGCAGTGTCTGTGTGTGTATTTTTACACTGTAAATTCGACTTGGCAAGTGTACCCACTTGCCAGGCCTAAACCTTCCCTTTTCTTACATGTAAGGCACCCCTAAGGTAGGCCCTAGGTAGCCCCAAGGGCAGGGTGCAGTGTATGGATAAGGTAGGACATATAGTAATGTGGTTTATATGTCCTGACAGTGAAATACTGCCAACTTCGTTTTTCACTGTTGCAAGGCCTGTCTCTCTCATAGGATAATATGGGGGCTACCTTTAAATATGATTAAAGAGTAGATTCCCCTAGAGAGTAGATGGACATGTGGAGTTTGGGGTCCCTGAACTCACAATTTAAAAATACATCTTTTAGTAAAGTTGATTTTGAGATTGTGCGTTTGAAAATGCCACTTTTAGAAAGTGAGCATTTTCTTGCTTAAACCATTCTGTGACTCTGCCTTGTTTGTGGATTCCCTGTCTGGGTCAGTTTGACAGTTGGGTTGTTTTTCATCTCACACTAGACAGTGACACAAAGGGAGCTGGGGTGTAACCTGCATTTCCTGATTAGCCATCTCTGCTAGGAGGGAGGGGTGTAGTGGTCACTCTCCTCTGAAAGGACTGTGCCTGCCTCTCACAATGCAGACTCCAACCCCCTGGTGTGTGTCTGAGGCCTTGCCTGGGCAAAGCAGGATTTCACAAGTAGGTGTGAGTCCCCTTTGTAGAAAGGTGACTTCAAAGACTAAAATGGGTATAAGAAGGGCACCCAAATCTACAGACTTGAGAAACACTTCTGAAACCAAGAGGAACCTCTGCCTGGAGAAGAGCTGATAGCTGAGGAAGAAGTGCTGCCTTGCCTGTCACTGTGCTTTGTGGAGCTTTCCTGCAGTGCTGCTTCTTACAGAGTAAGAGGGCAAAAGACTGGACTTTGTGTGCCTTCCATCTTGTGAAGAAATCTCCAAGGGCTTGAGTTAGAGCTTGCCTCCTGTTGTTTGAAGTCTCAGGGACAGCAAAGACTTCTCTCTGCCAGCACCTGGAGTCTCTGGAGAGACTCCTACTCTGACGAGTGGTGCCCTATCCAGTCCCTGGGCCCTTGAAAGGAAAGCTGGTGGAAATCCAAGGAAATCGACTTCGGACGACTCCGGACCGACGCCGCTGCTGAATCAGGTGACGCCGCCTGCACCCGACGCCATGACCTTCACTGGAACGCGACGCTCTTCGCAGGCCTGACGCCGCTGCAGCCCAGCTGAAGTCCGCGACTCCGTGGAAGTCGCCGCACCACGTCGTGACCGACGCCTCTCGAAGTGCACGGATTCAACGTTTCGCACAGACGCCGCGATCCCCGACTTCGCGCATCGGCTTGTTTTCACTCTTCACCAAAGGTACTGTACTTGGGGGTCTACACGACTCCGTGTTCGGCGCCGCTGGTGTCGGCTTGTTGGGAACGACTCCGTCACGATGCCGTGTTAACATCTCATCGAAGCATTTTTGTTTCTAAGCGCTATTTTTGAGTTTAATCTCTAAAAATTCATACCTTGACTTGTGTATGTCGGATTTTTGTCGTTTTGGTCTTGTTTTGTTTGGATAAATATTTCTTATTTTTCTAAACTGGGGTTGTGTCATTTTATAGTGTTTTCATTGAGTTACTGTGTGTGTTGGTACAAATACTTTACACCTAGCACTCTGAGGTTAAGCCTACTGCTCTGCCAAGCTACCAAGGGGGTAAGCAGGGGTTAGCTGAGGGTGATTCTCTTTTACCCTGACTAGAGTGAGGGTCCTTGCTTGAACAGGGGGTAACCTGACTGTCAACCAAAGACCCCATTTCTAACATTGGTGATCAGCGGTTGGGATTTGGACTTGTATTTGTACTTGACATACAGTAATTAAGTGTACACTACTGTTTGAGTTCAGACCACTACGTGACCACATACTACTAGTCTTGTGATTTTTGTTTTTTTTCTATTTGGACTGTTTTTGCTCTGCATTCATTTTGTTTCTCGCTGATTCCTTGATTGACTTTCTTTGGAACTTCATTTGGGAACTTGTTTTCCTGCCTTTGGAACTTTACACTTGTTTTTGAATCTTCATCATGTCCCATGCTGGAGATGCATCAGTTGGAGCTGACTTTGGCCATGAGAAATTGGAGAGTTATACCAAAGCTCAGTTGAAGCAGTTCTGTAAAAGTTTTGACTGACCCATTAAGAGCTCATCCAGGAAGGAGGAGCTGCAAAAGGCGCTGAGGGCCTGGGTGACAGCCAAGAGCACTGAAGGGCACACAGAGGATGAGGGAGATGAGGAGGATGAGGAAGAGTGTTCAGTACACAATGGTATTGTGGGTGGGCCTGTTATGTCCAGGGAGAAGGTCTCCAGGGCAGGTAGCAGTGTCTCATCCAAGGGTCTGACACCTGAGGAGTTACAGGACAGACAGGCAGAAAGGGAGTACCAATTGGAGCAGAGGAGGCTAGCCCTTGAGGAGAGGAAGTTAGCGATGGCTCATGAGCTTAGCTTGAGAGAGATGGATCATAGAAGCCAGTCCAGTAGAGATGGTGGCAGCAATCCTACAGTGCAGCCTGAGAGAAGGGTACACATCCCAAAAGACCTTGTGAGGGATTATAAGAGGGAGGATGATATCTACTTGTGGTTCAAGGGTTATGAGTCAGCTCTCCACATGAACCTGGTCCCTGAAGCTCATTGGGGGGCAGCCCTGTGGAAGCATTTTGAGGCAGAGGGGAGGGACACACTGACAGCCTTAGGGGATGCTCAGGATCTCACCTACCCTGTCATGAAGGAGGCCTTACTCACCAGGTATGGTCTCACCCCTGAGCAGTACAAGGAGAAGTTTAGATCCTACAAGAGAAAGGAATCCCAAACATGGTTGGAATGTGTTGATTCTTTTTGCAGGTCACTGGATGGTTGGGTGAAGGGCAGTAAGGTAAACACGTATGAGGGGCTTTACAATTTAATTGCTTGGGAGCACTTGTACAGTTTATGTTTTCCAGAGCTGCCCCAGCACCTCATTGACAGCAAGCTGACTGACCCCAGGAAGAATGCACAGGAAGCGGACCACTGGGAGAGCACCAGGTTCCAAAAGAGGTATGGGGGAGACCATGCCAAGGGTGGGCAGGGTCCCTCTCAGAAGAAAGGGGGGGTAAGGGCAAACAGGGGGAGTTCTCTAAAGAGCCCCAAACTGATTCCCAGGGTAAGGATTCCCAACCCCCCAGTGAAAAGAAGCCATGGTTGTCCAAAGGGAAGCCAGTGGCAGGTGGTCCCCCCACGTAAGTGTTATTGGCCAGGTGGGTCATGTGAGGAGGGACCCCAAATGCCCCAAAAGTACACCGGCACCCACTGGTGCACCGTCCCAGGGTTTGGCCAGTGTAGCGCTTGGGGAGGAGTTGGTTTCAGGTGGGTGGGAACCAGCAGAAATGACCCTTGTCTCACTAGGGGACAGTGGATTGGTCCAGAGAAACCTAGTGCCGGATAACACTAAGAAGTACAGGCAATGGGTGACCATCAATGGACAGAGGGTAGAGGCTCTGAGAGACACAGGAGCTAGTGTGACTACAGTGAGGAGTCACCTGGTGTCTGAAGAGCAGATTGATCCCCGGATACTTCACCAAGTAGTTGCGGTAGACAACTCTGAGCGCCTCTGCAGAGTGGCGCAGGTTCCCTTTGAATGGGGGGGCATCTTAGGTTCCTGGAAAGTAGCTCTGAGTCCAACCATGCCTGTTGATTGTTTGCTAGGTAACGACCTGGAGGATTCCCCTTGGAAGGAGGTGGAACACAGGTCTCACTTGGAGATGTTGGGTCTGCCTGGGTGGGTATGCGTATCCACCCGGTCTATGGCAGCCAATCAGGGTAGTCAAGAGCCCCTGGAGCCTGAAACAGTGGCCCAGGGGACCGCCAAGAAGAGGAAGGGCAGGGGGCGCGGGAAACCGGCCCCCGAGTTTCCCACGGTCCGGGAGGATGTGGAGCCTGAGGGTGACGCCCCGGAACCTACAGGGGGGCAGGTGGCTGAACTGGGGGAGGTCCCTGTGCTGTCACAGTGGCAGCAGGAAGGGGGACCCACCAGGGAAGCATTCTGCACAGCGCAGAAGGAGTGCCCTACTCTTGAGGGGCTGCGGCAGCAGGCTGCAGCTCAGGCGGCTGGCGAGGCGCCAGGTACTCACCTGATATATTGGGAGGATGGCCTCCTGTATAGTGAGCCTAAGGTTCCTGAGCCTGGGTCAGCTCGTATGCTGGTGGTACCCCAGTGCTTCAGGGCCTTCCTACTGGGTTTGGCTCATGACGTGCCTTTGGCAGGACATCTAGGGCAGGACAAGACCTATAAGAGGCTTGTCTCCCACTTTTACTGGCCCTTGATGCACAAGCAGTCAGCTGCTTATTGTAGGTCTTGTCAGACTTGTCAGGCAAGTGGCAAGAGTGAGGGGAAATGCAAAGCTCCCCTCCAACCTTTACCTGTAGTCAGTACTCCCTTTGAAAGGGTAGGAATTGACATTGTGGGGCCTCTGGATCCCAAGACAGCCATGGGCAACAGGTTCATCCTGGTCTTGGTGGACCATGCCACTCGGTACCCAGAAGCCATTCCTCTAAGGACGGTCACTGCCCCCGTGGTGGGACGTGCCTTGATGGGAGTTTTTACCTGCATGGGGTTCCCCAAGGAAGTGGTATCCGATAGAGGTACAAACTTCATATCCACTTATATGAAGTCTCTGTGGAAGGTGTGTGGGGTAACGTACAAGTTCACCACACCTTACCACCCCCCAAAGTAATGGTCTGGTTGAGAGATTCAACCGCACCTTGAAAGGCATGATTCAGGGCCTGTCAGAGCCCTTGAGCCGTAAATGGGACGTCCTCTTGCCATGCCTTCTGTTCGCTTACAGGGAGGTGCCTCAAAAGGGACTTGGCTTTAGCCCCTTTGAGCTCATCTATGGCCACCCTGTGAGGGGACCGCTCAGTCTGGTGAAGGAGGCTTTGGAGAAAGCTCCTAGTAAACCACCCCAGGATGTATTTAGCTATATGCTGGCACTAAGAAACCAGACTGCCCGCTTCAGGAGTCTCGCTCAGGAGAACCTGGAAGCAAGCCAGGAGGATATGAAACGGTGGTACGACCAGAATGCCACTCTGGTTGAGTTTCAGCCTGGACAAAAAGTGTGGGACATGGCACCAGTGGAGCCTAGGGCTCTCCAAGATAAGTGGACTGGGCCTTTTGAGGTGGTGGAAAGAAAGAGCGAGGTCACCTATCTGGTAGACTTGAAATCCCCCAGGAAACCTTTGCGGGTCCTACATGTCAACCACCTCAAACCACACTTTGAGTGAACTGAGCTATCCATGCTCCTAGCGACAGATGACGGGGTGGAGGAAGAGAGTGAGCCTCTTCCTGAACTCCTGTCTGCAGGAGAGAAAGATGGGTCTGTGGAGGGAGTGATCCTCTCCCCCTCCCTGACTGAGGAACAGCAGAGGGACTGTCGCCACGTGTTGGGACAGTTCGCCGTGCTGTTTTCCCTGATCCCAGGAGTCACACACCTGTGCACACATGATGTGGACACTGGGGACAGTACACCTGTTAAACATAAGGTTTACAGAGTGACTGACAGGGTCAGGGCTTGCATTAAGGAGGAAGTCTCCAAAATGTTAACCCTAGGGGTTATTGAGCACTTCAGCAGTCCTTGGGCCAGCCCAGTGGTATTGGTCCCAAAGGCTGCTGCTCCTGGTGCCACTCCAGAACTTAGGTTCTGTGTGGACTACCGGGGTCTCAATGCGGTCAGCAAGACTGACGCACACCCCATCCCCCAAGCTGATGAGCTCATTGATCGGTTAGGAGCTGCCAAGTACCTCAGTACGTTTGATTTAACATCTGGGTACTGGCAGATTGCCTTAACTGAGGGGGCAAAGGAGAGGTCAGCATTCTCTACCCCAGATGGGCACTTCCACTTCAACGTGATGCCCTTTGGGATGAAGAATGCCCCTGCCACCTTTCAGAGGTTGGTGAACCAGGTGTTGGCAGGACTGGATGAGTTCAGTGCCGCCTACCTGGATGACATTGCTGTGTTTAGTTCCACATGGGAGGAACACCTGCAACACCTCTGGAGAGTGTTAGAGGCCCTGCAGAAGGCAGGCCTCACTATTAAGGCGAGCAAGTGCCAAATAGGGCAGGGTTCTGTGATGTACTTAGGACACCAGGTGGGGAGTGGCCAGGTGGCACCCCTACAGCCTAAGATTGACACGATTCTGGCTTGGGAGCCTCCCAAGACCCAGACTGAAGTGAGAGCCTTTTTAGGTCTCACAGGATATTACCGGAGGTTCGTTAAGGGATATGGTACCATTGTTACTCCCTTAACTGAGTTGACTTCTAAGAAGCAACCCAAGAAAGTGATCTGGACAGAGGCTTGCCAGAACGCTTTTGATGCCCTGAAGGCTGCCATGTGCACAGCACCTGTGCTGAAGGCACCTGACTACTCCAAGGAGTTTGTTGTGCAAACAGACGCCTAAGAGCATGGTATTGGAGCAGTACTCTCACAGCTTAATGAAGAGGGCCTAGATCAACTCGTAGCCTTCATTAGCAGGAGGTTACTACCCAGGGAACGTAGGTGGAGTGCCATAGAACGTGAAGCGTTTGCTGTGGTCTGGGCACTGAAGAAGCTGAGACCCTACTTGTTTGGGACTCACTTCCGAGTTCAGACCGACCACAGGCCCCTCAGATGGTTAATGCAGATGAGGGGTGAGAATCCAAAACTGTTGAGGTGGTCCATTTCCCTACAGGGGATGGACTTTACGCTGGAACACCGTCCTGGTACAGAGCACGACAATGCTGATGGTCTGTCCAGGTTCTTCCGCCTTAGTGATGAGAACTCCCATGAGGTTGGGTAGTTGCTCCCCACTTTTAGCTGGGGGGGACACGTGTTAGACTTTTCATCCTTGGTGTGGTCTCCCTTAACTTTTTGCCTCTGTTCCCCAGGTTGTTGATGTGTGCTGGACTCTGATTTTCCTGTTTTTGTTACTCTGGGCACTTTACCACTGCTAACCAGTGCTAAAGTGCAAGTGCTCCTGTTTAAGATATGTACGTAATTGGTTCTCCATGATTGGCATATTTGTTTTACTGTTAAGTCCCTAGTAAAGTGCACTAGAGGTGCCCAGGGCCTGTAAATCAAATGTTACTAGTGGGCCTGCAGCACTGGTTGTGCCACCCACACAAGTAACCCTGTAATCATGTCTCAGACCTGCCACTGCAGTGTCTGTGTGTGTATTTTTACACTGTAAATTCGACTTGGCAAGTGTACCCACTTGCCAGGCCTAAACCTTCCCTTTTCTTACATGTAAGGCACCCCTAAGGTAGGCCCTAGGTAGCCCCAAGGGCAGGGTGCAGTGTATGGATAAGGTAGGACATATAGTAATGTGGTTTATATGTCCTGACAGTGAAATACTGCCAACTTCGTTTTTCACTGTTGCAAGGCCTGTCTCTTTCATAGGATAATATGGGGGCTACCTTTAAATATGATTAAAGTGTAGATTCCCCTAGAGAGCAGATGGACATGTGGAGTTTGGGGTCCCTGAACTCACAATTTAAAAATACATCTTTTAGTAAAGTTGATTTTGAGATTGTGCGTTTGAAAATGCCACTTTTAGAAAGTGAGCATTTTCTTGCTTAAACCATTCTGTGACTCTGCCTTGTTTGTGGATTCCCTGTCTGGGTCAGTTTGACAGTTGGGTTTTTTTTCATCTCACACTAGACAGTGACACAAAGGGAGTTGGGGTGTAACCTGCATTTCCTGATTAGCCATCTCTGCTAGGAGGGAGGGGTGGAGTGGTCACTCTCCTCTGGAAGGACTGTGCCTGCCTCTGACAATGCCGGCTCCAACCCCCTGGTTTGTGTCTGAGGCCTTGCCTGGGCAAGGCAGGATTTCACAAGTAGGTGTGAGTCCCCTTTGAAGAAAGGTGACTTCAAAGACTAAAATGGGTATAAGAAGGGCACCCAAATCTACAGACTTGAGAAACACTTCTGGAACCAAGAGGAACCTCTGCCTGGAAAAGAGCTGATAGCTGAGGAAGAAGTGCTGCCTTGCCTGTGACTGTGCTTTGTGGAGCTTTCCTGCAGTGCTACTTCTGCCAGAGTAAGAGGGCAAAGACTGGACTTTGTGTGCCTTCCATCTTGTGAAGAAATCTCCAAGGGCTTGAGTTAGAGCTTGCCTCCTGTTGTTTGAAGTCTCAGGGACAGCAAAGACTTCTCTCTGCCAGCACCTGGAGCCTCTGGAGAGACTCCTGCTCTGACGAGTGGTGCCCTATCCAGTCCCTGGGCCCTTGAAAGGAAAGCTGGTGGAAATCGACTTCGGACGACTCCGGACCGACGCCGCTGCTGAATCCGGTGACGCCTCCTGCACCCGACGCCGTGACCTTCACTGGAACGCGACGCTCTTCGCAGGCCCGACGCCACTGCAGCCCCGCTGAAGTCCGCGACTCCGTGGAAGTCGCCGCACCACGTCGTGACCAACGCCGCTTGAAGTGCACGGATTCAACGTTTCGCACAGACGCCGCGATCCCCGACTTCGCGCATCGGCTTGTTTTCACTCTTCACCAAAGGTACTGTACTTGGGGGTCTACACGACTCCGTGTTTGGGGCCGCTGGTGTCGGCTTGTTGGGAACGACGTCACGACGCCGTGTTAACATCTCATCGAAGCATTTTTGTTTCTAAGCGCTATTTTTGAGTTTAATCTCTAAAAATTCATAACTTGACTTGTGTATGTCGGATTTTTGTCATTTTGGTCTTGTTTTGTTTAGATAAATATTTCCTATTTTTCTAAACTGGTGTTGTGTCATTTTATAGTGTTTTCATTGAGTTACTGTGTGTGGTGGTACAAATACTTTACACCTAGCACTCTGAGGTTAAGCCTACTGCTCTGCCAAGCTACCAAGGGGGTAAGCAGGGGTTAGCTGAGGGTGATTCTCTTTTACCCTGACTAGAGTGAGGGTCCTTGCTTGAACAGGGGGTAACCTGACTGTCAACCAAAGACCCCATTTCTAACACTGATGAAACAAGAGTACCACTGAATTGTGGTATACATAAAAACAACGGGGCAGCGGAAGCTTACTACTTGGACCATCGGTTCTGTCCGTGTCTATTCCTTGAAAGACACCTGAAAACTCCCCTAGCCTTTGGTTTGCCCAAACCTTACCACACTTGAGGTGCTGCTTTAATATGTTGTTTTCCATCAAGCCTTCATGCGCCGCAATGTCACATTTAACATTTGCATTTCAGCGTTTTCGTGCTTTACCAGAAGTTAAATTCTGGGTCTAGGGTCAGTAGCTTGGGTCCATATTCATTCATCTCCATTGCTTTCAATATTCGACTGTGGTTTATTCGACTGTGGTTTTGTGAACGATAATGTTGGAACTCGGGGGAGAGACTTATAGACAGATGGCACGTGTAATGTTTGTTATTGTATTTCTCTGTTTTACTTGAAAAAGCAGTAATAGTGTTTTAAAAAAAAGAATGTTCGACTGTGGGTCTGATCGGCTGCTCGGAGGGGATTAGAACGTTTTTCACGTATGCATTTTATTAGCACAGTTGAAGTCCTTGGCGAGAATACAGTAGCTCTCCTCCCATTAGGTCTGATTTTCTCCCGGTATTGTTTTTAAAGCGCATCTTTTCGAACCGATTTTTAGTTGCAGCTTCTAAAAACTGTTTTTCTAGCAGTCATTTCTTATAACAAAACTCGATTAAAGCAACTTAGACGCTTTTTTAAGACGCTCCGACTGTTTATGCACTTATTGAATAAACACTTAACCACCAACCACAGGATACTGACACAATACCCACAGCAATCTGGGCATTGGCACAGGTGGAAAGGCGGCGTGGAGCCAGGCTGAGTGATGGAGAGGCCTGAACCCAGGCAGGCTGAATGAATGAATGGAGTGCGTGTGCCTATGAGGGTGAACGTTGAGGCGAAAGGGTGCATCTGGGCAGAATAGATTGATTGTAAATATCTATTTCACATTATAATTCAGGAGGTTACAGTGAACCATATTCTCCTTTATTTGCAATACATCCACTGACATGCTAAAAAATACGTTTAAACTTTGGTTATGTTATGTCTGACTTGTGTGCTTGCAGTTGGCACGTTTACAGAGGCTGCCTTTCGACCTATCTTTCCACTTCAGCGCTTAGGAAAGTTTGTATTGCCCCGGCGGGAGTGGCGTAGACTCCTCTGGTACCCCCTGAGAAAAATGGCGTAGTCTCTTGCGCTGCCCGATTGAAAATGGCGCAAGGCTTTGTGCCACGGCGGAAATGGCGTAGGCTCGTTTGCTGCCATGTGGAAATGGCAAAGGCTCCTGTGATGCCCAGTGAAAATGGCTCAATGCTGCTTAATTGCCTCTGGGGAAATGGCACAAAGCTCCTACAGTGGGTGACCACTCAGAAATCGAGCGAAGTTTGAAGGTTAAAACCACATATGTTAAGAGAATTAGTCGGCAAATGCTAGGATTATTTCTGTCCTCTTCTTATACCGACTGCACCCGAGAAATGTCTAATCTTGAAGCAGGTCGCACAGTGCTTCTACCAAGTATTGTTCTTGTCTAACATGACTATCAGATCACCATGGAAGCCATAAATTAAAATAACACCCAACATGGTGCCAAGAACATATAAGATAAAATCAATAAGGTACAGAGCCTTGCGCAGTGTCCGAAATAATCTAGACGAGGAGGGCAGGCAGTCATTTCAGGAGGTTCTCAGTGCTGAGACCACGCCATTCCTGCATTGGAGTCCCATGACGGAACCTTTTAAGCCACATGGAATAGCGAAGGGTGACTTTACAGTATTCATCGTATCACAGAGCCTGGACCCGAGTGAACTTTTTTATTTGATGCGCATAGTCATCCATTACCACACAGTGATCTGTCTCATGTGGAGCATTTATTTTTATTTTTAAAAAGGTATATAGTGAGCACGTTCGTGAATTTTCTTGAGGAAATCAACCGTAAATCATGCGTGCTAAACTGAGAAGTGAACTATAAACGTGACGTATTATGGGACTGGTGAAAAATTGCATTGAAATTTTGGATTAGGTCCAAGCAATCCTGTGCTATCCTGCGATCCAAAGGTGGGAACTTAAGTCTGAGTCAAGTATGCAAATAGCATCTTTCCAGAGGCAAATTCACGTTTGTGATGCACAGAGGCGATTTTTCACTTGCTCTCTATATGACATTGTTACATTAAATTAAGGGTAATTACATTTGTACAATTGAATCGCTTTTGGGAGTTTCAGGCTTGGGACTCCAGCAGATGGTGGCGAGTACCCAGGCTCACAGGTTTGTGGGTATTTTCAAACCTTTTGTTGGTCGTTTTCCTCCATTAAATTGGCCACAGATTTACTGCTGCAATGTCCTCCAAAACTGGTGGAGTTGTAGAAGTGTTTTTTCATAAAAAAATATTTCAGAAGTTCAGATATCACTATGCCATACATAGATTGCTCATTACATATAGGCGTAACTTGAAATTAACAAAGAATTACAGAACAACAGTAGGAAATCTGCAACTTGCACAGATTCAAGGCAGAACTCCTTGAATCATTTGTAATTTCTGTTGGAGCTGGACCACTCTGCAGGGTCATCCCAGATTTTTGCCTTCCTGCTCTGAATCTCTATTTGTTTGGTTTTCAGAATCTGTCCACTTTTTCACTGCTTACCGGAGGTAAGGTGCTTGTGCTGTCCTTTGAAAGGATGGTAAAATTGGCCTACACCTGAATGGTACATTTAATGTACTTTTAAGTCACTAGTGTATAGTACTACATGTACCCAAGGCCGGTAAATTAAGTGGTCCTAGTGGGCTGCAGCTCCTCTTGGGCCACCTGCTAAAGTAGTCTTTTGAAAAATGTTCCAGGCCTGTCACTGCAGCCTGAAGTGCAGTCATATACTGCTAATTAGACCTTGCAAAATAAACCTTTTACTAGGCCCAAACCTTATTTTTTTATTATTCATTAGTTACTAGTAAGGTAGGCCTTAAAGCCCATCAGACAGGTGAATGGTATTTTTAAGAGTAAGTGTTTTTTACACTCAAATGAATTGTAATTTAGAATCCTCTTTAGTGGCGAAGTCAGATTTTAAGTTATAATTTAAAAATGGCACATTTGGAAAGTTGGCATTTCTTTGCCTAAACCAAATGTGTCTTTCTGCCAGTGTCATAGGTTACATGGCTGTGAATGACTTTGTTGTTGGGGTTTATTTATTGCTTACAGACTGTAAGACAAAGGAACCATAGGTATGAGGGGAGAAGGTCTTCCTGACAGGATGGCTAGGGAGAAGCTGTACCCTGCCCTGATTCAGTTTCAAAGGACCCTGTCTTCAGCACGCACAAGGAAAACTGACACCAAACATAACCCTTCCCTGTGTCACCCTAGACCGTTTGGAGTTAGTACGAGGGGAAGAACTGACCAGATCCAGCTTTGGGGGTAGAGCAAGGATCCCCTCAAATAAAGGCTAGCACTACATATAAAAATAGGACCATCACAACCACTCATCAGAACACTCCTGGACCTGTGGACAATTCAGAAGTAAGACTACCCTGCTACCAGAAGGGCTGTCCTCATGCTGGAGAGACTGCCTTGCTGTCTGAAGGAAGAAGATTACACCTACTTGCCTTGATCACAGGCTAATGAGTGTGACTTCAATGGCTGACCTCCTGTGTGAGCCACAGGGACACAACAAGCTTCCAACGGCCTGCCCCACCACTCCCCAGCTGGCCAGCACCAACTGGACCTCCCTGAACTTGCCTGCATCTCTTACTGGCCTCTGCTGGATTGAGTCCTGATCCCCAAGAGGGCCCCCAAGTCCTGGGGCCTTGGCTGGCATCAGTGAAAATTCCTCATGAAGAAAAGTTAAGATACAGACGTTTAGGGTTCTTTGCAACTGTAAAGTGACCTCTTCATGTCGAAAGGTAACCGTCCACAATGACTGCAACTGTAACGCTCCAGTGAGACCCGCTCTTTGTACTGTCACTGATTGTCTGCAGTGGCCGGCAACATGATACCTGCTCTTGATGCTGAACAGTGACTGCTGGTGATGACCGCCAACACAAAACTCCAGACTATCTAATCTTTGCCCGACAATAGCAAACGTCCACAACACTCAACCTGCTCCTCATGCCGAAAGCCTCCTCCATGCAGCCCCCTCCAATGTGATCAGAACTCTTCACGATGGACTTGAGAAGGTAACTCTTCACCGGAACTAACCTGGTCTCTGTATCCGACCCGTACTCCATTGCAACCTGCCTGAACTTGTGACTTTCCCTCCCAGTCTAGTGCAATCGGATAACCACGAGTGGTGCTTTCTGCTTCTTTACACTAGTTTTACCTAAAACTTTAAAAAGCAATATCTCTGGTCTATTGATTGGATTTATTTCATTCTGATATTTTATGTATTAAAATGTACTTTATTTTTGGTTCGGCATTTTTCTTGTGTTTTGTTTTAACTTTATTACTGTTTTTGTGCTGCATAAATACTGATTGCTTTGTGGCAAGCTACTAGAGGATGAAGCACAGGTTAATTTAGTGACTTTTGTGGTTCACCCTGACATGGACTGTGGCTGTTTCTTGAGTGGGGCTTCCACCACTCTCAAGCAGTAATTCAAATTCTTACAATTTCCTTGTTGGGCTGAACTTCCTCAAAATGTAGCCGGAAACTGGCTGATAACTACATTTGGTGAATCAGGCTGATGTTGATAGTGACAGGTTACTATGACTAAATACCATTACTACATGTGGCTTAGCCACTGACTTGTCAGCAGGAAATGTCATTGGGATGGGTATATCTCCCTGGCATGTAGATGGTCGTCCTTTCTCAAAGGAGAGACAGGGTTTCATCGTTTTGTGCCTGGATGTGGTGTTTGTCTGGTAAGGCTATTTGTTGCTCGGTGTAGGTGCATAATAACCCATTGATGAGTGAAAGCCCTCAGCAACCCAAATGCTGGGCTTGGTTGCTTAGTGAACTATTGCTGAGCAGGGTGGCATGGTGACCACTAATCATGAGTAGTTCTTTGAAGACCTAGGCACAGAAGCGGTTAGTGAATCCCACATTAGTGATGAAGATTATTATATAAATAGGTTCGATAACAACAGTTGTGGTAAAAGTTACCACACTCAAGGTTGTTCCTGAACGCCGGTGCTATCCTCTCTGGGTTTACCATTCCAAAAACACCCAAATTGCTAATGAACAGAACATAGCGGGAGACGCACTCGGTAAGGCAAATCACAACATTTGAAATTCTCTCAGCAAAAGGAAAGTAGTGGTATTTATCAATCGATGAAGTCCTGAAAATAGAACACAGTCGTATTCTGACACCTCTGCTTGGAAGCACGAGCGCACTCTTTCAATGTAACTTTTGAGGATTAGACTCCTCTTGCATGGATTAAGTGCTTGGATGCAAAATATGTACCCTGAAGAAGTTCTAGCATCTTTGGGATGAACCGATTTGGCTGTGTCCATGTTTTACTTGAACTTGTCAAGATGAAAATAAAGAATACGATTTTTATCAGGCAAGAAGAGTTATCTATTTTGAGGACTTAGTTGATTGATAAATGTCACTACATTTCTTTTCCTGAGAGAATTTCAAATGTTGTGACTCGACTTACCAAGTGCTTCTCCCACTTTGTTCATGATCATTATCATAGTTGTGCTCAGTCTGCTTAGGAACGTCTGTATGAAAAAGTGTTATTTTAGTAGCGTCATGTTGTTATGAGAATATACCACAGGAAACATGTAGGCTTATACCTAAGAGGTAAATACTAATGGTAATTCATGAGATACTGTACCCTGCATTACAGGTGATCATGTGTTATTTATGTACAAATTGCACAATAAATGATATAATGAGAAAGG
This sequence comes from Pleurodeles waltl, assembly GCF_031143425.1. Classification (NCBI taxonomy): domain Eukaryota; kingdom Metazoa; phylum Chordata; class Amphibia; order Caudata; family Salamandridae; genus Pleurodeles; species Pleurodeles waltl. The sequence continues at coordinate 984,603,397 of NC_090437.1, forward strand.
GCCATAGACGAGGAGAAAACCATGCCACAGATGACATCCTGGCGTTAGAGGCTGCTCACTCACCCTGTGGTGGCCAGATTGTTGGTAGCTGGTGGGAGAAGGGAGGTGGCTCATAATCTGTGGACGTGGCATATTCATCTTTCAAGCAGTTACAAAGAACAAAGTGCACCATTGACACTCCTCGCTGAATATATTCGGGTGCCTCCGGACACCCACAGATTGCATTCTTCTAACCTTCTCCAATAGACAGGAAGAATAGAAATCTTATACAGTGAGCCTGTGGACAGGAAATAGTTACTCATTGGAAAAAGGGCATCTGGAGCCAGTGGGAGGTGCAGCGGAGGACGAAGATGACGACGTAGAAAGTGAATACAATAATTGTAATAAACATTACACTGTTGCAGACGATCGAGGCCACTACTGTAATCTTAACACAAATGTATTTGATCCTTTTCAGTGAGGATGATAAAATGATTTTCTCTTTTATTGGCCGTTTATTTGATTGTTCTATGTTTTTTTATTTTCAGGTTGTTTACGACTCCAGTACCCTGTATATTTTTGCTCCTAATGCAGATAGCAGATACCAGTGGGTGAAGAACATAAAAGAAGGTAAATGACCTGTGAAAAACTTCAAGTTCATGATTAAAATGTGTCTGAAGTGCATCTGCCACTTGCTTACCGCCACCTGGGTCTTTTTCTTGGCTTTCTCTGTATTTATATTATAGTCAGGGCCACTGAAATTATATGGCAGAGGGGTACTAAGTTATGTGACTAGAAAAGGCAAATGATGTGGTCTGGTATTATAGTCCGATCGTGTTATTTTTACACGATAACACTGATTGGACAAAGGATTCATCTCTTTAGTTCCCGCCTAATACATAACTAACAGAGAGGGGACCGGTCCGTCTTTGTAAGGGCCTTCTGCCCTCCAACAGGCGTTGGCACGTTTTCAGTAACATTTGATCAGTTTTGGCTAGAAACAAAAGCTTTTTTTTTTAAATCTGCAGATTATGCAGTAGATGACGGATTATGTGGTAAATGCAGCAAATTCATAAATATGTGGGGAACGCCGCCGCCACCAAATCACATAATTCCAATGGCCCTGATTATAATCAGGTCCTTGATCGCGAGAAGTACAATTAATAGGCTTCATTTACATATTTAAATTCAGTTTAGGCACACAAATAGCCACCTTTTTAGCAGTCTAAATCCAATTTATTCACACTACGCGTTTTATGCATGTCCAAATATTTACATTCACATCATTTTTCTAGTAAGAAATGTAGTGGGTTAAAATGCCATAGAAGTTTGGGAGCATCTATAAATATCCAGTTGCGCAAATGGAGGTGCCTTCACTATTGAGACTTAATAGGAGCGCACGAGTGTTTTACACAGGTAATTCTAGAAACCGGTGACTGTTGCAGGTTCAGAGGTGTACTCCTGGATACCTGTATGAAACTCCGAAATTTACTTCAAACAAACGAGGACTCGTACAACTTTATTTGCTAGAGACACCGGGCTTATCCCTTATGCCCAAAGGCCACGAAGACGTACAATTCATGTTTACAAAAATTGAATACATTGCAGTGTGCGCTTAGTTTTATGTGCCTTGCTAAACGCTTGTATGTCTTTAAATATTTTATTGATAAGACTTGTTTTTCTCAATTGCAGTGATAAAGAATAACAATAACATATTGGCCAAGTACCACCCTCAGGTTTGGACAGAAGGCATTTACCAATGTTGCAGACAAACTGACAAATTAGCACCGGGCTGTGAAGAGTACAATCTGTTTGGAGACAGTAAGTATTCCACCGAGCATGCTTTAACCTAATGTGCCTAACCAGAAAGTCAGGGTCGGAGTGTTAACCAGTAATGCCTCTTATGGACTGAACTTTGATACCTGAGGTTCGATTACCTTCAATAAAACCTTGTTCCTGGGTGTGCCTAGAGGGACTGTGATAGAAGCTGGCTGGGTTTTACAGGTTCTCTCTTAGGTTTTTGTCAGTAACTGTGGATTATAAAGTATTCAGGCAGTGTGATACAAGATATTAACTTCAGTTTGCTGAAAATAGACTAGGCGGCTTTGGTGGTATGTTTTTTAGAAGAAGGTAAAGCAGGTGGAATCAAGAAATAGAGACTGTGCAAACTGCATATTTTCAGAACCCCACCTCCCCCACCCAGAAAGGTCTCTCAAAGACTTGACTTTGGCAGTTGGCACAAAAGGTGCCCCCTTACACGGGGTCCACAGGGCATTGTTCCAAAGATTTGAATTGTTCCAGGCACTCAACAGCTCAGTTTTATTTGTATTGGGCTTGCATACCTTTTAGTATGTTCTTCAAGAGATAGTCAAGCAACTTTATGTCTGAAGGTGTATTTTAAGGATCATAAAAATTAGATAAAGCCAAAAGAGGACTTAAAGAATTTCATAGGAAGAGGAAGGCTATCCCTATATGTACTAAAAAAAATGTTGAGACAAATGGTGCATTTTAACCTAGATTAGGCCTTTAATGTTCTACTTTTCTCCTTACAAGGAATTGTATTTCAGAAGACTGGACTGCTACTATATTCTGAGCCAGACACTCCAGCACTGGGCCAACAAACGCATCCATATCATGAGACCCACCAACCCCTCTTCACTCTTGTCAGTGCCTGCTACAAAGACCTTTCAAAGTTTTAATGAGTGTTTTTTGCTCTGATAAGAATGTGCTGACCATACACACACTTTAACATGCATTGTGTGAAGGGTTAATCTAGTTGGTTTTAAAAAACAACACAAGCAGTGCAAGAGGACAAAAAAAAACCAGTTACATACGTTGCACAACAAAAGTAAGCAGTATATTAGTTTCCAATTACAAGCATCTCAAGTCATCGTAGAGTGGAATATCGAGGACAGCCTGAAGAACCTCCACTGGCTCACTGACGAGAAAAGGGTCAACTCCAAACTCCTCATACACGTCTACAGAGCCCTCCACGATGACGGACCCAACTACCTCAAAAACCCCGTCAACAGGTACTCCCTTCCCAGACCCCTCCGCTCGTCCCATCGGTCACTCACCAGTGTACCCCAAATAAAGAAGTCCTCAGCTGGAGGAAGATCGTTTTTATACCTGGCAGCAAATAGCTAGAACACCTTACCACCGCACCCCAGGCAGTCGCCATCTCTGCCTCAGTTTAGGAAGAACCTCAAGACATGGCTCTTCAACTGATCTCTGAGGTCCCCCCTCAGCGCTTTGAGTCCCTCTGGGTGAGTAGTGCCCTTTACAAGACTGTGATTGATTTATGCCTACCCTCACCCCACCGTAGTAGGCCACCCAACAGCTGGGAAGGCGGGAACCACTCCATACCACCTCCGCTGTACCTTCTAGCTTGGCATAGTGTAGGAAGTACCCCTGCCCTCCCTTAAAGGCTTCTTCCACCTCTGGGAAACAAACCCTTGCTAGGATACAACTACTCATCCTTTATTGGGCCATAAACATGTCTGACTCTATCGCTTCTCCCAATTAATGGGCACGGCAAGCTATTGAGCGGCATACTGCAAATGTGTGGCGAAATAGTAGTATTGCATATCCAGGAGGGCCAAACCGCCATCCTCTATGTCCCTCTTGTGGAGGGAAAGAGCCACCCTGCTCAATTCTGGAGGTTAAGTGCAAGAAAATGGTCACATTTTTTCAACTAAAAAATGGGTTCAAGCTGCTGGTCAAGTTGTGCATTTCGCAACCATCTTTAAGCTTAATTAGACTGATTTCCAGCTGTGATCATCCTAATTATTGCTTTAGGTCAGTACATTGCAACAACCGAATTGTTGACCAGAGCTTCCAAATGACGACAGCTTTACTCAAGCAGAAATGATGGTTGCACCACAGATTCCCACCATAGGGACATTAATCTTCTGAGCTCGCATAAGAACTATGTGAACAAGCCAAGGATATCAGCTCGTTAGATAGCTCAGTGGGTGAAGGCACTTATGACAGAGATCGGTTTGCATTCAGATGGATTCAGCTTAGAATACTGGTAAAATATCCATGTGTTTAATCAGTCTTCTGGTTTGATGCCTGTTGGAAGGGGGTTAGGTCCAGTCAAGGTCTCAAAATATCAGCTCCTGTCTCAACCCCCTGGTAGCTTCGCAACGAGCAGACAGGCTTAACTAAGGAGACAGGTAGGTAAAGCGTTTAAACACACCAATACAGTAAATAAATATGACCCAACACTCAAATTTATAAACACAAGAAATATTTTTATCTTTAAAATGACACCAGCAATGACAAAAATCCAACATAGAGAACCAGAGATATTAATTTTGGGAGATTTAAAGTAAAACTTGCACTTAGAAGCAAATATCGCTCAAGGGGTAAAAACAAAAAGGGTGTACTGGACTGGGACACAGTCAATGCTGTCCTTGTGAGTGCAGACTAGGAGTTCAGCATGGCAGTCCTTCTTCTTTCTGTTTCCAGCAGGGTTCTTTGGGAGTCCACAACATCAATCCAAGGGTCCAGAGGCTCTAAGATGTTCCCTGGGACTACATTTCTCAGAATGCACTTAGCCAATTCCTTCAAAGGCCCCTGGAGGCTGTTCAGCTGGGGTCTTCCTAATGGAGATGGTGCAGGTGAAGCTCTGTTAACCCGTTGCTTTCAGGGAGTCCACATTTGAGTCTTTTTTGAAGCAAGACAAAGTCCTTAGGGTTGTGGTTCCTGTGTGCAGCAGGAGCAGTACTTCATAGCGCAGTCCTCTGGTTTGCAGACCAGGCTCCTTCTTTTTCTTGTGATTTCGGGCAGCAGATGTGAGTTGCAATGCAGATCAGCCACTTTTATTTAATCATCATGGGGGACAAGCAGGGAAGCACCCTTGTCCAATGAGGGTGCCACTTAAAAGCACAATAGCTTCCTCAAAAGTGTGGCATTGTCTTGTTCCATAAAGTACCACACTTTAAAATTCCAAGATGGGCAATTTTCCTTCACATGAGCAAGACCTGGTTAAACCAAACTACTGATGTGGCTCATTTCCATTAACACCCACCTCTGGACATCTGCACTTTCCTGGGTCTGCTATCTATCTGTGGGGTGCAGGGTGAGAGGGCAGGCCTGGCTGGCATTCCTTTCTGACCTGAAGCCCCCTTCTTGGCCTGGCCTCAGCATCTGCCAACCTCCCCCCATCAGATAGCCTCTTCTCAGTGCAGGCCACTTATCACCTCCTTAAAGAGCCTGGCTATTCCTGTTAAGGCTGACCAATCAGGAGAGGCCACTAACAGGCTAGAATTTTGCTTACAGAAAATAAAGTCTTATAACTTATTTTCTGTATTATCTATGATAAATTCAAAACTAGTAAGTTGTTGGATTTATCATTACCATTCTTTTGAGTCCTTTCATGAGACATTGAGCTCCTTCCTAGCGATACTTATGCTTATGGCAAATATTCCCATATAAGCCTATGGAGCAAAGTATCTACAATGAGGAATAGTATAAGGTGCAGTTTCTCCCTTACTAGGGCATATAAAACATATTTTATAATGTCCCTGCTTATGGTTACATGGCACCCTGCCTTTGGGGCACCTATGGGAGACCATAGGGGTGACCTATATGTAGAAACAAGGTCGATTGTCACTTTGGAAGTACCTTTAATTCCAAAGTCAAATTTGCACACATTTTGCTTTGTAAAGACAGGCTGCAAGGCAGGGTTGCCTTTGAAAATGACGTCAGGCAACACAGCAACACAGCAGTGTACACTCCAGTGCAGGAAATCTACTGGGCCTCTAAACCACCAAGCCCTATTGTATACTAGGGACATATAGGTAGTTTGAACCCCCCGTGCCCTATTATCTACTAGGGACTTACAGGGGCCTGTAATTGCCAATGATAATTGTACCATTTTACCACATACCTTTAATTTAAGGCCTAGGTCTGTTTAGAAGAGCCCAGGGCACAGACAGGGTCAGTTACCACCAGCATTAGTCAGGAACATTGGGGTGAACATGCTGCTAAAAGGATGACTTTCTCACAATGCCTAGTAAAGGGAGTGTAGTAGGTTCATGCTTTAGTTACAGAGATCAGATATAGCTTGAGGTCACACCTTTAGTTCTGGTGAGAACTCTTAGTGGTGTATGCAACTGCTAAAAAGGCTTATATGTGATATGGTGAGCAACATTGGAATGGACAGTATTTAAGATTTATGGGATAAAATACCCCCTGCCATACATTATAAGGATATTTCAAGTAACCAAGTAGTTCTATGACCATTTACAAGAACTAGGCCAAAGGCCAAGTCCTTTAGAAGATCATGGAACTCCAAGATGACCTGCGGTATCAATATCATGTATGGCAGGAGGTACTTTCTTCTTTAAAATACATGGTCACACCATCACATTTCCCCATACCACTTAAATCCTTGGTTTGGTGCATAGCTCTTTCAAATGAAAGAGAACGCATGTTTGCAAACACAAATGATACAAATAGAATATCTAGTGAAAAATTAAACACATGAAAAGAGCTGGTAGATATTTGTTACAAACAGATATAATAAGCAGCTTAATACAAGTTTTTTTTTTTTTTCTTTTTTCAAAGGGAGCTGTCAAAACATGAAGAAAGATTCAAACTTTTCAATAATTACACGAGGAGTGCAAAAAATAAACATAGTACCATAAATATCTAATTTCTTCTTATCTATTGGCAGCTAGAAAAACAGAGCACAAGAAAGAAAAGCAATTTGTTTTCCTTTAAATAGCTGTTTTAATTATGCTCCGTGACTTGGCCTGTGACTTGACCCACTTTTCCCATCAGCTACTGCCTGTGGCAGGAGACATTGTGGTCAGGACTCAGCTATAATAAGTTATCATAGTTGAGTTCTGACACAAGTTCTTCACAAGTCACTGTTTCTAAGAAAATTAGAAACATATTTTTATATGGAATTGCAGAATCCCATGTATTGTATGTCACTTAGCACTATACAAACACATTTATGTGTTTATGTGCTATGTACTTTGGAATTATTTGAATAATTATTAATTTAGACTTCCAATTGATTGTACATATTGTACATTAATGTGACATCAGTTCCCTTACCCACCTATGAGACCTAATGCGTCATATTGTAGTGTATTGAAGCATTTATATTTGATTATTAAATGCACTACATCTCTTTTTTGGGGAGAATTTAAAATGTTGTGATTTGACTTACTGACTGCTTCTCCCAATCTATTCTGTTCATGTTGATTGTTATGGTAGTGCTCGATTTGTGTAGGTACTTCTGCATGAAAAAACTTTATTTTAGTAGCATTATGTTGTTATGACAATATACCACAGAAACATCTAGGCTTATACCTAAGAGGTAATTACTAAGGGTAGTCAATGAGGCACTGTGCACTGCATTACAGGTGATTGTCTGGTATTAATGTATGAATTATGCAATAAATAATAAAACGAGAAAGGGCCTTGCCATAGACGAGGAGAAAACCAAGCTACACATCACATCCTGCGGTTAGAGGCTGCTCTTACTACCCCTACATGGGACGCTGTAGCACTTGCCTACATGAGTACTATGGTACCCCATGTAGGGTGTGCAGTTGGAAGGATGCTATTTTTGTATCCTATTTGTGAACTGTCTCCATGTCATGTGTGATGACCACCGAGGTACTGTTATTGTGTTATTGGACTCAGCGCAAAGTGGTGTGTTGGATGATGAAGTGTAAGAGAGAGGTGTGCAGTTTTATTATGCTGTTACCTTTGAACCGCTCTGCAGGTCCCTTTATGGTATTTCATACAATATGGTCTGCTTAGCTGGTTACTGCACTGGGTTGTCCAGTTTGAGATTTTATGGATAGTTGTGTTTCCTTACTTGCATGGTTGGAGGGAAAGAGAAGTGGAAATAACTGTACGCATTGGCATTTATATTATCATCTTTTATCCGATGATAAAAGATAAAAAGTGCAAAGAAGCGATCAGATTGTATATATATTTGAGACCCACAGTGATGCAGTGAATGAACTATAAAAAATTCCTCCAAAAAAAGTCCAATAATGTGTGACTGATTTCTTCAGTTATTCCATGTCTGTTTGTTTGGTTATGTTTGATTTTTTTGGTTCTACATTGTGGGTGATGGTCAATCCTTATAGCAGATATGTATTTATATGAATTTAATCGGTATAAGTTACAATTTGTTGCTGACCGCTGCATAATATGTTTTTATTATTATTGTGGCCCATAACAGGTATGTATGGAAGTCCATAACTATATACTGTTACAGTGACTCTTAGGTCAGCCCTTTTTTGCTTACCTGCATAATGAAAGCCGTTTGCTGGTTGACTTGTTTCCAGTTCATGGGTTGTAAGCTGAGGATTGAGCTGGAGTTTGTGACAGTTTTCTGTTTTCTGTCTGCAGGAGGTTCATTTATCTAGGAAACAGCCAAGTTTTCAAAGTGTATATGCTCCTGAGAGCCTCTAATGCTGGGTAGTAGTGAGCTTCAAATGTTCATAGCTTGTTCTGATAAATCAATGCCTCCTACAGATTTCTTATAGTACGGTGGTGCGAGGAAAAGTGGTGCAAGCCTGGAGTGCATTGTTCTGTTTGGTTTGTATTACTTGTAATTAACTTGTAGGTATAGCTGTTCTTTTTCTGGGCGGCCCTGTGGACAGTGCAGAGTGCATTGAACATAGCTATAGGTCACCAGTGGAATGATTGCAGGACTAGGGTTATGAGTTCTCTTGGGTGAAGGCAGCGACGAAGCCATGCAGAAGCATTTTGGATGAGTTGTATTTTGTAAAAAATGGATGTGTGCCAAAGTATAGGCCGTTGGTGTAGTCATGCTCGGAAATTTCGAGTGTGAGGATAACTTGTAGTTTATGTTTATGTCGGAAGGTATGGGATGATGCGATGTAGTGTTTTGATTGTGTGGAACGAACTCTTTGTGGCATTGTTAGCAAGAGATATCAAGAATAAGACATTGAACAACCACAAACATCTAATCCTGCCAAGCACATTCCCACCCTTGATATGGCTTGAGATTTACTCCTGTTCAGAGTGGGACTAAATCTCCATCCAGGAATAAAAGAGTTTCTTCATGGGGATACGTATTTGTGCAGAAGAAAAGAAGCATTTTATAAAAAGTGCAAACCTTCAAAAATAATTTAGGCATCTCATGACATGTAAAACGCTATAGATATACCACAGCAGGCTTCAGGCTTATGCCTGCCTTTGAAGTAAATGTCACATGTTTTTAAACGCACGAAACAATTCTAAAACTGCTGCTGGGATTCTTCATATGAGTATTCCTGGAATGTTCTGTGAATTGTAATAACGTATGAAATTTAGTTTAGTGATGATGAAATAAAATACTGCAGTAAATGCCTGACTTTGTTAGAATCTGCACCTTTTTCATAACTTGAGTGTAGCAATTGCTTACATCTTCAGAGGGCTTGAGAAAGTATGTTGTTTCATATCCCATAATCCCCTTAATTGACTGTGTTGCCTGTGGTCTCTCATGCCTACGCCCAGCCAGGACACGGAAGTACTAAAAAATGAACTGGCAAAATGTGTTAATTGTCATCAAGGAATGGCTAGCTGTTCCCTTCAGCTCAAAAATCCAAGTGGACGCAGTGGTACCTCAAGGGAGAAAGGTACAGAGTGTCTTTAAACATAGACAATTCTCAAGCCTGCCATGGCCTGAGCCACAGATTCCAGATTTAAGCTGCAATCCTTCCTTAAGACCGTGGTTACCCTCTCCTCCAGCAGCTGTAGTGGGACCACTAACTGGTGGGGCAGAAACCGTGCAGCGACCCAGCTGCCCTAGACGCCATACACAAATTGCCAAGCACTGTCACCTGTGCGGATTTGGTGCCTGAGGTAGTGTTTTGTCCGTTCCTGAGTTCCCAACTGCCCAAGAGGTCATGAAGTGAGCTCCAGCTACTCTCAACATGAGTTTAAATGCTGCAGGGAGGACCTCGGCAGGCTCAGAATTGGATGAACCCCTAGTCAACTGTTGAAGAGTTCCCGGATGGCTTTTGGAAACCTTTGTGAATTCCAACACTTTGTAAATGCTCACCACTGCCAAGGTTGCAAACATGGGAGAGCAGATTTGCCAATTTCCTTTGAAAATCAGTCCCAAAATTTCTTCTGACAAGTGTCAATTGCTTAATACTTCATGCAATTCTAGATAGGTGCTATATCTGAGGAATGTGCTGCTCTTTATAGACCATATGTTGACTTGCAATTGCTTGTTGAATACGTAGCCATTATTTTTCATGTTTCATTGAAAACCATTGTATTTCAGTTGAGCAGCTATACTAAGGGCTGGCAAGCAAAGGAATGTTTATATTTTTAAACTAGGACCAACCAAATTATTCAATTTTTCTGTTTTAGTTACAAGAAAACCTCTTCCTCCAACACCTCAACCAAAGGTAAGCACATCGCTGTTACTGAATTAGGTTTTAAAAACATATTGTCGTAATGCTGTTTCCATTTATTGTGTCCCACTTCCTTTCTCGTATCCCCGGTATGTGTCACTAGTTACTTTTTGATCTGTAGCCTCCTGTTCTTTATGCATCGTATTTCACTTCCCTGTAACTTTTCTGCCTTCACAATGTGGTACTACAGTCTAGATCCCTAGAGTTCCCTGACCATTTGTTTCCTAGAGAGATTGCGGATTAATAAATAATACACTGGGGAATAAAATTAAATAATACATAAGGTTTGAACAAAATGAAATACTGGCAAGAAATTCAAGCATCCTTATAAATATTGCTAGGATTTCTGTCTAGCACGTGCCTGTACCCGACTGCCTTTTGTTTTCGGTCCGTTTATATTGAAGGTAGGGTGACCAGACGTCCCGGATTACCCCGGACAGTCCCGGTTTTTAGAGGACTGTCCCGGTGTCCCGACGCTTCTTTTAATTTTAATAAAATGTCCCTGTTTTCTGGACAAAGGTCAGATCATTACATAAATGTCCCGGTTTTTGGGGCAAAGGTCAGATTATCTAGGGAAAAATAAATTAAAGGTATGCTCTCCTTTAACAGACGCCTACAAAGTATGAAATGATTAAAGTAATTTATCCCTTACTGTCAGGCAACATAGTACCCTGTCTGCTCCCAGCAGAGTTGTAAATGTGTGTGTGTGTGTGTGTATATATATATATATATATATATATATATATATATATATATATATATATATTAATATATAATATATATACATATGTAAACACACACATGTATAGGCACACATTCACAAAGCTACGCAAAAAAGGGAACAGGCCAGAAATAAAAGGGAGTGTAAAGTCTTTAATCCTTCTTTTATGTCTGACATGTCCCGGTTTTTGCTCCTCAAAATCTGGTCACCCTAAGGTTATATTTAGTTGTATTGTGTCTGTGTTCCTTTTACATTGTTCTGGAGCTGCCTCGCCGATGGTGAGACAAAGGCAAGCTCTGTGTCGCCAAGTTCAGAAGAGAAGCGCAGGCCCCGCTCTTCCTGGAAAGGGTGTCCGTAAGTGCAATTCCTTTCGCCTGCAAAGTGCTTCCCAGAAGTGTCCATGTTCCTAGTCTTTTGTTCCAAACTGCTGGCTGATTGTTCGAAAACGTTCTTTTTCTTTACTTAAGATTGGAGAACGGGAACCAATTCAGTCTTGAGCAGACAGTGCGGTTCCATGGATCCCAGCAAGTGCTCCCTAGACTAGGTTATTTTACGAGCGATTTCACACGAGGGAATTAGTGTTAGTTAGGTTATTTCTTAAATTGCGGTATTTACATACACCAGTTAAAGACTGAAAAAGTTAAACTGTTGGAAAAGAAGGTGCATTAGTGAAGGCGAGGACAGTGAACATTATCAGAGCTATGTAAAGCAGACAGAGAAAGTGTCTGATGTTAATAAAGTCACTATTGGAATGACAGTCTGTGGGATTTCCTTATTTTATTGCAGCCTCCAGGTGCTTGAAGATGTGTTTGAATGCAGCTTTCTTTTGTGGGGCAGGTGCCTCTTAGAGCGCCGGTTGTTGGCTAGGACGCAATAAACCCTTTCAGAAATACCTGCTTCTTTCTCCAGGGGGACAGAGGTTAGGGAGCTCTTCAGTATGTTTCTCACTATTAGTCATATGTACCTCATTTAATCTTGTGAAACCGGTGTATGCAGCTCAGTACTTAAAGTTTTTATGAGCAGTTCTTATAACTAACTCTTAGGTATAAAAATCACACAAACTGCTTAATACGTCCCTGAATGGAATTAAGAGATAGTGGAAAAATAAGTATTTTTCACAATTAAGCTTTTAGTCAAGGGGAAATCACCCACAGTAGCATTTGTAGGGATCTTTGTACCGCAGTAAAACATATTTAATTGGATGGCCAAAAGCATTATGCCACACTATACTAACATTCTTTTCTTAAGAGTAACCCATCATTCACCAGGGATTGCAGAATTAACGTGAAAATCTTGACCATGTAACTCTTATAAAAGATGGGTACTTTGTTATGTAAGACAGGAACCAACTGTATGTGTTCCCGGTAGGCAACTCAGCACAAATGCTTACTATGTCATAGAGTTGTTAGATCATGTGCTGATTAAGAGATCACATGTGATAACGTCCTTGCTAAGTGCAGTCGCACCAGGCGTGCCCATCTCCCTCTTTTCTGCACTGCGGATCATACACCCTCCCCTTCAAATTCAGGAAAATCCATATATGAGACAGAGGTACAAAATGCTGCTGTGGAAAAGGATTACATACCAACAACCTTACTTCATATTTGAAATCTGAAAATTACAGTATCTCTGCGTCAGATTGTGAGGTTTCCTGAAGTATTACCCCAGTTATTATTGGTATAGTGCCTTTATTAAGAGTAATAGTGCGCCTGGTCCTTAGTAAGCAAATTTACAAGGGGAAGCGTATAGGTCGATGAACCTTTTGAATCGCATGGAGTATCCTAGTCATGCAGTGACTACTGAAACGGTAGCTAACATCAATAATCAAGAAACATTCTATGAAAAACAACTATAAACCATATTAATCAAGGATAACCACTATGCAGGAAAGAGTTTAACAATTTTTATTTCCCTACTGATTTCAATTCTAGATCACTCGTTAGTTCAATCTTTATTCAAATCAAACTTTTATTAATTCATTAATAGAAATACATTATTTCTTAAAGAAAAAACATGTGCGACAATACAATACCATAAGCTATGAATACCAGCATTAAAAAAGTAATTCAGCAATTAAGTTTGTCAGTCATTTGTCACTGTCGACGTCACCCCTAACAGCCTACCTAACCAAGATTAGCATTAGCATGGGGGTCTTCTTGCGAAAAAACTATTTAGAGAAAACATCAATTTGGAAAATTCTACCTGAGAATCTCTATAAAACAGCGCAGATGGTACCTAGAAGAAAAGGCACAAAATCGTCAGTCACATTTTCATAGCTACCTATCCAGGATGGATCAGCAACAAGTCAGTCTTCATCTTCAGGTAATCAATTAGTCAGCTACAGATCAAGCTCACAGAGTGTGAACCCAATATCAGCACCTCGGACAGCGTCTCCTGACGTCATCAATTGTCTTCCCGCAACTCTGATTTCTCACCCCTTGTCATGACTTTTTATTAGGGTCTCTCAGTCCATCCCACTAATTGCTAATTGGTCAGTCAGTCAGCAGATATGACTTTAACCTATAGTTTTTGTTTACCAAATCTACTAATTTTCATATGTCCCAAGTCACAAGAAGTGGATTGGTTTTTCATGCGATGTCCTCATCATCCGGCCCTTCAGGTATCAAACTTGTTGCAAATGGCTCTCCAGTCATTGCCTCTATTGTTCAAGTCCTTGAAAGTACATTTAGCCTGCTCTACACATAAGTGTATCAAATTGTCTACATCATCTCCTGTCTGCCGGTACATTGCAGAACATTTTAGCTAAGTAACTTGAACTTTGAACGGGTCAAGGTTGCATACAGCGGTTTCCAGTCCTTTGCAAGGCGTCCGGTTGCTCCATGTTTCAAGAGTGTGAGGCCCAGTGGAAGTAGGCCTTTAGTTCAGCTAACTTAGTACTATAAATTAATGTAAAACATAGGCTATATGTCTCATTATGTCATATTATTAAATTTTTCTCAAATATTTTCATTATTTTGCACATTTTCAGTCGTTTTAGTACACATGGTGATCATACCCCGAGGGCACATTTTTCAAACATGCACATTAATTTTCTAAGATTATTTCCTCTACACATTTTTCTCATTAGTAATAACATATAGAACATTAATAATTTTCTTAATTAGCATATCTGCTTCAACAAGAGCACACCAGCAGCCACCAGCTTCCGAGACTGGTAACGACTGCATTCCTGGGACAGCCATAAGATCTTACTAACAAAATATTCACAGCCCTTAAACTGTATTCAGTATATTTTATCTCAGATGCAACACAAGGACCAGAATAGAACGAACAGCAAAAACTAGCCAAATGTGTGCAACTGGAAATGCCCCCTCTATCAATGTCAGACTTTGACTATGAGCAGAGAGGGCTAACCACACACTGTTTATATTTTAAATCATTATCACATTGAATTCGGGTGCCTTTCAGTGGGTGAACACATTGGTTTTGCGTTTGGAAATGTGAGTTTACTCTAAAAAGGATTTTTTTTCTGAAGTTTACTGTATTATTTAAATCCCAGGGTCTTTCGAGACCTAAATAGGATAATGAATATATTCGTTTGAGTTGGTTAAATAGTTGGATGGCTTAGAAATATCTTGATATACGGTTTGATGATGTGTTTGTCAGTTACTATTTGGCATCTGCATCTTTGTTCCAGTTTTCAGGTAATCCGATAATAGATTTTGGTAATTAATGAAAATCTTCAATCCAATTTAAGTATTTATTATTTCGAATTTTCTTCAACAGCACAATTCATTAAAAAAATAACAGTTTCCATATAGTTAACACAATCAGTCTTCAAAATGTCGGAATGGTACAACTGCAATTGCAACTAATCTGGAGAACCCAAATTTGCCAGGTAAATGGTTAGGAGAAAGGGCAATCGTAAACATGTACCATTTTGGACAGAAAATAGAGCTAAATACGTCTCCGGTATGGCATTTCTATAGAGTTTTTTTTTAATTCTATCATGTTCACAGCTTTATAGAAGAAATTTGTGAAAAATCCAGATAGGTCAGCAAAGTGTGGTCTTTTTGTAAACGAGGAACCCAAACTTCTATTACAAGCACAACCCCTAATGCATCTGGGTTGGAAAGGAAAACGTATTTCATTTAGAAAAGGTAGGTTATTAGCAGATTCCGTACCCCAAGTGATAGGATCTATGTGCCATAGGTCTCTCAATCGCAAAAGGGCCAACTGAGAGAAGAATTCAGTATAGGTTGTGATGTAGTTCCAAATGGCTGGCAAAATGTTTCATGGATAAGGATGTTGGTGTACATGCTGCTTCACCATGGTAGGGACATGGGAGGACATAGTATGCCTTTGCTCAAATTTAGGTAATATTTTGTGAAACGTTTCTAATTCAATCCTGAAAAGGCTAAGAGATATAGGGGGTCATTTCGACCCCGCCGGGCGGAAACCGCCCAAACACCGCACCGCGGTCAAATGACCGCGGCGGTGATCACAACTTTCCCGCTGGGCCGGCGGGCGATCTCAAGCAGATCGCCCGCTGGCCCAGCGGGAAAGCCCCAGCAAAGATGAAGCCGGCTCCGAATGGAGCCGGCGGATTTGCTGGGGTGCGACGGGTGCAGTGGCACCCATTGCGATTTTCAGTGTCTGCTTTGCAGACACTGAAAATCTTAATGGGGCCCTGTTAGGGGGCCCCTGCAGTGCCCATGCCAGTGGCATGAGCACTGCAGGGGCCCCCAGGGGCCCCACGACACCCGTTCCCGCCAGCCTCTTCCTGGCGGTTTAGGTCGGAATCCCCATGGCGGCGCTGAGGATTCCCTGGGGCAGGGGAAAACCGGCGGGAAACCGCCGGTTCCCCTTTTCTGACCGCGGCTTTACCGCAGCGGTCAGAATTGTCCCGGAAGCACCGTCAGCCTGTTGGCGGTGCTTCCTCTGCCCTCTGCCCTGGCGGTTACAAACCGCCAGGGTCAGAATGAGGGCCATAATGCTGGTCCTGGCAATAGTGACGCTGGAATTTTCATTAGGATCTTTATTGGAGTGAAACCTATAAGGGGTATCTATTTTGATTACTTTACTGGCGAGACTCAGATCCCACTACTAGAAAATGAAGCAAGACTCTAAATAGCACCAGTGGATTCTGTATCTGACATGAATGCAGAGGACAGAGTTTCAATTAATATAGGGTGGAGTGTTTAGGATCCATTAACACACTATAGGAAGCTAAGTAAATGTTTTCTTCTAGAAAATGAATGATGTGCATTCAGTACTGGGGGGAGATCTTACAGGTGTTTCACTAGTATTCTACAAACCGGCCCATACTTGAATTATCATATGCACTGGAGTGGGACTTCCTCCCCATCGTGCATGGCTCCAAAAGGTGCTTTAAAGTGGACGCCAGCTGCACGGGTAGCTCTTACTTGTGTTTAAATGGTGTTCTACAAACCGGCCTGTACTTGCACCACAATGCGCACTGGGGGGGACTTCATCCCGAGCATTCATTGGTCTAAGAGGTGCTTTAAATTGGACGCCAGCTGCCCGGGGAGCTCTTATTGGTGTTTTACTGGTGTTCTGCAAACCGGCCCACACTTGAACTTTCACACGTGTTGGGGTGGGACTTCATTCCACAACATGCACTGCTCCAAAAGGTGCTTTAAATTGGTCGCCGGCTGCCCGCTGCGCAGGATGCACCCAGACTGCGCCCGTGTGAGGACAGGGCCAAGACAGGCCTGTTAGAGGCGGTTGCTGGGCCCTCCCTCTGATAGTCATTGTCTTTTGGACACTTTAAAGGTCCGAAACGAACTTGGTATGCCATTTGAGGCTTGTTATTTAATTTTGACAGCTGCTCTTATGCATTGTATCTAAGGCCATTGGGAAAAAAAAGGTGGATTTAGGTGCTACTAGAGGAACTAGGGTTCAAACACGTTCCACTATAGATCATTTTTTGGTTCGAGCTGTTGATTTGGTCTCACATGAAATTCAGTTGGCAGAGTGACGGCTCGCGCTTGCGTCTGAAGCCATGACCTCTCCGATGCTAGTTATTTCGCCCCCCTCAGAGATCTGAAGAATCATCTGCAAATTTAGTACAAGAAAGAAACCAGTGGACCCAACTGGGGAAGGCCAGACTCAAAATGCCAGGTGGGCACGTAATAGCCCTGAAGTGAGGTCAGATTTTTCAGGGAGTACTGTCAATAATGCTTCTAATGATGTCTGTTCCCCCGTTTTAGAACCCATGGTTAAGAGATTGAAAAAATTGCAAATATCACAGCAGACTAAATCAAAACAGAATTTGGTGGTAGCTGGGCTTGGTAATACAGATAGTTTGGGTGCACCTAGCGTGGATTTGTGGGATAGGCTATGTGGAGATTTCAGTGAATTATTAGACGCTAAGCTGCGACCGGTTTTTGAGAGGTTATCTGACATTGAGGACAAATTGAGGGTATTGATGCTACTTGGGGGCATTGGTAACATTTTGAGACAAAATGTTTTAGAAACAAATTTATTGCCCTCTAATTTATGCTCATTGCCAACCAACGCAAACCCTGCAGGCACAAATAGACCTCTTATTATTTCAGACGCAAATTTAAAACCGTGTCTAAATCTTAGGGGTAGTGACGTGAGGGGGATGTGAACTAGGTACTGACTTCAGCTGGGGCACCAAGAGGGGATGTAAATCTAGTGATCGGGGAGGTTGGAAGTTGTGTTCCTGAAACTAGGCAACTTAAACCCTTCTCTCCTAAAGCAACCGTTCTTCCAGTCATTGATCCCCTCCTCCCACCGCATCTTGCCTTATGTAATTGTTTTAACTAATGTGCCCTGCTTAAAGACTGGAGCAACTGAATCAGTATCGGCCCTAAAAAGTAAGGTCACCTACTGGTTAAAATATAATGTAGGTGGCAAATGGGATTTTAAAAATGAGATCATTTTTGTGCGAAGGTTGGGTGGAATAAGACATTTGAGAAGACAGCTCCAGGGCGATGCAGTGGTAGTTAACGTTCGCAATCATGCGGTAGCAAGGGAAATACTATCCATGGCTAGAGCTGGTGTGGTCAGATCAAGCTTAATTAATTTCTCCCGCTTGCATCTTTTTATAGGAATCCAACACAGTCTACTATCAGTAGTAGGGCCTACATTCCAGGTCAGCCCTTGGCTAGGCAACAAGCACAGTTCGACCCACCTCTCCAAAATAGGTTCCATACCTTACAGGACTGGATGAGAATGATTGACAAGTCGGCCAAGAGAGTGAACTTATGGGTGTGGCATTTAGTAGGGAGAAGGAAGCCAATGAGTCAGGAAGAATATCTGTGGGTATGGCTATGCCCCGGCCTTTAACTATTTGTGGCTCCCCTCATACGCCCTCTGAGTGTACTCCTTTGATCTTGTTAGTCCTGTAACATCTGGGCAGATATGTGGAAATAGGGAGATTGATTCTGAGGACAACCCTGAAGTGATACAAGAAGAGAGACAACTGAGACAGTGATTCTTTGTCAGGGAATGGGGATGATATATTAACCACCCTCGATAATGAGAATCTGAGTACAGCCTGGACTGGGGCTTGCAAGAGGTTGATGTCTGGAACCTAGTAGGACTGTCATCAAAGATGGCTTGCTCTGAGTGGTGCACATTTGTTGACTCATATGACGCCTGTATATTTCAGGAAACATGGTCAATGTTGCCTATGTTCCGCCTTGGTTAAGTGACATTTAGCCTGGATTTGTTGTGTATTTTGCTTATGTTGCCAACTTAGGTTGCTTGCTGTATTTATAACATCTACTGTGGACCTACAGCAAGTAAGACAGAGTCAACAGTGTTGCAAATGTTTTCAGCCCATATCTCTGATCTTCCGGGCCACATTGTAAAAATAGTAGGGGGTGATTTTAATTTCCAATTTGTACCCTTGGACACCCATGTGGAATATTCCTCAACTAAGGACGATCTACATTGAGAGATTCCCGCATTATCTATCTCCCCTTTAAAAAGATGGACTCCTCTGATCTTGAAGATTAATTTGCAGATTAATCCCTTTGCATTAAAAGGTGCGCTAAGAGCATGTAATGGCAAAGGTGGCAGGCATACTTAAAATAGAGTGCACCACACAAGCCAGATTGATTACTTCTTGCTTGATGTTCAGTTGTGGTCAAGGTTTATAAATATGATAGTTCTAACTCTCCAGGACAGTGATCACAATGTGTTAGCTTAACACTCAGGAACTTATTTTCAGTTTTGCAGCCAGATGCCAATGACCCTTTTGATAGATTATTGGTGGTGGCCCCAAGCAGGCATAGGGATAAGTAAAGCACATAGTCATTCTTGAAACAACTAATTGGTAACATATACAAGGTGGTCTCAGAGGCGATGAGTGAAATGTTGCCCTTGGCTATGATTCATAGTTTAACCTTAAATACCCTTACTAGGCCATATGTGTAACTGTTTTAGAGCCTTAAGAGCCGATTTTTTTAGAGAGGTTATTGGCACCAATAAGAGGTGCTGTACTCCGACATGGTTCAATGTGCACTGTAGTGTGTCTTGTGAGATACTAATGGGTGCGGTTAAAACATCCATTAGGCCCTCAATCCAAGGAGCTAGAAGAGCGTATAAAGAGACTGTATGGAAATCTAAAAGAGAATGGGAAACTAAGAGTTGGGAAAACCTCCTTGTAGCAGTGCAGATGAAAGATTTCTCCAGCTTCGGGAATATAGTAGCTAGAGGGTCTAATGCAGGGTTTATACCGGTGGAAAATAATATCGCTATGGGGGATTGGGTTGCTCACTTCTCTAGTTTATGTTCAGTGGGTGAATGTTTAGAACAGTCGGAGTTGCATTTTGGTGATAGCTCCTTGATTAGTTGTGAAGTAGCTTATTCCACCCAGGGACTGTTACCATGAATTTATGGCGCTGAAGAAGATGTTAATTTTAGCTCCGAAGAGGTAAAGCTGGCCATTTAAAAATTTTTGCGTCATAAAGTACTTGGTTTGGATAAAATCCCTGGTGATTTTGTTCATGGATCAGGTTGATATATGGGCTTCCTACTGATAACGCATCCAGCCCTTATGAATTACCTGTACCTGGACACGTTGGAGGTCGGTGAACCTTTTAGCCAAGTTGGGCTCTCATCCTCGAATAGTCGGGTTATTTAAATAAATAATCAATAACTGTCGTACGCGATAGTCAATACTCAATTAATAGATCGAGATAACACATTGGGAATCAATAACAGTTGGTATTTCGACACACCATGACCTTTCAGTCATGAATAACCACACCGGTTTATTAAAAGTTAGTGAATTTATTTCCCTATATTAACAAAGCTAAAACAATGTATATAAGTCTCAAAACCAAATGATATATGTATACGAACATTACTAGCTGTCCATAACGGCGGAAGAAACGCAATCTACGAAATATCTGAATAATGGTGCATTCAGTTATGGCAATGCAAATCACTAATATGAGTAACTGTATTTGACTAATCTCGTACATTGGTCAGCATAACAAGATTTCAATTCAACATGGTGCATTAATTGTATACCTTGACTAACCTCTAATTAGCATTGGCATGTGTGGGCTTCATGCAAAACGAATTTAATCAACACGAATTTAGAAAACTTCTAGCTTGGGCCCTATCAAAATAGCAGTTGGTACCTAGGGGGAAAAACACAATGCATAATACAATTATCCTTTCATATTTACCAATTACAATCAGCATTCAAGAATATCTTCATCCTGCAGGTACCGGTTCGGTCAGCATGGGGCAGAATTTCAAGGGGGCAAAGTTAAGGGCAAGTTTCCTTGCAGCAGCAAGGAGAATGGGCAAAGTTATTGCATAGGCAAGATGGGGCGATTCAAAGTTAAAGTCTCTAGGATGAGAATTTTCAAAGTCTCTTTCTCAGTAATAGAGAAAAGGGCATCAAGATGTCGTCTAAGATGGCGTCTGGCATTCGGCTTCAAAGATGGCATCGAGGAAAAAATGGCTGACTTCTCTTTGTCCAGTGGGTTTAAATAAGAAACATTCCAGATTCTGCAGGGTCTTCCATTGGAGAGTTCATAGAGTGGCTTCAAATTGACCAATGAAAAATGCCTTTCTACTAGCACTCATTTATGCATAGATTGTCCTTGGAGCCTTGGAACACAAGTTGCAATATGGGTTGCCAATTATTTTGATATCTGTACCTCCTTTGTCTGCACCTGCAGAGACTGACCTTGCTTCAAAGGGGATGAAACTGGCCTAGTACGAAACCTTGGAGATAAGTGTATTAGTCATCTTCTACTGGAAAAATACAACTTTTTAAACGTGAATATATGTTACATTAGTTCAAGGAAAAGTCACGCAGTTAGAATTTGAGACCAGGCAACTAGGCCAAAGCCTCTACTAAATTTAAGCTAAGCACAAACAGTTTCAATAAGAAATCATAACACACATTTGCAATTATGACGGATTAATACATTTTTCAATTTTCCATGATTAATAAAGCACGATTATAATATTGGCGAACGACTCTGAGGGCCCAATTTCCCTCGTACATTATTTTCTTCACTAAAATCACACTACATTATACGAATTTGGTTATGAAATATGTGGATATATGTAGGACTTTCTTTCTCTGCGTCATCACTACCTCACTGTCTTATTTAACACTATTCTCAATGGGGCCCCATTCTGTCAACTTGAACTGAAGCTGCAATTATACCCATATATAAGAAGGGCCCTATAGAGAATCCATCAAATTACATGCTTATCAGTCTAATAGACAATGCCCAGAAACTCTTTGCTAGGGTAATTCTGAATAGGCTTCAGGAATGGATGAATGCCTTAGATATATTGACCCCATTGCAAGCAGTCTTTAGGGAGCGAATCAGTACTTTGGACCAGGTTTTTCATTTTATATTACTTGATTGGAAATTTGTGCAGATGGGGGTGGCAGCTTTATGTAGTATTTGTTGATCACCGGTCAGCTTTTGACTTAGTCTCCCGCCCCATACTGTGGCAAACCCTTGCTGATATGGGGGTTCCACTTTATCTTCTAAATATAATCACCAGGTTGCATACTAATAATTATGTGCAAGTTCGGTGTGGGCAGAGAGGACAGATGATAGTCGGATTCCCGGTGACAAGGGGAGTCAGGGGTGCATTTTGGTGCCCTTCCTGTTTTCATAGATTATGAATGATTTGATACAGGATGTGGATCACTGTGAATCTGATGCCCCTTCTCTTGCAAACATTAGGATCCCTGCCCTAAAGTTTGCGACAATACTCTGCTAATATGCAAAAGTTCTATGGGCCTCCAGAAAATCCTTGATAGATTTGTTCATTTCTGTAGGCTAAGAAGTCTCAACATTATTATTGGCAAGACAAAATATATGGTTTTTAATTCTATTGATTCTACGTGCCCAAATCCTACCCTCAAAGTAAGTCCTCCTGAGAGAGTTAGCACTTTTGAGTATCGGGCATCATTTTAACAGAGCATCTAAAGTGGCAACCTCATATTGCAAGGTGTGGCCTTGGGATAGATGAAAAAGTTGGGGGCCTGTTGAAGGTGTTATTTGCCTCACAATTTCAGCTAGCCTCCCGAGTCTTACAGGTTTATAATCGTCACCTGTTGGGAAGTGCACTGTATCGAGCCGAGCTCTGGGGGGGAGGGGGGGGGGCGGGGATGCTCCATCTGACTAAAACTGAGAACTGCTTTATGTGGCAAAGGGTGGATCAACCAATAAGTACACCCTTGCTCCCTTTACAAATGGACTTAGGCCTGAAACCGGTTCTTGATAAAGTATGATTACGCCCACTATTGTTTTGGAGGAGTATGTGGGCAACCCCAAAACTGAATTTATACAAGCTGGTATTGCTAGAGGTCTTGCGCTTGCTCGGAGTGGATAACATCTACTGGGTTAAGTATTTGCGTGCAACATTGATAAATATTGGCCTCGAGTGTCTCTGGACTCACCACAGGAGGCAAATGCAATTCCTAAAGGGTAGCTAAAATGTTTATACTGGTCTCATCAGAAGGGTTTATTGTGCGGACAACCCAATTTGGGATCCATAACACAGACATGTCTCTTGAAGAAAAAAATAAATGTGAGGTGTTTATGGATGAAATTGATCCTTTTGTGGCAAGGAAGCTTTTTTTTACAGTTCAGGTTTGGGACTCTTCCCCTTAGCCCGTATACTGCAAGATGGGCTGGGGTAAAGAATACTAGTATTAGTTATTGTCCCTTTTGCAATATTTGGGGAGACACTGTAGAACATCTATTGTTTTCATGTCCTATGTATCAAAGCCAGGGAAGGAAATGGATAGGTCCCTTATGTCGCTTTCTGGGAATTAAGGACTGTGGAGAAGCTTCTAGAATTCTTCAGATGGACACTAGACAAACTGTTGTTTTTGCAATTTCGAAGTATTTGGTGTCGATCGGGAGGATAAGGACTAGAATGATCAAGAGAAATCTCTTTATTGTAACTAAACTGTAATGCTTCTTTTTTAAGTGTTGGTGTAAATTTGACTTTGCTTTTATCTGACTGTATTTTATACATTTTAATATATCCTCGCTGAGTACTTGGTTCCTAATTCTACTGTATTTTATTTGCTAATTTATATATGTACATGTGTATCTTTTGGTGAATGGCGATAATCACCAAAAAAAGTATTAAAGTTAAGGCATTCAGTACTGTGAGGCAGTGGATCTGCTGATTGTCAGTCCATCACGGGTAATAATGGCACAATACTTAGGTCCAGTAAAGGTTTCAGTAATTTAACTCTGAGCTCAACCCCTGGTAGTTATGGTACAGAAAAGACAGGCTCCACTTAAGAAATTATGTAATATATTTAGAAGTACGAAAGCAGTTAAAAAGCTGAAAACGCAACACAGTAGAAATCCTACTGCAATTTATAAAAATAGAAAATATTAATAAACAAAATGACACCAAAAAAAAAAAAAAAGCCAATGTGTGTATTTTAGAAAAAGTTATAGATGAACGTAGTGCTAAAAAGCGCAAAAAAACTCGTCACGCTAGACCACGACATGGGTAAGGTTTAAAGCCAATCGCGATGGAGTGTGGGTTGGATACAGAGACCACGTTCGTCTCGGTTTTAAGTCTGACCTTCTGACTAAGGGCCTGATTTGGATATTGGCAGAGGGGTTACTCCTTCACAAGGATGAAGGTTATCCCATCCACTGAAATCTAAATCCAATAGGACATAATGGGATTTAGATTTCGACAGATGGGATATCTGTCACCGTTGTGATGGAGTAACCCCTCTGCCAATATCTAAATCAGGCCCTTAGTCTTTGAAATGGAAGTCAAAAATCCTCAGCGAGACAAGGCAGCAGACTGTAGTCAAGATGGGTTCCCCAAGACTGGAGAGTCATCAGCAAAGTCATAGTGAAGCTTGGCAGGAAAGCTCCAAGCCGGTGACATTCACAATTCAGTGACAAGGAAGATCTGTGACCGGCCAGATATTTTTCGTGCCTTTGTCCAGTGAAGAGGTCAAGTAGTCACTTTTTTGGAGCTTGAATTTCTCCAGCAGTACAAGGCCACGAGGCCGGATACCTTCTCCACAACATCCAGCTGAAATGGATTTGTTGCTGCGGAAAAACTCCAAGCTGGAGCAACCTAATTGTTATTATTTTTAATTTTTATTTTAAAAATAGTAATGTAAAATCCAACTTGACCACAAGTTGAATTTTAAATTACTATTAAATGAGTCCTTGAATTGTTTTTAAAGGAGCTCTCAAACTGAAACTAGGCATTATATGGTGTTACAATGTAAACTGGTGCTTTGCTGTAGCAGAGCTAGCCTTGACACAGTGAAAAATGCCTTCGGAGGTTTTTCACTGTGAGGACATGTAAATAATAATATACACATGTGCTACTTTATAAATACCATGCACCCTGCTCTATCGGCATTTTGGGGCTACCTTAGAGGTGGCTTAAGTATTACTAATGAAGGTTTGAGCCTGGCAAAAGGTTTATTTTGTCAGGTCAAATTTTTAGTTTTAAAGGCCTTGAGACATGTTTTCTATTACCACTTTAGTAGTGGCACAATATGTGCAGCAGTTCGCTAGACCATGGGTACACTTTAAACCATATTCTAAGGGCCAACAGGCAAGTTAAATATGCCAGTTAGAAGCAGAGCCAATTTGGCATGCTTTCAGGGGGTCACACCACATAATTAGACATTGGACAGTAGTGTCCCAGTGTGCAGTTTTGGGTGAGGAGCATTTTCCTACTTGTACATATAAGCTCACTTATTTATAGTGCTTTGAATACGTATTGTTATATGAATGTATATAAATAATGACTCACTTTGAATTTGTAGTAATTTTTTTCTAGTTTTTGATGCATGTAAAACAGTCTAAATATTAACTGACATTTTATCATATGTACCAATAAAACAATATATTGCTTCTAGAGACTTTTAAACCTGATTTGGTGATGGGTTACGTTTTGAGATTTAAAAAGAGGAACAGGAGGTTTCGGCACTCTTGAAAGCAAGTGTGCTCGGTATGGAATAATTAAAAGTGAGGCAGGTCTTTTAGGTACGAAACTTCATGCACTGCTAATGTATTTTCTTCATTCTGATTGGCAATGTGTAATCCCATTCGCCTCCCCCACACCCTCTACTGCATCATGTCTTTAGAGAACTTTACTTAGCTGTGAAGAAGCTGTGCTTGGAAGAGAGATCTTCTGGGGATGCTTAGGTCGCTGGAGAAGATAAGTGCAGTTATGAAAGAGGTCTAGTTGGGCATACACCCCGGGCTCTAGTGACTTCTTTCCCAATGGAATTCTTGAAACTGATTCTTCATGTTTCTGGCTCACTATGTACAACAGATCGCTCCTGATGATGAATTACCTTTTGATCTGCGAGGGACCATAGTTTCAGCACACCTGAAGCGTGGACATCCAGGCCATCTATGCACATCATACAGACCAGTTTCCATTATTTATAACGAAATAAACATACTTGCTAAAACTATAGCAAATAGCCTTCTTCAAGTCATTGGTACTTCTATCCATTATGCCCAGACCGGCTTCATGCATGGGCACTCTTTGATGACAATATTAGTATTTTGCGTGGCATTTCCCAGATTTTGCCTTCAGTACCCTATTTATTCTGAACCCATTTTTGTTGGCTTTACAAGTCTGCACACTTTACTCCTGCTAACCAGTGCTAAAATGCTTGCGTTCTCCCTTCCAAACATGGTAACATTCCTGTACACCTTATTAGTACATTTAATTTACTGTTAGGTCCCTAATATGTGCTACTGCATGTAGCCAAGGCCTGTAGCTTAAGTGATACTAGTGGACTGCAGCTCCCACTGTGCGACCCTCTAAAGTAGCACTGTAAAACTTGTCTGAGGCCTGCCATTGCAACCTGTGTGCGCAGTAGGCCTTCACCTTCCTTTTTAGGGTTGAACCTGCGACAGCGCATGAATATGCGCTCTTGCTTGCGAGACTCAGTTGTATACAATATAGGGCTTGTAGCCTGCCTGCTGCTTACCATTTGTTAAGAGCCCATGTCAATCTGGTTGGCCAGCAGAGGCCATGCGTCACTTCTGTTCCCATCTCTATCATAGGGACCGAGCACAGATTGATTACATTTAATTGGTGTCCGTTCGCTGATCGGGCCTTGATTGAAGTGCTTTCCCCTCCCACCACTTATTCATGTTGCTGTCCCCTTTGCCCCCACCCTTCAGTTCTCGCTTTCCCATACCAGCCTCACTCCACTCTCCCCCCCCCCAGTCCAACCATGCTTGGCCGTCCCGGGCTTCTACCCAAAAATAAAAAGTGCTATGACGTGGCACCTGCGGTGGCCGTGTCATTGCACATTTTTGACAACTTTAATAATAGCCATGCTGCACAGCTACGCTGATGTACAACATAGCTAAAAGACATTCACAAAGTAAATAGCACTTGTGTAGCTGAGACCTATTGGCTTTATCAATGCTTTTTTGACAGGGATGACTGAACACAGCTGGAGACAAGACTTTATTTGTTCCAGCACAGTATTTGTCAACAGTCACAAGCAGGAAATATTTTATTTAGCACAAATGATTGTATGAAATAGATGCATTTAATTCCTATTAGTTACACATTGAATGTGTTTTCTTCATTAGACAGTAATCTGTGACCCTCGGTTGATTCAAGAGTCTACTCCTGCTTTTATGTCTGTGGAGTGTCCGCTGTTTGGGCTCTCTTTGTATGCAGCAATCGCCACTAACACAGCACTCATGAACAAGGTATAATAAAGTGTAAAGCAACAAATTGAAAGCAGCACTATACACCATAACAAATTATTGCAAACAATGTGGCCCAAATTAAAACACAACGTAAGACGGCATGCCACACACAGTAGCCCAACAGGAACTACACTGCACCACAGTCGTCAAGAAAGCACAATATATAGAGCTGATAGAACACAACCAAACACAGCATAAGACTACACAAAGCACACCACATACAATAAACACACAGCACAAAGTATTGTGTCATACAAACTAAGGTAACTCAGTAAAATTTAACATATCATGGAACCACATAGGATAACATATAGAACACACAATAAAACATGATATCATATTGTCAGAGCGGAGAGCAGTTTCCCAGATACTGATTCACTGCAGATGTCCCTGAAATATAATGGATTTTGTGTATTCTCCCTTAACAAACCAGCACACTGAACAAATGCCCCATCCTCTCCCTTCCGTCCCCACTTTCATTATGTTCTCCCTGGTTCTCACCTTCTGCCCCCTTTACCCCCCCATTCCTTTTGTCATTCCTTTTCACACCTGGCCCTCTTTTTCAACTGCCCTTTTGCCACTCTTTTTATTGAAGGCTCTCTGTCTGATTCCCACTTACCCTGCTTGTCTTTTCTCAATAGGCTCCCTGTATCGTCTGTCCTCCACCTACTCCAACGTTTATCACAAGATCCATTTCTCTCTTTTTTTCTTATTTTGTCTCTATGCTTGTATTTCCTTCACAACTGCCTGTACTCTCCTCCCCTGCATCTTCTTTTATTACAGACTCTCTGTATTTCATCATGTGCTTCCTGTTTCTCCCATTCTCCCCCTTCATCACATGAGTCCAGCCTTCCATCTCATCCATCAGCTTTTACTTTCATCAAGGGGGTCCTTCAGTCTGTTCTCTCCCCTGCTCTTCCTTTCATTATAGGCTCCTTGGCTGACGTCACACGCTCTCTATTTGTCTTTTCTCAAAAGGCTCCCTGTTTCGTTTGATCTCACCTGCTCCTCCTTTCACCACAAGATCCAGTTTGTTGGACCTGACCCTTTCTGCAGGGTCATTTCCAAACTTTTTGCCTCCTTTCTCCTATTTTTCTGACCATTTTTTGTTGGCTTTGGGACTCTGGGTGCTTTACCACTGCTAACCAGTGCTAAAGTGCATATGCTCTCTAACTAAATTGTAATTGTGATTGGTTTATCCCTGATTGACATATTTGATTTACTAGTAAGTCCCTAGTAAAGTGCACTCAAGATGCCCAGGGCCTGTAAATGAAATGCTACTAGTGGGCCTGCAGCACTGACTGTACCACCCACACGAGTAGCCCTGGAAACATGGGTCAGACCTGCCACTGCAGTGTTTGTCTGTGCAGTTTTAAACTTCCCATTCGATCTGGCAAGTGTGCCCACTTGCCAGGCCCAAACCTTCCCATTTTGTACATATAAGGCACCCCTAAGGTGTAAGTGTAGTTACCTATGGGGAGCAGATAGAGATGTGGAGTTCGGGGTCTCTGAATTCACAATTTAAAAATACATCTTTTGGGGCGTTGGTTTTTGGATTATCAGTTTCAAAATGCCACTTTTAGAAAAAGGGCACTTTCTTGCTTAACCATTCTGTGGCTTTTGCTGCTTGTGAAATCCATGTTTGTATCAGACTGACAGTTGGGCTGCTTGTGAATTCCCTCTAGATAGTGACACAAAGAAAGCTGGAGAGTGTCCTGCATATCCTGATGAGTCTCCTGGGTTAGAGTGGGGAGGATGGAGCTGACACCTGCACCTGAAAGGGCTATGCCTGTCCTCACACAATGTAGCCTCTGACCCCCTGGTGTGTGTCCGGGCAAGGCTTGGGCAAGGCAGGATCTTGTAAACAACAGAGACTTTCCTTTAAAGTTTGACTACTTCAAAGTCAGAAATGAGTATAAGCAGTGGACCCAAAACCCCAGATTTTTAGAACACTTCTGGATCAAGAGGAACCTCTGCCAGGGAGAAGAGCTAGAGAAGGAGTACTGCCCCTTTGCTGTGCATTGCTGGGTTGGCCTGCAGTTGCTGCTTCTGCCTTAGAGAGGACAAAGGCTGGGCTTTTCTGTGTATCCTGCTTGTGAAGTTTATCCAAGGGCTTGGACTGAGCTTGCTGCCGGTTAAGAAGTCTCAGGGACAGCAAAGATCAACTACCAGCCTCTGGGTTCACTTGCTGTGGACTCTTAACTCACCAGGTGATGCCTATTCCAGTTTCTGGGCCCTTGGGAGTAGAAGCTGGTTGAAAATCAAGAAAAACCAAGTGCACCAACTTCAGACGATGCCCGGACTGACACAGCTGCCTGACCCTGCGCCGCCACCTGCAACCAAAGGCGTGGTCTCCGCTGGAGTGCGACGATCCCGACTCTCTTCGCAGGCCTGATGCCACTGGAGCCTCACTGACGCACCGAGACCACAGGAGTCCTGAGTGCCATGTCACCGACGACAGTGACACCCGACTCCGCCGCAGCGCCTGCAGCCCTCTGGCGTGCGACGAGCCCATGAGGTCACCCCACTGCGTCTTGACCCGATGGACCTCGACCCTGCCGTTGCGTCAGGAACTGACGCTTCGCACAGATCCCGCCTCATCACCACTGTGCTGCAGCAAGGACCTGATGCATTGCACCAATGCCTCTGCTCCAGTGCTCCGCAGCACCGGAACCGACACCGCACCAGATCCAGCGACTCTGTGCACCGACTTGTTTCCTCACTCTGAAAAGGTACTGTACCTGGTGGTCTGTGCGACTCGGTGACCTGCGCTATAGCCATCTGATTGTTGGGAAGGATTCCGACACAACGCGATGATAACACCAAATTGAAGCATTTGTGTTTCTAAGTGCTATATTGAAGCTTAATCTTTGAAAATTCATAACCCTGCTGATGTATGTTGGAATTTTGTTGTTTTGGTCTCATTTTAATCAGATAGATATTGGCTATTTATCTAAACTGGTGTTGAGTCCTTTTGTGTTGTTTTCACTGTGTTACTCTGTGTGATGGTACAAATACCTTACACATTGCCTCTAAGATAAGCCTGACTGCTTGTGTCTAGCTACCAAGCGGGTGAGCAGGGGTTATCCTAATTGTGTACCTCCCTTACCCTGACTAGATTGAGGGTCCCTCCTTGAACAGAGTGCACACTGACTGCCAACCAGAGGCAATATTTCTAACACAGTTCTCTCTTTTTTAACATTTCTTTTTATGCTTTAATTCTAATCACAGCCCTGCCCCTCTTCTCCTCCCCTATATCTTGTTTCATTACAGACTGCATCTTCTCTTCCTCTCCTTCTTTCATCACATGCTCACTGTCTCTCTTATACTCCCCTTTCATTACATGATTAAAGTCTGCCCTC
Source organism: Pleurodeles waltl (assembly GCF_031143425.1). Classification (NCBI taxonomy): domain Eukaryota; kingdom Metazoa; phylum Chordata; class Amphibia; order Caudata; family Salamandridae; genus Pleurodeles; species Pleurodeles waltl. Next base: position 984,634,067 of record NC_090437.1, read on the forward strand.
TCATCCACCAGCTTTTCCTTTCATCAAGGGAGGGTCCTTCGGTCTGCTCTCCCCCTGCTCCTCCTTTTGTGAAGTCTTGCTGTCGCGCCACTTTACTACCTCCTGGCAAACACACGGGTTCATGGGCTTGGAAAGCTATTGTATTTTTTACTTTCTTGTACCAAGAAATGATAAAACTGGCCGTGTATAATTTTACAAGTTAACAAGTGAATATTTGCTTTAGAAGAACTGTCAGGCCTGTCGAGAACATAAAAATAGCCAGATAAGTTGTCAAACATTTTACTTATAAACCAAAAATTCATCCTGGTTTCCGTAAGCACTTATAGGATGCATCACATTACATTTTTGTATTTTTACATATACTTACACTTGTATATAACTATTCAAGGAGACTGCATCTGCATGCAACCGTAAAGGTTAGTAGTACTGAGGTCAGAATTCTTGATTCCTGAAACATCCATTTCATGGTACTCTGCTAAGTCAATGTCTAAAGACTTTAACTGAATCCTGTTATTTAAGATTGCAATAGTTCCTTTGACATGTTTCCTTTCTAAGATCCCCACCTAAAATGGTAGATACCAAGAGTACCATTTAACGTTTTGCATAATTTTTGTATCCATGTTTTCCAGATTATATCACAGAAGGTCAGATTCATTTTTAAAGGCACAGGGATATTACATGATTTGCCCAGTGTCACAGGATGCTACGATGATTCCGGGACTCAACACTCAAACATGTATTCCCAGTTCCAAAGTCCACAGCTTTCGCTCATAGGTCACATCTCTTCGCCCAGTTATTAGGTCAGCATCTTGGAGACATTCAGAAAGACTTTCTGGGAATGCATTCTGCCCTTTGCTTACCATTGGATTGGTGTTTTCTAATTCACACTTGCTTGCTTTCTATTTACTGTCTTTTGTCTTGTTTTTGGCTGTCGAGCTTGAGTTTGTCCCTTCTTGGCCCAAAGCCTATATATGGTATTCTTCCACCAGTGCTCGGTTCCTGTAAACAGGCCTTCAGATCTTGTTCGTATCTGTTACATTTGCTGTGTTTTCAAAGAAAAACATCAAACATCAGGCTCTATCTTCTGAAGGAACTTGGTGTTTCCTTTTCTTTCTCTGACTTCAAAGTGAGAGGATTTATGTGCCAATTATGCTGGCTACTCAGGGTGTGCTGGACGGAAGGTCGTACAATGTATTTTTTTTGCCAGCACTCAACAAAATTTAAATGTCTCTATCTGAACTGCACAGATATTTCACAATATTCCAGAATTAGGGAAGCACAAACAAAGCAATTTTTTGGGTAATTCTAAAGTGTGGTGGAAATAAACATTTTAATACAATCAAAACAAATCAATGTGCTAGGTGATGACACTGCCAAAAAATTATCGTTTTTGTGCTGTATAGTTTTATTAGAAACACTTCTTGTTTGTACAAATGTAATGGTCATTTCAATTGAAGATGTGATGTATCTAATGGCAGCGCACTACCACATCATGCATACTCCACTTTACCTCACTTCACTCTACTCTACTCTGCCCTACTCCACAGCACACTACACCACTCCACGCTGCGTCACTGCACTCTACTCTGCACCACTTCACTTTACGCCACTTCACTCCATATCTCTTTACTCTACTCTGCACCACTCTCTTCCAGGCCACTAAACTCTACCTCACTCGACTTTACTATGCACCACTGCATTGTTCGCCACTACACTCTACACCTCCACAGTCCCTCCACTCTATGCCATTCTACTCTGCAACACTGCACTCTATGCCACTTCACAGTATGCCAAAGCACTCTGCTCTGTACCACTCCATGGCAATGCACTCTATGACAATACCCTCTAAATCACTCTAATCTACTCTGCATCACAGCACTCAGCGCCACTGCACTCTACACCACTCTACTCCACTGCATTTTACCATATGCCACTCCACTCTACACCACTTCGACCTACTCTGAAACAATCTACTCTGTGCCACTATACTCTGCATCACTCTAGTCTACTCTGCGCCATTCAAATCTACTCTACACCACTTTACTCTATGCCACTGCACTTTACTCTAACCACTGCACTCTATGCCAATGCACTGTACACCACTTTACGCTACAACACTACACATCACTATACTCTACTCTACAACACTCTACTCCACAGCACTCTGTGCCACTATACACCATTGTACTCTACATCACTGCACTCTACACCACTCTTTTCTACTCTGCACCATTGTACTCTATGCCACTGCTCTCTACGCCGCTCTTTTCTGCAATACTGCACTCTCAGCCTCTGAATGCTACATCACTGTACTCTGCGCCACTGCACTCTGTTCAACTACACTGTACTCTACTGCACTCAATGTCAATTCACTCTGCACCAATGCACTCCACGCCACTACACACTATGCCTTTCTACTCTACTATGCACTACTGCACTGTTCGCCACTGCATCCTACACCACTCCGGTCTTGGCCACTCCACTCTACTCTGCAACACTCTGTGCAACTGCAGTCTATGCCAGTGCACTCTACCCTGTACCACACCATGCTAGTGCATGCTATGCCACTGCACTCTACCCAGTACCACTCCACGTCATGTTATTCTACTCTAAAACAATCTACTCTATGGCACTGTACTATTTGTCACTGCACTGTAAGTCACTTCGCACCACTGCACTCTACACCACTATCTATGCTGCTCCACTCTACTCTACTTTGCATCATCCTACTCTACACCATTGCACTCTACTCCACACCACTCTAAACCACTGTACTCTCTGCCAATGCACTTTACACCACTTTAGTCAGAACCTGCACTCTACACCACTATCTATGCTGCTCCACTCTACTCTACTTTGCATCATCCTACTCTACACCATTGCACTCTACTCCACACCACTCTAAACCACTGTACTCTCTGCCAATGCACTTTACACCACTTTAGTCAGAACCAGCACATTCAATGTAACTGCTCTCTTTGGCAACTACACTGCACTCTACAGCACTACTCTGCAGGACTGCATTCTTCACCACTGAACTCTGTCAGTCTACTTTGCACCACTCAACTCTATGCCACTCTATTGCACTCTACGACAATGCACTCCATGCCACTCTACTCTGAATCACTCCACTCTACGGCACTGCACTCTACATCACTCTAATCTACTTTGCACCACTGTATTCCGCTGCACTTTACTCCGCTCTACACCTCTGCACTCTACCCTCCACCCCTCCACTCTATGCCACTTCATTCTTCTCTGAGACAATCCACTCTACGCCACTCTGCACTGTGGCACTCCATGCCTTGCCACTCTACACCACTCTATGATACTCTACATGACTGCTCTCCATGCCAATGCACTGTACACCACATTACTCAAAACCAATGCACTCTATGCCACTGCACTCTAATCCAGTCTATTATGTACTTTATGCCATTTCATTCTAACCCACTCTCTGACACTCTTCTCCGACACTCCCCTCCACGATATTCCACCTTGACACTGTACTGTATTAAACACTACTCCACTCTGACACTCTACTTCACCCTGTGCCACTCCACAGCACTGTACTCCACTCTGTGCCACTCTGAAACACTATTCCACTCTAAGATGCTCTACTCAACACCTTCTACACACACCATACCACTTTCCTGCACTCTATTCTGGCACACAACTCCACTCCACTTTAGGACAATCTGCTCAACTCTACAACACTCAGCTCCACTCTACTGCACCTTATGCTATTCCACTGTACAGCAGTACTCCACTCTATGCCACACCTCTCTATGTAATCTACTCTGCTCTATGCCACTCTACTCTACAGCACTCTACTCCACTCTGCACCCCACTCTACACCATTCCACTCTATGACACTCTATGCCACTCCACTCTCTGGCACTCTACTCCACCCTGACACTAACTCCACTATTCACTCTTCCACTCTACGACACTCTACTCTCTCAATGACACTCCACAACACAATATGCCACTTCACGCCACTCAGCTCCACTCTATGCCACTCCACGCTACTCTACTCCATGACACTCCACACCACTCTCCTTTACGCCATTAACTTTTAGCCATGCTGAACAGCGGCCACACTGGTGTACAACACGTCTAAAACAGATTGGCAAAACCAATAGCTGTTGCATAGTGAGACCTGTTGGCTTTGCCAGTGCCTGTTAATGCTTATACGTCACCTCTAAGGTAGGCCTTAATGGTTCAAGGGTGAAAGTGCATGGTAGTTAAAACTTAGGACATGTCTACTTAAGTTTTACATGCCCTGGCAGTGAAACACCCCCCCCCCCACACCCAAAGTTGTTTTCATTGTGTCAAAGCTAGCCCCCCATAGAGTAACACTGGTTTACTTTATAACATTTAGTAAGTGATCCTTTCATTATGGATCAGTCAAAAATACTTCTTTCACTCATTTTAATTGTAATTTAAAATCCTCTTTACTTTTAAAGTTTGACTATAAATTACCAAAGTCCAAAAATGTTTCTAACTTTTCAGACTTCCGGAGCAGCTAATTTTATTTGGTCACCTCTAATGCTCCCAAGGCATCAGGGACAGTAGTAAGGGAACAGGACGTACTCCACCAGAGACCACCAGCAAGGTCCAGTCCAGGTTGAGTTACTCCTGGGCAGTTGGGCAAATCTAGAAAAAGGCTTCTTGTAACTTCTTGTATCCCCGTAGAATTTTTGGAGTCCACATCTTAGTCCTGGGTACAAGAGGGAGCAGGTTCATTCCTTCAGGCATCCAGACAGATCTCAAACAGGCAAGTCCCGTCTTCTTCTGTTGATCTACAGGTCCAGAGAGTGTTCTGAAGAGGTGTGGGTAAGGTTCCACCTTTTTAAGATTTTCTAGCCAGTGGTTGGTGATGACTTTCAGACACTCCCTAAGAGTGAGAAAAATTTCTCAAGTGCAACCCATACCACATTTGCAGCACTTCATGTCTGCTTTACTGCAAAGTATCCCAAAGTGCATTATTCTTGGACAAATCCAACATGGTTGCACTTTGTTGCCCTCGGAGGTTGCTGCCAAGCTACCAGTGTTTAGGGAAATGAGTAGTCCCCTCCTCCTCAACTACACCAAATGCTTATGGGGCCAGCTCCCCCACCCACAGATCTGGTGCCAAACTTGCTACAGATGGCCCAGTACACAAAATTGTTTCTTCCACAGGTCTCCCTTTACACTTAACTATGAAGGGGCAAGCATCACCATGGTCTTTTTCAAGTTAAGGATGTTCCTGAACCCTGCCCAGCTGCCCTTCCTGGGCTGATAGGAGTGTCCTACCTCAGACCCAGGGCTCCCTGCTAAAAGGTGTAATATATTATTTCTGCTAAGAGAACAGTCTTCACATCTTATTTAGGGAAAACACTGACAGGAGCTAACTGGGTAATGCTACATAACCTACTGGAAGTTCAGACAGAAAAAGTCTTAACTTTTTAAAAGTTCCTAAATATTTATTAAAAAGTGACTTCACCACTGACTTGAATTTTCCATAAATATTAAAATTTGTGTCAGAATTATTCCGGTAGCTAGTCCCTAACCAAAGATGGCAGAGTTATGATTTTATTCTGAACTTTAGTTTTCCTCATAGGACAGCTACTGCTCTTACAGCTGAATATAGCTTTTGTGGGCTAGTCACTGTAAGTACATGCAACACTGAATTCTTGCATGTACCATTTGGAAAAACTAGGCACCCTTTTTTTTGTTTTGTGGGCTACGAGGCATACTATGGGGGAGATATGTATAGGTATTTATTATCAACCTCACTCCCCCTTCCTGTGGTCCTAATCCTGACACTTTTTTCACCAGCTCATAGTACTTTATTCACCAAAATCTGGAAAAACTGCCAGGTAAAGAATATGGTATTGCTGAGTCCAAGCACGTCTGTCCCATTCTGGAGACAAGAGCATAATCACCAGACTTTGCTTTGGGGCTACACGTCAGAATCAGAGATTCAGTCCCTCAGTATCTCCGCACCAAATTTAAGCCAACTCATACAGAGGACATATGTTGGCGTTGTAGCTTATTATGTAGGACTTGGATGCCAATAGATACATAAAATCATTTATTAATTTATACTTGTGTCTGGCCTAGTGCAACATAGCGCAGAACTAGCATGCGGCTTAGCTGCTTCTGATTGAGAATTAGTTCCACGACATGAGTAGGTGCGTGATTCTGAAAGAATCCACCTACAAATAAGTACATGGTTCTGAAAGAACCCACCAATGAAGGCCGTGGGGATCCACATAAGCATACGAACATTTGAGTACCTTGGCAAAACACTATGGTTTGTGAGAAACTCAGTTATTTGCTCTCTGTTTTGTGATCTCTCTTAGGGGAATTTTGCTGACTCAGAGTGGGTTTGTGAGAACAAATTTTCTTTGACAATTTATTATATTACACATGCAACTTTTATATCTTCAGATGACTATGGATGTTAACTTTTGCAATTTTGGCTATTTCTTTATAACGTGAAATATCTGTAAAACTGTTCATTAACAATATAATGCTGCTGTAAGATACTTTGGAAGAAGTCGAACTTGTATCTCAAAAATTCAGTAATTTGTTGTCTAGCTTCTTTTTGCCCTTCTTGGCCTGAACATTCTTTTACAGCCATCATCCTCGGTTTTTAAAATGTATTTCTATAACATTCTGTTTATATGGAAAATTTCATTTATATATGCATTTTTATGCTCTGTCTTAACCTCTCTTCCTCGAGACTGCTGGTCCTTCTCAGTCAGGTATGGTTTTGTAATATTTTTGCAGAACAAAATAGCTGAGGTACGCATTATGCCATTCCGAGTCCCTTTCTTTCTACAGGATTACTCTCAGATGTGCAATTTTTTTCTTCCCTAGAAGGAAATGAAGTGTTTGCATCTCAGTTGCAGATGCAGCTCAGAATACATATATTTTTGGAAAGGGGATTTTGCTTGCCCTTCAGTTTCCTTATGCGTGTGCCTCAGCTACTGTCTACACAACATGTTATCTGATTTCAAGAATGCTGATCCTACTTTTGATAGTTTCCTGTGACTACTTACTTGTTTTGCTTACAATGCATTTGTATTAATCACCAGATGAACACTTGTCTCAGCTGTGATTCAATTTCAGCAAAAATTATGGCAAACACTAATCTTTGGAGCTTCCTCTTTCATACATGCTAACTTTTTAGAAGAAGAAAGTGGCAAATTTTAGGAATATAATCGGGAGAATGTATTTCCCCCAGGGCTTCTATTAAATGAGAGGCAATTTCAGGCAGTAGAGAGACAAAATAAAGCCATTTTTGTCTTAAAAAATTGGGAGTGTCCGGCCCGAATTGCGTCTATTGGCATGTATGCTAAAAGGAAATAGGGCATTGGTTGCATATTTTCACAGAAACCTCTTCTCCTGTTCATCTTGGGCACAATCTACCAAGAGTTGATAGCATCTAACAGTGGAAAGTTGGCTTGAAGAAGCGATTGCTTCATTGTGGATTATCCACATATGTTGGTTAGATGAATAACTGCCCTAAAACATGATTTATGGGGAGATGCTGGTACTCTCTACTTTCTCTATATGTCATTTTTGAGATAGACACTTTCATCGATCCTCTTACCTGTGGATAAAATACCCAGGTTTCACAGAGATCCTTCCGATATTTTCACTGACGACAGCATTGAATATCCTGGACCTGGCCCTGAGTAGTGTTAAAGTTAGAGGAAAGGGTCTTCATAGAAGAGTCTGAGCCCTTAAAGTAGGAGGTAAGGTCTTTATTTCACGTTAGGCCCTCGGATTACAGTAATAGCAGTCAGCTCCTGTCAGGGCTCCGAACTCCCTCTAGCTGTCCCTTTCTCCTAGCTACCTTTGTAGACCACACACCAATATTCTGTTACATAGTACTACACACCAATATGCTGTTACATCATTCACCATCAGCATACCAGACACAAGCTCTGACATACGAATAATGCGAATACACGGAATACTACAAGTATTCATCTATGTAGGTGGAAACTTTAGGGATTGAGTTTCATTGGCCCTTGCTTTTCCATTCTAGTCAGATATCGTATCACCCTCAGAACCCATCCAAACTCATCCATCCTATCCTCTTTATTTTATGGGGAGAATGATTGGTTATCAAAACCAAAAATTGCAGCAAAGATCTTTTTTAGTCTATGTACTACCTGTAAGTAATTGTAAGTATATTTTTGAAAAAACATTTTTTTTAAATGTATTTTTTATTGAAAAAACGGTGAGATTAATTTACAGTGGAGTCAATTCAGCATCATTCACATTGGCATGTTTTGATAGTAACAGAGTACCAGCCTCAGGGGTGGGTAGTGGTCAGGACATATATTCCAATATACAAATTATGAATAGTCAAAATACAGGGTGGACCCATCATGGCACTGACCAAAGAGTGCATTATCCGCCAAATATGAACATTAACCGGAGGACTACCATTTTTATAAGTGCCCGTCAATGACAATGGCAACCTAATCCAAAATCCTATGGATCCTCGTATTCCTTCTACTACTCGTGTGATATTCTCTCGCATCGCTTCTTCCTCTGTGTGGGATACATAAATGCCTAAGTAGCTCACGCCTTCAGGTTGCCATGTTATTCCCAATTCTGTTAAAGCGTCTCTATCAACACCAGCCATGGCTCAGAGGGCAGAAAGGCAAAGATTTGCCCAAATCGTCTTCAGCCCTGATTCCACATGGTATTCCTCCAGATGTTGTGATGTAAAGTCCCTAAAGTCTGTGTTGTAAACTGCCTCATACTGCCCCTTTAATTGCAATGTAATCAGGTGGAATGTTGGCATAACCTGAAGCAACTAGGTGACAGTTGGATGGAAGGTGAGACCTGGGAGGCTGTGCTTTGAATGTCAACCTTGGTGGATGCAATAAAAACTTGAAGACTATTGCCTACAGATGTCTTTTTAACAGTGGTGAAGAGTGACTGCATCCATCTGTGTTAAAGAACCCCGCGTGCTGTTCTGCTTTTTAAACCCATTGGTAATGGGGAAGTTGGAATTCATAGAAAGAAGCTAAGTTTGGGTGATGCATCCCTTATCTGCGAGTCTAATACTTATCCATGCTGCTCATGTACCGTACTCTTATAAAGAAGAAATTTCAGAAAAAAAGTTGAAAATAATTTACTGGTTACATTGCTCATTCTTGTGCTGCGATTGTTGCCAGCACGAGGAGGGTGTCCCCACCACGAGAAGTGCTTTCAACAGCTTGCGATCCCTAGCATGTAAAATTCATTCGATAGCTTGTAGTGCCCGCAGTAATTCACTGTTTTTGTAATCATGTGGCTACGTCACAAGTGGGAATCCTGCTGACAGAAGCAGCGGCCGGCATATGCATTGTCCACGTGGTTAGACCATACGGCCTAGTTACCACAATCTTTACCAATCTTTGCATCTTGCATAAACCTATGATGTTGCAATGCAGACATGTTTTCAGCCATCTGCACTATCTTCTTCAGGGGCATGATGAAAAAACTGTACCGGCTACAGGACATTTAGGCACTACAGACTTTATATTGATTATTTCTAATTATGTTCATATTTAGTTCCATTTTCTTTTTATTATTAAGGGGAAGATATGTTGTAAATTGCCCCATGGTGCTCTGTTCATTGCAGTGTCATCGGGTGAATGTTGGGGTAACCTGGAGCAACTAGGTGGAAGTTGGACTGGGAGGTGAAACCTGGGAGGCTGTGCTGTGAATGTTAACTTTGGTGTAATAAATACTTGAAGACTATTGCCTACAGATGTCTTCTTAAAAGTCAGACTCCATTTTAAGTAGACCTGACTCCATCTTACATAACTAGAGTTACTGTTTTCTCAATTTGAGGTAAAGGGAGTAGTCATTTTGCTCAATTTATGCATTATTACTGTCATGCCTGCCATTGACGCATATGTCGTCCGACCTTATCTTTCCAAGAACTGTCAAGTCATTCAGATAGTCTAGTTATCACAATGTCGAGGTCAAATAACCACAAGCCCAAACGTATAGATCAAATAGTATATTGTGAATTGACATCCATTTACCTTATATATTCATAAGGATGCATTTGGGATGCTCACTTTGATACCCATAATCTATGTCACACATTTCTAAATTTATGTCAGAAATTCTAATTCAGATAAGATTTAATATATTAGGACTGCCCCTTGACCACCTGGGAGGAGAGGTCCTTCACCCAGATTAGTGCACAAGATGCATCCCGAGACAATCTTGACTGCTGCCAGCTCTCCAATAAGATACTACATTGCACTTGATGCTAACAAGCTGAGGCCAGAAGAAGGGATGCTGCTGGTTTGTGTGTTTAACTTTTGCGAGGAACACTGCTCTCACACCGGTCTGTTAACCACAGCTTTAGATGTCAACAAGGTATGCATTGCATTGCAGTGTAGATTGCAAGTCCTACTTTCCATGCTTTCCCAGTGTAGCACATAGAACAAGATTTTAGGGAGTTATTTTTTAAATGAGATTATAACTGTTGGAAATGTTAATTCTTTTTCATTGTTCGCAACATGCCTATTTGCTGTTTTTATGATATTCTGTGTGGTTATTTTAAATGTGCTGAGAAACCGGTTCACCCTGTTGTAATACATGCTTTTAGTTAAATGCTTTCATTCTTCTTAGTTCCATTTGTGTGTGTGATACAGTAAAGAGCGAAATTAGTTAATAACCCAAAAGCAATGATCCCACTTCAAGAATGTATGGGGTGGGGTTCTGCGGGGCTACAATAACCTGTCCTTAGCATTCAGCACTGGTGCATTGAACTAAGTTCACGTATGTCACCTGTGGGTGGGAAAGCAAATCTTGTAGAGCTACACCAGAGTTGTGGTTTATGCAACAGTTTGATTAGATATGATATTGACTCCACTGGTCATGACAAATATATAAGCTGCCATAGGCATAAAATGACATTACTTGTGTTGTAGTATTTAAATTCTGGACAGCTTACAAATATTAATAATGGGGAGGCAAAGATTCAAAGAGTTGCAGTCTTCAACTCATCACAGGATAACAGCTGGCACCATGATTTGATGTTCTGGGAGCACAAGAGAAGGAGTGATTTTACTAAGTAAATCAAGATGATGGAAACAAGAAGGACTTTAACAATTTCAGGTGGAAGACAGGCCAACTAGTTGAATTGCAGACCAAGAGGCCTAACTAAAGAAATAGGGATAAGACAAGGTGCAAGATCGGGTGATCAAATCAAATTTTCGGATAATGAAGGTCTCCACTTTATTCAGGATTGATTGTCAGTAGGTTTTTCTGGATTCATGTTACCACTTCTGAAAGACGAGAAACTAACGAGGTGATGTTGAGGCTGAGAAGTGCCACAACAGGTTAGAATTTGAGCATTGTCAGCATATGTCATGAAGAACTGTGTGAGCCAATGAGCATGGCCAATAGGGTGGCATACATATTGAACAGTGTCGGAGTGAGGGAGAAACCTGGTAAGGAGATAAAAGTATAGGATTGATTGGAGCAATGAGAGCAACTGGCGTTTTCCAAACCTACAACCAACCTCACACTTGCAACACGTAATTTAGAATAAGAAACACAGAGAGGAAACTGGATAAGAGAGAGAAACACAGACACTACATAATGTAACACTGCCTGATTGCACATCTGAGCTTGATCTGCACTGCAAGAGAGTTGATATCTAAAGATAAGATAATACTTGTAGCATTGTTATGGTTTTAACTATAGCATCTGATGGGGCATGGCTAGACACCACAAGATGGCAGACAGATTTTAATTTGGCTCTGTTGGGGTGGCCAAGAATCGACTAATATACCTGCCACAATCTTCTAAAAGACCGGTTTTCCCAATGCCTCAGGCCACGAGAGCTGCAGAGTCCCTGAATTGCTGGCTCTGCACTCTCCCGAAGTCCCCTGGGTGCCGCAACTGTTGAGGAGCTCAGCGGGCCTGTAGCGCGGCCTGGGCCCCACAAGTACTTGGGACAAACTCACCTACCAGTGACAGGGGTTTGCACCTCACCTAGAGTGGCGACCCTGCTGTGGGCTGGACCACAAGAAAATATTGGCCTGAAGCTAGAGCCGATCCTTTGCGGTGTGCGAACACCCTTCTGATCCTGTGATGCCTGGGACTGCGGCAGATGTGTGGAAGAGGCTGGCATTTGCTGGTTGGTGAGAACGCGGCTCCAGCGGTCTCCATAGCCGCTGGGAGTGCTGAATCGGACTTGTGCCCATGCGACCAAGTCACTGGGAGGTGAATAACATTGTAAGTGCTGTAGCCGCTTTGGAGCCACTGCCTGCCCTCTTACTCCTCCAGTTTTTCTCCCCTGCTATCTCTTATCTCCCTTGAGCCTGCCCTCCCACCCCAGTGCTGTTTGTTTGGTGTGGTAAGTGGCACAGGACTTGATGCCACCTGTAGAAGAGAAGTGAGGGCAGTCTGATCTCTGCCCTCTGGGCTGGCACTGTTTTTACAGCACACCCCCAGGGACCTCCTGCACAAGCGCTACTGAGAGACACTTACAGTTCTCTATCGGCACATTGAGAGCTGAAGTTAACCCCACCAGTCATCTCCCTTTTGACTCCTACAGGCCATGCACCACAGCACCACATGAGAGGTGGGTGGCCATTAGTCGACCAGGGGGACTTGGCTTGTGCCACCATCACTGTAGTGTGCAATCAGTGAGAGGCGTTTGAGCCCCTAAGCACCTGGACCAACCTCTATTGTGCCTCAGTAGAGCGGGTACGAAAACACAGCATTACCTAATGTCTTTTGCCATAGGCGGGACTGTTCGTGCCGCCCTAATATAAACCCTGATGGGGCCTGTGGGGGCTGGCGGGTCAATGCCTTTGGCACTCGAGGCTTGGGAGTCCCTCCTAAGCTCAGAACAAAAACAGCTAGAGCGTAAAGGCAGATCAGGCCTTCGATCTTCATAGCAGCGCACTGACGACATCACAGGTCCCCCAGAATCCACTCCGCCACTTAAACTTGAAGCCATATTGAGTACTACACAGGATCTTAGCATTAAAGTTGATGCTGTAGGAGTGGAGCTAGGACTTTTGCAAGCCGACCAGTGCAGACTAACAGACAGAGTCACACATGCAGAACATGAACTTAAAGAAACTCGTCCAGCAGTCCACGTGTTAGAGGAGCAATTCCGCACCCTCATAGCTAAGGTCCAAACTCTTGAAACAGTGGCGGCTCCTCCGCTTGGGCGGAGGAGCGTCGCCCCCCTCTAGTAGCAACCTCTACAATTCCTTTCCCAAGAAAAGGATAATAAACCATGTTTCTGATCCTTTCCTTGTAAAACGGGGGAGGGATTGGGGTCACGAGCAGTGAAGGGAGTGCACTCCTCTCAGAGTGCATGTGCGTTTGGCCGGTCGTCTTGGGCCGGCCAAACACACATGCACAATAGGCTGTCTGGCAAGAGCCTGCACAGGCTCCCAGTCTGCCTGGGAGCACCCTGGCTGGGAGCCTGTGCCTGCGGTGACGACGAGGGAGAGAAGTGTTGCGGCCCAATGGAAGAGGTAAGTTATTTTTTTTCAAATATATTTTATTAATTCCCCCTTCCCCTGTGCTCTCCCTCTCGCGCGCCGGCCCGGCCCCGTTACACCTGCGACCCGCGACAGTCTTGAAACCAAAGCGGAAGATTCTGAAGAGCGCTCCCATCATAATACCATTTGAATCGTGGGATTTCCTGAGGGCTCTGACCCAGTACAGTTCCTCAATGGTAGTGGCGCCTCCTCAACTATCTGCCCATTTCCTGCTTGAGCATGCTCATAGGGTCCTGGCACACCGCCCACCACTGGGACCATCCCCAAGACCCATATTGGCCAGGGTAATTAACTATAGAGACGGGGAAGCTCTACTACAGACCACCTGGACATCTGAACCACTGCAATACGATGGAGCTAGAGTGTTCATATTCCCAGATTGCACCATCTTGGTGCAGCACCATAGGGCGTCGTTTCTCTGTGTGAAGTGCAAACCACAGCAAGCGGGGCTGCCGTAGTCGCCCCTCTTCCCAGCATAGCTCGAGGTCATTATGGATAACAAAACATATTTCTTCACGGAGCCAACGAATGCCTCGGACTGGGTTGATCAACGCCGCTTTGAAACCCCTAATGCATCTTCTCCATCTCCTAAGCCATGCTGCGAAGGCCGGACTTCGCGCCACAGGAACCGTGAACGCTGCACCAACGAGAAGTGCTCATACCTGAACAAACGAAGGAAGCACAGGCCCGAGCCCTGTCCGTGACAGTCACGCTCACAGTCAGCCTGCCGGATAAAAGATGAGATACAGGACAATGTTTTTTATGCTTTCCGCCAGTAGTATGTCCTCAGTGCTGCTACCGAGGTGGCTCCTTAGACAGCCGATGACCTCTTATGATAATGGCCACTAAGATGCTATACACCCATCCATGATGGATATAATATTGAATAAATGACTTCCCTACCACCAACAATGGGTCCCTCAGACAGAGTCTAATATAGGTCCCCTTAACAAGAATGATGGAAATATGATGCTTCTGCCCACCCAACACCTAGCTCTGAGGCGAGTACGCTGCATGCCAGTGCACAAACTGGAGCTCCCTGTTTATGGGACAAATTGCTAATTGTTTGGGCGACTGAAGGATTTCGAGTGACCCTGTGTTGGGAGTTGGGGTTATTGTTTTTGCAGTTAGATATGTTTTGTGCGCTGCTATTTCCTTTCATTCCAGGCTTACTATCCTTTCTTGTGCAACTTGTTCTTGCCATGTTAGGTTCTGCGTGCGCTACAGCGAAGGTTACTACACACAAATTGCTCCGATGGCACGTTTAAACATTCTTACGTGGAATGTCTGGGGTATAGGCACTCCCTGGAAGAGACACGCTGAACAGCAATACAACGAGGTGCACTGATAGTGCTCCTACAGGAGACTCATATTATACGAGGAGAAGAAATTTGCCATCAAAAGCATTAGCGGGCCAATGCTTTTGCGCCACATACTCATCTTTACCCGGGGTACTTTTATTTGGGTCAGACCGGGAGCACCTTTTCACTCCCTCGATACTATGATTGACTTTGAGGGCAGATACGTTTTGGTAGAGGGACTACTGGACTGGAGGAGGATTCTTCAAGGTAGCATATATGCCCCTAACGCGGCTCAGTTGGTCTTTTTCTCACACCTGCCTACCGTATTGGTTAAGTAGTCCCACATGCCTTGGATGTTTAGAGAAGATTTTAACTGTATAGTTGACCTCAGCCTTGACCGGTCCTATCTGCCTCTCCCATATTCCTGAGTAATAATTACTGCAACCGACTTCTCTGTGTCTCCAGCATTGGTCCCTTCTGGACTGTTGGAAATCGATGTACCCCTTAGCAAAGGCATTCTCCTATTACTCTCCCCCTCATGACTTATTTGTCCATCTAGATCGCATACTCTGCGACCCGGCTACCTGACGGCACTGGATTTGGAATATTTGGGTAAAACCTTCTCAGATCATAATGCCCTGCAGCTGTAACTAGAATTGGGACCCCCCACAACTCCCTAGTAGCTACGTGGAGACTCCAACCTGCCTTGCTTGAAGACCCGGCATTCTGGGAGACAGTGGATGAGACCCTCACAAATTACTTTACAGCCAACTGGGGCACATCCACTTCTAAGTTAATAGATTTGGAGGCTATGAAGGTGGTGATCAGGGGACACAGTATCCGAACGACGGTCGGCGTTCTGACGACCTTGCATAACGACTTGTCACAACTTGAGTCTACCTTGGGAGTGCTAGAGTCCATGGCTAGACACAACCCAACGAAATGACCAACCCTGACTAAAGCCCTCCCCACACACGCACAATTAATAGAACAACTATGCAGCTTTGACTTCTGCACTTACCAAGACAAAACACAGGCCGCTTACTAGCATGGCATTTGTGGAGTGCGAGCCCCTCAAGGCCAATTATTACAGATGTTGTCTTAACTCAAGCAGAGATAGATGCAGCATTTACAACACACTATCAAGCCTTATAATACCCCCTGCTTGTGTACTGACAGATTGTAATTACCGAATTCCTGACTTTTGTCGAACTCCCGACAATCACCCCATTGGAAAGAAATGACCTCAACGCAACCCTCACGGTTAAAGAAATCTCCGGTGCCATAAGGAGAGCATCCACTCTCAGAACACCAGGGATTGATGCGGTCCCTATAGAGTTCTATAAAACATATGCAAGTCAATTAGCTCCCTCATTACTAGAGCTCTACCAGACGGTACTTGAGGAAGGCCGACTCCCACTGTCCCTCCAGGAACTTTATTAATTTCAATCTTAAAGCCACTGAAAGACCCTTAAGAACTGGTCTCCTACCATCCCCTATCAATGTTGGGCTTGGATTTTAAAATCCTGAGCAAGGTCCTGGCAAACCACCACTATGGGCTAATGATGCGTCTAATACACACAGACCAAAATGAGTTTATACCTGACAAATCCACCTCTTTAAAAATACGTAAAAATACGTAAACACTGGAAAAGTGATTGAGCTTTCTCCGGAACAGTGGCCATATGTCGCATGCCTGGTTCTGGACTTGGAGAATGCATTCAGTTCTGTCAATTGAGAATATTTGTTTTCGACCTTAACAGCACTTGGTATTACAGGGCATATACTGGCACTCACACGCCTCCTCTATACTAAACCGACAACTGGAGTAAATATTGGCCAGTGTATATCGTCCCCTCCTTAAAGTGAGTAGCGGCATGCATTTGTGATAACCATTATCCCCATTGCTATTTGCTTTAACTATGGAACCTCTAGCGCAGCAACTGGGGCAAAAAGGCTGTGACTGGGGCATCAGGGTAGGAGAGGACCGCCATATAGTCTCTCTGTATGCGAACAATGTATCTATGTCGGGGACCTACTAGAAGGTATTATGCAAAGACAGAAAATTGTACAGGAATTTTCGGCAGCGTCTGGCCTGCGTGTAAGCTGGACTAAGTTGTGTCTATATCCTTAACACTATAATTGCCCCCCACACAAGTCTGCAGTGGATAAGTGACTGCTCTGTTGGGAACCCTGCACATTCCGATATCTCGGAATTGATGTTTATTATAGCATGCAAGTCTTGATAGACGGAAACCTAATGAGAACTATTGTGTCCTTGCGGTCGCAGATGATGTTTTGGAACTCGCTCCCCCTTGCAATCCAGGGTCGGGTGTCACTGGCTAAAATAGTCATATTACCCTGACTACTTTACCATTTCTAGAATTCACTGGTTAGCATCCCGTGGACCACCTTCCATGCCCTACACCCTGCGCCGGGGAGCTTCCTAAGGAATAAGGGATGATGCTGAGTAGCACTCCGCAAGCTACAATTGCCAGTGCACATGGGAGGCGTAAGTGCACCTAATTGTGAACATTGTTACTGGTCTGCGCAGCTGCAGTGGCCTGCCCACTGGCTTGGAAGACGCCAGTTATCCTACTGTGACACAGGCAAGCAATGTAGTTTCCAGTCCTTTCTCCCATATGCATGTGTCCCATGAGAGACTAAGGGGCTACTGCGAGCTGCTAACAACAGTTTTCTCCGCAATTTACGTCTCCTGCCACAAATACCACAAAAACAATGGATTAAACCTAGATCTTTGTGACTGGGGTGAATGTTTGCATTGTTCAGCATTCCGTCCATCATCTGTTCTTTTTACAAATACCACCCTACTCATCAGAAATTCCAATACACGCTATATCCGTCTTTGAGGAAAGATTAACAGAAGCAGGAGTGGACACGTTAGGTGCCCTCTTTCAGGAGGGAGTGCGTACGCCTTTTGAACAACGGTGTGAAGCATATGGGCTACCAAGAGGCCATTTCTTAGCTTACGGCCATTTAATGGCAAAACTTGAAATGCTGTGGGGTATCTCAAACTCAGAAACTGTCCAACATCCTTTGATTCACACACTACACCTTATGGGAGGTGGTAAGAAACTTGTCACATGGCTCACCGGAGCCCTTGCATACACAACACTTTACTGACAAAGAATGGGAGACTGTACTTTTATATCATAGGAAAGTCTTCCGAAATGCAAAATTTGGCACAAAGCCGGGAGTTCTACTGTGACTCTTCCACCACCCAAAAACTGTGAAGGCCACAACTCGTTTTATAGACCTATAGTTGCTCATAGCACGTCGATGAATCGCCATGCATTGGCAAGCCTCACTCCTACCTGACGTTACCCACTGGTGCGCAAAATGGGGCCGAGCAGAGGCAGTAGCACTGCACCACGAGGAAGCACGTGGCCTTCGCAAATACCCAATAGCAACAGACTGGGAGACTTTACTCATAGAGCTCCAAGCATACTGGTATAGATCTCGAAGCTGACCCGCTTTACAAACCTAACATGCCTAGCCTAATGAGCAGCCTATGCTCTTACTGGACTTGCAGCGACCCTGCCTTTTGAATTAAGGCATATATCAGCAAAGCGTTCTTATCTTCTGAAAAATGGCATCACAAGACTGTTCTTTATTGTCTATTGGTGGTTAACACTAATGCTATATGAACCTCGTACTTTTGAACTCGAAATGCAGCTTACTGTGTTCCCAAGGTAACACTCCATGACTGTGTACATTCATGTGGCACTTGATGTGGTAGCTGTAAGTTCTGCTCAAGATATTAAAAGCAAAAAAAAGTGGTTAAAACTAAATTAAAAAACGTTGACATCTGATATCTAATATTATAACAGACATTCCTGTTGAAATTGGCTGTATTTTCCACTATTTTCCGGAACAAAAATCAATATTCTCTCCGACCTAAAATGAATTTAAACTTGATATAATAACTACAAACTACATGCTGAGCTATTATATATTGTTTTCTAAAGAGAGCTATCATAAATAATAAGCCTAAACCTCCCTGGTATTGATTGATTTCAATGTAGTGAGTTGACAACTGTAACATGAAAGGCGTCCATTAATATCACGTGGTTCCCCTACACACTCAGTAGACATTTAATTGATCTAATCAATACTTTGAAACCATACTTTTTCTAAGAACAATCTTAAATCTGTTCAAGACAAGATTTATTTGGCTCCTCTTGTATAAGCAATGCAAATGAATATTGAAATCCTAATCCTAACAAATATCTCCTCGTGAAGTAAACAAAATGCAAATTATGAGTTTCCTGATCGAAGTTTACTTGTGAAAACTACCAAAGAGCAGTGCACAGATATGGATGATGACCTCTGCCATTTACAAGTCTTGTGAGATTCCTATGAGTCCATGAGACGTGTAGTCCTTCTCATCTTTTCTCAGGTGTTTACCATAGTGCACCAATATGAGATGTGAGGCTTACGTCCAGGCGGCGAGCACACTGCGCACATCGCCAGTCTCTTTGGCTCTTAAAGACACGTATGTTCAGGAGAATCTGCGTAAGGCATTGGTCAGGACCTGCAGAGGTAAGCGTATTCCGCCCTGCAACCTCACACCAGATTACCAGCAATCTTATGTTGCTACAGATGTAACAGTTGAAGGTTAGTTTGTTATTTTCCATCTTCATCCGATAAATACCTTGCATGAGTTCTTATCCTTCTCGTTGCTGTGTTCCGTTTGCCATATTGTTCATATGCTATATTAGTCTTCTGACATTCTACTTTTACTTTGTCCAATTTCCTGGATGTTACAGACTGAAAGTTAGTAAGACGCATGTGCGGTATCGATAAGTGGTAGAGTGAGCGCCTGTTTGGTATCTTCTCTTAATATACAGTATAAGAAAAAATAACATTTTATTCTCCCTACAAACCATGATTTTGAAGGCCGCTCCAAGCAAAATAAAGCTGCTGGATTCGGAACTCAAGTACACTATGGTTTATCAGTGATTCTTAACGTGTGGTCCAGGCACACCTGGGGGTCTGTGACGCCTTCCTAGAGGGTCCTCTACTGCTTAAAAACGAAATAATATTAACAAATTTAAAAAGTGTAAATAAATTAACAAGCAAACTGTAAAAATAGATTTTTAAAAAAATATTCTGTAACTGTGAAGGAATTTGAAACTGGAGACTAAAAATTAAGTTGAAATTCTCAGGTTGATTTACGGGAGCAGTGCAAGTGCATCAGAACGAATATAATATAGACAATGGGTGGCCTTAATTGAACTTAATTGAATTTAGAAAAGCCCCAGCCTGCCCATTAAGTTAAACATTTTGATTTCTGTATCTTTGTTTGTTAATCAAATAAAATATGTATTCACTTGTGTATTTGTTCAGTGCGTTTGATTGTTTTTTGTGCATTGTTTTGCATTTCAAGCTATCAAAACGGTTTATAAGGTACCAATAATGACTCATTAAGGGTCCCATGATTCCAATAATGATTCAGTGGGGCTCCCTGGATTCCTGTAATGATTATGTTGGAGTTCACAGAAGTCAAAAGGTTAAGAACCACTTGCTTATATGTTTGAGCTTTTTAATTCAGAGTAATTCACACTTTTATAAACATAGGACTCTTTTATTTCAGCCAAGACCTCCTCCACCCCCTCCACCAGATGAAGAGGAGGAAGAAGAAGAGGAAGAAGTTGTTGTAATAGCACTGTTTGATTTCATTGCTACTGAATCACATGATCTGAAGCTGGTGACCGGAGAAGAATATACCATACTTGAAAAGAATGACCTTCACTGGTGGAAAGCAAGAGATAAATATGGGTAAGCAAGCACCCTGTATCACATTTTTAGGTGTTGCCCAGACAGCTCATGCCCTGTTTCATTGAGACCTTTTGTTTCTGTCAGTGGGTTTAGAGACTACCCATTGTTTACCATTGGTTGGCTTCATTGTCACTCTCATTTACTTGCTTTTTATTCGTCAGCTGCTGTAGACTTCCTTCCTTTTTATGTGTGTATCCCTCCCCTGACGCATGAATGTATTACTTGTTTCCTCTCCCTTTATGGGCTACTTTTATGTATTCAAACACTCTATCAGAGTATGTCTTTTTCAGCGTGCTCCCTCACTTACTTCTCCCCCTGCCTATTCCTTCCCTGTGGGCTTGCCCACACCATCTCGCTCTCTCCATGTAGTATGCTCTGTTGCTCTGCCCTTGACGTTCTTCCCATTGTCTGTGTTGTTGCTTTTTGACCCCAAAGCCCCTCTCGTTTTCTGCTGCATTGCCTTGAACTTTCTTGATCATAGCCTCTGTTCAATTGTCTGCTCTAGATGCTGTGCAACATGGCTTAAAATACAGAAAAGAATTGGGTCGACCCGAGGTAGTGCTATTATGTTTTTTTATCTTCTGGCTAACAATTAGGGAAAAAGCACTGTGGCTTGGCTATCGCAAAAAGTGTCATGGACTTTTTTTACCATGGGGGGCAAGAAAGAAGGACATAGCAGGGTGTGGGAGAGATGGGGGCAAGCAATGACAAAGCCGGGGGTGGAAAGGACAGGGCCAAGCAACAAGGTCACGAGAGGGAGTGGGAGGTACAGGACAAGGAAGAAGGTTGCATGAGGTGGTGGGAGGAATGGGGGCAATCAACAGGGACAGAAGAGTGAGTGGGAGGCATGGAGGGTGTTAGAGAGAGCCAACAAACATATAAAATCTTGAGGAGTGCTAGACTCAAAATCAAAAGAGTACCTCTGCAAAACTGTGGCCAGTGGAAGGACACTGGCCGCAAACAGGGAGCAGTACTTGGTCAATGCTTCATGGAAAACAGGAAGACACAAAGAGAAGTGTGAGAAGGAGGTACTGACCAATGAGAAGGAAGTAAATGATAGTCACGTGGGTCACCCAAACTGGTGAGTTGTGTAAGTCCAAGCAATAAGTAAAGATGTCTTAAAATTCTGTGTTTATCTTGTCACATTTGCTGTACCTCAAAGACAAGTAAAATGTCAGGGTATGTCTTCTGACACATTGGTGCTTATGTTTAACAATGGGATTAGGGTTTACAAACTTTCTCACTTTTCAGGCAGAGAAGGTAAAGTGAAGTGAATGATGTGACAATCGTGCTAGCAAACAGGAAGTGTTAAAGGAATGGCTGTGTTGTGTAACACACAACAACATGTAAATACACGAAAATAAACTGTACACCTTCAGCAGTTAGGAAAGCAAAAGTGAAGCACATTTTTTTGTAATTTTGAGGTGTGTTGGGAATATAGATTGTAATAGGATCTAAACCAATCCAGACACTTTACTTGGTGATGCACAAATGATAAATATTCACTGTGTAATGTTTATTTACACACATTGTAATTTGTATGCAGTATAGTTTTATCAGTATGTCGTGCAAATTTAGTGACCATTTCAGTGGAAACTGTGCTGTGCTCCACTAGCACACAATGCTTTGCCATAAAAAAAATCATGCCCATCACAGCTAGGTGGGTTGCATAAGTTTGTTCTAAAATGCGGACCATGGTTCTAAAACGTTTTGGAAGCACTGATTTAGTGTCACTGGGGCAGCTTGCTACCTTAATAATCTTTTCCAGGTTCAACATCAGGTCATGAACGTACGAGAGGCACAGAATCAAAACCACTAGACAAATCCGATCTTTCTGAGTAATCTACTAATGTATGGGAAATTAGAAACCAGAGTGTATTTAATGTAAGCATTATTGTCAATGGCAATGGCCTTTACTTCCCTCGTATTTAGCGCTTATAAAGATGAACTCCTTCGCTGATTGTAATCCTTCACTTAAATACCATGGATGGAAACATAATGCACGTACTCTTTCAAGCATCAGTAGAATGAAAATACAGTAAGTTCATTATAAATGAGAGTCCTGAGTAGGTTAACCAGTTTCAATAAGCAAAAGACCAAAATATATGCCTTTGGAATATGCAGTCAATTTTTCCACGAGGCAACTTAAAAAAAAAACATCCAAATTGCAGTACATGTTATTGTGCTAATCTCCAGCACGAAAATGCCAGAGCGGTTCTGCCTTTCTGTCAGTAAGCAGAGTCACATTTGTGTTCAGCTGTCACACGCAAGGCCATGTCAATCTACAATACTAAATTTAAATTGCTCTCATCTTGCACCTCAGTAAACATAACAAAATTCAAACTATCGCAAGAATCTTCTCGGGCAGCTATATTTGTGCACAACACTAAACAGCGGGGATGCCGTAGTGTGTGAATGAAATGCATATTATTTATTTACAAGAGACTATCTAGTGGAAAGTAATCCCTTAGCCTTATATCTGAGACCAGAACTTATAAAAATTGAAAACTTTCAACACACACACTTTTATAAGTATCAACGTGCACAGAAAGACCATTTTACATTTAGGAATACACTGGCGATATTCCTAAGTTTCTATTAATTCATTTGATAACTGGCAAGCTGGCGACCTGTTTTTTAGAATGCATTAATGAAAACCCCCTACACATTCACATGGTAATAATCTATTTTATTATGTTGGTAGTTTATTTTCTTAATCTTGATCTGGAATGCAGATTTCTATTGTCTCTGTTAAAGCCAGTCCCAGAGATGTAACCTAAGAGAGGCAGAACCACCAGCCCAACACTCTCCAAATACCAGTAGGCCCATTTTTAGTCCCTAGCTACAGGCCTAACCACCGTGGCTAGACCATGGTTTTAAATTCATTTCAGGGAGTTAATGCTTTTATAATAAAGGAATACTCTGCTGTGGTCGATTCTCATCCCATCCCCCAGAGAGACAAATGTGAAAATCACAAAAATACACTGACAATTAATTGTAGTCCTAAGTGTCTGCAGACAAACTTCACTGCTGTCTGAAAATAGATATTTTTTTTAAGTTGCTCGTTGAGCTGAACGGAAGTCTGTCTGACTCTGCTTATTCATCTGAAACTGAGTGTAATTTCCCAAATGTATATTCTGCTAGCTCTTGTTTATACAGACGTGTAAAATAATTAATTAAAATGCGATGTTGGTCGCTGGACCGATGAAAACGTGACCCTAAAGCCTTCATGATGCCCCCGCCGCGTTTTGACTCAGACTCTTCGCAGGGTGGCGAAGAATCGACCCAAGAAATTCACATTGAGGTGGAGGGACAGATCCTGCTTCTCCTGGAGTAGCAGCAGGCGAGAGAAGGGCACATGACGCTTAGAAACTGGACGCCTCTTGGGGTTGCACCGACTTCCCCGCAGTCATGGCGGGAAAACATGGAGTTTTGCTTACGTATGTTTTGTATTGCAGGTGTTGCAGTGTGTGCAACACCGTGAGCGCCCATTCCCACCAGTGACAGTACCAGCCGGCTCACTGGTGATTACCCTTCATGGGGCATTGGGATCACTTGGACGTGAACCACTGGGTCCCCTGTTGGGGCCTGTGTTATCGCTGTCCGTAATAGATACCTACTGGTTGGTGAAGTATGTGGGTGGGGTGAAGTTTTTGGGGAAAGTTTCTTCTAGTTGTTTTATATGTTGGCACTATCACAGCATCCACCATTGCACCTGTTTATGTGAAGACACGCACTACACACACCCTAAAACGTTATGAGTTTAGGTAGACAGGATGACCCGCTGGGGCATGTTCGCATCATGTCTTTGAATATCCGTGGAATCCTTGATAAGGTTAAACGCGGGTGATCAAAAGTGTGACTGCAAATATATCAGTGCCTTACAGCATTCAAGCACAGCAATATGTCCATTGAAATAAAGATCGTTCAGTGACTGTACCCCATGTGGGAAGATGCTGTAACGTGGTGTAAGGATAATAATCAGAGTCATCTGCCAGCATGTTTACCTATTCCTACAAATGTTACTGAAGAAATGGTTATGTGAAAGTGCTTCTTTTGAATATTTGTCCTTCCATAGTTCTTCAGCTTCTTTAGAAATAGATACCCCTTTACAAATAAACCCTATCCACCCATCCGTGCTGCCAATGATACATACCTTCTCTCGGTGACCTACCCTTTCCAGGACCTGTCTCTTCCCGCTCCCTACCAGTCATAGCTAGTGTAGAGCTGGGTCTTCCATCCCTTTCTGCTGGATTCTTCTTTCTCCAGCAGTGTTGCACAAGTACTTCCGGGGTGTGGGTATGCATCCCCATAGCCCGTTTGCACTGTAATTCTTCTTCTGACACTGCTGCACAGTATTGCTGCAAAGTATATGAACCACCAAAATGGTCTTGAACAGAGGTGGAGTGAGTTGAGTGTATCAAGCGAACAGTAAAAATTGAAGAAAATAAAAAAAAATCTTCTTGCCCTTTAAAATACTTGGGCCCTGATTTATACCTTTTTTGCGCCGCCTTACCGTAATTCTTGGACGCAAAAGCGGCGCAAACTTAAAAAATACAATTGTATTTTGTACCTTTGAGCTGCTTCTGCGTCAATAAATGACGGTAATGCGGCGCAAAAGAAGTATAAATCAGGGCCTTGGTTCCGTAATCTATGTAAATAAAGGAATGAAGAGGAGTGAAATAAATGGTAATGTCTAAATTATGTACAGGTAACTCGTGTTACTGGATATCCTTCCTGTAATGATTATTGGTTATAAATCCTCAATAACTATAAATACATTGATGCCTACTGTGTGTGTCTACACAGATAATATAAAAGCGGGTAGAGGGGTTTGAGGGGCAGGTGGTTATATTGTGTCATACTAATGTGAAACTAAAACTAAGGAGGGCTTTCCATTTTTGAGAATTTTTGAGAATTTGTCACTCCACTGGGACATGGACACTGATGGTTAATAACTAGTCTTTTGTAATGAGAATTACTGATTTATACACTCAACATTTGATATGTAGTTATGCTATGCCCATTCATGAAAATAGTTATATTTCTCTTCTATAGACAGTGACAACATGTGTATTTATTCTTTTTCAGAATGGAAGGATATATTCCAAGTAATTATGTAACAGAGAAAAAATCAAACAACCTAGACCAATATGAGTAAGTAGCATTGTTGCTTGTGTAAACTTTCTAAGTCCAAATTTTGCAGGCCACTCCATTGTAACTTCGGCAAAGCAATTGGACGTTTAGAAAATTGTATTATTGTTCTTCATAATTTTTTCATCAAAAACTCTTTGTTACTTAAAGAGAAGAAAACCATAATAGTATTAAAGGAGTGTGACTTTAATGACATACCACGCACAATCATCCCCCAGTTAACCATGTAGTGTATAAAATGCCACTGTTGCACAGCAGGCAACTTTGAGAAATACTGTGCTATACCTTAAAGGTTTAAAGGTCTGGTACATAAATGTTATGAGTGAATTATGAGGGATTTCTCAAAGACGGCATCCCTAAATGTCTTTTTCCACTGATTAGTTAAGTGTTAGGTACCCTGTATCAGGTCATGCTGTAGATGGTGCATTGTTGTTACTCAAGTTACTGATTTATTGAGGGGACAATACATGAAGTACATCCCATTGTGTATCCTCTAGAATAATGTTTTATCTTGGTACTACAGCAGTATAGTGCAGGTTGAAATCATTTGTTAAAGGAAATTGTTCGTACATACAATCGATGAGCAGTGGGAGACGGAGACAGAAGCAGGAAGTGAAACAACAAAGGCAGAATAATTACAGTAGCCACTGGTGAGCCAAAATGGAGCATTCTCTGGAAGCCACAGCCAGATATAATGATAACAAGAAGGGAGAGATGTTACACTGCAGAAGATGTGAGGTAAGAGTGGACAATTAAAGAACGTAAAGGAAAAAACACTGAGGAGACCGCAGGAGGAGTGGAGATGTAGTGGGAAAAGGAAGAAAAGTAATGCAACACCTGGGATAGCCTCTTTGTAAAGAAGGGATAGACTTCAAGAAGTCCTCGGAAGGGGTGTGGAATGGTAATTGAAAGAAAGAAGAATAGAACAGGGAGTACAAAGAGTCTCCCCTTAAATAAATGAAAGTCTACAAGGTCAACAACGATGAGCCTGAATTGATGAGCTTCACAAATAATTGAGTCTGCACTCATTGTAAACACAAAGATCCCATGGGATTCTACTCACATTAAACTTAATGAAGCAAGTTTTAATGGGTGTAAAGTAGCTCCTTGTTATGTTTGCCCCAATGACAATGAGCAGACTTAGGCGCCTGTCTAGTCTTCATGTGTAAAAGGGTGCACATCAAAATCCTCATGTCAGATCATACCATAATACAGTTCCCGCCCAACCCTATTCTACGCCCCGCCAACATGAGAGGAGTCCTTTTTAAATGATTTGTATTTGAGGAGCAAGAGCTTTTCTACCAGAAATGCTGTAGATAGTAAACATGATGGGCCTAATTCACAAAGTACACTTTGCCTTATATGTTGTAGTACCGCCAGTAGTACAAAACATATTACAAAGTAGTATTCACACACTGCACTTTTGTAGTAATTTACACTTTTCAGTAGGTTTACTAGTTTTTGGTATTCACAAATTGCACTTTTCTAGTAACTTACACTTTTTGTTGTAACTTGCTCTTTTGTGGTAAGTCCCTACCTCTGTTCTTTTCTAGGGGAGGGTATTGCAGTACCAGTGGATGGCCATGTGTAGTGCTGAAATTACTACAAAAGTGGACGTTATTACAAAGGGGCAGTTTCTGAATGCCAAAAGGCAGTAAATGTACTCAGAAGTGTACACTTACTCAAAAGTGTAAGTTGCCTTTATAATCAGGCCCACAGTGTACGATAGGAGTACGTAATTTCTTTTGGGTTTATAATTAAGTCAGTCAGCTTGACCATAAAGCCTTGCATGCATGGCATCACGTGCTGGGCACATACAAGGGCATCAGTACTGGTAGTGGGAGGAGGAAGTCTGCTGTGATAGCAGGTAAGTGCCTGGTATTAGTGGTCATCAGCTCACATTAAATTGGAAGACTTGTGAAAGGCTCAAGGATCACAGCTGACTCGGGCCGTGGCTGCTGTTTTCTCCTCAGTGGTACTGATGACTGGAGGGCTTAGACTGAACGGAGTGCTTGTTTCTGTTCTTGTCTCTCCTCTATTTGCTTCTGTCTCTGTTGCCCTACAGCTCCCAGGGCTCAAATAGGGGTTCTGATAGCTAAGGGAATGAAAGTTGCAGTAAGAGCGTCCACCACAAAATGGTGGATGGGCATTGATGGCCTGGGAACCAGCCTACCATGAATGGAAGACTCTTGCAAGGACAAGGTGCGAATGGGTTGCATGTCTTTGTTTTCTCTTTAGTGCAGATGATTTGAAGAGTGTGGGAGAGCATAGTGCTCCACCACTGTGGTAAATGTACCTCAATTCACCAAGGTCCTGTATAAAAATATTATTGGAGTAAAGAAAAGTGTAGTATAATTTTTAAGAAGTAAAAATGTTTATATTGTTTACATTATAATAAGTGATGGTATAGAAAATACATTTTTACAACACATTTTGCTACAATTGTGTTTTTTAAAAACAAGAAAGCAGCAGTTCAGGGGGGATTGTGTTTACTATTTCTTCTTGCTTCAATGGAGAGACTACCTCTGATAACAGTAATAGTAAGCAATTTAAAAAGCGCATGGATGGCTCCCTCGAAGAGGTGTCCCAGGGGTGAAAAGGTCAAAAACAACCAGGTAAGCAACACAGGAACAGGAAAAAGAACACGCTCAGAGAACAAACTCCTATCTGAACAGCCATGGTTTTAGATTTTTCCGAAAAGACAGTTCTGACTTTGCTTTTCTGATATGTAATGGCAAAGAGTTTCATAGTTTGCTTGTCAACCAGCTGAAGGGGCAGCCTCCAATCCAAACTCTCTTTATAGGCAGAAGTTCCACCAGTGTAGCCCTCTGACACCTTGACAGAATATAAGGTTTAATTAAATACTCAATAGCAAAAGCGCAGTGCCTTAAAGTACACCCATTTCTCAGCCAGGAGCCAGTGAAGATTCTGCAGGGCCGTGCCCATTGAAACTCTTCTAGGAAGATTGAGCAGCAGCCTGGCTGTGGAACTCTGTACCTGTTGGAGCCTCTTCAGCCGAGACTACGCTACTCCTAAATACAGAGCTTTGCAGTAATCTAACTGCAATATTAACGCCTGGATGACAGATTTTTTAGCAGCTTCAGGCAAAAACCCAAGCTATAAACGGTTTCCTGACCTGATTGTTCACATGGGCACCTCCAGGGCACAGAAGATCCTTCCTCCTGTGGAGTCCTCCAGTATTCTGTCTTCTTCCCCGTCACCTTCAGCCTCTTACAATGACCCCCTTGGAACTCTACCCTCTGATAACAACATAAAAATGTATCAATACCCTGATTATGCACAAGTCATCTCCAAACCAGAATTGAATGCAGATCTGAAGCTCAAGCACAGCAAAACAGAATTCGTACTCAGATTCATCCTGGACACCCACTTATTCATCAAGAAACTCCTCACCAGGAAAAATCAAGATAGTGTGGTACAAACTTTCTTTACTGGACTCAAAATTCTCCCAGAAAGTGACTTCAGAACTGGTATTAAAGCCCTCATACTGTCCATTAACACCCCTTCTCCTTGGCCTCCCTAATAGTTT
Organism: Pleurodeles waltl; assembly: GCF_031143425.1. Taxonomy (NCBI): domain Eukaryota; kingdom Metazoa; phylum Chordata; class Amphibia; order Caudata; family Salamandridae; genus Pleurodeles; species Pleurodeles waltl. Next base: position 984,663,421 of record NC_090437.1, read on the forward strand.
AGGATTTTTTGTGGATTTCATTTGGAATATGGAAGAGTTTTTTTCCGGACCCCTCCAAAATGCACACCACAAGTCTTATCAAATTTTCATGTGAACCAAAGATATCTCATCTTGTTTCTACAATAAATAGGGTGTATGGGTGGCCCAGGCTAGAACTACCTAGATAAATATGGTAGCTATATTTTAGGTTATGGGTCGCTGCTGACATCTGCTTTGGAGTGACCTTCCTATGCGATATAAGTGAAAGCTTTGATTGTGTTTGGCGTCCATAGCACATTTCTATTGTAGTTGCATATGTGAAGTCCACAATTAGGATATTCAAATTCTTCTTTACGTGTTTTTCTCAGGCTTCTTATGCATTGGAGCTTTCTCAAGGTATTGAAGGTAACTTGTTGAGGACTTTGCATGCTGTCAGTGCTACATGAAAAGTCCTCTGAATACAGGAGATGTATCCCCAGTCATTTGTGAAGTTAAAGCTCAGAGAGTGAAATTACTGCAGGTTTTGAGCAAAGACATCTAATTGTTGTGGTCCTAGATCTTTTTGCAAACCAGGCAAGCAGGAAGGAAGTAGTTGTCACACACAAGACAAACTGATAGTGGTGCACGGACCACAGTGACAGTTTCTCGCTACGAAGGTGTACCTGCGTAATATTATGAGCTGCATACTAAACTATTTACAAAGCCTTGTAAATATCTACCATTAACAGCTGGGCTCAAGTTGGAATATTCAGGTTGTGAATACCAAGAATTAGGACTGCTCATCTTGTTACCATTTGTATAAAACATAGATCAGTTCTATGTGATTTCTATATTAAGCTATTATACACATTGAAGATTTATGGTAGCATTTCTCAACTGTTTTGACACCATGCCAGTTAACTACCAGTTGAGTTTGTCAACTGGTCAGATGTCACAAGGTCTGCAACTGCTGGTCTGCATGCTGCTAATCCATCAAGCTGACAGGACCCCTAATGGGCAGGCCACTAGCAGGGATGGTTGGAGGTTCTGGATGGCAGTGATACTGCAAGTAAGGTCTGCCTCCAGCTTTTATGGACTGGGCCTTTGTGTTTTTGTTTTTTGGGGCACTTTGTATTTCCATGAAGCATACTGGCATACTGAGGGAAGAGGACAAGAGTGACAGAGGGCCAGGCCTATGTTTTTTGGGTGGCCAGCATCATCATAGTTGCCATGTTAAATACTGCTGTCCTGCACCACCTCTTTATACCCCATTTTGTGCTTGTCTAAAAAGATATCTGTGTGGGTGGGGGCCATGTTTTACATATTGTGTACATTGGCTAAGTGTCAACTAGCAAATGTTCTCCATATGGAGGTTTTGATTGACACCTCAAGCTTGAACTATGCTCTAGATGTACATAATATTATGTGGAAGCTAATAGTGATAAACAAATACTGTGTTGACTTTACCCAGATAAAAGTCTTATATGTTTAATGTTACGTCACACCTGAGTATGCATGATTGGAAAAGCTTGCCCTTACCACCATTTATTAATGTTTAACCTTTTTCTTTTTTGTTTTTTTCACTTCTATCAGATGGTATTGCAGGAATATTATTAGAAGTAAGGCAGAACAACTCCTTAAAAATGAGGTGAGCTTTACGCATATCTTAATGTCCATATATTGATACAGAGATATGAAAGATAAACAAATGTAAATTTAACAAGATTTGCCCTAAAAAGAATTAAAATATTACTCCTAACAACAATGGAACAATGATCTATGCCCCCCTTGCTTACTAATTTGTTTAACAATTTGAGCATTTGTAACCTACCATCCTCACGATCGAGCTCCTTGATTGTACCCATCTTTAAAAGGGGCAATCGTCATGACCATTGCTGTTGTAGGACAGTTTTGCTTATTGATTCATCAGCTAAAGGTTTGGGAAGAGTGGTCTTTATTACAATAGGGCCTTGGGTTAGTTATCAAAATATCCTTAGTGTTTGTCAGTATGATTTTGAGAATGCCTAGGTATAATGGAGCAGTGACTGAACCCAAACTTATTCTTGGGAAATATGTAGTATCAAGGCGCAGTTCATTGTACCTGGCCTTCAAGGACCTGTCTAGAACGTTAGATCATGTTAACAGGTCGAGGTTGTGGTTTATGATACTGCAGATGGGCTTATGAGTAAGATATGGCACGTAAGGTGAATGCTGTAATGCATTTGGTTTAGAATGAGGGTGTGACAGAGCTGGATCTTAGCACTGATACTTTTTATTTGCTATATTAACAATTTGAACACCTACTTGACTGAATGTGGGCAGGATGGCCTAGTGATCGTTCATGTTCTAATGTTTAGAGATCTGTAAAACTCAACATTTGCTTGTAGCCACCTATTGGTCTGGTGTATGGTATTATGCCCAAGCTCTGTGCATTTAAATTAAAGAGAACCATTTTTATTGGTGACTGTTATCCCAGCCCCTCAGATGTCCCTATTGTACCTGTCATGAAGAGTTTGGCCTAACATTCAAAGAGGGCACACTTCAACTCTTGCTAATGATGCTATGGCTTCAATCTGGTCTAATCCCTGTGCCTCTTTTAATCAGCAAATTAAAAGAGATTGCCTTACTTGTGATTTAGGATGAGCATTCCAGGACTATCTTATGTTAAACGTTGGCCATATTGCACTCACACTTTGTCTTCCTCTACAAACTAGCATTTAATACTTGTGTTTTCTAACTCCATTCCGCTTCAAAGTTGTGTGCAGGCACAGCGAGAAACACATATACAAATAGAAGAGTCTCTTTAGAGACCCTTCAGTGTACACATGGCATCCACAAAGGTCAGTCATTAACATTACTTCAGCATTGTAAGGTTAAATAATAGCTAGACAGTAAAGAGGTCTTTTCTGAAAATCTTATTTGTAAAATGAATTCTATAAGGTAAAGTCCAGGGGACAAAGTTTATTTAAATAGAAAATAAATATTAATATTTTTATGTTAAATATTAATGTAAATTCATTTTAGATATCTATTTTAAATGTAGATAAAGAAAAAACGCCACAACACTATTAACTTAATTATGAAATAAATATTTGATTAGTAGAAATATATTACATTCAATTAAAAGTATCTTTCTGTAGTTTAAATTTTAAAAAAAATTACACCTAAAGAAAAAAAAGTATTTTATTGTAGGCATTAATAATTAATATAAATGGTGCATAGAATAATTAAACTTAATTTAGTTACAATTTAATGTAGTTTTGTTACATTAATTGTTGAATAAAAAATAGGGTATTTTATCATTAATAAATATGTAGAATTTTTCCGTTTGTTTAACCAGCATTAAAAAACATGTAATTATATTTATTTATTTATTTTCCATTTTTAGTAAATTAATGTAACATTATTTCCAATGGGGTTTTATTTGAATTCACTACTTCCATTATTTTCTGTGGGGGGATGTTGCAGTACCAGTGGTTGGCCATGTGTGTGTGGAAATATTTTAGTAGCAACTTACACTCAGATTTTTTTGAATAAGCAAAACAGAGTAAAGTTAATCAAAAGTATATACTACATTTGTGAATCACACCTTAACTGTCTAAATGACACCCAGAAGAGGAGGGTGTGACACCACAGTGAGGGGGACCCATGTAGGCTCCCATATAGTAAGATAAGATGCATGCAAGATTATATCCATATATACAAAATGGTTCCATAGTGATATCAGTACTCCTAGTTTATCAGAGTGTCCCTCTTCTAACCAGTTAGTATCTGACCCTCCATCTCCCCTTTTAAGTCTGATTATGTCTACTCACTGGTTGGATAGAAAATTGAATTGGAAGTGATCAAAGTCAAATTCAGATGTGAGTACATTTAACAACTACAAGAAATCAATTATCAAATCAAATCAAATCATTAACATTTATAAAGCGTGCTACTCACCCGTGCAGGTCTCAAGGCGCTAGGGGAAAAGAAAGGGGGGGGTTAACGCTGCTCGAACAGCCAGGTCTTTAGGAGTCTCCGGAAAACGGAGTGGTCCTGGGTGGTCCTGAGGCAGGTGGGGAGGGAGTTCCAGGTCTTGGCCGGCAGGAAGGAGAAAGATCTCCCACCCGCCGTGGAGCGGCGGATGCGAGGGACAGCAGCGAGTGCGAGGCCAGAGGAGCGCAGGTTGTGGGTGGGGACGTAGAAGCGGAGGCGTCTGTTGAGGTATTCCGGTCCCTTGTCGTGGAGGGCTTTGTGTGCGTGGGTGAGAAGTCGGAAGGTAATCCTTTTGCTAACTGGTTGCCAATGCAGGTGTCTCAGGTGTGCGGAGATGTGGCTGTTGCGGGGTACGTCTAGGATGAGGCGGGCCGAGGCGTTTTGAATGCGTTGCAGGCGATTTTGGAGTTTGGCTGTGGTCCCGGCGTAGAGGGTGTTGCCGTAGTCCAGGCGGCTCGTGACGAGGGCGTGGGTCACGGTTTTTCTGGTGTCGGCGGGGATCCAGCGGAAGATCTTACGGAGCATGCGGAGGGTGAGGAAGCAGGCGGAGGACACGGCGTTGACTTGCTTAGTCATGGTGAGAAGAGGGTCCAAGATGAAGCCGAGGTTGCGGGCGTGGTCTGTGGGGGTCGGTGCGGTGCCGAGGGCCGTGGGCCACCAGGAGTCGTCCCAGGCGGACGGGGTGTTGCCGAGGATGAGGACTTCCGTTTTTTCAGAGTTCAGCTTTAGGCGGCTGAGCCTCATCCAATCTGCGACGTCCTTCATACCCTCTTGTAGGTTGGTCTTGGCGCTGGCGGGGTCCTTGGTGAGGGAGAGTATAAGTTGGGTGTCGTCGGCGTAGGAGGTGATGATGATGTCGTGCTTGCGTACGATGTTGGCGAGGGGGCTCATGTAGAAAATAGCAGACAACCAGTGGTGGATGGTGACCATTAAAAGTGGTGGGACGTAATCCTTGGCTTGAATTCCAGTGAATGAGACTGGCTCACTTACTTGTAAGGTTTGAGGGGTTTGCTCACACTTGCTGCAGTCAGTCTTAATCTCTCACTTATTCTCACTCTGACTTAGTCATCAGTCACTTTTACTTACTCTCACACAGTTTCATTGACTGATGCAGTCGCACCCATTCTCACTTAGACCCACTCAATCCCACTCATTCTAGGTGATTCAGATTGACTCAATCTCACTCTGACTCACTTAGTTTCACTCAGTTTCACTGTTTCAGTCTCACTCTGGCTCAGTCAGTCTCACTCATTCTCACCTAGTTTCCTTGAGTCTCCCCATGACTTGCTTGTTCTCCCTGATTCACTCAGTCCCTCTGTTAGAAATGGGGTTTCTGGTTGGTTAGGATATGTTCCTCAGCCAGGCAGAACCCACCACTCTAGTCAGGGCAAGGGAGTTACATGCCCAAGATAACCCTTGCTCACCCCCTTGGTAGTTTGGCACGAGCAGTCAGGCTTATCCCAGAGGCAAAGCGTTTGCACACCACACACAGCACATGTGCCACAATAAATACACCCCAATGGACACGCTACAACAAGTTATATAAAAATAAACTGTATTGCATAACATCATTAAACCACACGTGGCATGTATCAGTAATACCCTGATCCACATGCAGTTGTCAGAACATCATACAGGTTACTAGTACTGTGAAAGAATAAGCAGTAGTCAGGTCATCATTATCACCAGAAATGCACATGTCAGAATAAACATATCATCAGAGGTGCCAAGACACAGTCATGAATGCCCATAAAATGAAACATTCCCATCTGGCACATGGCAGGAGAAAAACTTCAGGTCATGAGCAACAATGCAGCAGGAAGAACGAGGGCAAGAATGAGATGTAGGCATGTCCTGCCAATGACAAGTTAATCTCCCCCTGTAAGAGTGTCTCCTGTGAGGGCAATTGTGCTCCTGCACTCCTTTTGCACATGTTACGGTAATCAGAGACACACCTGTTCCAATCCAGGAGCTCCTGCTCTCCTCTAAGGGGTAATGCAGTAGTGAGCTGGCCCAACAGGAATGGGGCATTCGTCAAGGGTTCCCTACCGTCCTGTGGGCCGCGCTACTGATGCCCCCAGAATTCTGTTCCAAAATAGGAGGGGGGCACCCACCCTATCATGTGCGGCGAAGGGGTCTCTCTGAGCCTCTCTTCCCTGAAAGAGTTGACCGGCCACGTGGCTGCAGCAGGCGCCCTCACTAGAGGGTATATGGTAGCCGATGACAAGCCTCCTGGCTCTGTTGTCGTGCCCAACCAGCGGTGTTATTCCTTCTCAGCAGGACGGTGCCTCCGTTGAGGTTCCCTTCCCGCCCTGCGAGGGATAGGTATCTCTGGGGAGCCCTCCTCCAAAAGAGACAGGGACCGCTGCCCAGTCACGTGTTCCCCATGAGCGGTGTTGGTGTTGTTGCCCACAGGCATGCGGCGCAGCCACTGTAGGGAGATCGCGAATGTCCTTCCCCTCCTCCCGAAGTCCAGATTGTTCTCCAGGCCAGTTGCCACAGGGAGAGGGTTTCCCTACAATGGAGATGGGGGCTGCTGCCCACGTCCTCTAGCCATGCGGTGCCCCAGACAGTGCCTTCTCCCCGCCGTCACCACCTCAGACGGGTCCTCAGCTACACTCCAATTACCAGCGCCTGGCTCGCGCTGACTCCCCCGACATCCCTCAGCATGCAGAAGGAGTAGGGCAGTGCTGGGGCCGGAGTCCTCACGGTACAGCGGGCGCTTCTCTGGCAGATGGACTCCGGTCTGGATGGCAGAGCCCCATTAGGGGGGGTTCTCCAGGTGCAGTGGTCGCTTCGTTTGGAGCAGCGCTCCAGGCAGACAAATGGGGCCCCCCTTGAGGGGGGTTCTCGAGGTGCGTAGTTCGCTGAGTCATTCTCTGGTCCGCTTGCACCATGGGAAGTGCTCACCAAGGTTAAAATTACAATGTGCTCTCACCCTGCACTTATACCACCCTTATGAAGTGCTTTTCACCCGCTATTAAAAGTGAGAGTGAAGCGGCTTGGTTGACCTATGCCAGCCACTCCCAGGAGAACACTTGTAGTTAGGATAACGCATTCAGGCCAGCACATGTAAGTCACTCTGGCGGTTCCTCCTGGCAGTCCAACAGAATCTAGGGACTCTACACTCAGGGAGCGGCTGGCAGCAGGTCAACACACAGAAGAGCAATCCAGATGCGTCCTTTGGGCCACCCAGCAGGCAGCAGGGCAACAAAAGAACAGCAGTCCAGATAGGTCCTTTGTGTAGTCCAGCAGTCCCTCTGGCAGAGGTTCCGCCCTAGTTTCAAAAGTGCTCTATCAATGTGGGGGACAACCCCCTGTACTTGTACTCACTTTGCAGAGCTTCCACAAAAGGGGTGAGGGGGGTTTCAACCAGCACTAACCAGTTCCAGGAATGTCCCCTTACTCTTCTAGCACTGGCTGCAGACATCAGTAGGGGGTAAATGAGCCCTTTGTGTGAGGCCAGGGCACAGCCTTTACCGATGCAGGTGTGCCCTGCCTCTACTTCTCCCAGCCCAGGAAGACCATTCAGTATGCAGATGCACTCTTGTGACACCTCCACCCTCCATATGTATAGACTTTCTGATAAGTATGCACAAAACCCAGCTGTCACCCTTTCCCAAACATGGATTGGAGTCAAGCTGCAAAACACAAGAGTTGTGAGCACAAAGAAATGCTCACTCTAAAAGTGTAATTTCTACAATGTTAATAAACAAAATCCACCTACACCAGTAAGCAGCATTTCTCACTACCATTCCAACCATACCACACATGCCCACAACACCCCTCATAGATCAGACAATACCACTTAGACATGTTAGGGCATTTCCAGTGCTATCCTATGAGAGGAGCAGCACTCACAGTAGTGATAAACTAAATAGGCAATTTGTCACTATTAGGACATGTAGTATATAAAGACATATGTCCTATCTTTTACATATATAGCACCCTGCCGATAGGGCTAGCTAGGGCCTACCTTAGGGCTGACTTACATTGAGTAAAAGGGGAGTTCCAGGCCTGGCAAGTAAATGTATATGCCAGGTCCCTGTGGCAGTAACTGCGCACGCAGGCCCTGCGGTGGCAGGCCTGAGACAGGTTTGAAAGGCTACTTCTGTGGGTGGCGCAAGCTACACTGCAGGCCCACTAGTAGCATTTAATTTACAGGCCCTGAGTATATGGGATACCACTGTACAAGGGATTTATAGGTATATTAAATGTGCCAATCAGGTGTAAGCCAATCATACCAAGTTCTGAAGGGAGAACACATGTACTTTAGCACTGATCACCAGTGCTAAAGTGCCCAGAGTCCTAGAGCCATCAAAAAGAGGTCACAAAAATAGGAGGAGGAAGGCAAACAGTTTGGGGATGACCCTGTAAAAAGGGCCAGGTCCAACACCCTATCACTCCAATTCACTCAATTTCACTGTGACTCACTCATACTCAATCAGTTCCACTTACTCTCAGTCAGCCCCACTCATTATGACTCACACAATGTTACTCCGACTCCCTCAGTTTCACTGAGACTCACTTAGTTTCACTGTGCCTCACTCTGACTCACTCATTCCCACTTAGTCTCATTCATGCTCACCTAATTTCCTTGATTCTCCTCATAACTCACTTGTCCTCCCTGATTCACTCAGTTGTAGTCATACTGATTCAATCTCACTATGACTCTCCCATATCAGTCTCACTCATTCACAATTAGTCCCACTCAGTCTCTCTCATTCTTACTCATTCTGACTCACTCTGTTTCACTGTGACTTAGTCTTACTCATTCACAGTCAGCCTCAGTCATTTGCACTCAATCTCACTCATTCTCACTGAGTTGCTCAGTCATACTCATTCTGATTCAATCTGAGGCACTCGGACTCACTCATTCACACTCATTCTGACTCAGCCTCACTCAGACACAATCATTCTCACTCAGTCTGAATCACTCTCACAAGGACTCACTCAGTCCCACTCATTCTCAGACTCACTAAGACTCACTCAGACTTGACACACACTGGGCGGTGACCTTGAGGGGGGCTACTGGGGGGAGGGGATGCCGTGTTCAGCACTAACTTACCATTTAAAAGCACCTGGTGCAGAGTATTCCTTGTGCGTCCAGCTTTCAGGCAGCAATAATAATGTCAAGATAACTCTTGTGATTAATGTTCCTGCTAGAAAGAGAGCGATCTGAGTTTTGTCTAGTGGCAGTTTTGACTCGCCACAAAGTAGAGCAGAGGGTAATATGCCTGCTCCACAGAACAGATCGGTATTTTATGTGGATAGCTGAGTGTGTAAGTCAAGCCAGCCTTTACGAGCGCTTTAAAACAAATTAAATGTATGTGAGAGAGGTAATATGGAGAGGTGGGGGGGCCACTTTTGCAGGGGGTAGTGAGGGAATCTAAGGAGGAGGTCATGAGGGAGGGGCACCAAACAAGACTGTTGCACTGGGCGCCACCAGCACTAAAGCGGTCCTGTTTGATGTGAACTCTGCCTGGGATGCTTGCAGTAGTTGTGCGGGAGTGGGCTTCTCCTCCGCCTAGAGTCCCTGCCTCTGTGCAATCTCCAGTTAGGTCTTACCAGATGACGATTCACACTCAGTAAAACCTGGTCTGGTGTTTCTGCTCCTGAAGATTTTGGGTCCCCTCGGACACCTCGGTCACCTTCGGACAACTCAGAATCATGTGGTATGGTATCTCCTCTGGAAATATTGCTTAGCATGAGACTCATTCAGGCTCCATGGAGCCCGATTCACAGCGGGACGTATGTATGACTCGTAAAGTTATGAGTGCCACACTAGTGGTGGAATCTCTACCCGGTGTGGCGACTCTGCACTCTTAACTTTACAGGTCGTAGATTCCTTTTGCGAATCGGGCCCTTAGTATCTGATGTGACCTGGCTGTTCCTATCAAGATATGACAGCAGCATAGTTATACACAGGGAGACTGTAAAGTAAACCAGGCAGACTGGCAGCGTGAAAAACACAATAACAATGGCAGTAGAAAGAGTGTGAGTAAATGGATACTGCCGAAGCGGTGTGATACAATAGCGCCCACGAAACATTCTTCAAAGTTAGTCGCACAAAGGACCAAAAAGTAGAGACACCGAAACTGAGTAAAATATCTAGTGCAAGAAAAACTGAATGCACCGGAAGATACCAAAACGAAAGTGGAGTTCGAATAAAATAAAAAACAGAAAGCGTTTTAGACCAAATTAGAGATACGTGAATAGCGCAGTGGCATAGCATTAATGTGATCCGTATTTTCGAGACTGCGAAGGTGTTCATATACAGCGTTGGTGCCTTTGTGAAGCGTGTGATATTGTGTGTGTTCCGGTAAGCAGTAGATATTATCAGCGTGGAAAACAAATGACCAGAATGCAAATAGAATTAGAGACAATATGCTTGTCCTTCTATGTAAAACTTTCTTTGTGATTGGATTCTAGGACAAGGAAGGTGGTTTCATGGTGAGAGACTCCAGCCAAATGGGAATGTACACTGTGTCTCTGTATACAAAGTTTAAAGGGTGAGTTTCGCATCTGATTTGCATTTCATTTCCCTAAAACACAGAACTGATGATCTTTGTGTAAACAAAAGGATTTTATTGATGGGCAAAAACAAGGGGCCTTTGTGGTGACATTGTGGGCGCTGTCCATTTTTTTCAAGCTTGTAAATTAGCTGAGGGTTAAAGGAAGCAGCCAATGCACATGTATGATGACTTGCACAATAATACAGGTCATACTTAGACACTATTTATTGTCACTGTACTACGTTCCAAAATTGACTTTTCGCTCACAACATTCAAGCAGACTGTGTAAGACTGTCATGCACATTGCATCCATCCCTATCCACAGAAAGTATGCTTTATATCCATTTACATTAGACGAAGTTAACCGGAACCAGCTAAATTAAAGGTGCTTTGAGGCTAGGTAGGAACACGCAGGGAGATTAGCGGGGGCCCTGGTGAACCGCTCTCTGGAGGCGGGTGCTGTCCTGAAGGACTGATCTGAACCGCATGTTGGAGGAAGAAGGCGGAAGGAGGCTGCCAAAAAGAGGCCTGTAAGCTGAACCTCCTTGAAAGCGAAGAGGAGGTTACATTTAAGGAAGTAAGACTAGTGGAAAATTTTCAACCCAAGAATTTCCAATGCATACAACACCATGTCTTCCAGGGCCGGGGTGGCCTTTGTGCCACTCGGTTTTCCGGGTGGGCTGCAGGCTTGGGGGGCTGCTTTCAGAGCTGTACGGCGGTTATACTACCTGGGCCGCATTTTGGTCCTCATGTCTTGCAAAGTGCTGCTGGTTTCTGGCATGTTTGGCAGTGCTGATTGTTTCCAGACATGATCTTTTTGATCCAATTTGTGGGAAAAAAATGTATCATGAATCTAATACATGAGAGCAGCAATCCGTGGAAAAAAGAGAGTCTCTTGTCTCTGTAATAAACAAGCATTTGCAATGCAATGCGTCTTGCGTTTGCTCAAGTTAAAGGTATTAGCGTTGTGAACTCCTAACCGGACTTTTCTTGCCACATAAACTGAAAATGAAAAGTAAAACAGTTTCACATAAGTGACCCACCATGAGTGCAAAGCAGACACAGTAAAGGAAACAGAAGTTGGCTCGTAGTGAAATGCATCAGCAGTAGTGCAATCATCCATGTACTTGGCAAAAGTGCAAATATCCATGTAACAGGGTTGACGTCATGCAAAGCGCTCAACTACTGCCCAGGGAGATCGCTCTGCCTATGAAATAAAGAGAAAAAGTAGTCCAGGAACCATACTGAAAACATGGAGCCTCGTATTTTTCAGTAGTTGGCCGGTGCGCTTGAGGCGGACTAAACACCAGAAAAGGCATGACGTATGCATGCCTTTCACTAATTAAATCAAGCAAATTCTAAAAGGCAAGCCCACGAACCAACCAAATTGAGGGGTGTGACATGGGCTTGGTTAAAAGCCCACAGAGAGATTACACCAGGGACAGAGCGCTTTGCGCGCTCAACCCCTAAAAAGTGACGGTGCTGCTCAACTGTAATCATTTATTCCAGTTGAGTTCAGACGTCATTGTGGAAGCTCGAGAACCAGCAGCCAAGAGGAAAGACAGGTCATGGAGCATAGTTAAAACTGTATTTGAGAAATGAGAAACCTGGCCTTCCTTCTTCTGCTCTGTTTTCTTTAGATGACCAGTCATAGGCGGGAATGAGACATTTTTGTCAACATGCACCGTAGGAAAGATAGCCTTCCTGTCCATGTTTCTACACATTCCGAGCTATAGCATTTTATTTATTTTAATTTGATTTGTATTAAACTGATTCTAATGTCATTTTGCAGCAAATATCTAACTTCTTTTCTGTTTGTTTACCGACCTATATATAGTTTAGTCACTTGACCAGTAGCTTAGGAAGTAGGTTGAAGGAAGGGCGAAAAGTGAGGTCAAGGAGGAGACCTCTTTCAAAAGTGATGTTTCCTAGCTCTTGTTTTTTTCATTGAGCTGGCTGAAGAACTGTGATCAGAAACAAATTGTGCTAGTAAATGTAGTTAAGCCTTGTTAGGGGTGTGACCAGTGGAGTGGCACCTGTAAGGTACCACAGCCCTTCCTTTTCATGGATGTAAAGACAGGTATGCTTCTTTGAAAGTCACACTTAGATGTAATATGTACCTGATGCCCTATAGCAATTAAAGAATGAGTAAAGTTGCTAAGAAACCTGACTAACTGGTCAGACAGGTGGCAACTAAGATTCAATGCAGCAGAGTGCAAGTTTTGAAAGGTCAGGCAGTTGAGAAGGGGAAATCCTAGGAGCAGCTCAAGACTGGGGAAACCAACATTGAGGTTTATTATCCAGTAATCTAAAGATGCGACAAGGCAACACAGGACATACAGAGGAATTCGGGGACTGATAAGGAGAGGCACAACGTTCAAAACAAATAAGTTCTTGTCATATCAGATTCAGTCTTTAAACAGATAAAGACAACGTGAAACAGCTCAGTGAAGAGCAGCAGAGATGTTGCAAGCTCGACGTCAAAAAAATTGAGAAACGAGAGAATAGAGGGCTCCATTACCTGAGATCTTGAATACATGGCGGTCATCCAAATACAATACTGCAATAAATCCAAGGAAGTAGATGAGATATGGTGTGACTCCGAACTGACAGGTTTTGATAATAAAACCTTTATCTGGAAGGCTTTGAAAACTCACAAGTGATGAGAGTAGTTACAGGATTGAAAGAGGCTTAAAGTACAGGAGAGCACATTTTTCATAATGTAAGAATTAAGGAAAGAGTTGGCAGAGTTTGATGTCTTAGAACAGACATAGAAAGGAGTAAAGCATCTGGGCCTTGGCATGCTTTCCATACCATCAGTTTTCTTATATTTCTGCCCTTAAAACTCAGTTTATGAACTCAATGGGCAAGGGTCCACACTCTGCTTTGGAGATCAGTGCTCAAATGCTGATAAGTGAGGGATTCTGACTGTGGAGCACGGGCATTCTACGAGTCTGGCCTGATGTTGATATGAGGAAGCAGCTGCAGAGAGGGGATAGGTTGTTCGTGTAGAGCCGCATCTGAGTTGTCTTGAATGGCAGATGTGTTTTTTGGAGCCCAGAAGTTCCTTGTGCCCTACATTACGCAAGTCATCAAGGAATCAAGCATAGACTGAACATGTTCCACTCAGTGCAATTTTTATTGACTGGTCAAAGAGCTCGTAGAATTTCTGGCACAGAGGTTATGTGGGTTCATGAGACACACCATATCCATCCTAGCGTGAGGAACGAAATAGTATTATGTGGTTTCTAGTAGATGGTCAATCTTCTCAGGAGCCTGTTACTGAAGAAAAGAGTCAGACTCTAGGTTTTTAACATTCTTTTAATAGGCATTGAAACTCCTAACCTTGTCCACCAGCTCTGCCCCTTGTAAAACCTTAGGAGGAAATGTGTTGAGCCCGTCCTCCATTTGGATACTGTCCTTTGTTGGCCCCGTCCTCTCCCAAATCATTTCTGTTCAAGCAGCGGTCCTTGGAAGTGCTCAGAATACTGAAATGTTGCATCCTGAGCAGTGTCCTAGTATGGCGGCATATTATCTATATTGAATATTTTCACATGCATGCTAGTCGATGACTCACCACTCATGTTTGTCAGCCTCTCATCTCCAGTCTGCAGCCTTTGAAGCTTGCCATGTGCTCCTCCAGTGTTTTGACACGCATGATACCCCTAGCTCCCATCATTGCACTTTCCATCCCTGTAATCAGACTGCATATAGCCAGTCTCCCCACAGGTAGGCCGTGAAACCACACACCTCCACAAGTAACTGATTTAAAAAAGTTGCTGTTATATCTAGAAAACCATGTAGTCCCTAACCAAGGAAGAATTATTTTTACCTACAAATTACTGTATCTGGAGAGAATAAAAGCTGTGTTTGCTTTAAAAAGTACTGACTGGACCTTCCATGCGTTGATTATTTTTAATGGTTTCCTGTATCTAAGGGCGAGATTTATAAAGCATTTTTCCCGTCACAAATGACCCATACTTTTCAAAATGTACCAAAGGCAAAATGTGACTCTGTAATTTGTTACCAAATCACATTTTGCTCTTGTGATTCGGTATTAGGGAGGATCGTGTTTAGCTTGTCCCTTCCTAAAACAAACAGCACTAGTATGAATATTTTGCCACTGGAATGCAGTTGCAAAGCATTCATATTCTACCGACTCTGCAGAGTAAATGGTAACTGTTAGACCTGACAGCCTTAGGGTAGTCACCCCTAACTTTTTGCCTGCCTCCCTCCATTTTTTTGGACACTGTTTTTGCTGGTTTATAGACTCTGCGCACTTTACCACTGCTAACCAGTGCTAAAGTGCATATGCTCTCTCCCTTAAAACATGGTAACCTGGAATCCTACCTGATTGGACTATTAATTTACTTATAAATCCCTAGTAAGGTGCACCTTATGTGCATAGGGCTGGTAAATTAAATGCTACTAGTGGGCCTGCAGCACTGGTTGTGCCACCCACTTAAGTAGCCCCTTTTTCCTTGTCTCAGGCCTGCCATTGCAAGGCCTGTGTGTGCAGTTTCACTGCCACCTCGACTTGGCATTTAAAAGTACTTGCCAAGCCTAGAACTCCCCTTTTTCTACATATAAGTCACCCTTAAGGTGTGCCCTAGGTAACCCCTAGGGCAGGGTGCTGTGTAGGTAAAAGGCAGGACATGTACCTGTGTAGTTATATGTCCTGGTAGTGTAAAAACTCCTAAATTCGTTTTCACACTACTGAGAGGCCTGCTCCCTTCATAGGCTAACATTAGGGCTGCCCTCATACACTGTTGAAGTGGCAGCTGCTGATCTGAAAGGAGCAGGGAGGTCATATTTAGTATGGCCAGAATGGTAATACAAAGTCCTACTGACTGGTGAAGTCGGATTTAATCTTACTATTCTAGAAATGCCACTTTTAGAAAGTGAGCATTTCTTTGCACTTAAATCCTTCTGTGCCTTACAATCCACGTCTGGCTGGGCTTGGTTGACAGCTCCTGGTGCATTCACTCAGACACACCCCAAACACAGGGTACTCAGCCTCACTTGCATACATCTGCATTTTGAATGGGTCTTCCTGGGCTGGGAGGGTGGAGGGTCTGCTCTCACACAAAGGACTGCCACACCCCCTACTGGGACCCTGGCAGACAGGAGTAAACTGAAAGGGGACCTGGTGCACTTCTTAGCCACTCTTTGAAGTCTCCCCCACTTCAAAGGCACATTTGGGTATAAAACAGGGCCTCTGCCCTACCTCATCAGACACTTGCTGGAGAAGAAACCTGAACCAGAAACTACATCCTGCCAAGAAGAACTGCCTGGCTGCTCAAAGGACTCACCTGCCTGCTTTCTACCAAGGACTGCTGTCTTGCTGTTGCCCTGCTGCCTTGCTGAACTCTTGTCTGGCTGTAAAAGTGCTCTCCAAGGGCTTGGATAGAGCTTGCCTCCTGTTCCTTGAAGTCTCAGGACCAAAAAGACTTCTTCCTTTCACTTGGACGCTCCGTGCGCCGAAAATTTCGACGCACAGCTTGTTTCGCGGCGAGAAAAACGCCGCACACCGACGCTGATCGACGCGACGCCCTCGGGACGATCGAGACTTCGACGCACAACCTCGCAAGGACAAAGCCGCCCGACTTTCCAGGAGAAATCGACGCGACGCCTACCGTGAGTGCGAAACTTTGACGCACGGCCTCGCAAGGACAACGCCGCCCGACTTCCAAGGAGAAATCGATGCGACGCCTACCGTGACATCGAAACTTCGACGCGCAGTCCCGCAGAACGACGCGCAGCCGGAAAATAAGCAGGAGAGTCCACGCACAGACCCGGGACATCTGGTAATCCCCGCGATCCACACAAAGAGACTGTCTGCGCGCCGGAAAACGACGCCCGACTTCCCCGCGTGGAAAAGAACGACGCAAGTCTTGGTGTGCTGAGGAGAAATCGACGCACACCCCCTTTTTCCACGCATCTCTTCTCCTGTGGCCCTCTGAGGAGATTTTCCACCAGAAACCAGGTACTTTGTGCTTGAAAGACACTTTATTACATTCTAAAGACTTAAGACCCTTTATATCACTTTCCTGTGATAGTTCTACAATTTTCCATTGCATCTTTATTCTTTTTGACCTACAATTATCCTGATAAATATTATATATTTTTCTAAACACTGTGTGGTGTATTTTTGTGGTGCTATATGGTGGTATTGTATGATTTATTGCACAAATACTTTACACATTGCCTTCTAAGTTAAGCCTGACTGCTCGTGCCAAGCTACCAGAGGGTGGGCACAGGATAATCTTGGATAGTGTGTGACTTACCCTGACTAGAGTGAGGGCTTTTGTTTGGACAGAGGGTAACCTGACTGCCAACCAAAAACCCCATTTCTAACATTGGTGATCAGCGGTGAGGATAGGACTTGTATTTGTGCAGTGACATACAGTAGCTAAGTATTTCACTACCTACCCACAGTTGAAGGTCAACTTGGTTTTTATCTCTTTTTGAAAATCAGTTTTTTTCCTGACAATTTTCAAAAACTAAATCCTCACTCAACATGTCTCTGACTGGGTCTCAGACAGGGGACTTTGACCTAGTCCAGTTGGATACATACACGGTCAAACAACTAAGAGGATTCTGCAGGGCATTAAGGGTACCCACCCAAGGGGCCTCCAGAAAGGAGGACTTTCAAGTGGCGCTGAGGGCCTGGGCAGAAGCCCATTTAGAGGATGATGAGGAAGAGGAGCCGGAAAATGGCCCCTCAGAAGGATTTTCACTATCTATGGATGGTGTTACCACTGCAATTGTGCACCCTTCCAGACCAGGGAGCAGTGTCTCCATGCAAAGCCTGACCGCAGAGGAAAGGAGAGAGGAAAGGGAGTTCCAATTGCAAATGGCAAAACTGAAAATTGAGGCACAACAGGAGGAGAGGAGGGCAGAAAGAGAAGCCAAACAAGCTGAGGCTGAAAGAGCAGCCAAACAGATTGAAGCTGAAAGAACAGCCAAACAGATTCAAGCAGAAGCTGAAAGGGCAGCCAAACAAGCAGAAGCTGAAAGAGCAGCCAAACAAGTGGAAGCTGAAAGAGCGTTGGCTGAAAAGAAACTATTGTTGGCTCATGAACTGAGTCTCAAGGAGCTGGAGATCAAGGCAAGACAGTCTGAATCCAGCAATAATGGTGGCAGCATACAGACAGGACCTGCTGGAGAAAAGAAGGTTCGTATACCCAAAAATGTGGTGCCCAGTTTTGTGGTGGGAGATGACATAGATAAATGGTTAGCTGCTTATGAAGTTGCACTAAGGGCTCATGAGGTTCCTGAAGGGCAATGGGGGGTAGCTATGTGGGGTTATGTGCCGCCATTGGGGAGGGACACACTTCTCACATTGGATCCACCGGATCAAAACACATACCCACTCCAGAAAGCCACTTTACTTGCCAAGTTTGGGCTGACCCCTGAGGGATACCGTCAGAGGTTCAGGGACAGCACCAAACAAACCACACAAACATGGGTAGATTTCTTTGATTTCTCTAGTAAGGCACTGAATGGATGGGTGCGGGGCAACAAAGTAGCAGATTATAAAGGTTTATATGACTTGATCCTGAGAGCATATGCTTAATGTTACTTATACCGATTTGCGCCAGCACCTAGTGGATAGTAAGCTGACTGATCCCAGGAAGCTTGCTGAGGAGGCGGACCTCTGGGTTAGCACCAGAGTGTCCAAAAAGGTACCTGGGGGGGGACTCCCACAAAGGTGGTCAGGGTTCCCAACAGAAGAAAGAGGGGGGAGATAAACTTACAGATAAGGAACTCTCTAAAGGCCCCCAAAAGAATTCCCAGGGAGGGGGTGGCAACCCTTCCTTTTCCAAATTTGGGAAAAAGCCAGGGACATTTGACAGGTCAGGAAAATCTAGCCCCAAATGCATGGAGTGTTACCAATATGGTCACTATAAAGGCGATCCCCAGTGCCCCAAGAGGGCACCGTCCACTACTGGACAGGTCCCTGGGTTGACTAGTGTAGCGCTCGGGGGGGAGATGGACCCAGATAGCTGTGGGGGACAGTTAGAGATTTCCCTAGTGTCCCTGGGAGAAGGAGAAATGATGTCCAAGGTCCACATGCCTAAAAATACTTCCAAGTACCGGCAGTGGGTCCTCATTGATGGGCAGAAGGTGGAGGCTCTGCGTGACACAGGAGCCAGTATGACTACTATCAAGAGTCAGCTGGTGTCCACAGAGCAGATAATCCCTAATACATTCCACCAGGTCATAGTCGCTGACAATCGCGAGAGTCACCTACCGGTGGCTCGGGTTCCCTTTGAGTGGGGGGGGGTCTCTGGTACTCTGAAAGTAGCTGTGAGTCCTGCCATGCCTGTAGATTGTCTGTTAGGCAATGATCTAGAGCATACTGCTTGGAAAGAAGTAGAGCTCAGATCTCACCTGGAGATGTTAGGGTTACCTGAGTGGGTCTGCATGACCACCCGGTCCATGGCTGACCGAGAGGGAAGTCAAGGGCATCTGGAGCCTGGAACGATGGCCCAGAGAGCTGCCAAGAGGAGGGACGAGGGGCGCGGGAAACCGGCCCCAGAAGTTCCCACAGTGGCTGACGGGGCTCCTGAGGAGGAGACTCCCGAGCCAACTGGGGAAGACATTGCCACCCTAGGTGACTTACCTGAGCTTGCTGGCTGGCAAGTTGAGGGTGGACCCACCAGGGAGGAATTCTGCAAGGCGCAGAAAGAGTGTCCCACTCTAGAAGGGTTGAGGAAACAAGCCTTAAACCAGGCAGCAGGTGACGCCTCTGGCAATCACCACCTATATTGGGAGAATGATCTCCTCTACAGTGAGCCTAGGGTTCCGGTCTTTGGGGCAGCACGTGTGCTGGTGGTCCCCCAATGTTACCGCGCCTTCCTACTGGGTCTGGCTCACGACATTCCCCTGGAAGGACATTTGGGACAAGACAAGACCTTCAACAGGCTTGTCACCCACTTTCACTGGCCCAAAATGAGGACACACTCAGACAAATTCTGCAGGGCTTGTCCTACCTGCCAGGCTAGTGGTAAAGCAGGAAAGAGGGTTAAAACCCCCCTGATTCCACTTCCTGTCGTTGGCACCCCCTTTGAAAGGGTGGGCGTCGACATTGTTGGCCCCTTGGACCCCAAAACTGCCTTAGGCAACAGGTTTATCCTGGTTTTGGTGGACCATGCCACCCGGTACCCAGAGGCAATCCCTCTGAGGACCGTAACTGCATCGGTGGTAGCCAGAACCCTGATGGGGATATTTACCCGTGTGGGATTCCCCAAGGAGATAGTGTCTGACAGAGGCACTAACTTCATGTCCGCGTACATGAAGCATCTGTGGGATGCGTGTGGTGTAACCTACAAGTTCACCACACCCTATCACCCCCAGTCTAATGGGCTTGTGGAGAGATTCAACAAGACCCTGAAAGGCATGATTGGTGGCCTCCCTGAGGCCATGAGGCGTAAATGGGACGTCCTCCTACCATGCCTTCTCTTTGCTTACAGAGAGGTCCCCCAGAGGGGGGTAGGGTTCAGTCCCTTTGAGCTTCTCTATGGGTACCCCGTCAGGGGACCCTTAAGCATTGTCAAGGAGGGATTGGAGAACGCTCCAAAGACACCCCCTCAGGACGTGGTCAGCTACATGTTGGCCCTCCGCAATCAGATGACCCGCTTCTGGAAAGAGGCCCAAAGTAACCTGGAGGCCAGTCAAGAGGTGATGAAACAATGGTATGACCAGAAGGCCACTCTGGTAGAGTTTCAACCTGGAGACAAAGTGTGGGTAATGGAGCCAGTGGAGCCCAGAGCTCTCCAGGACCGCTGGTCTGGCCCATTTGAAATAAAGGAGCGGAAAGGGGAGGCCACTTACCTAGTGGACCTCCAAACCCCTAGGAACTCCCTAAGGGTGCTCCACGTGAACCGACTAAAAGCTCATTTTGAGAGGTCGGAGATCAACATGCTTCTGGTCACAGATGAAGGAATGGAAGAGGAGAGTGAACCTCTCCCTGACCTCCTCTCTGCCCAAGTAGGTGATGGGTCCGTAAGCGGGGTCATTCTGTCTGACTCCCTGACTCTAAACCAGAAAGGAGACTGCTATGAGCTGTTGGAGCAGTTCTCCCCCCTCTTCTCCCTTACTCCTGGACTGACCCACCTCTGTGTTCATGATATTGACACCGGTGACAGTCTCCCTGTGAAGAACAAAATTTACAGGTTGTCAGATAAGGTGAAGGCCAGCATCAAGGAGGAGGTCTCCAAGATGTTGACGCTAGGGGTTATTGAGAAGTCCAGTAGTCCCTGGGCCAGCCCAGTGGTGTTGGTCCCTAAGGCTACTACCCCAGGCGCGAAGCCAGAACTCCGGTTCTGCGTGGACTACCGGGGTCTCAACTCAGTCACACGGACTGATGCTCACCCCATCCCCCGAGCTGATGAGCTCGTGGACAGGCTAGGCGCTGCCAAGTTCCTGAGTACGTTTGATCTTACTTCAGGGTACTGGCAGATCGCCCTGACTGAGGGGGCTAAGGAAAGGTCCGCCTTTTCCACCCCTGACGGCCATTACCAGTTCCGGGTGATGCCGTTTGAATTGAAAAATGCCCCCGCTACCTTCCAACGGTTGGTTAACGGGGTCCTGGCTGGCAAGGATGCCTTCTGTGCAGCCTACCTGGATGACATAGCGGTCTACAGTTCCAGCTGGGAGGAACACCTGCTCCACCTCAAGGAGGTGCTTCAGGCCCTGCAACAGGCAGGCCTGACCATCAAGGCTAGTAAGTGCCAGATTGGGCAGGGTTCCGTGGTGTACTTGGGACACCTAGTAGGTGGTGGCAAGGTGCAGCCACTCCAGGCCAAGATCGAAACTATCAAGGCCTGGCAACCACCTCGAACCCAGACTGAGGTGAGAGCCTTTTTAGGCCTCACCGGATACTACCGCAGGTTTGTCAAGGGCTATGGTACCATTGTGTCCCCCTTGACAGAACTCACGTCCAAGAAGCAACCTAGGTTGGTGAATTGGACAGAGGCTTGTCAGAAAGCCTTTGACGCCCTGAAGGAAGCCATGTGCACGGCCCCCGTGCTCAAGGCCCCTGACTACTCCCAGGAATTTATCGTGCAGACAGACGCTTCAGAGCATGGCATAGGGGCAGTTCTAGCACAGCTAAATGAGGAGGGCAGAGATCAACCGGTAGTCTTTATTAGCAGAAGACTATTACCACGGGAACAGAGGTGGAGTGCTATTGAAAGAGAAGCTTTTGCTGTGGTCTGGGCACTGAAGAAGCTGAGACCCTACCTGTTTGGGACTCACTTCCTAGTTCAGACAGACCACAGGCCCCTCAGATGGCTCATGCAGATGAGGGGTGAGAATCCAAAACTCTTGAGGTGGTCCATTTCCCTACAGGGGATGGACTTTACGGTGGAACATCGCCCAGGGGTTGACCACGCCAATGCTGATGGTCTCTCCAGGTACTTCCGCCTTAGCGATGAGAGCTCCCAGGAGGTCGGGTAGCTCTCCCCACTTTCAGCTGGGGGGGACACATGTTAGACCTGACAGCCTTAGGGTAGTCACCCCTAACTTTTTGCCTGCCTCCCTCCATTTTTTTGGACACTGTTTTTGCTGGTTTATAGACTCTGCGCACTTTACCACTGCTAACCAGTGCTAAAGTGCATATGCTCTCTCCCTTAAAACATGGTAACCTGGAATCCTACCTGATTGGACTATTAATTTACTTATAAATCCCTAGTAAGGTGCACCTTATGTGCATAGGGCTGGTAAATTAAATGCTACTAGTGGGCCTGCAGCACTGGTTGTGCCACCCACTTAAGTAGCCCCTTTTTCCTTGTCTCAGGCCTGCCATTGCAAGGCCTGTGTGTGCAGTTTCACTGCCACCTCGACTTGGCATTTAAAAGTACTTGCCAAGCCTAGAACTCCCCTTTTTCTACATATAAGTCACCCTTAAGGTGTGCCCTAGGTAACCCCTAGGGCAGGGTGCTGTGTAGGTAAAAGGCAGGACATGTACCTGTGTAGTTATATGTCCTGGTAGTGTAAAAACTCCTAAATTCGTTTTCACACTACTGAGAGGCCTGCTCCCTTCATAGGCTAACATTAGGGCTGCCCTCATACACTGTTGAAGTGGCAGCTGCTGATCTGAAAGGAGCAGGGAGGTCATATTTAGTATGGCCAGAATGGTAATACAAAGTCCTACTGACTGGTGAAGTCGGATTTAATCTTACTATTCTAGAAATGCCACTTTTAGAAAGTGAGCATTTCTTTGCACTTAAATCCTTCTGTGCCTTACAATCCACGTCTGGCTGGGCTTGGTTGACAGCTCCTGGTGCATTCACTCAGACACACCCCAAACACAGGGTACTCAGCCTCACTTGCATACATCTGCATTTTGAATGGGTCTTCCTGGGCTGGGAGGGTGGAGGGTCTGCTCTCACACAAAGGACTGCCACACCCCCTACTGGGACCCTGGCAGACAGGAGTAAACTGAAAGGGGACCTGGTGCACTTCTTAGCCACTCTTTGAAGTCTCCCCCACTTCAAAGGCACATTTGGGTATAAAACAGGGCCTCTGCCCTACCTCATCAGACACTTGCTGGAGAAGAAACCTGAACCAGAAACTACATCCTGCCAAGAAGAACTGCCTGGCTGCTCAAAGGACTCACCTGCCTGCTTTCTACCAAGGACTGCTGTCTTGCTGTTGCCCTGCTGCCTTGCTGAACTCTTGTCTGGCTGTAAAAGTGCTCTCCAAGGGCTTGGATAGAGCTTGCCTCCTGTTCCTTGAAGTCTCAGGACCAAAAAGACTTCTTCCTTTCACTTGGACGCTCCGTGCGCCGAAAATTTCGACGCACAGCTTGTTTCGCGGCGAGAAAAACGCCGCACACCGACGCTGATCGACGCGACGCCCTCGGGACGATCGAGACTTCGACGCACAACCTCGCAAGGACAAAGCCGCCCGACTTTCCAGGAGAAATCGACGCGACGCCTACCGTGAGTGCGAAACTTTGACGCACGGCCTCGCAAGGACAACGCCGCCCGACTTCCAAGGAGAAATCGACGCGACGCCTGCCGTGAGACCAAAATTTCGACGCACGGCCTCGCAAGGACAACGCCGCCCGACTTCCAAGGAGAAATCGACGCGACGCCTACCGTGACATCGAAACTTCGACGCGCAGTCCCGCAGAACGACGCGCAGCCGGAAAATAAGCAGGAGAGTCCACGCACAGACCCGGGACATCTGGTAATCCCAGCGATCCACACAAAGAGACTGTCTGCGCGCCGGAAAACGACGCCCGACTTCCCCGCGTGGAAAAGAACGACGCAAGTCTTGGTGTGCTGAGGAGAAATCGACGCACACCCCCTTTTTCCACGCATCTCTTCTCCTGTGGCCCTCTGAGGAGATTTTCCACCAGAAACCAGGTACTTTGTGCTTGAAAGACACTTTATTACATTCTAAAGACTTAAGACCCTTTATATCACTTTCCTTTGATAGTTCTACAATTTTCCATTGCATCTTTATTCTTTTTGACCTACAATTATCCTGATAAATATTATATATTTTTCTAAACACTGTGTGGTGTATTTTTGTGGTGCTATATGGTGGTATTGTATGATTTATTGCACAAATACTTTACACATTGCCTTCTAAGTTAAGCCTGACTGCTCGTGCCAAGCTACCAGAGGGTGGGCACAGGATAATCTTGGATAGTGTGTGACTTACCCTGACTAGAGTGAGGGCTTTTGTTTGGACAGAGGGTAACCTGACTGCCAACCAAAAACCCTATTTCTAACAGTAACCCATTCGCAAGCGGAAGGGGTCGACAAGGGACCCCTTCCCCTTTTGAATGTGTGTGAAAACATTTTTAAGAGCAGGCAGTGGTCCCAATCACCACCATTTACTCTTAAAAAATGAAAAGAAAACTTTTCATCTTTGTTTTTGTAATGGATCTCATTTTCCTTTCAGGAAAACAGGCTGCAGTACAAAAACAATTGCTTTATTGAAAAAGCAATCACAGACATGGTGGTCTGCTGAGCTCAGCATGCCACCGTCCCTCTGATTGTATCCATTCACAGTGGGTTGCAAAGTGCGACCTGTTTCATGAATATTGATGAGGCAGGTCCATTTGCGATTCCCTGTGAATCGCTAATAGTGTCAAACACACTGTTGTACATCACAGTTTGCGATTTCCTAATAGTGAATCCCTAAAATTCGCAATTAGGAAATTGCAAGCACGCAATTTCCTACATCTGGCTCAAAGTTTCTACATCATGACGAGCCTTCAAGTGCAAGTCCTTTTTGTTCAGCCCGACTACTCCCTGAATATGACAGCCCTAAAAGAAGATATTTAGCATCAGAATTCGCAATAGCATCTGGTTCAAGGGATACTAGGCAATCTTTGTGACGAGGATCCCCTTTTTCTCCTGAGATTATTTGGCCCCAGAGAAGTAGCTTGGCAACATGTACTCCTTTTAGCAAAGATAATAGGTATGGCATCCTAATATGCCAGGAGTAGTGCAAAGAATACAAAGTAACCTCTACCATGACAAATGGTTGTGCCTGTTTGACTACTTGAGTTACCGCAGACTCCCTCGGAGCAAGCTCACTTCTTATGCACATTCTTGTAGGTGATAGGTAAATTGCTAAGATTCATGCCTTTTTTTTTCCGAAACAATGACATTTATTGGTGCATGCAAGATATGCTTTTGTTTGGTTAATTCTAACTATGAAGTGCAGTTGCTGTGCAGTGCAACTCGCAGGAAGGGTACTTGGGCAAATGTGTATGTTGCACCTATGAAGACTTTGGGCCTGGTTCACAAAGGTAACATACTTCTGAGAAAGTTTACACTTTTGAGTAAATGTACTACTTTTTGGTATTCACAAATTGCACTTTTGTAATAACTTCGATTTTTGTAGTAATGTCAGCGCTACATATTGCCTACTACTGGTACTCTAACACCCTCTCAATCAACCAATCAATCAGTGATTTTTAAAGCGTGGCTAATCACCCCTAGGGTTTCAAGGCTTTGTTTGTGGGTGCCCTGCTCAATCAAAGAGCCAAGTCAAGAGGTCCTTCCTGAATTGCTTCAATTATGCTGTTTGCCTGAGCTTGAGAGTTAGCATGTTCCATGTCCGGACAGCAAAGTAGGAGAAGGATCTTCCTCCTGCTGCACTTTTCCGGATCTTGGGAACAGCTGCAAGGGCAAGCTGGGAAGAACAGAGATGTCTGTTGGGAACGTAGAAGGCGAGCCAACGGTTGAGGTGTGCTGGTCCTATGTTGTGTAGTGCCTTGTAGGTGTGGATCAGTAGTTTGTATGTAATGCGGAGCCAGTGTAGGTCTCTGAGGTGGGAGGAGATGTGACAGTGGGGGATGTCCAGGATGAGTCTGGCTGCTGCATTCTGAATTCTTTGTAGTCTTGATTGTAGTTTCTTGGTGATGCCAGCATAGAGTGTGTTGCCAAAGTCCAGTTTGCTAGTGCCGACTGCGTGGGTGACTGTCTTCCTTGTGTCAGAAGGGATCCACTTGAAAATCTTTCGCAGGAGTCAGTGGGTGTGGAAGCATGACTACGAGACAGCGTTGATTTGGCAGGTCATGGATAAAGAGGAGTCCAGGATGATGCCCAGATTACATGTGCGCTCCGTGGGAGCGGGGGCGTTTCCCAGTGCGGTGGGCTACCGGGAGTCGTTCCAGGGGAAAGGAGTGGAGGCGATTACGAGGATCTCTGTCTTGTTCAAGTTGAGTTTGAGGCAGCTGGCTTCCATCCAGGTGCAACTACTTTTAGTTGCGACAGCTAGGCATCGTCGGCGTAGGAGACTGTTTAACCCGTGTTTTTTGATGATCTTGGCGGGGGAAGATGTAGATGTTGAAAAGAGTTGGGCTGAGTGATGATTCTTGGGGCACTCTGCAGCATATGTCTTTGGGTTCAGATGTAAACAGTGGTAATCTGACACTCTGGGCCTGATTACGAACTTGGCTAATATCCTGTCCCCCGTATTACAAGTTCCATTATATCTTATGGAACTTGCAAAATGGTGGGTGGGATATCCCCCAAGGACATAATGAGGCCCTAAGTGTTCTTCGGGTGAGGAAGGACCTGATCTAGTCCAGTGCTTTATCTCAGATGCCAGCATTGTGTAGTCTGTCACAGAGGGTGGAGTGGGAGACTGTGTCACACGCAGCAGAGAGGTCGAGGAGGATGAGTGCGGCTATGACTCCGTGGTCTAGTCTGATGCGTATGTCATCAGTGGCTGCTAGGAGTGCTGTTTCGGTGCTTTAGTTGCTTCTGAATCCGGATTGGGATGGGTCTAGGATTTGTTGTGTCGTGAGGAATTTGGTGAGTTGCTGGTTGACGGCCTTTTCCATTACTTTGACTGGGAAAAGGAGCAGAGGGATGGGTCTGTAGTTTTTCAGTTCCCTTCAGCCCCCTGGGGTCAGCGGTTTGAAGTAAGGAACTTACTTCAAAATGTAAGTTACTTCAAAAGTGCATGTTACTACAGAAATGCAGTTTGTGAATAACGAACAGTGGTAGTCTTACTTGAAAGTGCAGTTTGTGAGTAGCACTTTGTAGTACGCTTTGTAGTACTACTGTAGTACTGCAAAACATACTGCTAAGTGCAGTTTGTGAATCGCTTTTAATTTTCAGTGTGTTGCTATAATGGGCTCTTTGTAGTCAGTGTGATTGTATTAGACAACGTCTTTGGGAGCTAAACTTTAAGCATTTTGCTGTGCTGACACAGTTCAGCATCACTCCCCTCCTGCTTGCTCATTGAGTATTTCTTAATTTGTATCAAAATTTGAGTAGTGTCCTCTAATCAGCTCTAGCTTCCTGAATCTTTGAGCATCAATTTTTATTGGCAAACTTGTGACATACAATACTAGCCCCAGGCATCCTGTTGATGGAAACAACATGTAATAACATTGACTCTAGTGGGATTTTATTTTCTGGAGCAGCAATTTTAAGTAAATTATTAACTGGCACATAAGGAAGGATGAGCACACAGTTGTCACTGTCCTGAAAATTGGTGTAGTCAGGGGCTGCTCCTTGGCAAAGGTAAAGGAGCGTTGCCCCACTGGCTGAGCCAGCAGCAGTAAAATAAAACAATATTTTACTATTGTTTTATTTTTCAGCTGCTGGCTCGGCCAGCATGTGCAGGGAGGGCTGGGGCTAGGCTAGGGAAGGGGAGTGGAGGAGGAGTGGAGTGAGTGCACTAAATGCGCATGTTGGTTAGGCCAGCTGTCTTAGGCCAGCCAAAGTGACATGCACACTTAGGTTTTTCCAACCCAGCTGTGTTGCACAGCCGGGTTGGCGAAACTGCACACACTGCACTTTCTGAGCGGCAGACCAAGCCACTCAGCCCAATCCTGATGCTGCTCTCATGCTAGGTATAGCATGAGAGCAGCACCAGGATTGTATGGGGGAGTCTGTGCTGGTGTCCCAGGGACTGCTGGGACACCAACACCATCGGAAGAAGAGCGAGGCGGTCGGCAGCGGCAGGAACTGGTAATTATTTTTATCCCTCCCTTCTCCCCACCCCTCTCCTTGAGATTTGCAGCAATCGCAACTGGATGTAGTTTCTCTCGCACAGAATTTAGGATGAGTCAGACAATGTCAGATGGGCGCTGCCTCTCCTCTGTCGCAAATATTACCTAGTGTCCCTACAGTGCCCCTGTTCTGACACATTTTTTGGTTATCAGCACATGCATTGTTTGCTGCTGTAGAGAAATAATATTTTTTAGCTCCTACAATTTTAAAATGTTGGAATATTTGATGTTATTCAGAATTTACTGCTAGCTAATAAAATCGTACTATAAAATGCATGGGTTGGCCCTGTTTTTCAAAATTTTCTTTGACACAAAATTCCCCAAGCTGTCCTCAACAAGGTCGAGGTTGCTTTCGCATTGTTACATGAAGTTCATGTTTTAAAAAATTCATAGGTTTCCTTGACTCCAGATTTGGCTATGAAATTAGCACGTATGATCATCAAACTCTTATTTCTCTTGATGCTATGTCACAAATGTACCGAAGGATATATTTTCATTGTCCTTCAATGTGTTTCTAATTTTAAGAGATGGCTCCTCTGCAGTAAGACATTACCACATAAAAGAAACATCGACCTTTCCAAAGCAGCACTACCTTGCAGAAAAACACACCTTTCCATCCATTCCAGAGATGATTGAGTATCACAAGCACAATGCCGCAGGTACGTTGACATACTTAAATCTATTCCAGCTGACCTATGAAAAAGCCTAGAACATAACATTGCGGCTGTTAAGCTACTATAACATGAAATGGGCAGTGACCATTGTCAGATTCCTTTTCAAAGTTCTCTTGATTTAAAACACTGTTTTTATGTTGTATGTTATGCCTCAAAAAAGTTAGGGAGGGGAGCATGCCTTAATGGCATACTAGTAAACTTAGCACAGAGTGTGAAAGGATTTACATGCTGGTGTAAACTCTAACTATGTTTGAGCCTAACACCAGTACTGTAGCACCAGCCATTAAAACCTGCTTCAACAAAACAGTCCACCAAGTAATCCTTGGAGTCAGTCATGAGAAAGCAGAAACATGCCAAAAGGAAGCCCTTTAGGAATCCTCATCTTTGATGGAGATTGGAGATGTGAGTGAAAGCACTGTAGCAGTTTGCTACAAGCTCCATATCTATTCCAGTCACTATGCCTCCCCAAGAAGGTCGATCTACAGGTGAGGCAGATTGAGAAGATCAATCAGGAGGAAGTTTCAGGGAGTAGGCGCACATCACAGTGGAGCATTTAATAATTATTGAAGCAAACATATTTGTTAAGGGGGTTATATAGTACTTTTTTCTTTATTTAAGAGC
Organism: Pleurodeles waltl; assembly: GCF_031143425.1. NCBI lineage: Eukaryota > Metazoa > Chordata > Amphibia > Caudata > Salamandridae > Pleurodeles > Pleurodeles waltl. The sequence goes on from NC_090437.1 coordinate 984,692,670, forward strand.
TTTTTATAGTGCAAAAGAAGAAAAGTGCCAGAGATAAAGATAAGTGAGCTAAATTGAGAAAACATAGGTCGTTGTCTGATCAGTTCCTGTCCACACTGATGTGCTTGTCTTAATAGGAGGATTGTCAGATCCTTTCTGTGGATTCAGTAGTTCACTTGATTTCTGAAGATTAGGTCAAGATCATTCCCAAGGTGCTGATCAAAGAAATTTACAGTTATTCCTTAGTTTTTTATTCTTTTGGGCTTGGTTGAGCGGAAAAGTATTAGGTTTCTTGTGGAACGGTAAAGATTGGCTAGGTTCTATACACCTTGTGGGCTTTTTCAATTGAAAGCCTTGTGAATGAGACAAATAATTTTGAATTCAATTATTTGATGCATCAGAAAGTAGTGGGGACATACCTAAGCAAGCGATGTGGGTTCACATATTTCCGACTGCCCGATTTCAGTTAGAAGCTTAATTGATCTAGCAGCAATACTGGGTGAAGGCAAACTATGAACTATTGTGCTGTCTGGTACCAGATGCTGGGGGTTGTTATTATAGGTAAACTTTGACAGTGTTGTTTAAAAACAGTTCAGTTACTGTGATAATTTTAATAACCAACTGCACACACACACACCTGCGCACACACACACACACACATACACACACACTTGTTTTTATCCAAATGTAAAAATATATAGATTAGCATAGTGAATCCTATGCTTACAAATTTTCCCAGAAAAGAGCCCAGAAACTAGTGCTAAGGGTTCAGGATGTTCCTACCCTGGCCCCTTTTCTTATTTTTTATATTTTTGTCTGGGACTCAGGTGAAGCCGAGCCCCAAGATGGCTGCCAACACTTCCTTATTGAAGAGTTGGCAGCCAGTCATATCTCAGCACAAGATTGGGAAGGTTTGCGGAGCCTTCTCTTTCCTATATATAAAAATGTGCTTTTTCTTTAATTACTCAAAAGCAACTGAACAGATTTACACCAAATAACAAAAAGGTTGCTTTCTGGATCAAGAGCTACCTTTCTGCCAAATTTGGTGTAATTCCATCCAGTAGTTCGGGCGTTATTACTGTTCAAAATCCCTATGGAAAAATGCATGGGGGAAAAACTGTTTTAGGACCCCCACTTGACGGATCACCCAGAAACCTCCCAGACAGTGCTTTCGTGAGCATCAACATTTTTTAGAAATTTTGTGACGATTCATCGACTGACGCCAAATATATAGGCAAGTAAAACACATACTAGGTTCTGACTATAACTACCTAATGGCCACTATATATATATATATATATAAATATATATATATATATATATATATTTTTTTAAATAAACATACAGAGTGGTAGTTATAGTTAGGGTTACCAGAGATAGGACTTTTCTACATTTTTGTCCCTTTATAACTTTGCACCCGTTAAACGAATGTGCCTTAAACGTTTGCCCCTGTTTCAATTTGGGACGACTGAATTTTTTGTGGGGTTTGATCAAGGTGGTGCAAAGAATAAAGGGCGAGACTCAAAATGGGCTTCATATTCAATGCATTTTCGATAGACTTTTATATTCTCATAGCGCAAAAAACGCCCACTGGATTTTTATGAAATTCTGTAGTATTACATGTTAGGGGGCACAGATGGTTCTGTGGGGGTACTGCAGGTAAGTAGAGTAAGTAAATGTTAAGTTACACAGTTTTTCAATTTAGGAATATCTTGTAGCATAATACTGCTAGAAGTAGCAAGGAATTCCTAAAAAATAAACTAGACTGTATCTGTAAAGAGTCTACATGAACAACTGAAGCACTCATTTATGGTCCCATGCTAATGGACATCTATATACAAATACACAAAGAATAGAATGTATCTTAATCTACATATGCTTTCTTTGTATGCTCTCTGGCTCAAAAAATAAAACTGGCCCAATAAGCCAAACAAAAACCATCTTATCTTATGCACGCCGGTGCAACAAAATAAAAAATTGCCCTAGCAGTGAGCCAGACAAACTTCTATTTGCAGGACATGATTATTGGCCACTAGGAAAATAAAATCTCAGTTTTTATAACCATAACAATAATTGCCTTTCATTCACTTTGGTTTTCACATGTAGCACAATCCTTCTAAAAATAGCAAAGAAACTCAAAGAGTAAACTAGACTGCATATGTAAAGTTTCAGATTTACAACATGACCAACTGAAAGACCCATGTATGAACAAAATACTTCTTAATCTGTATAAATTTTCTTTGCATGCTCTCTGGCTCACAAAATCCAACTGTGTCCAACAAGCCAAAAAACCCATCTTCCTTATGTACTCCTGTGCAACAAAACAGAAAAGTGACCTAGCAGTGAGCTACACAAAATACTACATGGAAGATATCATAATTGGCCATTCGGAAACAAAAAATAATCTTAATTTTTATAACACCGATTGTCTTTTATGTAATTTGGGCTTGATTTGTAGCACAATCGCACTAAAAGTAGCAAGGAGTCCAAACCATAAACTAGCCTACATATGTAAAGGTTTAGAGTTATTACATGCCAACTAAAAGATGCATTTATGGTCACATGATTATGTAAACCAATAAACAAATGCATAACAAATACAGTAGATAAAAGAAAGAAATAACATTAATTCTGGTTGCCAATCTGTACTTATAGTTAGTATTCCAAAGGCAAAAATTCCTTGGATAGTTCCTCCTTAATAACTTTCCACTTATTTGACGAATCGCCACAAAACTTTCCAGACCTATAACATTTTCTACATTTTGGGATAATGTACATTTTTGTGGTGAATCGTTAAGGGGGTGTAAAGATAAAAGGGCGTCCCAAAACGTGTTTTTCCACCAATACATTTTACATTGTATTTGACGTAGCGCAAAAACAGCTGAATGGATTTACATGAAATTTGGTAGGATTAAACATTGTGTTGCAGAGATTATGCTTTTTGATTGCTGCAGTTAACTAGAGCAAGTATTGTTTAAGTTATAAGGCAGTTAAACTTAGTAACATCTGTCACAGCAGTACTTTTATGGAATTTCTCAAAATTTTGTGAAACTACCATTGCACATGGCCAGAATCTTATTTAACAATGTATAAAAGGTATACAAATACATTTCCATACCTATTACTACTTTAATAAAGTGGTACTAGGTAATGACCTACTACTTAAACTGTATCTAAGGTCTTAACACTGAACATATCTAAAATTTAGTAAAAACAATATGGCTGCCGTTTCATTTTAAAAAAACAGTAATTTCGAAATTATATACTGGCTTGTCATCTCCACGTGCCACGGTATACTGCAAAATTATCACTCTATACCATAGTTCAAAATATAACTACAGCATAGCTGCATTACTGGATTGCGATACCCTTGCTTTACTCTTGGTGTTACTTGGGCAATACAATACGTAAGACAGATTTTCAAAGGAATGCAAGGCCACCATGTGTGGCCCTGCGTTGATTGATAATTCTGGAAAAACACAAGGCCGCACAATTCCCTGTTTTGCATTATTCTGAACACCATAATCTATATTACTGCTAAATTTCACATACATCCGTGTGCCATGCCACTGTAGCGACTCGACTATACACTGTTCCACCCTACGCTTTGCCACTCTGTCTCTCCAAAGAAGGATACTCCACTCTTTGCCACTCCACTCTAAGCTATTGCACTGTACGCAACGTCACTGTATGCCACTCCAGTCTACATCACTCCACTGTACGCTATTTCATTGTATGCCACTCCACTGCATGCTACTCCACTACAGTGAATGGAACTCCGCTCTTTGCCACTTCATTCTATGCTATTTGGTTGGATCTTACTCCACTGTAAGCTATTAGAGTTTACCCCATGCCACTATATGCCACTCCAGTTTACAACACTCGATTATACACCACTCCACACTACTCCACTATACACTGTTACATCTATGCCACTCCACTGTACAACACTATGCTCTACTCCACTGAACTCTACTCTGTTACACTGTACACAGCTCCACTCTACGCTATTACACTGTATGCAACTCCAATCTACTCCTTTTCACTGTACGCCATTTCAATGTATGCAACTCTGCTATATGATACTTCAGTATATGCTGTTCCACTTTACGCCGTTCCACTCAGTGCTATTCCACTGTATTCCACTCCTCTCTATGCTGCTCCACTCGACGTGATGCCAGTGCATGCCACTCCTCTCTACCCCACTCCATTCTTCGCTATTCCTTTGGATGCCAGTACACTGTATGTCACTCCACTGTATGTTATTCCACTCTTCCCCATTCCAGTGGACACCACTCTAGTCTACTGCTCTGTACTCTACTCCAGTAAGCACTAATCAAGTCTATGCCACTTTACTGTACACCACTCCGCTCTGCACTATTCTACTGTATGACAATCCACTATACTCTTATCCACTGTTTGCAACTCCAGTGTACACCACTCCACTCTACACCCCTCCCACTCTACTCTAAGCAGTTCCGCTCTATGCTACTCTACTTTACGCTATTCCACTGTGCTCCACTTTACGCTATTCCACTCTACGGCACTCCATTCTACGCAATTACACTTTACGCAACTTCAATATTTGCTCTCCTACTGTATGGTATTCTACTCTACCTCACTCCACTGTTCTCCACTCCACTATATGCTGTTACACTGTACCCACACCACAGTACACCACTCCAGTCTAAACCACTTCACTGTACGCCACTCCACTGTATGCTACTACACTATGCTCTATTATACTTTGTCACATCACTGTACGCTACTTTATTATATGCTGTTACACTGTACACCACTCCATTGTATGCCACTCCAGTCTTTGCTACTTCACTCTGTGCTATTCGACTTTATGCCACTCCACTGTATGCTACTCCACTCTAGGCCACTACAGTGTACTCTTCTTCTCTCTATATACCTCCACTCTACAAAACTCTACTACACTTTATGCCACTCTACTTAATTCTACTCTATCCCCGTACAATCCATCTAAATGTACACTCAAATATATGCCCATATATTCTATTGTACAACACTCCACTCCACTCCAGAACAGTTTCCAGCACTGTACGACATAGTACTCCACTCTACTGTATGAGATGGCACAGTTTATAACAGTTCCCTCAACTCTACGCTAATCCATGTCAAAGTATTCCACCCCACTCAAGGCTAATCCACTGTACCCTGCTCCGCTGTACACCAGTCCACTGTACACCACTCCACTCATCGGTATTCTACTTTATGCCATTCCACTCTTGTACACTCCATTATATAGTATTCCACTGTACCCTGTTCCACTGTATGCTACTCCAATTTACAGTAAACCACTCTACGCCATTACATTGTATGTCATGCCACTCCACACCGCTCCGTTTTATGACACTCTCCTCCACCACATGTACCTCCACTCTGTACAAGTCTACCATACTTCATGGCACTCTACGACGTGCTACTCCACTCTATCCCCATACACTCCAGTGTCTAACTCTATATTCCACTCTATGCCCGTACACTTCAATGTACAGCACTGTAGTCCACCATATGACACTTTTCTGTATCACACAGTACTCCACTTTACTGTACGAGTCTCCACTCCAATTTAAAACAGTTTACTTCCTATGCTACACCAGTACATTCCACTCCATGCCACTCTTCTCTATGACACACCAATACACTCTCTACACTACGATACTCTAGTCAAGTATATGACACTGTAAGCTACTTTGCTCCACTCTACTGTGTCACAGTACTCCAGTCTACTCCACTACTTCACTGTATGCCACTCTATTCTATGCCCCTCAGTGCCATTGTACTCTATAACACTGTATTTTAATCCACTGCACCACAATCTACAATACTGTACTGTACACAACTCCACTCTACAAAAATCAACTAGACTGTATGCTACCTATTCTACCGTAGTCTACATCACTTTCAACACATTACAACACACCACTACACTCTACTGTACAACACAGTACTCCAGTTTATGACACTTTACTCGATTGTATGCTACACAATTCCACTCCACTGCACTCCACGCCTCTGTAGTCTGTGACACACCAGTCCACTCTATGACACCTTACTCCACTGCACACTACCCCACTCCAGTGACTCCGCTACACTATACTCCACTTTATTCCACTCTACGGCACTGTACTATATTCTGCTCTACACTGCTCCACTGTCCTACACTCTACTCCACTGTATGCAAGTCCATTCTGCAACGTAGTACTATACTCTATGCCACTGTACTTCACTCTATGCCCATTCACTCTACGCCAGTGTACTACACTGTATGACACTCGAGGATACACCACTCAGCTTCGCTCTAAATTATGCCACTCCACTATATGACACAGCAGTCCACTCTACGACACTCTTCTCAACTGCACTCTACGACACTCCACTTGATAATACTCCACTTTGTGACACTGTACTTCCCTCTAAAACACTCTACTCAACTCTGTGACAGTCTACAACATCCTTCGGTACTGTTTGACACACCATTTCACTTTACAACTCGCTGCTCCAGTCTACTTGACTTGCTCCAGATACTTTACTAAATAACACACCATGCCACTACACTATATAATGCTTTACTACACTGTACTCTACTCCACTCTACTCAAGTAGTGGACCCAGCTGAAGGCACGCCTTGTGTAAAATCCTTTTTTGTGCACACCTGAGGGCAGTGAGCAATGCGATGCACGTCATGTCAGAGGTCAGCTTGTGTGGACCACTGGATGTGTGGTGAGTAGAGGAGTGGTGAGCTAATAGGGAGTACATGGTGCACATAGTGCCCAAGGGTGGGGACAGTCATTCTTTTCTATTGTAGTGCTGCAGTGAGACTAAAATGGGACTGCAGATCGGGTAAGGAAGGAGTGTGGTCAAAACTTTTTTTATCAACATCATTTGCTTTTGTGCTGAGTTGAGGAGTAGAACTAAAAGCACGCAGCCCAACGACTTGATTCAAGTGAATGACAAGAAAAAGTAGGAGGGCCACAGACTGTTTGTCACTCACATCAAGACAGAACAGTGGTTGGGCAAAAAGCATTGGTCCAGAATACTACATCTTATCAAGAGAGACATACAATGTCTTCTATTGTGTGGGTGGACAGAGAAGTTGAGAATAAAGAGGGCAAAGGGCCTGCAATGATGAGGTCTGCAGGGGGATTTGTACATGCAGTTGTGTATGAGAGATGGTAATGGCTACAGTTTCCTGGTGATTCAGTGGTGACCTGGATTTGTCTTTTAGTGCAAAGGGATTACGATCAGTGGTTAAGTCCCTATCTGGCCCTGTATGCCTTGGATTAGCCGAATTGTGGATCTGGAAAGGCGACAAGGAGTGCTTTTCCATTCACAGGCTTTACCATCCAAAGATGATGGTATGAACGACATATCTGTAGCACTCCATGAAATGTTTCTAGATCCGATGAATCATAAAGTTCTCCAGCCTTTTTATCAATTGAAATGAGCATGGTGACCAGTTGTTAGAGGCCAACAAGTGTGTCCCGTTCTTATAGCTTGAACAACGGTGTCAGGAGCTCCTTCCTATTGAGGTAGGTGTACTGTGAGAAGTCAATTGTGGTGTCTTCTTCAATTTTGTATGGGTCATGTTGCTTGACTGCAGTTATATCCTGTTGCTAATGCAGATGATAAATGATAATTGGTCTTGTGTTGCTCCTCTTCTCGGAGTGGCAGGAGTGCAACCTGTGCACCCTTTGGAATTCCAGTAGTGGTATAACAGAGGCATCCAGTAGATCAGGAAGAATTTACACCAAAAAGAAATGCATACCATCACCCTCATGTTTCTTTCGGGCCCCCAAAAAAATGAATGTTCTCTTTCCAGGTATTGTCTTCCAGATGAACAGATCTTTATTTGGTATAGTTTGCGGTTGATTCTTAATTACCAGGTGCACTTTGCAGTTGATCCTCAATATCTGTGATTTATATTTTAGTGGAATCGTGTGTAAACATATTTATTGTACAGATAATAAAATCCAATACAATTGGACAGAAGGAAAAAGAAATACAAATACAAGCGGAAGCTAAATACATACTAAAACACATCATAATTAGAACACACATTATAAGAAGAAAGCATTCCTACCTAAAAATATAAAAACAGTCCTAAATATAAAAATAGAATAAACCACCAAGCCCGGAACTCTACATAATGCGTAACAAAATAAAATACATAAGCTCAGGCCCTAAAGTGCAAAGTACATTAAAAAAGACTACAATGAGTGCCAGCATATGCCATTAAAATCCACAACTTAACCAACAGCAACGGCGTGGCAAAAGCAAATTCCAGTCTTGCCTATCATTTGCTCGTAGTACCACTAAATTTAGATTGAGCAATTTTAAAAAATTTACACATTTAGCATTGAGTTAGCAGGGTCCAGAGACTGAATAATAGCCTGTCGACAGGAGCAAATTCCCAATTCATTCCATTTGCGTCAGAGCAAACATCTACGCTTATTAAGTAAAGCTGGCCACAGACAGACCACATGATCTAGAGTCTCCTCCGCATTATTACAGCCTCTGCACATCACCCCTTCCCCAGAGGATGGCCGCCATTGAGGTAGATGTTTCAAAAAATCCCAATCACCCATCCTTAAGGCCAAAAAGTCCCTTTTCAACCAAAAACCATAAGAACAGGAAAAGAAGCTAGAAGGCATACCTGGCTTAAAGGAATTAATTACTGACCAGGCATGCTTCCGTTGAACAAGGAGGGAATGATCTGAGTGATACGAATACTGTTGAACAAGCCTTTTTACGCCTAATTTGAAAAGAGAATGGGAGGGGTTACTTTCCCAGAGAACATCAACGCCAAGTCGACATTTGCATTCGGCCAAAAAATGGAAGTATGATCCCTTCGATTTGGACTCACTGATTTCTTGCCACAGGACTGCCTCTAAACGGCTGTCTATGGCACTGCGCAGCTTATGACAGAGCTTCAAAAAAGCACCGGCACCAACTGCCGCCAAATCCGGAAGCCCAAATTCCAACCGTACCTGCGCAGGTGAGGCAAGGCGCGGAACATAGAAGACACTCTTATAGATTTTATTAACCAGCCTATTTAAAAGGCAGGAACCTTTGCCCAACAGAATTTCTTGACCATAGATCAATGAAGGGATAATCTTTACTCTCATAACTTCCATTAAGGGAAGAAAGGTCGACCCCCATAAAGCTTTGGATAATTTTGATAAGGCCACCTGCAATGCCACAACTTTGAGTTCGATCTCCTTCTTGTGTTTAACAAAACTGCCCCTAGAGTCAAAATGCACCCCTAAATACTTGTAAAACTGGTCTGAGACAAGTTTACAGCTTTTTTAATACCAACTGAAACCTGAATGTTTTTTCCTTCCAAAGGAAACCACTTTGGTTTTAAGCAAATTAACTTCCAGTTGATTCTCAGAAGTATAAGATGCAAGTTGATTAAGCAGCCATTGAAGGCCAATCTTAGTATAACTAAATAGTACATAATAGTACATAAAGCAGATGACTGAGCCTAAGGCCACCAATCTTAGGGGAATGAGAATTAACAACATAACATCGAGAGACGTTGATAGATCTGCAATAAACAAATTAAAAAGAATAGGAGTAAGCACACAGCCCTGTTTCACCACAAAAGGTGGGGATTTTTCTAGAAAGAGAACACCCATCTCCGAGCTTAATACGAACCCAAGTATTTGTATGAAGATCTATGATGGCACCAAGGAGTACTGGGGGGATACCCCACTTCTGCAGTTTAGCCCACAAAGCCCTCAGGGAGACTCAGTCAAAGGCCGCCTTAAAATCAACAAAATAGCAATTCAGCATTAAGCCTGATAAGATCATCCTATCGATCAAAATAGAGAGTGCTAGCAAATTTGTCGAAGTGCCTGAGCCAGCAGAAAACCCTGTTTGAACAGCAGTAATTAGGGCCTTTGAGTCGGCCCAGGCACGAAGATCTTGCAACAAAAGACTGGCATACAACTTTGCCTCGTTATCCAGCAGGGCTATCATCCTAAAAGTAGTGGGATCTGACCTTGAACCACTTTTATGTAAGGGACGAAGAATGGCACCCCGCCAAGACTCAGGAATTGTTGAAGTCAAAAGGCAGTGCTCAAACAGATGGGCAAGATGGTTAGCCCAAAAGAGAGGATCCTGTTTGAACAGTGCCTGCGGGAGACCGTTGGGGCCGAGAGCTCCAAATTGCTTAGCCCTCGAAATAATATGAGGAAGGCGTAACTGAAAGGACTTCTTCACCCCCTGTATTGGAGCTGGTGACCGAAAGGGCATGGGAAACATCTTAGACAGAGCAGAATTAGGGCTATAAGCCCCCACTTTCAATGATTTCCCATCCGACTTACTTGCAGAAAAATGGGTCGTCAGATAAGACGTCCAAACTCCTTCAGAAATGTTGGCAATGCCAATGACTCTTTGATTTCTATTTAGATTGTTAATAAGGGACCAAAATTTCCTAGGATTTGAGTCTTTGCTTGCACTTAAAAGTTTAGCCAAAAACTGATTAAGGTAGGACTGGTGGTCATCATAAACAGCCTTCCTGTAGTCTTTCCGCAATTGTTTATATTTAATAAGTAAACACTTGGAGTCAGGACTTTTCCTGAGTGCCCTTACTAGTCTGTTGCATGCTTTCTTTAGATTCCTGGATTCCCTAGAAATGACCAAGGACCGAGGTGGAGCATGATTAAGCGCAGGTCGGTGAAACCTTGACAACAAAAGACAGGAAAGTTTGGCCCAAGACAGAATTGGAAACTCACAACCCGCTCCCTCAGAATCAAAAAAGTTAATACATTCAGATAACACTATGCTGCCAATAGAAGAATTCCATTTTATGCGCTTTAGAGATTCAGAGCAGACACCACCGCCCACATAACATCATGCAAAGGAAATCTGGATTTGATGGATACAATTTGTATTTGTGGACAGTGGTCGCTCTCACTTCGAGGCAAAATCGAAAACTTCTCGATAAGGGGAAACAATTCACTGTTGCAAACAGTATAATCTAAATAGGAGTAGGATCAACCATCCGATCTTGTCCACCCGGGAGGCACATTGTCACATAAGCGCCCATTCAGGACTTTAAAGCCCATACTATTTAGGTGCATTACTGTGTACTCTCTGAGCTATTGAGGCAGAAAATAAGGAAACCAGTGTGGACTCTCTTGAACTAGACCCGCTTGAGTCCAGAAATTCAATAGATGCAATGTCCTTGGAGCCGATGTAATTAAGATCCGAAATAGCATTGAAGAGCCTCAAAATGTTCCCCTATTCAAAATGTCATGTGGCCCCCTTGAACAATATTCAGGAATAAACACAAGTTTTGAGGTTATACCCCCCAAAAAGGCCTTTGGGTGGTGCAGGGGGAATAAGGGCTGTAACTGATCCGTTACAATATGTGAGCCTACAGGACCCCCCAGGGCCGGCATGTCTGCACAAACTGACTGAAGGTTTCATGGCAGGATTGCAGGAAGGCATCTTATGTTATCAAAAGGCAACTTAAGGGAATTAGGAGAACCAGGGGCCAGGGCCCTTTTAACCGGTATTTCCATAGACAGTTTTGGGTTCAAACAATGTGGCTGTGGAGCAGGCAGGCATTCCACCTCCCGAAGTGAGGCTACTGTATCCAATGCATTACCTAAGTTGCCTTCTTCAACCAAAGTCAAAGGGTCCTTGAAGGCGAGTTCAGTTCCCTGCACTGTGACTGCAGCTGAAAGATCTTTAACAAGCTCAATCGAGGGAGGAGGACCAACCAATGGGGTTAACGGAGAACAGGGCAATCGTGACACCCTGGGGACCACCTGCGGCTGCAAGAGTTGCGGCGCCTCAAGACTGGCCAACGGTTGAGCCTTAGTTAGGAATCCTTGAGGGGATTGGCTCCGCCTTTTATTCCGATATTTGCGGAGTCTTTTTTTTTCGTCTTGCTCAGCAAATGTTGAGCCCCAAGATCAACTCCTAGGGGCGTTGGATGTGTTGAAGCTGGTTGACCAAGAATGCGGGGGGGTGGGCGATGACAGGCACCATAGACTCAGGTTCAAGTAAGGGAGAGATCTTGGGAGCACAATTGGCCAAAGTAACATGCTCCAAAGTTCCCGTAGCAGCTACCCGAGAAGAATTGATAGAGGTTGCATTTTTGACTGGAAGGAAATAGTCATCCAATGTTTTTGGTTTGAAAGGATCCTGAGCCAAGTCAAAATGGGAGCTTGAATTCGGCTGAGGCACCACAGGAGCAGAAGCTGGAGATTTCCTCTTAATTTCACATAAAACCAAACTTACAAAGGTGGGCAATGATGAAAGACTTTCAATAATTGGAGAGCAGCAGCATGTTTGTTGTGCAAGATTGGAGCTCACTTGAGCTCTGGAAATAAGCTGGTTAAGATTTTCTATTTTTTGATCAATACCAGCTACGTAAGAGGCCAGTGTATTCAGAAAATCAACTTGGACATCCAACTTATCGCAATGATAGTTCAAGGCCAATACAGTGGATTGAAGAGTTAGAAAAAGCTGAGGCCAAACAGAGTCAGTTGCTGCTACCAAAGAGGACGGCACAGGGTTGGGTGCCCTTCCAGCCCCTCCCGAAGAATCGTGTTGAAGACAGGAAAGATCAAGGAGCGATTGGTCCTTAAATTCGCCCTTGATAGGCTCCATTTGAGAGCTAGGGTCACCTGCCCCACTAAAGGACCTTATTGGTAACATTGGACGAATACTGCCAGTTGAACTACGAATCCATTGGGCTGCCAGTGGACTAGATGATGTAGAAATACTGCAGTCCTGTGGAGGAACGTGACAACTCAGAGCCAGCCCGCCTTGCCGAAGGAGGACAGCTAGAGAGACTACCAAGGGGGACTCCCACTCTCCAACATTGAAAGAATGATCGCTGGAAATAATAATTGGCGAAAGATTGTGTTTTGACAAGGACACGGCCGGCTGGCCCTCATAGGGTGGCGAATGGCATACTTCATCCTGAGATCCTGACTGAGAGAAGGCGGATAAAGCAGGACAATGAACTTGAGCCACTCTTGTAAAATAACCACAAGCCATAGGTAGGGCATCAATGACTGCAGATTCCGAAGAGACGCCCCAGCCTGGCACCAGCGCATTCTCCGCAGCGTTTGCCGGAGGATCCTGCCTAGGTTTTTTCTTGAAATAATCCAGAAACGAAGATTCACGAAGTTTTGAGGGACATGGATGCGGCATGTGAACAACGGAGAGTTGAGACTTCAAAGTGACTGGGTTGGACGGATCGGCAGCCAGTGGAGAAGTGGCCGCTGTAATTGCGGTAGGTGAAAGAGGATGAGTCCACTTTTCAGGGGTCGATGGAAAATGCAAAATAGCATTACTGGGGCAGCATTTCTTGTGTTTTTGAGAGTTTGGGAGCTCATTCCTTACTTTGAAAGACCTCATGTTAAAGCAGACTCCAGAAGTCCTTTCTTATCTGGCAAAGCTCGGGTCAAAGGGAGATGTAACTCAGCGTAATACGTTCTTAGAAACGCTTGTAGCCCTTTTGAGGGGTGTCAGTACTCCACTTGAAGACTTGCAGCTTATGGTGAAAGAGAAGGAATAGTAGAGACCCATTAAGTTGGATTGAGCAGGAGAGACAGGGGGAGCAGGAGAAGCACGACAACACGGTCCAGACAAGCCGCACTGGCCTAACACCAGCCGCTTCCGTCAAAGACAGGTTGCCTGCAGCCTAGCTTCAGTTTATTGGAGCCCCAACACCTTGACATTGCTTGCAGAATGCTGTGCACTTGCCTTAGGCCGCCGTCCTCTATGAATTCCGGTCCTGGGTAGTTCTGGGAGTCCTAGGAGGCTCGAGATAGACTGCAACCAGGAATTCTCTCAGGGGTTCTCTTGGTGCTTCCACCCAGGGTCATCTGTCGTGGGATGTGTGACCCTGCGCAGGGCCCTCGCTAGCCCGACCAGAGGCTGCCAAACGCTGGGGCTACCAGGGGCTGGGACCAACAACAACAACAACAAAAAACTGTCCAGACCTTCAGTGCCTTGAGGGCCTTTGGGGCTCTTCGAGCAGGGAGCTGAAGCCCCTGTGCCAAAATCCGGGAATTCAACAGGGTCCACGAGCAGCAGGAGGGCAGGCAAGATGTGCGTGCCCCCGGCCCCTGCCCTGTCCAGGGCCACCAAGGCACTACAGCAGCTCAACAGTGCAGCTTAACAGCTATGCGTCTGCAGTGCAACCTCGGCCGCAGCCGCGATGTTGACACGGTTGCACCAACTCCAACTCCGACTCAGGGCAGGGGCTCCGGCAGGGGCTCCAACAGGGGGAGCGGCGAGTGAAACCAGGGAATTCTGGGGCCATGGACCGGGAGTCAGCCGAGATCCCTGACAGTGAAGGGAGCACCACACCGCTCACCGCTCCGGCAGCAGCTCCGGGGGTTCTGAGACTTTGAGACTCCGCCCCTTAACGAGCAGACGATGCACAGCCGGATCCTCGTCAGTGGGACTATGCCTTTGTGGCAACCTTTAGTTAGGGTGTTGCAGAGGTAGTTCAGCAACAGATGTACACAAATAGCAGCAGAAGTATGCCAATCATAATGGAAAGCAGGAATGCTGTGTGATGGGTACTGGCCATGGCTTCACCTCGCCTTGTAAACAGAACACCTTATTCTTTGTAAGTGATCTCGCAGTAGCCCAAACTAGAAGAGGCGTTAACAGTTGCTGCAAAAGTGTTGTTTTATATTTTAGCGGAATCGAATCTAATCTGATTTTAAATGAGGGTATGTCAGAATAAATGGACTTAATTTCTCTAGCCAGTATACTCCTTTAACTTTCCCAATAGACAACTTTATAGATGTGAGCTCGTCCATAGGCTGTATGGTTGCGATGATAGCAGGATCAATTGCTTGTTGTTTAGCTTACCTTGTGTTGTTTCTATGAATAGAAGTTATCTTTTCTTTCTGCAGTGCACCACAGACAGGACAGTGAAGATCCAAATGTGTTTGCAGTATTTATTAGAAGGCTTGAACTGTACACTCCTGTATGTGATTGTGGAACTGCAATGACTGTGCCATGGGGGAATGAAACACTGGCCAGGTGACAGAGGACCACAAGAGGGGGACATATGTGAACTATATCAAATTCTGGAGTTGCCTGTGTCCCAGCAACGGCACAGCAAGAGTGGTCAACTTGAAATATCAAATGCTGCTACTAAACACCAGTTTTCACGCCCCTTCATGGTGGGCTTGTCTGTGTACATTGTTTACCTGCAGTGATGATCTTTTCCTTACAGCGGTACCTCCTTTGCAAAGGAGGTGAGGAGAGCTTGAGTGCCAAAATGAGTCCCAACTGCACTGGAAGTTACTTATTAACCACAAAGGCACAAGATATTTGGGTAGGAGGTAAGGGATGGAGAAGGCAGAGGTCAGCCCATACGGTACTAGTGTGGACTCATTTATGCAGTCAGCCCATAGGACGAGTGTCACCACTGCCGCCGATGTCCTGGCCTCTCTTTGTGGCTTGCCGCATTCAGCCTGTTGCTGGGCTGCCTCAGTGATCGGGTACATTAGTGAAGGTGTCGACTCAGAGGCAGCCGTGCTTCGGTTGTGGCCAGTAACTGCTCCATACATTCGCCTTGTGGCAGCCTCTGCGCTGACTAATCCTGATGGCTTCCCATCCGCCAGTGTGTGACTGTTTCGGCTGTGGATGAGTGGGTAATTGGTGATCTTCAGGAACCCATCGCCACTAGGGTGAGTCAAAACAGCTGTAGGTCGAACCAGAGCACTACAGGTGACAGCCATTTTATTCCACGCCTCTTCGGTATTACAGGATTCCCTGGGAATAATGCATGGGAAGCTCAATTTTAATCTTTCGTTGATTGAGCACCAAGTGAGTGCTTTCAAACCTTGCAATATCTTTTTTGTCCGAGCTAAGGCAGCTTTCATGCTGCCGTCACAGCAGAGTTTGCAGTTTGATGGGGTTTGCACAAAATATTTGCTACTTCGATCCAGCTGCTGGAATTCAGTAGCCTCGGTAACATGTTTGGCTGTTTGTTTGTGCTACTGGCGACTGCATTGATCTGAAGAGTGAGGCAACCTGTTTTAGAACGTTATATGCCAATACATTTGGTTGTGTTTGATAATAAAATAGGTCACAGCATTCTATATGTGAATGATCTGCACTGGCTCTCAAACATGTCAAAGCAAGCAGCAGCAGAACTATTCCCAGTTAGCATTTGGATGAGGGATGGGGATAACGAGAGACAAGGGTGTGATGACGCAGAAATAAAGGTTTTTCATTTATTGACGCTTAAACGTAGTGCTGCAATAATCAAGAGTGACTTTAACCGAACTAATAAAGATTGTACGGGGACAAAATGTGCCCTCAGAGTAGTTGCCGACATTTATAAGCGTGCTTTATATAACGTGATGTATTAGAATTGCACTAATCCGACATAATCATAAACGTGTGCTATGATTTGCTTGTTTGAAATGTTTTAGCTTAGCATTACTTTAATGGAGGCTTCGGCCTAGTTGCCTGGTCTCACGGTTTAGATGCTCGTATTTTTCCAATGTGCTATTAAACGTGTATTTCTGCTTGAAGCTGTACTTTTCCACTGAGATCGTTCACATGCTTATCTTAAGGTTTCATGCCAGCCTGGCATTTTTCTCTTTGCTCCAAGGTCAATCTGCAGGTGCGGACAATGGAAGCTCTGAAAATGAGTTAATTGGTATAAAATGTTGCAACTTACGTACCCGTCTCCAAGGATAATGTATGCTTAAGTAAAAGCTTGAGAACTGTTGTTTTTGATTGGACAATTTGAAGCCAACCTATGAACCCTCCAATGGAAGACCCTACTGGATTTGAACTGTTGTCTATTTAAACCAGGTGCACGAGAAGAAAGTAGCCATTACAGCTATTACAGCCATTATAGCCATTGCAGCCATTATTGCCGTTACCCGCCATTTTGCAGCTATTATGGCCCACCTTGCTGCGACGCCATTTTGAAAGAGACTTTGATGCTTTCTCTAATCGAGAGAAAGAGACTTAAATGATTCTTACCCTAGAGATTTTAACTTTGATCTATCCCTTTGCATGTAGTAGTAGTTTATCTTGCCGCCGTGAGGCAACTGCCCCGTCCACCCCTGCCCCTTTGCCCCGTCCCATGCTGATCGAGAAACGGTACCTGTGAGACGAAGACTTCCTTGAATGCTGATTGTAATTGGTAAATATGAAAGGAAATTGTACAATTGCATTGTGTTTCTTTTAGGTAACCAACTGCTGATTTTTTATAAGAGCCCTAGTTAGGAGTTTTTCTAAATTAATGTTGCTAAATTGTTTTGCATGAAGTCCCACATGCCGATGCTGATTTGAGGATAGATGAGGATTCCTTTTGTTGCACGATGCAATTTGAGACCTTGTTATGCTGACTAAATGTATGCAATTAGCTCATTACAGATTATAGTTTTAGTGATTTGCATTGCTATTATCGAATGCCTTGTTATTCAAATGCTGCATAGATTGCATCTTTTTCCTCGTTATGGACAGCTATTAATGTTCATTTACGTTTATCATTTGGTGTTGAGACACATCTATATTGTGCTAGCTTTGTTAATATAGGGAAATAAATTCACTAACTTTGAATAAACTGGTGTGGTTATTCATGGCCGAAAGGTCATGGTTCGCCGAAATGTATTCTGGATTAATTGTTAAGTGTTATGTTGATCAGGGCATTGCTTATGTTCGTTATTGATTATTGATTACACCAAATTGACTGATCTCGGGTGAAGAGAGTCTCACTTAGCCAAAAGATTCATCGGCCTAAAGAGCGTCCAAAATACAGGTAAATTATTAGTACGGAACGCTCTATCAGTAGATGGTAGCAGAGGACGGTTTAGACTTTTGGGACCCCACTCGAGACATACATGGTGTTGAATTGACGGTTTAGACTTTTGGGACCCCACTCGAGACATACATGGTGTTGAATTAACGGTTTCGACTTTTGAGATCCCACTCGAGAAGTTGAATTAGATTTTCTTGGGTAAAACAGATTGAGAAAATGATGATGGGCTAAGTCCACCGCGACTTTCCCGGGATCTCGGAGCTTGCGAATGAAGAGAATGGAGGTGTGAGATCGGCGTTGGTGGTACTAGTGACGGTATGAGAGAAGTTAGGATTTTGCGCTTGCACAGCTTATTGCCGCAGATTGTGTGAAAAGGTTGCGAGGATTTTAGAGAATAGCGGAGGTGCGACTCAGAGTGTAGAAGTAGGGAAGTCGTCGAACTTCATAGAAATAGCGGAGGTGCGACTCCGAGTGTGAGAGTAGGGAAGTCGTCGAACTTCATGTGCATGTCGCGCTTCGTGCATAAAAAGGTCCACGTGGTTGTTGTTGTTGAGACGGGCCCTGCGAGGTCAAGAGACTCCGGAGTATGTTGAAAAGTGTATGAGACACTTGTTTATGTTGTGGTCTGGTCGGTTTAGTAGGTTGATCGGGCGTGGTCAACGAGTCGGTACGTGTGTTAAGGGAGTGAAAGAAACTTCGACTTCGGGCTTTGACAAAATTCTAAGTGCACTAGAATAGATCACTGACAAGTTGAGAGCAGTCTGCGGGTCAGATTTGCTTGCGAAAGTGGGGACCGAGAAAGATGGAATAACTGCCGAGGCTAGTGAAAAATCCCTAAGGTCCTGAAGCGATTGTGTTACCCTTCCTGTAGTAAACCGACAGATCTGTTTTATTATTATTTTGGTTGCTCGCGATACATTCTAGAAGTTGTTACGAGAGGAGCTGAGTGAAGGAGGACGAGCCGCGAGGCTTTGTCAGCCGCAGTGTGTGTGTGTGTGACGTCACTAGGAGCCGCGCTGGGATAGGTTGGTTGCAGAGAAGGGTCGCGCACGGATTGGACGCAGTCCGTGAGACTCGATTGGAAGGGGAAAGGCAAGCGAAGAGTATTCCGGGAATTAAAGTCACCCTATTGATTACATATTTTGTGAAATAAAAGAAGAGAAAATTAAATTTTTTAAAGCATTAAAGAGTGCGATGAAGGGAGAGTCTTACATTAAAGCGAGCGTAGGAGAGGAGACGCCACCCGAAGGTACACCAGCTTACATTGTAATGGAGGAAAAGGGGGTAGCTCCGTGCCTTTGGCTAAAGCAATGGCACAAGCTGACAGAGAAACATGGGAGCGTAGCGTTCCCGGTCCATGGGACATTCAATATAAGGATCCTAGAGAATTTGAGATTTGCGATGTACGACATGAAGGTACCTCCAAGGCCAGCACAGTTTGAGGCTCTAGCGATTTGGGAACTAATGGCTAGACAGCAGCAGCAAAATAAGTTCGAGACTAGGATAAGGAAGGTAGAAAAGACACTAGCGGACGCTAGGTGGGATAATGCACAGAAGGTGTGGAGGTCAGATGTATTGCAGGGGATAAAATTGTTTCCCGCAATTACTAAGGAAGAAGAGGAGACAGGTAAGAAAGCTACCTGTAAGACAAACAGGAGGTGTTCCAAGGATAGAGAGGACGAGGAAAAGTTGAGAAGAGAAGAGGAGTTAGAGGATGAGGAGTTAATCATGCAATTGCTGAACGACCGTCCACCACCTTATGCAGAGAGTGGACAAGGTCCAAGTACCAGTTCTGCCCCTCCGGCACCGGTACAGAACAGTGAAACTCAGAGTTCAGGAGCATCATCGGGATCTAAGGACCCGAGTTTACTGTTCACCCCGCAGATACCGCAGGTTAGGAGAATATATCCAGATGTGCCCATACTGGAACCAGCAGAAAATTATCAGCCGCAGGTCCCAAGGTACTACAGCAGTGACAACAGTACGGGAATGGTTCTAGATCCAACCGTAATGGGAGGACAGAATGGTCACAACCCAACACTGGCACAAGCTGAATCAACCCAGTTTTTGATGCCTCAAAAGCAGATGCAGGGGGGAAACGCACATGCTCAGATGACGGGGAGTCAGATGGGCATGCCGGCAATGATGACCCATAGTGTGGGAATGAACATGTCTCAGAACATGGGAAATGGACAGAACCCAGATGCGATATCACTACCCATTACTGTAGGTCCACCGGTACCTTTGTACAGTCAGCCTAACTTGGGTATGAGCGGCCAGGGATCAATGCTGCAGAATGGGACAGAAAGGAGGTGCATAGAAAACACTCCAGGGATAACTCCGATAGCGGCTCTGCCAACTGGATCTGGGTCCTTGATGGAGTTTAGTCCCATATGTGCTCAGTCAACAGGGGTGAGGTCGAGTCCCCCACTGATGATACCGCTATCATCGAACACTGAAAAGTTGCCGCAACCATCAATGGCAGTCGATGTGAATGCTACACTGATGGGGTTGAATGCGCAACAGCTGACACAGTGGTTCAACAGTCTGAATTCCACACAAAGCTCAGCCAGTGGGAAGGGAGAAGACTATCTGAATAGGGTCAGGTTGAACATGGAAGCACAAGAATTGGTGGAAGGGACTATGGGAGTGAATAGGTTAGAGTCCTACTCGGAAGAAGAGCTGAGGTATCTATGTCCCAGGATTACGAGAGAAGTGAACAAGGTACATAGAAGCTTGCAAGAAATAGCTGACAAAAACGGGGTTGATATAGACAAGACGAAACACTTGAGCAGGAGCTACAGGTTGGATTTCGGGACCACAGATTTTGAACACATGAGGTCAGCAGGCATGAAGGCGCACCTTAGAGAATTGTTGCAGAGTGCACAAGTGTGGAGGTGCTTAGACAAATGGGAAAGCAGATGGGTAAAGAGAAAGGAAAAGAGGAAAGACAGTGTTCCAGAGCTCAACGAGAAAAGACCACAGAGTAGTGATGCAGTAACCATGTTACCAATGAGGGAGACAGCAGGGGGAAAATTAATACATGTACCATGGCACAGAAGCGACATTCAGTCTTTTACGGATGATTTTCCTAAACTGAGAGAGAAACCGATTGAATGGTATCAACAGACTGACAGGTTTGTGAAGCTTGCAAAATGTCTCTGGGAAGACCTGAACACTCTCTTTGAGATTGTGGTTCCGGCAGATTTGTGGGAGGATTGCAAAAGAGCTGTAGGTTGGCCGACAAGTGAACCAGAGAGAGACAGGGATACGGGTGCACCATCACCTATGGTGAGGAGCCTGTACTATAAGGTGATTGAGCATTTGAAGACGAAGGTTGCCGCGAAAAATGTGGATTGGCAGAAGATCGATCGAACTGCCCAAGAGGCTAAAGAGTCGATTCATAGTTACTATGAGAGGTTGTTGAAAGCGTTCAAGAACTACAGTGGCACGGAAACAATAGAGGCGAAGGACATGCTTCATTTTGTGTTTAGATTTGTGGAAGGGCTGAGACCAGAGATAAGTCAGATGATAAAGTCGCATTTGATTTGTTGGCAGTCGAAACCTATTGATGAGGTGTTGAATTATGCGAAATACTGTAGTGACGAAATTGAAGTGAAACAGAAAAAGTTGAAAGAGAAAGTGATGATGATGCAGCTTAAAGCAGCTTAGACAGGTCTGCAAGGTTTGCAAGGGTTGCAAGGGTTCCAACAGCAGGTACCGCAACCGCAGCCGCAGTTGCAGGGAAATATGATGTTTCAGCCACAGGCGAGAGGCAGAGGCAGAGGAGGTTTTGTGAATAATGGTCCGGATTTGAACACTGTTGTGACTCCGAATGGTGTGCAGGCATTGAAAAAGGTGATGCCGTGTCACGCGAGCGGAATTGTCGGACATTGAAAACGCGAGTGCCCAATGATGGTGCAGGAAGGTGCAGGTGTTGGTCAGCAAAACAATGATGTCAATGCATTCCAGACAATGAGGGGACCAAAAATGAGAGGTCCAAACCCAAATTTTCAGACCATAAATCAGCTGCAGGGATTACAGCCCATGCAGCCGCAGCAAATGCAGATGCCCCGTATGCAGATGACGCAAATGCAGCCAATGCAACAGCAGTTTCCCATGGTACCTAATCAGCAAATGCAAATACCTTTGGCACCAATGAGTCAGCAACAAGTGATGGTTCCTCCACAGGTCTCGGGTCAGGTAATGAATATAAATGGCACCGTACAACAGTTCCCATTACACAGTGAGAGTGGAATAAACAATGTATGGGAGAGTGAAAGTTCAGGAGAGGAAGGAGATTGTGTGCTTGCAGCATCCTTGGAAGTTGATCAAAAGGGTCCGTACGTGGAGGGAAGAGTAATGGGTCATTGTGTCTCATTCTTGGTTGACACAGGAGCCACACGTTCAACTGTTAAGAGCATTGAAGTACCAAATTTGCCACTCTCAGGGAGAACAGTTCAAGTGGTGGGAGTAGCAAACAGGCACCTGACAAACCCAATTACAGATCCGGTACCAGTCAGCATTGGTAACTATCAAGGGTTACATAAGTTTGTGGTATGTGACTCAAGCCCGATAGCACTGTTAGGGAGAGACCTATTGTGCAAATTGGGTTGTTCGATTATGTGTTCGAACGATGGAATAAAAATTCAGACGAGCAGTGATGGGGAAGAAGAGGACAGTGTAGAGGGGGATGAGATGGAAACTGTCGATGAAGAGTATCCTCTGATTTGTCTTTTCCCGATGATAACTGAAGAAGATATTCCAACTGAATTATGGGAAACAGTCGGAAAGGAAGTGTGGGATATGACAGGAAAAGAGGTGGGATTGATGAAAGGAGTGGAACCAGTGAAAGTGACTGTAAAACCCAATGTAACCTTTCCCCAGACCCCACAATACCACATGGCACAAGACACCCTCATGAAAGTTGCCCAACTCATTGACGAATTTGTAAAGCAGGGAGTACTGAAAGAAGTGTTAAGCAGTCCATGTAATTCACCAATCATGGGATTAATAAAGCCGAGTGGAAAGGTCCGAATTGTACAGGACTTGAGGAAAATAAATGACATCATAATTAAATGTTGCCCTGTCGTACCAAATCCAGCTGTGATAATGTTCCAAGTCCCTTGCGATGCCGAGTGGTTCTCAGTCATCGACCTGTCCCAAGCATTCTTCTCGGTGCCTCTTCATGAGGACAGCCAATTTCTCTTTTGTTTCAAATTCTTAGACAGAGTTTACAGTTGGTGTCGAATTCCTCAAGGGTTTTCTGAGTCACCGTCAATTTTCAATCAGATTCTAAAGAAAGACTTGGAAGCATTAGAATTGCCATTCGAGTCAACCCTAGTACAGTACATCGATGACTTACTGATTGCATCAAAGACAGAAAGTGGCTGCACAGCCGATACCATTGCTCTGTTGAACCATTTGGGAAGGAATGGACACAAGGTGTCTCCTTCAAAGTTGCAGTTCTGTCAGAAGAAAGTGAAGTACTTGGGTCACCAGATAGAGAAAGGGTCACGGAGAATAATGAAGGAAAGAATAACAAGTGTACTTCAAATGAGTCCACCAAAGACAAGGAGGGAGGTGAGGAAGTTTTTGGGAATGGTGAGCTACTGTCGTCAGTGGATTCCCAACTTCTCAACTCTAGCAAAGCCTTTACTGAAACTGACCCAGAAGGATGCCTTGGATCAAATTGAGCTGAAAGGAGATGAGATGGATGCTTTTATCGAATTGAAAGAATGCATGTGCAGGGCTCCAGCTTTAGGTATGCCTGATTACACAAAGCCTTTCACATTGTTTTGTCATGAACGTGATGCATGTTCCTTGTCTGTTTTGACTCAAGCTCATGGTGGCATAAACAGACCAGTAGCGTATTTTTCAGCTACTTTGGATCCGGTCGCAGCAGCACTTCCAGGGTGTTTGCGCGCCGTAGCAGCAGTTGGTATCAGCCTCACTCAGAGTGAAGGAATAGTGATGGGACACCCAGTAACAGTCATGGTCCCTCACTCAGTTGAGATACTTTTGACCCGCTCCCGAACGCAACACATGACTGGAGCAAGACTCACAAGGTATGAGACAATAATTCTGGGCTCACCGAATGTGCAGCTGAAAAGGTGCACTTCGTTGAATCCAGCAACCTTGCTTCCCGGTGAAAATGCTGAAGTTGAGAACGCTGAAGACGTCGAGCATGACTGCCTTCAGGTGACTGAATTTTGCACAAAACCTCGACCTGACATTAAGGATACTAAGCTTGATGAAAATGACCAAATTGTTTTCGTTGATGGTTCATGTCTGAGAGATGGGATGGGAATTTTGAAAGCAGGATATGCTGTATGTACTGTAACAGGTGTCTTGGAAGCGTCCTGGCTTCAAGGAGTCTATTCTGCACAAGTAGCAGAACTTGTAGCCCTTACAAGAGCATGTCAACTGTCTGCATTGATGAAAGTCACCATTTACACTGATAGTCAGTACAGGTTTGGAATTGTGCACGACTTTGGACAACTATGGTCACAGAGAGGTTTCCTGACTTCTTCAGGGTCCCCAGTGAAAAACGGGGAGAGAATAAGGGAATTGTTACACGCCATTCAAATGCCAGCCGAAGTTGCAGTGGTAAAGTGTAGTGCTCATACAAAAGGACAGGACTATGTCTCTCTGGGAAATGCATATGCGGATCAAGTCGCAAGATTTTGTGCCTTGAACTGTATATTACTCAGGGATGAATGGAATTCGATAAGTGAACCAGAACTCGAACCAGCTGAAGCATTTGCCTTGAAGGTCGTAGATACAATGGATGAACTAAAAGCATTACAGAATAATGTCAGGGAGGATGAAAGAGATTCCTGGATTAAATCACAATGTATAAAGAGACCAGATGAGTTATGGGTTTCAAATGAGGGAAAATTTGTTTTGCCAAATGGTCTCTTATCGCAGCTAGCGCGGTTCTATCATGGGCAGGCTCACCTAGGGAGAGATGCCATGATAAGATTGTTCAAAACTGATTGGTTTAACCCCAGATTTCGTCAAGCTGCAGAAGCAGTTTGCCATCGATGTGTCATTTGTCAGCAGATGAACCCAGGGAAAAGAACGGTTGTGAACGCGAGCCACATTGGTAGGGCGAGCGGCCCGTTTAGTAGAATGCAGATGGACTTCATTGAGATGCCTGTGCATGGAGGTCTGAAGTATGTGTTGGTGATTGTGTGCATTTTTAGTCACTGGATTGAAGCATACCCCACACGTAGAAATGACAGCCTTACAGTTGCAAAACTATTGTTGAGGGAGTTAATACCACGTTTCGGATTCCCGATCTCTTTAGAATCAGATAGAGGAAGTCACTTCAATAACGAGGTGATAAAGTTACTTTGCGCAGCGCTGAACATTGAGCAAAAACTGCATTGTAGCTATCGCCCTGAAGCCTCAGGACTGGTGGAACAAATGAATGGTACATTGAAATCAAGAATGGCGAAAATATGTGCATCGACAAATTTGAAATGGCCTGACGCATTGCCCTTGGTGTTAATGTCAATGAGAAACACCCCTGATAGAAAGACTGGATTGTCTCTGCACGAAATTCTCATGGGCAGGGCTATGAGACTTCCTGCAGTTCCCGCAAACGCGCTTTTGAATATTACAGATGATATGGTGTTAGACTACTGCAAAGGTCTGGCTGAAGTGGTTCGCTCTTTCTCTCACCAGGTGGAAGCAACCACCTTGCCACCGATCCAAGGTCCAGGACACACACTGAAAGCAGGTGACTGGGTCGTGGTAAAGAAGCACGTGAGAAAGTCGTGTCTGGAACCCCATTGGAAAGGCCCTTTCCAAGTGATCCTGACGACAACTACCGCTGTGAAGTGTGCGGGAGTTCCCAACTGGATTCACGCCAGTCACACAAAGAAAGTGTTGTGTCCCACAGATGAGGAAGTTGAAGCGCTGAAACTGCCAGTGCCTGATAAAACAGTGCTGAGCGCCGAGACAGAGCAAACACGAACTGAAAGTGAACAGGCAGAAACAGGAGAGAGAGAAATATTCTCTGAGGACGAAGCAACCGATTCACTTGGGGAAGACCAAGGAGAAACCTCAGACAGCGACGAAGCAGCTGAAGGTGACAAAGAGCCTGAAGCAGCTGAGGGTAGCAAAGGGCCTGAAGCAGCTGAAGGTGACAAAGAGCCTGAAGCAGCTGAAAGTGATAAAGAGTCTGAAGAAAGTAACGGTGACAAAGGGCTCGAAAGAGGTGAAAAAGAAGGAGAGCCTGATCAGAGGAGGGCTTTCCCAGAAGCAGATGATAGAGAAAAAGAAAAGGAGAACGTGATTGATTCCCCAGAAGGAGGGGACAAGGCAGAACAGAACGAAACAGTTCAAGCTCCCACAGAAAAGATCGCAGGTCCATCAAATGGACACGGTGCGAAGAGGAGACTAAGTATATCACCAATAAAACAAAGGACTAAAGAAAATTTGAACGACGGAGAAAGGCCAAAAGTGAAAGAGAAAAGAAAGGAAGTGACTGTTGTGGTACCATCCTCAACTGAAGGAAAAGACTTGGCAAAAGAGGAGAGTACCAGTGAGGCAGAATCGAAAAGAGAAGCAAAATTGAAAAGGAAAAGGATACCAAACAGGAGATATTCCGGTCCAGAATGGGCATATGTAGTCAATGACGATTGGACTGACGAATTCGTATCTCTTAGCCTCGAGAACGAAGAAGAAGAGATACCAATAGAAAAGAAAAGTTTTATGGACTCTGTCGATTGAAAGGGTAATAAATGATATTGCTTGCTACAATCTAACGTGATACAAACAACCAGCTGAGACATTGCTAAACCGGATAAGACACTTGCTGAACTGATAAAAGACTGAGTTATTGCCGAATTGAGACAAATGCTGCTAACCGATAAGTGACTGGCCTCTTGAAGAAAACTGTGTGAACATTGAGCTCGTTCAGCTTTGTAACTGAATTGCTAAATAGTTTCTTTATAGGTGCTTCTAGCTCTCTGATTCTATACAGATCATGGCTACACAAAACAGTAGAAAGAAATATTGTAAATATGCGTGTATAGGCTTGGTAATTGCATGTGTACTAATAATAATGGCAATTGTGCTTGGAATGCATGGTAAGGGTGAGAATGAGAAAATTGATGCTTCTACTTTTGCTCCTGTTACTGTCACTGAACTAACTGCATTGAGAAGACTAGAATTAGATGAGAGACACTTGCATGATAAGAAAGAACTTTCGTATAATGTTTTCTATCGCTTGCTAACAGAATATGTTGAGACTATGGATGCGAAAGATTGTTATGTGAGTACACAGATACCGACATCAGTAAAGGAAGGGGTGACTTATCACCACATGCCTCTTACATACGGGATTACATGTAGTATAGTAACTTCTAGATTTTATGGTCAAACTAACATACAGTATTTTTACTCGAATTATGATGTTACCTTTGCATATGTTCCTATAATAGCGCAGCTAAGCCAGATTGCTAAAGATTGGGATGCTAAAATAATGAGGGAATTTTTCGAGCCAATGCAACCTTTTGAAACGGCTCACGCTCATAGGGAAAACCTTACCTGCTCGCTCTCTGCAGTAGAAATAAGCTTTTTAGATCGCACAGATGATAGAAGGGCACAAATGAATGCGAAATTAGAAAAAGAGCTAAGTAAGAGGACTTCAGTAGATCATTATGATTTTGCCGCAATAAAGATACAAGGGAGAATAGCTTTAGATGCTTGGCATGTAGGGAAATTTTGTATATATCGAGGTGAATCTTATTATGATAACATTTTCGTAGGAGCGAGTGAGTGTAAACATACGTTTATCTTTAAGGCCAAATGGACATTCATGATGAACGGACTTGACCCTGTCATACCAGGTGTATATTACATTTGTGGGTATAATGCCTATTATCGTCTTCCGAAGGGATGGTGGGGAAGATGTTATTTGGGTATAGTGTTCCCAAAGGTTTATCAACTGGATGACCTATCGATGATTCCAAAGACATCTGGATCCCATCGTATCCAGAAAAGAGAGACCGCAGCTGCTGTGGTAGGAGATATATTTGGAGCCATGATTCCTTCATTGGGAGTTGTGTTGAATTCCATCAAAATAAGAAAGTTGTCTACTATAGTGGATAACACGTTGACAAAGTTTTCAGGTGCTATAATCCTGATAGATGCTGAACTTGCAGCGGAAAGAGCTATGAATTTTCAAAATAGGCTTGCCTTAGACATTCTTTTAGCAAAAGATGGCGGCGTTTGCAAAATGCTTGGTGCGCGCCACTGTTGCACGTATATTCCCGACAACAGTGTGAAAATTAAAACTATGCTTGCTAATCTAACAAAAGAGAGTGCAGACTTGAAGGAATTGAAAGAACCAGGAGTGTGGGAGAAGGTTGGAAAGGGACTTGCTTCAGTGGGAAATTGGCTTGGTGGCATTTGGAATGGAATATTGCTAAAAATAATACAGGGAATTCTAATAGTTCTAATTTGCATATTTGGAATTTGGGGAATAAAAAGGGGAATAATAATGATTATGGCAAGAATTAAAAGAAGGAAGAGAAAATGATGAAAAGAATGGCAGAAGAATATAAAGCGAAAACTAGGGGAACTAAAAGGAAAAGAGAACTGACAGAATTTTAATGGAATAAAATTTGTGGGAATAGTTTTGTGTGATGACAAGTAGTCATCAGAGGAGGGATTGATGACGCAGAAATAAAGGTTTTTCATTTATTGACGCTTAAACGTAGTGCTGCAATAATCAAGAGTGACTTTAACCGAACTAATAAAGATTGCACGGGGACAAAATGTGCCCTCATAGTAGTTGCCGACATTTATAAGCGTGCTTTATATAACGTGATGTATTAGAATTGCACTAATCCGACATAATCATAAACGTGTGCTATGATTTGCTTGTTTGAAATGTTTTAGCTTAGCATTACTTTAATGGAGGCTTCGGCCTAGTTGCCTGGTCTCACAAACCGTGATGCTCGTATTTTTCCAATGTGCTATTAAACGTGTATTTCTGCTTGAAGCTGTACTTTTCCACTGAGATCGTTCACATGCTTATCTTAAGGTTTCGTGCCAGCCTGGCATTTTTCTCTTTGCTCCAAGGTCAATCTGCAGGTGCGGACAATGGAAGCTCTGAAAATGAGTTAATTGGTATAAAATGTTGCAACTTACGTACCCGTCTCCAAGGATAATGTATGCTTAAGTAAAAGCTTGAGAACTGTTGTTTTTGATTGGACAATTTGAAGCCAACCTATGAACCCTCCAATGGAAGACCCTACTGGATTTGAACTGTTGTCTATTTAAACCAGGTGCACGAGAAGAAAGTAGCCATTACAGCTATTACAGCCATTATAGCCATTGCAGCCATTATTGCCGTTACCCGCCATTTTGCAGCTATTATGGCCCACCTTGCTGCGACGCCATTTTGAAAGAGACTTTGATGCTTTCTCTAATCGAGAGAAAGAGACTTAAATGATTCTTACCCTAGAGATTTTAACTTTGATCTATCCCTTTGCATGTAGTAGTAGTTTATCTTGCCGCCGTGAGGCAACTGCCCCGTCCACCCCTGCCCCTTTGCCCCGTCCCATGCTGATCGAGAAACGGTACCTGTGAGACGAAGACTTCCTTGAATGCTGATTGTAATTGGTAAATATGAAAGGAAATTGTACAATTGCATTGTGTTTCTTTTAGGTAACCAACTGCTGATTTTTGATAAGAGCCCTAGTTGGAGTTTTTCTAAATTAATGTTGCTAAATTGTTTTGCATGAAGTCCCACATGCCGATGCTGATTTGAGGTTAGATGAGGATTCCTTTTGTTGCACGATGCAATTTGAGACCTTGTTATGCTGACTAAATGTATGCAATTAGCTCATTACAGATTATAGTTTTAGTGATTTGCATTGCTATTATCGAATGCCTCGTTATTCAAATGCTGCATAGATTGCATCTTTTTCGTCGTATGGACAGCTATTAATGTTCATTTACGTTTATCATTTGGTGTTGAGACACATCTATATTGTGCTAGCTTTGTTAATATAGGGAAATAAATTCACTAACTTTGAATAAACTGGTGTGGTTATTCATGGCCGAAAGGTCATGGTTCGCCGAAATGTATTCTGGATTAATTGTTAAGTGTTATGTTGATCAGGGCATTGCTTATGTTCGTTATTGATTATTGATTACACCAAATTGACTGATCTCGGGTGAAGAGAGTCTCACTTAGCCAAAAGATTCATCGGCCTAAAGAGCGTCCAAAATACAGGTAAATTATTAGTACGGAACGCTCTATCAGGTGTAAAGGGAGAGGAGGACAAAGCAATATCTTGTGTGGCAAAATTGAGATTGATATGGTGAAAACATTGACAGAGTAGCGGTGTTGCTGCAGTGTATTTTAATAACTTGTTTTTAATTCTGCTGTAAGAATTACTATTATCGAATTAACCACAGGGACTCCTAGGGCTAGTGTTTTTCTTGTTTCCCCTTTTGAATATTATTACAGAGAAAACCTTACCTATCTTCTGCCCATTCCTGTCTGTCTTTTCCATCTCCATACAGTTTTCCTCCTAAAATTCCCGAATCACCAGGACTTTTTTATAATGTTCTCTAGCATTTATATGCTTATTTTATTTTTAAAGCACACATCGCACAAATCGCCTTATGTCTAAGAGCAGATTGTGAAAGAGCTGATCACAGGAGTGGCTCGCACGGGGAGGGGTATTAATTAAAAAAAAAAAAAAAAACACTTACCTGCATTGTCGCCGCTGCCACTACCACCACTCCTCTGCTGCAGGCACAGGCTATCAGCCTGCCCTGCGGCCAATCCTGCCGCTGCTCAGAGCAGCGTTAGGATTGGCTGGGAGCACCCAGCCAGGGCACTCCCAGGCAGACTGGGAGCCTGTGCCTGCTTTCTTTAGCCCGGCAACACAGTGCCGGGCTGGAGAGACAAAGTGGGTTTGTGTGTTTGGCCAGCCCGAGACGGCCGGCCGAACATACATGCGCAATGAGGGGGAGTGCTGAGCTCTCCCCCTCAGTGCTCGTCACACCCGTGGCCCGCCCCCTTTACTACAAAACGATTATCTATAGTTCAATAAACATAGCTTATTATCATTTTGTAGTAAAAGGTTTGCATCTGCTGCTGCTGCGTGGGGTGAGGGGGGGGATGCTCCTCCGCCCTAGCCGCTCCTGGCTGATCATCAAAAGAGCCTTTTTTATTACTGCTTCCCGAAATTATATCTGAGACTGTTCCTACTGAGCATGAGTTGGCTGGTGGTTCCAGACCTTTGGGCCAAGAACCTCAAATATTCTGCCCTCCCACAATTTTCACTTTTTGTGGTGAATGGCAAGGAGGATAACTCAGCTAACCTCAAGGATCACTAGAATGAAAGAAAGATAGTGTGTCGAGTAAAACAAGAGTGTAATAACAACCATAAACATATACACCCTATTTCAAACATTAGGAGAGAATAATTGGAATAGTAATTTTCATCAACAACAAAAAACGAAGTGAACCCTCACTCATGCAAGGTGATATGCTTCATCATCTTCCTCATCTTAAATGTAATTCTCAGATGTACTTACGTAGGACGTTTGTAATTCGCTTTGCCATGCCACTAACTTCAGGAGCATGATTCATTTTCTCAACCGATAAAATTAGTTAATATGTTGCATTCTTGATCATTTGTTTTCGTTGCGCTTCTGGCAGTTCCCCATCCCCAAAAAGTGTCTGTCCAAAGTCCAATTTGGAGTTGATTACGTGCAGTCCGCCACTTTATGGGTATCTGTAGATAGAAAACTATATATTTAAACTAAAGTAACTTAAAGTTCGCAGGTAGATTAAGTCCCACTACCTCTCATTATAAACGATGACCTTCAATAAAGTATCTACATGCTAGGAGTGTTCCTGCGTTTAATGGGCGCATTCACGCATTAATGTTCATTGTGTAGACAACATCCCATTGGGTTTGGCAGCGACGCCTTAGCACATCTGTCCCCAAGGAAGCGTGAGGTCAGTTTCTCCTTGTTGCATAAAATTTGTACCTGCATTTCCACATGATGAGTTTCTTTGCCTCCCATTGATATGGTCTGTCATCCATCGATGCTGCAGAAGCACCGAGTGGTGCTTTGTGGAGTAGCAGAGCAATGTCTAATGCCTTTACCATCACAGCAATAACAGGACAAACGTGCGTCTTCCACAGCATACAAACTAGCTACTGCCTGACTTGACCATTGACTGGGAACTGCTCGGTTTTCTAGCAAACGTTCTGTGCTTCACCCTGCAATACAGTGCACAAATGAGTCCACCCAGTACCGTGGCAGAGTGTGCCAGTACAGTGTTGAGTCCTGGGCCACCATGTTTCTGCTCCATCTTGCTGAGAGTTTGGTATGTGACGTCACTGTGTTACCATTCACTTCTTCATACATACCCTGCCTGCCTGAGATACAACTGCACCCCACTGTCTGCTTTCAGACTTGTGAAATAACGAAGTCACTGATTAAATTATTCCAGAATCCGGTTGTCTGGAAGCGCTCACAGGCAGCCAAGATCCTGATAACCCTTGTGGTTTAAAACTATTAATATTTTACTTCTTAAGGGATTTCGTATTCCACCCTATCTGTATTTTATACGTTCCTAGGTTTGAAGATGACCAAATAAACAATTCAAATTGAAGAGCCTATTTACATAAATTAATCAAAACGTGGCGCACGGCGTTCTTTGCCAGTCGCCTTGAGAAAATGCGCTTAAATGAAGATATTTATTGTATTTTTCCTTGTACTTAAGATTGTCAAATAAGCCAGCAAAACATGCATTTAAGCAAGAGATCGAGGAGGTTTGAGTACACCTGCCTCTGGCTACTGAGCAAGATGAAAATCATAAACCAAATACTTCATAGGAGTATTGGCTCCCAAAACATTGGTATTCTGGGGCTCGGCTGGTCCTCATGATATTCAGGCATAAAAACTACACGTGTATTTTAAATTAAACTTGTACAATAAAAGTTAATCATAAATATGTTTTACCCTAGGTCTTGTTACAAGATTACGGTATCCAGTGTGTCCAAAAAAGAAGGCTGCACCTACAACCGCTGGGTTCAGTTATGGTAATGACACCTTATACAGTTTTGTCAGACGCAATGCTGTCAAAAGATTTGCTTGACTAATTTATTTCCATTCATAAAAAATAAGAGATTTTGGCTGTTAAACATTCAGCGTGTATAGAATATTTGATTGAAGTCTAAAATTCAAGCCTAGGACTTATTAATGAAAAAGTATATCACATTTGTGCAGCCATAAAAAACAGCTAAGATAGCAAGGCCTTTATGGAAATGACTGGATTTGTTTGCATACACAAACATTAAAGTTATTCTAGATCAGGATTTTACAGTGTTGTTTTCCTTTCTCCTTTTATCTCAATTTGTTTTCTAGCTCTAACTTATCCCGGCCCTAAGAGACAATTTACTACTGTCCTTTTGAAACGGTGATTTGAGACAGCACAAACACACACACACGACACACTAAGAACAACAACATCATTGTATTGAATCAAAGGGAAATAATCCTAGCTAGAATCTTGACATGTAAAGCAATGTATGGTCATTATGCCAGCATGTTGTGCTCCCAGGTTATGGCCACGAACACGGATGACACCAGCTTTGGGTTGTGCCTTCATCGGTGAGCTTTAACTGGGAGCACAATGATATTGACGATAAAAGCACAGTGAGAGGCCCTGCAACACCAGAGAAGAACATCCAGGTTGCACAGAGTTCTGCTCACATTTCTTTCCTGATTTGTCAACCTTTCTCTGATAATTGCTCCCTTTTACAAGGCACTGATATCTGTATTTGTGTTGCTGACCACTCTGAGAATGCCCAGATCATACTTTTTCAGTAAGTTACTTTTACAACACAAATGGGAAGGATGCATCAGCTCTGGGGTTGTTTTGTTTACCACATTTGCCCTTAAGCTGTAACACTAGTAGAACATGCAACCCTTTCTGGAAAATAGGGCTTTTTTTGTGAACTTGATTGTGTGGCACAAGACAGACTGCATTGTGCCCAATTCCCTATTATAAAAACATCGTTCAAGGACACATTTATGATACCTAATCTGTATTTTCCTTCTTTTAGACAAATGGGAAATAAACCCATCAGAATTAACATTCATGAAAGAAGTAGGCAGTGGGCTGTTCGGAGTGGTGCGCTTGGGCAAATGGAGGGCTCAGTACAAGGTGGCAATCAAAGCAATTCGGGAAGGGGCCATGCATGAGGAAGACTTCATAGAAGAAGCTAAAGTGATGATGTAAGTCCTTTCTATTTTAATTTATGAGAAATCAAGCAAAGCTAAAAACACATACAGAACACTATGGAAAATCTTTAGAAGCCTTTTTATAACCTAGTTTAAAAATTATAATGTTGAGGTTTACATAAATATACTATTTTTTTTTTTTAAATGTTAACGTACCGTTAAATACACTCAGAATTGTTATGTATTAATGCAAAACTTGGACTGTTTTATTTTGATGCCAATTCTGGACTCATTCTCTAAAGATTAGAGCCTGTTTAACTCATAATTGCCTCAAATGCAGCTCTATTATTTAATGGATCATTCACATCTTTCTTTGTGCATGTTCTGCGATGTCACACTGTTGATCCAGGGACAAATGACATAACATAGCTGTTGTAAGTTTATTAGTAGAACAGTTATTCTTTCTACCATACTTCCAACTCATCAGGTAAGGAGTTTAAATCTTTGGAAGAAGGACATTTGGATGTGGTATTCTGTATTCTGCTCTTCCTTTACAAGACACAAGAAGACACAACTCTTTTTCTTAAAATGCAAACATTTAGAAGACTTGAGTGTCAACCTCGGATGACAGAGCAATGGCGTATTGTGGAGAATCCCACTGGTATTGCTCCTTCCTTGTTTATGCTTAAACGTATGCACATCAGTCAGAAACAATGAGGCGAAAATTGAGAGTGAGAGAGAGTGGGAGGCACAGGCGCCATTTGTCTGCTTCTTGGGACATCAGTTGTGTTGGCAGAAATGGCAGGTATACAGTCTTTGTGCAAATAAACATACATTTGTCGGATTTGTAAAAGCAGACAGATGACCATTGACTATTATAAGCATTTGCTTACGAATTCCTTGGCAGATGGGGTTGTTATAAATCCCCACACAAAGAAGACACGTGAGGAACCTCAGGCAACTGAGCAAATCTTAGACTGCCTATGATGGTTTAAGCATAGACAGTGCAAACAATTTACCTTAACAAGGAATAGTCCCCAAAACCAAACTAACATAGGAGAGCTGAGATAGTGAAAATTCAATAAAGGGGAGGCAGAGGAAATAAGGGGATGAAATATCCGGAACAGAAAGGCATACAACACAGTGGGAAGGCAGATAATGAATGCTTGCAGCAGACTCAAATACT
Source organism: Pleurodeles waltl (assembly GCF_031143425.1). Lineage (NCBI taxonomy): Eukaryota > Metazoa > Chordata > Amphibia > Caudata > Salamandridae > Pleurodeles > Pleurodeles waltl. The sequence continues at coordinate 984,727,880 of NC_090437.1, forward strand.
CCCGCTGTTTGGAGTTTCAACGCCAGAATAATTAAAGAGGTTACAAAGATGGTCATTCAAATGTTCACTTGAATTCCTGATAGTAAGCCCTTCTCCCATGACGTCACCAGGAACAACAACATTAGTGGTTCAGGATACAAGTCGAATCCCCTGAGGACTTGTGATAAAAATGTGATCCTTTTGTTATAAGTCCATTGTAAAGCTGAATATTTTCTAGGGATGTAAAGTTTTACGTTGTCTTAGTGAAATCACTCTCTTCCTCTGCTGTCAAAGCTCTGATCATGGACAATTCTTGCTGCGCTGACAACAAGCATTGGCAAAGCCAATAGGTCTTTCCAATACAAGCTATTGCTATTGGCTTTGGCAGTGTGTTTTGCCATGTTGTACACCAGTGTGGCTGCTGTTCACCATGGCTAAAAGTTAGTAGAGTGTCATAGAGTGGAGTGGGGGAGTAGAGTGTCATAGATGGATTTGTTGGAGTAGAGTGGATTAGGAGGAGTAGAGTGTTGTAGAGTTCAGTGGTAGAGATTGTTGGAGGATGCAGTGTTGTACATTGGAGTGGTGTAGAGTGGAGTGGGGTGGAATAGTGTGGAGTGGGTTGAGTGGTTGAGGTGGATTGGATTACAGTGGGGTAAATCGGAGTGGTGTGGATTAAACTGGATTGGAGTGGAGTGGGGTGGAATGGACTTGAATGAATTGGAGTGGAGTGGATTGGATTAGAATTGATTGGACTGGAGTCGGGTGGATTGGAGTGGAATGGATTGGACTCCGTGGATTGCATTAGAGTACAGTGGAGTGGAGTGGGGTGGATTAGATTGGTATGGAGTGGGGTGGGGATGGATTAGACTGGTTTGAACTGGGGTGGGATGGGGTGGATTGAACTTGGGTGTATTTGATTGGAAGGGATGGACTGGATTGGAGTGGGTTGGATTGGATTGAGACAGATTGGAGTAGGGTAGTTTGTACTGTAGTGGATTGGGAGGATTGGAGTGTGTTGGATTGGATTGGGTGAGTGGATTTGGGTGAGTGGTTTGAAGTGGATTAGAGTTTGGATGAGGTGGATTGGATTGAGCGGGGTGGATTGGATTGGGATGGATTGGTGTGAGTTGGGGTGAGGTGTGTTGGGTGTACTGGAGTGGGGTGGATTGAGGTATACTGCGCGATTATGTGTTGAAGCATACATTTGGAAATTACACATAGGAAAGAAACAATGCCGCTTTGCAATATTTAGAACAAGATAATCGTCATCTTTTGATAGCAGTGCCTACAAGCAAAAACAAAACATAATTGCTAAGTGAGAAAAGAAAACTTGGGAAGATAAAATAAAGTTAACTCTAAAAACTAAAACTTTGCAATTTTATTTTGTCCTGCTGGGAACGATTTTGCCAGTCACACACTTTCTGTTTGATGGACACTAGAAGTAGTGCATGATTTTTAGATGATCATTTTCCACTTCTGACTTTGGTCCTACATGATTGTTTGTTTTATTTTTGGATGAAGTGGAATTTGATGTGTCTGTGCACTATTTTTTGTTTATTATTTTTCAATGAGCTCTTGATGACAACTAATGACATTGTCATCAATGTGAAGTGAGGCGTGAATGTTTCCAAGTTCATGTCTAAAACGTATCGCGTTAATAAACATCCTTAAATGCACGAATACAATCTGATATACTGAGGTGAAACGTTTCCTTATGTTTAAGAAATACACGTTTTTTGAATTCTGCAAATACTTTTCCAGATTTTTACATGAGGTTTGTTGCACCCTTTACATGCAAATGTTGCCATGGCTCCACTAGTGCGAGCGTTCTTAGATCCAAGCCAGACCCTCACCTTTCCCAGTTATTTAATTGGCTCGCACAACACTACAGAATCAGTGGAGCAGTTCCAGCCACGGAATGAGCAGACCTAAAGCATACCCTCGTGATAGGTGTCCATAACCTCCTGCACTGTCAAGTCAAAGTGCTCCATCAGCATGAAGCCCAGGCCATAGAGGTCTCTGAAGAGTTTGCAGTTGTGTAAGGACGTCACGGTGATGAGGAGGGCACAGTTTTTGCTCTGCGGCCTTCCGGCAGACATGCTGGCTAAGAAGGGTGAAGGAGACCGTCCAGTCCTGCACCTGGTAGTGAGGTACCCTATCACTACCATTTGGGTAGTGTGTGGCCTATGAGGCACGCAAGCTTTATGTATTGCCTCCACACCCACTCATCCTGGCCGTTACTTTGAATTAGGTGACTCAGGTGATTCAAGAGGAACTTGTAGCTGAGCGCCCAACTGGGAATTCCTGACGCTGCTATAGTGGAAAGTGATTAGCTGTTGTCAAAAAAACAAGTTCAACTAAAGCATGTTTCTTCTGGCAGTGACACAGGCATATCTTCGTCGGCGGGGAGCGGAGCCTGGGAGCTAATCCCTCCCTTCGCATTATTTGTACACCATCGCTGGCATAGGGCAAGAGCACACAGATAAGAAATAGTACCTTAATCATGTCGGGAGCAGCGGACATGCATGGATTAAGTTTGATTAATCTGTGCCTGGTCCCTGCTCCACAGAACGAGTGGAAGTGACCTTAAGCCCGCACCGGCCATTTAGAAAGCAGAAAAGGAAGACTGAAACCGCAACCAACAAATAGTAAGCAAGGGCAATCTGGAAGCCCTTTACTGATTACTACAGCGTCTCGCAAGTGAGCACATGTGCTAGTGCATGCTATCACAGGCTCGACCCTAAAAAATAGTCTTGTCTCCATCAGCAACTTATTTCTCATCATCAACTGCACAGACTGATTGTCAAAAAATGGCATAATGTTTCATTTGTTCAAAGCTAAATAACAGTGGTCTGTACCAAGGAAGCACTAGCCACCCTCTTTCTCATAGCCAGCAATGATTTATTGTTTGGTAGAATTGATCTGTTAATTTCTGTGAGTGTGTAGCACATGGGATCTTGGGCCCCAGCACTGGGACACTTCACCTTGAAGTAGCTATGCTCTTTACAAGCTTCACTATTATTATTATTATTATTATTATTATTATTATTATTATTATGCCCGGTATCCACAAATTGTTTTCTGAAATTTTGACATTTGGCAAGTGGACAGGAAAAGTACAGAAACTAAAACAACTAACATTACAGTAGTTGAAGGAAGATCCCGGGTAATATAAAGGCATGGAAAAGAGGTTAAAGTGCTTTGTCACATCCTCTTTTTGAGGACACTCATAATCCAAATGAGCATGCTGAGGACCACCCATGGAATTAATATTTTGCTCCCAATGTTAGCCTGTCATTTGTTCCTTTCCAAAGTCCATCTGATATGAAAATCACATTTAGAATAATAAAAATGGTGATGATAGAGTTTGATGATCCTTTGCGCCAGCCACAGAAAGTGCTATATTTTCCTTGAAAAGCTAGATTGTCGTTTTAGGTTGGTTATTACCATTCCTCCGCAGGATCTATTGTTGGAGTCTGACACGCTGCTAATGACAGCACCATTGTAGCTACTCCTGTTAATGCCCTGCTAGTGATGATACTATTTGATATTCCCATATCAAGACAGGTAAAATTACAGCATCTCTCATGGAAAAATATTTTGACAATTTAGTTTGGTTATTATAGTTCCTTCATAGTAGCAACTGTTGTAGTTACATCCACAGCTACTGAACGTCCCTTTTTAGCTCTTTCAGTGAACGCTTGACAGGATAGGAAATAAAAAGAACTGGATTGTGATCTTTTTTGCCTTGGGTTTCACCTTAAATCTGACTGTAAAATGATGAAAGGCATTTAGGAATGCCTGTTACCATGTAGTCTTGTACATCATCTCACACAAGTCTGAAAATAAGCTTGTGGGAGAAATGTACACCACGACCTGTTTTTATTATCAAACCAGCTAAATGCTATTCTTATGTTCTTTGACAGCTCATGAATAATTTTAAATAGTTGCCCATGGTCTCCCATGGAATAAACAAGGGTACCAAAAAAAGAAAAATAATAAGCAAAGATGTATAAGAGTTACTAAAAAAAAAACTAACTCTTCCATAAGGAACAGTGTATAAGGTCATCGTAATAAAAATCTATCCGAGTTTTTAAATTTGAGTGAAAATAGCACAATGCCAGGGACCTCAGTTATCTTCACCCGGACCTAAAGCCGAAGTAAGGCCATCGAGTGAGTGCTGAAATAAATGCTAATCCAGTCAGGGATTATATCTTCAGGCTTGGAAACATTTTCAAATGAAAAATCAGCACACCAGGTCCAACACAAAACCTGTGTCGCGCAAAGTGGTGTTGAAGAACAATTGTCCTGGTTTAAAGTCTCTTTGATCAGCCTTTAAGGAGATGAAAATGTCAAAATGATAAGCTGGATGCGTATTTTCCTTTTTTCCTTACTGCCAAGATTATGGTCTGCCTATCAAATTTAGATGTGGGCAGACCCAAGGTGTAATTATGATGGAGAGTCCTGCGTGTCTACTTTGGTTACACCACTATGATGGCTGGACATAGAGGTCAGTTTTCACTGCCTATCACCGCCAGGAAAACCCTGGCAGAAAGAGGCAGTGAAAACTGTCTAATGCCCCCCTCACCACAGGAGAAAATTCCCATTACAATGGGGGTATTTTCTATTTGAAAAAAAAATAAATTCAAACAGAGGGCTCCGTCATGTTCATAGGGCCCGTGGCAAACTTTAAAAAGCATTGACAGGAACCACCGGGACAGTGGTTCCCGCCAGTGCTTTAGAAATGACTGCCAGCTTGGGGGTCATTTCTAAATTTGATGGGTGGATAGTCTGGGCCTGGCACACCTTAATTCCTCTGCCCTGCCAACATAGATGACTCCATCTGCCAGATAACAATGAATCAGGGCTAGGTCCTTTAAAGCTCTAGTAGTGAGAAGGCTAATGTTAATTCAGCTCATAACTTGTGTAACTTTTCCATATAAGACCCATAATATCTCCTTCCACTTAATCCCTCTATCATGCGAGAATAATTTGAAGCTGGGCTGGTAATTGGGCATTGATATGCCCATCTGCATATCTTAATTAGATTCCCTCCATGGTCCAGAGGTGTTATTAAGCTTGTAATTACCCATGGAAGGACAGTAGAAAAGCTTAAATTGCTAATCCCATTTACAAATTAAAGTATTAATATCTGCCCCCAATTTGAGGGGTTTGACGGACAATACATGCAGTTAGTAAATATTATGTAACTAGCTACAACTATTCCATAGATACTGAAAGGGCAAAATGTAGTTTAGCAGAGGGATTCCTGCAGGCAGAACCACTCTGCTGCTGTTCATGTGGCATTCAAAGATAGCAAGACGCATTGTGGTATGGGGAAATAAGTGAACTTCATCAGCCACATAACACAAGTATACATGTGACCAGACAGGGATGATACTTGCTGTTACAGGCAGCTTAGGGTGTACTGGACTGTGTACTAATGTTTGATACCTCCCATTCTCGTCCTTGCAACCAGTCGTGGCTGGCGATAATGTGAAGGGGCGGGGCAGCACGCACACGGGGGGTGTAAATAAAAAAGAAATATCAAAATAAAAACACTTAACTTCCTCCACCGCTCGTCGCTCCTTTGTCCCTCATCGCTGCTGCAGGCACAGGCTCCCAGCCTGCCCTGCGACCAATCCTGACACTGCTCAAAGCAGCATCAGGATTGGCTGAGACAGCCCAGTCAGGCTGCTCCCAGGCAGACTGGGAGCCTGTGCAGGCTCTCTCAAGCCCGGCAACTATGTTGCTGGGCTTGAGAAAGCCTACTGTGCATGTGTGTTTGGCCGGCCCAAGACGGCTGGCCAAACATACCATGCAGTGAGGGGAAGTGCTGGGCGCTGCCCTTCAACCCTGTGGCCCTGCCCCTTTAAAAGAAAAGGATAATAAACAATCTTTATTATCCTTTTCTTTTAAAGGTTTTGCAGCTGCCGGGGCTGGCCAGGGGAAGACGCTCCTCTGACCTAATGGAGGAGCAGCCCCTGTTGCGATGTCAGGCCAATCTCATGTTAAATGGAACTTCAGTACTGATGAAGGAAAACACTATTTTAAGCAAGCATACAGTGGTGGAAGCCTAGTCATGTGACCTTCGGCACGGCACAAGTCAAGATCATGAATGTCTTAAAAGACAAAAATGTGTTGGAACACCTTGATCAGATGTTTTTGTATAAAATTAATTTCTGAAAGATGCTTTATTTGGAGGTAAGTAATTTATTCATTTGATAAGAGATATTGGCTCCAATACTGAGCACATTCTTTTGTGAATTCATGTAGTTCGAAAAAACAACTGATTTAACTCTCTGTCCCTCCGATAGAGGATTTTGTATACATGTGTAAAGACAGCTATATAGATGCTGTTCAATATTATTTTTTCAGGCGTCTTACACATCCTAAACTAGTCCAACTTTATGGTGTATGTACGAAATCAAGACCTCTGTACATAGTTACTGAGTTTATGGATCATGGCTGTCTCTTGAACTATCTTCGACAAAGACATGGGCAATTCCATAAGGACATTTTGCTTAATATGTGCCTTGATGTTTGCGATGGGATGCACTACCTGGAGGAAAACAGCTTCATCCACAGAGACCTGGTAAGATAAGTTATGCCCAAACGTTTTTGTTGCCTATCACTTTTAGTTGATTTATGTCTAGTATCAGAAATTCACACAAATGTAATATAAAATAAGGTATCCCTTTTTTATTATGTATTAGATGGATTTCTAGTAGGATGTATTTCACTCTATACATTGTCTCATCTTCTGTTTCTCTCATGTACTGTAATCTCTCTTCTCCGTATTTATTCCATGTTATAATCAAACCTAGTCAATAAATTCCAAACAAAGCTGCAGACATATCCTCTCAGCAACTAAAAGTTCCACTCCATAGTGTAGCACTACATTTTAAATGGATTCATCAGCAATTCACTGGAGGCTGCATTCAATATCAAGAATATACGTGTTACTTTATTAAGTCTTGTAAGAAAGCAGTCAAGCAAAGCAGCATATTATGTGCCTGCTGCTGTGCTTGACTGCTTTTTTTTTAAGGAGACTTGATATAGAAACAAATATTTCTGATTGATACGCCTAACCGCAGATTTTCACTAGAAAACATGCATTAGACATCAGACTGCATCCAGAAAGCTTGACTGAAATTTCTGAGCGATACTTCTAACCACAGATGCCTCCCCTTAGAATATTCACCAGGCATCAGACTGGATCTAGAAAGCTTTTGCCGCCAACGCTCCATTGTGCCACTAGGTGGTGACATGTAGCCCTGTGTGGACTGATTATTCTAAGGTGAGAAATCTTCTGCCTGGAAATCCTGATCGGTTCCTTTCTTTGGTGGTCAGGGATACCAGTTTTCATCTACATCGATGACTGGCTGTTAAAGGCGGGCTCACCAAAGTCAGTCAGAGACCAACTCCACAGGATGGCATACCTCCTGACATCATTGGGGTTCCTGACTGCTTTGTGGAAGATTCCTTTAATTTGAGCTGTCCTGGATACTCTAAAGTTCCGGGTCTTCCTTCTGTTGCAGTGAGTCCAGAATATTTGGCCTATGATCCCGGCTCTTGTTGAGAGCAGGTCTTATGGTGCTTGACCTTTTAGCCCATTGCATCCTACTTTGCATATGCGGGTTCTATGCTGGAATGTGTGGTTCCAGTGAGTCCAGCCCAAGAAAGCCCATCAGATGCTATTCAAATTTCGGAGGAGACTGCACATGATCTGTAGCAGTGGACACTCAACCATAATTGGACCAGTGACAGGTTCCTTTCCCTTCCCTTCCCTTCCCAGAGCTGTGGTGTTGATGGATATGCCACTGCTTGGTTAGGGGCTAATCAAAGGGAGGGTGAGATAAGAGGACTATAATAGTTTGGTGAAAACTCAGCTCTACATCAGTCTGTTAGAGTTTTGGAACATTCATCTAGTGCTGAAAGCCTTCCTGACATCCATCAAGGGGAGGGTGCTGAAGATTCTCACATAAAACACAGCTGCCATGTGTTACTGCAACAAGCAGGGTGGAGTGGGGTCCTCAGTACTGTGCCAAGAGATTCTGCATCTCTAGGGTTGGCTGGAGCATCGGCATTTTTTGTGAACCACCTGGCAAGGTCCTTGAATGTCATGGGATCCTTGAATGCCATGTTGGACGGGCTCAGCCGGTGACATGTGCAAAATATGAATAGCCTCTACTTTCCATGGTGGCACAGGGCATCTTTCAACAATGGGGGAGAACCCTGGATAGGTCTTTTTGCCACAGTAGAGAAACGCAGTCTTGAAAGTTTTGTCTGTTGGAGTTTCGATGGAAAGACTCAATAGGAGATGCATTCTGGCTGGAATGTAACACAGGACTTCAGTATGACTTCCCGTCCTTGCCCCCCTCAACGCAGTTTAAAACAAAAAAAAAGGTCTGGAACAACTGGGCCCAAGTCACCCTGGTGGCTCCTGATTGAGCCAGGAGAATGCAGTACCCAGAACTTCTGGACATGCTCATCTGCCTGCCGATCAGGCTGTGGCTTTGGAAGGAGCATCTGTCGCAGCAGCAGGGCAAGCTCCTTCATCATAAACAGCCCACTTTACACCTTCATGCATGGAGATTGAGTTGCAGCAGGTTACTGTGTTTGATCCATCACTTGAAGTATTGTATATCTTCCTAGCCACAGGTCCCATTCCATGAAGTTCATTTATACCAGGCGCTGGTAAAAATTTGTGGCCTGATGCGGAGTCTGCAAGACAGACCCTTGACAAGCCTGACAAAACTGTTGTGTGTTCGATTTTTCATCTTGTTTTTGGCCCAACACCGCCTTGCTGCAGGCACTATAAAAGATTGACAGGCAGGACACCATAGTTTCATTTAGGACCTGCTTCTAGGCACTCCTCCATTGTAGGCAGTGCCAGAGTATGTGTGACTTTGTGCTCTTCTCCGCAGCTTCTCCAGCAAAGCTCTGCTCTGTGGCTTGCCATGGTATTTAGGGCCTGATTTAGGACTTGGTGGACGGGATACTCCGTCACAACGGTGACAGATATCCCGTCCGCTGAAATCTAAATCCCATTGTATCCTATGCATTTAGATGTCGGCAGACGGAATATCTGTCACCGTTGTGACCGAGTAACCCATCAGCTGTGTTCTAAATCAGGCCCTTAGTCTAACAGCAGTCAACTTGCTTCTATATACAATGTATGGATTGCCACTCTTTTTCAAGCAATTTAGTAGTTCCGGTTGAGTTAACTTTCTGCTTCGAATAGAATTTTGTAGCTCTAAGACATCCAGTGAGTGCAGTCTCCTGGCCTATATTTTTGGATTGGGTTAAGTGACTGGTTTCAGCCCATTTTAAGTAGGATGCAGTTCCCAGACTCTGACCTGAAAATATAAAAAATTATATTGAATAACATAATTATTAAGGCCTTTATTCTTTCCCTATGAAAATAGTACAACTCTGTTGGATTCTCATTATCAGAAAAATACACTCTGTCATGATGTGATCCACCTAGGGGGGGGGGAAACAACCTGCGTAAATAAGAGATGCTATTTCACCTGCATCACCTTCAGATTTAGTAATTAAATGCACAGCCCTTTTCGGTTTCATCATTAAGGTTGTGGGGATATGCAGGCTCTACCTGGTTTTAATACTGAAAGATTGATATCTATAAGCCAACTGAGTCCCCCATGTGCAAGTGAGGCAGATTTAGGTACTGACACCAGGTGGTAGGAATTAATGATCAATTCTTGCTAATATCATTACAGCTAAAACCACCTAGTGTGAAATAATCCGCAGGGAATAGAGAATAACCTCATGGACTCGGTTTTCTGAGTAAAATTCAGCACGTTAGCCCCATTTCTGTGTCAATTAACACTCCCATTTACTGCCTGCTCTGAGCTGGTGGTAAATTAGATCTGGGTACCGCCGAGGTATGCGGATTAGAGGAAGGGTGGTGTTGACGGGGAAGAGGGTATTGGAGAAGCTAAACTTATTTAACAAGCTCACAATTGTGCCCATGTCATCAGGAGTGGCTCGTGGGGCTTTGTTGGGGTAGCGCAGGGGAGGTAAGGGGGGTTGGACGAATTAATTTAAAGAAAACATTTTATTTCCTCTCCAGTCGCTGCAGGCAGACACAGGTGCCCAGCCAGGACGCTCCCAGGCAGACTGGGAGCCTGTGCATGCTTTCTCCAGCCCGACAACTGTGTTGCCGGGCTGGAGAGAGCCTACTGCGCATGTACATGCTCAGTAAGGGGAGTGCATCATCTCGTCATCCCCAATGCCCCCCCCATTTAACAAAAGAAGCGATAATAAAAATGGTTTATTATCGTTTCATTTGTTAAAGGATTTGCAGCGGCTACTGCTGGCAGGGAGGGCCACGCTCCTCCACCCTAATGGATTTATTTATACAAAGACTGTATGTCTTTGTATGAATAAGATGCATTGTTCAGTTTATTACGCAGGAAGTTTATTTTTCGACCAGTTGTTAAAATTACTTTGATTTGTTTTTCAGGCTGCCAGAAACTGTTTAGTGAACGAGTCGGGAGAAGTGAAGGTGTCAGATTTTGGGATGGCAAGGTAGGGGTTATTCCGTGGGCCTATATTGTAAATGTCACGTTTCACTTTAGTTCCCAAACAGACACATTTGAATTGCATCTTTTTCTCTTGTTACAAAACTTTTGTGTAGTTTTCCTACATGGCTCCTGCACATAATGTGTGCATTGTGTGTGATTTGTGTACACAGGAGGCTGCTCAGGTAACTCATCAACAGCACCAGCACTCTTGATAGTTACGATTTTTTTGATTATCCTGTGAAATAAATGTATCCTCTCCTACACCCTTATATACAAACAAGGAATACATTTCAGTGTTGTGTTGCCGCATTTCCTTCCTGTGTAAAATAATTGCTTAAATAAACGTTCTTATAAGGAGCTGCTTGTTGAACATTGAGGTGTTCATTACTTTATCCCGACCTGTTTCATTCTTATTACAAATAACCTCGAAGCAATCCCTTTTGTTGTCCAAGTGTTTACGGAAGAGCACGTGCACTAGGCGGTGTACAGCAGCACCCAGATGTCCTAGTGTGTGAGCCATTCATGAAAAAATAGTAAAAATAGGATGATTGCTTAAACGAAGTCAGAATCCTACTGAGTGTTTTTCAGAACAATAGTGCATAGCTCTTGTGAAAATGATGTTACTGATGAGAAGTTTACTGCTTGTGTAACACACGTAGGAGCTTGCCACTGTGTGGTTAGGCAGCAGGGGTGGTAACTCACTGTGAAAGGTGAGTGTGTTACTTGTGGCTGGGAAAGATTTTTGAGGCAAAAAACAGAGAAGTCTAAAGCTGAAAAGGCAAATCTCTTCCTCAGTTTCTCAGTGGATTCTGGGAATGCTAAGAAGCAGTTATTTGATGAGTGAAAAATATGGGAGTCGATATTAGCAGGAAAGTGGCTAGTGAAAGGGATGCAACGACTCTGTGATTAAAGCATAGGGCTTGCAACTGAACCTGCCTATTGGCAGGCCAGGCAAGCCATCGAAGTAGGCCTGGATAAGGATGGTGTGATGCCTTCTGATAGCACACATTATTGAGAGGACTCCAGCATTATAAAGGTGCCAAGGGAGGAATATACAGTGGCATGGGCATCCTCGGAAAGGCTAATTGAGACTAAATGAGTGAGGAGTCCAAACCAATGAATCACTTTCTCATACACCTGAACTCCGATTTTTAAAGTACTGGGAATTGTATATCAGAGACCATTAGCCCGATATTTCATGTCCCCAGTTAATCAGTTTGTATTGCAATCTAAAAGTGTAGTCTCTAACAGAGCTCTCTGTTTCTAAAGGTACGTCATCGATAACCAGTATACAAGTTCATCAGGGGCAAAATTTCCTGTGAAGTGGTCTCCTCCAGAGGTTTTTAATTATAGCCGATTCAGCAGCAAATCAGATGTCTGGTCGTTTGGTAAGTTTGTTTCTCATGATTGCTAAAAACGAGTCTACATGTTTGGAAATATGAAACATTTTTTGTTCTTTAATTCGTGGGTTGGATGTCTTTTTGACCAGATAACTATCACCTCAGCTCTTTTTCACGTCACTGTATATTCTTTTCCAGGAGTTTTAATGTGGGAGGTTTTTACAGAGGGCAAGATGCCCTTTGAGAATAACACCAACTTGGAAGTGGTGACCAGGGTGACACACGGGCAGAGGCTATATCGTCCAAAGCTGGCAGATAACAGCGTATATCAGATAATGATGAGTTGCTGGCATGAGGTAAGGTTGTACTGTGTGCATTTAAAGTTAACAACATAACCCAGGTGCTGATTTTTCCAGTCATATTGACATAGGTCTGGCATGAGCTTACAACATTGTGATGGCACAAGGCCACCCGCCTCCCATGCAAGATGAACTATTCCTGGACACACATATGCATCAAGGTGTGTACAGCATCAAAATGCTGATCCATAAGGCACCATTTGGGAAGGGATTAATATGTGAGTGATCCCATCATGATCTCCCTGCTCAGACGGTTAGCCTTATGTCTTAGGTTCTACCCGGCAGTGCAAAGACCCAGCTGTATGAATTGCAGCAGAATAGACTATTGGGAAAAAAGTACTGTTTGGTAAACTCCCACAACTAGCTCAGCACGTTTCTAGTGTTTATTAAATCTGTTGTAAAATCTATTGGCCATTGGTGGCAAATCTGAGTTGCACTAATTGTGCGTCTGGTGCCATACAGAATAGCACAAAGAAGCTTTGGAAGAAATGAAACAAACTGGTATTGTTGTTCTGTTTGCTGTGCAATGTGTTTTCCATTTTATTTCTGTAGCATTTGTTTGTATTATTGGTTGGTAAAGATTCGTTTTGGTTTAAATCCCACTGAATATGCAATAACAGTGACGCAAAATGCCTGTATATGTGCCTTGATGCGAAGTTGGTTGCGTGCAGCTCATTATAAAATTCTGATGACCTAGGATAACAGTTTTGCAAATATCTGGAGTGAAGAGACTAATTCCTCAGATTGATATGCATATTAAGTATACTTGTTATTCTGACAATCGCCAAATTAAAGAATTTGAACATTTATATGCACATTGAAATGTGTGCTCTGTCACCTCAATTATGGGTAAAATATTGACAAAACATTCAACAGCACGTACTGCTATGCTTGTTGTAGCACCAGTTTTCTGTATCACATTTGGAGGAATAACTCTTGTGTACAACACTCGGATGCTCTTCAGAACCCAGTCTGGCTATCCCAAACTCTATTCATTTTCTATCCAACTGAAGAGCTGGCTGCTGCTGTGCACTAAATCGAAGAGGACATGGGCTGTTACCAGAGTAGGCTCACTTCGTATGAATACAATCACTCATTCACTGCCTAGGAAAGATTGTTGACACACCAGTGCTGTCCGATACTCTTTTAATGTTGAGGTTCTGCCTACTGTATTAATAAATACAAGTAAATGGTTATTATAGAAAGGAGCAGTAAACAATACTCATGACAATGGAAGTATCAGGAGGAATACAGTGTCTGCTATGTTTTCCATCATCGATCTACACATGAAGTGACATCATTGGATTTCCCATCATCCTTCTGCACAGAAAGTGACATCACTCTTCCCCTTTATGGGACCTAGATAATAGAGGCTGCATTGCAGATGCACCGCTGGCGTGCCAAAGACAAGCCCAACCGCGCATGTCCACAGCTGGACTTCACACCGCACTGGGAACCCTGGTTCTCCTGCTGCTACCCTGCTGTGACCCTTAATGCTCACAACCCCACTCTACACAATGCCAAAGGAGCGTTTTCCTGTGCTTCCTGCAAGTTATCATGTACTTACCCACACCCAACACTCACAGCACTTGCACTAACACCACCCAACACCCCAGTCTCTCACACTCACACAAAATGCAACCACCCATTCAACAATCCACAATCACATGCATGTTACTCAACACCCACTCACCCACCAAACATGCCACAGAGATCTGGGACATGCTGCACAACAACTTCCCTGGCCTATTTTTGCTCATGGAAGCCTAGCTGAACCCTGCATCAGCACCTGACATTGCCACAGCCACCCCCTGGCTGCTACAAGGTCTCCAGGCTAGACAGACTTCCCAAATCCAAAGGCAATATCACAATCATACACAAGAACCCCATCAGCTGCACCACCTCCATGGGCATGTCATCCTCCAGTATGAAACGCCTGTCACTCAAGTTTCATGTCATAGCTAAGGTCACCCCATCTGGAAGACTTAAAATCACTCATGGAAGACCTTTGAAGTCTGGGCCTCACTCATTGAGTAATGGGATCTATTTACGTTGCCTGCCCGCCCCGTCTGGAACCTAATGTCACCACCTTTGACAATATTAGAGTCAACAAGCCCTCATCAGACTCCTTGACAGACCTTAGCCTCATCAAGTTCAGCATCCCAGTCCAATCCAACAAACGTGCACGCACCACCGCAAGACCAGCCCATCAAAACTAGAACAGTATCACTGACAAGAGCTGGAACACCCACTGAACTGAACACAGCAACAGCTTCCCCTAAACCATCAAGAATTTCATCAATTGAATCACCTCTAGCACCAACTACCTGGCCCCTCTCAAACACAGAAGTACAACAATATCTAGACCCCAGGGAAGTTGGTACACGAAGGATCTCAGACTGCTGAAACACCACTGCAAACAATTGGAGCACAAATGAAGAATAAGCCTGGACAATAAATCTAGAGCATGTTCCAACCTGCCCTGAGATGCCACCACAAAATGATCTCGGCCACCAAACATGCCATGCTGGAAGACCTCATCAGCGCCATCGCCAACAGAAGCAAATAAATTGTTGCCATTGTGAAGGATTTCCCCTCATCAGCGGCACCCTCCAACTCAATCATCGTGTAGTAGGACCTCTGCAGCATTCTCTCTCAATTTTTCAGTGACAAAATCACCACCGTGTACAGCAATTTCAAACCTGGAACAGATCTCACCAAATATTTTACAGTTCTTTCCAAAGAACCAATGCAAACTACATGCCTCATCATCACATCAAAGGAGCCCACCGCAACCATGAACTCCATCAACTGATGGGCCCCATCGGACCCTGCCCGAGCACGCCTACACCAGAGGACTGCACCCCGTTGGTGCCATGCTCACACCCATTCCAAATGCCTCCACCTCTTCTGTGACCTTTGGAGACGCTTGGAACACGCAACTGTCCTCCCATTGTTGAAGAAACCCTTTGCAGACTATTAAACACTCGCCAACATGGCCAAAGTCTTAAGGAGAATCATCAACAGATGCCTCACCAAACACCTCAATGACTATCAACTCCTAGACAACAATCAGTGTGGTTACCGCTCCGACCCCAGTACAGAAACTGCCCTCATCGCTGTCCTAGATGACATCCACATTACTGGACAGAGGAGGTGCAGTGACCCTCATCCTCCTGGATCTTTCCCCACCATTTGACATGGTCTCCCACCCCAAAGTCATCTATCACCTATATGATATCAGAATCCAAGGCATGCACTCCAATGGAGTTGCTCCTTCCTGTCAGACTGAGACTGTGCACCTTGGATGCCAGCAACCTCATCTGCAGAGTTTTGTAAGAATCCTCTATGAGCCTGACCCTCTTGAATGCATACATGATCCCTCTAACCAACATCATCTGCTCTCACAAGATCCACGCCCTCTCCTACGCCAATGACACACAACTCATTCTCTCCCTCACGAACGAGACGACCAGTCCCCGGATCAAGTGCAGTGCATGTATGAGTGACATTGCCTACTGGATGAAGACCAACTGTCTGAAAACACAGACAAAACCAAAATTGTGATCTTTGGTAAATGCTCCTCACCATGAGACTCTTACCTGATGGCCAAAAGAGCTAGGACCAACACCCACCACCCTTGTCTAAACCTCAGGATTGTTATTGACAGAAAATGCAACATTCCCACCCAAGTCATCGCCGTCAATGCCTCATGCTTCCATACCCTGACGATGCAGAGGAAGATTTTCAAATGGTTCCCAATCAGCACCTGAAAATCTGCCACACACGCCCTGGTCACAAGCAGTCTGGACTACAGGAACCCCCTGTATGCCAGGATCAATAGAAAACTCACCAGATTGCTGCAGACCATTCAGAACTCAGCAGCCAGACTTCCTCTTAAGCTTCTGCACCGCACTCACTTCACACCACACCTGAAGGGACACCACTGGCTCCCCATTCACAGATGAGCACAGTTAAAACTCCTCACCTACACTTTCAAGGCACTACATAACTCTGGCCCAGCATACTCAACATTCAAATGTGCTTTCACAAACCATCCAAATGCTGCTGCTCGACCGGACTGCTACTTGCACACATGCCATGTATACTGAAACCCAGATGCACCGGATGCATTAGCCAAGCCTTTTCCTACATTGCTCTTAAAGCATGGAATGACCTGCCTCTAAACTACTCACTTCTTGAATTTCGCAAGAATTTGAAGACCTGGCTTCTTGAGTACTACTAAGCCTTCGTTTGGCTAGAATCACAGCTGCTCAACTCCAGGATACCCTCTCGGATAATAGTGCACTCCACAAATCTGCATAATATAACAGCAACCAGTACATTTTAAGAAACAGGCCACAAAGGATGATATGTGGGGATAAGAAAATGAAGAGTTTAGCTCCAGAGAAATTTATGGCCAAACTCGAAACAAAATATTGTATACGTAGCACAGAGAATGATAAGAGACAACCACAAACCTATACAGCAAATCCTGATAAAAGCGGGGCACGTTGCAGTTAGTTAACAGGTACAAAAGACAAATATAAGAAACTGAAGTACTAAGGACCTTATTGAATGGAATGATCAGGATGTTATGGCTTGGAATGCTGAGGATACTGAACTATAATGTGCAGGATGCTGTGGACTACAATGGCCAGAGTGCTATGGACTGGATTGCACAGGGCACTACGGACTGCAATGCCTAGGATACTGAAAAGGAATGCTGAGGATGCTGTAGACCAGAATGCTGTAGATACTGAACTGGAATGCACAGGATGTTGCAGACTACAATGGCCTGTGTGCTCTGGAGTGGAATGCACAAACTAGAAAGGTCAGAGTTCTGTGGACTGAAATAGTCAGGGTACTCTGTGGTGGACTGCTCAGGAAGCTCCTGAATGCTCAGGATGGGCTGTACTGTACTGCTCAAGCAGCTCCAGACGGCTCAGAGCACTCTAGAATGGTGTGCTCAGGGTGCTGTGGTCTTGAACATTCATGGTGCTACAGAGGGGAATTCTCAGGCAGGTACTGACTCTAATGGTTAGTGTGCTACTTACTGCAGTGCCCAAGATGCTATTGATTGATGTCATGGACTGGAGAGCATGTTTGGAGTTGAACACTTCTATTATGAGAAGAGTGCACAGGAATGTAAGCGGCAGAGCTGTAAAAAGGATAAGTATAAAAGCAGGATCAGACTCTGGTCTGAACATTCTGAATGGGGAAGTGACAATGACAGAGCCAAGTGCCATAGAATGAGCACCAGAGAACAGGAACAGGAGTTGCAGCCAGAGGACAGGAGGAAAGGGACTTCGTAGAGCACAGATACAGTAAGCTGAAGAAGGGAGCTGTAGGAGGACCACAGAGACGAGAGGCACCGAAGACCAGCAGATTCAGCAGGCTACAGCCAGGCCACAGGTACAAACACTGGAGAGGTTGAAAGCAACATGGCTTAGAAGAAAAGTAGTTCATACTGAATGCAGTTCAAAAACACACTGAATGCAACAACACTGAGCTCTTAAATACTGCTACTAAACCACATATCTCCAAAAGAAAACGCACAAAGGGAAAATAATACTGGTTTCATACAGAGCTTTGTGCTGCTCTTAGGCCATTTCGAAGAGCAGTAAGAAACAAACAGGCTGTGAGCTTGTGCCATAGATTACCACAATCATCCACTGCATTGTGTGATTAATACAATGCATATCATTCCTTTATTATGGTTTATAAAACGTTAATTGCAAAGAGACAACCTAGGGTGCTTGTGCAATATTAGAAAAACCTAGAGAAGAAATGCTATAGATAGAAACATTTGTAGGCTTAGGAAAAAAAAGTCAGTTTTTGAGCATTAGCCACAGCCAATCTAACAGTAAGTAAAATTAGCATGTATGTGGCAATCCAACCATATAAGTAGGGAAGTAGAAACTGACACCATAATGAGTGCATCTTCAGTCAATAGGTTGTCACTAGAATTGTAAACATTGTTTTGGTTTTAAAACAATTAAAATACGAATTCAGCAGCTCAGCGCAATAGGTAATGCAGCTTTCAAAGTCTTAAGAAGAGGAATTGCGTACTGAGGTCCTTAGCTGTACTGGTGTTACTCAATCAAAGATGGGAGGAAAGCGTGTCAAAGAAATTTACAGCTATGGGATTGCTTCTACAATATGTAGATGACCTGTTTGTCTCTGTTGTCGCCATTTCGTTCATCCAGTCTTCAGGGCTGAGTTGAGATTGTTGTCCCCACTTTCTCAAGATGGTTATCTTTGCTACTACGTAGCAAGTGTTGACCCATTTTTCTAGGTAGGAACTTCCTGTGTACTCTCAGGTGTCATGTAGTATGACTAGTGCTGGGGAGAAATGAAGCAGCACATTTTACTTACCAGGCTTTGCTAGAATACTTGTAATGCATTGTATGACAACTTTAAATGCATCATGCCCCCACTGGGTTCTCCGCATTTCCAGCAGTCTGGCCAGTGATAAGATTGGCTAAACATAGTTTTAGCGGTGACCAGTGCCAGTCATGTAGCAGCTTAAAGAAACTGATTTTGTAGGACTCTCGCAAGGAATCCCAGGATGGTGTCCTTTTATGGATAGTGCTTTGATGAATTAGCTTCCCATTTAGCTCTTAGAATATTTGTCTTATGGACTTAGAGTGCAGTTATTTTATTAGACTTGAAAGACAGGAAATGACTCTTTTGAAACTGATCCAACTTTTGAAATATTCCAAGATTGGAGAGTCTAGCAATGAGCTGGGCAGAGAACTGAGTTCTTGATTCACAGACTATACTTTTGAGTAAGGTTACACTCTTGAGTAAGGTTACTACATTTCAGTATTCACAAACTGCACTTTTGTAGTAACTTACACTTTTATAGTAGCTCACGCTTTTACACACTACACACCCACTGGCACTGCACCGCTTTCCCATGTAAAATAGTGAAGGTAGGGGCCTAAGATAAAACCCCATTGGGAATAAAGATACATTAAATAAAATTATTTTAAATATATGTATCATATATAATCAACAATTAAATATGTATTATTTTTAACGATGATGTATAATTATTTATATTTTTAACTATTTTAAATAATTTAATTCTAAAGCGAGTGTTAGGCCAGCCGGCCATAGGGTGGTCTTCTTCCAATTGTTTTGCCTTCACCCTCCTACTTTTATAGAATTCGTTGTCTGTAGACTTATGACTCTGTGCACTTTGTCACTGATAAACAGTGCTAAAGGTCTTGTGCTCACTTGATAAAACATGATAAAAATGGCTTACACCCGATTGGCATATTTAATTTACTTAATATCCCTAGTAAAGTGGTATACAGTATACAAAGGGCTGGTAAATTAAATGCTTCTTGCAAGCCTGCAACACTTATTGTGGCACCCACTGAAGTAGCATCCCAAAACATGCCCCAGTTCTGCAATTGCGGCCTGTAAGCAGTTTTAAACTGCTAATTCGATTTGGGAAAATAACCCCCTTACCAAATTTACAATTCCCTTTTCATTACATAAACGCCACCCCTATGTTAGGCTCTGGGCAGCCCATAGGGCAGGGTGCATTGTTATTACAAAGTTGGCCATATGCATTCAAATTTTCAACTTTAGATTGGGAGCAGGTAGACAAGTCATGTTTGGCATGTGAGTAATTGTTATTTAAAATCCTCTTTAATGGTAAAGTTGGATTTTAAGTCACAGTTCTGAAAATGCCACTTTTGGAAAGCAGATGTTTTCTTGTCCTAACCATTTGGTTCCCGCATCCTGTTCCTGGGTCACATGACTAGGTGTGAGTTGCAGTTGGAATTTGTATGTTCCTCCCAGACAGCCACACAATAGAGGGATTAGGTGTGCCTGGATTATCTCAGGCAGGATGAGGGCAGAGCTGGGCAGAGTCCTGTCAGTAGGCTGAGAGAACTTCAGATTAGCCTTTTGTGCCTGTAGCCAGGTTGGAGCCAGGGCAGGGGCAAGCAGTTCCAAGCACTTTTGAAAGGGAAATCTCTAGACGCTTCTACTTCAAAGGAGGCACCAGGTATAAAAATAGGACCCTCAGACCCACTCTTCACTTCACTTTCTGGACCTGCGGAAGAACTTTGACAGGGCTGCCTGCTGCAGAGGCCTCAGAAGACTCCAGTGATTCAGAAGACTGCTTTGCCGCGCCAAGAAGAACTGCTTTGTTGCCTGAAGCCTGCCATGAGCCCGAGAGGTCTGCCCTGCACTTCACCTTGAACCCAGGACTATCAGAGTGACTCCACGGGCTAGTTGGCTGGCCTCCTGATCAGAGAATCAGTTACAGAAAAGATTCTAGCCACCTTGAACAGGCACCTGGACAAAGCCTGAGTAAGTGCTAACCCTCCAAGTGGTTCCCCTCCATTCCTGGACCCTTGGAAGTGGTGCTAAAGGTGCCCGGAAAGTACAAATGTAAAACTTGGGACTTAGGAAATTTTTGACCAAAGAAGGCTCTGAGAACTGAGAGGAGACTGGTGATATGTTTGCTGATCTGGCCAAGGTGCATCGTCAGTTGGCCTAAATTCACAGCACCCCCCACTACGTTTGCCTTTACGGAAGCAAATCCTGTTCAGTGGCTCTTCAGAGATGTGGTATCTGGCCTCAAGGAAACCCTTGTCTGCTACAGCCTGCAACTTCTTCCTGCTGTAGATCTCAGACTTCCTAAAGTCTAAACTGCAAATTCAGCCAGCAGCTCCCTGAAAGCGATGCCTCCTCCTCAGACATGATCAGTTGCCTTGCCCCGCTGAACTTTACCTTTTCAGACATTTTTCTGCAAAATTTCTTCTATGTCCAAAGATAAGCAGAGATTATGCAGAATCCACTTCTTTTATCCAACCTGCTCTCCATCGTGGTCGACTATAACTTTCGATTTTGTCCAGTCTCATGCGACTAGATGTCTTCGGTTGGCACTTTGATCTTTTAGATGCTAGTTTTCACTCTAACCCTTAAAAATTCAGAGCTCTGGTTCTACTGATTGGTTTTTTGTTGTTTTGGTGTTAAATATTTTACTAAGTATGGTGTCAAACACTGTGTTAAAATGTACTCTATTTTTCTAAATTGGTGTTAGATTTTTCTTGTGTTGTGTTTTCACGTTATTGCTGTTTATTTGCTACATAAATGCTTTACACTTGAAAGTGTGGAATTTCCATAGTCGATGTGTAATATTACATACCAAAGTTGGAATCACTATGTGAAAATGAGTTTCGTTTTTTATGGAGAATATTTTTGATTTGACAATCTTAGCAATGTGATTGTTTGGTGAGGACTTAATTGCAGAGAAATGCGCCCAGGTTTAAAGGAATTTTATTTAATTTGCTAAATGGGTTGGAGCCCTTGGATTGCAGTTAATTTAGCTATCCATTATAAGATTCGTGTTCCTGTTTTTTTCAGGTTGCATGTGAGAATATTGTATGCAAAAATATCACCTGACAGAAACGCTATCTTCTAAAAATTGTATACAAATGTTTTGTCTCATCAAGTATAGATTTTATATCATTAACTCCATTGGAGCTGTACTTTTGTGAAAGTTATACAGAACACCATATTTATGTCAGATAGCATTTTGGACATATTAATATGGTACCAAACTGTCTTCGAATGAGAATGAGTTCGACTTTATGAGGGTTGAGTGCAGGAAGTTCAATGCCACCCAATCTTGAAGGTTTTCAGACACATCTTCAGAGTGAATATTATTTTACTTGAATACTCATCTGTTGACCCTTTTTCCAAGAATTGGACTGAAGCCCTTTTCTTAATGTTGTCCAAGCTAATAATACCCAGAATTTATTATGCACACTGCCTACTTTCTTGAGTACAACAACTCTCGTTAAGTTTCAGTTTTTTATACATTAATTCAAATGATTTATTTTGTTTCACAAAAAAATGTTCTATTTTCAGAAGCCGGAAGGGCGACCCACGTTTGGAGATTTGCTGCAGATGATAGGACAGGTCTTGGAGAGCGGAGACTAATCTGACCACAAAGGGTTTCCTTCACATATCCATCCCTATCAGAGACATTCACCTAATGTTTTGCAGACCACGATTTATTATTACTTTTTGAAATAAGACAATGAAGACTATTAGATTCCTATGTTATTTGCAAAACATATTTGTTTTATAATCGAAAAACATATTTATATTGTAAGTAAATGTAAATATATTTATTTAGCATGGTAGTACTTTTCATGTTACCATATAGAATATGTATATCAAATGGACCATATTTTTTGTTAGGGTCATTCTTTTCACAGAAGGACGCTAAATGCACATTTCTTCTTAATTTCATGTTTTTTTCCTAAAATATTATTTGGAAAGTATTTGTCTTTGAGATGACCAAGCTGACAGTAAAGGAAAAGGAAGAGGTTCACTTTCTACCGAACAGGAATCATATTTGAAGGGGAATATGCAGTTACTCTTCATTTGCTTGCAATCTGTTGCCGACGTTACCAGGATCACCTCCGGGACAGCAGTGTTGTCTCCATGCCACACATTACTTGACTTTTCTGTTGATGCTGCCGGCAGTACTGCATAATTGTGTTTTTTTAAGATATCATGAATGTGGATTCCTACTCATGCTCTGAGCAACACATTTCTCATGTTTCTTTCAGAAATTAGGTGTTTTGTACCCCATGCACAAAGATATTTGTGCTTCTAAGAGACATTAAGTAGACAGTTATCATCATTCATGAACACAAATTAAAATGTGGAATTCACAAAACATGAATTTGCTCTTTTATATTCTTCAGTTTACATGTAAGAAAATTGCCTTATGAGACATATGTTCCAGGGTGAGGATACCTGCCAAAAGAGTGTAAAACCCATAAACTGGCAGGTTTGTGGATAGTCACAATTCTTTTTTTTTCCCTCTTCCTGAAAATGGTTGCTTACTTACCTTTGACAAGAAAAGCAGACTATCTGTTCTCTAGTTGGGTAAAAAGGAGAGCACATAGAATTTGTTTGGGAGTCTGAAAAGAGATTTCTACATTGGGAAAAGTGTTTTGCTTGGGAACCAATATAAAATGTGAAATATGTCAGCAACTTCATGCTCTTGTTAATTACATTTTCCTTTTTGTAAATGTACATCGGCTAAATTTCTGAATTTGTAATGTTTTATTTGTGGAAGTACATCTTTCATTTTTTGGGGGAATTCACAGAAAGTTAGATGTTGCTCCAAATGAAGAACTAACTTTACAGGAGTAAATTCACAACTTTTTTGTAAATCAGGACTGCGTATCTTTAATCAGAACATCTGACAGATACTTCAAACATGCTGACACCCATGTATGTTAAAGTGGGTGGAAAGCGATTAAAAAATAGTTTAAATTTCTGTTATAAAAAGTTCTAGTCTACGCAATACTGATAGTAATTATTTGCCTTACTGATTAATATATATGAAGTATGGTTACTTCAAATCATTATCAGCATTTGTCACTGGATCACACTTTTGCTAATCATATATTGTTTTTTTTTCTTACGTGTCTAAATGTTTTATGGGGCTGGCTGAGCGAGAAACAGCATATAGAACACATATCTAAATCATGATTTTGGCATTATATTCTATTGTTTGCACGTTGCTATTGTGCCAATCGGTGAAACTGCAGTGGAATTCATTGTGAAGCAACTATATAACATTTGAAATGTGATTATCTAATTACTTAGCAGTATGTTATTTTTTTGTGGAGGACTTCAATAGCCACTTAAATTATTGTTGAAGACCTTGTATTTCGCTAATTTGTATTGTCAAAATGTGCATTCTATTTTTCTACTTTTTCTGAGAATGTTTTTTGGTTTGTTCAGATTTCTAATATTTACAATTACCATTCTCTCCGTGGCATCTCTCACGTTTTAGTTTGAACCAACTTTATGCATGATGTTGAATGTGTGTAATTATTAAATAAAGATACTGAAAAAGTCTATATACGTGTTTTTCACTCACATAAAATACAAAACGTTTTTCTGCAAAGCTTTCCTGTATGATGAAATTCTAAACTTTTCCATTTATATTACGGACTTAAAATTCTATTCTCTGAAGTTACGTACCTTAAAATGAGGAAGCTGGTAGCAGAACACTTTTGCTAGTGGAACGTGTAAACATAAGCATAGTGTTAGAAATGGGGTTTTTGGTTGGCAGTCAGGTTGCCCTCTGTCCAAGCAAGAACCCTCACTCTAGTCAGGGTAAGTCACACACAATCCAAAATCAGCCTGTGCTCACCCTCCGGTAGCTTGGCACGAGCAGTCAGGCTTAACTAAGAAGGCAATGTGTAAAGCATTTGTGCAATAAATCATACAACACCATAGCATAACACCACAAAAATACACCACACAGTGTTTAGAAAAATATATAATATTTATCTGGGTATCTTCAGGTCAAAACGATCAAAGTTGCAATATGAATTTGTTAAGATATCACAGAAAAGTGATATAAAGTGTCTTAAGTCTTTCGAAAGTAAACAAAGTCTCTTTCAAACACAAAGTACCTGGTTTCTGGTGGAAAATCTCCTCAGAGGGCCACAGGAGAAGAGGTACGTGGAAAACTGGTGTGTGCGTCGATTTCTCCTCAGCACACACAGACTTGCGTCGTTATTTTCCACGCGGGGAGTCGTGCGTCGTTTTCCGGCGCGCGGACAGTTTCTTTCTGTGGTTCGCGGGAGTACCAGATGTCCCGGGTCTGTGCGTGGATTTTCCTGCTTGTTTTCCGGCTGCGCGTCATTCTGCGGGGCTGCGCGTCGAAGTTTCGATCTCACGGCAGGCGTCGCGTCGATTTCTCCTGGGGAGTCGGGCGGCGTTGTCCTTGCTAGGCCGTGCGTCAAAGTTTTGATCTCACGGCAGGCGTTGCGTCGATTTCTCCTGGGAAGTCGGGCGGCGTTGTCCTTGCGAGGCCGTGCGTCACAGTTTCGGTCGTCCCGAAGGCGTCGCGTCGATCAGCGTCGGTGTGCGGCGTTTTTCTTGCCGCGGAACAAGCTGTGCGTCGAAAAGTTCGGTGCACGGAGCGTCCAAGAGGAAGAGAGAAGTCTTTTTGGTCCTGAGACTTCTGGGAACAGGAGGCAAGCTCTATCCAAGCCCTTGGAGAGCACTTTTACAGCCAGACAAGGGTTCAGCAAGGCAGCAGGCCAACAGCAAGGCAGCAGTCCTTTGTAGAAAAGCAGACAGGTGAGTGCTTTGATCAGCCAGGCAGTTCAGCAAGGCAGCAGGCCAACAGCAAGGCAGCAGTCCTTTGTAGAAAAGCAGACAGGTGAGTCCTTTGAGCAGCCAGGCAGTTCTTCTTGGCAGGATGTAGTTTCTGGTTCAGGTTTCTTCTCCAGCAAGTGTCTGATGAGGTAGGGCAGAGGCCCTGTTTTATACTAAGTTGTGCCTTTGAAGTGGGGGTGACTTCAAAGAGTGTCTAAGAAATGCACCAAGCCCCCTTTCAGTTCAATCCTGTCTGCCAGAGTCCCAGTAGGGGGTGTTGGCAGTCCTTTGTGTGAGGGCAGGCCCTCCACCCTCCCAGCCCAGGAAGACCCATTCAAAATGCAGATGTATGCAAGTGAGGCTGAGTACCCTGTGTTTGGGGTGTGTCTGAGTGAATGCACAAGGAGCTGTCAACTAAACCTAGCCAGACGTGGATTGAAGGGCACAACAAGATTTTAGTGCAAAGAAATGCTCACTTTCTAAAAGTGGCATTTCTAGAATAGTAATATTAAATCCGACTTCACCAGTCAGCAGGACTTTATATTACCATTCTGGCCATACTAAATATGACCTTCCTGCTCCTTTCAGATCAGCAGCTGCCACTTCAACAGTGTATGAGGGCAGCCCCAATGTTAGCCTATGAAGGGAGCAGGCCTCAGTGTAGTGTAAAAACGAATTTAGGAGTTTTACACTACCAGGACATATAACTACACAGGTACATGTCCTGCCTTTTACCTACACAGCACCCTGCTCTAGGGGTTACCTAGGGCACACATTAGGGATGACTTATATGTAGAAAAAGGGGAGTTCTAGGCTTGGCAAGTACTTTTAAATGCCAAGTCGAAGTGGCAGTGAACTGCACACACAGGCCTTGCAATGGCAGGCCTGAGCCAGGGTTAAGGGGCTACTGAGGTGGGGGGCACAACCAGTGCTGCAGGCCCACTAGTAGCATTTAATCTACCTGCCCTAGGCACATGTAGTGCACTCTACCAGGGACTTACAAGTAAGTTAAATAGTCAATCATGGATAAACCAATCAGTAGTACAATTTACACAGAGAGCATATGCACTTTAGCACTGGTTAGCAGCGGTAAAGTGCCCAGAGGTCAAAAGCCAACAACAACAGGTCAGAAAAGATAGGAGGAAGGAGGCAAAAAGTTTGGGGATGTCCCTGTCAAAAAGCCAGGTCCAACATGACCCTCTACCAGCCTAAAGCCAGGGGAGAACAATCACTATCCTGATGTACTTCCCTGTTTGAGGCGACAGAACAAGGACCCAGGCCCACAACAGCAGGGGCATGCTCCAGTTCTTCACCTTCCTGACTCCAATTGGATCCCTCTGTCCATACTCTCAGGGCCCACTAAGCCAACCCATGGGGAACCTTTCTCCTTACCTGCGGATCCCATCTGTGCAGCACCTAACCTTACATGGCTCACAGATGTATCCCAGGAGCAGGATAGTACCACCATGACCAACACAGTGGTGTTGCCCACTCTACCCCCGGGGTGTGACACTTGTCCCCTCCCCAGGGATAACTCTGTCCACCCGGACAGTAAGCCACAGTGGTTACTGACAGCTGCCAGGGATGAGAGCCAGGCCCCAGGCCTCTCAAAGCTCTCCCACCACTGTGGCTGTGGAGAGTGGGGGGCGGTAGCCCCAGGTGCTGGGCACCCTTTAACCACTCTCCCTTCCAACAGGTCAGGGATGACAGCCTGAACCTGGTCCTCCCCTCTAGGGCTCCGTACCCTCCCTCCTGGAGCGGTACCCCCAGAGTTCAACATGGTCAGGGTGCTTATAGAAGTCGCCCTGTACCATTCCTCCACCAGTGCCGGGCTGTTAACCTGCAACTGGTCCTCCAACCTGGGGTCTGTACCTTCAGGTTGGACTAGGGCCCGGGGTGAGGCTTCCCTCCCCCTGCCCTCCCTTCTGGGGTCCAGCACCCTCCAACTAGGAGTGGCCTCCTCAGAAGACAACATGGTAGGGGCACTGTTATCAGTAGCCCCTCCCTCCAGGTCCGGGAGGACACCCTGAACCTGGTCTTCCAGCCCAGGGTCTGTACCCTCAGACTGGATCACTGCCTGGCAAACCAGGACTTTCTGGGAGGCACACCTACCCCCCACTAGGTCAGAGTTTAACCTCTGCACCTGACCATTCAACTCAGAGTCACCACCCTGAAGTTGAACCATTGCCTGGCACGCCAGGACTTCCTGGAGGGCACACTGACCCTCCACCAGGTCAGAGTTTAACCTCTGAACTTGGCCATCCAACTCAGAGTCACCACCCTGAAGTTGAACAATTGCCTGGCACGCCAGGACTTCCTGGAGGGCACACTGACCCTCCACCAGGTCAGAGTTTAACCTCTGAACCTGGTTCTCCAACCTAGGGTCACCACCCGGAGGTTGGGCAACTGCCTGGCACACCAGGACTTTCTGGGAGGCACACCTACCTCCCACCAGGTCAGTGGTTAACCTCTGAACCTGGTTCTCCAACCCAGGGTCACCACCCTGAGGTTGAACAATTGCCTGGCACGCCAGGACTTTCTGGGGGCACACCTACCCCCCACCAGGTCAGAGTTTAACCTCTGAACCCGGTTATCCAACCCAGAGTCAGCACCCTGAGGTTGGACAACTGCCTGGTACACCAGGACTTTCTGGGGGGGCACTAGTACCCCCCACCAGGTCAGAGTTTAACCTCTGAACCCGGTTATCCAACCCAGAGTCAACACCCTGAGGTTGGACAACTGCCTGGCATAGCAGGACTTCCTGAAAGGCACACCTACCTCCCACCAGGTCAGAGGTTAACCTCTGAACCTGGGTATCCAACCCAGAGTCACCACCCTGAGGTTGAACCATTGCCTGGCATACCAGGACTTTCTAGGGGGCACACCAACCCCCAACAGGTCAGAGTTTATCCTCTGACCCTGGTTAGCCAACCCAGAGTCACCACCCTGAGGTTGAACCATTGCCTGGCAGGCCAGGACTTCCAGGGAGGCACACCTACCTCCCACCAGGTCAGAGTTTAACCTCTGAGCCTGGTTCCCCAACCCAGGGTCACCACCCTGAGGTTGGGCAATTGCCTGGCACGCCAGGACTTTCTGGGGGGCACACCTACCCCCCACCAGGTCAGAGTTTAACCTCTGAACCTGGTCATCCAACCCAGAGTCAACACCCTGAGGTTGGACAATTGCCTGGCACAGCAGGGCTTCTTGGGAGGCACACCTACCTCCCACCAGGTCAGAGTTTAACCTCTGAACCTGGGTATCCAACCCAGAGTCACCACCCTGAGGTTGAATCTTTGCCTGGCATGCCAGGACTTCCTGGGGGGCACTCCCACCCCCCACAAGGGACACACAGTCCCCAAGGGCCACACAAGAGTCTGGTTGGCGCAGGTCTCCCGACCTCTGCCCATCCGGCAGAGTCTGGGTTTCCCCCAAACCAGAAACGGTTTCACCTGGGTCATTCCTGGGGGGCTCTGCTCTCAGAGCTGACCCCTGACTCTCAAGGTCCTCCACTGGGGTCTGCAACCCCCTCTCAACCCTAAGTCTGGACTTCTGCACCCCCTCACTAGGAGGGGTACTTCCAGACACCAGAACTGTTGGGATGCTGGCTACAGTCACCCCCCCAATTTCTTCTGACACTGCGGGGCTTCCCTCAAAAGGTGGCCCTACGGTACAGGCTAGGCTTCCCTCCTGGTGTTCCCTCATGGAACCCTCTAGGACCTGGGACCTACCTGGGACACTACAATCCTTTCCCACCTCACTCGGTTGGGAACCACCTAGACCACTCCCTTCAGGAGCACCCCCAAATGCCTCTTCAGACTCTCTGGTACTCACCCAGAAGTCTGCCTCCATGGTAAGTTCCCTGGGGTCAGAGAACTCACACTCCACCTGGTGTTGGCGTAGCTCTGGAAAATAAGGACCAGACATATGCTCTCCAGCAATTACATCACTCTGCCCTTCACATGTATTAACCACAGTACCCTTCACCCAACCACCCAGTAACTCAACCTTGGAAAAGCACTCCACCTCACCCTCCTGAGACTGGTGAGACAGTATCTGTCTGTCCCTGACACTCAACCCATACTCTTCTGGGATGTCTCTACACTCTATATCCAGGACGTCCACCAGGGGGGGAACCCTTTTCTCTGTCACTCTCTGCTAGAGTCAGTAAAGTGTCCCTCCCCCCAGTAGGAATATGACTCCCTGTGCCAGTTCCCCAATCCTTCTCAGGGACCCTGTGCATAACGGGAACTACCTCATACCCTTGAACCGCCTGGGGTGTGTCAACTCCCTTCTTCAAGTTGGGCACCACATCTCTGGGCTTGTGCCCTTCTTCAGCAGTACTAGATGCAAGATTTTTGCTGCCACCATCTGAACTGGACTCAGCCCTTCCGGCCTCCAGTTTCAGCTCTTTACAGCTCAGCTCTTGAGCTGCAATCTTTTCTTCTTCCAGGGCTAAGAGTCTTTTTGCCTCAACCCCTGCAAGATACTCCTCTAATTGTTGCTCCTGTCGCCTTTGACTTCGGAGCCATTCATCTATCTCTGGGTCTCTTTCCTCATCTGAGTAGTCTTCCTCCTCATGTGAGCAGTCTTCCTCCTCATGTGCGTAGTCCTCCGCCTCATCTGAGGGGTACTTAGTCATTTGGTTTCTTGCTGCCTCTCTCTCTGCCCATCTTTCCTCCCCCCAGACTATGTAGTTATGTAGCATCTCCGCCTTAGTAGATCTCCTTGCTACAGGAAGGCCCAATTTTCTGCAAAGCTTCCTTAGGTCAGCCTTAGTGAGGTGGTCAGTACGAACAAAGAATGAGTAGGTAAGCAATCCCATTCTGATAAGATCTTACCAGCAAAAACCAAAATCCAAAGTCCACAATATCAATAGTATATCCAGGAGGACATCAGAGAATCAAAAGCCAAAAAAGATGAAAAATCAAGTTGACCTTCAACTGTGGGTAGGTAGTGAAATACTTCGCTACTGTATGTCACTGCTCAAACACAAGTCCTATCCTCACCGCTGATCACCAATGTTAGAAATGGGGTTTTTGGTTGGCAGTCAGGTTGCCCTCTGTCCAAGCAAGAACCCTCACTCTAGTCAGGGTAAGTCACACACAATCCAAAATCAGCCTGTGCTCACCCTCCGGTAGCTTGGCACGAGCAGTCAGGCTTAACTTAGAAGGCAATGTGTAAAGCATTTGTGCAATAAATCATACAACACCATAGCATAACACCACAAAAATACACCACACAGTGTTTAGAAAAATATATAATATTTATCTGGGTATCTTCAGGTCAAAACGATCAAAGTTGCAATATGAATTTGTTAAGATATCACTGAAAAGTGATATAAAGTGTCTTAAGTCTTTCGAAAGTAAACAAAGTCTCTTTCAAACACAAAGTACCTGGTTTCTGGTGGAAAATCTCCTCAGAGGGCCACAGGAGAAGAGGTACGTGGAAAACTGGTGTGTGCGTCGATTTCTCCTCAGCACACACAGACTTGTGTCGTTATTTTCCACGCGGGGAGTCGTGCGTCGTTTTCCGGCACGCGGACAGTTTCTTTCTGTGGTTCACGGGGAGTACCAGATGTCCCGGGTCTGTGCGTGGATTTTCCTGCTTGTTTTCCGGCTGCCCGTCGTTCTGCGGGGCTGCGCGTCGAAGTTTCGATCTCACAGCAGGCGTCGCGTCGATTTCTCCTGGGGAGTTGGGCGGCGTTGTCCTTGCGAGGCCGTGCGTCAAAGTTTTGATCTCACGGCAGGCGTCGCGTTGATTTCTCCTGGGAAGTCGGGCGGCGTTGTCCTTGCGAGGCCGTGCGTCAAAGTTTCGATCTCACAGCAGGCGTCGCGTCGATTTCTCCCGGGAAGTCGGGCGGCATTGTCCTTGTGAGGCCGTGCATCACAGTTTCGGTCGTCCCGAAGGCGTCGCGTCGATCAGCGTCTGTGTGCGGCGTTTTTCTTGCCGCGGAACAATCTGTGCGTCGAAAAGTTCGGCGCACGGAGCGTCCAAGAGGAAGAGAGACGTCTTTTTGGTCCTGAGACTTCAGGGAACAGGAGGCAAGCTCTATCCAAGCCCTTAGAGAGCACTTTTACAGCCAGACAAGGGTTCAGCAAGGCAGCAGGCCAACAGCAGGGCAGAAGTCCTTTGTAGAAAAGCAGACAGGTGAGTCCTTTGAGCAGCCAGGCAGTTCAGCAAGGCAGCAGGCCAACAGCAAGGCAGCAGTCCTTTGTAGAAAAGCAGACAGGTGAGTCCTTTGAGCAGCCAGGCAGTTCTTCTTGGCAGGATGTAGTTTCTGGTTCAGGTTTCTTCTCCAGCAAGTGTCTGATGAGGTAGGGCAGAGGCCCTGTTTTATACTAAGTTGTGCCTTTGAAGTGGGGGTGACTTCAAAGAGTGTCTAAGAAATGCACCAAGCCCCCTTTCAGTTCAATCCTGTCTGCCAGAGTCCCAGTAGGGGGTGTGGCAGTCCTTTGTGTGAGGGCAGGCCCTCCACCCTCCCAGCCCAGGAAGACCCATTCAAAATGCAGATGTATGCAAGTGAGGCTGAGTACCCTGTGTTTGGGGTGTGTCTGAGTGAATGCACAAGGAGCTGTCAACTAAACCTAGCCAGACGTGGATTGAAGGGCACAACAAGATTTTAGTGCAAAGAAATGCTCACTTTCTAAAAGTGGCATTTCTAGAATAGTAATATTAAATCCGACTTCACCAGTCAGCAGGACTTTATATTACCATTCTGGCCATACTAAATATGACCTTCCTGCTCCTTTCAGATCAGCAGCTGCCACTTCAACAGTGTATGAGGGCAACCCCAATGTTAGCCTATGAAGGGAGCAGGCCTCACAGTAGTGTAAAAACGAATTTAGGAGTTTTACACTACCAGGAAATATAACCACACAAGTACATGTCCTGCCTTTTACCCACACAGCACCCTGCTCTAGGGGTTACCTAGGGCACACATTAGGGATGACTTATATGTAGAAAAAGGGGAGTTCTAGGCTTGGCAAGTACTTTTAAATGCCAAGTCGAAGTGGCAGTGAACTGCACACACAGGCCTTGCAATGGCAGGCCTGAGCCAGGGTTAAGGGGCTACTGAGGTGGGGGGCACAACCAGTGCTGCAGGCCCACTAGTAGCATTTAATCTACCTGCCCTAGGCACATGTAGTGCACTCTACCAGGGACTTACAAGTAAGTTAAATAGTCAATCATGGATAAACCAATCAGTAGTACAATTTACACAGAGAGCATATGCACTTTAGCACTGGTTAGCAGCGGTAAAGTGCCCAGAGGTCAAAAGCCAACAACAACAGGTCAGAAAAAATAGGAGGAAGGAGGCAAAAAGTTTGGGGATGTCCCTGTCAAAAAGCCAGGTCCAACACATAGGGATTCCTAACTAACTTGCTCAAGCAATATTAGTGCATGTCACATAATATTTACACTGTACTGTTGTAATGTTTCTCTGTTTTTGACTGATACAATGCAAACTGTGTTTTTCTAATAAATTATACATAAACAATTAGCCAGTTTTGAGCTATCTAATCCTAGTAATGCCGTAACAATGTTTAGCTGAGTTTTGGGAGCTGTTTCATCCTAATGACCGCCAGGGTCACCGACCACGGGAGCACCGCCAACAGGCTGGTGGTGCTCCCTCGAGCATTCTGACCGCGGCGGTTCAGCCGCGGTCAGAAACGGAAAGTCGGCAGTCTCCCGCCGACTTTCCGCTGCTCGGGAGAATCCTCCATGGCGGTGGAGCGCACTCCGCCGCCATGGGGATTCTGACACCCCCTACCGCCATCCTGTTCCTGGCGGGTCTCCCGCCAGGAACAGGATGGCGGTAGGGGGTGCCGCGGGGCCCCTGCAGTGCCCATGCCAATGGCATGGGCACTGCAGGGGCCCCCGTAAGAGGGCCCCACAAAGTATTTCAGTGTCTGCAAAGCAGACACTGAAATACGCGACGGGTGCAACTGCACCCGTCGCACCTTCCCACTACGCCGGCTCAATTCTGAGCCGGCGTCCTCGTGGGAAGGTAGATTTAAATCTCAAAATACCCTCAGCGGTCTTGCGACCGCGGAGCGGTATTTTGTCGGGGGAAGACTGGCGGGCGGCCTCCGCCGCCCGCCAGTCTCAGAATCACCCCCTTTGTGTTTTACACATGATATGTAGTGTGCTTCCAGTACTCCGTGAGTGTTCACAAAATCACCATGTAAGTTAGAGGCCAGAAGTGCGCAAATTTATTTCAGTTTTGATGTAAGCTAGAAATGCTGAGTTTCTAACTTTAAATAATGATGCCAGTGTTGGAAATGGGACTTTAGCGTCTGTACTGGGAATATGTCTTGTGGCACCTATAAGTGTGGCAAAGCATTGGATGATGGCACTCCAAAAACTTTTGATGTTAAACAGCATGCATTCTGGCTTTGAATGAAAACTAGTTAAATGTATATAGGGAAATGCAGTGCCAATGATGTTGTGCCTAAAAGTATGTGGTATAATCGTCTTGTACAGATAATATATGGACTATTTCAAATGGTTACCATTTATAATAATCTTGACCCTAAACTATTGGCATGAACTGAAGTAATCGCATCCTCATTAGGATTGCTACACATTTTGTTGGGAGGAGGCACTGTGTAGCTTGCCGTTGAGTGCATTGATAACAGCTGCTCATAATTCATGAAATAGCACGGTTCCTGCTGCATTATGAGAGCTAAAAATAAGGACACTATACGAGAAATATAAATGCTGTCATTAAAGAGAAAACATATTTTCCTCCAGCTGAACATCATTATACTTGTACAACCCTGTGCCAGATTCTAGTTAGGATGGAGTTTTTCGGTTCCAATGGGAAATAAGTCATTATTAAAGTGTTCATTATTAAAAAAAAATAATAATAATTATTCGGCTTCAAAATTATCATCCATAAAAAAAAATAAACAACACATCACATAACACTAACAATCATTATTCAAGAAAAAAGAACCTACCCAATAAATACTTTTAAACAAAATGTAAAAAGAAGTGCATTAAACCATCAGGTTTGTCACCTCATGGACTGCTGATAATTTTAACACATATAAAAAAGACATTCAAAATTTCATTGCACACATAATATTCGAATAAGAATACACATTTTTAAAAACACCTAAAAATAATTTAGGCTGTTCCGCCAGGTTATAGCTCCCTTAAGAAAAGATGCTACCCCAGCCACACCAGCACATCAGAAGCCATACACAACCTCAAAAAAGCTGGGCAATATTGCACAAAACCCCCGGACCTCAGCAAGGAGTGTAAATAACGTCGCCTAAAGGGAGCATAAAAATCACAGAACAGAGTAAAATTAATTAGGTCTGTAGGGACACACCATCACAGGGGCACAGTTTTATAACACAAATTACTTCTAATTATCCCCAAATGAAATTGCGAAATAAGAGTCCTTTCCCTAACATTTCTTATCTCCAAGAGATATGCCTCTGGGCCCACCCCATCTTTAGCATTATAAAATCCCTCACTGATTTTTAACTTAGTTCCTCCTCGTCCATCTTGTCCCCTGAGATTTTAAAGACATTTTCCTTTGCCCAACGTTTGTCAGAGATAATTAGACCCTCTGGTGCCTCAAACATATCTAGACGCCCAAGTGCAATGGCTACTTTTCTTATATACATCAACCAGGGAATATCCTTCGCATGATCACATAACATGCAATCTCGCAGGATTTCTGTGTAAGGAGGCAAAGTCATTAGTCCAGATAGAGATCCACAGCAAGAAAGGAGCAATCTTGATGGTATCTTCTATGAAGTCTAGATCCAATTCAGCATGCAAACAAAAACCAGAGGTATTTTGGCCAACTCCTAGCAGCCTTCTGCAGAAGCGATTTTCCTCTATGACAGGGGCTCTATTTTCCATATAGCCCCAAAGTGGAGCCCCATACAACAGAACTGGGAGATATTTGCGCCTGTAAACTTCAAACAGGGGCTTAATAGGTTTATTTCCCACCCTTACAGCAAACTCAAACATGGCACCTACTGTGGCATTAAAAAGCACCCCTCTCCTAGAGATACAGGATTTCCAGGTGCCCTTATCATCAAAATTAACTCCTATATAGGGGAATTCCTGAACCTTACTAATTACTTGCTCATTTATCTTCAGCCCTCCCGCCCTACTGGACGGTTTGCCATACACCATAAAATGTGATTTACTACAATTTATCTCTAAATCTAGAGTTGACATAAAAATTTCGAAAGCTTTGACCGCCTCACGAAGACCATTCATGGTGCGGGCTATAAGGACTGTATCGTCAGCATAGATCAATACCGGGACACTCTTACCATTGATTTTAGGAGCATCCTTACATCGTTGAGCTAACAAATCATACAACCCATTTGTGTACAGAAGGAAAAGGGTAGGAGCCAGGACACAGTCCTGGCGTACACCCCTGTTAAGCTCAAACGATTCCGTGCATTCCCCATTTGGCCCAACCCTCACATTTGCGTTTGTTCCTAGGTGGAGATAACTGAGCAGCTCCACGATTTGGGGATCCATGCCAACCAGTTTAGCCTCTCCCACAACTTACTCGGATTAACCTTATCAAAGGCACAACTAAGATCCATAAATGCAAGATACAAAGTGCCCCTCTTAGCAGGAGCAGATTTAAACACTGTTCCTGGGTACCAAGCCCTTCCCTATAACCATATTGCACCCTGCTCAGAATTGCATTTTCAGCCATCCAATCCTCAATACGCCTTAAAATATTCTGACCCAGAATTTTAGCTGAGGAATCAAGAAGTGAGATTGGACGATATGACTTTGGATCATTTCGATTGGACTTTTTATACTCAGGTGTAATACATGCCGATCTCCAAGTAGCAGGGATTCCCACGCTAACTGCTGCATTGAGGACAATATTTGTAGAGCTCCATTGGGATAGTATCAGGGTCCGGGGCTTTATTGCTAGCACTGCTGTGCAGCACCTCCCTTACCTCTAAGAGAGTAAACCTAATAGCTAAATTGGGGGGATCACCATACTGTTTTCCCATTTTCTCTCCTAAGGGGCTCCCCTGAAAAATCCTACAAAAATGGCTCACCCCAACCTCAGGGGCAATATCACAGCCCAGGCCCTCAGATGGTTCTGTCTCAATGGAACTCTTATTTACAACCTTCCAGGACAGGCCTGGGCTCTTATGATGTAAAACATGTTCCAATTTCTTCCAGGAAAGCTCCTTGAGCTGTAGCTTTCTCGCCCTCAAAACAATTTTATAATGAGTCCTCGCATCTCTTACATGGGCCTTATCTCTTGGATGTTCATTTAGAGCCTTCCTCAGGGATTTCTTTGCCTCATAACAGGGCTTGCTAAACCCTCCACCCTTGTACTTACAAGAGGACTCAGTAGCTACAATCAAACATTCTTTAAAAGTGCTAGCGCACCTGGTCCTTAGTGAGTAAACTTACAAGGAGACGCATATAGGTTGATGAATCTTTTGAGTCACATGGAGTATCCTAGTCATGCAGTAATTACTAAATCAATAATCAACATCAATAGAACACGCTAACCACCTCAAGTATACTACAAGAAAAAAACATCCCCCAATCAGAAATAACCATCACTCATGGAAAAGGTTAACAACTTTTTATTCCCTATTAATTACACTTCTAATCAATTGGTAATTTTGTCTTTATTAATCAATCTTTATTAGTTCATCAAAAAGAAAACATTTTCTCCAAGGAAAACATGAGCCTCAATGTCCATGAATATCAGCATTAATGATGCAATTCAGCAAACTAATTCATCAGTCATTTGTCACCGTCAACGTCTCCCCTGTCAGCCTACCTAACCAAGATTAGCATCAGCATGTGGGTCTTCATGCGAAAACAATTTAGTGAAAAACATTAATTTGGAAAAATCTACCTAAAAGAGAGAAATTCTACAAAACAGCGCAGTTGGGACCTAGAAGAAAATGCACAAATTGTCAGCCACATTTTCATAGCTACCTATCCAGGATGGATCAGCAACAAGCCAGTCTTCGTCTTCAGGTCATCAATAGGCAGCTACGGATCAGGCTCACAGAGTATGAGCCCAATGTCAGCACCTCGGACAGCGTCTCCTGGCGTCATCAACTTTCTCCTTGCAGTTCTGATTTCTCACCCCTTGTCATGACTTTTTATTAGGGTCTCCCAGTCCATCCCACTAATTGCTAATTGGTCAGTCTATCGGAAGTTCTGACTCTAACCTATAGTTTTTGTTTACCAAATCTTTGATTTTGCATATGTCTTGTGTCCCATAAAACTGATTGGTTCTTCTTGCGATGAGAACATCATCCAGCTCTTCAGATAACTAAATTGTTGAATACGAGTCTTTAGTCAGTGCCCCTATTGTTCAAGTCCTGGGAAAGTGCATTTAGTCTACATTACACATAATTGTATCAAATTGTCTTCATCATCTCCTGTCCGTCGGTACATTTGCAGAATGTTCTAGCTGAGCGGCTTGAACTCTGAGCGGTTCAAGGTTGGCATCCCCAGTTACCAGTCATGTGCAAGACACTCGAATTCTTCATGTTCAGAGCAAGCAAGGCTCAGTGGAACTAGGCCTTTAGTCCGGCTAATTTAAGAATATGAATTAATATAAAACATAGGTTATACGCTTCGTTATGACATATTAGTGCATTTTCTTATACATTTTTCCATTATTTTGCATCTGTTAATACACATGGTGACCACTCCCAGAGGGCACATTTTCAAATGCTCACATTATTTTCTAAAATTAATTTCTCTATGCATATTTCTTATTAATAAACACACATTAGTCATTGGAAATTTCTTAATTAACACATCTACTCCATCAGTCCCTCTGCTATGATGACAAAATATGTCATCACACCTTTCTTGCCAACACTTTACAAATTTGTCTCAAATGTATTTTGCCTTCTTCTTGAGTTTTCCCTATAAATTTGTCTCCTAGGTGATTCTTCCCTCCTCTGATCATTTCTAGTTTTCCTCTATTATATCTTTTGCCATAATTTGCATGTACCCCATAATCCTAATATGGAAACAATCACAATTGATATCCCCTGGACAATTTTCCATAATACCCCATTCCAAATTTGACTAAACCAATTTCCCACAGAGGCAAATCCATTTCCAACCTTCTCCCAATCCCCTGGTTCCTTCAATTTTTTAAAATCCTTGCTTGAATTGGTTAAATTGGTAAGTAAGGGGCATATTTATACTCTGTTTGCGCCGGAATTGCGTCGTTTTTTTTTACGCAATTCCGACGCAAAACTAACTCCATATTTATACTTTGGCGATAGACGCGTCTACCGCCAAAGTCCATGGAGTTTGCGTAATTTTTTAGCGTGGACACCTACTTTGCGTTAATGAAATGCAAGGTAGGCGTTCC
The DNA here is from genome assembly GCF_031143425.1 of Pleurodeles waltl. Lineage (NCBI taxonomy): Eukaryota > Metazoa > Chordata > Amphibia > Caudata > Salamandridae > Pleurodeles > Pleurodeles waltl. Next base: position 984,766,647 of record NC_090437.1, read on the forward strand.
TGTCTAAAATATTGACTCCGAGGCATGTGCGCCGTATTTACACTCCCGGGCAAAATTCACGCCCGGGAGTGGGCGGGTCAAAAAAAATGACGTCCGGCCGCTTTTGCGCCGTTTTTTAGCGCCTGGTCAGGGCAGGCGTTAAGGGACCTGTGGGCTCGGAAGGAGCCCAGAGGTGCCCTCCCATGTCTCCAGGGACACCCCCTGTCACCCTTGCCCACCCCAGGAGGACGCCTAAGGATGGAGGGACCCATCCCAGGGACATTAAGGTAAGTTCAGGTAAGTGTTTTATTTTTTATTTTTTTGTGGCATAGGGGGGCCTGATTTGTGCCCCCCTACATGCCACTATGCCCAATGACCATGCCCAGGGGACAGAAGTCCCCTGGGCATGGCCATTGGGCAAGGGGGCATGACTCCTGTCTTTGCTAAGACAGGAGTCATTTCTATGGGGGTTGGGAGTCGAAAAAAATGGTGCAAATCGGGTTGAGGCGAAACATTTGCCTCAGCCTGACTTGCCCCATTTTTTGGCGCCCAAGCTCCATATCCCCCTACGCCGGCGCTGCCTGGTGTACGTCGTTTTTTTTCACGCACACCAGGCAGCGCCGGCGGCTAACGCCGGCTAACGTAATTGAATAAATACGGCGCCCGCGTGGCGCTTCAGAATGGCGTTAGCCGGCGCTAATGTTTTTGACGCAAAACTGCGTTAGCGCAGTTTTGCGTCAAAAAGTATAAATATGGCCCTAAGTCTCTTACCTCCTTATTATTCTCAGGTATGAATGAACAACAATGCCTAGCATTAATCATTTTACAGACTCCACCGTCTTTCACCAAAATTATGTCTAAAGCAAGCCTATTTTGAAGCGTCAGAGCTCTATCCGCAGCCAATTCAGTATTTAACAGGAGTATTGCCCCTGTAAAGTTCGTCAGTATATTATCCACTATAGTAGACAATTTTCATATCTTGTTTGCATTCAAAATAACTCCTACAGAAGGAATTTTTGCACCAAAAATATCCCCTACAAATGCAGAAGAAGTTTCCCTCCTCTGTCGCTCGTGATGGAATTCAGTCACTTTCGGTATCTTCTTTAGATCCTCTATCTGATATATCTTAGGGAAAACTATCCCCAAATAGCATGTTCCATACTATCCTCTAGGAAGACGGTAATAAGCATTTAGTCCACAAATATAGTAAATTCCAGGAATCACAGGGTCCTGACCATTCAGCATAAAAGTCCATTTACTCTGAAACAAAAAGACATGCCTACATTCACTCGTTCCCACAAACAAAGTGTCAGTGTGCGATTTTGGCCTATATATACACAAAGCTTCCCTACGTGTAATGCATCTAAGTCTAATCTCCCTTGTGTTTTAATAGCAATGCAAGCATAGTCATTTTTATAAGTCCTTTTCTCCAGCCCTTTCTCTAGTCTCTCCTTCAATGCCTTCCTTCTATCATTAGTATGCCCTATAAAGCTCTTTTCTAATGGAGTTAATAAACAGGTTAGATTGTTACGGTGAGCATAAGAAGTTCCAAATGTTAGTGTTGGTTCAAAGAGTCCCCTAACTAATACTATATCATGCTCCTTAGCTATTTTACTCAAATATCTAATGATGGGTACAAAAGAAAATACTAAATCATGATTGGAGTAGAAATACTGAATATGTTCTTGGTTATAGAATCTGGTTAATAGCAAACTACAAGTTATGCCGTACGTCAGAGGTAGACTACGGTACGTAACCACTTCCTCCACAGAGGAAGGGATTTGCGTACACACAAGACAATTCCTTGCATCCATTGTCTCCACATACTCACTTAACATCCAATAGAAAACATTAGAAGAAAGCTCTCCTCGTGCATTAGTATAATCATGCAAATAATTTTCATCTAGCTTGAGCCTCTGTAAAGCTGTTAGTGTAGTAGTTTCATGAACAGGATAGCAGCTTCTTTCATCTCATGAATATACATTCCCACAATCATTATTATAAACATAATTCCACACATAATTGCCACTCTAACACTCAAATACCTGCAATAACTAATATTTCTAACGTGATTATTTAATTCAGCCATGATCTGTAAAGAATCAGAAAGTAGAAATAACTCTTAATTAAAAATGCAACAGAAAAAAATCAAAAATGGTTCTTTTCTCACATTTCAGTTTCACATGCAGGAACCCTTCTCTCCTTTGTCAAAAACCTTTGTCAAAAAATCAGTTAGCAGATCGTCACATCAGAGTTCTCAATTGTCTTATCAGGTCATCAATGTCTTTTCCAGGTTTATTTCAACAGTCTCTTTTTTTAAATTCTTCAGATTAGCTCAACAACTCAGTCTATTAAGTCCCTTAAGGTTGCATCAAAATACTGATTCAGAAATTCTCTGTCAGAGCAAAAGGACATAAACTCATTTTGCCATTCACTTGTTGCTGCATATGCCCACTCAGGACTCCAGTATCTTCGACTTGCTACTCATTTTCTTTTCAACCTTCGTTCTCCACCTAATTCTCCTTCACTTAGTTCGTCTTTTCTTTTAGTATCTACTTCTTCCTCTATTGGCTCGTTTATAACCAATTCTTTCTTCTTTCCAAATTGCAATTCATGCCAATTGTCTCCTTTCCTTGTCCCTTCTGTTAATATTCTTTTCAGAACTGGATTCTTTTCTTTTTCTTTTTTCCATGGTGTTTTCTCTTTATGGACCTGCAACGGGTTCAGGAGGAGTCGGACCACTTTGGCTTTGATCCGTCTCAACTCTTTCCTCCTGTTGATCGGGTACTTGCTCTGCTTGTGCTTCAGCACCGTCTACTTCTGGGAGAACCCTTCTTATGCTTGGTTCTCCTGCTGTGTCAGTTGAGTTAGACTCTTGCTCACCCTCTTATATTTCTGCACTTTTGTCTCTCACTGGGGTGACTGACCCATCTTCCACCAGGTCTGGGTCAATTTCAGGCTCAGCTTGCTCCAGTTCTGGCTCAGGAAGAGCCACTTGTTTTGCAGCTGTTGGTGCTCTCAACAGCACTTCTTCATGCTCTTGCGGACTCACCACTCTCTTGGTATGGCTCACATGTATCCAGTTCGGCAGTCCTGCACACTTCACAGCTGTCGTAGTTGTCAGCACCACCTGGTATCGGCCCTTCCAACGTGGCTCTAGGCAAGTCTTTTGAACATGCTTTTTGATGACTACCCAATCTCCAGCTCTCAGATTGAGACCTGGGTCATGGATGGGTGGCAGGGTGATAGCCTACACCTGCTGAGAGAAAGATCGTACCACATCAGCCAGACCTTTACAGTAGTCCAACACCATATCATCTGTAATATTGACAAGAGCATTTGCTGGAATTGCTGGCAACCTCATTGCTCTGCCCATGAGAATCTAGTAGGGTGACAGTCCTGTCTTTCTGTCAGGTATGTTTCGCATTGACATCAATACCAAAGGTAATGCATCTGGCCATTTCAGATTTGTTGCGCCACACATTTTGGCAATTCTTGATTTTAGTGTACCATTCATTTGCTCTACAAGTCCTGATGCTTCTAGGCGGTAACTGCAGTGCAGCATCTGCTCAATATTTAATACTGCACATAAGAGTTTGATCACTTCGTTATTGAAGTGTTTTCCCCTATCTGATTCTAAAGAGATCGGAAATCCGAACCATGGTATTAACTCTCTAAGCAACAGCTTTGCAACTGTGAGACTGTCATTCCTACGTGTGGCGTATGCTTCAATCCAATCACTAAACACACACACAATAACCAGCACGTACTTCAATCCACCACATGCGGGCATTTCAATGAAATCTAACTGCATTCTGCTGAATAGTCCTCCTGCTCTTCCAGTGTGGCTCAAATTTATCACTGTCCCTTTTCCCGCATTTAGTTGCTGACAGATTACACACCAATGACATACTGCCTCTGCTGCTTGTTTGAATTTTGGATTAAACCAATCAACCTTGAACAATCTAACCATGGCATCTCTTCCAATATGTGCTTGGCCGTGACAGTAACGGGCCATCGGAGTCAACAAACTGTTTGGCATTACCATCTGGCCCTCCTCAGAAACCCAAATCTCATCTGGTCTTTGAATGCATTTAAGTTTTACCCAAAGCTTTTTCTCTTCCTTGTCTGCATTTTCCTGCATTGTTTTCAATTCCTCTAGTGTGTCAATTATCTTTAAAGCAAAACTTGCACAATTATTTTCTTCTTCTGGCATTAGTTCCCACTTGTCTTTAAATGATATACAATGCAATGCGCACAACCTTGCGACTTGATCCACATATCCATTTCCCAAGGAAATTTAGTCCTGTGTTTTCTGATGTGCATTACATTTTACCTCAGCAATTTCTTCAGGTAACTGAATTGCATACAACAACTCTTTTATTCGGTCGCCCTTTCACACTGGAGTTGGTCATAAAACCTTGTTGCGACCATAACTGGCCAAAATCATGAACAATACTAAATCCATATTGTCTATTGGTGTAGATTGTGACTCTTAATCTTGCAGAAACATAGCATGCCCTAGTAAGAGTTACTAATTCTTCTACTTGTGCTGAATATACACCTGGAAGCCATGAAGCTTCTAGTGTGCCTGTATTTGTGCACACAGCATACCCTGCCCTCAAGGTTCCTGCCCCATCTCTGATATATTAACCATCAACAAAGACAATTTGGTAATTTTCTTCTAAACGCGTGTCTCTAATATCAGGCCTCGGTTTTGTACACAGCTCAGTCACCTCAAGACAATCATGCTCAATATCTTCCTCTTTTTCAATTTCAACAGTGTCGCTTGGAAGTAATGTTGCTGGATTCAGCACTGAACATCTTTTCCATGTTACATTTGGAGCACCCAATATGCTCGTCTCATACCTTGTCGGTCTTGCTCCCGTCAAATATTGGGTTTTTGTTCTCATCAGTAAAATCTCAACAGTGTGGTACCATTACCATCAGAGGGTATCCCATGACTACCCCCTCACATTGGGAAAGACTTTGACCAACTGCGGCTTATGCGTGCAGACAACCTGGTAAAGCTGCTGCAACCGGATCCAAGGTAGCTGAAAAATAAGCTACTGGGGGAAAGCACCTCCATGGACCTGTGTCAAGACAGACAAAGAACAAGCATCACGTTCATGACAAAACAACGTAAAAGGCTTTGTGTAATCAGGCATTCCCAACGCTGGAGCTCTGCACAAACTCTGTCTCAATTCGGTGAATGCTTTCATCTGGTCCTCATCTAGGGTAATGGGCTCTGCAACTTCCTTATGTGTCAACTGCTGTAAGGGTTTGGTAATTTCAGCAAAATTTGGAATCCACTGTCTACAGTACCTTATCATTCCCAGAAACATTCTGACATCTCTCTGTGAAGTCGGAGGACTTCTCTGCAGAATCATGGTAACTCTTTCCCTGGAGATTCTCCTTAGTCCCTTCTCAATCTGATGTCCCAGATATTTTACTGATTTTTGGCAATACTGTAATTTCACAGGTGAAACCTTATGTCCAAATTCTCCCAAATGATTCAACAGGGCAATTGAGTTATGTTTACACTCGTCCCTTGTTCTGGATGCGATTAGTAAGTCATCAATATACTGCACAAGAGTCAATTGGCATGGCAATTCCAACGACTCCAAGTTATTTTTCAGAATCTGATTAAACAGTGATGGTGACTCTGTATACCCTTGTGGAAGCCTACACCAGCTGTAGACTCTGTCCAGGAATTTGAAACTAAAAAGAAACTGACTATCCTCATGGAGAGGCACAGAAAAGAAAGCTTGTGACAGACCTACCACTGTGAACCATTCTGCATCGCAAGGAATTTGAAACAGTATCAATGAAGGATTGGGCACTATCGGACAACATTTAACCACCATATCATTCACTTTTCGCAAGTCCTGTACAATTCGTACTTTCCCACATGGCTTTTTCAAACCCATTATCGGTGAATTACATGGGCTGCTCAGCACTTCTTTCAACACTCCTTGTTTTGTGCGACTTTCTTTAAAACATCTTGTGGCATGTTATACTGTGGTAACTGCAGGAACACTGCATTGGGCTTCAAAGTGGTTTTATTCGGCTCTACTCCCTTAATCAGACCTACTTCTTTTCCTGTCAGATCCCAGACCTCTTCCTTCCCAGTTCCCTGTAAATCTGCATGCAATTCTTTCAGAGTGAACATTGGGAAAAATTAAATCAATGAGTATTCTTCATAGGCATTGTTAACCATCATTTCTGTTGCCTGCTCTTCTTCATCATCACTATTTGTCTGGACTATACCTGTGTCTGAACAATTGATGGAACATTTTGTCCTGCACAGTGCGTCTCTTCCCAATAAGGATACAGGACTTGAATCGCACACCACAAATCTATGCAATCCTTGATAATTTCCAATTTCAACCTGCACTGGTTCTGTGATCGGATTGGTCAACTGTCTATTCTCCACACCCACCCACAACTTGAACTGTCCTGCCTGAAAGAGGTACATTTGGGACTTCTATGCTTCTTACTGTATCCACCAAAAATGAGACCTTGTAACCCATCACTTTCCTCTTCACAAAAGGCTCTCTCCGATCTACTTCTAGGGATCTAGGTAAGCACCAAGCATTCAAGCTCCTTCATCCGAACTGCCACTCATCCACTCTTCGTTTATTTCATCCTCACTATAAAATGTAAACTGATGTACTGTGGTATTACTATTGTCTTGTCTTTGACCTGTGACCTGCTGAGTAAGCATCACCTGTTGCTGCTCCAACCGGGCTTGAGGTATTTGCATTTGCTGTCTACGTACCATAGGGACCTGCTGCTGTACTGGCTGTAATTGTGTTAATTGTACGCGTGGCACCTGCATTTGCAGCACCAGTAAGAAATTCTGTCCTCGATTCTGAGCATTAGGAATAAATCCTTTCATTCTTGGGACTTTCACAGTTTGAAATGTACTGACGCCATCTTGCTGAACTACACCATCCTGCGCCATCATCGGACACTCCCGCTTCCAGTGTCCCACGTTTCCACACAAATGACACGGTAACATCTGTTTCATTCCTTACATGTCATTTTGAACAACCACAGTCCCTAAGTCCGGACAATGCATCATGTCCATTCCACGCCCTCTACCCCTCACTTGAGGTTGAAACATAACAGCTCTCTGCTGCGGCAGTATAGGCAGTACTATAGCTCCCTGCACTCCTGTTTGAGCTGCCTTTATTTACATCACCATCGCTTTCTCTTTCACCTCTTTTTGTTTCAATTCAATTTCGTCACTACAGTACTTTGCATATTGCAACACCTCATCAAACGGCTTTGCTTGCCAGCAAATTAAATGGCTCTTAATCATTTGCCCTACCTCTGGTCTCAGACCTTTGAAAAACCTGAATACGAAATGCAATATATCTTTTGGCTCAATTGCTTCCTTACCACTGTACTCCTTGAATGCTTTCAACACTCTTTCATAGTAGTTATGTATTGACTCTTTAGACTCTTGGACCGTTCTATTAATCTGCTGCCAATCAATGTTTTTTGGAGAAATCCTCGTCTTCAGGAACTCAATCACCTTGTAATAATTTTTCATTACCTCAGGTGAAGGTGCACCTGTTATTTTATCCCTTTCTGGTTCACTTGCTGGCCAGTCTACTGCTCTCTTACACTCAACCCACAATTCTGCCGGCACCACTATCTCCAATAGCGTGTTCAAGTCTTCCCACAAACATTTAGAAAGCTTCACAAATCCTTCTGTCTGTTGATACCACTCAACCGGCTTTTCTCTCAATTTTCGATAATCATTTGTAAATGATAATATATCACTCCTGTGCCATGGAACATGAACAAACTGCCCTCCTGGAATTTCTCTCATCGGAAGCATCTTAATTGATTCTCCCTTATCGACACCATCAGCCCCTTCTTGCGAATCCCGTTTTCGTTTATCTTTTTTCTTTGTCCATCAACCTTCCCACTTCTCTAATGCCCCCCAAATTTGTGCACTCTGCAGCAATTCTCTCAAGTGTGCCTTCATTCCAGCTGATCTCATGTGTTCAAAATCCTTCGCCTCAAAATCTAATCTATAGCTGCGTTTCAAATGCTTTGTTTTCTTAATGTCAATGTCATGTTTTTCTGCTAGCTCTGCCAATTTCTCATGTATTTTACTCACTTCTCTTGTAATCTTTGGGCATAAGTACCTCAGCTCTTCTTCTGTGTAAGATTCTAATCTGTTCACACCCATTGTTCCTTCGACTAATTTGGTTGCTTCTATATTCAACCCTACACGATTTATCTGGTCTTCGCCCTTGGATGCATTTTGAGGAGTGTTTTGACTGCCTAACCACTCACTTAATTGCTGAGCTGACAATCCCTGTAATGAAATGTTACTTGCATTTGGCACTGGTAACTGTTGCACCACCGTACTTGAAGCTTGCGGTGTCAGAAGTCTCAAACTCTGACTCACATTCGGGCCATTTACTGCATCCAGAAGGGCTACAAGTGGACTAAGATCCATTAAAGGTCTAGATCCATTGAAAGTTTGTCCTGCAGACAACATTATCAGCACAGGATCACTCACTCCCCTCGTACAAGGCTCTGTGTCAATTCATTCTGCTCCCCTGCATCTGATTTCTTCTGTGCAAATAAGGGTACAGCTGGACCAACAGTAATTGGTAGCGATATTGCATCTGGAGATGCCCTAACACTTGCACATGGTGGGAATGTTACCCCCATTGCCTGATTCATGACTGGTGTGATATCTGATTGCATTCCTGTCAGTGGTGTAAACTTCGGTAGACCCTGTGCTTGAGCTGAAGGCAATAAAATTGGTGTTGGATCTGTCTGAATCAGCATTGGCTCCAGGAGCACCTGCTCCCTTGGTACCATAATATTCAATACCGTCTCAAGAACTGGCACATCTGGATAGATTCTCTGCACCGAAGGTGGATGTATCTGTGCTTGAACTACAGTAGTAGTTCCTGCATTAGGTGTACTCTGTACTACCCCTGGTATTTGTCCGCCTTCTGCTTGTACATCTCCCTTGGCCTCCTGGGCTTGTGCCGGAGCAGCTGTAGGGGCAGTAGCATTAGTGCCTGGACCCCCGCATAGGTTGTTAAAGGTGGAGGTCGATCTCATAACAGCTGCATAATGAGATCCTCAACATCAGAATTGTCATCGTCCACATAAGACTTTCTCTTTTTCTTTCTTCTTCCACTCTCATCCTCTTTAGCACTATCTTCCTTCTCTGCCTCGTCTCCCTCTGTAATTGCAGGAAACAATTTGACATCCTGTAATGTCGCCATTCTCCATCTCTTTGTTCCCAATCCCATCTAGCTTCAGCTAATGATTTTTCTACTTGCTTCATCCTCCTCTTGAACTTCATCTCTTGTTGCTGTCTGGCCACTAGCTCCCAGACCATTAAGGCTTCATACTGTGCTGGTCTCGGTAATGGCTTCATGTCGTACAATGACATTCGCAATTGATCCAAAATTCTCAAACTAAAGGTTCCATGCTCTGGAAACGCTAAAGACCCCTGTTTTTTTGTTAACTTACACCATTGCTTTAACCATAAACACGGTGCTACACCTCGCTCCGCCATCACAATATAAGCCGGAGAATCTTCCGGGGGGGTCAGCTCCCCCACTGATGCCTTAATGTAAGTGTTACCCTTCATCACACTCTTAAATGCCTTAAAAAACTTAATTTTGCCTGCTTTGTTTACTTGTGTTTCAATAATGAAATGACTTTTACTCCCAAGATTCCCTTATTCTGCTTACTCAACCAATTGCCTCTTAAGGACTGCTGCCAATCCGCTTGTGGCTCTTCTCAGTAACTGACCTATCCCAGCGCGGCACACTCTGACGTCACACTCACACACAGCGGCTGAGTGGGTCTCCTTGACTCGATTCACACAACTAATGCAAATTATTCCGAGCACTTACCAAAACCCAATAACAAAAACAAACCTGCTGGTTTACTATAGGAAGGGACACAATCGCTTCAGAGACCTTACAGATTTTCACTAATGGCTCTCTTGGCTCATTTAGCTATTCCTCTTTCTCAGCCTCCCACGTTCACAAGCAAAATTCGACCTGCAAATTTTACTCTCAACTGATCAATGGGTCTCCCCTGGTGCACATAGAACTCGCCAAATATCTTTTGCCCAATTATCACACACACCGACTTGTTGACCACACCCGGTCAATCTACTAAACCAGACATATTACAACATATAACCAAGTGTCTCCTACACTTGTCAATATACTCCAGAGTCTTAGACCACGTAGGGTCCGTACATTACCAACAACCACGTGGATAATTTTTTAGCACAAAGCACCACACACACATGAAATTCGATGACTTTCCTACTCATACTACGGAGTACACACACACCCCTACTAACCTCAATTGAAGTACGCAGACTCACTACTATACCTCCCATACCTCACAATTCACCTGCAATTTGCTTAAGCCTGTGCAAGCGCAACCTACCACTTTCGCACTAACATTTCTGGGCTTAAGGGGACATCATCTTTGCTACAATTGCCATTTCAGAAAAACAAAATTTCAAACTTCATAAAATACGAACAACTAACCCTAACTTAAACTACTACCATAACTAGTAATCACCACATAACTAGTTCCCCAAGGAAACTAACCATCAAGCTGCTACCAAAAACTGCTAGCGCGCCTGGTCCTTAGTAAGTAAACTTACAAGGGGACGCGTATAGGTCGCTGAATCTTTTGAATCGCATTGAATCTTTAGTCATGCAGTAATTACTAAATCAGTAATCAACATCAATAGAACACGCTAACCACCTCAAGTAAACTACAAGAAAAAACACCCCCCCAATGAGAAATAACCATCACTCATGGAAAAGGTTAACAACTTTTTATTCCCTATTAATTACAATTCTAATCAATTGTTAATTATGTCTTTATTAATCAATCTTTATTAGTTCATCAAAAAGAAAACATTTTCTCCAAGGTAAACATGAGCAGCAATGTCAATGAATATCAGCAATAATGATGCAATTCAGCAAACTAATTTGTCAGTCATTTGTCAGCGTCTCCCCTATCAGCCTACCTAACCAAGATTAGCACCAACATGTGGGTCTTCATGCGAAAACAATTGAGTGAAAAACATTAATTTGGAAAAATCTACCTAAAAGAGAGAAATTCTACAAAACAGCGCAGTTGGGACCTAGAAGAAAATGCACAAATTGTCAGCCGCATTTTCACAGCTACCTATCCAGGATGGATCAGCAACAAGCCAGTCTTCGTCTTCAGGTCATCAATAGGCAGCTACGGATCAGGCTCACAGGGTATGAGCCCAATGTCAACACCTCGGACAACGTCTCCTGACGTCATCAACTTTCTCCTCGCAGTTCTGATTTCTCACCCCTTGTCATGACTTTTTATTAGGGTCTCCCAGTTCATCCCACTAATTGCTAATTGGTCAGTCTATCGGAAGTTATGACTCTAACCTATAGTTTTTGTTTACCAAATCTTTGATTTTGCATATGTCTTGTGTCCCATAAAACTGATTGGTTCTTCTTGCGATGAGAACATCATCCAGCTCTTCTGGTAACTAAATTGTTGAATACGAGTCTTTAGTCAGTGCCCCTATTGTTCAAGTCCTGGGAAAGTGCATTTAGTCTACATTACACATAATTGTATCAAATTGTCTTCATCATCTCCTGTCCGTCGGTACATTTGCAGAATGTTCTAGCTGAGCGGCTTGAACTCTGAGCGGTTCAAGGTTGGCATCCCCAGTTACCAGTCATGTGCAAGACACTCGAATTCTTCATGTTCAGAGCAAGCAAGGCCCAGTGGAACTAGGCCTTTAGTCCGGCTAATTTAAGAATATGAATTAATATAAAACATAGGTTATACGCTTCGTTATGACATATTAGTGCATTTTCTTATACATTTTTCCATTATTTTGCATCTGTTAATACACATGGTGACCACTCCCCGAGGGCACATTTTCAAATGCTCACATTATTTTCTTAAATTAATTTCTCTATGAACATTTCTTATTAATAAACACACATTAATCATTAGAAATTTCTTAATTAACATATCTGCTCCATCAAAAGCTACATTTACTCTAAGCATGGCATCCGTGACTTCCCCTGATCTAGGTGATTCAGCCAAAAGTGTACCTGTAATCAGATTTATATTTTCACCCACCACCCTCTCTACCTATTTCCAGCCATGTCTCCTACCCTGATCCTTAGTCCTCACCGAAAAATTGCCCTCCCCACCCTAGTTTGCGTAAGATCTCAGGAAAATTAAAGAAAATCGTGAGGGGGTTATGATCACTAAAATGCTTCTCTACCACCTCACCATGCATAACCAATTTTTTTTAGAAATGGGGACACAAAGATGTAATCAATTGTCATTCCAGCCCCTCTGCCTACAAAAGGTGGGGCCTGATGTGTACCCACAACTTCCATGTCACAAGTATTCAGAAGACCCGGACTCCGTAGGCCCTTAGTCAGGTCCCTGCCCCTTGGTCCTGTGATCCATCAGCTATCTATACCTCATAATCCTGCTCAAAAGGATTCACCAATATACTATGCCGCCCTATCTTGGCATTAAAATCCCCTGACACAACACCACGGAACTCCAAACCAAATCCCTCCAATCTACACTTCAATATCTGTAGAACTGAAAAAAGGACCCTAATTTGACATCCAGAGTCCCAGACAGCATTATAAAAATTTGCCAGCAGGACATTAAATTTTGTGGAAAAACTACCCAAACAATTTATATACCCTGATGTTTGCAGGTAATTTGATACGCTCTCGCTATTTTAAAGAATTGGATTAGGGTAACTAGACCCCCTTTAGGGCGACCTCCTTGAGCTGTGCAGACGGGATTGCAAACCCTTGATATCCATCCCAGGCTGCCAGCCCATCCGACCAAGTTTCTCGAAGTAAAATAAAATCATAATGTACCAAAAACTTTATCCATTTATGGTATGATAGCTTAGTCTCATACCCTGCTACATTCCATGAAATAAGACAGCACTTTGTGGTCTTTCCACCCTGATATTTCATGTTTATAATAACATTTGGGGGTTCTACTGCACCCACTAAAGATCTCCATACATAACGTCAATCCCCCCCCTCCAAATCTGGCATAATAATAGGACCATTACCCATATCATGCCCTAAATTGGGATTCCTAGGATTCCTAGTTGGAAAGTCAACAGTCTGCCGAGTATATACGGGTAGTGGTGGTATAAAGTACTGCACCTCCTGTAGGTAACCAAATGATATAAGTGAATCTGTTTTTTAGAAGTAGCAGATGGTGCAAGTGGTCAAGTGCCTCACTACCTATTAGCACAAATGATGTGTATCCATATACACAAGCGACAAAAGACAAAGCAGACCACAGCACACAAAGTATAAAATAGTAATGCAGTAAACCAGTAAATTAAGATAGATGAAGAATCCGTCGGTAAATTAAGTGAATCACTGTTTCTTTATTTTGAACAACAGTCTTGAGAGTAGAATAACAGCTCCATCAAGCACAGCCAACACATGTTTCGTCACACCGTGACTTCTTCAAGGCTGTAAAAGATGTACCTACAATATATATTTTGTTCGACTAGTCAATTGTAAACATAGAACTATGTGCAAAAAGTGTTGGTAAGTGATCCAGGTAAGTAGTGTAAAATTAAGTTGTAAACAGACATGGCAATGGAAGTACAATGATTTTAACTAAAAAGAGCCATCACCATCGTGAATTGAAAGCGAAGTAGTCGAATTTAAGAAAAAGCATCAGAAAAGAATTCCACACACACATCCCCACTTCATGAATTTGGATAAGACATGCCTGTGAGATGAAAGGTGTAGGCATGAGGTATGCTGAGATTGGAAAAAATATATACAGTGCCCATAACTAATGTAAAAGCCGTCACATTAATAAGAAGTGAAAGAAAGTACGCATGCGTGAGTACGGTAAGGAAAACAGACGGACTAGGACCTACCTAAGATAACTGCAAATTAGGGAAGATATTGATTAGAGGAAAGTGCAGACAGTACTGATGGAAAGTAAGAGAGAGAGGACAAAAAATTGTCAGGTAAATGAAAGGCAGGCAATTAAACTAAAGGGGGATGTAGGGAAGGGTAAGGTATAGTAGAGTTACCTGAGATTCCAGTCAGTGTAGAGAAAGAGAGCTAAATTAAAAAATCACATGGTAGTGAAAGGTTGTGTCCAAAATAAAATAGGTAATATATTTCACAGGACCATGGTAAGTCCTGGTAAAGTCCTGAAAGCAAGGGGAGGCATAGATTAAAGTAAAACATAAAATAGGGGCTACAGCGGTAGTAGTGGGTAAGGCAAGGTGCGAGAGTACGTGTAAAAGCATAAAACGCTAGGAATAACGCACATGAAAAAACGCACAAGTAAAAATGTGAAATAAACGCTATATTAAAAAGCGGTGAAGTAAAAACAAAGTAAAATAAGCTGCCCTAAATAACAAGCAGTAAGCTCGAATGCAGAGTAATAATGGCGGTAGCGTGTTGGCAATTAACGTAGCCGGTAATGAGGAAATAGGTAGACTCGCAAGAGACAAGGAGACTATGAGACTATGTGACAAGTAATAAAAAACAGGCTGCAGTGATCAAGAAAATCGGGGTGCTAAATCTTACCTATAACGCCGTAACCAGGCGAAGCTCGTGTTGCAATATCAGTAGTATGTGGCACAGTGCTTAATTTGTAAATTAAGAGGTGCCGGTGCTCAAATCCCTTCTCTTAAACACAAGGCTGCTGTAATTAAATCTGCCAGCACTGAATACTGAGGCAGCGTAATACTGAAGCCATCGCGGGCCTCTTCGATCCATTTACGGACACACCTGCCGCTTCAGCTCATCCTGCAACTTTCTACTTTCTCCCTTTATGAACCTTTTTAGTTTTTCCTTTTTCCGTCTTTCACATATGTGTCTTTTGCTTGCAGCAAATGCTTGAGGCATAAGAATAAGCCCCGGCCCTCACAAATAAATGCCGGTGCTCAGCACCGGAATCAGCAAACACAAATTCAGCCCTGATGTGGCAGCATCGGAAATCCAGCCGCATGGTGATCCGAAAACCACGCAGCGCGGGTTGCAATCTCCCAGCCTCCGTCAGCGATGCTGCGTGTCGTTTTCCCAGCTCGGTGCATCGATTCTTCGGTCGCGTTGCAGGTGAGTGTTGATTTTCAGCCACGAAGCCGGTCACGTGTCGATTCTTCAGCCGCAAATTGGAGTTGCGTCAATCTTTTCCCCGCACGGCGTTCTGTGAGTGGATTTCTTCCTCTTAGGCTGCCAGCTTCTCCTTTCAGTGTCCCAGGAAATGGATGGGTACCACAGGGCAGAGTAGGAGTCTCTCCAGAGACTCCAGGTGCTGGTAGAGAGAAGTCTTTGCTGTCCCTGAGACTTCAAACAACAGGAGGCAAGCTCTAAATCAAGCCCTTGGAGATCTTCACAAGATGGAAGGCACACAAAGTCCAGTCTTTGCCCTCTTACTCTGGCAGAAGCAGCAACTGCAGGATAGCTCCACAAAGCACAGGCAGGGCAGCTCTTCAGCTCTTCTCCAGGCAGAGGTTCCTCTTGGTTTCCAGAAGTGTTCTAAAGTTTGTGGTTTTGGGTGCCCTTCTTATACCCAATTTCTCCTTTGAAGTAGGCCTACTTCAAAGTAAAGTCTCTCTTGAATGTGAAATCCTGCAGTGCCCAGGCCCCAGACACTCACCAGGGGGTTAGAGACTGCATTGTGTGAGGGCAGGCACAGCCCTGTCAGGTGTGAGTGACCACTTCTCCTCTCCCTCCTAGCACAGATGGCTCATCAGGAAATGCAAACTACACCCCAGCTCCCTTTGTGTCACTGTCTAGCGTGAGGTGCAACCAGCCCAACTGTCAAACTGACCCAGACAGGGAATCCACAAACAGGCAGAGTCACAGAAATGGTCTAAGCAAGAAAATGCTCACTTTCTAAAAGTGGCTTTCTCAAACACACAATCTTAAAATCAACTTTACTAAAAGATGTATTTCTAAATTGTGAGCTCAGAGACCCCAAACTCCACATGCCCATCCGCTCCCAAAGGGAATCTACACTTTAATCAGATTTAAAGGTAGCCCCCATGTTAACCCATGAGAGGGACAGGTCTTGCAACAGTGAAGAATGAATTTAGCAATATTTCACTGTCAGGACATATAAAACACATTACTATGTGTCCTACCTTAACCATACACTGCACCCTGCCCTTGGGGCTACCTAGGGCCTACCTTAGGGGTGTATTTCATGTAAGAAAAGGGAAGGTTTAGGCCTGGTAAGTGAGTAGACTTGCCAAGTCGAATTTACAGTTAAAACTGCACACACAGACACTGCAGTGGCAGGTCTGAGACATGATTACAGAGCTACTTATGTGGGTGGCACAACCAGTGCTGCAGGCCCACTAGTAGCATTTGTTTTACAGGCCCTGGCACCTCTAGTGCACTTTACTAGGGACTGACTAGTAAATCAAATATGCCAATCATGGATAAACCAATCAACAATACAATTTACCCAGAGAGCATATGCACTTTAGCACTGGTTAGCAGTGGTAAAGTGCCCAGAGTTCAAAAACCAACAGCAACAGGTCAGAATAAATAGGAGACAGGAGGCAAAAAGATTGGGGATGACCCTGCATAAGCAAAAAAGTCCAACACTTTGGCTCCGCCCCTTCCTCCTGGCAGCTTCTGGGACACAGAGTCCCCCTTCCAAGGTAACGCGCGTCCCGCTGCATTATGAGAGCTAAAAATAAGTACACTATATGAGAAATATAAATGCTGTCATTAAAGAGAAAACGTATTTCCTTCCAACTGAACATCATTATACTTGTACAACCCTGTGCCAGATTCTAGTTAGGATAGAGTTTTTCTGTTCCAATAGGAAATAAATCATTATTAGTGTTCATTATACATTATTGTATAAGAAATGAAAAAATGTTGGTGGGTGGGCCAGTCTAGACTATAATAATTGGTTGTGAATCATTGATTTGAGACCATCTTCACACGCATAATGGTGAGTGAACAAAACTGTAAACAGCATATATCAGTTTAGTAGGGCCACAAGAGACGCCTGAGGTCAGACACCTAATTCTGGTAAGATAATATGTATTAGTACAATATATATTTCTACTGTTTAATTTGGTATAAAGTATGATTTAATGTCTCAGCAAAGTGCACTAGACTGACGTAGCAGTGTCTTTCAAGACTAGACACAAGTGGTCTAGCTTTGTTTGCAATGAATACAAACAACCAGTTTGATGTGCAGAAGTTCTCAGACATAAGAATGTACAGTTTGCGTGCTTACTATTATAGCCTTAGAGCCAGCCGTAGCAGGCTATACCGGCCATTAATTAAAGGCCCGCTCCAGTGTTAAAGACTCGAGCCGAAGGCAAGGGCCTCAAACAGGGGAGCAGGAGTAATTGCTGGTATAGCCCAGCTATGAAGGGCTATTAGGCTATTAAAACTTTCTGCCACTAGAGGGCAGAATGTTCTAATTAAAAAAAACAAAGCTGTTTCTGTGAACAAAGAACAGTTGAAGGTTGATGCCCTGGACTTTTACCAGCCAGTAAAAGCCGAGAGCGCACTATGAAGGGCTATAAGGTTATTAGAACATTTTGCCACCAGAGGGCAGAATGTTCTAATAAGTAAAACAAAATCCCTTCGGGCTCCGTGAGGCCTTTGTTCACAACTCTTGCTGTGAATAAAGAACAATGGAATGTTGATGCTCAAAAAGCCCAGAGCACTACATTGGATCCAATGGAGCTCCAAACATTCCAATTTTCTAATATGCATTAGTGTATCTGGTGCTTCACATCTAAAAGTACAAGTTACTTACCTCCGGTAACGAAATATCTGGTAGAGACATATTCTAGTTGCAGATTCCTTACCTTAGAATTTCCCCCAGGCGTTAGACTGCATCCGGAGATTTTTCTTCCAGCAATACCCTTGCACGTCAGTAGGTGGCATCGGTTGACTCCGTGGGCATTGTTGGCGTCGTAGTCGCTGTGATGATGTTGGGAGTAGTATATAGACGCTGCCTTCGCTCAGTGACATCAGTTTCTTTAAACGACTTTCCATGCCAAAGCGCAGAGCCGCTAAGAACACTGGGATTGGTGCGCCAGAGCTAAGGACCTGAAAGGGGAATCCCTGTCCCTAGAAATCAGTTTGCAAGCGGGGAGGATGAGTGGGCAGTAAGGAATCTGCCACTAGAATATGTCTCTACCAGACATTTCGTTACAAAAAGGTAAGTAACTTGTACATCTGACAGAGACTTCTAGTTTCAGATTCCTTACCTTAGAATAGATACCCAAGTAATGCCATCCTTGGAGGTGGGCTGCGAACCAAGATCATACTAGGAAGTCCTGCAGGTCCGAACGACCAAAGTAGCCGTCCCATAGGATCTGACTGTCCAGGCAGTAGTGTTTAGCAAAGGTGTGCAGGGACGCCCACATAGCTGCCTTGCAGATATCCAGGACAGGAACTCCGCATGCTAACACAGTGGAAGCTGTAGTTGCTCTGGTGGAATGTGCACGCAAGCCCTCAGGGGGTTGCTTCTTCGCCAAAGCGTAGCACATTTTGATGCAAAGAAGCACCCATCGAGAGATGGTACGCTTTTGCCTTTTTTTGCACCCACATATCCGACAAAGAGTTGGTCGTCCACTCAGAAATCTTTAGTATGATTAAGATAGAACGCCAACGCTCTTTTTGGGTCCAGACGGTGGAGTCTCTCCTCCTCATGAGAGGGATGTGGGAGTGCTTAGAAAATAGGCAGGGTGATGGACTGGCCTACATGAAAAGGTGCAACCACCTTTGGAAGGAAGTAAGCCTTAGTGCGCAATACCGCTTTGTCAGGGTGCACAGTCAAGTATGGAGGTTTAGACAAAAGGGCTTGAAGCTCACTCACCCTGCGAGCAGAGGCGATGGCAACAAGAAAGACAGTTTTGAAGGTGAGGAGCCTCAAGGGACAATAGTGCATCGGCTCAAAGGGAGTACACATTAAATAAGTAAGGACAAGATTGAGGTCCCACTGAGGCATGATAAATGGAGTGGGTGGAAATAAATTGGTGAGGCTTTTTAGAAATCTACTCACAATAGGAGATTTAAAAAGTGAGGGCTGATCAGGTAACCTAAGGAAGGCTGAAATGGCAGATAAATATCGTTTAAGGGTGCCCAAAACAGAGCCCTGCTGGGCCAAAGAACGAATGAACAGAAGAACCTCAGATAGAGGGGCAGAGAGGGGATCAACAGATTTCTTGGTCCACCATGCCACAAATTTATTCCAATGACAGGCGGATACAGTTTTGGTTGAGGGACGCCTGGCTGCCAAGATAACATTGCAGACCTCGGGTGGAAGATCAAAAGTCGTCAGCTGTCGCCGCTCAAGCTCCATGCATGAAGGCGGAGGTTGGACAGGTTCGGGTGAAGAACCGTCCCCTGTTGCTGCGACAGAAGATCCGCCGGAAGAGGCAGTCTGAGTGGAGGATCGATGGACATGCTCAATTGCTCTAGATACCAGACTCTCTGTGCCCAATCCGGAGCCACCAAGATGACCTGGGCCCGGTCATCCCCAATGGTCTTAAGAATTCTGGGCAGAAGTGGTACAGGCGTAAAGGCGTAAAGGAGGCCGGAGTTCCACTTGATACAAAAAACGTCTCAGAGCGAGTGCCGCCTTGGAAACTCCAACGCACAAAACAGCTGACATTGCGCGTTCTCTGCAGAGGCGAACAGATCTAACCAAGGCCTTCCCCACTACTGAAAGAGATCTTGTGCCACCTCTGTATGGAGACGCCATTCGTGATTGGCTGGCAGTGACTGCTGAGTTTGTCCGGTCTGGCGTTGAGAGAGCCCACCAGATGTTGAACCACCAGGGTAATGCCCTGATGTGCCAGCCATGTCCAGAGACATAGTGCCTCCTGACAAAGGGTCCAGGACCCTACTCTGTCCTGTTTGTTGCAGTACCACCTGGCGGTAATATTGTCCATGAACACCTGCATTACTTTCCCTCTGAGAGAGCTTCCGAAGATTGATATGGAGCCCAAACTCCGCCGGAGACAAGAGGCCTCTGATCTCCACCTCTCCCATGTGGCCGCCTCAATCCAGAAGTGATGCATATGTCACTATAGATAGATCTGGTTGGGCAAGGGAGAGGGATCTGCCGTGGACCCAATGCGGATTCGAAAGCCACCACTGCAGGTCTTTCACAGTCCCCTCTGAGATCTGGACCATTTCGGAGAGATTCCACTGATGCTGCGCCTACTGGAACTTCAAGTCCCACTCCAGAGCCTGCATATGCCATCTGGCATGTGTTACTAGCAGGATGCAGGAGGCCCAGCACCCTCAGAGTCAGTCTCACTGAAACCCAAGACTGAGGCCGAAAGATCAGAATCATAGCCTGAATGTCTTGGACTCAATTTTCGAGAGGGTAAGCCCAAAACTGCACTGTGTCCAGAACAGCTCCGATGAAGCGGAGCGTCTGAGAGGGAGTCAGGAGTGACTTTGGCACGTTTATAGTGAAACCCAGCATGTGCAGGTTTTCCGTAGTCTGAAGGTGGGAGATGACATTCTGGGGCGAGTCCGCCTTCAACAGCCAGTCGTTGAGGTAGGGGAAGACTGACACCTCTAACATGCGCAGATGAGCTGCAACCACCGCAATCACTTTCGTGAACACCCGAGGGGTGCTGGTAAGGCCGAAGGGGAGCACGGTAAACTGAAAGTGCTTGTGACCTCCCACGAATCGTAGGTAACGTCTGTGGGCAGGCAGGATGGGGATGTGAAATACGCATCCTGAAAGTCCAACGCTACCATCCAGTCTCCTGGGTCCAAGGCAGACTGAACCTGAACCAGGGTGAGCATTTTGAATTTCTCTTCCTTGAGGAAGTAGTTCAGGTCCCGAAAGTCTTGGATAGGACGTAAGCCCTTGTCCTTCTTTGGCACCAGAAAGTAGCAGGAATAACAACCACGACCAACTTCGGGCACAAGGACCTTTTCTGTAGCTCCCTTGGCCAAGAGAGCTGCGACTTCCTGGCGGAGAAGTGCCAAATGATCCTCTGGAAGGTGACTGAAGGATGGAGGCATGGCTGGTGGAGCAGATTTGAAAGGGAGGGCATAGCCCTTTCGAACGATCTGCAAAACTCACCTGTCCATAGTGATGGATTCCCAGTGAAGCAGGTGATGGTGAATCTTGCTGCCAACTGGATGGAAGTGGGTGAATGGACTAGGAGGGTTTGGAGTCTGCAGCGGGGGGAGAGGTGGACTGGGCAGACCTCTGGTTCCCTGTCCCACGCCCACGTGGGATTCCACGTTCTCGGCAACGCAGAGTCTGGACAGCATGGGTGGCACGGTGGCTGGGTGGAGGACGTGACAGGGAGCCACTTCCGTGGCCATGATAGGGGTGAAAAGAGGACTGCAGGGGGCAGAGGAAAGACCAAGGGACCAAGCCGTAGCCCGGGAATCCTCCAATCTCTCTTAAGGCTGAGTCCGGTTTGTCTCCAAAGAGACGGGAGCCATCAAAGGGCAAGTCCCTGAGGGACTGTTGGACATCTCCTGAAAAAACAGAAGTACGCAACCAGGCATGGCGTCTCAAGGCCACCGTCATAGCAACCGATCTGCCCAGAGAGTCGGTTGTGTCCAGCCCACAACAGATCGTGAACTTTGCTGCATCTCTCCTATCATTCACAGCTTAGGAGACGATAGCACGGGCCTCCTCCGGTATCTGCAGCAGGCCTTGTGCAATCGTATCCCACAAAGAGTGGATATAGCGGCCCAAAAGGCATGCGGTGTTTACAGACAGCAGCACGAGACTGGAGGAAGAAAACAACTTCTGTTCCAGCCTTTTTGATTCCCTGTCTAGGGGTGCAGAAGGGAATGTGCCTGAAGAAGAGGAAAAACAACAAGTGATGGACGGAATGCTGAACATTGTCAAACATTCACCCCCAGTACAGTGATCTGGGCCTAAATCCATCGTTTTTTTGCTGCCCTAGCCCTAGCCTGGCTGATGAGGGGTGAAACCCTGAAACCGGTCCCAGGATGCTTATTTCCAGTCCAGGGAAGACCTGGCCTAGCAGTTCGGGCTGGGCTGTTCCCATGGGGAACAGGGTCAAGACTGATTTGCATATGGCTGGGTCCAAACTGGGGTGGCATGGTGAGCAAAAGAACGATGGATTAAACCCAGATCTATGACTGGGGGTGAGTGTTTGACAATTTTCAGCATTCCGTCCATCACTTGTTGTTTTTGCTTTGTCGCCCTAAGTGGGAAGGGTATGCCCAGACGTGGGTCCCGTGCTTCCCATGCCACTGGATTCAAGATAGCCTGGCTGATGAGGGGTGAAACCCCGAAACCGGTCCCAGGATGCTTGTTTCCGGTCCAGTGAGGACCTGGCTTGGCAGTTCGGTCTGGACTGTTCCCATGAGGAACAGGGTCAAGACTGATTTGCATATGGCTGGGTCCAAACTGGGGTGGCATGGTGAGCAAAAGAACGATGGATTAAACCCAGATCTATGACTGGGGGTGAGTGTTTGACAATGTTCAGCATTCCGTCCATCACTTGTTGTTTTTGCTTTGTCGCCCTAAGTGGGAAGGGTATGCCCAGACGTGGGTCCCGTGCTTCCCATGCCACTGGATTCAAGCTAGCCTGGCTGATGAGGGGTGAAACCCCGAAACCGGTCCCAGGATGCTTGTTTCCGGTCCAGTGAGGACCTGGCTTGGCAGTTCGGTCTGGACTGTTCCCATGAGGAACAGGGTCAAGACTGATTTGCATATGGCTGGGTCCAAACTGGGGTGGCATGGTGAGCAAAAGAACGATGGATTAAACCCAGATCTATGACTGGGGGTGAGTGTTTGACAATGTTCAGCATTCCGTCCATCACTTGTTGTTTTTGCTTTGTCGCCCTAAGTGGGAAGGGTATGCCCAGATGTGGGTCCCGTGCTTCCCATGCCACTGAATTCAAGCTAGCCTGGCTGATGAGAGGTGAAACCCCGAAACCGGTCCCAGGATGCTTGTTTCCGCTCCAGTGAGGACCTGGCTTGGCAGTTCGGTCTGGACTGTTCCCATGAGGAACAGGGTCAAAACTGATTTGCATATGGCTGGGTCCAAACTGGGGTGGCATGGTGAGCAAAAGAACGATGGATTAAACCCAGATCTATGACTGGGGGTGAGTGTTTGACAATGTTCAGCATTCCGTCCATCACTTGTTGTTTTTGCTTTGTCGCCCTAAGTGGGAAGGGTATGCCCAGACGTGGGTCCCGTGCTTCCCATGCCACTGGATTCAAGCTAGCCTGGCTGATGAGGGGTGAAACCCCGAAACCGGTCCCAGTGGCATGGTGAGCAAAAGAACGATGGATTAAACCAAGATCTATGACTGGGGGTGAGTGTTTGACAATGTTCAGCATTCCGTCCATCACTTGTTGTTTTTGCTTTGTCGCCCTAAGTGGGAAGGGTATGCCCAGACGTGGGTCCCGTGCTTCCCATGCCACTGGATTCAAGCTAGCCTGGCTGATGAGGGGTGAAACCCCGAAACCGGTCCCAGGATGCTTGTTTCCGGTCCAGTGAGGACCTGGCTTGGCAGTTCGGTCTGGACTGTTCCCATGAGTAACAGGGTCAAGACTGATTTGCATATGGCTGGGTCCAAACTGGGGTGGCATGGTGAGCAAAAGAACGATGGATTAAACCCAGATCTATGACTGGGGGTGAGTGTTTGACAATGTTCAGCATTCCGTCCATCACTTGTTGCTTTTGCTTTGTCGCCCTAAGTGGGAAGGGTATGCCCAGACGTCGGTCCCGTGCTTCCCATGCCACTGGATTCAAGCTAGCCTGGCTGATGAGGGGTGAAACCCCGAAACTGGTCCCAGGATGCTTGTTTCCGGTCCAGTGAGGACCTGGCTTGGCAGTTCGGTATGGACTGTTCCCATGAGGAACAGGGTCAAGACTGATTTGCATATGGCTGGGTCCAAACTGGGGTGGCATGGTGAGCAAAAGAACGATGGATTAAACCCAGATCTATGACTGGGATTGAGTGTTTGACAATGTTCAGCATTCCGTCCATCACTTGTTGTTTTTGCTTTGTCGCCCTAAGTGGGAAGGGTATGCCCAGACGTGGGTGCCGTGCTTCCCATGCCACTGGATTTAAGCTAATCTGGCTGATGAGGGGTGAAACCCTGAAACCGGTCCCAGGATGCTTGTTTACGGTCCAGTGAGGACCTGGTTTGGCAGTTCGGTCTGGACTGTTCCTATGAGGAACAGGGTCAAGACTGATTTGCATATGGCTGGGTCCAAACTGGGGTGGCATGGTGAGCAAAAGAACGATGGATTAAACCCAGATCTATGACTGGGGGTGAGTGTTTGACAATGTTCAGCATTCCGTCCATCACTTGTTGTTTTTGCTTTGTCGCCCTAAGTGGGAAGGGTATGCCCAGACGTGGGTCCTGTGCTTCCCATGCCACTGGATTCAAGCTAGCCTGGCTGATGAGGGGTGAAACCCCGAAACCGGTCCCTGGATGCTTGTTTTCGGTCCAGTGAGGACCTGGCTTGGCAGTTCGGTCTGGACTGTTCCCATGAGGAACAGGGTCAAGACTGATTTGCATATGGCTGGGTCCCAACTGGGGTGGCATGGTGAGCAAAAGAACGATGGATTAAACCCAGATCTATGACTGGGGGTGAGTGGTTGACAATGTTCAGCATTCCGTCCATCACTTGTTGTTTTCGCTTTGTCGCCCTAAGTGGGAAGGGTATGCCCAGACGTGGGTCCCGTGCTTCCCATGCCACTGGATTTAAGCTAGCCTGGCTGATGAGGGGTGAAACCCCGAAACCGGTCCCAGGATGCTTGTTTCCGGTCCAGTGAGGACCTGGCTTGGCAGTTCGGTCTGGACTGTTCCCATGAGGAACAGGGTCAAGACTGATTTGCATATGGCTGGGTCCAAACTGGGGTGGCATGGTGAGCAAAAGAACGATGGATTAAACCCAGATCTATGACTGGGGGTGAGTGTTTGACAATGTTCAGCATTCCGTCCATCACTTGTTGTTTTTGCTTTGTCACCCTAAGTGGGAAGGGTATGCCCAGACGTGGGTCCCGTGCTTCCCATGCCACTGGATTCAAGCTAGCCTGGCTGATGAGGGGTGAAACCCCGAAACCGGTCCCAGGATGCTTGTTTCCGGTCCAGTTAGGACCTGGCTTGGCAGTTCGGTCTGGACTGTTCCCATGAGGAACAGGGTCAAGACTGATTTGCATATGGCTGGGTCCAAACTGGGGTGGCATGGTGAGCAAAAGAACGATGGATTAAACCCAGATCTATGACTGGGGGTGAGTGTTTGACAATGTTCAGCTTTCCGTCCATCACTTGTTGTTTTTGCTCCTGAGGAAGAGGAAGCCTGGATGACAAGACTCTCAGGCCTGGGGTGTTGGGACAGGAACTTAGGGTCGTTCGGAGCAGGCCGATGGTGGCATGCAATAGTCCTATTCACAGGAGCTCCTGTGTTTGGTTTGGACCAAGTACCCAAAAGGAAAATCAGTGAGGGCTTCATTGAATGGCAAAAGGGGTTCTGAGGTAGAAGCCCCAGGCTGAAGCACCTCCGTCAGGAGATTGGCCTGGACCTCTAACATAGGAAGCTCAAGGCCAAGGACCTCAGCTGCCCTACTGACCACCATACCATAAGTAGCTCCCTCCGCTGTAGCCTTGGTAGGAGGAGACAGCATGCCAGCACCTGGAGAAGTATCCAGACCAGTGGTGTCGCTCAATTCCTGAGCCCAGTCATAAGGGTCCAGGGACCCCCCCCAATCCCTCCCCGAATTCGTACCCATAGGGAAAAGGGTCTGAATCTGACCTGGGGTGAATAGGCTCCATCAAAGACAAAGGTGGCGTCAGCCGACGCCGCTCCAACTCCAAGTCGTCAGGGATAAGGATCAGGTCGACGCCGATAGTGGCCACTACCGATGTCAGGAGTGTCAACAATCGACCCGGCGCTGGGGAAGGTCTCAAGGGTGCGACCAGCGCCGGTGCAGATCCAGAGGGGACCTCGGTGGCCAGAGCCGCGGGCGCGGAAACTGAAGGCTCCTCAACCGAACCCCTTGGGCCCGAAGGCGCTGTATCGGGGTCGGTCCACCCAAAGATGAGGCGCATGGTCTTATAGAACTCTTTAAGTTGGGCGGGTCGCTCCGGCTCCGGGAAACTGGGGGAAGCACGGATTAACCTTTCTAAGGGCTGTCCTAGACACAATGGCATTCAAGATCTTTCCACATCTGCAGCAAGTCTAGGACATTCAGGATACGATCTCGATGTTCCAGACTCACTCCATGGGTCTCTGTGAGGATGGTTTGAGGTATTTTTGTCCCCTAGCCTCGGGAATCGTCCTCATCCAATGTGCCACACGGCACATGCAGGCCTTATAGTGGAAACTTAAATGTTCAATGGGCTCAGCATTAGGGCAGTTTGTCTGACACTATCCATGTATTGGAGGAGATGGCCCGGGACTTTCAGTGTTGGCAGACATACACTAACCTAACTTTTGGCATATCTCTCTCCTTTCCCGACCCAGAGCTTACAGTAATGATGGATGCATCATCTCCTGGTTAAAAGGGGTCAACTGGGAGAGGTAGAAATCAATGGTCTGTGGTCTCCAGCAGAGAAACAGCTCCACATTACCTGGTGCAGTTTCGAGCAATCCAGCTGGCTCTAAAAGCCCAACTTTCTACTATCAAAGGAAGGCTGGTGCAGGTTCTCATGGACAACACAATCACTTTGTGGTACTGTAGCAAGTAAGGCAAAGTTAAGTCTTGGAACCTGTACCAGGAAGCCCTGCTGCTTTGGAAGTGGCTGGATCAAAAGGAGATTTTTTTGGCAACCAACCGTCAGGGTCTCAGAATGCTAGAACAGAGAAATTGAGCATGCTTTCCCTGACTAATCATGAATCACATCTTCATCCTGGGGTGGTTAAGAACATTTTCCACCAGTGGGATATGCCCTGGTTGGGTGTTTTCACAACTGCCAAGAATGTTGAGTGTTGAGACTGCTGCCTGCTAGACATTCCACCAGGTAGGCAATTAGGCAATGTATTCTACCAGCGAAGAAACGCAGTCTGTGTGTATATATGTGCACTATTGACTCTCCTGCCTCGAGTTCTGACGAAAGTTAGAACAAACGAGGCCCATGCTATCTTGATAGTCCAAGCTTGGGCCATTACACTGCACCGTGGTCTCTAGAGTATGAACACTTGCCCTTTGAATTGCCTACTCCTGAGGGGGAACCTCCTACCTCAGCAATAGACTAGGATCCTGCATTGTATGCTGCCGGTTGCTGTGGCAAAAGGACAGGGAGGAAATTGAGAAAGACTTGGCTGCTATTTCATCCAAAGCTTCAAGCAATATTATCAGATCCAGTGTTCCCACACGGTAGAAATCCTGGTGCAGTAACACCGGCCAGACGTGATCAGGCCCTTTGTGCACTTACTGAATTTGAAAATTATTGTAACACAGCAAGAACACGGTGGAAGCCACGTCACCTGCTGTGGAACTACCGCTACGTCATTTTCCTTTTTTATTTTTTAATGTGGCTGATCATGTTGCATATTTTGAACAGGTAACAGACCAAAACAAAGCATGGTATACAAATACTATAAAAGAAAGGAATGCATGCTTACTGAAGAACAGGGATTTCCAAGAGCAGATCTGTTAATTTCAAAGTTGGACACACACTCGAACGGCTTCACATAGTAAAATAAAAATACGCTAAAAGTTTTCATTAGCCCACAGGGAAAAAGCCTAAATACTTTGCATACAGAAACAATAAAATAAAATAAAAAATATGCATATTTTGTAGAGAACGTACAGTATTTACATATTCACTGATCTTATGTGCTTCATTTTACAAGTATAGTTTGCTTAAAACTCTTTTGTATCATCTACCACGCACTGCTTACTGCTACTAAGTCCTCATTGCACAACCATTTTCCAAAGACAGCTGCATAATGACAGGCTCCTTTGGGCAGTGTCTGCAGGTTATGTGAAAGGAACCCTGGTGCTAGCTCATTAAGATATTGCTCCTTATTATTGGGGTGGGCAGTCACTGCAAGGCCAATATGTGCTGGGGATCTGTCAGGGTTCGCTCATGGGACTTACTACTTTCCTAGTGTGAACTGGGCCCATTTGGTACCTATATCCTTCAAGTGCCTTAGTCCCAATTTTGTTTATAGCCTACATCCTGTATTAACTGCATCCCTTTGACACATGTACCCTACAAAATGAGAGGTGCCTGTCTTAATGCTTAGTGCCCCTGGGCTTTATGAACTATACCACTTGGTCACATGACCTAGACTTGACATTAAATCCCAGCCTTAAGACCAAACCTACAGATGGGAAACAGATCTCCTTATTACTCTCCTTTGCTCCCAATGTTACCCACGCCATCAAGTTTCACAAAATGAAGTCCTTCCACCATGACTTAATGCAGCAAACAAATGTCTACGATGATAACAAAAATATTACTATTCCCACTTTGCTCTGCTTTCTAGAACCGCACTCGTAATGGCTACGTTCTTTACTAACTAATTTGCCTCCCACAATCCACCCCTCTAGTTTGCCAGCATTACAGAATTCTAAAAGACACCAGTGTTGGACTAGCCATTCGGGCTGTTTTTTGGTTTTGTCACGCCCATGGCACCAAACATGAAGACCCACATACTGACCTTTCAAGCTGGCCCATATGGCAGTGCCCGACTGACCAGCAGGCCAGTCTAACACTGAAAGACACTACTCCCAAAGATACTTCTACAGCAGTGTCTCTCCACGCAGACACTGCCACAGTTATCCATGCACAGTATTCATCATGGACCCCTCAACAAATCACTTACAAACAAATCAACCCCTCACAATTTCTACGCCTTATTCTTTTAAATGTGTTGAATTGTTTTTAAACAGTGCAATTTTGAGTGGCAAATTATTTTGGGTACAAATTATTTTTATGATGTATCCTAGACATAATTGATGAATTAATATTAAACTGGCTGTGGGCCTGTCCTCCAGCCCAGACCAGTGGTGTACTGACCTGGGATTCCTCAGCTGCTCAGCAGCACCCCCACAGGTCCTGTACAGAAAACCACACTCTACACCTGCGTTCTTCAGCCACCCAGTGTTTTCCGCCTCCTGAGCCCACAGTGCCCACTTTATTAGGAAGTCAGGCAGTTCCAGTTTCAACATGGGCCTACAGTGCGCCCTCTTTCAGCGCATTTCAGCACTCTTCACAAACCTAGGAGAGTCACTGAGTAAGAGTCCACTGGGGAGTCTCACGCCACAGTACAGGTCCAGAAACCAAAGGCCCAAAAGTGAAAATACTATGGTGGTCATTACAACCCTGGCGGACGGTGTTAAAGCAGCGGTAAAACCACCAACAGGCCGGCGGTAAAAAAATTGCAATTACGACCGTGGCGGAAACCGCCAACAAAGACAGCCACTTTAACACTCCGACCGCCACGGCGGTACAAACAAACAGCGCAGCGATCACTGCCATCAGACAGGCGGGAGACAATGTACCGCCCACACTATTATGACAGGCCAATCCGCCACCTTTTCTGGGGCGGATTCACCGCGGATAAAAACACGGCGGAAACAGGAATTTCGAAGGGAAAACTCTCACCTCTACACACCCCACGAGGAACGAGGACACCATGGACCCGGAACTCCAAATTCTCCCTGCAATCGTCTTCCTGCTCCTCTACCAGGAGCACGAACGCCGGCGGCAAAGACCACGGTGAGTACTGCACCTACGACACAGGGGAGGGGGGAGGGAAAAAACAGGGACATACACACGCAACACACCCACCCTCACCCACTACAACACACACAAATGCATATCAATACATCTCAGTTACACCCCCAAACCCCCTCGAAGAATGCAAAGACAATAGAAAATTAGTGTAACCATTGTAATATATTAAACAAGTAGGCAGAAATATATATATACACCATGTACAAAATAAATACCAAGCATAGTAGTCCAGGTAGTGCACTAAGATAGTCCGTGGAACACTGGGACCACACGGTATGGGCGAGGCCCACACAAGATCCCTGACCATGACGGAGAGAACACTGCAGGGGCATCAGATACCAAGAAAACAGGCACCTCAGGGGGAGGGAAAGGGGGGGCACCTCAGCCGCTTGAGTGCACAATGCCAAATCCACGAGGGAGCCACATGCCCACTGTTTCATCCTGGGAGTGCAAAGCCACAGTCTCTCAAGTCTTTACAGTGGGTGGTCTGCCCACTGTTCAATCCTGGGGAGTGCAAAGCCACAGTCTCTCAAGTCTCTACAGTGGGTGGTCTGCCCACTGTTCAATCCTGGGGAGTGCAAAGCCACAGTCTCACAAGTGGATGACAGTCTCCACTGGTTCTGGAGGGGGCATGGTGCCCAGAGTGCTTCATCCTGTTAAGGACAGAGGTAGTGGAGGGCATGGTGCCCAGAGTGCTTCATCCTGTTAAGGACAGAGGTAGTGGATGACAGTCTCCACTGGTTCTGGAGGGGGCATGGTGCCCAGAGTGCTTCATCCTGTTAAGGACAGAGGTAGTGGATGACAGTCTCCACTGGTTCTGGAGGGGGCATGGTGCCCAGAGTGCATCAGACTCAGTTGCGTCAGTGCCCCTGCCGCTCATGGGCTAGCGGTGCTTGAGATGGCGGTGCCCTGTTCAGCAGTGCTTGAGATGGCGGTGCCCTGTTCAGCGGTGCTTCAGATGGCGGTGCCCTGTTCAGCGGTGCTTCAGATGGCTGTGCCCTATTCAGCGGTGCTTCAGATGGCGGTGCCCTGTTCAGCGTTGCTTGAGATGGCGGTCTCCATTGCAGGGTCTCAGCTGCTGGCGGTCCTTCATGGCCCAACGGGCCTTTTGCTGGCTGTCCTTCATGGCCCAGAGGGCCTTTTGCTGGCGGTCCTTCATGGCCCAGCTGGGCTTGTGCTGGCGGTGGCCTCCTGGGCAGCTGGGCTTGTGCTGGCGGTGGCCTCCTGGGCAGCTGGGCTGGTGCTGGTGCTGGCGGTGGCCTCCTGGGCAGCTGGGCTGGTGCTGGCGGTTGCCTCCTGGGCAGCTGGGCTTGTGCTGGCAGTTGCCTCATGGGCAGCTGGGCTGGTGCTGGCGGTGGCCTCCTGGGCAGCCGGGCTGGTGCTGGCGGTGGCCTCCTGAGCAGCTGGGCTGGTGCTGGTGGTGGCCTCCTGGGCAGCCGGGCTGGTGCTGGCGGTGGCCTCCTGGGCAGCGGGGATGATGGCGGTCTTCTCCGCCGTGCAGCTCTTCCCAGACTTGCCGGGTTTCTTGTGGCCCTTCCCCACCTTGGAAGGTGTCACAACTGACTCCACACTCCCACCTGTACCCCTGGGAGCGGCTTTGGTGGCTGGAGTCTTCCCCCTCTCCCGCCGGGCACTGGCCAACTTCTGATGCTTCACAGGTGGGGGACTGTCTGTGCTGTGGCTCTGTGCCACACTGGCTGCCCTGGTGGCCGGTGCACTCCACATTCCGGTGACTACAGGCACCACTGGTCCCGGAGATGTTGTGGCTGAGGTGCTAGTTCGGGACCTATGAGACGGACGGGGTGGGGGAGGGGTGGGAAAGAGGTCAAGGTTGGACAGAAAAAGTTTTTGGGACACACTGGGACGGGTAGCTGGAGGGTGTTTGGGAGTGGAGGAAGAGGTGGTGGTTGTAGGAGGTGTACGTTTGGTGACTTTGGGTGAAGGTGCATGCGCTGGAGGCTGTCGTGAGGTGGATGACTGTTGGGTGGGTGGGTGCCTGCGTTTGTGTATCTTGGGAGGGGGTGTCACAGACACACTGGGAGAGGACACAGGGGACGTGTGAATGGTAGTGGGGGTGGTGACTCCAGGTGAGCGGGGTGTGGTGGTGGGTGTGCTGGAGAGGGACGTAGTGGCTGTAGAGGTAGTGCATGCAGGTGTGAGTGTAGACAAGACTGGGAGGGAGGAGGGAGACGAGGAGGAGGGGGACACAGTGGAGGCAGTGGATGTTGGTGTGTCTGCATGTGTGTGATGCTTGCATGAGTGCCTGTGGGATGTGTGGTGCTTATGTTTGCCTGAGCTTCCCTTGGGTGTTGACCTGTGTGCATGTTGGTCTGTAGGTGTGCTTGAGATAGGCTGAGATATAGGGGATTGGGTCGGGGTTGAGGAAGTTGGAGGGGGAAGCTAGAGACAGGCACAATGGCTGCCATCAGTGCTGAGGCCAGAGTCTGAAAAGCTCGGTGAAGGGCCGCCTGACCAGATTGAATGCCCTCCAGCAATGCATTGGTTTGTTGCAACTGCCTCTCTACACCCTGGTTGGCATTCAAAATGGTAGACTGCCCAACAGTGAGGGACCTGAGGAGGTCAATTACCTCCTCACTTAGGGCAGCAGGGGTGACTGGGGCAGGGCCTGAGGTGCCTGGGGCGAAGGTGATGCCCACCCTCCTGGGTGAGCGGGCACGGGGCAAAGGCTGAGGGGCTGCTGGGAGGGCGGTGCTGGTAGGGGGGGTGGCGGCTGTACCTGTAGATGCGGGGGGCACAAATGTTGCCGCCACCACAAGGGAGCTCCCATCAGAGGACGAGTCCGTGCCATCCCCAGCTGAGCCTCCGCCGTCTTCTTGCTCCAGCGGCGAATGTCCTCCCATCTTTTCCGGCAGTGGGTGCTCCGTCTGTGGTAGACCCCCAAGGTCCGGACGTCCTTGGCGATGGCACGCCAAATATCTTTCTTCTGGTGGGCGCTGACCTACATGAAATGTACAGGGGAAAAAGAGAAGTTATTACCAACTGCACCGTCGAAGTGATTGGCCCCCATCCCTACCCTTGCCATGTGGCACATGCATTTACCGTCTTTCATGCACGCAGCACTCTCCCCCCTTCCTTCTTACATCCAGCCCTCTCCACACAGGCATAGCCCATACAACATGCTCCCTCTGTACTTACCTGTTTGTATGGAGGACCGTAGAGTATCGTGTACTGGGGGAGGACCCCATCCACGAGTTTCTCCAACTCCTTCGATGTGAAGGCAGGGGCCCTTTCCACAGACACTCGAGCCATTGTCTCTTTCAGACCGAGGTCACAGCAGCACTTGCAGTGTAGGTCCTCTCCTGTCGAAGATCAGGTATTGAGTGATTGAACAGATAGAAAATGTCGGTCACGTCCGCGGCGGTGCATACCGTCACCGCCGGCGTACATCGCCATTGGCTCCTGGGACCCATAGGGTCCAATGTTAACCAATGCAGCATTGCGCCGCGGTCTTCGACATCCCATTGTCCCACTTTATAGGTCAGGCAGCCGCCATTTCAGGGGCCCACATGGCTTCATTTCCAACTGCGTCACTCATACCTAGGCCTAGACTCAACACACATACAGGCCACCTTTTGTGTATGATAGGTGTTCTGTGTAAACTGTGGGTACGTACCTCTGAGTTGTTTGACTCTGTGCTCGCTATTGTCCTTCATAGGCACCGTCCGCTGGGACATGTGAGGAGATGGCGGCATCCTCCGGTGTACCGACCGTTGGTGGACCTGTCGACAATGGAGGAGCGACATTTGATTATCACATACAGGCTTGACTGTGCCACAATCCAGGAACTGTGTACCTAGTTGGAGCCAGACCTGATGTCAGCAATCCGCCATCCCACAGGAATCCACCCTCAAGTTGCAAGTGGTTCCTTTCCACAACAGTGGCCATGGCATCAGGGATGTCCCAGCCTATGTTTTCCAACGTATTGTCCAGAGTGTTGTCTGCCCTGCTGAAACACATGCAGAGCTACATCGTTTTCCCTCAGGTGGAGGATTTGCCTACAGTGAAAGGGGATTTCTATGCCCTGGGACACATCCCTAGCATCATAGGTGCCATTGATGGGACACATGTGGCTTTGGTACCCCCCCACAGGAGTGAACAGGTGAACAGAAACCGGAAGAGTTATCATTCGATGAATGTACAGATGGTATGTTTGGCAGACCAGTACATCTCCCATGTGAATGCCAAATTCCCTGGCTCAGTGCATGACGCCTACATCCTGCGGAATAGCAGCATCCCTTATGTGATGGGTCAACTCCAGAGGCACCGTGTGTGGCTATTAGGTGAGCACCTGGAAGCAAGTCAGTGGGAATGGTTGTCTGGGTCTGGGGATATCCCTCTAGGTTAGTGAGTGTCTAACAGTTGTCCCTCACCATTTGCAGGTGACTCTGGTTACCCCACCCTGTCATGGCTACTGACCCCAGTGAGGAATCCCAGGACAAGGGCAGAGGAACGCTACAATGAGGACCATGGGCGAACTAGGAGGGTGATCGAGCGGACCTTCGGCCTCCTGAAGGCCAGGTTCAGGTGCCTCCATATGACAGGTGGATCCCTATTCTACTCACCAAAGAAGGTGTGCCAGATCATCGTGGCCTGCTGTATGCTTCATAACTTGGCTTTGCGACGACAGGTGCCTTTTCTGCAGGAGGATGGTCCAGATGGCGGTGTTGTTGCAGCTGTGGAGCCTGTGGACAGTGAAGACGAGGAAGCAGGGGAAGAAGACATGCACAACAGGGACTCAGTGATCCAGCAATATTTCCAGTGAGACACAGGTAAGAATACAAACCTGCCTACTACATGTACTTTAACACTACTACCTCTCTACTGTGTGTCGTTTTCACCCAGTGTATGGTCACTGAGTTGTCACTTTCCCTTACGATTTCACAGATGTGGGTCCCACTGTGTGACATCTGCTTAGATTCCTCATGGACTAGAGCTGTGTGACATAGGTATGTTGACATTAAACTTGAAAGAGCATTTTGTCACTGTAATTGCTAATGCACTATTTCGAAATCACAGACAGACTCCAGATTGTTTTGTGCTTTAAGTGTGTTTATTTAAGTGCTCAATATTGGAGGGGGTAGTGAAATGGTGAGGGGTGATGGCGGAGGAATGTCCATGGCAGAGTCCAGTCTATTAGTCTCACAGGTGCATTGCCCATATGGGCATAGGAAGTGGAGCTGGGGC
This sequence comes from Pleurodeles waltl, assembly GCF_031143425.1. Taxonomy (NCBI): domain Eukaryota; kingdom Metazoa; phylum Chordata; class Amphibia; order Caudata; family Salamandridae; genus Pleurodeles; species Pleurodeles waltl. Next base: position 984,801,588 of record NC_090437.1, read on the forward strand.
AGTTTCAGTATGGACAGGGTGACAAAGTGGGACAGTAGGATGACAATCAGGGTGGTTTCATTTCTTGGCGGGGGTCTTGGCATCGTGCTCTGTCTTTGTCCTGGATCTCAGGGACCGTTTGCAGGGTGGTTCTCCCTCTGCAGGGGGTGGGGTGCTGGTGTGGTGGTCCTGTGGTGGGGCATCCTGTCCACTAGCGCCGGCGGAGGTGGTGGGCAGTTCACCGTCCATGCTAGTGTCAGGGGCCCCTTGTAGTGCCACAGTGTCCCTCCTGGTGTTCACAAGTTCCTTCAGCACCCCTACGATGGTGCCCAGGGTGGAGCTGATGGTTCTGAGTTCCTCCCTGAAGCCCATATACTGTTCCTCCTGCAGGTGCTGGGTCTCCTGAAACTTGGCCAGTACCGTTGCCATCGTCTCCTGGGAGTGGTGGTAGGCTCCCATGATGGAGGAGAGGGCCTCGTGGAGAGTGGGTTCCCTTGGCCTGTCCGCCCTCTGTCGCACAGCAGCCCTCACAGTTACCCTGTGTTCCTGGGCCTCCGTCCCCTGGACCGTGTGCCCACTACCACTGCCCCCAGGTCCCTGTTGTTGTTGGGGTGGTGGGTTATCCTGGGTTCCCTGTAGTGGTGGACACACTGCTGATTGACGTGTCCTGGGGACGGAGGTATGGGCCCGCTGGGTGGGTGCTGTGCTGGTGTTTCCAGAGGGTGGAAGGTCTGTAGTGGCCTGTGACTGGGTGATGGGAACCGACTGTCCCGAGGTCCCTGATGGGCCGGGCTGGTCATCTAGATCCAGTTGGACAGAGGTGCTGTCATCCCTGTGGGCCTCTTCTGTTGGTGGTGTGGACATGTGTGGACCCTCCTGTCCCGTGACGTTGGGTAGGGGTCCTGCAGGGGTATAAAAGGATGGTTATTACATCTGTGTGTGTCATGGTGTGCAATGGGTGGGTGACCGTGTACCCCAGTGCTCCCATTCCTGTGTGAGACCTTGTGTGAGGATGGTTTAGGGGGTTGTATGGGTATGTGCAGTGGGCATGCTTTAGTGATGGGTGTCTATGCTTTGTTGTTGCATGCAGGGCTTGGTGTTGGGATGGGTGGTTTGTGATGTTGGGACATATGTGAGGAGTTGGGGTGCTGGGGGTGAGGGTGAGGGTGGGGGTATGTGATAGCATGCAGGTAGGGTGGGGGGTGTAATAGTTAAGATTTGACTTACCAGAGTCCATTCCTCCACCTACTCCTGCGAGGCCCTCAGGATGCAGAATCTCCAAGACCTGCTCCTCCCATGTTGTTAGTTGTGGGGGAGGAGGTGGGGGTCCGCCGCCAGTCCGCTGAACCTGACAGGTGGTGTCTTGAGACCACGGAACGCACCTTCCCCCGTAGGTCGTTCCACCGCTTCCTGATGTACTCCCGATTTCTTCGGTGCTGTCCCACTGCGTTGACCCTGTCCACTATTCTTCGCCATAGCTCCATCTTCCTTGCAATGGAGGTGTGCTGCACCTGTGCTCCGAATAGCTGTGGCTCCACCCGGACGATTTCCTCCACCATGACCCTGAGCTCCTCCTCCGAGAACCTGGGGTGTCTTTGCCGTGCCATGGGGTGGTGTAGGTGATGTGTGGGGTGGAGTGTGTGGTGATATGTGTGCTGATATGTAGTGGTGTGTTGTGTGAGGTGCGTGGAAGTTCTGTGGGTGATGGTGTTGTGTGCCTGTGGATGCTGTTGTTCTTGCTGGTGCTCTCTCTCTGGCCTTCTTTCTGAATTTTTTGTCGTGGGGGTTTGTGGGTGTTGTGGGTGTGTGTTTTATATTGTATTGGGTGTGTGGGAGTGGTGTGTGTATGTGTATCAGGTGTGTGTATTTTGAATTGTCCAATGTGGTAGTGTTTTGTAAATGTGTGTGTATTTTGAGCGCGGCGGTGTGTACCGCCAATGGAATACCGCAGTTGAAAGACAGCCACGTGGATTCGTGTGTCGTGATAGTGTGGGCGTATTTCTTTTGGCGTAACGGTGGAGGTTTTGTTTTTGCCAGTTTATCACTGACCTTTGGTGTGGCGGACTTGTGTGGGTGTCTGAATTTTGGCGGATTCCGAAATGTGGGTCATAATAGCTGTGGCGGAATTCCGCGGCCGCAGCGGTGTGTTGGCGGTCTTCTGCACAGTGGTAAGCGGCTTTTACCGCTAATGTTGTAATGACCGCCTATGTTTTTTACAGGCAGAACCCACTTTACTTACAAACAGTGTGTTCACTCGTCCACAAACAAAGAGAAAAATATATTACCCAGAGAATCTTGCAGACTAAAAACCACAATTTGTTGCCTGCACATGTATGCTTAGCATTGCAAAAATGTGCTTTGAAGACCTCATCATTTCATATTATTAGCAAATGCAACAACTAGCTCACACATTTAGCTCCCTTCTTCTACTCAAACATACCTCTCCATTTTAGAGGTTGCCACATGCTAATCATTGACAGCAAAGTCAATTGTTGCACGTTGACAGCGCTGCTCTTTTCACCTCTAATCCTTTTGTATGCCTAGCTGCTTTCTTCCATTCTGCCTGACATTCATCTTTCTCCCAAGTACCATTGTAGTGTTTATATCTATGCTACAGACTGTCAATCCTTTATGCTCACTTTTAGATTATTTCAGCTCCTATAAAGCAAAGACTCAGCTATGGACTTAGTGCCACTGTCCATGTTTGAAAACTAGTTCATCCTGCCACACCTAAAGAAAACTAAGGTGGAAGTATAAAAATTGGGTTCTTGATTGATGAGAGCATGGCATGGGTGGAAGCCCCCTCCCTGACAACAACCACAATCCTTGTCAGCGTGAACCACAAAAACTCACTAAATTAATGATTAACTTTCTGTTGCTGGTACAAAAGCAGTCTGGCGGAACTTAGAGGCAACATATAAAGTATTTATGCAGCACACAAACTGTTATAAATTGAAAACACAATGCAAGAAAATCCCAAACCAATTTAGAAAAACTGGTAAACTTAAATACATAAAATGACAGGAAAACAAACTAAATACAATCAGTAGAACTAACAATATGAATTTTACGATTTTTTGGTGAAAAATAGTTCCAAAAAGAACAATATGCCAACTGGTCACGCAAGACTGGGACTATGTCACAAGTTAAGGCTGACAGTGGGCCGAATCCAGTCACCAAGTTCAACCTGGTGAAAGAGTTACTTTCAGACTAAGAAAAAAATCATGAAGATTTCCTGAAGGTAGAGCCTTCAGCGGGGCAAGGAAGCAGGCAGTACCTGAGAGGAGGTTGTCAACAACAGGGAGATGCTGAATGGAGTCTTGGTTAAGCCATGGACGATGGTAGGAAAACCTGTGGGAGAGAAAAGCTGGATTTTCAGGCCAAGAAAGTCATTGTTGTCAATGATCATCATCGACCTCGTAAAGATTTCTACCTTCAGAAGTTTTTCTGGTGCTTAAATTTATGCAGCAGGACAAACCTGCAGGCTGTAGCTGAAGGGAGCTCTTTGAGGTCAAATACGGCTGTCAGGAGGTATGTGATCATGTCCAGCTGCGTAATATGAGCATCGTGCAGGGCCTGCAACAGCGTGATGAAGGTGCTGTTCGGGTGTATGGCTTCCTTGACTGTCAGCTGTAAGTGACGCATTCTACCACTGGTGCCAGCATCCAGCGTGATAGGGAAGGAGGGGTGCCCTATGAGCGGGATAGAGGGGGCAAATACACAGCAAAATCGCGCACACCACCTCAGTTCATTTTATGCCCACACTACGCAGGTCACAGTGTCAGTCTCCTTCCTTTGTTGCTTAGGAGCAAGATAAAGTCCCATTAGTCGAGGGCAAGGTGCCATGTGATGATGTTTAGGCACAGTATGAGCCTGGATCTGAGTGGGATAGTGCCACTAATGCATGAACTATCCCTGGGCGTACAAATAATACAGATCCATATCTGGCACTCTCAATCCCCCATGTTCAAAAGGAGGGGTTAATATCTCCCATTCTAACCTAGGCTGCTTCCCTGCCCAGGCTGGGGCCACCAAGTGCAACCGGAGCTGTGTCCTAAAAGACATTGGCAACGGTAATGGCAGATTAAGGAATAGGTAGAAAAATTTAGTGAGTATGACCATTTTAGCAATGGGCAGCCTTCCAGTAAGCAACAGTAGGAGCTTAGTCCAGACCTCCACTCGCTCCGCAGCCAGGTCATCGGGCGGCCACAGTTCACCTTCCAAAGCTCATCTAGATCTCTGCTCAGCCAGACATCCAAGTATCGAACAAGCCCACTTGCCAAACGCAGTGGGAACTCAGACAAGCATTCCTCTGTCGCATTTGTAAGAAAAAATAATATTGACTTTGCCCAGTTTATAGTGCTTCTGGCTATGCCTCTAAATTTAATAAATTCTCCATTTAGCACATCTAAGTTATCTTGTGGATCTCTGACGTGTAGAATAACATAATCTGCATATATGGAAACTAATACCTAGCCGGGTCAGGCCACGGTGGGAGTGGTGTTGTGTGAGCAAGTCACAATCAGCTCCATGGCTATAGCGAAGAAAATGGGTATTAAGGGCAACCTTGTTTAGTCAGCCAAAAACTGTTTACTCCTGTTTGATAGTGCTCACCCCCACCATTTGAGAGAGAACCAACCGTCTGGACAATTTCTCAGATTGAGAAGGAATTGCTCAGAGATATCAGATTACTAAGAACAAGCCCAGAGCTTAGCATCTAAACTGGAGGCTTGGAAATACCTCCCCAAGAATAATCAACCGAGCCATGAAGCGAGCTCGCATTAACAACAGAGAAGCCCTTCTGGACACCCCTCCCCAAAAAGAGAAGGAGGAAAGACCGATATCTATCACAACATTTAACATAGTCTCTGTAGGAGGCAGGCCTGGCTTGTAGTGGGTACCTTGTGGTACTTACACCTTGTGCCAGGTCCAGTTATCCCTTATTAGTAGATTAGAGGTGTTCTAGCAGCTCAGGCTGATAGAGGTAGCTATAGCAGAGCAGCTTAGGCTGAACTAGGAGACATGCAAATCTCCTACCATACCACTTATATCACTTAGCACTATATCATAGGAAACACAATACTCAGAGTTACTAAAAATAAAGGTATTTTATTTTAGTGACAATATGCCAAAAGTATCTCAGAGGATATACTCCATTAGGAGGTAAGTAATATACACAAAATATACACACAGACCAAAATCAGGTAAGTAAAACACTTAGAAAAGTACATGCTTTCACCCCTGTGGTAAAAATAGTATATATATCAAACTATTTTTTTTAACAAATATTGTTATAGTACATGGCTCAATGAAAAGCAGTGAAACTAAAAACAGTAATAACTTAAAAATGACCTAGTTTTTTAAATTTCCAAACAAATAATTACATGCTCCCCCTAATAATACATTGCACAATCCCTAAAACAACACAAAAGATATATGTAAGTCCAATGTCTCTCAAGTTCACTGAACTTCAAGTGGATGGTAACTGCGAGTTGGTTTGCGACCGCTTTCGCGGTCACAAAGCAACTCAACATCGCGATGCGGTCGCAAATAGGAAGGGAACACCCCTTCCTATTTGCGAGTCGGAATCACATTTTGCGAGTCGGTACCCACTCGCAAAATGTGACTCTGCATCGCGTAAGGCCTTTTGCGCCTCGCAAACTGCGTTTTTCGCCGTTTGCGAGGCGCAAAAGGCTTCCTACATCTGGCCCTTAGACATTACCTGTAATATTGGTGGAAGGAGTGGCCTAAACAATAGGTCAAAATGGATTCCCAAGTCATTTGACAATAGAAATGTAGATATTTCTTTTGATTTAGTATGTAGGGACTTGGATTTACACAAATCTAAACAGGGTTCACCTAGATCTAAAAGCAATCTAAATCAAGGGGAATTGAGAGCACTTAAGGAGCTAAGTGAGAATGACCAGATTATGATAAGACAAGCCGATAAGGGAGGTAATGTTGTCATAATGAATAGGACAGACTATGTTCAGGAGATACGATCCCAATTGGAGGTTGAACATTGTTATGAAAAGATGTACTCTAATCCAATACCAAAATTGTGTGGTGATATTAATAAACAATTGGAGATTTGGTATCAATCTAATCTACTGAGCAGGGATGAATACTTGTACTTGAAGGTGGTGAAACCTAGATTTTCATGTTTTTACACATTACATAAAATTCACAAAAACCTACCCTTTCCCCCAGGCAGACCTATTATTTCAGGTATTGGTGGTCCAACTGAAAAACGATCTGAATTTGTGGATGTATTTTTGAAACCCATAGTTCAAAATTTACCTTCATATATTAAGGATACAATGCACATCTCGAGTATTCTTAATGATGTGGAATGAGAGGAAACTATGTTACTGGTTACTTTGGATGTGATGTCTTTATATACCTGTATTCAACATAATGTAGGCCTGGAAGCCATGGAGTATTTTTTGAATAATCAACCTGCAAATTGGTGGCAACACACTAGGATGCTACTAGATATGATATCTATGATTCTTGATAATAACTTCTTTATCTTTGAACATGACTGGTTCAGACAGAAACAGGGGGTGGCTATTGTCTCCAGATTCTCCCCTTCCTATGCAGGGCTCTTCATGGGCCTGTATGAGGAGAGGTGGATCTGGGGTTCAGGAGTCGCACAATGGCAGACACACATTCTTTATTGGGGTCGTTATATAGACAACTGTATCATGTTATGGACAGGAGGTGTTAACCAATTATTGGACTTTGTCAATTACCTAAACTCTAACGATATGAATGTTCGGTTTGCATGCCAATATAGTGCAACACGCATAGAGTTTTTGGATGTAGAACTGTATATTGATGAGGGTCGTATAGAGAGCAAATTATATCGGAAATCTACTGCATGTAACTCAGTGTTACATGCGGGAAGTGCACATCCTAGACACCAAATATTGTCAATTCCCTATGGTGAGATGATTAGAGCACGAAGAAATTGCAGTAATGATGTGGAATTTGAAAAATGTATTGAGGAAATGGGGAATCGTTTTATAGTAAGAGGATATCAGCCAGGCATAATTAAAAAGGCACAGGACAGAATAAGACACGTTCCATGGCAGATGACACTTAAATCTAAAAATAAGAATGAACAGAAGGACAATGGAGGAAAAGTGAGATTAATAACGGATTTTACAGGTTGTACTGGGATTTTGAATTAATATGCCACTAAACATTGGCATGTTCTACTCCAAGATGAAATGATGACTGAGTTTCTGACTAATAAACCAACTTTCACTTTCCGTAAGGGTAGATCACTAAAAGAAATTTTAAGTCCTAGCTTTCCAAAAACCATTTCCAAGGTTAACTGGCTGTCAGCACAGAGAGTAGGCTTTTACAAATGTGGAGATTGTGGACTCTGTAAATGGGCCTGTCTTGGAAAGAAAGAATTCTCTAACTCACTAGGTGAAATATTTAATATTAGGTCGAGTATGAATTGCAACACTTCTTTTGTGGTGTATATAATTGTTTGCAAATGTGAGCGATATTATGTAGGTAGTACAATTCGACCTCTAAAAGTGAGAATTGGTGAACATGCAAGAGCCCTAGGACAACAAGATACTAGATATCCTTTAGTGGTACATATGATGAACTGTGAGTCTCAGACCGCAAGAACTGGTTTTACATTTTTTGGGTGCGAACAGATATTGAAAGACCCGAGAGGGGGGAATAGGGAATTGACTTTACGTAGAAGAGAAGCAATGTGGATACTGCGCTTAAGGGCAGTAGAAGACGGATTGAACTCGGATAGGGAATTGGAATACTTTTTGGGGACTTAGAGGGTCATTCTGACCCTGGCGGGCGGCGGGAGCCGCCCGCCTGGCGGGAACCGCCAAATGGCCGCTCTGCGGTCAGAAGACCGCGGATGCCATTCTGGCTTTCCCGCTGGGCCGGCGGGCGACCGCCAAAAGATCGCCCGCCGGCCCAGCGGGAAAGGCCCTGCAACAATGAAGCCGGCTCTGAATGGAGCCGGCGGAGTTGCAGGGGTGCGACGGGTGCAGTTGCACCCGTCACGATTTTCACTGTCTGCTAAGCAGACAGTGAAAATCATGGTGGGGCCCTGTTAGGGGGCCCCTGCACTGCCCAGAAACAGGATGGCGGGAAGGGGGTCGGAATCTCCAGCGCCGCCATGGAGATTCAGCCCATGCATGGGAAAACCGGCGGGAAACCGCCGGATTCCCTTTTCTGACCGTGGCTTTACCGCCGCGGTCAGAATGGGCTGGGAAGCACCGCCAGCCTGTTGGCGGTGCTTCCGTGGTCCCCGGCCCTGGCGGTCTTGGACCGCCAGGGTCGGAATGACCCCCTTAATCACTGACCCGTAAATGGGTTTTACTTTTAGTGTTAGGAATCTGATTTTGACACAAATTAAGTTTATAGATACCATGGTTTGTCATGTTCTGTTTCATTTAACAAAGAACTTTATCAAAATGACTGTGTTATGGTTGGTATTGGTGGTACCAATGAAAGTATGTGGGGAAATGAATCTAACAGCAAATCTAAAGTATGTTTTCACTATGTACTCTTTAATATGGTAAAGGAAGCTCTTGTGTACATGATGGTTATCATGGGAGAAGAAAGATACTAACATCAAGACCTCTGTGGGATTGAAATTGTCATGTATTGACATTGCTTATATTTATTTTGTATTATATTATACATATTGGGATGGCTGAATAATCAGATGTTAGATCTGTTTAATTTCTTTCTTTTTATATGGACAGTACTGCACCCATATATCTTCCTGGGTCTCAGTTTATATTTAATTTATAATTTTTCTCTCCTTGCTAAAATTTATAGCTGTCACGTTATAATTATGGTGGCTTGGGGATATTTAGGAATTATACTGGGTTAATGATGGGCAGTTTCTTTTTCTATTGTGTTTATTTATAATGAAGGACAATGGTTGATTGGTCCATCATCTATTTGGATGTGGAGAGAAACTTGGGGCCATATTTATACTTTTATAGCGCAGCATTTGCACCGCTTTCTAACGCAAAAGCGGCTCAAACCTACAAAATACAATTGTATTTTGTAGGTTTGAGCCGCTTTTGCGTCAAAAAATGACGCAAATGCAGCACTAAAAAAGTATAAATATGGGCCTTAGTACTCGAATGTGGGGCATAGTCCCTCTTTTATTTTTAGTGACTAAGATTAGGTTTCTTGGTCCTTCATCTATTTCTCTGAGTACGTAAGATTTAAATATGCCGGCTACAGGGACACGCCGCATATAGCGGGTGCGCGTCTCTCTGCAATTTCATACGGAGGTGGTGTCTACTTCGGCAGCGGCCGGAGGAACAACTATTTCTCTATAAGGTATTAAATTTGGGCTGCACGGAGGAGCGACATTACGTAATATTTAAGATGTAGATATGGCATCAATGTTATTACGTACTAAGATGAGGAAATGGCTCATGATATATTTGTTTGTAGGAAGTGGACTGCGTTTGAAGTTCAGTGTATTGGGGCAGCAGTCCTTTGAAACATTTTGACTGTGGGTTCGAAGTCATATGAAGTTTAATGGAGTTTGTGATACAGTGTATCTGGAGGTAAAGTGCTAATGGCACATATTAAATTGGGATATTACCAGGTGATTTGTTAATTATAACGTGACAGTACACAAGGGTCACATTATATTCTCATTTGTACTACTTTACATCTTCTCTATTATACTTCATACTCTAATCAATTATTTTGCATGTACACAGGTGATTATGGTAGCTTGTATAGGGAATGTTATCACTGTGGATACTTGCACGGTTTAATAGGGTGATTTTTTGAGTTTTTGATTGGGACGTTGGATACTAATTCACTCAACAGGTTTTTGTTTTCTGGCTTTCACTATGCACTGATGATGCACGTCTTGAGTGATTTAAATATTACTTGATTGAAGGTAATTTTGGTTGTTGATGATTTTGGGACTTAGATATGCAAATATAAGAAGCAACTACATTCCAGCCCTGAAGAAGTCAAACGACGAAACACGCGTTGGCTGAGGTGTCGTTATAAGGACTATTGGATGCTACGCTTAAATTTAAGGCCGTAAACAAATTTGGAGGAACACTCAAGATCAAATATAATGGACTTGGAAGTTAATATGGATTACGATTTGCTCGTTCAGTGAACTTGAGAGACATTGGACTTACATATATCTTTTGTGTTGTTTTAGGGATTGTGCAATGTATTATTAGGGGGAGCATATAATTATTGGTTTGGAAATTAAAAAAAAACTAGGTAATTTTTAAGGTATTACTGTTTTTAGTTTTACTGCTTTTCATTGAGCCGTGTACTATAACAATATTTGTTTAAAAAAATCGTTTGATATATATACTATTTTTACCACAGGGGTGAAAGCATGTAATTTTGGTACAATTGTTCACTTGTTCAACGGGTGCCTCAGTATTTGCATAAGGATAATTGACTGTTCATTTAGTCATTGTTTGGGTTTTTTGGGTGTATTACTCATTGTAGTGCACCGTTGCAGATATAGATGTTAGATTAATTCAGTATAAGCTAGTTCTCCTTGGTGCGCCATTTCTCCCAATAAAATACACTCCTTCTGGTAGACACTTAGAAAAGTAGTGCAAACACTGTAGAACACAAAAGAATGCAATAGGAGAAAATAGGCCTAGGGGCAACACAAACCATATACTCCAAAAGTAGAATGCGAACCATGAATGGACCCCAGGCCTAGTGTAGTGTGTAGAGGGTCGCTGGGAGTGTAAGAAAACACTAAGGGTGTCCAAGATACCCCACCCCAAGACCCTGAAAAGTAGGAGTAAAGTTACCCTACTACCCCAGAAAGACAGTAAAGTCGAGATAGGGGATTCTGCAAAGACAACAACTGGCTGCAAAGCACTGAAGACGGATTCCTGGACCTGATGACCAGCAAAGGAAGGGGACCAAGTCCAAGAGTCACGCAAGTGTCCAGGGAGGGCAGGAGCCCACTAAACCCCGGATGAAGGTGCAAAAGGGCTGCGTCCGGGTGGAAGAAGCCAAAGATTCTGCAAAAATAGAAGGTGCCAGGAACTTCTCCTTTGGTCAAAAGATGTCCTACGACGTGCTGGAGGATGCAGAGTTATTTCCAAGCAGAAAGACTGCAAACAAGCCTTGCTAGCTGCAAGAGTCGCGGATGAAGGTTTTGGGTGCTGCCAGGGCCCAGGAAGGACCAGGAGTACGCTCCTTGGAAGAGGAGACAGAGGAGGCACTCAGCAACACAAAGAGCCCATGCAGAAGCAGGCAGCACCCACAGAAGCACCTGAACAGGCGTTCAGAACATATGAGCATGACGGTCGACTCAGCACAACAAAAGAGGGTCCCACGAAGTCGGCATCCAACTCAGCGAGTTGGGCAATGCAGGACAGAGTGCTGGGGAGCTGGGCTAGGCTCTGCATGAAGGAATCCTTGCAAGAGTGCACAGAAGCCCTAGCAACTGCAGTTCACGCAGTACACATGATTGCTGTCTGGTGTGGGGAGGCAAGGACTTACCTCCACCAAATTTGACAGAAGGGCCACTGGACTGTCGGGGACACTTGGACCCAGCTCCTGTGTTCCAGGGATCACGCTTGTCAAGATGAGAGGGGACCCAGAGGACCGGTGATGCAGAATTTTGGTGCCTGCGTTGGCAGGGGGAAGATTCTGTCGACCCACAGGAGATTTCTTCTTGGCTTCCAGTGCAGGGTGAAGGCAGACAGTCCTCAGAGCATGCACCACCAGGATACAGTTGAGAAAGCCGACAGGATGAGGCGCTACAATGTTGCTGGTAGTCTTCTTGCTACTTTGTTGCAGTTTTGCAGGCGTCCTGGAGCAGTCAGCGGTCGATCCTTGGCAGAAGTCAAAGAGAGAAGTGCAGATGAACTCTGGTGAGCTCTTGCATTCGTTATCTGAAGAGAAACCCACAGGAGAGACCCTAAATAGCCCTCAGGGGAGGATTGGCTACAGAGAACGGTAAGCACCTATCAGGAGGGGTCTCTGACGTCACCTGCTGGCACTGGACACTCAGAGGTCTCCATTGTGCCCTCACACCTCTGCATCCAAGATGGCAGAGGTCTGGGACACACTGGAGGAGCTCTGGGCACCTCCCCCTGGGAGGTGCTGGTCAGGGGAGTGGTCACTCCCCTTTCCTTTGTCCAGTTTTGCACCAGAGCAGGGCTGGGGGGATCCCTGAACCGGTGTAGACTGGCTTATGCAAGGAGGGCACCATCTGTGCCCTTCAATACATTTCCAGAGGCCAAGAAAGGCTACTCCTCTCAGGCCCTTAACACCTATTTCCAAAGGGAGAGGGTGTAACACCCTCTCTCAGAGGAAATCCTTTGTTCAGCCTTCCTGGGACTGGGCTGCCCAGGCCCCAGGGGGGCAGAAACCTGTCTGAGGGTTGGCAGCAGCGGTAGCTGCAGAGAAAACCCCGGAAAGTTAGTTTGGCAGCACCCGGGCTCTGTGCTGGAGCCCCGGGAATGCATGGAATTGTCCCCCCAATACCAGAATGGGTGACAATTCCATGATCCTAGACATGTTACATGGCCATGTCTGAGTTACCATGGTGACGCTACATAGAGGTATTGACCTATATGTAGTGCACATGTGTAATGGTGTCCCCGCACTCACAAAGTCTGGGGAAATTGCCCTGAATAATGAGGGGGCACCTTGGCTAGCGCAGGGGGGCCCTCACACTAAGTAACTTTGCACCTAACCTTCACTAAGTGAGGGTTAGACATATAGGTGACTTATAAGTTACTTAAGTGCAGTGTAAAATGGCTGTGAAATAATGTGGACGTTATTTCACTCAGGCTGCAGTGGCAGCCCTGTGTAAGAATTGTCTGAGCTCCCTATGGGTGGCAAAAGAAATGCTGCAGCCCATAGGGATCTCCTGGTACCCCAATACCCTGGGTACCAAGGTACCATATACTAGGGAATTATAAGGGTGTTCCAGTGTGCCATTCAGAATTGGTAAAGTTAGTCACTAGCCTGCAGTGACAATTTTAAAAGCAGAGAGAGCATAAACACTGAGGTTCTGGTTAGCAGAGCCTCAGTGATACAGTTAGGCACCACACAGGGAACACATACAGGGCACACTTTATGAGCACTGGGGTCCTGGCTAGCAGGATCCCAGTGACACAGGCAAAAAAAAAATACATACAAGTAAAAATGGGGGTAACATGCCAGACAAGATGGTACTTTCCTACAGTCTCCAATCAAGAAAGCAAGATCATCAACAAACATTGGCGCATCCTCAATAGTGGCTCATTAAATATTCCTAAACTCATGTTTTCACATAAACGGGGAATGAATCTTAGAGACATGCTTGTACACACCTGCCCACACCATCTCCGTAGTAAACCAGAAGATATCAACTACCTACCACTAACCAAGGGACATTATCCATGTGGGAACTGTAGAGTGTGCCATCTAACAAAGGTCACTAAACAGGTCACCTTTAATGACAGCACAACATGAGACATTAGAGACTTCTCCATTTGTAATACTCGACGAGCAGTATACATGATCACTTGTCCATGCAACCTACATTATGTGGGGATGACCACCCGCAAAGTTAAGACTCGCATCTGCGAACACCGTAGTAACCTAAGATGTGGACGGGCTACGACTAAAATGTCCACTCATTTCAAAGAGAAAGCACACACAGTGGAGGATTACCAGTGGGTTATCCTAGAACACCATAAAGAGATTAATTGTGAGTCTACACTGTTCGAAAAAGAACAACGATGGGTTTATAAATTATGGACACACCAATTTGGCCTCAATGAGAACATATCTTGGAGCCAGCTGACAAAGTATTAACATCACATTAATCATTATTCGGATACACATCTCCTGAAATGAATGGTACACCTAGGCAGAACAAAAGGTCCTATGTCCATCTCATTCCTTTACATTCCATAGTGTCACAACGAGCAAACCCTCAACAATAAATATTAGCCACTCATATATACATCACAGTAAGAAGGGAACGAGTAACCCTTCATTAAACACAAGAAATAAACTCCAAAATAATTATCAAAACAATATGGGAATCCCCGGTTCTGCCTCTGTAAGCCCATGAAGCCCCAATGACCTCTGTTCAATTACAGGCGCCCACAAGGGATACCTACTTTTAGGTTCCTCGCAGACCCCCCTTCGTTCTGTGGGAAGCCGCCATCTTGGGGAAGTTAGCGGTCTAGTGCTGCACGCTTTAGCATGCCGAGATGCACATTTAAACTCGGCTCCCCATGTGAGCATTCAGGTTTCAGACCCCGGGCAGGTGAACATTAAGTACAGAGCAGGAGTTTCGCTTTGAGGAAGTAAGTGCCTTTTGAACATTATTTACATGGCGCTACAGATACGGTAAGATGAATCAATTCTAAAACGTTGCCAATTCTTTAGAGTGTGACTACAAGCACACACCCCTCCCAGAGTAGCTATGATTTGAGAATCCAAATGCTACTGAGTAGGTTACGCATCCACCACATGTGTGCTGTTTGGTGTGTTTCAGGTGTTTACATGTTTAAAAGTTTTAAATGTAGTATGTCCTGTACCGTTGATTGTGAGAGTACTTTAGTCTCTCAGTCCTGATATTCACGAGTGCCGTTTCCCACGAGTGGGGTGCAGTTTGCAAATAGGTGGCACCACACCCACAAACAACATATATAGCGGCCCATTACAAATGGGGGCTATGATAACTATGCCTCTCTTGTATTTCCACAGGTATCAATGACGGACACCATAAACGATAGGTATCATCTTATGACACCACATTAGTAAGGTGAATTGTACCATACCACAGATCATCTATTATTTATGCTTTCATTAGAGGTAGTCAAAGAAGGAGTGGCACCCAGGAGTCCACCTTGGTCCTGAAGAGGAGCCTAGGCTTAAGGCTCCGAAACATGTAGACTAGGAAGTCAGGTACATTACATCGCCCACTTCCACAGCCCCTTTTTAATCATACCGCCTCCAAAGAGATCTATTAAATCATTGGAATTACTAGGAGACAGGTATTTTTAACTCACCCAAGACCCCACCACTGCTATCCCTCCTGTGATTCACATTGACGAGACTACATCAGTGCTCCCACGTATCCCGTAGGTCGTAGCACACCCCGCTCCATAGCAGAACGGGAAGAAATCCAGTGATAAAGCATGCCACCAAGGGGTATACCTGGTGGGTGAGGGTTTTTCTAACAGGAAAATCCTTTTTCCTGTCCATCCTGTGGTAGTTCTTTTAGCTGGGCCTCTTTTGTAATGTTATATAGTTGTGTATAGTGTAAAATAAAAGTTGAACATCACCCTTTGTATGGCCTCAACCCCAATTGCATGTAGTGGTTATCGTCCTGCAATTACGCTATATAATTGCTTGCTGACAGCTTGCTTAGCAGGCTAGCCAATGTTTTCCCAGCTCTCTCCCCCTCACCGTACCACCAATCGCAAGCCTCTCTACCTAAGTAAAGGGTTTCTCTTTTCGCCACCTCTTTGAACTCATTGAGTTTGCCGCAGATGTCTGCTACCGTAGATGCTCTGCCATTTGCAAAATACAGTAATTGCAATACATTGATTTTGTCTTCAAGATGCTTATGGTCCCCGTGTAGCATTCGCAGCGTGCCTGCCTCCTTTGCTATGCATACCCCGTGAACAACAGCGGTCTCCACAAGGCAGACTGAGATGACGCCAAACCAGCATTGTGCTTTAAGCACTCCACAATGGGTGTCCTGACCTCATCTCGAAACATCTAATCCTGCAGCACTTCAGCCAGAAGTCACCACATAAAGTCATTCGTTTTATAGTCGGAAGGGCTACCTCCAGCAGGACAGGGACATGGTCGAATAATATCTACAGAAGGTGTGCGACATGAATCCTCCATGCAGCTGCATCGGTTGTGGCCAGCCAAAGTCAATTTGCGACCATGTTGCGTGAGCAATGGCTGTACATGTGCCCTCCGTGCTGTCCCTGTGGCAGGAGTGCCATAAGTCAGTAAGACCATTATAGGACGCAGTTGCGCAGCAGCATTCCAGTGTGGGTGCCTAGAGTCACTAAAACTACCCGCTTTGGGATCCAAAACCACATTGAAGACCCCTTACCCCAAGAGAAGCATTCCCGGTCCAAGCGTGTCTGACATTCTCCAGACCTTAACGGAAAATGGGGATCATCCGTGTTTGGACCATAGATGGAGTTGAGCTTTAACGGGCGACCGTACAATGTGCCGGAAAGTAAAACATATCACCTATGTCAGTCGCAGAGAACTCTGCGTGTGTTCCAAGAGAAGCCCCTGCGGATTACTATGGCTACCCTCATGCGTAATTAGAATAATATGGAACATGTCACTCCCCAGCCCACCCCGTTCACAGACACGCCTGTGTTCCCTCTGTCAAATGAAGTTCCTGCAGCACGAACATGTCTACACAGTGTCTCTGCTGGTAAGCCAAAGCATGTCTCACCTCTCGCCTATCGTTAAGGCCCGGTACATTCCAAGTTACACATCTAAGTGTCGGCAGTTGAAGCTATGTATAAGTGCGCTATCACTGATCACACACGTGAGGCTGACATACAAGTGAGCCAGCAATTGCGTACTGAGTGGCAAGGAAGGTAAAGATGAACCGGAACAATTTTCAAACAATGCGTTTCTCAACCTCAATAAACTTGCTCCCCAACCTCCACCTCCCAATTTAGCCCCCCAATCGGGCCAAATGTCACCAGCCCACTCAAAACATTCTCCACATTTTAAGAACATAATAATCAACTCAGGAATCATCCCATAGAATACAATGTTAGGGTAACCAGAGCCCGCCCAGCAAGGCTCCTCTATAGACGTATTGCAATTCACAGTGCTAAGAGCACCGGTGGTGCACAGTGTTGCAGGTGATTACACTGGAAGAATATCATGGAGGGACTCCCACTTCAAACCATTAGCTAGTGCAAATCAACCTGCCCTGTGCGGGGAGAGGCCTACTCAATCATTATCGCTCACATGTCCTGAGTCCGAGTCTCGAGCGCTAGGCGAGGACCCTGCCCTAGCCGGTGGAATAGTTTTAACAAATTTGGCAGCTTCTTTTGCATCTGTAAAGTATTGAGTCTTTCCAGAATGGTGGAAAGTGGCGGCTGGTGAAATTTGAAAGTGGCGGGGCGTAAAATGAAACTGTTAACGCGTCCGTCTATGTCAATTTATACACATCAGGACTCGTTTTAGGCCAATGAATCTTTGGGCCCAGTGGTGAGACACCGTAGGACGAGATAACTGATCAAAATATCAATCAATATGTCAATAACATTGTCAACGTTTAACACCAAAATATCTCTTACTTTAGACATTAATAAACATTCGGCGCAACCATGACCTTTCAGTCATGAATAACCACACCTTAATGGAGTTAATACATTTTATTCCCTATTGATTACAATCTAGTAGCAAAGGCATTAATCTCAAAGTCAATAAACATATAAGCACGATTACAAGATGACAACCACAATAAGCTTTCGATAATGCAAAGATCACTAGCATAGACAATCAGATAGATATAAGCGGATTATAACACATGAAACTTTCTAAGATACTAGTTCAGCATAGCACCACGTCAGTCACGTCAGTTTGTCAGTCAGAATGAATACCTCGTCTAACCTCTAATTAGCATTAGCATGTTGGGCGTCATGCAAAACAATTTTGAACACCAATTTGGAAAACTTCTAGCTAAGTTCTCTATCAAAACATACAGCTGTTGGTACCTAGAAAGAAAGGCAAAATGAATTTCCATTAGCAATTTTATAATTACCCCCCTCTGATTAAGTCAGCATTCAGGATCAGTCTTCGTCTTCAGGACATCAGTTAGATCGCCGTCAGTCTATCTAAGTTAGAGGCAAGACACTCTCCTCGTAAGGAGAAAAGTGTAAGGGGCAGCAGTATGGCAAGGATGGTTTGTCTAAGTCTCAAGTCACAGAATAGTGTGACAGAGTTTCGGGATGTAATCAATATCATTCCCTACCTAATGGATGATTATTTCCTGTGTCATGGGTTTTTATCCCTTTCTAGTAATTCATTCCCCCAAAATTCTATTGGATAGTCAATACACCCCATCATTTTTAACCTATCAAATTATACATTAAGTAATGCATTTGTCATCTCTCGATGATGTTTGGTCTTCTGATTGGTCTTCATAATCGACTTTCCGTAGGTGGCATATCCGGGGTTACTTCATCAGCTTGGCACACGTCTCAGGTTAAAAGTTCTCTTTCCCTCGTCTCATTGTCCTTGGAAGTGTCTACAAATGTTTCGAAGCACAATCATTTTATACTAAAAGATGCTAGCATGCGGATGGGAAAATGTCCCCATGTTTCAAACTAATACAGAAAGAACAATAGCTGGGTCATGGTCGTTTGCAAGTCCGCACACTGAAGAGACAGGAAAAATACGCTTTTAATATGAGAGCTACACAGCTCCTGCTTGGCTCATGCTAACTTAAGATATACGAGTTTTAATTAATGCAGTTTTATACGTTTTAATGTGCTCAGTTAGGCAAACTATAAACGATTATTCCTTACAGTTGACATTAGTTTATACATATGAACGATTCTCAATTTTTTTATGAATACGCTTTTAATGAATGTTTTATTAATACAGCATTGTTAGACATAAGCATTTCACGTCTATAATATGTAATATCAAATACGCTCTCTCAAAACCATCATTTTTCCATTAGTGAGCAAACAGGCTTTCAGGGTAAGGAAAGCCTAAAGATGCATGTGCCGGCTGCAGCCTTTGTAATGCAAGAGGGCAAGACTTTTAGGGAAACATGGTGACTTGACAGGACTGGGCTAGTAACAATTAGGGAGGAGTGAAATTTGTGAAATTTGCTTTTATATAGTTAGGCACAATTATGGGAAAATTATATGAAAATATGCAGAACTGCATATAACACAAATGACGCATTTAGTACATGCATCACCACGTCCCGTTTTAATGCAATGACACATTTCATGCTAAAAAAAGGACCAAGAACACAAGTGCTGCATCAAAAGCAGGTTGCATTCTCATTGTTCTGTGTTGTTCCCGCTATATAATTCTGCTGCAAGTGCAGCATAATTACGCAACATGGCTTAATGGTCTAATTTTGGGAATCTCACAGAAACAGTGTAATGTGAAATCCTCAATATCATGCCACATAAACGGAATTTCACACAAGCCTAGTGTCATTGGTGCAGACTAAAATCATTAGTTTTAATAATCAGAAGAGAACAAGCTAAAGAAGCTCCCTAGTGCTAACTTCTCAAGTGTATGTGATGCATTATTGTGTATGTTATCAGTGTGGTAGATGGATAAGTATAATTTAAAGAGAGTAATGGAGGCCTGTGGGCTCTATTTGAAAGTCTATGGCCTGTCCATGTGCATAAGCTGGGGATGAGGTTGCTTTTGCAGAAGGTGGAAATCTATTTCTGATATTCCGGAGGCATAAGGAAGGAGATCTAGACAGGGAAGCAGGGAGAGAGTAGATGGCACCTTTAGAAATTCAATTAGGTCCTTTTGCTGAGAGGGGCTGCTAGCAAGTCTTCCGGAAGCACAGACACTTAGAAGATAGTATGGATGGGGGTGAGTACATTTTGGGACTGCAGTCTGCTGTTCACGGTGAGAAGTATCCTTCACTTGAGGCCATCCTTTTGGCTCTTTCCTGATCACTTAAATGTGGCTGTTCATAGACAGGTGATGAAAGTTTGCACCTCTTTCTGTCTCTGTTGTGGTTACCCCGGGATGCAAACTACCCTGCTGTGGGTAGCCCAGAAACTACCTGAGCTCAGCTTTATCATAGCCCTGACAACTCTCTGTGCAAGGGGCAGGTAGTGACGATTTTGATCATAGAACAATCTTTATTACCTACATGTCATTGTGTTGCCTGCAAGACCTTACTGGTCGGGATTGAGTTTGAAATTAAAAAGGAAAAAATTTGCACATGGCTGGCATTTGGATGTGGGTATACACTTGCTCAGTAATTTATTAGTTACCTTCTGTAATGACTTGGACAAGCTAATAAACAATGAAATTGAACCCTACCTAGAGGGATTTCAGATGATTACGCTCGAAGCATGTGTTCCCCTTATCACATTTGTTTAGAAACAATATATATATTTAGGTACACTTGTGACCTGTGTTTTTGCTACCATCTTCCTCTGCAGCAAGTAAATACACAATTAGGTTTTAGTGTTCCAAATCTCTCCAGGGGAGAGAGCGTGATGTTGCAAACTATGGATGCACATTGCAGGCCAGACCTCGAGCTATCAGTGAGGCATACCGCAAACACATGCAGCACAGACGCACACATTAAACACGAACCAGCACAACTCAAACTCCCAAAAGCACAATCATCACAGACAGGTTGAACATAAAACCTCTAAAGAACACATTAAACAGACAAGACACAAAATAGTCACAAACATAAAAAACAAACAGAGTGACATGTTCTCCATCATCATAAGCACACTGGGATCACTCCCTCACTCAGGCCAGCATGCCCATGTCGTCACAAACACACCCGTCAAGAGTCACCAAACATGCCAACAGCCCTCTCACAAACATACAAGATGGAGTCACTCACAGCTCCCCCTCTTTTCACACGTAACCTCTGTATCTCAGACACACGCACCCAGAACCGTCATTACTAAAACAAAAGTACACCACTCAGGCCAAGTCAGAAATGGTAATCTTAAACCCCATAATGACAGCCACATTCATATCACCCACACTCTTCTTCACCCCCACACTGCTCATATAAATGTCATCTGAAGATCAGACAGGAATTCCCACTTCTAGAAAAAAAAGATCAAGCTTGAAGCACACAAACGTGTGCAAGAGCAAAGAAACTATGTTTATGTAGTAAGTCTATGCTGTAGCCTGAGGAGAAATTAGAAGTACAATAGTAGTTGCAAAGAAACAAGCCCGAAGGAGTGCTGCACGCAGAAAACATCGGCCACAGTGACAGGAACCAGCAAAGACCAGACAAACATCAGTCGCACAAAGACAAAATTATGGTGGTATCAAAACCACACTGCCCACAGACAACAATAAAAATAAATAACACACTAAGGGCCATATGTACAAACACATTTTCCCATAGACACAGAATGGGTAAAACCCTTTGATACATCTGGCCCTAAAAGTGTAATCTGTAAAGCATATTAGGTACTGTGTTTACTTTGTCACTGCGTGTCTGTCTTGTCATGCCAGTAAAGCGTTCTGAAACATAATGCATCCTTTGCTCGTGTAGTCATTGTACACTTCATGTGAAAATGGTTTGCAAATATCCAGCATTGGAAACTTTACATTTCCTATAGCATGGAATCATCTGGCAATTCTCCGTGTTTCCAGACACCCATGAACACCCTACAGGTAGGCTTCCTGCACTTCCCGCTTTTCCAGTTTGCTGCCTCTCTAGCTTGGGAGTGGTCCTTCTCCATTTCTCACTTCCTCTTCACCTTTAATGCTCTATGCCCAGCCCTGATGTCCGGCTCTGCTGAGACCAATCTTTGCAACCCTCCCTATGCCCTTTCTATATTCTCGAAGCACTCGATCTTCTGCTGGGACAGGAAGGTTTGGTGGGTCCAGTGCCATTGGTGTTTAACCATGTGGATGTGAAGGAGTGCAGGCATGCATTCGGGAGACACTCACTGGGGAGCAGACTTGAGAACAATGTGAGGGTGTCTGGGAAGTAGGATGACTAAACATCTTTGTAAGCCAGGAGAGGGGGAGGTGAAATATTGCACTTGATAAAGACATATGCATTTGTTTTTCGTCTAAGGCATGTTTATTATCTGCAGTTACTTTGAGGTGACGGGCAAATAAAGTTTAGGCACCCCCCCTCCATCCACCCCACATGCCTACACGTATTGAGCTTGGGCTAAGCAGTAAGTCCATATGGTTTGCCAGACTCTTTTCTTGTACCTGAGGCAAACTCGAGTCACACTCCCTGAAGTCTCCGTCACCAGCACAGGCACAGCAATGCACTCGAGGGCCAGTGCAGAAAGCAAGAAGCTGGAACAAGCGCAGCTGCATCGTATAATCAAAACTCTGCGCAAACTCCAATGCCTTGCTTGCACCTGCAGCCTCTAATTCCACCCTCTCCCAACTCGTCATAGGACGAGGAGGGGGTCAGTGAGGCTTGACCCCACCCTGTGACGATTGGTAAAAAGGGTGGGGTGGCTTCGCTCCAGTTCCTGATTGACGTGTAGCCTGTGGTGCTACAGTGCTTCACCCTCAAGCGCCCGGGGCTAACTTTCCACCCACATCATCAGGAGGTGGAGCTTAGACTCGGGGACATTGATTTTGCTGAGCTGATGACCTCACAGGCCTCAGGGCTGTGAGCTCGTCAGCCCGGCAAATTGTGATTAACGGCAGGCTGAGCAGCCTGCTGATAGCTGCAACATCAGATAAGGATTACAACATGAGGCGAGTGCGACTGAGATAAGTACTGTTGAAGAGCTGCCCTCAGTTTATCGTTATTTTTTAACAGTTACTAAAAAAATGAAAAAGCATTTTGGTTGAACAATAAATGGAGCGGAGCCCCAGCGCCCACTTAGGAGAAGCCGCCACTGATGGTGGATTCGCAGTTTGGCTGGGTGAAGCAGTGACTACTTTGCCAGTTGTTTGAAGCGTACACTTAATTGGTAGAAAGTCTCTCCTAGCGGCCTGCACAGCAATGGTGAAGGCGGGGAAGATGGAAATCGCAAATTCCTTGTAGTTGAGTGACTGCTGATCCCTTGCCAGCCTCAGAACTGTGTCTCTATCTCTGCAGCAGGTCTATTTTAATGTCTGTGGCAGTTAAAATATGTTTAAGGTAAAAAAAATAGTATGAATGTACCCTCTCTGGCCCCCTTACCTGGCTGCTGACCATCCCGCAGGTCAGCATGAGCCATCTCTACATTCAATTGTGGCGCACATCAGAAGCAAACAGGAGGTGAACCCAGGGTACCTTCTAGGCCCCACGAAGCCCCAGTAATGGACTACTGGGGGGGACGAAGCAGGCC
This sequence comes from Pleurodeles waltl, assembly GCF_031143425.1. Classification (NCBI taxonomy): domain Eukaryota; kingdom Metazoa; phylum Chordata; class Amphibia; order Caudata; family Salamandridae; genus Pleurodeles; species Pleurodeles waltl. The sequence continues at coordinate 984,824,591 of NC_090437.1, forward strand.
GACATGGTCCTAGAGGTCACATCGGCCCCAAACTAGGCCCAAGCAGCGTTGTGCAATGCCTCCTGCCTCAAGTCTCAGCTTAGCAGGCACACCAGGGGTAGCAGCCCCAGCTACCAAGAAGGCGCAATTGGCGAGGCAGGGACCCACAGAAGGAGTTAGTTGCCATTCGTACAGAGCCAACTCAGCCACAAACAAAGGGGGTTGAATTTGTGTGGTCTGCCGACCAGAATGTGGCTCACTGGCGTGCGTCTCATGACACGGGACTCAGGTCCTGCCACATACCACAGCCGTCATTGGTTTAGGTGGCAGCCTTGCTGGAGTCTCTGTAGTGAGATTAAAGAAAACGAACAGTCCTCACTCCCTTGACTTCAACGTACCAGACCCCTATGAAGTCGCTTCCTTCATCTAGTGGATCAGGCCTCCCCAGTCCTTTTCTCTGTCAGCCACACTCAGGTCAGGCGGATGGCCGGCTCTTGGGCAGGTCCACAGCAGGTCACAATCATCCTGGCCAGCTGCCCAACTTGGGCAAGGAGGCACAGTCACCAGCAGGCAGGCCCGGTGGGTCAACAGCCACTCAGCCGGCCAAGGAGCCTTGAGATACTCCCAAGCAGACCTGCTAGGCCCAGAACGGGTCGCAACCAGCCTGTGTGGAGGAAACACGAAGGATAGTAGATGGAAAAATAATTTGCCTGTAAGACCCTTACTGAGTGGAGGTCCTTTTTCGGCCGGGCTCTCTGGCTCCCCCCCACATGTCCTACTTTTTAAATACAATGCCTACTTTAGGGGTTACTTATAAGTATTAAAAAGGAAGGCTTAAGACAAGCAGATTATTTTACCAGACTGAAATAGCAGTTTAAAACTGCACTACATGCAACAGTGGCAGGCATGAGCAATGTTTTGAAAAGGCTACTTTAGGGATGGCCAATGAGTTCTGCAGGCCCACTGGTAGCATTTAATTTACAGGCCCTGGGCACATGGAGTACCATTTACTAGGGTCTGATAGGTAAACTATATGTGCCAATTAGTTGTAGAACAATTTTACCATGTTTGAAGGCGAGGGCACAAGACTTTGCAAGTGGTTACCAGTGGCAAAGTGCACGGAGTCCTAAATTCAACTAAAATGAATGCAGCAAAATTGGAGGGGGTGAAGGCAAAAAGTTTGGGGGCCCACCAAACAAACCACTCTTACAAACATTACCCATTTGCTCAACTTCTGTTTTTTGTCCCAGATCCTTGAGCATTTGGTGTTTGTCAACCTGACAGTCTGTCATGGCTCCCGAGGCCACCGTTTCGATCTCACATGTCTCCCGTCATTCCTTTTATATATTATGAATGGCTGTCATTGATACTCGTTTTGCTTCGCCTCTCAGTAACTTTCAGTACTGTTAGCCACACGACGCTATTCGCATCTTTGTAATCTTGGAATATCCAGCGAGGCGTTCAACTGGTTCCTTTTCTGCCTCTGCTGCCTGGACTACACCTACGTGCGTCTACTGAGCTAGATAAGGTCAATAACTTAGGGCCAGATGTAGCACAGCTAGGTTTTGCGACTCGGAAATTGCGACTCGGAGCGACTCGCAATTTCCGAGTCGCAAAACCATATGCAGAATGGTGTCTCAGACACCTTCTGCGAGTCGCTATGGGGTCGCAAAGCCCCACCTCATTAATATTAATTAGGTGGGTCGCATTTTGCGACCCCATAGCGAGTCCCTGCACTCACAGGGATGGTGGCCTGCTGAAGTCAGCAGACCTCCATGTCTGTGACTGCTTTTTAAATAAAGCAGTTTTTTTTTTATTTTGCAGCCCGTTTTCCTTAAAGGAAAACGAGTTGCAAAATAAAAAGAATAACGAAACCTTTTGGTTTCGGTTTTTCAGAGTAGGCAGTGGTCCTTTGGACCACTGCCTACTCTGAAAAACCCTTCTTGGCAACATTCACAGTTGGGGAAGGGGTCCCATGGGGACCCCTTCCCTTTTGCGAATGGGTTACCACCAGTGTGTAACTGTGAATTGCTTTGCGACCGCATTCGCGGTCACAAAGCAATTTAGCATAGCGATGCAAGTCGCAAATAGAAAGGGAACACCCCTTCCTATTTGCGAGTCGCATTCACAATTTGCGAGTCGGTACCGACTCGCAAATTGTGAATGTGCATCGCAAACGGCATTTTGCATGGCGCAAACTGCAAATTTTGCCGTTTGCGCCATGCAAAATGCTTTCTACATCTGGCCCATGGTGTCTGGACCCTGCCTTACTTCCCCGGACTAAGGGCCATATGTACGAAAGCTTTTTCCCATAGACACAGAATGGTTAAAATCCTTTGGTACATCTAGCCCTAACACCAACCTCCGAATAGCGACGGATAGAAATGGCCTCCTACAGAAGGAGCCTTAAGTGGTAAATTAAACCCGCTACTCTTCCCTACAGCGAGTATGAACGCTTTACCTGGAAATTCAATACAAACCTGATATGCTCGATCTTTCATGGTAGTTCTTAGATTGTCTTTATCAAAGCACCATCGACCTGTCACCTTCAGCACGACCTCAACAATCAATTTCCCGTCATTGTCACACACACACCGCTTCTTTTGCTTGTCAAAAAATTAAGGGATTTTCCTATGTTACCCCTTTCTTCGTGGAAGTGAGATTCTCATTATTTGGTGAGTGCTCGGGCGCGCACACTCGCTCGCGTGCACGCACACTCTCTCGGGCTATGCCTTTCCCTTCTCTCTTTTCTCTCATTCGAGTCCTTCTTCCTTTCTCTTCGACTCTCCATCCTCCGCCCTCTTTCACAGAGCTGTGATCCCTGGTGTTTTAACACAAGGATTCGAAGGCACATAGGTGCGTAGTGCCTCAAGACCACCGGGAGAGAAAGGAAAGATAACGAAGAGACCTGCAAATGTCCACGAAGCATGTTCACCGTCTGGTAATGAGCTTCTCTAACATATGATGCGACCCGAACAAGATCTATTCTGTTACTGTTTAGTTAAATCCTCCACTGGGGTTTCAAGTTGTTTTGGATTCTGATCTGTTTCATTTCTTGGCAAAATCGTTCTTATTCAACGTAGAGTTTTTCACCCTTTTTGGCCAGTCAACGGAGTCATTTATCAGTGGAACGTCTGGGTTAACAGTGGTGATATCCAAGATCATGAGAGTGAGAACTATATTACTTTGACGGAGAAATTTTAAATCTAAACCTGCTTGCTTGCTGCACCGAAGTGCGGACAGCTCAACACCCCAATGCTTTTCATCCCTATTTATGATCAAATGTGGCTGCCTCTAAAGTTAAACAACTGTTCAGGGCACTAGTCCTAAAAAAAGAAGTGGGGGTACTAACCAAGTTAGACTATATACAAGTGACATGGCACACGATATCACAGCATGTGACATCGTGACGTCACAAGTGTCATCACAGGAAGTGACATCTGACCTTTAGACCTCACACATTTTTAGCAGGCCTATAAGGAGTACATTTTAGTGAATTACCAGATTTAACAAATTAGATTTTGCGTCAGGGTTGTGCCAAAAAAGTGACACAACCTGATGCAAAATCTGGGCCTCAATTGCAAACATTTATTTTTTTAAATCTCTGCCACCAAGAATCTGAAACAAGGAGAAACTTGGCAATAGACCTCTTCAGCCTAATTGGTTGCAAAGACAGCATTAAAAAAAAAAAAAACTTATGGGGTTAAGGCACCTGCTGCAGAGAGCTTTGTATGCCCCATAAGTCTCAGAGAATAATTATAATGGTAAGATAACTCTGGTGGTTAACACATTTACTGAAGAGATGTGTGCCATGTCTAGTTCCAGTTTTGAATCAAAGTATGATAGAGATTTAACGTCTCTCATCTAAAGCGCATCATGACAGATTTTTATTTTATGTGGAAAGGTAAGTGGGCTATTGCTGTTAACACGGAGATCCTTTTGCTAATTGCAGTTCATAAATTTTAATCCTTCTAATATAGCACAGTGAGCTATGAAGGACATGTGACTCCTACACCTTGTAACCCTGACTATCCTATGTAACACACCCTGTACATAGATTTACATGTATATGATTTCTTGTCAATGTATAATGTGTACATGTGATGTAAAGTGCTCTGACTCCCTGCTTTGGTACAAGTGGTGCTATAAAAGAAATAAAACATAATATTGATATTTAAATTGGTATTTATGTAAATACAGGAACAGACTAGCATACCTGCCATTCTTACGGTACATGCATATCTGTTATATCCAGGGACTGCTAAAAGTCAAAATCATGTCTCTCTTAAGTACCTCTGAAGTGACAACAAGTTGTGAGCCTTTGTTTCCCCTCCATTGCATTTGCAGGAATGTGTGAGGCTCCATATAGCTCCAGCGAGAACAAAAGGAGTCCTGACAGCCACCTAAGTTTGGCCTTTGTTGTGGCCCCAGCTCGAAATTAAAATAAAAAAGTCCCCCCACTGCCACCTGCACGTTGCTGCCCAGAAGGAAAGCATACAACGTGCAGGCACTGCTGAATGCTTTGCGGTGTTAAAACATTACACCAAGACGAGTTCAGCATATCACAATGTGGCACAACTACTTGGCCGGGTGGACAGTGTCCACCTTGTGAAAATAGTGGGAGGGTGCTGCGTACTTGCGTGTACCCCCGACTTGTGTCCTGCGAATGATGCTTTTCATTGTATATAATTCTGGTGTGGCCACTTTGGTTCTAGTGACCATCGCTCCTGACACGATCAATGAAGGTATTTTGCATATCTTCACTGATGTGTTGTGTCGAATGTTCGACTTAGAAACTAATTACGAAATATTATGTACAAGAAAGTAGCACCTCTACAGCAGAAACCCAAATTCAAGGTCGTGCTGGTCAATAGGGCAGTGCCAGAATGGCTGGTCTTACAGGTCAGGGCGTGGGCCAGGTTTGTGCCTGTTTTTGGGCCTGTGTTATGGTCTGGTGGGCCTTTTTTAGTAATTGCCCTGGTATTACTTCAAACCCTGCCAGAAGCAAGCACACATGCATGCACTCTCCATTACCTTGCAACACAGATGTAGAGTGTGTGTGTGTACAAGTTCAATACTGTCCCTATTTTCAAAATTGGGGTACTTATTAGCTAACTGATTCCTTAATCGGACAGCCACTCTTATTGTGGTGCTTCAGCCTATTTTCTGTCCCAGTCCGACCCTGCCCATACTTTAGTATGGGATATTGTTAGACCTGACATGCCTTAGGGTGGTCACCCCTAACTTTTTGCCTGCCTCCCTCCACTTTTTGGACCCTGTTTTGCTGGCTTTTAGACTCTGCGCACTTTACCACTGCTAACCAGTGCTAAAGTGCATATGCTCTCTCCCTTTTTAAACATGGTAACTTTGGATCATACCTGATTGGACTATTTAATTTACTTATAAGTCCCTAGTAATGTGCACTATATGTGCCTAGGGCCTGTAGATTAAATGCTACTAGTGGGCCTGCAGCACTAGTTGTGCCACCCACTTAAGTAGCCCCCTTAACCATGTCTCAGGCCTGCCATTGCAAGGCCTGTGTGTGCAGTTTCACTGCCTCTTCGACTTGGCATTTAAAAGTACTTGCCAAGCCCAGAGCTCCCCTTTTTCTACATATAAATCACCCCTAATGTGTGCCCTAGGTAACCCCTAGAGCAGGGTGCTGTGTGGGTAAAAGGCAGGACATGTACCTGTGTAGTTATATGTCCTGGTAGTGTAAAACTCCTAAATTCGTTTTTACACTACTGTGAGGCCTGCTCCCTTCATAGGCTAACATTGGGGCTGCCCTCATACATTGTTGAAGTGGCACCTGCTGATCTGAAAGGAGCAGGAAGGTCATATTTAGTATGGCCAGAATGGTAATACAAAATCCTGCTGACTGGTGAAGTCGGATTTAATATTACTATTCTAGAAATGCTACTTTTAGAAAGTGAGCATTTCTTTGCACTTAAATCTTTCTGTGCCTTACAATCCACGTCTGGCTGGACTTGGTTGCCAGCTCCTTGTGCATTCACTCAGACACACCCCCAACACAGGGTACTCAGCCTCACTTGCATACATCTGCATTTTGAATGGGTCTTCCTGGGCTGGGAGGGTGGAGGGCCTGCTCTCACACAAAGGACTGCCACACCCCCTACTGGGACCCTGGCAGACAGGATTCAACTGAAAGGGGACCTGGTGCACTTCTTAGCCACTCTTTGAAGTCTCCCCCACTTCAAAGGCACATTTGGGTATAAAACAGGGCCTCTGCCCTACCTCATCAGACACTTGCTGGAGAAGAAACCTGAACCAGAAACTACATCCTGCCAAGTAGAACTGCCTGGCTGCTCAAAGGACTCACCTGTCTGCTTTTCTACAAAGGACTGCTGCCTTGCTGTTGGCCTGCTGCCTTGCTGAACTCTTGTCTGGATGTAAAAGTGCTCTCCAAGGGCTTGGATAGAGCTTGCCTCCTGTTCCCTGAAGTCTCAGGAACAAAAAGACTTCTGTTTTTCACTTGGACTCTTCGTGCGCTGAAATTTTCGACGCACAGCTTGTTCCGCGGCGAGAAAAACGCCGCACACCGACGCTGACCGACGCGACGCCTTCGGGACGACCGGAACTTCGGCGCATGGGCTCGCAAGGACAACGCCGCCCGACTTCCAGAGGAGAAATCGGCGCAACACCTGCCGTGAGAGCGAAACTTCGACGCACAGCCCCGCGGAACGATGCGCAGCCAGAAAACAAGCAGGAGAATCCACGCACAGACCCGGGACATCTGGTAATCCCCGCGACCCATAGAAAGAGACTGTCCGCGCGCCGGATAACGACGCACGACTTCCCCGCGTGAAAAATAACAACGCAAGTCCGTGTGTGCTGGGGAGAAATCGACGCACACCCAATTTTTCCACGTATCTCTTCTTCTGCGGCCCTTTGTGGAGATTTTCCACTCCAAACCAGGTACTTTGTGCTTGAAAGAGACTTTGTTGGCCTTTTAAAGACTTAAGACACTTTGGCGGTCATTCTGACCGCGGTGGTCCGCAGTCGCCGCCCGCCAAGCGGTTCCCGCCGAAAGACTGCACTGCGGTCAAAAGACCGCGGCGGCCATTCCGGCTTTCCCGCGCGGCCGGCGGCCGACCGCCAGAAGACCGCCGCCCGGCCCAGCGGGACAGCCCCTTCAACAATGTAGCTGGCTCGGAATGGAGCCGGCGGAGTTGAAGGGGTGCGACGGGTGCAGTGGCACCCGTCGCGATTTTCACTGTCTGCTAAGCAGACAGTGAAAATCTTTGTGGGGCCCTGTTAGGGGGCCCCTGCACTGCCCATGCCAGTGGCATGGGCAGTGCAGGGGCCCCCAGGGGCCCCACGGCACCCGTTCCCGCCATCCTAGTTCCGGCGGTGGACACCGCCAGAAACAGGCTGGCGGGAAGGCGGTCGGAATCCCCATGGCGGTGCTGCAAGCAGCGCCGCCATGGCGGGTTCCCTGGGCCAGCGGGAAACCGGCGGGAAACCACCGGCTTCCCTTTTCCGACCGCGGCTTTACCGCCACGGTCAGAATCGCCCAGGAAGCACCGCCAGCCTGTTGGTGGTGCTACCGCCGCACTCCGCCATGGCGGTCATGGACCGCCAAGGTCAGAATGACCCCCTTTATATCACTTTCCAGTGATATCTCAACAATTTCACATTGCATCTTCATTCGTTTTGACCTACAATTATCCTGATAAATATATTTTTCTAAACACTGTGTGGTGTATTTTTTTGGTGCTATATGGTGGTATTGTATGATTTATTGCACAAATACTTTACACATTGCCTTCTAAGTTAAGCCTGACTGCTCGTGCCAAGCTACCAGAGGGTGGGCACAGGCTAATTTTGGATTGTGTGTGACTTACCCTGACTAGAGTGAGGGTTCTTGCTTGGACAGAGGGTAACCTGACAGCCAACCAAAAACCCCATTTCTAACAGATATGATTTTCAAGGAAAGTATGGCGGTTAGTAACCCAGACTGTACGTGTAGAGAAACATATCTGTCTATCTCAATGTATAGAAAGTTTTCATATTAAGTGCATGGGCATTTCTCAACTTCTTATATAAACGAATGCGTAGTACAGCATACTCCGATGCACCCAGAAAGCCATTTAATTAAGAGTGAATATAACCACTAAGAAAAATATTAATGAAAACAGCTGAAAGGCTAATAGGCAGAACATAAATCTAGTAATCCAAATATTATCAGGTAAAGTGCCAACACCATGTTTCGTGAAGAGAACTGGGTCATTCAGAAACAATTTGGGGCAGGATTGCCAAAGTATCTGCATCAGCTCGGTGAGGCAGTAAAACGTGCTTTCCTTCCAGTGTCTTTTGCAGCAAGATGTCTGATATTGATTCTGAAATCTTGTCCAGTACAGTCACTGTTGGAACTTCAAAGATATCCTCAGTGAGTGTTGTTTCAGCCTCAGTGGCGTGCCATGCTTTGGGTTTCCCTTCGCTGTCTGATTTCGGAAACCCACAATCCGTTGCGCTGCTTTTCCTCTTCCTGCACCAGGTGCGGATGCACCCATAGAGCAGTATCATTGCTATGATGATGAGAAGAGCACTGCTGAAGAGCCAGATCACCAAAGACAGATCTACCTTCTTGTTGGCTGGTGATACAGCCCCCCGGGCTAAGGTCTGAAACACAGTGCACTGGTCCCTTGACGGGTGAGTCCCATGGCACGTGACACAGAGGACATAGCTTGTGGCGGGGCTTAACTTCCGAAGGGAAAGGGAACGGTGGCCCACAGGCACCATTTCTTCACGGTGAAAATTCTGTTTTGAAAAACTAGATAAAATACCATTCCAGGTGGTGCGATAAAGTACCCTGTAAAAATTGTCTGGGCAGGCATACTGTTTTGGGGACCAGGCCACCATTGCTGTAGTGACGGCGATGTTCTTAATGACGATGTTCATGTTTGAAGGTTTTGCTGAAACTGTCACCTGTAATGAAAAAAATAGTTGTCATGTTATACCCACTGTTGAAACGTTTTTATTGAAATGCCTTATATTACATTTGTTGGTAAGCCCCATTTTTCAATAGACCGGGAACAATAATGGGAACAAGGATGGCACTGCTGTACGATACCAATTCATAGAATAACTACATTACCACCTGCCACATCACCCCCTAACTTCTGTTACCTTGATGACTTGTTACTAATTTTGAATGGTAGTGTAGAGGATCTTCCAAAGTTGCACAACAATTTTTATGCACACACTACATGTAAGAATTTTTTGTTTCCAGTCACACTAATTATTTAAGAACAGTAGTTACACAGGGGTCAGCCATTCACCACTGGTGTCCCTGGACCTCAAACATTATTGCTCTCCAATTGATTACTCTGAACTTGCACTGTATAATAGTCTCTCAAGGGTGACTTTTATAACCATGGTGTACTCTAGGATGTGGATGTAGGTTTGGAAAGAAGATACAGGATGACACAGTAAAATCACATAGTACACTATGGCCTTCATTGTGAGTAGCCCAGTAGTTGGTGTAATATTTGCTGCATCTGATAAAATCCGACTCTGCTGAAATAATTATTGGGTGAAATTGTACCTGATTATGATTCATTCTTTGGAGAAAACCATGTGGAATGTGATGCTTACTGCACTAAAAGTTGCATATTGTGGTAAATGCTGGGTGTTTTTATATTGCTAGGCTTGACCTGCCTAATATTTATTAAAAAGCATGTAATTACGATAGGTGCAGTAAGAACAGCTGCCACATATATTACAATTAACCTGGCCTCTTGTAATGAGGGCCTAAGTGTCCAGTAGCTGTTCCAGTTAAAATGAATTGATCTTTCTTTACAAGTAGGCAAATTATGGGATGTTAAAAAGGAAGACTAGACAGCCCTTGCCTTTTCTGAAGCCAAGAAAGGACACAGAATAGTTTATCGTGCTCAGAAACCACATCAATATGAATCAGGAGTTATTCTAAAGGTCATTTTGCATTTGCATGTAACAATGATCATGACTGCTGGCAGCCTTCTGATGTTCACCAGTATGTTCTCAGAGAATTTACTGTATCAGATGTATCAATTGCAGCTTAAGCTATTGTTTGATACAATGTAGCTCCTGTGCTAATGCTAGGTTTGTCGACCTAGTTTCCTTGCCAGCTATAGGTTTAAGAGGAGCAGCTCACTAAGGCCAAGGCAGAGCTGCAGCAGTCTTGACCAAAATCTAGTATTCTACCTCCCAAAACTAAATTAGATCCCAACTGACAAGTAGAATTGCTAATGATTCACACAGTGAACTGGACAGCTGCTTTCACAGCAAAAGTCTACAAGTAGCAAAGATAAGATAATATTTTGGAAAGTCTTTTCCAATATAGTTTCCCCTACACTCTGCAGGGTTTACCTCCACGTCTTTACTCTCTGAATCAAACCATTCTGAACTAGCCACTGTTTCAGGACAAACATACTCTTGATGAAATGCCCAGGGAGTAATTTATCTTTTAAGAGAGCAGAAGTTATCATAATTAACCGCTTTATCCTCTCGTCCTCAGATTATCTTTCTGTGGTTTAGGATGGGGGATGGAAAGAACAGGAAGAGGCCTCTAGATGTTAACACTTCCTGTCAAGTTTCCCCTTGGCTACTAGAAGCGAGATAAACACCATCAAACGATAAGTGTGTTTGAGTGTACAGAAACACAAAACAATGCTCCTCTTGTACAACTTACCTGCCCAGGGTGACTGTAGAAAAACACACCATTGTCCGAAAAAGTGATGGTGTGCGCATCCGCAACAGTAATCTTTCTAGACGTGAACATGTATGCGCATACTGCCAAGGCTGCGATCTGTAGATTCTTGGCAGCAATGGATGCTAAAAGTACCCCAGATGCAGAACCCAGTGCTGGGAGATTGAATTTACATGTGTGCTACGCAGTGAATCCTTCGGTAAATGAAACTAATCCCCCTACTGCCTTAAATGAATCACATGGAAACTCTGATATACAAAGACGTGCTCCAAACCAGCCAATGTTGGATGTATAAACCCTGCTGAGACCTTATTGTGTATTCTGAGAGTCAGAATAAAACAGGAGGATGCTGCGAATGCCAACCCACTTACAACACCCAGTTATGTATGGACATAGTTGCATTCACAGCATTTTCCTGGAGTTCCTTGATCATAGGTGAGATTCACCTTATAGGTAATGACTGGACGAGGAGCATGGATATAGAAGACTTGTGTATGTACTGCATTTATTTCCTCTGAGCGACTTTGACACTTGTGCCAACCTATCAAGAGAGTACTAGAGATTCTTCACCCACCATTTTACCTTGTGTGGTAATGTGCTGTCTCATGGGAGCTAAATCAAAGCTCACATCAAAATTGTAGCCTGCCTTCTCCATTGTCTAACACTTCAATTTCTTACACTAGTTATACCACTGGATTGCGTTAGAGACTGTTTAGAAGACTAGAAAGAATAGGATTCCTGAACCAGGAAGAATTGTAAAAGAAAAAGCATGCATAATCCAGGAATTTCAGGAGACACACAGCCCATTCAGTCTAAAGAGGGCGCTTGGGATGTATTTATATTGGAAAGAAGAGAAAGAGTGGCATAAATATAGGTATTATGTATGTATGAGGCTTATAGAGTGCACACCTAGCTACAAAGCAAAGGAGTTCTGCACGTTGGTGCTGGACACCGTGGTAAAAGATGGACGGGAGGGAGCTGTTAGTGGAGGAAGATGGTTGGGGGAGGTTGGCAGAGCATGGGGTGGTGCAGAAGTAAACGGGATGGGGATGGAGGAGTATTCTTCAGAGAGTTCTAGAGTTGTGATTCAGAGTTGCTCAACTCTGTGGTCATGGTAAAACCGCATGCGTTTTTACCGTTATGGGTAAACCCCAAAAGAATGTGGAATTTCTGCGTGAGACTGACTTTTCCAGTTTAAAACCACGTGGAATTCCTTATCCCATACAGCTTTGCAACATACACGTGCCACCGTCTCTGAGCAGCTGTAAATGTGTGCACAAGCCTACAGATGAGGTGGTGGACGAGGGAGGGGAGTAAGGGTGAGAAGGGGAAGGTTTATTTCTAGCAGGGGGACCTTGCCAGGGCTTAACCTTCTTTTTTAATTCCTATAAATAACCCTTTAGGTAGGCCCTAAGTGCTGATAGCACAGGGTGCACAGTATTTAAAAAGTAGGACATGTGTACTCAAGTTCTACATGTCTTGGCAGTGATAACTCTTCAAAGTCGTTTTTCACTGTGGCAAGGTTCTCCAAGCACCTTCTATTGTATAACTTCAGTTTAGGAATAGCTAGCACCATGATTCAAGGACTCAAACCAATAGGAATGTAGCATCCAATCCAATGGTAAACTCAGATTTTCAATTACTATACTGAAAATGCCACTTTTAGAATGTTGGCATTTTCCTGCTTAAAGCCTCTCGTAGCCCTTTCAGAGATAATTACTTGGCAGCTTGCTGGGTGGTGTGAAGTGTTCTTAAGAAAAATTAACAAAAAGGCTTGGCTGGGAGGAGGTCTGACCTCCTCCTGGCAGGATGGCCTGGAGGTGTGCCCACCAACTTAGTCCTGACACTACCATTGTCTAAGTAGCCAGTGTGTCACCACTCCCAGGGAAGGGGAAACTTGTCCCAGAACTGGTTTTGCAGGAGAATTTGCTAATTATAATGGAAACACTTCAGGGTGTGCCCATAGCTCTGACCCATGGCAGAAAGGTTCTAACATCTTGGATTTGGGAAGAGATATGCACTGTGGGATTGTTTGGTGCGAAACTCACAGGAAACGATATAAGAGTGGGCAGGGTTGCCTGTGGGAATTTTACTCAAATTGGTTAGGGAGTCCTCCCCACGCACAAACTGCACCTGCTGAAACCTGGCTTCGGAAATAAGACTACACCTACTGTAATCTGTGGTAAAAGACCCCAGGGGCTCGACCTGCTTCCACATATATCCAGGGGTGATTTCTAAGGGCCAGTTGGCTAACTACCCTAAATGCTGGAAAGCACCCCAAAACTGCTGGTTCAAGCTGAGTAGTTCCAACTGCAGTTTCCCTGGAATTAGTGGGTGGCGATTGGGAAACTGGGACCTAACCCTTAAGTGGTGCTCAAAGGTTGTGAACTATTGGCTGGTATCGTAGTGTATTTATTTTCCTCCTAAGATCGCAAGACTAGGCACCTAGAACTCTTTCCATAAGAACCAGAGCCTACTGTTTGACCACTGCCAAACTACAGTCACCATTGCATCACTGGTCATTCAACTTGCTGGCTTGCCTCACTGAAAGCTACTGGAGTTCCAGAAAAGTTTGTAAATCCCAAAGCGGAGGATTTCACCTGGACCAATGCCAAGTAGCACCCCACTGTTGCTGAGCCCTCCATTAGATCCAGCAGGCAGCCCACCCTGCAGACAAGAAAATTCCTCCAGAAAAAACACAGTCAGCAGGTAAATTTTTACCAGTTTCAACCTTGTGTCTGTAGCTGACCTGGGCTCCATTGTAGATAGCCTTAACTTTTGACTTGGACCTGGTCAAGTGTGACTAGATACCCATGGTTGGCGCTTTGCACTTTTTGGTGCTAGAAAACAGTAAAACACATAAAAATAATATCTCTGCTTCCCTAGATCCAGTTTTTGTTGTTTCAGTGTCTATTTGCCCATTTCATTTTATACTATTTTTATAAAGAAGAATGGGAATTTTATTGTGTTGTGTCTTTGACTTATTCATTGTTTTGATAAAGTAAATGCTTTACCCTTGTATCTTTTGAGTTAAGCCTGACTTCTCAGTGCCTCAGCTGCCTAGGACAGAGCTGAACTCTAAAGTAAGGTAACCTAACTGCATCTGATACAGAATAGGGACATTATTACTTGAAAAAGTCCCACAACCACTCTAACTAATAATCCACTTTCTCACATTGATTTTCCAGCTGGGGTTGGGGGAGGTTCAGTACTTGTGTTTAGCAGTACCAATCATTTTGTAATCTGGAGATTAAAAATCCCTAAATTGACACAAAGCAAATTAGATTGTCATTAATTGGGTCATTTTTTGACTTTTCATAATTCTACTGATTCAAGTTTTTGCACCTTTTAAACTGTAAAGGGAACAAAGGAAGCTCAATCTGACTAAGTTGCCCACCCTCACAGTGGTGGAGTAGAAGTCCTTATGCAGGGGCAGGCAACTCAACTTGGGTCATCAGGTAGAGGAAGGAGACTTTGTCAAGGCCCTCAAGGCCTAGGGGAAGCTAAACTAGCCAGGATCACCTCTGAAACAGAGGACACTTCAGAGGTGGAGAATGAGGAAGGGGACAACATGTCTCAGCAAACATTTGTAAGAGTACCCTCCAGAACTGGGAGTGAGAGAAGCTCAGCTGCACTAGCATTTCTCAAAGTGTTCTCCACCAAAGGAAGCTAGAAGCTGGCATAGAAGCCCAGGAATTGAAGGAAAAAACCCTGCCCTTAAGGAGAAGAGCCTGGCCCTCAAAAAATGCGGGTCAGCTTGGGCTCGACGCCCAAAGTAAATGGTTACAGCGGAACAGAAGATGTTTTCAGGAGGCTCTCATTGCCCTCACATGCCCAAAGGCACTGTTCCTAGCTTTGTGGAGGGAAATAACATTGATAAATGGTTTTCTTTATTCTAAAAGGCTTGCAGGATATGCAAGGTGGGTCCACAACCGGGTTGCTTTACTGTGGGTATTGTCCCCTATTGCATATATAGATAAGGCTTCTGACTTTAAAGAAGAGAGGCTGCAACATTTCACACATGAAATGTGCCCAGATAGAGAAGTTGGGTTTCACACCTGAACACTATAATAAATAATAATTCAGAAACTCTCCCAAAGACCCACAGCAGTCTTGAGTAGATTTTGTGGATGTCTCAGTTAAGGCACTAGAAGGCTGGATTCAAGGTAACCACTTACTGTTAGACATGACATCCTTGTTGTGTTCTTCCTGCAAACATTTTGCATTAAACCCTCCTGTTTCATGTTTTCTGAACTAGTTTTGTTGGCATTAGGACTATGTGCACTTTACCACTGCTAACCAGTGCTAATGTGCACGTGCTCTCTCCCTTAAACAAGTAAAATAGGTCTACATCTGATTTTCACATGTTATCTACTAGTACATCCCTAGTAAAGAGGTGCTACATGTACCTAAGGCCTGTAACTGAAATACTACTACCGGTCCTGCAGCACACATTGTGCCACCTACTAAAGTAGCACTTTAAAACATGTATTAGGCCTGCCATTTCAACCTGTAGCTCAGTTTTAAACTACCATTTTGATGTGGTAAAATAAACCTTTTTCCAGACCTAAACATTCCTTTTTAATATGTTGTTAGCCCTGAGGTAGGCTCTTGACAGCCGATAGGGCAGGGTGCATTGTATTAGAAAAAAAAAGTAGGACATGTATTTTAGGTTTTACATGTCCTGGTAGAGAAAAATTCCTAGCTTCATTTTTCACTACTGTAAGGCCTACCTCACCCATAGATTAACATTGTGTTACCTTATTATATTTAATAAATGCTAACATTGGATTGGGAGCAGGTGGAAATTTTTATGTTTTGACTCAAATGAATTGTAGTTTAAGATCCTCTTTAATGCTAAGAAAGGTTAAGTCACAATTCTGGAAATACCATTTTTAGAAAGTTGGTATTTTCTTGCCCTAACCATTTGGTGCCTACTGCCAATGTCCCAGGGTACCTGACTGTAAATTGCTCTGCTATTTGTGTTATATATTACTCCCAGACAGTGTGACAAAGGAGACTAGGGCCCTCATTCTAACCCCGGCGGTCTCAGACCGCCGGGGCCAGGGTCGGCGGGAGCACCGCCGACAGACCGGCGGTGCCCTGCAGGGCATTCTGACCGCGGCGGTTTGGCCGCGGTCAGAAAGGGTAAACCGGCGGTCTCCCGCCGGTTTACCGCTGCCCTTAGAATCCCCCATGGTGGCGCAGCTTGCTGCGCCGCCATGGGGGATTCTGACACCCCCTACCGCCATCCTGTTCCTGGCGGTTCGCCCGCCAGGAACAGGATGGCGTTAGGGGGTGCCGCGGGGCCCCTGGGGGCCCCACAAAGTATTTCAGTGTCTGCCTAGCAGACACTGAAATACGCGACGGGTGCAACTGCACCCGTCGCACCTTCCCACTCCGCCGGCTCAATTCTGAGCCGCATCTTAGTGGGAAGGTTGATTTGCCCTGGGCTGGCGGGTGGCCTTTTGGCGGCCGCCCGCCAGCCCAGGGCAAATCCCAAAATACCCTCAGCGGTCTTTCAACCGCGGAGCGGTATTTTGGTGGGGGAACTTCGGCGGGCGGCCTCCGCCGCCCGCCGAAGTTAGAATCACCCCCTAGGTGTTGGCAGCATGGCTGGAAGTGGAGCTGTTTCCTTCCCCACTGACACTTGGGGTGAATGCAGCACACAATAGAACCTGATACTAGTCATTTGTTACCCCAGACGTCTTGGAGCCTTAACAGGGGAAGGGAAGAACATTCCAGAACTAAATGTGGGGATAGCCCAGGATGTTCTACCCACTTCAAATGCTGGGACCAGGTATAAATATTGTATCCTAAAAGTACATTCTTGGACTTGTAGAATTCTTCTGAAGGGCTGCCTTGACACCCAGAGGATTGCCCTGCTCCTTGAGGCCTGCCTTGCTCCCCAGAGACCTGCCTTGCTGCTACCAGAGGACTACACTGCTGCTTGAGGCCTGCATTGCTTTCCAGAGGACTGCCCTGCTGCCTGAGGCCTGCTTTGCTGCTTGAACACAGGACTACCTGAGTGACTCTAAGAGTTAGTTGAATGGCCTCCTGTGGGAGGTAGAGGGACATAACAAGCTCTAGAGACATTGAACCAGCACATAATTTGTAAAAATTCTCAGGAGGCCACTGCAGCCTGCACACCCCATTGCACCTGCCAGTGCTGCCAATATCCGTGCCAACACAACTAATAACCATTACACAGATTCCAACAAGTGTGACTATTGAGACTAGTCCAGGCCACCCAAAGCTACATTTAATTTCTATTAGATTGTTAAATGCTGTTGTTGTGCTCATCTCAAAATCAGACAGCACCACTATGTGGTAGACTGTCATTAATTCCAGTACTGAGAAATAATTGTTGATGCTGAGCACAGGAAACCACCAGCTGAAATTAAGCGCTACCTCGAACACTACACCTGGCCTCTGCTGGAATGAGTCCTAGCCTCTCAAGTGGTGCCCCATAGTCCAGGGTCAGGACGGACGGGGTGGGCGGAAGAGGTATGAGTGCCTTATTGGCTGTCTTGAAGGGGGTTTCATCCTCTTATATAATTTTTCAGAATTGTGTTAGCATTTTGTCCCATGCTGCAGCAGTAGGCTTTATGTGAAGGCACCGTGCCTCTTCATGGTGAAGGTTAGCACTTTCGGCCTCTCCCCATCTCAGTAGTGCTTTACACGGTTGGGTGAGTGTAGGGGATTGGGGATTCCACCAGTGTAGTGTGATGGAGTGTTTCACGAGTAGGAGGGCCAGATTTACAAATCAAGCTTGCACTGTTTGATTCTTCCCTGTTATAAATCCCCAAGGAAGCTGCTGCCCATATATTCAAGTGGGGGGAGTTCTGTGATCATGACAGGAGCGTTGTGGACGACCTGCCAGTAATGCATCAGTGTAAGGCAGAACCAGAGCATGTTTTGGAAGTCCGCTGTGTTGGACCGGCATCTCTGATTTGGGTAACTGGGATAATGTGGTTATGTTTTGACTAGGTGAGGGCTGGTGGCCAGGACTTGCATGGAGTAAGCCGCAAGTTTAGGGAGCTCTGGGACCCGGGCCGCTTACCCACGTCCTTGACCCATCCTGAACCGGATTTAAGCAGAGAATATGCTGCTGACTTCCCCAAGACCTTGGGAACCCTGATAGGAGCCGCCAGAGTTGGAAATAAAACCTTAAACTAATTATTTTACTCTCGTCTCGCGGTGCATCCAAAATGGCAGCCGGCTCCGGAGAGCGAGAATTAACAGCGACGTTTTAAGACAGCATGCCCCGAAAATAGCAGGGACCATCAGGCGCAGGAATCGGACGGGAAAGGAAGCTGTGGGACTCCCGGAAAGGGGTACAGGAGCTCCAGGGTGTAAACTCAGGGCCACGAGGGCTCACGCGCTTAGGAGGGAAAAGGCGACTGAGCGGGCCGGAGAGGTATCCAACACAGATTGCGACTCGCTACCAAACGGAGCCCCGGCAAGACTGGGGCGATGCTGCCTCGCGGAACCTGGCAGACAGTGAGAGACCATCGGGCGCAATGGACAGTGAGCATTTCAGTCGACTTGGCCGGTAGGAGCGAGATGTATCGGTAAGGTCAGGGGTAATGACAGATTAGAGCAATAGGGAGGATACTAACCCCTGGGCCCACGCTAAGCAAACAACGCATGTGATTCCACTAAAAAGGGACTGGCGAGCCCAATAATCGGACCAGTAGCTGAGACATAAACACAGCGCATGAGACGCAGCCAAGGGCCCTGAAGGGTGATGTCACAGAACAAATAAGAAGAGCTTTTGAACTCCCAATAGCACAGTGGTGTGAACAACTAACTAAAACCGAACACTGGCTCTTCTCTGCAAAAATAAATCACCTTATAAGTCGGACTTACAGTAGGGGAGCGAGCACTGGGAAAATAAGCTTTGCCATACAATGGGGAAGATGCTAAAAAAAAAGAGAAAGCGACATGGGAGGACTCCTACACCCCAGACTGCGCGCAGGGAGCACAGCCCGATAACACATAATGTACCAGAGGTGGAAAACATTGAACCGACTCTCCAAGATGTGCTTCAAGCCATAGCCGCATCCCGAACAGCGTTGGAAGTCAAGATTGACACACTAAGCATAGATCTGGGCCTCTTACGGGATGACCATAAGCGGTTGGCAGAAAGAGTCACCACGACAGAACGAGACCTGGTAGAAGCAATCCCCAACCTGCCGCTAGCAAACAACAAGCTGAATGTAATGGACAACCTGGTCAAAGCGCTGGAGAGTAGAGCGGAGGACGCAGAAAACAGGGCGAGATGCAATAACATCAGAATCATGGGGATCCCGGAAAAAAGTGAAGGCCCTGACATGGTGGAGTTCCTGGAGACCTGGATTCAGTCAGTTGTTGCCCTGGAGGGGCTGTCCACATTTTTTGCCTTGGAGAGAGCTCACAGAGTACCCAGCAGAATGCCACCTCCGGGGGCTCCCCCGAGACCAGTGATAGCTAGACTTCTCCACTTTCGAGACAGAGATCACATACTGCGTCAAGCACGGCAGCAGGGTACGCTGACAATTGAGAACAGTAAAGTATCCATCTTCCCAGATTTCTCCCGGGACGTGCAACGACGACGAGCGGACTATAACTCTGTGAAGCGCAAACTTTGCGACCTGGAGATCCCTTATTCAATGCTGTATCCGGCTAGACTTCGGGTGGTCACCCCGACTGGCACAGAATTCTTCTCCACACCGGAAGATACTTGGTCTTGGTTGGAATCTCAAACAACACCAGACCCGACTAACAACTCGCAAGAAACAAAGGCGTCCTAGATTGAGAAGGCGACAGGTAACACAAAGAAGTGACCCACCTAACCCAGATGAAGTACAAAAAGAAAGACGACGTGTGGTGGAAGCGGTGGCAATGCTGGGTGAAGGAACTAGGAGATCAAACATGGCTTCACCCTTGAGCTCACAGAAAGAAGATGACCATTTGGATTCTGATAACAAGACTGCGACCTCCACCCAATTGAGTGTTATCCTACCTATGATTACCCCTGGAACAGCGGATGAAATAATCTGAATAAGAAGCACTGGTACAGACTGCCCACACCGCCGCTAACAGTCATTTAGCAGAAACTCCATATGATGAGATGGCTTGGCAGGCGAAACGCATCTTGCCTATAATCTCAAGGTCGACATCCTACATAGAAAACTTTTCCCTTACACTACCCGGTACATTAATGGATGGCGGGAAGGGCGAGCCCGGAGGAATCCCGGGCCTTCCGACTGAGGAGAACTGAGCGCACCACCTCCACAACCGCTGTGGGCCACACAGCGGAGACTATGATCATGGTTGAAACACTGTTGTTGTTTAAAAGTTTGAGCGAAGACATTTTAGCCCTCATTACAACCCTGGCGGTAAATGCTGCTTACCGCCGTGCAGAAGACCGCCAACATACCGCTGCGGCCACGGAATTCCACTACAGCTATTACGACCCACAGCTCGGAATCCGCCATAATACAGACACCCACACAAGTCCGCCACACCAAAGGTCAGTGATAAACTGGCGATAACAAAACCGACACCGTCACGCCAACAGGAATACGCCCACAGTATCACGACCCACGAATCCACGCGGCGGTCTTTCAACCGCGGTATTCCATTGGCTGTACACACCGCCGCGCTCAAAATACACACACATTTACAAAGCACAACCACATTGGACAATTCGAAATACACACACCTGACACACATACACACACCACACCCACACACCTAATCCAATATAAAACACACACCCACATCACCCACAAACCCTTACTACCAGAATTCTGATACCACGCCAGAGAGAGACACCATAAACAACACCAGCATCCACAGACACACAACATCATCACTTACACAACATCCACGCACCTCAAACAACACACAACAACACATCCCCTCACACATCACAACACACACCACCTCACACATCACCCACACCACAGCATGGCACCTCAACGACACCCCAGGTTCTCTGAGGAGGAGCTCAGGGTCATGGTGGGGGAAATCATCCGGGTTGAGCCACAGCTATTCGGATCATAAGTGCAGCACCCCTCCATTGCAAGGAAGATGGAGCTATGGCCCAGAATCGTCGACAGGGTCAACGCAGTGGGACAGCACCCCAGAACACGGGATGACATCAGGAAGAGGTGGAACGACCTACGGGGGAAGGTGCGTTCTGTGGTCTCCAGACACCAGATTGCTGTACAGAGGACTGACGGTTGACCCCCACCTCCTCCCCCACAACTAACAACATCGGAGGAGCAGGTCTTGCCAATACTGCATCCTGAGGGCCTCGCAGGAGTAGCAGGAGGACTCGACTATTATATCCCTCACCCTACCTGCATGCCATCACATACTCCCACCCTCACCCTCACCCCCATCACTCCAACACCTCACATATGCCCCACTATCACAACCCACCCATCCCAACACCAAGCCCTGCATGCAACACCAAGGCAACACCAAGGCATGGACACCCATCACCAAAGCATGTCCACTACAGATACTCACACAGACCCCAAACCAAATATCACACAAGGACCAAGACCAGAATGCAAGCACTGGAGTACAGGGTCACTCACCTATTGCACACGATGGCACACAGAGATGCAATAATCATGCCTTTACACCCTTGCAGGACCCCAATGTCACCGGACAGGATGTACCAGACATATCCAGTCCCCCCACAGAAGAGAGCCACAGTGATGACAGCAGCTCTGCAAAGCTGGATCAAGATGACAGCCTGACCCATCAGGGACCTTGGACAGTCGGTTCCCCTGACACTGGCACAAGCCACCACAGACCCTCCCCCCTCAGGAAACACCAGCACAGCACCCACCCAGCGGGCCCATCCCTCTGTCCCCAGGACACGTCAATTAGTAGTGTGTCCACCACTACAGGAAACCCAGGCAAACCCACCAACCCAAGAAAATCAGGGACCTGGGGGCAGTGGGCACACGGTTCAGGGGACAGAGGCTCAGGAAAAAAAGGGAAACTGGGAGGACTGCTGTGTGACAGGGGGAGGACAGGCCAAGGGAACCCACTCTCCACGAGGCCCTCTCCAACATCATGGGAGTTTACCATCATTCCCAGGAGATTATGGCAACGGTACTGGCCAGGAGACCCAGTGGCTGCAGGAGGAACACTATCTGGGGATCAGCGAGTACCTGAAGTCGATTAACAACACCCTGGTCACCATTGCAGGGGTGCTGCAAGACCTTGTCAACACCAGGAGGGACACTGTGGCACAACAAGGGGCCCCTGACACTAGCCTGGACGATGAACATCCCTCCACCTCCGCCGGTGCTAGTGGACAGGAGGAACCGCCACAGGAACACGACACCAGCACCCCACCCCCTGCAGATGGAGAAACACCCCGCAAACGGTCCAGGAACAAGACAGAGAACATTGCCAAGACCCCCGCCAGGAAATGAGACCCCCTGAATGTCACCCTTCTGTCCCACTTTGTCACCCTGTCCATCCTTCAACTGCCATTGCTCCACTTCCTATGCCCCTTTGGACAATGCACCTGTGAAACAAATAGACTGGACTCTGCCATGGACATTCCTCCACCATCACCCCTGCCCATTTTACAACCCCCACCACTTATTTGCACAGAAATAAACACACTTCAATCACAAAACAATCTGGAGTCAGTCTGTGCTTTCACAAACGTGTAATTGCAATAACCATGGAATATTGCAATGTCAATTTAATTGTTCACATACCAATGTAACACAGCTGTAGGGCTGGAGGAAATATAGCAGAGGTCACAAAGTGGGGCCCACATCTGTGAAATGGAAAGGCAAAGTGACAAGTCAGGGTCCATACACTGGGTGAAAATTACATACTTATGCTAGCTCCAACAATAGTATGAGATGTGGGAGGCAGTGACATCTTCTTACCTGTGTCTCACTGGAAGTATTGCATGATTATGTTGTTTCTGTTGTCAATATCCTCTTCTTCTGCCTCCTCTTCTTCACTGTCCACAGGCTCCACAGCTGCCACAAGACCACCAGCTGGACCCTCCTCCTGCAGAGAAGGCACCTGCCATCAAAAAGCCAGGTTGTGCAGCATACAGCAGGCCACGATGATCTGGCACACCTTCTTTGGTGAGTAGTAGAGAGAACCACCTGTTATATGGAGGCACCAGAACCTGGCCTTCAGGAGGCCGAAGGTGCGTTCAATCACCCTCCTAGTTCGCCCATGTGCCTCAGTGTAGCGTTCCTCTGCCCTTGTCCTGGGATTTCTCACTGGGGTCAGTAGCCATGACAGGTTGGGGTAACCAGAGTCACCTGCAAATGTCGAGGGACAACTGTTAGACACACACTAACCCGTAGGGACAACCCCATACCCATACAACTATTCACACTGTATAGGGTCCTTGTCCTCACCTATTAGCCACACACGGTGCCTCTGGAGTTGGCCCATCACATAAGGGATGCTGCTATTCCTCAGAATGTAAGCGTCATGCACTGAGCCAGGAAATTTGGCATTCACATGGGAGATGTACTGGTCGGTCAAACACACCATCTGCACATTCATAGAATGGTAGCTCTTCCGGTTTCTGTACACCTGTTCACTCCTGCAGGGGGTTCCAAGGCCACATGTGTCCCATCAATGGCACCTATGATGTTGGGGATATGTCCCAGGACATAGAAGTCATCTTTCTCTGTGGGCTAATCCTCCACCTGAGGGAACACGATGTAGCTGCGCATGTTTTTCAGCAGGGCAGACAACACTCTGGACAACATGGTAGAGAACATTGTCTGGGATATCCCTGATGCAATGGCCACTGTTGTTTGAAAGGAACCACTTGCCAGGAAATGGAGTACTGACAGGACCTGCACTAGAGGGGGGATTTCTGTGGGATGGCGGATAGCTGACATCAGGTCTGGCTCCAACTGGGCACACAGTTCATGGAGTGTTGCACGATCAAGTCTGTAGGTGACTATTACGTGTCTCTCTTCCATTGTCGACAGGTTCACCAGCGGTCTGTACACCGGAGGATGCCCCCATCTCATCACCTGCCCCGGCAGACGTGCCCTATGGACGAGAACAGCGAGCAGAGGGTCAGCCAACACTGAGGTATCACAAAATGTCATTTGCACACATTTATTAATCTGCAATGTGCCTGTTACTGTGTGTATTCGAGGCCTACATTGGTGTGACGCAGTTAAAATTAATGCCATGTGGCACCCTGTAATGGCGGCTGTCTGACCTGTAAGGTGGGACAAGGGGATATGAGGTAACTGCGCTGGCGTTGTACACCGTTGCGGTAGGCGGTCGAAGACCGCGGCGCAATCCTGCTCTGGTTAACATTGGACCCTATGGGCCCGAGGAGCCAATGACGATGTACGCCGGCGGTGACGGTACGCACCGCCGCGTTCGTGACTGCCATTTTCTGTCTGTTCACTCACTTGATACCTGACCTTCAACAGGAGAGGACCTACACTGCAAGTGCTGCTGTGACCTCAGTCTGGAAGCGACAATGGCTCATGTGTCTGGGGAAAGGGCCCCTGCCTTCACTTCGGAGGAGTTGGAGAAACTAGTGGATGGGGTCCTCCCCCGAACACACAACTGTACAGTCCTCCAGACAAACAGGTGAGTACACTGTGAGCATGCTGCATGGGCAATGCCTGTTTGGAGTGGTGTGGATGGAAGATAAATGGGGGGGGGACTGAGGCCTGCATGTGCGTACGGTGAGTGTATATGAGTCAGGGCAAGGGAACGTGGGCCAAAGAAGATGACGGTCCGGACGGGTAAAGAGTTTCCTTTTCCCCTGTACTATTCCTCTAGGTCAGCGCCCACCAGAACAAGGCTATTTGGCGTGCCATCACCAAGGATGTCCGGACCCGGGGGTCCACCACAGATGGAGCACCCCTGCCGTAAAAGATGGGAGGACTTCGCCGCTGGAGCAAGAAGACAGCGGCCCCCAGCTGGGGATGGTCTCCCAACGTGGGAGGGGAGCCCGTCGCACCATGACCCCCCTGATGTTCCGGATCCTGGCGGTGGTGTATCCGGAGTTGGATGGGCGCTTGAGGGCATCACAGCAGCCACAAGGGGGTGAATACACTGTCATTCAGCTGACTCTGCGCGCATTACGAGGTGTCTGGGTGGGGGAAGTGGTAGTGGGTTCCCCTAGGCCAGGGTGATCTTGGTAGGCCAGGTCCCTTGTGATGCAGGCTCAGTGGTACCCCAACCCCACTAGTGGTTAGTGCCATCTACACCGAGTCAGGCTCCTGTGACTTCCATGTGTGCAGCAATTGGGCTTAGGCCTTGTACTCCATGGGCATGTGATTAATCTAGGAACTATAAGTGCATGGTGTAGTGTAGAGGGCTGCTGTGTCTGTAGTGTCAGCCAACGGTAGTGGTGTTGCATGCACTGAACATGTCTTTCTTCTGTCCCCCCCCCTTTTTGTGGTCTCCCTGTACTTGTGTGCAATAGCATCATCAGGCAGAGGAGCATTGGCACCGGAGCAGGAGGGAGCTGCATCCCACTTGGCCCTGGAGGGCGAAACAATGGAGTCTGAAGCCACCAGTGGGACGGAGGGCGAGGTGAGCTCCACGGCGGGAACAGGAGCAGACAGCAGTAACAGTGACTCCTCCTCTGATGGGAGCTCCCTTGCGGTGGCGGGCCCCTCTGTGCCCCCCACATCAACAGGTACAGCCGCCACCCCCCCTACCAGCACCACCCTCCCAGCAGCCCCTCAGCGTGTGTCCAGTACCCACTCACCCAGGAGGGTGGGCATCTCCTTCGCCTCAGGCACCTCAGGCCCTGCCCCAGTCAGCCGTGCTGCATTCAGTGAGGAGGCTATTGACCTGCTGAGCTCCCTCACTGTTGGGCAGTCTACCATTCTGAATGCCATCCAGGGTGTTGAGAGCCATTTGCAACAAACAAATGCATACCTTGAGGGCATTCATTCTGGGGAGGCAGCCCAACAGAGAGCATTTCAGGCTCTGGCCTCAGCACTGATGGCAGCCATTGTCCCTGTGTCCAGCCTCCCCCCTCCAACTTCCTCCATCCAGACCCAATCCCCTGTACCTCAGCCTGTTCCAAGCACACCATCAGATCAGCATGCACACACATCAACACACAAGGGTGGCTCAGGCAAACATAAGCACCACACATCCCACAGGCACTCACACAAGCATCATACCGATGCACACATACCAACATCCACTGCGTCCACTGCGTCCACTGTGTCCCCGTCCTCCACGTCTCCCTCCTCCCTCCCAGTCTCGTCACCACTCACACCTGCATGCACTACATCCTCAGCCACTACCTCCATCACAAGCACGCCCATCACCACACACCGCTCACGTGCACTCACCACCCCCACTACCATTCACACATCCCCAGTGTCCTCTCCCAGTGTGTCTGTGAGCCCTCCTCCCAAAGTACACAGACGCAGGCACACACCCACCCAACAGCCATCCACCTCACAACAGCCTCCAGACCATGCACCTTCACCCAAATTCAGCAGACGTACACCTCCTACAACCACTACCTGTACCTCCACTCCCAAACCCCCTCCATCTACCCATCCCAGTGTGTCTAAAATACTTTTCCTGGCTAATATTGACCTCTTCCCTACACCTCCCCCCGTCCTTTCCCTAGGCCCAGGCTTTCCAGGTCCCAGCCCAGCAACTCAGCCACCACATTCCCAGGCACAGTGGTGCCAGAAACTGCGGGGTCATGGAGTGCACCAACCATCAGGGCTGCCAGTGTGCCACGGAGCGAGGGCAATGACATTCCGCCACCTGCCAAGGTGAAAAAGGTGCCCACATCCCGGAGGGAGAAGCCAAAAACACCTGCCACCAAGGGGTCAGGAAAAACAAAAGGGGATAGTGGCAAGACAGCTGCGCCACCATCAAAGGTGGGGAAGGGCCAAAAACTGAAGGGCAGGTCAGGAGAGGGCATGGTAGCACTGACTGAGGGACCAGTGTCACACCTTTTTAGCCACGTCGACGCCAACCTGTACGGCGGAGAACACCGCCACCTGCACCGCCACAGACCCCGCCGCCAGCACCGCCGCCACAGACCCCGCAGCCAGCACCGCCGCCATGGACCCCGCCGCCACAGACCCCGCCACAGACCCCGCCGCCAGCACCGCTGCCAAAGTCCCCGCCGCCAGCACCGCCACCACAGACCCCGTCATCAGCACCGCTGCCACAGACCCCGCCGCCAGCACTGCCACGACTGACACCGCTGCAAGCACCACTGCGACTGACACCGCCACAAACACCACCAGGCATCCACTACCTCAGTCCTTGGCAGGATGAAGCACTCTGGGCACAAAGCCCCCTCCAGAACCAGTGGAGTATCTCATCCACTACCTCAGTCCTTGGCAGGATGAAGCACTCTGGGCACAAAGCCCCCTCCAGAACCATTGGAGACTGTTATCCACTTGAGAGACTGCGGCTTTGCACTCCCCAGGATAAAGCAGTGGGCAAGCCACCCAATGAAAAGACTTGAGAGACTGTGGCTTTGCACTCCCCAGGATAAAGCAGTGGGCAAACCACCCACTGAAAAGACTTGAGAGACTGTGGCTTTGCACTCCCCAGGATAAAGCAGTGGACAAACCACCCACTGAAAGGACTTGAGAGACTGTGGCTTTGCACTCCCCAGGATACATCAATGGGCATGGAGCTGTGGCATTGTGCGTTCATCAGGCTGAGGTGCCCCCTCTCCCCCTCTCCTTGAGGTGCCTGTATATTTTCTATGTGATGCCCCTCCAGTGTTCTCTCCGGTTGGAGTCAGGTATCATGTGTGGTCCTCGCCCATGCATTTTGGGCCCAGTTGTCCACGGACAATGATTGGTGCACTATCCGGAGTTGGTGTACATATTTGTATATACTGGATTTTGACTTTTGACTAATGGATTTTTATTGATTACAATCGTTATAATAATTTCCTTTTGTCCTTGCGTTATTCAAGGGGGGGCGGGGGTGTATATGTAATGTTGCTGCATGTATTTGTGTGTATGGTGTTGTGGGTGAGGGTGGGGGTGGGGGTTTTGCGTGTTGCGTGTGTGTGTCACTCTCTTTTCCCTCCCCCCTCCCCTGTGTTGTAGGTGCAGTACTCACTGTGGTTGTCGCCGTCGTCGTTGGAGCTCCTGATAGAGGAGCAGGAAGACCATTGCCGGCACTATCTGCAATTCTGGCTCCATGGCGTCCTAGTTCCTCGTGGGGTGTGGAGATGTGAGTGTTTTCCCTTCTGTGTACTGTTTCCGCCGTGGTTTTATTCGCGTTGGTTCCGCCCCGGAAAAGGTGGCGGATAGGCGTGTTGTGATAGGGTGGGCGGTACATTGTCTCCCGCCTGTCTGTTGGCAGTGTCCGTCGAGCTGTTTGTTTGTACCGCTGTGGCAGTCGGAGTGTTAAAGTGGCTGGCTATGTTGGCGGTTTCCGCCATGGTCATAATCCCATTTTTGTTTCCGCCGGCCTGTTGGCGGTATTACCTCCGCTTGGCCTATGTCCTTTGCCTTGGGGAAGGGAAGTTGGGGAACCAGTTATTCAGTTATTCTACAAAATACGCTGAGCTGCCTGGGCAAGATGCATATTTTTAAATCAAGGGGAGACTACTACATGTCTGATGAATGGTGCATTGAACATAACATTTCTCACATGGAATGTTAGGGGTATGCGCTCTATGGCCAAGTGTCACAAGGTATTCTCCTTTATTGCTCGACGAGGAATCCATATAGCGATGCTCCAGGAGGCACATTTAGATGTTAAAGAAAGTCAGGCTCTCCAAAAGCGCTGGAGGGGTCGAATCTTCTGACTACCTACTCGGCCTTTGCTAGGGGGACACTGATCTGGATTAAAGGAGGGGTACCTTACCAACATACATCAGCCATCAATGATCCACTGGGTCGATACACTGTGATCTCAGAAAAACTAGATGGTAGGGAGATAACACTGGGAAGTATATATGGCCCCAACCTTGATCAAGGAGCCTATCTGACCTCCCTGTCAACAAATCTGGCAAGACACCTAGCGGGCCGATAGTCTTGGGCGGAGACTTCAACTGCATAGCAGATGTAACACTGGATAGATCCACCCCCCTTTGCCCTCTTCCCCAACCATTAGAACGGCCCACTCATTCCGGACATGGCAACAAAACTGGGGATTGGTAGGCACTTGGCGCGTCCAACACGCAATGCACCGAGACTATTCATATTACTCTCCCATGCACGATTTACACGTCAGATTAGACTCTTTTCTCTCCTCATCAGAGATACATAGACCAGCACATACGAGCGAATACCTCAGTCGCACACTTTCAGACCAAAATCCTCTTCTCCTCACCCTGAAGTGGATCTGGGCAAAGACACCAGTACCTACTTGGCGGCTTCAACCTTCTATGTTAGAGGATGAGGCGTTTAAGCACACCATTGGTCTGGCAATAGATATTTACTTCGAAACTACTGAGGGATCGACTACTTCCACATTGGTAGAGTGGGACGCATTCGGGGCAGTCATTAGAGGGAGGTGTCTCTCTGCGGCAGCCGGGGAGAGACGTGCGCTGCTGCGTGACATAGAGAACACTGAAAGCAACCAGAGAGAGTTAGATCGACAATGCCCCAAAACTCCAGACTTGCGAGCACTGCTCGTATCAGCGCGCAAAAACACTATGGGCCTGATTACAACGTTGGAGGACGGTGTTAATCCGTCCCAAATGTGACGGATATACCACCTACCGTATTACGAGTCCATTATATCCTATGGAACTCGTAATACGGTAGGTGGTATATCCGTCACATTTGGGACAGATTAACACCGTCCTCCAAAGTTGTAATCAGGCCCTATATTAGCAACTGACAGGCTGCGTTGTTTCGACTATATAGCCTTCCTAGCACGAACGCATGCGGAGGATGACCACTACTGGCATGGCTGGCGAACCCAGCAAAGAGGGGCTAGGTAATAGTCGAACTTACACAACCCGGAGGTGTTTGTATTAACTCCCAATCGGCTATTAATGACGAATTCCGGAAATATTACGTGGATCTATACACTAGCAAGACACATCCCCCCCCCTGAGGAAATACGGGCCTTCTTACAACATTTACCACTCCCTGAGGTGTCGGCCTTGGATGCGGCCGAGCTGGGAGCGCTGATTACGGTGTCGGAAATGAGAGAAGCTATCACTTCTATGGCACGTAATAAAACACAATAGAATTTTACTCGACCTATTTATCCAAACTGGGACCTAGACTAGTGGCGGTTTTTGAGGCGGCAGCTGAGAGCCCGGCATTACCTGTGTCTGCTCAAGAAGCCCTGATAATACCGCTCTTAAAACCGGGGAAGGTGCCGACGGATGTGGCTTCTTGCCGCCCGTTATCGATGCTCGCAACAGACTATAAGATACTGAGTAAAATACTAGCGGTTCGACTCATGCGACACATGCCACATTTAATACACGCAGATCAGGCTGGATTTATTCCAGGATGCCAAACAGCACAGAATATACGGCGCCTCCTAGCCTTAATACAGGGTGATGGATATGATAAAAGTAGGGCGGCAGTCTGCGCTATTGATTTTGGAAAAGCGTTTGACAGTCTGGAGTGGCGATACTTATATGAGGTCCTCTGCAGGTTTGGGGTGGGAAACCGTTTTATAGCCTGGACAAAACTACTGTATGCTGGACCGACGGCTAGAGTTCGAACAGGCACCACCATCTCTGATAGCTATAGAGTAGAGAGGGGAACTAGACAGGGTTGCCCCCTTTCCCCTCTGCTATTTGCATTAGCAATCGAGCCATTGGCTTGCAAGGCTCGGGAGAGTGGAACATACAGGGGTATCACTCTGGCAAATCAGACCCATCATATAGCATTATACGCAGATGACCTCCTGCCCTTCTTGAAGGATATGGAGAGTGATCTGCAGGGCGCTCAGGTGCTGCTAAGAGACTTTGGTGATTTGTCTGGGCTGAGAGTGAATTGGCAGAAATCCAGTCTCTTTCCGACTGAGGAGGGGAGGAACCCTCCCCTGAATATAGGAGAATTACAATGGAAACCCAGGTGTCTAAAGTATTTAGGAGTCTGTGTATACCATGACTGCCATATCCTGTTCGACAGTAATATTCAGCGTGCGCTGAGGGGCATTAAGGGCTCAAAGGGGTTTTAGACCACACTGCCCATTTCGGTTGCGGGCAGAGTTGAACTTCTCAAGATGATAACCCTCCCCAGACTATAATATTTTTTCACAACCCTGCCGGTATGGATTCCAGAGAGTTTCTTTAGGGACTGGGACTCTGATAACGGGATTTATCTGGGGGACGGGCAGGAGGAGACTAGCACTTACAGTGATGAGAAGGGCTATTGAAGAGGGAGGATTGGCTGTCCCGGACTTTGAGGCATATTACTTAGCAGGCCAACTGCAATGGCTAACCAGATGGATGGCAGACCGTATGATGCCTGGTCACAAAATATTACCATTTACCCCCGAACTGCCCAAATTGACTAGAGTCATTTTAGGCCTCGCCCCACCTGTGCCTCCTAGATCCCAGGCACTGGAAGTAATCCATAAATGTTGGAGACAACACCTCCGTAAGACAAAGGGGGTAATTCCGACCCTGGCTGTCCATGACCGCCATGGCGGAGGGCGGCGGAAGCACCGCCAACAGGCTGGCGGTGCTTCCTGGGCTATTCTGACCGCGGCGGTAAAGCCGCAGTCAGAAAAGGGGAACCGGCGGTTTCCCGCCGGTTTTCCCCTGGCCCAGGGAATCCGCCATGGCGGCGCTGCTTGCAGCACCACCATGGGGATTCCAACCCCCTTCCCGCCAGCACCCGTCGCAGCCCTGCAACTCCGCCGGCTCCATTCGGAGCCGGCTTCCTCGTTGCAGGGGCTTTCCCGCTGGGCCGGCGGACGGCCTTTTGGCGGTCGCCCGCCGGCCCAGCGGGAAAGTTGGAATGACCGCCGCGGTCTTTTGACCGCGGTGCGGTCATTCGGCGGTAACCGCATGGCGGGCGGCGACCGCCGCCCGCCGCGGTCAGAATGACCGCCAAAGTGTCCCCGGCCCTATGCCCCCGAGATGCTGATGCGATGCCTGTTAGCACTTCCACATAAGGGCAACTAGGGTGGAATAAAGGATTGGGAGAGGGCAGGAGCCACCACCCTGGGCACTCTGTACGAGGCAGACTCCCTGTTGCCCTTCGAGGACTTTCGAAGCCGATATCAGATCCCAGCGGGGAACTTCCTGCTCCACAGAGCAATCACAAATCCGATGAGTAAACACTGGCACACTGATAATTCGGAACCACCTATCTCAGAGATAACACAATACCTCGTTAGCGCAACAGGGACAAATAGAGCAGTGACCTACCTTTACAGAACAATTAGAACCACACTGACACTCCCACTAACAGTTCTTAAACTAAAATGGGAAACTGATCTGGGGGTCGCCATAGAGGACAGAGACTGGGAGGAAATACTGACTTGGATCCCGAGGGCCTATAGGAATGCTCGATTTAAATTGATTAACACATATGTCCTACATACAGCATATCTGACCCCTGGCAGAATCAAGAGGCACTTTGGGCCCTGGGAACTGGATGCCCCAGATGCCATGAGGAGGGTGCGGAATTTATACATATGTTTTGGGTCTGCCCAACCCTATGGGAATACTGGTGCAAGATAACACAACTCCTATCTGACATTATTGACCGAGAAGTGCCTGATAACCCCAGACACTGCTTGCTGAGAGGATATTGACACCAACCCAAACATAAATATACTAATCAGTTCCCAGATTTAGCCCTAGTTTTGGCCATTGCAATGGCATGGAAAGCAGCAGCAGGACCACACGTACAAATGTGGAGAAGGGAAGTCCTTAAGTGGGCTAAAGCAGAAGAGACCATTATGCACAGGGAGGCACGGAAGGGCCAAGGCCCCATGGAAAGGGCCGGGGCTTGGAGCACTCTGGTGAATGAATGGGTACAGCAAGGAGAGGAAGCATTGGACGCCTGACTGCTTTGAAGGACTACTGACCTGGCAGCTCAACCCCCCGACACCACACACTTTGTAAGGAAGCAATAATACACTCAGACAGGGACATACTGACCATATACATGAACGGAACATATAACCTGTCACCCCACAAGGAGTTACAGTCTCCTAGACATTTACTGATAATCAGCACTCACCAGGCACTCGAGCGGCAATTGGGAAAGATGGGGGGAGCGGGGAGGTTTGATTCCCTTGGGGAGTGGAATACACTATAGCAGCAGGCGGAAGGCTTTATATACTATTACTCATCACTGGCCTTACCTTAACTGAAAATTCATGTACAGTTTAAGATTTCATGGCAGTTGCGATTGTCACTCCGGATGATGACTAGAACATCTAACGATTAGATACACTACCTTCAAACTGCTGTAATTTACCATCATTGACTCTAAATGCCCTCCCTGGGAGGAAATGTTTTGTATATCGAATTCTATATTGCATTTCAAAAACCAATAAAAAGATATGTTTTGACTAGGTGAGGAAGGCCTTGTGTAATTTCATTTACTGGATGTTCTTGAGTTGTGCATTGTATCATATTCCCTGTGGGGGCTCAAGTGCCATTGTCCGCTCCGTGTTGTGGAGGGGGCGCCCAATGTCATCCTCTCTTTATTTCAGAAGGGTTGCTAAAGGGATTTCTACGTTTTCTAGAACTATCTTATTTACATGTTATGAAATGACGCCCTCTACCCATGGGGTAAGACATGTGTATGACGGCATGGCAAGGGGGTGTTCCTAGTACATCCTGTGCCACGGCTGTTGGCATGTAGCCAATAATTGCCATAGATGAGGAATTGTCCTAGAGGGAGGCCCTGATCCTGCTGTAGTTGATCGAATGTTAGTAAGTGTCAGTCCTGAAAAAGATCACCCACAGCGTTAGTCGACCTGTTGTCCTATGCAGCTAGATCCCTACCCTGAACAAACTGGGCAAGCTAGTTGAGGACATCAAGCGATAGGGGCCCTCCACTAGCACTGCTTTCATACAGGGCAATGCTAGCCAGCCAGTGAGACACCCACTGAAGGTTGTCTGCAAGATAGATTGATTCGAATTACGGGACTTCTCATCCACCCTGCCCCATTGGAGATTGGAATTTCTTAAGGGTAATATGGTGTTGCTTGTCGTCCCAATAGAGTTTCCCATGCAGGCAATTCAGCTTGCAGAAGAATTGTTGTGGGGGGTATATTGGTATGTTGATGAAGTAGTACAATAATTGGGGGAGGATTATTATTTTGAGAGGGTGATTCACCCTGTACGGGCCAGGAGCAAGCACCTCCAGAATTTAGTCTGAGATTTAATGGCTGTGAGAGCCCTCTTTAGGTTCCCTTCGAATAGGTCCCTCTGGGAATGACAAATATGGGTCCCAATATAGCAAACTGTTTCTCCAGACCAGGTCAGTTGAGTACCAACTAGACCATGGGTACTCTCTAACATTTACCCAGGGGCCAATAAGTTTGGTCTGTGATGTGACTAAGGGCTGCATTGATGCCAGCGGAGTGTGGGAAGCTGGCGGTGAGGTGGGCGTAGAGGAAGCGAAGCATGTACTTCTAGTGGCTGAATTTCACAATGTGGAACCAAAATATCTGGGATTAATCCCAGCTTCCCCACTTTTTCAAATTGTGTGATCCTAGGCAATTACTTTATTTCACTACCTCTCATTTTTCTTCATTATCACAAATAAGAGGACCTCGAAATAAATGACTCAAGGATGTGTGCTATGCAAGACTTTCTCCTGTGTTTGATGTAATCAAGTACAATGTTGTTAATTTGTATTAGGAACCCAGGTCACCCAAAGAGTTCACATAACAACTGACTTGCTTCTTTGGTTCACCTTTGGTATTATTGTAAGGGTTGGGGCAAGAATTAACGTTTCGAAATTCATGTTTGAAAACTATAAATTTTAAAATATTACTTCGCAATGCACTGATATAATCTGATGTACAAAGGTGAAACACTGTAGGTGAAGAAGTAGGTTTGTGTGTGAAGTGGTTTCCCGGTCATGGAGAAAATGGGACAACAATGTTAACGAGGATTGGTGACGAGGATTTGCTGCTCATGACTTACTGGGCCCTTGGCTGGTCTCTAGGGAGACCCCTGTATGGGTGCCATTTGTCCAGTGTTTGGGGGTGGTGGAAGAGTTGTAATCCCTTAGGCCAGGAGGTGTCCCACACCCAGGGTGGGCAGGGACCCCCCACCTCAATACCCCCCAGTCCCCTGGCCAGCAATCAGACAGTCATGTTGAGAGATTCCCCTATAGTATTCATCTGCCATCTGTAGGGTGGCACAAGGGACAGGTGTTGTCTGCAAGTGATGGCAAGAGGCTGAGGCATTGTCGTCCTCGCTGGCGAGAGAGTTCATGTCTGATTTGGATGCAGACATTAACTGGTGGAACACCAGGGGAGTGGTAATGGCTGATTGCTTCTCCTTTCTCAGTACCTGTATGATCATGCCCCGCAAAACTGGGCAGGCTGCCCCTCATTGACTTCAGCAGTTAAAGGGCTTATGAAGTGGTGGTTTGCTGTGGAGCCCCCTGTCAATTTTCACCATGAGCCAGTTCTTAGCTTTTCTGAGGCGGGACC
The DNA here is from genome assembly GCF_031143425.1 of Pleurodeles waltl. Taxonomy (NCBI): domain Eukaryota; kingdom Metazoa; phylum Chordata; class Amphibia; order Caudata; family Salamandridae; genus Pleurodeles; species Pleurodeles waltl. The sequence continues at coordinate 984,859,878 of NC_090437.1, forward strand.
CCTATCCAAAGTTGAGGGCCTAGAAGGTCTTTGGGGCCCCCACTTCATACTGGATACTGCAGGCTACAAGTGGCTCTCCTTCAGAGGTGGAGGAGTCTGCCATCTGTTCCTGTGGTCCTCCAGGCATGTGGTTCTCTTCCGCCATTGCCATCTGGCATCTACAGGCGTGCCAGCCTTCATGTCAGCGGTGGCCCATCTCTGGCCTTCCCAGCACCCTGAGAGACATGGAGTCTGCTCTTGGCACGTGCGTCATGCCCGAGGCCTCGCCAGTGGCAAATGTCCCTGTGGGGGAGCAGGACCTCTTACCTCACCTTTCTTCACTCTCAGTGAGAGGGGTGAGCTGTCCCGCAACCAGGCAGGTGGTAAAGTCCCAGCCTCCGGCAATGCTGCAGAGCCACTTGTTGGCCCCTCCTTCACCTCTTAGGGTAGATTTCCATGATGCGGGCCGAGTGAATTTCAGCTTAGGGCTCACCTGCATGCTATAGATAATGGCTGGGGGAGATTGGGTGCCTTTGGGGTCTGCCGCACCGAAGCCTCTTCCTCAGTGCATGGGGGTGCAGGACTCACTCTGTGCAGGCCTCCGACGCTAGGCCGATAGGAGTCGCTGATGGCAGAGTAGTCCAGCACTGTACGGGATACTGCAAGTTCCTACCCTGTGTCAATGCGCTGTGCAGCTCTCGCGGGTGGCAAGTCTCAGGGGTGCTGAAGTCCCCCGAAGGGCCACTGATTCACTGCTGCCAATTCGACAGGGTCCATTAGTTGCAGAGTGGCCCAGGCCAGTGGGCACCTCATGGACTCTTCCTCATTGCTCTCTGGGAGTTTGCAGCCCCAGCATGAGACCACCCTGATTAAGGTCACCTTTCCCTTCCCTGGACAGGGGGCTTGCCACAGGTCACAAACGATAAAATAGCTATGGTCGGCCATCTTGAGAAGCCACACCACATCCCCCCATAGCTCCTGCTATGTTCTTCTCCAAAGTAGCAAATAATGTTGAGCAGGACCTCCGAGCAATGGTCTCTGGCCTTGTAGAGTCCTCTTCAGTTACAATTTGCAGATTCGTCGCACTGGAAGTTTTTGACTTCAAAAACTTGTCTAAATCTAAAGGTAAAACTCTTCAGTGGGCTTGACAGCATCAGGCTCCCCATCAACGATGACCTCCTGAGCCTGAAAAAACAGCCAATGTAGACAGCTTCACAGAGACTTCTTTGAGCGCTCTGCGATGGCGACAACTTCACCTCGGACAAAGCCTGCTGCCTTGCCCAGCTGAACTCTACCTTCAACTGGATTTTTTTAAATAATATCTTTTAAGTTCAAAGGAGACCGGGCACAATCAACTTAATGTATCCGACACATGCTCAATCATGGCCAGCCTTACTTTTGACTTGACCTGGTCTTGTGTGACTAGGACTAGATGCTAGCAGTTGGCACTATGATCTTTTAGGTGCTAGATTTTAGTAAAACCTCTAAAAATTCATAACTCTGGTTTCACTGATTGGATTTAAGTTGTTTTGGTGTTATAATATTCACTGAAATGTATTGTGTTTTTGCAACAAGTTGAGATTTTTCTTGTGTTGTATTTTAACTTTATTACTTTTTGTATGCTGCATAAATACTTTACACAGTGCTTCTAACATACTTTTGAGCCAAGCTACCACAGGGTTAAGCACAGGTTAATTTAATGACTTTTATGGTTCATCCTGATGCACCGTACAATCTGGTTGCAAAATTGCACATCTAGAGCTATTGTTTTTAGTGAAGCTACATCAGCATCTAATAGATTCAAAGCTGTCTAACTTCAAAGAACATACTTATACAGCTGATGAGTGACGATGCACCAGTGTGACCAAAAAATCCCACAAGGGTGAGCCCAAGAAGGTTGGGGGATTGGCCCATAAAACATAAAGGAGTGGAGCAACACGTCTCCAAAAGAGACCTCCTTAGGACCCCAAAAGGCCTGAAGAAGAGGAACAGACCCAACCCACTCCAGGCAAGCAGAAACTTCGTAACCCAGAGGGATGGAACCTCTTTCAGAAGGGGAGGCACTATGACTGCAAACAGTCAAGGTCCAAAAAGGAGGATGCCTCATACCCTCAAAGGAAGGCTACCATTAGGGTGACTAGTGTAGCCGGGGTAAGAGTCTCTAGATGCAAAAATATTAGTAGCCTTTAGTTAGGAGGTGGGCCGAGTTGGTGAACTGGTGATCCCTGAATGTGGTAGAATTCACCAGATCCACCAGATCACAGAAAACGAGGTCCCTGCCACTGCACTGAGGGGTACAGGTGCCAGTGGTGGACAGGCTGGTTTCCCCAGAACAGTATCTTCCAGCGGTCTCTGTTGGCTACTTGCCTTTGGGGCAGCACTGGCCCTCTCATGAGGACCAAAGTCTGCCCTGGAAGGTAAGATGGGCCATCTGACTTTGCTGGTCAAGCGGGAGGCTACACTCCTGCTACACTCCTGCTGGGGTGACTCTATGGGTAGGCTAGAGTTAGCCTATTCCAGGTCAAGGCAGAAGAAGTGCCCTCATGTCCTAGGTTGTAGTTAGAGAAGAGCTGGATTGAGACCCAGTCTAGTCCAAGGTAAAATTTGAACAAAGGCCTGACAGTGTTGTAGGAGACCAAACCCCACATGTATTGCTCCAGACAGAAGGATGTGAGGCTGGAAATTACACCTACACATGCCAAGGGATTTGCATATTATTTCCACTGACAATTCAAGTAGAACTCCCAAGATTATAGCTGTTGCTCTTTGCCTTTGAATTGTAGTGGGCTTGTGTAAGGAAAGGCCCTTTTTGCAGGATCACTCCTACTATTTGCTATATTTACTGACTCTGAACAGTAAGGTGCGGAAGTCCAGTACTGGACAGATGTGCTCTTGCCAAAGTATATGGACATTTGGCTAAAACCTGATTGCAATATTTAACTTACCCTTTAAGTCCCTAGTATATGGCACTCAGTATACCCAGGACCTGTACCTAGTTAACTGCAACACAGAGTATGCCCCTACTACAGTGACAAAGTGAAAACATGACCCTAGGGCTGCCACTTAGAGAGTCCTCTATACTCATATACTTGTGACTGGCACAGAAGTGGCACCCCTGCATAACCTTGTCAGAACACCTGTGTTAGACAGAACAAAGACTGCACATGCTGAAAGCTGACTTCAGAAATAGGGCCGCACATACAATAACCTGTGGAGAGTGACCCCAACATCTGGACCCGCTCTCACTTGTACCCAGGACTGAAGAGTGGTCTCCAAGGGCTAGATGGCTAGTCCTCTGTTAAGCTCTAGAAACACAAAAGCTGGGAGAAGCACAAGAAACTTCTGAGTTCAACTGAGAAGTTCCATTTAGTTTTGTCCTGGACCCTGTGGTGGTTTTTGGGAGACTGTGTCCTAACCCCTAAGACCGGTGACAGAATGCAGCCACTGACGTTGCATCACCAGTTGGATTCAACTTGTTGGAAGCAGCTCAAGTTCCAGAAAACTTCCTAAGCCCCACAATTTCAACAGGACCAACATTACCCCACCAACGTCAAGCCCTCCTTTAGGTCCAGCTGGCAGCTCACCCTGCTTCTGAAAATATTTTGTCATAAAATCCCAAAGCCAACCTCCATTTTGAGTATATTAAATAAGCCTGCCAGCCTTTGGTCTACATTCAGCATGTCAATTCATTTAAACAATGACTTTGCTATCAGATAAGACGACACAGGTCCGCTACAAGCTACGTGATATCTACATTTCAAGGTTTCACATGAGATATGTAAAATGAACATGTAGTCCGAGTTGATATATGTTCATCATGCTGGTTTAGACCAGTTATGTCTTGGATAAGTGGAAAGTACCCTAATGTAGGGTAAAAGTCAGTGTTCAGCCCTTTATGAACCCCATGAATTGACCAGTGAAATCAAGAGGCCTTCCCACCAGGTTAACTTGAGAGGTCCTGCCAGGCTGCCATAGCATCCACTCTTATGACAAGAGTATACATACAGAGTTGAAAGGAGCTGGGCAAAGCTGGGCAGGTATTTCCCTTCCAAGAAAACACTTTCTTCCAGCTGAATTCTATGCAGTGTGCTGGGACCAAAGACACTTTAAAGGCAATTTAGCTACCCCATGCTTTTATAGTCTAGTCCATAGAAAGAGTTTTTAGAGTGATAGGGTGCTAGGAACATTCTAGTCATGTTAGAACTGTTAATGTTATTCTCGCTGCTTATAACATGCATAAATGTTGTTTTATTTATATTCTATGAGGTTATTACTCATGTACTAAGCAACAGAATGAGACTGCTGAAATAAAACACTTGTAAATGTATATAATACCTTTTCTTAGAGCAGTGCTTGAGTGTGCTATTCTAAAGAATTAAATTAGGTTTGAATTGCCACAGCGTACCTGAACCTATACGGGACTGTTAGTAACCCAGAAAGCAGGGACACCACACCAGCAGGTATGCACAGTGAGCTGTGTGGAGCTACAATAACCTGGACTCCCCTGTACAAGCGATGGTGCACTGAACTTAGACACAAGTAGATTGGGAAGCCAAACCTTGTAGAACTGGGTTAGAGAGTCCCAGGTTGTGCAACAATTCCTCCAGAAAAAAAGACATAGGCCCTCATTACGACTTTGGCAGTCTCATTAAGTGACCACCAAAGCCGCTGCAGCCAGCATACCGCCAGTGCTGACAGTGTGGTGCCCGCCCTATTAGGAGGTTTCCGCTGGGCCAGCGGGCAAAAACAGCATTTCCGTGTGCTGGCCCAGCGGAAAACTCACCACAACATTGATGCCAGCTCGTAGTCGAGCCGGCGGCAAGGTTGTGGGGCATCCGTCGCACATTTCACTGCCCATAATACGGGCAGTGAAATGCACAATGGGGCTGTCCATGGGGCCCCCGATACCTCCTTCCTGCCAGCCTTTGCATAGTGGTGAGCCCGCTGCCCTGGTGGATTGTAACTGCCGAGACCACAAGGCTGTAGACAGGTGGCAACCTGTCGGTGCTAGCGGTCGGACCGTGGCCCATCTGCCACAGTCATAGTAGGGCGATCGGCCCAACCTGTCTGCGGCGGTCCGACCACCATCGCAAATGTGACGGTCTTGAGACCGCCACACTCATAATGAGGGCCTAAGAGCCTGATTTATATTTAGGCGGACAGGATACTCTATCACAAAAATTACGGATATCCTGCCTGCCATATTACAAGTGTATTATATCCTATGGCACTTTTAATATGGCAGACGAGATATACATTATGGTTGTGACGGATAGCTCATTCATCAAAATATAAATCATGCCCTATGTGAGAAGTTAAACTTTTCTTTGGGGGAAACCTGGTTCTCGTATCCTGTAGCTCCATTGCAGTCAGCCTTAGCTTTTGATTTTGATCTAGTCTAGTGCGACCAGATTCCCACAATTGGCCCTTTGCACTTTTTGGCACTATAAAAATCTAAAACTTCGGTCTTTTGGTGGCCTTCGCCACGGCGGTAGGCGGGTTTTACCGCCGAGGTCAAAATGTGGACCTTAATCCACTTTTCCTGGAAGACACATGCTTCCGACACTCCCTGGGTGAAGTGATCTCCGATTATTTTAGTAAAAATCAAGGCTCAACATCGATGGGTTTCAAGTGGTGGTCTGTGGAAGCTGCTTAGGCCACTCAATTGGTGTTCAGCTGGAACTCCACAATGAACTTCAAACCCTAGACAGCAAATTACACAAATTGGATAATGCTCTGGGAGCAGTGACCACTGCCCCTGGGAGTCTCTGTGATTCCCAGGACTGCTACAAGGCCATTCTGGAGTGGCTGCGTTGCCATGATTATAAAACCTATATCGCTAGGGTGCATGATGAAGATGGCCGACTGGGTAAGCTACTGGCATGGCTTATCAGACCAGAGTCTCAGGGAGCCCCTATCACCCATATAAGAACAGTCATGGGAAACCCCCTCTATTCCCCTGAAGATATCAGTTCCCTCTTTAGGGAATATTATGACACCTTGTATAGTGACCGGGGCCAGGTATCGCTGGAGACTCAACGGACCTTCCTGGAGAGACCGCCTCTATGGACGCTTCCTCGGGAGGCACAGGAAGAACTGGGTAGAGATCCGTTTTGCCATTAAAGAAATGGCATTGGCCAAGATGCCAGGGCCAGATGGATTGCCTGCAGAGTTTTACTCCACCTTTCCCGGGACCTTTGCCCCCAGGCTTGAAGCTATGGACGTGGAGTTCTTTTAGCTGGGAGAGTTGCCCGCCTCTGTCCGTGATGCAGTTGTGATCCCACTCCCCAAGGCTTGTACCCCGGGGGCCCAAACGTCTGATTTTAGACCCCTCTCTATGTTAAACATGGATTTTAAAATACTTAGCAAGATCCTTGCCTTGAGAATTCTCCCCATATTGTTGCCCTAATTCATACGACCAAAACAGGTTATCCCCGCCCTTAATACCTCTCTTAATCTAAGGAGGCTCTATCATGTACTTCATAACCTGGATTAACGCTCCTCTCCCCGGGCTGTGCTGATGTCAATAGACCTTGAAAAGTCCTTCAACACAGCTCGTTGAGATTTCCTGCTTACAGTGATGGGACAGATGGGAGTGGGAGAACACTTGATGAGTTGGATCCAACACCCTTATATGGCCCTGACAGCCCTGGTCAGGACAGGAAAAGTTGTCTCACCTCAATACAGGGTTGATCGGGGTACCAGGCAGAGGTGCCCTCTGTCACCCCCGCTGTTTGCACTAGTTATAGAACTGCTCGCTGAACTTTCACACCTCAAAGATGCAGGAAGAGGCCTGACGATAGAAGGCCGTGAACACATTGACTCACTTTATGCCGACGATCTTCTACTGTTTTTCTCCAATGCGACTGCAGGCTCATCATGGGCATTGACTCTCCTTCAAGACATTGAGTCGCTCTCTAGACTTCGGGTTAACAAGACTAAAACACACCTGTTTCCCATAACTCCAGATGTCTAACAGCCTTGGGACCTCTTCCTTGAGTTAGGGTGGTCCAGTCTTCCTTCCGGTACTTAGGTATCCAGATCTTCCATTCACTGGAAGATATGCAGGAGGGTAATCTCGGAAAAGCTCTCCAGCCTCTTACATCCTGTGTCCCCTTCTGGCATCCTCTCCAACTGCCATTTATGGCCAGGATTGCCCCCATCAAAGATGGTTATGTTACCAAGACTGCTTTATTTTTTTGTCAACCTCCTGGTTGCAGTCCCGGCGTCTTGGTTTCTCCAGCTGAACTATTTTCTGAGGGACCTTGTTTGGGATGGAGGTTGCAAGAGGATCTCCTTGGAGACCCTACAGCACCAAATAGATGAAGGGGGCTTTGGTGCCCCGAACTTTGAGTTGTATTTCCTAGCCTCCCAACTCCAGTGGATCATGCTATGGCTTGATGGGACACCCCTGAATGAATTGAGTGCGATGGGATCATCTGCCCACCTGGGCGCCTTGCTGGGCCGACTGCTCCATCTGAGAACCGGAATTCTCAATCCAGTTGCCATACATTGCTGGAGACATTGCATGCAAAAGACTGCTGGGGTGCCGCTACGCCCCAGTGCTGCCATTGGTAAGTCTCCTACAGGGACACCCTTTCACCTTTTTAACAGATAGACAATTATAAACTTGGATGGATGCAGGCGTTGTGACTGTAGGTGACTGCTTCCAACAGGGGACTCTAACACTATTTGAAAACTTGGTTTCTGACTATGGCTTGCCACAGGGACAGTTCCTCCTATATGAAGCGTTGATCCATACTTTCAGAGACTTATGGACTAGAGACCACAAAGAGCCAATCACCTAAGTAGTTCTTCAACTCTTGGTCTCCTTCGGTAACTCCAGACATCTAGTGGCATGGATTTATAGATCGCTGTTGAGATGACCCAGAGGCCTTTGCTGACATTGTGGGGACAATCAGAAGGTGTATTTGAACAGGAACTTTCTGACTCTGATTGGCATAAAATTCTAGCCGACCCTTAAAAAGTCTTGCGGAATACAAGGTTAAAATACACATAATTTAATTATGTACATATGACATATATGACCCCACATAGACTTCAAGTAGTGTATGGTGGAGAACCATGCAGTTGTCCCAAATGCAACTAACTGGATGCCTATTTTATACACAGGACCTGGGACTGTCCTGGTTTCCGTTCCTTCTGAAATGCGGGAATGAACACACAGGATAACTCCCTGGGATGCTCTCTTAAGCCCTCTCTGGAGGTCTGTCTGCTGGGGCTGTTTGATAGACTGCCCCCAAATGCAGGGTGGACACCCGGTTTTCTTGACCTCGCTCTGGTATTAGCCAAGTGACAAATTGCTATGGCTTGAAAATCCAGGATGGGACAAGCGGTGGACACATGGATTGTAGATATTACTCAATGGGCAATAGCTGAGGAGAGGGCACTGCTCAGGGAGGAGACTAAGTGGGGTTTGGAGATGTCCGATAGTGGGACTATGGTCTGAGGTTCTGGACTCCTGGGAGCACCTGGAAGAGACTGGTACCAACAGCTCTGTTGATCAGAAGAGCGTCCCAGATGAGGATATACACAACCCACCCCAGGGGATGTGGAATAGAGGCGGTGCTGCCCGATGGAATCTGTAATTGCGCCTATCATGGTGGAGACGGGAATCGCATCTCATGGCCCACCATCCATTGATACACCAAGACACGATCCCACATGAATGGCAAGTTTGTTAACAAGGGCGTGACCATGTCCCTTCCGTCCTTCCTTTAGATAGGTAATTCCTCTCTACCTTTCTTAGAAATAGGCTGCACGTAGGTTCTGACGGTTTAGTGGGGACTGTTTTTTAGGTTTTGCCTGCACGTGTTCTTGCTCGCTTGCTTAAAAAAATCTTTTGTTAGCAAAAAAAAAAAAAAAAAAACTTAAAAGGGGCTTGGAACCAGCCCCTTACTTACCTGAATTTACCATTGGCTTACTACAACGTCGCTCTGATTTACCTGCTTCGGATTGGCCAGCAAGTTGTTTTCACATCACTTCCTGTTGTCGTTTTCATCTTCTTCGTCGACCTTGCCGTCGACTTGCCTGTGGACCAAGTACTCCTTCCAGTCACTTCATTGGACACTGCCCAGTGTCCTTCCTCTGGCTGCAACACTGAAGGAACTGACGTCTTTTTTCCTCACTGCCATCTTCTCTGTCTTCTTTCTTCGTTGCTGTCTTATTTTTACATCCAGCATGCCATCTTTTTACTTCGCTGACGTCTTCTTTCTTTGATGCCTTCTTCTTTGTCTTCTTTCTTCAGTGCCGTTCGTCTTATTTTTTCTTTCTGCATGCCATCTTCTGTTTTCACTGTCTTCTTTGCCGCATGCCAACTTCTGTCTTCTCATGTCTGCACTCTTTTCCCATCTGCACTCTTCTCACCTCTTTGGTCTTTTCATGCCTTCTGTCTTCTCATGTCTTCTGTCTTCTTCCGCCTTTTGCCTTCTTTTGTCTGTTGTCTTCTGTCTTCTTCTGCCTTCTGTCTCCTCAAGGGTCTGTCTTCTGCCGTCTTCCATCATCAGTCTTCTGCCATCTTCTGTTTTCTGTCTTCTTCCATCTTCTATCTTCTATCTTCTCAACCTTCTGCCTTCTCCCGTCTTCTGTCTCCTTCCACCTTTTGCCTTCTTTTGTCTTTTGTCTTCTGTCTTCTTCTGCCTTCTGTCTCCTCATGGCTCTGTCTTCTGCCGTCTTCCATCTTCTGTCTTCTGACTTCTTCTGCCTTCTGTCTTCCCACGCCTTCTGTCTTCTGCCGTCTTCTGTGTCCTTCCGCCTTCTGCCATCTTTTGTCTTCTGCTGTCTTTCGTCTTCTTTCTTCTAACGTGCATGCCAATATGTTTCTCCTTTCTCTTTTTTTCTATGTAACTGGCTTACAAATATTAGGAAAATGTTATAATAATGTTTGTTTTTAATTTAATTAAACAAACATATATAACATTTTTCTAATATTTGAAAGCCAGTTACATGGAAAAAAGGCAAAAGCGAAACCTATTGGCTTTGCAAATGACTGTCTTTTTTTATAGTCCATACACTTTCCCCTTTTTATTTCTTCCTCTTTGCCCCTGGTTTCGGGGTTTCTTATATGTCTACAGCCCTCCCCATATATTGTACAGGCTATCACACATTGTTAGACTCTCTTTACACAGATGCTACATTGCTCTTTAACAATTTCACCTTAATATAGTGGTATTACTTTGGAATGAAATGCTGACTACAATCTTGGTGCCAATAATAAGTGATAGTCGTTGTAATATTGATGACCTACAGTCTTATTCAAATGGCAATAAAAATATGTTTTTTTAAAAAATTGTGAATCCCAGCAAATGCAGGAGGTCCGCCATCGTGTAGAGGTGGGAGACAACAGCCTGGAGCGAGCCCGCCTTCAACAGCCAGTTGTCGAGATAAGGGAAGACTGACACCCCTAATTTCTGCAGATAAGCTGCGACCACCACCATCACCATGGTGAACACCCGAGGGGCACCGGTATGGAAAAAGGGGAGCACAGTGAACTGAAACTGCTTGTGACCTAACTTGAACCAGTGGTAGGCAACATGGGAATATGGAAATACCCATCCTGCAAGTCCAAACCTATCATCCAGTCTCCTTGATCTAGGGCAGGCAAGACCTGAGCCAAAGTGAGCATCTTGAATTTCTCCTTTTTGAGGAAGAGATTGAGGGTTCAGAGGTCTGGAATAGGCCCAAGACCCTTGCTCTTGATGGGTATCAGAAAGTAGCTGAAATAGCAACCACTGTCTACTACTGATATTAGAACACTCTCTTTGACTCCCTTGGCCAAGAGAGCTGTGACTTCCTCATGGAACAACAATAGATGATCCTCCATCAGCTGGTCGTGTTGTGGCAGAATAGGAGGAGGGGAGGATTTGACGGGGAGGGAGTAGCCCCTCTGAATGATCTGCAAGATCCATCTGAAACATAATATGGGCTGCCAGTGGTGGAGATGATGTTGGATTCTCCCACCAACTGGACCCCCATGACCTTTTAGGGTCAGATTAGGAGTGATAGGGGGTTGATGCTTGTGGCAGACCTCTGGCTTGCCTGATCCGCGAGGTCAGTATATGTTGTGCCCACACATAACGCGGGGAGCTTGCGCAAGATAGTGGCTGGCATAGGGTTGGCGCAGTGGCACGTCACTTCCCTATCCATGAAAGGGACAAAAAGCAGACTGGTACGTGGTGCCACTGAGAAGCCCAAGAACTTGGCCATAGCCTGCGAGTCTTTGAAGCACTCCAGTTCTGAATGTTCCTTCTCTACGAAGAGACAGGTACCATCAAAGGTCTACCATCAAAGGTCATGTCCATAAGGTTTGTCTGAAAATCCACTGAAAAGCCAGATGTACTCAACCAGGCGTGATGTGATCAAACCACTCTGCCCAGTGAATTAGTGAATCAGTCGTATCCAAACCACACCAAATGATGCCCTTGGCTGCATCTCTCTCATCCTTGACCTCTTGGAAGAGAATGGCCCAGGCTTCCTCTGGGACCTGTGGCAACACTTGCGCAACCGTGTCCCACAGTGTGTAGGAGTAGCTGCTGTAAAGGCACGACTGCAATGCCAGGCTGGTGGAAGAAAACATTTTCTTGCCTAAGGTATCCAGCCTGTTGGATTCCCTGTGTCTGGGGGAGCGGCAGTGAATGTGCCAGGGGAGGTGGGGTGTTGGGTGAGGAAACATGGGTCCCCAGGTGCAGGGCGATGGTTGTAGGCAATTGTCCTGGCCACAGGAGCCCCTGTGCCGGGCTTTGACCAGATTGCCAGCAGGACATCAGTAAGTGCTTCATTAAAAGGGAGCAGGAGTTTGGAGGAGGAAGCTCCTGGCTATAGCACTTCCATCAAGATGGTAGTCTTGACTGCCAACAAGGGTAGTTCGAGGTCAAGGACCTCCACTTCCCTCTTCACGACCATGGCATATGATGCTCCCTCCTCCATAGCCACAGTAGGGGGAGAGAGCAAACCAGTATCTGGAGAGGTATCCAGTGCACAGGCATGTCCCTCTAAGTAGTATTCCTTATTCTTCTCCCTTGCCCGCACCTCACAAAATGGCTCAGGTAGCAACCTAGGCACAAGGGTCCTGTTCAGCAATGATTGGTGTCATTCTGACTCTAAATCATCGGAGATCAGAATAGGGCTGGCACTTCTGGTGGGCACCGGTGGCTCCGAGAGCATCGGCGTCAGAACCAGTGTGGGGAAGGTTGCGTTGGTACGACCGACGATGTTCCCGGTTCATGATTGGATCCACGGGGGCCCATCAGAGCCGAGGCCGGAGCTGTGAGCACGGAACCTGATGGGGCATTCTCCAACCCCGTGGGGCCCAAATGTGCTCCGGAGGGGTCGGCCCGCTTGAATATGTGGCACTTAGCCTTGTAGAACTCCTTCACCTTAGCTGGGGTTGCTCTGGCAGCAGGGAGGCAGAGTCAAACCTGTCAATAGCTCCAGAACACCGTGCCTGGAACACCAATGTTCCATTGTCATTGCGTTGACTGACAGACGAAGAGAAGTCAAAGCACGCTTCAACTTCTTGTGTCTCTTCCCAGAATGTTCTGAGGCCTACGAGTGGGACAAAGGGGACTTAAGGCTCCTTGATCGGTCCTGCGACCTTCCTCTCGATCGGGACCGAGACCTCCGAGGAGAATTGTGATGTGGCACTACCTGCCAGGTAGCAGGCAGCTTTAGGGACCACTCCCTCAAAGGCTTTGGTGGCATGGCCTGGCAGTCTGAGCATGAATTGGAGTTGTGGTTGTGCTCGAGACACCACAAATAGACCAGATGGCGGTCTGTAACTGACATGGTGCAGTGATAGGCACCACACAGTTTAAAACCTGTCTTCCTTGACACATTCAAAAAAGAATTTGACAAAATGTCGATTTTTTTTGTCAAAAATCAACAAAGGGGTAGCTGTTCTCCCGATCAGTGCTAACGGGCACAGAAAGAAAAGTACTGACGCTTGTGTGCCTAGGTGGTGCCGATATAGATGACCGCAATGTCACTTCCGGAGAGAACAATGATGACGTGCGGAACCCGAAGGAAGCCACCTACCGAACCGCAGGGGTACTGCCCACAAAAAATCTTCCGGCTCCAGTCTAATGGCTGGGAAATTCTAAGGTAAGGAATCTGGTACTAGGTGTCTCTAGCAGATAGATAATATAATCCAATAATCAATATTTTAGTATAAGGGAAAGTAAATATTGGTGAAAATCACAGTTAAAATTGTAATAATACAGCACGTTCCATAAAGAAAGTTCCATAATCTAAATTAAATTGGAATAAGGTAGAATAAGATGTCAGTTCAAATTACCAATAAAGGATTCTAATGAGAAAATCAATGCATAAGCATAAAGCCTTTGCATGTGAAGCTGGTAAGTATTCTCAGCTATAAATCAGAAGACATCAAAGAAATGGTCTAAGCAGCCTGCCATGTAGAGAGGTATAAGGGAAACATAGAGATGAGTTTTCAGCATGTCCACGTGAGAAAATATCAAAAGGAAAAAATAAACCTTTCCTCTAAGAGAAAAGCTCAAAGGAAAAAGCCCTGTCCTGCTCTAGGAACAGGCCCTTACACACAATATTCTAGGGGGTAACATGTTTTCTTTTCTCTTCTGCATTGTTCAATAGGATTTCAGTAAAATTCTGAGAAGAGGTAAACTCCCTATCTTCTCTCGACTGCACAATAATCTACAGACAGTCCTTGAAAAGATACATTGTCCACATTGCGCAGTTTAGTAAGTCCTTCCCATGAATCATTCTTCCTGTTTTCTCCTCTCCTCCCCTCCCGGTGAGAACCTCACTATCAGTTGTCTAATACAAAGCAAACGCCTATAAGTTAACTAACAGAAGGCTCCTGCAAATGTACAGCTTGCCGCAAAAGAGAAAAATAACATTTTGTGCAAACAACAGTTTAACGCTGAAAAACAGGCCTTTCAATGTCAGCGTGAAGCTTCCATTAATATAACGTTAAAAATTAGGCTAATCTAAATTAGCACTTGTTCACTTCATTCATAGGCTTATAATATCTAAATATGATTACTACTACAAACCTGTGCTTATTTTATGTATACTATTTAAACTTAAACATTTGCGTATTTCAAGTTAAAAAGTGTATTTATTTGCACCTGAAAAATTCACTATTGCGCACCTAACTGATGGCCATTTGGCCTTTTGCAAGGCTTTGGAAACCCATCTTATCTCTGCTGTGCAGTGCTCAATTTGTGCCCGTGGGGGTCACCAGCACTCATTTTTAGGGACCAGCACTTATTTTCCTGCATCAGACATTTCCCAAAAGCAAGAGAGGAAAAAGCACACACAGCTTAAAGACAAAGGAAGAGGAAGACAATAAACGTCAAAAGGGAGAAAGTAGGAAACTACAAGAGTGAGATAAAGGTGTAGACGGTGTCCAATAGTGGATTAAGAAGGCATTTGGTGGATTTAAAACTGCACAGCCTTGGTATGCAGTGTGTGACATTTAATTGCACAGCAGGGAGCTTCTGAGCAGAGCCTCGGGCACCAGCACTCATTCATGTACAAATTAAGCACTGAATTTGATCTAAAGCGGATATATGAGTAAGAAGCAGTAGAGCAGTTTACAGAGAACAATTTGTATTTTATTTGTGCATGCAAAACATGCACCGCACTTGAAACACTTGAGTGTCACAAACAGGATGTGAGTGTAATCGATACAGTGCGAAAAGACGCCAGGTACAGTTGTTTCCTTACATACTTACGTTATATATTATTACTGTTGAGACATGATATCACCCACAAAATACTTGAAGTTGAGGTATTTTCTGTTGCCTTTTATTATCTGGTAATTACCAATATGATACATGCTTCAATGTATGGCTAGTATGTACCAAAACCGACGAAGAACACTTATGTTCTAAAAATGAACACAAGAGGGCACAATAGGATTCATTTTTAATTCAGCTTTTTGTATTTAGATGTATAGAGCTGCGCTCATTTAATTCCGCACGGTATGTTTGTTCCCAACCACGAAGACACACCACGTACTTTTCTAAAAATAGTGACCAGAAATGTGATTGAGCACGACACATCATATTACCTAGTATTTGTTTTTAAGTGGTTTGGTAGTTCACAGGGATTTAAGTGGGATGAAAAAAGTGTGTGTGGGGAGGGGCCCCCTGGAAGGGATAGGGGCCTATATAACTAACGCAACGGCTTGACCATATAAACTAAAGTTTACCATCCTACTCACACAGAATCACAACTGCAACTGGCATACATGACCATTCCTCTGTGTGCTTTTCAGACAGGCCATGGATTGGATGATCACGTATTCTGAACACCATTTGCCCCACTGAAAAGCACTGAGAGAAACTCACTGCCTTGAGCCACAACTCACGTGTGACCCCTTATAAACACCTGGATGCAACTTAATTCAAATTATGCCCTAAACAATAATAACATGCTGCCTCAAAAAAATGGTGGCACAACATCCTGGAAAAAAACCCACTCATTTTGAATGAAGATTATGGGCCTGATTACGAGTTTGGTGGTCAGACCACATGACAACAATGTTGGTGGTCCTATAAAGACCCCTGCGCAGGTGTTCCCTAGCCTGCCGTATATACAGCCAGAACTGCTGCCCGCCAAGCTAAAAGGCAGACTGCCAGCGGCACAACAGTCTGCTATGTAGGCAGTCCAACCTCCAGCACCATCAGTGCAATAACCAACGGCCGAGCTTATTACAACCAAACAGTCGCTGTGGAGGTCCCCTTGCGGCGGCAAGCCAATGCCAGCTAGCTGACAGCTACGGTATGCGCTCAGCAATGCAACAGACAAGTGCCTATTGCATGAATTCAAAAACAGCACATCTAACACACATTGGCCCAGTGGGTACAACTGCAAATCACATTATAAAACACACCCCTTCACAGACCACAATCCTTTGCATCTCCACTGGAAGACAAAGAACACCAACTACAGTTTTTTGAATTTTTTGAATTTTTCATAGTGAAGGCACCCTTTTTTTTCACCATCCCATCCCATTTAACACCTTGCACTAACTTTTGTCCATTCACTCCCTATTTCACTTCCCCTGTAAATTAAGTCCCTGTCACCCACTTTGGTTTCCACATGTCACGTCCCAAAAATCCCTCTTTTTCTGAAGGCGAGTTGAGAGTCATGGTGGATGAAATCACAAGAGTAGCGCCACAGTTGTTTGGAGTCCAACTCTAGCATACTTCTTTCAGTATATATGGAACTGTGGCAAAGGATAGTCAACAGAGTGAATGCTTTATTCACTACCCTGCACTCAAAGGAGGACATTAGGAAGAGGTGAAGTGACCTGAGAGGCATGGTGCTTTTCCTGGTCTCCAGGCAGCAACTAGAGGCCCACAAGACTTGCGGTAGTCCTCCCAGTGCTCCATTAATATTCTTTCCCTGGTAGGAGAAAGTCTTGGCCATCCTGCATCCTGAGGGCTTGGCAGGAATACCTGAGGGGAGTGGAGTCTAGTAAGCTACAACACAAAACCTGTTGCAAAACTGCAATGTTCTGCATGCTCACAGCTCAGCTTTTGCCACTGTGTTGTTCATGTACTTCACCAACATTCAATACCCATTATATCTGAGGTGTAACACTGTCAATGTACATTGTTGGACCCAACATCACTGCTACCAAGGTCAATCACATATCATAAGTTGAAATAATGCCCGTAAGTCTTCCAATAACATAAAGCCATCCCAGGGCTCATGGTATGTCTCAACATGGGAATGTATGCTCCAACCTAAATGCAGTCTGCCTACAGATATGTAATACCCAATATTTGTCAAGTGTGCAAAGTAGAGGGAGTGATCTGACTGAAACTCCCAGGAGGACCTGTTCCAATAACTCCAACCACAAGCCCAGTGTTCATTTGCCCAAATACCCGTTTTTTAACTCTTAATTGAAGTTTACTCACCTAAGAGGATACCATATGTCAAGTGTGTGAAGTAGAGGGAGTGACCTGACTGCCAAGGCCAGGAGGCCTTGTTTCAGTAACTCCAAACAGCAGCCCAGTGTTCACGTGCCCAAATGTCCCTGTTTGTTAACTCTCAATTGAAGTGTACTCACCTGGGAGGATACCATTTGTCAAGTGTGTGAAGCAGAGGGAGTGACCTGACTGCAACTCCCAGGAGGCCCTGTTTCAGTAACTCCAAACATAAGCCCAGTGTTCACGTGCCCAAATACCCCTGTTTTTTAACTCTAAATTGAAGTTTACTCACCTCGGAGGACACCATTTGTCAATTGTGTGAAGTAGAGGAAGTGACGTGACTTCTAAGGCCAGGAGGCCCTGTTTCAGTAACTCTAAACATCAGCCAAGTGTTCACTTGCCCAAATGCACCTGTTTGGTAACTCTCAATTGAAGTTTACTCACCTGTGACTGAGCGATATACAGATCATGCTCAACTCAGAGACTTATTTGTCTACCTAGCTCCATCTTGACCTGCTATCCCAAGATTAAACTATTGAGGACAGGAATGACACCTTACCAAGTGTGTACACCAAGTATTCTGAAGGCCTTAAGCTGCATCATCAGATTGGTAGTGGCAGCAAACACAGTGACACAGCGCTGCACACATGATGACTTAAGTTACATATACAGCAAAGTTCTGTGTTTACCTGTATCTCACTCAATTTGGCCTCAAAATGGTCAAAGGCAGATGTTGGCTGTCCACTGTGTTGGCTTCACTGTTGCTAAGATGTAATTTTCATTCCATCATCCAAAGTGCAACTGATCTGCACATCCCATGAGCAGCTTGAGTCTAATAGTTTAGGCAAGCTGCACACATGCCATGTCAAATACTCCAGTACCATGGTGACATGGTACAATAGGTTAATCTAACACTTAAGAATGTCGAATGTCTCTGCTTACTGTAACACAAAACCTTTGAAGGTAGATGTCAGACTTCAACCAGTAACAATGTACTTCATCAACAGGTCGAGCTGCCACTCGGCACATCAAGGCCACTGAACAGACTCCTATTACCACCCTGGATGAAGGCCTCTTCGTTCTTCTTGATTTTCCACCACCTTCTTCTTTCAAGAGCCCAGGGACTGAAATAGGCACCATTTGGCAGGGCAGGAGTCTCAGCAGAGAGTCCAGGTGCTGGTAGAGAAAGTCTTTTATGGCCCTGAGACTTCAGAACAGGAGGCAAGCTCAGTCCAAGTCCTTGGAGATACCTTTCAAGGAGGAATATACCACAACGTCCAGTCTTTGTTGCCTTTTTCAGGCAGAAGCAGCAACTTCAGGATAGCCAAAAAAGCACAGTCACATGCAGGGGCAGCCTGTCTCCTCAGGTCTTCTCCTGGCAGAGGTTCCACTTGAATCCTTGAAGTGATCTGAAAATCTGGGGTTTTGGATCCAATACTTATACCCCTTTCTGCCTTTGAAGTTGCCCAACGTCAAAGAAACAGCTCTGTCGTTTACAGATCCTGCCTTGCCCAGGTCTGGCCCCAGACGCACACCAAGAGGTTGGAGACTGCTTTGTGTGAGGACAGTCAAAGCCCTTTCAGGTGTAAATGACCACTCCTCCCTCCAGCCTAGCCCAGATGGCCCATCAGGATATGCAGGTTACACCCCAGACCCTTTGTGTCACTGTCTAGGGGAGATGCACAAACAGCCCAACTGTCAGTCTGACCCAGACAAGGAATCCACAAACAGGCAGAGTAACAGAATGGTTTAAGCAAGAAAATGCCTACTTTCTTAAAGTGGCATTTTCAAACTAACATTCAAAAAACCAACTTCACTAAAAGATGTATTTTTTCATTGTGAGCAGGTGTGGCTCCTCCATTAGGGCGGCAGGGGCAAACCTTTACAAGGAAACGATAATAAGCAGTGTTTATTATTGTTTCCTTATAAAGGGGCAGGGCCACAGGGGTGACGAGGAGTACTCCACCACAGAGCGCATGTGTTTTTGGTCGGTTGTCTTAGGCCGGCCAAACACACATGCACATTAGGCTCTCTCCAGCCCAGCAACACAGTTGCTGGGCTGGAGAGAGCCTGCACAGGCTTCCAGTCTGCCTGGGAGCGCCCTGGCTGGGCATTCCCAGCCAATCCTGACGCTGCTCTGAGCAGCATCAGGATTGGCCGCAGGGCAGGGTGGGAGCTTGTGCCATCCTGCAAGTGTCGGAGGAGAGGAGTGGCGCGAAGGAAAAGGTAAGTGTTTGGTTTTTTTTTATTACATTTTTATACTCACCAGACCCCCCTGCCGCACCCCCGTGCCGCCCCATCCCTTTCACGCAGTGCGAACCGCGACTGATTGTGAGTTCAGAGACCCCAAACTCCATATTTCCATCTTCTCTCAAAGGGAAACTTTACTTTAAGGATACTTAAAGGCAGCCCCCATGTTAACCTATGAGAGAGATTGGCCTTGCAACAGTGAAAAACAAATTTGGCAGTATTTCACTTTTAGGACATTTAAAACACATCAGTACATGTCCCACCTTTAACATACACTGCACCCTGCCCATGGGGCTACCTAGGACCTACCTTAGGGGTGCCTTACATGTATAAAAAGGGAAGGTTTGTGCTTGCCAAGTTAGTACACTTGCCAAGTTGAATTGGCAGTTTAAAACTGCACACACAGACACTGCAGTGGCAGGACTGAGCCATGTTTACAGGGCTACTCATGTGGGTGGCACAATCAGTGCTGCAGGCCCACTAGTAGCATTTGATTTATAGGTCCTAGGCACCTCTAGTGCACTTTACTGGGGACTTACTAGTAAATCAAATATGCCACTTATGGAAAAGCCAATTAGAGATACAATTCCACATAGAGAACACTTGCACTTTAGCACTCGTCAGCAGTGGTAAAGTGCCCAGAGTAACAAAAACAGTAAAAACAGAGTCCAGTGCTCAGCAACAACCTGGGAAGTAGAGGCAAAAAGTTAGGGGAGACCACACCAAGGATGCCAGGTCTAATAGGAGGGATGCTGTGGGTCAGCGGAGTGAGGTCACTGTGGGTGCTATCTGCCGTGACAATATCAGTCATGTCTTGGGGTCCCACGGTGTGATAGGCCAGGTGTTAACTGAACTCGGGGAAATGAAGCAGCTGCAGAGGGTCATGATAGAAAAAATGTATGCCAATAACAACAACATGGGCACCCTAACAGAGGTACTGAGGGAATTTAACACCACCCTGAGCAGATCTTTTACCCCATCATCTACCCTTTCCTGTGGGCCAGCTACATGACAACCAGAGGCACAACCACCTTCAGACACCCCTGTCTCTGCCACAGCTGATGCCTCCCGCAAGTGGGGATGCCCAGCAAAGAATCCAGGAAGTGCAGATGGCAAAACGCCCACCACTAATAGTAGGTGACCTCTTACTCAATGTCCTCCTTTGTGTGCCACACATTTACTCTGTGGACTGATCCTGAACAACATTCTAATTCCAATGGGGGGACTACTCTGGACATTCGACTCCCAATGGTGTGGCATCTACTCCAATGATTTCATCTACTATAAGTGATTCCTTCACTTCACTCTTATTTTTCTTTATGTCCCAATTTTAATTGTATGTATGAGCAATGAAATAAAAACACCCGTCACAAACTCATTGTCTGATGCCTTTAATTTTACATTTAGCTATGTAGATATGTAAGACTACGTGAACCATACGGTAAAGAAACAAGCTACTTGTGCAAGCAAGGATATGTTGCATGTACACAGTGCCCAGCTCAGGATTACAACCATGACACACTAACACATAAATACAAGTGTCTGAAGAAGACATCTTGTTACATTGTTCACCACATAGGCTGTCAAGATGTCAGTAACATTGAAAGTGAGACATGAGCATATAAGACTGTGTAGGCCAGAAACTATAGTGGTACAGACACCCAGAACCCTGTAGGAATGGACATATCAGACAGTGTACTGTAGCATAGGCAAAATTGGATATGGTTGATGTCGTCAGGACTTCCCCTGGCGTAGTTGGATCCCTTACCAGTGTTAACAACTAAGGACAGTTGGGATATGCTGTCTCTCCTGTTTTGGGATCAGAGAGGGGTGCCACAATAAGTCACTCACTTCATGACTGTGTGCATCTTACAGTGCGCACACAAAATCAGGACAGATATGACTTACCAACCAGCCAGGCCCTCTCGGATGCAGGTGTGACATCCGCTGGGGTATGGTGCTATTCCGCATTACAAATTATTTATAGGCTGAATCAGGGAACCAGGCACAGACGTTAGAGATGTAGAGATTTGACAAACAGACAACTTGCACATTGATGGAATGGAAGTTCTTCCTGTTTTGATAGAATTGTTCACTGGCCTGTGGTGGCATAAAGGCAAAATGTGTGACATTCAAGGCTCCCACCGTATGTGGGAGGTGAACAAAACCGTAGGAATCAGCCTTCACATTGGCCAAATCTTCACATCTGGGAAACCTGAAATAGCTGTCAGCGTGTTTCATCAGTGCTGATAGCACATCTCTTAACACACCACTCATAATCGGTTGGGACATGCCACCAGATTTGGCCACTGTATGTTGGAAGTATAATACTGCCATGAGTCTCACAATGGGTGGTATGCATGTTGGATTAGTGTTTTCAGGCATTAGATCTGACTCCAACTGACAACACAATTCTGCAGTAGTTTGATAATTCAGACAGAACTGTTTGATGATGTGATGTTCTTCCAGGGTTTGAAGGTCTGGCAGTGGACAATAGACTGGAGCTTGTTGCCTCCTCCCTCTCCCAGGTTACCTATTTGTGACATCAAATGTGTTGGAGCATTAGTCAATGTGTACACGCCAACATACAGTGTGTATAGGACATAAGTCCATGTGACAAAGCAGGAATGACTGGAAAAACATTACACCCATTAGAGCTGTCTGCTACTCAAGGGCCAAATGTGACCCCCATGGCTGTGTACACATGCGTCAACAACATGCATTTGAGCATCACCCAACTATCTGCTCCTCATATGCCACTCGAACTTTGATGGTCCGTTCTGACCACCAAAAATACCGGCACCAGCAGTGAGCCAGAAATCGCTGTTTTATGGCATCTGTGACCAACAATACACAGCACTGTTGATTGTGTAGTAGAAACCTACACAACAGGGCTGTTGTGTACTAAAAAAAACCTTGGATTTATTATTAGAAATAATGATGAGGATCAAAGACCAACTGGCCAGTCCATTGCAAAGTCCAGGCTCTGTGCACCAGCTTGACTCTGATCACTGCCAAAGAACCTCCACAGGAAGGGGCATCAAGTTGGCATACAGGCACTTCAGGGATAGTTCTTGGGTGGGGTGGGGTCAGACTGGCAATAGGTGGATGGGGTTGGGGGGACGGTCTTCACCTTTGGAGGGGAGGACTTCTTTTTAGGAGGGGTGGTCTTCTCCTTTGGAGGGGTGGCCTTCTTTGGGTGGCAGGGGTATGGTTGCTTGCAGGGGCAGGTCTGACAGGGGAGGACTTTGATGTGGAAGGGATAGGTTGAGATGTGGGTGTTTTTTTTTTGTTTTTTGGGAGGGGGTGGGGATCACAGGGGAAAGGGCAATGTCAATAGCAAACATTCTTTGGGAAAACAGGTAGGGTCTTCAGAAGGGATTAGGGGTTGGGAAGTTGAGGGAGTGCTTGTCTTGCCTGTGGGTGTTGTTGCTGCTGGTGTGTGCATGTCTGAGGTATGCTTGGGTTTGGGTGGTGTCTGTTGCATTTCTTGGGGTTCTGTGAGATGGATGTGCCGGGTAATGTGGGAGTGGTGGCTGTGTTTGTGGGTGTTGGGGTGGTGTCTGGGGGTGTGGTGGATGTGTTTGTGGGTGCTGGAGTAGTGCCTGGGGTATGTATGGTGGATGTGGTGCCTTTGTCTGTGGGTGCTCGGGTGGTGTATGGGGGTATGGTGTGAGTTGTGGCTATCTCTGTGGGTGTGGTATCTGGGGTAGCACAGGACGTGTGACGCTGCCTTCAGGAGAGTCCCTTCCTTTAATATCTCTGTTTCTGCCAGCTGGGATGTGGAGCTGTACTGCCATAGTCAAGTCTGCAGAAGTCAACATCATGATGTGTCTGGCGGAAACACTGGCACCAACAGCCTCATTGGCCTATCTCGCCACCGCTGCAGTCTGCCCTGCATGGCGGTGCCGGCGCTCCACGGCTGTCTTTACTCTATGGAACTGCATGCATCGTAATATGGTGGTTCGACCACCAAGCCAACAGTGGTTGGACCACTGCTACTGCCATGGGGGTCCACGGACCTCCAAACTAACTCAATCATGTGTAATATAAGCAGCACAAGAACAACATGTTTTTACACTCATTTTACACTCATTGTTCAGAAATCTGTCATTGTTTCTGTATGAAAAAGTTAAGGACCCGAATCCAGGGCTCAAAAGTGACCCATTTTAATGTCTGCTTTAAAGTAATGTCGAGGCTGAGACCCAGAGGATTCTGTCCCATTTACTCTTGCTCAGCTAAGGCTCAAAATCACAAAAAGGTAGAGCAGTGTGAAAATTGACTGAATAAGTGGTAAAAATGTTCATATTTCCAAAGTGTCACATTTTAATGATATAGTCAGCCATGTACGTAAAGAAAATAGACCCAGATTTACTATGATTTTGCAACAAGGTTGCATCACTTTTGTGGAACAACCCAGCACAATTTTTTTTGTCATTTACTTAGCTATGCAAAACTGCTTTATGTGGTTTAGTTAGTATAAAGTAACACAACGCAACACATAGAGCTGCCTTGTATTACTTTGCATCGGGTAGGCCTGGCATGTGTGGAGCATGGATGTTTTTCACCAAAATGGTGTGCCTACCAGACAGAAACATAATGGGAAACATAATGGGAGAAATATCTTTATTTACCCTCATTACTTCTGCTTTCCAAGTGTGCTGCAGCACACATTGAAAGAAGAATATGCCTCTTTGGATTGTTTTTGTACAGAGGGGAATTCCTTCCTGCACAAAAACAATCCTTCCATAACACAAGCACCATTGCATTGTGGTGAAAGGGTGTCTGCATTGGCGTTAGGCAACACACAGTGCACCATTATAAGAAGAGAGCAGAAATGCTCCATATCTTTTTAAATATGGAACTTTTCAGCTTTCTCCTTTTGGAACAATGCAGTAAGTTCCCTTATTATAATAGTAAATGTGCTAGGCATTGC
Organism: Pleurodeles waltl; assembly: GCF_031143425.1. Taxonomy (NCBI): domain Eukaryota; kingdom Metazoa; phylum Chordata; class Amphibia; order Caudata; family Salamandridae; genus Pleurodeles; species Pleurodeles waltl. Next base: position 984,883,986 of record NC_090437.1, read on the forward strand.
ACCGTTGTACAAAATCGAGCAACAGACAACTGCTCAGGATAAACCACATAAAACATGTCATTACACAGAAATTGATCGGTACTTGGGCAATTGAAGCAATGTTATGCTTCCCCATTTTTTGGCACTTTATTAGACCTGGCTTTACACTCCATTATGCTTTATTTGAACTGATTATCAGTAGTTTGGTGATACCTGGCACAAAGCTATTTGGGATAAACTTTCATCAACTAATCAAAATAATTTGTGGGGCAAGTTGCTTGACGCAACATTTCTGCCATAGCGCAGTTCATGGGCCTTGTGTAAATACATAGCAAATTCGCCCTTAAATAGTCCCATTTTACATTACAGCAGTGCTTAATTTGTGAGAAAGCGCCAGGAACTGTTACGAGGCTACTGCAGCTTGCATTACACCAGCCACTGCCTCCAACACTTCCAATAACATTACCAACACAATACCAACACAAATGCTTACCATCACACTCCTACAAGTGAGACACTTCTGAATATTTCAGACCACCCAAAGCTTTAAGATTGACTTGGGTGGTAGGTATTACTCACTTATGATGTATATTAAGTTTTTAAATAACTGTTGTGCTCATTTCGGAATGAGAGGGACAGAGCAACCATTTGGTGGAGTGTAACAAGTGGCAGTGTTCACAATTAAGTGCTGGTGCCTAGCACCGGTAACCACCAGTTCAAATTAAGCACTGCATTATAGGTATTTGCGGAGTGTTAGTGACATACACTGACATACATGTACATTGACATAAGGTCGCTACATCTTCAGGTACTTTGCCATACACACAAATATGACCCTAAACATGAATCTAGCATAGTGTATATTCGCTCTAGGTCTTACCTTTTGTACATTCCTACATTTAAGAAGAAGAATTAGAGAAAAAATCTGAGGAATGTAATTTCCCCATTAGCTTGTACTGGAGTGAAAGACATTTTAAGTGGGATTCAGCAAAAATAACAGCATTTCCCAGCTCACCCAAAGAAACAAATCAGCCATCTTCTTCCTCAATCACAGAACTGGCCGGTATACCTCCTTTACACACTAATTTGGGTTCTATTGTGCATTGCTTATTTTCTGTGACCAGACTTCTATCAGATTTATTGTTGCCACAGCACTTTAACCAGAACCACGAAAAATCTTTCCTGCAACATGGTCCTTTACATCCCAACTCGCGTACTTTTCTAACAGCTGTTTCACAGTGGCATTTACAGTCATCATGTAAGCTTATGTCCCTAGAATGAGGATTTGTCTCGAGCCCCTGAGATCCTGCTGGCTTCCAGGGCCGATGTTGTTGTACTCCATGTTTATAGACAAGACTTCCTTTACCTTGCTGGGTCTACGAGCTGCAGGTTGAAAATGGACTGGTGGAAATCTGCTGTAGAGTAACTGTCTCCATGAAATTATTATGTTGTACTGTAATTCTGAATGGATCCTCACATATCTAGCTTTCTGTGATGTGGGGATATGGAATATGAGGTCCTGGAGTTGCCGGCTGGTTCTCTTTGGTAATGAAACATATTTTTGTTATGAGGAATAAATGGTATTTGGGACATCATCCTGCTCTTGGGATTATTACCACCTGCACCCTCCTCCCATTATTCCTCCCCCACCAATCTCTGTTTTCCTCTGCAATGTTGTCCTGTTCCGTTGTTAACTTTATGACAAGACCGGAGGCGCCTATTATGCTTTCTTTTCCTGCTTTATTTCAAATAGCAGCCAAGAGAAAACACCAATCCCAGAGGTTTGCGTAACAGGCAACCAATGGGAGATAAGATCAATAACCTTAACCAATCAACACACTATACAACATAAGATATACCAATCCTGACTGCAGGCAGCCCTCTTTTCTTGCTGCTCGCAGTCAAGATAAGTATATCTTTTGTTGCTCCATACAGTTTTCAATTTTCGATAGCGTTTACTGTTCTATTTTCATTTTATACTAATGACATGTTTTATTGTATTACGCGTGTTTTAGTTAACTCTGTTTAAGGTGTATTTCTTAAAATAACAGCACGCGCGCGGCACCAAGCTTTCTCTTCAGGCGCCTTTACTCGCGGAGCCGTGAACGTTCTATTCTGAACGCCGGCTCACGCAAGCATTAAAAATCCCTCTATTCAGTCCCGAGCGCATTCACTTTGAAGCGCTCGTTTCTCTTCACCGGTTTCAGCTGAATTCAACATTTCAGCAGCCCGAGCGCATTCGTGTTGAAGCGCTCGTTTCACTGTTCTGGTTTTGCTCAATTAATCATCTCAACAGCCCTTACCTTCGCTCTGCATCTCGTCGACTGTTACCTCCAATACTTCCTGGTGAGGCGTGGCTTGTTATTCCGGCCTCTCAATCATTAGCTTCCTGGTGAGTCACACGTTGTTATTCTAAAGCCCTGCCCTTCAAATTTTTTAACCCCTTATTTACCAGTTTATTTTTTCTCCATAGAAAAAAATTGATTTTTCAGATTTCTTCTCAGCAAATGAAGATTCTGAAGAGAATTTTTCTTACAACTTTAATAATTGTATTCAATCTTCTGTCAAAAAAGCAGTTTCTGCTTATATGGGAAAAATTTCCAAGCAAATTCAATCTACTGTGTCTTCCTGTCTATCCCAATCACATGTGGCCCATTCTGCAGGGGAAAGCAGAAAGCGCAAAGCCTCAGAGGCTTCTTTTAATCAGGCTAACGCCTCGTCTGAACTAATAGGTGGTGAGTCAAACTCACTTAGGATAGAGGGCGAAGCTCCTCACAGGCCTCCTAGTACGGAGGGAATAAAGTTATGGGTACCAAAAATAAAAATAAAACAAAAAATGTGTCTAACACCCATAATATTTTGATTGCGGACATTAGAGACACTGATGATGATGAGGACGACAATGATTCTACCTCAGACAATGAGGATGCTAATACCTCTGATTTTTGGACTGGACCTCCTCCAAAAAAGTCTAAATCAGCATCAGCAGACCAAGCTCACGCCCCACTATTGGATTCCGATGGCAATCCCATGTTTGATCCTGGCTTAATTCACCACCCCAATTCTACTGAATGGCTACCTTCAGAACATGTTGCGAGTTACATTCTAGCAAAACTACGTCTTCCCCTAGATAAACAAGTACGGGCCAAACTGCGTTTTGAGTGTCCCAGACCCTCTCTTCCCCTTCACATTACTGCTACCCCTTCTATAGATCCGTCCCTACTAACTTTTTTCTCTAAATTCGGCAAAGACCCCCGAAAAGGGGTAGACAGAGCCTGGGCCCTCTGCCAGGATAAAGTCCTTGATTTGGTCGGTCCCTTATCCCGCACTTTTGACATAGCAGAATCCGCAAGAATCAATGAAGGGTCTATTGATCCTGAAGAACTGTCCCTCTGGATTCAGAGAGCCGTTTGTCTGCTTGGTAACGCAAACTCAGCTATGACGCACGAGCGTCGAAAAAGACTATTGCTCAAGCTACATCCTAAGCTAGCGAATCTAGCAGCTATGGATCCAGGAGCTAAGGCTGACGGCTTGCTCTTTGGAGATAATTTTATCAAGGAATTAAGCAAATACGTTACCACCTTTGCCTCACTGGACAAAGCACAGCAGTAGCTTAAAAAGGTGTTTAACTCACAGGTTTTTGCCAGGGCCGGTAGAGGAAGAGGCCGCTCCACCGGCCGGTCCTTCAGGAATCAAGGCTTCAGAGGGTCTTACAACTATCAACAACAACAAGACTTTCGGCCACAATTCTACCCCCAGCATTCCAGAGGGTTCAGAGGCAGGAACCAACGCAGGTCCTATAACAATTCAGGTAAGCCAATCTTCTGGCCATCCTTCTGTAGGGGGTTGTCTAAAAAAGTTTCTCCACAAATGGAAAGAGATTACCTCAGACCCCTGGGTTCTCAACACAGTCAAAAGCTATTTAATAGAATTTTACGAAACTCCCTTCCAACCTTCTCCCCTTCTTCCCCTCAGCTTTGCAGAAGAAATGTCAAATCTTATTTCTACCGAAATTCAAGATCTCCTTCAAAAACGAGCTATACAACCTGCTTGTCCTCTTCCATCCGGTTTCATAAGCCCCCTGTTCTTAGTAATCAGAAAAAACAAAAAAATCAGGCCAGTCATCAATCTCAGACAATTCAATCAGTTTGTTGTTTATCGACATTTCAAGATGGAAACAATTCTTCATTTAAGAGACTTGCTTCTTCTAAACGACTGGATGGTCCGTCTGGATCTTCAAGACGCATACTTAACAGTTCCTATTCACTACTCTCACAGAAAGTTCCTCCAGTTCCAATGGAAACATCAAACCTATCAATTTACTTGCCTACCCTTCGGGCTTTCATCGGCCCTTGGTGTTTAACCAAGTTAATGAAACCTATAGTAGATCTTCTCCGATCTCAAGGTTTCAGAATGATAATCTATCTAGACGATATCCTTCTTATGCATCAAGTCATCTCTATCCTTCGGTCTCAACTGTCCTACACCATATCACTCCTTTCAAATCTAGGTTTTTTACTCAACAACGAGAAATCGATACTTACTCCGTCACAGACAATGGAATTCCTAAGCTTTCTAGTCAACTCCTCTCAAGGCCTGTTACAACTTCCGAATTCAAAAATAAAAAGTATCAAATCAGAGATAACCCTGTCTTTACAGCAGACTTCTCTCTCCCCAAGGTCTCTTGCAAGGATTGTAGGTCTTCTTTCTTCCTCGATACAGGCAATTTTTCCAGGTCCTCTTCACTATCGGGCTCTTCAGAGATTGAAAATTCGACATTTACGCAAAGGTCTTGCTTATTCAGATTTCATCCCCCTCGACCTCGAAATCCGTACAGAACTTCAATGGTGGCTCGACCATCTCGAAGCTTGGAATGGCAGGACCATCTTTGCCTCAGCCCCAGATCTTGTCTTAGAATCCGATGCAAACCTAACCGGCTGGGGTGCAAGGTGTGGGGAAATATCGACTGGAGGCACATGGTCTCTGCAGGAGTCTTCATTGCACATCAACTATTTAGAGATGCTTGCAGGCTCCTTTGCAATCAAAAGCTTCACCAAAAACAGAGTCTGTTGTTCCGTACTTCTGCGTATGGACAACCTCACGGCAGTAAAATACATCAATCACCTCAGCAGTACCAAATCCAAACCTCTAGCAGAACTAGCAAAAAATTTCTGGGAATTCTGCCTTCAACAAAAAATTTCAGTTCGAGCAGAATACTTGCCAGGTTCACTCAACTCAGTTGCAGATTGGTATTCATGTCATCTTTCCGACTCCAGCGACTGGCAGCTTCACTTTTCGGTCTTCAACTCTATTCATCGCAAATGGGGTCCTTTCCATATAGACCTCTTCGCATCCCGTCTAAATGTTCAACTCCCTTGTTTCTTCAGTTGGAGGCCAGATCCTCAAGCTTTAGCGACCGACGCATTCCTTCAACAGTGTTCCCATTCAATAAACTACGCATTTCCTCCTTTCATCATGATAAACAGAGTTCTCTCTCATCTTCGTCGTCAAAAAGCCACAGTAGTTTTAGTTGTTCCGTTGTGGCAAACCCAAGTGTGGTATCCCACACTTCTCGAATTATCAATCGACTTCCCTGTACTTCTGCCCTACTTCCGTTCTCTCCTTTTCAATCCACAAGGTCTCCCTCACGATCTCATTCTCAACGCGTCCCTTCTCCTATCCGCCTCGAAAGTTTCAGGTCTTCCTCATCTTATCCAGGAATTTCACTCGAAGCTTCAACCTACATCAACAATTCCTGGGCTCCAGGCACTTCCAAGGCTTACAAATCAGTTTGGTCCATCTGGACTAGCTGGTATTTGAGAAAAGCATGTGATCCCTTTTCAGCAGATCTCACTCTGATAGCTAATTTTCTTGCTTCACAAGCTAGCGCCGGCAAATCATACAGGACCATTAATATATATAGGTCAGCTATCTCACTGCATCATCCTTTTATAAACAGAAAACCTGTAGGAGAACATCCTATCATTTGTCGCCTCTTGAAAGGAGTAAAATTCTCCAATCCTCCAATTCCCAAATACACCGCTCTATGGGATGTCAATCTTGTCTTACAAATGTTTGTATCCTGGCAGGATAATAACTTATTGTCTTTGAAAATGCTTTCAGCCAAACTAACAATGTTACTTTGTCTAGTTTCTATCAAACGTCTGTCTGATGTGAAAGCCTTGGACATCTCAGCTTGTCACTTCACTCCTACTGGTGTACTGTTCAATGTCTCTCGTCGTACAAAAACCAACATTACTTCTGTGTTCTACCCCTTCTTTCCCAATCATCCGAAACTTTGTGTGGGAAATTGTTTAAAGGTTTATGAACAAAAAATGGCAGATCTTAGAACATCTTCGGCTTTCCAACTTTTAATCTCCTTCAGGAAACCTTACAAACTTGTATCTTCCCCTACCTTAGCCCGTTGGGTCAAATGGGTAATGTCATTAGCAGGCATTGACACATCAAAGTTTGGAGCCCATTCTGCTAGAGGGGCTATGGCGTCAAAAGCCTTTTGGGCTGGATCACGTTTAGAAGATATTCTAAGATCGGCAGATTGGTAAAATGATTTTACTTTTCGCACATTTTATTGTAAACCTGTTAATACAGCAACTTCTGTAGTAATTAACATGCTTTAAACAAGCATAATAGGAGCCTCCGGTCTTGTCATAAAATGTAGATTTTCAGAGTATTTCATGATGGAAAGGCTTAATTTTATTAAAGACACGGAGGCGAGTATTATCCACCGCTTACTGTACTAATGTTGTTCTTTTCCCACGCTTTTAGTTACTACTAACACTCCAGCATCCTCTTCAAACTAATTCATTTGATGCTGTTTCTACCCAAAGTTCTCCTCCAGCACAATCTCCATCGAAGATGGATTTCTCAGTTCACCATCCTGCCAAGTCGTCCTACTCGCCCAACCTGGACAGAATTCAAGACTTTTATGCACTGGTTCTCGCAATATGCCTAATTTCTTGTATTGTACCTTTATTCAAATCATTTTCTTGACAGTCTCGCAGCTGAAAAGAGGGCTGCCTGCAGTGAGGATTGGTATATCTTATGTTGTATAGTGTGTTGATTGGTTAAGGTTATTGATCTTATCTCCCATTGGTTGCCTGTTATGCAAACCTCTGGGATTGGTGTTTTCTCTTGGCTGCTATTTGAAATAAAGCAGGAAAAGAAAGCATAATACTCGCCTCCGTGTCTATTAAAATTAAGACTTTCCATCATAAAATACTCGGAAAATCTACATTGTCGTCCCCTGTCCTCCCTTCCTCATCATCTTCAAATTACACTAACTTTCTATAAGTTTGACAGTCTTTTTCCTGCCACACATAAAATATTTTAACAAAATGTTTTGAATTTATAAATTAAGGTAATTAAAAAAAATATATATAAACAAATTACTTTTAATTAATTCTATACATCACTTTTAATAATTATTAAAGTTTGATAAAATTTATATTTTACTATAAGTGGGAATTTATAATTTTATTTTTCAATTTAAACGTTAGAAAAATAATTATGATTTAACATAATATATTTATATTAATTAACAGTTTAATTCAAAACTAGGTTAATAGTGATGTAGAATTTTTAGTATTGTTGTACATTTAAAACAGATGTCCTATATTAATTTAAATGAATATCTAGTGCAAAAATATGTTTACCTTTTTTGTTGGAGTTAATTATTTTAAATGTTTCCTACACATTACCAGTGGGCTACTGCACAGTCAACAGGGAGATCTGCCAGTAGTAAAGTATAGAAACATTTTTAGAAAGTATGATACGTTTTATAATAAATGAGTAAAAATATTTTCTTGTTAAATATTGATGCACATTAATTTTATATATTTTCTTTAAATGTAGTACAAAATGAAAAAAATGGTACAGCACTATTAAATTAATTTTGAATTAAACGGTTAAATCATGTTACTAAGTTAAATTAAACAGTTTATTTTTCTGACATTTAAATTAAAAAACAAATTCTCACCTCAAGTACAAATATAATATTTTTATTATACACTAATACCTATTAAAATTGATGTACAGAATTAATTAGAAGTAGGTTAACGTCATTTAAATACAAGTTAATGTTACAATAACCTATAGGTTAAAGAAAGGTTGCTAAATATTTACTATTTAAATAATACAAATATTGCATTTTTATATTTTTATAAAACAAGAAACTATATCTATTTATATGTCTACCTATTTTAAAATGTTTTAATTAATTTTACATTATTTTCTGTGGGGTTTTATTTTAAGCCCTGGTCTCTAATAGTTTCTATGGAAGGGTGTTGCAGTATCAGTGGTTGACTATGTGTGGTGCTTGACTTACTACTATTTCTTTTTTAGCAGTGGCAACTTACACTCGTAAATTTGACTTTAACCCCTTTTATAAGGAATGCAAATGTGTACGGCTACATTTTTGAGTAACTTTACACTTAAGAGTTTGTAAATAGCCAAAAGTAGCAGACCTGCTCAAACGTGTAAGAATGAACTTGCTCACAAGTGTACATTACCTTTGTGAATAGCCTGGAGGGAGTCTGATTTCTCTGGTGTCCATTATCAAATATATCTCCTAATATTGCCTCCGTACATCTGAGCACTTGTCTAGATGTCCTGGGTCAAAATCAAGATTATCTCATATAAGTGATATTGGTGAAGGAAAATATGTAACCTCAACCACGCTCCTTCTAACATGCCTCAGTGTTTTAGTACAATATGACTAAAATATAAGAAATGATTTTCTCTCCTCATTCAGAGTCGTAGCCATGGTGGGTGTATAAAGGTTTGGCTAAAAATGGCCATTCTACTTTTTCACATTATCTGTGACTCCTCATATCATGACCTTTTGAGTGTTTTACTTAGAAATGTCCAGTCAATTTTATCAAACACCTTCTCCACATCATGTGAGAGAAAGACCATCTGTACATTTTCTGGTGTGACACTGTCATTGAGATTTAGGGCCAAATAAATACTATTTATTGCTTGTCTATGTTTTTTTTAGATTTTTTTTCTTACTATTATTCATATGTTTTCAAGGAGTGACATCACTATTTTTGTTCACATCTTGATACCAGCATTCAGCAATCTATATACCTGATCTGCAGACCATCAGATATTTCTAGGGATTTAAAATGTTACTGGATTCAGAGTCCATTGTATCCCTATTCACCTCTCCTGTGTGTGGCATGCAAGGCGCAGTCACCCAAGGGACTGGACCTGCTACCTCTTATACCCAGGGCAAATAGGTGAACTTTAAGGCTCACAAGGCTAACACTCAGTCAAGCAGATGAATGTAGTACATACAGACTGCATAATAATGTGCTTAAATCGCATGACACTCTCACACTCACAGAAAACGGTACTGCTGCGGGTTATGTCAATCATCCAGTACTGTACCAGTTCACAGCAATAAACCAACCATCCCCAACTGAACATGCCAAGAATATCTGAAGAGATCTGCCATGTGCCACTGGCCAACGCAGGACTTTAATTTAGTCCACCATTGCAGATTCCAACAAACTACATACTATGACTGATTTTTGACATCTGACAATTACAATGAGATTAGGGATGTGTTGGAAAGTGGATTATTGGTAAGGGCAGGTAAGTACCTACACTTAGCAATAGGCCACTATCCTCCACTTCAGTCCAGTTAGGTCTCAATAAATCAAACCCAGCTTAACCCTTGGTAGCTTGGCAATGAGCGACAAGGCTTAACTTAGGAGACAAGTGTGTAAAGCATGTAAAAATCAGAAAACAGTAAATAAGTAAAACACAATACACAATAAAAATCCAACACCAATTTATGAAAATAGATTATATTTCTATCTTTAAAATGATACCCAAACAAATAAAATCGGACAAAGGGAACCGGAGATATGAATTTTTAAAGAGCTAGTGTTTTTAGCACATAGAAACGAATAGCGCTAATCTGGTCATCTGGTCACACCTTGACAGGGGCAAAGTCAAAATTTAAGGCCGACTGTGATGGAGCCCTGCTCGGCTAAAGCGAACGGGAGGCCTTGGGTCGCACTTAGTCATTCTCTTGAAGATTTTCTTCAGTGGGATGAAGTCACCAGTCCGATTCGACCTCCCTGGAGCCCTTCCTCGGATACGTGTTGTAGGAGAATTCAATTAGGATTTTTTCGTTCTGACTTAGATGACTTTTTGAGATGAAAATCTGTCGACCGGGCAAACTTGAATCTTGATCCGACATCCCTGGAGCCCTCATCGGATACACTGTGCGGGATGTCCTGGTCAACTTTCTACATTCGGACTTAGGCCCATATTTATACTTTTTTAGCGCTGCATTTGCGCTGCTTTTTGATGCAAAAATGGCATATACTTACAAAATACAAATGTATTTTTGCAAGTTTGCGCCACTTTTGTGTAAAAAAATGACGGGAATGCAGCACTAAAAAAGTATAAGTTTGGGCCTTAGTCACTTTTTCTGAGATTTTCTTCAGCGGGACGAACCTGCAAGTCAGGCCGGGTTGTGGTTGAGGCAAGCCGGCTACAGTCCCTGTGGCGGGTAGGTCCCTCTATGTAGTTTTTCAAAAATGTTCTTCAATTTTATCCAAACTTTCGGATCTTCTTCCAGAAGGTCTTTTAAGGTCTTTTAGAAGTCCACAGCTCAACCCAAGGTTCCAGAAGCTCTGAGTTGCTCCTTTAGGGTGAGGACTACAACTCCCAGAATGCACCTAGCTCAAACTCCAAATTGGCCACTGGACAGTGGTCAGCTGGTCAGTTTCTTTAGGATCTGAGACAGTGGACTCTGGTTAGCAATTTTTTACCTGTAGCAAACAGGTAGTTCCTCCTTGAACCAGCTGAAGCCAGGCTAAGTCCTTCTTGTGGTGGAGCCCAAGTGTGCAGCTGGTGCAGTCCTCCAGAGTGCAGTGTCCAGGTGCAGGTCAGGGGTCCAGGAGGTAGGGGTCTGAAGAGTGGGTGTAGCTCTGCTATATTTATCCTTGCTTCTGGGTGAAAAACAGGGGGCAGGGTCCTTCTCCCTGTGATGACCACTTCCTGGGAAGTGTGGCAAAAATCAATCCCAGGGAGCAACATTCTTCAAAAATCCATCATGGGTGAAACAGATTTGTGGATGTTACACCTGGCTGAGGCCACCCACTGGTGTAGCTAGAAAATCCTAAACACAACCCTTTCCTGCCCTCTCCTAATCTAATCAAGAGGGTACCTAATTGTCTGGTGTTGCAGGATGTGAGGGAGGTGCTGGGATGCTCCAAATGTCCTTCCCATGTCTTTAAATGACCAGTGTGGCAGCCCTCCCCCTTCCTGCTTCCCCATCTGTTGAGGCACATTCTTTACATTCTTTGTGTTCAGCCCAGGCCATTTCACACCTCATCAAGGCAACCTGGCCAGGCTGCCAGAGGATGGCCAATCAGAGAAGGGCACTACAGAGCTCCAGTTGGGAACTTTTCAGGTAGAGTTTAAAACTCTTTACCTTTACTAGTTATATTAAATTCAACAATTGTAAGTTGTGGGATTTATTATAAAAATTAATTTGATACCAAACTCGATGTATCTGACACTTAAGGGTACTTTGTTAATTAAAATAAAGTCTCCCTATTTTAGCCTATGAAGGCCATTCACTACAGTGAGGGAAAAAGTAATTTGGCTATTTTACCTCACTAGGGCCTATAAAAAACATTATAAGGTCCCTGCTTATAGTTACAAGGCACCCAACCCTAGGGGCACATATGACACACCTTAGGGGTGACTTATATGTAAAAATAAGGTAGTTTAAGACTTTGGAAGTACTTTTAATTCCAAATTTGAATATGTATTTAACTTTACTTTAAAAGCAGCCAGCAAGGCAAGACTGCCTTTAAAATGACCCTGGGCTCCTCAGCGGTTTACCTATGGGTGCATTACCTATGCTGAGGTCCCTAAACCTACATGCCCTACCATATACTAGGTACTTATAGGTAGGTTGACATAGCCAATTATAAGTAGCCTAATTTGCATATTTATCTTACATAGAGCACATGCCCTGGGACTGGTTAGCAGTACCTAGGGCACCATCAGAGTCAGGAAAACACCAACAAAAAGTGAAAAATGGGGGCACAAAGTTAGGGGGCCTTTTGCGACTGGAAAAAGGCTTTTCCCCATGTAATAATCCTTTTCTGTGAGTCGGTAACCTGTTACCAACTCGCAGAATAGGAAAGTTGGTCGCTATTAGGAAGGGGCGTGCTGAGGATGTCCCTTCCTCGTAGCGAGTCGGAGGGGAATATAAGATTGTTTTGTGACCGTGAATGTGGTCGTAAAACAATCGCAGTTACTACTAACTTCAAGTGGGTTGTAACCCATTTGCAAACGGGAAGGGGTCCCGAATGGACCCCATCCCCTTTGTGAATGGAAGCGAAAATATTTTTTCAGAGCAGGTAGTTGTCCCACAGACCACTGCCTACTCTGAAAAAAAGAAAATAAAACTTTTCATTTTTTTGTCTGAAATGCATCCCGTTTTCCTTTAGGGAAAACGGGCTGCATATAAATAAAAAAACTGCTTTATTAAAAAGCAGTCACAGACATGGTGGTCTACTGTACCCAGAAAGCCACCATCCCTGTGAGTGCGGCCATTCCCAGTGGGGTTGCAAATTACGACCTATCTCATGAATATTGACCAGGTAGGTCTTTGCGACCCCATTGGGAATTGCTAAATGTGTCTGAGACTTGCAGAAAATTGCAATTAGAGACCTGCAAAATGAAATCGTCATACATCTGGCCCCTTATCTTTCTCTAACCTATACCATGGAACATAAACTTTAAACAAAATATCTAGAATGGATATCCCAATTCAGAAATCAGCTAAATGGACCATGATCATAAGAAGAAGCTGTTCTAAGGTGCTAGTTTACTGAAAACTATAAAATGCACATCTCTCTGTCACTCTAGTTCATCCATCACACTGCTTAGAGTTGTGAATGAATAAAGTGCCAAAGTGCAGAATTTCAGATCAAAAAGACAGAGATTCAGAAGGTAAATCCAATTTGCCGCTATACATGTCTTGTACTCAATTGAGCTGCTGACGTATTTTTTTTTATGTTTGTACTGCAACAGAGAACATTCCAGATGCACCTTGGAACTGTTGCGGGTATCTAATACTGTTATGTGACGAATAGAGGTCTCATTGCTTTTTCTACCTGGACGCATATAGCCCAGTGTACAAAATCCTTTTAGCCATAACTAGATCCAGTAGACACCATTTTCCAACTGGTTAACTGGAATTTCTGCCTTGAGACAAACACTCATGGCCTCCATTGTGCAAAAAAATAAATAATCCAAACTCTTCACGTTGTTCTACCTTATTGAATGACTTGACAACAGTATCTGAGAATGCTTTTAGTACTATGGAGAACCCTTGTTGTTTTTGCGTTGAGGTTGACCGGGGCAAGGCTTATCACATGAAGTCTTTATAAAACATTAATGCACACCATGCTGCTTATATTTTGTTTTCACAGTTCTTTCTTACCTTGTATATGTAAAAAAAAATCATCTGGGTCAAATGTATAAAGCCAAGTTTGGACACAAGAATATGCAAATTGTACTTTGATAAGTTTGTGAAAAGGGCTGAATTTTGTGATGTGACTGGTGTACTAATCAGTGGCAAAATGCATACCCCCAGCAGGTTGCTAAACCTTTGCCGTGAGACTTTGGGCATTGTGAGAAATTGGGTTGTTGGTTGACCGGGGTGTGAGCCCTGGACAAGCAACAGCCACAGTCCCTTGCAGGGTGAAGCACAAAAAGTCACTGATTTAACCTGTGCTCAACCCGGTGTAGCTAGGCAATGTGTTACGTATTTATGCAGTACTCAAGCAGCAATACAGTGAAACTCCAACGTAATACAAATCCCAAACCAATTTAAAACAATAGAGAAAATATTAATACATTATTTGACATAAAAACTATGACAATCCAATTAGTAGAACCAGAGTTCTGAATTTTTTAAGTTTAAGGTTCAAAATAGAAAGTTCTCAGTTTTGGAAAATGGCCACCTAGGCACATTTAGCACCACATCCAATGATCCAGAAATGGATGGAGACATCTTGGGGGTTCAAGACTCACTCAGTCTGGGTCCAGGTGCAGTTTTAGGATGGTGGGAGCCTGTTATGTCCCTATGGCTCAGAACAGGAGACCAGCTGAACTAGCCCTTGAAGTCATTTTGAAGTCCTGTGTGCAGGTGGTTATGCAGGGCTTTACAGCAGGGCTGGCCTCTGTAAGTTTCAAGCAGTCTCCAAGCAGCATGGAAGACCTTCCAGTGACAGCAGCAGTCTGGCAGAGTGCACATGCAGTCCTCTGAGAGTCCTTCCGCAATTCCAGTAGTGAACTGAGGAGAAGGTCTGAGAGACCTATTTTTATACTCTTGTGTCCTTCTAGAAGCTGGGTGAAGTTTTCAGAAAGGTTCTTGGAAATTTCAGAAATTGCCTGCTTCCCCTGCCTTGGCTTGTAGCTGGCTGCACTGACAATACAGGGTCGGTAAGTCTGTTGTTTAGTGGCAGAGTCCAGCCTATTTAGTTGTAAGTGGGGCTGTGCTTAGCTCTGCCCCCCTTCAAGTTAGTTTACGGCCCATTGAGGCTCTCCCAATCCCACTATTGTGTTACTCTCTGGGGTGAATTCACAAAGTCCCAACTGTCAGTTGCACCCAGTCGTGTGACCTAAGGCAGGTTACAGGCACAGAGGGCTAAGGGCAAGAAAATGTCAACTTTTTAAAAGTGGTATTTTCTAATTTGTGATGATAATCTGACTTTACCACTAAGTTCATAGGTGACAAACATGATATATCTACCACATGTGGTTTAGGAATTACAACTTAATAATTTTAATAAGGAATCCCCAATGTTACCTTATGGGAGGGGTAAGCCTCTCAGTGGTAAGAAAACGAATTCTGTAGTTTTTCACTACTAGGACATGTAAAACTAACAAGTGCATGTCCTACATTTTAATTACACAGCACCCTGTCCTTTTGGCTATTTAGTGCCTACCTTAGAGTTGACTGATATGTAATAAAAGGGGAGTTTAAGGCTTGGGAAAGGGTTTTAAATGTCAAGTCGACATGGCAGTGGACCACTGCCTTCAGGCTGCAATGACAGGCCTGGGACAAGTTTTAAGCTGCGACTTAAGTGGGTGGCACAATAAGGGCTGCAGGCCAACTGGTAGCATTTAATTTATAGGCCCTGGGTATATGCTATACCATTCTACAAGGGACTTACATGTTAATTAAATATGCCAATCAGGTATAGGCTACTCAAACCATATTTAGGGGAGTTAGCACATGCACTTTAGCACTGCTTAGCAGAAAGGATGGAGGCAGATAGGCAAAAAGTTCGGGGGAACACCACCCCAAGGCTGACAGGTCTAACAGGCATATTTATCAAATCTTCATATAGCACAGGAAGCCATGTTGCTGCTCTGCGTAAAAGGGAGCGGGCAGGATGCACCTTATTTAACTTTATACAGTGCCCTCCTGCTCTCTGCCTACACTGGCATGCAAACTGCTGCCTAGCACCAAGGCAGTGCCTGCATTGTAGGCTGGATTGTTTTGACCTTTCCCAGGTCAGAGTAACACAAGGCATTGACTTGAACTGCCTTGCGGTACTCCATATTTAACAAGCCATGCAGGGCCATGCAAGGTTTCCTTGCGTGACTTGGTAAATATAGGTTTTGTGTCTCCCTCTTGCATGGTTTAAGGGTGATGCAAAACTACGATAAATATGCCCTAAGCATTTCGTGACCCTTTAGAATGGCTGCACATCAGGGATTCCGACATTCAAACCACATCTGACTGCCATCACTATAATCAATTCCTCTGAATAGACATTTTTTAAAGTGTCCTGTGTCCCATGAAGGTGGTACTTTAAAAAATATTTCCAGGTAGGGAAGACATAGGGGGTCCATTCTCTCCTCCGAGGCCACTCACAATAATTCCCCCTTGAAAATCAATTTCCACCCCGTTGTGCGGGGTTGTAACCGATCAGTGGTTTGCAAGCTAGACTCCAGTCTCAATCCACTGATACATACATCTGTGACTCACAAACAGGAGGATCAGCCTCTTTCAAATCTCCTTTTATTTGCAGTTCTGATTGGGTCACAAAAGCCATTTTGTGATTCAGAAATACTGTGATTTTGAGAAACACAGGCTTTACGACCACAAAACATCTCAGTACATTTGGCCTTGTATGTGAAAAACCCACATTTCATATAGTGAAGACCTAGCACCTAAGGAACAGCAACATGTTTTACAAAAATACTTTTACTGTATCTCGTCACCTCAACATGAGGTACAGGGCATTCAGATGCAAAGTGTGTAAATTCTACTGCTGTATTATATGTATTTGCATTACATATATTTGCAGGTTTAGGCAGAGTGAGAAAACGTGGTTTTCTAAATTCAGGACAGGCCAGATTCTGCTCCTTTCCTGTTGTGGCATCTTCTGAATTTAGGGCCTGAAGCGTCCCATCTGTTTATCAACACGCGCAGCTGCGTTTCCAGGACCCCAAAGATGTAGCTCATGGTATCTGTTCCTTCGATCTGTCGGAGTGGCTTATTAATATTAACATATGAACAACCTCAATTCACATCCCC
Source organism: Pleurodeles waltl (assembly GCF_031143425.1). Lineage (NCBI taxonomy): Eukaryota > Metazoa > Chordata > Amphibia > Caudata > Salamandridae > Pleurodeles > Pleurodeles waltl. The sequence continues at coordinate 984,900,577 of NC_090437.1, forward strand.
ATAAATAAACTCGAAAATAATTTAGAGCAAAATCATGAATTTATAAAATGTAGGTAAGAAGCAAGGTAACAACGCCAAAACGACCTGATGGGAAATTAGACTAAACGGGAGAATAAATTACATCCTAAAAAAATAACCTCTTGGCACTGTTTGAGTTCAGTATTGTGATATATATATGTGCTTTTAGCCACGAAATCATCTTTGTGTCTCTGTATTTCCAAGACATGCATCACGCATCTCTTTTAACAAAAGGGTGTGATCATTCACTACTGTAGGGAAATAAGCTAAAACGAAGGAATAGAATAATTCCTTTCCAAAAGAATTTGGAGTGTCTCAGAATAATTCAACTGCGTACAGCTTTACCTTTTATGCTGTCATCGACAAAATAATATAGACATATATATCACAGCCTCTCGGCAAGGGCAGCCAGGGACTACAATACAGAAGTAAAGTCGTCTGCGTCACTAGCCGAACCCATCCGTTACTACAACCTACTCCTGAAGAATGAAAGGCTAAGTGCATGAATCTGCATGCATTATATAGACTTCTGCAGAAGGGACATTAACCTAGTGATACCACATAGGTGCTCCCTACATCCTGGCTGTGTGCAGTATTAGACTCAAATTAATGTTTCTTAACTACCCCACATCCTAATTAAGGCAGGCAAGAATTACAGTTATGTGTGTGAATTATATGCCGATTATATACATACATATATCATCAGCTATTACAGTAGCAATTCTAAACTAAGAGACCTGAAGATAAAACACAAAACACCTGCAGTATACTTTAATATTGAAAAAGGCATTTACAGAAAGGTAAATATTCATGTGTATATTTACTCATGCGTATATTGTTCTACTATAGCTATATGTGACTCTACACGTGTGTTCTATTCATCATCTGTGAATGCAGAGCTACACCTAGGTGTAGACTTATGTCTCTACCCCCTGAAATCAGGGAAGCAGAGAATCCTATAAAGGGTTTATGAGTGTAAAGTTACTACTAGTAACTTTGAGTACCTAGGTGGAGAGCTACGGCACCATGGCAAAGATCTTCCTCAAAGAAGAGGGAACATTATTAAAGTTTAATGTTCAATTTAAAACATCATTAACCTAAAAGTAATAAAAGGTATTAACTCAACAACTAAAATGCGTATTAAGTAATCCAGTTACATATATAATTTAATTTAATTTATAAATCATTTTAAGCACTAATTTAAAAATCCTAATTGCACTAGCATTTATAGTTTTTAATCATACGTAGTAAATTTTGTTAGAAGATCTATTGAATTAATTTAAATTGTTTTGATTTTATAAAAGCTGGTTTAAAAGTTTATTTTAAAAAACACATCTATTGTTATACTTAAAAAATATATTATATATATTTTTAGCTAGCGTTTTCATCTTTACATTTGATAAAATAGACCATAGTAACATGTCATGGTTTGGTGTACATTCTTAAGCGGTACAATGTTTAACAGTGAGTTTGCTTGAAGTTGGCATCTAGCATACAGCATTTCACATTTCTAGAGTTCGGAGTAGTAATAGTCACATTCGTCAAGTGTTCTCCTCCACTGCTAATAAAATACTGTCCCAACTAGTGTAAGATGTGCCTTTGCACATCTGTTTTAGACTTGTAATGAACGTGCACGTCTTGAGTACAATTAATCTTTTAATTTCATCCAACCACATCTTTATCAATGGGGCCACTGGGGATTTCTGTGCCATGGCCATGTGTCTCTTTGCAAGCACCAAAGCCAGAAATATGAATTATTTCACATGCTTTAGTTTCTTTGATCTTGTCAGTAAACCTAATAAACGTGAGAGAACAAAAGTCAATATGTGTCCCAGTAATTTCTACAATTGAGTTCAGCATATCTTCCTATTAATGGACTATCACTGGTCACTCCCACAGCATATCATAATCTTAGCTGGGCAACCCGGGGCAGTTAGTGTTGCTCCCTCATACTTTTGATCCATCTGCCAGGGGACCAAGTATACTTAATTAAAGTAATTGAATTTTGTGCACCTTAGTCTTTTGCATCCTAAACATTTCTCCCATTTTGTGTGAGTGATCTCCTGGCCTGTCTGGAATTCCCATCTTGGTTTTAGTTCTAGGTTATCTGACAAGAAATGGGGCAGTAATGCACTGTGTAGCAGTGTTATCATTTTGTGATTGTGCCCATGTGTGAGAATAATGTGTAGGAAATTGGACCTTGGGGGGAAAGTTGTTTCTTGAGCACCTCTGCAATGTGGCTCCAACAAGAAAGACATAATCGGAATTTGGCCTTTACTGACTTGATTGTGTTATCAAAGGAGCATATCAATCTGTTCTCATACAAATCCCCAATGTGGCAAAACCCATTTCCAACTAAGGCTGCTCGTCATGAGCTTCTATGATCTGGCAAAATCTAGGTTGGCACTACAATGGTATGTCTAGGTAGAAGGGTACATTGCCTTTAATTTTTCTCAAGCAGTATTGCTAACAACGATTAGGCACACTTAGAGCCTCATTATGAGTTTGGTAGTCCACGGACCGCCACACTTGTGGTGGTGCTTGAACCGCCGCAATCCTGATAGTCTGACTGCCAGATTACGAGGGATCCCGACAGGGTGGCGGTGGTCACAGTCGTGGTCAGCCAGAGCAGTGCCAAGTTCGGCACCGGCATGCTGATCACGACTTCCCTTATTGCCAGCCTTTCCATGGCAGGGTCCCCACAAAGAAAAGGCTGGCAGAAGGCAAAGTTGGGGGCCACAGGGGGAGCCCTGCACTGTCCACAACCACGTTGTGGGAAGTGTAGGGCCACCCCTGCCAGCACCCTCAGAATGCACACTGTCTGCTACGGAAGCAGTGTGCATTCCAAGGGTACTGTGTGTGGCAGAATTAGATTTGGCATCCTTGGCGTGGGCTCCCCTAACTTTTTGCCTCTGTTTCCCAGTTTGTTGATGTATGCTGGACTCTATTTTTGCTGTCTTTTGTTACCCTGGGTACTTTACCACTGATATCCAGTGTTAAAGTGCAATTGCTCCTATGTAAAATGTATGTGTAACTGACTTTCCATGATTTCCATATTTGATTTACTAGTAAGTCCCTAGTACAGTGTAATAGAGGTGCCCAGGGCCTGTAAATCAAATGCTACTAGTGGGCCTGCAGCACTGGTTGTGCCACCCACATTAGTAGCACTGTAAACATGACTCAGATCTGCCACAGCAGTGTCTGTGACTGCAGTTTTAAACTGTCAGTTCAACTTGGCAGGTGCACCCACTTGCCAGGCCTAAACCTTCCCTTTCTATACATGTAGGGCCCCACTAAGATAGGCCCTAGGTTGCCCCATGTGCATGGTGCAGAGTATGTAAAAGGTGGGACATGCACTTATGTGATTTACATGTCCTAACAGTGAAATACTGCCAAATTTGTTTTTCACTGTTGCAAGACCTATCTCTCTCATAGGTTAACATGGAGACTGCCTTTAAATATTATTAATATTAATGCGCAGATTCCCTTTGGGAGCAGATAGATATCTGGAGTTTGGGGTCTCTGGACTCACAATTTAAAAATACATCTTTTAGTGAAGTTGGTTTTTAGATTGTGTGTGAAAATGCCACTTTTAGAAAGTAGGCATTTTCTTGCTTAAACCCTTCTGTGACTCTGCTTATTTGTGGATTTCCTGTCTTGGTCAGTTTGACATTTGGGCTGTTTGCACCTCTCTCTAGACAGTGACACAAAAGGAGCTGGGGTGTAGCCTGCATGTCCTGGTGATCCATCTGTGCTAGGAGGGAGGGGAGTGGTCACTCACACCTGAAAAGGGCTGTGCCTGCCCTCACACAATGCAGTCTCCAACTCCCTAGTGTGTCTGGGGCCTGGCCTGGGCAAGGCAGGATCTTGAAAACAACAGAGACTTCTCTTTGAAGTAGGCCTACTTCAAAGGCAGAAAGGGGTATAAGAAGAGCCCCCAAACCCCTGAAAATTAGATCACTTCTGGAATCAAGAGGAACCTCTGCCAAGGAGAAGAGCTGAAGAGCTGAGGAGAAGTGCTGCTCCTGGCTGTGACTGTGCTTTGTTGGGCTATCCTGGAGTTGCTGCTTCTGCCTGTGAAAAGGAACAAAGATTGAACTTTGTTGTGCATTCCTGCTTGAGAAGAATCTCCAAGGGCTTGAACTGAGATTGCCTCCTGTTGTTGAAGTCTCAGGGCCATTAAAGACTTCCCCTGCCAGCACCTGGACTTTCTGCTGAGACTCCTGCCCAGCCAAATGGTGCCCTATCCAGTTCCTGGGCCCTTGAAAGGTGAAGTTGGCAGAAAAGAACTGAATATGCACGCAGAGACCACCGTGCAGGGACATTTTCAGCGCACCTTCCGTGACGCGGCTGATAAACAACACACCGCCGGCTTCTCTGCTGAAATCAATGCTCCACCTGCATCGCGGCTGGAAGATCGACACAATGCTGCTGAAGAAACGATCTGCAACACCCACTAACAGAGGCTGATAATGACGCAAACCCCACGCAGCGCGATTTTGTGATACTGTGCAACCGGATTTTCAACGTAACATCATTGGGTGCAGAAAATCAACGAAAAGCCTGCCCGAACCCAAGTTCCCGTCCAGATCGATGCATCGCTCTCCTGCGGGCAGGAAGAAACAATGCACACCAACCCGACCTGAGGAGGAATGACGCACATTCTCACTTGCAGGTGAGAAATCGACGCATCACTGGTCTTTTTCGATGCTCACTCGCCCGTGAAGCTGTATTTTGATGCTACCCAGGCATTTTTATGAAATAACAGCGTTATCATTGTTTTCTAAGGATTAAGACTCTTATTCTTGTGAATATTCATAACTTGACTTGTGTATGTTGGATTTTTGTAGTTTTGGTCTTGTTTTATTTAGATAAATATTACCTATTTTTCTAAACCTGTGTTGTTTCATTTTGCAGTGTTTTCACTGAGATACTGTGTGTGTTGGTACAAATACTTTACACATTGCTTCTGAAGTTAAGCCTGCCTGTTCATCCCAAGCTACCAAGGGGGTGAGTGGAGGTTAACTGAGGGTGACTCTCCTTTACCCTGACTACAGTGAGGGTCCTTGCTTGGACAGGGGGTAACCTGACTGACAACCAAAGACCACATTTCTTACAGGCAGCATTGGCCTAAGATCATCTCAGTGTTTCCACAGGGCAGACAGGTGGAAATGTGGTAATCCACTGCTTCTGCCAGACAGCCCGGGGGAAACATCGTAACTCCACGGTGGTGAGGCCTCCACCTTGATGGCCGCCACACCACCACCATATTGGAGTTGTGGTGGTTCAACCGCCCAACTCGCAATCAGGCCCTTAGTAATTTCAAGGGTAGGGGATGAGTTTTCTTGATGTTCATTATGTACTCGAGCATGGTATCAGATTACAGCCCAGCCAGTATATCATCTCTCTCTGAGTTGATTCCATCTTCAAGCCACCTTGTAAGCCTTTATAAGTGATTCACAATATAATTGCCTGTATAGTGTGGAGTGCACACAGACCTCCTTTGTATATGGGCCATTGTGCTTCATGTTGGGCCAACCTTCTCTTCCGGATATTCATATAAACACTGCCAACAGACTGTGCAGATGGTAAAAAATGCCCTTTCCGGCACTTCTCAGAATGCAGAGAAAAGTGACAATAGGCTGGACAATATTAAGATTTTGGCTGTCACTAACCGTTCCCTTTGCGACCGTGGGAACTTGCTCCAAATTGCGTTGGAATAATGCGCAACCGTAACTGAATTGTCTAAATTGATTGCGATGAAGTTCACGTCTAAACGAGTGATACACATTATAGTATTTGAACTTGTCAGTCCTCCACTGGGGGAAATTGACATGGTTTTCAAGTCCAATAGGGGGCTAAGCAGGAAGATGTACAATTTAGACCAGCCTATATTTAAGTCAGGCATCTTTCTAAACATTTCTCATAATGTCATGACCTCGCCCAAACTGGATTCCCCATTGTGCAGATAGAATAGTGCATCTTCCGCATAGATGGATATTATTTGCCATTTAATATGCTATATACATTTGCAGTATTTCCTACTCAATGCCCTTAATCTACTAACCCTGCCTATTTACCACTGTTCTGAAATGACATGCCCAGTGAGAGCAATGGACAGGAGATTTAGTAACTGCCCAGGCCAATTCTCAGGTTTAGCAATATGGCCAAGAGATACGACCTTTCAAAAGTATTGAAGGCCATCTTCTTTATATCTAATGAGGCCACCACAGAAGTGGGCCCTCTGCTGTGATGACATTCATGATATCAAAGAGTTGTATTGGGTTAAGGGAGTTGATGTGATTGGGCAGAAACCTACTTTGGTCTGAGTGTATGTTACCGGCCACTGTCGGCAGTAGCCTGTTGGCAACGTTGCCTATGCTTTAGAATGAAGATAATTATATATAATTAACACTAATAAAATATTTATAATTTAAAAGTTGATATAATTTATTCTTTTCCATTTGTTCCTATGGTGTTTTATTTTATTTCCCTGCCTCCATTTTTCTATGGAAGTGTGTTGCAGTACCTGTGAGTATTCATGGGCGGTGCATGACTTAATTCAAGGCTGGGCTGGACACCTGAGCACATTTTGACACTTGTACGGCTGTTGTAACTTTAGAAGTGTAATTTGTGAATAGCAATGCTCTTCCTCTTTTGTGGGCGTGTCTTTGTGTTAAGAAGTCCCCCCATAGACCTCTTTTTAAATTTCCCTATGTCTCTCCAATTTACAACAAATATAACTACATGAGTGGAAATCTCCGGCACGCAGGAAAGAGGCTGAGATCACTGATTGTAGTACTGCAAATAGTATTCTTTAGTATGTTAGAACTACTGCTGTAGTACTCACGCACTACAAATAGTTTAACCGAACTGTTATACTAAAACTACAACATTAAATAATGATGCATATACCAATCACTAATGTTTTAACTTTCCTCGCTTGGCAGATGATTGTCTTACTCTTACAGTAATTTATAAAGCAAAATTGAGGTTGCAAGAAAGCTATAAAATAATCCCATAAAATATATATAACATTTAAAAATAACATTATTATATAAACATAATTAATAAAACGTACTAATAATTAACTATTATTCCAAATACTAGCTACTAAAATATTAAACACAATATAGAATCACATTGTTTAAATTAAAATAAATTAATAAAACATATATTACTACCAAAAATAAATAATAAATAAGTCTACATTAAACTAACAATTCAAACAAATATGTATAACTCTAGAAACAATTCTTAAAAACATTTCTAAAATGTTATACTTGGAGGACTCAAATTCATTACTCCCACTCCAACCTGACCAACAGTAGCGTAAGCAAATTAGGTAAAGTGATGGACTTTGGAGGGCTCAATTTTCTTATTCCTACTCCAGTCTTAGCAACTGTAGGACTAACGTTAGATTTTGGAGGGGTCAAATTTATTATTTCCACTCCAATCCTAGTAACAATTGGTAAAGTATTGGACTTGGGGGAGTGAATAAGAGTTTCTATTTACATTCCAATATGAGCAACAGTAGGGAAAGTATTGGACTTCAGAAGGGTCAAATTTACTATTCCCATTCCAAAGTATACAAACGTAGGGAAAGTGTTGGACTTTAGAGGGGTCAGATTTACTACTCCCACTCATGCTTTTTTAATATCAACATTTATATATAGACAAAAGATACAATTCTAAAACTTAAACAATAAACATATTCATTAAATATAAAACAAATAACCATAAATGTAATAAAGATAAAGGTTATATTACAAATCAAACAACACTTCTTTAAACAAATGAAAAATATTTTCAATGAAAGCACTTGCTACCCTAATGCTTTAAAACACAGAGGGACAATTAACATTAATGAAACATAACTAATACAAAAAGTAAATTATGACATTAAAATAAATCTATTAAAATTACGAAACTAAGAAATAACAATTAACTGAAATAAAAAATGAATACATTGATTGCCCAATTAACAATTATTTTAAAAACAACAAATAGATAAAATGACTATTAATCTACTTTTCACAAACATATAAATTAAATTAAAGATCATTATAGATTTAAAGTAATAATTTACAATTAAAAAAGCATCCCATCCTAACTCCCTACAAACCCAACAACATGGGACAAAATTAACAATTTCTGATTAAATATAAAATAAATTAAAACCAAATATTATTCCAATGCTAATAACTTATAATACTAAAAAAAAAATGTATCACACTACTTTAAAAAAAACATATTTTATACAATAATATTTAATAAACAATATTATATACACTTTTATTTAAAAACAACATTAAGGGCCCTTATTATGAGTTTGGTGGTCTCTCCACGGGACCGCTAAACTCATGGGAAGGAAGCCACTACCATGGTGGTGAGGTCCTCCGAGTGTTTCAAAATATTCCCGCTGGGCACATAGGGAGCCGAGTCCTATAACCCTAGCACAGAGGGGACCGACCAGCACCCTCGGAATGCGCACTGTCTGCAAAGCAGAGTGCCCATTCTGACGGACCAGGGTGGGGGGGCAGCACTGCCCTTCCATGGAAAGTGGAGGGGCCCCCTGTGGCTCCCAGCACTGGCTTTATGACAGCCTTTTCATGGCGGGTCCTTGCCATCAAAAGGCTGGCAGAAAGTGGGGTTATAATCAGCAAGGTGGCACTGAGACAGCGCCACTCTGGCTGAGTACAACCCCGAATGCCGTCACCATGTCGGAAACAATGTTCCTGGCAGGGACGCTGGTCTTCAGGCAGAACCACCCGTCAAGGTTGTAATTTGGCAGTCGGACCGCCTGGAGTTCAGTGGCCCAACTGTCAATGTGAATGTTGCAGTCCTTGGAACACACACTTGTAATGAGGCCATAAATAACTAAGAACACACTATTCCTACCTTCTTTATTCTGCCCTATGATATTCTTGACATCAACAAAATATCTGTGTCTAGCAACATTGTTTATGTTGTATTTTGTAAGAATACCTCTCTAACACTACCACTTTTTATATCTTCACTAAAAGCCATACAAGTAGAATCAAAGTTGCATTGTATTACAGATAATCTACTTGAACTGTGTTAAGAGCTGTATTTAGTGTAGGTCACTTGGGTTCCCTTCTTGATTACCTGAAGAAAGGACAAATTCTCTCAGTAAATATAGTGCCACCCTGAACTTAATATAAATGCAAAAGATGTTACATGTTTCTTCAAGAGGGTCCTGGTTAGGAGAAAAGGAAACAAGACACAATAAGATACTGGGGTCATTATTGCTTAAATAAGTTGTGGGGTTTAGCATAAAAGATTTACTAAAATCATCTGTGAAGGACCGTAAAGCCAAATGAGCATTGGTTTATAATGACAGATCAAATGCTGTCACTGAATTGGCTAATCATTAAGCTTGAAATGTGGGAGAGGGCATAGTTTGCATAGTTTGCATTTTGCCCTAAACAGAGTGTGGATTATGTGGCTTGCTTTATGGGTAAAGCCTATACTTTGAGGAAAGTTCAAACTTGGTGTGGCATTTGGGGAGTTAATGACAATAATAATGATACATTCTATTTCATGGATATAATAAAATATCAATTACAATCATGAAACATCAAAATTAGCATGAATACTAAAATGAGTTACATGTAGAGTTCATTCAAGTAACTCGAGCCCTAAGGTAATTATAACTTGCACCCCGCCATACACAGCTTTTTCTTCAAAAATGTGACTGCTAATGTTTTACTGATACTCTTAAGGACTTTATAGAAGTTGTCATGACTGCTGTAGTATCTGTGGTAATTAGCAGCGCATGGTGAGGGTGCAAGTTATAATTACATTAGGGCGTGAGTTATAGTTACTTGAAAAAACTACAACTATAGCTGCTGAATTTCTATGGTTTTGCATGAGTAAACTCAGAACCTAACTATAATGCACCAGTAACCTTTGTTTTTTTCAGTGAATTTGTACGTTTTTATTAAATTCTATTTCCTAACTATGACGTCCCTGTAACCTTCGTTTTTCAGTCAATATATATATATATATATATATATATATATATATATATATATATATATATATATATATATAAACATATACTGGAAGATGCAGGATCACAAGAAAACAACAGCCAGCCAGGGCAAAAATCTGGATCCCAAAGGATACAAAGAGCCACAAGAAAATGTAATATCCAAGAAAGAAGCCACTGAGCAAACCATCTTGTACTACCTGAGGAAGGCGGAAGCTGAAACGTTGTAGTAGAAATATATTTTTGTTCTTTAATGAGATCATCTGTTTGAGTCACTTCTTTCTTGGATATATATAAACATATATATATATATATATATATATATATATAAAAATTTATATATATATATATATATATATATACATATATATATATATATATATTATCTAGTTTTCTTACTTGCCTATTACTTTGACACCATTTGACAAATCTACACAAAGTTATCCAAAAAAGTGCCTTGGTGATTCTTGTTGCACATGGAAAGTTTCAGGTGATCCGTGAAGCAGGGGCTGAGAAAAAGGGGGGTAAAAAAAGTTGTGTTTCCCATGTTAATTCCCATAGGACATTTGAACAAGGCTACAGCCCGAACCACTAGACAGAATTACACCACAGCTCTGATAGGCTGCCAACACTTCAAACTAGAACGTGTTGGCAGCCATCAGAAAGAAAACACCAAAAAAAGGAGAAAGGGCCAGAGTAGAGACACTCTAACCCGTTAACTCTGGTGGTGGTGGGGTCCCAAAGGAACCCCGCCAGAGCAAACAAATCATGCAAAAAATAAATTTGCAGTGAATTCGTGATTTCTGAAATTTGCAGCAAAAAAAAAACAAGAGTGGGCTCCCGTGCTTGTTTTTTTTTTTTTTTTTTTAAAGTCCCATGTGGGCCAGGTCCTGGAGACATTTAAAATTTTTAATGTGTGGGAGTCTCCCGGACTCCTCCCACAGCCCCGGGCCACCACCTCCCAGGTGGAGATTTTTGCAATATGTGCGAGGGTGCTATGTGCCCCCCCCGGCCCTGAGGACCACCACCTCCCCAGGGCAAAATGCTTTTTATGTGTGGGGGAGGCCAATGGCCTCCTCCTCTGCCCTGGGGCCCCCAGGGTGATACATAAAATATGTGTGGGAGGCCATGTGGCCACCCACATCCCAAGGACCGCTATCTCTCTGGGGTATAATTAAGATTGAATGCGTGCCCCCCCACTACATACCGGGGACCGCCACCTCCTCATGGCATGTTTAATTCAATGGGGGAGACTGCGCGGCCCCCTGCTTCATTGGGAGCCACCACCTCCCATGGGCATTATTAAGATTGAATGTGGGGGGGCAAGCGACCCCCCCCTGCAGGCCCAGGGACAGCCACCTCCCTGGGGCACAAATTACAATGAAGTGTGGTGGGGGTGCTTGCCCCTCCCCCCCCCACAGCTTTGGGGATCACCACTTCCCTGGGGCGAAACAGATTGTTGGGGGGTGGCTATGCAGCCTCCCTCGTGGAGCCACTGGTGGCGTTGGGGACCGTCATCCCCGGTCAGCCCACCCCCGAACAAAGCTGTTTGCTTTTGCTTGGTGGGAGCCCACCGCTCCCACCAAGCCAAAGCAAACAAAGTCTGCTTTCTGACAGTGAGATCTGTCAAACAGGCCTGTAAAGGGCAAAAAACATATATAAGGTGTCACCTATGGCCTAATGGTTAAGGTCTCAGACGTTCACACTGAAAGTTGGGAGTTATACTCCAGGTATGTCCGGGATTATTTCCCTCCTTTAATTTAAGTTTAAGGCTCATACTAAAAAGTGATGTCACTCTTTTTAATTGTCAAATACATTTTTCTTTTCAATTTCTCCAAAAATATCTCACTTTAAGTACATCATTCATCAAAGCCTAAAAAACTCTCTATCTCTATCTCTCTCCCTCTCATTCTCTTTCTCTCTCTCTTTCGATCTCTTTCTCCCACTCAGACACCCTCTCAGAACCTTATGCACCCACTCACAGACCCACTCAGAAACTCATGCACCCGCTCACAGACCCACTCATACCCTCAAACACCCACTCTCAGACCCACTCAGACCCTCCGCACCCACTCACAGACCCACTCAGAATCTCACACACCCCCTCACAGACCCACTGACACCCTCATGCACCCACTCACAGACCTGCACGGACACTGACGCACCCACTAAGAAACTGATGCATGAACTCTCATACGCAGACAGACTCTCACAGCCACTCTCGCCCCCAGATACACCCACTTACACTGATTCTCACACTCAGAAATTCCCCCTGCGCACAACAAAGGGCTGTGTGCAGAGTAGGGTTGGGTGAAGGCCATGCCCGGCGCAAGGTTGGGTGCTTATAGGGAGTTGGCCTCAAGGCCTAGCCACAGGCCAGGCCCTCTGGCTAACTGCCGCCACGCACAGCCTTTGGCCATGGGCAGCAGTGGTTGGATTAATGTATAGTAATGAAAATTACTATATGCTAAAAAACACATAGAAATTCACTGAAAAAAGCAAAGGGTACAGGGATGTTATAGTTAGGAAATTGAATTTAAAAAAACCCAGAAATTTTCAGAAAAAAACTAAAGTTACAGGGACGTTATAGTTAGGCTCACATTTTAAACGTACAAAACCATAGAAATTCACCTGTTATAGTTACAGTTATCTCAATTAACTCTATATCGTGCCCTAAGGTAACTATAACTCCTGCCCTCACCATGCACTGCTAATTACCCCACAAATTACAGCACTCATGACATCTTTGATAACATCACTGATTATGTCAAAACTGAGCATGACAGGGTGCAAGTTATAGTTTTCTACAGGGCCCCAGGGAGGTGGTGGTTCCCAGAATTGTGTGTGTGTGCACCCCCCCCCCCACATTGGATTTAATCTTGTGCCTTGGGGAGATGGCAGTACCCGGGGCTGCAAGGGGCTGGGTGTCCCCCCACATCCATTTTCTATAAAGCCCCCGGGAGGTGGCGGTTCCCAGCGCTGCGGAGGGGGGGAACAGGCAGCCCCCCATTCAAAATGTAAATGCCCCAGGACCTGGCCCACCCGTGGGCTTTAGTGAAACAAGCACAGGATCTGCTGCGATTCCCATTAAAAATGACAAAAAAATAATATTTGTTTGTTCTGGGGACGTGATCCCTCTGGTACCCCAGCATCAGAACTAAGGGGTCAAGGTGTCCCTATCCTGCCCCATTTCTTATTTTTTACATTTTTGTCTGGGACTCGCCTGAAGCTGATCCCAACAGGGCTGCCAACACTTCCTTGTTGTCACGGACTGTTAATAGTGGGATCAATTTCCCCATTGGTATTGGTCAGCATGAGTCCTGAAATAAGCAGTATGTATATCAATGCAGCCCTAATCAGTAAAATGGGCGTGGGAGCCACACCACTTTGTTAATTTGATGTAAGGACATTTTAATAGCAAGCAAGTTAACATTGGGAATGTAGAGAATTTTGAATATTATGAGCAAACATAACCAACTGTGGCCAAATTATATTGACAGCTGACATGAAACAGGACATTAATTGTTAAATGAAGACTCGGAGTAAGCAAGGAGGAAAGCCAGGTTTGCTTACAGATGTTGGATTTGATGTCACAGGCCCTCATTATGACATTGGCGGTAAATCCCGCTTACTGCCAGGGTGACGGCTGCCAACATACCGCCGCAGTGGCAAATATCTGTTCCCCATATTATGACACACACACACCAATCCAACAGAATACAGCCACATACACAAAACCGCCAGCCCAAAGTTCAGTGCTAAAGTGGCGATAACAACACCCATACCGTTACGCTAACAGAACAACACCCACCACATTATGACCCACGGATGACCACGTCTGACATTCAATGGCAGTAAACCATTGGTGGTACATACTGCCGCATTCAGAATGGACACCCACATACAAAACAACACTACATTGGCCAATACTAAAAACACACACCTGACACTCATACACACACCACACCCACCCACCCACCCACAGCACCCACACCAACATTGCCCACAACTCTTTATAAACAACAATTACTGCCAGGAGATTGACACAAACAGCAGAGAGACAACTAGACACACACACCACATACACCCATACATCCCTCACGCACCCATCACACACCCCATCACATTACACAACACACTGTCACCAACACACACCACACAACACCCATGTCCCCACAAAGGCACCCCCGTTTCACTGATGACGATTTAAGGGTCATGGTGGAGGAAATTGTCAGGGTAGAAACACAGCTGTTTGGAACACAGGTACAGCAAATATCCATTGCCAGGAAGATGGAGCTATGGTGGAGAATCGTGGACAGGGTCAATGCCGTGGGACAGCACCCAAGAACAAGGGACGACATGAGGAAGAGGTGGAACGACCTACGGGGAAGGTACGTTCCGTGCAGCAAGGCACCATCTCGCCATACAGAGGATTGGCAGTGGACCCCTACCTCCTCCCCCGCAGCTCACAGCATGGGAGGAACAAGTCTTGGCATTACTGCATCCTGAGGGACTCGCTGGAGTAACCGGAGGACTGGACACTGGTAAGCCAACATTTACCACTTATCACCCCCCATACCTGCATGCCATCACACCCCCTCACCCCAACTTCTATCACTCCACTCCATCCCACACAATGCACCTACACATGTGACTAACCCCAATGCTTAGCCCTGCGTGCTATACCAATACATGGACAGCCCTCCCAACCCTGCATGGACACCAATCACTAAAGCATGCACAGCATAGGGAAATTAACAATCCCACAATACATTACCATACACAAACAAAGGCGACAGGGCAACAGCAACGATAGAGGGGAAGCCAGGGATGTACAATATGTCACAGACATGAAGCATAATACATCACTTACATCCCCACAAGTGCCCCAGCCAATCCTAGCGGAGAGGAGGTACCACGACTATACAGTCCCCCAACAGATGATGCCCCTAGTGATGACAGTAACTCTGGACTTCAGGATCTGGACCAACAACCTGGCCTATCAGGGATCACTGGACAGTCAGTCACCCAAGCCCACTCACAGTCCACCATAGACCCTCCCACATCACTATCCAACACCAGACCACCGACTCAGCATACCCACACCTCTGACCCCAATACACGCCAATCAGCAGTGTGCCCACCTGTACAGGAACCCCAGGCTATACCTTGCCCCCAAGACAATCAGGGACCTGAGGTCAGTGGCAGTGGGCACACCGTTCAGAAGACAGAGGCACAGGCCAACAGGGACACTGGGAGGACCGCTGTGCACCAGGGGGAGGACAGGCCCAGGGAACCGCCTCTCCAGGAGGCACTCTCTGAGATCCTCGGAGCCTACCAGCATTCCCAGGACACAATGGGCCAGATCCTTGACAATGTGCAGGAGAACAGGCGGCTGCAGGAGGAACATTTCCAGGGGATCAGGGAGGACTTGCAGACCATCAACACCACCTTGATCTCCATAGCAGGGCTGCTGCAGACATGGCCAACATCATGAGGGAAGCAACAGAACACCAGCGGGCCCCTACCACTAGCCAGTCCATTGACCAGCCCTCCACTTCCTCTGCAGCTAGTGGGCCCTGCCACAGGACCCACAGGCCACCAGCACCCCTCCCCCTGCAGAAGGTGAACCACCCTGCAAACATTCCCTGCTACCCAGACAGAAGTCAGAGACACTTGCCAAGACCACCGCCAGGAAATAAGACTCACCTGATTGTCCCCCCTGTGTCCCGCCTTGTAATCTTGTCCACTTTGAACTGCCTTTGCTCCTGTTCCTATGGCTCCTTGGACACTGCACCTGTGCTACAAACAGACTGGAACAATACCTTGGACTTTCCTCCATCATCACCCCATTCCATTGCAATTTTCCCTCAATTTCATAGCACTACAATAAACACCTTTGAACACAACCTGACTAATAGTATTTTATGTGTTGAAAATGTGCATTTATGGAAACAGTCACATCTAGTGCAAATGATCTGAACACTGTGAGAGCATAGAAATAATGACCTGTAGCTGTCTGTAATCATCACATCAGTGCACAGTTGTTATCTCACCAACATCTGTAAAATGACAAGCCATAGTTGACAGTAAGTTGAGATGCAATGGAAGTTAATGTCATCATGCTACAGCCACACAGAAAACATCAATAGTTAGAGGAATGGTCAGTTGCACTGTCTCACCTGTGTGTAATTGGAAGTATTGACGTATAACTGATGTTCGGTTGTCCTCATCCTCATCCTCTGCCTCCTCATCCTCACTGTCCTCAGGGTCCACTGCTGCCACAGGGGCATCTCCAGTCTTCTCCTCCTGCAGAAAAGGCATATGCCGTCTGAGGGCCAGGTTGTGCAACAAGCAGTATGCCAGTACTATCTGGCAGACCTTCCCGGGTGAGTAGCACAGGAATCCATCTGTCAGATGGAGGCACCTGAACCTGGCCTTCAGGAGCCCAAAGGTCCTTTCAATGATCCTTCTGGTTTGCCAATGTGCCTCATTATAACATTCCTCAGCTCCTGTCCTGGCATTTCTCACAAGGGTCAGCAGCCAACTGCAAGTATTGAGGGACAACATTTAGCCTCACACAATGATTTGGGGATGACACCTGAAGGCATACACTAACATACAGTGGGTGGGGACCATGGCTCACCTATTAGCCACACCCTGTGCCTCTGTAGTTGGGCCATCACATTTGGGATGCTGCTATTCCTCAGAACAGAGGCATCATGCACCGACCCAGGATAATTAGCATTGACGTGGGAGATGTACTGGTCAGCCAGGCACACCATTTGCACATTCATTGAGTGGAAACTCTTCTGATTCCGGAACACCTGTTCATTCTGGTGGGGGGTAACTAACGCAATATGTGTCCCGTCAATGGCCCCAACAATATTGGGTATATGTCTCATTGCATAGAATCCGGCCAACACAGTGGCCAGATCTTCTACCTGGAGGAAAGCTCTGTAGCTGCAGATGTGTTTCACCAGGGCAGACAAAACTCTTGCCAGCACGATTGAGAACATTGGCTGTGACATTCCTGCTGCCAAGCCCACTGTCACTTGGAAAGAACCAGTTGTCAGGAAATGAAGCACTGATAGCACTTGCACAAGAGGGGGGATCCCAGTCGGATGATGGATAGCAGATATCAGGTCAGGCTCCAACTGGGCACACAGCTATGTGATTGTGGCCCTGTCCAGTCTATAGGTGAGTATAACATGCCTGTCCTCCAGTGTAGCTAAGTCCACAAAGGGTCTCTACATGGGGGTATGTCTCCTCCTCCTATTTACCCGCAGCGGTAGGTATCTAACGGACACAAGAGTGAGTAGGCTGTCACAATTTGAACAATGGAACCCCAACCTCAGTGTACATAGTGCATTTATGTGATAGGACAGTGGGAAACAAGGTCTGTGCTAATATAGGCTGTGATGCAGTTGAGGTTGATATGACCGTTGTCGGCCAAAAATGAAATGATGACCACCTGTCCTGTATGTAGGGACAGGTGGAAGTGAGGTACCACCGCCGACATTGGGCGTTCCTCATTGGATAATATGGGGCTCTATGGAGTACAGTGGCCAATGGGGGTCTGCGCCGGTGGTGACGGTGTACACCGCCGCGGACGTGACTACCATTTTCTATCTGATTCCTCACTTGTTTCCTGACCTTCAACAGGAGAACACCTACACTGCTTGTGCTGCTGTGACCTGTGTATGGAACCTACCATGGCCCCTGTGACTGGGGAAAGGGCACCTGCCTTCACTTCAGAGGAGTTGGAGCGTTTGGTGGATGTGGTCCTACCCCAGTACGGACTGCTGTGTGGGCCTCCAGACCAACAGGTGAGTACACCTTGGGCACAATGCATGTGGGAAGGATGCATGGAGATGTGTGTGCAAGCATCGTGTCATTGGGGGGAATGTCTTGTGGTGGTGTACATAGTGTGCGCCGGCCGATGTGTGTGCCAATGGTGACGGAAACGGGATCGGTGGGCCATATGTGTGACAGACTGGATTGTATGTGTAATTGTGTCCTCCTGTCTGTATTACCTTGGCAGGTCAGCGCCCATCAAAAGAAGGTATTATGGCGGGCCATCCCCAAGGATGGGTGGACCCTGGAGATCTATGGCAGGCGGAGCGCCCACTGTCAGAAACGGTGGGAGGACCTGAGACCCTGAGCATGGATGACCGCGGAGGCCAGCTGGGGATGGCCTCACAACGAGGAAGGGGTGCCCGTCGGAACCTGACCCCCTGATGGCCCGCATACTGGATGTGGCCTACCCAGAGCTGGATGGGTGCTTGAGGGCATCACAGCAGCCACAAGGGGGTTAGTACAGTGGGCATTACTACAAAAATTGGCTGGTGGCATGGGACCGGGGTGGTGGGTGCCCTTAATGCCAGTCCAGACATTGCAGCATGATCCAGCTCAAGGGTAATGGGTGTTTGGCAAATGCAGGTAACCTAGCTTGTTAGCATTCCATGTCAGTCAGGGCTTTGTGGGTCCCCGGAGGGGTGCAGTTGGCGGTGTGTGGCCCTCATCTTGCTGTGGCATCTAGCCAAATCACTGGCAGTGCAATGCATAGTGCTCAAGCCTGATCCCTTTGTGTGACGGTGCTGTGTATGCCAACTGTGGTGTTGGTGCAGTAATTGACCCAGTGTTTTCTTTCTCTCTTACCCCCTTTTTTCTTCTGTCATCCTGTCCATGTGTGCATTAGCATCATCTGTCGGAAGAGCAGGGGCATGGCGACAGAGGGAGCTGCATCCCACAGGACCATGGAGGCAGAGTCCACCGACGGCGGAGACAGGAGGCGACAACACAGACTCAGATACCTCCTCCGATGGAAGCTCCATGGTGGTGGCGGACACCTCCGTGACCACCCCAGCTGCAGTTACAGCCGCCACCCCTGTACCAACACCGCCCTCATAGTAGCCCCTCTTCGAGTTGCCCGTGCCCGCTCACCCAAAAGGGTGGGCATCTCCTTCGCCCCAGGCACCTCAGGCCCTGCCCCAGTGAGTCCTGCTGCCCTAAGTGAGGCTATTGACCTCCTGAGATCCATCTCTGTAGGGCAGTCAACCATTGTGAATGCCATCCAGAGGCTGGCATTCCAGATGCAGCAATCCCATGCATTCCTGGAGGGCATCCATGGTGGATTGGCAGTCCAACAGAGATCGAGTCAGGCTCTGGCCTCCTCTCTGATGGCAGCCATTGTCCCTGTTCCTACATACCCCACTCCAACTACCACTTCCCAGTCCCAGTCTTCTCAACCCCAACCCACCCCATGCACACATACAGTTGAGCATGCACACAAGACAACACACAAGAGTGGGACAGTCAAACACAGGCACCACACTTCATCCCACAAGCACTCATGGAAACACCAGACATTTGCATACACAACCACATCCACTGCCTCCACTGTCTCCCCCTCCTCCTCCTCCACCTCCCTCACAGTCACGTCCACACTCACACCTGCATGCACTGCATCAACATCCACCACCACCAGCATCACCACACCAAGCAGCACACACACCTCACTAGCAGACACCTCCACAACATCCATGCACGCGCCCCCTGTGTCCTCTTCTACCCTGTCCATCCCCCCTCCTTAAGGACACAAACGCAAGCACTCACACATCCAACAGCCATCCACCTCACATCAGCACACTGCCCATGCACCTGCACCCAAGTCCAGCAGACATACACCTCCAACAACCACTCCCTCAACCTCCACTCCCATCCCTCCTCCCTCATCCTGCCCCACAGTCCCTAAGAAGCTTTTCCTTGCCCAACTTGACCTCTTCTCTTCCCCTACCCCACCGTCCTGCCCTTAAGAGCAAGGTCCCAACGGCCCAGCCCAGCACCTCAGCCAAACAGTCCACGTGGACAGTGGTGGTAAGTCAGTGAAGGATTCCATTCCACCAGCCTGGAAGGTTAAGGATCCTACACCGCCTGCCATGAAGGGGAAGGAGCCCGCACCTTCTGCCATGAAGGGAAGAAGCCCTCAACTCCTGTCAGGAAGGCTAAGGAGGCCGCACATCCTGCCATGAAGGGGAAGCAGCCCTTAACCCCTGCCAGGAAGGGTGAGCATCCCACGCCTCCTGTCATGAAGGGGAAGAAGCCCTTGACTCAGGGTGACACCACCACCACCAGTGGTCACGGGCCTTCACTCCCAGCTGAGGAAGTGCATCCCTCGCCTCCAGTAGAGGCTGCCCAGGAGGCACCTCCACTTGCCAACACGGTGCAGCCCTCACCTCCAGAGGAGGCACCTCCACCTGTCAACACAGTGCAGCCCTCACCTCCAACAGAGACTGTCAGGATGACACCACCACTGCCACCACCAGTTGTCACGGGCCCTCACCACCAGCTGAGGAAGTGCAGCCCTCACCTCCATCAGAGGCTGCCCAGGAGGAACCTCCACCTTCCAACACAGTGCAGCCCTCACCTCCAGCAGAGGCTGCCCAGGAGGCACCTTCACCTGCTGACAATGTGCAGCCCTCACTGCAGATGACACAGTGCAGCCATCACCACAAGTGGAAGCCATGTAGGCCCCTCAAGGGATTGCTGTACAAGGCGCCCCTCCAGAAGCAGTGGGCATGTTCCCCACCTGAGAGACTGTAACCTTGCACTCCCCATGACAGAGAAATGGGCACGGATCCCCCTCCAGAACCAGTGGGAAAGTCACCCACTCCAGAGACTTTGGCCTTGCACTCCCCAGCAAAGAGAAATGGGCACAGAGCCCCCTCCAGAACCAGTGGGAAAGTCACCCACTCCAGAGACTGTGTCCTTGCACTCCCTAGCAAAGAGAAATGGGCATGGAGCCCCCTCCAGAACCAGTGGGCTTGTTCCCGTATTCGGCTGAGGTGCCCCCCCACCCCATTGAGGTCCTGCCCACTTGCAAACTGATGCCCCTGCAGAGTTCTATTCGAATGAAGTCAGGATTCGAGTTGGGCCTTGGACTGTGCCCTGTGGCCATGTGGGCACTTAGTACTTTGGACTGGGCATTGGCCCTTTGTGTACATTTGTACATATCTGTTTTTCGTACAATCGGTGCATTGTTTATATCAAGACATTCCCATTACTGTATTATTGTTGTCCTTGCATTATTCTGCCATGTATTGTGTGCCATTGTTTTTCGTCTGCAGCTGGTTGTGTGTATGGTGTGTGTGTGTCGGGTGTGTGTTGTGCGTATGTGTCACTCTCGTTTTCCTCCCTCCCTCGTGTGCTAGGCGTCTGTACTCACCATTGTCGTCTTCGTCAGCGTTGGTGTTCCAGGTGGAGCATGACGTTGATGAGCATCCGGAAGACTTGCAGTTCCTGTTCCATGGCAGCGTTACTCTTCCCTCTGTCTCCAATGGTGAGTCTTTGCCCTTCTGTGATGTGTTTCCGCCAGGCTTTTGATGGCGTTGGTACTGCTCCGGAAATCCTAGCAGATTGCAGGGTCAAAATATGGTGGGCGGTACTTTGTCTTCTGTGTGGCTGTTGTTGACTACCGCCATTATCAGTGTTGTTAACGCCCTGGCGGTTGGTATGGTACATTGGCTGTCTATGGGAGTTTTCTCTGCCATGGTCATAATTTGACAGTGATTACCGCCAGCCTGTTGGCGGTAATACCGCCACTTTATCACTCACCACCAAGGTCATATTGAGGGCCACAATATTTTAATATATATTGGACTTCCATTCCCTTAATGCATTGTTAGAAATGAAGGCATAAAATTACCAATTAACAGAGAGAACACTTTTCACCATGAGCTACCGTGATCAAGAATGTGATTTTCTAAATGCATCGATGGTGGTGTTTGGCGCGATGTGGATGGAAATTGTCACTAAACAATTTGGGAAATTGTGGAACCCGTGAGTGCAACGTTATTTAGTTGCTCTGGGAGATTTTGAAAAAAAACCTGGGCAATTGATTATCCCCAGTAACTTACATTGAAGAAGAGAATATTTTAGGCAGGAGGCAGATAAACTTAAAACATCTGGAATCTCCTGCTTAAATTGGGTCTGTTGGTATGTATGGTTATACTGCCTCTTCCATCTGACCTCAATGATCTCTTATATATTGCCACAGCCTTTCTTGCCTGTCCTGCATGGTTAGTTTGTTGTACCTGCCAGGTTTTCCCCTGCCCTCCATGGTCTATTGTGCTGCCACTGCCTCTCCCCTTCCGCCTGCCCAGACTGGTCAGCTTGTTGCATTGGCACCCTGCTCCCTGCCCTCAATTATCTGAGTCTGTGCCCCTGACCTCTACCTCTCCACAGCATTCTAATGATCAACTAGATTGCTAACATTCAATATTTATTACACAAGTGTGGCATGCCGGATATCATCTTGATGTAACCAAAACTGTAATACCCATATCATTTCCTTAAGCAATTAGAGAAATGAGAGGGTCTTCTTCCCATAGAAGTTATGGTTAGTGCTACAAAAAACTAAAATGAGGAAATATTTTCTGAGTTCTCAAATAGCGACAAAGCACGTATAAATGATTTCTTATCCTTATGTTTTTTTTATCCAGTTGATCACTTGATTATTTGTTACATTTAGGGGCTCATGTAAAGCACTCCAGTACCCCTTGGACAATTCTGAGCTATATAAACTACAAAACAAAAAAAAAAAAAAAAAATGCACACTTCTGTCACTTCTGAGCTAAATTTGGGTGATATTTGAGCTACAGTTGGGCTCTTTTTTCTTTGGTGGCCGTCTTGAGAGACTTGTTTGTTATAAAGCTCACTAGTTCCTCAATACTACACATTCCTCAGTATAAAATGTACAGCATTTTGTCGTAATCCCCAGGGCAGCGCTGCTTGCAAGTCATAATAGGGCGGTGCGGACGGTCCGACCGCAGCACTACCGCTGCAGTCGTAATATGGCTGTCAGACCGCCGCATTGGCAGCAGTCCAACCGCCACCACGACCCTGTCGGTCATTAGACTGCCAGGGTCGTAATGAGGCCCTAAATGTTTTCAGTTTTACCAGGTTGATTCAATCAAGATTTCTTTAGGTGTGCCACACTTGTCATGAGTAAGACTATTAGCACTTTAGTTGTTCTTTAGAACACTGTGGGAGGCTGTAGTAGGACACAGGAATCATCAACTGACAGGCTGCTCCTGCTGAAAGTACATGTATTACTGAGAATGTCAGACTCATATGGCTGAGAAAGATAGTGTGAATTTACAGAACATAAGCTCTCATTTTAGCTTCTGCGGCCAGCCCGCGCAGCGCACGGCCATGGGCCGTGCGAAACAGTGATCGGATTAACGTAAAATAATTAAAATTACTTAATGTTAAAAAAACACATAGAAATTCACTGAAAAAACAAAGGTTACAGAGACATTATAGATAGGAAATAGAATTTAAAAAAATATAGACATTCACTTAAAAACCAAAAGTTACAGGAACGTTATAGTTAAGTTCTGAATTTGCATGCACATAAACATAGAAATTCAGCAGTTGCGTTATGGTTATCTCAAGTAACTACAACTCGTGCCCTAAGGTAGCTATAACTCACATCCTCGCCATGCACTGTTAGTTACCCCACATAATACATCATTCATGACATCTTTGAAAACATCATTGATAATATCAAAGTAGCACTTGCAGTAAAATTCATAAAGAGAAAACTGTGCATGGCGGGGGCACGAGTTATAGTTACCTTATGGCATGAGTAGCCGTAGATGCTTGAAGCTCTGGCTGGGTTTGGTTTGGGCAGAAATATGATGCAATGGATTAGTGTTGTATGCTGAGCTCACAACTAGACTAATGATGGGTATGCTGATATCTGAGGTGATCAAGGTTGTCAGTGGCACTTAGCAGGGCTACCACCTGTTGCATCTACTGTTTATCTTGGCAATGGTACCACTGGCTGCAAAACATGGATTGTTGGGTTTCACCTAGGGCATTGTGTTGGCAGATGCTACACTTACCATTTCGCTGTAGGTGGATGATGTGATGTTGTGTATCAGAGAGATGCACATAGATATCTCCTCAATAGCATGGGTATTACAGGAATCGAAAGTGGCATCTGGCTTGGGTGTTAATTGGTCTAAATCTTCTCTATTCCCCTTACATTCTGGGTGCACATCGCACACTATATACATTGGTAGCAGACCAGTTAAATGGAAACCCATTACTTTTGGTACCTTGGTATTCAAATACACCACACACATCAAGACTTGCTTGACAGTAATTTATCCAAAGTTGTAACATCACTTAGGCCCCAGAAATCGTTCTGGAAATCCCTCTCACTTTTTGTACTCAGCAGAATTACTCTTGCTCAGATAATAATGTTTCCTCCCTTTCTGCACTTTTTTTTACGATTCTGCCTATATATCCTGTCTATCGTGTGTGGCTCCACTGCTTTAAGAGATGCTTAAATATTATGAGACAAATAATCATGTACGCCCTAACTGTTACCTTGCAAAGTATCCTGGAATTTAAAGGCTACCTTTCCAGTAATGTCATCAAAAGCTGAAAAACTGTTGGACTCTTATCAATCGGCCACTTATTCCAGGATGGTGTAATCAGTACGGTCTGCACTTCGGGCAATTCTTAACTTACAGGAGACTAATTGGGGCACAATACACTCACTGGGGCATCACTAGCACAGAACCACCTGTCCATAAACCAATACAGATTTTACACACCATTGGCTCAGGAGGCCTGCTGATAACATGGCTTAGGAAAGCCTTAAAATCAAATTATTGTCCCTCCCTGACTACACTAAGGGAAGGCTGGGGGACTGACTTAGGCGGGCCCCTCTGTGATAAAGAGTAGGACAAACCCCTAAAATACCCGCACAAAATATCCTGCATTGCACCAATAAAATGTTATATCCTGGATCGGGAATACTTAACTCCAGTAACAAGTTCTTCCTAAACTGTAGCTCCGAATTCCCTAGATGTTAGATTTTAGAAATCCGATACAGATACATAGATGCCAAAAGACCCATGACAGGTGGAAGACTACAGATTTTTTAAGACAAAAATGGCTTTATTTTGGCTGTCTCCCACCTGAATTTGTCTCTGTTTTAATTGAAGTCAATGGGAGAAATGTATTCTCCCGATTATTTTGTATAAATCTCCCACTTTCCCCCTCTATAATGTTGGCATGTATGCAGAAATAAACCACATGCTATGGGATCGTTAATATTTACTAATCTTTTGCAGCAATGTATTCTAGTCTTTTTTTGGACATCACTGACTGTAACAATATATGTCTCCCCGAGTACCTTCTCCTTCGCCTTTTTAAACACACTAACCATAATAAAGTGGAATCTAAATTTAAAGTTATTGTACTACTGCTTGCCAAAAGAGCAATTACCTCCAACCGGAAATTTACTAGTCAGTAGCTCACCTCCATCCTGCACTTGGCAGAGCGGAGAGTCTGGCAGTGGGACCACATCATACTAACACTCAAAAATAAAATTTGTGAGGATACAAAATCCCCTTGAGCCCCCCCACCAAAAAAAAACAAAGTTCAGGAATGGAAAAGTGGTGTCACAGTGACATGGAGCTATCTGTTTACCCTACAGGTGAGGGGACACTAAAATTCATGAGAAGCAAAACGTAAGCATTTCAGTATTACCACCTAAATGTTTGTGCCATTAAGATCCCACCATGCATTCTGGCAGTGAAGTTCTTGCTCAATTAAATAACACGTTTACTTCCATTGCCCATCTGCACAGGAAGTGACATCACAGGATTTTCCATTAGTCATCTGTACAAAAAGTGGCATAATTGGATTTTTCATGATCCATCTATGCAGGAAGTGACATCGCAGCATTCCACCCACATTACTTTCATGTGCCTCCCTCCTCCCACAATCTATTTAATGGTGGCTACAGTGCACACATGCACAGTGGTAATGTCCCTGACGTGCCAGTGAAGTGCTGGGGCATGCCCATCTGTGCCCATCTGAGCAAGGACTGCACAAAGCTCCAGGAACCCTAGTTCACCCGCTACCCACTGCTAACCTGCTGCGCTCTTCTGTGCTTTTAACCCTGGTTGCCACTCTCTGCACTGCAGCCACACTGCACCCCTCAACAAAGAAGGAAGGTTCACTCATGACTCCTGCAAGATCTCATGCACTCCCAGTTGATAAAACCCATCACTCAGCACCAACAGCACCCACTACCCCACTCACTGACACTGACACAAACCAGCCACCCGCTTACCTCACACATATCAAACACCACTCAGACAAAATGCCACACTCTCATGCATGCTCTTCAACACCTGGTTGCTAAACATGCCAGGGAGATATGAGACCTACTGCACGACCACGCTCTGGACCTTGTCATTTTCAAGGAACCATGGCTAAACCTAACCTTGCATTGACGCCAGCACTAACAGCAGCAAGGAAAACGTCACCATCATCAAAGATTTCACTGTGCCTCTGCTGATCCAGCAACATCAACTCCTTCACAAGACTTTTGCAACAAACTCTTGGAATTCTTCTGTAGCAAAATCATCTCCAAATACAGCAACCCTCAACCGGACCCTGTCACCATCACAACTCAACTTTCTATCATGGCCAATGAACAAACCCTAAAGATGTGGCTCATTGTCACCACCGTCGAAATAGCAGCTACCATTAAGACCATCTACTCAGGTGCTCCATTTGACCCTTGCCCCACCACACCTTCACCAAGTGACTCCTAGTGATGAGAGAAGCACTAACACCCATCCTCAACGCCTCCATTAACTTAGCCATATTTCAGGACACCTGGAAACATGTCATCATCATTCCCCTAATCAAGAAACCATCCTCTGACCCAAACACATGTTCTAACTAAGGACCAGCAGTGGTCCATCCAAATAGGCTGAGGGGCCACACCCTCACTTTTTTCCTGGCAGGAAGAGTATCTGTCACTTTAAAAAAAGTCTATCCCTAAGACACTATTCTTGTTCAGGTCAGGCAGCCAGGAGATAGACATGCGCTAAATGTGCATGCTCCTGACTGCCTGAGCTGAACATTGCCACACTGGGAATTTCACAGCCCTGTGGGCGTGACCTTCTCAGCCATTGAAAAGAGCCTTGCGGCCCTCCCCATTTGATGACCTGGGTGCTTCAGTTTTGAGCCCTGAAGGCTCCAAGGCTTCCCTCTCTACAGTGAAGGTATGTTTTATGTCATTTTTATGTTTGGTGAATTTGTGTGTGTAGAGTTTGAATGCATATGTGCATTTGTTAGTGTGGTTTGTGAATGGGTGTGTGTGTGTGTGAATGCATGGGTGTGAGTGAATGTGTGTGTGTGTGTGCGTGTGGCTCCCCACGACCCTCTGCCACTGCTACATACACATCTCCCTCTTACCACACCCTGTAAAGATCTCAGAGAAACTAATCAAACATTGCCTCACCAACCACCTCAGCAACCACCAGCTCCTTGATGTCACATAGTCTGGAATCAGGCCCATCCACGTTACAGAAACAGCACTTATCTATGACCAGATGACATCCGCATCATCCTTGACAGAGGAGACACAATAGCCCTCATTCTTCTGGAGCTCTCAGTAGCATTTGACATGATCTAACACCCAATCCTCATCAAGCATGTGCACAAGATTGGCATTCAAGGACCTGCTCTCTGTTGGATCTGCTCCTGCTAAATGGATAGAATACAAGCTGTCAGCGTGGCATCTTACTACTCAGAATCCTGCAAACTCATCTACGGACCTCCTCAAGGTTCCTCACTTAGCCCCACCCTCTTCAATGCGTACGTGATCCCTCTGGCCAACATTACCCACACTCATGACATCAACATCTTCTCCTACGCCACTGACACACAACTCTTACTGCCCCTTTCAGACAAGACTCCCAACACGAGGAACATGTTCTTCTCCTGCACGACCAAAGTCATTAATTGGATGGAAGCCAACTGTCTCAAGTTCAAAACTGACAAATCAGAAGTAGTGATCTTCTGCAAAAACACCTCATCATGGGGCTCAAACTGGTGCCTGGCTGAACTTGTACCCACACCCAGAGTCCACGCCAGGAATCTCCGTATTATCACTGACAGCAAACTGGACATGACCGCAAAGTCAACGCCATCACTGCATCCTGGTTCCACACCGTGAAGATGATGAGGAAGGTCTTCAAATCACTCCCAGGTAACACTAGAAATACTGGCACTCATGCCCTAGTCACCAGCAGATTGGACTATAGGAACACCTTCTATGCCGGAATCACCAAGCAGCTTACTAGAAGACTACAACCCATGCAGAAATTGGCACCTAGGTTCACCCTCAACCTCCCACACAGAACTCACATCAGACCTCACCTCAGGTAGCTTCACTGGCTCCTAATACATAAACATGCTCAATTCAAACACCTACCTCAACAGTTGCATCTCCTTCCACCAATCACCCAGACACTTCCACTCTGCAGTAATCTTACTTGCGCATATCCCATGTATGCACAGAACCAGATTAGGAGGACAGGCGTTCTCTTTTATCGCTCCTAAAGGGTGAAACGGCCTCCCACTCCACATCAGTCTTCTCCTCTATTCTTGAATTCCACATGAAGCTAAAGCCCTAGTATTTCAATTAACCACACCACAATAGACAGAGCTAGGCACACACACCTGCTCAGCACTAGAGACAGAAACACACAGAGAAACACACGCACACACACACCCCAAGGATGGACAGGGACCTCACGGCCTGGGGGTGTCGTATCATGTAGGGTGTTTGTGGTGTTACACCCTTCTAAAAATGTTATTCTGTAGTAAATAGCTGGGTACAAGGGCTTTCAGTCGGGTATGGTGAAGTGTCTGTTAGATTTCACCTGGGACTTTTACATGCCACATACTGACAACAATACACACAATCTTGTCTCTGTTTTGAAGGCCTTACAAAATGTGAGCTTGAAAAATGTTGTGTTGTAATCACCCTAACAATCCGCCCTCCTCTCTCCACTGCCCCTTAATTCCTTAGTCATGTCCTGCTTCTCATATCGGGTCAGATTGACAAGGCCCTAGCGCCTCTTGGCACCACATTAACAACATTTTTTTTTACACTAATGTGGCGTTAAGGAGGCCATTCTCCTTTGCCATATTTACAAAGTGGCATAATGCTTGCATTGTGCCACTTTGCGCCACATTATGCCTGTGCCAGCATTATGTATGCAAGGGAGGTGCTCCCCTCCATGGAGGCCCATAAAAAAGGTGCAGTGAAATTTACAACATTTCACTGCAGCATTTTTAGCGGCATTTTTAAAGCCTGCTCAGAGCAGACATTAAAATAATGTGCCCGCTACTTTCAATGGGCCTCCCTTTACTTTGCAGGATTAGCACAACAATTTAAGGCGCTAATCATACAAAGTACCACAATAGCGTCATAAATTTTGATGCTTGTCCTATCATGCGCCAGGGTGTGCCCTATTGTAAATGTGGCGCACACATGGGGTCATTAGGGGGTTGCAAGAAAAGTTGTGCATCACAGCTGATGCGGCACTTTCTTGTAAATCTGGCCCATAATGTGTTTTAACAAGAAATCCCAGTGTGACTTTCGGGAAATCTGAAGCTCACCACCTTCCCCCCAGCCCCCAATCTTATTGACTAAGCTACGCCTCTGCTCATGGTAGTGCAAGGAATGTGTTAAAACTGGACGCGGAAGATTTTCTGTCACCCATCCGCTTCTGAAAGCTTTGCTGTCCGCACCCGATATCACAAACCGGTCTTGATTTCACTATTATTTCCAGATCCATTACGATATACTCCTCTTGCAAATAAAACATATTTACCAAGAGCAGGAAGTTCAGAAGGATAAACACGAAAATATACAAGTATACGTAAAATAAATTGAACTGTTATACCTACCCAAAGATCCTGTGCGGCAGGCGCTAAATGTCTGATGGAGGCGCTGCGAATATTAGCAGTAGTCCTGACAGCAGGATCCCTGGCTTTGAGCTGTCTCTCCTCGCCCTCAGAGTTGGGTGAAGCTGTGTTTCCTGCCTGTACCACAGATTCCTCGTGTTCTCTATGAGGAGGGGGGGGGGGGGGCAGCGCTTTAATAAGAAGGAGTTGGCTGTGCTGACATCACGAACGGGGCAGCCTGTGTGCCGCAGGGAGACCTCCTCAAATCCGCCAGCACACTGTGCAAGTTTCCCCTGGAAAGCCGAACAAATAGTCTCTGCCGTCAGGTTGAAATCATTTATGCACGGGCAGGCTGTGCTGCGCTTTATACCTGAATATGTTTATATTTCATTTCTGTCTAGTTTGTCCCTACAAAGCTCACACGCGCAGTACGAATGTCAGCAGTACTTAGCAACCAATTGAAAAGCAGAAAACCGCCTTCACCTTTCACAATATTTCTATTCAAGTTGGAATGTGGCTTTCAATTCAGTATTTGCCTTTCATATAAATCACAATATTTGCGATATCTCTTCTCTTTATGCACGGGGATTTTTTTAATTACATCTTGTCTCTACTTGGTGAACCACGTAAGAACTACTGGTTTTCTGCCCCAGATCAGCTGGAATTTTCAGTCCATAAGAGATGTTATTGGCAGCGTTTGCTTTTTCTTATGAACATTTAATTTTTTCTATAAGCTACATTAATGGTCTCCATAGAATTGCTTCTATTCATGTGAGACTTGGCAAAATATGCTTTATCGACAGTTTCCCAGGAGAGCCCTGACTGAACCATTTACATTATATGTAATAAAGGAAAGCACTGAAAATTGCATTTTGTTCTCAGAATGTTCGTGGGGTTTTACAAATTATATCTGAGCCACACAGTGCCTGATGGATTTCACAAACTCTGCTTTGCTCACAAATTGCTCAGAATAATTTCACAAAATGCAACAAGCTCAAAGGGATGACACAATGGGAAAGAGGATGCCCAAAACAACAAACCCAGCAGAGCTTCAGCCAGGGAAAACTGTCAAAATAATAGAACCACTACATATTATTATGCTGAGCTCAACACAACCTATAAAATAAATTTGGTTGTAATCATGGACATCAAATGTCAGAGGTAACGAAAGTGACATCACACACCCTTTGACCTTAAAGCCATCATGGGAGGTGACTATGTCATTCAATCTTCCCAGGAAGTGAAGCCACATGACCTTGATCCTGAATGACATCACCGCATGATTAATATACAACACAGCAAAGACAAATGTTTATTTTAAACACCGCCTATTTTACGGTGCTGCCATGATCTTTGAAAGTGTAGGCGTGGGTGGTAATACTTGATCTGAATTGCAGTGAACTAGTCAGACCTCTTCTAGTGAGTATGGAACAAACCATTTTTTAAGAGTCAAATAGTACATTTTAAATCACCATTTTCACATACATTTGGTATAAAAAAGGATGTAATTAAAAGAAGGCCCTTTCATGCTGTGTCAAACAAATGGAACACGACATTCCCCAGAAGCCTTTTTCCATAATATGCTAAGGGTAACCTCTTAAGTCAACGATTACTTCTAATGTGCTACCAACTTTTTGCCATGGGTGTCCCCTATACCAAGCATTTCTTCAAGTATGCCAGCACCAGCATTTTTTCACAATTACCCTGTATACCAAGAATATCCTCTACTATACCAGTGCCAGTATTTTAGCTAGGGTGCTCATTATGCCAAGAAATACCTGTAGTATACTAGTGCTTGTAATGCTAAGAATAGTCTCCAGTATGCCAGTGGCTGTATTTTTCCAAGTCTCCTTTATTAGCTAAGAATTGCCAGCACTAGTATATTGCCATGGGTACCTCCATAAGCTAAAAATTGCCTTCAGAATATTAGGGCCATCTGCGGGCTTGCAAGCATCACACCACATTATTACTTGCTCTCATTTACAATAAGTAATAAACACTCATTCCCACACTCGCTCTCACTTCGTCTGCACTCACTTGCACTCATTCATTCTCACTCACTCTCTTGCACTCACTCTTAATTTCACTCATTTTCATTAATTTGCACCCACTCTCACTCATTCTTAGTCCCTCATACTTTCTCATTCACTCACATTCATTTGCACTCTTATTCTCACTCTCTCATACTCACTCACTCTGACTAATTCATTCACATTCATTTGCTCTTGCTCACATTCCCTCTCACTCACATTAATTGTTGCTTTCACTCATTATCACTTGCATTCACTCTTACACTCACTCCTTCTCACTTACTGTCAGTCAGTTTATCAGAACAAGGGTTCCTTAGTTCAGTGAGAAAGGGAGAACATTCTCCACTTCTCCATTTTTCTCCTGCCCGTTTAAACTTCCTGCCATTATGGTACAGTCCTTTCCTCACCCTTCAGTTCTCTCCTCTACTACTTTCAGTTAGAAAGATTGTTACTACTTATCCTATGTCTTTCTTGACAGACTTGGTACACCTAATTATTTTAGTTGTGTTAGAAAACCTAGATGAGTGGATGGAATCTTCATTTTCTGACTAAGCTGTTAATGATTTGACTAGTTACTTAGAAAGACATGGAGAGCAGTGGCAGTGCCTGGTTCTGCTCTAATTTCTGATCCCATTGAGCAGAGTCTCATTTAAAGATTTTACTCTACCCATTACAGAAAGACCAAGCCATCCTCAAGCAGACCTCAGAAACAGGTGTACATGGACAAAGAACAGGGACTTATGTCACATACCATACAATGTATATTCTCTAATATATCTTTCTTGGAATGGAATCTTCTCTGATTGATCTATCAATTGATTTACATACTAGATCTCATACTGATCCAATATTATGTTAATCTTTGGATACAAAATACACACAACTTTGGATCATTGGGAGACCTACTAGAAAATCAGCTGTGGTTATTGTGGCCTTTGGTAAAGGGTACGTTTCGGGACCTACATCATTGTTAGTCCTAGCTACGGAGGCAAACATATGGAACAATCTTACCAAAACTCCCACCTTGTGCTCAAAATAAAGTAATACCCTATACAATGTCTAGTTGCTGTTGAAGTCTTTGTCACAATTTGCTTGCACTGTGCTGTTTCACCATTCCGGTATGGAGCCGGCCTAGTCTTTGAAGTACGCAAGCTCTTTGAAGGGTAGAAGATAGAAGCAGGTCTGGCCTGGGCATAACTACTCTTTAAAGAGACAGGATTCGCCTTGATAGGACTGACATTCTCTAAAAGGATAGGCTAAAGAAGCAGGACTGGACTGAGAAGTAAGGTAATTCCGGCTGGCAGGGAGAAGAGAGAAGACTGGCCTTGGCAATGCTACTAAACACTTACCTTTTAGGGAAGGAAGAGAAAAACAGGACTGGACTGTGTAGGAGAGCTTGAGGGAAACAAGAGAGACTCAGGACTGGCTATGTCACAAATGATACAATGTCCACAGAAGTGGGAATGGCCTTTACCGGACTTTCAAACTCATTGGATGAAGGGTGAGCAGATTATGTACTTGTTCAACCATTCATACTCATTTGGAAGTTTGATTTCTTTAGTGATTGCAAATTAATAATTTGGTTGGTGGTGATGCAAAGGTATCATATTAGTGCAGCCCCTGGACATAATTTCATGTTCTGAATTCGTATGTATTTATTTACGGAAAACCCTATAAAATATGCTGTTCTTTGGAGATGAGTCAGTCATTTGGCTTATTTCGTAGAAGGCAGACTCTGCACTAGTCTGTTGATGTATACATTGCTCTTTTCCTACAGAAAATAGCAGCTGAAATAAAAAAATATTGAAATTGAGGTAAAAAAACAGCAATTTTTCTCTACGTTTTACTCTGTAACTTTTTCCTGCAATGTCAGAATTTTGAAAGGAATATACCACTTGCCAACATCATCCTATCTTAAGGCATCACCCTAATCTCCTATGCCGACAACACCCAAATCATCCTCTCCCTGACAGACAAGACAATCACCATCAGAACTAACTTCGCCAGTTGATTGATCATGGTAGCAGAATAGATGAGAGCCAAGTGCTTGATGCTCGACTTTGACAAGACGGAAGTACTGGTCTTCGGAAGCAGGACCTCTCCGTGGGACACTACCTGGTGGCTGACAGAGGTAGGACAAACACCAGCACCCATAG
The DNA here is from genome assembly GCF_031143425.1 of Pleurodeles waltl. Taxonomy (NCBI): domain Eukaryota; kingdom Metazoa; phylum Chordata; class Amphibia; order Caudata; family Salamandridae; genus Pleurodeles; species Pleurodeles waltl. The sequence continues at coordinate 984,934,593 of NC_090437.1, forward strand.
ACCACGCTAGAAATCTGAGAATCATGCTGGATGATAAGCTCAACATGACAGCACAAGTCAACTCAGCTAGTGCTACCTGCTTCCACCTCCTACATATGCTACAAAAGATCCTCAAGTGGCTGTCACAGAACACCAGACACACCACCATGCAAGTGCTTATCACAACAGGTGCCACTATGGCAATGCACTGTATGCTGGAATCTTCAAGCAGCTCCTACACAGACTTAAGACCATCCAGAATTCCACAGCAACACTCATACTCAACTTTCCATGCTGCACCCACATCTCAACCCACCTCAGAGAGCTAAACCGGCTACCCTTTCATAAACGCAGCCAATTGAGACTCCTGATGCCCTCATACAAAGCCTTGCACAACACTGTTCCAGAACACCTGAACAGCCGCATACACTTTCACCAGCTTGAGACACCTACGCTCAGCCTCACTTTCACTCATGCACACCTTTGCATTCACAAAAGCAGAACAGGAGGTCACTGGTTCTCTTACATTGCGTCAAATACATGAAACAACCTCCCACAAAACATCAGAGCCTCCTCCTCACTGGAGTTTTGCAAGAAGTTGAAGACCTGCTTTTCGAATAACTGTACGGGGGCCACATTACACTTGCTCAAGCACCTGCATACACTCACGGATCATTTACGCGCTATAGAAATTGACATAACATAACATTTACTTGATTGTTTGATGAATACCCATGAAGAGACATCTTAACTGAATACTGAAATAACGGATGCTAAGTAACCTCCTGATGTAAGAGTGAAAACTGTTTTTAATTTCAGTTTTGAAGAGACTGAATTGATTTTGAGATTAATTTTATCCTTGTATAGTTTTTGTTCGAAAACAGGGATTTCAGCTACCGCCTTTAATAACTCTCCTGCTATTTGCTTGCATTTTCTAACTAGCTGCAGTCTAAGATTTACTAGCATTTAACATTTCTGAAAGTTTTGTGCCTGTACTTATCATCTAATGATCCATTCACATATTTAGTAATCAGAATAATATTTCTATAACTCTGTTTTAAGCTGTTTTCCTTTATGCCCATATAAACTGTCTCCCAGACATTTTTAATTTTTTTAATTTTTAATAGCTGAACAAATATTTACGTGCTCCTAGAATTGTTTACTGCACAAGACCTGAAGACTTTTAATTTTGTACCTTGGTTTTGAGATTGAAAGGCTATATATTTTTTAAACAGAAGATTATAGCATCATGTAAAGAAATATTTTGTTTGGCTTTCAAAACAGTTCTTATGGTTTTCATTTTGATAATCTTAGTTGGTATCCACTGAGCCTGCATTTCTCTGCTCGATATATTTAAACCAGACAAATATTTCACAACATATTAATGACACTGACATTCCTAAAGTATATTATTGAGATCTTTATAGTGAAGAGATTGGGGAAAATAGTTATGCATACTTGTTGAGGACATATCAAGATATAATGAATGTTTGTTATTGTTATAGCTTTTAACATCTGTTTCTGAAGGTGTAACGTATATCCAGCTTCCATTGAGGTGTGGATTGTCATCTTCCATTTATGACTTGTTAATAGTGAATTAGAATCACTTAGATGAACATGAAGTAGACTATGATGTTACCATAGATAAAATATCTGAGGACTTAAGACTAGATATAACTAATATATTTAATCATCCCATTTTATTTTATAGTGCATGTACAAACGATACAATTGAAAAAAGTATATGTAAGCTGAGTGATGCAGATCGTAACTTTATTACAGAATTTAGGATGACTTGTGCTGATGGAATGGAATTTCCCCTGAAAGATAAAGCTATGTTTAAAAATTCAAAGATACATCCTAGACTTAGAAGAAAGCAGTTGTGTGTATGATGTGAATGAAGTCTGATTATTGGGGCATTTCAACTATGAGCGTGTGAACTTTTATTTTCATAGCTAAAACATTTAGCATATGTTAGGTAAAAATCGAATATTTGGAGGAATCTATTACATTTGTAATAAAACAACATATTTAAGTATTCCTAACGCTTGGATAGGTTATTGTTATTTAGCATCGTTATATCCCAAAATATATCCTGTTTTTGACTAAAGTGAACTATAAAAGAGTGATATGTGAAAGTATTATGGCCCTCATTACGACATTGGCGGTAAAACCCACTTACCGACATGCTGACTGCCGCCAACATACTGCCGCAGTGGCGGATATCTGTTCACCATAATATGACACATGTATACCAATCTGTCACTATTCAGCCACAGACACAAATCCGCCACACCAAAGGTCCGTGATAAACTGGTGGTATCCAAACCCACACCGTTATGCCAACATAACAACGCCCACCACATTATGACCCACGAATCACCACAGCAGACATTCAACAGTGGTAAACCTTTGGCGATACATACCACCGCGCTCAAAATACACACACACATAGAAAACAACACCACATTGGACAATTCAAACTACACACACCTGACACCCATACATGCACCACACCCACCCACTCACACCATTATAAAACACCCACCCACATTACCCACAACCCTTTACCATTACAAACCATTGGCACGAGACAGACACCACGACTACAGACAAAACCAGAGCCACACCCCACCTACACCTATACACCACCGATGCACCCCACATCACACACCCCAACACATTACCCTACACACCTTCACCTACACAGCTCACATAACACCCTTGGCACCACAAAGACACCCCAGATTCTTAGAGGAGGAGCTAAGGGTCATGGTGGAGGAAATCATCTGGGTAGAGCCACAGCTATTTGGAGCACAGGGGCAGCAGATATCCATTGCTAGGAAGATGGAGCTATGGCGGAGGAGTGTGGACAGGGTCAACGCCATGGGACAGCACCCCAGAACAAGGGACGACATCAAGAAGAGGTGGAACGACCTACGGGGGAAGGTACGTTCAGCAAGACACCAACTCGCTGTACAGAGGACTGGCGGTGGACCCCCATCTTCTCCCCCACAATTAACAACATGGGAAGAGCAAGTCTTGGCAATCATCCATCCTGAGGGCCTGGCTGGAGTAGCAGGAGGACTGGACTCTGGTAAGTCAACTCTATACTACTATCACCCCCATACCTGCATGCCATCACATACCCCCACCCTCACCCTCACTCCCATCACTCCACCACCTCACACAACCCCCACCATCACATCTCACTCATCCCAATGCCAAGCCCTGCATGCCATATCAATGCATGGACACCACCAGACCTGCATGGAAAACCATCACTAAAGCATGCACACTAGAGAGAACTAATCATCCCACCATACACCAAGGTACACAAGTGAAAGATGCCAGGGCAAATACAAACAAAGAGGGCAAGCCACCGATGCACAAACACAATAACACTGTATTTACATCCCCACAGGTACCCCAGCCAATGTCAGCGGCGAAGAGGTGGCAGCACTATCTAGTCCCCCCCACAGAAGAGGCCCACAGTGATGACAGCAACTCTGGTCGCCTGGATCTGGATGACCAACCCAGCCCATCAGGGACCTCTGGATGGCCGGTTACCCAGGCCCAGTCACACACCACCACAGAGCCTCCTCCATCTGGAAACACCACCACAGCACCCACCCAGCGTACCCATACCTCTGTCCCCAGGACACGCCAATCAGCTATGTGTCCACCACTACCGGGACCCCAGGGCACACCTCATACCCAAGACAATCAGGGACCGGGGGTCAGTGGCAGTGGGCACACAGTTAGGCGACAGAGGCACAGGACAACAGGGAAACTGGGAGGAGTACTGTGCGCCAGGGGGAGGACAGGCCCAGGTAACCGACTCTCCAGGAGGCACTTACAGGGATCCTGGGAGCATACCAACCTTCCCAGGATACGCTGGGTCAGAACCTGGACAACGTGCAGGAGAACAGGCGGCTGTAGGAGGGACAGTACCAGCGGATCAGGAAGGACTTGCAGGCCATCAACACCACCCTGGTCACCATTGCAGGGATGCTGGCAGATATGGCCAACATTATGAGGGAGGCAGTCTCACACCAGTGGGCCCCTGCCGCTAGCCAGACATCTGACCTGCCTTCCACCTCCGCTGCTGCTAGTAGACAGGAGGCCCCACCACAGGGCCAACAGGTCACCAGCACCCCTCCCCCTGCAGAAGGAGAACCACCCCGCAAACGTTCCCTGCAATCCAGGCAGAAGCCAGAGGCTATTACCAAGACCCCCACCAGGAAATGAGACTCTCCTGATTGTCACCCTTGTGTCCCACTCTATCACCCTGTCCACCTTGAACTGCCATTGCTCCCCTTCCTATGTCCCCTTGGACAATGCACCTGTGCTACAAAAAGACTGGAAAAATACCCTAGACTTTCCTCCATCATCACCGCATCCCAGTGCATATGCCCCTCTTCTTCTTAGCACTTCAATAAACACACTTTGAAAAAAAAAAAGAATGGAGTATGTCAAATGTTTTAAGTATGTATTCGTTTAACGAGGTTCAAACATTGCAATTCAACTGTACAGCAATGTTAACATAGTAAAGACCTGTAGTTGGCTGCAGTGATCACACCAGGATTGATAGTGGGGCACCAACATCTGCAAAATGAGATGCCAAAGGGTACAGTGAGTGGGCAAAGAAGTGGGAATTAACAGCATGCCAGTGCCATAGATAATTCAAAAAATGACAATGAAATGTGAAGTACCACTTTCTTACCAGTGTGTCATTGGAAATATTGTTGAATCACTGCAGTTCTGTTGTCCTCATCCTCTGCTCCCTCATCCTCACTGTCCACAGGGTCCACTGCTGCCACACAGCCATCTCCAGCCTCCTCCTCCTGCAGAAAAGGCACATGGCATCTCAAGGCAAGGTTGTGCAACATGCAGCATGCCATGATTATCTGGCAGACCTTCTTGGGTGAGTAGCACAGAGATCCACCTGTTAGATGGAGGCACCGGAACCTGGCCTCAGCAGGCCAAAGGTACATTCGATATTCCTTCTTATTCACCCATGTGCCTCATTGTAACGTTCTTCTACCCTTGTCCTGGCATCATTCATCACAGGGGTCCGTAGCCATGATAGGTTGGGGTAACCTGATTCACCTGCAAATATCGAGGGACATCATTTAGCCACACACGATCCTATATGGCCCACACCATACCCATACACCAACATCTTCTGGGTGGGAACCAGGGCTCACCTATTAGCCACACCCGGTGCCTCTGAAGTTGGGTTGTCACATTTGGGATGCTGCTATTCCTCGGGATAAAGTTATCATGCACAGACCCTGGATACTTAGCATTGACATGAGAGATGTACTGGTCCACCAAGCACACCATCTGCACATTCATGGAGTGGAAACTCTTTCGATTTCTGAACACCCGTTCATTTTGACGGGGGGGAAATGCAATATGTGCTCCATCAATTGCCCCAATTATGTTGGGGATATGTCCCATTGCATAGATGTCAGCCTTCACTGTGGCCAAATCTTCAACCTGGGGAAAACAATGTAGCTGCACATGTGTTTAATTAGGGCAGACAACACTCTTATCAGTACTATTGAGAACATTGGATGTGACATTCCTGCTGCCAAGCCCACTGTCACATGGAAAGAACCAGTTGCCAGGAAATAGAGCACAGATAGGACTTGCACAAGAGGGGGGATCCCAGTGGGGTGACAGATAGCAGATATCTGGTCAGGCCCCAGTTGGGCACGCAGCTCTGTGACGACTATAGGTGAGGACAATGTGCCTGTCCTCCACAGTTGCCATGTCCAGCCACCAGGGGTCTGTACATGGGGGTATGTCTCCATCTCCTATTAATCCGCAGCTGTAGCAATCTATGGGGCAAAAGAGTGAGGAGCTGGTCACAAACTGAACATTGTATCCACAACAGCACAATGCATGATGTTATTTTGTAATGGGTAAGTGGTATTTGTCCTGTATGTCTTATTTTTAACTGTGATGCAGTTATTACCATGGCCTGCCCCCCCCGAAATGGCGTTCGCCTGTCCTGTGTGGAGGGACAGGTGGAAGTGAGGTAATTCTGCTGACGTTCTGCGCCGTTGTGGGAGGTGGTCGTGAACCGCCATGCAACTTCTCATTGGATAACATTGGGCCCTATGGGGTACAGTGGCCAATGGTGATGTAGGCAGGCAGTGACGGTATGCACCACCGCGGACGTGACCGCCATTTCCTATCTGATCACTCACTTGCTACCTGACCTTCACCAGGAGAGGACCTACACTGCATGTGCTGCTGTGACCTGTGTCTGGAACCTACCATGGCTCATGTGACTGGTGAAAGGGCCCCTGCCTTCACCTTGGGCGGAGTTGCAGCAACTGGTGGATGGGGTCTCACCTCAGTACGGACTCTGTATGGGCCTCCAGACCAACAGGTGAGTCCACTGTGAGCACGATGCATGTGGCATGAATGCATGGAGTGTTGTGTGAAGGGCTCATGTGGGGGGGGTTAGATGTCTGCTGGGGTAGCTTGTGTGCTGGGCCCTGTGTGTGCAAATGGCGATGTGAAGGGGTATGGTGGGCCATAAGTGTAACAGGCAGGACGGTCTGACTGATACCATTTCCTGTGTGTATTTTTCTGTAGGTCAGCGCCCATCAGAAGAAGGGTATATGGCGTGCCGTCGCCAAGGACGTGCAGACCCGGGGGGTCTACGGCAGGCGGAGCACCCACTGTCGGAAACGGTGGGAGGACCAGAGACACTGGGCACGGAAGACGGTGGAGGCCCAGCTGGGGATGACCTTGCAATGTGGAAGGGGTGCCCGTCAAACCCTGACCCCCCTGATGGCCCGCATACTGGCGGTGGCCTATCCAGATTTGGATGGGCACTTGAGGGCATCACAGCAGCCACAAGGGGGTGAGTACAGTGTCCATCCTCACTACTTATGCATGGTAGAGGGGTACCCAGGTGGGGGATGTGTGTCTGTGGGTGCCCCTAGGCCAGGCCTGACATTGCAGAGTAGGTCCCATGGTGGGCAGAGTTCTTAAGTGATAATCTTGCTACCCAGCTTGTAGGCATCCACAACTGGTCAGGGCTGTGTGGGTCCAAGGTGTGCTGAATTTGGTGATATGTGCCCCTCTCCATGCCTTGGTGGCTAGCATTATCACAGGTAGTGCATTGCATAGTGCGTAGGGCTGTTCCCTGAGTGTGGTGTGACAGTGTGTGTACGCCAATGGTAGTGTTGGTGCAGCCATTGACCAAGTGTATCCTTTGTCTCTTCCCACCCCCTTTCTGTTTTGTCATCCTGTCCTTATGTGCATTAGCATCATCTGGCGGAGGAACAGAGGCACCGGCGACGGAGGGAGCTGCATCCCACAGGACCCAGGAGGTAGAGTCCACCGACGCTGAGGGCACCAGTGGGATGGAGGGCGAGGGGAGCACCACGGTGGAGACTGGAGGAGACAGTTCGGACTCAGATAAATGCATTTCTGGAGGGCATTCACACTAGCTTGGCGGCCCAACAGAGATCAATCTAGGCTCTGGCCTCCTCTCTAATGGCAGCCATTGTCCCTGTTTCTACCGTCCCCCCTCCAATTTCCTCTTCCCAATCCCCTCAACCCCAACCTATCCCAAGTACACAGGTAGACGAGCATGAACACAGGACAACACACAAGAGTGGCACAGGCAAACACAAGCACCATACATCATCCCACAGGCACTCACACAAACACCACACAAACACCATCCAGATGCAGACATACCAACATCCACTGCCTCCACTGTGTCCCCCTCCTCCTCCACCTCCCTTCCAGTTGCGTCTACATTCACACCTGCATGCACTACATCCTCAGCCACTACCAGCATCACCACCACACCTAGCAAAACACACACCTCACTTGCAGACACCTCTACAAAAGCCATGCACACGTCCCCTGTGTCCTCTCCCACTGTGTCTGTCACCCCACCCTCCCAAGGTACACAAACGCAAGCACTCAGACGCCCAACAGCCATCTGCCTCACAACAGCATCCAGCCCATGCACCTGCACCTAAACACAGGAGACAGACACCTCCTACAACCAATCCCTCTTCCTCCACTCCCAAACCTTCTCCCTCTTCCCGCCCCAGTGTCGCTAAGAAGCTTTTCCTCTCCACCATTGATCTCTTCCCTACCCCTCCCCCCGTCCTTCACATCTGGCCAGGGTGGAAAAAACCCAGGCAAGCACCTCAGCCACCTAGTCCACGGGCCCAGTAGTCTCCACACTCACTTGTGGTGGGAAAGGATCCAGGGCACCAGCCAGCCTCAAAGAAAGTGTGCCTGCCCAAGCTGCTGCCCGGAAGGGCAAGGAGCCTGCCCCAAGTGCTGCCAGGAAGGGCAAGGGGTCTACCCAAGTGCTGGCAGGAAGGGCAAGGGGCATACACCAGTAGGCAGGAAGGACAAGGGGCCTGGTGCAGGAATTCAGACAGAGCCCCCACCACCAACCATGGTTGTGCAGCCATCTGAAGCTGCAGGGGATGGGCTGGAGCCTCCCCCACCTCCACCAACAGCAGCAGCAGCATCGCCACCAGCAGTGGGCAGCCTTCCGAGGCTGCAGGGGATCGGCTGAAACCTCCCCCCACCTGCAGCAGCAGCACCACCACTACCAGCAATTGGCACCACCAGCAGCAGCAGCAGCACCACCACTAGCAGTGGGCAGCCGTCTGAGGCTTCAGGGGATGGGCTGGAGCTCCCCCACCACTAGCAGCAGCAGCAGCACCACCACCGGCAGTGGGCAGTCGTTCGAGGCTGCAGGGGATGGGCTGGAACTCCCCCCACCCCCAGCAGCAGCACCACCACCACTGAGCAGCCATCACCGCCGGCGGATGGTATGCAGTCCTGCCTCCATGGGCTGCTGTGCGGCCTGCCCCCTGCAAATCCTGTGGGTATGGCACCCAGCTGAGATACTGTGACCTTGCACTCTCCAGGATCAAGAGCACAGGGCACGATGCCCCCTCCAGAACGAGTGGATAAGACACCCACCAACCCCAGCCTCCCCAGGATCAAGAGCACAGGGCACGATGCCCCCTCCAGAACCAGTGGGTAAGCCACCAACCAAACCCGTCCTCCCCAGGATCAAGAGCACAGGGCACAATGCCCCCTCCAGAACCAGTGGGTAAGACACCCACCAAACCCAGCTTCCCCATGATCAAGAGCACAGGGCACAATGCCACCCACCAACCCCAGCCTCCCAAGGATCAAGAGCACAGGACATGATGCCCCCTCCAGAACAAGTGGGTAAGACACCCACCAACCCCAGCTTCCCCAGGATCTAGAGCACAATGCCCCCTCCAGAACCAGTGGGTAAGCCACCCACCAACCCTAGCCTCCCCCAGATCAATAGCACAGGGCACAATGCCCCCTACAGAACCAGTGGACAACTCACCCGCTTGAGAGACTGTGGCCTTGCACTCCCCAGGACCAAGCACAGGGCATGTTTCCCCTTCCAGAGCCAGTGGCAAAGTCACCCACTTGAGAGACTGTGGCCTTGCACTCCCCAGGACCAAGCACAGGGCATGTTGCCCCCTCCAGAACCAGTGGTTTTGTTCCATCTGCTGGTTGATGTGCCTCCTATCCCCCGTCCCCCTGAGATGCCTGCTTATTTTCCAACTGATGCCCCTGCAGGGTTCTCTCTGTGTTGGTGCAGGTGACAAGTGGGGCCTTGGACTTTGGCCTGTGGCACTGTGGCCTACGCACAATGAGGACTGGGCAGTGTCCCTTGAACTGTACATATGTATATACCATGAGACTGACTTTTCGTATTTCTACTGTGTTGTTATTATTACAGTCACTTTATCACATTCCTGTAGTCCTTGCAATATTCCTCAGAGGTATGGGGTAAATATGTTTTATTACTGTAGCTGGTTGTGTGTATGGTGTTGGGGTGGGGGTTTGTGTGTTGCATGTATGTGTCACTCTCGTTTTCCTCCCCTCCTCCCTTGTGTGCTAGGTGGCTGTACTCACTGTGGTCGCCTTCGCTGGCGCTGTTGTTCGTGGTGGAGCAGGACGTAGAATATCATAGGGAATATTTGAAGTTCAGGCTCCATGGCGGTGTGGTTCTTCCCTGTGTCTCCAAACGTGAGCCCTTTCCCTTCTGAGGTCTATTTCCGCCAGGCTTTTGATGTCGTTGGTAGCGCCCCGGAAAAGGTGGCGGATTGATGTGTCTTAACACGGTGGGCGGGACATTGACTTTTGCCTGGCTGTAGGCGTCTACCGCCGTGGTGGCTGTTGTATCCGCCCTGGCGGTCGGTGTGGTAAAGTGGCTGTCTATCTGAGTTCTCACCGCCATGGTTATAAGCCTGTTGGCGGTAATACCGCCACTTTATCACCAACCTCCAGGGTTGTAATGAGGGCCTATATATTACAGGTGTTTGATGTAAGTTTAAATGATGCTAAATTTAGACAAGTATCTACTTCTGTGGAACATTTGGCTGTTGTTTGCGCTGGTGTACTGACAACTTAATGAACAGATGTTTGCTATCTATTTCATGGTTATTTAAAACCATCTTGCTTTAGATATACTTTTAGCAAAAGAAGGTGATGTTTATTGTGCAATTAGGGTGCAACATTGCTGCACCTGTATTCCAGATAATAGAGAGAAGTTAATAAAAATATTGATAACATAACACGGTGACTATGATTAATACTATAAGATAGCCTATAATATGGGGAAGGATGGGTACATGGTTTCAGAAGATAACTGCATGGTTTAGTGAGATTGTTGGTAGTTTACCAAAAAATATAATAATATTAATCTCTTAAGTATGGGCATCAGCCACCAGTCGATGCCTGCACTCACTTCCCAGTGTGTGCATCTGCCATTGGTCGACGCTGTGAAGGACTGTAAATGAAGCTCTGGTGTTCACAGCAGAGGGTTTCCTTTTTTAAATGTCAGGATGGAGTGGTAGGGAAGAGCTTTTTGTTTTCTCTTATGAAATTATGATTAGCGTGTATGGCATGTTGTTTTCTCTTGTGGAATGATGATTAGTGTGCATGGCATGTCCCAGGTAACATCAACAGTCTTTTTGTCCACCTTGGGGGAGCTAGAAGGTAATTACCTTCAATCTGCCCTGAGGGCAGAAAGCATTCTAGATAACTGAGGTTTGTTTAGGAAGCAGAAAAAGTAGTGGAGGTGGCCCACCTAGGCATTGAGCCGAGTACCCAGCCCCAAAAAACCCCAACAGTTCTTCCGCCCCCAGAGGGCAGATAAGAGTTATTGTACCTCCAATCTGCTCCCCAAGGGGCAGAAAACCTGCTAGACCTCAGGGAGTTTTGTTTTTTTCAAAATGGGGTAAGGGTGGCCCACCCAGGACCTGGGCCTAGACCCCAACTCTCAATTACACCAACAGACTTTCTGCACCCCTCAAGGACAGAAAAGTAGTTTTCATATCCAATCTGACCCCGGGGACAGACTGCCCACTACACCGTGGGGAGTTATTTTGAAAGGGTGGAAACAGCTCCCCTGGTGATTGGCTAATGCTACCCATACCTCCCATTGACCCTGGTTTGATCTGTTCCTGTTGTGGGCACTTGGCTCAGCTACACAAGTGGGCTGACGTTTTTATCGGGGCAAGTGGAGTAAAGCTGTGTGGAGGGAATATTGTGGATCTCTGTATATTGCAGAAGTTTATGCTAGGAAAATGCACAATTTTAGGCAAAGTTTGAGGTTTGAAGGACATTGTGAGCACATGACGCACATCACTCTAGACACCCCCGGCTGTCTAGCTTTAAGACATATCTGAGTTTGGTCGGTTTTCCTGGGTAGCGGTGAAGCCTGAGTCCAAATGCAGCTGCTGTCCCTTTTGCCAGATCAGGTCATTTTGGGACAGGAAATCTTGATGTTTATAAAGTTTTAGGAGCGTTCCTGTCACGGTCCCTGAGCCAACCCACACAAGAATAGGTAGCATTTGTATTGGGAGACTGTGGGGAATAGTACATTTCTGGATTACAACAGATTCCAGAAATTTCCCTCAGACAAATATAAATAAATCATTATTTTAGGCAAAGTTTACGGTTTGCAGGTTATTGTGGGTAAGAAAATATTGTGAGATCAACATGAGTCACACCACCCTGAACTTCCACTGAGTGTCTAATTTACAGAAGTTTGTGTGTCTACTAGCTTTCCCTAGATAACAGTTGAGCCAGGGTCCAAATCCACAACTACCAAAATAGCAAAAAATTATCTGTTTTCAGTGGAAAAAATGTAACTGTCCATGTGGTATTGTGGGCCCTTTCCTGTTGCATGCACTAGTCCCATCCACACAATTGAGGTACCATTTGTGTTGTAAGATATGGCAGAACACTAAGGGCCTCATTACGAGTCTGGCTGTCTTGAGACTTCCAGACTTGTGGTGGCAGTTGGACTGCGCACTCCTGGTGGTCCGACTGCCACATTACAACCCTGCTACTCGGCCTGCCAGGGGACTGCCATCAAGAAAATGGTTTGGTTCTCGATGGTGTGGCGGAGGTCAGAGTCATGATCAGACACGGCGGCACTGAGTTCAGTACCACCATGATGATAACAAGTCTTCTTTCCGCCAGCCTTTTCAGGGTGGGGTCCCCCCCATGAAAAGGCTGGCAGAAAGGCAGTGCTGGGTGCCACAGGGGCGGTCCCTGCATTACTTCCGACCATGTCTTGGGCAGTGCAGGGGGCCTACTGCCTAGCACCCACAGAATGCACACTGTCTGCTACAGCAGACAGTGGGCATTCAGAAGGTGCTCAGTAGACCCCCTCTGTGCCCCCTCTGTGCAACGGCATTGGCCTTGGCTTCATGTGGATCCCAGGCCAATGGCGCCATACTGTTTCCACTGGACTGCCCGGCAGAAACCTCCAAATATGGAGGTTTCCACTGGTCTGCCCAGTGGAAACATTGTAATAGGGCCAGGTGGGAGACCACCAGCTACTCCCCACGAGGCTGGTGGTTGGCCCGCCAGCCTCTTAATTAGGTCCTAAGTGGTAGGAAATGTATGGCTCCTCATACATTTCAGACCTATCCTTATATAAATGTGAGACATTTTGGGACATCTTGTGTTACAGGTGCTGGACCCCGCGACACCAGTAGAGTATCATTTATATTGGAAGATGTGTGGCAATATATAATAGTAGAACATTTGTTATTACTAATTGAATTTTTCAGCATTTGTGGCTTCCAGTTAAAAGCCAGTGTGCAAGAAAAAATACATTTTGCAAAATGCCTTCTGAATCACATACTAGTATGGGTACCCATAATTTCAGAGATGTACAAATAATCACTGCTCTTAAACTCAGTACCTGGTGTACATTTCATTTCAGAAATACACAGGTTTCCTTCATACCTATTTTTACTCTTGATATTGTTACCACATGAATACCATATGAACTGCTCTCTACTTGGTAAACAGTGAAAAACCATTGTTAGGTACAGCTCAGGTGCTGGGTCTGGGTACCTCAGGTACATGGTGAACTTACAAACCCTATATATCCTCACGACCAGAAGAATCTAGTGGATGTAACAGTAGATTGCTTTTGCGAATTGACCATAGTTGTAAATGAAAACGTTGTTACAAATTCCTGATTTTTCATATTCATTTTCAATATTTTCTTTATTTCAACAGTTATTTTCTTTGGTAGTACTTTGAGTAATATACGCAAATGACCCCTTGCTGAATTCCAAATTGTATCTACTTTTCAGAAACGTGTAGCTTTCTAGGATCATCTATGTGTTTCACACTGTTTTTACCACAAACTGGAAGTAGGTTGGTGATTTTAGCACAGGAAAAAAATGTTATGCCATTTTTAAGGGAAAAAACAAACACTTTCTTGTGCAACATTTTTTTCCATTCTCCACCCCTCAGAAGAAATTATCTATATTGTGGCTATTTTCGTGGTCCTCTCCATGGGAAACCACAAACGCTAGATACCCTTAGACTTCTTATTGGCATAAATACCTGATGTGCAAAATAGTTATTGAGTTAAGGAGGTGTAGGAGGGAATTACCCCAAACAGCCTAGAAATGGTTCAGCACTGGTGTAGAAAGCCTCAGCTGCTAAAGGGTTAATAATAGTATTCATCATAATCACAAATAGCACTATTGTTTAAAGTGGTTAAACCTATTTGTATTAGAGGTTTGAAGTATAATCACTGAAGAAGGAGGATTTCCACAATATGAAGGAAGAAAGGAGAAATTTTGCTTGATGATGTAAAAGCACAAGCCTTTGATGAATGGAAGCCTTACAGAAGAAGTAGACAAAAACAGCAATGATGAAGGAAATGCCATAGTAGTTTAATATAACATCACCGGGCTGGGTTTTTTTGGGAGAGTTTATCCTATGCAAACGAAGCTTATATTGTGGTGTCTGAAATGTAATAGTTGTGTTTAGCTAGCTAAAGGATGCACTGTTCAGAATGTCTTTAATTTGTAACTTTTCAAGGTTCCCTGCTGGTGTGTTGTGTATGTTTTATTTATTAGCTGAACAGACAATTGTAAAGCTGTGTTATATAAACATGTGAAATCATTTCCCTAATTTGCTGTACTCAAACTCAGCATACCTCGGAGTTTGATTTATTTCAGAAAATCATTTTAATTCAGAGGCAATTCATGGTATCTGTGTGTTAAACGTGTTAAGTAACACTTATCCAGCTTCTTTCCAGTAGAATGAAGAGTATTAATTTGCAAGGTTATTTTCGTTATTAGGAAAGTGCAAAAGAATGTCATTGTCCAATGTTTCACTTATTGTTTAATAGTTATTTTCTCTTTGGAGTTAGATTATGTACTCGTTTATCCAATCATTCCCATTTGGAAGTAGATGATGTCTTTGGTGATTATGGGATGGTAGCTATGGAAAATAATCATATTAGTACAGCTCATTTGCATATTGTCACAATGTGAATGTTTGTGCTTTTATTGCCTGGGTATCCTATAAAAATGATTTACTTTGGAGATTTCAGTCCTTAGGCTTATTTCTTAGAAGGCAGACTCTGCTCTAGTCTGTTTATTAATTTATACTTAGAGATCTCCTTGAATTTTAAATGAGCAAACTGTGTGCTAGCCTGTATATTTCCTTTGAATTTAGTTCTTTCCTTGGGTTTTCTTCAAAGGCTAACCTTACGTTAGTCCTATTGCATGTTATGAGTTTGACTATTTGATTTGGAAAAACTAATTAACTAATTACTTTTTGCTTTCAGTAATTATCATAATTTTCAATAAACTCATGAAATTTTAATCTGGAATCTGGTCTTGTGCAGATTTATGTTCATTTGATTAGTTCTTAGGAAGACTCACAAGATCTTACGATGACTCAGACAGGGCCCGATATTGTGCATCAACATTCTCAATTAGTAATTGAGAGCGTTGATAGGAACATGCTGCAGGCCCAATCAGCCTGTGTTGTATACTCTTAAATCAGCAAAGAAGGGCCCCCATGTTGCTGGTTTGTGCCCAAGCGCTGGAAGAGATAAGCTTGTTGTTTTGAAAGTATTTGGTGATAACTCTTTACACAGAACTGATTTGAACATTGTTGCTGAGCTGTTAGTGTTGGTTAGGAAGTAAGTTGGCACAGAAGTTGTGATCAGGACACGATTGTCTGTCATTCAGCCCATGACGTTGGGAGAGGAAAAATAAACAATGTGGTTTTAAACATGATTGTGATAGTGTACTCGTCTATTTGATAACCAAATGTTTGATCTGCTACTCTCCTCCTCCTGGTCAATTATCAGCCTGCCCTGTATTCCAAGTCATTTTTGCATTGAGGATGTTTCTCAGCTCTTCTCCCCCAGGGCCTGAAATTGTTCATCTTCTTCTCAGAGAAACTGCCACAGATCATGCCATTGCCTGGTCTACTGCTTCCCACCCTGGACCTGTCCCAGACGTCTCACTGACAGCATCACGTCTGGATTGTACATGTATGTGGTAGAGGTGAGGTCTCTTGGTCACAGACTTTTGAAGACCACATAAGCACTTATTTGTTGAGGAGTCTCAGAGGGGTGTGAGGTTTAGCAGCTCCGTTTGAGGCTCATTAGAGGCTCACAGGATAGATTATTCTTATGGGGCGTGTGGGTAGCCCCAAACATGCAAGGTAAGAAGACACAATGTGCCAGGTCGCCCCACCTCTCCCTTTCAATAGCCTTCTCCCCACACTTTGTTACTTATTTACAAAGACTTTCCATTGTCCGACGGGTGTCAGTGACTCACCATACTTGATGAAAGCATTTGGCTGTGTGTGTCAGGGAGCTGAGTGAAGCCAGAGAGAGAATGGGCCATTCCGCTAGAGTATCTGCTGATTACTGTGGACCTTGAGGAGACAGTCCTGGGTCCCTGAAAAAAGGGCTGCCGCCCTGGACAAGCATTTCTTGCGGTGTTCTAGAAAACAGCTGTTGGTGCCGGATCCATAGCAGCCTGGGTCAGGATCCAGTCTTTATTTTGCTTAAGTTGTTTTCACTGACACCTGATCCATGTGGCCAAAGAGGCCAGACCTGGCCGCTGTTCAATTTCTTTACTGGAAACAAAGGAAAATCTGAATAAGCCAAATTGTTCTAAGTTGACAGTTTTGCAGTGGCGGCTGGCAGTTTTAACAGGGAGGAGGGGCGGGAAGCACACTCACACTTTCACACACACACACACACAAGCACGCACATCCATTATAACACTCATCAACATTCAAACATACACGCACACACCAAACATTCATTTAAAACGATCACACACACACTTACTTTCAGCCTAGGAGGTCCTAGGAGGGTTGGGACTGCTGCCTTCCCTCACTAGCTGACCTTAGGTCAGCTAATAAGGAAAGGCAGCAGTCCCAGCCTTGTCACAGAGTGGGATGGGGTCAGTGAGACTGCTGACCCCACCCCACTCTGTGACGAAGTGTCACTGATTGACACTCACCCTGGGCGCTTCAGGGCTTAAACCTGAAGCGCCCAGGTCGAAGTCAATGGGTGACGCTTACCTCGTCACCCAGGGGAGGGCCTCGAGGCACCTTTGCTGAGCCAAGGAGGTCACGCCCATAGGAGCTGTGACCTCTTCAGCCCAGCAAAGTTCAGCTCAGGCAGCCAGGAGTCTGTGCAAATCGTGCATGTCTGCTCCTGGCTGCCTGACCTGAACATGAAGAGTGTCTGTCTGGCTGACTTTTGCTCAGCCTGACAGACACTCTTCATGAGGGGCAAAAGGTAGGGGTGTGTGGCCCCTCTGCCCTAAAGGATGGGCCACACCTGCAGTTTTCTCTCTTAGGTCCAGTCTGGGACGAGTAAGCTCTTTCTAACTAGGGCTGCACAGAGCAAGCCGTAACACACTGACTACTTTTGATAAGCAGCTCCTGGTTGTACATTTAATTTATTACCAGGAGATGTAATGTTTGTGACTAATGCATTTTAGTGCTGTGATTGCGGACACCAGCACTAAAGTGAGTTAATCTAACCCCTGATGTGTGGTACTTGATAGGGCTGCTTATTAGTAAAATTTAACTCCCAGTGCCCACTTACCTCTCCTCACTCTCTTCACTTTCTTCAAAGCATGCCACTAGATCAGCAGATGGTTATTTTGAATTGCTTTAAAACATTGACATGTGGCAGCCCGTGCATATGCCAATGCACAGTAGCCAATTTTGAATGGTTTCACTTCAAGGAAAACTATTCCATGATCACTGCTAGTCAGTGCTACCGCGGACTTCTTGGAATGCTTTTTCTTAAGCTTAAGGAAAACCTATTTCCAGATGGCTACCTGTGCTAATGCACTGGACCACCTGGGGAAAAGAAACCATTAATGAAACCAATAGGTTGACACTGGGTGTCCCGAGCGAGGCCTATGCTTGTTTAAAAAGTGGAAGCACTATTTTATGGAGAGTCATATCCATACGTGTAGTTTTCTCAATGGGTCAATAAGTGAGTGCAAGGATGAATCAACCGTTGGAAGCAAGGATGGATCAGAGAATGGCAGAGGTGAGTGATTTACAGGCCAGATGTAACAAAAAAGGCATTTGCGATTTGGAAATAGCGATTTTTAAGAAATTGCTATTTCTGATTTGCAAAATGCAATGTATCATATTTGCGATTCGGTAATAGCAATTTCTTAAAAATCGCAAATGCTATTACCAAATCGCAAATTGTGATACAGACCCCATTCGCACCTATGGGCCTGTACGCCCATGTTTGCTAATTTTTTGCATTTCCCTAATTGCAAATTCCTAACTGGAAATTTAGGAAATGCAAAACCCCAGGGTGCTGGGGGCCTAAGGCCCCCTCTGCTGCACCCCAATAAAATATTTCAGGACATGTAAGGCGCACACATGACAAAGGGGCATGTGTGCGTTACATGTCAATTTTAAAAATGCAAAAAGTTCAACTTGGTGGTAATAGCAATTCCTTAATGCCGTATTCGCATTAAGGAATTTTTTGTTACATGTGGTTTAGAAATCGCAAATAAGGATTCCTTATTTGCGATTTCTTATTTAGAGAATCTCAATTTGCGATTCTCTAAACAGGCTCGCAAATTTAAGGCATCGCTATTTTAGCGATGCCTTAAATTTGCGTTGCGAATGCCTTTCATAAATACTGAAAGGCATTTTTGCATTCGCAAACGGGCATTCGCACCGTTTGCAAATGCAAAAAGGCTTGATACATCTGGCCCGTAGTGCTTACTTGGATTCCTGGGTTAGTGAGTCCATTGATATTTGATTGCATAAATGGATGGAAGTGCATGGAAGGATTGGGTGAATGCTTGGATTGATGAATACATAGATGGATGGATGGTTAATTGAGTGCATGAACGATTCGTCAGTCCATGGACTCAGTCACCCATTCATCAATCCACTGTTGTTTCTCACATCCGTCCAAGTATGCATCTGCAGAAACACACAAACTTACCAATCAATGGAGAAGCACTACCACTTATAAAGATGCTTCACCAATTGCCTTTGTCACTGCTTGTTTTTGAATGATACTGACATAGATACTGACAATGGCCAGAGGGGAGACTGGATAAACAAAGGTGAAAAGCATCCACAAAATAAAAAGACGAGCCTAAGTTATAGCAAAAGATATTCTGTTTTCAGTGTAAATTGTAGAAAAAAGTAGTCACTCAACAATAGGAAATGCTTCCAGTAATCAGTCATTAAAATACATTATTATTGATGACTTCTGCAGACCTCTAGGTCCATCTAGAATGCTCATAAATGAAAGGCATGACTTGGAGAGCATATTATGGGCCCTATTACAAGTTTGGCAGACGGGCACTCTGCCAAACTCCCCACGGGATGGTCGCCGCCAAGCTGTCAACCTCCCAGCCGGCCCCATTAAGGTTTTGATGCTGGGCTGACCGACGGAAACCAAGGTTTCTGCCAGTCAGCCCAGAGGGAAAGTGGCGGCAGCAGCACATTCAAAATGTGCATTGTCTGCACTTGTGACCCCCTGCATCTCTTCTTCGCAAGCCTTTTCATGGCAGTGGTACTGCCATGAAAAGACTGGCTGAGAACAAGGTTGTAATCAGCAGGGCGGCACAGCGCTCAGCGTCGCCCTGGCTGATTACAACCTGCGGCCGTCGTCAGCCCATCGTCAGCAGGGCCGGCGGTAGGTTGGCGGGTCTGCGGGTCTGCCGGCCAACCTTGTAATACGGTGGTCGGACCACCGCAACGGCATTGGCGGTCCTTGGATCACCAATGTCGTAATAGGGCCCTATGGCTGTTGAGAATTTTTGGGAAGGAATGAATTTATACCTGTAGACACTGTCTGACAACTTTATTTACTTCCATGTCTCAGCATTCCTCGCTGCCTGCTTGAGTTTGATTGGGGCCGGAAGCATTGGTATACGGTTCAGGACGCTGTGTTCTGCTACCATTCTGTTTTATTTCATTTCAGGGGATAAATCGAGTTTCCTCTTCTTGGCAAAAACGTCAACCAGCAGGTGCTTAATGGAGAAAAGTAGAACTGAGGAATAAATTGAATTACGGTTTCCACTGTGGTGTCACAACCTGTACACGATCATAGACCAGCGACAAATAGAAAGCGGTGTAAGAATAGGTTTAGTAAGATGTTCAGGGTAAGAGATGACCATGTTAGAGTTGAAGTTATGTACAGTCATTCTGATTTTTAGAGAGAAAATGTTTACTATGTTGTTGTTAGTAAATTAGACCGATCCGCTCATGCAATGCTTGTAATACGGGAAGAAAAAATGCAATTGCTGTACATTTTGTTCAGGTACTAGAACTGGTTTCTCTAGAGACAAGGGACCACGTGAAAGTTCTTAAAAATATCTACTTTATCTGTAAGACCTCTTGAATTGTCTCAAAAGCTAAAAACACAAATGTACTGTGACTCAGGATACTCATGGGCCCTAAGAAATATAGATGCACATGAGGGACTAACATTTATTTTGTGTCTAGTTAACTGCAGTTTTTAATAGTTTTCGTGTGATCACAAAAAAAGGCATACTAAAAAAATTCAAAACATCCATCCGCATTCTGAGCCCCACTGTTAAAAATGCATATCGGCATATGTAATTCCAAGCATGGATGTGTATTTTCAGTTTTAGAATGAATAATTGTACACAGTGTAAAAATGCACTTGGAAACATGCAATCACACTTTCCGATTTCCTTTGTTTTCACAACAGGGGGTATTTCTCACCATGTATAAGACACTGAGGTCCTTATTATGAATCTGCCGGTCCTGGGACCGCTGCTAAAACAGCAGTCCGGCCTCCATATTATGGCCATGGCAGAGCCACCCAGGTCCGACCGCCTTCACCATCAGGTTGCTGCCGGTCGACAGTTTGCCAGTGTTGGCAGTCCTTATCTGCCAGTAAACGAATTCCCTCTCCGCCGGCTTTTGCATGGCCATTCCACTGCCATGCAAAGGCTGGCGGAGACAGGGTGCCCGTGGCCCTATGGGGGCCCCTGCACTGCCTAGCCAGTTGCATGGGCAGTGCAGGGGCCACCATGGACAGCTCTTTTGTGCTTTTCACTGCCAGGCTGTTGCACCCGACGCACTGCAACATTGTGTGCAACAATGTTGTGACTTGTTTACCACTGGGCCCACGGGTGGAAATGCTGTTTCCACCCACTGGCCCAGCGGGAAACTCATAATAAGGCCAGCGGGCAGAAAACCGGAGTGACTGTTTTCCGCCCTAAAGAGTTTGGCGGGCGGCCTCTACCACCCCCCAAACTCAAAATGAGGGCCTGGTTGTATTTGGAAGCAAGAGAAGGCAAAGTCCGATCTCAGGATGTTGATGAAGATTACAATGATGGAGAGTATGTGGATTAACTGCCAGAGCTTCTGACTTTGGAGCTGGTGAACCAAGTTCAGTTCCCGGCGTCGGCTAAACATCCTCTGATTCTGAGCAAATCACTTAGGGCCTAATTATGAGTTTGGCACTCTGAGGAAGGCCAAACCCTGGCGGATACACTGCCAGGGGACCATGCCACTTCCAGGATCATGAATCCCGATGGGTTGGTGGGCAGTTGGAATCGTGGCAGCAACTGCGGCGCTGGGTTCAGTGGTGTGGTGGTGATCACAAGTCCTCTCTCTGCCAGTCTTTTCATGAAGGGATCCTTGCCATGAAAGGCTGGTGGAAAGACAGTGCTAGGAGCCATTGGGGGGCCCCTGCACTGCCCATGCCGGTGGCATGGGCAGGGCAGAGGTACTCCACCAGCAGCCTCGGAATGCTGACAGTGGGCATTCCGAGGGTGCGGTTGTGCCACAGCATTCCACAGGTCTAACCAGCGCAAATGTCATAATACGACATTGTAATATGACTACTGGGAGGCTGCTGGTATGACTGCAGCCTCCTCCCCGCAGCTTTGGTGGTTGGCTCGTTCGACCGCCAAAGTAATAATCAGACCCAAAATCTCCTCTGTGCATTTAACAAATTAATGTGTTCTTGTGTACTGTAATGTTGGATCAAGTTGGTGCTATATAAAACTGCAAATAAAAAAAGGATGAAGTTGAATAATTGCAGAACAAGCAAAGTTTTCTGAAGCAGCAGCAACCGTGAGCAGTAGAGACCAATGCTTGGTCATTACAGCAGTTGGTGAAATAATGTTCATCTAGGACTCCTTACAAAAACATTTCCATACTATTAGAACATTTACAAATAACTACCTGAAGGAAACATGAGCTAACACCCAAAAAAGCTTTAATGGAAAAGGGTGTTAAACATGCCAAGGTTTTCGTATTTATATAAAACAAATGTTTTAGCCAGGTCAGAACTTATTCACCACTACAAAGGTCGCTTTTACATTTAGTGTTAGCTGCTGATCTGCCAGTGCAGGGTTATTATTACCACCTCATTTTACTCTAAACTGAACAAGCTACACTCCTAAGATTGTGTGCTGCCAAATGTGTAAATGTATAGGTGTAAATTGTATAAATGTATAATTCCTGGAAATTTCCATATTGTTATCAGGCCACTTATTGGCCAGATGGCAATTTCTGATGATAGTCAATTTTTCTTCCCTTACTGTCCAAACCACCAATCAACACAATAGGTGATCAGCTAAACTAATGCCTCACCAGATAGAACCACGAAGACCTTGAAGATCAGGAAGAGTATTCTCCTGACCGTCTTTCATTTAGTAGAATTGCAATTTAGAGGCAATGCCTCATCCTCTTAGAAAGTTAGTCCTACTAAATGTTTGTTAGCGAAATATCAACAGAAAGTGTGTGTTCAAGCTGCTGTCAAAAGGTAAAAACCTGGTTAAGTGTTTTAACATCATTACCATTGAATCTCTAAAGCACATTCTATCCAGATAGGACCAACATATTAAAAAAGCAGCTGGGAATATGCTATCAAAAAGATAGCTTGAGCAGGTAGGAATGAGAATGGGCTAGAGATGAGGCAAGGATGTCCTGGATGTCCACCGACTGTGGTGCCATATTCAGTGGAGTCAGCAAATGGGCATGTGGAAGCCAGATTGCAAAGGCTCTGTGTTGGGATCACCACACTGGGACAATAGCCAAACAAGACATAGCAAATTAGAGCTCTCAGGACCTGATGGCTATCTATAAGATCATTGCAAAGGGCTGACTCCCTAATAGGTAGATGTGTTGATGTGGCTTTCAAGTGGCCTCTTTTGGAGTGCTTTTAGTTAGCGTTTGTCTCAAAATATGTAGTTTACTGACTGTTGGAGGCTGCTTGCATCTGGAACCACTAGTATGCAGTGCACCTCACTGTGTGTTCTGCTGCCATTACATTTTATTTTATTAAAGAGGGTATCTCAAGATCAAAATCCATATATCACCAAGAGAGTATGGATGACTACCTCAATGAAGCATGGAAAATAAGAAAGAAGAGTGACTATGGTCTGCATAACACCAGAAAAGACATCAGTTAACCAGTCTGCTTTATACTAATATTGTACTATATAGTATACTACTTATATACTAGACAGTAATACACCTGTCTAAAAATCTGAATAATAGAACTCATGGCATCAGCTGTCACATAGTGAATTCGTACCCTGGACATCTGACTATACAAATTTAACACCTCACACACTTGTGGTGTTTCTCTTTGATTTATAGTTGTGTATAGGTTGTCAAACAAAGGGGAACACCTTACTTTTTCTCATTTCTGCTTCTCCCTATTTAGCACCAGCGGGTTTACATATTGGCACAACACTCTGGACTCATGAAGTCATGTGACGTTAGCAGGGCTGCAACGGCCTTAGGCCTGCGATGTCAGTCGGGGTCACTGCACTGCAGAGGGGACCATGGCTTTGGTTTCAGGCAGCATCACGGGGTCACTCAGGGCATCGTCCAGCGTCTGTGCACTTGGTTTTTCTTGATTTTCAACCAGCTTTCACTCCCAAGGGCCCAGAAGCTGGAATAGGCACCATCTGGTGAGTTAGGGTCCACAGCAAGTAAACCCAGAGGCTGGTAGGTGAAGTCTTTGCTGTCCCTGAGAATTCTTAACAGGATGCAAGCTCATTCCAAGCCCTTGGAGAAACTTCACAAGCAGGATACACAGCGAAGTCCAGTCTTTGTTGCCTCTAAGGCAGAAGCAGCAACTGCAGGACAACCCAGAAAGCACACATAGCAAAGGGGCAGTACTCCTCCTCCAGCTCTTCAACTGTTCTCCTTGGTAGAGGTTCCTCTTCATCCACAAGTGTTCGAAAAGTCTGTGGTTTTGGGTCCACTACTTATATCCAAGGAGGGCTCCTCCATATGGGCAGAGGAGCGTCGCCCCCCTCCGCCAGGAGCTGAAGCTACAAACCTTTCACCACGAAGGGATAATATGTTTATTATCCCTTCGTGGTGGAAGGGGCGGGGCCACGAGGTGACGAGCACCGAGGGGAGTGCACTCCCCTCAGAGCGCATGTGTGTTTGGCCGGCTGTCTGGGGCCGGCCAAACACACATGCGCTGTAGGCTCTCTCCAGCCCAGCAACACGGATGCTGGCCTGGAGAGAGCCTGCACAGGCTCCCCGTCTGCCTAGGAATGCCCAGCCAGGGCACTCCCAGCTAATTCTGATGCTGCTCTGAGCATAAGGATTGGCCACAGGGCAGGCTGGGAGCCTGTGCCTGAGGGAGGAGACAGAGGAGAGGAACTGCGTGCAAGGAGCAGGTAAGATTTTTTTTAAAATTAATTTTAAGACCTGGCTCTCACCAGGTTTTTTTTTATCCTGAATCTCTTGCAAACCTCAAACTTTGACTTAAAAGACATATACTTCTCACATTGCTGTGATGTAAAGTTCTGGAATCTGCAAGGAGCCACAAACCTCCATTCAGCCTGTGCTCCCGCAAATCTCCAGATAAAAAAGTACCTCCCTTGAGTGGGCAGGCCTAGTGTCAGTGACAGGAAATGGCCCAAAACTCAACAGGGGTGCATCACATTTTTCCACCAAAAACTGACCCTTTTTTCCCAATGTAGGTAGCTGTAGATTTTGGAACTTGGCTCAGTCTGCACTAGGGAATTCTAGCAAACCTGTAGGTGTTTTCAAACTAGACACCTAGGGGTGTCCAGGGTAGGCTGACTAGCTTGGCTCTCACCAGTTTTTTTTTTACCCAAAATCCCAAACTTTGACTGAAAAAACATGGTTTCCCCACATTTCTGTGATGAAAAGTTCTGTAATCTGTGGGACACCACAAACCTCCACCCACCCAGCATTCCCTTAAGTCTCCCAATAAAAATGTTGCTTCTCTTCTGTGGGTAGGCTTATTGTCCATGACAGAAACAGATCAAACCAAGGTCAATTGGAGTCCCCTGGCAAGGACTCCTGTTGATCTTGGTTTGAGCTGTTTCTTTATCAGGCACGAGGCCCAGCAACACAAATGGGGCATCATTTTATTGGCACAAGTCAAGTAATGCAGAGTGGTAGGAATGTTGTGGATTCTATTGGATTCTGGAAGTTTCCACCACAGAAAAGGAAGGAAAATATATGATATCAGCCAGAGTTTGAGGTCTGTAGAGCATTGTGGGTAAGGAAACCTTGTGTGATCCATGCAAGGTATGCCACCCTGGACTCTATTGGTTGTCTAGTTTTCAAAAATGTCTGTGGTTTGTAGGTTTGCATAGGTGGCACCACATCACGGGCCCAAATAGCGCACCTACTCCTTATGTCTCAGCATAGCGATTTAGAGCCTTTTGAGTCATTTTCTCTTGAGTCACCTACAAGTGGAGTACAATTCTTATCGGGAGACATTTGGGAACTCAGGGTGGTAGGAAACCTGTGACTGCACACCAATTCCTTGTCTTTCTGTCACAGAAATGTGATGAAAATGTGTAATGCCCAAAGGCATTGAAAAAGGGTACAGGAAATAATGGGCCTCAATACGAGTGTGGCTGTCTATAGACTGCTACACTGGCGGTGGCGGTCTGGACCGCCTCCAATGCAGTGGTCCGACTGCCACATTGCAACCCTGGTGGTCAGACTGCCAGCTCTGCCAGGATCTCAGATCCTGGCTGTCTGGCGGCGGCAGAGATCCTAATCCACTTACGCATCGCTGCAAGCAGTACTGCCCTGGGGATTATGATCTCGTTCTCCACCAGCGGTTTCATGGCAGTAACACCGACATGTAAGATCTGGCGGAGAACAGGTGCAGGGGCCCCTGCATTGCCCATGCACTTGGCATGAGCAGTGCAGGGGCCCCCCTGGCCAGCACCCTCGCAATGTTCACAGTCTGCTTTCCTGGTGCACCCTGCAGGCTACAGCACTGCCACTGGCTCAATTACGAGCCAGAGACAATACTGTAACCTACGTTTCTGCCCAACTAACTAGCAGGAAACCCATAATAGCTCCAACGGGGAGGTCGCACATAGGTGGCAGCCACCCTGTCGGGAGTTTTGCAGATAGAGTTTTCCGACCACCAAACTCATAGTGGGGCCCAATGTCTTCTATGATGATTTATTTTACATCTTTAGTTTAAGGACAATATACATCTTCTTACATGTCCAAATTAGTGGAGACAACGCAGTGTTCAGATAGTGAACAAGCATTTACAACAACATAGAACAAGACACTGAACAGATTCCAAGGTTGTATGTTGCTGTATATATAATTGACCACTGTTTGACATTCATGACAGACTCTCCCCTTTGAAACAGGGCCTCTCTGAAACGTGAGGAAGCCTTTTTGGGCCTTTTTTCCCCACCATAGTGAAGAGAGGGCTTACCTGCTCCTTCCTCTTTCCGGTGGGGAAATTTGTGACATCAGCACGCTCACTCCATGCCGACGTCACAAATGAATGGGGACGAGGAGTGATGCAGAAACGATTCTGTATCCCTCCCTGCTTTAAAGAAAAAAGCACCAGAGGATCCTTTTCATCCTTCCTCGGTGTCAGTCAATGGCCCACAGACACACCCAGGGAGGGTGTGCGTGTGTCAGCTTTTGACCAACACACACATACAAGAGGTTAATTACGTAAATTGTGAAGTAATTTTATTTTTTAAGTTACATATTAGGTGCAAGTTGTTGGTTTGTAGGGGTATAGAGTGGGAAATTAAGTCGTAATAAATTAACAATTATTTATTTATTATAAATCATTTAACTGATGATTAATTATGCAAATTGCAAATGTAATTATAGTTTTAAAGTATATATTGAGTGAGGGATGTTGTGTTTCTAGGGGCATGGGGTAAGTCATTTAAGTATAAGTAATAATTCATTAACAATGAATTATTCATTTATTAATAATTATTTAATTGATTATTAAATATGTTAATCATGCTATACTTCTTTATTTTAGTTATATTTTAAATGTGGGCTTCTAGGTTTGTGGGAGTATAGAGTGGGAATTAATTAAATGATGAATTAATAACATTTCTTAAGTCATATTTTAAAAAAATAATTATGTAAATTGTTTGTTTTTTATTTTTATATATGTCATTTTCCTAATTAGAGTTATGTATTTCCAGTAAACTATTAAAATATGTTATGTGTTTGAAGTGAAGTACTTTCCCTACTACTGCACAGAGTGGAGTGGGAATAGTACATATTATCCCTCTGGAGTCCAGCACTTTCCCTACTGCTACACAGACTAGAGTGTGAATAGTGAATGTACCTCTTCTGAATTCCAATGCTTTTCCCTACTGTTGCATAGACTGGAGGGGGAATAGTAAATTGAATCCCTCTGAACACTAACGCTTTCCCTACTGTTGCACAGACTAGAGTTGGAATATTAAATTCTATCCCTCTGAAGTCCAACACTTTCCCTACTGTTGCACACACCAAAGTGGGAGTAGTAAATTTTACTCCTCCGAAGTCCAACGCTTTCCCTACTGTACAGCAGACTGGAGAGGGAATAGTAAATGTAACCCCTCCGAAGTCCAACACTATCTCTACCGTTGCACGGTACCAATAAATTAAAATATATATTTTTATTAAGTGTTACATTCTATATATGTATATATAAACATATATACGTGTGTTTTTATTTGAGTATTAATTTATATATGCAGATTTTAAAATATTATTTCAAATGATTTAATTGACCTTACATTTATGTTAAAATATTTAAGATTTACTCTTTTATACTATACACATTATCAAAATCGTTATTTTTGTACCTTTTTAAATGATATTAGTGTAAACAATATTTATGTTCCGAGACATTTGTATTTACCACTATAAGTATAAGTAGACAATAGTTTTGTAATCAATATTTTTGACTTGATATTTGTGTATCTCAATATTGGTTGTTCTGCTATTCTGTCACACATCCTTTGCAACATTACCATCGGGGCTCTCTGGACTGTAGAGATCAGTTCTTTCAATAACTTTCTCTGAAACCTAACAAATTTCTCTGAGAGGATCATTATGAGTTTTGCGGTCAGACGATCTGCCTGCCAAACTCACAGGGATGAGGCGACCGTCAACCCAACTGCTTCACCTCCCCGTCATATTACGATGTTCCTGCTAGGCTGACCTGTGGAAACATTGTATTATAACATTCCTACCAGTCTGCCCGGAGGGAAAGGTACTAGGGAATTGTTCTTGAGGCCAATACCGCAGCACTACAGTACCCTCGGAACCCACTCTGTCTGCAAAGCAGACAATGCGATTTCCGAGGGTGCTGGGCAGGGGGCCCCCTGCACTGCCCATACAGTGGGCATTCGCAGTGCATAGGACCCCCTGTAGCCCCCTGCACTGTGTTCTCATCAGCATTTTCATGGCAGTGTCCCTGACATGAAAAAGCAAGAGCAAACTGGACTTGTGATCAGCGCGGCAGTACTGAACTCAGCACTGCCATAGCTGACCACAGCTCCGACTGCTGTCAGCTCATCAGGAACTATGTTCCTGGTGGGCTCGGCGGTCCCCTACCAGTCCGACCGCCAGAGTCCTAATGTGGTGGTCGAACCGCCTGGAGTGCGGCAGTCTGACCGCCACCGTGAGTCTGGTGGTCCTTGTACTTCAGATTCGTAATGATGCCTGAGTCTTTTCTTAGGACCCATAAACTTGCAACTTCAATAATAATGTCTTCAGTTGTGGCATCAATGCTTTTACCTAGGAAAATGGCTTATTTTTGGGTCAATTATTTTGCAAACCCCACTCAGAGTTGTAACCTACTAACTTTAATGGCACTAGATGCTTTGTTCTGAACTCTTCCACTGATTGCTTTCTGCATTAGCTCACTGTCGAGCCATAGGCAATCTACTAACAGCCCAAATGCTTGCAAACGTTTGCCTACAATTTCAGAATTTCTGCACTGCAAGTAGGTAAGTGTTTTAGAGACTTGCTGAATTTTAGAAGGTTGGGCTTCGAACGTTTCTCAATAGAGTGATTGTTCCATACCTGAAAAAAGCTCATCTACCAAGTCTTTTCCTGTGATACTTAAGAGGAGTGTATCTTTTGAACATGGAGGAAATGTAGTTAGAGTTGTGTGCAGGATATAAAGTCTTATGGCAGAAGCAGAGGCCTTTATACCAAGATTGTTTCTTTATTAGGAGCCAATGATGTTTTCTGAGATGAGTGCAGTTGTTGTCAAGTTTACGAAGGCCTATGCAAGTCTAGCTGTGGTGTTTTGAATTACCTGCAACCTGTGTACCAAGTAAACTGGGAGGCTGACATACAGTAAATTACAGTAATCTAGACTGCTAATAATCAATAATTGTATTAATATTTGCCTAGTTTGTGGAATAAACTGTAAGATATTTTTAGCACTTTCATAACCAGGTAACAAGTGGTCATAATATTCCTAGCAATATCACAAAACAAAATGATGGCCAGAGTGTTGAAACTTTTCAAACACTCACCTCCAGTCACAGATATGGGTTTAATCCATCGTTATTTTGCTTGCTACATCTCCCCAATTTGGACCCAGTCATATGCAAATCAGTCTTGACCCTGCTCCCTATGGGAGCAGTCCAGCCTGAACTGCCAAGCCAGGTCCTCCCTGGACAGAATACAAGCATCCTGGGACCAGTGTCAGAGTATCACTTTTAATTACCCAGGCTTGCTTGAATCAAGTGGCGCAGCAAACAAGGGACCCATATCTAGGCATACCCTAGTCACTTAGGTCACACATAGCAACATCAAAAAATAAAATTATGTGTGGAGTGTTGAAACTTTTCAAACACTGCCCCCGCCAGTCACAGATCTGAGTTTTCTGCATGAGGTTCTAAAGACATTTTGGCATCAAATATGACTCGCAAATTACGAACATTGCAGGCTGGAACAGGTCCCTAGTGACTGAATCCACCAAGAGGTAGACCAACAGGAGAGGCTGCCAAACACCAAACACCAAACTTTCGTTTATTCAGAGTTCAAATGAAGGGAGTTAGCTTTCATCCAGCTAGCTACGGCCATTAGACATCATCTGAATTGGTCTTGTAGGGAGCTGGAATGCCATCCATATTATGATCTGAGTATCAGCCGCATAGACATAGAACTGAGAAACGAAAGACATAATCAATTTGGTCAGTGGAGCTACGTAAATGTTAAAAAGTGTTGGGCTAAGAACAGAGCCCTGCGTGACCCCACAGAGTAGGTCTTTTAAATCCGAATGGAACACACAGTGCTAATTAGACTGCCTGTGATCTGTCATTCATGAATGATTCAAACCATTGAAGACCATTTCCATGAATACCAACAGAGCTGAGTCTATCGAAGATAGTAGTATGTGAGACCATATCAAATGCTCTGGAGAACTCAAGGGGGATGATGACTGTTGTGCTGCCATCTTCCAAGATAATTCAAATATCATTGGAAGCAGCTGTGAGCATGGTCTTGGTACTAAATGTTGTCCTAAAATCAGATTGAGATTTATTAGGGACAATGTTTCCTTCAATAAGATTGGATAGCTGGGAATTCATCCAGCTCTCTAAAATCTTGGTGAAAAAAGGAAGATAGTGTGATAATTTGCCAGAATGGTGGGATCTAGAGATTTTTTCTTTAAAATATGGGTGACAGCTGCTGTTTTGCAAAATGAGGGGATAATCCCATTAGCTAATGATCTATTGCAAATGGTCATTATTATGGGTATGAGAGCTGGGGCTAATAATTTTAAAATATTTGCTGGACAAGGATCTTATGGGGAACATTCAGTCAGTCCAGAATGTAAAGAGAATGAGTGCATAGTCCTGGGATTCCGCTGTAGACCCAAGTCAAAGAGGATATTTTATTCTGGAAAAACGTGGTCATTTCTGAGCAGTCAGTTCTGAGCAAAGCTTTTGGGTATGGTGTATTTTAGGCCTATGAGCCTTGCCATTAACTAGGGATTTATAAAGAAAGATAAATTTGTTTGTGGGGTTGTTGGCCAATATGTTGTGTGGCTTCTATCAGTGCTTTATTTGCCTTTAGTTCTAATTTATATGCAGACTTCTCAGATTCGGCATAGCTGAGCCTCCAAATCCTTTCTAAGTCTTTGCATTTTCTTTCATCCAGCATCAGTTCTTTAGAATATCATAGTGCCAATGGAGTTTTATGATTTGATTTGCCAGTTTTTAGAGGTAAAACCTCAAATGAGCATTGGAAATCCAATTGTTGAAATAACTTCTATATCTATTAACATCGTTGTCTAACTGGACATTTGAGTGAGTACTTTTTTTTACATTTTATTTTTTACAATATTGGGTTTGAACCATGGATGGTAAGAGGTTTTAGTAGCCAAGTGTCTTACCCTTCTTCATGAGCAAGTGAAACAGTCTAATTATGGTGACCATAACCCACTGGCAGTACCCTTTTCTGTGGCCCCATGAGAAAAACTTAGGGTGGACATAGGGGCAAGTAGTCTCTAGCTCTCTACAGATAATCTTAGGCTAGTATGGTGACTCCACAAACCTTCTTGATTTTTTGGTCTTATTATCAGCAAAAAATCGAGAACTGGTAGATGTATGCCTTGCAGGAAAGGCTAACGCCCCACAGATAACCAAGCATCAGGAAGGCTCTGTTGAAGCCTTACTGGCCTATTGTTAACTCCCTGACATGGTTTAACTATGATTGCTACTTAGCCAATTGTCAGCTGCGACAGGCACTTGCAGCTAAACCTAGAGATTGCGTCAATGTTGCTTTCACAAGGAATTACTATGAGGAGGTCACCACGAAATGATGGAGTGAAGTCTGCACCCAGCACTGAGATCCGTTGGCACATGCGGCTGCTGTGGAAGATGGTAAGTCCTTTTGGTCTACAGTGGCTGAACTGAGATGTAAATATATGCCTGTTACCCCAGCTTCCTGCTACCTTGCTAGCCAATGTCTTTGAAAATCTCGCTCACTCTATGTTGCCCCCTCATGGTCCACATCAATCACTGTACCCATCTTTAAGACAGGTGATCGTTCCCTTCTATGTTCTTGTAGACCAATCTCTTTGATTTCTACTGTACAAACCCTGGGGAGGGTTATATATAATAGAATCCAAGAGTGGATTCAGACACAGGTGGTTCTTTACCCGTGTCAGTATGGGTTTAGAAGTAAACTGGGCAAATTGTGCAGTGCTTGAACTTAAATCTTGCCCTTGGGAAATACATTGTTGCCAAACAAGTTCTACTTTATTTGCCATTCATGGATCTATCTTCAGCCTTTGATTGTGTTAACAGTTCCAAGCTCTGGCACATGCTCATCTTGTGTGGGTTAGATGATGTCCTAGTGAGTTTCTTGGCTTACTTACACACTGACATGAGGGCAAGAATAAGGATCAGCAGACAAAGGGCAGCGGGTTTCTGGGGACATAAATGTGTGTCGAGGGGTGTGTCCTAGCTCCCCTTCTGTTTGTACTGTATATAAATGATCTTTAACCATCTCTACTTTGTGTCACACAGGATGGACCTGTTGGAGTGTAACTTTTATAATCTATATTAACGTGAAAAGCTTGCAAGATAATGTGTATTGAAACCGCATAGAAAATGTGTTAGTGTAATACACGTGTTTGAAATGTGCCCACAGGGAGTGGCCACCAATGTATACAATGATTAATGAAATTGACTAGTGATGAATTAAATACTGTACTAATGTATGATTTTGTACTAGCATTATGAATTATGTATTAAGGTTTTGCTAAGTTAATCACTAGGCCTTAGTTAGCGAGGGTGGGGGCCTAGCTGCCTGGTCTCATATTAATGTGATTTTTCTAACGTGCAATGTGCTGCGTTCCTGAAGGACATGAAACTGTACTTTTCCAGAGACTAGAGAAATGTGTGTGTAACGGTAGTAAATTCTTTCTCATGAGACCTGACTTGCTCAAGGAGACATTCTTGTCGAATGCAACAGTGTAATTCGTAACAGGTACAAGGTCGCCTAAACCGGTAAGGACAATGGAACTACTGACTGGAGCGACGAGTGTAACTTTTCTTACCTGACATTCTACCCGATGAAGACGTCAATTACAGGAACCAATAAACTGCATGAGAACTGTCTTAAGTGGAAATTCTAGTAAGGTGATCAATCGACTATTGGACAGAGATAATGATGCACCAAATATTGACCAATTGGAAATTAGGAACTCGATCGACAAATTTGATATAACACGGTGGAACAAGGAGAAATCAGCCATTAGAGGGACATCCTTGCTGTTACTCTGATATCCAGTTTTAGCCTTTGCTGTTTGATGCTTCAAACCATCCTCACCTTTCTTGCCTTGCCCGATACTTGCTTCTCCTCCTTACGAGGGAAGAGTTTTTTTTGCCCTACCTTGCTGAGACTTTGCTGTTCTATCCTGGCTGATGGCGGATCGACTGCTGTCCTGAGGACGAAGACTGACTCTGCATGCTGACCCATTACGGAGGGTAACTATATGATGATAAATTGAAATTGTCTGTTTGCCTTTCCTTTCTAGGTACCAACTGCTCTTTTGATCAAGACCATAGTTAGATGTTTTCCAAATTCATGTTGCCAAATTGTTTTGCATGAAGCCCAAAATGCGAATGCTAATTTGAGGTTAGTTGAGGAATTCACTAAATCGGGTGCAAATAGACAAATGACTGAATCTTTGCTTTGTTGAATAATGTACTAATGACACTCTACTAAAAGTTTGATACATGTTGACTTCGTGCTTTGTTCTGATGTTTATGATCTTTGCTTTGATAAAATCCTATTTGAGTTGCCATATTGTAGTTTTGTTGATGTGTTTATTGGTACTGAGGCTAATGAATATGCTAGTGGGTTGTAACAAACAGGGAATAAATATACAAAATCTTACTAGATTTGTGTGGTTATTCATGGCTGAGAGGTCCTGGTGCATTTGGTTCTTATTAAATGTTATTGATTAGTTGAATTGATTAGTTATTGCCAGTATTGATTAGGTTATTGATTCTTATTATGAGATATTCATGAGCTATCTCGTCTTGAGGAGTCCCCAACCAGGATCAAAAGATTCATTGGCCTAAAAACGAATGCCTATGTAAGTAAAATTATCAAGATTGGGACGCGTTATCAGACCTAAACCCAAGGGCCATTGTGACCTACTCTTTTGTATGCGGATGACACTGTGCTTATGGCTCGTATGTCAAAGGCACTGCATCTCCTGGTGTTTGCGTCTGTGGATTTTATGGCTACTTTAGATCTGCGCACCAATTTCTCTAAGTCTTACCTTATGGCACGTTGACCTAAATGTAGCTGGCTGGCTAGCCTCTCTATCGGGAGTAGTCAGATAAGCTGCACTGGCACTTTTTGCTACCTAGGGGTTACTTTTTTTTCCCTCTGGGCTTTGGGTATCATAATCTCTTAACATAGAGCAAAAGTGTCAAGAGCAATTAGCTCCTTATCTAGCCTCCTCCAACCTGTGGGAGTTGGCCTGCTCGGTCCACTGTTGCAGATCTACAGATCTCAATGTACCTCTGTTGCTTTGTATGGGGCAGAAATCTGGGGCATCTCGGTCTGCGCAGCTATTCAGCACAAAGAAAATAATTTTTCCAGGGGGCTTCTTGCAGTCCCCATTTCATCATCTAGCTTTATTTGTCATGAAGAGATGGGCCTGCCTTTTCTGGAAGATCTCATCAGCGTACGACCGGCATTATTGTGGCTGGCTATTTGGAAAAACGAACAGGCTAGTCTGACAAGGGACGTCATTAGAGACTGTCTCTCCTGTGAGAGAGCTATGTGTATTCCTTGGCTCGCCTATGTAAAATCTGCTTTCTGCTGGATTGGGCTGTTGCGTGCTTTTGCCAAGCCTGAATTCTGTAATAGCCTCAGTAGGCACACGTTCGCTATGCTTTATCAAATGAGGTGTCACAAAATCAACAGGGAAGCAATGAAAATTAAGTCAAGTGTAACAGGATATTTGAGTGGGATTTTCTCAAACTACACTTTTAACTATTTATTGCAGGTGCGTGGGCGTTGGGAGCGCTCACTTAAGGTGCGTTTTATGGCAGATACCGTAAAAATTTGGTATGTTTTCCATTAGGTTTTTCATATCATCTAGATGATGTTTCATGAACCTGTGCTGGTACATCAGGTCAAACCATGTTGCACTTTGCGTTTTTCTGCATGTTTTATGATAGATATACAATAAAATAAAAATAATGCCGATTTTAAGAAAGAAGAGATGGGACATTAGACAAGTGAGATTAGCCTTCCAACTATCTGATCTTGAAACTGTCTTGCATGTGGGCTCATTCTAAAAAGTTAAACTGAAGGCACCTAACACTATGCTGACTTGAATTAACCTTGCTCGCTTGTGCTTATCTGTGTCCCCTAGAGCTGATGATGCGTTCATACCTAAATGTATGGCCCATATCGATTTTAGTCATAATGTTCTTATTTTTATTGAGTGTTTTGACGGGGTCGTTATATATTGGTCGGAATATGCACCGCTTTTTTAAATGTATTTTTTATGTGTTTTAACAGTTGTGTCTTTTTAAAATAATATTGTGTTCTTCTGTTTTGAAACTTTTATGGACGTACGGTATTAATTGACTTGAATTGAATTGCAACAGTCAACCTTATTTAGCCGACCAGAAAACTTCCATGATCGAGTCAATAACAATATGATTAGATTTTTGAAAAATGTGGTCGAGTATGCCCTGCCTGGTGTGTGGGTGGCTGGGCATGGTTTAGTATGACTACTGAGAACACATTTGTAAGGTGTATATTATTAGTATCCATAATATTAATTGAAATTGTATTGAAACCACCAAGTACGATCAGGACATTTGTTTTCAAGATAAGCAGAGGAAATTGACTCTTACAGTGAGAGCAAAAAGTATTTTCCTGTGCCCGGGGTTCTGTAGATTATCAATGTTTTAACTGAACAATTATGACTGACTAAATCATTTGGAATTCAGCATCCGACAAAAGCTGTATGTTCCAGAGAGACCAATTGAAAGTCTCCTTCTGTACCAATGATACTCCTCCCCCTATTCTAGTAGAGCAGTTAACTGTGCTAATGACCCTGAGGAATGGCTATGAAATCTCAGGACACGAGCCCTCTTTTATTCAGGTTTCAGTTACAAACAGGAAATCCAGCTTAGACTCTTCCAGCTGAGTGCAGACATCAACTGCATGAGCAATCAGAGAACTTGTATTAACCAATGCATATTTGATGCCTTGTCAACTACGAGTACACAGGTTTGGAAAGTTATGAAGTTTTCAACTATGAGTTATTTGTGGTTCACACAAAATGATAGAATTTGGAAGTTTGTGTTAAGCAGTAGTCCCTAAAGTTAGGAGAGCAGAAAGACAGACAGTGTCTTACCAACAGACCGTAACCATGACTCAATGTAATACAGTCCATGTGAGGAGTGGATAGGGCAGCATGCTGGGCCCTGGGCACGTGGTGGGCGTGGACAGCTTTGGTGCTGCAAGACTGTGATGCAGTCATCCTTAAATAACAGAAGGATTGTCTATGCATTGTTTTGCCCAAGCACTAGATAATATACTGTAGGAGGCTGGCCTGGCTTGTAGTGTATACCTTGGGTACTTACACCTTATACCAGGTCCAGTTATCCCTTACTAGTGAAATGTAGTAGTGTTCTAGCAGCTTAGGCTGATAGAGGTAGCTATAGCAGAGCAGCTTAGGCTGAACTAGGAGACATGCAAAGCTCCTGTAATACCACTTATAGTTACACAGTACTTATACACAAGTAAAGACAATACTCAGTGTTACCAAAAATTAAGGTAGTTTATCTGGGTGACACAAGGCCAAAAATATCTTAGAGGCAATACTCCTTCTGGAGGTAAATATTATACACAATATATCCACCAGACACCAAAGTAAGGTAGGTAATTAGACACAGGATAGTGCAAACTATAGGAAATGCTATACAATGCAATGGGAGAAAATAGGTCTAGGGGCAACACAAACTACATACTAAGAAAGTGAAATGCGAATCACGAATTTCCCCTCGACAAGTGTGGTTTGTAGAGAATCGCTGGGAGAGTAAGAATACAGTAAAGGTAACTAAATTACCCCACCCCAGAGCCCAGAAAAGCAGGAATAAAGTACTGCAAGTTTGCTTAGGACACACTACAAGTCATGTTTGGAGTTATTGCAAGAACCAAGCAAACCTGCAAATAACAAATGGTGGATTCCTGGACCTGAAGACCTGCAAAGGAAGGAGACCAAATCCAGAACTTGAAAGAAGTTCCAGGAAGGACAGGAGCCCCTGCCAACCCAGAAGAGGGTGCAAAAGAAGAGTCCCAGTTTGGACGAAGACTGCAGAAATGCACCCAAGAAGATGTCAGCGGGTTACTGCATGATGCACTGGATGTCCCACGGAGAGAAGTTGGATGCAGGCGAGTTTTGGTGCTGGATTCCTCCAACAAGCCTTGTTTCCAGCAAAGTTGCGTTTTGCATCAAAGTGGTGCTATCTGGACCCAGGAGGGACCTGGGGGCCTCAACTCTGTGTGAGGAGGAAGAGGGGGCTCTCAGCACTTCAGAGAGCCCTAAGAACAACAGATAGCACCCACGGGAGTCCCAGGAGACAGGGACAAAGGAGGTGCAAAATGTGGTTGGTGCAGCACTACAAAGGAAGGTCCCACGCCACCAGAAAACAACAAAGTTGAGCGTCGCAGGATAGAGTGCTGGGGACCTTGGCTAGGCTGTGCACAAAGGAATTCTGCAAATAGTGCACAGAGGCCACAGGAGGTGAAGAAGATGTGGTGCATAGGGGTACTGTCATTCTCGGGGAAGGCAAGGTCTTACCTCCTCCAAATTGGGACAGCAGGACCTCAGGACAGTCTGTTTCCAAGGAGCATGCTCGTCGCCAGGAGAGGAGTCCAAGTGAACCGGTCATCGACTTAGAAGGTGCCTGCTTCAGCAGGGGAGTTACTCCGTCACTCCACTGGAGATTTATTCAGTCCTTCTGGTGCAGGGTGAAGACGGGGAGTCCCCAGTCCCCAGAGCGTGCACACTGTGGAAACTGTTGCAGTTGCTGGCTGGAGCTGAAGTTGCAGAGGAAATGTAGTCCTTCTGGATACTTTGTTGCTGTTACAGAGTATCCTCGAGCAGTCTGCAGTCGATCCGAGGTCAGAGGATGAAGTAGTAGTTGCAGAGGATTCCTGATGGAAACTTGCAAGCAGAATCTGATGAGAAACCCACAGGAGAGACCCTGAATAGTCATGATAGGGGGATTGGCTACCTTATCAGGTGTGGACCTATCGGGGGGGTCTCTACCGTCACCTGCTGACACTGGCCACTTCGAGGCCTCCAGAGTGTCCGCACACCTTGGAAAACAAGATGGCTGAAGTCGGGGACACACTGGAGGAGCTCTGGGCACCACCCCTGGGGTGGTGATGGGCAGGGGAGTGGTCACCCCCCATTCCTTTGTCCAGTTTCGCACCAGAGCAGGAACTGAGGGTCTCTGAACTGGTGTAGACTGTCTTATGCAAGGAGGGTCCCATCTGTACCCTTCAAAGCATTTCCAGAGGCTGGGGGAGGCTACCCCTCCCCAGCCTGTTACACCTATTTCCAAAGGGAGAGGGTGTAAAACCCTTCTCCTGAAGGAAACGCTTTGTTCTGCCTTCCTTGGACTGAGCTGCTCAGACCCCAGGAGGGCAGACCCATGTCTGTGAGGTGGCAGCAGATGTAGCTGCATTGCATGCCTCAGAGAGCTGGTTTGGCAGTACTGTGGGTCCATAGTGGAGCCCCCAGGAGGCATGGAATTGGCTCCCTAATACCAGATTTAGAATGGGGGTACAATTCCATGATCTTAGACACCTTACATGGCCATATTCGGAGTTACCATTGTAAAGCTAAATATAGGTATTGACCTATATGTAGTGCACATGTGTAATGGCATCCACGCCCTCACAAAGCCCCGGGAATTGGCCCTGAACTATGTGCAGGCACCTTTGCTAGTGCAAAGGTGCCCTCACACTTAGTAACTTTGCACCTAACCTTCAGCAAGTGAAGGCTAAACATATAGGTGACTTATTAGTTACTTAAGTGCAGTAAAAATGGCTGTGAAATAGTGTGTGCACTATTTCATGCAGGCTGCAATGGCAGGCCTGTGGAAGGGTTTGTCTGAGCTCCTTTTGGGTGGCAAAAGAAATGCTGCAGCCCATAAGGATCTCCTGGAACCCCAATGCCCTCAGTACCTAGGTACCACATACTAGGGACTTATAAGGGGGGTCCAGTGTGCCAATTGAAATTGATAAATGAAGTCACTTGCCTATAGTGACACACTTAAAAGCAGAGAGAGCATAAGCACTGAGGTTCTGATTAGCAGAGCCTCAGTGACACAGTCAAGCACTATACAGACACGCACATTAGGCCATAAACTATGAGCACTAGGGTCCTGACCAGCAGGATCCCAGTGAGACAGGAACAAACATACTGACATACAGGTAAAAATGGCAAGAAAGATGGTACTTTCCTACATATACACTCAGCAAAATAGTTGTTCTAGTGTGGAACAGCCAGAGAAGAACAAAATGGCAGGATAAGAGACACTTACTAAGTGCATTGAACCAAAAGCATTTAATCAGGAACTGAAAAAGCAAAGAGAGACCCAGGAGAGCTTACCATTACTTTCAAACCACTCCTAGCTGGAGCTGCATTCTCTTTAGCTAAAGTGCAGGGACCTTTTGTGGTTGGGTCTATGGCTGCATTTTGTTGTCTGAAACAATGTTTAAAAAGACTCAAAAACAATTGCAATGAGTCTGTGTATAAAATATACATTTGACAAAGTCAATGGACCTGCTTTATATATGTATAAATATATATATTATACCTCCTGATAAAGCCAAAGGGCCTGTCTCTCATATTTTGGTGTTCCGACCCTTTGACAAAGCCAGTAAGTCTGCCTTACTTAAAATGACACCTCTTTAAATTGGTACTCACATATAAATGGAGAAAGTCACTGAAAAAAAACAAAGGTTAAAGTGTTGTTATAGTTAGGAAAAGTGTACATTTCAAACTTAAAAACCACCGAAATTCACTCATACCCTAAAGTAATTGTAACTCACATCATTGCATGCATTCCTTACACCAACAATATTACTGACATGTCAGTGACTGCACTGATAACATCCCTAATGAGTCCTGAAATTACATACTTGATAGCAACCCAGTGCATTGCCGGGACATGAGTTATAGTTACTGTAGGGCAAGATTTATAGTTACTTGAGACAACATATTCTCCAGCAAGATGGGGACCAGCACTCACAGGGTAACAAAAAGTTTATTGACAAAACTAAAAAGACAGATCCGTTTTGGATTTCCACCTCCCACCCTGTTCTACTTGGATTTACTACCTGTTTCTGAAATGGCTATGCACCAGCAAATCTCTAAGAAATGTGCTTTGACTATAGGACACTGCTGGGTGACATGGTAATTCAAGACCTAGTATCAAATCACCCTGTAAGATATGTTAATATCTATGGAGTATCTGATCGATCTCAGATGTGTCTTCTGAGAAATCTGTTATGAATCTCAGTTCTGATCCCCCTCCGACTTGGGTTTTTCTCTTAAGACGTCCTTTCTTTTAATCATTTGTACCTTCGCTTTTGCTGTCCTTAATAATGTTTCGGGATATCCCCTGACCTCAGACCTCTCCATCACTTCCCTCACACATCCCTAGGTCATATTCTTGTTCCCGGCTACTGTTCCTCTTTGTGCAGTGGAGCTCCCTGAAGGGGATGCTCCATTTCAACTTACTAGGGTGATTACTTCTGGCATGTACTAGGGAATTCCCTGTAGTAGACTTCCTATATAAAGATGTACACATCTTCTTATCTGCAACAAATACCTGCAGGTCCAAGAACGTTACTTGCTCTGAACTGATTTCACTTGTTAATCTCAAATTTTCACTTTTGGAATTGAGGGTAAAATGTATTTTTGGGCTGACTCTCTGGTTCCCCTCCAAATAATAAAGAGGTCATTGATATATCGGACCCCCATTTTGACCTTTTCTAGCCAGTGATCATTGTCCTCCGACCAGGATACCTGCTTCTCCCACCAGCCCATGAATAAATTGCTGGGAGTGAAGCAGGTACCCATTGATGTTCCTTGTATCTGTCTATAATACTGGCCTGTGAACAAAAAAGGTTTATTTCTCAAACAAAATTCTATAAGCTGTATCAACATTTTGTTATGTTCATAAAATTTTAAAGGCTCATTTCATAGGAAGAAGTATATAACTTCCAAACCATCTTCATGTGCTATGCTCACGTATATGCGTGTTATGTCTATTGTGATCACTAA
The DNA here is from genome assembly GCF_031143425.1 of Pleurodeles waltl. NCBI lineage: Eukaryota > Metazoa > Chordata > Amphibia > Caudata > Salamandridae > Pleurodeles > Pleurodeles waltl. The sequence goes on from NC_090437.1 coordinate 984,976,057, forward strand.
GAACTCATCATCCCATGGTACATTTTCAATCTGCTGCAGGTAGTCCTCTGTGTCCTTATATATGAGCTAATGTTTTTCACAAAAGGAAACAAAAAATAATCTACATATATTGATGCTTTTTCTAATAAACTAGATTTCAGTGAGATTATTGGACACCCCAGGGGAACATGTGGCATGTTTGTGAATTTTTAGAAGATGATAAAAAGTTGGAGTCTGAGGGTATTGGCATTCAAAATACAGGAACTCATCTACATCCAACATTCCTTTGTCTCACCACTTCACTAGCATAATATGGAATTATTTTATGCTCTGTAAGTATTCTTCTCTCCTTCTTAGTAGATAGCATTGCCGGTCATTAGGTTGTCTGAATGCCTCCTGTTCATAATAGTCTTTCATAAGGAGAGCAATGGTACCCCCTTTATCTGAGAGTTTAATGACCACTGTGTCATCCTTTCTCAGATTCTCCAATGCCCTCCATTGATACTGGGAGATATTGCCATTTCTGTTCCTACTTCCTTTGTTTCTCAAATCCATCAATTTCTTGTTAACAATTTCGTGAAAAATGTCCACTGCTACCACTGGGGTCTGCGGTGCAAATTTTTATTTGGGTTTTAATTTACTTTTTCCTCTACTTTGTTTGATCCCCAATTGTTCCAATGATTCAGCTGTCATTTCCTGCTCATCCTGTGAAAAGGGCAATTCATTTTGAAGATTCTACAATATCAGAAGGGCACTCAAATCTTCTTCTGTTAGTGCATCTGTTGAATTATGAACATTCATAATTGTTCTCATATCCATTTCTCCTCTCGATTTAAAATGTTTATGAAGCTTTAATCTTTCTTACAAACTTAAATAAATTGATGTGCGTTTGTGTGTAATTGAATTTCAGCGTGGAGTAGAAAGTTAGACTTAGCTTGAACACCAATTCTTCCCTTTTTGTCAATTCCTGAGGGATGAAGTTCACAATAGTGAGATTCTCTGAACTTGTTTCCTCTTTCCTCCCTGTTTGCTCTTTGTAACTGTGAAACTATGTTTCCAACCTTTCCTTCTTCCCCATCTTGTTTTCCTGCTCCCTTTCCTTATGGTGGTCTGTTGCTTTGTGCTGTCTGCTGCCACGATTGTCTGTTTAGACAGTATTCATTGAAGAAAGGGTCTTGGATTTTACTTGCACTATGTGCACCTGACTCTTCCCCTCCAGAGAAATCTGCGTCTGTGCCATTTCAGACTCTGAGGAGTCAAGGTTCATTATTGATCTCCAAACAAAGGTACTGAAGGACTTAAATAGAGATAAGGAGTTGCCTTCACACTTAGGAGACTAATATATTTTTAAATGAAAGTATTTATTATTTTAATATGATTTGACTGAAAAATATGATTTTGATGTCTCTGGGTGCATTTGGAGACAATACCAGTTTATATAATTGGAGCCCAATCAAGGCAAGGTTGCAGTTGCACAATGAATCATGTTTTGAAATGTAAGTAATTATCATTTGTGCAAGATTTGATTGAATATCATTTTCATGTTTCTGGGCGCATCTGGGGACACTAACAGAATGTGTGAATGAGCCCATTCAGGGCAAGAATGAAGTTGCCCAATGTTTTAATTCATGGCACTGTCAAATAATTTGTTTGTTCTGAATGTAATGAAAAGGAGGCACTGAATTTATGAATACATCCTTGAATCCAATTGTACTTGATGTAAGTTCCCTTTGAAATTTTGGAATATGGTTTATAGATTTTATTTACACTCCAGATATTGAAATGAATTTTTACTGATTGGCAAACGATTTGCATGTTATGCTATATTACTACGTTAACAAAGTGAGGCAAAGATGGCCGCCATGTTCTGAAGTAACTCCAGGGGGGATATGTACAATTGTCCATTTACTGTGATAATGAATATTGTGCTAGTGAAATCACCAGTTTTCTTTACCAAAAAAAGTCCCTTTAAAACAAAATCGCAACATTTATAGAAGGCAGAAAGCCGAAATGCATCTGTCATTTTAGATATGTCAATAAACGTTTCACCACCCCATGAACACTAGTCCAGGACTTGCTGGAGAATATTGTATTGATGTGAGTTTCACCATCGCAGGAGGATATATATATATATATATATATAGATATATATATATATATAGATATATATATAGATATATGTATATTACATGGATGTATCATAGTATAAAACTACAATTCTACAACTAATTTACTCCTATTACCAAGCATAGAAAACAATATATATATATAAAGTAGTAGGTAGTAGTCATCCACTCACCACACACTCAGAGACTTATGCACCCACTCACAGACCCACTCAGACACTCTCACACCCACTCACAGACCTATTGAGATACTTATGCACTCACTCACACACTCAGTGTCAAAGATTAGTGGTTACTTTTAGGAAATAAAAGTAAAAAAACGTTAGAAATTCACTTAAAAAAACAAAGGTCACAGGGATGTTATAGTTAGGAAACAACATTAAAAAAATCTTAGAAATTCACTGAAAAAAAACAAAGGTGACAGGGGCGTTACAGTTAGGAACGAGAATTTAAAAAACTCATAAATTCACTGAAAAAACAAAGGTTACAGGGGTTTATAGTTAAGCTCACATTTTGCTCGTACAAAACCAGTCAAATTCAGCAGTTATAGTTACCTGAGCTAATCAGCAACTATATCTTATGCCCCCACAATGCACTACTTATGACCTCACATATTACATCACTCGTGACATGGTCAGTGACATCACTGATGACATCTGAAATGACATCTCAAATGACATCACTGATGACATCACTGATAAAATTATCCAGTGAGTGTGAGTGTTTTCTAAAAGGTTATGAGTGTTAAGCACATAGACCAAGGTACTACAAGAGTTAAAATAGTATACTTTCTGTACTAATAATAAGTGATACTATTTCTAACATATTTTATGTGAGTTGCTGTGTGGCTGTGTGTATCCGTGGGTGAGTGGGTGTCTGAGTACATGTATGGGTGTGTGAGTGGGTGTATGCATGCTGTGTGGGTTTATAAGTAGGTATGTGAGTAACTGTGTGGGTGAGTTAGTGACTGTGTGAGTGACTATAATGGTGAGTGAGTGGGTGTGTCAGTGGCTGTATGGGAATATGAGTGGCTTGGAGAGTGGCTGTATGAGTGAGTGAGTGGGTGTCTGCATAGCTGTATGAGTGAATGACTGGCTGTGTAAGTGGCTGTATGGGTGAGGTAGTCGCTATTTGAGTGGATGTTTGTGTAAATGAGTTGGTATGTGAGTGGTTGTATTGTAGAGTAAGTGCCTGTGTGAATGAACAGAAGGCAAGCAAATGATGGCAGTGGGGGGGGGCGGATGAGGGCTCTGACCTTTCTGCACTTTTTGTTGATCAGACTGGACTCATTGTATGCCGCTGCCACAAGAAGCTGACAAAGAGAACCAGTGAAGCCTGGAAGGAATGATGGAAGGCACATTGATTCAGGAGGCCTCAGCACCAGCTATCCAACAAGTCAATTTGGGGGGCTCACCCACGATAGGGGTCACCTTACATGTGACAGAAGCAGCTAATATGAAGTCTACTGGGGTAGTGGTACTGGTCCCACTGGACTTGGTAGCAAAGAAAACAGCGAGGGAAGTGGGAAGAATTGGCAGGGTGATACTCTCTTGACACACCATATTTGGCTACTGTTAATCCCTGTGGGCCAACTAGCCAGCTGATTATCTGTTGCCCTCAAATGCCCACTTAAGGGCCCCTAAAGCCCAGAGGGAACCAGGGCCCATTTACCAGCTTCTTAAAACTTGCAGTAATATGGTGGATTCCCCCGAGGACGGGGAAAATGTTTTTCACTAACTGATGGATCTAAGGCCCACATGTACGTAGTATTTTGCACGTCGCAAACGGCGAATCGGGCCGTTTGCGATGTGCAAAATGCACTTTGGGATGTACAGACCAATTTTTGTGATTCGGTAAACTATTTACCGAATCCCAAAAAGGGTTTGCGAGTCGCAGTTAGGAAGGGGTGTTCCCTTCCTAATTGCAAGTCGCAGTCCCATGTATGATTGTTTTGTGACCGCGAATGCAGTCACACAACAATTGCAGTTAGCACCAGTTTCAAACTGGTGCTAACCCGGTCGCAAACGGGAAGGGATCCCCATGGGACCTCGTCCCCTTTGTGAATGGCACTGAGAACACTTTTTCAAGGCAGGCAGTGGTCCTATGGACCACTGCCTGCTCTGAAAAAATGAAACAAAAACGTTTCATTTTTTGTTTTTGAAATGCATCTCATTTTCCTTTCAGGAAAACGGGCTGCATTTAAAAAAAAAATGCTTTATTTAAAAGCAGTCACAGACATGGTGGTCTGCTGTCTCCGGTAGTCCACCATCCCTGTGAGGGCGGCCATTCCCAAAGGGGTCACGAATTGCGACCTACCTCATGAATATTCATGAGGTAGGTAATTTGTGACCCCCTTGTGAATAGCAAACAGTGTCATTGACACTGCTGAACATAAGGTTTTGTGACTCGCAAATTGCGAGTCACAAATCCTATATTTCGTACATGTGGCCCTAAATTCCTTAATTAAAGCTCCTGTGAACCAGATAAAGACTTTCTGTCTGGGACATCAGGGGGTTCAGGGGCTTCAGAGGTCTCAGAAAGCTCAGAGGAGAGGTCTAGTAGAACTCTTGATGATCCATGCAGAACTGTCAAACAAATGAAACAATGGGGGAAAAAGATGAGATGGATTATTCTGAAACTACATAGATCCAGAAGACCTTTCTGAACTTAAGAGCCCATCCCTGCAGGAAAGTGATCGCAAGGCCTCAGTAGTCGGAGGTGAGCCCTCACTGGGTCTTATATATAACTCTATTACGTAGCTGTAAGATGAGACCATAACAGAGAGCTGCAGGGCATGTCTTGACACTAAGAAACTCCAAGGGGCCATTAGAAAATCAATATGACTTGTGTCAAGATAGGGGATTGGATCGTCTTTGTGGAAGAGTGAGCCACGACACTGGAACAAGACGTCAGGGTTCTGCGAGGCCAATCGGAAACGCAGTAGGTTCAGATGTGTGACCTGATGTGGGAGATGGAGGACTTTGAAAACAGAGTGGAGAGATAACTTGAGATTCTTGGGCTTGCCAGAGGGAATAGAAGGCAGTGACATAAGGGCTTTTATGGTGAACCTTCTGAGAAGGACCTTTCCTGAATTTGCCAAATGGAATTGGGATTAGGAAATGTATCACGTTCAACACACAAGGAGAAGTGTTAATACTTAACCGGTCATGACAGTATATGGGGGGAAGTAGGTCCACAACTGAAATTCAGAAGGTCCATATCACGGTATCACTTTTGGTTCAAGGGGCATGAGTAAGGGATGGAGACCATCAGTTAACATCTGTGGGTTGAACAATACCTTTAAGAGGAGGAAAGTTGCTCAAGATTTAAAAGTATGGCAGGAGGACATACTTTGTTAAAGCAGACGTATATAGAAGATTCAAGGAAACACCTGCTGGAAACTCTAGGCTTTAGACTGGTTGGGTGTGCAACAAAGGGGGGAAGACACTAGGAGTTGCTATTATGGCTTATGGAAATTTCTGTAGATTTGTCCACACAAAATCAGATAGGTTTGGAAGGTGATAGATTGTAGAGTGTTATAATTGAATGGTATATATACCTTAGGACCAGTATACAGGTCAGTAGTTAATGGCCCATCAGTTTTCAACTGGTTAAATACCGAACTGGCAGTCTGGCCAATAATATTATGTGGAGTCTTTAATTTTAATGGAAGTGGGGTTTGGCAAGAGTAAGCGACAGGGTTCTATAAAGGTAGTAAGCCAAAGGTTTTAGGGTTCTTCATTCATCTAGGGGAAAAGCATGGGTTAATTGATGCTTGGAATAAACTCAGAGCACAAGACCCGGGGCATATATTTTATTCTGCGTCACACAGTTCTCAAGCTCATTTGGGCTATTTTTTGTATCACATCTCACTCTGCAGGCGTCTCAGATTGAAAGTTCCCCAGGGTCATGTCTGACCATAATCCACTGGTCTTTGAGCTAGGTGGGGCGCGCCTCTGGTCTATGCCACAGTATTGGACTTTTGAGTGGGCACTACTTTTAGATGATAACTATATATAGCATATGAGTGATTGGATCTCAGAATGTATGGATATTAATCAAGGGAGTGCATCAGTTGGGGCATTGTGGGATGCCCTCAAGGCTGGAATACAAGGCGAAACTCTCAGCTTTAGCCTGTGTTGCCGAAAGATGGAAAGGCGGCAGCTCACTGAGCTTTACAGGGCCCTTGAGGAAGCCGAATTGCAGTGAATTTTAGTGGCCTCCAAAAGGGGGGATATTGATGGGGCTCAGTGCAAGGTAGCACTAGCTAGGGCAGTGATTACTTATATTTCAGGAAGGAAAGTCACTGATAAAACATGACTAGGAAAAGAGAGTTCTATGAATACAGTGAGTGGGTGGGCCACCTGCTGGTGGTTCGGACCAAGCAAAAACATGCATTGTCTGAAATAAGGGCGATAACCGACTCTTGTGGTAGCCTGGTATCTGACTCCAATGGAATTTGAGATGGATTTAGGGGGTTCTACCAGAAGCTATACAAAGAAGAGGTGGAAAGCAATAGCGTAGAAGAAGATTCAGCACACTGTCTTGACTCTGTTCCATTTGGGAGACTTTTTAGCAGAAAATGACAATATGTGGGACTGCGCCAAATTTGACATTGTCACGCACCATCATTTTCAAAATGCAGGGATGTGCCATATTTAAAAGAATACAACGCACCCATGTGTTTACCCCTGCGCCGGCACTAAATTTGCTGCGGTGCGCCAACGCAGCCACCCTTGCACCATAGTGCAAGGATAGCTTAATTGAGGGGGAGATTGTTTTTGTTCAGGAAGGAAAACCTTCCTGCACAAAAACAATCTTAAATTGCGATTTGCTCTTTCTATGTGTGTTGCAGGATGCAGCACACATAGAAAGAGCAAAAAACTAGGAGAAATGAAAGCATTTCTCCTCCTTGCGCTATGCTAACGCCACCCCCAGGGTGGCGTTGGATTTTGGCGCTGCTTCAGGTTTATGAAAACTCATAAATTTGAGGCAGCATCAAAATGCAATGGGTGTTGCTGTGGCACGCCCACAGCATCACCCATTGAACACCCCTTCCACACAAAGTGCTGCTTGTGAAGGGCCCATATTTACAAGGTGGAGCTAAGCCACAAAAAGTGGCTTAATGTTGGTGACGCTCCGTGGTTCTAGGGGCTTTTAAATATGCCCCTTAGTGCAGATGATAGGGAATTTCATAAAGCCCCTTTTTCGCTGGAAGAAGTGAAAATAGCTAAAAAGAACTTGCCTTGGGAAAGGCAGTAGGAGTGGATAAGATCTCTTTAGAAGTTTATAAGGTGTTTTTTCTGCAGCTAAAGTTGGACCGCTATTTACATTTTAGTGGATTCAATAGGGTCTGCCAGCTCCAGACTGAAGGTCTACAGCAAATGTAATTGTTGTTCCAAAGAAGGGTAAATCACTGCAGGAGCCAGGATTGTCTAGGTCAATAACTCGTAATAACAGTGATACAAAAATCTACTCTAAAATCTTGACTTCACGCTTTAGTCTAGTTATAGCTAAGTTAGTTTTGCCAGCACAGCACAGGTTTATACCCAGGAGGGGAACTACAGATCATGCCTGTTGTGTTGTTACACTCTTTGACGCCTCAGCTGTGTCTGGGATCCCCTGGCCTTGATAATATTAGATGCAGAAAGGGCATTTGATAGGGTATCCTGGACATTTTTGTAGACAGTTATGGGCTGATTTAGAATTGGACCTGGATACATAAAAGAGGTGAGGGCAGTGTATCAAAGACCAACTGCTAGATTACAATTGATGAGAGGGCAGTCAGGGGAAATTCAAATACGAAGAGGTACCAGACAGTGGTGTCCTTGTTCCCCTCTACTGTTTGTGCCATATATTAGCCCCTTTATCTGGAAATTACATCTGAATCCTTTGATCACACTTATGCAAAATCAAGGCTGGGACATTAAGGTGCTTGTCTATGCAGACAATGTGGCTATTGTTACACTTAACCCAGTAGGGCCTCATTGGAAATTGAATGAGAGGTGCAGGCCTTTGGGCTTTTTTCAGGCTACCGACTTAATTAAAGTGAAACCCAGGTAGTAATAAATAGCTATTTGTATTTTGATGATTTCAGGGTAGTGGAAAGAGCTGTGTACCCGAGGATTACCATGACAGCGAATCAGGTCACTTGGTTGAACTTAATCTAGCTCCTGCCATTGGGAAGGTAAATAGGGATCTGCATAGGATGGACAATTTACATATGTTTATAGTGGGCCGCAGCAATATTATTAAGATGATCTTTCTGCCTTAAGTGTTGTATTTGTTTAGGGCCATTCCTCTTGAGTTTAGTAATCATTGGTTTAAGGTCATGAATATTATGATCTCAGGGTTCATTTGGGCATATTCCAAAACTAGAAGGGTGCTCAAATATCTTACCATCCCTTTGGAAAGATGTGGCTGGGCAATACCGAACTTAAAACTTTATTATTGGGCAGTGGCTCTTCAATATATGTGCCCACTTTTTAGGGATCAAGGTACAGTCAGACGGGGGTCTGTTTCCCTCCTATGTTTGAGATACTGCTTGGGAACAAAGATAGAGGCTGTTTTTGCGACAAGTCGAGCCCTGCTACTTTAAGAAAGTGCGGTTTAAGACCTTACAAGGAGCTCGTAGGATCTGGATTTCATTTTGTAAAAAGCTGGGGCTAGGGCACTTAGATCATTATACCCTGCTGCAAAGAAACCCAGTATTTCCAGATATCTTCCGGGGATGTCCAGTATCCGGTTGGGAGTCTAGTGGAGTTACGAGATTAGGTGATTTCGGTACGCAGGTTGGACTAATCTAATTTGAAGAGCTGCAGGATAGGTATGAGGTGCCCCAGAATTTTTTTTTAACATAACTTCAAATCCGAGACTTTTTAATTCCTGAAGGTGGGGGTCTTGGGGTTTCCATAATGTAGAGCTGTTGGAACAGTTTTTGGGGGTCGATTACTCAATTCTATAAAGATTTGAATGCCCTATTGGACGACCTAGAAACACAATCAGAAAAATGGCAAAGCAAACTGGGATGGCTAATTGCTCTTTCTTGGAATCACTAAAGTTGCCTCGTACCACATTACTTCATCACCTAATTTACAAGCACAACATTATAAAAACCATTCATGAATTGTATTATACGCGGGGAAAACTGCTAGGTGGGGAGGGACAGCAGGTACTTCTTGCTCATGTTGTTAGCTCCCTGAGGCTGACGCTATACATAATGTTTTGTAGCTGTCCCTCCCTGGAACCACTAAGGAATGAGATTCCTACATTTTTCGATTCTTGCTTGTGTATGAAGATTGTGTTAACTTCTCAGCTTATGCTGGTGGGGGTACATGATGATGCAGTTCCTGGCCCTGCCCAGCGGTTTGTATTTATCTCCATGGTGGTTGTTGGCTTGTGCATTGCATCATCCTAGTTAGATAATGCCCCTCCAATGTTTCAACAGTGGTTTGCGCGATTGTTAGTAATGTTTAATAAGGAAAAAGGTCTGTACAAAAAAAGAAGTAAGCAACCTAGTCTGAAAGGGAAACAGGTTTCGGCACCATTCGTAGACTGGCGCAGCAGTTACGCCCAGGTTATAATGTTCCTGGAGAGTTGCTATTGTTGGGAGGGACATCGTAAGTGAACCAGGTTCTGGAGGTTTGTTTGCACAATACATTGATAACATTATTTCTGTATGTCATGCACTTTGGGGTTATTCTGATGCAGTAGGTGGTACTCCTGAATGGGCTCTGGACACATCACATGTTTTGTTATTTTACCACCATGCATTTTATAACTGTCTGAAGGATTGAGAATTTTTTTGTTTGCCTGTTATGAATATTTACTAACTCAATTGGCTGGTTCTTGTAAACTAGTTTCTGATTGATTAATTTAAATTATCTCCGTTTGATACACTCCTCATGTGTTCTTTTTATCTGCATATATATTATTTAAATATTATTTTTAAAAAGGTAATATTTTATGTAAGTTTTATTACATGGTATAGTAGTTTATTATATGCGTTACTTTTAGGGGATTTTTTCAAATATCTCAGTGTTCGTTAATTTTGTTATCGAAATTTAGGTAGTGTTGCACTACTTTTACTGTGTACTAGAGACTTTTTATATATATCTTTGTATTGGATAATCTTTGCTTAACAATATTTCTAACTGCAATATTTTGTTGTCAATATTTTTGTTATTTATATAGAGGTTTAAGAAAGTCGATATTAGGGTTATCAATATAATGCAGTGTTAATACACCCTCACAATTTCAAAAGTTGAGCCAGACTTGCCTGGTCTTTCCTGCGTCAAAGAGGAGCATAGAATAGCACGTGCCTCCGCCTACCTGCAAAGGCTCAGGTGAACTCTTTAGGGATGCCTCTGTGGCAAAACTACATTTCGTCCAGATAAGCATTAAGCAAAAAACAGGAGCAGGAAGAAGAAGTGATGTATGGGTTGCCCACTGTAGGATGCTCCCATCCCTCACTGTGCAAAAGCTATTCTTTTTACATGAATATTAATATTCACGATTACAGGTAATCCTACACAGAGGTGCACCGGTTATTGCCACAAAACCCTTGCACCGCTATACACTCGTACTAATATGTAAAGGGTTAGACCATTTTTAACTGTGTATAATGTTTTCGATTGGTCTTGATTTAGAGTTTGGTGGAGGGCTTCTCCATCACAAACGTGATGGATATCCAGCTCTACTTATTACAAGTACCATAGGATATAATGCACTCGTAATAAGGTGGCGGGGATATCCATTACATTTGTAGCACAGCAACCTATTCACCAGACTCTAAACCAGGGTCCATATATTTAGTAAAAAGATAAACACTAAGGGGCATATTTGTTAAAAAGTTGCACAGTACAGCACTACGTGATAGGGAAAAAGCAGGAATGCACTGCACTTAACATAGTACAGTGCATCCCTGCCTTGTTCCTGCGATGGGGCACAATATGCTGTTTAGCGCCAACACATTCGTCCCTGCACCATGGTGCAAGGGTGCCTGCATCGTATGCAGAATTGTTTTGTGCAGGAAGGGAACAATTTCCTGCACAATAACAATCCTAAGAGGCATTTATTAATAAAGATATTTCTCTTTGTTATGCCTCACCTGGGGAGGAGTAGCATTTTAACGCATTCCTGGTTTTGCCAGTAATGGTAAATCTGGGAGTGCGTCAAAATCTATGGGTGGAACACCCACTTTCCACCAATGGAATGCATTCCCAGGGTAGAAGTGGCCTTGCGTGGCTTGATAACTCTAAATTAGGAGTTGTGCTGCTCTTGCTCTCCATTGCGTGGTGCAAGGGCAACGTAAGACTTTGCTAAATATGCGCCTAAGGGGCTATATATTCCAGAGCCTCTCAGCGTAATTTATGAGCGGCTTCCCTGGGTGGCTTTAAGTATTCATGCTGAAACCAACAAGGGGCCAGTTGGCCACAGCCTTAACATTAAGAGGGCTGGGTCTACAGGCACAGGGTTCACACAAGAGTGATCCTGAAAGGCCCCAGTCTGCAGTTTGGGAAGTCCCTGTTGGCTTGGGGCCCCTCTGGTTGTTGCTAAACACAAAAAAATACAGACAAACTTCAGGAACAAAACGAAAAATGGTACATGTTACAGCAAATCTTGGACTTTAGTTAATAAACATGCAACATAACCACTCTTGCAGCAGACAAAGCTGCAGATCTTAGCTGTTTACAAATTTCAGTAGCCACACACACCCACTTATAAGTGACAGAATGAAAAACCAGAGTGCACTTAGTAGCAAGAAAATCCGTGTTCAAAGTAAACTGTTAGAATTTTAACAGCGTGGTCAGTGATATTTGATTTGCCTTTGGAAAATTTAATTGGTAGCTATTGCCATAAATGTAGGCTACAGACGAACATTGCACTCCACTCACCAAGTTGTGCATGCTGAGCGAGGTTTGTTGCTAGGGCTGAAGTACTACAGTATGGCTAAGTAGTTAGATGGCAAGTGTGTGAGGCAGGAGGTGCAATGTGTGCTAAGCCTTTGAGCACAGCATTGCTTTCAAAGACTGATGAAAAGGCAAACGAAAGTGTATTATTTATCTCAGCAACCTACTTTTACAGGCTTTATTTTCGTTGTTGCTTGGTAACCAGTGGGAAAACGGCAGTCTGAAATACATTGAAGGGCATCCAATTGTGACTAAATTGTTAAGCATCTGGACCATGCTTTGCTCCTTTCCCATGTATTTCTGTGATAAAAGTAGACACCTCAAGATTGCCTGTTGAATGTGTGACTGCATTTATGAGTGTTTTGAAAAGAAGAACTGAGAACCTCAACACGCCCATGTTAAATGAGCTGAAAGGCAACCAAGCTCCGTAGTGCTCAGCTGAAGGATATGCTTTTGCAAGTGTTTATTGAAAGATTTGTTCTATATAGGGTCGGACTGGGACAAAAACATAGGCCCAGGCACCAAAATAAAAGTGACCCCTCATTAGCGAAATCGATGCATGAAATAGTGGTAATGCCAGGGAACTCAACCGTAAATAAAACCACCCCACCTGGCCTTAAAACCGCCCTACAGGCATTAAGGATGGAATCCAGACGTTCCACTTAGCAATAGGGAATAATGGGGGAATCGAATTTAACACATTATATCCACTCGTTATTCCGCATTCCAATTTGGATTTTCACCCGTGAATTGAGCTGCTATGACAATCAATTTTGCTCGTGATTCTGAAAGGCCTGGTAACCCCTGTTAATGGAGCCGTTGGAGATTTTCAGAAAGACCAGGTGATGAAGTGGTGGGACTGAACGCCCCTGGTAGTATGTGTATATATATATATATATATATATATATATATATATATATATATATATATATATATATTTTTTTTTTTTTTTTAACCAGGATATTTTGGAAACCATGTGGCTGTTCACCCAAGCAAAGTTGTCTTTTGGCCAAACCTGATAACTGATAGGATTAGAGAGAAGTCAGCATTGAGGGATAATGGATACATAGCTCATTCGTTCTTTTGTGCATTATAGGTTTCAATATCTTTAAATTAATAGGGAGACAGGGATGTATTCTTATTGCTGACCTGACAATATTTTTTAACTACAAACTCAACCAATCCTTTTCGGGGGCAGCACCTCGAATACTGGAACAAGATCTCTCAGGGTCTGGATAGTCCCATAATAGGTATCATACATATATCCTTTAAGAGACGAATGACTCATTTATTTACTAACTGATAAAGCATTCCCATAAACAAATAGTGCGCTATTCCATATGGAGAAAATGCTGACGCTGACTTCTCAAAATTTTCAGGTCTCTTCACACTAGAAACTATAAGGGGTGAAGTTATTAACTGTAGGGGTGAAATTATTAAAATCATCAGGGTCAAGGCTGAACTGATTAGCATATTTACTATGATGAAACTTGTACATGTTCTTCATTCAATACTGTTAGACCTGTCAGCCTTAAGGTGGTCTTTCCCCAAATGTTTTGTCTGCTAGTCTCTAATTTTTGCTGTTTTTTTGCGTCTGTTGGCCTTAGGACTCTGTGCACTTTAGCACTTCTGACCAGTGCTAAAGTGTTTGTGCGCACTCCCCTATACATGGTTTAATTGGCATATACCTAATTGGCATACTTAATTTACTTTGAAGACCCTTGCAGAGTGGTATATCATATACTCAGGGCCTGTAATCAAATTATACTAATGGGCCTGCAGCACTTATTGGCCACCCACTTAAGTAGCACTTTAAAACTTGTCCCAGGCCTGCCATTGCAGCCTGAAGGCAGTATCCCACTGCCATGTCCACTTGGCATTGAAACCCACTTGCCAAGCCTTAAACTCCACTTTTATTACATATAGGTCACCCCTAAGGCAGGCCGCAGGTAGCTCATAGGGCAGGGTGCTGCGTAATTAAAAGGTAGGGTATGTACTTTTAAGTTTTACAAATCCTTTTACTGAAAAACTCCCAAATTAGCTTTTTTCCTACTGTGAGGCCTAACCATCCCGTAAGATAACGTTGGGGAATATTTATTACATTTAATTAGCTGTAATTCCCAATTGAGAAGAGGCAGATATGCCATGTTTGGTACCTAAGGAATTGTAATGGCAAACCTTACTTGATGGTACAATTACAATTTTGAAAATACCACTTTTATAAAGTTGGCTTTTTTCTGTTTTTAGCCCTTTGTGTCTGCAGCCTGTCTTGGATCACATGACTGGGTATAGCTGACAGTTGGACTTTGTGAATCCCCCCACCGACAGTCACACAATAGAGGGATTAGGTGTGCCTCAATGGGCCATCAACTGGCAGGATGGGAGAGTGTGTGGAGCTGAGCACAGCCTCACTTGCACCTGAATAGGCTGTGTCCTGTCTCCACACAAAAGGCCTAACAACCCGGTATTGTCACTGCATCCAGCTTGGAACAATGGCAGGGGAGTCAGGAGATACCATGCACTTTAAAGAACCTTCCTATAAGCCTCTCCCACCTCCCAGGAGAAGGGCACCAGGGTATAAAATTTGAACCTTCAATTCACTCTTCCGTTCACTTCTTGACCTGTTAAAGGACTCTCAGGGGACTGCCTGCTGCCGTAATCTGCTATGTGCTCTGCCAGACTCCCGATGTACCTGGATGACTACTTTGCTGCCTGGAACCTGCCTTGAACCATCAGAGGTTAGTCCTACTGTGAAGCCCTACATATGCACCTGTACCCAGTACTAAAAGATGTGATTCAAAGGGCTAGTTTCCTGGCCTCCTGTTCATAGCCATAGGGATATAACAGGCTCCCACTATCTTGAACCTGCACCTGGACCCAGCCTGGTTGACTCCTGTACCCCCAAGAGGTCTCCATCCACTCCTGGACCCTTGGTTACAGTGCTAATAGTGCCCATATGGCCATTTTCCAAAACTGATGACTAAGACAACATTTTGCCAAAATTTCCTCTGAGAACCAGGAAGAGACTGGGACCCACCTCCTCATCTATCTGCCTAAGGTGCATCACTGGTCAGATTGTCTTCATTGCTTCTCCTGCTACATTCTTCGCTGCGGCAGCAAATCCATTTCTGCGGTCCAAAGGGGTATCCAACCTTGGAGGACTGTCTTTGGCTACAGCCCTCTGCTTCATCTCACTGGAGATTTTTGACTTCCATTTTGGCAACTAAATCCGATTATAAAAATATTCACCGCAGCTTCGCTTCACGACCGTCTAAGGATGACGATCCCTCCAAGGACATTCCTGCAGCCTTGCCTCACTGAATTTCTATCTTCTCATACATTTTGCTTCAAAATGTTTCTAAGTCCAAAGGTATGGGCTGACCAGGCCCAGTCCCTTTCTTGTATCCAAACCGCTCTCCATCCTGGTCAGCCTTTACTTTTGACATCAACACAGTCTGTAAAGTGCTCAGATGTTGACTTAAATGAGTTTGCACTAAAATATTAAAAAATAAAAAATGTAATAAAATAATCAAATAAGTAAATAAAAAGCAAACCCCTAACAACAATGTCAATTCAACTTCCAAACTACTCATTTGGCTTAATTTAGTCTCTCTTCACATGCCCTCTTACAATATCTATGAGTAGGTGTTTTCGTATTAACCTTCTGAAACTTTCAATGCTGTGAAGACTGCAAGGAGATGTTTTTCTGCATATATAATCACACAACACATTTTTTGCATCATTAGAACTCTGGCTAAAGGTAGCGTGCTGTACATCACACTTTG
This sequence comes from Pleurodeles waltl, assembly GCF_031143425.1. Classification (NCBI taxonomy): domain Eukaryota; kingdom Metazoa; phylum Chordata; class Amphibia; order Caudata; family Salamandridae; genus Pleurodeles; species Pleurodeles waltl. Next base: position 984,991,859 of record NC_090437.1, read on the forward strand.
GCATACACCATAAAGGAATAGGGGTGGCACTGCTATGTTATTAGCAAGAAAACATCTTTAAAGAGGCTGTATCCCTACACAGAACTGCCAAAAAAACTTCAAAGCAGTCAAATTATTGCATGAGACGAGGACCAAGCGAGTACAATGCCATGGGTGCAGAGCATAAGCCTGGGAGATCTGCGTGAGTATTTATTTAAACAGATAGACATTAGCTTTCCTTTATAATACGTGCATCTGGGAAAGCTGGTGGGCAGGAATTCAGTGGAGCACGAGCGTGTTGGTCACAGAGAATATGCAAGTCAAGATTGCTGTGATCAAACTAAATGCATCATGTAAAATGCACAGCATGAGCTAAGGCCAATCTAATCAATTTTAATAATACCTAACTAAAGTACAACAAAGTAAATCAAATTACAAAAGACAGTAGGGCTGCTCTCCCTACAGAAAAGTGGTGCAATTAACAAAATCATCCGACGCTACGGTGACATACAGGAATAATATATGGGCAGGATTGTGTAAAGACAAAAGAAGGAAAAACAGGTATTAATGTAAGAGATCAGCACCAGTGTGGAACTCGGTGGGGACAGACTTACAGATAAGGTTGTTTAGGTACCTTGCAAGTGTGTGCTTGTGCCCATAGGGGGGCTCTGCCTAGAACATAACTTCAGAGAAACCTCCTGTATTTCAGAAGCTCCGACAATCAACACAGGTTGAAAAAAGTCATCCTAGCTGCTTCAACTGCTTAGTCTTCACTGCTGCAGTTATCATGAGTCTGCAACAGCCTAAGGCGCTCTATCACTGTGGTGCACTGCTTATTGTGGGGATGACAACTTTGTGCCTAGGCAAAATCCTGTGACTCACAATTAGGAAAGCCAGTGGCTGAAGGAAGCTGATTGATTGCCCTATGCTGTACAATGTAGATGGTGGAGCAAAATGTAAATGACACTAAACCACATCAGTGATTGAAGAGAACGGATTGAAAGCCCCACTATATACCATGTATATGTACGTATTTTTAATCAGTATTTATTTTGAAAAATAGAGGGCCTCATTAGGAGTTCGGGGGATGGTTTGGCTACCTCCCCGCTGGACCCAGTAAGAGTTTCCCACTGGACTGGCGGACGGAAACCAAGGTTTCTGCCCACTACCCTAGTGGGAAACAGGCGGCAGCATTGTCTCCGGCTCGTAATCGAGCCGGCGGCAATGCTGCTGCTGCAGGGTGCACCAGACCCTTCGCAATATTTACTGACTGCATAGCAGACAGTGAACATTGCGATGGCGCTGGGCAAGGGGACCCCTGCACTGCCCAAACCAAGTGCATGAGCAGTGCAGGGTCCCCCTGTGGTCACCGGCACCTGTTCTCCGCCAGCCTTTTCATGGTGGTAAGACCACCATGAAAAGGCTGGCAGAGAATGAGGTCATAATCAGCAGGACGGCGCTGCATGATCTCCACCACAGATCATGGATCCCGGCAGTGCTGGAGGTACCCTGGTGGTCTAACCGCCAGGGTCTAAATGCGGCGGTTGGACCACCAACACGAGGATGGCGGTCTTAAGAATGCCAGCCTCGTAATGAGGGTCAGAGTGTCTTGGCTAAGGCCAAACCTAAAAAGTGGTTTCTGCATTGCATATCCTGACTCCTCGATTTAGGGCATGGACAGCAGAAAAAGGAAAACAGAGAACAATGCTATTGATAAGATAATTCACTAACCACTGAGGAGGAATAAAATGGCCCTTGAGGTTAAGTGCAGTAGACCATCATATGGGGCTTGAATGCATGGAGTATCATCATAGATATTGACAAGTATCTTTCAAATACTTTAAATGGTGGTGGTTTGGTGTGGTGTATAAATTGTAACTTAAAGTTATAACTATAATTGAAACACCCAGAAAGGTGCTTCAGGGCTGAAAGGAAGCATATCTAGTGGGGAAATAAAATAGTAAAAGTAAATAACTATAACTTGAGCCCTTGCCATTCACAGTGGTGTTATCAATGATGTAATTTCAGATGCTGTAGTCATGTTATCAATCATGCCACAGAACGTGTCATAGGTAATGTAATATGGGTGGTAATTAGCACTGGCGAGGGCATGAGTTATAATTACTTTAGAGCTCGTATTACAGTTACTTGGGAAATGTTATATAACAACAACAACAACATTTGTAAAGTGAGCGACTACTTCAGAAGGAACATCCCTGCGCTAGCGACAGGACCACCTAAATAAGCTAGCTAGCAGAATAGTATAACCACTGAATGTAGGAAGGGCTATAGTTCATGTGGGATGTAATTTATTTTTGTTAGCACTAAATGGTGAGGTTTTAAAGTTATACTATTATTTGTAGATGGTAGAAGATAAAATCTATTGTTATAACTATCACTGTGCAATTTCTAAAGTTTGACTATTTTGACTATTTTAAATTAGTTTTTTATAGTTACAATAAATAACATATTTCCAAATATAACTAAGCTTTAGCCTTTGGTTTTTCGTTAAATTCAATGTTTTTTTACCCAATGAGATCCTGTTTTACTTTTTAATTGTGTGTGTTATCCAGTTATCTGTTTGTTTTTATAGTCATGTGGTTATAATTGTCTTGTTACTGGGCTTTGGGTATAGCCATTTTTTGGTATTAACCAGTGATAGGAAGATGAACTTCTTCAATGTATTTATTAATGTTTTTATCTATTGGTTCACATTGTCATGTGACCATAAATGGCTGTTTTTAATGTAATTGTTATACTTCAGAAAAAGCATTATTGCTGTCTAGTTTGTTTTTTTCCTGCATGTTCTTCCTATAAACTACACAGTAGTACAGCAGTACCCCATAACCACTTTTAAAAATAATATATATGAATACAATTATTTTTTACTAACACTTCAGACTGCGCTAAATACACATTTTCTTCTGTACACTATTCTCCAATTTTAAAGTGCTTTTTACATCTTAAAAGCTAAAGTGTAGAGTAAACAAAATGACTGCTTTTTCATTTTGGAAAGCCTTTCATTAACCAATCATATTGTGTTTTTTCATCATCATGTACCGTGGTAGTACTGTAGTACTTCTGCTGTATACTGTATTCACAAATATCACTATATTTTTATTCCTTATAATTGAAAACGTACTTAACCAATCAACTTGAAATACCTAAAATGATCCTTTTCACACCATAGTCTATATTCCTACCAAACGTAATTGAAATCGGAACAGCCATTTTGGTGATACATCTGTCTAAAAAGTCCAAAAAGTCAATTGAAAATGCACTGGGGAGAAATGTGTTTTCAGACCACCCTTTTTTTGCTCCCCCTTGATGAATCACCACACAAATTTGGATCACTGTAGAAAAAGCCAAAGTTCTGCAAATTTTCATGATGATCCATCAAACAACGTAATCAGAAAACTTCATATTTCTGGTAACTCTAACTACAGAGTGGCTACTGTACTGTTTCTCGTCACCAGTAGGTAGTTATAGTTAGGACCATGTTTCCATACAAAAGGCATTTATTGACTTGCCTATATCTTTGGCACTGATTGACAAATCTTCACGAAATTTTCCAAACAGAGTGTTTCAGAGATTCTTGTTGTGCATGGAAAGTTTTGGGGTAATCCATCAAGCGGGGGCCAAAAAAAAAGGGGTTGAGGTAAAGAAAAGTGTGTTTTCCATATTGATTCTCATAGGAGCTTTGAACACAACTACAGCCCAAACCACTGGACGGAATTACAGCAAATTTGGCACCCAGATTGTGCTTTCGCTTATTTGGTGTAATCTGTTCAGTAGTTTATGAGAAATTAAAAGGAAAACAAATGTGTATATCACTGGCCCCAGTGACTTTGCGGTTATCTCATGAATAAATCGTGACAATTTGTGACCTTTCAAGAATGCACATGTGAAAAGAAGCGCTGTAATTGGCTAACCGCAACCTGACTAGAAAGTTGCGGCCGCCAATTTATTTCACGGGACACGGTCCCCAGTGGTGAAAAGTGACATAAGGGGGGAAGGTACCCTGACCCTAGTGGTGTGATATAGGTGTGTTTTATGAGCAAATTATGGGTTTAAACAAATTTTGCATCACCATGCATGGTATTCGTGAAAATTTGTGAATTTTCACAAACTGTTTGGAAATGTATAAACGTTTGAGAAAAAAACAGTGACTCATTCATACACTAATTCATTCTTTCATACATGCACTTACACTCATGCACCCACTCAGACACAAGCATAGACTCCCACTCCCACTTTCAGACCCACTCAGACACTCACGCACCCACTCACAGATCCACTGACAGAGTCAGGCCCTGTGGCCAACCTGGGCTGCGCACGGCCAAAGGCCATGCATGGCGTGGGGTTGGGTGGTTATAAGGGCTTGACTGCAAGGCCTTGCTGCAGGCCAGGCCTTGCGTCCATCCCCCACCGCACTCGAAGGCCATGCGTCGCGGGTGTTGGAATAACATATAGTAATTAAAATTACTTTATATTACAAAAAACATAAAAATTCACTGAAAAAACTAAAGGTACATTATAGTTAGGTTCTGAATTTACTCGTACAAAACCATAGAAATTCAGCAGTTATAGTTAGAGTTCTTCCAAGTAACTATAACTCACGCCTTCCCCATGCACAGTGAATTACTCCACATATTATGTCATTGACAAGATCTTGTATGACAACTTTGATATTATCACTACAACATTTGCAATAAAAATATCGATAAGAAACTGTGCATGGCAAGATGCGCCCTTGCCATGCACAGTTTTCTCATCAGTAATTTCACTGCAAATGTTACAGTGATATTATCAATGATGTCAAAGAAGATGTCACGAGTGATGCAACAACTGGAGTAATTAGCAGTGCATTGCAAGGGTGAGAGTTATAGTTACCTTAGAGCACGAGTTATACTCACTTGAAATAAATCTAACTATAACAGCTGAATTTCTCTGGTTTTGTGCATGTAGAATCTGAACCTAACTACAACGTCCCTGTAGACTTTTTTTTTTTTTTTGGGAAGTTCTACGTTTTAAATTCTTTTTATTCCTAACTATAACGTCCCTTTGTTTTTTCAGTGAATTTCTAGTTTTTTTTTTAACGTTAGTAAGATGCACATCGCAATGCACAGTGGGAGAGTGTTGGATGCAGGCCCTGGCCTGACAGTGTCCTGCCAAGCTTGCTGCTCCAGTGCCTCCCCTCCTTGCCATCCATTGTCCAAGTCCATGCCCCTGCTCCCTCATTACAGCCCTGTGTGGCTGTTTTTCTACCGCTGACCTTCCCACTTGCCCTAAACAGTTAGCTTGCTGCCCTTACAATTCCACCTTACCCTCTGCTGTCCGAGTCCATGCACCAGCCCCCTCCCTCCTGCCTTGCATGGTCCGATGTGCTGCCACTACCCCTGCCCTTGTGTCCTTCATGGCCCGTTACGCTGCTGCTGTCCCTCCTGTCTGTCCGGTATGGTCAGCTTGCTGTCCTTGCCTCTTTCCCCTCTGCTGTCTGTTGTTCATGCACATGGCCCTGTTTCCTCTGTTAGAGCGTCTGACCTTATTGGGTTAATTTATAAGGGGACGTATTGTAGGTCAATGGACCTTTTGACTGTGCTTCAAATAGTTCCCACCAGGTAACCCCATACCAATACAAATCAATATCAGTAGCAATCAATAACATCAATAATCAATAGGAGTCAGTAATTTCCACACACCACAACCTCTCGGCCATGAATAACCACACCTTTATGTAAAAGATTGAGGGGGTTATTCTAACTTTGGAGGAGGTGTTAATCCGTCCCAAAAGTGAAGGAAAAGTGACGGATTTACCACCAGCCGTATTACGAGTCCATTATATCCTATGGAACTCGTAATACGGCTGGTGGTATATCCGTCACTTTACCGTCACTTTTGGGACAGATTAACACTCCTCCAAAGTTAGAATAACCCCCTGAATGTTTATTTCCCTATATTTACAATGCTAAAGTCATGTAACATAATCTCGAAATCAAATGGTAAGCATACAGAAACAATACTGGCTGCCAAATTCTCCAAATGAATCTCAATTTAATCAAAGCTTGGACCACTACACATTCCAAGGTTACAGTATATATCAATAGCAAGAATAACTGTGCAAACAAAATGGCATACATTTAGATTCAGTGACGAAAATACATCAACTGTTATTACATGTAGCGGGCATCTTCAGTCAGTTCCCCAACTAACCTTCAGATTAGAATAGCATGTTTGGACTTCATGCAAAACAATTTAGTCAAAACAAATTTGGAAAAACTTCTAACTACGGCTCTATCAAAATTAGCGGTTGATACCTAGGGACAAAAGCAAATAGACATAACAATCTGATACAATATTGATACCTGAGAAGCTCAATGATGGGAACAGGAGAAGAGGAGCCAGTCATCGACATGTGAACCGCGTACTATCAAATTCTTAGATTTGGGGTTCTAATTTCATTGCACTAAATCTAAACATACGATTCTTTCACCAATGGTGAAAAGGGAAGTAGTTTTAGGAAATCTAACTTAGCCAGACTTCACAGAGAGGAGATACACCATTCTCCCCATTCCTCTTGAGCATTTAGTTATTATTCTTTTCCGAACTGCACAAAAATACTTTACTTTTCCTGAACTTTAATACTGAATTCCAATGCTTTGCTGACCAAACTGATGTCCAATTGATGAAGACTGTCTGAACCATACTGAGGCAAGGTATAAGACGATGTTACTGATTATACTCCAGTCAGTGCATCCATTGTCTGCTCCTGGGAAGGTCTTCTTTACACACACTAAGTTATACAATGTATCCCTAGCTAGAACAGCATATTCTAGCAAGCAGTTCTCATGAGAAATAATTTAAGTTACCAGCATTTGGTCAACGCAGTGAAAAATCACAATTTAATTCTCTAAGCAGCCATTTTATAATTCGCCTAAGAATTGCAGCTTGACATGAGGCCATGCAACTAGGCCGAAGACCTCGCTAAATTAAGGCCTACGATTAATAAAGCAAATACATAATGCATAACCTTCAATATGACATACTACTACATTAATCCAAATGTAAGCTCAACATTTTACATTAATAAGCTGTTCAAAAGAACACTTCGTGAATATTGACGATCACTCAAGTAGGCACAATTTCAAATGTGTGTATTATTTCTCTACGTTAACTCATTTTCTATGCAAATTCAACACTCAGAATACATGAATATTCATTAGTAAAATTCAGTATTAATAATCCCTCCTCTGATAACTAAATATGTCATCACATCTACATCTTTCCACACACATTTTCTGCTTCAGCTAAAATGTGTCATTTCTATCCCTTTTGATCTTCGTTCCCTCCTTGAATTTTCCCTAAACAAATGTTTCCTTTTCATTTCTCCCCTCCTCTGACCATTATTCATTTTCTTTAATTTAATCATGCTACACAATTTACATATTCCCCATGCTCCAATTATGCAAATAACAAAAATCAATATCCCTTGTATTATTTTGAGTATTATCCCGCTCCCAATGTTGCTGAACCAATTTCCCACTGCAGGAAAACCTTTACCAACTTTCTCCCAAACACCTGGTTCTCTCAATTCTTTCAAATTAGCACTTTCATTAGTCAGATTAGTAAATAAGCTTCTAATTTCTCTGCTATTATCAGGAATATACGAGCAGCAATGCATCGAATTAAGCATTTTGCAAACTCCGCCATCCTTTGCTAAAAGAATGCCTAACGCAAGGTGGTTCTGAAGAGTCATATATCTTACCGCAGCCATTTCTGTATCCATTAGGATCACTAAAAGCATAATCATTTCTGAAAGTCCTTTTCTAACTTCTCCTTTAATGCCTTTCTCCTGTCATCTGCCTGATCTAAGAAGCTCTTTTCTAGTGGCGTGAGCAAGCATGTCAGGTTATTCCTGTGCCCATATGCTGTGCCAAAAGTTAATGTAGGCTCAAAGAATCCTCTCACTACTCCTATTGTTCTGCTTAGCTACTCTACTCTGGTACTTAATTATGGGGACAAATTAAAACAACATCATGGTTAGAACAGAAATACTGGATATACTCCTGTTTATAGAATCTTGTTAGTAACAGACTACAACTTATCCCATAAGTGAGGGGCAAACTATGATAGGTAACTCCTTTTTTCGACTGATGAAGACATCTGCGTGCATACATAACAATCTCTCGCATCCATTGTCTCAATATACTCATTCAATAAGCAATAGAAAACAGAAGAAAGTTCTCCTGTGCATTGTCTACGTGCAGATACTTCTCATTTAGCCTGAACTTCTCTATTTTTAGAGCAGTAGTTGTCCCTAAAGCTGAAGTGTGGTTGGCTTCACTCTTGTCAAGAACACTCATTCAGAAAATCAATATCAAGCACAATATCACGTACACAATTGCTAAACCAACACATGTATTTAAGGCACATATTCTTCCTACCCTGCTGGCTACGGTACTCATGGTCTGTGAAGAATCAGAAAGCAGAAGAGAAAAGTAGTAACTATGCAGCAAAAATCAAAAACAAAACAAAATCTTCAATCTTCTTTCAGCAATTATTTACAGCTTTCAGTATCACTTCCAGGATCCTTTGTCAAAGTCAGTAAAATTGTCAAAAATCGGTTTAGCAGCTTGTCAAATCAGGCTATCTTGTCAAATCAGATTTTCAAAAGTCTTTTCCAGTTACTTTCAACAATTTATTTTCTCCTTTGTCCTTTTCTCAGCTTGTAATTTCAACTGTTCAGTTCATTTGTTTCTTTCAAGGGCCAAAATGTTGACCTATAATGTCTCGATCAAAACAAAAAGACAAAAATTATCTTTGCCATTCACTTGTTGTTGCATACACCCATTCAGGACCAGCGTACCTTCGACTTGCCATTCTCTTTCTTTTCAACTTTCAATCTCCATTCAACTCTCCTTCACTCAGATCTTCTCTCCTTGTTGTATCTACTTCCTCCTCAATTGTTGTCACAACAGTTGCTTCCTTTCTCTTTGCTTGTGACTCCGGCCACTTATCTCCTTTCAGTGGACCCTTGGTCAATGCTCTTTCAAGTGCTGAACTTGAAACTTCTTCTTGCTCTGCAGGATTTTCTCTTGACGGACCTGCAACAGGTTGAGCGGGAGTCAGAACACATTGGCTTTGATCCGCCTCAACTCCTTCTCCCTCAGTGTCTGGCGTTTGCTCTCTTTGTCTCTCAAAATCGTCTACTTCTGGGAGAGCCCTCCTCTGACTTGACTCTCCTGCTGCCTCAATTGAGATTGGCTCACTGTAACTCTCCTGGAGGTCTTCTCCTTCATCTCTCACAGGAGTGGCTGAACTGTTCTCAATTTGCTCAGATTTGGTCTCAGTTCCTCTTTCTTCTCTTTCCGGCTCTGAGGTCGGTCTGGTCATTGTTGGTACTCTCAACAACTCCTCTTCATTGTCCAGAGGACAGGCCACTTTTCTCGTGTGGCTTGCGTGGATCCAGTTTGGAACTCCAGTGCACTTCACAGCTGTGGTAGTGATCAGAACTACCTGGAAAGGGTCTTTCCAGGTAGTTCCAAACACATCTTCCTCACTTGTTTTCAGTTCACAACCCAGTCACCAGCTCTCACGTTGTGTCCTTGGTCTTGAGACGGTTGCAGTGTGGTGGCTTCCACCTGATGAGAGAAAGAGCAAACCACATCAGCAATATCATCTGTTAGGTTCACACGAGCATTTGCAGGAACCGGTGGCAACCTCATTGCTCTGCCCATGAGGATCTTATGCGGTGGCAATCCTGTCTTCCTGTCAGGTGTGTTTCTCATTGTTATCATAAGTAACTGTAGTGCATCTGGCCATTTCAGATTCGTGGACACACACATTATCTCCATTCTTGATTTCAAGGTAGCATTCATCTGTTCCACAAGTCCTGATGCTTCAGGGCCGTAACTACAATGCAACTTCTGCTCAATGTTTAGGGCTGCACATAGTAATTTGACTACTTCATTGTTGAAGTGACTTCCTCTATCTGATTTGAAAGAGATCAGAAACCCAAAACATGGTATCAGTTCCATACCCAGTAGTTTTGCTAATGTGAGGTTGTCATTCCTTTGTGTGGGGTAACCTTCAATCCAATGACTAAAGATGCAGACAATCACCAAGACATATCTCAATCCTCCACACACAGGCATCTCAATAAAATCCATCTGCATTCTGCTGAATGGACCTCCTGCTCTTCCAATGTGGCTCAAATTGACCACTGTCCCTTTTCCCGCGTTCTTTTGTTTACAAGCGATGCAACAATGGCAAAGTGCTTCAGCAACTTGTCTAAATTTTGGATTGAACCAACTTTGCTTGAACAGTCGAATCATGGCATCCCTCCCAACATGCACCTCACCATGATAAAATCTAGCCATTTGAGTCAACAAAATGTTCAGCAAACCAATTGAGCTTCTTCTGAAACCCATAATTCATCCTGTTGCTGTACACATTTCATTTTTATCCATGACCGTTTTTCCTCCCTGTCAACATTATTCTGCAGTGTTCTCAGTTCTTCCAAAGTATCTATTACATGTAATGCATAACTTGGACATGTCTCATCTTCTTCAGGTAACAATTCCCACTTATCTTTGAACGATATACAGTTCGATGCACAAAACCTTGCAACTTGATCCGCAAATCCATTTCCCATTGACACAAAATCTTGCGATTTCAGATGTGCACTGCATTTCACTCCGGCAATCTTTTCAGGCATCTGGATAACTTGCAACAACTATTGAATTCTCTCACCATTTCTCACTGGTGAACCAGAAGAGGTCAGGAAACCTCTCTGTGACCACTACTGGACAAAACCGTGTACTATTCCAAATCTGTACTGGCTATCCGTATAGATAGTAACTTTAAGCTGCGCAGAAACATGGCACGCTCTAGTAAGGGCTATCAGTTCAGCTACTTGTGCAGAGTATACTCCTCAAAGCCAGGATGCTTCAAGTATAGTAAGAAATTGTGCACACAGCATATCCTGCTCTCAGTATTCCCGTATTGTCCCTTAGACAGGAAGCATCAACAAAGACAATTTGGTCATTTTCTTCCAATCGGGTGTCTAATGTCAGGTCTCGGTTTTGTGCATAACTCAGTTACTTCAAGACAATCATGCTCAATGTCTTCCAGTTTTTTAATTTCAACATTTTCATTCGGAAGTAAGGTTGCCGGGTTAAGTACTGTATGTATTTTCAATGACACATTAGGTGACCCCAAGATGCTTGTCTCATAGTGAGTCAATCTGGCACCTGTCAGGTACTGCATTGTGGTCCCAGGTAAGTAAAACTTCAATGGAGTGGGAGACTATAATAGTCAAGGGATGTCCCATCACAATGCCTTTACACTGTGCAGGGCTCTGTCCAACCGCTACAACTGCACGCAAACAGCCTGGTAAAGCTGCTTCAACTGCACTGTCCATGCACTTGGCATGGGCAGTGCTGGGGCCCCCGTGCAGTGCCCCATTGCACAGGTCACTGCCCGATTTATGGCAGTGATCTGCGCGACAGGTACAGCTGCACCCACCGCACACCAACATTGGCGGCGGCTCCATTTGGAGCCGCTGTCAATGTTACGGCCCTTTTCACCGCTGGGCTGGCGGACGGAAACACTGTTTCCGCCCAGCAGAAAAACATTATGTGGGCGGCGGAAGGGGGTAGTCGTGCTGATGGTCTTCTATTGACTACCAGCGCGAATCTCGTCGGTAAAAACCGCCGATATCATAATGAGGGCCATTATGCCCATTTTTTTCCAAATGGTTTAGTAAGACAATCGTGTCAGACTTGCACTCTTCCTTTGTTTTGGATGCAATCAACAAATCATAAATGTACTGTATCAATGTTGATTGGAAAGGCATTTCCAGTGACTCCAGTTTCTTTTTCAAGATCTGGTTGAATATGGAAGGTGACTCTGAAAACCCTTTAGGAATTATACACCAACAGCAAACTCGATCTAAAAATTTTAATCAAAAGAGTTCACTATCTTCATGAAGAGGCACAGAAAACAAGGCTAATGACAAGTCTATGATGGTGAACCTTTCAGCATCACATGGAATCTGAAACAAAATCACGTCTGGATTTGGTACTACGGGGAAACATTTGATCATAATGTCATTTATTTTTCTCAGATCCTGAACAATCCGTACTTTCCCACAGGTTTCAATCCCATTATCGGTGAATTACATGGGCTGCTCATCACTTCTTTCAAGACCCCTTGGTTTACAAATTCTGCAATTATGCGAGCAACCTTCTCAATAATATCCTGTGGCATGTGGTACTGGGGAATCTGGGGAAACATTAGGTTCAGCTTTATCAGAACTTTAACTAGCTCAACTCCCTTTATCAGGCCAATCTCTTTCCCTGTCAAATCCCACACTTTCTCTTTAACTGCTCCTTGCAAGTCAGGAGGAATGTCCTTTACTGTGAATACTGGAAAGAAACTAATCAGGGGGTACTCCTCATTTATTACTTCACACTCTGCCTCTGGAGCTGGGTCATTCTCATCATCACTGTTCATCTGTATCTCCATTCCATCATTTGAGCAAGTAATTGAGCACCCGGTTTTACACAGCAAGTCTCTCCCCAGGAGGGTTACTGGACTTGAGTCACAGACTACGAATATGTGTGATCCCTTAAAGTTGCCAATTTTAACCTGAACCAGTTCTGAGATTGGATTAGCCAAATACTGATTCGCTACCCCTACAATCTGGACTGTCTTTCCTGAAAGTGGCAGGTTTGGAACTTCTGCAGTTCTCACCATAGAGCATGTAGCTCCTGTGTCAACCAAGAATGAGACTTTGTGACCTATTACTTTGCCCTTCACATATGGAACCTTCTGATCTACTTTTAAGGAAGCTGCAAGCACACATTCCTCATCATCCGAACTCTCATTCACCCAATCATAGTTTATTCCATTCTCACTGTGTAACAGGAATTGCTGTACTGTGTTATTACTCTGGTTAAGCTTCTGACCTGTGACCTGTTGAGGAAGCATTACTTGCTCCTGTTCCATTGGGGCTTGCGGTATTTGGATTTGCTGTCTAGGTACCATTTGAACCTGCTGTTGCATTGGCTGCGATTGTGCCAGCTGCACATGTGGCATTTGCACCTGCTGCATGGGTTGAACATTTTGCATTTGATTCACACTGTTATGAAAATTTGGATTATGACCTCTCATTCTGAGTCTTCATATTCTGGAACAAATTGATGTCACTTGTTTGCTGAACAACACCTTCCTGTACCATCATCGGACACTCCTGCTTCCAATGTCCGACCACTCCACAAGAGTGACATGCAACAATCTCTTTAACCCTGCACATCATTCTGAACCACTACAGTACTCAAATCGGGGCTACAGTTTCCATTACCAATTCTGCTGTTGTTGTGGAAAATTTCCCTTGCATGCCTGTTTGTGCCGCTTTCATCTGCTTCACCATCGCCCCCTCTTTCAACTTTCTCTTCTCAACTCAATCTCGTCACTACAATATTTTGCATACTGCAATACCTCATCAATCGGCTTTGCTTGCCAGCAAATCAAATGACTCTTAATCATCTGTCTAATTTCAGGTCTCAATCCTTCTACAAATCTAAACACAAAATGAATCATGTCCTTTGACTCAATTGTTTCTGTACCACTGTAATGCTTAAATGCCTGCAACAATCACTCATAATATGCATGTATCGACTCCTTTGCTTCCTGAGCCTGTCCTGTCTATTCTCTGCCAGTCAATGTTTTTGGGCAAAATTCTCGTTTTCAAAAATTCAATCACTTTGTAATAATATTTCATTACCTCGGGAGATGGTGCACCTGTAGTCAGATCTCTCTCTGGTTCTTTTGTCGGCCAATCTATACTCCTCTTGCATTCCATCCACAAATCAGTTGGGACTACTATCTCTAATAGAGTGTTCAAATCCTCCCACAGGCATTTTGCAAGTTTTACAAACCTGTCTGTCTACTGGTACCATTCTACTGGTTTCTCTTTCAACCTGGGATAATAATTTGTAAAGGATAGAATGTCACTTCGCTCCAAGGGACTTGGACAAAATTCCCTCCTGAAATCTCTCTCATTGGTAACATTTTCACCAGATCCTTACCCTGCTGCACATTTGCAGTAGGATCCATCTAATCTCTTTTTCTTTTATCTCTCTTCTTTACCCATCTGTCTTCCCACTTGTCTAATGCCCCTCATGTCTGGATACATTGGAGTAACTCCCTAAGGTGTGCCTCCATTCTGGCAGATCTCATGTGTTCAAAATCTTTTGAGTCAAAATCTAACCTGTAACTCGTTTTCAAATGTTTTGTTTTCTCTATTTCTATGCTGTACTTCTCTGCCAAATATGCTAACTTCTGATGCACATTGCTCACTTCCCTCGTAATTTTCGGGCACAGATATCTCAATTCTGATTCAGTATAGGATTCAAGTCTGCTCACACCCATAGTTCCTTCAATGTGCTCACACAGTTCTATCCCTAGTCTTATACTGTATAGTCAAAGTACTCCTCTCCCCTAGGAGCACTCTGCGAGGTATTCAGCTTGTCTAACCATTCAGTCAATTGTTAGGCAGTTAAAGCCTGCTACAAAACGTTGTTAGGCTGATCATTAGGCAACGGTTGAACAACTACATTCAGAGACTGCAGTGTCAGTAATTTCAGGCTATGACTTATGTTCGACCCTATTGCTGTATCCAGAGGAACTCTGAATGGACTAAACTCTATCAATGATCTTGTTCTGTCAAAGGTCTGTCCCACAAGAGAGACTATTCGGGTATTCTCATTGATTCCTCCCCTCTTTGAATTTTGACTCAGGACTCCCTGTCCACTAGCACTGTTATTCTCTTGTGCAAACAAAGGTACAGTTGGGCCAATGGTGACAGGTACAGATCCAGCCTCACATTTTGAACTGGTGAGAAGGAGACTTTGAAATAAAAACCTGGGGAATTGATTTTCACCATTGACTTACATTGAAAAAGAGGAGATTTAGGCAGTAGACAGCTACATAAAGCCCCTTTTGGCTTAAAAGCATCAGAGGTCTCCTGCCTGAATGGGGTCTGTTGGCATGAATGGTTGTACTGCTAAAGCCCCTTTCCTCAATGGTCTATTATATTGTCACAGCCTCTCTTACATGTCCTGCATGGTTGGTTTGTTTCTCCTGCCCCTCCTTTCCTGGGCCCTCCATGGTTCATTGTACTGCCACTGCCCCTCCCACCTGCCCAGGGTGCTCAACTTGTTGCCTCTGCACCCTCCTCTCTGCCCTCAATTATCTGAGTCTGTGTCTCTGACCTCTGCGTCTCCACAATATATTAATGAACAACTAGATTGCTAACATTCTATACTTATCACAAAGGTGTAGTACGCCTGACGTCATCTTGATGTAATTGAAACTGTAATACCTAAATCATTTACTTTAGAAATTATAAAAATGAGCGGGTCTTATTGCCATAGGAATTATGGTTGGTGTTCTAAAAAACTAAAATGAGGACATATTTTCTGAGTTCTCAAATAGCGACAAAGCACTTTTAAATGATTTGCTATCTTTATGTATCACAATTAATGTGTCCTTGTGTAATGTAACTGATGCTCCTGTAAAGTACTCCAATACCTTCAGGTCAAGTCTGTGCTACATAAAACTGCTATAAAAAGCTAAAAATCTAAGGGGGTCATTACAACATTGGCGGTAAATGCTGCTTACCGCCGTACAGAAGACCGCCAACACACCGCTGCGGCAGCGGAATTCCGCCACTGTCATTATGACCCACTGCTCGGAGTCCGCCACATCAAAGGTCAGTGATAAACTGGCAAAAACAAAACCTCCACCGTCAAACCAACAGAAATACGCCCACACTATCACGTCCCACGAATCCACGCTCAAAATACACACACTCTTACAAAACACAGCCACATTGGACAATTCGAAATACCCACACCTGATACACATACACACACCACTCCCACATACCCATTACAATATAAAACACACACCCACATCACCCACAAACCCCTACGACCAAAATACCGAAAGAAGGCCAGAGAGAGACACTACAAACTACTACCAAGCATCCACAGGCACACAATACCATCACCCACATAACTTCCACGCACCTCACACAACACACCACAAAATATCACCCCACTTATCACTACACACACCACCCCACACATCACCCACACCATCCCATGGCACGGCAAAGACACCCCAGGTTCTCTGAGGAGGAGCTCAGGGTCATGGTGGAGGAAATCGTCCGGGTAGAGCCACAGCTATTCGGATCACAGGTGGAGCACACCTCCATAGCTAGGAAGATGGAGCTATGGCGAAGAATAGTGGACAGGGTCAACGCAGTGGGACAGCACCCAAGAAATAGGGATGACATCAGGAAGAGGTGGAACGACCTACGGGGAAGGTGCGTTCCGTGGTCTCAAGACACCACATCGCGGTTTAGCGGACTGCCGGCGGACCCCCACCTCCTCCCCCACGACTAACAACATAGGAGGAGCAAGTCTTGGCGATTCTGCATGCTGAGGGCCTCGCAGGAGTAGATAGAGGAATGGACTCTGGTAAGTCAAATCTTTACTACTATATCCCCCACCCTACCTGCATGCCATCACATACCCCCACCCTCGCCCTCACCCCATCACTCCTACTCCTCACACATGTCCCAATATCACAAACCACCCATCCCAAACCCAAGCCCTGCATGCAACACCAAAGCATGGACACCCATCACCAATGCATGGCCACTGCACATACCCATACAACCCCCTAAACCACCATCACACAAGGTCCCACACAGGAATGCAAGCACTGGGGTACACGGTCACCCACCCATTGCACACCATGGCACACACAGATGCAATAAACATCCTTTGATACCCCTGCCGGGTCCTACCCAACGTCACCGGACAGGAGGGTCCACACATGTCCACACCATCAACAGAAGAGGCCCACAGTGATGACAGCAGCTCTGGCCAACTGGATCTAGATGACCAGCCCGGCCCATCTGGGACCTCGGGACAGTCGGTTCCCCTGACACAGTCACAGGCCACCACAGAGCTTCCCCTCTCTGGAAACACCAGCACAGCACCCACCCAGCGGGCCCATACCTCTGTCCCCAGGACACGTCAATCAGCAGTGTGTCCACCACTACAGGGAACCCAGGCTAACCCACCACCCCAACAACAACAGAGACCTGGGGGCAGTGGCAGTGGGCACACGGTCCAGGGGACAGAGGCCCAGGAACACAGGGGAACTGGGGGGCTGCTGTGCGACAGAGGGAGGATAGGCCCAGGGAACCCACGCTCCATGAGGCCCTCTCCAACATCATGGGAGCCTACCATCATTCCTAGGAGACGATGGCAACGGTACTGGCCAAGTTTCAGGAGACCCAGCGGCTGCAGGAGGAACAGTATTTGGGCTTCAGGGAGGAACTCGGATTCATCAATTCCACCCTGGGCACCATCGTAGGGGTGCTGAAGGAAGTCCTCAACACCAAGAGGGACACTGTGGCACTACAAGGGGCCCCTGACACTAGCCTGGATGATGAACTGCCCACCACCTCCGCCGCCGATAGTGGACAGGAGGCACCGCCACAGGACCACCACACCAGCACCCCACCCCCTGCAGAGGGAGAACCACCCCGCAAACAGTCCCTGAGATCCAGGACAAAGACAGAGAACAATGCCAAGACCCCCGCCAAGAAATAAGACCACCTTGATTGTCATCCTTCTGTCCCACCTTGTCACCCTGTCCATCCTCAAACTGCCCCAGCTCCACTTTCTATGCCCATTTGGGCAATGCACCTGTGAGACTAATAGACTGGACTCTACCACGGACATTCCTCCACCATCACCCCTCACCATTTTACAGACCCCTCCAATATTGAGCACTTAAATAAACACCCTTACAGCACAAAACAATCTGGAGTCTGTCTGTGATTTCGAAATAGTGTATTAGCAATTACAGTGGCAAAATGCCCTTTCAATTGTAATGTCAACATACCTATGTCACACAGCTCTAGTCCATGAGGAAACAAAGCAGATGTCACACAGTGGGACCCACATCTGTGAAATCATAAGGGAAAGTGACAACTCAGTGACCATACACTGGGTGAAAACGACAGACTGTAGAGAGGTAGTAGTGTTAAAGTACATACAGTAGGCAGGTTTGTATTCTTACCTGTGTCTCACTGGAAGTATTGCAGGATCACGAGTTCCTGTTGTCGATGTCCTCTTCTTCTGCTTCCTCGTCTTCACTGTCCACAGGCTCCACAGCTGCCACAACACCTCCATCTGGACCATCCTCCTGCACAAAAGGCAGCTGTCGTCGAAAAGCTAAGTTGTGAAGCATACAGCAGGCCACGATGATCTGGCACACCTTCTTTGGTGAGTAGAATAGGGATCCACCTGTCATATGGAGGCACTGGAACCTGGCCTTCAGGAGGCCGAAGGTCCGCTCTATAATCCTCCGAGTTCGCCCATGGGCCTCATTGTAGCATTCCTCTGCCCTTGTCCTGGGATTCCTCACTGGGGTAAGTAGCCATGACAGGTTGGGGTAACCGGAGTCACCTGCAAATGGCGAGGGACAACTGTTAGACGCACACTAACTCTTAGGGATATCCCCAGACAACCATTCCCACTGACTAGCTTCCAGGTGCTCACCTAATAGCCACACAAGGTGCCTCTGGAGTTGACCCATCACATAAGGGATGCTGCTATTCCGCAGGATGTAAGCATCATGCACTGAGCCAGGGAATTTGGCATTCACATGGGAAATGTACTGGTCTGCCAAACACACCATCTGCACATTCATCGAATGACAACTCTTCCGGTTTCTGTACACCTGTTCCCTCCTGCGGGGGGGGTACCAAAGCCACATGTGTCCCATCAATGGCACCTATGATGTTGGGGATATATCCCAGGGCATAGAAATCACCTTTCACTGTAGGCAAATCCTCCACCTGAGGGAAAACGATGTAGCTCCCCATGTGTTTCAGCAGGGCAGACAACACTCTGGACAACACGTTGGAAAACATAGGCTGGCACATCCCTGAGGCTATGGCCACTGTTGTGTGAAATGACCCACTTGCAAGGAAATGGAGCACTGACAGTACCTGCACTAGAGGGGGATTCCTGTGGGATGGCGGATAGCTGACATCAGGTCTGGCTCCAACTGGGCACACAGTTCCAGGATTGTGGCACGATCAAGCCTGTAGGTGATGATCACATGCCTTTCCTCCATTGTCGACAGGTCCACCAGCCGTCTGTACACTGGAGGATGCCGCCATCTCCTCACATGTCCCAGCAGACGGGGCCTATGAAGGACAACAGCGAGCACAGAGTCAACCAACTCAGAGGTACGTACCCACAGCTTACACAGAACACGATTCATAATCTGAAATTTGCATGTATGAGTGTTGAGGCAAGGCCTAGGTATGTGTGACGCAGTTAAAAATTAAGCCATGTGGGCCCCTGAAATGGCGGCTTCCTGACCTATAAAGTGGGACAATGGGATGTGAGGTAACTGCGCTGGCGTTGTACACCGTTGCGGTAGGCGGTCAAAGACTGCGGCGCAATTCTGCATTGGTTAACATTGGACCCTATGGGTCCCAGGAGCCAATGACGATGTACGCCGGGGGTGACGGTACGCACTGCCGCGGACGTGACCGTGATTTTCTATCTGTTCAATCACTCAATACCTGATCTTCCACAGGAGAGGGCCTACACTGCAAGTGCTGCTGTGACCTCAGTCTGGAAGAGACAATGGCTCGTGCGTCTGGGGAAAGGGCCCCTGCCTTCACCACGGAGGAGTTGGAGAGACTTGTGGATGGGGTCCTCACCCAGTACACGCTACTCTACGGTCCTCCAGACAAACAGGTAAGTACACTGGGAGCATGCTGTATGGGCTATGCCTGTGTGGAGTGGGGTGGATGAAAGATGGGGGGGGAGATTGTGGCGTGCATGAAACGATGGTGAGTGCATGTGCCACATGGCAAGGGTTGGGATGGGGGCCAATGACTGTGACAATGGAGTTGGTAATAACTTTTCTTTTTCCCCTGTACAATTCATGTAGGTCAGCGCCCACCAGAAGAAGGACATATGGCGTGCCATCGCCAAGGACGTCCGGACCCTGGGGGTCTATCACAGACGGTGCACCCACTGCCGTAAGAGATGGGAGGACATTCGCCGCTGGAGCAAGAAGACAGCGGAGGCCCAGCTGGGGATGGCCTCCTAACATGGGAGGGGTGCCTGTCGCACCATGACCCCCCTGATGTTCAGGATCCTGGCGGTGGCGTACCCGGAGTTTGATGGGAGCTTGAGGGCATCACAGCAGCCACAAGGGGGTGAGTACACTCTCATTCAGCTGATTCAGTGCGCAGTGGAGGTGTCTGGGTGGGGGAGGTGGGCTGTGGGTTTCCCTAGGCCAGGGCGAGTGTGCTAGTTAGGTCCCCTTCTTCTGGCAGACCCTGTGGCACCCCACCCCACCTGTGTACAGTGCCAACTACACCTAGTCAGGCTTCTGTGACATCCATGTATGCAGATGTCGGCCATAGCCTTGTAGGCCATGTCCCAGGGATTGAACAGTGGACCCCAAGTGCGCTGCGTAGTGCAGGGGCATTCTGTGTCTGTCGTGTCCGCCAACGGTAGCGGTAATGCATGCACTCATCATGTCTCTCTTCTGTCGTCCCCCCCCTTTTTGTGGTCTCCCTGTTCTTGTGTGCATTAGCATCATCAGGCGGAGGAGCAGTAGCACCGGAGCAGGAGGGAGCTGCATCCCACATGGCCCTGGAGGGCGAGACTACGGACTCGGAATTCACCAGTGGGACGGAGGGCGAGGGGAGCTCCACGGCGGGGACAGGAGCTGACACCAGTGATACGGACTCGTCCTCTGATGGGAGCTCCCTTGTGGTGGCGGCCCATCTGTGCCCCCCGCATCTACAGGTAGAGCCGCCACCCCCCCTACCAGCACCACCCTCCCCGCAGCCCCTCAGCCTTTGCCCCGTGCCCGCTCACCCAGGAGGGTGGGCATCACCTTCGCCCCAGGCACCTCAGGCCCTGCCCCAGTCACCCCTGCTGCCCTCAGTGAGGAGGCCATTGACCTCCTCAGGTCCCTCACTGTTCGGCAGTCTACCATTTTGAATGCCATCCAGGGTGTAGAGAAGCAGTTGCAACAAACAAATGCAATCCTGGAGGGCATTCATTCTGGTCAGGCAGCCCTTCAGCGAGCTTTTCAGACTCTGGCCCCAGCACTGATGGCAGCTATTGTCCCTGTCTCTAGCCTCCCCCCTCCAACTTCCTCCACCCAGACCCACACCCCTGTACCTCAGACCAGAATGCACACACCTCAACACACAAGGGAAGCTCTGGCAAACATAGGCACCACACATCCCACAGGCACTCACACAAGCATCACACACATGCAGACACACCAACATCCACTGCCTCCACTGTGTCCCCCTCCTCCTTGTCTCCCTCCTCCCTCCCAGTCTCGTCTCCACTCACTCAGTCGCTGCCAAGGACCCCGCCGCAACAAGCACCGCTGAACAGGACACCTCTGCCACAGGCACCGCTGCCAATGACACCGCCGCCACAAGCACCGCTGAACAGGACACCTCCACCACAGGCACCGCTGCCAAGACACTGCAGCCACAAGCACCGCTGAACAGGAAACCTCCACCACAGGCACCGCTGCCAAGGACACAGCCGTCACAAGCACCGCTGAACAGGACACCTCCGCCACAAGCACCGCTGAACAGGACACCTCTGCCACAAGAACCGCTGGGCCATGAGTACCAAGGGCACTGACGCTACTGAGTCCGCCACGACCAGGATGAAGCACTCTGGGCACAAAGCCTCCTCCAGAACTAGTGGAGAAAGGCATCCACTCACACAGTACTTTGCAGGATGAAACACTCTGGGCACAAAGCCCCCTCCAGAACCAGTGGAGACTGTTATCCACTTGTGAGAATGGGGCTTTGCACTCCCCAGGATTGAACAGTGGGCAAACCACCCACTGTAGAGACTTGAGAGACTGTGGCTTTGCACTCCCCAGGATTGAACAGTGGGCAAACCACCCACTGTAGAGACTTGAGAGACTGTGGCTTTGCACTCCCCAGGATTGAACAGTGGGCAACCCACCCACTGTAGAGACTTGAGAGACTGTGGCTTTGCACTCCCCAGGATTGAACAGTGGGCAACCCACCCACTGTAGAGACTTGAGAGACTGTGGCTTTGCACTCCCCAGGATTTGGCGTTGTGCACTCAACCGGCTGAGGTGCCCCCCCTTTCCCTTCCCCCTGAGGTGCCTGTTTTATTGCTATCTAATGCCCCTGCAGTGTTCTCTCCGTCATGTTCGTGTATTGAGTGTGGGCCTCGCCCATGCAGTGTGGGCCCAGTGTTCCACGGACTTCAATGGAGCAATACCTGGACTACTATCCTTGGTGTATATATTTGTTAATGGTGTATATATATTTTAGCGTACTGGATTTTAATATATTACAATGGTTACACTCATTTCCTTTCTGTCTTTGCATTCTTCTGAGGGGTGTGGGGGGGTGTAACTGTAATGTATCATGCTGTATTAGTGTGTGTGCTGTCGTGGGTGGGGGTGTTGCGTGTTGCGTGTGTGTGTGTGTATCACTCTCTTTTCCCTCCCCTGTGTCGTAGGTGCAGTACTCACCGTGGTCTTCGCCGCCAGCGTTCGTGCTCCTGGTAGAGGAGCAAGAAGATAAGGGCAGGGAAAATGTGAAGCTCTGGTTCCATGGCGTCCTGGTTCCTCGTGGGGTATGTAGAGGTGAGCGTTTTCCCTTCGAAGTCCTGTTTCCGCTGTGTTTTTGTTCACGGTGAATCCGCCCCGGAAAAGATGGCGGATTGGTATGTTGTAATAGTGTAGGCGCCACAAAGTCTTCCGCCTGTCTGTTGGCGGTGACCGCCGCGCTATTTGTTTGTACCGCCTTGGCGGTCGGAGTGTTAAAGTGGCTGTCTTTGTTGGCGGTTTCCGCCACGGTCATGATTCCATTTTTTTTTTCCGCCGGCCTGTTGGCGGTCTCACCGCTGCTTTAACACCGACCGCCAGGGTTGTAATGACCACCTAAGTGTTTTGCCCACTGCTGCTATTGGGCTACACTTGGGCTAAATTTGGGTGGTATGTGTGCTACATTTGGACTCTTTTGTTTTCTCTGGTGGCCATCTTGGAAGACTTGTTTGTTATGAAGCTCCATAATTTCCTCTCTAACTGCTGTATCCTCAGTAGAAATGCTTTTAGTTTTCCACTCTGATTCCACATTTTTGGCATAAATTCAGAATATTAGCACTCTAATTGCTCATTAGAACACTGTAAGTTGCTGATCACCAGGGAGTTAACTGGCAGTCTGCTGCTGATGTTGAAAGTGCATGTTTCATTCCGCATTCGAGAATGTTTTAATGAAATAGAATAGAAAGATATTTAAGAACTCACTTTAAATATGCCCTACATTTTCTTTCTACAGCACTACCCATAATTTCTATGATAAAATGAACACCCTTATTCTGTTCCTTTCTAAATTAAATTATTTAAGTTTTACGAGTTTGATTCAATCAAAATGGCTTCAGGTGTGCCACGCGTTTGTCATAAGTAAGACTGTAAGCGCTCCAGTTGTTCTTTAGAACACTCTGGGAGGCTGCAGTAGAACACAAGGCAATCAACAGACAGGCTGCTCCTGCTGAAATTACATGTCAGACTTCATTCTCATATGGCTGAGCAAGATAGTGTGAATTTACAGAAAAAAATGCTCTCATTTTAGCTTCTGTAGTACCTTTGAACACCTCTAATGGAAAATCTTGAGAAAACTGTTTTCTCTCAAACATGATTCATGGAATCCCAGCCGGCTAAAATCACCTTAGAACAATTCCGAAAATTACTATGGTACCATCAACAAATGATTTATATTGTAATTAAAATGTATCACACTGTATACGTTCTCATTTTTGTGACTCTCAGAACCTGCCATTCACTACAATGAATTTCAATGGGGTGCTATCATGTATATTGGCCCCATGATGGCTGCCAGCACTTCCTGGCTGAAGTGCTGACAGCGAAACAGATCTCACCATGAGATCTGT
Source organism: Pleurodeles waltl (assembly GCF_031143425.1). Classification (NCBI taxonomy): domain Eukaryota; kingdom Metazoa; phylum Chordata; class Amphibia; order Caudata; family Salamandridae; genus Pleurodeles; species Pleurodeles waltl. The sequence goes on from NC_090437.1 coordinate 985,015,927, forward strand.
GCTTAGACTTTGTCTAGTTATACAAATTTGGATTTCCTTTATTTTCTCTAAAACTACTGAATGGATTTCCATCAAAAAACTAAAAGTGTGATCTCCGGACCAAAAGATACCTTTCTGCCAAATTAGGTGTAATTCTGTCCTGCGGTTCAGGCTGCAGGTGTGTCTTAAGACTCAATGAGAATTAACATGGGAAACACGTTTTTTTACCACCCTTTTTCACGGCCCCCACTTGATGGATCACCCCGACACCTTCCATGCACAATAAGACTAAACTTGATACTTTTTTTGGAAAATGTTATGAAGATTCGTCACACAGTTCTAAATATATAGGCAAGTCAAAAACATGCCCAAACATATAGGCTTCATGTAACTAGCCCTGGAGAGGTGGTGGTCCTCCGGGCTGGGGAGGGTGCGGCCCCCCAAAATTTAAATAAATTGTCCCAGGGTGGTGGTTGTCCCGGTGCTGTGGAGGGGGCATGTGAACCCCTTCATTCATCAATACATAAGCCCCGGGGAGGTGGCAGTCCCCATGGCTGCAGGAGAGCCACATGGCCCCCCTGCATTTCTTTTCTTTCACTATTTGTCCCAGAGAGATGGTAGTCCAGGGGAAGCTGCGGGGGGGGGTTCTGCAATTAGATAGTTATAGTTAGGACCATGTTTCTATTAAAAAAAAGTTTTTTTACTTGCCTTTATCTTTGGCGCCATTTGAAGAATCTGAAATATTCCAAAAAAGCGTCCCTGCGTCCAACCCCTGCTGCGCATGGGCATTGGCCATGCGTAGTGTGGGGTTGGTTGGTTATAGAGCCACAAGCCAGTTTTTTTTTTTTTTTTAAATGTTCACCGGATCCGCCAAGGAAAACCAGAGGTAAGCGGTCAGGGTGACTCTACCCTGCCCCCTTGTTCCAAGATGGCTGCCAACACTTCCTGGTTTGAAGTGTTGGCAGCCAGTCAGAGCTATGCATTTCCATGCACAAGCTTGTCTTTTTTTGCGAAGTTGTCAAGGCCAGAGATATACAAATGTATTTTCCCTTTAATATCTCAAAAACTACTGGACGGATTTACACCCAATAAGTGAAAGTGTAATCTGCGTCCTGAAAGCTAGCTTTCTGGCAAATTTAGTGTAATTCCGTCCAGTAGTTCGGGCTTTAGTTGTGTCTAAAGGACCTATGGGAATTAACATGGGAAACGCCACCTTTTTGACGCTTCCTTTTTATTGGCCTCCACTTGTCGGATCACCCCAAACCTTTTTGTGCAAGAATCACTAGTATATGTTTTTTGGCCAATTTTGTGAAGATTCATCAAACGGAATCAAATTTATAGGCAATTCAAAGAATGCTTTTTCTATGGGAACATGGTCCTAACTATAACTACCTAGTGGCAATTGTAAACATGATCCTAACTATAACTACCTAGTGGCAACTGGCACTAAGTAATATATATATATATATATATATATATATATATATATATATATATATATATATATACATATATATATATATATATATTGTGTTGCGATCATGCAGGACTCTCACTGGATTGCAGCACAAAGTGCTGAATTTATCTGTATTTTGGCTTCGGGTCGTGTAATGGCTGCCAGCAATATTATTCTCATGTTGCTGACAGCCAGTCAGAGCCCAGGTTCCCACTGGAGCATCAAAGCCAACCATTCAGGTATACAAATATTTGTGGAGCTTAATTTCTCAAAAACTACTGAATGGATTTACACCAAATCACAAAAAGCACAATCTGTAAACCAAGAACTAGCTTCCTGCCAAATTTGGAGTAATTCGGTTCAGCAGTTTTTTTGGTAGCACTGCCAACAGAATTTTGGAACCCCATTTTTTCTCAGCCCCTTGTTCACGATCACCCTGAAACTTTCCATGTACAAACCTCATCATATTAAATCGAAATATGCTGCTTGATAAACATGGTTTCAAGCTATATACTGTAGGATCCAATTTGTCGAATGTGATTAAAAACAGCACTAGCTAATGGTACTATACCGTCATGGATCCTGATAATCTTGTGTAATATTCAACCATAATGTCATAAGTTGTACATGTTTGGTGCCTTGAGGCCTGAGTTTACTAACAACCATGTAGTAGCTTGATTGTTTATCATTTTCTTTATATTCTGCATGGTTTATTTGCAAATACATTATATTAACATTATTGTAACATATTGTGATGTCAGTGGCCAGAGGGTCTCAGACACTCATGTGTGAGTCTTTAAATTTTTTGTAATGTCTTGGTCCTATATATTTTAATGACTACAGCACCCAAAATGCTTCATTGTGGGAAAGACGGATGTTAGTGTATATAAATGAAAGTGAAAATGGACTCAACTCATTGGCCATTGGAGGTATTGTTGGCTGAATCTCTCTAGCACCCCAGTCCATGGAGGATGGGGAGGAAGAGACTCCAGCTTGTTAAAGCCCTGGTTGCTAAGGCAACTAATCGAGGAGTTTCTGCTATGGAGAGGGGTAAAGCCATCTGCCATGCAGCCTGCTGGTGAGACCTGTACATTGCAAAATCAGTACAAGACTCTGGGTGCCAATTTGTATTTATTGGTCAATATGAATGCAGTCTCTCTATCTGAAGTAAACTTTATCACATGCTCTCAGAGAACCATAGACTGCTATAGTTCTCCCTTTCATGTGGCAGCCCGTGTGACTGGGTGTAGGATGGTGCCTCCCCTGAATATTTCTGGGGACGCTGTGTCTGGGACCCCTGCTCCCAGCCCAAAAGAGTTGCCATCAGGGGCGGCAGCCCCAGCCACAATCCCTACTGGAGTTGATCCTGGGCTTCAGCATGGGCCTTATCAAAGAGGGCCCCAGAAGACAAAAGCCTGCTACCGTACTTTTTCTGGTACATCAGTGGACCCTGCAGATACAGTAGCACCGGGTGGTCTTGACACAGACACTGTTGCCACTGCATAACAACCCTCATTTCAGGCTTTTGCTCCACAGGAGCCCCCTGAGGCCTTTTTCTCATTATCAGATGCTGGGAGTTTGTCTGATTCTGACTCAGAGGATTACGAACCGGGATGTACTGCTGCTACAGATAGTCTTAAGGGTTGGTTGTCTTTTAAAGCAAAAGATAGTGCTAAAGATAAAGGAGGCAGCCTGTCATCAAACAACATTGGATCAGAGGCCAGGTCTGGCTTCACTACAACCACCCAAATCGAAGAATTGGTCACAATCGCCTTTGCAGGGGGCCCTCGATCCTGTGGTTTCTGCATCAGGCTCTGTGGATGAACTCTTGTGGGACCTGATGCCATGGATCTTACCCCCACAAACAAATACTTCTCCTCCGGCCTTAAAGATAATCACCTCTTCAACCTCTCTTGTCACTCTTCCCCCAATACCAGCCATTGGGGTAAGGGGTACACCCCCCCATCACTTCAACTACTGCCACTGCTGAGCCTGGCTCCCCTAATTTATGTGCTATCTACAACCTCCTACAACAGCATAGAGAGGAGTATTGCAAGGACTCTCACACACTAAAAACTACAGATCTCAAGACACAAGTTGTATTGAGGAAACTCTTGAGGGAATATGGACATTCTCCAAACGTCTTGGCAAAGATAAGACAACTCAGGCGGACATGTAGGTTGCAGACGGGGAAGTAAAATTAGACTCCTTGCAGCAGTAATCTCAGTTGGCTATTCTCTGGTCTAGGGTTGAGGACTTGGAATATATCTTGCAGGAATAATCCCAGGTTCCTTGGTATTCCTGAAGGGGCCAAAGGGATGACCCATAGGACACATTGTTCCTCTCTTCAGGAAGTCTTTACCCGCTCCTTAACAAATGGGACATGGCTAGTATGATCCAAAGGGCTCATTGCTTTCCATTCAACCCGCCTAAGGATGGTCAGCCGGCTCGTTATCCATGGGCTATCTTAATCTATGTCAGCAACTTTTTATTGCGGCAGGAGATCTTCTGGATAGCGTGACCAAGGTCACCAATCAAAGCATGTGGAAGGTTTTTGTTCGCTCTGACTTTTTTAATGAGATCATAGTCAGGGGTGGCAATTCTGTGAACATACCCCAGCTCTTCAAAAACATGGGGCTACAGACTTGTTAATGGGACCTACTACTGTCTGTATTAAGTACAAGGGCCAAATGTACTTTTGCTTTAATTCTGCAAAAATAACATGTTGTTAGATCTACCCTTTTTGGTTGGTCATTGATCTGTTACTAGAGGGTTTTTCGAGCAGACACTTGATTTATAATAGTCCTCCTGCTTCTATTCATGTTCTTATTTTACTCTTATGTTCACTTGTAGCTCACAGTAAGGGGGGATCATCTTCCTCTCTTCTATTGTCTTTTTTTTCTCTTTTTTTTTTTGGTCAATTCTTTTGATTTTCTAATTTGTGGCTTCTCTCTGACATCATTTGTTTTCCTTTTGTTTCTTTTTTTCTCATCTGTAAACTAGGCTTTGAAGCTCTTTAGGAGGGTTTTGAATTGTATGGCAATTTGCAGGGTCAGATATCTTTTCTGTGCTTCATATGGGTGAGGAATGGTCCATGTTTGGTGCGTTGGCTTGGTGGGGTATGGATCCGGTTGGTGTGGGGCCGGTGGGAGGGTTTTTCAGGGGGGGGAATAAGCTATGATGTTTACACAGGTTTTTCCTTTTAAAAAAGGAGCACAATTTGGGAAGTGTTTGTAGGAAAAAACAAAAACTGGAGACATTAAAGACTTGTGTGATCATGAGTGGTGGTCACTGGTGGAATTTGAGGATGCCTTCTGGTGTTTTTTCTAGGGTGCGTCAGGTCTTGGACAGGTTACAACAATTGTGAATTGTGTGTGGCATCATCAGCAAATACACATCCTCTCTTGGAATGTGAATGGTATTAAGGTGCCCCATAAATGCAAAATAACTAATGAAAAATTATATAATTTACACCTGCATATTGCCTGCTTGCAGGAGACCCACTGGAGGCAAACAATTAATGGCTTCTTCTGCCCTTGTAGATGTCTGGCAGAACTGTCGCCCCACGGAGTTTGAGTTTACTTGTTATTTGATGCCACATAATTCGCTATTGCGGACTGATATTTTCCTTGTCACTCAGTCTCTGCTATCACTTCTCAAAATACAGTTGAACTCGAGGGTGATTTCCAATCATAATTAATTGCCACTCAACTCCTGTGCGTGGACCTTTGACAGAAGACTCGTCCTTGATGTTGAATACATCCATTCCTTGAATAGGGAATTGAGGGACTATTTGAAGTTAAACATCAGCTCGGCCTCTACCCTTTTGGTACAGGACGCACCCAAAGACTTTTGTAGAGGGCACATATTAAAATACTCTTCATATCAGAGGAAGGAGCAGGGCAAGACAGAGGCTCAAATATGTGCTTCCCTTGGCTCCATTGAACACCGATTGGTACAGGGTGTAATTGATGATACCATTGCTATATGTATATATATATTTACTAGGCCACAGGGACCCCATCTACTGGGGCTGGTATCTTAAGCTGGAGAGGCCAAGCAGCCCCCTATCTGAGTCATACAGTGGCTTCAGGGACCCCATCTCCCAGGGCAAGCTCAGTGATTGTGTCCCCAACCCCTGGGGACACCATCACCCCTCATTCATTATTCACTGCCCCTTCAAGGAGCACCCCATAATGATCTGGGAGGGTTCGTTTCTTACATTTTGTTTTGGTGATGTCCCTGGAAAGGGCAGGGATCTGTTATGTTGTTGGGGAGAGCTGCAGGGAGTTCTGCAGCCCCACATCCCCAACAGCACTAGAAAAAAAAACTAAAGTCTCTGGCTTCAGGAGAACTTATCATATTTTTTTAAAGTATTTCCCAGTTTGGAGCATTTTCTCTACAGCATAGACTGCAGTGCCACCTAGGGGCTGGTTGCATTTTGTGTGCCACAAAGAAATATCACATACAAAATAAAGCTTTTATGTAGTTTTTTTTTATAATTGCATGTTTTGGGGAGTAAAATGTTAAAATGTTGACTAAGAAACCTGTATATATTTTCACTTTTTCAACCCCAAAATGTAATAATAAAAACTATGTAAAAATAAACAGTAGCAGACATGAAGTTTAATAAATCTTTCTTAATTGTTTTAAAGTAATCAATAATAATAAACATTTCACTGTGTGCATTCTTAAAATATACATTTGATTACAATTAGTGGTACTTTTGGGATAAAGATAATTTATCTACTTTATATATAGGGTGTTGGGTGTGGAAGGGGGGAGGTTTTGACTGCCTGTGGAGGAGGCGGGCTGTAATGTGGCCAATCCCCTGCTGCGCATGCCTGAAGGTCCGGTGTAGCATGGGGTTGGCTGCCTGAGGTGGATGGCCTTCGGGCCTGGCTGTAGGCCAGGCCCTGAGCCAACCCCTCACCATAACCGCACAAAGGCTTTACTTATAGAAATAAAATATGTTTAAAAAACCCTAGAAATTACCCGAAAAAAACAAAGGTCAAAGTAACATGATAGTTAAGTGAAATGTTCAGTAACAATGTAACATTTTGAACTCTAAAAATCAAAGTACTTCACCAATTATAGTTCCAGTTATCTCAAGTATCTATAACTCATGTCCTAAGGTAACTATCAATCACACCCTCATCACACACTTCTAAATAGCTCACATATTACATCACTTGTGACTTCTTCTATGCCATCATTGATAATATCACTGCAACATTTACAATAAATTATTGATGAGAAAACAGTGCATAGTTGGGGCGTGAGTTATAATTACCTCTGTGCGCAAGTTTTTTGAGTAAATACATATATATACAAATGTATATGTGTATATATGTGTGTGCATATATATTCACTTAAAAACTAAAGGTTACAGGAACGTCATACTTAGGTTCTGAATTTACTCATGCAAGACCATAGAAATTCAGCAGTTATAGTTAGAGATATTTCAAGTAACTATAACTGCTAATGTTTCATTGATATTTTTATTGACATTATAAAAGTTGTCATGGGTGCTGTAATGTCTGGGGTAATTAGCTGGCGAGGGCGCCAGCTATAGTTACCTTAGGGCGTAAATTATAGTTACTTGAAATACCTATAACTATTACTGCTAAATTTTTTTGGTTTTGGGTGAATAAATTTGGAATCTAACTATAACGTCCCTGTAATCTTTGTTTTTTAAAGTGAATTTCTAGGTTTTTTAAATTCTATTTCCTACTTATAACCTTAATGTAACCTTTGATTTATTCAGTGAATTTCAATGTTTTTTTAATGTTAAGTAATTTTAATTACTATACGTTAATCCAACCACCCCTGCGCATGGCATTCAGCCATGCGTGTTAAGGGTTGGCCTCAGGGACTGTCCCTATGGATGTGAGAATAGGTGTAAAAGGGAGTGTCTGGGTGTGACAGTGGGTGTGACATTGTCTGTCTGGGTGTGAGAGTTTGTGTAAGAGGGTCTATGTGGGTGTGAGAATGTCTGGGTGTGAGAGGGAGTTGCTGGGTGTGAGAGTGGGTGTGAGAGTGTCTCTGTGAGTGGATGCATGAGTATCTATGTGTGTCTGTGAGTGGGTGCGTAGGTCTCTGATTGGCTCTGTGAGTGGGTGCCTGAGGGTCAGTTTTGGTCTGTGAGTAGGTGTGTGAGTCTCTGAGTGGGACTGTGAATGGGGGAGTTATTGTCTAATTGGGTCTGTGAACGGGTGTGTCAGTTTCTGAGTAGGTCTGTGAGTGGGTACATGAGTCTCCGAGGGCGTCTTTGAGTGAGTGCATGAGTTTCTGAGTCGGTCTGTGAGTGGGTGCATGAATTTCTGAGGGGGTCTGTGAGTGAGTGTATGAATGTCTAAGTAAATCTGTGAGTGGGTGCATTAGTGTTTGAATGAGTGTCTTATCGTAGTTGAACTCTCACTCCTAGGGGAGACAGCACTTTTGTTTGTAGGCATCTAAGCCACTCCTACAACAAGTCACAACTGTTGGCCCAACTCTCCCGGCTCACAAGCAGTACCTTACCAAAACTCAGAAAGCAAAGGTGATTTCTGGCAGCCTTACACATGGACTTAAGATAAGACCTCTCAAGGAAGTCGCGGTGAAACGGAAGTTACCCTTTTCTCTCATTAGCAACAAGTCTCAGTCACTGACAGGCAATGAAGGGGATGCAGGAAGGTTTTCAATATATTTATTGAAAAGACTGTAATCTGTGATATATTGCATGAGCTGCAATGATTAGGAAAATGAACGGTAAAAGAAGTAGGATTGTGAAGATGAGAGTTGTGAATATAAAAACCCCAATCATCTTACAATAAACATGAGATATGCAATTCCTAGAATAGAAAGTATAATGTCTACCCTAATGAGAGCTAGGCATAATAAACCTAATCTGCCAGTACCATGACTATGAGAAGCATCCCCAACCCTTGTTACCTTGGAATGAAGGGGCATATTTATACTCTGTTTGCGCAGGAATTGCGTCGTTTTTTTTGACGCAATTCCGGCGCAAAACTAACTCCATATTTATACTTTGGCGTTAGACGCGTCTAGCGGCGAAGTCCATGGAGTTTGCGTCATTTTTTAGCGTGGACACCTACTTTGCGTTAATGACATGCAAGGTAGGCGTTCCCGTCTAAAAAATTGACTCCGAGGCATGTGCGCCGTATTTACACTCCCGGGCAAAATTCACGCCCGGGAGTGGGCGGGTCCAAAAAAATGACGTACGGCCGCTTTTGCACCGTTTTTTAGTGCCTGGAAAAGGCAGGCATTAAGGGACCTGTGGGCTCTGAAGGAGCTCAGAGGTGCCCCCCCATGCCCCCAGGGACACCCCCTGTCACCCTTGCCCACCCCAGGAGGACACCCAAGGCTGGAGGGACCCATCCCAGGGACATTAAGGTAAGTTCAGGTAAGTATTTTTTTTTATTTTTTTGGGTGGCATAGGGGGGCCTGATTTGTGCCCCCCTACATGCCACTATGCCCAATGACCATGCCCAGGGGACAGAAGTCCCCTGGGCATGGCCATTGGGCAAGGGGGCATGACTCCTGTCTTTGCTAAGACAGGAGCCATTTCTATGGGGGTTGGGAGTCGAAAAAAACGGCGCAAATCGGGTTGAGGCGAAAAATTTGCCTCAGCCTGACTTGCCCCATTTTTTGACGCCCAAGCTCCATATCCCCCTACGCCGGCGCTGCCTGGTGTACGTCGTTTTTTTCCACGCACACCAGGCAGCGCCGGCGGTTAACGCCGGCTAACGTCATTGATTAAATACGGTACCCGCATGGCGCTTCAGAATGGCGTTAGCCGGCGCTAATTTTTTTGACGCAAAACTGCGTTAGCGCAGTTTTGCGTCAAAAAGTATAAATATGGCCCGAAGTCTTTAGGTCAGACTCAGTGGTGACACAAAGGTTGAGTTCTGCAGCAAGGTGACGTGCAGTGTAGATGTCATCTGGAAGGAACTCTCCAATGGCCTTCTCTGTGTGAAATGTATTTATACAGCTCATGTTGGATCCCTGACACAGGTATGTTCCTAAACAACTGATAAGGAGGCAAACCTGTGGCGGCAATTATATAAACAATCCCCAGCAAGTGTAAGTGAGAAAGGGACATGATAACAATACCTATGTACATCATGCTGATAATGACGCCTTCTCATAGTGGCACTGATAATGCAAATCAAAACATCTTTATAAAATATAAACACTGGCAGCCATCTTAGAAGAAATATTAAAATATATGAAATAAAACAGAGCAAGCTGAGTAGGTTAAAAGTCACTAGGTGATAGGGCACAGGCTTGCAAGCCAACGGCTAAGCTAAACTCCGGAGTCCCAATAAGAAGTAAAATGGATTCATCAGAGTCTGAGTTCATCTGTGAGTGAGTGAGTGTGTGAGAGTCTGTATGGGTGTGAGAGTAGATGTGAGAATGTCCATCTGGGTGTGAGAGTGTTTGGCTGGATGTGAGAGTGGGTGTGAGAGTGTCTGTCTGGATGTGAGAGTAGGTGTGAGATTGTCTGCCTGAGTGTGTTAGTGACTGTGCAAGTGTTTGCCTTACTGTTTCAGTGGATGTGTGATTGTTTTATATATATATATATATATATATATATATATATATATACACATACGTATGTGTGTGTATATATATATATATATATATAGATATATATATATATATATATTACAATTTTTTTATGGCTTGCTGAGCCCCACGGATGGATCAGCGGATCTCGGAAACCATAAAAAAATTGTTTCTATGTATTTCAAGCCACTGAATAAATTTACACCAAATCACAACAAGTGTGCTTTCCGAACCAAGAGCAAGCTTTCTGCCAAATTTGGTGTAATTCTGTTCAGCGGTTTGGGCTGTAGTTTTGTTTAAAATCCCTATGGTAAAATGCATGGGGGAAAACACGTTTTGGGACTCACCTTTTTCTCGGCCCCCACTCCACGGATCAGCCCAAAACATTTAAGACAGCAGCTGAACTGACTGAAATATACGTTTTGAAAATTTCGTGAAGATTCGACAAGCGGCATGAAAGTTATTAACAAAACAAAAAACTTTCTTCCTATGGAAACTAGGTTCTAACTATAACTACCTACTACTATATATATGTATATCCTGTTTTGTTTGCTTGGTAATAAGAGTAAATTAGTTGTAAAATTGTAGTTTGATAGTACAATACTATCAATGTATTGTATAGATCTGTCCAAAGGATGCTGGACAACTTGAACTGAATGTGCCTTCCATTTACTATGTTGTGCCTTGTGTATATAATGGTATTGCTAGTAGTGCTAAAACCTATTACTCCTATTTTATCCTGTATCATACAGGATAAGGTTTTCCTTTGTGTGAGCTAATTTCAGGATGTTAGGTATATCTAGCTCACTGCATCTTTCAAAGGCAGCAGTGGCTCGTTTTTCTTCTTTAATGTTTCCAGTAATTATTCTCTTTAGATTTAAGAGCTAGGGCAACTGTCTCATGACTTCTTCAACAAAAGTGAGAAATAAGGGCCAGATGTAGGTAAAAAAAAATTAGCAACTCGCAATTTGCGAGCATGTGCGACTCGCAATTTACGTGTCGCTAACTGGAATGCAGGTAGAAATTGCGCGGACAAATTGCGACTCGCACCCGGAGTCGCACCGCACATAGCGAGTCCGCTGTTTGCGAGGTTGCTTTTTGCGACCGCGCAAAAAACGGACTCGCAATTTGCGAGTGGGTGTCGCAAATTGCGACTGTGCTGAAAATTGAAAGCAGGTGCTGCAGAACACTCCAGAAACCACTCCAGAACACTCAGGAAAACACTTCCTGGCACATGATGATGACATCACAGCCAGGAAGTTTACAAATACACCTGGGAGGAGGGAGGACCACACCCATTTTAACTGCAGCACAGCAAACAGAGCACCAGCAACAATGGCTGACACTCCCAGGAAGAGAAAGCTCAAGTTTGCAGAGAAGGAGCTGGAGGTGCTCACAGATGAGTGCTGTCAGCACCATGATGAGCTTTTTGGGAAGGCAGCCCTCAATGTGCCAGACTCTGCCAAAAAACGAATTTGGCAGGAAATCCAGGAGAAGGTAAACTCCCTGGGGGTCAGCCACAGGAGTGTGGATGAACTAAAGAAGAGGTGGTACGACCTCCGCTCCCGGACCGAGGAGAGGGTGGCAGAAAGGCTCCGGGAGATGAGAGGCACAGGAGGGGGACCATCTACCATACCACCACCCACACCCCTGGAGGAAAGGGTGGAGGAGACCCTGGAGCCAGAGTCTGTAACTGGATTTGGAGAACTGGACACCTCTGAGCCCGGACCATCAACCGGTGAGTACCATGTGATATACCTGTACCCCCATCAATGCCATACCCCCACCCACCATGTACACAGGGGCATGCACAACCAAGATAGCTCCATTTCAGAGTAGCAAACACCAGCATGATGCATTATGGGCAATGTAGTCAAGTATGCAGTTAATAGGCAATTGTTTATTAGGAAGTTCTTCATCCTCAGAATCTGGGTCTGCAGGGGTGAGAGGTAGCCCACGTCGGGTGGCAATGTTGTGCAGGATAGCGCATGTCACAACTATTTTGAATGCTGTTTTGGGGGTATACTGAGGGAACCCTCACTTCGGTGGAGGCATCTGAACCGTGCTTTCAGCAATCCGAAGGTTCTTTCAATCAAGTTCCTGGTCCTCTTATGTGCACTGTTGTATCGCCTCTCACATTCATTGCTGGGTGTTAAGTAAGGAGTCAGTATCCATGGCCGTAGTGCATATGCACTGTCACCTGTTGGACACAAAACGTACACTGTTAGCAAGTCATGGTTGGTTTGCACATTGGTCTGTGTGCATGTCTACAAGGTGTATGCAGCTCTACCTAGGAGGTATCCGTCTCCAAACTCCCCACGTTCCAGGCGTTGGTGTATCCCACTGTGCCTAAAAATGTAGGAGTCATGAGTACTGCCTGGAAATTTATCAACCATGTCAGTGATGACATAATGGGCGTCACATACCACCTGAATATTGAGTGAGTGGGTACACTTTCTATTGCAGAACAGATATTCCAGGTTTGCAGGAGGACATATTTGAATATGTGTCCCATCTACACACCCTAAGACATGGGGAAAGTGTGCAATCCGGTAAAAGTCCAACTTGGTGCTGTTAATTTCTGCCTCATTCCTGGGTATGTATATGTATCGGGACTTGTATGTGAGTATGGCATCTAGGAATGCCCTGAAGAACCTTGATAGTGCCCTTTGGGATACCCCACCTGCCACAGCAATGACCCCCTGATAGCTCCCCGAGGCCAAGAGGTGCAGTGAGCATAGCACTTGCACATGCGTAGGGATGGCGCAGCCGCGCACAGTCTGGCGTTCTAGCTGTGGTTTGAGTAAATCTATTAAATCTAGTATAGCTGCGCTGCTAAGTCTATATTTATCATAGATTTCCTCCTCAGTTTGCTGGAAAAGAGTCTTGTTCTGTAAATCTTCTCCTGTCTCTGGTTCCTCCTCCTCCTCTGCTGGGCTGCGTCGGCTCTCCTCCTCACTGCTATCAGGTATATCTCCGCCATCTTGAGTAACCCAGATGCCTTCTGGGTCTCCTTTTATACTTTGGTAATGGTTACCACCTGCTCTGAGTTAGTGGTAAATTGGACATGCAAACTGGGCTTTTTGCGACTAGTCGCAATTTGCGCGTTGCTATTGCATATGGTTAGCGACTCGCAAATTGCAACTTCCTATTAGCGGGTCGCTAAATGGGGTCGCAAATTTTGCATCCCCAAATTTTTGCATCCCATTTCCGATTTTGCGGAGTCGCAAATAGCGATTCGGGCCATTTGCGACTCGCAAAAGTTTGCTACATCTGGCCCTAAGTCTCTTAATATTATCCCTCTTGGTGTTGAAGAGCTAGTTCTTGCTTCTTTTAAGTCTTTTAAGTCTTGCTCTTTATCTCAAATTTGGATATCTACTATGTTTGGAAAGTGGTATGTTTTTTACATTCTCCACAGCATCATTATTAGTGGTTGCACTACCATTGCTGCTTTTTAATTAATATTTTAAGCTCTTCCTGTACATTCTATATTTGTTGGTGCTCTCCTTAGTCCACAGATATTAGGAGAGGTTTCTCTTTCTGTTAGGTTTCGTTTCTATCTCAGTTGAGCATTGTAAAATCTGTGAAAGGTATAAATGAAATAAATATAAATTAATTTCATTGTTTTAAATGTGCTCTTGATAAAGAGCAAAATTAGTCAGCTGACAATAAACTAGCGAATTCCTATTTTGTAACTCCAGGCTCCTTACACGCGAAACTCATGCAACAAGCAGGCCAATAGCTCAATGGCAATGGGAATAAGCACTGGTGGCAATGTCGTTCTGGAGACCTTATTAGTTACAAAATAATTTCCATTAACCTGGATCTATTGTAACTGAAGCCATATGACAACCTGCCCCTGATTTTCCCATTCTGGCCTGCCCAATATATTTCCATGTACAGGAGGCTCATATCTTGTGTCCCCGAATGGCAGCTGCTGTAGATGAATTTGGATGGTGGTTCACAAACAGAGTAGGTGATAGGGATGCATCCAAAGTGGTAATTCTTTTACAATGGGTGGTGCAGCAGAAATTTGGCAGCTACCGTTGATGTCACAATGTTGATCTATATGTGATAATCACTGAATTATCCCCTTCTGTGCCCAGGACGTACTGGTTACGTCCTGGGCACAGAGCCCGGAGGGAGAGCTAGCGCAAAGCATTTCTCTTCTGATCATGTGGAGGAGGCCTGGAGAGGCTTAAAATGGAAGGAAATGTATTTCCTTCCCTTTGAAGTCTCTCTGAGCATTTCAAAAGCCGGATTGTAAAGCAGGGGGGGCAGAAACCTCTAGGCACCAGGCATAAAAAAAAAAATATTTTTTTGTTTTGTTTTTGATTTTAGAGGTGGGGAGCGACCCCTTAGGCAAGGGTCGCTCCCATAGGGGGCAAATTATATTTAGGCCATTTCTGCCCCCCTTGGGGGCAGATTGGCCTATTTTTATGACGCCAATCTGCCCCCAAGGGGGACAGAAACCACTAGACACCAGGGAGTTTTTTTTTTTCTCGTGAATTTCACGCAAGTGGAGCGACCCCTAAGGCAAGGGTCGTTCCCCTGGGGGGCAAATTTATTTTAGGCCATTTCAGCCTATTTTAATTAGGGGGCAGAAACCACTAGGCACCAGGGATTTTTTGTTGTTGTTTTACAGATGGGGAGCGACCCCTTAGGCAAGGGTCGCTCCCCTGGAGGGGCAAATTGTATTTAGGCCATTTCTGCCTGCTTTGGGGGCAGATCGGCCGATTTTAGGTCAATCTGCCCCCAAGGGGGCAGAAACCACTAGGCACCAAGGATCTTTTTTTTTGCGCCGTCACGCAAGGGGAGCGACCCCGTGGGCAAGGGTTGCTCCCTGGGGGGAATAGGAGGGCAAATTTATTTTAGGGCTTTTCTGCCCCCCCGGGGGCAGATCGGCCTATTGTTATTAGGCCATTTCTGCCCCCCCGGGGGCAGATCGGCCTATTGTTATTAGGCCGATCTGCCCTCGGGGGGGCAGAAACCTATTGGCACCAGGGCGAATGTTTTTTTTTGTGGTTTTTTTTTGTTTGTTTGATTTTTTGGAGATGGGGAGCGACCCAACAGGCAAGGGTCGCTCCCCTGGGGGGCAAATTGTATTTAGAGCATTTCTGCCCCCCTTGGGGGCAGATCGGCGTATTTTAGGTCAATCTGCCCCCAAGGGGGGCAGAAACAACTAGGCACCAGGGATTTTTTTTTGCGCCAATGTCACGCAAGGGGAGCGAACCTGTAGGCAAGGGTCGCTCCCCGGGGTGGGGCACATTTATTTTAGGCCATAGATCGGCCTATTGTTATTAGGCTGATCTGCCCCCGTGGGGGGCAGAAACCTGTAGGCGCCAGGGCAAATTTTTTGTTTGTGTTTTTTTTGTTTTTTTTTGTTTTTTAGAGATGGGGTGCGACCCATTAGGAAAGGGTCGCTCCCCTGGGGGGGCAAATTGTATTTAGACCATTTCTGCCCCCCTTGGGGGCAGATCAGTGGATTTTAGGTCAATCTGCCTCCAAGGGTGGCAGAAACAACTAGGCACCGTTTTTTTTTTTGCGCCAATGTCATGCAGGGGGAGCGACCCCGTAGGCAAGGGTCGCTCCCCGGGGGAGTTGGGGGACAAATTTATTTTAGGCCTTTTCTGCCCCCCCTGGGGCCGGCTGAGCTAGAGTCCAAAATCCACAGGTAGGCACTTCGCAAAAAACACCTCTGTTTTCTGTGAAAAAATTTGATGTGTCCACGTTATGTTTTGGGTCATTTCCTTTCGTGGGCACTAGGCCTACCCACACAAATGAGGTACATTTATATCGGGAGACTTGGGGGAACGCTGAGTGGAAGGAAATTTGTGGCTCCTCTCAGATTCCGGAACTTTCTGTCACCGAAATGAGAGGAAAAAGTATTTATTTGGCCAAATTATGAGGTTTGCAAAGGATTCTGGGTAACAGAACCTGGTCAGAGCCCCACAAGTCACCCCATCTTGGATTCCCCTAGGTTTCTAGTTTTCAAAAATGCACTGGTTTGCTAGGTTTCTTCAGGTGCCAGCTGAGCTAGAGGCCTGAATCCACAGGAAGGCACTGTTTTCTGTGTAAAAATGTGATGTGTCCACGCTGTGTTTTGGGCCATTTCCTTTTGTGGGCGCTAGGCCTACCCACACAAGTGAGGTACCATTTTTATTGGGAGACTTGGGGGAACGCTGGGTGGAAGGAAATTTGTGGCTCCTCTCAGATTCCAGAACTTTCTGTCACCGAAATGAGAGGAAAAAGTGTTTTTTTGGTCGAATTTTGAGGTTTGCAAAGGATTCTGGGTAACAGAACCTGGTCAGAGCCCCACAAGTCACCCCATCTTGGATTCCCCTAGGTGTCTAGTTTTCAAAAATGCGCTGGTTTGCTAGGTTTCCCAAGGTGCTGGCTGAGCTAGAGGCCAAAATCCACAGGAAGGCACTTTGTAAAAAACACCCCTGTTTTCTGTGAAAAAATTTGATGTGTCCACGTTGTGTTTTGGGCCATTTCCTTTCTTGGGCGCTAGGCCTACCCACACAAGTGAGGTACCATTTGTATCGGGAGACTTGGGGGAACGCTGGGTGGAAGGAAATTTGTGGCTCCTCTCAGATTCAAGAACCTTCAGTCACCGAAATGAGAGGAAAAAGTGTTTTTTTGGTCAAATTTTGAGGTTTGCAAAGGATTCTGGGTAACAGAACCTGGTCAGAGCCCCACAAGTCACCCCATCTTGGATTCCCCTAGGTGTCTAGTTTTCAAAAATGCACTGGTTTGCTAGGTTTCCTCAGGTGCCGGCTGAGCTAGAGGCCAAAATCCACAGGTAGGCACTTTGTAAAAAACACCCCTGTTTTCTGTGAAAAAATGTGATGTGTCCACGTTGTGTTTTGGGCTATTTCCTTTCGTGGGCGCTAGGCCTACCCACACAAGTGAGGTACCATTTTTATCAGGAGACTTGTGGGAACACAGAATAGCAAAATAAGTGTTATTGCCTCTTGTCTTTCTCTACATTTATTCCTTCCAAATGTAAGGCAGTGTGTAAAAAAGACGTCTATTTGAGAAATGCCCTGTAATTCACATGGTAGTTTGGGCACCCTGGAATTCAGAGATGTGCAAATAACCACTGCTTCTCACCACCTTATCTTGTGACCATTTTGGAAATACAAAGGTTTTCTTGATACCTTTTCTTCACTTTTTATATTTCAGCAAATGAATTGCTGTATACCCGGTATAGAATAAAAACCCATTGAAAGGTGCAGCTCATTTATTGGCTCTGGGTACCTAGAGTTCTTGATGAACCTACAAGCCCTATATATCCCTGCAAGTAGAAGAGCCCAGCTGACGTAACGGTATATTGCTTTCTACAATCTGACATCGGAGGAAAAAGTTACAGAGTAAAACGTGGAGAAAAATTGCTGTTTTTTTAACCTCAATTTCAATATTTGTTTATTTCAGCTGTTATTTTCTGTAGGAAACACTTGTAGGATCTACAAAAATGACCCCTTGCTGAATTCAGAATTTTGTCTCCTTTTTAGAAATGTTTAGCTTTCTGGGATCCAGCATTAGTCTCTCACCCATTTTGGTCACTAACTGGAAGGAGGCTGAAAGCACAAAAAATAGTAAAAATGGGGTATGTCCCAGTAAAATGTCAACATTGTATTGAAAAATTGGGTTTTCCATTTCAAGTCTGCCTGTTCCTGAAAGCTGTGAAGATGGTGATCTTGCCCCCACAAACCCTTTGTTGGTGCCATTTTCAGGGAAAAAACCACAAGCTGCCTTCTACAGCCCTTTTTTTCCCATTTTTTTGAAAAAAACTGAATTTTCACTGTATTTTGGCTAATTTCTTGTCTCCATCAGGAAAACCCACAAAGTCTGGATACCTCTAGAATCCCTAGTTGTTGGAAAAAAAGGACGCAAATTTGGCGTGGGTAGCTTATGTGAACAAATGTTATGAGGGCCTAAGCGCGAACTGCCCCAAATAGCCAAAAAAAGGCTCGGCACAGGAGGGGGGAAAAGGCCTGGCAGCGAAGGGGTTATAATGTGTGAATTTACAACAAGCTAATTATGTGAAGTGGTGCACTTACAGACCATATCGAGGTGCATTCACTGCAGTAGAGAAAAAAAAATGTGTGTGATATAACCATATTAATTGAAATGTAGCTATTGATTAAGATTTTACACTAATTTTGATGTTACTAGAGTATTTACCCTTAAAATGATAATGATTTTCATAACATGTATGTATTAATGGTTAAGCCAATTTTGAAGAAATCTTTCTTTTGCATCTAGTGAAACATGAAGTTTAAGTGAGAATTATTACTGACAGTTTTATAATTGAAAAGTTTATACGTTATGATTAATCTGAATAAAGTGTCCAATTCTAATTTTGCCTTAGTTTAGCCACACTAGGCATGATAGGCCCAAACCCTCATTAATGTGGGAAACTGATTTCTTTTCTGCTAACTTGTCATTTCTTTTCAGGGGCCTTTAATATGAAATTTTGGTTTGGAAATAGATGTGCTACTGTTTTACTCATTGAGGGCCTAAGAAATTAACCTTTAGGTCGGTACACTTAGAGGCTGAGAATGTGAAGACTAGCCCTGTTCATATTGTTGCAAAGTCGTACAGGACACCAAGAACGGATACCTTCCCGGGACTATTTTGGTAACTACCAAGCATGTTCCAGATGACTGTCATGTGATGCAAAGGGATTGGACAATGAAATCTTCAGATCCATAGGCGTTACCACTGGACTTTAACTGATTTCAGTTTGTTGCACTAGGAGATTCCTTTGGACTTTGAGAGGTACATACCTCTTTGCCCTTGCCCCACACTTTCCCAGATGCTTGCTGAGAGGACTTAGGGCCTGATTTACAGTTTGGTGGATGGTTACTCTGTTACAAATGTCATTGCATTTCTCCATCACAAACATGGCGGATAGCCTGTCTACCGTATTACGATCACCATAGGCTATTATGGGATTGTAATATGACAGACGGTATATCCCCCCCATTTGTGAGACAATGTATAGCTTAGCTGTGTCAAGGAAGCTTTTGTGTATGTCTGTTCTTTAAAGCACTATGGGGCATATTCATATTAGCTTTGCGCTGAATTAGCGCCATTTATTTTACGCTAATTCAGCGCAAACGTAACTCCATATTTATACTTTGGCACTAGACCCGTCAAGCGCCAAAGTTATAGAGTTAACCTAATTGTTTGCTAGCAGGAAACTACCTTGTGCCAATGAGATGCAAGGTAGGCGTTCCCTGGCCAAAAATGACTCTAAGGCCCATATTTATACTTTTTCTCTTAAAACTGTGCTAACGCAGTTTTGCAAGAAAAAATACACTGTCGGCTAACGCCATTCCAAAAAATTGTGCGCGGGAGGGAGGCGGGCCTAAATAATGTCGCTAACCTTGCTTAGCGCCATTATTTAACGCCTGGGTCAGGGCAGGCACTAGGGGACCTGGTGCCCTCCCCAGGCTCCAGGGACACCCCTACTCACACCTAAGGGACAGCGGAGGATGGCGGACCCCATCCCAGGTAAGTATAGGTAAGCAGAGGTAAGTATTTTGCTTTATTTTTTAAAATGCCGTTGGGGGCCCTGAAATGGGTCCCCATACATGGCACTGGGTGCAATGGCCATGCCCAGAGGACCCTTGTCCCCTGTGCTGGGCATTGGGGTGGTGGGCATGACTCCTGTATTATATAAGACAGGAGTCATGTGGTATGGTAGGTCTAGCATCAAGAAATGACGCTAGGCTGGTTAGAGTCATCTTTTTTTTACTCTAACCAGCCTATTGTCATTTTTGGTGCAAAACCCCCTTCTTCCATACCGCCACCCCACCCGGCTAACGTAATTTTCCTTGAAGTTAGCCCACCTTTTGCGATGGATTTCGCTATTCCATAAATAAGGCGCCCGGCTGGCATCTTGGAATGGCGCTAGCCGGTGGTATACTTTCTCACGCAAAACTGCGTTAGCGCAGTTTTGCATGAAAAAGTATAAATATGGGCCTATATATGGTATGACTACCTCATAGAATCAAATGCACATAGCAAGTCTCTCCAGTTAATAAGGACCAATTGAAGGCATCGAATGAATAGTGTGATAATGGATTCAATGTGGATCTTCCTGATTAAAACTCACCTGGACTGGCAGTACTAAGGAAACCATAAGGCTGTATGTCAATTTGCTACTATTTTAGCAGGGAGTTTATTATCCATTTTATTCAGGGAAAAGAGCCCTATACAAAGAGCCTATCTTTGCCTAGCTTTAAGTGTGCCATTATAACAACCTGCATTGCCATACATCAAAGGGAGCCAATTTTGATATCTTTGAAAGGAGCTAAATCTTGATACTCCTCAAATATTCATCCATACGTTCAATCACATCTGGAGCCTTCTCAACACCAAAACATTTCACTGTATTTATTACGTCCTCTTCAGTAATGGGCCTTGGTAATGTTCCACTTACATCATCTATCCACTCATGGCATTATATGGATTATGCCCTAGCTATTGCTAATCATGCTTTAGACGAGGTTAGGTCAGAAGACTGAATATTAAAAGTATCTAGAATATCCTACCATTGAAAGAACATTGACCCATCAGAAAACTGTTTACTAATAGTATTGTACTGTGGCCTTAAATTTGTTTTGTTGTTTTTCCTCTCTCGTCGTATCTAGTAAACTGCACATTGTTACCTATAAAGTTCATTGTCACCTCTGCTATCAAATGAAAACAGCCAATGCACACAAATGTATGCCACCATGTAGAGTTTTTTGTATTGCTCTTCCAATTCTATATTCTACCTCTAAAACGTACAACATCTGTTCTCTTTAGAAATACATTCTCCCCATATGGAAACCTCAGAAGTTTCTCAAACCAAACTGATTTGAAAACTTTTTTAACGTTTGCTTCCCTAGCTTCTGACTTTAAGGACTAATTAGTTAAGTTATCAGCTTTAAACCTAAAAATCTCACTGATTAGCCATCACTGATTGACGTGAGAAGGTCATCAGGATAATTTTTCCATTGACACCCATCTTGTTACAGCCCAAGATATCAACCAGTCATCAATGCGCAAGAAGATCTTTTGAATCAATGAGTAACTTGTAACATTTCTCTCAGATCCTTGCATCCAACTATGAGCTAAACTACGCATGTCCACTCTCTATCTATACCATTGATACACAGAAGGGGGTAGGGTCCAGTGTCTAACTCTTTGCTGAACTCTGTACAACACCAGATTCATGGTAGGATTGAGACCATCTCCTCCTGTCATATCTGCATTTTGATCACAGAGCATCTATATAGGATAATCATGAAATGAAAGCTGGGTATGCCTACATAGGGACCATATAAATTAATGAGCATGAAGGAGGTTGACCATAATTTGACCACAACTACTATACACATATATGCAATGTATGCCACTGTGTGTTACAATAAAGTGTTACATTAAAATGTAGATGTGTGTGAGTTAATGCTACCATTGCCCTCAAGTAAGAGCCGCATGAGGGAAACTAATGGTGGCATTGCTTGCTTACAAGTGTTTTAGGGTCCAAAGGGAGGAGATGAGCTTTGTGGATGTTAGCAACCTCTGGCCTTCCTGGGGTTGCTCAGCCATGACATAATCTAACTAGTCGGAGTCAGACCTGTTAGCTTTAGGTTGGTCTTCCCCCAAACGTTTTGACTACTTCCCTCCATTATTGTGCTGAAAATGGTTTTTGTTGGCCTTAGGACTCTATGCACTTTACCATTGCTAACCAGTGTTAACATGCTTGTGCTCATTCCCCTAAACATGGTTTGATTGGCTTACACCTAATTTGCATACTTAACTTTCTTATGTGTTCCTTGTAGAGTGGTATACCATATGCCTAGGGACTGTAAATTGAATGCTATTAGTGGACCTGCAGCACTTATTGTGCCACCCACTTAAGTAGCACCGTAATCATGTCCCAGGTCTGTCACTGCAGCTTGAATGCAGTTTTAACCCCTTCGCTGCCAGGCCTTTCCCCCCTCCTGTGCCAGGCCTTTTTTTGCCTATGTGGGGCAGTTCACGCTTAGGCCCTCATAACTTTTTGTCCACATAAGCTAACCAAGCCAAATCTGCGTCCTTTTTTTCCAACATCCTAGGGATTCTAGAGGTACCCAGACTTTGCGGGTTCCCCTGAAGGAGGCCCAGAAATTTGCCAAAATACAGTGAAAATTTCGTTTTTTTCAAAAAAATGGGAAAAAGTGGCTGCAGAAGAAGGCTTGTGGTTTTTCCCCTGAAAATGGCATCAACAAAGGGTTTGCGGTGCTAAACTCACCAGCTTCCCAGCTTTCAGGAACAGGCAGACTTGAATCAGAAAACCCAATTTTTCAACACAAATTTGGCATTTTACTGGGACATACCCCATTTTTACAATTTTTTGTGCTTTCAGCCTCCTTCCAGTCAGTGACGGAAATGGGCATGAAACCAATGCTGGATCCCAGAAATCTAAACGTTTATGAAAGGTAGACAAAATTCTGAATTCAGCAAGGGGTCATTTGTGTAGATCCTACACGGTTTTCCTACAGAAAATAACAACTGAAAAAGAAAGATATTGAAATTGAGGTGAAAAAAACATAGATTTTTCTCTACGTTTTACTCTGTAACTTTTTCCTGCAATGTCAGATTTTCGAAAGCAATATACCGTTACGTCTGCTGGACTCCTCTGGTTGCGGGGATATATAGGGCTTGTTGGTTCATCAAGAACCCTAGGTACCCAGGGCCAATAAATGAGCTGCACCCTGCAGTGCGTTTTCATTCTATACCGGGTATACAGCAATTCATTTGCTGAAATATAAAGAGTAAAAAATAGCTATCAAGAAAACCTTTGTATTTCCAAAAAGGGCACAAGATAAGTTGTTGAGGAGCAGTGGTTATTTGCACATCTCTGAATTCCGGGGTGACCATACTAGCATGTGAATTACAGGGCATTTCTCAAATAGATGTCTTTTTTACACACTCTCCTATATTTGGAAGGAAACAATGTAGAGAAAGACAAGGGGCAATAACACTTGTTTTGCTAGTCTATGTTCCCCCAAGTCTCCCGATAAAAATGATACCTCACTTGTGTGGGTAGGCCTAGCGCCCGCGACAGGAAATGCCCCAAAACGCAACGTGGACACATCCCATTTTTTTTAAAGAAAACAGAGGTGTTTTTTGCAAAGTGCCTACCTGTAGATTTTGGCCTCTAGCTCAGCCGGCACCTACGAAAACCTACCAAACCTGTGCATTTTTGAAAACTAGAGACCTAGGGGAATCCACGATGGGGTGACTTGTGGGGCTCTGACCAGGTTCTGTTACCCAGAATCCTTTGCAAACCCTAAAATTTGGCTCAAAAACACATGTTCCTCACATTTCTGTGGCAGAAAGTTCTGGAATCTGAGAGGAGGCACAAATTTCCTTCCACCCAGCGTTCCCCCAAGTCTCCCGATAAAAATTATACCTCACTTGTGTGCGTAGGCCTAGCGCCCGCGACAGGAAATGGCCCAAAGAACAACGTGGACACATCCCATTTTTTGACAGAAAACAGAGCTGTTTTTTGCAAAGTGCCTACCTGTAGATTTTGGCCTCTAGCTCAGCCGGCACCTAGGGGAACCTACCAAACCTGTGCATTTTTGAAAACTAGAGACCTAGGGGAATCCAGGATGGGGTGACTTGTGGGGCTCTGACCAGGTTCCGTTACCCAGAATCCTTTGCAAACCTCAAAATGTGGCTAAAAAAACACATTTTCCTCACATTATGGTGGCAGAAAGTTCTGGAATCTGAGAGGAGCCACACATTTCCTTCCACCCAGCATTCCCCCAAGTCTCCCGATAAAAATGATACCTCACTTGTGTGGGTAGGCCTAGCGCCCGCGACAGGAAATGCCCCAAAGCACAACGTGGACACATCCCATTTTTTGACAGAAAACAGAGGTGTTTTTTGCAAAGTGCCTACCTGTAGATTTTGGCCTCTAGCTCAGCCGGCACCTATGGAAACCTACCAAACCTGTGCATTTTTTAAAACTAGAGACCTAGGGGAATCCACAATGGGGTGACTTGTGGGACTCTGACCAGGTTCTGTTACCCAGAATCCTTTGCAAACCTCAAAATTTGGCTAAAAAAACACATGTTCCTCACATTTCTGTGGCAGAAAGTTCTGGAATCTGAGAGGAGGCACAAATTTCCTTTCACCCAGCGTTCCCCCAAGTCTCCCGATAAAAATGATACCTCACTTGTGTGGGTAGGCCTAGCGCCCGCGACAGGAAATGCCCCAAAGCACAACGTGGACACATCCCATTTTTTGACAGAAAACAGAGCTGTTTTTTGCAAAGTGCCTACCTGTAGATTTTGGCCTCTAGCTCAGCCGGCACCTAGGGGAACCTACCAAACCTGTGCATTTTTTAAAACTAGAGACCTAGTTGAATCCAAGATGGGGTGGCTTGTGGGGCTCTGACCAGGTTCCGTTACCCAGAATCCTTTGCAAACCTCAAAATTTGGCTAAAAAAACACATTTTCCTCACATTATGGTGACAGAAAGTTCTGGAATCTGAGAGGAGCCACAAATTTCCTTCCACCCAGCATTCCCCCAAGTCTCCCGATAAAAATGATACCTCACTTGTTTGGGTAAGGCTAGCGCCCGCGACAGGAAATGCCCCAAAACGCAACGTGGACACATCCCATTTTTTGAAAGAAAACAGAGGTGTTTTCTGCAAAGTGCCTACCTGTAGATTTTGGCCTCTAGCTCAGCCGGCACCTAGGGAAACCTACCAAACCTGTGCATTTTTTAAAACTAGAGACCTAGGGGTATCCAAGATGGGGTGACTTGTGGGGCTCTGACCAGGTTCTGTTATCCAGAATCCTTTGCAAACCTCAAAATTTGGCTAAAAAAACACATTTTCCTCACATTATGGTGACAGAAAGTTCTGGAATCTGAGAGGAGCCACAAATTTCCTTCCACCCAGCGTTCCCCCAAGTCTCCCGATAAAAATGATACCTCACTTGTGTTGGTAGGCCTAGCGTCCGCGACAGGAAATGGCCCAAAACACAACGTGGACACATCACATTTTTTCATAGAAAACAGTGCCTATCTGTGGATTTTGGCCTGTAGCTCAGCCGGCACCTAGGGAAACCTACTAAACCTGTGCATTTTTTAAAACTAGAGACCTAGGGGAATCCAGGAAGGGGTGACTTGTGGGGCTCTGACCAGGTTCTGTTACCCAGATTCCTTTGCAAACCTCAAAATTTGGCTAAAAAAACACCTTTTCCTCTCATTTCGGTGACAGAAAGTTCTGGAATCTGAGAGGAGCCACAAATTTCCTTCCACCCAGCGTTCCCCCAAGTCTCCCGATAAAAATGATACCTCACTTGTGTGGGTGGACCAGGTGCCTTCAACAGAATAAGGCCCAAAACTTGTAGAGATAGAGGGGATAGCACAGCGAGTTTATAAGGACATATTCTTTTATACATCTTTAGACTGACTCTGCTTTGGGGACCCACATAAGTGAGGTGTCATTTTACTTGGGAGACTGAGGGGAAAACTGGGGAGTAGGAATTTTGTGCTGGAATGGTGATCCTACTAAGAAGTCAGGAAAATATGCTTTTTTAAGCAAATTTTGAGGTTTACAGAGGAGTCTGTGTAAGAAAATGTTGGGGGAGCCACGCAAGCCACACCTCCCTGGACTCCTTGGGGTGTCTAGTTTTAAAAAATGTCTGGGTTTGGTAGGTTTCCCTAGATGAAGGCTGCACCCAGGACCAAAAACATATGTGGCCCCTCCCCCCCAAACACAGGTAGTTTTGTAATATATCATTTTGATGTGTCCACATACGTCCGTGATGTGCCAAACACTAAAATTGTGAAAAGAAACGCACTTAGGTTATGTGAAAAAGACCCCTCACCCACCAATCAAGTTGGTGGCATGCTTCATCATCGGGGTCCCACCCGAGGCACCTAGCGTGTCACAGGTGTGCTGCGACGCCTGATTACAGCGGAGCAGGTTTTGTCATTTTTACCACACATACTGGTTGGATTTAGCACGAGGGTGAGTGATGGTTCAGTGGATCAAATTTTATTAACAAGAGATTTCACAAAAATGAAATGCACTGTTAATAACTGAAAGGCAAAAAACTGAACCAATGACTCACAGCTCGTGAGCTGTAAAGCCGTGAGAAGGCACCAACCACTTTACAGTCCATTCACACACCTTTCATACATGACACGCACAAGACCATTCACACTGCCAGACACTGCGACAGACCGCACCACTCAAGGGCCCCTCACTTACATACGCCCACATGCCTGATACAAGAATCACACCAGCTGATGAGAATGTGGACTGGCGTTTGGCTGGCACCGCCAGCCAAGCGCCACCCCACCCACACCGCCAGCCAAATTCCATGCACACCGCCAGCCAAGCGCCACCCCAAGCACACCGCCAGCCAAGCCCCACCCCAAGCACATCGCCTTCCAAGCCCCACCCAACGCACACCGCCAGCCAAGCGCCACCCCACGCACACCGCCAGCCAAGCGCCACCCCAAGCACACCGCCAGCCAAGCGCCACCCCAAGCACACCACCAGCCAAGCGCCACCCCAAGCACACCGCCAGCCAAGCGCCACCCCAAGCACACCGCCAGCCAAGCGCCAGCCCAAGCACACCGCCAGCCAAGCGCCACCCCATGCACACCGCCAGCCAAGGGCCACCCCACGCACACCGCCAGCCAAGCGCCACCCCACGCACACCGCCATCACTTTTTTTTTGTTTATAAACAACAAAGAAACCACTAGCTAATTATAAAATAGGCACAAAACTACAAACACAAAAGCTCTAACAAAAAACATGACAGAGATGCCAACCGTGAAACATATGAAAATATAAAACAGACAGTTTACGCTCACGGTATTTCCCAGAAGTTTTTCTTTGTGTGGTAACTTCTATAACAGCTGGGCACACACAGCCCAGGCTTTGAAGGGCATTCGGGGCAGTACATCCGGCTCTCCCTCCGGATTAATCTCCGGGCACATACTCTACATTTCTTTGTGGGCAAGTCTTTTTTGGGAGTTGGAGTAATGTGATCTGGAAAGTGCCGATCTTTCAATCTAGCCACATCCTCCACCACTTCTACTCTAGGAACTCTTGCCGGTTCCACCACAATAAGGCTTTCTATCACCGACTCCTGAAATTTAACAAATGTCATCCTTGACTCAGGTGAACAATCCTTGTATACAATAAAGGCATTAAAAGTTGCCAAATGAAATAAATGTAGGGCCAACTTTTTATACCACACGTAAGAATTACGAAGAGCAGTGTAAGGTTCCAACCTCTGATCTACTCTATCATCACCACCCATGTGCCTATTGTAGTCCAAAATGCACGCAGGTTTGCGCACTTCCGCAACCTGACCCCAAACAGTCACAGGGGAAGTACTCTCATCATGGATGGTAGATAGCATGTACACATCCCTCCTGTCTGAAAATTTCAGAGCTAGCAGCTCATTATTCCGCAAGGCACTGCACTGTCCCCTCTCAAGTTTTTTACAGACAAGCTCCCTTGGATAGCCTTTCTGGTTAGAACGGATTGTGCCACAAGCAACAGTGTCCACTCTAAACAACTCCTTGAACAACTGCACTCCAGTGTAGAAATTATCTACGTACAAATGGTGACCTTTGTTAAACAGCCGTCTAGCAAGTTCCCACACAATTTCTTCGCTTACTCCAAAAGTGGCCGGACAACCAGGAGGGTCAATACTGGAATCCCTACCAGTGTAGACCCTGGAAATTATAAACATATCCTGTACTGCTTTCTGACAGCAGATACAATTTAATCCCATACCGTGCCCTTTTACTAGGAATGTACTGCTTAAAAACTAAACGCCCCTTGAAAAGGACCAAAGACTCGTCCACACTTATCTCTTTGCCTGGAACATAGACCTCTGAAAACCGATCTACAAAATAATCAAGGACAGGCCTAATCTTAAAAAGACGGTCACAATCAGGGTGATCTTGTGGCAAGGCTAAAGCATTGTCTACAAAATGCAGCATACGAAGAAGAAGCAAATACCGATTACGTGTCATAGTTGCAGGAAATATAGCCGTTGCCATCAAGGGACTAGTAGACCAATAAGAAGCCAGAGACGGCTTCCTGATCAACCCCATCAAAAAAGACAAACCTAAAAACTTTTTCATCTCTTCCAGATATGTGGGAACCCACTGAGTAGCTCTACACTGAGGCTTAAGTCTGGCAGCGTTGTCCCGCAAATATTGCTCTGCATACACATTTGTCTGCTCCACAATCTCTTCCAAAAATACATCGTCCATAACCAAGTGAAAGAAATGGTCAGGCATTAAGTTTTCCGTATTAACTCTACACCCTGGGAGACCAGTAAATGCAGGTAATTGTGGCTGCTCCATGTTTGGGGCAATCCAGGTGTCAGGTCTTCTAATGGGAAACCCTTCAGCCCCAGGCTGCTGCACTCTTGGCACATCAATGTCCTCCTCTAACACAGGCCCTTCATCTGCACTGAGAGTAGCTTCCTCATCAGAAGAATACTCTCGGACAGAAAACTCACTTCCAGAATCTCCTGCTTCCTCCTCTGCCTCAGATGCAGAGTCAGTCTCGTAATCATGGTCTGAAGACGACTCAAAGAGCATGCGAACAACCTGCTGAGCGATCACTCTGCGGCTAGCCATGATCCTCACTAACAACAAATGGATTGCCAACAACAACTAGCACTAAAATAAGTAATAAACAAAGTGTAGCTTTATCACAAAGAGTTATGTACTAAAAAAACTATACCACTCACTTGCCTGAAAAAGCTACTCACCAAGCAACTACTCTGCACAGACACAGCAATCACCAATGATATCCCACTAAAAAGAAAAAAGAAAAAAGAAAATTAGACATATGACAACACAAATATCATTGTGCTCAAATCTAAGGACAATTTCAAACACACAATACTGCATTTAGTACACCACCTACAAACATGTCATTCATGCATGTCAACAATACTCCTTTGGAGTAAATTGCTTTCACTTACCTAAAACATGCAACTATGCAAACCGCAGGACAACTACTGCCAAAACCGCAAGGATCCACAGCAAAGGAAGCAAAAGCGTTGAACTAGAAGAAAAAGAAGAAATAAATTGTTATAATCACAAATACAAATACTTCGCCAGTTGACAAACACCCCACCACCAAGAACTTAGAAGTTGTCCCTGGTACCTAAGTGGATCCTGCCCCCCTCGGGGGCAGATGGGCGTAAAGAAATTGGCCAATCTGCCCCCAAGGGGGGCAGAAATGGGCAACACCTCTGTGCCCCCTTTAGGGGGGACCCTTCCCAAAGGAGGCACCCCCAGCACAAAACAAAAAAAAGGGAAAACAAAAAAATCCCTGGCGTATTGGTGGTTTCTGCCCTCCTTGGGGGCAGATGGGCCTACAAAAATAGGCCCATCTGCCCCCAAAAGGGGCAGAGATGGCCAATACGAACTTTCCCCACTTTGGGGGGGGCGACCGTTGCCCAAGGGGTGCCCCCAAACACACACCACACAATCCCTGGCGCCTAGTTTGCTTCCAACCCCCCGGGTGCCAGATCGTCCAAAAACATGGCTGGTCTGCCATCGGGGGGGCCGAAACAGAAAAAAAATAGCCCCCCAGGAGAGCGACCCTTGCCCAAGGGGTTGCCCCCAAAAAACACAATAAAAAAAAATCCCTGGTGTCTAGTGGATTTCGCCCCCCCAGGGGGCAGATCCGCCGAAAAATCGGCGATCTGCCCCCAGGGGGGGCCGAAATACTAAAAAAAATAGCCCCCCCAGGAGGGCGACCCTTGCCCAAGGGGTCGCCCCCAAAAGAAACAGAAATAAAAAAATCCCTGGTGTCTAGTGGAGATTCCTGCTCCATGATCGCGGGCCCTGCCCGCGATCGTGGAGCAGGAATCTAGTGAAAACAGGCACAGGGGGAAAGGAAAAACCCTTTCCTTTCCCCCTGTGTCTGTTTTCCCCCCCCCAAAACCCCAAAAAAGGGAAGGACTCACCTTTTACAGTCCTTTCCCCTCGACGCGCTGGAAGCAATTGGCTTCCAGCGCGTCCCGGCAACACTTGATGACGTCGGCGCGCTGTGCGCGCGCTGACGTCATCAGATTGCCGGGGGGAGGGTTTCGGGGGTGGAAGGGGAAGGTCTTCCCCTTCCATCCCCGCCGTGGGGGGGCGCACAGGGGGGGCACGCTAGCGCTCCCCTCAGTTCCCATGCCTTGGAAGAGGTGACCTCGTCCAAGGCACACGGGAACTGTAGCCTTGGACGAGGTCACCTCGTCCAAGGCACAGAACGGGTTAAACTGCTGGTTCGACTTGGCAATACAACCCACTTGCCAAGCCTTAAATGTTTCTTTTATTGCATATACTTAACCCATAGCATAGGCCCTTGGCAGCCTATGGGGCATGGGCCATTTTAATTACAGTGTTGGACATATACTTTTTAGTTTTACATGTCCTGGTGGTAAATACATTCCTAAATTCCCTTTTCACTACCATGAGGCTTACCTGGATAACACTAGGTTGCCTTACTGCATTTAATAGGTGCTAACTTTTGATTGGGGCAAGGTAGCCAGGTCATGTTTGGTATCTATGAAATTGTAATGAAAAATCCTCTTTAATGGTAAAGTCGGATTTGTAATTAGAAGTTTGAAAATGCCACTTTTACAAAGTTGGTATTTTACAGCCATTAGCCCTTTTGTGCCTGCAGCCTGTCTTGGGTAATTTGACTGGGTGTAACTGACAGACTTTGTGAATTCCTTCCAGACAGTCACACAATAGAGGGATTAGGTGTGCCTGACTAGGCCATCTGCTGGCAGGATGGGGGAGAGGGGTGAAGCTAAGTATAGCCCCACTTGCAACTAGATAGCCTGGGTTATTCCTTCACGCAAGCAACTTATCACCTCCACCTTGTTACTGCAGTCAGCTTGGAGCCATGGCACATGAGTCAGCAACTTCTATCATGCAGTCCAAAGACACTTTCTAGAAGATTCTCCCATTTTCCAAAAGTAGGGGTACCAGGTATAAAAATAGGACCCTGAAACCCACTCTTCAGTTCATTCCTGGACCTGCAGAAAGATTCTCAGACGACTGGCTGCTGATGTGACCTGTTATGCACTCTGCTAGGCTGTTTTGCTGTACCTGAAAGGACTGCTTTGATGCTGGAGCCTGACTTGAACAGTTAGAGGCCAGCCATGCTGTTGAGAAGTGCATCTTCACCTGAACCCAGGACCACTAGAGTGACTCCATGGGCTAGTTTGCGGGTCTCCTATTCATAGCCACAGGGACACAAAAGGCTCCCACCATCTTTAACCTGCACCTGGTCCCAGCCTGAGTGAGTCCTGAAACCTCACGTGGTATCCCACAAGTCTTGAGCCCTTGGTTGTGGTGCTAAAGGTGTTCAGATGTCCAAAATCCAAAACTTAGGACCTTTTGGCCAAAAACTGCTCATAGAACTGAGAGGAGGCCAGGACCTGCCAGCTCGCCTATTCGCCTGAAGTGCAACACTGGACAGATTGACTTTGTGGCTCCTCCTGCTATGTTCTTCTCTACAGCAGCAATTCCTCTTTAGCGGTACTTCACCAAAAGGGTATTCGAGCCCCTGGAACTGCCTTCAGCTACAGCCTCCTGCTTCATACCGCTGGAGATTTCTGACTGCCTAAAAGGAGACTAAGGGGGTCATTCTGACCTTGGCGGTCTTTTCGCAAGACCGCCGAGTCACCGCCGCGGTGAAGACCGCCGACCGCGGCTGTATGCCGTTGTGCGCATTCCGACCACTGGGAGCGTTCCGCCGGAAAACCGCCAGCAGCCACACTGGCGGTCGGCGGGAAAGTGGAGACTGGTCAACCTCCACCGCCACGCCAGCAGAACACCGCCCACAGAATTACGACCCACATTTCTGTGTGGCGGTCTTCTGTTGGCGGTCTTCTGTTGGCGGTCACCTCCCCATGGCTCCTGTCGCCTCCCGGAGGACCAACGCACAAGGTAAGTTGATCGTCCGTGAGGGGAGGGGGTGGGGGGGTGTTGTGTGATGTGTGCGTGCATGGGGGTGTGCGTGTGAGTGTGTAGAGGGTGTGTGTGAGTGCGTGCATGCGGGCGGGAGTGCTGCTGTGCCTATGGGCAATGTGTGTAGTTCGGCGGGTGCGCATGTCGGCATGTATGTGTGCGGGTATGTGTCCCCGTTGTGTATGTGTGTGTGTAGGGGGTGTGTATATGTGCATGTTGGGGGTGTGTGCATGTCGGGGTGCGTGTATGTGCATGTCGGGGTGGGGGTGGGGAGGGGGTTCGTACCACCTCTGGGGGGTGGCAGGGGGGTGGAGGGTGTGGGGGGAGGACTCGGGGGCAGTGGGGGGTGGGGGAGACCCCTATCAGTGCCAGGGAAGGAATTCCCTGGCCCCGATAGTGCCTACCGCCATGGTTCGCATGGCGGTTCCCGACCGCCAGAAACCGCGGCGGTAAGCAGGGTCATGATACCGTTGGCGGTCTTGGGTCGACCGCCGGACCGGAGTGCGCAGACTCCAGCCTGTCGGTCAGGACCGCCGTGGCTGTCGGAGTGGGGAAGTGGCGGTCGATCGCGGCGGTGACCGCCGCGGTCAGAATGCCAGTTTTTTGACCGCCGGTCTGTTCGCGGTCCGACCGCCGCCTCTCCGCGGACCGCCAAGGTCAGAATGAGGGCCTAAATCTAAATGTAGAAATCTTCACCGCAGCTTCCACCCAGGGTTTCCCAATGACGATGTTCCCTCCTCTGACACTGCCTGCAGCCTTACCCTCTGAACTGTGCCGTCTCAGAAAATTGTCCTTGAAATGTCTTCTAAGTCCGAATGAACGCATTAACCAGGCCAATCCACTTTTTGCATCTGACCCATGCTTTATCGCAGTCATTCATATTTTTTTACTTGACCTAGTCTTGCACAACTAAATGTTCCTTGTTGGTGCTTTGATCTTTAGGCACTAGTTTTTACTTAAAACTTTAAGAATGCATTACTCTGGTTCTACTGACTGGATGTTTGTTGTTTTGCTGTCAAATAATTTATTAACATTTACCCTATAGTTCTAAATAGGTGTAGGATTTTTCTTATGTTGTGTGTTCACTTTATTACTGTGAGTGTGCTGCATAAATACTTTACGCATTGCCTATAATTTAGCCTGACTGATTTTTGTGGCAAGCTACCCAGGGTTAAGCACAAGCTAATTTAGTGACTTTTTGTGGTTCACCCTGCAAAGGATTGCAGCTGTTGCTTCACCAGGTCTCACACTCTGGTCAATCAACAACCCAATTTCTCACAGTCAGCCTGACTGGGGCACATTCAATTCCCTGGTACATAATTGTGAGAAAATTCCCCTTTTTAGGTGGGCTCATCCATGTTTTTGCTACATTTTATTGCTGATTATTTACTACCAACAGAAATAGTAAAGCATTATGACTAACTTCTGAAATCTCCATTCCACTATGCCAAAGAACTGCTCTTGGATTATTCTGAGAACATTTGGACTGTAGCATTCAGATCACAGGAACCAACCCATATTCCATATTCGCTGGTGGAATGTATACAACAGCAGTAAATCTCAAGAAGCCCAAACCCATATTGCAGTTTAAAAGTGACTTTGGCCCTCATTACGACCCTGGCGGTTGGCGGAGAAGTGGCGTTCTTACCGCCAACAGGCTGGTGGTAAAAAATTGGAATTATGACCATGACGGTTACCGCCATGGTCATCCGCCACTTCTCTGATCCGAATGCCAGGGCGGAGACGACCGCTGGGCTGGAGACTTGGGTCTCCAGCCCGGCGGCCGTCACAAGACCGCCGGTGGTATCACGACCCGGCTGACCGCCATGGATTTCATGGGGTTGGGAACCTCCATGAAATCCATGGGGGTAACCACTGTCAGTGCCAGGGAATTCCTTCCCTGGCACTGATAGGGGTCTCCCCCACCCCGCTTCCTCCCCCATACCCCCCACACCCCACACACCCCTGCCACCCCCCAAAGGTAGCAGGACCCCCCTCCCCACCCCTACACCCAACATTGCAACCCAGACACACACCGTATACGCATGCATACACCACCAACACACATACCCGCACACATATCACCAAACATGCCAACAGCCACACACACCATCATACATGCACACCCACATACAGACATACACGTACACATCCATTCAGACATACATACAGACAGAAACGCACACATTTCCAAACACAACACACCCTGCATGCATTCCCGCGCTCACACCCCCCTCTACATACTCACACCTCCATTCACGCACACAACACACAACACCCGCCAACCCCCCTCCCCTAACGGACGATCAACTTACCTGGTCCGTTGATCCTCCGGGAGGGGACGGGATCCATGGGGGTTGCTCCGCCACCAGCACCCCGTCAACAGAACACCGCCACGCCGAATCACGGAACGTGATTCGGTGGGCGGTGTTCTGTTGACGTGGCAGAGCAACCTCCACTTCCCCGCCGACCGCCAGTATGGCTGCTGGCGGCTCTCCATCCGGAAAAGGACAGAGGGTTACCAGCAGTCATAATTCGCTGGGCGGAAAACCACCTGCACTGGCGGTCTTCAGCACAGCGGTCCCTCGGCGGTCTTGCCGAGGTTGTAATGACCACCTTAATGTCTTCTAAGTTACTCTTGGATCAATATGGAGCTATAGAGTCTCCATATTAATTTGCGAAAGACTTTCAGTAACTTGCAGAGCAATGGCCATCTTCAGTTCTCCAACGATCTCACCAAGGAACCCTGGGAAGGGAAAGGCCAAGCAGTTCCATGGCATAACATGTCTACCTGCAAGAAGGCCCCAAAGAGAAGAATGCCTCGGAGGACAGCATCTGTGGGTCGGCCACTGCCAAGTATACCGTAAAGGAGAATGTGGCAAACCGCCATGCAGCTAAAGAAAGGTGTGTCATTTATCAAAGATACCCTTTCTGTAAAATGGTGGGAGGGATAGAGGCTGATTCAGGATTTGCTACAGCGCCATGACAATATGCCCCTGTCTGACGCACATCACAGCGATGCCTACTCTTCCCCTCAGCCATGACAGCCCACATCGGCAGTGACATTCTGTGTCGACTGCCAAAGCAGAGCTCTTGTGACGACTGACTCTTCGCACCACAACAGCACAACAGCTGCGATGCCCAACCTGCTCCTTGCATCAGCAACGATCTCCTTGGGGTCCCCTCCAATGCAAAACTCCATCTGCAGCTCCTCATGTGGATTTGAACTTTGAGAAGGTAGACTCCTCACCGGGGCAAATCTGGTGCCTGTATCTGACCTGCTCGCCATCATGGTTGACCTGAACTTGTGACTTTGATCTGGTCCAGCATGACCAGATATCCACATGTGGCGCTTTGGACTTTTTGGTGCTATTTTCACTTAAAACTTCTGAAACTCATAACTCAGTTCTACTGATTTTTGTAGTTTTTATGTAATTTGTTCTAATACATTTTCCTTGTCTTGTGTTTTCACTTTACTACTGTTTGAATGGTGAAGAAATACTTTACACATTGCCTTTAAGTTAAGCCTGACTGCTTTTGTGCTCAGCTACCCGAGGGTTAAGCACAGGTTTATTTAGTGACTTTGTGGTTCACCTTGACAATGTTTGTGCTTATTTATTAAGTGGGGCTTCCACTCTTCTCAACTTATAAACCAATGTTGTACATCCAGTCTGATACATTTTGTAGAGTTTCTAGAAATAAAGTGTTCAGTTGTCTAGATCCTGTGGCACCAAAAACTCAATGTGC
The DNA here is from genome assembly GCF_031143425.1 of Pleurodeles waltl. Classification (NCBI taxonomy): domain Eukaryota; kingdom Metazoa; phylum Chordata; class Amphibia; order Caudata; family Salamandridae; genus Pleurodeles; species Pleurodeles waltl. Next base: position 985,051,707 of record NC_090437.1, read on the forward strand.
CAACCTGGTTCAGAAAAAATCTGAAAAAAGGTTGTATTGCAAACAACCCACTGAGGGATATGTGAGCAAGATGTGTGTTAGGTAGCAATCAATTCCATGAGACACTACAGGGGTAGTTAGTGGAACATCAGACTCTCTTTCATTAATGATTGGCACACTCAAGAACACTAGTATATGAGGAATACATTTTAAAGCTGTGTTTTAAAATTAAAACTCTAGTCTAGTGCACACAATGGAATTGAGCTCCTTTGGCAACATTTATTTATAGAAGCAAGCCAGCAGCCTTCATTCATTATTAAGAGGTGCTGCTTATCAGACCTGGCCAAAATGGAAGAAACATCTAGAAAGCCCAGCATTAAGTCTTGGCCCCATGCCTCACACTAACTTCTGAAGGAGCTTCAAGTGTACAGCATTTCTGGCAAGCAGCTCTGCATCACAGATTGTCTTTCTGCAGGCTTTAACCAGAAGAGGATACCCGGAGCCATTTGTCTGCTTCTGCAGAAATGTGCCTTTGTAAAGATGTAGGAGTTTTCTGCACAGGAAACTTTTTTGCATTACTCTCTAGATCCATGACTGAGAGCAGAAAATCATGAGAGGCTGTCTGAAGACTTGGATCCCATGTTCCAGGTTTTGTGAAACGTTGTTTGCAACCAATAGGACCATCCTTCACTCCTTCGATCCAGAGGGCAATGGTGAAAATTAGGCTGTTTTGTCATTTTGTGAGGGATAAAATTCCCTATGGAATGCAACTGTTAATCAAACCCTTCAGTACAGGAAGCTACCCTAACCGAGGCCTTGAGTAATAGTTCAAGACAACAGTAACTATGCAGATTCATTTAGGAATACAGAGAGGGAAAATGTACAAAAACATCTAAAATTGACAGAAGAATAACACCACCAAACCACCAATTCTAAGTTCCTCAAAGACAAAAATGGAGAACTGCTATTTAGCTATCTTGTGACAGAGCTCAGTTTCACTTCTGCAGTGCTTAATTCTCTAAATGTAGTCCACTGTAAATAATTATTACTACTATCGAGCAAAAGTAAATTGAGAATCAATGTTCTCCAGCCAAGGTGTGTCTCACTTAATTCTCTGGCCTTCAGTGAACTACTACAAGGCTCACCATTGAGGAAGAGACCCTGCGTCTACCTTCCTAGAGCAGATGCTTAATATATATTGCATGACATAATATAAGAGGCCCACAAGGAGAGAGCCGTGTACTAAAAGGGAGTTCTTGATCATCCACTTGGAGTGCAACAGTATTATGGCTCCAGGTCATCAGTGTTAAATGATTATTACAAGTCATGCCCATTAATCTCTGACTGCCATAAGACCCCAAGATTCATCCTCATACAGGGGACAGGTTTGCATGAATTTATGCCAGTTCTCCCTTCACCCAATCTCCAAATAATGACCCAAATCTTTTCAGGACGAGGTTAAGAACAGTAACTATTAACGGCCTAGCATTGCTAATGATTTTTCAGCTAATGATGTACATTTTTGAAAAGTAGCACCTCACCACGTCAACAATGTACGTACATTTTAAACAATTTTATTTTTTGATTGTGTGATAATTTTGTCATTACTTTATGCAAATGAGAATGCTGGAATGGTTTCTTGTGCATTCTGAAAGAGGCTCTAGCCAATGTCAGTCTGTGGTAACTACGAACGAAGGAGAACAATGTCCAGTTTATTTGGCAAACTTCCAAATGTGGTAGTAGGAGAATTTTATGCTTTCACTAAGAAGAGGTGGACTGGTTTGTTAAATATCACAACACAATCAAAACATTAAAAAGATCCCTTGATCAACTATCACTTGCATACCTTAAAGAACCATAAGCCTAAAAGGCATCCATTAACCACCCCTACAACACACTACCCACATTTAAATCAACATAAGTGAAATAAAATAATTTTAAAAAAGTAAATTCGGATATAGACTAACTGGTAAGGTACCTTTAACTGTGAACCAAAATTGTTGATCATGATCAGGCCGTGAGATAAACAGTAACTTTGTGAGATATGTCGTAGAAGCATTGGTAATTGCAGTCTGCTGCTTTTGCAGTTAATCTTGAGACCAAAATGGCTGAAGAACCAATCAGTATATACACCATACATGATGGACTACACCTTATATGAAAGTATTTACCAACATAGTGGATGATTCCCCTGCTTAGTAAGATACTTTCAGATGTCTAGTACAAAAGAAAATTGTGTAATCAGATACACAGTAAATTATTTCCTCTGTGAACATTTTTGTTTAAAAGTATCCTCAGAAAAGGGTTGATTGATTATGACGGCGTGGATGGTTTATGGTGTGTGCACAGGACCAACGTTGGACACATTTAGGAGGCTGCTTCTTTTATTCATTGATAGATGTAGGTTATGGTAAGACCAGAACTATCATCAGTAACTACCCACATGGAGCAAGGTGGATCACCGCTTAGCCTTGTAAATGAACTGCTCCAACTGACAGTCCCCCACCAAGAGTGACAAGTAGACAGATAACAGCCTCCTCTGGTAGAACATGTGGAACACTCAGAAGATGCAGACCCTAGACACAACTGGTCATCACAAGCTCTTCGGATAATTCACAAGTTAGATACCCCGCTGGTCCCCACAATGCCATTACCGAGTGATTCCTTAGAAAGATTTTACCTGAATGAATTAATGAATGAACGAATAATTTATTGTACAGATAATAAAATCCAATACAATTAAAACAAAAAAGAAGACCAATCAATAATACATTTGCAATTGAATGTTAAATACATACTAAAACACTCCATACTTTAAATGCACATAGCACAGTAAGAAACATTCCTACATAGTAATATAAAACCTTTAAAAAAAATAGGGTCGGACAGCCACAGCCCAGAACCCCACATGATGCATAATAATCAGAGGGGCTTAAAGCCCTAAAGTGCTTTAGTGTGTTAAATGATCATTAAGTTAGATACCAATAAGGATCACACCCCAAAGTGTGACATTGAAGCTCAGCAACCTGATGAATTAACACAAACCAAAGATGTAAGAGTGGGTGAAAATTCCAAACATAATTATCCACTGCTCCCAGTACCCCTAAATTTGGTTTGGGCGATTTTAATAAATTTGGTCAATAACACATTCAACATTAAATTTGCAGGATCCAAGGACTTAATAATGGCCTGTCGACAGGAGCGAATCCCTAGTTCCTCCCACTTACTACGAAGCAGAGATATATGTTTATTAAGTAGAGGTGGACACAAGCATACCACATATTCAATTGTTACTTCCACATTACCACAACCCCTGCACATCACCCCCTCTCCTGGGGTTAACCGCCATAGGGGTAAATGTTTTTTAAAAAAACAATCGCCCACCCTTAAGGCCATAAAGGCCTCTTTCAAATGAAACCCAAAAGAGCAAGAGAAATAGCTAGATGGGGTGCCTGGCTTAAAGGAATTGATTACCGACCATACATGCTTACGTTTGGCAAGTAGGGAGTGATTCAAGTGGTACGAGTATAACTGTATAATCTTTTTGACACCCAGTTTGAGCAAGAAATGGGGGGTTGCTTACCCAGAGATCATCGGCTTCCAATCGCCGTTTACATTCAACCAAAAAATGAAAATGGGACCCCTTCGTTTTTGACGCACTGATTTCTTGCCACAGAACTGCCTCCAAGCTACCTTCCTTGGCCCGATGCGCTTATGGCAAAGCTTCAGGAATCCTCCGGCACCGACTCTCAGCTGATCTAGAAGCCCAAGGTCCAACCGCACCTGCACGGGGAAAGCGAGATGCGATACATGGAAAACTCTCTTGTAGATCTTATTGACCACCCTTTTTAATAAACAAGAGCCTTTACCCAACACACTTTCCTGACAATAAGACAATGAGGGGATAATCTTTGCGCTCATAACTTCCATTAGCGGGAGAAGGTTCGGCCCCTTTAAAACTTTTAATAATTTAGAAAAGGCCACCTGCAATGCCACAGCTTTAAGTTCAAACTCCTTCTAATGCTTGGCAAACCTACCTCTAGAGTCGAAATACACCTCTAAATATTTATAAGACTGGTCTGAAACGAGTTTACTACTCTTGTAATACCAACTGGGTCCCAAATGCTTTTTTCTTCCTAAGGAGACCACTTTAGTTTTGAGCAAGTTGACTTCTAATTGATTCACAGGAGTATAAGATGCAAGTTGGTTAAGTAGTCATTGAAGGCCAATCTTAGTATAACTGAACAATGCAAGATCATCAGCATAAAGCAAAGCTAAGCCTAAGACCACCAATCTTGGCAGGATGAGACTTAACAGCGTCAAGAGATGATGACAAATCTGCAATAAACAGATTAAAAAGTAGGGGCGCAAGCACGCAACCCTGTTTCACACCACGACCAGTGAAATATTTTCTGGAAAGAGAGCAACCACCACCTAATTTAATACGGACCCTGGTATCTGTATGTAGTTCCATAATGGCACCCGACCACTGAAGGAATACCTCAGTTTTGTAGTTTGGCCCAGAGGGCACTCCTAGGGATCGGGACAAATGCTGCCTTGAAATGAACAATACAGTAAAGCCTGATGGAATCGTCCTATCAAACAAAATAGAAAGGGCTAATAGGTTTGTCGATGTGCCGTAAGCAGAGGAGAACCCTCTTTGAACAATAGGGATTAGTCCCTTCGATTCATCCCAGGCATAAAGATCTTGCAGCAGAAGATTGGCATAAAACTTGGCCTCATTGTCAAGCAGGGCTACCATCCTAAAATTAGCAGGATCCAACCTTGAACCGCTTTGATATAGCAGATGAAGAATGGCACAGCACCAGAACTCAGGAATTCTTGAGGTCAGAATTGCCCAAAAGGAAGAATCCTGTTTGAACAGCTTCTGAGGAAGGCCATTGGGACCTTGGGCTCCATCTTGCTTTGCCCTTGAGATGATACGAGGGAGACATGATTAAAAATTAAAAAGAAGCCTTCTCTCCATGAGGGGGAAACACAAACCCAGCGGACTGTTAACGAGACTTGACCAGAGCAGCGATGGTGCAATAAGCCCCCTCATTCAACAATTTCCCATCCTGTTCACTTGCAGAGAAATGACTAATCAAGTAGGACGTCCAAACCCCTACAGAAATATTAACAGTGCCAATACCCCTTTGATTACTTTATAGGATATTAATAAGGGACCAAATCTTTTTAGAATTTTGATCCTTACTCGCACTTAAAAATTTAGCCCAAAACTGATTGAGATGGTTCTGATGGTCATCATAAATAGCCTTCCTATAGTCTTTCCTCATTTCCTTATATCTAATTAATAGACACTCAGAATCAGGGCCCTTCCTAATTGGCCTTGCTAATCTGTTACACGCTTTCTTTAAACTCCTAATTTCCCTAAAAATAGCGAAGGGCCAGAATGAGGTGCAATTACGAGCAGGTTGATGAAAACTTGACCATAGGAAGGAAGAGAATTTATCACATAACTTAATTGGGGACATACAACCAGATCCTTCAGAATCTAAAAAATTAACACTTTCAACCAATACTGTGACGCTAATAGAAGAGTTCCATTTTATATGTTTTAGTGACTCGGAACAAACGCTGCCACCCACAGCCTGCATGACATCATGAAAATTAAAACTAGATTTTATTGTTACAATTTGGGGACGGTGATCACTCTCACTCTGGGAGGATATCAAGAACATTTCAATAAGGGGAAACAATTTGTTTTTACAAATGGTGTAGTACAAGTAAGAGTGGGGTCGTTCGTCCGATCTTTCCAACATGGAGGGGCATCATGATGTGAACAGTCATTCAGAACTTTAAAGCCCATGCTTTTTAAATGCATTTCTACATACTTTCGCAATGGACAGTGTGGGTAACCTTGGGGCCTCAGTTGTTCAGGGACTAACTGGCGTTTACAAAGATCAGGACCTTCAAGAGCTTCTATAGTGTTCTGAAACAGGTTTGTATTAAAACCACCAGTTATAAGGTAATCAGCACATGGATATTCCCCAGCTAGATCACCCAGAATCTCCATCAGTAGATGCAGCCCCCCTCTTTTTTCCTTTGTACCAGGAGCAATGTAAACATTAATTACTATGAGGGTTTGCTGCAAGCTCCTGTTCCTAATCACAATCCCCTGAATCCAATTGTAATCCCAAGACAATGGCAAAATACACCCTTTTAGTTTAACAGTGACATAGGTGGCCAACCCTCCCTTAGCACGGCCATTCAACTCTTTCTATGAGCAGGTTTCCATTTTTCTAAATACCCCGGCAATGGGCAACTGATCTCAGCCCAGGTGTCCTGAAGGGTGATTACATCATAACTGTTTAAAAAAGATATTAAATCAGCCGATTCAAACTTATGCACAGCCCCATTAATATTCCACGAACATAGGGCAAACATTCAAACATTGACGCTAATCCCTCCACCCTTGGGGGTCATTGGGAGCGCCCATAGAAAAGAGCAGTGAGCAACCAATCCCAATTGATCACCCCCTGGGAACTGGAACCTGTGCTGCTAGTGCCATTGATGGTAGAGGTGCTGCCCAGAGCAATTTTCAAAATTGAAAAAGGCTTCAGTGCTATAGGAGCCGTCAAACTTTGGGATTCAGATAAGAGCACAGGATGGCCCGACTCCTTGTAGGGAATAATTATAATATCCCAAGAGTGGAATATGTCTTTCTTGGCAAGAATGGACTGAGCTATTGGGGCGGAGAATAATGAAACCAGGGTAGATTCCTCAGCTTGAGACTCCCTTGAATCAAGAAATTCAATAGAGACAATGTCAGTAGAACCAATATTACTCAGTTCTGAGATTGCCTTGAAGAGTCGTAAGATGTTCCCTCATGAATATCGTGAGGGCACCTTGAGCGATATTCTGGTATAAACAAAAGTTTAGTGGTTGTACACTCCAATGAGGCCTTTGAGGGACACAAAAAAGACCTGGGCTGTAACTGTTCCACTGTGTGGAACGGGCCCAGAGGGACCCCCAGCCCCGGGGTGTCAATAGGAGACGTGTGGTGGCTTGATAGCAGGCTTAAAGACTGGCTACAGTTACTATCAGAAGGCAACTTATAAGAAATAGAGGGACCAGAGCCTAAAACCTCACCATCTGTAATTCCATAGGCTGCTTTGAAGTTTAACAGAATAACTGCAGTATGGAAGGGCACTCCACCCCCCCGGCGTGAGACAGTAGGATCAGACACACTGCCAATTTTGCCTTCCTCAGCAGGAATCAAAGGATCCTTGAGAGGAAAGTTTGTTTCCTGCAGAATAGTACTGGCCGAAGGGCCCTGCATATGCTCACTAGATGGTAAAGAGCCGCCTTCTATGGCCTTCAGAGGGTTAGTCAGCGAAGTCACATTAGAGACCTCCTGCGACTGCAGCGGCTGCTGTGCAACAAGTCGAACCAACAGTTGAGCATTATTTGGGGACCCTTGGGGAGGTAGGCTCTGCCTTTTGTTCCGTTGTTTCCTGAGCCTATTTTTCCCTCCCTCTTACTCAACAGGTGCTGAACTGCACAATCAGCTCCTGGAGAAGTTGGATGTGTTGAATCAGGTTGTGGTGCAGTGCAAGAATAATGTGAGAGAACAGGCTACATAGGATCGATTCTAGGCAGAAGAGAGTCCTTATAAACACAGTTGGCTGAAGTGTCATGCTCCAAGACTCCAGTAATAGCAGGCCGGGAGGGGGGCATAGGGGGATGGTGATTGTTTCACTCTTTGCTGAAAACAAATAGTTGTCCAATGTCTTTAGTTTGGTTCATTTCCGAGCCGAATTGGAATAGGACCTTCGGCTGGGGCACCAGAGGCACAGGAGCTGCAGAGAACCTCTTAATTTGAGATAGAACCAAACTCAAAAAGGTAGGCAGAGATGATAAACTTTCAATAATTGAGGAACAGCAGCATGTTGCTTGAACAAAATTGGAGCTTGTTTGGGTTCTAGTAATTAGCTGATTTTGATTTTCTATTTTGTGGTCAATCCCAACTACATAAGTGGCCAATGTGTTCAACAAATCAACTTGGACGTCCAGCTTATCAGAGTGACAGTTCTGCGAGAGTGTGAATTTTTTAATATGTTTATTCATGGTTTTAGCATATTAATTATATGTTGAATTAACATGTGAAAACGGGTGACTTTAGAAAACGGTCGCCACAGTTCATTTTTCTGTTCTCAACTGAGTAAAATTCTAATTAAATGTTATAGTTATTGGTCATAATTCAATGCTTACATAAAAGTGTATTCAATGCCCTAATAGATGTGTCCACAGCTACCCCTAGTGGGTTGCTGCATTACGTCTTACAAGGTCATGTTAAACTGAATTCTTGAATAAGTTGAGTGTTCTATTGTTTGAGAATGTTACTAATATGTGGTTTCTTCCTCGAGGAAGGAAGTGGACGTAGCAAGTGAGAAAGTTTCTTCCTGAGAAGAGAAGTTTAGAAGAAATTGTACAATGGAGCTACAAACAAGACGGAAGAGGAAAAGTTACTGTTGAGAAAACATGTGATGTCGTCATTTTTAGGTTATCAATTAAAATTACTATTGGTTGAAACGTAAGCACCCCATGAACTGACCAATCAAAAGCTTTTTGAAGATTAATATAACAACTTGAGTAGGATTTTTAGAAGTTAGAAGATGCTAGTCTTTAGATCGAAGTCGTTAAATTCCAGAATTCCTACTGATGATCCAAGTCGTATTAGCAGTGTGGGTTTAGCTGTCGTTAGGCCCGATTCTTCTGAAGACATACCTGATGGTGTCCCCTTGCTGAAGTAGTCTGCATGTTGTTATCGATTTGGGTAAAGTATGCAACTGTTTGTTATTAGTGTCTCTTTTGGTTTGCCAGATACCAGCTGCAACTTGCAATCTGATTGCTGCATATTAATTATGTTTTTTCATAATAACCTGAGTTAAAGAGATTTTTCCAAAATTGTGTTTCTAAATTCTTTTACTTGAAGCCCAACATGTTGATACTAATTTGTGGTTAGTAAGGTCATTAATACTGAATGCTCAAGATTTATATTGACACATTTGAATGTTGTACTAATGCATAAATTGCCCTTAGTACCAATTTTGGTGTTGCTAATCAGTGTTATTGTTTTGGAGATTATTTGCTTGATTGTTTTGATTAAACTTAGATATATTAGACGTTCTGATCAACCATTATTAATTTTATATGCTTACCATTTGTGTTTGAGAGTTATTTTCGTGACATTAGCGTTGTTAATCTAGGGAAATAAAATTTAAAATTCTTCTTAATAAACTAGTGTGGTTATTGTTTGAGGTTCGAGATCTTTGATTATATTGATTATTGTTAATGATTACATTCCACATTGATGACATCCCCTCAAATATATGTCGCTTCGATCCATTGACCTCTTGTGCAGAATCCACTTTTCAGTTTAAGTAATAGCCAGGATTCCGTAGTGCTGCAGCAGTTCAAAGTCAGCACAGTGGATTGGAGGGTTTTCAAAAACTGTGGCCAAGCAGAGCCACTTACAGTGGTCTTGGAGATAATCACATAATTGGGTTCCACCTCGGCGCCACCCGTAATTTCAGATTGAAGGTACGAGGATCAAAAAGCGATTAAGCTCACCCTTGTTGAGCTCAATTTGAGAGCTGGTGTCACGGGCCCCACTAGATGACCTCGTGGGTAACATCGGACAAATGCTTCCAGTTAATCTATGGGTCCATTGTGCTGCCGGGGGACTGGTTAGTGGGGTGATCCTGCAGTCCTGTAGACGATCTTGACAACTGGCGACCTGCCCATCCTGCCGATAAGAAGCTGCTGGGGAAGCAGCTAAACAAGTCACCCACTCTCTGGCATCAAAGCAAGGGTCACATGAGATAATGATTAGAGAAAGCTCATGCTTCGACGGAATCGGAGTCGTCTGGCCCTCCTGTGATGCTAAATGGCTCACTTTGAAGTGCACAAGTTTCCCTTTCAGCCCAGTCCTGTCTGCCAGTGTCCCAGTGGAGGGTTATCAGTCCTTTGTTTGAGGGCAGGCCACGGGCCTTTGAAATGTAAGTGTCAGGCCCTTCACTGTTCCAGCGCAGAAAGACACATTCAGTATGCAGATGAGTGCAGATGTGACTGAGTGTCCAGTGTTTGTGGTTGTCAGGGTGAAATGCACAAGGAAGCTGTAAACCAGCACAGACCAGACGTTGATTGGAGACAGACTGTAAGGTACAGATGGTTCTAAGTGCAGAGAATTGCTCACTAAAATAGTAATATAAAATCCAATCTCACCAATAAGCAGGATTTTCTATTTCCATTCTGGCCATTCTAAATATGACCTGGTTATCACTTTCAGATCAGAATCTACCACTCAAAAAGTATATGAGGACAGTCCTAATACTAGTCTACGAAAGGAGCAGACCTCACAGTAGTGGAAAACAAATTTATGGGTTTTTCACTACCAAGATATATAACACACATATGTACATGTCCTGCAGTTTACCTACACAGCACCCTGCCCTATGGGATACCTAGGGCCTACCTTAGGGGAGACTTATATGTAGAAAAAGGGGAGTTTAAGGCTTGGCAAGTACTTTGAAATGCCAAGTCGAAGGAACAGTGAAACTTCACACACAGCCCTTGCAATGGCAGGCCTGAGACATGGTTAAGGGGCTACTTCTGTGGGTGGCACAATCAGTGCTGCAGGTCCACTAGCAGCATTTAATATACAGGCCCTTGGCACATGTAGTGCACTTTACTAGGGAATTATAAGTAAATCAAATATGTCAACTGTGGAATAACCAATGTTACCATGTTTCGTGGAGAGAGCAAATGCACTTTAGCAGTGGTTAGCAGTGTTAAAGTGTGCAGAGTCCTAAAACCAGCAACAACAGTGTCAGAAAAGTGGAGGGAGGCAGGCAAAAAGTTAGGGGGTGACCACCCTAAGGCTGTTAGGTCTAACAGTGCGCTAAAGACAAGCCCATCTGTATCCATATATGTGATGGCTATGCCTTACACCAGAAATGCTGCCTGTAGTCCTTAACATAAGAAGATAACAACTAAGCACATTTTCTACTCTCATTCTTAATTCCTAACCCTAAATGCTTCCTTTTGTTCTATCACCCCAGCAACTTAATAGACAGTCCATAACTACCCTGCTTTGTCTCCCACTCCTTGCCTGGTCCTAAGCTTACACCTTATGTCCCGTCTTGTGAGTTTAATTGCACTTTTATCAATGCCAGCTCACTCTGCAATAATGCTCTAGGACTTGCAGCACTGATCACTGATTCTCACCTAGATATTCACCATATTTTCTTGGGACTCTTGGACCCAACTTAATGAAAATTTCACACAACACAGCATAGCAACTGGTGTTACTATGCTGAATTGTGTGAAAAGGAGAGAGCAGAACAGTGTCATATCTACTAAGATATGGTGTTTTTTTCCTATTTTCCTGTGATGGTGCTCTTTAGGCTGTCATTGGCCAAAACACACGCACTTGTGCCATACAGCAAGGGTGTCTGCATTCTGTAAGGAAGAGGTTTTGTACTGGAAGGTCACTCTTACAGTACAAAAATGTCTTTAAAACGTTTTGTGTCTGCTGTACAATGAACCATACATGCAAAGTAGTATAAATGCAGAGAAATTAAAACATTTTTCCACGTTATGCTTGCTTGTGGGGGTGTAAGATTTTGGTGGACATTCCTCTCCACAAATGTTTGTAGATAAGGATTTTCATCAAAACCCATGGTGGTAGTATGGGAACTACCAAGGACCACTCACTGAATGCCCACTTGATGCAAAATAATGCAAAGCAGCATAAGGCACATTTTTGTGTTACTTTGGGAAACTACCCCATGCAAATCAGTATATCCCAGCATAACAATTTGTGCAGGATTAGCAATACAAAAGTAACTCAAACCCTGTGCAAAGCATTAGTAAATCTGGGCCTAGCTCTTCTTTAGGTCTCTCACTTCTTCCTAGCAGTATCGCCTACCTGGCTGACCACTCCCTGGACCTTCTCAAACTTTGTTCGCAACCTTTACCGTTACCCTGCACTGATCACTTTCTAAGGCCTTTTGACTGATCTATCATTGTCCTCTGCTCTGTTCTACAGCTTTTGACTTTCTAGCGCTTAAACACTCTTAAAATAAAATTCCTGCAGATGAGCATCGAACAGCTCTCAGCCAAGCTTTTCGCACTCCCTCTGTTTCGCTTTCTGATTCATTTTCTGATTTTAATAGCTGGATCACCAATGTCTTCAATTACATAGCTACTTTGAAACCTTCTCAGAGCCAGACTTACTTCCTCTGCACATTTGTACAATCCAGAGCTTAAAAGCCAGGGTCATGTATAAAAAAATTAGAGTGTACAGATTGCGCAGATTGGGAAATGCTTTGTCTATCAGACAACCTTATACTCTTATAAATCACTACAATCAAATAGAGCCATCTATTTTGCAACCATGACAGATGAGACAGCAAACGCCTCCTAAGAACTCTTTCAAATTGTCTCTTATTTGACATTCCTTTCCTGTTGCAGACTGCCAATTTCCCCCTCAGAGGTCCACTGTAACTCTCACATTTTTCAGGGCAAAGTTGTATCCATATATAATTCCTCCCAGCCCTTAACTGTACTTATGTTTGGGAAGAAGTCCTCCCTCCTCTGCCTGTCTTCCCGAATACTTTGCTCTTCAACAGCACGCTTGCCCAATTTGATTTGTTCTTTTAAGTTGGGCTCTCCTGAAGATCCATTCCCAACCCATATCTTACACTTTGCTGTTGCTCTAGTAGTCTGATTCCGATTGAGCTCTGCAGTCCTTCTTTGTCACTTTGCAAAGTCCCTCCTTGCCTTAAACAAGTGCTGGTAATACTGCTGCTTAAGAGACCTGTTTTAAATCTTTCACTCCTAACAACTTTAGTTCTATGTCCCTTCTTTCAATGTCTTTCAAGATGTTTGAAAAGAAAGGTAAGAGTCAGCTCTCCACATTTCTGGAGACTAATCACATCCTTGATCTAGTGTAATTAGTCTTTCTGACAGCACCCAAACTGTCATAGTCTCAATCCTGGATGACCCTAGACCTACAGTAGATAAAGGGAGATCAGCAGCTTTGATTATCACAGATCTTTCAGCGACCTATGCACAGTGATTCACATCTTGTTAGCTCTCATACAGTAGGTCAGGATCTGATCAAAATCCTCTTACTTGCAAAATCTTTTTACTTGCAAGACAGCCCCTATACTGCCTATCTTACCCCCTACAAATCTAAATTTGAACATCTAGCTTGTGGAATACTAGAGCTCTTCCCTTAACCCCTCCTTATTCCATGTTTATTTATTGCCCCTGGATCCACTTTTTTAATCTTTTGAGTACACCACGATGACATACGGAGATGATACACAGTTGATTGTTCATCTTAAAGACAAATTCTTGTCAATTTATTCTAACTCCCAGAGCTGCCTTTTAGTGTTTTTCCTGGATGACTACAAACTCTTACACTTAACAACCACAAAACTGAGATTTTATTAGTCTGCATACACTCAACAAATTGGACATCACCCCTCTCCCCTGGGCTGTGAATTCACTCCAGTCCTCAAGGTCAGAAAAGTAGGCATTCACGTTCACAATGATCTTTCTTTGTCTTGGCTAGTCTGTAAGCTCTCTGCACCCTCCTTCTTCCACCTCTGACTGCTGTATAAAACTGTTCCTTTTCTTCCAATGGCATACTGTCGGATGGAGGTCAGGCAATTAATTTAACATGTCATTAAATGAGCATGTCTGGAGTACCACTATTCACTTTATCCAGGGCTTTCTGCTTGTCTTCTTGCCCATCTTCAAAGAATTCAAAATGGAGCACTGAGACTCATCTTTGGTGTACACAACCAGACCTTGTCAATGCTCACAGGTGGTCTCTGCATTGATTCCCTCTTCCTAAATGGATTGCATTCAGGTCACTGTACTTTGTCCTTGAGCTTGCCATAAACTAGGCCCATTTATATCTCCAAGTTAAATTTCTGCCTTGCTGTGCTGCAAACCTCACATTCTCAGTTATACGTCTCCTTACTACGTGCTCCATTTGCTCGTACGGCCAGAGGGCGGGCCTTCTCAAGTAATTGCTTCTAGGCTTTGAAACTCATTTCCAGCCAAACTTCATCCGAATGACAACCACCTCGACTACTGAAAAGCTCTTTACTTTGCTCCTCGATGCAGCTCTTTAAAGTCTGCTGGCTTCAGACTTCCAGCTTCCGTCAGTGCCAGGATTCACTTCCGGGTGATTTCCAAGCTTTAGAAATGCACAGAATAGTAAACAATACAATTCAATAGCAGCGCTATAGTCAAACAGTATTCCTGGAAAAGTATTGAAGGCAGGTCTTCATTCTAAAGTAGCTGTAGAAAACGTTTTTATATGACATGAGGGTTGGTTCAGTAAAGCACCTTCTTCTTCCTGAATATTTTGCACAAAGGATTTTGAAATCCTATGCAGCTCTAAATAGAACTGTTCAGTTATCGAGTGAACTTTACTGATATTGTAAACCTGACTAGATACCAGAATCTCATTCAGAAGTAGAAATTCATGTTTTTTTCTGTACTGATTACGAATTTCACCTCTTGGATCTGGAGGAGCATCGACAGGGAGGAAGGAGAATGAACCCTACTATGGACGGTAGTTGTATCTGGATAAATGGACTCAGACTTTCTATCATGACGTTATGCGGCAATTAAGATACTGGGATGGGGTACAAAAAAGCTAATGTCTCTCTACAATACATTGGTACAGAGACACACAACCTATATCCTCTTAGTCTTCTCATATAGTTTCTACTCAGAAGCTAGGGATGAGGTCAGGAACCTCAAAGATATACGGCCTATTCGCAAAGATAAATGTGTTTGTAATTTAAGATTACAATTTAATTTAACTCTCTTGCCCTGCCAGGAATTCAAAGTTTTTATGAGTGCAGATTTCTCTGCTGCAAGTGTGGTGAAATCTACACTCATAAATCCCACTCAAGCACTGGAAAGAGAGTGTTCCATGTTGTGGTTTGCCTTGTAAATTTTGGAACAGCCACAAATGTGTGTGTTTGTGGACCTTTGCAAACTCCTCTCTATCCCCTTCCATCCTGGAAATGGTAAGAGATTATCTCTAGCACACAGCTGGACCTTTCCAGGGTCGAAAGGAGAACAGGTGGTCACCCCCACATTTGGTGAGCTGTAGGAGAACGTCTTTCTTCATGGGAAAAAATCTTTCCACTCTGAGGAAAAATAAGCGTGTGTTTGCACAGAGGGCTCCTTTCCCCCTGTGCGGGCTTTTCTGCTGTGGGGAACTCTGAGGGGTGGTGATGGGGGTGGGGCGACTAGGAGACTTTAAAAAAAAGTCAAATGATATTACCAGATGTGCGCCTAGAAACCTGAGCCCGTCGAATTGGGAAACATGTAAAAGTAAACTCTGGTGAAGGCCTAAATCTCCATCCATACTTTTCTGTTTTTCTAAAGAGTTCTTGATGGGCGTACATTTTTAAAAAAAAAACACTCTGTGCACTAAAAATAGAGCTGCTGCTACCTCAGGATAACAAGTACATACACATATACTAGGCAACTGTTAAACAAAAACAAAACGTGATAAGAGCCTGTGTCCCTTTATGAAAGAAACAAGTGGTATACTATTCTGGACAGGGATGAAACTGTATAAATATACTACTTTTCCAGAGGTCGGCACTTGCTTTAATCAGGGTTTTCAGGCTATTAATACTTACAGTCCCTGCGGTCTCGCTTGCTTTCTGTAGAATCGGCTGTTGAAGTAGGGAGCGAAAGTCTTTGGTGTGGATTAAATGCTAAAGGGGGATTTGCATGAAAATAGTCATCTGAGGACAGCACAAACTATGTGCATCTCCCAGGATAGGTTGTGCTGCCTCATTCCGACTCTCTAGGTTCACAGGAAGTGTGTCTGCACCTCCTATTTACAGAAGCACTCTTTGGTCCAGCGGTAGCGAATATAAGCGTGTGAGATAGATTTGGAGCTCGATACAGCACAGTTATCTTTTTATTTTGAAATGTCTTGAGTTTGCTTTTAGTCACAGCTGCACCAATTGAGACGTCTTTGTGGGAGGCACTTAAAAGGCCCATATTTATACTTTCTTAGCGCCGCATTTGCGTCATTTTTTGACGCAAAAACGGCGCAAACTTGCAAAATACAATTGAATTTTGTAGGTTTGCGCCGTTTTAGCGTCAAAAAACGGCGGGAATGCGGCGCTAAAAAAGTATAAATATGGTGAGTGTATTTAAAAAATGATGTCCCTATTTACCCATTCCTTTCTTCATCTAAGGACACAAATCACTCACACCTCATTTGGCACTTTGTGACATTAAACGACTGCAGGCGGATCTAATGGGATTAATGGTTTGCCACATCCTCATTCATTCGAATGTACAGCAGGATATGTGTCTTGCTTCAGCCATACACTGACGTGTCTTCATCCGCCCCATGGTACTCTTTTCGCTTTCTCAATGAGAAAAGACATTTTTCTTGTGCATTCCTTTGCCTCTCTTTGCTTCTCCAAAGGCTGGGATGTAGGGTAGGCCCAGCAAACAAAAGCTCTGGAAACCTCCATTGGAACCGAGGCGCTTCCTCTAATGTCAACGTACTGAATGAAAGGCACAGAATCACAAGACCTGAAAGTATCCCTGGTGCATGCGTGTGGAACATATGTAACTATAGATTATCTCATCGTTCTTCCTTGGCCCAGATCTTTGCTAATGAGATGGCACTGCTTCTGGATCATCCACTTCCATAATACGTATAATTTGTTTTGTGCCCAATCGCCCCTGCCAAAGCCCATAAAAGGGCAACGTACCTATAATTCATCCTGCCACTTTTGTTATTCTTTGCAGAGTTCTATGGTACATTCTTACAGGTGCACCTATTACTGTGCGTATTTCTTGACTCCGCTGCTCTGGTGTCAGGGCCAGGCAGTGATGAGATATGTGATGTGCAGGCACCACCTCTGCGTGACTTTGAATGGCCTCATAGATAAGGAGTAAGGCAAGGCAGCGCAAATCGCAGAGTTGCCTTACTCTGCGCTAGGGACGTGTGGATTTTGATGCATCCCCATATTTACAAGACCTTGTAAACCTGGGGATGCGCCAAAACCTTAAGTCTCCCCAGGGGAGGCTCAAAAAGGTGAAATGTCTTTATTCCTCCTCGTTTTCGCTTCTTTCTACGAGCACTGCATTCTGCAGCACACATAGAAAGAGGGAAAAGCCCCCCAGGATTGTTTTTGTGCAGGAAGGTGCCCCTCCTGTCTAAAACAATCTTGTCTACAATGCAGATATCCTTCTACCATGGTGCAAGGGTACCTGCGTTGGCACTAGGCTGCCAAAACAGTGCCAGTGCATTCGGAAAGTGCAGGAGTGAGCCCTATTGCATAGACACAATGCATTCCTGCCCTTTCTATTTGACACAGGGCAGTGCATCCGGGTGACTTGCAGCTCTGCCATTGGTCAAAACCCCAAAAATAAGGGCCGAAGTGTCACACTGCCATGCCTATCTTCAATCTCAGCGTTGGATAGTGGCCACCTGACTATGGGATCATTCCTGGCTTATTCCTGGCAGTCACAATGCTCTTCTAAATATCTTGAGGGTGCATGCATAACAAGGAGGGAGGGCTTCATTCAGACATCAGTTATACTTGCTGAATTGCTAGAAACATTGTGATGGAGAAGGTGTTCTTCAGATGCAGGACATACGTTTTCTATACTATGGTAACCCAGTGTCTATGGGAGAGCTAGCCTTTCTGCAGTGAAAAATAACTTTGGGGGGTTTCATGCCAGGACATGTAAAACCTAAGTACAAATGTACTACTTTTTAAATACCATCCATCTTGCACAGCCTTATAACAGTTAGTGTAATGAATCCTAGTTTGTTTTGATGGGATAACAGGAGTTCGCTTAGCCTCTGGCTTGCAGACTCGTGCCCCCGTCACCTAGTGACTTTTAACCTACTTAGCTTGCTCTGTCTTAGCCCATTTAATTATTTAATTCATCTAAGATGGCTGCCTTGTTTATAGTTAGGCCACTTGCTATGTTTTGCATTATCAGTGCCACCGCGCTAAGGCGTCAAGATCAAGCAAAAAAGACAAACAGTAGGTGCTCACACTTAGGGATTTTCCCTCTCTATACTTTTGAGGGATTGTTTATAAGAATTGCCGCCCCAAGCGTGTCTGTTATCTATTGTTTGGGAACACAGCTACGTCAGGGGTCCTGGTAGATCTGTATAAATACATCGCACTTTAGACAGATAATCAGAGGGATTCTGACTAGAGGGCATCGCCACCATCGCTGATACCGATGCAGCACGTCGTCTTGACGCTGACCCAGTCTTCGTGTCCCTGCAGAGTCTGAGATAGAGTCCTCATTCCACGGTAACAAGGGTTGGGGGCTCCTCTTATGGACATGGCATTGGCAGATTAGGTTTTGGAAACCCAGCTCAGGAGGTTAGGCCTATCACATTAGTGTATTAGGGCATATTACATCTCGTATGTCTTTTACATGCATTGCAAGATGGTGGAGGTCTTTGTAATAATGACTCTCGTCTTCACAATTCCGTTTCTGGCATAATTCATTATCCTAATCATTGCAGCCCATGCATTATATCGCAAACTGCAGTTGTGTTAAATAAAAACAATTGAAACTTTACTGCATCTTTGTCATTGCCTGTGTTTGTATGAGACATGATATATCTGGGAGAAAGGGGTAATCTCCGTTTAACCAAGATACTCCCTGAGATGTCATATTCTCAAGTCCATGCATAAAGGCTGCCACAAATCACCTTTTACTATTGTGTTTCTGGTGAGGTGCATAGTGAGCAGGTAAGGTTGGGACAACAGTTGCGACTTGTTGTAGGATAGGCATTGTTGCCTACAAGCAAAAGTACTGTCATCCTTTAACCAGCAGTCTTGCCTAGAGCAAGAGTTAAAACTACGACATTACACACAGATGCATGGTGACACGTGCATGCGTATATATCATCATCTTTATTTGCCAGTGGTGCTCCACATTTTCAAACAAACATTTTTTTGCAGCTGTACAACAGCATCCACGAAAAGCATTAGCAAAGTCAAAGGTTTTCCATTGCTTTGAAAATGGGAGATTTACTAGCAATTCCAAAACTTGTTTTTGTATTATTTCTGATTTTCACAAAGGCTGTTTCTAATTGAGGATACCCTGGGGCAAATTCTTTAGAGATGCTCTATACATTTGCTATAGAGTCATCACTGGAGTATTAGTTTGAAAATAGTGCCATCCGGCTGTGGGACAAATGTGGCTTTATTCTGTAACTGGGTTAAGAATGTCATGATTTAATCTTCATAGCTAAATAACGATGGATATCTTAGAAGTACAGAATTTCATTTGAAATGTATAATTCTCAACTTGATTTAATTTTTTGTTTGGCATTGTGGTATTTTATTTTTAGCTTTTTATTTTAGCTCATATCTCTATTATTTGGACATATACTATCACATAAAACTATTTATTCAAGTATTATCAAACCTCCCAAGTGAAGATGATAATTGTCCTTTGCATGTCTTATTGTGGCACTATGGAAAATGACCTCAGTGTCAGTGAAGGCGATGAACACATCTGTGGAGCTGAGGGAAGAGCACTGAAACAAATGCAACAGTGTAAAGTTTTTTTAAATCCATATTTGTTTTAATTTGCATTAACTTGTAACATACACATTGCAACCTTGTACATCGCCAAGCAAAAGTATTACCTGTAAACACCATCAGTTCTAGTTCTGCTGCGACGTAAGCATAAGTCACACTTGGGGACCTCTCGTATCCCACCATAAGAAACTATGCAACAGCTCAATAGCGAGTGTACACCCTGTCTGCCATCCAGTTCAGCCATTCTGATCTACTAGGTTCAATGGCAGCCCAATATGGATCAAACTGTATTACAAACCAATAACATTTCAAACCAAACTATGGTCTTTCCAGGGGGTCTATTATTATCATTATTGTGCATTTTCTGTGAACGTTTGTTAGAGGGCTTGATCTGGTTATCATCTGTCTGCGCCAGTGTGGAGGAGCTTATGTGTGGGGGAGGGTCCCGAAGATAGAGGCCATACCCCTTGCCTTCAGTTAAAGTCAGCCTCATCTACGAATTCTCTTAGAACTGTCAGGCTGTAGATATAGGTCCCAAGGCCTACTGGTCCCATTCAGCATTATCAGCTAGCAGTGACCCTTAGAATCTTAAGTGAGAGGGGCAACTGAACTTGTTTCTGCTTCAGTATCTTCAGACCGGTGTTCCAGGTTCCCAAGATGTCCGACCAAGGCCCTGCCAGTGGCTGACTCCATATCCCCTGTTTGTCATCTTGAACTAGTGCCTGTTCCTCAACCGTAGCCCAGCTTGTTACTTCTTGTTTCCAGCTTGACACTGTCTGACCCAACCCTGATTTCCATTGTTTCTCAACGCATCGCTTGGCTATTACCATGGCCAGATCAACAAACCTATTGCCTACTTTTTTCGGTCTAGGCTTAGGACACAGTCCCATCAAGCAGGTCTCTAGTATGCATGTAAGACTACGACAGAGTACCTCATTCAACATGTCAACAACTGTTTCCCAGAATTTATGAATTACAGGACAGCTCCATGCATATGGCCAAAATCAAACTCCAGGGAAGAACACCTCGGACATTGTTTAGTGTGCCCCCATATTTGGCCTGCAGCCTGTGTGGCATTAAGTATGTCATGTGTAAATAATTGAATTGGGTATACTTTAATCTTGCATTCCTAGAAACTTTACAGGTGTAGGCCAACATTTTTCTCCAACGAGTTTGTATTTTTACAAAATGCTTTTGAGTATGAAAAAAACTGGAAGTAGAATTCTTAACAATCAAACATTTTCCAGTATAAAGAGGTAACATGTGAAAGAATATTCTACCACATATTGATATTGTGGATTATATTTTAAAGTAATGCATACAAGAAATTATTTTTAGGAAACAATACATTTTCGGGTTTGCATAATGTGTTTGAACTTCGCTGTGGGTCACAATTTGACACTGGCTAACTTTCTCCCAACTCCACTGCAATTTCCTGTACATTTCCTGAAACGACATTGCTTTGGATTAATATTTTAGTCTCTTACTTTTCAATATAAGGCTTTACTTAATTTCACAATCCTGTGACCCCAGCCAAAGTGAAACTGGCATTGCCTAAGCTCCAAGATTCATGGAGGCATACTAGGGAAAAGGAGGCATAACACGATTAAGCAAGAACAAGGAACATATTGTTGCTGAAATGTAAGAGGCAAGTTTGTCTCAAAAGAATTTAGGCTTAGAAGTGAATTTAACATTAATTAACACCTATGAGAGTAAGCATCTTGAAAGGAGACCAGTGTTCCTACGTTCTTTAACAGACACCATTCAGCTTTAAGTAACTGAGCCTAGGGTCAATAGAGTGAGTTAAGATTAAACTGCATTAATGCACATCAAAGAATTGCTACTTCTAAATGTTCTAAATTCTGAACTGAAAACCTAAAGACAGTAACACCATTTTTCAGGAGTTAATCGACAAGCATAGATTTCAGAAAAACCATAGGGAACGTGTTTGGAATAATGGGTCTATAGGGGGCATTGACAGTAGTGGTACATTAAAAAGTTCTGTAACCAAACCTGCACCATTTTCTGTAGGATATTAATATGTGCCATGTAGGAAACATTATACTTTGCCTCTTGGCTACCATAAATACATTTAAAAATGGATAATGCCCATAAAAAGCCTATATATACATATATAAATTTTTAAAAAATCTATTTTTTAAAAGTCTGCTTTAATCTTTGAGTTTTATCTTAGTAACACACAATTTAACAACATAAACTAAGTTATTTTAAGTTCTTATTAACACAGCGGTCCTGATTTAGAAAAATAATATCGGAGCAAACATATTTTGTGTCAGGAGTGTAAGACAGGCAGATTGAACAATTCAAGAAAACACCACCAGTCCACCCTCTTTTACCCCAAGAATGTATTGTAAATCCCCTACAGACATTGAGGTCCAAATCCACCAAACAAAAGGGTGTACAAGCCTACCAATAATGTGTTGGATTTTTCACTGAAATTGTACTCTAGAGAAACATGTACAACATTAAAGGATATAAACAACGAACAGTTAAAAACAATGCCAGATCATTTGCTATATACGTAACTGAATATGGATCACATCCTTAAAGGTAGGCGGTGGATTTGCAATGCATTTGTACTTTTATTTAACAATTGTTAATGCCACAGATTCCACATTAGAGCTTAAAACAATGCTGACGGAGCTAGAGATACTCATCAATCCAATATGGATTTCCTATGGCAATATGGCAATACTATCATTCTTTTTATAAAGCATGTGCCCTAATTACGGGAATGTTTCTAGTCCACCCAATTGTTTGGATAGAAAGAGTCTGGCCCACTTTCATTTTTACTGTATATACAAAATATAGTTCCAGTTTCTCTCAATAAAGCAGAGCAGTGATGCAGGAGGAACAACAGTGATGTTGCACAACTGAGGGATGCTGTATACAGGGAGTGCAGAATTATTAGGCAAGTTGTATTTTTGAGGATTAATTTTATTATTGAACAACAACCATGTTCTCAATGAACCCAAAAAACTCATTAATATCAAAGCTGAATATTTTTGGAAGTAGTTTTTAGTTTGTTTTTAGTTTTAGCTATGTTAGGGGGATATCTGTGTGTGCAGGTGACTATTACTGTGCATAATTATTAGGCAACTTAACAAAAAAAAATATATACCCATTTCAATTATTTATTATTACCAGTGAAACCAATATAACATCTCAACATTCACAAATATACATTTCTGACATTCAAAAACAAAACAAAAACAAATCAGTGACCAATATAGCCACCTTTCTTTGCAAGGACACTCAAAAGCCTGCCATCCATGGATTCTGTCAGTGTTTTGATCTGTTCACCATCAACATTGCGTGCAGCAGCAACCACAGCCTCCCAGACACTGTTCAGAGAGGTGTACTGTTTTCCCTCCTTGTAAATCTCACATTTGATGATGGACCACAGGTTCTCAATGGGGTTCAGATCAGGTGAACAAGGAGGCCATGTCATTAGATTTCCTTCTTTTATACCCTTTTTTGCCAGCCACGCTGTGGAGTACTTGGACGCGTGTGATGGAGAATTGTCCTGCATGAAAATCATGTTTTTCTTGAAGGATGCAGACTTCTTCCTGTACCACTGCTTGAAGAAGGTGTCTTCCAGGAACTGGCAGTAGGACTGGGAGTTGAGCTTGACTCCATCCTCAACCCGAAAAGGCCCCACAAGCTCATCTTTGATGATACCAGCCCAAACCAGTACTCCACCTCCACCTTGCTGGCGTCTGAGTCGGACTGGAGCTCTCTGCCCTTTACCAATCCAGCCACGGGCCCATCCATCTGGCCCATCAAGACTCACTCTCATTTCATCAGTCCATAAAACCTTAGAAAAATCAGTCTTGAGATATTTCTTGGCCCAGTCTTGACGTTTCAGCTTGTGTGTCTTGTTCAGTGGTGGTCGTCTTTCAGCCTTTCTTACCTTGTCCATGTCTCTGAGTATTGCACACCTTGTGCTTTTGGGCACTCCAGTGATGTTGCAGCTCTGAAATATGGCCAAACTGGTGGCAAGTGGCATCGTGGCAGCTGCACGCTTGACTTTTCTCAGTTCATGGGCAGTTATTTTGCGCCTTGGTTTTTCCACACGCTTCTTGCGACCCTGTTGACTATTTTGAATGAAACGCTTGATTGTTCGATGATCACGCTTCAGAAGCTTTGCAATTTTAAGAGTGCTGCATCCCTCTGCAAGATATCTCACTATTTTTGACTTTTCTGAGCCTGTCAAGTCCTTCTTTTGACCCATTTTGCCAAAGGAAAGGAAGTTGCCTAATAATTATGCACACCTGATATAGGGTGTTGATGTCATTAGACCACACCCCTTCTCATTACAGAGATGCACATCACCTAATATGCTTAATTGGTAGTAGGCTTTCAAGCCTATACAGCTTGGAGTAAGACAACATGCATAAAGAGGATGATGTGGTCAAAATACTAATTTGCCTAATAATTCTGCACTCCCTGTATAGTACAACATGGTATGTAATGTTTCAATTACAGCACTTTGCAAGATGTGATGAAGAGGAGCATACAAGTGTACTGTTTTTGCCATTTTTACAGGTACATATTTTCCATTTTTGTCAGAGGGAGATGTATGAACGAGAATGAAGACAAGTCACCTCAGAGGAGAAAATGCCTAAGTATGCCAGATTCTGCATTCAAGTCATAATATATTATTTGCACCTCCACATCAGGTCCTTAGGCTGCAAAATAACTATTCACATCAGCAATGTGTGACAAGAAACCGAGTGCCTTTGTGAACTCAAACTTTATTGGTGCCATGCTGGAACCCCGGCAACAAGAGTGAGCTATTTAGCTTTTATTTAGACACTATAGTTCATTTGTTACATAGGCCAATGTTCTTTATCTCTCTAAGTGAGTGCTGTCAACTAAGGTGCACAGAGGCAGACCAACCTCAATTTTGTAATTCATATTATTAACAACGCACACTTTGCACTTACCCTGAGGAATTATATAATGTTTGCACACACTGCCTGCATCTTTAAGGTTCTGAATCCCTGGCCTCCCCAGTCTGTCCACCACAATGAACAGTCTAGTCAGCTTATTTCATTTTATCCCCAAAGGGGTCCTATTTTCTCAGTGTGACTTGGGTACCTCTTACTTCCTATAAAACAAATTCACATTAACAAAAAAAATTCATTTGTTTCTAATTTGATGTGAATGACCCAGGTCCTATTTCAATGATGCAAGTCATTTGTTTATGTACATATATTACTTGATGTAAGGTCTTGAAACCTTGGAAAGTCACATTACTTTCCATGCGTAAAAAATAAAACTGAACATTTCATAAAAATATATATAACCTCTTACTTACACATCTTTTAATATTATGAATAGTTAAACTGTGTCTGTAGCATATTAAGTCTCATTCTAACATTGAAGGCTCATGTTAAAAAGTTAAGACAAAGCTGCAGATTGCACCACGTTTTCCTTCAGAGAAGAAAGTTCCACAGCAG
This sequence comes from Pleurodeles waltl, assembly GCF_031143425.1. Classification (NCBI taxonomy): domain Eukaryota; kingdom Metazoa; phylum Chordata; class Amphibia; order Caudata; family Salamandridae; genus Pleurodeles; species Pleurodeles waltl. Next base: position 985,076,791 of record NC_090437.1, read on the forward strand.
TTCTGTACACACACCTACAACTGCCAAAGTGTACACTATGAAGGAAACAGTCAAATAACAATAGCTCACCGCTTTAAATAGAATATTTAGTGCCTGGAAGTACTTGTGAAAAACCTGAAGTACTTGTGAAAAACCGAGAGCACTAAGTCAGCGCAAAGAGTACCACGGTTATTAATGTTAGGTACATACAAACATTTCTGGCAAAAGTTCTGCAGAGATTCGACTTATTGTTAAGTTCCAAAACGCTGTCGAATTTCAAGTCAAGTGATTAAGGGTTAGTAAAAACAGTCCACAAGTGATATGTGCAATAAAAAGTAGATCTGGCTGCAATTCACTAGTAATTTATACAGTTTCTAAGGCAGTTCTGAAACAAGAGTCGGTACATTTTCTGCACCCGAGGCATAACATATTTTACTTTAAAAACATGTCGAGCAGAATTAGGAGTTTTTGGAATCTCCGTGCCACATCCTTATGTTTTTTGGGTATTTTAATAAAATGTGTATTTCAGTAGTGTCATTTTTGAAAACATAACATGATGTTTATGAAAACGTCTGGAACATGTACAAGCAGCCTTCATTACTAAGCAATGTTGCAGGATGCCAAACCCGCAGGGTCCAAAGTACAAGCAAAGACAGCTGCCATTTCCTTTGTGGAACAATAAGCAGTCTTGCTCCTGGCTAGGCAGGCTAGCTTAGTGAATTTCATTTGCTTTGTTGAAAAACAGGTTGTCATCTTCGTATACTAGGAGCGAACTTTCAATGTTCTCCAGCAGATTATGTTGGTCCTCATGCTCCAGCGTGGTCTCGGCTCTGTCCTTTTTGATAGAGGTGCTGATCTGGCTCCAAGTTAAGTTGGTGTTTTTAAAAGCGTTTAAAAGGAAAATGCCAGTGATGATGGTGAGGAAGCCGCTGAGGGTGCCAATCATGTCACTCGCGCTCATGCTGTTCCACTCTTTGAACAAGATGACTGAGCAGGTGACCACCATGGTGGTGAAGAACACGTAATAAATAGGAGTCACGATGGAGGTGTTGAAAATGTCCAGTGCCTTGTTAAGGTAGTTGATCTGAGTGCTGACAGAGATCACTAAAGAAACCATTAGCATGTAGAACAACGGATCCTTGTACACCGGCTTCAAGTCGACCAGTTCCTTTATTGCGATGCCCAAGCCCTTGACAGATGAAACAGAGAAGGCACCAATCACTGAACAGATGGAAATGTAGACCAATATGTTTGCATGACCTTTCTTCGGAGCCACTGCGAAAATCAGCACCAATGAAACCACAATCATGACTGTTGCAAAGCCAAGAAAAGCTGCAAGGAAGACAAAAAAAACAATTCAAACATCAGGCTACTAGTGATCTCCAACACTTCAAAGCATTTCTGTTAGGATCAATGCCCTCAACGATAAAGTGGGTAATTTCTTACTATTTGCTTTACCAAAATGTCATTGTGTTTGGTTGGTAGAGTAGGTGGGAAATAGTTTCACTAATGTAGTGAGTATGTTTTAGCAGGAAAAGGAATGGAAGAATGACAGAGAGCCACAATGAGTGTATATGTGCATGGCTTTAAGTAAGATTTGATTTTAAGTTGCCTTAAATTGAAAATATGTGAAAAGCCATTGAAGATATGTGATGTGTATTACAAATGCATAAATTCCCCATTGATGTACATCATGTTGTATCATTCACGAAAACCCCCATAGTTGACCCACCGCCCTGTTTATTGCACCCTAGATTCAGGCTATTCAATTATTACTACACTTAGGCCCATATTTATACTTTTTTAGTGCTGAATTTGCATCATTTTTTGACGCAAAAGCGGCGCAAACTACAAAATACAATTGTGTTGCAATTGTATTTTGTAAGTTTGTGCTGCTTTTGCGTCAAAAAGCAGTGCAAATGCGGCGCTAGAAAAGTATAAATATGGGCCTAAGTACATTAAATTACTGCTATGCGCTACCCTACTGTCCCGTCTAAAAGTTCTGCCCTTATGCGTGGCAATAAAGGCACCAAAAACAGAGGTTTGTAATTGGATTTGAAGTCTAAATATAGCTATGAAGTCAAGGTATGTAACAAGTTAAAATGGAAATGCCTAATTATTTTTAAAATGTTTGAGAGTGTATAAAGTAACGGAAATTAAAAACAGTTATTGATTAGTTCTAAAAAATCTGGGATATGATTGATGGTTATGGTGCGGTTTATGTTATGGAATGGTGTTAAAGGAAGTATTTCTGTTGCATTTATTTATAGGGTAAAGAGTTTGAATGAAGAATGGGACATTCGAGGTGAGGCAATGGATAAGGTTAGGGTGTGTAAGTGTGTAATGTGAGCATAGTTTTACACCTATTTAACTACTGATTTTACATTAGTCTTGTTGTTAAGCCACATTCATAATATACTCCTGTGTTATACCAAAATGTGCAGGTCTTCTTGTCTGCAAGTACCAACGTCTCGTTTTCACCTTAGTACTCATAAGTGAAAAGGGTAGAATCCTGTTAGCTCAGTAGAGAAGCCTCTACTTTTACTTTCGTTGAAGGTCTTTCCACTGTTTCTCAGTAGGATCCTGGCCACCTGCCTTAGTTTCTGTTATCTGTAGTTTCGCTGCTAACCATGTGAGTTCATCTTTATATAAAAAAGTAATGTGATTTCTAGACATATTAGCATTATATGCTCAGTAACCTGGTGGGGGTGAAGCTACAGTGGTTTGTTTCCTGCTTACCAACTTTGCTTTTAGTTAATAAACATGTTCCAGACTTGGAGACGGCTGAGAGGGTAATTTTTACTTAACAAGTGCTTGTGGTAAGTTTTGGTACAGTGTTAGAGTCTGACTAAGGAGTGGGGGAGTAAAGAAGCTGTGTGAGATCATTTGTAGGTTCATGGATCGTGTTTACTCAAAGGTTTAGGTATGGTGTTAATTTGAATAAGGCAGGTTTGATGAGGCACTGGACAAGGTTTAGCTTTGGGGTTAAGACAGCCCAGAGTGAAGGACTGAGAAGAGGGTTAAGCGTTTCATTTGTAGCCAGGTAGTATAGAATGTACATTTCAACTTCATTTCCGCTACACATTCTTTTTTCTAATTGAAATGCATGTACATCACAGCGTTTATATCCCGACCTTTATGCATGTATATTTTATTTCACTACATTTTCTAATGGGACTTTTTTTTATATATCCTTTATTTTCTGTCTATTATGTTAGAGCTGAAGGTGTGGTTTTCTTCAACTTTACCTTTGTGGTTAAAATATTGTGTTTGTACTGTCGCCTCCAAAAGGCTATAGAGCACAGCCGATCAACTAACTATAAAGCAAGCAAAGGTTCATTAATAAACCCTTCCCACTTCCGTTTATAAGGACTATGAAAAAGGATCATCTTAGTCTGCCCCCGTCGTCACGCGCTGGCGTATTACCCCCACGTTCCCTTTAAATGTTATTTTACTAAATTGAATGAATGGTCGTGAAAGGCAACGGTGATGAAGTGTGTTGACGCGAAGCCACCTGCTTCCAGTTAGCCCAAAATAACACACCACTGGATTCACTGCTCACCTAGCAGAGGGACGTTCGAAATATATAAAGGCTAACTTTACATGCGTTCATTTGGTTTTAACTATATAGAAAACATATATAAGGGCAGAACATTTGCAAACCATTACATGCCTGCTGCTTCTTCACACTTCTCTTCAGTTGCTCAGTTTTTCACTCAGAAAAAAGTTTAGATCTACCTCCTCAGACACTCAGTGCTTTGATTTTCTCAGACCCAAGAGCATTGAAGTACTCGATGCTGGATCTCTCACTGCACCAGGTAATTACTTCCTCCAGCTATGTGCCCTCTCCACACACAGACCAAGCCATGTCTTTCGGTGCTAGAAAATAAGTCACATACATTTGTATTGCCTAAACGCTGCAACCTGACCTGAATGCCCACCCAAACTGAAGCTCAGCTTGTTTCACACAGCCCAAGACTCTCAACCCTGATTTTCTTCAGCTGCCCATGATGCCTCACCACAAAACCTTGAAAACAGCAAATAGAGCAGGATCAAAATTGCAACAAACCCCACAAAAGGGCCCCATGCACGTAATCCAACACAGTCTTAAATGCAAAGGTCGTGGCTTCCTCTCAATTCACATAATCATTTTACCTACCCCATAAATATCCCCAAGGCAAACATTACAAGGATATAGCCAAGTAACAACACTGTAATTCAAATCACATGTATCATGGACTAATTCCAAACATTCTACGCAAATATCATAGGTAAGAAGAAACAAATCCTCAAGTAAGAATGTTAAGAGTTAGGAAACAGCCCCAGTCCTTTCCACCATCCACCGGCTTGAGACTCCCTGGCTGCTTGGCACTACATGGTGTGTGCAGAGCCTGATGTGAGGTTAAAGCCAAGGGGTGGGGCTAAGCAGAATAGGCTTTGAAGAAATGCTTCTAAGGGAGACGTTTTTGAAGCAGGTCCTCGAGTGAGGACACGAAATAAAATGTTAGGTCTGGGACAGGGACGGCAGATGAGACGGTAATGTTTCTTGTAGGCAATGGCCAAGTTAAAACAGGAAAAACAGTTACTTTAAGTTGAGTGGGTTAATGCAGAAATGCATTTTAATTAGAACGTTAACCTATGGGCCCCATTTTTGACCAAAGGATGGTCCTGGATGACAATATCACCTCTATCGTATGTTCCTCGTGCTAGCGAATTAATCTCCTTAGATAGGCAGAATTCTCATGGAACAGCTTGGAAAGCCGAGGCTAGCCAGAGCAATAGCTGGAGCAACAGTAGACCATGGCAATGCCCTCAGTCATGTCAGAAATATTTGCAGAGCCCAGGGAAAAATGTCTTCTAGGGAACTAGAAGAGGTGTTTCCTTATTTATTCAGCATCTGGCGCCATCTAGTGGCAACCTCATCATTATCACTAATAAAAAAAAAACATTGCTCCTCATTACTAATACTAAAATAGCGTTGCTTTCTAAATATATAAAATAATAAAAGGCATTGGTTTGTAAATCTAGAAATATATTTTGAACCAGGACGCTGGGGCTCTGGAAAAGCACGGGGTCTTCAGGCATTATGCCCGTCTTGCCTTATTTGGCAGCCCTGAGTGTCCTCTTCCTTCGAGCCACAACTCAGAACATCAGGAAAATGCAGATTCTACAAAATGCAGCACTCATCTGTCTCGAGACAACAGAGATATGACAGTTCTAGTTCTTTGTGGTTTCCTATCACTCAAGTGCCTTAAGGTATGAAACACTCTACAAAATAACCTTATTTAATAAAAGTACAGAACTCCAACAAAGAACCATAAACATACACAATCTACCACAAACCAAGATATCACAAGTGAATATATCTAAATTATTACTATTAGACATAATGATCTAAAAGAAATTAATAATCACAAGATGCTATGTCATTTGACCAGTCACATTATTTAAATTTTCCCAAGAGAGTAAAAAGGGGGCTTGCTTTTTTAACTTCTAAAGAGTCCAGAAGCCAGCATAGAAAGTCGCAACAGTTTTTGACAAAACACATGTTAATTACTAAAATATGAATTAGGAGAGCTGTGTTTTCACGCATTTCATGGAAACACATAACAGGTACCAGCTTGCTAGAGGACTACTGGTTGGGTCAGTAGGTCAGGCTGCAGTACTGAAACCACATGCCAGTAAGTACTAGTTGATGATTCATATATGCTACAGCAAAAGAAAGACTTCCTACCACTATCTTTGACCCCTTGAACATAAACCTGCATGGGAGCAAATGACCTGCTCCTCACCCAGGCCTGGATGTCCAGCACATACTTGAAGCTTATCCCCACCTAAACAGAATTCCTGTTATTCACGAGCATCAAGCAACAAATAATCAAAGGCTGCCTTAGCTATATGCTCCTGGACAGATTTGAACCACAGCACTCACAGAAGGTCAAGTCACTTGGTTCACTCTGATCACAACCCTAACCTCAAAGAACAACAATAAAACCAAGACTACCTCAGACCAGCTATCTCTGCTACAAAAATTGAAAAATCTGCTCCAAGGAGGCAACATCAGAACTGCTGCTCAATTCCTTGTACTCTTGCATCTGGATGTTGGCAATGCTCTGCTCCAAGGCCTCCCAGACCTCTCATTGGCCTCACTTGATGGTACCATACACACAGCTGCACACCTCATGGAGGACCTGAAGAAATATGACCACATCACCCCTATTCTGACAGAACTCCACTGGTTTTTCTTGCACTCCAGCACTATCTTCAGATCCATCCCCACCATCTGCAGTAATAACGATTGTCATCCATGCCTATCTGGCTGTAAAACCCACACACCCTGGTGGCTATCTACATGCCGGTAGCAGGACACTATCAAATTAGAGATAAAGAAGTGAAAAACAAACAAGGCAACAGTCCTTGTCCACTTTCACACCCAGGATCTGGAACGACATCCCGGTGTCCATAAGGCCTACTTTAGGCCTGCTGCAATTTGATAAAAAGCTGAAGAGCCACTTGTTAAATTTAAATAACACTACACCATGATGAAGTAACAGACCACCGTTACTCTTAGACACCAGCTACTCCTCGAGTCACACGTGGACTCATCTTTACCTTTGATTCTGAACAGTGCTCCTCTTTCAGTTAGGTTTGGGTTATACAAATCTCACATAGTACTTACATACATACAGATGGAAAAATAATCGAGGTGTTCAACTTTTTTCTGTGAAACTGGACGTATCCCAGTGCCCTGCAGAGTCCCCAATGCTCAACTCTCTCAACGTTATTCAGCTTCTGTAGGGAGCCATTGGTACTTAAAAATGAAAACACAAGGCTGACCGTACCTCGATTCTGAGACAGCACTCAGTCCCATAGTACTGGTGGAGCAAGAACTCATACATCGAGGAAAAGTACAGAATTTGATCCTATCTTTTTATTTTCATCTCACCCTGTTAAGAATTAAATCCTGCTCTTCTCCTGATACCAATCTTGAACTCAACATTAGCGCTTGGTGTTGTGGGAATGACACTAGAAATAGTTTCTAGCACAGAATGGAAAGACCACATAGTGGAAACGTTGTAACTAGATTTCTGCATGAATGAAATAAACAAGTGGCCTATTTTCAGCAGGGGCTCACAAGACGCTTACAATTGTAACCCCCTAAACTAACTCACAATAGGTGATAGAACCTTCGGTACTATCTAGATCTGATAAAGATAATGGTCCCTTGACTAACTACCTAAATTCCACGTTGGAAACTAAAAGGAAGAGAGAAAATTAAACACTAAACTATTGAGTTGTTTCTACTCAGCTACCTAGTACAGACAAAAATATATGCTAGTCTATGTGTCAAATTCAAGTATGACGACTATGGAAACAATAAAGAAATTACAATATATAATCTCTATCTATCCACCTTTAAACCCAATTATTGAGTTAAAAGTCACATTTTATCATGAGAAAATAATGAATGTTATAATTGAAGTGCAGAAAAATAATGAAACATCAAAAAATCATAAACGTCATCACACTTGGGCTTCCCAGAAAAAGCAGAGGGCTCGTCCACTGAACGCTTCTTAGAATAATGGACCAGATCAACTCTAAAACCAAGGGGTCTTTCGGACATTTTTGTAATCGAATCAGCCCACTGAACCTTGGTCCCGCCTCCCAGACCCCCTCCTAGGGCCATCATAGCTAAAGTACACAATTATAGGGACAGGGACTGCATCTTGAAAGCAGCTCAGAAACAAGAAGTCCCTCGATTTGAGAACTGTAACACAGCAAGTTTTACGGATTACACAAAACGTGTTCAGGAACAGTGCAAATCCTTCATGGCCGCTAAATAGAAACTGAGAGCTATGGACTTATCCGGCCAAGTTTAAAGTCCTGCACGATGATAAAGCCCACTTTTCTGACAGACATGAAGATGTTTGGGAGTGACTTGAACTTAAGAAAGTTGCTACTACTCCAGATAGTGGAACTAATAGCTGACGGGAATGGGGAACGCACCCACGTGCTATTCCAGCAAAGACATGCACCAGCTCGGACAATTTAAACTTGTCTCCAAGAGGCTCAGACAGAATACGAACAGGGAAACATGGTGCAATGCACTTGACAATACAGGCATCCTCTGGGGAGGGGTCATCGTCTGTGACTTCAGAATGGGGGTCCCGAGACCCACATCTGACATGATCCCAGATATGGCCTTTGTTGAGGGCAGAAACTGGGAGGGTTAAGGGGAACTGTTTTGGGACTGTTAAGTAGTAATTTATTACTTGCACAGTTGGAGAACTATTCAGGAAACAAAAGACAGTATCACAGAAAAGGTTTTGTATGACAAAATCGTTGTTGATTCTCATTGTACACAATGGGGTGAAAAAATTGTCCTTGTGTTTGGGGCACAATTGCTTCTGGTAGTTTTAATGTGACACACATAGGTGTGTCTACTACCTGAGGTTTCCAATAGGGGGATAGTAAGGGTACCTGGCTGGGGAGGAAGCTAGTCCCTTGTTTCATTTAGTAGATCCACCTAGGATTTACTAGGGTGTCGTGTTTGTCCTGACATGACTGAGGGTTGGCTCCTGTAGTCATATGTTGATACTATTGTTGCCCATGGGAGGGGTGTGGGAAGTTTGTTTCTCAAGTTCTATATGAGAATTTTTTTGTGCTGTTACACCGGGTGGGGTAATAGCCATTTTAACATATGGGTGATTAAACAATGGGGACATCAGAACCTATAACATAATGACTTTTAATAATACCTATAAACTTTCTCCCTCGAAGGTAAGAGGGCTTGGCACCTGTAATAAGTGCTATCGCTTCTCATATGCCACAGAGCTAGTATAGCATATCTCCAGGAGACCTATTTAACGGAGCCCAAAACTGCAAAACTTGCCAAAAAATGGAGGGGACAAACTTACAGTGCTACTTTCTTATCGTTTGCTAGGTGGGTGCTGGTGTGGATAGCTCCCGGGGTCCCATTTGCCTTAACATGCATGGAGGCTGATGTGAAGAGCAGATACTTAATGGTACAGGGTACATTAGATGGCAAGGAACTGGTACTCTTTCATTCATATGATCCCAACATGGATGACAACTCCTTTTTCCCCTCATTGACAGATGCACTGTCGCCTCCAGTGGGAAAGGATCTGGGTGGGTGATTTTAATTGGGTGGTGCATGGGGACATAGACCGCCATCCCCCTTGACAGGGCACTAAACCTATGATGACAAACAGTCCTATTGAAATTATGACACACATGGGGTTCAGAAACATCTGAAGGGACACTCACCTGGGGCGCCTGGAGTACACGTTACTTGGCCACACACAGTACCTTTAGCAGGCTAGACCGAATATTAGTAAAGCAACACACTGCTACTAGAGTACAGGAGGTGGTACATCTGATACGTTATTTGTCTGATCATGCACTGATTGCATGTCAATTCCAATGGAGGGGTAGCCCACAATCTCCCTATTCATGGAGACTCCCCTTTGAGATTCTGTGGTTCCAGGTGGGCAGGGATTCGGTGGCAGAGTACCTGACAGGTGACATTGATGACTACCCAGAGCCGCATGATGGAATGGGAGGCTCTGAAAGCAGTTCTTTTGGGATAGATGTTTGGATCTTTTTTGTTGGAAGTGACGCACCCTACAAGCTGAACTCATCAGGAGGAAGCATTGGTATCTTTGCAGAGGTAGATGGACAGGTGAGAAAGCAGGCAGGAAACTGAGACGGAACTATTAAGGCACCTGACGAAAACTAGAGACAGACTAGAGCAATATACATTGAAAACATAGCAACAGCTGCTTCATCGGGAAGGAGATAGATCGGAAAAACTCTTGGCCTGGCTCCTCCATCGCAAAGTGCCCCGAGCCCCGGTGCTCAAATTGCCTGGGTGGGAGGTGTGGACACAAAGTGCCATACTGGAGGTGTTTCAGGAGCAGCTGCAGTGGGTTTATAAAAGCACTGGGGACCCGGACTGTGAACGTCTCATGGACTATATGTCAGGGATACAGATTCCATGGCTGAGTACAGTGGCAGAGCAGGAACTGGACTCAGACCTCACATTGGAAGACGTTTGCGGAGCTATAAAGTCGCTTACTATGGGGAGGACACCTGAAAATAATGGCTTCATGGTCAAATTTTATCTGGTTTATAGTAGAGGTGGCTCCCCATTGACTTGAGGTTTATGTACAAGCCCTAACGAAGAAAGTGCTCTGGACATCAATGCACAAGGATACCAGTGCAATGCTATTGAAACCCGGTGCAGTGGCATCCGACCCAACCTCCTACCATCCATTCATGATGATAAATATAGACATGAACATTCTGTGCAAAATCCACAATGAATAATCAGTGATTAATGCATGTCCTGCATAAAGTGGAGGACAGGGAGGGAGAATTAGCTTTGGTATCCATTGATACTGCCAAAAGCTTTTGACACCATGAACTGGCGGTATCTCCTGGCGGTCCTGGAAGCAATGGGGGTAGGACCCCAACATTGGGTGAGCCTGCTTTACACGGAACCCCAGGCTAGGGGTTGGAAGGGGTACGAGGCAGGGGTGCCCATTGTCAACCCTGTTGTTTGCGATGGTGTTGGAGATCTTGGTCTGAGACTCTGACAGGACATGGGGAGATAGGGAATCTGAGTGGGTGGTATGAATCACTTAATCTCGCTCTACGCGGATGACACACTTTTCTAGCTGACTGTCCCGAGGGACTCACTGCCATTGCTCCTAGCAAACCTAGATACCTTTGGGGACATTTCAGGACTGCATATTAATTTGACTAAGTCTCTAATACTACTGTTGGGCGGAGCACCATCACACTGCCAGGTTTGCCCTTGCAATGGGAAACTGATAGTTTCCGCTATTTGGGAACTATGGTGGCCCATACTGTCCAAAATGAAACCAAGACAATAGTGATCGGGCAACAAAAGGACTAACTAAGTCTGTGCAATCCTTTAATAAACTCCCTCTGTCCCTTATGGGACGTGTAGCTGTAACAAAGATGGTGTTTTTGCCAAGCTGCCTATATTCTCTGCAGCACTCCTTAGACACACTACCATGGGCAGTCTTTAAATGTCTACACTCATTATTGGCAACTTTGGTGTGGGCGGTAGGTCACTGTAGGGTGACTCACAATATTCTTCACTTACCCTTAGAGGATGGGGGATTAGCACTGCCAAATATGGAAATGTACTACTTAGCATCTCAGGTGCAACATGCAGTGCATTTGTTGTCCGACGTGGACAGTTGGGAAAAGGACGACACAAGGGAAGGGACCCTACTGAAGTTACTCCATGGGGTGGGAGAGGTGCCCCCTGGGTGCCATATTTAATTAATCATACAGCGTCACTGTTCGAACGGACAGTGAAAGTGGTGCTGAAATGTGCCCTCTTTGCACAGGAGTTCAATTTCTGGGATCTCCAAGTATTCCGTCAGTTGACCTCTGTGGTTGACACTAGTGCCTGGGGAGCAGGCAGGTGTTTAACACTGGGTGACCTCGACCCCAGTGAGATGTTCATTACCTTTGGAGCGGCACAGGAGACCTTTGGAGTGGGTTGAGGGCAGTTCTTATTATATACATGTATAATCCAAACATGTATTGTGGACATAGTGAGAGACATTTGACCCACATATCCGGAATTGTTTAAGATGTTACTGGAATTTGGTGGGGGAAGACATTTTGGTTATCACTTATCTAGAGCTATGATTGCAGATATGCCTAGGACCATATTTAGGGGTAAGGCACCCTGGGAGGCAGACTTGGGCACACCAATAGATGACCATTGGAAGGGTATCTGCGCACTAGTCAAGCAGGGTACGTGCAATGCACAGTTCAAAATAGTACACTTTAACTATATACATCGCACATATATTACCCTGGTGTGCCTCCATAGAGCTGTCCCCACGAAAACAGATAGCTGTCACCCATGTCAGTGGGGACCTGCAACCTTCCTTCACTTAGCCTTGTATCGTCCTCCAGTGTACCCCTAGCGGGGATTAGTGGTCCAGAGATTGCAGTGTGTTGAAAGCTAGTGTGGATCAGCAGCCAACTACATGTCTATTGGGGGTTGTCAGGAAACAAAAGGGTAGGAAAATGGAGTGAAAATTTGTACAACTGGCCATGTTGTTAGCGAGACCGTGTGTTGCCATCTAATAGATGAGCCCGGTGGGACCTGGGGAGTGGGATGGATCAAAGATGTGAAGGAATGGGTGGTGGCGGAGGAAATCAGGCTTTGTCAGTGTAGGAGGGATGAACGTGTTGAGGAGGACTTGCACACATGGAGAGTGATCCTTAAGGGGCTCGATAGGACTCTGGGGGTCAGGGATAAAAAGGCGGCTATGAGGTGAGGTGCATGGCACCGGAGAGAAGGATTAGCAGACATGTATTCCTACTGTACTCTACTACACATATTAATCCATTTGTATGGCATTATAGCTGTGATTTTTTTTTTGTTTACCAACATGTCTGAGATGATGGCTCATTTGTTTGAATTTGTTACTGGTACAGTGTTTATAATGTACTCATTGGTTCATAAAATAAATAAAATTACAAAAATAAAGGTTATCGCACTAAGCCCATCAAACTGGTTGTTTGTCAAAAACTCACACATCCATTACCCATAGCCATTACCATAGTATCCTATGACTACTCCCACTGATAGAAGCATCTTGGGTATTCATGACTGCCTCCCTAACCTATAAAGCCTAGATAAAGCCTGGTCTTGCCATCTCAGCTGGAATCTGAGACCTGTGCACCAAAAGAGCACCTCAGCTGAGAGAATTCCAATCTTTGGGAAAATTCAAACTTTAGACAATCCTTCTCAGGCTTTGCACCACGAATCTGGAACTTACTGGGCTTCAATTAGTCAAGTCAGGTGGTGAACACTATCTCTGATGAGCCAGACGAGAAACAAGACAAAAACATATACATGGCTGCATTCTCAATAACATAAGCTGTACTTTGCATATGCGCATTATATGACAATCCGAACGATTATGTTATATAACTGACCAAAAAGGATTCTAGTCTTCTGCAAACAACATGTGTATGTGTGCGTGTGTGTGAGAGAGAGACACAAAGAGAGGGAGACATATAACGAGAGACAGAGAGAGAAATAGAGGGAGGGAGTGACAAAAGAGGTAAATACATAAACGAAGAGATGAAATAGCAAGGGATACACAGTAAAACTGTGAACGGGATTAAGGTAAAGAGGATTGGAGATGGAGGGCAATAAGATGGAGGAAGAAGAAGTGAGTGACAGAGGAGGATCAAGGGATAGGACTAGGGGACAGACATGTAGGAGAGAAAGAAGGGAAGACATTAGGGTGCGAAAAGAAGAAAAGGCAAGAAAAGAGAGTATGAACAGAAGAGGCAGACTGATACAGAGAGAAGAATGTGAGAGAAGTAGCGAGTGGACAGGCCCGTATAGAATGATATAGAACGTGGAAGGACAAAGTTAGAGTGATGGTAGACACATGGAGAGAAGGGGAAAGGAATCCTTTAAGTGATGTATAAGTGATTTGCTATTGTCTCTGGGCCAAAAAGCATTTCAAATGCCCATCTGTGCACTCAGGACGGATGCTCCTGGACGAGGGAAAAGCTGTCACCCAGTCAGGTACTGCTCCAATGACTGGGTAAGAAAATAACATTAACGCCCCTTTTATGGTCGCAGGATTAACTGCCCCCGCTCCTCTCCACATTGTCTTTATGGCCTACCAGTACTACTAATTGTTCCTCTGTGTTCAGTTGTGTGTCCCTGATTGTTTAGAACTGCCTTTAAAATTATTCTTATGCTTGTTTAGGTTTCACCAATGTTAATGTTGAATATTGTTAAATATCTATTTGTTGCTTACCTCACAGATAATGTGTTAGGCGAGATCCTGCAGTCTCTCCACAGTAAAACTGTGAAGTCTCTCTTAGTTTGGCAAAAAGTACTGGTTCAATGTACATCAAAATATGCCATTTGTTACAAATTTCCTGGGAATGCTAAAGGGTGTACCCTTGGCTTCAGTTCTTGTGAAAATTCTATCAAGTTCTGAGAAATGATCCTGACCCATGGTGCTGTAGGATATATTATTTACCACTGATAGTCTCAAATACACATTGTAGTAAATAGTGCAAATAATAAAAAAACAATAAGAATGCATTGTGTGCAGGAAGCTGCAAAATGTTTATGATCTGGATTGAGAACCAACTCCACTAGTTCCACTTTATATTATTGGACGACATGCTCCCCAAATCAAATGATCCTGGATATTTTGTTTCAAACAATGAGTTAGAATCCTCACACTTCCACTCTAATAATACACCACAATTTTTAACTAAAGCTGTTTAGAAAATATGAAACCTTGTTTGGACATTGAAATACATGCTTCAGTAGATGTAAAAAGGTGCTTTCCCTTCCAAAGAGCACATAATAACAAGTTCACTTCCCTGATAAATGCATTTCCAGTGCAGGCTGTGTTTGTGGATAGTACCTGTATGTACCCACTGCAAGCAAAGGAACGGACGATGGGTGCAACAATAACACTCAGCAATAATTAACTTTAAAACTGATAGTCACAAACAAGAATGAGAATCCGACATGAATCTTGAACTTGCCAGAAAAATGAAGAAGGGGGGGCACGGTCCATTATATACTATGACACATACATAAAAGGAAAGGACTTAAGACCATATGTACTATTCCTATTAGAAAGCCAGGGGAGTGCAGTTTGCACACTGACTGCTTTGCAAATCAAAATCGAATCCTCGATGCCACCTATGGACCAATATGTTACATCACAAACGGTACATTCACAGGGCACTGCAAAAAGAAAGCGTAATGAATATTAGTCAGGCAGATCACAACTTGCGACCCTCTGTGGTTGGATGTGAATGCTCAGAATATAGTTGGCGAAGCACAGCATTCCTCCATCACTACACTAGCTTTCCCAAATAGGAAACGTTTTGTTTTACAAGCAGGCTGCATCCATTAAAGGCACTAAGGGCCAGATGTATCAAAGGGTTTTACCCATTCTATGTCTATGGGAAAATGTGTTCATACATATGGCCCTAAATGAGTTACAGAGGCACTTGTAGTCGAAGCCTAACAGGTTCAACAGCTTGCCAAAAGCAATCTGCAGGCTGTAGCAGTAGCCCACTTCCTAAGCCACTAGGGTTGGCAAGTAAAGTCCTGCAAGCGAAGGAAAAGCAAAGAGACGCATGGCATTTTTTTACCAACCGCGTCTAGGGGTGTACAAAACATACCTGGGTCTCTCAGCTTTATTTCCATGTCGTGCAGGGATGTGACCTCTTCCTCCTCGGGAGCGTGGATCACCATCACTGTTGATCCCAAAATGCTCAGGACACAGCCCAGCTTGCCGTGAAGGTTAAGCTTCTCATTTAGAAAATATGATGAGAGTACAGAGCTGATTGAGGCAAAAAATACAAATACGGTCCTTAATAATTATTCTGTTGTAAAGTTGAATGTATGCCCCATGCGAGAGGTACAGATACCGGCGGTATATCATCAAAATCATATAAGGGCTTGGTGAAGTGACATCACACCACCTCTGACCCCAGTGACAGGTCGCTCCAGCTTCTTTGTTGTACAATTTTTTTTGACATGCCTCCATGTTGTTACTATGTAACAATTTGCTTTCCACAAAGCACTCACATAGACTTTTGAATTTCATATTTTTGTAAATGACAGATGTTATTGTTGCTCAACTGACAATCATTCTTTTATTGACCTCGGAAGGATGAAAGGTTGAATCAATTCTACACAACATTTAACTGTAACTTGAGGTTGCACACTGAGCTGATCATTCAAAGCTTTAGTCACTAACCTGCATAGTCATTCACAGTGCAGGAGGTGCAGTAACGCCAGCGCCCAGGGGTGCAAGGCTGCCAATGTATTTCCATTATGCCTACTACTTCCTAACCAAACGGGTGATGGGAGGCCCATTTTCCCTGTTTGACCCTCATTTACATTAGCACAGGTCACACTCGCCCCACATCAGACACCCATATCCGTATAGTTCTTCACACTCTGGCTCCTCTGTGTTTGGGCCAATGGCTACCACACCTTGGGCATTTGGATGGAAGCTAGGATGCCCCCACCATCTTCAAAAGCAGCTGCATTATGTACAAAACCCTCACTGCTGGGACCCCCACCTATCTAGACAAGGCTAATGGCCTACTCTATTTATGCACCCGGGATATAGAAATCCACCCTTACTACTGCTCCAGTTCAAAAAGTTGACACAAACCTCTCTAAAGAACAAAATATCATGATGAAGTAACAGTCCACTTCTGCTTTTAGAATCCAGCCACCGCTTGAATCAGTAGATGACTTTGGGGGTTATTCTAACTTTGGAGGAGTGTTAATCCGTCCCAAAAGTGACGGTAAAGTGACGGATATACCACCAGCCGTATTACGAGTTCCATAGGATATAATGGACTCGTAATACAGCTGGTGGTAAATCCGTCACTTTTCCGTCACTTTTGGGATGGATTAACACCTCCTCCAAAGTTAGCATAACCCCCTTTGTCTTTTATTTTTTAGCCTATACAGAGCTCCACTGCCTTTTGACTAGATTTGTTGTATACAAATACCCAAAACAAGCATCTATATATGCCAATATACATATAAGCACAGCAATCTACAGTATATATACATATATATATATAAAAGCATAGCAAACCTCATTGCACAAGACAATCATAAGTGCCTCTTCGTCACAGAAATGTGTCTGGCTCCCATCTCATCATCCGACTTGGATCAATGTAACACTGACAGGTACATAACCCACGCCAGGATGTTCTCATATGCAGTGATTCAAAAGTAGGGGGATTTTATAAATCCTAAACATAAACACATCATCTATGTTGAGACAGGAAATCACATTGGATGCATTCTGTGATGCAGCCTAAGTGAAAGTTTTGAGTCATCATTGCTTTGTATCTTTAACACTATATCGTCATCAGAACAAGAAAGTAACAAACTCAGTCATTGACTTTGTATTAAACACATGCCTGAGCTTTGTGCATCTTCAAGCAAACTCCAATTTGATACCATGTTGTAACCAGCCCAATCCTCCACTTCCCAATAAACTTAAAGATTGTGAGCACTTGCAAAACGAAAATAAGAATCTGATGAGCTGAACTGAGCTGCTGTCAAGCAATTTCCGAAAAGACATTCTGAAAGTAGGTACTTACCAGATAAGAACACTGAGGGCACCTAAAGGGGTGACCAGAGTCGCAGGTGCAAAGGCGTAGGCTGCAAAATTGGCGGCCTCTCCAACTCCCACTATAAACACAAAAAGTATGTACACGTTTATGTCTGTGTTAGTGGATTTTAAAAACCGAGGGTGATATTCACTTCATATTATGGTTAAAAGCATTACAAGTTTTCATGAGATGAAGGTTTGAGAAAAACTGTCAACTACGAAAGTGATATTGAGTCTGTTCACAGCCTGTACTCCAGCACTCTGTTACATGCCAGCTCAGCTACCATGGAGTGAGTGGAATTATCATGAGCTGCAGCTAAGATTCACATTACACAATGACTGCGACTGTGGTATCCTATAGCTTTAGGTACTTATCCCTGCAGCTAAAAAAAAAACACTATTTGTGGAAAAAGAGGAGAATAAAACCATAGTAAACTGATACATTTGTGTAATGCAAATAGTTTGATACGTTTGTGTAATGCAAATAGTTTGATACATTTGTGTATTGAAAATGCTGTGTACTTAAACTATAAGTGTAGTCATCTGCATTCAGAGATGTGGAGCTAAAGTACATCACAATTTGCGCCAAAGTCCACCATACAGCTCCAGCACATCATACAACAAGGGCAACATACATGCAAATCCTAACATTAGTGGGCACCTAACACAAAAGTAATTAAATTCTGTGTTCCTTCCATAAGCTATAGCTCAACTCTTAAATAACTATAAGAATCTTTCTTCATTCAGTCTCAGTGCTTAGATCTCCCTTGCCATTTTGGCCCCTTGGTAGGAAAAGAAGAAACTATGTAAGAACGAAGACCAACAATTCATTCACAACAGAAATAACAAAAAGGAAATACTCTAGTTCTACATTTTGTTCTTTAACATCTCTCTAATACAACATTAGGTCAGAAACCTAATAAGAGTATAAATGTTCAAAATAGATAGAAAAGAATCAGTGCTAGAATATCAGGACAATAAAATAACAATGTGTCTCTTTATTTCTTTTGCACAGCGTGGATAAGTCATCCAGATCCAGTTCTCTGTGCTAAAATGTACTCTACAGAGGTTTGTATTCAGTCTCAAACCAGTTCGAGACTAATGAGAATGTCCTTGACCGTCCTCTGAGGTTTTGGTAAATGGAAAAGACATATTTTTGATATTAAAATATAACAAATTTAAAGAAATCGTGAGCACAAAAGAAGACAGATTTAAAAAAAGCCCACAACTTATTTCTTTGCTAACTAGAAAATGCAAACATCTGCAAAATGCAGTGTGCAGACCCACAACATGATAGACATATTGGACATGCAAAGACTGAAAGGCGTTAGCCTACACAGGCCAATGGCTGAAGGAGCCTGGCACTAAGACCATTTTCTGTATGTATCAAAAAAGCAGGAGCTCACTGGCTCTTCTCAGACTTATAAAGCGTCACTTATTGGCCCCATATTTGTTTACACTCAAACATATTGTGAGTCATGAGAAAACTTCCATAATAATCCTGCTAACCTATAAAGTATGAGTAGCTTGTTCTGTGCCCTGTGTTCTACAGACAATGTTTATCCTGCAACACAGAAATAGTATCCATATACCCAATTTCTGAAGCTGGAAGCACATATCATTGATGTGCAACATACACAGGTTAATGTTTAGTGGCCTATAACAAACAGGTTCTATAGTCACAAGGGAGACATGAGTATTTTGAGAGGACAAAGAGGTAAGGCCACCTGCTGTACTGTCGGTGGTATGTGATTTCATAGATAAACAATTTGATGGAAAACCATTACTCAGAAACCATTTCATCCAAACTGTTTAATGGACATTTTCAGAATGAATGGCATTTACTATTTCAGACAAACCAATTCATAGAATGTCTATTTCGAAATTGGGTTTTGCATACCTATTTTTTACTGCATAAACACAAAGGTTACAGATCTTTCAGAAAAAGTTTAATCTGAGGTATTTATTTCTGTGTTTTACTTCATGGGGCATTATTTCTGATTTATATATTTTAGAATGTCCAACAATTACTTTGGATGCTTTTAACTTGCTGACCCTTCACCATCCATAAACATCATCAATCCCTGACCCCTCACAACCCAATCCTCAATAAACACCACCCATTCATGATGCCTAAAAAGCTGTCACCACCCATAAACTCTACCCATCTATGAACCCTAAGAGCCCCTTTCTCTATCGAAACTTCACCCATCCCCGAATCCTTACCACCCTTAAAATCTACCCATCAATGAACCCCAAAACCTCTCAACCCATTACACTCTACCCATCCCTGAACCCTAAAAACACATCACACGTGGAAACTCCACTCATCTGTGAACTCTACAAGCTTGTCACCTCCTCTAAATTCCACCCATCCTTGAACCTAAAAACCCCTTTCTGTTACTGAACTCCACTCATTCCCGAACCCTAAAAACCCTCATCACTCCTAAACATTATTCATCCCTGAACCGAAGAGCTCCTCACTGGTCCTATTTGCCGCCAAGTTTAACATAATTGTGGATTTTGCCTTAAAACAGTCTTTCCTTTAAAATGTTTCCTTTCATTTTTTATTTATTTGCATTTCCTTAAAATTAATTTTCCTTGATTTGGTTTGCTCCAAAGTGTTTTCTCAGTTTTCATTTTTCCATTAAATCACATGCATCAGAGATGTCAGGCCCTTCAGCCACAGCATTCAAGCATCCGGTCAGCCTCTTTTTTGGGTATTTATTATTTATTTCTTCATGCATGTCTGGAGGGATGAAGAGCTGCTAACGTAAGTAGTCCTGACATCTGACATACTGTTAGAAATGGAGTCTCAAGTTGGCAGTGGTTTGCATCCTGTCCAAGCAGCGACCCTCACTCTAGTCAGGGCAAGGGAGCCACACAGCTAAGATAACCCCTGCTCATACCTTTGGTAGCTTAGCACGAGGTGTCAGGCTTATCCCACAGGCAATGTGTAAAGTATTTGTACACACATGCACACAAAGTAACACAGTGAAAACACTACGAAATGACTCCACACAAGTTTAGAACAATAGCCAATATATATCTGAATAAAACAAGACCAAAATGACAAAATTCCAACATACACAAGTAAAGATATCACTTTTTAAAGGTTTTAGTAAGTCTTAATCCACAGGAATCAATGGTTGTATCTTTTTAGCACAAAGTACCTGGGATGCGTCAACAACAAAGATAATGCGGACCGCAGGGGAGATGAGGTGCCAAAAAGCAAAGTGATGCGTTGGTTCCTTACTGTGCAGGACAGGTGACGTGTTGATTGTTTCCTTGCAGGAGAGGCGATGTTTTGGTTCCTTTCTGGCAGGGGAAGTGATGCATCAATTCTTTCCTCACAGGAAAGGAGATGCATTGATTTCCAAACACACAGCCTTGGTTCCTTACTGCTGTGCAGGGTCGATGAGAAATTGACACCCCGGGGCCGATGCATGAAAAATCCAGACAAGCTGTGGTGATGAAACCGTGGGTAAACTGGCGCTGTATTGATTCTGCAGCCGAGAGACAGGTGCTGCATCGATTCTTCAGCCACAGGACAGACTCTGTGTCAATTTTTCTGATGCAACGCATTGGTGCATCGTTTTTCTTCTTTAGGTCTCCAGCTTACACTTCCAAGGATCCAGGGACTGGAGTTGGCACCACTTGGCAAGTCAGGAGTCTCAGCAGAAGAATCTAGGCACTGGCAGGTGAAGTCTTTGATGTCCTAGAGACTTCTAACAGGAGGCAAGCTCAGTTCAAGCCCTGGGAGAACCACAGAAAGCAGGGTGTAGAAAGCAAAGCCCAGTCCTTTCACTCCCAGGGCAGAAGCTGCAAGCAGCAGCCAGCACAGCAAAGCAATAGGCAGAGTGGCAGTCCCTCCTACGGCATATAGCTCTTCTTCCTGGCAGAATGTCCTCAATCCAGAAGTGTTCTAAAGTTGTGGACTCAAAGGTCCAATACTTATACTCATTTCTGCCTTTGAAGTACACATACCTCAAAGGAAAGTCTTTGTAGTGCCCTGGCCCCAGACACACTCCAGGGGGTTGGAGACTGCATTGTGTAAGGGCAGGCAAAGCCCTATTCAGATGCAAGTGCCAGCTCTTTCACCACTGAAGCCCAGGAAGATCCACCAGGATATGTGGGGCACACCTCAGCTCCCTTTGTGTGACTGTCTAAAGCGAATTCACAAACTGCAGACTGTCATCCTGACCCATACGTATGTTCCACAGCCGGACAGAGGCACATAATGGTTAAGCAAGAAAATGCTCACTTTCTAAAAGTGGCATTCTCAAACTTGCAAATTAAAAGCCAAATTCACCAAAAGATGCATTTTTAAATTGTGAGTTCAGAGACCACAAACTCCACATATCTATCTTCTCCCAATGGTATATTACACTTAAAATATATTTCAAGACAATCCCCATGAAAAATAGTCCTTGCAACAGTGAAACCTCATTTAGCAGTATTTCACTACAAGGACATGTAAAACACACCAGTACATGTCCTACCGTTTGAATGCATCACACCCTGCCCATGGGGCTGCCTTGGGCCTATCATGGGGGTGACTTACATGTAGTAAAAGGGAAAGTTTGGTCCTAGCAAGTGGGTGCACTTGCCAAGGCAAACTGGCAGTTTAAACCTCCACTCACAGACATTGGAATTGCAAGCCTGAGACATGTCTGCAGGGTTACAAACGTGGGTGGCACAATCAGTGCTGCAGGCCCACTAGTAGCATTTGATTTACAAGCCTGGGGCACATCTGGTGCACTATACTAGGGACTTACTGGAAAATCAAATATGTGAATCATGGATCAACCAATCACCAATAATATTTAGACAGAGAGCATTTGCACTTGAGCACTGGTCAGCAGTGGTAAAGTGTCCAGAGTCCTAAAGCCAGCAAAAACTAAATTCAGCACCGGATCAAAACAGGAGGTCACAAGCCAAAAAGGCTAGGGAAACCATGCCATGAGCTGACAGGTCTAACATAGCAAAATAACCCCAGAGTCCATTGCACTCTTCCCCTACAACATGGGCATAGTATACATTGCACTAATGCAGCACAAACTGTGCTAGCACAGCAGTACTTTGAGAATCTGGATATACACATCTCATGCCTTGATTTGACTTTTGCATGGAAAAAACACATGCAAACTGGAAAAGTGTGTTGATTGGTAGGTGCCCATGTGATTTGTTGTACATCTAGTTAAGCCACATTTCTGCACCTTTCTTCTTTTTAAAGAATGTAGTAGCGGAAGAAACAGGATACCTTAGCATGCAGAAAGACTTTTGAAGCCAGACTACAAAGGTGTGCAGCGTTCCATACCTTTCTTGAGATTAGAAAATAGGAATAATGAAAGAAGAAAGAACAGATAGACGCCTGGACAGAGTGCTTGTCATCAAATGGACATTTCAAGTACATGCACCATATAAAAGAACCTTTGCAAGCAGAGTTGAGTAAATACTTCTGTCACAGAACAAGAACAGTTGAAAAACATTTGAAGTGTCTCTTCCTGCAGGCTAATGTGGTACCACAGAAGAGATCTGCTGCTTCTGTCTGATCCTGCTCTGGCAGAGTTTTGTTTCCGAAAACAGCAGAAGACCAAGTGATACACGATTCAAAGGGGATACCAAATATTACACAACACCGGCTCATGTGTACAACAGATACAATTTAGGTGTTGAATTTACATTTTTTTTCCAGAGGCCAGTTGTACCCGACAGCACTAACAAAGGTAGATCTGCTAGGCTGAGTGTGATGACGCTTAACCACAAGGTGCTAGCCTTAGTTGCTGTTACTTCAGGCTTTTGCCTTACAAAATGGACTCTGATTAGCCAAAATGGCAGGGGTATAGAATGTGACATAATGCACCCTTTCACCCCAGATGACATACACATTCGTCTCTCTTCTTTTTCCACTCTTAGCCCATCAACAGCCTCTTGGTTTGTACTGACGATTTACGGCACTACCATGCAGACGAACATACAGAAATAAAACAGAGTTCTTCAGGGTGTTTGTATTCTGTTCCTCCTGCTGCCTTTTTACCATTGCGACCAGTGGTACCAAAGACAGTGCCAGGTGTAAAAAGAGGGAAACACGGATGGCAGCTTGTACACCTGGCAGTCCCTAAGTAGCACTTATGAATCATGTGCCCAAATACGTTACCTGAATGGAGATCAAAAAAACTCAATGACCTTTCACCCTAAAACTGGTTCAAATTTGAAGTCACTTGATTTCAACCTGAGTTTGCTTTTATTCTGACCTATACCATCCAAACATGTATCCAAGTGCATCTACAAGTGAATGACCCATTGTCTGTAATCTTGATGCTATGCTCCACCCATGTGCACTTAGATGCACGCTTCTGCATACCCCAATGTGCTTGCATTATTCTTCCATGTTCACCACAAATGCAAGAGGTACTTAGAGCATTCTTTCACTGTGACCTCAGTATGCCTAGCTAATTTAATGACGTGCCAATGGGACCCTCTGCACCTCAGGGTACTCAAGAAACGTCTCCCCACTATCTCCCACAAGCATCATTCCACACTGCGCCCCCCTCATGATTATTGATCATAGAAATACTCTCTGCTCAGCCTAGCAGAGTCCTAAAGGGAGGTGATCTGTGACCCATATTCTTAGTAAAATAAAGTATCTTGGCCGCAGAAAGACCTTAACAGGATCTTCGCGAAAGGACATATGAAGTTTAATGGCTCATTGCCTCTTTAGTGATGCTACAGCCTTCCACTTCAAACTTGTCACCTAGGCGCGAAACAGACACCTGCTCTCTGCCAATGTCCAAAGAAGATCTAAAAAAAAGTTATTGTTCAAATTCAGAAATTCCAACACCAGATAGATGGCCAGAGAAGACAGATATTTGTCAGTGCCAGTCCCCATCCCTGGGTCAGCCATCCAACTCCCTCATTAAGATCTCATCAAGGTGTTTCCCTCAGAAGAGATCCCTGTTGTGGTTTCCACTACATCATTTGGCTGGAATGTGGTGACAATCACTTTGAGGTCACGTCATTCCAGGCAGTGTCAAGCTTCTGGAGGAAATTTGAATGTGGTCAGTTACGATCGGTTCGCTGCCTGAGGAGGTTGAATAAACATGCTACAAACCTAATAAAGGTTTATGAAGAATCTTTCAACTGAAAAGTGTATTCTTAACACTGGCAATGAGGGAGAAGCTGTTGCCAAAATCCTAGATGAATCGGAACCCATGCAATACATATTAAGCGTCTTATGAAGTGATATTGTGGACACTGAGGTGAGTGGGGAGCCACCAAGAGAGAGTGGAACCATTGTGTATGTTTTTGGTGACCAGAGGTGTGGGCAGAACTTTGGTGTGTGTTACGACCGGTTAAAGGCAGTGAACTGAGCCGCGGCATGAGTGAACTTTGGTATGTGTGAGACTGGTTGAAGGCACTGAGTCGGGAGAGAGATGTGCTCTTGTTGCTGTCTGCGAGAATAATGATGGCATCGTGAGCATGTGACGTTCTGTCTAGCATGATGGGATAAGAGACAATATCTATAGTTGAAGGAATGGAGAATACTAGTATGTGGGTGTGTAAAATGCATGATGAAAAAGAAAAAGGCAACATGCTTGTGGATGAGTCTGTGAATTAAATAAGGGGAGTTGGTAGAAATATAGAGACGGAAGTAGACAAACATGAGAGAATGAAGAGCAAGGAGGGAGATAAAAAATTTGAGAAGGAATTTTCTAAAAATGATAGTCTAACATCAACAAAAGTGGAGGTGTGAGATGTTTTAGATGTGGGACGGAAGGGAATATTTCTAATAGTCCTGAATGGTTTGCAAGGTTAGAAGTCTGCAAGAGATGTGGTAAGAAAGGGAACTATGGAGTAGATGGAATAAACAACAGGTAGTGAGTTGTATTGAAGAAGAAGAAAAACAATTTGAAGAAAAAATTATTTTCCGTACAAAGGATGATAGATGTGTGGGCGCAGATGCAATAGAAATGCTGGAATGTGAAATTGTAGTGGGAGGAAAAAAGTTGTTGTACTCGCTGATTCTGGAACACCATACATGATGATTGGTGACAAGAAATGGAACTCAATATTTGGGAATGGAGAAATTGAATTACTACTACCAAATATAAATCCTGTTGGGTATGGAGGAAAGAAAAAATATGTTTTGGGTTATTCAGTGATGAGAATTCAGTTGGATGAGCGTGAAACAACTTGTACAGTGTATATAGCTAAAAGGTGTGAAAACCTTTTAGGTTGGAGGCATCAAAGGGACATGGGGATAATATTAAATCCAAATTCCAAACAGAAAGTGTTAATAGTGGCGAATGACGGATTCTCAGATAAGATAGTTTCTAGGTTTTCTAAAATATTTGGAGATGATTTAGAGTTACTAAAGAATTTTGAACATAGAATTGTTCTAAACAACAGTGCAATACCATGTGTATCTAAAGTAAGGATAGTTCCTCATATGATGTTAGCACCACTCAAACAAGAATCTAAAAATGTAATGGAAATAGGAGTTATTGAAGAAATTGAGTGCTCAGAGTGGTTGATCCCCATAGTTCTAGCACCAAAGGATTTGTGTGTGTGTTGACTTGAGAGGATCTAATAAACACATCTGGGTTGATCGTCAACCATTACCGAATATCTCTGAAACTCTGACTTTAATCATTGTGATGGATTTGTCCTCTGCTTACCACCAGATTATGCTCCACCCTGATTCTAGACCATTAACATCATTTGTAACCTCTTTGAGAGCATTTAGATTAATCCAGGTGCCCTTTGGACTGGCTTCTATAGAGGCATGCTTCCAAAGGGTCATGAAGAAAGTGTTAGAAGGGTTGGACAAGGTTTTGTTTTTCCAGGATGATAGTTTGGTCTATGGACGAAGCCAATGTGAACATGAAGAAGTATTGTGGAAGGTGCTGGAGCACTTGTAGAATGCAGGCTTGGTGATAAAAAAGGAAAATTGTAAGTTCAGCGTATCCACTGTAACTTATCTGGGGCACATTATCTCAGGTGAAGGTATAAGTCCAAAAATTGATTTGGCAAACAGTATTGTGGAAGCTCCCAAACCAGAAAACAAAGACAGAGTACGATAATTTCTTGGTTTGGCAGAATTTTGTTCAAAATGTATCCAAACGTTTGCTAGTGTTTCTCGACCATTGAGGTTTCTGCTAAAGAAGGGTGCCCAGTTCAACTGGACTGAAGAATGTGATCAGTCTTTCAACAGTATTAAATGCAGCATTGGAAGATTACCAACTTTGAGACATTTTGATGCTCACAGGAGAACAATTTTATTGACCGATGCCAGTCTGAAGGGTTTGGGTGCAGTTTTAGCCCAAATGGTGGATGGTGAAATGAAAGTGATAGCTTCTGCATCTCACTCGCTAAAAGGAGCTGAAGAGTATTACTCAGTTTTTCAATGAGAGACCTTAGCTGTATATTGGGCAATTATCTACTTTAAGTTTTGTTAATGGGGAATACCATTTGTGGTCAGATCGGATCATCGACCACTTACTCATATGTTCCTATGTAAGGAGATGGAGAATGTATCCCCTAGGATCAGGAGGTGGTCAGATGGATTGACCAGTTATAATTTTACAGTTGAGTATATACCTGGAGCAGGAAATGCAATGGCAGTTTGTCTCTCTAGACTGCCAATCAACCAGAGTGTAGATGTGTGTGAAGAAGTAGCTGTAGATTGGGTATGTAAGAAAGCCCTGGAGGAAAGTGAGTGGGATAATGGTATTTCAAACGACTTAGAACTATCCACATTAAAATAACTCATTTTAAATGGTTGGCCAAACAAGAAAGATATACCAACTAATATGTTAGGATTTCTTTGTGTAAAAGATAAACTTAGCATTAGTGATGGGAAAGTATTAAAGGGGAACGGGTCGTACCTCCTGATGTTTTGAGATAGAAGTTAATTAAGTTGACTCATGAAGGACATCTAGGGAGAAATATGACCAAGGCTCATTTGCCTGAATGGTAATGGTGACCAAGAATGGATTAAGAGGTTGAAGTGGTGGTAAAGGATTGTTGGCATTGTGCGAATAATGACAAAACAAAGAAAACTCACACAGTTCCTCTCTCACCTGTTGAGGTTCAAGTGAAGTCATGGACTAAGCTAAGTCCTGATATAGCATGGCCATTTGATCTGCTAGCCAATGATGAACAATATTTTTTGCTGCTGGTAGACTATACTTCTAAGTTGGTGGTCACGAAGTGTGTGGCTATGATAAACACTAAAATAGTAATCACATTTTTAAAAAGACAATTTGCTAGGGAGGGGTTGTCCGAAAACTCTTATAACTGATATTGGGGTGCAATTTGTATCCGTGAAATGAAAAATGTTCATAAGGAATTGTCAATAACTCATTTCAAGAGAGCCATCTATTCACCTCAAGCCAATGGTGTAGCAGAGAATATGAATAAGATGATACAAATTATCCACAGTGTGCGCTCTTGAATAAGACAGCCCTGAATGAAATGTTGAGAGAAACCTGGTGGGCACACCATGTCACTCCTAATAGCGTAACATCTATATCTCTATTTGTTTCACCTAACCCCTGCCAGGCCTTTCCCCTTAGGTGCCGAGACTTTTTTGGCTATTTGGGGCAGTTTATGCTTAGGCCTTCATAATTTGTTGTCAACATAAGCTACCCATGCCAAATTTGCGTCCTTTTTTCCAACATCCTAGGTTTTCCAGAGGTACCCAGAGATTGTGGGTTTCCCTGGAGGAGACCAAGAAATTAGCCAAAATACAGCTACATTTTTGTTGTAAAAACAATGGGAAATAGGGCTGCAGAAGAAAGCTTGTGTTTTTTTTCCCCTGAAAATGGTACCGACAAAGGGGTTATGGTGCTAAAATCACCATCTTCCTAGCTTTCAGGAACAGGCAGACTTGAATCAGAAAACCACATTTTTCAACACAATTTTGGCATTTTACTGGGACATACCACACTTTTACTATTTTCTGTGCTTTCAGCCTCCTTCCAGTTTGTGACAAAAATGGATGTGAAAGCAATGCTGAGTCCCGGACAGCTAAACATTTCCAAAAAGTAGACACAGGACAGCTAAACATTTCCAAAAAGTAGACACAACTGAATTCAGCATGGGGTCATTTGTGTAGATCCTTCAAGATTTTCCTACAGAAAGTAACAGATAAAATAAAAAAATATTGAAATTGGGGTGGAAAAAGAGCAAATTCTGTCCAAGTTTTCTTCTATGTCTTTTTTCAGCTATGACAGATTTTTCTAAAGCAATATACCGTTACGTCTACTGGACTCTTCTGGTTGCGGGGATATGTACGGCTTGTAGATTCATCAAGAACCCTAGGAACCCTGGGCCAATAAAGGAGCTGCACCTTGCAATGAGTTTTCATTGTATACCAACTATACAGCGATTAATTTGGTGAAATATAAAGAGTGAAAAATAGGTACCTAGGAAACCTTTGTGTTTCTAAAATGGCACAAGATAAGGTGTTAAGAAGCAGTGTTTATTTGCACATCTCTGAATTCCGGGGTTCCCATACTAGCATGTGAATTTCAGGGCATTTCTCAAATAGATGTCTTTTTACACACTGTCTTACATTTGGAAGTGAAAAATTTAGAGAAAGACAAGTGGCAATAACACTTGTTCTTCTATTCTGTGTTCCCCCAAGTCTCCCGATAAAAACGGTACGTCACTTGTGTGGGTAGGCCTAATGCCTGCGACAGAAAACGCAACATGGACACATCACATTTTTGCATTGAAATCTGATGTGTTTTCTGGAAAGTACCTAGCTGTGGATTTTAGCCTCTAGCTCAGCCAACGCCTCGGGAAACCTACCAAAGCTGTGCATTTTTTTAAAACTAGACACCTAGTGGAATCCAGGATGGGGTGACTTGTGGGGCTCTCACCAGGTTCTGTTACCCAGAATACTTTGCAAACCTTAAAATGTGTAATTCACATTTCGGTGATAGAAAGTTCTGGAATCTGAGAGGAGCCACAAATTTCCTTCCACCCTGCATTCCCCCAAGTCTCATGATAAAAATGGTACCTCACTTGTGTGGGTAGGCTTAGTGCCCGCGACAGGAAATGCCCCAAAACGCAACATGGACACATCAAATTTTTACATTGACAACTGATGTGTCTTTTGGAAAGTGCCTATCTGTGGATTTTGGTCTCTAGCTCAGCTGGCACCTAGGAAAACCTACCAAACCTGTGCATTTTTGAAAACTGGACACATAAGGGAGTCCAGGATGGGGTAACTTGTGGCACTATCATCAGGTTCTGTTACCCAGACTCCTTTGCAAACCTCAAAATGTGCAATTCACATTTCGGTGATAGAAAGTTCTGGAATCTGAGAGGAGCCACAAATTTCCTTCCACCCTGCATTCCCCCAAGTCTCATGATAAAAATGGTACCTCACTTGTGTGGGTAGGCCTAGTGCCCGCGACAGGAAATGCCCCAAAACACAACATAGACATATTACATTTTCCCAAAGAAAACGGACATGTTTTTTGCAAAGTGCCTAGCTGTGGTTTTGGCCTCTAGCTCATCCAGCACCTGGAAAAACCTAGCAAACCTGGTCATTTCTGAAAACTAGATACCTGGGGAACCCAGGATGGGGTTGACTTGTGGGGCTTTCACCAGGTTCTAAAACCCAGAATCCTTACCAAACCTCAAAATTTGCCCAAAAAACACTTTTTCTTCATATTTCGTTGCTGCAAAGTTCTGGAATCTGAGGGGAGCCACAAACTTCCTTCTACCCAGCATTCCCCCACATCTCCTGATACAAATGGTACCTCACTTGTGTGGTTAGGTCTAGTGCCCGCGACAGGAAATGCCCCAAAACAAGACAAGGACACATCAAAATTATCAAATACAAAACAGTTTTTGCGTGGGCACCTGCCATTTTGGTCCTGGGCTCAGCAGCCATCTTGGGAAACCTACCAAACCCAGACATTTCTGAAAACTAGACACCCGAGGGAGTCCATGGAGTTGTGACTTGCATGGCTCCCCCAGTGTTTTCTTATCCAGATTCCTCAGCAAACTTCCAGTGTAGCTAAAATATCACATTTTCCCCACAGTTCTGTGTGGAATCAGTGACCATGACAACTTTCCCACCATCTAACGTTCCCCTCAGTCTCCCAATAAAAATGATACCTCATTTGTGTAGGTAGGCTAAGCGCCTGTGACAGGGAAGAGCCAAAAACATGGCAAAATTGAGGGGGAACCAAAGCTGGTCCAAAAAGGCAGTTTGAAAAAAAAAATTCTTAGGCACAAGAGGGGCAGAATTTTCATTGGTATATGTGCAACAATGCTGGGTGGTAGGAATTGTGAGGATTCCTGCAGATTCCAGAAGTATCCATCACAAAAATGTGGTGAAAATGTGTGATTTCAAGCCAAGTTGGAGGTTTGCAGGGCACTGTGGGGAAGAAAATGGTATGGGGGCATGTGAAGCACACCACCCTGGACTCACCCAGATGTTTAGTTTTCAGATGTGTCTAGATCTCGTAGAAAGTGCAGCCCTCACCATTCCAAGTGGGACTATTTTAGAATTAGCCAAGCTCCCATGGCCCAAATGTAAAATCAAAACCCAAAATAATCAAATGTCCTCCTGTTTCCCGTTGGGATAAGATATTTTTAGTGTGTGGGGGAGAGCTGAAAGACTGTTACCCCCTTCAGTTGGTGGGGGCATAATCATGCCCGTACTGGTTGGTAGCCACCCCCCCACTATTTTTTTGTTTTTTTTCAATTCCCTGGCATCTAGTAGGCTTTCTGCCCCCAGGGGAGTGGATCGAGGACAATTGCCCCATCTGCCCACCGGGGGGGCAGAACAGCTTTGTCCCCATACCCTCACCTTCTTTTTTTAAAACAATTCTTCCCTGGTCTCAGGTGGGATTTCTGCCCCCGCTGTGGTTTCTGCACCCCCAAGATGAGCAGAAATGGCCTAAAATACATTTGCCCCTAGGTGGGCGACCCTTGCCTAAGGGGTTGCTCTCAAACTGTAAAAAAAAAAAACTGGTGTCTAGTGGTTTCTGCCCCCCCTAGAAAAGAAAAATAAGCTGATCTGCCCCCGGGGGGGGAGGGAGGGGTTTGGGCAGAAAAGCCCTAACAAAAAAAAGCTACCCAGGAGAGCGACCCTTGCCCAAGGAGTCGCTCCCCTTTACTGTTTACCTTATGTAAACAATATCTATGGTGTCTAGTGGGCATTCCTGCAGCCCGATCACTATGCGATCGGGCTGCAGAATGGAAAAGCCTTTCCTTTCATGTCTCTCTGCCCCACCCACCCCCCAATCAGACAAGAAATCCCAGCATTTGTTGTGGTTGGCACTAGATCACTTGGCTGTGGTGACAATCACTTCGAAGTCACATTAATTCCAGGCAGTTTTAAGCTTCTGGGGTCTAAAGGTTTATGAAGAATCTTTGAAGTGAAAAGCGTATTCTTAACAATCCCCTACTCCATTCTTAAGCATCAGTAGTGTAATACCCATTGAGAATACAGCACTCACTCAGCCATTGAAACACAAGTGCTAAACAGCACCTACAGGTGCCATCACTTCTCAGTGCTGTACTGCCACTTAGATTGTCCACAAAAAATTGTGATGAAGGCTATTGACTCGTTTGGTGGGATAATCGTTTAGATGCAAACAGAAGTGCGAGTGCTCTTGAGAAGGTGATGTCTACAAATTAAGTATACTACACGGTGCGCCCCATAATGCACTGCACCCTTCCTCTTATGGCCGGAAAGGTTCAGAATTAAAAATACATATGTAAATAATATATTACTGATGCTTCTTGTTAGATCATCACTACTTTGGCTTTGCAGAACACTACTACAGCAAATAAAAGCTTTTTATCTGTTTTCGTCCTCTACACTATCAAGAGTGAAAATAAATCACTAAGGGGGTCATTCTGACCCTGGCGGTCACCGACCGCCAGGGCCAACGACTGCGGAAGCACCGCCAACAGGCTGGCGGTGCTTCCATGGGCATTCTGACCGCGGCGGTACAGCCGCGGTCAGAAACGGGAAACCGGCGGTGTCCCGCCGGTTTCCCGCTGCCCCAGGGAATCCTCCACGGCGGCGCTGCTTGCAGCGCTGCCATGGGGATTCCGACCCCCTTACCGCCATCCTGTTCCTGGCGGTTTTCACCGCCGGGAACAGGATGGCGGTAACGGGTGTTGTGGGGCCCCTGAGGGCCCCTGCACTGCCCATGCCACTGGCATGGGCACTGCAGGGGCCCCCTAACAGGGCCCCACATTGATTTTCAGTGTCTGCCAAGCAGACACTGAAAATCGCGACGGGTGCCACTGCACCCGTCGCACGCCTTCAACTCAGCCGGCTCCATTCGGAGCCGGCTTCCTCGTTGAAGGCGCTTTCCCGCTGGGCCGGCGGGCAGCCTTCTGGCGGTCGCCCGCCAGTCCAGCGGGAAAGCCAGAATGGACGCCGCGGTCATTTGACCGCGGTGCGGTCATTCGGCGGCTCCCGCCGGGCGTGCGGTTACCGCCGCCGGCGGGAGTCAGAATGACCCCCTAAATGTTTTATTTTTGTTACAAAACGGATGTACAGGATATACAAAGTATCTTTATTTTGATGTTTTGGGCTCAGAAATAGATAGGATGCTTCAGAAGGTGGGATGTCTTCTGGGAGTTTTCTTTTTTTTTATGTTCCCTCCTTTCTTTCTAGTGTGCATTTCACTTTTGAACACTTCTCTTCTTCCCCTTTGATCTTATGTTATTGACTCCGAGTGCAAGCATGTGTTTATTTAGTTAAAATGTGAAGAAAACAATTAATTTGATTGTTTAGTTATTGTGTATACTTGTGCTATTTTGAAATTTTACAGGAAAAATGTTTTGATCTACTCTTTGTGGTCATTTTTTCTGTTTCCCTGATAAAAAAAACATGCTTTGCAAAAATATACACAGCCTTATTTATGTGAACTAGTGTATTAAGGTTGTGGATGGAACCCCAAGACAGCCACCTCTATTTTGTGAGCCCAGCTTGCCTGTAACCTAAATAGAACAGTGCGCAAGAGTCAAAGAAGGTGGTAAGATCACAGATTTTCTATGTACTCTTCTTATTTGTAAAAAAAAAAAAAAAAAAAAAAAGTGTTTTCCCTACCCGTGTCTGTTAATATTCGGCTCCCTGTTTTTCTGCAAAACCTGGTGCCTTTAAACTGCTGTTTTTTCTACTTGTGACTGTTTGAATTTTCCTTCCTATTTTTTCACAAAGACTGCATTAGGCTACCCCCTTCCTCAGGCTTACAAAAGGTTAAATGCACCTCAGTGGCTAATAAGAGTGTTTAGGAGACTGCTTAATCTGCTCTGTGGTTTAAACTATGTTTGGAAAGGCTATGCACCACTTGTTTTGTTGCTTGAAAAAGTGATGTATTTGAGATCACGACAAGCAGTATTTTAGTGGTTTCAAAATTGCCCCTTAACTGATAAGTAGAATCTGCTAGCTTGGAAGTGTGGATTGTGCGTGTCTATATCCAAGAAGATTCTGAATAGAGGAGCAGCTCCCTCCTCTCTGCCACAGGAGCCTGGCCTTAAGGTAACTTGCTCCTTATATAAGGTTCTATTGGTTGTTGCATCTGTTGCTGTGATTAGTTGCTAGGGCTGGTATTTCTATTGGCTTAAGAGCTTAGGGTTTATGTACTGATCAGCTCTTTAGGGCTAGGGTTTACTATGTGAGTAAAAGTCTAGGGTTTGCATTCTCATTGGTGCTAGGGCTAGGGTTCCGATTGGACCTAGGGTTAGGGCTTTGGTTTAGATTGGCTGTTAGGCTAGGGCTGTGATTGGTTAACAGGGCTAGGTCTCCCATTGGTTCTAGGGATTACAGTTTGGATTCTGATTGGTTAGGGGTAGTGTTCCATTGCCAACAGGGCTATGTAAGGCTAGGTCTCAGGGCATCTCAGCCTGGGCGCCGAGGCTAAGGGCAGAGAGGACAAGGGCAGTTGCTTGTTTGGGCAAGGATGGAGAGGACAAGGGCAGTTGCCTGTTTCGGCATGTTCGGGCCAGCCCTAGGGCCAGAGATGCTGCCCACTTTTCAATTTTGCAGAAAGGATGTGATCCTGCCACATCCTCCAACACCCAAACACAATATCAACAAAGGCATTCTACTCATACACCGCAAACCTCACACAGATTTCAATGTCTCAACATTCACTACAAAACCACACAAACCAGACCTATATACCATTGTACCCTAACTCCAGCACTATGGTACCTTCTTTCTCACACAAAACACAACTCTGTCCTATATCACTAACATAGACACACATTACAAACAAACATAAAACCACATTATACAAAACATTTATACATCCAGACACACTCCCTGTTCATACAAAATACCAGCTCTGTCCTCCACTTATTCATAACAGTCCCCTTTCTTATCATGACAAAACCTATATTCAGTCTTCCATCACACCATCCACAAACATCCTCCTCCTCTTTTTACAATTGCACACAACTATAGATTCCGTACACTCTAATCCACCACACATATTACCTCTTCCAGTGATCTAATGTAATACAAACAATCATAACTCTTGTCAATCCCCTCATACTCACAAGAAACACTCTTCTCCAAAACACATCACCACCCCTGTACTTTTCAAACACCACTCACCAGCAGTAACTCACATACAAATCCTTCACAAAACAGCACTATGTCTATATCTCTTCCCACTACTGCACAAAAGCAAAACTACACACACATCAACACATCAAATTCGCATACACTTTCAAAACCTTTTCCATCACACCCACTCACACCCTCATGGCTACACAAATAATACAAATCCGTAACCAACTTTACTCCAAAACTCTCATTCTTCACCAACATCTACCACAAACACCCCGACACAACAACATTCATTCACCTGCCTCTCATTCATTGCACAATTTAGAGCTTTACAATATGACCCATATGCTCCACCACCACCCTTACCCCATACTCCTTCCACGCTAAACAGATGCAAGCAAATTAAACAACATGCCATTCTTCACAATTTTGCATACTCATGTCTATTACAAAACAAGGCTACTCTACAAAAACAACACAACTCACTGTCTCACTCTCAACTACCTTCTCTACCACCGACACGATCAGACCCAACAAAATGCCTTTTAAGCCTGCTGGATGAGGAAAACGATATAGAAAAACAACATTTTTGTGACCCTTATACAGTTAATATCAGCACTAATAACACACTTGCTACAAGTTAAAAAAAATGTGATAACTCCTCTACAAAACAAAATCACACCACCACCAAAACAAAATCTCTAAACTCTACTCATAATAGCTTGATCACCATCTAAAAACAAGAACCACATCTACGACCTACTAACAGATACACAATCTGACTTACTCTTGATAACTGAATCATGGTTGGGAGATGACATGGCCCCAGTGTTGGATGAAGCCATTCCTCCAGGCTATCAAACCATCACTCAAAACAGTATAGGCAAAAGAGGTTGACTAACGCTTATATTCAAACAAGCAATAAATCTCAGCAAAACAGACATCTCCATACAAGGTTGTAAGGCCCTCCTCAGCAGATGCAACCCTAGACCAACTAACTCCTGTAACTTCCTCCTCCTTTACAGACCACCACCTAGCAATTCTACATTCCCAGACACATTTTTAGACACAGTTTCAAACCTTATAACACTATACTTCAACCTATGCATCTGTGGAGACCTAAACATTTGGTCTGACAAACCCAATATGCCCCATCCAAAAGCTATAATCACTGGCCTAGTCACATTGAACCTACATCAGATTGTACATAATCCCACACATCTCACTGGACACATCCTAGATGTCATTTTTGCAAACCCATGACTAGTTACCATTTAAAGCATCACACCAGTCACATAGTCAGACACACATTGCTAACTTTTCAACATACAGTAGATACACCACACATCAACACACCCAAGACCGCTTTACATACATCCATCAATCGACAATGGACCAAACTGAGTTTTTAACTCTTAGAAACACAATTAACAGCCAACACAGATCTAGAATAAATAAGCTCCTTTCAAAAACTTTACAAGTGGCTACAGGAAGTTTTTGATATCTTAACACCACTAAGAAAAACAAAACACGACAAAAGAAACCAACGACCTTGGAGAAATACAAAGATAAAAAAAAAAGAAGGCTGCAACAAACATGGCTTAAATCAAATAACATTCAAGACAAATTTCAACTACACAAACTTAACAGAATATACAAATCAACAATCAAAAAGCTCAAAAAAGGTAATACTCAGACAGTATGCAGAATGCTCAACAAATTTCGAAAACCTAAATGAATGGTAGGAACTCATCCCATGACTCAAGATTTCACAGACAAACTGGCAAATCATTACACAACCAAGGCGGGCACATTGGACTACTATTTAAACCACCAGCACCAACCACAAATCCCCTCCAAGAGTAAGCCAACCCAGCCCTTCTGACCCTTGTCCACCACACATCTTCAAGAATATTCTTTTATCTACCTCTGCTGCCACACCAGTATGAAGAATCATCAATAATTCTTTAACTGTAGGAATCTTTCCTGGAGATCTTAAAAGGGCATACATAAGCCCATTACTGAAGAAAACAAACCTGGACCTGCATGACCCCAACAACTACGGACCAATCACAAATGGCGCTTTCCTGGGCAAACTGATAGAAAGAGCAGATTTCGCCCAGATGTCGCAATTTATTGACGACAACTCCATACTTTCAGACTAACAAACTGGAATCCACCCAGGAAGAGGCACTGAATCTGCCCTCATCGCCATCTGGGATGATCTTGCTGCACTATTTCTCCTGGACATCTCAGCTTCCTTTGACACACTATCTTCAAAACGAAACTAATGTCCTCAGTGCCCCCCTTTCTCATCCAAACTCTACTTCACAAAAGCTGGGGCCCCTCAAGGCTCAACCATCTCACCCATGGTTTTCAACATCTACATGATGCCATTACCGACAAAGATCAATGAATTTCAACTCACATGCTACAACTATGTAGATGACACACAAATACTCCTTAAACTGGAATGCCCCAAATACAGTACAAACTCAAAAATCTTCAGATGCCTCAGAGCATTTGATCAGTAGATGACATAGAGCCATCTCAAACTGCTTCCAAATGGAAATACTCACATGTGGTGATTGGAAAAATTATGACCCACTCTGCAACTGGCCTGCCGATCTAGGACCACCTCCTAAACTATCGAAGGATGTAAGAAACCTCAGAATTACCAGGGATTCCAAGTTATCAATGAATGCTCAAGTGGACAAATTAGCAAGATCAAGCTTCATCAAGATGAAAACTCTGGGTCGCATCTTTCTTCACCTCGGAATGTCACACAAGGTGCAGGCTACTATCTGTTTTGTACTATCTTAACAGGATTGCGCCAATGTTCCCTACCATGGATCATCTCTATTTACTATGAAAAACTACTTCACATTTAGAACTTAGCTGCCAGACTACTCCTACCTGTAAAGCAACTAGCCCACACCTCCCCTGCCTTGAGGGTCCTCCATTGGTCACTGGCTGCAAAAAGATCCACCTCAAAGCTGCTTTGTATCATCCACAAAGCAATACATGGAACAGGACTGCTTTTCATCACAAATCAATCACCACATGCATTCAACAAAGAAACTTCCACTCAAGATTGGTAACTTCCCTCAAAACACCATTGTACAAGAAAAAGACAATATCAAGTACATCTTTCTCTGTTCAAGCAGCCAAACTATGGAATTCATTACCCCCAAATATAAGATCCACAGTTAACTATCTTATCTTCAGAAGACTACCCAAGAGTTGGCTCTTTCCTACATAACCACCATACTCAAACAGCAATGGACTTCATATCCCCAAGTATGTAAACATGTTATAATTTGATTGTGTGTATATATCTTGATATGTGTATTCTTTGTACAAATATGTATAATAACTATGTTATCTTAAAATATATACATACCCTTTAGGCTTGTTTAACAAATGTATTTTTTACTTCAGTTAAATATAAGTATTCGTATGTGTAGGTATATGTGTGTATATATATTATGTACATGTATCTCTGCGTATATATGTGTATATTATTGTACACTTGACATGTTCATAGATCATTGCATCATTTTTATGTAAATTGCTTGATTAGATGCTTATAAATCTCGTTTTTATTTTAACTATCACAATAGGAAAATATTATCTTAACTATTTATCTACAAGTGTTTCACCATTGAAATATTGAGAAAGATAAAATTATATTATAAAAGTACACAAATAAATTAACTTCAAAT
Source organism: Pleurodeles waltl (assembly GCF_031143425.1). NCBI lineage: Eukaryota > Metazoa > Chordata > Amphibia > Caudata > Salamandridae > Pleurodeles > Pleurodeles waltl. The sequence continues at coordinate 985,115,280 of NC_090437.1, forward strand.
ACTGTAACTCTTGAAAGCCTGTGTTTATATGATACAACTTTAAATCTCAATAGATTATATTCCTTACACATTTATTCCCTTAATTATGTGATCATGTATCTATATATTTACTTCTCTAATCCTGTTGTATAGTGAAAAAAAGTATTCTCTTGAAAGCTTTACTCTGTCTGACCATCACCATATACCTCTATCAATCTTCTATCTGCACTCTCTGACTCATCCCAAGCCCATTCCTCTACTATGATCTTCAAAATACCCTTCCCTGACTCTTCCCTCCTCTGTCCCTCCTGGCTCACCCAAACCTCAGTTTACAACAATGATCTCCCAAACAATTCTACTACATTCTCCCTCATTTATCTTTCCTTTGACTCATCCCAAACCCCATTTTACTACTATGATCTCCCTAACCCCTTTGTATAGACTCTTCCATCCTCTCCTCTCCTCAAACCTCATCTTACTACTATGATTTCCCAATTAACACTTCTGGATTCTCCCCTCCTCTATCCCTCCATTATTCAATTCAAACCAACTAACAAACTCACATGTCCTCTGCTCAAATTAACTCATACCTCCCTATACTAATACTGTACTCATATTTCCCTATACTAATCCACCACTAATCCTTTTGGGTTCGGGAGTAACGTGCTACTTCATCGAAAAGCTCTTTGATGCCTCATCAGGGGTAGTAAGCACTATATAAATAAAATTACAATTACAAGTTAAGCCACTCCGGTTTGGCGAAAGGCCAATGAGGAAGGGTTTTGGGCCATTTTAGATAGCAAGTTTTCAAAACCACGGAAGGCAATAATTAACAGTTGAACAATGGACTTTGCACGTGCTTGTTTGCCTTCAGGAAGTCACCACAGAGTTCACTAAAATCTGCTTGCTCTCTGCTAGACTGTTGCCTCACTTCTTGGCATGCCACAAACAATGTTGATAAGCACCTGCAATCTTTTTTTTTGCTACAGGCTAGGACAAAAGGAGCACCCAAAGGCCGGGAATCACAGGTAATTGTTGTTCACCCGCAATCATTGCTTAATTTGTGCTTGCTGTTTCCGGTGCTGAGCACCAGCACTTATTTTTTAGGGCCGGTTTATTCTTCTGCCCCAAGCATTTGCTGCGAGCAAAAGAAACATATGGGAAAGAAGGAGGAAGAAAAAAATGAAAAAGCGTCACAATGGGAGAAAGCACAAAGCTGCAAGTGTGAGCTGAAGGGGCAAGGGGTCGCTTTAAATGGATTGAAGAGGCCTGAGATGGCTTCAGGATTACGCTGCCTCAGTATTCCGTGTTCTGACATTTAATTGCAGCAGCCGCGTGTTTAAGAGAAGGGCTTAGGGCACCGCCACATTTTAATTTGCAAATTAAGCACTGCCTGTAATGTCTTTGCAAAAAGCCTTTTCTGGAATGTTATGCTTGAAGCAGTTGATATGATACTGTTACTGGCACCGTAAACAGTGAGCGACAGGAAAGGGGTTTGATAGGCCCTGCATATTTATATGGCTCAGTAGTTGCTGTCGGAAGTTCCTTGATTGATATATGCACAGCACTGTGTTCATGAACGCGGTAACTAAAGATGGGGAATATGTAGTGCAGCTCTGAGTGACGTTAGAACCCTATCATCCGTGGGAAGACCCTTACATCACTGCTTCGCCTTGAGCAGACCATGTACAATTTATGCAAGTGCTGAAACCTACCTGTTTTCATAGTTTAAAAAAGGAACAGCATTTAAAGAGCATCATCAATGTCCTCACTCACACGCCCTAATGCAATCCACTCACTCTTTAACCCCGAAAGGTGCAGTGATGCGCCCTTGTACAATGTGACTAATCAACCTAAATAAAGAGTTTAACAAAACCCACCAGGGCAACTAAAGGACGAGCTAGCTTGATTGGTGTGGTGCCCTTACTTCTCAGGAGACTGAAGGAAACCTGAATAACACATTGCAAATAAGGATTTTGAGGTGTATTTTATCCTTTCACACGCTACCGAGGGCATGTTGGGGGTCTGGTCCTCTTGAGACCACTGGTACGCTTCTCTTCCTGGTCTCCACTCAATGTAAGCAACAGAAACGAGAAAGAGAAGGCTGCATCAGAACACAGCCATACGAGTGGTAGCCCGCCTATTTAATGTAGAAACACTGTTATAATGATGTATTTGGAAACATTTTTTTTCATATGCAGTGCTGGCTATGGTTCAGTTGCGTCGAATATCATTCTGGCAGTAACCCTCTTGCCAGAAAGGCATTCTGCGCTAAAGCTCCTTTGACAAATCTAGAGAGTAACCCCTCAACTTCAAGGGAACAGAGTTGTATGAACAGCAAAACAAAGATTTTCCCAGATACCACTACTCCATATACAGCTTCCACTCCTGTGTTCAACACACTCATTCATTCTCCACACTCTCCACTTCAAAATATACCCATATCACACGGGTTTTAGAAAAAAATATATGTATCATTTAATATATTGTATTGCACAACCCACAACATCATAAATAATTACTCGTAAAACATTGCGTATTAAAAACATTAAAAATAGCACTCTTCAAATACAAAATAGAAGAGCAACAAACATTTTCAAGGGAAATGCATATATAAATACAATCTGTCATCATTTCAAGCACCCCTACTGAACCTCACTGGGGACAACACAAAAGGGACTTTCGCATGTGTCAGCTATTTTCGACTACAGTTTTGCTGTCAAATGATACTGGGAGCCAACGCAAGCGAATGGAGTTACTTTATACAATCAACAGCACGATCAGCACACAAGCCTGCCCAGTGAGGTGATGCTCGGATGTCAAAGGCATGCCTAAATCATGGAACTCCCTCCCAGCAATGATAAAAGACACTGAAAACCATCCGAAACTTTTAAAAGCTAAATCTAGTCCTTCCCAATGTGACCACCGAGGAACATACTTATCCACAAAGATGAGATCCAATACAAGTACTGGCTCCTGTCTACCGAGAGAGGACTCTACACCACTTTCAAAGTCCCATGGGAGAGCACATCAACTGTAACAGGACTGTACCCGATTCCTACTTCGAAGAAGAACGTAACAGAAAGCTCTGTAAACTTGAAAAGATGGCCCACCCATCCATGAAACTGAACTGAAATTTGGCTTTCTCTTTGAACTTATTTCCTCTCTTTAACTTCCTCTGACATGTCTTCTGCAGTCCTAGACCACTCTATCTTTATTGCCTTCTCTCCCATTAATCATCCTATGTTAAATAGTATGGCTTTTGCCATCTTGTCCCTATAGTCACCTTTCCACACTAAACGTTAAAAGTCTTCTAATTTATTTTAACCACATTTCTCAAACTATTTGCAAAAACACATATTTTTCTAATAGCAATGAATTATAACTCTTTAATGTAAAAAAAAAACAAACCACTCAACTCTTAATTATTTGTTTTTAATTTTGATGTGTAAAATTTTAATCTAAGCTTCTAATTCTACCCTAACCCAACCAAAACTCATCTAATTTCAATCACAAAGAACTACATGTTTAAAGTAAGAAAAGACACAAGTTCAGGACACATAATTAACACCTATTTACGTCGAGCTAAATATTCCTTAACTTAGTTACATTAATTGAAACATAATTGTTTCAAACTGTCATTGCACTAATCAAAATTGTTATTGTCTAAGCAACAAAAAACAATTCTTTATTGCCTCTGAGACACGCCTTTGCTGACTCACCGTTCCCACAGATATTTCAGGGCTGCACCAAATGCCTTGTTGCTGAACCCATGTGAGAAAGGATGATGCACGTGATGATGAGGTTATTGGTGCTGAAAGCCTAGGAGTGGCTAACAATGAATCACATGCAGGAAGGAAGAATAATGCAAGTGCTAATAAGGCTATTGGTTCTGGTGCGAAGGAGTGTACTACTGCTGCGTGACTGACCTCAGGTGCGCTCGTGTTTAATAGGAGAACAAAGATGAGATGAGTCAAATGTAGAGATGAACTAGTCTCTCAAAGAACAGAGTGGCATACATAGGTGCTGTATGTTGGGTAGCCCAGTTGGGCCTTTGTCTTGCTCTGTCTGACAAGGGTGATAGAGACCTGACATCAATCCAAAACAGAGGCATGAACCCCGATAGGCCAGGATACCTAGCCTGACAAGAAGGATATGATCCAAGCTGACCTAAAAGTTGGATGGCCAGGTACTATGAATGTTTAAGCTATTGGCAGGAAGATATCAAATACTATGAGGTTTGAAGCTCATTTTCACCAGGCACAAAAGTGGAGAGGATTTGACGAACCCAGATCCACTGCTTTTGCTAGATGGGGTGTGGACAATACTCAGACAGTCACCACAAATTGGGTAGCAACCCATGGAGAAGCGCCTGAGCACCAGAGGTGCACTTGATCTTAAGGGGGAGGGAGTACTTTACTAACATTATTTGATACACACCTTTACTGCTCCCCGATAGGGATTGTGGATCACGATGACTTGAAGGGAGAGGTGCCAACTCACTATTGAGTGAGGCACTAAAGCAAAAAAGGATGAACATTTCTATGCTCGAGTGTATGAACTGTTTTGACTAGGCCCAGTTCTGCAGTGTCACCCCAAATGTTTTGCCTTCACCCCTCCTGTTTTTCAGAATTCGTTTTGTTGGCATAAAGACTCTGTGTATGTTACCATTGCTTACCAGTGCAAACATGCTCATGCTCTCTCCCTAAACATGGCAACTGTTAGAAATGGGGTCTTTGGTTGGCAGTCAGGTTGCTCCCGGTCCAAGCAAGGACATGCACTCTAGTCAGGGTAAAGGAGAAACCCACCCGGTTAACCTCACCCTGGGTAGCTTGGCATGCGCAGAAAGGCTTAACCCAGAGGCAATGTGTAAAGTATTTGTAGAAACACACACAGTAATACAGTGAAAACACTACAAAATGGACACCACACAGGTTTAGAAAAATAATAAATATTCATATAAATAAAACAAGACCAAATACAATTAAAATCCACAAAAATAGTGACTGAAGGCACACATGCTGCAATGAGATGTTAAAACGGCGTTGTGACTGAGTCGTTTCCCACAATGCGATGTCACTGGCACTGTTTACGGAGTCAAATCGACCCCCAGGTACAGTACCTTAGCAAAAAATGTGTGGAAAACAGGCCGGTCGGGGAGCGAGGCGTCACTGGATCTGATGTAGCGTGTCATGTGGTGTCAGGAAGAGGCGTCGGGTCCTTGCTGCGGAGCGTTGCAGTAGAGGCGGCGGCGGTTGCAAGAAGTCGGTCACTGGGAACCTCTGGCAAAGTCGAAGTCCAGTGAAGTCAAGATGCTGCGGGGCGACCTCACAGGGTCACGATCACATCACAGGGTCACAGGCGCTGCAATGGAGTTGGGTGTCATGAACGTCAGGTGTACGACACACCAACTTACGAGTTTGTGTGGACATCAGAGGCTGCAATGACATTGGGCCTATGTTGATGGGGGGGTCATCCCATCTCAGTGAGAACCACGGATCCAGGTGTAGGCGGCATCACGGGGTTCATGCAGCGGCGTCCTTAGCAAAGTTGCACGGAGTAGTTCGCCGTCGTTTCACTGGATTTTACCAGAAATTCACTTCCAGGAGCCCAGGAACAGGAATGGCACCATCTGACAACCTAGAGTCCACAACATGCAGACTCAGAGACTGGTTGGTGAAACCATTGCTGTCCCTGAGGCTTCAAAAACAGGAGGCAAGCTCAGTCCAAGCCCTCGGAGATACCTCTCAAGCAGGAATGCACAACAAAGTCCAGTCTTTGTCCCCTTCCACAGGCAGAAGCAGCAACTGCAGGATAGCCCAACAAAGCACAGTCACAGGCAGGGGCAGCACTTCTCAGCTCTTCAGCTCTTCTCCTGCAGAGATTCCTCTTAAATCCTTGAAGTAATCTAAAGTCTCGGGTTTTTGGTCCAATACTTACACCCTTTTCTGCCTTTGAAGTTGCCCAACTTAAAAGAAAAGTCTCTGTTGTTTACAGGACCCTGCTGTGCCCAGGCCTGGCTCCATGATGCACACCAGGGGGCTGGAGACTGCTTTGTGTGAGGGCAAGCACAGCCCTTTCAGGTGTAAGTGACCACTCCTCCCTCCAGCCTAGCCCAGATGGCCCATCAGGATATGCAGGTTACACCCCAGCACCCTTTGTGTTATTGTCTAGGGGAGATGCACAAACAGCCCAACTGTCAGTCTGTCCCAGACAAGGAATCCACAAACAGGCAGAGTCACAGAATCGTTTAAGCAAGAAAATGCTCACTGTCTAAAAGTGGCTTTTTCAAACTGACTATCTAAAAACCACCTTCACTAAAGTATGTATTTTTAAATTGTGAGTTCAGAGACCCCCAACTCTAAATTGCTATCTGCTCTCAAGGGGAAACTCCACTTTAAGGATATTTAAAGGCAGCCCTCATGTTAACCTATGAGAGAGATAGGTCTTGTAACAGTGAACAACTGATTTGGCAGAATTTCACTGTAAGGACATGTAAAAACAAACAAGTACATGTCCTACCTTTAACAGACGCTGCACCCTGCCCATGGGGCTACCTAGGGCCTATCTTAGGGGTGTCTTACATGTATTTAAATGGAAGGTTTAGGCTTGGTAAGTGAGTGCACTTGCCAAGTCAAATTGGCAGTTTAAAAACTGCACACACAGACACTGCAGTGACAGGTCTGAGCCATGTTTACAGGGCTACTTAAGTGGGTGGCACAATCAGTGTTGCAGGCCCACTAGACACATTTGATTTACAGGCTCGAGGCACCTCTAGTGCAGTTTATTAGGGACTTACTAGTAAATCAAATATGGCAATCATGAAAAAGCTAATTACACACACAATTTCACATAGGGAGCACTTTCACTTTAACACTGGTCAACAGCGGTAAAGTGCCCAGAGTAACAAAACAGCAAAAACAGAGTCCAGCACACAGCAACAACCTGGGAAGTAGAGGCAAAACGTTAGAGGAGACCACACCAAGGATGCCAGGTCTAACAGTAACATTGGCCTACATCTGCTTCGCACCTTTAATTTACACATAAGCACCTAATATATGGTACTATACCTACTCAGGGCCTGTACAATTAATGCTACTAGTAGGACTACAGCATTGATTGTGCCACCCACAAAAGTAGCACAAAACTAGCACTCTAAAACTTTCTTAAGTCCTGCCACTACAACCTGTACTGCAGTTTTAAACTGCCAATTTTACCTGGCAAAATATATCTTTTGCCAGGCCTACACCTTCCTTTTTGATACATATAGGTCACCCCTAAGGTAAGTCCTAAAGGAACATAGGCTAAGGTGTATTGTATTTAAAACAGGATGACATGTGGGTGTAGGTTTTACATGTTCAGGTAGTGAAAAACTCACACATGTATTTTTGTATTAAGGTGAGGCCTATCCCTCATGTTGAAAAACATTGATTTACCTTATTACATTTAATTGAAAGCAGGTAGAAATATCATGTTCGGACTCAAGAATTGTAATTTAAAATCCTCTTCAATTGTAAAGTCAGATTTTTAGTTATAATCTCGAAAATGCCACTTTTAGGAAGTTGGCATTTTCCTGCCCTAACCATTTGGATACTGCTACCAGTGCCATGTGTCACATGACTGTGAATGGCTCACCTGTTCTGGTTTGTGTATTCCTGCTAAACAGGGCCCTACTTGCATTTCAAAGGTAAAGAATCCGGCATGCACAAAGGAATATGACACCAGCCTTTTATTACCCCAGACTTCTTGGAGTCTTAGCAAGGGAAGGGAAGAACTTACCAAAACCAAATGTGGGGGTAGTCCAGGACGTTCTCCCACTTCAAAGGCAGTCATCAGGTATAAATATTGGACCCTTAGAACAACTTTTCAGTGCACTCCTGGACCTATGGAAGACTTCAGAAGGACTGTCTGGACCCTCAGATGACAGCCCTGCTGCTGCTAGAGGACTGCCCTGCTGCTTGAAGTCCTGCCTTGCTTCTTGAAGGAGAACTGGACCAGCTACATGAGCCCAGAACCACCAGAAGTGATTCCAGCGGCTAGCTGGCTGGCCTCCTGTGTGAGCAAAATGGACATACCAAGCTCCAGAGACCTTGAACCCTACACCTGGCCTCTGCTGGAGTGAGTCTTAATCACCATAGTGGTACCCCTCAGGTACTGGACCCTTGGAAATAGCGATAGAGGTGCTACTCCTGCCTAACCCTAAAAATTAGGACTGAGAAAATGTTTCATCCAAAAGTGCCCAGAGAACCGACAGCAGACCAGGACCTGCCTGCCAGCCGATTCGCCCAAGGCAACTCTTGTCCGCCTGACAACGCTGTAGCTCCCTCTATGTCCCTCTCCTCAACTGTGGGAAATCTCGGCAAAGGTATCCAGCCACGTGGAGCCCTCATTGGCTACAGCATGCAGCTTCATCCTGCTGGAAGTCTGAAGGTAAAAGTTTTCACCACAACTCAATCCAGCGGCTCCCCAACGACAGTGCTTCCTCCTTCAACCCTGTCTGCTGTCTTGCTCCAATCTTCTCAGGCACTTTTCTTTAAAAAAAGTCTAAGTCCGAAGGTAAGCCAACACAGGGCTCGATCCACCCCATGTATCTGGCCCTTGCTCCATCGCGGTTGGCCTCGACTCTTGACTTTGGCCCGGTGTTACACAACAAGCCAGTTGGCGCTTTGATCTTCTAGGTGATATTTTGCACTAAAAACATTAATAAATTAATAGCTTTGGTTCTACTGACTGGATTTAATTTGTTTTGGTGTCATTGCATTAATTAAAATGCACTTTATATTTCTAACTGGGTTTAGGAATATTCTTGTGTTATGTTTTCACTATATTACTGTTTGTGTTCTAAAAACGTACTTTACACACTATCTCTAAGTTAAACCTAACTGCTTTTGTGCAAAACTACTAGAGAGTTAAGCACAGGTTAATTTAGTGATTTTTTGTCGTCCATCCTCACATGGAATGTGGTTGTTGGCTGAGTGGGGGTTTCACAGAATTCTCTGTTTGGTGCCCACTCCAAATTGCACTCGAATCAGGTTTATGATGTTGGTAGAACCTTTTGGTATTTATGGTGGGAAACTATGCAAAATCCTAGTTTGTGCAACTTGGAAGTAGTTAAAATATGCGTAATTATCCCCTATTCCTAAGTCCACCCGCTGCATGGTGATATTATTTAATGCATATTCAATTAGCACTGGGATTGCACTGATCTAATGAGGAACTGAGTGGACTCATTTACACGTTTATGAAACAATGCGATTGTTGTACCATTTTGAACAATTGAAAGCATGCAGTATACCAACGTGCAACACTGTACACACTTTTTCATATTGAAACATTGTTTGAAAAGTAAAGGAGAGGTAGACACAGAAAGATGAAAAAAGGTTGATGCCAATTAGATCCTTACTCCTGTTGACCACAAATGGTGTAATATTAAAGTAATTGTATAGCTGGCCCAAGGGCGCTGATAATTTAGTCCACGTTAATTTTGAGACAATGGACTCATTCCGCCCCTTGTATATAGAGAAAATCTCATACTAGGCACCTGGATTCTTTACTGACACAAAATTTCAGAATACACTTTTGCATTGGACACGAGTGGTGTCTCAAGGGGACAGTGGGTACAGTGCTCAGCCTCTCATTTGCAAATACATGTGATGACAGAACCCCTAAAGCCACCCATGCTGAATTATTGCCCAACTAGCATGGCCCTCCCTTAGTCTTTATAGAGAGAAATGCTGTGGTCACCTCACTTTTTAGCTAAAAGAACCTTTCACCCTGGACCTATGAGTATTTTCCCAATGAGGTTGAGTGCTTACAAGTTCCCACATGTCAAGTGTTGTTGCCACAAAAGACAGAATGTTTGGGCCTGTTACACATGAGATGGGGGCATTGGTCAGATACCGTGTTAGCAGAATTATCCTTGGATAACTGTTCATTGATACTGTGACTTACTTGAGATCAGTCCTGCCCACCACATCCATTCCCGCAGGTAAGTGAATCCGCCCTGTCCTGCAAAAGAATGAATAAGTCTCATCAGAAAATGAGTAGGACATTTAAAAATGTAACAGAATAATGTCCTCTTCCTTTTCCATAAGCTGATCCGTGCTAGCATTTGCCTTGAACGGGAACAATTAGTTATGGTTGAAGCATCTAGTCCACACGAAAAGCTTATTGAGCTAACGACTATTGTCTGATTGGAGAAATCTGCATTACATTTTCTACCTGTTTTTGTTCACTTAAGATTGATCTTGGAATGTTACATAAAGATTGGTCAAAGGAGCAAAATGTATAAAGAGCATCCCAAAATGTGTGTCCCCAATCAAAGTAATACACAAAATATTTGTTGAAAGACCATAAAAGGTCGCTGGACGACTTTGCACTACATTTTGGAGTAGATAGAGAGCATTGCCTTTGCTGTGCTTTTTGTGGTTTGGTGTTCATTTGTCCTGCTGTTTTCAAAAGGTTGAAATTTGGAAAAAATGACAGCTTGATTTGTAAATCGATGCAGGACCTGATGCAACAGCAAATCCAATTAGGAGGCGCGTTTATTTAATCAGAAGCTATTTGTCAGCTCACAAAAAGCTGCTCCTGAATAAAAAACCATGCTGAAAAACCATAATGTGCACATATCCCTCTAAATTTGTACCTTTGACGAGAGAATACAACAATTTGGGTGGAGGGAACTAACTCAAGAGTCATTTAACAAAAATCAAGTGATGGGGACAAGATTTCTACGGCTCCCTACCTAGCCAGCTCCTATAAAGCACTTTTGGTTAACCTCCATTGAGCCCGCCCAACTCTGGTCATAAAAGAGCAAGAGGGAAGGGGGTACAAATATGAGCTGATATCATTGTTCCCTGCCCTGTCAGTTACTGATCTGCTCCCCCGCCTGAGCCAGGACCTCGTGACAGAACCCCATGTAGTGGGACCTGTATTCACTGCTCCATGTCAGTCAATCCTCAGGGTTGGCCACTGGCCTGGGAGAACTGGGTGTGTGGCGCTAGCCCTCCTTCCTCCCTCTGCTGCTGGGAGTCAGTGGCAGCTATGCCTGCATCCTTTGGGAAGATGGATTGTCAGCTGCCCGTCTTCCTCACTCACACAAACAGCAGGTGGTGGAAAGCAAGGGAGTGGCAGCTGTTCCTGACTTCTTTGAGCATGAGGAGAACATATATTTTACAGGGGCACGATACACGTTGCAGGGAAATCGAAATGTAGAAAGTTGTACCGCAGCCTTCAAATTAAGAGGTATGAGCAGTGCTGAATTGGAAAAAAACTTTTTCCCGAGAACCCATAAATTGGGGGTCAAGGTATGGCTCCAGAAAGGGGGTGGAGTCACAAGGGGGGGGGGTACACAAAGCAGCCTGTCAACTACTAAGTTTATTTCTTTTCAATTCTACCACTGAGAAATTGGCTATTGATTTTTAAGGCTGCATTTTTAAATATCTTATCGAATTAAGGCACCTGCTGCAGGTATCACGAAAAATCTCATGGAATAATAATAATAATGGAAATATAACTCTGGTGGTTAATGCACTTGCTCGAGAGATCTGTGTTTTGCGCAGACACAGTTTTGACTCGTGAAGTAACATAGGGCCATATGTACAAACACTTTTTCCCATAGACACAGAATGGGTAAAAACCTTTGCTACATCTGGCCCATACAGAGTTAATGTGGTGCCTCATGCAAAACACACCATGTAATATGCAGATCACAGATTTGTATTTATGTCGAAGGCATGAGTTTGGAATCCTATTGTTTCTTCTCAATGTGTTGTTATTATTAGGCTGATAAAAGGGTTTCTTACGATGTGTGACTCCTACACCTTGAAACTGTCATTGTTTTCTGTAACACCATGTACACTGATTTACACATGTATAATTTATTGTCAATATATAATGTGTATGATTGACATAAAGCGCTCTGACACCCTTCATTGGAATGAGCAGTGCTATAAAAATTATGAAATCAAAAAAATTGTTACTTGTGTAAGTACTCAGAGAGATACATTTCATCTTCTTACAGTGCATGCATATCTCTTATATACGGTGATGGAACAAAGTCAAAATCTTGCCTTGAAATTATAGTTTCTGTTAAGTACTTGTGACGTGGTAACAGGCTGTTTGCCTTCGTTTTCCCTTCATTGTACTGGCGTGTAGATATTAGGCTCCAGATAGCTCCCAGCCAGGATCATAGCTGAACAAAAGAAGGACAGATGGCCCTTTAAATTTGGCCTTTGTTTTGGGCTCAGGTAGATTCTAAAATAAGAAACCCTCCTGGCTGCCTGGATGTTGCTGCCCTGAACAGAAAGCAGACAACACGCAGACAACAAGCAGGTACTGCTCAATTTGTGTCCCTATGTTGGCAAATTACATGGGACAAACAGCATATTTTACTGGAGTCAGACGGATCTCTGAACATTCAAAATGACAGTGCTCTGTGCCCTAACCTACACCCTCAAATCTCACGGAGCACAGCTATTGGCTTTGCTGCATGGGCTGTGCGTGCTTACTGTCACCTTTGGCAAGTCCTGCAGCCAGTCTTTCCTGTCCTGCACGCTGTGCATGTGGCATGTAAACAAGTCTATGTTTCCACGGTGATTATGCAACTTAGAACTGCGGAATGCAGTTTGATTGCTGTGACTGTCAGCTAGTGCATATTGGGCTTCCATCGTCCAAAAAAAGCCCATGTACCACTGAACAGCAGACGATTCTCCTGTTCACATAGAGATGTGCTGCTGTACACCTGATACAAAATGGGGGGATCTATGTATGTGTGGTTTTTACCTGGCTCCTATGTACTTTAGCCAAATGAAATCCTCTGAATAAAGCGTATGCCACCTCTGTTAAGACAAGAATATAGTCTGCCATTACGGTCTCTTTAATATTACAAAGTATTTATTGCCAAAGGGCACTTTGGCTCACTGGTATCATCGTGCTTGGACAACTAGGGACTGGATAAAAAGAAGAAATGAAAGAGTAGGCAATGTTTAGCAGAACAGGAGTGTCTTCAATTGTTTGCAAAACATGTACATGTTTGTATATATATATATATACGTATGTGTGCAAATGGTATTTTTAATGTGCAAACTTAGTCAAAAAGCATGATTAAAGACAGCCATAAAGTCAACGATTTATAGGAGAGGAAGCTGGATTATGGAAGTTAATGCATTGAGATGTAGTGTTCTTTAGAGAGGTGAGTCTGCAACTCCTTCCTGAATTGGAGCAGCTTTTTGCCAATCCTGCTCAATCACGTGGATGTTGTTCTAGATCCTGGGTGCATCGATGGAACATGCCTGCAGACTTGATTTTTTATTTTTACAGGACACAGGTTGGAAATGTATTTAATGTAGTTTCAAAGGCAAGTAGTTCTAAAGCTTGGACCCAGAATGCTAAAGGTCTGCCTCCAAGGTAGTGTTAGTAACAAAGCACCTTGAAGAGCATCGGAGGTCTAGACTCCAAGCTCTGGCTGGTAAGTGTTATGGTTTTGGGCTGGTGTTATGGTGCACCTGATGCATCATACAGAGGACTTGAATTTTTTTTTTACCAGAAGTCAGTAGAGAGATGTACATGTTTCAGACACAGGATTAAATTCATAGAGCCCAGTAGCAAGCTAAACAGTCATATTTTGAATGTGGTGCATTCAGTTTTGTGATATTCTGGCAGGTTCAAGAAGACGGTTTTCTGATAATCTGAACCAGAGAAAGATGGTAGTGCTGAGGACCTGTGCCCAATTGTCTTGCGGTTGAAATGGAATGATTGTCCTCAATGTTTTTAGCATAACAAGACACGTAGTCCAGGTTTTATCAATTTACGGGTCCTTAAATAGACCCTGATTCAGCTGGAAACCAAGATTTTTCGCAGAACTGCCAGAGGAAGGGGTGTTGTTTAAGGATGATGTCAGGTAAACCCTCAAGATCTCAGGATCGTACTTCCATTCCTTTACGAAATAGAGTCTATTACTTTAAGGCAAATACCAAGTGTGCAGGTGCTGCTTGCTAACAATGCAGAAAATAAACATATACATAGAAGTGTGCATGGGCCCAATCACCTCAAGTGCTTGTTTTGTTATATCATAAAGGTGGAACCTCAGATAACTAATAATGCAACAACAAATGATACTACAACTCTGCATACATTTGCAGTGTATGCTAAAATGCTGCTAAAACAAGCTTTTCAGTAAAGCCTGAGCATCTGTGTACTGGATCCGCCTGAGGTTTTCCCCTCAACACAAGCACACTGGATATTTCCCCTTAAAGGTCAAACATTTATTTATTCACAATAGAGTCAAAGGTGCCCTTTTGTATTAGAGAAACATGATCTATTGTTAGACACATTGAACCTACAGTCAGATTCCTGGGCAGAGAAGTTATGAGTTGTTGCAAGACTTCAACATAGGTTAAACATGTTCTCACTATGTCTTGCGAGCACGTATGTTTCTGAGACTAATAGGCTGTGGCATCTCAGTGGAATTTAACGCCGAAATGGTCATTTTCAGGAAGATTTCAAATTATTAGTGGCTTCGAATCCCATCAATTAGATTAAGGGATTTCCCTTTATAATGCAAAGCTGTGAACTACCTCATTAAACATGAACTGGAGAAGCCAATTCCCCACTGAGCTCACATGCTTTCTGCCTTTCCAAGAATTCCCATTTATCTGAAAATAGATTTCAAAACAGGACAGGCTGCCTCATGAATTATCTCCAGGAATAATATAAGGGAGTCTTCCTGGCTTATTGGTGGTGTGTTGTTTCACGGTTGGAACACGGTTGTAATGTTAAATTGTTATGTTGAATAATATGTCTATTGGCTTATCCTCCGATTATCCAGATACACCATGCTCCTGTAAACACTATTCAGAATTTACTCTCTCAATGTATCTTGACATTTTAAATGTTAATACTTATCCGTTATGATCAATGGGAGTTATTGATACTTTTGTTAACACATTGTATATATTCTTCTGTCACAACTGTGACAGAGATCCCATCCGCCTAAATCTAAATCCAATAAGATTTTGTCAGACGGAGTAACCTCTCCGCCCAGCTCTAAATCAGGCCCTAAGTTTCCACAGGCCTTTGCCACCAGTCCAAGGTCATTGTGCTGTGACAATCCCCCAGCCAAGAGCAAAAGAAGACTGGTCTGCTCCGCCTCCAGGGATCTCTGGGTTAGATGAAGAAATGAGCTGCATGCAATCCCAACTTGTTGCTTTAGGGTGCTACATGCCAATGGCACACTCACAATAAACAGCAAGTCACAACAACGTTATTGACTTTGCATTCAGCTACTATGTACAAGAGTACATCCAAGAGGTATTGGGCTACTTCAAATTCACTAAGCTGGCGTCATCTGCACTGTGCTTCGCACTGGCTCTATAAATTACTATTTAAAATGTTTCCTTCACTGAGGACCTCCAGTACAGGAAGTACAGACAGTTATAAATCTCTGGCCATGCTACAGGCTAGACTATGTCCAATTGTAATTCAAAATGAACAAGAAGAAAAACTCCTGCATTCACTCTTATTTCATCTTATGCTATGTGCAGAGGACAACGGGAATTAGCCTTTGCAATTTAGAATCACTTCAAAGCAATATGCGTCTCTCGCAGAGTTCTCTATCCTTTCTTCCCCAGGAACTTGAAGGTAAGTTACACCTTTCTGGATGATAAACAAGCACTAGAAGTAAATGCCGCCTAATCCTTGAAATTACACAACTGAAAAATATCCAAAATGATGTACTAGTTCTTTCCTTGCCAAGCACAAAGACACTAAACGTATTTTCCAGAGTATCTAGGACTTAAAAATAACTTGCAGTCCTTCTGGAAAGGATTACACATGCATCTGTTCAGACTGCATTGTAATGGTCTAACTTGTTCCCTTTCCCTATTTTTCTCACCCTCTTCAAACGTCTCTCATGTATGTACTTGTCCAGTTTTTGTGGGAAGCACTACATTGTCCATGTGGCTAGATCCACTATACCAAAAAGTAAGCATTCGTTAACTGTGTAACATTTGAAATGCATGTTCTGTGACTTGTATTCAAGTTCCACTCACAATCTGCCTACCTTCTTACTGGAAAAAGCATTAATCATTTCAAACGAGATTTACCTGCTTGAACAATATCAGGCACCGTTAATAGACAATGAACCATTTCTCACGGCCCATTAATTTCTGTAAACCATGCTCTAAGTGGAGCAAAGGTGTTTGTGCAAAGGTAGTGACATCCAATCCCTTGCACTCTGACACATTGTCTTATAGCCAGACCCTCTACCCTACTATAGCTTCCACCAATTTCCTTCTGTCCATGCCAATTTCTCTCAGCTTTATTTCCATGGCTGAAGATATCATTTTATCCTGCTTCCACGATTTATGACCTTCCAAGATTCAGAATGGCTTTATTATACTCATGGCACTAATTTTAACACCGTCATTAATTGCTGCTGGTACTCTGCCATACAGAATAGATGTAGGCAGCCAGCAGCTCTAAAACTGATTCTAGACCCTAAACACCTGTTTCACTCCCAGATCTCTACTCATCCTCTTGGCACCTCCTTCCTTATTTGATCAGGACATCTCATTTGCAACCCCTACTTAAACTCACAAGGCCTATTCACGAACGTAAAATTACACATGAGTAAATCCACCTGTGGACATTTATTCTTAAACATTTCAGTACATTTATTCATTTTAGCTATTCATCATTTCTGAGGGTGAATTTACTACAAAGCCTAAAACAGTGGATGGAACCATATTTTCACATGTAGGCAGAGTTCGCCGCCGTCAGGAGTGGAGTGGGAAAAGTGTATAGGAAATTTAGAGTGTAATAAACTTTTTAAGAAAGTAGTAAAAATATGTTTCTGTTAAATATTAATATAAATTAATTTTATAAACTTATTTTAAAAGTAGCACAGTATAAAAAAAAGTTACAACACTAGTAGCTTAATTCTGAATCAAACATTTGATTAATTTGAATATATTTATATATTTTTTTATAATTATATTTTAAAAAATCACACCTCAAGAAAAATGTTTATCCTTATTTATGTACTAAACATTAGAAAACAAATCATAAATTCATTTAAATTAATTACATTTATTTTTATTTTTAAATTAAAGTTGCAATTATTTTTAAATAAAAAAGTTATTAAACCATTGTATCAAATTATTTATTTTATATTTATATATATATATATATATATATATATATATATATATATATATATATATATTTTAACATGGAATTGTATACATTCATTTGTAGGTGTTCGAATTGCATTTTGTAGTGCTTAAGTAGTGCTACTGTAGAACTACTTAACATACAAAAAAAATTTGTTTTTGAATCAGGCCCATAGAGTTTTCTTTGACTCTGACTTGTGTATGAACTGCCTCCTCATTTCTTACAATGTCCATCCTCTTTTTTCAGAGCTTTGATTAAGTCCTTGCCTGCCAATACTGACGCTATGTATTCTGGCCTTTTAGAAGACGAGGTATATCGTTTAAGTGTCATACATGAAGGAATGTTTGCTGGGTACATATTACATTCTACTCCAACATTTGTATTTTCAAGGGTTTATCTTTTACACTGTTAATATAACTGCACTTTATTTACATTTTTTCAATACTAATATGCAATGTGCTATGCAAAAATAATAGGTAAGGTCATTACCTGCTCGAGTCGCTCCTTTTTCAGACACTTTTAGCAGTCCTTTCTTTTTCAATATAAAGCTGGAACCGATAAAGATGCTAGAACTTATTGCAAGTGCAAGCCCTATATAAAGACTGTACTTTCCTTCTAGTGATGCCACAGTGCTTAGGGCGGTTTTAGTGGCATTCTTGGTTACTGAAGAAGCATCGCTGGACTGGAGTTCTGACACATTGATGATCTGGCACAGAATCTTTAATGAGGAACTGGAAGGGCAGGTCAGCGGCAGCACGGTTCCTGTGGGAAAAGGAACAGACATCCATGGAACAAACTGCATATAACAAGTAAAACATACACCTGCAGAGGTTACCTGTTGCAGTGATCGCTTATAGCGTAACATACGCATTCTATACAAAAAACTATAGTGCTGATATAGGGCCTGATTTAGAACTCAGCAGACGGGTTACTCGGTCACAATGATGACGGATATCCTGTCCTCTGAAATCTAAATCCCATTCTAGCCTCACTATAACTTGAACTTGTGGGTCCGGTTTGCGGCTGGTGTCTGCCAATTAACACGCTTTTAGCCTATGTGATTTAGATTTTGGCAGACAGATATCTGTCACCGTTGTGATGAAGTAACCGGTCCACTGAGTTCTAAATCAAGCACGTAGTCAATGTACTATGCGAAAAATGTCTAAACAACCATTGGCAAAACGAACAACTGCAGCTTTGTATTAGTCAGCATGCTTGTTAAATGGTGAAGAGTTTGTATGTCTGTTTGTTTAGGTTTGAATTAATGAATGCCTGACTGAATGCAGGCTTTAGATGAGTCGGTGAATGACAGTGAATACAGATGGATAAATGGGTCAGTGACTAAGCACAAGGATGGATGAATGAATAAGTGATTGGCAAGGTGAAAGTGGTAATGCAACAACACATCCATTTTATTCAGAAATACTTATTGATTCATCCAGCCATTTGCCTGCGAATTGGCTCACTCGTTGAACCATTCTGTATGCATTCTCACTTGTGCGCTCACTCAATCCATCCATCCATTCGTCCATGAACCCATGTCTGTTCTTTAGTGTTCTCAAAAGCAGAGGTAATTTCAAGATAACAATCACAATGAGGAAGAGTCCCAAACATGTTACATCTCTTTATTTTGGCCCGATGTAATGTGGGGTGCTGCTTTGTAAAACGCCTACATAATGCATGCACAATGTCCCCCAAAAGGTGAGTGGTGTTACAATGGAATACATCTGCTCTAAGTTGCACCTTTTTAAATGAAAGCTGCGATGTCCAGGACTCAAAGACATCTCGTTATACGAATGATACTCCCTGTGACCCAATAAAGACAAATCATTAGCTGTTGGTGAGCGCCCCTCTCCTCGGGCCTGTTGTGGCCACTGCTAGTTTCTCCGACTTTGCCCATGATCTGCCTCTGTTTCAGCACTGAATGAAAGATGCAGCCTATGGCAGGGCAGGAATCCAGACACAGTGCTCAGCGCGCAGCACTGTGACCCAACACAACACCACAATCAGGGAATGAATAATTACACCTTTTACAACACCAGAAATATTATCCTTTTTTCATTTCTCAAGAAAACGGAGAAATTACAATACCCCTTCCAGAACCATATATTGAAAGAAGTCAACGAAAAAACCAGTGGGAGCAAACTGACAATGTCCGTGGGCATATGTGAAGATACTAAAAAATGGCAAAAACACCAGTGTCCCCCGGTGCTGAGGGATGCATATTGGCGGGTCTGTGCCACTTTAAAAGTATCAGCTGATGCCTCCGTACAGACCTGGTCAGAGCCTGAGATGGAGGAATATAGCAATGCCAATCTAAAGCAAATGCCTGGTGTGACAGCGCACAGCAGTGGGAGGTGGGCACCCCACAGGGCCAAAGAAGCTGCCACTGCTCCTAGCGCATTAACAGCTGCGGTATGAGTAAGTTAGGCCCCATCACCAAGCTGAAATGTAAAGTCAATGGCACATTGTGTACATCAACCAATGGCTCAGATTTTACTGACTGTCCACCCAAGCAATGCTTAACGCAGAAAAACGTTCCGTAGTTTTTTTTCGTAGAGCGGATGACATGGGCGTGGCTTTCACAGCCTGACCTTATCACAGCATCAGACAAAGTAAACCTCAGAATATATTTCTGCTCACTTGTTTGAACTAACAATACAATGCAAACAGGCAAGCATCAAGGGACTCGTGCAGCATTCCCAAAATGTCAAGTTCAGAAAATTAATGTATTTTTAGCACCTACAATCCCTTTTGAGGTTGACATTGAGCAAACCAAAGACAGGAAACACATTTGAGGTGTGGCACGTCACTCATTTCCCCCATTTTATCCTGGATACCAATGAATGTATAATTAATAATGCCACAATGTTCAAAGGTTAATTATAGCTTTCATTTATACCATAATAATTTGGATAATTTAAAGGACAGTGTTAAAGCATAATGTTTACTCCAATTTTCGGTATTTCAGAATATTATAATGAGGGGGCAATTAAACCAGGGTAAACTAACCCATTGTGCATTTTGTTACCCATTCCCTATACCACCATAAATATAGTAGAAAGACTAAATATTTAAAAGTACTAGCATGGTCTTTCTCTCTATATTTAAGAGATTTCATATAAAGACAAAAAGTAGCCATAATGCTTCTCCGCCCTCTAGCCATCTACATAATGGACTTTTTAGTATCAATGAGAAATGTTTAAACACAACACCTCTCACTACTCGCTTGCTTTGCAATAATCTAATTAAAATAACATTACTGATTTGCCCTCAGTTCATTGGTGATTAATGACTCTAGAGGCTTAGGGAATGTCTTTATCTCAAAATCCCCGGCTTAGACGTCTATCTCAGTTTGCTTTGACTTTGAAAGAGGTTAGCAATTAATTTTAAAATTCTGCGTGTCTTTATGCATCTTTTCCAGTTGTCAATTGATGACGGATTTTACATGTCCTTGGAGCAATTCTGAATGAAGTATTGAGACAAAACATTCAATGCCTCAAGAATGAAGGTCTAGTCATTCTACTGTCTTCTTAGCCTTTTGCTCTTTGAAAGAAGTGTGTTAATTGGTAGACACCAGACCCACTGTATACAGTGAGGAAAATCAGTATTAATGGGCACTCAATTGTTAGTCCATAAAACGCTCCAGAGATTTATCGCCGGAGTTAGAGTTGAGTCTTTATTGAAAATCTTCTAATTTGTGGGGAGTATGCTATATCCAGAGGAGAATCCAGTGAAGGAAGTATATTCACACAGGGATAGTAAGTATGCGTCCAGAGTATAGTACAGGAAATTGTTGGAGTATTTTCTTCGACTCCCCAACTCTAAGCTAAGCTGCTATGGAGAACACTTTAGCCTTCTGAATTACAAATAAAGCAGACACCATCATGAAATGAAACATTTCCACAAAGATAATAGAAAACAAAAATCAGTGGCAGAAACACAAGTCAATGGAATAAATATCTTATCAAGAACAGCCTTAATCTCTTTGGCCCACAGTAGTTGTTTTCCTACGACAAGCCCATCAAAAAACACATGAAAGCACTTTCCTATAGAAGTCATTCCTCATCAGGGTTAGTTACAACACTCAGTTCTGTTCTTATGACAAGCTTTTGACTGTTGGAAAATGGGCAGGGCAAATTCAAGGTAGTGATACAGTATTTGAATATCACTTTGTGAGATTGGTTGGGGGTGTGGTTAACCCTTCTCAAGCAACAACCACAATTCCTGGCATGATGAACCACAAAATTAACTCATGCTTAACCCTCTGGTAGCTTGGCACAAAAGCAGTCGGCCTTACCTCAGAGGCACATTGTTAAGTATTTATGCAGCACACAAACAATAATAAAATGCAAATACAGCACAAGAAAAATCCCACACCAATTTTGAAAAACAGATGATGATTTAATAAATAATTTGAGACCACAACTACAAAAGTCCAATCAGTAGAACTGGAGATATTGAATTTTAAAGGTTTAGATAAAAGTAATGTCAACTCAGAGTTTCTGGTCATGCTGGACCAGGCCGAAATCACAAGTTCAGGCCAACCAGGATGGAGTGCAGGCCGAGCACAGGACCAACTGTGACCCTCTCAGGATTGACCTTATGTCCTTGGTGCACAGTCTGCATGGCGTTGCTGTGCAAGGCTTCACATGGTTTGACATTGGCTCCAATGAAGCTGTGCAGCAAGCCTTTACAGGGCTTTGCATCACTTGGTGTTCATTTCGATGAAGCTTGCAACTGTTTGGCAAGGTATTGCAGGGTTTTGGTTCACTTGACATTGGTTCGGGTGAAGCTTTCAGCTGTACTGTGAGCTTTGCATGGGTTCATGATGGTCAGCATTGGTTCCGATGAAGCTTGCAGCTGTGCGGTAAGGCTTTGCATGGCTTCACGTCCCTGCTTCACTTCCCTTTGCACCAGATTTGGTGAAACCTTCAGTTAGCCCAGGAGGAGTTGTCTCTGAATCCAGCCAAAGGTCCAGAACCTGGGGAGGCACCTCTTGGGGATCAGGCACAGGGCAGCAGGACTCAGGCAGGTCTACTTGTAGGTCCAGGCATGTCCACTGCAGCAGGCTAGCTGGGTAGTTGCAGGGAAGTCTATGGAGATTTTGGGGCCCTGTAGATCAGAACAGGAGGTCAGCCAACTGACCCTTGAGACAGTCTTCCTTCTCTGAGAGCAGGGAAGGCCTCAAAGAGCAGAGCAGTCCTTCTTAGATAGTGTCCAGGCCCAGGACCAGGAGTGTACTGAAGAGTTGGTCTGAGGGTCCAGTTTTTATACTGATGCCACCTTTGAAGTGGGAGAAACTTCTAGACTTCTCCAACATCTGGTTCTGGCATTGTCTTCCCTCCCATTGCCCAGGCTCCATTAGGCCTGGGGTGACAATAGGCTGGTGTCACGTTCTTCCTGAGTGTGCAGGAGGAAGCCTCTTTGAAATGTAATTGGGACAGGGGACTGACCCCTTCCATTCTGGCAGGATGGCACATCCTGCCAGTATCTACTCCCCCTTTGTCATCTCACTGTCTGGGAGGTTTATCCAGAGTTTAACTACAGCCAGTCAGGTGACCCAGGATATTGGCTGCGGGCACCAAACGGTTAGGACAAGAAAATACCAAATTTCTAAAAATTCTATTTTCAGAATTGTGACTTGATACCCAACTCCAAAATCAAGAGTTATCCCATTAAATA
Source organism: Pleurodeles waltl (assembly GCF_031143425.1). NCBI lineage: Eukaryota > Metazoa > Chordata > Amphibia > Caudata > Salamandridae > Pleurodeles > Pleurodeles waltl. Next base: position 985,138,116 of record NC_090437.1, read on the forward strand.
TAATAAGGCAACCCAATGTTAAACAATGTGGAGGATAGACCTTACAGTAGTGAAAAAAGTATTGTTCGAAATGGCCCTTTTTGCAGGGTCATCCCTAAACATTTTGCCTCCTTCCTCCTATTTTTTGTGACCTGTTTTTGTTGGCTTTAGGACTCTGGGCACTTTACCACTGCTAACCAGTGCTAAAGTGCATATGCTCTCTGTGTAAATTGTAATGTTGATTGGATTATCCATGATTGGTATATTTGATTTACTAGTTTGTCCCTAGTAAAATGCACTAAAGGTGCCCTTGGTCTGTAAATCAAATGCTACTAGTGGGCCTGCAGCACTGGTTGTGCCACCCACATTACTAGCCCTGTAAACATGGCTCAGACCTGCCACTACAGTGTCTGTGTGTGCAGTTTTAACCTGCCAATTCAACTTGGCAAGAGTGCCCACTTGCCAGGCCTAAACATTCCCTTTTTATGCATGTAAGGCACCCCTATGGTAGGCCCTAGGTAGCCCCATGGGTAGGGTGCAGTGTATGTTAAAGGTGGGACATGTACTGATGTGTGTTAGATGTCCTAATAGTGAAATGCTGCTAAATTCAGTTTTCACTGTTGCAAGGCCTATCTCTCTCACAGGTTAACACAAGGGCTGCCTTTAAATATCATTCAAGTGTAGATTCCCTTTGAGAGCAGATAGAAAGCTGGAGTTTGGGGTCTCTGAACTCACAATTTAAAAATACATATTTTAGTAAAGTTGGTTTTTAGATTGTTAGTTTGAAAATGCCACTTTTAGAAAGTACGCATTTTCTTGCTTAAATCATTCTGTGACTCTGCCTGGTTGTGGATTCCCTGTCCGGGTCAGTTTGACAGTTGGGTTGTTTGTGAATCCACACTAGATAGCGGGACTAAGGGGGCTGGGGTGTAGCTTGCTTATCATGATGAGCCATCTGTGGTAAGTTGGAGGAAGGGGTGGTCACTTACACCTGAATGGTCTGTGCCTGCCCTCTCACAATGCATTCTCTAAACCCCTGGTGTGTGTCTTGGGCCTGGCCTGGGCAAGGCTAGATTTTGTGAACAACAGAGAATTTACTTTAAAGTATGCCTACTTCAAAGGCAGAAAGGGATATAAGTATTGGACCCAACACCCCTGAAAATTAGATCACTTCTGGAACCAAGAGGAACCTCTGCCAAGGAGAAGATCTGAAGATATGAGGAGAAGTGCTGCCCCTGCCTGTGACTGTGCTTTGTTGGGCTATCCTGCAGTGGCTACTTCTGCCTGCGAAAGGGGACAAAGACTGGACTTTGTGGTATATTCTTGCTTGTGAAGAATCTCCAAGGGCTTGAACTAAGCTTGCCTCCTGTTTTGAAGTCTCAGGGCCATCAAAGACTTCCTCTGCTAACCTCTGGGCTCTCTGCCGAGGCTCCTGCCCTGCCAAGTGGTGTCTTATTCAGTCTCTTGGACCTTGAAAGGTGAAGTTGGCAGAACAAGAGCTGAAAATCCACGCACAGAACGCTGTGCGGGGACATTTTCAGTGTACCATGTGCAACGTGGCTGATAAACGACTTACCGCTGGCTTTGCGGTTGAAATCGCTGCTCCACCGGCATCGCAGCTAGGAGAACGACGCATCAGCTGGAGAAACAATGTGCAACACCCTCTTGCGGCTGCTGATAACGACGCAAGCCCCACGCAGCACAGTTTTCTAACAGTGTGACTGGATTTTCCACGCATCGTCCCTGGGCGTCAAAGTCATCTCGAGTCTGCGCAGATCCGAGGTGCCCCGCCCAGAAATCAACGCATCGCTCTCTTGCAAGGTAGAAAAACTATGCTACGCCAACCCGACCAGAAAAGAGATGATGCACGGCCTCCCTGCGAGGAAGGAATTGACTCAGCGCTGCCTTTTCCAAGGCACGCTTGCCCGGGCTGCTTTATTTTTTACGCTAACCAGGTACTTTGTGCAAAATAAATGTTTCCATTGTTTTCTATGTAGTAAGACTCTTATTCTTGTGAAAATTCATATGTTGGATTTTTGTTGTTTTGGTCATGTTTGATTTAAATAAATATTGCCTATTTTTCTAAAGTGGTGTGGTGTCCATTTTGTAGTTTTTCACTGTACTACTGTGTGTTTTGGTACAAATACTTTACACATTGCTTCTGAGTTAAGCCTGCCTGCTCGTGCCAAGCTACCAAGGGAGTGAGTGGGGTTTAACCAGGTGTGTTTCTCTTTTGCCCTAACTAGAGTGAGGGTCTTTGCTTGGACATTTAAAATGTAAAAACACAGGTCTTAATTTATTAAACACAATGCACCCTGCCCTATGGACTCTTTAGGGTCTACCATAGTGGTGACATATCTATTAAAAAGGAAACTTTAGGCCTGGCAAAAGCTGCCAACTGGATGTAAGCCAATTTTCCAATGTTTAGAGGACAGATCACAAGGTCTTTAGCACTAATTAGCAATGGTAAGGTGCACAGAGTCCCAAAACAAACAAAAAAAGAATTTCAGTAAACAAGAGGGGAGAAGGCAAAAAGTTTGGGGGAAGACCACACCAACGGCTGACAGGTCTAACACACTTTTAATAGGTGGCAGCATAAGAAAAGACAGTAACACAATTGTCACTCATTTTTGTGATAACTATGAAACACTAAAGAGCCCTTAATATCCTTGTGTGCTGTACCACAGGACCAAGAAAGCACCACTATAAAGCAGGTAAATTCTCACAGACAGTGAGTGTTTCATTGTCAAGTGTGTCACTCATTTGCAGATATGTCAATATTGAAATAAAAAGGTTTCAGTCAGTTATCTCGCAGTATAAAACAACAGAACAGTATTTACATTTGCAAGTTCACACCTCAAAATCAATTGTTTCAAATGTGTTACATCTGCAAAGCTAGATCCAGAAAGGATTAACACAGCTATTAAGTCCAAGGAAGTCAGCAAAGTGTGCTTCTTTTTATACTACTGACAATAAATTACACATGCCATCCAGTTCGAAACAATTACTTCCCTCAGTTTAGTTTTTTTGTTTTTGGTCAACTAAGCCTCTTATGCACCCTAGCATGACTCACCTTGAATGAACAAAAGAAACCCCTCAAAGTAGTCAATCTTTATTAATGCCTCACTCTCACATGTATATGTATTAAGTTCCGCTTAGCTGAGAAGTACAAAGAGTAGCTCTAAACCCCTTTAAAGAAGACAAAATCTGTTTCTTAAAACAGCAATTACAAAAAACTATTAAAGAATACTTCCACTGACTGACTTTAACATGAATAGTTCAATTTGTTTTATTCCTTTTAGTAAAGACGTCTGTACAGTAAACTATGAACTTCGAGCTACTGGTTTTAATAAATATTTTCCAGTTCAAATATATCTATTCATGCCACACTAAACCAAAGAATACCAAGTAATATAAAAGGTAAAATTTCTTGTTTTTTTAAATTACAAGACAGTATTTAAGTATTGTTTTTTTCTTTCAGCTACGTACCAAGTGACTGCCGACGACGTGTTTTGTCACCGGTTATATCATATATGATTATAGGGCTATGATTCACATCTAATATCAATCAATCATATACTATATTTTAATGAAGCCGAAGATGACTATAGTGTGGGAATGTGATCCCGATTTATGGTCAGGACCTGACATCCTACTGTGGTATTCCACTGCTTAAACCATAAAACACAAGCAGGATGCAGTTAAATGAAGAAGGCTGACCACAGATAGTTTGTAATATTTTTCTAACAGATCCAGTCTGGAAATTAAGGACAGCTAGTGGATGAGGTGTAAGTATTTAAGCGAGGCATCATCTTGACGGGTAATCTGCCCAGCAGCCACAAACAGTACCTGTGTCCTACAGAAGCAACCACAAAGCAGGTACTTTTGAGTAACACTGAATGAAACCGCTTCCTTGGCACTGGGTGAATAACCAAGTTCACAACATGTCTCTGAACCGAAACCACAGACTTGAGAAAAGCAAATACTGAACACGAAAAAATGAAATATACAGCTTTCTTCGAGAGGGTGTGCATACACTGAGATGTTTACATTTTATGATGGAAGACAAAAGCAGCAGGCACGCACCTACACACTGAGGGGTTTGGTCAAATAAATGATATGGATTTGAAATGTGTCTTCTTTGTAGGGATCTGGGTAATGGATTAAAGTTTCCAAATGTGTGGACTTGCAGCTCCTAGTAAATCTAAATCATGTAAGAGAGATATGTTGGATTTTCTACCAGGTGGTGTATAACCCCCTTCTCAGGATACCTACATAGGGAAAAATAGAGATCGAGGGCCAGATGTACGAAGCATTTTTCAAGTAGCAAAAGAGGCCGATTCGCAGAATTGGCCCGTTTGCGACTTGAAAAATTATTTTTGGGATGTACAAAGCCAAACTGTGATTCGGTAACTTGTTACTGAATCGCAGTTTGGGGTTTGCGATTTGGTATTAGGAAGGGGAGTGTCAAGGGCGTCCCTTCCTAATTCTGAATCAAAATGGTGTGTATGAATGTTTTGTGACCGCAAGCACGGTCACAAAACAATCACAGTTAGCACCAGTTTCAAACTGGTGCTAACCCATTCGCAAATGGGAAGGGGTCCCCATGGCACCCCTTCCCCTTTGTGAATGGCAGCGAAAATAGTTTGTCAGAGCAGGCAGAGTCGCAAAACTGGATCTTTGTACATGTGGCCCCTCGACTTTGAAGAGACCCTCTTACTTAACCCCTGTAAAATATATTGGTGCAATCCACACCGAGAGTAGTGCAAAAATGTTAAAATGACAAGTCCTACAAGTATAAACATGTTTTTAAGCTTTGCAAGTTTCTATTTACGTATTAAATGAAGAGCCATCCATGAATATTGTGTAAAATGGAATTAATATGTTTACTTTCTGCTTCTTTGTACATCTTGATTGTACCTCTTGATCTGAGATTCAGTTATCATAATTTACAATGTTAGTAAATTGAACCCGTTGTTCCTTGTCACCCAGGGCTCTGTGTTACTGTATTTTAGCAAAAAGTCTAAATAGAGAAGGAAAATTCCAGCGGTTATCCAGTGAAATCAGTTGGTCAGTTCTTGGGGGTGCAATCACTGCATGTATTCCCTCTTTCTCACAAACAAATGTTTGTAGATTTTTGTCATAAGGAAAATACATTTTACTTTGTTTAGACATTTTCTATTCAAATAATCTGTAATGGATTTTCCATACATTTAGTGATTGTATAAGCATTTGTTGAGAAGAGATTTCACCACGTGAGAACATCTTCAAAGGAACAATTAACCCCATTCTGCTCTTGTTAACCCGGTCTATTGCAATGCTTGAGAGTCAACTGGGAGAATACTAGGTTAGAAAAACTGAAAGGTATCCAGAGTTTCTCAATGTATTACAAAATAAGGTAGCCTCCTTCAGAGAGCACAGATCGCAATTCACTTATATGTACACTGTTAGACCTGCCAGCCTCAGGGTGGTCTTCCCCCAAAATGTTTTGCTTTCCTCCTCCTCAACCTGGCAAAATAAACCTTTTGCCAGGCTCTAACCTTCCTTTTTAATACATATAAGTCACCCCTAGAAAAGACCCTGGGCAGCCCAGAGTACAGGGGGCAGATTACCTAAAAGGTACGACATATACTTCTAGGTTGTATATGTCCTGGTAGTGACAAACTCTTAAAATTGTTTTTCACTTCTGGAAGGCCTATCTTTTTCATAGGATAACATTGGAGTTACCCTATTACATTTAATAAGCTGTAATTTACAAATGGGAGCAGTTAAACAGTTATTGTTTTGTGTCTTTGGAATTGTAATAAAAAGTCCTAACTTATGTTAAAGTCAGATTTAAATATATATATATTTTTTACCAATGCCTCTTTCATAAAATTGGCATTTTCCTGCCTTAGCCATTTAGTGCCTGTAGCCTGTCTCTGGGTCACATGATTGGGTGTAGCTGACTGTTGGGCTTTGTGAATGGCTCCCAGACAGCCACACAATACAGAACTTAGGGTGCCTAGATGGGCATCACTGGCAGAATGGGAGGGCAGAGTTTGTCCCAGCCCTAATAAGCACCTGCCAAATATAGTCCCAGTCTACCCAATTTAACACCTGTTGGATGTCCAGAAAGACCAGCGCATAGAAGTTGTCTGCTAATTCAAGGGTATGGAGGACATGTCTCAAATGTCAGATAAAGCATAATGGGGGTTATTCTAACTTTGGAGGAGTGTTAATCCGTCCCAAAAGTGACGGTAAAGTGACGGATATACCACCAGCCGTATTACGAGTTCCATAGGATATAATGGACTCGTAATACGGCTGGTGGTAAATCCGACACTTTTCTGTCACTTTTGGGACGGATTAACACCTCCTCCAAAGTTAGAATAACCCCCAATGTGTCCTAGCGAGGAATAAATCCAGATTGATCTGTAACGACTAAACTTAATAAATATGACAAAAGTCTTGATGCTAATGCATGATTAAGAATTTTCTGATCCACATTTAGCATAGACAGCAGGCGATAAGATCCCGCCGCCAGTGGATCCTTTCCTGGTTTCTGAATCAGTACTAGGAGTGCTCCTCGCATAGAATCTGGAAGTACCCCCTTCTCTAAGGCCTCTGTGTACACCAGCAGTAATTTATCTAGAAAAGGGTCCTGTGAAGGACTTGTAAAGCTCTGCCAGTACCCCGTCCCCCCAGGCGCCTTAGCCACTTTTAGTGCATCAATGGCACCTAATAAGTTCTGCTTAGTCATTGCGGCTCCCACCGCAATAAAAACCTCGGACATTAGTTGAGGGAGCTGTAGCATGGCTAAATAACCTGAATGTAAGTGGAAGTCCATGGCGTGGGGTGTTGCATATACGCACCGAAGGTGGTCAGCACAGAGCGCATTGGTGGCCTGTTGAGTGGTGATAATCCGGCCCACTTTATCATGCAGCATTAGTACTGGTTGTATTATAGTTTCTGATTTATTAGTGGGGCCAATAATTGACCCATCCTATTCCCTTCCATATGTAGCCTTCAGTGGCTAGTATGGCGAACATGTTTGCCCAATTGGTTCCATAATTTGCACACTCAGTGGCGCTGTCTATTCCATTTAGCTAGTGCCCCTGGTGAATCAGGCAGTGCCTTTTCCAGTGTTGCCAACAATGTCTCGCCTTGAGTCAATTCTCTCTCCAATGTTTAGCTAATGCCTACCGTCAAAGCCGTGCACGCACCTCTGAGGACAATCTTTAGTGCATCCCATTCTATTGCCCTACTGCATGCACTTTCCCAGTTAGTATCAAAGTATTGGCCCACCGCCTCTAACAAAGTATTATGGAAAATGGGGTCCATCAATGCCTCTGCCCGAAGCCACCAGAGGGGTATTGCGGGAGGTGTGCATGATATTAAGAATGTTAGCAAGAGGGGTGAATGGTTGGCTATGTAAGGTCCTACATAGGATGTATCTAACGCAGATTTCAACGCTGTGGATTGAATAAGACAAAAAATCAAGCCTACTGTGGGTGCCAGACACAGGGGTAGAGCATGAATAGGCATGCATGTGCAGATGTTGCATGCACCAAATGTTGATCATGCCCACACTCAACTGCAATTGTGCAAGAACTGTCCTCATATTTGGTTTGGTGTCTTGGTGAGGGGGGATCTATCAATCGCTCCATCCATCACACAATTAAAATCAACTGTCACTAGGACTATTGTGTTGAACTGGTCATGCGTCGCTGTCATCATCGTACCAAAGAATGTACTACAATCAACATTCAGTGCATATACTTTAATTAAGCACAGCCCTTGTCCATCCAATTCACCCATCAGTATGACATATCTCTCTTCTGGGTCCACTTGCACATGTGACTTCAAAAAGGGAACTCTGGGACTATCCATATTAGGGCACCTCGTGCATATCCCTAACAAGATGTGGCAAACACCTGCCCCCTCCACCTTCACCTTAAACATTTAATAAAATACCCCCAGACATGGGACTCCTGGGGAAAGGCTATAACCATCCCATATCTTCTTAGGTAGGCATGCATCATACACCTTTTCTCAGGTTTATTAAGTACCCTCACATTCCATGTGAGGAATCTGCATTTTGTCCCTTTATCAAGCATGACAGACATACACCAGTAACCTGGCTATTCTAGATCGAGCACAAGACTGCATTATTCTCCTACAGCACCAATAAGTAGCAGAGGGCACCTGGTAAAACAACAGTAATGCATTATTGCACCAATAAGTAGCAGGAGGCACCCAGTAAAACAACAGTGCTAAGTGCTATTGTTCCCCCATGGTTCCCTCTCCCAGCCCTTCCTCAGGCAGTACGGGGAAAATCCCTTGACACAACCTGCGGTCACTGGGTCCTGAAACCCACCCAATCGCCCACCCCTTTAACCCAAGTTACCTCAAATTCAACTCAGAAAAACTATTTTGGTGTGAGTGCCCCTCCACATTTTCCACCCGCTCCTCTACCTGCGATGCACTGCATTTGAGTCCTGCCGCCTTTGCCTTTCTTGAGAGCATTAATATCATCTTCTGTACTTGTTAGTCGTTCTGTCACTTTTCGCAGATCCAATCACAGATGCCTGAAGTCAATCACAATTGCTTCTATCTTGGAATCGAACAACGCTCCAGTGCTCTGGATGGCCGCTAGGATTTCGGCAGTAGCCCAGGACTGGTTACTAGAATCATCAATGGGCCCTCCCCCTGCAACTGCTCATTGGGTCCTGGATCCTGGATTGTCTATTGGTCAATTTTATTCGCTTGCGTATCTTTTTGTCCTTTTTCTTTGCCCATAGTGTCACAGTACACATTCGGGGATCAGACAACCATGAGGGGAGTCCCAAAACCCAAAGGTGTACAGTCACCTTTAGGTGCTCAATGTCTGTAAAACTGTGTGATACTGGCAGGTCAAAGTTCTTCATCTCCCAGTAGTCGTCACCACAGCACACCAGGGGATCACCTCACCCTCCCCACAAGGATTACTTGGAACAGCTATCAGGGGACCACAGGGGTTCTGTGCATCACTGTTCTCCACCAGAATTCTTCAGGTATATATGAGTACAGCTCCACAAGTCCAGGCCCCAGATGAGAGCAACTCAACAATCCAGAGCTCTGCAATTACAATGATGCCATTCCCTACAGTGGCACTCCGCTGTCACCTCCCAACTTCTCTCAGTGTCTGAGAAAGCCAAGTCATCTAGTCCTATCCCTGGGGAGTCAGGGGGTCGGTCACTCACAGTCTCAGCCACTCCTGCCACCCTAAGAGTGCATCCTGTGCCTCTTGTTTCCTCCTCTGCATGCTGCCAGCTGCTGGTAGTCAGAACCTGCCGACAACACTGCAGTCACGGCTAAAGGTAGATCAGCCCCTCCACAAGGGCCACACCAGTTCTCATGTAGGCCCAGATTGCAGTCCTCCCAATCAAAAGCTCCCCAGGTGGCTTAGCTGGTCAACTTTCACCTCGCATATCCGCAAACTCCAGCAGCCATTAGCGGTGTCCTAAGCCCCAGATGCCCACCCGGGCCATGCAGGTATCAACGGCAGTCATTGAGGTTCTCGCTGCCCTGCTAATCAGATCTCCAGAATTTTCAGGTGCCAACCGCACCGCTGTTAAGGCCACACCACCCGCACCCATACAGACAGCCTTGCTCCTCAGCCCAATCCAGTCTCTGCCACGTCGGGTGTGTCAGCCGTACCAGGCGCTCCCCGTCTGAGCACATACTCCTCAGCTAGGCATCTCAACCCCACCTCAGGCGTGCAGACAGGGAAAACATACCTCTGCTCCTTTCACTGGGGGCAGTTTTCATATAGTGTCCAGATGTGTCTGTATGCTTGGGGTCAGGTAGTCCTCAGGCCAGAGGTATCCACCACCCACCATCCGCCCCTCCCTGGGCAGTCCCCATTCTAAGGGGGTCGGCGGCCAAGGTCCAGCTCCTCACAGGCTCACCTCCTCACACCACAAGGGAGGAGCAGTCAGGGGGAGGGCTGCACTTTTGTCACCGCTGTGTGGGCACCTCCATATCCGGATAAAAGGCATGTTTCCATTTTTCTGCCGCAGTGTCTCTGAAGGCCGCACCGCCACCAGTTCCTCCCACCTTACAGAGCCCAGCTACGCTGCTTTGTGACTGACTGATTTCAGGTCCTCAGCAATCTAGTCTAGTAATAGCATAAGCACCCGTCATATTGGGGTGCAATATGCACATGGGTCTCAGGATGAGGCAGGTTTTTATTCTCCACAGTAGGAGCAGGAGCAAGGCACATCTAGCCGGCCATCTTGGCAGACATTGCCCCCAGGTTAATTTAGGGTTTGTGTGTAACTTCACCCTGAGAAGAATTGTGGTTGCTGCTTGAGAAGGGTTTTACCACCCCCTTGAACCTGTAACCCAATCTTACAACTACAGTCCTTGTCCTGCAGTAGGCTGCATCCAGCATCATACACCCAAGAAGGATAACAATTATTTAGTTCTAAAGCAGTACACATGCCTCTGTAACTGATTTGTTGTGAAACACATGCGTGTAACCGGTTTCTGTTTGACTATTAGACGTTTTGTGCAAAACAATTGTTCTGTGATTGTAACTGTATCCATCCGATGGTGCCAATGTTCTTGATTTCTGTAACCGAGAAAGCTTAGATCACTTAGCTATTGATGAGGACAGCCTCTCTTGTTGTGATGTAGCCATAACTGCTTGTGGACAGTCTAGTAATTAGAAGGGTGGAGGCACAGTAATACAGTGCGCTAATGCAAACACAACACACCCTAAGACTTCCGGTCACATAATTTGTGTGCTATGAAGAGCAAAGCAGTGAAACCAGGATAAGACAATGGTTACTCCTGGTAACTAGACCTCAAAAGACAATTGTTGTTTTATCTGGGAGTAGCTATACCAAAAAAGAAGTACCTACACTTCTACTAGCATGGAATATATTTAATATTTTTGTTTGCAGTGTCTCTTCTATGGCAGGTTCATTCCACTTTGCTGAAAACTTTATGGCACAGAGGAGCACCCACGGCAGTTGAATGAGTGCACAGGATGGAAACAGCAGAACAGGAAGCTTTGCGGATGAATAGCTGTATAGCTTACAACAGGAACTACTAAAGTAGATGTGTCATTCATTCAACACTGTACCTAATTTACTCTGCTTCACAATCCATTTTATGATATGTAGGGTAAAGTATACTGTTTTGTAGCAGTGGGCAAAGTACCATTCTACTATTTGAGAAATACTATTAACTAAGAGTAATTGTAGGCTATCAGATTTTATAATGCCACCAAGGAGATCTACGTTTAAACAATATATTGATGAATTTTCCATCTTATTAAGTACGCACCACATTGAGGTAATAAACGACACATCATCACTAGGACATAGTGTTACACAATTTTCCAAATACTCCAGAAGCTCGTTTCTACTCCATCTACACATATTCACTTCTCATTTCAACTGACTGCCCATCACACCACAAGGTTGACCAACCAGGACGTTCACTCATTATTCTCTTCAGCGTGCCTTGCTCTCACACTATCCTTGAAGAACGATCAGAGTAAAGCAAGTTTTTCATGATCACCATCTCAGCAGAGGTCCAGTCAGTCAGGTCCTTGACCTGTGATTACTTTCCACTTCCATGCCCCGTGATTAATTTCCACACCATGCATGGTAACTCTATTTTTTAGGTACAAAGAAGGCTATCCCTTTCAAATCTAGTGAGATACCTCTCTTTCTTTCTTTTAGAGCTATTCAGCTTACTGGTGAGTATCAGCAGTGGGTCCTCCTTTTGAGCAGAGGAGCGTCACCCCTCTGCCTAAGATACGCCTCAGGGATGAAGAAATGGCAATAAAGTTCATTTATTACAATTTTATTTTCCATCCTTAACTGAGTTTCAGGACGGGACGGGGCTACTGCTGCTGAGTGGCAGCAATGAGCTGTGCACAGTTTAAAGGGCGCATGTCTTTTTGGCCGGCTGTCTTGTGACGGCCAGCCAGAAAAGCCCAGAGCACTCCATTGCCTCCAATGGAGCTCCCAACATTCCAGTGTTCTAATATAAATTAGGGTTGTCTCTATAGGTTGTGGTTACATTGTATGAAAATTAGGCACAGCCTGAGAGAAGATGGTGATTACAGTGAGCACACTTGGAACAGCTGTTAATTGCCATCCAGTACTATAAAAGTGACCAGAATCCTGAACAAAATCCAAGCAGGAGGAGCAATAGGGGATAAACGAATGTGAGGTTGCAATATAGAACAAACCCACAAAGTATGCCAGTAGCACCCACACTCACAGCCAACATGTTTACACAGACTACATCAGACCCTCAACTCACTGTACGCACAAACACAGACACACAAATGCACATGAACCTTTTAGGTGACCTACTTTACTGTGCCACTGTTGCCTGCCGCCATACTGTTGCCTCAGTGAATAGTATTTCACAATCAGACATTTAGCCACCTCCTGCAAAAAGTCATGAATGCTTTCTTAAGGCAAAAAGGATGCCACATCTAATTTCCCACCGACAGATGCACTGTGAATTCACTGAAGGTACATAATAATTTTCCTTAGTATGGATAGCGCCACTGGACGCACCTACATCGAGTTTGTGCTGGCAAAACTTAGGGAAGGGCTGTACCACATCAGGAAACAAAACCACTCTGTAAGTGCCCAAATGCTCTGCAATGGTGATCTAAGTTTCACCCATGTGTGCGCATGATTTCCTGTTTCTACACATAACTGCACTTAGATGAAGTACACCAAAATACTATGACACACTATCCTTAACACGTAGGAGCGAAATATACATCATGTAAAAAAACAAAAACATATAGCAATACTCACACATAAAAAACAAGTACACATGCCACAATATACCCACATTGCTGCATTTGTCACCACAAACCAGTGCCTGCACACATGATGCAAATACTCTTGATCAGGGCAACAACACATTGTTACAAACTTTCAGGTAATTGTAGATACCCATTGCATCGATGGCTACATATCCGTTATGACATCCAACCACACCACATGAAGCAAGAAACAACAATGGACGCATCCACATTAGGAACATCATCGAGTGTTCCATTCTAGTTTGGAGTTCTAGATTCCAGGGTTTGCATATCACTAGTGGTACCACGTTATATTCTCTTGTGACAGAGTGCCACGAGGTGGCTTCCTGCACAACACAGTGATCAGATGTAACATAACATTCCTAGGAGAGGAAGACATTGATGATGAAAATGAGATCACCAACCCAGAAGGGCATGGTTTGATGGCACAAGGAATGCTGGTGCTGTATGGGCAAGCGGGTGTCTGTTGATTGCTTGTCTGTGTGACATTGAAACACCATCTGCAGATGCTGCCATTGCAGTCAGTTTTTTTCCTTTATGCAGGGCGCGTTTCTCTTGCCACCCTTTAACTTCTTGCTCTTCCTACCTCTAATGATGAGAGAAATCTGTCGCCAGCCTCTTGCTAATGGAATTGCTCTGTGCTGCATGCCTGTGTGTATTACCCTGAAGTTATAATGGTGTGTTTAGCTTACTATGCACCTTCTGCTTCTGTCATGTCCATGGATGGCCACCAAAGAGAGAACATTCACTAAAGTGTGACGCAGTTTGAGAACATGGGATCAGCCACCAACCGTTGCCTGACCTGGTTGAGGTCTGTTACTGGTGCATGGTCGTGGCCCTGCAGGTTCCGCCTTTTTCAAAACCTCTGTGTATCTTTGACTGGCACTACTGCATTGATTTTGTTTCTGGTTCACTTTGCTGGCCACCAGACATACAAACAATCATGTTTACCAATTCCCGCGTTGTCAAGTAATCAAGTTCTGGGGCTGTGAACTCTAGTTTTCTTTATTTTGTCAAAATCATGACGGTGTAAGTTGCTTACTTCCAGCCAGATGGACTCTGCCCCGTACACCAGGATACCTGTATCGCACCGCACTGGCTCCAGCTCCCTTTCCTGCGCCGCAACCTTCCTTACACATCCAGTTACTTCGGAGGCCTTTAAGCTCACCCCAGTGAGGTCGTAGAGCACCGGGGTAGTTTTCTGTTTTGGCATGTAGTTATACTGTGCACGCTATATCTTCACGTGTAAATCCGATAACTGCATGTATTTAGGCCTGGACCTCACAATGAATGGCGTATTCGCCATCAGCAGGGCCTACCTTGCAGATCTTCTCGCTGTGACAATTAGATCCCAGCCACGTCAGGTTGCTCAGGGGCCTAAGGCATCCTGTGCGGAGATTGGCGTTTGAGCTCACGCTCGCAGCTTCAAATCCCTGTGGGGTCACTCAGCATTTCATCCTTCTGAGGTTGATAACATGTGTCCCACTGAGCTGGGTAATGCTAAATGTCCCTTATCTGTCAAGAGAGCCAATGGCTGAATGTGCGTTATACAAATGCGCCTGTTACCTGATTCATATGAAAAAACGCATAATGGAGGTAATATGGGCTTTGTGGCTGTTTGAGTGGCCAATGCTTTACTTCAGAAATGAAGTTTATGTATCAATGTAGGTGAAGTTCAGTCTTCACAACAATCATATGACCAGAACATTGCGTAGCTCTTTAAATTTCATATCGATCCACGCCCCTACAAAGATTTATTGCATTGGAGACTGAAACGGAGTCTGAAATGTAAATAGGGCTCATAAAAACGTTTGAGAGGGACAGCGTAAATGAAGATAAATGTAACTGTTGCACGTGTTTCTGGTCAGAATCTAGACACAGAGAAAGTAGACAAAAAAGTGAAATAAAAAAATGAGGCAAAAGTGTAAAGTACAAAATGGAAGAATATGTGTTATGTATCTTCTGTCCATTTGCCATGTGCATAACTAGCAAGCGACCCACATAACGCATTAGATAGTCAGCCAAGTTGGGCCTAGTTGATCGTTTACCATCACAAATAAAGGCTTACATTTCGAGATGCGTGTAGCCAGACACTCACTGCTGGCGGAAAGAATCTCATATTACAACTGTAAAAGGACATGTATGCCTGAACTTCAATTGGGCATGTGCGTGTGCCCGTGTGTGGTACCAATTGGTGCCCGTACAAAGGGTCTATATGAATAGTGTATCTACTCACAAGACGTGTCCTATCTGAACCAAACCACTCAAGGAATTAGAAAGAAAGGCGGGAATGTATTCTTCAACTTCTTTAACTGCCTCGCTTTTCCCTTCTAGATTATTTTAAGGTGGAAAAATATTGCTAGTCCAAGAATGCAAAGAAAACAACCTTTGTCAAAGCCAATAGGTCTAGCATTTTTAAAATGAAATGCTTTTCATAATGATCTCCTGTTTGTATGTAGTGCATATCTCCTATGTGTCATTGAAAAGGAAGGGTGTGACTGTCGGCGAGAGGCTCACACGTCTAGGAATAAGACAGCACTCAGCAATGATAGTAACACACTCAGAAATGGGCTACACAAATGATAAAAGGAACATAAAAACTACACATTGCAGGGCCAAAACTCATCAAGAAAATCAGGCACAGGGTTGAATTAGCAACAAAAGAGTACACAATGAGTGTAATGTTATGAAGGAGTAAATAATGGGTAGGCTGTGAAAAACTACGGCAATGTCAGGAAAGCAACACAGTGAACCAATGGGACGTGATGGGGCTCTATGAGGAACCCCTGCTTTCCCCAGTCCATAGGTGTCGTCTCCCCTACACACCTTACTCCTTAAAGGCATGCTGACAACCTCCTTTCAATCTCCAATAACAGCAACACAAAACAAGCACAGGTGGCAGGTGCTGCGGAAGTGGGACCCCCTCAGATGCCCATGACTGAGGGACTCAACCTATAGCAATGCACAGAAACCGCATGGAAAGCAGAAGGTGAAATGAAATATGAGAGCACCCGGGAAGGATGGGTGTTAATGACCATTTACAAGCCCTCAGTTGTCCAAAAAGCCATACCATGTCTGACTAACTGGTTTGCCTGCAGACTCTGGCTGGGCTCAGCTTTCACAACCCAGCATGTAAACAGAGCTTCCATGGAGAACTTCAAGAGAATTCGGAAACACAATATAGTGCATAGGACTTTCATGGCTGCAGAGAACCAGGAGAGGGGTGGGCTCAAGCCTCACAACAAACAGTCACTTCCAGGCCTGTCCTTGAGTCAATAGAGTCAGAGTAAATGGCCATAAAAAGAAAACAGTTCCAAAAGTATACAACTTTGAAGCAAATTGAAGGAAGCAGGCACTGACATGCATTATCCTCTATTTACAGTCATGCATGGGCACTGCTGTCTCCCCACCTCTTGCGTTGCACACAACTTCTTCCTACAGGGCTGGTGTGTCATGCACAGTAATGGTGAATGGACCTTTCCTAGTAGGACCGTAACTGACAAAAGCCTTTCCCCTCTTAACAGCTATCACCTCTACCACCCACCCTCCCCCCCCCATTCCACATCAGCTGGTGGTCAGCCGACGGACGTCAACCTGGTCCCCCCCTCTTCTCTTCCTTTCCTCTCATTCCCCATCTCGCCAATCTCCACCTCCATTCTCACTTCCTGTGTCAACGCACACCCTTTTTTCTCCGACTCCTAGACCACCTATCTCTGGCAGAACCCCTTGGCCCCCCACAGTTTTTCTATAGCCTCGTTCTTCTTAATCCCCCCTCAAGCCGAAGTTTCCTCTCCCTGTTTTCTATCCAGCTTACATTAGACCGACCAGTGCAGAATTACTAGATCCGCTCCTAAGAGGTTAAAGCTGTCAGGGACACCCACCCAGACCTCCCTCGATCCTGCTTCCTCCCAATTAACGAGGGGTGATCCCCAAGGTACGGGAGAGGCAACAGCAGATAACTTACCCATACTGTACTCTATACACAACCGACCCACACAATATCTGCCCCTTTCGGCTATCTTTTAACCATCAGGAAATATATCAACCGAATGCGCCGGGGCATCACTCTCCTGTCGGATTGTACTACAGGCCAACAACAGCGCGCATAAACATTTATAAATTGGAGTTACATACCTTAAACATCCCGTGATAGACACCTCTATGAGCTTACCCGTCTTGATCCCCCCTCCCTGGTCACTTGAATAAAAGTGGCAATTACGTCCTGAATTACCGCTCAATTCCCTCCACCACACCCACATCCTGGATACTCCACACTTAACATCTTGGACCTCGCGCCCCACAGTATAAGTATACACATACATACATATATGTTGGACCTGGCTTTTTGACAGGGACATCCCCAAACTTTTTGCCTCCTTCCTCCTATTTTTTCTGACCTGTTGTTGTTGGCTTTTGACCTCTGGGCACTTTACCACACCTAACCAGTGCTAAAGTGCATATGCTCTCTGGGTAAATTGTACTACTGATTGGTTTATCCATGATTGACTATTTAATTTACTTGTAAGTCCCTGGTAGAGTGCACTACATGTGCCTAGGGCAGGTAGATTAAATGCTACTAGTGGGCCTGCAGCACTGGTTGTGCCACCCACCTCAGTAGCCCCTTAACCCTGTCTCAGGCCTGCCATTGCAAGGCCTGTGTGTGCAGTTTCACTGCCACTTCGACTTGGCATTTAAAAGTACTTGCCAAGCCTAGAACTCCCCTTTTACTACATATAAGTCATCCCTAATGTGTGCCCTAGGTAACCCCTAGAGCAGGGTGCTGTGTAGGTAAAAGGCAGGACATGTACCTGTGTAGTTATATGTCCTGGTAGTGTGAAACTCCTAAATTCGTTTTTACACTACTGTGAGGCCTGCTCCTTTCATAGGCTAACATTGGGGCTGCCCTCATACACTGTTGAAGTGGCAGCTGCTGATCTGAAAGGAGCAGGAAGGTCATATTTAGTATGGCCAGAATGGTAATACAAAGTCCTGCTGACTGGTGAAGTCGGATTTAATATTACTATTCTAGAAATGCCACTTTTAGAAAGTGAGCATTTCTTTGCACTAAAATCTTGTTGTGCCCTTCAATCCACGTCTGGCTAGGTTTAGTTGACAGCTCCTTGTGCATTCACTCAGACACACCCCAAACACAGGGTACTCAGCCTCACTTGCATACATCTGCATTTTGAATGGGTCTTCCTGGGCTGGGAGGGTGGAGGGCCTGCCCTCACACAAAGGACTGCCACACCCCCTACTGGGACTCTGGCAGACAGGATTGAGCTGAAAGGGAACTTGGTGCATTTCTTAGAGACTCTTTGAAGTCACCCCCACTTCAAAGGCACAACTTAGTATAAAACAGGGCCTCTGCCCTGCCTCATCAGACACTTGCTGGAGAAGAAACCTGAACCAGAAACTACATCCTGCCAAGAAGAACTGCCTGGCTGCTCAAAGGACTCACCTGTCTGCTTTTCTACAAAGGACTGCTGCCTTGCTGTTGGCCTGCTGCCTTGCTGAACTCTTGCCTGGCTGTAAAAGTGCTCTCCAAGGGCTTGGATAGAGCTTGCCTCCTGTTCCCTGAAGTCTCAGGACCAAAAAGACTTCACTCTTCCTCTTGGACGCTCCTTGCGCCGAACTTTTCGACGCACAGCTTGTTCCGCGGCAAGAAAAACGCCGCACACCGACGCTGATCAACGCGACGCCTTCGGGACGACCGAAACTTTGACGCACGGCCTCGCAAGGACAACGCCGCCCGACTTCCCGGGAGAAATCGACGCGACGCCTGCCGTGAGATCAAAACTTTGACGCACGGCCTCGCAAGGACAACGCCGCCCGACTCCGCAGGAGAAATCGACGCGACGCCTGCCGTGAGATCAAAACTTTGACGCACGGCCTCGCAAGGACAACGCCGCCCGACTCCGCAGGAGAAATCGACGCGACGCCTGCCGTGAGATCGAAACTTCGACGCGCAGCCCCGCAGAACGACGAGCAGCCGGAAAACAAGCAGGAAAATCCACGCACAGACCCGGGACATCTGGTAATCCCCGTGACCCACAGAAAGAGACTGTCCGCGCGCCGGAAAACGACGCCCGACTTCCCCGCGTGGAAAATAACGACGCAAGTCCGTGTGTGCTGGGGAGAAATCGACACACACACCCTTTTTCCACGCACCTCTTCCTTTGTGGCCCTCTGAGGAGATTTTCCACCAGAAACCAGGTACTTTGTGTTTGAAAGAGACTCTGTTTACTTTCTAAAGACTTAAGACACTTTATATCACTTTTCAGTGATATCTTTACAAATTCATATTGCAACTTTGATCGTTTTGACCTGAAGATACCCAGATAAATATTATATATTTTTCTAAATACCATGTGGTGTATTTTTGTGGTGTTATGCTAGGTGTTGTATGATTTATTGCACAAATGCTTTACACATTGCCTTCTAAGTTAAGCCTGACTGCTCGTGCCAAGCTACCGGAGGGTGAGCACAGGCTGATTTTGGATTGTGTGTGACTTACCCTGACTAGAGTGAGGGTTCTTGCTTGGACAGAGGGCAACCTAACTGCCAACCAAAAACCCCATTTCTAACAATATACATAAGCTCACATAATATTTCATGATACGAAGGAAATTATCAACATGCTCTCTAATCCACCCTGGCTCGCTGACCTAACCTTCCCCCTCCCCCCTGAGTTTTCTTTCTGTCCACCTCTACCACTCCCCTCCCCCCTTCTCCCTTACCTATCTTCATCTCTAATAAATTTTTCCACCAACCCCACCTCTACCCATCCCTATCTACCCCCACTTCATATCATATTATTCATATTATCTTTTAGTCTATCTTACTCAATATATTTCAAACCGCCTCAGATGGTAATTAACCCTCATATGTTAACCGTAAAACTAGCCCTGTTATGAAGCATATGGGCGATATCTTGCAATGTACTCTGTAATTTCCTTTAATTTCCAATAAAGATTTAAAACAAAAAAAATTGTGAATGGATTGGATACCATTGTCTTCTACTGTCTTGTTCCAATGTGCAACTGGATGTAAACATGCAGAATGCCATCACTCACCCTGCCTAATATTCCTCAAAGAGTGAATAGCTGTTGTGGAGGTTGGTCAAAAAGGGAATACCACAGGCAACAAAGCCAGTGACTGAAGGGGGCTGAGCCACTTCCCTAATCAATGGATGCTGTTAGTAATGGGATTTCTGGTTGGCTAGGATATGCACCTAAGCCAGGCAGAACTCACCCACTCTAGTCAGGGTGATGAGGTTACACACCCAGAATAACCCCTGCTTACCCCCTTGGTAGCTTGGCACGAGCAGTCAGGCCTAACCTGGAGACAATGTGTAAAGCAATTGCACAACACACCCAACACTTGACCCAATATGTACACCACAAAGGAAACAACACCAAGTTATGTAACAATAAACTGTATTGCACAAAACATCATTAGACCAAACACAATGTGTCAGTAATACCCTGCTATACAAGCAGTTGACAGAACATTACCCAGGTACTATTACTCTGTGAAAACCAACAGTAGTCATAATAAAACAAATAGGTTACTGGTTGTTCTGCAACATAAGCAGTAGTCAGGTTGTCATTGTTACAAGAATACACATCCCAATAACCATACTATTAGGAATGCCTAGGTATCACTATGAATGCGCACAAGGTGAAACATTCCCTGATTGGCCCATGTCAAAAATGCATGTCATAGTAAACATACCCTCATGAACTCCTAGGCATCATTATGATGTGAAAACGAGTGAAAACATCTGTTAATAGGCACATGTCAGAATGAACATACTTTCAGGAAGGATAAGACATTATCATGACGGCCCCAAGCATAGCTCAATCGTATAGGGCCAGTGCTCCTGGGCTCCTATAAAGGGTTATATGGTGGATCTCTTTCAACCCTGCTCACCACGCAAGCTCTGGGACTGCTACTACCGCACTTATGGTAATGGCAGGCTTCGGCAGGGACGGGCCCTCCGATGAGGTTTCCCTCTCCAATCCTGACTGCCATTCCTATAAGTTCCCCAAAGAATTATGTCCCAGGAAAGGGAGATAAAGTCTGTAGGGTGCCAATCTTGCTGCACACCTGCAGCAAGAAAAATACGGCTCCCCCTCAGAAGCTTGGCAGGGATGGGTCCTCCAATGAGGAGTCCGCTTCGCGTCCTGCCACTGAGGTCCTCCACGCTCCCAAGTGGTGGGGAGCCAGGGGAAGCCCTCCGTGGGTGCCCCATTTATAGCAGCACCGGGACAGGGGGAGGGGGCTGCTGCCATACAAAGGCAGCCAGACTTGGTTTATGGAGTTTGAGCGCCTCCTCCCGGGACGGCCTCCGGGCCAGTAGGGGTCTTCTTTCTCCAGCCCGACCAGCAGGTGTCCTTCTTCCGAGAAAGAGCCCTGGCCAGGTGGTCTGTTGTACCTGCCCGGGCCACAGCAGTGATGGGCTGCCAGAAAGCAGTTTCCAATAGTGCCCCGGGGGCACCACTAGCAGCCAATTTGTCTGCGCTTGCTCTTCTGCTCCTGGCGACCTATCCACACTGTGGGGAGGCACACCTGGTGACACAGACTTTTCCTTGCCTGAGGAGACAAGGGGAAGCAATGTGGATGCGCTTAGAAGGGGGCACACAGGATGTTCTCCATGGCTTGGAAGAAAAATTAGGTAAAAGCACTCTTCGTGTGCTAACCGGAGCAGTGCTTCTATGTGCTGCAAGTAAAAGGGAGAACGGCCGGAGAACAGGGGGCACACGACCCAGCCCCGGAGACAGAAAGGGGGAGCACAGGGCTGCACGGCTCAACAACCAGGCCAGCATAAAAGTTGCAGACAGTGGCAGTTTCTCCTATTGACCCAGCAGGCCACAGGTCAGCGCAACAGCAGCAGTCCAAGGCAATTCCTAGTGAGTCCCTCCAGCATAATTCTGTATATGGTTCAGGAGTCCATTAATGTCTAAAAATGTGGGGGAAATCCCCCTGTACTTGTACTCATTTTGCACAGTCTCCACGAAAGGGGGTGCAGGGGATCCAACCAGTTCTAACTAGTTCTAGGAGTATCCCCTCTCTCCTCCAGCACAGGCTCCAGACATAAGTAGGGGGTAAATGAGCCCTTTGTGTGAGGCCAGGACACAGCCTTGACAAATGCAGATGTGCCCCACCTCTCCTTCTCTCAGCCCAGGAAGACCATTCAATAAGCAGATGTACCTTTGTGACACCTCCACTCTCCCTGTGGACAGGCGGTCTGAAAAGTATGCACAAAGCCCACCTGTCACTCTGCCCCAGACGTGGATTGGAGTCAAGCTGCAAAACACTAGAGTTATACGCACAGAGAAAAGCCCACTTTCTAGAAGTGGCATTTCTATAATGGTAATAAAAAACCCACCTACACCAGTAAGCAGCATTTCTTACTACCATTGCAACCATACCAAACCTGCCTATGCTACCCCCCATAGAACCAGAGAGTACCACCCAGATATAAGGTAGGGCATTTCCAATGCAATCCTATGAGAAAGCAGCACTCACAGCAGTGAAAAACCAAATAGGCTGTTTGTCACTACCAGGACAGGCCACACAACTAGGCACATGTCCTGCCTCCTACATACATCGCATCCTGCCTATAGGGCTAGCTAGGGCCTACCTTAGGGATGACTTACATGTAGTTAAAGGGGAGTTACAGGCCTGGCAAGTAAATTTAAATGCAAGGTTCCTGTGGCAGACAAAAAATGCATGCAGGCCCTGCACTAGCAGGCCTGAGACAGGTTTGAAAGGCTACTTCTGTGGGTGGAGCAAGCAGTGCTGCAGGCCCACTAGTAGCATTTAATTTACAGGCCTTGGGTATAGGAATGCCACTGTACAAGGAACTTACAGGCAAATTAAATGTGTCAATCAGGTATATGTCAATCATAACAAGTTTACAAGGGAGAGCACATGCACTTTAGCACTGATCAGCAGTGATAAAGTGACCAGAGTCATAACTCAGCAAAAGGGTCAGAAAAATTAAGAGGAGGAAGGCAAAAAGTTTGGGGAATGACCCTGTAGAAAGGGCCAGGTCCAACAGACGGTAACTCTGGGCTGATACAGAATGTGAATGATAGCTCATCAACATAATGGCAAGACGTGTGGTACACAATTCAAGTTGTCTCCAAGCAAGACCTAAACAAAACGGAATTAGACACTCCAGTATTTATTTTTTTAAAGAAAGTGCCGGTGCCGAAGCTCAGATACCTCATGTCTTCCTAATTCACTATCAGAAACTCTTTGCCCCTTTATCTCACTCTTGCAAATTCCTGCTTTCTCCATTTTTGAAGGTTTTGCCATCTTTCACTTCTCCATTTTACCAATCTGTGTATTTCATAAATAGGTGCTGGTGGCCCCCACCAGCCACCGCCGGCTCAAATTAAGAACTGAGCCGCTCAAATCTGATGTGGGATAACTTGAGACCATCCTTGCACCCCCTGTGCCCACCTGTCACACATGTGCTCTCTACTGTACATCACCACGTGCCTCCATAATGCACACAGCCCTGTTCCCCTTACATATGCAATGCCCACCGCTTCCAGGCTATTCAGTAATTCATGTCCACCTCCTGATAAAACCTAGTGCACCCCGATGCACAGCAGTCAGTGCTCTCCGGAACGCCATTGCTGCACATCACACTATACCCTCTATCACAGCCTGCTGTTGAACATAAATATATGGCCTGCTGATTTACATCATCCTGTGCCCCCTGTTGTACATCATCCCATGCTCTGCTGGTGCACATCGGCTTATGCCTCCTACCGCACGGGGCTACGTATGCATTTTGAGTGAATTGAAAATACATATCTTTAGAAGTGATGCTGTGTGTATATGTGTGCATTCTCTATTTGTGACTGTATGTGCTGTGTGTGTACGACTCTGTGCATGTACTATACAAAAGCCAAGCCTATTAGCTTTGTTATAAGCAGTGTTAAAAGTGCCTTAATAAATTGGACACGTTGAAACATAATAACAGGAGTACTGTTTGTTTATGTTTTCTTAATATAGAGCGCTGCTTTCAGATTAACTTGGCAAACAACCACTTTCCACGCCTAATTATCCTCTTGCCTAATATTACTCACATCTAATTTTAGTTACCTATACACACCTGTGGGAGCCTGTGTATGGTTGCCGCAGTCATCTCAGTTTTCACTGAAATGCTACTTTCGCGTACAGAGATCTCGTCATCCTATCCAAATCTCAGAGCTGTGTCTAATTTAAATAACCATGAACGTGCTAATAAATGGCATAGGCACACATAATAAAATGTTTAAAATATATCACTTATTTTATGTCACGGAAACCAGCCGAGAACTAAAACAGATGACTAATGAATGGCATAAAGGCATCGGAATCTGCTGGAAATAGTTCTTTGTTTTGCTTCTGAGTGTTAAGTTCAATTAACAAAACAGGACATACAGAGAAGGTGGGTAATTATTCACCAGGGGCCACGTTCTGACGTTATTTTGCTGACCACAAGCATGTAAACATTGCCTGCACACATTTCCCGAGAGGACAATGGGCAGAAGCGCACCTTGAGAATAATTCTGCAGCCTTTATCTGATGCAAGGATGGAGTGGCCTTGAGGTGTTACGAACCGGCACCGCCATGTCAGAACTCCCTCTTGCATACAGTTGCTGTCCAGTGAAAGTGATGTGCTTTGTGCTGTGCAATCCTGGCTAGAGTAAAAGCACTGTCTTATGAAGACAGATGTCTTTTTATTTTGCTTCCTGAAATCTTTATTTTCCCCTGTCCTCCCCAGTGCATAATTTGTAAAAATGTAAGTGCCAGGGCCATTCTCACGAGGCTACTGCAGCCTGCATCACCTATTGTGCCTGCCAGCGCTGCTTATAACAGTATCAAACAACTAATAACCATTGCACTCCTAGTCAGACTCTTCAAGGTCACCCAAATGTATAAGAATGGGGTGGGCTGCAAGTATTACTCATTTTAATTTATATTTGTAGGAAGCTGGTTCTGCATATACTATATCAAAATGAGATATAGTGTGCACAAAGTCCTGGGGTTCCCCAGAGGCTTAACAGAGGCTAAAGTAGACAATGTTAATGCTCTCTTTTGTGGTAGTGTGGTCGAGCAGTTAGGCTTATCAGAGGGTAGTGCAAAGAATTTGTTGTACACGCAGACAATAAAGGAAGCCCACACTTAGTGACTAACTCCAGATCAATGGTTTTCATATAGCAAAAATATCTTTTGTTAATGTATTTCTAGAACCGCAAGATTCAAGTTGCAATAAATAAGTATTCCACACATGTATCGATACCACTTTGATTAGAATTGTCAAGTTATAGAGTTTTTGAATAAATGGCAATAATCTGTTTTAAAAGTTGACAGTGCAATTTTCAGAACAGTTCCTGGGGGCAGAAAAGTTAGCACGATTTGCAGGTAAGTACAAGACTTACAGTTCCAGTCTCCAGGGGTTAGGAAGTCCACAGGTTGAGGTTCAAGTTAACCCACCGCCAGCAACATGGGGCCAGCCGGGTGCAGAGTTCAAAGAGGAGACAAATTTAACATGGGCTCCTATGGAGACTGGGGGCACTCGGAATCAGGCCTAGTTGCAGGTAAGTACCCGTGTCTTCGGAGAGCAGACCTGGCGGGTTTAGAGGAGCACCCGGGGGGGGGGGGGGGGCACATGTTAACACCAATCACACACCCTCAGCGGTACAGAGGCAGCAGGGTGCAAACAGTGTCAGGCTCCCAATGCTTTCCTATGAGGGGTCCCCGGGGGTGACCTAGATGCTGCAGGCTGGGTCCAGGGGTCGGTCCCGGAGAACCACAGACTGGACAAGTAGGAGGGCTGCCTGCTGAACATTGCTGCACTGAAGATCGGGTTCCCCAAGGCCAGGGGGCTGTGAGTGCAATGTACCTTTTGGCAATGGGTATTTTCATCCGGTGCTGTTGCGGTCGGGGGGGGTCCTCTGGATTCACACTGCAGGCGGCGGCGTGGGGGACAGGAGAGGCCAACCCAGGGTAGGCACTTGCTCGGAATCACCTGGGTATCGCCCTACTCAGTTGGACCACCTGAACACGGGCCATGGGCGTCAGGTGTAGAGAGATCAGGACTCGCAGATGCTGGGAGGCTTTGGAGTCCTTAGGTGTAGTTTCTTCTTGGACAGGGCCGCTGTCCACGGGAGTTCTTGGTCCTCTGTGATGAAGGCGGTCCTCTGGATGCATCACTTTCTTTTGCAGGGCCTTTTTTGAAGCAGGAGACAGGCCGGTGAGACCGGGCCAAGTCAGTTTTCATCTTCCTTCTTCTCTGCTGGGGTTTCAGCTTAGCAGTCCTTCTTTCTTCTTTCTTGTGAGGTTGCCAGGAATCTGATGAACTAGGTTCAGGGGAGCCCTTAAATCCTGGATTTAGGGAAGTTACAGCAGTCAGAGAGCAGTAGCCAATGGTCCCAGCACACTCTCTGTCAAAGTAGGCATCAATATCAGGCAAAAAGTAGGGGGGTAACCATGCCAACAAGGGCACTTTCCTACAATACTGAATTAGTGAAGACTGTTGTGGTGCTCATCTCAACATTAGACAGAAGGCACAACACGTGGTGGACTGTCATTAGTGCCAGTTTTGAGAATTAAGTGCTGGGGCGAACACCAGAAACCACAAGCTCAAATTAAGCACTGGTCCTCCCCTGTTGTAGCACATGGACTATAAAATAGGACCACCCACCCCAACACATCCAGGTTTATGTCTGTCTTATGAACATGAGATCCTGGAGTATGGGTTTATTCCCAAACAGTCAAGTGTGTGGCACTGGCTGCCACAATCTTTTTCCCGGCTCTGCGGGGCTCTGTCAAAAGTTGAATTCAATTGCTATACTGAGGACATTGGGCCAGGTGTTTTTTCAGGTGAGTGGTGAGGATTGGCAATGCAAATAGGCCTTCTCTCTGGGATTTCAAGGATGTGCAGGTCTAGGCTTGAGAAGGTGACGCACAGTGATTATGGTGTCAGCGTCTATTAGGTGGGAGTAGAGTGGAAGCCACAGAGTTGGTGTTGCACTTTGCAGATTAGAGAGAGGAGGGACTCAAGACAAGACAAAGCTTGTTTAGTGAAGAGGAGAATGCAATGGTGGATTTAAAGGAAACTTATGCATGCTGCCATTTGGTAGGCTCAGAGAGAATATAGGAAAAAAGTATTCACGGGATTCAGTTTTTGTGCTTTTTACTGACTGTATAGATTTTACATTCTGACTGCCCAGGACTTATAAAATTTGACATTAATTGTGTTTTCCCCCAAATTGCAGGGGTAACTGCTCACACTGATTGCCTACTCATGATTGGTGGACTTCTATGCATGGATGTCGAGTCACCAAAATGTTAGGGGTAGCGGAAGTGACATCATATACCCTTTGACCTTAAGGATGTCACAGGAAGTGATGATGACCTTTGACTTTGAATCTTCCTATACAGTTATGTCATATGACCTTAATCCCAATGAAATCACAATAATAAACATTGGTGAATTTCCACAATAACTGCCTGATTAATATAGCACAAACAAATGTCTGTTTTTGGTTATCATCTACATAAAAGTGCAGCTATAATAACTTAAGTGAACAGTTACTTGAATTGTTGTAAACAAGCAAGGTGAGTATGATGTCTTCTAGTGGACACTGGAGGGCGGGTGTTCTTTCCCAGGGAACATTTTGAAAAAAAATGGGCTCTAATACAGCATTTGAAGTCCTTTTGTGGTGTGCCAAGCTATTGAACTCAGACAGTTCCAGTTATGTTTTTAAAATGTCCTGTGTGGGCCCCATATGTCAAACATTACCTTCATTGCCAGGGCCAGCATTTTGCAATGGGTGCCCTTTTTGCCGGAGCATTACATTCAATTTCCCAGTGCCAGAATTTTGCTAATACTGCTGACCATGTATTATCGGTGGTCCTTATGTAAAATGTTACTTCTAATATGTTGAAGACCACATTTTTTCAA
Organism: Pleurodeles waltl; assembly: GCF_031143425.1. NCBI lineage: Eukaryota > Metazoa > Chordata > Amphibia > Caudata > Salamandridae > Pleurodeles > Pleurodeles waltl. Next base: position 985,165,898 of record NC_090437.1, read on the forward strand.
GGATGGTCCCCTGACATATTCCACATTGTCCTGCCATATGCCAAGAATCCCCTCCAGTGTGCCTGTGTCAGCTATTTGCCACTAGTAACAGTTATGCCAAGAATGGTCTCCAGTATGTCAGTGCTGATATTTTTCCGTTGGGGCCTATGCCAAAATGTACCTATATTGCGGCTAGCTCTAGCATTTGCCATAGGTATGCCATATGAAAGTATTGCCTTCAATATGCCAGTGTCAGCATTTTGCCAAGCAACATGCCAGGACCAACATCAGACTTGCAAGCATAACACATTCTCACTTATACGTAATTACATTCACTTACACTCATTCACTCACACTCAGTCTTGCTCACTCATTAGCACTCCTTGCACAACTTAATTTTCACTCAGTTTCTTGAGCTCACTTTTACCCTGACTCACTCATTTGAATTCTCTCACTCTTACTCACATACATTTACTCACTCTCACACACACAATCATACATGCAAACATACATGCTCACACATATACACACTCTCCCAGACAAATTCACTCTCACCCACATGCACATTCACAACATACATTTAAACCCAGTTTTTTCCCTTACCTTAAACAACAGTGAAGGTCTGTTCCAGATCCTGCTGCTCCACTTTTTACGACACTAATAGTGAATAATAAACTATTATTCACTATTAGTGTAATAAAAATTAGCAGTAAACGCGGTTTACCTCCTGATTTTGCCTCCTGTGAGGCTAAAGGTCGCAAAGGTAGTGCCAGGGGTCGCAAGGGACAAGCCATGGGTCGCAGCTGGGACCCCCAAATGACATTCATGCTCCAATGCATTTTCGTTTTATTTACTGTGTGAGTTGGAGAAATTGGGCATATTATTGCTTTACCAAGGAAGTATTTCTGTTGCGCCAGCATGTTTCTTCAAAATCTATGTCTCATGCAAGATAATCTTGGCATTTTGCGAGAATTAATGCAAGATCATATTGGACATCTTAGTTTGGATTTAATCCCATTAAAGTACATTGGACTCGAGGGGCAATTTTACTGGGTTTTGCTAGATACGTTTATCCTTTATTTGCTGCAGCATGTGTGAGGTACTGCTGTCTCCCAACACCATGTGCTGCACACAACTCCATTTAGGGATGGTATGTCATGCACGGTGATGATAACTGGAGAGGACTCCATTGTATCTTACTGTCTATTCTGTCAAGAAGTAGAATTAGATGTAAACAGGCAAAATGCCATTACTGACACTGTCTGATACCTTAAATAGTGAACAGCTGTCGTGCAGCATGGTCCAAAAGTGAATGACACAGGCAGCAAAGCCAATGACTGAAAGTTGCTGAACATTTGCCCCAATCAATGTATGCGAACTGTAGGCTGATCCATTATTTGAATATCAGTTCATGAAAACAATGCAGTACTCTCTTGCATGCCCATTCCATCCATGGCGTGTTTGCTTTTGGTACACTGGAATTCAGTAACTTATTAACTTTAATACTGTGATATAACACACTTTACTTTGGCGGATTGCTCCATGGACACTGAAATATTCGCTTCTAGTCTTGGTATTTCGCTCTTAATATCATTGTTATAGGATGGATGATGGACTGAACCAAACCAAGACTAAAACTCCTAGCCCAGGAAGAGAAAATGTACCTAGTGTACATGATGCTTTCACGTGAAATAAATGTTTGCCTTTTGGCAAAAATAATTGAAATTGCCATACAGGTAACATGCATTTTTAATTTGTTTACTGTGCTTAACTATCTGAATAGTTTATTTATCTTGCTTACAATTGCCTCAATGCATGATATACCTGTAATGTGAGGACGGTGATAACACAAAGAGCCTAGCTATAAAATAGAGAATGTCTGTGGCCATTAACTTTGCAACAAATGATTACCTCATAGTATGGTTTGTGCAAAAAGAGCTTCTTAGGTGATTTACAGCCCAGCAGACATCTCGCATGACCATCAGGTTGACAGAGGCCTTTGCTCTACCCACCCCCTGGTCGACCTGCTACCCTAATTTCAATTGACTGCCACACCAGTGCCCTATTTCTAGTGAAAGTGGTCTTAATGAGAAGGTAGGAGCACTATTGTCAGAAAAGAATGCTGAGCAGGCGCTGTTTTTAGGTCTCGGCTAGACACCGCACGAGCTGTCTCTTCGAGACATGTTATTTTTAATCAGTGGGCTTACAGTCCGCTGGTTTCTTACCACTGGTGAGCTTGAGCCCCACTCTCATTTGCTTTGTTGCCATTCATCATGGCTTGCGGGAGTCATGTCCTCTTCTTGAGTTTGGCCCTCCCATAGAGCACGGCCTAAGTACTTGTCTCCTATTGCTCCCGTTTTTTGGAGCTATTTTTGAATTTGTCTGCAAGCTCTCCATAGGAGTACTTGTGTTTTCAGGCCATCTCCCGTACCTGTGTTGCTGCTTTTCCATTGCATCCCTCTGCCCTGTCTGTTTCTTCTCTATCATCCCCATACCACCCCTGCCCTCGATCGTGTTCGGTTTTTCCCCGTCCATTTGCCTTTTATCACACTTATCAAAGATGTGAACACATATACACATCCAGATGCATGCATAACAAAGATGCGAACACTACAAACACAGCATAGGTGCACATACAAGAACACCTAAACAATGTCTAGTGTTATACAATGTCCAATGTTATACACAACACTGGCCATGTCTGATGCAGTGCTTAATTTGTAAACAAAAACGTGCCGGCTCGAAGTCCTCCTCTTAAACACGCGGCTGACGCAATTAAATGTGGGAACACGGAATACCGAGACAGCGTAATCCTGAAGCCATCTCGAGCCTCTACAATCCATAGAAAGCCACTCCCTGCACCTTCAGCTCATTCTTGCAGCTTTCTAATTTCTCCGTTTGTGACGCTTTTTCGTTTTCTCCCTTCCTCCGTCTTTCCCATATGTGTCTTGTGCTTGCAGCAAATGCTTAGGGCAGAAGAATAAGCCCCGGCCCTCAAAAATAAGTGCCGGTGCTCAGCACCGAAAACAACAAGCACAAATTAAGCACTGCTCTGATGGCAAACTGTCACAGTGACTTCCTGTGTAGTCCAAATGGGAGAAGTTGTGATGTGCTTAAAATAGCACCTCCTACATAGGTTGCTTGCGACTCAAAAAGAAGCCATTTTAGTCCCCCGATTTGCTAACATTAGAGACGGGAGTAAAGAGTTATTGCCCACTGGGAATCGTGCTCGATTTCACAAAAGTAAATTAGAGACGTGGCACTCTAAATAACTTTTAATTTACCTCAAAATGTCACTATATCATGCCCTTTTTTCCCCAGAGTGCCCGATGTAGCTTCTTTTTCTTCAAACGTATCTTAGCTCATTGTCTGGCATTCATGACCATCCAGTTGCTTGAGCTGTCTGTGTTGCACTCCAGGCTAGTTTGTGTCAGGAGTTTATGCACAGGTAGTTGTTCTATACTTCATAGCTACTCCCAAATTAAATAGTAGCGCTATGAAAAAGTAGTGCTTTGGTGTTGCCAGCACTGGATACATCAGAACCCTTTTTTCCATGTCTTTCAGCTATGCTGAACAGCAGCTGTGATGCTATTCAACATGACTAAAACACATTGACAGCACCAATAGCTCTTGGATTGCAGAGACCTATTTGCTTTGCCGTTGTTTCTTTTTTTCTTTTTGGCTAGCTTGGCATTCATTGTTTTTCACAAAAAAGCTTACAAAGTGAGGATTTGTGAAAAACAGCACCACAATGGCTATGTTGTGCAGGATGATTTCTCCTTAAGTGTGGGGGCCACTGTTTGGTTTCTCTGGCTGGACCTCCATACCTTTCATATTGGACATGGAAAAAGAAACTATGCAACCAGAGGACCGCCTTAAATAAAGCGTGAGGCATGAAAGATCAGACGGCAACCCTGCTGGGTCACTTCCTATAATTGACTGTAGGCTCCACTGACAGTCAATCATCAGTACCAACACCCTTAAATGAGGCAGGGGAAGTGTGAGCTTGGTGCAGTGGAGGTTATCTCGCTAATCTCGAAAAAACTTTTGTTTGTTTTCACCAGGGGCTAGTGGACAATCAATGCATAATAGCAAAAACTGCTAATCAATAACATGATATATTGTTTTCTATAATAAATACAAAATTCCACATTTCGTAAAGGGCAGAAATTGTGTCTTTCACTCAAATGTGGACCTTGCTTGTGTGGAGAACGTTTTCTCTGCCTGAGGCACAGCGACAAGGCCCCTTCCTCAGGGGTGATGTTATGTAAGCAGTGATAGCAATGGTCCTGGTGAAGGCACTGGTGGCAATTATCATCGTAGAGACAGTGGTGGTGATTGCCTAGCCACGGGCGACAACTTCTTTAACCGCTTTAGTGAGGGCGTCGGCCACTGGCCGACGCCCACACTACCTCCCTGGTGCGGGTCACGACCAGTGGCCGACACCAGGGAGGGGGTTAATAAATCCTCGGGTGCGTCGCACCCAAGGATTTATTATTTATTTTTTTTGTCCCTGGGAGACACAGAAGCTCTTCTGTGTCTCCAGACGTTACAATGTTGATTTCCCCATCGGAGCAGGAAGCAGCTTGCAGCACATTTGGGAAGGCCTCGTAAGAAAGGGGAGAGTCTCCCCTTTCTTACGAGGCCTTCCTGAAAGTGTTTCCTGGCCCCCGATCGCAGCTGTGCTGCGATCAGGGGCCAGGAAACACTTACAGGTTTCCTGGCCCCCGATCGCAACAGTTTCCTTCCTGAAACAGTTGCCTTCCTGAAACAGTTTCAGGAAGGCCTCGTAAGAAAGGGGAGAGTCTCCCCTTTCTTACGAGGCCTTCTGAAAGTGTTTCCTGGCCCCCGATCGCAGCCCAGCTGCAATTGGGGGCCAGGAAACACCACTAAACGGGCCTCCCCCTCCGGGGGCATATTTTTTTTTAAAATAAGGTAGGTGCCCCCTGGGGGGGGGGGGGGCACGATCGCGCCCTCCCCCCCGGGGCTAAATTTTATTTTTATTTTTTTAAACAAAAAGAAAATAAATGGACAGGGGGTTGCCCGTGGGCAGGGCGACCCCCTGTGGGGGCAATATTTTTTTTATAGTTGTTGTAGGGTTTCCCTGGGGGCCATTTTGGCCCCCAAGGAAACCATACAACAACAAAAAAAAATATATATATATATATATCTCTATATAGATCTATATAGATATATCTATGTAGATATATCTATCTACATGGATATATCTATAGATAGATTTATAGATATATGTGTATATATATATATATATATATATATATATATATATATATATATATATATATATATATATATATCACTTTTGTCAATACGTGTGTGGTTTCCCTGGGGGCTGCGATCGGCCCCCAGGAAAACCCGACCCACATATAAAAGTGATATATATATCTATATATAGATTTGCCTCCAGTTGTCTTGGAGTTGCAGCTTGCGTCTTCAAAACAATGCACATACTTCAACTGACGCTTTTCAACTGTAGCTTTTAGGTAGCAACAAAAAAGTGAGGGAAGTATTGTGATTATGTTTCTGCTACAAAAGGGTCAGACTTTTCTAGTGGCAGTTTTAGTGCCATAAAGAAGCGCAGAAGGTTTATATGCCTTCTGCAAAGAGCAAATCTGTATTTTATGTAAATAGCTGAGTACATTAGTAAAGTCAGCCATTACCTGCGCTATAATACAAATGAAATGTATGTGCGGGGTGGAGGGCGGCTATGGAGAGATGAAGGGCACTTTTGCTGGGTGGTAATGAGGGAATCCGAGGAGGAGGGAGTGGGAGCACCAATAATGATTGTTGGACTGGGCGCAGGAGGTGCTAAAAGACTGTGATGAATGGTATGTGACAAGGTGTTTTTTGAGTGTCTTGAAAGAACGTGCTGATTGAGGGAAGAAGCGCAGGTAAGGTGGCCTCTACTGTTGCACGTATCTCACACACACCATCGATTTTGTGACTGTCTACGTAGGCTAGTGTTTTAGCGCAACAGTTTAGCCAATAGCAGAGATGGCATCTTGATGGATGACTGCTGCCGTCACTCGGGTTATAGAGGACAGCTCTGACATAGGATCAGAGACTGAGACATCAGATACTGAGACAGCATCTGAGGGATAGGGCAATGGCGCAGACTCTGGGAGTGATTTTTCAGTCGGAGGAGTCCCATTCGATAACTCCTCTTCCAGTACATTATGAGGGAGGTGATGAGGACAGTCCTGCTGTCCCTTCGCAAGCAGTCTGTGCAACTGGGTAATAGTGGGTTAGCCCAACCCAGAGAGCAGATGAATGCGGCGGTAAGCAGAGAGAGAGAGAGTGCTCTCTAGGGAGCTCCCCAATTTAGTTCAGCCCCAAATTCCACCGCCCAAATCGTATTGTGGAGACAGGAAAATTATCTATTGCAAAACAAACTGGTTTTGTAAGGCAGGCACCTGTGTTTTTGGTCCTGGGTTCGGCGGCCATATAGAGAAACACACTAAACCCAAACATTTCTGGAAACTAGACATTCAGGAGAGTCCACAGAGGTGTGACTTGTGTGGATTCCCCAAAGTTTTCTTACCCAGAATACCCTGCAATAGCTGAAATGTTGAATAAAAACTCTATTTTTCTCGCATTTCTGTCACACAAACTACAGGAATATGCTGGGATCCACAAAATTCCTACCACCCAGTGATTCCTCACCTGTCCTGATAAAAACACTACCCCACTTAAGTGCCTACACCTACTGCCTGCATCAGGAATGGATCACCCCATGGTCAACAGCTGCCTCATGTAAGGACCAACATTGACCGTTGTGTGATCTATTCCTGTCGCGGGCACCAGGCCTACCCACACAAGTGAGGTACCATTTTTATCGGGAGACTTGGGGGAATGCTGGATTGAAGGACATTTGTGGCTCCTCTCAGATTCCAGAACTTTCTGTCACCGAAATGAGAGGAAAAAGTGTTTTTTTGGCCAAATTTTTATGTTTGCAAAGGATTCTGGGTAACAGAACCTGGTCAGAGCCCCACAAGTCACCCCATCTTGGATTCCCCTGGGTTTCTAGTTTCAAAAATGCACAGGTTTGGTAGGTTTCCCTAGGTGCCGGCTGAGCTAGAGGCCAAAATCTACAGGTAGGCTATTTGCAAAGAACAGCTCTGTTTTCTGTCAAAAAATGGGATGTGTCCATGTTGTGTTTTGGGGCATTTCCTGTTGCGCGCGCTAGGCCTACCCACACAAGTGAGGTATCATTTTATCGGGAGACTTGGGAGAACATAGAATAGCAAAACGAGTGTTATTGCCCCTTATCTTTCTCTACATTTTTTCCTTCCAAATATAAGAGAGTGTGTAAAAAAGACGTCTATTTGAGAAATGCCCTGCAATTCACATGCTAGTATGGGCACCCCGGAATTCAGAGATGTGCAAATAACCACTGCTCCTCAAAACCTTATCTTGAGCCCGTTTTGGAAATGCAAAGGTTTTCTTGATACCTATTTTTCACTCTTCATATTTCAGCAAATGAATTGCTGTATACCCAGTATAGAATGAAAACCAACTGCAGGGTGCAGCTCATTTATTGGCTCTGGGTGCCTAGGGTTCTTGATGAACCTACAAGCTCTTTATATCCCCGCAACTAGAAGAGTCCAGCAGACATAACGGTATATTGCTTTAAAAAATCTGACATCGCAGGAAAAAGTTACAGAGTAAAATATAAAGAAAAATGGCTGTTGTTTTCAGCTCAATTTCAATACTTTTTAAATTCAGCTGTTATTTTCTGTAGGAAAACCTTGTAGGATCTACACAAATGACCCCTTGCTGAATTCAGAATTTTGTCTAGTTTTCAGAAATGTTTAGCTTTCCGGGATCCAGCATTGGTTTCACACCCATTCCTGTCACTAACTGGAAGGAGGCTGAAAGCACCAAAAATAGTAAAAATGGGGTATGTCCCAGTAAAATGCCAAATTTGTGTTGAAAAATTTGGTTTCAAGTCTGCCCGTTCCTGATAGGTGGGAAGATGGTGATTTTAGCACCAGAAACCCTTTGTTGATGCCATTTTCAGGGGAAAAAACATAAGCCTTCTTCTGCAGCCCTTTTTTCCCATTTTTTTGGAAAAAACGAAATTTTCACTGTATTTTGGCTAATTTCTTGGTCTCCTCCAGGGGAAACCACAAACTCTGGGTACCATTAGAATCCCTAGGATGTTGGAAAAAAAGGATGCAAATTTGGCGTGGATAGCTTATGTGGACAAAAAGTTATGAAGGCCTAAGCGCGAACTACCCCAAATAGCCAAAAAAGGGCTCAGCACTGGGGGGAAACGGCCCAGCAGCTAAGGGGTTAATAGAATGTAAAGCACCCTAAGATCCCCTTATGCATAGATTTGATACATCATTTCGTTGAGAACTTCCTGACCATGAATTGGGCCAGGCTCACCAAAAAAACATAAGAACTGGTGTAGTACTTTCTTGGACGGATAATTACAATCTAAAGTCCCGAATGATGCACAGTAGCAGACCTATGTGCCAATCTGACTTGAAAAAAGGAATGAGAACACACAGTCCACTGGGTCACTATCCCTGATTGAATCAGTGCTATCAAAGCAGGCCTCCACGTCGGCTGGACTTTAGAACTGTAATGCGAGTTGAGTCAGGCAGCCCGCGATGCCAACAAACGGAGAGGGAGCATTTACAGTCAGTATAATATTTAGCTGGTCTGTGCGGCTGTGGGAAGGTCAGGGCAGCGCACGCGCACATTGGTGTGGGCTGGATATTCAGCGCAGGCGCACATTGGCGCGGGCTGGATATTCAGCTGTAAACTTTTAGGGCATCCCATCTAAAAACGATTTTGTTCTACGAACTGAAGCACAAAACAACACACTTCACTGCATTGCGACCTAAGTCTCCTCAGTACACACTAGTATGGCTATGGTATGATAGGTTCATTCTTGCACGAGATGAAGAGAAAATTAAGTCTGCATTAAAGAATTATATTTGGGAAAATAGTCATGCAAATTCCTTCTGACCCGTTTAGAAATGGAACACCGAATATATACAATAATTATAAATAATGACATAAATACGCTGCATGTTTGTCAATGCATGGTCTCTTATTACTCAAAAATAGGTGGGATAAGGGAAAAGAGCGAATCAGAGGCCAAGATGGTCATTCACTAATGAAGCTGTTGCGTCCCATAAAGGTACCAATCTAAGCATCCTAGTACAATAGGCTTTGGAACAAGGGAGAAACAGTGGAGAGTTGGACAATCCCATCATGACGTGAGCCTCGAGTTTTGTGGATGATTCCATCAGGACATGTGAGCCTCGGGTTTTGTGGAAGATCCCATCAGGACACGTGATCCTCGGGTTTTGTGGATGATCCCATCAGGACATGTGAGCCTCGGGTTTTATGGATGATCCCATCAGGACATGTGAGCCTAGGGTTTTTTGGATGATCCCATCAGGACATGTGAGACTCGGGTTTTGCCTTGGAGAAGCTCTACTCTCTCACATTGGCAAACAGCAAGACGAGAAATGGGGTGGGGGAGCTGGTCCCCACTCTCTCCTGAAATGAACAACACAAGAGTGAAAAAAAGTAAGCAGGGCCTTTTCCCCAATGTACCAATGTTTGAGAACCTGGGAACACTGGAAGAGAGGAACTAACAAAGAAAGCCTGCCACGACTCTTTTTATACACCAGAAGCAGATGGTATCATCCTTAGAAGTGATCTTCATAAACGGATTGTAAATGTCTGTAGTGCCCGCCCCGTGAAGACCATACTTAAGGCTATGGAGTCCCTCATGGCTACGCCGAAAAGAGGCACTGAAATAATGTACAGTATCAGTGAAGACTAAAGAGCACAACCCAGCAGAGGCTCAGAAGAGTGTTGCAGATTTTTATGATATGTAGCCATAAATCCGGTCTGATGGAGGACATTATTCAACAATGGTGAGCTAATGCCCAATGTAAGAGCCTCAAGTTTTCCAATAGCCGCCAAAAATGAGACCTGTGAACCATAGTAGCATATTTATAAAGCAAAGAAAATCTTGGCATTTGCTAACTTAAGACACAATAGCAAGTGTGGAGAAGAGGATGGTTATAGATAAGAAAGGAGCTCCTCTGCCTGAAGATGCCTATGCTGCTATCACACAAGGTCAAGTTAAAAGTAACATCTCAGGAGAAAAGCGACACATCCACCTGGGTGAAGTTGCCAGGATCTCCCTGGATCAAAGCAAAAAGAACATTATTCTGGTTCATTCTAGAGTAGCTAAGGTGTTTCAGGCTAGTTCCCTTGCACTCTTACGTTTTCTCTAGTACCCCTCTTCTATGACACTGTATGAAATTTACAGCCCTACTTTGGATTTAGAAATGTAATGCACTTTAGATTTTGTTTCTTCCCTTCCTCAGTAGTAAACCATGCCCATGTGAAAAATGGGACTAGAGTATCTACTGAGAAATAGGTAACTTTATGATGTATGTTTTATGTCTGTTTTGAATGGCGCTCACCCACCCAGATGTCTGTTATCAATGACACTGTAACAGATCAACATGCATGAATAAAACCACCACAAGGCAGCAAAAATGTAATTATTAGGTTTTGATAGAATGAAAGAAAATTAATAAGCATTTGTGAAAGTGTCAATGTCACAAATCTGAATTACAAGTTGCCTATTACTGCTAGCTGGCCTCTGTCATTCCATAGAACTGTAAGAACAAGAGTTACTAATAGTTCTTTTTTAACCATTGTACAGAAGGCAGATTCAGCCTTTAGTACAATTTACTTCTGTGGTTTGTAGGTAGCACACAGAGTTATAAATGCTCAACTCATACAACTACATTACCAGCTGTGATCTGCATGTCTCAACAATGTATAATCTTGTGATAGACATGAATTGCAGATAAAGACCCTCCATCCTAGGCCTGGAAAAACGAATACAGCACAAAGCCATTCACCAAGACCAGCAAGCTTTTCCAATGGAGACATTTTACGTTTTTCTTCTCTACATTGCACATTTTCCTGCCACTCTCAAAGGAGAAGCTGATCTTGCTGAATGAGTGAGCATCTGCAGTTTCTGTGTCACTGGTAGGAGTGCTGGCATTAGGGCTGTGAGTTGGGAGCGTTCTTCACTTGGATTCTCATGAGGACAGAGTTTCCACCTTATGAGTACTGTCCTATTACTTACTAGTAATCTCCATTACTCCTAGTCCTGTGGTCCTCATCCCATTCATTACATATGGAGAGAAACCTCTCTCCATGACAGAAAAAGAACACAAGGAAGCTGTAACCCCTACACCACCTCCTCTCACCAGGAGTACATAAATACGTACCTTCCTAGTTTTTGTTCTGAACTACCAAGCTGTCAAACCTGAAGACTGGCCATCTGAGTGGGAGGGCGAGGAATAATGAATTGGACAAGGACTACACTACAAGGATAAAGGAGCATACAGTCTGCAAAACCCAACCCAAACTTTGTCTCATCACATAACACATTCTGGAAACGGCAATTCTTAACAAAAGAATTGGAGGCTGCTAGGTGGTTGCTTGGCAAAACTCTGAAATGGACACCACCGAAGCTCAGCCCAGAAAGCTGCCCACCCCCGTTGAGTGCCCTTGTACACCCGCCAGAGGAGGAACCCCCGCCAAAGAATATGCCAATTCAATAAGCTGCTTGATTCACTCACTGATAGACAAAGAGGAGGCCTTGCCCCCCCCCTGAGGAGGTACCAAAGGAAATAAAGAAGCAGTCCTCTGAAAGGACATGTTCCTTTTCACCTGTAAAGCCTGCTTCACATCTAACAAGGACCATGCCAAGTTCCTCTCAGACTTGGCAACAAACCACCTCCTGGGAACGATGAAACTGGTAAGCCACCTTGGGAATAAAATCTGAATCCAACCTCAACACAACCCCATTCTCACAGAAAGACAGAAAGGGCTACCTAGCCATCAGGGCCCCAGCTCACCAATGTGCTTGGCAGAAGTAATTGCCCCCAAGAAAACCATCTTGAAGGTGGCAAACTTAGGGCTTGATTTTGGCAGAGGGGATTAATCCATCACAAACATGACAGATAGCCCGTTTGCCATATTATAATCCCATTATAGCCTAAGGAAACAGTTATACAGTGGACGGGTTATCTGTCACAATTGTGATGGAGTAACATCCGCCAAACTCTAAATCAGGCCCTTAATGTCCGCCAGATCAAGGGGCTCAGAAGGGGCAGACAGAAGGGGTTCAGAAGGGGCAGGAGCATGCAGCCCCAAAGGCAAGTCCCAAAAGGGAAAGAAGGGTTCCACCAAGGGAAAAGCTCTGCAATAACCTAGACACTAGATCATCCACATCAGCCAGGTTACTCCAAGGAGAGCAAAATGCCTTTATGGCAGCCCATTGGGCTTGAAAGGTAAACACAAACAAGCACTTCTCAAAACCCTCACATAAGAAGTGAAGAACAGCCGTCAAGGGGCACTCCGAAGAGGACAACTGCAAAGGCCTACACCAACATTGTTAATTAACCCAATGCCTGGCATAAGATTTTAATGTGGAAGGCCTACAGGACTACTGGATGAGGATGGCCAAGGGATGAGGGACCCCCTTTGCGATGCATCCCCCTCCTTTCAACTTCCAGACGAAAGCCAAAGCCCCCAAAGAGCTCGAGAGGGAAACAGCCGCAGAGGAGAAGGGGAGCAGGGAACCATTCACTGGCCCTGAACAGCCATCAGCCTGAGAGTGGGAAACCAAGAGCGATGTGGCCAAAATGGCACCACCAGAATCACCATTCCAGACTCCCCCATCAACTGAGCCAGAAACTTGGGGGTGAGAGCAAACGGTGGAAACAGATACAAAAGACAACCGGCAATGGAACTGTCAGCGCAGCAGTGGAACTGTCAGTGCATCCACCCCCCAGACACCCTCCTGCCAGCTGGGAGTACAAAACCTAGGAACCTCAGCTTTGAGCCAGGAAGCAAATAAGTCCAGGAAAGGTACACCAAACCATCTGCAACCTTAAGAAACACCTCCAGAGAGAGAGAGTTTGTGCGTGGAGGGAAGAACTGGCTGAGGACATCCGATTCTCCACTGTCCACCCCTCACATGAACTGCCACTAAAGACTGAAGATGCCTCTCCTCCCACTGGGAAACAAGCAGAGCCACACCATTGAGGAACTAGGAACTAGGAACGTATCCCCCTATGGTTGTTGAGATACAACTCAGTCACCTGATTGTGTGAGCACACCACCAAGTTGTGCCCCACCAGATGATGCTGGAATTCCATGACTGCCCTGAAGACCACCATTAGTTTCCTCCTGGAAGGACCATTGAGCCTGCAGAGACCAGCCCCGCTGATTGGCTCACCACCCAAAAGCACTGACATCCATGATCAGGACTAGCGGAGGATCTGGCTGCAATGCAACCATGCATTGGAACCAGCTTGGAGACATTGACCACCACTCCAACTTGGGAAGAAGTGCTGGAGACACCAGGACCAACTGCTCGAAGTCCCTGGATCGTGGATCCCAAAACAACAGCTGATGAAGCCACAAAGACCTGAGATTAAACCGAGCTCAGAGTGTAGTGAAAACTGCAGCTGCCATGTACCCCAATAAATGGAACCACCTTCGGACCGGAACCGAAGACAAAGCCATCACCTCCTGAGCCAGAGACAGCGGTGCCAGGGCCCTGTTGAGGTCAGTGCGAAATTGTGCCCCAATAAACTTCAGATTTTGTGATGGAATCATCTGGCATTTCTCCCAGTTCACCAGGCTCCCATGATCCTTGAACGAGGCACACATCACCAGGAGATCCTGAAGAAGAAGCTCCCTTGATGAGAAATGAACCAGCCAATCGCCCAAATAAGGGTACAAATGGATTCCCCTGAGATGGAGAGAAGTAACCAGGGGAGCCACCACCTTGTTAAAAACCTTTGGAGGCCAAATGGAAGAACTCTGAATTGGTAATGAGTTCCCTGAACGCAGAACTGCAGAAAATGGTGGGAGTGTGGATAGACTTGGACATGATAATAGGCGTACTGCAGATTCAAGGTGCACATCAGATGGCCCTGAACCACCAATGGAATCATCCACTGCAAAGTCTCCATCTTGAAGGGGACATGATGCAAACTTTGCTGTGGGTTTTCAAGTCCAAAACCAGCCGGAAACCTCCAGTAGACTTTGCTACCCGGAAGATGATGGAATGGAACCCTCTGCCTTGCTCCAGAGGAGGAACCTCCAGAGAGGCCTTCTTCTGAGAGCGAACAAATCCTGTGTGACAAAACATCCCATTTGACAGAGGCGGAGGGCCAAGGAGTCGTATGCCCTTATGAAGAAGAAGGAACTTCCCCAAACTCAACCTTGTAGCTGTGGCTCAAGAAGTTCAACATCCAGACATCGGAAGTACACTCCAACCAAGTCTGGAGGAAATATTAAAGGCGACCACCTACTGCACCGTCCTGCACCAACATGTAGTCAGGAATGAGGCTTTGGAGGTGGGGACTTGGGTTTCTTATCCTGTTCCTTATTGGCAGGAACCCACCCTTGGGACCGGACAAACTGCTGCTGAGAAGGTGGACGAAAAGGAGACTTGCATTTGGAAGGTTGCCTGTCACCAGAGACTGTCTTCAGTGAGGAGGAATGTTTAATTTCTTTAAACAGCTTGTGCAGCTTCTCCTCCAGCTCAGCCCCAAAAAACACATTATCCTCAAAGGGCAGCCACAGGGCAGAAGACTGTCCACCAGTTCTTCAACACCAGGTTCTGATGGACCGCCACACATGCCCCACCAGAGAGAGCAGAAGCCCTCATCAATGGAAACATCTGAAAGATACTCCACTTGGCACTCAATCTGCTCCAGCAACCCTGAGGCTCAGAGGCTGCATCCAAGGCCTGATACAGGGATTTCAGATCCAAAATCTTGGATTGAGCCACATATGTGCCATAGATGCTTACCAGAAAGACCAAATGGTCACCTAAATACACCTTCTTAAGGGATCCATCCACCCTCTTGTCTACAGGGTCTTTGACAAGTGCATCCTGAGCCAAATATGTCCTGCCCACCAACCTGGCCACAAAAGAGTCAATAGGGATGGAGTCTGGCAAGTCCCTTTGCATATCCTGCAGCAGATACAACTTGGCCATAAAACAGGTCAACAGAATCTTGTCAGGATCCCTCTACTCACGCTTAAGAACCTCCTGAATGTAGGAGTGCACGGGGACATCCACAGAAGTGGTGCTCCTAAACTGATGCAGCAAGGACCCCGACGAAGTCTCAGGCATCTCCTACTCAGGGAACCCCATATTACCCTTAACATGCCTACTGAGGTCAGGCAACATCCCTTTGAAAACATACTTCCCATTCTGCTACTCAGGACCTGGCCCCTCCTTATCTGATCCTGAGGAAGGAGAAGTGACTGCCGGGACAGCACCCTGTGGCCTGCGGGTGTCCTCCACTCTCCAGCAGGGTTTCCATAATCAGTCTCTTTAATTGTGCATCCTCAGCTTCTCTGCACCTTTTAGATCTAGGAGGAAAAGAGAAGGAGGCTGAGGAAGTAATGGAGGAAGAAGAGAACACAGCACATGCTTCTTCTTATGCATAGGCTTCCCATCACAGCCACATAAGCACACCACAAAACAGGCCTAAACAGCAGTACGAGCCTCCTTGCCAATAATGTCAAAAAGAAGTTTCCGCTATGTGGTACTTACCCCCAGGTTCCCTGCCTTATAAAGCTGCCCAAATCATCTGGGTATGGCAGAAAATGCCTCAGCTGCAGCACTGGCATGGGCCTGATCTGACGAGTCTGGAAGCCAGGCAATTCCAAACAGCAAGGCCGGCCCATAAGGAGGGTGAGGGGAGAGACCCACTTCTGCCAAACTAGACTCCTGCAGCAGCACCAACAACATGTCTCCAACAAGCCGCCATGCAACCTTGGAGATGTGCATCGCAAAGGTCCAGAGAAGTGAAACACAGTGCCGGAACAACAGGTCCGACAAACAGCTGTTTGGTTCTCAGCAAGAAGGCAACTTCCTGCGAGCTCAGCATGCAGGAGGGCACCATCAGCACAACCAACCTCCCACCTAGCTGGAGGATGGACAGGAGAACGACAACGCCACTCCAGCTGCGCAGAAGCAGCTCACCTCAATCCTCGTGCCCAGTCGTCACGGGAAGGTACATATTATCTACACCTGCTGGGAGGGGTGGGCTAAGGGTTATAGCATTCCCTGTGTTCTTTTCTCTATCACGGAGAGAGGTTTTTCTCCATATGTAATGAATGGGAAGAGGACTGGTGGGGCCTGGGGGTAATTAATGCACCACCAGATACACCCAGCCTCTTTATATAAGTCTTGCAAGTTTTCCTAATACCTGATTTCTCCCTTTGTCACTGTCTCCTCCTTCTTTTCCCCTTTTTGTATTTTGCCCTTTCTTGGTCTGAATCAAAGTATTTTAAGGAACCCATCCCACCTGCAACTATCGGCTCAAATTAAGCATTACACTTGTTAGCTTCACACTTCCCTTCAAGACACTCCAGTCCCAGACAATTTACTACTGACCTCCTGGGCCACAAACAACACTGTTGCCGGTTGGTATTCTCCAGCCATCTGCTCCAAAACCACCATAGGGCTGCACATCAGGATTAAATATATTAAAAGAAATCCATCTCACTTAAGAAAACAAGTATAGGTTAGGCCAACAGGTATCTCCTTTGGCATTGTAAATACCTTTTAGCCATTCTGTACAGTTATTTTTCTGAAGCTGTGCAGAATGGCTATATAATTAAAAAAAACAGTCCATTGTGTCAATTTGTAGGCATGTGCACCACGCATGGACATGTTTACAAAATGACACAGCTGCTTTTTTTTTTATTTGTCTCATCCTAGTCGGATCAGCAAACACAAAGAAAAAACAAATGCTTTTTTTTGGAATGTGGGTGGAGGGAAACAATGTGTATGCAGGCCTTGGAAGCAATGTGCAGGTAACACCTGCCAGGGGTTTGGAAGCAACACAGAGAGTTAGTGGGGGCTGAAGCAACACAGTGAGCTGGATGCAACATGGAGGGTTGTGTGGGGATGAAGCTATACACAGGGTGCAAGAAGAGCAAGCAGTCGAGAGGGGGACCATTTTGGAGCATTGCACAGAACATCACACAGCCAAGAGAGAGAATGAAAGAGAGCAACGTGGAGCTGGGAGGGAGGAGAAGCACATGTGCAGGAGAGCACCTGAAGGGAAGCACATCATGGAACAGGCAGGGGAGACCCTCACAGGCGAGAGAGAGCAGAGAGGGGAAGCGAAGCACAGGAGGAAGACAGCTAAAAAACACATGCACTTTTGTGGAGTGTGCAAACAAAAAGAAAAAAGTAGCTCCTGAAAAAGTGAGAAGTGTAAGGACACAGAAATGTGTCTGTGCTCCAGGAGAGGGGCAAATACAAGAAGAGGAAGGAAAGGCCACACACTCTAACAAATAAGAAGCAAACAAATAAGAGTGACATTGAAGCCAGCCAATGGTAAGCAACGGGCAGTCTCTAAGCCCACTGTAAAATATCAATATGTCGCCCAAAAGACAGCACATGAGCCAGAGACTATTATACCAAAGATAGGCTTTATTATAGTGTAATTGAAAATAGATATCAACTGCATTGTTAAATCATATAGATTTGATGTAACTTGTCAATTTCAGTGAAATTTAGAAATGTTCCTTACAAGCAAATTTAACTTACCTATCCTCATAAATTACATTTACTGCTTGACTCTTATATTTGTTTCCTTACAAAACACTTTGGTGTTGATTTAATAGATGGTTCTGGCAAGTTTTGTCTTGCTTTTGTAGTCACCTACTGCTTGGAATTGTCTTCTTTTTGAGGTCGTACCTACCAGACAGCGCAGGCTGTTGGTTGCAAAAGACATACTTTCAGCTTACCATGAAAGTACAGTAGGCATAAAGCCCACCCAGTGCTTATCATTGGCTGGGTTATTGGCATTCTCGTTTGCTTGCTTCTTTTTCAATGGCTTGCCTTTTCCATCTTGTGGTTGTCCATCCCCTGGAGCATAGCCTTTTTACTTGAGTCCTGCCACTGCTCACTTTTAGGGAATTGACATTCTGGTCCTTTCATTATGAATAAAGGTTCGAACAGGTTTGTTATTTGTATTATTTGATGGATATTGTAGCTCAGGAAGAGATTCCCCTTGTGGGTCGTTGGAACGTTTTCCACAAGAAAGTATGAAAAGAATTAAAAAATGCCCTTCTCTCTGTAGGAAACCCTTGGGTAATTTATACAGTCCTAGAGACGTACTGCAGCAAATGCAACAGCTATAGGGCATCTGATAGACGTGCCATGGCGTCTCTGCTACAAACTACTTTCTACGTCTTGTAGCAAAGCAAATACCTATTATTTACTTAAAGAAAAGCAAATAGGATTGAAGGGTGATCGCAAATCCGGAAACTAAAGAAACGGCAAAGGACGCTTGCCTGAAACCACCAAGGAGTTCTGTGCTAATTGATTGAAGTGAATTACATGTTTATGTAGTTCCTACGTTTTTTCTGGGTGTTTTGTGTTCTACTGTGACATTTCTTTACACTTTCACCAAACTAATAATTCCTTACGTGTAACTACATTTTCGCTTTGCCTCCCCAATATTGATGGACCAATATATTGTTTGTCTATATGTTTAAACAATGCATAATAATGTGCATAAGCGCCGTTCTGACACAAAAAAAAACACTTCACTGGTGTTGATTTTTAATCAGAACTCTTTGCGTTTTGCTACATTTGGAATAGCTCCAGTGTGAATTTAAAAGACAAAGAGCCCCAGGCTGAAGATCATGTTGAAAAGAGGTGGTCTTGTGACGCATGTTGTGGGCTCGCTCTCTCAGTTGTGATGAGGTGTTTGGGGGGCAGCCTCCACCTTTCAGAGGCTCTCTTGGGATCTTTCTTTAATGAACCCAATCTCATACACTCCACGGGATATGTAATTGTAATTGTATTTATATAGTGCTTACTATCCCTGAAGAAGTGTTGAAACACTTTTTGGCGAGTAGCACGCCACTCCCACAGAAAAGCTTACTTTGGACACCCCTGTCGTAGTATTGGGATGGATGCCTCCATTCATCCTGCTGCTCTGCATAACTGCATGTCTGTGTCCCTTGCATCTGAGGCATGGCCATCTTGCTTGGCACTCATTTCACGTGTTGAGTGCACGTCACAGGGTGACTAACAACATTTATACACGTGGAACAGTAGAAAGACAAGGCAAAGTCTCTTTTTTATTACAATTTTAAGAATAAGCCAATTTTGTTTGGGCATTTGGTGCGCGTTTTTTCTTTGCTTACTTTCCCATCGCTCTGGTATTCTTTCTATGTAAAGTTGGAGTTGGAGTTACCTAAACCTTCAGGAAAATGCGAGCCTTGCCTGTCCCTTGTGCCTGACCCGAGCTTCACTTTGATAGCCCTACTCTTACCAGATGGCAGTATCAGAGCATCAGAGCTTTGTAAAGCCACAGGATACTGGAGGTAGAGCTACATCATGCAGGGCTGGAGTGAAGGGAGGCAGGTCGGCGGGCATACTACGGAGAAGAGGGGGTGTTAATAAAATAGTACAGACAGCATTGCAGAAGGCAAGGCTGCCGAGGCGCGTGGCTTCTCCAAGGACCAATTGGGCCCTGGCAGAAGGCCAGCGCCTAGAAACCTAACAGGTTGTTATTTAGGCCCTTGCGGCAGAGGTGCAAAAACATTTACAGGGTTTCAAATTATTTTTGCTGCTATAGCTTAACTCGAATTCAAAGTAAAGGTATTAATTAGATATTTATTATTAGCAGCCACATCATTTTAAACAGAAATACTGTACAGAAATCAATTTCGGCACAAAGGTCGTTAGTTTGTTACGGTGGTTAAAATAAACCAAAACTGGGATATTGAGGTGCACACCCTGGAAGCCATTGTGTGTAATGATGAACAGTAAAGAGTGAAGTCAAACAAGAGTATCACATAGGTACTTCAATCGTCAGATTTCTGAAAAAGCACCAAATATGGAGGGAAATCTAGTGGTGGGATTTCCTCCATCAAACTATATAGAGGAAATTCCACTTGTGTATTCTCCTGCGAACTTAGCAAATCCTCCCGAAAGCGAAGACTGTTTCATACCCACCCAACCTTGGGTTGCTGTTGTTTTTTTTTTAAAGAAAAGTCGTATGTAGAATATCAACTCTCCTGCTCTCACGCTGGCGTAATTCAAGATGCCTAACAGGTTACACTCGAATTTCAGGGGAGATTCTGCAATTGATTTTATCATCAAATAACAGCCTCAGCCTACTGGCAGCTTGTCTTATATGAAATCTAAGCTATCACCAAGTGAATATCCATTTGTTTTTCCTACATAGTGAAGTATTTCTAACCTAGATATTCCCTTTAATTGCAAGAGATCCCATATTGGCACCTGTTGGTTATATATGTTTTTCAATTACAGAAAAAACCCTGAGGTAGGTAGAGTTTTTTTTGTTAATTGTTTTTAATGTACAACACTTAAAATAATACATCACAATTTTTAGAAAATGGATTTAAAAACATATACAATCACCACACATACAATTTAAAACTGATACTCTGAAAGAGAGCTCTTACAATAAAGTCATAGCCATGTCGATTTTATATTAAAAACAATGGTCACAAATATTTTTAGTGTGCATCGTTGACTCTGGGCAAATAAAGATCATGTGACAAGTCTTGTACACATTTTTCCCCAGAATGTAAATTACTTCCATATGCTAGGCCGGTGAGATAAATTACTGTTACCATTTTGTATTGAAGCGCCGCCCTGCTTCTTCAGTGGCTAAAAACAGTAGATGACCTCGTTTCAAATAAATTAAAAATTGGCGCACACTTTCTGTAAAACCACTGAACCTTTTCGTTTGATGACATACAATGCTGCATAATTATTACCAAAAATAATGTTGATAGGATCAAAGGATGATTTATAATGTTATAAAATAATGTTTGGCTGGCGCTATATAAAATTTCTCTGCATGTCATGAGTGTGTGAGTGATTCTTAAAACCTGACCAGTACCTTTAGATAAGTGTGTCTAAAAAGTCCTACTCAGATTCTACAGCATTCTATCCAAGGATAGACCTTCTTCATATTTTACGCTGGGAGAAAAGGCCTTACCTTCTTTCAAGTAGAAAACAGAGCTGAGAGATCATTAATGCCTGGCATCTTTCTTAAGCGACTAAACAAGCATTGGCAATGCCAAAAGGTCTGACTTAAAAGGAATGCTGTATACTAATGTAAAGCTTTATATGTAAATAGCTCGAGGATTAATATATATTTATGTGGAAGCAAATAACTTTAGAATAATATCAATGTAGGTTAATAGGTCAGGTAACAATTGCTCTGTCAAGCCAGACCTAAAAACCCATGTAGGTTAATGACTGCCCTCCTTTCATCTGTGCTGCTGCCAGAGAAAACCAACATAAATGATCTTGTTGTCTAACACACTTTAACAACATTCCAATGTTTTGTGTGTGCCCCTGAAAGTTCAAGCTTAGGTAGCTGGATAAATAAATAAACAAAATGATCACAGCTGCATGGAGGGCAAGCACTTTTTAGTGGATGCATACAACTTTTGTCCAATCAACACATGTAGTGGTGGGTACCAGCATGTGGGTAGATCCAAAGCCCCTCTCTAGTGATTTTCACATAATTGTCGGGCGACAGCTGCACTGTCAAACTGACCATAACAACGTGTAAATGTTGTCATTCTGGAGAAAAGCACATACCTGCTGGTTGATGCACAAGTAAACTGCTGCTGTACACAGCAGGGATGCCAAAACCACAGAGTGGCTCTTTTAAACACTTTTTACGGGTCTCACGTGGCTGTCACAGGCAATGGTGAAAGACAACCAGAGCAGCATCCCATAGAGTTTGTGGCAGGTTAATTGGTAGGTCTATGGAAGAACCTACAAGCACTAGCAAGACTCAGTAAAAACTGGAAAAATAAGCAAATGGGGAGAATCAATATACATTATTACAGACACAAAAGTTAAAGTTGACTATTAATATGGGGGGTTAGGTGGACTGGAAACATGGCATTTGCTCTCCTTGTTTGAAATGTAATTGAACGCCTCCAGGAAAAAAGCTGCTTTTTGATGACCAGCAGTTCCCATGGTCTTTCCTGTCTTTATGATGTGCAAGTCACATAGGTACTTTGTTCCTGGTTTTGACTCCTTTACTACTACTCAACTGATACACAGTTTGTTTATGGCTTCCTAATAATGCTTAATGATAAAACAAAGGCATGTTCTTCTTGGTGTTCGATTAATCCTTGCCTGTTTTCAACGTCTGGAATAACTCCAGTGTGATTGATAAAGAACGGTCTTGCGAGGTATTCTTGTGGGGAGTGTGGCTCTCTTTCCATTATGATGAGGTTTAGTTAGGACTCTGCTTCCAGATATGAAAGGCTCATACAATTCCCCTAATCTAGCTCACCCTTCTCAACCTATGCTGTTGGAGGACACTAGACGTACGAATTTGCTTTTGGAGACCTTTGGCGTGGTCAAGTCAATCCAGGCACTCCACAGGATTTTCAATCTCCATTACTTGAAGTCTTGGCATCGCCAACTCATGTGATTTCCTATCTCTGGAATCTGTGTAAGTATGTGGACGCTTCACATTACATTCAAATGGAATACATGCAACACCAATGCTCATGAAAGTACACTACAAGCCTGTGAGAAAACTGAACATATAACAAGTGCTACATACCTGACAGAACATGCCATACTAATAGTCATGTCAGTGAAGGGTGAGACTTGTTGAAGCATCATACATAGAGAGGGGACACCTGCAGACACCAAAGCCTGTATAAGTAAGGCTTCCCCACAGCTAGGAATGACACATTATGGTTTTTTAAGACTGAACAACGAATGCTGCCATACTATTACAGGTCAACCGTGTTAACCACATATACATCATAGTTCAAGAATGTCCTACTAGCAAAAGTGTTTTCAAGTAGAAAACCATATGTGTTACTTACTCGGCCTCCAGGTTTCTAGGGAAGGGATTCTAGTTAACTAACTATACATTGATCAATGTGATACGAATCCAGACTTGGTAAGCACAGGTGTCATTAGACTTTACAGAAGGCCAAGGGCATTTCTTGTGCAGTAAATTGAAGTATGTAAGCATGGTGGGCATAAGGAGATTTTTTTGTGTCACAAATGTAGGGAGAACCTTCTTTCAATTTAACCAATATTTTCTTCCCAGAGGACAGATCGGAATTTGGTTCTGATGTTTCTGGGGGAGTAGTGGTGTTTCAGTTCACCTTTTTGGATGTTTATGCAGGTCAGGTTGGGAATGTTAAAGAGATTAGCACCTTGGTCTGCATTTACTGGTCCATCTTAAAGCTGTGTCTGAATCACTGCGGTCCACATTTTTTTTGTCTTGGGTTGAGTACCTTCATGACTGGTGTTTTCAGGGACTTCAGGAATGCACCAATCCTGCCTTCCGATTTCTCCATGAGATTACCAGCCAGAAGAAGTTAATCTGCCAAAAATATCCATATTTAGTACTAGAGCTGAAACTACTTATAAGAAAGACATCTGGCTCCCTGCCAGTGTGCAAAAAAAGTCAAAATCTCGTCTTTCTGCTGTACACTTCTGAATAGGACAAGCAGTGACCTGGCTGCCTTTCGAGGGTGACGGATCAGGTATTTGTCTGCTTTCCTTGGTCAGCCTCGAATAGGAAAATGTCTGGCCGTTTTGAGAGGCAGACCTTCTAGTTTTAGTACAACCACTGCAGTGAAGAAGACTAGACGTCTGTTTTAAGTGCCCTAGCATTAGGCTGTGCAGGGGTATCTTCACATCTAGATTGCAGTAGCAGGACGGTACGTATAGCAGGGAGGGGGATGGATAGGGCACAAACACTGAATCCCACACATGCATTCCCACACATGCACACACACACATCCATTCACAACACACACTCCCATATATTCATGCACAAAAGCACCAAACATTAAAAAATAAAAGTAACACCTATGCAGCTCTGTCTCAGAGGTCCAGGAGGGTTGGGACTGCTGACTTTAGGTCAGCCAATGGATGGAGGCAGCAGTCCCTACTCATCACAGAGAAAGATGGAGTCAGTGAGAGTTGCTGACCCCAACCTACTCTGAGACGAGGTATCAGTGTTTGATATTCAGCCCTGGGCACTTCAGGGTTTAGAACTGAAATGCCCAGGTCCAAGGCAATCAGTAACAGTCTTCCTTGTCACAAGAGGGGGGGCCTTGAGGTTTTTTGCCAGGCTGAAGATGTCACGCCCACAGGAGCTGGGGCATCTTCAGCCCAGCAAAGTTCAGCTCAGGGAGCCAGGAGCCTGCACATTTAACTTATGTCTAGTTTTTGGGTGCCTGACCTGAAAATAAAGAGTGTCTGTCAGGCTGACCCTTGCTGAGCCTGACAGACACTCTTCTTTTTGGGCAAAAAAATGAGGGGCATGACACCTTCTCCCATTAGGATGGGCCACGCTTGCTAGCTTGACAGCTCAGCTGTAAACAAAATAAAGAGTTACCAGATATGGCTTTAGTACCGCCCAGAGAGGTACGACTCTCTCACCTCATGTCATTGCCTCCATGGAGTATCATTCCACATCCGATGGAGGGCTTGTATTGCTATTGGCAAAGGACCACTTTACATATGAAAAATACAGTCAGTCATCACACATTCATTTTTCATCTCATATAAATGCATTGTATATGTAAAGCAATCCTTTTGAATTTTTTTAGTACTGGGCTTTTTTTACGTTTTTCTTTGTAGTATTAGAGTACAAGCCATTATTACCACCATTACTACTATCATCACTACCACCAACATTGCCCCCACCATCATTAACCTCTTTACTGCCACCACAGCATGCATACGTTTCTGTTGTCTAGTTTTACCACATGAAAGTCAGAACTATTGGCTTTGCTAATGTTTTTGCAAGCTGTTGATCCTCTGTGGGAAGTTACTCCCAGTGCTAGATGTCTTATCTTTGGTAGTGCCACAACCCCCATTGCCTGTTGGTTTGCTATTGTTCCATAAGTAGCCAGTGTCGGCCTTGCTGGATTGAGCTGCAGCAACAGGTCCCAGCGTTAGGGATGGGACCCAGACATAAAGAAAACAAGCCAGTAGAGAAAAAAGTGCTCCATTTTCGCGCTGTCAAAAAGACATTCATAAACAGAAGGCAAAGTTCAGAAGCAATCAGGAAAGAAAAAAATGCGTGCAGTTTATACTTCTAATGAGAAACACAATATTTAGGCCTTGATTACAGGCGGCAAGAAGGTGTCTATTGCACCTGGTATAATTTAATACCCCGGGGTTTTTAACAGGTGCAATGAGTTCCACCAACTACAACTTTCCCCCCTAAAAATTGGGCATAACATGCGGATTTTGAAGATTTCTGAACACAAATCGGTATAACCTGGTATTTAACAGCCCATTTCTTCCCTATTATATGAAAACAGAATTTACCTGTAACAATTGATAGCTAATCAACATATCAATCAATAGATCAATAACCTCATCAATATTCACAATAGCAAATTAATCTCTTCAATCGATGACATCAATAAGAACTGAAGCACACCATAACCTTTCGGTCATGAATAACCACACACAGTTTAGTAAGATTTATGATATGTATTCCCTATTGATTACACTTCTACTAGTAAGTTTATTAGTCTCAACACCAGAAGACACATCAGCAATGTCACAATATGGCAACTCGAATAAGATTTCATCAAAGCAAAAATCATAAACATTAGAACAAAGCACGACGTCAACATGGATTAATTTTAGCAGAGTATCATTAGGGCAGTATTCAACAAAGCATTGATTCAGTCATTTGTCTATTTGCGTCAGTCTTAGTAAACCCCTTAACTATCCTCGAATTAGCATCCGCATGTTGGGCTTCATGCAAAACAATTTTAGCAACACAAATTTAGAAAACATCTAACTATGGTCTCTACCAAAAAGAAGCAGTTGGTACCTAGAAAGAAAAGGCAAACAGACAATCACAATTTCATCATTATAAAGTTACCCTCCGTAATGGGTCAGCATTCAGAGTCAGTCTTCATCCTCAGGACATCAGTTGATTCGCCATCAGCCAGGAAACGCAGCAAAGTTCAGCAAGATAAGTAATAAGGGACACTTCCCTCATAAGGAGGAAAAGTATGAATCGGGCAAGGCAAAAGTAAGGATGGTTTGAAGAGTAAAACAGCAAAGTCTTTAAGACAGAGTGACAGAGTGGCTCGGTAACCGGAAAGAATGGCACATAATGGCTGATTTCTCCTTGTGACACAAGATTATTTCAATCTTGCTGTACAGTCCCCTAATTTCCAATTGGTTACATTTTGGTGCATCATTATCTCCATCCAATAATTTGCTCGTCACCTTATTAGGATTGTCACTTTAGAACAGTTCTCACGTAGTTCATTGGCTCCTGTAATTGACGTCTCCAAAGGGTAGAATGTCAGGTACAAAGTTTTTCTTCTTCCGGTCCTAGTCTGTAGTCCCATTGTCTATACCAGTTCAGGCGACCTTGTACCTGTTGCAAGTTTACACTGTTGCATTCGGCAAGAATGTCTCCTTGAGCAAGTCGAGTCTCATGAGAAAGAATTTACTATGGTTCCACACATCTTATAGCTTCTGGAAAAGTACGACTACATGTCCTTCAGCAAGTCAGCACATTGCACGTTAGAAAAACACATTTAATATGAAACCGGGCAGCTAGGCCCGACTCATGCTAACTAAGGCCTAGTGATTAATTTAGCAAAACCTTAACATATAACTCTTAATGCTAATACAGAATCACACATTAGAACATTAATAATTCATTATTAGTTAATTTCAATTATCATCGTATACATTGGTGGCCACTCCCCGTGGGCACATTTCACACACGTAGATTGAAAACATATTAAAACATTTTCTATGCGGCATCATTACACATTAATTTGCATTTCACGTTCATTTTGATTATAAAAACTACACTTCAACACTGCAACCATTAAGGTATGTGACATCCATTCTCTGACTATTTCAACCAGGGTAATTTTGCCAGATTTTAGTGGCAAAATAGCCTAGGAAAATTGTGCGGCTGCTGTAATGAGGCCGTGGAGTACTTACTCCACACAGTACCTATGCCACAGCTCAGAATCCCAACGTTGCCCAAACTCGTGCGAGGGCAAACTTCTAGATAGATATTGTGTACCACCAATTAAATCGTTCCTGTTTGATTAAGATGTCCTGCTCCGCTTCTATAAGAACCCGAATGTTCTTTTACTTCTGTAGTCAGTTCTGGTGGAGCTCAGAGCCAAAAGTGCCAAGAGATCATTCAGGTGATGTTTGTTATGCTTTGTAATAAGCCAAATCAAGTCAGTTTCCTGCCCTGGAAAAAGCCGCCATCTCCAGTCTCTGCCCACATCTTTAGTTATGTCACCATACATTATCGTTTTTGGTTCATTCTCCACTGGCCACACTCACAAAACAATAGTGTCATATTTACGTACAGGGTCGGACACGGAGAGAAAATAGTCCCGTGCACCAAAATAAAAGCGATCCCCGACTAGGGAATTACATAGCTATAACAAGTGACCCACATTGGCAAATCGGGGAAGCTTTGAACTTCTGAAAACAAGCTATATATCACAGGTGTTTTGCAAGGTGTGAGGGTCTGCTCGCATTTGTGCTTGATGCAGGAAATGTCTGTAGTAATATCCGGGAAATAAATAGTAAATACTGGGCCGCTAGATCATAGAACAGGCCAACAAACTGCCAAAAAAACATCCCTCACCCTGACCTCTCAGACCAGCCCTTCTGCTACTGCCAGTTTAATTAATTTAATTGTTTACTGTGCATGTATATTTCTTTTCAGAACGTTTTGCAGCATTGGCTCTGCATTCTCAGTTGCCACCTCTTAGTTTCTTCTCACAACAAGCTTCAACACTGCTGGCTGCCATGGAAAACATGAGGTGGATCCCAACACTAACATAATCAAAGAAAACATGTTCTTGGAACCAGACAGTCCACATCAAAAAGGCGTGGCTGGCACGACAGGACATTTACGATGTACACAGCGAGAACTACCTGTCTAGCAATCTCTACAGTGCTTGTTTGTTACTTAGACAACAGGTAACCTTTCAGTGGGTGTCAATATCAATTTACAACCTGTAAAGAACAGTGAAAGCAGGATTAGCAGAAGAATAAATTTCACGCGAAAACTGTTTCATTGCATAATATTCTCCCTGCAAGTCGAGTATCTATAGATTGACTGTTGGCCATTCTAAGCTACACTAATGGACCAGCTATGTCGGTTTTCTTAGTTAAATCCCTTGAGTGATGCCTCTGGGGCAGCACTTCCGGTGGTGCAAAATTACATCTTTTCATTCCTTTTTGTTTTTGTTTTTAATAACTGAGGAGTTTTTAAATTTCACGAAAATATTCCAGGACTTAAGTTAGAATAGTCAATAAACCTCTTAGACTGCTTGGGGGAAAGTTGTCGAAATACTGTCAGGCTGGAGTTAGATTATTAACTGTGCCTTTCCAGCGCCCACAATATTCTCTGAGGACCCGTGGGCGCTTTCAAACTTTGTGTTGCTTTGCTTCAAGAATCGACAA
The DNA here is from genome assembly GCF_031143425.1 of Pleurodeles waltl. Classification (NCBI taxonomy): domain Eukaryota; kingdom Metazoa; phylum Chordata; class Amphibia; order Caudata; family Salamandridae; genus Pleurodeles; species Pleurodeles waltl. The sequence continues at coordinate 985,194,474 of NC_090437.1, forward strand.
CCTGATTTTCCAGTCCATCCACGTTTTTTGGGCAGCCTGATTATCATGTTGTAGTTTAGAGTTGCAAGAACAGCCTTGTGTACGTGTTCTCCAGTGCACTTTGTTGAACCTTCTACCTTCACCCGCGCCCCATCACTGCGCATAGCCCTCAAGGAATAAACGAGGCCTCTTCAAGTGCCTTGATATCGCAAGTATGCAACTATACGTCTCACCCAACCCACCTCCTCATACTCGATCACACTACCACACGCAGTAGCCCAAAAACTGCTTGGCCTCTATAACCCACCTGCCTTTGTCTCAGTTCATGTGCTTGGCATCCTGGCATTGGAACTGGGGTCACTGGCATCCTCCAGTCGGTTAGAAGGTCCGAAACAAAAACCTCTGTACAAAAGCCTATACTTCTTAGACTTGCAAGCCACCTCTTCACCTCAATCTTCTGACCAACCACTGCCACCCAGGACATGCCATGTGGACCACCCATTAACCCCTTGTCTGCCTTCTCAGTCGCAGTCCTTTCCCAATGAGAGAAGACTTCTTTCACCAGAATAGTCACCAACCTAAAATAATATGTTTCCCATCCCTCCAATACGACTGTACATCCTTCCCTGCCACCTGAAATAAAAAGAGCAGCATACTGACATCCTGTGTTTTTTTAACTTTCTGCACCAGGTACTGTCACCGAAAACAGGCAATTGGAATGCTTCTTTTTTCCTAATGTTCCCTTTTTACTTGTTTATTCTTCGAAATACCCTAATCCACTGAGGTATTACTTAGGACAGTCTTCTGTTTACATATTTATATATATATATATATATATATATACATATATATATATATATATATATTGCTTCCTCAGCGTAAACTTTAGTGTGTGCTAAACTGTGGCTGTCGCAATACTGGCGTGACACAAAATTATGCCACTACCCCCAAATTGCATATATTAAAGGGGAGCACCTGAAATGTCCCTTAGTGACCTGGTATCACACATGAACAAGGGTCTTTGGGTCAGAGGAGCCCCCGATGGGCTGAGATGGGAACCACGCACAGCAGGGACGGCAGGGGCTACATTACATCCTTGTTGCGTACACTACTTCTTGCTCAGAAGTCCTCCATAGACAACTCCGTGTCCCAAAGAACCCGAGTAATCTAGAAGGAGAAGGACAGCGGCTATTTCAGAATGTTTTTCTTTAGAGTTTATATTTTGAGGGTTAGTAAGTATCAATCACCCTTTCTCCTTCGTGGCGTCTGCGTCAAAGCCACGTAGAGCATAAATAACGTCAGCAATATAAAAAGTAAAGATGAAATGGTTGAAACGTGATGTATTTTGTACAACGACATCTATATAAATCACAGCATTTCCTTTCGTAATCTCTGTACAGCGTTGGACATTCAAAAGCAGATTATCTCAGCAGCTATTTTGCCTACAGAGATACTATCCCACATATCTGCGAAGTCGCAGGCGATAGGTTCACACAGGTGTACTTTGTAATGCGTAAGGTGGCTCACCTTTTTCACAGCTGTTCATTGTTGACAGTATGATCGGATCCGTGTGCCCCATGCCGCCCAATGGAGAAATGTTCCTCTGTAATTGGGAGTCGGACAGCTCTTCAGAGGCAGTGCTGTGGTTCGAAGGGCTTCTGACTCTGTTCGCTAACAAAGCGCTACAGTGCGTCGCTCGCGCCCTGTCAGCCCGGTGATCACCTGCGCGCAGCTCGGAGAATCGCGCTCACTAAGTTTCCTCGGCGTCTCGCCTCCCCGGAGACTCGTACACGTGGGGCGGGGCTCGCGTGGACAGGAGCAGGAGGAAACTTCTTAGGTGAGGTGTGAGGTATCAGTCGTCGCACCCTGGAAGCAGCTTGTCACCGGGGAGTGTCCGGCAGCTTCTCTCGGTCGAAGGATAGTCAGCGTCAGGCACTGGTGATGTTACATCAGAGCAGTGAAACCATCCTGTCTTCCTCGACTGGAGGTAACCAGCTGACCTTATCTTTTACTGCTGTCGTTACCCATAGTGAAAGTGGTAATAAACGCAGGAGTGCAGGGAAAGAAAGGAGGGGCCGGTGGGATGGGGCAAGCGCCATTTCACTCGAACAGGGACATTACAAGTCTGGCCATTAAAGGCCTTGCCACGCATACAACATGGGCTGAAACTATCAGGTAAAACGACCATGAAAAGAACCGCAGGAAGCAGAAGCGGTGAGTACATAAGGTTTATTGTGCACGTCCAACCGGGAGGGAGGCTGACAGCAACTGCGGTCAGCACCGTTCCTTCCTCGTGAGTGTACATCAATTAAGGGTTGATGGTCAGTCCTAATCACAAAACTTATACCTCATACATATTTTCTGAAATAATTAACACCCCACCAACAAGCAAGAGCTTCTCTTTCAATGGTGGAGTAATTCTTTTCTGCATCTTTCAAAGGTCTGGAAGCATACGCAATGGTTACCTCTCTGCCCTCTCTCACCTGTAGCAATATGGCGCCTAGACTAACACAACTGGCATCTGTGTTGATAATGCTCTGATCTTTCGTGTCAAATGGTTTGAGTGCAGGTGCAACCACCATCAACCTTTTCAGTTCCACAAATTCTGATTCACACTCCTCAGTCTACACAAATCGCTCCTTGTTGCAAATCAACTTCCTCATACACTTTGTTTTATCAGCAAACATACCAATGAATCTCGAATAGTACTCAGCCAAACCCAAAAATCATCTAAGCTGATCCTTGTTACCTGGAGAAGGTGCATTCTCAATGGCCGACACCAACTTCAATTTAGGAGATATGCCCTTCTGGTCTATCCAATGACTTAAATAATCCAACCCGGGTACTCCAATTTTGCCCCTCTCCAGTTTGATAGATAGTCCACCATCTCTCAAAATATCAAGCACTCTTCTCATGGTACAATCATGTTCATTACGATCTCTTCCAAACACTAAAATATCGTCTTGGAAATACGTCACAGACGGAACATCTTTGAACAGATGATGCATGGCCCTCTGGAAGACGGCTGCCGCAGAGGCTAAACCAAAAGGCATGTGCTTGAACCTAAACACACCTTGGGGAGTAATAAAGGATGTTAGTGCTCGAGAATCAGGGTGCAGTACTATCTGATGGTAAGCAGATGATAAGTCAGGAGTGGAAAACACCTTGGCCCCCTTTAACATAGTCAGCATTTCACCATTATTTAGCAAGGGGTGCCTATCAACCCAGATGGCTGCGTTAAGATCTCTGAGATCCACACATAAATGCAAATCCCCATTACCCTTCCTCAAAATAACCACTGAAGCCAGCCACTCGGATGCTTCAATCTCTCCAATAACATCCGGATCACACAACTTAATTAGTTCTTGACGCAATGGTTCTCTCATAACAATAGGAACGGGACGAGGCTTATGAGCCTTGGGAATGGCTTTTTGCTTCAAAATAATCTTATGCATGAATCCCTTTAGTCTGCCCAACCCCTTCCTAGAGACCTGTGGGTACTCTTCCACAAAGGTGTGATTCTGAACAGCATTAACTTCCGTGTATATACAAAGAACTTGTTTGGGGTGGTTAGGATCCAGGCGAATTCCCAATTCCTTTTGTTGTGGCCAACCCAACAGACTTGCGCCATCTTCAACAAAATATGCTTTGGATGTAGCACTCACACACTACAACACCAGACTAGCCTCTAGGAATCCTACCAAATCAATAGGCTTATTTCCATAGGCTTCTAAGGTCACGTCAGGAGGTTTGATTTCTCGATCTGGAACTTTTGACATGTGCTCTTTCCCAATTAAGGTATATCGTGCGCCTGAATCAGCCATCACTCTTATATCCACACCATTGATACTGACACAATGAGGACCATTCCTCCTCACACAACCAACATCCACAATTTGCAAAATATATTCTTGACCAACATCTTCAACATCGTTACCCTCCACAGAATTCGCCACCCCGTTAGGTTTCCTATCAGCAAATTGTCTTGCTTGCATACACATTCAAAATGACCCTTAGCTTTGCACCTCCGACAAGTTTGGCCCATTGCAGGACAACGTGGGTCAGACGCTAAATGTCCCCTTAAGCCACACTTGAAGCATGTTAAGTCACCCCTTTCAATTGATTTTGAAAATGCATGCGGCTGATCTGTTTGTTTGAGATTTGGCTCCATCTAGATAAATAGAGTTCAATGTTCCTGACGGAGTTGACAATTCTTTTAGACCTTCATCAGTTATTTCTGCTCTTTTCATTATGTAAATTGCTAATTGTGAAGTTAAATCTTGTGTGTTAAGTAGCTTTTCCTTGATTTTTTTGGTGTGAGCCTTTAGAACTAGCTGGTCCCTTAGCTTTTCTTCCTGGAAAAATTTGTAGTTGCACGAGGATGCCAAGGCTCTAAACCCAGCCACATAACTTTCCACCGATTCACCAGGAAGTTGAGATCTCTTTAAGAACTTAAACCACTCCACCACTACATTCCTTTTCTTGCCAAAATTTTCACCCAACTGTTCCATAGCAAGGTCATACTCGTCTCTGTCTTCTGAGTCTTCATCCCCCAGATCAGGCAAATATTTTAAAATGTGTCTGCCCTCAGCTCCTAAGCAGTGTTTTAACATGGCAAGTTTTCTAGATGATGTGAAAATATCACCACCAACAGCCAAAACGTATGCCTCAAAACCCTCTTTCCAAATGTGATAGGTTCACCAGGAGAATTAAGGAAAAATGTTGGAGCTGCAAATCCCTCCATATTATAATATATGGCAGATTATTTATTTTTATCATTTTTTTTTTTTTTTTTACTAAATCATGGCTGAAATCTGAATGTAGGCACAAAAACGCACAGTTTTTATATAGCAGAAGCAACAGAACTGAGGATGTCTTCTAAGTGCCCAACTAAGCACACACGCTTTGGTGAAAACTTGATACAAAGCAGGCAGTCCGTGGATCCCTGGAGACGTGTTGGTTGCCTAGCAACAAGGTACACAGCTGATAACATGTGTATGGGATGCAGCAAAATAAACAAACTTAGCTCCCAATTGCTGGAAACCCCCTGCGGGGAAAGAAACCACACCCAAAGCCGAACTGACACAGAGGTTCTCCAACAACTTTAAGATGACGACGCTGCCAAGTCCAACACGGCGCAGCTGAAACGTGGGGCACGCCGCACTCCTCGGAATCCATTGCATGGAATAAACAGGGTCCGGAGTCGCCTCTCCTCCCGGTCGATGAAGTCAGCAGATGAAGTCCCTTGTTGCCAGTGAAAAGAACCGCAGGAAGCAGAAGCGGTGAGTACATAAGGTTAATTGTGTACGTCCGACCAGGAGGGAGGCTGAGAGCAACTGCCATCAGCACCGTTCTCCAATAGAATCTCTCCTCGTGTGTGTAGCGTGAGGCTCAGCCACGAGGAGTAGACATTACAGACTCATTGTCAAGGTATCTAGGCATCTATAGGAAAGAGTCCTCTCTGCTTCGTCTCTGTAAACAGAACACAAATTGGTTTTGCTTTTTGATATAAAACGTATATTTTTTTAAATAAGTGCCCTTTTGTCGATTTGCGTCTCCAATAATACTAAAGTTACTCCACCAATATTTGCTCTTCCAGGCAACGTTCTATGTTTGACTCCATAGTGGGTTCATGCCTAGCTGGTCGATTCCAAAAAAACAACCTGAGCTAAGTCGGCTGAGAATTATAGTCAATTAATAATGGGTTGTTTATGGTGCCAGACTAACCACCAATGAGACCCTACCCATGGTACTGTTAAACACCTGAAGCAGGAAACTATTGGTACTGAATGCCATTCCAGGTTGTGTGCTGTGCATTATTTTGATTAGCATGTGCCATACAACCAACAAGGCACAGGATCCAAAAGTGCAGGGATGGAAAAAGGCAGGGTGGACTGGAAACCAAAACCAGCCGGTCAGTAATAGTCACACCAGCCCTACTCTGTAGGAGACCGTAACTGTAATGGGTCATGAGAGCTTGAGTGCTTGACTCATGGCTGTTCATCCAGCTCTGAAAGGAGTCGGTAGCCTACAGTAATCCTGGAAAACAACATAGTGGTCCAATAACCAGTCCAGCCCTGGGTGCGTGCGGTATAAGGAGGGATCAGAAATTTGATGCCACAAGCAGGTAGTCCTGAGCTCTCTCAAAGGAGAATGCTGTTGAAAATGGATGCTTTCTAATATACATGATGCATGTCAGTAGGGAGTACCAGAGCCTTAGATCACCCGTAGCAGTTCTTCTTCCACCAGGATGGGATTTCTTAGTGGTGGGATATGGCTGACTGGATCAGGTCGCCCTGAAAGGTTGGCATGTATGTATTCGTGTTGCAACATCTTTAGAGCGTTGGTGTGTCTGTGAGGTTTCTTGGCAGTGAACGATCACCACCATGCCATGCAACGAGGCCTACTACAGGAGTCAATAACAAAATCCAGACCTTAAGAAGTTCTCCGTCTCTCAGATCTCAAGATTATTCCAAAGAATAAGATGAGGCCTGTTCCAGAAAGCAAGGTCACCATTGTATTGTTGCAAAAGGAAGAAACCTCAAACAGTAAAAGCTAGCAGATCCAGGACAACTAATGGAACTGTTTACTTCAAAAAGTAGTGGTAAGGCCAAAAATAATACATTTCAGAGAGTCTTAGTCCCAGATTTACTAGTATTCATGCATTAGGGTGTTGCATGAAGATCAGCAGTGCTGCGTGAAAATGTGGAAATATGTGCAGCACTATATTTAGCAAGTCATGCACCAAAAATATCATCAGCTGTGCTCGAGTTAAAAACAATATTTTATTGTGACTCTAGGCATTGAGCTACAGTGTGAAGACGACCCACTGCTGCCTTATGTGATGTTTATATTGAAGTACTCTCTCAGTAAAACTCTAAACTTAAGGACAACCATTCAAGGGCATGCTACCTAATGTGTACTTTTGTGATAATTATACATCTTTTTTTTTTATAAACATATTTTATTGTTTTTGAGAAAAATGATAAAACAGCAACAAGGAACAAAGAACTGTGGTAGGTCAAGCAGGGAGCATTTACAGTTCTATTCCATATAACATTGCACACAGAGTTAAGGACATTTGTATATTCCAAACAGATACCAAGTGGGAAATCAAAGTCTAGAACTGTGGGGTTGGACCATTGCCTTGTTACCAGTGCTGCCGTCTCGGCCAGGTTCCCATCTTCTATTATGGCAGCAAGTCTATCCATCTTCCCCATATCTTTTCAAATTTCCCCGGGCACCCTCTAGAGTCGTACACCACCTTTTCTTGGGTCGCGCACCAGTCTACCCCTTTCTTCCATTTATGGAGCTTTGGGGCCTAGGGGGAGATCCATGTTGCTGCTATGTCCCTTTTAGCTATCAGCAGGGCTGTGGCCACCAGAGCTCGATGAGCCCGTGTTCCTCTCATGCCCTCCAACACACCCAGTAGGACCAGTTTGGTGGATCTTTGTATTCCACCATTCAAGACTTTCTCTAGCACTCGAAACACTGATTCCCAGTAGGACTGAACCACTCGACATGACCAGACCATGTGGAAAAAATCTGCAGGTTCGAGCAAGCATCTTGGGCATTGGGCTGAGCGTCTTAGACCTGCGTAGAATGGCCTAGCAGGAGATAAGTACGCGCTGTGTAAGTAATAGAATTGCACCGTGCGGAGCCTGGCCGACACTACTAAGGACCTGGGTGCCATCAGAGCCTCTCTCCATTCTGTGTCCTCTAGGGCTCCCAACCATGTCTCCCATCTGGATCTAATGAGGTTCACGTCCCCGGGGGCATTGTTGATTAGTGTTTTGTAAATTTGGGAAACCCCTTTCCCTCCCAGGTTCCCCATGAGTAATTTGGCTTCTAGCGGGTTAAAGTCTGGTATAGAACTTGCTGCCGGTATGTGGGTTTTTAAAGCATGTCTGAGTTGGAGATATCGGAAGAATTGTGTTTGGGCTAGTTGAAAATCCCTCCTTAAGTCTTGAAAAGATTTCATGGAGTCTCCTGCCCATACGTCTCCAACCAGGGAGATGCCTACCAGATCCCATTCCCGGAATCCTTCCAGAGCTGCAGTTGCGCTTAGCCATTTCCCTCTCCACAGTGGTGTTTGGTGTGTAACAGTGGTGTTCCAGTGGGTATATCTCAGGGCAGCTCGCCATGCCTGAAAAATCACTTTGGTAATTTCTCTCATTTCTCGGGGCAGGGTGTTCCCGTACATTATGTCTAGAAGGCGAGAAAACCCTAGGATCTCCAGTTCTACTCGGTAGGCTGGTTCCCCCCATCCCCTATTAAACCAGTCGTGTATCACTATTAATTGGGAGGCTAGATAGTAAAGGTAGGGGTCGGAGGCACCCAGACCTCCATCGTAAATCCCTCTTTTGCAATGATGGGCCGCTACGCGGTGTCTGGAACCCTTCCAGAAGAATATCCCTGTGGCTCTTTCAAGGGCCTTGAACCATGAGCGGGGGATGGGTAGGGGGAAGTTTTGAAAAGTGTAGAGGAGCCTCGGCAGAATCATCATCTTGTATAGAGCCACTCGGCCCATTACGTTTAATGGTAAAGTGTGCCATTTCTGGAGATCGGTTTTTATGCGTGAGAGCAAGGGAGTCAAGTTTTTGGCCCATGTTAGTTCTGGCAGTAGTGATACCCAGATGCCCAAATATTTAAAGCTTAGTCTACGCAATGGTATGTGCTCCTGCCAATCAAAGCAATCTTGTGAGAGTGCAAGCGGAATTAGTATGGATTTAGCAGGGTTAATTTTCAGACCCGAAGCCACTTCATAGCGTTCCAGCAGTCTGAGGCATCTCGGGCCCGTTACACTAGGGCGGTCATTCTGACCGCGGCGGGCGGCGGTCGCCGCCCGCCATGCGGTCACCGCCGAATGACCGCACCGCGGTCAAAAGACCGCGGCGGCCATTCTGGCTTTCCCGCTGGGCCGGCGGGCGACCGCCAAAAGGCCGCCTGCCGGCCCAGCGGGAAAGACCCAGCAACGATGAAGCCGGCTCCGAATGGAGCCGGCGGAGTTGCTGGGGTGCGACGGGTGCAGTGGCACCCGTAGCGATTTTCAGTGTCTGCAGAGCAGACACTGAAAATCATTATGGGGCCCTCTTAGGGGGCCCCTGCACTGCCCATGGCATGGGCAGTGCAGGGGCCCCCAGGGGCCCCACGACACCCGTTCCCGCCATCCTGTTCCTGGCGGTAAAAACCGCCAGGAACAGGATGGCGGGAAGGGGCTCGGAATCCCCATGGCGGCGCTGCAAGCAGCGCCGCCATGGAGGATTCCCTGGGCCAGGGGAAAACCGGCGGGAAACGGCCGGTTCCCCTTTTCTGACCACGGCTTTACCGCCGCAGTCAGAATGGCCCAGGAAGCACCGCCAGCCTGTTGGCGGTGCTTCCGCGGTCCCCGTCCCTGGCGGTCATGGACCGCCAGGGTCGGAATGACCCCCTAGGTTCTTCCATGTATAGCAAGCGCTATTCTGTCTTCCTGGGAGTGCTTCCATCGCCAGCCGCTATATACTGGGTCGGATCTCACCATCTGCGCCAGGGGTTCAATGGCTAAGGTGAATAGAAGGGGGGATAGAGGACAACCCTGTTGTGTGCCCCTGTGAATCTCTAGGGTTGACGACAGAGAACCGTTAACCTACACCCAGGCCGTGGGGTTGATGTATAGTGCCTGAACCAAGCGGCAGAATCTAGGGCCCAGGCCTGCACATCGGAGTACCAAACGGAGAAAATCCCAATCAACTGAGTCAAAGGCTTTTTCGAAGTCAATGAGTAAAAGGGCAAGGTCCCGGGTCAAGAGGCCGCGTTCAGCTAATGCTATGTGCAGCCGGCGGATGCAATGCCGAGTGCTGCGAGTGGCCATGAAGCCACATTGATCTGGGTTTATAAGTTGGGGAAGAGTCTTTTTAAGACGGGTGGCAAGGATGGTTGCAATTTTTTTTATCTCTGTATTGATAAGTGAGATCGGCCTGTAATCAGCACAGAGTAATGAGGGGGGTTGGGTCTTAGGGATCACCACAATGGTAGCTGTATCCATTTCTCTGGGGAAGACACCACTGCTATCAACCTCTGTGAAGAGGTTCAACAGGTGCGGTGTTAATTCCTCTCTAAAGACCTTATAGTATTCTGCGGGGAGTCCGTCGGGTCCTGGCGTTTTCCCAGTGCCCAGGGCCAAAATGGCCATCTGGATTTCTTCTGTGTCAACCGGTTCGTCTAAGGCCTTTGCCTCTATCGCTGACAACCGCGGGAGGGGGGTTTCGTCCAGTAACTGTCTGGCTACACTCATATTGACCCGTCCCGACGCTTGATAAAGAGTTTGGTAGTATGTGGCAAAGGCATTTGCGATTTCTGCATGTTTAACAACAGTGTTTCCCTCCCCATCTCGAATTTCGGGGACTATCCTAGAGGCCTGGTGATGAGATACCAGCCAATGTAGCATTTTACCGGTCTTGTCACCCTAGCCGTAGATTTTTGCAGTGCTAGCTCTCCATATGTATTTAGCCGATTCTAGGGATTGGTCTCTTATTTCCTCTCGGAGTAAGCTTGTTTGTCTTATTGTTTTATCTGTCGGGCTTAGTTCATTTTCATTTTCCAGGGCTTTGACTCTTAACTCCAACTTTTCGATATGTTGGGTTCGAGTAGGTTCTTGGATCCGTATCAGGTGTTTGGCCCTACCTCTTAGCACCGCCTTACCCGCCGCTCACAAAATACCTGTGGATGACACAGACCCTTCGTTCAGCTCAAAATATTCTTTTATTTCCTCACGTATCTGTTCCACATAACCTTGCTCTTGGAGGTACCAAGCATTTAGTCGCCACATTGGACAAATCCGGGATTGGGTGTGACCCATAATGAATCGGAGTGGAGCGTGGTCAGAGATTCCCCTCGGCAACAGTTCAACGTGGGAGAGAGCTGCGCAGTCGGTGCTCAGAAGAAGGACCAGGTCTATCCTGGATTGTAAACCATGAGCGGCTGACATGTGGGTAAATTGACGCTATCTTGGGTGCCATACTCGCCAGGCGTCACAGAGCCCCTTCGCCGAGAGCCACCCCCTGAGCCCCGTTGCCATTGTGTGTCTATGCACAGAGATTGGGCCGGTCACGTCTATTGTTGGGTCTGGGGTGGAGTTAAAGTCCCCTCCTATCATTGTGAGCCCTGGTGGTAGATTTAGAAGCAGCTGGGAGAGATCATCTAAAGTTTTTCGAACCAATGTGGGGGGGACATAGGGGCTGACCATATTGATCGTGTTCCCTTCAATTTTCCCTGTGATAGCTATGTATCGCCATGTTGATCTCTTTGTGCTTGTATATTTGTTATGGGGAAGGATCTATGAAGAAGTATAGCAACTCCCCTAGAGCCACGGGTGAACCTGGCGTGGTAGATTCTGTCAAAGCCCCTGCGAGCCAGGAAGGGACAGTTATCTCCCTGAAGGTGAGTTTCTTGTAACAGAAGCACGTCTGGCCTGTGTCTGTGTACGTACGTGAGTACGGCGGTGCGTTTTCTTTTATCTAGGAGCCCGTTGATGTTCCATGAGATAACCTGTATTTGGTTCATGGGGGGTGAGTGTTTAAAAGGTGTTCGTCATATTCGTTCGGGCCTACCTCCAGTGGACCCTGAAATATTGGGAAGCCCTCGCCTGGTCCTTGGTTTTGTGGGGTGCCTGTTTTCCCATGGCCATTTGAGTCCCTATAGTTCTTGTTCTGTCTGCTAGACCTAAAAATTCAAATTAAACGTGTTGGTGACCTAAACGCGGTACCGGTGGCCTGTACAACTCGGCCTGAACTCCCTTGCCCCCCAACTCCCTCCCCACCCCATACTTCCCCCCAGAAGCATCTGTCGCCCATATAACTACCTCCCGTCTGGAACTGGTGAGGTGTACTCTAAACTAATGAGGTAGCGGTAACTATAGTCATGGTGGACCCATCCATTTTAGGATTAAGTCTAGAATTGCGATAAGTAACAATAAGATTGTCTTGACTTTTATGCCCCGTTAGTCCGCTAGGGACTCCCCTCCAAGTGTCTCCCGGCGCCAGCGGGTTCACAGCACCGGACTGTGTGATAAGTCTGAGTCCTCCAGGGGCCCGGGCCGGGCTCGCCCATCACCCGCCACCACGGGGCTGTCACCGGAGCTTCCAGGGCTGCGGTCCGTAAGTAGATCCCGCAGCTTTGCCCGGTGGGATCCTGTGGGTGATTTTGCAGGGGATCCCATCGGCGCCCCATGCCGTCGAGATCGTGTGCAGCGGCGTCAGTCCAGCCGCCGTCCCCCGGGTCGGTCTGGTCCCAGACCCCGGGATGGGCCCACGCCACCCCCGGAGAGGCCCAGGGGGATCTCCTCTGTCAGCCAAGTCCAGGCAGCAGTCGGTGGTCGAAGAATTGGGTTTGGTTGTTATAGACCAGACGGAATTGCGCTGGGAACAAGAGTCGATATTGGATATCCATGGCTTTCAGCTTTTGTTTCACCTCCGTGAATGAGCGGCGTTGTTGTTGAACTTCTCGCGTGTAGTCTGGGAACAGAAGAACCCTAGCTCCGTTGCAGGTGAGGTCTCCCTTTGTACGTGCCTCTTGTAGTATCACATCTCTGTCTTTGAAGTTAAAGAGGCGTAGTTTCACTGACCTGGGTGAGGCGCCCGGCGGGGGTTTAACCTGTAAGGCCTTGTGGGCTCGCTCGATAGCGAACCATGGTGTGAGACAATCCGTGGGGATCCAGGAGCGGAGCCAGTCCTCTAGGTATTGGACAAGAGATGTTTCGGCTGTGTTTTCAGGAAGGCCCACCAGGCGAAGGTTGTTTCGTCTTGACCTGTTCTCAGCGTCTTCGGCTCTCCTATGCAGCTCTGAGGTACGAGTCGTCAGCGCGGAAACCTGGGCCTTGAGGGCGGCTAAGTCGTCCTCTACCGTGGAGATCCTAGATTCGGCCTCTGTGATACAGGATGTGGCGTTGCGGAGGTCTTGTCTGACCAGGGCCACGTCCACTCTAACCTCCCCAATTTTGGATTCGACGGCTGTTTGGGAAGCCTGGATTGCCTGGAGTATTGTCGCCAAATCCCCGGATGCCATCTGTTGTTCGTTGCCCCCGCCCGGGGTCTGGTCCTCCATTCGAGGCCCGGTGGCACCCGTGGTAAACTGGTCCATGCGGGTCTGAGCCATCGTTTGTCGTGCTGGTCTGTCTTTGCCCATTACAAGTCTGGCGTGGCCCCGGTTTGAGGTTTCAATATCTGAATGCGCAGCGTGATTTTGTGGGGTTCCTCCGTGAAATATTAGCAGGATCTAAGGCTGGCCCCCACGACCTGGTCTCAACTGTTTCCCTTCATCAGCTACTGGGCCCAAAGCAGTTCCAGGCAATAGGCCGGATCCCGATCCTCCCCTCCGGGCCCAGTTTTGTATGCCACCGCCTCCCGTCGTTCCGGCCTTGCGTACCGCCGGTTGGGCCAGCATGGGACCGTCCCAAAGCGGGGGGGGGAGAAGGAGGATTTCAGCTCAGTTTGTCTCCGGATATCAGTCTCTGGCCTCGGCACAGATCCGGCAAGCAGGCAGGGCAAGCACGGGCCGGCCCCCACCTGGGGCCCAGCGGGTGTGCGCCGATGCCCCCAGCGGCCCCAGCTTTGATTACTGCTGGCCGGGCCGGCAAGAGACTCACCGTCCGTCCCCCGACGGGTCCTCTCCCCGATGTCACGTCCAACAGGAGAGGGGGAGGAGGGCTCCGGTCCCACGATGCTCTTCCGGGCCGCAAAGTCCACCCCGGGGGACCTCCGACAGGGCCCCAGGGCGCAGCGGGCTGAGCGTCCACAGTGCCCGTCCAGACGGGGGGGCCTCCGAGGAGTATCGCTCCAACTCCGGCCCGGCCGCCCGCGGCCTCGGGTGGGATGCAAAGGAGGGGGGGGAAAAGGTTCAACACCCCCAAACTGCCGGGGCGGCACCAGATGACGCGGACCCCCGGCCCCAGTCCGATCTGTGGCGGGCAGTCACCACCGCTCGTCTCTCCTCCGAAGGCCCAGGAGCGCGGCCTCAGTTGTCGTCCGCCATTTTGGGTCCCTCCGGCCCCGGTCTCGCGGCCCGCAAATCTCGGGCCGAAAAGCCCATCAACCCCACAGAGGGAGCAGCGGCACCGTTACAGCGAGGTCACAGGGACCAAGAGGGTCATCCGATGGGGCTGGATGGTGTGTCAGTTAGAGGCGGATGATGGAGGGGTCCGAAGCACTACAGAAGTGCATCCGCCATCTTGACGCCTCGGCCACGCCCCCGTTAATTATATATCTTATGTGCAGAGATATGATGCAATGTTTACATCACATGACTGTAGCATTTCACACAAACCAACGTCACACTATTTTAGTAGATCTGGCCTTGTATGGAAACCAAAGAGTGTTCCCCTTGTCCCTGCCTGTTACACTCCGTTACATGGATAATGAGGGGCTTTGCTGATCTGCAATGCAAAGTTATTGCAGTGCACTCGCATCAACGTTTGGCACAAAATAGTTTTTGCACTTTAAAGTTAATCAGCGCAGCAGTTTGTGCAGTTTTACATTACCTTTCGTCCTGCGAATGCACTCAAGAATGTATGGTAAACCTAGGACTTAAACTGCACCTGTACAGAAACAATCACCACGTGGAGACACTTAGGTGGTCATTACAACCCTGGCGGTCGGTGTTAAAGCGGCGGTAAAACCGCCAACTGGGCGGCGGAAAAAAAATTGGTATCACAACCGTGGTGGAAACCGCCTGCATAGACAGCCACTTTAACACTCCGACCGCCAAGGCGGTACAAACAAACACCGCAGCAGTAACTGCCAACAGACAGGCGGAGGACAATGTACCGCCCACAGTCCAATCCTCCACCCTTTCCGGGGTGGATTCACCACGAACAAAAACACGGCGGAAACAGGACTTGGAAGGGAAAACGCTCACCTCTACACATCCCACGAGGAATCAGGACGCCATGGAACCCGAGCTCCAGATACTACCAGCCTTTATCTTCCTGCTTCTATACCAGGAACAACAAAGACGGCGGAGAAGACCACAGTGAGTACTACACCTATGACACAGGGGAGGGGGGAGGGAAAAGAGAGAGACACACAAACGCAACACGCAACACCCCCACCCTCACCCATGACAACACACACACTAATACATCATGATACATTACAGTTACACCCCCCAAACCCCCCCTGGAAGAATGCAAGGACAAAAGGAAATGAGTCGAATGATTGTAATATACTCAAATACATGAATAAAAAATATATACATATATATATAAAGATATTCACACTATAAACAAATATATACACCAAGAATACAAGTCCAAGGGATTCCACCATCATAGTCCGTGGACCACTGGGCCCAAAATGCATGGACGAGGCCCACACTCAATACCCGAACAAGACGGAGAGAACACTGCTGGGGCATCAGATATAAATAAAACAGGCACCTCAGGGGGAAGGGAAGGGGGGACACCTCAGCCGGATGAGTGCACAATGCCAGATCCACAAGGGGGCTCCATGCCCACTGATTTATCCTGGGGAGTGCAAAGCCAAAGTCTCTCAAGTCTCTACAGTGGGTGGGTTGCCCACTGCTTTATCCTGGGGAGTGCAAAGCCACAGTCTCTCAAGTTTCTCCAGTGGGTGGTTTGCCCACTGCTTTATCCAGGGGAGTGCAAAGCCACAGTCTCTGAAGTCTCTCCAGTGGGTGGTTTGTCCACTGCTTTATCCTGGGGAGTGCAAAGCCACAGTCTCTCAAGAGGATAACAGTCTCCACTAGTTCTGGAGGGGGCTTTGTGCCCAGAGTGCTTCATCCTGCCAAAGACTGAGGTAGTGGATGGATCTCTCCACTGGTTCTGGAGGGGGCTTTGTGCCCAGAGTGCTTCATCCTGCCAAGGACTGAGGTAGTGGATGCCCTTCTCCACTGGTTCTGGAGGGGGCTTTGTGCCCAGAGTGCTTCATCCTGCCAAGGACTGAGGTAGTGGATGTCATCCTCCACTGGTTTTGGAGGGGGCATTGTGCCCAGAGTGCTTCATCCTGCTTGTGGCGGCCTCAGTAGCTTTGGAATCTTTGGCGCTCACTGGCCTGTGGTGCTTGTTGCGGCGGTGTCCTGTTCAGCGGTGCTGGTGGCGGCGGTGTCCTTGGCAGCGGTGCTGGTGGCGGCGGTGTCCTGTTCAGCGGTGCTGGGGGCGGCGGTGTCCTTGGCAGTGGTGCTGGTGGCGGCGGTGTCCTTGGCAGCGGTGCTTGTTGCGGTCTTGTCCGCCGTGCAGGTTTTCCCAGACTTGCTGGTTTTACTGTGCCCCTTCCCCACTTTGGATGGTGGAGCAGCTGTCTCCACACTCTCAACTGTACTCCTGGGAGCGGCTTTGGTGGCAGATTTTTTTCCTCTCTCCCGCCGGGCACTGGCCAACTTTTTATGCATTTGAGTGGGGGGGACTGTCCGTGCTCTGGCTCCTTGCCACACTGGCTGCCCTGCTGCTTGGCGCACTCTAGAAGCCGGTAACTACTGGCACCACTGTTCCCGCAGATGTTGTGGCTGAGGTGCTGGGTTGGGACCTGGAGAGGTGGGCCCTAGGAGACTGCAGGGGTGCGGGAGGTGAGGGAAAGAGGTCAAGGTTGGACAGGAAAAGTATTTGGGGCACACTGGGATGGGTAGATGGAGGGGGTTTGGGAGAGGAGGAAGAGGTAGTGGTTGTAGGAGGTGTATGTGTGCTGACTTTGGGTGAAGGTGCATGGGCTGGAGGCTGTCGTGAGGTGGATGGCTGTTGGGTGGGTGTGTGGCTGTGTTTGTGTACCTTGGGAGGTGGGCTCACAGACACACTGGGAGGGGACACAGGGGATGTGTGAATGGAAATGGGGTGGTGAGTGATGATGTAGTGCATGCAGGTGTGAGTGGAGATGAGACAGGAAGGGAGGACGGAGGGGGACACATTGGAGGCAGTGGATGTTGGTATGTCTGCATGTGTATGATGCTTGCGTGAGTGCCTGTGGGATGTGTGGTGCTTATGTTTGCCTGAGCTTCCCTTGTGTGTTGACGTGTGTGCATGCTGGTCTGATGGTGTGCTTGGAATAAGCTGAGGTACAGGGGTTTGGGTCTGGGTGGAGGAAGTTGGAGGGGGGAGGCTAGAGACAGGGACAATGGCTGCCATCAGTGCTGAGGCCAGAGTCTGAAAAGCTCGCTGTTGGGCTGCTTGACCAGAACAAATGCCCTCCAGGTATGCATTGGTTTGTTGCAACTGCCTCTCTATACCTTGGATGGCATTCAAAATGGTAGACTGCCCAACAGTGAGGGATCTGAGGAGGTCAATGGCCTCCTCACTGAGGGCAGCAGGGGTGACAGGGGCAGGGCCTGAGATGCCTGGGGCAAAGGAGATGCCCACCCTCCTGGGTGAGCGGCCACGGGGCAAACGCTGAGGGGCTGCTGGAAGGGCAGTGCTGGTAGGGGGGGTGGCGGCTGTACCTGTAGATGCGGGGGCACAGGTGGGCCCGCCACAGCAAGGGAGCTCCCATCAGAGGAAGAGTCCGTATCGCTGGTCTCAGCTCCTGTCCCCGCCGTGGAGCTCCCCTTGACCTCTGTCCCACTGATGAATTCAGACTCCGTTGTGTCGCCCTCAAGGGCCATGTGGGATGCAGCTCCCTCCTGCGCTTGTGCCACTGCTCCTCCGCCTGATGATGCTAATGCACACAAGAACAGGGAGACCACAAAAAGGGGGGGGAAGACACAAGAAAGACATGTTGAGTGCATGCAATACCGCTACCGCTGGCGGACACTACAGACACAGAAGCCCCCTGCACTACGCCGTGCACTTGGAGTTCCCTAATCAATCACAGGGACATGGGTTACAAAGCTATGCCCGATTGCTGCACACATGGATGTCACAAGAGCCTGACTAGGTGTAGTTGGCTCTGTACACAGGTGGGGTGGGGTGGGGTGCCACAGGGCCTGCCTTCAGAAGGGACCTTACCTCCTAAACTTGCACTGGCCTAGGGGAACCCACAGCCCACCTCCCCCACCCAGACACCTACAATGCACGCTGAATCAGCTGAATTAGAGTGTACTCACCCCCTTGTGGCTGCTGTGATGCCCTCAAGCGCCCATCCAACTCCGGGTACGCCACCGCCAGGATCCGGAACATCAGGGGGGTCATGGTGCGACAGGCGCCCCGCCCACGTTGGGAGGCCATCCCCAGCTGGGCCTCCAACGTCTTCTTGTTCCAGCTGTGAATGTCCTCCCATCTTTTCCGGCAGTGGGTGCTCCGTCTGTGGTAGACCCCCAGGGTCCGGACTTCCTTGGCGATGGCACGCCAAATGTCGTTCTTCTGGTGGGCGCTGACCTACAGGAATAGTACAGGGGAAAAGGAGAAGATATAACCGTCCACACTGTCACAGTCATTGGCCCGCATCCCTACCCTTGCCATGACGCACATGCACTCACTGTCGTTTCATGCACGCCTCATTCTCCCCCCCTATCTTTCATCCACACCACTCCAAACAGCCATTGCCCATACAGCATGCTCACAGTGTACTCACCTGTTTGTCTGGAGGACCGTAGAGTAGCGTGTACTGGGGGAGGACCCCATCCACTAGTTTCTCCAACTCCTCCGTGCTGAAGGCAGGGGCTCTTTCCCCAGACACACGAGCCATTGTCTCTTCCAGACTGAGGTCACAGCAGCACTTGCAGTGTAGGTCCTCTCCTGTCGAAGATCAGGTATCACGTGATAGAACAGAGAGAAAATAGCGGTCTTGTCCGCGGCTGTGCGTACTGTCACCGCCGGCGTACATCATCATTGGCTCCTGTGACCCAAAGGGTCCAATGTTAACCAATGCAGGATTGCGCCGCGGTATTTGACTGCCTACCGTGACAGTGTACAACGCCAGCGCAGTTACCTCATATCCCCTTGTCCCACTTTACAGGTCAGGCAGCCGCCATTTCAGGGGCCCACATGGCATTATTTTGGACTGTGTCACACATATGTAGGCCTTGCTTAAACACTCATACAGCCATATGTCGATTTGCAATTTTTTTTCGATTAAGTTGTGTTTACGTACCTCAGAGTTGGTTGACTCTCTGCTCGCTGTTCTCCTCCATAGGCAACGTCCGCTGGGGCAGGTGAGTAGATGACGGCATCCTCCGGTGTACAGACCACTGGTGGACCTGTGGACAATGGAGGAGTGACATGTGATCATCACCTACAGACTTGATTGTACCACAATCCTGGAACTGTGTGCCCAGTTAGAGCCAGACCTGATGTCAGCTATCCGCCATCCCACAGGAATCCCCCCTCTAGTGCAGGTGCTGTCAGTACTCCATTTCCTAGCAAGTGGGTCTTTTCAAACAACAGTGGCCATAGCATCAGGGATGTCCCAGCCTATGTTTTCCAACGTGTTGTCCAGAGTGTTGTCTGCCCTGCTGAAACACATGCGGAGCTACATTGTTTTCCCTCAGGTGGAGGATTTGCCTACAGTGAAAGGTGACTTCTATGCCCTGGGACATATCCCCAACATCATTGGTGCCATTGATGGGACACATGTAGCCTTGCCCCCCCCCAAGCAGGAGTGAACAGGAGTACAGTAACCGGAAGAGTTACCATTCGATGAATGTGCAGATGGTGTGTTTGGCCGACCAGTACATCTTCAATGTGAATACAAAATTTCCTGGCTCAGTGCATGACGCTTACATTCTGAGGAATAGCAGCATCCCTTATGTGATGGGGCAACTCCAGAGGCACCGTGTGTGGCTATTAGGTGAGGACATGGATCCTATACAGTGTGAATAGGTGTCTGGGGATGTCCCTATGAGTTAGTGTGTGTCTAACAGTTGTCCCTCGCCATTTGCAGGTGACTCTGGTTACCCCAACCTCACATGGCTACTGACCCCTTTGAGGAATCCCAGGACAAGGGCAGAGGAACTCTACAATGAGGCCCATGGCGAACTAGGAGGATTATAGAGAGGATCTTCGGCCTCCTGAAGGCCAGGTTCCGGTGCCTCCATATGACAGGTGGTTTCCTATTCTACTCACCAAAGAAGGTATGCCAGATCATCATGGCCTGCTGTATGCTTCACAACTTGGCTTTGCGACGACAGGTGCCTTTTCTGCAGAAGGATGGTCCAGATGGAGGTGTTGTGGCAGCTGTGGAGCCTGTGGACAGTGAAGACGAGGAAGCAGAAGAAGAGGACATGGACAACAGGAACATGATGATCCACCAATACTTCTAGTGAGACACAGGTAAGAAGACAACACTGCCTGCTACATCTGATTTAATTCTACTACCTCTCATCTGTCTGTCATTTTCACCCAGTGTATGGTCACTGAGTTGTCACTTTCCCTTATGATTTCATAGATGTGGGTCCCACTGTGTGACATCTGCTTTGTTTCCGCATGGACTAGAGCTGTGTGACATTGGTATGTTGACAATACAATGGACATTGCTATTTCCCTCAGTTATTGCAAATACACAATTGTGAAAGCACAGACTGACTCCAGATTGTTTTGTGATTTAAGGGTGTTTACTTAAGTGCTAAATTGTGGAGGAGGTTGGTAAATGGTCAGGGGTGATGGTGGAGGAATGTCCATGGCAGAGTCCAGTCTATTAGTCTCACAGGTGCATTGTCCAAAGGGTCATAGGAAGTGGAGCAGAGGCAGTTTAAGGATGGACAGGGTGACAAAGTGGGAAAGAAGGATGACATTCAGGGTGGTCTCATTTCTTGGCGGGGGTCTTGGCATTGTTTTCTGTCTTTGTCCTGGATGTCAGGGACCGCTTGCGGGGTGGTTCTCCATCTGCAAGGGGTGGGGTGCTGGTGTCGTGGTCCTTTGGCGGTGCCTCCTGTCCACTAGCGCCGGCAGAGGTGGTGGGAAGTTCATCGTCCAGGCTAGTGTCAGGGGCCCCTTGTTGTGCCACAGTGTCCCTCCTGGTGTTGACGTGTTCCTTCAGCACCCCTACAATGGTGCCCAGGGTGGAATTGATGGATTTTAGTTCCTCCCTGAAGCCCAGATACTCTTCCTCCTGCAGCCGCTGGGTCTCCTGAAACTTGGCCAGTACCGTTGCCATAGTCTCCTGGGAATGGTGGTAGGCTCCCATGATGTTGGAGAGGGCCTCGTGGAGAGTGGGTTTCCTGGGCCTGTCCTCCCCCTGTCGCACAGCAGCCCTCCCAGTTCCCCTGTGTTCCTGGGCCTCTGTCCCCTGAACCGTGTGCCCACTACCACTGCCCCCAGGTCCCTGGTGTTGTTGGGATGGTGGGTTAGCCTGGGTTCCCTGTAGTGGTGGACACACTGCTGATTGACGTGTCATGGGGACAGAGGGATGGGCCCGCTGGGTGAGTGCTGTGCTGGTGTTTCCAGAGGGGGGAAGCTCTGTAGTGGCCTGTGCCAGTGTGAGGGGAACCGATTGTCCCAAGGTCCCAGATGGGCCGGGCTGGTCATCTAGATCCAGTTGGACAGATCTGCTGTCATCACTGTGGGCCTTTTCTGTGGGTGGAGTGGACATGTCTGGACCCTCCTGTCCGGTGACGTTGGGTAGGGGTCCTGCAGGGGTGTAAAGGCATGATTATTGCATCTGTGTGTGCCATGGTGTGCAATGGGTGGGTGACCCTGTACCCCAGTGCTTGCATTCCTGTGTAGGACCTTGTGTGATAATGGTTTAGGGGGGTGTATGGGTATGTGCAGTGGTCATGCTTTGGTGATGGGTGTCCAGGCTTTGGTGTTACATGCAGGGCTTGGGTTTAGGATGTGTGGTTTGTGATATTGGGACATACGTGAGGAGTTGGCGTGATGGGGGTGAGGGTGGGGTTATGTGATAGCATGCAGGTGGATGGGGGATGAAGTAGTAAATTATTTGCCTTACCAGAGTCCATTCCTTCAGCTACTCCTGCGAGGCCCTCAGGATGCAGTATAGCCAAGACCTGCTCCTCCCATGTAGTGAGTTCTGGGGAGGAGGTGGGGGTCCGCCGCCAGTCCTCTGAACCGCAAGGTGGTGTCTTGAGACGACGGAATGCACCTTCCCCCGTAGGTCATCCCACCTCTTTCTGATGTCATCCCTTGTTCTTGGGTGCTGTCCCACTGGGTTGACCCTGTCCACGATTCTTCGCCATAGCTCCATCTTCCAGCTATGGTGGTGTGCTGCACCTGTGATCCTAATAGCTATGGCTCTACCCGGATGATTTCCTCCACTATGACCCTGAGCTCCTCCTCAGAGAACCTGGGGTGTCTTTGCGGGGCCATGGGGTGGTGTGGGTGATGTGTGGGGTGGTGTGGGTGATGTGTGGGGTGGTGTGTGTTGTGATGTGTGGGGTGATATTTAGAGGTGTGTTGTGTGAGGTGCTTGGATGTTGTGTGAGTGATGGTGTAGGGTGCCTGTGGATGATACTGTACTTTCTGGTGGTGTCTCTCTCTGGCCTTCTGTCGCAGTTGTAAGGGTTTGTGGGTGATTTGGGTGTGTGTTTTATATTGTATTGGATGTGTGGGAGTGGTGTGTGTATGTGTATCAGGTGTGTGTATTTCGAATTGTCTAATGTGGATGTGTTTTGTAAATGTGTGTGTATTTTAAGCACGGAGGTGTGTAACGCCAATGGAATAACGCGGTTGAAAGACCGCCGCGTGGATTCGTGGGTCGTGATAGTGTGGCCGTATTCCTGTTGGCGTGACGGTGGAGGTTTTGTTATCGTCAGTTTATCACTGACCTTTGGTGTGGCGGACTTGTGTGGGTGTCTGGATTTTGGCGGATTTCGAGCTGTGGGTCATAATGACCGTGGTGGAATTCTGCAGCCGCGGTGGTGTGTTGGCAGTCTTCTAAGCGGCTTTTACCGCCAATGTTGTAATGACCCCCTTAATTAAAAGGGGTAGCGGCATCAAATTTGGGACCACTAGTACCTTGGCTGGGACAGATGGGGGCCTTTCAGTCCTTAATTTGTAGATAAAAACGTGCCGGTGCTCAAAGCCCTCCTCTTAAACACCCGGCTGCAGCAATGAAATGTGCGATCACTGAATACTGAGGCACTGTAATCCCAAAGCCATCTCGGGCCCCTTTAATCCATTTAAAACCACTCCCTGCCTCTTCAGCTCACTCCTGCAGTTTTCTGCTTTCTCTCATTGTGACGATTTTTTGTTTTTCCCTTCCTCCGGCTTTCCCATATGTGTCTTTTGCTCGCTGCAAATGCCTCAGGCAGACAACTAAGCCCCGTCCCTCAAAAATAAGTGCTGGTGCTCAGCACCGGAAACAACAAGCACAAATTAAGCACTGGGGCCTTTCTGAATCCTGCCTTCTGAGTAGTGCAAAGTGCCTTGAACTGAAGGCACGCTGATCTCAAGAGCCTTTAGACACATTCCAGTGGATGTTGCTCAGCAATCATCAATGCTCGTGCTAGCTCTGGGGAACAGATCCTTTATGACTCCAGAGACAGACGAGGAGCCATGCAAAAGTCAATCGTGTGCTTTATTGAAACCCCTCTTCCTTCTATCTAGGGGCGATGGCTGATATGTCATGTGTGCCAGGTGAGGGATGCACATTGTCAGATCGATATTAATCGGGAAGTTAACCTTGAGACCAAGATACACAATCTCAGTGTCGTCTTGGATGAAAAAACGCTTAATGAAAACCCAAGCCAGTGTCATCAGCGTTAACATTTGATTCCATGTAACCTGCCTTAAAATGTGTGTTAATCTTGCATCTTGCACTGCACATTCTATAGACAGATGCTTTATTCGACTCCCAGATGGACTAAGCCAAAGTCCTACTTGCCCAGAGAGCCCCGTTTGCCTTGGGGCAGTCCAGGAATGATCGAGCAGATACCGAGGGCCTAGGTTGAAGTGCATTTTGGGTAAATTCAGAGTTATGGTTTTAGACGGCAATCAACATCATTAATGACCATCTATGAATGTCTTTCTTAGTAATCACAGTCCTTAGTCGATGAGGGTGAGCCACACTTGTAATACAGTCAACTTTGCTTACACTTAAATATCTTTCATTAGAGAAGCTCTGACGATCCTCCTTTTATCATTAAAAGAAGTGGCCTGTCTGGGATGTATGACACTTCATCGATGTCGAAATATCCACCTCCTATAATATCACATTTGGTACATTGCCTTCTACTACACTGTCACATTAAGTGCATTGTTATTATTACATATTGCCTACCTAACCCTACAAATTATTACATTCACCTCTACTACTTATCTACACTCAACGGGCAGCTCACTGGTTAAGATTATGTAATGGATGAAATAGAACTATCATACTATATAAAACAGGTATTGTGAGGAAAGTAGTGTATTATATGATGTGGTTGGGAGACCGCAATAGGCAATACACTCACAATACGATCTTGGGTATAGTCAAGCTCATTTGTAGAAACCTTATCTCAACTCTGGGTAGTTGCGGCTTTGAGCAGTCAGGCTTAAATAAAGGAACAAGTGTAAAGCATTTAGAAGTACCCAAACAACTAAATAAAGTCACACAACACAAAGAAAATCCGACACCAATTTATAAAAATAGATCTTATTTTCATGAATTTTTAGACACCAAAACAAATTCCACTGGAATACAGGATGCCAAAGATGCTGTAAGATTCTGAGGGTGTTGTGTAGTCGACAGAGGGTTTCTGGAGCTACTCCTTGGTCCACAGTCTTGGTGGAGTGACGTTGGCCACAGGGGTAGATGTCCCTTGAAGTCCTGTCCACCAAAAGTCCAATTGCCACTGGATTACAGGTCCCCAGTCACAACAAAACCATCTATTCTCTTTGGAGAAGGCTAGTGTCAGTCATGTGTGCTGTACGTCAGTAGGCAGTGGTAGTCAAGCAATGGTGCCTTCTGACTTGCCAAGACAGGCCTCTTCAGGTTTCGTGGCCCTGGTGCAGTAACCGGAGTTCAGCCAACTCTCCAGTAGTTCATCTCTTCTAACTGCGACCCAGAAGTGACTTTTCCATGAGCGAGACACCACAGGCAAAGTCCTCTTTTTACAAGCCCACAAATCAGCAGGTGCAGTCCAGTGGCTGGTGCAGTCACTCTTGCCAGGTCCAGGAAACAGCAGAGGATTCCTTCTTTGGTCCTCCTTCCACTCCACATGTGATCTCTTGTCTGGGTACCAGGAATTATTGTTTATGCCCAGAAAATACCCTCAGGGGATGTGGCAGTTACTAGCCAATGGACTACTAGGTCCTTCCCTGCCCTCTGACAACTTCCTGCAATGTGTGGCACCGGCTATCGCAGGATGCAACATTTGGCTAATTCCCAAGATGGCAGAACCGTCTCCCTGTGTGTGGAGCTCGGAAGCCCACCCTTCCAACCCAAGGGCTACACGCCCACGGAATAAACAGTTTGGCAGCTGATTTCCCCTTTCCATCCCTGGTGCCAACCCTGCAAGCTGAATAAACAGCAGGCCCTCTCGTGTGTCCCACCATTTTCCCTTCAAAGGCGGCCTACCCGTTGAAGTTTGCCTTTTGGGCTCCCACCCTGTGTGGCTTCCTGCCATGGAGAGGTGACACCTCTTCCAACGGCAAGCCTCTATTGTTTCCTTTCCTGGGACTCATTCACATGTTTCCACAGGAGGGCAGAAGGCTCTCTTGTGGCCAAAATCTAAACGTGGCTCCTGGTAGACTTAGGCAACACAGTGCCAACTTTCTAAAAGTTGCTTTTACTTAGAAGTTACATTACATCAAATTTGGCTCGGGCATCAAGTTGAGATCGCTGCAACAATTACTTTGATACCTTAAAGTATCAACTTTACTAACCCCATGCAGAAGTTAGTGCAGCTGAGTTATCAGCGTGTAACCCTGCACTCACCAGTGGGTCTACTAGGCTTTCTACAGTAAAAAACAACATTATGGAGTTTTTACCGTTAGGACACATTAGAATTCATGTCCTACTTTTTAATTGACAGCACCCTGCCTTAGGACTCGATAGGCCTGCTGTAGGGGTGACATACATATTAACACAGGTGGTCTGGAATATGTAATTGATTTAAATGGCAAAGTCCAATTAGCAGTTTAAAACTGCCCTACCAATCTGCAGTGGAAGGTTGGGACTTATGTTTTTCGTTGTCAGACTCAGGGGTCATGTTAGAAATGGGGTCTCTAGTTGGCAGTCAGTATGCACTCTGTTCAAGCAAGGATCCTCACTCTAGTCAGGATAAGGGAGATACACACCTAGGATAACTCCTGCTCACCCCCTTGGTAGCTTGGCACAAGCAGTCAGGCTTATCTCAGATGCAGTGTGTAAAGTATTTGTACAATTACACACAGTAACACAGTGAAAACACCCCAAAAGGACTCAACACCAGGTTAGAAACATAGCCAATATTTATCTGAGTAAAACAAGACCAAAATAACAAACATCCAACATACAAAAGCAAAGTTATACATTTTTAAAGATGAAACTTGAATTTAGCGCTTAGGAACACCAATGCTTCAATTTAGAGTTATCGCGGGGTAGTGACAGAGTTGTTCCCAACAATCTGATGCCAATGGTGCCGGTCATGGAGTCACAAAGACCCCCAGGTACAGTACCTTTGGTAACAAAGAAACAAGCCAGTGCACGGAGTCGGGGAGGAGAGGCATTCCTAGATTCAGTGTGAGGCTTCGGTCCCTGATTATCCGGAGGGGTTGATGAATCCGGCAGTCAAGACACGTTGGGCATCCTCATGGAGTCATGGTCACACGACGGGTCTGCTGGTGCCACAGCAGAGTTAGATGTCACAGACGTCGGTGACACAACACTTAGGAGCCCATAGAGTTGCAGAACTTCTCCAAGGCTACATTGGCGTCGGGCCTGCGGTGTTGGTCAGGGTTGTCGCACTCCAGCGGGGACCATGCACGGCTTCGGGTTGCAGGCAGCGGCGCGTTATCATGCAGCGGTGCCGGTTCTGGAGTTGTCCAGAGTCGGTGTGCCTGGATCTTCTTGTTTTCTCACCAGAACTCACTTCCAAGGGCCCAGGAACTAGAGTGGCACGACTTGGTAAGTCAGGGTACCCAGGTGCTGGTAGATAAAGTATTTGATGTCCCTGAGACTTCTTAACAGGCGGCAAACTCACCCTTGGAGAAACTCCACAAGCAGGATTTCAGAAAGCAAAGTCCAGTCCTTTCCCTCTTAAGGCAGGTGCAGCAGTGGGCCAGCACAGCAAAGCAACAGGCAGAGTGGCAGGTCCTCCTCAAGCATCACACTCTTCTCCTTGTCAGAGGTTTCTCCTGACCCAGAAGTAATCTGAAATTCTGGGGTTTTGGGTCCACTACTTATACCCATTTCTCCCTTTGAAGAAGGCATCATGCAAAGGAAAGTCTCCATTGTTCACAAGATTCTGCCTGGCCCCAGACACACACCAGGGGGTTGGAGACTGCATTGTGTGAGGACAGGCACAGTGTTTCAGGTGTTTTCTTGTCAGTTCCTCTCGCCCCACTCTAGCCCATGAGACTCATCAGGATGTGCAGGCTGCACCCTAGCTCCTTTTGTGTCATTGTCTAGAGGGAATTCACAACAGCCCAACTGTCAGTCTGACCCAGATGTGAAATAGAAAAGCAGGCAGAGGCACAGAAGGGTTAAACAAGAAAATGCCCACTTTCTAAAAGTATTTTCAAACAGAATCTAAAAACCAACTCTACCAAAAAGATGTATTTTAAAATTGTGAATTCAGAGACCCCAACCTCCACATCTCCATCTGCTCCTGATGGGAAACTGTACTTAAAAGATATTTAACGGTAGTCCCCATGTTAACCTATGACAGAGAGAGACCTTGCAAAAGTGAAAACTGAATTTGGCAGTTTTTCACTACTAGGAAATGTAAAACACACCAGCACATGTCCCACCCTTTACATACACTGCATCCTGCCCATGGGGCTACCAAGGGCCTACCTTAGGGGTGACTTACATGTAGTAAAATTGAAGGTTTAGGCCTGCAAAGTGGGTACACTTGCCAGGTCGAATTGGCAGTGCAAGACTGCACACACAGACACTGCAGTGGCAGGTCTGAGGCATGTTTACAGGGCTACTTATGTGGGTGGCTTAATCAGTACTGCAAGCCCACTAGTAGCATTTGATTTACTGGCACTGGGCACTTCTAGTGCACTTTACTAGTGACTTACTAGTAAATCAAATATACCAATCATGGATAACCAATCCCAATACAATTTCGACCGAGAGCACTTGCACTTTAGCATTGGTTAGGAGTAGTACGGTGTCCAGAGTATCAAAACCAGTCAAAACTAATTGCAGCACAGGGTCAAAAAACAGGAGGTCAGAAGCATAGAGTACAGGGAAATCATGGCAAGAGCTGTCAGGTCTAACACATGTCCCCTCCAGCTGAAAGTGGGGAGAACTACCCAACCCCTTGGGAGTTCTCTTCACTAAGGCGGAAAAATCTGGAAAGACCATCAGTGTTGGCGTGGTTTGTTCCAGGGCGGTGTTCCACCATAAAGTCCATTCCCTGTAGGAAGGTGGACCACTTTAACAGTTTTGGGTTCTCACCCCTCATCTGCAGTAGCCATCTGAGGGGCCTGTGGTCTGTCTGAACCCAGATGTGAGTCCCAAACAAGTGGGGTCTTAGCTTTTTCAGCACCCAGGCCACAGGAAAAGCTTCCCTTCGAATACGCTCCACCCCTGTTCCCTAATAAGTAACCTCCTACTGATGAAGGCTACAGGTTGGTCTAGGCCCTCTTAGTTCAGCTGTGAGAGCACAACTCCCACAACATGCTCTGAATCATCTGTCTGCAGCACAGACTCTTTGGAAAAGCCAGGAGCCTTCAGCACTGGTGCTGTGCACATGGCCTCCTTCAGGGTGTCAAAAGCAGCCTGGCACACCTCAGTCCAGATCACCTGATGTGGCTGCTTCTTGGAAGTCAGCTCTGTCAAGGGAGCAACAATGGTGGCATACTCCTTGGCAAATCTCCTGTAATATCTGGTTAGTAATAAGAAGGCCCTCACCTCAGTCTGAGTCTTGGAGGGTGCCCAAGCCAGAATGGTGTCAATATTTGCCTGCAGATGTGCCACCTGGCCACTCCCTACCTGGTGTCCCAAGTACACCACAGACCCCTGCCCTTTTTGGCACCTACTGGCCTTAATAGTGAGGCCTGCACTTTGCAGGGCCTTCAACACTTCCTGGAGGTGGTGCAAGTGGTCCTCCCAGGTGGAGCTGAAACAGTAATGTGTAGGTAGGCGGCACTGAAGTTCTCTAACTCCACCAGGACCTTGTTGACCAGTCTCTGGAAGGTGGCAGGGACGTTCTTCAACCCAAAGGGCATGCCCCAAAACTGGTAGTGCCCCTCTGTTGTTGAGAACACTGACCTCTCTTTGCCCCCCACCCCCGGTTAAGGCGATCTGCCAGTACCCAGACAGCAGATCACAACGGCTAAGGAACTGGGCAGATCCCAACCGGTCAATGAGCTCATCAGCTCAGCGGATAGGGTATGCTCATCAGCTCGGGGGATGGGAGTGTGTCAGTGCCCTGTAGTCAACACATAACCTAAGTTCAGGTGTGACACCAAGTGGAGCAGCCTTGGGGACCAGAACCACAGGACTGGACCAAGGCCTGTTGGAGTGCTCAATCACTCCTAACTCCAGCATCTTAGAGACCTCCTCATTGATGCTGTCTCTCACTCTGTCAGTCACCCTGTAAGACAAGTGCTTGACAAGTAGACCATCCCCAGTGTCAATATTGTGGGTGCACCAATGGGTGATCCCAGGGTTGAGTGAGAACAGGGAGGCAAACTGACCCAGTAACTGGTCCCTCTGCTGTTCTGGGGTCAGAGTAGGGGAGAGGTTCACACCCTCTACTGACCCATCCTGCTCTTTGGCAGACAGGAGGTCGGGGAGAGGTTCACTCTCCTCTTCCACTCCATCATCCGAGACCAAGAGCATGGACAACTCAGACCTCTCAATGCACGGTTTGAGGCAGTTCACGTGTAACACCTTTAAAGAGTTCCTAGGAGTCTGCATGTCCACCAGGTAGGTGACACTACTTTTGTGCTCCTTAACCTCAATTGGCCCAGACCAACAGTCTTGGAGAGCACAGGGCTCTACTGCGGCCATCACCCACACTTTCTGGCCAGGCTGAAACTCAACCAGAGTGGTATTTTGGTCATACCAGCATTTAATGTTTTCCTGGCTTGCTTCCAGATTCTCTTGTGCGATTTTCCGAAAGCGGGCTGTCTGGTTCCTGAAGGCCAGCATGTAACTGAAAACATTCTGCAGGGGTTTCCTTGGAGCTGGCTCCCAGCCCTCTTTACCAAACTTAAAGGCCCTCCCAAAGGGTGCCCATGCGGAAGTTCAAAGGGGCTGAAGCCAACCACATTCTATGGTACCTTCCTGTAGGCAAACAACAGACATGGTAACAAGATGTCCCACTTATGTCTCATGGGTTCAAAGAGACCCATGATCATGCCCCACAGGGTACGCTTGAATGTCTCAACCAACCCATTGCTTTGGGGTGGTAAGGTGTGGTGAACTTGTATGTTACACCAGACACCGTCCACATAGCCTTCATGTATAGCGACATAGAATTGGTACCCCAGTCAGATACCACCTCCTTGGAGAAACCCACACGGGTAAAGGATCCCCATCAGTGCCCTGGCCACTGTGGGTGCAGTAACAATCCTTAGGGGGATTGCTTCCGGGTACCAGGTGGCATGGTCCACCTAGGCAGGATAAAACTGTTGCCTATGGCTGTCTTGAGATCCAGAGGCACCACAATGTCAATGCTCACCAGCTCAAAAGGGGTGCTCACAACAGGAAAGTGTTGAAGAAGAGCCTTGCACCTCTTCCCAGATTTGCCACTTGCCTGGCAGGTCTGACAAGTCCTGCAGAACGCATCTGAGGCCAATAAAAGTGGTGTGACAAGCCTGTTAAAGGTCTTGTCCTGCCCTAAATGACCTGCCAGTGGCACATCATGAGCCAGACCCAGTAGGAAGGCTCTGAAACACTGGGGTACCACCAACACACAGACTGCCCCAGGTTCATCAACCTTAGGCTCACTATACAGGAGATCATTCTCCCAGTAAAGTAGGTGAGTTCCAGTGGTGTCACCAACTGCCTGGGCCTCGGCCCGTTTCCGAAGGCCCTCAAGGGTGGGGCATGTTTTCTGCCTCGTGCAGAACTCTTCCCTGGTGGGGCCTCCTTCCTGCTGCCAACCGGTCAGCTCAGGCAGGTCCCCCAGTTCTCACGTAGGTTACAGGGCGCCACCCTCAGGTTCAGCCTCCTCCCGGACAGTGGGAATTTCAGGAGCGAGTTTCCTGTGCCCCTTGCCCCTTCCTTTCTTGGCAGGCACATGGGCCACTGTTTCAGGCTCCAGGACCTCTTTGTAGGAGGCTGGACTGGCTTGTAGTGAGTACCAAGGGGTACTTGCACCTTGCACCAGGCCCAGTTATCCCTTATTAGTGTATAGGGTGTCTAGCAGCATAGGCTGATAGATAATGGTAGCTTAGCAGAGCAGCTTAGGCTGAACTAGGAGACGAGTGAAGCTCCTACAGTACCACTTAGTGTCATATGCACAATATCATAAGAAAACACAATACACAGTTATACTAAAAATAAAGGTACTTTATTTTTATGACAATATGCCAAAGTATCTCAGAGTGTACCCTCAGTGAGAGGATAGGAAATATACACAAGATATATGTACACAATACCAAAAATATGCAGTATAGTCTTAGAAAACAGTGCAAACAATGTATAGTTACAATAGGATGCAATGGGGACACATAGGGATAGGGGCAACACAAACCATATACTCCAAAAGTGGAATGCGAACCACGAATGGACCCCAAACCTATGTGACCTTGTAGAGGGTCGCTGGGACAATTAGAAAATAGTGAGGGTTAGAAAAATAGCCCACCCCAAGACCCTGAAAAGTGAGTGCAAAGTGCACTAAAGTTCCCCAAAGGACATAGAAGTCGTGAAAGGGGAATTCTGCAGGAAAGACACAAACCAGCAATGCAACAACGATGGATTTCCAGTCGAGGGTACCTGTGGAACAAGGGGACCAAGTCCAAAAGTCACAAGCAAGTCGGAGATGGGCAGATGCCCAGGAAATGCCAGCTGTGGGTGCAAAGAAGCTTCTACTGGACAGAAGAAGCTGAGGTTTCTGCAGGAACGAAAAGGGCTAGAGACTTCCCCTTTGGTGGACGGATCTCTCTCGCCGTGGAGAGTTGTGCAGAAGTATTTTCCCGCCAAAAGAACGCCAACAAGCCTTGCTAGCTGCAAATCGTGCAGTTAGCGTTTTTGGATGCTGCTGTGGCCCAGGAGGGACCAGGAGGTCGCAAATTGGACCAGGAGGTAGAAGGGACATTGAGCAAGACAAGGAGCCCTCTTAGCAGCAGGTAGCACCCGGAGAAGTGCCAGAACAGGCACTACAAGGATGCGTGAAACGGTGCTCACCCGAAGTCACACAAAGGAGTCCCACGTCGCCGGAGACCAACTTAGAAAGTCGTGCAATGCAGGTTAGAGTGCCGTGGACCCAGGCTTGGCTGTGCACAAAGGATTTCCACTGGAAGTGCACAGGGGCCATAGTAGCTGCAAAAGTTGCGGTTCCCAGCAATGCAGTCTAGCGAGGTGAGGCAAGGACTTACCTCCACCAAACTTGGACTGAAGAGTCACTGGACTGTGGGAGTCACTTGGACAGAGTTGCTGGATTCAAGGGTCCGCGCTCGTCGTGCTGAGAGGAGACCCCAGGGACCGGTAATGCAGCTTTTTGGTGCCTGCGGTTGCAGGGTGAAGATTCCGTCGACCCACGGGAGATTTCTTCGGAGCTTCTAGTGCAGAGAGGAGGCAGACTACCCCCACAGCATGCACCACCAGGAAAACAGTCGAGAAGGCGGCAGGATCAGCGTTACAGAGTTGCAGTAGTCGTCTTTGCTACTATGTTGCAGTTTTGCAGGCTTCCAGCGCGGTCAGCAGTCGATTCCTTGGCAGAAGGTGAAGAGAGAGATGCAGAGGAACTCGGATGAGCTCTTGCATTCGTTATCTAAAGTTTCCCCAGAGACAGAGACCCTAAATAGCCAGAAAAGAGGGTTTGGCTACCTAGGAGAGAGGATAGGCTACTAACATCTGAAGGAGCCTATCAGAAGGAGTCTCTGACGTCACCTGGTGGCACTGGCCACTCAGAGCAGTCCAGTGTGCCAGCAGCACCTCTGTTTCCAAGATGGCAGAGGTCTGGAGCACACTGGAGGAGCTCTGGACACCTCCCAGGGGAGGTGCAGGTCAGGGGAGTGGTCACTCCCCTTTCCTTTGTCCAGTTTCACGCCAGAGCAGGGCTAAGGGGTCCCCTGAACCGGTGTAGACTGGCTTATGCAGAATTGGGCACATCTGTGCCCAAGAAAGCATTTCCAGAGGCTGGGGGAGGCTACTCCTCCCCTGCCTTCACACCATTTTCCAAAGGGAGAGGGTGTAACACCCTCTCTCAGAGGAAGTCCTTTGTTCTGCCATCCTGGGCCAGGCCTGGCTGGACCCCAGGAGGGCAGATGCCTGTCTGAGGGGTTGGCAGCAGCAGCAGCTGCAGTGAAACCTCAGGAAGGGCAGTTTGGCAGTACCAGGGTCTGTGCTACAGACCACTGGGATCATGGGATTGTGCCAACTATGCCAGGATGGCATATAGGGGGCAATTCCATGATCATAGACATGTTACATGGCCATATTCGGAGTTACCATTGTGAAGCTACATATAGGTAGTGACCTATATGTAGTGCACGCGTGAAATGGTGTCCCCGCACTCACAAAGTCCGGGGAATTGGCCCTGAACAATGTGGGGGCACCTTGGCTAGTGCCAGGGTGCCCTCACACTAAGTAACTTTGCACCTAACCTTTACCAGGTAAAGGTTAGACATATAGGTGACTTATAAGTTACTTAAGTGCAGTGTAAAATGGCTGTGAAATAACGTGGACGTTATTTCACTCAGGCTGCAGTGGCAGGCCTGTGTAAGAATTGTCTGAGCTCCCTA
The DNA here is from genome assembly GCF_031143425.1 of Pleurodeles waltl. NCBI lineage: Eukaryota > Metazoa > Chordata > Amphibia > Caudata > Salamandridae > Pleurodeles > Pleurodeles waltl. The sequence goes on from NC_090437.1 coordinate 985,228,321, forward strand.
TGGGTGGCAAAAGAAATGCTGCAGCCCATAGGGATCTCCTGGAACCCCAATACCCTGGGTACCTCAGTACCATATACTAGGGAATTATAAGGGTGTTCCAGTAAGCCAATGTAAATTCGTAAAATTGGTCACTAGCCTGTTAGTGACAATTTGAAAGAAATGAGAGAGCATAACCACTGAGGTTCTGGTTAGCAGAGCCTCAGTGAGACAGTTAGGCATCACACAGGGAACACATACCTATAGGTCACAAACTTATGAGTACTGGGGTCCTGACTAGCAGGGTCCCAGTGACACATAACAAACATACTGAAAACATAGGGTTTTCACTATGAGCACTGGGCCCTGGCAAGCAGGATACCAGTGAGACAGTGAAAACACCCTGACATACACTCACAAACAGGCCCAAAGTGGGGGTAACAAGGCTAGAAAGAGGCTACTTTCTCACACTCTTGACTACCCTCTCTGGCGGCCAGTGACAGTGTGGTCACGCACACCCACTCTGGCAATCCCAACATCTCCAAGTGGGACCTGAGCCCCACCTCCTTTCAGGCAGTATGCTCTAGGTCATTCCCTAGCAGACAGTCAACAGGCATGGATGGACTCACAGCTACCCTCAAGGAATCTTAGACCCCTCCCATTCAAAAGGAACCTGAGCTACCAAGCATTGGCGCTCACTGTTGTCTACCGCTACAACCTGGTGGACCTCATTAGGGACTGCCTGCTCTTGAGACACCAGATGACAGCGAACTGTTGTCATACTGGCTCCTCTGTCAGTAAGAGTCTCCACCCACCTCCCATTGATGGTCACCCACTGCCTGTACTTCTTTGTATTATCAGGGTTCTCTGGACCACCGCACCATTACACAGGAAGACTAGGGTTAACTCAGCTGGCTCCCCATCACTAACTGGGGCCAATTCCTCCCCAAGTGCACACTGGCCACCCCATGTGTCTGCCTAGCGGTGGGGGGCTGTGCCCGCTTAGGACATTTGGGACGCCCTCTAATGTGCCCTTCCTGACCACAGGCAAAGCACTTGATGGGTCGCTTCCCTGCAGGTTTGCCTGAAGGGAACCAACTCTTCTTCTTAACATGGGTCTGGGAATCCTTATCCTGGGAACTAGTTTGGGGCCCTTTAGAGAACTCCTTACTTTTATCCTTGTCGCCACCTCCTTCTTTTGTTGGGGACCCTGCCCATCACTGACAGAGTTTCCCTCATACAACTTCTTATGGACCCTGGTACTCACCCAATGGTCCACCTCCTGAGCAAGCTTCCTGGGTTCAGTAAGCCTGCTGTCAATCATGCGCTGCCGCAGCTCTGGAAACCACAGACTAGGCAAATCCTCCCATACAAATAAATTCTAAAGTCCCTGGTAATCTGTTACCTCACTACCTGTTAAAAATAGAGTCTCTGGTTGGCATTCAGTTTGCACTCTGTCCAAGCAGGGACCCTCAATCTAATCAGGGTAATGGAGATACACACTCAAGATAACCCCTGCTCACCCCCTTGGTAGCTTGACACAAGCAATCAGGCTTATCTCAGAGGCAATGTGAAAAGTAGTTGTACCAACACACACAGTAAAACAGTGAAAACAATACAAAATGGATACCACAGCAGTTTAGAAAAATAGGTAATATTTATCTACATCAAACAAGACTAAAACAACAAAAATCAAGTCAAGATATGAATTTTCAAAAGAATAAGGCCCTCATTATGAACTTGGCGGGAATCACTGCCGACTGCCATAGCGACTGTGAGCAGAAGACCGCTGTGGTGGCAGACTGCACACCGCTGAATAATGAAGTAAAAAACTCAAACCTCCAAATATCCTGCAACCTCCTCCCACCGCCAGGGCCTACGATGGCAGAAAGGCAGTACACCCCACCCCGCCACAGCCATGCAGACAAATCCTCCCACCAAATAATGATGCACAAATCAGCGTGGCGGATAATAAATGTCAAATGACCATTGGAGGTAGGGACCGCCACCGTCAACAATGGGACCTACCAACAACAAATGCACAGATTGGCAAGTTTGAAAGCCACACACCTGACATACATCCACAACACTATAAAAACACTCACATACACACACCACAATCATTTGCATCACAATAGCAAGATAGATAGTGACAACATAACATGCATACACTGAACTAACCATCACACAAGTCACACAAACAGACACACCACCAAAACACATATATACCCCAAACACCATCACAAGCCACACACACAACCACGCAACAGCACCCTTACCAGCACACCTACAACACACCACCCACAACACACACCATGGCATCCCCTAAGCACCACCCGCTTCACAGACAGGGAGCTAAGGACCATGGTGGACGAAATACTCAGGGTCGAGCCACAACTATTCAGGGCACAGGTGCAGCAGGAAGATGGAGCTATGGTAGACAATAGTCAACAAGGTCAACGCATTGGGAAACCATCCACGCACAAGGGACAACATTCGGAAGAGATTGAACGACCTGTGCGGAAAAGTCCAGTCAATGGCATCCAGGCACAACATCGCAGTACAAAAGACTGGTGGTGGTCCCCCACCTATACCCCCCAAATACACCGACTGGGAGGAGAAGGTCCTGGGTATCCTGCACCCAGAGGGCCTCAACGGACTGTACTCGGGTAAGTCAACTACAATAGCTTAACAGTCACCACACCTGTAATGCATGTATCATCCCATCCCTCTCACTGCCACCAGGAGACAATCCCCTCCAAGTCCCCAACACCCACATCCAACTTCCCTGCATGCCAACAATCCCACAAACAGAACACCATCCAGCCCCCTAGGCACACTAGCCTACCCCTGCATAGATTCCCAGTGGCACTACAGCACCCACAATGCACCTCCACCCCCACATAAAATGCAACTAAATGTACACAAAGGGACCTTGCATGCCACAACAGGGGAATAGAACCATCAAATAGTGCAGAGCAGTGCAGCAATTGCCGATAAAGTACCTGACACCCACCTGTCTATTCCCCCACACACAAGCACCACCACCCATGCCACCCGGATGGAGAAGTCAACAAGTGCCAGTGCCCCGCCTGAAGACAGAGGCCCCACTCAGGAGAGTGCTGACGGATGCCTTAAAATAGAGGCACTCCCTGTCCCATCACACAGTCCTGGATTGTCACCCTCCAGCAGCCCCACCCAGGAAACCACTGACACCCCTACCACCCAGCTGCCATCATTAACTCTGGCCAAATGACCCCACACCAGTGTCTCCCGGCCACGGACTGGCGGCCCACATGTACAGAGGCCAGAGTCTCCACCCACCAACAGGCAGGATGACGAAGGGCCCAGTGCAAGTGGGACTGCCAGACCTGTGGAGGGGACACAGGCACAGGGAGCTAGGCCCAGTGGGAGGGCATCAGTGACCCAGGTGGGTGGCCAAAGAATGGATGCAACAGGTGAAATCCGAGGTCCTGGGAGCATACCACCATGCCCAGGACAGGATGGGCCAGATCCTCGCCACCTTGGAGCAGAATCAGAGGCTGCAGGTAGAACACCACCAGGAGGCCACAGAGCAATGGAAACAGCTCAATGCCACCATGGCTTCCATTGCAGGGGTGCTGCAGCACCAGTACCACAGCCAGTCTGAGACCTCAACCCACCTGCAAGCCCCGACCACTAGTCAGGACACTGCCCTGCCTACTACATCTGCAGCAACTACTTGACTAGTGGCACTGCCAGAGGACACACAGGAAACCAGCACCCCTAACCCTGCAGCCCAGCTTCACCTTTGCAAATGTGCCCTCAGACCCAGATATGCCACTGAAACACCAGCCAAGACCCAGCCCAGCGTCAGGAAGTGACTCTGCCCTGAACTGTCTCCCTTGTGTGCCACTGAGCTAGCTTGTTGACATGCCACTGCCATCACACCAACTTCCAATGGCCACATGGACTAAAACCCAGTGCTACCAACAACTGAGCATATGTACCTGAGTATGTATTTGCACCATGTACCCAACCCCTTTCACTGTCCCAAAACTTATCTATATTTTGCCATTCAATAAATACACCTATGCACCCAAATAGTATGTCCCTCGTCAATATGATGCATTAGACAGATATCATAATCACACCTTTATTGCAGGAGGAAATCCAACGGACTATAGCGTCTAAAGTATGTCACACTGTACACAATATTGGGTTTCCTAGGACATGCCACCTCAGTCATAAGTTAGCATTGTCATTGACAATAGACACTACATTACTTATCACTTGAGTCAGACTGAAACTATGCAGTGAATAAATCAGCATCATTGAACAGTACCTTAGAGTCACTGGAAGTATAGGCGGATTAGCTGGGTCCTTGAGTTGAGATCTTCCCCCTCTTCTTCCTCACCATCACTCTCATCCCCTCTCTGAGGTCGCAGGGCTGGTTGTACAGCACCCTCCTCATCCAGAAGGGGGGTAGCTTTCCTCAAAGCCAAGTTGTGCAGCATGCAGCAGGCCACCACTATCTTACACACCTGCTAGTAATCACACAGGACTCGTCGGATGTATTGGTAAGTGGTATTTATTGATTGTTTATAACAGTCTATTGTGATGGATGGATGTCTTGTTTTGTTTCCACTCTCTGAGTCTCTATTCCAGGCAGGGGTTCATGGTCTCTTCCTCTTTTCTCTTTGTTCCTTTAGGTCTCTCGGGGAGCACATGTGGAAAGAAGAAGAATAGTCTTGGTAAGTGTTTGTGGTTTTTGGTTTCTCTTCCTGCCTCTGTCTTTCCCTTTTCTGCTTGTTGTTACTTCCTGGTCTTTTGGTATACTCTTTCTTCTCTCTCTCTCTCTCTCTCTCTCTCTCTCTCTCTCTCTCTCTCTCTCTCTCTCTCTCTCTCTCTCTCTCTCTCTCTCTCTCTCTCTCTCTCTCTCTCTCTCTCTCTCTCTCTCTCTCTCTCTCTCTCTCTCTCTCTCTTTCAGTCATCTATTGTTTTCCTTCCCCTTTCTGTTCTGGGATGGCTTTTTCTGGGTTTTCCTCTGTCCCTTTTTCTCTGTGTTTTCTCTTACATTTCTTGATTGTTCTGTCCCTGTAGTACTGGCACTTAGTTATCTTTTATATTCACAAACATGGTTCTTGTAGCACTGCTATCATTGTTTATATTTTCAATCCCACGCACCCTCCCTCGTGCCTTTGGTCCTCCACAATTCGTGCCCTCCAACCCTTGTGCACTAATCCTGAATGTTACGTGCCTTATAGCCCTTAATTTAATGACACAAATTCCCCCTCCCGTCCTCCCTAACCCTGCTCAGGCAACATCCACGTACCTGACTCTGCCACGCTTCTCCTGAAGCATGGCGAGTAGTCACCTTCTGCTCCCCGGAGCCTGCTCTCTTCGTCCCCGATTGGGACCGCCGACTTCCTGGTCTTCTCTCTTCGTCCAAACTCAAGTGGAGCGGATGGCTCTGTGAGATCCCTGGGTCTTCCGCTCTCGTCTCTGGTTTCACTCCCGTCCTCGTCCTCCTCTGCCGTCTCCTCCATCGTTTTGCTCTCGTCCTCTCCCCTCTCGATCGCCTTCCCCTCCTTAAGACGCGATGCCTGGCCATTTAAATGTCCAGGTTCCCGCTGGTGTGGACGCCGGCCAACGCGATTGGTAGAACCTGGAGACACATCCGAGTCAACAGAGGAAGCACCAGCACAAGCAGGGGCATTGTGCGGGTCGGCCCAGTCCGGCCCCGTCACAGACACTCCCCCTAGAGAGCGGCAGCCGATGACGCTCAGGAGCCGGATAGTGGGACAAGAAATCAGCATTCAGCATGTGGCTGCCAGCTGAGTGCATAATCTGGAAGGAGAAGGGTTGCAATGAAAGAAACCATCTCAGGACACAAGCATTAGAGTCCATGTTGCGAGCAAGCCAGGTGAGGGGCGCATAATCTGTGAGAAGGGTAAATGTCCGACCAGTGAGATAATACCGCAAGGACTCCACAGCCCACTTAATGGCTAAACATTCTTTCTCAATTGTGGGATAGTGGGCCTCTCTCGGGAGGAGCTTTCGACTAATATACAGTATTGGGTGTATGGATCCATCCTCCTGAGTTTGGGATAAGACCACCCCAAGCCCCACATCAGAGGCGTCAGTCTGTAAAAGTAAAGGCTTTTGGAAATCTGGACAGCATAATACAGGATTTGTAGTCAGGGCACTTTTCAAATGTTCAAAACTGCGTCGTGCAGCTTCGGAGAGGGAGGTTAGAGTATTGGGACAGGACTTCTTGAGCAGATTGGTGAGTGGTTCTGCTACTGTGGAAAACTGAGGAATAAACCGCCTGTAGTACCCAACTATGCCGAGGAAGGCCGTTACATCTTTCTTTGTTTGTGGTACGGGCATCTGTTTGATGGCATCTACTTTTTCAACCTGAGGACAAACCAGTCCTTCTCCTAATACATAACCAAGATATCTGATATTGGTATAACCCAACTTCCATTTTTCTGGGTTCACGGTTAAATGGGCTTCTCGTAATGCCTGTAAGACCTCCCTCAACTTTTCTAGGTGTTCAGTCCAGGTGTTACTGTATATGACGATATCGTCCAGATATGCAGCCGCGTATTGCCGATGGGGTCGTAAAACCCTATCCATAAGTCTTTGGAACGTGGCAGGGGCCCCGTGGAGCCCGAAAGGGAGGACTGTGAACTGATAGAGACCTGATGGAGCTGCAAATGCAGTTTTTTCCCTGTCTTCTATTCGCAACGGGATTTGCCAATACCCTTTTGTAAGATCTAGAGTGGACATATATCGGGCTTGGCCCAATCTCTCAAAGAGCTCGTCAATGCGTGGCATGGGATACGCATCAAAATACGTTAACTCGTTGACTCGTCTATAGTCTACGCAGAAACGAGTACTCCCATCCGGTTTTGGTACCAACATTACTGGGGAACACCAGGGGCTGTTGGAGGGTTATATGATACCAGCCTCCAAAATTGATTGTATCTCTTGCTCTATAACAGATTATTTTACTTCTGGGACACGATAGGGGCATTGTCGGGAGATAGCCTCATTCTTGGTTTGTATTGGGTGTTCTGCTAACTGCGTTCGTCCAGGGTGTTTGGAAAAGACATCACGGTACATCTCAATGAGGTGTATTAGTTGTTCAAGATGAGCGTCTGTGAGGGTGGAATTTGTCTGAGGAAAAGACTCTTCAGTATGATGTTGCGAGGGAAAGGATTAACCTGCTCAATAACTTCGTAGGGTCCTTGCCATCGGGCCAGTAGTTTGTTTTCACAACTTGGAAGGAGAATTAAAGCCTTGTCCCGTACGTTTGAACTACGGAGTACACTTTTAGTATCATACAATTTTTTTTGTTTCTCTTGTGATTCCCGTAAGGTGTTGTGGGCTTTTCCCCACACTGTATGGAGAGTATCCCTCAACTCCCGGGTGTAAGTCAAGAGGTTTTACCTCGTCATCGGACTCTTCCCATTGCTCGGCTAGCATTTCGAGAAGAGTTCGAGGAGGTCGCCCGAACAATAATTTGAAGGGACTGTGTCCTAGAGAGGACTGAACGTGTGTGCGAATAGCGTAAAGTAGGAGGGGCAATTTTTTTTCCCAATCCCTACCACTTTCGGTAATACTCTTCCTGAGTAAGGATTTGTTTGTCCTATTATACCTCTCCACGAGACCGTCTGTTTGTGGGTGGTACACTGAGGTTCTGATCTGCTTCACTCCTAGTGTTTTGCTTACTTCGGCCATGAGTCTAGACATAAAAGGGGTCCCCTGGTCGGTTAATATTTCCTTGGGGAAACCTACCCTGGAAAAGAAATCAATCATTGCCTGTGCAATCACTTTAGTGTGTATACTAGGGAGGGGAATAGCTTCTGGATAACGGGTGGCATAGTCCACCAATACTAAGACATATTGTCGTCCCCTACTGGACGGGGTGAGGGGACCGATAATGTGCATGCCTACGCTGGAAAAGGGGGTCCCTATGACTGGCAAGGGCTGGAGCGGAGCGGTTGGGTGTGGAGATGGATTGTACAATTGACATTTTGGACAGTCAGAGCAGTGCCTACGTATGTCCCCGAAAACTCCAGGCCAATAAAAACGTCTGAGCACTGCCTCCTCTGTTTTTTCCCTTACGAGATGTCCCTCTCCATTGTCCCCATGAGCTAGATGCAAGACCTGCTGTCTGTGACTACTGGGAACTATCAATTGTTTCTGCCGCCCCTCCTCTGTATTTGGGATTCTATATAAGAGATGATTGTGTGTAATGAATTTTGGACCTCCCGCATGTTCCTCTGGGTTCAGGGCTTGTTGCCACGCATTTTTCAATGAGGGGTTGTCTCATTGACTCTGTCGGAAGTCCCCTGAAACGGTACACACCTTGCTTGCTACTTCTGGGCTAGGACGGGGTTACTGTACTGGGGTTTTGCACATACTGTTGTCGCTGTATCCTTTTTTGTCGTCTGCAGAGGGGTACCTTTGGGCTTCGACTCACTCCTTCGCCCGCTCTGAAGGGAACTTCCTCCCACCAGGTTTTAAGAGTGTGCTCCTGACCTGCTTTTGTTAACAACATGGGAAAATCCCTATAGTCGGTTCCTATGATAATGTCCTCTTCCAGGTGAGGCAGCACCCCTACTCTGAGGGTTTCTTTTTCTTCTCTCCACTGTATTTGGATTAGAGCTACCGGGTAATATCTTTGATCCCCATGTACACATGCGATCAAAACTTGTGCCTGGGGTAGACCCTGTCCGTGTTCCAACAACTCCTGTCGTATGACGCTCTGGCTACACCCGGAATCGATTAGTGCTGTCCTCTTCACGCCATTGAGAACGATAGGGAGAGTGTAGGTAGGTTTGTCTCCACCAGCCCAGAAGACTCTTCCTTTTACGACTCCGATCTCCATAGGTTCCTCCATATCCTTTTTATGCGGGCAATATCGTGCTATGTGACCCCACTCAGAGCAGTTGTAACACTGAGGACCCATGTTTGGATAGGTGGGGGGAGCGGGATTGTTCGATAGGGTATGCTCTTGTCCCTGGTCTACCATTGGTCTTGGTGTTGTTCCTCTTCCTACAGTCGGGCGCACAGGGGAAGGGGCTGGGTGTCTACTAGGGTTGGCTCTGAAATCAGGGTCCCTGTGATATGCACAAGCGAGATCGATAGCTGTTTCATTGGTCAGCCCTGGATGATAGTTTATCTTGATATCTTTATAGGGAAGAGTACCACTGGGGTTGATAGCTTGATAGGTGGCTTGTAGGCGCCCCATCAGTAGAGGTGCGATATAATGTCCCCATTTCTCCTCCGGCCAACTAGCAGTGCTTGCTACTCTCTCAAAGTTGGTGAAAAAGGAATCAGGATCTTCATGTTCCTGGTACCTTTGCAAGACGCTGCTGGGTAAATTGGGATACACCTTCGTGTGTGCTATGGTGTCGGTAAGCTTTCCCAAGGCTGTTTCATGTACCAGTTGATTGTTCGCCATTATTGTGGCTTGGCTCTTGAGAGCGGTCTGTAGGGCCTCTCGTTCTTCTCTGGCTTCCTTCATTTGCTGCTCCCACATTATCTGCAGGTGTCGCTGTCCCTCCACCAGCTGTGCAATTATGTCCGCCATAGTGGGTTTCTCCTCCATTATGGGGTGTCTCTAATCCCACTTCTGACGCCACTTGTTGCAGGATTGGTGCTAGTAATCACACAGGACTCGTCGGATGTATAGGTAAGTGGTATTTATTGATTGCTTATAACAGTCTATTGTGATGGATGGATGTCTTGTTTTGTTTCCACTCTCTGAGTCTCTGTTCCAGGCAGGGGTTCATGGTCTCTTCCTCTTTTCTCTTTGTTCCATTAGGTCTCTAGGGAAGCACATGTGGAAAGAAGAAGAATAGTCTCAGTAAGTGTTCGTGGTTTTTGGTTTCTCTTCCTGCCTCTGTCTTTCCCTTTTCCGCTTGTTGTTACTTCCTGGTCTTTTGGTGCACTATTTCTTCTCTCTCTCTCTCTCTCTTTCTGTCATCTATTGTTTTCCTTCCCCTTTCTGTTCTGGGATGGCTTTTTCTGGGTTTTCCTCTGTCCCTTTTTCTCTGTGTTTTCTCTTACATTTCTTGATTATACTGTCCCTTTAGTACTGGCACTTCTTTATCTTTTATATTCACAAACATGGTTCTTGTTGCACTACTATCATTGTTTATATTTTCAATCCCACGCACCCTCCCTCGTGCCTTTGGTCCTCCACAATTCGTGCCCTCCAACCCTTGCGCGCTAATCCTGAATGTTACGTGCCTTATAGCCCTAAATTTAATTACACAAATTCCCCCTCCCAACCTCCCTAACCCTGCTCAGGCCACGTCCACATCCACGTACCTGACTCTGCCACGCTTCTCCTGAAGCGTGGCGGGTAGTCGCGTTCTGCTCCCCGGAGCCTGCTCTCTTCGTCCCCGATTGGGACAGCCGACTTCCTGGTCTTCTCTCTTCGTCCGAACTCAAGTGGAGCGGATGGCTTCGTGAGATCCTTGGGTCTTCCGCTCTCGTCTCAGGTTTCACTCCCGTCCTTGTCCTCCTCTGCCGTCTCCTCCGTCGTTTTGCTCTTGTCCTCTTCCCTCTCAATCGCCTTCCCCTCCTCAAGACGCGATGCCTGGCCATTTAAATGTCCAGGTTTCCGCTGGTGCGGACGCCGGCCAACGTGATTGGTAGAACCCAGAGACACATCCGAGTCAACAGAAGAAGCGCCAGCACAAGCAGGGGCATTGTGCGGGTTGGCCCAGTCCGGCCCGTCACAACATCTTGTCAGGGACATAGCACAGGGATCCCCCAAAGGCAATGAAATCTAGCCTTCAGGAGACCTATGGTGCGCTCAATCACCCTCCTAGTACGTCCATGAGCCTCATTATAATTCCTCTATGCATCTGTCCTGGGATTCCTCACAGGTGTCAGGAGCCATTGCAAGTTTGGGTAGCCAGAATCACCTACAAAAGTGTGTGAAAGAGGACTTGAACAAACTGTCTTTACTTACAGCCTGGCTGTTACCTATGTACTAATCCAGTTTCATACATACTCACCTATGAGCTATCCTCCATCCCCTTGTGGTTGTTCCATCATGTATGGCACACTGCTGTTTCTTAGGACAAATCAATCATGGACTGATCCCGGGAACCTGGCATTCACATGTGAAATGCCCTGATCAGCTGTACACAACAATTATACATTCATGCAGTGATAGTTCTTACAATTCCGATACACCTGTTCATTCAATCCTTGGGGTATGAGAGCTATGTGGGTTTCATCAATGACACCTATCACATGTGGGATATTAGCGAAAGCATAAATACCTGATTTGATGGTGGGAAGTGCAGCCCTTTGGGGGAACTGGACATTTGTTTGCAAGTGTTGAAAGAATGCATCCAGGAATTGGGACAGGATGAGGCTGAACATTGGCTGTGAGATCCCAGCACCTATGCCCACTATCACCTGAAATGAGCCCGTAGCCAAAAAATGGAGCACCGATAGCACTTGCACAGTTGTAAGGATGGCATGCTGATTTCGATTGCCTGGCTTCAGTACAGGATCCATTAATGCCCAGAGGTCATGGATTGTAGCTCTATTGAGTCTGTAGGTAATAACGATGTGACGTTCCTCCATAGTTTCTAGATCTACCATGGGTCTGTATACGGATGGGGCCCTCCCTCGCCACATGGGTCTGTACCTATGGGGGAGTAAAGAAACACATTCTGGAGTCAACTTACACTTGCATCCCATGATGTCACTGTATTTTAAAATGTGCGACACGTAGGTAACACACTCAAACGGAATGTATGAGGTACACCATCAGGCAAATGTAGGCTAGGTTAACTCTGTCATAATGGTATGACAGTGTGGACACACTTCCAAAGATGGGTACATGTGAGGATTGTAGATTCATGTCAGCAAGCGATGAAGGGGAGAGAGATTGGGTCCCTGGATGAGGGCCCTGGCCAGGCTATGGAGACATTGTGGTAGCAAAATGGCAGCCTCCTGCCATCCAGGTATGATAGAGTGGAAGTGACTTCATTCCGCTGGCGTTAGTCGTCATGGCGGAAGGCGGTATTCACCGTCGTGCACCTGATCATTGGATTACATGGTTGTCAATGGGGAACCTGGGCCAATCATGAGCGCCGGCGGTGACGGAATTCACCGCTGCGGTACCTACGCCATTTTGTCAAACCCTTGACACTTGACTCCTGATTCCTGTGAAGGGTAGTACTCCGCTGCATGTGCTGCTGTGACCTGACTCTGGTCCCTAAGATGGCATGAGTTACAGGGGAACGGGCCCGGCCTTTACAGCGGAGGAGCTGGAGAAGCTGGTGGACGGGGTCCTACCCTTGTATGCGAAGTTGTATGGGCGACCAGAGGAGCAGGTGAGTTGGAATCTGACATGCTTAGATGTGTGTGATTGTGGTGGATGCCTGTATGCATGTGTGTCCGATGTGTGACTGGCCAGCCGTAGATTGTCTGTCACATCCTGCCTGTGAGTTGAAAACATGCCTGTTAGCAATGCGTGTTCCATATGGAACAACATGGAAATTGTATTCGGTGCACACATACTGACGTCTGTTGATTTGCTCTGTGTGTCCCATACAGGTCAGCTCCCATCAAAAGAAAGGCCTGTGGCAAGCCATCGCCAAGGAGGTGCGGACCCTGGGGGTCTACAATCGGCAAAGCACCCACTGCAGGAAGCATTGGGAGGACCTGAGGCGCTGGGTCAGGAAGACCGGAGAGGCCCAGCTGGGGAAGTCCTCCCAGCCTAAGAAGCTTTTCCTCTCCGGTGTTGACCTGTTTGAACCCACTGGCCCACCCCGTCTTGACCCTAAACATGCCCATGTCCTTGCCCAGTCCACTCCTTCCTCGTCCAAGTCTGTCCCAGCCTGACCTTCCCATTCCCAAGCCCCTTCCCCAGAAGAAGGAGTCCTGTGTTGCACCAGGTCCCACTGCCAACCCCCGGTCCAAGCCCACTCCCTCTACTTCCGAGGGGAAGCCCAAACATCCAAAAACTGAGCCCAAGCCCCCCTTCCAGACGTAAGTCACCACCCTGCCACCCCCTGCCCCTGTTCCCTGAGGTGCCTGGCTGCCCCATTGATGCCCCTTTCCATTGGAGTACCCTTTGCTCAGGTGGGAGTCAAGTTTGGGCTATATTAACCCTACAGGGACTTACCGATGGACTGGCCAATGGCCTTATTTGGACATTAGTTTTGATTTGTCAAATGAATTTCAGTGCCCAGTAGTGCTTTTGACACAATATAGTGACATTGTTTGCATTTCACTGTAGGGGTGTGGTGTGCACGTGTGTCCTTTAGTGCAGGTCTTTGTTGGCTTGTGTCAGGTAAGTACATTTTGTTATGTTATGTTTGGCTTGGGATGTGAGAGGAGTTGGGAGTGCATTGCAGGGTGGGTGGGGTGGGTTGTGTAACTGTGCCCTTTTTTCCCATGTGTGCTAGGCTGCGGTACTTACCGTTGTCATCTTCGTCGTCGGTCATGGTCCTAGAGGAATATGGCAAGGAGCAGCACTGGCATTATTTCCAACTCTCGCTCCATTTCTGCATCGGCATTTTCTGTGTGCCTCCTTTTATATTGTTCGTTTCCACCACATTTTGCCTGGTGGTAGTTTGCACCCCGGAACTGATGGCGGTCTGGTGTTTTATTATTTAGTGGGCGGTTAGGGCCTTTCTGCCGGGCTATGGTCGGCCTCCTCCGTCCTTGTCGGGACTACAAAGATGGCCGTGGGTGGATGGCCCGCTACGTGTTTCTCATGTGCTTCATTATTTGGCGGTCCTGACTGCCAGCCTGTTGGTGGTAGTTACTGCCACCGCCGGTGGTATGGTGTTTACCGCCATGTTCATAATGACCACCTAAGAGTCTTACACCATAGACTCTATGGAAAAGTTTATTTTACACAAAGTACCTGGTTTGTGTCAGAAATAAAGCTTCACGGGCGAGCGTGCATTGGAAAAGTCAGCGATGCATCGATTCCTTACTCGCAAGTGAGGCCGTAAGTCATTTCTTCTCTGGTCCGGTCGGAGATGTGTCATTTTTCAGTCCCACAAGTGAGCGATGCGTCGATTTCCGGACAGGGTACTATGGATCTGCACAGGTTCACTATGACTTTGACGCCCAGCGACGATACGTGAGAAATTCAGTCGAATGGTGTTAGAAAACTACCCTGTGTGGGGTTTGCGTGGTTATCAGCAGCCGCAAGCGGTTGTTGCGTAGTTTCTCCAGCCTTGATGCATCGATCTCCCAGCCACTATGCAGGTGGAGCATTGTTTTTGAGCTGCGTTGCAGGTGGTGCATCAAAAATTTGCCTGCACGATGTTCTGTGCATGGATTTCAGTCCCTGTTCTGCCAACTTCACCTTTCAAGGATGGGGCACTACTTGGCAGGGCAGGAGTCTCAGCAGAGAGTCCAGGTGCTGGCAGAGGAAGTCTTTGATGGCCCTGAGACTTCAAAACAGGAGGTAAGATCAGTTCAAGCCCTTGGAGATTCTTCACAAGCAGGAATATACCACAAAGTCCAGTCTTTGTCCTCTTTCAGGCAGAAACAGCAACTGCAGACCAACATAGTCACAGGCAAAGGGGCAATACACCTCCCTCCAGCTCTTCAGCTCTTCTACTTGGCAGAGGTTCCTCTTGATTCCAGAAGTAATCTAAAAATCTGCGGTTTTGGGTCCACTACTTATACCCCTTTCTGCCTTTGAAGTAGGCAAACTTCAAAGGAAGTTTCTGTTGTTCACAAGCTCCTGCCTTGCCCAGGCCTGGCTCCAGATTCACACCAGGGGAATTGGAGGCTGCATTGTGTGAGGGCAAGCATAGCCCATTCAGGTGTAAATGACTACTCCTCCCTCCACTCTAGCTCAGATGGCCCATCAGGATATGCAAGCTACACCCCAGCTCCCTTTGTGCCACTGTCTAGAAGGGATTCACAAACAGCCCAACTGTCAGTCTGACCCAGACAGAGAAATCACAAGCAGGCAGAGTCACAGAATGGCTTAAGCAGGAAAATGCCCACTTTCTAAAAGTGTAATTTTCAAAGAATTTAAAAAACAACTCTACCAAAAGATGTATTTTTAAATTGTGAATTCAAAGACCCCGAACTCCACATCTATATCTGCTTCCAATGGGAAACTGCACTTAAAAGATATTTAAAGGCAGTCCCCATGTTAACCTATGAAAGAGATAGGCCTTGCAATAGTGAAAAACAAATTTGGCAGTATTTCACTATCAGGACATGCAAAACACATCAGTACATGTCCCACCTTTTACATTTCACTGCACCCTGTCCATGGGACTACCAAGGGCCTACTTTAGGGGTGACTTACATGTAGTAAAAAGGAAGGTTTAGGCCTGGAAAGTGGGTACACTTGTCAGGTCGAATTGGCAGTGCAAGACTGCACAAACAGACACTGCAGTGGCAAGTCTCAGACATCTTTACGGGGCTACTCATGTGGGTGGCACAATCAGTACTGCAGGCCCACTAGTAGCATTTGACTTAAAGGCCCAGGGCACCTCTAGTGCATTTTAATAGGGATTTACTAGTAAATCAAATATGCCAATCATGGATCACGAATACAATTTAGACAGCGAGCACTTGCACTTTAGCACTGGTTAGCATTAGTATAGTGTCCAGAGTATCAAAACCAGCCAAAACGAATTGCAGCAAAGGGTCCAAAAAACAGGAGGTCAGAAGCAAAGAGTACAGGGAAACCATGCCAAGAGCTGCCAGGTCTAAAGGGCACAATAAGTGCTTCAGCCCTGGAGGGACACTAACTTAAATGCCCTGGATAGGGACTTATAAGTAAGTTTGGGTACAAGCCCATCCAACCTATACTTTTAAGGGTCAGAATGCTGGCACTGAGCTCTGGTTAGCGGGCTTCAGTGCACTCTCAGAGTGGGAAAACAGCAGTAACAGTCCAAAACTTTGATGGTGATCATGCAAAAAGTGGCATTTGCTTGCAGGTATACCCCTTTACACTCCAAGCTATATTTCATCTGTCTCTGGTGGACAGATAACTTCAGAAGACTGAAGAGGCTCAGTTTGTTTTATATTTCTAGGAAAATGTCACCAAATCAGGTTTCTGTTTGAAAAACTGGCAGTTCAAACTGCAGCCATTTGTGCTAAAAGTATACAATATAGTTATTGTGCAGACTTATCTTTCTGCGGGTCGAAGTGCTTGTATTTTACAAGCCTTCAGAAATGCATCTCTGCACAAGGAATCCAAATCTCGAACTAGATTTTTTGTTATGACTTTTCAATCAAGACTCTTGAAAATAGGTGGACTGAGGTGTATTTACATAACTTTCATGAGTAGCAAAGCTACGTAGAAAATGCAAATGCTCCAAGTCTACCATTTAGGCTCTTTAAGGAAATACTCCTCAATGTTAATAACCCACCAAGGGAAAAAAGAGTGAGCTCAGTAACTTATGAGCTACTTGTTCCACATTTTCCATTCATGTTGGATTCCACAACTAGACCTTTTGTTGTCTCCACCTGCAACATATAGCTGGTTTCATTCATTGTTGGCAAGTAGGTACTAAAATTCTCTTTGTTTTGAGGGGGTCTACAATAACTGAATGAGGATAGGTATTAAGGTGTGGACAGAATGCTGACTCACTGGGCCTTTCCCTTACTGTGCTGAATTTTTGTCGTTAAAAACGCTGGAAGTTTTTCAGCTGCCTTGCACACTTATGTTCAAGAAATACTTTATTTTAAAGTTAAAAAGGGCATATTTGGGGCTACTGGAAAGTAGTTATATTTTTGCACCTTTCAACCACCCCTACCAGTGCCACTATTTGTCAGGAATGTTCCTACTACATGCGAGCTTGGAAGGCTTGGAAGAAAGAAAACACTTTGCCCCAAGAAATGACTGTCAAGGTTATAAACAGCTATCCTGTACGGAACTCATTATAGCAAAAGATTCTGCAAGTCTGTTGGAAGCTGCAATAAGTTGTGATAAGTTAAGGGTATCTACATCAGGTTACAGGCCAGTGTGTCTTTTGGAATAAACTAACACTGGGGTCCTGCCTGTTCTGTGCAGCTCCTTTACTGGTGACAGGTGTTTGGAGATAACTTATCTGATTGTGTTGTAGCAACATCACTGTAACTGTTTATCAAGTGTTATTGTTTATGAGACTTGCCTAAAGATATGTTGCAGTTTGAGTACTTCTGAAACTCTTCATCAAGCTCCGCTTATCGTCCACCCCAAGCCCAAACTCTTGACTGGGTTTGAAACCGTCTGCACCATTCTTTCAACATGGCCAAATTGGTAAAGTTTCGACTTGACTAGTATTGCTGCACTTCAAACCTGTTCAACACAGTACAATGGCTTCTGTATCTGAATTGACTTGATATGTTGAATTAGTTGCTCTTATTCTTTCTCTCTGGATATTTAACTGTTTATCATCTGGTTTGAGCACAATTACGAGCTACATTTATGCAGGATTGTGCTGAGAGGGTGAAAATTGGTGGATGTTGGAAATCAGGTTTCTGGTTGAGGGGATGAAATCCAACTCAAGCAGCAAAAATAACACTTGTCAGGATGAGACACAAGCACACTACAAATTAACCTGTGGTAGCTTGGTCCCAAAACAGGCAGGCTTAACATAGACCCAATGTGTAAAGTATTTATGCAGCACTTCAAACAGTAATAGATTGAAAACACAACACAGGAAAAATACTAAGCCAATTTAGAAATTTAGAGTAAAAGTTAATAAATTATCTGAGCCAAATACTATAAAAATCGAATTGGTAGAACAGGAGGTATGCAGTTTGAAAGATTTAAGTGAAAATAGTGGCCAAGGGCACAAAGCATCAACTGTGGTGATCTGGTCAAGCTGGACGGGTACACAGTCACAAGTTATGAGTGACTGTAATGAAGTGCGGGCTGGATACAGGGACCAAGTTAGGCCCGCTGAACAAAGTGCATTAAATTCCAGTTGCGGAGTGTTGTAAGATCCTATGCAGAGGATGCATCGCACAGCTGCAGTTCCATTGGGCTACAGGCTACAATGCTAGGTCCTGTGTCAAGGGTGTGTCACGCAATGGTGATTCCAGGGAGCTTAGGGGACTGCGATGCAAGCTCCTCCATCAAGGGGGTATTGCACAGCAGCAGTTCCGAAGAGCTGTGGGTTCCTCCGTCAGGGATGCATTGTGCAGTGGCGGTTATGATGTGGAGCTGTCAAGCGATGCATCATGATGTGTTGGTTCTGCTTGTGCCACAGCTGGGCTTACAGAGCGGCTTCAGACCCACTTACAAGGGTTCAGAAATGGGGTGCCACCACTTGGGGGAAAAACTCACAGCAGGCTGGGTTCAGGTGGGTGGAGACTTTTCTGTCCCTAAGGCTATTAACAGGAGGCTCCCCAACTAGCCCTTGGAGTCACTCTGGTGGTTTTGCATTCAAACTGCAGGTCCAGTCCTTTTCACTCATGCAACAGGGTAGCAGGATAGCAGAGAAACAGGGCAGCAGAGTAGCAGTTTGTTTTGAAGAAGAGCAGCACTGCAGCGTTTCTGAGTCTTCTATAGTTCCGAAGATATACCAAAGAGTTGAGTCTCAGGGTTCCTTACTCATACCTAGAACCAGCCTTAAAGTAGGAGAAGGTTCCGGAGGTTTCCATCATAGAGGGGTTTGGAATCTCCTTCCTCCCTGCCCTGACCCCAGCTTGCCTGGGGAAACCAAAGACTAGTGTCAAACCCTTTCTTTGTTTGTTCAGGCAGAGCCTTTGTGATGTCAAAGTGTGGTAGGTGACAGCCCCAACCCCCATCAAGTCAGAGATGCCCCATCCTGCCAACACCTATTCCCCCTTTGTCTTACTGTCTGGGAGCACTATATAAAGAGCAACTGCCAGCTACACCTAGTCATGAGCCTGATGGTTAGGACACGAAAATGCTTTTTTTCTAAAAGTGGCATTTTCAGAATTATGACTTACAATCCGGCCATTAAAGAGATGTTTAAATTACTGTTCTTTGGACACCAAACCCAACAGCCCTACTTGCTCCCGATTGAAAGTTATCACTTATTAAATGTAATAAGGTAACCTATTGTTTAAGGGTTTCTTACTAATAGGAAATGTAAACCTTAAGAGTACATGTCCAATGTTTTAAATAAACTGCACCCTGCAGTTTGGGCTGTTAAAGGACTACCATAGAGGTGACATATGTATTATATGGGAAGGGCTTGGTCTGGTAAAAATAATTACTTCACCAGATCGAAATAGCAGTCTAAAACTGCATACACAGGCTTCAATGGTAGCCCTGAGCCATGTTTAAAAAGCTTCTTAAGTTGGTGGCATGATAAGTGATGTGTCCCCACTAGTAGAATTTCATTTACAGGCCATGGATACATGTAGTACCACTGTTCTAGTGACTTACAAGTAAACAAGACTTACAAGACTTACAAGTAAATCAAAGGTGCCAATTGGATGTAAGCCAAGGTTACCATGTGTAAAAGAGAGAGCACAAGCACTTTACCACTGGTTAGCAGTGAGAAAGTGTGATAGTCCTAAAGCCAGTAAAAGTAATGTCAGGAAAAATAGGAGGATGGAAAGCAAAACATTGGGAGAAAACCACACAAAGGATATAAGGTGCAACAGTGGGCATTCTGTGTTTTATCTCCTTGTCTTTCATATTTCATGAAAGTTGGCCTTTATAATGCTACTTGTGCTGCACCTATATGAATTAACCTTCCATCGCAAACATCTTGCTTCTTTTCATTGTTGATGAGTTAATCAATGATCAATGGTTACCCACTTCCAAGTTTCCTGAACTGTGCTTACATCCTGGAGCTTCCGTGTCGCTTAACCTGCGCTTTGGATGCCACAAGCAAGAACACCCTCCTCCCAGTAAATTTTCAGACTTCTCTCTCTTTTCCAGGAGAAGGAGACAGTTTGAGAAGTCTTGCTTCTGCTCTTCCACAGGTTTAGTCCAGGCAGTGAGTGCCTTGCATTGTTTTTAACATGAAACAGGTTTGAGAGTATCTCACTCAAAGTAACATTATCACTTTGGCTCATGCACATTTTAATTCAATTAGCACACTTGTTCTTGGACCAGAACTTGTAACCCATTTCGCATGTACCATTAATGCCTTTTTATAAAAGGTCTAATACCACCACCGCCTGCTGTATCTGTTCCTAACACCCTTCCTCTTAATTGGCAAGAATGGCATGAGGTGTTTGAAGCCTATCTTGATGCTGGAGATGTATTCACAGCAAGAAAAATACTTTATTGTTGCACAGTTTAGGCCCAGAAGGTGAAAATATTTTAAAAAGTTTATCAGTACTACTGGAGAGGGTGGTGCCACAATTAAAGTTGCTGAGAAATACAAACTGTTGAAAACCTTGGGCACAAGGTTGAACCCTATCACTAATGTTGTATTAGGAAGACATACATTTCTACAGAGGGTACAACAGCCAGGGGAGTTGATAGATTATTTTCCAGCTGCCTTATGGACTTTAGTGACCTCATGTAATTTCCAAGACCTTAAAAATAAAAATGTCTGTGACCAGCTCAGTGAGAGAAACAATCTTAAGATCAGGATTAGTGTTCACAGAAAACCTGGATTCGGAGACCGCTCTGAGGGTAGTGAGGGGTACTGAACACTCAGAAACCTATAAAAGAGAAATGCCTTTGAAGGGTGAAATTTTCTAAGTGTACTGTCAAAAATGTGAATGTGCTGAAACCGCAAAGCAGAATCAATTCCAATTTGGTTCAAGTGCATCCTGAAAACATGTAAAGTATGTCTAGTGGTAGAACTGTATTGTGTTGCTAAATCTCATCTAGAAACTAGAAGCAGTGTCTTGCATGGTTGCAACTGTGTATTCTGCAACAAGAAGGGTCATTCCTTCCAGGTGTGCAAGCCTGCCAGTGAAAATGCTGTCAGAGCAAAAGTCAATATGTTTGACAGGAGTTTGGCTGGATTAGTCAATAAAGGGAACTATGGTAATTTTATGATGGTTTGCGACTCCCAGGCTAGAGTGAATGGTGTTGTTCCAGTGTCCATGAGGCAAGGTAGTTAAACAGTTCTATTGTATTGCAATATCACCATAAATGGTAACTCAGTTAGTTATACCAGACTCTGGGTCTCCATTTACTTTAGCCCGGGACAATGAAGTGAGTCTTGTTGAGGGTGTTGTCCTGGATGATGCTATTATCAAGATATTTGCAGATAGGGGAAAAAGAGTATCTGTTATGGGAAAATTCAAAGTTGAATTGAGGTTTGAGGAGAATATGATTAAAGGGATGGAATATGTTGTAAAGGATGGTGCAACTCTTTTAGGTTTGGATGAACAAGTGAATTTGAACATGGTTTTGGATCTACCTCATCCTGAGCAAGTCATTCCAAATTCCATGATCACTGTTGTTTCATCGTGTTTGCAAGGTGATTGATGCTAAGAAGCCTTTGTTAGAACTTTTTTATATGGTGTTTAGCAATGAGTTCGGTAAACTCTGGGACAGATGTAATGCATATGATCCATAAACTGTGCAAAGTTCCTCTGAGTTAGAGACATGCTGTTGTAAATGAGATATGTAAATTTGGCGATTTTGCAATTTTAAACCCAGTTGAGAGTTCTGAATTGTTGGCATTTGTTGTGTTGGCCAGGAAAGCAGATACATCCTTGAGGTTATGTGTCAAACTCAGGGATTTAAATCACATTTGGGTAGACTATCAGCCTCTCCCAAACATAATGAGATGTTGTGTAGTGTCAAGGGTGCTGAGGTATTCACGTACTTGGATATGTCTGCCGCTTATTACAAAAGGAACCTAGACATCTCATGTCCTTCATGACTTCAGAGGGTGTGGATTGCTACAAATGCATGGCTTGATGTCTGTGTTTTATGTAGTCCAGTGAGTCTTAAATGCGTTGTCCAGGGACATGGATGAAGTGGTGCATTTCCAGGCCTATGTACTAGTTTTTGGTGAGAATTGGCCCAACACGACAAGACTCAACAAAACTTTGACAAGTTTTGAAGGTAGCAATTTGACCTGAAGAAAGTACAAATACAAAATTATGCAGAATGGAGTTGACTATCTAGGTCATCTTATGTCATGTGGGTACATGAAACTGCATACAGGCTACAGTGGCAGGCCAAGGACATGTTTGAAGGGGTTACTTAAGAGGGTGGCATAATAATTGCAGCAGGTTCTCTAGTAGCATTACATTTACCAGCCCTGGGTATATGTTATACCCCTTTACTAGGGACTTATAAGTAAATTAAATGTACCAGTCATGTGTAAACCAATTTTACCATGTTTTAGAGAGTGAGCACAAGCACTTTAGCACTGGTTAGCAGTGGTAAAGTCCACAGCGTTCTAAGGTCCACAAAAACAAATTCAGCAAAACAGAAGGGGAAAAGGCAAAGAGTTTGGGGGTGACCCTGCCAAATTCAGCAAAACAGAAGGGGAAAAGGCAAAGAGTTTGGGGGTGACCCTGCAGAGAGGGCCATGACCAACATCCTTGATGATGTCCGTCTTGCCAGTGCTTCATAGGTGAGACATGCATATTCCAAGTGCCATCTCCTGAGCTGGGAGCTACACAGCAATGGGGGAAAAGTGAAAACATTCTGCTTTTCCAAAATTTAAATCTCGGGTATGACAAATCATGAAGCAGTAACACAACCTCTCCAATAACAAAGGAAGGGAACACATGATGGGCTCCAAAAACGAGAACTCCTCTGTTCTCTGTCTCATACTGACTCTGTCTTGTTCACAGAAGAGTCATGGTTTCTTAAAAGCCACTACTCAGAATCCTTTAACTAAAAGCCCATTGTTTCTCAAATGCACAATTGTTAGAAATGGGGTCTTTGGTTGACAGTCAGGTTACCCCCTGTTCAAGCAAGGACCCTCACTCTAGTCAGGGTAAAAGAGAATCACTCTCAGCTAACCCCTGATTACCCCCTTGGTAGCTTGGCAGAGCAGTAGGCTTAACGTCAGAGTGCTAGGTGTAAAGTATTTTTACCAACACACACAGTAACTTAATGAAAACACTACAAAATGACACAACACAGGTTTAGACAAATAGGAAATATTTATCTAAACAAAACAAGACCAAAATGACAAAAATCCACCATACACAAGTCAAGTTATCAATTAAAAATCAAAAAGAGTCTTTAAGTAGTTTTAAAAACACACTAGCGCTGCTAGAGTGAAAATGTACCTGGTGTGTGTCAAAAATAACCCCGCACAGGTGGGTGTGCGTCAAAAATAACTTCGCACGGCGGTACTTGAGTTAAAAAAATCCAGCCGCATGATAATCCGAAAATCCCTCAGTGCAGGTTGTGATCTCCCAGCCTCCGCCAGCGATGCTGCACGTCGTTTCTCCTGCTCCGTGCGTCGATTTTTCGGTCACGTTTCCTGCGAGCGTCGTTTCTCAGCTGCGGAGCCGGCGGCGCATCGTTTTTTCAGCCGCTGATCGGATTTGCGTCAATCTTTTCCCCGCATGGCGCTCTGTGCGTGGATTTTCTTGCCTTTAGGCTGCCAGCTTCTCCTTTCAGGGTCCCAGGAACTGGATGGGCACCACAGGGAAGAGTAGGAGTCTCTCCAGAGACTCCAGGTGCTGGCAGAGAGAAGTCTTTGCTGTCCCTGAGACTTCAAACAACAGGAGGCAAGCTCTAGATCAAGCCCTTGGAGATTTCTTCTCAAGATGGACGGCACACAGAGTCCAGTCTTTGCCCTCTTACTCTGGCAGAAGCAGCAACTGCAGGATAGCTCCACAAAGCACAGTCACAGGCAGGGCAGCTCTTCTTCCTCAGCTATTCAGCTCTTCTCCAGGCAGAGGTTCCTCTGGGTTCCAGAGGTGTTTCTACAGTCTGTGGTTTTGGGTGCCCTTCTTATACCCAATTTCTCCTTTGAAGTAGGCCTACTTCAAAGTAAAGTCTCTTTGGAATGTGAAATCCCGCCTTGCCCAGGCCAGGCCCCAGACACTCACCAAGGGGTTGGAGAATGCATTTTGTGAGGGCAGCACAGCCCTTTCAGGTGCGAATGACCACTCCTCCTCTCCCTCCTAGCACAGATGGCTCATCAGGATATGCAGGCTACACCCCAGCTCCCTTTGTGTCACTGTATAGTGTGAGGTGCAACCAGCTCAACTGTCAAACTGACCCAGAAAGGGAATCCACAAACAAGGCAGAGTCCCTGAAATGGTATAAGCAAGAAAATGCTCACTTTCTGAAAGTGGCATTTTCAAACACACAATCTTAAAATCAACTTTACTAAAAGATGTATTTTTAAATTGTGAGCTCAGAGACCCCAAACTCCACATGTCCATCCGCTCCCAAAGGGAATCTACACTTCAATCAGATTTAAAGGTAGCCCCCATGTTAACCTATGAGAGGGACAGGCCTTGCAACAGTGAAAAACGAATTTAACAATATTTCACTGTCAGGACATATAAACCACATTACTATGGGGGTCATTCCGACCCCGGCGGTCAAGGACCGCCGGGGCCGGGGTTGGCGGGAGCACCGCCAACAGGCTGGCGGTGCCCCGCAGGGCATTCTGACCGCGGCGGTTTGGCCGCGGTCAGAACAGGAAAACCGGCGGTGTCCCGCCGGTTTTCCGATGCCCTGAGGAATCCCCCATGATTCCGACCCCCTCACCGCCATCCTGTTCCTGGCGGTTCCGACCGCCAGGAACAGGATGGCAGTGAGGGGTGTCGTGGGGCCCCTGGGGGCCCCTGCAGTGCCCATGCCAATGGCATGGGCATTGCAGGGGCCCCCGTAAGCGGGCCCCACATAGAATTTCAGTGTCTGCATTGCAGACACTGAAATTCTCGACGGGTGCAACTGCACCCGTCGCACCCTTCCCACTACGCCGGCTCCATTTGGAGCCAGCGTCCTCGTGGGAAGGGGTTTCCCGCTGGGCTGGCGGGCGGCCTTCTGGCGGTCGCCCGCCAGCCCAGCCGGAAACACAGAATGGCCGCCGCGGTCTTTTGACCGCGGTGCGGTCATTCAGCGGTTCCCGCCAGGCGGGCGGCTCCCGCCGCCCGCCGGGGTCTGAATGACCCCCTATATGTCCTACCTTAACCATACACTGCACCCTGCCCTTTGGGCTACCTAGGGCCTACCTTAGGGGTGTCTGACATGTAAGAAAAGGGAAGGTTTAGGCCTGGCAAGTGGGTACACTTGCCAAGTCGAATTTACAGTTAAAACTGCACACACAGACACTGCAGTGGCAGGTCTGAGACATGATTACAGAGCTACTTATGTGGGTGGCACAACCAGCGCTGCAGGCCTAGTAGTAGCATTTGATTTACAGGCCCTGGCACCTCTAGTGCACTTTACTAGTGACTTACTAGTAAATCAAATATGCAATCATGGATAAACCAATTACATACAATTTTACATAGAGAGCCTATGCACTTTAACACTGGTTAGCAGTGGTAAAGTGCTCAGAGTTCAAAAGCAAACAGCAACAGGCCAGAAAAAATAGGAGGCAGGAGGCAAAAAGATGGGAGATGACCCTGCATAAGGATAAAAGTCCAACAACAATGTAATAAACACGACACAGTGCAAAAAGAACAGATGATGGACGGAATACTGAACAATGTCAAACATTCATCCTCAGTCACAGATCTTGGCCTAAATCCATTGTTTATTTTCTCTCCACACCATTTCAGTTTGGATCCAACCACATGCAAATCAGTCTTGACCCTGCTCCCCATGGGAGCGCTCCAGCCTGAACTGCCAAGCCAGGTTCTCCATGGACCATAAAAAGCATCCAGGGACCCGTTTTGGGGTATCAGCCCTAATTAGCCAGGTTAGCTTGAATCCGGTGGCATACCAAGCACGGGACCCATGTCTGGGCATACCCTGCCTACTTACGGTGACAAATGCAAAAAGAACATATGACGGATGGAATGCTGAACAAAGTGAAGCATTCACCCCCAGGAACAGATCTGGGCTTAAATCCATTCATTTATTGCTCACCACACCATTCCAGTTTGGATCTAGTCATATGTAAATCAGCCTTTACCCTGCTCCCCAAGGGAACAGTCCAGCCCGAACTGCCAGGCCATGTCCTCCCTGGACCAGAAACAAGCAACCTGGAACCGGTATCAGGGTATCACCCCTCATCAGCCAGGCTACCTTGAATGCGGTGGCATAGCGAGCACAGGACCCACATCTGGGCATACCCTTCCCACTTATGGTAACAAACGCATACCTCAAGACCGGTCCCAGGATGCTTATTTCCAATTTCATATAGGTGTTATCACATAGAGGTGAAGTCCTATATGTTATGTTTTGAGTTATCTTTAGAGTTGGGTTTTTGTCAGTGATGACTGTGCTAGTTGACGTTACCAGTATACCCCTGTTTGAATCTAAGTGTATTTGACAGCCTTAACTGACTTGTGTTTTACTCAATTTGTCCTTTCCAGATGTGACTTTGTAACCTCGCATGGTTCCTCTCTTTTGGTAGTGTTCTTTTTTGGTAATGTTCAGTTTGAATATGGTTCCAGCCTGTAATGCAAGATATTAGATGTATTAGATTAGTGATATGTTGAGGGATCTGTTATGTTTTGATTGCCAGGACTGATGCTGTGAGGTCATAGTGGGGGCACTATGTCATTGGGGTCTGAGTGGAATGTTTAAAGAGTGGTAAACAGAAGTTGGGAGTGGTTGAGGAATCAGCAGAACCTGTTTGGTGTTGTTCCTGTACTATGTTATTAAACCCACTTTCGATTAATTTGATGGCGTTCTTCTACATCTGTTATTAGAAAACATCATAAGGAAATTTGTGACAACTCGAGAAGCCTGTGGAAGGGGCAGGAGTGAAACAACACCAACCCCTTGGACTGTTTATATGAGGTTGCTGTTCACTCAGCCACAAGATATTTCTGCACTGTGTAAAGTAAAGAGAAGGTTCCTGAAAGGTAAAGTACTTGAACATTCTGAAACTGAGATTGATACCTGCTGTGTCCCCTGGAGTAATGTAGTGCACGAAACTGGCAGTTTTTGCTCACCCAGTTAGCAACAATAGAGTGCATGTGAAGGAAAAGTATAGCTCATGCTGGTTGGCATGAGCGCAGTGAAGGCTGAGCAGCCATTAGTTGTCTGTCACTGCTGCTGTGCACGTCACAAAGCTTCCTGTGGTTGCACCATGCTAGTTTTGTCATCGCCTTGGGAGTCGTTCAGCGTCGCTGATATGGACGCCACAAAGCCTTCTCTGGTTGGTCAGTGCTGTTAGCATCATTGCATAAGGAGATGTTCTGCGCCACCATTTTGAATTGGGAAGTCGCTGTAATCGCACTGCTGCATCAGTACCACTAAGTCAAGTTCTGTGCTGCCATTCGTCATTGGTCAGTTGCAGGAGTTGTTTATTGCATCAGAAATGTGTGGAACTATTCTATTGTTTGAAGTAGTCAGATCATTGTGCTTCAGCATTTCATTTCTGTGAGTTGTGTGGGAGTGCAGCTGTAATTGTATTGATGAGTTCAATGCAACATGGTGCATCACTGTGCACAGAGCAGTGTTAACAGAACTGCACTATTTGCAGGACATCACAGTGGTATGATTTACTTGTATTACTGTTCAGTGTTTGTAAAGCCAGAATAACATTGTCTGACTGAAGGAAAATCTAATACTCATGGCTGAAGGAAAATTATTTACATGCTATGTACTTTGAGGTTGTTGTGTTAGTTTCTTACATCAACTCGTTGCATTAATTTTTTCTTTTAGTTTGTTGTGGTATAAAGAAAACTAAAATATGACATGAACGGGAATGATGTCACAACTTCCACAATTTTTAAGTGATGTTGGAGAACCAATGTTGTCATGGATGGAAGCAACATTTTGATTCTTACTTAGTGGCTACTGGGGGACAGAAATTCACTGCTTCTAGGAAACAAGGTGTTTCATTACACAACCTTGGCGTGGAGTGTAGGAATATATATGAAAGTTTAGATGAGAGTCCAGTGGGGCATGCTGAGGGGGACCCCAGAGATGTGTATGAGATGGTAGTAAAAATGTTAGAGCTGCATTTTGGAACTCACATAAATGTGATTTTAGAATGCCATAAGATTTTTGAAATGCCAGCAAGGCAAAACTGAACGACTTGGCAATAATGTACCGTGTTTAATTTTTTTTGGATACAATGTGTGATTTTGAAGATTTGACACATTCATTGATTTGTAACCAATTGGTGTGCTGTATAGACAATATTCAAGTACAGGAGAAGTTAGTATCTAAAAACCTAAGCATGACGGAGGCTATTGCCATCATTGAAGGTATTAAACATACCACGTGTTGGGTAAAAGAAAGTGGGAAGATAGACCGTGATGAGAGTGCTGTTGCCAAGGTTACAATTTCTAAGAAAGATGACAAGAATGTGAAAGAATTTAACTATAAAAGCAACAATAACAAGTTCAAATGTTATCGCTGTGGCAGTGGGCAGCATACTGCAAATTACCTCAATTGTTTTGCTATGGACGCAATGTTCAGAAAGTGTGGAAAGAAGGGGCTTTTTGCTAGAGTTTGCAAAGGCGCTTCAGAAATGAGTATTGAAAACAAAGTGGTGCATGAGGTTGATGATGTGGATGAGGGGCTCAGGAATTTTGTTTTTACAGTTGAAGATGAGGTTATTTCTAAGGATGTGATGTGTAATAAGGGTGGAGTTAGAATGCCTGAATGTGAAGTATTGATTTGTAGAAAAAAGTTGACTGTATTGGCAGATTCGGGTTCTCCATACATCCTTGTTGGTGATTGTAGATGTGGAAAGGTGTATTGAAGTGATAGAATTGGACTTATCAAGCCAGACATTAAACCTTTCGGATATGGGGAAACTACCATTGATGTTATGTGATATGTCCCCATGTTAATTGAAGTTAGAAGAAGGAGGGCATGGGGAAAAGTATATGTGGCAAAAAGGGGTGATTGTCTTTGGGTATGGACACACAAGAGAGACTTGGGTATCACTCTTAATCCCAATGCACATGAACAAGTTATGCTGTGGGTGATGTAGAGGGAAATGAGGGCATTGTAGAGACATTTCCTGAAGCATCTGAAGAGTGACTGAGCAAATTGGAAGGATTTGACATTCTATTAAATTGAAGGAAAGAGCAAAGCCCTTGGTGCACAAAGTGAGGAAGGTGCCACATTTGATGTTGGATCCCTTGAAAGAGGAGCTAAGTAGGTTACTGAAGCTAGGTGTGATTGAAGAGATTGAGTCTTCAGAATGTCTGGCTCTGATTGTGCTGGCATCAAAAAAAGATAACAGGAAGAGCTTGAGAATGCGTGTAGGCTTGAGGGACCTTAACAAAAAACATTTGGCTCGATAGGCAGCCTTTGCCAAATGAGGTCAAGAATTGTCTTTGTTGAAAGGTGCAGGTCCTTTTAGTGTAATGGATCTTTTGGCTGCTTATCAGTGTTATTCAGTGAAGAATCAACACCTAACCTCCTTTGTTACTCCTCTAGGAGATTACAGGTTTGTTTGCATGCCATTTGGGCTCACGTTTGCAACAGCATGTTTCAAAAGGGTGATGATGAAGGTATTGGAGGGAATTACTCAAATCAAAAATTTCCAAGATGATATCTTAGTGTATGGTAAAGATGAAGAGGATCATGGTATGAAATTGTTTGAGGTACTGGGTATATTGTGTGATCACTGATTAACAGTGAAAAAGGAGAAGTGCAGGTTCAGAGTGATGTAGGTATCTTACCTGGGACATGCTATTTCCAGGGATGAAATCAGTCCTAAACCAGATTTGACTAAGTCAGTAGTTGATGCCCCTGACCCCCTGAACCTACTGTTAGCGCATCTGACCTTATTTGGTTTCTTATCTTTATTTTATAAGGTTACATGTTAGAGGTTCAATGTACCTTTTGACTGTGCTTAGAGTAAATCCCACCATAAAACTCAATTTCAATACAAATCATCAACAATATCAATAATCTTTGGAGTCAGTAACCTCAGGCACCAGGACCCCTTTGGCCATGAATAACCACACCTTTATTGTAAAAGTTAGAATGTTTATTTCCCTATATTAACAATGCTAATACCATGCAACTTAGTCTGAAAATCAGATGGTATACATACAGAATCGTCTAAAGAATCTTAATTTAACCAAAGCATGAATTATTACACACTCTAGAGTTACAGTACAAATCAATAACAAGAACAACTGTGCAATAGAAATAGCATACATTTCGATTCAGCAACTGAGTAACATCAATTATTTATTAATAGCAACCTACTAACATTTAGGGTCATCCCTCAGTAACCTTCTGATTAGAATAGCATGTTTGGACTTCATGCAAAACAAATTTAGTCAACATAAATTTGGTAACCATCTAGCTATGGTTCTATCAAAAAAGTGGTTGGTACCTAGGAACAAAAGACAAATTACATCAAACACAATGACATTTAGTATACCTCGGTATGGATCAGCAAGCTGCGACTGTCTTCTTCAATTGGACATCAGTTTGGTCAGTATCAGCATCGGACCATGAAAGGGAATGGTTCAGAATCAGGGGACTCTAAGCTATCTGAACCATTTGTAAACAGAGTCCAAGGGATCTTCATTCAGCATCAGAAGTTTAAGCAATAAAGTTAAAGATAGAATTCTCTAAGTAAAAGAATCAAATAAGAATAAGCATGCGTCTCCGACAAAAAAATGAAAAATGGAATGAGCATGAAAAATGAGGATAATCAGAATGGCGAGCTTTTCTTTGTGCAGTCAGGCTAAGTTAACCCCTTCGCTCCCAGGCCTTTTCCCCCTCAGGTGCCAGGCCTTTTCTTGGCTATTTGGGGCAGTTTGGCTTAGACCCTCATACCTTTTTGTCCACATAAGTTACCCACACCAAATTTGTGTCCTTATTTTCCAACATCCTAGGAATTCTAGAGGTACCCAGAGTTTGTGGGATCTCCTGGAGGAGACCAAGAAATTAGCCAAAATACAGCAAAAATGTGTTTTTCTTTCAAAACAATGGAGAAAAGGGGCTGCAGAAGGCGGCTTGTGTTTTTTTTTTCTCTGAAAATGGTATCAACAAAGAGTTTGTGGTGCTAAAATAACCATCTTCCCAGCTTTCAGGAACAGGCAGACTTGAATCAGAAAACCACATTTTTCAACACTAAGGGGGTCATTACAACCCTGGCGGACGGTGTTAAAGGTGCGGTAATACCGCAAACAGGCCGGCGGACAAAAAAAGGGAATTATGACCGTGGTGGAAACCGCCAACAAAGACAGCCACCTTTAACACTCCGACTGCCACGGCGGTACAGACAAGCAGCGCGGCGGTCACCGCCAACAGACAGGCGGAAGACAATGTATCGCCCACAGTATCACAACCCGCCAATCCGCCACCTTTTCCGGGGCGGATTCACGGTGGATAAAAACACGACGGAAACAGCTTTTGCTATGGGAAAAGGCTCACCTCTACACATCCCACGAGGAAGGAGGCCACCATGGAGCCGGAATTACAAATCCTCCCTGCCCTTGTCTTCCCACTCATCTACGAACACCAGCGCCGGCGGTGGCGAAGACAACGGTGAGTACTGCACCTACAACATAGGGGAGGGGGGAGGCAAAAGTCAGGGGGACACACACGGAACACCCCCACCCTCACCCCCACCCTCGCACATTACAACACACACACCAATGCATTTCCAAACATCACAGTAACAACCCACAACCCCCCGGAAGAATGCAAAGACAAAACGAAATCAGTTCAAACATTGTAATGTATCAAAATACATGTACCAAATATATACAGATATATATATACACATTCAAAAGTATATACATTACGAAAAGTAGTGCAGATATGGACATATCAATGTCCGTGCACCACTGGGCCAAAAATGCATGGGCGAGGCCCACACAAGCTACCTGTCCACAAACGGAGAGAACACTGCAGGGGCATCAGAGAGAAATACAACAGGCACCTCAGGGGGAAGGGAAGGGGGGGGCACCTCAGCCGGATTACAGCACCAAGCCACATCCACGACGGGGCTCCATGCCCATTGATGTATCCTGGGGAGTGCAAAGCCATAGTCTCTCAAGTCTCTACAGTAGGTGGGTTGCCCACTGCATTATCCTGGGGAGTGCAAAGCCACAGTCTCTCAAGTGGATAACAGTCTCCACTGGTTCTGGAGGGGGACTGGTGCCCAGAGTGCTTCATCCTTTTAAGGACCGAGGTAGTGGATGGATCTCTCCACTGGTTCTGGAGGGGGAATGGTGCCTTGACTGGATTAGGCTCCCCGTAACAGTTCCTGTCCCGTCACTGTCCCAGCTGTACATGAAATAACGATGCTTGATGTGGCGGTGTTTTCCTTCTGCAGCGGTGCTCTGCCCTGTTCAGCGGTGCTTTGCCATGTCGGTCTCTGGCCTGTTCAGCGGTGCTTTGCCATGGCGGTCTCTGGCCTGTTCAGCGGTGCTTGCCCTGTTCTGCAGTGCTTTGCCATGGCGGTCTCTGGCCTGTTCAGCGGTGCTTGCCCTGTTCAGCGGTGCTTTGCCATGGCAGTCTCTGGCCTGTTCAGCGGTGCTTGCCCTGTTCAGCGGTGCTTTGCCATGGCGGTCTCTGGCCTGTTCAACGGTGCTTGCCCTGTTCAGCGGTGCTTTGCCATGGCGGTCTCTGGCCTGTTCAGCAGTGCTTGCCCTGTTCAGCGGTGCGTTGCCATGGCAGTCTCTGGCATGTTCAGCGGTGCTTGCCTTGTTCAGCGGTCTTCACCATGGCGGTGATTTCCTTGTTCAGCGGTGCTTTGCCATGGCGGTTTCTGACCTGTGCATTGGTGTGTGGCATGACGGTCCCTCATTGCCCAGCGGGGCTGTGGCAGCCGGGGCCCTCCTGGGCACTGACTCCGGAGGTGGTCTCCTGACCAGTGACGATACTCCTGCCCTCCTGGGCACTGACTCCGGCAGTGGTCTCCTGACCAGTGACGATACTTCTGCCCTCCTGGGCACTGACTCCGGCGGTGGTCTGCTGACCAGTGACGATACTTCTGCCCTCCTGGGCACTGACTCCGGCGGTGGTCTCCTGACCAGTGATGATGGTGCTGGCGGTGGCGTCCCGGCCGCCGGGGAGGATGCCACCCTTCTCTGCCGTGCTGCTCTCACCAGGCTGTGCAGACTTCTTCTGACACTTCACCACCTTTGGAGGAGTCACAGCTGACTCTGCAGTCCCCCTGGGACCCTTGTGAGTAGTTTTGCCTCCAGGAGTCTTCACCCGGTCCCGTCGGCCACTTTCCAACTTGAGATGCTTTACAGGGGGTGAACTGGCAGTGCCTTGGCTACGTGTCACACTGCCTGCCCTGTTGGCCGGTGCACTCCACACACCTGTAACACGCACCACTGGTACTGGAGTCTTTTTGGCTGAGGCGCTACTAAGGGACTGATGAATTGGAGGGGTGGGGGCAAAGAGGTCAACGTTTGAGAGGGACAGTTTCTGACGAACACTGGGATGGGTAGCTGGAGGGGGTCTGGGAGTGGAGGAAGAGGAGGTGGTTGTAGGAGGTGTCACTTTAGGTGTTTTGGGTGCAGGTGCAGGTACTGGAGGCTGTCGTGAGGTGGATGGATGTTGGGTGTGTGGGTGCCCGCGTTTGTGTACTTTGGGAGGGGGCGTCACAGACACACTGGGAGAGGACACAGGGGACGTGTAAATGGGAGTGGGGGTGGTGAGTGCAGGTGAGCGGGGTGTGGTGCTGGGTGTTCTGGTGTGAGTCCTAGTGCCTGTAGATGTAGTGCATGCAGGTGAGAGTGTAGATGAAACTGGGAGGGAGGAGGGAGCCGACGAGGAGGGGGACACAGTGGAGGCAGTGGATGCTGTTGTGTCTGCATGTGGGTGATGCTTGTGTGAGTGCCTGTGGGTTGTGTGGTGCCTATGTTTGCCTGAGCTACTTTTGGGTGTTGAGGTGTATGCATGCTTGTCTGATGGTGTGCTTGGGACAGGCTGGGGTACAGGGGATTGGGTCTGGGTGGAGAAAGTTGGAAGGGGGAGGCTAGAGACAGGGACAATGGCTGCCATCAGTGCTGAGGCCAGAGATTGCAGGGTTCGATGATGGGCAGCCTGACCAGAATGAATGCCCTCCAGGAATGCATTAGTGTGTTGCAACTCCCTTTCTACACCCTGGATGGCATTCACAATGGTAGACTGCCCAACAGTGAGTGACCTGAGGAGGTCAATGGCCTCCTCACTGAGGGCAGCAGGGGTGACTGGGGCAGGGCCTGAGGTGCCTGGGGTGAAGGTGATGCACACCCTCCTGGGTGAGCGGGCATGGGGCGAATGCTGAGGGGCTGCTTGGAGGGTGGTGCTGGTAGGGGTGGTGGCAGCTGTACCTGTAGAAGTGGGGGCACAGATGGTGCCACCACCACAAGGGAGCTCCCATCGGCGGACGAGTCCGTGTCGCTGGTTGGTGATCCGGTGACCGACGTGTAGCTCCCCTCGCCCTCCGTCCCACTGGTGCATTCTGAGTCCGTGGTGTGGCCCTCCATGGCTATGTGGGATGCAGCTCCCTCGTGCTCCGGTGCCACTGTACCTCCGCCTGATGATGCTGATGCACACAAGAACAGGGAGAGCACAAAAAGGGGGAGGGGACGACAGAAGAAAGACAGGTTGAGTGCATGGCTTACCGCTACCGTTGGCGGACAATACAGACACAGCACTCCCCTGCACTACGCCCTGCTCTTGGCCTCTACAGTTGGAATTCCTGGGATATGGCCCACATGGCTGTGGTGGACATCTGCACACATGGATGCCACAGGGGCATCTATACCTGTACCTGGCCCACTACTGAGGTGGGGGGGAGTGCCACATGCCCTGCATTACGGAGGGGCCTAGCCTACGTATTTCTGCCTGGCCTAGGTACACCCACAGCCCTCGTCCCACACCCAGACCCCTCAACTGCGTGCCAAGTCCCCAGAATGAGAGTGTACTCACCCCCTTGTGTCTGCTGTGATGCCCTCAAGCGCCCATCCAACTCCGGGTAGGCCACCGCCAGGATCCGGAACATCAGGGGGGTCATGGTGCGACTGGCACCCCTCCCACGTTGGGAGGCCATCCCCAGCTGAGCCTCCGCCGTCTTCTTGCTCCAGCGGCGAATGTCCTCCCATCTTTTCCGGCAGTGGGTGCCCCGTCTCTGGTGGACCCCCAGGGTCCGGACTTCCTTGGCGATGGCACGCCAAATGTCCTTCTTCTGGTGGGCGCTGACCTACATGACATGCACAGGGGAAGAAGAGAAGTCATTACCAACTGCACTGTCGATGTGAGTGGCCCCCATCCCTACCCTTGCCATGTGGTACATGCATTCACAGTCCTTCATGTTCCCTGCACTCTGCCCCCTTCCCTCTTACAACCAGCCCTCTCCACCCAGGCATAGCCCATACAACGTGCTCCCTGTGTACTTACCTGTTGGTCTGGAGGACCGTAGAGTAGCGTGTACTGGGGGAGGACCCCGTCTACTAGCTTCTCCAACTCCTGAGCAGTGAAGGCAGGGGCCCTTTCCCCAGACACAGCAGCCATTGTCTCTTCCAGACCGAGGTCACAGCAGCACTTGCAGTGTAGGTCCTCTCCTGTCGAAGATCAGGTATCGAGTGATTGAACAGATAGAAAATGGCGGTCTCGTCGGCGGCGGTGCGTATCATCACTGCCGGCGCACTTTGTCATTGGCTCCTGGGACCCATAGGGTCCAAAGTTAACCAATGCAGCATTGCGCCGCGGTGTACGACCGCCTACCGCGACGGTGTACAACGCCAGTGCAGATACCTCACATTCCATTGTCCCAGTTTAGAGGTCAGGCAGCAGCCATTTCAGGGGCCCACATGGCTTCATTTACTACTGCATCACACATAGCTAGGCCTACACTCAACACACATACAGGAACAGTTTTGTGTTTGGTGTCGTGTTCTGTGTATCTGTGGGTACACACCTGGGAATTTGTTGACTCTGTGGTCGCTGTTGTCCTTCCTAGGCACCGTCAGCTGGGACATTTGAGAAGATGGCGGAATCCTCTGGTGTACCGACCGCTGGTGGACCTGTTGACAATGGAGGAGCGACATTTAATCATCACCTACATGTTTGACCGTGCCACTATCCAGGAACTATGTACCCAGTTGGAGCCAGACCTGATGTCACCAATCCGCCATCCCACTGGAATCCCCCATGACGTGCAGGTGCTGTCAGTGCTCCATTTCCTTGCTAGTGGGTCTTTTCAGACACCAGTGGCCATGGCATCAGGGATGTCCCAGCCTATGTTTTCCAATGTGTTGTCCAGAGTGTTGGCTGCCCTGTTGAAACACGTAAGGAGATACATCGTTTTCCCTGAGGTGGAGGATTTGCCCACAGTGAAAGGTGACTTCTATGCCCTTTGACATATCCCCAACATCATAGGTGCTATTGATGGGACCCATGTAGCTCTGCCCCCCCCCCACAAGAGTGAACAGGTGTACAGGAACCGGAAGAGTTATCATTCCATGAATGTACAGATGGTATGTTTGGCACACCAGTACATCTCCCAGGTAAATGCTATGTTCCCTGGCTCAGTGCATGACGCCTACATCCTGTGGAATAGCAGCATCCGTTATATGATGGGTCAACTCCAGAGGCACCGTGTGTGGCTATTAGGGGACTCTGGTTACCCCAACCTTTCCTGGCTATTGACCCCAGTGAGGAATCCCAGGACCAGGGCAGAGGAACGCTACAATGAGGCCCATGGGTGGACTAGGAGGGTGATTGAATGCACCTTCGGCCTCCTGAAGGCCAGGTTCAGGTGCCTCCATATGACAGGTGGTTCCCTATTCTTCTCACCCAAGAAGGGTGCTCGATGCTTCACAATCTTGCTTTGCGACGCCAGGTGCCTTTTCTGCAGGAGGATGGTCCAGATGGCGGTGTTGTGGCAGCAGTGGAGCCTGTGGACAGTGATGAGGAGGAAGCTGAGGAAGAAGACATAGACAACAGGGAGTCAGTCATACAGCAATATTTCCAGTGACACACAGGTGAGAATTTTGTTTTTACCATTACATTCACTTTCACACTTCTACCTCTATCCTGTCTGTCATTTAATAGCAGTATTTGGTCACTGAGTTGTGCCTTTCCATTACAGTTTCACAGGTGTGGTTACCAACGTGTGTCATCTGCTTGCGTCCTTCAAGGACTTGTGATGTGTGACATAGGTATGTTGGCTTTACAATTGAGAACGCCTTTTGACACTGTCATTGATAATACAAATTTACCAAATCACAGACTGACTCCAGATTGTTTTGTGGTTCAAGGGTGTTTATTTGAGTGCTCAAAAATGGAGGGGGGTTGGAAAATGGTGATGGGGGACAGTGGAGGAATGTCCATGGTAGAGTCCAGTCTATTGGTCACACAGGTGCACTGCCCATATGGGCATAGGAAGTGGAGCTGGGGCAGTTTAAGTATGGACAGGGTAACAAAGTGGGACAGTGGGAGGACAATCAGGGTGGTCTCATTTCTTGGCGGGGGTCTTGCCATCTTGCTCTGTCCTGTTTCTGGATCTCAGGGACCGCTTGCGTGGTGGTTGTCCGTCTGCAGGGGGTGGGGTGCTGGTGTGGTGGTCATGTGGCGGGGCGTCCTGTCCACTAGCGCCGGCGGAGGTGGTGGGCAGTTCATCGTCCAGGCTAGTGTCAGGGGCCCTTTGGAGTGCCATGGTGTCCCTCATGGTCTGCAGTATGTCCTTCAGCACCCCTACGATGGTGCCCAGGGCGGAGCTGATGGTCCTGAGCTCCTCCCTGAACCCCAAATACTGCTCCTCCTGCAGGCGCTGGGTCTCCTGAAACTTGGCCAGGACCGTTGCCATCGTCTCCTGGGAGTGGTGGTATGCTCCCATGATGGAGGAGAGGGCCTCGTGGAGAATGGGTTCCCTTAGCCTGTCCGCCCCCTTTCGCACAGCAGCCCTCCCAGTTCCCCTGTGTTCCTGTGCCTCCGTCCCCTGAACCGTGTGCCCACTACCACTGCCCCCAGGTCCCTGTTGTTGTTGGGGTGGTGGGTTCTCCTGGGTTCCCTGTAGTGGTGGACACACTGCTGATTGACGTGTCCTGGGTACGGAGGTATGGGCCCGCTGGGTGGGTGCTGTGCTGGTGTTACCAGAGGGTGGAAGGTCAGTGTTGGGCTGCACCTGTGCAAGGGGAACCGACTGTCCCGAGGCCCATGATGGTCCGGGCTGTTCATCAGGATCCAGTAGGGCAGAGCTGCTGTCGTCACTGTGGGCCTCTTCTGTGGGTGGAGTGGAGATGTCTGGACCCACCTGTGTGGTGACGTTCCTTAGTGGTCCTGCAGGGATATAAGAGCATGATTATTGCATCTGTGTGTGTAATGGTGTGCAATGGGTGGGTGTGCGTGTACCCCAGTGCAAGCATTCCTGTGTGTGGGTTTGTGTGATGATGGTTAGGGGGTTGTTATGGGTATGTGCAGTGAGCATGCTTTGGTGAGGGGTGACCATGCTTAGTTGTGTCATGCAGGGCTTGGTGTTGAGATGTGTGGTTTGTGTTATTAGTACATATGTGAGGAGTTTGAGTGATAGGGGAGGGGGTGAGGGTGGGGGTGTCTGATAGCATTCAGGTAGGGTGGGGGATATGATAGTGAATATTTGACTTACCAGTGTCCATTCCTCCACCGACTCCTCCGAGGCCCTCTGGATTCATGATGGTCAAGACTTGCTCCTCCCATGTTGTTAGTTGTGGGGGAGGAGGTGGGGGTCCGCCGTCAGTCCGCTGAACCGCAATGTTGTGCCTGGAGACCACTGAACGCACCTTCCCCCATAGGTCGTTCCACCTCTTCCTGATGTCCTCCCAATTTCTTGGATGCTGTCCCACTGCGTTGACCCTGTCGACTATTCTGCACCATAGCTCCATCTTCCTGGCTATGGATGTGTGCTGCACCTGTGAGCCAAATAGCTGTGGCTCTACCCGTAGGATTTCCTCCACCATGACCCGGAGCTCCTCCTCGGAAAACCGGGGGTGTCTTTGGCGTGACATGGGGTGGTTTGGGTGATGTGTAGGGTGGTGTCAGTGTTGATGTGTGTGGTAATGTGTAGTGGTGTGTGGTGTATTGTGCGTGTAATGTTGTATGGGTGATGGTGTTGTGTGCCTCTGTGTGGTGGGGTTCTCAGTTGCTGTGCTCTCTGTCTCTCTGGCCTTTGGTCGTGACTTGTGGTTGTAGGGGTTTGTGGGTGATGTGGGTGTGTGTTTTATATTGTTTTGGGTGTGTGGGAGTGCTGTGTGTATGTGTATCAGGTGTGTGTATTTTGAATTGTCCAATGTGGCGGTGTTTTGGAGATGTGTGTGTATTTTGAGCGCAGCGGTGTATACCGCCAATGGAATACCGCGTTTGAAAGACCACCGCGTGGATTCGTGGGTCGTGATAGCATGGGTGTGTTTCTGTTGGCGTGACGGTGGAGGATTTGTTTTCACCAGTTTTACACTGACCTTTGGTGTGGCGGACTTGTGTGGGTGTCTGAGTTTTGGCGGATTCCGAGATGTGTGTCATAATAGCTGTGGCGGAATTCCGTGGCCGCGGCGGTGTGTTGGCAGTCTTCTGCACGGCGGTAAGCAGCTTTTACCGCCAATGTTGTAATGACCCCCAATGTTTGCATTTTACTGGGACATACCCCATTTTTACAATTTTTTGTGCTTTTAGTCTCCTTCCAGTTAGTGATAGAAATGGGTATAAAACCAAATGCTAGATCCCGGAAAACTAAACATTTCTGAAAAGTAGACACAATTTTAAATTCAGCAAGGGGTCATTTGTGTGGATCCTACAAGGTTTTCCCACAGAAAATAACATCTGAAATAAAACAAATATTGAGATTGAGGTAAAAAAACAGCAATTTTTCTCTATGTTTCACTCTGTAACTTTTTCCTGCGATGTCATATTTTAAAAAGCAATATACAGTTATTTCTGCTGGACCCTTCTGGTTGAGGGGATATATAGGGCTTGTAGGTTCATCAAGAACCCTAGGTACCCCGAGCCAATAAAAGAGCTACACCTTGGGTATACAGCAATTCTTTTGGTGAAATATAAAGAGTGAAAAATAGGTATCAAGGAAACCTTTGTATTTCCGTAATGGGCACAAGATAAGGTGTTGAGAAGCAGTGGTTATTTGCACATCTCTGAATTCCGGGGTCACCATATTAGCACCTGAATTACAGGGCATTTCTCAAATAGATGTCTTTTTTACACACTGTCTTACATTTGGAAGGAAAAAATGTAGAGAAAGACAAAGGGCAATAACACTTGTGCTTCTATTCTGTGTACTCCCACGTCTCCCAATAAAAATGGTACTTCACTTGTGTGGGTAGGCCTAGTGCCTGCAACAGGAAATGCAACATGGACGCATCACATTTTTACATTGAAATCTGATGTGTTTTTTTCAAACAGCCTAGCTGTGGATTTTGACCTCTAGCTCAGCCGGCACCTAGGGAAATCTACAAAACCTGTTCATTTGTGAAAACTAGACACCTAGGGAAATCCAGGATGGGGTGACTTGTGGGGCTCTCACCAGGTTCTGTTACCCAGAATCCTTTGCAAACCTCAAAAAACACTTTTTCCACACATTTTGGTGACAGAAAGTTCTGGAATCTGAGAGGAGCCACAAATTTCCTTCCACCCAGCGTTCCCCCAAGTCTCCCAATAAAAATGGTACCTCACTTGTGTGGGTAGGCCTAGCGCCCGCGACAGGAAATGCCCCAAAACACAGCATGGACTGATCACATTTTCCCAAAGAAAACAGACCTGTTTTTTGCAAAGTGCCTAGCTGTGGATTTTGGTCTCTAGCTCAGACACCTAGGGAAATCCAGGATGGGGTGACATGTGGGGCTCTCACCAGGTTCTGTTACCCAGAATCCTTTGCAAACCTCAACATTTGGCAAAAAAAAACCTTTTTCCTCACATTTAGTTGATAGAAAGTTCTGGAATCTAAGAGGAGCCACACATTTCCTTACAACTAGCATTCCCCCAGGTCTCCCGATACAAATGGTACCTTACTTGTCTAGGTAGGCCTAGTGCTCGAGAAAGGAAATGCCCCAAAACACTATGTGGACACTACAAAATTATCAAATACAAAACTACCTGTTTTTGCCGGGGTGGGGGTGGCACTTGCGTTTTTGGTCTTGGGTTCAACAGCCATATAGGAAACCCATCAAAGCCAAACGTTCTGAAAACTAGACACCCGAGGGAGTCCAGGAAGGTGTGACTTGCGTGGATACCCCAGTGTTTTCTCATCCAGAATCCTCAGCAAACTTCAAGTTTAGCTAAAAAACACACATTTTTCCCACATTTCTGTGTTGGATCACCACACCGGGACAAATTTCCTACCACCCAACGTTCCCCTCAGTCTTCTGGTAAACATGATACCTCACTTGTGTAGGTGGGCCAAGTGCCTGTGACAGGGAACAGCCAAAAACATGTCAAAATTGAGGGGGAACTAAAGCAGGTCCAAAGGGCAGTTTGACAGAAAAACATTTTAGGCTGGCAAGTGGGCAGAATTGTTATCGGTATAGATGCGACAATGCTGGATGGTAGGAATTTTGTGGATTCCTGCAGATTCCGTAAGGTTCCATCACAAAAATGTGGGAAAAATATGTGATAACCAGCTAAGTTGGAGGGTTGCAGGGCATTGTGGGTAAGAAAATGGTGCGGGGTGCATGTGAAGCACACCACCCTGGACTCACCCAGATGCTTGGTTTTCAGATGTGTTTAGGTCTTGTAGATTTTTCTACATGGCAGTGTCCCAAAGTCCAAAAAGTGCAGCCCTCACCATTCCAAGTGGGACCATTTTTAGAGATAGCCAAGCTCTCATTGCCCAAATGTAAAACCAAAATAATAAAATGTCCTCTTGCTTGCTGTGGGCAAAAAAAATATTTTAGTGTACCAGAGAGAGGCGGAAGACTGGTACCCCCTTCAGTTGGGGTGGGGGCATAACCAGGCCCATACTGGTTGGTAGCCACCACCCCACTATTTTTTTTATTTTTATTATCTGGCATCTAGTAGGCTTTCTGCCCCCGTGGAGTGGATCATGGGTAATTGACCCA
Organism: Pleurodeles waltl; assembly: GCF_031143425.1. Taxonomy (NCBI): domain Eukaryota; kingdom Metazoa; phylum Chordata; class Amphibia; order Caudata; family Salamandridae; genus Pleurodeles; species Pleurodeles waltl. The sequence goes on from NC_090437.1 coordinate 985,270,261, forward strand.
TCTGCCCATTGGTGGGAAGAACAAGTTTGTCGCCATTTATTTGGGGTGGGAGTATGGCCATACCCCCACCCTCTTTTTTTGAAAAAAAATCTTTCCTGGTCTCTGGTGAAGTTTCTTCCCCCCTTGGGGGCAGGTGAGCCTTACAAATATAGGCTGATCTGCCCCCAGGCGGGGCAGGTATGGCCAACAGTAATGTGCCCCCATGGGGAGGGTCCCTTGCCCAAGGGCCTGCCCCCAAACAAAACACACACACACACCAATCCCTGGTGCCTAAGTGATTTCTACCCCCAAGGGGGGGCAAAAATGGCCTAAAATAATTATGCCCCCCAGGGGAGCGACCCTTGCATAAGGGGTTGTTCCCCTTGTGTGAAATTGACACAAACAGCTAAAAATCCCTGATACCTAGTGGTCTCTGCCCCCTTTGGGGGCAGATCGGCCTAAACAAAAAGGGAGACAGAAATGGCCCAAAATAAAATTGCTCCCCATGTGTAAAAAAGTTAAAAACATTATCCCTGGTGTCTAGAGGTTTCTGCACCCCCCCCCGGGGGCAGATCAGCCTAATTAGAATAGGCTGATCTGCCCCCAGGGGGAGCAGAAAAGGCCTTAAAATAATTTGCCCCCCCCTAGGGAGTGACCATTGCCCAAGGGGTTGCTCTCCTCATTACAATAACACGAAAAAAATAAACTCCCTGGTGTCTAGTGGGCATTTCTGCTGCCCGATTGCTTCATGATCGGGCAGCAGAAATGCTCAGAGAGACATCAAAGGAAAGGAAAAGCTTTCCCTTTCCTTTGATGCCTCTCCCGCCTCACCACGTGATTGAAAGAGAAATGCTTTTGCATTTCTCTTTCAATCCGCGTTGGACGCTGAGCTTCCAGTGCGGTGGGGGCGGTCTCTGACGAGGTCAGCGTGCAATCGCAAGCTGACGTCATCAGATGTCAGTGGGGAGGTCGGGGTGGGGGAAACGATTTCCCTTCCATCCTTGCCCATGGCTGGGGGCACTTGGCCATTGGAGGGAGCGTGGGCCCATAGCAGGATGTAACAGTTACATCCTCGGCACCCGATCAGTGCAAACAAGGACGTAATTGTTTCGTCCTGGGCACCCAAGGGGTTAAAATCATCTAAAGCACTTCTCACATTGCCATTGGTCAAAGAATCGTACGTTTACATTTAGTCCAATGAAAGCAGAATTTCAAATCTAAGATTTAACTAAACTGTCTTTCACATGTCGATGATTGGCTCCTCTTCTTCTGTTCCCATCGTCGGACTCGTCAGGTAACAATTTTTTATCTCTCTGTCCTTTAGTCAGTGCATCCATTGTTAGCTCGGGCGAACATTGCTTTCCCACAGACTGAACTTTACATTGTATCAGGAACTATTACACAATTTTCTAACAAGCAGTGCTCATGGGAAAAGAACAACATTTGCTAGCGTTTGGTCAACTCAGTGGAAAAGAACAAAGCTTTAACATGAAGCTGTGCAACTAGGCCCAAGACCTCGCTATCTTAAGTCCTACAATTAATAAAGCCAATACATCATGCGAAATCATCAATGTAACATACTACTACATTAATCTAAACATGGGCACATCAATTCATTTTAATAAGCAATTAATAAGGACACTTGTGATTATTGACGACCACTCAAGTAGGCACATTTTCCAAGTTGTGAATTATTTTCTATATTAAGTCAAATTTAATGCAGATTCAACATTCAGAATACATGAATATTCATTAGTAAAAATTCAGCGTTCACACTACCAAAAAAGATGAGGTGTATCCGTTTCTAGAATAAGTGGAATACTACCACGAGCTTATTCAGAACATTTCAAGTGTGGTACAATCTATAAGGTTACTCTTAAACAAAGGAGGAAAATGGTTGTGGTGAGATGAATGTAGTAAGGCTTTTGTATTGTTTAGAAAAGTACTGGTGATGTGGCCAGCTTGGGCATTTTGATGTGTTTAAGAAGACTATTCAGCACGACCTACACTACTATGTGACTCATTTAGGAACACTCCAATCCACATGATCTCACAATCTCTCAAAGGACATTCCATTTGGTTTTACTGGCCTTTCTAAATTCCATATCATATTCCAGGGAAAGACACTTCGTCATGGACCCTGCTAATCTACAAAGGTTCTTGAAATCCTCTGTGCCTGCTGATATGCTAATCTAATGCTCCTCCGGATCCTCCTGCACTAATGATCAGGTCTACAACTACTCTGAACTGAATCCGCAGAACTAGACGGGTAGCACTCATTGTTGATAAGTCATGTGAACAAATGACAAAATCACTGTTTTTCGGGTTTGTCTACCACTCACACTGTCATAAAAACTTGCTTTCCTTTATCCTGGCAGTTATGGTAACCTAATACTCCTCAAAAACGCCTGGCACTGATAGGCGGACTAAAGTTACTCAGAGTAGGTAAGAGGCAAGATACCAGGCCTCAGTGCTTCCCTATTTAGACTGAATGTGGAAGTTACTCCGTGTTACCCCGAGTTGAACTGCTGAGAATTTGTTGGTGTTGTTTTCCCTTTCTAAATGACATTAGCATGCACAATCCTCATAGCAGATTGGGTATCAGGGTGGCAACCTGAATGGTGCTTCTGGATCTATTGTAATTCACGTGGGTACCTGCGACCTGTGTTAGATACCTACTGTCATCATGCTTTACTCACAGGTCGACAGGTGAGCGGGATAGGTGCCAGACATATCGTATTGCCACTTAGACGCTACTACAAATACTACCCGGATTAACTGCTGATGCTAAATACTTCCTTTCAGTCTATTTGTTGATGCATTATGATATTCCCGCTGCTCAAAGGTTGCTGCTTATAATGTGTCCCTGCCAACAACAGTATCCTCCATATTTCCCAAAGATGAACAGCATCACGGCATGGGGCACTAGTCACAGTATACTTATGGAGCAACCCACCTGGACCCCACCCAGATTTAAGCTTTTTAATCACAGCCCTCCAGCAATAGAATTTTAACACCTAGTTTTAAATGCAGACAAATGAATCGCGCACACTGACGATTTCAACAAGAATATGCAAATGCCATGAAATGATCGCGCACTCTGCAAGCGATCTGAAACATCAAGTTTTAAATGTGGGAATGAATTGCGCGTCTTGCAGATTTGAATGCCACCATGCAAATGCCAAGAAATGGTTGCACACAATGAGTATCAAGAGTTAAACACAAGGAATGAATCGCACGTCTTGCCGTTTCGAACGCCACCATGGAAATGCCAAGAAATGGTAGCGCACAATGAATATCAAGAGTTAAATGCACGGAAATGAATTGCGCGTCTTGCCGATTCGAATGCCACCATGTAAATGCCAAGAAATGGTAGCGCACAATGAGTATCAAGAGTTAAACACAAGGAATGAATCGCGCGTCTTGCCAATTCGAATGCCACCATGTAAATGCCAAGAAATGGTAGCGCACAATGAGTATCAAGAGTTAAACACAAGGAATTAATTTGCCGTCTTGCTGATTCGAATGCCAATATGCAAATGTCTAGAAATGGTCGCGCACACTGTTGCCGACCCGAATCTCAAAAGTCAAATGCCAAGAATGAATCGCGCGTCTTGCTGATTCAAATATCAACATGAAAATGCCAGAAACCAAGAGCACATTCACACGCACAACGAAAAATCTTCCAATATGAAAACTAGGCCCAAGAACTCGAATGCCTTTAAAAACGGGATCGGGGGCCCCAGCCCGACCTCCGTCTTACTGCCCGGATCACCAATACAATGAATGGCAAGGCCTGGAAGATCAAGGTAGGCCTCCGGAACAGGAGCTCAGGAAATTGCTGCTGCTCTGCACCGGGACCTCTGAATAGTGAGCATGTGGAGCTGGGCTGGCTCCCTTATATGGAGTCTGGCGCAGCCCACAACCACACACAGTCATGCTGCAGAGAAAGCTTCTAGAAGGCCCTGGAAAGGGACCACACCCTGACACACTCTGAAAGCCTGCAGCAATACATTGCAAATGAACAGTATTAACAAGCACCTTGAATATAAGTTTTCAGGATTAAACTCTGCAATGCAAAAGGTTAAACAACAGCATATCAACATAATTCATGAATTACGTAATCTCATAAGTGTTGGGTTTTTGCATTTCAGTCACCCATAGAGTGCGCACTGCCCTGATGTTAACACATAGCCCCTACATGTGGCCTTCCAAAAATATGCCTCCTCGGGACACATTACTGGTTTCGCCATTGATGCTACAATTGTGGTAATCACAAAAGAAGGGAAGGGTCATCTAAATGTTAAGATCTACAGAACAATCTCTCTCATTACAATTGATTTTAAGGTTTACACTAAGATTGCAGCCTGCAGACTGGAGTCGGTCATTCAAAATCTGATAGCAAACTCACAAACGGGTTTCCTCAAAGGAAGACTCACTTCGGACAACATCAGAACTATTCCACTCGCCAGCCGCAGCCCTTGCACTAGATGCAGACAAGGTCTCCAGGCCCTTTCTGCAAGCTATACTACAGAGATATCAACTTGGAGTTGACTTCATCCTCATGATTATGCAAAGTCAGGGTCAACAGACACCTATCTCTATCCCTCACGCTTTCACAAGGAACCGTCAAGGTTGCCCATTGTCACCCCCAAATTTTCTTACTGATCATTGAGCCTCTAATTTCTGCCTTCCGGGAGAACCCAGATATCACAGGTACCAATTTCTCTTCAGGCAGACAAGTGGTGGCAGCTTATGCAGATGATGTACTTCTTTTCACTGAAGATGCTCCACAAGCCATACCAATCATCATTAAAGAAACAGAAAAATACTCACAGCAGTAGCAGGCTACGCACTGAATTAAGATAAAACAAGGTATTCCCTCTAAACTTACATTGCATGTCATCTGTAGTCAGTGACCTTGGTGTAAGATGGCAACTGGATGCCATTAAATACTAGGGCATGTGGTTTAGCTCTGACCTTAAACAATCCATTGCAGTTAATGAATAAAAAATGCTTTCCAAAATAAAAGACCTTCTCAACACCTGGTTCCTGAAGAACATCACCTGGTGGGGGGGTGTGGACACAGTGAAGATGGTGATAGCTCCCCTGATCAACTTTATTGTTTATTGCCAGTAGCCCTTTCCCCCGTCTTCTTTAAATCAATAGATAAGTCCATGTTTGAATTCCTATGGAAAAATAGGAAACCTAGAATCTTTGTGAAAATTCTGAAGAGGAACAAATCCTCAGGGAGAATAAACCTCCTGGGCTATCTCTGCTACCAAAGGGCATTTCTGATATCTCAGAGCTCATGGTGGCTATTGACATTTCCCCATTCCTGAGTTATTATTAAATCCAAGCTTAACCTATCCCATACCTCTGAGCTCCATCCTCATGATACACAACCTATCAAAACACCCTCTGGAACATTCTAGACCTTTAATAATTGACATGGTCGTGTCCCTCCTGTTGCTTGACAAGCACCTAGAACATCGATTACACAGCTCTACCTTGACCTCTCTATGGTTCAACCACACAATTAAGTTAGATGGGCAGACAGTATTCTGGGAATCATGGGCTAAACATGGCATACATTCCATAAATGACCTGGGATCACAAATAAAGCCTATCTCATACTCAGCCTTGCAACTGAAACTTGACTTACCTAACATATGCTTCTACAAATTTCTGAGACTGAAATGTGTACTGAGTAAATTGAAACCTCCACATTCCCAGGACCTCCTTGGATTTCTAGGTAACTTTAAAAGGATGGTTCACACAGCCTGACACATATACACACTTCTAGACACACCCAATGGGTATACAGTGAGATTATTTAACCAGAAATGGGAACCCCATATATAATCTGCACGTGCCACAGAATGCACAGACACAATGTGGCAAAATACTTAGAAATCTTCCTTCTCTGCAAATATCACTTCAGCCCTAGCACAATCTAGATTACGGTCCCTTCATAAAACATACTGGTCTCCATCCAGACTACATAGATTTGGCCTAATGGCTTCATAAACATGTTGGTGATGCGAGGAGGGGACAGAGGATTTTCCACACATGTTTCTCAACTGCAAGATGACAAACCCACTATGGACGAGGATACAAGGACTTTTACAGGAGATTTCTGGGGTAACAATAGAAATTGACTATTTAATGACTGCTTTACACTTACCTGCTAATCGTGCTCCTCAGAACTCAATGAACACTCCTCATTATTAGTGGACCTCTTCCTCTCCTTGGAAACCAAAACAGTACTTTCAGATTGGAAATAACCTCTCCAAGCTCCTTCAATAAAAGGTGGAATTTGCTTGGCTCTGTTAGAGGTCCTGACAACCTTCTATATGCAAACATATGTGGCACCTACGGCCCCAGACGCCATTGGGATGCTTTTGACAAATATCTACAGAAAAGTAAACCACCATGAATCCATATTGTAGGCCACCCCCCTTCCTAGGGTGATGACCTGCGTATATCTCAACCTTCTGCCCAAACCTGAATAGCTTTCCCGGGAGATGCTGTGAGTCCTGCCCAGTGTAGTCGATCTTCTCCTTGCCTTCACCCCACCACAGGGCCTCTCCTTTTCTTTACAACTTCTCTCTCTCCTCTCATGAGCCATAAAACTTAACATTTTTACTCCCCTGTTGGACAAAATTGACTGACACAACGAGTCACTAGCCTTTCTTTACTCCAATGCTAGACTTCTTTGTATTTCTATATGCTTACCACCATGTATGGTCAAGACAGGAGATATCTTGTATGCACTTACTATGCTGTACACCTGGTGTCATTGGATTTCGCCCATGTACTGTAACAGAAGTGTACTTAATCAATCAAACATTCATGGAGCGTGGCAAATCACCCATTAGCATCTCCAGTTGCTGGAGCTGTATGCTGCAGCGGGGAAGAATGATCATTTGAGCATCCAGGTCTTTAGTTCTCCTCTGAATTGCTGGAGTGATGGTACAGAACTGAGGTGCAGGGGGAGATTGTTCCAAGCCTTGGTTGCCAGGTGTGAGAAGGAGTGTCCTCTGCTGTTGGCATGACGGATACGTGGGGTGTCTGCGAGGGAGAGGGAAGCTGATCGGAGGTGTCTGATGGTTGGTGGAAGGTCAGGCGTTTGTTGATGGATGCTGGTCCTTTGTTGTGGAGGACCTTGAAAGTGTGGCCCACATCTTGAACTGGCATCTCTTCTGAATCAGGAGCCAGTGTAGTTTTTTTTAGATGGGGTGTGATGTGGGTCCTTCTTGGGAGGTCAAGTATGAGTCTTGCTGCTGAGTTCTGTATTGTTCTGAGTCTTTTCAGGAGGCCCGCTGTGATTCCTACATAGAGTGTGTTTCCACTCATCCAGTCTGCTGCTGATGAGTGCCTGGGTGACGGTCCTTCTGGTGTCTGCTGGGAGCCATCTGAAGGAGCATGTGAAGGGTGTGGAAGCAGGCGGATGAGAGTGTGTCAACTTGTTTCTTCATGGATAGCTTGCTATCCAGGATGATGCTGAGGTTGCTGGCGTGATCTGTTGGGGTGAGGGGTGTGCCGAGTTCTGTAGGCTACCACATATCAGTCCCTGGTGAGGTGTTGTTCCCATAGATGAGGACCTCAGTATTGACTTTGAGACAGTTGTCCTTCATCTAGTCCGCTACATTCATCATGCATCTGTAGAAGTTAGCTTTTGTGGTAGCGGGATCTTTGGGCAGTGAGAGGATGACAGTTAGAGAATGTCATTGGTATAGCTCCCAACAAGCCACGATTTGCTGTCTCCCTGTGCCTCTGTTCCACTACTCTGATTTCTACCTACAGCTTAGTCAATCTTCCCTGCAATGACTGGAGCACTCCAGCATGCTTGGAGATGTTAACCCTTTGAATGTAAACCTTAAAGGTCTCCCAGATTGTGGCAAATTTAGATACCGAGACGATGTTATTGGCAAAAATTATTTTATCACCTGCACAGGTTCCTCCTCAAACACTGTGTCTAGAAAGGGAGTATGGTGAAAATCGCCAAGTCAATACCTGTGTGTGGGAATTGAGTAATTCCAGCTCTAGTAGGACTGGTGAATGATCAGAGTATGTGTGTGGCCAGGGCTTGCAGCGCCACACCCATTGGATCAGACTGTGTGAAATCAGCCAGTAATGGATTTGTTTGTAGATGTCATGTACTGTGGAGTAGTGTGTATATCGCTTTCCTGCAGGGTGTCTATGTCGCCATACCTTCAGCAACCCTTGTTACTCTGCAATCTTTTGAAGGGCCTGGGCTTCCACTGAGGGAAGGGCAGGGCCCTGGAGCAGTCCCTGTGGGACATAACACACAATTGAAGTCACCGCCTCAGACTTGTGGCAGGTCTCCCCAACTCAGGAGAGTGGCACTCAGATCATAATAAGATTGTGGGTCATCATAATTAGGGCCATATGTTTCCCACCAATATCAAAGCCAGATCGTCTTTGGTGCAGCGCACCACTACGTATCTGCCACCCTGGTCTGTGCACATTTCCCGCAGTTTTATGCCAGAACCCCTCCTGGCCCAGATTAGCACACCTCTAGCATGTGTGGTAAAGCCAACAGCACAACAAATTTCCTGCATAAGGTGCAGTGTGGGCATAGAATTCCCTGGAGCGAGGTGTGTCTCTTGCAACAGCACTACATCAATCTTATGTCATGTGAGATATGCAACAACCTTGCACACCCTCCTACAGCCATTCAGGCTACGGACATTCCATGCAAGCAACCTGATCAGTGAGGGGGCCACTGTACCCTGTGTAGCCCTGCCTATGTCATCCGTCATCATCCGTTATCACAGACAGTCTTTCAATGCCAGTAAGCACTTTTTTACTGCTGTCAGCCAATGCCCTCTCGCAATAAACAACTGGGTTAAACAAAATCCCCCAACCCACACTGTGAGATCCCACAACTTACACAGTGAAAAATGTACCCCTCAAACCCGTCCCAATATGTAACCCTCTAAAACCAAAATATAGTCAAGTGGCAAAGATGAGGACAGAGGTTGCCCCGTCAAGAACTCCCAGTCCCAGTCAAGCATTGGTGGCCATATTAAAGTCATATTACATGCTCTAGCATTTTCAGGACAGTAATATTGAATGCAACACCACTGCCACACGGGGCACACCCACACCCACAATAACCAACACATCTTGAGGCACAGGCATCATCAATGTGGCTGCATATACATTACCAATCTGCTATTACCTCTGTCCAGCTCCCCTACTTACTCCCTCCTTCAATCTGCGGCTCATCTGTAACGAGCAGCATCAATTATACCTTCTCCCCACATCACCAGAACTGCAAATAGTGACTGGCAGGTGGTGAAACCTTACAGGGAGTCCCAGGGATCAGGAAACCCTCATTCATCAGTCTGCTTAATGCAAAATAATTAACTTGACCTGTTCTTGGTAAGTTGGTGCATTGGGATCCTCTGACCTGGGGGAGTGCTGCCTCAACCCTGCCGCCATTCGACGCTTGAGGAATCATTGCAGCTGCTTTGGACCTCCAAAGATAGTCACTTTTCCATCTACTATCATCCTCATCCGCACTGGGTAGAGCATGCTGTACTCTATCTATCATGCTCTAGCATGTAGTTCTTGGAACTTTCATTTGGCTGGGATGAATTGTTTCTGAGTTTCCTGTACTTGCTGTGTGAAATCCAGATAGAGGGCCAAGTCCATGCCGTCATAGTGCAGCACTTTAAGTTCCCTTGCCTTGCGGAGGGCCGCATCCTGGTACCTATAGTTTAGAAGGTGCAGTAAACACTGGAACCTGTTTGTCTTCCGCTTATGAGATGCGTCTTTTGACCAATGCAAGACACTCAGTGTGTCTGTTGAGGGGCTCTGACATGCGGTCCATGTGAAAGGACTGGGCATCTATTTAACCATCTATTTTAGTGAGACTATGTTGCTGTCAAGATTTGTCGCAGTTCACTGTTCACCTCAGACTCTGGTTCATCCCACCCAGATTCCGCTGCAGCATTGTCTTCATGAGTTTTGGGTGGCTTAAGCAAGTCTGTAGTTTGGCTGCATTCTATCAGTTTGCCCATGGTGCAGAAGTTCCAGAGAGCCCTGCTGCAGGTCACCAGGGTTATAGGTGTTGTAAGTAATAGGCTATACAGTTAATCAAACTTCTGCCTTATATCATAATCACTGGGAAGCAGTGTTCCACTGTGCATGTGCCCCGGCCACCCTCAGTGATCCAGTGCAGCTAGGCTGAGGGAAAAGTGATCAGTACAACACACAGAGCAAGTGATCTGTCTCTCAGCCATCCCAGAGGGGGCCCACCACTGTATGCACCCTCATGCAGTTGTTCATCTCTCTTACAGAGTCGAAAGTCTCTGATGGGGCATCTGACAAGCTCCGAGCACCTCTGCACTTTCTTCAAAGGCTGCACTCGACGCTGCTCACTCCACCATGCAGTCTTTCCTGTAGAATGTGTTTCATCTCGATGCAGCGGCCAGTCCAGGCAGTTTCTCTTCTCAGCACAGCAGGCACACCGAGGGTCGCTGGCAACTGCTAGGTGTTCACGTCCATCCACAGGCAGCTAAAGCACCAGGATGTTTAAAGACTGATGGATAGCCAAAGGAGCTAGCCTACTTGGTAGCCATCTTCAGGCCCAGCAAGCTCCGCCCACCCTATTATGAAAAATTGCATGTGTGCATATGTATAACCATGTGTTCAAAATGCATATAAAATGTTTAACGTTAGCATGACTAAAGGTCTTAATTGTGAAATGCATGCTTGTTTTGTTAGAGTGTTCTTTTTCTGTAGGTGTTTCAAGGCATCAGAAGCTAGAGGAAAGGAGTATAACTTCTGTATTAGGTTAGATAGTGAGGCCTGAGGAGAGAAAATCTCGGCATGAGACGTGAAAATTTAATGAGCAACTGATGTTGAAGGTTCTGTTTGTGTTAATTAAAGCTTACATTGTTAGAAGTTAAGACAGATTCCCTTAGACTCCGAGAGGTACAGACCTCACTGCTTCCTTTGTTCTTGCACGTGGGAAGCCTTTTGTTAAACACTTATTCCTATGTGGAAGACTTCTACTGAGGTCTTCACTATGCTGACACCTTCTTGCATTCCTAAATTGCCTTAAACAACGTTTCATTCATCCTTGATCCTTTTTTCCATCCTTAAGATTTATTTCCGAAGTATCCTCTTTTCATACTTAGAATTCTCACTAGATGAATTATTTCATGTTTATGAGCAAGTGTTTGTTTATGGAACACTTATTTCTAATTCTTAGTTTCTGTATTTCTGTGATTGTAATTGCTTTGTATCTTAATCTACTTAGACTGGGCAGATTGCAATATTTCAGCTTGCCAGCTGTATTTCTGTATCTTTTCAATATTTTCATGTCATGCATATATATTCAATTGATTAATGACTGCCAATAAATCAACTTAACCTCAATTAGTGATTTCTGGTCTTTATTGTGGGAGCTACATGGGTTTCACAGAAGATTATTATGTTTATCATTGTAACTCTCTTGTGCATCTCAAACAATGTAAAAAAGTCCATCAAACTAGAGTGAAAAATCACGCTCCTGTGCGCTCTCATCTCTCAAGCTCCATGCAGTAGACCTAGGACAGGCGCACTTTTCTCTCCTACTACAACCAAGCTTACAGCATCGACATCTGGCACTGTGCTGGATTGAATAAAGTAGATCACATGAAGAACCTATGCTGTCAGGTCCTGTGCTCATTGGTTTACACGCTTTGAGTGTTAAAGGCAAACCAAACTAGTACGAGCCACAGATTACCAGATGCTGAGACAATAGAATAGTGAAAAAGGTAGATTGAAAGCACTGAGAAATGGATGGTGATGTGCCTTCTCTCTTTTTAAACACCAAAACACATTGACTTATATATTCCATCTCCTTAAAGCGCATAACTAATGATGAAATGATGAACGCAGACACACATAAATGATGCATCACAGAGTGACTTTTCTGCAAAAAGTATGTGCTGCTTGACAGTTTCACGTGAATATTGTACACTGAGATTTGTGCTAAAACACACCTGTTTCCACCTATGGCCATGAAAAGCATCCCTTCAGTCCCTAGTAACTCAAAGGAGTGGACCAACTTGACCACTTGGCAACACCCACAGTCCAGGGCCTGCAGAACCCTCTTTGATGCCTCTGTGTGAAGTGCCTTCGGCAATCCACATACACCTTTATTATGTGTGGCATAAAGTACAATTAACTCATGGTTTCGTGCATTAAATCTGCTTGTGGGTAAAGCAGAAGGACAGGAGGGAGTAGCACCCAAATGCTTATTCTTAACAGAGCAGGCGGTAACCATTTCAAAGCACCACCTGAAATCTGCTGCTATCAAAACTACATCATAAAAATCACCAAACATAAAATTGAATAAAAAATACTGACATTTTACATCATCGTCTTTAGCCTGGAATATTTATTTATTTGAGTTCATTCGGTCTAGAGATCTAGACCATTTAGAGTAACAAAGATAACAATCATACATGCTAAATAGTATTTGTTAAAAAAACAAAATAACAATATAAAAACAGTAATAATCAGGACAGTATAAAAATAAAATCAACAAGACTAAGGCCCTCATTCTGACCTTGGCGGGCGGCGGAGGCCGCCCGCCAAAGTCCCGCCGTCAGATTACCGTTCCGCGGTCGAAAGACCGCGGCGGTAATTCTGACTTTCCCGCTGGGCTGGCGGGCGGTCGCCTTCAGACCGCCCGCCAGCCCATCGGGAAAGAGGCTTCCACTATGAAGCCGGCTCGGAATCGAGCCGGCGGAGTGGAAGCTGTGCGACGGGTGCAGTTGCACCCGTCGCGTATTTCACTGTCTGCGCGGCAGACAGTGAAATACATGTAGGGGCCCTCTTACGGGGGCCCCTGCAATGCCCATGCCAGTGGCATGGGCACTGCAGGGGCCCCCAGGGGCCCCGCGACCCCCCCTACCGCCATCCGGATCCCGGCGGTCGGACCGCCGGGATCTGGATGGCGGTAGGGGGGGTCAGAATCCCCGCGGCGGTGCAGCAAGCTGCGCCGCCGTGGAGGATTCTATGGGGCGGCGGTACACTGGCGGGAGCCCGCCAGTGGTGCCGGTCCGACCGCGGCTTTACCGCCGCGGTCGGAATCCCCATTGGAGCACCTCCGGCCTGTCGGCGGTGCTCCCGCGGTCCTCCGCCCTGGCGGTCAAAGACCGCCAGGGTCAGAATGACCACCTAAGTATTTGATTGTAGATAAAAAGTACAATAAATAAGACATGGCCAAAAATGTTAAGAGAAAAAGGATAAAAGCTAGGATATAAAATTCTGTCTAACATACCAATGTGTGCAATTATTTTCCCGTAAGACCTGGCCCTCGTCAATCCTCATATAGGGGGCAACAGGTTCCTGCTAAAAAATTCCTACTGATACTACTAAAAAATAACAGTTGAGACTCCTTCTGTCGACTAATGTCAGGATGGCTCACATGCCCTTTGAAACAATAAGCCTACGCCGGATGTACCAGGCCTCCGCTAAAAATTTGGTAACTGTAATAGCTACCACGGAGGATGAGTCGTATGTACAGATTCTGGTGGCGTTTGCTCTATCATGTAATGACATATTTTTGCAGAGGGGAATGATCCACCTCCCTCTGGGACTCTTATACAAAGGGCAGAAAAATAGTATATGCTCTATTGTTTCTTTGCAATTTTGGCAAGAGATACATCTATCATTTGAAGCGATGTTAGATGACCAGTGAGCCGTAAAACCATTAATAGGCAGTGTACCATATCTTAGTTGGAGATATAAAGCACGGGCGTACGGAGGCATGGGAAGGTTCAAGAAGTTCTCAGGCCAGGGCTCGTGCTTGAGTTGGAGAAATTCCATTGTTAGCCTGCCCGCCCCTTTTTGATGCAAGGAGTCTTCATTAACTTTCTCCCAATATCTTTTTGTGACAAGTTTCCTTGCATTATCGGGGATTTGATCCGGATATTTCCAGTAGGAAGGAAAACCTATTTTGACCCAGGCAGATTTCATTTCCTTCAGCCATGGAATTTTCTCCAGTGCCTGGGGGGTGGCTATGAGCTCTCTTATAGCCAGCCTGTTTGGTTTGAGTTCAACAGATTTCCATAAACGAATCCAATAGGAGAGAGGCCTTAGGGCTGCTGTGGTTTTAATACTGTTTAAACCTAGGTCTAGCCTTAGAGGGGTCATTGGTGAGCCCATACCTAGCCGGGCAATCTGTCTAAGGAAATGGTTTTCCTTGGTTTGCAGAGTATCGAGGTTTTTGTGGGACCCCCAAAGTTCCGCTCCATAAAGGGTCGCTGCACTGATTTGGACATTGTAAATCTCTGCAAGTATGTTCAAGGGAGGGCTCGGAGCCTTTCTCGATCTACGGACAAGGGCCCCACCTCTCTGGCTTATAATGAGAGCCCCTTTGTCAATGGCTGCCTTCCATTTGCCTGTGGTCGATAGTCGGAAACCCAAGTAGTCGAACTCTTCTACTTTCTCCAATGGGATCGAGTTCATTTCTATGCTAACGCGTGATCGTTTCTTGGAGGTACTATATATCATGAGTTTTGTTTTCTTAATGTTTATGTCCAGACCATAGTCACTACAAAAAACACAAAATTGGTTGATCAGGTTTTGGATTCCCATTGGCGATTTAGATATCAAAATTGTGTCATCCGCATATAGCAGACACAGGATTTTTTTCCCAACCAATTTAGGTGAATCATTTATGCAGTTCTCTAAGTAGTGGATGCAATTATTGATATATAGCAGAAAAAGAGTGGGTGCCAGGACACATCCCTGTCTAACTCCTTTTTTTAATAGCTACGGGGTCAGTCAACTCGCCCCCCTGGCCACATCTAATTTGAGCGAAAGTATTTTCATGCAGTTGAGCAATGAGTTTCAGGAGACCAGATGGCACTCCCATGTTAGATAATGTTGACCACAGCAGGTTCCTGGGGATCAAATCAAATGCGGCTCTGAGGTCTATGAAGACCACATAAAGATTGCCCCTCCCCAGGTCAACATTCTTCCATTTTATTGACATGAATCTTAGGGCTTGGTCAACTGTACTCACTGCAGGTCTAAATCCTGCTTGTAGGTCAGAAAGAGCTTCGGACTCCATAATCCATTCCTCAAGATGGAGCAGAAGATGCTTTGCATAGATTTTTTGGGAGTTATCAAGGAGACTAATCGGACGATAATTGGCAGGGATGTTCGGATTTCCTTTTTTAAAAATGGGTACTATTTCAGCCCCTTTCCAAGTGGGTGGAGCGGGGGCCCCTGCTGCAATAGCATTGCAGATAAGGTTGAGATATGGTGCCCATATATCTGGTCTTGATTTGTATAGATCGCCTGGAATCTTATCTGGGCCAGGGGCCTTTCCCCATTTCAATGAGTCTATTGCTGCTCTTGTTTCGGTTAGAGAGAATGTGATCGGGGTGGTCTCATGGTTTATTAGGGCATCAGGGGCCCACAGAGATGCTTCAGATGGCCCTTCGTATAGTTGCCCAAAGTGCTCTACCCATGATGCTGAGAGAATTGAGGAGCCAGGTGCGGCAGGTGAATTGCTACAGTCATCAGTTATTAGTTTCCAGAACCTAGATGTGTCATTAGATTTAGCAGTCTCCAAAATAATAACCCATCTGGCCTCTTCCCAACTTCTGCGTGCCTTAGAACATTCCTTCTTATAAACTTTTCTGGCTGTTCTTAACAGCCCAACATGGCCATCTTTTATTGCTTTCAGGAGAGACAGTTGTGCTTCTCTGCAACAATTGTCAAACCAAGGAGCGCAGTGCTTTTTGTTAGGATTATTAAGAAACTTTTTTGTAAAAAGATGCTTTAAAGATTGGAACAAGTCAGTGTGGGCTGCTAAGACTCTGTCACCCTCCCCATTTAGCCTGGAATACAAAAATGATTAGAACTCTGAAGGACAACGTAATAGTACATTGCACAGGTCAACAACACCATCCAGAACATACATTAAAAAACATTTTAGTCCTATGTCCTACGGAGTTAAAACTCCATACAATTTGTAATTTGGCCTTCAGTGTGATTGTAGCTACTACGCTGTAACATTGAACCCTATGGACCACTTTAACTTTAAGGAAAAGTTGATATTGAGCTATGTGCCCTGGGACACAAACATATGCAGAGGTTTACTGAAATGGCCTAGAACTCACAGCATTTAGGGGGTTATTACAACTTTGGAGGAGGTGTTAATCCGTCCCAAAAGTGACGGTAAAGTGACGGATATACCACCAGCCGTATTACGAGTTCCATAGGATATAATGGACTCGTAATACGGCTGGTGGCATATCCGTCACTTTACCGTCACTTTTGGGACGGGTTAACACCTCCTCCAAAGTTGTAATAACCCCCTTAATCTGTGGACAAGATGTCTCATTACAAAAGAGACTTGATACAACAATATGGGGGTCATTCCAACCCTGGCGGTCGGTGTTAAAGCGGCGGCCAACCCGCAAACAGGCAGGCGGCCCAAAAAATGGAATTCTGACCCTGGCGGGAACCGCCACCACAGACCGCCACTTTAACACTCCGACCGCCACGGCGGAACAAACAAACAGCGCGGCGGTCACCGCCAACAGACAGGCGGCAGACAATGTACCGCCCACCCTATCACAACTCACCAATCCGCCAACTTTTCCGGGGCGGGAGCCCCGCCGATAAAAACACGGCGGAAACAGACTACGAACGGGAAAACGCTCACCCTACACACTCCACGAGGAATCTGGACAGCATGGAACCAGAACTACACATCCTAGCAGCAATTGTCTACCTGCTCCTCTACCAGGAGCACGAACGCCGGCGCAGAAGACAACAGTGAGTACTGCACCTACGACACAGGGGAGGGGGGGAGGAGAAAAGAATACTGGCACACACATACGCGACACCCCCCCCCCCCCACCCAACTACCTACACACCAATGCAGAGCAACAACTCAGAGTGACACCCCCCAAACCCCCTGGAAGAATGCAAAGACAAAATAATATGTTATTGTAATTCAAATATATTGTTACGCTAAGTAATTAAGTAAGTCGAACATCCCATAACTATATACACATATGTAAATTGTCCCGTCAAAATTGGCTTTCTGTCATTGTACGTGGGCCAATGGTCCTCAACACATGGGCAAAGCCCACACATGAGACCTGAATCCATTGGAGAGAACACTGCAGGGGCATCAGATAGGAAAACTACAGGCACCTCAGGGGGAAGGGAAGGGGGGGCACCTCAGCCACATGAGTCCACGACGCCAGAACCACGAGGGGCCTCCATGCCCACTGTTCAATCCTGGGGAGTGCAAAGCCACAGTCTCTCAAGTCCCTACAGTGGGTGGCTTGCCCACTGTGCCATCCTGGGGAGTGCAAAGCCACAGTCTCACAAGTCCCTACAGTGGGTGGCTTGCCCACTGTGCCATCCTGGGGAGTGCAAAGCCACAGTCTCTCAAGTCCCTACAGTGGGTGGCTTGCCCACTGTGCCATCCTGGGGAGTGCAAAGCCACAGTCTCACAAGTCCCTACAGTGGGTGGCTTGCCCACTGTGCCATCCTGGGGAGTGCAAAGCCACAGTCTCTCAAGTCCCTACAGTGGGTGGCTTGCCCACTGTGCCATCCTGGGGAGTGCAAAGCCACAGTCTCACAAGTGGATGACAAACTCCAGCGGGACTGGAGGAGTCTTGGTGCCCAGAGTGTATCGTGCAGCCCTGTCCGACACTGATCCGGGCCTGCCCCTTCTGCCAATGTGTCAGCAGTGCTTGAGTTGAAGGGCCCAGCGGAGCGGTGCTTGTGTTGAAGGGCCCAGCGGAGCGGTGCTTGAGAGGAAGTGCCCAGCGGAGCGGTGCTTGAGAGGAAGGGCCCAGCGGAGCGGTGCTTGAGTTGTAGGGCCCAGCGGAACGGTGCAGAGACGGCGGTGCCCAGCGGAGCAGTGCTTGAGTTGAAGGGCCCAGCGGAACGGTGCAGAGACGGCGGTGCCCAGCGGAGCGTGCTTGAGAGGAAGGGCCCAGTGGAGCGGTGCAGAGACGGCGGTGCCCAGCGGAGCGGTGCTTGAGTTGAAGGGCCCAGCGGAGCGGTGCAGAGACGGCGGTGCCCAGCGGAGCGGTGCTTGAGAGGAAGGGCCCAGCAGAGCGGTGCTTGAGTTGAAGGGCCCAGCGGAGCGGTGCAGAGACGGCGGTGCCCAGCGGAGCGGTGCTTGAGAGGAAGTGCCCAGCGGAACGGTGCTTGAGAAGAAGGGCCCAGCGGAGCGGTGCTTGAGTTGAAGGGCCCAGTGGAGCGGTGCTTGAGTTGAAGGGCCCAGCGGAGCGGTGCAGAGACGGCGGTGCCCAGCGGAGCGGTGCTTGAGTTGAAGGGCCCAGCGGAGCGGTGCTTGAGTTGAAGGGCCCAGCGGAGTGGTGCTTGAGTTGAAGGGCCCAGCGGAGCGGTGCAGAGACGGCGGTGCCCAGCGGAGCGGTGCTTGAGAGGAAGGGCCCAGCGGAGCGGTGCTTGAGTTGAAGGGCCCTGTTCAGCTGTGCTTGTCTTGAAGGGCCCTGTTCAGCGGTTCTTGAGACGGCGGTGCCCTGTTCAGCGGTGCTTGTTTAGAAGGGCCCTGTTCAGCGGTGCTCGTCTTGAAGGGCCCTGTTCAGCGGTTCTTGAGACGGCGGTGCCCTGTTCAACGGTGCTTGTCTTGAAGGGCCCTGTTCAGCGATTCTTGAGACGGCGGTGCCCTGTTCAGCGGTGCTTGTCTTGAAGGGCCCTGTTCAGCGGTTCTTGAGACGGCGGTGCCCTGTTCAGCGGTGCTTATCTTGAAGGGCCCTGTTCAGCGGTGCTTGTCTTGAAGGGCCCTGTTCAGCGGTGCTTGTCTTGAAGGGCACTGTTCAGCGGTTCTTGAGATGGCGGTGCCCTGTTCAGCGGTGCTTGTCTTGAAGGGCCCTGTTCAGCGGTTCTTGAGACGGCGGTGCCCTGTTCAGCGGTGCTTGTCTTGAAGGGCCCTGTTCAGCGGTTCTTCACATGTGTCTCCAGGGCACCAGATCTGGCCAATATATGGTGTTCACTCGCCATCCGACTTCTCGCTTGCGGGGCCCTCCTGTGCTGGTGTCCCGTGCCCGTGGGTGTACTCCTTCACCCCCGGAATGGGGCTGGTGGGGCCCTCCTGGGCAGCTCACCTGCTGCCAGACTTGTCGGCCGTGCTGCCCTTGCCATCCTTGCCTGTTCCTCTGTGTCCCTTGCCTCCCTTTGGAGATGTGC
This sequence comes from Pleurodeles waltl, assembly GCF_031143425.1. Taxonomy (NCBI): domain Eukaryota; kingdom Metazoa; phylum Chordata; class Amphibia; order Caudata; family Salamandridae; genus Pleurodeles; species Pleurodeles waltl. The sequence goes on from NC_090437.1 coordinate 985,289,464, forward strand.
CAGGTGGCACCCCACTTCCTGACGGTGCCAGGGTGGTGCCTGTGGAGGCTGCCGTCTCTGTCCTCTCGCGCCGGCCCTTGCCTTTTTTGGATTTTTTCCTAGGGGGTGGGCTGGCTGTCCCTTTGCTGCTGGCCGATGTAGCTGCCCTCGAAGGTGGTGGACTCCAATATCCCTGGACTATGGTCCTTGTAGGTCCAGGGCTTGTGGTGGCTGAGGTGCTGATTGGACTTTTACGAGATGAGGGAGTGGGTCAGGTGATGGAAAGAGGTTAATTTTGGAGAGGAAAAACTTTTTAGGAGCAATGGGAAGGGTAGGTGCAGTGGGTATGGGAGTGGAGGAAGAGGATGTGGTTGTAGGAGAGTCAAGTGTGCTGTCGTTGGGTGCAGGTGCTTGTGACGGAGGCTGTCGTGAGGTGGATGGCTGTTGGGTGGGTGGCTGCCTGCGTTTGTGTGGTTTGGAAGAGGGGGTGACAGACACACTGGGAGAGGACACAGGGGATGTGTAAATGGCAGTGGGGGTGGTGACTGCACGTGTGCGGAGTGTTCTGGTGGGTGTGCTGGTGATGGACGTAGTGGCTGATGAAGTGGTGCATGCAAGTGTGAGTGGAGACGTCACAGGGAGGGAGGAGGGAGACGAGGAGGAGGGGGACACAGAGGAGGCAGTGGCTGTTGGCATGTCTGCATGTGGATGTTGCTTATGTGAATGCTTGTGGGATGTGTGGTGCTTATGTTTGGATGAGCTGACCTTGGGTGTTGAGGTATGTGCAGGCTGGTCTGTAGGTGTGTCTGGGATAGGCAGAGGAACAGGGGAGTGGGACTGGGTGGAGGGAGTTGGAGGAGGGAGGCAGGAGACAGGGACAATGGCTGCCGTCAGTGCTGAGGCCAGAGCGTTGAACGATCGCTGATGGGCAGCCTGACCCGAATGAATGCCCTCCAGGTATGCATTGCTCCGATGCACCTCCCTTTCCACCCTCTGGATGGCATTCAAAAGGGTAGACTGCCCAACAATGAGCGTCCGGAGGAGGTCAATGACCTCCTCACTGAGGGCAGCAGGGGTAACTGGGGCAGGGCCTGAGGTGCCTGGGGCGAAGGAGATGCCTACCTTGGTGTGCGAGCGGGCACGGGGTGAACGCTGAGGGGCTGCTTGGAGGGTGGAGCTGGTGCGCTGGGTGGCGACTGTACCTGTCGTTGCGGTGGGCACGGATGTTGCTGCCACCACAAGGGAGCTCCCTTCTGAGGATGTGTCGTGTCGCTGATGTCTCCACGTGTCCCTGTTGTGGAGCCCCCCTCGCCCTCCGTCTCACTGGTGAAATCAGAGTCCGTTGCATGGCCCTCCGGGGCCATGTGACATGCAGCTCCCTCGTGCTCCAATGCCACTTCTCCTCCGCCAGATGATGCTAATGCACACATGAACAGGAAGAGCAGACAAAAAAAGGGGGGGGGAGAAATAAAGACATGTTGAGTGCATGCATTGGCAACACAGTTGGCGGAGAGGACAGACACAGAAGCCCCCTGCACTACGCCGCGCACTTGGGGTACACTACTCAATCAGTGAGACTTGGCCTACAAGCCAATGGACGACATCTGCACACAAAGGTGACACAAGGCCATGGATAGCTGAACTTGGCACCCTACAGAGGTGGAGGGTGGGGGCACAGGGCCATGCCTTACGGAGGGGACTAGCCTACAGAAATCGCCCTGGCCTAGGGATACCCACATCTCTCCTCCCCCACCCAGACACCTCCACTGCGCGCGAAGATAGCAGAATGTAGATTTTCCTAGTTTTAATGACGGAAAGTCTTAATTTTATTAAAGACACGGAGGCGAGTATTATGCATTCTTTTCTTGCTTTAATTAAAACAGCAGCAAGTGAAGAGAACAACAATTCCCATGAGCATGGCAGAAACCAGCCAATGGGAAACAAAAGGTAGTCCAATACCAGTAACCAATGAATAACCACATAAGCCATTATGACGTAACTGGACTGCGAACAGCCCTCTTTTCTTGCGCTTAAAATCAGCTGTTACGAAACAAAGGAAATATAGCTGCCAAAATTAACAGAGCCGTGATGAATGACAACAACTCGGTGCAGAAGTTCATGAGGCCAGGGAACTGCCGATGAAGGGGGGCACACTGATGATCCGTCAAGCAGAGAAGAGGATATGGAGAAAGCGTTGACGATGATGATCCCTCCGTACAAGAAGAAGATGGCTTAAGTAGAAGGTTGAACCGCTGGTGCCACTAAAGGGAGGGAAGACAAATAAACAACGGTAGTTATCAGGAAAACAACGGGTGGGATAATACTCGCCTCCGTGTCTTTAATAAAAATTAAGACTTTCCGTCATTAAAACTAGGAAAATCTACATTTTATGGCAAGACCGGAGGCTCCTATTATGCATGTTTAAAGCGAATTAATAACATTCATAACCGTATTATCAACTGGTTTACAATAAAAAACTCGCCTTGGATGCCATGGCACCCCTGGAAGAATGGGCTCCAAATATGGAAGTGTCGATACCAGCCAATGACATAATCCACTTAACCCAACGGGCCAAAGTAGCAGCGGATACTGGCTTGTGAGGTTTTCGAAAGGAAATAAGGAGTTGGGTAGATGAGGACGTTCTTAGATGCGCAGTCATATGCTCATATACTTTTAAACATTTTGCTACACATAATTTAGGACGGTCAGGGAAATAAGGGTAAAAAACAGAATGCCAATTTGTTTTTGTTCTTCTAGAAATAGTGAAGAATACTCCAGAAGGAGTAAACTGACGAGAAGAAATATCTAAAGCTTTGACGTCAGAAATTCGTTTAAGAGATACAAGGCACAACAACATGGTGACTTTAGCCGATAACATCTTTAAAGTAAGAGCCGGGTTATCGGGCCAGGAAAGGAAGAAATTCAGTACAATGTTAACATCCCACAAAATTCTGTATTTAGGAAGAGGAGGATTAGAACATTTTACTCCCTTTAGAAGTCGGCAAATAAGTGGGTGTTCTCCCACTGGCCTTCCGTTGACGAGGCGGTGATTCGATGAGATGGCAGACCTGTACAGATTAATAGTACGGAACGCTTTGCCCTTACTAGCTTCTGCAGCGAGGAAATTCACTATAAAAGTAACATCTGCTGAAAGGGGATCGATGTGTTTTCCCAAACACCAGCTGTGCCATAAAGTCCAGGCTGACTTATAGGCATTCCTTGTTCCAGGGGCCCAGGATTGTTTGATATATTCCGAAGCTTGTGACGAAATGCAAGGGAAAGACTGGTAATTCCCGAAATTTTCCAAGCTGAAAGGGAAAGAAGGTTGTCTATAATGAGGTTGTGAGGACGTTGAAGAGGGTCCAGAAGAAGATCCGGGAATGAAGGAATGAGAAAAGGAAAGTCTATGGCCAGTTCCAGAAGAGTTGGGAACCAAATCTGGGATTGCCAGAAAGGAGCGATAAGAACTAAGGTAGCTTGTTGACGCCGGACTTGAGCAAGAACTCTGCTGATCATAACGAAAGGAGGGAAAGCGTAAGAAAGGGACTTGGACCAGTCCTGAAGGAAAGCATCGTAGGCCTGGGCTGAAGGGTCCGGTCTCCAACTGTAAAATTGGGGAAGTTGTATGTTGAGACGGGACGCGAATAAATCGATCCACATGGGCCCCCATCTGCCTTGAAGAAATTGGAATATTGCGGGGTGGAGCTTCCAGTCGCTTGAATCGCGAAGATGACGTGAATGCCAGTCGGCGATGGAGTTTAGAGATCCCGGAAGATACTCTGCCTGGACTGAGATTTGGTTTGCGAGACAAAACTCCCAAAAACTTTTTGCCAGTTCTGCTAAGGGTTTGGATTTTGTACCCCCGAGGTGGTTGATATAGCGGACCGCGGAAATGTTGTCCATCCTTAAAAGGATAGCGCAGCATACCCTGTTCTTCGCTAGGCTTCTGATTGCAAAGGAGCCTGTAAGCATCTCTAAACAGTTGATGTGCAATCTGGACTCCTCTGAAGACCATGGCCCTCCAGTCGAGATTGGTCCACAGCGGGCCCCCCAACCGGTTAGGCTTGCATCGGATTCTAATACAAGATCCGGGGCTGATGGAAAAATAGTCCTCCCGTTCTAAGCATCTAAATGGTCTATCCACCATTGTAGTTCTGTACGAGAATCGTGATCTAGGGGAATGACATCTGCGTAAGAAAGGCCTTTGCGAAGATGTTGAATCTTTAACCGTTGGAGAGCCCTGTAATGCAAAGGGCCTGGGAATATGGCTTGAATGGACGAGGAGAGAAGACCGACGACCCGGGCAAGGGTCCTCAGGGAAATGGACGAATGACGAAGAATTTGAAGGATCTCTGACTTTATAGACTTTATAGACTTGATCTTTGCAGAAGGGAGAAGCAGCGTGGACGAAACGGAATTTATAAGGAAACCTAAGAATTCTATAGTTTGGGTAGGAAGAAGAATAGACTTCTCTTTGTTGATGATAAAGCCAAGATCTGCCAAAAGAGAACACGTAAGGTTGAGATGGGATAAGAGTAGATGAGGAGATTGATTCATGAGAAGGATATCGTCTAGGTAAATAAGAAGTCTTACCCCCTGTGCTCTGAGGTGTGCTATCACTGGCTTCATGAGTTTGGTGAAACACCATGGAGCTGACGACAGACCGAAAGGAAGAGATGTAAAGTGAAAGAATTGGTCTAGCCACTGAAACTGAAGAAACTTCCTGTGATCCGGGTGGATTGGAACTACCAGGTAAGCATCCTGTAAATCCAAGCGGACCATCCAGTCGTGTTGAAGGAGAGAATCTCTGAGATGGAGAATGGTTTCCATCTTGAAGTGACGGTAAACCACAAATTGGTTGAAAAACTTGAGATTGATTACCGGCCTCATTTTCTTGTTCTTCTTTTGAACTAGGAAAATGGAACTGGTGAAGCCTAGAGGATGGGGTTGAGTAAAGGCAATAGCTCTCTTTTGAAGAAGGGTTTGGACCTCTGAGGAAATAAGAGCGGACATATCTGTAGAAAATCGTGGGGGGGCCCCGATTGTATTGGAGTTGAATAGAATTCTATTGTGTAACCTCGAACAGTATTGAGAATCCAAGGGTCTGAAGTAATTACTAGCCAATTTGGGAGAAAATGGCAAAGTCGACCGCCCACATGGACGAGAGAAGGAAAAGGATTTACCTGATTGGGTGGCATTTCTGTTGTTCCTGAAGCCTCTGGTACGGAAACCTCTGGCTCTTTGCGGGTAAAACTGGGGTCTGAAGTCTTGGTATGAAGAGTTGTAGGTGTAGTTGCCACGGGAGCCTTGGTTGTAATATGGACGGCCGGCAAAGCGGCTCCTGCCTCTGCCGGCCTTGTTGAAAACCCATTGGTTGAACATTTTCTTTAAAGATTGAAGTAAAAGTAGCAACGTACTTGCCCAGTTCTTTGATAAAGTTATTACCAAATAAACAACCTTCTGTGTTGGAGAGCGCTTGAAGTGAAGCTAAATGAACCAGTTTGGGATCCAGTGTGAGCAAAATCCCTTTGCGACGCTCTTGTGAAATCGCGGCATTGGCATTGCCTAACAGACATAGAGAAAGTTCTTCAGGATCCACCGCGGAACCATCGATTCTGGCGGACTCTGCCATGTCGAAAATACGTGTGAGAGGTCCAATGATGTCTAATAATTTGTCCTGGCAAGAGGACCAGGCTTTATCTACCCCTTTCCTGGGATCCTTTCCAAACTTAGTGAAGAAGGTGAGGATGGGTTGGTCAATAGAAGGAGTAACGGATGCCTTCTGCTCTAGAGAGGGACGAGGACACTCGGATTTAAGTTTAGAGCGGGTTTGCTTATCTAAAGGGCAAAATAACTTGGTTGAAACATATTCTCCCACATGAGTAGCCGGGAACCATTCAGTTGAATTGGGGTGTAATATGAAGGAGGGGTCAAACATAGGCAAACCTTCCGAATCTAGAAGTGGAGTGATGTTGGAAGAGGAAATTTTAGGTCTTTTTGGGATAGGTGCAGCGTCGCAATCATCTTGATCAGATGGATCAGCATCTGAATCCGCATCGGGTACCTCGTCATCAGTATCTGGAATGGAGGTGATAACTAAGGGAGACGAAATATTCTTGGATTTTGCCTTGCGTTTCTGAGCAGTACCCTCAGTGACTCTTTTCTCCTTAATTGGAGCCTTTTGAGGAGCCGCGTCCTCTGCCATGGGTGAGGAAACCTCACAAACCTTCTGCGCCAAATTATGTGAACTCTTGGTAATGAGTGAAGGCCACTGTCTGCACTCCCCTGCAGACTGGGCATTAAATGTGTTATTAAACATTTTCAAAACTGAAGATTCTAATGTTTTTGACAAACTATTCATGGAATTATTAACAGCTTGTTGAACCGAATTTTGAATAAAATGACTAATATCTTGCTTAATAGCAGAAACCTCTTCAGGTTCCACCTGTCATGAGGTTGAACTGCCAGAATCCATGTTTACACAAAACTGGATAAGAAGGGGTTAATGGAGAAGGGAATGAGAAACTAAGAAACAGCTCCGCCCTAGGGCGTGTCTAATGCTGCCTACTGTGAGTCCTGAGAAACGTCGGCGAGCCTGAAGGCAGAGGACGTGCCCGGAATAACTGCTGTAGAAGCGGTTGAATTTTTCAGAAAAAGAAAAGCGGCGGTAAGCGATGCAAAGAGCTGGCAATGCGAAGGAGGCACACGGGAATGAACCATTCCTCGCGCGTCATCAAATTAATGGCGCAACGCGAGGAACGGTTAAAACCGTTAAATCAATCGAGCGCGCACCGGACACCGTGGGAGCACGACGGTAATGCGGCAACATGCCGACTGGTAAACAAACAGTGTGTTATCACAGCAACAATCATAACATTACGCGTTGAACAAAGGAAAATGACCATAACCATAAAAAATAATGCACCATAATATAAGAGGAATAATAAAAGACGACTTAACTGGATTGCGAGCAGCAAGAAAAGAGGGCTGTTCGCAGTCCAGTTACGTCATAATGGCTTATGTGGTTATTCATTGGTTACTGGTATTGGACTACCTTTTGTTTCCCATTGGCTGGTTTCTGCCATGCTCATGGGAATTGTTGTTCTCTTCACTTGCTGCTGTTTTAATTAAAGCAAGAAAAGAATGCATAATAGGAGCCTCCGGTCTTGCCATAAAATGTGCTTGTACTCACCCCCTTGTGTCTGCTGTGATGTCCTCACGCGCCCATCCAAATCTGGGTAGGCCACCGCCAGGATCCGAGACATCAGGGGGGTCAATTGACGAGTGGCACCCCTCCTACGTTGGGAGGCCATCCCCAGCAGAGCCTCCACGGTCTTTCTGCTCCAGCGGCGGATGTCCTCCCACCTCTTGCGGCAGTGGGTGCCCCGTCTGTTGTGGACCCCCAGGGTCCGGACGTCCTTGGCAATGGCACGCCAAATGTCGACTTTCTGATGGGCGCTGACCTATGTGACACGTACAGGGAGAGAAAATAAAATATCAACATTTTCTGCATGCTCGATGTGAGTGTCCCCCCATCCCACCCTTGCCATGTGGCACATGCTCTCATCTGTCGTTTGATGCATGCCTCATACGCTCCCCTCCGCACCTTCGTTCATTCACCCCATTCAACCCAGGCATTGCCCACAAAGCATGGTTCCAGTGTACTAACCTGTTGGTCTGGAGGACCGTAGAGTAGCGCATACTGGGGGAGGACCCCATCCACGAGTTTCTCCAATTCTTCAGAAGTGAAGGCAGGGGTCCTTTCCCCAGTCTCAGCAGCCATTGTCTCTTCCAGACCGAGGTCACAGCAGCACTTGCAGTCCTCTCCTGTGGATGATCAGGTCTCGAGTGATTAAGCTGATAGAAAATGGCGGTCACGCCCGCGGCTCCTGAAACCCATAGGGTTCTATGTTAACCAATGCGGCTTTGCACCGCGGTCTTCGACCGCCTACTGCCACGGTGTGCCACGCCAGCGCATTGACCTCACATCCCATTGTCACACTTCACAGGTCAGGCAGCCGCCATTTCAAGGGCCCACATGGCTTAATTTCTACTGCGTCACACAGGCCTAGGCCTTGCATTGCCACTCATACAAGCCATTCAATGCATAGCGAATTGTGTACTGTGCAAGCTGTGGGAACGTACCTGGGGTTTGCTTGACTCTGTGCTCCATGTTGTCCTTCCTAGGCACCGTCCGCTGGGACTTGCGAGGAGATGGAGGAATGTTCCCGTGTACAGACCGCTGGTGGACCTGTCGACAATGGAAGAAAGACATGTCATACTGACATACAGACTTGACCGAGCCACTATACAGGAACTGTGTGCCCAGCTGGAGCCAGACCTGATGTCACCCATTCGCCAACCCACAGGGATTCCCCCTCTGGTGCAGGTTCTGTCAGTACTCCATTTTTTGGCAAGTGGGTCATTTCAAACAACAGTGGCCATTTCATCAGGGATGTCTCAGCCTATGTTTTCTAAGGTTTTGTCCAGAGTGTTGTCTGCCCTGATGAAATACATGGGGAGCTACATTGTTTTCCCTGAGGTGGGCGATTTGGCTACAGTGAAGGGTGATTTCTATGCCCTTGGACATATTCCCAACATCATTGGTGCCATTGATGGGACCCATGTGGCTTTGGTTCCCCCCAGTGAAAGTGAACAGGTGTACAGGAACAGAAAAAGTTATCATTCTATGAATGTCCAGGTGGTCTGTTTGGCTGACCAGTACATCTCCCATGTAAATGCCAAGTTCCCTGGGTCAGTGCATGACGCGTACATCATGCGAAATAGCAGCATCCTTTATGTGATGGAACAGCTACAGAGACACCGTGTGTGGCTAATTGGTGACTCTGGTTACCCCAACCTGTCGTGGCTACTGACCCCAGTGAGGAATCCCTGGAGCAGGGCAGAGGAACGGTACAATGAGGCCCATGGGCGGACTAGGAGGGTGATCGAGCGGACCTTCGGCCTCCTGAAGGCCAGGTTTAGGTGCGTGCATATGACAGGTGGATCCCTAATGTACTCACCGAAGAAGGTGTGCCAGATCATCGTGGCCTGCTGTATGCTTCACAACCTGGCTTTGCAACGCCAGGTGCCTTTCCTGCAGGAGGATGGTCCAGAGGGTGGTGTTGTGGCCACTGTGGAGCCTGTGGAGAGTGAAGAGGAGGAAGACGACGGGGACGACACAGACAACAGGGACACAGTGATACAACAGTATTTTCAATAACACACAGGTACGAATCAACACCGCAATTTTACATGTACTTACAGTCGCCTGCCTCTCTACTGTCTGAGTTTCCCCCCAGTTTATGTTAACTGAGTTGTGACTTTCCCTTCCGTTTTCAGAGATGTGGGCCCCACTGCGTGACCTCTGCTTTGTTTGCCCATGGACTACAGCTGTGTGACAGTGGTATGTTGTCATCACAATGTAACTGAACATTTTGGCACCGTTATGTCTAATACATTTGTTCAAAATACAAGCAGACTCCAGATAATTTTAGTGCAATAAGTGATTTTATTTAAGTGCTAAATTTAGGGACATGCTTGAAAATCGGTGATGGGTGATGGTGGAGTAATGTCCATGGCAGAGTCCAGATTTTCAGTCTCACAGGTGCATTGTCCATATGCCTGTGGAAGGATGGAGCAGGGGCAGTTCAAGGTTGGACAGGGTGACAATGTGGGACAGTGGGATGACATCGGGGGGTATCCTTTGCTGGCGGGGGTCTTGGTATCCTACTCTGTCTTCTTCCTAGATCTCAGGTACCGCTTGCGGGGTGGTTCTTCTTCTGCAGGAGGTGGGGTTCTGGTGGCCTGTTGTTGTGTGGGGGCCTCCTGTCCACTAGCACCAGCGGAGGTGGTAGGCTGTTCCTGGTCCATGCTAGTGACAGGGGCCCTTTGTGGTGCCACATGGTCCCGCAATGTGGTGACAATCTGGTGAAGAGCCACGACGATGGTCCCCATTGCGGAACTAATGGCTCGGAGTTCTTCCCTGAACCCCATGTACTGTTCCTCCTGCAGTACCTGGATCTCCTGGAACCTGGCCAGTACCGTAGCCATCGTCTCCTGGGAGCGGTGGTATGCTCCCATGATGGAGGAGAGGGCCTCGTGGAGAGTGGGTTCCCTGGGCCTGTCCCCCCCTGTCGCACAGCAGCCCTCCCAGTTCCCCTGTTTCCCTGGGCCTCTGTCCCCTGGACCGTGTGCCCACTACCACTGCCCCCAGGTCCCTGCTGTTGTTGGGGTGGTGGGTCAACCTGGGTGCCCTGTAGTGGTGGACACACCACTGATTGCCGTGTCCTGGAGACAGAGGCATGGGCCCGCTGGGTGGGAGCTGTGCTGGTGTTCCCAGAGGGGGGTAGGTCTGCTGTGGCCTGTGGCTGTGTGAGGGGAACCGACTGTGGCTGTGTGAGGGGTCCCGAGGTCCCCGATGGGCCGGGCTGGTCATCTGGGTCCAGGGAGACAGAGCTGCTGTCATCACTGGGGGCCTCTTCTGGGGGTGGGATGGACATTTCTGGACCCTCCTGGGCGGTGTGGTGGCGTTCGGGTCCTGCAGGGGTATAAGAGTATGGTTATTGCTTCTGTGTGTGCCATAGTGTGCAATGGGTGGGTGGCCGTGTACCCCAGTGCTGGCATTCCCTTGTGGGGGCTGTTGTGATGGTGGCTTGTGGGGGAGATGGGTATGTGCAGTGGGCATGCTTTGGTGATGGGTGTCCATGGTTTGTGGACGCATGCAGGGCTAGGTGTTGGGATGGGTGGTTTGTGATGGTGAGCCATTTGCAAGAAGTTGGTGTGATGGGGGTGGGGGTGAGGGTGGCGGTATGATTTGGCATGCAGGTGGGGTGGGGGGAATGAAGTAGTGAAGATTTGACTTACCAGAGTCCATTCCTCCAGCTACTCCTGCGAGGCCCTCAGGATGCAGGATGTGCAAGACTTGCTCCTCCCATGCTGTAAATTCTGGGGGAGTAGGTGGGGGTCCGCCGCCAGTCTTCTGCACCGCGATGTTGTGCCTTGATACCATGGAACGCACCTTCCCCCGTAGGTCGTTCCACCGCTTCCTGATATCGTCCCGATTTCGTGGATGCTGTCCCACAGCGTTGACCCTGTCCACTATTCTTTGCCATAGCTCCATCTTCCTGGCAATGGTGGTGTGCTGCCCCTGTGTCCCGAAGAGCTGGGGCTCTACCCAAACTATTTCCTCCACCATGACCCTGAGTTCTGCGTCAGAAAACCTGGGGTGTCTTTGGGGTGCCATGGGGTGGTGTGGATGAGGTGTGGGGTGGTGCATGTGTTGTAGAGTGTGGTGAGTGTGGTGGTGTATGGTGTTTTGTGCGTGGATATTGTGTGGGTGATGTTGTGAGTTGCCTCTGTGTGATGGTGTACTCTATTCTGTGCTGTCTCTCACTGGCCTTCAGTCGCAATTGTGGTCGTAAGGGTTTGTGGGTGATGTAGGTGTGTGTTTTATATTGTAATGGGTGTGTGGGAGTGGTGTGTGTATGTGTCTCAGGTGTGTGTATTTTGAATTGTCAAATGTGGCTGTGTTTTGTAAAGGTGTGTGTATTTTGAGCGCGGCGGTGTGTACCGCCAATGGAATACCGCGGTTGAAAGACCGCTGCGGGGATTTGTGGGTCGGAATAGCATGGGCGTATTTCTGTTGGCGTGACGGTGAAGGTTTGGTCATCGCCAGTTTTTCGCTGGCCGTTGGTGTGGCGGACTTTTGTTGCTGTCGGGTTTTTGGCGGTTTGCCAGTTGCGGGTCAGAATGACCGTGCCGGTTTACCGCGGCGGTGTTATGGCGGTTTTCTGACCGGCGGTAAGCGCCTTTTACCACCGAGGTCAGAATGACCCCCTATGTCTTCCTATTCCTGAAAATAAGTAGTTCCACAATTTCCACTCAAAAAATTTCTTAGTGGACCTATTTGTTATGGTTGTGAGAGGTTTATTGGGATTTGGGTGAAAATATTCTCAAGTCAATGTTTAAGACAAAATATTGTTTTTCATTGTACAGTAATTTCTGGTATCTCTACTTCATAATGGGCTGAATACCACATGGTCTGCATTGTGTATTTTCCTTGCCTCCCATTGTTGAATCAATATTCCCGACTCTGCAATATCGACAGGAAGGTGCTGAAGGTACCCCGGCCTGCTCAGGGCTTCAGGTGTCCTGTTCATGGGCAGGCTATAGGCTATGTCAGTTAGGAAGGCAAAGTGGGACAGAAAAAATGAAACTGTGATGGAACTTCAAGGATTTTCATGATATAAACAGTGGTATTGTAATGTTAAAGGTATTTTCTTGGTATAGTAAGAGCAGCTGGAATGGTCTCACTAATCTCAATGGGACCTTCATTTTGTGCCACAAACCCTGTGCCCGTCTAAAAATCCAAAAGTCATATTATTAGCAATTATGACCTCTCCCAAACCCTCGAGTTATGATGCAAGCCCTATTCTAGGAAGTCTAACAATCTAGCCGTCAACATCCTCTTATTCTCCGAATCAGTTCGTTCTTAGAAGAAGGCACATTCCCCTCTGCCCTTAAATCAAGACAAACAGTGACCTCCCAGATTTCCAAGATTTTTAACAGGTTTTCGAACTTGATTTCCTTGCACAAATCATTGTAAAAGCTGATCACAGCATCGGTCTACACACTTCCTGTTCACAGGGCTTGTTAAATTTGCAATATACAATGACCAGTGTGTCACCAAAGGATCTGAAGTGTGGCTTCTAAGTCCCAAGGATAGGGTCGCTAATACATAACTAGCATAGGCAAAGCCAAAATATTTGGCTGCTACAATGGTCAATTAAAAAACGTATTGCAAGCATATGTCACAAATATGAAAATAATGAAACATATTGCCACCTAAACATGGTGTCATACGCTTCCAATAACATATGAAGTTTGCTGTACATATCCTGCAGGTTCAGTCACAATTTTTGCCTTACTTTGCCAACCCCCTTTTTGTTGGCTTTTAGGAGCCTTACCACTTTACTATTGCTAATCTGTGGTAAAGTGTGTGTGTTCCCTCTTCTAAACATGGCAAAATTAGTAAACACCATATTAGTCTATCTTATTTACTTATAAGTCTCTAGTATATGGTACTACTTGAACCTGGCGCCTATAAATTAAATGCTATTAGTTGGCTATAGCACTCATTGTGCCTTCCACTGAGCTAGCCTTTTAAGACATGCCTCTGCACCCTGTAGTGCAGTTCTAAACTGCCATTTCAACCTGTCAAATAAATCTTTTGGCAGGCCCAAATCTTCCTTTTTAATACATATAAGTCACCCCTAAGGTAGGCCTCAAAGGCTCACAGGGCAGGGTTAATGGCATTTGAAAAGTTGGACATGTGTACTTATGTTGTACATGTCCTGTCAGTGAAAAACTCTTAAAGCCATTTTTTACTGTAGCAAGGCTAACAATTCCATGGACTAACACTGTGCAATGCTATTGCACTTATTAATTGCTAACTTTAGTTTAGGAGCAGATAGGGAAATACATTTTCTACGCATTTAAATTTTAGTTTAAAAACCTCAGAAATGGTAAAGTCAGATTAGAAATTACTATTCTGAAATTACCACTTTTAAAACATTGTAATTTTTCTACCTAAACCAAATCTGTATTTCTGCCAGTGTATAGGGTAACATGATTGTTAATGGCTCTCCTGTGGTATGATGTATATTCATTCTAGAGAGTAGACAAAAGGGCTGTGGGTGTGGGGAAGGGTGTTCCTCTCCTGAGCAGGATGACCTGGGGGGTTGTACTCAACCCTTCCTGAGCTTCAAAGGGTAGTCTGAGGTCAGTGCCTACTCCTTTCCTGACATTTGAAGCTGCCTGCCCTGTCATTGCCAAAGTCAGCTTACACCCGGACCTGGCTGCCCTTTGTTATCGTATGCAAATTAGGGCTCAACCCAGGGGAAGAACTGACCAGAACCAATTAATGGTTAGACAAAGATAGTTACCTACGTTTATTAGGCTGGCACTGGCTATAACAGTAGCACCCTCAGAACCTCTCATCAGAACACTGCTGGGCCTGCGAAGATTCAGCAAAAGGACTGCCTTACTGTCTGAAGAAGGAAGACTGGACCTGCTTACCTTGAACCCAAGATCCCAGGACTGACTCTAATGGTTAGTTGTCCAACCCTCTGTTTGAGCCACAACGAAACAACAATCTTCTAGAGGCCTTCTGTGTAACTACCCAGCTCAGCAGCATCAACTGGACCTGCCAGACCCTTCTACTGCCTCTGCTGGAGTGAGTCCTGACCCCAAGTGTTGCTTCCCCAGTCCTTGACTCTTGGGTGGTGTCAGAGTGTACTTCTCAAACCTACAAACTGCAAGAACTGGACTCCAGGTGAAAATCCAGAACTTCTGAGCTTTTCATGTCAGAAACGTCTCACACCAACATGCAGCTCTGACAGGAACCTGCTCTTCGCTCCGACCTCCTCATGTCTCCCATCAACTGGAAACTCTTGCTGAGGCTTCTAACATGGAAATGGACTGTGTGAGAAGGTAAACTCTCCCTGGGACAAGCCTGGTCCCTGTATTCAACTTGTATTCCATTGTGGTCTGCCTGAAAATTTGATTTTGATCCAGTCCAGGGTGACCAGATAACTGTGTTTGGAGCTCTGCACTTTTTGGTGCTATTTTTACCTTTTTTTTTTTTAATTCATAACTTTGATTCTACTGATTGTTTTTTTGTTGTTGTGGGGTCCTTTTATTTATTTCAATGTATGTATTTCAATATGTCTAAATTGGTTTGACATTTTTATTGTGTTGTGTGTTCACTTTATTCATGTTTGTGTTCTGCATAAATACATTACAGTTTACCTCTAAATTCAGCCTGACTGCTTTCGTGCCAAGCTTTTGTGTTTATTACAAGAGTAGGACACTCACCTCTCTCAACTCATAACCCAATTTCTTACAAAGTTTAAAAAACATTCACTAATATGGCCATTTCACTACCAATGTCATTTAAATAGCAAGCTTTTCAGTTGTATTAATCATTTTATATTTGTGAAGGAGACAAGAGCAAATAAAGACCTAATGAAACACACAAATTGCAGAGCGCTATAATGTTACAATGCCACTTACTCACGTTAATAAAAAGGAGACAGGAAATAAATCTCTTAACTTACAGCCACTGGATGCACAGGAAAAATAAATAGCAGCAATTTAAAGACAACAATTAAAAAAAAAAGGTAATTTTGAACAAGCTTTGTCACTCAGGATAAAGGAACCATTTTAGAAGTATATGAACAATGTGCACAGGCATTGTTCAATCACTCAAAGTGAAAGCAGCTGAAAGGTGAAGTGGGTTGACCAATTGCCAAATGATGTATGCTGTGGTAGGCGGAATGACAGTTTAAAAGACCATTAGATGACGGGCGCTGGTCAAAGTCCCTCTATGTATGTAGATAATGAATTCTCTTTTGGGAAAAACAGTAGCCTAAAGCCGTCTTAAAAGTCAAGCCTAAAAAGTCGCACACAGCATGATTAAAGCCTGTACCCTCACAGAGACTGAAGGCTTAAAAGCTGTGTAGGTTTCGCTATATTTTCTATAAGACAAGCCTAGATATAGTTGAAATACTTAATTGCACATCTCCATCATGGTAAAATGCTGGAAAAGTGATTAAAAGTTATTTTTCACATAATTTATTTAATTTGATTTATGGTGAATCAGATTGTTTGATAACTTGAGTGAAAACAATACGTCTTTGAAATGTAGTTTAGCTTGCCATAATTGGCTTAAATCCAGTTCTATCACTCATCAGAACGTCCAAACCTAGAATAGCCATCCCCTGGCTGACAGAGTTAACAACCTGGGCTCAGAAGATAATGGCCCGCCTCTAAGCTCAGGAAGGACATGGCTTTGTTGCCTGCTGACCACTTAGCTGGGATTTATTATTTGAGAATGTACAGGAACAGGTAGGATAACAAAGGGCTGCTTTAGCACTATCTCATTTGACTTGGAGATGCCAATGAGAGCTTCTCCTGTTCATTCCCAGGACCTTTCTGGACATCCAGGCACGTCACAGTGCGGGAGAGAACCAATGTGAACACTGTTCAATGAGAGGATAGCACATCTATAGTAGAGTGTCTAAGGAGCTGAAGACAGATGGTGGCACAAGGATTATGCTATCTCAAAACAGTGCCGTCTGGGTAATTTTACAAAAAGTCAAACAGGAGGTGTCCAAAAGAAAATGGGGAACTGCAAGAAAATTTGAATAGGTGAGAACCTTTCTCAAATCACTTACTAGTGCACATAATACATCTAGCAAATCTAGCTGTCTTTCTTTAAATCAGTTGAATCAATCTTTTCTACCTTCGGAACAGTATTCACGCCTAAATATAAATATAATATTTTATCTTTAATAGTGGTGGGCGCTTACATACCATTTCATGTCATTATCTCAGTTTTATCTCTGTTTATTTGTGGGAAAGGTTTGATTATTTTTCCAAATTAGTTGCCATAAGTCTGAGATTGTCTGCAGACAATGCTATTGTAGTCGAAAATGTGACATAAGTGAAAGGTGATGTATCCAAAGTGGCCCACCAACTACACACAAGCAGTTAATTTAGTATATTCAGCATTAGTGTGTGCTTTTGTTTCAGCAAGTTCCAAAATATCACTTAGGCCCTCATTACAACCCTGGCGGTCGGTGTTAAAGTGGCAGTAATACTGCCAAACGGCCGGCGGTAACAGAAATGGGATACCGACCACGGCGGAAACCGCCAACACAGACGGCCACTTTAACACTCTGACCGCCACGGCGGTAGCAACAAACACTGCAGCGATAACCGCCAACAGACAGGCGGGAGACAATGTACCGCCCACCCCATCACAACCGACCCATCTGCCAGCTTTTCCGGGGCGTTACCAACGCCATCAAAAGCACAGCGGAAACAGGACTTGGAATGGAAACCATTCACCTTTCGACATTCAACGAAGAACCAGGACGCCATGGAGCCCGAGCTGCACGTCCTGCCCATGATGGTCTACCTCCTCATCTACCAGGAATATGAAAGGCGGCGGCGAAGAAGACCGCGGTGAGTACTGCACCTAGCACACAGGGGAGGGGGGAGGAAAAAGAGAGTGATACACACACGCAACAAGCAACACCACCACGCCCATCATCCCCCACAACACCATACACACAAACACATGCATCAACATTACATTTACACCCCGTAACCCCCTGAAAGAATGCAAGGACAAAAGGAATTGAGTTAAACAGTGATATTTTTTAAATAGCCAGATATACGTAATAAATGGAAAAACAGTACATACAAAAATATACAATATGTACAGAAGACAGTACATTGTCCATTCAAAATGTCTGTGGGCCACTGGGCCAAAAATCATGGGCCAAGCCAACACTTGACTCCTGCCTCAATACGGAGAGAACACTGCAGGGGCATCAGGTCGAAAACACACAGGCACCACAGGGGGATGGGGAAGGAGGAGCAGCTCAGTCAGAAGATGGAATAACGCCACTGCTCCTCGAGAGGGCTCCATGCCCAGTGCTTGGTCCTGGGGAGTGCAAAGCCACAGTCTCACAAGTATCTCAAGTGGGTGGTTTGCCCACTGCTTGGTCCTGGGGAGTGCAAAGCCACAGTCTCACAAGTGGATGCCTTTCTCAACTGGTTCTGGAGTGGGCCTTGTGCCCAGTCTGCTTTTTCCTGTCAAGGATAGGGTGAGTGGATGCCTTTCTCCACCGGTTCTGGAGGGGGCCTTGTGCCCAGTCTGCTTCATCCTGTCAAGCATAGGGTGAGTGGATGCCTTTCTCCACTGGTTCTGGAGGGGGCCTTGTGCCCAGTGATGCAACACTTGGGGTGTGGCAGCTCAGAGTCCCTCACCTGGGTGTCTGAGGCACGAGAATTGCAGGGAATAGGTTGCATGATAGTCCATGGAGGCAGGGATAGACCCATCCTGGGGTGGCTAAGGCTGCAAACTGGTGGTAGTGCCAGTGCAGGTGGCGGTGCTGCCAGTGGTGGAGGGAGGCTCTAGCCCTTCTCCTGCAGCCTGCTGCCCACTGGGGCTGCTGCTGCTGGCAGTAGTGGTGCTAGCGGCGGTGCAGGTGGCGGTGTAGGTGGCGGTGCTTGCGGCGGTGCTAGTGGCGGGGCTGGCGGTTGTGCTCGTAGCCACCAGGCCTTCACTTGCAGCCTCTGACGGCTGAAGTGCCTTGCCTGGTGTTTTCTGCCCCTTCCTCACCTTGGCAGATGGTGGTGTGACCTTGGCTGTGGCAGCTGGGGGTTTTTGAGGATGCTTTGCTGGGTGGTGCGTGCTCCTTGCCCTTGCTGCATTCTGTCCCCCTCTTCACCTTGGCAGGTGGGGGAATGGTTTTATCCTTTGCAGGGGTTGGTGGCACATTGGCTGGGCTGACGGCTGCACCCTTTGAGCCTCTGTGAGTTGCAGGTACCACAGCGGATGTCGACTTGGTGGCTGAGGTGCTGGCCTGGGTTCGGGACACTCTGGCCCGAGGGGAAGGACGGGGGGGTGGGGAGGTGCAGGGAAGAGGCCAATGTTTGCCAGGAAAAGCTTCTTAGACACACTGGGGCGGTAAGAGAGAGAGGGTTTGGGAGTGGAGGAAGAGGGAGTGGTTGTAGGAGGTGTCTGTCTGCTGACTTTGGGTGCAGGTGCATGGGCTGAATGCTGTTGTGAGGTCGATGGCTGTTGGGTGGGTGCTTGCGTTTGTGTACCTTGGGAGGAGGGGTCACAGACACACTGGGAGAGGACACAGGGGATGTGTGCATGGATGTGGGGGTGGTGACTGCCAGTGAGGGGTGTGCTGTGATGGGTGTGCTGGGGATGGAGGTAGTGGATGAGGATGTATTGCATACAGGTCTGAGTGGAGATACTACTGGGAGGGAGGCGGATGAGGAGGAGGAGGGGTACATAGTGGAGGCAGTGGATGTTGGTGTATCTGCATGGGTATGGTGCTTGTGTGGGTGCCTATGAGATGAGGTGTGGTGCTTGTGTTTGCCTGAGCCACTTGTGTGTGTTGATTTGGGTGAATGCTGGCCTGAAGGTGTGCTTGGGATAGGCAGGGGTTGAGGGGATTGGGTCTGGGTAGAGGAAGTTGGAGGGGGAGGCTAGAGACAGGTACAAGGGCTGCCATCAGTGCTGAGGCCAGAGCCTGAAATGCTCTCTGTTGGGCCACCACGCCAGAGTGAATGCCCTCCAGGTATGCATTTGTTTGTTGCAAATGCCTCTCGACACCCTGGATGGCATTCAGAATGGTTGAATGCCCAACAGTGAGGGATCTCAGGAGGTCAATAGCCTCCTCACTGAGGGCAGCAGGGCTGACAGGGGCAAGGCCTGAGGTGCCTGGGGTGAAGGAGATGCCCACCCTCCTCGGTGAGCGGGCACGGGAAACACGCTGAGAGGCTGCTGGGAGGGCGGTGCTGGTAGGGGGCTGGCAGCTGTACCTGATGTTAGGGTGGGCACAGAGGTGTCCGCCACTGCCAGGGAGCTTCCATCGGAGGAGTCACCGCTGTCTGTGGTCTCCCCTCCTGTCCCCGTCGTGTTTCTCCCCTCGCCCTCTGTCCCACTGGTGCCCTCCCTGTC
The DNA here is from genome assembly GCF_031143425.1 of Pleurodeles waltl. Lineage (NCBI taxonomy): Eukaryota > Metazoa > Chordata > Amphibia > Caudata > Salamandridae > Pleurodeles > Pleurodeles waltl. Next base: position 985,308,995 of record NC_090437.1, read on the forward strand.
TGTGGATTCGGCCTCCAGGTGGATGTGGGATGCAGTTCCCTCTGTCGCCAGTGCCACTGATCCTCCGCCAGATGATGCTAATGCACACAAGGACAGGGTGACAAAACAAAAAATGGGGGGAGACAGAGGATACACTTAGTCAATGCCAGCAACACCACTACCGTTGGCGTACACAACACACAGGGAGCAGCCCTATGCACTAGGTCATGCACTACCATTTTAGTAAGACACCAGCCCATGGGGCACAATGCCTACCGCCATTAGCTGCACACCTGAAACCCACAGGACCCTGCCCAGTAGTAGATGCCCACTAACACTATTGGGGTAGGAGTGCACCAGAGCCTGCATAACAATGGACCTACTCTGCCATTTTCGCCCTGGCCTAGGTGCACCCATAGCCCAAATCCCCCACCCAGGTAACTCTTAAGGCGTGCAAAGTCAGGATTCAGAATCTGTACTCACCCCCTTGTGGCTGCTGTGATGTCTTCAAGGGCCCATCCAACTCCGGATAGGCCACCGCCAGGATGCTGAACATCAGGTGGGTCATGGTGCTACGGGCACCCCTTCCTCATTGGGAGGCCAGCCCCAGCTGGGCTTCCGCCGTCTTCTTTGCCCAGCGGCGCAGGTCCTCTCACCTTTTGCGGCAGTGGGTACTCCGCCTGTCCAAGAGCCCCAGGCTCCGCACCTCCTTGGCGATGGCACGCCAACTACCCTTTTTCTGGTGGGTGCTGGCCTGCAGGGAAAAGACAGCAGGAAAGGATTAGTCATACCGTCTGGACTGCCATACTCATGGCCCACCATATCCCTCCCATCCCCTTACGCACATACATTGACCACCATACATGCAGCACTCACCCCAGGACCCCTCTGCCCCCCCCCCATGTGACTTACGCACACAGCACTCCATCCATTCATGGCCCACGCATCATGTTCACAGTGTACTGACCTGTTTGTCTGGAGGACCGTAGAGTAAGGTCTACTGGGGTAGGACCCCATCCACCAGTTTCTCCAACTCCTCCGCAGTGAAGGCAGGGGCCCTTTCCCCATACACATGAGCCACTGTCGCTTCCAGACACAGGTCACAGCAGCACTTGCAGTGTAGGTCCTCTACTGTTGAAGGTCAGGTAGCAAGTGAGTGAACAGATAGAAAATGGCGGTCACGTCCGCGGCAGTGCGTACCGTCACCGCCGGTGTACATCGCCATTGGCTCATGGAACCCATAGGGCCCAATGATAACCAATGTGAAGTTGCGAGGTGGGCTTCGACCGCCTACCGTGATGGCGCACAACGCCAGCGGAATTACCTCATTTCCACTTGGCCCACCTCACAGGTCAGGCAGCCGCCATTTCAGGGGGCACAAGGCATGGCACCTAACTGCATCACAGCAGACACTGGCACAGCAACTGACTGTCGGATTCACATACTGGTTCTGTAAAGGAACAAAATCATCATTAGTGCAATTGATGTGTGAATATGACCCTCTGCTCATCGTTTTCTTCCGTAAGCTTCAACCGCTGAGGCTGATTATGAGATGGCGACATCCTCCGGTGTACAGACCCCTGGTGGACCTTGCGACAATGGAGGACAGACACATTATCATTACATACAGACTTGATCGGGCCACAATCCAAGAACTGTGTGCCCAATTGGAGCCAGACCTGATGTCAGCTATCCGCCAGCCGACAGGTATCCCCCTTCTAGTGCAGGTCCTGTCAGAGCTCCATTTCCTGGCTAGTGGTTCCTTCCAAACAACAGTGGCCATGGCATTAGGGATGTCTCAGCCAATGTTCTCCAACGTGTTGACCAGAGTGTTGTCAGCCCTGCTGAAACACATGCGCAGCTACATTGTATTCCCCCAGGTGGAGAATTTGGCCACAGTGAAAGCTGACTTTTATGCCCTGGGACATATCACCAACATCATTGGTGCCATTGATGGTACACATGTGGCATTTGTCCCCCACAGAGAAATGAACAAGTGTTCAGGAATAGAAAAAGCTATCACTCTATGAATGTGCAGATAGTGTGTTTGGCGGAGAAGTACATCTCCCATGTGAATGCCAAATATCCTGGCTCTGTGCATGACACCTTTATCTTGAGGAATAGCAGCATCCCATATATGAAGGGCCAACTCCAGAGGCAACGGGTGTGGCTAATAGGTGAGCCCAAGGTCCCCACCTAGTATAAGTTGGTATCTTGGTATGGGGTTGTCCCTAAGGGTTAGTGTGTGTGTCTAACAGTTGTCCCTCGATATTTGCAGGTGACTCTGGTTACCTCAACCTCTCATGGCTACTGACCCCTGTGAGGAATGCCAGGACAAGGGCAGAGGAACGTTACAATGAGGCACATGGGCATAAAAGGAGGATTATTGAAAGGACCTTCGGCCTCCTGAAGGCCAGGTTCCGGTGCCTCCATCTGACAGGTGGATCCCTGAACTACTCACCCAAAAAGGTATGCCAGATCATCGTTGCATGTTGCACAACCTGGACTTGCGACGGCAGTTGCCTTTTCTGTAGGAAGATGAGCCTGGAGATGGTCTTGTGGCAGCGGTGGAGCCTGTGGAAAGTGAGGAAGAGGAGGCAGAGGAAGAAGATGTGGACAACAGAAGTAATATAATTCAGCAGTACTTCCAGTGACACACAGGTAAGACACTGTAACTTCACTTAACTTTTCAGTTTTCTGTTGGAAATTGTACATGGCAGCCTGATTTCCCTATGTCTATGGCCACTTACTGTACTGTCCATCTCCATTTTCAGAAATCTATGTCCCACTCTGGCTCCTGCTATGTGTACTGCTGCCTACCAAAGGACATTCCAAAGTATATTTAACTGTACATATGATTTGCAATGCTTTGATAATGTTGAACTAATACATATTTGAATCATTGGACAGACTCCAGATTTATATTTGTTCCAAGGGTGTTTATTTAAGTGCTCATAAGTAGAGGGGGATGTGCAATTGGTTGGGGTGATGGTGGAGGAAAGTCCAGGATACAGTCCAGTCTCTTGGTATCACAGGTGCATTGTCCAATGGGGCATAGGAAGGGGAGTAATGGCAGTTCAAGGTGGACAGGGTGACAGAGTGGGACAGAAGGGTGACAATCAGGAGAGTCCTATTTCCTGATGGGGGTCTTGGCAATGTTCTCTGGCTTCTGCCTGGATCGCAGGGACCGTTTGCAGGGTGGTTCTCCTTCTGCAGGGGGTAGGGTGCTGGTGGCCTGTTGTTCCTGTGGCGTGGCCTCCTGTCCACTTGCGCCTACGGAGGTGGAGGGCTGTTCTTCGGTGTGGCTAGTGTCAGGGGCCTGTTGCTGTGCCACTGCCTCCCTCATGGTCTTTCCCATGTCAGCCAGCACCCCTGCTATGGTGACCAGGATGGTGTAGATGTTTTTGAGGTCCTCCCTGATCCCCAGGTACTGTCCCTCCTGCAGCTGCTGGGTCACCTGCAACTTGTACAGTATCTGGCCCAGGTGGCCTGGGAATGGTGGTATGCTCCCAGGATGTTGGTAAGGGCCTCATAGAGAGTGGGTTCCTTGGGCCTGTCCTCCCCCGTAGCACAGCAGTCCTCCCAGTTTCCCTGTTGTCCTGTGCCTCTGTCCCCTGAACGGTGTGCCGACTGCCACTGACCCCAGGTCCCTGATTGTCCTATGTTTGTGGGTTTACCTGGGGTCCCTGTAGTGGTGGACACACTGCTGATTGGTGTGTCCTGGGGACAGAGGGATGGGCCCACTGGGTGGGTGCTGTGGTGGTGTTTCCTGAGGGAGGAGGCTCTGTGGTGGTATGGGACTGTGGCAGGGTAACCAACTGTCCAGAGGTCCCTGATGGTCCAGGTTGGTCATCCTGATCCAGGCGTGTCATCACTGTGGGCCTCCTTGGGGGGGCTGGATGTTGGTGGCACCTCCTCTCCGGTGACGCTGAGTAGGGGTCCTGTGGGGATGCAGATGCAGTGTTATTGTATCTGCATGTGCCATCTTGTGCATGGGTGTGTTCCCCTGTATGGTTGTGATTGCCCTGTCAGCTTTGCCTTGTGCGCATGGTGATTTTGTGGGCTAAGTGATTCTCTCTAATGGGCATGCTGTGGTGATGGGTGTCCATGCAGGTCTGTGATGGGGGTCCATGGATTGGTGTTACATGCAGGGCTTGGTTTTGGAATGGGTGGGTTGTGATAGTGGGGTAAATGTGAGGTGTTGGAGTGATGGGTGTGAGGTTAGGGGTAGGAGTTTATGATGGCATGCAGGTAGGGTGGGGGATATAGATTTGACTTACCAGAGTCCAGTCCTCCTGCTACTCCTGCCAGGCCCTCAGGATGCATTATTGCCAAGACTTGCTCCTCCCATGTTGTTAGTTGTGGGGAAGGAGGTGGGGGTCCACCGCCAGTCCTCTGTATGGCTACCTGGTGTCTTGCAACCACGGAACGCACCTTCCCCCGTAGGTCGTTCCTCCTCTTTGTGATGTCATCCCATGTTCTTGGGTGCTGTCCCACGGCGTTGACCCTGTCCACGACTCTCCGCCATAGCTCCATGCTGCACCTGTGATCCGAATAGCTATGGCTCTACCACAATGATTTCCTCCACCATGACCCTTAGTTCCTACTCTGAAAACCGGGGATGTCTTTGGGGTGCCATGGATGTGGTGTGAGTGGTATGTGTGAGGATGTGTGGGGTGATGTGTGGGGTGTTGTGTTGTGAGGTGTGTGGATGGTGTATGCGTGATGATGTATTGTGCCTCTGATTGAGTGGGTGCTCCTGGCTTGTCTCTCTCTGCTTGCTATCTATTTTTTCGCTGTAAGAAGTAGAGAAAACAGTCCATTGTAAAGCAATAAAAAATAGGCAAACATACTTACCTTGCAACATATATCAGTGAGGCCCCAAACAAATCTAAAGAAATATTTAATATCTTGCATAAGGTAGCCAATCACAAAGCCCTAAAAAGCAACAAATGTGCATTCCATTCACACTGTGAATCACTGCTCAAATTCTTCAAATCTAAAATTGTAAAAATCTGTAACTTTCCCTCAAACACACCAAAACCATCCCTACCCACAGTCTACACAGCCAAACACAGTCACTTACTGATCAGATGTTTAGGTTTGACAGTCAAAATAAGTGTATTTCTCCTGCATGGTTCCATGCTCAGTTGCATGTTTTAAACAATTTGCCCTTCTTTTGTTTAAGGAACTACAAACTTGATTAATCCCTCCCTCAAATCAGGGCATCTCTAATATACTAAAGAAACCAAAGTATAAAAGTAAACCCTAATCTTCTGGCAAACTATACGTCTACCTCCAATCTTCTTTTCATCAGCTTTTCATCAGCTATATTTAGTAAAAGACTGGTCCAAGATCATTTGTAAGTGAGCAATATCCATCATGACAGCTAACAATGATTAGACCTTTATGGGATACTGAAACCGCAATAACAGATATAAAGGGAGAAATGCTCTCTCTCTGGATGAGGAGAAGACACCATGAACTATACATGATCTTTGACACTGTTGATCATACCATAGAGCTGGATGGACTTGAGAATTGGGTGGACTAGTGTACCCTGCTTTATCCCGGTTTCACTCCTTTAGCAACCACAATGAGAAAGTCATGATTGGAAAAGGTGAATTATTGGTTCCTCTATTATGCTGTGATGTCCAAAAGATTTATCCCTAGATGCTTCCCGATCAACATTTATGTATGCAACCTGCAAACTATTTTTATCTATAAAAAAGCAAACTTCCAAATGCATGCATATAATGCACACATACATTTCTGGTTAGATAGCAATACAATTAATGCTATCAACGTTACCACATGCCTGGACCACATCCTTCATTGGATGAAGGAGAGCTGCCAATGTATGAATGAAACCAAGGCTGTGATCGTTGTAATACCCTTTAAATAGTCCACTTGCCTTAAGGAACCTCTATCCACCATTGCCCAGGAGATAACAGAGATGTTCAATGTCTCCTTCAAACCAGGAACTGTCCTTCACCCCATTGATGAAGAATTTCAAAGAAGTCTCTGTGAACTACAGGATCATCTTTGGCTCTCTAGGCTGTCAAAACATGCTCTGCCCCTTACCTTGGTAAACAGGACCTGCTCTGAAAGCCTTCAGCGGCTACTGCTGGAAGCCAGGATCAAATTCAAGGTTCTTTGCACCATCCACAAGCCTTCTGGAAAGCGACCTCACATTTATGCAGAAACTAGATCCATGAAACACTCTAGCCTGGAATCTCCACTTTTCAGCTGCCACCCTGATTCAACAGCAGTCATTCATATAGATGTGACAGGGAGAAAGATCCTGGGTGTCCAAGCCCAAATAATGTGAAATACAGTGAACCCCTCATTTAGATCAGAATACAATCAAATGAGTTCAAGGAAACTCTTGAAAAGTTAACTGATTAGACTTTCATTTTAACAGAATTGCCACAAGACCATAGGCATTTGATTGCAGAACATCAGCTGAGGACCATGTCCAAATTAAGAGTTCTGGATACAGGAATCTAAGAAGGAACTTTATAGCAGCTCCCGGCAGTGACTGCTCATTTAAGAAAATGACAAAACTAAATTTAATTCAGATGATGGCAAGGGCACATGGCAGACTGAGCTATGGATCTCACAAGACATAGAAGGCCAGGCATGAGGACAAATGCATACATGGGACACAAGACACGGAGAGAGAGGACATCAACTTAGGGTGATAGAAACACACTTAGTAAACTGGTAATAGCAATACAATCAACAGAAACCATGACTACAACACATCTCCTAATGTAAGTAAACAACATAAGAAATGAAACACAATTCTTGAGATGACCAGATGTTTTCATAGTCTTGAGATAAGGTTAAAATTAAAAGACCCTTCACCAGTATCAAAGCCAATAATATGAGTGTCTGAAACTTGAAATCCTCATCTGATCATCTACATTGTCCGTAACAACTTCCTGATGAATAGAATGGGAAAACACAACACCTTTTGAACCAGCCAATGGTTGCGAACATTCAGCCACTCTACTTAGAATTCACCAGTTAACGCCATTGAGATTATCTACAGTGTGTGCCTTTCAAATTACTTTTTTGGGACCACAAAACGTTCAAGCTGGACTTAAACATTTTTACTATGACAATATCAGCAACACAAATACAACTTTTCTAAACATCAGTCTTCAGCATATACTATTAACTCATTGCTTTCTGGTTTCTGCAAACCTTTCTGTATTCAGTATCATAGATAGAAACATTCACTTTCCTTCCTCTGATTCTAGACAACCAAGCAAGATCAGATCAGACAGTGTGAATGCATGACAATTAATATCTTTGGTTTAATGTGTGTACCGTAATAAGGCCATAGCTTTTCCTAAAACATCCCTTCAAGTCTGTTGGCAAATATTTTATTAATCCTCTCCACTAACCCATTGCATTGTGGAGAAGTGAAAAGCGTGTGTTTATGAGAAATATCAAACAAATATAAAAATTCCTTAATTTTCTGAAAAGTAAATTGCATTCAATTACCTGTGGTGATGGAAAAAGGGAAACCTTATTCCCCTAAAAATTGCAACACTTTGTCAGTATCAGTTGTACCTATACATTTTCATCTGACCCACTTAGAGTAGTAATCCACAAATATGATCCCAAATTATTTCTACCATTGAATGGGTGATACAATCCAAGAAAAACTAAGGCTAAATGGTGCCATAAAAGTTTAGTAAAAGGAGTGGGAGCCATTGCCACATAATCCATCATCTGCTGCCTAATGAGCAGAGTTTAACAAAAAAAAAATTATAGCTCAAATTAATTGATTAAAAGTTACAAAAATGTGGTGACAAGTATTCTTGTGCAGTGTAAGGCACTTCACAAAAGTTGCCTATCCTATCCTTGTTATTACTTTTCTTGCTATATTTGGTTGTTACAACTGTGCTGAGATAAAATATTTTAAAAACATCATGTTTACCATGTGAACAAAAGATAAAATGATGAAGGTATTGCTGTCATAATATGTGTTGCTTACACAGCATAATTTGCCTTTTCTTGCTACATAATTTAGTCAACCATACCACATAATTTGGACTCCCCCTGCTGCATTCTTCCAGTGGCAGTGCTCATGGGCAAGTTTAATATTTTTGCTACACATAATTACAGGTGGATCAGTCTTGGCACCCCTCAAAACTAATTATTCTTACCCGGACAAAGTTCCACAGCAACAGGGCTTGACTGGGAACGCAAAACAGCCCTGGCAACCCTGCTGGATCAGTCTCCTTGGGAGTGGGGAGGAGTAGTGGGGAGGGGGTCTGGGGGTGCAAGAGTGAAGAACAGCTGCTTTTGTTACTTTGGGACTGTCGCGTTGGCTCTCATTATCCTAAATGAGACTACTGGATTTCTAGGCAGCAGGATCGATAACGGTGTGGGGGACTGAGTCTGACCCACGTGTAAGGAACTCTGTCACCCTAAATCCGGTTTTTGCTCCGGCTAACTAGCAATTGCCTCATTTCTCCCACAGGGAAGAGATGATTGGGCAGCCGAGCGCATGACATCTTTGGAACTTCTCAGGGAAGTTGTGGTCACTCAGATCCAAACCAACTCTCTCATTTACAGTATGATCTCATATACAAATGACAAAGGCAGTATAAGTTTTATATAATGTTTTAATAAAACGACTGCATTTTAGATAAAAAGGCGTGAGCCGCAATAACCAGAACCATACAACACAGTAGGATTGAAATAGTCACCAGGAGAGTAAAACATAAGAACAAAGCTATCATGGTGTCTAATAGTTTCTACTCTCCCTCTGCTTGTTCTATTTCGAGCACAGCATGTTAAGCTTCTAACTTGCCTTTCTGAATCACTGGGGAGACATCAGCCCTCATACCTGAGCAAAGGCCTGTGATCTTGGTTCAGCATCTGCAACAAGGCAGTCAGCGTCTAGTTGTGGTTCCCTGGTCGGAATCTCCCTCTTGCGTGTATTGGGACAAGGAAGTGTTTTTATAACTAACATGTCAGCGTGATCACAAAATGTCCCTACGCAGGAATGCCAAAGACTAAACTCCTACCACGTCTATCTGCAATGTACCAGACTGTATCCTTGACTGAAGCACAGAGTGAACAAGAATGTGTTATGGAGAACTCCAGTGCTGAAGTAGGCTAAACAGTGTGATATGAATATAAAACAAGACCATAGAACTGGCTATTTGAAAAATAACAGTACGAAGCCTAATAAAAAGCATTTAGAGCAAAGTGCACAGAGGCTCTAAACTGCAAGCAAACAAATAAAATACAACCAGGGCAAAGTGCACAAAGGCCTAAAGCCTGAAGCTAATGCGCAAAGGATACGTAAAACTAACCACACTACACCCTCCCCTTGTCGGTAGCAAGTGGTTCCAATAATAGAAAATATGCCCCAGATAAAAACAATACATAATAATATATATTTCGACAAGGTCAGAAGACAACAAAGTCATAAATTTGGGAAGCATGTGACGATAAAGCCAAATTCAATATAATGTCAATGTTTTAGGAGAGAGAAAAAAAAATCCAATTGTCAGACAGAAGCAATAGAAAGCAGGAGCTCCTCCACTTCGATATATGTCAATATCGGAAGATCCACGCCAAAAAGTACCATGGAGCAGGTGTGTTCCAAAGCCCCAAAACCATTCAGGGCGGCACCCCGTGCAGGGCCTATGAATGAGACAATACCATCTTCCTCCAGGAAGGGAATCTCATAAACTGCCTCACGAAGCAAACGCAACCGTAGTGCACAAGTCTGGGAATGAGCCCTAATCTGGAACATCAACAGATCAGTATGGACCACTGGAGGGCGCTGCAGTGAGAGACAGAAAGCCAGTGCATGTTCAAACGAGCACCAAATGCACCGAAACACTGGTTGCACACAATCCAAAACTGGTCGGAATGACAGCGACCAGTCACACTCCAAATGTCCCAGGAGAGTTGCTCCAAAAGACTGCATCATGAGTTCACGACACAGTTGCGCTGACGGGAGCAGCAATATAGGATCTCGTCGTGGCGGGACAGCCATTGCGGAAGAACAGCAGCAATAACAAGACTCCAGGCAATAAAGCCAAAGTAATCGGGAAACCCCCAAAAATGCTTCCGAAAATAGAGTGTATAGCCGAAGGTTTTAAACCGAAAATGGAAGAGAAGGTGTGAGCAAAACCAACACCAACGGCTTTGAAAAAATGTGCAATTTCAGCAGTGCTGGACGCATTAAATATACGTCCCACAAGCTCACCAAAGTGACTCGGAAAGTTAGGATTCAAAAGGGACTGTATTTCCGCTGATGACCTTGCCACCTGAAGTGCGTAGGTCTCGCTAGCAGATGTAAGGGCCACATGCTTTTGAAACAATAAAGCCTTTAGTCGACTCAACTTGTCGAAATTCACCTTGGAAGTAGCAATATGAGGCCAGATGTCTGCCACCTCCCTAATTTGAGTGGGGGGAAACAACACATTCCCGCAGCACGTAACGTCCCTGGTGACAACGACTACGTAAACTATTCCAGCACGCATGCCACAGCAGCGTTCGCTGTTAAGAACAATGTAACTGCCGTTAGAAAGCACCTGGAAAGTGTTTTTAATAACCGGGACTGGAACTCCCTTCAGATAACAAGCTAAGTTAGCAATCGAAGCGTTACACGCCCCGTGCAAGGACAGCTGTTTATAAACCATGGAATGGCTGACAGAAGTTTCGCATTCACTACCGCCAAGAAAAACCTCCCTCAAACCATTAATACGTCTGTATAGAAAGGGAAGCTCCCACACCTCGTGTATGTAACTGTCTCCCAACCGTTCGTATCTACCCACCGGAATGTGTTTCAAACAAGAAGTAAATTGCAGAGTGGAGATAGGCAAATTAATAACCCCATGAATCAACCACTCAGCTGACGGAATCTCAGCAACCGTGAAAGGCAGTTTCTCCAATTTTTCAATATTTAACATGACATACATCGCTTCCTTTTTCGCCATCAGCTGTTGTTGACGAGTTAAATTAAAGGAGACAAAGATCTCTTTGGCACGAATGTGCTGCCACGGAACGCGACCTGCCTTCAAGGTCTGTAGAGTCCAACCCAGCTGCATGATGGACCGCGTCTGACTGTGCCCAAGATATAAAGAAGACATATCCGACTTAATAATGTCTATAGCAGAGGAAACAATGCTGTCAATTGTGTAAACACGGTCAGAAAGGGTATGCATGCCATTATCCACAACTGACAAAGCCTGTATCAGGTTTTCCTGATCAATTTGCCTCAGCCGGGCCGCTGCCTCCTGTTGTGAAAGCTTCCAAATCTCACTATATACTTCGTATAAAAATCGTTTCTTCTGAGGTACCTTAGGTCCTGACAAAAAATCTTGTAAGTCAGTATCATTAGACAGTAACGTGAGATGTGATTTAACTGCATCCAGCGTGGATGATTTCAACCATTGCTGACAAAGCTTTCCCACGCTGTATGTAGTTATGATATCAGCATGTTCTGGTGAAATGTAGCGAGGGTCTGCCCTACTAGTCCTGAACCCCCCTGAAGAGGTGACAAAACGTTGATGACACCTATTAGTGTCTACAGGCCATAATAACCACCCGCCCGGATGTACCAATGAAGTGTTAAGTGTACCATTCTGGACCCAGTGTGTAAACTCATTAAACGTAGCATTAACATATCGCTGCCAATTGTTCAATTTGGAAGGGACAGGTATGCTAGGCAAATTTAACTCTCTAATCGTTGCCAAGCCCAAACAGCTAGTCTGTTGTACTGTGTCATTGAGGAAAATCATTTGCACAGGGATAATACATGCTCTAAATAATGTGTCCCTGCCCTGCATCTGCCAATTTTTTGTTCCCCAGACACTTTTTAAGTCAACAGTCTTAAACCAATATTCATACCCCTCAACCGAAAGTTTAGATACAAACAAAGTCGAATACAGTAATTTAGTATCGGTCAATAACATTTGCTTATTAGGATACGGAGTAACTTTAAAATAGTAAGACCTAGCATTTTGTTGATTATGCCCAGAAAAATATGCAAATTTATCATAATATGTTTTTGAACTCCCTTGTGGAGGAGTTGGGCAATGTTCCCATTGCACATAATCAAATGTGGACTTAGGGCTACTTGCTTTATGAATAAAGTGGTGTCCATAATAGTTGTAGCAAAACATGTCACCATGATTATCTCTAAATAGGTAAGCATCTTCATCGTCATAGACAGTATAATATTGCAATTCTGTCAGCATAGAATCTACTGTCTTCACATCCCAATCATCAGAAACAATGCCTGGTATAACAATATCATTCATAGATAACTTGAGAACATACGGTATTTGAATCAATTCAGTGGGACCATATATATCAAACATTACTTTATCCCACACAATCCCATCCGGAATCGGTATCGCAGAAATGTTTACATTGGACAAATCTCTTCGAACCATATGAGACGAAAAATGTGGTTTTAACACTGTCTCCACGTGCTCAATGTCAGATCGTTCAGGAAGAAAATGACCATGTATTACCAGAATAAAAGTAACCACAAATCCCAACCGCTAAAAAAGAGTCATTACAGCCATAAAAAGCCACAAATAGTTCCAAGGAAAAACAAAGTATGTGCGTTTAAGCCAACACAGCAGCTTACGTGGACCTCGGATTGAAGATAGTGAGGACGAGGAGCCTGAGACGGCATCATCAGTGTCGTTGAAGCAGCCAGAGGCAGTTCTTGCAAAAGGTGCAACTGTGAACAAAGAAGCAGAAGGAGTCTCTCGTCGTGGCACACTGTAAACCACATGTTCAGAAACATCAGTAGAACGTATAGCAACTTGATCAAAAGATTCCAAATTAATCGTCGTCTGTGGAACAATCGCAAGATCATCTTCCACCCTCCCCAAGCTCGGAGAGGAAACAGCGTCGGTGCAAATCACCTGCAGCGGGACTTCTTCCCCAGTAGTGAGAGGGATTCCGGAACTACTGGGTGTCCCTCTTGGTCTGCTGTGCAGAATCGGCCACATGTTGTTACTTGACATTATCAATGGAAACAAAGAGATTCCCTTTGGCCCCGTGCAGCGGCGGTAAAATTACAGTTCTCGTACCGCTAACCCCTAATACAGGGACTGGTGCTCGATAAGAAGGACCAAATTCTTTCTTTACTGCGACCTTTTCACGCACTAGATCCCCAATCCTGGGTATCCAACCAGTAGGTGTTACTGGCTCATCCTTAATTCCCGAGGAGGCAGCACTTGCAGAAGAGTTATCTTCACGGAATTGTAAATCCTGCAAAACAGTGACACGATCATTTATGTCAAAAGGCGTATCTGCCGCCTCCACACCAGGACCATCTAGATCAGGAACATACTTTCGTGTTCCGAACAGGCACTCATATGAAGTACGACCCCCCAGTGACCTTCTAGGCAAGTTATTAAGTGCTCTCTGTACTCCATACAGGTGGGCTAGCCAACTACGACCCGTACCTATAACTGGCCGTTAAGGATTGCTTTAAATCACAATTTAAACGCTCCACGACAGAATTTCCCTCGGGATGAAATGGAGACGAGAATTGGAGTTGGACCCCCAACTAAGCCATGGTGTCCCTGAATGCCTTAGAGGCAAAAGCAGGGCCCTGGTCCGAATGAAAAGCCGCAACTGCAAATATATCGACAAAGATGCGCAAATCTTTAATAACAGTTCGAGCGTCAGCCGAGCGTTGTGGCCAGACCCACACAAATCTGGAGCACGAATCTACTGCAACCAAAATATATTTGTATGCACTGTCTGGTGTCAGCGGACCACAATGATCCAAGTACACACACTGGAAAGGTTTATTTGAAATCAGAAGGGGCGTCTGCTGCGGGCGTCTAGCCGACGAAGCTTTAATTTGTTGACAAACGTCACAACAAAGGACATACTGCTTTGTCTCTTTATAGAGACCAGGCCACCAGTAACAAGCCTGTAAAAGTAAAATCGTGGCAGCCACACCAGCATGTGCAGATGCCGCCCCCTCATGTGCTGCAGAAATTAATCGAGGTCTCTCAATTTTATTGGGCATTTCACGTACACCAATGCTTGGAATATTAACAACAGCATTTAGCGCACTACTCAAGCAGTAACTATATTTAGAAGGAAATCCCTTAGGAAAGGGCGTGCCATGAGCCGTAGCCCTTATGGCAGCCGAAATCTCTGTGTCTGGTTTGGAACTCGAACGAGTCACTGCGGCCACAGTGGCGACAGCCACTGCCGACTTCGCGGCTTCATCAGCCAAAGTATTCCCAGCAACGTTTATTCCGACGCGCTGGTGTCCAAGTGTATGTACAACATGGACTTTAGGAAGTGTTTCTTTCAGATCCGCAACCTTACCCCACAACAATTTGTGTTTAATGGTGTTGCCTTTAGAATCTCTGAACCCATTCAACTTCCAATAGTGTAAATATTCATTGAAAGACTAAACACAGTAGTAGGAGTCACAGACCAGCAATGTTAAAGTCGCCGGATCCGCGTGCTCCAATGCTAACAATAGAGCTTTGAGCTCAGCCAGCTGTGCTGTACAATCTCCCAAGGTTTGAGTATAAGTATGTCGGGGGCAGAACACTTCCCCCTCCATAGTGCCGCTCACCACCGCACATGCAGCAGAATATTGTTGTTTAGTCCCAACCGCCGGTTGCGCAGAGCCATCGGTATACATGACCATTTGATATTGGTCAATAGGCAATGTGCCAGCAGGAACTGGGTATTCCATTTCATATTGAAGAAATTCTTGAGTCTGCAGTTTAGGGTCAAATATGTAATCTACATCAGTGGCTGTCAAAGACGTAGCCACATTGTATCCATTGCAGGTGTAAAGCTTTCGAATTAGGAACACTCGCTTTTGTAACAGCTTCCAAGGCTGGAATTGGGGAAACGACAATGATGCGTTGGCCCTGGGCAAGAGGTCGTTCTTTAATCACAGCCATCTCGACTGCAGTGAGTATTTTCTCAATCTGTGCAAATCGTTGTTCTGCAGCAGAATACAAGTGGGACTTGTATGCAATCAGGACTGTCTCACCCTCATTAAAGGTGACATACGTAAACCCAACAGCCCCAGGTATCACCCTGATGACTAGATGCATTTTATTGTCCCGTGTGTGTAAATGTTGAACTGCTAAGAGATCAGTTTGCAAATCTCGTAGTATATGTGTATGCTCAATCGTCAAAAATCTACTCGAAAAATTTGGGCGAATCAACTCGTATAATGGTTTTATACGCGTAGCATAATCAGGAATGTAAGTTCTGCCAAAATTCAGAAACCCCAACAATGACTGGAGTTTCCGAACCGTATTAGGAGGCTGCAACTGAGCACATTTCTCCAAAAAATGTGGCGCTAAGCTCTTGCCCTCATTCGACAATTCATATCCCAGGAAAATGACGCTGAGGAAGGCAATCTTTGATTTCTTAAAATTAAACTTATAGCCAATTTCAGCAAACCCCACAACAATGCGTGCTACACGCCTTAGATGTTGCAGAATCTCATCATCTGTCAAATATATCATCAACATATGATAACGCCTCAGGGTCCAACTCGTGCAGAATTTCAGTCACACGAGCCGAAAATAGTCCTGGGCTATTCTATACCCCTGAGGCAAACGACAAAACTTTTTCTGAGAGCCAAACGCACTGAAACTGGTATAGTCCCGACTTTCGGGCGCTATATTTTGGCAGAAAAATCCATTCGAGATATCTAATGTTGTTTTGTATGTTTTACGCACAATATTATTCATAAGCACTGCGCTATGTGAATTCTGTGTTGCATATGTGCGTGTATGTCCCGTTTAAGTGTCTGTAATCCACCACTATCCTATATGAATGGCCCGGTTTAGCAACTGGAAATAAGGGATTATTCATCGGCGAGACACAGGGTTCAATTACACCCTGGTACTCCAATTGTGTAAGAATTTTCCTAACCGATGCCCTTGCATCAAATTTGATAGGATACTGCGGCTGCGGCTGAGGTTCGCCCTTTATTGGAATTACATGATAAGGTGATTGTCTATCCCACCCCACGTTATTTCTATATAGGGCGGGGGCTTGTGCTAGAGCCCATGATTTACTATAGGACACCGCTAGTTCTCTCGGAACAAGTGGTGAGAATGAAGGTGGAATAACCTCCTCCCCAACCGGACAGTCGCGAACAAAGTCAGGTGGCCAATCTTGTTCGGCCAGCAGAACATCATATGATTTTATCACATGGTCCCAAAAGATGGCAAGTACAATGTCCCCTTCTAATCGCAGAGTTACTTTATATACTCTATCAGGATCAGAGACTCACATATCCGCCGTTTCGACTTGTATGAAGTCATCAGTTGCTTTCACCTCCAGATGCTCTAGAAGACTCCGGCGAACTATTGTGACCTCTGCTGCGCTGTCTAACAGTGCCAACGCCCATGTCTTGTTCGTCAAGAGAACTCTCTTCTTGAGCGGCATGTCCAACTGAGACAGCTGCCACTTTCATCTTTTTAAATTGTTGTTTTTGTTGGAGTGGTTTCTCTTCTTGTTTAATAGAAACCTCTGTTGAGAGTTGTGAGTCCTGTCTCGGTTTCACCTACTCATTTCTCCGCTCTGACCGCCCACCTCTCTCACTTCTCTTGTCCGAGGAGTCCTGAAAGGAACGAGATTGGCGTGTATCAGTATATTGATATCTATCAGGCGTTTTCAAATTATCCCTATTCCTGAGATTATACCTATTCTGCGGGCTCTCCGGTTGCGGAGACTGTCCCCCATCTTTCTTAAGTGTTTGCTGTTGTTTCTTTTCCCAGCGCTTTTAGTCCCCTCAGGTTGCTGTTGTTTAGCATTTTCTTTATTATTTTTACCGTGTAATTGGGGTTTTTGTGGTCTAGCCCCTAGGCTATCGCGACCAATACTAGAATATGTTTCTGCTATTATTCTCGGGAGTTCCCGCTCTTGATTAATCTGCGGAACGTCCCGAAGACGCATTCGCACTGCTAGTGCTACTGCCTCTCCCTTGAGATTACTCAAAATAATAGAAGAAACAGCCGAAAAATTGCCCATCAACTGCATGCCCAAATCTAAGGCAGGGGCAGCCCCATATTCATCTTGAATTTGTTTAAGTACCTCCGGTAAATTAGCTAATGTCGGTGTACCGTGTGCCGTAGTGTACACCGTGCCCCAGGTATTACAATGATCCACAGTAGGAACCATCCCATACGGCAAACACATCGTCAAAATTCTATGTTTATCCTGAGGTCCCGTATGGGGAAATACTGCTTCCAGCGTATTAATTTTTTGCGCCAGCCAAAATGGAGTTTCCTCACGTTTAGCCGGCACTTTACCCATAACTGAGTGTACAGTGGCCGGATTAATACCCGGAACCAGTGCTTGTGGATGCGCCGGAGCAGCACGCGCTGCATTAGTATTTAATGCCTGCATTACAAACTGAACCAGTCTTCTGTATGTGGTTGCTAAGTCTATGTATAAACGACGCACGTCAGCCACTGCCAAATTAGCAACCGCAGGATATGGTGTGTAAGTAGTCAATAAAGGCCAGGTCGGACCATCATTACTCAGTGGACCTAACCTTACTTGTGCTACCGTGTGTGGAAGGGCGCCATCAAGCCAATTATGGTGTTCATGATAAGATAAAGGTATCTCTAAGTATGCATAAGTCCTGTATTGTCCAGGGACATTCGCAACAGTGTATTTGTGAAAAGTGTTTGTACCCCCATCTACAGCTGGAAATACGACCCAAGAATAAAAAAGTTCTGTTCTATAGACTGCATGGGCGTCCACCACAAAAGTGACCGGACCCCCATGGACCGTCAGTCCATGTGCTATCAGATGTCCTGTGAGCGGGTGTCGCATATTAGGCACTATATTCACTATATTAGGATTTGCCAATATTGGGGTTTTCCTTTCAAAGTTCAAGCTTGAACAACCAACCACTAAGTAATAGGATGCCTATCCCGTGGTGGCGGAAATCCTCAGCCCCACGGACGTCTCCGCTTACGGAACTGAGCAGTCAATATATATATGAGACCAAGAGAGTCAGCCGTACCTAAAAATTAGAGCCTGACCAATCGTTGGCGGCGCCATGTCACGTTGGCTCTCATTATCCTAAATGAGACTACTGGATTTCTAGGCAGCAGGATCAATAACGGTGTGGGGGACTGAGTCTGCCCCACGTGTAAGGAACTCTGTCACCCTAAATCCGGTTTTTGCTCCGGCTAACTAGCAGTGCCTCATTTCTCCCACAGGGAAGAGATGATTGGGCAGCCGAGCACATGACATCTTTGGAACTTCTCAGGGAAGTCGTGGTCACTCAGATCCAAACCAACTCTCTCATTTACAGTATGATCTCATATACAAATGACAAAGGCAGTATAAGTTTTATATAATGTTTTAATGAAACGACTGCATTTTAGATAATAAGGCGTGAGCCGCAATAACCAGAACCATACAACACAGTAGGATTGAAATAGTCACCAGGAGAGTAAAACATAAGAACAAAGCTATCATGGTGTCTAATAGTTTCTAATCTCCCTCTGCTTGTTCTATTTCGAGCACAGCATGTTAAGCTTCTAACTTGCCTTTCTGAATCACTGGGGAGACATCAGCCCTCATACCTGAGCAAAGGTCTGTGATCTTGGTTCAGCATCTGCAACAAGGCAGTCAGCGTCTAGTTGTGGTTCCCTGGTCGGAATCTCCCTCTTGCGTGTATTGGGACAAGGAAGTGTTTTTATAACTAACATGTCAGCGTGATCACAAAATGTCCCTACGCAGGAATGCCAAAGACTAAACTCCTACCACGTCTATCGGCAATGTACCAGACTGTATCCTTGACTGAAGCACAGAGTGAACAAGAATGTGTTATGGAGAACTCCAGTGCTGAAGAAGGCTAAACAGTGTGATATGAATATAAAACAAGACCGTAGAACTGGCTATTTGAAAAATAACAGTACGAAACCTAATAAAAAGCATTTAGAGCAAAGTGCACAGAGGCTCTAAGCTGCAAGCAAACGAATAAAATACAACCAGGGCAAAGTGCACAAAGGCCTAAAGCCTGAAGCTAATGCGCAAAGGATACGTAAAACTAACCACACTACAGGACGATATTGCAGCAATGCTGCAAAACCGCCCCCAGTAACAAAACCAGCCCCCACTGCTGCAAAACTGGGCCCCACACTTCCAGCCTCCCGGGGAAACGTCCGATGCCCACTACGGCTAGTGTGGCCCTGCACAGCAAAATTAAATTCAAATAATTTGTTTAAAATCGTAACAAGTCTTGAGGAAGCATTTACTGTCCTGTTTTTGGAAAGGAGAATGATTAGGGATTTGTGATCTGTTGTAAGAAGCAAACGCCTTCGCAAAAGAAAGGTTTTAAAATTACCTATGGCAAACATACATCCAACAGCCTCATGCTCAATAGAGGAGTACCTGTTTTTAATGTCAGGTCATAACCTAGACGCAAAAGCAATAGTATGGCAGCTTTCCGGGGCACTAGTTTCTGCATGTTGGGTCAGTACAGTACGCAAACCAAATAACTGTGTCAAAAGTGATTATACATTCCTAACTTTCCACAATTTTTTGAGTCTTAATTTTTTCAGAATCTGTTGTCATCTGTTGCACCCACAAATCTTTTACACTCTTTTTGATAAGAACTCTCATGGGCTTTGAGATAGAAAAGAACCCAACAACAAATCTGGAATAATACTCACACAGTCTAAGAAATGAAGACAATTGGTCTTTGTTTTTGGGTAACTCTGCATCCCTAATGGCCTTTACAATGTATTCTTATTTTTTAATACCATCAGAAGATATACAGAGATCCAAGTACTTTCCTCCTTTCTCCAAATCCTTTTGGTTCTTGAATGAATTGTAGAGCCACACCTTTACTTTGGAGCACCTTATGGACTTTGTCGAGAATTACATTATGCTTATTGATGTGGCACGAATGCAAACTGCATACTGCTGCACACATTGAAAGAGCCAATTGTCCATCACAATAGCATATGTACAGGGAGATGGCCCTTTCTGCACAGATACATCCACCTCCACAAGGCAGTTAGCCAGGTTCCCTGGAGCAAGTTCAGTAGTGTACGTGCATGGTTGCTCATGAGTTACTGGCAGAGGGAACAACAAAGGTTTGCCTAGAACCAAGTCACACATGGGACAATTGTGCATTGTTATTACCGAACACCTCAGTGCTGCTGACTTATGGAGGTGTGTTGTGCATTGTTTTACTTTACCCAATTTGGTGAAGAGTTCTAGAATTTGGATAGGGGCTAGCAGTCTACCAGAATCTGTTTGTTAAGAAATCGCAAATCTGCACACACTTTCAAATCTTTAAACATACTGGTTAGCTTTTCCCTAACACTAAGTGAGAATGTTGTCCATTTTATGCTTCACAGTTCTGGCCTTCATCTTTAAGATTAATTTCACAATAAAACCGTTCTGCTTTGTCCCAGTTGTTACTCTGTACTTATGAAGAATGATTTCAACATTTACAGGTTAATTTCCCACACAGATATAGGAAAATCTGTCCCACCCAGGCAGGGGCGGCTCCTCCACTGTGGCAGAGGAGCACCACCCCCTCCCCACCAGCAGCAACAGCTGCAAAACTTTTACAAGACAACAATAATAAACTATGGCCCATATTTATACTCTGTTTGCATCGGATTTGCGTCATTTTTTTAATGCAAATCCAGCGCAAGCTTAACTCCATATTTATATTTTGATGGTAGATCCATCTGGCATAAAAAATATGGAGTTAACGTCATTTTAAGGATGCGTGAAACCGCCTTGCATCAATGAGATGCAAGGTAGGTCTTCCCATCCAAAAAATGACTCAAACACCCTACCGCCATATTTAGCCAACAGGGCAAAAATGATGCACGGGTGGGAGGCGGACTTCAAAAATGACGCTAAAGCCATTTTGCATCAAAATTTAACGCCTGGATCAGGGCAGGCATTAAAATGAGGCAAACACACCACTACTTAAGGAAAACACACACAAGCAACATCACAGACCAACAGGACAACATGGAGGTGCTACTGATGCAGCTTGCAAGATGACGCCAAGCACAGGACCAATGGCAGCAGCCACCACCACCCCAACATGGCCCACAAAGGCAACGCAGAAGGCAGGAAAGGGTCTTCAGGAACAGAACAACCCTCCATGGCCTCAGGGAACAGGACATCATCCGAGGTATCGACTGAACTGGCAAGCCATACAGCAGCTCCTGCGCCATATTGAGCCACAACTAACAGCTAACCTGCAGACACCACACAACATATCATCGGTGACCAAGCTGCTAGCTGTCCTGCATATGTTGGCAAGTGGCTCCTTCCAGACAACGGGTGCCCTGGTCGCTGGGGAATCACAGCCCTCATTCTCGCCCTTCCTGCTCAAGGTGTTAGATGCCATAATCTCCCTCACACACCATCACATCAGCTTCCCAACACCCAGCAGAAGCAGCAGGAGATAAAACAGGGCTTCTACCAAATCCATGGCTTCCCGCATGTGCTTGGTGCAATTGACTGCACCCATGTCCGGATCGTCCCACCTGCAGCAACAGAGCACCTATTCCGGAACAGAAAGCACACGCATTCCATCAAATGTGCAGGGATTCTGGAAGTTTCCATGATTCACTCATATTATGCCACAGCAGGATCAATCAGCACTTCTAGGATGGACAATATGGCAATGGCCTTCTTGTAGGTAAGTCAATAAACCTAGCAATTTACACACAGCACAACAACCCTGTAGGACACACAAAACATACACCACTACATTGACACGTGGGCAGGATGACACTGAGGTGTGACACTGGTAGTTATGTTGTACAACCTGACACAATCGGATACACACCTCTGGACAAATGATGGCTGCCACAAACATTAGCTGCCAATCTATAGCAACAAGTGACCAATGTCAAAGCCTACTGTGACAATGACATGGCCTGCCCTGGAAGTACAACTTGGAAGATGAACCATTTACAATCACATTAGGCCACATAGTCAATCCGACACCCTCTCAAGCAGTATGTAGCGTGGAAGGGGTGTGCAATGTGTGTTGCAGCAGGTCTAACACCATGAGACAAATGGCATGATGATGCTGACTCACATGTAGGTGACACGGAAATACTGAGGCAGTCCCAACATCATACATCACTCCTGGAGTGCCGTTGCCAAGTAGCAATAAGGAGGTGGACTGTGCTATGAACACATATTGATGTGGCACGAATGCAAACTGCACACTGCTGCACACACTGAAAGAGCCAATTGTCCATCACAATAGCATATGTACAGAGAGATGGCCCTTCCTGCACAGATACATCCACCTCAACAAGGCAGTTAGCCAGGTTCCATGGAGCAAGTTCAGTAGTGTACGTGCACGGTTGCTCATGAGTTACTGTCAGAGGGAACAACAAAGGTTTGCCTAGAACCAAGTCACACATGGGACAATTGTGCATTGTCATTACTGAACACCTCAATGGCGCCGACTTATGGAGATGTTTTGTGCATTGTCACCTAGCCAAATCAAAGGGCCTCACTGTTGCATTTCAGCTGCAATGACATATGTCTAAATGGATAGGATGTCCAGGCCATGTAGTGCAACCATGTTACCACCACATCGGAATCTATTGTGTGTGTGGAAGTATCATGTCCCCTCGAGTGAAAGCACACTAAAACATGTTGGACACTACACAACGCATGGTACATACTTACTGACCAACAGTTCGGAAAAAAATCATAGATCCCAGATCAGTGAGCCAAACACAAGTTTTCAAGTCAAACAACCCACTGCAGAAAAAAACTCACAGAAGCCCAAGATTTCACACAATACCACAAACACATATGAGTCACAGACCACACAAGATACATGACATTCCTGATGCAAGCACTAACAAAATACTCACTCCTATTATCTTTTGCTGCGGATCAGGGTTACGGTATCCAGCCATGGATCATGACCCCATTCCTTAACCCAAGCACAGCAGTAGAGCATGCCTATAATGAGGCACATCGTAGGACACGCACCATTGTGGAAAGGACCTTTGGCATCCTGAAGTCCAGATTCAAGTGCCTGGACATCACAGGAGTCAGCCTCCTACATGCCCCACATACTGTGTGTAAAATTATACTTACCTGTGCTATCCTGCACAACATTTGTGTGAGGAGGAACATCCCTCTATATGAGCTAGAGCAAGAACTGCCTGAAAAGGAGGAGGAGGAGGAGGAGAAGGAGGATGGTGGCAGGGAAAATGAGGGCGAACAGCAGAACACAGCTGCAGGAATGCACAGCAGACAGCAAATTGTACAAAACTTTTTCACTCAATAGGCACTCTACACACCTTGTTAAGATATGTAAATAAACACCATACTTGATCACACAATCCTGCTCTGGTTTCTTCATTATCATCACATGTTCCTTAAGAATTTGATTATTATCTCAGGGAGCATGTTACAAAGACGACTCTGACTAATTCTGATGCATCATCACATGTGATGCATATGATTGTACAGCAAACATCACACACATATAAAAAAATACTCATCTCTTGGATTTCACATGCAAGGACATAATCAATGGACCACAGCATATGACTCACATCCACATGGCCAACATGGTCTACTGTAGCACATGACACACAACTATGACATCTCCAATCATAAGGTAAATAAGTGCCGCATACATGAGGCAGTGGATGTGAAATATCAGTGGAAACAGGAATGTATGAACAGACCCCTGACATTAGTAAGTGTGACATCTCCAATCTCTGCAAGGAGCGTGTGTGACAAGAAGGGCATCATGTGTGAAAATGGATAGCATGAGTGTCCCAGGTATGACAAGCAATGTTCACAACACATGCCCTGCGCAGTCCATCCCTGGAAATAAGTCCTGCCACTGCCATGTGTTACGTCTCTGCCCTCCCATTTCTAGGAGGCACTGTAAACGGACTATCTGTACCCTGGGAATCATCATTAACACTCACCCAGAGTCCCTTTCTGACTCCTGTTTGCTTCCCTTTTCCATATGGCATGCTATAGAAGAACTACATTAGCTTGCATGGACTTCAGGTCCCATAATGCACTGCCTGGTAGTCAGTAAGACCTGTAATCTTCTGTCCATTGCTTCCTATGGGAAAAGTCTGGTTGTCCCTTTATACTGGATTCTCTCCTCCAGGACTTGTGAGAGACTGAAGCAGCACACACCTGTGACCTCTCTTGTGCAGCCCAGCCATGTGACTCTGCCCTGGCCTTGTTGCCGCCTGGAACTGCTTATAAGCTGCCCTTCCCTGAAGCTCCTTGTCGTGCATTGGAGTACGATTCCTTTGTGTTCCAGACCCCTTGTTGGATTGTGTTACAGTCCTGATTCAGCCTGAACCTGCTCTCTGTTTACCCAGTCATGTTCCTGATTGTTCCAGTCAGAGTCAGCTCCCTGTTTCCCAGCCTTGTTCATGTTTGTTTCTGCCAGAGCCTGCTTTCTGTTTCCCAGAGCTGTTCCAGCCTTTGCGTCAGCCTGAGCCTGTTCCCTGTTCCTGGCTTTGCCTCCTAGTTGGTTCCTTCGCTTTCTGTTTCCTCTTGGGTTATCGTGTCTTATCAGTCCTCACCTGTGTAGAAGTGTTTTCCTTTGTACTTGGGGTGGCACCTGGTTTCCAGGAGGCAAATCCAGCCCCCATCCTTTGTCTAGTGTTGCATGTGGTCTTTAGTGCCTAACAGTGACAGTGTGCTATTGCTGTATTCCAGGAATTGCTACTGTGTCTCCAGCTGGACCCACAAGGGCTAGTCGTGTGTATGTAAGTACAATCCTTGTTTGTGCCCTAAGGGGCCAGACACAGAGTCACTTCTGCTGCCTCCTTTCTATGGGGTTTGCGTGGTGACTATCTGTAAGAGTAATCTGCACAGAGGCACTGACGTTCCCTGTTGCTGTGGACAGTTCTGAGCCCCACCCTGTGTACAACCTTAGTGATAACCCCAACGTGTTTGTCCATTACTGACCCGATCCATATTTGTTCACACTATGGTTGCTCTGTCTTCACATTTCTGTTTTCTCTGCCTTACCATAGCTGGCCTTTCCTCTTGTATGCCTTTAGCTACTCTTCTGCTTTGGTACACTACCTTCTTGCGAGATACTCTGTGAACTCAAGGGGTGGCCCTAACAGAGTCCTGACTAGACCCGCCCGAAACCGTGACACCATGGAGCCCAATCCTGACACAGGGTACACATGCCCACACACTTGAACTGGGCACTTCTGTGGAATGCACATCTGAAAATATGTGACCACATGCAGCCAGGGCAGCATGTACACCACAGCAACACAAGAGGTGCCGATCACAGCTGCTCTGTCAAGCGAAGTAGACTTGGGAATGCGACAAGAACTGTCACCAAACTGTAATCCAAAAAGGACCTTTATTGCAGTCCCTGACTAGTGACTGCTCATGCAAGAAAACTAAAAGCGTAAATTGTATACAGATGATGGTAAGGGCACAATGCTAGCAGGGTGCTGGGCAGGTGCGAGACATGGAAGGCTGGGCATAAGGACTGGTGCAGCATACATTTTAGCTCCAACCCCTGTCATCATAGCTTCAACATATATGTATGTGTAAAATGACATGTAATGCACTCAAATTCAGTAATGAAGTGCATTCACTGTAGAATTTGGGAATCATATACATTGTATGCATTAACCTTATTAAATGAAATGTAATAATTTGAAGGGAATTAGAAACCAATAAAGTGTAGTTACCTTAGAAACAAGAGGAATTTCTGTAGACATGTGCACTAATGTTTTACAGTTCAATGCAAGAATGTAGTTCTTAGTCACATTTATGTTCATGTATTCAGGTGTAATGCATTTGTTCTAATTGTAACATTGATTTTTATTTGAGATCATGTAGCTGACACTTACTTTATTGGAAGTTAAATGTGAACCCAATTAACACAATGATAAATGTGCATTAATGAATAATTTTCTCTAAGGCTGACCTCACTAAGCCTGCATTTCTTTCAAAGTGAGAAAAAGTTTTCCATTTCTGCTTGTGTGTCTTTTCTTTGCAGGGGCATTCACATGAAATGTCAGTTTGGAAACAAATTTACTATTGTGTTAGTAATAGAGAGCTTGGGGAAAAGACCTTGGTCGTATCATTGAGAAACCAAGTGTGAGCTGACAGGCCCTTGTTCAATTTTTGTTACCAGTGATGTCCAGATGAGCAAGGACAACATCATTCTCAGGACTTGTCTGGGAGAAACTATGAATGTTACAGTTTAGAACATGAGACTGGAAAAGACAATGGAGCTCCTGATGGCATGATGATGCATGTTACCTAACTGATTTGTGTGATATTAATTAGTGTTCTCACAGATTGATTTCGGACACAATCCATTTAGACTTTTAGAGGTAGAGACCTCTGACGTTCTCCTTTGTTCCTGTGCTTTGCTGTGTGTGGCTTCGGCTAACACTTAACTGTCTAGAAGACTCTTGATCGAGCTTCTGAATTTCTGACTCCTACTTTTCCTCATAAGGCCCCAAACATATTTTTCTCTTTTTGCCATAGCTTCTCAACTGTCAGAGATTTCTCTCCATCATTTTAATAGATCAATTTAGGTAGATGATCCTAAATTGTACCCATGTATAGGAAATAAGACCAAAGATTTTTATCTGAGTATCCAGTTTTTGTTGCTGATATTTTGCAGCTTTGTCACTGAAGTTTTGGTTTGCCTTATGCTAATTCGCCTAAACATCTTCGGGAGAGTTGGTTATCTTCTTGTCATTCTGTATCCCTACAGCATGTTTTTGAGATTTGTCTATATTAACCTGACTGTTAAATTGTAATAAATGCCTTAACTTCATTTCAGATTAGGGTCCTTATCATATGGACACATTTTTGCACTGAAATTTAATGTTAATTTGGTGGTGAGCTAATTCCTCACATCTTTCTTTTTGACGAAACAAGACCCATCGCTTAAGTATTTATGGAAGCCGGTCCAAATGCTCTATCAGGACAGATGCAAAAAGCTTACAATGGACACATGTTAAACGAGGGGTAAGATGACGGCAACATGGGGTGATTGAAACACATTTAATAAAGTAAATCGCCAGTAGCAACATGTTATATCGTACTGTTTAACCAGTACTGTTTAGCTGGCTTTAAAATCTAGTGTAATTAAGATTATTTTGCAATAATGCTGTGATGCTGGGTTTAGAATGTAATGATTCACGTTTTGTCAGCTAAGCCGGTTCTGGCGGCAGAAGAGCTCCTCTGTGTTCGACCTCTGCTACCATTCTACCTGTATGTAGTAAATAAACCTCCCTGCAGTCCGCTGATGTCTTGAGAGTAGATACTACATAATACAACCAACAGAAGCCACAACCTCAACATATAGGCAGTTTCTCTTCCATGTTCAGTTTCTTCTGGCCAAATGTTGCTGTATTTTGCTCTCTCGAGTAACTGGAAAGTTACAATCCCCAAATAAATAAATAAATGCAAATGCTGGATGAGTATGGGGTCTATTTATTCCCTAAACTGGTTACATAGTAGCTTTGGCTGATTGTCTCAGAGGTTGATATCAGGTTCCAGATGCTTTGGAAGATATAAAAAGGTCATGCAGTACTGTGTAATGGTGACTGTTGAACAGCTGGTTGTCTTCAACCCATGCTTCATGTTACTTGGAAACAATCTTTCTTAGACTCAGCCTATATGAGGATGGCTAGACATGGAGCAGATACTTATGGATCGGGGGGGTTTGAGTTTTAATAGAGTTAAACCATTGTGAGCATAAGCATCTAGAAAATGGGCATTCAGACTCATGGCTGTAGGTTTTTATAGATTGCTATTTAAACCGTATTGTCCACTGCTCAGGTCATCCATTAAGGGTCACCACCCTCGGCAGATGGTGTTAATACCTGTTAAGTGATTAGCCCATAGGTAAAGAGGGTATTGTGAAGGGAAAGGTGGATGGCACCAGAAACACGTGGCCAATGAGCACCTGTCCACTTATTCTCACCGACTATCAGCGTTCTTTTCAACTTCCATCAAAGTATTCCAGAAAGAGGGCTCACAAGCCCACAGAAACTATAGCAATGATGCCCCCAAACAGTGACACTCCACTCATCACTTGCTAACTTGTTCCAGCAACACTCATTCAAAAGAATGCAACAGTGAACAGAAAAAGGTTCCTGGCCGTGCAAGCCCAAGATTGTGGAATTTATTTCGCCCTGGTTTGCGAGCCAAAACCAATCAAATAATTCTTGAACACTGGACTGTTTCGGCTCTCTTTCCTACCAGTGATCAGCACCCTTTCCCGTAGTGGAAGCAATGTTTAATGTGTGCTTAATGCAGAGCAAGGGCACTTATTTTTGAGGGCCTACACTTAATTTTCTGCCTCAAGCATTTACTGCGAGCAAAAGACACATATGGGAAAGACGAAGGAAGCGAAAAACGAGAAAGCGTCACAGTGGGCGAAAGGAGTGAGCTGAAGGGGCGCGGAGTGGCTGTAAGTGGATTGAAGAGGCCCGAGATGGTTTCAGGATTAGGCTGCCTTGGTACTCCGTGTTGGCACATTTAAGTGCAGCAACCGCGTGTTTAAGAGGAGGGCTTTGGACACCGGCACATTTTTATTTACAAATTAAGCACTGGTGTGGAAGCTACTTCTGATTAATGAAAACTGTCCTAAGCCTCTGCCTCAAATGTGGATTATATAAGTGTACAAACATGCCAAGCATAATAAATGCAGAAACTAGAGAATCCCAATTAGGCTGCAGTGAGCATATAGCATTAATGGCACAGGAGCTGAATAGGGAAATATTTACTCTGGGGGTCCTCAGGCAACCGGTTTGCCCCTTTTCTCTTTAGGAATCCCGTCTGAGCAGTGATTTCCTAACTGGTGCTGGAAAGTCTTTGCCACATTTTGAGATATATATCCCGAATCACATCCATCATCTGGCTAATTGCCCTGAAGTCGATTGTCTCATTTCCAAAAACAAGAATTTATTTTTAATATATAAGTTCTGTCCTTAACTTCACAGCTCTCTACAAGTAAAAATATCTCTTCATCCACCTTCATGTCAGGCAAGTGTGAAATAAAAATTAATGTAATGAATGAGTTGATAATGTACGGATAGGAGGAAGGCAGGGTGGCAGGATGGAAACGTTGTGCGTGTTTCCACACAAAAGACTAGACTGTAAACTGCACACAGATCCTTTAACGACATTGCCACGTGTAATTTGAACACAGAGTTTACAATCTGGGTACAGAGTTTTTTTCTACATTGAAGTTTTTTTCAAACTGTATTTAGTGTATTTAGAACGCAAGGACGCTCACCTCTATTTCAACTGCTGTCCACTTCCAGTTTGTGTCTTGAGCTCTCACCTGTCTACCTGTTATAGGTCCTTACTAATAATACACTACAAACTTGTTGTTTCCTCAACAAGTTATTGTGTGCTTCATAGTGAGCTCATTATGGCTACCCCCACGATGTCTCAACCACCTCCCTTTAGCAATAGGGTGGGAAAAATTCTCTCCAGCCAGGAAACAAGCTGTTCTATTACACAATTTGGGGATCGAGGGCAGGAACATTTATTATAGCCTTGAGACCCTACCTATTGGAGGGGACGAAGGGGAGCTCAGAGATATTTATGAAATGTCAGTAGCAATTTTAGCGGCACATTTTTAATCCAAACTCAATGTTGTTTTGGAAAGACACAGATTCTTTGCAAGATCCCAAGGGAAATCAGAAAGTGTGGGAAACCATGTCGCTGCATTACGCACATTAGCGCGCACATGTGACTTTGGTGATATCACGGATTCCCTCATTCATGACCAATTAGTCCGCTGTACAAACAACAAGTGGGTTCAAGAGAAGTTGTTGGCGAAGAACCCTGATTTGAGGGAAGCTATTGCAATTGTTGAAGGAATGGAAAGCACCAACAATTGGATTAAGGAGATGAATGACCATGAGGAAGACAATTTGTGCATGGTACAAGCACCACAGATTCGGGAAGAAGTTTTGAGAGTCAGCAATGACAGTAAAACACCAGTGCCAACTCAGGAGAAAAGAAAAGAAACCAGACATCAGCGTTGTTACCGCTGTGGCAATTCTGGACACACAGCAAACAGCTCAAATTGTTTTGCACGTTATTCTCTGTGTAGGAAGTGTGGGAAAAAGGGTCACTATGCTAGGGTCTGTAATAGTGACAAATGTAACATAGATTCTGTCACTGAAAATGTTAACAAAGTGATTTTATATATTGAACCTGATGTTAACCTTTGCGTCCCGTTCTCTCAAGGAGGCTGAACAACAGTATTCCGTTATAGAAAGGGAGGCACTTGCGTGCATGTGGGCAGTTAAGCACTTCAGATTCTACTTGAGGGGTTTACCTTTTATTGTGAGAACAGACCACAGGCCTCTCGTTCAATTTTTCTCTTTTAAGAAGGGGGAAGAATTGACACCTAGGACAAGAAGGTGGGTCGAAGGATTAATGGAATATAATTTTTCTGTTGAATATGTGCCTGGGCCAAAGAATACGGTGGCAGATTTCTTGTCCCGAACTTCAGTTGATGGTAATGATGAGCCTGATGATGAGTGTGTGATTAACTGGGTGAGGGAGATGGCCATAAATGAAGATGAGTGGAAGTCTGCTGTTAACCAGGATTCTGACAGACATGAACTTGCAGAGTTCATTGTGAGAGGTTGGCCTGAATACAAGGACATTTCCAATTCTTTAAAGAGGTACTGGAATGTAAGAGATGAACTGTCTAAGTGAGGGGGAATTATTCAGAGGTACCAAATCCATACCTCCAATTAGTCTGAGAAGTAAAATTATCAATTCTGCTCATGAGGGTCATTTGGGCAGGAATTTAACCAAATCAAGGTTAAGAATGGTATATTGGTGGCCAGGTTTAGATCGTAATGTTGAAGCGGTTGTGAAAGATTGTTTGACCTGTGCACGCAATGATAAAGGCAAGGTTGTGGTGAAATCTCCACTTTCCCCAGTTGCAATTTCTGGGAGACCCTGGCTGAAATTAGGACTAGACTTTATGGGTCCTTTCCATCTTCTACCTGCAAACAAGCATTATGGTAGATTATGCCTCAAAGTGGGTGGTGACTAAATGTGTGGATTCTGTAGACACCAGAACTGTGATCGAGTTTTTAAAGGAAGAATTCTCTCGGGAGGGTGTACCCAGCCATTTAATCACTGATAATGGTGTACAGTTGACATCCCAGGATATGAAGTTCTTTTTAGACTCCTTAGCCATTGTGCATTTGAAAACAGTTTTGTACTTACCTCAGGCCAACGGCCTTGCCGAGCATATGAACAGAATGGTAAAATCCTGTGTCCAGGAAGCAATTGAAACCCGAGCTCCCTTAGCAAATCTCCTGAGGGGCCTGTGGTGGGCATATAGTAATACCCCCAATAACATCACTGGCATTGCCCCTTTTGAATATATGAGGGGGAGGTCGGGTTGCACCAAGATGTCTCCTGCATGGTTTAGGAATAAGTTAGGACCAGATGTTGTATTGTATTGTATTGTAATCGTATTTATATAGCGCTTACTACCCCTGACGAGGCGTCAAAGCTCTTGATCAAGTGAAACTTAGTAAGGCGTCTGATCGTAGAAACAGTTATCAACGCAAGTATAAGTTGCGGTATGATTCTAAATGTGGTGTTTCCAGTGTTAAATGGAGGGTTGGTGACATGGTGCTGCTGAAGGACCCTGGTTTCAGAACCAAGGGCAGGTCAAGTTTCAAGGGTCCTTTCCGTATCAAAGAGGTGAAGAAGAATGTTGTGGTCCTTGACAATGGAGATGTGTGGAGCATGTCCAGAATAGTGAAATGGAACAACTCAGCGGTAGATTCAGCTAACCTGGAAAACCAAAGGGAAAATCACTCCTTGAGTGGGTCTAAGGCATCACCATGCACCAAGGCTCCTTCCAGGTTTCGCTCCAAACCATTGTGGTTGAAGGATTATGTATCTTGATATCTTGTAACTTCTGACATTACATTCTTCTATGCATTGTGGGTATTGTTGGTTTTCACCACATAGTTTGTGTCATGTTATTATTTATTTATCCTCTTTTATTCTTTAACCTTTTCTTTTTTCCCTTTAATATGTTTAGTGTAAGTAAGGGGGATGTGTTGTGGTTACTGTAGGAGGCTGGACTGGCTTGTAGTGAGTACCAAGGGGTACTTGCACCTTGCACCAGGCCCAGTTATCCCTTATTAGTGTATAGGGTGTCTAGCAGCTTAGGCTGATAGATAATGGTAGCTTAGCAGAGCAGCTTAGGCTGAACTAGGAGACGTGTGAAGCTACTACAGTACCACTTAGTGTCATATGCACAATATCATAAGAAAACACAATACACAGTTATACTAAAAATAAAGGTACTTTATTTTTATGACAATATGCCAAAGTATCTTAGAGTGTACCCTCAGTGAGAGGATAGGAAATATACACAAGATATATATACACAATAGCAAAAATATGCAGTATAGTCTTAGAAAACAGTGCAAACAATGTATAGTTACAATAGGATGCAATGGGGAAACATAGGGATAGGGGCAACACAGAACATATACTCCAAAAGTGGAATGCGAACCACAAATGGACCCCAAACCTATGTGACCTTGTAGAGGGTCGCTGGGACTATTAGAAAATAGTGAGAGTTAGAAAAATAACCCTCCCCAAGACCCTGAAAAGTGAGTGCAAAGTGCACTAAAGTTCCCCTAAGGACAAAGAAGTCGTGTTAGAGGAATAATGCAGGAAAGACACAAACCAGCAATGCAACAACTGTGGATTTCCAATCTAGGGTACCTGTGGAACAAGGGGACCAAGTCCAAAAGTCACAAGCAAGTCGGAGATGGGCAGATGCCCAGGAAATGCCAGCTGCGGGTGCAAAGAAGCTTCTACTGGACAGTAGAATGCATCCAAATATGCTGCACTGAAAGCTTCCAGCCCTTGCAGGACTGTGTTCACCAACCTCTGAAAAGTGGCAGGTGCATTTTTCAAACCAAAAGGCATTACAGTAAACTGGTAATGTCCTCCAATGGTTGAAAATGCAGTCTTAGGTTTAGCATCTTCTGACAATTTGATCTGCCAATACCCTGCAGTCAAATCAAAAGTGCTTAGATACTTGGCAGATGCCAGTGTATCTATGAGCTCATCTGCCCTGGGTATAGGGTGAGCATCAGTTTTGGTTACCAAGTTGAGACCTCTATAGTCTACACAAAACCGCATTTCGTTCTTTCCATCTTTGGAATGGGGTTTTGGTACCAGTACCACAGGAGAAGCCCATGGACTGTCAGAGTGCTCAACCACTCCTAGTTCTAACATTTTCTGGACCTCTTGCTTTATGCAGTCCCTGACATGGTCAGGCTGCCTATAGATCTTAATTTTGACAGGTAAACTGTCTCCAGTATCTATAGTGTGCTCACACCAAGAAGTGGTACCTGGCACAGTAGAGAAGAGTTCAGAGAATTGATCTAGGAGATTTATGCAATTATCTTTCTGCTCAGCAGTAAGACAATCAGCCAAAACTACACCTTCCACAAGAGCATCTTGTTCTGTGGAAGAGAAGAGATCAGGTAGAGGATCACTGTCTTCTTCCTGTCCCTCATCAGTTGCCATGAGCAGGGTGAGATCAGCCCTGTCATAGTAGGGTTTCAGGCGGTTGACATGGAGCACCCTAAGGGGACTCCTGGCAGTGCCTAAGTCAACTAAATAGGTGACTTCTCCCTTCTTTTCAACAATTGTGTGGGGACCACTCCATTTATCTTGGAGTGCTCTTGGGGCCACAGGCTCCAAGACCCACACTTTCTGCCCTGGTTGGTACTGAACCAAAACAGCCTTCTGATCATGCCATTGCTTCTGGAGCTCTTGGCTGGCCTGAAGGTTTTTACTGGCCTTTTTCATGTACTCAGCCATCCTTGATCTGAGGCCAAGTACATAATCCACAATATCCTGCTTAGGAGTTTTTAAAGGTTGTTCCCAACCCTCCTTTACAAGTGTGAGTGGACCCCTAACAGGGTGTCCAAAAAGAAGTTCAAAGGGGCTGAAGCCCACTCCTTTCTGGGGTACCTCCCTGTAGGCAAAAAGGAGGCATGGTAGAAGGATATCCCATCTCCTGCGGAGTTTTTCAGGGAGACCCATAATCATGCCTTTGAGAGTTTTATTAAATCTCTCCACCAGTCCATTTGTTTGTGGATGATAGGGTGTTGTGAACTTGTACGTTACACCACACTCCTTCCACATGGACTTTAAGTATGCAGACATGAAATTGCTTCCCCTGTCTGATACTACTTCCTTTGGGAAGCCCACCCTGGAAAATATTCCCAGGAGGGCCTTTGCCACTGCAGGAGCTGTAGTGGTCCTTAAAGGAATAGCTTCAGGATATCTTGTGGCATGGTCCACTACCACCAAGATAAATCTAATGCCTGAAGCAGTAGGAGGGTCAAGGGGGCCAACTATGTCAACCCCTACCCTTTCAAAGGGAACCCCAACCACAGGCAGTGGAATAAGGGGTGCCTTTGGGGTGCCACCTGTCTTGCCACTGGCTTGACAGGGTTCACAGGACTTACAAAATTCCTTTGTGTCCTCAGACATCCTAGGCCAATGAAACAATGGAACCAATCTGTCCCAAGTTTTCATTTGACCCAGGTGTCCAGCTAGGGGAATGTCATGTGCCAGGGTTAGGAGGAACTTTCTGTACTCCTGAGGAATCACTAATCTCCTGGCAGCTCCAGGTTTAGGATCCCTATGCTCAGTGTACAAGAGGTTGTCCTCCCAGTAAACTCTGTGAGAGTCACTGACATCCCCATTAGCCTGTTTGACAGCTTGCTGTCTGAGACCCTCTAATGTGGGACAGGTTTGCTGTGCCACACTCAGCTCCTCTCTGGCAGGCCCCCCTTCACCCAAAAGCTCCGCAGTGTCTGCTTCCAGCTCCTCTGGTGTAGGTTCTGCACAGGGAGGGAATTCTTCTTCCTCAGAAGTTGAATCCACTGTAGAGGGAGGGATAGTAGGAAGTGGTTTGCTTCTACTAGCCATAGCTTTAGGGAGCACTTGGTCCATTGTTCCAGGATCCAAGCTTCCCTGTCCTTTTTGCTTTTTGGCCTGAGCCCTTGTCAAAGCAAAAATATGCCCTGGGATGCCCAGCATTGCTGCATGGGCCTCCAACTCCACATCTGACCAAGCTGATGTCTCCAAATCATTCCCTAATAGACAGTCTACAGGTAAATCTGAAGCTACCACAACTTTCTTTGGACCAGTAACCCCCCCCCAGTTGAGATTAACAACAGCCATGGGGTGGCTAAGTGTGTTGTTGTGAGCATCGGTTACTTGGTACTGGTGACCAAGTAGGTGTTGTTCAGGGTGGACCAGTTTCTCTATGACCATAGTCACACTGGCACCAGTGTCCCTGTAGGCCTGAACCTCAACACCATTTATTAGGGGTAGTTGCTTGTACTTATCCATATTAAGGGGACAAGCAACTAAGGTGGCTAAATCAATAGCCCCCTCAGAGACTAACACAGCCTCTGTGGCCTCCCTAACAAGGCCAACCCCAACTAAGTTACCAATAGTGAGCCCAGCTACTCCCTTGGATTGGCTATTAGTAGGTTTGCTCCCACCACCACTGCTATTAGTAGGGACACTAGGGGTAGCAGTAGGGGTTGTAGTGGTAGGAGCATTGGTGCCTTTCTTTGGACAACTGGGATCTGTTGTCCAATGGCCTTTTATTTTACATAAATAGCACCATGGTTTCTTTTCCTTGTTCTGATTAAAAGAGGATTTGGGCCCACCACCCCCACCAGAGTGTTTTTGTGGGCCTGATGAAGACTCATTTTTAGATTTGTCCCCACCCTTGTCAGAAGACTTACCATCCTTCTTTTTGTTGCCTTCTTTGTCACCCCCTGTATGAACTTTTCTGTTCACCCTTGTTCTGACCCATTTGTCTGCCTTCTTTCCCAATTCTTGGGGAGAGGTCAGATCAGAGTCCACCAAGTACTGGTGCAACAAATCAGACACACAATTATTAAGAATATGCTCTCTCAGGATCAAGTTATACAGGCTGTCATAATCAGTAACTTTACTGCCATGTAACCACCCCTCCAAGGCCTTCACTGAATGGTCAATGAAATCAACCCAGTCTTGTGAAGACTCCTTTTTGGTCTCTCTGAACTTTATCCTGTACTGTTCAGTGGTTAAGCCATAACCATCCAGGAGTGCATTCTTAAGAACTTGGAAATTATTAGCATCATTTTCTTTCACAGTAAGGAGCCTATCCCTACCTTTTCCACTAAATGATAGCCGTAGGATAGCAGCCCACTGCCTTTGAGGGACATCCTGTACAACACAGGCCCTCTCAAGTGCAGCAAACCACTTGTTAATGTCATCCCCCTCCTTGTAAGGGGGAACTATCTTATGCAGATTCCTGGAATCATGCTCTTTTGCAGAATGACTATGGGGAATACTGCTGCTGCCACCATGGGTTTCTAAACCCAGTTTCTGTCTCTACTTCTAAAGTCTGTCTATCCAAATCCAGCTGTTGCTTCTTGAGCTTCAGTCTGGTTTGTTCCACTCTCAATCTATTGATCTCCCTTTCTAACAATCTGTCATCAGGGTGGGTGGGAGGGACATTCCTTGAAACAGAAGTATGGTGAGAATGGACAGAAGGAGACCTGTCCCTTACAGAAGCCACCCTAACAGCTTGGCTAACAGAAACATCACTACCAGTATGGTGAGAATAAATGCTTTTGCTATGATGTGAGACAACACTATTTATATGGTGTGGCTCATCATCATTACCAACTATGCTAGACTGTCTAGTAATGGGCAGGCTAGGAAGTTTCTTTCCTGAATCGTTTCCTGGGGGAGTCCCTGGATCAGATTGAGAACCATTAGCTACTTTTTCAACAGATTGGGCACTTATGGCCTTATCCTGTACTCTAAGCATGTTAATCAACAGTTCTAAGGAAGGGTTCTTCCCTACACTCAAACCTCTCTCTATGCAGAGACTCCTTGCTCCTTTCCAGCTAAGGTGATCATATGCAAGTTTGGACAGATCAACATTTTGGCCTGTGCCAGACATTTTTAGAGAGAGTTAAAGTGATAGTAAAAGATAAAACGTTTGTCAGAGCTTTTAGAAAGACAGAGAAAAAAAACTTTTTAAACTTTTAAGAACTTTTTGAAAGTTTAGAAGTACTTTTCAGCACTTAGAAAAGAGTGAAAAGAGGAAATGCAAAACTTTTTGGCTATGTGTATATACACTGACCTTGTTTTGTATATTTTTCTCTTATGAAAAGTACAATTACAAGAGTGGTAAGTAGTCTCAAAGCACTTATCCCACCGCTGCACAACCAATGTAGGAGGCTGGACTGGCTTGTAGTGAGTACCAAGGGGTACTTGCACCTTGCACCAGGCCCAGTTATCCCTTATTAGTGTATAGGGTGTCTAGCAGCTTAGGCTGATAGATAATGGTAGCTTAGCAGAGCAGCTTAGGCTGAACTAGGAGACGTGTGAAGCTACTACAGTACCACTTAGTGTCATATGCACAATATCATAAGAAAACACAATACACAGTTATACTAAAAATAAAGGTACTTTATTTTTATGACAATATGCCAAAGTATCTTAGAGTGTACCCTCAGTGAGAGGATAGGAAATATACACAAGATATATATACACAATAGCAAAAATATGCAGTATAGTCTTAGAAAACAGTGCAAACAATGTATAGTTACAATAGGATGCAATGGGGAAACATAGGGATAGGGGCAACACAAACCATATACTCCAAAAGTGGAATGCGAACCACAAATGGACCCCAAACCTATGTGACCTTGTAGAGGGTCGCTGGGACTATTAGAAAATAGTGAGAGTTAGAAAAATAACCCTCCCCAAGACCCTGAAAAGTGAGTGCAAAGTGCACTAAAGTTCCCCTAAGGACAAAGAAGTCGTGTTAGAGGAATAATGCAGGAAAGACACAAACCAGCAATGCAACAACTGTGGATTTCCAATCTAGGGTACCTGTGGAACAAGGGGACCAAGTCCAAAAGTCACAAGCAAGTCGGAGATGGGCAGATGCCCAGGAAATGCCAGCTGCGGGTGCAAAGAAGCTTCTACTGGACAGAAGAAGCTGAGGTTTCTGCAGGAACAAAAAGGGCTAGAGACTTCCCCTTTGGTGGACGGATCCCTCTCGCCGTGGAGAGTCGTGCAGAAGTGCTTTCCCGCCGAAAGAACGCCAACAAGCCTTGCTAGCTGCAAATCGTGCGGTTAGCGTTTTTGGACGCTGCTGAGGTCCAGGAGGGACCAGGAGGTCGCAAATTGGACCAGCAGAGAGAGGGGACGTCGAGCAAGACAAGGAGCTCTCTCTGAAGCAGGTAGCACCCGGAGACGTGCCAGAAACAGGCACTACAAGGATGCATGAAACGGTGCTCACCGAAGTTGCACAAAGGAGTCCCACGTCGCCGGAGACCAACTTAGAAAGTCGTGCAATGCAGGTCAGAGTGCCGTAGACCCAGGCTTGGCTGTGCACAAAGGATTTCCGCCGGAAGTGCACAGGGGCCGGAGTAGCTGCAAAGTCGTGGTTCCCAGCAATGCAGCCCAGCGAGGTGAGGCAAGGACTTACCTCCACCAAACTTGGACTGAAGAGTCACTGGACTGTGGGGGTCACTTGGACAGAGTCGCTGGATTTGAGGGACCTCGCTCGTCGTGCTGAGAGGAGACCCCAGGGACCGGTAATGCAGCTTTTTGGTGCCTGCGGTTGCAGGGGGAAGATTCCGTCGACCCACGGGAGATTTCTTCGGAGCTTCTGGTGCAGAGAGGAGGCAGACTACCCCCACAGCATGCACAAGCAGGAAAACAGTCGAGAAGGCGGCAGGATCAGCGTTACAGAGTTGCAGTAGTCGTCTTTGCTACTATGTTGCAGGTTTGCAGGCTTCCAGTGCGGTCAGCAGTCGATTCCTTGGCAGAAGGTGAAGAGAGAGATGCAGAGGAACTCGGATGAGCTCTTGCATTCGTTATCTAAAGTTTCCCCAGAGACATAGACCCTAAATAGCCAGAAAAGAGGGTTTGGCTACCTAGGAGAGAGGATAGGCTACTAACACCTGAAAGAGCCTATCAGAAGGAGTCTCTGACGTCAC
Organism: Pleurodeles waltl; assembly: GCF_031143425.1. Taxonomy (NCBI): domain Eukaryota; kingdom Metazoa; phylum Chordata; class Amphibia; order Caudata; family Salamandridae; genus Pleurodeles; species Pleurodeles waltl. The sequence continues at coordinate 985,348,099 of NC_090437.1, forward strand.
CTGGTGGCACTGGCCACTCAGAGCAGTCCAGTGTGCCAGCAGCACCTCTGTTTCCAAGATGGCAGAGGTTGGAGCACACTGGAGGAGCTCTGGACACCTCCCAGGGGAGGTGCAGGTCAGGGGAGTAGTCACTCCCCTTTCCTTTGTCCAGTTTCACGCCAGAGCAGGGCTAAGGGGTCCCCTGAACCGGTGTAGACTGGCTTATGCAGAATTGGGCACATCTGTGCCCAACAAAGCATTTCCAGAGGCTGGGGGAGGCTACTCCTCCCCTGCCTTCACACCATTTTCCAAAGGGAGAGGGTGTAACACCCTCTCTCAGAGGAAGTTCTTTGTTCTGCCATCCTGGGCCAGGCCTGGCTGGACCCCAGGAGGGCAGATGCCTGTCTGAGGGGTTGGCAGCAGCAGCAGCTGCAGTGAAACCCCAGGAAGAGCAGTTTGGCAGTACCAGGGTCTGTGCTACAGACCACTGGGATCATAGGATTGTGCCAACTATGCCAGGATGGCATAGAGGGGGCAATTCCATGATCATAGACATGTTACATGGCCATATTCGGAGTTACCATTGTGAAGCTACATATAGGTAGTGACCTATATGTAGTGCACGCGTGTAATGGTGTCCCGCACTCACAAAGTTCAGGGAATTGGCTCTGAACAATGTGGGGGCACCTTGGCTAGTGCCAGGGTGCCCTCACACTAAGTAACTTTGCACCTAACCTTTACCAGGTAAAGGTTAGACATATAGGTGACTTATAAGTTACTTAAGTGCAGTGTAAAATGGCTGTGAAATAACGTGGACGTTATTTCACTCAGGCTGCAGTGGCAGGCCTGTGTAAGAATTGTCAGAGCTCCCTATGGGTGGCAAAAGAAATGCTGCAGCCCATAGGGATCTCCTGGAACCCCAATACCCTGGGTACCTCAGTACCATATACTAGGGAATTATAAGGGTGTTCCAGTAAGCCAATGTAAATTGGTAAAAATGGTCACTAGCCTGTTAGTGACAATTTGGAAAGAAATGAGAGAGCATAACCACTGAGGTTCTGATTAGCAGAGCCTCAGTGAGACAGTTAGTCACTACACAGGTAACACATTCAGGCACACTTATGAGCACTGGGGCCTTGGGTTACCAGGGTCCCAGTGACACATACAACTAAAACAACATATATACAGTGAAAAATGGGGGTAACATGCCAGGCAAGATGGTACTTTCCTACAGTTACCTAGAAATGTTGGGCACAGCCTGGAATCTCCATCACACCTAGGTTCCAGGTGAGGTCACTGGAGCTGGGGAGACGGACTGGACGGTTGGTGAGGGTTGGAAGCGGATGCACCTGCTGTGGGTTGGTGGTTATTTAATAAAGCTCATCTTATGAAATTATACATGTCTGGAGCTTAACAGAAAGGTAGAGAAGAAAAGGTGGAAAACAAAAAGGCAAGAAGGAAAGGAGAGAAGTAAATAAAGGGAGAAAAAAAGAAAAGAAAGGGAGAAAAGCAGAGTGATGAAGTGAAGGAAAGATGAAAAGGGAAAGAAGGAAATAAAAAAAGAACAGGTGGAAAAGAGAAGGCAAGAAGAAAACGAAGCAAAGATAGTCATAAGAAGGTGAAAAGAGGAGGAGAGCAGGAAAGGAAGTAGTAGAGGGAAGGAGAGAACGAATGGAGAAAACTAAAAAAAGGAGTATGAGTAAACAAGTAGAGAAAATAGGAGAAGATGAGAATATCAATAGGTAAGGAGGAAAATAAGAAAATATAAAAAGAACAAGAAAAACTGAAAATGGAAAAAGAAGAGAATGAAATGAGAAAAGCACCTGAGAATGAAAGGAGAATTGGGACAATGACATGAGGAAAAAACGAAGTAGAGGAGAAGGGGGCAAAGGAGAAGCGAATGGGCAATAAAAGGAAAAGGGAGAGGAGAAAAGGTGAAAAAGGAGAATCGAAGAAAAGAAAACTAGAACCATAGAAGGAAAGGACAAAAGAAGAGAATGAAAAAGAAAATGAAAGAATGAAAGGAGAACAAGAGAAGTGAATGAGAAAGGGGAGAAAAGAGAAGGAAAGGAAAAACAGAAGAGAATAGGGAAAGCTGAAAAATGAAAGCAGTAAAGGAGAAAAATGCCAGAAGAAAGGAAGAACCTGAAAAATGAAATAAGCTTAGCTTTCAGCACTGAGTGCAGATGCAAGACAAAAATTATTTACAAGTTGCTTTTACAGTTATTATTCTACATGTTAGCCCGTGACTATAAATGAAGAAGTGAGCAGGGCAATGTTTATAAAACAGTGGGCTGCATGGGTCTGTGTGCCAGTTTCCACAGGCACACAGAACTGTGTACAGACTGTCTGAAAGTGTATCCCTAGAAGGAAGGCAGCTGCGTATTCTCGAACAGAATGACAGGCAACTTCAGTGTTACTCAGAGGCAAGCTAGCTCGCGATCTACCTGTTGGAGAACCTTGTTGGAATTGAAGCATGATGAGGGGCATTTGATGGCACAACATCTGATTGGGAAACCTACCATTCCTGACCGGATGCCTCAATCTGCTCCCTCCATCATTTCTTCCTTACAAAGTTCCCTATATTCTGTGTTTTGAAGTAGCTCAAATATAACATGCAGAGCACTATAACACCTCAAAATAAAAAAAGTAAAATAGTTACTTTTTATGAGCCAGACTTTGACGTCTATAGTTGTTTACAACTTCAAAAAGTCCTTTCATTCTCGATGCATTTTAGTACGGGCCTAAGACAAAGAACCTCTGTTCATTGTTCTAATATCTGAAAGTTTATTTTAATTATTCATTATCGTCCCAGATCCGTAAGCAGCACGTTAATGATTTACACTTATGGGCTGTTAATAGGCCTTGTACAAAGTCTCAACATACTTTTATGAAAAGCTTAAAGACAAGTGACTTTCACCCTTGCAGATTCTAGTGTGCTGTACATTTAGGGGCATATTTACCAGCCCCTTGCGTCTGGTTGCGCCGCCCTAGCCTTTTTTTTATGCTAAGTAGGTGTTAAGGAGGCAACCATCATGCGCCATGTTTGCAAAGTGGCGCAGTGCATACATTGGGAAACTGTGTAACCCCTTGTGCCACATTATACCTGTGCCAGATATAATGTATGCAAGAGGGGCATTCCCACGCAGGGAGGCCGAAAAAAATGTCACACCGAAATTTACAATATTTTGCTATGCCATTTTTCCATCATTTTTAATGCCTGCTCAGAGCAGGCATTAAAGTGACGCTTCCATATTGACGTATGGACCTCCATGTGCTTTGCTGGACTAGCGCCATTATTTATGGTGCAAATCCAGCAAAACGCCACAATAGTGCTATAAATTATGATGCTATTGAGCCAACGTGCACCATAGTGCACAGTATAGTAAATACAGCGCTACCACTGTGACATTAGGGAGGCGCAGGGCTATGCAAAAAAAGTGGCGCATCAGAGTCCATCAATGTTTAAGAAATAATGGTGTTTCCCTAATTTTCACCTTTGAACTATATTGCCCAGGAAAGCCTGGCATGTACAGTTTGGTTATCCAACTGCTATAGTCACTATTGGTGTCCTGTGACCCACAGTTGTCCTGAGTAGAATCTAAGAATATGTGATGCCTGATAAATGGTCAGTAGTAGTAAGTATGAGTTGATCAGCCTCTTGCCAATTGTTCGTTGAGGGTTTTAAGAGAATCTGTGCCAACCCTTCAGCCAATCTAAGTTTACAGAATCTTCTTTGCCAAAATGGGGTGTCTTCCTAGTGGCTTCCCCATGGCCTTGTGTCTGGGAAAACACACTACATACCATGCTCATTTCTAATTTTCTAGGAGTCTACCAAGGCTCTATCAACCACTAAAGGGACGTATTTTTTCGTGCACAAAGACAAGCGTCTCACAGGATACTATTCCTTTGAGACCAGATCTACAATGTAACTTTTCTATGTATCAAAATGCATTGGTGTGACATGGAAGGCTCAACATTTGATGCTGTTATGTGTTGCCAATTACTGTATGCAAAACATTTCACTTGCTTTCTCTGGTGACTGTGGTTATATTGGAACCAGATTATGAAACAGCATGAAATATGACCTCAACATAGGTACATGTGAACTGGTCAGTAAACTACTGTGTTAAGAAACTATAATTTGTGGCCTAAAATTACTTAACAGTATGAGTTATAGTTTCTTCAGATAAGTATTACTGTATAACTGCTGAATTTTTATGGTTTTGTGTGGGTAAAGCATGAACCTAACTAAAACGTCCCAGTCACTTTTAGTTTTTTCAGTGAATTTCAATGGCTTTTTTAACACTGAGTAATATATAAATACCGCATCTTAATAAAACCACTGCCACGCAAGGCCTTTGACTGTGCGCAGCAAGGGTAGCTGCACCATAATGGAGGTGAAGTGAGTCGCAGTGAGTGTTGCAACGCTCTCCATAGGAACTGGGGATTGCCAGGGATTTAGTCTGTGTGCCTTGCCTACCCGCTCGCTAGCACCTATCACATGTCCCTGGCATCCCAACAACAGTGGTAAGAGTTTATACTGCTGTTTGCTAGGCCTACCTATACTTAAGTGCTGCAACTCCCGGCAGCATACAGCCTCACCACTGCTCTAGAGGATTCAGTCAGAGGTGTACGCCACTTCTGACAGCATCTGTTTGAACGTCTTGAGCTGCATGTCATTGTATATCGCAATCCCTCCTTGTCTGCACATATTGTGCGCTTTCTGATGAGCATCTTTAAACAAGGCCTGCCCACCTTGTTACGGCAGTGGACATCTTGCAATGCATCTCTGTCACTCATCTAAAACATTTGTCTGCTATAAGACTCTTCACAGCAACAGAGCAAGTGAGGACTGCAGCAGCAGCGGGGCACGAGACAAGACTGGTGTTGCAATCCATTGAAAGGCATTTGAACCATGATGTCAAGAGGCAGCCTTCAAGCAAACTGAACAATTTCAGGTAAATTGTGCCTGATAGACAATGTTAAATTTAAATTGATGACAGCTATCACAGAAGAGGGTCAATAATGTAATTTAAGACTTATCTGCACAAACAATCCCAAAAACCCAGCCCAGAATAATATAGCTCTTGGAAATACACTTGAGACCAAAATGCAGAGGATTCTAAATGTGCTTGAGTCTGGTAAGCAAAGTGACCACTTGAAGAAATAGTGTGGTTATTACACTGGAAGCAAACAGTCACAGCTCCACCCCGTGTAAGCTGGCAAATCTAGTGAACCTTTTAGTCTCTGGAAATGTAATACCCATGTGACTTCTCTTGATAATCTAACCGATCCATTCAATTCATTCAATGCTTTTTCCAAACGGATCCTGCATTGCTTTGCAACCTATATTATCCTTGTACAATTATGCTTTACACTGCATAACACTTAAGAAAAAGAAATTGTATTAGGTTAACCATTATCTCTTTACTAGGTGTCCTCCTGTGGATGGATGTAGCTGACTAGAATGGCTTGTCGAAATTTGACTGTAAATATTTCACTCCAATACCTACCCTGCTTGGATCATTTTATCAGAATGGACCCCCCAATTTGGATTCTGTGACTACTTCCTATGAACATTTGGAAAGACATTCATCTTTAAATAATTTTGTTTATTTTCCCACCTATTATTTCTCTCCAATATTTTCCTTGCAATTGTCTTCCATAGTTTTCTTCCTTTATCCACCTCCTTCCCATTTTTTAGGTCCCAGATGCAGACAGCTTAACCTGTCCTTGGCAGACCTATTGTTACCAATACAAAGCATTTATTTAGAGTAGGATTTCACTCAGTCCCTAACTCATGATTGGATGGCTTTGTTGTCTAACTCAGTGGTCTGCTTTTGTCTCATTGGCTTTCCACCCTATGCTTGTGTTCCTCTTCGGAAACAGTGTGGTCTCACAATGTTCTGATTGGATAAGTTGCGCACTTCCATGCATACTTGAGGGGACTTTTATTATTTTGCAGAAAGCCTTCTGTGGGAGTGCATATCTTCCCTTGATCTCCTGGTTCTTCCTCCGCCCAGCACCCTCATGACTTCCCTTCCATTTGATACTCCTTGTCCAACACTTTTTTTGAAAGTGGGCCTGGCAGCTGCAAAGTCTTATGGGGTTGCTATTCCACACTTGTCTTTCACTTTTTTAAAATTGTAATTTACCGTTCTAATATGGGAAATACTCTAAATCAGAAAATTAAATGAAAACATTTATGGCATGTGTTCCAAAAAAGCGCACACAGGGGTCATGAGTCATACGTCTTCATGGGTCACAAAGCATGTGTCGTGTCATGTTGCATCCCCGTGCCAGAACCACGCACTCGCATGCCTCACGATGCACAGAAGTGCATGCATCCCAATCTATGCACACTAATCAGAGGCCATGTTGAAATTATTTTTCTTTAGTGGAACCCCTATCACAAGATTGTTGGCATGTGTGTGCATGTGCCTTAATGAATGCATACACATGCAAATGACAACACTGGGCTTTTAAAGATGAGGCCTATTGTCTTTGGCATGGCTTCTTTCCTAGTGATCTCGTCTATGGCTCTCACAATCTCTTCCTCAACTGTCTGATAACTTCAGAGAAGCGGTTTGTGCCCTATAAAACTACGAAATAAAACTAATATGAAAGTAATATAAAAGTAAATAGGGAGCCAGTACATTACTTAAAAATATCTGTTTCAATTTCCAAATGAACAATGGAATATTTTTCTGCATTCTGTAGAGACACATATGTTAATGGCCTAGGAGGTAAATGTATGGCTTGCTTGTGAAATTACATACACTTATACTTGGTATCTCGACTAGAGACTAGAAAGGAACTTATTAAGAAATTGACTGTCTAACTTCACCCCTCTCTGTGTTTCAGTTATTCTTCTTTTGCACTTTGAACAATTGAGAACAACGTACAACAGTATTTAGGAAAATGGTTATTAAAGCTATTATATCTATCAATGAAGTCAGAATGTTTTGACCAAACGTCCCCGCCGTTCATTCAGAGCATCCTGGAGTCTTTAACGTGGTTAAGAGCATGCTTCCTAGTGTCCCAAAAATCCTGCGAGAAAACAGAGAACCAAACGCTCTGTGAGGATTGCGAACAAACATATTTTGTTCTGCTCAAGAGGCTGGTGCAATACCAGAGACCCCCAAGAATTGGAAGGTCTATGCGAGCACCCCAGATGTTTGCCACCAGGAGGCACAGATGGGAAAATATGTACTACGACCATAAATCAAGAGCCCAAGGACTGGAAAGTGCTGGTACTTCGTTTTTGACAGACTCTGAAAGACTCCTTCATGACTGTATCAATAAAAGGAGTTGGCCTACAGTCCTTCCCCACTGCCAGCAAACGTTTCACTCCCAGAGTGGAAAAGATCAGCTATCAGTGGTGCTCTCAGCTCGCCCTGCGTTGGTCCTCTCTGCCTACACCTGGAAATATTCCTTCTAAATTATCACAGGAGGCCAGGGTTTATGCTAAAGTTGGTGATGAATCTGCAGCTGGTAAGTCGCATAGTTCATTAAACTTTGCTCTGCAAATTATCAGTATACCGCCGATATCCGATCGACATAAGCACCGCAAGCATGACACCCTAAACCCCAGGTCAATGAAGCAAAATGATTAGAATACTGAATGCATAAATAGCGCACATCAATTCATGGACGTCATTTAGGGGTAGTCAGGCTTTACAGCTGTGACCCCTGGCTTGCCCTTTGCGACCCCTGGACCTATGGTGACCAGATTTTGAGGAGCAAAAACCGGGACAGGTCAGACATAAAAGAAGGACTAAAGACTTTACACTCCTTTTTATATCTGGCCTGTCCCGTTTTTTTTTGCGTAGCTTTGTGAATGTGTGCCTATACATGTGTGTGTTTATATATATATATATATATATATATATTTATACATACACACACACATTTACAAGATGTGTACATCTAAAATTAGCTATGGCTTGACCTCTCACCCTGCTCTCAGCCTGTTGGCCCATAGCTGCAAATTTTTTGCATTTCCAAAATTGCGATTTCTGAAGAAATCGCAATTTTGGAAATGCAAAAGGCCAGGGTGCTGGGGGCCTAAGGCCCCTCTCCTGCATCCCAATTTTTTTTTTTTACCATGTAAAGTGTGCTTTACATATTACATTTAAAAATGCAGTTTTACTGCATATTTAAATTTTGCACCAGGTTACCACCTGGTTGCAGACAATGGTATTTTGCATGTGCAAAATACCATTCTGCAAAAAATCGCAATTTGCGATTTTTTGCAGAATTGCCTTGCGACCTGGATTTTGCGCATCGCAAATTGCGATTCGCAAAATCCAGGTCCCAACACAATAAATCGCAATTTTTGCGATTTCTATTTTTGTGGTCTGCGAATGCTTTTGATGCATTGCAGACCACGATTTTGCACTTGCAAACGGCCGATTTTGCCGTTTGGGAGTGCAACATTTTTTGATACATCTGGCCCATGGCCCTTTGCGAGTCGGTAATAGCGATTTCTTAAAAATCGCAATTACCGAATCGTAATGGGCCAGATTTATACATCTGGCCCTTAGTTCGAATGTGTCCTTCCATGGCAGCTGAGAAAAGTAAAAAAAAAATTAAATACAGTATATGGTGCATGCATGCTTGTGGGTGTGAGTATATTTATGTGAGAGCACGTGTAAGTGTGAAATTGTGAGCATGTGTAAGTATGTGTTTGTGAGTGAAAGGGGAGGTCACAGGGCACGTGATATCACTTCTGCTACCCACAGCATTTTGGTGAATTTACGTCCATGCACCAAATACCGGGTGCATTATAAGTGGGTAGTTAGTTCCAAACTCCATTTATTGATTTTGAAAGGAGTCTTCTCTGACAAGATTTCAAAGTATGGCTGTCATAAAATCTATGATTTGCCCACTTGAGCAACTGAGCTATGTTAGTTCTATTTCAGACAACCGCTCCTGACACTCCATCACATCACCATGCCTCATTGACTTATTTGATTGGTGGATGACGTTTAAACCAGGAACTTGGCCATGCGCCTAACTTCCACTACCATGGACATCAATGCCTGCCAGCCTTGAGCTAGCTCACCATAGTCTCTGCTCCCAGCTGTCTGGTATTCATGATTCGTATGTTGGCCAGTTTATTTCTCAAAGGTTATTCAAGTTTAAAGTCCACAGGAGGAGAATACACATAAACCAAAAAGGCAAATAGCTCCCACCAGACCTAATATTCTAGCTGGAACATGTTTCTCAACAAGAATCCCGTGCAAGTCAAGAAAAAAAACAATACTATGCTCTTTCACAATTTTAGTAAATACTTATAAGAATTAACATCTGTGGAAAGTATCTGCAGGTTCCCAAGCCAATTAATGGGCTTTGAACGTTCCACAATTTTAAAGACAATGTAATGCAGCAAGGTTCTCCAAATGTTCTTTCTTTCATGGCTGTAGATGTTCAAAATCTCTTTCTGCCATACACCTTCTATGGCGTCTCCAGGAATAGTAGAAAATAGCTCAACAAACAGGCAGAAAACATGGTACAAGACAAGGATCAAAGGCCAGACTTCCCTTGATAGGCCCCACAAACTAGACGTGCTCCATCAAGAATTAGTTTAGCTGGGAAAGAGGTGATTTGATGAGGGAATGTCCATAAATGTAAGCATATTCTATACTCTAACAGATGAACCCAGTTCAATACCATAACTCTACGGTTCCAAGTTCCCCTCCCATCTCTATCTTTGATGTGGTATGATTTAACCAGCTCCAACCACTCTGTTTCCCTTGCCGTAAATTAATCTGCGGTACATACTGTTGGAAGCCTTTACCAGTGAGGCACTCCTGTTTGTGATATTCTTTTGCAATTATATTTATAAACATTTTTGGACCCGGCCCTTTTTGCAGGTTCATCCTCAAACTTTTTGTCTCTTTAGGCCTATTTTTTCTGAACTTATTTTTTGGCTTTAGGACCCCAGGCACTTTACCACTGCTAACCAATGCTAAAGTGCATATGCTCTTTGTCTAAATTGTATTGGTGATTGGTTTACTCATGATTGGCATATTTGATTTACTAGTAAGTGCCTAGTAAAGTGCACCAGAGGTTCCAAGGCCCAATAAATCAAATGCTACTAGTGGGTCTGCAGCACAGATTGTGCCACCCACACGAGTAGCCCTGTACACATGTCTCTGACCTGCAACTGCAGTGTCTGTGTGTGAAGTTTGGCACCGCCAGTTTGACCTGGCAAATGTACCACTTTCCAGGCCTAAACCTTTCCGTTTACTACATATAAGTCACACTTAAGGTAGACCCAAGGCAGCCCCATGGGTAGGGTGCACTGTATTTAAAAGGTAGGACATGTTCTGGTTTGTTTTACATGTCCTGATAGTGAAATACGGCTACATTTGTTTTTCACTATTGCAAGGCCTATCTCTCCCATAGGTTAACATGCGGCTTGCCTTTAAATATCTTTTAAGTGCAGTTTCCCATTGGGAGCAGATAGAGAGTTTGAGTTTGGTGTCTCTGAACTCACAATTGAAATATACATCTTTTAGTAAAGTTGGTTTTTAGATTGTTTGAAAATGCCGTTTTCAGAAAATGGGCATTTTCTTGCTAAACCATTCTTGGCCTCTGCTTGGCTGCTGAATGCATGTCTGGGTCAGACTGACAGTTGAGCTGTTTGTGAATTCACTCTAGCCAGTGACACAGCGGGAGCTGAGGTGTGCCCTGCATATCCTGATGAGTCTTCCTGAGCTAGAGTGGGAGGGAGGAGCTGACACCTGCACTTGAAAGGACTCACACAATGCAGACTCCAACTCACTAGAGTGTGTCTGGGGCAGGGCAAGGAAGAGGCAGGGTCTTGTGCACTACAAAGACTTTCTTTTGACGTTTGCCTACTTCAAAGGCAGAAATAAGTATAAGTATTGGGCTGCTGAACCCACAACTTTATATTACTTCTGGATCAAGGGGATCCTCTGCTAAGGAGAAGAGCCTGTTGCTTGAGGAGGATGTGCCACCCTGCCTGTTGCTTTGGTGTGCTGGCCTGCTGCTGCTGCTTCTGCCTTAAGAGGTAAAGGACTAGACTTTGCTTTCTGAAATCCTGCTTGTGAAGTTTCTCCAAGGGCTTGGAATGAGCTTACCTCCTGTTAAGAAGTCTCAGGGACATCAAAAACTTCACCTTCCTGCACCTGGGTACTCCTGCTGATAACCCTGACTTGCCAAGTGGTGCCAATCCAGTCCCTGGGCTGTGGGGAGTGAAAGCTGGCTTGAAATCAGGCACACTGACTCCGGAAAACACCAGAACCAGCGCCGCTGCACGACTCTACACTGCTGCCTGCAACTTGAAGACATGGTCCAAGCAGGAGTGCGATGACCCCAACTGATGCCGCCGGCCTGATGCCACCGCAGCCTCGCTGAAGTGACGCAGCATTGTGAGTCCCGAGTGCCATGTCACCAACGTCTATGACACCTGACTCTACTGCCTGTAGCCCCATGGCGTCACCGCAACCCCGTGAGGTCGCCCCACCGCATCTCGACCTGCCGGATTCATCGACCCCACCAGATCGTAAGGAATGAATACCTCGCCCCAACGCCGCATCACCTCCCCTTTTCTGCAGTAAGAAGGAAGCGGATGCCGCACCGGATCCAGCTATACCTCACCTCCTCGACTCCGTGCACTGGTTTGTTTTCCTCTTTACCAAAGGTACTGTACCTGGGGGTCTGTGCAACTCCGTGACCGCTCCTGCCCTCCCCGTGAATGTCATCAGATTGTTGGGAATCACTCTGTCAGCGATGTCGTGATAGCCCCAGTTGCAGCTATAGTGTTTTTATGTATTTTTATTGTAATTTAATCTGTTAAAATTAATATCTTTGTTTGTGTACGTTGGATTTTTGTCATTTTAGTCTTGTTTGATTTAGTTAAATACTGGACATGTTTCTAAACTGGTGTGGAGTTATTTTGTGGTGTTTTCACTGTGTTACTGTGTGGTTCTACAAATACTTTACACATGCCCTCTGAGATAAGCCTGACTACTTGTTCCAAGCTACCAAGGGGTTTATCTGAGCTGTGTATCTCCGTTAGCCTGACTAGAGTGAGAGTCCCTACTCGGACAGGGTGTAAACTGACTGCCAACTAAAGACCCCATTTCTAACAAACTTCTATTGGCAATAACATCATATTACCTCCCATTGGGATGTTGTCTTTTACTCTAGGTCTTGAGTAAGAGGGCTGGATGTTGAATGTAATCTTCTCCTTGCTCAGCCCTGTGATGATAACCCCCGCCCCCCAATAAAATTGTGTTTAATGCTGTCTGCTGCTATCCTTGATTGTGTCAATTAGGTCTGGACTTGGTAATCCTGCAATTGTTTATATTTTTTGCAAAGATGCAGTTGGCATCAAAAGTGTAGTAGTCATAAAAAGTAAAAATGCTGAGTCTGAAGTTGCTGTATAAAAGAAAGTGAAAAGTGATAAACATATAAGTGTACTTAAAGAAGAGCTTGGCCTCCCAAGAAAGGAAAGTATAGGCCTACCAGCTGTGGTACTGGCATACAGTCCTTTTAAGTGGCTACGCACAAGCAAAACGTGGTCACTCACAGTGAAGATTGCCACTAGCAAAAAAATGCTGACCCACAGTCCTTCTCTATATGATGTAGTGCCCACAAGCAAAAAATAAATCATACTTGACATGACCAGTGGATAAAGACGGGTGACTGATATCCCCATTAAAATAGTTACTACAGAGGTCGTGACAGGTCAGAGTTTCTACTGAAAAGGCATTTTTCTCTTCTTAATAACTTTGCCACCGTTCAATTAATCTGTGCAAAATTTCCCAAAAATAAAGTTAATTGATATCAGCCTGGCAAGTTTTGTGCAGATTTGTCAAAGTGAGTGAAGGAAGTGGGGAACGGGAGAGTTAAAAAAATTGGTTTTCACCACTTTAACTCCCTTATGATATTTTGTTTTCCTCTACAGAATAAACAGCTAAATGGAAGTACCCCAAACCTGCTAAAAAATGAAATTTACTCAAGGAAGTGCACTTTTCGGTTTTATGTAAATCAGTTCAATAGTTTTTTTGTGATAAATTATTGTTGGAAAAATGTTTCAGGTGGCCTCGAAAGTGTTAAAAAGTTACAGATATCTGGACCATTGTTCTGCAGATGGTCCATGAACAAAGTATGTGGACCTTGTGTGTACTAAATTTAAATAATAATAGAAACTGATTGGAAATGGGTGCTCTTTTCCTGCCTTCCCTTTCCAGTCCATGGCCCCCAAAGCCAGGTCATGGTCCCGAAAAATCTGTTTCAACCATCATTACATGATGGGTGGTTCAGTCCCCACCCCCTTAAAAAGGCGTAGCATCACCTAACCCCATACCACAGGTGGGGTGCACTAGGCATCCCTTAGATCAAAGTTAAACTTTTCTGACAGGGCGATTTTGGATCCCAAAACTGGTATTACAGACTCAGAGGCTTACTTACAAGCCCCTTGCACCTCCAGCACATCACTTTTTTCCCTTATAAGAAGTGACGCAGTGGCTGCGCAAGGGGCTTGTAAATAAGCCCCTCCATCTGTAACATCAGGGTGAAGATATGACCACTGTATTCGTGCATGTCATGCAGAGCTAATCAGAACCATATCTATCTATCTATCTATCTATCTATCTATCTATCTATCTATCTATCTATAGAAAAATTATCTTTCAGGCTTAGAGAGCCACATAAATTATGTAAAACAGGAAGCAGGGAACTCTGAAATGTTCTCAAGGTTAGGTGTGGCGCAGCTCCTTTGCATGAGGCGCCCTACAAAATAACTGACACTCTGAAAATGCTCATCTCATGTGTCTGTTTCACTAGCATTGTTTTTAAGCATAGGATTAAGACCGAGCTATCCACCCAGAGCTAGAAAGTGATAAAAACTTTTGACATTTTTACAGCAAAGTCTACAAGCATAGGATTACAAGTTCCATTCATTACCTCTCCAGGCACAGTATTACAGCTATGGATTGGTAAAATACCATCCAAGCCAACTCGGAAAGAATAAAAGCAACTCCTGATACATGTTTCACTTTTGTGAGAGGACATCAAAGAGGTATAGATTTATCAAGATACAAGGAAGCACCTAGTATAAGTCAAGACAATACCCTTTCAGGCTTAGAGTGTGGCATAAATTATGCAACAAAAAAAAAAGCAGGGAACTCTTTTTAGTTTCCAAGTTTAGGTGGAGAGCAGCTCTTTTTATAAGGAGCACCTTACAACACCACTGATACTTTGAATCTGCTCACCTCAAATGTCTGTATTCTCTATAGAGTTTCTAAGCATAGGAGTAGCAAGTGCCATCCACGCTGAACTGAAAAATGACAATATCTTTTTACCACTTCAGGCACAGTATTGCAGCTGTGGATTGGTAAAATACCATCTTTGCCAATATGCAATGAATAAAAGCAACCCTTGACGTGTTTTGCTCTAGTTAGAGGTCATCAGAGAAGTATAGCTTTTTCCAGACACAAGGAAGTACCCAGTATAAGCCAAGGCGACACTCTTTCAGGTTTAGAGTACCACATACATTGTGCAAAAAAAGAAGCAGGAAACTCAGTAGTTCCTAAACTAGGTTGCAAGCAGCTGTGTTTCTGTTGGGGATAAGGTGCTTGCATTTAAAATGTGTTTTATGCATTAATACATGCGAGGAAATTGAAAATGTGAATTCTAAATGTGCTTTTATTTTGTAATACACTTACACTACAAAGTAGGCTTAACAAGACATACATAAAGAAAAGAAAATGCAATGTGGAACAGTGTAACGTTTTTGCTGACAGGATTCTGTTTATCAATGCCATCAATGATTAGATTTGATATATTATTGAAAAACTGGCCCTTTCTGCAGGATAATTCCCAAACTTGTTGCCTTCCTCCTACTATTTTTTCTGATTTCGTTTTTGCGGGTCTTAGAACTCTGTGGACTTCACCGTTGCTAACCAGCACTAACGTGCTCTCTCCTGAAAACATGGCAACGTTATTGGCTTATCCCCAATTGGCATATTTTAATTTATTTATAAGTCCCTAGTAAAGTGCACTACATGTGCCCAGGGCCTGCAAATTAAATGCTACTGGTGGGCATGCAGGATTGATTGTGCGCCCCCACTTAAGTAGCCCTCTAACCATAACTTAGGTCTGTCACTTCAGAGCCTGTGTGTAGGTACTTTAATTAACATTGTCATGTTAGCCTGGCAAAATAAACCTTTTGCCAGGCACAAACCTTCCATTTTAACACAAATAAGTTACCCCTAGGTTAGGCCTTGGACAGCCTAGAGGGCAGGGTGCAATGTATTTAAGAAGTAGGACATGTACTTTTATGTTTGACGTGTCCTGTAATGATAATCCCAAAGTACTTTTTTTTCACTTCAGCAAGGCCTGTCTCTCTGACAGGATAACATTGGTATTACCTTATTACATCAAATAAGTGTAATTCACAATCTGAAAGAGATAAACTTTTCAAGTTTGGTGTTTCTGGAATCACAATTTACAATCACAATTTATGTGAAGTCAGATTTTAAATTGCAATTCTGAAAATGCCACATTTAGAAAATTGGTTTCTGAGGACAAGGGCAACCCATGGATATAAGAGGGACCTGGGGTCAAAGCATATTTCAGGGAACAAGGGTACCTCATTTCAAATCACAATATTAACATAGAGATCTAATGAACTCTAGGTAGTAATGTAAAATTTATTGAACACATAATTATTGAAAAACAGGTAGAAAACAAGCATATTGGGTGCACGCAGAAAAACAAGGAATTAAGGCCCTCATTATGACATCGGCGGTTTTCACAGAAAAGCCAGCCAAATTATGGACGCTGCAGGATTTCTGCCACAATAAGGGCGGAAATCCTGCCGCAGCCATGCTGGCAGATAGTGGCACCCTGGCACTGCTACCACCAGCACCACCCCGCTAGTAGGACACTGCCAGCCGTATTAAGGCCATTAGTACGGCCTGGCGGTGTCCTGCTGGCAGGGCGCTGCTGGCAGTAACAGCGCCCCTTCCCTGCCGGACAATGTCCTCGCTTGACAAGGTAAGTCGGGAATCTGACAGGGGAGGGCGTGGAAGGGTTGGGGTGTTGTGTGTGAGTGTGTGATGTCTGCCTTTTTGTATGAATGTGTGTGTGCGTGTGTGAATGCGTCTGTGAGTGTTGTGGTGTATGAATGGTTGTATGCGTGTGAGTGAATACGTGTGTGAAAGTTGAAGTGAGTGCATGTCTGTATGCCAGTGTGTATGCGTGTCTGAATGGTTATTAGGTTGTCTGTATTAATGCGTGCCTGAATGGGTGTTAGGATGTCTGTATGTATGCGTGCCTGAATGCGTTTTAGTATGTATGAGTGAATGCGTGTATGGATGAGTGTGAGTGGATGCATGTATGGAAGTGTAGGTGAATGGGTGATTGTATGCCGGGAGAGGGGGTGTGGGGCGCTGTGACTGTAGGGGATGAAGTGGCTGTGTGCATGTATGGCTCCGGGGGGTGGGGGCCGTTGTGTGGTGGGTGCGTGTCTGTGTGTGCATGAATGGGTGTTGTGTGTGTGAGAGTGTACATGTGTCTGTGGGTGTGTGCGTGTATAGGGGGGTGGGGGTGTTTGTGAAGGAAACGGAGGGGGTGGGGGTGAGTGAATGAATCGGAGGAGGTGGGGGGTGTTTGCATTGGAGGGGGTGGGAGGGTGAGTGAATGAAGTGGGGGTGAGTTTGGATGGGGAGTGGTGGGGGGTTTAGGTGCTTGCTGGGGGGTGAGGGAGCCGTCTACTGGTGACAGGGAAGGAATTCTCTGTCACGGATAGGCCCTCCACCATGGTTTTCGTGGCATTGCTAATGCCGCGGAAACCATGGCGGTAGGCCTGCTCATAATACCGCCGGTGGTACTCAGTGGGCTGCCAGGTCGGAAATTAACATCTCCGGCTCGGCGGCTCATACCGCCAAGGCAGTATGAGTGGAAATGTGGCAGGTTGGCAGCAGCCAACCTGCCACCCTTATAATGTGGCGGTATACACTGCCAGCCTGTTGTCAAAATACCACCAGGGTCATAATGGCCCCCTAAGTCTTTTCAGCACAGTTTGTCATCCAAATATACAGAAACAAAGAAAATCATAAGTACAGAAGCGCAAATGCCCAGGCTGACATAACCAGATGCAAAATTTGTATGTCAAATAGTGTTGGTACCTATACTTATGTACAAAATTAAGTCTCAGTTACAGCATGAGTTATGTACCACTATCGACGTTTCGATCCATTAAGCATTGAGCATGGGATCATCATCAGGACTCACATATTATGCCTGAAAAATGAGAATATATGAACTGCTGATAGAGACAAAGGAAAGAAGAAGAAGTGATTACAATGCCAAAGATACAGTAATATAGTCAAGTTGCCCAATCATAATGGAGGCCATCTGTTCACCCAGTCAGTGCTTAAACAACAGTGCAATATATTGTTGCATGCAGGGAAGTGCAAAGTGAAAAGAGAACTAAACCACAAGTCTATATACTAAAAGGTGCATAGATTTGCTCTCTGTAGCTGGAAGAGAAAGTAGTCTTGAAATGGAAGGGTGATAAACCATGTGATCCAGAAAAGGAAAAACTTAATCAGGAAAAAATAAAGATTGACCAGGCAATCCAGGAGAGCTCACACAAAAATCTAAGACCATGATTGCCCATAATGAGGCACATGTAAGGTGGTGAAGTAGCGCATCCAGAAACTCCAAAGATGATGATTCAGAAAAATACCTAGTCATGGTACATAATGATGCGAACACTGACAGTGCCACCAAAGGGGGCCGGAGCGGATACAATTAGAGGAATCCAGCGGGATGGTCGCAATACGTGAAGGCAAGCAGAGGTATCTAAAAAATAATAATAAAGCCGAACAAACCATCATGAGCATGTCCTTTACCTGGCCATAGCTAATAGGCAGTAAATAGGTCCAAGAGGCCAGAAGTGCCAAGGAGTAAGGGTCAAGTGGTCAACAAATAAACCAAATACCTCATCTAAAATCAGAATAATCCACTGTCGAACAGTAAGGGAGTCCGGAGCACAAAAAATGCTAGCAATGCTGACGTATCCACAACGAAGGAGGGTGTGGTACCTGAAAAATTAAATTGGGACATCCCTGAGATTGCAAGGTCCTTGAACCAAATGTGGGGGCTGCACACGTAACTAGAAAGAAAAGGCTTACCTATTTGTTACCTGAGGACGCCACCAATAACCTTCACCTGGTGATCAACAACCACGTAACCATCAACCACGGAAACACAGAAAAACAAAGTGGCAGCAGGGACCTCAAAAAAGGAGGGAAGCATCTACGCCATATTGACCCAGTCAGCTAAACTAATAAAGGGGATGAAAGTATATGCATATAAGAAGGGAAAACAGAAAACAGCCTAAGGCTGCTTGTACGGTATTGAAAACAATGCGCAACACATGGAGCCGCCTAAGTACAAACCAAGGCCATGCAATTACCAATTGGGTACCTATCATGCGGACCAGAGCACACCTATGCAACATTACAAGGGAAGCCAACAGAAAATGACAGTATGTGCATATCTGGACACAATGTAGGCACACCTCAATAAAAAGAGAATCACCCTGGGAAGTCATGTACGTACAAAACGATGTGAAAGTTAAAACAGCAACCCAGAGAATGAAAGCAATACATTTGACATAGAGCTGCATACTGCCGTCATTGGAGGCATGTGGTAACCAATATAATAATCTACCCACTGGTATATGCGCTGACCGTTATGCAGCGCACCCGTGCAAACACTGCAAGGGAGACCTGAACCATACTTAGCCGATCACAGTCGATACCTTAAAAATGGGGGAGGTGGCATCATAATAACAAGGAGGTGAAAAGGGGTGTGTCCACTGAGCAGTGTGGCAAACATGAACATATGTAGACACTGAGGTTGCTGAGTGTCAGCGTCCAGTGTAAGGGACAAGGAGAACAAAATGTGTCCCTTGGTCAATCATGTAATCACAGCACTTATACAAAATAAATGAAACTTTCAAAGTAAGTCATGGTGGACCAATCTTCCATGACTTTCAACCCTGTATGTAGACTATTTACACGTAACATCTATTTTAATTCTTCTGTGTTAAGTATTGCCCCAATGTCAGCTCCTCTAGTTAGAGGCTTGGTGACGGCGATTACTTGCCACCGAAGGTCATTTTCAGTATGGCCGGCTGATTTAAAGTGGTCTACTAGTGGGACGTTGGCAGCTCTGCAACTTAAATGGCTTCTGTGTTGACAGTTTCGGATCCTGATCTTCTGTGTTGTCTGACCAATGTAGACCAACTCACATGGACAAAAAATTGCATAGATAACATTCATCGTGTTACAATTTGAGAAACCATGTACTGCATATTTAAGGTTGCCATGCCAAAACTCTTTGGATTCAATGGCAATTTGACAGACGATACACTGCCCAGATTTAAAATGCCCAGTAATTTGGTCAAGCCCCAAGCATCATGTAATGTATGGTTACCAGTTTTGGATGGAAGATTGGCACAGACCAAGTGGTCTTTCCAATTTTACTTTTTTAAATACAAACAAAGAGCATTCAATGTTCAAGCCATCCAAATTGAAAATAGGCCAGTGTTTGAGAATACATTTTTTGACAGTATTTGAAATAGGGGAGAAAGTTATAACACATACCAACTTCTGAGTATTATTTTTCTCTTTAGGAATAATTAATACATTGCATGGGAACGATGCCCTTTTGACGGACATTTCACTAATTTACGTGGGTACCCTCTTGCAATTAGTTTCTTACAGAGTGTTTGCTTCCTGGAAAAAAACTTCTCTAAAAAAACAATTTCTTCTGATGTAGAGAAATTGTGAGTAGGGGAGAGAGTCATACAATGCCCTACGATGATGGCTGTCTAATAACAAAAGGGTATTTATTTCTGTTGGTTTGTGATAGAGTGTGGTGTACGGTTCTCGCAAAGATGTTCTAATCAAAAGATCTAGAAAAGGAATGTGTTACATCGTACGCCAAAGTAAATTTGAGGCTGTTGCAATTGCCATTGAACAATTCAGAAAATGTTATCAACATCTCTGTTGGGCCTAGCCAAACCATGAAGATGTCATCTATTTAACTTTTCCATATTACGATTTTGGTCATAAACTTTTTCAAGATCGTCCATGAATAATATAGTAAAGTTTGAAGCGAAAGCTGCTCACATGAATGTCCCTTTCACCTGCTGATAGTATTGTCCATTAAAATATATATTTTTTTGTCAGACATAAGTTCAGGAGTTACAAAATAAATGAGGTGGGAACTGAGTGTGGGTGTGCCTTTTAGTCCAGAAGTTTCCCAATGACCGCTAACATGTCACTCTGTGCGATGTTAGTATAAAGGGTTCCACATCCAATGTATTTAGCAGACAGATGTTAGGGTCAAAAGGAAAGTATTACAATCTTATCCATACTATCCCTCACATAGCATGGGGTTTTCGGTACAAAGCCTTTGATGAAAGAATCAACATAACGCCCAGTGGTTCTAAGATGGACCTAGACACAATAGGACACCTGCGGGGCTTCATAGAATTTTTATGTATTTTAGGCAAAGTGTAGATAACAGGTATTCTAGGAGATGCGATATTCAAATACAAAAACCCATTATGAGTGAGGAACCTTTCATTTTTGGATTTTTCAGTAATGTTCAGGATAAGTCCCTGAATGTCAAACCTTAGTTTACAATAATGCTCAGAGCTGGATAATTGTCTAGGTATTTCAGTTTTACATGTGTCTACAACTATACCCCCTCCCTTTAATCACTAAGGATGTGTTATTTCTGAACTCATTCAAGGCCTGTTTTTCAGTAGGTGAAACATCATAGGGAATATACAGGCGTTTGCTCTCCAGGAGGGCAATACTCTTAAGTACCATCTGTTCAAAGGTTTGTATCTCCGGGGGTAAAGAGTTTGCTGGAGGGCAAATGGTAGAAGGTGGTCAGAACTCTGTATTGGCAGTACATGAGGTATAAGGTGATCCTGAAAGAAAGCTTGCACACAAATCTTCCTAAAGAATCGTAGGAGTTCAGTCTGAAGGTCGAGATAGTTGGGATGGACTGTGGGGACAAAAGACAATTAGTAAGGAGATTTCTACTGAAGATATCTGGAGCATTGATAGGTTAAAATATGTATTGTTCATACCCTGCCCTTTTCATTGATCTACTCCTGCAAATATTCCAAATCTTCGGGCATCATTCTGAATATAGCATCAACTGGAACAAATTCCTACTCTACCCATTAACAGGGGAGATTCCCAGACTCCCTCCCGCAACACAATACCGATGGAAAGGGTGTGCTTCCAGTACCTCAGGATATACACCATACGCGACCCGCAGGAATTTCTCTAGCGAAACGGGACCCCACAACTAGACAGACTCAATAAGGATGTAGACCATTTGAGGAACCTGCCCCTCACACTTTTGGGTAAAGCAGCTCTGTACAAAATGATGACTTTTCTGTGCCTAATATGTCTTCCAAAATACACCAGTCGCAATCCCGGTGGAGGCTTTCCGAAAGATCGACCAAGCACTCCGAACAGTGCTGTGAGCGGGAGGATTCCCAGGCATTGTACTGAGTAAGCTTCAAAGAGGTGTCTATGAAGGCGGGGCTGGCAATCACAAATGCACGTTTGTGCTACTCGGAGACGCAGTTGGTGGTGGTTAATGACTGGGCATTTGCGGCGATATTGGAGCCAACCTACAAAGTCAACAGGGCAGTTATGGGCACCAAGGGGCATGAGGGGGTTCTATACAGTTGGCAGGCAGCTCAAAGTCTACTGACACACACACAGACAGTGATGCTAATCAATACTTAGGCGGGGGGAGTCACTGTCCATGCTCACCCCGCTCTGGAACAGCGGCCTCTTGTAGGAGGCGGCTGGACTGAAGGGATTCTCCAAATGGGAGCTAATATGTATAGAACATCTGGGGGCATCTGGAGAGACAACATCCTCATATCCTTTAAGGGATTCTAGTGGGAGTATGATATGAAAGGAGCTGAATACTACAGGTACTTTCAGTTGGGGCATGCGCTTTGGAGGCACATACTGGTGGGGGAAAAGCTACAGGAGATGACACTACTCGAGGATAGGATTCTTACAGAGCCACTCCCAGAACAGGCAATCTTGACCATCTACAGGAAACTGATCAATAGCTCACTTGATCCCACCGGGAGTTTGATGGTAGTGTGGGAACAGGACGTGGGTGCTCTTAATGATGATAATCGGATGATGCCCTGAAAAGCACCCGGGAAATAGCCATTCAAGCCCGATTTCACCTCGTACAACTTAGAATACTGCATAGATCCTACCTTTCCCATGTGCGCCTCCAAAGGATGGGGCATACCACCTCAGAACAATGTGTGTGGGGATGCAGGTTGGTGGGTACTTTTTATCATATACTATGGGATTGCCCTCAGATCAAGCTTTTTTGGGGAGAGGTGGTAAGTGAAATGGCTCAGGTTGAGGGGGTGCCGGTCCTCAAAGACCTTCGGAGGCTCCTCCTGTTGATAACAGGGGACTTATCGTGGACAAGATACCAATGAATATGGCAGTGGATTGTGGTCAGTGTGGCCAAACGGAACGTGGCCAGGGCTGGGGGGGCTCATCAGTTCCCGAGTGTGGAGGAGTGGGCCTCAGTTATGGACTGGTGCCAAAGAGCAGAAAGGGTAGTCTACCAAAGCAGGGGCTGCCCCAGGAAATGGGAGAAGGTATGAGCCTGTGGCTAGCCATCCGTGGAACCTGATGGGAGGGGGAGGAGTGCTGTGGGCTGATTGGGTGCTGGTTGGGTGAGAGGTGGGGCGGCGCTAGACTGATAAGACAGGATCAGGACTAAAAGCGATGTTACAAATGATTAGCCCTTCCTCTAATTTTGTGAAATGTATGTATGATGATGTTTATGATTTCTCGATCTCATACATTGTATGTCACACATTGTTCAGTAAAAAGATGTTTAAAAAATTTGTATTGCGTCTAAATTCGATATCTCATTTTCTCTGTCTCCCACCAGAATCCCCATCGGTAGTACTTTTGTCGGATCTGGCGGTCACCTGGAGTACTGAACCATTGGCGTGCCTGACCTCACCCATGGTTGATTCGGCATCCCTGGCCTCTCCCTAAAAAAGTACCTTTAGATGTCCTTGCAGTAGTGCTGGAGCCCTCACTAGGGTCTGAATTGTGAAATGAGTCAATAGATGTGTCAGCAAAAGTGACAAGAGTATTTTGTTTATTCACTTTGTCCCACGGGCATACAAAGTTAGAATATGTTTGAATATGTCCGGTTATTATATAAATCTACTAAGTAGAGGTATGTTTTATTCAACCTTATAATTGTGTATAATTTGTGTGGACTATGCTGGCTCTCCTGGTCAATCTGTATATTTTCCTGACTGAGTTTTTCCTTTTCTGGATCGCATGGTTTATCACTTTTGCATTTCGGGAACTACTTTCTCTTCCCATTGCATAGAGCAAACGGATGCGCCTTTTAGTGTAAAGAATCATGGACTAGTTGTCTTTTCACTTTGCACTTCCCTACATGCAACAATTTATATTGCACTACTGTCTAAGCACTGGCTAGCTGAAAGATGGCCTCCATTATGATTAGGCAACTTCACTATACTTTGGCATTTTAATGACTTCTTCTTCTTTCCTTTGTCTCTTTTGGCAGTTCATGCATTCTCCTTTCTCAGGCATAAAATGTGAGTCCTTATGATGATCCCATGCTTAATGCTTAGGGGATCGAAACGTTGACTGTAACTGAGACTGAATTTTGTGTATGAGTATAGGTACCGGTACTATTTGACATAGACATTTTGCATTTGGTTATGTCAGCCTGGCAAGCCTGAATTTTATATATATGATTTTCTTAATTTCTGTATATTTGAATGACAAACTGTGCTGAAAAGCCTCAATTCCTTGTTTTCCTGTGTGCACCTTATATTCTTCCTTTGCAAATTTTTTTTTAATAAGTATGTATTCAATAAATATTATATTACTACATAGATTTCATTGGATCTCTATGTTAATATTGTGATTTGTAATGAGGGACCCTTGTTCCCTGAAACATTTAGAAAGTTGGCATTTTCAGACTTTAGTCATTTGGTGCCTGATGCCTCTCCCTGATTACTTGTCTGGGGTGAGTGACAGCTGGGCTTTGTGTATTCACCCTAGACAGCCACACACGATGGGAGCTTAGGTGTGACATTATGGGCCTTGACGGGCCATACTGGCAGGATTGGAGGGAAGAGCAGACCACAGCTTCACTTACACCTGAACAGGGCTGTGGACTGTCCTTACACAAAGGACTGCATAATTCCCCTGGAATAAGTCTGGATCCAGGCCAGGAAGGGAAGGCCTTCTTTTCACTTCAAGGGTCTGTCTTTGAAGTCCCCCCACTTCAAAGGCACAACTGGGTATAAGTAGTGGACTTTGGACACCACCAACTTAGTATAATTCAGGACCTATGAACACTCTGCCAGGAAGAAAGACTGCTGTACTGCTGAAGGACTGCAACTCTGCTGAACTGCTGCTTTGAAGGACTCTTGCCATACTGAGCTGCCCACTGTTCCCCTATCTGGGTGAGAAGGACTGGACCTGCATCACTTGAACCCAGAGTATCTCCAAAGACTAGCTGGCTGGCCTCCTTATCTGAAGTCTCAGGGACATAGGCTTCCACCCACCCTGCTCCTGCACCTGGACTATGCCACCTCTAAGTATGCCCTGACTAGTGGTGCCACTTCCGTTCTGGACCCTTGGAAGTGGGCCTAGGATGGTTTCTCCAGCAGAACCAAAGCATCCTCTGCTGCGCGGAGCAGAATCGATGTCTCACTGCTTTTGCATGGAACAGAACAGGTGCATCACCTTTGGAACTGACACTGCCATGTTTTTCCTGGTGCATTACAGTCAACGGCAACCTTGATGACAATGCTGAACCTCCGAATCACAGCCCCTGCGCTCATGGGAGCTAACACATTGCCTGCACCACGCATCCTTAACCCTGGTCTTTCCATTGCAAGCCACGGAAACTTGGATCCTCGACGTTGATGCAGCAGGAAGTCGCACCCTAACTATGCCTCATCTCGGAACTGAGGCATCGCCGTTGCCATGTGTAGAAAATCAACACATCACCTCTACTATGTGGTTCGGAACCGACGCAAAGCACAACAACCATGATTTAAGACACCTTGGTTCAGTGGGCCTAACTGGATCCCTGTAGCCTGCCCGTGCCCCATCACAGTTTGCATGAACTTTTTACTTTCTCCCAGACCTGTGCAACCAGATATCCCCAGTTGGTGCTTCTTGTTTCTATGTGCTATTTCATTGTTTATTCTTCAAAAATCCATAACTCAAGTTCTACTTATTGGATTTTTGTCATTTTGGTATTGTTTTATTTTAATACTTTACACACCACCTCTAAGTCAAGCCTGATTGCTCTCTGCCTAGCTATCAGAGGGTGAGCACAAGTTAATTTATGGTTTGGGTGACACTTATTCGGACTAGGGTTGTGGTTGCTGCTTGCCAGGGCTCATACCTCAATCAACCATCAACCCAGTTTCTAACAGATATCATCAGTTAAGTCTTCAATGATGTCATTGAACATGTTATGAGTGATGTACTATTTGAGATTATAAACACTTCATGGAGAATTTCAGTGGTTTTTAATTTTTTTAAATGTTTGTGTGTGACTTTTTCAGTAAATTTCTAGGGATTTTTTTTAACCTAAGTTAATGTCCCATTTCCATATCTAAATATAACATCACTGAAAACTTTGTTTTTTTCAGTTATTTTCTTGTTTTTTATTGGAATATACAGAATCATGAGTAACGTCTTCAGGTGAGGTGCCCTACTTCAGGTGGCATTTGGCCATATTCAGTAGGGTGTTAGGCAGAAATCCTGGTCTCTCATCAGACATTGTGCCTGACTCTGTAAAACCTTGCAACCTAGCCTGCTTTATACACACCCCTGATTGTGTGCAGACAGTGAAAACGGAGTTTTATAACAGAACATTTTTTTGTGTGTGTTTTTTACACACATTTGTGATTTGTTTTTGTAACGTTTTTTGTTTTTTACAGTTTTGAATTACCTTTTTTAAACCTCATATTTTTAAACCTGTAAATGTTTTTATTTCTTTTGCCGGGGGAGAATATCCTTTTATTTGATTCTCTAAGGCCCATAACTTTTAGACAGTGGTGGTCATTACAACCCTGGCGGACGGTGTTAAAGCGGCGGTAAGACCGCCAACAGGCTGGCGGTAAAAATTTAGGAATTATGAGCGTGGCGGAAACCGCCAACAATGACAGCCACTTTAACACTCCGACCGCCACGGCGGTACAGACAAACAGCGTGGCGCCCACAGTATCACAACCTACAAATCCGCCACCTTTTCCGGGTCGGATTCACCGCGGATAAAAACACGGCGGAAACAGCCATTTTAAAGGGAAAACGCTCACCTCTACACATCCCACGAGGAATCAGGACACCATGGAGCCGGAACTCCATATTCTGCCAGCGATAGTCTTCCTGCTCCTATACGAGGATCATCAATGCCGGCGGCGAAGAGCATGGTGAGTACTGCACCTACGACATAGGGGATGGGGGAGGCAAAAACACAGGGACACACACAACCAACATCCCAACCCCCACCCCGACCCTCACCCACTACAACACACACACCAATGCATATCTATACATTACAGTAGCAACCCCCAACCCCCCCCCCCCCCGGAAGAATGCAAAGACAAAAGGAAATTAGTTGAACCATTGTAATATATCAAAATACAGTAAGCAAATATAAACAGATATACATACACATTAAACAAAAAATACACCACGATTAGTAGTGCAGGTAATGCACCATTCATTGTCCATGGACCACTGGGCCCAAAATGCATTTGTGAGGCCCACACAAGATACCTGATCAAAACGGAGAGAACACTGCTGGGGCATCAGATAGAAATACAACAGGCACCTCAGGGGGAAGGGAGGGGGGGGCACCTCAGCCGGATGAGTGCACCACGCCAGATCCACAAGGGGGCTCCATGCCCATTGATGTATCCTGGGGAGTGCAAAGCCACAGTCTCTCAAGTCTCTACAGTGTGTGGCTTGCCCACTGCCATGTCCTGGGGAGTGCAAAGCCACAGTCTCTCAAGTCTCTACAGTGGGTGGGTTGCCCACTGCCATATCCTGGGGAGTGCAAAGCCACAGTCTCTCAAGTCTCTGCAGTGGGTGGGTTGCCCACTGCCATATCCTGGGGAGTGCAAAGCCACAGTCTCTCAAGTGGATAACAGTCTCCACTGGTGCTGGAGGGGGACTGGTGCCCAGAGTGCAGCACACACCCCGTGACGGTCCCAATTGCGTCACTGCCCCTGCCGCAAATGGGCTAGCGGTGCATTCCATGGCGGTCTTTGCCCTGTGCAGCGGTCCCTGGCCTGTTCAGCGGTGCTTGCGTTGCCAGTGTCAGACCTGTTCAGCGGTGCATTCCATGGCAGTCTTTGCCCTGTGCAGCGGTCCCTGGCCTGTTCAGCGGTGCTTGCCAAGGCGGTCCTTCATTGCTCAGCTGGGCTGTGGCTGGCGGGGCCCTCCTGGCCAGCTGGGCTGTGGCTGGCGGTGGCCTCCTGGCCAGTGACAATGGGGCTTGCCTCCTGGGCAGTGACTCTGGTGGTGGCCTCCTGGCCAGTGACGATGGGGCTGGCCTCCTGGGCAGTGACTCTGGTGGTGGCCTCCTGGCCAGTGACGATGGGGCTGGCGGTGGCTTCCTGGGCAGCGGGGATGATGGCGGTCCTCTCCGCTGTGCTGCTCCTCCCAGACTTTGGAGATTTCTTCTGCCCCTTCCCCACCTTGGGAGAAGTCACAGCTGAGTCGACACTTCCCCCGGGACCCTTGTGAGCGGCTTTGCTTGCTGGAGTCTTCCCCCTCTCCCGCCGGGCACTGTCCCACTTCTGGTGCTTCACAGTGGGGGGGGGGCTGGCTGTGCTGTGGCTCCGTGCCACACTGGCTGTCCTGGTGGCCGGTGCATTCCACATACCTGTAACAACAGGCACCCCTGGTCCCGGAGATTTTTTGGCTGAGGTGCTAGTACGGGACCTATGAGTTGGGGGGGGGGGGTGGTGGTGGGAAATAGGTTAAGGGGGGCTAGGAAAAGTTTTTTGGAGACACTGTAACGGGTAGATGGAGGAGGTTTGGTGGTTGTAGGAGGTGTAAGTTTTGTGGATTTGGGTGCAGGTGCATGGGCTGGAGGCTGTCGTGAGGTAGATGGCTGTTGGGTGGGTGTGTGCCTGCGTTTGTGTATTTTCGGAGGGGGCATCACAGACACACTGGGAGAGGACACAGGGGCGTGTAAATGGTAGTGGGGGTGGTGAGTGCACATGAGCGGGGTGTGGTGGTGGGTGTGCTGGTGCAGGACGTAGTGGCTGTAGTGGTAGTGCATGCAGGTGTGAGTGTAGACGAGACTGGGAGGGAGGAGGGAGATGCTTGCGTGAGTGCCTGTGGGATGTGTGGTGCTTATGTTTGCCTGAGCTTCCCTTGTGTGGTGAGGTGTGTGCAGGCTGGTCTGATGGTGTGCTTGGGATAGGCAGAGGTACGGGGGATTGGGTCGGGTGGAGGAAGTTGGAGGGGGAGGCTAGACACAGGGACAATGGCTGCCATCAGTGCTGAGGCCAGAGTTTGCAGGGTTCGATGAAGGGCAGCCTGACCAGAATGAATGCCCTCCAGGAATGCATTAGTGTGTTGCAATTCCCTTTCTACACCCTAGATGGCATTCAACTGCCCAACAGTGAGTGACCTGAGGAGGTCAATGGCCTCCTCACTGAGGGCAGCAGAGGTGACAGGGGCAGGGGCTGAGGTGCCTGGGGCGAAGGTGATGCCCACCCTCCTGGGTGAGCGGGCACGGGGCACATGCTGAGGGGCTGCTGGGAGGGCGGTGCTGGTAGGGGGGGTGGCGGCTGTACCTGTAGAAGTGGGGGGCACAGATTTTGCCACCACCACAAGGGAGCTCCCATCGGAGGACAAGTCTGTGTCGCTGGTTGCAGATCCTGTGACCGCCGTGATGCTCCCCTCGCCCTCCATCCCATTGGTGTATTCTGAGTCCGTGGTGTGGCCCTCCATGGCCATGTGGGATGCAGCTCCCTCGTGCTCCAGTGCCACTGTACCTCCGCCTGATGATGCTGATGCCCACAAGAACAGGGAGACCACAAAAAGGGGGGGGACGACAGAAGAAAGACAGGTTGAGAGCATGGCTTACCGCTACCGTTGGCGGACAATACAGACACAGCAGCCCCCTGCACTACGTCGCACTGTTGGGCTCTACAGATGCAATTCCTGGGATATGGCCTACAAGGCTATGGACGACATCTGCACACATAGATGACACAGGGTCATGAATACCTGTACTTGGCACTCTACAGAGGTGGGGTGGGGTGCCACATGACCTGCATTACGGAGGGGCCTAGCCTACGGAACTCGCCCTGGCCTAGGGAAACCTACAGCCCTCCTTCCCCACCCAGACCCCTCCACTGCGCGCAAAGTCAGCAGAATGATGTTGTACTCACCCCCTTGTGTCTGCTGTGATGCCCTCAAGCGCCCATCCAACTCAGGGTAGGCCACCGCCAGGATCTGGAACATCAGGGGGGTCATGGTGCGAAGGGCACCCCTCCCACGTTGGGAGGCCATCCCCAGCTGGGCCTCCGTTGTCTTCTTGCTCCAGCTGCGAATGTCCTCCCATCTCTTACGTCAGTGGGTGCTCCGTCTGTGGTAGACCCCCAGGTTCCGGACATCCTTGGCGATGGCACACCAAATATCTTTTTTCTGGTGGGCGCTGACCTACATGAATTGTACAGGGGGAAGAGAAAGTTATTACCAACTGCACCGTCAAACTAATTGGCCCCCATCCCTACCCTTGCCATGTGGCACATGCATTCACAGTCCATCATGCACGCAGAACTGTGCCCCCTTCATTCTTACAACCAGCCCTCTCCACACAGGCATAGCCCATACAACATGCTCCCTGTGTACTTACCTGTTGGTCTGGAGGACCGTAGAGTAGCGTGTACTGGGGGAGGACCCCGTCAACCAGCTTTTCCAACTCCTCTGCAGTGAAGGCAGGGGCCCTTTACCCAGACGCACGAGCCATTGTCTCTTCCAGACCGAGGTCACAGCAGCACTTGCAGTGTAGGTCCTCTCCTGTCGAAGATCAGGTATCGAGTGATTCAACAGATAGAAAATGGCAGTCACGTCCGCGGCGGTCACGTCCACTGCGGTGCGTAACATCACCGCCGGCGTACTTCGTCATTGGCTCCTGGGACCCATAGGGTCCAATGTTAACCAATGCAGCATTGCACCGCGGTCTTTGACCGCCTACCGCAACGGTGTACAACGGCAGCGCAGTTACCTCACATCCCATTGTCCCTCTTTAGAGGTCAGGCAGACGCCATTTCAGGGGCCCACATGCCCTAATTACCAACTGCGTCACACAGACCTAGACCTTGTCGCACAACACAAATACAGGCCACATTTTGTGTATGAATGGTGTTCTGTGTAGACTGTGGGTACATACCTCTGAGTTGTTTGACTCTGTGGTCGCTGTTGTCATTCCTAGGCACCGTCTGCTGGGACATGTGAGGAGATGGCGGAATCCTCCGGTGTACCGACTGCTGGTGGACCTGTCAACAATGGAGGAAAGACATTTGATCATCACCTACAGGTTTGACCGTGCCACAATCCAGGAACTGTGTGCCCAGTTGGAGCCTGACCTGATGTCAGCAATCCGCCATCCCACAGGGATCCCCCCTCAAGTGCAGGTGCTATCAGTGCTCCATTTCCTTGCAAGTGGGTCATTTCAAACAACAGTGGCCATGGCATCAGGGATGTCCCAGCCTATGTTTTCCAACGAGTTGTCCAGAGTGTTGTCTGCCCTTCTGAAACACATGCGGAGCTACATCGTTTTCCCTCAGGTGGAGGATTTGCCTACAGTTAAAGGTGACTTCTATGCCCTTGGACATATCCCCAACATCATCGGTGCCATTGATGGGACCCATGTAGCTCTGGTCCCCTCCCACAGGAGTGAACAGGTGTACAGGAACCGGAAGAGTTATCATTCGATGAATGTACAGATGGTATGTTTGGCAGACCAGTACATCTCCCAGGTAAATGCTATGTTCCCTGGCTCAGTGCATGACGCCTACATCCTGCGGAATAGCAGCATCCCTTATGCGATGGGTCAACTGCAGAGGCACCGAGTGTGGCTATTAGGGTACTCTGGTTACCCCAACCTGTCATGGCTACTGACCCCAGTGAGGAATCCCAGGACAAGGGCAGAGGAACGCTACAATGAGGCACATGGGTGGACTAGGAGGGTGATCGAACGGACCTTCGGCCTCCTGAAGGCCAGGTTCAGGTGCCTCCATATGACAGGTGGATCCCTATTCTACTCACCAAAGAAGGTGTGCCAGATCATCGTGGCCTGCTGTATGCTTCACAACTTGGCTTTGCGACGACAGGTGCCTTTTCTGAAGGATGATGGTCCAGATGACGGTGTTGTGGCAGCTGTGGAGCCTGTGGACAGTGATGAGGAGGAAGCAGAGGAAGAAGACATTGACAACAGGGACTCAGTTATCCAGCAATATTCCCAGTGACAGACAGGTGAGAACACATTCCTGCCTACTACAAGTACTTTCACACTTCTACCTCTATCCTGTCTGTCGATTTAAACCAGTATATGGTAACTGAGTTGCATATTTCCCTTACGGTTCGACAGGTGTGGTTTCCAACGTGTGTCATCTGCTTAGATTCCTCATGGACTTGAGATGTGTGACATAGGTATGTTGACATTAGATTTGAAAGAGCATTTTGACACTGTAATTGCTAATACACATTTTCAAAATCACAAACTGACTCCAGATTGTTTTGTGCTTCAAGGGTGTTTATTTAAATACAAAATATTGGAGGGGGAAGTTAAATGGTGAGGGGTGATGGCAGAGGAATGTCCATGGCAGAGTCCAGTCTATTATTCTCACAGGTGCATTGCCCATATGGGCATAGGAAGTGGAGCTGGGGCAGTTTAAATATGGACAGGGTGACAAAGTGGGACAGTGGGTTGACAATCAAGGTGGTCTCATTTCTTGGGGGGGGTCTTGGCATTGTGCTCTGTCTTGTTCCTGGATCTCAGGGACCGTTTGCGGAGTGGTTCTCCATCTGCAGGGGGTGGGGTGCTGGTGTGGTGGTCCTGTGGCGGTGCCTCCTGTCCACTAGCGCCGGCGGAGGTGGTGGCAGTTCATCGTTCATGCTAGTGTCAGTGGCCCCTTGTAGTGCCACAGTGTCCCTCCTGGTGTTAAGTATTTCCTTCAACACCCCTACGATGGTGCCCAGGGCGGAGCTGATGGTTCTGAGTTCCTCCCTGAACCCCAAATACTGTTCCTCCTGCATGCGCTGGGTCTCCTGAAAATTGGCCAGGACCGTTGCCATCGTCTCCTGGGAGTGGTGGTATGCTCCCATGATGGAGGAGAGGGCCTCATGGAGAGTGGGTTCCCTAGGCCTGTCCGCCCCCTGTCGCACAGCAGCCCTCCCAGTTCCCATGTGTTCCTGGGCCTCCGTCCCCTGGACCGTGTGCCCACTGCCACTGCCCCCAGGTCCCAGTTGTTGTTGGGGTGTTGGGTTATCCTGGGTTCCCTGTAGTGGAGGACACACAGCTGATTGACGTGTCCTGGGGACGGAAGTATCGGCCCGCTGGGTGGGTGCTGTGCTGGTGTTACCAGAAGGTGGAAGCTCTGTGGTGGCCTGTGACTGGGTGTGGGGAACCGACTGTCCCGAGGCCCACGATGGTCCGGGCTGGTCATCTGAATCCAGTTGGACAGAGCTGCTGTCATCACCGTGGGCCTCTTCAGTGGGTGGGGTGGAGATGTCTGGACCCTCCTGTCTGGTGACGTTGGGTAGTGGTCCTGCAGGGGTGTAAAAGCATGATTATTAGATCTGTGTGTGTCATGGTGTGCAATGGGTGGGTGACCGTGAACCCCAGTGCTAGCATTCCTGTGTGGGGGCTTGTGTGATGATGGTTTTGGGGGGTGTATGGGTATGTTCAGTGGGCATGCTTTGGTGATGGGTGTCCATGCTTTGTTGCTGCATGCAGGGCTTGGTGTTGGGATGTGTGGTTTGTGTTATTAGTACATTTGTGAGGAGTTGTAGTGATAGGGGAGGGGGCGAGGGTGGGGGTCTGTGATAGCATGCAGGTAGGGTGGGGGATATGAAAGTTAAGATTTTACTTACCAGAGTCCATTCCTCCACCGACTCCTGCGAGGCCCTCAGGATGCAGAATCTCCAAGACCTGCTCCTCCCATGTTGTTAGTTGTGGGGGGGGAGGTGAGGGTCCTCCGGCAGTCCGCTGTACCGCGATGTGGTGTCTTGAGACCACGGAACGCACCTTCCCCCGTAGGTCGTTCCACCTCTTCCTGATGTCGTCCCGATTTTTTGGGTGCTGTCCCACTGCGTTGACCCTGTCGACTAATCTTCTCCATAGCTCCATCTTCCTTGCAATTGAGGTGTGCTGGGCATGTGATCCGAATAGCTGTGACTCTACCCGGACGATTTCCTCCTCCTCCGAGAACCTGGGGTGTCTTTGCCGTGCCATGGGGTGGTGTAGGTGATGTGTGGGGTGGTGTATGTGGTGATAAGTGTGGTGATGTGTAGTGGTGTGTGGTGTTTTGTGCGTGGAAGTTGTATGGGTGATGGTGTTGTGTGCCTGTGGATGCTGTTGTTCTTGCTGGTGCTGTCTCTCTCTGGCCTTCTTTTAGAATTTTTTGTCATGGGGGTTTGTGGGTGATGTGGGTGGGTGTTTTATATTGTATTGGGTGTGTGGGAGTTGTGTGTGTATGTGTATCAGGTGTGTGTATTTCGAATTGTCCAATGTGGCTGTGTTTTGTATATGTGTGTGTATTTTGAGCGTGGCGGTGTGTACCGCCAATGGAATACCGCGGTTGAAAGACCGCTGCGTGGATTCGTGCGTCGTGATAGTGTGGGCGTATTTCTGTTGGCGTGACGGTGGAGGTTTTGTTTTCGCCAGTTTATCACTGATCTTTGGTGTGGTGGTCTTCTCTGGGTGTCTGGATTTTGTCGGATTTCGACCTGTGGGTCATAATAGCTGTGGCGGAATTCTGCGGCGGTGTGTTGGCGGTCTTCTGCACAGCGGTAAGTGGCTTTTACCGCCAATGTTGTAATGACCCCCAGTGTCTGAAATATGTTATGAAATCTTGTAGTCATCTTCTTCTGAAATTCACCAATTATATGAAACTGACCTAATTATAACTTGCACCGACACAGATTTCAGATGTTATCAGTGATATAATATGTAATGTTTTATGCAGTGCGTCATAACAGTTATACTTTGGTCAGTCAAGTATAACCTGTGAATTTCAAGTGTTTTTCTTTTTAAGACTGTAGTCTTTTATTATTAGAAGACCAAGACATAACTCCACTTTTAGCTTTTCTTTTTCAATAAATGCATATGGTTGTTTAATGTTAACTAATATCTTATTACACTATATTTGCATCCAAACCCCGTGGGTGGCCAACCCCCACCGCCCACGGACCTCCAACCGACATTTTTCCTTTTTGGTCTAGCAGGACTCCCACAGGAGCCCAAGGGGACTCACAGTTTCCTGTGGGAGTCCTACAGGCCCACATGGTGCAATGCTTACTCCTGCAGGAATTCCACAGGAGCGCTTCAAGTAAAAGTAATGTGTTTCTTTGATGAACATTTTATTTGTTTCACTGGTGCTGCTTCCATCGCTCCATTCCTCTTTAAAGGATGTGCCACGAAGAGTACAATAACGTACCACTTGGTCAGCATAGGCATTGGCTAAAGAGATGTAATAATTTGAATTTTGATGTGCTACAAATTTGACAGCTGCAATTTTTGCAGGTTACTGTAATGCTTTCAACAATTGGTAAACTCTGTCACCATTTCGGATAGGTGATCCAGAAGAGGTCATGAAGTCTTTCTGGAACCATAAGTGTCAAACATCATGACTTAACACCAAACCCATACTGCCTGTCCGTGAGAATGGTCACTTTAAGCTGTTCCGAAGCACAGCATGCTCTATTAAGAGCAACCAATTCAGCTACTTGGGCTAAAAAGACTTCTTGAAGCCATGAATCTGCTATCTCTCCTGAGAATCTACAAACTGTATAACCAGCTCTCAGAGTCCCATCAGTATCTCATAAACAGGAGCCATCAACGAACATGACATAGTAATTTTCATCTAGTGGGGTTGAATACCAGCTCTTGGTTTGATGCTTAGTTCTGTCACATCGAGATAGTAATGCTTCACCTCATCTTCATGGCCATTTACATTTTCACCAGGAATTGGTAAGAATCAAACATGTCATTAATGAAATGATCTGAGATACAGAAACATATTTCAGGTCAGATTGTATCAGCATTTGTCAAGTTCAGTTAAGCACAGTATGCAAATTTAGGGCTGGAAATAGGTTGTCCCTACAACTAGCCAAATTAGGAAATTCATGTGAGGGGACACACACATGCGGGCAAAAATACAAAAAGGAGATAAAATCAATTTGAGAAAAATATATCTTGGACTACAGAATACTAGCTAGATAAAAAAGAATGAGTGTCAGCATGATAGATTCTATTCTAGAAAAAGGAACATGTTCAGGGAAATGACAATCAGCAGAGAGAGAAATACCTCACCAAGGACAGCATTCAGAGATTCTTCATCAGCAAAAGCATCTGGAGCAACAGCAAAGTTCAGTCAGGTGTCATCAGGAAAGGTGCAGAGAGAACTGACAGTCTAAAGAGGGTCTGAGGATCTAAACTAAACTTTTTAAAGTCCATCCCTAATATAAAACACATAAATCAAATTGATTTGCCGGTTTAGTGGCATCATATCACGCAAAGGGGTATTATCCAATCAAAATATCAGTAAAACTTTGGGTTGCAACAGTCGTACATTTTCCAGGATTAACCTGAGATCACCTCCTCTTTCTGTGTGACTTCAAATGGTGGAAACATTTGTATTCCTTTGCAACAGTTTGTTCTATTCGGAGGGTTTACTATGGGATCGTCTCAATTCAGAGTGAGTCCATGTACTAATAGAAACAATTTATTTCACGTTAGGTTCAAAGGCCTGGGTGTTCCTTTCCAAGGTCACTAAACTAAAAGTCTCCGTGCAATTGAACAAAGAACCTATTGCTACTTGCAAAGCTTCTCATGAGAACAGAACCTAGAGAAAAACACACGTTAGAAAGAGCAATGATTCATTACTTTTCCATGACTGCAAACTATGATTTCTGCAGGCCTCAGTTGTGCTAACACAAGAAAATATAAAATGCATTAAAATATTTGTTAATAAAACACACATAATATGCAAAGTTGTAAATTCAACATGTAAATTCAACATCAATTTTATACCATCAGAACAAGTAGAACATTTCATTATGCGTTGTAAAACCTTGTTAATGCATCACATTAGGTAGAACAGAGAAGTGCATTTGTCTCATTTGCACATCTTTTCAAACTCATTTATCTTTTACTAAACATTAGAAAATCTAATTTGTTTTGAAACTAGCAATTAGTCTAGAGTCTAAGATACACGTTAGCATTATTTATATTTCACTAGCAAGTTGTTTAATAGAGAAGGCACAATTGTGACCACAAACATGTGAAAACATGAGTATATTTAAAATACATGTCAGTGCAGTTTTCTGTGTAAGGCTGTCAAACATAAGACATAAATCATCACCTTCTGCTGACTTCTGGGTCACTAAAAGCATTACTAAAATGTATGCTCCAACAGTATGACTGATGAATTTCATTTTTTTTTTACTTTGTTAAAGTGTATTCTTTTATTATTAGAAGATCTAGACATAACATCACTTTGAACTCTCCTTTCTTAGTAAATGCTTTTTTTTTAAATGTGAAGTAATGTCTTAATACAATATATTTGCATCTAAACCCCCATGGGTAGCCAACACCCACCCCCCACGGACTCCCAACCCACATTCTTCCTTTTTTTTGTTTTCTTCTGTTCTAACGGAACTCCTACAGGAACCCAAGGGGACTCTCAGTTTCCTATGGGAGGCCTGCAGGACCACACAAGGCCCTGCTTGCTCCTACAGGAAATCCACAGGAGCACTTCAAGCAAAAGAAATATGTTTTTTTAATGAACCTTTTATTCAGTTTTACTGCCTTGTACAACAATATGACAGGTGACATACCAGTAACAGAGTTTATAACGAAGTTCCGACCCTGAGGCTTCATACTCCTTTTCAGTCCATGCCATAATGAGTTAGCCATTTCCTTCATACTTTTTCATGCTTTTTGGGGCATCATTTTGACTTATAAATTGGCTCTTCTAGTTTGGGGAACTCATCAATGTCGGAGGGTGGGGAAACGCCAGCTTCTGGCGATGTCATGCTTGGATATTACTGTCCCAATACCATGGAGGGTGCAGTCCCCTCTCAGTCCTGCATAGCCTTCCACAATGCCAAGCAGAGAAATATATTTTTAAATGTAACATGCAATCTTTGAAGCAATAAGCAATGATTTTGACATGTGAATTTCAATCTGCTGTGATAATGAACTGGCATTTGACCTGTGCAGTGTAGGAAAGTTTTGGAACATCTGATGAAACAGCTGAATGTGCCCCTAGATCACATATCCCTTTGGAAACCCAAGAATAGAGGATGTGCTGTATCCATGAATTAGAGTGTCTTCATGTCGAATAGGCAGAGGGAATGTTAGATTCTGCTGCCTGTTGCAAAAGTACAGGGGGTACAGGTTGACTGGTCAGTGTTTAGAATTTGTATAGCTCCCATAGCTTCTGTAGCATGTAGCGTGCTGTAACCATAGGATGCACAGGTGTAATAACAAGAAGACACCGAGAGTGCCAAGCCTGTAAATGAAAGAAAATTGACACCCAATATGAAGCATGCCAAAATTACTAGCTCAGGAGTTTTCCAGGGGAAAAAATCGAATTACCTTGCAGTGAATTACTAAACCATCACAGATGTTGATTCAAGTACTTCTTAATTTGTTCCTCTCTGAGCAACAGCAGTGCATTATTTGTGGTGGTGGTGGTTACAGGTGACGGGCAATTCATTTTTTGAGGACGCAGACTTATTATTTCATCATTTCATCATGAGACTCTGGGCCTGATTACAACTTTGGAAGAGGTGTTAATCCGTCCCAAATGTGACGGATATACCACCAGCCGTATTATGAGTTCCATAAGATATAATGGACTCGTAATATGGCTGGTGGTATATCCGTCACTTTACCGTCACTTTTGAGACAGATTAACACCTCCTCCAAAGTTGTAATCAGGCCCTCTGACTCAATATAATTAAGGCTTACAGTATTCTATTTGTACTGAGTTCTGCCAATAAATACAGACAGAGAACAGTGTGTTTTCTCCATGCTTTTATTTTTAGAAGCAGCAAAATACAGAAAATTGGGCTTCTTTTAAGTGCCTCTCTGTGCCACCTTCCATGAATTCCAGGCCAACAGCTGAGCAGACAGAAAGCATGGTAAGTTAAAAATTTACAAGTCTGCACTGCAATGGATTCAGCAACCACTGTTACAATCCTGAGAAAGACTAACAAGGGAGAATGAAGGAACACGTGAAAGCCCAAAAATTATGAAAGGGAAAATTGACCCTACAAAAGTTAGAACAAGGAGACCAAAAGTGTAGAGTGGTAGAAGAAAGAAGCATGAGGTGGAATCAAGACTATACAGCCTTTTTATTCTCTCGCTGAAGAATTTGGCATTCTAGCACCAGTTTAGACTCCTGAGAAGACTTCTGGCTCCTGTGTTATTTTTTTTCCATAAATTTAGTGGCCCCCAGCAGAAAAGCAAAAGATAATCCAAAGATTGCAAAACATCTCACAAAACTACGGGGGTTATTACAACTTTGGAGGAGGTGTTAATCTGTCCCAAAAGTGACGGTAAAGTGACGGATATACCATCAGCCGTATTACGAGTCCATTATATCCTATGGAACTCGTAATACGGCTGGTGGTATATCCGTCACATTTGGGACGGATTAACACCTCCTCCAAAGTTGTAATAACCCCCTATGTGTTTATGTTTCTTTACCAACAAAAGGCAAGGAAAACAAAGGAAAAGAAAAAAGCAAGGAGAAAGCAGTGAAAACAAGGGAAAGTCAAAGAGAAGGCACACAAAAAAACAGGGGAAAAAGCAAGACGACAGGAGCAAGAGCGATGCACCAGCGTGGGGAGAACTGAGCCTGGGGCCTGCTCACTGGAATCATACTGCAGACTCCAATAAGAAGACACAGAGCGTGCCAAGCCTGTAAATTAAAGAAAGTTGACACCCAACGTGAAGCATGCCAAAAATTACTAGTTGAAGAGTTTTTCCCCCAAAAAATCAAATTACCTTGAGTGAATTACTAAAACATCACAGATGAGGGAGGAGGGAGGGGTGCTGGGAGGCAGTGGGTGGGGCTAGGTGGGAGGCAGGAAATAACGGGTGGCAGTCAAGAGCGGCAATGCGAATAAAAACACAGTGAAAATGAAGAATACTCAAGGAGAAGGCACAAAAAAGCAGGAGAAAAAGCAAGGAGAAAGCAGAGGAAACAAGGCAAAAGCAAAGAGAAGGCACACACAAAATGGCAAAAAAGCAGATAAAAGCAGTGAAAAAGAGGGAAAATCAGAAGAAAGCAGTTAAACGAGGGAAAAGCAAGGAGAAGGCATACATAAACAGGGGAAAAATCAAGGTGAAAGTAGTGAAAACAATGGAAAAGCAAGGAGAAGGCATACAAAAATGGGGGGAAATGCAAGGAGAAAGCACTGAAACTGAGGGAGAGGCATGGAGAAGGCACACAAAAATAGGGAGAATGCAAGGAGAAGACAGGAGCAAGAGCCATGCAGCAGCACTGGGAGAGCTGGGCAAGGGATCTGGTCTATTGGGCTGTGCTGTGGCTTCCATTAGGTAGTTCCTGGGAGGAGGGAATGGTGCTAAGAAGCAGTTAGCTGGGCTAAGTGGGAGGTGGGAAAATAATGGGTGGCAGGCGGGAGTAGTAATGAGGGAAAAAGCAAGGAGAAGGCAGTGAAAATGAGGGAAAAACAAGGAGAAGGCACTGAAAGTACAGGGGACAAAGCAAGGAGAAAGCAGTGAAAAAGGAAAAGCAAGGAGTAAGCAGTGAAAATTAGGCAAAATCGAGGAGAAGGCACACAGAAAAAGGAGAAAAAGCAAGAAGACAGGAGCAAGAGTGATGCAGCAGCACGGGGAGAGCTGAGCCTTGGACGTGCTCAATGCTTTTGAGCCAAGCTCTACAAAAGGCACTGCTTGATTTTGTGTCAGTAAATGTGGCAATAGAAATGGACCAAATTGTGCCCAACAGGCAATTTGCACTTGAAAAAAACTACCTTTTCCTATAAGTAGGCAATTTAAAAATAATGACTGATGCCAGTGCAAATTGGTCTAGAGCTTAGTGCCTGAATCTAAAAATATCAAGACAAAAATACAGCTAGAAGAAGGAAAAAGGGCTAATCTAGTGTTTGATGGCTGTATGCTGTGTGTCACTCTTGCAGGTTGTCTGTCTCTTTCCTTACTTAACTTTTTCATCTTTTTAATGTGCTTTCTTTGCATTTACTAATGTTCTTATATTCTTCTGTTTCAGTCATTACAAACTGTTAGAAATGAGGTGTCTAGTTGGCAGAGGTATGCACCCCTGTCTAAGTAGGGACCACAATCCTAATCAGGGTAAGTCACACACAATCCAAATTATCCTGTGCCCACCCTCTGGTAGATTGGCACTGAGCAGCCAGGCTATAAATCATAGAGTAACCAAGTGTAAACACCACAAAAATACACCACACAGGTTTAGAAAAAATTAGGAAATTTATCTGGTTAAATTAAGGTAAAAACAATTAAGATTCAATAAGCACGGATGCGTGGCCAAGCAAGATGGCCGGCGAGATGCGCTCTCAATGAGCTTCCACTATCCTGGCCCAATCCTGCACTGATCCTGGGGTGCCTATGACTAGCAGTTCCCCCCTTCGGCAAGGGACGGTTCCCCGACCTGATCAGCACTTCACAAGCCCATTTTGGGCCTCTGGTTCGCTGGATTTGGGGCTGCGTGGGCTGCGTGGAGTGAGGCAGAGGAGGCAGAGGCGCGTCCACCCTGTCTGGGTGGCGGCAATTGGGCTGGCATGTGCAGGCCCGTTGTGAGGGAGTTGCAGGCCTCCTGGCCTGTCGATCTGCCTGTTGATCTGCTCGGCCCTGTTGCATGGGTGGGCCCCGCTGCTTCGTTTTGGGGCCTGAGGAAGGAGCCGACTCTCGCGACCGGTCCCTACGGATGGCTTTGGCTGATCTGACGGCTGGCATGAAGAGACGGTGAGGAGCAGGGGCCTGGCATTAGGCAGTGGACCAGCTAAGTGGGGGTGGTGAAGGAGCAGCCTGAATCGGTTGGATGGACTGAGGCGCAACCCGGAGTGGGGAGGCTGTAGGCCCTCATAAGGGGTGCTGGCTTGATGGTGTGGGGTCTGTAGCCTGGTTGTGGGCATATCACACAATGAGGTGTTGGACCCATGGCGTGGGAGTCTCTGGGGGTGCATGGATTGACTGAGCCTGGAGCGGAGTGCATTGTCTAATGTTGCCGTGTGACTGGACGTGGTGCGAAGCTACGCGACAACTCTTGCCTGCCCGAGTGGTGTTGCACCTTCCAGGTACTTTTGTTCCTCTTCTGGGTCATTCGTGGTGTTGCTACTGCGTGATCACTGGTCAGCGACGAGATGGGGTGGCACTGGCGGGTGGAGGCATTGCTAGGGAACACTATGGAACAATACACCACGCTGGTGCCTCTCCAGCAGTCCCAGACTCAATTTGGGGGGCCCGAAGATGTCCTGAACATGCTGGTGACTGCTGAGGAGCCCTCTCGAGCTGAGCTTCTTGAGGCAATCAGGGCTCCAAGGTAGCCCTCGAGGGGAAGATAGAAATGGTAGTGGTGGAGGTTAATGTCCTACGAGTGGACCTCAGGAAGGTTTCTGAGAAGGTCACAGTAGCGGAAGGTTCCATTGTGGAGCTTCAGACTGAGGTAGGCGCTCTGCGTTAACAGATGGTGCAGGTCAATTCCATGGTCGGAAGGCTGAAGGCAAGGTTGGTGATGCGGAGGGCAGGTCCCGCCGGAATAATGTCCGCCTGCTGGGGTTCGCAGAGCATGCGGAGGGGGCTGCGGTGGAAGCCTTTGTGGAGAGCTGGATTAAGGATGTGCTGCGGCCGGTTGGGTTGTCCAAGGTGTTCGTAGTGGGGGTAGCTCATTGGGCCCTGGTGGCGCCTCCTCGACCCGGGGTGCCCCGAGGGCTATCATTGCCCGACAACTGAACTATAAAGACAGAGACTGTGGCGGTCATTACAACATTGTCGGTAAAAGGCGCTTACCACTATGCAGAAGACCGCCAATACACCGCAGCGGCCGCGGAATTCCGCCACAGCTATTATGACCCACATCTCGGAATCCGCCGAAATTCAGACACCCACACAAGTCCGCCACACCAAAGGCCAGTGATAAACTGGCGAAAACAAATCCTCCACTGTCACGGCAACAGAAACACGCCCATGCTATCACGACCCACGAATCCACGCAGCGGTCTTTCAACCGCGGTATTCCATTGGCGGTACACACCGCCGTGCTCAAAATACACACACATCTCCAAAACACCGCCAAATTGGACAATTCAAAATACACACACCTGATACACATACAAACAACACTCCCACACACCCGTTGCAATATAAAACACACACCCACATCACCCACAAACCCCTACGACCAAAAACTGAAGACGAAGGCGACAGACAGAGACTACAGCAATAGACAACCCCACCACACAGAGGCACACAACACCATCACCCATACAACATCCACGCTCAAAACACCCCACACCACCACACATCACCACACTCATCAACACATACACCACCCCACACATCACCTACACCACCCCATATCACGCCAAAGACACCCCAGGTTTTCTGAGGAGGAGCTCAGGGTCATGGTGGAGGAAATCTTATGGGTAGAGCCACAGCTATTTGGAGCACAGGTGCAGCACACCTCCGTAGCCAGGAAGATGGAGCTATGGTAAAGAATCGTCGACAGGGTCAACGCTGTGGGACAGCATCCAAGAAATCGGGAGGACATCAGGAAGAGGTGGAACGACCTACGGGAAGGTGCGTTCCGTGGTCTCCAGGCACAACATCGCGGTTCAGCGGACTGGCGGCGGACCCCCACCTCCTCCCCCACAACTAACAACATGGGAGGAGCAGGTCTTGACCATCATGCATCCAGAGGGCCTCGGAGGAGTCGGTGGAGGAATTGACACTGGTAAGTCAAGTCTTAACTATCATATCCCCCACCCTACCTGCATGCTAACATACAAACCCACCCTCACCCCCTCCCCTATCACTACAACTCCTCACTAATGTACTAATAACACAAACCACACATCCCAACACAAAGCCCTGCATGACACAACTAAGCATGGACACCCAGCACTAAAGCATGGCCACTGCACATACCCATAACAACCCCCCAACCATCATCACACAAGCCCCCACACAGGAATGCTTGCACTGGGGTACACGCACACCCACCCATTGCACACCATGACACACACACATGCAATAATCATGCTCTTATACCCCTGCAGGACCACTACGTAACCTAACCACACAGGAGGGTCCAGACATCTCCACTCCACCCACAGAAGAGGCCCACAGTGACGACAGCAGCTCTGGCCAATTGGATCTGGATCAAGATGACCAGCCCGGACCATCGTGGGCCTCGGGACAGTTGGTTCCCCTTGCACAGACACAGCCCAACACTGACCTTCCACCCTCTGGTAACACCAGCACAGCACCCACCCAGCGGGCCCATACCTCCGTCCCCAGGACACGTCAATCAGCTGTGTGTCCACCACTACAGGGAACCCAGGATAACCCACCACCCCAACAACAACAGGGACCTGGAGGCAGCGGTATTGTGCACATGGTCCAGGGGACGGCGGCACAGGAACACAGGGGAACTGGGAGGGCTGCTGTGTGACAGGGGGCGGACAGGCCAAGGGAACTCACTCTCCACGAGTCCCTCTCCTCCATCATGGGAGCATACCACCACTCCCAGGAGACGATGGCAACGGTACTGGCCAAGTTTCAGGAGACCCAGCGCCTGCAGGACGAACAGTATTTGGGGTTCAGGGAGGAGCTCAGAACCATCAGCTCCGCCCTGGGCACCATTGTAGGGGTTCTGAAGGACATACAAAAGACCATGAGGGACACCGTGGCACTCCAAGGGGCCCCTGACACTAGCCTGGACGATGAACTGCCCACCACCTCCACCGGCGCTAGTGGAAAGGACGCCCCGCCACAGGACCACCACACCAGCACCCCACCCCATGCAGACGGAGAACCACCATGCAAGCGGTCCCTGAGATCCAGGAACAGAACAGAGCAAGATGGCAAGACCCCCGCCAGGAAATGAGACCACCCTGATTGTCATCCCACTGTCTCACTTTGTTACCCTGTCCAGATTGGAACTGCACCAGCTCCACTTCCTATGCCCATATGGGCAGTGCACCTGTGAGACTAATAGACTTGACTCTGCCATGGACATTCCTCCTCCAACACCCATCACCATTTTGCCACCCCCTCCAATAATTAGCACTTCAATAAACACCCTTGAACCACAAAACAATCTGGAGTCAGTCTGTGATTTTGAAAATGTGTATTAGCAATGACAGTGACAAAATGCGTTTTCAAATGTAATGGCAACATACCTATGTCACACATCACAAGTCCATGAAGGATGCAAGCAGATGACACACGTTGGTAACCACACGTGTGAAACCGTAATGGAAATGTACAACTCAGTTACCAAATACTGCTTCTAATTGA
The DNA here is from genome assembly GCF_031143425.1 of Pleurodeles waltl. Lineage (NCBI taxonomy): Eukaryota > Metazoa > Chordata > Amphibia > Caudata > Salamandridae > Pleurodeles > Pleurodeles waltl. The sequence goes on from NC_090437.1 coordinate 985,393,015, forward strand.
CAGACAGGATAGAGGTAGAAGTGTGAAAGTGAATGTAGTAGTAAAAAAATTGTTCTCACCTGTGTGTCACTGGAAATATTGCTGTATGACTGACTCCCTGTTGTCTATGTCTTCTTCCTCAGCTTCCTCCTCATCACTGTCCACAGGCTCCACAGCTGCCACAACAACGTCATCTGGACCATCCTCCTGCAGAAAAGGCACCTGTTGTCACAAAGCAAGATTGTGAAGCATCAAGCAGGCGATGATGATCTGGCACACCTTCCTTGGTGAGTAGAATAGTGAACCACCTGTCATATGGAGGCACCTGAACCTGGCCTTCAGGAGGCCGAAGGTGCGTTTGATCACCCTCCTAGTCCGCCCATGGGCCTCATTGTAGCGTTCCTGCACAGAGCCAGGGAACATAGCATTTACCTGGGAGATGTACTGGTCTGCCAAACATACCATCTGTACATTCATGGAATGATAACTCTTCCGGTTCCTGTACACCTGTTCACTCCTGCGTGGGGGGACCAGAGCTACATGGGTGCCATCAATAGCACCTATGATGTTGGGGATATGTCCCAGGGCATAGAAGTCACCTTTAACTGTAGCCAAATCCTCCACCTGAGGGAAAACGATGTAGCTCCTTATGTGTTTCAGCATGGCAGACAACACTCTGGACAACACGTTGGAAAACATAGGCTGGGACATCCCTGATGCCATGGCCACTGTTGTTTGAAATGATCCACTTGCAAGGAAATGGAGAACTGATAGCACCTGCACTTCAGGGGGTATTCCTGTGGGATGGCGGATTGGTGAGATCACGTCTGGCTCCAACTGGGTACACAGTTCCTGGATTGTGGCACGGTCAAACCTGTAGGTGATGATCAAATGTCGCTCCTCCATTTTTAACAGGTCCACAGCGGTCGGTACACCGGAGGATTCCACCATCTCCTCAAATGTCCCAGCTGACAGTGCCTAAGAAGGACAACAGCGACCACAGAGTCAACAAATTCTCAGGTATGTACCCACAGCTACACACTTTTGGGGATGTGTCTGGTCTTCAGGTGAATAGGAAGAAGTCACTTCTGTTCCCGTTGGGTTCTCTCTGCGGTACCCCCCCAGGAGAGGTTACCAGGGGTGTGGCTCCAGTGGGAGCTGGAAAGCTTTAGATATTAAGGGCCAGATGTAGCAAGCATTTTGCATGCTGCAAACTGCAAAAATCGCAGTTTGCGCCATGCAAAATGCACATGGCGATGCTCATTCACAATTTGCGAGTCGGTACAGACTCGCAAATTGTGAATGCGACTCGCAAATAGGAAGGGGTGTCCCCTTCCTATTTGTGACTCGCATCGCAATGCTAAATTGCTTTGTGACCGCGAATGCGGTCGCAAAGCAATTTGCAGTTACCAGCAGTGTCACACTGGTGGTAACCCTTTCGCAAAAGGGAAGGGGTCCCCAGGGAACCCCTTCCTCTTTGTGAATGTTGCCCAAATGGTTTTGTTATTTTTTTTATTTTGCAAGTCGTTTTCCTTTAAGGAAAACGGGCTGCAAAATAAAATAAAAAAACTGCTTTATTCAAAAAGCAGTCACAGACATGGAGGTCTGCTGTCTTCAGCAGACCACCATCCCTGTGAGTGCAGGGACTCACTATGGGGTCGCAAAATGCGACCCACCTCATTAATATTAATGAGGTGGGTCTTTGCGACCCCATAGCGAATCGCAGACGGTGTCTGAGACACCGTTCTGCATCCGATTTGGCGAATCGGAACTTCCTACATCTGGCCCTTAGGGATTTGGGTTACTCACACTGTGGCGGCACAAGAGAAGCATAATGTGGAACGAGTGGTGACTGGCCTTGAGCGTTCAGTTCTGTTTTGGAACAGACTACCTCTCTCGGTGATGGGGAGGGCGGCTGTGGCCAAGATGGTGTTCCTGTCACGGTGTCTTTACCTGGTTCCAAATTCTCTGTTTCCGCTATCTGCTCTGCTTTTTAATCGCCTAAACAGCTTGTTGATTTCACTGGTGTGGGCTGGGTGGCGTAGTAGGGTGGCATTGTCGACGCTGCAGAAGGATATGGAAGAGGGAGGTTCGGCAATCCCTCACATTAGATATTATTATTATTATGCAGCACACTTGCAACATGCAGCTAAGTGGATGACTGCGTCGGACAATTGGGAGAACGCCAGGTCAATTCTTACAATATGCCAAATTGGAGATTGTGGCTAGGGAGATCTGGTATGGTTTCCCGGTGACTCCTCAGGCATCTACGGTGTTGAGTGGGCTGCTGAATTGGGGTGAGGGGACCCATCTGATAACTTGGTTTTATAAAGTCCTCCGGGAGGATCAACCGGGTGCTATGAGTGTTGCACGTGGGGCCTGGGAGCACGAACAGGGGGACCTCATGGAGGATGTGGATTAGGTAATGGCGTTATCGCTGGTGCAGGCGGTAGTTGGGAGAGTAGAGGAGGTAACAGGACTGAGGCTAGAAGCAACACCTGTGACATGCCTTTTAGGGTTGGTGAAGAGGTCGCGGGGCAGGAGCATCACATATAAACTCACACAATTGGCATTGGTGCTGGCCAAGCGTAGGGTGGCCATTGGTTGGATGAGCGCCCGGAGCCCTTCCATCTCTTGCTGGATCCGAGATTTACTGGAATGGGATGCTGCCGAAGAACAATATATGCGGATGACACTTACAGAGGAGGGGGCATTAACGGATGTGATTGTGTGGGTGACATTATTGGAACGGTTTATTGGTGTGGAAGAGTTAAGTACAGAGGGGAGCACGGATGATGATGACTGATTATACAAACCTTGCTTTGCTCAGAGAAGCGGCAACCAGCTGTGTTTAGGTTGTACCTGTGTGATTCCTGAGATATGTATGGTTTGGTTTCATGTGGATCCTCCTTGGGTGGGAGGGTGGAGGGTAATTTGTGCTGCAGTGGGTGCCACATATTCTAGTTCCAGATGGCATGCTTGCTCCATTCTACAGGAATGTGATCAAATAGATTCTGTAATATATTTCATTGAAACGCACTGCAAAGTATTGTTTTTGTTGGTTATGTTTCTAAAACTCAATAAAAACAGAGTATAAAAGAAAAAAGGATTCAATAAGCACAAGTTGAAATATAACCTTTGCAGGTCTAAAAAGAGTCTTACATTTTAGAAATCAATAGTTGTCTCTTGATTACACAAAGTACCTAGTTTGCGTCAAAAATAACATGCACGGAGACCACTGAGGAGGAAATGCGTGGAAAAATAGGGTGTGTGTCGGATTTTCTGACACGGCACAGACGATGCGTGGTTCTTTTCCATGCTGCAAGGGGCTTTACGTAATTTTTTGGTGCACAGACTTGGTCCCTCACTGCGATGCAGTGATTTTTTGGGATGACCGGGGACGCTGCGGGGAAATCCTGGGCGTGCTGGAAGAAGTCACAGGTGTGACGTCAATCCAGTATGGCAATGCGTGGAATTTTATTTCGCACAGCAGGTGCTGCGTCGATTTTCCACTTGGGGAATCAGCTGCGTCATTCCGGTTCAGCTGTGCCTTGATCCAGTAGGGCTGTGGGTCAAATTTCCTGTCACAAAGCAGGTGCTGTATCGAATCTTCACTCGGTAAGTCGGGCTGTGTCATTCCGGTTCTGCTGTGCGGCGATATCTCAGTTGTAAAACGGCTGTTCACCGTTTACGGCAGGCTGTGCGTCGATTTTCGGCGCACAAGGAGTTTCCTGAAGAGATGAAGTATTTTTGGCCCTGAGACTTCAGAAAACAGGAGGCAAGCTCAATCCAAGCCCTTGGAGATCACTTCTCAGCAAACCAGAGGGCAGCAGGGCAACAGCAGGGCAGAAGTCCTTCTCAGCAAAACAGTCAAGATGAGTACTTTGGGCAGCCAGGCAGTTCCTCTTGACAGGTTGCAGGTTCAGGTCGAGAAGAGAAGTGTCTGAGTTGGTGGGGTCAGGGACCCAGTTAACATACCCAAAAATGCCTTTGAAGTGGGGGAGACTTCAAAAAGTGATTTTGAAGTGCACAAGTTCCCCTTTCAGTAAAGGCCTGTCTGCCAGGGTCCCAGTAGGGGTTTTGGGAATCCATTGTGTGAGGTCAGGCCACTAGCCTTTGATATGTAAGTGTCAGGCCCTCCACCCTTCCTGCCCAGGAAGACCCATTCAGTATGCAGATAAGAGAAGGTATGGCTGAGTGTCCTGTGTTTGTGGATGTCTCGGTGAAATACACAAGGAAGCTATCAACAAACCAGCCCAACCCAGATGTTGATTGGAGACAGGCTGTAAGGCACAGATGGAGTTTAAGTGCAGAGAAACGCTCACTTTTTAAAAGTGGCATTTCTAACATAGTAATATAACATCCAACCTCACCAATAAGCAGGATTTTCTATTACCAATCTGGCCATACTGAATATGACCGAGTACCTCTTTTTGATCAGAATCTACCACTCAAACAGTATATGAGGGTAGTCCTAATGCTATCTTATGAAAGGAACAGGCCTTGCAGTAGTGGAAAACAAATTTAGGAGTTTTCCACTACCAGGACATATAAAACACCTATGTACATGTCCTGCCTTTTACCTACATAGCACCCTGCCCTATGGGTTACCTAGGGCCTAACTTAGGGGTGACTTCAATGTAGAAAAAGGGGGGTCTAAGGCTTGGCAAGTACTTTTAAATGCCAAGTCGAAGTGGCAGTGAAACGGTACACACAGGCCTTGCAATGGCAGGCCTGAGACATGGTTTAGGGGCTCTCTATGTGGGTGGCACAATCAGTGCTGCTGGCCCACTAGTGGCATTTAATTTACAGGCCCTAGGCACATGTAGTGCACTTTACTAGGGACTTACGAGTAAATTAAATATGCCAATTGGGTATGAACCAGTGTTACTATGTTTAAGGGAGAGAGCATATGCGCTTTAGCCCTGATTAGCAGTGATAAAGTGTGCAGAGTCCTAAAACCAGCAAAACCAGTGTCAGAAAAGTGGAGGGAGGCAGGCAAAATGTTGGGGGATGACCATCCTAAGACTGTCAGGTCTAACAAAAACGTTCTAACTTTTTAGTAGGTATGGCTGAAGACAGGAAAAAGTGCATGCTCAACCAGGCGGCTTTGCACAGACCTCTATCAGTCATTGTTAGTGAGAAATGTAATTTCTACTTTTATTAAAGATATATGGCATTTTGTGGAGTCCTAACTTCTGTGTAATTATTTAAAAAGGAGTGCATCTGTGGGATTACAGCTCTCAACATATTACTGCCCGTTGCTTGTGAATAGGAGGCTTGTTCAGTGACTTTGAGATTAGCCATTGTAACAGTTGTGTGTGCACTAGCACATCCAAGAGCTCGATCACAGTAAGATGCTATTGCTTGCAACATTCAGACTTATTTGGGTATATTCATTACATCATTGAATATCAAGTTGGCAAAAATCAATGCTTGTTAAATGTCTCATTTATTTTAACCAATGCTTGTAGATTATGCACATTGTATTCAACCTGCTCCAACTGTAACTGCTAAAACATGTGCTCTACACAATGTGATCTGTATTGAACATGTGCCAAAATCAGGAGGATAATTGCTCATTTCCTTAACAAGCAACCAACTGCCTTTCCACCTGCTCTAACTGTAACTCTGTAACTGCCAAAACATGTGCTCTTCACAATGTGATCTGTTTTGAACATGTGCCACAATCAGGAGGATAATAGCTAATTTCCTTAACAAGCAATCAACTGCCAAAAGGCACATGTGCACATTTAATTATTTGAGGATGGTTGTGAGTCTGAGACCTTGCTTGGCTTCATACCTAAGGCTCTCCTTACCTGTTTCCAGTCAAGTCAAGTTCCTTGTCCTCCAGCCTGCATCCAATCGAGTTCCAATGCAAGTCAAGTTCCTTGTTCTTCAGCCTGTCTCCAGTCAAGTTCCTGTGTTCTCGTCTGCCGGACAGCCTCCAGTTGAGTGCCGGAGATCCTCACCCTCAGGTCTGCTTCCTACAGAGTCCCAGCTCTCTTCAAGCAAGTAAGTTTTTTTCAAGGTAAGGAAAGATTATTTGCTTAAATGACACAAAGCAGAGCTTTGTCTTTTAAAAAATGTATGATAATAAGAACTAGCATGATTTACAGTTTGAGTGGGAATCCAAGATATTGCTAAACAGACATTAAGGAAAGAAGTATTTCCTGTAACAAGCACTCCCATGAGAATTAGGAGATTGGAAATATAGCAAGTTCATCAAAACTATTTTTGGCAAGAGATTACTCCAGAACACAAAGAATCCCTTTCGTCAAGTTGATTATTTTGGAGTTTGGACATTGCTTCGGAGACTCTTAAAATTTTGTAAAAAGAGGAAGAGATTTGTTAATCCTTACAGAAACATATGCACAATGTGTCAACAATAACTGACATTATGCAATACACAATAGTTTATGCAAGTTCAATGTATTAAGGAAGTAATTCTTTTGCAGCCCAGAATCCTAAAAATCAAGGACCCAGTATTTTGAGAAATCAGGAGTCCTGATGCCCAAACAACACGCAGTCCACAGTCCAGCAGTATGATTCTGCAGTCCATGAAGCAGAAGTTGGTATTTTCTTTTTTTCTCTTCCCAAGGCCCCTTCCCCTGTGGACTTGTAAGATGGCAATATACTCTTCATCAGGGTCACGTTAGTCCTCACTGGGATTGGGGAATTGTCATCATCCCATTGGAACGCTCGGAATTCAGGTGACTGGCTCGCACAGCACAGAAAGCCAAGCCACAACTTTAAAGTTCACTTGGGGTGAAGTCATCATGGATCATGAGTGTGTAACTGATTCAGATAATTTAACCCCTACTGAGCAGTTGGCAGTTCTAGTTCAAATCTACAGGAACAAATCCTGAAATTACGCACAGAGAATCAAGAGCTCATGGAGACCCTAACACATTCCACATCCTTCATGCAATGGAGGGATCTCTCCGGTCCAAGGCCCATTATTAATCCCCCAAAATTTGGTACTCAAACCTCCACTTCCGCTCCTGCTAATCCTTCTGACCAGACTCTACATGTACCAGTTACCACTCTGATATCTGTGCCGTTGGCCAACCCTGAAAAATTCCCTGGGGATAGTTCTCGCTTTGCTGTTTTCATAAGTGAATGACAATTGCATTTTTTGTGTAAACCTCAAATATTTACATCTGATTATGCTATGGTAGCTTTTGTAGTTTCGTATCTTGGTGGTGTTGCTGCTAATTGGTCTATCCCACTTATTGAAAACAATGATCCCATCCTATATAATTTTTCCGCCTTTCAGGCAGCCCTAACAAAATTGTTTGTGAAACATGTTTTTATCCAGTCTTGTGATAATGAATTATTAAATTTACGACAAGGGTCCAAGGACTTCCTCACTTACATTACTACTTTCAACCGGCTAAACACTGGGACTTGATGGCCTGAAGAAAAATGTACCTCATTTTTCACAGAGGCCTGAGGGATGACTTAAAAAATAGTTTATCCCACATTGTTGAATTACAGGAAGATTGCACTGTATTTATTAATTTAGTAATGAGACTACATCATCGGTTAGGAGAAAGGAAATCTGAACGTTCTCGGAGTGAACCCATGGTAGTTGTTTTAAAAACAGATAAAAAAGAAATAAAAAAAAACACAGGAACCAGAATCCATGCAAATTGGGAGAGTTAGAAGTCCTTTAACTATTGAAGAGAAGGAACGGTGCCGTAAACCTAATCTGTGCCTATATTGTGGTAAATCCGGTCACTTCACACTAGACTGCACAGTTAAACCTAAAGCTGTCACTAGTTTGGGTGTTCCCGAACTACAGCAGGAAAACGAATGCTCTCAGAGAGAACTGAGATTGCCTCTCAGAGAAGATCCCTTCACCATATCTCTCAATACTTGACTAAAGTCCTAAACCGTGTACCTAGACACCTGACCGTTAGAGTAACCCTCATTCTATCCCCTCTGAATAGACAAAGGGGGTCATTCCGACCCTGGCGGTCCATGACCGCCAGGGCCGGGGACCGCGGAAGCACCGCTAACAGGCTGGCGGTGCTTCCTGGGCCATTCTGACCGTGGCGGTAAAGCCGCGGTCAGAAAAGGGCAACCGGCGTTTTCCCGCCGGTTTACCCCTGGCCCAGGGAATCCTCCATGGCGGCGCTGCTTGCAGCGCCGCCATGGGGATTCCGACCCCCTTCCCGCCATCCTGTTCCTGGCGGTTTTTACCGCCAGGAACAGGATGGCGGGAACGGGTGTCGTGGGGCCCCTGGGGGCCCCTGCACTGCCCATGCCACTGGCATGGGCAGTGCAGGGGCCCCCTAACAGGGCCCCATAAAGATTTTCAGTGTCTGCTTTGCAGACACTGAAAATCGCGACGGGTGCCACTGCACCCGTCGCACCCCTACAACTCCGCCGGCTCCATTCGGAGCCGGCTTCATTGTTGAGGGGGGTTTCCCGCTGGGCCGGTGGGTGGCCTTCTGGCGGTCGCCCGCCAGCCCAGCGGGAAAGTCAGAGTGGCCGCCGCGGTCTTTTGACCGCGGTGCGGTCATTCGGCGGTTCCCTCCAGGCGGGCGGCTCCCGGCGCCCGCCGGGGTCAGAATGACCCCCAAAGTCTGTCAGTGTTCATATACTCAGGTGGTACTGGTAACTTCCTTGATCTGGACCTAGCGGCCAAGCTGGGAGTGTCACGTGTTACCAAGGCAGTACCCGAACCAATTAGGGCAGTTGATGGTTCAGCCTTGTCCTCTGGCCTTAGTCGGTTTCACACTAATCCGTTAACCATAGTATGTGACAATGGTCATACAAAAGATACAACCTTTGACTTAATTGATAACCCCACCTTTGGTGTTATTTTTGGTATTCCCTAGCTGGAATGCCATAATCCTAAAATTGATTGGGCTTCTCCAACAGTCACTTGTTCCCGGTCAAGTCAAGTTCCCTGTCCTCCATCCTGCTTCCAGTCGAGTTCCAGTGCAAGTCAAGTTCCTTGATCTCCAGCCTACCTCCAGTCGAGTTCCAGTGTTCCTCTTTCTCCGACCATCTTCCAGTTGAGTACCAGCATTTCTTGTCCTCTGAACAGCCTCCAGTTGAGTTCCGGTAATCCTCGCCCTTCGGTCACCTTCCTACAGAGTCCCGGCTGTCCTCTTCCATCTTCTGCCGAAAATCTGTATTTTGTGTGAAAGAGAGTAAATAAGAAAGTTGAAAAAAAACAGTTTGGGTTCTTCTGAAATTTTCAACCAAATAACTATATTTCAAGGTAAATAAAGATTATTCGCTTAAATTAAACAAAATAGAGCTCTGACTCTTAAATAATTTATGACAATAAAAACTAGCATGATTTATTGTTTTAGTGGGAGTCCAAGACACCCCTAAACAGACATTAAAGAAAGAAGTATTTCCTGTGGCAAACTCTCCCCTGAGAATTAGGAGATTGGATATAGAGCAAGTTTATCATAACTACTATTGGCAGGAGGTTATGCCAGAACACAAAGAAGCCCTTTTGTCAAGTTGATTGTTTTAGTTTGGACATTGCTTCAGAGACTCTGAAAATATTGTAAAAAGGAAGAGACTTGTTCAGCCTTATAGAAACGGATGCACAATGTGTCAACAGTAACTGACATTATGCAATGTACAATAGTTTATGCAAGTTCAATGTATTAATGAAGTCATTATTTTGCAGCCCAGAATCCTAAAAGCCAAAAAGCAAGTATTTTGAGAAATCTGAAGTCCTGACGCCCCACACAGCAAGCAGTCCAGGGTCCAGCAGTCCGATTCTGCAGTCCACGAAGCAAAAGCTGGTATTTTCTTTTTTCTCTTCCGAAAACCCCCTTCCCCTTGAGGACTTGTGGGAGGGCAATGTACTCTTCATTGTGGTCACATTCGTTTTCACCAGGATTGGGGAATTGTCACCGCCCCATCAGAACGCCTGGAATTCAGGTGAGTGGCTCGCACAGAACAGTAACACAATGATGTGCTTTGTCATGTTATCGTAATTTCTACTACCTGTTCATTGACATGGCTCTGTTGTGAACCCCGGTGTATTAAGTGGAAAATTCCTTTTTTGAATATATCCACTTTGTCCTGACTTTGACTCAGCTGCCAACTTAAATGAGGGGATTCGCTTCACAATCCAATGGTGTTTCATTGGATTGTGAGGAGAATCCCTTTATCGAAGATGCTCACCAGGATGTTGATGCAGTAGCCACCTTAGAGTGATGCTTTCAGAATCCAATGAGGTTCCCTGAATATTCCATTTCAATATTTTCAGTGCCTGAACTCATATGGTGGGCTCAACAAAAACAAGGAAACTGAAAATATTAGGCCAGGAACCTTGCCCTGAAGCAGAGGTGCTGCAGCCGAACCACAAGAAGTGAGTGCTCAAAAAGATAAAACAACCTCAGTACAACATCCAAAGATCCTGGAACATGGAGCACTACAACAGCCAACTGTGTAACCTAGGATGAGGCGCTTCAAGTGCATCAAAATCAACATAGTGTCCGTAAGATAATGATTATTAGGTACCACAATTTTAAACATTATAAATATTGTAAGAATAGTTCTCAATCTGGTGAATCTGCAGATAACCAAATGCTTTTTTAACTTATGTTTACAGTCCACCAGTTATTGTTGATTACTGTGGACTTCCTGTTAATGGTTGAAAGGTTTGTCGCAACAGATATGCATTTTTTTTTTTTTTTTAAGTCTTTGTATTATTGAAAACTCATTTCTTAATCAGAATTTTTTTTACCTCAATTGTTTTAGAGAAACATAATAAATTATTATTATAGGAAAATTTATGAAAAAGTTTAAAGCATAATAACTTCCACGAGGCCCGTAGTAAATTAAGCCAACACGAAGTGTAGGGGAAATACATTTGCTTTAGATTGCACTATACACCAATCAAATGTTTAAGTAATGTTCCTGAAAGTAGTCTGGAAGTTATTTAAACGGAGAGAACACGGAATACTTAAATGCTCCTTAAACATGTTAGGACACCAACCTGTCGCCTCTTCGATTCTCCCCTTATACTTCCAGTTGGCTTAATTTACTAAAGGCCTCATGGACTGTTCTTGCTCATTTGTCGGATGTTGTTATTGTTCTGCACAAATATTTGTTTTCATCCCGATGATGACCTTTGATTAGGAGGGTCAAAATGCTGTCAACACACTGGACATTTGGGAACAGATTCAGGCCCATATGTACAAAACGATTTTGCATTTCATAACAGACTAAGGGCCAGATGTATGATCACGGCCCATTGCGATTCAGTAATAGCGATTTTTAAGAAATCGCTATTACCGACTCGCAAAGGGCCATGTATCACATTTGCGAATCGGTAATAGCGATTTCTTAAAAATCGCAAATGCTATTACCGAATCACAAATTGCGATACTGGCCCCATTCGCAGCTATGGGCCTGCTGGCCCATAGCTGCAAATGTTTTGCATTTCCAAAATTGCGATTTCTGAACCAGAAATCGCAATTTTGGAAATGCAAAAGGCCAGGGTGCTGGGGGCCTAAGGCCCCCTCTCCTGCACCCCAATTTTTTTTTTTTTAACATGTAAGGTACACATGCCCTTTTGGCATGTGTGCTTTACATGTTAAATTTAAAAATGCAGTTTTACTGCATTTTAAAATTTTGCACCAGGTTACCACCTGGTTGCAGATCATGGTATTTTGCATGTGCAAAATACCATTCTGCGAAAATCGCAATTTGCGATTTTTTGCAGCATTGCCTTGCGATCTGGATTTTGCGATTTTGCGATTTCTACTTTGTTGTCTGCGAATGCCTTTCATGCATTGCAGACCACTATTTTGCACTCGCAAACGGCCGATTTTACCGTTTGCGAGTGCAAAATATTTTCATACATCTGGCCCTTAATCGCTATTTCAGGCCGTTAAGAAAAGCAACACAGCCTTTCATTATGTACGATAGGCATATGCGGTGTCGCAAAATGCAATTTCCAACCAGTAGAAAGTGCATTCTGGGAATTGCAAAATAGGCAGTAGGGATTTCCTATTTGCGATTCAGTAACCGCCTGTACAAAGGATTTCCTAATGGCGACCAGTTACTAGGTGGTAACCAGCTGCAAACTACAAAAAGGCACCAAAATGCATCAGGCTCTTTCACGATGGCAGTGGATGAGGTAAAGGCAAGTTTCCTGTCCAGGTTCTTTCACAGGCTCCTGGACATCATTGTGAAGAAACCAATACTACGTATCATTTCCCAAAACCCCCAATCATTGCAACAAACAAAACGTATGTTCTAAAGCGTAGCCTAATTCCCCAATGCAATAGGTTGTGTTGATGGCACAAATATTGCCATATGCCCCCTTTAGCTAATGAATTCATTTACATGAACAGGAAAAGCACACGCTCACTCAATGTGCAGGTAGTGTGTGTACTTTCTATATCATAACTGACCTTGAGACCAGATTCCCAGGCAGCACGCACGACTCTTTCATGTTCTGCAACAATGGGATATAGTTACCCAACTAGCACAGGGTGAATTTGGCGATGGCTTCCTACTAGGTAGGAGAATTGCAGACACAATGTATATAGTGAGCAGAACAGTGTGTTTCATGTAACCTAATGGTGTACCTTCTCATGCCCTTAAGATGACAGTGCATATTCCTTACATCTCTGGATCCTCACACCATTCCTGACCCCAAGCATTAGAAGTGAAAGACTCTACAACAGGTCACGCAGTACAACACGCTCCATCATTGAGAAGACCTCTGCAGTCAGAAGTCCAATTTCTCCTGCCTTCACAAGAGTGGTGGGGACCTACTATACAGACCGGATACATGCTGCACGCATATTACCACTTGTGCCATAGTGCACAACATTGCAATGAGGAAAGGTCTGCGCTACATCCCGATAAAGCCGTAGTCCTACTCTGAGATTGACTTACCACCACTACAGCGGCCGCAGGAGGGTATACATGCAGCTGAGGAATCTGCACAATGGACAGAGATAACAAACAGCTTCTTCTGAGGTACGTTATTACAACACATCATAGAAATGAGACAGCACACATGGAGTAGTGCTTGGTGCACAACAGAATGACAATCTTTTAATCAGGTGGCTACCACATCATACTAAGCAAGTGCCTAATGCATCTTTGTGGATGACACTTTGTAAACAAAAGATGAATGATGAAAATAAATAAGGTGCTGGATGGACTTGGGTGACTCATCCACTGAGTTACTTGGAAGTCACTTCTTGCATCCCCTAAGGTTGGGTGTTTTCTGTAAAGTGGAATTGATGCTGAGTCCGTTTCAGAGGGATTGTGGCGTAAACGCTTGGATGAGCATGGGAAGAAAAGCCACTTATGGTGTAGCCCTCCTCACTCTCAAGTGGTGGAGGGATGTTGGGGATGTTCAAGTTGTTCTCCAAAGCAGTTGTGACCTGTACAAGACCACAAGCAACGTCCTGCCAGAAGTATGCCATGTCCATCTGTATGTTTACTGTCTGCCTTGCAAGACTTGATGTTGGGAGTGCCAGCTGGTTGATTACCTTGTGAAGGTGTCAAGGCAGGCCAGGTACTGTCTTTGCCGCTGACACAGCACCCAGTGCTCCCGCTCCATCGCTGCTAGCTAGGGCTTCTGTCCCTTTTCCATGTTGTGCATGGACTTTGCCATGTGTTGCAGCTGCCTGCTCACTGCGCTTATGTTTTTTTGTGTTTGCATGTGCTTTGTGCTGTGGATGGACCACTCCAGGCCAGCATACTCTGGCGTTCTATGACATGTCAGACACAGTGTCAGTACACCTTTTCAGTGCCCTGGGCTCTGCGGTTTTGGAGTCCCTACCACGTGACTGTTCCCCATCGCTGTCCTCAAGATCAGGCAGTGAGGAGATTGTGGCTCTCCTGGCAGTTGGTGGTGGTAAAATGGGCAGAGGGCATGGTGGTGTTGTGGGCTCAGAGACAACATCACTGCCAGTGACTCTTCGGCTGTCACAGGTCCTGACTTGTCCGGGCTGTGATCTGTGGAAATGCATTTATACAGTTATTGTCGCTAAATGGTTAATGTACGGCCACAATGTTGTTGTGACTATGCTGCATGTGACTGCGAGATGTTTGTGTTGTACACATATGTTTGGTGTGGTCTTCCGCACCCAGTGCTGCATGCTAATGATGTGAACTACAACTCCAATGATACATTGCCTGGGTGGGCCAAGCATCTCAATGACGTATTTCATGCTGTGATGTATGATATGTGGATTGGTTAACATTATTTTATGGATGGTACTTGAAGGGAAGATGACTTACCCTGGTTGGTACCTCCTGGGATGGAGGTGTCAACGATATCAACTCTTGCAACATTCTCCAGTTCTAGGGTCGCCTCAATTAGCGTTTCCATGGGAGTCAGAAGAGGGTGCTGTGAGGGTCCTCCGCCGGACCCACGTCCCTCTGCCTTCATGCTGGCCAGCCTCTCCTTGGTATGAGACTGCAGGTCGTACTATCTCTTTCTGATTTCAGGGAGAGTCCTCCAGGGAGTTGATCTCCTCAAGGATATCATTTCAGAACTGGTTTTCTGGGCCTCAGGGACTGGGAAGGAAGCCTTCGCAAACACCTGGTCTATGTTGGCAGCCCATTCCTCCTTTAGGACCTCCAGGTCTCTCTCCGAGAACTTTGCCTATTCCTTCCTGCTGCTCCCAGCCTCCTTCCACTTTTCAGCAGCTTTAGTTGTGTGTGCTTTTAGCCTGTAGTACTTAGCAGTAATGTTCCAGGGGCACACCTTGCCTCCTTAAGGTGAATTAGTCCCCTGACTGGTGGGCACACTCTGTAATTAGCCTACACCCGGGCTCTGACATCATCATCCTGCTTCCAGAATCCTATGGGCCTCCATTTCCTAAACTGCGATTTCCTGTCAGGAAATCGCAATTTTGAAATTTCCTAAATTGCAATTTTCTAATAGCAAGTGCAAATCCCTAGGAATCACAATTAGGAAATCGCAGGGTATGTACATTCCGGTTTGTAATTCCCAAATAGCGATTTCTATGGATTTGCTATTTATGAATAACATATTAAGAATCGTGTACATATGGGCCTCAGATCGTTTTCCAATTGGATTTGGATTTATAGACTAACTCAAAATATTATCCCAATGTCGTCTTTGTCTGTTTGGAACACTATACTTATCATTTAAACATTTTATGTGTATGTAATTTGAGCACTAAATGTGGAAGTTATTATGCTTTATAGTTTTCCTTCATTTGTATACGACAATAATATGTTTCTCTAAAAAGATTGTGTGGGTGTTGGAAAGTGGATTATTGGTAAGGGTAGGTAAGTACATACACTTAATAATAGGCCACCAACCTCCACTTAGGTCCAGTTAGGTCTCAATAAATTAAACCCAGCTCAACTCTTGGTAGCTTGGCAATGAGTGACAAGGCTTAACTTAGGAGACAAGTGTGTAAAGCATTTAAAAATCTCCAAACAGTGAATAGGTAAAAGACAAAACACAATAAAAATCCAACACCAATTTATAAAGATAGATCATATTTTTATCTTTAAAATGACACTAAAATGATTAAAATCGGATAAGAGGATCCAGAGATATGAATTTTGAAAGAACTAATGTTTTCTGGCGCATAGAAGCAACCAGCGCTCAAAGGGTTAAAAGAGGTCACACTGGTCAGGGACAAAGTCCAGAGTTCAGGCAACCCACAAGGTAACGTTGTTACACTTACTTTCAGAAGAGTTTCAACTTATGGAGTTGCTCCAAACATCCCCAAACTTCTGGATCTTCTTCCAGAGGTCCTTTTTGGGTCCTTGAAGTGTCCACAACCTAATCCAAGGTTCCAGAAGCTCTCAGCTGCTCCTTGGGAGTTGGGACTACAATTCCCAGAATACACCTGGTCAGAATCTTCAAATGGCAACTGGACGCTGGTCAGCTGGGCTCTGCTTTCCGGATTTAATGCAGGGGACTCTGGGCAGCTCCTCTGTACCTGTAGCAAACAGAGAGCCCCTTCTTGAAGCGGTAGAAGACAGACAAAGGCCCTCATTCTGACATTGGCAGTAAATCCCGCTTACCGTAATGCTGACTGCCGCCAACATACCGCTGGCGCGGTGGATTACTGCCACCCATATTATGCCACACACATGGCAATCTGTCACCATACAGCCACACACACAAGTCCGCCAGCCCGAAGGTCAGTGATTAACTGGTGGTACCAAAACCCACACCGTTACGCCAACAGAACTATGCCCACAGCCTTATGACCCAGGAATCACCGCGGAGTACATTCAATGGCAGTAAACCATTGGCAGTACATACCAGTGTGCTCAAAATACACACACACTAACAAAACAACACTACATTGGACATTTCAAACTACACACACCTGAGACCCATTCACACACCACACCCACACACCCACAAATACAAACAATTGACAACTCAGAGAGAGAGACACCAAAGCACCCACAGAACCAAAGCCACATTACACCATCACCCATACACCATCCACGCACCTTAAGACACACGACCCCAACACATCACCCCACACACCCTCACACACACCACTCAGACTACACCCTTGGCACCACAAATACACCCCAGGTTCCCAGAGGAGGAGCAAAGGGTCATGGTGGAGGAAATCATCCAGGTAGAGTCACAGCTATTTGGAGCACAGGTGCAGCAGACATCCATTGCTAGGAAGATGGAGATATGGCGGAGAATCGTGGACAGAGTCAACGCTGTGGGACAGCACCCAAGAACAAGGGATGATATCAGGAAGAGGATGGAACGACCTACAGGGGAAGGTATGTTCCATGGTAGCAAGACACCAGATAGCAGTACAGAGGACTGGCGGTGGATCCCCACCTCCTCCCCCACAACTAACAACATGCGAGGAGCTAGTCTTGGCAATACTGCATCCTGAGGGCCTGGCAGGAGTAGGAGGAGGACTGGACTTTGGTAAGTCAAATCTCTATTACTTTCACCTACCCTACCTGCATGCCATCACAAACCCCCACCCCTACCCTCACCCCCACCACACCACCACCTCACATACACCCCACCATCACAACCCACCCATCCCAATGCCAAGCCCTGCACGTAACACCAATGCAGGGACCCTCATCACAGACCTGCATGGACACCTATCACCACTGCATGCACACTGAAGAGAATCACCCAGCCCACAAAATCACTACTCACACAAGGCAAAGCTGCCAGGGAAATCACAACCATAAAGGGCAATACACCCATGCACAAGATGTCACACGCAGAAACAATAACACTGTATTTACATCCCCACAGGTCCCCCACCTAATGTCGTCGGAGAGGAGGTGCCAGCAACACCCAGTCCCTCCCACAGAAGAGGCCTACAGTGATGACAGCACCTCTGGACACCTGGATCTGGATGACCAACCTGGCCCATCAGGGATCTCCGGACAGTCGGTTACCCAGGCACAGTCCCATACCACCACAGAGCCTCCCCCCTCAGGAAACACCACCACAGTACCGACCCAGCGGGCCCATACCTCTGTCCCGAGGACACGTCAATCAGCAGTGTGTCCACAACTACAGGGACCCCAGGCCGCCCCACAAACACAGGACGATCAGGGACCTGGGATCAGGGGCAGTGGGCACATGGTTCAGGGGACAGAGACATAGGACAACAGAGAAGCTGGGAGGACTGCTGTGTGACAGGGGGAGGGCAGGTCCAAGGAACCGACTCTCCAGGAGGCACTCACCAACATCCTGGGAGCATACCACCATTCCCAGGAGACAATAGGCCAGATACTGGACAAGTTGCAGGAGACCCAGCGGCTGCAGGAGGGACGGTACCTGGGGATCAGGGAGGACCTGAAGGACATCCACACCACCCTGGTCACCATTGCAGGGGTGCTGGCAGACATGGCCAACACCATGAAGGAGGCAGTGGCACACCACCGGGCCCCTGACACTAGCCACACCGATGAACAGCCCTCCACCTCGGCTGCCGCTAGTGGACAGGAGCCCCGCCACAGGAACAACAGGCCACCAGCACCCCCCTCCCGCAGAAGGAGAACCACCCCACAAATGGTCCCTGCGATCCAGGCAGATGCCAGAGAACATTGCCAAGACCCCCGCCAGGAAATAGGACTTCTCTGATTGTCACCCTTGTGTCCCACTCTGCCACCCTGTCCACCTTGAACTCCCATTGCTCCACTTCCTATGCCCCCTTGGACAATGCTCCTTTGATACAAACAGACTGGACTCTATCCTGGACATTCCTCCACCATCACCCTAGCCCATTGGATATATCCCTCTACTCATTGGCACTTAAATAAACACCAATTACAAAAATACAAGTATGGAGTCTGTCAAATGATTGAACTATGTATTCATTTAACAAGCTTTATACACTGCATTACAACTGTACAGGAATGTATACATAGGAATGACCTGTAGTAGGCTGCACTCAACACACCAGGTGCCAGAGTGGGGCACAAATATCTGAAAATAGAGAAGCCAAAAGGTACAGTAAGTGGCCATGGATATGGGAGAATCTGCCTGCCATGTATAATGTCCAACAGAAAACTGTCAATGTAAAGTGAAGTTACTGTTGTATTATTGCTGTTCTGTTGTCCTCATCCTCATCCTCTGCCTCTTCATCTTCACTGTCCACAGGGTCCACTGCTGCCACACGCCCATCCCCAGCCTCATCCTCCTGCAGAAAAGGCACCTGGCGTCTCAAGGCAAGGTTATGCAACATGCAGCATGCCATGATTATCTGGCAGACCTTCTTGGGTGAGTAGTACAGGGATCCACCTGTTAGATGGAGGCAACAAAACCTGGCCTTCAGGAGGCCAAAGGTCCTCTCGATAATCCTTCTTGTCTGCCCATGTGCCTCATTGTAACATTCCTCTGCCCTTGTCCTGGCAATCCTCACTGGGGTCAGTAGCCATGAGAGGTTGGGGTAACCAGAGTCACTTGCAAATATCAAGGGATACCTGTTAGGCACACACTAACCCTTATGGCCCACACAATACCCATACACCAACATCCACTGGGTGGGAACCAGTGCTCACCTATTAGCCACAACCGGTGCCTCTGGAGTTGAGACATCACATATGGGATGCTGCTATTCCTCAGGATAAAGGCATTATGCACAGACCCTGGATACTTTGCATTGACGTGGGAGATGTACTGGTTCGCCAAGCACACTATCTGCACATTCATGGAGTGAAAGCTCTTACAATTTCTGATCACCTGTTCATTTCTTCGGGGGGGGCAAAAGTAATAAGTGTACCATCAGTAGCCCCAATTTTGTTGGGAATATGTCCCATTGCATAGAAGTCAGCTTTCACTGTGGCCAAATCTTCCACCTGGGGGAAAACGATGTAGCTGCGCATGTGTTTAATCAGGGCAGACAACAATCTGGTCAGCACTATTGAGAACATTGGCTGAGACATTCCTGCTGTGAAGCCCACTGTCACTTGGAAGGAGCCAGTTGCCAAGAAATGGAGCACAGATAGGACTTGCACAAGCGGGAGGATCCCGGTGGGCTGACGGATAGCAGATATCAGGTCATGCTCCAATTGGGCACACAGCTCTGTGATTGTGGCCCTGTCCAGTCTACAGGTGAGGATAATTTGCCTGTCCTCCATTGTTGCCAAGTCCACCAGGGGTCTGTACAAGGGGGGATGTCTCCATCTCCTATCCCTCCGCAGCGGTTGTAATCTAGGGGGCAAAACAGGGAGCAGCTGGTCAGTATTCCACATTTCCAAACACTACACTGCATTGCATGTTGTGGCTGTAACAGTATATTGTTATATAGGCCTGAATGATACCTATGTGTACTGTGACGCAGTTAGGTGCCAGGGCCTGCCCCCCCCCATGAAATGGCGACCACTTGTCCTGTGTGGATGGACATGTGGAAATGAGGTAATGCCGCTGACGTTGTGCAACTCATCATTCGTTGCCATTGGGCCCTATGGGTTACAGTGGCCAATGGTGATGTACGCCGGCAGTGTCGGTACACACCGCCATGGGCGTGACTGCCATTTTCTATCTGTTCACACACTTGCTACCTGACCTTCAACAGGAGCAAGTGCTGCTGTGAACTATGTCTGGAACCGACCATGGCTCGTGTCACTGGGGAAAGGGCCCCTGCCTTCACCGCTGCAGAGTTGGAGAGGCTGGTGGATGGGGTCCTACCCCAGTATCGAATGCTGTATGGGCCTCCAGACCAACAGGTGAGTGCACTGTGAGCACGATGCATGGGGTATGGACGCATGAAGTGCTGTGTGTGAGGGCCTCGTTAGGGGGGTTTGGTGGATGGGCCCTAGGAAGCGTCCTTCATGTATAGTGGGCAATGTCTGTGCATAAGGGGATGTGAGGGCTATGGTGGGACATGAGTGTAACAGACCGAACGGTCTGACTGATACCTTTTCCTGTGTGTATTTCTCTGTAGGTCAGCGCCCATCAGAAAAAGGGTATATTGCGTGCCATCTGCAAAGAAGTGCAGACCCTGAGAGTCTATAGCAGGCAGAGCACCTACTGTCACAAATGGTGGGAGGACCTGAGACGCTGGGCAAGGAAGACGGCGGAGGCCCAGCTGGGGATGGCCTCCCAACGAGGAAGGGGTGCCTGTCTAACCCTGACCCCCCCTGATGGCCCGCATACTGGTGGTGGCCTATCTGGAGCTGGATGGGTGCTTGAGGGCATCACAGCAGCCACAAGGGGGTGAGTACAGTTTCCTAATATACTACTTGCGTGTGGTGGGGGATGTGGGCCTGTGGGTGCCCCTAGGCCAGGCCGGACATTGCAGGGTAGGTCCCATGTTGGGCAGGGTCTCCTGTACACCAACTCCTACCAAGCTAGTAGGCATCCACTACTGTGCAGGGGTCTGTGGGTCTCAGATATGCTGCTATTGGCGTTAGGTTTTCCTGTCCATGGCCTGGTGACTAGCATTGTGACTGGTTGTGCATTGCCTAGTTGTAGGAGGCTGGCCTGGCTTGTAGTGGGTACCAGAGGTACTTACACCTTGTGCCGGGTCCAGTTATCCCTTATTAGTGTAGAAGAGGTGTTTCTAGCAGCTTAGGCTGATAGAAGGTAGCTATGGCAAAGCAGCTTAGGCTGAACTAGGAGACATGTAAAGCTCCTACTATACCACTGGTGTCATATGCACAATATCATAAGAAAACACAATACACAGAAGTACTAAAAATAAAGGTACTTTGTTTTTATGACAATATGCCAAAAGTATATCAGTGAGTACCCTCAGTATGAGGATAAGTTATATACACAAGATATATGTACACAAACCAAAATTATGCAGATAATAGCAAAAGGAAGTAATGCAAGCAATGTAAAGTTACAGTAGCTTGTAATAGGAGCACATAGGTATAGGGACAACACAAACCATATACTCCAAAAGTGGAATGCGAACCACGAATGGAACCCAAACCTATGTGAGCTTGTAGAGGGTCGCTGGGACTGTAAGAAAACAGTGAGGGTTAGAAAAATAGCCCACCCCAAGACCCTGAAAGGTAGGTGTAAAGTGCACCTACTACCCCCAGAGAGCACAGAAGTCGTGATAGGGGGATTCTGCAGGAAGAACAAACACCAGCAATGCAACAACAGTGGATTTCCGGACCTGAGTACCTGTAAGACAAGGGGACCAAGTCCAAGAGTCGCGACAGTGTCGAGAGTGGGCAGGAGCCCAGGAAATGGCAGCTGAGGGTGCAAAGAAGCTGCCACCGGTTGGAAGAAGCTTGGTGTTCTGCAAGAACGAAGAGGACTAGGAACTTCCCCTTTGGAGGATGGATGTCCCACATCGTGAAGAAGCTTGCAGAGGTGTTCCCACGCAGAAAGACCGCAAACAAGCCTTGCTAGCTGCAAGGGTCGCAGTTAGGGTTTTTGGATGCTGCTGTGGCCCAGGAGGGACCAGGATGTCGCCACTTGGATGAGGAGACAGAGGGGGCACCCAGCAAGTCAGGGAGCCCTCACAGAAGCAGGCAGCACCCGCAGAAGTACCTGAACAGGCACTTGGAAGAAAAGTGAACCGGAGTCCACCCGAAGTCACAAAAGGGAGTCCCACGATGCCGGAGGACAACTCAGAAGGTTGTGCACTGCAGGTTAGAGTGTCGGGGACCCAGGCTTGGCTGTGCACGAAGGAAATCCTGGAAGAGTGCACAGGAGCAGCTGCAAATCACGCGGTACCCAGCAACGCAGTCTAGCGTGGGGAGGCAAGGACTTACCTCCACCAAACTTGGACTGAAGAGTCACTGGACTGTGGGAGTCACTTGGACAGAGTTGCTGAGTTCCAGGGACCACGCTCGTCGTGCTGAGAGGGGACCCAGAGGACCGGTGATGCAGTCTTTTGTTGCCTGCGGTTGCAGGGTGAAGATTCCGTCGACCAACGGGAGATTTCTTCAGAGCTCCTGGTGCAGAGAGGAGGCAGGCTACCCCCAGAGCATGCACCACCTGGTATCAGTCGAGAAAGCCGGCAGGATGAAGCGATACAAGGTTGCTAGTAGTTGTCTTGCTACTTTTTTGCGGTTTTGCAGGCGTCCTGAGCAGTCAGCGGTCGATCCTTTGGCAGAAGGTGAAGAGGGAGATGCAGAGGAACTCTGGTGAGCTCTTGCATTCGTTATCTGGTGAGATCCCCAAAGCAGAGACCCTAAATAGCCAGAAAAGGAGGTTTGGCTACCTAGGAAGGAGGATTGGCTACCAAGAGAGGTAAGAGCCTATCAGAAGGAGCCTCTGACGTCACCTGCTGGCACTGGCCACTCAGAGCAGTCCAGTGTGCCACAGACACCTCTGTTTCCAAGATGGCAGAGGTCTGGGACACACTGGAGGAGCTCTGGGCACCTCCCCTGGTAGGTGCAGGTCAGGGGAGTGGTCACTCCCCTTTCCTTTGTCCAGTTTTGCGCCAGAGCAGGGCTGGGGGATCCCTGAACCGGTGTAGACTGGCTTATGCAGAGATGGGCACCATGGGCTACTCCTCCCCAGCCCATCACACCTATTTCCAAAGGGAGAGGGTGTAACACCCTCTCTCAGAGGAAATCCTTTGTTCTGCCTTCCTGGGCCAGGGCTGCCTGGACCCCAGGGGGGCAGAATCCTGTCTGAGGGGTTGGCAGCAGTGCAAACCCTGAAAAGACAGTTTGGCAGTACCCGGGTTCTGTGCTAGAGACCCGGGGGATCATGGAATTGTCCCCCCAATGCCAGAATGATCTTAGACATGTTACATGGCCATGTTCGGAGTTACCATTGTGACCCTGTACATAGGTAGTGACCTATGTACAGTGCACGTGTGTAATGGTGTACCCGCACTCACAAAGTCCGGGGAATTTACCCTGAACGATGTGGGGGCACCTTGGCTAGTGCCCGGGTGCCCACACACTAAGTAATTTTGCACCCAACCTTCACCAGGTGAAGGTTAGACATATAGGTGACTTATAAGTTATTTAAGTGCAGTGGTAAATGGCTGTGAAATAACATGGATGTTATTTCACGCAGGCTGCAGTGGCAAGCCTGTGTAAGAATTGTCAGAGTTCCCTATGGGTGGCAAAAGAAATGCTGCAGCCCATAGGGATCTCCTGGAACCCCAATACCCTGGGTACCTTAGTATCATATACTAAGGAATTATATGGGTGTACCAGTATGCCAATGTGAATTGGTAAATGTAGTCACTAGCCTGTTAGTGACAAATTTGGAAAGCAGAGAGAGCATAACCACTGAGGTTCTGGTTAGCAGATCCTCAGTGAGACAGTTAGGCATCACCCAGGGAACACATACATATAGGCCACAAACTTATGAGCACTGGGGTCCTGGCTAGCAGGGTCCCAGTGACACATAACAAACATACTGACAACATAGGGTTTTCACTATGAGCACTGGGCCCTGGCTAGCAGAACCCAGTGAGACAGTGAAAACACCCTGACATATACTCACAAACAGGCCAAAAGTGGGGGTAACAAAGCTAGAAAGAGGCTACTTTCTCACACTAGTACGTAGGGCTGTTCCGTCTGTGTGTGTGTGTTGTGCACGCCAAAGGTGATGTTGGAGCAGCCATTGACCAAGTGTATCCTTTGTCTCTCCCCCCATTTTTGTTTTGTCGCCCTGTTCTTATGTGCATTAGCATCATCTGGCGGAGGAACAGAGGCACCGGTGATGGAGGGAGCTCCATCCCACAGGTCCCATGAGGCCGAATCCACCGACGGTGAGGGCACCAGTGGGACGGAGGGCGATGGGAGCACCACGGCAGAGACAGGAGGGGGAGGTTCTGACAGTGATACATCCTCCCTGGTGGTGGCGGACAGCTCTGTGCCCCTCTCAACTACAGGTACAGCCGCCACCCCCGTACCAGCACCGCCCTCCCAGGAGGGTGGGCATCCCTTTGCCCCAGGCACCTCAGGCCCTGCCCCAGTTAGCCCTGCTGCCCTGAGTGAGGAGGCTATTGACCTCCTGCGATCCATCTCTGTTGGGCAGTCAACCATTGTGAATGCCATCCAGGGGCTGGCAGGCCATTTGCAACAAACTAATGCATTCCTGGAGGGCATTCACTCTGGCATGGCTGCCCAACAGAGATCAATTCAGGCTCTGGCCTCCTCTCTGATGCCAGCCATTGTCCCTGTTTCTAGCCTCCCCCTTCAATTTCCTCTACCCAGTCCCATTCCCCTCAACCCCAACCTATCCCAAGCACACAGGCAGACCAGCATGCACACAAGACAACACACAGGAGTGGCTCAAGAAAACACAAGCACCACACATCATCCTTCAGGCACTCACACAAACACCATCCAGATGCAGACATACCAACATCCACTGCCTCGACTGTGGCCCCCTCCTCCTCCTCCACCTCCACCTCCTTCCCAGTAGCGTCTCCATTCACACCTGCATGCACTACATCCTCATCCACTACCTTCATCACCATCACGCCTATCACTACACACCCCTCACTGGCAGTCACCACCCCCACATCCATGCACACGTCCCTTATGTCCTTTCCCACTGTGTCTGTGTCCCCTCCTCCCAAAGTACACAAACGCAAGCACTCAGGCACTCAACAGCCATCCACCTCACAACAGTCTCCAGCCCATGCACCTGCACCAATCTTCCCGCCCCAATGTCCTTAAGACGCTTTTCCTCTACAACGTTGACCTCTTCCCTACCCCTGCTCCCTTTCCCTGTCCTTTATGTGGGGCCAGGGTGGTCAGAACCCAGACGAGCACCTCAGCCACCCAGTCTACGGCCATAGTAGTGTCAACAGCTACTGCAGGTGGGAGAGGCTCCAGGGAACCAGGCAGCAGTACTGAAAGTGTGCCAGCAACAGCTGCCAAAGGGAAGGGCAAGGAGGCACCACCAGCTGCCAAAGGAAATGGCAAGGAGGCACCACCAGCTGCCAAAGGGAAGGGCAAGGAGGCACCACCAGCTGCCAAAGGGAAAGGCAAGGGGCTTTCACCAGCAGGCAGGAAGGACAGGAGGCCTGGTGCTTGGACTGATTCTGAGCCCCCATCACCAACCATGGAGGTTCAGCCGTCTGAGGCTGCAGGGGACGGACTGCAGCCTCCCCCAACCACTGCCAGCACCACCACCAGCACCTCTGCCAGCACCACCACCAGCACCACTGCCAGAAGCAGCAGCCCCTGTGGGCAGCTGTACAAGGCTGCAGGGGATGGGCTGGAGCCTCCCCCCACCACTGCCAGCACAGCCACCAGCACTGCCAACTGCACCGCCACCAGCACCGCCGCCAGCACCACCACCAGCACCACAGCCAGCAGCAGCAGCCCCAGTGGGCAGCCATCCGAGGCTGCAGGGGATGGGCTGGAGCCTCCCCCCACCACTGCCAGCCCCGACACCAGCACTGCCACCACTGTGCAGCCGTCACCACCGGCGGGCAGTGTGTAGTCCTGCCTCCATGGGCTGTATTTCATCTTGGATCCTGCAAATCCTGTAGGTGTGACACCCAGATGAGAGACTGTGACCTTGCACTCCCCAAGTGCTGCATCACAGGGCATAAAGCCCCCTCCAGAACCAGTGGAGAAGTCATCCATTCACCCCATCCTTGCCAGGATGAAGCACACTGGGCACAATGCTCCCTCCAGAACCAGAGGAGAAGCCATCCACTCACTGCATCATTCCCAAGATGAAGCACACTGGGCACAATGCCCTCCCTCCAGAACCAGTGGAGAAGCCATCCACTCACCCCATCCTTGCCAGGATGAAGCACACTGGGCACTATGCCCCCTCCAGAACCAGTGGAGAAGCCATCCACTCGCCCCATCCGTGCCAGGATGAAGCACACTGGGCACAATGCCCCCTCCAGAACCAGTGGAAAAGCCATCCACTAGTGAGACTGTGCCCTTGCACTCCCCAGGACCAAGCTGTGGGCAAACCGCCCACTAGAGAGACTGTGGCCTTGCACTCCCCAGGACCAAGCAGTGGGCAATCCATCCACCAGAGAGACTGTGGCCTTGCACTCCCCAGGACCAAGCAATGGGCAGACCACCCACTTGAGAGACTGTGGACCAAGCAGTGGGCAAATCACCCACTTGAGAGACTGTGGCCTTGCACTCCCCAGGATATTGCACAGGGCATGTAGCCCCCTCCAGGACCAGTGGCGTTGTACCATCTTCTGGCTGAGGTGCCCCCCCATTCCCCGTCCCCCTGAGGTGCCTGTGTATTTTCGACCTGATGCCCCTGCAGTATTCTCTCTGTGTTGTTGCAGGATTGAGGTGGGGCCTTGGCCTTTGTGTTGTGGCCCTGTGGCCCACAGACATTGAGGACTGGGCAGTGTCCCTCCATATGTAAATATGTATATACATTTGTAATTTGAAGCATGTATTTATACTATTTTGTCTAATTACACTCACTTTAATCAATTCCTTTCGTCCTTGCATTATTCCGGGGGGGTACGGGGTAGATATGCAATGTTAGTGCATCGGGTTGTGTGTATGGTGTTGGGGGTGGGGGTGTTTCATGTTGCGTGTACGTGTAGCTCTCTTTTTCCTCCCCCCTCCCTTGTGTGCTAGGCGGCGGTACTCGCCATGGTTGTCTTCGCTGGCGTTGCTGCTCGTAATGCAGGATAAGGTATACAAGCATGGGGAAGATGTGCAACTCGTGCTCCATGGCGTCGTGGTTGTTCCCTGTGTCTCCAGAGGTGAGTCCTTTGACTTCTGTGTTCTAATTCCGCTGTGCTTTTGATGTCATTGGTACCGCCCCAGAAAAGGTGGCGGATAGGTGTGTTATAATAGTGTGGGCAGTACATTGTCTTCCGCCTGGCTGTTGGCGATTATCGCTGTGGTGCTTGTTGCTACCGCCGTGGCGGTCGGTGTGTTAAAGTGGCTGTCCGTGTGAGCGGTTTCCACCGTGGTCATAATTCCATTTTTGTTACCGCTGGCCTGTTGGCGGTATTACCGCCGCTTTATCACCGAACGCCAGGGTTGTAATGAGGGTCAAAGTCCTTTTAGTGGTGAAGTCCAAGTGTTCAGCTGGTGCAGTCCTTCTGAGTGCAGTGTCCAGGTGCAGGTCAGGGGTCAAGCAGAGCAGTCCTTCTTCTTTGTATTGATCCTTGTGGGGATCTGAGATGTGGGTGCAGCTCTGCCATATTTATCCTTGCTTCTGGGGTGGAAAGCATGGGGACTGACTGTCATATCACAGGCAGGCTCCTTCCCCCATTGATGACCCCCTCCTTGGAAGTGTGGCAAAAATCTATCCCAGAGAGCAACATTCTTCAAAAACCCATCATGGCTGAAACTGATTTTGGGAGGTTAGATCTGGCTCAGCCCACCCACTGGTATGGCTAAAAATCCTAGACACACTCCTCTCATGCCCTCTCCTAATCTAATCAAGAGGGCACCTAATTTTATGGCGTTGCAGAAAATGGGGGAGGTCCTGTTCTGCTCCAAATGTCCTTCCCTGCCTTTAAAGACCAGTTTGGCTGCTCTCCCCCCATCCTGTTTCACCATCTGCTGAGGCAGATCTCCTCCCCCACGTACATCCTTTGCGTTCAGCCCAGACCATTTCACACATCGTCAAGGCAGCCTGGCCAGGCTGCCAGAGGCTGGCCAATCAGAGAAGGGCACTACATAGCTGAAGTTGGCAACTTTCAGGTAGGGGTTTAAAACTCTTTGCCTGAACTAGTTATATTAAATCCAACAATGGTAAGTTGTGGGATTTATTATGACAATTACTTTGATACCAAACTCAAGGTATCTGTCTCTAATGGGGACTTTGTTAATTAAAATAAAGACTCCCCATTTTAGCATATGTAGGCCATTCACTACAGTGAGAGAAAAACACATTTTGGCTATTTTGCCTCACCAGGGCGTATACATTTTTTTTTATAAGGTCCCTGCTTATAGTTACATGGCACCCAATCCTAGGGGCACATAGGGCACACCTTAGGGGTGACGTATATGTAAAAAATAAGGTAGTTTAAGACTTTGGGAGTACTTTTAATTTCAAAGTTGAATTTGCATATAACTTTAATTTAAAAACAGCCAGCAAGGCAGGCCTGCCTTTAAAATGACCTTGGGCACCTCAGCACTGCACCCATGGGTGCATTACGTATGCTGTGGTCCCTAACCTAGATGCTCTACCATATACTATGGACTTATAGGTAGATTGACACAGCCAGTTATAACTAGCCCAATTTGCATACTCATTTTATACAGAGCACAGGCCCTGGGACTGTTTAGCAGTACCCAGGGCATTATCAGAGTCAGGAAAACACAAGCAAAACGTGAGAAATGGGGGCAAAAAGGTAGGGGGCTTCTGCAATCAGGCCTGTTGTCTCACATTGGGCACTTCATAATTATTATCCTATGGACACGATGTTGATTTTGATGCGCTTGCTATCAATTGATGGTTAGATTGCTTTCTCTCTCTGGAACCACTGTTGCCCATACAAAGCTAAAACAAGGCTCAACCTGTATTTAGGGCAAACGTGCTAAAGAACCCCCAAAATAGTGGGAGAGCTAATAAACATTAATTAATTAACATATGCTGTTCACAAGGACTTCACACGGTATGACATCACAGAAAGTGGTATCACAATCCTATCAACAACCATCACTATAAATAACCCTCTCTTACTCTCATATATATATGGGACCAAGGACCCAGTGTACAAAGGTATTTTGCAGTACCAAAGTCAGCAATTCGCAAATCACGGATCTGCTCAGTTTACAACTGCAACATTTTTTTTACTATTTACCAGCCGCGACTCCTACACATTAGCGGGGAAGCGTCGTCCACTGGCTCAGAGCCAGAAGCTGAAAAATAAAACACTATTTTACCATTGTTTAAGCTGCTGGCTGAGCCAGTGTGTGCAGGGAGAGGTGGGATACGCCATGGGAGGACAGTGCAATGCACTTACAGGCAATTGTCAGTGTGGCCAGCCGTCTTAGGCCAGCCAGACATGTGCACGTAGGTTTCTCCAACCCAGCTGTTTTCGACAGACGGTTTAGAGAAACAACACAGACTCCCTGTGTCTGAGCGCCTGGTAAAACTGCTGACTCAGGCTAATCCCTGCACTGCTCTCATGCTTGGTAATAGAATGAGAGCAGCGCGGGGATTGCACAGGGAGTCTCTGAAGCCGTCCCATGGATTGCTGGGACCAGGAAGCAGAGGAGCATGAGTAGGACGGTAGCACCAGGCAAATGTTTTATATATTTTTTATTACTGCACCCGGTGCGCTTCCTCTGCACGCTCCTCCCCGAACCCCCTCCACCCGCCCCACTACTTTTAAATTGTGTTGGCCGCCACCCCTATTTACAAAAGCCCTTTCACAAGACAGAAGAACAAGTCTGGTTAACTAAAGGGCTTTTGCAACCCTTTTCTGACTTGCAAATTCGAGGGAGAGTGAAAGAAAGATATCAGTGGTTTGTGACTGTAGCTGTGGTTGCAAACCATTGATGAGCTGCCAATACCTCAATGGGAGTAGTATCTGATTTGCAAAAGGGAAGCTGTCCCTGTGGGACATCTTCCTCTTTGGGAATCATGGTGACTACCTCAAGGGAGCAGGTGGTGGTGGTCCAGTGGACCACTGCCTGCTCTCCCCAAGGTCTCCCCAAATGGGAAGCTTTTTGGTTTAACCAGCACTGACCCCTTTGTGGATACATGCTCCTTTTAAAATCTGTTTGGGAATGGAAAGATAGGGACGTGGTCTACTGTCCCTTGAATGTCTCAATCCGTCTATTTATAGCCACGGTGGTCTCAAGTTAAGATATGCCTAACTAATATTAATTAGACAGAATGTTTTACGACCCTCTGCAAATGTACAATTTGCAATACGACCTATTAGTACAAAGTTCACATTGCAAACCCCTAGCTTACGAATGGGAATAGTACAGCATGCCCTAGATGTAGTGTGGTGGCTAAGCTGTTGACTTGAACTTTGATAGCTGGGATCAAATATGGCACTTGATTAATTCTGGTCAAATTATTTAATTCCTCTGTGCCTAAATATGTCAATTACAATGTTATTGTGTCATTGAAATATGTAAATTCCTGCTTTTTCTTCACAACCTTCATCATTTCCTAACATCCACATAATAGAGCCTCCATTGCTCCTCAGCTGAGGCCTTGAAGCAGGTGGCTGAGTGATCATAGGCAAATCTTAAGAGACTGATCTTCAACATGCATCTGACTGACATCCAAAAGCTGCATATGGCCATCCTGTAACATCATAATCTACTGTTCAAATCTCTCCAACTGATGGCCACATTCAAACAACACACCCTAGAGCCCCTCCCCATCTTGGGAACACCCCTGCTCCAAAGCCATATAGTTATGAAAGCACTGCCAAATTATAGGCACTGCCCCACACCATACACTCTAAAACTACATAGATAATGTTCGCACAAACATAACACACACTTACAGGCACATCAAATCATGGAAGAGGATGTGGCACTAGGACTAGAGCTGTCGGTTTTGGAAATGGGTGAACTAGGTTTGAGTCTCTGTGTTGGCTCAACATCCCTTGATTCTGGGCAAATCACTTAAGGCCTGATTTAGAACTCAGCGGATGGGTTACTCTGTCACAACGGAGGTGGAAATCCACTCTGCCCAAATCTACATCCCATAGCATATAATGGAATTTAGATTTGGGCGGACGGAATATCTGTCACCATTGTGACAGAGTAAAGCGTCCTGCAATTTCCAAATCAGGCCCTTAATCTCTGCATGCTTAAGAAAATGAATGTAACCATGTGTAATGTAACTGATGCTTATGTAAATTTCTCTAATACCATTAGGTTGAGTTTGTGCTATATAAAAACAGAAAATAATCAAAATAAGATACTGACAGCTTGTGATGCTTAACTGAAAACTACAATACTCAGGAAAAGCTGAGGGCAACTGATCCAGACTAAAAAAAAGGGTCCTTTGGCACACTCACTCATACGCATTAAACACAAGAAAGATCTTTCCATTCTCAGGCCCATATTTATGGACTTGTGGCGCAGAGCGTGCATCAAAGGGAAAAGGCAGGAATGTGCTGTATCTATGACACACAGCGCTTTCCTCCCCTTTACCACTGCGCTGGCACCATTTTGGCAGCCTAGCACCAATGCAGACACCCTTGCACCATCATGCAAGGGTGTCTGCATTGTAGGCAGGATTGTTTTTGTGTAGGAAGGGGCACCTTCCTGCACACAAACAATCCTGGGAGGCTTTTTCCTCCTTGTTGCACCTCCCCTGGGAGGTGTAAAGGTTTTGGCGCATATCTAGGTTTTCAAGATCTTGTAAATGTGGGGATGTGTCAAAATCCATGGGTGTTGCATGGGAACACCTACCGCAATATTCATGGAATGCCTCCCTTGCACAGAGTAAAGCAACGCAGCGATTTGTGCTGCCTTGCCTTACTCCATATCTATGAGGCCATTCAAAGCCACGCAAAGTGGCTTTGCGTGGCCTCATAGATATGATTTCAAGGTTTACGCCACTGTTGCATCCAAAAATGTGATGCAACGTCTGCGCAAGGGGCTTATAAATATGCCCCTCACTTTCACACTAACTCACAAAAATCATTTCTAAAGTAAACACTGCAAATAAATTACAAACCGCACACAGCAAAACAACAGACGCTATCAAATGATTTCTCTTGTCCTATTCATGACCTTCTCAGATCCTCAGTCTTTCACTATAAATGAAGAATTGTGGTTAGTGCTATACAAATGTGAATACCATATAAGTCTGTACAGCATTGTTCTCCAAAGCAGAATGGTGCATGATGGCCAGGCCAACAAGTGAGAGCAATATCTAACTGTCCATCATGGTTTATTGTAGCACAGAAATGGGCCCCAAAGCCACCAATAAACATAAGGTTTATGTTACAGGCCTGAGATCTCACCCAGCTGCATCACAAGCAGTGGGCACAATGGGTTTCCGCAGGTAAGAAACTTGCACAATACTGTACTCACCATTGAACCCCCTGGCATTTCTTTGCTGAGGAGGGTGCTTAGCAGCCGCCTTTAATGCGTCCTGGGACAAGCAGATTTGCAGAGGAGATCTGGTCTCAAGCATAGTGCTTCCCCTAACCTGTATTTGACCTTCAGAAGAAGGGGTCCAGCTCCACATGTCGGATACTTTGACTTGTGCAGCGTTTAGGGTTATTATTGTGTCTCCCTGGACGCACAGGATATTCCATTCTGGACATGTGCACAGTGCTGCTCCTCAAGTTTATGTCCTGATCTGGACGTCCTGTGGTTCTCAGCTCTGGCCATGCTACATGTGTCACATTTGGTCATCTCTCCTCAAGTAACTCTGAAGATTCATGCATCTCAGTGGAATGATGGACTGTCCTGTCTGGAGTTTTCCCCTGCGATGGAGTTGCTATCATTCGTGCAGCAGGTGCATTTGTCCCAGACCCAAGTGTATGAAGTGAGCACTGCACTCCAATTATGACTGCATTTCATTATCCAAATCGAAGAAAATTATCCCATTCCTTTGACAGATGGGAAACAAAGTGTACCTAAACTTATTTTGCATTATAACTATAAAATACTAATTGATTTTTAGTGGTACATGAGGAGCATGGAGGTTATCCGGGCTCCTATTGAGGCAAACATCTGGAAGGGGCACAGTACACAATCTTAAAACGACTCCATGTAGAAACAACTATTGGAAAAGCCAATAGACCTGGCATTACTGTACTAACGCATGCAGACCAAGGCATGCACAAATACGTTTTGCCAGTATTAAGCCCTCATTACGAGCATGGCGGTTTGGCCCGCCATGCCGGCTGGCGGCTTCAGTGCCAGCATTGGCGGCTGAAGCTGCCAGCCGGCATGGCGGGCCAAACTGCCATATTCTGAACATGGTGAGGGTCGTCATGGGCAGCCCTCACCCACCGCCAGGATCCTGCCGTCAGGAAGCCTGGCGGTGAGTTGAAACACTATCCGCCAGTGTAGCTGCGCTGCACTGTGGATAATGTTTCCATTTCCGCCAGCCTTTCAGGGAAAGGCTGGCGGAGGGGGTGCCCCTGCAGTGCCCATGCACTTTGCATGGGCAGTGCAGGGGCCTCGGTGCAGAGCCCCGTCGCGCAGGTCACTGCCTGATTTTCAGGGAGTGATCTGTGTGACAGGTGCAACTGCACCTGCCGCACAGAGACATTGACGCCGGCTCAATGTCCCAGCCTGGCCTTTCTGTGAGCCGGTGGGGGGAAACAATGTTCCGCCCGCCGGCCCACAGAAATGTTCATAATGTGGCCGGCGGGGTTCTGGGGTCTCTGGCGGTAGTGTTTTGACCGCCAGCATGAACATGGCGGTTGTTATCGCCGTGTTCATAATGACTCCCTTAGTGCCTTAAAGCCAAATCTATTGCGTTTGCCAGTGTTTGCTGAACACTCTTTGGCCAAAGGCATTGCTGTTTTAGAAAAATACTGCAATGAGCATACAAGAAAAATAAAGTAAGGCCGCAGAATTTAGCACAAAGCAAGGGTTAAATATTTAGAGGACATTTCCAATTAAAATTGAAAGAAGACTATGATGTAAAATATTATTCCTAAGATTGAAGAGGGTGTTTTTCTGTCACTGATTTACATATGGCTTGTCTTTGTGCTGTACCCGTTTCCATCTGTTTTCAATAAAGTGGTTTGTGTTTTTATGTACAGAATATGTTGATCACAGATATTTCTGTGGGTCTGTAGGGCACCAAACCTCTTGTGTAAAAAGCTATATTACATCCAGAAAGGCTCTAATTCATAAAATCGGATCCTTTGGGACAGCAAAATGGCATTTTTGTAATCACAAAACCCAAATTGCGATTCATTAACCAATTATTGAACTGGAATTTGGGTTTGGGAATACATACCGAATTGGTAAGTGCTTGAAAGGGTTGTGTTTGCCGAAAGTTGTTTTGTGCCCGAAATCTAGTTGCAAACATTAACATTTTACCATATCCTCAAAATAGGTGGTAAGCCAATTGCAAATGGGAAGAGATCGCTTGGACAACTGCCTGCTCCTAAAAAACATGGTCTGCTGTCTCCTCGAAGAAATTGACTGCATTGAAAAAAAAGATTGCTTTATTTAAAAGCAATCACAGACATAGTAATCTGCTGACCCCATCAGGCTACCATGCCTGTGAATGGAGCCAATCCTATTGGGTCACAATTTACCACCTACCTTATGCACAACAATGAGGTAGGTCAAGTTACGACCCACTCTAATTGGGTATCATGTGAAAAAACCCATTACTACGTAGGTCGATTTGCAAAAACATTTAATTTGGTAGAAGTTGGTGGGCAACCATTTCTACCAAATGCATGTTAATACATTAAAGAAACTGTGAATTAGGATTTGTTATTTGCTGCAATTTACTATATTTAAAAAAGTAATGTGTGTACATTAGGGCTTAACTCCATCTGCTGTATTACAGTACTGTGTCAAGACCAGTTACAACAGCTGTAACAGGTTATCAAATCAACTGACTTTTATTATCTACTATATCGTTATACAAGTGTTACCACTAGCTCCAACCAAAGCAGTTTTGATGCAAGAGAAAGACAATCCCTTCCAAAAGTAGTATAAATAGGACCTGAAGTCAGTTAAGTACTAGCTACACATTTCTACTGAAACGGCACAACCCTAGGTTGGAGATAGAAAAGGAATGAGTAAAATATTTGTGCCACCTTGAAGACTTGAAACTGTGTTGGGTTATTTACATGATTGTAGAACTAGGGTCGAAGAGGTAGGTAACCATAACATGGTACATTTTGGGATATTGCCAGAGCCATCAACAGACAATGCAGTCAATGACTTTTCTAACTCCTTACAGTACACTATTTTTACACAGAATGTGCAAGACTGTAGAGAGGTAACTACTATTAGAGAATATAATGTATTAGCAAGTGATGAACTGTAGGTGGGTGTGTTACCAATAAAGCACTTTGGGCCTTATTTATACTTTTTGGTGC
This sequence comes from Pleurodeles waltl, assembly GCF_031143425.1. NCBI lineage: Eukaryota > Metazoa > Chordata > Amphibia > Caudata > Salamandridae > Pleurodeles > Pleurodeles waltl. The sequence continues at coordinate 985,428,345 of NC_090437.1, forward strand.
AAAACTGCACTAAGGCAGTTTTGCCCCAAAAAGTTTTGCACCGGCTTGCACCATTTTTTAGCACCAGCTGGGCACCATATTTATGGAATGGTGCAAGCCGGTGCAAAGGGTAGGCTAGCTTTAAAAAAAATGACGTTAGGCAGTTTTGAGTCAAAATAAATGATTCTGACCAGATTAGCATCATTTTTTGACGCTAAGGGCCATATTTATACTCTGTTTGCACTGAATTTGTTCTTGTTACCACTGATCCTAACACTATGGTAGTTGGCTGTTTTCACTTTGACGAGAAAGACAACAGTAGAAATTCAGGATATTATGAAGGGTTAAAAGTCCCAACATGTTCAGGTAATCCCTGCCCTTCATTACTGTTAGAATAGATTATTCTTATAGTGTTTCTTGTTATTATTGAGATTGTGAAGTGTTTTGTCATGGAGGGTAGAGATCTAGAGAGTCTCAAGCAGTCATTGGTACCATCATTACAAAAAAACGCCACCCTGACTCCAGGCTTGCAAGTTATAGGCTTGTTGCTTGGTCCTTTAACACCACACTTTTAAACCTAATAGCCTCCTGGGGGTTTACAGTCTGGGTTCAGGCTTCATTTTAGTTCAAGTCCTAATGGACTTCGGGGTTAGACTCTTGGAGGTGGCAGATGGGGGGCCTAGTGCAGTGTTAGTGCTCTAAGAGCTCTAGGTTGTTCCCAATGCTACACATATCTATAGCTGGTTGCTGGAGTAACTGCTACTTCTCTTCAGTGCTCTGATGCTTTTTTGAAAGGTTTTGAGGGGTGTGACAAGAGTACCAGCAGTTGTTTAACACTTCACTTTTCAAAGTATATGTATATATATATATATATATATATATATATATATATATATATATATATATATATATATATATATATATATATATATATATTATACCTTTCATTTTGCAAAGGACAGAATAGGGCTTATCAAGGTTCTCTATGCCGGTGTCACCCATGACTGAGTAGCAACACCACTTCATTGTGAGCTTGAAAATATTGATGAGAAACAGATGAGAACAGCTATGTTTGTTATTAGGAAGAATTGAGCAGTCAAATAGGTATAGGAAAGCATTGAAAATGTCTGACTGGGGAAGAAGCATGTGTCTGCAGATAATCATGTACTTGGTTGGAAGTGTGTAAAAACAATAAAGGTGACAAAAATATGTCTCTTGACCTTGGACTTACGGACTGAATTTTCAGTTTATTTGTCCTCAAACAGTGTTATCTAAACAAATTGCTGGAATACTCTAGTATATTTTTTGATAAAATACATTATCTTGGCATGACTTAATGGCAGCACAGGGTTAGCATTCTACATCTGTGCATATGATATTCAGCTTGTGCTCCCATTAAGTTGTGATTTCAACTCTGACAAATTTACTAGACAAGATCCATGCATGGATGCAATAGACCTAGTATGTTCCTAGTGCAAATAAAACAGAATAGCAGTGCTTGTTGGTTCAAAGGAAGCTCTAAATACTAGAAGAAAAGAACTAAAAGCCAGTTCCTATAAGGATGATGTCTTACCATCGTTCTCTATCAAAGCTCTCTGGGAAATGCTCTCTTACCAATTCGTATCATAGTCAACACCTCCCTCACTCAAGGCACCTACCCTTGAAGGGCTCAAGACTGGCCAGATTGTCTCACTTCTAAAGAAAACTACTCTAGACCCTGATGGCCTCACCATCTACTGGGCCATTACTCACCTACCATTCATTGGCAAGATAATTGAAAAAGCAGTCTATGTTTAGCTCCAAGATTTAAGCATCTCTTGCATGACTACCAGTCTGGCTTCAGATCAAACTGCAGCATGGAGACTGCCACCTTACTTATCGTAGACGATACCCTCTTGATCACAGGTGAAGATGACCCCTACTTCCTGATGTAGCTGTACCTCTCAGCTGCATTTGACACAAGTGACCATCCCATCCTCATACGCACCCTGGAGTCGCAAATGAGATTCACCTGAATGTCCTTCACTGGTTCTCCTCATACCTTTCAGACATCAGTTTGTTCACATGAGAACCTCTAAATCACAAAAGATCCCTATCAAAGTGGAGTCCGAAATGCCAAATCGCTTAGAAATGGGGTCTTTGGTTGACAGTCAGGTTACCCCCTGTTCAAGCAAGGACCCTCACTCTAGTCAGGGTAAAAGAGAATCACCCTCAGCTAACCCCTGCTTACTCCCTTGGTAGCTTGGTAGAGCAGTAGGCTTAACTTCAGAGTGCTAGGTGTAAAGTATTTGTACCAACACACACAGTAACTTAATGAAAACACTACAAAATGACACAACACCAGTTTAGAAAAATAGGACATATTTATCTAAACAAAACAAGACCAAAACGACAAAAGTCCGACATACACAAGTCAAGTTATGAATTTTTAAAGATTAAACTCAAAAATAGCGCTTAGAAACACAAAATGCTTCGATGAGGTGTTAACACGGCGTCGTGACGGAGTCGTTCCCAACAAGCCGACACCTGCGGCGCAGGACACGGAGTCGCGTAGACCCCCAAGTACAGTACCTTTGGTGAAGATTGAAAACAAGTCGATGCGCGAAGTCGGGGATCGCGGCGTCTGTGCAAAACATTGAATCCGCGCACTTCAATTGGCGCCGGTCATGATGTGGTGCGGCGACTTCCACGGAGTCGCGGACTTCAGCGGGCTGCAGCGGCGTCGGGCTTGCAAAGGTCGTTGCGTTCCAGCAAAGATCACGCAGTCGGTTGCAGGCGGCGTCACCGGATTCAGCAGTGGCGTTGGTCCGAAGTCGTCCGAAGTCAATTTCCTTGGATTTCCACCAGCTTTCCTTTTAAGGGCCCAGGGACTGGATAGGGCACCACTTGTCAAAGCAGGAGTCTCTCCAGAGACTCCAGGTGCTGGCAGAGAGAAGTCTTTGCTGTCCCTGAGACTTCAAACAACAGAAGGCAAGCTCTAAATCAAGCCCTTGGAGATTTCTTCACAAGATGGAAGGCACACAAAGTCCAGTCTCTGCCCTCTTACTCTGGCAGAAGCAGCAACTGCAAGTTAGCTCCACAAAGCACAGTCACAGGCAGGGCAGCACTTCTCCTCAGCTCTTCAGATCTACTCCAGGCAGAGGTTCCTCTTGATGTCCAGAAGTGATCTAAAATCTGTGGTTTTGGGTGTCCTTCTTATACCCAATTTCTCCTTTGAAGTAGGCCTACTTCAAAATAAAGTCTCTTTTGAATGTGAAATCCTGCCTTGCCCAGGCCAGGCCCCAGACACTCACCAGGGGGTCGGAGACTGCATTGTGTGATGACAGGCACAGCCCTTTCAGGTGTGAGTGACCACTCCTCCCCTCCCTCCTAGCACAGATGGCTCATCAGGAAATGCAGACTACACCCTAGCTCCTTTTGTGTCACTGTCTAGTGTGAGGTGCAACCAGCCCAACTGTCAAACTGACCCAGACAGGGAATCCACAAACAGACAGAGTCACAGAAATAGTATAAGCAAGAAAATGCTCACTTTCTAAAAGAGGCATTTTCAAACACACAATCTTAAAATCAACTTTACTAAAAGATGTATTTTTTAATTGTGAGCTCAGAGACCCCAAACTCCACATGCCCATCCGCTCCCAATGGGAATCTACACTTTAATCGGATTTAAAGGTAGCCCCCATGTTAACCTATGAGAGGGACAGGCCTTGCAACAGTGAAAAACGAATTTAGCAATATTTCACTGTCAGGACATATAAAACACATTACTATATGTCCTACCTAAACCATACACTGCACCCTGCCCTTGGGGCTACCTAGGACCTACCTTAGGGGTGTCTGACATGTAAGCAAAGGGAAGGTTTAGGCCTGGCAAGTGAATACACTTGCCAAGTCATATTTACAGTTAAAACTGCACACACAGACACTGCAGTGGCAGGTCTGAGACATCAATACAGAGCTACTTATGTGGGTGGCACAACCAGTGCTGCAGGCCCAACAGTAGCATTTGCTTTACAGGCCCTGGCACCTCCAGAGCACTTTACTAGGGACTTACTAGTAAATCAAATATGACAATCATGGATAAACAAATCAACAATACAATTTACACAGAGAGCATATGCACTTTAGAACTGGTTAGCAGTGTTAAAGTGCTCAGAGTTCAAAAGCCAACAACAACAGGTCAGAAAAAATAGGAGGCAAAAAGATTGGGGATGGCCCTGCATAAGCAAAACAGTCCATCAGCTTCAATTCACCCTGAACACCAACCTCTCCTTCAAGAAACACATTGCCCGAAAAATAAAAACGACCTGGTACTAGCTCTCTTTTCTAAAGAAACACAAAGACTTTCTTCAAGAAAGGAACTTCAGAGCTGATCTTCAACCCTCGCACTCTTGCATCTGGATGTGGTAATGCCTTAATCCATGTTCTCTCAGACTCCAAACTGGCACCTCATAGGGCCGTCCCACAAGCTGCAGCACATCTTATCCAGGGCCTGAAGAAATATGATCACATCACCACCAACCTGATAGAATTCCATTTGCTGCCTGCAAATAACAATTTAAAGATGCTGAAAGAAGTGAAGTGATAGAATGAACCAGGTTAGATCCACTAAACCTGACTTCAACTGCATTTAAGGTGGACATGCAGACTATAAAAACCATCTTACCATCACTTGGGGATGTGTTAAACCCTAATATAGGCATACACACTGTTGTAATGTCCTTCTTGAAAATCCTTGCTGTGCTTGAATTGTTAGATACTGACTATGATCATTGCATAGTGGGCATGGTGCATGATATAGCACAGCTAACCTTATGCAAAATAGTTAAATACGCTATGGATTTTGTGCTCAATATTACATTGGATTACCAACAAATTTCCAATCGAAAATGTCATCTCAGCCAGATTATATGGAATTGTGAGAATACCTAATGTGATAGGTGCCATAGGCAGTACATATGTTGCCTTAGTGGTCAACTAGACCTCAGAACAAGTGTATAGAAATTGCAAGATGGAGTACACCCTAAACCTACAAATAGGATACAATGCAATTTTTGTTGTATACACTGCTGTACAAGATATACTTCAAGAAGCTGCATACTCCACACAATGGAAGCCCATCGTCCCAGAGAATATGGCTGCCTGGTAAGTAGGAAGACCTCCTCATAAAATGATGAAGTAACATTCCATTCGATGTGATTAAAATGTAGAACAATCATAAATTATGAGTGTTGTACAATTCTTGTTGGGTTCCAGAGTAGCGTGCTACTCACCGAAAAGCGCTTCGACGCCTCGTCAGGGGTAGTAAGCGCTATATAAATACGATTACAATACAATACAATATATTCTTATCCTACAGGTGATGCTGGCTACCTATTAAAGTTGTGGCTCATGACTCCAGTGTGTAACCCAAGGCCGGATTTCAATGTCTGCATCATATTGGTGGTGCCTTGGAATGACAGCCTGACAAAAGTGCTTTGCATCATTGTAGTGTGGAACCATGTTGCACAACATTGTTACAACATGAGTACTCATGCCAAAGGAGGAGGAGGATGGTGGAGATAGCAGTGAGGAAGAGTAACCACCAGAAAGAACACAAGAGGCTTCAGCAGGAAGGGAATGCCAGTGCCACAAGAGACACTAGCATTACAAACTACATTTGAACGTACAACATACGACAACATTAAGGAAATTTAAAATAAAATACCCAGAGAAACAGCATGCTTGAAGAAACCTTTACTAAAAAAGTTTTAAAGCCAACGGCTGATTCACCAACAATCAAATATGTTGGTGTTAAAATGAAATAGAATGTACAATTATTTTTTATTTGGAATATAGTCTATTTGAGAAGGCAGATGAGAAGCTTTAGCTGACCTTTCGGCCATTTGGAAGATCAACTTGAGGTCAAAGCTAGTGATGACGCTGAAAAAACTGAAGAGGATGTTTTACTGCCCCCGAAGCAAATTGCGCCATCTGTGACATTATCATCTCCTGACACTCCACAATTCTCCATACGGTATCCTTGTCTTTACCAATCACTGTTTGGCCTTCCGCAGTCTGTCAGCTGACAGCAGAAATCGAAGTAGTCAGCCTATGAGTGTGTGTGTTCAGCCTTGCCAGGTGTATTTTCTGTTCTTGTCAAAGATGGGCAGCATTAACCTTGTTCTTCATGAACTGTAGCCACTCTTTCATAATGTATTTTATGACAAGGAGTACAAAGATTAGATTTGCACTTTACCAGAAAGGTCGTCTGTCCTGCCCTTATGGTAGATATCATTTCTCCCATTTTATTATTTAACTTTGCATTGTGTCCTAGTGCCTCAACATTATCCTGTGCCTAAACAGCTCTTTTCTTATCTGATGTGAGATGAGGGTGGTCCAGTCTTCTTCCTCATGTCTTGTTTCTTGTGCTTCAAAGTTTCCACCTTCCGTAGTTATAATCCAAGAATGACAAAATTGCTTGGCTCTATTTGGGACAATATACTTGTTCACTAACCTCCAGTACTACCATTGATGTTTCCAATAATGTGACTCTACTTTCACCTCCTAAGATGGCCTCCTACGCAAATGAAAGAGGCACGTGTGGAGGAGGTTTAAAGGCACTGTCAACATCACATTGTTCTACTAGAACATTTCTGGTTGTTTCGTAAATGCTCCTTTCAATAGATGTAGCTGTGTCATGCAGAATCAATGGCAATGTCATATTGCATGGAAACAGCCCCAGATGATGGTTCTTGTTTTGGTGTTGGGAGGGCAGGTTATTTGCCTGTTGAAGATGAGTTGCACTATATCCTTTGAGATGTTTCATATACTATGAGTGATGATGCTTTTCCAGCTATAGGTGCCATGCCTTTGCTAGGCAAGCTTGGCCGTCCTTCAGTGCCAAGGGGACTGGTCGTTTATCATTCATGTACATTGAAGCTTTACCAGCCATGGGTGTTGTTGCTGTTTTCTTTGCCAAAGGTGTCACTGGGTTTAAGGTTTTATCATCTGCATTTAAGTTTCCTACCACGGTCGATGTCCGTTTAACACTATTTTGGCAGCATTATCGGCAGGTATCAGTAGATAAAATATGTGCTGTTGAATACCTTGAGATGCTTGTTATAGCCACAGAAGATGTACTGGGAGCATCCTAGTGGCCTGCATGTTCTGCTGGGGTCTGATTTATAATAAAAGCTAGAACACTGTAGTGATATCTCCTGATTTTTCAATAGGTATTGGCAGTACCTAATGTGAATTAGACAGAACACAACCTCAGCCAAGGTGACAATGACCATGCTGCAGGATTGTAATCTATAACCTGTAAATTATCCCATAGATAGCTTAAAAATAATGTTACATTTCCCCACAAAAGCACTGCATGCTACATAGTTCACATTTTCTAATGAGGCAGCTTACCTATTTCCTCCTTGGTTTCACTATCCTCCAAACCTCAAAAAATCCCCTGAATCCCTGCTAGGTCCAGGGTTCCACAAATAGATCTGTGATGCAGATCACCTCCTTTGGCAAGTGAATTTTTTAGGGGCTTTAAAACAATTTCACACACACTGTGCTTAAAATCATAATATGTGTTTCTGTATCCTTTATGTCTCTGGGATAAAATGACAAAGCATTTACATTTACAGTAATTTTCTCCACAGTCTGACATGAGTTTTAGGAGGTGTTCTCATCATTTAGCGACCCTTTGAACAGTCATGAGTTTTAACATCCTCTGCTAGAGCCTCTAATTCAATAGATGAATATGGTGGTCATTCCAACCCTGGCGGTCAATGACCGCCGGGTTGGAGGACCGCGGGAGCACCGCCGACAGGCCGGCGGTGCTCCCAAGGGCATTCCGACCGCGGCGGTAAAGCGCGGTTGGACCGGCAACACTGGCGGTCTCCCGGCAGTGTACCGCCGCCCTTTGGAATCCTCCAAGGTGGCGCAGCTAGCTGCGCCGCCGAGGGGATTCCGACCCCCCCTACCGCCATCCAGTTCCCGGCGGTCCGCCCGCCGGGAACCGGATGGCGGTAGGGGGGGTCGCGGGGCCCCTGGGGGCCCCTGCAGTGCCCATGCCCCTGCAGTGCCCATGCCAATGGCATGGGCACTGCAGGGGCCCCCGTAAGAGGGCCCCTACAAGTATTTCACTGTCTGCTTGGCAGACAGTGAAATACGCGACGGGTGCAACAGCACCCGTCGCACCTTCCCACTCCGCCGGCTCGATTACGAGCCGGCATCCTCGTGGGAAGGGAGTTTTTCCCTGGGCTGGCGGGCGGTCTTTTGGCGACCGCCCGCCAGCCCAGGGAAAAACTTAGAATACCCTCCGCGGTCTTTCGACCGCGGAGCGGTATTTCGGAGGGGGAAGTCTGGCGGGCGGCCTCCGCCGCCCGCCAGACTTAGAATGACCCCCTATGTGTCATGTGCAGAGTGACAGCATGTACATTTATATTTTCTCGCATCTGCTGAAGTATTTTCCTTGTCAGGATTATGCTTTAATTGTGGTCAATAAATCTTTTCACCCATTATGAGGGTGTGGAGACATAGGGCATTAAACTTTAATACAAATCAATTTAGAATGACAGTATGACCAATGTGGCCACACTAGGAAAATTACAGTCTGTAATAAAGTCCAAGGGGTTTTATTACAGATTAAGGCTCAGAGTAATGTAAATAATTCTCAAAACAAGTCTGTAAAGGTAAAGACTTATAATAGGCTTTCCAAATTTCATAAAGAAGTTTAAACAAAATAACATAACAAAACACTAAGCACTCAATTAATGAGACACATATAATCAATAAGACAACTTGAAAAAGTGGAAGCAATCACTGTCTAATTCTGCTAATCATTGGGAATTTAAATTCATCAATTTAGTAACCTGGGCAAGTGTTAACCTATGAATTAGCAAATCGATGTTGATATGTGCTGGGTTAAACACGTATGCAAAAGGGAAAAAAGCACAAAAAGAATAGAAAATTTAGAAAAAAGAAATCTAGGGTAACAGGTGACTAACTAAAGCTGGCAAAAAGTAACTTAAAAGGGAAGCATTTTAGAAGCTTTTTTTTAAGTTGTTTTATTGTAAACAGTATAAAATGGTACACAATCCAAGAGGGATCAAGGTCCCAACATTTGTAAACAGTCATACATAGTAGGTCAAGGTATATAGGCAACAGTTGATGCAATGGTACATTGTCAGTTGTTCTTCAAAACTGTTGCCACAGTGATCACAGTAGTCATGCTGATAACATAATGATAACAATCATCAGAGAAAGCAGGATAGGGAACGAAGAATAGAGGGGGACGAGGAGATATAGGTCGGGGCTGGGGAACACGCAGTGCTTCGCGTTATAAGGCATCTTCGTACAGGGGGGGAGGGGGGAGGTGGGGGAGGGAGTAGACCCTTATATAGGGTGGTGGGAGCTAGGTTATAGTATCGACAAACCCTTCGGGGATGGGGAGTTCGCTCCTCGCACTACTGGTATTCAGCTTGCAGGCTAGTCGCAGCGTCTGCATACAGTGTGTTATCAGATTACGGTCAGGCATCTTTACAGTGGGGAGCGGCCTGTCGGAATAGTAGTGTGCGCCTGGCTAGTGAGTTGCCGGGGTGACGGGTCAATCTGGGTGTGATGGCCTGGGTTCCTTAGCTTCTCTCGGCAGCGCTCATGCTTGTAGCTTAATGGACTTATGCCGATTCTGATGTGAGGGTCTGCGATCGCAGGTTACTGAAAAGAGTATAGGAGGCCTGGGATGCGCCCCTAGGGGAGCTGAGGGAGGGAGAGGGGAAGAGGAAAGACAGAGAGAGAGAAGTGTAAAGAAGAAGGGAAGAAGAGGCTAGTAAGAAGAGAAAGAGAGAGAAGAGGTAGCCTGTCACGGGGAGAACAAGGAGCGGGGTGGGAGATGGGAAAGGGAGGGGGGGAAGCATGATAATGAGAATGTGAGACTGGAGGGAGAGGAGGGAGTGGTGGGTGATTTCAAGCGACCTACGGACATCCCCCAGTGAGGAAGAGGGCCCACACCTGGACGAACACCTGGGCTTGGTCTTGCAGGTTGTAGATGATTCTCTCATGCGTGGCAATGCGGGTCATAGCTATAATCCATTCTTCCGGGGTTGGGGGAGCGGCTGATCGCCAGTGGCGTAGTATACAGATTTTTGCAGTGGCTAGTGCTGTATGAAGCAACCTCTTGTGCGGCCTGGTTAGGTCTGGGAGAGAAGTCACATCGTGCAGAAGCATGAGGGAGAGGGGAAGTGGTGCTGGAAGTACCATGGATTCAGCAAGGGTAGAGCCCACTGTATCCCACAGTGACCGGACCGTTGGGCAATCTATTAAGATATGTTTGAGGTCACAGTATGGTTCTGGGCATCGCCAACACTTCGCGTGTGGGAGGAGTCCTGTCCTGTGCAGTTTTACTGGGGACCAGTACCAATCATGTAGGACCTTGAAGAGGCAGAACTTTAAACGTGCCTCTCGGGTACCTCTGTCCAGAGCCTCTAGGATGTCTTCCCATTCTTCCGGGTCTAATGTCTGGTGCAGTCGGGTTTGCCATTTTAGACGCAGCATGTCTGCGAGGGGTTGGGAGTAGAGCTGTCGCATAATTAGGTCATAGAGGCCCGCCATGACTCCCTTATGTTGTACCCACTGTTGTAAGTAGGCCAGTATGGGTGAGGACCGGGATCCCCATTGGGTAACCTCGGTCCCCCGATAGATGCAGTGTTTAAGTTTCAGATATCGCCACTGTTGGCTCGGCTGGAGATTGAATTCCTCCCGTAGTCTGGGAAAAGATTTAAGCGTGTCGTTTTCCAGAATCTGGGAAATGGAATGGATACCAGCTCCCCTCCATCGTGGCCAGTCCAGCACTTCACCGCCTACCCGGAGTCCGCTATTGCGCCATAAGGGTGCTTGAGCGTGGAGGAGAGGGTGGACCCCGAGCAGGAGGTGGACCCTACGCCCGGCCGCTCGTGTCGCCTTCAGAATGGGGTTCACCGATCCGATAGATGTAAGGTCGTCACGGTAAGGCCCTCCGAGTCCCTCCTCCGCGGACAGCAGTAATGTCTCCACAGCTATCCATTGGGGTGGATCTGGCACTCCGGACAGGGTGTGCGACAGCTGGGATAAGTGTAGTGCAAGTGAATAATGCTCTACCGATGGTAGTCCCATGCCCCCGTGGGAGCTTCGGGCTAGGAGTTTGGCAGGTGATAAGCGTGGTCTCATGGAACCCCATACGAATGATCTGATGAGTGTATCTATGTTTCTCAGTGTGTGGAGAGGCACCTGCAGGGGAGAAGTCCTAGAATATAAGTGAAACGGGGCACTGTTACCATCCTTACTGCTTGTACTCTGCCCCACATGGAAAGGCCCAGTTGGCTCCATTTTGCGAAATCAAGCTTCAGCCGCGCAATGAGAGGGTCAATGTTGTCCGACACCATGTGCGTTAGGCCCAGATTGACTAGCACTCCCAGGTATTTGAGGCGTTTCGGTGTCCAACGGAACGGGAAGCCTAGAAGAGCTGCTCTTGTAGTCATCTGCGAGAGGGGGAGCGCCTCACTCTTGTCCCAGTTAATGCTGTAGCCAGAGAGGATTGCAAATCCATCGATAATCTCTAGCAAGGCAGGTATGGATCTTTCTAGATCCGTAAGAGTTAGTAGGATGTCGTCGGCGTATAGATAGATTTTAGAATTGCCGACCGGGAGTGTGAGACCAGTGATGGAGTGGGAGGAACGAATAGCCGCTGCAAGTGGTTCCATTGCTAACAGGAACAGGACAGGAGAGGGGGCAGCCCTGTCAAGTACCTCTTCGTATAGGGAAGGGGTCAGAGAGAAAGCCTCCGCAATTGATTCTTGCCGCGGGCTGGTCATAGAGTAGCCGTATCATTGAGATAAAACTGTCTCCCAGACCAAATCTCTCCAGTGTTGTGAACAGATAAGACCACTCTATGCAATCGAATGCCTTTTCCGCATCCAGAGACAGGGCCAGTGCCTCCACTTGTAGGTCTCTAGAGGCCCAAAGGGTATGGCATAGGGTGCGCAAGTGGTTTCTTGAGATGCGACCTGGCACAAACCCCACTTGTGTGTGGTGGATCAGAGACGGTATGACTTTGCGTAATCTATTGGCCAGGATATTCGCTAGGATTTTGATGTCACTGTTTAAGAGGGATATGGGTCGATAGCTGCCACATAGCAGGGGGTCTCTCCAAGGTTTTGGTAATGACAGCTATCATGGCGTTGTTGGATATGGCCTCCAAGGTTTGTGTTGAGCAAGCTTTGTTCAGGGCCTCGTGTAGTATGTCAATTGCGTCTCCCCCTATCCATTTATAAAACTCCGCCGGGAATCCATCCTCCCCAGGTGATTTGTGGTAAGGGAGGTCGGAGATGGCTTTTTCTACTTCCTGCCTGCTTATTTTCCCTTCTAGGAGGTTGCGTCCCTCCTCGGACAAGGAGGGTAGATCAATGCCCGCCAAGAAGGTTGTACACTGCGCTGAGCTGGATGTATTCTCCGATGTATAGAGATGTTTATAGAAGGACACAAATTCATTAGCAATGGCTTGCGGGTGCGTTAGTATTTCTCCTGAGGAGGCACAAATGGCAGGGATAGCGAGGGCAGCTGCCCTCTGCCGAAGCTGGGCTGCCAGCAGGCGCCATGCCTTCTATCCCTGTTCGTAATGTCTTCCTTGTAATCTCTGTAGGGTATACTCTGCCTGAGAGGTATACAGCTCGTTGAGGGCCATTTGGGTACGCTCTAAGTTTCGGCGCCCCGTGAGGGAGGGGTGCGCGGTATATTGCCTAGTGAGCCGGCGTATGTCAAGTTCTAGGGCTGCCTGTTTCTCTTTTCTGTCTCTACTTGCCAGTGCCACGTCTCGCATAAGTTTCCCCCGCACTGAGGCCTTGGCTGCGGCCCACATGATTCGGCTAGAATCCACAGAGCCTAAGTTATTTTGAGCAAAGGAGTCAGCATGGTCCTGTAACTGCAGTTTGCCCTGGGGCGAGCGATAGCGGTGGGTCGCGAATCTCCAAGGTTTACGACCCGGAGACACAAGGCCCAGGTGGATGGATATACAAACCGGGGAGTGATCCGAGAGGCCGTCCTCCAATATGGGGGTCTCGTGAGTGCGGGCCACGAGGTTGTGGGACAGGAGGAAATAGTCGAGTCGGGATTGGGTACCATGTACTGGTGAGATGAAAGTGAATTCTCGCTCTGCGGGGTGGGTCAGCCTCCAGTGGTCTACCAGGCCATTGTCCAATAGTATATCGGTCTGTAGGGCTCTATCTGCATTGTTACTAACATCTATGGGGCCCATTCTGTCGAGTATTGGGTCTCTAGCTATGTTCCAATCCCCCCCTATTATGTAGCGGGATGCCCCTATCTCGGTCAAAAGTCAATTGATTTGTAAGAAAAAGAGGCGTTTCGGGCCCGTTGGTGCGTAGATCGAACCCACGCACAGCGAGGAGTCACCCAACTTCAATTTGGCAAACACGTAGCGGCCCTCGGGATCGACCCATGACTTAAGAATGGTATGCGGGAGGGTTTTGCGTATTAGTAGCGCCACGCCACGTTTTCTTGGGGTGGCCTCTGTGCTGGGGGTGGGGGGCGTACAACTAAACAAGGCGGTGCCCACCCAGTCACGTCTCAGTTTATTGGATTCCGGGCCATCCAGGTGTGTCTCTTGTAAGAGGGCAATGTCAGTCTGTTTGGAATTGAGATAGGATAGGACCTCTTTCCGCTTTATGAAGTGGGTAAGGCCGTTTACGTTCCAAGATATGATTCGCAAAGGTGGTGCTGGTCCTCTGGCTGTGTCGGAAATCCGTGCGCCTTATTGGGGTCTAACCTGGTGTAGGAGCACTTGGGACAGGGCAGGGAAAAGGTGCTGGTAGAGGGTTGAAGAGGGGGAGGGGAAGGGACTCGGCAAATAATCTAAAGCTGGGGGGGATGTGTGATGAGGAGGGGTGGGGGGGTGAACAGGAAACAAGTGGGAAGTGGGTGAGGGGGGAAGAAAGAAATTAACTTCTAAAGGATAGGACAGGCAAACGGGGCTGATAGAAAGAGGGAGAGTTAAGAAAAAACAAGAAAAGGAAAAGGAAACAGGACACCAGTCCTGGTGATCTAGAACTGTAACCTGCGGGTCTAGTGCCCAGGCCTATCGAGCTCCGATGCCTGACCAGCAGGCCCCGGACCGAGGGAGGCGGCGCACGCACGACGCCTCGGCCCCCATAGTCTGGCTCTCCCGTCTACCCGTGTATCCAGATGGCGTGTAGGGGCGGGGGGGGAAGGGGACAAGAGGGGGGGAGAGGGTAGGGAGAGGGGCCATGCATGGAACATGTGTGGCTTACGCAGCGTGTTTTGTGGGGTGTGGGGGAGAGGGGGGGCCAGCGCTGCATGGGTCTGTTGCAGTTTTGGGAGATAGTGTCTGTACCTTGTTTGTGTCAAGGAGAAGGGAGCCGCCAGGAGGCGTAAGCCGATTTTGCCCGTTCTTTCGATTTTTGCGGAACCGGGGTGGGGGGGAGGAGGCGTGAGGGTAGAGGTGCGGTTAGGCTGCTGTCGTTGTGGGAGAGAGGGGTGTCACACTACAGTTGCAAATCACTCAACACAAATATATTGATGCTGTGTACATCTTAAGAAGCACTTAGCAACTGTTATTGAGGGTAATCCAAATTAAGACAAATTATTAATGAATGAAAACAGCGTAACAGTTCTAGGGGAGTGCTCGAAATCTATGCAGACAATAAACCGGAGTTATGCTATTGAAAGAGGTCATTTTACCAGGTCTCTAAGAAGGGGGGGAGCTAAAGAGAGTACGCTGAAACATATAGTAACAAACGGAAATATTCAAACACTATCTAGGGCAAGCAGAGGTTATAGCTCCTTGTGACGATATGTCTATGAGTTCACGAAAAGAAACAGGTACTCATCTCTCCTTTTTGTCTTCTCCAGAGCCAGGATCCGTCGATGCCGTCATGCCGGCTCTTGATTGATTGTAGGGAGGATCCTGAGGGGTCTACTGTTCTTTTGGTCCTCAGGGGGGGTCCATCGTGGGCTTCAGAGGAGAGCGGGATTCGTCCCTTTCTGACAATTGTGTGTGCATCACCACCGCTTGGAGTACCTGGCCCCTATCGTCATAACTTTTTGCGAGTCTCTCGAAGTCTCATCCCCTACTTTGGGGATCTGTGGTGGAGCGCATTTCAGGTTCAGGTGCGGGTATTGGATAGCTAGTACTCTGGAGTGGGCTCCGCATGGGCTGGAGGGGTTGGGCGGTCATTTCCGTGGACTGTGTTTGATCTTGCAGTCCTTCTAAGAATGTTCTCAGGTCCTCCGGGTCGTAGAGGTTCTGTGATTCCCCATTTTTAGTGATCCACATCCTAGCCGGCTCAAATAGACCAAATTTCACTTCTAGGCAACGGAGTTGGGTGCGGAAGGACAGGAAGGCTTTCCTCCGATCAGCGGTCTCCTTGGAGAAGTCAGCTGACATCCGGATCTCCAGGTTACCCGATCAAAGCAACCCTTGTGTGCGAGCCGTCTGTAGCAATTGGCGGGCCTGCAAGTGTCTCAGCATGCAGGCTATGATTGGGCGGGGGCGGCCGTTTCCATCTTGTCTACTGGGGCCCAGGCTGTGTGCCCTCTGGAACTCTAAAGGGGGGTCAAATGTTGTATCTGTTAGCTTGGGTAATATGTCCCGCAGGTAGGAGATTATGTCTGCGCCTTCCACGCCTTCCTGAAATCCAAGGAGGCGAACATTGTTCCTGCGACTCCTGTCCTCCAAATCCGTTAATTTGCTACGAAGGTGCGAGAGTTCTAGGTCTCTGTCGGTCCAGGAGGCTACTTGAGTTTCCACCGTTGTCACACGTTGGTCAAGCCCGGACATCTGTGATTGAAAACCGGCTAGGTCCAGCCGTATAGATCTCGTCTCCGCTGTCAGCGCCACCATGGCATTGTCCATGCCCTCCAGCTTACGGCTCACCGCCGATATCTCCTGCAGTATGCGGTCCATTGTCGCGCCTTGTATGTCCTCCGTCATGTTGGCGCAGGGAAGGGGTGGAGAGTCCTCAACCGAGGGGTGTTTCTGCTGTTGGAGGGCTTCAGAGAATAGTAGTTGGCGGGTTGATTTACCCGTTACTTTGCTCATCGTCTTGCCCCTGGGCATTGCGGGTTCTCCCGTTCAGGTAGGGTGCCCAAGGGTGTCGGGCCATGGTGCGGTTGGTGCTTAGGACAGAGTCTCAAGGATCAAACCCCTGGGCGTCTAGGCAGCGTGCAGGTCCAGGCACAGGTACAGACCCCGTCATCCTGCGTTCCCGACTGGGTGAGGGAGAGAGGGGGGGTCCCTGGTGCTGTCTCTGTTCTCCCTGTGCCCCCTGGGCGTCAGTTCTGTGGTCATCCACTACAACGTGTCTTGCGGGGGAGGAAGCGCGTGAGACCACAAAGAGAAGTATGAGGTACTGAATGTTTGAGGCTGCGGTCGGCCCTCCTGTCTCTGTTCCCAGTGGCAGCTGGGGGTGTAGCCAAATGTCCCAATGGGTTGGCTCCTGTGGTGCTCCGTACTGTTATGGGGCCCGTGCAGTGCTCTCCACCCCTCAGGAGGGGCTGCGCCACCTGTACCTTGTCAGTCAGGAGGTCCGGCGGGCATTTAGCGCGGTTGGGTGCAGGAAAGGAAAAAGAAAAAAAAAAGAAGAAGGGTTCTCCTCTCCTTTCCTTTCGCTTTTGGTTCCTGGGCCAGATGTGTGTCATTGTTGGTGCTCCTTTTTATTTATCTATTTATTTATTTATTTGTTCCTCTTTTTTTTCCTCCCTTCTCGTTTTCTTCTCCCTCCTCCTCCGTCCTTCCTTCCTCCCTCACTCTTCTTCCAGTCCTCCGGTCTGCCCCGCCGCCGTTGGGGCCACTGCCTTTGCGTAATCGGTTGGGGGGGGGAACGAGCGGGGTGTCACTCGCGATGCTCCCCACCCCCCCAGAAGCAGCAGCAGCCCTGGGGTTGTGGTCGTCGATGGCGGAGGGGGCGAAGGAGGCCCCCGGGTCCCGAGTTTTGCAGTGGGAGGAGGGAGGGGAGGTCGCGCAACACTGATGCGGCTCTCTCTCTCCGCAGGCCGCCTCGGTCTCTGGCGCACCTGCGGGGGGGCTCCGTCCCCAAGGGGGGGGGAGAGGCGAGAGGAGCGAGGCAGGCAGTAGAGGTCGCCAGACTCCCACCTCCTCCGACAAACAGAGTTGGGGTGGCGCGGTCCCCGGCCCGGGTCGGCCGATTACCTGAGGCCACAGCTCAGTCCTCCGCCGCAGGCCTCGCACCATCTTCCTCGGTCCTTGAGCGTGCGAAGGGGGAGAGCGTGCTCCCTTCGCAATCAGCGCGCCGTCCGCTCGTCTCTTAGCGCCAGTCCTCGGCGCTCAATGTTGTTAATGGTTTGGGGGGCCCTCGGCGCCCCCACGGCACCGCCGTCCCCAGTCCGTGGCCTGCCGCCTAGCAGAGCTCAGCTCCTAGGCGGCCATCTCCGTTCGTGGCCAGACCACGCCCCCAGCATTTTAGAAGCTTGATCAGCAATCTTTTTCTCTGAGTCGAATGGAAAATCTCTAAGTTTCACCAAAACATATCAAAGGGCCAAGGGTGGAGAGGTCTGTACCTCTCACAGTCCAAGGGTTTCAGCAAGCAGAAAAGAGTGGAAAAATCTGCATAAAGTCTAACTGAGGAACAGTATATTAAAGTTCATAATGCAAAATGAGTCATCCACCCTTCTCTCCACATAATACAGAATGTGTAATTGTCCAATAAAAGCCAGTCATGTAACACAGAACTGCAACATCATCGAAGGTTCCCATTACCAACATGTGAAAAGCATCCATCTTTCAGGGGCAGCTCCTTTTCAATGACAAAGGTGCATCGCCCACCTGGCTAAGCCAGGAGATGAAAGATAAAATTATATTTAATTATCGTTTTATCTTTCATCTGCTGGCTCAGCCAACAGTGTGTTCAGGGGGGGCTGGGCTGTGTTAGGTGGGAGGGTGAGGAGAGTGCCCTAAGTGCACATGTATGTTTGGCCGGCCATTTCAGGCAGGCCTAACACACATGCGCACTTAGATTTCTCGAACCCAGCTGTATACCCAGCCTGGCTGGAGAAACAGCACAGACCCCAGGCTTATGTCTGAGCGGCACTCCAAGCCGATCAGACCAATCCTGACGCTGCTTACATGCTATGTTTAGCTTGTAAGCAGTGCCAGGATTGCTGGGGAGCCTGAGCTGGTGTTCCAGCAAATGCTTGGAGACCACAAGAAGACCAGAGGAGCAACGCAGCAGGAGGCAGCGGTGACAGGAAAAGGTAAGTTTTTTACATTATTATATATTTTTTTATTCCCTCATCCTCTCCCCCACACCCCTCCGTCCGACCCTCCTACCCCTCCCCTTAAGATTTACGGGGGCCGCCGCTGCCATCTTTGCTTATCCGTGCAGGTTGAAACTTTAGCATACATAGTTCATTCCACAGTTTCTGAATGTACTCACCTCAAGGTTAGTTTCTCAGGCTCACTATATGTAAAACAATAGAACATCTATTCCCAAGCTAGCATTCTCATGAGAATGAAGTCTGAAAGAAAAGTTCACGTTAGCAAGAATGACTCAACATTTTCTGCACAATCAAGAAACAAGGCCTTGTAGGCAGTGCTTAATTTGTAAATAAAAAGGTGTCAGTGCTCAAAGCCCTCCGGCTGCTGCAATTTAATGTGGGAACACAGAATACTGAGGGAGAGTAATTTAGAAGCCATCTCTGGCCTCCTCAATCCATTTAAAGGCACTCTCTGTCCCTTCACCTCACTCTTGCAGCTTTCTGCTTTCTCCCATTATGACAATTTTCGCTTTTCTCTTCCTCCATCTTTCCCATTTGTGTATTTTGCTCACAGTAAATGCATGAGGCAGAAAAAAAAGCACTGGTCCGTAAAAATAAGTGCTGGTGCTCTGCACCGGAAATAACAAGCACAAATTAAGCACTGCTTGTAGGCCTCACTTAGCTAAGCACAGTAAATACAAATGGCATATTCATTTATGCAAATTAGGCACATTTAACATTCAAAATGATGACTCCAACATTAATAAGCTTCGTCAGTGTTCATATTACAGTAGATTTAAACTGAAACAGACGTTTTAACCCATTCATATTACTATGGCACAGAACTGCTTTCCTCCTTTTGCATGTAACTTTTAAAATACTGTTTTCATGAAAATCATTATAGTTTTAGTGCAGACTGTTAATTGACATTGCTAACTATCACACAAAACTGTATTAATTTGTTTCACATAAAGTTTTAGGGCTACAGCACATCACTTTTCAGTAGCCATTTCTACAGTGAATGAACATTAAAATGGACTTTCGGTGCACCACTTTACAATTAGCATAATATTACGTCTTGTACATAATGCAAAAGCTACCACATATAGATAACTACTGTGATGTCAGGGGTAGTATTAACATTTCTGCTACATCACATCCATGAAGATATATCTAAAACTCTTTGAGAGTTCAAAAATCTGAACGAGACTCGTTATTGCAAAGATACAACAGAAAATCGTGGGAACATTACAGTCAGCATACCGGGCCGTTTAGGACCAGCATTTGTTGGAACTGTGTGTTTAGATGCTTTTTAGAGCTTTTAGGCTATGAAGATGTTGGGTGGCAGTGGTGCACATGGGGTGCAGTGAGATGATGCCATGGTAGACGCATGAGAGCTTTATGTTAGCTTCAACAGGACTAAGGTGGATCAAAGACACAGAAGTAGAAGTGGGAGTGTCTGAAGAAGCTGACCCTTGCCTAGCGAGGGCTTATGGGACAGTAGGAAGTGGTGGGGGAATAGTGGAAGGGTTTTCAGATGCAGAGATGGTAAGCCCTGACACCCTACCATTGATTGCTAAAGCCAAATAAATGTCTGGGGTTGTTGAGTTTGGGATATCAAATATATTGCCGAAGTATGGAAGTGGTGATGGTTGGGGTTCAGGATTGATAGAGTAAAGGAGGTCTTCAGGACGTATGTACCTTGAATGGGTGATATAGACAGAGTAGGAACCCATCATTCTCCCTTTTCGTTCATTGCGGCTTCACAAACCCTCACTCTTTTTTCTTGGTTTATCCTTTTTCTATCACACTAATTCAGATGCTGAGAAATACTGGAAAAGAGAATGTTTGGCCACCCATTGGTTAAAAGCCACATCAGCAAGAGAAGCATGTGTGCATCAGCTGTGTTCCAGGATAGATACTTCTCAGGTGCTGTGGTGTTGAAAAGATGGGGGCAGACCAACAGGATCTGGGAAAGGAGGGCAGGCCACAGGTTTGGAGTTGATGCCGAAGTTTGTGCCGGGAAAATGTGGCTAGGCCGTAATTGCCCGGCCTTAACCAACAAAGCTGGAAAAAAAGATCAATTATGTAATTTTGTAGGACAGAGGAAATTTATAGATTAATGCATGACGACATAAAATATAATGAAAGAATGGCATTCAACTGTCCTTTATAGTCAACAATTGTATTTTGTGGTCATACAGAAAATCTAGGGTTTGCTTTTAAATTAGCATAGTTGGGGTCTGCCAGAAGATAACTTGATTTGGGTGGGGGGCAAGAAAACACATCTGAGGAGTGTGTTTTTTCGTGATGCAGAGACTGTTATATGAAGAGGATAGGAGAGAGTACATAAAGTAGGGCATGTGTAGGTGGGTTGACATGATCACATAGGGTACAAGCCAGTATCTAAGATGAGTACTAAGTGAGCTCACGTGCTCTGGAGGACTGATACATAAGAAGGGGACTACAAAGAGAATCATGATGTCATTGAGAATGGAAGCTGGTCCTGTTCACAGTCAGGGCCGAAGAAACAGACCAGTGGAAAGGTACAGAAAATGGAGGATCATTTTAGATCCATGGCCGAGGTGACAGGATAAGTAGGGTATAATGAGTGGAAGGTTTTGCATGGTCAGTTGGTAGAGAGGATGGGTGGGAAATACGGGTGGGGGTAGTATGCCCAGTTTGGTGTGTCATTTAGGGAAGGAGTGAGAGATAGGATTTTTAATTAGTATTAGACAATTACTGCGCAGTAGTCTCTCAAAAAAGCAGGCCAGGTGCAAGATGTTTTAGGTCTGCAAGACGCATGGTTACCAGTTGTTTTTCAGTGTACATATAGTGAACTTTGACTCCACCAGAGGAGTATTTCTCTTGCTATTGGATGTTTCGTGTATCATGCCGCCTTGTAGGGAGTGCTTACTTTGTAATGCAGCAGGCTATTTTACAAAACCTCAAACTATAGTGAATCGTCACACTTTTTTTTACCATAGTAGCCTTTTTAGGTCGAGCATAGCAGCGCACACGTGCTGCTTTTCTGATGTGTTGGTATGTATCTGGGCTTTTAACAATGCCCACCTCACACGCATCACTACCACTCGTTGGTAGGCTTGCCTTTCAAAAATCCTTTGATGACATTGATAAATGATGTCAGTTTGTCCCTCCTTTGGGAGGTTTTGTTACTGTCTTGGACATCGACCCTGATGCATGGCTAATTACACTTTTGCCTATAAGTTTGACTGCGAGCGAATTTATTTTTCTTTTTGTATCTCTCCTTCACACTGATGCTCGTGGCAGCTGTGAATCGGTTCGATTACATGAAACTGTTTTACTTTTAATTTTCAATTTATTTGGCAAGAAAAGTCCGGTTAGGAGTTTACAATGCTAATAGCTCTAATCCGAGTAAATGTGAGACCCGTTGCTTTGCAAATGCGTATTTACTTTTTTTTCAGTCAAGAAGAGTCGCATTTCATTGAACACGCTTTTGAAAAATTAATAGATTTTGATTCAATATGCTAGCACAAGCACAAACAAATGGCAGTCGCAAACTTTCGTAGTTTAAAGCCAGAACCATTGGCAATGCCGACACTTGTAAGTACATATTTGCCTACAGCTTCCTTCTCCATAGTCCAGAGTGCTTGAATTGATTGAGCCTATCTACCCAAAATGCAGTAGTTTTCATGTAGAAAAACATTCACCAAAGTAGCTTCGATGCTGATATATTTTGCGCTATATAAAAACACAATTCACGAATATATAAACATTAGAGTGATTTTTTTTTTTTTTAATGGATGGCTTTCCGTGCTTTTTGCACAAACCTTCAGAAGAGAAGACGCACAACAGCCCTTAAAAAGTGTGAGAGAACTACTCTTGATCCATTTAGCTAGTTAGAGCCTTGCCAATTGACATTTCTTTGTCGTAAATAGATGCAGTGCTTAATTTGTGTTTGTTGTTTCCGGTGCGGAGCACCAGCACTCATTTTTGAGGGCCTGCGCTTAATTCTCTGCCTCAAGCATTTACTGCGAGCAAAATATACATTTGGAAAAGACGGAGGAAGAGAAAAAACGACAATGCTTCACAAAGGGAGAGAGCAGAAAGCTGCAAGAATGAACTGAATGGGCAGGAAGTGGCTGTAAATGGATTGAAGAGGCCCGAGATTGCTTCAGGATTACCCTGCCTCAGTATTCCGTGTTCGCACATTTAATTGCAGCAGCCGCGTATTTAAGGGGAGGGCTTTGGCACCGGCACGTTTTTATTTACAAATTAAGCACTGAGTAGATGTATCCTTTCATGCAGAGTACTGCTGCCTGTCAATCCAGGGCTGCATGAAGGCGTCACACGAGGATCAGAGCGCCTCTTAGCTGTGTCACAAAATGTCAGGAGTGGCTGTAGACACCGAGAAAGAAACGGGTGGGGTCGCTTGGCAGCAAGTGGCAGTCACTCACACCTGCCAAAAAACAGTTTCTCTTGCAGTCACAGTGGAGGAGTGGCCGCATGTCAGACAGGTGTCCCACACTCCTTTCGGAAGTGCCAGCTTGTGCCACCCACAACCCCACCCGGTTTTTGGCGGCGGTTAATGCAGGCGTTCTTTCGCAGTCACATGTTTGATTGTTGGCCGCTAGACAGATTCTGCAATCCTGTCTCACCTGTATTTCCACGGGAACGAGAGTTTCTACAGTGTACACAAGAGGAAGTGTACACATTGTTTGGCTATATTTTAGGGAGACTTTGAACTGGAATTCAAGGTTGTGGGTACAGAATAATTACCGGCATTTATGACGAATCATGTTGAGCGTATGGTGGTGACGAATCTTCGAGGTGAAGGCAGTCTCCTCAAGGTGGCCTCTCACCTAATTGCGCGCTTTACCTGACACTGCGCGTGAAACGACAGAACACCGCCGCTTCTGCCATAGGTTAAGACTGATGGTCTTTAAACGTTTTAATCCTGTCTCCCTCCTCCCATGAATACAACAATAATCGGGCCTCCAGAATGCCAAACGTATTTTGCCATAATAATTGTGTAAATGGCAGCTCTAAACACGTTTAATATTTCAAAGATTGCAGTTTGCTTAAGATATCCCTTTAAAAAGTGTCAAATACAGGATTGCCAACATGCCATTGGCAGCCCGTCTCTTTAAACGTGTAAGCTTCCACAGTGTGATTCTACATCAGAAAGGGGCGCTTTGAGAGTTATTTAGAGCCCACTTGCAATGCCTAATTTATAAAACAATAGGTGCCGGTGCCCAAAGATTTAATCAGAAGCCTGCGTTCCTCACAGTAGAATGCTGGGATTCCCAATCATAAAGTTGTGCAGTCTTAATTCCATCTCCATCAGGAAACAGTTGGGAGTACCCTGCCTCACACTCCAACCTGCAGTCAGCCCCATTGCATCACACAGGCGCTACAACCAGAGCTCCTCAGCTCACTGGCTCAAGGGAGCCTTTTCAAACAGGAAACAGTTGGGAGCACCCTGCCTCACACTCCAGCATGCAGTCAGCACTATTGCATCATGGTAAATGCAGTACAAGTTTGTTTTTACTTCATAAAGTAGTCTAGTTTTTCCCCTCAGTAGGTGCAGCAAGTGCTCTATATCGCTGGACATGTGTTTCTGGGATTAGCCCTTCATCAGCAAAGAGCAGCAGGTCTATTTCTCGGGTTGCTGGAAATGCTGCCAAAAGTCCTCTCAGGTCTCAGTACCACTCACTGACACGCAGGTGCTACAACCAGAGGTCATCAGCTCACTGGCTCATGGGAGCCTTTTCAAACAGGAAACAGCTTGGATCACCCTGAATTCCACTCCATGGCTGGTTAATGCACCACCAGATACTCTCTGCCTTTTTGTCCTGATCTTGCAGGTTATTTTTCGGTTGAAGCCTACCAGACGCAAACAACATTCTAGGAACATTCAGAAAGCTTCCCTGGGAATGTATTCTGCTCATTGCTTACCACTGGCTTTAGGGTTTGTAACTCACATTTCCTTCCTTTCTATTTGCTGGTTCTGTTTGTTTTAGTCTTTCCAGCTTGAGTTCGTCCCTGTCCTTGTTTACTGTATGCTTCTGAGATCTCACTTTCTGTAAACAGGCATTTAAATCTTGTTCCTCTCTTTTCACATTTTCTGTGCGTTTAAAGACAAAGGTCAAATGTCAGGCTGCTTCTTTGGAGGAAGCTTGGAGTTTCCTTTCTGTGACTTCAAAATGAAAGCATCTATAGGAAAGCAAGTGGAATGAAGGTTACACTTCCCATGGAGACTGCTCGTGCCCTCCTGTGCTCCAGTTTACGAGGCTGTAACATAACCCTGAAAAAAGGACAGCAGGGAGGAGAGGCACACACTTTCTGTAGCACCAAATATTCATGATATAAATATCAAATATCTTATAAATATCAAAGCATTGTTGGCTTTCGATTAATGTAACACTCTAGTGAATGTCTAATGACCTCTCTGTTTACAGTCATTGAGTCAGAGTACGAAACCCTTTCAATAAAAACACGCCTAGGCAAGCCAAAAGATGTAGCCTACACAACTACACCTAATGAGCAATAGCATCAGTATGTGCAACACATGCAGTAGAACCATGCCATAAAAACACACACAACACAGATTACTGCTTTCCATAAAACCTCAAACAGGAGACCAGAATCAAATATCTTATTTACACTGCAGCGTTAACCCCTTAGGTGCCTTGGATGTAATGGTTACATCCTCTGCAGCACCGCTCGGGTGCCCAGGATGTAATCGTTAAGTCCAGCACCAGGCTTACGGGGGGAGCGCTAGCACACCCCCCATTGGCCTACGGGCAGGGATGAAAGGGGAATCGCTTCCCCTTCCACCCCGACCCATCCCCAGTGACGTCTGATGACGTCAGTGTGCAATCGTGTGCTGACCTCATCAGAGGCCTCCCCAGATCAGAAGAGAAATGCTTGCATTTATCTTTCAATCAGGGGGTGGGGGAAAACAGAGAGGCATGAAAGAAAAGGCCTTTCCTTTCATGTCTTTCTGAGCATTCCTGCAGCCCAATCGCATAGTGATCGGGGTGCAGGAATGCCCACTAGACACCAGGGATTTTTTTTTTGTTATGAATAAGGGGAGAGGCCCCTTGGGCAAGGGCCCCTCCCCAAGAGGGAGGCATTTTTCAATTAGGCCGATCTGCCCCAAAGGGGGCAGAAGGCACTAGACACCAGTGATTAGTTTTAGTTTTTACACGTGGAGAGCGACCCCTATATCTATTAGGCCGATCCGCCCCCAGGGGCGGCAGAAACCACTTAGGCACCAGGGATGGTTGCGTGTGTGTTTTGTTTGGGGGGCAGCCCCTTGGGCGAGCGTGCACATTACTGTTGGCCATTTCACCTATTTTTGTAAGGCCCATCTGCCCCAAGGGGGGCCGAAATCCCACCAGAGACCAGGAAATATTTTTTTTTTAAAAAAGATTGTGGGGGCATGGCCATACCCCCACCTCAAATAAATGGGAACAAAGTTGTTCTGCCCACCGGTAGACAGATGGGGCAATTATCCCATATCCACTCCCTGGAGGGCAGAAAGCCTATTAGATGGCAGGAAATTACAAAAAAATAAAAAATATCAGGGTGGTGGCTACCAACCAGTATGCGCATGGTTATGCCCCCACCCCAACTGAAGGGGGTAACAGTCTTTCAGCTCCCCCCCACACAATAAAAGATATTATCCAAATGGCAAGTAAGAGGACATTTGATTATTTTGGGTTCTGGTTTTACATTTGGGCCATGAGAGCTTGTCTAACTCTCAAAATCGTCCCACTTGGAATGGTGGGGGCTGCACTTTTTGGACTTTGAGATGCTGCCATGTAGAAAAATCTACGAGAACTAGACACTTCTGAAAGGTAAACATCTAGGTGAGTCCGGGGTGGTGTGCTTCACATGCGCCCGCACCATTTTCTTACCCACAATGCCCTGCAAACCTCAAACTTTTCTTGAAATCACACATTTCCCCCACATTGTTTGTGATGGAACCTTCCGGAATATGCAGGAATCCACAAAATTCCTACTAAGCAGCATTGTTGCATGTATACCAATATCAATTCTGCCCCAATTGTCAGCCTAAAAATGATTTTTTTCAAACTTCCCTTTTGGACCTGCTGTGGTTCCCTCTCAATTTTGACAAGTTTTTGGCTCTTCCCTGTCACAGGCACTTGGCCCACCTACACAAGTGAGGCATCATTTTTATCGGGAGGCTGAGAGGAAGGTTGGGTGGTGCGGTGATTCCACGCAGAAATGTGGGAAAAATGTGATTTTTTAGCTAAATTTGAGGTTTGATGAGGATTCTGGGTAAGAAAACACTGTGGGATCCACACAAGCAACACCTCCCTGGACTCCCTCAGGTGTCTAGTTTTCAGAAATGTCTGGGCTTGGTAGGTTTCCCTAGATGGCTGCTGAGCCCAGGACCAAAAGCTCAGGTGCCCCCGCAAAAGCAGATAGTTTTGTATTTGATCATTCTGATGTGTCCACATAGAGTTTTGGGGTATTTTCTGTTGTGGGCATTAGGTGTTTTTCTTGCCAAAGTTTGAGGTTTGCTAAGGATTCTGGGTAACAGAACCTGGTGAGAGCGCCATAAGTTACCCCATCCTGGGTTCCACTAGGTATCTAGTTTTCAGAAATGTCCAGGTTTGCTAGGTTTTCCTAGGTGCCAGATGAGCTAGAGGCCAAAATCCACAGCTAGGCGCTTTGTGAAAAACAGGTCAGTTTTCTTTGGGAAAATGTGATGTGTCCATGTTGTGTTTTGGGGCATTTCCTGTCGTGGGCACTAGGCCTACCCAAAAAGTGAGGTACCATTTTTATTGGGAGACTTGGGGGAATGCTGGGTGGAAGGAAACTTGTGGCTCCTCTTAGATTCCAGAACTTTCTATCATCGAAATTTGAGAAAAAGTGTTTTTTTTGCCAAATTTTGAGGTTTGCAAAGGATTCCGGGTAACAGAACCTGGTGAAAGCCCCACAAGTCACTCCATCCTGAATTCCTCGAGGTGTCTAGTTTTAAAAAAATGCACAGGCTTGGTAGGTTTCTCTAGGTGCTGGCTGAGCTAGAGGCCAAAATCTACAGCTAGGCACTTTCCAAAAAACATGTCAGATCTCAATGTAAAAATGTGATGTGTCCATGTTGCATTTCCTGTCGCGGGCATTAGGCCTACCCGCACAAGTGAGGTACCATTTTTATTGGGAGACTTGGGGGGACACAGAATAGAAGAACAAGTGTTATTGCCCTTTGTCTTTCTCTACATTTTTTCCTTCCAATTGTAAGCATAAAAAAACAAAAAATTCCCTGGTGTCTAGAAATGGCCTAAAAATAATTTTGCCCCCTGGGGAGCGACCCTCCTCTAAGGGGTCGCTCCCCACATATATAAAAAAAAAAAAAAAAAAAAAAAGAATCCCTGGTGTCTAGGGGTTTTCTGCTCCCCCTGGGGGCAGAACAGCCTAATTATATTAGGCCTACCTGCCCCCGGGGTGGGCAGAAATGGCCTTAAAATCATTTGGCCCCCCGGGGGAAGTCCTTGCCTAAGGGGCCGCTCCCCTTATGCATGAGAAAAATAAAAAAAAACTTCCCTGGTGTCTAGTGGTTTGCCTAATTATATTAGGCCGATCTGCCACGAGGGGGGGCAGAAATGGCCTAAAAACAATTTGGCCCCCCAGGGAGCGACCCTTGCCTAAGGGGTCGCTCCCCACATATAAAAGAAAAAAACAATTATCCCTGGTGTCTATGGGTGATGGCCTAAAAATTATTTGGCCCCATGGGGAGCGCCGCTTTCCCAAGGGGCCGCTCCCTTCATTCAACAACAACAACAAAAAAAATCCCTGGTGTCTAGTGGGCATTTCTGCTGTCGCTATCGGGCAGCAGAAATGCTGAGAAAGACATGAAAGGAGAGGAAAGGCTTTTCCCCTCCTTTCATGCCTTTCTCGGCCCCTCCAGGGATCGGAAGAGAAATACAAAAGCATTTCTCTTCCAATCCGTGCTGGAAGCTCAGCTTCCAGTGCGGAAGAGGCAGGCCTCTGATGAGGTCAGCGCACGATTGCACTGACGTCATCAGATGCCAGGGGGTCAGGGGGGTCGGGTGGAAGGGGAAGCGATTCCCTTCCAACCCTGATCTGGGGGGTTGGGGAGCGGACCTCGGGGAGAGCGCTAGCACTTCCCCCGAAGGCCAGTACATGAACGTAATGGTTACGTCTGTGGCGCCTGAGAGGCGCCACCACATACGTAACCATTACGTCCATGGCCTACAAAGGATTAATAGAGCACGCTGTTTCTTTCAGGATTTGTAAAGTACTGCTTAGCTATATTTCCCAGGAAATCTCGGGCTGGATTACTTCCTTTGTGCCAGTAACTGAGCAATTTTCGACTGGTTGCCAGCCAATTTTGTACAAATCTTTACCATGAACGACTAATGGAAAAGACATTCTTATTAGTCGATGCACGTCTCTTTTGCTCTGCTCTGTAGGTACTGATGTCATGTAAAGGTAGTAAATCAGTGCCAGTTTGTCTGCATGCAGGTGGTATCTGTGTAGCGTGAGCCAAGACAAAAGGCAGCGTGTGCTAAACAGTGTGTTGTGCAGTGCAAAACTGATTTGTCACTGGTGCAATAACTGTAATCTGCCGTAGGTTTCTGAAGGTGAAGAGAAACATATTGTCTATAATTGCAAGCAGTGCTTAATTTGTCAATAAAAACATGACGGCACTCAAAGCCCTCCTTTTATACAGGCGGCTGCTGCAATAAAATGTGGGAACACGGAATACTGAGGCAGCGTAATCCTGAAGCCATCTCGGGCCACTTTAATCCATTTACAACCAATCCCTGCCCCTTCAGCTCACTCTTGCAGCTTCATGCTTTCTCCCATAGTGACGCTTTTTCGTTTTGCTCTTTCTCTGTCTTTCCCATATGTGTATTTTGTTCGCAGAAAATGCTTGAGGCAGAAGAAGCACCGGCCCTCAAAAATAAGTGCCGTGCTCAGGACCGGAAACAACAAGCACAAATTAAGCACTGATTAAATGAGCTTGTTTTATTCACAGCAGGTCGATGTTAGCTTAAGTGCTCTATCTCTTACACCCCTCTGCTCCACTACACACTCAGGGATATGAAAGGCTACATAGCTGCTACTATTGCTATACAATATGTAGCAATTACATTTAGAAAACATTTAGTCAATCTAGAATGTTTAGTTGAGGTGGAATGTAAACATGAATAATTCATACAAAAACGCTCTTTCGAGAAAATTATGACAAAGGCTATTGTTTGAATAAATACCTAAAAATACTACCTTTTAAACAATCAAGAATCTAAACTGTGATTCATTGTCAAATCAATTCAGTCACTATAAACCCAACTAAAAGCGTTATTGAAATATATTTCAGATTACTAGATGTAATTCTTGGGAAAAGCTTTTATAAAGAATACTATAAACCACACAGCTGAATAGTAAAGCTACAGGATAGAATCATATCAAAGCATTGTCTGCTGGCTGCAGAATTCTAACTCCCTCTTTGCAGATGGACTACTCTAAAAGACATGGGGGATGGGCCCGTGATTCACAGGAGATGGGGGTACTGAAGAATGGCACAAGGAAGGGCAACACATTTATTACTTATAATTACTCAAAGGCAAAGGGAGATGTATTTAGAAAGGAGCCTAAGGAGTGCCACAGGCAAACTTGGTTTGGTTCCACGATGTATGCTGCTGCCCTTCTGATCCACAACCCAGAGAGCGATTTGGGGGTATGTAACGATGTTGCAAACCCAACCAATAGTGCCTGGTGCACATTCATGTGCTATAAGAAGAGGGGGAATACACTCCTATCTTCAACTGGGGGCACACATACTTTATGCTTCTTCCACCGCCTGCAACCATGCACTTCCCATCCGCATCTACTTTGAATTCTCACATTTGGGGCAGATAATTTGTGGAAAATTCAGGAGATGTAGATGAGCCAATCCCCAGCTCTTCCCAGTCACAAAAAAACTGATCCAGAAGTTAGAACTATGGTTTTCCAGATAGAGCATTAGGTAAAGCTGATTTAATTAAAAAAGCCTAATGACCCTCACTGTAAAGTCAACTGATCTAAATATTGTTCACACCAGCAGAGGCACTGGAACAGTGTGGAGTGTTATTAACTTCCAGACGTAGCGCTGTAAGTTGGCACCTTGTTGATCCTAAAGGCATCCATGTTACTAGGAAGGAGAACCCATCTGCTAGTAACGGTACTGAATCAGTATCTAATGCATATGAATGAGGAAGCTGAGGAACATCAAAAAAGCTTCAACACAACTGAAGAGATGACTCCATGAAATACTTGTACTCTAGCAATGTTGATAACCAATTTGAGGATATGAATGGCATAATAGAGGACTATAAAAACAGGCAGTCACCACAATAATACGAACCTCCAGGGCATTACAGAAAGTGCTGAGGCATCCAATATGAGAACTTGTAAGGGTCAATTTGTGGAACAAGCATTCCTTACTTGGCTAGATAGTGACGTTCAAAAATAATTCTAGAGTTCATTGCTTTCCCTTTAAATTGGCAATGAATTAACAACATCCTTTATCCTTCTAGATTGGTTGAAGCAACGTTTAATTTATAAAAGCATGTAATGGTTGATTGAATTCTTTATTTGATTATGCATTTATAATCATAAAAGAGCAAGAATAAAGAGGAAACACTTTTAAAATACAATATGTAATTACATTGATGCATTAAAAACATTAAAGATAAGAAAAGTAAAAAATTGATGGGTAAAAACATAGCCATTTCACATACCAATTCCCTTTGTAATCAGTTGCGCTACCATGCAGTTGTCTCAACCCCGAAATAAATATGCCCAATAAGAAAGTAGGCAGCCAGTCTTAAAAAGAGTCTAAAAAACCATGGACTTTCGCCACTAAAGAGCTCCCTCAGAGTTGCAAACGTCATAGTCTGGGAGCATTTGGAGATAATAAAGTGCAGGCATACACTGATAAGAACTGGAACTAAAAATTTACACCTGAAGGTTCAATAACATTTACAAAATATTAAGAAATGGTCCAAGGTTTAAGGAGAAGATTAATCACAGTGATAGAGTAGTATAGACTTAAAGTCAAATTGATCAATAGGGAAACAGAGATAACATCTTTTAGTCCCCAGACGGAATTGTGTTGAGTGCCTTTTCACACAAATTATTTACATACGAGAGACATGGCTCAACACCTTTGACAGTTTGGATGCAAACGAGCTCTCTCATATAGGGCTTTATAATCTCCCTACCCTCTATATTAGAGAGAGTTCTTTAATCTTCCTTAGTCCCTCCTTTAGGCTATCAAAGGGAATGGTGAACAGCTCTGGCCTGCCCAGGGCTCTGCAGTTTTCAGTATGCAAACCAGGGGATCTTAAGCCCCTATACACATGACAGACAATCATCAATAACTTCTTGTCTAAAGGTTGCTTCCTACTTACTCCAAATAGAGACCTTAATAAGAAGTGGAGCAAGCCCCACCAAATCAGTCACATAGGCCAAGCCCTGTTCTTCATACAGAAAATGTTGGGAGCTGGCTGGGCCTAAGCATAACAAACCTCTGCAAAGGCGGTTCCCTCCCCTCTGAAGGCAGTAACAATATCGAAATCCTCATATTCCAGCTCCACGTATAAGCTCTAGTAGGCACTTCGATTTGTAGATTTCCAGCAAGGGCAATATTGGTTTGCTGCCATCTTTCCTTATCCATCATATTGGTTTGCTGCCATCTTTGCTGATCCATCAAAAGGGCCCCAATAGCATTGTTAAAGCAGAGGCAGGGCTATTATGGGCATCAAATATTACTCCTAAACATGAAAATTCTTTAACCTGGGTAATATTGTTGCCCTTAATAGAGATATGCATTACTTTACTACGCTATGACCTGCACACCATCTAGTGAGTTTTGGTGAGTTTGGTGTGTAGGTTGAGATGATCTATAAATAAGACAAAATTCTCAACTAATGCTTGTAAGCCATTGAATGACCGGGAGAGCAGAACCCCATCATCAGCATATAGTAATACTGGCACAAGGCTAGAGTTTACCATAGGTAGATCTTTGCATTTAGTGATAAGAAATGAATTCAAGTACTTTACAAACAAGAGAAATGGGATTGGGCTAGGAGACACCTTTGGACAATGCCTAAGGACAGGGAAAAGGATATGTACATTGCTCATCTGTGCTGTACCTAATCATTGCTGCGACCCTATGGTGCAGTGCTTGTAATAAGTGGACCAAATTCTAGGGCATGCCATAGTTTGGATCGGCTCTACACAATAAAATGCACTGCTCAGGTCCACAAAGGCGAGATAAAGGGAGCCTTTCTTAGTAATGGCATATTTTCCCACCAATAGGCTAAGATCAAGGCATTGTTCCTGGGTCCCCAAACTATCTCTGAACCCATATTGTACCCTTCATAGGCCCCCAGTGTGTTTAAGCCAAGCCTCCATCCTTATTAAGATGACTCGGCCCACCACTCCAACCACAGAGACCAAAAGTGAAATTGGCCTAAAGCTGCAGGGATCCTGCCTGTTGCCCTTTTTGGAGATTGGGACAATAATAGCATGCTGCCAAGAAGCGGAAATCTTACAGGATACTGCAGCATTCACTCTGACAGTGATTATTGGGGTTCACAAAGCAATGTTCTCTTTATAGAGGACCATGGGGACCCTATGTAGCCCAGGTGCTTATCTAAAGGGGCTGGCATAAATAGCCCGAATTATCTCATTAAGATCAAACCTAATAGCTAAGGGGAAAAGAGGGAAGCCTTGTCCGAGTATAAAGACAGGTGATTGTCAAATGAATAGATGCCTTTAAAGTAACTATCTCCAGTATGAACATTGATGTTGTTAGTACCCAGACCATCACTTCCATTTGCAGTCTACCTATTGCCATTTACTATGGCCCAAAAGCTTCTTTTCTTTGCATGACCTGGTAAGAAGGATCCAGGCTTCCTCCTTAAGGACCATCTTATGCTTTTTAAGGGTCATCTAATAAAGTTGTCTTGCTTTGGCTATATGGTTCCTATCTTTAGGGTTAGTATATAAGGCGAATCACAGAATTTGATTGGCAGCCCAGCCCTCCTTATCAAGCCAACCCAGATGGGTGGTGTCAACATGTTTAGTAGGACTTATATGAACAAACTTAATAAAGTGATAAAGTGATTTAGATTTTCAAAGTACTTAGTATTAGTTATCTTTAACTAATAGATTGCTTAAAATCAGGTGAAGGTTCGCCCTAACAATAGTGGCAAGTACAGAAGAGATATCTATCCCCTGCCATCTAAGTCTAGGACTCTGATCCTTGGGGGCCAGGTTAGTGGATATTTTATACATCATTTTGATGGGGTTATGGTCACTATAACCACTAGTAATGGTGCCCTGGGCAACTACAAAGTCAACCAGGTCCCTCAATAGGAAAACATAATCAATTATGGTACATTGCCCTCAACCTATAAAGGTAGGGACTTGAGATATCAGATTGCCCCCAAGTTCAGATAGATTATAAAGATTATGGCACTATCACCACCAACGGGCTGGCGATGAAGACTGCCACATAATGAGTCTGGCGGGTTGGCCTCTGCCAACCCGCCACATCCCCGCCTTATCACCCCCTGTACCGCCAGGGCGGTCGGACCAGCCGTACCGGAGATCAGCAACTCTGACCCGGCGGTCAAAGGAAGACCAACGGTGATATTTGGAGACAGCTTTCCAACATGGTTTCCGCGGCTGTAGGACCGCCATGAAAACCCTGGCAGCAGGAAATTTTGTTTCCTGTCACCGGCAGATGACTCTCCCACCCCCCTTCAAGCCCAGTACCTCCATTCCAGAACCCCCACCTCCCCTACCAGAACAGCGCCCTCAACCCCCACTCCCCTTCAAGTGCAGTGCCTCCCACCTCTGCCCCCTAGCCCACACCCCCTTCTAGTCTAGCGCCCCACCCCTTTATAGTGCAGCACCCCACCCCACATGTTCCCACACAGACACCCACACGCACTCCGCATGCATTCATTCACGCACCTCACATACACTCATACACCAACACTGGCATACATGCATTCAATCACAATCATCCATACACGCATATACTCACAAGCATCCATACATGCATTCAACTCAACATTCATACATGCACTCACTTCAACATTCATACACGCACTCACTTCAGCATTCATACAAGCACTCACTTCAACATTCATACACACATTCAACCACAAATACACACATATATTCACACATGCATACGCACACCTATACACATACTCATACACACATGCATACACACACCCATCCACACATGCATACACACATACATGCACACATGCAGACAACACCCACTTACACATGCACACCCTTCCCTCCCTTCCATCCCCCTCTCCTGTCAGACACCCAACTTTCCTTGTCCCGGCGAGGAGGTAGTCCGGCAGGGAACTGGCGCTTCCACCGCCGGCAGCCCCCCACCATCAGGACACCACCAGGCTGTATTACTGCTCATAATGCGGCTGGTGGAGTCCTTTTGGCGAGGTGTGGCCGTTGGTGGAACCGCCCATGTGCTTCTGACCACCCACATGACCTCTGGAGGATCTCTGCCCAAAATGTGACAGAAATCCTTCAGTACTCTTGATCTGGCGGGCGTAAGTCCACCAGCACTGGCGGTCTTCTGACCGCCGGGGCCACAGTGGCGGTATCTCCACTGACGGGCTGGCGGTAAAAACCGCCACATAATGAGTCTGTCGGGTTTGCCTCTGCCAACCTGCCACATCTCCACCTGTACCGCCAGGGTGATTCCACCCGCCGGGCATCAACATCTCCATCTCAGCGGTCCAGTGAAGACCGCAGGTGATATTTGGAGCGGGCTTTCCACCAGGGTTTCTGCGGCGGTAGCACCACCACCAAAACCCTGGTGGAAAGGCTACCAGTGACAGGAAATTTGTTTCCTCTCACCAGCAGATGACTCCCCCACCCTCACTTCAAGCCCAATGCCCCCACCCCCTCCATACCAGACGCGTCCATCCCCCTACCAGAACAGCACCCTCTCCCCATCTAGTGCAGCACCCGCACCCCCCTTCTAGTGCAGTGCCCCCACCTTCTAATGCAGCTGCCCCACCCACCCCATGTAGGCACACAGACACCCACATGCACTCCCCATACACTCATTCATGCACCTCGCATACACTCATACACCAACAGTGACATACACGCATTCTCTCTGCTTAGAAAGTGTTATAGTTTCTTAGCACAACATCTTCACTCTGTGCTTACTCAAGGCTGTACACTATAATGTAGTCGGTACAAAGCAGAATATTGTTGTTCCATGGAAACATACATATTCTTACGTTAGGGCAGTAGTCTCAGAACATCAATTGTTTTATTATAAGAACACCTCTCTGCCCCCCTATACGTTAGAGGGAAATTCCAGCCAGAAGTTGCCATCACATGCTGTTTGCTTCATTGCAGCTGCCTCATCTGCCTACGTGGGAGAAGACTCTCGGTAGACAAACAGACCTCTTCGCTACTACCATATTCAGGTATGTGTGATGTCATCTTTCCAAGGTGTCCTGAAGGATGGATTAGGGCTAACACTGCTGTGCTCTAGTATAGAACCATAGTGGTGTAGGTAGGAATCCTAAAAACCTATGATTGTGACATTATGGTGGAACTTTTCTCACTTTTCAATTTTTTCATCACTGCTCTGCTATTATCATGTTTCATTATCCTAATCATTGCAGCACATGTCTTTTTTTAAATCTAGGATGAAGTTGATTCAATAACATTTTAAAAATACCTTTTTATCTAGCATGCAGTTGACTCAATAAATAAAAAAAATGTATTTGCCTGTGTGAGATGGTGTGTAACTGAGAGAAAAGAGTAAGATCTGTTCCACCATGACATCCCTGATAAGTCAGAATGTCATGCACATGGTTGCCACAAATCACCTCTACTCTTGGGTACTGGTGAAGTACTGCCAGCTGGTTGGAAGGGTTAACTCAACAGTTGTCACAAGGTGTGGAATTGGAGTCAGTTCCCCACAATCCGGTGGTGCTGCCCCCTGAATCCAGAGGTTTCATTGTTATAATGAAAGCCAACACAACATGGTGCCACCAACTTTTTGTCAGGCACTTAATTGTGGATCTCCCTGAGTATCTCTGTCTCACTACGGCTAAAGGCACACCAATACTATACACAGAGACATCTGTGGTATTGAGGATTTCCTCCTGAGCTGGATAGGTAGTACCTATTTAAGACTGTAGGTTGTTCAAGTTTGAACCTTAAAATAATTAATCCCCAATTGGTGTCCTTATATCTGTGAAAGAACATGGTGAACCCAAAATGGGTGGTAATTGCAGTAAAAATGAGCCCCACCCCCCCTACTTATGGCCCAGGGGAGGTGCTGTTACATTTGTAGTTGAGGCACATCCAGCTTATAGAACAGAAATATTTTACTCTTGGGTTAATTTTCCAGCAATTGATGGGAAAAGCAATACATTTCACCACTAGAGACATGCTAATGCCCCTGCACAATACAAAGCATATGCATAGATAGAAATAACTTTATAATTTCAAGACAACCAAAAAAACTGGCTTGATGGCGTCCTATCACATACAACACTTCATGTCAGGCCACGGCCTTTGAGCAGTGAAGGTCCTACCTGGCCACAATTGGCCACAATTGGCCACATACACACCGCATTCTGATACATGCACCTTGGTAGTAGCTGTGATTTGCCGCTTATACATTGAGCTTCTAGCAATATATTTGTAATTCAAACATTAAATACTAACCCAGCACAGGCTGCTCCAACACAACCGCATGCATTCACACCAGGCATTAATCCTGTAAGGGTGCATTTGATTATGGGTAAGGTACCCGCAAAATGCAAAGAAATTCCATTTTGGTTACCTCAAAAAAGAAACATGCTGAAAACTTTGTTTCCACATAAGGGACTACATGATAAACAAAGAATTCTCATTATGTGCTTGCCATTTAGTTGTTCCCTTGGTGGATAAGTGCATAGTATTTGCTCCCCTCTACACTACCGTACACAGTACACCAACACTTGCTAATCTTCTGGAAGTGTTAAAACAAATTCAAGATAAATACGAGGCTGCCCTAGACCTGGATTTGGGGATGCAATTAATGGGTTATTTTGCCAGTGGCCTCAATAGTATTAAGTAACCCTACAGGGGAATCAGTAGCTTTGGAATTATGCCAATGGCTCCGGGATGTTCCTCAACAGGATCAAGAACGTGAGCTGCATAAAAAGTTACTGCCAAAACCTATTCAAGTATAGGTTGGGATAGTTTGGGTGCCAGTCCTTGTAAACCACAGTTATAAGTTAAATCCAATAAGGATTCTACCAAGCAAGCAGCTGAGTGTTCTAAAAATACTGGGATGAACAAAAACAAACACCTAAAAAAGACTAGGGAGAATTTCCGCATTTGGAGACCTCTGAGAGATGCTACAACTTAAGAAATAGGGATAATATGAAAACTCCTGATAGATATCAATATATTGATACCCGCCAGTCTCATTCCTTCTAGGGCTCACCTGATAAATGCAGTGAGAGACAGTGGGTAACCAGAACAATGAACAGAGTATGTGAAACTAAAAAAAGATTCACAGCGCTCACCAGAAGTTTCAATCAAAAAAGAAGAGAAACTTCCACAACCAAAACCACAATTTAAAAAGAAGAAGGTGACAGCTATTTCTGCAAGAAAGGCCACGCAAGATGAGAGTTTTACTGACAGAACTTGGCACTGGCTCTTCTAGATAGTTCAGCAGAGGTCACAATAGTTCACCAGAATCTTCAAGAGCATCTGGGGGTGAAAGCAACTGATGACTTTTTAGAAGTGGAAACTGTGGAGATAATCCCCTATTTCCCATTGCTAAATAGAATAGTCTTAGATTATAGACATTTAAGCAGTCTCACATGCACATTTGCTATTCAAAATGCACACAGCACAGCATTCGATAACAATATAGTGCATAAAAAATACAAAACAATGTTGAATATTTCCAACGGCTTCTTCTGCCAAAATATAGCACCTGAAAGTAGGGATTTAACAGCATTTAGCACTTTAGGATTGCAGAAAAATGTTTGTCGGCTCACACAAAGGTATAAGAACAATCCTGGGCTGTTCTCAGCATGTGGAACACCCATTCTACACGACATTGACCCTGGGGCATTGTCTTATGTAGATGACATGTACCTTATGGATGATGATCTCATTCAGCATCTAAGATGGGTGGCCAGCATTATTGTGGGGTTTGCCGAATTTGGCTACAAATTAAATAAAAAAAAAAAAAAAATTGCCATCCTCAGTGTCCGAGTTCTGGGATACGAGTTATAAGATGAAGGAAAGAGCATAGCTCCCCACTTTCCCGAAAAATTTGCACAATTGCAACCACCAAATACCCTAAAAAAGCTCCAGCGATTATTGGTTTAAAAAAAACTTTTGCAGAATTTAAATCCCTGATTATGCACAATAAATTAAACCATTAGATGATTTAACATGCCCTAACCTTTAAAGTAAATATTGGCCAGTCGAACACACACGTATTCTCAGAGCACTGCAACAAGACATGCTTGCAGTAAAATACTTACACACAAGGGACAACAAAACACATTTGGTCATCAGAGTAATTGCTGGTGCCATTGGCTTCCTCTATGTAACATTTAATGAGGGTGATATCGTCCCTATAGCATATAAATCACATTTGTATTTCACAGCTGAACAACGCTCTACTCCCACATGAATGCTGTTCAAATGACTACTGTTCAAATGACTGTCATTAAAGAGAGACCTCTGGCTCAAGGGAAACGCGTCAATGTCGTGTCTCCAATCCCAGGCCTTGAGGCTGTCACAAAAGCCAGTTTTCCAAATGCAAAAGCATTACATCCACACTGGATCCAATGGGCAATGTCTCTGACAGCCACTGATGTAGATGATATATTTGACCCAAAATTAGTAACCCAAGAGTTCCCTAAATATGAAATGGAATATCCAATACCAGCAAACACTCTGCTTATGGATCAATATCAAACCATTATTACATTGATGGTTCAGCTGTCAGGAAACCCCAAGACATGTGCTTCTAATTGGGTGTGGTGACTCATCCACATGTGGAAACTCAACTGCTTTCCTGATTGGCTATAAGTAGCAGAGTGAAGCTTGCCTCCCTGCTTGGCTTTGTTTTGCTTCCTGATCTCAGCATCTGATTTGACAGTCCAGCCCCTGCTGTCATCCTCGTATTCAGGACTTTTGAGGAAAATTCTTTTCTTCGTTCCTGTATCAGCTGACACCAGGCATTCCTCCAGCACTCCGGAAAAGACTGCAGCTAAGTGACTAGTATTCTCCAGGGAGTTTGTTTTATGAGCGCCGCGATTTCCTAGAACAGCTGGTGTATTTCAGACCTCGTATCTTGAAGAGACAAATGCATTTCTGAACATTCAACATTATTATTGTAGTTATTTTCCTAAATGTGCTTTGTGAAATCTGCTTGAGCTGAAGTACTACAAAAAGTGATAGTGCAACTTTAAAAGAGCATTTACATGACTATTCTTTCTCTAATAGCATAACTCTTGGATTTAAATTGTGCCATTCATGCCTGTGTTTCAGGTTTGAGGAATTTGCTTCTGAAGGGTTTTTCACACACACGGTCAAACCAAACCAAACTGTGCCACCCTAACTGTTTAAATCCAGAGTGGACATTTGTATTTCTTGGATTGTTTTTGTTCCTTTAGTTTAACCCTAAGCATGCAGGAAAGTTATATGTGATATAATTAATGCCCTTGTTTGTCTTTCTTGTGCATGATAAGTGCAACCACAGTTCTAATTGTAGTGTGCAACAGTGAATCTCTGTGAAGCCAGCCCTAATGTAGCAGTACTTATTGTTATGGTACTCAGTTTGGGTTTTCGGTAATGCAGTGTTAGTAATTGTGCCAACAGTTATTATTATCCAAGAAAAGTGCTGGAGCATCCCAGTGTTCTTCTACCGCTCCCGTGCCCATATCAGAAAGAGAGATTCAGTTTCAAAGAAGTTGAGGGCACTAACTCTTCTATCACTCTGTCATCAACTACCTCCCCCCGAAGGTCCAGGGTGCCTGGCTAGACCGGCAAGACATGGCAGTGTTTTGTCTCTTTCTCTTCCATTCCCCCTTTCCTTTTGGGACACCTGCCGGGATTTCTGTGTCCACCAGGAAGTGCTGAGAGGTGTTCCAGGACGTCGGGGACATACCATCGTCCCTACAGACATCCTGCTTTTCAGGTTAGTGGCCCCGTCTCGACATCAGTCCAACCAGCCATAGGCATTAAAAACCAATACTCCGCCACTTGCGTGGCTGTGAGTGGCTACATGAAAGATGGTGAATTCCATCCACAAAATACTTACACACAGACCTTAAGGGAATGCACTCACAACTAGCAGAGATTAAGGCTCTGGTGATGGCACTAGACACACAGATCCAGACCAACTAACATTAATAGTCTGTGATTCGTACTACTGTGTCCAGTCTTTCAATTAATATCTGCATTACTGGTGTCAGAATTCGTTCAAAGATTAAAAAGGCAACATGACCAAATGCAGGTGTTAGAAATATGGTCTTTAGTTTGCAGTCAGTTTACAACCTGTCCAAATAGGGACCTTCACTCTAGTCAGGGTAAGGGGGATACCAAGCTCCGATAACCCCTGCTCACCCCTTTGGTAGCTTGGCACGAGCAGTCAGGCTTATCTCAGAAGCAATGTGTAAAGCATTTGCACATAACACACAGTAATACAGTGAAAACAATACAAAAGGACACCACATTAGTTTTAGAAACATAACCAATACTTATCTGTGTAAAACAAGACCAAAACGAGAAACATCCAACATGCAGTAATAAAGATATGAATTTTGCATGAATTAACTTCAAAATACAGTTACTTGAAATCAATAGCTCCGCCTTGGGCTATCACGGCACCGTGAACAACCAACAGTTCAGGTTGACCATGGGGTCGTGGGCCAGCTACGGTGTCGGGAAGACCCTCAAACAGCACCTTGGAAATGTAGGGCATTGTGATCCTCGCGATGAGATCGGGAGTGCGGTGTCGCTGGTGTCGGCAGGCATCAATAGGCGCCCATTTCCGAGGTTAGTGCAGGGGTCATCAGGCCCTTGAAGTCAAACATATTGCAGATCGAACTCCGGGCTGCTGACAACATCAGTAGCGCTGGCGCTGATGGCATCGGGCTGCGGTACAAAGCAGGACGATGTGACGTGTGGTGCCCACATGTCACATACAGGCAGCGGCTTGGTGACAGCATCCAGCGGCATCAGTGAGACCAGGGCTGTGGAGTGAAGCAGAGCAATGCGACGTGCAGTGTCTCCAGGCTGCGGTGCAGGCAGTGGTGTCTTTGTTGCTGGAGTCAATGGCACTGGCGTCGGTGGACCATGGCTGCAATGCGGGGAAGGTGCTTCGTGTACCTCACAAGCAGTGTCCTCAGGCCACGGTGCAGGCAGCCTCATCTGTATCAGCGTACAGCGGCATTATTGGGGATACAAAAGCTGCGGTGTGAGTGAAGCGATGTGGAGTGTGGGGCCCCCAGTTCACGGTGCAAGCAGCAGATTTTTGACGGCATCAGGTGTGGTGGCGGCGGTAAGGACAGGGTTGCGGTGCGAAGTGCACAGCTCCGTGCGGCGGCGTCAGGTCACGGTGCAGGCAGTGGCATTATTGACGTCATTGTGGTGCTTTTTCTTCTTTCGCAGCACAAAACACACAGTTCCCAAGGCTATAGGCAGATG
The DNA here is from genome assembly GCF_031143425.1 of Pleurodeles waltl. Taxonomy (NCBI): domain Eukaryota; kingdom Metazoa; phylum Chordata; class Amphibia; order Caudata; family Salamandridae; genus Pleurodeles; species Pleurodeles waltl. Next base: position 985,470,360 of record NC_090437.1, read on the forward strand.
ACCCTGAAGTCTTTGACATCCCTAAGACTTCCAACAGGAGGAAAGCTCTACTTCAAGCCCATGGATAAACCTCACAAGCAGGATACACAGCAAAGTACAGTCTTTGTCCCCCTTAAGGCAAAATCAGCCACTGCAGGCCAACCCAGCAAAGCATACACAAAAGGGGCAGTATTCCTCCTCCAGCTCTTCTCTTTGGCAGAGGTTCCTCTTGATCGGAAATGTTCTAGGAGTCTGGGGTTTTACTTTTCTAATTATACTAATTTCTGTCTTTGAAGTAGGCAAACTTCAAAGGAAATTTGTTCACCAGATCCTGCCTTGCCTAGGCCTGCCCACCGACACACTTCAGGGGGCTGGAGACTGCATTGTGTGAGTACAGGCACAGCCCTTTCAGGTATAGGTGTCAGCTCCTCTCTCCCCACTCTAGCCCAGGAAGACTCATCGTGATATGCAGGACACACCTCAGCTCCCTTTGTGTCACTGTCTAGAGGGAATTCACAAACAGCCCAACTGTCAGTATGGCCCATGTGTAATTTCCACAGGGAGGCAGAGGCACAGAATGGTTAAGCAAGAAAATGCCCACTTTCTAAATGTGGCATTTTCAAACAACCTAAAAACCAACTCTACCAAAAGATGTATTTTTAAATTGTGAGTTCAGAGACCCCAAACTCCAAATCTTCATCTGCTCTCAATCGAAACTGTACTTCAAAAGATATTTAAAGGCAGTCCCCATGATAACCTATGGGACAGATAGGCCTCGCAATAGTGCAAAAACAAATGTGGCAGTATTTCATCATCACACCAGGATATGTCCTGCCTTTTCAATACATCACACCCTGCGCATGGAGCTACCTAGGGCCTACCTTAGGGGTGACTTACATGTAGTAAAAGGGATGGTTTGGACCTCACAAGTGTGTACACTTGCCAGGTCAAATTAGCAGTGCAAAACTACACACACAGTCATTGCAGTAGCAGGTCTGAGACATGGATACAGGGCTACTCATATGGGTGGCACAATCAGTGCTGCAGGCTTACTAGTGGCATTTGATTTACAGGCCCTGGGCACCTCCAGTGCCCTTTACTAGGGACTTACTAGTAAATCAAGTATGCCAATCATGAATAAACCAATCACCAATACAATTTAGACAGAGAGTATTTGCACGTTGGCACTGGTTAGCAGTGGTAAAGTGTCCAGAGTCCTAAAGCCAACAAACACTGGTCAGAAAAAAATAGGAGGAAGGAAGTAAAAGGTTTGGGGATGACCCTGTAAAAAGGGTCAGGTCCAACATGACCCCCCACCAACCTAAATCCAGGGGAGACCAATCAATACCTTAATGGACCTCCCTGATTGGGGTAATAGAAAATTAACCCTGACTCGCAACAGCAGGGGCATGTTCCAGTTCTACACCTTCCTGAACCCAGTTGGATCCCTCTGACCATACTCTCAAAGCCCACTAAACTAACCTCTGGGGGACCCCTCTCGGCACCTGTGGATACCATCTGTGCAGCACCTAACCTTACTTTGCTCACCAACTTATTCTAGTGGGCATTCAGTACCACCTTGGCCAACACAGTTGTGCCGCCGACTTCACCCCCGGGGTGTGAATCCTGCCTCCCCTCTGTCCACCAGGACAGCAGCCACAGAGGCCACTGGCAGCTGTCAGGGACAAGAGCCAGGCCCCAGACTTTGGAGAGTGGGAGGCGGTAGCCCCAGGTGCATGGCGTCCTTTGTCCACTCTCCCTTCCACCAGGTCAGGGATGGAAGTCTGACACTGGTCCTTCCCTCTGGGTCTCTGTACCCTCCCCCCTAGAAGCGGAACCATTCAGAGTCCAGAATTGTCATGGCACTTGTGGAAGCAGTCCTGCACAATTCTCCCTCCAGTGGAGGGATGGTAACCTACAACTGGTCTTCCAAACCTAGGGTCTGTACCCTCAGGTTGGACCGGGGTCAGGGGCAAGACTTCCCTCCCCTTACACCTCCTTCTGGGGTTCTGCACCCCTCCACCAGGAGTGGCCTGCCCAGAATCCAGAATTGTCAGGGTGCTTGAGGATGCAGTCCTGCACAATTCTCCCACCAGTACAGGAATGGCACCCTGACACTGGTCGCCCAGCCCAGGGTTTGTACAACTGAGGCTGGACCGATGTAAGTTGTGAGTCTCTCCCACCTCTGCCCTCTAGAAGTCACACCGGGGGAGATGATTGGGAAAAATGCCCTTGGAAACACCCCTACCCTCACCGACCACATCTGCAACCTCAAAGTTATCCTAGAATCATCACTCTCAATGGACCGACAGGTTAGCGCCGTCTCATCAGGATGCTTCCACACCCTGCCCATGCTTCGGAAGATCTACAAGTGGATCCCAACAGAAACCAAAAGGACAGTTACCCAGGCCCTCGTCAGCAGCCGCCTCGACTACGGCAACGCACTCTATGCCGTAACCACCGCCAAGCACTGGAAAAGACTGCAATGCATCCAGAACACCTCTGCCAGACTCATCACGAATGCCCCCGTCACAGCCACACCTCCGCCCTTCTGAGAGACGTACACGGGCTGCCTATCGACAAGAGAATCACCTTCAAACTCCTGACACACGCCTACAAGGCCCTACATGACGCCGGACCAGCCTACCTCAACCACAGATTCTCCTTCTACACTCCCGCCAGACAGCTCCGCTCTGCCAACCAGGCCCTTGCCAACATCTCCCCACACGGAAGACCACAGCCGGAGGAAGATCATTCTCCCACATCGCCACCAAGACCTGGAACACTCTCCCCATCCACCTCAGACAGTCCCCCACCCTGTCACAATTCAGGAAGGACCTCAAGACTTGGCTCTTTGACTGATCCTCAGCTTCCCCCCTCACCACCTGTACTGCCATTTGATAAAGTTTGTTTTGACCAATGACTTTGTGTTTCACCACTGCGCATATTAGTTGCTCAATGTTCACCAGTAGCACATGGTATGTTTTGTTCAGTTGAGCCGCCTATGGGCTTTGACATTGCATTAGTCATTACATTCTGTATTCTGCCTATTGGCTTTGACATGGCATTAGCCATTACTTTCTGTATTCAGTTTAGCCGCCTATTGGCTTTGACATTGCATTAGCCATTACATTCTGTATTCTGCCTATTGGCTTTGACATGCTGTATCCAGTCTAGCCGCCTATTGGCTTTGACATTGCATTCCTATTGGCTTTGACATGATGTATTCAATTTAGCTGCCTATTGACTTTGACATGCTATTAGATATTCTGCCTATGGGCTTTGACATGATATTATACATTTTGTATTCAGCTCAGCTGCCTATTGGCTTTGACATGATATTATACATTGCATTTTGTATTGAGCTCAGCTGCCTATGGGCTTTGACATGATATAAGACATTGCATTTTGTATTCAGCTTAGATGCTTATTGGCTTTGACATGACACTAGACATTGCATTTGATATTTAGGTTAGCTGCCCATTGCCTTTAACGTGGAGTTAGACATTGCAGTTGAGAATCCAAGCTGTATTTTTCCAAGCTGTGTTTTTGCACCAGAGAACCAAGATGTTTTTCTCACAGTAGACTAGACATGATAAGAGAGAGTACATGGGTGTTGTTTTTTCTTCGCTTGAGCTTGGGAACAGGAGTAGTCTTGGAGACCTGGCCAGTCTCCAAAAGGCTTGCTCAGTTTCCCAGGTCTGAGAGGAGGGGGCACACCTTTGTAACGAATGTAACAGGCTGCAGAGAGTCAGATTCGAATCTGCCGGACCTCGTGCTGGAGCTTGGCGCAGGCTGCCAGCAATCCCGTGTGGGTAGATGAATCTCTCTTTCTCGCGGCTGACAGGGGTCATCAGCTTGCAGACCTTAGAAAGATGAAGCTGTAGATAGTTCCCACACGGTGAAGTATTTGTTTTGCTTTGCATTCAATATCTTATAAATATAACCTGCTGTGTATATTGCAAACTGATATATTTTGTTTGATTAACGCGGACTTGAAAGCTACTAATTCGTCATTCATAAATATTGTGGTTGGGGAAGAATTAACAACAATAAAAGTCTTCTTTGACCTCAGAAGTGCATTTCTGTTGTGTTATGTTAGTGCTTAGAAACTAAATAAGAGGAAAGCACTACAATTGGTACCAGGAGTCGTGGGGTCGTTCATTAAGAGGTGATTAAGAGGGTGTTGACAAGTTGGTAGATTTCTAAGTGCACACTTTAAAAGTGTAATTGTTTTTGTTGTTTGGAGAATTACAGAAATTGTTTTTTTGGGGAATCACAGTAGCACCGCAGACCATGTCTGAGAATGCATGTGTTGATAAACTGCCTGATGGTGCTAAGAAAAACTGTGAATTGTTTTCTGTTTGGGGAATTACAGAAGAAAATGCATGTGTAGCTAAAATGCCTGATAATGCTTTGAGAAATAATTCCTGTTGTACATATGTAGAAAACGTGTGTTTTGGAAGTAATGATGACAGAAAGGTCTGGATACCTTTATCTGCTTACAGAGAAATGCAGGAGAAATGTAAGAATTTGGAACATGAAAATAGGAATTTACGTGAGCAAATTAGCCAGGATACCGACTTTCATTAGCTTGTTTGATTTTTGGAAAAAGAATAGCCCTCATTTGAGTGAAATCCTAACACTTTTGTATATGGTCACTGTGAAAAATTATATGCAGCTGCGCGCTTGTGATTTGGCAAATGAAATAATGCAGACTTTAGGTTTTTGCGCAGTGCAAGAAGGAAATACTTATGTACATGTAAATCAAGAACAAGGAAAGAAAATAGTGCCCCTAGCTAGAATCATACAATGGATCTGGTACTTGCAAGACAGGGCTAGAGTACCACAGGTAAAAGAGTTACCAATGAAATTGTGTGCACCATTTGAATTCGTGTCCACTGGAGATAAAAAGCATGTTTGTTTTACTAATGATTCATTGACTGAAATGTTGTTTTCTGGCACCGTAGAAGGAATGGAGTTGTATAATGTGTGTCAGATTTTAAAGCAAGAGCTACGTGAGATGTGTCATTTTTACGCTGATTTTTGGTCCATTGCTAATGTTTTAGCACCTAACTGGTTCAATTACCTTGCAGATGTTAATGAGAAAAATTCAGAGAGAGAAGTGTTCACCCAGAATTCTGCCTTAGTGGGGATGGCTAAGTGGGTGCCCCAGAAATGTGAACAGCTGAGAGAAAAAGCCACTTACAGGTGGGCAGAGATGAGAGAAATGCACATTCCCCTAGATTTGATAAAAACTGTGCAGCACGCACAAAAGCAATCTGTCATGCAAGCAGTCACAGAGCAGTTGGGGAGAGGAAAGTTACCACAACAGAAATGGCAAAGTGATCAGGTTTTAGGGAGAGTGATTGCTGCAGATTACCAAGGAAAAATCGAAATTATGCTGATACCTAGAAAAGAATCTGATTCATTCATACAAATTGGAGACAGAATGGCCCAAATTGACAAAAGTGCAGTGAATGGAGGTTTGGTAAAGAATGAGTCTGCCCCAGCCCTTCTGACAGTGCAAGAAAAGGGAAGCTGTGGCGCAGCAGATAAAAACCTCAGTGCTGATGTGTGGGCTGAAGCCCCAAGTGATCCTCCAAAACCTGCAGAAATTATAACAAAGGGCCCCAAAAACGTCCTGCTGATTATAAAACAGGGAAAGAAAGAGGAAGGGTACATTTTAAATGAAAAATTTTATTTGCAAGAAAAGTCATACTTGTTTCTTTTGCAGATCCTATCACGTTTCGCCACTGTCCCTGAGTGTGCTGTGTGGTCCCCCTTCCGGTGTGTGCGTGTGGGGTCGGGGAAGGGACCGAATCCCCAACCTGAACCTGGCTGAGTAAAGTGCCAGCACCATGGATCCATTTTGCGCAAACTGCGCCTTCAGTTCAAGTTCAATTTGTTTGATTGCATTCTTCCACTGGAACTAAGCTGTGATTTTTTTTTTTTTTTCCCTTCTCGTATGGAACTCTGACTTTTGCTTATCTTCCAGCAAACCTTTCAGGTGGACCGTGCACCTTTACATGAGCAGAACTCATGCCACATCAAATTGCTAACACTGTTGAATTAGAGACTCACTCAGAGTATAAAAATTGCCCAGTCTTTTCTATGTAGATGTATCTGATGTGAAAGGTTATGAAATCAATGTGTTAATTCACTTCTATTGCTTTACAGGGATTGCTTTGATCATAATGTTTTTTTTGTTTGTGCTGATGTTTTTTGTTTTTGTTTGAAACAGGAGATATGTGAAACAAAAATTCATTGGTCAAAGGGCGGAATGTACTGCCATTTGATAAAGTTTGTTTTGACCAATGACTTTGTGTTTCACCACTGCGCATATTAGTTGCTCAATGTTCACCAGTAGCACATGGTATGTTTTGTTCAGTTGAGCCGCCTATGGGCTTTGACATTGCATTAGTCATTACATTCTGTATTCTGCCTATTGGCTTTGACATGGCATTAGCCATTACTTTCTGTATTCAGTTTAGCCGCCTATTGGCTTTGACATTGCATTAGCCATTACATTCTGTATTCTGCCTATTGGCTTTGACATGCTGTATCCAGTCTAGCCGCCTATTGGCTTTGACATTGCATTCCTATTGGCTTTGACATGATGTATTCAATTTAGCTGCCTATTGACTTTGACATGCTATTAGATATTCTGCCTATGGGCTTTGACATGATATTATACATTACATTTTGTATTCAGCTCAGCTGCCTAATGGCTTTGACATGATATTATACATTGCATTTTGTATTCAGCTCAGCTGCCTATGGGCTTTGACATGATATAAGACATTGCATTTTGTATTCAGCTTAGATGCTTATTGGCTTTGACATGACACTAGACATTGCATTTGATATTTAGGTTAGCTGCCCATTGCCTTTAACGTGGAGTTAGACATTGCAGTTGAGAATCCAAGCTGTATTTTTCCAAGCTGTGTTTTTGCACCAGAGAACCAAGATGTTTTTCTCACAGTAGACTAGACATGATAAGAGAAAGTACATGGATGTTGTTTTTTCTTCGCTTGAGCTTGGGAACAGGAGTAGTCTTGGAGACCTGGCCAGTCTCCAAAAGGCTTGCTCAGTTTCCCAGGTCTGAGAGGAGGGGGCACACCTTTGTAACGAATGTAACAGGCTGCAGAGAGTCAGATTCGAATCTGCCGGACCTCGTGCTGGAGCTTGGCGCAGGCTGCCAGCAATCCCGTGTGGGTAGATGAATCTCTCTTTCTCGCGGCTGACAGGGGTCATCAGCTTGCAGACCTTAGAAAGAGGAAGCTGTAGATAGTTCCCACACGGTGAAGTATTTGTTTTGCTTTGCATTCAATATCTTATAAATATAACCTGCTGTGTATATTGCAAACTGATATATTTTGTTTGATTAACGCGGACTTGAAAGCTACTAATTCGTCATTCATAAATATTGTGGTTGGGGAAGAATTAACAACAATAAAAGTCTTCTTTGACCTCAGAAGTGCATTTCTGTTGTGTTATGTTAGTGCGTAGAAACTAAATAAGAGGAAAGCACTACACCACCCTAGGCACCTTAAGACCCTCACGGTGAGTAGTCACACTTTACAAATCCATGATTGATTGATTGAACTTTCCCCCATCAGGTCAGAGTTTACCCCATGAACCGGACCATCCAGCCTAGGGTCTGTATCCTTAAACTGGACCACTGCCTGGCAACCCAGGACTTCCTGGGGAGTATTCTTCCCCTCCCCAAGGAAAACACCTTCTTCAGGTGTTGCACAAGAGTCTGTCTGGCATTGGCCTCCTGAACCCTTCTCATCTGGCAGGGCATGGAGCCCCCCCAGACCTGAAGTGGTTTCACTAGGGCCATTCCTAGGGAGTTCTGATGTCAGAGCTGACCCCTGACCTTCCAGGGTCTCCACTGGGGACTACCTCCCCCTCATATCCCTCTGTCTTGTCTCTTGCACCCCCCATTCTGGAATGGTACTTCCAGACACCAAGGACGCTGGTGGCAGCTGTCCCCCCAAATTCTCTGGACACTATGGGATCCTCTTCAGCAGATGGCCTCCCAGTACAGGCTAGGCTGCCCTCGGTGTTCTCTCATGGAACCCCCCCAGGTTCTGGGACTGGGTCTCGGGCAACCTGGGCCTCTGCCTACCCCCACTCCCTCTCTCCTGAGGCAGGACATGGGACTCTCACCCATTCCACTACACGGAGACCTACCTGGGTCACTGCAAAACTACACCACCCTCCATTGGCTGTGGAAAACCTGAGCCATTCCCCTCAGGAGCATTCCCAAATGCCTCTTCAGACTCTCTGGTACTCACCCAGAGGTCTGCCTCCAGTACAGGTTTCCTGAGGTCTGAGAACTCACACTCCACCTGATGTTGGCGTAGCTCTCGAAAACAAGGACTGAACATATGCTCTCCAGCAATCACATCAATATGTGTTAACTAACTACCCTCCACCTCACCACTCAGTGCCTTGAAAAACTACCCCATATCACCCCTCTGGGACAGTATATAACTGTACCTGACACTCAAACCACACTTTTCTGGGGTGGTTCCATACTTCAGTACCAGGACTTCTACTGGTGGAACCCCTCTCTCTGTCGCTGTCAGCTAGAGTCAGTAGAGTGGCCCTCCCACCACTAGGTATATGACTCCTCATGCCAGTTCCCCAATCCACCAAAGGGACCCTGCGCACCACTGGGGCTACCTCACAACCAGAACCTCCTGGTGTATGTCACACCCCTCCTCCACGTTGGGCATCAAGTCTTTGGGCATGTGCACTTCTTCTACAGTACTGGATGTAACATTTTGCTGCCATCATCTGAACTGGACTCAGCATTCATGGCTCTCAGGTCCAGCTCTCTCAAGTTTAGCTCATGGGCTAACAACATGTTTCTTTCCTCCATAGCCACTGCCATTTTCTCTGCTTCTGCCTCTCTTTCCATTCTCGCCAATTCCAGCTTGAGCTTCTCAAACTCCAAATGATGCCTTCTCCATGCCTGTCCATCCCTCAGTTCCTCTGTGGTCAGAACTTTTGAAGAAACACTGCTGTCTGCCATGGAGGCCCTCCCTCCAGGCAGGTCCAGGTTATCCCCCAAATCACCATGGATGCTCTGTACCTCCTCTGCCACGGCCATAGTCTCCTCTGCTGTGTGCCCCTCAGCCTCCTTTGCTGCAGACCAGGCTCTCAGTGCTTTTTTGCAGCTCATCCTTCTTGGTGAAGCTTTTGATTGGGCATTGCAACTCCTTACAAAATTACTTGAGCTCAGACTCTGTGTAATCTTCCAGTTTCTCCAGCTCAAACACCACTTTTGCTGATGGCTCCCTGAGACATGTTTGTGGACAAGGTTCAATAAACGTGCAAGGTCTCAAAATGCAGAGAGATCCTAAAAAGGACAAAGAAATGCAAATAAAATCTAGGAGAAAACAATACATGGTTGTGTAATGGTCTGTAATAAAACAGTAGTGTACACCAATCACTGTATTCAAGTCCTATCCTCACCGCTGATCACCAGTGTTAGGAATAAGGGTCTCTAGTTGGCAGTCAGTTTACATCCTGTCCAACTAGGGGCCCTCACTCTAGTCAGGGTAAGGGGGATACCCAGCTCAGATAACTCCTACTCACCCCCTTTGTAGCTAGGCACAAGCAGTCAGGCTTATCTCAGAAACAATGTGTAAAGCATTTGCACATACCACACAGTAATACAGTGAAAACACTCCAAAAGTACCCCACACCAGTTTTACAAAACTAGCCAATATTTATTTGTGTAAAACAAGGCTAAAACAAGAAAAATCCAATAGACAATAATAAAGATATGAATTTTGCAAGAATTACCTTAAAAATACAGGTGGTTATTACAACATTGGCGGTGACTGTTGAAGTGGCAGTAATACCACCAACAGGCTGGTGGTAATGACTGACGAATATGACTATGGCGGTGATACCTTCCTTAGACAGCCAATGTACCACACCAACTGCCAGGGCATTAACACCACTGACCACGGTGCTAGCCATCAACAGCCAGACGGAAGACAAGGTACCGCCCACCATACAATGACATAGCAAACCGCCACAAATTCAAGGGTGGTACCAACGCCATCAAAAACCTGGCAGAAACACTGCATAGAAAACAAAAGACTCACCATCAGAGACCAGAGGAGACCGCCGCCACCATGGAACCGGAACTTCAGGTCTTCCTGATGCTCTTCTACGCCATGGCCCTCCTGGAGCACCAACACCAACGAAGACGACGACAGTGAGTACAGCCACCTAGCACACAAGGGAGGGAGGGAGGAAAAGGAGGGTGACACACACATGCACAACACACACCAGTCACACACACACCATACACACAACCAGCTGCAGATTAAAACCAATGTCACAGTACACATGTCTAAGTAAAACAAGGACTACGTTGAGGTTTAAGTGACACTGTAATTTGATGCCAACAGCCACCATATTGTCCATACGAAAGAAAAAAGCAGGCGTCAATGTCCAGAAAGGGCCAATGGCAAGTCCAAAGTACAAAAGGCCCACATGGCCACGAGGCACAGTCCAAGGCCCAACTTGACTCCTTACATAATCTGGACTCCACTGTGCAGGGGCATCATGTTGGAAATTGACAGGCACCTCAAGGGGAAAGGGTGGGGGCGTGGTGCTTGACAGATGAATGGGTGGTTGTGGTGTGTATGTGTAGTTGTCTCTGTGATTTGCGTGGCTAGCTATTGCAGTCTTTTTGTGTTGGCAAAGGGTTGTGGGTAATGTGGGTGTGTGTTTTATAGTGCTGTGGGTGTGGAGTGTGTATCAGTGTCAGGTATGTGGTTTTCGTTTTGGCCAATGTTGTGTTGTTTTGTATTTGGGTGGCCATTCAGACTTCACATTTGTGTACCGCCAATGTTTTACCGCCGCTGAATGTCCGCTGTGGTGATTCGTGGGTCATAATGTGGTGGGCATTGTTTTGTTGGCAAAATGGTATGGGTGTTTGAACCAACACTTTAACACTAACCTTTGGTCTGGAGGATATATGTTTGTGCCGGTATTCTGTCGGTTTAGTGTGTGTGTGTCATATTATGACGAATGGATGTTCGCCTAAGTGACGGTATGTTGGTGCCCGTCACCTCGGCAGTAAGCAGGATTTACAGCCAATGTCATAATGACCACCACAGTTTCTTGAATTCGATAGTCCGACTGGTGCTATCACGGCGTCATGAACAACACATCCAACAGTTGAGGTTGACCACGAGGTTGTGGGCTAACTATGGTGTCAGAAAGACCTGCAAACAGTACCTTGGAAATGTAGGACGTTGTGATCCTTGTGATGAGATTTGGAGTGCTGTGTCACTGGCGTCGGCAAGCGTCGGCGAGTGTCAGTTCCGAAGGTCAGTGCAGGGGTCATCGGGCCCTTGAAGTCACATGCTTTACAGATCGAACTCCAGGTTGATGACGAAGTCAGGAGTGCCTGCGTGGATGGCATTCGGGCTGCGGTACGAAGCGGGACGATGCAACAAGCGGTGTCTCCAGGTTGAGGTGCAGGCAGCATCGCCGTCGTTGTTGGAGTCGCTTGTCTCAGTGGACTGAGGTTGTGGTGCGGGACGGGATGGTGCTTTGTGTACCTCATGAGTGGTGCCCTCGAGCCACGGTGCAGGCAGCGACTTTGGTGTCGGCGTAGAGCATTGATGATACCAAGATTGCGGTGTGAGTGAGGCGATGCAGAGTTCGGGGCCCCCGGGTCACGGTGCAAGCAGCGACTCGGTGACAGCCTCAGGTGATGATGTCGATGAAACCAGGGTTCAGTGTGAAGCGGAGCACGGCTTTGTGTGGTGACATCCGGTCACGGTGCAGGCGGCATCATTGAAGGCATTGTTTTTGTTCTTCTTCTGTTACAGCACAAGACACACAGTTCCCCGTGTTGTAGGCAGATTAACCCCTTCTGTGCCGCGGACGTAGTGGTTACGTCCTGCGGCACAGTGCTGCTGTGCCGAGGACATAACCACTACGTCCTCGGCACACAGCCCAGAGGGAGCGCTCTCGCTCCCTCTGTGTGCTTCCCCCCACCCCACAAAGTCAGGGATGGAAGGGGAAGCCCTTCCCCTTCCACCCCCGACCACCCCCACCCCCCATAATGACGTCAGCGCGCGATCGCGCGCTGACTTCATTATGGGGATATCGCCGCACAGGAAGCCATTTGATTCCTGTGCGGCGTGGAGTGAAGAGGTGAGTTCCTCTTCCCGGTGGGTGGGGGGTTTGGTCTAAAGAGGCACCGGGGGAAAGGAAAGGCTTTTCCTTTCCCCCGGTGTCTCTTTGAGCATTCCTGCTGCCCGATCGCATTGCGATCGGGCAGCAGGAATGCCCACTAGACACCAGGGATTTCTTTTTTTTTGTTTACTTTCCTGTTTCTTGTTGGCGGGGAGCAGCCCCTTGGGCAAGGGTCGCTCCCCTATGGGGGGCAATTAGTTACGGCCATTTCTGCCCCCCTTGGGGGCAGATTGGCTACTTTTTAGCCAGATCTGCCCCCAAGGGGGGCAGAAAACACTAGATCACCAGGGATTTATATTTTTATGTGCATTTATGTGTGGGGGGGTGCCCCCTTGGTCAAGGGGCGCCCCCCCCAAGGGGGCAGAGAACTGTTGGCCTTTTCTGCCCCCCTTGGGGGCAGATCGGCCTATTTCTTTTAGGTCCATCTGCCCCCAAGGGGGGCAGAAGCCACTTAGGCACCAGGGATTGTGTGTGTAGTGGATGGGGGGGCGCCCCCTTGGGCAAGGGTCGCTCCCCTTTGGGGGTCATGTCTTTTAGGGCCATTTCTGCCCCCCTTGAGGGCAGATTGGCTACTTTTTAGCCAGATCTGCCCCCAAGGGGGGCAGAAAACACTAGATCACCAGGGTTTTTAATTTGTATGTGTATTTATGTGGGGGGGGTGCCCCCTTGGGCAAGGGGCGCCCCCCCCAAGGGGGCAGAGAACTGTTGGCCTTTTCTGCCCCCCTTGGGGGCAAATCGGCCTATTTTTTTTAGGTCTATCTGCCCCCAAAGGGGGGCAGAAGCCACTTAGGCACCAGGGATTGTGTGTGTAGTGGATGTGGGGGGCGCCCCCTTGGGCAAGGGTCGCTCCCCTTTGGGGGGCATGTCTTTTAGGGCCATTTCTGCCCCCCTTGAGGGCAGATCAGCCTATTATTTTTAGGCTGATCTGCCCCAAGGGGGGCAGAAACCACTAGAACGCCAGGGATTTTTTTTTATGGGTTTATTTTTGTGGGGGGGCGTCCCCTTGGGCACGGGGCGCCCCCCCAAGGGGGGCATTGACCTGTTGGCCATTTCTACACCCCCTGGGGGCAGATGGGCCTATTTTGTTAGGCCCACCTGCCCCCAAGGGGGGCAGAAGCCACTTAGACACCAGGGATAGTGTGTGTGTGTGTGTGTTAGTGGATGGGGGGGGGGCCTTGGGCAAGGGTCGCCCCCCACTTTGGGGGCACATGTACCCAGGCCATTTCTGCACCCCTTGGAGACAGATCAGCCTATTATTTTTAGGCTGGTCTGCCCCCAAGGGGGGCAGAAACCACTAGAACGCCAGGGATTTTTTTTTATTTGTTTATTTTTGTGGGGGGGCGTCCCCTTGGTCACGGGGCGCCCCCCCAAGGGGGGCATTGACCTGTTGGCCATTTCTACACCCCCTGGGGGCAGATGGGCCTATTTTGTTAGGCCCACCTGCCCCCAAGGGGGGCAGAAGCCACTTAGACACCAGGGATAGTGTGTGTGTGTGTTAGTGGATGGGGGGGGGCCTTGGGCAAGGGTCGCCCCCCACTTTGGGGGCACATGTACCCAGGCCATTTCTGCACCCCTTGGAGACAGATCAGCCTATTATTTTTAGGCTGGTCTGCCCCCAAGGGGGGCAGAAACCACTAGAACGCCAGGGATTTTTTTTTATTTGTTTATTTTTGTGGGGGGGCGTCCCCTTGGTCACGGGGCGTCCCCCCCCCAAGGGGGGCATTGACCTGTTGGCCATTTCTACACCCCCTGGGGGCAGATGGGCCTATTTTGTTAGGCCCACATGCCCCCAAGGGGGGCAGAAGCCACTTAGACACCAGGGATAGTGTGTGTGTGTGTGTGTGTGTGTGTGTGTGTGTGTGTGTGTTAGTGGATGGGGGGGGCCTTGGGCAAGGGTCGCCCCCCACTTTGGGGGCACATGTACCCAGGCCATTTCTGCACCCCTTGGAGACAGATCAGCCTATTATTTTTAGGCTGGTCTGCCCCCAAGGGGGGCAGAAACCACTAGAACGCCAGGGATTTTTTTGTTATTTGTTTATTTTTGTGGGGGGGCGTCCCCTTGGTCACGGGGCACCCCCCCAAGGGGGGCATTGACCTGTTGGCCATTTCTACACCCCCTGGGGGCAGATGGACCTATTTTGTTAGGCCCACCTGCCCCCAAGGGGGGGGCAGAAGCCACTTAGACACCAGGGATAGTGTGTGTGTGTGTTAGTGGATGGGGGGGGCCTTGGGCAAGGGTCGCCCCCCACTTTGGGGGCACATGTACCCAGGCCATTTCTGCACCCCGTAGAGACAGATTAGCCTATTATTTTTAGGCTGGTCTGCCCCCAAGGGGGGCAGAACCCACTAGAACGCCAGGGATTTTTTTTTATTTGTTTATTTTTGTGGGGGGGCGTCCCCTTGGTCACGGGGTGCCCCCCCAAGGGGGGCATTGACCTGTTGGCCATTTCTACACCCCCTGGGGCAGATGGGCCTATTTTGTTAGGCCCACCTGCCCCCAAGGGGGGCAGAAGCCACTTAGACACCAGGGATAGTGTGTGTGTGTGTATGTGTGTGTGTGTTAGTGGATGGGGGGGCCTTGGGCAAGGGTCGCCCCCCACTTTGGGGGCACATGTACCCAGGCCATTTCTGCACCCCTTGGAGACAGATCAGCCTATTATTTTTAGGCTGGTCTGCCCCCAAGGGGGGCAGAACCCACTAGAACGCCAGGGATTTTTTTTTATTTGTTTATTTTTGTGGGGGGGCGCCCCCCCAAGGGGGGCATTGACCTGTTGGCCATTTCTAAACCCCCTGGGGGCAGATGGGCCTATTTTCCTAGGCCCACCTGCCCCCACGGGGGGCAGAAGCCACTTAGGCACCAGGGATAGTGTTGTGTGTGTTTTTTTGTTTTTTTGTTTGTTTGAGGGCTGTCCCTTTTGGCAAGGGTCGCTCTCCATGGGGACACACTACTAAAGGTATTTTCTGGCTTCCTTGGGGCAGACAGGCCTATTTTTTTAGTAGGCCCTTCTGCCCCTATGGCAGAATCCACTTAGGAACCAATTTCTAAATGTTTGATGGTGGGGTGTTTGTCAACTGAAGAAGTCTTTGCATTTGTGATAAAAAATGTTTTCCTCCTTTTTGTTCTAGTTCAAAGCTTTTGCTTTATTTGCTGTGGCTCCTTGCGGTTTTGGCGGTGGTTGACCTGCAGTTTGCACAGTTGCATGTTTTAGGTAAGTAAAAACAATTTACTCCAAAGGAGTATTGTTGCCATGCATGAATGACATGTTTGTAGGGGGTGTACTAAATGCAGGATTGTGTGTGAAATTGTCCTTAGGTTTGTGCACAATGATATTTGTTTTGTCTTATTTCTAATTTGCCTTTCTTTCTTTATTTTTAGTGGGATATCATTGGTGATTGCTGTGTAGTTGCTGGTGAATCAAGCTTTTTCAGGCAAGTGAGCGGTATAGTTTTTGAGTTTATAACTCTTACTAACAAAGCTACACTTTGTTACTTGTCTTACACAGTGCTGGTTGTTGGTGGTGAATTTGTCCAGTTAATTTTAGCAGGAGAGATCATGGCTAGCCACAGGATGACCGCTCAGCAGGTGGTTGGTATGCTTTTTGAGTCACAGTCTGATCATGACCTTGAGACGGACTCTGCATCTGAGGCAGAGGAGGAAGTCAGAGATTCTGGCAGTGATGTTTCTGTTGGAGGGGAATCTTCTGATGATGAAGCCACACTCAGTGCAGATGAAGGGCCTGTTTTAGAGGAGGACATTGATGTGCCAATAGTGCAGCAACCTGGGGCCG
The DNA here is from genome assembly GCF_031143425.1 of Pleurodeles waltl. Lineage (NCBI taxonomy): Eukaryota > Metazoa > Chordata > Amphibia > Caudata > Salamandridae > Pleurodeles > Pleurodeles waltl. The sequence goes on from NC_090437.1 coordinate 985,486,373, forward strand.
AAAGGTTTCCCGTTATAAGACCTGATGTCTGGGTTGCCCAAACATGGAGCAGCCAGAGTTGCCTGCCTTTACTGGTCTCCCGGGGTGTAACGCCAATACAGAGAACTTTATGCCTATCAATTTCTTTGAGTTATTCATGGATGATATGTTTTGGAAGAGATTGTTGAGCAGACTAATTTGTATGCGGAGCAGCATTTGAGGGACAACGCTGCTAGACTTAGGCCACACTCTAGAGCTGCCCAGTGGATTCCCACAAATTTGGAGGAGTTAAAAAAGTTTTTGGGTTTGACTTTTTTGATGGAGTTGATAAGGAAGCCGTCACTGGCTTCTTATTGGTCTACTAGTCCCTTGATGGCAACAGCTATATTTCCAGCGACCATGAGTCGTAATCGGTATTTGCTTCTTCTTAGGATGCTGCATTTTGTTGACAATGCATTAGCCTTGCCACGAGATCACCCAGATTCTGACCGTCTTTTTAAGATTAGGCCTGTCCTTGATCATTTTGTAGATCGGTTTTCGGAGGTCTATGTTTCAGGCAAAGAGTTAAGTGTGGATGAGTCTTTGGTCCTCTTCAAGGGTCGTTTGGTTTTTAGGCAGTACATTCCCAGCAAAAGGGCACGATATGGAATTAAATTGTATATGCTGTCTGAAAGTAGGACAGGATATGTGTATAGTTTCCGTGTGTACACTGGTAAGGATTCCAATATTGACCCCCTGGTTGTCCTCCCACTTTTGGAGTTACTGAGAAAATTGTGTGGGATCTTGGTAGACGACTGTTCAATAAAGGTCACCATTTGTATGTAGATAACTTCTACACTGGTGTGCAATTGTTCAAGGAATTGTTTAGAGTGGACACAGTTGCTTGTGGCACAATCCGTTCTAACCGGAAAGGCTATCCAAGGGAGCTTGTCTGTAAAAAACTTGAGAGAGGACAGTGCTGTGCCTTGCGGAACGAGGAGCTGCTAGCTTTGAAATTTTCAGACAAGAGGGATGTCTACATGCTAAGTACCATCCATGATGAGAGTACTTCCCCTGTGACTGTTTGGGGCCAGGTTGCTGAAGTGCGCAAACCTGTGTGCATTTTAGATTATAATAAGCACATGGGAGGTGTAGATAGAGTTGACCAGAGGTTGGAACCTTATACTGCTATTCGTAAGTCTTACGTTTGGTATAAGAAGTTAGCACTTCACCTCTTCCACTTAGCAACCTTCAATGCTTTTATTGTGTTTAGGGATAGGTCTCCAGAGTCAAAGATAACATTTGTGAAATTTCAGGAGTCAGTGATAGAGAGCCTTATTGTGGTGGAACAGGCCAGAGTTCCTAGAGAAGCAGTGGTGGAGGATGTGGCTAGATTGAAAGATCGCCACTTTGCTGAGCACATTCCTCCCACACCCAAAAAAGACTTTCCAGCTAAGAAATGTAGAGTGTGTTTTCGAAGAGGTATCCGGAGGGAGACTCGAATGTACTGCCCAGATTGTCCTTCAAAGCCTGGGCTGTGTGTCGGGGCTTGTTTTAAGAATTACCACACCCAGAAGAATTTCTGGGAACAACCATGAGTGTAAACTCATGTCTGTTTTGTATTTTCATGTGTTTAGTTTCATGGTTAGCATTTCTGTCATGTTCTTAGTTAGAGCTTTTGTGTTTGTAGTTTTGTAATTCTTTCTACTTAGTTAGGGGTTCCTCTGTTAAAAAAAAAAAAAAAAAATGATGCCATTGTGTGTGGAGTGGGGCTTGGCTGAGAGTGTACATATTGACTTGCTGTTGGCTACTGCAACACACTGCCAGCCAAACACCAGTCCACACACTCCCATCAGCTGGTGTGATTGTTGTATCAGGCATGTGGGCATATGTAAGTGATGGGCCCTTGAGTGGCGCTGTCTGTCGATGTGAGTGTTGTAATGTGCTGGGCCCGTGGCTGGCGGTGTGAATGGCCTTGTGTGTGTCATGTATGAAAGTTGTGTGAATGGACTGTAAAGCGGTTGGTGCTTTGTCGCGGCTTTACAGCTCACGAGCTGTGAGTCATTGGTTCAGTTTTTTGCCTTTCAGTTACTAACAGTGCATTTCATTTTTGTGAAAGCTCTTGTTAGTAAAATTTGATCCACTGAACCATCACTCACCCTCGTGCCAAATCCAACCAGTATGTGTGGTAAAAATGACAAAACCTGCTCCGCTGTAATCAGGCGTCGCAGCACACCTGTGACACGCTAGGTGCCTCACGTGGGACCCCGATGATGAAGCATGCCACCAACTTGGTTGGTGGGTGAGGGGTCTTTTTCACATAACCTAAGTGTGTTTCTTTTCAAAATTTTAGTGTTTGGCACATCACGGACGTATGTGGGCACATCAAAACGATATATTACAAAACTACCTGTGTTTGGGGGGGAGAGGGGACCTATGTTTTTGGTCCTGTGTGCGGCCTTCATCTAGGGAAACCTACCAAACCCAGACATTTTTTAAAACTAGACACCCCAAGGAGTCCAGGGAGGTGTGGCTTGCGTGGATCCCCCAACATTTTCTTACCCAGACTCCTCTGTAAACCTCAAAATGTGCTTAAAAAAGCATATTTTCCTTACTTTTCTTCGTAGGATCACCACTCCAGCACAAAATTCCTACTCCCCAGTGTTCCCCTCAGTCTCCCAAGTAAAATTACACCTCACTTATGTGGGTCCCCAAAGCAGAGTCAGTCTAAAGATGTATAAAAGAATATGTCCTTATAAACTTGCTGTGCTATCCCCTCTATCTCTACAAGTTTTGGGCCTTATTCTGTTGCAGGCACCTGGCCCACCCACACAAGTGAGGTATCATTTTTATTGGGAGACTTGGGGGAACGCTGGGTGGAAGGAAATTTGTGGCTCCCTCAGATTCCAGAACTTTCTGTCACCGAAATGTGTGGTAAATGTGTTTTTTTAGACAGAATTTGAGGTTTGCAAAGGATTCTGGGTAACAGAACCTGGTCAGAGCCCCGCAAGTCACCCCAGCTTGGAATCCCCTAGGTCTCTAGTTTTCAAAAATGCACAGGTTTGGTAGGTTTCCCTAGGTGCCGGCTGAGCTAGAGGCCAAAATCTACAGGTAGGCACGTTGCAAAAAACACCTCTGTTTTCCTTCAAAAATTTGGCTGTGTCTAGGTTGCGCTTTGGGGCGTTTCCTATCGCGGGCGCTAGGCCTACCCACACAAGTGAGGTATCATTTTTATCGGGAGACGTGGGGGAACGCTGGGAGGAAGGAAATTCGTGGCTCCTCTCAGATTCCGGAACTTTCTGCCACAGAAATGTGAGGAACATGTGTTTTTTTAGCCAAATTTTGAGTTTTGCAAAGGATTCTGGGTAACAGAACCTTGTCCGAGCCACACAAGTCACCCCATCTTGGATTCCCCTAGGTCTCTAGTTTTCAAAAATGCACAGATTTGGTAGGTTTCCCTAGGTGGCGGCTGAGCTACAAGCCAAAATCTACAGGTAGGCACTTTGCAAAAAACACCTCTGTTTTCCTTCAAAAATTTGGCTGTGTCTACGTTGAGCTTTGGGGTGCTTCCTGTCGCGGGCGCTAGGCCTACCCACACAAGTGAGGTATCATTTTTATCGGGAGACGTGGGGGAACGCTGGGTGGAAGGAAATTCGTGGCTCCTCTCAGATTCCAGAACTTTCTGCCACAGAAATGTTAGGAACATGTGTTTTTTTAGCCAAATTTTTAGGTTTGCAAAGGATTCTGGGTAACAAAACCTGGTCCGAGCCACACAAGTCACCCCATCTTGGATTCCCCTAGGTCTCTAGTTTTCATAAATGCACAGGTTTGGTAGGTTTCCCTAGGTGGCGGCTGAGCTACAAGCCAAAATCTACATGTAGGCACTTTGCAAAAAACACCTCTGTTTTCCTTCAAAAATTTGGCTGTGTCTACGTTGCGCTTTGGGGCGTTTCCTGTCGCGGGCGCTAGGCCTACCCACACAAGTGAGGTATCATTTTTATCGGGAGACGTGGGGGAACGCTGGGAGGAAGGAAATTCGTGGCTCCTCTCAGATTCCAGAACTTTCTGCCACAGAAATGTGAGGAACATGTGTTTTTTTAGCCAAATTTTGAGTTTTGCAAAGAATTCTGGGTAACAGAACCTTGTCCGAGCCACACAAGTCACCCCATCTTGGATTCCCCTAGGTCTCTAGTTTTCAGAAATGCACAGGTTTGGTAGGTTTCCCTAGGTGGCGGCTGAGCTACAAGCCAAAATCTACAGGTAGGCACTTTGCAAAAAACACCTCTGTTTTCCTTCAAAAATGTGGCTGTGTCTACGTTGAGCTTTGGGGCGTTTCCTGTCGCGGGCGCTAGGCCTACCCACACAAGTGAGGTATCATTTTTATCGGGAGACGTGGGGGAACGCTGGGTGGAAGGAAATTCGTGGCTCCTCTCAGATTCCAGAACTTTCTGCCACAGAAATGTTAGGAACATGTGTTTTTTTAGGCAAATTTGGAGGTTTGCAAAGGATTCTGGGTAACAGAACCTGGTCCGAGCCACACAAGTCACCCCATCTTGGATTCCCCTAGGTCTCTAGTTTTCATAAATGCACAGGTTTGGTAGGTTTCCCTAGGTGGCGGCTGAGCTACAAGCCAAAATCTACATGTAGGCACTTTGCAAAAAACACCTCTGTTTTCCTTCAAAAATTTGGCTGTGTCTACGTTGCGCTTTGGGGCGTTTCCTGTCGCGGGCGCTAGGCCTACCCACACAAGTGAGGTATCATTTTTATCGGGAGACGTAGGGGAACGCTGGGTGGAAGGAAATTCGTGGCTCCTCTCAGATTCCAGAACTTTCTGCCACAGAAATGTGAGGAACATGTGTTTTTGTAGCCAAATTTTGAGGTTTGCAAAGGATTCTGGGTAACAGAACCTGGTCCGAGCCACACAAGTCACCCCATCTTGGATTCCCCTAGGTCTCTAGTTTTCAGAAATGCACAGGTTTGGTAGGTTTCCATAGGTGGCGGCTGAGCTACAAGCCAAAATCTACAGGTAGGCATTTTGCAAAACACACCTCTGTTTTCCTTCACAAATTTGGATGTGTCCACGTTGCGCTTTGGGGCGTTTCCTGTCGAGGGCGCTAGGCCTACCCACACAAGTGAGGTATCATTTTTATCAGGAGACGTGGGGGAACGCTGGGTGGAAGGAAATTTGTGGCTCCTCTCAGATTCCAGAACTTTCTGCCACAGAAATGTGAGGAACATGTGTTTTTTTAGCCAAATTTTGAGGTTTGCAATGGATTCTGGGTAACAGAACCTGGTCCGAGCCACACAAGTCACCCCATCTTGGATTCCCCTAGGGCTCTAGTTTTCAGAAATGCACAGGTTTGATAGGTTTCCATAGGTGGCGGCTGAGCTACAGGCCAAAATCTACAGGTAGGCACTTTGCAAAAAACACCTCTGTTTTCCTTCAAAAATTTGGCTGTGTCTACGTTGCCCTTTGGGGCGTTTCCTGTCGCGGGCCCTAGGCCTACCCACACAAGTGAGGTATCATTTTTATCGGGAGACGTGGGGGAATGCTGGGTGGAAGGAAATTTGTGGCTCCTCTCAGATTCCAGAACTTTCTGCCACAGAAATGGGAGGAACATGTGTTTTTTTAGCCAAATTTTGAGGTTTGCAATGGATTCTGGGTAACAGAACCTGGTCCGAGCCACACAAGTCACCCTATCTTGGATTCCCCTAGGTCTCTAGTTTTCAGAAATGCACAGGTTTGGTAGGTTTCCCTAGGTGGCGGCTGAGCTACAGGCCAAAATCTACAGGTAGGCACTTTGCAAAAAACACCTCAGTTTTCCTTCAAAAATTTGGCTGTGTCTACGTTGTGCTTTGGGGCGTTTCCTGTCGCGGGCACTAGGCCTACCCACACAAGTGAGGTATAATTTTTATCGGGAGATGTGGGGGAACGCTGGGTGGAAGGAAATTCGTGGCTCCTCTCAGATTCCAGAACTTTCTGCCACAGAAATGTGAGGAACATGTGTTTTTTTAGCCATATTTTGAGTTTTGCAAAGGATTCTGGGTAACAGAACCTGGTCCGAGCCACACAAGTCACCCCATCTTGGATTCCCCTAGGTCTCTAGTTTTCAGAAATGCACAGGTTTGGTAGGTTTCCATAGGTGGCGGCTGAGCTACAAGCCAAAATCTACACGTAGGCACTTTGCAAAAAACACCTCTGTTTTCCTTCACAAATTTGGATGTGTCCACGTTGCGCTTTGGGGCGTTACCTGTCGCGGGCGCTAGGCCTACCCACACAAGTGAGATATCATTTTTATCGGGAGACGTGGGGGAACGCTGGGTGGAAGAAAATTCGTGGCTCCTCTCAGATTCCAGAACTTTCTGTCACCGAAATGTGTGGAAAATGCATTTTTTTAGACAGAATTTGAGGTTTGCAAAGGATTCTGGGTAACAGAACATGGTCCGAGCCACACAAGTCACCCCATCTTGGATTCCCCTAGGTCTCTAGTTTTCAGAAATGCACAGGTTTGGTAGGTTTCCCTAGGTGGCGGCTGAGCTACAAGCCAAAATCTACAGGTAGGCACTTTGCAAAAAACACCTCTGTTTTCCTTCACAAATTTGGATGTGTCCACGTTGCGCTTTGGGGCGTTTCCTGTCACGGGCGCTAGGCCTACCCACACAAGTGAGGTATCATTTTTATCGGGAGACGTGGGGGAACGCTGGGTGGAAGGAAATTTGTGGCTCCTCTCAGATTCCAGAACTTTCTGCCACAGAAATGTTAGGAACATGTGTTTTTTAGCCAAATTTTGAGGTTTGCAAAGGATTCTGGGTAACAGAACCTGGTCCGAGCCACACAAGTCACCCCATCTTGGATTCCCCTAGGTCTCTAGTTTTCAGAAATGCACAGGTTTGGTATATTTCCCTAGGTGGCGGCTGAGCTACAGGCCAAAATCTACAGGTAGGCACTTTGCAAAAAACACCTCTGTTTTCCTTCAAAAATTTGGCTGTGTCCACGTTGCGCTTTGGGGCATTTCCTGTCACGGGAGCTAGGCCTACCCACACAAGTGAGGTATCATTTTTATCGGGAGACGTGGGGGAACGCTGGGTGGAAGGAAATTCGTGGTTCCTCTCAGATTCCAGAACTTTCTGCCACAGAAATGTTAGGAACATGTGTTTTTTTAGCCAAATTATGAGGTTTGCAAAGCATTCTGGGTAACAGAACCTGGTCCGAGCCACACAAGTCACCCCATCTTGAATTCCCCTAGGTCTCTAGTTTTCAGAAATGCACAGGTTTGGTAGGTTTCCCTAGGCGGCGGCTGAGCTACAAGCCAAAATCTACAGGTAGGCACTTTGCAAAAAACACCTCTGTTTTCCTTCACAAATTTGGATGTGTCCACGTTGCGCTTTGGGGCGTTTTCTGTCGCGGGCGCTAGGCCTACCGACACAAGTGAGGTATCATTTTTATCGGGAGACGTGGAGGAACGCTGGGTGGAAGGAAATTCGTGGCTCCTCTCAGATTCCAGAACTTTCTGCCACAGAAATGTTAGGAACATGTGTTTTTTTAGCCAAATTTTGAGTTTTGCAAAGGATTCTGGGTAACAGAACCTGGTCCGAGCCACACAAGTCAACCCATCTTGGATTTCCCTAGGTCTCTAGTTTTCAGAAATGCACAGGTTTGGTAGGTTTCCCTAGGTGGCGGCTGAGCTACAAGCCAAAATCTACAGGTAGGCACTTTGCAAAAAACACCTCTGTTTTCCTTCAAAAATGTGGCTGTGTCTACGTTGCGCTTTGGGGCGTTTCCTGTCGCGGGCGCTAGGCCTACCCACACAAGTGAGGTATCATTTGTATCGGGAGACGTGGGGGAACGCTGGGTGGAAGGAAATTCGTGGCTTCTCTCAGATTCCAGAACTTTCTGCCACAGAAATGTGAGGAACATGTGTTTTTTTAGCCAAATTTTGAGGTTTGCAAAGGATTCTGGGTAACAGAACCTGGTCCGAGCCACACAAGTCACCCCATCTTGGATTCCCCTAGGTCTCTAGTTTTCAGAAATGCACGGGTTTGGTAGGTTTCCCTAGGTGGCGGCTGAGCTACAAGCCAAAATCTACAGGTAGGCACTTTGCAAAACACACCACTGTTTTCCTTCACAAATTTGGATGTGTCCACGTTGCGCTTTGGGGCGTTTTCTGTCGCGGGCGCTAGGCCTATCCACATAAGTGAGGTATCATTTTTATCGGGAGACGTGGGGGAACGCTGGGTGGAAATAAATTTGTGGCTCCTCTCAGATTCCAGAACTTTCTGCCACAGAAATATGAGGAACATGTGTTTTTTAGCCAAATTTTGAGGTTTGCAAAGGATTCTGGGTAACAGAACCTGGTCCGAGCCACACAAGTCACCCCATCTTGGATTCCCCTAGGTCTCTAGTTTTCAGAAATGCACAGGTTTGGTAGGTTTCCCTAGGTGGCGGCTGAGCTAGAGGCCAAAATCTACAGGTAGGCACTTTGCTAAAAACAGCTCTGTTTTCTGTGATGTGTCCACGTTGTGTTTTGGGGCATATCCTGTCGCGGGCGCTAGGCCTACCCACACAAGTGAGGTATCATTTTTATCGGGAGACTTGGGGGAACATAGAATAGCAAAACAAGTGTTGTTGCCCCTTGTCTTTCTCTACATTTTTTCCTTCCAAATGTAAGACAGTGTGTAAAAAAGACATCTATTTGAGAAATGCCCTGTAATTCACATGCTAGTATGGGCACCCCGGAATTCAGAGATGTGCAAATAACCACTGCTTCTCAACACCTTATCTTGTGCCCATTTTGGAAATACAAAGGTTTTCTTGATAGCTATTTTTTACTCTTTATATTTCAGCAAATGAATTGCTGTATACCCGGCATAGATTGAAAACCCTCTGCAGGGTGCAGGTCATTTATTGGCTCTGGGTACCTAGAGTTCTTTATGAACCTATAAGCCCTATATATCCGCGCAACCAGAAGAGTCCAGCAGACGTAACGGTATATTGCTTTCAAAAATCTAACATTGCTGGAAAAAGTTACAGAGTAAAACGTAGAGAAAAATTGATGTTTTTTTACCTCAATTTCAATATTTTTCTTTTTCAGTTGTTATTTTCTGTAGGAAACCCTTGTAGGATCTACACAAATTACCCCTTGCTGAATTCAGATTTTTGTCTACTTTTCAAAAATGTTGTGGTTTCTGGGATCCAGCGTTGGTTTCATGCCCATTTCTGTCACTGACTGGAAGGAGGCTGAAAGCACAAAAAATCGTAAAAATGGGGTATGTCCCAGTAAAATGCCAAAATTGAATTGAAAAATTGGGTTTTCTGATTCAAGTCTGCCTGTTCCTGAAATCTGGGAAGCTGGTGATTTTATCACCACAAACCCTTTGTTGATGTCCTTTTCAGGGAAAAAACCACAAGCCTTCTTCTGCAGCCCATTTTTCCAATTTTTTTGAAAAAAACGAAATTTTCACTGTTTTTGGGCTAATTTCTTGGCCTCCTTCTGGGGAACCCACAAAGTCTGGGTACCTCTAGAATCCCTAGGATGTTGTAAAAAAAGGACGCAAATTTGGCGTGGGTAGCTTATGTGAACAAAAAGTTATGAGGGCCTCAGCACGAACTGCTCCAAATAGCCAAAAAAAGGCTCGGCACAGGAGGGGGAAAAGGCCTGGCAGCGAAGGGGTTAACCTGAATTCATTGATATCCCTGAGACTTCCAGCAGGAGGCAAGATCTACTTCAAGCCCTTGGAGAAACTTCACAAGCAAGATACACAGCAAAGTCCAGTCTTTGTCCCCTTTAAGGCAGAAGCAGCAATCGCAATCCAATCCAGCAAGGCACACACAGCAAAGTGGCAGTAGTCCTCCTCCAGCCCTTCTTCTTGGCAGAGGTTCCTCTTTATTCAGAAGTGTTCTAGGAGTCTGGTGTTTTGGGCCCACTACTTATACTCATTTCTGCCTTTGAAGTAGGCAATCTTAAAAGGAAAGTCTCTGTTATTCACAACATCCTACCTTGCTCAAGCCGGGCTGGGCCACCGACATACTGTAGGAGGTTGGAAACTGCATTGTGTGAGGACAGGTACAGCCCTTTCAGGTGCAGGTGTCAGCTTCTCCCTCCCCACTCTAGCCCAGGAAGACTCATCAGCATATGATTCTCAGTGCTCAGTCTCCTTTGCGTCACTGTCTAGAGGGAATTCACAAACAGCCCAACTATCAATCTGACCCAGACATGGATTCCACAGGCAGACAGAGGCACAGAATGCCTGCCCACTTTCTAAAAGTGGCACTTTCAAACAGACAATCCAAAAACCAACTCTACCAAAAGATGCATTTTAAAATTGTGAGTTCAGAGACCCCAAACTCCAGATCTCTATCTGCTCCCATTGGGAAACTGCACTTAAAAGATATTTAAAGGCAGTCCCCATGTTTAAACTAAGGTAGAGCTAGGCCTTGCAATAGTGAAAATGAATTTGGCAGTATTTCACCATCAGGACATGTATAACATACCAGTACATGTTTTAACTTTTAAATACACTGCTTCGTGCACATGGGCTAGCTAGGGCCTAACATTGGGGTGACTTACGTGTAGTAAAAGGGAAGGTTTGGGCCTGGCAAGTGCATACACATTTTCAGACACAATGAGGACACCTTAAAAAATAGCCTAGGAGAAGTGTTTTTTATTTTTTATTATTTGGTCCGTATGGATTTCTTAGGCGCAAAACATGTTGACCTGTGGTGATGGTTTAAGATTATTTCTGTGCCCTCACCCTGATTTGTTGGTAGAGTGGTTGAGCATTATCTCTGTCTCATTACCCTTTTGTTTTTAACCTTGACCTAGACCCTTCATTGATCAATAAAGTGTGGTTTCTTGGAGAGTTCTTGAGCCAATTGTATCTATTTCTCTTTCTTTCTCCTATTCTGTGTGTAGAATTGAACCATTCCTCATGAACCACCGCACAGATCTCTAGTTAAGATCTCTGGTAAAGTGCCCCCTTGTGGTGGGCCCGTCAGACAATGCGGCGCCGGTATGAAGAGGAGCAAACATTATGATGAAGCATGACATCCATTGGGTGTGTGAGGGTACTTGCTTCAAGATAAAGAAGTGCCTTGTGGAATTTGACACATATATTTCATTGGAACAGTGCGCTCATTTACATGATATGAGTGGGTACACTTGCTAGGTCGAATTGGCAGTGCAAAACTGCACACACAGATACTGCAGTAGCAGGTCTGAGACATGTTTACAGGGCTACTAATGTGGGTGGCACAATCAGTGCTTCAGGCCCACTAGTAACAATTGATTTACAGGCCCTGGGCACCTCTAGTACCCTTTAGTAGGGACTTACTATTAAATCAAATATGCCAATCATGGATAAACCAATCACCAATACAATTTAGACAGAAATCATACACTCTTCGGCACAGGTTAGCAGTGGCGAAGTGCCCAGAGTCCTAAAGCTAACAAACACAGGTCAGAAGAAATAGGAGGAAGGAGGTAAAAAGTTCAGGGTGACCCTGCAAAAAGGGCCAGGTCCATCCGCAGGTTACTGTGGGGGAATGTAGTGGCTCTGGAAGAGAGGCTACCCAATTCCCATGTAGTTCATACAATGGGACATCAACTTGTAGGATTGTACATTACAGGCAGTACCTTGGCTGACGAAGCAGCCAAGTCAGCAGTAGCTACGGCTTCTGTTCCTGCAATTACTCGTTCATGAATGAGGCTGGATTATGAAACACTGGCTGCTGTGAAAGCTTTAGGGGATGGCAAACAGTTACCAAAGGCATATCCTGTCAAATATTCCTACCACATAACAAGCCTGAATACTGCCTTAGTAACAATACCAGAGGTGGGTGATCGTGTGATCTCCAACCAAGACCAAATATCTGAGTTGATAAAAGTGGTACATGAGGGAGTTGCTTTTACCCATGCAGGTGTGGCAGCTACTATTTCTTTACTACAAAAACACTATTGGTGGCCAGGTTCATACAAACAGGCAAAACAATATGTCCTTTACTGTGGCATCCATCAGCAAATAGAAGGGTCCACCATCAAACGCCCACCGCAGACACCCCTCCTTATTTCAAACAAACAACTACAATGTGTGTATCTGGACCATTGTGGTCCTCTGATACCTGACGGTGCATACAAATACATTTTAGTCACTGTTGACTCATGCTCCAGATTTCTATGGGTATGGCCACAATGATCAGCTGACACTCGAACTGTTATTAAAGATTTGTGAGTCATTATCGGGACATGTGCAGTTACAGCATTCCATTTGGACCAGGGCCCTGCTTTTGCTTCAAGGGCATTCAGGGACACCATGGCTTCATTAGGTGTCCAACTCCAGTTCTCAACCCCCATCCAACCCGAGGGTAACTATGTAGTGGAACAGAAGAATCGAGACCTAAAGCAATCCTCAGTAGCAAGAGTATAAGACATGGGTCATAGTTGGCTTAATCACCTGTATGGAGTCCAGAGCGCACTTAATAATCTTTCCAGAAGGTCCCTGTGAGGGCGCACCCCATATGAGGTGCTGTTTGGAACACAAATGTATGTTCCAGATCTTGATGACTCTGGTGCAGAGGTGGCAGACACACCTTTCGACATAAATGAACATGTCACTGTCTTCCAGGAATTACAACAGTGCTGTGATTGAAACACGTCTGTGCCACCTTCTTGGGAATAAGGGATGCACCAATAGCATCTACTAACTGGATTCCGAAAGTTGGGGATCTAGTGCGAGAAAAGATTGCTGTGTGTTGGACTTTTTTGCTTATGCAGGGTCATACCCAATCTTTTTGCCTCCTGCCTCCAATTTTTTCTGACCTGTTGCTGTTGGTTTTTTAACTCTGAGCACTTTACCACTGCTAACCAGAGCTAAAGTGCATATGCTCTCTGTGTAAATTGTATGGTTGATTGGTTTATCCATGATTGGCTTATTTGATTTACTTGTAAGTCCTAATTAGAGTGCACTAGAGGTGCCAGGGCCTGCAAATCGAATGCTACTAGTGGTCCTGCAGCACTGGTTGTGCCACCCACATAAGTAGCTCTGTATTCATGTCTCAGACCTGCCACTGCAGTGTCTGTGTGTGCAGTTTTAACTGTAAATTCGACCTGGCAAGTGTACCCACTTGCCAGGCCTAAATCTTCCCTTTTCCTACATATCAGACACCCCTAAGGTAGGCCCCAGGTAGCCCCAAGGGAAGGGTGCAGTGTATAGTTAAGGTAGGACATATAGGCCCTCATTACAACATTGGTGGTAAATCCCGCTTACCGCCACGCAGAAGCCCGCCAACACACCGCTTCGGCGGCGGAATTCCTCTACAGCTATTACGACCCATAGCCCAGAATCTGCCAAAATCCAGACACCCACACAAGCCCGCCACACCAAAGGTCAGTGATAAACTGGCGATACCAAAACTGACACCGTCACGCCAACAGGAATACGCCCACACTATCACAACCCACGAATCCACGCGGCGGTCTTTCAACCGAGGTATTCCATTGGCGGTACACACCGCTGTGCTCACAATACACACACATGTACAAAACACAACTGCATTGGACAAATCGAAATACACACACCTGATACACATACACACACCACTCCCACACACCCAATCCAATATAAAACACACACCCACATCACCCACAAACCCTTACGACCAGAATTGAGAAAGAAGCCCAGAGAGAGGCACCACCAGAAACAACACTAGCATCCACAGGCACACAACACCATCACTCACACAACATCCACGCACCTCAGACAACACACACAAACACATCCCCTCACACATCACAACTGACACCACCTCACACATCACCCACACCACATCATGGCACCTCAACGACACCTCAACAACACCTCCATTGCTACGCAGAATCGTAGATAGGGTCAACGCAGTGGGATAGCATCTAAGAACTAGGGATGACATCAGGAAGAGGTGGAACGACCTACGGGGCAAGGTGCGTTCTGTGGTGTCAAGACACCAGATTGCAGTACAGAGGACTGGCTGCGGACCCCCACAACTAACAACATGGGAGGAGCAAGTCTTGACTATACTGCATCCTGAGTGCCTCGCAGGAGTAGCAGGAGGAATGGACTCTGGTATGTCAAATCTTAACTATTACATCCCCCACCCTACCTGCATGCTATCACATACCCCACCCTCACCCCCATCACTCCAACACCTCACAAATGTCCGACTATCACAACCCACGCATCCCAAAACCAAGCCCTGCATTCAAACACCAAAGCATGGACACCCATCACCAAAGCATGTCCACTACAGATACCCACACAGACCCCAAACCAATTATCACACAAGGTCCTAGACAAGAATGAAAGCACTGGAGTACAAGGTCACCCATCCATTCCACACAATGGCACACACAGATGCATTAATCATGCCTTTACACCCCTGCAGGACCCCTACCCAACATCACCGGACAGGAGGTTCCAGACATGTCCACTCCCCCCACAGAAGAGGCCCACAGTGATGACAGCAGCTCTGTCCAACTGGATCAAGATGACCAGCCCAGCCCCTCTGGGACCTCTGGACAGTTGGTTCCCCTGACAGTGGCACATGCCACCACAGAGCCTCCCCCTCAGGAAACACCAGCACAGCACCCACCCAGCGGGCCCATCCCTCTGTCCCCCGGACAGCAGTGTGTCCACCACTACAGGGAACCCAGCAAACCCACCACCCTAAGAAAATCAGGGGCCTGGGGGCAGTGGCAGTGGGCACACGGTTCAGGGGACAGAGGCACAGGAAAACAGGGGAACTGGGAGGACTGCTGTGCGACAGGGGGAGGACAGGCCCAGGGAACCCACTCTCCACGAGGCCCTCTCCAACATCACGGGAGCGTACCATCATTCCCAGGAGACGACGGCAACGGTACTGGCCAAGTTTCAGGAGACCCAACGGCTGCAGGAGGAACAGTATCTGGGGATCAGGGAGGAACTCAAGTCCATCACCACCACCCTGGTCAACATTGTAGGGGTGCTGAAGGACCTTGTCAACACCAGGAGGGACACTGTGGCACAACAAGGGGCCCCTGACACTAGCCTGGATGATGAACAGCCCACCACCTCCGCCGGCGCTAGTGGACAGGAGGCACCGCCGCAGTACTACAACACCATTACCCCACCCCCTGCAGATGGAGAACCACCCCGCAATCGGTCCCTGGGATCCAGGAACAGGACAGAGAACAATGCCAAGAACCCCGCCAGGAAATGAGACCCCCCTGAATGTCATCCTTCTGTACCACTTTGTCACCCTGTCCATCCATCAACTGCCCTAGCTCCACTTCCTATGCCCCTTTGGACAATGCACCTGTGAAACAAATAGACTGGACTCTGCCATGGACATTCCTCCACCATCACCCCTGCCCATTTTACAACCCCTCCACTGATTTGCACAGAAATAAACACCCTTGAATCACAAAACAATCTGGAGTCAGTCTGTGCTTTCACAAATGTGTATTTGCAATAACTATGGAATATAGGAATGTCAATTGTATTGTCAACATACCAATGTAACACAGCTCTAGTCCATGATGTACTATAGCAGAGGTCACACAGTGGGACCCACATCTGTTAAATGGAAAGGCAAAGTGACAAGTCAGGGTCCATACACTGGGTGAAAGTGACAGACTTATGATAGGTCTAACAATTGTATGAGATGTGTGAGGCAGTGACATCTTCTTACCTGTGTCTCACTGGAAGTATTGCTGGATAACATTGTTTCTGTTGTCGATATCCACTTCTTCTGCCTCCTCTTCTTCACTGCCCACAGGCTCCACAGCTGCCACAAGACCTCCTTCTGCACCATCCTCCTGCAGAAAAGGCACCTGTTGTCGCAAAAGCCAGGTTGTGCAGCATACAGCAGGCCACGATGATCTGGTACATCTTCTTTGGTGAGTAGTAGAGAGAACCACCTGTCATATGGAGGCACCGGAACCTGGCCTTCAGGAGGCCAAAGGTCCGTTCGATCACCCTCCTAGTTCGCCCATGTGCCTCATTGTAGCGTTCCTCTGCCCATGTCCTGGGATTTCTCACTGGGGTCAGTATCCATGACAGGTTGGGGTACCCAGAGTCACCTGCAAATGTCGAGGGACAACTGTTAGACACACACTAACCCTTAGGGACAACCCAAGACCCAGTCAACTATTCAATCAATCAATCAATCAATAATTTATAAAGCGCGCTATGTACCCGTTAGGGTTTCGAGGTGCTGGGGGGGGGGGAGGTGGTGCTGCTATCGTTCGAAGAGCCATGTCTTGAGGAGCCTCCTGAAGGTGAGGAGGTCCTGGGTCTTGCGTAGTGAGGTAGGGAGTGCGTTCCAGGTCTTGGCGGTGAGATAGGAGAAGGATCTGCCGCCAGAGGTCTTGCTCTGGATTCGGGGGACGATGGCGAGGGCAAGGTTGGCAGAGCGTAGTTGACGTGAGGGAACGTAGAAGTTGAGTCTGGTGTTCAGGTAGGTGGGTCCGGTGTCGTGTAGAGCCTTGTGTGCGTGGGTGAGGAGTTTAAAGGTGATCCTCTTGTCCACGGGGAGCCAGTGGAGGTCCCTCAGGTGAGGGGAGATGTGACATCGGCGGGGTATGTCGAGGATCAGGCGGGCGGATGCTTTTTGGATGCGTTGGAGTTGTTTGATGTCTTTTGTTGGGATGCCTGTGTAGAGTGCATTGCCGTAGTCGAGTCTGCTACTGACGAGGGCTTGGGTTACCGTCTTTCTGGTTCCTGTTGGAATCCACTTGAAGATCCTGCGGAGCATTCGGAGGGTGTTAAAACAGGAGGATGAGACTGCGTTGACCTGTTTGGACATGGTGAGGGCGGAGTCGAGGATGAAGCCGAGATTTTGTGCGTGGTTGGCTGGGGTGGGAGGAGGGCCTAGGGCGGAGGGCCACCTCGAGTCGTTCCAGGCCGAGGGGGTGCGTCCGAGGATGAGGACTTCCGTCTTGTCGGAGTTAAGTTTTAGGCGGCTGTTGCTCATCCATTTGCCAGGAAATGGAGTACTGACAGGACCTGCACTAGAGGGGGGATCCCTGTGGGATGGCGAATTGCTGACATCAAGTCTGGCTCCAACTGGGCACACAGTTCATGGATTCTTGCACGATCAAGTCTGTAGGTGACTATTACGTGTCCCTCTTCTATTGTCGACAGGTCCACCAGCGGTCTGTATACCGGAGGATGCCGCCATCTCATCACCTGTCCCAGCGGACGTGCCCCATGGACGAGAACAGCGAGCAGAGAGTCAGCCAACACTGAGGTATTACAAAATGTCATTAGCACACATTTGTTAATCCACAATGTGCCTGTTACTGTGTGTATGCAAGGCCTAGATAGGTGTGACACAGTTATTAGTAATGCCATGTGGCCCCCTGAAATGGCAGCTGCCTGACCTGTAAGGTGGGACAATGGGATATGAGGTAACTGTGCTGGCGTTTTACACCGTTGCGGTAGGCGGTTGAAGACCGCAGCGCAATCCTGCATTGGTTAACATTGGACCCCATGGGTCCCAGGAGCCAATGACGATGTACGCCGGCGGTGACGGTACGCACCGCCGCAGACGTGACCGTCATTTTCTGTCTGTTCACTCACTTGATACCTGACCTTCGACAGGAGAGGACCTACACTGCAAGTGCTGCTGTGACCTCAGTCTGGAAGCGACGATGGCTCATGTGTCTGGGGAAAGGACCCCTGCCTTCACTTCGGAGGAGTTGGAGAAGTTAGTGGATGGGGTCTTCCCCCAGTACACGCTAGTCTACGGTCCTCCAGACAAACAGGTGAGTACACTGTGAGCTTGGTGCATGGGCAATGCCTGTTCGGAGTGGTGTGGATGGAAGATACATGGGGGGGGACTAAGCCCTGTATGAGCGGACGTGAGTGTATGTGCGTCAGAGCAAGGGTGGGAACGTGGGCCAATGACTATGACGGTTAAAGTTTTTCCTTTTCCCCTGTACTATTCCTCTAGGTCAGCGCCCACCAGAAGAAGGATATTTGGCGTGCCATCGCCAAGGACGTTCGGACCCTGGGGGTCCACCACTGCCGGAAAAGATGGGAGGACATTCGCTGCTGGAGCAAGAAGACGGCGGATGCCCAGCTGTGGATGGCCTCCCAATGTGGGAGGGGTGCCCGTCGCACCATTACCCCCCTGATGTTCTGAATCCTGGCGGTGGCGTATCCGGAGTTGGATGGGCGCTTGAGGGCATCACAGCAGCCACAAGGGGGTGAGTACCGTCACATCCATCTGACTCTGCGTGCATTACGAGGTGTCTGGGTGGGGGAGGTGGGCAGTGGGTTACCCTAGGCCAGGGCGAGCTTTGTAGGCAAGTACCCTTTGTGAGGCAGGCTATGAGGCACCCCAACACCACCACTGGTAAGAGCCATCTACACCTAGTCAGGCTCCTGTGACTTCCATGTGTGCAGCAATCGGGCATAGGCCTTGTACCCCATGGGCATGTGATTAATCTAGGAACTATAAGTGCATGGTGTAGTGCAGAGGGCTGCTGTGTCTGTAGTCTCCGCCAGCGGTAGTGTTATTGCATGCACTGAACATGTCTTTCTTCTGTCTCCCCCCCCCCTTTTTGTGGTCTCCCTGTTCTTGTGTGCAATAGCATCATCAGGCGGAAGAGCAGTGGCACCGGAGCAGGAGGGAGCTGCATCCCACTTGGCCCTAGAGGGCGAGACAACGGAGTCTGAAGCCACCAGTGGGACGGAGGGCGAGGGGAGCTCCACTGTGGGCACAGGAGGTGACAGCGACTCCTCCTCTGATGGGAGCTCCCTTGCGGTGGCGGGCCCCTCTGTGCCCCCCGCATCAACAGGTACAGCTGCCACCCCCCCTACCAGCACTGCCCTCCTGGCAGCCCCTCAGCGTGTGTCCCGTGGCCGCTCACCCAGGAGGGTGGGCATCTCCTTCGCCCCAGGCACCGCAGCCCTGCCCCAGTCAGCCCTGCATGCCCTCAGTGAGGAGGCTATTGACCTCCTGAGATCCCTCACTGTTGGGTAATCTACCATTGTGAATGCCATCCAGGGTGTTGCGAGGCATTTGCAACAAACAAATGCATAACTTGAGGGCATTCATTCTGGCCAGGCAGCCCAACAGAGAGCATTTCAGGCTCTGGCCTCAGCACTGATGGCAGCCATTGTCCCTGTGTCCAGCCTCCCCCTCCAACTTCCTCCACCCAGACCCAATCCCCTGTACCTCAGCCTATCCCAAGCACACCATCAGACCAGCATGCACATACCTCAACACACAAGGGTGGATCGGGCAAACATAAGCATCACACATCCCACAGGCACTCACACAAGCATCATACCCATGCGCACATACCAACATCCACTGCCTCCACTGTGTCCCCCTCCTCCACGTCGTCCTCCTCCCTCCCTTTCTCATCTCCACTCACACCTGCATGCACTACATCTTCAGCCACTTCCTCCATCACCAGCATGCCCATCACCACACACCGCTCACGTGCACTCACCACCTCCACTACCATTCACATATCCCCTGTGTCCTCTCCCAGTGGGTCTGTGAGCCTTCCTCCCAAAGTACACAAACGCAGGCACACACCCAGCCAACAGCCATCCACCTCACGACAGCCTCCAGCCCATGCACCTTTACCCAAATTCAGCAAACGTACACCTCCTACAACAACTATCTCTTCCTCCACTCCCAAACCCACTCCATTTATCTGTCCCAGTGTGTCTAAAAAACTTTTCCTGGCTAATATTGACCTCTTCCCTACACCTCCCCCACCCCCGTCCGTCCCCTAGGGCCAGGCTTTCCAGGTCCCAACCCAGCACCTCAGCCACCACATCACCGGGCACAGTGGTGCCAGCAACTGCAGGCTATTGGAGTGTGCCAAGCATCAGGGCTGCCAGTGTGCCACGGAGCGAGGGCAAGGACATTCTGCCACCTGCAAAAGTAAAAAAGTTGCCCACATCCCAGAAGGAGAAGCCGAAAACACCTGCCACCAAGGGCTCAGGGAAAACAAAAGGGGATAGTGGCAAGACAGCTGCGCCACCATCCAAGGTGGGGAAGGGCCAGAAAATAAAGGGCAGGTCAAGAGAGGGCATGGTGGCACCGACAATGGGACCAGTGTCACACCTTCTGTCCACGTCGACATCAACCTGTATGGCGGAGAAGACCGCCAACTGCACCGCCACCAGCACCGCTGTCAATGAGCCCGCCACCAGCACCGCAGTCACTGAGCCCACCACCAGCACTGCCGGAACAGAGCCTGCCGCCAGCACTGCCGCCACAGAGCCCGCCGCAAGCACCGCTGCCACAGAATCTGCCGCCAGCACCGATGCCACAGAGTCCGCCGCCAGCACCGACGCCACAGAGTCCGCCGCCAGCACCGATGCCAAAGAGGCCGCCGCAAGCACCGCCGTGACTGACACCGCCACAAGCACCGCCATCGGCCCGCGACATCCTGAGCCAGTGGCACCACGGCAGACATGGCTGCCATCCCCAGTGGTCAGTCGTCCGAGCATGGTGGTCAGTTCCAGGAGCCTGGGCAGCTTCCATAATGCACCACCTTCAGTGAAGAAAGGCATCCACTACTGTAGTCCTTGGCAGGATGAAGCACTCTGGGCACAAAGCACCCTCGAGAACCAGTGGAGAAAGGCATCCACTACCACAGTCCTTGGCAGGATGAAGCACTCTGGGCACAAAGCCCCCTGCAGAGCCAGTGGAGATATGCATCCACTACCTCAGTCCTTGGTAGGATGAAGCACTCTGGGCACAAAGCCCCCTCCAGAACCAGTGGAAAAAGGCATCCACTTGAGAGACTGTGGCTTTGCACTCCCCAGGATAAAGCAGTGGGCAACCCACCCACTGGAGAGACTTGAGAGACTGTGGCTTTGCACTCCCCAGGATAAAGCAGTGGGCAAATCACCCACTGGAGAGACTTGAGAGACTGTGGCTTTGCATTCCCTAGGATAAAGCAGTGGGCAAGCCACCCACTGGAAAGACTTGAGAGACTGTGGCTTTGCTCTCCCCAGGATAAAGCAGTGGGCAAGCCACCCACTGGAGAGACTTGAGAGACTGTGGCTTTGCACTCCTGAGGATAAAGCAGTGGGCAAGCCACCCACTGGAGAGACTTGAGAAACTGTGGCTTTGCACTCCCCAGGATAAAGCAGTGGGCAAGCCACCCACTGGAGAGACTTGAGAGACTGTGCCTTTGCACTCCCCAGGATAAAGCAGTGGGCAACCCACCCACTGGAGAAACTTGAGAGACTGTGACTTTGCACTCCCCAGGATAAAGGAGTGGGCATGGAGCCCCCTCGTGCAGCAGTGGCATCGTGCACTCATCCAGCTGAGGTGCCCCTCCTTCCCTTTCCCCTGAGGTGCCTGTTTCATTTCAATCTGATGCCCCTGCAGTGTTTTTCCCGTTTGAAGTCTGGTATCATGTGTGGGCCTCGTCCATGCATTTTGGGCCCAGTGGTCCACGGACAATAATTGGTGCACTATCCGGACTTGTGTAGTTGGTGTGCATAATTGTAAATACTGTATTTCGAGTTTTGACTACTGGATTTTTCATGATTACAATCATTCAACTCATGTCCTTGTGTTCTTCCGGGGGGTGTAAATGTAATGTTGCAGCATATATTTGTGTGTATGGTGTTGTGGGTGAGGGTGGGGGTGGGGGTTTTGCGTGTTGCTTGTGTGTGTCACTCTCTTTTCCCTTCCCCCTCCCCTGTGTTGTAGGTGCAGTTCTCACCGTGGTCGTCGCTGCCATCTTTGGTGCTCCTGATAGAGGAGCAGGAATTCCATCGCATGGAGTATCTGGAGTTCTGGCTCCATGGCGTCCTGGTTACTCGTGGGGTGTGGAGAGGTGAGTGTTTTCCCTTCCAAGTCCTGTTTCCGCCGTGTTTTTGTTGGCGTTGGTTTCCGCCCCCGAAAAGGTGGCGGATTGGCCTCTCATAGTAGTGTGGGGGGTACATTGTCTTCCGCCTGTCTGTTGGCGGTGACCGCCGTGCTGTTTGTTTGTACCGCTGTGGTGGTCGGAGTGTTACAGTGGCTGTCTATGTTGGCGGTTTCTACCACGGTCGTAATCCCATTTTTTTTCCCGCCAGCCTGTTGGCGGTATTACCGCCGCTTTAACACCGACCGCCAGGGTTTTTACTGAGGGCCATATTAATGTGTTTTATATGTCCTGACAGTGAAATATTGCTAAATTCGTTTTCCACTGTTGCAAGGCCTATCCCTCTCATAGGTTAACATAGTGGCTACCTTCAAATCTGATTAAAGTGTAGATTCCCTCTGGGAGTGGATGGACATGTGGAGTTTGGGGTCTCTGAGGTCCCAATTTAAAAATACATCTTTTAGTAAAGTTGATTTTAAGATTGTGTGTTTGAAAATGCCACTTTTAGAAAGTGTGCATTTTCTTGCTTATACCATTTCTGTGACTCTGCCTGTTTGTGGATTCCCTGTCTGGGTCAGTTTGACAGTTGGGCTGGTTGCACCTAACACTAGGCAGTGATACAAAGGGAGCTTGGGTGTAGTCTGCATTTTCTGATGAGCCATCTGTGCTAGGAGGGTGGGGAGGAGTGGTCACGTACACCTGAAAGGGCTGTGCCTGTCCTCAAACAATTCCGTCTCTTACCCCCTGGTGAGTGTCTGGGGCCTGGCCTGGGAAAGGCAGGATTTCACATTCAAAAGAGACTTTACTTTGAAGTAGGCATACTTCAAAGGAGAAATTGGGTATAAGAAGGGCACCGAAAAACCACAGACTTTAGAACACTTCTGGAAACAAGAGGAACCTCTGCCTGGAGAAGAGCTGAAGAGCTGAGGAGAAGTGCTGCCCTGCCTGTGACTGTGCTTTGTGGAGCTATCCTGCAGTTGCTGCTTCTGCCAGAGTAAGAGGGCAAAGACTGGACTTTGTGTGCCTTCCATTTTCTGAAGAAATCTCCAAGGGCTTGATTTAGAGCTTGCCTCCTGTTGTTTGAAGTCTCAGGGACAGCAAAGACTTCTCTCTGCCAGCACCTGGAGTCTCTGGAGAGACTCCTGCTCTGACAAGTGGTGCCCTATCCAATCCCTGGGCCCTTGAAAGGAAAGCTGGTAGAAATCCAAGGAAATCGACTTCGGACGATTTCGGACCGCCGCTGAATCCGGTGACGCCGCCTTCAACCGACTCCGTGATCTTCGCTGGAGCGCGACGACCTTCGCAGGCCTGATGCCGCTGCAGCCCCGCTGAAGTCTGCGACTCCGTGGAAGTCGCCGCACCACGTCGTGACCAACGCCGCTCGAAGTGTGCAGATTCAACGTTTCACACAGATGCCGCGATCCCCGACTTCGCACATCGACTTGTTTTCACTCTTCACCAAAGGTACTGTATTTGGGGTCTACGCGACTCCGTGTTCGGCGCCGCTGATGTTGGCTTGTTGGGAATGACTCCGTCACGACGCCGTGGTAACATCTTATCGAAGCATTTTGTGTTTCTAAGCGCTATTATTTAGTTTAATCTTTAAAAATTCATAACTTGACTTGTGTATGTTGGATTTTTGTCGTTTTGGTTTTGTTTTGCTTAGATAAATATTTCCTATTTTTCTAAACCTGTGTTGTGTCATTTTGTAGTGTTTTCATTAAGTTACTGTGTGTGTTGGTACAAATGCTTTACACCTACCACTCTGAAGTTAAGCCTACTGCTCTGCTAAGCTACCAAGGGGGTAAGCAGGGGTTAGCTGAGGGTGATTCTCTCTTACCCTGACTAGAGTGAGGGTCCTTGCTTGAACAGGGGGTAACCTGACTGTCAACCAAAGACCCCATTTCTAACACTGTGTAAAAGGAGTTTGGCCCTTCCTTTCATACACTGGTTCCAGTCCTGGGAATACACTGTACCAGAACTGTTATTCTACCATTGCTGTCTGGTTCAAAGGAAAACCACTTTTTCTCCATTGATAATGTCAAGTTACACCATGTGGCTGATCCTACACAGCAGATCTAGAGGACTCCTGGGTAGTTCCCAAATCTCTCTTACTATGGACCAGGAAGTTTCTCTACAGGTTTTAAACAGTGAAGCTGACACTTCCCCTAGCTTGGCGAGGGTATAAAATGATCTTTCATTAGTACCACTATATTCCTCTGAGAGAAATGTCCAAAATACTGAGCAATTCTCCTCAAATTCGACTCAGACTGATGGAATTGTTTACCACAAACCCCCAAAGGAGACTTCTGCTAGTTCTCCACTTCCAAGCATGGCACCAGTTTTTGCACGACCTTCTTCTGGATACTTTGCCGACATCAATGACTTTTTTACCGACTCATTTAATTCTTCTGTGACACCATTATCAAGATCATGTAAGCTGATAAATTGGCTCACTATTTTATTTTCCATAGAACTATCTATGGCTAATAATAACTGTGCGTGCCTTTCTCCCTTGGATTGGGTTAGTTATCGTCCTTTTTTTACTCATACATGGTCATTATCTTCCTGAACGCTCTGAAGTTGAACTGGTGGAAGAGCTCTTAAAAGCTCACCTTTCCTCAAGTAAGGTCCCTAGTGAACATTTCAGCTACACAAGTTTCAAACAAGTTTATTTATTTATGTTTAGGAACTCTGAACAAGGTCTGCATAATAAAAACAAGAAGAACCAGTATATACATGAACAAGAGACATACCTAAAAATTCCCATAAACCAAAAAACAACACCATCAACCCCACTGCGTCATACAGTGCACTATAATACAGTACATAATCAACTGCCCAAGGTATACAAATATGATAAAAGTATAACTTAATAAGTAAATCTCCCTCTGTTGAGGTAAAGTATATCAAAAGCACAATTCACACAAGCTGTATTAAAACAAGGTACTCATCAGAGCCATCAAATATCTTGAGCATCTGATCAAAACATCTTACTCCCATATCGTTCTCCATCCACCCATAAAGTGCCATTATGCATACCCTTAAAATAGATGTAGAAAACATTTTAAAAAGTTAAGAATTCTAAAACAAAACAATTAATTTGGGGGGACGTTTGGAAGAACTCAGGTACTGATAGCTGGGAGAGCTGGAGACAAAGAGGTCTTATCCATTTATGTTGATAAGGGGCAAGGGATGGACAAACACATAAAACATGATTTAAATCTTGTGATTCAGCAAAGAAAAAATTGCTCTCTTTAGCTGAGCCATACCATTTTGCCAACAGCGCATTCAAAGGTAACAATCCCAAGCGCAACAGCAACCAAAACCGCCTCACCCCATGTGGTAAATTCCATATTACATGAGGTTGTGCTTTTTTTTACTACTAATATGCCCAGGAGCCACCTCCACCCATCCAAATCAGTAACATTGTTTTGCTCAGGGACAACCTGTATCTCCCGCCAAAACACCTACCTATCACTCCAACCTAGGGAAACTTTAAGAGCCCGTAAGTCCATCCTATGCCTAAACTCATAGTGGCCAAGCTGGTTGTAGGACACAGACACTGTATAACAATCTGTGAGAGCATCTGGAAGCTTTTCCCCCGGCCTCTTATCCCCCACCCCAGTATGGTTAGAGCCTGAGAAAGGAACCACATCAATACCTCAGCAATGCAAAAAGTGGGCATTTTGGAGGACCAAATTCATCAAACGCTTACAGCGAAATCTAATCCTTGATTTACAGCCTACATCTGAGTCCAATAATAAAACCAAAGTGATGTCTTCACTTTGGAATAACTTCAGTGAGCTAGAATCTGAAAAACAATTTAACATGGTAGATCTATTCAAGATTAGGTCAACATCAAAGAGTGGAATAAGATCTAGAGTAAGAGAGTCCCCATAGTATCCGCCCACAGGGGTATCCTCTAAAAAATAGAGTGTCATTAGTGTCTCCCAAGAGCCTCGGAGGTCAAAATACTGGAGCTGCTGGATTCGGAACAGGAGACCACCCGAGCTCCTTAGAAGATGGCAAAGTTAGAAGAGTTGACCCATGGCTGGATCGGAACTCCAAAGTAAATTGAGGGATCAAATTTAGAGATTCCCGACAAACATGGGAGGAATCAATTATCTCAGGAAAATGAACTTTTCTTCTGCCTTTTTTATTAAACCTTCGAGTAGGCTTCTTCGAGTTTATCTCCCTTTTAAGATTCTTCCTCTTACATTTCTTGTTTTTCTTATGTTTTCCTTCCAATCTTTTTAAGGGAGAATGTATATCTGAGGAACCCTTCTTATGATAAGAACAAGTATTGAAGATAGGGAATATCTCCCGGGCGGGCTGATTAAAATTTTCCTCATGATTACTGATGACTTGGGGCGAGTCAAAGATAAATCTAATAAAGTCCACTGGACTATCCTGCAAAGTCCTTTTTTCACAAGACTTATTACTATGAAGTTCAGCAGTTTGTGTACTCGTCTCAGTTCTGGAGCCCCTACTGTGAGAAGCCTGATCCTTTGATGACCATGCTGACGTTGTCCGTGCCTCCAACAGGTCTAGGGGCAGGTGTCAGTTTATATTTTCTTTGGTCAATTCCTTCAGGATAGCCGTCACAGAGTCAAGAATACAATCTGATCCTCCTACAAATTTCTCCAGCAGTTTTAGAATTGATGAGAGCAGGTTTTCCAAGCTATTCAAAGAGGCGGAAAGCCTCATCTCCTGGTCTGGAGGAAGACTAGGCAAGACACCACTTAAATCTTGAACTGGGCTCATGGATAAATGAGTAGACGGAATCTTGAAGAGAAGTAGCGCTATGAAACAGAAGTAAGTCATTTTCCGGATGCCTGTTTCTACTACAAAGATTTAAGTCCAAATTGGGCAGGGTAAAATCTTGGAAGCCATTAACCGACAAATCTGCAGCTTTTGTCAGAACACTGGGGTCTTGAGGTGCTGACTTAAGCTGTTCCAGTGGGGAAGAATTAGCAAGTGACAGAAGGAGGGAGGGAGAAGGAGGGGAGGCTGTGTTCCAAACAGCCTTTGAGTGTTCTGAGAACTCTGAGTATGCTCCAAAACCACTAGTGGGGATAACAGGGTAACTAACTCCTTTACATCCTCCCCTGAGCTTTTCTCCACTGGGCAGATATCTTTTAAGACCGTTTTTCGCAAGGATTCACTTAGCTCCATACTCTCTGTCAGCCCAAAGGAAGGGTCACACTTTGAATCAACCTGGGAGATTTTACCTTTTTCAGGGGAGGGAAAAAAATTGATTCTGGCCTTTCATCTGGAAAGCCGAGGTACCCTTATTTTGAAGACGATTATATTTAGTTTTTATGCAAGACCTTCCAGGCAGCAAATGTCGAGGGCGAAGTTTCTTTAAGGTCATAATTTTTCACTTCCGTAGGACACTGAGATCAAAAAATATGATGGTGGGGAGTAAATCGAGAGTAGGGAGCAAAGATGGTTAACAACAGCCCCACACCGCTCCGTTCCAATTCAGCTCACTCTGCTCCTATAATGTCACTGTGTTCACTCCACAGCCTGCGTAGATTCAGACCTTCAGAGTAGAACAAGATAGATCACACCTCAGTCCTTACAGTTTTATGTGTTTGTGTGAGTCTCACCGAAATATATATAATACAGTACTGATCAAATTAAGCCAGTTTGGCCTTGCCATTATCACTGCCTCAGTGCAATTTGAGCGCCGCCTCGTCCCCTGCCCCCTGCCCCTCCACCATTATGTTCTGTTTTCCTGTTACCGTAGGCCGGGGGGGCAGAAGCACGCTCAAAGATTACTCACAGAGAACTCAATTGCAATACCATGGAATGCTGAGGTAACACCACTCGATGATACTGGTCTGTGGTGCACTTTAGCAGGATTAGGTGGCCCTTAAAGGGGTGTGACGGTACCTGGTGCGTAATTAAGACTTGTGCTCCATGAAGCAAGCTATGCACATATGGATCTCCGCCCCAACTCTGCCCAAACTCTGGAAACTCCAGGACACACCAACTCCAACTCCAGCCTGGGCGTTATCCAATGCCCATCAGACACCACCACTCCAGGCCACACCCAGCCACAGCCACAAGTCCACTGCCTCGGGAACACGTCCGGCCCCCAGCTTCTGGCTCCAGCCCCGGGAACAAACAGGGAACAAGGAGGGAACAAGGAGCGAGGGCACACCGCCAAGCCCCTCGTCCACCACAGCCCTGATAGGCACTGCTGGACTGCCCCCTGTCAGCAAAAAACCACTGCCCCCGCTGCCCCGGCTGCCTCGGCTGCCCCCACTGTCTGCTGTCCGTCGGAGGGAGGAACAGCAGCAGGGGCCAGGACTGGAAAGAAAGAACACCGTAGACCTCTGCGTCTGGCGTTCGGGGCTTGGCGCACGTTCCACGCTGCTACCACTGTCGGACCTCAGGGGGGAAAGAACGGGCGGTCCTCTGCAGTCTTCCACATTTCAGGGGGTTCCAGCGGTTTTGGTATTCAAGGTTTAACGCTGGTTCCTGCTACTGCGACTGCTGCCGAACGGTCCACCTGCATCTCCACGTCAACAGGTCATGCACCAAAGTGCAGTAAGACACGATGAGCACACGTGTAAGCACTTGAAAGCAATTGTCACTCAGAAGGCCAGCCAAGTCCTCAGCTATACCAATTCCTGATGGGATTGTTTGGGATAAAGTACCTTTTGATATATTTGGCTTGACTGAGGTTCTTCAAATTCCATATGTTTTCAAACTTTCAATGAATGATGTGATAACTCCTGGGGTTGTTTGCGATGGCTTCGATGTAAAAACAGTTGATTGTATGCTTTATGAGCTTGAGTATTTTTCTGTATTTGAAAGTGAAGATAGTTAGTAAACAAAAGAAAATTATAGAGGTATGTTCTGTTATAATTATTATAGACATCATTTCATCCATAGAGCTAGCACCCTGGAGACTGTTTTTAATTATACACAATGGAAACATTGTCCTCCTCCACCAGCGGGGAGATCTAAAACATATATGGAAAAGTTTACATATTTTTCTGGGCATAATGTTAAAAATGCTGAGTCCTATCATTTTAAATGGACTCCAATGGAAATGCACAATGTACTGATAACGGACATAAAATTGATTTATTCTAAATCATTTGTTTCCTGGTTTACTATAGAAGGCTATGAATATTGGATGAATTGATTGACCTAAAGAGTGTTTGGGGAACAAAAAAGTGGCAAATACAGGGAAGGGAAGCTTTATTTAGAGAATTCTTGATACCTTTACAAATAATATTTCTAATGACACAGTGCAGCAGACAGGCTGTCTAGACTTGGCAAAGATTAAAGAATTAAATGCTGCCAGTGTGCCCAATCCTGCAAACTTTTTCAAATGGCAAAAATACATTACTGCTACTGAAGAACAGCTTGACGGTGGGTCCAGAATGGAACATTTAACACACTTTCAATTCCTTGGGGGTGGTTATCATGGCCAGAGGACACAAAATGGTTGTCATGCACGTTTTGTAAACTCCACAGGGAGTTTAGAGTGAGCAGACCAGACCCTTGTTACGTGTCATCAGAACATTCAGGTGTTGTGACAACATACAGTGCAGGGAAGTTATACCAGCAATGGTTAAAAAGTTTCTCACTAGACACTGTAAAATAACACCTCAGTCTCCTTGCAAATAACACAAACTTACAAGATTTTCTGCTAGGCCCCAGAAGACAACGTGAAAAGTGCTTCGTATATGCAATTTACAACAAAATTTGGTATCTTTCACAACAAGAAGCTGCTGCCCGGTTAAGGCAAATAGATAAGGAAAAGTTATAAAACACATTAGCTGTTGTAGTTAATGGGATTAACACCTTGTCTGATCGCCTATACAGTTTTAAGATTATTTCTTCTACAATTGACATTATGCAAACTGACGTCATCCTTACAACACAGACAGAGTCAATTTAGGTCCATTATGCAGTTGGGTTGGACACTACAGACACTGAAAAGTGGTCACTTTCCATGGCAATACGTTAGAGCAAAAGACCTGTTTGACACAACAGCAACAAATAATGGCTAAGAAAGAAGTCATTTATCTTGAGCATCAAAAAGTTAGAAAAGTTGCCTTTTACTGTGGTGGAAATTCCACTTGCAGTATGGTTAATTCATGGGATTATCAATCTGCCTAGTTCAATACTACAGTTCACGTCTTGCTTGAAACACAATTGCCTATGTAGTTTTGGTCTCCAAAATTATTACATGTTGCAGTACGTACTTTTCCCCCCACGCAAGAGACAAAAGTAGCAGACATTTGGCCTCATATTGCTACTTATGATGTACTTATAATGGAAATTTTGACAAGCTAAGCATACTAAAAGCTCTATTGTTTCAGAAACATGTAGTGCTGACATCTGCCTGCGAAACCATTGCACACCAAGTAACAAGGTCATCTGTAAAGATACTGTCCCTTTTAAATACAAACTATCAGGGACACTTCAGGGACACTTCAGTGACCTCGTGGGATGAATATTCAATGGGTCCAATACTGCTGGGGTTGTACATTTCTTTAACTCTGTTGGTTCTGGATTTGTCAGCAACTTTTTGTCTATATTTGGTATAATACCTTCAGCCATACACTCAATATTTTTAGGCATTTCTGGGGGCTTCCTAATTACTTTGGCCTTAATTGGTGGCATTTTGCTGTTGATATTTTTTTAATTGCAATGGCTGCCCCATCACAGCAACGAGGACTGATGGTGCTTCCACCATCGCAACTGTGTTGTGAACGCATGATGCAGTATTTCAAAGCACCACTCCTTGAAGAATTGGAGTTCAGCTTATTTTTATCATTTAGACCAGTCCTGGAATGTCTGCAGCTCGTGTTTCATTGTCTTTTGTGCCTTTTCGAATGTGCACTACATTTGTGTCTTTCCATGCGGCACTTATTTTCTTTGGATGCTAATCTGTTGATGTTCTCCCTTAGGGCTCATTACCAGACATGCACATTGAGGATGCATTTGCTATAGGAAACTTCGTATGAGCCGTCCTTTGTGGATCAAGTTGCTATTGGTACCTTAACATCTGGCGCTACATGGAATGCTGCCACCTTGGCTGGAGCTGAGGCTTTGGAACACAAGTGATCTTTGGTTTTCTTTGGCGCCGTTTTGGCGACATTAACACCTGCCTAAGTGGGATCTTTCCTTGATTCAATTGTCATGGATATAATTGGCGATTTTCAAAATGACTCTGACTTTTAAGATAATGTTGACATTCAGTTTTTCTAAATTGACTGTTTTTATTTGGCCTGCTTCAGTGTGTTTTGCTTGTCAACTTGCAGTAGTTTATTTTATTGCAGTACATTTATGCTGACCTCTACACTTTGCACCGACAAGGAGAGGGTGTTGTGAGTTTATTTTAGCATAATTTTATGGGCACGTTATTAAAGCCATGGACCTGCAGGCTGTGCCCTTTAGCCGAGAAAATAATTAATTTTATTATTTTGGCAGAAACCTCCTTCTGAGGCGATGTTTTTATTCTTTTATCTGTTGTTTGATCTGCTTAGAAAGTGTTTTTGTTTATTTGCACATCATCTTCACTCTCTGCTCAAGGCTGTACCCGATAATGTTATTGGGACAAAGAAGAACATCACATTCCCTGTTGTTTCATAGAAACATACGTATTCTTAAGTTAGGGCAGTATTCTCAGAACAACAGATGTTTTATTATAAAAACACATCTCTGCCCCCTATACATTAGAGGGAAATTCCAGTCAGAAGTTGCCATCACATTCTGTTTGCTTCATTGCAGCTGTCTGTTGAGACTAGACATCTTTTCTGTGTACATGGGAGAAGACTCTCAGTAAACAAACAGCCCTCTTTGCTACTACCACATTCAGGCATCGGGGAATGATGTCTTCTGAAGGGGTCCTGAAAGGCGGATTAGGACTAATACTGCTGTGCTCTCATATAGACCCTTAGTGATGTAGGTAGGAAACCTAGGATTGTGACATTATGGTGGAATTGTTCTTATGTTTCACTACTGCTCTGCTATTATCATGTTTCAATATCCTAATCATTGCAGTACATGCCTTTTTTATCTAGGAGGCAGTTGATTCAAGAAAATTAATTGAACCAAGTGTTGCTTCTATTTTTCTTTGCATGTGTCAGACGAATGGAACTGACAGAACAGAGTAAAATCTGTTCCACCAGGATTTATCTGAGAAGTCAGAATGTCTTGCACATGGCTGACATAAATCACCTCTTCTCTTGGGTACTGGTGAGGTACTGCTAGCTGGCCGGAAGGATCAGGCGGACAGTTGTCACATGTTGTGGAAGTGGACTCAGTTCCCCACAATCCCGTGGTGCTGCCACACAAATCCAGCGGTCTCACTGTTATAATGAGAGCCAACACAACATCTTCAGGACCAAGTTACTATATGTTTTTCAAATCCCTGTGCAGTGGGTTTGGGTGTTCCAACCTATGTCTTATGCATTCATTACAGTATTAAAGAAGCATGCACGCAATTCATACAGACCATACTTCTGACACTTTCATCGATATGGTCATGGCTGAAAAGAGAGAATAGAAGTCACAAGCATGACATTTTACTGCATTCCATGTTGGATGTCCAATCACTTCATGTACAGTATCCCTTCCAAGTGCTATGAAGCATACACATGCATGTGATTCCCCTCAGAGTGTCATATCTGACTTCCAAAAGGCACAACTATATACAATTAAAAGCCGCAATGGACAAATGAAGAAACCAAAAAAGGGTTCAACTTAAAAATTACAGTGTAGCGCATGCATACACAGAGTGGCAAACAATGAGAGACTACCTACATGTCCTATATGTTAATGAGGCATTGTAGGGGTTTGCAGAGTAGACAGTCCCTGTGGTCAAACATTGAAAAAGGGGGAGAGACCAGTGGTTCGTTTAGCAGTGTCAAGCCAAAGGTCCTGCATTGAACTTGGAATCGTAGTCTGAAAGCACCTACTTCGTCAAGGGATCACGTCCGGGACATAACCTACATTCACTCCTGTAGCCCTCCATCTTAAAGTACCACGCACTTAATGGCCAAACTTAATATAAACTTACAAACTCACTGATTTAAGAGTCATTGACTCACAGTTTTATACAATTGTCTGATCTGACTCAAAGATAGACATACTTGTGGCCTAGAACCACTGATTCATTTAGACTGAGGCATTCTTCAGATTTGTGAACCTACCTGAGGGCTAAAATAACTACTTATGCTTCATTAAGCATCTTGTGTCCTAGAATAATTGCCAGAATTACACATAGGGCATTTAATAAATACCCCCCTTTTGTAGTCCTATTGACTGAAGCAAACTGACCCGTGGATTAAAAGTACTGTTTACGCTCCATAGAACTGCTCAGGCTTCACAAATATTGGCTTACTGCCATAATGAGCCTAAGAAGTATAACACATTTCTCCGTTCTTTTGACATCCGAGTCTTTCATATGAGAGCGAGTACCGGGACTACAACTCCCAGCATTCCCACTCAGTTGTGCCCCCCCTCCCCTCTTTCTGTAGTCCTATTGACTGAAGCAAACTGATCTGCGGGTTAAAAGTACTGTTTATGCTCCATAGAACTGCTCAGGCTTCACAAATATTGGCTTACTGCCATAATGAGCCTAAGAAGTATAACACATTCCTCCGTTCTTTTGACATCCGAGTCTTTCATATGAGAGCGAGTACTGGGACTACAACTCCCAGCATTCCCACTCAGTTGTGCAGCTGGCGCGTACATGCACAGCAGGCACCACACAGAGCGCAGGATCTGGGCCGCAGCACACGAGCCACATTTGCTCAATATTCTTAGAATACCTCAGCGCCTCCTCTAATTGTGTGGCTGTATGCTGTAGTGTAGTGATGTAACTGGTCGCTGGGCACTACTATGTGTGAGAAAACTGGAGGGGTGGTAATACGCTCCAGTCATGGTGTTCCCCCTCTGCATTCTATATTATTGATCGTTGCCATTGGTCATGTGACCTAAGTGTTAAATAAAGGTGTGGCGATGAGAATGGCAGACGGACGCACAAGAGAGTCTCGCTGCATAGTGCTGGACTATCGTCACACGCAGTCACAAAAGAAACCAGCCGAGTGTGTTGAGTATTACTTTTAGGTAGTTCCAGCCACCGCCGACACTACAATTTTGATGACGAGGAGTGCCGTTCCCATCGTGCCCCATCCCCTGTGGCGGCAGGTTTGATCGCGGTGCTCGTGCCACGTGGGCTGCGACGCACAGCCAGCACTTGGGCCACTCTGCCCTGTTGCACTGTCGCCTCTGGCAACGCCCGCTCACAACCCGGTGAGTGCGTCTTTGTAGCCTGGAGGCTCATCGGACTGCTGTGAGGAGCCTCGATGCGTGGCCCCCAGCCCGCATTCTGTCTCTGCCTACAAGGCCCAACCACGCCTCAAGGCTTGCAGGTACGGCACTGTAGTGCACAGCGAGTGCTACACGTCGCAAGTTTGGCTGAAACTTTCTCTAAGTGTATGACATGCTGCTCAATGAATAAGTATAAAACAAAAGAGCCAGTCTCCCATTTGTTTTGCCTCCCTACTGACCACAGCCTGAACTGCTGCTCCACTCATTCTCTCAGAAAATAGAGTCCCACTGGTACAAGTGACCAGCACCGCCTCAAACCCTCCACGTAGCAGCCACGCCCACCCGCATACATCATGTCTATCATTTTGCCTGTTGAACCCTTCGTGGTGGAAGGAGCCCCTTCTGCATAGGCTCCAAGGTGGAGAGAGTGGGTAGAGAGGGTCCTACTGTTTTTTGATGAGACAAAAGTAGAGGATGCCCAAAAATGAGCCCTGCTCATTCATTTGGGGGAAAATACATTTACAAAATTTCAAAGAACCTCCTTGAAGACGCCCCCAAGACAC
This sequence comes from Pleurodeles waltl, assembly GCF_031143425.1. Taxonomy (NCBI): domain Eukaryota; kingdom Metazoa; phylum Chordata; class Amphibia; order Caudata; family Salamandridae; genus Pleurodeles; species Pleurodeles waltl. Next base: position 985,521,069 of record NC_090437.1, read on the forward strand.
ACACCACCCTAATAGCGGCCCTAAACAGACATTTCAAGCCCATCGCCAATACTGACTACGAGCGTTTCGTTTTCATACAAACCCGACAGCACACGGAAGAGTCTATCGACTCATTCCACATGAGGCTGCGTGACCTGGCCAGCACCTGCAGATTCACAGATGAAGCAGAAGAGATACGGGGGCAGATAATACAAGGGTGTGCATCGACAAAGCTCAGGGAATGGATCCTCAAAGAGTCTGGAAGGTCCCTGGCCGACATCCTAGTGTTGGGACGCACAAAGGAACTGTCAAAAGCCCGAGCTTCTCATATGGAGGCAGCCCTACAAAGGCCAATGAAAGATGAGACTGTCAATGCAATGGTCACACCTATAAATAGGGCAAAACAACGCACATACAAACCACCAACAAGACCGTGTAGATACTGTGGTGGTCCACCACACAAACCAACAGAATGCCCGGCAAAAGGAAAGAAATGTGCTGGCTGTGGGAAATTAAACCATTTCATCAAAGTGTGCAGGTCAAGTAAAACCCGAACCGAAAATGCATCCATTAACGTGACAAGCAAGTCAGAACACGGCAGTGACATGAACGATGACGAGACCGAGGAACATGTCATTCACTCCCTGATCACAATAGGAAACATGACCCAGTCGTCAAAGAAACTACCCAACTATCAAATCAAAGTGGACACCCATAACATTCTAGCAGTTGTCGACACAGGAGCGTCAATAAACATTATTGCTGCCAGTGAATGCTGCAAAATGAACCCAGTCCCAATTTTAAGCAAAGCTAAAGTCAGAGTGTACGCATATGGACAAAACACGCCGCTTGCCCTAAAGGCGGTTTTCCAGACTACCATCACCTATGAGTTTAAAGCTGTCCGTACAAAAGTATATGTGGCTGAAGAAGGTCACGGGATGCAATTGGGTTGCAAGACAGCATAAGAACTAGGGGTAGTTACATTTGCTTTTGGTATACACCAAGAGTCAGTGGCGGAGCTCCTCACCGAGTACCACAGCGTGTTCGAAGGAATTGGGTGTTTGAACTACAAAGTGGTGAAGTTACACACTGACAAAACTGTTCAACCAGTTGCGCTCCGTCACCCACGCATAGCGTTCCACCTCAGACCACAAGTGGAGAAAGAGTTAGACCACCTCAAAAAAGCTGGCATCATCGAGAGAGTAACGGGGCCAACGCCGTGGGTGTCGCCGATTGTAGTGGCGCGGAAGCCAAAACAACCCAGAGAGGTCCCCATTTGTGTTGACCTGGGCCTTCCCAATGTAGCCATCAAACGTGAAAGACACCTAATACCCACGATAGACAACATAATCGGAGTGCTCAGTGGGTCGTGTTGGTTCTAAAAACTCGACATACAGTCAGGATACCACCAGCTAGTTCTGTCTAAAGAGGTGCGCTACATCATAACGTTCTCCACACACGTAGGTTTGAGGCGCTACAAGCGTTTAAACTTTGGAATATCCAGTGCTGCTGAGGTATTTAAAAATACTATACAGGAGCTGCTAGTGGATTTGCCAGGCACCATCAATGTCAGTGACGACATACTGATTCATGCACCAACCATAGCGGAACACCACTCACCACTAAGGAGTGTACTACCAAGGATAAAAGAGTCAGGTTTGACTCTTCACCACCAGAAATGCTAATTCCTTAAAAATCAGATACATTTTTTTGGATACGTATTCTCCGCCGCTGGAGTAGCACCTGACCCAGCGAAGGTGCAGGATGTCAAGGATGCCTCCCCCTTCTTGTGTAACAGAAGTCAGAAGTTTTTTTTAGGAATGGTGAACTATTGTGGTCGATTTATTAAAGATCTGCCATCACTAACTCAACCTCTTTGAATTTTGACCAAACTGTCAGAACCGTGGACCTGGGGCCCAAGTCAACAGATGGCATTTGAAGCGGTCAAAGATGCCTTGTCCAGTGGCACCATTCTAAGATACTTTGACCCAAAGAAAGATACCAAGGTAGCTGTCAACGCCGGCCCAAGAGGTTTGGGTGTGGTGTTGTTTCAGAAGTAAAATTATGACGACTGGTCCCCGGTAGCCTTTGCAAGTAGGTCCCTAACGGAAACTGAGCAGAGGTACTCCCGTTTCGAAAAGGAAGCCATTGCGGTCCACTGGGGATGAAAACACTTCCACATTTATGTATATGGCCGCCCTTTCCTGGTCACCACCGGCCATAAGCCCCTCATACCACTGTTCAAAGGCACTGCATCGAAACGCCCTCTGAGGCTCGAAAAGTGGATGCTCCAGTTGCAGGACTACGGATGACAGCTGGAGTATTGCCCAAGGTCAGACAACCCTGCAGACTCTCTGTCCAGACATCCCAGAGCCACCTCACACCGTGAAGTATGCGAAGCGGAGGAAACGGAAGAGTATGTCAAGGTTGTCTCTGACAGATCCAAGCCACTATCTCTGTCAGTGGATGAAGTAGTTCAAGCGACAGCCAGTGATGAATGCCTCCAGAAGGCTCTGAAAGCCATAAAAGACAATCAGTGGTTCAGAGTTAAGAATCAACTTTCAACCATGACAACCACTGCTCAGCGCATCCTAGGAAGTTTGTATCATGTAAGAAATGAGCTAACAGTGGATGCTGAAGGATGTCTCCTTAGAGGGTGCCGGCTGGTAATCCCTTCATATCTCATGTCTAGAGTGGTGCAACTGGCCCATAATGGCCACCAAGGAATAGTTAAGACCAAGAGCCGGCTGAAGTCCAAAGTGTGGTTCCCACTCATGGATGAGCTAGTGGAAAGTGCAGTAAGGGCCTGCGAGTGGTGTCAAGCCTCAGGGGAACCCAGCCAACCGACTCCAGTAGAAACAGAGGTGGGTCCCACGTCACCCTGGACGTCAGCCAGCCTAGACTCTGGGAGTCTCCCGGATGGCTGGCACACCATGGTCATGATTGAAGACTTTTCAAAATATCCTGAAGTTGAGATCATCCCCTCTCTCGCTGCGGAGGTAGTCATACCCCGCATTGAGAAAATCATGGCAACTCATGGTTTCATTGCGAAAATCAAGACGGATAACAGCCCACCCTCTCAGAGCCGAGAACTGGCTGGATACTTTCAAAGTGCTGGCGTCCGACATAGACGGGTCACCCCGCGATGGCCACAAGCCAACGGTGAAGTCGAGCACTTCATGGGAACATTAAACAAGGTAATACGTATTGCACATGCCAGTGGACAGCCAGTTGAGCATGCAATATACTTGTTTCTAAGGAAATACCGCCAGACCCCTCATTCCACAACAAGTAGAGACCCGGGACATGTGGTTTTTGGGAGAGCGGTGGTCGACTCAATACCACATCACCAATCCTGGGTCCCCAGCTCTTTGGATCTTGACAAAGTTCATGAACTACGGCTGGCCACCAATCGATATGCCAGTCACCGTCGACGAGCTCGACATTCGGACCTCAAAGTAGGCGATCAGATACTGCTCAAGGAGCTGTCTCCGGGCAGCAAGTTCTGCATGCCTTTTGACCCTCCTCCATGGCTGATCTTCAGTGGTAGCTCGACGTGGCACGGACATTGTGACACGTAACGTGTCACTGTTTAAAAGGTTTCATTCCACAACCGTACCTTGCCTGGAGTCAGGATCCCCGGAGTCAACAGATGACCTACCATCAGTGCATGACGACGATGACAACAGTGACGTTCCATGTTGTGAGGCGATTGATGATGTCCCCTCATCAGATGTTGTGCCCGTTAGTGACGGAACACTCAGTACTGGCTGAGGGAGATCTGAAAGCACCAGGTACAATTTGTGCAGTAACCCTGCCCCATCGGTGAAGCTTCGTGACCACGTGACAGATGGGTAACTGTTGGGAGTACTTGCAACCTAAATATTTCTGTTTTTAAGATTATGGATCCAAGCTCCATGCAGGACCATTGGCTTGACACTGCTAAACGAACCACTGATCTCTCCCACTTTTTTAGTGTTTGACTACAGGGACTGCCTCCTCTGCAAAACCTTATGAAGCCTAAATAAAATATGGAGCATGAAGGTAGTCTGTCATTGTTTGTCACTCTGTGTGTGTGCATGCTGTACGCTGTCACTTTTAAGTTGAAATCCTTATTTTTGATTTCTTCATTTGTCCATTGTGCCTTTTAATTGTATATATTTGTTCCTTTCAGATATCAGTTATGCTGCTCTAAGGGGAATCAAACGTGTGCACAATTCATAGCACTTGGAAAGTGTGAACGCTGAATTTATTACTAATGAATTTTTATGTATTTTGGATTATGAACTTGCATAGAATTTGACTAACTTAGAAAATAACGTGTGACATGGAAAATGTGTCCACTTGAGTGGCCGCCATTAAAGTACGGTGTCATTAATAAATGAATATTAATATTAATTGAAGTGATGCATTTAGGTTATTGTAGCAGTGTGTTATATTGATGATTTTGCATTATGTATTTGCTTTATTATTTATAGGTCTTAAGTTAGTGAGGTTTTGGCCTAGACTGCACAGCCTCATGTTAAGCTGCACTGATTAATAAAATCGTGGGAATGTCAGTCTAGAGCAATTAATTCATGTATTGTGCACACTGCGTTGACCAAACGTTACCAGATGTCTTTAACTTTCTCATGAGAACTGCCTGCTAGAATATCTTGTATTAGTAATTGTTACACTGTCTAGTTGGATATGTGAGACAGCAATATTCCCAGGAGCTAACAATGGATGCACTGACTGGAGTACGGATGGATACAAAAATGTTACCTGACGATCCTGACTGTAGGAACAGGAGAAGAGGAGCCAATCATCGACATGTGAAAGACAGTTTAGTTATATCTTAGATTGGGAAATTAATCCCTATTGGACTAATGCTAAACGTACGATTCCTTGACCAATGACAACGTGGGAAGCCCTTTAGACGATTTTAACTTAGCCCGAGTGCACACAGAGAAGAGCGCCCTTTTCCTACTTTGAATTCCTCCATGGAGGATTATTCTATTCTGTTTGAGGATCTGAATGGTTCCTGATGATTTATTTCTGTCTTTGATGTTATTACTCAAACTTTAATGCTGAATGCTGATCCCTTAGATATTTCTTCTTAATGGTTCAGATAGCTTAGAATCTCCATTTCTGAACCATCCCCTTTCACTGCCCATTGCTGATGCTGACCAAACAGATATCCAACTGAGAAAGATAATCACAGCTTGCTGATCCATATATCCATATGAGGAGAGGTATAACAAAATGCTATTGTTCTTGTTGCAGATATGTTCTATGTTTCTAGGTACCAACCGATTTTTGATAGAGCCATAGTTAGATGTTTTTCCAAATTAAGTTTGACAAAATTGTTTTGCATGAAGCCCAAACATGCTATTCTAATCAGAAGGTTAGTTAGGGAGACCCAGAAATGTTAACAAATTGCTCTTAACAAAGAATTGAAGTTGTTCACTTGTGGAACATAAATGTATGTCATTTTTGTTGCACAGTTATTCTTGTTATTGATTTGTACTGTGACTCTTGAATGCTTGGTTAAAAATGTGTTAGTTAAATTGAGATTTGTTAGAAGATTTGGTCAACCAGTGTTTTTCTTATATGTTTACCATTTGGTTTTGAGACTAATTTACATGATATTAGCATTGTTAATATAGGGAAATAAACTTTCTAACTTTACATAAAGGTGTAGTTATTCATGGCCAAATGGGTCATGGTACTCCCAAGGTACTTGATGTTGTTGATGAAATTGTTGTTGTATTTGGGATTTATGGTGGGACTCACTCTAAATGCAGTCAAAAGGTCCATTGAACCTTTCACGCGTCCCTTTATAAATTGATAATAAAAGACCAAATAAGTGCAGACGCACTAACAGAAATGGTAGCAGAGTAGCATGGTTTGTCTTCTTAAGAGCCCATCATAAGGTCCTTTTTCCCTTTAGAAATAGTAAGAGAGGAGGATGGTTAGCCCCCCTGCAAGGCAATCATAAGGGTTGTTTCCTCAGAAGGGATAAAAAAGTTGGATGGGTAGTCTCCTTAAGAGATCAAAATAATTCACAGATTTGGCAAGAGAAATTAGTAAAGGTTAAGATTTTCAGATTCGATGCTATACAATGGAGAGAAAAAGTCACCCTAACAACCTACTATGACTTTCCCAGAACCTTGGAGCTTGCCAATGCTTGTTTGAGGATGTTCTCAGTGTTCTGGTGACAGTGTGAATGAAATAGGTTTTGTGCTTGCACAGCTTAAGCAAATCGCAGGTGAATTGTGATGTTTATGAGGGTTTAGGGAGTTTGTATACTCCAAATCAAGTTGGTTAGGGAGTTTGCGTACTCCGAAATGTGAGAGTAGGGAAGTTACATGTGTGGCACTTTGTGCTAAAAAATTGGCCACGTGGCTGTTGGTATATGGACCCTGCGTGGTCTAAGACTACGGAATATTGAATAAGTGTATGAGACACTTGGTTTATGTGGAAATTTGATTTTGTTCAGTGCTCGCAATATTCGCAGTTAGGCTGAATGAATTTGTGTTGAGTGGGAAAAGCCGAAAGACTTTGTCAGCCACTGTGTGTGTGAGTGTGACGTCATTGGAGCCGCGCTGGGATAGGTTGATTAGTAAGAAATGTTGCAAACGGATTGGTGGACAACCATGAAGCGCAATTGGTTGAGAAAGTCGGCAAAAAGGATTTTGGGATTGAAAGTCACTTCTTGATTTAATTGAAAGTAGCGTGAACTACAGAAGATAAACAAATTCAAAGCTTTAAAGAGTGCCCTATGGGGAGATATGTTTATTCCAATGAGAATAGGAGAAATTACACTGCCAGAAGGTACACCTGCATATATCTTATTTGAAGAACAAGGAACTGCGCCATGTCTTTGGCTGAAACAATGGTGCAAAGAAAAAGAGAAATAAGGGAGCTTCGCGTTTACTGCCCACGGAACATTTAATATGAGAATTTTAGAGAATTTGAGGAGATTACTGTATGAATGGAAACCTCCTCCGAGACCTGCACAACTTGAAGCATTAGCTATTTGGGAATCAGTTGCCAGACAGCAACAGCAGCAGAAATTTGAGAGGAGAATGAAAAAAGCTGAGAAAACTTTTGCTGAAGCGAGATGGGATAGTGACCAGAAATTTTGGAGAACTGAGACTTTCAAGGATTTAAGCTGTTTCCGGCAATTACACAAGAGAATGGGAATGAGGCTAAGAAGATTACTAGGAAGAGGGATTCTTACTCTTCAGATGAAAAAGAGCAGAAATCCGCAGAGTGAAGGAAGTCTTTGACCCACAATGAAGAGTCAGATGATGATGAGTTTATTTTGCAGTTATTGAGAAATCGTCCCCCACCATATGCAGCACATGAGAGGAGCTCTAATACCAGTGTAGATGCTACAGCTCCGATACCAATTGAATCCCCACAGAGCCAGATTCAGGCCAGTCATAATATTCCAGCTACTTCAGTGATTCAAAGTCCTATGCCGCAGATGGATATTCCCAGAATTTACCCAGATGTACCTATTAGAGATACCGCAACAAAGCTAGTAGTGCTGACAGGACAAGTTTGTCAGAAGCAGATTTTGATTCAGACAGAGTAAACCCTGACCAGTAGTCCTGATTTGAATACTGTGATTGTTCAGAATGATGTGCAAGGGATGAAGAGATTGTTGCCATGTCATGCTTACATAGGCCTTGGGCATTGGAAACAGGACTGTCCGATGTTAGTACAGGAAGGTGTTGTTCAGCAAACAAGCAAAATCAATTCTTTTCCACATATAAGAGGACTGAGAATGAGAGATCACAATCCAAATTTTCAAAGCAATATGAATTGGGTGCAAGGTTTTCAGCCCATGCAGCAGATGCAAATGCCACATTTGCAGATGCCCCAGTCGCAGCAAATGCAACCTCAGGTTCAAATGGTACCTTGACAGCAAAACTAAATACCTCAAACCCCAATGGAGCAGCAGCAGGTGATGCTTCCTCAGCAGGTCACAAGTCAAAAGTTTAGACAGTGAGGATAGAATAAACGATGATTGGGTGAGTGAGAGTTTGGATGAAGAAGGATGCACGTTAGCAGGTTCATTAGAGGTAGATCAGAAAGGTCCATATGTGGAAAAAAAAGTCACAAAGTCTCATTTTTGTTGACACAGGAGCTACACGCTCTACAGTGAGAACTGAAGAAGTTCAAACCTGTCCCCTTCAGGAAAAACAGTCCAGATTGCAGGAGCTGCAAACCAGTATTTGACCAACCCAACCCAATTACAGAACCAGTTTGGGTTAAGATTTGCAATTTTAAAGGATTCCACAAATTCGTAGTTTGTGACTTGAGTCAGGTATCCTTCTTAGGAAGGGACTTGTGCAAAATGAGATGTTCAATTACCTGCTCAAATGATGGAATTGCCATTCAGACAAATAGTGATGATGAAGATGACTTGTCCTCAGAGCCTAACTATGATACAGTAAACGAGGGGTACCTATTGATTAGTTTCTTTCCAGTTCTTACAGTGAGAGATCTTCCTTTCTGAGTTAAAATGAAAGTGTTGAATTTTACAGGAGAAATACATTGGTCTAATAAAAGGAGCTGGGCCAGTTAAGGTCCCAGTCAAGCCAAATGCAAAAAGTACCACATGACACAAGAGATGACCTCTAATTGCAGAATTTGTAAACCAATATGTTTTAATAGAAGTGTTGAGCAGCCCATGTAATTGACCGATAATGGGATTGCGGAAGCCATGTGTGAAATTTAGAATTGTTCAAGATTTAAGGAAAGTAAAATGATATTGTGATTAAGTGTTGACCGGTGGTGCCTAATTCAGGGTAATGTATGTTTCAGATCCCATGCAATGCTGAATGGTTTACCGTAGTGGACCTGTCACAAGCATTCTTTTCTGTACCTCTTCATGAGGATATTCAATTTATTTTCAGTTTTACATTTTTGGATCAAGTCTACTGTTGGTGCAGAATTCCTCAAGTGTTTTCAGAGTCACAGTCCTTTTTCAACCAGATCTTGAAAAAGAACTTGGAATCATTGGAAATGCCTTTCCACTCGACATTGGTACAGTACATTGATGATTTGTTAATTGCACCAAAGACAAGGGAAGCATGCAGGTATGATACCATTGCCTTACTGTATCATTTAGGGAAGAATGGACATAAAGGCCTAATTATGACATTGGCGGTAAATCCCACTTACCACCGCAATGATGGGGAATATCAGTTTGCTATATTATGACACACACACACTAAACCAACAGAATACTGCCACAAACACATATCCGCCAGACCAAAGTTTGTGGTAAAGTGTTGGTACAAACACCCATACTGTTACGCCAACATAACAACGCCCACCACATAATGACCCACGAATCACCATGGTGGACATTCAAAGGCAGAAAACCATTGGCGGTACACACCAGCGCGAACAGACTAGCCGCCCAAATACAAAACAACACAACATTGGCCAAAACTAGAATCACACACCTGACACTGATACACACACCACACCCACCCACCAATAACACTATAAAACACCCACCCACATTACCTACAACCCTTCACGAACACGAAAAATAGCCAAGAGATCGCCACGCAAATCACAGCACCAACTACACACACCACAAACACCCATCCATCTGTCACGCACCCCACACCCCACCACATTATTCAACAACCCACTGCACAACACCCATGTCCCCACAAAGGCACCCCCATTTCACAGATGAGGAGTTGCAGGTCATGGTGGACTGCATGAACATCCCTCCCAGCCTTGCATCTACTCCCCCAGTAATGCATGCACTTCATGGAGAACTAACAATCCCACAATGCATCACCATACACAAACGAAGGCGGCAGGGCAACAGCAACGATATAGGGGAAGCTAGGGATGTAGAAAATGTCACAGACATGTAACATAATGCACCACTTACATTCCCACAGGAGCCCCAGCCAATTCCAGCAGTGAGGAGGTACCACAACTACCCTGTCCCCCACCAGAAGATGCCCCTAGTGTTGACAGTAACTCTGGACTTCTGGATCTGGATGAACTCCCTGGCCCATCAGGGACCACTGGTCAGTCGGATACCCCAGCCCACATTCAGTCCACCACAGAGCTTCCCCCCTCAGTATCTAACACCACAGTAGTCACCCAATGCATCTACACCTCTGTCCCAAGGACACGTCAATCAGCAGTGTGCCCACCTGTACAGGGACCCCAGTCCACACCTCACAGCCAAGACAATCAGGGTCCTGAGGGCAGTGCCAGGCACAGGGGGACAGGGATACTCAGAGGACAGCTGTATGTCAGGGGGAGGACAGGCCCAGGGAACCGACTGCCCAGGAGGCACTCACTAATGTCCTATGGACTTACCAACAATCCCAGGACAAGATGGGTCAGGTGATAGACATCATGCAGGAGAACCAGCAGCTGCAGGAGGAGCACCACCAGGAGATCAGGAAAGAGTTGCAGTCCCTCAACATCCTAATGGTCTCCATAGCAGGGGTGCTGGGGGATATGGCCAACTTCATGAGAGAGTACACATCACACCAGCGGGCCCCTTCCACTAGCCATTCAACTGAACAGCCCTTCACTACTGCTGCAGCTAGTGGAGAGGTGGTCCTGCCACAGGACCCACAGGCCACCAGCACCCCTCCCTCTGCAGAAGGTGAATCACCACGCAAATGTTCCCTGCGAACCAGACAGATGCCAGAGACACTTGCCAAGACCAAGACCACCGCCAGGAAATGAGACCCTCCTGCATATCCCCCTTGTGTCCCACTGTGTCACCTTGTCCACTTTCAGCTGCCATGGCTCCCCTTCCTATGGCCCCTTGGACACTGGACCTGTGCTACAAACAGACTGGACCAATACCCTGGGCTTTCCTCTACCATCACCCCATTCCATTGCACTATTCCTTCTATAATTTTCAGTTTAATAAAAAACCTTGAACACAACTTGAGTGATAGTGCTTTATGTGACAAAAATGTGCAATAATTTTAACTGTTTTATCTTGTGCGATTGTCCTGAACTATGTAATTCCATACAAAAAATGGCCTGTAGCTGTCTGTAGTCATCACATCAGTACACAGTTGTAACCACAACAACATCTGCAAAAAGAGAAGGCATAAGTGACCGTCAGTTGAGATGGTGAGGCAGTGACTGCCATCATACTACAGACACACTGTAAAGATAAATAATCAGAGGAATGGTCAGTTCCACTGTCTTACCTGTGTGTTATTGGAAGTACTGCCGTATGACTGATGTCCTGTTGTCCACATCCTCATCCTCTGCCTCCTCCTCCTCACTATCCTGAGGGTCCACTGCCACAGGAGCATTTTCAACTTCTTCCTCCTGCAGACAGGGCACATGTCGTCTGATGGCCAGGTTGTGCAACATGCAGTATAGAAAAAGAGTAGCAGAGGGATCCACCTGTCAGATGGAGGCATCTGAACCTGGCCTTCAGGAGGCTGAAGGGCCGCTCAATTATTCTCCTGGTTCGCCCATGAGCATCATTATACCTATTCTCAGCCCTTGTCCTGGCATTCCTTGTAGGGGTCAGGAGCCACAACAGGTTTGGGTAGCCAGAGTCACATGCAATAATTGAGGAACAAACATTTGCCTTGCACAATGGTATGGGGAATGTCTCCTGAAGGCATACACTGACATACATTGGGTGGGGACTCAGGCTCATCTATTAGCCACACCCTGTGCCTCTGTAGTTGTGCCATCACATTTGGGATGCTGCTATTCCTCAAAACGAAGGCATCATGCACCGACCCAGGATTATTGGCAGTGATGTGGGAGATGTAGTGGTCAGCTAGGCACACCATTAGCACATTGAGTGAGTGGAAACTCTTCCAATTCCTGAACACCTGTTCATTGAGTCTGAGGGGGGGGGACAAATGCCATGTGTGTTCCGTCAATGGCCCTAATAATATTTGGAAGGTGCCCCATTGCATAGACTCCAGCTTTCACAGTGGCCAAATCTTCCACCTGGGGGAAAGCGATGTAGCTGCACATGGGTTTGAGCAAGGCAGACAAATCCCTTGCCAGCACTATTGAGAACATTGGATGTGACATTCCTGCTGCCAAGCCCACTGTCACTTGGAAAGAGCCAGTTGCCAGGAAAAGGAGCACAGATAGAACTTGCACAAGATGGGAGATCCCAGTGGGATGACAGATAGTTGACATCAGATCAGGCTCCAATTGAGCACACAGCTCTGTGATTATGGCTCTGTCCAGTCTATAGGTGAGTATTATGTGCCTGTCCTCCTGTGTAGCCAAGTCCACAAGGGGTCTGTACACGGGGACGTGCCTCCCCTTCCTACTCCTCTGCAGTGGTAGGTACCTAACGGACACAAGAGTGAGAAGGGTGTGGCAAACCAAACAATGGAACCACCACCTTAGTGTAAGCGAGCTTGTGTGTAATTGGACAACGTAAATGGCAATGTATGTACAATTGACAGCAATGACGCAGTTTTCAATTTAATAATGTTGACCACCACCATAAAATGGCGACCACCTGTCCTGTATGTAGGGACAGGTGGAAGTGATGTAACTCCACCAGCGTTGGGCGTCATGGCGGAAGGCGTTCTTGCACCGCCATGCTATTCCTTATTGGCTTACATGGGGCTCTATGGAGTACAGTGTCCAATAAGGATCAACGACGGTGGTGACGGTGTATACCGTCGCGGACGTGACCGCCATTTTCTGTCTATAACCTCACTTGATTCCTGACTGTTCACAGGACAACACCTCCACTGCGTGTCCTACTGTGACCTGAGTCTGGAACCTACCATGGCCCATGTGACAGGGGAAAGGGCTCCTGGCTTCACTTCAGAGATGTTGGAGCGCCTGGTGGATGGGATCCTACCCCTGTATGGGCCTCCAGACCAACAGGTGAGTACAACATGGGGATAATGCATGCAACAAGGTTGCATAGAGATGTGTGTGCTGGCAGTGTGTATTTTGGGTGTGGGGTATGTCTGGTGGTAGTGTTCATGCCGGGCTCCGCGTGATGTGTGTGCCATTAGAGGGGAAATGATATTTGTGGGTCATATGAGTGACAGGCTGGAATGTATGGTTAATGGTGTCCTCCTGTCTGTATTTCCTCTTTAGGTCGGCGCCCATCAGAAGAAGGGATTGTGGCATGCCATCGGCAAGGACGTGCGAACCCTGGAGGTCTATAGCAAGTGGAGCACCCACTGCAGGAAAAGGTGGGTGGACCTGAGACGCTGAGCCCGGAAGACCGCAGAGGCCCAGCTGGGGATGGCCTCTCAACGAGGGAGGGGTGCTCATCGGAACCTAACCCCCCTGATTGCTCGCATACTGGCAGTGACCTACCCAGAGCTGGATAGGTGCTTGAGGGCAGCACAGCAGCCACAAGAGGGTGAGTACATTGTGTGTAACAACCATCTTTGTTGCCTGGCATGGGATCCTGGTGGTGGGTTTCAGTTAGTGGGTGCCCCTTAATGCCAGCTCAGACATTGCTGTGTGGTCCAGCTCAGGGTAATGGGTGAATGGCAAAATCTTGTTAACTAGCTACGTGGCATTCCGTGTCAGACAGGGCTTAGTAGGCCCGAGGAGGTGTGCAAATGGTAGTGGTTGGCTCTCATCTTGCTGTGGTACCTAGCCAATGGAATGCCAGTGCGGTGCATACTGCTCAATTGTGTTCCCTGTGTCTTATGGTAATGTGTACGCCATCTGTGGTGTTGGTGCTGTAATTGACCCAGTGCTCCCTTTCTCTCCCCCCCTACTTTCTTCTGTCATCCTGTCCATGTGTGCATTAGCATCATCTGGAGGAGGAGCAGGGGCACCGGTGACTGAGGGAGCTGCATCCCACGGGACCCAGGAGGCAGAGACCACAACGCCGAGAGGACCAGTGGGACGGATGGTGAGGGGAGCACCACGGCGGGGACAGGAGGTGACAACACTGGCTCTGATTCCTCCTCCGATGCAAGCTCCCTGGTGGTGGTGGACACCTCTGGAACCACCCCAGCTACAGGTACAGTCACCATCCCGTACCAGCACCTCCGTCCCAATAACCCCCCACCGAGTCGCCTGTGCCCGCTCACCCAGGAGGGTGGGCATCTCCTTCGCCCCAGGCACCTCAGGCCCTGCCCCAGTGAGCCCTGCTGCCCTCAGTGAGTAGGCTGTTGACCTCCTCAGATCTATCTCTGTAGGGCAGTCAACCATTCTGTATGCCATCCAGGGGCTGGCATCCCAGATGCAGCAATGCAATGCCTACAGCGAGGGCATCCACGGTGGGTTGGCAGCCCTACAGAGACATTTCAGGCTCTGGCCTCCTCTATGATGGTTGCCAGTTTCCCGGTTCCTAACGTCTCTCCTCCAACTACCACTTCCCAGTCCCAGTCTCCTCAACCCCAACCCATTCCATGCACACATAAAGACAAGCATACACACACAAGAGTGGCACAGACAAACACAGGCAGCACACTTCAGGCCATAAGCACTCACAAAAACAACAGACAGTTGCACATGCAACAACATCCACTACCTCCACTGTCTCCCCCTCCTCCTCATCCTCCCTCACAGTCACACCCACACTCACACCTGCATGCACTGCTTCAACAGCCACCACCATCATCCCCACATCATGCAACACACACACCTTACTTGCAGACACTTCCACAACATCCATCCACGTGTCCTCTTTGTCCTCTCCCACCCTGTCTGCCCCCCCTAAGAGACACAAACGCTCCCACTCAGACACCCAACAGCCATCCACCTTACACATGCACACTGTCCATGCACCTGCACCCAAGTCCAGCACATACACCTCCTAAAACCACTCCCTGTACCTCCATTTCCATCCCTCCTCCCACATCCTACCCCAACATCCCTAAGAAGCTTTTCCTTGCCCAACGTGACCTCTTCCCTCCCCCTCCACTGCCCCATCCTGCCCGTAAGTGCAGAGTCTGAACGACCCAGCTCAGCACCTCAGCCAGTCTGCCTCTGCTCCCACCAAAAATCTGCTGCTGGCACAAAGGGGCCCTTGAGTGTGACGACAGCCACTCCTAGTAAGAGCACACCTCTGCCTCAGAAAGGGAGGACTAGGGTGGCAAAACCCAAGAGACAGAGGGCCGGGACAGTGGAGGCCCCTCCTAGTCCTGGAGGCAAGGACACAAGTCACGTGTCAAAGGCCAAGGGGGCCCGTCACAAGAGGGGATCCCCCTCCACCACCAAAGAAAGCCAAGGTTCCCCCTCCACCACCAAAGAAGGACAAGGGGCCCCCTCCACCAGCAGAAGGCAAAGAACCCTCTTCTCCAGCCAAGGCAGCCAAGGAGCCCCCTCCACCAGCAGAGGGCAGGGAGCCCTCTCCTCCAGGGGAGGCAGCCAAGGAGCCCCCTCCACCAACAGAGGGCATGTAGGCTACCCTCCAGGGACTGTTGGTCAAGGAGCCCCCTCCAGAACTAGTGGGCATGTTACCCACTTCAGAGACTGTGGCCTTTCACTCTGCTACAGAGACAATTGGGCAAGGAACTCCCCTCCAGAACCAGTGTGCATGTTACCCACTTCAGAGACTCTGGCCTTTCACTCCCCTCCAGAGACTGTTGGGCAAGGAGCCCCCTCCAAAACCAGTGGGCATGTTACCCACTTCAGAGACTGTGGCCTTTCACTCCCCTACAGAGACATTTGGGCAAGGAGCCCCCTCCAGAGCCAATGGGCATGTTACCCACTTCAGAGACTATGGCCTTTCACTCCCCTCCAGAGGCATTTGGGCACGGAGCCCCCTCCAGAACCAGTGTGAATGTTACCCCTTCAGCTGAGGTGCTTCCCGCCCCCTTCCCCTGAGGTGCCTGCCCTTTTCCAACATGATGCCCCTGAACAGTTGAGTCTGGATTGTGTCAGGAGTCAAGTTGGGTCTTGGACTGTGCCGTGTGGCCATGTGGCCCGTTTGTACTTTGGGCTGGCCGTGGGCCCGATCTGGATATTGACGCCTGCCTTTACATTTACTTTTACATTATGGTGACTGTTGGCAGAAAATTACAGTGTTCGTACATTCTAATTGTTGTCCTTGCATTAATTTACTGTGAGTCCTGTGACATTCGTTTTACTCCACAGCTGGTTCTGTGTATGGTGTGTGTGTGAATGGTGTGTATTTTGTGTGTGTGTAAGTGTCATTCTCCTTTTCCTCCCTTGTGTGCTGGCTGCTGTACTCACCGTCGTCGTCTTTGTCGGTGTTGGTATTCCAGGACAGCCATGGTGTGGTAGAGCATCACGAAGACTTGGAGTTCCGGTTCCATGGCACCGGCAGAATCCTCTGTGTCCCTGAGGGTGAGCCTTTCATCTTCTCTGAAGTGCTTCCACCAGGCTTTTAATGGTGTTGGTACGGCTCCAGAAATCCTGGTAGTTTGCCATGTCATAATATGGTGGATGGTACCTTGACTTCTGCCTGGCTTTTGAGGGCTACTGCTGTGGTCAGTGGTGTTTACGCCCTGGCGGATGGTGTGGTACATTGGCTGTCTTTGGGAGGTATCACCGCCATGGTCATAATTTGGCTGTAATTACCGCCAGCCTGTTGGCGGTATTATCGCCACTTTAACAGTCACCGCAAATATCATAATGACCACCAGAGTGTCCCCAGCTAAATAACAGTAATGTCAGACAGAAGTGAAATATTTAGATCACCTAATTGGGAAGGGAACTAGGTAAATCTCCAGAGAAAGGGTCACAGCCATATTGCAGATGAATCCTCCAGCAACCCAGAGAGATGTCAGGATATTTTTAGGAATGGTGAGCTACTGTCATCAGTGGATTCCCAATTTTTCAGTTACTTCAAAGCCATTGCAGAAATTGACTCACAAAGAGGTCACCGATCCCCTAGTGTTAGACCAAGCCAGTATGAAAGCCTTTACTGAGTTGAGAGAAAGCCTGTTCAAAGCCCTGGCTTTGGGAATGCCTGACTACACAAAACCCTTCATGTTGTTTTTTCATGATTGTGATGCATGCTCTTTGTTTGTCTTAACTCAAGTCCATGGTGGTAGAAACCGCTCAGTAGCATATTTTTCAGCTACTTTGGACCCAGTTGCAGCAGCTTTACCAGGCTGTTTACGTAGAGTTGCAGTGGTTGGACTGAGCCTCACTCAGAGTGACAGCATTGTGATGGGACATCCTTTAACTTGTACCGTTCCTTCACTCCATTGAAGTTTCACTCACCAGAACCAAAACTCAGCATCTAACTAATGTCAGGCTGACACGCCATGAGACTGTCATCCTGTGTTGCCCCAGTGTAGCATTAAAAACATTTATAGTGCTTAACTCAGCAACTTTGCTTCCAAAAGAGAATACTGAAGTTGACAACTTGAAAGAAGTTGAACATAACTGTCTGGAAGTAACTGATTTGTGCATAAAACCGAGACCCCGCATTCGAGATACTCGACTGGAAGAAAATGACCACATTATTTTTGTTGATGGTTCCTGTTTAAGAGACAGCATGGGAACACTGAGAGCAGGGTATGCTGTGTGTACAAGTTCTGGTATACTCGAAGCGTCCTGGCTTCAAGGAGTGTATTCTGCGTAAGTGGCAGAATTGGTAGCCTTTACAAGAGAGTGCCATGTCTCTGCACAGCTTGAAGTTACCATTTAGACTGTCGGTCAGTACAGATTTGGAATAGTCCATGACGTTGGTCATTTGTGGTCACAGAGGGGTTTCCTGACCTCTTCTGGTTCACCAGTTAGAAATGGTGAAAGAATTCATCAGTTGTTACAATCTATTCAAATGCCTGAAAAGACCGCTGTGGTGAAATGAAGCGCACACCTGAAATCACAAGATTTTGTGTCAATGGGAAATGGATATGCGGATCAAGTTGCAAGGTTTTTAGCACTGAACTGTATATCGTTCAAATATAAATGGGAGTTGTTACCTGAAGAAGAAATGTGCCCAAGTTATGCATTATATATTATAGATACCTTGGAAGAATTGAAAGTACTACAGGATAAGGTTGTCAAGGATGAGAAAAAGAATTGGGTAAAGTAAAAATGAGTTCAACGTGAGGATGACATCTGGGTGTCCGGGGAGGGACAAGTAGTTCTGCCTAATAGTTTGTTGACTCAAATGGCTAGATATTATCATGGTCAAGCACATATCGGGAGGGATGCCATGGTCCGTACCTTTAAACAATCTTGGTTCAACCTAAAGTTTAGACAGGTTACTGAAGCAGTTTGCCATTGATGCATCGTCTGTCAGCAAGTGAACGTGGGTAAAGGGACTGTGGTCAATTTGAGCCACATTGGAAGAGCGGGGAGTCCATTTAGCAGAATGTAGATAGATTTCAATGAAATGTCTGTATGAGGAGGACTGAAATATGTGTTAGTGATTGTTTGTATCTTTAGCCACTGGTTTGAAGCTTACCCTACACGAAGAAATGACAGCCTTGCAGTAGCAAAGTTACAGCTTAGGGAACTGATACCTCGTTTTGGGTTTCGGGTCTCTTTAGAATCAGATAAAGGAAGTCACTTCAACAATGAAGTAATGTAATTACTATTTTCAGCTTTAAACTTTGAGCAGACGTTGCATTGTAGAGACAGCCCTGAAGCCTCAGAACATGTGGAGCAGATGAATGGTACCTTGAAGTCAAGAATGGCAAAAATGTGTGCCTCTGCGAATCTAAAATGGCCAAACACACTGCTATTAGTTCTGATGACTATGAGAAACACACCTGACAGGAGAACTGGACTGTTAACGCATGAAATCCTCGGGTAGACCAATGAGGTTGCCATCCGTTCCTGCCAATGTTCTTGTGAACATGACAGAGGATATGGTGTTGGGCTACTGCAAAGGTCTGGCTGATGTGGTTCACTCTTTCTCTCATCAGGTGGAAGCCACCACACTGCAACCATCTCAAGATCACAGCCACAATCTGAGAGCAGGAGATTGGGTTGTGATTAGAAAGCATGTGAGGAAGACTTGTTTGGAGCCTCGGCGGAAAGGCTCTTACGAAGTAGTACTGATTGCTACTACGGCTGTAAAGTGCACTGGAGTTCTGAACTGGATCCATGCCAGCCATACTCAGAAAGTACAGTGCCCTTTGGACAATAAAGAAGCATTTTCGAGAGTACCAACAACTTCCAGACCAACTCCAGAATTGGAGAAGGTAGAAGGAGATTGAATCTGAGCAGACTGAAACAGTGCAACCACTCCTTTGAGAGACGAAGTGGAAGACCTACAGGAGAGTGACAGTGAACCAAGCTCAACTGAGGTAACAGGAGAGTCTAGTCAGAGGAGGGCTCTCCCAGAATCAGACAGTCTTGAAAGACAAACAGAGCAAATTACAGACCCGAGGGGGAAGGAGCTGAGGAGGATCGAAGCCAAAACCATCTGACTCCTCCTGACCATTTGCAGGTATGCCAAGAGAAAAGCCTGCAGAACAAAGAGAAGTTGCACATCCAGCACTGAAAAGAGCATTAATGAAAGGTCTACTGAAAGGAGATAAGTGCCAAAGTCACAAGCAAAGAGGAAAGAAGCAATCACTGTGACAACAACTGAGGACAAAGTAGACACAACAAGAAGAGAAGATTTGAGTGATGGAGAGTTAAATGGAGATCGAAGATTGAAAAGAAAGAGTATTGCAAATCAAAGGTACGCAGGTTCTGAATGGGCGTATGCAATGAAAAGTGAGTGGCAGAGTGAATTTTTGTCTTTTTGTTTTGATCAAGAAATTTCAGGTCAATATTTTGGCATGTGAAGAACATCTATGAACTCAACTTTGCAAAACTATGAATCTGAGAAAAGGACGAGAGAGACTATTGAAATTAACCGGAAAATACTTTTGAAATAACATGATTTGACAAGCTGCTAAACCAGTTTTGACAAGCTACCTATTTTTGATAAAGGGTTCTGGAAGAAAGACTGAAAGCAGTAAATAACGGCTAAAGAAGATTAAAGATTTTGTTTTTGATTTTGCTGCATAGTTATAATTTTTCTCTTCTACTTTCTGATTCTTTACAGATCATGAGTAACCTTATCCTAAAGGGTAGGAAGACTAGGTGCTGTAAATACATAGGCAGTGGGTTGGCGATTGTATATATGATATTGTGTCTCATGTTGATTGTGAGTATGACTTTTCTTGACAAGATTGTGGCCAACCATATCTCAGCTTTAGAGACAACTACTGCACTCACAGAAGGAGATAGGTTTAGGATGGATGAGAAATATTTGCACGTAGATAATACCCAAGGAGAAATTTCTTCTAATGTGTTCTATCGCTTATTGTGTGAGTATGTTGAGACGATGGATGCGAGAGATTGTTATGTCTTTATCAGTGGAAGAAGGAGTTACTTACCATAGTTTGCCCCTTACTTATGGAATAAGTTGTCTTTTACTAACAAGATTCTATAACCAGGAGTACATTCAGGCCCATATTTATACTTTTTGACGCAAAACTGCGCCAACGCAGTTTTGCGTCCAAAAAATTAGCGCCGGCTAACGCCATTCTGAAGCGCCATGTGGGCGCCGTATTTATTGAATGACGTTAGCCGGCGTTAGCCGCCGGCGCTGTCTGGTGTGCGTTAAAAAAAACCACGTACACCAGGCAGCGCCGGCGTAGGGGGAAAATGGCGTATGGGCGTCCACAAATGGTGCAAGTCAGGCTGAGGCAAAAAAATCGCCTCAACCCGATTTGCGCCATTTTTTTTTCACTCCCAACCCCCATTGAAATGACTCCTGTCTTAGCAAAGACAGGAGTAATGCCCCTTTGCCCAATGGCCATGCCCAGGGGACTTCTGTCCCCTGGGCATGGTCATTGGGCATAGTGGCATGTAGGGGGGCACAAATCAGGCCCCCCTATGCCACAAAAAAAAATACTTACCTGAACTTACCTTAATGTCCCTGGGATGGGTCCCTCCTGCCTTGGGTGTCCTCCTGGGGTGGGCATGGGTGACAGGGGGTGTTCCTGGGGGCATGGGGGACACCTCTGGGCTCATTCTGAGCCCACAGGTCCCTTAACGCCTGCCCTGACCCAGGCGTTAAAATCCGGCGCTAATGCGGTTTTTTTAGACCCGCCCACTCCCGGGCGTGATTTTTGCCCGGGAGTATAAATCCCACGCATATGCATCGGAGTCATTTTTTAAGACGGGAACGCCTACCTTGCATATCATTAACGCAAGGAAGGTGTTCACGCCAAAAAAGGACGCTAACTCCATGAACTTTGGCGCTAGACGCGTCTAACGCCAAAGTATAAATATGGAGTTAGTTTTGCGTCGAAAAAAACGACGCAAATTCGGCGCAAACGGAGTATAAATATGCCCCTCAGTATTTCTAATTATGATGTAGTGTTTTTGTTTGTCCTATAATTAAGTACCTGAGTAAAGTAGCTAAGGAAAACACCATAGAATTAGTGAGAGGATTCTTTGAACCCACATTGACTTTTTGCACAGTGTACGTGCACAGGAACAATTTAACATGCTTGCTCACACCTATCGAAAAGAGTTTTCTAGATCAAACAGATGACAGCAGAAAGGCATTTAAGGAGAAATTAGAAAAGGGTTTAGAGAAAAGGACATTTAGAAATGATCATGCATTTAGTGACATAAAGACACAAGGGAGGTTAGCTTTAGATGCACAACTCGTAAGAAAGCTGTGTGTATATAGGCCTAAATCTAGAACTGATACGTTGTTTGTGGGAATGAGTGAATGTAGGCATGAGTTTTTGTTTCAGAGTAAATGGACGTTCATGTTGAATGGACAAGACCCAGCAATTCCAGGAGTTTATTATATCTGTGGACCAAATGCATATTACCGTCTTCCTAGAGGATGGTATGGCACATGTTACCTGGGTATAGTTTTCTCAAAGATTTATCAACTTGAGGATCTGAGCAAGATACCTAAATTGACTGAATTACATCACGATAGACAAAACCGAGAATCATTTTCTGACATAGTTGGAGACATATTTGGAGCAATGATTCCTTCAGTGGGAGTTATTCTGAATTCTTTTGAAAATTACTTCAATGGGCAACATTAAAGTACAAAGTTTCATTAATAAATGCATAGTAATATTAATTAAAGTGCCTACATTTAGGTTGTTATAGCAATGTGTTATATTAATGATTTCCCATTATGTACTTGCTTTATTAATTATAGGCCTTAAGTTAGCGAGGTTTGGGCCTAGACTGCACAGCCTCATGTTAAGCTGCACTGTTAAATAAAATTGTGGGAATGTAAGTCTAGAGAAATTAATTTATGTATTGTGCACACTGCATTGACCAAACGTTAGCAGATGACTTCAACTTTCTCATGAGAACTGCCTGCTAGAATATCTTGTGATAGTAATTGTTACACTGTAGAGTTGGATGCGTGAGACAGCGATGTTCCCTGGAGCTAACAATGGATGCATTGACTGGAGTACGAATGGATACAAAAATGTTACCTGAGGAGCTTGACGGTGGGAACAGGAGAAGAGGAGCCAGTTATCAACATGTGAAAGGCAGTTTAGTTATATCTTAGATTGGGAAATGAGTCCTTATTGGGCTAATGCTAAACTTACAATTCCTTGACCAATGACAACGTGGGAAGTCCTTTAGACAGTTTTACCTTAGCCCGACTGCACTGAGAGAAGAGTCGCCTTTTCCCACTGTGAGTTCCTCCGTAGAGGATTATTCTGTATGAGGAGCTGAAAGGTTCCTGATGATTTATTTCTGTCTTTGAATTTATTGCTCACATCTGAATGCTGATCCCTTAGATATTGCTTCTTAATGGTTCGGATAGCTTAGAGTCCTCGTTTCTGAACCATTCCCTTTCATTGCCCGTCGCTGACCAAACAAATGTCCAACTGACGAAGATAATCGCAGCTATTGTTCTTGTTGTAGGATATGTTCTTTGTTTCTAGCTATTTTGAGAGAGCCATAGTTAGATATTTTTTCCAAATTACCTTTGACTAAATTGTTTTGCATGAAGCCCAAACATGCTATTCTAATCAATGGCTAGTTAGGGAGACCCAGAAAGGTTAACAAATTGCTCTTAACAAAGAATGGAAGTTGTTCACTTGCTAAACCTGGATGTATGTTATTTCTATTGCGCAGTTATTCTTGGTATTGATTTGTACTGTGACTCTCAAATGCTTGGTTATCAAGGTTAGTTAAATTGAGATTCTTTAGAAGATTTGGTCAACCTGTGTTGTTCTTTTATGTTTACCAGTTGATTTTCAGACTAATTTACGTGATAGTACCATTGTTAATATAGGGAAATAAACTTTCTAACTTTCTCTAACATGATGTTATGATGTGTGAAGATTTCTGACAAAAGTACTTGATGCTGTTGATGAAATTGTTATCGTATTTGGGATTTATGGTGGGAATCACTCTAAGCGCAGTCAAAAGGTCCTTCAAACCTCTAACGCGTCTCCTATAAATTTGATAATAAAAGACCAAGTAAGGACAGACGCGCTAACAGAAATATACTGCACCTGAAGTGATTGGACATCCAGCATGGAATCTAGTATAAGTTCATGCTTGTGACTTCTATTTTCTCTTTATAGCATGACCATATGGAGGAAAGTGTCCTAAGTATGATCTTTATGAATTGCATGCATGCTTCTTTAGTACTGTTATGAATGTATAAGACTTAGGTTGGAATACCCAACCCCACACGCAGGGATTTGATATACATACAGAAATTTGGTCCTGAAGAAAGCCGATTGACTGTTTGGAGCAGTTAGATGGCTGCAACATGTCAACCTTTGTGATGTCAAGGACCATCATATCCTTATGACATCTCACTGTTTTGACCTTGCCCAAGACCTTGCTCATTAAATAATAATTGTAGGGTCTACAAGGGAATTTTAACCTATTCACATAATCCCCTGCCTTTTACCACCTCCGCTCCGCTCAGCTCCGCTTACAAATGTTTAGAGCCCATTCACCTACAATAGGTGGTGTGGTTCCAATGATGAAGCAGGCCACAGGTGGCACCTGTGGGTGCGGACCCTAGAAATATATCCAAAAATGTGGTGAGAGCACTAATTTACTTGGGTGGGACTCGCACACTTACTTGAGATATTTGGAAGCTTGAGCATTCTACTAAGTAAAACATGGGATTTAATAAAGTTGGGCTAAATCTCCTTTGTGCAATCTTTTGGATATCCCCAAAAGGCAAGTTTCCAGGAACATCACAAAATCATAGTTCCTAATAGACCTAAACCAGTTCGGATCTCCACTCTTAGAGCTCAGACCAGCAATGTTCCAACAAACCAGATCCGTATAGGAGTCAGGATCTTGTGGTTCAGGAGGCATCTCCCAGAAAACAGTGATATCGCTGTTGCCCTTGCTCCACCTTCACCCCCAGGGTTAATGGGTGCATTGTGAACGATTGGCAGTCAGTCCGGGCCTTCCGGGTCTGACAGGGCGCTAAATCTATTAAAAGTAGAGAGGGTAGGAATAGAGACTTTGATGTCATATTCAGTTGGCCTGGGTAATGGACCCGGCCTAACAGACTGTGTGTTGGCAAGTTGATGATAAAAATAGTGACAGAACAGTTATACGATTGTTCTTGAGGTTTTAGTTAGCATGTTGGAAGCAATTCGAAAGTATACGTCCTGCAAGAGCTGGATTACTTCAATGTATGACTACACAACCCCCTGCGGATTGCATACTTGATGGCCCAATCCAGGACACCCTTCTGACAAATAGTATGTCATTGTATTCCAAAAGGCTAAAACTTGAGTTTTTAACAAGTTAGCGACAAACCTTGTTTTTAAGATTAGCTTGGGTTTCTCCCCTGGCTGAGTGCAAGCAATGAACGTTGGTCAAAACTGCAACTTAGGGACTGTATCCGGGAGGAAGGTTAAAGTGGATAGAATTAGACAAGCTGGTGCTAGGAGATGTATTTCTGGGATGGGGCCATGATTTGCATCAGTCAGATCAGCACTGCGACTGTCAATGGTCTAAGCAGGCTGCAAACCCCCAACAGTGATGGACAGTGTGGTAGCCTCATTAGTGTGATGGATACGTCCTGCCTTGGCCTTCCATTCCAAGGGTGGCATCCACACTTTGTGCAATTGCTGGCTCGGCTGTCACAGTGTGGATGGGATTATTGGGGTGAAGGGGGCTTGAGAGCTTCAGGACTGCAAGTTCAAGGCTCTACATTTTTTTAATTAGGGGAACAATACTGGACTGGAACAGAGTTTATTCAAAATCGGATACCAGGTGGTATCCCCCTTTCTCACAGAGAAGGTGCAAGGAAATAGCCCTGGTAGGCTTCTAATAGGTGTGGCTCTATCAGCAGTTTTTTTTTTTTTTTCTTTACCTTCTTATCAATTGCCCCACACCTGAGACAGTCTGTGCCCGTATTCTGGCATTTTCTTTTTGCAGATGGGCAATCCTCATGGCTAGATGTGGGTCATGGTCTTGCTTAAATGTGTCTGGCTGTAGAGGCTTTACTCTACCCTCAACAAAATGCCTCTACACTCAATAAAGGATGCAGTTGTGTGGCGTGGGCTGCCAGGATGTTGGGAAAAAGGAATAAACTGCAGGCCGGGGGACACATCACCTTCCTCCAGAGAGAGCTGCCTCTTGGCCAAGTCAGCTTCTTTGGCGATAACTCCCACAGCTCTAGCTAGAAAGGTGCTTATGTCTGTGGAGGGAACATTGGGCTTTTCACCTTCTGGGATTTTCCGTTTCCCCATCCTGATCATTAGGAAAAGACTGGTGCAGCACACATTAAGAAGATGAGTTGATACACATCAAAGTCATGGAGTATAGTGCCTTCACAGAATAAATAGCAACAGGGCTTAAGATAGTCAATAACTTTGAGTTAAAAGGGCCTCTTACTGGGGATGATGGGTGAAGATGGGCTTCCTCTTGGCCCAAGCTTTGCCTGGGCAAGGGCTCGGGCACGTCCTGTGCTACGGTGTACCCACTAGTATTAAGTGCCTGCTTGGGGCGAGTACTGTGGGCCCTGTCTCCAATGGGAGAGACTGTTCTGGGACTTCAAGTCCTGCCCCAAGTCCTTGTTCAGGTGCGTAATGTTATGATGTATCTGCAGGAGCTGCTTAATCTGAAAATCATGTGGGCTTGGCAAACTTAGTGCTGCACTGTTCCAGGTGAACTCTGTGTTCACTACAGAAGCAGAAATAACTCTTGCTTTGAGTGGACAAATGTCCATGAGGTTTTTCTAGTGTAATTTGTAACTGAATCATTGATTGCTATATTTTATTTTCTTATCACCAGGTTGTGTTTGGTAATTGAGACTCTTTTGGATTTCAGTTTCATTGTTAACGTAATAGTACTTTACATAAAAGCCCTGGAAACAACCCAGACCTGTAAATATATCCATTGACGTATGAACTGAGTGAAGCCACTAAATCATGTTCAGGGCCCACTGATTAATGTATTTTGTGTGACCAATAACATGGTAGTTGGGACATTGAAGCATGTACCGTGAGAAATCTCTCACATTCATTACTAGGGTGCATACATGGTACGTGGCTACTGATGCTCATTGCTGGGTTCATTGATGTGCTGTGTGGGGCCTCTGGCCTTTGTTACTAGCCCCTAACATACCAATCAGAAGCCTCTAAACAAGACATACTCATTCTGTTTGCCAACTGAAATTCAAGATAACGACACACTGGGCAGATCTCTAGTACAGATCTCCAGACTCTGTCAGTCCTTGAAGGCATAGCCAAACCATCTACTCTTCATGAAACTCATAAAAAATGAACTGTTCAAATAAGGCTTTGTTTGCTACTTCACATGAATAGCTCAGTGACCGAGTCCCTTGGAACTGAATACAAACCTCGTTCTGCTGAAGTCTAAGGCCCATATTTAGGGGCCTTTTGTTCAGGGCTGTGCAGCAAGTCACCTTTCTGCGCTGCCCTGCATCAAAGCGAAAGGGCAGGAATGCACTGTATCTATGGCATACTGCGCATTCCTGTCCTTTCCCGCTATGCTGGCAATGTTTTGGCATCCTAGCACCAGCGCAGGCACCCTTGCACGATGGTGCAAGAGTGCCTGCATTGTAGGCAGGATTGTTTTTGTGCAGGAAGAGACACCTTCCTGAAAAAAACAATCCTGTGAGGCTTTTTCCTCTTTTTATGTGTGCTGCAGGGGAGGTATAAGGTTTTGGCGCATCCAGAGGTTTACACGTGCTTGTAACTCTGAGAATGCCACAAAATCCATGAGTGTTGTGTGGGGACACCCACCGCAATGCCCATGAAATGACTCCCTTGCTCATAGTAAGGCAACACAGAGATTTGCACAGGGCACACAAAGCCATGCAAAGTGTCTTTGTGTGGGCTCATAGACATGATTTCAAGGTTTGTTCCACTGTTTCATTACAAAAAGTGACGCAAAGACGGCACAAGGTGCTCGTAAATGTGCCACCAAATGCTTTTAGCCCATATCATAAAGTCCCTTTTCTATCTCTCTCTCTTTATCTCTCTCTCTCTCTGTGATTTGTCTTTCTGCATGAGTTACATGGACATTTAGTTGGATAACCAAAACTTTTACTTCAAGCATTCAGCATCAGGAACCTCTCACCAATACGTACTACAGTTCAGTATTACTACAATCAGTAGTACTACATTCCAGTAGTACTACAATCCAGTGCTCCCTCTACCTTTTCCACACCTATTTACTTACCTGATGTACACGTGTGGCCACAAGGCAGCATATTTAGTGATATGCTAGACAACACAAATCACCCAATAGATGTACATGTATTCTTCACCTCAGTATTTACCTGGAGCAATATGAGAGCAATTTATTGGAAACATTAATACTCAAACCTTTCTCATTAACAGCTTGCCTACTGGCCAACTGCCATTTTGATGGAGGAGGTCAAAAACTTGACTTCAAGACTGGCCCCAACTTGTCCCTCCTGCCACATGCACGCAAGGTGACCACTACTTGCTTTAACGCCATGAGAGTCCTGAGGAAATATTCTACTCCCTACTACCTTTTGATTACAGGAAGACTGTGGTCCAGGCATTATGTACTTCCAGCCTTGATTCCAGCTACTCACTGCACGTAGGCCTTCTAAACTATTCCATGGGTAGATTCCAGGACATACAAATCACGCCAACCAGACTAACTCTGGGGTTTATGATGACAGATCCTGTTACTTAGCATGTGGTGCACCTGCATTGGCTGCCATCAATGAAGAGACTGGTTTAATGTCTCTGTTTTGCAAAAAACATAGGGGCATATTTACAAGCCCCTTGCGCCTTCTTGCACTGCCCTAGTATCAATTTATTTATGCTAAGGAGGCCCCCACTGTGCACCATATTTACAAAGTTGCACAATACACGCATTGCGCCACTTTGCAACCCCTTATTAACTGCACCAGGTAGAATGAATGCAAGGGGGGCATTCCCATGCAGGGAGGCCCAAAAAGATGGCGCAGTGAAATTTACATTTAAATTTTGCTCAGGACAGGCGTTAAAGTGACGCTCCCACAATAACCTATGGACCTCCCCGTGCTTTGCTGGACTAGCGCCATAAGTGAAGCGCCACAATAGCATAATAAATTATGACACTATTGTGCTAATTAATAAATTAATGAATTCTATGCCTGAACATCTAGAAGTTAGAAGTCCTACCTTTAGGTTCTGCCCAATCATTTCTTTTGCTCTGAGATCTCTTCCAGAACCAGTGAGAAAGGCGTGGAACCCAGGGGTCAGTTTTGATTCTGCTCCCTCATTTGAGTCTCAAGTGCTACCAATAACTAGGGTGGAATATAATCGTCTGTGCAACACCCCTAAATTAGGGCTGTTACTGAGATCTGTCCATTGCATATCACTAGTTCAAGTAGGCATATTTTGACAATCTTTTATTTCAGAGCAATGTACCTAAACACAGACTACAGGCCATTCAAAACTGGATCATTAACATAATGTACAGCCTCAGGAAGATAAACCTAATTTCTACTCAGCATATGGGAGTGGACTTGACATTAATTGCCTTTGGGAACGCATAATTTTGATCGCACTATTGTGTGTGCTAGCGCAGGTGTTTTAATAAAAATTTATAATGAAATGTTCATGTATTCTGAATGATAAGTTTGTGTAGAAAATATAATAACGTAGAAAAATAATGCACGCATCTGAAAATGTGATTACGAAGAATGGCCACCAATGTTAACGAAATGTGCTAATTACCAATGATATAATAATATGAAATGCTGAGCATTTGTTAGATTAATGTAGTAATATGTCATATTTAGGGTTTTGTATTCTGCTCTAGCTTTATTAATTGCAGGCTTAACTTAGCGAGTGTCTTGGCCTAGTTTGCCAGGCCTCATGTAAAAGCTGTATTTCTTAATGTTTAATAAAATGACTGTCCTGTGATTTCTATTGTATTATTCAAATGTGCTCATAACGGAAGCTTTCTCATGAGAACCGACTACTAGAAGATTATGTTCCTATTAATGTAACATTTTGTGTGTAATGTGTGTGAGGCTGACTTTCCTCAGGAGAAGAACAATGGAGATACTGACTAGAGTGGAAGCTGCAACAATATTGTTACCTGACAAGCTGAATGATGAGGACATTGCAAGTCAAGCCAGTCAACGACATGTGAACGGAGTAATAGTAGAATTCATAGATTTGGAGTTTTCGTTTTATTGGAAAAAGTGTGAAAATGCGATTAACTGACCACAGGGATATGGGAAATAGTTTCAGTAGTTTTGACTTAACGGGACTGCACTGAGAAGAAAGCAGCATTTTTTAGCCAGACTTTCTGGCCTAGCATTTTGCAGTTGCCCATTGCCCATTTTCTTGCTGGCCGAAAAGGTCAATATTCCTTATGCGTCTTGACAAGTGACGTGCTTAACTTTAATGCTTAGAGACTTTGCGTTTTCTGAACTTTGATGCTGAATTAAGATGCCTTGCTGATTGACTGATGTCCTGAGGACGAAGACTGACTCTGCTTGCTGATCCACACTGAGGATAGGTATTATAAACGTGCCTGTTGATTATTATGCATTTGCTTTTCTTTTTAGGTACCAACTGCATTGTTTTGATAGAGCCATCGTTAGATGTTTGTTTGAGGATGTTCTCGGCGTTCTAGTGACAGTGTGAATGAAGTAGGTTGCACTTGCACAGCTTATGCAAATCACAGGTGAGTTGTGAATTCTGTAAGTGTTATAGGGAGTTTGCATACTCCAAATTAAGTTGTAGGAGTGTGAGTACTCCGCAGTGTGAGAGTAGGGAAGTCGTCAAACTTCATATGTGTGTGGCACTTTGTGCTAAAACATTGTCCATGTGGTTGTTGATGTACGGACCCTGCGTGGTCTAAGACTCTGGAGTATATTGAAAAGTGTATGAGACACTTGGTTTGATGTTGTAATCTGTTTGGTTTAGTAGGTTGATCGGGCATGATCAACAAGTCAGAGAGTGAGTAAAGTGAGTGAAAGAAAATTTTGACTGAGATTTGGCGAATCCTATGTGCATCAGGACAGCCCACTGATCAGTTGAGAGAAAAATTTGCGGGTCGAATTGTGCTTGCGAATCTGTGAGACCGAGAAAGAAGGAGTAGCTGTAAGTGCGGGAAGAGCCATCAGTGAAAAATCTGTGAGGTTTCTGAAGCAATTGTGTTACCTTTTCCTGTAGTAAACCAGCTGATTTGTTTTTGGTTTTTGATTAGTGCTCGCAATTTTTGCATTAGTTGTGTGAATCAGAGTTGGGAGGACGAGCCGCAAGACTTTGTCAGCCACAGTACGTGTGAGTGTGACGTCATTAGAGTTGTGCTGGGCTAGGTCGGTTAGTGAGAAGGTTCGCGCACGGATTGGCAGCTGTCCATGGAAGGCAATTGGTCGAGAACTTAGGTGAAAGGAATCTTGGGATTAAAAGTCACTTCCTGATTTGATTTTGAATAGCAAAAAGGGTCGAAAAGATGACATCTTTCAAAGCTTTAAAAAGTACCGTATGGGGAGATACATATATTACAACGAGTGTAGCGAGAATACACCGCCCAAAAGGTACACTGGCTTACATTGTAATGGAAGAGAAGGGTGTTGCGCCATGTCTTTGGCTAAAACAATGGTGCAAATCGACAGAGAAGGATGGGAACCTATCGTTTCCTACACATGGGATGTTCACTTTGAGGGTCTTGGAGCATTTAAGGATGGTGCTATATGAATCAAAGCCCCTTCCGAGACCAGCACAGTATGAGGCATTAGCGATTTTGGAGCAACAGAAATTTGAGAGAAGGATGAGAAAGGCAGAAAAGACTCTAGCAGTGTTCAGATGGGACAGTGTTCAGAGAGTTTGGTTAATAGAGACTTTGCACGGAATTAAGTTGTTTCCGGGAATTATGCAGGACAATGAGAAGGAAGGAAGGTAAGCTTCTAGGAAAACAAACAAAAGTCCGCCCGGGAGTGAGGGGGCTAGAAAGTCTTCGACAGTGGAGGAAGAATCGGATGATGATGATTTTATTACACAGTTATTGAGAGATCACCCACCACCATTTACAGTACATGAGAGTGGTCTGAGTACCAGTGTTGATCCGACAGCCCCGACACAGGTCAATGGGACAATGAGTCCGATGCATGTTAATGCTAGCCTGACATAGAATGCGGTGCAGAGTGGTCTTAATGTGCCTACTACTCCTGTAGTAGAAAATCAGGGTCACCCACCAAAGGTTCAGATAATTTACCCTGATGTACCCATTATGGAAACGACTTCTAACTTAATGATGCCAATGGAACAGGTGTTCCCAAGACCGATATTGGTTCAGACTGAACCAACTCCACTTTTAATGCCCCAAGTGCAGCCGCAGGTAATGCCAAGATTTACTCCAGTAACAGGGACACAATCAGATATGACTCTAATGATGATTCAAAATATGGGAGCTGCTCTCCCACAGACTGTAAGTGCCAGAGCAGCCCCAGATGCTATATCGCTACCTGTTACTGTTGGTCCAGCGGTACCCCTATTTGCACAGACACAATCTACTGTGGGTGAACAGGGAGCAATGTCCCAGGATATAATGAGGGGAGGACATAATGAAAATGTTCATGTAGTCTCTCCTGTGGGACAGACTTTTGATGGATCAAGATCATTACTAGACCTTAGTCCATATGTAGCATTTCCAGATACTCTGGCAGGGCCAAATGTTAGTAAGAGTTTGAAATTATTGACACCGCAGACCCCGAATGCAGTTGCACAGCAGGTGCCATCGGTTCAAGTGAGTAACATTTTGTTACAAGGTTTGACAGCTCAGCAATTGACTGAATGGTTAGACAAGCTGAATACCCCACAGAGTGCTCCTAAGGGAGAGGAGCATATGAATTATACTAGGCTAAGCATGGAAGCGGGTGAACTCCTTGAGGGAACAATGGGGGTGAATAGGTTAGAATCCTACACAGAGGCAGAGTTGAGATATTTGTGCCCGAATATTATGAGAGAGGTGAGCAATGTGCATCAGAAATTAGCTGAGTTGGAAGAGAAGTATGGCATAGAAATAGAGAAAACAACGCAATTGAAAAGGAGTTACAGATTAGATTTTGAGGCAAAAGATTTTGAGCACATGAGATCTGCCGGAATGAAGGCACACCTTAAGGAGTTTCTTCAAAGTGCTCAGACCTGGGGAGCATTAAACAAATGGGAAGGCAGATGGGTAAAGAAAAGAGACAAGAGAAAAAGGGATTCTTTGGAACTGACTGCAAATGTGCAGCAAGATAAAGATCCAGTGAAAATGTTACCAATCAGAGAGATTCCAGTGGGAAATTTTGTTCTTGTCCTGTGACATTTCGTCATTCACAAATGATTACCCAAAATTGATAGAGAAGCCAGGAGAGTGGTATCAGCAGACAGACTGGTTTGTGAAACTTACAAAGTGTTTGTGGGAAGACTTGAAAACATTACTAGAGATAGTGGTTCCAGCTGATCTGTGGATCGAGTGTAGGAGGAGTGTAGATTGGCCAACAAGTGAACCGGAGAGAGAATAGAATACAGGTGCACCGTCTCCTGAGGTAATGAAATATTATTATAAAGTGACTGAGGTTTTGAAAATGAGAATTTTGACTAAGACTATTGATAGGCAGAGGATTGAAAGGACAGCGCAGAAGAATCTATTATGAGAGATTGTTGCAGGCGTTCAAGCATTACAGTGGTACAGAGATGATTGAGGGGAAAGACATGCTTCATTATGTGTTCAGATTTGTGGAACGATTGAGACCTGAAATTAGCCAGATGATTAAGAGTCATTTGATTTGTTGGCAAGAGAAGCCGATCGATGAGGTGTTGCAGTATGTGAAACACTGTAGTGATGAGATTGAGTTGAAGCAGAAAAGAGAAGGTGGTGGTGATGCAGATTAAAGCAGCTCAGACGGGAGTGCAAGGAAATTTTTCACAGCAGGTACAACAGCAGCAGCAGGGGAACATGATGTTTCAGCGGCAGATGAGAGGTAGAGGTCGTGGAGGAAATATGACTCGTGGTCCGGATTTAGGTACTGTAGTGGTTCAGAATGATGTGCAGGGGATGAAGAAGTTATTGCCATGTCACGTTTGCAGAGCCATTGGACATTGTAAACGGGGGTGTCCAGTACTGGTGGAGGAAGGTGTAGTTCAGCAGAGTAATGACATCAATTCATTCCAGCATGTGAGAGGTTCAAATCTAAATTTTCAGAATAATGTGAATCAAGTGCAAATTTGCAGCCCATGCAGCACGTGCAAATGCCCTGTGCACAAATGTCACAGTTGCAGCCAATACAACAGCAGGTTCCCATGGTACCTAGATAGCAAATTCAAATACCTCAAGCCCTGATGGAACAGCAACAGATGATGCTTTCTCAACAGGTCAGAGGCCTGTCTAAAGGCGTAACACAGTGCACCAATTCCTGTTACACAGTGAGAATGGAATAAATGAGGAATGGACGAGTGACAGTTCGGATGAGGAGCCATGTGTGCTTGCAACTTCCTTAGAAGTAGATCAAAGAGGTCCCTATGTGAAGGGAAACGTCATGCGTCACAAAGTTTCATTCTTGGTCGACATGGGAGCTACACACTCTACAGTGAGAAGTGCAGAAGTTCCAAATTTGCCCCTTTCAGGTAGAACAGTTCAGGTTGTGGGAGTAGCGAACCAGTATTTGACAAATCCCATTACAGATCCAGTTCAAGTTGAAATTGGTAACTTTCAGGGATTTCACAAGTTCGTAGTCTGCGATTCAAGTTCAGTATCTGGGAAGAGACTTGCTGTGTAAAACAAGGTGTTCAATTACTTGTTCAAATGAGGGAATTGAGATCCAGACGAATAGTGATGATGAAGATGACCAAGCCCCAGAGGTAGAGGGTGAAACTACAAATGAGGAGTACCCCCTGACTGATTTTTTCCCGATGTTCACAGTGAAAGAGCTTCATCCTGATTTGCAGGGAACAGTTAAGGAGAAAGTGTGGAATTTGACAGGAATAGAAGTAGGTTTAATAAAGGGAGTTGAGCCAGTTAAAGTTACTGTGGAACCGACTGCAGTTTTCCTCAACTTCCACAGTACCACATGCCGCAAGACGAGCTTATGAAAGCAGCCCAGATAATGGCAGATTTTTTAAATAAGGCGTTCTGAAGGAAGTATTGAGCAGTCCATGTAATTCACCGATAATGGATTTGAAAAAGCCCTGTGGGAAAGTTCGAATTGTTCAGGATTTGAGAAA
This sequence comes from Pleurodeles waltl, assembly GCF_031143425.1. Classification (NCBI taxonomy): domain Eukaryota; kingdom Metazoa; phylum Chordata; class Amphibia; order Caudata; family Salamandridae; genus Pleurodeles; species Pleurodeles waltl. The sequence goes on from NC_090437.1 coordinate 985,555,637, forward strand.
AATAAATGAGATTGTGGTCAAATGTTGTCCTGTGGTGCCCAATCCAGCTGTGATAATGTATCAGATTTCATGTGATGCCGATTGGTTCACTGTCATTGATTTGTCACAAGCCTTCTTTTCTGTGCCTCTACATGAGGATAGCTAATTTCTCTTTTGTTTCAAATTCCTGGATCAAGTTTATTGCTGGTGCAGATTTCCTCAAGGATTTTCAGAGTCACATTCCATATTCAATCAGATCTTGAAAAATAATTTGGAGTCGTTGGAATTGCCTTTCCAGTCAACCTTGGTGCAGTACATTGATGACTGCTGATTGTGTCCAAAACAAGGGATGAGTACAAGTATGATACAATTGCCCTGTTGAACCATTTGGGAAAGAATGGTCATAAAGTGTCTCCGCTTAAATTGCAATATTGTCAAAAAGTAGTGAAATATTTGGGTCACCAGATTGAGAAGAGTTCAAGAAAGATTTCCAGAGAAAGGATTACAACCATATTGCAGATAGATCCCCCAACCACACAGAGAGATGTCAGGATGTTTTTAGGGATGACAGGCTATTATCACCAATGGATTCCAAATTTTTCGGTCATTTCAAGACCACTGCAGAAGCTGACTCATAAGGAAGTTACTGATCCCATAATGTTAGACCAGACTGAAATGAAAGCATTCATTGAATTGAGAGAGAATCTGTGCAGGGCTCCAGCGTTCGGTATGCCTGATTACACGAAACCTTTCACATTGTTTTGTCATGAGCGTGATGCATGTTCTTTGTCTGTCTTGACACAGGTCCATGGAGGTGTAAACCGCCCATTAGCATATTTTTCAGCTACTGTGGACCCAGTTGCAGCAGCCTTACTGGGTTGTTTGTGCGCAGTTGCAGCAGTTGGTCAAAGCCTTACACAGTGTGAAGGCATTGTGATGGGACATCCCCTGACTGTAATGGTCACTCACTCTATTGGGATTTTACTTACAAGGACGAAAACACAATGTTTGACTGGTGCAAGGTTGACCAGATATGAAACGAGTATTCTAGGATCAGCAAATGTGTCATTGAAAAGATGTACAGTGCTGCACCCGGCAACCTTACTTCCAAATGAAAATGTTGAGACCAAAAAGATGGAAGATGTTGAACATGATTGCCTTGAAGTAACTGACTGGTGCACAGAACCGAGACCTGACATTAAAGCTACCCGATTGGAAGAAAATGACCAAATTATCTTTGTTGATGGTTCTTGTCTGTGAGACAATACAGGGACACTAAGAGCAGGATATGCTGTGTGCACAATTACTGGTACTTTGGGAGCTTCTTGGCTTTGAGGAGTGTATTCTGCCCAAGTAGCGGAACTAGTAGCCCTTACTAGAGCGTGCCATGTTTCTGCTCAGTTGAAAGTTACAATCTATACAGATAGCCAGTATGGATTTGGAATAGTCCATAATTTGGGCCAATTGTGGTCACAGAGAGGTTTCATGACCTCTTCTGGTTCACCAGTGAGAAATGGTGAAAGGATTAAAGAATTGTTACATGCTATTCAAATGCCTGAAAAGATTGCCGTGGTGAAATGCAATGCACATCTGAAGCCGCAAGACTTTGTATCATTAGGAAATGGATATGCGGATCAAGGTACAAGGTTTTGCGCATTGAACTGTATATCGTTCAAAGACAAGTGGGAACTGTTACCTGAGGTGAAACTTGTATAAGCTATGCATTGAAAATAATTGACACCTTGGAAGAATTGAAAATGTTGCAGAATAATGTTAACAGGGAGGAAAAACTTTCATGGAGCAAAAGGAAATGTGTGTAAAGACAAGATGAATTGTGGGTTTCAGAAGAGGGTCAGTTGGTTTTGCCAAATAGCCTGTTGTCTCAAATGGCGAGGTACTATCATGGTCAAGCACGTATTGGGAGGGATGCAATGATTCGACTGTTCAAACATGATTGGTTTAACCCAAAGTTTAGACAAGTTGCTTAACCGGTTTGCCATCGCTGTGTCATTTGCCAACAACTAAATGCAGAGAAAGGGACAGTGGTTAAATTGAGGCCATTTTTGGAAGAGCGGGAGGTCCATTCAGCAGAATACAGATGGATATTTTTGAGATGCCTGTGTGTGGAGGTTTGAGAAATGTGTTAGTGATTATTTGCATTTGTAGTCACTGAATTGAAGCTTATCCTACATGAATAAATGTAGCAAAACTACTGCTTAGGGAACTAATACCACGTTTCGGATTTCCGATCTCTTTAGAATCAGATAGAGGAAGTCAATTCAACAATGAAGTAACTAAATTACTATGCACAGCATTGAACATTGAGCAGAAGTTGCATTGTAGTTACCGGCCTGAAGCATCAGGACTTTTGGAACAGATGATGTTGAAGTCAAGAATTGCAAAGATGTGTGCGTCCACGAATTTGAACTTGCCGGACGCATTGCCGTTAGTGTTAATGTCAATGTGAAACACACCTGACAGGAAGACAGGATTGTTGCCACATGAAATTCTCATGGGCAGAGCAATTAGGTTGCCAGTGGTGCCTGCAAATGCACTTGTCAACATTACAGATGATATGGTGTTAGATTACTGCAAAGGTCTGGCTGATGTGGTTCGCTCTTTCGCTCAAAAGATGTAGGCCACCACGCTGCCACCAATCCATGACCCAGGGCACACTCTGAGAGCTGAAGATGGGGTCGTGGTCCGGAAACACATGAGGAAAACGTGTTGTTTAACCTCGTTGGAAGGGACCACAACTACCACAGCTGTGAAGTGTGCTGGAATTCTGAACTGGATTCACGCAAGTCATTCAAAGAAAGTGTCATGTCCACTGGATCATGAAGAAGCGTTGTTGAGAGTACCAATAACAGTGAGACAAGTCTCAGGGCCGGAAGGGGAACAAATAGGAACTGAGACCGGATCACTCCAGTGAGAGACGAAGGAGAAGATCTCCAGGAGGGTGACAGAGAGCCTATCTCAACTGAGGCAGCAGGAGAGCCTAGTCAGAGGAGGGCTTTCCCAGAAGCAGATAATCTTGAGAGACAAACAGAGCAATTGCCAGACCCAGAAGGGGAAGGAGTTGAGGTGGATCAAATTCACTGTGATCTGACTCCTCCTAAACCGATTGCAGATCCGTCAAGCAAAATTACCGCAGCACAAGGAGAAGGTTCAGGTTCGTCTCTGAAGAGAACACTGACAAAAGGTCCACTGAAAGGAGATAAGTGGCCGGAGTCACAAGTAGAAAAAGGAAAAGAAGTGGTTGTTGAACCAACAAAGGAGGAGGAAGTAGATACCACAAGGAGAGAAGATCTAAGTGAAGGAGAACTAAATGATGATCAAAAATTGAAAAGAAATAGAATAGCAAGTCAGAGATATGCAGGTTCGGAATGGGCATATGCAACTACGAATGAATGGCAACAAGAGTTTTTGTCTTTTTGTTTTGATAGAGAGGTCCCGGGTCAGTATTTTGGCACCTGAAGGAAGCTGATGAACTGAACTGTTGAAACATTTTTGGAGAAAGAGATTGTTGAAAGTAACCGGAAGAGACATTGATAACCTGATTTGACTTTTGAAACATGATTTTGACAAGCTGCTTACCGATTTCAACAAGGGATCCTGGAAGTGAGAATGAGAGCTGTAAATAACTGCTGAAAAAAGAGTTGCCTATTTTTGATTTTTGATGCAGTTTTTCTAAATTTTCTCCTGCTTTCTGATTCTTTACAGATCATGAGTAACCTTAGTCAAGAGGGTGCGAACACTCGGTGCCATAAGTATATGAGTATTGGTTTGGCGATTATGTGTGGGATATTGTTTGTGGTGCTGATTGTGGGTATGTCTGTTCTTGATAAGAGTGAAGCCAACCATACTTCTGCTTTTGAGATGACTACCACACTAACGGCAATAGAGAAGTTTAGGTTAGATGAGAAATATTTGCATGGTTATACTAATGCGCAAGGAGAACTTTCTTTTAATGTTTTCTATTGCTTATTGAGTGAGTATGTTGAGAAAATGGATGCGAAGAATTGTTATATGCGTACGCAGATCCCTTCATCGGTCGAGGAAGGAGTCACCTACCATAGCTTACCTCTAACTTCCGGAATAAGTTGTAGTCTGTTACTAACAAGATTTTATAACCAGGAGTACATTCAGTACTTTTACTCGAATTATGATGTTGTGTTTTCGTTTGTTCCTATAATTAGGTATTGGAGTAGAGTAGCTAAGGATAATGACATAGTAATAGTTAGAGGTTTCTTTGAACCTACATTGCCGTTTGGCACAGTTTATGCACACCGCAATAATCTGACTTGCTTGCTTACATCTTTAGAGAAAAGCTTCTTAGATCACACAGATGACAGGAGAAAGGCGTTAAAGGAGAAATTACAAAAAAGCTTAGAGAAAAGGACTTACAGGAATGATTATGCTTATAGTGCAATTAAAACGCAAGGGAAAGTAGCTTTAGATGCACAACACGTAGGGAAACTTTGTATATATAGGCCTAAATCGCGCACTGACACCTTATTTGTGGGAACGAGTGAATGTAGGCATGTGTTTTTGTTTCAGATTAAATGGATGTTTATGTTGAATGGACATGACCCTGCTATTCCAGGGATTTATTACATCTGTGGTCTGAATGCTTATTACCGTCTTCCAAGAAAATGGTATGGGACAAGTTATTTGGGGATAGTTTTCCCAAAGATTTATCAAATGGAGGATTTGAAGAAGTTTACGAAAGTGATTGAATTACAACATAAGTGACAGAGGAGGGAGTCCTCTTCTGGTATAGTGGGATATACATTTGGAGCAGTTATTCCTTCAGTGGGAGTCATTCTGAAATCAATAAAGATTTGAAAGTTGTCTACTATTGTGGATAACATTCTAACAAATTTTCCAGGGGCCATACTCCTGATAGATACTGAGTTAGCTACTGATAGAGCTATGACTCTTCAAAATCGTCTTGCTTTAGACATTCTTTTAGCGAAGGATGGTGGAGTCTGTAGAGTGATTAATTCTAGGCATTGTTGTTCGTATATTCCTGATAACAGTAAAGAGATAAGAGACTTAGGGCCAGATGTAGCAAAGGTTTTTCCCCATTCTGTGTCTATGGGAAAAAGTGTTTGTACATATGGCCCTTACTTACTAATCTGACTAATGAAAGTACTGATTTGAAAGAATTGAAAGAACCAGGTGTTTGGGAAAAGGTTGGCAAAGGGTTTGCTTCAGTGGGAAATTGGGTCAGCAACATTTGGAATGGGATTCTATTGAAAATATTGCAGGAGGTATTCATTTTTGTGATTTACCTAATTGGAATATGGGAATTGTGTAAATTATACAAAAGGATTACATTAAAAAGGTCAAAGAATAATCAGAGGAGGGAAGAAAAGAAAAGGGAAAAATTGTACAGAGAAAATTCAAAGGGGAAACAAAAGTATGAAGGGATTGAATTGACAGAATTTTAGCTGATGCAAACATTTGTGGGTAATAGTTAGTGTGATGACACATTTAGTCAGCAGAGGAGGGATTGCTAGTGCAGGTATTTTAATAAAAAATATTAATGAAGTGTTCATGTATTCTGAATAAGAAGTTTGTGTAAAAAATATAATAACATTGGAAAATAATGCACATATCTGAAAATGTGATTATGAAGAATGGTCACCAATGTTGAAATGTACTAATCGATGATATAATAATATGAAATGCCGAGCATTTGTTTAGATTAATGTAACAATATGTCATATTTAGGGTTATGTATTCTGCTCCAGTTTTATTAATTGCAAGCTTAACTTAGCAAGTGTCTTGGCCTAGTTTGCCAGGCCTCATGCAAAATATGTATTTCTTAATGTTTCATAGAATGGCTGTCCTAGAGAGTTAAACTGTGATTTCTATTGTATTGTTCAAAGGTGCTCATAACTGAAGCTTTATCATGAGAACCAACTACTAGAAGATGATGTTCCTATTACTGTAACATTGTGTGTGTAATGTGTGTGAGGCTGACTTTCTCAGGAGAAGAACAATAGAACAATGAAGATACTGATTAGAATGGAAGCTGCAACAATATCGTTACCTGACAAGCCGGATGATGAGGACATTGCAAGAAAAACCAACCAATGACATGTGAACGGAATAGTAGTTGAATTCATAGATTTGGAGTTTAAGTTTTATTGGACAAAGTGTGAACATGCGATTAACTGACCAATGGGGATATGGGAAATAGTTTTAGTATTTTTGACTTAACGGGATTACACTGAGAAGAAAGCAGCATTTTTTAGCCGTACATTCTGCCCTTGCATTTGTCGTTGCCCATTTTCTTGCTGGCCGTAAGGTCAATATTCCGAATGCGTCTTACCAAGAGACATGCTTAATTTTAACCGGTTCTGTGCCGAGGACGTAGTGGTTACGTCCTTCGGCACAGTGCTGCTGTGCCGAGGACGTAACCATTACTTCCTTGGCATACAGCCCAGAGGGAGCGCTCTCGTTCCCTCTGTGTGCTTCCCCCCACCCCCCAAAGGCAGGGATGGAAGGGGAAGCCCTTCCCCTTCCACACCCAGACCCCCCCACCCACCCTGTGACATCAGCACGCGAGTGCGCGCTGTTTGTCACAGAGCCTCCCCCATCACGCTGGAAGCTCAGCTTTCAGCGCGATCAAAAGAGAAATGCTTTGCATTTCTCTTTCGATCACGTGGGGGAGGCCCGGAGAGGCTTCAAAGGGAAGGAAATATATTTCTTTCCCTTTAAAGTCTCTCCAAGCGTTTCAAAAGCCGGATTGCTTGCAATCCGGCTTTTGAAACGCCCACTAGACACCAGGAATGTCATTTTTTTGTGGAAATGGACATAAGAGAGCGACCCTTGGGCAAGGGTCACTCCAATGGGGGGCATTTTTTTTAAGGCCTTTTCTGCCCGCCCTGGGGGCAGAAACCTCTAGGCACCAGGGATAGTTTATTTTCTTTTTTTGTTTTTTTGTTTTTGTTTTTTGTTTTAGGTGTGGGGTGCGACCCCTTAGGCAAGGGTCGCTCCCATAGGGGGTAAATTATATTTAGGCCATTTCTGCCCCCCTTGGGGGCAGATTGGCCTATTTTTATGAGGCCAATCTGCCCCTAAAGGGGGCAGAAACCACTAGACACCAGGGAGTTTTTTGTTGTTTGTTTTTCACGTAAGGGGAGCGACCCCTTAGGCAAGGGTCGTTCCCCTGGGGAGCAAATTTATTTTAGACCATTTCTGCCCCCCATGGGGGCAGATCAGCCTATTTTAATTAGGCCGATCTGCCCCCAAGGGGGGCAGAAACCACTAGGCACTGGGGATTTTTGTTGTTGTTTTACAGATGGGGAGCGACCCCTTAGGCAAGGGTCGCTCCCCTGTAGGCGCACATTGTATTTAGGCCATTTCTGCCTGCTTTGGGGGCAGATCGGCCGATTTTAGGTCAATCTGCCCCCAAGGGGGGCAGAAACCACTAGGCACCAAGGATCTTTTTTTTGCGCCGTCACGCAAGGGGAGCAACCTTGTAGGCAAGGGTCACTCCCCGGGGGGGGGGTGCAAATTTATTTTAGGCCATTTCTGCCCCCCCTGGGGGCAGATCAGCCTATTGTTATTAGGCCGATCTGCCCCCAGGGGGGGCATAAACCTCTAGGCGCCAGGGCAAATCTTTGTTTTTTTTGTTTGTTTTTTTTTAGAGATGGGGAGGTACCCCTTAGGCAAGAGTCGCTCCCCTGGAGGGGCAAATTGTATTTAGGCCATTTCTGCCCGCTTTGAAGGCAGATTGGCAGATTTTAGGTCAATCTGCCCCCAAAGGGGGCAGAACCCACTAGGCACCAGGGATCTTTTTTTTTGCGCCATCACGCAAGGGGAGGGACCCCGTAGGCAAGGGTCGATCCCCGGGGGGTGGGGGCAAATTTATTTTAGGCCATTTCTGCCCCCCCTGGGGCCGGCTGAGCTAGAGGCCAAAATCCACAGGTAGGCACTTTGCAAAAAACACCTCCTTTTCTGTGAAAAAATGTGATGTGTCCACGTTGTGTTTTGGACCCTTTCCTTTCGTGGGCGCTAGGCCCACCCACACAAGTGAGGTACCATTTTTATCGGGAGACTTGGGGGAACGCTGGGTGGAAGGACATTTGTGGCTCCTCTTAGATTCCAGAACTTTCTGTCACCGAAAGGAGAGGAAAAAGTGTTTTTTTGGCCACATTTTGAGGTTTGCAAAGGATTCTGGGTAACAGAACCTGGTCAGAGCCCCACAAGTCACCATCTTAGATTCCCCTAGGTGTCTAGTTTTCAGAAATGTGCTGGTTTGCTAGTTTTCCCCAGGTGCCGGCTGAGCTAGAGGCCAAAATCTACAGGTAGGCACTTTGCAAAAAACACTTCTGTTTTCTTTCAAAAAAGTGATGTGTCTATGTTGCGTTTTGGGGCATTTCCTGTTGCGGGCGCTAGGCCTACCCACACAAGTGAGGTATAATTTTTATCAGGAGACTTGGGGGAATGCTGGGTGGAAGGAAATTTGTGGCTCCTCTCAGATTCCAGAACTTTCTGTCACCGAAATGTGAGGAAATGTGTTTTTTTAGCCAAATTTTGAGGTTTGCAAAGGATTCTGGGTAACAGAACCTGGTCAGAGCCCCACAAGTCACCCCATCTTGGATTCCCCTAGGTCTCTAGTTTTAAAAAATGCACAGGTTTGGTAGGTTTCCTCAGGTGCCGGCTTAGCTAGAGGCCAAAATCTACAGGTAGGCACTTTGCAAAAAACACCTCTGTTTTCTGTCAAAAAATGGGATGTGTCCACGTTGTGTTTGGGGCATTTCCTGTCGCGGGCGCAAGGCCTACCCACACAAGTGAAGTATCATTTTTATCGGGAGACTTGGGGGAACATAGAATAGCAAAACAAGTGTTATTGCCCCCTGTCTTTCTCTACATTTTTTCCTTCCAAATATAAGAGAGTGTGTAAAAAAGACGTCTATTTGAGAAATGCCCTGTAATTCACATGCTAGTATGGGCATCCCGGAATTCAGAGATGTGCAAATAACCACTGCTCCTCAACACCTTATCTTGTGCCCATTTTGGAAATACAAAGGTTTTCTTGATAGCTATTTTTTACTCTTTATATTTCAGCAAATTAATTGCTGTATACCCGGTATATAATGAAAACCCACTGCAGGGTGCAGGTCATTTAATGGCTCTGGGTACCTAGAGCAACCAGAAGAGTCCAGCAGACGTAACGGTATATTGCTTTCAAAAATCTGACATTGCAGGAAAAAGTTACAGAGTAAAACGTAGAGAAAAATTGCAGATTTGTTCACCTCAATTTCAATATTTCTTTTTTTCAGTTGTTATTTTCTGTACGAAACTCTTGTAGAATCTACACAAATTACCCCTTGCTAAATTCAGAATTTCGTCTACTTTTCAGAAATGTTGTGGTTTCTGGGATCCAGCATTGGTTTCATGCCCATTTCTGTCACTGACTGGAAGGAGGCTGAAAGCACAAAAAATGGTAAACATTGGGTATGTCCCAGTATAATGCCAAAATTGTGTTGACAAATTGGGTTTTCTGATTCAAGTCTGCCTGTTCCTGAAAGCTGGGAAGCTGGTGATTTTATCACCACAAACCCTTTGTTGATGCCATTTTCAGGGAAAAAACCACAAGCCTTCTTCTGCAGCCCCTTTTTCCAATTTATTTGAAAAAAACAACATTTTCACTGTATTTTGGCTAATTTCTTGTCCTCCTTCTGGGGAACCCACAAAGTCTAGGTACCTTTAGAATGCCTAGGATGTTGGAAAAAAAGGACGCAAATTTGGCGTGGGTAGCTTATGTGAACAAAAAGTTATGAGGGCCTAAACCCGAACTGCCCCAAATAGCCAAAAAAAAGGCTCGGCACAGGAGGGGGAAAAGGCCTGGCAGCGAAGGGGTTAATGCTTAGAGATTTTGGCCCTCATTAGGACTTCGGCGGTCTAACTAAAATACCCCTGAATCCGCGGGCGCCACTATACCACCATATGCCCAGTGCTGGCGGTAAATGTGGCTCCCTATTATGACTTTTCCGCTGGGCCAGCGGACAGAAACAGCGTTTCCGCTTGCTGGCCCAGTGGAAAAGTCACATCAACATTGCAGCCGGCTCATAATAGAGCCGGTGGCAATATTGATGTGCAGTGGGTGCAGCAGCACCCGTCGCGCATTTCAAATCCCCGAAATTTGGGCATTGAAATGCACGATGGGCCTGTGCCTGGGGGCCCCTGCACTGCCCATGCCAAGTGCATGGGCAGTGCAGGGGCCCCCCGGGGCACCCGGGTCCTCCTTACTGCCAGCCTTTCCATGGCGGTGCTTACCGCCATGGAAAGGCTGGCGTTTGGGGACTCAGAATCCTCAGGGCAGCGGTGCTTGCACCACTGCCCTGAGGATTATGACTGCCTGGCGGAAGCCTGGCGGTCAAGTGGAGTGGTCAGCGGTATGGCCATGGCTAATGCGCCACGGTCATAATACACTGCTGGTACACCGCCAGCCTGCTGGTGGTCTTACCGCCAGTGTACCGCCGGCCGCCAGGGCCGTAATGAGGCCCTTTGTGTTTTCTGAACTTTGATGCTGAACTTAGATGCCTTGCTGATTGACTGATGTCCTGAGGACAAAGACTGACTCTGCTTGCTGATCTACACTGACGATAGGTATTATAAACGTGACTGTTGATTATTATGCATTTGCTTTTCTTTCTAGGTACCAACTGCATTGTTTTGATGGAGCCATAGTTAGATGTTTTTTCCAAATTTGTGTTACTAAATTGTTTTGCATGAAGTCCAACATGCTGATGCTAATCTGGTGTTAGTTAAGGATCCTCACTAATGAAATCATGCTAATAGGGATTAATGCTTGATGAATTTCTCTGCTAAACCTAATGTATGAAATTACATTGACGCAGTTGACTTTGTTACTGATTTGCACCATAACCTTAGAATGTGTTGTAGTTCAAGCTTTGATTAGATTACGTTTCTTCCGTCGCTTTGGACAGCCAGTATTGTTTCTGTATGTGTTTCATTTGATATTGAGATTAATCTACATGACCTTAGCATTGTTAATTTAGGGAAATAAATATTCTAACTTTTACTAAAAGGTGTGGGTATTCATGACTGAAAAGTCATGGTGTGTGACAGTTACTGACTCCATTGATTATTGATGGTATTGATTGATGTTAATTATTGATTATTGTGTATTGATTATTGATTATGTACTGGAGCTATGATAAGAACATCTTAATTGCGAGTCAAAAGGTTCATCGTCCTATTTGCGTCCCCATGTAAGCTTACTTATTAAGGTTAGACACTCTAACATGTGCTATCATGTAATCGACAATGCATATATTTTGGGCCCTAATGTAATGTTATTAATGTAAAGTGGTGCATCCAGATTGTATTATTGAAGGTGCATCCATACTAGAAAAGTATTATTTTACATAAACATGTGTGATCTAATGTCTGAATTTAACATGTTGATTTGAATACTGGTGCACATTTATACGTGTGCATTCTGATTATGGTATTATAGTGTAATTGCGAATAATCAAATCTCGTTTTGTATAACTTTTGTTTCATTTATAATTGTATCGATTTACTTGTAATCAGGTATTCTGAATGTGCATTGAACTGTCACAATAAGTTAGCCTAACCAAAGGGCCTGAAATGTTGACTTCATGTATCTAACTTTAACATGGAGTTTTGCTCGTTTTTCAATATTCTTTATTTGCAGGTGCATGGTCTGAGTCTACATTTAATGAAAGGCATACTGTGTATTTGAGATAGTGAGGTACAGGGGGATACTTTGGAAAGGACAAGGAGGGCTAATGAACTGAGAAGAAAAGACTCCTGTTTGTACACTGTACTCCTGTAGGCTCCCAAAGTTGCCCTGATGTTCGACTTGTAGGAAGAGGACTTGATGGGAGTTGCCAATTTCAACTGTGCAAGGAAGATGGAAAACTACTATTGTTGATGATGTAGACTTCTTAAAGGTTCTTTAAAAGAGAAGATTCTCTTTAGCCTCTAAGGAGAGCAGATTCCCCTTGATACTTGGAGGGGTACAGACGTCTCTACCTTTTATCCCTTGTGGTGCTTTATGCTGTGCAACACCTTTCTATACCAGAACTTCTACTGAGGTTTCTGTTATGCTGACACTTTCCTATATTTCCCTGAGAATTAATTAGTTTTCCTTTAGTTTAGATTGGGGGTGCTTAGATTAATTAAGTTCTTCAATGATTAGACAAGAAGACTGACATTTATACACTGATCACCAGTTATTGTTCCTTCTCTTTTATATTGTGGCAACAGAGATTTGTGTATGCCTCATGGTTTTATGATTTAACTGTACTTGACGCTTTACTTCATATTTGGTGATTTTGCACTTATATAGCATGTTTTTGAATTCATTTACATAACTTTGGCCCTTAATTTGTAATAAATCTTTGAACTTATTCTTCAGTCTCCTGGAATAAATGTGTGACCAAATAGGTTACACTTTTGATGGATTCAAAGTGTTGATTTTAACACAAATTAAAGAGATTGTTGCGCGTATCCCGGGTTCCCAAATAGGCCATACCCAGATAGTGCCAATCCAGACTATGTTGGAAACATTTGGACATTACTGGGGGTCATGTAACCAGCAGTCATTGCGACTTTGTGCTCTATATTAGGTTAAAACATAAGTTAAAAAATTAATCTTTTAAAACAAACACCCCTCTTGAGTTTAAGTCAGATTGGTAGCAATATGTATGACATCTGACAAAGGCAGGCAGCAATTTACATGGGATATTATAATCATATTAGATAGTGTTATTCACTTATTTAACTTTGGCTATATTTGTATGTTTCATTTTATATTTTGTTTATTGTCCATTTCAGATGCCTTGTTTTTGGTTGCAGGTGTATTGAAGCCTGTTTTTTCTTGCACATTCTAAATAAAAAAAATATAAATACATCTTTTACCACTAGAGAAGCCTCCCGGTTCAATCAGTATAACTTTTTAAGAGATCCCATACCCTGGTTTACACACCTAATAAGTCAATTAAATGTGTGCAATAAAATGCAACTGAGACGGCTTCAGTATTGTCTGGAGAATATTATGTTTCAGGCTTATTTGGTAAAGTGAAGAGTTAATTTGCAAACGATCTAAGGGCAGCCAGAGATGATATGACGTATGATGACTGTACACCCGACTAGCCAACAAGCACCAGGAACTCAGAGCATCTAGTGCTGAACCTCTAGGATTAATTCGCATCTGGACCACATGGTAAAGGAAAATGAACTCACGCAGAGCATTACCAATCAAGCCAACATTTGCACAGGCTTTCAACTGGCTGTGAAAATAACAGGGTGCTGTTGCTTTCAGCATGGGCCCTGCTGTAAGGACTCCAGAAATATTGGCATGAAGCCCTCCCTTGGGCTATTCTGCACCAAAATCCTTTGGCATCCCAGTAACTCCGCCTGCGCCACAGAACAGGAGAACATAAACACCACAACAGCATTTGCATTACATCAATGTCCACAAACTGGTTAATAAGGTAAAGTGGTGGAGTGGGGTGGGTTTTGATGCACAGCAATGCACTAAGGTGAGGACCCCAGCTGTTGAGTAGCATATTGAGGTCCCCCACCGTGCTCCAGAAGTGATTTATCCTAGGGGAGGGGTGGTTGTCCTTCCTCCCCAGATATGGGCTCTCACCTCTCCACTCTTGTGCCGGAGCGTTCAATCAGGGGTAAGGGTGTGCATCCTGGCAGGGGAACACAGAGCTAAGCTGCTGCCTGTCCAGGTTGTTGCCCTACAGGTGACGCATGCAGCCACGTATCATAGATATCCCATAGCCAGCTGCGCATACACCTAGTACACTAGATAATGCATGCAAAGAAAAAACACAAATAACTAAGACCACTTCAGTTTTGTTTGGAGAAAATTATGTTGTAGGCTTATTTGGTAAGGTAATTAGTTAACTCTCGCCAGTCCAAGGTCAATCAGAGATGGTATGACCTAAGCTGACTGCCTGTCTGATTAACCAACATGCACTAGGAATACACAACATCTGGTGCTGAACCTTTTGGATTCATTCACATCTGGACCCCAAGGTCAGGTAAAATTAACTCATAAGCAGAGGCGGAGCATTATCAGGCAATCCCATAGTTCCTTAGGCTTACAACTGCCCCTGGAAATAATGGGGTGCGGTCTCTTTCATGCCTGGACCCAGCTGTAAGGACTTCAGGAGTATTGGCATGAAGCTCCATTTTGGGCTCTTTCTTATGTTTGCTTAAACACCAAAATCATTTGGATTGTCCAGTAATCCTGCAGAGCTTAGGGGTGGCAACAGCTTGCCTTGAGGCCACCTTCCGTTACCTCTGTTGTTATCGTTGTGGTGCCTTCATGGGCCCACATTGGTTCTCAATTTTGTAGCTACATTTTAGCTTCATTTATATTTTTACATTGGGGATGTTTTAGCTGCCATCAATTTTAGCAGTAACATTTCACACACTTAAGCTTGCATGATGTTATTCCCAGAATGCATTGTACATGTTGCTTTTTTAATTTAGCCTTTCTCAACATATAATCAGTACATTCTGTTCAAGGCTAGTAACACAGTACAAGATATCCTAGTGCTTGCGTTGCCCATTCGGAGACATGTACTAACATCTAGACAAATGATTACGTCAGAGCTGTGCCTTTAGCACAGTGTTGTTCTGATTATATAAATCTTGCACTGACTCAAAGTGTCCAGCCGCGATCATTCTTGGGTGAATGCTGTGTTCAACATACAGCTCTGCTGGTGCTCATCTTCCAGCTTCCTGAAAGGATTGCCATTTATACTACATACTACAGGCTGATTCCTGACTCTGTTCTCCAAGTATGGGGGCTAAGGCTATCCTATTGGATTGGGCGAAGGCAGAAGGTACAACCACTATGCTCTCAGCCTAGACTTAGTCATAGGTAGGAATATCTAGAAATTATTTGCCATGGTATGTCTGTTTTTTCTTTTCACCATGTTCATAATGCTGGTAACTTTGCTTTGTTTCATCTGCCTGGCTCTCTGCAAGACTACGATTGTTTCAATAATTGTATTGAAAAGCTTTCTCCTATCTCTCTTGTGTTTCTTTCACGTAGGCATGCATGAGTAATACAAAGAAAGGGTAAGATCTGTATCCACAGCTTCCTTGGGACTCTGAGGGGTATATTTACTAACATTTTGTACCATGCTTGCATCACAAAATAGATGCAAATCAAAGCAAGATCTTTTTTTACCTATTTACTTTCAGCGCAACACTTGGTTCGCCCTGGAAAATCACTTGGAACCTTAGCACCAAGGGAGCATAACATGAGTGGTACATGGGCGTTTCCATGCAAAAAAAGTAGATTGGGCTAAAAAATAGTGCCCATTTTAACTAGGCGATTTCAAGGATAAATGCTTTTATTTCTCCTTTCTTTTCTGATTTTGCATGCATGCAATCATAGTATTTTGTACTGGAAGGCTATCCTTCCAGTACAAAACCTATGCTAGACTCATGCAGACAATCTTACACTATGATGCAAAGCTGTGTGTGTGTTGGTCACTGCAAAAAATGTCTGCATCAGCGCTAGGAAGTGTAATCTTTCTGTAAATATGGCACTCTCCTACACTCTCCTACCCACGCAGCACAGCATTTTTGGCTGCTGCACTGCGCTGCATGACAGTTTCGTAAATCTGCCTCCTGGTGTGATGTTTAGGTAAGATTAGGGTAGGTTAGAGGTTCGAGGTGATGCACTGTAACCTAGCCAGAAATTAGCCCCACACTCTCTGATGGTGTAGACAGATTCAGTCCCCACATTGTGAAGTTCTGTCATCCTAATACGCAGTCCTATTATCTTAGTAAGAACCTGTATTTATTTTGGTATTGTTCATTTGCATGGTGTGTGATCCATGTTGCTTTGACTGAGCATTGTTTTGAAAGTGCACCCCCAGCACCTCTTGCCTGTTATTATTGGCCATCTGTGTGTAGACTGAAATTAGTTACCAAACGCTCTTATTTATTTAAAATTAAACTTTCGGTGGAAGACTAAACCACAAGATTATCTATGCCAATGACAGGAGCGCAATGCGATGTTCTATTTGTCTTATTATTGCAAATTCCTATAAGATTGTCCTGCCATACTTGGGTACCACAGTTGCGAGGAGCGGTACACTCCAAGTTCATACTTCCCCCAACCCTCACCACACTTATGTCCATCGCCATCCCTGGCAATGTGAAACTTTCTCATAAGCAAGAAAATAACCTCATTAGCTTTAATTGGAGCATGCCTGTAACAACAGCTCGGGTCATCGGAATTCAAGCCTGCTCATTTTTAGGGTTGAGCCTGCATCGCATGCGCTTGCGCATGCGTTTCGCTGAGCAAGACGCTTTAGGAATTAAAAAGGGTTCGGAGCCCCGTCCACATCACGTCAGTGTCTTTCATTGGCTCGTGGGCTTGCCTGTTAGAATCTACTTGATTTCATTAGTGGAAGGCACGCATACGTCATGCCTTTTCCGGTAGATAACCCTTCTCGAGCGCATCGACCAGGTACAGAAAACATACAAGGCTGTTTCCCGTCCGGCTTGTGGACTACTTTTTCTCTATTTTCTCAGCGCGATCTCGCTTGGCAGAAGTAGAGCGCTTTACATAATATCGACCCTGTTCCACACTTAGTTGCACTTTTTCCGGCTGTTGCACTTTTGCCAATAGGTTTCATGACGAGTGAAAAGTCCGGTTAGGAGTTTACAACGCTATCAGCTCTAACACGAGCAAACGTGAGATCCGTTGCATTGCAAATGCTTGTTTTATGGGCAAGCGCAAAGGGCTCTGTCCCATGCTGTAATCTCTCTTTGGGCTTCCAACCACACCCATGTCATGTCAGTCACTTTTACTGGTTCCTGGGCTTGCCTTTTAAAATCTGCTTGCTTTCATTTGTGGAAGGCATGCATATGTCAAGCCTTTTCAGGTGGTTAGCCCACCTACACAGCACCGGAAAACTACTAAAAACATACGAGGCTTGATGTTTTCAGCATAGTTTCCGGACTACTTTATCTGTTTAATTCCCACGCAGCGCGATCGTGGTCGTTTTTTCTGTTTTTTTAATTTCAGCGCGATCGCGCTGCCGTTGCATTGAAGAAGCTTGTGTTATCTGAGAATCGCAAGTTTAGTAATGAAATACACTGAAAGGCCTTTAGATCCTCAGATGGTGCCTTACACTTGAGGAATGGCTCAAGTCCGCACCGAATCAGGGAAATGCATTTTGTGACGTAGGGCGTCTGTACCATTAAAGTGCTGTGGACCTTCGGGAAATAATTCAGTGACAGCTGTTTTAGTGTAAAAGGTCATTTATTAGGACAGGATTGCATAACCAACATAACCATTCACTTTACATTCACATAACCGTAACTTTAATAACGTCCTCCCTTTAACATCTCCTCGCTCATCCTTCCCATTCAAACCCTTATTTTGTTTCCATTCCCCTACGCACTCCCCTTCTCCTTTCATGCCCCATTTGGTTCGTGCGTACCCCCACTCAGAGCCTTCACCTGCTTGTTTATTCCCTGGAAGGGTGGCCAAGGCCGCATCTGACTCACCACCCTCCCCCATCTACTGCCCTCTCCCCCCTGCAAACCTGCCCTAACTGATGACTACCCTCCCCCTCTTGACACTCGCCTCTAGCTTCCATCCTTCCAATCTCCCTTCTAATTGCCGGGTGGGTGGGAGGCCAAACTAACCGTGCGATGGGCAGTGCGGAAAGAGCCCGGTCCCTCCACCCCAACCCCTTTTATTCCCACCCCTTAAACCAATCCCCACTTACCTTTCCCCAATCCCTGTCCCTCACCGTCACTTCCTTCCCGAAATGGCCCGCGGGAAGACTAGAGCGTTGCTCCTGCTTCCCGCAGGCCCCTCCATCGGGAAATAATTCAGTGACAGCTGTTTTAGTGTAAAAGGTCATTTATTAGGACAGGATTACATAACCAACATAACCATTCACTTTTAAACGTAACCGTAACTTTAATAACGCCCTCCCTTTAACATCTCCTCGCTCATCCTTCCCATTCAAACCCTTATTTCGTTTCCATTCCCCTACGCACTCCCCTTTTCCTTTCATGCCCCATTTGGTTCGTGCGTACTCCCACTCAGAGCCTTCACCTGCTTGTTTATTCCCTGGAAGGGTGGCCAAGCCCGCATTTGACTCACCACCCTCCCCCATCTACTGCCAACCAGCACAAACCCATTTGGCGTTTTTCTGCCCCCCCCCCCCAAGGCCAAGCTACTGCAGCCAGAACTTCTCATCTCTTGTTTGTAATCCACAAGTTCTCTCCCCACAACTCCTCAACCAGCAGTCTCAGATCTGTCAGATAGTATGCATTTCCCAGTGTGGACAGGTGGACACCATTGTCTCTGAATAGTGCTACCTCCTGCTCTGTAATGTTCTCATGTTTCAGTATTTTTATCCCTTGAGCCCAGCAAAAAACCCTCATCGCTCTGTTAAGTTTCCTTCGAGCCCGCTCCATGGCTCCATACTTAACTGCCCCTCTCCACACTCTACGGGGAACAAATTCTGTCCACACCAAGCATGTACCATGCAGTTTTTGCTTGAGAATCTCCAAGTCTCTCTTCATGTGCTGCAGTAGCGTGAGTCCTGATAATTTCACCAAATCATTCTCCCCCAAATGGATGATTAACAAATCCGGACATCCCCAGTTCAATAAGTTAGCAGTGAAGAAAGGAAGCAGGTTACCCCACTGCATGCCGCTCTTTCCCCACCATAGCACCTCGTGCCGCCTGCTGGATAGTCCCAGGGCCCGACCATATATCTGTTTCTCCACGAACTTCGCTGCCCAGTGGACACATGAATGGCCGACCAGCCATGTAACCGTCTTGCCCTGCGATGGACCAAACGCATCTCCTGCAATGGAAAAATAACTGTAACATGTGTTTTAAATATCAAAACACCCCCGCCCAAGAAAACCTGCAGCTATCCCTCCTCACATCTCAGGGTCTAACGTATCGTTCACAACACCTTGATCTCCAGCAGCCTATCGCCCTGATCTTTGCCCAGTCCCAACCCAAATGCACCGCGGCCGTAGCTGCCCCAATCCTAAACGAATGTGTGCCA
This sequence comes from Pleurodeles waltl, assembly GCF_031143425.1. Lineage (NCBI taxonomy): Eukaryota > Metazoa > Chordata > Amphibia > Caudata > Salamandridae > Pleurodeles > Pleurodeles waltl. The sequence continues at coordinate 985,574,716 of NC_090437.1, forward strand.
AAATCCATGGCCCGGCGGCCCACACGTCCCAACGCCATCCTCAATACTCGTAAAAGCTGAAAACTGGTGAGCTTGGACCCTGATCTGTGCACAAAAACCCCGGCTTCCCTGTTCGACATACATGACGATTGAAACTTGCTCCATTCCGTAACTGGGCAGGCCAACATGTTGCCCCCTTTCTCTAACCATACCCACTTTCCCTTGCCTAGCTGGTCGGTTTTCGATCGTCTAAGCCAGATCCCCAATCGATCGCCGTGCACGCACACCTCCCTGTAGCGTATCCCAACCGCTGCCCCAACACCCAACAACTCTGACACTTGAAAAGCTCCAAAAAAACATCCACACCATGCATAAGCGGAAAAGTGCTAGCTCATATTCGTCTGCGCAACATACTGGCAGTACGTGCAACAACTCCAGTAACAAATCAAAATCAATGGGTTCCCTGGCCGTTCTACCCTCTACCGCTCTGATTCTGCCCCAACCTTTTAACATTCTTCCCAAAAGATCGTTTCTTGCCGGGTCGTGATCAAAAAACAATTTCCCATAAAATGATACACCTGCCAACTTTCCCCCGATAGAGGCTGCTGATAAACCTTTCTGAATCATGCACAGTACGAAGCGCAACACCCAATGCTCTAGCTGCTTATCGCTCTGTCCCAAAAAATTTCCTGCAAACCGCTCCAAAAACTGAAAATCCAACCAGGCCAGCTGTAACTTTGCTGAGTGGATTCCGCTAAAGACATCTCCACCAGCCCTGTGATCATCATGCCCCCAATTCCCAAATGTCTGCCGGGACCGGTGTCTTGGTCTGTTCTGCTCCGGGCGCCAGGTTGCGGAAACGCTACCACTGTGAACGAGACAGGGAATCCGCAATCTCGTTGAAAACTCCTGGTATATGGACAGCTCTAAAGATCACATTCAGAGATAAGCACTGCAACATAAATCGGCGCAACAAGCGCAAAACCCTCAAATCCCTTGCCTTCTGTCTGTTCACCAGCTCCACGACAGCCATGTTGTCGATTCTGAATAAGACTGTCCTATTTGCTAACTCGTGTCCCCATACTGCCATGGCCACCAGAAGGGGAAAAAATTCCAGAAAAGCAATACTCCTCCCTTGTTGTAACCAAAGTGCTGGCCACGCCTCTGTGCACCATCTGCCGTCCCAGAAAATCCCAAAACCATGTGCTCCTGCCGCATCCGAAAATATCTGCACTTGCCATACCGTCTCTTCCTCACAGAACCACATGGATACCGCATTGAATTGTTTCAGAAATGTTTTCCACACCCTCACATCCTCTCTGAGTCCCAGTGACACTCTTATTCTGTGGTGTGGCAAAACTACGCCTGACATGGACAACCCTAATCGCCTGTAAAAAGTCCCCCCCCCCCGACTGCCCTACAAGCAAAATTAAGGTACCCCAACAGCTTCTGGGCTGTTCGCAAATCGATTTTTCGTGCCTCCTTCACCATGACCAAGAAAACCAGCATCTCCGTTACTTTCTGTGCCGGTAATCTGGCCGTCATTGTACTGGAGTCTAACTCAATACCCAGAAAGGTGAGAACCGATGAGGGGCCTTCGGTCTTTTCGGGTGCCAACGGCACTCCCATCTGATGTGCCATGTCCTGAAAATTTGTCAGAGCCTTCCGGCACTCCCCCGACTTCTTTCTTCCTACAAAAAGGAAATCATCCAAGTAATGGGTCACCGCATAATGCGCACTGCTCTTGACAAAGACCCACTGCATGAGGGTCCTAAAGGCTTCGAACAAATCGCATGAAATCGCGCAACCCATGGGCAGGACCCTGTCCACATAGATTGCTTCTTCAAACTGCATCCCCAGCAAATCAAAATCCCCTGGGTGTATCGGCAATAGCCTGAAAGTTGATTATATATCGCATTTTGCCAGTTCTGCCCCGTAGCCACACCCCCTGACCAATTTAATAGCATCGTCCACAGATGCATACACCACTCTGGTGTCCTCTGCTGCAATGAAATCGTTAACAGATGTGCCCTCCGGCCATGAGAGGTGATGGATCAACCTGAACTCACCCGGGGCCTTCTTCGGCACAACTCCCAATGGGGAGATCATCAAATTCTGACTCGGCCACTCATAAAATGGGCCTGCAATTCTGCCCAATGACAGTTCCTTGTCCAGCTTTTCCTTCACCACCTGTGGTAGTTCCTTCGCAGACCGCAAATTGTCTGTCCAGCGCCTCCCTCGTGGGCCTTGGTAGCTGACCCTGAACCCTTCCTGAAAACCTTCTGCTAACTTAAACGCAGCTGCCCTATCCAGATATATGTGCAGCCATGGTAAGATAAAGTCTAACCTAACTGGCGTAGGTCCCCTTTGGAGCAGGAGCGCCCTGTGTCCCTCTGCCTTTTGTAGCCCTCCATTGCTCGGAGGGACTGTAAAGTGAAAAGCATTGTGTGACCGGATGACGTCCCCCGCACTTGGAGCAGTCATGTTTAAACTTACAAGGGAGTCTGGAGCAGAAACCCTTGTTCAAATTCCAGCACGCTCCTGTCGTGCTAGGTGTTGTTCTTTGTCCCACGCCCGCCCCCCCCCCTGGGGCAGGATGTGCCTGAAATGGCTTATAAACCACTGGTAAACCACTGGCCGTATGTGTCGATGCTGTGGATTGTGATGATGCCATCCACTGCATCCATAATTCTGGGTCTACATCCCCCCATGGCTTATCTGGGTTAATGCTCACTCGAGCTCTGAACTCCTCATCGTAACTAAGCCAGGCAAAACCCCCAAAATGCATTTGCGCTTTCCTAATGATGTCCATGTATTTAAATAGTGCTATAGTCCTGTCAGGGTATTTCTCGCAATAAATGCTTGCAAAAATCAAAAACACTGATGTCCTATTATCCATATTAATTGGCACCCTCGGCCTACGGGCCAACTCCCACTCCTCTTCCTTAGACCCTTCTTTGGCTTGTATATCCCTCTGTAAGAGTTTTAAAATGTCTACATACTCATGTCTCCATATTCTAGCCTTTGTTTTCTCCGCTACGTGTGAGCCCAATGGCATAGCCAGACCCATATAGGGTAGCCTCTTCTTGTGCTCTCCCCCTTCCTTCTCTTCTGTGCCTGACTTCTCTCCAGTTGCCTTGTACCCGCCCTCGGTTGTAGCTCTGCCTTGCAGCTCTGTGCCTGTCTCCCCGCCCTGCTTATCTTTAGCTGGTAATGGGTCAAGTATCGAACCGTCCCCTACCCCAACGGACTTGCAAATTGGAGCGCCATCCCCCCAAACCGACCACCATTGCCCTTTACCTCTTCCTTGTGTAGCCACAGGCCGTGAAACCTTCCGGGCCCCTCGGCCCCGTGCTTGGTCTTGCCTCTGTTCATGTGGACCACTGCTGTTGTCCCGCTCCTGAAAAATAGAAGCAGAGAGAGGGGTTGCGCCGCTCCTGCGTCCTCTTCCCCTCCCCCTTGTGCTGTGTACCTCTGTATCCCTGATCTCCCCCTCGTCCCATTCTTCCAGTTCCTCTTCATAGTCAAGTTCCACACATCGTCTTTGCACACATCCATCCGTTTTTCAACACTCCCACTCATCATCATGTAGTTAGTAGAGATTTCATCGTGGCCCTCATGGCGACCGCCATCTCTGTGTTGTCCCCGATCCTGCGGATTAGAGAAGGCCGCCGGAGACCCCTCTAGCACTTCTGACCAACGTGTAGGGGGCGTGTTGCGCCCCGTTGGTATCGCCTTCTTTCTGCCAACCTCTTGCATTGGCATTGACCTTCCGCGCCCAGCATGGCCGTATGCGCCACTGGCTCCCATTGCGCTGCCTAAACCACTATCCACCCCAACTTCCTGTCCCCTGACGCTCGGGACCCATACCCAGCTCCCCCTTCCGACATCTTGCGGCATGGTTCCTATGTTGCCTGTACTGTCTGCTGGCCTCTTCAGCTGCCGGCCGTATGGCACGGACATGTCCCGCTCCATGCACAATTGGGCCCACCTGTCCTCCGTCTCTGCCACTATGCGACGTTGTTCCCTGATCCTGGCCTCCAGGTCCCATGCCTCGCCTGCGTCTAGCCTGCCTGTCTAGGGGCCGGGGGACACAACCTCCCCGCCCACCCCTCTGGCATCTTTGGGCTGCTCCTTATTGGGCTTGCCCTTGCCCTGCCCGCCCATTTGTCTGGGCCCTTTGCCTTTCTTTTTTGTATTATTGTTGGCCCCAGCCGGGTTGGCCCCGCCCTTGGGTAGAGACAGGTCCATGGGCGTAGTTTCTATGATGGTGGCGGGGAGTTCCTGAACTAACGTTTCTTGTGCGGGGGCCCCATCCGCCACACTCTGGTCCTGAGGTAACTCAATGTCCCGTGACTGCTGGATTGGCACTGTACCATCCTCTGAGGGGCCTGGCTCAACCGCGGGCCCTCCCCGTCTCCAGATTGGCTGGTGGGGGAAGATGCGCAACACGCCCATCCCACCGCCACTTTTTGGGGCTTTTTGGCCCTCTCCTGGGATGTGCATGCGGCTACCACCGCAGCTTCTCGGCCGGACGCGGCACGCGTCGGCCGCACCATCCCCACCCAGGCCTGTTCAAGAACCCCAGGCATGAGGAGGTCAGCCAGGCCCGCCTCGCCAAGTATGCGAAGCGCAGCTTGCACTGCCTCTGCGTCGTGGCTGATCGCCATGACGACGGGCCTGGGTTCCTTCTGTCTCTGCCTGTCCGCACCCCCCTGTTGCGGGCCACAAAAGGTGGAAGTGTTAAATCTATGGGGGGCCCTGCGTACCCTGCCTCTTGCCTGGGCCCTTGCCCCGTTGCCTGACAATGGGGGTGCCCTGTTGGGTTGCCTACCTGGAACTGTTATATGTGCACCACTGACAAATTAATAAATTATTCTTGTTATATATCTATTGTATATATACAAAGCCCATTACCTTATTTTAGGCCCGACAGGCCGATGATTGTGGCCCCAGGGCGGCGCTGCATGTGTGGTGGCTGCTTCTTAAGGCATCCCCAGAGTTGTGTCTCGATATGTCTCTGCCTCCGTTATTCTCCGTACAAATGTTTTTTTTTGTTGTTGTTTTTTTTTATTTATTATTTTTCTTTTTTTTCTTCTAATATGTGCCCCCCCGCGGCCGGAACGTTCCGCCGCTATTGTGGGCCCCCAAATGGCCTCACTGGGCCTGCCGGTGAGGCCCCAGCGAGCCGCTGATAGCCTAATTACTGCCTCTGGGGAGGCAGCTGCTGCGGGGCCATGGCCGCACAGGAAAACCACGTGGCAGACAAAACGAAATGGGAGCGGCCGCTCGCAACGGAGCGCGTTGCCGCCCCCTAAAGTAAGAACAGCCCGCGCGGGAAAGAGGACGCGCCTACACCGACACCGGTGTTATAAATAACTCAGGCTGCCCCCCCGCCTAACGTAACCACACTACCTGTATCCCGAAGAACTCCCTAGGACCCGGCCAAACTAACCGCGCGATGGGCAGCGCGGAAAAAGGCCGGTCCCTCCACCCCAACCCCTTTTATTCCCACCCCTTAAACCCACCCCCACTTACCTTTCCCCCAATCCATGTCCCTCGCCGTCACTTCCTTCCCGAAATGGCCCGCGGGAAGACTAGAGCGTTGCTCCTCCTTACCGCGGGCCCCTCCATTATCAAGCATGTTCGAGATGTGCGCGATGAAATGATGTATGGAAAAATCCATATTAATCTGAAGGGTCACACGTTTGGGGACCACCTCATGGCTCGGACCGTTTCGCACGCCGTGGCATGTATTTTGAACTCCGATGTCTCCCCCCTTATGCAAATTGGTTAAGGGGGGAGACATTTAAGGATGCGAAAAAAGCATTTCGTATGACGTGAGGGGCCTATGTTAACTGCAGAGACACAGCTGTGCCTCTGTCTCTGTATTTGAAAGTGAGAGCAAGTTTAAGCAAAGCAAAATATTCAAACGCGTTACGATGGGATCATGAAGAGAAAACCCAGTGAGATTTAGCTTGTACGTTTACCCCTGCCCTATGGGACACTTAAGTTTGCTGTGTTTGTGGAAGGCTTCCTTTAACTTTCACTCAAAAATTGTAAATCGTAGTTAAGATATTCCACTTGATTCACTGACACGTTTTTTAATTAAAAATAATTCACGTTTGAAACGTGCATTAGCGGTCATAACTTCACATGGGAAATTGGCGGGGTATCTGAGTGGTGGTAAAGTTCGTTCATGGCAACATTCTACCGTGCCTTCAGTTAAATTAATCAGAAGTACCCTCTAATGGCGGATAAGGGAATGTACATGTATTGAACACCCTAAGAGTTGTAATTTGGTGAGCGCACGCTAAGATATGTTACTTTGCCCCACACTTTCTCTGCTTCTAGACTCATCACCTGATTGCCAGTCGTAAATAGTGCAGAACCTGCTTTCAGTGCTCATTTTCCAAGGGCTTGTGTAAGGAAAGAGAATTTTACATGGATATCTAATTTCTTTTGATAAGAAACAATTGGGCATTATTCACAATCCTACATTTGAAGATTTTCCGCGATTTAGACTTTCCGCACATCTATAGTTAATGGTTGCAGCCTCCTCAAGATTGTTTTGCATTTAATACATTTACCACATGCTTCTCAGCTTTAGAGTGAGTGGTTCTCAACACAATTATTTTAAACGGCGTATTAGCTCAGTAGCTAATTGGCACGGTGGTTGCCGCAAGTATCAGGAGTATGAGACTCTTTTGATCCATCCTATGGGCGTGTTCCGCAGCCTCTTAAAAAATGTCCTGTCTGACAGCTCCCACTACTTTGGACTGAAATCAGTTGACTGTTATTAAGTCACTTAAGGATAAATGTTATCCTTGAATATGGGAATTACAGCCCTCAGGGCAATCGCTGTGTGACATACAAGTGCTCAAAGCCGGTCGCAGAACAACAAACATATTCTGTTAGGCTGTCTGAACTCCTGTAAATGCCTCATTGGCTGTTATGACGCACAGAGTGTGCTGGTGTGCGTTCATGCTTGCACATCGTTTCCTGGCAAGTATGCCCCATGAACCCTTTGTAGGTCGAACATACGATTTGTTGGTATGTATCTGGGCTTTTAAACACGCCCACCTCACCCCCATCTCACGCCCATCACTTTCACTCCTTCGTGGGCTTGACTTTCAAAACTCCTTTGTTTTCGTTGATAAATGCTTTAAGTTTGTCCCTCCTTGGGGCGGATTTGTGACCCCTTGGACATCGACCCTTTACATGGATAATTGCACTTTTGCTGATAACTTTGACTCCGAGCTAACTACTTTTTCCTTTTGTGTCTCTGCTCTCATGCTCATGGTGGCTGTGGCGCTTTAAATCGGCTCGTTTATGTCAACTGTTTTACTTTTTATTTTCAGTTGTGTGGCAAGAAAAGTCCAGTTAGGAATTTACAACCTAATAGGTGTAACTCGAGCAAACGCGAGACCCATTGCATTGCAAATGCTTGTTTATGACATGTCACCCAGACTCCTTGGAGGAACCTATGAGAGCAAAAGTCAGACTCTAGAATAAGCACACTTTACGTGTCCTGGCCTTGTCAAAACAAGGATCAACATGATCCCTGAAATGCAAATCACCCTTCAGCAGTCAGTAACCTTGTCTTGCACCCCAAATGACCTCTAAACCATGATGTGCCTATATCCTCAATAGGATCCTCTGGTCAAGGTGAAAGGGTAAGCATGCACATATGCCTAATCTTTTAAGCTACTAAAAGATGCTACCGGCTTTATTTAATTCTAGTCCTGTGAATAACCACAAGGGACCATGACACCTGTGTCTGTGTGCCCCACTTACACTTGCAGCGCGATGGGAGTAGGGCTTGAATTGGGTGATGGCCCTGCTACTATGAAACAGCTCAGGATCACCGTGGGGTCCATAAGCTTCATTTAAACCTGAAAGCATTACAAACCAAAAGACAAATTGTGATGAATAAAATGGGTAATGCAGACACACAAATACCTTACCATACTGTGAAACGAAAGCAGTGGACCATAACGTGAAACAAAAGCAGCGAATCATGAGGGCTCCTCTCAAGGTCCCTAACAGCTTTGAAATTAACTTATTATTGTTTTTATTTATTACATCTTTACTACTCACATATATTTCTTATTACTCATTTCTTTTCGGCTTTTTAAAAATACATACATATTCATATATAAGTGATCAGGGCCCAGGACCCGGAACACATGAAGGAGTTGTGGTGAACATGAAAAAATAAAAATCAATTCTGAAATTCCAACCATTGGATTGCTCTGATTTCTTACTCTGAGGCACAGTAACCGTGCTGCAGCCCTTCTTACGATGGAAAACTTGTAGAGGGAGATATAGATATATTTATTGACTTCAACGGTGAAGAGTTGAAGAGTGTGTTTTTTCAAGTCTAGTAGTGACACACTACCTGAAGGCTTTCGGCAATAACTTGCCTTGAACCAACAACCCGTGATCATGGCGAGTTATCGGAGAAATGTGCCACCGAGCTAAGCTAAGTGAGAACTTATGGGCACAAGATATATATTCCTATATATATTGGCTATAGTACCTAGTAAAAAGTGATAAAATATGAAAAAAGGCTAGGTTAGAGACAATGTGACCCCTTAGCTCTGGTGCTGGGGTCCCAAAGGGAACGCGCCAGGGCAAAAAAGCAGTTTTGAAAACATTTTTGCAGCAAATTCGCAAAGACAATGGTCTCCCATGCATGTTTTAATAAAGCCCCCAGGTGGGCCAGGTCCTGTGGGCATGTAAAAAATAAAGGGGAAGCACAGGACCCCCATCCTAGGCTAATGTATGCCCCTGGGACTGCCACCGCCCCAGGGCTTTTATCAAATAGTATGTGATTGGCTGCTTGGTCCCCAGCACCCCAGAGACAACCACCTCCCTGGCACAAAATGTATTAATCATAGTGAGGGGTCTTGTGGACTCCCTCGTGCCACAGGGACTGTCGCCTCCCCGGGGCAATTGTTTGTAAATTAGGGGGACTACGCAGCCACACCCGTAGCCCTGGGCACCGCCAATTTCCCAGGGAAAATTCAAATGTTGGAGGGGGGCCACGCAACCCCTCTCAAGGAGACAATAATGGCTCTGGGGATCACCCCACCAATGCAAGGTCCTGCGGTGTCCTGGGGTGCCCACATAGTCTCAGCAAAGACTCTGATTCTAGCAAGTGAGAGCTGTCAAATAGCTCGTGCTTGCTGGAAGCAAAGGATTCCTCTGTTTCCCCACTCGCAGACATGTGGGCAGGGAAACAGAGGAAACTGTTGCTCTTACAGACAGGAAGCTGCATCTTTAGGCCAACCCCTGCCATCCACGGCTGAAGACCATGCGTGGCACAGGTTTGGGTGGTTATACCGGGTTTGATGCAGGGCCTGACCACAGGCCAGGCCCATGCGCGGTGGGGGTTGAATTCACGCGTAGTAATGGAAATTCTTCACATCAAAAGAAACATAGAAATTCACTGAAAAAATCAAAGGTTATAGGGACATTATAGTTAAGAAATAGGATTAAAAACGCTTAGAAATTAGTTGAAAAAACACCAAAGGTTACAGGGACATTATAGTTAGGTTCTGAATTTACTCGCACAAAACCAGAGAAATTCAGCAGTTATAGTTAGAGTTATTTCAAGTAACTATAACTCACTGCCTAAGGTAACTATAACTCACACCCTCACCATGCACTGCTCTTTACCACGGATATTACAGCTCTCATGACAACTTTTATAACATCCATAAAAATATCAATGTAACTTTAGAAGTCAAATTATTGAAGAAAAATCTGTGCATGGCAGGGGCGTAAGTTAGGTTGACGTTTTATACATACAAAACCATAAAAATTCAGCAGTTATAGTTATATATACTGATATAGACTTATCTGAAGAAATAATAACTCATGCTGTAAAGTAGCTTTAGGCCATGAGTTACAGTTTCTTAACGTAAGTATAACTATAACTTCTTAATTTCTATGGTTTTGTATGGGTAAAACGTCAACCTAACTATAACGTCACTGTAAACTTTGGTTTTCTTAGTGAATATATATATATAAAATTTGCTCACCATAAATGTCTGTTTTTCTAGCAAAGGTTTTAGGCATAGGATTAGCACAGTGGAATGCATGCTGAGCTAGAAAGTGACAATGTCTCCTGTCATTTTTACAGCAATGTCTTAAAGCATAGGATTAGCAAGTGTCATCCACACTGAGCTGAAAATTATAAAAGCCTTTTACCACTCCAGGCACAGTATTACAGCTTTGGATTGATAAAATACTATCAAAGCCAACCTAGATTGAATAGAAGTAACCACTGACACATGTTTCGCTCTCGTTATGTGCTATTCAGAGTGGTATAGCCTTGTCCAGGCACAAGGGAGCACCCAGTATAAGTCAAAACAATACCCTTTCAGGCTTAGAGTGTTGCATCAATTATTCAAAAAAGAAGCAAGTCATTCTGGGTAGTTTCCAAGTTAGGTAGAGAGCAGCTCCAATATAGAGCAATCTACCACACCAGCGACACTCTGAATTTACTCAGCTCAAATGTTTGCTTTTCTACCAAACTTTTAGGCATAGGATTAGCAAAGTGCTATCCATGCTGAGCCAGAAGGGGACAAAGTCTGTTGCTATTTTAGCAGCAAAGTCTTCAAGCACAGGATTAGCTAGTGTCCTCTTTGCCAAGCTGAAAAATGACAAATGTCTTTTACCATTAGATGTCTTGACGGGTGTAGCCATAGTACAGGGACCTAGCAACCCGAAAAAATACTGCTCGCAGGGTGGTCATGTCGACACCTCCATAGTTCAACTCCTCGGCTGCGGAGGTATGTAATAAAATGTTTCCTAAATTATCCCCTTCTCATTTTGTGCCCTCACAAAACACATGAACCAGATTCTGCTTCTTGCTGCATAGGAATACACCAAGAGGAAGACCCCAGTTGTTGAATGGCATATACAGGTCTCCCAGTCTGCCCCTAAAATGACTTATCCTGGAGGGGTTTTCACCAACCTCCTTCAACATGGGCCCTTGCCTCTCCAGCCCAAGTTGGGGTCCAAAGCAGGCAGAGAAGGGTGTGAAAACTGGCAGGGGAATTTAGTGCTAAGCTAAGACCGTCCTAAGTTGTCACCCTACTAGTGACAATAGTGAGGCATACAACAGCTATATATTGGATGAGTCTATTATTAGGGATAAACTTGTTTTATAATTAGTTCTAATAATGTGACAGTTGCCAAAACCAGTAAAGTAAGTGCCACACCTGCAAAGAGCAACAAACCAATGTTATATAACAATCTTCGGGTCAAACACCATGGCAGGATCTCTGCCACTGCCATGCAAGTCTCACAGAGCCCACACATGCACCTCCTTCCTGCCCCAATCGCAGGAATACCACCAATCTGTAAGAGCAACCTGGTCTGTGACAAGGATAACTGCAGCATTTGACAACATTTGTTGTGTGAAACTATGGGTGTGTGTTGTGCTGTTCTGTGTGTCATTTTCCTTCCCCATGTCTGGTCAGTACACAATGTGCGAATGCAGCATCTGTGTGACCTTTGGTAAAGTGCAATAGGAATTATTTTTTTAGCATTTTAAACCACGAGGTCATTGTGGCAGTGCTTGACATACAAAAAGTGGCAAGAGGGTAGCCCTCTACAAACTAGTGTTGTAGTGCCCGCACTAGGTCTTCATTTACATTTTTAATTTTTTCCTTGACATCGTTTGCTAATGGTGCCTTTTCTCATATTTTTCCATTAACACGAGAATGTGCTGCATACACATTTATTCATGGTAGGCATTGTCCCCCAGTAGTCTACACATTTAGTCCAGGGTTGTGCAATCAGGATGCAATGCCCTTGTTTTCTCTTTCTGTGCTGGTTAGGAGACAACAGGTTTATGCTAAATGTAATAAAAAGTAGGTGTTCTGCACCTCTGCCACAGTGTAATAAGGAAACTTTTGAATGTATAAACAGCATCTATGCTACACTCATTGAGAGGAGCTCTTCATGCTGGATTATCATGGAATCTCTGTGAATTGTGGCTGAGATGCAGCTGTGCTGACTCTAACCTTCATCCTGTGAAGGAATATAGCCTGTACAGTTAGACCCTGACACCTAAGACCAAAGTATGTGGGTCAGACTATTACAATTGATCTGGTAGAGGGTACTTCTACTATGCTGTCTTTAGTGTTGTCTTAGTAACAGATAAGAGTGAGCCAACATCAGTAACAGTTAGCATGTTGAATAGTTTGTATTGTTCATCATTCTAATAATGCTGATTACAGAAACATGTCTCATCTTTCTAATAATTGCAGCTCATGCTTTCTTTGAAAGAATACAATCATTTCAATAAAAGTTTTGAAATTGCATTTTCATATCTTTCTTGTTGTGATGATGCAAAGCCAGTGTTATGGTACCAAATATATTTGTTGATGCACTTGAAAAGCTTCTTCAGCTTTCTGTCCCCAGCTCTGCTTATCCAACCCAACTCTTACTTTTCAAACAGTAACATTCTATAGGTGGTAATGAATTAGGGGTCTCCAACAAGTAGCTTGTGACCTACTAGTAGCGCTCGAGCTACTCATAAGTAGCTTTCCAGTGTGTAGCCCAGCCTACAATACTGAAACGTTTCTATTAAAATCAAACATGTAAACTTCTCTGATATGGTCAGTATTAACATTCTAATAATATTAGTAGCTGTGGATGATTTTCATCAACATAAGGAGCTTTTACTACAAAAAAGGTTGAGACCCCTTTGCACTTTTGTATACCTTTGGCATGCAAGAGAGACAAAATGAAATGGTTAGATCTATTTCCACTGATTTCTTGGGAATCACAGTGTTCATGTTTGAGGTTACCAAGTAACATCTATTACCCTGGCCAGTTTAGGGATTTGGATGTGATACTGTGAGCTAACCAAAACAAACTAACATTAACTGATGATATACATAGACTAAGGGCATAATGACAATCTTGGTAGATGGAATACTCTGTCACAAACAAGATGGATATTCTGTCCGTCGTATTATGAGTTCCATAGAATATAATGGAATTGTAATTTGGTAGACAGGACATCTGTCACGTTTGCGACAGAGTAACCCCGTCCACCAAGATCTTAATTAGGCCCTTAGGCCCTCATTACAACCCTGGCGGTCGGTGTTAAAGTGGTGGTAACACTGGTAACAGGCCGGGGGTAACAAAAATGGAATCATGACCACGGCGGAAACCGCCAACACACACAGCCACTTTAACACTCCGACTGCCACGACGGTTGCAACAAACACTGCGGCGGTAACCGCCAACAGTCAGTCGGAAGACAATGTACCGCCCACAGCATTACAACCCACCCATCCGCCAGCTTTTTCGGGGCGGTACCAACGCCATCAAAAGCACGGCGGAAACAGTGCTCACGACTCACCTCTCGACACTCAAGGAAGAACCAGGACGCCATGGAGGCCGAGCTGCAGGTTTTCCCCATGCTGGTGTATCTTCTCATACACCAGGAGCACCAACGCCGGCAACAACGACCGCAGTGAGTACTGCACCTAGCACACAAGGGGGGGAGGAAAAAGAGAGCAACACACACACGCAACACCCAACACCCCCACCCCCACCCTCACCCCCAACACCATACACACAAACACATGCAACAACATAACATATACACCCCCTAACCCTCAGGAATAACGTAAGGACAAAAGGAATGGAGTCAAATGAGTGTAGAAATACTTAGCAATACGTTCATAGTTCAAAAACAGTATTTGCAATATAAACAATATATACAAAAGGCGGGACAATGCCCACTCAAAAATGTCTGTGGCCCACTGGGCCAAAACACATAGGCCAAGCCCCCACTTGACTCCTACCTCAATACCGAGAGAACACTGCAGAGGCATCAGGTCGAAAACACACAGGCACCTCAGGGGGACAGGGAATGCAGGGGCACCTCAGCTGGAAGATGGTACAACGCCACTGCTCGTGGAGGAGGCTCCATGCCCACTGCTTGGTCCTGGAGAGTGCAAGGCCACAGTCTCTCAAGTGGGTGGTTTGCCCACTGCTTGGTCCTAGGGAGAGCAAGGCCACAGTCTCTCAAGTGGGTGGTTTGCCCACTGCTTGGTCCTGGGGAGTGCAAGGCCACAGTCTCTCTAGTGGATGCCTTCTTCCACTAGTTCTGGAGGGGGCTTTGTGCACAGTGTGCTTCATCCTGGCAAGGAGGGGGTGAGTGGATGCCTTCTTCCACTGGTTCTGGAGGGGGCATTGCGCCCTGTGATGCAGATGTTTTGGAGTGCAAGGTCACAGTCTCTCACTTGGGTGTCACAACGACAGCTTTTGCAGGGGCCAGAACGCACTACAGCCCATGTAGTCACCACTACTCACTGCTCTCCGGCGGTGACGGCTGCTCATTGAATCACAGCTGCCCACTGGGGCTGTGTCAACATCAGGACAGTGCACGCTCTACGAGTGACAAAAATGCAAAAACCCAGTCTTTATGCAAGAGCATAATTCATGCACTGTGTTTATATGCAATATGTTAACCTTTTGCATTGCAGAGTTTAACCTTGAAAAATACTATTAATGATGTTTGCAATAACTGTTCATTTGCAAGGTATTGCTGCAGGCTTACTGAGTGTGTTAGGACGTGGGCCCTTTCTAGGACCTTCTAGAAGCTTTCCCTGCAGCATGACTGGGTGTGGTTTGTGGGCTGGGCCAGACTCTCTATAAAAGAGCCAGCCTAGCCCCACATGCTCACTCTTCAGAGGTCCAGGTGCAGAGCAGCAGCATCTTCCTGAGCTTCTGTTCCGGAGGCCTACCTTGATGTTCCAGGCCTGCCCTCATTATATTGGTGATCCTTGAGCAGGGCGGTAAGGCAGAGGTCGGGCTGGGCCCCCGACCCTGTTCTCAAAGACTTTCGAGTTTTGGGCCTAGTTGTGAAACTTTTAGTTTGCGCAATCGTTTTATGGCATTTGCATATTCTTGTTCGAATCAGCAGTGTGCGTGATTAATTCCTAGCATGTAAACCTTGGCATTCAGATCGGTAACAGTGTGTGCGATAGTTTCATGGCATTTGCATATTCTTGTTCGAATCGGCAGTGTGTGCGATTCATTCCTATCATGTAAACCTTGGCATTCAGATCGGCAGCAGTGTGCGCGATTCATTCCTAGCATGTCAACCTTGACATTCAGATTGGCAACAGTGTGCGCAATCATTTCATGGCATTTGCATATTCTTGTTCGAATTGGCAGTGTGCGCGATTCATTTCTCTCATGTAAACCTTGGCATTCAGATCGGCAACAGTGTGCGAGTGTGCAGTGTGGCATTTGCATATTCTTGTTCGAATCGGCAGAGTGCGCGATTCCTTTCTCTCATGGAAACCTTGGCATTCAGATCGGCAACAGTGTGCGCGATCGTTTCATGGCATTTGCATATTCTTGTTCGAATCGGCAGTGTGCGCAATTCATTCCTATCATGTAAACCTTGGCATTCAGATCGGCAAGTGTGCGCAATCATTTCATGGCATTTGCATATTCTTGTTTGAATCGGCAACAGTGTGCGTGATTCAACCCTGGCATAAAGTGCTTGGCTCTGAGTTCAGCAGTGTGTGCGATCATTTCATGGCATTGAAAACTTTGATGTGTTGTGTTTGTTGAGGTGCACACATTTATCCTGAGCTTTTGGATTTTCTGTGAAAATGCTTAATTTAAAGTGCGACATTCTTTGTGCATATTAAGTTCCTAGTACAGTTCCTGTTGTTTTCATGGAATGTTTCAGATAGTCTTTGTCCTCATGTAAAAATGCAATGTTTGTTCTGAAACATTATTCTAGAAGGTTCTTGTATTCTAGACAGTATGTGATATTTCATGAAAAGTTCATATGAAACATTGTATTAACCCATTCTTGATTTTTTCCAGGTACCTAGATTTCTTGAGGTCTAGTTATAGTCATTTCTCAGGTTATCCATGGTTACAGTATGAGAACTCTTAGAACCATAGTTTATTGAAAGTCAATGTGATTATATCTTGATATTGTGTTGTTTAACCTCTTGCTTCCTACAGGTCTCCTTCCCAGCTGTTCCCTACCTAATCCCCTTTTCACCCACTTGGACTCTCTCAGGCTCTGTGGTATTTCTATCAAAGCTTTGGAGCTGTCTAGTGGTGGACATGTTGGGAACATGCACAGGCCCCGAGGATCTGGTCTCCCTGACAGGCTGCTGCTGCTGGCAGTGGTGCTGCTTGCGGCGGTGCAGGTGGCAGTGCTTGCGGGGGTGCAGGTGGCGGTGCTGGCAGTTGTGGTGGTAGCCTCCAGGCCTTCACCTGCAGCCTCAGACAGCTGCCCACTGGGGCTGCTGCTGCTGGCAGTGGTGCTGCTTACAGTGGTGCAGGTGGCGGTGCTTGCGGCGGTCCAGGTGGCGGTGCTGGACGCGGTGCTGGCCGCGGTGCAGGTGGTGATGCTGGCGGTTGTAGTGGTAGCCTCAAGGCCTTCACCTGCAGCCTTGAAGGGCTGCTCACTGGGGTTGCTGCTGCTGCTGGCAGTAGTGCTGC
Source organism: Pleurodeles waltl (assembly GCF_031143425.1). Lineage (NCBI taxonomy): Eukaryota > Metazoa > Chordata > Amphibia > Caudata > Salamandridae > Pleurodeles > Pleurodeles waltl. The sequence continues at coordinate 985,591,207 of NC_090437.1, forward strand.
TTGCGGCGGTGCAGGTGGCGGTGCTTGCAGCGGTGCAAGTGGCGGTGCTGGCCGCGGTGCAGGTGGCAGTGCTGGCTGATGTGGTGGTAGCCTCCAGGCCTTCACCTGCAGCCTCCAACGGGTGAAGTGCCCTGGCTGGTGTTCTGTGCCCCTTCCTGCCCTTGGCAGAGGGTGGTGCCTCCTTGCTTCTGCCAGCTGGAGTCTTTGACTTGGGCTTGCTGGCTCGCTGTGCCTCCTTCCCATTGCTGGATGCTGTCCCCTTCTTGCCCTTGCCAAGTGGCAGAACCTTCTTGGCCTTGGCAGGTGTTGGTGGCACACTGGCTGGGCAGACGGGTGCCTCCTTGGAGGCTCTCACAGCTGCAGAAACCACAGCGGACGTGGACTTGGTGGCTGAGGCGCTGGGCTGGGTTCTGGCCACTCTGGCCCGAGGTGACGGACGGGGGAGGGGTGGCGAAGAGGTCAGTGTTGGCAAGGAAAAGCTTCTTAGGGACACTGGGGCAGGAAGAGGGTGAAGTTTTGGGAGTGGAGGCAGAGGGAGTGCTTGTAGGAGGTGTCAGTCTGCTGTGTTTGGGTGCAGGTGCATGAGCTGGATGCTGTTGTGAGGTGGATGGCTGTTGGGTGTGTGTGTGCTTGGACTTGTGTACTTTGGGAGGAGGAGTCACAGACACAGTTAGAGAGGACACAGGGGACTTGTGCATGGATGTGGGGCTGGTGACTGCCAGTGAGGGGCATGTAGTGATAGGTGTGCTGGTGATGGAGGTAGTGAATGAGGGTGTAGTGCATGCAGGAGTGAGTGGAGACGCTACTGGGAGGGAGCTGGATGACATAGGAGGCGGGGGACACAGTGGAGGCAGTGGATATTGGTGTGTCTGCACGGGGATGGTGCTTGTGTGAGTGCCTGTGAGATGAAGTGTGGTGCTTGTGTTTGCCTGAGTCACTTCTGTGTGTTGATTTGGGTGCATTCTGGTCTGAAGGTGTGCTTGGGATAGGTTGGGGTTGAGGGGATTGGGACTGGGTAGAGGAAGTTGGAGGAGGGAGGCTGGAGACATGGACAATGGCTGCCATCAGTGCTAAGGCCAGAGCCTCAAATGCTCTCTGTTGGGCTGCCACGCCAGAGTGAATGCCCTCCAGGTATGCATTTGTTTATTGCAAATGCCTTTCGACACCCTGGATGGCATTCAGTATGGTTGACTGCCCAACAGTGAGGGATCTCAGGAGGTCAATAGTCTCCTCACTGAGGGCAGCAGGGCTGACTGGGGCAGGGCCTGAGGTGCGTGGGGTGAAGGAGATGCCCACCCTCCTCGGTGAACGGGCAGGGGAAACACGCTGAGGGGCTGCTGGGAGGGCGGTGCTGGTACAGGGGTGGCAGCTGTACCTGTTGTTGGGGTGGGCATAGAGGTGTCCGCCACCGCAAGGCAGCTTCCATCGGAGGAGGAGTCGCTGTTGGTAGTGTCCCCTCCTTTCTCTGTAGTGGTGCTCCCCTCACCCTCCGTCCCACTGGTGCCCTCACCGTCGGTGGATTCGGCCTCCAGGCCCATATGGGATGCAGCTCCCTAGAAACAGAGGATACACTTGGTCAATGCCAGCAACAACACTACCGTTGCGTACACAACACACAGGGATCAGCCCTATGCACTAGGCCATGCACTACCAGTTACAAAGCTAGTCACCAGCCCAGGGGGTACATTGCCTAACGCCATTAGCTGCACACCTGAAACCACCAGGACCCTGTCCAGTAGTAGATGCCCACTAACACTATTGGGGTTGGAGTGCTTCAGAGCCTGCCCAACAAGGGACCTTCCCTGCTAGTTCGCCCTGGCCTACGGGCACCCACAGCCCACATCCCCCAACCCAGGTAAAACCTTAACGTGCGCAAAGTCATGATTTTGAATCTGTACTCACCCCCTTGTGGCTGCTGTGGCTGCCTTCAAGCATCCATCCAACACCGGATAGGCCACCGTCAGGATGCGGAACTTCAGGGGGGTCAGGGTACGACGGGCACCCCTTCCTCGTTGGGAGGCCAGCCCCAGCTGGGCCTCTGCCATCTTCCTTGCCCAGCAGCACAGGTCCTCCCACCGTTTGTGGCAGTGGGTGCTCCGCCTGTCAAAGACCCCCAGGCTCCACACCTCCTTGGCGATGGCACGCCAAATACCCTTTTTCTGATGGGCGCTGACCTGCAGGAAAATATGCATAGAAAAAAGGGATTAGTCATACCGTCTGGACTGTTACACTCATGACCCACAATATCCGTCCCATTCCCTTACACACAGACATTGACCACCAGACATGAAGCACTCTGTCCAGGACCCCTCAGCCCCCCACTACACAAGGCTTACTCACACAGCAATCCATACATTCATGGCCCACACCTCATGCTCACAGTGTATTCACATGTTTGTCTGGAGGACCATAGAGTAAAGTGTACTGGGGTAGGACCCCATCCACCAGTCTCTCCAACTCCTCGGAAGTTAATGCGGGGGTCCTTTCTCCAGACACTCGAGCCATTGTCGCTTCCAGACACAGGTCACAGCATCACTTGCAGTGTAGTTCCTCTCCTGTTGAAGGTCAGGTAGCAAGTGAGTGAACAGATAGAAAATGGCAGTCACGTCCGCGGCGGTGCGTACCGTCAATGCCGGAGTACATCGCCATTGGCTCCTGGAACCCATAGGGCCCAATGATAACCAATGCAAAAATGCGCGGCAGTCATCGACCGCCAACCACAACGGTGCACAACGCCAGCAGAATTACCGCATTTCCACTTGTCTCTCCTCACAGGCCAGGCAGCTGCCATTTCAGGGGGGCACAGGCCATGGCACCTAACTGCGTCACAGCAGACATTGGCACATCAACTGTCTCTTGAATTCACATACTGTTTCTGTAAAGGAAAAAAATCATTTTTATTTTCACATATGTGTGAATATGACCCTCTGCTCACCGTTTTCCACCCTAGAGTTCAACTGCGGAGGATGAATAGGAGATGGAGACATCCCCCCGTGTACAGAGCCCTGGTGGACCTGGCGACAATGGAGGACAGACACATTATCCTTACCTAAAGACTTGATAGGGCCACAATCCAAGTACTGTGTGCCCAATTGGAGCCAGACCTGATTTCAGCTATCCGCCAGCCCACAGCTATTCCCCCTCTAGTGCAGGTCCTGTCATTGCTCCATTTCCTGGCAAGTGGTACCTTCCAAGCAACAGTGGCCATGGCATCAGGGATGTCTCAGCCAATGTTCTCCCTCGTGTTGACCAGAGTGTTGTCCATCGTATTCCCCCAGGTGGAGGATTTGGCCACAGTGAAGGCTGACTTTTATGCCCTGGGACATATCCCCAACATCATTGGTGCCATTGATGGTACACATAAAGCATTTGTCCCCCCCTGGAGAAATGAACAAGTGTTCAGGAATAGAAAAAGCTTTCACTCTCTGAATGTGCAGATGGTGTGTTTGGCGGACCAGTACATCTCCCATGTCAATGCCAACTATCCTGGCTCTGTGCATGATGCCTTTATCTTGAGGAATAGCAGCATTCCATATGTGATGTCTTAACTCCAGAGGCAAGGCACCAGGTGTGGCTAATAGGTGAGCCCATGGTCCCCACCCAGTTGATGTAGGTATATGGGTGTTGGTTTGGCCCTAAGGGTGAGTGTGTGGCTATCAGGTATCCCTCAATATTTGCAGGTGACTCTGGTTACCCCAACCTCTCATGGCTACTGACCCCAGTGGGGAATGCCAGGACAAGGGCAGAGGAACGTTACAATGAGGCACATGGGCGAACAAGGAGGATAATTGAGAGAACCTTTGGCCTCCTGAAGGCCAGATTCCGGTGCCTCCATCTGACAGGTGGATCCCTGTACTATTCACCTAAGAAGGTGTGCCAGATCATCGTTGCATGTTGCATGTTGCATGTTGCACAACCTGGCCTTGAGATGCCAGGTGCCTTTTCTGCAGGAGGATGAGCCTGGAGATGGTCTTGTGGCAGTGGTAGGGCCTGTGGACAGTGACGAAGAGGAGGCAGAGGAAGAAGATGTGGACAACAGAATTTCACTCATTCAACAGTACTTCCAGTGACACACAGGTAAGACACAGTAACTTCACTTTCCATTGCAGTTTTGTGTTAGACATTGAACATGGCAGCCTGATTTCCCTATGTCTATGGCCACTTACTGTACACTTTGGCATCTCTATTTTCAGATCTCTGTGCCCGATTCTGGCTCCTGGTGTGTTTTCTGCTGCCCACTACAGGCCATACCTACGTATATATAATTGTACATTTGAATTGCAATGTTTACAGCTTGTTAAACTAATACATATTTCAATCAGTTGACAGACTCCATACTTGTATTTGTTCCAAGGGTGTTTATTTATGTGCTAATAAGTGGAGGGGGTATTGCAATGGGCTGGGTTGCTGATGGAGGAATGTCCAGGGTAGAGTCCAGTTTATTTGTATCACAGGTGCATTGTCCAGGGGGCGTAGGAAGGGGAGCAATGTCAGTTGAAGGTGGACAGGATGACAGAGTGGGACACAAGAGTGACAAACAAGAGAGTCTTATTTCCTGCTGGGGGTCTTGGCAATGTTCTCTGGCTTCTGCCTGGATCGCAGGGACCGTTTGCGGGGTGGTTCTCCTTCTGCAGGGGGTGGAATGCTGGTGGCCTGTTGGTCCTGTGGTGGGGCCTCCTATCCACTAGCGCCGGCGGAGGTAGAGGGCTGTTCATCGGTGTGGCTAGTGTCAGGGGCCCGTTGGTGTGCCACTGCCTCCCTCATGGTGTTGGCCATGTCTGCCAGCACCCCTGCAATGGTGACTAGGGTGGTGTGGATGTCTTTCAGGTCCTCCCTGATCCTCAGGTACTGTCCCTCCTGCAGCCGCTGGGTCTCCTGAAACTTGTACAGTATCTGGCCCCTGGTCTCCTTGGAATGGTGGTATGCTCTCAGGATCCCTGAAAGTGCCTCGTGGAGAGTGGGTTCCCTGGGCCTGTCCTCCCCCTGTCGCACAGCAGTCCTCCCAGCTTCCCTGTTGTCCTGTGCCTCTGTCCCCTGAACCGTGTGCCCACTGCCACTGACCCCAGGTTCCTGATTGTCTTGGGTTTGTGGGGTTGCCTGGGGTCCCTGTAGTGGTGGACACACTGCTGATTGACGTGTCCTGGGCACAGAGGTATGGGCCTGCTGGGTGGGTGCTGTGCTGGTGTTTGCTGAGGGGGGGTGGCTCTGTGGTGGGTTGGGACTGTGGCAGGGTAACCGACTGTCCAGAGGTCCCTGATAGGCCAGGTTGGTTATCGTGATCCAGGCGTGCAGAGCTGCTGTCATCACTTCTGGGGGGGGACTGGATGTTGGTGGCACCCTCCCCCCGGTGACGTTGAGTGGAGGTCCTGTGGGGATGTAAATGCAGTGTTATTGTATCTGCGTGTGCCATCTTGTGCATGGATATGCTTCCCTCTATGGTTGTTATTGGCAAGGCACCTTTGGGTTGTGTGAGATGTTATTGGTTTGGCTAAGTGATTGTCACTAGTGTGCATGCTGTGGTGATGGCTGTCCATGCAGGTCTGTGATGGGTGTCCATGCATTGGTGTTGCATGCAGGGCTTGGTATTGGGATGGGTGTGTTGTGATAGTGGGGTATATGTAAGGTGGTGGAGTGATGGGGGTGAGGGTAGGGGTAGGAGATTGTGATGGCATGCAGGTAGGGTGAGGGATATAGCAGTAAAGATTTGACTTACCAGAGTCCTGTCCTCCTGCTACTCCTGCGAGGCCCTCAGGAGGCATGATCGCCGAGACTTGCTCCTCCCATGTTGTCAGTTGTGGGTGAGGAGGTGGGGGCCCACCGCCAGTCCTCTGTACGGCTACCTGCTGTCTTGCTATCACGGAACGCACATTCCCCTGTAGGTCGTTCCACCTCTTGCTGATGTCATCCCTTGTTCTGGGGTGCTATCCCACGGCGTTGGCCCTCTCCATGACTCTCCACCATAGCTCCATCTTCCTAGCAATGGACGTCTGCTGCACCTGTGATCCGAATTGCTGTGGCTCCACCCTGATGATTTACTCCACCATGACCCTTAGCTCCTCCTCTGAGAGCCTGGGGTGTCTTTGTGGTGCCATGGGTGTAGCGTGAGTGGTATGTGTGAGGGTGTGTGGGGTGATATGTTGGGGTGTGTGCTGTGAGGTGCGTGGATGGTGTATGGGTGATGGTGTTATGTGGCTCAGATTCAGTGGGTGCTCCTGGCTTGTCTCTCAGTTGGCAATATTTTTGTTGTTGTAAGGGGTTGTGGGTATTGTGGGTGTGTGTTTTATATTGGATTGGGTGTGTGGTGTGTGTATGTGTGTCAGGTGTGTGTAGTTTGAATTGTCCAGTGTGGTGTAGTTTTGTTAGTGTGTGTGTATTTTGAGCGCGGCGTTGTGTACCGTCAATGGTTTACCGCGGTTGAATGACCACTGCGGTGATTCGTGGGTCATGATGCTGTGGGTGTATTTCTGTTGGCATAACGGTGTGGGTTTTGGTACTGCCAGTTTATCACTGACCTTTGGGCTGGGGGGCTTGTGTGGGTGTCTGTATAGTGGTGGGTTTCTCTGTGTGGGTCATAATACCCGTAACGGTATACCGCCGCAGTTACAGTATGTTGGCGGCTGTCAGCATGGCGGTCGGCGGCATTTACCGCCAGGGTTGCAATGAGAGCGTTAGGGGGTCATTCCGACCTTGGCGAGCGGCACCGCTGGGCGGCCGCCAATGCAGCCGCACTCGCACCACGGCCATTATGAGATCCCCGCTGGGCCGGCGGGCGGAAACCTGGTTTCCGCCCACCGGCCCAGCGGGGATCTCGGCGCAGCACAGGAGCTGGCTCCAAATGGAGCCGGCGGTGTTGCGGCCGTGCGATGGGTGCAGTTGCACCTGTCGCGATTTTCACTGTCTGCATAGCAGACAGTGAAAAGCTGCATAGGGCCGTTGCAGGGGGCCCCGGCACTGCCCATGCCAGTGGCATGGGCAGTGCAGGGGCCCCGCGATTCCCCTTTCCGCCAGCCTTTGCATGGCAGTGCAAACCGCCATGAAAAGGCTGGCGGGAGGGGGACTCGTAATCCCCTGGGCAGCGCTGCAAGCAGCGCTGCCCTGGAGGATTACTCCCACCAGGACTAAAGTGGCGGGAAACCACCAGTCCCGGCGGTGTGACCGCGGTGCTTCCACCGCGGTCATAATACCAAGGATTTCACCACCAGCCTGCTGGTGGTGAAATCCGCCAAATCAACCCTGGCGGTCAATGACCGCCAGGGTTGTAATGACCCCCTTAGTCTTAGTTCTTGTTATATACACAGTCTTACTAAGTTAATAGGCACAGTATGACACTACTATGTTTTTATGTGTGTCCTAAAAGCAAAGTGTATAAATAAAATAAATACATACACACTCAAGTAAAATTTGGTAGGTAGAGTATACATGCTTTCATTAACCACTAAGCCACAACTATGTATGTACACTCAGAACAAAGTGGTACGCTGCTCGAAATAACATTTTAATGAGGACCCTAATGACAACTAGTCAGGATATGCAGCTATAAAGGATATGATTGTGAAAACAAATCAAAAACAGAACACAAATGTCCTGAAAAGAAAAGTGCATTCATTGGGAAGGCTGCCCATTAAAGTGGTAGACGCACAAACAGGTAATACATTAAAAAATCCTCTATTGCTCGATAGCCCTGCCTGTCCAAATTCTTGTTTGTCTAGGGTTTATCATGCACTTAAGTAGCTGTGTCTCCAACACTCTTCCTAGCACACACTGTCACCCATTGCCATTGATCTATTATTGTGCTCATAGAGACTGTTGTCAATAATACCAATTGCTGACACCTAGCCCCTTTGTTAGGTATCATCGTTCACAGCCAGTACTTTTAGTGCTTCTAAATCAGGTAACGTGATCTGGGTACTCATATTGCTCTTGGGTTTCACAATTTTCTACATCTCATCTTTAACCCCTTCGCTGCCAGGCCTTTTCCCCCTCCTGTGCCAGGCCTTTTTTTGCCTATTTGGGGCAGTTCGCGCTTAGGCCCTCATAACTTTTTGTCCACATAAGCTAACCAAGCCAAATTTGCGTCCTTGTTTTCCAACATCCTAGGGATTCTAGAGGTACCCAGACTTTGTGGGTTCCCTTGAAGGAGGCCAAGAAATTGGCCAAAATACAGTGAAAATTTCGTTTTTTTTAAAAAAAATGGAAAAAGTGGCTGCAGAAGAAGGCTTGTGGATTTCCCCCTGAAAATGGCATCAACAAAGGGTTTGTAGTGCTAAACTCAGCAGCTTCCTAGCTTTCAGGAACAGGCAGACTTGAATCAGAAAACCCAATTTTTCAAGACAATTTTGGCATTTTACTGGGGCATACCCCATTTTTGCAATTTTTTGTGCTTTTAGTCTCCTTCCAGTCAGTGACAGGAATGGGCATGAAACCAATGCTGGATCCCAGAAACCTAACCATTTCTGAAAAGTAGAGAAAATTCTGAATTCAGCAAGGGGTCATTTGTGTAGATCCAACAAGGGTTTCCTACAGAAAATAACAGCTGAAAGAGAAAGATATTGAAATTGAGGTGAAAAAAAACATCAATTTTTCTCTACGTTTTACTCTGTAACTTTTCCCTGCAATGTCAGATTATGGAAAGCAATATACCGTTACGTCTGGTGGAATCCTCTGGTTGCGGGGATATATAGGGCTTGTAGGTTCATCAAGAACCCGAGGAACCCAGAGCCAATAAATGAGCTGCACCCTGCAGTGCGTTTTCATTCTATACCGGGTATACAGCAATTCATTTGCTGAAATATAAAGAGTAAAAAATTGCTATCAAGAAAACCTTTGCATTTCCAAAAAGGGCACAAGATAAGGTGCTGAGGAGCAGTGGTTATTTGCACATCTCTGAATTCCGGGGTGACCATACAAGCATGTGAATTATAGGGAATTTCTCAAATAGATGTCTTTTTTACACACTCTCCTATATTTGGAAGGAAATAATGTAGAGAAAGACAAGGGGCAATAGCACTTGTTTTGCTAATCTATGTTCCCCCAAGTCTACCGATACAAATGATACCTCACTTGTGTGGGTAGGCCTAGCGCCGGCGACAGGAAACACCCCAAAGCGCAACGTGGACACATACTAAATTTTGGAAAAAAACGGAGGTGTTTTTTGCGAAGTGCCTACCTGTAGATTTTGGCCTCTAGCTCAGCCGGCACCTAGGGAAACCTACCAAACCTGTGCATTTCTGAAAACTAGAGACCTAGGGGAATCCAAGGAGGGGTGACTTGCGGGGCTCGGACCAGGTTCTGTTACCCAGAATCCTTTGCAAACCTCAAAATTTGGCTAAAAAAACACATGTCCCTCACATTTTTGTGGCAGAAAGTTCTGGAATCTGAGAGGAGCTACAACTTTCCTTCCACCCAGCGTTCCCCCATGTCTCCCGATAAAAATGATACCTCATTTGCGTGGGTAGGCCTAGCGCCGGCGACAGGAAACACCCCAAAGCGCAACGTGGACACATCCTAAATTTTGGAAAAAAACAGAGGTGTTTTTTGCGAAGTGCCTACCTGTAGATTTTGGCCTCTAGCTCAGCCGGCACCTAGGGAAACCTACCAAACCTGTGCATTTCTGAAAACTAGAGACCTAGGGGAATCCAAGGAGGGGTGACTTGCGGGGCTCGGACCAGGTTCTGTTACCCAGAATCCTTTGCAAACATCCAAATTTGGCTAAAAAAACACATGTTCCTCACATTTCTGTGGCAGAAAGTTCTGGAATCTGAGAGGAGCTACAAATTTCCTTCCACCCAGCGTTCCCCCAAGTCTCCCGATAAAAATGATACCTCACTTGCGTGGGTAGGCCTAGCGCCGGCGACAGGAAACACCCCAAAGCGCAATGTGGACACATCCTAAATTTTGGAAAAAAACAGAGGTGTTTTTTGCGAAGTGCCTACCTGTAGATTTTGGCCTCTAGCTCAGCCGGCACCTAGGGAAACCTACCAAACCTGTGCATTTCTGAAAACTAGAGACCTAGGGGAATCCAAGGAGGGGTGACTTGCGGGGCTCGGACCAGGTTCTGATACCCAGAATCCTTTGCAAACCTCAAAATTTGGCTAAAAAACACATGTTCCTCACATTTCTGTGGCAGAAAGTTCTGGAATCTGAGAGGAGCTACAAATTTCCTTCCACCCAGCGTTCCCCCACGTCTCCCGATAAAAATGATACCTCACTTGCGTGGGTAGGCCTAGCGCCGGCGACAGGAAACACCCCAAAGCGCAACGTGGACACATCCTAAATTTTGGAAAAAAACAGAGGTGTTTTTTGCGAAGTGCCTACCTGTAGATTTTGGCCTCTAGCTCAGCCGGCACCTAGGGAAACCTACCAAACCTGTGCATTTCTGAAAACTAGAGACCTAGGGGAATCCAAGGAGGGGTGACTTGCGGGGCTCGGACCAGGTTCTGTTACCCAGAATCCTTTGCAAACCTCCAAATTTGGCTAAAAAAACACATGTTCCTCACATTTCTGTGGCAGAAAGTTCTGGAATCTGAGAGGAGCTACAAATTTCCTTCCACCCAGCGTTCCCCCAAGTCTCCCGATAAAAATGATACCTCACTTGCGTGGGTAGGCCTAGCGCCGGCGACAGGAAACACCCCAAAGCGCAACGTGGACACATCCTAAATTTTGGAAAAAAACAGAGGTGTTTTTTGCGAAGTGCCTACCTGTAGATTTTGGCCTCTAGCTCAGCCGGCACCTAGGGAAACCCACCAAACCTGTGCATTTCTGAAAACTAGAGACCTAGGGGAATCCAAGGAGGGGTGACTTGCGGGGCTCGGACCAGGTTCTGTTACCCAGAATCCTTTGTAAACCTAAAAATTTGGCTAAAAAAACACATGTTCCTCACATTTCTGTGGCAGAAAGTTCTGGAATATGAGAGGAGCTACAAATTTCCTTCCACCCAGCGTTCCCCCAAGTCTCCCGATAAAAATGATACCTCACTTGCGTGGGTAGGCCTAGCGCCGGCGACAGCAAACACCCCAAAGCGCAACGTGGACACATCCTAAATTTTTGAAAAAAACAGAGGTGTTTTTTGCGAAGTGCCTACCTGTAGATTTTGGCCTCTAGCTCAGCCGGCACCTAGGGAAACCTACCAAACCTGTGCATTTCTGAAAACTAGAGACCTAGGGGAATCCAAGGAGGGGTGACTTGCGGGGCTCGGACCAGGTTCTGTTACCCAGAATCCTTTGCAAACCTCCAAATTTGGCTAAAAAAACACATGTTCCTCACATTTCTGTGGCAGAAAGTTCTGGAATCTGAGAGGAGCTACAAATTTCCTTCCACCCAGCGTTCCCCCAAGTCTCCCGATAAAAATGATACCTCACTTGCGTGGGTAGGCCTAGCGCCGGCGACAGGAAACACCCCAAAGCGCAATGTGGACACATCCTAAATTTTGGAAAAAAACAGAGGTGTTTTTTGCGAAGTGCCTACCTGTAGATTTTGGCCTCTAGCTCAGCCGGCACCTAGGGAAACCTACCAAACCTGTGCATTTCTGAAAACTAGAGACCTAGGGGAATCCAAGGAGGGGTGACTTGCGGGGCTCGGACCAGGTTCTGATACCCAGAATCCTTTGCAAACCTCAAAATTTGGCTAAAAAACACATGTTCCTCACATTTCTGTGGCAGAAAGTTCTGGAATCTGAGAGGAGCTACAAATTTCCTTCCACCCAGCGTTCCCCCAAGTCTCCCGATAAAAATGATACCTCACTTGCGTGGGTAGGCCTAGCGCCGGCGACAGGAAACACCCCAAAGCGCAACGTGGACACATCCTAAATTTTGGAAAAAAACAGAGGTGTTTTTTGCGAAGTGCCTACCTGTAGATTTTGGCCTCTAGCTCAGCCGGCACCTAGGGAAACCTACCAAACCTGTGCATTTCTGAAAACTGGAGACCTAGGGGAATCCAAGGAGGGGTGACTTGCGGGGCTCGGACCAGGTTCTGTTACCCAGAATCCTTTGCAAACCTCAAAATTTGGCTAAAAAAACACATGTTCCTCACATTTCTGTGGCAGAAAGTTCTGGAATCTGAGAGGAGCTACAAATTTCCTTCCACCCAGCGTTCCCCCAAGTCTCCCGATAAAAATGATACCTCACTTGCGTGGGTAGGCCTAGCGCCGGCGACAGGAAACACCCCAAAGCGCAACGTGGACACATCCTAAATTTTGGAAAAAAACAGAGGTGTTTTTTGCGAAGTGCCTACCTGTAGATTTTGGCCTCTAGCTCAGCCGGCACCTAGGGAAACCTACCAAACCTGTGCATTTCTGAAAACTAGAGACCTAGGGGAATCCAAGGAGGGGTGACTTGCGGGGCTCGGACCAGGTTCTGTTACCCAGAATCCTTTGCAAACCTCAAAATTTGGCTAAAAAAACACATGTTCCTCACATTTCTGTGGCAGAAAGTTCTGGAATCTGAGAGGAGCTACAAATTTCCTTCCACCCAGCGTTTCCCCAAGTCTCCCAATAAAAATGATACCTCACTTGCGTGGGTAGGCCTAGCGCCGGCGACAGGAAACACCCCAAAGCGCAACGTGGACACATCCTAAATTTTGGAAAAAAACAGAGGTGTTTTTTGCGAAGTGCCTACCTGTAGATTTTGGCCTCTAGCTCAGCCGGCACCTAGGGAAACCTACCAAACCTGTGCATTTCTGAAAACTAGAGACCTAGGGGAATCCAAGGAGGGGTGACTTGCGGGGCTCGGACCAGGTTCTGTTACCCAGAATCCTTTGCAAACCTCAAAATTTGGCTAAACAAAACACATGTTCCTCACATTTCTGTGGCAGAAAGTTCTGGAATCTGAGAGGAGCTACAAATTTCCTTCCACCCAGCGTTCCCCCAAGTCTCCCGATAAAAATGATACCTCACCTGCGTGGGTAGGCCTAGCGCCGGCGACAGGAAACACCCCAAAGCGCAACGTGGACACATCCTAAATTTTGGAAAAAAACAGAGGTGTTTTTTGCGAAGTGCCTACCTGTAGATTTTGGCCTCTAGCTCAGCCGGCACCTAGGGAAACCTACCAAACCTGTCCATTTCTGAAAACTAGAGACCTAGGGGAATCCAAGGAGGGGTGACTTGCGGGGCTCGGACCAGGTTCTGTTACCCAGAATCCTTTGCAAACCTAAAAATTTGACTAAAAAAACACATGTTCCTCACATTTCTGTGGCAGAAAGTTCTGGAATCTGAGAGGAGCTACAAATTTCCTTCCACCCAGCGTTCCCCCAAGTCTCCCGATAAAAATGATACCTCACTTGCGTGGGTAGGCCTAGCGCCGGCGACAGGAAACACCCCAAAGCACAACGTGGACACATCCTAAATTTTGGAAAAAAACAGAGGTGTTTTTTGCGAAGTGCCTACCTGTAGATTTTGGCCTGTAGCTCAGCCGGCACCTAGGGAAACCTACCAAACCTGTGCATTTCTGAAAACTAGAGACCTAGGGGAATCCAAGGAGGGGTGACTTGTGGGGCTCGGACCAGGTTCTGTTACCCAGAATCCTTTGCAAACCTCAAAATTTGGCTAAAAAAACACATGTTCCTCACATTTCTGTGGCAGAAAGTTCTGGAATCTGAGAGGAGCTACAAATTTCCTTCCACCCAGCGTTCCCCCAAGTCTCCCGATAAAAATGATACCTCACTTGCGTGGGTAGGCCTAGCGCCGGCGACAGGAAACACCCCAAAGCGCAACGTGGACACATCCTAAATTTTGGAAAAAAATAGAGGTGTTTTTTGCGAAGTGCCTACCTGTAGATTTTGGTCTCTAGCTCAGCCGGCACCTAGGGAAACCTACCAAACCTGTGCATTTCTGAAAACTAGAGACCTAAGGGAATCCAAGGAGGGGTGACTTGTGGGGCTCGGACCAGGTTCTGTTACCCAGAATCCTTTGCAAACCTAAAAATTTGGCTAAAAAAACACATGTTCCTCACATTTCTGTGGCAGAAAGTTCTGGAATCTGAGAGGAGCTACAAATTTCCTTCCACCCAGCGTTCCCCCAAGTCTCCCGATAAAAATGATACCTCACTTGCGTGGGTAGGCCTAGCGCCGGCGACAGGAAACACCCCAAAGCACAACGTGGACACATCCTAAATTTTGGAAAAAAACAGAGGTGTTTTTTGCGAAGTGCCTACCTGTAGATTTTGGCCTCTAGCTCAGCCGGCACCTAGGGAAACCTACCAAACCTGTGCATTTCTGAAAACTAGAGACCTAGGGGAATCCAAGGAGGAGTGACTTGCGGGGCTCGGACCAGGTTCTGTTACCCAGAATCCTTTGCAAACCTAAAAATTTGACTAAAAAAACACATGTTCCTCACATTTCTGTGGCAGAAAGTTCTGGAATCTGAGAGGAGCTACAAATTTCCTTCCACCCAGCGTTCCCCCAAGTCTCCCGATAAAAATGATACCTCACTTGCGTGGGTAGGCCTAGCGCCGGCGACAGGAAACACCCCAAAGCACAACGTGGACACATCCTAAATTTTGGAAAAAAACAGAGGTGTTTTTTGCGAAGTGCCTACCTGTAGATTTTGGCCTGTAGCTCAGCCGGCACCTAGGGAAACCTACCAAACCTGTGCATTTCTGAAAACTAGAGACCTAGGGGAATCCAAGGAGGGGTGACTTGTGGGGCTCGGACCAGGTTCTGTTACCCAGAATCCTTTGCAAACCTCAAAATTTGGCTAAAAAAACACATGTTCCTCACATTTCTGTGGCAGAAAGTTCTGGAATCTGAGAGGAGCTACAAATTTCCTTCCACCCAGCGTTCCCCCAAGTCTCCCGATAAAAATGATACCTCACTTGCGTGGGTAGGCCTAGCGCCGGCGACAGGAAACACCCCAAAGCGCAACGTGGACACATCCTAAATTTTGGAAAAAAATAGAGGTGTTTTTTGCGAAGTGCCTACCTGTAGATTTTGGTCTCTAGCTCAGCCGGCACCTAGGGAAACCTACCAAACCTGTGCATTTCTGAAAACTAGAGACCTAAGGGAATCCAAGGAGGGGTGACTTGTGGGGCTCGGACCAGGTTCTGTTACCCAGAATCCTTTGCAAACCTAAAAATTTGGCTAAAAAAAACACATGTTCCTCACATTTCTGTGGCAGAAAGTTCTGGAATCTGAGAGGAGCTACAAATTTCCTTCCACCCAGCGTTCCCCCAAGTCTCCCGATAAAAATGATACCTCACTTGCGTGGGTAGGCCTAGCGCCGGCGACAGGAAACACCCCAAAGCACAACGTGGACACATCCTAAATTTTGGAAAAAAACAGAGGTGTTTTTTGCGAAGTGCCTACCTGTAGATTTTGGCCTCTAGCTCAGCCGGCACCTAGGGAAACCTGCCAAACCTGTGCATTTCTGAAAACTAGAGACCTAGGGGAATCCAAGGAGGAGTGACTTGCGGGGCTCGGACCAGGTTCTGTTACCCAGAATCCTTTGCAAACCTCAAAATTTGGCTAAAAAAACACATATCCCTCACATTTCTGTGGCAGAAAGTTCTGGAATCTGAGAGGAGCTACAAATTTCCTTCCACCCAGCGTTCCCCCAAGTCTCCCGATAAAAATGATACCTCACTTGCGTGGGTAGGCCTAGCGCCGGCGACAGGAAACACCCCAAAGCGCAACGTGGACACATCCTAAATTTTGGAAAAAAACAGAGGTGTTTTTTGCGAAGTGCCTACCTGTAGATTTTGGCCTCTAGCTCAGCCGGCACCTAGGGAAACCTACCAAACTTGTCCATTTCTGAAAACTAGAGACCTAGGGGAATCCAAGGAGGGGTGACTTGCGGGGCTCGGACCAGGTTCTGTTACCCAGAATCCTTTGCAAACCTCAAAATTTGGCTAAAAAAACACATGTTCCTCACATTTCTGTGGCAGAAAGTTCTGGAATCTGAGAGGAGCTACAAATTTCCTTCCACCCAGCGTTCCCCCAAGTCTCCCGATAAAAATGATACCTCACTTGCGTGGGTAGGCCTAGCGCCGGGGACAGGAAACACCCCAAAGCGCAACGTGGACACATCCTAAATTTTGGAAAAAAACAGAGGTGTTTTTTGCGAAGTGCCTACCTGTAGATTTTGGCCTCTAGCTCAGCCGGCACCTAGGGAAACCTACCAAACCTGTGCATTTCTGAAAACTAGAGACCTAGGGGAATCCAAGGAGGGTGACTTGCGGGGCTCGGACCAGGTTCTGTTACCCAGAATCCTTTGCAAACCTCCAAATTTGGCTAAAAAAACACATGTTCCTCACATTTCTGTGGCAGAAAGTTCTGGAATCTGAGAGGAGCTACAAATTTCCTTCCACCCAGCGTTCCCCCAAGTCTCCCGATAAAAATGATACCTCACTTGCGTGGGTAGGCCTAGCGCCGGCGACAGGAAACACCCCAAAGCGCAACGTGGACACATCCTAAATTTTGGAAAAAAACAGAGGTGTTTTTTGCGAAGTGCCTACCTGTAGATTTTGGCCTCTAGCTCAGCCGGCACCTAGGGAAACCTACCAAACCTGTGCATTTCTGAAAACTAGAGACCTAGGGGAATCCAAGGAGGAGTAACTTGCGGGGCTCGGACCAGGTTCTGTTACCCAGAATCCTTTGCAAACCTCAAAATTTGGCTAAAAAAACACATATCCCTCACATTTCTGTGGCAGAAAGTTCTGGAATCTGAGAGGAGCTACAAATTTCCTTCCACCCAGCGTTCCCCCAAGTATCCCGATAAAAATGATACCTCACTTGCGTGGGTAGGCCTAGCGCCGGCGACAGGAAACACCCCAAAGCGCAACGTGGACACATCCTAAATTTTGGAAAAAAACAGAGGTGTTTTTTGCGAAGTGCCTACCTGTAGATTTTGGCCTCTAGCTCAGCCGGCACCTAGGGAAACCTTCCAAACCTGTGCATTTCTGAAAACTAGAGACCTAGGGGAATCCAAGGAGGGGTGACTTGCGGGGCTCGGACCAGGTTCTGTTACCCAGAATCCTTTGCAAACCTAAAAATTTGGCTAAAAAAACACATGTTCCTCACATTTCTGTGGCAGAAAGTTCTGGAATCTGAGAGGAGCTCAAATTTCCTTCCACCCAGCGTTCCCCCAAGTCTCCCGATAAAAATGATACCTCACTTGCGTGGGTGGGCCTAGCGCCGGCGACAGGAAACACCCCAAAGCGCAACGTGGACACATCCTAAATTTTGGAAAAAAACAGAGGTGTTTTTGCGAAGTGCCTACCTGTAGATTTTGGCCTCTAGCTCAGCCGGCACCTAGGGAAACCTACCAAACCTGTGCATTTCTGAAAACTAGAGACCTAGGGGAATCCAAGGAGGGGTGACTTGCGGGGCTCGGACCAGGTTCTGTTACCCAGAATCCTTTGCAAACCTAAAAATTTGGCTAAAAAAACACATGTTCCTCACATTTCTGTGGCAGAAAGTTCTGGAATCTGAGAGGAGCTACAAATTTCCTTCCACCCAGCGTTCCCCCAAGTCTCCCGATAAAAATGATACCTCACTTGCGTGGGTAGGCCTAGCGCAGGCGACAGGAAACACCCCAAAGCACAACGTGGACACATCCTAAATTTTGGAAAAAAACAGAGGTGTTTTTTGCGAAGTGCCTACCTGTAGATTTTGGCCTCTAGCTCAGCCGGCACCTAGGGAAACCTACCAAACCTGTGCATTTCTGAAAACTAGAGACCTAGGGGAATCCAAGGAGGAGTGACTTGCGGGGCTCGGACCAGGTTCTGTTACCCAGAATCCTTTGCAAACCTCAAAATTTGGCTAAAAAAACACATGTTCCTCACATTTCTGTGGCAGAAAGTTCTGGAATCTGAGAGGAGCTACAAATTTCCTTCCACCCAGCGTTCCCCCAAGTCTCCCGATAAAAATGATACCTCACTTGCGTGGGTAGGCCTAGCGCCGGCGACAGGAAACACCCCAAAGCGCAACGTGGACACATCCTAAATTTTGGAAAAAAACAGAGGTGTTTTTTGCGAAGTGCCTACCTGTAGATTTTGGCCTCTAGCTCAGCCGGCACCTAGGGAAACCTACCAAACTTGTCCATTTCTGAAAACTAGAGACCTAGGGGAATCCAAGGACGGGTGACTTGCGGGGCTCGGACCAGGTTCTGTTACCCAGAATCCTTTGCAAACCTCAAAAATTGGCTAAAAAAACACATGTTCCTCACATTTCTGTGGCAGAAAGTTCTGGAATCTGAGAGGAGCTACAAATTTCCTTCCACCCAGCGTTCCCCCAAGTCTCCCGATAAAAATGATACCTCACTTGCGTGGGTAGGCCTAGCGCCGGCGACAGGAAACACCCCAAAGCGCAACGTGGACACATCCTAAATTTTGGAAAAAAACAGAGGTGTTTTTTGCGAAGTGCCTACCTGTAGATTTTGGCCTCTAGCTCAGCCGGCACCTAGGGAAACCTACCAAACCTGTGCATTTCTGAAAACTAGAGACCTAGGGGAATCCAAGGAGGGTGACTTGCGGGGCTCGGACCAGGTTCTGTTACCCAGAATCCTTTGCAAACCTCCAAATTTGGCTAAAAAAACACATGTTCCTCACATTTCTGTGGCAGAAAGTTCTGGAATCTGAGAGGAGCTACAAATTTCCTTCCACCCAGCGTTCCCCCAAGTCTCCCGATAAAAATGATACCTCACTTGCGTGGGTAGGCCTAGCGCCGGCGACAGGAAACACCCCAAAGCGCAACGTGGACACATCCTAAATTTTGGAAAAAAACAGAGGTGTTTTTTGCGAAGTGCCTACCTGTAGATTTTGGCCTCTAGCTCAGCCGGCACCTAGGGAAACCTACCAAACCTGTGCATTTCTGAAAACTAGAGACCTAGGGGAATCCAAGGAGGAGTAACTTGCGGGGCTCGGACCAGGTTCTGTTACCCAGAATCCTTTGCAAACCTCAAAATTTGGCTAAAAAAACACATATCCCTCACATTTCTGTGGCAGAAAGTTCTGGAATCTGAGAGGAGCTACGCATTTCCTTCCACCCAGCGTGACCCCAAGTATCCCGATAAAAATGATACCTCACTTGCGTGGGTAGGCCTAGCGCCGGCGACAGGAAACACCCCAAAGCGCAACGTGGACACATCCTAAATTTTGGAAAAAAACAGAGGTGTTTTTTGCGAAGTGCCTACCTGTAGATTTTGGCCTCTAGCTCAGCCGGCACCTAGGGAAACCTACCAAACCTGTGCATTTCTGAAAACTAGAGACCTAGGGGAATCCAAGGAGGGGTGACTTGCGGGGCTCGGACCAGGTTCTGTTACCCAGAATCCTTTGCAAACCTAAAAATTTGGCTAAAAAAACACATGTTCCTCACATTTCTGTGGCAGAAAGTTCTGGAATCTGAGAGGAGCTACAAATTTCCTTCCACCCAGCGTTCCCCCAAGTATCCCGATAAAAATTATACCTCACTTGCGTGGGTAGGCCTAGCGCCGGCGACAGGAAACACCCCAAAGCGCAACATGGACACATCCTAAATTTTGGAAAAAAACAGAGGTGTTTTTTGCGAAGTGCCTACCTGTAGATTTTGGCCTCTAGCTCAGCCGGCACCTAGGGAAACCTACCAAACCTGTGCATTTCTGAAAACTAGAGACCTAGGGGAATCCAAGGAGGGGTGACTTGCGGGGCTCGGACCAGGTTCTGTTACCCAGAATCCTTTGCAAACCTCCAAATTTGGCTAAAAAAACACATGTCCCTCACATTTCTGTGGCAGAAAGTTCTGGAATCTGAGAGGAGCTACAAATTTCCTTCCACCCAGCGTTCCCCCAAGTCTCCCGATAAAAATGATACCTCACTTGCGTGGGTAGGCCTAGCGCCGGCGACAGGAAACACCCCAAAGCGCAACGTGGACACATCCTAAATTTTGGAAAAAAACAGAGGTGTTTTTTGCGAAGTGCCTACCTGTAGATTTTGGCCTCTAGCTCAGCCGGCACCTAGGGAAACCTACCAAACCTGTGCATTTCTGAAAACTAGAGACCTAGGGGAATCCAAGGAGGAGTAACTTGCGGGGCTCGGACCAGGTTCTGTTACCCAGAATCCTTTGCAAACCTCAAAATTTGGCTAAAAAAACACATATCCCTCACATTTCTGTGGCAGAAAGTTCTGGAATCTGAGAGGAGCTACAAATTTCCTTCCACCCAGCGTTCCCCCAAGTATCCCGATAAAAATGATACCTCACTTGCGTGGGTAGGCCTAGCGCCGGAGACAGGAAACACCCCAAAGCGCAACGTGGACACATCCTAAATTTTGGAAAAAAACAGAGGTGTTTTTTGCGAAGTGCCTACCTGTAGATTTTGGCCTCTAGCTCAGCCGGCACCTAGGGAAACCTACCAAACCTGTGCATTTCTGAAAACTAGAGACCTAGGGGAATCCAAGGAGGGGTGACTTGCGGGGCTCGGACCAGGTTCTGTTACCCAGAATCCTTTGCAAACCTCCAAATTTGGCTAAAAAAACACATGTTCCTCACATTTCTGTGGCAGAAAGTTCTGGAATCTGAGAGGAGCTACAAATTTCCTTCCACCCAGCGTTCCCCCAAGTCTCCCGATAAAAATGATACCTCACTTGCGTGGGTAGGCCTAGCGCCGGCGACAGGAAACACCCCAAAGCGCAACGTGGACACATCCTAAATTTTGGAAAAAAACAGAGGTGTTTTTTGCGAAGTGCCTACCTGTAGATTTTGGCCTCTAGCTCAGCCGGCACCTAGGGAATCCTACCAAACCTGTGCATTTCTGAAAACGAGAGACCTAGGGGAATCCAAGGAGGGTGACTTGCGGGGCTCGGACCAGGTTCTGTTACCCAGAATCCTTTGCAAACCTCAAAATTTGGCTAAAAAAACACATGTTCCTCACATTTCTGTGGCAGAAAGTTCTGGAATCTGAGAGGAGCTACAAATTTCCTTCCACCCAGCGTTCCCCCAAGTCTCCCGATAAAAATGATACCTCACTTGCGTGGGTAGGCCTAGCGCCGGCGACAGGAAACACCCCAAAGCGCAACGTGGACACATCCTAAATTTTGGAAAAAAACAGAGGTGTTTTTTGCGAAGTGCCTACCTGTAGATTTTGGCCTCTAGCTCAGCCGGCACCTAGGGAAACCTACCAAACCTGTGCATTTCTGAAAACTAGAGACCTAGGGGAATCCAAGGAGGAGTAACTTGCGGGGCTCGGACCAGGTTCTGTTACCCAGAATCCTTTGCAAACCTCAAAATTTGGCTAAAAAAACACATATCCCTCACATTTCTGTGGCAGAAAGTTTTGGAATCTGAGAGGAGCTACAAATTTCCTTCCACCCAGCGTTCCCCCAAGTCTCCCGATAAAAATGATACCTCACTTGCGTGGGTAGGCCTAGCGCCGGCGACAGGAAACACCCCAAAGCGCAACGTGGACACATCCTAAATTTTGGAAAAAAACAGAGGTGTTTTTTGCGAAGTGCCTACCTGTAGATTTTGGCCTCTAGCTCAGCCGGCACCTAGGGAAACCTACCAAACTTGTCCATTTCTGAAAACTAGAGACCTAGGGGAATCCAAGGAGGGGTGACTTGCGGGGCTCGGACCAGGTTCTGTTACCCAGAATCCTTTGCAAACCTCAAAATTTGGCTAAAAAAACACATGTTCCTCACATTTCTGTGGCAGAAAGTTCTGGAATCTGAGAGGAGCTACAAATTTCCTTCCACCCAGCGTTCCCCCAAGTCTCCCGATAAAAATGATACCTCACTTGCGTGGGTAGGCCTAGCGCCGGGGACAGGAAACACCCCAAAGCGCAACGTGGACACATCCTAAATTTTGGGAAAAAACAGAGGTGTTTTTTGCGAAGTGCCTACCTGTAGATTTTGGCCTCTAGCTCAGCCGGCACCTAGGGAAACCTACCAAACCTGTGCATTTCTGAAAACTAGAGACCTAGGGGAATCCAAGGAGGGTGACTTGCGGGGCTCGGACCAGGTTCTGTTACCCAGAATCCTTTGCAAACCTCCAAATTTGGCTAAAAAAACACATGTTCCTCACATTTCTGTGGCAGAAAGTTCTGGAATCTGAGAGGAGCTACAAATTTCCTTCCACCCAGCGTTCCCCCAAGTCTCCCGATAAAAATGATACCTCACTTGCGTGGGTAGGCCTAGCGCCGGCGACAGGAAACACCCCAAAGCGCAACGTGGACACATCCTAAATTTTGGAAAAAAACAGAGGTGTTTTTTGCGAAGTGCCTACCTGTAGATTTTGGCCTCTAGCTCAGCCGGCACCTAGGGAAACCTACCAAACCTGTGCATTTCTGAAAACTAGAGACCTAGGGGAATCCAAGGAGGGGTGACTTGCGGGGCTCGGACCAGGTTCTGTTACCCAGAATCCTTTGCAAACCTCAAAATTTGGCTAAAAAAACACATGTTCCTCACATTTCTGTGGCAGAAAGTTCTGGAATCTGAGAGGAGCTACAAATTTCCTTCCACCCAGCGTTCCCCCAAGTCTCCCGATAAAAATGATACCTCACTTGCGTGGGTAGGCCTAGCGCCGGCGACAGGAAACACCCCAAAGCGCAACGTGGACACATCCTAAATTTTGGAAAAAAACAGAGGTGTTTTTTGCGAAGTGCCTACCTGTAGATTTTGGCCTCTAGCTCAGCCGGCACCTAGGGAAACCTTCCAAACCTGTGCATTTCTGAAAACTAGAGACCTAGGGGAATCCAAGGAGGGGTGACTTGCGGGGCTCGGACCAGGTTCTGTTACCCAGAATCCTTTGCAAACCTCAAAATTTGGCTAAAAAAACACATGTTCCTCACATTTCTGTGGCAGAAAGTTCTGGAATCTGAGAGGAGCTACAAATTTCCTTCCACCCAGCGTTCCCCCAAGTCTCCCGATAAAAATGATACCTCACTTGCGTGGGTAGGCCTAGCGCCGGGGACAGGAAACACTCCAAAGCGCAACGTGGACACATCCTAAATTTTGGAAAAAAACAGAGGTGTTTTTTGCGAAGTGCCTACCTGTAGATTTTGGCCTCTAGCTCAGCCGGCACATAGGTAAACCTACCAAACCTGTGCATTTCTGAAAACTAGAGAGCTAGGGGAATCCAAGGAGGGTGACTTGCGGGGCTCGGACCAGGTTCTGTTACCCAGAATCCTTTGCAAACCTCCAAATTTGGCTAAAAAAACACATGTTCCTCACATTTCTGTGGCAGAAAGTTCTGGAATCTGAGAGGAGCTACAAATTTCCTTCCACCCAGCGTTCCCCCAAGTCTCCCGATAAAAATGATACCTCACTTGCGTGGGTAGGCCTAGCGCCGGCGACAGGAAACACCCCAAAGCGCAACATGGACACATCCTAAATTTTGGAAAAAAACAGAGGTGTTTTTTGCGAAGTGCCTACCTGTAGATTTTGGCCTCTAGCTCAGCCGGCACCTAGGGAAACCTACCAAACCTGTGCATTTCTGAAAACTAGAGACCTAGGGGAATCCAAGGAGGAGTAACTTGCGGGGCTCGGACCAGGTTCTGTTACCCAGAATCCTTTGCAAACCTCAAAATTTGGCTAAAAAAACACATATCCCTCACATTTCTGTGGCAGAAAGTTCTGGAATCTGAGAGGAGCTACAAATTTCCTTCCACCCAGCGTTCCCCCAAGTATCCCGATAAAAATGATACCTCACTTGCGTGGGTAGGCCTAGCGCCGGCGACAGGAAACACCCCAAAGCGCAACGTGGACACATCCTAAATTTTGGAAAAAAACAGAGGTGTTTTTTGCGAAGTGCCTACCTGTAGATTTTGGCCTCTAGCTCAGCCGGCACCTAGGGAAACCTTCCAAACCTGTGCATTTCTGAAAACTAGAGACCTAGGGGAATCCAAGGAGGGGTGACTTGCGGGGCTCGGACCAGGTTCTGTTACCCAGAATCCTTTGCAAACCTAAAAATTTGGCTAAAAAAACACATGTTCCTCACATTTCTGTGGCAGAAAGTTCTGGAATCTGAGAGGAGCTACAAATTTCCTTCCACCCAGCGTTCCCCCAAGTCTCCCGATAAAAATGATACCTCACTTGCGTGGGTAGGCCTAGCGCAGGCGACAGGAAACACCCCAAAGCACAACGTGGACACATCCTAAATTTTGGAAAAAAACAGAGGTGTTTTTTGCGAAGTGCCTACCTGTAGATTTTGGCCTCTAGCTCAGCCGGCACCTAGGGAAACCTACCAAACCTGTGCATTTCTGAAAACTAGAGACCTAGGGGAATCCAAGGAGGAGTGACTTGCGGGGCTCGGACCAGGTTCTGTTACCCAGAATCCTTTGCAAACCTAAAAATTTGGCTAAAAAAACACATGTTCCTCACATTTCTGTGGCAGAAAGTTCTGGAATCTGAGAGGAGCTACAAATTTCCTTCCACCCAGCGTTCCCCCAAGTCTCCCGATAAAAATGATACCTCACTTGCGTGGGTAGGCCTAGCGCCGGCGACAGGAAACACCCCAAAGCGCAACGTGGACACATCCTAAATTTTGGAAAAAAACAGAGGTGTTTTTTGCGAAGTGCCTACCTGTAGATTTTGGCCTCTAGCTCAGCCGGCACCTAGGGAAACCTACCAAACCTGTGCATTTCTGAAAACTAGAGACCTAGGGGAATCCAAGGAGGGTGACTTGCGGGGCTCGGACCAGGTTCTGTTACCCAGAATCCTTTGCAAACCTCCAAATTTGGCTAAAAAAACACATGTTCCTCACATTTCTGTGGCAGAAAGTTCTGGAATCTGAGAGGAGCTACAAATTTCCTTCCACCCAGCGTTCCCCCAAGTCTCCCGATAAAAATGATACCTCACTTGCGTGGGTAGGCCTAGCGCCGGCGACAGGAAACACCCCAAAGCACAACGTGGACACATCCTAAATTTTGGAAAAAAACAGAGGTGTTTTTTGCGAAGTGCCTACCTGTAGATTTTGGCCTCTAGCTCAGCCGGCACCTAGGGAAACCTACCAAACCTGTGCATTTCTGAAAACTAGAGACCTAGGGGAATCCAAGGAGGAGTAACTTGCGGGGCTCGGACCAGGTTCTGTTACCCAGAATCCTTTGCAAACCTCAAAATTTGGCTAAAAAAACACATATCCCTCACATTTCTGTGGCAGAAAGTTCTGGAATCTGAGAGGAGCTACAAATTTCCTTCCACCCAGCGTTCCCCCAAGTATCCCGATAAAAATGATACCTCACTTGCGTGGGTAGGCCTAGCGCCGGCGACAGGAAACACCCCAAAGCGCAACGTGGACACATCCTAAATTTTGGAAAAAAACAGAGGTGTTTTTTGCGAAGTGCCTACCTGTAGATTTTGGCCTCTAGCTCAGCCGGCACCTAGGGAAACCTACCAAACCTGTGCATTTCTGAAAACTAGAGACCTAGGGGAATCCAAGGAGGGGTGACTTGCGGGGCTCGGACCAGGTTCTGTTACCCAGAATCCTTTGCAAACCTAAAAATTTGGCTAAAAAAACACATGTTCCTCACATTTCTGTGGCAGAAAGTTCTGGAATCTGAGAGGAGCTACAAATTTCCTTCCACCCAGCGTTCCCCCAAGTATCCCGATAAAAATTATACCTCACTTGCGTGGGTAGGCCTAGCGCCGGCGACAGGAAACACCCCAAAGCGCAACATGGACACATCCTAAATTTTGGAAAAAAACAGAGGTGTTTTTTGCGAAGTGCCTACCTGTAGATTTTGGCCTCTAGCTCAGCCGG
This sequence comes from Pleurodeles waltl, assembly GCF_031143425.1. Classification (NCBI taxonomy): domain Eukaryota; kingdom Metazoa; phylum Chordata; class Amphibia; order Caudata; family Salamandridae; genus Pleurodeles; species Pleurodeles waltl. Next base: position 985,616,863 of record NC_090437.1, read on the forward strand.
CACCTAGGGAAACCTACCAAACCTGTGCATTTCTGAAAACTAGAGACCTAGGGGAATCCAAGGAGGGGTGACTTGCGGGGCTCGGACCAGGTTCTGTTACCCAGAATCCTTTGCAAACCTCCAAATTTGGCTAAAAAAACACATGTTCCTCACATTTCTGTGGCAGAAAGTTCTGGAATCTGAGAGGAGCTACAAATTTCCTTCCACCCAGCGTTCCCCCAAGTCTCCCGATAAAAATGATACCTCACTTGCGTGGGTAGGCCTAGCGCCGGCGACAGGAAACACCCCAAAGCGCAACGTGGACACATCCTAAATTTTGGAAAAAAACAGAGGTGTTTTTTGCGAAGTGCCTACCTGTAGATTTTGGCCTCTAGCTCAGCCGGCACCTAGGGAAACCTACCAAACCTGTGCATTTCTGAAAACTAGAGACCTAGGGGAATCCAAGGAGGAGTAACTTGCGGGGCTCGGACCAGGTTCTGTTACCCAGAATCCTTTGCAAACCTCAAAATTTGGCTAAAAAAACACATATCCCTCACATTTCTGTGGCAGAAAGTTCTGGAATCTGAGAGGAGCTACAAATTTCCTTCCACCCAGCGTTCCCCCAAGTATCCCGATAAAAATGATACCTCACTTGCGTGGGTAGGCCTAGCGCCGGCGACAGGAAACACCCCAAAGCGCAACGTGGACACATCCTAAATTTTGGAAAAAAACAGAGGTGTTTTTTGCGAAGTGCCTACCTGTAGATTTTGGCCTCTAGCTCAGCCGGCACCTAGGGAAACCTACCAAACCTGTGCATTTCTGAAAACTAGAGACCTAGGGGAATCCAAGGAGGGTGACTTGCGGGGCTCGGACCAGGTTCTGTTACCCAGAATCCTTTGCAAACCTCCAAATTTGGCTAAAAAAACACATGTTCCTCACATTTCTGTGGCAGAAAGTTCTGGAATCTGAGAGGAGCTACAAATTTCCTTCCACCCAGCGTTCCCCCAAGTCTCCCGATAAAAATGATACCTCACTTGCGTGGGTAGGCCTAGCGCCGGCGACAGGAAACACCCCAAAGCGCAACGTGGACACATCCTAAATTTTGGAAAAAAACAGAGGTGTTTTTTGCGAAGTGCCTACCTGTAGATTTTGGCCTCTAGCTCAGCCGGCACCTAGGGAAACCTACCAAACCTGTGCATTTCTGAAAACTAGAGACCTAGGGGAATCCAAGGAGGAGTAACTTGCGGGGCTCGGACCAGGTTCTGTTACCCAGAATCCTTTGCAAACCTAAAAATTTGGCTAAAAAAACACATGTTCCTCACATTTCTGTGGCAGAAAGTTCTGGAATCTGAGAGGAGCTACAAATTTCCTTCCACCCAGCGTTCCCCCAAGTCTCCCGATAAAAATGATACCTCACTTGCGTGGGTAGGCCTAGCGCCGGCGACAGGAAACACCCCAAAGCGCAACGTGGACACATCCTAAATTTTGGAAAAAAACAGAGGTGTTTTTTGCGAAGTGCCTACCTGTAGATTTTGGCCTCTAGCTCAGCCGGCACCTAGGGAAACCTACCAAACCTGTGCATTTCTGAAAACTAGAGACCTAGGGGAATCCAAGGAGGGGTGACTTGCGGGGCTCGGACCAGGTTCTGTTACCCAGAATCCTTTGCAAACCTCCAAATTTGGCTAAAAAAACACATGTTCCTCACATTTCTGTGGCAGAAAGTTCTGGAATCTGAGAGGAGCTACAAATTTCCTTCCACCCAGCGTTCCCCCAAGTCTCCCGATAAAAATGATACCTCACTTGCGTGGGTAGGCCTAGCGCCGGCGACAGGAAACACCCCAAAGCGCAACGTGGACACATCCTAAATTTTGGAAAAAAACAGAGGTGTTTTTTGCGAAGTGCCTACCTGTAGATTTTGGCCTCTAGCTCAGCCGGCACCTAGGGAAACCTACCAAACCTGTGCATTTCTGAAAACTAGAGACCTAGGGGAATCCAAGGAGGAGTAACTTGCGGGGCTCGGACCAGGTTCTGTTACCCAGAATCCTTTGCAAACCTCAAAATTTGGCTAAAAAAACACATATCCCTCACATTTCTGTGGCAGAAAGTTCTGGAATCTGAGAGGAGCTACAAATTTCCTTCCACCCAGCGTTCCCCCAAGTATCCCGATAAAAATGATACCTCACTTGCGTGGGTAGGCCTAGCGCCGGCGACAGGAAACACCCCAAAGCGCAACGTGGACACATCCTAAATTTTGGAAAAAAACAGAGGTGTTTTTTGCGAAGTGCCTACCTGTAGATTTTGGCCTCTAGCTCAGCCGGCACCTAGGGAAACCTACCAAACCTGTGCATTTCTGAAAACTAGAGACCTAGGGGAATCCAAGGAGGGTGACTTGCGGGGCTCGGACCAGGTTCTGTTACCCAGAATCCTTTGCAAACCTCCAAATTTGGCTAAAAAAACACATGTTCCTCACATTTCTGTGGCAGAAAGTTCTGGAATCTGAGAGGAGCTACAAATTTCCTTCCACCCAGCGTTCCCCCAAGTCTCCCGATAAAAATGATACCTCACTTGCGTGGGTAGGCCTAGCGCCGGCGACAGGAAACACCCCAAAGCGCAACGTGGACACATCCTAAATTTTGGAAAAAAACAGAGGTGTTTTTTGCGAAGTGCCTACCTGTAGATTTTGGCCTCTAGCTCAGCCGGCACCTAGGGAAACCTACCAAACCTGTGCATTTCTGAAAACTAGAGACCTAGGGGAATCCAAGGAGGAGTAACTTGCGGGGCTCGGACCAGGTTCTGTTACCCAGAATCCTTTGCAAACCTCAAAATTTGGCTAAAAAAACACATATCCCTCACATTTCTGTGGCAGAAAGTTCTGGAATCTGAGAGGAGCTACAAATTTCCTTCCACCCAGCGTTCCCCCAAGTATCCCGATAAAAATGATACCTCACTTGCGTGGGTAGGCCTAGCGCCGGCGACAGGAAACACCCCAAAGCGCAACGTGGACACATCCTAAATTTTGGAAAAAAACAGAGGTGTTTTTTGCGAAGTGCCTACCTGTAGATTTTGGCCTCTAGCTCAGCCGGCACCTAGGGAAACCTACCAAACCTGTGCATTTCTGAAAACTAGAGACCTAGGGGAATCCAAGGAGGGGTGACTTGCGGGGCTCGGACCAGGTTCTGTTACCCAGAATCCTTTGCAAACCTAAAAATTTGGCTAAAAAAACACATGTTCCTCACATTTCTGTGGCAGAAAGTTCTGGAATCTGAGAGGAGCTACAAATTTCCTTCCACCCAGCGTTCCCCCAAGTATCCCGATAAAAATTATACCTCACTTGCGTGGGTAGGCCTAGCGCCGGCGACAGGAAACACCCCAAAGCGCAACATGGACACATCCTAAATTTTGGAAAAAAACAGAGGTGTTTTTTGCGAAGTGCCTACCTGTAGATTTTGGCCTCTAGCTCAGCCGGCACCTAGGGAAACCTACCAAACCTGTGCATTTCTGAAAACTAGAGACCTAGGGGAATCCAAGGAGGGGTGACTTGCGGGGCTCGGACCAGGTTCTGTTACCCAGAATCCTTTGCAAACCTCCAAATTTGGCTAAAAAAACACATGTTCCTCACATTTCTGTGGCAGAAAGTTCTGGAATCTGAGAGGAGCTACAAATTTCCTTCCACCCAGCGTTCCCCCAAGTCTCCCGATAAAAATGATACCTCACTTGCGTGGGTAGGCCTAGCGCCGGCGACAGGAAACACCCCAAAGCGCAACGTGGACACATCCTAAATTTTGGAAAAAAACAGAGGTGTTTTTTGCGAAGTGCCTACCTGTAGATTTTGGCCTCTAGCTCAGCCGGCACCTAGGGAAACCTTCCAAACCTGTGCATTTCTGAAAACTAGAGACCTAGGGGAATCCAAGGAGGGGTGACTTGCGGGGCTCGGACCAGGTTCTGTTACCCAGAATCCTTTGCAAACCTCAAAATTTGGCTAAAAAAACACATGTTCCTCACATTTCTGTGGCAGAAAGTTCTGGAATCTGAGAGGAGCTACAAATTTCCTTCCACCCAGCGTTCCCCCAAGTCTCCCGATAAAAATGATACCTCACTTGCGTGGGTAGGCCTAGCGCCGGGGACAGGAAACACTCCAAAGCGCAACGTGGACACATCCTAAATTTTGGAAAAAAACAGAGGTGTTTTTTGCGAAGTGCCTACCTGTAGATTTTGGCCTCTAGCTCAGCCGGCACATAGGTAAACCTACCAAACCTGTGCATTTCTGAAAACTAGAGAGCTAGGGGAATCCAAGGAGGGTGACTTGCGGGGCTCGGACCAGGTTCTGTTACCCAGAATCCTTTGCAAACCTCCAAATTTGGCTAAAAAAACACATGTTCCTCACATTTCTGTGGCAGAAAGTTCTGGAATCTGAGAGGAGCTACAAATTTCCTTCCACCCAGCGTTCCCCCAAGTCTCCCGATAAAAATGATACCTCACTTGCGTGGGTAGGCCTAGCGCCGGCGACAGGAAACACCCCAAAGCGCAACATGGACACATCCTAAATTTTGGAAAAAAACAGAGGTGTTTTTTGCGAAGTGCCTACCTGTAGATTTTGGCCTCTAGCTCAGCCGGCACCTAGGGAAACCTACCAAACCTGTGCATTTCTGAAAACTAGAGACCTAGGGGAATCCAAGGAGGAGTAACTTGCGGGGCTCGGACCAGGTTCTGTTACCCAGAATCCTTTGCAAACCTCAAAATTTGGCTAAAAAAACACATATCCCTCACATTTCTGTGGCAGAAAGTTCTGGAATCTGAGAGGAGCTACAAATTTCCTTCCACCCAGCGTTCCCCCAAGTATCCCGATAAAAATGATACCTCACTTGCGTGGGTAGGCCTAGCGCCGGCGACAGGAAACACCCCAAAGCGCAACGTGGACACATCCTAAATTTTGGAAAAAAACAGAGGTGTTTTTTGCGAAGTGCCTACCTGTAGATTTTGGCCTCTAGCTCAGCCGGCACCTAGGGAAACCTTCCAAACCTGTGCATTTCTGAAAACTAGAGACCTAGGGGAATCCAAGGAGGGGTGACTTGCGGGGCTCGGACCAGGTTCTGTTACCCAGAATCCTTTGCAAACCTAAAAATTTGGCTAAAAAAACACATGTTCCTCACATTTCTGTGGCAGAAAGTTCTGGAATCTGAGAGGAGCTACAAATTTCCTTCCACCCAGCGTTCCCCCAAGTCTCCCGATAAAAATGATACCTCACTTGCGTGGGTAGGCCTAGCGCAGGCGACAGGAAACACCCCAAAGCACAACGTGGACACATCCTAAATTTTGGAAAAAAACAGAGGTGTTTTTTGCGAAGTGCCTACCTGTAGATTTTGGCCTCTAGCTCAGCCGGCACCTAGGGAAACCTACCAAACCTGTGCATTTCTGAAAACTAGAGACCTAGGGGAATCCAAGGAGGAGTGACTTGCGGGGCTCGGACCAGGTTCTGTTACCCAGAATCCTTTGCAAACCTAAAAATTTGGCTAAAAAAACACATGTTCCTCACATTTCTGTGGCAGAAAGTTCTGGAATCTGAGAGGAGCTACAAATTTCCTTCCACCCAGCGTTCCCCCAAGTCTCCCGATAAAAATGATACCTCACTTGCGTGGGTAGGCCTAGCGCCGGCGACAGGAAACACCCCAAAGCGCAACGTGGACACATCCTAAATTTTGGAAAAAAACAGAGGTGTTTTTTGCGAAGTGCCTACCTGTAGATTTTGGCCTCTAGCTCAGCCGGCACCTAGGGAAACCTACCAAACCTGTGCATTTCTGAAAACTAGAGACCTAGGGGAATCCAAGGAGGGTGACTTGCGGGGCTCGGACCAGGTTCTGTTACCCAGAATCCTTTGCAAACCTCCAAATTTGGCTAAAAAAACACATGTTCCTCACATTTCTGTGGCAGAAAGTTCTGGAATCTGAGAGGAGCTACAAATTTCCTTCCACCCAGCGTTCCCCCAAGTCTCCCGATAAAAATGATACCTCACTTGCGTGGGTAGGCCTAGCGCCGGCGACAGGAAACACCCCAAAGCACAACGTGGACACATCCTAAATTTTGGAAAAAAAACAGAGGTGTTTTTTGCGAAGTGCCTACCTGTAGATTTTGGCCTCTAGCTCAGCCGGCACCTAGGGAAACCTACCAAACCTGTGCATTTCTGAAAACTAGAGACCTAGGGGAATCCAAGGAGGAGTAACTTGCGGGGCTCGGACCAGGTTCTGTTACCCAGAATCCTTTGCAAACCTCAAAATTTGGCTAAAAAAACACATATCCCTCACATTTCTGTGGCAGAAAGTTCTGGAATCTGAGAGGAGCTACAAATTTCCTTCCACCCAGCGTTCCCCCAAGTATCCCGATAAAAATGATACCTCACTTGCGTGGGTAGGCCTAGCGCCGGCGACAGGAAACACCCCAAAGCGCAACGTGGACACATCCTAAATTTTGGAAAAAAACAGAGGTGTTTTTTGCGAAGTGCCTACCTGTAGATTTTGGCCTCTAGCTCAGCCGGCACCTAGGGAAACCTACCAAACCTGTGCATTTCTGAAAACTAGAGACCTAGGGGAATCCAAGGAGGGGTGACTTGCGGGGCTCGGACCAGGTTCTGTTACCCAGAATCCTTTGCAAACCTAAAAATTTGGCTAAAAAAACACATGTTCCTCACATTTCTGTGGCAGAAAGTTCTGGAATCTGAGAGGAGCTACAAATTTCCTTCCACCCAGCGTTCCCCCAAGTATCCCGATAAAAATTATACCTCACTTGCGTGGGTAGGCCTAGCGCCGGCGACAGGAAACACCCCAAAGCGCAACATGGACACATCCTAAATTTTGGAAAAAAACAGAGGTGTTTTTTGCGAAGTGCCTACCTGTAGATTTTGGCCTCTAGCTCAGCCGGCACCTAGGGAAACCTACCAAACCTGTGCATTTCTGAAAACTAGAGACCTAGGGGAATCCAAGGAGGGGTGACTTGCGGGGCTCGGACCAGGTTCTGTTACCCAGAATCCTTTGCAAACCTCCAAATTTGGCTAAAAAAACACATGTTCCTCACATTTCTGTGGCAGAAAGTTCTGGAATCTGAGAGGAGCTACAAATTTCCTTCCACCCAGCGTTCCCCCAAGTCTCCCGATAAAAATGATACCTCACTTGCGTGGGTAGGCCTAGCGCCGGCGACAGGAAACACCCCAAAGCGCAACGTGGACACATCCTAAATTTTGGAAAAAAACAGAGGTGTTTTTTGCGAAGTGCCTACCTGTAGATTTTGGCCTCTAGCTCAGCCGGCACCTAGGGAAACCTACCAAACCTGTGCATTTCTGAAAACTAGAGACCTAGGGGAATCCAAGGAGGAGTAACTTGCGGGGCTCGGACCAGGTTCTGTTACCCAGAATCCTTTGCAAACCTCAAAATTTGGCTAAAAAAACACATATCCCTCACATTTCTGTGGCAGAAAGTTCTGGAATCTGAGAGGAGCTACAAATTTCCTTCCACCCAGCGTTCCCCCAAGTATCCCGATAAAAATGATACCTCACTTGCGTGGGTAGGCCTAGCGCCGGCGACAGGAAACACCCCAAAGCGCAACGTGGACACATCCTAAATTTTGGAAAAAAACAGAGGTGTTTTTTGCGAAGTGCCTACCTGTAGATTTTGGCCTCTAGCTCAGCCGGCACCTAGGGAAACCTACCAAACCTGTGCATTTCTGAAAACTAGAGACCTAGGGGAATCCAAGGAGGGTGACTTGCGGGGCTCGGACCAGGTTCTGTTACCCAGAATCCTTTGCAAACCTCCAAATTTGGCTAAAAAAACACATGTTCCTCACATTTCTGTGGCAGAAAGTTCTGGAATCTGAGAGGAGCTACAAATTTCCTTCCACCCAGCGTTCCCCCAAGTCTCCCGATAAAAATGATACCTCACTTGCGTGGGTAGGCCTAGCGCCGGCGACAGGAAACACCCCAAAGCGCAACGTGGACACATCCTAAATTTTGGAAAAAAACAGAGGTGTTTTTTGCGAAGTGCCTACCTGTAGATTTTGGCCTCTAGCTCAGCCGGCACCTAGGGAAACCTACCAAACCTGTGCATTTCTGAAAACTAGAGACCTAGGGGAATCCAAGGAGGAGTAACTTGCGGGGCTCGGACCAGGTTCTGTTACCCAGAATCCTTTGCAAACCTAAAAATTTGGCTAAAAAAACACATGTTCCTCACATTTCTGTGGCAGAAAGTTCTGGAATCTGAGAGGAGCTACAAATTTCCTTCCACCCAGCGTTCCCCCAAGTCTCCCGATAAAAATGATACCTCACTTGCGTGGGTAGGCCTAGCGCCGGCGACAGGAAACACCCCAAAGCGCAACGTGGACACATCCTAAATTTTGGAAAAAAAACAGAGGTGTTTTTTGCGAAGTGCCTACCTGTAGATTTTGGCCTCTAGCTCAGCCGGCACCTAGGGAAACCTACCAAACCTGTGCATTTCTGAAAACTAGAGACCTAGGGGAATCCAAGGAGGGGTGACTTGCGGGGCTCGGACCAGGTTCTGTTACCCAGAATCCTTTGCAAACCTCCAAATTTGGCTAAAAAAACACATGTTCCTCACATTTCTGTGGCAGAAAGTTCTGGAATCTGAGAGGAGCTACAAATTTCCTTCCACCCAGCGTTCCCCCAAGTCTCCCGATAAAAATGATACCTCACTTGCGTGGGTAGGCCTAGCGCCGGCGACAGGAAACACCCCAAAGCGCAACGTGGACACATCCTAAATTTTGGAAAAAAACAGAGGTGTTTTTTGCGAAGTGCCTACCTGTAGATTTTGGCCTCTAGCTCAGCCGGCACCTAGGGAAACCTACCAAACCTGTGCATTTCTGAAAACTAGAGACCTAGGGGAATCCAAGGAGGAGTAACTTGCGGGGCTCGGACCAGGTTCTGTTACCCAGAATCCTTTGCAAACCTCAAAATTTGGCTAAAAAAACACATATCCCTCACATTTCTGTGGCAGAAAGTTCTGGAATCTGAGAGGAGCTACAAATTTCCTTCCACCCAGCGTTCCCCCAAGTATCCCGATAAAAATGATACCTCACTTGCGTGGGTAGGCCTAGCGCCGGCGACAGGAAACACCCCAAAGCGCAACGTGGACACATCCTAAATTTTGGAAAAAAACAGAGGTGTTTTTTGCGAAGTGCCTACCTGTAGATTTTGGCCTCTAGCTCAGCCGGCACCTAGGGAAACCTACCAAACCTGTGCATTTCTGAAAACTAGAGACCTAGGGGAATCCAAGGAGGGTGACTTGCGGGGCTCGGACCAGGTTCTGTTACCCAGAATCCTTTGCAAACCTCCAAATTTGGCTAAAAAAACACATGTTCCTCACATTTCTGTGGCAGAAAGTTCTGGAATCTGAGAGGAGCTACAAATTTCCTTCCACCCAGCGTTCCCCCAAGTCTCCCGATAAAAATGATACCTCACTTGCGTGGGTAGGCCTAGCGCCGGCGACAGGAAACACCCCAAAGCGCAACGTGGACACATCCTAAATTTTGGAAAAAAACAGAGGTGTTTTTTGCGAAGTGCCTACCTGTAGATTTTGGCCTCTAGCTCAGCCGGCACCTAGGGAAACCTACCAAACCTGTGCATTTCTGAAAACTAGAGACCTAGGGGAATCCAAGGAGGAGTAACTTGCGGGGCTCGGACCAGGTTCTGTTACCCAGAATCCTTTGCAAACCTCAAAATTTGGCTAAAAAAACACATATCCCTCACATTTCTGTGGCAGAAAGTTCTGGAATCTGAGAGGAGCTACAAATTTCCTTCCACCCAGCGTTCCCCCAAGTATCCCGATAAAAATGATACCTCACTTGCGTGGGTAGGCCTAGCGCCGGCGACAGGAAACACCCCAAAGCGCAACGTGGACACATCCTAAATTTTGGAAAAAAACAGAGGTGTTTTTTGCGAAGTGCCTACCTGTAGATTTTGGCCTCTAGCTCAGCCGGCACCTAGGGAAACCTACCAAACCTGTGCATTTCTGAAAACTAGAGACCTAGGGGAATCCAAGGAGGGGTGACTTGCGGGGCTCGGACCAGGTTCTGTTACCCAGAATCCTTTGCAAACCTAAAAATTTGGCTAAAAAAACACATGTTCCTCACATTTCTGTGGCAGAAAGTTCTGGAATCTGAGAGGAGCTACAAATTTCCTTCCACCCAGCGTTCCCCCAAGTATCCCGATAAAAATTATACCTCACTTGCGTGGGTAGGCCTAGCGCCGGCGACAGGAAACACCCCAAAGCGCAACATGGACACATCCTAAATTTTGGAAAAAAACAGAGGTGTTTTTTGCGAAGTGCCTACCTGTAGATTTTGGCCTCTAGCTCAGCCGGCACCTAGGGAAACCTACCAAACCTGTGCATTTCTGAAAACTAGAGACCTAGGGGAATCCAAGGAGGGGTGACTTGCGGGGCTCGGACCAGGTTCTGTTACCCAGAATCCTTTGCAAACCTCCAAATTTGGCTAAAAAAACACATGTTCCTCACATTTCTGTGGCAGAAAGTTCTGGAATCTGAGAGGAGCTACAAATTTCCTTCCACCCAGCGTTCCCCCAAGTCTCCCGATAAAAATGATACCTCACTTGCGTGGGTAGGCCTAGCGCCGGCGACAGGAAACACCCCAAAGCGCAACGTGGACACATCCTAAATTTTGGAAAAAAACAGAGGTGTTTTTTGCGAAGTGCCTACCTGTAGATTTTGGCCTCTAGCTCAGCCGGCACCTACGGAAACCTACCAAACCTGTGCATTTCTGAAAACTAGAGACCTAGGGGAATCCAAGGAGGAGTAACTTGCGGGGCTCGGACCAGGTTCTGTTACCCAGAATCCTTTGCAAACCTCAAAATTTGGCTAAAAAAACACATATCCCTCACATTTCTGTGGCAGAAAGTTCTGGAATCTGAGAGGAGCTACAAATTTCCTTCCACCCAGCGTTCCCCCAAGTATCCCGATAAAAATGATACCTCACTTGCGTGGGTAGGCCTAGCGCCGGCGACAGGAAACACCCCAAAGCGCAACGTGGACACATCCTAAATTTTGGAAAAAAACAGAGGTGTTTTTTGCGAAGTGCCTACCTGTAGATTTTGGCCTCTAGCTCAGCCGGCACCTAGGGAAACCTACCAAACCTGTGCATTTCTGAAAACTAGAGACCTAGGGGAATCCAAGGAGGGGTGACTTGCGGGGCTCGGACCAGGTTCTGTTACCCAGAATCCTTTGCAAACCTCAAAATTTGGCTAAAAAAACACATGTTCCTCACATTTCTGTGGCAGAAAGTTCTGGAATCTGAGAGGAGCTACAAATTTCCTTCCACCCAGCGTTCCCCCAAGTCTCCCGATAAAAATGATACCTCACTTGCGTGGGTAGGCCTAGCGCCGGCGACAGGAAACACCCCAAAGCGCAACATGGACACATCCTAAATTTTGGAAAAAAACAGAGGTGTTTTTTGCGAAGTGCCTACCTGTAGATTTTGGCCTCTAGCTCAGCCGGCACCTAGGGAAACCTACCAAACCTGTGCATTTCTGAAAACTAGAGACCTAGGGGAATCCAAGGAGGGTGACTTGCGGGGCTCGGACCAGGTTCTGTTACCCAGAATCCTTTGCAAACCTCCAAATTTGGCTAAAAAAACACATGTTCCTCACATTTCTGTGGCAGAAAGTTCTGGAATCTGAGAGGAGCTACAAATTTCCTTCCACCCAGCGTTCCCCCAAGTCTCCCGATAAAAATGATACCTCACTTGCGTGGGTAGGCCTAGCGCCGGCGACAGGAAACACCCCAAAGCACAACGTGGACACATCCTAAATTTTGGAAAAAAACAGAGGTGTTTTTTGCGAAGTGCCTACCTGTAGATTTTGGCCTCTAGCTCAGCCGGCACCTAGGGAAACCTACCAAACCTGTGCATTTCTGAAAACTAGAGACCTAGGGGAATCCAAGGAGGAGTAACTTGCGGGGCTCGGACCAGGTTCTGTTACCCAGAATCCTTTGCAAACCTCAAAATTTGGCTAAAAAAACACATATCCCTCACATTTCTGTGGCAGAAAGTTCTGGAATCTGAGAGGAGCTACAAATTTCCTTCCACCCAGCGTTCCCCCAAGTATCCCGATAAAAATGATACCTCACTTGCGTGGGTAGGCCTAGCGCCGGCGACAGGAAACACCCCAAAGCGCAACGTGGACACATCTTAAATTTTGGAAAAAAACAGAGGTGTTTTTTGCGAAGTGCCTACCTGTAGATTTTGGCCTCTAGCTCAGCCGGCACCTAGGGAAACCTACCAAACCTGTGCATTTCTGAAAACTAGAGACCTAGGGGAATCCAAGGAGGGGTGACTTGCGGGGCTCGGACCAGGTTCTGTTACCCAGAATCCTTTGCAAACCTAAAAATTTGGCTAAAAAAACACATGTTCCTCACATTTCTGTGGCAGAAAGTTCTGGAATCTGAGAGGAGCTACAAATTTCCTTCCACCCAGCGTTCCCCCAAGTATCCCGATAAAAATTATACCTCACTTGCGTGGGTAGGCCTAGCGCCGGCGACAGGAAACACCCCAAAGCGCAACATGGACTCATCCTAAATTTTGGAAAAAAACAGAGGTGTTTTTTGCGAAGTGCCTACCTGTAGATTTTGGCCTCTAGCTCAGCCGGCACCTAGGGAAACCTATCAAACCTGTGCATTTCTGAAAACTAGAGACCTAGGGGAATCCAAGGAGGGGTGACTTGCGGGGCTCGGACCAGGTTCTGTTACCCAGAATCCTTTGCAAACCTCCAAATTTGGCTAAAAAAACACATGTTCCTCACATTTCTGTGGCAGAAAGTTCTGGAATCTGAGAGGAGCTACAAATTTCCTTCCACCCAGCGTTCCCCCAAGTCTCCCGATAAAAATGATACCTCACTTGCGTGGGTAGGCCTAGCGCCGGCGACAGGAAACACCCCAAAGCGCAACGTGGACACATCCTAAATTTTGGAAAAAAACAGAGGTGTTTTTTGCGAAGTGCCTACCTGTAGATTTTGGCCTCTAGCTCAGCCGGCACCTAGGGAAACCTACCAAACCTGTCCATTTCTGAAAACTAGAGACCTAGGGGAATCCAAGGAGGGGTGACTTGCGGGGCTCGGACCAGGTTCTGTTACCCAGAATCCTTTGCAAACCTCCAAATTTGGCTAAAAAAACACATGTTCCTCACATTTCTGTGGCAGAAAGTTCTGGAATCTGAGAGGAGCTACAAATTTCCTTCCACCCAGCGTTCCCCCAAGTCTCCCGATAAAAATGATACCTCACTTGCGTGGGTAGGCCTAGCGCCGGCGACAGGAAACACCCCAAAGCGCAACGTGGACACATCCTAAATTTTGGAAAAAAACAGAGGTGTTTTTTGCGAAGTGCCTACCTGTAGATTTTGGCCTGTAGCTCAGCCGGCACCTAGGGAAACCTACCAAACCTGTGCATTTCTGAAAACTAGAGACCTAGGGGAATCCAAGGAGGGGTGACTTGCGGGGCTCGGACCAGGTTCTGTTACCCAGAATCCTTTGCAAACCTCAAAATTTGGCTAAAAAAACACATGTTCCTCACATTTCTGTGGCAGAAAGTTCTGGAATCTGAGAGGAGCTACAAATTTCCTTCCACCCAGCGTTCCCCCAAGTATCCCGATAAAAATTATACCTCACTTGCGTGGGTAGGCCTAGCGCCGGCGACAGGAAACACCCCAAAGCGCAACATGGACACATCCTAAATTTTGGAAAAAAACAGAGGTGTTTTTTGCGAAGTGCCTACCTGTAGATTTTGGCCTCTAGCTCAGCCGGCACCTAGGGAAACCTACCAAACCTGTGCATTTCTGAAAACTAGAGACCTAGGGGAATCCAAGGAGGGGTGACTTGCGGGGCTCGGACCAGGTTCTGTTACCCAGAATCCTTTGCAAACCTCCAAATTTGGCTAAAAAAACACATGTTCCTCACATTTCTGTGGCAGAAAGTTCTGGAATCTGAGAGGAGCTACAAATTTCCTTCCACCCAGCGTTCCCCCAAGTCTCCCGATAAAAATGATACCTCACTTGCGTGGGTAGGCCTAGCGCCGGCGACAGGAAACACCCCAAAGCGCAACGTGGACACATCCTAAATTTTGGAAAAAAACAGAGGTGTTTTTTGCGAAGTGCCTACCTGTAGATTTTGGCCTCTAGCTCAGCCGGCACCTAGGGAAACCTACCAAACCTGTGCATTTCTGAAAACTAGAGACCTAGGGGAATCCAAGGAGGAGTCACTTGCGGGGCTCGGACCAGGTTCTGTTACCCAGAATCCTTTGCAAACCTCAAAATTTGGCTAAAAAAACACATATCCCTCACATTTCTGTGGCAGAAAGTTCTGGAATCTGAGAGGAGCTACAAATTTCCTTCCACCCAGCGTTCCCCCAAGTATCCCGATAAAAATGATACCTCACTTGCGTGGGTAGGCGTAGCGCCGGCGACAGGAAACACCCCAAAGCGCAACGTGGACACATCCTAAATTTTGGAAAAAAACAGAGGTGTTTTTTGCGAAGTGCCTACCTGTAGATTTTGGCCTCTAGCTCAGCCGGCACCTAGGGAAACCTACCAAACCTGTGCATTTCTGAAAACTAGAGACCTAGGGGAATCCAAGGAGGGGTGACTTGCGGGGCTCGGACCAGGTTCTGTTACCCAGAATCCTTTGCAAACCTCAAAATTTGGCTAAAAAAACACATGTTCCTCACATTTCTGTGGCAGAAAGTTCTGGAATCTGAGAGGAGCTACAAATTTCCTTCCACCCAGCGTTCCCCCAAGTCTCCCGATAAAAATGATACCTCACTTGCGTGGGTAGGCCTAGCGCCGGCGACAGGAAACACCCCAAAGCGCAACATGGACACATCCTAAATTTTGGAAAAAAACAGAGGTGTTTTTTGCGAAGTGCCTACCTGTAGATTTTGGCCTCTAGCTCAGCCGGCACCTAGGGAAACCTACCAAACCTGTGCATTTCTGAAAACTAGAGACCTAGGGGAATCCAAGGAGGGTGACTTGCGGGGCTCGGACCAGGTTCTGTTACCCAGAATCCTTTGCAAACCTCCAAATTTGGCTAAAAAAACACATGTTCCTCACATTTCTGTGGCAGAAAGTTCTGGAATCTGAGAGGAGCTACAAATTTCCTTCCACCCAGCGTTCCCCCAAGTCTCCCGATAAAAATGATACCTCACTTGCGTGGGTAGGCCTAGCGCCGGCGACAGGAAACACCCCAAAGCACAACGTGGACACATCCTAAATTTTGGAAAAAAACAGAGGTGTTTTTTGCGAAGTGCCTACCTGTAGATTTTGGCTTCTAGCTCAGCCGGCACCTAGGGAAACCTACCAAACCTGTGCATTTCTGAAAACTAGAGACCTAGGGGAATCCAAGGAGGAGTAACTTGCGGGGCTCGGACCAGGTTCTGTTACCCAGAATCCTTTGCAAACCTCAAAATTTGGCTAAAAAAACACATATCCCTCACATTTCTGTGGCAGAAAGTTCTGGAATCTGAGAGGAGCTACAAATTTCCTTCCACCCAGCGTTCCCCCAAGTATCCCGATAAAAATGATACCTCACTTGCGTGGGTAGGCCTAGCGCCGGCGACAGGAAACACCCCAAAGCGCAACGTGGACACATCCTAAATTTTGGAAAAAAACAGAGGTGTTTTTTGCGAAGTGCCTACCTGTAGATTTTGGCCTCTAGCTCAGCCGGCACCTAGGGAAACCTACCAAACCTGTGCATTTCTGAAAACTAGAGACCTAGGGGAATCCAAGGAGGGGTGACTTGCGGGGCTCGGACCAGGTTCTGTTACCCAGAATCCTTTGCAAACCTAAAAATTTGGCTAAAAAAACACATGTTCCTCACATTTCTGTGGCAGAAAGTTCTGGAATCTGAGAGGAGCTACAAATTTCCTTCCACCCAGCGTTCCCCCAAGTATCCCGATAAAAATTATACCTCACTTGCGTGGGTAGGCCTAGCGCCGGCGACAGGAAACACCCCAAAGCGCAACATGGACTCATCCTAAATTTTGGAAAAAAACAGAGGTGTTTTTTGCGAAGTGCCTACCTGTAGATTTTGGCCTCTAGCTCAGCCGGCACCTAGGGAAACCTATCAAACCTGTGCATTTCTGAAAACTAGAGACCTAGGGGAATCCAAGGAGGGGTGACTTGCGGGGCTCGGACCAGGTTCTGTTACCCAGAATCCTTTGCAAACCTCCAAATTTGGCTAAAAAAACACATGTTCCTCACATTTCTGTGGCAGAAAGTTCTGGAATCTGAGAGGAGCTACAAATTTCCTTCCACCCAGCGTTCCCCCAAGTCTCCCGATAAAAATGATACCTCACTTGCGTGGGTAGGCCTAGCGCCGGCGACAGGAAACACCCCAAAGCGCAACGTGGACACATCCTAAATTTTGGAAAAAAACAGAGGTGTTTTTTGCGAAGTGCCTACCTGTAGATTTTGGCCTCTAGCTCAGCCGGCACCTAGGGAAACCTACCAAACCTGTGTATTTCTGAAAACTAGAGACCTAGGGGAATCCAAAGAGGGGTGACTTGCGGGGCTCGGACAGGTTCTGTTACCCAGAATCCTTTGCAAACCTCAAAATTTGGCTAAAAAAACACATGTTCCTCACATTTCTGTGGCAGAAATTTCTGGAATCTGAGAGGAGCTACAAATTTCCTTCCACCCAGCGTTCCCCCAAGTCTCCCGATAAAAATGATACCTCACTTGCGTGGGTAGGCCTAGCGCCCGCGACAGGAAACACCCCAAAGCGCAACGTGGACACATCCTAAATTTTGGAAAAAACAGAGGTGTTTTTTGCGAAGTGCCTACCTGTAGATTTTTGCCTCTAGCTCAGCCGGCACCTAGGGAAACCTACCAAACCTGTGCATTTCTGAAAACTAGAGACCTAGGGGAATCCAAGGAGGAGTAACTTGCGGGGCTCGGACCAGGTTCTGTTACCCAGAATCCTTTGCAAACCTCAAAATTTGGCTAAAAAAACACATATCCCTCACATTTCTGTGGCAGAAAGTTCTGGAATCTGAGAGGAGCTACAAATTTCCTTCCACACAGCGTTCCCCCAAGTATCCAGATAAAAATTATACCTCACTTGCGTGGGTAGGCCTAGCGCCGGCGACAGGAAACACCCCAAAGCGCAACATGGACACATCCTAAATTTTGGAAAAAAACAGAGGTGTTTTTTGCGAAGTGCCTACCTGTAGATTTTGGCCTCTAGCTCAGCCGGTACCTAGGGAAACCTACCAAACCTGTGCATTTCTGAAAACTAGAGACCTAGGGGAATCCAAGGAGGGGTGACTTGCGGGGCTCGGACCAGGTTCTGTTACCCAGAATCCTTTGCAAACCTCAAAATTTGGCTAAAAAAACACATGTTCCTCACATTTCTGTGGCAGAAAGTTCTGGAATCTGAGAGGAGCTACAAATTTCCTTCCACCCAGCGTTCCCCCAAGTCTCCCGATAAAAATGATACCTCACTTGCGTGGGTAGGCCTAGCGCCGGCGACAGGAAACACCCCAAAGCGCAACGTGGACACATCCTAAATTTTGGAAAAAAACAGAGGTGTTTTTTGCGAAGTGCCTACCTGTAGATTTTGGCCTCTAGCTCAGCCGGCACCTAGGGAAACCTACCAAACCTGTGCATTTCTGAAAACTAGAGACCTAGGGGAATCCAAGGAGGAGTAACTTGCGGGGCTCGGACCAGGTTCTGTTACCCAGAATCCTTTGCAAACCTCAAAATTTGGCTAAAAAAACACATATCCCTCACATTTCTGTGGCAGAAAGTTCTGGAACCTGAGAGGAGCTACAAATTTCCTTCCACCCAGCGTTCCCCCAAGTATCCCGATAAAATTGATACCTCACTTGCGTGGGTAGGCCTAGCGCCGGCGACAGGAAGCACCCCAAAGCGCAACGTGGACACATCCTAAATTTTGGAAAAAAACAGAGGTGTTTTTTGCGAAGTGCCTACCTGTAGATTTTGGCCTCTAGCTCAGCCGGCACCTAGGGAAACCTACCAAACCTGTGCATTTCTGAAAACTAGAGACCTAGGGGAATCCAAGGAGGGGTGACTTGCGGGGCTCGGACCAGGTTCTGTTACCCAGAATCCTTTGCAAACCTCAAAATTTGGCTAAAAAAACACATGTTCCTCACATTTCTGTGGCAGAAAGTTCTGGAATCTGAGAGGAGCTACAAATTTCCTTCCACCCAGCGTTCCCCCAAGTCTCCCGATAAAAATGATACCTCACTTGCGTGGGTAGGCCTAGCGCCGGCGACAGGAAACACCCCAAAGCGCAACGTGGACACATCCTAAATTTTGGAAAAAAACAGAGGTGTTTTTTGCGAAGTGCCTACCTGTAGATTTTGGCCTCTAGCTCAGCCGGCACCTAGGGAAACCTACCAAACCTGTGCATTTCTGAAAACTAGAGACCTAGGGGAATCCAAGGAGGAGTGATTTGCGGGGCTCGGACCAGGTTCTGTTACCCAGAATCCTTTGCAAACCTCAAAATTTGGCTAAAAAAACACATATCCCTCACATTTCTGTGGCAGAAAGTTCTGGAATCTGAGAGGAGCTACAAATTTCCTTCCACGCAGCGTTCCCCCAAGTATCCCGATAAAAATGATACCTCACTTGCGTGGGTAGGCCTAGCACCGGCGACAGGAAACACCCCAAAGCTCAACATGGACACATCCTAAATTTTGGAAAAAAACAGAGGTGTTTTTTGCGAAGTGCCTACCTGTAGATTTTGGCCTCTAGCTCAGCCGGCACCTAGGGAAACCTACCAAACCTGTGCATTTCTGAAAACTAGAGACCTAGGGGAATCCAAGGAGGGGTGACTTGCGGGGCTCGGACCAGGTTCTGTTACCCAGAATCCTTTGCAAACCTCCAAATTTGGCTAAAAAAACACATGTTCCTCACATTTCTGTGGCAGAAAGTTCTGGAATCTGAGAGGAGCTACAAATTTCCTTCCACCCAGCGTTCCCCCAAGTCTCCCGATAAAAATGATACCTCACTTGCGTGGGTAGGCCTAGCGCCGGCGACAGGAAACACCCCAACGCGCAACGTGGACACATCCTAAATTTTGGGAAAAAACAGAGGTGTTTTTTGCGAAGTGCCTACCTGTAGATTTTGGCCTCTAGCTCAGCCGGCACCTAGGGAAACCTACCAAACCTGTGCATTTCTGAAAACTAGAGACCTAGGGGAATCCAAGGAGGGGTGACTTGCGGGGCTCGGACCAGGTTCTGTTACCCAGAATCCTTTGCAAACCTCAAAATTTGGCTAAAAAAACACATGTTCCTCACATTTCTGTGGCAGAAAGTTCTGGAATCTGAGAGGAGCTACAAATTTCCTTCCACCCAGCGTTCCCCCAAGTCTCCCGATAGAAATGATACCTCACTTGCGTGGGTAGGCCTAGCGCCGGCGACAGGAAACACCCCAAAGCGCAACGTGGACACATCCTAAATTTTGGAAAAAAACAGAGGTGTTTTTTGCGAAGTGCCTACCTGTAGATTTTGGCCTCTAGCTCAGCCGGCACCTAGGGAAACCTACCAAACCTGTGCATTTCTGAAAACTAGAGACCTAGGGGAATCCAAGGAGGAGTGATTTGCGGGGCTCGGACCAGGTTCTGTTACCCAGAATCCTTTGCAAACCTCAAAATTTGGCTAAAAAAACACATATCCCTCACATTTCTGTGGCAGAAAGTTCTGGAATCTGAGAGGAGCTACAAATTTCCTTCCACGCAGCGTTCCCCCAAGTATCCCGATAAAAATGATACCTCACTTGCGTGGGTAGGCCTAGCACCGGCGACAGGAAACACCCCAAAGCTCAACATGGACACATCCTAAATTTTGGAAAAAAACAGAGGTGTTTTTTGCGAAGTGCCTACCTGTAGATTTTGGCCTCTAGCTCAGCCGGCACCTAGGGAAACCTACCAAACCTGTGCATTTCTGAAAACTAGAGACCTAGGGGAATCCAAGGAGGGGTGACTTGCGGGGCTCGGACCAGGTTCTGTTACCCAGAATCCTTTGCAAACCTCCACATTTGGCTAAAAAAACACATGTTCCTCACATTTCTGTGGCAGAAAGTTCTGGAATCTGAGAGGAGCTACAAATTTCCTTCCACCCAGCGTTCCCCCAAGTCTCCCGATAAAAATGATACCTCACTTGCGTGGGTAGGCCTAGCGCCGGCGACAGGAAACACCCCAAAGCGCAACGTGGACACATCCTAAATTTTGGAAAAAAACAGAGGTGTTTTTTGCGAAGTGCCTACCTGTAGATTTTGGCCTCTAGCTCAGCCGGCACCTAGGGAAACCTACCAGACCTGTCCATTTCTGAAAACTAGAGACCTAGGGGAATCCAAGGAGGGGTGACTTGCGGGGCTCGGACCAGGTTCTGTTACCCAGAATCCTTTGCAAACCTCAAAATTTGGCTAAAAAAACACATATCCCTCACATTTCTGTGGCAGAAAGTTCTGGAACCTGAGAGGAGCTACACATTTCCTTCCACCCAGCGTTCCCCCAAGTATCCCGATAAAAATGATACCTCACTTGCGTGGGTAGGCCTAGCGCCGGCGACAGGAAACACCCCAAAGCGCAACGTGGACACATCCTAAATTTTGGAAAAAAACAGAGGTGTTTTTTGCGAAGTGCCTACCTGTAGATTTTGGCCTCTAGCTCAGCCGGCACCTAGGGAAACCTACCAAACCTGTTCATTTCTGAAAACTAGAGACCTAGGGGAATCCAAGGAGGGGTGACTTGCGGGGCTCGGACCAGGTTCTGTTACCCAGAATCCTTTGCAAACCTCAAAATTTGGCTAAAAAAACACATGTTCCTCACATTTCTGTGGCAGAAAGTTCTGGAATCTGAGAGGAGCTACAAATTTCCTTCCACCCAGCGTTCCCCCAAGTCTCCCGATAAAAATGATACCTCACTTGCGTGGGTAGGCCTAGCGCCGGCGACAGGAAACACCCCAAAGCGCAACGTGGACACATCCTAAATTTTGGAAAAAAACAGAGGTGTTTTTTGCGAAGTGCCTACCTGTAGATTTTGGCCTCTAGCTCAGCCGGCACCTAGGGAAACCTACCAAACCTGTGCATTTCTGAAAACTAGAGACCTAGGGGAATCCAAGGAGGGGTGACTTGCGGGGCTCGGACCAGGTTCTGTTACCCAGAATCCTTTGCAAACCTCCAAATTTGGCTAAAAAAACACATGTTCCTCACATTTCTGTGGCAGAAAGTTCTGGAATCTGAGAGGAGCTACAAATTTCCTTCCACCCAGCGTTCCCCCAAGTCTCCCGATAAAAATGATACCTCACTTGCGTGGATAGGCCTAGCGCCGGCGACAGGAAACACCCCAAAGCGCAACGTGGACACATCCTAAATTTTGGAAAAAAACAGAGGTGTTTTTTGCGAAGTGCCTACCTGTAGATTTTGGCCTCTAGCTCAGCCGGCACCTAGGGAAACCTACCAAACCTGTCCATTTCTGAAAACTAGAGACCTAGGGGAATCCAAGGAGGGGTGACTTGCGGGGCTCGGACCAGGTTCTGTTACCCAGAATCCTTTGCAAACCTCAAAATTTGGCTAAAAAAACACATATCCCTCACATTTCTGTGGCAGAAAGTTCTGGAACCTGAGAGGAGCTACAAATTTCCTTCCACCCAGCGTTCCCCCAAGTATCCTGATAAAAATGATACCTCCCTTGCGTGGGTAGGCCTAGCGCCGGCGACAGGAAACACCCCAAAGCGCAACGTGGACACATCCTAAATTTTGGAAAAAAACAGAGGTGTTTTTTGCGAAGTGCCTACCTGTAGATTTTTGCCTCTAGCTCAGCCGGCACCTAGGGAAACCTACCAAACCTGTGCATTTCTGTAAACTAGAGACCTAGGGGAATCCAAGGAGGGGTGACTTGCGGGGCTCGGACCAGGTTCTGTTACCCAGAATCCTTTGCAAACCTCAAAATTTGGCTAAAAAAACACATGTTCCTCACATTTCTGTGGCAGAAAGTTCTGGAATCTGAGAGGAGCTACAAATTTCCTTCCACCCAGCGTTCCCCCAAGTCTCCCGATAAAAATGATACCTCACTTGCGTGGGTAGGCCTAGCGCCGGCGACAGGAGACACCCCAAAGCGCAACGTGGACACATCCTAAATTTTGGAAAAAAACAGAGGTGTTTTTTGCGAAGTGCCTACCTGTAGATTTTGGCCTCTAGCTCAGCCGGCACCTAGGGAAACCTACCAAACCTGTGCATTTCTGAAAACTAGAGACCTAGGGGAATCCAAGGAGGAGTGATTTGCGGGGCTCGGACCAGGTTCTGTTACCCAGAATCCTTTGCAAACCTCAAAATTTGGCTAAAAAAACACATATCCCTCACATTTCTGTGGCAGAAAGTTCTGGAATCTGAGAGGAGCTACAAATTTCCTTCCACCCAGCGTTCCCCCAAGTATCCCGATAAAAATGATACCTCACTTGCGTGGGTAGGCCTAGCACCGGCGACAGGAAACACCCCAAAGCTCAACATGGACACATCCTACATTTTGGAAAAAAACAGAGGTGTTTTTTGCGAAGTGCCTACCTGTAGATTTTGGCCTCTAGCTCAGGGAAACCTACCAAACCTGTGCATTTCTGAAAACTAGAGACCTAGGGGAATCCAAGGAGGGGTGACTTGCGGGGCTCGGACCAGGTTCTGTTACCCAGAATCCTTTGCAAACCTCCAAATTTGGCTAAAAAAACACATGTTCCTCACATTTCTGTGGCAGAAAGTTCTGGAATCTGAGAGGAGCTACAAATTTCCTTCCACCCAGCGTTCCCCCAAGTCTCCCGATAAAAATGATACCTCACTTGCGTGGGTAGGCCTAGCGCCGGCGACAGGAAACACCCCAAAGCGCAACGTGGACACATCCTAAATTTTGGAAAAAAACAGAGGTGTTTTTTGCGAAGTGCCTACCTGTAGATTTTGGCCTCTAGCTCAGCCGGCACCTAGGGAAACCTACCAAACCTGTCCATTTCTGAAAACTAGAGACCTAGGGGAATCCAAGGAGGGGTGACTTGCGGGGCTCGGACCAGGTTCTGTTACCCAGAATCCTTTGCAAACCTCAAAATTTGGCTAAAAAAACACATGTTCCTCACATTTCTGTGGCAGAAAGTTCTGGAATCTGAGAGGAGCTACAAATTTCCTTCCACCCAGCGTTCCCCCAAGTCTTCCGATAAAAATGATACCTCACTTGCGTGGGTAGGCCTAGCGCCGGCGACAGGAAACACCCCAAAGCGCAACGTGGACACATCCTAAATTTTGGAAAAAAACAGAGGTGTTTTTTGCGAAGTGCCTACCTGTAGATTTTGGCCTGTAGCTCAGCCGGCACCTAGGGAAACCTACCAAACCTGTGCATTTCTGAAAACTAGAGACCTAGGGGAATCCAAGGAGGAGTGATTTTCGGGGCTCGGACCAGGTTCTGTTACCCAGAATCCTTTGCAAACCTCAAAATTTGGCTAAAAAAACACATATCCCTCACATTTCTGTGGCAGAAAGTTCTGGAATCTGAGAGGAGCTACAAATTTCCTTCCACCCAGCGTTCCCCCAAGTATCCCGATAAAAATGATACCTCACTTGCGTGGGTAGGCCTAGCACCGGCGACAGGAAACACCCCAAAGCTCAACATGGACACATCCTAAATTTTGGAAAAAAACAGAGGTGTTTTTTGCGAAGTGCCTACCTGTAGATTTTGGCCTCTAGCTCAGCCGGCACCTAGGGAAACCTACCAAACCTGTGCATTTCTGAAAACTAGAGACCTAGGGGAATCCAAGGAGGGGTGACTTGCGGGGCTCGGACCAGGTTCTGTTACCCAGAATCCTTTGCAAACCTCAAAATTTGGCTAAAAAAACACATGTTCCTCACATTTCTGTGGCAGAAAGTTCTGGAATCTGAGAGGAGCTACAAATTTCCTTCCACCCAGCGTTCCCCCAAGTCTCCCGATAAAAATGATACCTCACTTGCGTGGGTAGGCCTAGCGCCGGCGACAGGAAACACCCCAAAGCGCAACATGGACACATCCTAAATTTTGGAAAAAAACAGAGGTGTTTTTTGCGAAGTGCCTACCTGTAGATTTTGGCCTCTAGCTCAGCCGGCACCTAGGGAAACCTACCAAACCTGTGCATTTCTGAAAACTAGAGACCTAGGGGAATCCAAGGAGGGTGACTTGCGGGGCTCGGACCAGGTTCTGTTACCCAGAATCCTTTGCAAACCTCCAAATTTGGCTAAAAAAACACATGTTCCTCACATTTCTGTGGCAGAAAGTTCTGGAATCTGAGAGGAGCTACAAATTTCCTTCCACCCAGCGTTCCCCCAAGTCTCCCGATAAAAATGATACCTCACTTGCGTGGGTAGGCCTAGCGCCGGCGACAGGAAACACCCCAAAGCACAACGTGGACACATCCTAAATTTTGGAAAAAAACAGAGGTGTTTTTTGCGAAGTGCCTACCTGTAGATTTTGGCCTCTAGCTCAGCCGGCACCTAGGGAAACCTACCAAACCTGTGCATTTCTGAAAACTAGAGACCTAGGGGAATCCAAGGAGGAGTAACTTGCGGGGCTCGGACCAGGTTCTGTTACCCAGAATCCTTTGCAAACCTCAAAATTTGGCTAAAAAAACACATATCCCTCACATTTCTGTGGCAGAAAGTTCTGGAATCTGAGAGGAGCTACAAATTTCCTTCCACCCAGCGTTCCCCCAAGTATCCCGATAAAAATGATACCTCACTTGCGTGGGTAGGCCTAGCGCCGGCGACAGGAAACACCCCAAAGCGCAACGTGGACACATCCTAAATTTTGGAAAAAAACAGAGGTGTTTTTTGCGAAGTGCCTACCTGTAGATTTTGGCCTCTAGCTCAGCCGGCACCTAGGGAAACCTACCAAACCTGTGCATTTCTGAAAACTAGAGACCTAGGGGAATCCAAGGAGGGGTGACTTGCGGGGCTCGGACCAGGTTCTGTTACCCAGAATCCTTTGCAAACCTAAAAATTTGGCTAAAAAAACACATGTTCCTCACATTTCTGTGGCAGAAAGTTCTGGAATCTGAGAGGAGCTACAAATTTCCTTCCACCCAGCGTTCCCCCAAGTATCCCGATAAAAATTATACCTCACTTGCGTGGGTAGGCCTAGCGCCGGCGACAGGAAACACCCCAAAGCGCAACATGGACTCATCCTAAATTTTGGAAAAAAACAGAGGTGTTTTTTGCGAAGTGCCTACCTGTAGATTTTGGCCTCTAGCTCAGCCGGCACCTAGGGAAACCTATCAAACCTGTGCATTTCTGAAAACTAGAGACCTAGGGGAATCCAAGGAGGGGTGACTTGCGGGGCTCGGACCAGGTTCTGTTACCCAGAATCCTTTGCAAACCTCCAAATTTGGCTAAAAAAACACATGTTCCTCACATTTCTGTGGCAGAAAGTTCTGGAATCTGAGAGGAGCTACAAATTTCCTTCCACCCAGCGTTCCCCCAAGTCTCCCGATAAAAATGATACCTCACTTGCGTGGGTAGGCCTAGCGCCGGCGACAGGAAACACCCCAAAGCGCAACGTGGACACATCCTAAATTTTGGAAAAAAACAGAGGTGTTTTTTGCGAAGTGCCTACCTGTAGATTTTGGCCTCTAGCTCAGCCGGCACCTAGGGAAACCTACCAAACCTGTGTATTTCTGAAAACTAGAGACCTAGGGGAATCCAAAGAGGGGTGACTTGCGGGGCTCGGACAGGTTCTGTTACCCAGAATCCTTTGCAAACCTCAAAATTTGGCTAAAAAAACACATGTTCCTCACATTTCTGTGGCAGAAAGTTCTGGAATCTGAGAGGAGCTACAAATTTCCTTCCACCCAGCGTTCCCCCAAGTCTCCCGATAAAAATGATACCTCACTTGCGTGGGTAGGCCTAGCGCCCGCGACAGGAAACACCCCAAAGCGCAACGTGGACACATCCTAAATTTTGGAAAAAACAGAGGTGTTTTTTGCGAAGTGCCTACCTGTAGATTTTGGCCTCTAGCTCAGCCGGCACCTAGGGAAACCTACCAAACCTGTGCATTTCTGAAAACTAGAGACCTAGGGGAATCCAAGGAGGAGTAACTTGCGGGGCTCGGACCAGGTTCTGTTACCCAGAATCCTTTGCAAACCTCAAAATTTGGCTAAAAAAAACACATATCCCTCACATTTCTGTGGCAGAAAGTTCTGGAATCTGAGAGGAGCTACAAATTTCCTTCCACACAGCGTTCCCCCAAGTATCCAGATAAAAATTATACCTCACTTGCGTGGGTAGGCCTAGCGCCGGCGACAGGAAACACCCCAAAGCGCAACATGGACACATCCTAAATTTTGGAAAAAAACAGAGGTGTTTTTTGCGAAGTGCCTACCTGTAGATTTTGGCCTCTAGCTCAGCCGGTACCTAGGGAAACCTACCAAACCTGTGCATTTCTGAAAACTAGAGACCTAGGGGAATCCAAGGAGGGGTGACTTGCGGGGCTCGGACCAGGTTCTGTTACCCAGAATCCTTTGCAAACCTCAAAATTTGGCTAAAAAAACACATGTTCCTCACATTTCTGTGGCAGAAAGTTCTGGAATCTGAGAGGAGCTACAAATTTCCTTCCACCCAGCGTTCCCCCAAGTCTCCCGATAAAAATGATACCTCACTTGCGTGGGTAGGCCTAGCGCCGGCGACAGGAAACACCCCAAAGCGCAACGTGGACACATCCTAAATTTTGGAAAAAAACAGAGGTGTTTTTTGCGAAGTGCCTACCTGTAGATTTTGGCCTCTAGCTCAGCCGGCACCTAGGGAAACCTACCAAACCTGTGCATTTCTGAAAACTAGAGACCTAGGGGAATCCAAGGAGGGTGACTTGCGGGGCTCGGACCAGGTTCTGTTACCCAGAATCCTTTGCAAACCTCCAAATTTGGCTAAAAAAACACATGTTCCTCACATTTCTGTGGCAGAAAGTTCTGGAATCTGAGAGGAGCTACAAATTTCCTTCCACCCAGCGTTCCCCCAAGTCTCCCGATAAAAATGATACCTCACTTGCGTGGGTAGGCCTAGCGCCGGCGACAGGAAACACCCCAAAGCACAACGTGGACACATCCTAAATTTTGGAAAAAAACAGAGGTGTTTTTTGCGAAGTGCCTACCTGTAGATTTTGGCCTCTAGCTCAGCCGGCACCTAGGGAAACCTACCAAACCTGTGCATTTCTGAAAACTAGAGACCTAGGGGAATCCAAGGAGGAGTAACTTGCGGGGCTCGGACCAGGTTCTGTTACCCAGAATCCTTTGCAAACCTCAAAATTTGGCTAAAAAAACACATATCCCTCACATTTCTGTGGCAGAAAGTTCTGGAATCTGAGAGGAGCTACAAATTTCCTTCCACCCAGCGTTCCCCCAAGTATCCCGATAAAAATGATACCTCACTTGCGTGGGTAGGCCTAGCGCCGGCGACAGGAAACACCCCAAAGCGCAACGTGGACACATCCTAAATTTTGGAAAAAAACAGAGGTGTTTTTTGCGAAGTGCCTACCTGTAGATTTTGGCCTCTAGCTCAGCCGGCACCTAGGGAAACCTACCAAACCTGTGCATTTCTGAAAACTAGAGACCTAGGGGAATCCAAGGAGGGGTGACTTGCGGGGCTCGGACCAGGTTCTGTTACCCAGAATCCTTTGCAAACCTAAAAATTTGGCTAAAAAAACACATGTTCCTCACATTTCTGTGGCAGAAAGTTCTGGAATCTGAGAGGAGCTACAAATTTCCTTCCACCCAGCGTTCCCCCAAGTATCCCGATAAAAATTATACCTCACTTGCGTGGGTAGGCCTAGCGCCGGCGACAGGAAACACCCCAAAGCGCAACATGGACTCATCCTAAATTTTGGAAAAAAACAGAGGTGTTTTTTGCGAAGTGCCTACCTGTAGATTTTGGCCTCTAGCTCAGCCGGCACCTAGGGAAACCTATCAAACCTGTGCATTTCTGAAAACTAGAGACCTAGGGGAATCCAAGGAGGGGTGACTTGCGGGGCTCGGACCAGGTTCTGTTACCCAGAATCCTTTGCAAACCTCCAAATTTGGCTAAAAAAACACATGTTCCTCACATTTCTGTGGCAGAAAGTTCTGGAATCTGAGAGGAGCTACAAATTTCCTTCCACCCAGCGTTCCCCCAAGTCTCCCGATAAAAATGATACCTCACTTGCGTGGGTAGGCCTAGCGCCGGCGACAGGAAACACCCCAAAGCGCAACGTGGACACATCCTAAATTTTGGAAAAAAACAGAGGTGTTTTTTGCGAAGTGCCTACCTGTAGATTTTGGCCTCTAGCTCAGCCGGCACCTAGGGAAACCTACCAAACCTGTGTATTTCTGAAAACTAGAGACCTAGGGGAATCCAAAGAGGGGTGACTTGCGGGGCTCGGACAGGTTCTGTTACCCAGAATCCTTTGCAAACCTCAAAATTTGGCTAAAAAAACACATGTTCCTCACATTTCTGTGGCAGAAAGTTCTGGAATCTGAGAGGAGCTACAAATTTCCTTCCACCCAGCGTTCCCCCAAGTCTCCCGATAAAAATGATACCTCACTTGCGTGGGTAGGCCTAGCGCCCGCGACAGGAAACACCCCAAAGCGCAACGTGGACACATCCTAAATTTTGGAAAAAACAGAGGTGTTTTTTGCGAAGTGCCTACCTGTAGATTTTGGCCTCTAGCTCAGCCGGCACCTAGGGAAACCTACCAAACCTGTGCATTTCTGAAAACTAGAGACCTAGGGGAATCCAAGGAGGAGTAACTTGCGGGGCTCGGACCAGGTTCTGTTACCCAGAATCCTTTGCAAACCTCAAAATTTGGCTAAAAAAACACATATCCCTCACATTTCTGTGGCAGAAAGTTCTGGAATCTGAGAGGAGCTACAAATTTCCTTCCACACAGCGTTCCCCCAAGTATCCAGATAAAAATTATACCTCACTTGCGTGGGTAGGCCTAGCGCCGGCGACAGGAAACACCCCAAAGCGCAACATGGACACATCCTAAATTTTGGAAAAAAACAGAGGTGTTTTTTGCGAAGTGCCTACCTGTAGATTTTGGCCTCTAGCTCAGCCGGTACCTAGGGAAACCTACCAAACCTGTGCATTTCTGAAAACTAGAGACCTAGGGGAATCCAAGGAGGGGTGACTTGCGGGGCTCGGACCAGGTTCTGTTACCCAGAATCCTTTGCAAACCTCAAAATTTGGCTAAAAAAACACATGTTCCTCACATTTCTGTGGCAGAAAGTTCTGGAATCTGAGAGGAGCTACAAATTTCCTTCCACCCAGCGTTCCCCCAAGTCTCCCGATAAAAATGATACCTCACTTGCGTGGGTAGGCCTAGCGCCGGCGACAGGAAACACCCCAAAGCGCAACGTGGACACATCCTAAATTTTGGAAAAAAACAGAGGTGTTTTTTGCGAAGTGCCTACCTGTAGATTTTGGCCTCTAGCTCAGCCGGCACCTAGGGAAACCTACCAAACCTGTGCATTTCTGAAAACTAGAGACCTAGGGGAATCCAAGGAGGGGTGACTTGCGGGGCTCGGACCAGGTTCTGTTACCCAGAATCCTTTGCAAACCTCAAAATTTGGCTAAAAAAACACATGTTCCTCACATTTCTGTGGCAGAAAGTTCTGGAATCTGAGAGGAGCTACAAATTTCCTTCCACCCAGCGTTCCCCCAAGTCTCCCGATAAAAATGATACCTCACTTGCGTGGGTAGGCCTAGCGCCGGCGACAGGAAACACCCCAAAGCGCAACGTGGACACATCCTAAATTTTGGAAAAAAACAGAGGTGTTTTTTGCGAAGTGCCTACCTGTAGATTTTGGCCTCTAGCTCAGCCGGCACCTAGGGAAACCTACCAAACCTGTGCATTTCTGAAAACTAGAGACCTAGGGGAATCCAAGGAGGAGTGATTTGCGGGGCTCGGACCAGGTTCTGTTACCCAGAATCCTTTGCAAACCTCAAAATTTGGCTAAAAAAACACATATCCCTCACATTTCTGTGGCAGAAAGTTCTGGAATCTGAGAGGAGCTACAAATTTCCTTCCACGCAGCGTTCCCCCAAGTATCCCGATAAAAATGATACCTCACTTGCGTGGGTAGGCCTAGCACCGGCGACAGGAAACACCCCAAAGCTCAACATGGACACATCCTAAATTTTGGAAAAAAACAGAGGTGTTTTTTGCGAAGTGCCTACCTGTAGATTTTGGCCTCTAGCTCAGCCGGCACCTAGGGAAACCTACCAAACCTGTGCATTTCTGAAAACTAGAGACCTAGGGGAATCCAAGGAGGGGTGACTTGCGGGGCTCGGACCAGGTTCTGTTACCCAGAATCCTTTGCAAACCTCCAAATTTGGCTAAAAAAACACATGTTCCTCACATTTCTGTGGCAGAAAGTTCTGGAATCTGAGAGGAGCTACAAATTTCCTTCCACCCAGCGTTCCCCCAAGTCTCCCGATAAAAATGATACCTCACTTGCGTGGGTAGACCTAGCGCCGGCGACAGGAAACACCCCAACGCGCAACGTGGACACATCCTAAATTTTGGAAAAAAACAGAGGTGTTTTTTGCGAAGTGCCTACCTGTAGATTTTGGCCTCTAGCTCAGCCGGCACCTAGGGAAACCTACCAAACCTGTGCATTTCTGAAAACTAGAGACCTAGGGGAATCCAAGGAGGGGTGACTTGCGGGGCTCGGACCAGGTTCTGTTACCCAGAATCCTTTGCAAACCTCAAAATTTGGCTAAAAAAACACATGTTCCTCACATTTCTGTGGCAGAAAGTTCTGGAATCTGAGAGGAGCTACAAATTTCCTTCCACCCAGCGTTCCCCCAAGTCTCCCGATAGAAATGATACCTCACTTGCGTGGGTAGGCCTAGCGCCGGCGACAGGAAACACCCCAAAGCGCAACGTGGACACATCCTAAATTTTGGAAAAAAACAGAGGTGTTTTTTGCGAAGTGCCTACCTGTAGATTTTGGCCTCTAGCTCAGCCGGCACCTAGGGAAACCTACCAAACCTGTGCATTTCTGAAAACTAGAGACCTAGGGGAATCCAAGGAGGAGTGATTTGCGGGGCTCGGACCAGGTTCTGTTACCCAGAATCCTTTGCAAACCTCAAAATTTGGCTAAAAAAACACATATCCCTCACATTTCTGTGGCAGAAAGTTCTGGAATCTGAGAGGAGCTACAAATTTCCTTCCACGCAGCGTTCCCCCAAGTATCCCGATAAAAATGATACCTCACTTGCGTGGGTAGGCCTAGCACCGGCGACAGGAAACACCCCAAAGCTCAACATGGACACATCCTAAATTTTGGAAAAAAACAGAGGTGTTTTTTGCGAAGTGCCTACCTGTAGATTTTGGCCTCTAGCTCAGCCGGCACCTAGGGAAACCTACCAAACCTGTGCATTTCTGAAAACTAGAGACCTAGGGGAATCCAAGGAGGGGTGACTTGCGGGGCTCGGACCAGGTTCTGTTACCCAGAATCCTTTGCAAACCTCCACATTTGGCTAAAAAAACACATGTTCCTCACATTTCTGTGGCAGAAAGTTCTGGAATCTGAGAGGAGCTACAAATTTCCTTCCACCCAGCGTTCCCCCAAGTCTCCCGATAAAAATGATACCTCACTTGCGTGGGTAGGCCTAGCGCCGGCGACAGGAAACACCCCAAAGCGCAACGTGGACACATCCTAAATTTTGGAAAAAAACAGAGGTGTTTTTTGCGAAGTGCCTACCTGTAGATTTTGGCCTCTAGCTCAGCCGGCACCTAGGGAAACCTACCAGACCTGTCCATTTCTGAAAACTAGAGACCTAGGGGAATCCAAGGAGGGGTGACTTGCGGGGCTCGGACCAGGTTCTGTTACCCAGAATCCTTTGCAAACCTCAAAATTTGGCTAAAAAAACACATATCCCTCACATTTCTGTGGCAGAAAGTTCTGGAACCTGAGAGGAGCTACACATTTCCTTCCACCCAGCGTTCCCCCAAGTATCCCGATAAAAATGATACCTCACTTGCGTGGGTAGGCCTAGCGCCGGCGACAGGAAACACCCCAAAGCGCAACGTGGACACATCCTAAATTTTGGAAAAAAACAGAGGTGTTTTTTGCGAAGTGCCTACCTGTAGATTTTGGCCTCTAGCTCAGCCGGCACCTAGGGAAACCTACCAAACCTGTTCATTTCTGAAAACTAGAGACCTAGGGGAATCCAAGGAGGGGTGACTTGCGGGGCTCGGACCAGGTTCTGTTACCCAGAATCCTTTGCAAACCTCAAAATTTGGCTAAAAAAACACATGTTCCTCACATTTCTGTGGCAGAAAGTTCTGGAATCTGAGAGGAGCTACAAATTTCCTTCCACCCAGCGTTCCCCCAAGTCTCCCGATAAAAATGATACCTCACTTGCGTGGGTAGGCCTAGCGCCGGCGACAGGAAACACCCCAAAGCGCAACGTGGACACATCCTAAATTTTGGAAAAAAACAGAGGTGTTTTTTGCGAAGTGCCTACCTGTAGATTTTGGCCTCTAGCTCAGCCGGCACCTAGGGAAACCTACCAAACCTGTGCATTTCTGAAAACTAGAGACCTAGGGGAATCCAAGGAGGGGTGACTTGCGGGGCTCGGACCAGGTTCTGTTACCCAGAATCCTTTGCAAACCTCCAAATTTGGCTAAAAAAACACATGTTCCTCACATTTCTGTGGCAGAAAGTTCTGGAATCTGAGAGGAGCTACAAATTTCCTTCCACCCAGCGTTCCCCCAAGTCTCCCGATAAAAATGATACCTCACTTGCGTGGATAGGCCTAGCGCCGGCGACAGGAAACACCCCAAAGCGCAACGTGGACACATCCTAAATTTTGGAAAAAAACAGAGGTGTTTTTTGCGAAGTGCCTACCTGTAGATTTTGGCCTCTAGCTCAGCCGGCACCTAGGGAAACCTACCAAACCTGTCCATTTCTGAAAACTAGAGACCTAGGGGAATCCAAGGAGGGGTGACTTGCGGGGCTCGGACCAGGTTCTGTTACCCAGAATCCTTTGCAAACCTCAAAATTTGGCTAAAAAAACACATATCCCTCACATTTCTGTGGCAGAAAGTTCTGGAACCTGAGAGGAGCTACAAATTTCCTTCCACCCAGCGTTCCCCCAAGTATCCTGATAAAAATGATACCTCACTTGCGTGGGTAGGCCTAGCGCCGGCGACAGGAAACACCCCAAAGCGCAACGTGGACACATCCTAAATTTTGGAAAAAAACAGAGGTGTTTTTTGCGAAGTGCCTACCTGTAGATTTTTGCCTCTAGCTCAGCCGGCACCTAGGGAAACCTACCAAACCTGTGCATTTCTGTAAACTAGAGACCTAGGGGAATCCAAGGAGGGGTGACTTGCGGGGCTCGGACCAGGTTCTGTTACCCAGAATCCTTTGCAAACCTCAAAATTTGGCTAAAAAAACACATGTTCCTCACATTTCTGTGGCAGAAAGTTCTGGAATCTGAGAGGAGCTACAAATTTCCTTCCACCCAGCGTTCCCCCAAGTCTCCCGATAAAAATGATACCTCACTTGCGTGGGTAGGCCTAGCGCCGGCGACAGGAGACACCCCAAAGCGCAACGTGGACACATCCTAAATTTTGGAAAAAAACAGAGGTGTTTTTTGCGAAGTGCCTACCTGTAGATTTTGGCCTCTAGCTCAGCCGACACCTAGGGAAACCTACCAAACCTGTGCATTTCTGAAAACTAGAGACCTAGGGGAATCCAAGGAGGAGTGATTTGCGGGGCTCGGACCAGGTTCTGTTACCCAGAATCCTTTGCAAACCTCAAAATTTGGCTAAAAAAACACATATCCCTCACATTTCTGTGGCAGAAAGTTCTGGAATCTGAGAGGAGCTACAAATTTCCTTCCACCCAGCGTTCCCCCAAGTATCCCGATAAAAATGATACCTCACTTGCGTGGGTAGGCCTAGCACCGGCGACAGGAAACACCCCAAAGCTCAACATGGACACATCCTAAATTTTGGAAAAAAACAGAGGTGTTTTTTGCGAAGTGCCTACCTGTAGATTTTGGCCTCTAGCTCAGGGAAACCTACCAAACCTGTGCATTTCTGAAAACTAGAGACCTAGGGGAATCCAAGGAGGGGTGACTTGCGGGGCTCGGACCAGGTTCTGTTACCCAGAATCCTTTGCAAACCTCCAAATTTGGCTAAAAAAACACATGTTCCTCACATTTCTGTGGCAGAAAGTTCTGGAATCTGAGAGGAGCTACAAATTTCCTTCCACCCAGCGTTCCCCCAAGTCTCCCGATAAAAATGATACCTCACTTGCGTGGGTAGGCCTAGCGCCGGCGACAGGAAACACCCCAAAGCGCAACGTGGACACATCCTAAATTTTGGAAAAAAACAGAGGTGTTTTTTGCGAAGTGCCTACCTGTAGATTTTGGCCTCTAGCTCAGCCGGCACCTAGGGAAACCTACCAAACCTGTCCATTTCTGAAAACTAGAGACCTAGGGGAATCCAAGGAGGGGTGACTTGCGGGGCTCGGACCAGGTTCTGTTACCCAGAATCCTTTGCAAACCTCCAAATTTGGCTAAAAAAAACACATGTTCCTCACATTTCTGTGGCAGAAAGTTCTGGAATCTGAGAGGAGCTACAAATTTCCTTCCACCCAGCGTTCCCCCAAGTCTCCCGATAAAAATGATACCTCACTTGCGTGGATAGGCCTAGCGCCGGCGACAGGAAACACCCCAAAGCGCAACGTGGACACATCCTAAATTTTGGAAAAAAACAGAGGTGTTTTTTGCGAAGTGCCTACCTGTAGATTTTGGCCTCTAGCTCAGCCGGCACCTAGGGAAACCTACCAAACCTGTCCATTTCTGAAAACTAGAGACCTAGGGGAATCCAAGGAGGGGTGACTTGCGGGGCTCGGACCAGGTTCTGTTACCCAGAATCCTTTGCAAACCTCAAAATTTGGCTAAAAAAACACATATCCCTCACATTTCTGTGGCAGAAAGTTCTGGAACCTGAGAGGAGCTACAAATTTCCTTCCACCCAGCGTTCCCCCAAGTATCCTGATAAAAATGATACCTCACTTGCGTGGGTAGGCCTAGCGCCGGCGACAGGAAACACCCCAAAGCGCAACGTGGACACATCCTAAATTTTGGAAAAAAACAGAGGTGTTTTTTGCGAAGTGCCTACCTGTAGATTTTTGCCTCTAGCTCAGCCGGCACCTAGGGAAACCTACCAAACCTGTGCATTTCTGTAAACTAGAGACCTAGGGGAATCCAAGGAGGGGTGACTTGCGGGGCTCGGACCAGGATCTGTTACCCAGAATCCTTTGCAAACCTCAAAATTTGGCTAAAAAAACACATGTTCCTCACATTTCTGTGGCAGAAAGTTCTGGAATCTGAGAGGAGCTACAAATTTCCTTCCACCCAGCGTTCCCCCAAGTCTCCCGATAAAAATGATACCTCACTTGCGTGGGTAGGCCTAGCGCCGGCGACAGGAGACACCCCAAAGCGCAACGTGGACACATCCTAAATTTTGGAAAAAAACAGAGGTGTTTTTTGCGAAGTGCCTACCTGTAGATTTTGGCCTCTAGCTCAGCCGACACCTAGGGAAACCTACCAAACCTGTGCATTTCTGAAAACTAGAGACCTAGGGGAATCCAAGGAGGAGTGATTTGCGGGGCTCGGACCAGGTTCTGTTACCCAGAATCCTTTGCAAACCTCAAAATTTGGCTAAAAAAACACATATCCCTCACATTTCTGTGGCAGAAAGTTCTGGAATCTGAGAGGAGCTACAAATTTCCTTCCACCCAGCGTTCCCCCAAGTATCCCGATAAAAATGATACCTCACTTGCGTGGGTAGGCCTAGCACCGGCGACAGGAAACACCCCAAAGCTCAACATGGACACATCCTAAATTTTGGAAAAAAACAGAGGTGTTTTTTGCGAAGTGCCTACCTGTAGATTTTGGCCTCTAGCTCAGGGAAACCTACCAAACCTGTGCATTTCTGAAAACTAGAGACCTAGGGGAATCCAAGGA
This sequence comes from Pleurodeles waltl, assembly GCF_031143425.1. Lineage (NCBI taxonomy): Eukaryota > Metazoa > Chordata > Amphibia > Caudata > Salamandridae > Pleurodeles > Pleurodeles waltl. The sequence goes on from NC_090437.1 coordinate 985,652,884, forward strand.
GGGGTGACTTGCGGGGCTCGGACCAGGTTCTGTTACCCAGAATCCTTTGCAAACCTCCAAATTTGGCTAAAAAAACACATGTTCCTCACATTTCTGTGGCAGAAAGTTCTGGAATCTGAGAGGAGCTACAAATTTCCTTCCACCCAGCGTTCCCCCAAGTCTCCCGATAAAAATGATACCTCACTTGCGTGGGTAGGCCTAGCGCCGGCGACAGGAAACACCCCAAAGCGCAACGTGGACACATCCTAAATTTTGGAAAAAAACAGAGGTGTTTTTTGCGAAGTGCCTACCTGTAGATTTTGGCCTCTAGCTCAGCCGGCACCTAGGGAAACCTACCAAACCTGTCCATTTCTGAAAACTAGAGACCTAGGGGAATCCAAGGAGGGGTGACTTGCGGGGCTCGGACCAGGTTCTGTTACCCAGAATCCTTTGCAAACCTCAAAATTTGGCTAAAAAAACACATGTTCCTCACATTTCTGTGGCAGAAAGTTCTGGAATCTGAGAGGAGCTAAAAATTTCCTTCCACCCAGCGTTCCCCCAAGTCTTCCGATAAAAATGATACCTCACTTGCGTGGGTAGGCCTAGCGCCGGCGACAGGAAACACCCCAAAGCGCAACGTGGACACATCCTAAATTTTGGAAAAAAACAGAGGTGTTTTTTGCGAAGTGCCTACCTGTAGATTTTGGCCTGTAGCTCAGCCGGCACCTAGGGAAACCTACCAAACCTGTGCATTTCTGAAAACTAGAGACCTAGGGGAATCCAAGGAGGAGTGTTTTGCGGGGCTCGGACCAGGTTCTGTTACCCAGAATCCTTTGCAAACCTCAAAATTTGGCTAAAAAAACACATATCCCTCACATTTCTGTGGCAGAAAGTTCTGGAATCTGAGAGGAGCTACAAATTTCCTTCCACCCAGCGTTCCCCCAAGTATCCCGATAAAAATGATACCTCACTTGCGTGGGTAGGCCTAGCACCGGCGACAGGAAACACCCCAAAGCTCAACATGGACACATCCTAAATTTTGGAAAAAAACAGAGGTGTTTTTTGCGAAGTGCCTACCTGTAGATTTTGGCCTCTAGCTCAGCCGGCACCTAGGGAAACCTACCAAACCTGTGCATTTCTGAAAACTAGAGACCTAGGGGAATCCAAGGAGGGGTGACTTGCGGGGCTCGGACCAGGTTCTGTTACCCAGAATCCTTTGCAAACCTCAAAATTTGGCTAAAAAAACACATGTTCCTCACATTTCTGTGGCAGAAAGTTCTGGAATCTGAGAGGAGCTACAAATTTCCTTCCACCCAGCGTTCCCCCAAGTCTCCCGATAAAAATGATACCTCACTTGCGTGGGTAGGCCTAGCGCCGGCGACAGGAAACACCCCAAAGCGCAACGTGGACACATCCTAAATTTTGGAAAAAAACAGAGGTGTTTTTTGCGAAGTGCCTACCTGTAGATTTTGGCCTCTAGCTCAGCCGGCACCTAGGGAAACCTACCAAACCTGTCCATTTCTGAAAACTAGAGACCTAGGGGAATCCAAGGAGGGGTGACTTGCGGGGCTCGGACCAGGTTCTGTTACCCAGAATCCTTTGCAAACCTCAAAATTTGGCTAAAAAAACACATGTTCCTCACATTTCTGTGGCAGAAAGTTCTGGAATCTGAGAGGAGCTACAAATTTCCTTCCACCCAGCGTTCCCCCAAGTCTCCCGATAAAAATGATACCTCACTTGCGTGGGTAGGCCTAGCGCCGGCGACAGGAAACACCCCAAAGTGCAACGTGGACACATCCTAAATTTTGGAAAAAAACAGAGGTGTTTTTTGCGAAGTGCCTAGCTGTAGATTTTGGCCTGTAGCTCAGCCGGCACCTAGGGAAACCTACCAAACCTGTGCATTTCTGAAAACTAGAGACCTAGGGGAATCCAATGAGGGGTGACTTGCGGGGCTCGGACCAGGTTCTGTTATCCAGAATCCTTTGCAAACCTCAAAATTTGGCTATAAAAACACATGTTCCTCACATTTCTGTGGCAGAAAGTTCTGGAATCTGAGAGGAGCTACAAATTTCCTTCCACCCAGCGTTCCCCCAAGTCTCCCGATAAAAATGATACCTCACTTGCGTGGGTAGGCCTAGCACCGGCGACAGGAAACACCCCAAAGCGCAACGTGGACACATCCTAAATTTTGGGAAAAAACAGAGGTGTTTTTTGCGAAGTGCCTACCTGCAGATTTTGGCCTCTAGCTCAGCCGGCACCTAGGGAAACCTACCAAACCTGTGCATTTCTGAAAACTAGAGACCTAGGGGAATCCAAGGAGGGGTGACTTGCGGGGCTCGGACCAGGTTCTGTTACCCAGAATCCTTTGCAAACCTCAAAATTTGGCTAAAAAAACACATGTTCCTCACGTTTCTGTGGCAGAAAGTTCTGGAATCTGAGAGGAGCTACAAATTTCCTTCCACCCAGCGTTCCCCCAAGTCTCCCGATAAAAATGATACCTCACTTGCGTGGGTAGGCCTAGCGCCGGCGACAGGAAACACCCCAAAGCGCAACGTGGACACATCCTAAATTTTGGGAAAAAACAGAGGTGTTTTTTGTGAAGTGCCTACCTGTAGATTTTGGCCTCTAGCTCAGCCGGCACCTAGGGAAACCTACCAAACCTGTGCATTTCTGAAAACTAGAGACCTAGGGGAATCCAAGGAGGGGTGACTTGCGGGGCTCGGACCAGGTTCTGTTACCCAGAATCCTTTGCAAACCTAAAAATTTGGCTAAAAAACACATGTTACTCACATTTCTGTGGCAGAAAGTTCTGGAATCTGAGAGGAGCTACAAATTTCCTTCCACCCAGCGTTCCCCCAAGTCTCCCGATAAAAATGATACCTCACTTGCGTGGGTAGGCTTAGCGCCGGCGACAGGAAACACCCCAAAGCGCAACGTGGACACATCCTAAATTTTGGAAAAAAACAGAGGTGTTTTTTGCGAAGTGCCTACCTGTAGATTTTGGCCTGTAGCTCAGCCGGCACCTAGGGAAACCTACCAAACCTGTGCTTTTCTGAAAACTAGAGACCTAGGGGAATCCAAGGAGGGGTGACTTGCGGGGCTCGGACCAGGTTCTGTTACCCAGAATCCTTTGCAAACCTAAAAATTTGGCTAAAAAAACACATGTTCCTCACATTTCTGTGGCAGAAAGTTCTGGAATCTGAGAGGAGCTACAAATTTCCTTCCACCCAGCGTTCCCCCAGTCTCCCGATACAAATGATACCTCACTTGCGTGGGTAGGCCTAGCGCCGGCGACAGGAACCACCCCAAAGCGCAACGTGGACACATCCTAAATTTTGGAAAAAAACAGAGGTGTTTTTTGCGAAGTGCCTACCTGTAGATTTTGGCCTGTAGCTCAGCCGGCACCTAGGGAAACCCACCAAACCTGTGCATTTCTGAAAACTAGAGACCTAGGGGAATCCAAGGAGGGGTGACTTGCGGGGCTCGGACCAGGTTCTGTTACCCAGAATCCTTTGTAAACCTAAAAATTTGGCTAAAAAAACACATGTTCCTCACATTTCTGTGGCAGAAAGTTCTGGAATCTGAGAGGAGCTACAAATTTCCTTCCACCCAGCGTTCCCCCAAGTCTCCCGATAAAAATGATATCTCACTTGCGTGGGTAGGCCTAGCGCCGGCGACAGCAAACACCCCAAAGCGCAACGTGGACACATCCTAAATTTTGGAAAAAAACAGAGGTGTTTTTTGCGAAGTGCCTACCTGTAGATTTTGGCCTCTAGCTCAGCCGGCACCTAGGGAAACCTACCAAACCTGTGCATTTCTGAAAACTAGAGACCTAGGGGAATCCAATGAAGGGTGACTTGCGGGGCTCGGACCAGGTTCTGTTACCCAGAATCCTTTGCAAACCTCAAAATTTGGCTAAAAAAACACATGTTCCTCACATTTCTGTGGCAGAAAGTTCTGGAATCTGAAAGGAGCTACAAATTTCCTTCCACCCAGCGTTCCCCCAAGTCTCCCGATAAAAATGATACCTCACTTGCGTGGGTAGGCCTAGCGCCGGCGACAGGAAACACCCCAAAGCGCAACGTGGACACATCCAAAATTTTGGGAGAAAACAGAGGTGTTTTTTGCGAAGTGCCTACCTGTAGATTTTGGCCTCTAGCTCAGCCGGCACCTAGGGAAACCTACCAAACCTGTGCATTTCTGAAAACTAGAGACCTAGGGGAATCCAAGGAGGGGTGACTTGTGGGGCTCTGACCAGGTTCTGTTACCCAGAATCCTTTGCAAACCTCAAAATTTGGCTAAAAAAACACATTTTCCTCACATTTCTGTGGCAGAAAGTTCTGGAATCTGAGAGGAGCTACAAATTTCCTTCCACCCAGCGTTCCCCCAAGTCTCCCGATAAAAATGATACCTCACTTGCGTGGGTAGGCCTAGCGCCGGCGACAGGAAACACCCCAAAGCGCAACGTGGACACATCCTAAATTTTGGAAAAAAACAGAGGTGTTTTTTGTGAAGTGCCTACCTGTAGATTTTGGCCTCTAGCTCAGCCGGCACCTAGGGAAACCTACCAAACCTGTGCATTTCTGAAGACTAGAGACCTAGGGGAATCCATGGAGGGGTGACTTGCGGGGCTCGGACCACGTTCTGTTACCCAGAATCCTTTGCAAACCTAAAAATTTGGCAAAAAAAACACATGTTCCTCACATTTCTGTGGCAGAAAGTTCTGGAATCTGAGAGGAGCTACAAATCTCCTTCCACCCAGCGTTCCCCCAAGTCTCCCGATAAAAATGATACCTCACTTGCGTGGGTAGGCCTAGCGCCTGCGACAGGAAACACCCCAAAGCGCAACGTGGACACATCCAAAATTTTGGGAGAAAACAGTGCCTACCTGTGGATTTTGGCCTGTAGCTCACCCGGCGCCTATGGAAACCTACCAAACCTGTGCATTTCTGAAAACTAGAGACCTAGGGGAATCCAAGGAGGGGTGACTTGCGGGGCTCGGACCAGGTTCTGTTACCCAGAATCCTTTGCAAACCTCAAAATTTGGCTAAAAAAACACATGTTCCTCACATTTCTGTGGCAGAAAGTTCTGGAATCTGAGAGGAGCTACAAATTTCCTTCCACCCAGCGTTCCCCCAAGTCTCCCGATAACAATGATACCTCACTTGCGTGGGTAGGCCTAGCACCGGCGACAGGAAACACCCCAAAGCTCAACATGGACACATCCTAAATTTTGGAAAAAAACAGAGGTGTTTTTTGCGAAGTGCCTACCTGTAGATTTTGGCCTCTAGCTCAGCCGGCACCTAGGGAAACCTACCAAACCTGTGCATTTCTGAAAACTAGAGACCTAGGGGAATCCAAGGAGGGGTGACTTGCGGGGCTCGGACCAGGTTCTGTTACCCAGAATCCTTTGCAAACCTCCAAATTTGGCTAAAAAAACACATGTTCCTCACATTTCTGTGGCAGAAAGTTCTGGAATCTGAGAGGAGCTACAAATTTCCTTCCACCCAGCGTTCCCCCAAGTCTCCCGATAAAAATGATACCTCACTTGCGTGGGTAGGCCTAGCGCCGGCGACAGGAAACACCCCAAAGCGCAACATGGACACATCCTAAATTTTGGAAAAAAACAGAGGTGTTTTTTGCGAAGTGCCTACCTGTAGATTTTGGCCTCTAGCTCAGCCGGCACCTAGGGAAACCTAGCAAACCTGTGCATTTCTGAAAACTAGAGACCTAGGGGAATCCAAGGAGGGGTGACTTGCGGGGCTCGGACCAGGTTCTGTTACCCAGAATCCTTTGCAAACCTCCAAATTTGGCTAAAAAAACACATGTTCCTCACATTTCTGTGGCAGAAAGTTCTGGAATCTGAGAGGAGCTACAAATTTCCTTCCACCCAGCGTTCCCCCAAGTCTCCCGATAAAAATGATACCTCACTTGCGTGGGTAGGCCTAGCGCCGGCGACAGGAAACACCCCAAAGCGCAACGTGGACACATCCTAAATTTTGGAAAAAAACAGAGGTGTTTTTTGCGAAGTGCCTACCTGTAGATTTTGGCCTCTAGCTCAGCCGGCACCTAGGGAAACCTACCAAACCTGTCCATTTCTGAAAACTAGAGACCTAGGGGAATCCAAGGAGGGGTGACTTGCGGGGCTCGGACCAGGGTCTGTTACCCAGAATCCTTTGCAAACCTCAAAATTTGGCTAAAAAAACACATGTTCCTCACATTTCTGTGGCAGAAAGTTCTGGAATCTGAGAGGAGCTACAAATTTCCTTCCACCCAGCGTTCCCCCAAGTCTCCCGATAAAAATGATACCTCACTTGCGTGGGTAGGCCTAGCGCCGGCGACAGGAAACACCCCAAAGCGCAACGTGGACACATCCTAAATTTTGGAAAAAAACAGAGGTGTTTTTTGCGAAGTGCCTACCTGTAGATTTTGGCCTGTAGCTCAGCCGGCACCTAGGGAAACCTACCAAACCTGTGCATTTCTGAAAACTAGAGACCTAGGGGAATCCAAAGAGGGTGACTTGCGGGGCTCGGACCAGGTTCTGTTACCCAGAATCCTTTGCAAACCTCAAAATTTGGCTAAAAAAACACATGTTCCTCTAATTTCTGTGGCAGAAAGTTCTGGAATCTGAGAGGAGCTACAAATTTTCTTCCACCCAGCGTTCCCCCAAGTCTCCCGATAAAAATGATACCTCACTTGCGTGGGTAGGCCTAGCGCCGGCGACAGGAAACACCCCAAAGCGCAACGTGGACACATCCTAAATTTTGGAAAAAACTGAGGTGTTTTTTGCGAAGTGCCTACCTGTAGATTTTGGCCTCTAGCTCAGCCGGCACCTAGGGAAACCTACCAAACCTGTGCATTTCTGAAAACTAGAGACCTAGGGGAATCCAAGGAGGGGTGACTTGCGGGGCTCGGACCAGGTTCTGTTACCCAGAATCCTTTGCAAACCTAAAAATTTGGCTAAAAAAACACATGTTCCTCACATTTCTGTGGCAGAAAGTTCTGGAATCTGAGAGGAGCTACAAATTTCCTTCCACCCAGCGTTCCCCCAAGTCTCCCGATAAAAATGATACCTCACTTGCGTGGGTAGGCCTAGCGCCGGCGACAGGAAACACCCCAAAGCGCAACGTGGACACATCCTAAATTTTGGAAAAAAACAGAGGTGTTTTTTGCGAAGTGCCTACCTGTAGATTTTGGCCTCTAGCTCAGCCGGCACCTAGGGAAACCTACCAAACCTGTGCATTTCTGAAAACTAGAGACCTAGGGGAATCCAAGGAGGAGTAACTTGCGGGGCTCGGACCAGGTTCTGTTACCCAGAATCCTTTGCAAACCTCAAAATTTGGCTAAAAAAACACATATCCCTCACATTTCTGTGGCAGAAAGTTCTGGAACCTGAGAGGAGCTACAAATTTCCTTCCACCCAGCGTTCCCCCAAGTATCCCGATAAAAATTATACCTCACTTGCGTGGGTAGGCCTAGCGCCGGCGACAGGAAACACCCCAAAGCGCAACATGGACACATCCTAAATTTTGGAAAAAAACAGAGGTGTTTTTTGCGAAGTGCCTACCTGTAGATTTTGGCCTCTAGCTCAGCCGGAACCTAGGGAAACCTAGCAAACCTGTGCATTTCTGAAAACTAGAGACCTAGGGGAATCCAAGGAGGGGTGACTTGCGGGGCTCGGACCAGGTTCTGTTACCCAGAATCCTTTGCAAACCTCCAAATTTGGCTAAAAAAACACATGTTCCTCACATTTCTGTGGCAGAAAGTTCTGGAATCTGAGAGGAGCTACAAATTTCCTTCCACCCAGCGTTCCCCCAAGTCTCCCGATAAAAATGATACCTCACTTGCGTGGGTAGGCCTAGCGCCGGCGACAGGAAACACCCCAAAGCGCAACGTGGACACATCCTAAATTTTGGAAAAAAACAGAGGTGTTTTTTGCGAAGTGCCTAGCTGTAGATTTTGGCCTCTAGCTCAGCCGGCACCTAGGGAAACCTACCAAACCTGTCCATTTCTGAAAACTAGAGACCTAGGGGAATCCAAGGAGGTGTGACTTGCGGGGCTCGGACCAGGTTCTGTTACCCAGAATCCTTTGCAAACCTCAAAATTTGGCTAAAAAAACACATGTTCCTCACATTTCTGTGGCAGAAAGTTCTGGAATCTGAGAGGAGCTACAAATTTCCTTCCACCCAGCGTTCCCCCAAGTCTCCCGATAAAAATGATACCTCACTTGCGTGGGTAGGCCTAGCGCCGGCGACAGGAAACACCCCAAAGCGCAACGTGGACACATCCTAAATTTTGGAAAAAAACAGAGGTGTTTTTTGCGAAGTGCCTACCTGTAGATTTTGGCCTGTAGCTCAGCCGGCACCTAGGGAAACCTACCAAACCTGTGCATTTCTGAAAACTAGAGACCTAGGGGAATCCAAAGAGGGTGACTTGCGGGGCTCGGACCAGGTTCTGTTACCCAGAATCCTTTGCAAACCTCAAAATTTGGCTAAAAAAACACATGTTCCTCTAATTTCTGTGGCAGAAAGTTCTGGAATCTGAGAGGAGCTACAAATTTTCTTCCACCCAGCGTTCCCCCAAGTCTCCCGATAAAAATGATACCTCACTTGCGTGGGTAGGCCTAGCGCCGGCGACAGGAAACACCCCAAAGCGCAACGTGGACACATCCTAAATTTTGGAAAAAACTGAGGTGTTTTTTGCGAAGTGCCTACCTGTAGATTTTGGCCTCTAGCTCAGCCGGCACCTAGGGAAACCTACCAAACCTGTGCATTTCTGAAAACTAGAGACCTAGGGGAATCCAAGGAGGGGTGACTTGCGGGGCTCGGACCAGGTTCTGTTACCCAGAATCCTTTGCAAACCTAAAAATTTGGCTAAAAAAACACATGTTCCTCACATTTCTGTGGCAGAAAGTTCTGGAATCTGAGAGGAGCTACAAATTTCCTTCCACCCAGCGTTCCCCCAAGTCTCCCGATAAAAATGATACCTCACTTGCGTGGGTAGGCCTAGCGCCGGCGACAGGAAACACCCCAAAGCGCAACGTGGACACATCCTAAATTTTGGAAAAAAACAGAGGTGTTTTTTGCGAAGTGCCTACCTGTAGATTTTGGCCTCTAGCTCAGCCGGCACCTAGGGAAACCTACCAAACCTGTGCATTTCTGAAAACTAGAGACCTAGGGGAATCCAAGGAGGAGTAACTTGCGGGGCTCGGACCAGGTTCTGTTACCCAGAATCCTTTGCAAACCTCAAAATTTGGCTAAAAAAACACATATCCCTCACATTTCTGTGGCAGAAAGTTCTGGAACCTGAGAGGAGCTACAAATTTCCTTCCACCCAGCGTTCCCCCAAGTATCCCGATAAAAATTATACCTCACTTGCGTGGGTAGGCCTAGCGCCGGCGACAGGAAACACCCCAAAGCGCAACATGGACACATCCTAAATTTTGGAAAAAAACAGAGGTGTTTTTTGCGAAGTGCCTACCTGTAGATTTTGGCCTCTAGCTCAGCCGGCACCTAGGGAAACCTAGCAAACCTGTGCATTTCTGAAAACTAGAGACCTAGGGGAATCCAAGGAGGGGTGACTTGCGGGGCTCGGACCAGGTTCTGTTACCCAGAATCCTTTGCAAACCTCCAAATTTGGCTAAAAAAACACATGTTCCTCACATTTCTGTGGCAGAAAGTTCTGGAATCTGAGAGGAGCTACAAATTTCCTTCCACCCAGCGTTCCCCCAAGTCTCCCGATAAAAATGATACCTCACTTGCGTGGGTAGGCCTAGCGCCGGCGACAGGAAACACCCCAAAGCGCAACGTGGACACATCCTAAATTTTGGAAAAAAACAGAGGTGTTTTTTGCGAAGTGCCTACCTGTAGATTTTGGCCTCTAGCTCAGCCGGCACCTAGGGAAACCTACCAAACCTGTCCATTTCTGAAAACTAGAGACCTAGGGGAATCCAAGGAGGGGTGACTTGCGGGGCTCGGACCAGGTTCTGTTACCCAGAATCCTTTGCAAACCTCAAAATTTGGCTAAAAAAACACATGTTCCTCACATTTCTGTGGCAGAAAGTTCTGGAATCTGAGAGGAGCTACAAATTTCCTTCCACCCAGCGTTCCCCCAAGTCTCCCGATAAAAATGATACCTCACTTGCGTGGGTAGGCCTAGCGCCGGCGACAGGAAACACCCCAAAGCGCAACGTGGACACATCCTAAATTTTGGAAAAAAACAGAGGTGTTTTTTGCGAAGTGCCTACCTGTAGATTTTGGCCTGTAGCTCAGCCGGCACCTAGGGAAACCTACCAAACCTGTGCATTTCTGAAAACTAGAGACCTAGGGGAATCCAAAGAGGGTGACTTGCGGGGCTCGGACCAGGTTCTGTTACCCAGAATCCTTTGCAAACCTCAAAATTTGGCTAAAAAAACACATGTTCCTCTAATTTCTGTGGCAGAAAGTTCTGGAATCTGAGAGGAGCTACAAATTTTCTTCCACCCAGCATTCCCCCAAGTCTCCCGATAAAAATGATACCTCACTTGCGTGGGTAGGCCTAGCGCCGGCGACAGGAAACACCCCAAAGCGCAACGTGGACACATCCTAAATTTTGGAAAAAACTGAGGTGTTTTTTGCGAAGTGCCTACCTGTAGATTTTGGCCTCTAGCTCAGCCGGCACCTAGGGAAACCTACCAAACCTGTGCATTTCTGAAAACTAGAGACCTAGGGGAATCCAAGGAGGGGTGACTTGCGGGGCTCGGACCAGGTTCTGTTACCCAGAATCCTTTGCAAACCTAAAAATTTGGCTAAAAAAACACATGTTCCTCACATTTCTGTGGCAGAAAGTTCTGGAATCTGAGAGGAGCTACAAATTTCCTTCCACCCAGCGTTCCCCCAAGTCTCCCGATAAAAATGATACCTCACTTGCGTGGGTAGGCCTAGCGCCGGCGACAGGAAACACCCCAAAGCGCAACGTGGACACATCCTAAATTTTGGAAAAAAACAGAGGTGTTTTTTGCGAAGTGCCTACCTGTAGATTTTGGCCTCTAGCTCAGCCGGCACCTAGGGAAACCTACCAAACCTGTGCATTTCTGAAAACTAGAGACCTAGGGGAATCCAAGGAGGAGTAACTTGCGGGGCTCGGACCAGGTTCTGTTACCCAGAATCCTTTGCAAACCTCAAAATTTGGCTAAAAAAACACATATCCCTCACATTTCTGTGGCAGAAAGTTCTGGAACCTGAGAGGAGCTACAAATTTCCTTCCACCCAGCGTTCCCCCAAGTATCCCGATAAAAATGATACCTCACTTGCGTGGGTAGGCCTAGCGCCGGCGACAGGAAGCACCCCAAAGCGCAACGTGGACACATCCTAAATTTTGGGAAAAAACAGAGGTGTTTTTTGCGAAGTGCCTACCTGTAGATTTTGGCCTCTAGCTCAGCCGGCACCTAGGGAAACCTACCAAACCTGTGCATTTCTGAAAACTAGAGACCTAGGGGAATCCAAGGAGGGGTGACTTGCGGGGCTCGGACCAGGTTCTGTTACCCAGAATCCTTTGCAAACCTCAAAATTTGGCTAAAAAAACACATGTTCCTCACATTTCTGTGGCAGAAAGTTCTGGAATCTGAGAGGAGCTACAAATTTCCTTCCACCCAGCGTTCCCCCAAGTCTCCCGATAAAAATGATACCTCACTTGCGTGGGTAGGCCTAGCGCCGGCGACAGGAAACACCCCAAAGCGCAACGTGGACACATCCTAAATTTTGGAAAAAAACAGAGGTGTTTTTTGCGAAGTGCCTACCTGTAGATTTTGGCCTCTAGCTCAGCCGGCACCTAGGGAAACCTACCAAACCTGTGCATTTCTGAAAACTAGAGACCTAGGGGAATCCAAGGAGGAGTGATTTGCGGGGCTCGGACCAGGTTCTGTTACCCAGAATCCTTTGCAAACCTCAAAATTTGGCTAAAAAAACACATATCCCTCACATTTCTGTGGCAGAAAGTTCTGGAATCTGAGAGGAGCTACAAATTTCCTTCCACCCAGCGTTCCCCCAAGTATCCCGATAAAAATGACACCTCACTTGCGTGGGTAGGCCTAGCACCGGCGACAGGAAACACCCCAAAGCTCAACATGGACACATCCTAAATTTTGGAAAAAAACAGAGGTGTTTTTTGCGAAGTGCCTACCTGTAGATTTTGGCCTCTAGCTCAGCCGCCACCTAGGGAAACCTACCAAACCTGTGCATTTCTGAAAACTAGAGACCTAGGGGAATCCAAGGAGGGGTGACTTGCGGGGCTCGGACCAGGTTCTGTTACCCAGAACCCTTTGCAAACCTCCAGATTTGGCTAAAAAAACACATGTTCCTCACATTTCTGTGGCAGAAAGTTCTGGAATCTGAGAGGAGCTACAAATTTCCTTCCACCCAGCGTTCCCCCAAGTCTCCCGATAAAAATGATACCTCACTTGCGTGGGTAGGCCTAGCGCCGGCGACAGGAAACACCCCAAAGCGCAACGTGGACACATCCTAAATTTTGGAAAAAAACAGAGGTGTTTTTTGCGAAGTGCCTACCTGTAGATTTTGGCCTCTAGCTCAGCCGGCACCTAGGGAAACCTACCAAACCTGTCCATTTCTGAAAACTAGAGACCTAGGGGAATCCAAGGAGGGGTGACTTGCGGGGCTCGGACCAGGTTCTGTTACCCAGAATCCTTTGCAAACCTCAAAATTTGGCTAAAAAAACACATATCCCTCACATTTCTGTGGCAGAAAGTTCTGGAACCTGAGAGGAGCTACAAATTTCCTTCCACCCAGCGTTCCCCCAAGTATCCCGATAAAAATGATACCTCACTTGCATGGGTAGGCCTAGCGCCGGCGACAGGAAACACCCCAAAGCGCAACGTGGACACATCCTAAATTTTGGAAAAAAACAGAGGTGTTTTTTGCAAAGTGCCTACCTGTAGATTTTGGCCTCTAGCTCAGCCGGCACCTAGGGAAACCTACCAAACCTGTGCATTTCTGAAAACTAGAGACCTAGGGGAATCCAAGGAGGAGTGATTTGCGGGGCTCGGACCAGGTTCTGTTACCCAGAATCCTTTGCAAACCTCAAAATTTGGCTAAAAAAACACATATCCCTCACATTTCTGTGGCAGAAAGTTCTGGAATCTGAGAGGAGCTACAAATTTCCTTCCACCCAGCGTTCCCCCAAGTATCCCGATAAAAATGACACCTCACTTGCGTGGGTAGGCCTAGCACCGGCGACAGGAAACACCCCAAAGCTCAACATGGACACATCCTAAATTTTGGAAAAAAACAGAGGTGTTTTTTGCGAAGTGCCTACCTGTAGATTTTGGCCTCTAGCTCAGCCGCCACCTAGGGAAACCTACCAAACCTGTGCATTTCTGAAAACTAGAGACCTAGGGGAATCCAAGGAGGGGTGACTTGCGGGGCTCGGACCAGGTTCTGTTACCCAGAACCCTTTGCAAACCTCCAGATTTGGCTAAAAAAACACATGTTCCTCACATTTCTGTGGCAGAAAGTTCTGGAATCTGAGAGGAGCTACAAATTTCCTTCCACCCAGCGTTCCCCCAAGTCTCCCGATAAAAATGATACCTCACTTGCGTGGGTAGGCCTAGCGCCGGCGACAGGAAACACCCCAAAGCGCAACGTGGACACATCCTAAATTTTGGAAAAAAACAGAGGTGTTTTTTGCGAAGTGCCTACCTGTAGATTTTGGCCTCTAGCTCAGCCGGCACCTAGGGAAACCTACCAAACCTGTCCATTTCTGAAAACTAGAGACCTAGGGGAATCCAAGGAGGGGTGACTTGCGGGGCTCGGACCAGGTTCTGTTACCCAGAATCCTTTGCAAACCTCAAAATTTGGCTAAAAAAAACACATATCCCTCACATTTCTGTGGCAGAAAGTTCTGGAACCTGAGAGGAGCTACAAATTTCCTTCCACCCAGCGTTCCCCCAAGTATCCCGATAAAAATGATACCTCACTTGCATGGGTAGGCCTAGCGCCGGCGACAGGAAACACCCCAAAGCGCAACGTGGACACATCCTAAATTTTGGAAAAAAACAGAGGTGTTTTTTGCAAAGTGCCTACCTGTAGATTTTGGCCTCTAGCTCAGCCGGCACCTAGGGAAACCTACCAAACCTGTGCATTTCTGTAAACTAGAGACCTAGGGGAATCCAAGGAGGGGTGACTTGCGGGGCTCGGACCAGGTTCTGTTACCCAGAATCCTTTGCAAACCTCAAAATTTGGCTAAAAAAACACATGTTCCTCACATTTCTGTGGCAGAAAGTTCTGGAATCTGAGAGGAGCTACAAATTTCCTTCCACCCAGCGTTCCCCCAAGTATCCCGATAAAAATGATACCTCACTTGCATGGGTAGGCCTAGCGCCGGAGACAGGAAACACCCCAAAGCGCAACGTGGACACATCCTAAATTTTGGAAAAAAACAGAGGTGTTTTTTGCGAAGTGCCTACCTGTAGATTTTGGCCTCTAGCTCAGCCGGCACCTAGGGAAACCTACCAAACCTGTGCATTTCTGTAAACTAGAGACCTAGGGGAATCCAAGGAGGGGTGACTTGCGGGGCTCGGACCAGGTTCTGTTACCCAGAATCCTTTGCAAACCTCAAAATTTGGCTAAAAAAACACATGTTCCTCACATTTCTGTGGCAGAAAGTTCTGGAATCTGAGAGGAGCTACAAATTTCCTTCCACCCAGCGTTCCCCCAAGTCTCCCGATAAAAATGATACCTCACTTGCGTGGGTAGGCCTAGCGCCGGCGACAGGAAACACCCCAAAGCGCAACGTGGACACATCCTAAATTTTGGAAAAAAACAGAGGTGTTTTTTGCGAAGTGCCTACCTGTAGATTTTGGCCTCTAGCTCAGCCGGCACCAAGGGAAACCTACCAAACCTGTGCATTTCTGAAAACTAGAGACCTAGGGGAATCCAAGGAGGAGTGATTTGCGGGGCTCGGACCAGGTTCTGTTACCCAGAATCCTTTGCAAACCTCAAAATTTGGCTAAAAAAACACATATCCCTCACATTTCTGTGGCAGAAAGTTCTGGAATCTGAGAGGAGCTACAAATTTCCTTCCACCCAGCGTTCCCCCAAGTATCCCGATAAAAATGATACCTCACTTGCGTGGGTAGGCCTAGCACCGGCGACAGGAAACACCCCAAAGCTCAACATGGACACATCCTAAATTTTGGAAAAAAACAGAGGTGTTTTTTGCGAAGTGCCTACCTGTAGATTTTGGCCTCTAGCTCAGCCGGCACCTAGGGAAACCTACCAAACCTGTCCATTTCTGAAAACTAGAGACCTAGGGGAATCCAAGGAGGGGTGACTTGCGGGGCTCGGACCAGGTTCTGTTACCCAGAATCCTTTGCAAACCTCCAAATTTGGCTAAAAAAACACATGTTCCTCACATTTCTGTGGCAGAAAGTTCTGGAATCTGAGAGGAGCTACAAATTTCCTTCCACCCAGCGTTCCCCCAAGTCTCCCGATAAAAATGATACCTCACTTGTGTGGGTAGGCCTAGCGCTGGCGACAGGAAACACCCCAAAGCGCAACGTGGACACATCCTAAATTTTGGAAAAAAACAGAGGTGTTTTTTGCGAAGTGCCTACCTGTAGATTTTGGCCTCTAGCTCAGCCGGCACCTAGGGAAACCTACCAAACCTGTCCATTTCTGAAAACTAGAGACCTAGGGGAATCCAAGGAGGGGTGACTTGCGGGGCTCGGACCAGGTTCTGTTACCCAGAATCCTTTGCAAACCTCAAAATTTGGCTAAAAAAACACATATCCCTCACATTTCTGTGGCAGAAAGTTCTGGAACCTGAGAGGAGCTACAAATTTCCTTCCACCCAGCGTTCCCCCAAGTATCCCGATAAAAATGATACCTCACTTGCGTGGGTAGGCCTAGCGCCGGCGACAGGAAACACCCCAAAGCGCAACGTGGACACATCCTAAATTTTGGAAAAAAACAGAGGTGTTTTTTGCGAAGTGCCTACCTGTAGATTTTGGCCTCTAGCTCAGCCGGCACCTAGGGAAACCTACCAAACCTGTGCATTTCTGTAAACTAAAAACCTAGGGGAATCCAAGGAGGGGTGACTTGCGGGGCTCGGACCAGGTTCTGTTACCCAGAATCCTTTGCAAACCTCAAAATTTGGCTAAAAAAACACATGTTCCTCACATTTCTGTGGCAGAAAGTTCTGGAATCTGAGAGGAGCTACAAATTTCCTTCCACCCAGCGTTCCCCCAAGTCTCCCGATAAAAATGATACCTCACTTGCGTGGGTAGGCCTAGCGCCGGCGACAGGAAACACCCCAAAGCGCAACGTGGACACATCCTAAATTTTGGAAAAAAACAGAGGTGTTTTTTGCGAAGTGCCTACCTGTAGATTTTGGCCTCTAGCTCAGCCGGCACCTAGGGAAACCTACCAAACCTGTGCATTTCTGAAAACTAGAGACCTAGGGGAATCCAAGGAGGAGTGATTTGCGGGGCTCGGACCAGGTTCTGTTACCCAGAATCCTTTGCAAACCTCAAAATTTGGCTAAAAAAACACATATCCCTCACTTTTCTGTGGCAGAAAGTTCTGGAATCTGAGAGGAGCTACAAATTTCCTTCCACCCAGCGTTCCCCCAAGTATCCCGATAAAAATGATACCTCACTTGCGTGGGTAGGCCTAGCACCGGCGACAGGAAACACCCCAAAGCTCAACATGGACACATCCTAAATTTTGGAAAAAAACAGAGGTGTTTTTTGCGAAGTGCCTACCTGTAGATTTTGGCCTCTAGCTCAGCCGGCACCTAGGGAAACCTACCAAACCTGTGCATTTCTGAAAACTAGAGACCTAGGGGAATCCAAGGAGGGGTGACTTGCGGGGCTCGGACCAGGTTCTGTTACCCAGAATCCTTTGCAAACCTCCAAATTTGGCTAAAAAAACACATGTTCCTCACATTTCTGTGGCAGAAAGTTCTGGAATCTGAGAGGAGCTACAAATTTCCTTCCACCCAGCGTTCCCCCAAGTCTCCCGATAAAAATGATACCTCACTTGCGTGGGTAGGCCTAGCGCCGGCGACAGGAAACACCCCAAAGAGCAACGTGGACACATCCTAAATTTTGGAAAAAAACAGAGGTGTTTTTTGCGAAGTGCCTACCTGTAGATTTTGGCCTCTAGCTCAGCCGGCACCTAGGGAAACCTACCAAACCTGTGCATTTCTGTAAACTAAAAACCTAGGGGAATCCAAGGAAGGGTGACTTGCGGGGCTCGGACCAGGTTCTGTTACCCAGAATCCTTTGCAAACCTCAAAATTTGGCTAAAAAAACACATGTTCCTCACATTTCTGTGGCAGAAAGTTCTGGAATCTGAGAGGAGCTACAAATTTCCTTCCACCCAGCGTTCCCCCAAGTCTCCCGATAAAAATGATACCTCACTTGCGTGGGTAGGCCTAGCGCCGGCGACAGGAAACACCCCAAAGCGCAACGTGGACACATCCTAAATTTTGGAAAAAAACAGAGGTGTTTTTTGCGAAGTGCCTACCTGTAGATTTTGGCCTCTAGCTCAGCCGGCACCTAGGGAAACCTACCAAACCTGTGCATTTCTGAAAACTAGAGACCTAGGGGAATCCAAGGAGGAGTGATTTGCGGGGCTCGGACCAGGTTCTGTTACCCAGAATCCTTTGCAAACCTCAAAATTTGGCTAAAAAAACACATATCCCTCACATTTCTGTGGCAGAAAGTTCTGGAATCTGAGAGGAGCTACAAATTTCCTTCCACCCAGCGTTCCCCCAAGTATCCCGATAAAAATGATACCTCACTTGCGTGGGTAGGCCTAGCACCGGCGACAGGAAACACCCCAAAGCTCAACATGGACACATCCTAAATTTTGGAAAAAAACAGAGGTGTTTTTTGCGAAGTGCCTACCTGTAGATTTTGGCCTCTAGCTCAGCCGGCACCTAGGGAAACCTACCAAACCTGTGCATTTCTGAAAACTAGAGACCTAGGGGAATCCAAGGAGGGGTGACTTGCGGGGCTCGGACCAGGTTCTGTTACCCAGAATCCTTTGCAAACCTCAAAATTTGGCTAAAAAAACACATGTTCCTCACATTTCTGTGGCAGAAAGTTCTGGAATCTGAGAGGAGCTACAAATTTCCTTCCACCCAGCGTTCCCCCAAGTCTCCCGATAAAAATGATACCTCACTTGCGTGGGTAGGCCTAGCGCCGGCGACAGGAAACACCCCAAAGCGCAACGTGGACACATCCTAAATTTTGGAAAAAAACAGAGGTGTTTTTTGCGAAGTGCCTACCTGTAGATTTTGGCCTCTAGCTCAGCCGGCACCTAGGGAAACCTACCAAACCTGTCCATTTCTGAAAACTAGAGACCTAGGGGAATCCAAGGAGGGGTGACTTGCGGGGCTCGGACCAGGTTCTGTTACCCAGAATCCTTTGCAAACCTCAAAATTTGGCTAAAAAAACACATGTTCCTCACATTTCTGTGGCAGAAAGTTCTGGAATCTGAGAGGAGCTACAAATTTCCTTCCACCCAGCGTTCCCCCAAGTCTCCCGATAAAAATGATACCTCACTTGCGTGGGTAGGCCTAGCGCCGGCGACAGGAAACACCCCAAAGCGCAACGTGGACACATCCTAAATTTTGGAAAAAAACAGAGGTGTTTTTTGCGAAGTGCCTACCTGTAGATTTTGGCCTGTAGCTCAGCCGGCACCTAGGGAAACCTACCAAACCTGTGCATTTCTGAAAACTAGAGACCTAGGGGAATCCAAGGAGGAGTGATTTGCGGGGCTCGGACCAGGTTCTGTTACCCAGAATCCTTTGCAAACCTCAAAATTTGGCTAAAAAAACACATATCCCTCACATTTCTGTGGCAGAAAGTTCTGGAATCTGAGAGGAGCTACAAATTTCCTTCCACCCAGCGTTCCCCCAAGTATCCCGATAAAAATGATACCTCACTTGCGTGGGTAGGCCTAGCACCGGCGACAGGAAACACCCCAAAGCTCAACATGGACACATCCTAAATTTTGGAAAAAAACTGAGGTGTTTTTTGCGAAGTGCCTAGCTGTAGATTTTGGCCTGTAGCTCAGCCGGCACCTAGGGAAACCTACCAAACCTTTGCATTTCTGAAAACTAGAGACCTAGGGGAATCCAATGAGGGGTGACTTGCGGGGCTCGGACCAGGTTCTGTTACCCAGAATCCTTTGCAAACCTCAAAATTTGGCTAAAAAAACACATGTTCCTCACATTTCTGTGGCAGAAAGTTCTGGAATCTGAGAGGAGCTACAAATTTCCTTCCACCCAGCGTTCCCCCAAGTCTCCCGATAAAAATGATACCTCACTTGCGTGGGTAGGCCTAGCGCCGGCGACAGGAAACACCCCAAAGCGCAACGTGGACACATCCTAAATTTTGGGAAAAAACAGAGGTGTTTTTTGCGAAGTGCCTACCTGTAGATTTTGGCCTGTAGCTCAGCCGGCACCTAGGGAAACCTACCAAACCTGTGCATTTCTGAAAACTAGAGACCTAGGGGAATCCAAGGAGGGGTGACTTGCGGGGCTCGGACCAGGTTCTGTTACCCAGAATCCTTTGCAAACCTCAAAATTTGGCTAAAAAAACACATGTTCCTCACATTTCTGTGGCAGAAAGTTCTGGAATCTGAGAGGAGCTACAAATTTCCTTCCACCCAGCGTTCCCCCAAGTCTCCCGATAAAAATGATACCTCACTTGCGTGGGTAGGCCTAGCGCCGGCGACAGGAAACACCCCAAAGCGCAACGTGGACACATCCTAAATTTTGGAAAAAAACAGAGGTGTTTTTTGTGAAGTGCCTACCTGTAGATTTTGGCCTCTAGCTCAGCCGGCACCTAGGGAAACCTACCAAACCTGTCCATTTCTGAAAACTAGAGACCTAGGGGAATCCAAGGAGGGGTGACTTGCGGGGCTCGGACCAGGTTCTGTTACCCAGAATCCTTTGCAAACCTCAAAATTTGGCTAAAAAAACACATATCCCTCACATTTCTGTGGCAGAAAGTTCTGGAACCTGAGAGAAGCTACAAATTTCCTTCCACCCAGCGTTCCCCCAAGTATCCCGATAAAAATTATACCTCACTTGCGTGGGTAGGCCTAGCGCCGGCGACAGGAAACACCCCAAAGGGCAACATGGACACATCCTAAATTTTGGAAAAAAACAGAGGTGTTTTTTGCGAAGTGCCTACCTGTAGATTTTGGCCTCTAGCTCAGCCGGCACCTAGGGAAACCTAGCAAACCTGTGCATTTCTGAAAACTAGAGACCTAGGGGAATCCAAGGAGGGGTGACTTGCGGGGCTCGGACCAGGTTCTGTTACCCAGAATCCTTTGCAAACCTCCAAATTTGGCTAAAAAAACACATGTTCCTCACATTTCTGTGGCAGAAAGTTCTGGAATCTGAGAGGAGCTACAAATTTCCTTCCACCCAGCGTTCCCCCAAGTCTCCCGATAAAAATGATACCTCACTTGCGTGGGTAGGCCTAGCGCCGGCGACAGGAAACACCCCAAAGCGCAACGTGGACACATCCTAAATTTTGGAAAAAAACAGAGGTGTTTTTTGTGAAGTGCCTACCTGTAGATTTTGGCCTCTAGCTCAGCCGGCACCTAGGGAAACCTACCAAACCTGTCCATTTCTGAAAACTAGAGACCTAGGGGAATCCAAGGAGGGGTGACTTGCGGGGCTCGGACCAGGTTCTGTTACCCAGAATCCTTTGCAAACCTCAAAATTTGGCTAAAAAAACACATGTTCCTCACATTTCTGTGGCAGAAAGTTCTGGAATCTGAGAGGAGCTACAAATTTCCTTCCACCCAGCGTTCCCCCAAGTCTCCCGATAAAAATGATACCTCACTTGCGAGGGTAGGCCTAGCGCCGGCGACAGGAAACACCCCAAAGCGCAACGTGGACACATCCTAAATTTTGGAAAAAAACAGAGGTGTTTTTTGCGAAGTGCCTACCTGTAGATTTTGGCCTCTAGCTCAGCCGGCACCTAGGGAAACCTACCAAACCTGTGCATTTCTGAAAACTAGAGACCTAGGGGAATCCAAGGAGGAGTAACTTGCGGGGCTCGGACCAGGTTCTGTTACCCAGAATCCTTTGCAAACCTCAAAATTTGGCTAAAAAAACACATATCCCTCACATTTCTGTGGCAGAAAGTTCTGGAACCTGAGAGGAGCTACAAATTTCCTTCCACCCAGCGTTCCCCCAAGTATCCCGATAAAAATTATACCTCACTTGCGTGGGTAGGCCTAGCGCCGGCGACAGGAAACACCCCAAAGCGCAACATGGACACATCCTAAATTTTGGAAAAAAACAGAGGTGTTTTTTGCGAAGTGCCTACCTGTAGATTTTGGCCTCTAGCTCAGCCGGCACCTCGGGAAACCTAGCAAACCTGTGCATTTCTGAAAACTAGAGACCTAGGGGAATCCAAGGAGGGGTGACTTGCGGGGCTCGGACCAGGTTCTGTTACCCAGAATCCTTTGCAAACCTCAAAATTTGGCTAAAAAAACACATGTTCCTCACATTTCTGTGGCAGAAAGTTCTGGAATCTGAGAGGAGCTACAAATTTCCTTCCACCCAGCGTTCCCCCAAGTCTCCCGATAAAAATGATACCTCACTTGCGTGGGTAGGCCTAGCGCCGGCGACAGGAAACACCCCAAAGCGCAACGTGGACACATCCTAAATTTTGGAAAAAAACAGAGGTGTTTTTTGCGAAGTGCCTACCTGTAGATTTTGGCCTCTAGCTCAGCCGGCACCTAGGGAAACCTACCAAACCTGTCCATTTCTGAAAACTAGAGACCTAGGGGAATCCAAGGAGGGGTGACTTGCGGGGCTCGGACCAGGTTCTGTTACCCAGAATCCTTTGCAAACCTCAAAATTTGGCTAATAAAACACATGTTCCTCACATTTCTGTGGCAGAAAGTTCTGGAATCTGAGAGGAGCTACAAATTTCCTTCCACCCAGCGTTCCCCCAAGTCTCCCGATAAAAATGATACCTCACTTGCGTGGGTAGGCCTAGCGCCGGCGACAGGAAACACCCCAAAGCGCAACGTGGACACATCCTAAATTGTGGAAAAAAACAGAGGTGTTTTTTGCGAAGTGCCTACCTGTAGATTTTGGCCTGTAGCTCAGCCGGCACCTAGGGAAACCTACCAAACCTGTGCATTTCTGAAAACTAGAGACCTAGGGGAATCCAAAGAGGGTGACTTGCGGGGCTCGGACCAGGTTCTGTTACCCAGAATCCTTTGCAAACCTCAAAATTTGGCTAAAAAAACACATGTTCCTCTAATTTCTGTGGCAGAAAGTTCTGGAATCTGAGAGGAGCTACAAATTTTCTTCCACCCAGCGTTCCCCCAAGTCTCCCGATAAAAATGATACCTCACTTGCGTGGGTAGGCCTAGCGCCGGCGACAGGAAACACCCCAAAGCGCAACGTGGACACATCCTAAATTTTGGAAAAAACTGAGGTGTTTTTTGCGAAGTGCCTACCTGTAGATTTTGGCCTCTAGCTCAGCCGGCACCTAGGGAAACCTACCAAACCTGTGCATTTCTGAAAACTAGAGACCTAGGGGAATCCAAGGAGGAGTGATTTGCGGGGCTCGGACCAGGTTCTGTTACCCAGAATCCTTTGCAAACCTCAAAATTTGGCTAAAAAAACACATATCCCTCACATTTCTGTGGCAGAAAGTTCTGGAATCTGAGAGGAGCTACAAATTTCCTTCCACCCAGCGTTCCCCCAAGTATCCCGATAAAAATGATACCTCACTTGCGTGGGTAGGCCTAGCACCGGCGACAGGAAACACCCCAAAGCTCAACATGGACACATCCTAAATTTTGGAAAAAAACAGAGGTGTTTTTTGCGAAGTGCCTACCTGTAGATTTTGGCCTCTAGCTCAGCCGGCACCTAGGGAAACCTACCAAACCTGTGCATTTCTGAAAACTAGAGACCTAGGGGAATCCAAGGAGGGGTGACTTGCGGGGCTCGGACCAGGTTCTGTTACCCAGAATCCTTTGCAAACCTCAAAATTTGGCTAAAAAAACACATGTTCCTCACATTTCTGTGGCAGAAAGTTCTGGAATCTGAGAGGAGCTACAAATTTCCTTCCACCCAGCGTTCCCCCAAGTCTCCCGATAAAAATGATACCTCACTTGCGTGGGTAGGCCTAGCGCCGGCGACAGGAAACACCCCAAAGCGCAACGTGGACACATCCTAAATTTTGGAAAAAAACAGAGGTGTTTTTTGCGAAGTGCCTACCTGTAGATTTTGGCCTCTAGCTCAGCCGGCACCTAGGGAAACCTACCAAACCTGTCCATTTCTGAAAACTAGAGACCTAGGGGAATCCAAGGAGGGGTGACTTGCGGGGCTCGGACCAGGTTCTGTTACCCAGAATCCTTTGCAAACCTCAAAATTTGGCTAAAAAAACACATGTTCCTCACATTTCTGTGGCAGAAAGTTCTGGAATCTGAGAGGAGCTACAAATTTCCTTCCACCCAGCGTTCCCCCAAGTCTCCCGATAAAAATGATACCTCACTTGCGTGGGTAGGCCTAGCGCCGGCGACAGGAAACACCCCAAAGCGCAACGTGGACACATCCTAAATTTTGGAAAAAAACAGAGGTGTTTTTTGCGAAGTGCCTACCTGTAGATTTTGGCCTGTAGCTCAGCCGGCACCTAGGGAAACCTACCAAACCTGTGCATTTCTGAAAACTAGAGACCTAGGGGAATCCAAGGAGGAGTGATTTGCGGGGCTCGGACCAGGTTCTGTTACCCAGAATCCTTTGCAAACCTCAAAATTTGGCTAAAAAAACACATATCCCTCACATTTCTGTGGCAGAAAGTTCTGGAATCTGAGAGGAGCTACAAATTTCCTTCCACCCAGCGTTCCCCCAAGTATCCCGATAAAAATGATACCTCACTTGCGTGGGTAGGCCTAGCACCGGCGACAGGAAACACCCCAAAGCTCAACATGGACACATCCTAAATTTTGGAAAAAAACTGAGGTGTTTTTTGCGAAGTGCCTAGCTGTAGATTTTGGCCTGTAGCTCAGCCGGCACCTAGGGAAACCTACCAAACCTTTGCATTTCTGAAAACTAGAGACCTAGGGGAATCCAATGAGGGGTGACTTGCGGGGCTCGGACCAGGTTCTGTTACCCAGAATCCTTTGCAAACCTCAAAATTTGGCTAAAAAAACACATGTTCCTCACATTTCTGTGGCAGAAAGTTCTGGAATCTGAGAGGAGCTACAAATTTCCTTCCACCCAGCGTTCCCCCAAGTCTCCCGATAAAAATGATACCTCACTTGCGTGGGTAGGCCTAGCGCCGGCGACAGGAAACACCCCAAAGCGCAACGTGGACACATCCTAAATTTTGGGAAAAAACAGAGGTGTTTTTTGCGAAGTGCCTACCTGTAGATTTTGGCCTGTAGCTCAGCCGGCACCTAGGGAAACCTACCAAACCTGTGCATTTCTGAAAACTAGAGACCTAGGGGAATCCAAGGAGGGGTGACTTGCGGGGCTCAGACCAGGTTCTGTTACCCAGAATCCTTTGCAAACCTCAAAATTTGGCTAAAAAAACACATGTTCCTCACATTTCTGTGGCAGAAAGTTCTGGAATCTGAGAGGAGCTACAAATTTCCTTCCACCCAGCGTTCCCCCAAGTCTCCCGATAAAAATGATACCTCACTTGCGTGGGTAGGCCTAGCGCCGGCGACAGGAAACACCCCAAAGCGCAACGTGGACACATCCTAAATTTTGGAAAAAAACAGAGGTGTTTTTTGTGAAGTGCCTACCTGTAGATTTTGGCCTCTAGCTCAGCCGGCACCTAGGGAAACCTACCAAACCTGTCCATTTCTGAAAACTAGAGACCTAGGGGAATCCAAGGAGGGGTGACTTGCGGGGCTCGGACCAGGTTCTGTTACCCAGAATCCTTTGCAAACCTCAAAATTTGGCTAAAAAAACACATATCCCTCACATTTCTGTGGCAGAAAGTTCTGGAACCTGAGAGAAGCTACAAATTTCCTTCCACCCAGCGTTCCCCCAAGTATCCCGATAAAAATTATACCTCACTTGCGTGGGTAGGCCTAGCGCCGGCGACAGGAAACACCCCAAAGGGCAACATGGACACATCCTAAATTTTGGAAAAAAACAGAGGTGTTTTTTGCGAAGTGCCTACCTGTAGATTTTGGCCTCTAGCTCAGCCGGCACCTAGGGAAACCTAGCAAACCTGTGCATTTCTGAAAACTAGAGACCTAGGGGAATCCAAGGAGGGGTGACTTGCGGGGCTCGGACCAGGTTCTGTTACCCAGAATCCTTTGCAAACCTCCAAATTTGGCTAAAAAAACACATGTTCCTCACATTTCTGTGGCAGAAAGTTCTGGAATCTGAGAGGAGCTACAAATTTCCTTCCACCCAGCGTTCCCCCAAGTCTCCCGATAAAAATGATACCTCACTTGCGTGGGTAGGCCTAGCGCCGGCGACAGGAAACACCCCAAAGCGCAACGTGGACACATCCTAAATTTTGGAAAAAAACAGAGGTGTTTTTTGTGAAGTGCCTACCTGTAGATTTTGGCCTCTAGCTCAGCCGGCACCTAGGGAAACCTACCAAACCTGTCCATTTCTGAAAACTAGAGACCTAGGGGAATCCAAGGAGGGGTGACTTGCGGGGCTCGGACCAGGTTCTGTTACCCAGAATCCTTTGCAAACCTCAAAATTTGGCTAAAAAAACACATGTTCCTCACATTTCTGTGGCAGAAAGTTCTGGAATCTGAGAGGAGCTACAAATTTCCTTCCACCCAGCGTTCCCCCAAGTCTCCCGATAAAAATGATACCTCACTTGCGAGGGTAGGCCTAGCGCCGGCGACAGGAAACACCCCAAAGCGCAACGTGGACACATCCTAAATTTTGGAAAAAAACAGAGGTGTTTTTTGCGAAGTGCCTACCTGTAGATTTTGGCCTCTAGCTCAGCCGGCACCTAGGGAAACCTACCAAACCTGTGCATTTCTGAAAACTAGAGACCTAGGGGAATCCAAGGAGGAGTAACTTGCGGGGCTCGGACCAGGTTCTGTTACCCAGAATCCTTTGCAAACCTCAAAATTTGGCTAAAAAAACACATATCCCTCACATTTCTGTGGCAGAAAGTTCTGGAACCTGAGAGGAGCTACAAATTTCCTTCCACCCAGCGTTCCCCCAAGTATCCCGATAAAAATTATACCTCACTTGCGTGGGTAGGCCTAGCGCCGGCGACAGGAAACACCCCAAAGCGCAACATGGACACATCCTAAATTTTGGAAAAAAACAGAGGTGTTTTTTGCGAAGTGCCTACCTGTAGATTTTGGCCTCTAGCTCAGCCGGCACCTCGGGAAACCTAGCAAACCTGTGCATTTCTGAAAACTAGAGACCTAGGGGAATCCAAGGAGGGGTGACTTGCGGGGCTCGGACCAGGTTCTGTTACCCAGAATCCTTTGCAAACCTCAAAATTTGGCTAAAAAAACACATGTTCCTCACATTTCTGTGGCAGAAAGTTCTGGAATCTGAGAGGAGCTACAAATTTCCTTCCACCCAGCGTTCCCCCAAGTCTCCCGATAAAAATGATACCTCACTTGCGTGGGTAGGCCTAGCGCCGGCGACAGGAAACACCCCAAAGCGCAACGTGGACACATCCTAAATTTTGGAAAAAAACAGAGGTGTTTTTTGCGAAGTGCCTACCTGTAGATTTTGGCCTCTAGCTCAGCCGGCACCTAGGGAAACCTACCAAACCTGTCCATTTCTGAAAACTAGAGACCTAGGGGAATCCAAGGAGGGGTGACTTGCGGGGCTCGGACCAGGTTCTGTTACCCAGAATCCTTTGCAAACCTCAAAATTTGGCTAATAAAACACATGTTCCTCACATTTCTGTGGCAGAAAGTTCTGGAATCTGAGAGGAGCTACAAATTTCCTTCCACCCAGCGTTCCCCCAAGTCTCCCGATAAAAATGATACCTCACTTGCGTGGGTAGGCCTAGCGCCGGCGACAGGAAACACCCCAAAGCGCAACGTGGACACATCCTAAATTGTGGAAAAAAACAGAGGTGTTTTTTGCGAAGTGCCTACCTGTAGATTTTGGCCTGTAGCTCAGCCGGCACCTAGGGAAACCTACCAAACCTGTGCATTTCTGAAAACTAGAGACCTAGGGGAATCCAAAGAGGGTGACTTGCGGGGCTCGGACCAGGTTCTGTTACCCAGAATCCTTTGCAAACCTCAAAATTTGGCTAAAAAAACACATGTTCCTCTAATTTCTGTGGCAGAAAGTTCTGGAATCTGAGAGGAGCTACAAATTTTCTTCCACCCAGCGTTCCCCCAAGTCTCCCGATAAAAATGATACCTCACTTGCGTGGGTAGGCCTAGCGCCGGCGACAGGAAACACCCCAAAGCGCAACGTGGACACATCCTAAATTTTGGAAAAAACTGAGGTGTTTTTTGCGAAGTGCCTACCTGTAGATTTTGGCCTCTAGCTCAGCCGGCACCTAGGGAAACCTACCAAACCTGTGCATTTCTGAAAACTAGAGACCTAGGGGAATCCAAGGAGGGGTGACTTGCGGGGCTCGGACCAGGTTCTGTTACCCAGAATCCTTTGCAAACCTAAAAATTTGGCTAAAAAAACACATGTTCCTCACATTTCTGTGGCAGAAAGTTCTGGAATCTGAGAGGAGCTACAAATTTCCTTCCTCCCAGCGTTCCCCCAAGTCTCCCGATAAAAATGATACCTCACTTGCGTGGGTAGGCCTAGCGCCGGCGACAGGAAACACCCCAAAGCGCAACGTGGACACATCCTAAATTTTGGAAAAAAACAGAGGTGTTTTTTGCGAAGTGCCTACCTGTAGATTTTGGCCTCTAGCTCAGCCGGCACCTAGGGAAACCTACCAAACCTGTGCATTTCTGAAAACTAGAGACCTAGGGGAATCCAAGGAGGAGTAACTTGCGGGGCTCGGACCAGGTTCTGTTACCCAGAATCCTTTGCAAACCTCAAAATTTGGCTAAAAAAACACATATCCCTCACATTTCTGTGGCAGAAAGTTCTGGAACCTGAGAGGAGCTACAAATTTCCTTCCACCCAGCGTTCCCCCAAGTATCCCGATAAAAATTATACCTCACTTGCGTGGGTAGGCCTAGCGCCGGCGACAGGAAACACCCCAAAGCGCAACATGGATACATCCTAAATTTTGGAAAAAAACAGAGGTGTTTTTTGCGAAGTGCCTACCTGTAGATTTTGGCCTCTAGCTCAGCCGGCACCTAGGGAAACCTAGCAAACCTGTGCATTTCTGAAAACTAGAGACCTAGGGGAATCCAAGGAGGGGTGACTTGCGGGGCTCGGACCAGGTTCTGTTACCCAGAATCCTTTGCAAACCTCCAAATTTGGCTAAAAAAACACATGTTCCTCACATTTCTGTGGCAGAAAGTTCTGGAATCTGAGAGGAGCTACAAATTTTCTTCCACCCAGCGTTCCCCCAAGTCTCCCGATAAAAATGATACCTCACTTGCGTGGGTAGGCCTAGCGCCGGCGACAGGAAACACCCCAAAGCGCAACGTGGACACATCCTAAATTTTGGAAAAAACTGAGGTGTTTTTTGCGAAGTGCCTACCTGTAGATTTTGGCCTCTAGCTCAGCCGGCACCTAGGGAAACCTACCAAACCTGTGCATTTCTGAAAACTAGAGACCTAGGGGAATCCAAGGAGGGGTGACTTGCGGGGCTCGGACCAGGTTCTGTTACCCAGAATCCTTTGCAAACCTAAAAATTTGGCTAAAAAAACACATGTTCCTCACATTTCTGTGGCAGAAAGTTCTGGAATCTGAGAGGAGCTACAAATTTCCTTCCTCCCAGCGTTCCCCCAAGTCTCCCGATAAAAATGATACCTCACTTGCGTGGGTAGGCCTAGCGCCGGCGACAGGAAACACCCCAAAGCGCAACGTGGACACATCCTAAATTTTGGAAAAAAACAGAGGTGTTTTTTGCGAAGTGCCTACCTGTAGATTTTGGCCTCTAGCTCAGCCGGCACCTAGGGAAACCTACCAAACCTGTGCATTTCTGAAAACTAGAGACCTAGGGGAATCCAAGGAGGAGTAACTTGCGGGGCTCGGACCAGGTTCTGTTACCCAGAATCCTTTGCAAACCTCAAAATTTGGCTAAAAAAAACACATATCCCTCACATTTCTGTGGCAGAAAGTTCTGGAACCTGAGAGGAGCTACAAATTTCCTTCCACCCAGCGTTCCCCCAAGTATCCCGATAAAAATTATACCTCACTTGCGTGGGTAGGCCTAGCGCCGGCGACAGGAAACACCCCAAAGCGCAACATGGACACATCCTAAATTTTGGAAAAAAACAGAGGTGTTTTTTGCGAAGTGCCTACCTGTAGATTTTGGCCTCTAGCTCAGCCGGCACCTCGGGAAACCTAGCAAACCTGTGCATTTCTGAAAACTAGAGACCTAGGGGAATCCAAGGAGGGGTGACTTGCGGGGCTCGGACCAGGTTCTGTTACCCAGAATCCTTTGCAAACCTCCAAATTTGGCTAAAAAAACACATGTTCCTCACATTTCTGTGGCAGAAAGTTCTGGAATCTGAGAGGAGCTACAAATTTCCTTCCACCCAGCGTTCCCCCAAGTCTCCCGATAAAAATGATACCTCACTTGCGTGGGTAGGCCTAGCGCCGGCGACAGGAAACACCCCAAAGCGCAACGTGGACACATCCTAAATTTTGGAAAAAAACAGAGGTGTTTTTTGCGAAGTGCCTACCTGTAGATTTTGGCCTCTAGCTCAGCCGGCACCTAGGGAAACCTACCAAACCTGTCCATTTCTGAAAACTAGAGACCTAGGGGAATCCAAGGAGGGGTGACTTGCGGGGCTCGGACCAGGTTCTGTTACCCAGAATCCTTTGCAAACCTCAAAATTTGGCTAAAAAAACACATGTTCCTCACATTTCTGTGGCAGAAAGTTCTGGAATCTGAGAGGAGCTACAAATTTCCTTCCACCCAGCGTTCCCCCAAGTCTCCCGATAAAAATGATACCTCACTTGCGTGGGTAGGCCTAGCGCCGGCGACAGGAAACACCCCAAAGCGCAACGTGGACACATCCTAAATTTTGGAAAAAAACAGAGGTGTTTTTTGCGAAGTGCCTACCTGTAGATTTTGGCCTGTAGCTCAGCCGGCACCTAGGGAAACCTACCAAACCTGTGCATTTCTGAAAACTAGAGACCTAGGGGAATCCAAAGAGGGTGACTTGCGGGGCTCGGACCAGGTTCTGTTACCCAGAATCCTTTGCAAACCTCAAAATTTGGCTAAAAAAACACATGTTCCTCTAATTTCTGTGGCAGAAAGTTCTGGAATCTGAGAGGAGCTACAAATTTTCTTCCACCCAGCGTTCCCCCAAGTCTCCCGATAAAAATGATACCTCACTTGCGTGGGTAGGCCTAGCGCCGGCGACAGGAAACACCCCAAAGCGCAACGTGGACACATCCTAAATTTTGGAAAAAACTGAGGTGTTTTTTGCGAAGTGCCTACCTGTAGATTTTGGCCTCTAGCTCAGCCGGCACCTAGGGAAACCTACCAAACCTGTGCATTTCTGAAAACTAGAGACCTAGGGGAATCCAAGGAGGGGTGACTTGCGGGGCTCGGACCAGGTTCTGTTACCCAGAATCCTTTGCAAACCTAAAAATTTGGCTAAAAAAACACATGTTCCTCACATTTCTGTGGCAGAAAGTTCTGGAATCTGAGAGGAGCTACAAATTTCCTTCCACCCAGCGTTCCCCCAAGTCTCCCGATAAAAATGATACCTCACTTGCGTGGGTAGGCCTAGCGCCGGCGACAGGAAACACCCCAAAGCGCAACGTGGACACATCCTAAATTTTGGAAAAAAACAGAGGTGTTTTTTGCGAAGTGCCTACCTGTAGATTTTGGCCTCTAGCTCAGCCGGCACCTAGGGAAACCTACCAAACCTGTGCATTTCTGAAAACTAGAGACCTAGGGGAATCCAAGGAGGAGTAACTTGCGGGGCTCGGACCAGGTTCTGTTACCCAGAATCCTTTGCAAACCTCAAAATTTGGCTAAAAAAACACATATCCCTCACATTTCTGTGGCAGAAAGTTCTGGAACCTGAGAGGAGCTACAAATTTCCTTCCACCCAGCGTTCCCCCAAGTATCCCGATAAAAATGATACCTCACTTGCGTGGGTAGGCCTAGCGCCGGCGACAGGAAGCACCCCAAAGCGCAACGTGGACACATCCTAAATTTTGGGAAAAAACAGAGGTGTTTTTTGCGAAGTGCCTACCTGTAGATTTTGGCCTCTAGCTCAGCCGGCACCTAGGGAAACCTACCAAACCTGTGCATTTCTGAAAACTAGAGACC
Source organism: Pleurodeles waltl (assembly GCF_031143425.1). Classification (NCBI taxonomy): domain Eukaryota; kingdom Metazoa; phylum Chordata; class Amphibia; order Caudata; family Salamandridae; genus Pleurodeles; species Pleurodeles waltl. Next base: position 985,684,244 of record NC_090437.1, read on the forward strand.
TAGGGGAATCCAAGGAGGGGTGACTTGCGGGGCTCGGACCAGGTTCTGTTACCCAGAATCCTTTGCAAACCTCAAAATTTGGCTAAAAAAACACATGTTCCTCACATTTCTGTGGCAGAAAGTTCTGGAATCTGAGAGGAGCTACAAATTTCCTTCCACCCAGCGTTCCCCCAAGTCTCCCGATAAAAATGATACCTCACTTGCGTGGGTAGGCCTAGCGCCGGCGACAGGAAACACCCCAAAGCGCAACGTGGACACATCCTAAATTTTGGAAAAAAACAGAGGTGTTTTTTGCGAAGTGCCTACCTGTAGATTTTGGCCTCTAGCTCAGCCGGCACCTAGGGAAACCTACCAAACCTGTGCATTTCTGAAAACTAGAGACCTAGGGGAATCCAAGGAGGAGTGATTTGCGGGGCTCGGACCAGGTTCTGTTACCCAGAATCCTTTGCAAACCTCAAAATTTGGCTAAAAAAACACATATCCCTCACATTTCTGTGGCAGAAAGTTCTGGAATCTGAGAGGAGCTACAAATTTCCTTCCACCCAGCGTTCCCCCAAGTATCCCGATAAAAATGACACCTCACTTGCGTGGGTAGGCCTAGCACCGGCGACAGGAAACACCCCAAAGCTCAACATGGACACATCCTAAATTTTGGAAAAAAACAGAGGTGTTTTTTGCGAAGTGCCTACCTGTAGATTTTGGCCTCTAGCTCAGCCGCCACCTAGGGAAACCTACCAAACCTGTGCATTTCTGAAAACTAGAGACCTAGGGGAATCCAAGGAGGGGTGACTTGCGGGGCTCGGACCAGGTTCTGTTACCCAGAACCCTTTGCAAACCTCCAGATTTGGCTAAAAAAACACATGTTCCTCACATTTCTGTGGCAGAAAGTTCTGGAATCTGAGAGGAGCTACAAATTTCCTTCCACCCAGCGTTCCCCCAAGTCTCCCGATAAAAATGATACCTCACTTGCGTGGGTAGGCCTAGCGCCGGCGACAGGAAATACCCCAAAGCGCAACGTGGACACATCCTAAATTTTGGAAAAAAACAGAGGTGTTTTTTGCGAAGTGCCTACCTGTAGATTTTGGCCTCTAGCTCAGCCGGCACCTAGGGAAACCTACCAAACCTGTGCATTTCTGAAAACTAGAGACCTAGGGGAATCCAAGGAGGAGTAACTTGCGGGGCTCGGACCAGGTTCTGTTACCCAGAATCCTTTGCAAACCTCAAAATTTGGCTAAAAAAACACATATCCCTCACATTTCTGTGGCAGAAAGTTCTGGAACCTGAGAGGAGCTACAAATTTCCTTCCACCCAGCGTTCCCCCAAGTATCCCGATAAAAATGATACCTCACTTGCGTGGGTAGGCCTAGCGCCGGCGACAGGAAGCACCCCAAAGCGCAACGTGGACACATCCTAAATTTTGGGAAAAAACAGAGGTGTTTTTTGCGAAGTGCCTACCTGTAGATTTTGGCCTCTAGCTCAGCCGGCACCTAGGGAAACCTACCAAACCTGTGCATTTCTGAAAACTAGAGACCTAGGGGAATCCAAGGAGGGGTGACTTGCGGGGCTCGGACCAGGTTCTGTTACCCAGAATCCTTTGCAAACCTCAAAATTTGGCTAAAAAAACACATGTTCCTCACATTTCTGTGGCAGAAAGTTCTGGAATCTGAGAGGAGCTACAAATTTCCTTCCACCCAGCGTTCCCCCAAGTCTCCCGATAAAAATGATACCTCACTTGCGTGGGTAGGCCTAGCGCCGGCGACAGGAAACACCCCAAAGCGCAACGTGGACACATCCTAAATTTTGGAAAAAAACAGAGGTGTTTTTTGCGAAGTGCCTACCTGTAGATTTTGGCCTCTAGCTCAGCCGGCACCTAGGGAAACCTACCAAACCTGTGCATTTCTGAAAACTAGAGACCTAGGGGAATCCAAGGAGGAGTGATTTGCGGGGCTCGGACCAGGTTCTGTTACCCAGAATCCTTTGCAAACCTCAAAATTTGGCTAAAAAAACACATATCCCTCACATTTCTGTGGCAGAAAGTTCTGGAATCTGAGAGGAGCTACAAATTTCCTTCCACCCAGCGTTCCCCCAAGTATCCCGATAAAAATGACACCTCACTTGCGTGGGTAGGCCTAGCACCGGCGACAGGAAACACCCCAAAGCTCAACATGGACACATCCTAAATTTTGGAAAAAAACAGAGGTGTTTTTTGCGAAGTGCCTACCTGTAGATTTTGGCCTCTAGCTCAGCCGCCACCTAGGGAAACCTACCAAACCTGTGCATTTCTGAAAACTAGAGACCTAGGGGAATCGAAGGAGGGGTGACTTGCGGGGCTCGGACCAGGTTCTGTTACCCAGAACCCTTTGCAAACCTCCAGATTTGGCTAAAAAAACACATGTTCCTCACATTTCTGTGGCAGAAAGTTCTGGAATCTGAGAGGAGCTACAAATTTCCTTCCACCCAGCGTTCCCCCAAGTCTCCCGATAAAAATGATACCTCACTTGCGTGGGTAGGCCTAGCGCCGGCGACAGGAAACACCCCAAAGCGCAACGTGGACACATCCTAAATTTTGGAAAAAAACAGAGGTGTTTTTTGCGAAGTGCCTACCTGTAGATTTTGGCCTCTAGCTCAGCCGGCACCTAGGGAAACCTACCAAACCTGTCCATTTCTGAAAACTAGAGACCTAGGGGAATCCAAGGAGGGGTGACTTGCGGGGCTCGGACCAGGTTCTGTTACCCAGAATCCTTTGCAAACCTCAAAATTTGGCTAAAAAAACACATATCCCTCACATTTCTGTGGCAGAAAGTTCTGGAACCTGAGAGGAGCTACAAATTTCCTTCCACCCAGCGTTCCCCCAAGTATCCCGATAAAAATGATACCTCACTTGCATGGGTAGGCCTAGCGCCGGCGACAGGAAACACCCCAAAGCGCAACGTGGACACATCCTAAATTTTGGAAAAAAACAGAGGTGTTTTTTGCGAAGTGCCTACCTGTAGATTTTGGCCTCTAGCTCAGCCGGCACCTAGGGAAACCTACCAAACCTGTGCATTTCTGTAAACTAGAGACCTAGGGGAATCCAAGGAGGGGTGACTTGCGGGGCTCGGACCAGGTTCTGTTACCCAGAATCCTTTGCAAACCTCAAAATTTGGCTAAAAAAACACATGTTCCTCACATTTCTGTGGCAGAAAGTTCTGGAATCTGAGAGGAGCTACAAATTTCCTTCCACCCAGCGTTCCCCCAAGTATCCCGATAAAAATGATACCTCACTTGCATGGGTAGGCCTAGCGCCGGCGACAGGAAACACCCCAAAGCGCAACGTGGACACATCCTAAATTTTGTAAAAAAACAGAGGTGTTTTTTGCGAAGTGCCTACCTGTAGATTTTGGCCTCTAGCTCAGCCGGCACCTAGGGAAACCTACCAAACCTGTGCATTTCTGTAAACTAGAGACCTAGGGGAATCCAAGGAGGGGTGACTTGCGGGGCTCGGACCAGGTTCTGTTACCCAGAATCCTTTGCAAACCTCAAAATTTGGCTAAAAAAACACATGTTCCTCACATTTCTGTGGCAGAAAGTTCTGGAATCTGAGAGGAGCTACAAATTTCCTTCCACCCAGCGTTCCCCCAAGTCTCCCGATAAAAATGATACCTCACTTGCGTGGGTAGGCCTAGCGCCGGCGACAGGAAACACCCCAAAGCGCAACGTGGACACATCCTAAATTTTGGAAAAAAACAGAGGTGTTTTTTGCGAAGTGCCTACCTGTAGATTTTGGCCTCTAGCTCAGCCGGCACCAAGGGAAACCTACCAAACCTGTGCATTTCTGAAAACTAGAGACCTAGGGGAATCCAAGGAGGAGTGATTTGCGGGGCTCGGACCAGGTTCTGTTACCCAGAATCCTTTGCAAACCTCAAAATTTGGCTAAAAAAACACATATCCCTCACATTTCTGTGGCAGAAAGTTCTGGAATCTGAGAGGAGCTACAAATTTCCTTCCACCCAGCGTTCCCCCAAGTATCCCGATAAAAATGATACCTCACTTGCGTGGTTAGGCCTAGCACCGGCGACAGGAAACACCCCAAAGCTCAACATGGACACATCCTAAATTTTGGAAAAAAACAGAGGTGTTTTTTGCGAAGTGCCTACCTGTAGATTTTGGCCTCTAGCTCAGCCGGCACCTAGGGAAACCTACCAAACCTGTCCATTTCTGAAAACTAGAGACCTAGGGGAATCCAAGGAGGGGTGACTTGCGGGGCTCGGACCAGGTTCTGTTACCCAGAATCCTTTGCAAACCTCCAAATTTGGCTAAAAAAACACATGTTCCTCACATTTCTGTGGCAGAAAGTTCTGGAATCTGAGAGGAGCTACAAATTTCCTTCCACCCAGCGTTCCCCCAAGTCTCCCGATAAAAATGATACCTCACTTGCGTGGGTAGGCCTAGCGCTGGCGACAGGAAACACCCCAAAGCGCAACGTGGACACATCCTAAATTTTGGAAAAAAACAGAGGTGTTTTTTGCGAAGTGCCTACCTGTAGATTTTGGCCTCTAGCTCAGCCGGCACCTAGGGAAACCTACCAAACCTGTGCATTTCTGAAAACTAGAGACCTAGGGGAATCCAAGGAGGAGTGATTTGCGGGGCTCGGACCAGGTTCTGTTACCCAGAATCCTTTGCAAACCTCAAAATTTGGCTAAAAAAACACATGTTCCTCACATTTCTGTGGCAGAAAGTTCTGGAATCTGAGAGGAGCTACAAATTTCCTTCCACCCAGCGTTCCCCCAAGTCTCCCGATAAAAATGATACCTCACTTGCGTGGGTAGGCCTAGCGCCGGCGACAGGAAACACCCCAAAGCGCAACGTGGACACATCCTAAATTTTGGAAAAAAACAGAGGTGTTTTTTGCGAAGTGCCTACCTGTAGATTTTGGCCTCTAGCTCAGCCGGCACCAAGGGAAACCTACCAAACCTGTGCATTTCTGAAAACTAGAGACCTAGGGGAATCCAAGGAGGAGTGATTTGCGGGGCTCGGACCAGGTTCTGTTACCCAGAATCCTTTGCAAACCTCAAAATTTGGCTAAAAAAACACATATCCCTCACATTTCTGTGGCAGAAAGTTCTGGAATCTGAGAGGAGCTACAAATTTCCTTCCACCCAGCGTTCCCCCAAGTATCCCGATAAAAATGATACCTCACTTGCGTGGTTAGGCCTAGCACCGGCGACAGGAAACACCCCAAAGCTCAACATGGACACATCCTAAATTTTGGAAAAAAACAGAGGTGTTTTTTGCGAAGTGCCTACCTGTAGATTTTGGCCTCTAGCTCAGCCGGCACCTAGGGAAACCTACCAAACCTGTGCATTTCTGTAAACTAAAAACCTAGGGGAATCCAAGGAGGGGTGACTTGCGGGGCTCGGACCAGGTTCTGTTACCCAGAATCCTTTGCAAACCTCAAAATTTGGCTAAAAAAACACATGTTCCTCACATTTCTGTGGCAGAAAGTTCTGGAATCTGAGAGGAGCTACAAATTTCCTTCCACCCAGCGTTCCCCCAAGTCTCCCGATAAAAATGATACCTCACTTGCGTGGGTAGGCCTAGCGCCGGCGACAGGAAACACCCCAAAGCGCAACGTGGACACATCCTAAATTTTGGAAAAAAACAGAGGTGTTTTTTGCGAAGTGCCTACCTGTAGATTTTGGCCTCTAGCTCAGCCGGCACCTAGGGAAACCTACCAAACCTGTGCATTTCTGAAAACTAGACACCTAGGGGAATCCAAGGAGGAGTGATTTGCGGGGCTCGGACCAGGTTCTGTTACCCAGAATCCTTTGCAAACCTCAAAATTTGGCTAAAAAAACACATATCCCTCACATTTCTGTGGCAGAAAGTTCTGGAATCTGAGAGGAGCTACAAATTTCCTTCCACCCAGCGTTCCCCCAAGTATCCCGATAAAAATGATACCTCACTTGCGTGGGTAGGCCTAGCACCGGCGACAGGAAACACCCCAAAGCTCAACATGGACACATCCTAAATTTTGGAAAAAAACAGAGGTGTTTTTTGCGAAGTTCCTACCTGTAGATTTTGGCCTCTAGCTCAGCCGGCACCTAGGGAAACCTACCAAACCTGTGCATTTCTGAAAACTAGAGACCTAGGGGAATCCAAGGAGGGGTGACTTGCGGGGCTCGGACCAGGTTCTGTTACCCAGAATCCTTTGCAAACCTCCAAATTTGGCTAAAAAAACACATGTTCCTCACATTTCTGTGGCAGAAAGTTCTGGAATCTGAGAGGAGCTACAAATTTCCTTCCACCCAGCGTTCCCCCAAGTCTCCCGATAAAAATGATACCTCACTTGCGTGGGTAGGCCTAGCGCCGGCGACAGGAAACACCCCAAAGCGCAACGTGGACACATCCTAAATTCTGGAAAAAAACAGAGGTGTTTTTTGCGAAGTGCCTACCTGTAGATTTTGGCCTCTAGCTCAGCCGGCACCTAGGGAAACCTACCAAACCTGTGCATTTCTGAAAACTAGAGACCTAGGGGAATCCAAGGAGGAGTGATTTGCGGGGCTCGGACCAGGTTCTGTTACCCAGAATCCTTTGCAAACCTCAAAATTTGGCTAAAAAAACACATATCCCTCACATTTCTGTGGCAGAAAGTTCTGGAATCTGAGAGGAGCTACAAATTTCCTTCCACCCAGCGTTCCCCCAAGTATCCCGATAAAAATGATACCTCACTTGCGTGGGTAGGCCTAGCACCGGCGACAGGAAACACCCCAAAGCTCAACATGGACACATCCTAAATTTTGGAAAAAAACTGAGGTGTTTTTTGCGAAGTGCCTAGCTGTAGATTTTGGCCTGTAGCTCAGCCGGCACCTAGGGAAACCTACCAAACCTTTGCATTTCTGAAAACTAGAGACCAGGGGAATCCAATGAGGGGTGACTTGCGGGGCTCGGACCAGGTTCTGTTACCCAGAATCCTTTGCAAACCTCAAAATTTGGCTAAAAAAACACATGTTCCTCACATTTCTGTGGCAGAAAGTTCTGGAATCTGAGAGGAGCTACAAATTTCCTTCCACCCAGCGTTCCCCCAAGTCTCCCGATAAAAATGATACCTCACTTGCGTGGGTAGGCCTAGCGCCGGCGACAGGAAACACCCCAAAGCGCAACGTGGACACATCCTAAATTTTGGGAAAAAACAGAGGTGTTTTTTGCGAAGTGCCTACCTGTAGATTTTGGCCTGTAGCTCAGCCGGCACCTAGGGAAACCTACCAAACCTGTGCATTTCTGAAAACTAGAGACCTAGGGGAATCCAAGGAGGGGTGACTTGCGGGGCTCGGACCAGGTTCTGTTACCCAGAATCCTTTGCAAACCTCAAAATTTGGCTAAAAAAACACATGTTCCTCACATTTCTGTGGCAGAAAGTTCGGGAATCTGAGAGGAGCTACAAATTTCCTTCCACCCAGCGTTCCCCCAAGTCTCCCGATAAAAATGATACCTCACTTGCGTGGGTAGGCCTAGCGCCGGCGACAGGAAACACCCCAAAGCGCAACGTGGACACATCCTAAATTTTGGAAAAAAACAGAGGTGTTTTTTGTGAAGTGCCTACCTGTAGATTTTGGCCTCTAGCTCAGCCGGCACCTAGGGAAACCTACCAAACCTGTGCATTTCTGAAAACTAGAGACCTAGGGGAATCCAAGGAGGGGTGACTTGCGGGGCTCGGACCAGGTTCTGTTACCCAGAATCCTTTGCAAACCTAAAAATTTGGCTAAAAAACACATGTTCCTCACATTTCTGTGGCAGAAAGTTCTGGAATCTGAGAGGAGCTACAAATTTCCTTCCACCCAGCGTTCCCCCAAGTCTCCCGATAAAAATGATACCTCACTTGCGTGGGTAGGCCTAGCGCCGGCGACAGGAAACACCCCAAAGCGCAACGTGGACACATCCTAAATTTTGGAAAAAAACAGAGGTGTTTTTTGCGAAGTGCCTACCTGTAGATTTTGGCCTGTAGCTCAGCCGGCACCTAGGGAAACCTACCAAACCTGTGCTTTTCTGAAAACTAGAGACCTAGGGGAATCCAAGGAGGGGTGACTTGCGGGGCTCGGACCAGGTTCTGTTACCCAGAATCCTTTGCAAACCTCAAAATTTGGCTAAAAAAACACATGTTCCTCACATTTCTGTGGCAGAAAGTTCTGGAATCTGAGAGGAGCTACAAATTTCCTTCCACCCAGCGTTCCCCCAGTCTCCCGATAAAAATGATACCTCACTTGCGTGGGTAGGCCTAGCGCCGGCGACAGGAACCACCCCAAAGCGCAACGTGGACACATCCTAAATTTTGGAAAAAAACAGAGGTGTTTTTTGCGAAGTGCCTACCTGTAGATTTTGGCCTGTAGCTCAGCCGGCACTTAGGGAAACCCACCAAACCTGTGCATTTCTGAAAACTAGAGACCTAGGGGAATCCAAGGAGGGGTGACTTGCGGGGCTCGGACCAGGTTCTGTTACCCAGAATCCTTTGTAAACCTAAAAATTTGGCTAAAAAAACACATGTTCCTCACATTTCTGTGGCAGAAAGTTCTGGAATCTGAGAGGAGCTACAAATTTCCTTCCACCCAGCGTTCCCCCAAGTCTCCCGATAAAAATGATACCTCACTTGCGTGGGTAGGCCTAGCGCCGGCGACAGCAAACACCCCAAAGCGCAACGTGGACACATCCTAAATTTTGGAAAAAAACAGAGGTGTTTTTTGCGAAGTGCCTACCTGTAGATTTTGGCCTCTAGCTCAGCCGGCACCTAGGGAAACCTACCAAACCTGTGCATTTCTGAAAACTAGAGACCTAGGGGAATCCAATGAGGGGTGACTTGCGGGGCTCGGACCAGGTTCTGTTACCCAGAATCCTTTGCAAACCTCAAAATTTGGCTAAAAAAACACATGTTCCTCATATTTCTGTGGCAGAAAGTTCTGGAATCTGAAAGGAGCTACAAATTTCCTTCCACCCAGCGTTCCCCCAAGTCTCCCGATAAAAATGATACCTCACTTGCGTGGGTAGGCCTAGCGCCGGCGACAGGAAACACCCCAAAGCGCAACGTGGACACATCCAAAATTTTGGGAGAAAACAGAGGTGTTTTTTGCGAAGTGCCTACCTGTAGATTTTGGCCTCTAGCTCAGCCGGCACCTAGGGAAACCTACCAAACCTGTGCATTTCTGAAAACTAGAGACCTAGGGGAATCCAAGGAGGGGTGACTTGTGGGGCTCTGACCAGGTTCTGTTACCCAGAATCCTTTGCAAACCTCAAAATTTGGCTAAAAAAACACATTTTCCTCACATTTCTGTGGCAGAAAGTTCTGGAATCTGAGAGGAGCTACAAATTTCCTTCCACCCAGCGTTCCCCCAAGTCTCCCGATAAAAATTATACCTCACTTGCGTGGGTAGGCCTAGCGCCGGCGACAGGAAACACCCCAAAGCGCAACGTGGACACATCCTAAATTTTGGAAAAAAACAGAGGTGTTTTTTGTGAAGTGCCTACCTGTAGATTTTGGCCTCTAGCTCAGCCGGCACCTAGGGAAACCTACCAAACCTGTGCATTTCTGAAAACTAGAGACCTAGGGGAATCCAAGGAGGGGTGACTTGCGGGGCTCGGACCACGTTCTGTTACCCAGAATCCTTTGCAAACCTCAAAATTTGGCTAAAAAAACACATGTTCCTCACATTTCTGTGGCAGAAAGTTCTGGAATCTGAGAGGAGCTACAAATCTCCTTCCACCCAGCGTTCCCCCAAGTCTCCCGATAAAAATGATACCTCACTTGCGTGGGTAGGCCTAGCGCCTGCGACAGGAAACACCCCAAAGCGCAACGTGGTCACATCCAAAATTTTGGGAGAAAACAGTGCCTACCTGTGGATTTTGGCCTGTAGCTCACCCGGCGCCTAGGGAAACCTACCAAACCTGTGCATTTCTGAAAACTAGAGACCTAGGGGAATCCAAGGAGGGGTGACTTGCGGGGCTCGGACCAGGTTCTGTTACCCAGAATCCTTTGCAAACCTCAAAATTTGGCTAAAAAAACACATGTTCCTCACATTTCTGTGGCAGAAAGTTCTGGAATCTGATAGGAGCCACAAATTTCCTTCCACCCAGCGTTCCCCCAAGTCTCCCGATAAAAATGATACCTCACTTGTGTGGGTGGGCCAGGTGCCTGCAACAGAATAAGGCCCAAAACCTGAAGGGATAGAAGGGATAGCACAGCAAGTTTATAAGGGCATATTCTTTTATACATCTTTAGACGGACTCTGCTTTGGGGACCCACATAAGTGAGGTGTCATTTTACTTGGGAGACTGAGGGGAAAACTGGGGAGTAGGAATTTTGTGCTGGAGCGGTGATCCTACTAAGAAAAATCAGGAAAATATGCTTTTTTATGCAAATTTTGAGGTTTACAGAGGAGTCTGGGTAAGAAAATGTTGGGGGAGCCACACAAGCCACACCTCCCTAGACTCCTTGGGGTGCCTAGTTTTAAAAAGTATCTGGGTTTTGTAGGTTTCCCTACATGACGGCTGCACCCAGGACCAAAAACATAGGTGGGCCCTCCCCCCCAAACACAGGTATTTTTGGAATATATCACTTTGATGTGTGCACATACGTCCGTGATGTGCCAAACACTAAAATTGTGAAAAGAAACACACTTAGGTTATGTGAAGAAGACCCTTCACCCACCAACCAAGTTGGTGGCATGCTTCATCATCGGGGTCCCACCCGAGGCACCTAGCGTGTCTCAAGTGTGCTGCGACGCATGATTAGAGCGGAGCAGGTTTTGTCATTTGTACCACACATACTGGTTGGATTTGGCACGAGGGTGAGTGATGGTTCAGTAGATCAAATTTTATTAACAAGAGATTTCACAAAAGTGAAATGCACTGGTAATAACTGAAAGGCCAAAAAACTGAACCAATGACTCACAGCTCGTGAGCTGTAAAGCCACGACAAGGCACCAACCGCTTTACAGTCCATTCACACACCTTTCATACATGACATGCACTAGACCATTCACGCCGCCAGCCACGGGCCCAGCACATTACAAGACTCGCATCCACAGACAGCGCCAGTCAAGGTCCCATCACTTTCATACGCCCACATGCCTGATACAGCAATCACACCAGCTGATGAGTGTGTGGACTGGCGTTTGTCCGGCACTGCCAGCCAAGCGCCACCCCACCCACACCACCAGCCAAGCGCCACCCCACACACACCGCCAGCCCAGCGCCACCCCAAACACACCGCCAGTCAAGCGCCACCCCACACACACCGCCAGCCAAGCACCACCCCACACACACCGCCAGCCAAGCGCCACCCCACACACACCGCCAGCCAAGCGCCACCCCACCCACGCCGCCAGCCAAGCGCCACTCTACACATGCCATCCCCTTTTTTTTGTTTTTAAACAAAGAAACCACTAATCATAAATTAGTACAAAACTACAAACACAAAAGCTCTAACTGAATACATGACTAATGCCAACCGTGAAACCGAACATATAAAAATATAAAACACCAGTTTACGCTCACGGAATTTCCCAATAATTCTTCTGTGTGTGGTAGCTCCTGAAACAGCCACCCACACACAGCCCAGGCTTTGAAGGACAATCAGGGCAGTACATCCTAGTCTCCTTCCTGATACCTCTTCGAGCACAGACTCTACATCTCTTAGCAGGAAAGTTTTTTTGGGCCGTGGGAGGAATGTGCTCAGCAAAGTGACGATCTTTCAATCTAGCCACATCCTCCACCACTGCTTCTCTAGGAACTCTTGCCTGTTCCAGCACAACAAGGCTAGCTATGATAGACTCCTGAAATTTCACAAATGTCATCCTTGACTCTGGAGAACTATCCTTAAACACAACAAAAGCATTAAAAGTTGCCAAGTGGAACAAGTGAAGCGCTAATTTCTTATACCACACATAAGACTTACGAGCAGCAGTGTAAGGTTCTAACCTCTGATCTACTCTATCAACACCACCCATGTGCTTATTATAGTCTAAGATGCACACAGGTTTGCGCACTTCGGCAACCTGACCCCAAACAGCCACAGGTGAAGTACTCTCATCATGGATGGTGCTTAGCATGTATACATCCCTCTTGTCTACACATTTCAGAGCTAGCAGCTCATCATTCCGCAAGGCACTGCACTGTCCCTTCTCAAGTTTTTTACAGACAAGCTCTTTTGGATAGCCTTTCCGATTAGAGCGGATTGTGCCACAAGCATCAGTGTCCACTCTGAACAACTCCTTGAACAACCGAACTCAGTGTAGAAGTTATCTACATATAAATGGTGACCTTTGTTAAACAGTCGTCTACCAAGTTCCCACACAATTTTCTCACTAACTCCAAAAGTGGGAGGACAACCAGGGGGGTCAATATTGGAATCCCTACCAGTGTAGACCCGGAAATTATAAACATATCCTGTACTACTTTCTGACAGCATATACAATTTAATTCCATACCGTACCCTCTTGCTAGGAATGTACTGCCTAAAAACCAAACGACCCTTGAACAGGACCAAAGACTCATCTACAGATATTTCTTTCCCTGGAACATAGATCTCTGAAAACCGATCTACCAAATGATCAAGGACAGGTCTAATCTTAAAAAGACGGTCAGAATCAGGATGATCTCGTGGCAAGGCTAAAGCATTATCTACAAAATGCAACATCCGAAGAAGAAGCTCATACCGGTTACGACTCATGATGGCAGGAAATATAGCAGTTGCCATCAAGGGACTAGTAGACCAATATGAAGACAGCGACAGCTTCCTTATCAGCCCCATCAAAAAAGTTAAACCCAAGAACTTTTTCAACTCTTCCAGATTTGTGGGAATCCACCGGCTAGCTCTAGAGTGTGGCCTAAGTCTGTCAGCGTTGTCCCTCAAAAACTGCTCTGCATACAAATTAGTCTGCTCAACAATCTCTTCCAAAAATATATCGTCCATAAACAACTCAAAAAAGTTGACGGGCAAAAAGTTTTCCGTATTAACTCGACACCCTGGAAAACCAGTAAACGCAGGCAACTGTGGCTGCTCCATGTTTGGTGCAACCCATGCGTCATGTCTTCCAATGGGAAGCCTTTCAGCCGCTGGCTCCTGCACCATTGGCACATCACTGTCCTCCTCTAAAACAGGCCCTTCATCAGCACTGAGAGTGGCTTCATCATCAGATGATTCATCTCTGACAGAAAATTCACTTCCAGAATCCTGCACTTCCTCCTCTGCCTCAGATGCAGAGTCAGTCTTATATTCATGGTCAGAAGATGACTCAAAAAGCACACTAACAACCTGCTGAGCGGTCATCCTACGGCTGGCCATGATCCTTCCTACAAAAATTAACTGGACAAATACACCACCAACAACCAGCACTGTGTAAGATAAGTAACAAAGTATAGGTTTATCACTAAGAATTATAAACTCAAAAACTATACTGCTCACTTGCCTGAAAAAGCTTGACTCACCAGCAACTACTCTGCACAGCCACAGCAATCACCAACGATATCCCACTAAAAAGAGAAAAAAAAAGCAAATTAGACATAAGACAACACAATAATCATTGTGCATAACTCTAAGGACAATTTCACACACAATCCTGCATTCAGTACACCACCTACAAACATGTCATTCATGCATTGCAACAATACTCACTTGGAGTAAATTTATTTACTTACCTAAAACATGCAACTACGCAAACCGCAGGACAACTACTGCCAAAACTGCAACAAGCCACAGCAAAGTCAGCAAAAGCTTTGAACTAGAACAAAAAGGAGAAAAACTGTTATTATCATAAAAGCAAATACTTCGCCAGTTGACAAACACTCCGCCACTAACCATTTTTTCATTTTCCCTTGTGTCTAGTCTTCTCTGCTTGGGGGAAGATGGGCCTAAAAAAAAATAGGCCAATCTACCCCCAAGGGGAGGGGGCAGAAATCGCCCAGATTACATTGCACCCTTTGGGGGGGCGACCCTTGTCCAAGGGGCCACACCCCCACACAAAGCACACACACACATATAGTATCCCTGGCGCTATGGGGATTCTGCCCCCCTTGGGGACAGAAAGGCCTAAAAAATAGGCATATCTGCCCCCAAGGGGGGCAGAACTGCCCAAAAATACATGTGGGCCCCTGGGGGTGACCCTTGCCCAGGGGGCCGCCCCCCAACACAAAAAATAAAAACCAACAATAAAATCCCTGGTGTCTAGTGGCTTTCTGCCCCCCTTGGGGGCAGATCGACGTAAAAATAGGGCCAATCTGCCCCCAAGGGGGGCAGAAACAACGATAAATACATTGCGCCCCCGGGGGGGAGCGACACTTGCCCAAGGGGCCACCCCCCAGCACAAAGCACACATACAAACATATCTTTCTGGCGCTATTGGGATTCTGCCCCCCTTGGGGGCAGAAAGGCCTAAAAAAAATAGGCCTCTCTGCCCCCAAGGGGGGCAGAACTGCCCAAAAATACATGTGGGCCCCTGGGGGCGACCCTTGCCCAAGGGGCCACCCCCCAACACAAAAAATAAAAACCAACAATAAAATCCCTGGTGTCTAGTGGCTTTCTGCCCCCCTTGGGGGCAGATCGGCCTAAAAATAGGGCCAATCTGCCCCCCAGGGGGGCAGAAACGACAATAAATACATTGCGCCCCTGGGGGGAGCGACCCTTGCCCAAGGGGCCACCCCCCAACACAAAGCACACATACATACATACTATTTCTGGCACTATTGGGATTCTGCCCCCCTTGGGGGCAGAAAGGCCTAAAAAAATAGGCCTCTCTGCCCCCAAGGGGGGCAGAACTGCCCAAAAATACATGAGGGCCCCTGGGGGCGACCCTTGCCCAAGGGGCCGCCCCCCAACACAAAAAATAAAAATCAACAATAAAATCCCTGGTGTCTAGTGGCTTTCTGCCCCCCTTGGGGGCAGATCGGCCTAAAAATAGGGCCAATCTGCCCCCAAGGGGGGCAGAAACGACAATAAATACATTGCACCCCCGGGGGGAGCGACCCTTGCCCAAGGGGCCACCCCCCAACACAAAGCACACATACATACATACTATTTCTGGCGCTATTGGGATTCTGCCCCCCTTGGGGGCAGAAAGGCCTAAAAAAAATAGGCCTCTCTGCCCCCAAGGGGGGCAGAACTGCCCAAAAATACATGAGGGCCCCTGGGGGCGACCCTTGCCCAAGGGGCCGCCCCCCAACACAAAAATAAAAATCAACAATAAAATCCCTGGTGTCTAGTGGCTTTCTGCCCCCCTTGGGGGCAGATCGGCCTAAAAATAGGGCCAATCTGCCCCCAGGGGGGGCAGAAACGACGTAAAATACATTTGCCCCCAAAGGGGAGCGACCCTTGCCCAAGGGGCCGCCCCCCAACACAAAAAATACAAATCAACAATAAAATCCCTGGTGTCTAGTGGCTTTCTGCTTCAAATCTATACTTTCTGCCTTCTCCCTTAGACGCGCTGGAAGCAAATGGCTTACAGCGCGTCTTTCCCCCTTTCCATGAAATCAGCGCGCGATCGCACGCTGACGTCATGGGGGGGGGGGGGAGGGGGCTGGGCGTGAAAGGGGAAGGGATTCCCTTTTCAGCCCTGGCCTGGGGGTGTTGGGGGGCGGCCCTCGGGGGAAGCGCTAGCGCTTCCCCCGACTGCCAGTCCCAGGACGTAATGGTTACGTCCATGGTGCCACACGGGCTCTGCCATGGACGTAACCATTACGTCCCTGGCGGGGAAGGGGTTAATCTACTTAGGTTTCTTCTCTTGGGTCTTGTAGGGCTTTGTGCTTTCATACTTATTCCCAGGCTTCTTGCAGCTGGTGAAGAACCAGGATTTTCCTTGTGGTATAAAGTTGTACTTCTCTGGAAATATCAACATATATTTCAGGTCTAGCAACATTTTTTCATAATAGCAATCTTTTTTAATCCTTCTACACTGTCTGAATGTTGTTGTGTGTGATGAGCTATTGTTGTACAAGTTGCGTTTGTTAGGATTATTAGGTATTCAAAGTAGTGGAGTGTTTATCAAAACTCTCATTCAGTCCAGTATTAAGCTCTCAAATTATAGATCAGGCAGTGCTCACTAAGTAAAGGTAAGTCACATATATTGCTACTGTTTTCTGGTATTTCAAGTTCCTCAGTGATCGTTCCTTTTAGGCCCCACCCCGTTTGAGCCCCCCCCCACATTGTCGAGGTTCATTGAAATAGTTTAGCAATGCGGTAAATTCAGCAATGCACTCCATTCTGCTTTCATGATGTGCAATCCACAACTGATCTTTTGTGTAGCGTGACCTACATAGATAAAATCACAGACACTGTATTATGTCAATCACATTGCTAGATTTAGTTTGTCCTAGTCTCCAAGGATCGAGTTATGCTTCCATATTCGAAAACTTTTTACTGGATGTTTGATGGGAAGAATTATAATTTTGTAATGTTGGGCGCAGGCCCTATGCTGAAGATAGGGTGTTTAAAGTTGGTTGATTATATGTATGTGAGTGCATTATTATTATTATTAGTACATGCAGTTATTAAAAATCACTTCATACAAACACGTTAAAAATAATTCACAACACTGCAACCCTTATGAAACTACAGCCCAGATTTAAGAGGGCCTTGCGCCTCTTGCGCTACAATAACGTCATTTTTTTTTTACGCTAATGTGGCCCAACGAGGCCAAAATTGCAACGCCAGATTTACAAATTGGTGCTATATGTGAACTGTGCCACTTTATAACCCCTTGCGCCACATTATGCCTGCATCAGGCATAATTTATGAGGGGGCATTCCCCCATTAAAGAGGCAGAAAAAATGGTGCAAAGAAATCTTTCAGAGTAGGCATTAAAAGGAGGCACATAATTATTTATAATGGGCCTCACTGTGCTTTGCAGGATTAGCGTCAACATTTTTGATGTTAATCCTGCAAAGTAGCAAACTAGCGTCAAATATTTTGATGCTAGTGATAACGCGTCCAGCCCTTATAAATTACCTGTACCTGGACACGTTGGAGGTCGGTGAACCTTTTAGCCGAGTCGGGCTCTCCTCATCCTAGAATAGTCAGGTCACTTAGATCAATAATTAATAACTATTGTAATCAATACTTAATACTCAATTAATAGGTCAAAAGAACACATCAGAAATCAATAACAGTTGGTATTTCGGCGCACCATGACCTTTCAGTCATGAATAACCACACCAGTTTATTAAAAGTTAGTGAATTTATTTCCCTATATTAACAAAGCTAGAACTATGTATATAAGTCCCAAAACCAAATGATATATGTATATGAACATTACTAGTTGTCCATAGCGGCGGAAGAAACGCAATCTACGCAAAATCTGAATAATGATACACTCAGTTATGGCAATGCAAATCACTAATATGACTAACTGTATTTGACTAATTTCATACATTGGTCAGCATAACAAGATTTCAAATTAACATGGTACATCGAATGAATCCCTCGACTAACCTTTAATTAGCATTGGCATGTGGGATTTCATGCAAAACGAATTTAGTCAACACAAATTTGGAAAACTTCTAACTTGGGCCCTATCAAAATAGCAGTTGGTACCTAAAAGGAAAAACACAATGCATAATACATTTATCCTTTCATATTTACCAAATACAATCAGCATTCAAGAAAGTCATCGTCCCTCAGGTACCGGTTCGATTAGCATGGGGCAAGTTAAAATGGGGCAAAGTTAAGGGCAAGCTTCCTTGCAGCGGCAAGGAGAATGGGGCAAAGTTACTTCATGGGCAAGACGGGGCAAATCAAAGTTAAAGTCTCTAGGGTGAGAATTCTTAAAGTCTCTTTCTCTCGAATAGAGAAAAGGGCATCAGGGTGTCGTCCAAAATGGAGTCTGGCATCTGGCTTCAAATTGGCATCGAGGAAAATGGCTGACTTCTCTTTGTCCAGTGGGTTTAAATAAGAAACATTCCAAATTCTGCAGGGTCTTCAATTGGAGGGTTCATAGGTTGGCTTCAAATTGTCCAATGAAAATTGTCTTTTTACTAGCGCTCATTTATGCATACACTGTCCTTGGAGCCTTGGAACACAAGTTACAACATGGGTTGCCAATTATTTTCTATCTGTACCTTCATTGTCCGCACCTGCAGAGACTGACCTTGTGTCAAAGGGGATGAAACCGGCCTAGTACGAAAATTGGAGATAAGTGTATTAGTCATCTCTGCTGGAAAAATACAACTTCAAGCAAGAATATATGTTTCATTAGTTCAAGGAAAAGCCACGCAGTTAGAATTTTGAGACCAGGCAACTAGGCCAAAGCCTCTACTAAATTTAAGCTAAGCAAAACAGTTTTCAAATAAGAAATCATGGCATACATTTGTAATTATGACGGATTACTACATTTTCAATTCTTCATGATTAATAAAGCTTGGTTATGATTATGACGAACTACCCCGAGGGCACAATTTCCCTCGTACATTATTTTCTTTACTAAAATCACACTACATTATATGCTTTTGATTACATGATATGTATGAATATATGTTGCACCCTCCTTTTCTGCGTCATCAATCCCTCCTCTGATGACTAATTATGTCATCACATCAAATCTACCCACAACTTTTATTCCATTAAAATTCTGTATAGTAATTTGGCACTTCAGTCAATTCCCTTTTTCTTTTAATCCCTTTGGATTTTTCTCTATATATTTCTACCATTTTGGCTTGTTCTTTTTCTTCTCTTCTCCTTTCGCGCCTTGTTTTCCATATTTTGATAGCTTTCCATATTCCCAAAGAGCCTAATAAACAAATTAATATTATTAATATTCCCTTCACTATTTTTAATAACAATCCGTTCCAAACGTTGCTGAGCCAATTTCCCACAGAAGCAAATCCTTTTCCAACTTTCTCCCAGACTCCTGGTTCCTTCAATTCCTTCAAATCTATACTTTCATTAGTAAAATTTGTAAGCATTGTTCTAATTTTTCCACTGCTGTCCGGTATATATGTACAACAGTGACGTGTACCAAGCATTTTGCAAACACCGCCATCCTTTGCTAAAAGAATGTCTAAGGCAAGCGATTTTGAAGAGTCATAGCTCTTTCTGCAGCGAGTTCAGCATCCATCAGGATTATAGCTCCTGAAAATTTTGTCAGCATGTTATCCACAATAGTAGACAACTTTCGCATTTTGATTGAATTCAATATGACTCCCACTGAAGGAATCAATGCTCCAAATATATCTCCTACCACACCAGAAGCTGTCTCTCTTTTCTGACCATGATGTGATTCAGACAGCTTTGGAAATTTCTTTAAATCGTCTAGTTGATAAATCTTTGGGAACACTATTCCCAAATAACATCTCCCATACCATCCTTTAGGAAGACGATAATAGGCGTTGAGTCCAGAGATATAATATATCCCAGGAATAACTGGGTCTTGTCCATTCAGCATGAACGTCCACTTAGGTTGAAACAAAAACGTATGTTTACATTCACTCGTTCCCACAAAAACTGTGTCATAATATCATTTATGTCTATGTATACAGAACCTCCCTAGGTGCAATGTATCTAAAGCTATTTTCCCTTGTGTTTTTATTGCGGCAAAAGCATAGTTATCTACAGATGTCCTTTTGTGTAATTCCCTTTCTAACTCCTCCTTCATTTCTTTCCTCCTATCGTCAGTGCGGTCTAAGAAGTTTATCTCTACCGGTGAAAGCAAGCATGTAAGGTTCTCTCTATGTGCGTGTGCTGTGTGAAAAGGTGACAACGGCTCAAAGAATTCTCTCATTAACTTGAAATAATAATCTCTAGCTATTTATACTGTTGACCATAAAACCTGGACGTTATTATACTACATGTAATTCCGTAAGTAAGAGGCATGCTGTGATATGTCACCCCTTCCACTACACACATAACAATCCTTCGCATCCATTGTCTCAACATACTCACTCAGCAAGCGGTAGAAAACGTTAGACGAAAGTTCCTTCTTATCATGCAAATGTCTCTCGTCTTGTTCGAGTCTCTTCAGAGCTGTTAGTTCAGTAATAATAGTAGGTTTAGAAGTAGAAGCATCATTCATCTCATTCTCATTCTTACCACGCATTCCAAGAACTATTGCTACAATGATTAGTACGCATGCGGTTATTAGACCTATACACATTTACAACACTTCATTTTACGTCCCTGTGTAGTGAAGCCTGTCATGATCTGTATAGAATCAGAAAGCTGAAGACACTTTATCAATTGATTTTGCAAAGCTGAACGAGTTCAATGTTCGCACAGTTTTCTTTAGCAGCTTAGTCTCTTATCGGTTAGCAGCGTTGTCTTGAAATCGGTTTCAAAGTCAATCAAGTTAGCAATGTCTTAGCCGGTTGAAAAGTCAATCAGGTTATCAATGTCTCTATTCGGTAAAGTTCATGGAGTTTTATTTCTCATGTGCCAAAATGAAGTTCTGCCTCTTCGTTCTCGAGACTGAGGGATGCGAATTTGTCTGACCAATCGTTAGTGGCTAAATACGCCCATTCCGGACCAGAATATCTTTTGCTTGGTATTCTTTTTCTTTTCAATTTTGCATCTCTCTTTGACTCTCTCTCGCTGGTGCTTTCCTCCTTGGCCAAGTCTTTCTCTTCACTTGGTGCTGCTATTGCGACAGACACTTCTTTTCTTTTCTCTTTCACCTTTGGCCCTTCACTTTCGTTTAATGCTTCTCTGATCCTTAATTTCATTGGCGATATGCTTTGTCTCCGTTTTGCACTATGGCCACTTGATGGACCTGCAATCTCTTCTGAAGGAGTTTGAACTGCTTCGCTCTGTCCCGCTTTGTCGTCTCCCTCTGGGAATTCAATCAGGTTTTCCTTTTCTTTTCCTGTATCATTTGCTTCTGGGAAAGCCCTCCTCTGATCAGGCTCTTCTGCTCCGTTACTTGTCTCAAGCTCTTTGTCACTGTTACCTGCTTCAGGCTCTTTGTTACCTTCAGCTGTTTCAGGCTCTTTGTCACCTTCAGGACCTTTGTCGCTTTCTGAGGCTCCTCCTTGGTCTTCCCCAAATGAATCAGTTGCTTCGTCCTCAGGAAATATTTCTCCTTCCTCTATTTCTACCTGTTCGCTTCTAGTTCCTCTTCGCTCTGTCTCGGCGCTTGGCACTTTGTTATCAGACACTGGTGATTTCAGCGCTTCAACTTCCTCGTCTGTGGGACACAACACCCTCTTTGTGTGACTGGCGTGAATCCAGCTGGGAACTCCCGCACACTTCACAGCGGTGGTAGTTGTCAGAATCACTTGAAAAGGTCTTTTCCAACGGTGTTCCAAACACGACTTCCTCACGTGCTTCTTTATCACAACCCAGTCCCCTGCTTTCAGGGCGTGTCCTGGACCTTGGATCGGTGGCAAGGTGGTTGCCTCCACCTGGTGAGAGAAAGAGCGGACCACATCAGCTAGACCCTTGCAGTAGTCTAACACCATATCATCTGTAATATTCAAAAGAGCATTTGCAGGAACTGCTGGAAGTCTCATGGCTCTGCCCATGAGGATCTCGTGCGGGGACAGTCCAGTCTTTCTGTCAGGGGTGTTTCTCATTGACATTAGCACCAAGGGCAATGCGTCAGGCCATTTTAAGTTTGTTGATGCACATATTTTCGCCATCCTTGATTTCAATGTGCCATTTATTTGCTCCACTAGACCTGATGCTTCAGGGCGGTAGCTACAATGCAACTTTTGCTCAATGTTCAGCGCTACACAAAGTAACTTTATTACTTCGTTATTGAAGTGACTTCCCCTATCTGATTCTAAGGAGATCGGGAATCCGAAACGTGGTATTAGCTCTCTCAAGAGTAGTTTTGCAACTGTGAGACTGTCATTTCTGCGTGTAGGGTATGCTTCAATCCAATGGCTAAAAATGCACACAACCACCAACACATACTTCAAGCCTCCATGCACAGGCATCTCAATAAAGTCCATTTGCATCCTGCTGAAGGGACCCCCTGCTCTTCCAATGTGGCTCAAATTTACTACGGTTGCCTTCTCTGCGTTCATCTGTTGGCAAATGACGCAACAATGGCAAACTGCTTCAGCAACTTGACGGAATTTGGGGTTAAACCAATCAGTTTTAAATAGTCTAATCATGGCATCCCTTCCAAGATGGGCTTGTCCATGGTAGAATCTGGCTAACTGTGTCAAAAGACTGTTTGGCAGAACAAATTTCCCTTCACTTGAAACCCATAATTCATCTAGCCTCTTTACACATTGCGATTTGGTCCATGAGAGTTTCTCATCCTCACTGACATCATTCTGTAAGGATTTCAATTCATCCATTGTATCTACAACCTTTAGGGCAAAGATTTCACTTGGTTCAAGTTCTGGCTCATTTATCAAGTTCCATTCATCCCTGAGCAATATACAGTTCAGTGTGCAAAACCTTGCGACTTGATCCGCATATCCATTTCCCAGAGAAACATAGGGCCTTATTACAACTTTGGAGGACGGTGTTAATCCGTCCCAAATGTGACAGATATACCACCTACCGTATTACGAGTTCCATAGGATATAATGGACTCGTAATACGGTAGGTGGTATATCCGTCACATTTGGGACGGATTAACATCATCCTCCAAAGTTGTAATAAGGCCCATAGTCTTGTCCCTTCGAGTGTGCACTGCATTTTACCACTGCTACTTCTCCTGGTAATTGGATGGTATGTAACAATTCTCTTATTCTTTCACCATTTTTCACTGGTGATCCTGAAGAGGTCATGAAGCCTCTCTGTGACCACAATTGTCCAAAGTCATGCACTATTCCAAATCCATACTGGCTGTCAGTGTAAATGGTGACTTTCATTAATGCAGAGAGTTGGCAAGCTCTAGTAAGGGCTACCAATTCCGCTACTTGTGCAGAGTAAACTCCTTGAAGCCAAGATGCTTCCAGAACACCTGTTACCGTACATACAGCATATCCTGCCTTCAATATTCCCAGTGCATCTCTTAAGCATGAACCATCAACAAAAATAACTTGATCATTTTCTTCCAATCGGGTATCTTTTATATCAGGTCTTGGTTTGGTGCAAAATTCAGTCACCTGAAGACAGTCGTGCTCGATGTCTTCAGCGTTCTCAATTTCAGCATTCTCACTGGGAAACAAGGTTGCTGGATTCAACGTAGTGCACCGTTTCAGCTGCACATTAGGTGATCCCAGAATTATTGTCTCATACCTTGTGAGCCTAGCACCAGTCATGTGCTGTGTTCGGGAACGTGTCAAAAGTATCTCGACTGAGTGAGGGACCATGACTGTTAAAGGGTGCCCCATCACTATTCCTTCACTCTGAGTGAGGCTGATACCAACTGCAGTTACGGCACGCAGGCACCCTGGCAGTGCTGCTGCGACCGGATCCAAAGTAGCTGAAAAATATGCTACTGGTCTGTTTATGCCACCATGGGCTTGGGTCAAGACAGACAAGGAACATGCATCACGTTCATGACAAAACAATGTGAAAGGCTTTGTGTAATCAGGCATACCTAAAGCTGGAGCCCTGCACATGCATTCCTTTAATTCAATAAAAGCATCCATCTCTTCTCCTTTCAGCTCTATTTCATCCAGTGCATCTTTCTGTGTCAGTTTCAGTAAAGGTTTTGCTAGGGTTGAGAAATTGGGAATCCATTGGCGACAGTAGCTCACCATTCCCAAAAACTTTCTGACCTCCCTCTTCGTCTTTGGGGACTCATTTGAAGTACACTTGTTATTCTTTCCTTCATAATTCTCCATGACCCTTTCTCTATTTGATGACCCAAATATTTCACTTTCTTCTGGCAGAACTGTAATTTTGAAGGCGACACCTTGTGTCCATTCCTTCCCAAATGGTTCAATAGGGCAATGGTGTCAGCTGTACAGTCACTTTCTGTCTTGGATGCGATCAGCAAATCGTCAATGTACTGTACTAGGGTTGACTCAAACGATAACTCCAACGATTCCAAATCTTTCTTTAGAATCAGATTGAAAATTGATGGTGACTCCGAAAACCCTTGAGGAATTCGACACCAACTGTAGACTCTGTCTAGGATTTTGAAACAAAAGAGAAATTGGCTGTCCTCATGAAGAGGCACAGAAAAGAATGCTTGTGACAAGTCGATGACTGAGAACCATTCAGCATCACAGGGAACTTGAAACATTATCACAGCTGGATTTGGTACTACGGGGCAACATTTGATTATTATGTCATTTATTTTCCTCAAATCCTGAACAATTCGGACCTTTCCACTTGGTTTTATTAGTCCCATGATTGGCGAATTACATGGACTGCTTAACACTTCTTTCAGTACTCCCTGTTTTACAAACTCATCAATGAGTTGGGCAACTTTTATGAGGGTGTCTTGCGCCATATGGTACTGTGGGGGTCTGGGGAAAAGTTACATTGGGTTTTACAGCCACTTTCACTGGTTCCACTCCTTTCACCAATCCCACCTCTTTCCCTTTCATATCCCACACTTCCTTCCCGACTGTTTCCTGTAACTCAGCAGGAATGTCTGCTTCAATGATCATTGGATAAAGGGTAATCAGGGGATACTCTTCATCGACAGTTTCCACTTCATCCCCTCCTACACTGTCCTCTTCTTCCCCATCACTGCTTGTCTGAATTTTAATTCCATTGTTTGAACACATAATCGAACATCCCAATTTGCACAATAGGTCTCTCCCTAACAGTGATATCGGGCTTGAGTCACACATCACAAATTTATGTGACCCTTGATAGTTACCAATTCTGACTTGAACTGGGTCTGTGATTGGGTTTGTCAGATACCTATTTGCTACTCCCACTACTTGAACTGTTCTCCCTGAAAGTGGCAAATTTGGTACTTCAATGCTCCTAACAGTGGAACGCGTAGCTCCTGTGTCAACCAAGAATGAAACGCAGTGACCCATAACTCTTCCCTCCACATACGGACCCTTTTGATCAACTTCCAAAGATGCTGCAAGCACACAATTTCCTTCCTCATCTGAACTTTCACTCTCCCATACATCGTTTATTCCATTCTCACTATGTAATGGGAATTGGTGTACTGTGTCACTTTGATTCATTCCTTGACCCGTGACCTGTTGAGGAAGCTTTGCTTGGTGCTGATTTATTGGTGCTAAGGGTATTTGCATTTGCTGATTAGGTACCATAGGAAACTGCTGTTGCATTGGCTGCAACTGTGCCATTTGCACACGGGGCATTTGCACCTGTTGCGATTGCATGGGTTGTAAACCCTGCATCTGGTTTATGATGTTTTGGAAATTTGGATTCGGACCTCTCAATTTCGGTCCTCTCATAGTCTGAAATGCATTGACATCATTGTTTTGCTGACCTACACCCTCCTGCACCATCATTGGGCACTCCCGTTTCCAATGCCCGACGATTCCGCACGTGTGACATGGCATCACCTTCTTCATTGCCTGTATACCATTTGGAATCATAACAGTATTCAAATCAGGACCGTTATTTACAAAACCTCCTCGGCCTCTGCCTCTCATCTGCGGCTGAAACATGGCATTTCCCTGTTGCTGCTGCTGCGGCATCTGTTGTTGAAAACCTTGCAAACCTTGCAAACCTGTCTGAGCTGCTCTAAGCTGCATCACCATCACCTTTTCTTTCAACCTTTTCTGCTTTGTCTCAATCTCATCACTGCAGTATTTTGCATAATTCAACACTTCATCGATCGACTTTGACTGCCAACAAATCAAATGCGTTGTAATCATCTGGCTGATTTCGGGTCTCAACCCTTCCACAAACCTGAACACAAAATGGAGCATGTCTTTTGCCTCAATCGTCTCTGTGCCACTATAATTTTTAAACGCTTTCAACAATCTCTCATAGTACGCATGTATAGATTCTTTAACCTCTTGGGCTGTTCTGTCAATCCTCTGCCAATCCACATTTTTCGACGCAACCTTGGTTTTCAAGTGCTCGATCACCTTGTGGTATAAACTCATTACCGTGGGTGATGGCGCACCTGTGTCCCTATCTCTCTCTGGTTCACTCGTCGGCCAACCTACAGCCCTTTTACAATCTTCCCACAAATCTGCCGGAACCACAATTTCAAATAAAGTATTCAGGTCTTCCCAGAGACATTTCGCGAGTTTCACAATTCTATCTGTTTGTTGATACCACTCAATCGGCTTCTCTCTCAATTTGGGAAAGTCATCCGTAAAGGATTGAATATCACACCTGTGCCATGATACATGTACAAGTTTTCCCCCTGCTGTCTCTCTCATTGGCAACATGGTTATCAGGTCATCATTCTGTTGTGCCTTCTCATTCCGCTCTGGGGTATTTTCTTTATTTTTGTCCTTTTTCTTAACCCACCTGCTTTCCCATTTGTCTAAACCTCTCCAGACATGTGCACTCTGCAGTATCTCTTTAAGGTGTGTTTTCATCCCTGCGGATCTCATGTGTTCAAAGTCTTTTGTCTCAAAGTCTAACCTGTAACTTCTGCTCAGGTGTTTAGTCTTACCTATCTCGATCTCATTTTTGTCTGCGATTTCTTGTAACTTCTTATGTATGCTGCTTACTTCTCTTCTAATTCTAGGGCACATGTATCTCAGCTCTTCCTCCGTGTATGATTCTAATCTGTTCAGACCCATTGTTCCCTCTACCAGTTCATCTGCCTCCATACCCAATCTTATTTTATTCAGGTATTCTTCTCCCTTCCCGCTGGATGTACTCTGTGGGGAATTCAGGCTGTGAAACCATTGTGTTAACTGTTGTGCGTTCAGTCCCATCAGTGTAGCAGTTACATCAACTGCCACTGATGGTTTCTGTAATGTTTCAGTCTCTGAGGTTAACGGTACTAATAGTGGTGGATGTGACCTTACCACGGTTGACGGGGCACAAATTGGAATTGGACTAAATTCCGACAAGGACCCAGATCCATTTGGCAGTGCCGCTATTGGAGTTGTTTCTGGAGTGGTTTCTATGCATCTTCTCCCTGTCCCACTCTGTATCATCAACCCTTGGTCGCATGTGCTTGAATTTGCCTGTATGTACAGTGGTACTGGTGGACCTACAGTAATAGGCAGAGATATTGCGCCTGGATTCTATCTGTTCCCTGAATTCTGTGGCATGTTAATCCCCACATTATGGTTCATCATTGCTGGCATACCTAACTGGCTCTCTGTTACTCGAGTATACTCCGGCACTTCTTGTGCCTGCTTTTGAGGCATCAAAAACGTTGTTGATTCGGCTTAAATCAATGTTGGTCTTTGATAACCCTGTCCTCCCTGCGCCATTAAATCAGAGGCCATTCCCATATTATGCTCATCACAGCAGTGCTTTTGAACCTGTGGCTGATAATTATCAGCAGGTTTCAATGTAGGCACGTCTGGGTATATTCTCCGAATTTCTGGTATTTGTGGTGAGAAAGACATATTGGGACTGCTCGGCCTCTGAGATATTCTCAAATTTGGTGTTACATTACCCTGTACTGGTTCTGGAGGGGCAGTACTAATGCTTGAATCCTTTTCGTTTTCCACATATGGTGGCGGGCGATCATTCAGCAATTGTATAATAAACTCCTCATCGTCTGACTCGTCTGACCTTTTCGAGTTTCCGTTGTTTTCTCTATCTCTGGACTGTCTCCTGTTTGTCTTCTAGGTAGCTTTCCTCCCTTCCGTCTCCGTTTCATCAGTAATTACTGGAAACAATTTAATCCCCTGCAATACATCTGATCTCCAAACCTTTTGTGTGCTGTCCCATCTAGCATCCGCTAGTGTCTTTTCTACTTTTCTTATCCTTGTCTCAAATTTCTTTTGTTGTTGGTTTCTAGCTGTTAGCTCCCAAATTGCTAGTGCCTCAAACTGTGCTGGTCTTGGAGGTACTTTCATGTCGTACAGCGCAAACCTCAGATTTTCCAAAACCCTTAAATTAAACGACCCATGGATAGGGAACGCTACACTTCCATGCTTCTCTGTTAATTTGCACCATTGTTTTAACCGAAGACATGGTGCTACGCCCCTTTCTTCAATAACGATGTAAGCTAGTGTACCCTCAGGCGGTGTTTCTTCTCCTACATTTGCTTTAATATAAACATCTCCCCTCATGGCACTCTTGAATGCTTTGAAAAATTTCATCTTTCCGTCTCTTATTTTTCTTAAAATGTGTAATCAATAAGTGACTTTAATTCCCGGAATACTCTTCGCTTGCCTTTCCCCTATCAGTTGCACTTCACGGACTGTGTCCAATCCGTGCGCGACCCTTCTCACCAACCGAACTATCCCAGCGCGGCTCCTAGTGACGTCACACTCACACACTGCGGCTGACAAAGTCCCGCGGCTTGTCCTCTTTTCATTTGGCTTCACTCACAAACTAATTTCTGCAATATAACGCGAGCACTAACCAAAAGAATAAAACAAATCTGTCAGTTTACTAAAGGAAGGGTAATACAATCGCTTCAGAAACCTTAGGGATTTTTCACTAGCCTCTGCAGTTATTCCATCTTTCTCGGTTTACCACTTTCGCAAGCAAAATTTGACCCGCAAATTTTACTCTCAACTGATCAATGAACTATTCTAGTGCACTTTAGAATTCGTCAAATCTCAAAGTCGAAATTTTCTTTCATTCCTCAAAATTCATACCGACTTGTTGACCACGCCCGATCAACCTATTAAACCGACCAGATCACAACATCAAACAAGTGTCTCATACACTTTTCAACATATTCCGGAGTCTCTTCACCTCGCAGGGCCCGTCTCAACATCAACAACCACGTGGACAATTTTTCTGCACAAAGCGCTACACACATGTGAAGTTCGACGACTTCCCTACTCTCACACTTTTGGAGTAACACTCCTCTAATATCTTTTAACCCCCTAAAATCCTCACAAACTTCTCAATCAATAAGCTGTGCAAGCGCAAAACCCTAACTTCACTCATACCGTCACTAGAAACGCCAAAAACATTCTCACACCTCCGTGTCCTCCATTCGCAAGCTCCGAGATCCCGGGAAAGTCATTGGGGACTTAGGGCATCATCATCCCTCCAACTTGTTTTATCAAAGAAAATTCTAACTTAACTCCGTCTATTGCTCGGATGGGGTCCCAAAGGGCTAAACCATCAATCTCTGCTACCATCTACTGATAACGCGTCCAGCCCTTATAAATTACCTGTACCTGGACACGTTGGAGGTCGGTGAACCTTTTAGCCGAGTCGGGCTCTCCTTATCCTAGAATAGTCAGGTCACTTAGATCAATAATTAATAACTATTGTAATCAATACTTAATACTCAATTAATAGGTCAAAATAACACATCAGAAATCAATAACAGTTGGTATTTCGGCGCACCAGGACCTTTCAGTCATGAATAACCACACCAGTTAATTAAAAGTTAGTGAATTTATTTCCCTATATTAACAAAGCTAGCACGATGTATATAAGTCTCAAAACCAAATGATATATGTATATGAACATTACTAGTTGTCCATAGCGGCGGAAGAAACGCAATCTACGCAAAATCTGAATAATGATACACTCAGTTATGGCAATGCAAATCACTAATATGACTAACTGTATTTGACTAATTTCATACATTGGTCAGCATAACAAGATTTCAAATTAACATGGTACATCGAATGAATCCCTCGACTAACCTCTAATTAGCATTGGCATGTGGGATTTCATGCAAAACGAATTTAGTCAACACAAATTTGGAAAACTTCTAACTTGGGCCCTATCAAAATAGCAGTTGGTACCTTAAAGGAAAAACACAATGCATAATACATTTATCCTTTCATATTTACCAAATACAATCAGCATTCAAGAAAGTCTTCGTCCCTCAGGTACCGGTTCGATCAGCATGGGGCAAGTTAAAATGGGGCAAAGTTAAGGGCAAGCTTCCTTGCAGCGGCAAGGAGAATGGGGCAAAGTTACTTCATGGGCAAGACGGGGCAAATCAAAGTTAAAGTCTCTAGGGTGAGAATTCTTAAAGTCTCTTTCTCTCGAATAGAGAAAAGGGCATCAGGGTGTCGTCCAAAATGGAGTCTGGCATCTGGCTTCAAATTGGCATCGAGGCAAATGGCTGACTTCTCTTTGTCCAGTGGGTTTAAATAAGAAACATTCCAAATTCTGCAGGGTCTTCCATTGGAGGGTTCATAGGTTGGCTTAAAATTGTCCAATGAAAATTGTCTTTTCACTAGCGCTCATTTATGCATACACTGTCCTTGGAGCCTTGGAACACAAGTTACAACATGGGTTGCCAATTATTTTACTATCTGTACCTTCATTGTCCGCACCTGCAGAGTCTGACCTTGTATCAAAGGGGATGAAACCGGCCTAGTACGAAACCTTGGAGATAAGTGTATTAGTCATCTCTGCTGGAAAAATACAACTTCAAGCAAGAATATATGTTTCATTAGTTCAAGGAAAAGCCACGCAGTTAGAATTTTGAGACCAGGCAACTAGGCCAAAGCCTCTACTAAATTTAAGCTAAGCAAAACAGTTTTCAAATAAGAAATCATGGCATACATTTGTAATTATGACTGATTACTACATTTTCAATTCTTCATGATTAATAAAGCTTGGTTATGATTATGGCGAACTTCCCTGAGGGCACAATTTCCCTCGTACATTATTTTCTTTACTAACATCTCACTACATTATATGCTTTTGATTACATGATATGTATGAATATATGTTGGACCCTCCTTTTCTGCGTCATCAATAGTTCCCTAACTACTGCCATGGTGCGCCTTATCTTTAATACGGCGCACACATGGTAGCATTAGGGGGTACGAGGGGGTGAAACAAAAGTGGCGATTCACTGGGTGCAGCTCCATTTTTCTTAAATATGCCCCTTCATGTTTTACCGAAGTTCATAGAACCAAATCCGTAAAAAGAAGGTGTAGACTGAGAGTTGTGAAAGACCACACTGTCAATAAAACCATTGCATTCAAAAGTGTTTAAAAAGAAACATGCAGTTATTTATATGAAGCCGACTCGTGTAGTACTTACATTGCCACGATTTCATAAAATCAAGTCACTAAGGGGGTTATTCTAACTTTGGAGGAGTGTTAATCCGTCCCAAAAGTGACGGTAAAGTGACGGATATACCACCAGCCGTATTCCGAGTTCCATAGGATATAATGGACTCGTAATACGGCTGGTGGTAAATCCGTCACTTTTCCGTCACTTTTGGGACAGATTAACACCTCCTCCAAAGTTAGAATAACCCCCTAAGATTTAAAATTCATGGATAAAGTGCAGTCAGTGAGATGCGGAAGAGCACACTATGGATCTGGGTCCGCTGTCGAGAATTATGTGACTGTCATCTTCGATCAAGGATTTTTAAGGAGACACTGCTGGTTTAATGTTTAGTTTCTTTGCTGCTGAAATCGAACATTTAACGAAGCAAGCAGTGAGTCTGAGGTCAGTGGCTAGCACAGACTCCATCACAGCTCTTCTGCACGTTCAGATTCCTCCTATTAAAAAATTGGTTTGAGCCATTGCCTACTCTCGGTCAGGAGAGCAGGACAAGTGCATTTTAAGTGTTCAATGGTTTCCCAGCAATGGCTACATAAGCAGCATTTCTTCCTACCGTCCGGATTCCGCCAGCTTGGGCCAGGTCTAAAGTCAGTAACTCCCAAATGGATACTTGATGAGCTGCCGTTTGACTGTTGAGGAGAGGCCGGCTGGCCAAATAGGATTGCGGGTGTAGGGCCTTGTAGCTGGTTAAGATAGGGTTAAGATTGCCTTGCCAGCGTGCTCTTGTCAGTGTTGAAGGAGAGACGCTGCATGGCTTTGTTGACTACAGTTTCAAAGGCTAAAAATGTGACTGTGGAGTTCCAATGGCTGCCTGGTTGTGGGGTTGCAATTGCCTGATCAAGGTAAGCCCTGGCTGCTGTGGAGGATCCTTGGGTCTGTATTTCTGTCCATAATAGTTGATTTAGAGTGCTGGCCTTCCAGCTAAAAAGTCTATGACATCATTTTACAAATGATCCCTGACGTGTTGCTTTTTGGCTGATGAGCCCAAACTCCAGCCGTATTTGGGACGGGATTTTCCAGGGGGGGTAAGGAGAGAACATGACTGTATGTCCTTACTTTACCACAAGATGGTTCTTGACGGTGTAAGTATGGAGGATGTTTACTAGTCACTGAAGACCTATTTGTGTCCAGCTCATAAGGAGTGCATAGAACACGTTTCCCAGATGCTTTCCACCTAATTTGGGTGGATATGCCAAAAGGTCATTCAGGGAAGTTGCCAGGTCAGCCAGAAAAAGGTTGAAGAGGAGGGGTATGGGAACGCATCCTTGCTTCAAACGGGTAGTGGCTAGAATTCTTCTAGAAAACAATGCTCCCATCCCCTGCATTTATGTGCATCAATGTTTTTCTGTACAGCTCTGTTATTGCCTTGAGAAGATGTTGTGGCACCCTGAGGTTGACCAGTTTTGCCCTTAAGAGTGTTCTTGGGACTGAGTGAAAGGTCACCTTAAAGTCTACCAAACAGGACCCTTTTCAGGGACTTCATGCCGGTGAAGACTGCGGAGCCTTGCCAGACTGAGGGTCAACTGGTGGGCTTTACTGGCTGCTGGTTTTTGACTGCAGGTATAGTTATGATCAACTCCTGCCATGCGTTAGTTGGATATTGGGGGCTGGATGGTGAAAAATAATCTCTTCAGGTTTATTGTGTGCAGTGTGGTTCCCAGGAGATGAGCTACCTTGTGGGATGGGATGACAAGATAATTTTCATGCATTGTGGGAAGTGAACACTCTTCACTGCTCAATTCTAAATGATTCGATCAGAGAAAACAGTGGCCCATTTACAAGTGTGTAACCTAGTATCGACTTTGATCTTGCAGTGCTATGTGTAGGACAGGGTGGCTAATCATCCTTTAACTGGCTGTTGAGAGGAGCCCTTTGGCTGTGGAATGCACAATGACTGGTGAATAATTCACCTAGGTTATCTTTCTTTAAGTGTTTTGGTTTAGCTTGGGAGGGTATCCCTGAGTGAGAGTCGTACAAGGGTATCTCATACAGCATGGGTGCAGTATAGAGATTCATGTTCAAGTCGCCTGTAATCCGTAGGTAAGAGTCCATGTAAACTGCTGTGGTCACAGTGATGACGTTGTAGATTGTGGACAAAGACATTTTTTTGCTTTCTTGATTGGTTTATGTAGACATTAATGAATAGGTGTTTAAGTGGTGGGCGCTGGGGCCCATTTTTGAGCAGTACCTGTTGCAGTCAGGAGTCCGCTGATTCTAATTTGGTTGATTGATTTTTAGAGCTAAGTTGGATAAGACATAGGTCGAGGTGCCACCCTTTGGTCTGCCTTTGAGCTTGCTCTTGTGCACTTTGTTGAGTAGTTTGATTAATCCAAATAGCAGCTCTGGCTCGACTGCCCACGTCTCCTGGAGGATAAAGATGTAATGTATGACATCACTGCTATTTAGCATTGATTTTATTCTATATTCCAGGAGCAGATTGTCAGTCCCTGGGCTCCGCCATGGCTTGGGCTTCAGTCTTCCCCGGGTGCTAGCAAGTCTAATGACGACCAGGAGGAGGCAGCAGAGCCGGGAGTTGGGTGATCTTGGTCAAATTTCACAAGTCTTGTTCCCACTGAAGAAAATCCTCCATTCGCAGTCGGTGACCAAGCTGTTTCCCTTAAAGCATGGTAGCGGAGTGTTTTTATGATTCACCTCTTCAGGTACAGTGATTTTCACTGGCATTTAGTTGTGCTTTTAGACAGGGTACGAGAGTCCCTCTCTTGTGCCCTTTAAGATGGAGTATGAATTTGTTGTTTCCTGAGGCCTGGGGAGAGCTCAATCTTGCCTATTTCCATGTCTCTCAGCAAAGCTCTGAGACAGGGGTTTGGGGTAGAGAGGGATAGGCTAGATGTTGTTTCTATATTCCGTTACCTTAATTCCACAGTCTCTGAGATGAGCCTTTTTCAACAGGACAAGGTTGGTGACTGTGGATGAAGCCCATTGTATCAATGTTGGTTCTTTTTCCTGCATACCATCTCTTGATATGAATTGTACAGATAAGTTGTTCTGGGATCTTATGTGATGTAGGTCTGGTATTGCAGAGAGCAATGTTAAGATGGTGTCTTGGTTCAGAGTGTCGAGGGGGCCTTTAGATTCGTATTCTAGGTAGAACACAAGCATTGTTCTCTGATTCTTTGGCATTGTGGCAATTTGGGGGCAAGGACAGTTGGTTTCTTTTGCATCACCCTCAGATCTTTTAACCCTTTAGGCCTGGAGGGTTTGCATAGCAAGTGCACGCTGGCTTGGGGCAGCGACTGAGTGCATGACTGCACGTTGGGAAAATGAAGACTTGCCCTTCTCCTGCATCGCCTGTTGAGGGGAAGGCAGGATGTACTGGAAATTCAGTTTGTTGTGCCACTTGCCACTTTCTTTTGCGGGGACTGACTGGGGGGGGTGAGCCGGTTCCCTTAGTATCTCTGACGTTCATTGTGGGAAAGTTTCAGGCTGGTTTGATGCTCTACCTGGCTCCCGAGTTCCAAGACCTTTATTTGATCTTGTGGAGACAGGGGTGCCTGTGTGGGGATTTGAGTGTTCCGAGAATGTCTCCAGGTTTCCAGGCGTAATTGCTTGTGACTTAACTTTTCAGGGAGGGTTGCTGGTTTGTTTTGTAAATACAGGGAAATATGTGAGGTCTTGCAATCCCTTGGCCATTGGTTTGATTTTGGTTGCTTGTTACTGCCTTTCCACTTCCATTTCCTTTTCCCTTTTTGGTTAGTAGTCTAATATCCCCACAGGGGGGCTAGTGTCTCCATAGAGCTGAGGGATTTTTTTTGCAATCTCCTAGGGATGTGGAGGTGTTGAGTACTTTCTCTATTGAGAGGTTCGGGGAGCCCATGGCCCTTGCATTTGTTTTTTTGGAGTCGGTTTTGGGGGGGACAATGTCGAATTCTTGTTGTGGAGATGGGGTGGACCCTGTTTTTGTTCCAAAATGACCTCTGCAATGCATGAGGGGAGTTTGCTCAAATTTGTCAATGAAAGGGGAGCAACCACAGTTGTGTGTAGTGCCTTTATCGCCATGCACCCTTGTAAATGGTCTGCTCAAGGCCTCCAGTGCATCACTGCCAGACACAAATACTGCTAGAGTGTTTAAGGGATCAACTTGGTGCTCAACTTGGTGCTCAAGTTTCAAGGAGTGGTAAGTAAAAGCCGAGACAACTTCTTGTAGTGTATGGAGGAGTGCCCCTAGCTTTCACTTTCATCCCTGGTGTGGTTGGGAGTTATTTGAGCGGCGGGGAGACTGAGGTTACAGGATGCCCTTGCTGTTGCTTGTAGAACCTTCTTCATCTCGATCATTGTCGAGACTGGATTAAATGTGTGCCTCAGGTTGAGAGGTGGTCGCAGGAGTGTCCCAGAGAGTGGCAGTCTTGGTTATGGGCTTTATTGATCGCTGGGCTCAGTCCTGAGCCACTTAGTTGTGTGATCGAAAGAGGGGAATTTTTAACAGGGGCTGGAGTTGGGGTGTTGAGCTGTGCAAATTTCATGGCTAAGTCCCAAGATGCTTCACAGGGTATCTTAGTGGGTGGGTATGATGAAGCAGAAAAGAAAGGCTAATAAATATTCATATATCATGTAACAAAAATTGTATAAGGCAACGTGATTTCAGCAAAGAAAATTTATTCATGTAGGAAAATGTGCCCACGAGGTAGTTCGGCAATATTATAAACAAGCTTAATTAATCAAGAAGAATCGATAATGTAGTAATCCGTCATAATTGCAGATGTATTTTATGATTTTCTTGTTAAAACTATTATATGCTTAGCTTAAATTTAGCAGAGGCTTTGGCCTAGTTGCCTGGTCTCAAATTTAACTGCGTGGTTTTCACTTGTATTAACAAAATGTGTTTAAACTTTAAGGCTTTATTTTTCCAGTAGAATGACTAATACATTTATCTCAAGGTTTCGTGCTTGGCAAGTTTCATCCCCTTTGAAGCAAGGTCAGTTTCTGCAGGTGCAGACAATAAAGACACTGATACAGAAATAATTGGCAAACTTTGTTGCTACTTGTGTTCCAAAACTCCAAGGACACCTTATGCATAAATGAGTGCTAAGAGAAAGACACTATTCATTGGTCAAAGAGAAACCACCCTGTGAACCCTCCAATGGAAGACCCTGAAGAATTTGGAACATTTTCTTACTTAAACCCATCGGACAAAGAGAAGTCAGCCATTTTCTTTGATGCCATTTTGAAGCCAGATTCAAGACGCCATTTTAAATGACACTTTGATGCATTTTCTCTGTCCCAGAGAAAGAGACTTTAAGAATTCTCACCCTAGAGACTTTAATTTTAACTTTACCCCGTCTTGCCCATACGATAACTTTTGCCCCAATTTCCTTGCTGCCGCAAGGAAATTTGCTTTAACTTTGCCCCTTTTGAAGTCTGCCCCATGCTGATCGAACCTGTACCTGAAGGACGAAGACTTACCTTGAGTGCTGATTGTATTTGGTAATTATGAAAGGATAAATGTGTTACTCATTGTATTTTCCTTCTTAGGTACCAACTGCTTATTTTGACAGAGCCCAAGCTAGAAGTTTTCTAAATTTATGTTAACTAAATTCGTTTTGCATGAAGCCCCACATGCCAATGCTAATTAGAGGTTAGATGAGGTATTCATTTGATGCACCATGTTGAATTGAAATCTTGTCATGCTGACCAATGTATGCAATTAGTCAAATCTAGTTACTCTTATTAGTGATTTGCATTGCTATAACCGAGTGCATTATAATCCAGATTTTGCGTAGATTGTGTTTCTTCCGTCGCTATGGACAGCTAGTAATGTTCGTATACGTATATCATTTGATTTTGAGACTTACTTATATTGTATTAGCTTTGTTAATATAGGGAAATAAACTCATTAACTTTTAATAAACAGGTGTGGCTATTCATGACTGAAAGGTCATGGTGTGTCTAGTTACTGATTTTCTGTTTAACTAATTTGTTGTTTGATTATTAATTGAGTATTGGTTTTTGATTATAAATGGTTATTGATTATTGATTTGAGTGATCCAACTATTCCTGGATGAGGAGAACCCAACTCGGTCAAAAGGTTCACCGACCTCCGGCGTGTCCAAGTACAAGTAATTTATAAAGACTGGACGCGCTATCAGTCCATGGTAGCAGAGTTTGATGGTTTGGCCCTTTGGGACCCCATTCGAACGATAGACGGATTCAAGTTAGAATTTTCTTTGATAAAAACAAGTTGGAGAGATGATGATGCCCTAAATCCCTAATGACCTTCCCGGAATCTCGGTGCTTGCGAATGGAGGAAATGGAGATGTGAGAATGTGTTCGGCGTTTCTAGTGACAGCATGAGTGAAGTTAGGGTTTCGTGCTTGCACAGCTTATGCAGCAGATGAATTGTGAAGTTTGGGAGGATTTTAGGGAGTTACAAACTCCAATCAAAATTTTAGAGGAGTGATACTCCAAAGTGTGAGAGTAGGGAAGTCGTCGAACTTCATATGAGTGTAGCGCTTTGTGCAGGAAAAATTGTCCACGTGGTTGTTGATGTTGAGACAGGCCCTGCGAGGTCAAGAGACTCCGGAGTATGTTGAAAAGTGTATGAGACACTTGATTGATGTTGTAATCTGTTTGGTTTAATAGGTTGATCGGGCGTGGTCAACGAGTCAGTATGAATATTGAGGAATGAAAGAAATATTTCGACTTTGAGATTTGACGAATTCTAAGGTGCACGAGAATAGTTAATGGATCAGTTGAGAGTAAAGTTTGCGGGTCAACTTTTACTTGCGAAAGTGGGAAACCGAGAAAGATGGAATAACTGCTGAGGCTAGTGAGAAATCCCTAAGGTTTCTGCAGCGATTGTATTACCTTTCCTGTAGTAAACCAACAGATTTGTTTTCTTCTTTTTGGTTAGTGCTCGCGATATATTGCAGAAATTAGTGTTGAGTGAAGCTGAATGAAGGAGGACAAGCCGCAAGACTTTGTCAGCCGCAGTGTGTGGGTGTGACGTCACTAGGAGCCGCGCTGGGATAGGTTGGTTGGTGAGAAGGGTCGCGCACGGAATGGACACAGTCCGTGAAGCGCAATTGGTGGGGAAAGGCAAGCGAAGAGGATTCCGGGAATTAAAGTCACTCATTGATTACATTTTGAGAAAATAAAAGACGGAAAGATAAAAAATTTCAAAGCACTTAAGAGTGCCTTGAGGGGAGATGTATATATTAAAGCAAATGTATGAGAAGAAACACCGCCTGAGGGTACTCCAGCTTACATCGTGATTGAAGAAAAGGGTGTCATACCATGTCTTTGGTTAAAGCAATGGTGTCAATTAACGGAAAAACATGGAAGTGTAGCGTTTCCCATCCATGGGACGTTTAACCTAAGAATCTTGGAGAATCTAAGATTTGCGCTATATGACATGAAAATACCTCCAAGACCAGCACAGTTTGAAGCATTAGCAATTTGGGAACAAATGGCTAGAAGACAACTACAAAAGAAATTTGAGACAAGAGTGAGAAAAGTAGAAAAGACACTAGCGGATGCTAGATGGGATAGTACTCAAGAGGTGTGGAGATCAGACACATTGCAGGGAATTAAATTGTTTCCAGCAATTACTGATGAAGCAGAGATGGAAGGAAAGAAAGCTACCTATAAAACAAACAGGAGTCAGTCCAGAGATAGAGAAAACAATAGAAACTCGAAAAGGTCAGACAAATCAGATGATGAGGAGTTCATTCTGCAATTGCTAAATGACCGCCCACCACCATATGTGGAAAATGAAAATGGCCCAAGCATTAGTACTGCCCCCCTATAACCAATACAGGGTACTGTAACACCGAATTTGAGAATATTGCAGAGGCAAAATAGTCCCGTTATGCCTTTTACACCAGAAATACCACATGTTCAGAGAATATATCCTGACGTGGCTAAACTGAAACCTGTTAATGATTATCAGCCACAGGTCCAAAGACGCTATTATGATGAGCATAATTTGGAAATGACTTCTAATTTAATGGTGCAGGGAGGACAGAATTACCAAATACCGACATTGATTCAAACCGAATCAACACAAATTTTGATGCCTCAAAAGCAGATGCAAGAAGTGCCAAAGTACATTCAAACAGCAGAAAACCAGTCAGACATGCCAGCAATGATGAACCATAATGTGGGAATTAACATGCCACAGAATTCAGGGAACAGACAGAATCCGGATGCAATATCTTTGCCTATCACTGTAGGTCCGCCAGTACCATTGTATATACAGGCAAAGCCGAGTGTATGCGATCAAGGGGTAGTGACACAAAATGAGACAGGAAGGAGATACATAGAAAATACTCAAGAAACGACTCCGTTAGGAACACTGTCAAATAGATCTGGGTCTTTGTTGGAATTTAGTCCAATTCCAATTTGTGCTCGTCAACTGTGGTAAGGTCAAGTCCACCACTAATAGTACAGCTAACTTCAAAAACAGAAATGTTACAGAAACCATCAGTAGCAGTAGACGTAAATGCCACATTAATGGGACTGAATGCGCACAGTTAACACAATGGTTGAACAGCCTGAACTCCCCACAGAGTACACCCAGCGGGAAAGGAGAAGAATATTTGAATAGAATAAGATTGGGCATGGAAGCAGATGAACTAGTAGAGGGAACAATGGGTCTGAACAGGATAGAATCATACACAGAAGAAGAGCTGAGATACATTTGCCCTAGAATTACAAGAGAAGTAAGCAGCATACATAGGAGGTTACAAGAAATTGCAGATAGATACAAAGTAGACATAGGTAAAACCAAACACTTGAGCAGAAGTTCAGGTTAGACTTTGAGACAAAAGATTTTGAACACATGAGGTCTGCAGGAATGAAAACACACCTTAAAGAGATACTGCAAAGCGCGCAGGTTTGGAGATGTTTAGACAAATGGGAGAGCAGATGGGTTAAGAAAAAGGATAAGAAGAAAGAAAGTACCCCAGATCGGAATGAGAAAGTACAACAGAATGATGATCTGATAACCATGTTACCAATGAGAGAAACAGCAGGGGGAAAACTTATCCATGTACCATGGCATAGGTGTGACATTCAATCTTTTACGGATGATTTCAGTAAGTTAAGAGAGAAACTGATTGAATGGTATCAACAAACAGATAGATTTGTGAAACTCGCAAAATGTCTTTGGGAAGACTTGAATACTTTATTCGAAATTGTAGTTCCGGCAGATTTGTGGGAAGATTGTAAAAGGGCTGTAGGTTGGCCAACAAGTGAACCAGAAAGAGATAGGGAAACAGGTGCTGACATTTTTTTTAGAATTATCTTTAAGGTACCTTCGTAACGCTCAACTAACCCACCAGTTTGGAAGTGTTACACTGATGTTCTTCAATGCTGAATATTTAATCGTTCACAATTTTGGCAGGGATACAAAGGGGGTTCCCTGGTCAGTCAGAACCTTCTTCGGGAAAACCATCCTATAAAAGACTTTGATCATGGCTTGTGCTATTTTCTTGGTGGTAGTTTCTTATAGGGTAACTGCTTGCAGATAACATATTGCATGGTCTACTAAGACTAATACACCCTTACGTCCTTTGCTATAATGAATTAGGGGACCAACCAGGTCTAAACCTACTCTTTCAAAGGGTTTTCCAATGATAGGCATTTTCTGTAGGGGAACCTTAGGAGGTTGGTAGAGGTTTTTCCATTAGCCTACTGCACATTTTTGGCAATATTTTTTTAACTTGGGCTAGGATGACAGGCCATTAGAATTTAGCCTTTTGGGTTGTCTTACCAGACCCGAAGTGTCCCGCCAGGAGATATGAATGGGCAAAAAACACAATATATAATCTCAGAAACGGCTGGGAATGAATAGTTCTGGATATCCATTCTCTTTACCTATGCTATAAATAGTTCATTTCTAATCTGAAATGAATGATATACCTGTGGTAACATTCCTTCCTCCTTTCTGGCTCGTTGTCATGCTTAGTGAAGAGTTGGATCGTTCAACTGGAATGCTCGGAAGTTGTGATCTGACATTATACAAAAGAGCCCATGGCATGCAGGAGGCCCTTGTGATGCCACACTTCACTTTTTTGGCCCCGCCCCCAGCACTGAAGCCGCTTTAGCTCTTTTTGAGTCTGGAACACTGCAGCCTCTCAACAGTGAGACTGTGGAGAATTTTCTCCCTCTGGACATTTTTATCTTCTCCTGGGTGCCTTGTACTGGTGGAAGTAAGACAGCAGTCCCTGTGACCCTGCACAGCAGGATTACCTGCAAACCCAGTCAAACAAAACGGGAGGGGACTTGGTATACTTAGTAAAGCTGCATACTCTCTCTCTTGCCCAACCCCCTTCACCAAAACTGCTGAAGCTGTTGCTGGAGACTGGAAAGCAATGGGCCCCCAACTGTGAGCCCTTTTTTGCTTCCCACCTCGAATGTTCGAGGAATGTACAGCTGGATAATTTTCACTGCAGGTGCACGGCCCATGTTTTTGGGATATGAGCACTGGCTCTTATTGTCTTGGCAAGCGGTGACAACCTCAGGCACAGAAAAGAGGCTCTAGGTCATAAGCATTCTACGGGAGGCCAACACACAGCATTGCCCGGGGAAGAGAGTGCTTGAGATTACAGGGGAGGATAGTGTTGTGTACTGTGACTACACTGGAGTCTGCAGGAGGGAGCGCAGCTATGCTGGGGATAAACCTGAGGGGCAGTATCAAGACCAGCAAGGGGACACCCATTGGGAAGTGCACTTGACTGACTGGCAGCGGTCGTATGTCAATCACATCAAGGCAACTATGCTAGAAAGAGCAGCTGCAAGACCATAGGTAAATTTTCCAGGTCCTGAGATGGCTCCAATGAGCTTGGGGGGACAAGACCTCCCCTCCCTACTGACGAAGGTACGAGACAAGGTGGATGCTCCTACGTCTGGGCATGCAAGTTCTCTTGAGGGTGAGAGGAGGTCCCCCCCAGCAGTGCACGCAGTGGTGTCAAATCTGAGGATATGTGCACAGAGCCTGGATTTGAGCAGCAAGAATGAGGAAACTTCTGGTGGCAGCACAATACGCAGAGAAAGTTCAAGCCAAATAGAGATTGCTAGGGAAGGGATAGAAACAGTATGGTACACTTTAGGGCTTTAAGCCTACTGAGTTCTCTCCCCTCCTTCATAGTAAAGTGAGAGCTTTAAACAGCTCCAGCGTTCAGTGCTCTGCATCATACGTTGCCCCCATCTTAAACATGGAGTACCCATTAGGGCACACAGAAGCAGCTGGACATCCTCTACTGGGCACCGAGCAGGTGATGATGGTTGAGTGTCACCTTTACCAATCGCCAAGGAGCCCTCCAGTAGGAATGACCAGTATGCCTGGGATTCCTGGTCCCTTGCAAGGGCTGCTGGTGGAGATCCTGGAAGAAATAAGATCAGTAAAGACTAGACAACAATGAATTTCTAAGCAGATGGATAATTGATTAGCCAGCCTTGAGGGGAAAACTACTCAAGTACTGGATAAAATTCAGCTGATGGAGCAAGGTCTCTCAGACTTGGAAGATAAGTTGGTAATGGTATCAGAGTCTGTGCAGCAAATGGCGCTGCTAAGGGCAAAACTGGAAGAAAGGGAAAACCAATCATGTCAATCTAACCTCAGGCTAGTGAGCATTCCAGAACACAAAGATGCCGAAGGGGTGATCACTTATGTGACTAACTTACTCAAGAAATTAGCCCTTCCTAAATCACTGCAGGATTTGACAGTCGTTATGGCACTTTGAGTGCCAGCACAAGCCACAGCAAATCTGAACCCAAAATTACCTTGCATGCTGTTGATAAACTTTGCAGACTATTGCATTGAAGAGAAAGTGCTATGGAAGGCAATTCAGGCAAAGACATTTGAAGTGAACAATGAATTTATGGTGCAACGTTTTTCTGTTATGACAGTCGAGTCTGCCAACAGGTGAAAAGAACTAAAAATTATGCTCCCAGTGTTTTATTAAGGCTGGTCTTATTCATCCTGCCAAGATTAACCACCCTCTGCACCACTCTGAAAGAAGCATGCAAGCTCCTGAAAGAATTTACAGAATGTATTTAATAGCAGCAATACGGCTGGCGGCATGCAGTTTTTCTCAATTTCTCATAGGGGTTGTGGAGCTGGACTGGAAAGCCAGGCACAGTTACAAGGTACCAAAAAGGAAAGATGGGGCTACAGCGCAAGTGCGAGGGAGGCTACAGAGGACTGGGACAGGATTGGGGGTCACCTGGGGGGGAGAGGTGGAGTGTAGGAGGGAGCTTCTGAAGATTTGGAAGGGTGGGCTAGGGAGTCACTGGGTGGCAAGTCTGGATAAAAATGAACAGAGGCATGAGGTAATAGGCACTCTGGGCACTTGGTTATTTCCAAGCTTATGTGACTTATGCAAATGGCGCAGGTAATTTTGATTCCTAACTAGCAAGGGTGGCGGGGGCCCAGGCTAGCAAGTAATGCGGCTAATAATGGTTTATGTTAGAGTAATCTCTTGCAATGCCAATGGGTTACATAATAAATAGAAGTATGAGGCCATGATGATGTTATCTTCATTCAGCCCAGAAATTATTCTTCTGCAAGAGATGCACCTCAATGAAAATAACCCTAAGATTTCTAAACCCACAAAATATTCCCACACATTTTTCGGGTCTGCTGGGTGCACAAGAACAGCTTAGCAATTTATCTTGTGAGATCAATAGACTGGGAGGTGAGAACTGTTTTAGGGATAAGCAGGGGAGATAGATCTGGCTGAAGGTCAGAGTGCATGGTGCTCCCTTCAATCTAGTTAACTATTGTGGCCCCATAACCGATGAAATATACCCTTTT
Source organism: Pleurodeles waltl (assembly GCF_031143425.1). NCBI lineage: Eukaryota > Metazoa > Chordata > Amphibia > Caudata > Salamandridae > Pleurodeles > Pleurodeles waltl. The sequence goes on from NC_090437.1 coordinate 985,727,962, forward strand.
GAGATGTATACAATCGAGCTGTGGGGGCAGAAGGGCCCATGATATTCGGAGTGGCCTCCAATTTCATCCAGGACCTGAAGCTCGATACTTCAAATAAAACTAAGAAACAGTGTAAGCCCAAAACTGCTTCAATTCTTTCTGCAATAAAGCACAACTTTGATTTGGCTGACCTCTGGCGAGCGGATCATCCTTAGGCATTGCAGTATACATGGTTTTCCCACAAATTTAACACTGCATCTCGACCAATGCTTTCCCTGACCACTCCATCATATTGATCTAACTGGAATTTGAAACGCTAAACACTGCTAGGCCAAGGTAGCAATTCGATAAAACCCTTTTGTCTGACCAGGTCTGACTGTCAGAGGCTCAGACATTTATTAGGGAGTTTTTCAAATTTAATAGAGCACCATCGGGCAGTTGATATGGCTCAGGATGCCCTTGGCAGGGCAAGAGACAAGAAAAGGACAAGGATAAAAATACAACTTTTGATGGCAAAGCAAAACATAAGCAATTTTTTCATTCTGGAGGAGATCAATAGCTCGAGGTCCTTCCAACAAAATAGATATGGGGAAAGACAACTGATTGGCAGATTTCTGGCCTGGTCTACACAGGCTAAGCAAAACTCACAACGTATATCAAGAATTTTAGATCTAATTTTAAACAAGTCCAGACTGGGGATAATGCTATAGCTGAAGTATTCCTTCAACATTATAGGTTTGTTTGTCAATACATCCATACAGTTCCAGCAATAAGCCTTGAAGAGTTTTTAGCCCAATTCGACTTCCACAACTGGAAGTAGACCAGATGGAGAAGGTCTCAGCCTGCATCACAATGCAGGAGGTGGCAGTAGCCCTACAGAATATGCCCAGTGCCAAGTCCTGCGGGAGTAATGGTTTACCGACTGAGGTGTATAAAGCTTTTGGCAAGAACTCCTCCCTTTTTTGACAGAAATATTTAACTCAATTAAGGAAAGTGAGGCAATACCATCCATCTTTAAAGAGTCGGTAATAGCTAGCTTTCTAACAAAATACAGCCTAATAATGTAAATTCTTACCACCCAATAAGTCTCCTAAATTGTACAATAATTGTTTTTATATAGTGCTTACTGCGCCTGACAAGGCTTATAAGTTATTCATAGTGATATGGGTGTCACACATTGTCGACTCCGGTCAAGCACTGAACCATCAAGACCAGAAAGTTTTTTTTGTCAAATAGACTGATAACGACTAACACTCAATTTTTGAGCCAGGCTATTGATTTCTTCTCCAATCACCACCAAACAGCGACAATCACGATGTTTGATGCCAAAAAGACATTTGATTTGGTGGGCTGGGATGCCTTATTTTTTACTTTGAAAAAGTTTGGGTTTCATGATCCATTAGTTAACATGCTTCATTTAAATCAGGGCACGGAGGCTTGTGTTATAATCAACGCAAAGGAAGCTGGATTGGTTAAGATCAGTGGAGGCACCTGGCAAGGGTGCCTAATGTCACCTATTCTCTTTGCTCTATTTATTGACCCTTGGCAGCAAGAATCAAGTGTGCTGATTTTATTCTGCCCCCGCTCGAGTATATGCCTAACTTAAGCTCTTCGCTAATGTTAAGGTTCTTTATTTGAAAGCCAACAAAGCAAATATTGAAAGTGCTATAGATTTAATTCAGGAATATACAAATGTAGGGGGAATATAAGGTCAACCGCAGTAAAACGGAGTCATTTTTATTTAATGCTTGACAACTGTACTGCCTCTAGGTTTGCAAGACCAGTATAACATGCAACGTCTGGTTCGCTATCTAGGAATCTTTGCAACTACTAACTACTCAGACCTGTTTAATTCAATCTGAAGTATGGAGCTATGCTAGGCAAAATTAGAACCCTACTCGCGAGATGGGAGCATCTACCCTTGATGCTAATTGAGAAAGTGTAATTAGTCAAAATGTCTACTTTGTCCTTATTCTTCTTTCTTTTCTCAAACCTGCCCTTAAACAATAATAAGACTTTTTCCCAAGAGTTGAACTCTCCTATTATTCAATTTTTATGGAATGGCAAAAACATCTCTGGTGAAATAGTCAATCCTCCAGTTAGACAAGGATCAAGGTGGATTGGCACTACCAGACTTTTTTTCTTACTATCAGGCTACATGGCTGGATATCCAAGTCCGCAGAGGGAAGGACTTGGGGACTGGGGGATAATTTCTTATTAGCTAGAATGGATCACGTAGAAGGAAGGGAGCTACCCATTTTTAGGAAGCTGCCTAGGCTCCCAAAAAAGCCTAGGTACAAGGTGCTCATTGCTTCAGAGGCTACTTTAAAGCATTTTTTTTAAAAACAGACAAGTGCCAGCTTGCCATAGGTTTATTCAGTTATTTGATTGTAATATTCTAGGACTGCAGATCTCTAGATCGGCACTTAATTTTGGGAATCGTAAGGGTACTTAGTACTTGGTGATTGCTATATTGATAATCAGTTTATAATGTGGGAGGAGATGCAGCAGCGCTTAGGGCCAGTATGCCATCATTTTTCGTATGAGTTCTTGCAGATCTCTAGATTTCTTACAAATAACTGTCAGGTTATGAGCGATTCAACCTAGGCTCTAGCTAAATCGCTATTTTATACTGAATTGACGAGGGTGGGCAACTGATATAGGGCCTTCAAGAAGCTCACCAATTTGCCCCGGTAAACAATCATCTGAATAACTAGAAGAACAAACTGGCTGTTGGGTGACCACGGGCAAAAGGCAGCAGATCTCAGTGCTTGGATACAGGTCCTTTACAGTGGCAAACTTTAAGTGAATATCTTTCTTTTCAAGATGGTTGGCGTGCTATACTCCTTATGCAATTCATAAAATATTTCCTGGAATTCCAAACCAGTGATTTAGTTGCGTGCAAGACGATAAAGGGGATTGGCTACATATTTTTCATCTTTGCCCTTAGCAGGTCCTTTTCTGGGAGGAAATATTTCGAATTTTTGGTCAGTGCTTACAGGCTAGGCTTCTACCAGAAGCTACAGCTAGACTTATTTGGGGTATCCCAAGTCACACAGAAACTTAATATCTATGCACAGTACTTTCTATCAGCAGCTCTATCTGCTGCTCGATCTCTGATCCTCCAATATTGGAGGTCTACTAATGTCCCCGTGGCTAAAGCTTGGCTGCATAAATTAAAGAGAACATCAACATTTGAGGAGGCATACGCTTGGTGGATTCGAGAGAGGTACACAGCCATTTGGACACCTTTTGCCACACTTGCTAACAGTCCAGATGTGTACTGTATTGAATGGCAGTAAACGAGATGGTGTCAAAGAGGAATATTTTTGAAGTTATATTTCTGTTTCATGTGTTTTGCTGAGTTGAACTTAACCATATATCTTCTGCTTTATTGCTTAGATCAGGCTCAGAGAAATGTTAATGGACTATATGTTCATCAGCTATGGGTACAATTAGACTCGATGATACTGATCGTTATTTTGGCCTGCTGCATTGCTGTACACCCTGGTCACTGCTAAAGATCTGCTTATATGGCTTTATCAATTTTTTTTTTTCTATATTTTGTCCTGACACATAACAGTCTTTCTTTATTCGCACAAATGCAATTTTAACTGTTTTTAGGCACTTTAGATCTTTATGCACTTTATTTCTGTGCTTTCTTCTATATGTTTATTGCATTTCAAAATATATGCATTTATGTGCCTGTTAGAAATGGGGTCTTTGGTTGGCAGTCAGGTTACCCCCTGTCCAAGTAACGACCCTCACTCTAGTCAGGGCAAAGGAGAAACACACCTGGTTAACCCCCACTCACCCCCTTGGTAGCTTGGCACGAGAAGGCTGGCTTATCTCAGAAACAATGTGTAAAGTATTTGTAGCAATACACAGTAATACAGTGAAAACACTACAAAATGGACACCACACCAGTTTAGAAAACTAGGCAATATTTACCAAAATCAAACAAGACTAAAACGTCAAAATCCAACATACACAAGTTAAAATATGAATTTTCAAAAGAATAAAAGTCTTACTCCATAGATAACAATGGAAATGATGATTTTGCACAAAGTACCTGGTCAAAAATAAATCCGCACGGGTGAGCGTGCATCCGAAAAGGCATCGATGCATCGATTCCATCCTCGCAATGGAGGTCGAGCTTCATTTCTTCTCCGGTCGGGTTGGCGATGTATTGTTTTTCTCCCTCGCAAGAGAGCAATGCGTCAATTTCCAGACGGGGCACCTCGGATCCGCACAGAGTCGTGTTGACTTTGATGCACAGGGACGATGCGTGGAAAATCCAGTCGCACGGAGTTAGAAAACCACATTGTATGGGGTTTGCATCATTATCAGCAGCTGCAAGGTGGTATTGCGTGTCGTTTCTCCAGCTGTGATGCGTTGTTCTCCAGGCCGCGATGCAGGTGGAGTGTCGATATCAGCCATGAGGCCAGCGGAGCGTCGTTTATCAGCCGCGTTGCGGATGGTGCATCAAAAATGTCCCCACACGGTGGTCTTTGCATGGATTTCAGTCCTTTTCCACCAGCTTCACCTTTCAAAGGGCAAGGGACTGGATGGCGTACCACTTGGGAGGGACAGAGACTCACCAGAGACTCCAGGTGCTGGCAGAGGAAGTCTTTGTTGGCCCTGAGAATTCAACAACAGAAGGCAAGCTCAACTCAAGCCCGTGGAGGTTCTTCTCAAGCAGAAATGCACAACAAAGTCCAGTCCTTGTCCCCTTTCACAAGCAGAAGGAGCAACTGCAGGATAGTCCAACAAAGCACAGTCACAGGCAGGGGCAGCACTTCTCCTCAGCTCTTCAACTCTTCTCCTTGGCAGAGGTTCCTCTTGAATCCTTGAAGAAATCTAAAAATGTGAGGTTTTCAGTCCAATACTTATACCCCTTTCTGACTTTGAAGTTGGTAAACTTCAAAGGAAAGTCTCTGTTGTTCACAAGATCCTGCCTTGCCCAGGCCCTGCTCCAGACTCACACCAGGGGTTTGGAGACTGCATTGTGATAGGGCAGGCACAGCCCTTTCAGGTGTAACTGACCACTCCTCCCTCCACTCTAGCACACATGGCCCATCAGGATATGCAGGCAACTCCTCAGCATCCTTTGTCTCACTGTCTAGAGGGAATTCACACCTCCCAACTGTTAGTCTTTCCCAGACAGGGAATCCACATACAGGCAGAGTCACAGAACGGTTTAAGCAAGAAAATGCCCCCTTTCTAAAAGTGGCATTTCAAACTAACTATCTAAAAACCAACTTCACTAAAAGGTGTATTTTTAAATTGTGAGTTCAGAGACCCCAAACTCCAAATTTCTATCCACTCCCAAAGGGAATCTGCACTTTAATGATATTTAAAGGCAGCCCCCTTGTTAACCTATGAGAGAGATAGGCCTTGCAACAGTGAAAGCTGAGTTTAGCAGTCTTTCACTGTTAGGACATGTAAACACCTCAGTACCTGTCCCACCTCTAACAGACACTGCACCCTACCCATGGAGCTACTTAGGGCTTCCTTTATGGGTGCCTTACATATAGAAAAAAAGGAATGTTTAGGCCTGGCAAGTGGGTGCACTTGCCACGTCGAATTGGCAGTTCAAAACTGCACACACAGACAATGCAGTGGCAGGTCTGAGAAATGTTTACAAGGCTACTCATGTAGGTGATACAACCAGTGCTGTAGCCCCACTAGTAGCATTTGATGTACAGGCCCTGGGCACCTCTAGTGCACTTTACTAGGGACTTACTAGTAAAACAAATGTGCTAATAATGGAAAATCCAATCACCAATACAAGTTATACAGAGAGCATATGCACTTTAGCACTGGTTAGCAGTGGTAAAGTTCCCAGAGTCCTAAAGCCAACAAAAACTGGTCTGAAAAAATAGGAGGAAAGAGGCAACAAGTTTAGGGATGACCCTGCAAAAAGGGCCAGGTCCAAAAGTGCCCTTTCTTTATTATATGCATTGCTTTTTCACTTTAGATCAGTCCAGTTTGCAATAGTGTTTCAGCTGTAAAATATCTATTTTTAAAGTCATTTTTCTACATGCTAAATTTGATGTCCGATATGTAATGAATTGATGTTGTCGACTGAAGTGATGCCTCTGTACAGCTCATAAAGAAAAATTGTAAAAAAGAAGTTGTGATATTATTCCCAGGGCTCTTGCACTATTACAGAATTTTGGCATTTTGTTTTTGCCTCTTTTTCTTAGATTTGGTACCCTTAGATAAAGATGGGTTGCCTAGGTTCTGTTGTGCAAATGGAGCTTCATTCATCCATGCCTGGTCTGCTCATATAGTTTCTTGGAGGGCAAGGAACTGAGGATTGCCTCTACCTAAGATTACATTTTACGGAGGACCCCAACTTCTCTCAAAGTTTCTTGGCCCTTTACCTTTAACTTGATTCGGGCAAGGAGATAGACCTTCTGATGTCCATGAACACATCTCATGCAAATTTGCTTATTAGGGATGATCTGCTGGGGTAAAAGTGAATCATGTTTGATTAAAGACTGTCTACACCCCGAATCTAACAAAGAGGTGACTAATTTTACATTAATTTATACATTCACATAATAACTAAGGCCCTCTTTACAACCCTGGCGGTCGGTGGGGAGTTGGCGTTAATACCGGCAACAGGCAGGCGGGAAAAAAAATGGCATTACAAGCATGGCAGTGACTGCCATGATAAACCGCCATGTCTCCACTCCGACCGGCAGGGTGGTAACGATCGCTGGGCTGGAGACTTTGGTCTCCAGGCCAGAGGCTGTCACAATACCGCCGGCGGTATCACGACCCTGCATACCGCCATGGATTTCGTGGGGTTTTGTACCACCACAAAATCCATGGCAGTAGGCACTATCAGTGCCAGGGAATTCCTTCCCTGGCACTGATAGGGGTCTCCCTCACCCCCGATACCCCACCCCAGGGTCCTCGCTCCACACCCCTGACCCCCCTCCCCACCCCCCAACATCGACACCCCCCCTACACGCACACAGACACCACCACCACACATACCTGCACACATACTAACCAACATTCCAACAGACACACACAGTCATACACGCACACATACATACAGACATACACGCACACATACTCACAGACATACAAACAGACATGCACACATTTCCAAACACACAACACCCCTGCATGCATACATGCACTCACACCCCCCTCTACACACTCACACTCACACCCCAATGCACACACACAACACCCCCCACCCCCCTCCCCTATCGGACGATCACCTTACCTGTTCCGGGGATCCTCCGGGAGGGAACAGGATCCATGGGGGCTGCTCCGCCACCAGCACCCCGTCACCAGAACACCGCCACGACGAATCATGGAACGTGATTCGGTGGGCGGTGTTCTGATGACATGGCGGAGGAGGTGGAGCAGCCTCCACTTCCCCACTGACCGCAAGTGTGGCTGCCTGCGGCTCTCTGTCTGAAAAAGGATGGAGGGCTGCCAGTAGTCAGAATACGCTGTCGGAAAACTGCCTGCACTGGCGGTCTTCAGCACGGTGGTACCTCGGCGGTATTTAAAAAAGACCGCCGAGGTCGAAATGAGGGCCTAAGTCCTATTTCTTGAGTGAAGTATATACTGTAGATTGGGGTGCATAATTTATCACCTTCCAGTTTCTGATTTTACAGCACCTGAGAATGTGACCAAATTATCCGCATTCATAGCATTAGGCTCCAGGGAATATGCAGTGTCTAACTTGATTGATTATGCATTCAGTGAATTCAGTAAATTCAGTGAATTCTGACAAAAGAGACCTTACCACCCAACAGAGACTTGGACCATTTTGTGGGTTTGAGATAGTTCTGGAAGGGTTGAGCTTGGGAAAATGTGGTAACCATTTTGACGGCTTGCTCCAAAGAGAGATTCAGATGTTAATTTAACGACCATTGTTTGGATGCTGGTAAAACCTCAAGGTATTGCTCTAAATAGATCTTAAACATAATTTTCTCCTTATTTGTCTCTTGGGGATTCAGCCACCTGTCAGCTGCATTTTTCATTTTAACAAAGAAGGTCCTGGGTGTACCACTGGGTAATCCCTTCTTCTTCCAAAATTGTATCTGATGTGTTTCTTCATCAATCCCAAATTGCATGAGTATAAGCTTCTTAATGTCCATATAGGGCATATAATCCCGGCCCACTAATATACCTTGGCAAAAAATTGTTGTTCAGAGATTTTCATTCTTTGATTTGTGCTTTTGGATGATTAGAGAAGTAATTTAGCTGGGGTAGACGTTGTTGATCAGGGCACAATATTTCTGGATGATATTTTTTAAAATGGCAGATTTGTTGCAGTGATGATGTAATATTTCAGCAACCATGAGACTTGTGTACTTCATTTTGGTGTTAAAACATAGGTTTTGGGTGTCAAGTAGTCTTAAAGAGACAGGAAATAACTCATCAGAGCAACCCTTCCTCCATTTTCCAAAATGGCAGCTATAATAGAGGAAGAAGAGCCACATTTAGAAATGAAACAAATAATAATGGTTTTTACTCCTTTTATGTATACACCAAGCAATGTTTATGATCCGAATTTGAAAAAACATTTTTTATCACTCCTTTTTTAGACAAATTTTCATGGTTAATTTAATATGTTTCAGCAATCGCTTGTGGTACATTTGCAGAATGTTAAACATTTGAGAAGAGCAGATTGACATGGGCATCTTTTTGTAGCTCAGGTTTTGCATATACATGTATGTGTAAGTTCTGTGAGTAGAGACATTAGAAATGTTGTGGGTTTTATCACGCCATCAATATCTTCCCAACCAAATTCACACAGATATTTCTCTACATATGCATGATTGAAAACATTTACACATCTTTTGATCAAGTCGAACGCTCTTTTAATGTGTCTATGCACACATAGCGGGACTGATTTCTTGAACTCACCGTAATGAAGCAAACCTTTTAGAAACTTCCCAGATTTAACAGTTCATGCTCCAAGCTCTGTTCCCATTTTGCTTATAGCCTCATCACCAGTAGGAATTGGTGTCTTGATAAGAACACTGGGCATCTCTGGGTCCTGTTTCTTGTACAGAATATGAAGCGTGATTAAATGTCTGTTCTCGCCTGTTCCAAACCATGCCCTTAACTTTGACAATCCTTGACTTCTGAACATTGCAACAAATCTAAGTAGCACAGTAATAACATCTGTATCAGTACAGTGATTCGATTGGAACCATTTTGAACTCAACATGTGGCACAACACGAAGGTCTGCTTCCTCCAATTTGCTGTTAGGTTCTTGAACAATATGGCCCGTAACTTTTGAATATATATCTGCAGGCATCAGCTCCTCATTGACAATCATTCCACTTGCAGTAATTGGAAATTCAGTGCTCACTAAAGCATTAGCAACCTTTTGGCGAGTTAACATCTACAAGTGAATCTTCAATGTGGATGACCAAACTTTATCAAGTTGCACAGGAATAAGTGTCAATTGTTTTGATGCAGGCAAGGCCAATTTTTCCACTTGTAGTCATTTGTCTGATTCTCTCACATTCCTTGGCAGATAGTTCAAGATAACTGTCAAAGACAATGTTCAGTTCTTGCAAGGTGCACACTGACTGATATCTGTAGAACAGTCTGAACAACCGCTCTGAAGTTTTGCATGGATGAAATCTTGACCATTCACAATTGTGACATATCGAGGCATATTTATGAGCCCCTAGCGCTGCCAGAACGTCACATTTTGTGACGTTCTGGTGGCGCTATGCCATGGCGCCGTATTTACAAGGTGGCGTAAGCCACTTTTTGTGGCTTACGCTACCTTGTAAATGCGACCCCTTCACACACAGCCCTTTGTGTGGAAGGGGCACGCAATGGGGGTTGCTGTGGGCACGCCACAGCAACATCCATTGCATTTTGACGCTGCCTCAGATTTACGAGTTGAAACGACTCACCTCTGGACACTCAAGGAAGAATCATGCCACCATGGAGCCCGAGTTGCATGTCTTCCCCATGCTTTTCTATGTTCTGCTCCATTACGAACACCAATGGCGGCAAAGACGACCATGGTGAGTACTGCCGCCTAGAACACAGGGGAGGGGGGAGGAAAAAGAGAGTGACACACACGCAACACCCCCAATACCATACACATAACCAGATGCAGTATACACCCCACACCCCTCAGGAAAAATGCAAGGACAAAAGGAATTGATTAAAGTGAGTGCAATAAGATAAAATAGTATAAATACATGCATCGAAATCAAAAAGTATATACATAGTTACAAATGTAGGGACACTGCCCAGTTCTCAATGTCTGTGGGCCACATCACATATTCCAAGGCCCCACCTTACTCCTGCAACAACACAGAGAGAACACTGCAGGGGCATCAGGTTGAAAATAGACAGGCACCTCTGGGGGACGGAGGATGGGGGGACTCCTCAGCCAGAAGATGGAACAACACCACTGGTCCTGGAGGGGGCAACATGCCCAGTGCTCTGTCCTGGGGAGTGCAAGGCCACAGTCTTTCAAGTGGGTGACTTGCCCACTGCTTTGTCCTGGAGAGTGCAAGGCCACAGTCTTCTAAGTGGGTGATTTGCCCACTGCTTGGTCTTTGGGAGTGCAAGGCCAGTCTCTCAAGTAGGTGACTTACCAACTGCTTGGTCCTGGGGAGTGCAAGACCACAGTCTTTTAAGTGGGCAATTTGCCCACTGCTTGGTCCTTGGGAGTGCAAGGCCACAGTCTTTCACGTGGGTGATTTGCCCACTGGCCCTGGAGGGGGATTGTGCCCAGTGAGCTTCATCCTGTGGAGGATGGGGTGAGTGGATGGCTTATTCCACTGGTTCTAGAGGGGGCATTGTGCCCAGTGAGCTTCATTCTGTGGAGGATGGGGTGAGTGGATGGCTTCTCCACTGGTTTGTGCCTTGTGATGTAGATCTTGAGGAGTGCAAGGTCACAGTCTCTCACCTGGGTGTCAGACCCACAGGATTTGCTGGGGCCAGTCTGTACAACAGCCGATGGACGCAGAACTACACACTGTCGGCCAGCGGTGACGGCTGCTCAGTGGTGGCAGTGGCGGTGCTGCTGGTGGAGCTGGCAGTGGCGGGGGGAGGCTCCAGCCCATCCCCTACAGCCTCGGATGGCTGCCCACTGGGGATGCTGTTGCTGGCAGTGGTACTGGTGGCGGTGCTGGCAGTGGTGGGGAGGCTCCAGCCCATCTCCTTCAGCCTCAGATGCCTGCCCACTGGGGCTGCTGCTGCTGGTGGCGGTGCTGGTGGTGGGGGGAGGCTCCAGCCCATCCCCTGCTGCCTCAAACGGCTACCCATTGGGGCTGCTGCTGGCGGCGGTACTGGTGGCGGTGCTGGCAGTGGTAGGGGGAGGCTCCAGCCCATCTTCTGCAGCCTTGGATGGCTGCCTACTGGGGCTGCTGCTGCTGGCAGTGGTGCTGGTGGCAGTGCTGGCAGTGGTGCGGGAAGGCTCCAGCCCATCCCCTGCAGCCTTGGACGGCTGCCCACTGAGGCCGCTGCTACTGGTGGTGGCGCTGGTGGAAGTGCTGGTCGTGGTGCTGGCAGTAGTGGGGGGAGCCTCCAGCCATTCCCCTGCAGCCTCAGATGGCAGAACTACCATGGTTGGTGGTGAGGGCTCTGACTGAGTCCCAGCACCAGGCCTCTTGTCCTTTCTGCTTGCTGGTGCAGGCCCCTTGCCCTTCCTGCCAGCAGCTGGGGATGGCTCCTTGTTCCTTTTGGCAGCAGCAGGGGACTGCTCCTTGCCCTTCCTTTCAGCAGCCGGGGATTGCTCCTTGCCCTTCCTTTTAGCAGCTGGGGGTGCCTCCTTGCCCCTCCTTTTAGCAGCTGAGGGTTCCTCCTTGCCCTTCCTTGCAGCAGGTGGGGGTGCCTCCTTTCCCTTCCTTGCAGCAATTGTTGCAGGCTCCCATTCAATGTGGCTGCCTGGTGCCCGGGATCCTCTCCCACCTGGACTAGCTGTGGACACTACTGTGCCCGTGGACTGGGTGGCTGAGGTGCTTGCCTGGGTTTTTCACCGCCTGGCCTAACATGAGAGACGGGGGGAGGGGTAGGGAAGAGGTCAATGGTGGAGAAGAAAGGCTTCTTAGGGATATTGGGGCAGAAAGAGGGAGATGGTTTGGAAGTGGAGGAAGAGGGAGTGATGGTAGGAGGGGTCTGTCTGCTGTGTATGAGTGCAGGTGCATGGGATGGATGCTGTTGTGAGGTGGATGGCTTTTGGGTGTCTGAGTGCTTGCATTTGTGTACTTTGGGAGGAGGGGCACAGACACAGTGGGAGAGGACACAGGGGACGTGTGCATGGATGTGGGGGTGGTGACTGCCAGTGAGGGTCGTCTGCTGTTATGTATGATGTGGTAGTAGATGAGGATGTAGTGCATGCAGGTGTGAGTGTAGACACAACTGGAAGGGAGGTGGACGACAAGGAGGAGGGGCCCACAGTGGAGGCAGTGGAAGTTGGCATGTCTAATTCTGGATGGTGTTTGTGTGAGTGCCTGTGGAATGAAGTGTGGTGCTTGTGTTTGCCATGTCCACTCTTGTGTGTTGTCCTGGGTGCATGCTTGTCTGACTGTGTGCTTGGGATAGGTTGGGGTTGAGGGGAATGGGATTGGGTAGAGGAAGTTGGAAGGGAGAGGCTAGAAATAAGCACAATGGCTGCCATCAGAGAGGAGGCCAGAGCATGGATTGATCTGAACTGGGCTGCCATGCCCGTGTGAATGCCCTCCAGGAATGCATTTGTCTGTTGCATTTGGGCTGCCAGCCCCTGGAATGCAGCCAACTACAGGTCTTTCCTATGTATACATTACTGTACACTTGAGTTGCAATGTTTAAGCCCTGTTAAATGAATACATACTTAAATCATTTGACATACTCCATACTTGTATTTTTTCAAAAGGTGTTTATTTAAGTGCTAAGAAGTATAGGGGGTAGTGGAATAGGCTGGGTTGATGAAGGAGGAAAGTCCAGGATAGAGTCCAGTCTATTTGTATCACAGGTGCATTGTCCAAGGGGGCATAGGAAGGGGAGCAGTGACAGTTCAAGGTGGACAGGGTGACAGAGTGGGACACAAGGGTTACAATCCGTAGAGTCTTATTTCCTGGCGGGGATCTTGGCAATAGTCATTTGCTTCTGCCTGGATTGCAGGGAATGTTTGCGGGGTGGTTCTCCTTCTGCAGGGGAAGGAGTGCTGGTGGCCTGTTGGTCCTGTGGCGGGGCCTCCTGTCCACTAGCGGCAGCAGAGGTGGAGGGCTGGTGTCAGGGGCCCAGTGGTGTGCCACTGCCTCCCTCATAGTGTTGGCCATGTCTGCCAGCACCCCTGCAATGGACAGCAGGGTGGTGTTGATGTCCTTCAAGTCCTCCCTGATCCCCAGGTACTGTCCCTCCTGCAGCTGCATGTTCTCCTGCAACTTGTCCAGTATCTGGCCCAGCGTATCCTGGAAATGTTGGTATGCTCCCAGGATCGCGCTGAGTGCCTCCTGGAGAGTTGGTTCCCTGGGCCTCTCCCCACCCGTCGCTCAGTAGTCCTCCCAGCTTCCCTGTTGTCCTGTCCCTCTGTCCCCTGAACTGTGTGCCCACTGCCACTGACCCCAGGTCCCTTATCGTCCTGCATTTGTGAGGTGGCCTAGGGTCCCAGTAGTGGTGGACACATTGCTGATTGACGTGTCCTTCGGACAGAGGTATAGGCCCGCTGGGTGGGTGCTGTGGAGGTGTTTCCAGAGGGGGGAGGCTCTGTGATGTGTGTGACTGTGCCTGGGTAACCGACTGTTCGGATCCCCGGTGGGCCGATGGGCCAGGTTGGTCATCCAGATCCAGGCGAGCAGAGCTGCTGTCATCACTGTGGGCCTCTTCTGGGGGGGACTGAATGTTGCTGGCACCTCTTCTCCGGTGACATTGGCTGGGGTACCAGTGGGGATGTGAATGCAGTGTTATTGTTTTCTGCATGTGACATATTGTGCATGGGTGTGTTGCCCTCTATGGTTATTGTTACCCTGGCAGATTTGCCTTTGTGTGAGTTGCTATTTGGTGGGCTAGGTGATTCTCTCCAGTGTGCATGCAGTAGTGATAGGTGTCCATTCAGGTCTGTGAGGGGTGTACATGCATTGGTGTTGCGTGCGGGGCTTGGTATTGGGATGAGTGGGTTGTGATGGTGGGGTATGTGGGAGGTGGTGAAGTGATGGGAGTGAGGTTAAGGGTGGGGGTTTGTGATGGCATACAGATGGGGGGGTGATAGTAATAGAGATTTGACTTACCAGAGTCCAGTCCTCCTCCTACTCCTTCCAGGCCCTCAGGATGCATGATTGCCAAGACTTGCTCCTCCCATGTTGTTAGTTGTGGGGTAGGAGGAGGGGGTCCACCACCAGACCTCTGTACAGCTAGTTGGTGTCTTGCTGCCACGGAAGGCACCTTCCCCCAATGGTCATTCCACCTCTTCCTGATGTCATCCCTTGTTCTGGGGTGCTGTCCCACGGCGTTGACCCTGTCCACAATTCTCCGCCATAGCTCCATCTTCCCTGCAATGGATGTCTGCTGCACCTGTGATCCAAATAGCTGTGGCTCTACCCGGATGATTTCCTCCACCATGACACTTAGGGCCAGATGTAGCAAATGTTTGCGAGTCGCAAATGCCCCGAATCGCTATTTGCGACTCCGCAAAATCGGAAATGGGATGCAAAAAGCGATGCGAGCCGTTACCGACTCGCAAAAATTGCAACCCCATTTTGCGACCCGCAAATAGGAAGTCACAATTTGCGAGTCGCAAACCATATGTAATAGCAACTCGCAAATTGCGACTAGTCGCAAAAAGCCCAGTTTGCATGTCCCATTTACCACTAACTCAGAGCAGGTGGTAATCATTACCAAAATATAAAAGGAGACCCAGAAGGCATCTGGGTTACTCAAGACAGCGGAGATATACCTGATAGCAGTGAGGAGGAGAGCCCACGCAGCCCAGCAGATGAGGAGGAGGAGCCAGAGACAGGAGAAGATTTACAGAACAAGGCAGACTCTTTTCCAGCAAACTGAGGAAGAAATCTAAGATAAATACAGACTTAGCAGCGCAGCTATACTAGATTTAATTGAATTACTCAAACCACGGCTAGAACGCCAGACTCTGCACGGCTGCGCCATCCCTACGCATGTGCAAGTGCTATGCTCACTGCACCTCTTGGCCTCGGGGAGCTATCAGGGGGTCATTGCTGTGGCAGGTGGGGTATCCCAAAGTGCACTATCAAGGTTCCTCAGGGCATTCCTAGATGCCTTACTCTCACACATGTCCCAATACATATACCTACCCAGGAATGAGGCAGAAATTAACAGCACCAAGCTGGACTTTTACCGGATTGCCAACTTTCCCCATGTCATAGGGTGTGTAGATGGGACACATATTCAAATATGCCCTCCTGCAAACCTGGAATATCTGTTCCGCAATAGAAAGTGTACCCACTCACTCAATATTCAGGTTGTTTGTGATGCCCATTATGTCATCACTGACATTGTAGCAAAATTTCCAGGCAGAACTCATGACTCCTACATTTTTAGGCACAGTGGGATACACCAACGCCTGGAACGTGGGGAGTTTGGAGACGGATACCTCCTAGGTAGAGCTGCATACACCTTGTAGACATGCACACATATCAATGTGCACACCAACCAGCACTTTCTAACAGTGTACTTTTTGTGCCCAACATGTGACAGTGCATATGCACTACGGCCATGGATAATGACTCTGTACTTAACACCCAGCAATGAATGTGAGAGGCGATACAATAGTGCACATAAGAGGACCAGGAACCTGATCGAACGAACCTTTGGACTGCTGAAAGCACGGTTCAGATGCCTCCACCGAAGAGGGGGTGCCCTCCAGTATACCCCCATAACGGCATTCAAAATAGTTGTTGCATGCGCAATCCTGCACAACATTGCCACTCGACGTGGGCTACCTCTCACCCCTGCAGACCCGGATTCTGAGGATGAAGAGCAAGAGCAACCACATCGCCATCATGTGGATAGGAGCATCGCAAATCAAGGCAGACTGAGACGGGAACACATTGCAACACAATACTTTGGAAGGTACGTGCCAACTTCTACCATACTCACCAATTGAACAAACACTCCATTTGTTAAGTGCAACAAAAAAATTATTTAATATGTGCAAAAAACGAACTATTTACAATGAAAAACTGTTCAGGGACTTTAAGAAGCCCACCTGGCATGGGGCACATTGCCATCATGTGTCCCAACATCAGGGACAGTGTTTAGTTTATTGCCTACGGCGGCCTCTGCCAGCCTGGCTTGTACCAGGTTGCTCAGCAGTGCTCTGCCTCGTACTCCCACTCCGGAGCACCCTGGTGTCACCAGCAGAGACACTGCTGACAGTGGAGCCCTCCTCGCTGTCTTGTGGGGTGTCCCCTGTACCCCTCGACACCTGCCGTGCCTCCATGAGATCTATCACATGGGTGATCCGGCCCAGGCCCCTTGCCACATCACCCGCAAAGTGGCCCATTTCCACCTGGAGGCCGACTGTTCTCCTTGACAGCCCAGTAGTGTTCACTGCCAGTCTGTAAATAGAGGAGGCCATCCTGTCCAGCCTTTGGAGCAGCTGGCGGTCCCTGCGCCGCGCACCCTCGCTCTGTGTAAGCAGTCCAGCCACCAGTTCACGCATGGACAGGGCTAGGTTACCAGTGTTGTTGCCTATTACGTCCAGTTGTGCATGAAGCTGCTGCATGCTGTTTTCATTGTTCCTAACGAAGCGGTGCAGAACCCCACTAATCCGCCCTAACCTTTGATTCTGCAGGCGCTGACCACGTAGCAGTTGTGCCTCTGTCAGTGTGGTGGATGGACGCCCTGACTCTGCCTGCAGCCCTGCTCTCCTCATCCTGCGTCGCCTGCGCAGCGGTGGATGCCCTGTGATATGTGCTGTGGCACTCCTGGTTGTTGCTGGTGCAGGCTCCGAAACCAGTGTTGCAGCGGGTGTTGTCATAGAGGGGATGGTGTTGGTGGTGCAGGTGGGAGTGGTGGCTGCTCCTGTTGTCTCCTCATGAGGCTGGCTGACCAGTGGCACCTGGCTGCTGTGGCTGGTGGTGGGGTCTTGTGGGAGACCTGTGGGACATGGGGAAAACACTGTCAGTGTCTACTATCTGTTGCACACTTCCTAATAAACATTTGCCTAGTAACTGCCTACTTGACTACATTGCCCATAATGCATCATGCTGGTATCTGCAACTCTGAAATGGAGCTATCTTGGTTGTGCATGCCCCTGTGTACATGGTGGGTGGGGGTATGGCATTGATGGGGGTACAGGCATATCACATGGTACTCACCGGTTGATGTTCTGGGCTCAGAGGTGTCCAGTTCTCCGAATCCTGTTACAGACTCCGGCTCCAGGGTCTCCTCCACCCTTTCCTCCAGGGGTGTGGGTGGTGGTATGGAAGATGGTCCCCCTCCTGTGCCTCTCATCTCCCGTAGCCTTTCTGCCACCCTCTCCTTGGTCCGGGAGCGGAGGTCATACCACCTCTTCTTTATCTCATCGACACTCCTGTGGCTGACCCCCAGGGAGTTCACCTTCTCCTGAATTTCCTGCCAAATTCTTTTTTTGGCAGAGTCTGGCACATTGAGGGCTGCCTTCCCAAATAGCTCATCATGGTGCTGACAGCATTCCTCTGTGAGCACCTCCAGCTCCTTCTCAGCAAATTTCAGTTTCCTCTTTCTGGGAGTGTCAGCCATGGTTGCTGTTGCTCTGTTAGCTGTGCAGCAGTTAAAAAGGGTGTGGTCCTCCCTCCTCCCAGGTGTATTTGTAAACTTCCTGGCTGTGATGTCATCATCATGTGCCAGGAAGTGTTTCCAGAGTGTTCTGGAGTGGTTTCTGGAGTGTTCTGCAGCACCTGCAATAAATTTTCATGTAAATCGCAATTTGCGACACCCACTCGCAAATTGCGAGTCCGTTTTTTGCGCGGTCGCAAAAAGCGACCTCGCAGACAGCGGACTCGCTATCTGCGGTGCGACTCCGGGTGCGAGTCGCAATTTGTCCCCGCAAATTGTACCTGCATTCCAGTTAGCGACATGCAAATTGCGAGTCGCACATGCTCGCAAATTGCGAGTCGCTATTTTTTTTGTACCTACATCTGGCCCTTAGCTCCTCCTCTAAGAACCTGGGGTGTCGTTGTGGTGCCATGAGTGTGGAGTGAGTGGTGTGGGTGAGGGTTTGTGGGGTGATGTGTTGAGGTGTGTGATGTAAGGTGTGTGGATGGTGTATAGATGATGGTGTTATGTGGCTCTGGTTGTGTGGGTGCTCTTGCTGTATATCGTGGCAATTATTTCTAGTCGTAAAGGGATGTGGGTATTGTGGGTGGGTGTTTTATAGTGGTGTGTGTATGTGTGTCAGGTGTGTGTATTTGAATTGTCCAATGTGGTGTAGTTTTGGTTGAGTGTGTGTATTTTGAGCGCAGTGGCATGTCCCGCCAATGTCATAATGAGGGCATATGTGTGGAAGCGGAAAGAAGCAAAATCATCATTAAAAAAAGCCCTTTACAGAATGATATGCAGGGCATCAGTTAGCAAATCAATTAAGAACTTTTTAAAAAGAAAACTGTTCTCTGAAACCCATCCAACTGGAGAAGGGCAACCAAAGAAATCTGAGAATGTTAGCCAACTATCCTCGTTTACCCTCCATAAGCAATCCAGACATGTTGAGTCAGAATTAACTTTTCTTAGAACCACGACTGTCCTCATCACCACAGCTTTTTCACCTACTAGAGAACAGATGGCCACAAGTGGGGGGAGAGGATTGGTGGAGTAGATTTTAGGCATTGCAGAGTGGTTTCTAATGATCATAAGGAAGAGCATGAGAAGATAAGGGAGCAGTGCCTGGCTGCAGCAAAAGATGAAACTGGAGGCTCTGTGCAAAACTGTATTCTAAACTTAGAAATTTCAGCGACACCCTCCGCTTTAATGTTAGACATAATTCTGTTTTCACAAAATACTTTGCAAGGACTGCTGGAGGTGTCTGTAACAAGCCATGAAATTCTTAAAGCCAGGGGAGATTAATTACAGATAATTGCAAGGAAAGTAAAACAAATAAGTGACCATATGCCTACAGTAGTAACATCTGCTGACAAAAGTAAGCAAAGAATGAAAACTCTGGCCAGTCGGAAGGTAGAAGGGGTTGCCCCCATTTGGCCAGGTCTCAGGGTGTATATGTGTCCAGGCAGCCAATGCTTGTTAAGAAACTGTGTGAATTTACTAGATATAGTTAGTATATACCCCAGCCAAAAGAGTGAGGACAGGCATAGGGAAGGCAGTGAGAGAACATCATCAGGGGAAAAATGCTGCAGATTTAGATAGAGGGTCAAACCAACAGGTAAAAGACCAAAAAAAGAATCCCCCTGCAATGGCCCCTAAGGAATCTAAGAAGGTGCTGAGACAAGAAGGGAATGGAAGGGGAACCCAAGGGAGACCTAGGTGGAGAAATCCCCATTCCTAAAATAGGAAGGAGCCTGGTAATGATAAACAGCAGGAGAAGACAGGAGAAGACAGAGGAATGGATGACCCACAGAATCGAATACGGAGAAGGAAGGAAAGGAAAAGGAAAGGTAGTATGAACAGGGGAGAGGGAAGCCTGATGCTCACAGTGGTAAATAGTGGAGATGGGAGTAATCTGTGGTTGTATCTTGAACAAATAAAGGAAAAAAAGCCAGGCAGTTACTACCCCTAAATCGAACCCAATTATTATTATCCTTTCTCAAATGTTTCATCCTGAAAGAAATAGGACAAAGGACCTTACACAAGTAGGTTTCACGAAGAACAGCAAAGGGAATTAAGTCACTAAGGTTTGACTGTACTTGTGGCTGGTAAAGACAGTACTTGTAAATGCGGAAAGCGAGGTGTTAAAAGAAGGGATCAGGTTTGTCCCGGAATCTGAAATACCTGAAGCGGATGACTGGAACAAACCTTTTCTAAGGCACCATGCAGGGCCAGGGCCAAGGCCAGTCAGGTTGATTGACCAGGGGTATAGAGAAAAGGAAGATCTGGAAATGACCATGCCACAAGAATAGGTATAGGACTCTGCCCACATCTGCCTCAGGTTCATACGGGTGGCTGAGTGATATTGATTAGGATACTGGGTCATTGCACAGCTTAGGGGTATAAACAAAGAATTTAGGGTATGAACAAAGAATATTAATGGTTTTGCAAGAATTTCAAATCTAGAAAGTTCTAAAAGGTTAGTTAATCTACATGAGATTGTGTGTTTGTAGAAATGTGTCTAACCCTAACGTTTGACAGTTTTGTGCAGATAAATAGGACAGCCAAGAGAAGCCAGCAGGGACGCCCCTCTGGGGGGTTAATAGCTATGATATCCACCAAAATAGCCAAAAAGGTTGCACCAATAGAAGTGAGATGTAACTGGTTGGTGGCCTGCAGAGTGCACCTCCACGATCCAGATATGAGGTACTAATGTAGGGTAATAGTTGATGTGTACATCGTGGGGAGAGAAGGGAAGAGTACACATCTGAACTGGGAAGATTCAAGAAAGGTGTGGATTCCTGGTGTGTAAGCTATCATAAAGATATGTTCATTATTTAAGAAGACTTAAATCATAAGTTAGACCCAAGTAGGGTAGACCCCTGGCTCAAAGAGATGCTAACCTTGTATAACAAATCTTGCCAGTTTCCCAACTACTATGCTAGTGGCACAAGATCTGGCACTAGGTAAACTCCTGGGCTCCAAAGGAATGTTTTGCATTAACGAACAGATGGATTCTGTCCAACTTGCACATTGGACGTTCAAGAATGATTCGCAACTTTGCTTCATTGATTTTATTTTCATGCATGCTTGGTATTTTGATAAAATCAGGAGTTTCCAGGTAGTAAAAGGCGAAGGAAGTGACCACTATCCACTGAAACTTGAAATAAGTAGAGGTGAAAGTAGGTGGATAGAAATGGTAATTCCCTACAGGTGGACTATCTAAAGCGCCTTACTACCAGAATTAATGAGGAGTGTATGGAGAAATTAGCTAACTTTCAACAGAAGCAAGTGTTTACCAATACCCCTGTCACCAACATAAGGTGGTATGAAAATTTAATTAGCCAGGTGATTCACTGTCTAAGGGTTGATTTAAAAGATAACAGGAAATGGGATAATATGACCCATGGTAACCGAAGGAAAGAAAATCATTGGTTTAATGTGGAATGTAGGAAATTAAAAGCTCAGATTAAGAAAGGGAAAACGTCTCAGATCTAGGTTTGACTATGAAACTTAAAATAGCCTTCAGAACATCAAGAAAGTATACAAAACTTTAATTACAAACCAAAAAAAGTTCATAAGGAGAAGTGTTGGGGAAATCTGCTGGGGGCAATATAAGAAAACCATTTTCAAATGCTTTGGAAGCTAGTGCAGGTAGGTTCAGAGAAAGCGCAGGTAATGGAAGAAGATGTATGGGTTGAGTATTTAAAAGAAATGGTATGGTAAAGAGATAGAGCCTGTGATAACGACAGTAACCCCTTGTTTACGGTAACCAATATTAAACGTGCTATATCAAACCTGGTTTTGTCTAGAGTGGCTAAACCGTTATAACCTTCTGGCTGTTGTAATAAAGACCAGGCCTAATTGGTGGGCAGAATTTTTTCACTGGATGTTCCTTGACATATTAGCTATAAGCCAGTTCTCCGGAAACTGGAAATCATCATCCCCAATCATCAGACCCATTCACAAGAGGGGAGTTAAAAGCCTCAAAGAATTATAGTATGATCAAACTACTGGATGTCAATACAATTTTTTTTTGCAGAAATCGTAATAGGTAGGCTTAAAGAATGGGCTGAATTGGATCATCTTGTGCCTCCAGAAAAGGAGGGTTTCAAGGAATGTCATTCAACAGTTGACCACTGTTTTTCCTTATGGGCTATTGTGTGGAAGTCAGCAGCGCAAAGGGGCAGTTTGTTTTGCTACTTCGTAGACTTCCGGGCTGCCTTTGGTTTGGTGGACCAGAAGTGCTTTAGTGCTTAAGTGGTAGAGCGAGACATTCCAAAGAGTCTTTTGGCCTGAGTTCAGGAGTTACATTTGCACACCTGGGCTCAAGCAATCATGGATATAGAAGGGACTTTGACACAGAAAATATCTATCAACAATGGGCTGAGGCAGGGTTGTGTCTTTGCCCCCTTACTCTTCTCTCTATTTATAGCTGACTTGCCAGCAGCCTTTGTAGTGGTGAGGGGCATTATCCCCAAAGTGGATGGAAAACGTACCATGCCTCCTGAATGCAGGAGACCTTGCGATTTTGGGTTGATCAGAGGTAGACCTGCAAAGGAAGTTGGGTGCGTTTATGGAATACTGTAAAGTTAAAAAGTTAGTGGTAAATTGAGTTTTGGTGAAAAAAAGGGTCTGCTTCAAGAAGTCCTTAAAGCGGAATGTTCACACTAAACCATTAAAAGCAAAGGCCCTTGCCTCACTAAGTGACCAGAAAAAATGTAAAAGGAACTATGGTGAGATGTCCCCCAATCCTGTTCTAAAAGCTTTTCTGCCATGATACCCTCTCAATTTCAGGAGGGAGCCGAGCTGCTATTTGTCAGTAGCAAAAGTGGTTGGGATGCAGAGGAGGGGAAATGTTTAAAAGGCTTAGGGGCATATTTATACTCTGTTTGTGCTGAATGTGCGTCAAAGATGTTGATGCACATTTGGCGCAAACCGTGCACCATATTTAAACTTTGACGCCCGAGCCCGCGGACATCGAAATTCCTCTGTGTGCGTCGTTTTTTGGATGCGGTAAACTGCCTTGCGTTAATGACATGCAAGGTAGGCGTTCCCGCCCAAAAAAGGACTTTAAGGCCTGTGCGCCTTATTTATACTCCAGCGTCATTTTGACGCAGCGGAGGGGGAGGGCCTTAAAAACTGGCGCACAGCCTGATTTGTGCCATTTTTTAACACCTGGGTCAGGGCAGGCGTTAAGGGACCTGTGGGCTCACTTCCATGGTCTGTGATCATGGAAGGAGTCCAGAGGTGCCCTTCCCTGCCCCCAGGACACCCCCTGCCACCCTTGCCCACCCTCGAAGGACACCCAAGGATGGAGGGACCCATCCCAGGTAAGTATAGGTAAGTTGAGGTAGGTATTTTTTTATTTGTTTAAAGTGGCATAGGGGGGCCTAATTCGGGCCCCCCTACATGCCACTGTGCCCAATGACCATGCCCAAGGGACAGAAGTCCCCTGGGCATGGCCATTGGGCAAGGGGGCATGACTCCTGTCTTTGCTAAGACAGGAGCCATTTCAATGGGGGTTGTGCGTCAAAAAATGGCTCAAGTCCGGTTTGAGGCATGATTTTTGCCTCAAACCTGACTTGCACCATTTTTTGACGCACAACCCCCATTTTCCCCTGCCGGCTAATGTCATTCCTCAAATAAGGCGCCCGCATTGGCTCGTAGGAATGGCGTTAGCTGGCGGTAACATTTTTGACAAACTTTTTTCGTAAATGTTTGATGTAAACCAGCCGGCGCTGGTTTACATCAAAAAGTATAAATATGGGCCTTACTGTCTCTACCAGAATCATCAATGATACAGGCTGTGAGACTGGAGACAGGTATGACATCCTGGAGCATACTGGCTCAAGTGACATTAATCAGATTTTGCCAACATTTGAGCGCTGGCGAGGGGTAAATATCCATCAGACATTAAACCAAGAAATTAAACCAATGTTCACTGTGGTGTAAAAATGAGATAAGGCAAAGTGAAATTTTATGGCAAGACCGGAGGCACTATTATGCATACTTTTCTTAATTTATTTTCAATAGCAGCAGTCAAGAACTACAACTCCCAACAGGACTAGTAACAGGCTAGCCAATGGGAGTAAACAGAATCCAACGTTAGACCAATAAGGGAATCCCTTCAAACCATAGAGACTACCCTTGACTGCAAGCAGCCCTCTTTTCTTTGTGCTCACAGTCAAGATAAGTACTCTTTTATGGTTTTTCCCTTAAGTTTCATACAATTTACAGTGCTTTGTATACTAATTTGTCTCTAATTTCATATAGTGGTTATATTCCCAAAGCTGTCCTTCGCTTTGGTTCATTGCTCACCCCCCCCCCCCCTTTTTTTACTGGTTTTCTCTGCCGCGCGCGTCTCAACAGCCGCGTGTTCTAATGACCTGCCTTTCCCTGTCAGCGTGCTGTGTATTTCGCGCGTCTGACCTTGGGAACGGCTCTTTTCGGCGGTGCGCGGCTTCGGAGGTCCTTCGCTTCTCCTGAGGCCCGTTTTCGGAGTTCTGTGACTCCGTCTTCGTTCTTCTTGTCGCGCTGCTCCTCTCGGTTAGCAGCGAATTGCTGGGGGCGTGGCCTCCGTATCCCTTGACTTCCTGGCCCAGCCCTGCCCTCGGGGAGTGTTTCTTCCCTACGAGCAGCTTGATCTGCATTCAGTTAACCTCTGCTTGCCCAGTTTACATACAAACTTCAGTTCTTTCAATTTTTACTGTGTTTCTTCTCGTTTTCGATTATTTTTTGACAATGGATCCTGGCAGTTCCCCTACCATGCCTGACATTAATGAGGATGAGGAGATTTTTAAACAAGATTTAAATATGTTTATTCAAACATCCGTGAAACATGCTTTACAAGCATCTATGGATAAAATGTCAAAAAACATTGAAAATACTGTGAAGTCCATGGTGTCCAATTCTCTGGCCCACTCTGCGGGGGAAGGCAGAAAACGCAAATTAACTGTGACTAAACCTTGTAAAGGCGCGCAATTGGAAAGTGAGCCTGCCTCACAACAGACTGAGGACTTGATTCCTCCCAGGCCTCCTACGAAGGAGGGGAATATTTCTACAAAACTTGCGTCTTCTCATTCAAAGTGTAAATTTAAATCAAAACATTTTAACACGCCACAAAAGATTGTTGTATAAAAAATATTGGACACAGATGATGAAGACATGGAGGATTTGTCACAATCTGATAATCCTGATTATCTTTTTCCTCAATCCTCTCCTCCTCCTAAACGTTCCAAACTTTCTGTTGGTGATCCCTCTTCCAGTATTGTTGATTCAAAGGGTGTTCCAATTTTCGATCCGTCCCTGATTCAGCACCCTAATTCCACTGAGTGGCTTCTTGTCGATCACGTGGGGGATTACATAGCTTCTCGCTTGCGTCTCCCCTTGGATAAACAAACACGAGTGAAACTTAAATCAGAATGCCCTAGACCTTCTTTGAATTCAAATATTACAGCCACTCCGACTAAAGGGGTGGGCAAGGCCTGGACGACGTGCCAGGACAAACTCCTGAATATAGTGGGACCCCTCGCTAGAATCTTCGACTTGGCCGAATCAGCCAGACTGGAAGATTCTCCGATAGACCCTTCGGACCTCTCTCTTTGGATTCAAAGAGCTTTCTGTTTCTTCGGAAATGCCAATTTGGCAATTATTCATGAGAGACGAAAGGGTCTCTTATTAAAAATGGACCCTA
This sequence comes from Pleurodeles waltl, assembly GCF_031143425.1. NCBI lineage: Eukaryota > Metazoa > Chordata > Amphibia > Caudata > Salamandridae > Pleurodeles > Pleurodeles waltl. Next base: position 985,753,353 of record NC_090437.1, read on the forward strand.
AATTAGCTAATCTTGCCACTTTGGATCCCGGTATCCAGGCCGATGGCAAACTTTTCGGCGATTCTTTCATTAAAGATCTCAGCCGTTTTGTCTCCACGTTTTCCTCTTTGGACAAAGCCCAACAGTCGATAAAAAAGGTTTTTAACCAGCGGGTTTTTGCATGGGCCGGTAGAGGTAGGAGCCGCTTTACCGGCTGGGCATACCGAAACCAAGGCTCAAGAGGTTCCTCCAGCTCCTTCAACTCCTACGGATAGGAGTTTAAAACCCAGTTCTACCCACAAAGATCAAGGGACTTCCGTAACCGTGGACACCGTTACCACAGGTCTTCCAATACTCAAGGTAAGCCAACCTTCTGGCCTTCCCGTGGGAGGCCGGCTACGTTTTTTCCTACCAAAGTGGAGGTCAATTTCTTCGGACCCCTGGGTTCTAAGCACCATTCAGGGTTATTATATCGAGCTCCTTTCTCCTCCATTCCAGTCCTGTCTTCCCCCTCCCCCAAGGTTTTCCTCTCAATGTCCTCTCTCATTTCTTCAGAAATGCAGTCTCTTTTAGACAAAAACGCGATTCAACTTTGCACGCCAGACTCTTCTGGTTTTCTCAGTTCCCTTTTTCTCATCAACAAAAAGAACAAGAAATTAAGACCGGTAATCAAGTTGAAATCGTTCAACCAGTTTATGGTTTACCGACATTTCAAGATGGAAACCATCATCCATCTCAGAGATATCCTTCTTCAATACGATTGGTTGGTCAGATTGGATATGCAGGATGCTTATCTTACCATTCCTATTCATCCTATTCACAGAAAATGTTTACAGTTCCAATGGAGGTCAAAAACATATCAGTTTTCCTCCCTTCCTTTTGGCCTGTCATCAGCACCCTGGTGTTTCACAAAATTGCTGAAACCCGTCGTGACCTATCTTCGGTCTCTGGGCATCAGACTTATAATCTACCTCGACGATATCCTTATCATGCATCAGAACATATCTTCCCTTCTGTCTCATCTTCATACGACATCTACACTCCTTACAGAGCTCGGTTCTCTTATAAATCATGAGAAATCCATGGTTGTCCCTTCTCAACAAATAGAATTCCTAGGCTTTCAAATAAACTCTGTTTCGGCCATTCTTCTCCTCCCTTCTTCCAAGGTTGCTTCAATCAAAAGACACTATCGCTTACACTCCAAAAAGATCTAATTTCCCTCGGGTCTCTCGCAAGGGTCGTAGGTCTCCTCTCCTCTTCAATTCAGGCCATCTTTCCGGGCCGCTTCATTATCGCGCTTTACAACGTCTAAAAATCTTGCATCTCCGACGAGGCCTGGCCTTCTCCGACCTCGTGTCTCTAGACGAAGAATCTCGAATGGAAATTCAGTGGTGGATATCCCATTTAGAGGCCTGGAAAGGCAAATCCATCTTCCCCTCTGTGCCCGATCTAGTGTTAGAATCAGATGCAAGTGTCACGGGCTGGGGCGCCCGATGTGGTTCGACATCGACTGGCTGTATATGGTCCACAGACGAGTCAAAATTGCACATAAATTGTTTAGAGCTTCTTGCAGGCTCCTTTGCGATCAAAAGCTTTACAAAAAGCAGAGTGCGATGCTCCATCCTTCTTCATATGGACAACATATCCGTGGTAAGATACCTCAACCATCTGGGAGGCACCAGGTCCAGACCCCTCGCTCTTCTAGCCAAGAGCCTTTGGGAGTTCTGTCTATCCCACAAATTTTCCCTGCTAGCCGAGTATCTCCCAGGGTCATTGAATTCCACTGCAGATTGGCATTCCCGCCATCTGACAGATTCCAGCGACTGGAAACGACACGAGTCAGTTTTCCAACAACTCGTAAAGAAATGGGGTCCTTTTCATATAGATCTCTTCGCGTCAAGACTCAATTCTCAGCTTACACTCTTCTTCAGCTGGCGCCCCGATCCTCTGGCCATTGCTACGGACGCTTTTCTCTAGGATTGGTCCCACACGCTCAATTATGCCTTCCCTCCTTTCATATTAATCAACAGAGTTCTGAACCAACTCAGGCGTCAGAAGGCTTCTCTGGTACTGATAGTCCCTTTTTGGCAATCCCAGGTTTGGTTTTCTCCTTTACTCGAGTTGGCAGTAGATTTCCCCATTCTGCTTCCAGTGTTTCCGTTGCTTCTCCTAGACCCTTTCGGTTGTCCCCACACACTAATTCTCAACAATTCTTTAACCCTTTCAGCTTGGAAGATATCCGGCTTCCCCAACAGGGCTTCCCTATTTCAAGAGAAGTTTCGGAGTTCATTAGTAATGCCTGGGCACCCGGTACAAGATGGGCTTATAGATCAGCATGGTCTCTTCGGTCAAGCTGGTGTGGGGGGAAAATGTGCCAATCCCTTTTCAACAGATCTCAACTTAATTATTAACTTCTTAGCTGCCCAAGCTGGGTCAGGTAAATCCTATCGAACTATCAACCTTTACAGATCTGCTATATCTATGCACCATTCCAATGTTGATGGCAGGTCGATCGGGGAACATCCTTTGATTTGTCGACTTTTAAAGGGTGTGAAGCTGTCGAAACCTCCGACTGCCAAGTATACCCATATTTGGGATGTTTCTTTAGTCTTAAATTTCTTTCTTTCTTGGCCAGAAAATGTAAGTCTTTCTCTTAAGATGCTCTCTGCCAAACTAACTATGTTGTTGTGTTTGATTTCTATAAAACAGGTTTCAGATGTTAAATCTCTAGACGTCTCTGCTCGACAGTTCTTACCTACGGGTGTTCTATTTCATATTCCCAAACGTACCAAAACCAATCTACATTCTGTCTTCTATCCTTTCTTTCCTGACAAACCTAAGCTGTGCGTGCGTCTCTGTTTAAAAGAATATGAAAAAAGAACCTGTAACCTGAGAACGTCCTCTGCTAACCAACTTTTGATTTCTTTTCGTAAACCCCACAAACCGGTTTCTTCAGCCACCTTGGCCCACTGGGTTAAATGGATAATGCCCCTTGCCGGTATAGATATTTCAGTTTTTGGAGCCCATTCTTCTAGGGGAGCAATGGCGTCCAAGGCATTCTCCCTGGGATCTAGTTTGGAGGACATTCTCAGGTCGGCAGATTGGTCTAACGACAATGTTTTTAGAACCTTTTATTGCAAACCTGTTAGAACTGCATCTTCGTTGGTTGTTGACAAGCTTTAAACTTGCATAATAGAGCCTCCGGTCTTGCCATAAAATGTAGATTTTCCTAGTAATTTATGACGGAAAGTTTTAATTTTATTAAAGACACGGAGGCGAATATTATCCCACCACATTTTTCTATTAATATGTATTTCTTCTTTTCCCTCCCCGCGACTCCAGCATTACCTCCAGCTTCGGGATAGTGCCAGTTGCTCCATCTCCTCCATCGTCAAAGGAAATCCTCCGGACTCTTCTCGCCATTAGCTCCAGGATATCTACACTTTCTCAACAGTTACCTGGTTTACTGCCTGTGTTCAGGACTTCTGCTCCGTTTCCCTCGCTCTAGCAATTATCGGACTCATTTATCCCTTGTTTTATGACTCTGTTTGATATGCTCGCTCAAGAAAAGAGGGCTGCTTGCAGTCAAGGGTAGTCTCTATGGTTTGGAGGGATTCCCTTATTGGTCTAACGTTGGATTCTGTTTACTCCCATTGGCTAGCCTGTTGCTAGCCCTGTTGGGAGTTGTAGTTCTTGACTGCTGCTATTGAAAATAAAGTAATAAAAGTATGCATAATATTCACCTCCGTGTCTTTAATAAACTTAAGACTTTCCATCATAAATTACTAGGAAAATCTACATTAAATGGGCTAAAAGCTTGGAGGATATTTGTGGAGAGATGAAGATAAAGTTATGCCTGCAGAATTTACAAATAGAGGCCTCGAAAGAGGGAACTCAGGGCGCTAAGCAAGGAACTGTCCATAGAACATGATTGGCAGTTCTTTAAAGGTAAAATCTCAGCCCAATTGATGCTCCACTCTTGGCAAAATGAAGTATGGATCCGTCATATAGATTTATTGCCAAACCGCTGGTTTAGATATGCACTGTTAAGACTGAGGATTGGAATCAATCCATGCAACTCCAATGCCAAAATAAAATCGGCAATGATATATTTTGCGAGTAAATGTACATAGGATTTGAGGGCAAAATTAGATCATTTGCACATTTTATTGGATTGTCTAAAAGTACTGCCCCTCCGGATAATCATTTTACGCCCGATCTTTTAAAAATATGCTAGCAGGAATAGGGATCAAGTTGTAGTAGTTTTAACTGAAATGCGATTCCTGAATATAGCATGTGCCGTAGGGAGCCATATGATCACTATAAAAATGTTTTTACATGTATATGTTGGCTGTTTTTTATGCATTTTAATAAGAAGAGTTAGTTTTAACCTTGTAGGCTCAGATTGAAGGCACATAAATCCTGTATATTTTAGGCTATATCATGTTTTTGTATTTTATGTTGTTTAAAGACTTATGGTCTAAATACTTTTTTGACTGACTGACTGCATACACTGGCAATATCTATTCCACATTTTGCCCAAGATGGGATTTGGCCCAACATTCTGCCGGTGGATGCAGATTTTATTCACCCATCCAGTGGCCAAGGTGAAAGAGAACGGAATATTCTCTGAGACGTTTGGTGTAGGAAGGTGGACACTTCAGGGATGCCCCTCTCGTTACTCCTGTTTGCATTGCGCCTGGAGCCTCGGCATGCTGGCTCAGGATTGTGTGAGATGTGATATGTTTCCTGGAAGTTAAAGGAGACCGGGAAAAGGTGTCCGTATAAGCAGACGCCATCTTACTGTACCTCACCAGCTCAGTCTTGTCACTGCCAGCAGTGCTATCAGTGTTCCAAAACTTTGAAAAATACACAGGATACGAAATTAACTGGGACAAATCAGTACTGTATCAAATGGGCACCTGGTTGCCGGCTATACCAATCCCACCAGATATGGCTATCACCAATGGAGGCTTTGGTTACCTTGGAATAGCGATAAAACCATGTTGCCAACGGTTCATGGAAAATAAATTAGAAGTGGTTCATAAGACCTTTGCAGTGGCCTTGGACAGGTGGAGACATCTACCTCTTTCTATCATGGTCAGGATAGCCCCCTTTAAATTGATTATCCTGCCAAAATTCCTCTATGTACCTCAGGACACCCAATGGCCAGTGCCGGATGTGTTTTTAAAAAAAGTAGATAATACACTATGGACTCTCCTATAGGATGGAGGTTCCCCGCATATAGCCCTTCAGACCCCACAAAGCAATGTCTACAATAGTGGCATCTCCCTCCCACATTTCAGGCCATGTTACTGGGCATCCCAGATCCAAACAATGAATGAGTGGCGCTTTGCATGGGGGTCGAACCCAGTGATGTGCCTGGAACTACCAATAATGAGGACAAATCCCACTTGCATTACCTCTATGGTAAGAAATGTGAATCTTTCCTGCTCAGACCTCCCTGGCTACTCTTTTGTACATAGGAGACAAACTAAGAGATATACAAAAGCTGAAAAACTCGAACATCTGGGGGGCACGACTGGAAGTAAAGCCTTATTTGACCTACAGGCAGAATACAACTTGCATGACCCATAATCTTTGCAGGTTCGACATGCCTTATAGGCTGAGCTAATACCTTGAGACAAGATGGATGATTGTAACCCCCTGTAGAGCAGAGTACTTCAGGAAGAAATGCCATTCAAAGCCAGCTTCCTAATATACCGCACCCTCAATAAAATAAACCCGATAATCTTTGTTCCCTGCAGAGCAAATGGGAGGTGGACCTAGGTCCCAAGAAAGACATTCCCTGGGAGGCAGTGCAGCTGCACCCCTGTGAAGTGGCGATCAAGATGAGCCTGCGGCTCATACAACTCAAAATCTTTCAAAGGGTTTACAATACTACATCCTGGTCATTCACAATGGGGGGGAGAGCGCAAACTCCCAATAGCCTATGCTGCGTAGATGTGCCAGGCACCTTCCTACACACAATCTGGAGCTGTACATGTATACAGGCATACTGGACGGAGGTGACCAGAGCTGAAAGATATATTGGGGGGCCCATATCCCACCCACACCACAATTCTTACTCCCGAGAATACCAAGTCATATCTCCCTACAAGGCAAATAATATTCTGCAGTCTGAGTTTTTGTGTAGCTGTTCTACACCCCTCTAAGTCTCAGTTGCTTTCCAGAATGATGCTCTGTATGGAATTGGAGAGAGTGGTCTATGAGGCAAGCGGCTGTCCACGTAAATTCCAAAAGGTGTGGGAACCTTGGAGAGCCTATTATGGCCTGGGTGGAGATCCCAGGCCCACCCACCACCAGGTAGAGATTGTCGGACACCTGATGCTGGCCAGGGGCGCACCTTGATCCAACCCGCAAAGGAGGGGGATAGACTTGCCCGTTTCACCCTGTAGTTGATACTGTTGAGGAAGAGTGTAGATGCGGCCGTACAGGCACGACCTAGGGGGTTCGCTCAATAAACCTATTGTGATGTATGCAGTGGTAGTAATCTTTGCTGATATAATGTATACAAAGCAAATATATATATTTTTTTTATAAAACATCCTGGTTTTGATTATATTATCCTCTTATTAAACTAAGCTCCACGCCAGTTAGTTTGTACATAACTATCTCTGGGAAATAAGTATTCTTCACATTAGCATTTTTTATATTCTCACTATGAAACTTTATAGGAACTGGCATAAGTTCACTTCTTCCGAGATTGGTAATAGCAGGCAAACCATCTGTTGGAACCTCACAATCTGCATTAACTTCTTCTAAAACATTCTCATTTAAAAGTATTGAGTAATATGCTGAACATGGCGGAGCCTAAGAAAAAGGTTGTTATATGTAAGTAATACCTTCAGAAACAGATGTAGAGAGATGTGTATAATGTGCCAGTTCGAAACATTCATGATTTCTCTATAATTCTTTAACAATACTTTATATTTATTTTCTAAATATTCATTCTCACTGTTATTTCTAGCATCATTTTTGTATTATTCTCATAAGTAGTTTTTGAGAGATGCCCTACCGGAGGAAATGTGTGGACTAACAGCCCTATAACAACAGCTGAAATTAATATTGCTGAACGTACCTTGAAATCCATGCAAATCTTCTATTTTGTTGTCAATAATTTCTCTTCCAATTTATCTTTAAAAAAGAAACTCTTTAAAAAAAATTCAGTAGAAAGTCCTTTAAAAATCAGTTTGAGGAATGAAAAATTTTCAACATCCAAATATTCACCTGTTATTCAGGAAAAGTAATCGGCATCTGAGGATTTCTCTGTCTCTTTCTCACTTCATGATGACTTTTTTAGGTTTTCGAACAGACATCGAAGATTTCTCAGATTGTCTTCTGATATAGTCTTTCTCAAGTTTACCCAAACAGGAGATGTGTATTTATTATCTGGCTTGCTCTGTCTCGTTGATTTACGTCTTGCACCTCCTTTTGAAACTTCTTCAGCACTCACTTCAACCTCCCAGTAGCACATTCTCATTTCTTCAGCTACCTTTTCAATCACCAAGTGCAGAACTCATTTGCGCAACTATTCCTTGCAAATTCTCACCTCTTTTTCTTGAGTTTGATTTTGTGCAACTGAATTTACACTGAAACTTCTATTTTCATTGTTTGCTTTTGAACTATGATTTTTGCTTCTCCTTGCCTCTTCTGTGCTTTCTTCTTCAGTCAAGCTTCGCTCTTTATCCTTCTTTTGAGTCTGTCTCTCTGACTTAACAACTTGAGATAACAGTCCTTCTGGTACCCACACTCTCTCAGTGTGTGATGCCCTAATCCAAAAAAGGTAGAATTTTACACTTCACAGCTGTGTTTATCACTAGGATAATCTTATCAGGCATGCTCCACCTTGGATATAGCAGTCCTTCTGTAAGTGCTTCTTGATCAGTATCTATTAGGCTGGTTGTAGATCTTAGCATGAAACAGGGTAGAGGAGGTGGCAAGCTGCACCTGGTGAGAGATACACTGTATCACCCGACCCCCTGCCCTAAAAACAACTGACCCCACCTCGAAAATAAAACTACCCCACCCCTAAAAAACAAAATTACCCTGACCCCCTAAAAAAAAGCGAACCCGACTCCCACCTGCCCTAAAAATAAAACTCCCCCACTCCCCCAACCGCCCCAAAAAAATAAAACTGCCTTAACCCCCCACCTGCCCCTAAAAACTACTCCTATACTCCCCACCTACCCTGAGCCCTAAAACCTAGCCCTAAAAACAACCAACCCCCACCCCACCCCCAAAAATAAAACTACCCTGCCCCTAAAAATAAATTACACCGCCCCTCCACCCCACCCCTAAAAACCCACCGAAATACAAAATTACCCCAATCCCGCCCCTGAAAGCAACATTACCCCGACCCCCACCCCGCCCTAAAAACCATAGTACTCTCACCCCATCCAGGCTCCTTAAAAAAAAAAAACAACCACCCGCCCCTAAAAACTACCCAGCCTCACTTACCTGACCCCATCCTACCCCGACCCCGTCCTCCGCCCCTAAAACCCACCCCCCACCCACGCTAAATACAAAATTACCCCTATCACCCACCCCACCCCTAAAAACAAAACTACCATGGCCTCGCCCCTTAAAGCCCGATTCCCCACCCACCCTAAATACAAAATTACCCCGACCCCCATCCCCGCCCCTTAAAAAAAAAAAAAAACACCCCCACCCCTTAAAACTACCCCGACCCTCTCCCAGCCCCACTTACCTGACCGCATCCTACCCTGACACCCCCACCTCCGCCCCTAAAACCTGCCCCTCACCCACCCTAAATACAAAATTACCCCAACCCCCCACCCCACCCCTAAATACAAAATTACCATGGCGCCCCACCCCGCCCCTAAAAGCCCACCCCATCTGCCCTTAATACATAATTACCCCTACCCCCACCCCACCCCTAAAAACAAAATTACCATGACCTCCCCACCTCCGCCCCTTAAAACCCTCCCGCCCTAAATACAAAATTAACCAGACTCTAAAATCAGCCCCCACCCCTAAATACAAAATTACCCCAACCCCTCACCCCGCCCCTAAAACCTGTCCCTAAAAACAAAATTACCCGACCCCCACCCCTAAAAACCCACCCGCACCCACCCTAAATACAAAATTACCACTACCACGACCCCAACCCCTAAAAACAAAATTACCCCACCCCAAAAATTAAACTACCCCCCAGCCCCACTTACCTGACCGCGTCCTCTCCCGATGCTGACTCCCTTTTCTCTGCCTTAACCACACGTGCGTTGTTCAGCAAATGCATGGTTAAGGCACAGAAAAAGGGAGTCGTTGTTAACGCAAGTGTGGTTCCGCTTGCGTTAACGACGTCGTGGTTCCGGCATCAATGTTGAGGATGTTTACCATCTGCACTGAGTGTAGCACAGATCCAATTAATTTATGACCTACAACCATTGCACCACTTTGGGTGATCTGCAACTGAATCTAGAGATCCAGAAAAAGATGCAAATGGTCTTTTTTCACTGCTGTACTGTTGAGTGAGAACAAAAAACAGCACAAATCTCTTTGTGACAATACAAAAAAAGATAATAATATTTTTACCCGCCATTCCTAAATCAGTTGCTGTGTACAGTATGCTGCTCTTCTCCGGGATGGCTTTCAGACATTCCCTATCCAAGGGAATGGATCAGGTAGTGTGCCAGTCTCTGCAAAGGATTAGCAGTTAAGGAAAAACTGGAAATCCACTGATGACAGTAGCCCACCTAAGGGCACTCTTACATCTCTCCGTTTATGAGGTGGACTCATTCTCAAAATTGAAGAGATGCTATCTCTGGACACCTTTCTCACTCATTTCTGAACCTGATGTCCCAAATAAGTAACTGCTGACAATACTGTCATTTTGTCGGTGAGACCTTGTATCCTTCATCAGCCAATTGATATATCAATGTTTATGATCATAAGATCCTCAATATAGTGGACTGAGACTGACTCACAGGGTAATAGGGTAATCTCAGTGCCTCTAAATCTGTCTTGAGAACTTTTGAAAATGTTGATGGTGACTCGGTACACCCTTGTGGGCATCTTTCTCACACCATTACTTTTTTTTTTAAGGCAAAAATATACTGACTATCCTCATGAAGAGGAATGGAAATGAATGCTGAATATAAATCAATTACTATGAACCAATCTGCATTTCTGGAAATTTTGAAAAATATCACTGCTGGCTTTGAGACTACTAAACAGCATGGGACCACCATATCAATAATTGCTTTTAAATATTGTGCTATCCTCCATTTTCCATTGGCTTTGCATATCCATATTATAGGGGTGTTAAATGAGCTCCCCAAAACTTCCTTTAATTTATCCTATTCCGCCATCTTCCCAGTCACTGGGGTAATTCCCTCTCAACTTCACAAGAATGTCCATACTCCAGTACACGTGGATAGACTGCTCCCTGTTTTAATGTAACCTGCACTGGCTTAAAACGTTTAATACGCTCAATGTCCTTAACCATCAAATCTCAAACCTCTCTTTTCACAGTCTATCTTAAATCTAGAGGTATGTCCTCTTCTGTTAGAACTGGAAAAACATTGACTTTTGCTAAGCCAGGTTTCAATTCAAACCCAACATTTGGGTCATTTCTCTGAATATAGACACCATCCGAAGTACAATAAATTACACAGTTCAGTTTGCAAAGTACGTCACTACCCAGCAGGTTCACATGGCTTGTCTCACTAATCATAAACACATGTAACTGAACTTATCTTTACTCAAAACGAAAATTAACCACATGTTTATTTTGCAATGCCTATGGCTTCAATTTCTTTTACTGAGAGGGATATGTTAGGAACTTCAACTGCTTTAACTGTGAAACAGGTAGTACCAGTGTCAACTTGGAAGGATCCAGATAACCATTATCTGTACCTTCCACATATGGTGCACTCTGCTCCACCTCAAGAACAAACATGTAGTAGTTCCCACTCTCAGGCTCCGTCATTGTGTCTGACTAGGTCTTTGTAGTACCCCTTGGTTAGCTGAAAATTGTGGAAATGAATACCTAATCACTCACTGTCTTGCAAGCTCTTGTGTCAAATTAGTTTGCACCTGTAAATTCTGTGGAAATTGTACTGTACCATTATGTAACTGTGCAATAAGGATGATGCCGGAGGCGTGGCTGTGTAGAGCTGTCTTGTGTTCTGCACATGTCTGTTAGGCTGGGGTGAAGGACATCATCATCGTTCCATTCTATGATACTGCAGTCATCACAGGTACCATCTGCATTTAATTGACAGGCTACTGCACCTTTATGTTTACTCTACAATCTCTCTTCCACTGTCCATTTTTACCACAGCTGTGGCAAACGCCAGACTTTACCATCGCATTGTTACCATTATTATTAAATCCTCTATCCCTACCACAAGTTCTTGAAAGACTGGGAGCTTGAACAACATGGGACAACATGAGGTGGTTCCCGGGATATCAACACTTAACTTCCTTGCTGACAAAACTCAGTCTGTGCCACCATCAACTTCTGCTTTGAGAACTTCTTTTAGACTCACAAAATTCACTATAATAATTTGCACAAGCCACAATTGCTTCAATTGACTTTGTTTACCAACACATCACACTTAGCTGAGGCTGAGTGCTCAATTCTGATTTCAATCCAAATACAAAAGCTGACACAAACCCCGGCACACCTTTAGTATGATCTTCCATCCCACTTTATTGTGTCCATCAATCTCTTGTAATGTGCATGAACTAATTTATCTGCATTCTGTTTTTTTTCATTATTTATAGCAACTCCCCTGTTTTACTTGAACCCTCTTCTTCAAATAATCAACAACCTCATTATATTGCTTACTTTCAATCTCTATAAAAGGTTTGTAACTTGGCTCAACCCTTTCAAGTCCCTTTTATGGCTATTTACCCTCTGTCATTCAAGACACAAATCGTTTGGTACCACAATTGAAAACAGCATACCCAAATCAACACATAATACCTTTGATACACTCATTGGCTGGTTATTTTCTCAGTTTAGAAAAATCTTTTGTAAAAATCCAAAAATCATGTCTGCTACATGGTATATGGATGTAAGTCAGCCCACAAGAGCCAGAAACAGGAACCTTTCTCAAGGAAAGTTGCTCTTTAACAGTACAACATGATAGATAATTTACACCACTACTACCATCATTTTCCAAAGTCTTTGACTTTGAAATCCATTTACTCCTATATATTATAACATCTTCCCAATCTCTAATTTCCTCTGCATTTTTCAAAATATTGCCTCTGCTGAATAATTGTTTCCTTTCACAATACATTTAGTGACATTTTCCTTACATAAAATGTATGAATTTTCCCTATGTCTAAATTCAAATTAATTTCTCCACTTAGTTCCTCCAATTGCTACAATACATGACGTACTTGGTTTCTGCTTCCAAAATCAAAAATATCAACTCATCTGGTGTTATTACTGGTAGCAGTTTACTTAAAGGTCATGAACCCACAAACCATTCCAAATTCAGCTTACATGCTGAACCTATACCCTAATTAGAGCTCACAACAGGCTCCAGCGACTCCACAACCACAGATAAAGCACCAACCTTCAGTACCATAGATCCTCAATATGGTGAGGGGGTCCTGTACTCAGCAATTCATCTATCACTCCATGCTCATCATTTTAATCAATGGGGTGGTGCTATACTTAGAACCAATACATGTAAACAGAGTTGTAAATTGCACATTCTAAACATATTAATCAAAACTGATAGGATAAAAATAAACATGTTTAGTGGATTTGACAATGTTCCTAGTCTACTGACAAAGATCTTTAAAAAGGTCAATGAGTGATGTGACGTGTCAACTAAAAAGATGTTTCTACATTGTCGTAGTTGGATTTCTGGATTAGGGATGACAGCATGTAGGCGACTAAGCCAATCCTACAAAAGGTTGCAACTGTCAGCCCAACCCTCCCAGCTCACAAGCAGTGCCTCACCAAAAACAGCAAAAGGTGATTTCTGGCAGCCTTTACGGATGGATTTTAGAGTGCGACATCTCAGGGGAGTCGTGGTGAAACAGAGATTATTCTTTTCTCACATGAGCAACAAGTCTCATTCATTCACAGGCAATGAAAAAGATGCAGGATGGATTTTAATAGATTTATTGAAAAGACTGCAATCTGCGATAAAATGCATGAGCCGCAATGAGTAGGATAATGCACAGTGCAAGAGCATAATTGTGAAAATGAGAGACGTGAATATGAAGACCCCCACCATCTTGCAATAAAAATACGTTGCAAAATAGGCCTTAATAACTTGGCATGGAGAAGCTAATTTCTAACCAGAAGATAGCTAGGTGTGATAAACCTAATCTGCTAGTACAGAGACCAGGAGAAGCACCCCCCAACCCTCAATACCTTGGATAGAGGCCTTTAGGTCAGACTCCGTGGGGACAAGTAAGCTGGGTCTCCATGAAGGTGATGTGTAGCATAGTTAGCATTGATGGCACCTGGTAGGAATCCTTGTTTGCGTGAGATGTATTTATAGAGATCTTGTAGGACCCCTGATGCAGGTATGTTACCAAACAATCTCTTGTTTTTTATGCTGATAGTGACACCTTCACAGGGTGGCACTGATAACGTGAAACCAAAACATTTTCCTAACTATAAACATAGTAGCCACCTTGGAAGAAATAATTCACTAACTGTGCTAAAACAGAGCAGGCTAAGTGGGTTAAAAGTAGGTGCTGGGGGCACAGGTCTGCAAATCAGAAATCTAAGCAAACTCCTGATTCCCAATAAAACTAAATTGGATCCACTACAACATATTTCCATTCAAAGCACTCTAGAACCAGCTTTTGTCAAGCTATTACAACATAATGGTGATTTCTGACAATTTTCAGAAAATTCCTTTTGTAAAATGGTAATGAACTCATGAAATATTTTTAATTCAAACTTCAGAAGACCCACCTGCCTGAAAACATACCTTTGGTCAACAGTCAGTCTCCTCATTGGGATGCTGCACATATGGTTATTTGATGCTACAAACTTGTACAGTTCTCAGAATATTGTGCTTAGTGGTTTAACATTCCTGATTTTGGGATGTGTGACTGGCAAGTCTGAGGCTTGATTCCTAGTGCATCATCCATTCTCCCTGACATTGAAAGGTGAGTGTCAATCAGAGAGCAATATTAACAACGGTTAATAACTCTGCCCGGAAACTGCGCTATTCTAAAACAAAATAAAAAAAGTTATTGTTTGCACACGACGTGAAGCAGGTCTATTATGATATAACGGAGCCACATCTACCACTCCTAAAGAAAAGATAAATTAGGTAGTAGCCTTAAAGTACTTTTGCAACAAATATTCTAGCATGCTAAGGATACAAGTATTCCTTCAAGCTATAGAACACATAGAATGTGCAGCTAATGAGCATTGTCCTTAAAAAAGGTCACTCCAACAGAATTCATGCCACTTAATAACTTTACAACAATGTCTGCAGCACTTAAAGTGTCAAATCCACTGGAGTATTCAAGTTGTTTTAAATCCTGTAGAGGCAATATACATTACAGATTGCAACATTTGTTACTAATTATGCCAAACTTTCTTTGAAAAGAATGTCCATGTTCTGCGAAATGCCTGTACTAATTATAGGGACAACCTTGAAAGGGGCGTAAGAGGGAAACCAGACAAACAACATGGCTACCAGTTTGCCATTGTAACAATGGCGAACGTAGTGCACACAGTAGTGTTTCCATTGAGCAATGCTTTTGCATTGGTAGGCTTTTATACAGAATATTGGTGTTTTGCTGCTTTTGCTAGACCCAGGCTTAGCATGACAGCAGAATAAGGTTTTACAAGCATTTTGCCGTACAACTACTCTAGTTTGAAGAGACAGGACACAGTGATGCAATGCTTAATCAATGAGAGTACTGGGAGTATTGATGTTATTCCTCTTCGTAGAAACCATCCCAGAAAAAATCCAAAAAGGCATCTGGTAAAGCAAATTCTACACCTTTCTTACTATGCACTGTGAAAAGCTGATAATGGAGGTGTTTCCTATAAACAGCAGAGGTAAGCCTCTGGTTAAACATACATTTTGTGCTCAGGTGTCACATATCTGAGCCATCTCTCAGTCTACCTATAGGTCAGGTGCCAGACTCCTTAGCTTTCTTTCTGGTGACAAGGCTCCATCACCATAATTTTTGCTGGATTTCTCCTAAAATTGCCACAGGACCTATGTTTAATTCTTGTGGGAACCCACTATATATACTGAAAACCAGTATTTCATTTGGGCTGGTGATTGTCTGTGGAGGTCATCAGCACTTATTGTTGGTGAATGGCACTTATTTTTCCCCATTAGATATTTACAGAGCAGAAGAGTAGTAAAACACAGAGATCAGAAAGATGTCAAAACTGTCGCAGAGGAAGAAAGCAGTAACCTTCAAGAGTGAGATAAAGTGGCAGGAAGTGTCTGGTAGTTAATTAAAGAGGTGGGTTTTTAGACTATCAGCCTTGGTATTTGGTGCACTAACAATGACTGAGCAGAGCTTTAGGCACTGGCACTCTTTCTTTTATAAATTAAGCACTGATGAAAACCTATACATGCAAGTCATCAGTTGAGTTGATACTTATAAAGCGCAACAACACCCTAAGGCTGAACTAACTAACAAATTCAAGAAAGATATGAAGATGATCAATAAAAGAGATGGATTTTATGAGACTTCCTAAACATATAATGGTTCTTTTTTGTGCAGGTTAAAAAGAGTGCATTTTCAACAGAGGAAACAACAAAAAAGAAGGAACATCCCTCTCAACGTCCCTCCTACTAAGCCTCTCTAAATCGAATGGCTGATATCAGGAAGGAAAATCCTAAATGAAGGCGACATTTACATTTGGATGCAAACACATAAGCAGCATAGGCCCTGGTTCATAATAGACTCTATGGGAAAAGGGACTGCCTTATAATGGAACCTTATAGAAACTGACAACCAGTGCAGGTTACCTATGAAATTTCTAGAAATTCATGACAGTCATGCTGCCATATTCTGAACACCTTGAACCTTGCAAATAGCTGACTCCGAAAGACCAACGTAGCAGGCACTGGCATAATTCAATCTAGAAATGATGGTAGCATTAACACAACCTTTCAAGTGGAAAGGGATTGTTAGACCTGGCATCCTTGGCGTGTTCTACCCTGTCTTTTTTGCCTCTGCTTCCCATGTTTTGACTGTGTGCTGGACTCTGTTTTTGCAATTTTTGGCACTCTGGGCACTTTATGCTGCTGACCAGTGCTAAAGTGGAAGTGCTCCCTGCGTAAATTGTATGTATGACTGGCGTTTTCATGATTGGCATATTTGATTTACTAGTAAGTCCCTAATAAAGTACACTAGAGGTGCCTAAGGCCTGTAAGTCAAATGCTACTAGTGCACCTGCAGCACTGGTTGTGCCTCCCACATGAGTAGCCTTGTAAACATGGCTCACACCTGCCACTGCAGTGTCTGTGTGTACAGTTTTAAACTGTCAATTTAACCTGGCAAGAGAAGACATGCTCTTCTCTGGAGGGTTTGCGGCAGCAGGCTGCAGACCAGGCATCTTGTAAGGTCTCTGGATCACACTTGATCTACTGGGAGGACGGCCTCCTATATAGTGAGCCTAAGGTTTCTGAGCCTGGGTCAGCCCGTGTGCTGGTGGTACCCCTGTGCTTCAGAGCCTTCCTACTAGGTCTGGCTCATGATGTGCCTTTAGCTGGACATTTGGGGCAGGGTAAGACCTTTGAACGGCTTGTCACCCACTTTCACTGGCCCCAAATGTGCAGGCACTCTGATGCGCATTGCAGATCTTGCCAAACTTGTCAGGCAAGTGGCAAGAGTAGGGGGAAATGTAAGGCTTCTGGATCCCAAGACAGCCATGGGCAACAGGTTTATCTTGGTCTATTGGACCATGCCACCCGGTACCCAGAAGCCATTCCTTCAATGTCAATCACTGCCCCTGTGGTGGGTCGTGCATTGATGGGGAGTTTTACCAGCATGGGGTTCCCCAAGGAAGTGGTATCTGATAGGGGTACCAACTTCATATCTACATACATGAAATCTCTATGGAAGGAGTGTGGGCTAACCTACAGGTTTACCGCTCCTTACCACCCCCAAAGAAACGGTCTGGTTGAGTGATTCAACTGCACCTTGAATGGCATGATCAAGGGCCTGTCAGAGACCCTGAGATGTAAGTGGGAAGGGAGGTACCACAAAAGTGTCTTGGATTTAGCCCTTTTGAATTATTGTAAGGCGACTCTGTGAGGGGACCTTTGAGTCTGGTTAGGGAAGGCTTGGAGAAAGCCTCCATTAAGCCCCCTAGGATGTATTCAGTTACATGCTGGCTTTTAGAAACCAGACAGCCGGCATTCAGGAAACTCTCTCAAGAGAACCTGGAAGCAAGTTAGGAGGACCCGAAACGCTGGTATGACAAGAATGCCACTCTGGTTGAGTTTCAGCCCTGCCAGAAAGTGTGGCGATGGCCCCAGTGGAGCTTTGGGCTCTCCAGGACAAGTAGACTGGGCATTTTGAGGTGGTGGAGCGCAAGAGTGATGCCACCTATCTGGTGAACTTGTGAAATCCTAGGAAACCTTTGAGGGTCCTACATGTGAACCACCTCAAGCCTCACTTTGAGAGGGCAGAGGTGACAATGGTCCTAGCAACAGATGATGGGGTACAGGAAGAGAGTGAGTCTCTTCCTGACCTCCTGTCTTCTAAGGAGAAAGATGGGTCTGTGGAGGGTGTGAACCTCTCCCCCTCAGTGACCCCAGAGCAACAGAGGGATTGTCACCAGGTGTTATGACAGTTTACCCTGTTGTTTTCCTTGATCCCAGGGCCCACTCATTTGTGTAAACATGATGTAGACACCGGGGGCAGTCCACCTGTGAAACATAACGTTTACAGGGTGACTGACAAGCTTAGGGCCAACATTAAGGATGAGGTATCCAAAATTATAGCTCTTGAGGTTACTGAGTTCTCCAGTAGCCTTGGGGCCAGTCCTGTTGTCTTGGTCCCAAAAGCTGCTGCTCCTGGTACCACTCTAGAACTCTGGTTCTGTGTGGATTACCGGGGACTCAATGCGGTCACTAAGACTGACGTGCACCACAACCCCGAGCTAATGAGCTCATTGATCGGTTAGGGGCTGCCAAATATCTCAGCACATTTGACTTAATGCCTGGATATTGACAGATTGTTCTGACTGAGGGGACCAAGGAGCAGTCTACATTTTCTACTCCAGATGGGCACTTCTAGTTTAGGGTGATGTCCTTTGGGATGAAAAATGCCCCTGCCACCTTTCTGAGGCTAGTTAACCAGGTGTTGGATGGACTGGATGATTTTGGTGCAGCCTACCTGGATGACATTGCTGTGTTCACCTCTACTGGGGAGTAACACTTGCAGCACCTCTGCAAGGTGTTAGAGGCCCTGCAGAAGGTAGGCCTCACTATTAAGGCAGGCAAGGGCCAAATAGGGCAGGATTATGTGGTGTGCTTGGGACACTAGGTGGGGAGTGGCCAGGTGACACCCCTACAACCCAAGATTGACACTATCCTGGCTTAGGAGCCTCCCAAGATCCAGACTGGGTGAGAGCCTTTTTAGGCCTCACAGGTTACTACAGGAGGTTTGTTTAGGGATATGGCACCACTGATGCTCCCTTAACAGATCTAACTTCCAAAAAAGCAACCAAAGAAAGTGATCTGCCAGACAGCTTTTGCTGGCACCCATGCCGAAGGCACCTGAATTCTCTCAAGAATTTGTCATGCAGACTGATGCTTTAGAGCATGGTGTAGGAGCATTTTTGTCAGAGCTAAATGAAGAGTGCCTAGACCAGTCTGTAGCCTTCAGTAGTAGGAGGTTACCTTCCCTTTGAACCTAAGTGGAGTGCAATTGAGCATGAAGCTTTGCTGTGGTCTGAGCGCTGAAGAAGCTAAGACCCTACTTGTTTGGGACTCACTTCCGAGTTCAGACAGACCACAGGCCCCTCATATGGTTAATGCAGAAGAGGGGTGAGAACCCAAAACTGTTGAGGTGGTCTTTCTCCCTACAGGGAATAGACTTTACGGTGGAACACTGCCCTGAAACAGAACGCGCCAATACTGATGGTCTGTCCAGATTCTTCTGCCTTAGTGAAGAGAACTCCCATGAGATTGGGTAGTTCTCCCCATGTTCAGCTGGGGGGGGGGGCACGTGTTAGACCTAGCATCCTTGGTGCGGTCTCCCCTGTCTTTTTTTGCCTCTGCTTCCCATATTTTGACTGTGCACTGGACTCTGTTTTTACTGTTTTTGGTACTCTGGGCACTTTACCACTGCTGACCAGTGCTAAAGTGCAAGTGCTCCCTGTATAAATTGTGTGTGTGATTGGCTTTTCCATGGTTGGCATATTTGATTTACTAGTAAGTCCCTGGTAAAGTGCACTAGAGGTGCCTTGGGCATATAAATCAAATGCTACTAGTGGGTCTGTAGCACTGGTTGTGCCACCCACATAAGTAGCTCTTTTAACATGGCTCGAACCTGCCACTGCAGTGTCTGTGTGTGCAGTTTTAAACTGCTAAGTCAACCTGGTAAGTGTGCCCACTTGCCAGGCCCAAACCTTCCCTTTTTATACATTTAAGGCACCCCTAAGGTAGGCCCTAGATAGCCCCATGGTCAGGGTGCAGCGTATGTTAAGGGTGGGACATGTACTGATGTGTTTTACAGGTCCTAACAATGAAATACTGCCAAATTTGTTTTTCACTCTTGCAAGGCCTATCACTCATAGAGGTTAACATAGGGGCTGCCTTTAAATATCCTTAAAGTGCAGTTTCCCTTTGAAAGCAGATAGAGATGTGGAGTTTGGGGTCTCTGAACTCACAATTTAACAATAGCTCTTTTAGTGAAGGTGGTTTTTGGATTGTTAGTTTGAAAGTGCCATTTTTAGAAAGTGGGCATTTTCTTACATTCTGTGACTCTGCCTGCTTGTGTATTCCCTGACTGGGTTAGACTGACAGTTGGGCTGTTTGTGAATCCCCTCTAGACAGTGATACAAAGGGGGCTCAGTTGTAGCCTGTATATCCTGATGAGCCATCTGAGCTAGAGTGGTGGGAGGGGCTAACACTTGCACCTGAATAGGGCTGTGTCTGTACTTACACAATGCTGTCTCCAACCCCCTGGTATGTGGCTGGGGGCAGACCTGGACAAGGCAGGATCTTGTCAACAACAGAGACTTTCCTTTGAAGTTTGCCTACTTCAAAGCCAGAAAGGGGTATAGGCGGTGGACCCAAAACCCCAGATTGATAGATCACTTTTGGATTCAAAAGGAACCTCTTCCAAGCAGAAGAGCTGAAGACCTGAGGAGGAGTGTTGCCTGTGACTGTGCTTTGTTGGGCTATCCTGCAGTTGCTGCTTCTGCCTGTGAAAGGGGACAAAGACTGGACTTTGTGGTATATTCCTGCTTGAGAAGAATCTCCAAGGGCTTGGATTGAGCTTGCCTCCTGTTTTGACGTCTCAGGGCCATCATAGACTTCCTCTGCTGGCACCTGGACTCTCTGCTGAGGCTCCTGCCAAGTGGTGCCCCATCCAGTCCCTAAGCCTTTGAAAGGTGAAGCTGGTAGAAAAAGGACAGAAATCCATGCGCAGGAAGCTGTGCGAGAAAATGTTCAATTCACCACCTGCAATGCGGCTGAAAAACTATGTGCCATTCACTTTGCGGATGAAATTGACACCCCACCTGCATCGCGGCTGGAGAAACGACACAACACCCACTTGCGGCTGCTGATAAAGCAACCCTCACACAGCGTGGTTTTTCAACACCGTGCAACCGGATTTCTCCCGCATCATCGCTGGGCGTCAAAGTCATCGTGACCCTGGGTGGATCCGAGGTGCCCTGTCTGGAAATCGACGCATCACTCTCTTGCAAGGGAGAAAAACGACGCATCGCCTACCTGACCAGAGAAAAAACTACGCACAGCCTCAACTTGGAGTAAGGAATCGATCCATCACTGACTTTTCCGACACACATTCGCCCCTGCGGCTTTATTTTTTATGCATACCAGGTACTTTCTGTAAAATCAACCTTTCCATTGTTTTCTATGGAGTAAGACTCTTTTTACTTTGAAAATTTATATCTTGAGTTGTGTATTTCGGATTTTTGTCATTTTGGTCTTGTTTGATTTAGATAAATATTCCCTATGTTTCTATACTTCCATTTTGTAGTGTTTTCACTGTATTCCTGTTTGTGTTGGTACAAATACTTTACACTTTGCCTTTGAGATAAGCCTGACTGCTTGTGCCAATCTACCAAAGGGGTGAAAAGGGGTTATCTAAGTGAGTATCTCCATTGCCCTGAGTAGAGTGAGGGTCCCTGCTTGGACAGAGTGCAGACTGACCGCCAACCAGAGACCCCATTTCGAACAGAAATAAAAAAGGTTTTGTAGACATGGAGGGAAGTGATAACAACTTTCATCCCTCTTAATCTTTCCCCATGCACTTTAAGAAGCCCACAGTGGCTCTGATTGCAAGTTTCACAACACTGGCGAGGGGCAAACTCCACACCAGTAATTGCCAGTATTCTACATTAACAACCCATCAGTATAATGCAATTATGAGTTAAATGCCAAGGAATAGGATCTTACTGTGAGGACTCAGATTTACCAGGTGGTATTCTCATGTTAATCATGTTTCTGTGGGGTTTAGTACACATTTAGCCTCTGCCCTTAGCAAGTGGTAAACGTGTGCAGGGGGCTGTGGTAAATTTGTGTTGTAAGGCACAGTTATTGGGCTGGAATAACGAGGGTGAAAGAAGAAGTGGAGAATGTTGGCTGGCAAGGAAGAGCATGTAATGCTCCAAGTGCCTTCTTTGAGGTTTGGGCAGAGGTTACAGAAGGGTCCAGGGAGCAATGCAGACTATTTCCACAGTGTTATTACCTGTTGAATCTTCCAGCTGATAAAATCAGACTTGCTGTTTCCTCACCATGGATAGGAACACTAGACCTTTTATAATTGTTTGGAGTGAAATTCTACACAATGTAGATTTTCCAAATAATTATGATGGAAAGTCTTAATTTTATTAAAAACATGGAGGCGAGTATTATGCTTACTTTTTCTGCTTTAATTACAATAGCAGCTGCAGTCAAGAACAATAACCAATCCCATATGGATAGCAAAACAAGCTACCAATGGCAAACAAAGAAAAAACAAATGACCAATCAGAACACAATACACCTAAAAGATATACCAGGCTTGACTGCAAGCAGCCCTCTTTTTTTTTGCGAGAAGTTATTAAACATTAAAAGGATTTTAATATTGGAACTATGCAAGCACTTATACAGGCAGCTACAATTAGTGCAAACAAGTCTTGAAACCAATCTAGAGAAAAAGCCGCCACTGTCTTTCTGGAATGCAACTGAAGACAATCCGAAGGAAACACAGGATGAGAGAACATGTGAATCTCGAGGTTGGAAGAACGCAGGGATTTATCCAGAGGTAATCGCTGAAGCGTTGGTAGAGACTAAAGGGAGGCATATAAAAAAATGTTAGCATATATGTGGTGGGATAATACTCGCCTCCGTGTCTTTAATAAAATTAAGACTTTCCATCATAATTATTTGGAAAATCTAAATTTTATGACATGACCGGAGGCTCCTATTATGCTTGTTTAAAGCATATCAACTAAAGTACCACTGTAGATGCAGTATTAACAGGTTTACAATAAAAAGTACGAAATGTAACATCATTTGACCAATCTGCTGATCTCAGAATGTCTTCCAAACGGTAACCAGCCCAGAAAGCTTTGGACCCCATAGCACCCTGAGCAGAATAGGCTCCAAATCTAGAGGTGTCAATACCTGCAAGTGACATAATCCATTTGACCCAATGAGCCAAGGTGGGGGAAGAAACTGGTTTATAGGGTTTCCTGAAGGAAAAAAAGTTGGGTAGCTGAAGGCGTTCTGAGATCAATAGTCTTTTGTTCATAAACTTTTATACAATTACCCTTACATAGCTTTGGATATTTGGGGAAAAAGGGTAAAACACATAGGTAATATTGGTTTTCGTATGTCTAAAAACATTGCAAAGAACACCTGTAGGGGTAAAAAGACGAGCGGAAACATCAAGCGCCCTGATAGCAGAAAGACATTTAATAGAGACTAGGCAAAGCAGCATAGATAATTTAGCAGAAAGCATTTCTAGAGACAAGTCATTATCTTGCCAAGATAGAAACATCTGTAAAACAAGGTTAACATCCCACAAAACTGTATTTAGGAAGAGGAGGATTGGAGAATTTTACTTCCTTTAAAAGCCGGCAAATAACAGGATGTTCACCCACCGGTTTACCATTGATGAAGGGATGATGAAGGGAAATAGCTGACCTATACAGGTTGATAGTCCTATGGGATTTACCAGAGCTAGCTTGGGAAGCAAGAAAATAAACTATTGGCTTAAATCTGCTGAAAAGGGATTGCTAGAATTTCCCAGACACCAGCTAGACCAGATTGACCAAGCAGACTTGTAGGCTTTGGATGTACCTGGGGCCCATGAGTTGTTAATATAGGATGAAGCTTCAAGTGAAATTCCTGGATAGGAGGAAGAAGACCTGACACTTTCCAGGCTGAGAGGAGAAGGGATTTGTTGAGGATCAGATCGTGGGGAAGACCCCGAGGATTGAGAAGAAGGGATGGGAAGGAGGGGAGAAGGAGAGGGAAGTCTATGGATAATTCAAGAAGAGGGGGGAACCAAACTTGGGACTACCAAAACGGGACTACAAGAACTACGGTGGCCACCTGACGTCATACTTGTGCAAGAACCCTGTTGATCATAATGAAAGGAGGAAATGCATAATTTGTTGAATGTGTCCAGTCTTGAAGAAAGGCATCCGTAGCTAGGGCATAAGGATTTGGCCTCAAAATGAAGAATTGAGGGAGTTGAGTGTTGAGTCGAGACGCAAAGAGATCTATCTGAAAGGAACTACCATTTGCGATGGATTAAATTGAAGACGTAAGAATGAAGCCTCCAATCGCTGAAATCGGAGAGATGACGTGAGTGCCAATCTGCCACTGAGTTGAGCGAACCTGGCAGATATTCTGCCTGAACTGAAATTTTTCTGCAAAGGCAAAATTCCCAGAGGCTTTTGGCTAATTCGGCCAGGGGTTTGGATCTGGTACCGCAGAGATGATTTATGTACTTGACAGCCGAGAGGTTGTCCATACGAAGAAGGACTGAACATTGGTCTTTGTCCTTGGTAAAACTTTTGATTGCAAAGGAGCCTGCAAGCTTCTCTAAACAATTGATGTGCAATGAAGACTCCAGAGGTGACCATGTGCCTCCAGTCGATATTTGACCACACCTTGCTCCCCAACCTGTTAGGCTTGCATCGGATTCTAATACAAGATCTCGGGCTGATGCAAAGTTAATCCTGCCGTTCCAGGCTTCTAGGTGATCTAGCCACCATTGAAGTTCTATACGAGATTGGTGATCGAGAAGGATGGAGTCGGAATAAGCAAGACCTTTGTGCAAAGGCTGAATCTTTAATAATCTTTGGAGCGCTCAATAATAAAGTGGTCCCGGGAAAATAGCTTGAATTGAGGAGGAAAGAAGACCTACAATTCTTGTAAGAGACCTTAGGGAGAGAGAAGTCTGCTGTAAAGAGTGGATTATCTCTGACTTGATGGATTTTAATTTTTGTATCTGGGAGTTGAAGAGTGCCTTGAGCGGCATTCACTAGAAATCCTAGGAATTCCGTGGATTGGGATGGGCTTAGTACGGATTTGTTGTTGATTATGAAACCTAACTGCGACAGGAGGGAAATGGTGTAAGACAGTTGAGAGTGAAGAGTGGACATGTTTTGATGCATAAGAAGGATATCGTCTAGATAAATGATTAGCCTGAACCCTTGAGCTCTGAGATGAGCGACTACTGGTTTCATTAGCTTGGTGAAGCACCAAGGGGCTGAAGAAAGACCAAAAGGTAGACAAGTGAATTGATAGCTTTGATGAAGCCATTGGAACTGAAGGAATTATCTGTGAGAATAATGAATGGGTACTGTTAAATAGGCGTCTTGAAGGTCTAGACGAACCATCCAGTCGTTCAAGAGAAGAGAATCTCTGAGATGCAAAATTGTTTCCATTTTGAAATGACGATAGACAACAAATTGATTGAATTTGGTTCAGTTTTAAATATTATAACTTTAACTAAAGGCCTCTGAATATATTGATTTAATCGTAGGTACTTAACTGAGACACCTATATATTTTGAAAAATATATATATATATTTTAAAAAGGCTGCATTCTTCATCATATTTCGATGACCTATGTTGCCTGATTTACAGGTTCAATGGCTTGGCTCATGGTTTGGCTCTTGGAGCCCAAGCATATCCCTGGTTTGGCACTCAGCAAGGCTGTCTGCATCCCCTTGAAATTTTGTCTTGCCTATGCCATTGCGAGGGAGGCTACAATCAGAGAGCATCTTACTCATAGCACTGCTTCTGGCTCATGTTGCGCCTTCTCTGTGGATGTAGCTTCATGGGGTGATATTGTGGGTGTTAGACCCCCTACTAATTGTATTCTTTAGTAAATTATTGTATTGGATACAGGTGCTTTCAGTCAGGTATGGTGAGGTGTCTGTCGGAATTCACCTGGGATTTTTGCATGTACACACAGACAAAAATATACACACAGAGATTATCTCCTCTGTTTTGAATGTATTAAAATTTTTTGGTTATTTGACAGAATATTGTGTTTTAATTACCTCTAACAATCTGCATCACTCTCCCCTTCCACTGGCCCTTAAGCCCCTCATGCCCTACTTTTCATATATTTATTTTGCTATGATATACCAGAGTGATTCTTCAGAAAATCTGAAGCTCACACCTTCGCTCCTCCCTCTTCCACCCAATCTTGCTGACCAAGCTACACCCCTGAGCCTTCCCTTGCGTACCTGTAAATGCTTGCACAATGGCCCTTTTTTAGGGTCGAGCCTGCAAGTGCTTGCGTTTGTGTCTTGTATGAGATACGCTGTTGTGTTCAATAAAGAGCTTGGTGCCCGCCTGTCACTCACCGTTTGTTGGTTTGCATGGCACTCTTCTTTACAGCCTTGTAATTCCTCAGGGCATGTCTGGCATAATTTCCATTCCTCTGTTTGGAGCAGAGATCAAACACTAATTTATTTAACCCCTTCCCCGCCACGGACGTAATGGTTACGTCCATGGCAGCGCCCGTGTGGCGCCATGGACGTAACCATTACGTCCAGGGACTGGCAGTCGGGGGAAGCGCTAGCGCTTCCCCCGAGGGCCGCCCCCCAACACCCCCAGGCCAGGGCTGAAAGGGGAATCGGGCAGCAGGAATGCCCACTAGACACCAGGGATTTCTGTATGTGTGTGTGTGAGTGAATATTAGTGTAGGGGAGCGACCCCTTGGGCAAGGGTCGCTCCCCTTTGGGGGCACATGCTTTTTACGTCGTTTCTGCCCCCCCTGGGGGCAGATTGGCCCTATTTTTAGGCCGATCTGCCCCCAAGGGGGGCAGAAAGCCACTAGACACCAGGGATTTTATTGTTGCTGTGTATTTTTTGTGTTGGGGGGCGGCCCCTTGGGCAAGGGTCGCTCCCCTTTGGGGGCACATGTATTTTACGTCGTTTCTGCCCCCCCTGGGGGCAGATTGGCCCTATTTTTAGGCCGATCTGCCCCCAAGGGGGGCAGAAAGCCACTAGACACCAGGGATTTTATTGTTGATTTGTATTTTTTGTGTTGGGGGGCGGCCCCTTGGGCAAGGGTCGCTCCCCTTTGGGGGCAAATGTATTTTACGTCGTTTCTGCCCCCCCTGGGGGCAGATTGGCCCTATTTTTAGGCCGATCTGCCCCCAAGGGGGGCAGAAAGCCACTAGACACCAGGGATTTTATTGTTGATGTGTATTTTTTGTGTTGGGGGGCGGCCCCTTGGGCAAGGGTCGCCCCCAGGGGCCCTCATGTATTTTTGGGCAGTTCTGCCCCCCTTGGGGGCAGAGAGGCCTATTTTTTTTAGGCCTTTCTGCCCCCAAGGGGGGCAGAATCCCAATAGCGCCAGAAATAGTATGTATGTATGTGTGCTTTGTGTTGGGGGGTGGCCCCTTGGGCAAGGGTCGCTCCCCCCAGGGGCGCAATGTATTTATTGTCGTTTCTGCCCCCCTTGGGGGCAGATTGGCCCTATTTTTAGGCCGATCTGCCCCCAAGGGGGGCAGAAAGCCACTAGACACCAGGGATTTTATTGTTGATGTGTATTTTTTGTGTTGGGGGGCGGCCCCTTGGGCAAGGGTCGCCCCCAGGGGCCCTCATGTATTTTTGGGCAGTTCTGCCCCCCTTGGGGGTAGAGAGGCCTATTTTTTTTAGGCCTTTCTGCCCCCAAGGGGGGCAGAATCCCAATAGCGCCAGAAATAGTATGTATGTATGTGTGCTTTGTGTTGGGGGGTGGCCCCTTGGGCAAGGGTCGCTCCCCCCAGGGGCGCAATGTATTTATTGTCGTTTCTGCCCCCCTTGGGGGCAGATTGGCCCTATTTTTAGGCCGATCTGCCCCCAAGGGGGGCAGAAAGCCACTAGACACCAGGGATTTTATTGTTGATGTGTATTTTTTGTGTTGGGGGGCGGCCCCTTGGGCAAGGGTCGCCCCCAGGGGTCCTCATGTATTTTTGGGCAGTTCTGCCCCCCTTGGGGGCAGAGAGGCCTATTTTTTTTAGGCCTTTCTGCCCCCAAGGGGGGCAGAATCCCAATAGCGCCAGAAATAGTATGTATGTATGTGTGCTTTGTGTTGGGGGGTGGCCCCTTGGGCAAGGGTCGCTCCCCCCAGGGGCGCAATGTATTTATTGTCGTTTCTGCCCCCCTTGGGGGCAGATTGGCCCTATTTTTAGGCCGATCTGCCCCCAAGGGGGGCAGAAAGCCACTAGACACCAGGGATTTTATTGTTGATTTTTATTTTTTGTGTTGGGGGGTGGCCCCTTGGGCAAGGGTCGCCCCCAGGGGCCCACATGTATTTTTGGGCAGTTCTGCCCCCCTAGGGGGCAGATATGCCTATTTTTTAGGCCTTTCTGTCCCCAAGGGGGGCAGAATCCCCATAGCGCCAGGGATACTATGTATGTGTGTGTGTGCTTTGTGTGGGGGTGTGGCACCTTGGGCAAGGGTCGCCCCCCCCCAAATGGTGCAATGTAATCTGGGTGATTTCTGCCCCCTCCCCTTGGGGGTAGATTGGCCTATTTTTTTTTTAGGCCTATCTTCCCCCAAGCAGAGAAGACTAGACACGGGAAAATGAAAAAATGGTAAGTGGCGGAGTGTTTGTCAACTGGCGAAGTATTTACTTTTATGATAATAACAGTTTTTCTCCTTTTTGTTTTAGTTCAAAGCTTTTGCTGACTTTGCTGTGGCTTGTTGCAGTTTTGGCAGTAGTTGTCCTGCGGTTTGCGTAGTTGCATGTTTTAGGTAAGTAAATAAATTTACTCCAAGTGAGTATTGTTGCAATGCATGAATGACATGTTTGTAGGTGGTGTACTGAATGCAGGATTGTGTGTGAAATTGTCCTTAGAGTTATGCACAATGATTATTGTGTTGTCTTATGTCTAATTTGCTTTTTTTTTTCTCTTTTTAGTGGGATATCGTTGGTGATTGCTGTGGCTGTGCAGAGTAGTTGCTGGTGAGTCAAGCTTTTTCAGGCAAGTGAGCAGTATAGTTTTTGAGTTTATAATTCTTAGTGATAAACCTATACTTTGTTACTTATCTTACACAGTGCTGGTTGTTGGTGGTGTATTTGTCCAGTTAATTTTAGTAGGAAGGATCATGGCCAGCCGTAGGATGACCGCTCAGCAGGTTGTTAGTGTGCTTTTTGAGTCATCTTCTGACCATGAATATGAGACTGACTCTGCATCTGAGGCAGAGGAGGAAGTGCAGGATTCTGGAAGTGAATTTTCTGTCAGAGATGAATCATCTGATGATGAAGCCACTCTCAGTGCTGATGAAGGGCCTGTTTTAGAGGAGGACAGTGATGTGCCAATGGTGCAGGAGCCAGCGGCTGAAAGGCTTCCCATTGGAAGACCTGACGCATGGGTTGCACCAAACATGGAGCAGCCACAGTTGCCTGCGTTTACTGGTTTTCCAGGGTGTCGGGTTAATACGGAAAACTTTTTGCCCGTCAACTTTTTTGAGTTGTTTATGGACGATATATTTTTGGAAGAGATTGTTGAGCAGACTAATTTGTATGCAGAGCAGTTTTTGAGGGACAACGCTGCCAGACTTAGGCCACACTCTAGAGCTAGCCGGTGGATTCCCACAAATCTGGAAGAGTTGAAAAAGTTCTTGGGTTTAACTTTTTTGATGGGGCTGATAAGGAAGCCGTCGCTGTCTTCATATTGGTCTACTAGTCCCTTGATGGCAACTGCTATATTTCCTGCCATCATGAGTCGTAACCGGTATGAGCTTCTTCTTCGGATGTTGCATTTTGTAGATAATGCTTTAGCCTTGCCACGAGATCATCCTGATTCTGAACGTCTTTTTAAGATTAGACCTGTCCTTGATCATTTGGTAGATCGGTTTTCAGAGATCTATGTTCCAGGGAAAGAAATATCTGTAGATGAGTCTTTGGTCCTGTTCAAGGGTCGTTTGGTTTTTAGGCAGTACATTCCTAGCAAGAGGGCACGGTATGGAATTAAATTGTATATGCTGTCAGAAAGTAGTACAGGATATGTTTATAATTTCCGGGTCTACACTGGTAGGGATTCCAATATTGACCCCCCTGGTTGTCCTCCCACTTTTGGAGTTAGTGAGAAAATTGTGTGGGAACTTGGTAGACGACTGTTTAACAAAGGTCACCATTTATATGTAGATAACTTCTACACTGGAGTTCGGTTGTTCAAGGAGTTGTTCAGAGTGGACACTGTTGCTTGTGGCACAATCCGCTCTAATCGGAAAGGCTATCCAAAAGAGCTTGTCTGTAAAAAACTTGAGAAGGGACAGTGCAGTGCCTTGCGGAATGATGAGCTGCTAGCTCTGAAATTTGTAGACAAGAGGGATGTATACATGCTAAGCACCATCCATGATGAGAGTACTTCACCTGTGGCTGTTTGGGGTCAGGTTTCCGAAGTGCGCAAACCTGTGTGCATCTTAGACTATAATAAGCACATGGGTGGTGTTGATAGAGTAGATCAGAGGTTAGAACCTTACACTGCTGCTCGTAAGTCTTATGTGTGGTATAAGAAATTAGCGCTTCACTTGTTCCACTTGGCAACTTTTAATGCTTTTGTTGTGTTTAAGGATAGTTCTCCAGAGTCAAGGATGACATTTGTGAAATTTCAGGAGTCTATCATAGCTAGCCTTGTTGTGCTGGAACAGGCAAGAGTTCCTAGAGAAGCAGTGGTGGAGGATGTGGCTAGATTGAAAGATCGTCACTTTGCTGAGCACATTCCTCCCACGGCCAAAAAAAACTTTCCTGCTAAGAGATGTAGAGTCTGTGCTCGAAGAGGTATCAGGAAGGAGACTAGGATGTACTGCCCTGATTGTCCTTCAAAGCCTGGGCTGTGTGTGGGTGGCTGTTTCAGGAGCTACCACACACAGAAGAATTATTGGGAAATTCCGTGAGCGTAAACTGGTGTTTTATATTTTTATATGTTCGGTTTCACGGTTGGCATTAGTCATGTATTCAGTTAGAGCTTTTGTGTTTGTAGTTTTGTACTAATTTATGATTAGTGGTTTCTTTGTTGTTTAAAAACAAAAAAAAGGGGATGGCATGTGTAGAGTGGCGCTTGGCTGGCGGCGTGGGTGTGGTGGCGCTTGGCTGGAGGTGTGTGTGGGGTGGCGCTTGGCTGGCGGTGTGTGTGGGGTGGCGCTTGGCTGGCGGTGTGTGTGGGGTGGCGCTGGGCTGGCGGTGTGTGTGGGGTGGTGCTGGGCTGGCGGTGTGTGTGGGGTGGCGCTTGGCTGGTGGTGTGGGTGGGGTGGCGCTTGGCTGGCAGTGCCGGCCAAACGCCAGTCCACACACTCATCAGCTGGTGTGATTGCTGTATCAGGCATGTGGGCATATGAAAGTGATGGGCCCTTGACTGGCGCTGTCTGTGGATGCGAGTCTTGTAATGTGCTGGGCCCGTGGCTGGCGGCGTGAATGGTCTAGTGCATGTCATGTATGAAAGGTGTGTGAATGGACTGTAAAGCGGTTGGTGCCTTGTCGTGGCTTTACAGCTCACGAGCTGTGAGTCATTGGTTCAGTTTTTTGGCCTTTCAGTTATTACCAGTGCATTTCACTTTTGTGAAATCTCTTGTTAATAAAATTTGATCTACTGAACCATCACTCACCCTCGTGCCAAATCCAACCAGTATGTGTGGTACAAATGACAAAACCTGCTCCGCTGTAATCAGGCGTCGCAGCACACTTGAGACACGCTAGGTGCCTCAGGTGGGACCCCGATGATGAAGCATGCCACCAACTTGGTTGGTGGGTGACGGGTCTTCTTCACATAACCTAAGTGTGTTTCTTTTCACAATTTTAGTGTTTGGCACATCACGGACGTATGTGCACACATCAAAGTGATATATTCCAAAAATACCTGTGTTTGGGGGGGAGGGCCCACCTATGTTTTTGGTCCTGGGTGCGGCCGTCATGTAGGGAAACCTACAAAACCCAGAAACTTTTTAAAACTAGGCACCCCAAGGAGTCTAGGGAGGTGTGGCTTGTGTGGCTCCCCCAACATTTTCTTACCCAGACTCCTCTGTAAACCTCACAAATTGCATAAAAAAGCATATTTTCCTGATTTTTCTTAGTAGGATCACCGCTCCAGCACAAAATTCCTACTCCCCAGTTTTCCCCTCAGTCTCCCAAGTAAAATGACACCTCACTTATGTGGGTCCCCAAAGCAGAGTCCGTCTAAAGATGTATAAAAGAATATGCCCTTATAAACTTGCTGTGCTATCCCTTCTATCCCTTCAGGTTTTGGGCCTTATTATGTTGCAGGCACCTGGGCCACCCACACAAGTGAGGTATCATTTTTATCGGGAGACTTGGGGGAACGCTGGGTGGAAGGAAATTTGTGGCTCCTATCAGATTCCAGAACTTTCTGCCACAGAAATGTGAGGAACATGTGTTTTTTTAGCCAAATTTTGAGGTTTGCAAAGGATTCTGGGTAACAGAACCTGGTCCGAGCCCCGCAAGTCACCCCTCCTTGGATTCCCCTAGGTCTCTAGTTTTCAGAAATGCACTGGTTTGGTAGGTTTCCCTAGGCGCCGGGTGAGCTACAGGCCAAAATCCGCAGGTAGGCACTGTTTTCTCCCAAAATTGTGGATGTGTCCACGTTGCGCTTTGGGGTGTTTCCTGTCGCAGGCGCTAGGCCTACCCACGCAAGTGAGGTATCATTTTTATCGGGAGACTTGGGGGAACGCTGGGTGGAAGGAAATTTGTAGCTCCTCTCAGATTCCAGAACTTTCTGCCACAGAAATGTGAGGAACATGTGTTTTTTTAGCCAAATTTTGAGGTTTGCAAAGGATTCTGGGTAACAGAACCTGGTCCGAGCCCCGCAAGTCACCCCTCCTTGGATCCCCCTAGGTCTCTAGTTTTCAGAAATGCACAGGTTTGGTAGGTTTCCCTAGGTGGCGGCTGAGCTAGAGGCCAAAATCTACAGGTAGGCACTTCGCAAAAAACACCTCTGTTTTTTTCCAAAATTTAGGATGTGTCCACGTTGCGCTTTGGGGTGTTTCCTGTCGCCGGCGCTAGGCCTACCCACGCAAGTGAGGTATCATTTTTATCGGGAGACTTGGGGGAACGCTGGGTGGAAGGAAATTTGTAGCTCCTCTCAGATTCCAGAACTTTCTGCCACAGAAATGTGAGGGACATGTGTTTTTTTAGCCAAATTTTGAGGTTTGCAAAGGATTCTGGGTAACAGAACCTGGTCCGAGCCCCGCAAGTCACCCCTCCTTGGATCCCCCTAGGTCTCTAGTTTTCAGAAATGCACAGGTTTGGTAGGTTTCCCTAGGTGGCGGCTGAGCTAGAGGCCAAAATCTACAGGTAGTCACTTTGCTAAAAACAGCTCTGTTTTCTGTGAAATGTCCACGTTGTGTTTTGGGGCATATCCTGTCGCGGGCGCTAGGCCTACCCACACAAGTGAGGTATCATTTTTATCGGGAGACGTGGGGGAACGCTGGGTGGAAGGAAATTTGTGGCTCCTCTCAGATTCCAGAACTTTCTGCCACAGAAATGTGAGGAACATGTGTTTTTTTAGCCAAATTTTGAGGTTTGCAAAGGATTCTGGGTAACAGAACCTGGTCCGAGCCCCGCAAGTCACCCCTCCTTGGATCCCCCTAGGTCTCTAGTTTTCAGAAATGCACAGGTTTGGTAGGTTTCCCTAGGTGGCGGCTGAGCTAGAGGCCAAAATCTACAGGTAGTCACTTTGCTAAAAACAGCTCTGTTTTCTGTGATATGTCCACGTTGTGTTTTGGGGCATATCCTGTCGCGGGCGCTAGGCCTACCCACACAAGTGAGGTATCATTTTTATCGGGAGACGTGGGGGAACGCTGGGTAGAAGGAAATTTGTGGCTCCTCTCAGATTCCAGAACTTTCTGCCACAGAAATGTGAGGAACATGTGTTTTTTTAGCCAAATTTTGAGGTTTGCAAAGGATTCTGGGTAACAGAACCTGGTCCGAGCCCCGCAAGTCACCCCTCCTTGGATCCCCCTAGGTCTCTAGTTTTCAGAAATGCACAGGTTTGGTAGGTTTCCCTAGGTGGCGGCTGAGCTAGAGGCCAAAATCTACAGGTAGTCACTTTGCTAAAAACAGCTCTGTTTTCTGTGATATGTCCACGTTGTGTTTTGGGGCATATCCTGTCGCGGGCGCTAGGCCTACCCACACAAGTGAGGTATCATTTTTATCGGGAGACGTGGAGGAACGCTGGGTGGAAGGAAATTTGTAGCTCCTCTCAGATTCCAGAACTTTCTGCCACAGAAATGTGAGGAACATGTGTTATTTTAGCCAAATTTTGAGGTTTGCAAAGGATTCTGGGTAACAGAACCTGGTCCGAGCCCCGCAAGTCACCCCTCCTTGGATTCCCCTAGGTCTCTAGTTTTCAGAAATGCACAGGTTTGGTAGGTTTCCCTAGGTGGCGGCTGAGCTAGAGGCCAAAATCTACAGGTAGGCACTTCGCAAAAAACACCTCTGTTTTTTTCCAAAATTTAGGATGTGTCCACGTTGCGCTTTGGGGTGTTTCCTGTCGCCGGCACTAGGCCTACCCACGCAAGTG
This sequence comes from Pleurodeles waltl, assembly GCF_031143425.1. Taxonomy (NCBI): domain Eukaryota; kingdom Metazoa; phylum Chordata; class Amphibia; order Caudata; family Salamandridae; genus Pleurodeles; species Pleurodeles waltl. Next base: position 985,787,530 of record NC_090437.1, read on the forward strand.
AGGTATCATTTTTATCGGGAGACTTGGGGGAACGCTGGGTGGAAGGAAATTTGTAGCTCCTCTCAGATTCCAGAACTTTCTGCCACAGAAATGTGAGGGACATGTGTTTTTTTAGCCAAATTTTGAGGTTTGCAAAGGATTCTGGGTAACAGAACCTGGTCCGAGCCCCGCAAGTCACCCCTCCTTGGATCCCCCTAGGTCTCTAGTTTTCAGAAATGCACAGGTTTGGTAGGTTTCCCTAGGTGGCGGCTGAGCTAGAGGCCAAAATCTACAGGTAGTCACTTTGCTAAAAACAGCTCTGTTTTCTGTGATATGTCCACGTTGTGTTTTGGGGCATATCCTGTCGCGGGCGCTAGGCCTACCCACACAAGTCAGGTATCATTTTTATCGGGAGACGTGGGGGAACGCTGGGTGGAAGGAAATTTGTGGCTCCTCTCAGATTCCAGAACTTTCTGCCACAGAAATGTGAGGAACATGTGTTTTTTTAGCCAAATTTTGAGGTTTGCAAAGGATTCTGGGTAACAGAACCTGGTCCGAGCCCCGCAAGTCACCCCTCCTTGGATCCCCCTAGGTCTCTAGTTTTCAGAAATGCATAGGTTTGGTAGGTTTCCCTAGGTGGCGGCTGAGCTAGAGGCCAAAATCTACAGGTAGTCACTTTGCTAAAAACAGCTCTGTTTTCTGTGATATGTCCACGTTGTGTTTTGGGGCATATCCTGTCGCGGGCGCTAGGCCTACCCACACAAGTGAGGTATCATTTTTATCGGGAGACGTGGGGGAACGCTGGGTGGAAGGAAATTTGTAGCTCCTCTCAGATTCCAGAACTTTCTGCCACAGAAATGTGAGGAACATGTGTTTTTTTAGCCAAATTTTGAGGTTTGCAAAGGATTCTGGGTAACAGAACCTGGTCCGAGCCCCGCAAGTCACCCCTCCTTGGATCCCCCTAGGTCTCTAGTTTTCAGAAATGCACAGGTTTGGTAGGTTTCCCTAGGTGGCGGCTGAGCTAGAGGCCAAAATCTACAGGTAGTCACTTTGCTAAAAACAGCTCTGTTTTCTGTGATATGTCCACGTTGTGTTTTGGGGCATATCCTGTCGCGGGCGCTAGGCCTACCCACACAAGTGAGGTATCATTTTTATCGGGAGACGTGGGGGAACGCTGGGTGGAAGGAAATTTGTAGCTCCTCTCAGATTCCAGAACTTTCTGCCACAGAAATGTGAGGAACATGTGTTTTTTTAGCCAAATTTTGAGGTTTGCAAAGGATTCTGGGTAACAGAACCTGGTCCGAGCCCCGCAAGTCACCCCTCCTTGGATTCCCCTAGGTCTCTAGTTTTCAGAAATGCACAGGTTTGGTAGGTTTCCCTAGGTGCCGGCTGAGCTAGAGGCCAAAATCTACAGGTAGGCACTTCGCAAAAAACACCTCTGTTTTTTTCCAAAATTTAGGATGTGTCCACGTTGCGCTTTGGGGTGTTTCCTGTCGCCGGCGCTAGGCTTACCCACGCAAGTGAGGTATCATTTTTATCGGGAGACTTGGGGGAACACTGGGTGGAAGGAAATTTGTAGCTCCTCTCAGATTCCAGAACTTTCTGCCACAGAAATGTGAGGAACATGTGTTTTTTTAGCCAAATTTTGAGGTTTGCAAAGGATTCTGGGTAACAGAACCTCGTCCGAGCCACACAAGTCACCCCTCCTTGGATTCCCCTAGGTCTCTAGTTTTCAGAAATGCATAGGTTTGGTAGGTTTCCCTAGGTGGCGGCTGAGCTAGAGGCCAAAATCTACAGGTAGTCACTTTGCTAAAAACAGCTCTGTTTTCTGTGATATGTCCACGTTGTGTTTTGGGGCATATCCTGTCGCGGGCGCTAGGCCTACCCACACAAGTGAGGTATCATTTTTATCGGGAGACGTGGGGGAACGCTGGGTGGAAGGAAATTTGTGGCTCCTCTCAGATTCCAGAACTTTCTGCCACAGAAATGTGAGTAACATGTGTTTTTTTTGCCAAATTTTGAGGTTTGCAAAGGATTCTGGGTAACAGAACCTGGTCCGAGCCCCGCAAGTCACCCCTCCTTGGATCCCCCTAGGTCTCTAGTTTTCAGAAATGCACAGGTTTGGTAGGTTTCCCTAGGTGGCGGCTGAGCTAGAGGCCAAAATCTACAGGTAGTCACTTTGCTAAAAACAGCTCTGTTTTCTGTGATTTGTCCACGTTGTGTTTTGGGGCATATCCTGTCGCGGGCGCTAGGCCTACCCACACAAGTGAGGTATCATTTTTATCGGGATACGTGGGGGAACGCTAGGTGGAAGGAAATTTGTGGCTCCTCTCAGATTCCAGAACTTTCTGCCACAGAAATGTGAGGAACATGTGTTTTTTTAGCCAAATTTTGAGGTTTGCAAAGGATTCTGGGTAACCGAACCTGGTCCGAGCCACACAAGTCACCCCTCCTTGGATTCCCCTAGGTCTCTAGTTTTCAGAAATGCACAGGTTTGGTAGGTTTCCCTAGGTGGCGGCTGAGCTAGAGGCCAAAATCTACAGGTAGTCACTTTGCTAAAAACAGCTCTGTTTTCTGTGATGTGTCCACGTTGTGTTTTGGGGCATATCCTGTCGCGGGTGCTAGGCCTACCCACACAAGTGAGGTACCATTTTTATCGGGAGACTTGGGGGAACATAGATTAGCAAAACAAGTTCTATTGCCCCTTGTCTTTCTCTACATTTTTTCCTTCCAAATATAGGAGTGTGTGTAAAAAAGACATCTATTTGAGAAATTCCCTGTAATTCACGTGCTACTATGGTCACCCCGGAATTCAGAGATGTGCAAATAACCACTGCTCCTCAACACCTTATCTTGTGCCCTTTTTGGAAATGCAAAGGTTTTCTTGATAGCAATTTTTTACTCCTTATATTTCAGCAAATGAATTGCTGTATACCCGGTATAGAATGAAAACGCACTGCAGGGTGCAGCTCATTTATTGGCTCTGGGTTCCTCGGGTTCTTGATGAACCTACAAACCCTATATATCCCCGCAACCAGAGGAGTCCAGCAGACGTAACGGTATATTGCTTTCGATAATCTGACATTGCAGGGAAAAGTTACAGAGTAAAAAGTAGAGAAAAATTGATGTTTTTTTCACCTCAATTTCAATATTTTTCTTTTTCAGCTGTTATTTTCTGTAGGAAACCCTTGTAGGATCTACACAAATGACCCCTTGATGAATTCAGAATTTTGTCTACTTTTCAGAAATGTTTAGGTTTCTGGGATCCAGCATTGGTTTCATGACCATTCTGGTCACTGACTGGAAGGAGGCTGAAAGCACAAAAAATTGCACAAATGGGGTATGCCCCAGTACAATGCCAAAATTGTGTTGAAAAATTGGGTTTTCGGATTCAAGTCTGCCTGTTCCTGAAAGCTGGGAAGCTGCTGAGTTTAGCACCGCAAACCCTTTGTTGATGCCATTTTCAGGGGAAAAACCACAAGCCTTCTTCTGCAGCCCCTTTTTCCAATTTTTTTGAAAAAAACGAAATTTTCACTGTATTTTGGCCAATTTCTTGGCCTCCTTCAGGGGAACCCACAAAGTCTGGGTACCTTTAGAATCGCTAGGATGTTGGAAAAAAAGGACGCAAATTTGGCTTGGTTAGCTTATGTGGACAAAAAGTTATGAGGGCCTAAGCGCGAACTGCCCCAAATAGGCAAAAAAAGGCCTGGCACAGGAGGGGGAAAAGGCCTGGCAGCGAAGTGGTTAAACGTAATTAGTGCCTGTCCACTGCTCTCCACGAGTTCGAAGTACTATTTTGTTCTAACTTCCCGCAAACAGAAGGCGTGTGACTGGCAAAAACGTGCCCAGCAGCACAAACAAAATTGCAAAGTTTTATTTTTTAAAGCTAACTTAATTTTCTTTAGTTAAGTCGTCTTTTCCCAGTTTCAACTCATTTTTTTGTTTATTTTGCTCGTGGGCGCTGTTGTCAAAAGATGATAATTAGCTTGTTCGAAATATGCGAGACCTATTGCATTGCAAATGCTTGTTTTTATTGCAACATATGACCTTGATATGATTATTCTGTAACGGGGCCCACATGTATATTACACTTTCATCCCCAATGTTTGGATTAGTTCAGAAGACAAATCATAGTTTTTTGTTTCAACTGCAGAAGGGCAGCAGTGTTTGCCTCTTGAAAAAGTCGACAGTATTTTTGTCAATGGTTTCTCCAGCAATATATTTCTTTGTGAGAGATTTCTGTTATCCCTGTTGGGCCTCCATGGCGAAAAAAAACACCTGGATCTATTGACTCACGGTACAGTAGGTTTAGCAGCAGAAGTGCTAAACGGCATTCTCTGCAAGGTTCGCTTCACACTGAAAGAAAAAACACCACTCCTGTAATTAAAGGGTATGCTGTCAACCGCAAAACGCAACCCAGTCAAACTAGTTCCATCTGTTAAGGAAAATGTAAGACTTGACGAGGTCCAAACAAACAAACAATGGTTGACATGGACGCCCTTTCAGATATAAAACTGCTGTTGATGCAACAACACTGCTTGCCACGCCAACCTTGACTCCGCTATGAGCTGTGCGATTCTGAGGAGGGGGTGTGAAGGTGGCTGGCAGTCTTTGAGTTGACTGCGGGCTTAATCTGTCCAGAGACTCATTTATAAGTATCGAGTTACCGATTTAAGGGTGTTATGTTAAAGATGCCTCACTATTACCCAGTCAATGAACGTTTGTCTCTTAGTTGCTTGTTTTCTCTCTCTGAAATGTGCTTTCTCTCTTTGCGTGTTTGTACCGACCTTGGGAGGGGTTGCTCCTAGTGACCCATGAAGTAGAGACGGTAATCTACAATCAGAACATGTGCAATAACTATGCAGAAAGGACAGGGCGTGTACCGCACGCGCATTCAACATCTTTTCAGATAGGTTGACGGGTAGGCGCCTGACTTAGCGTAGGCGAGTCCGCCTGGTTGCTCCAAGTGACACAGAAGATATCTTTACATCTATATAAATAACACTGTTTAATATAAGTACAATCAATTTACCAAGAGTTCAGAAGTTTTTTAATGTCTCAAAAATTCGATTTTGTGTTTTTTTCTCAACTAAATATTTGTGAAACGGTCAAGTGATCCTTAAAAATCATCAATAAAATTATTTAAATCTACTGTTCTGCATGAGGTTCTCTGGAACGATACTATTGTATTGTATAACGTAGATGCTTCACAACCGTAATCCCGCGCAATGCTTAATAGTTGGTTGTATTTTTTACACCGCCATTAACGGAACATTACTGAGTGCGTGAGACTGGGAAATAGAAAGGGGGAATGTGTGAAATCGTCACTGCCAGTGTATCTGTGCCGTTATTAGTAAAAGCACTTCTTACTTGATGGGTGAGTTCGTACGTGCTGAGTTATGTAGATGTGTGAGTCAGTAGGTGGATATATTTCAGAGTGTAGGTGAATATGGGTGATTGGGTGAGTGTGAGTGGCTGAATGCGAATTGGTGCGTGAGTTTGGGAGTACGTCGATTGATGAGGGGTGAAGATAAACGAGTGAAGTTTGGAGTGCGCAGGATGAAGGTGATGGGGAGTAAAAACTGCATCTAGCTAGACCTAAAATACGTGAGTGGGAAAGTATGCAATCTTGGACAATGAGGAGCAGAAGGCAATCCTGACGTGAATTTTAACGAGTGTATTAGAGAGTTAAATGCACTGTTGTAGACATAAGGCTAGAAAAGGGGAATTCGGGTGTTTCAGCTCTCTGCCTGTGCTTCGATCTTTCAAATTGTACATTCTGATAACTAATACACTGCATACTTCACAATATTTTCTGACTAAGAATAGGGCTATAAACTCAATGTAATCTTCAACAATAATATTAGCATAACTTTAAAATATTTTTGGATAAACATTTTATTTTTATTTTACAACCCGAGATAGACCACCTTCAATCGCCTACAACAGCCTGGTTGCTGAGGGAACCGATCCATTAATCAATACCAAATGGATAACCATGAACTCTTCCCTAGTCCGCAGCCCTGGGATGCAAAATAAAGAACAGAAAGTAGTCATTCCCCTTCATTAGCAGCAGCTTAAGAAGGGCTCATCAGCCAGCCTTTGAAGAGTAGGTGCCGGTTAAGGGCCTCTGACATCCGGGAGATGAGAAATTTTGCCTGGGACCATATTCTGTATTTTTCTATATCAGGGGCACGAAAGTTTCCACAGTTCATGTCGTGGTCCAGATTTATAAACATTTTGTGTCTGGGATGTGTCACTTTTTTGACGCAGCAGATGCAAAATCCTTTTTGGTATTTACAAAGCCATGCAAATGTAGATTTTTGTGGCTTTGTAAGAAAAAGTAATACAACGCAGTGCATAGCCCTGCCCTGCGTTACTTTGCATCATATAAGCATTCCATGGGTGGTGCATAGGCATTGCCGTGCATCTACTCATGGACTTTGACCCAAACTCCTATTTACAACAGATGTAGACAGGCGTTTGTGCCAAACTGGTGCTCTTGCTTGAGGCTGGTGTAACGAGGAGAAATATCTTTATTTCTCCTCATTATTTCCTCTTTGCATCTGAGCTGCATATTGCGGCACACCTACAGACAGAAAATAGCCTTAAAGGATAATCCTGACCACAAAGCAGACACACTTGTACTATGGCGCAAGGGTGTCTACATTGGCACTAGGCAGCCCAAAGTTTGCCAACATATGGAGTGATCAGAACTGCTTAAATTCTTTGAAGATATCACACAGTTCTGCTCTGTTCAGGTGATGCAGCATAGTTCAGCAACTTTGTTCACTGCGTTGCACCGCTTCTTTGTATACATGCTCCCCAAATGCCCTGAGCTTATGGTCCAAGGCATACATGATTTTCTTCATGCCCAATATGTTCCAGATACCCTGAATCCAGTCTCTCAGCCAGTTTCAGGCATAGTCCCATCATAGACCATCATAGTCCTAGGATGACCTGGCTGACATCCAACAGTGTCAGGGAGATAGGCCTACTTAGACATGATTTTGGACCTTGCCCCACTGGTAAAGGTAGGGTAATTAAAACAGCCTCCGGGTCTTTGGGGTTTTGGATCTTCAACATTGCATTAATCACTGTGATGGCCACTGTTGAGTATCTCTCTCTTTTGTGGAAACACCATAAGAAATTACTTAGAGACCTAATTTTTGCACTCCCCCTCCAGCAGGTCTCTGGTTTAGCATGGTTACATGAGTGTAATTTCAGGAGCATGATACCAATGCAATATGATTTTGTGATGGGTTTCTTATCCCTTGAGTTTGCATATTGGGTTGGGTATTGGGTCTTTCTCATAAAAAAAAGGTTGCTATCTTTCTCTATGATTGCTCTACCCAATCCACTTTCCCATCATCTGTGGCCCACTGATTTATCCAGTATTAGTTTTTTAATGAAGATATAACATGATTTTTGTGGTCATCATCTTTCACCAAATGTTCAAAGACAGTAAACTTCTGGAATGCTCATGGTTTTACTGTTGGGGTCCCAGTGGTGCACTTTTGAGATATCTATACCTCTCGGAACCTGAAAATATATATTACTTTATAACTGTAATAACATTTCTCATTAATAATAAAGAAGTGACACAATTCTAGTAATAATTGAGTATTTATATAAACAAAATAAAACAGAATACAATACGTCCGGGAGTACAGCACAGTTCAGCAACTGAAGCCACACTCAACTCGGCTCTTACACACAGTGATTTTTATACCTTCAGTGAGCGCTTAAAACCCACCTCCTTCACAACACTTACAATTAACAAAAACAATAATTCTTTAAGCGTTATCTGACTGGTTGTTACAAAAATACAGTACTAGCAGATTTACTACATATATGGTATGCGTTCCTTATTGACCATTATGTTCAAACTGAGGCCTGTACTTTTCACGTATAATGTAGACTTCTGCACGTTTGTTTTCTAATTCGTGTGTTGACCAGAGAAGGCCCTCTGTAGTTTTCTTAAGGCCTATTACATTCCCCCCTCTAGTTGAATTTTCAACTACCTGCTCACTTTTCCGACCCAATACACCAATTTCGGTGTAGGCATTTTGCTTCTCCTTCCACTCTTTACTACCTAATCTAGTAGTAAACATTCCCCCTAACTTTTGTCTACCTGATTTGCAACACCCTACAATAATCTGAACTAGGCAGTACATTAAAAGAATCATCACAAGTATTGGAAGAAGTCCTTTAAACAGTTCAGGTAACCAGGCCGGAATCCATGAAAACAATCCTGGAAACCACTCGTTGGAGGCACGCCCCTCTCCTACCATATTCTTCTGTAGATTGTGCAAAGTCTGTATAGCCTCTGTTATTGTTCCATTGTCCGCATCATTAGCCGGCACATATGTGCAACATGCCGTACCGATTTTGGCACAGACCCCACCCTCCATTGTTGTCATCAAGTCTAACACATATCTATGTTGCATAAGCATTACTCGCACTGCCCTCAATTCTTCTTTAATTGCATTGAAACCACCTTCCGTTGCATTGATGGCTTTCATCAGCTCCCAACGAGTTATTTGCAACCAGCGAGCAGCGGCTTTGGCCTGAATGAATGGGAGGATGCTTCCAAAAAACACCTGGGCGTCATTGAACAGTCGGTATTCCTGTGGAATATCTGCCCATGTTGCAGTGCCAAAGTATTCAGCAGTTCTTCTCCTTCGATGACGGTGTAACAAGTCGTTGGATGGCTCATAGGATGTTAATGTAACTTTGAAACATCCTCTCCGGGAATTACTAAGGAAGGGGTGTGCACAGTGACTAAAGAACAGAGACCATTCCATCCTGCGGGGAGTCACGTATATAGCCTTTCTCCACATTGCCAATAATAGTCCATTAGACTGGAGGTTCCCCATTGCATGTCCTCATTATATCTTGTGGTGATACAATTAACGTTTGCCCCTACTGAAATTGTTCCATTACCCTTAAAACATAAGGAGAAAACACTTGTTGTTCGACCCACTCGAAAAGTTGTAGGTGTTTCTACCCAGGTTAAACTTTGTATATTTTTATTCCATATTGCCTGACAGTCTTGTTGTATATTAATGCTTTTCCCACTTTTATCCCATAAGGAGAGAGCTTGACATTGCTCCTATTTTTGTTCCTATGTCCTCACGATCAGTCAAAACATTCGTTATATCAGTTAACCCTCTTTCGTATTGTGTGATGTTTACTAAAAATTTTCCCTGCTGCACTTGTGAAGGTTGCATTCAAGCCCTCATTCTACATAGGAAAAGATGGAGAAGACACTGTGTAATATTAGATGAAACTTCCTTGGATGAATGCAGTCTATCTGAATCACTAGCATGTGGAATCAAAGAACATACAAAACACAATTCATTAGTACTTTGCATACTTATTTCCATCAGGTGTTGATACCAAGCATTGTCAGTTAATCTATAATGTATAACATGAGATCTATTTGTATACACATTTCTTTTAGAATATGTCATCTTTGAGCAAGATTCTATACATGGACTAAAATACCAATTCAAACCAGCAGGAAATAAGGAAAAACTTAAAAAGGCAAACACAAAAACAATCCAGAAAAGTCTTTTGGTGGAACTAATTTGATGCTTCACTCGTTCTCTGAAAAAGTACACTGTTATTTCTCCACTGGCTCGTTTTCCTGCAAAAGTTCCTGTAGCAATGGCAACGCTTGACACAAAGCAGGAGCCAGCGAATGTCCGACAAATGCATCCATGGTTTCCTGCCCTCCATTTTCACTGCAGTGGGGGTGCTCTGAGTGACCAAATACGGCCCCTCGATTTTGCTGTCTTTCCATCATTGCACAAAATTCCGGACATATACCAATTGTCCCACAGAAATTGGACTGATCTGCTGGGCTGCGGTGGTGCACTTCTGCTGCTGAGTTACCTGTTTAGAGAAGAATTTAGCAGATTGCAACAATTGAGACAAATACCCACTTATTTCCTCCCCCAACACTTCAGCAGTTTTATGCGCATCTGTCCTGTGCCTTGAATTGTCAAAGGAGTTGGCATAGGGCGTCACTATCTGATGCGGTGTGAGATGGTGGTCACTTCCTGGCGTATTTCTCAGAGCATACAAGGCCAACGGAAGACAATGGAGCCAATTTTTATGCAAAGTATCACACAGTTTACTTATTTTATTTTTCAATAACCCGTTGAGGTGTTCAACTATTCCATTACTTTGGGGATGATAGACAGATGACAGTTTATGCTTTATCCCCAGAGAGGTGCAAATATGTTGAAAAAGGATGTTTACAAAATGGCTACCATTATCTGAATGAATTGTTTCTGCCAGTCCCCTTCTTGATATTACTTCTCTTATCAAAAAATTAGCTGCTGCTTTAGCATCATTATGCACACATGGTCCTGCCTCGATTGACCTTGGAAAAGGGCAGACTACAACTATTAGATACCTATAATTGTTACATCTATCAATCATGTCAATAAAATCTAAATTAGATTTTTAAATGGACCTGACGAGCGGGGAAATGTTGATGTTATTACTTTTAATGTAGGTCTTGGGCTGTACTGTTGGCATACTGCACATTCCGCAATATACATTGTAATCATTTCCGCCAATTGTGGAATAAACCAATCTGCCTGCAACGTAGCTAGAAGATATTCTTTGGCAGTATGCGCAGGAAGATGCAATTGTTCCAGCGCTGTATGCAACAAAACTTAGGGCATCACAGGTTTCCCAGTGCTTTCCTTTCTATAAATAAAATCTGTGGGGGATTGTATACATCCTCGCTGTTCCCATAACTCCCTTTCATGTATTGGTGCCTGTTCCTGGAACTCATGTAAATGTAATTGTGCTGTCTCAATGTACCAGGGTGGTAAGTCAATATCATTCTGTTGTCTAGTTATCATTTCCAGTGTACTCTCTTCTGTATTAATATAATTCAGAGATGTCTTAGCTACTTCTTTAGCTGCCCAATCTGCCAGAGCATTACCCCTGGAGACGAGGTCTTGCTTATTCGTATGAACTGCACATTTTATTACTGCCACATTAGATGGTAATGTTAAAGCACATATCAATTTTGCCAACAAATCTCTGTGCATCACTGGAGACCCATCAGATTTAAAAAATCCTCTCCTTTCCCACCCGTGGATGCTTGAATGCACATTAGTGGTAATATATACTGAAACTGAATAGATTGTAACGTCTAATCCCTTCGCATGTTGTAACGCTTCTATAATAGCCACTAATTCCGCAGCCTGCGCTGAAAAATGAGAGGGTAATGGTACTTGACTAACTATCTGCAGAGTGTCAGAAGGCCCTTGCTGTTCAGCTTTTACAACTGCTGCTCCTGAATGCCTAATACCTGTTTCCTGGTCTATGAAAAAGGATCCATCCATGAAGAGCAACATGCTCCCCGGGATCGGATCTTCTCCCACCTTACTCTCTTCCTCTGGTGCATAATTGGCACAGTCATGTACTTGTTCGTCATCAGTAACTGGGTGTGCAAAGAATGTCGCTGGATTAACTGTATGACATCTAACCACCTGTAGGGAGGGTAATGAAAGTATTACTTCATACCCAGACACTCTCTGAGTCGTAAGAGAGCTTTTACTCTTTTGCAAAATAGCAAATACCGCATGCTCTACATACAGTGTTAAAGGTGATCCCATCACAATAGTAGTGCTTTTCTGCACCGCAAACGCTGCTGTAGCCAGGACTTGCTCACATGGATAATGGCCCTCCATAATGGGATCTAGCAGCCCACTGTAGTAGGCAATTGGCTTATGTCCCACAGATGTCTTCTGCGTCAATACTGCAGTCATAGTCATTCCATAACAATGACAAAAGAGGTAGAATTGTTTCTTGTAATCAGGTGTACCTAACACTGGGGCATTCATAATCGCTTTCTTTAGCTCTTGGAATACCATCTCTCCGTCTTCTCTCCAATGTATTTTATTTGCAGTCTCATGGGATTATTTTAACATGATGAGAAGGAATGCTGTCAACGTAGCATAATCAAACAACCACTGTCTCACATAATTACAGAGTCCTAGAAACTGCTGCATCTGTTTGGTAGTCGCGGGCTTAGGCATGTTTTTTATACTTTCCACTCTGTCAGGTGTCACCTTCCTTAGATATCAGTTGTCCCAAATAATGAACCTCTTTTTGCACGTACTGTAACTTATTTTTATCCACCTTGTAACCTTTGTTTGCAAGCGTGCAGAGAAGACCAACAGTATCCTCTCTGCATATCTCCTCAGTGGCACTACAAACCAAAATGTCGTCCACATATTGCAAAAGTGTATTTTTACATTGAATGTTCGCTAAATCTTTTTTAACTGTTTGATTAAAAATACTTGGGGATTCACAAAATCTTTGAGGAAGCCTACTGTGGCAGTACTGAGTATTTTTAAATGTAAATCCAGTCAAATATTGGCTATCGATGGGGGGCGTGGCCTGGCCGCCGGGCAAGATGGCCGACACCAAGTGAGGCTCCGCCGGGCCTCTGGCCAAAACTCATTTTTTTTGTTTATCCTGTGGACGTCGGCGGCTGGGGCGGGCCTGGCGGTGCCTCCCCAGGGGCCCCGGAGACAAGTGGAGCATTGCGGGGGCGGCCGAGAGCGGCGCTGTGGTCGGGCTCCACGGGGCCGGGCCTGGAGCTGCCCTCTGCCCCTCGCGCGCTTTTGCGGCGAGGGGAGGTGAGGGACTGCGGCCGCTCCCGGCAACTGTGCACGGCCGGGAGCGAGAGTGTGTGCCAGAGCCGGTCGGGCGGCCGGTCGGGCCGCGGCTCTCGCAGATTTGGTGCCTGGGCCGTCGGGTGCCCTTTGGGGCTTCCGTGGCCCCGCGCTGGAGGAGGCGCACCTTTTTGGGCCTTGGGCCCTTTGGCTACACTGGCAGCCTGCTTGGGAGGACAGCGCCTGGCTTGAGATAGGCCAGGGGGGTGCCAGGACCGGACCTGCATGTACGCCGGTGGGTCTTAGGAGATGTGACGGACCCGAGAATAGCGACGCCTGGGAGCCCTCGGCGCAGGAGAGCGGACAGCTGGGGAAGGCGGTGGCCTGGATTGAGGACGTTCCCCTTGGGCGCAGTGGAGGGCTACCTGACCACTGAGGAGCCTATACCACATCGCGCTCAGGGGGCCTGTATGGAATCCCCTGGGTCTCCCTACTGGACACACTTGGGGGGACCTGGTGGAGGCGAGTGGCCCCAGTGTGCTGAGATTTGCTGAAAGCCTGAGGCTGTGCGAGGCCCTTAAACCGTGGAGTCTGGACTCGATGGAAGAACCGAATACTTACTGTGTTGTGGAGTCTCCTGGCGGAGGCTAGGGACTGGTGAGTCGCTTGTGAATGCCAACGCGATCTGATCTGTGGTGAAACTCGTTGTGGACCTGGTGAGTCAAATTTTGGCTGGGCTCGGAGGGGCGAGTGGGGCAGCTAGGAGCACGGTTATCGCACTAAACCCCCACTGTCCTGGTCAATCCTAGACATTTTGGTGCGGCCTGGTGACCGTACAAGCCGTGTTGCACTATGGGCAAGTCTGACCATAGACAGGCGAAACTCACCTTTGAAGGTGGAAAAAAGAGAAGTGCTGCCTCTGCTTCCCAGTCCAGCGAAGTTGAAGTAGGAGAAGAGAGCCCGGAGATTTCGGTGCGATCCATGTTTCTAGAACTCAAGACTAGTCTGGCTGGCATTGACGCCAAGCTAGATCATGTGACGGAGCGGCTAGACCGCATAAGAGCCCGGGTTGATGATCACGATTCCCGGTTTGAGGCATTGGAATCACGCACGTCAGAGATAGAGGATGCACACCGGGGAGACAGAGACCAAGTCGCACAAATGGAGCGTATCCTGGAGGTAATACGGAACAAGAATGAGGACTTGGAGGCACGTTCTCGGCGGAATAATATCCGCATAGTAGGACTTCCGGAGGCGACGGATATGGGTCGCATGGAAGACTTTGTTGAGAGTATGCTATCGGAGTTATTTACTGGTGAACTCTCCCGGATGCTGGTGGTGGAGAGGGCGCACCGGTCCTTGGGACCCCGTCCTCCGCCGGGAGCACCTCCTCAGCCAATCATAGCGCGTTTGCTGAGCTATAGAGACCGAGACACCATCCTTCGTCTGGCGAGGGAGAGAAGGCCATCAGTTTATAAGAATTCCGAACTTAACTTTTATCCGGATTACACCCCTGGTGTGCAGGCTCAGAGGCGAGCATTCCTGCCGGCCAAACGGCTGCTGAATCAGGCTGGAGTTGGGTTTGCTCTACTATATCCAGCTAGATTGAGGGTGCGACACGAGGGAAAGGCGCTGTACTTTACAGACCCAAAGCAGGCGACTAAGTTTGCTAGGCGCTTGCCTGGTGGGCGCGGGGCTGCGGGGTCCGGAGGGCCGGGGGCCAGGGAGGCTGATTTAAATGATAATGACTAGCCGGCTGTGACTGACTTAAGTGCATAGATTGGGGCTGCCAGGGGGGGGGGGGGGGTGGGGGCCGCGTCCTGTGTGGCTGAGTCTGTAGAGTGGTTTGCTACCAGGCCCATGGGCCCCTCTTCCTCTAGTGTACTCTGGGTGGAGAGCTGATGGCCGACCACTGCCCCTGGGATGAGTCCTATTACTTTCTGCTTTCGAAGTTGGGGGTGGGTCTTGGGGTTGAATGGGTGGGCTACTGTAAGGGTCCGATTGGGGGGCCAGTGTGGGTGGGGGAGGGCACAGATTGATGCTGATTGTTATGTTGGGTTTTATAGGTGCAATGGTTGTTCTTTATTACCGCTTTTGGCAGGTGGAGGTGTGCTTGCTTGTGAGGTTATGGGCATCTGTGATATGGGATGAGAGGTGATGAAGCGACGCTGATTCGTTGTTTGACGTGGAATGTACGTGGGCTTAATGATTGGAGGAAGGCTCGATTGGTAACTGCATATGCTAGGTGACACAACATTGACATCTGTATGCTGCAGGAGACACACCTGGTGGCGACCACAATGGGCAGACTGAAAGCCGGCTGGGTTGGCGAAGTACACTGTTCCACGTACTCTGGGTACGCTCGAGGAGTCGCTATCCTAATCCGAAAGGGGTTGCAGTGGCGCACGCGCGAAGTTATTGTAGATCCAAATGGTAGATACGTCTTATTGAGCGGTACGTTGCTCGACAGAGCCTGCCGACTTGTGGCAGTATATGGACCGAATGTAGACAACCCAGAGTTCTTCTTGGAGCTGTGGCGACTTGTGGAGTCCTTGGGGGTCGGTGCAGTGATTTGGGGTGGAGATTTTAATGTGGTTCTGGACGCTCGGATGGATCGCGAGAGTGTGGCCAGAATGCAGCACGTCTCGGCGGCAAGGTCCCTGACGGCGGTAATGCAGAGTGGCGAGTTAGTGGATCTGTGGAGACGGAGGCACGCGGGTGTGAGAGAGGGGACATGTCTGAACTATGTACATAACAGCAGGTCTCGTATAGACCGTTGGCTGAGCACTAGAGACGTGGAGGTTTGGACTAGTGCGGTAGATCACCTCCCCCACACCTTAGCGGACCACTCACCAGTGAAGCTGGAGCTACTGATACCCAGTGAGTTGCGTCAGATGACTTAGTGGCGGTTGCCTAGTGGTGCGCTACGAGATGAGGTTTTTCGGGAGGAAGTCAGGGTGGCGATACAACTGTTTTTTTCTGAAAACCGCGGATCTGTGAACTCAGTGGGCACCGTATTGGAGACATTCAAAGTTGTTATACGCGGAGTGTGTCTTTCCAAACAGCACGGGATCGTGAAGGCCATGCGGCGGGAGATGGCAGATATTGAGAGTAGGCTTGTAGAGCTGGAGAGGCAGTTGGCATCCAGCTGGTCGAGCGAGGTTCTTGCTGAAATCCGACGCGAGGTTTCCTTGTATGAGGAGGCCTCTATGAGAGAGCTATGTTTTGCTGGGAAGTATGCCCAAGCTAGTCGATATGGAGAAGGTGAGAGAGCGGGCGTACACTTGCGGGCATGCTTCGCAGGCCTTGGGCCAGCAATTATGTCACAGAGGTTATTGAAGACGGTGGTGGAAGCGTGACTGGCTCCAATGATATAATGCAGGTGTTCACTGAATACTTTGCGCGGCTCTACGCAGCCCCGGCAGGCCCAAGTGGGGAGGCAATACGGGCCTACTTTGAGAACATTGCTTTGGTCTGGTTTGAGGAGGCGCACAGGGCGTATCTAGATGAACCGTTCATCGTAGAGGAGGTGTCGGCGGCTATCCGTGGGTTGCCAGGGGATAAATCTCCAGGCGTGGACAGCCTTTCCCCGGCATTTTATAAAGAATATGTAGATATCCTTGCCCCGCGCTTGTTGGAGGTGTATATGGAATCCCTGGAGGCGGGGTCACTTCCGGCCTCCCTTAGAGAAGCTTTGTTGGTAACAATTCTGAAACCTGGGAAGGACCCGACCCGTTGCGACTCTTACCGCCCTCTTTCTATGATAAACATTGATAATAAAATTCTGGCAAAGATGATTGCGACGCGTCTGCAGCCCCTTCTCTCTCGGCTGGTGTTGCCGGACCAGTCTGGTTTTGTCCCTGGAAGATCTACGAGCCACAATTTGCGCACTTTCTTTGCGGTGACAGGTTATTTGGGGGATGGAGATAATGTGGCTGCGGTATTTCTTGATGCTGCCAAGGCCTTTGACTCTTTGGCCTGGGATTATATGTTCATGCTGTTAGGCCAGGTGGGACTCAGTGCTCGTTTTGTGCAGTGGATCCGTCTGCTATATACTCTTCCCACTGCCAGGTTGCGCCTCAATGGAGGTGTGTCGGCCGCGTTTCCAACTGCGCGCGGTACGCGTCAGGGGTGCCCGCTGTCGCCCCTCCTGTTCGCGATAGCTCTGGAGCCTTTAGTGGCAGGGTTGCGACAGAGACACAATGATAGAGGCTTGCAGTTTCGGCAACGACCAGTTTTGATCTCGCTATACGCTGATGATATTGCGTTGTATGTGCGGAACCCCGGTCGGAACTTGGATATCTTATTAGATGAAGTTGTGCGTTTTGGTGGCCTCTCTGGAATCACTATCAATTGGTCGAAATCGACAATATTGCCTATAACCCCCAGTGTGACGCAATTTACCTCCCGATACCCTCTGGAATGGACATAGGGACCGGTGCGATATTTGGGTATCCAGTTGTGCAGAGATGTTGATAAACTGCGACGGGCTAACTATGATGTTGCATTGGCATGGTTGGAGGAAAAGGTTAAGATCTGGCGCGCTCTACCTCTCTCGCTAATTGGACGTATTGCCATAGCAAAGATGGTGGTGCTTCCTAAGTTCTTGTACCTGTTTGTGAATCTCCCGCTTCCTCTTGCCGGCGGCTACTTTCGGAAATTGCGATCTGCGTTAATTAGTTTGGCGTGGGCGGGGCGGCAGCCGCGTATTTCCTGGGAGAGGCTGACACTGCCGTTTGAATTGGGTGGGCTTGCTGCTCCGGATTTAGAACTTTATTACTATTGTGCACAGGCCCACTTTGCGTATTATTGGGTGAACCAGATACGTTATATGCCGCATTTGGCGCCAGAGAGTGACTCCGTGTGGCCAGATAGTTTGGTGCGTATGTTTGGAAATCAGGTACTGTCCCGGGCCACGGGAATAGATACAGCGGCATGCACCATGAAAGCGTGGGAGGCGCTGAGAAGACGATCTGGAGTTACTGTTCCATTTGCCCCCTCGCTCCCTGTCATGGTGGCTGCAGACGACAGGATGTTTCGAGATGCTGGGGTGCGTAATTTTCTCCGTGCTGCTGGCTTGACTGTGCTAGGAGATTGGCTGGAGGACGGATGTCTTCTTGACGTCTCGGATGCTCTGGCGGGCTGCGAGGGCACGGCGCTGCAGCGTCTGTGCGCTCTTCGAGTCAGAGCTATGTTGCGAGACCGATTTCTTAATCCACCTGGAGCCCCGTCAGAATTTCGTGCTTTGGAAGTGCTCTGCAGTGCACGGTCTCCTGACAAGTTGGTGACCAAGCTGTATAATTGTATGCAAGAGCAGAGAGATGGTCCTGGGGAGCGCTCCAGAATTGCGTGGGAGGAAGAACTGGGCGAACCCATTACTGTGGCTGTATGGCGTGGGTGCTGCGCGCATATGAGAGTGCTGTCCCCGAACTACAGGCTGCGACTGCTGCATTTTAAGTTCTTGCATCGCCTTTATTATACACCTAAGGGGCTTCACTCTATGGGCCTACGTTCTAACTCGCGATGCGCCCGCTGTGGAGCTCCGGATGCGGGCTTCTTACATCTGGCATGGGAATGTGCGGAAGTACATGATTTTTGGGTAGAGGTGTGGCAAGCTATCTCTGTCATGGTTGATCTGGAGCTTTCTCTCTCCCCCAGGGTTGGGTTACCTGGATGTATGGACGAGATCCCGGGGCCACACAGGCGTTTGGCTGGTCTGCTCCTGCTGCTGGCAAAGAGAAGGGTTGCTATGTGTTGGGGTAGGAGGAGGGCTCCGCGCAGATCTGAATGGTTGCGAGATGCTGCCTACTGCTATGACCAGGTGGTGATCTTTTGGGACCTCATGCCTGGGGGGTCTCGCCCCAGAGATATTTGGGCCCCTTTTAATAGTTATCTAGCTGCTTGCAGTGTGTAAGTGATATGACTGGTGCTGCCCACGGGAGAGACTCATCCCTCCTTCCCATGGATTAGGTATGCTCTTGTGTTGTTGAGACAGATCTGAGTGATCTGGTTTGTGCTCCACCTGCCTATTAGAGTAGTGTGTTCCTTGTTGTTTTCCCCCCTCTGCTATATTACGCTCAGATTCTCTGTCGCTTATGAACCTCTTTAAGGCTGACGTTGATGACCTTGTTATCTGGTGACTGATGGGCAGAATAGTAGGTGTGCCCCCAGATATTGACGCTTACTGTGGGATATGTTACTGCAATTTATTTCTTGCTACTTGGGGCAGAGACGAGATGAGAAGGATCATTATGTTATCCTGTTATTGTTAAGACGAGGGGACCTGTCTATGTTTATGTTATTGTATGTTACTATGTGCAAAATTCAATAAAAAAAAAAATAAAAATAAAAAAATATTGGCTATCGATAGGCAATGGAATACTGAAAAACACATTTTTTAAATCGATTACAGAGAAGAA
This sequence comes from Pleurodeles waltl, assembly GCF_031143425.1. Classification (NCBI taxonomy): domain Eukaryota; kingdom Metazoa; phylum Chordata; class Amphibia; order Caudata; family Salamandridae; genus Pleurodeles; species Pleurodeles waltl. The sequence continues at coordinate 985,806,578 of NC_090437.1, forward strand.
CGTAGCCTCTCTAGGAATATTTGTCAATATAACTGAGGGATCGGGTACCACAGGAAATTCTGGAATGACAACATCATTCAAAGAGCGCAAATCTTGAATCATTCTCCAAGTTCCCACGTTAGCCTTTTTTATCGGGAAAAACAGAGTGTTACATGGTGTCAGTCTTTCATATATCACCCCTTGCTCAAGTAACGCCTGAATAGTAGGTAAAATACCTTCCTCTGTTTATTTAGACAGAGGGTACTGGCGTATCCTGGGCAATGTAGCTCCAGGTTTCAGTGTAATCTTAACAGTCTCAGCTCCTTTAATCAATCCCACATCATGTGGTCCCTTTGTCCATATTACCTCCGGTACCTTAGCCACATCTCTTTCTTTTACTGTCATGTCTGGTACCTTCTCTGACACGGTTCTATACTGCACCTGCATTCTAAGAGAAATGTCAATTTCAAACACAACTGTTCCAATTAAGGGGTGTTCACTGAACAATTCCTCATCTGAGATATCTCTCAGTTTGAGCGCCGGATCTGTGAACACTATTGATGCCTACATTCCCTGTTCTTTGTCAAATGCAATAAGCACAGCATATGTTGGTCTTAATTCAAGAGCTGTTATATTCAGCATCATTTCTTGTTCTATCATTGGCTCTATAGGTTCGCATGACCGAAACACTAGTTCTTTTGGTAGCTGCACTATTTTCCCCTGCAGCGCTGGTGTATGCGCTATCAGAGCATATATGCCCCGCAAAAAAGCCTCTGTGTCTATTGCCACTGCTCTAACCTGCTGTCTAGATTCTTCACGAGCAAGGAGAGACAATATCCTACCTGGCATAACACCAGGTGTATGATAAACCATTGATCCATCTTCCAAAAATGAAATGGTCATATTTAATTTACTCATTAAATCTCTCCCCAAAAGATTGACAGGTGACTTGGGAGAGTATAACAATGGCCCATCAACTTATGTATCACCAGCAGTCATTTTTACTGAATGAGTGAAAGGAACCCGTCTGACAGCCCCAGAAAACCCTTGTGTGTCCATTGACTTACACAAGAGTGGTAACGTACCTTCATTTATGGAAGGTTTGGTGGCCCTAGTATCGATTAAGAACTGATAGGGGTGACCTTCTATGGCTACCATCACAGTGGGTTCCTCCTCCGATCTGTGGGTTACCGATAGTATTGGACACATAGGGGGTCATTCTGACCTCGGCGGTAAAAGTCGCTTACCGCCGGCCAGAAGGCCGCCATAACACCGCCGCGGCCGCGGTAAACCGCCACGGTCATTCTGACCCGCAACTGGCAAACCGCCAAAAACCCGACATCCACAAAAGTCCGCCACACCAAAGGTCAGCGGGAAACTGGCGATGACCAAACCTCCACCGTCACGCCAACAGAAATACGCCCATACCATTCCGACCCACAAATCCCTGCAGCGGTCTTTCAACCGCGGTATTCCATTGGCGGTACACACCGCCGCGGTCAAAATACACACACCTTTACAAAATACTACCACATTGGATAATTCAAAATACACACACCTGAGACACATACACACACCACTCCCACACACCCAATTAAATATAAAACACACACCCACATCACCCACAAACCCCTACGACCACAATTGCGAGTGAAGGACAGAGAGAGAGAGAGCACAGCATAGAGTACACCATCACACAGAGGCAAATAACAACATCACCCACACAATTTCCACGCACAAAACACCATACACCACCACACTCACCACACTCTACAACACATACACCACCCCTCACCTCATCCACACCACCCCATGGCACCCCAAAGACACCCCAGGTTCTCTGACGCAGAACTCAGGGTCATGGTGGAGGAAATAGTTTGTGTAGAGCCCCAGCTCTTCGGGGCACAGGTGCAGCACACCACCATTGCCAGGAAGATGGAGCTATGGAGCAGAATAGTGGACAGGGTCAACGCTGTGGGACAGCATCCACGCAATCGGGACGACATCAGGAAGCGGTGGAACGACCTACGGGGGAAGGTGTGTTCCATGGTATCAAGGCACAACATTGCGGTGCAGAAGACTGGCGGCGGACCCCCACCTACTCCCCCAGGAGGAAGTCTTGCACATCCTGCATCCTGAGGGCCTCACAGGAGTAGGCGGAGGAATGGACTCTGGTAAGTCAAATCTTCACTACTCTATTCCCCCCACCCCACCTGCATGCCAAATCATACCCCCCACCCTCACCCGCACCCCCATTACACCAACTCCTTGCAAATGGCTCACCATCACATCCCACCCATCCCAAAACCTAGCCCTGCGTGCGTCCCCAAAGCATGAACACCCATCCCCAAAGCATGCCCACTGCACACACCCATCACCCCCACAAGCCACCGTCTCAAAAGCCCCCACAAGGGAATGCCAGCACTGGGGGACACGGCCACCCACCCATTACACGAAATGCCACACACAGAAGCAATAACCATACTCTTATACCCCTGCAGGACCCGAATGCCACCACACCGCCACGGAGGGTCCAGAGATGTCCATCCCACCCCCAGAAGAGGCCCCCAGTGATGACAACAGCTCTGTCTCCCTGGACCCTGATGACCAGCCCGGCCCATCGGGTACCTCGGGACAGTCAGTTCCCCACAGACAGCCACAGGCTACACCAGACCTAACCCCCTCTGGGAACACCAGCACAGCTCCCACCCAGCGGGCCCATGCCTCTGTCCCCAGGACACGTCAATCAGCGGTGTGTCCACCACTACAGGGCACCCAGGTTGACCCACCACCCCAACAACAACAGGGACCTGGGGGCAGTGGTAGTGGGCACACCGTCCAGGGGACAGAGGCCCAGGGAAACAGGGGAACTGGGAGGGCTGCTGTGCGACAGGGGGGGACAGGCCCAGGGAACCGACTCTCCAAGAGGCCCTCTCCTCCATCATGGGAGCATACCACCACTCCCAGGAGACAATGGCTACGGTACTGGCCAGGTTCCAGGAGATCCAGGTCATGCAGGAGCGACAGTACATGGGGTTCAGAGAGGAACTGAGGAACATTATTTCCGCAATGGGGACCATCGTCGTGGCCCTAACCCAGATAGTCACCACATTGCGGGACCATGTGGCACCACAAAGGGCCCCTGTCACTAGCCTGGACCAGGAACAGCCTACCACCTCCTCCGCTAGTGGACAGGAGGCCCCCACACAATGACAGGCCACCAGAACCCCACCTCCTGCAGAAGAAGAACCACCCCGCAAGCGGAACCTGAGATCTCACAAGAAGACAGAGTAGGATTGCAAGACCCCCGCCAGCAAACAATACCCCCTGATGTCATCCCACTGTCCCACATTGTCACCCTGTCCAACCTTGAACTGCCCCTGCTCCATCCTTCCACAGGCATATGGACAATGCACCTGTGCGACTGAGAACTGGACTCTGCCATGGACATTACTCCACCATCACCCATCCCCGTTTTACAATCATGTTCCTTAAATTTAGCACTTGAATTAAATCACTTCTTGCACTAAAAAAATCTGGAGTCTGCTTGTATTTTGAACAAATGTATTAGACATAAGGATGCCAAAATGTTCAGTTACATTGTGATGACAACATACCACTGTCACACAGCTGTAGTCCATGGGCAAACAAAGCAGAGGTCACGCAGTGGGGCCCACAGCTCTGAAAACGGAAGGGAAAGTCACAACTCAGTTAACAGGAACTGGGGGGGAACTCAGACAGTAGAGAGGCAGGAGACTTTAAGTAAATGTAAAATGGCGTGGTTGATTCGTACCTGTGTGCTACTGAAAATACTGTTGTATCACTGTGTCCCTGTTGTCTGTGTCGTCCCCGTCGTCCTCCTCCTCTTCACTCTCCACAGGCTCCACAGCTGCTGCAACACCACCATCTGGACCATCCTCCTGCAGGAAAGGCACCTGGCGTCGCAAAGCCAGGTTGTGAAGCATACAGCAAGCCACGATGATATGGCACACCTTCTTTGGTGAGTACATTAGGGATCCCCCTGTCATATGCAGGCACCTAAACCTGGCCTTCAGGAGGCCGAAGGTTCTTTCTATAATCCTCCTAGTTCGCCCATGGGCCTCATTGTAGCGTTCCTCTGCCCTTGTCCTGGGATTCCTCACTGGGGTAAGTAGCCACGACAGGTTGGGGTAACCAGAGTCACCAATTAGCCACACACGGTGTCTCTGTAGCTGTTCCATCACATAAGGGATGCTGCTATTTCGCATGATGTACGCGTCATGCACTGACCCAGGGAACTTGGCATTTACATGGGAGATGTACCGGTCAGCCAAACAGACCACCTGGACATTCATAGAATGATAACTTTTTCTGTTCCTGTACACCTGCTCACTTCCACTGGGGGGAACCAAGGCCACATGGGTCCCATCAATGGCACCAATGATGTTGGGGATATGTCCAAGGGCATAGAAATCACCCTTCACTGTAGCCAAATCGGCCACCTCAGGGAAAACAATGTAGCTCCGCATGTATTTCATCAGGGCAGACAACACTCTGGACAAAACCTTAGAAAACATAGGCTGAGACATCCCTGATGATATGGCCACTGTTGTTTGGAATGATCCACTTGCCAAAAAATGGAGTACTGACAAAACCTGCACCACAGGGGGAATCCCTGTAGGTTGGCGAATGGGGGACATCAGGTCTGGCTCGAGCTGGGCACACAGTTCCTGTATAGTGGCTCGGTCAAGTCTGTATGTAAGTATGACATGTCTTTCTTCCATTGTCGACAGGTCCACCAGCGGTCTGTACACGGGAGGATTCCTCCATCTCCTCGCAAGTCCCAGCGGACGGTGCCTAGGAAGGACAACATGGAGCACAGAGTCAAGCAACCCACAGGTACGTAACCACAGCTTGCACAGTACACGATTCGCTATGCATTGAATGGGTTCTATGAGTGGCAATGCAAGGCCTAGGCCTGTGTGACGCCGTAGAAATTCAGCCGTGTGGGCCCTTGAAATGGCGGCTGCCTGACCTGTGAAGTGTGACAATGGGATGTGAGGTCAAAGCGCTGGCGTGGCACACCGTGGCGGTAGGCAGTCGAAGGCCGCGGCGCAAAGCAGCATTGGTTAACATTGAACCCTATGGGTCTCAGGAGCCAATGACGATGTGCGCCGGCGGTCGCTGTACGCACCGCCGCGGTACGCACCGCCGCGGGCGTGACCGCCTTTTTCTACTTGCTTAATCACTCGAGACCTGATCATCCACAGGAGAGGACCTATACTGCAAGTGCTGCTGTGAACTCGGTCTGGAAGAGACAATGGCTGCTGCGACTGGGGAAAGGGCCCCTGCCTTCACATCTGAGGAATTGGATAAACTTGTTGATGGGGTCCTCCCCCAGTATGCGCTACTCTACGGTCCTCCAGACCAACAGGTAAGTACACTGGGAGCACGTAGTATGGGCTATGCCTGTGTTGAGTGGGGTGGATGTAAGATGGTGGGGAGGGAAGCGAATGAGGAGTGCAACGCACGACAGATGAGAGCATGTGCCACATGGCAAGGTTGGGGAGGGGGGGCCGCGCACATCGACCATGCAGAAAAGTGATGATATTTATTTTTCAACCCTGTACATGTCACATAGGTCAGCGCCCATCAGAAGATCGACATTTGGCGTGCCATCGCCAACGACGTCCGGGCCCTGGGGGTCCACAACAGACGGGGCACCCACTGCCGCAAGAGGTGGGAGGACATCCGCCGCAGGAGCAGAAAGACCGCAGAGGCTCTGCTGGGGATGGCCTCCCAACATAGGAGGGGTGCCAGTCGTCAAGTGACCCCCCTGATGTCCCGGATCCTGGCGGTGGCCTACCCCGATTTGGATGGGCGCGTGAGGACATCACGGCAGACACAAGGGGGTGAGTATCAGCACATTCCGCTATATTAGCGCACATTGGAGGCGTCTGGGTGGGGGAGGAGGGCTGTGGCTATCTCTAGGCCAGGGCGGTTTCTGTAGGCTAGGCCCCTCCGTTAGACATGGCCCTGTGCCCCCACCCCCCACCTCTGTAGGGTGCTAAGTACAGCTATCCATGGCCCGGGCTCACCTATGTGTGCATTTGTCCTCCATAGACTTGTAGGCCAAGTCACTATAATTGTGTAGTGTACCCTGAGTGCGCGGCGTAGTGCAGGGGGCTTCTGTGTCTGTCCTCTCCGCCAACGGTGCCGCCAATGCATGCACTCAACATGTCTTTCTTTCTTCTCCCCCCCCCTTTTTTTTGGTTTTCCTGTGCATGTGTGCATTAGCATCATCAGGCGGAGGAGAAGTGGCATCGGCGCACGAGGGAGCTGCATCTCACATGGCCCCGGAGGGCCCTGCAAGCGACTCGGAGTTAACCAGTGAGACGGAGGGCGAGGGGGCTCCACAACGGGGACCCGTGGAGACGTCAGCGACACCGACACGTCCTCGGAAGGGAGCTCCCTTGTGGTGGCGGCAACATCCGTGCCCACCGCAACAACAGGTACAGCCGCCACCCAGCGCACCAGCTCCGTCCTCCCAGCAGCCCCTCAGCTTCCGCCCCGTGCCCGCTTGGGCAGGAAGCCGGCCATCTCCTTCGCCCCTGGCACCTCAGGTCCTGCCCCAGTTACCCCTGCTGCCCTCAGTGCGGAGATCATTGACCTCCTCCAGACGCTCATTGTTGGGCAGTCTACCCTTTTGAATGCCATCCAGGGGGTAGAAAGGGAGGTGCATCGGAGCAATGCATACCTGGAGGGCATTCATTCGGGTCAGGCTGCCCATCAGCGATCGTTCAACGCTCTGGCCTCAGCACTGACGGCAGCAATTGTCCCTGTCTCTAGCCTCCCCCCTCCAACTTCCTCAACCCAGTCCCACTCCCCTGTTCCTCTGCCTATCCCAGACACACCTACAGACCAGCCTGCACACATCTCAACACCCAAGGGCAGCTCATCCAGACATAAGCACCACAGATCACACAAGCATTCACCCAAGCAACATCCACATGCAGACATGCCAACAGCCACTGTCTCCTCTGTGTCCCCCTCCTCCTCGTCTCCCTCCTCCCTCCCTGTGACATCTCCACTCACACCTGCATGCACACCACCATCAGCCACTACGTCCATCACCACCACACCCACCAGAACAGTCCACACACGTGCAGTCACCACCCCCACTGCCATTTACATGTCCCCTGTGTCCTCTCCCAGTGTGTCTGTCACTCCCTCTTCCAAGCCACACAAACGCCGGCAGCCACCCACCCAACAGTCATCCACCTCACCACAGCCTCCAGCACAAGCACCTGCACCCAAAGACAGCACACTTGACTCTCCTACAACCACATCCTCTCCCTCCACTCCCATACCCACTGCACCTACCCTTCCCATTGCTCCTAAAAAGTTGTTCCTCTCCAAAATTAACCTCTTTGCATCACCTGATCCACCCCCTCCATCTCGTAAGAGTCCAAACAGCACCTCAGCCACCACAAGCCCTGCACCTACTAGGACCATCGTTCAGGGCTATTGGAGTCCACCAGCTCCTAGGGCAGGAACATCGGCCAGCAGCAAGGGGACAGCCAGCCCACCCCCTGGGAAAAGAACCAAAAAAGGGAAGGGCTGGCGCAACAGGCCTGAGACGGCTGCCCCCAAGGACACCACCCTTGCACCGTCACCTGGCCCATCCACAAAGGGAGGCAAGGGCCCCAGAGATTCGGCCAAGGGGGGCAAGGGCAGCAGGGCGGACAAGTCCGGCAGCAGGCGAGCTGCCCAGGAGGGCCCCACCAGCCCCATTTGGGGTGTGACGGAGGACACCCACGGGCCCAGGAGTCCAGCACAGGAGGGCCCCGCAAGCAATAGGTCGGATGGCGACTGAGCGGGAATGATTGCCCAGATCTGGTTCCCTAGGAACACAAGACAAGCACCGCTGAACAGGGCTCCGCCGTGAGAAGCACCGCTGAACAGGGCCCCGCCAAGAGAAACACCGCTGAACAGGGCCCTGCACTGCTGAACAGGGCCCCGCCAAGAGAAGCACCGCTGAGCAGGGCCCCGCCAAGAGAAACACCGCTGAACAGGGCCCTGCCGTGAGAAGCACCGCTGAACAGGGCCCCGCCGTGAGTAGCACCGCTGAACAGGGCCCCGCCAAGAGAAGCACCGCTGAACAGGGCCCCGCCAAGAGAAGCACCGCTGAACAGGGCCCCGCCGTGAGAAGCACCGCTGAACAGGGCCCCGCCGTGAGAAGCACCGCTGAACAGGGCCCGCCGTGAGAAGCACCGCTGAACAGGGCCCCGCCGTCTCTGCACCGCTCCGCTGGGCCCTTCCTGTCAAGCACCGCTCCGCTGGGCCCTTCATCTCAAGCACCGCTCCGCTGGGCCCTTCATCTCAAGCACTGCTCCGCTGGGCCCTTCATCTCAAGCACCGCTCCGCTGGGCCCTTCCTGTCAAGCACCGCTCCGCTGGGCCCTTCATCTCAAGCACCGCTCCGCTGGGCCCTTCATCTCAAGCACCGCTGGCCCATTGGCAGGGCCGGATCTGTGTCGGGCAGGGCTTCACGAAGCACTCTGGCCAACATGCCTCCTCCATAACCAGTGGATTCTGTAATCCACCAGATGGACTGTGGCTTTGCACTCCCCAGGATGGTACAGTGGGCAATCCACCCACTGAAAAGACTTGTGAGACTGTGGCTTTGCACTCCCCAGGATGGTACAGTGGGCATGGAGGCCCCTCGTGGATCTGGCGTCGTGGACTCATGTGGCTGAGGTGCCCCCCCTTCCCTTCCCCCTGAGGTGCCTGTGGTTTTATTATCTGATGCCCCAGCAGTGTTCTCTCCAATGGAATCGGGTCTCGTGTGTGGGCTTTGCCCATGTGTTTATGCACATTGGCCCACGAACAATGGCATGTAGCCAATATGTGCCGGACTTTTGGACTATGTATACATTGTTCATGTTGTGATTTATTTATTTAAAAAATCTCATATTTCACTTAAGTTCAAATATGCTTTAATATACTTCTATTTTAATGATCATTTTATTTTGTCTTTGAATTATTCCAGGGGGTTTGGGGGGTGTAAATCTGACTTGTTGCTCTGCATTGTTGTGTGGGGATTTGGGGGGGGGGGGGGTGTCGCGTATGTGTGTGCCCGTAATCTTTTCTCCTCCCCTCTCCCCTGTGTCGTAGGTGCAGTACTCACCGTTGTCTCCTACGGCGGCGTTCGTGCTCCTGGTAGAGGAGCAGGTAGACAATCGCTGGTAGGATGTTTAATTCGGGTTCCATGCTGTCCAGATTCCTCGTGGAGTGTATAGAGGTGAGCGTTTTCCCGTTCGTGGTCTGTTTCCGCCGTGTTTTTATCGGCGGGGCTCCCGCCCCGGAAAAGGTGGCGGATTGGTGGGTCGTGATAGGCTGGGCGGTACATTGTCTGCCGCCTGTCTGTTGGCGGTGACCGCCGCGCTGTTTGTTTGCCCCGCCGTGGCGGTCGGAGTGTTAAAGTGGCGGGCTGTGTTGGCGGTTCCCGCCAGGGTCAGAATTCCATTTTTTTTACCGCCTGCCTGATGGCGGGTTGGCCGCCGCTTTAACACCGACCGCCAGGGTTGGAATGACCCCCATAGTTGTTACCTGTGGGCTTTGTCATTGTACATAATTGGGTGCCTGTACCCCACCAGATACTTGGGGCGGCACGTAAAAGGGATTACCTCCTTGCACCACTACTCCTCCTACCTGCCCCCTGCACTTGTCCACTTATGGGGTCACTGCCGCACCTGTTGTTGTGGTGGCCACTGAGGTACCATCCACTGAGCTTGAGGGGGCTGGGGACCCTCCTGTCTTGCATATTGTTGTGGTCCCCAGTGCATCTGAGATAGCCTCGCAACTTGTCTTTGCATAGCGGCCCATCCCTGCATACGCTCATCATTCCTCTTTGTTCTACACTCCCTTACAAAATGACCCGACCTGCTGCAATAAAAACATAGCATCCCCCCTCTAAATCCTCCTTGTCTTCTTCCCTGCATTGCTCCTTCTTCTCCTGCTGGACCTCCTTGTCGTCTCCCCATTTCACTTAGTCCTTGACCTCCTGGTACTTGCCCTTGCACTGGCGTTGCGACAGCCGCTGATGGTACAGTCACAAGCACTCCTTGAGTGCTCAGTTTCTTAACCTTTTGTTGCACTAGTTTGCCAGAAGCTCTTTCTGCCTGCTAAATTCTCTCTTTGTCTTTCTCATGTTTTCATTTAAAATAATGTATTGTGTGCGCCTATATTTCTGGCCACGGTTTAGCCTCAATTCCCACCACTCCATCTAAGTTTACCTGTATATCCGTGGGACCGCCTTTCTTCAACACATTATTATAAAATAACAGTGCATTTCCCCCCGTGTTTTCCCAATTACATCCCACCTCCTGTATCCATCGCTCTTTCATTCTTGTAATAAAGTCTGCAATGTCCTCAGAAGGCTTAATACTTTCTGCCATAAGGGCTCCAATGTCTGGTCTGTCTAGACATGTCAGCCTCAGCGCATCCCAAACATGTTGGCGAACATTATTAAAAGATGATCCATCAAATTGTGTATTTGTCAACGTCACCTGAGGAAGTCCTGCTCTTGAGAATATAATATTCACCTCATCTCCTGCCAAGGAACTCAACAAACTCTTAACATCGCCTAGAGCAAGATTCACTCAAGCTGTGTGTTTTTCAAAACTCCCTATCCATTTTCCTGCACCTTCAGACAATGGAGGCAATGCTCTTTTTAAGTTTTCATTGTCCATCTGTGGCCAAGGCACGTATGTCGGTGACTTCCTTTAAAAATGAGAGGCAAGTGTGTGATAGGCGGGGAACTGGTTAACCTACTTCTTAGCCTCGGGTCTGGCCTATTGCTGTGCATCACTTCAGTCGATTTGTCTTCTGCATATGTTTCCCACACTGCAAGACACTCTTGATGGATAATCCCAACCCGGGGCACCCTGTCCTTATCATACACAATCTTCTGCTATTGCTAAATCATAGCGTTGAAACGACCCCTGTCGGGGCCATGATTTTCTCCCCTGTTGCTCAGTACATTCTGCCAATTCATCTGAGAAGGGGTAACAAAAATACCTTCCTTCTTCTTGTTCTATTGTCTCAATAGGTGTCATCCTTAATTTAGCTGATTTTGAGATTTACTTCCTCTTTGTCTCTTCTGAGTCTTGCGCTATTAATTGTAACCGTCATATAGGACGGGGTTGAAAGTTATACAGGCCCCTGCCTCTTCCTACTGCACCCTCATTTGTATCAGAGTCATCACCCCAATCTTCAACTGTTGCCTCAGCTTCTGTTTCCTTTCTCCTTTCTTCTAAATACCTATCATATTGTACCCTTTCTACATCTTCTTCTTTTTCCCTTTCTTCCAACATCCACTCTCCTACTGCCTCTCTCAATGTGCTTGCAGACTTATCTCCTACTTTAAGAATAATCTGCCCCATAGTCCATTGCCCTCGAAGAGAATCAACATTCTCCGACCTCTCTGCCCGTTCTTCAGTAAGCTGTACCCTAGATTTTGCTCCCTCCTTCCTTCTCTGTTCATACTCTGCCCGCTGAGCTGTCAAGAGTAAGCAAGACTCCCCCTTCACCTCTGTCTCACCTTCCTCACATTCAACCTGCACTGGATCTTGATATCCAGCCGCTGGCCGAATAGGATAGAGACCGTATGGTGGTGGTCTCTCTGAAACCCCTTCTGTTACTATCTCTTGTATTTGTGTCGCTGTCTGTTCTAACATTGTCGGTTTTATATTTGTCTTTGTATCACAGAAAACACGCCATAACGACAAAATAGCTTCCCTCTTCTTTCTCTTTTTCTTCTGATATTTAGATTTAATGTAAGTCAATGTATGTTCAATTATGTCCTCATCAAATGTTCCTTCCTTAGGCCATGGCTGAGCATAGTCTTTAGTGTCTCTGTACCATTGCTTACAATATTTCTGTATTTTCTTTTTGTCAGACGAAAATGTTTTTATCATATGTTCCAAGGGAGCATCCATGATTTCTTCCCCGGGACATACGCTTCCTACACACCTATACGCTCTTTATTTCTACCTACTTCTCGTATCCCTTATACTACTATGCGTATTTTGATCTATAGCAATAGCCTATAGTCCTTCTCCTATTTCAATATCCGGTGCGTATACATTTATAGTGAACCTCACAGGTTACTGCCTAACACAATACAAGTTGCATCTTATTATGAATTAGCATTTTCTATGACCACACTTAGAAACCTGATGTCCCTTTCTACATTTAAAACCTCTGAATCATACAAATCTGTGAAAAATGCGTCTAGGAGAGCCTCTAACACAATAACTTTCTGCGTTATTATGTGAAACTGAGGAGTGTCACACAGACACGGGGGTTGGCCGTGAGCCCATTCAAATGTTACAACTAAATTGAGGGTATCTTCTTCTTGCCACAGGGAATTATGAGTCTCACTCATGAGAGCTTTTATTTATCTCCACTAATTTTTATTACTCTCTATTTGAATTTCTCTGGTTTTATTTATTTTGACATTTTCCCCCTCCACGGGCACTTCAAGTTTTTCCCCGGGAATATCAAATATGCGACAGAGATCTCGCACTTTCTCCTCCTCACTTATTGTATAACCACTGGTAAAAATCTTTGTCTTTTCTCTACAATTTGCCCACTACGATTAAGGAAAATCACAATCTTTTCATCATTTATATTACACATTATTAATATCACACATTTTCATTGTCATCATTACACTTTTCAACTTTCCAACACAAAGTCTGACCGTGTTCCGGATAAAGTCACTTGACATCGACCACTTGGTCGTCCCTCTACACCTTGTCCGACTTTACATGCTACCTGTCTCACCCATTCTCTACTTTCACCCACTAGACATAGCCGGGCTACCTAACGGACACTAACTGTCCCTTCCAGGAACTGTTTCCTAGGTTATCCACTAATACACCTAATATGTCTTCTAGGGCTATTCCCTAGGTTATCCACAAAATACATGCTTGGTTTGTGTCTGATATGTATTGTATGTACTTTTTAGAACTTTAAGATGGCTGACATGATTTTTGTATTGGTATTCTTTTGCTTCTATTAGCCCGTTGTTTATTTCTTTGCTGCTCTGTAAGAACCCTTTTTAACCTGCACAATAATGGAGTTCCTCAACCCGTGATCAAGGTGTTGTTGCACCAAAGCGCGTTGGGTCTTGTTGTATGCGCCACTATTCTGCATGAATAAATTAAATGAATTTGAGCTGTCCACTTTTCTTTGGAGTGCTCATTGCCGGCAGGCAGCAATTGTGATGTCATTATGGGATCCACACTTATAAGCGCACTGGAGTCGCTTGGGTCCCAGCTGCGAGGACTGGTGAATTTGATCTATATTTCTATATACATATCTATATATCTATATCTATCTATATCTATCTATATATATTTATATATATATATATAAATATATATATATATATATATATATATATATATATATATATATATATATATATATATATATATATAATTCGTAACCAAGTCCCGGAATGCAGGGGCTCCACACAGCGGTCCTGGATGGGCTCCGAGAGGCCCTAATATAGCCTTAAACACTCCTTTAAGTACCAGGAGAACCAGGACACCTCCAATATGAAAATTCTATTTATTTCAGCACAAAATCCAACGCGTTTCGGCAACAGCCTTACTCATGGATGGATCCATGAGTAAGGCTGTTGCAGAAACGCGTTGCATTTTGTGCTGAAATAAATAGAATTTTCATATTGGAGGTGTCCTGGTTCTCCTGGTACTTAAAGGAGTGTTTAAGGCTATATATATATATATATATATATATATATATATATATATATATATGTGTATCTTCTGTGTGTTGCCCTTGTCGGCTTGCTGGGCGCCTTTAACTCAATGCGGTGGTGCGTTTCCTCACTGCTGCTGGGACCCACCATTTAACATTGTTTGCCTTCAAATCCTCCTGAATTAAAATGAAGAAACACACTAGTGAGTGCTCTGAAGAATCATTTTATTTATCAATACAACCATGGCTGCATAACTTCCAACGTGTTTCAGTTGTCAACACCTTGATCACGGATAATGTTACCATGTCCTACACCACTTTTCATTACCAATAGTCTTTGTTCCTTTTCCTTTTTTATTTTATCTCTTCATGTGAAAACAAACCCAAAAACTTGAAAAAACTAAATTTTTCATGTTAATATTAAACCACATTAATATGTCCAAGGTGCAACGCTCCCATTATAAATAACTATGCAAAACATCAATGCACAACACTTTTAAAATTCAAGGTTGTCAAATCATTGGAATGTTTTTATCATTGATGTAGTCTCATAAGACAATGCTACATTTCCATCGTATTACCACTTTATCACCAATCACCCAATAATAGTAATTATTTCTTTTGTACTGAGCAAACCGTTTTGTTTTCACCCTTCAAGCCTCATGGTTTTGCTTTTCTTATTGCAATGCGTTATGGTTCTGGTGGTTTTCAGTTACTTCGAATGGCACTCATGTGGTTTCAGTAAGCACTAAAGAAACAACATTTCTACAATTCAAAATGTCAAATAATCCATCCCTTAATTTCTTTTTCTAAATTTCCTTTATGCAAGTCATCTTTCCTGGGTTTGACAATTCCTCCCAATATCACTTGTTGATGTTAATGAATACTCTCAAATGCATTATTTCTTCCCTCAAACCACCTCCAGCCATCCTTATTTATTTTATTAAAACGTATAAATGCTTATTTGGATCGAACTAATGATGTTACGCTAATTCTTTTCACAAGTGGTGTTGTACCACATCACGACACGACTCGCAGATGTACTGTTTTTCTACAGTATTGCTCAATCACATCAAATATACTCATTGTTATCTGTCATTAACATGATAACCATCAACCCATATGACTGTACGGTTCTTCATCCTGTTTCAAACCCAACAAGGCCAGTGTTCTTAAGGATATAATGTATCCTGACTTCTTTTGTCTTAGTTGTTTTGTTCTATCACCACCTCTCTCCGATTTTATAAGCTGGCCAATAGCATAGTATCTCATCTCTTCTCACTGACTATTATGCTTTAGTTCCGCATGTTTTGCAATTGCATTGCTTCTGTCCTTGTTGATGGTTGCTCTGATATGTCCTAATATTCTCTTTTTGGTTTCACAGATGTTGCTTCCAATGTATTTGAGTCGACACAGGATTTCAACCACATAAATGATATATTTGCTTTTACAAGTTATATGTTTCAGGATTTCTTGCTTTTGGCTACTGGCTGTTTCATATTCCTGTTTATTTATTCAAATTTTACATGCTTTGCAGCTAGAGTCTTTCCATAAGCCTTTCCGATCCATGCATGTCATTTGTTTACTTATTTGATGACTGTGTACCAGTTTAAGGTTTAGATTTGCTGCCCTTCTGAATGTAATCTCAGGATCATCCTGAGCTTATTTTACTTAAAGTGGGATCCAGTTTTGAAATTCCCCAAGGTTTAGTAATGATCCTCCGAATTTCCTGGCATTCCAATAAATATGCTGTAATTAGTCTGATCTTATTATGTTCTGAATCACCATCTTGCCTTATTTCTTTTTGCTTTTGTTTTATTAGTTCTAATCATTGTTTTTCTTTTACTTTCCTGAGGCCTGTTAGTATGGCCTTATTCTGATATCCTCTGTTCTTAAAACGCCTCACACACCTAATGCAGCCGTGGTTGTATTGATAAATAAAAAGATTCTTCAGAGCACTTGCGAGTATGTTTCTTCATTTTAATCCAGGAGGATTTGAAGGCAAACAATATATATATATATATATGTATATATATATATATATATATATGTTTCACAAAAGCAGAGAAGTCGTTGCACTCTCGTGGGCTTTGCATAGATTTAATCTGCTTCAATACTCCACCAACGTGTTTCAGCCCTCATGGCCTTGATCACAGTGTCAAGTCTGATTACAATTGCAGTACAAATTACTCCCCTCTTTAACCTCCACTAGGAATGCTGGTAGTTGTAGTTTCATGGTTACTAGACGTTAGAAAAGTGAGTTGCATGACTTTTATAGAAAGCGCCAATAAAACGCTGTGAGTCTTTCCTATGCACACGTCTCATCAACTGTGTAATTACATATTTGTCCATCACCACATTGTTTGGGGCACTCTGCAACTGTAGAGAAAGTCCACGAACCCTGTTGCATTGTAGAGTTGTATTGGCATGAAAGGCATATTGATTATTGACCAGGGAAATACACTCACCCTTTGTTGTGAGGAAGTCCCTGGTACTGCTTTATACACAGGAGAAACACCAAGGCATACTTTGTAGTCCGTGCCTATCCAGGCTGTATCGTCTTCAAGTGTAAATACACACGCACGAAACTCATGTCCCTTGTTTCATTCCTGTAATTAGCTTTAGATTTCTCTTTCCCTCCTTTCATGCCGGCAGCGGCTGTTAAATATAAAAGTTTATACAATGCGGTCCTAGCAGCACGCTCAAACTACTACAACGACGAAAAAATAAACCATTGCGCTCCAGGAAGCATCTTTTTCAAGCTTGTTTATTCAGCATAGTGTGAGTGCCTCGAGTGCTGGAGTGCAATGGTTTATTTTTTCGTTATTATATGGATTGGAGTGAGTCTGGCCGTGATCTCCCGCATTGGCACCGGCAGCAAAAGCGCACAAGCTAACATAGCCATTTGCTGAGGAAATATATATACATATATATATATGGTCACCGTTAGACTTTTAATCCTTGGCGTGGTCTCCCTTAACTTTTTGCCTGTTTCCCAGGTTGTTGATATGTGCTGGACTCTGGTATATTTGATTTATTAATAAGTCCCTAGTACAGTGCACTAGAGGTGCCCAGGGCCTGTAAATCAAATGCTACTAGTGAGCCTGCAGCACTGGTTGTGCAACCCACATACGTAGCTCTGTAATCATGTTTCAGACCTGCCACTGCAGTGTCTGTGTGTGCAGTTTTAACTGTAAATTCGACTTGGCAAGTATACCCACTTGCCAGGCCTAAACCTTCCCTTTTCTTACATGTAAGGCACCCCTAAGGTAGGCCCTAGGTAGCCCCAAGGGCAGGGTGCAGTGTATGGTTAAAGTAGGACATATAGCAATGTGTTTTATATGTCCTGACAGTTAAATATTGCTAAATTCGTTTTCCACTGTTGCAAGGCCTGTCCCTCTCTAGGTTAACATGGGGGGTAATTTTAAATCTGATTAAAGTGTAAATTCACTTTGGGAGCGGATGGACATGTGGATTTTGGGGTCCCTAAGCTCACAATTTAAAAATACATCTTTTAGTAAAGTTGATTAAGATCGTGTGTTTGAAAATGTCACTTTTAGAAACTGAGCATTTTCTTGCTTATACCATTTCTTTGACTCTGCCTGTTTGTGGATTCCCTGTATGGTTCAGTTTGACAGTTGGGCTGGTTGCACCTCACACTAGACAGCAACACAAAGGGAGCTGGGGTGTAGTCTGCATTTCCTGATGAGCCATCTGTGCTAGAAGGGAGGGAGGGGTGGTCACTCACACCTGAAAGGGCTGTGACTGACCTCACACAATGCAGTCTCAACCCCCTGGTAAGTGTCTGGGGCCTGGCCTGTGCAAGGCAGGATTTCACAATCAAGATAGACTTTGTTTTGAAGTAGGCCTACTTCAAAGGAGAAAATTGGTATAAGAAGGGCACCCAAAACCAGAGACTTTAGAACACTTCTGGAAACCAAGAGGAACCTCTGCCTGGAGAAGAGTTGAAGAGCTGAGGAAGAAGAGCTGCCCTGCCTGTGACTGTGCTTTGTGGAGCTATCCTGCAGTTGCTGCTTCTGCCAGAGTAAGAGGGCAAACACTGGACTTTGTGTGCCTTCCATCTTGCGAAGATCTCCAAGGGCTTGATTTAGAGCTTGCCTCCTGTTGTTTGAAGTCTCAGGGACAGCAAAGACATCTCTCTGCCAGCACCTCAAGTCTCTGGAGAGACTCCTACTCTGACCTGTGTTGCACATCCAGTTCCTGGGACCCTGAAAAGAGAGGCTGGCAGCCTAAGAGGAGGAAATCCACGCACAGAGCGTTGTGCGGGGAAAAGATCGACGCAACTCTGATCTGTGGCTGGGAAATCGACGAGCCGCCGGCTTCGTGGCTGAAAATCGATGCTCGTCTGTAACGTGACCGAAGAATCGATGCACGGAGCTGGAGAAACTAAGTGCAACATCGCTGACGGAGGCTGGGAGATCGCAACCCACGCTGCGTGGTTTTTGGATCATCGTACGGCTGGATTTCCGACGCAAGTACCACTGGGCGTGTAAAAACAACACAAGTGCTGTCCGGACCCAAGAGTGCTGACAGGATCAATGCATCGCTCTCCTGCAGAGAGAAGAAACAATGCTCCCGACCCGACGAAAGGAGAAATTACGCAAGGTCTCGCTCGTGAGTGAAATCAATGCATCGCAAGACCTTTTTGATGCACACTCGCCCGTGCGGGGTTATTTTCAACGTACCCATGGTACATTTTCAGGCTAACAGTGTTGGTGTGTGTTTAAAACTACATGAAGTCTCTTTTTGCTTTTTAATTGATAACTTGACTTGTGTATTGTGGATTTTTGTCATTTTGGTCTTGTTTTGTTTAGATACATATTTCATATGTTTCTAAACCTCTGTTGTGTCATTTTGTAGTGTTTTCATTAAGTTAGTGAGTGTGTTGGTAAAAATACTTTACACCTAGCACTCTGAAGTTAATCCTACTGCTTGTGCCAAGCTACCAAGGAGGTAAGCAGTGGTTAGCTGAGGGTGATTCTCTTTTACCCTGACTAGAGTGAGGGTCCTTGCTTGGATAGGGGGGTAACCTGACTGCCAACCAAAGACCCCATTTCTAACATTGGTGATCAGCGGTTGGGATTGGACTTGTATTTGTACTTGACTTACAGTAATTAAGTGTACACTACTGTTTTGAGTGCAGACCACTACGTGCCCACATACTGCTTGTCTTGTGATCTTTGATTTTTCTCTTTTGCTTGGATTTTTCCCTACATCCATTTTTTTGGTAATTTTTGATTAACTTCTCAACTTCATTTGGGAACTTGTTTCTGCATTTTGGAACTTTGCACTTTTGTTGACTTTTCATCATGTCCCAATCTGGAGATGCATCAGTTGGAGCTGCTTTTGACCTAGAGAAATTGGATAGCTATACCAAGGCTCAGTTAAAGCAGTTCTGTAAATGTTTTCACTTTCCTATTAAGAGATCATACAATAAGGAGGAGCTGCAAATGGTGCTGAGGGCCTGGGTGACAGCCAAGAGCACTGAAGGGCACACAGTGGATGAGGAGGATGAGGGGGAGGAAGGGCAGTCCATACACAATGGTATTGTGGATGGTCCTGTTATGTCCAGGGAGTGGGTCTCCAGGGCAGGTAGCAGTGTCTCATCTAAGGGTCTGACCCCTGAAGAATTGTAGGACAGACAGGCAGAGAGGGAGCCCCAGAGGGAGTTGGAGAAAATGAGGATGGCCATTGAAGAGAAATATGTGTTGTTGGCTCATGAGCTCAGCTTGAGGGAGCTGGATCAGAGGAGCCAGTCTAGTAGGGATGGTGGCAGCCACATCACAGTGCAGCCTGAAAGGAGGGTGCAGATTCCTAAAGATCTTGGGAAGGGTTATAAAAGGGAGGACAACATATACTTGTGGTTTAAGGGGTATGAGTCTGCTCTCCATATGTATCTGGTCCCTGAAGCTCATTGGGGGGGCCAGTCTGTGGAAGCACTTTGAGGTAGAAGGGAGGGATACACTGACAGCCCTAGAGGATGCTCAGAATCTCACCTACTCTAGCATGAAGGATACCCTACTCACAAGGTATAGTCTCATCACTGAGCAGTACAAGGATAAGTTTAGATCCTACAAGAAGATGGAATCCCAAACATGGTTGGAATGTGTTTATTCTTATTGGAGGTCCTTGGATGGTTGGGTGAAGGGCAGTAGGGTAACTACGTAGGAGGGGCTTTACAATCTGATTGCTTAGGAGCACTTCTACAGTTTATATTTTCCAGAGCTGCGCCAGCACCTGATTGACAGCAAGCTGACTGACCTCAGGAAGCTTGCACAGGAAGCGGACCGCTGGGAGAGCACCAGGGTCCAAAGAAGGTATGGGGGAGATCACGCCAAGGGTGGGCAGGGTCCCTCTCAGAAGAAAGGGGGGATAAGGGAAAACAGGGAGAGTTCTCTAAAGGGCCCCAAACTGATTCCCAGGGTAAGGATTCCCAACCCTCCCAGTGAGAAGAAGCCATGTGTCTCAAAAGGGAAGCCAGTTGTAGGTGGTTCCCCACGTAAGTGCTATGCATGTGACCAGGTGGGTCTTGTGAGGGGGGACCCCAAATGCCCCACAATTACACCGGCACCCACTGGTGCGCCGTCCCAGGGTTTGGCCAGTGTAGCGCTTGGGGAGGAGTTAGTTCTAGGTGGGTTGGAGCCAGCTGAGATGGCCCTTGTCTCACTAGGGGACAGTGAAATGGTCCAGAGAACCCTTGTGCCTGAGAACACTAAGAAGTACAGGCAGTGGGTGACAATTAATGGACAGATGTCAGTGAGACCAAATCCTCAGGGTACACAAATTGTTGTCAATAGGCCCACCTCCTGGCAGCTCCAACTCTACAAGCCTTAACAGCGCAGAGTCTAAGAGTGGCCAAGTGGGGGGTTGGGAGTTAAGGAAGGGTACAGCGGGGAAAGAGACCTGCGGAAACAAGAATCACAGATACTACAAAGAAATATCAATCACAGAACTCTTCGGAATCTGTCAACTATAAATCCAGCAGTCGCTTGGAACAATAGTAAATCATAGCGCCTTTCATAAGTTTCAAGAAATTAAAGGTTAACACGGTATTCACTCAAAGAAATGTTACTTCACATTTCAAAAACTTTCCAAGATACACGATTTCAGTTTGTGTCCGTATTTTACATTAACCATAATCAAATATTCCCATGAGTTCAAATTATTGCCTTAGCATTTATTCATAACCATTTAAACCTTTTCTGAATAACCACGCTTATACAAAGTATCTTTGAATTAGTTCAAGTGTCTTTGGGATGCCTGGATGTCCTGCTATGGGGACGGT
Source organism: Pleurodeles waltl (assembly GCF_031143425.1). NCBI lineage: Eukaryota > Metazoa > Chordata > Amphibia > Caudata > Salamandridae > Pleurodeles > Pleurodeles waltl. The sequence goes on from NC_090437.1 coordinate 985,827,635, forward strand.
GTATAGCCAGTGAAAAACGAACTTCCGTAGGCTAGTTTTTGGGACAAACAAACGAGATTAGTGGCAAGCCTTATTTGATAGTTCCATCACGATTAGCTTGAACCAATTTCTGCCATTTCTCAATGGTAAAATAGTTACGGATGTTTTAAAAAAAAGTCTTAAATTTTTATAATACATAGAACCTTTTATCCGGCTATTATGGCTTGTGGTGGTTGAGTTATGGGTAATATCGTAGAATCTTGTCTGGATAAAGCATCAGCTTTACGATTGTCTTTACCAGGGCGAAAGGTTACCACAAAGTCAAATTCTGCAAAAAATAACATCCATCGTAATTGTCTGGGTGTTAAGAGGCGAGCTGCGCTCATGAATTGTAGATTACGATGGTCTGTGTGGACTGTGACGATATATTTTGCACCTAATAAATAATGTCTCCATTCCTTAAAGGCGCCACGAATTGCTAGGAGCTCTTTTTCTGCTATTACATAATTTTGCTCTGCCTCATTCAACTTTCGCGACATATAAGCCACCGGATGAAGTTAACCAGTTTCTTTATTGCGTTGAGAGAGTACTGCACCTCTCGCTATATCAAAAGCATCTGCTTCTACAACAAATGGGCGTTGGGTATCTGGATGAGCTAAGATAGGCACGGAAGAAAAAGCTTTCTTTGAGGTCGAAAAGGCCTTATCAGCTTCTGGGGACCACAAGAAGGGTTCATTTTTCCTCAGCAACTTGGTAATGGGTGATACTGTTTGAGAAAAATGATCAATAATTCTGCAATAAAACTTGGCGAAACCAAGAAAACATTGTACATCTCACACAGTTTTAGGGACTGGCCAATTGGTCATAGCTTGAACTTTTCTTTCGCCCATGGTCATTCCTTGTGGGGTAAGTATTACACCCAAGATTTCAACAGTAGTGACATGAAACTCACATTTGCTCAGTTTGCAATATAAATGATGTCTTCTGAGCGTTAGAAGAATCTTTTTAACATGTTGCTCATGTTCAGCTTCATTATCGGAATAAATAAGAACGTTGTCTATATATACTATTGCAAAAAGATCCAAATATTCTCGCAGGACATCATTCAGAAAGAACTGAAAGGCTGCTGCGGCATTACAAAGTCCAAATGGCATGACAGTGTATTCGAATAACCCATACCGAGTTTTAAAGGCAGTTTTCCACTCGTCACCAGTTCTCATTCTGACTAAATGATATGCTCCTCTTAAATCTAGTTTTGCATAGATTGTCGCCTTTTTTACTTGGTCTAGAAGGATCGGAATTAAGGGTAACGGATACTTATTCTTTATCGTGATCTTGTTATACGCCCTATAATCTATGCTAGCTCTAAGATCACCATTTGCTTTGGAGACAAAGAAAATAGGAAAGGCTACTGGAGATTTAGATGGGCGAATGAATCAGTTAGCTAGAAATTGGTCTAAGTACTTTCTGAGATATTGATTTTCCTGTTTGGATAAGGCATATATACGACAACTAGGAAGTACGGCTCCAGGCATGAAATCGATTTGACAGTCATATGGTCTGTGCGGGGGTAACATTTCTGCTTCCTTTTCATCAAACATGTTAGTAAATGATGACTCTTGCGAGGGTAATACTATATCCTTCTCAGTGGCTGTGGCTACGTAGGATTCAATGGGAGTTTTAATGTTCATTGTCTTAAGACACTTCGCTTTATAGAAAGGAGATGAAAACGTTATCTTTCTTTCTTTCCAGTCTACTTGCGGATTATGATAACTCAACCATGGCATTCCAAGAATCATCCAGTACTGAGGAGCATGAATCACATCAAACGTTATCAATTCAACATGTTTACTCTTTTGCGTCTGTCCATCACAAGTTACTGACAATGGAAGAGTTTGTAGAACTACTGGTCCTCCAGATGGTAGTTTGCCATCTACTGCTTGCACCACCTCTTGTGTTTTCATTTTCTCACACAGGATATTCCATGGTTGAACTATCTGTGCATCTATGAAATTGCCAGTAGCACCAGAGTCCACTAAAGCCTTGCCTAGATGAACTTGATTTTGTACCTGTATCTCCAGATCGATTCTTAAATGTTGTGACCTTGTTAATTGTTGATTTGTGTCTTGGGAAGGGTTAATGACTACACCCAAGAGTAACCCTTCTTTACACCTTGGGTGTTCTAGTTTTCCTTTTCGGTATCTACACTTGCTACAGTTCTTTTTGTTACAGGTATCTTGCTCTTTGGTTTTACTGGGAATTCTTTTAGAAAATGACCCTTACGGCCACAATACAAGCATTGTCCATTTTTTCTTTAGTTAAAGGTTGCCTGACTGCTCCTATCTTCATAGGTTCTGGGCTAACTTCATTATTTGGTTGTGGACCTTTACTCCTGTCTGCACGCCAAGAGCTTCTCTCAGGTTTTCTCCGTTCTCCTTTCCTTTCAGCAAGGCGATGATCCAAACATAAAGCAAGGTTGATTATCTCTGAACAGCCAGTTGGTTGAGGAGCAATTTGTGCCAGAACATCTTTCACCTCGTCTTTGAGACCTTGATAGAAAAGAGCGGCTCTTTTCTCCTCTGGCCAAGCTGTTTCCGCCATTAACCGACTGAAATTAGCCAAATATGAAACTAAGGGCCTGATTACAACTTTGGAGGAGGTGTTAATCCGTCCCAAAAGTGACGGTAAAGTGACGGATATACCACCAGCTGTATTACGAGTTCCATAGGATATAATGGACTTGTAATACGGCTGGTGGTATATCCGTCACTTTACTGTCACTTTTGGGACGGATTAACACCTCCTCCAAAGTTGTAATCAGGCCCTAAATCCCTATTTCCTTGGCGTAACTCTAGCAACTCTCGATCTGCTGACAAGGTAATTGCTCTTCGGTCAAAGACAACTCTTGCACAAATCTTCTCCAATTATAGAGTAATGGGCTATCTTGGCAAATTAAGGGAACTGCCCATGTGGCAGCATCTCCAGATAAATTGGAAATTAGAAATGCTACTCGGGATTGTGGATCTGGAAAAGTATTTAGTCTACAAGTGAAATGGAGTTCCACTTGTGTAAGAAAAGTCTGAACTTTATTGGGATCACCAGAAAAACGCTCGGTGCAGCTAAAGGAATTGGTGTGGGAACAGTGAGAAAAATGTTAGTTGGGGGATTCACTCCTGGTGTTTGTGGTGAAACAGTATGCCAACCCATTCCCAAAGGACTTTGGGCCAGATGTAGCAACATTTTGCGAGTCGCAAATGGCCCAAATCGCAATTTGCGACCCCGCAAAATCGGAAATTGGATGCAAAAACCCCATTTCCGAATCGCAAATTGCGACGCGAGCCATTACCGACTCGCAAAATGTGCAACCCCATTGTGCGACCCGCAAATAGGAAGTCGCAATTTGCGAGTCACAAACCATATGAAAAAGCCACTCGCAAATTGCGACTAGTCGCAAAAAGCCCATTTTGCACACCCAATTTACCACTAAGTCAGAGCAGGTGGTAACCAGAACCAAAGTATAAAAGGAGACCCAGAAGGCATCTGGGTTACTCAAGATGGCGGAGATATATGTGATAGCAAGGAGGAGGAGAGTCCACGCCACACAGCAGAGGAGGAGGAGGAGCCAGAGACAGGAGAGGATATACAGAACCAGGCAGACACTATTCCAACAAACAGAGGAGGAGATATATATTAAATACAGACTCAGCAGTGCAGCAATATTAGAATTAATAGATCTACTCAATCCGCAGCTGCAACGCCAGACTGTGCACGGCAGTTCCATCCCCACACATGTGCAAGTGCTATGCTCACTGCATCTCTTGGCCTCGGGTAGCTATCAGGGGGTCATTGCTGTGGCAGGTGGGGTACCCCAAAGTGCACTCTCACGGTTCTTCAGATGTTTCTTAGATGCCATACTCACACACATGTCCGGATACATATACCTACCCAGGGATGAGGCAGAAATCAACAGCACCAAGTTGGAATTCCACAGGATTTCCAACTTCCCTCATGTAATAGGGTGTGTAGACGGGACACATATACAAATATGCCCTCCTAAAAATCTGGAATATCTGTTCCGCAACCGGAAGTGTACCCACTCACTGAACATCCAGGTGGTATGTGACGCCCATTATGTTATCACTGACATGGTAGCCAAATTTCCAGGGAGTACATATGACTCTTACATTTTCAGGCACAGTGGGATACCCCAACGCCTAGAACGTGGGGAGTTTGGAGACGGATATCTCTTAGGTATTGCTGAATACACCCTGAAGCCATACACACAGGTCACTGTAGAAACCATCCATGCCCTGCTAACATTGTCCATTTATGCCAAACAGGTGACAGTGCATATGCGCTACGACCATGGATACTTACTCCGTACTTAACACCCAGCAATGAGAATGAGAGGCGATATAACAGTGCAAATAGGAGGACCCGAAATGTCATAGAGAGGACCTATGGACTGTTAAAGGCAAGATTCCGATGCCTCCACAGAAGTGGAGGTGCGCTCCAGTATGCCCCAATAAAGCATTCAAGATAGTTGGCGCATGCGCTATACTGCACAACATTGCCACCAGACGTGGGCTACATCTCACCTCTGAAGACCCAGATTCGGAGGATGATGAGCAAGAGCTACCACATCGCTATCATGGGGATAGAAGCATTGCAAATCAAGGCAGACAGAGGCGGGACCACATTGCAAACCAATACTTTGGAAGGTACGTGCTAACTGTCACCACACACACTAATGTCACACACAAAGAGCCCAGTTGTGAAGTGGAACAAACAAGAACTTTTATTAAGTGAACCTAAGTAATGATGAACTGAACTTTTGTGAAGGGGCTGTAAATGTCCACCTGCAATGAGGACACATTCACCTCATGTGCCTAAAGTGTCCTGCAGTGCATTGGCTCAACTCCTCCGCCTGGGACGCCCAGCATGGCTAGTGCTTGGTGTGTCAGCAGACCCCTGACGTGCACTGCCACTCCTCAAGACTCGTGTGTCCGTGGCAGATGCACTGCTGACGGTGGACCCCTCCTCACTATCCTGAGGTGTCTCTGCCGTGCCCCTAGCAACCTGTCTTGCCTCCAGCATGTCCACAGCATGGCTGATGCGACCAAGTCCCCGAGCCACATCCCCTGCAAAGTGGCCCAAGTCCACCTGCAAACTAACTGTACGGCGTGACAGCCCTGTGGTGTTGACTGCCAGGCGGACGATTGATGCAGCCATGCGGTCCAACCGGTGTACGAGTTGCCGCTCACGGCGCCTTGCATTCTCTCTCTCTCTGACACTAGTTCAGTTACGAGTTGACGGATGGAGAGTGCAAGGTCACCGACATTATCGTTCAGGCGTTGGAATTGTGTGTTCACCTGTGCCAGCCCTGTGGTGAAATTACGCTCCATAAGTTGCATTGCCCCTGATATTACTCTCATCTGCCTTGTTTGCAGGCGCTGACCACTTATGAGGGCTGCCTCTGCGGCGGACATAGTAGAGTCACCTACATCCTCCTGGGACACTGCTGGGACATGGACTCTGCGTCTGCGACGCGGTGGAGCTTCAGGGTCCTGCTGGATGACACTGTGGCTGGGACCGGGTGCTGTGTCGATATCCACAATGTCCATTGGTGCAGCTGGAGGGGACTGTGGTTGGGTGGTGCTGGGCCCTGTAGTGGCTGTTTCTGACTCCTGTGCTGCCTGTTGGCTGCTCTCTGCACCCTGGATGGACTGGCTGGTGGGGGTGTCTTGTGGGAGACCTGTCGGACATAGGGAACACACTGTCAGTATCTAACATCTGTTGTATGCCTCCTAATAAACTGTTGCCTATCAGCTGACTACTGAACTACATTGCCCATAATGCACCATTCTGGTGGTTGCAAGTCTGGAATGGAGCTAATTTGGTTGTGCATGATGCTGTGTACTGGGTGGGTGGGGGTATGGCAGACATGGGTGTACATGCATGTTTCATGGTACTCACTTGTTGATGTCCCTGGCGCTGACGTGTCCAGCACTCCCATTCCAGCCACTGCCTTAGGCTCAAGGGTCTGTTCCACAAGTTCCTCCATGGGTGTGGATGGTGGGACAGTGGATGGGCCTCCTCCTGTGCCCCTCATCTCCCGGAGGCGCTATGCCACCCTCTCCTTGGTCCTGGAGCGCAGGTCATACCATCTCTTTTTTATCTCCTCTATATTCCTGTGGCTCACCCCTGTGGCGTTGACCTTCTCCTGGATGTCATTCCAGATCCTCCTTTTTTCTGTCTCTGGCACACTCAGGGCAGCCCTTCCGAATAGCTGGTCATGGTGCTGGCAGCATTCGTCTGTCAGCACCTCAAGTTTCTTTTCTGAAAACTTCAGTTTTCTCTTCCTGCCAGAGTCTTCCATTCTTGCTACTGTTCCTCCAGGTGGTTGCTCAACATTTTGAAAAGGGTGTGGTCCTCCCTCCTCCCAGGTGTATTTGTTAACTTCCTGGCTATGATGTCATCAGCAAGAGCCAGGAAGTGTTTTCCAGACTGTTCTGCTGCATCTTGCATGCAATTTGCGGCACAGTCGCAATTTGTGACACCCACTCGCAATTTGCGTGTCCGTTTTTAGCGAGGTCGCAAAAAGCGACCTCGCATACAGCGGACTCGCAATCTGTGGTGCGACTTCATTTGCGAGTCACAAAATGAAGTTGCTTTTTCTTGTAGGATACCAGTTTGCAAGTCGGAAATTGTGAATCACAATTTTTAGCTACCTACATATGGCCCTTAGTTCCTTCTTTCCCACTTTATCTTGTAGTGTAGCAACCTTTTCTGCTAAGGCGGCAGTGGTGTTCCTCGACTAAACCAAATCAAGTTGTATTTGCATAATTACTTTTAACAAATCGTCCAAGGTGGCCATATTGACAACTCAAGTGTAAACCAGGAGGATTTAAATTCGTAGACTCACTATTCTGTCAGCGAGACCAAATCCTCAGGGTACATGCATTGTTGTCAATAGGTTCACCTCTTGGCAGCTCTAACTCTACAAGCCTTAACAGCGCAGAGTCTTAGAGTGGCCAAGTTGGGGGGTAGGGAGTTAAAGAAGGGTACAGCGGGGAAGGAGACCTGCGGAAACAAGAATCACAGATACTACAGAGAAATATCAATCACAGAACTCTTCGGAATCTGTCAACTATAATTCCAGCAGTCGCTTGGAACAATAGTAAATCATTGCGCCTTTCATAAGTTTCAAGAAATGAAAGGTTAACACGGCATTCACTCAAAGAAATGTTACTTCACATTCAAAAACTTTCCAAGATACACAATTTCAGTTTGTGTCCATATTTTACATTAACCATAATCAAATATTCCCTTGAGTTCAAATTATTGCCTTAGCATTTATTCATAACCATTTAAACCATTTCTGAATAACCGCACTTATACAATGTATTTCTGTCGCTACCGAGCAACTGCATAAGTAACCAGCTGAAGTTGAAAAGTGACCGCGAGAAAGCGGTAACGCTGTAACAGCAAAACATTCGCTTAGTTTGTTATCAATTTAAATATTTACAGCTGATTGTCAAAGATTACTACTTTTTCCCAAAAAAAGAATATCAACCTTTAAACAGTTTTATCAAATAAGAAAACGGATAATGGAAGGTAGAAACCACCATCCGTCTTAACGCCCTGAGTATCTGCTACTCGCTGCTTCAAATGCCTCAACACGGGGAAATCCCAGGTGAACATTCAGGAACATGGAAACACCTGACTTCAAACAGAAAAGCTCCAGTCCTCACGAGATCCTCAGAATAGTGAGCATTGAGAACTGGGTGGGGTCACTTAGATAGACTTGTGCCACACCCAAAGTGGCCCACCCCAAGTGCCACATCCAAAGTGCCCCGCCCAAAGTGCCCCACCCAAGAAGGCTGGCATAAAGATACTTGGGACCAATGCCATGAAATAAAGACAATGCGCGCACAGCAGCGCTGCACCAGCCACTAGACTCTGCAAATGGCAGTCTCTGGACCAAGACTGTGTGGAAACAGTAATGCACGGACTCTGGCATCAGGCGGGCCCTAGAGCGCGTGCGCAGCCATGGTGTTGACACAGAGGGTGGAGGCTCTGAGAGACACAGGAGCCACTGTGACAGTGAGGAGTCACCTGGTGTCTGAAGAACTGATTGATCGCCGGGTACTTCACCAAGTAGTTGCAGTGGACAACTCAGAGCGCCTGTGCAGAGTGGCGCAGGTTCCCTTTGAATGGGGGGGTCTCAGGTTTCTTGAAGGTAGCTGTGAGTCCAACCATGCCTGTTGATTGTTTGCTAGGCAATGACCTGCAGGATTCCCCTTGGAAGGAGGTGGAACACAGGTCTCACTTGGAGATGTTGGGTCTGCCTGGGTGGGTATGCATACCCACCCGGTCAATGGCAGCCTGTCAGGGTAATCAAGAGTCCCTGGAGCCTGAAACAGTGGCTCAGGGGACCACCAAGAAGAGCAAGGGCAGGGGGTGTGGGAAGCTGGCCCCAGAAGTTCCCACGGTCCGGGAGTAGGGGGAGCCTAGGGGTGACACCCCGGAGCCTACAGGGGAACAGGTGGCTGAACTGGGGGAGGTTCCTGAGCCGTCGCAGTGGCAGCAGGAAGGGGGGCCCACAAGGGAAACAATCTGTGCAGCATAGAAGACATGCCCTACTCTGGAGGGTTTGCGGCAGCAGGCTGCAGACCAGGCCGCTGGCAAGGAGCCAGGATCACACCTGATTTATTGGGAGGATGACCACCAGTATAGCGAGCCTAAAGTTCCTGAGCCTGGGTCATCCCATGTGCTGGTGGTACCCCAGTGCTTCAGAGCCTTCCTACTGGGGTTGGCTCATGATGTGCCTTTAGCTGGACATTTGGGGCAGGACAAGACCTTTGAGAGGCTTGTCACCCACTTTTACTGGCCCCTAATGCGCAGGCACTCAGATGCACATTGCAGGTCTTGTCAGACTTGCCAGGCAAGTGGCAAGAGTGGGGGGAAATGTAAGGCTCCACTCCAACCTTTACCTATGGTTAGTACTCCCTTTGAGAGGGTAGGTTTTAACATTGTGGGGCCTCTGGACCCCAAGACAGCCTTGGGCAACAGGTTCATCCTGGTCTTGCTGGACCATGCCACCCGTTACCCAGAAGCCATTCCTCTGAGGTCAGTCACCTCCCCTGTGGTGGGATGTGCACTGATGGGGGTTTTTACCTGCATGGGGTTCCCCAAGGAAGTGGTATCTGATAGGGGTACCAACTTCATATCCACGTATATGAAGTCTTTGTAGAAAGTGTGTGGGGTGACCTACAAGTTCACCACACCTTACCACCCCCAAAGTAATAGTATGGTTGAGAGATTCAACCACACCTTGAAAGGCATGATTCAGGGCCTGTCAGAGCCCTTGAGGCGGAAGTGGGATGCCCTCTTGCCATGCCTTCTGTTTGCTTATAGGGAGGTGCCTCAAAAGGGACTTGGGTTTAGTTCCTTTGAGCTCATCTATGGCCACCCTGTGAGGGGATCTTTGACTCTGGCGAAGGAGGCTTTGGAGAAAGCTTCTAGTAAACCCCCCCAGGATGAATTTAGCTACATGCTGGGTTTGAGCAACCAGATTGCATGCTTCAGGAGTCTCGCACAGGAGAACCGGAATGGCACTCTAGTCGAGTTACAACCTGGTCAGAAAGTGTCGGTAATGGCGCCAGTGTAGCCTAGGATGCTCCAGGATAAGTGGACTGGGCCATTTGAAGTGGTGGAGCGCAAGAGTGAAGTCACCTACCTGGTGGACTTGCAGTCTCCAAGGAACCCTTTAAGGGTCCTGCATGTCAAACGCCTCAAACCTCACTTTGAGCGGACTGAACTGTCCATGCTCCTTGCAACAGATGATGGGTGGAGGAGGAAAGTGAGCCTCTTCCTGACCTCCTGTCTGCAGGAGAAAAAGATGGGTCATTGGAGAGAGTGATCCTCTCCCCCTCCCTGACTGAGGAGCAGCAAGGTGACTGTCACCACGTGTTGGGACAGTTTGCCTCACTGTTTTCCCTGATCCCAGGAGTCACACACTTGTGCACACATGATGTGGACACTGGGGACAGTACACCTATTAAACAAAAAGTTTACAGGGTGACTGATAAGGTGAGGGCATGCATTAAGGATGAAGTATCCAAAATGCTTACGGTAGGGGTTATTGAGCACTCCAGCAGTCCTTGGCCAGCCCAGTGGTATTGGTCCCAAAGGCTGCTGAACCTGGTGCCACTCTAAAACTCAGGTTCTGTGTGGACTACCGGGGACTCAATGCGGTCAGCAAGACTGACGCGCACCCCATCACCCGAGCTGATGAGCTCATTGACCGGTTGGGAGCTGCCAAGTACCTCAGTACATTTGAGTTAACATCTGTGTACTGGCAGATTGCCTTAACTGAGGGAACCAAGGAGAGGTCAGCATTCTCTACCCCATATGGACACTTTAAATTTAAAGCGATACCATTTGGGATGAAGAATGCCCCTGCCACCTTTCAGAGGTTGGTCAACCAGGTGTTGGCTGGGCTGGATGAGTTCAGTGCTGCCTACCTGGATGACATTGCTGTTTTCAGTTCCACATGGGAGGAACACCTGCAATACCTCTGGAGAGTGTTAGAGGCCCTGCAGAAGGCAGGCCTCACTATTAAGGTGAGCAAGTGCCAAATATGGCAGGGTTCTGTGGTGTACTTCAGGTGGGGAGTGGCCAGGTGGCACCCCTACAGCCAAAAATGTATACAATTCTGGCTTGGCAGCCTCCCAAGACCCAGACTGAAGTGAGAGCCTTCTTAGGTATGACTGAGTTAACTTCGAAGAAGCAACCCAGGAAAGTGATCTGGACAGAGGCTTGCCAGAACGCTTTTGATGCCCTGAAGGCCACCATGTGCACAGCACCTATGCTGAAGGCACCTGACTACTCCAAGGAGTTTGTTGTGCAAGCAGACACCTCAGATCATAGTATTGGAGTAGTACTCATGCAGCTTAATGAAGCGGGCCTAGATCAACCCATAGCCTTCATTAGCAGGAGGTTACTACGCAGTGAACGTAGATGGAGTGCCATAGAACGTGCATCGTTTTCTGTGGTCTGGGCACTGAAGAAGCTAAGACCCTACTTGTTTGGGACACACTTCCGAGTTCATACCGACCACAGGCCCCTAAGGTGGTTAATGCAGATGAGGGGAGAGAATCCAAAACTGTTGAGGAGGTCCATTTCCCTACAGGGGATGGACTTTACAGCGGAACACCGTCCTGGTACAGAGCACGCCAATGCTGATGGTCTGTCCAGGTTCTTCCACCTTACTGATGAGAACCCCCATGAGGTTGAGTAGGTGCTCCCCACTTTCAGCTGTGGGTGACACGTGTTAGACTTTTCATCCTTGGCGTGGTGTCCCTTAACTTTTTGCCTCTGTTTCCCAGGTTGTTGATGTGTGCTGGACTCTGATTTTGCTGTTTTTGTTACTCTGGACACTTTACCACTGCTAACCTCTACAAAATGTGTATGTAATTGGCTTATCCATGATTGGCATATTTGATTTATTAGTAAGTCCTTAGTACAGTGCACTAGAGGTGCCCAGGGCCTGTAAATCAAATGCTACCAGTGGGCCTGCAGCACTGGTTTTGCCACCCACATACGTAGCTCTTTAATCATGTCTCAGACCTGCCACTGCAGTGTCTGTGTGTGCAGTTTTAACTGTAAATTCGACTTGGCAAGTGTACCATTTGCCAGGCCTAAACCTTCCATTTTCTTACATGTAAGACACCCCTAAGGTAGGCCCTAGGTAGCCCCCAGGGCAGGGTGCAGTGTATGGTTAAGGTAGGACATATAGTAATGTGTTTTATATATCCTGACAGTGAAATATTGCTAAATTTGTTTTTCACTGTTGCAAGGCCTGTCCCTCTCATAGATTAACATGGGGGCTACCTTTAAATCTGATTAAATTGTAGATTCCCTATGGGAGCGGATGGACATGTGGAGTTTGGGGTCTCTGAGCTCACAATTTAAAAATACATTTTTTAGTAAAGGTGATTTTAAGATTGTGTGTTTGAAAATGCCACTTTTAGAAAGTGAGCATTTTCTTGCTTATACCATTTCTGTGACTCTGCCTGTTTGTGGATTCCCTGTCTGGTTCAGTTTGACAGTTGGGCTGGTTGCACCTCACACTAGACAGCAACACAAAGGAAGCTGGGGTGTAGTCTGCATTTCCTGATGAGCCATCTGTTCTAGAAGGGAGGGGAGGAGTGGTCACTCACACCTGAAAGGGCTGTGCCTGCCCTCACACAATGTAGTCTCCAACCCCCTGGTGAGTGTCTGGGGCCTGGCCTGGGCAAGGCAGGATTTCACAATCAAGAGAGACTTTGCTTTGAAGTAGGCCTACTTCAAAGGAGAAAATGGGTATAAGAAGGGCACCCAAAACCACAGACTTCAGAACACCTCTGGAAACCAAGAAGAACCTCTGCCTGGAGAAGAGTTGAAGAGCTGAGGAAGAAGAGCTGCCCTGCCTGTGATGCTGCTTTGTGGAGCTATCCTGCAGTTGCTGCTTCTGCCAGAGTAAGAGGACAAAGACTGGACTTTGTGTGTCTTCCATCTTGTGCAGATCTCCAAGGGCTTGATTTAGAGCTTGCCTCCTGTTGTTTGAAGTCTCAGGGAGAGCAAAGACTTCTCTCTGCCAGCACCTGAAGTCTCTGGAGAGACTCCAACTCTACCCTGTGGTGCCCATCCAGATCCTGGGACCCTGAAAGGAGAAGCTGGAAGCTTAAGAGGAGGAAATCCACGCACAGAGTGCTGTGCAGGGAAAAGATCGACGTAACTCTGATCTGCGGCTGGGAAATCGTCGCTCCACCGGCTTCGTGGCTGAAAATTTACGCTCGCCTGTAACGTGACCAAAGAATCGACGCACAGAGCTGCAGAAATGACGTGCAGCATCGCTGACGGAGGCTGGGAGATCACAACCTGCCCTCTGTGGTTTTCGGATCATCGTGCGGCTGGATTTCTGACGCAAGTACTGCTGGGCGTGTAAAAGCAATGCAAGGCCTGCCCAGACTCGAGAGTGCTGGCCGGATCGACGCATGGCTCTCCTGCGGGGAGAAGAAACGATGCGCCCGACTTGATGAAAGAAGAAACAACGCAAGGTCTCGCTCGTGAGTGAAATCGACGCATCGCAAGCCCTTTTTGACGCACACTCGCCTGTGCGGGGTTATTTGTGACGCACCCAAGGTACATTTTCACGCTAACAGTGTTAGTATGTGTTTAAAACTACATGAAGACTCTTTCTGCTTTTTAATTGATAACTTGACTTGTGTATTGTGGATTTTTGTTGTTTTTGTCTTGTTTTGTTTAGATAAATATTCCCTATTTTTCTAAACCTGTTGTGTTATTTTGTAGGGTTTTCATTAAGTTACTCTGTGTGTTGGTACAAATACTTTACACCTAGCACTCTGAAGTTAAGCCTACTGCTCGTGCCAAGCTACCAAGGGGGTAAGCAGGGGTTAGCTGAGGGTGATTTTCTTTTACCCTGACTAGAGTGAGGGTCCTTGCTTGGACAGGGGGTAAGCTGACTGCCAACCAAAGACCCCATTTCTAACAGTCGCCAGTAGGTAGTTATAGTTAGGACCATGTTTCCATAGAAAAAGCATTTTTTGACTTGACTCTATCTTTGGCACCATTTGATGAACTTTTGGTAATTTCCACAAATTATTCGCAAAATATTCATGATTATGGAAAAACCACAGACTCATTCATACCCTAATTCATTCACTCATACATGCACTCAGAGGCTCAGGCGCCCACTCACACACCCACTCAGACACTCATGCACCCACTCAGACTCACTCATAGACTCACTCACCCACTTTCAGACCCACTCAGACACTCACGCACCCACTCGCACATCCACTGACAGAGACAGAGACAGGCCCTATGGCCAACCTGCGCTGTGCATAGCCAAAGGCCATTTGTGGTGCGGAGTTGGGTGGTTGTAAGGGCTTGGTTGAAAGGCCTGGCTGCAAGGCCAGGCCTTGTGGCCGTGTGTGGCAGAGGTTGGAATAACGTATAGTAATTAAAATTACTTCACATAAAAAAAAAAAAAAAAAAATAGAAATTCACTTAAAAAAACAAAGGTTACAGGGATGTTACAATTAGGTTCTGAATTTATTCATTTAAAACCATATAAATTCAGCAGTTAGAGTTCTTTCAAGTAACTATAACTCGCTCCCTAAGGTAAATATAACTTTTCCCTTCACCATGCACTGCTAATTACTCCACATATTATGTCATTAATGAGATCTTGTATGGAATCTTTGATATCACTGCAACGTTTGCAATAACACTCTTGATAAGAAAACTGTGCATGGCAAGGACGAGAGTTATAATTACCTTAGGGCACGAGTCATAGGTGTTTGAAAGAACTATAAGTATAACTGCTAAATTTCTATGGTTTTGTATGAGTAAATTCAGAACCTAACCATAACGTCCCTGTAACCTTTGTTTTTTTTCAGTGAATATATTTATACTTTGAGTTATCGCTGGATAATGCCCAGAAAAGCTGTGTATTTTACTTTTCTATTTTTAGTATTATGTTCCCTACTGTGTTTATTTTTACACCGTTGTTTGAGCTTACACTCAAATAGGAGGAATTGTTAGAGAAGAATGTATGGATCCATATGTTTGTACTATATATCTATTTCCAATTCTCATCCGCACTATCTTAACCCACTGTGCTATCTCGCCTCTCACTGCTGGAGTTGTCACTCCAAGCCCTCCATAGTACACTTGGAAAGCGATTGTGCTGCAGGAATGCCACTAAACACCAGGTATTTTTTTTATTTTTTATTTACTGCTATAAGCGGAGCGACCCCTTAGGCAAGGGACACACCCCAGGGGGCAATTTTTTGAATAGGCCTTTTCTGCCCCTGCCCGGGGCAGAAAAGGCCTAAATTAATTAGGCTGATCTGCCCCCAGTGGGGGCAGAAGCCACTTGACACCAGGAATTTTTTGTTTGTTTATACTTGTAAGGGGAGCTAACCCTTAGGCAAGGGTTGCTCCCGGGGGCAATTATTTTATTAGGCCTTATCTGCCCCCCGGGGACAGATTGGCCTATATTAATTAGGCCAATGGGGGCAGAAGCCACTGGACACCAGGGATTTTTGTTTTTGTTCACACTCATAAGGGGAGTGACCCCTTAGGGTCGTTCCCCAGGTGCATTTGTTTTATTTGGGGGCAGATCTGCCTATCCTAATTAGGCCAATTTGCCCCCGGGGGGGCAGAAGCCAATAGACACCAGGGATTTTTGTTTTGTTTTTTTGTTTACATTGATAAGGGGAGTGACCCCTTAGGCAAGGATCGCTCCCCAGGGGGCAATTATTTTATTAGGCCTTTTCTGTCCTCCAGGGGGCAGATCGGCCTATTTTGTATTAGGCCACTCCACCCCCAAGGGGGGCAGAAACCACTAGACACCAGAGATTTTTTTTTTTTTTTTTTGACAATGTAAAAAAAAAGGGGAGCTACCCCTTAGGCAAGGGTTGCTCCCTTGGGGGGCCAACTTATTTAAGGCCATTCTGCCCCTCTTGGGGGCAGATCGGCCTATTTTATTTAGGCCGATCTGCCCCCAAGGGGGGCAGAAACCACTAGGCACCAGGGATTTAAAAAATAATTTAAGCTGGTGAGCGACCCCTTAGGCAAGGGTTTCTCACCTGAGGGGGAAATTTATTTTCGGCAATTTCTGCCTGCTTTGGGGGCAGAAACTACTAAACACCAGGTTTTTTTTTTTGCGTCAATTTCATGCAAGGGGAGTCACCCGTTAGGCAAGGGTCGCTCCCTTTGGGGGCAAATTTATTTTAGGCTATTTTTGTAAGGCTCATCTGCCCCCCAGAAAGCCCACCAGACACCAGGGAAGACTTAAAAAAAAAAAAAAAAGGGGGACAAAGTTGTTCTGCCACCGGTGGGCAAATGGGGCAATTACCCCCAATCCACTCCTCAGGGGGAGAAAGCCTACTAGATGCCAGGGAATTCAAAAAATGTAAAAAATATTGGTGTGGTGGCTACCAACCAGTATGGGTATGGTTATGCCCCCATCCTGACTGAAGGGGGTAATAGTCTTTCAGCTCTCCCCCTGCACACTAAAACATCTTATCCCATGGCCAGCAAGAGGAAATTTGATTATTTTGGGTTTTGGTTTCACATTTGGGCCATGAGAGCTTGTCTAACTCTCAAAATCGTCCCACTTGGAATGGTGAGGCCTGCACTTTTTAGACTCTGGGACACTGCCATGTAGAAAAATGTACAAGGCCTAGACACATCTGAAAACTAAACATCTGGGTGAGTCCAAGGTGGTGTGCTTCACATGCACCCGCACCATTTTCTTACCCACAATACCCACAATACCCTGCAAACCTCCATCTTTGCTGGAAATCACACGTTTTCCACATTTTTGGTATGGAACCTTCTGGAATCCACAGGAATCCACAAAATTCCTACCACCCAGCATTGTCACATCTATTTTTTGGACCTGCTTTGGTTCCCCTCATTTTTAGCATGTTTTTGGCACTTCCCTGTCACAGGCACTTGGCCCACCTACACAAGTGAGGTATCATTTTTATTGGAATACTGAGGGGAATGTTTGGTGGTAGGAAATTTGCACCAGTGCGGTGATCCCACACAGAAATGTGGGAAAAATATGATTTATTTAGCTACATTTGAGGTTTGCTGAGGATTCTAGGTAAGAAAACATTGGGGGATCCACGCAAGTCACACCTTTCTGGACTCCCTTGGGTGTCTAGTTTTCAGAAATGTTTGTGTTTGGTAGGTTTCCCTATAAGGCTGCTGAGCCCAGGACCAAAAACGCAGGTATCCACATAGTGTTTTGGGGCATTTCCTTTTGCGGGCACTAGGCCTACCCACACAAGTGAGGTACCATTTTTATTGGGAGACTTGGGGGAATGCTGTATAGAAGGAAATTTGTTGGTCCTCTCAGATTCCAGAACTTCCTATCACTGAAATGTGAGAAAAAAGTGTTTTTTGCCAAATTTTGAGGTTTGCAAAGGATTCTGGGTAACAAAACCTGGTGAGAGCCCCACAAGTCACCACATCTTGGATACCCCTAGGTGTCTTGTTTTAAAAAATGTACTGGCTTGGAAGGTTTTCCTAGGTGGCAGCTGAGCTACAGGCCAAATTCCACAGCTAGGCACTTTGCAAAAACAGAGGTCTGTTTTCTTTTGAAAAATGTGATGTGTCCACGTTATGATTTGGGGCATTTCCTGTTGCGGCCACTAGGCCTACCCACACAAGTGAGGTACCATTTTTATCAGGAGACTTGGAGGAACGCTGAATGGAAGATAATTTGTGGCTCCACTCAGATTCCAGAACTTTCTGTCACTGGAATGTGTGGAAAAAGTGTTTTTTTTGGCCAAATTTTGAGGTTTGCGAATGATTCTGGTTAACAGAACCTGGTGAGTGCCCCACAAGCCACCCCATCTTGGATTCCCCTAGTTTTACAAAATGCACAGGTTCCCTAGGTGCCTGCTGAGTTAGAGGCCAAAATCCACAGCTAGGCGCTTTCCAAAAAACACATCAGATTTCAATGTAAAAATGTGATGTGCCCATGTTGCGTTTCCTGTTACGGGCATTAGCCCTATCCACGTAAGAGAGGTATCATTTTTATCGGGAGACTTGTGGGAACACAGAATAGCAGAACAAGTGTTATTGCCCCTTGTCTTTCTCTACATTTTTTCCTTCCAAATGTAAGGCAGTGTGTATAAAAGATGTCTATTTGAGAAATTACCTTTAATTCACATGCTAGTATGGGCACCCTGGAAATCAGAGATGTTCAAAGAACCACTTCTTCTCAGCACTGTATCTTGTGCCCATTTTGGGAATACAAAGGTTTCCTTGATACCTAGTTTCACTCTTTATATTTCACCAAATGAATTGCTGCATACTTGGTATACAATGAAAACCTATTACAAGGTGCAGCTCCTTTATTGGCTCTGTGTACCTAGGGTTCTTGAAGAACCTATAAGCCCAATATATCCCTGCAACCAGAAGAGTCCAGCAGACGTAATGGTGTATTAGTTTTGAAAATTTTACATCACAGGAAAAAGTTACAGAATAAAACGTTTGGAAAATTGCATTTTTTACTTCAATTTCAATTTCTTTTTATTTCAGCTGTTATTTTCTGCAGGAAAGCCTTGTATGATCTACACAAATGGCCCCTTGCTGAATTCAGAATGTTGTCTACTTTTCAGAAACGTTTAGCTGTCCGGGATCCAGCGTTGGTTTCACACCCATTTCTGTCACTAACTGGAAGGAGGCTGAAAGCACAAAAAATACTGAAAATGGGGTATGTCCCAGTAAAATGTCAAAATTGTGTTGAAAAATGTGATTTAAGTCTGCCTGTTCCTGAAAGCTGGGAAGATGGTGATTTTAGTGCCACAAACCCTTTGTTGATGCCATTTTCAAGGAAAAAACACAAGCCTTCTTCTGCAGCCCTTTTTTCCCATTTTGTTTTTTTAAAAGACGAAATGTTTGCTATATTTTGGCTAATTTCTTGTTCTCCTCCAGGGTAACCCACAAACTCTTGAAACCTCTAGAATCCGTAGGGATGTTGGAAAAAAGGACACAAATTTGGCATGGGTAGCTTATGTGCACAAAAGTTATGAGGGCTTAAGCGCGAACTTCCCCAAATAGTCGAAAAAAATGCCTGGCACCTGAGGGGGAAAAGGTCTGGCAGCAAAGGGGTTAAATAATAATCATAATACTTTTCAGAGTGAACTATTAAAGGCACTAAATAAATCTGTGTAGGAGGCTGGCCTGGCTTGTAGTGGTTACCAATGGTACTTACACCTTATGCCAGGTCCAGTTATCACTTATCAGTAGAGTGTAGTAGTTGTCTAGCAGCTTAGGGTGATAGAGATAGCTATAGCAGAGCAGCCGAGGCTGAACTAGGAGACATGCAAAGCTAATGCAATACCACTTATATCATATAGGTACTATATCATAAGAAAGACAATACTCATAGTTACTAAATGTAAATGAACCTTATTTTAGTGACAATGTGCCAAAAATATCTCAGAGGATATACTCCCTTAGGAGGCAAGTAACATATGCAAAATATACACAACTAACCAAATCAGGTAAGTAAAACAGTCAGATAGTAGTGCAAACACTGTAAAACACAATAGGATGCAATAGGCTTAGGGGCAACACAAACATATACTAAGAAAGTGGAATGCGAACCACAAATGCACCCCTAGGCAAGTGTAGTGTGTAGGGCGTCGCTGGGAGTGCGAGAAAACACTAAGGGTGTAAAGGAGACCCCACCCCAAGACCCTGGAAAGTAGGAGTAAAGTACTACTATTTCCCCAAAAACACACTAAAGTTGTGATAAAGGATTTTGCAAGGACCACAACAGACTGCAAAGCACTGAAGACGGATTCCTGGATCTGAAGATCTGCAAAGGAAGGGGATCAAGTCCAAGAGTCGCTAAAGTGTCCAGGGGGCCAGGAGCCCACTAAACCCCAGATGAAGGTGCAAAATGGCTGCCTCCGGTTGGAAGAAGCTGCAGGTTTTGCAACAACAAAAGGAGGTAGAAGGTTCTGCTTTGTGCAGAAGATGACCCACGGCGTGCTGGAGGATGCAGAGTTGTTTCCTTGGCAAAATACCACAAACAAGCCTTGCTACCTGCAAGAGTCACGTTGAAGAAAAAGGGTGCTGCCCGGGCCCAGGAAGGACCAGAATGTCGCCACTCAGGTGAGGGGACAGAGGGGGCCATCAGCAACATAGAGAGCCCACGGACAGGAGAGAAGCACTTGCAGAAGTCCTTGAACATGGGTTCAAGAAGACTGAACACGGGGGTCGTCTCAACACAGCAAAAAGAGGTCCTGCGACACCGGAGGTCAACTCAGGGAGCTGAGCATCGCAGGATGGAGTGCTGGGGACCTAGGCTCAGCTGTGCATACAGGATTTCTTGGAAATGTGCACAGAATCCCTTGTAGCTGCAGATCACACAGTGCACAGGATTACTGTCTGGGGAGGGGAGGCCAGGACTTACCTCCTCCAAATTCAGACAGTTGGACCACTGGACAGTCTGGGTCACTTGGGTCCACCACCTGTGCTCCAGGGGCCACGCTCATCAGGATGAGAGGGAATCCAGAATACCAGTGAAGCTGAAGTTTGGTGCCTGCTGGAGCAGTGGGAAGATTCCGTCGACCCACAGGAGATTTCTTCATGGCTTCTAGTGCAGGGTGAAAGCAGGCAGCCCCCAGAGCATGCACCACCAGGAAACAGTTGAGAAAGCCGGCAGGATTAGGTGCTACAATGTTGCTGGTAGTCTTCTGGCTACTTTGTTGCAGTTTTGCTGGCGTCCTGGAGCAGTCAGCGGTCGATCCTTGGCAGAAGTCAAAGAGAGAAGTGCAGAGGAGCCCTGATGGATTCTTGCAAGTCGTATTCTGAGTAAAAGCCCACTGGAGAGACCCTTAATAGCCCTCAGAGGAGGATTGGCCACCTAGTCAGGTATGCACCTATAAGGAGGGGTCTCTGAAGGCACCTGCTGACATTGGCCACTCAGAGGCCTCCAGAGTGCCCCCACACCTCTGGAAACAAGATGGAAGAGGTCTGAGACACACTGGAGGAGCTCTGGGCACCACCCCTGGGGTGGTGATGGACAGGGGAGTGGTCACTTCCCTTTCCTTTGTCCAGTTTTGCGCCAGAGCAGGGACTGGGGGTTCCCTAAACCGGTGTAGACTGGTTTATGCAAGGAGGGCACCATCTATGCCCTTCAAAGCAATTCCTGAGGCAGGCAGAGGTTACCCCTTCCAAGCCTTTCACACCTATTTCCAAAGAGGGAGGGCGTAACACCCTGCTCTCAGAGGAAATGCTTTGTTCTGCCTTCCTCGGAATGGGCTGCCTAGACCCCAAGAGGGCAGAACCCTGTCTGTGGGGTGGCAGCAACGGTAGCTGCAGAGAAAACCCCAGAGAGCTGGTTTGGCAGTACTGCGGGTCCACAGTGGAGCCCCCAGGATACATGGAATTGGCTCCGCAATACCAGATTTGGAATAGGGGGACAATTCCATGATCTTAGACATGTTACATGGTCATAGTCGGAGTTACCATTGTGAAGCTACATATAGGTATTGACCGATATGTAGTGCACGCATGTAATGGTGTCACAGTTAGGCACTACACAGGCATACACATTTAGGCCACAAACTATGAGCACTGGGGTCCTGGCTAGCAGGATCCCAGTGAGACAGGCAAAAACATGATGACATACATGCAAAATTGGTGGTAACATGCCAAGAAAGATGGTACTTACCTACAATCTGTGCAACCCACAGTAGCTTTGCAAAACGCAGCCAGGTTTAACTTAGAGGCAATGTGTAAAGCATTTATACAGCACTCAAACAGTAATAAAGTGAAAAAACAACACAGGAAAAATCACTAAAACAGTTAAGAAAAATAGAGTGCATTTTAATAAATAAAATGACACCAAAACAACAAAAAGTCAATAAGTAGAACCTAGAACTGGAGATATAATTTTATAAATTTTGCATTAAAATTAGCTCCAAAAGGCTAAAAGTGCTAACCATAGTTGTTTGGTTGTGCTAGGCCAGGACAAAGTCAAAAGATAAGGCTGACCACGATGAGGCACAGATTGGATACAAGGGCCAGGTTTGTCCCAGTAGAAAGGTTACCTTCGTTCTTAGACTCTTTTATGGAAAAAAAGTGGTTGTCAATGAGTCGTCAGTGGGGCTAGTTGCAAGCTGGATCACAAGCAGGGATTGATGACAGCGGGTTGCTGAAGAGCTGGGTCCCAGTGCAATGAAAGCAGGAAGGCTCCAAGCACATGAAAGTCCAAAGCCTGGGTCCAGGAAGCCTTTGCATCAACACGTTGCTATTCGTCGTCATTCTTGATATAGCAGCACTTATGTTCAGACTTAGAAACCTTTCTGGAAGTAAGATCTCCTTCAGTTGGGTAAACTAGCAAGCTATGTCTAGCCAGCGATTCCATGGCTGTGTCTTCAATGGCGATCCCTGTTGTTCGTCAGTTTGCCAGTGTGTGACATTGGGTTGTTGGTTGACTGGGGTGTGAGCCCTGGTCAACTAGCAATCACAATCCTTGTCAGGGTGAGGCACAAACCAAACCTAAATTAACCTGTGCTCAACCGTCTGGAAGCTTGGTGCAGAGCAGGCAAGCTCAAACTAGAGCCAATGTGCAAAGTATTTGTGCAACACTTCAAACAGTAATAAACTGAAAACACTGCATAAAAAGGATCCTACACCAAGTTAGAAAAGTAGAACATTCTTTAGCAAATACAACAAGGCCAAAATAACAACAGTTCAATCAGTAGAACTGGAGATATGTAATTTTAAAAGTTTTAGAAAAAGTAGCACCAAAAAGAACAAAGTGGCAGCTGTGGATATCTGGCCATGCCAGAAAGGGGCAAATCCACAAGTTCAGGCAATCCGCTATGGATTGCGGGCCAGCTACAGGCACTCAGTTAGGCCAGCTGAATAGAGTACCTTAAACCCTGGTTTGCATAGCGTTCTGATGATCTGCACCAAAGAGGCATAGTGCAGCTGAAACGATGTGTCGGTTCATAGCTGAAGTAAGGCTTTGATTCGAGGGTCTGAGTCTTCGTCAAGAATCTCATCGGCAGGGCTTGTGCTGCAAGGTCTGGCATCAAGGATGTGGCATGTAGTCAGGGCAATGTGTTGATTCCGAGGAGCTGTGAGGCTGCCATGTGGAGTCCGGCATCATTGTCAAGGCTGCCATCGATGAGTGATACGAGGGCCTGTGCCAAGGATGCGTCACACACCGGCGGTTCTGAAGGCATTGCGGGCTGCTGCATCATTGCAGGTCTGTGCGACCCTGGGTCCAGTCCATGCAGCGGCGTAGATGCATCAGTTCTGCTCTGTGTTGTGCTGAGCAGCAGAGGAGATGCACTGGTTCCGTGGATCCACAGAGGCAGGCAGAGCACTTTAAGCCCACTTCCAAAGGTCCAGGACTGGGATAACACCACTTGGAAGGGTAGGCTCACAGATGGCAAAGTTGAGGTGCAGATGCAAAGTTTTTGGAAGCCTGTCATGTCGTTGAGGCTTCAGATCGGAAAGCCAGCCAAGTAGCCCTTAAAGTCAAAACATGCAGGTCCAGGCAAGAGGGCAGCAGGCGGCAGATCAGCACAGCAAGGCAGCAGTCCTTCAGAGCAGCAGCCAGCAGAGTGGCAGGCCTTTCACTTGCACAGAAGTCCTTCTTTGTGGCAGAATATATATAGGTCCAGAAGTGTACAGAAGAGTTGGTGTTTGAGATCCAGTATTTATACCCAGTTGTGCCTTTAAATTGGGGGAGAAGCTTCTAGAGTTTTCTCTTGGAAGTCCCAAAGCATCCTCCCTTCCCCATCCCGGCTACAGACTATGTACAGGGTTATGCAGCTCTTTGTGTGGAGGCAGAACACAGCCTATTTAGGTGTAACTGGCCTGGGCCAAGCTTCTCCCTCCTATCCTGCCAGTCATGGCCCATGCAGTCACACCTAAGCTTCCCATTGTGTGTGGACGTCTAAGAGGAATACAAAAAGCCCAACTGTCAACTACATCCAGTCATGTGGCCAAGAGGCAGGCTGCCGGCACCAAATGGCATGGCAAGAAAATGTCAACTTTCTAAAAGTCATTACAATCTAATGAGGTTACCCCGTGAACCTCAGGGCCCAGCTGGCATATGTTACATACAGAGAAAGGCCCTGTTGGTATCACACACAATTATTTGTAAGGGACCTATATTTCTTTAAGGGACCCAACACATAACCCAAAAATACATTTTAAAGGAAAGAAGATTATTCAGAAAGGAAACAAAAAGAGAAAAATGCAACTCCATGACAAAAATTACTGCACAAAGCATGCATATTTATCTAACATACCTACAACCAAAACGGGCTCAGCAAAAGAAGGAAAAAAATCAAAACATTTCCCTAATGTTGTTTAGATTGGATTCAGAATAGTAAATCTGACCCACCTAACACCCCAGAGTCAAAAACATTCCCCGAAGTTGGTTAGTTTGGAGTGGGAATAGTAAATGTAAACCCCCAGAGTCCAATGTTTAGCTCAATGTTGTTTAGCTTGAAGTGGAAAAGATAATTCTGAATGCTCTGGGGACGGCTTGAGAGAGGCCCACTCACTTAGAATAAACATACACTATTTTTATACAAATGTGACACAAGTGACACAAGCTAATTAGACAGCAATCATGAAAAATGGACCACACCTAAAGTAGAAATTACGTTCCTATTAGTAAAGAACACATAAAAGAAATGAGTTTTGGTATTGCTGGAGCATGGGTATTGCGGATAGACACAATGCCATCTCTTCCACTCCTATCTGACCAGCGATGTCTCAAAGTTACACTATATGGACAAGGGCATCTGGCTCACTAGTCATGGTTTTCACCAAAACAAAGACATTCCATTCACATTTTATTGCTGACCGCTACATCTCAATGTCTTATTTGGCAGCAAATATGTTTGATAACAAAACCGCATAAAATCTCTGCAATCTCCCCACTGTCAGGAGGAAGATAATAAAATTCCCATTAAAAGTACCAGTAAAACAGACTCTACGAATGCTGCAGGAATTTTGCCTTAGGAGGTCAGGGAAGATGTCCGGGTTGTACGTGTTTGTGGAAAGGGACAGCCTTTGATGTGACTGCCTGCCTACAGGTGGGCACAGTTGTTTTACGCAGGAACCAATGCGATAAAACCAACCTGCAACATATGGAATAGTAACACATTTTTTACTTAAAAGACCTAGATCAGCAGCACTGAGAATGAATTTAGACGATGGTAGTGATAACGAGTCCCACCTTTAATAATTTAACTTACACTGGGACTCGTTTTAGGCCAATGAACCTTTTGACCCTGAATGGGGACTCCTTAAGACGAGATATC
The DNA here is from genome assembly GCF_031143425.1 of Pleurodeles waltl. Taxonomy (NCBI): domain Eukaryota; kingdom Metazoa; phylum Chordata; class Amphibia; order Caudata; family Salamandridae; genus Pleurodeles; species Pleurodeles waltl. The sequence continues at coordinate 985,852,519 of NC_090437.1, forward strand.
TATTCGGCATTTCAATCAATAGATCAATAACCTCATCAATATTCACACTAGCAATCAATCAAATTAATTAATAAGAATCAAAACACACCATGACCCTCCAGCCATGAATAACCACACAAATTTAGTAAGATTTATGATAATTATTCCCTATTTGTTACACTCTACTAGCAAGTTTATTAGTCTCAATACCAGAAAACACATCAACAATGTCAAAATGTGCCAACTTGAATATGACTTAAACAAAGCAAAGATCATGAACATTAGAACAAAGCACGACGTCAACATGAATCAACTTTAGAAGAGTATCATAAGCACATTATTCAACAAAGCAAGATTCAGTTGTTTGTCTATTTGCATCTGAATTAGTGAACTCCTTAACTAACCTCTAATTAGCATCAGCATGTTGGGCTTAATGCAAAACAATTTGGCAACATAAATTTGGAAAACATCTAACTATGGCCTCTGTCAAAAGAGCAGTTGGTACCTAGAAAGGAAAGGCAAAGAGACAATTACAATTCATCATCATATAGTTACCCTTCATAATGGGTCAGCATACAAAATCAGTCTTCGTCCTCAGGACAGCAGTCGATCCACCATCAGCCAGGATAGAACAGCAAAGTCTCAGCAAACAGGGCAGAAAGCTCTCCCCTCATAAGGAGGAGAAGCAAGTATCGGGCAAGGCAAAAGTGAGGATGCTTGAAAGTATCAGAACAGCAAAGATTGAGACGGAATGTCATAGTAATAGCAGGAGTGTCCCTCTAATGGCCGGCTTCTCCTCGTACCATGTTGTTAAATCGAATTTGCCAGACAAGTCTCTAATTTCCAATTGGTCAATGTTTGGTGCATCGTTATCTCTGTCCAATGATCCGTTGATCACTTTACTAGAATTTTTCACCTAAAACAGTTCTCATGCAGTTTATTGGCTCCTGTGATTTACGTCTTCAACGGGTAGAATGTCAGGTAGGAAAAGTTACACTCCTCGCTTCAGTCAGTAGCTCCATTGTCTTTACCAGTTTGGGCGACCTTGTACCTGTTGCGAATTACACAGTTGCATTCGGCAAGAATGTCTCCTTGAGCAAGTCGGGTCTCATGAGGAAGAATTTACTACGGTTACACATACATTTCTAGCTTCTGGAAAAGTACAGTTTCATGTCCTTTAGGAAGACAGCACATTGCACGTTAGAAAAACACATTTAATATGAGACCAGGCAGCTAGGCCCAGACCCTTGCTAACTAAGGCCTAATAATTAATTTAGCAAAACCTTAACATATAACTCTCAATACTAATATAAAATCATGCATTAGTACATTATTGATTCATCATTAGACAATTTCATTAATCATCATATAAATTGATGGCCACTCCCTGTGGGCACATTTCAAGCGCGTACATTACACTAAAACATTTTCTATGCAGCTTTAATACACCTTATCTTGCAAGCTTTTCATGTTAATATTGAATATAAAAGCTACACTCCAACAGTAGATGTTTTTGTGAGAAAAAAACAACACGGTGTCATTCGGATAGTCAAGGATGGCCACTGCTCCCCCTTGCACGATGTTTGGTATGGCTGGCACTCATACATGCCAAAAGACCAGATTCAGGCGGGAGACTGGACTTTTAAAGATAGATTTGGCTTTATGTTTTCCGCTTATAATTGCTTCTGCTTTAGTAGAACTCACTGGGGAAAATGCGTTCTCCCGATTTTTTTTCAAAATCAGCCATTTTCTGTCCTATGGGCATTGCCAGCGTTGCCCCCTTGGTGTCAGGAGACCCTAGGCAGCAACAGAAACCGAAAGTATACAGGACTACTGTGGCCTCCCGCTACCACATAGCAGCAATTAGTAGGCTATTGAGGGCTGAAGATGGGCAAGTCACCCCATGTGGGTCAAAGGGCGTAAACTGCCTTGGGGACAAAAAGGCCCAAATGGTAAATATTCTGCATTCTCATGTTAACAGGGCCCAGGTTGTGAAACGAGAGCGACACGATGTCGGTCACTGTTTGTTGTCTACGCTGCAGTTCACCCGCGAAGAAATGCTACCCATTAATTAGTATCCATAGAGGCGTGTGTAAACAGAAAATGTTGCGTTTGTAGCTTCGGCTCCAGGTCCTGAATTTATTCAGTTCCATACTCGTGGGCAATTGCTCTGCGGATAGACATCTTTTTTTTTCATTAAGGTAAGCTTTAAGCTTTTGTTTTTTAACAACGTGCGCTTCGGGCCCACTTTGAGAGCATTTATTTTACATTTAACATTATAGCGTGGTGAAAGACGGAATTAGTAGCGTGATTTATTTCCAAAATGTAGTTCGTTGTCGATGTTGAAAATGTACAGATATACCGTCCATTTGTAATGTGTGAATTTCATATGTAGTATTTCAAATTAGGACAAGGAAGAATTGAATGTTTCTGATGCAACAAACAATCATATACCACGTTATAATTTCACCTGCTTAGCACCAGTGACTACCAGTGGAATTCAATTAACTTTCCTGTTATCTGTGCTCAACTACAGCAAACCTGTATAACCGAATACAAGCTTTGTAACCGAACATAAACTATGTAATCTTAGTTGTTTCTGAAAAAATATTCAGCATGTTCCATACAATGCCAGGAACTTGCTAGGTACAGAAACGGAAATGTGTATGGGATTTGCCAACAGAGCGTCTACGTGTCGAGCCGTAGCTTTAGAACAGTGTAATTATTTTTAAATTGAGTTAAAACATCCCCATGGCTACACACGATACACAGATATGTGGCACTTAGATAATTGCTTTCTCCTGGTCATTGTAAACATATTGTGCTTGTCTAATAGTGCCAGGTGTGTTCAGCTCTCAGTCCATTAGAACTCTGGAGCAAGGTTCAACAGAAAGAACTAAAGTCTGAGTGTGAGACACCAGCATCAGGGCAAGCATTTTTTTCTAAAAGAAAATATTATATAATCTGGTTATTTTATAAATAAAATGTTGTGCCCCTCCACACACACGCACAAACGTGTGTGTACCTTAAACAACTTCAGCTGAAGTGACCTAATGGTTACAAAGTGAAAGCACGCTAATACCCCACAAAAATTCCACAGCTATGGTGAGCTGCATGAACCATAACTAAAGGCCCCCACAACAGGATGCTTATATTCTCCCAACTGACATTACTGATGATATCTCAAATCATATCATTGAGATTATTCATTATGCTATTGATGATATTATAGCATCAACAAAATGTAATGTGCCCGATGCATGAAGTCATTTTCGTCCATAAACACACATGGCGGATGTTGGAAATGAACAACTTTTGTGGCCTAGGCCCATATTTTTCCTTGACTGTTTTAGTTGGCTATAGAACTCCCTGCACTTTACCCCTGCTAACCAACTGTAAAGGGCTTGTCTCCTCCTTTCAACATGATGAAATTGACATACACCTGATCAACATATTTACCTTACATATAAGTCCTTAGTATATGATACAAAATATTACCCAGGACCGAGCTGAATTTCACAAGTGGACTGTAGCACCCATAGCACCCATTGTACTACCTAATACAGTGTGGGTGTAAACATCACTGCAAATGTGACCTGTCAAAATAATCCCCTTTGACAGGCCTAATGCCTCCTTTTAAATATTACTAAGTCACCCCTAATTAGGCCCTACTGTCTGTAAGGCAAGATGCATGTTTTTTAAAAGTAGGGTATGCAAAAATGTGATGTTAAACATTTCCTTATAGTGAAAAGGCCCTAAATGCTATTTTCTCTGTAGCAGGGTTGGATGCTCCAAGAAAGTATTGGGATACAAGATTAAATTTAATAATGTTATCTCTGGCTAGGAAGCAGCTACAAATTTCATTCTTTGACTTTTTAAAATACTTATTACAACCCCAATTCACTGGTAAAGTTGGAATTTTAATGAATATTCTAGAAAAATACTTTTAGAAAGTTACCTTTTCCCTGCCTAAAGCCTCTAAATGCCCATTTGCATGAGCCCTAACCAGTGATTAATTTGAGCCTATGGTTGCAGGGGTGGCTACCAGCACTCCTTTTTGGGGACCACCGCTTATTTTTTCCCATCAGACATTACCCCACATCAAGAGAGGAAAAACATACAAAGCGAGAAGATGGTGGAAGAGAAAGACGGAAAAACCATCATAAAAGGATAAAGCAGGAACCTGAAAGAGTTAGATAAGGGGGCAAGGAGTGTCTGCAAATTATGGATTAAAGATGCCCTGGATCTCTTCATACTATGCAGCCTTAGTATTCGAGTGCCAACAATTAATTATGCTGGCCATGGGCTTCTGACCGTATTTTGCACATCGGAACTCATCCTTTTACAAATTTCGTATTGGCTTCAACATTCATCTGGTAACTGAAAAACTTTCTTGATGAGATGTGTACTTGCTCTCAGAGCTGAGAAAAAGGCCTGTGTGTGAGGAAGTGTTCTGTTCCTCTGGCAGGATGATCATGTGGGGTGTTCTCAGGAATATAACAAACTTCAAAGAGGCCTAGCCAGGTCACAGTCAAATGTTAGCTGACACCTAGGCTGGGCCCTTCTTTGTTCCCCTAGTCATGTAGGCAGGCATCAATCCCAGTGGGAGAGGAGCAATCCAGAACTGGTTCAGAGTAACCACAGAGGATAGGTTGCTCATTTCCCTGCCCACAACTCTGCAGTGAGCACAGAGGCTCCGCACAAGGGGAGAAGGGTTTCACCATCTTGGATTTAGGCAGAGAGGGTCACTGTGGGATTGTTTCAATTAGCGCACACAGTAAGTGATGCAAAAGTGGGCAGGTTACCCATGAGAACTCTTATCCTATTGGACAGGGAGGGGCTAGGAGTCAGCCACTCCCACAGGCTAGTGCCAGGTGTAAATATGACACCCACAGAACCCTCCTGAGAACATATTCTGGGTCTGTAGAAGTATAGAAGAGGACTGGACCTGCTGTTTGAGACTTGAGAGGAGCCTAGAAGACTGGACCTTTTCTATCTCTTGTACCCAGGGCAAAAGAGTGAAAGAAGTGGAGTCCAAGGTTAATAAGGCTGCCCTCCTGTTCAAGCTACAGTGAGACAACAAGCTATAAGAGGCCCTTCTTAGAACTGCCCAGCTGACCAGTTGCAATTGGACCTCCCATGAACCCTGCTTTTGGCCTCTTCTGGAGTGAGTCTTGACCTCCAAATGTTGTACCCAATGTCCTGTTCCATTGACTGGTATCCAAATGTCCTCCTCCTAACTTTTCTTTAAACCTGGGATTAAGAAAAGTTTTGGCTTCACAGAACTCTGGAAGACTAAGACCAACCTTCCATGCATATCTTATGAAAGTGTGCTGCCCCTGGGCCAAATATTTAGATTGCTCCCACTTGGAGATTCCCTGCAGTAGTACGCCTGATTTAGCAGAACCTCAATGAGAAGTTATCTGGCCTCACAGACCCGTCTTACCCTCCTGTCTAAAGCCTTGCGTTGGTGCAAGAAAACAAGCTCAAAAAAGTGATAAGCCTAAAGGTAGAAATCTTCACCAGGGGAAGGCACAAAAAGTATTCAGACAGTGAGGACCTATTCTGGGCATGACATTCAAATTTCACTCGCTCTGAGTTTTCCCGCAAAGGTCCATAGCTTCACCATCACCTTTTCCAGTGGCTATCAGACGATGTGAAGCGTTTTTCTGCCACAGCCTGCTATCTTGACCCTCTGATGATTTTTGACTTCTAATACAGAGACTAAGGGCCTGATTAAGAGTTTGGCAAATGGGATACCCTGTTTCAAATGTGATGGATATCTTGTCTTCCGTTTTACAAATGTCATAGGCTATAATGTACTTGTAATACGTCGGATGGGATATCAGACCCATTGGTTATGGAGTATCCCTTCCACTAAAGACTAAATCAGGCACAAGTCGCAGGTAAAATGCCCAAACCAGATGAACCTGGTTTCTATAGCTGACCCATGCTCCATTGCGGTTGGCCTTAACTTGTGCCTAGGTACTGGTGAAGCACAGCCAGTTGGTGCTTAACAGTTTTTGGTGCTAATTTGAACCTTAAACTTTCAAAAGTCTTAAATCCGGTTCCCCTATTGGAGCTTTGTCATGTTGTTGTCATTTTATTTGTGGCATAGCTACCAGGTACCTGGGGGGTTGAGCTAAAGTTAATTTAGTTACTTTGAGAGTTCACCCTGACATGAGGTGAACATATGATGTCTAGTAGGCATAAGTGAAGTGAGCTCTCGAAATGGTTATGTCCATAACCTTCACCACTGAGAATGTCCTATTGCTAGGTTCTGATGTTAATGTGAAAGGATGAGAGCACAGTGTCAATGTAGGACAACCCTGTGTGTATGCACAAACTCCACATGGGGCTTTATGTGCACATAAGACAGGGAGAGAGTCAACATGTGTAGACTCCATTTAAAAATGGAACTTATTGGTCTGCAATTCTAATAAGATTCAGGACAAAAAATATTCACTGTAAAGTTTTTAGAGCACTGGATTTGTTTGCAAATCCTTTTGCTCAGACTAATGAGAACACACCCGCCCGTGGATAGCCCTTCTTTTGTCTTCCATAGGAAAGTAATGAAGATTCCTGAGGAATTTTTCATATGCATTTCTTCAATGGGACAAAACTTACACATGATAGAGACAGAGGTCATACTTTTCAATCTCTGTATTAAAAACTTGTGAAGAACTTATAGGTAAAAAGAAAAAAGACTCAAGTGTGAAACTGTATCCATTTAAATATTCAAGCTCAATTAGATTATCCAAAATTTGGTTAGAAATTAAAAACATTGATTTTTGTCCAGTAGTGTCTTTCCTCTATCATATAAAGCAGGTATCACCTGGATTTTCATCTGTTCTGTAATACCTGACTCTTTTAAAGTGAATGTTGTGCTTAATAAATAACCCAAAAATGTAACAACAATAATAACCAATACTAATGGGTGGATTAAAAATGATCATGCTTAAAAAAAAGTAATACTTAATGAGCTTTCTTTTGTGGTATTCATGGATCTCATTGAAAAACAACTACCACACTCTGCCAGGGGGTTTGAGGCACACACAGATCCATCACCACAAACAAACAAGCATTTGCAATGCAACGGGTCTCGAGTTAGAGCTATTAGCGTTGTAAACTCCTAACCGGATTTTCTTGCCACATAAACTGGAAAATATAACAGTTTCACATAAGCGAGCCCACAGCACCATCAAGTGTGACGGAGACACACAAAAGGAAACAGAAGTTCGCTCGCAGTGAAACGTATTGGCAAAAGTGCGATTATCCATGTAACCGGCAAAAGTGCAGTTAGCCATGTAACATGGTCGATGTCATGCAAAGCACTTGACTACTGCCCAGCGAGAACGTGCTGTCTGTGAAATAAAGAGAAAAAGTAGTCCAGAAACCATACAAAAAACATGGAGCCTTGTATGTTTTCAGTAGTTGGCCGGTGTGCTCAAGGAGGGCTAAACACCGGAAAAGGCATGATGTATGCATGCCCTTCACTAATGAAATGAAGCAAATTGTAAAAGGCAAGCCCACGCACCAACCAAACTGATGGGCGTGGTTAAAAGCCCACAAAGAGATTACACCAGGGACAGAGCGCTTTGTGATCGACCCTAATAAGGAAGAGTGAGGGGGAAAGGGGCTCAAGAATATCAAGTGATTCCAGAGAGGAATGCTAGGAGCTCAAAGAACTGTGTATTGTACTAGTTAAAATATATATGATAAATAGGCATGGGATCTTTGGTTAGGAACCAAGGATACAAGTGCCAGATTGGAGAAAACTCAACCTAATTCGCAGAATTCACAAGATGGTAGGAGAGAGATCAGATCACACCCCAATACTCAAGCACCTAATAGGGGGACGAAGACTTTGAAGAAGGTTGCAACCCTCTGCCCATAAGCTGAGCAAGAGGACAAGTAAAAGAATTCAAGAAAAACAGTGAAGAAACCAAAAGGCCTTGAACCCAACAGTAAGCTAAAACCCACACTCCAGAATTTCAGGCCTAGTGGTAAGCACGATAAAAAAAAGCAACTGAGAGGGGGCATATACATGCTGTTAGACCTGGCATCCTTAGGTCGGTCTTACCTCAGACTTTTTGCCTTTTACGTTCTGATTTGTTGGTGTATCTTTTTGTTGGCCTTAGGATTCTGAGCACTTTACCACTGCTAACCAGTGCTAAAGTGCATGTGCTTCTCCTCTAAACATGGTATCATTGATTTATCTACAATTGGCATATTTCATTTACATGTAAGTCCTCTGTAAAGTGGTATACCAAATACCCAGGGCATGTAAGTTAAATGCTAGTACTGGGCCTGCAGCACTGATTGCGCCACACACTCAGGTAGCCCTGTAAACCTGTCTCAGGCCTGCCACTGCAGAGCCTGTGTGTGCAGTCTCACTGCCACTCTGACTTGGCATTTAAGGCCTCTTGCCAAGTCTTAAACTCTCCTTTTCTTGCATGTAGGTCACCCCTAAAGTAGGCAAAAGGAAACATCTAGGTCAGGGTGCCATGTATGTAAAAGACAGAGCATGTAATTTTAAGTTTTGTATGTTCTGGTAATGAAAAACTCCCAGTCATTTTTAATTATTGTGAGGCCTGCCTCTCACATAGGCAAGAACTGGGAGTTCCTTAAAATACTGGCACGACTGACCTGAGAGGAGTATCTGCATCATATTTAGTATTATTGGAATGGTAATGATAAATACTCTTTCCTGTTAAAGTTGGATTTATTATTATTACTATTTTAGAAATGCCACTTTTAGAAAGTGGGCATTTCCCTGCTCTCACTGTCCTGTGTGCCTACAGCCTGTCTCCAATACATGTCTGAGCTGGGCTAGGTGGCATCTACACTTCTACATACCCATCAGATGCCGGCATTACAGGATACTGAACTGCATATGCATTCATCTGCATGCTGATGGATCTTCCTGGGGAGGTGGTTGGGAAGAGCTCACACTTACATTTCAAAGGGTAGTAACTGTGATGTTCTCAGCAAATGATTCCAAGAATGGAGTCATTTGCTATGGGAACAGAATTTAGAACACGGGGGATGGATTGCGAGAGGGCTCGGGGCGGCAGTTGAAATCTCATGACGATGCTTATGGATGAGGCGTTGAATGAATAAAACCTACTTGAGGAATTTCTATGCATGTTTTGTTTCTCAAAATACCAACTTTAAAGCCCACACAAAGGGTTTGATTACCTCTTACTGGTAGTCTGCAGACGGGGCTAGACTGAAAGGGGGATATCTGCACTTCACAGAATCCTTTTGAAGTCATCCTCAACATCAAAGACACTTTTCAGTATAATTTCAGGGTCTCTGACTCACTAAAAGCAGTACACTTCTGGACTCAACAAGACTCTCATGGAGTAAAGACTGCTGTGTGCCAGGATCACCACTCTGCCAGAATTAACTGTTCCCTAGGAACTGCTGCTCTGCCCTGTTATCCTGCCCTGTTGCCTTCTGATCTCTGCCATGCAACCCAAGAACCAACAATCACCCCCGGAGTGTCTCCAAGGGCTTTCTGGGTCCCCCTGCCCCGTTTTCCCTGAAGTCTCAGAGACATCAAAGACTGTGTAAGCTAAAGAACTGCACATCCCTTTGTGGAACCACCGTGCTGCCCAAGCTCTGGGGATCCTGCACCTTGTATTGTACCCTGCACGGCATGTGGCTCTCCCACTCCATTGTGGGGCTGTTTCAGGTTTGTAAACTCCAAAGGATGGAAGACCCAACCACTGTGGTGGCGGAAACCCTTGCTGTTTGCTGGTGTAACACTGAGAGACCCCAACCTGCCTGTTTGATCCGAATGCTGACTAAGGGTGCGTTCCGATCCCAAGTGCCGGTGTTCCCTGACTAGAGATCGGACAGACCAGCCTGCGAGTCACAGTCTCTCCCCCCCTCCAACCTGAGGAGTCAGCTTGTGGTGCTTGCAAAGTACCAGACATAGGCCATCATTATGAACACGGCGGGAATTCCCACTGTATTCATGCTGGTGGTCTGAACACAGACCGCCAGCCTGTTGAGGACCGCCGGCCCAATAATTAACATTCTTCAGGGCTGGTGGGCGGAAACAGTGTTTCCGCCTGCCGGCCAAGTGGCATGCTGGGCCTGGACATTGCTGACGGCTCCACATGGAGCTGTCGTCAATGCCTCAGTGTGGCGGGTGCAGCAGCACCCATCACGCAAATTACTCCCTGTAAATCGGGCAGTGACCTGTGCGACGGGGCTGTGCACAGCTGCCCCTGCACTGCCCATGCCAAGTGCATGGGCAGTGCAGGAGCCCCCAGGGGGCCCCGGAGCACCCCTTCTGCCCGCTTTCCTTGGCAGGGGAACCCGCCAGGGAAAGGCTGGAGGAACAAGGGTTCTTTATCCGGAGGGAAGTGCTGCTTGCAGCGCTGCCCTGTCGGATAAAGAAATCCACCATCGTCAGGCTGCCTATCGGCGGTAGCCTGGCGGTGGCGGAGGGCCGCGTGGGGCAGTCCTACCTTGTTCATAATTTGGCGGTCCAGACCACCATGCCAGTGGCGGTAATTTCTGCCACCTCCGGCATGGCAGTCTGGACCGCCATGTTCATAATGAGGGCATAGTCATTTGATATGGGCATGCCCCCCACTCCGCAGCAGCAAGCCCATCCAACAGCTGCTCAACATGTTCCTTTGATTACCTGGAGGCAAACCAGCGTTGTCTCCGTATCGGTGTCATGGCACTCCCCACAGCAGCTACTTCAATCTCATGCTACGCCTGGAGTTCCCAGCGGAACCCTATTCCTCATAGAATAGGTGCACAGATTTGGCTGATCGTCCAACCCGTGCGATCCAAAAACGTCCGCTGCCCCATCACATTTAAGATCCTCCAGTTTCACTTTAGGCCAATGTTAGCCCCAATTACACTGTGTTGGCTTCACGCAGTTAACCACTTACAGGCAGCCTAACTAACCAGGCCAAGCCCCAGCGGCTCTTACAATTTTCTTTTCATAACGGATTCCCCAAGGTGCCGTAAAGGCTCTAAAACAAGCCCTGTTTCAAGCACTGCTTTGACGTATTGCTAAGTGAATGTTAATTGATATCCTAATTGGATTTTTGTTGTTTTGGGTCTTGATTTATACAGATGAATAATATTTTTTTTCATACACCCATGTGGAGTCTGCACTGCGATTGCTGTATGTGTGTTGTACAGATGCTTTACACTTTGCCTTCTATGTTAAGCCTGCCTGCTCTGTGCCAAGGTACCAGAGAGTGAGCACAGGTTAATTTAGGCTGTGTATCTGACTTACCCTGACTAGGACTTTGGCCCTACTTGGACAGGGTACATAACTCTGCCAACTACAGACCCAATTTCTAAAACCTGCAACATAGAAATAAATGCAGAGCAGGTAGGTCAGGTCTAGCCGGAAAGATGGCTGGTTAGAGACAGAGAAACATGCAGTTTGAGAGTGAGTGAGAGCACTCACTGCACAAGCCCAATGCCTGGCATAAAGTAGAAGACCAGCATGCAAATCCTAAAAACAGGAGCAGGTAAACACATTTATTAGCCCATGACTGAGTGTTGCCTACTACAGCAGACTCAACCCTGGCACCAGCCCTGCAGGGTGTCCTGGGCCACCTCCAGGACCACCCCCAAACCATGCCGGAAAACACAAAGCAGCTTGCACAAGAGGCCATGAAACATGGCACCTATCCCAAGAACCCCATGAAGGACATGAATTACAAGCTAAGTACATGTCCAGCCCCCAAGCAGCAACCAAACTATAAATGGGAAATGCTCATATAGCCTCCAGTAGCGTGGGCTCCAGCACCACACACATAGCAGGCCTGCCCCACCTATGGAAAGAGCACCCAGAACCCCCTGGTGCGGGGCATGTGTCATTTGTATCCATCGATGGCGGCCCAGAGCACCCTCAAGGACAGCAATCTGAATGACTCAAACCATGCTCATCAAGAAGCCAACAGAGGGTTACTCAACCACTAGATCCAACCCCATGTAGCACCAGTAAATCCAAAAGAATGTCATTGGTGTATGTACACAGAGCAAGCAAAAAGCAGGCCACAAACCCAGCAGGAAGTCATGAAGCCAGAAAAAAATCAAGAGTCCACTCAAATTCAGACAAGAAGAACAAAAGAGAAAGGGCTAATGCAGGCTCAAAATGTTGCACAGGAACTCCCTGTTCAGAGATAGCAATCACTGCCTACCAGAAGAGACATACAAAACAGGAAGTCTCAGGGTAAAAGTGTGTCTTTACTGTATAGGCATCCTAGAAGGAGAGAAACTTAAACACCTTTCTACTAGGTAGACAATTAGATGTTTTTCTCATGACGTGCACATCTCTTGCTGTGAGGTCTGACATCAGAAAGATATAAGGAGGTAAGGAATGTATTAGGGTTGGATATTTTTATATTGTTAACCCTATTTGGTCTATTTCAGGAAGGAAATAAATGACTTTGAAGTAATCTAGTGGCAGCAGCATTAGAAAACCTGAACATCTCTCTCTAACACTGCCCTGAATCACTGAAAAGGATCTTCGAAATGGAAACAAATCAGGACCCAAAGAGGTATATGAATGCATGTCTGATAGTACAGGGGCAAGTGGAGGTGCTTCATATTGTTTTAGGTTTGAATGATTTTTATTAACATTTTAACATATTTGAAAAAATGAAGGAATAGTACAATTGCTTTCAGACTTCTCGAAAATGTGTTCTCCTTTCCAGCATCAGAGGGTTCTATTCAGAGGATGCATAATGTACTTGCAATAATGCTTCCTGACAAGCCCTTGCCTTGGCCCACTACCACATATCTCCCCCTTTGCACCAGGTACCTTAAACACCAGACATACAGAATGTGATCAAACAGCAAATTTGTAGAAACGTTTCCTATAATAGTGTCTGGGCGTCAGGAAAGGATGCATGCACATTTCAATCATAATTGATCAGGAGTATGGCCCTCAGGCATTGAATATGTGCATCCTCTATGAATTCAGAGGACATTTAGCCTAGCAATGGGTACCAGGTGGCAAGGAATATCGTATGAGCATTATTAAACAAGTGCTCAATTCTCTTCACATCCAATAGTTTTCAGGAAATTTGAAGCAAAGCTCTGATAGCACCAAGCAGGTGAGCTTGACCCTTCCCCCTTGTCTCTTCCATCCAAGCATCTATCCATTCATCCTTTTATTCTTCCATCTACTTCCTTAACTCCGCTATTTCACCTTTACATTCTGTCACCCATTCATTCTTTAATCCATCATTCAATCTTTCACCATTCCATCCATACACTGGCCATGCATTTATCCACTGGCAATTTAATTCATCCATCCATTCACCCATACATCCATCATTTGACTTATCTAGCCATCAATAAAGCCTTTCATCCATCAATCAATCCTTTTCTCATCCATTTAGCCATCCATACTCTCGAATTTCCATTTATTGTGCCCTTGTTCAACCATGTATCCACCTATCCATTGACCCATGCTGTCACCCATCAATCCTTTCACCTAGTCATCCATCCATCCTATCACGTTCTTGCCTTTCTTTCACTTTTCCTTGCATTCACATTTCCTTCCTTTCAGCCTTCCATCCTTTTTATGTCGAGCGTTAGCATTCGGCCTGCTGTATACTAAAGTATACAATAGAGTGAGTTCCAGCATTTTGATCTGTTAGTTGCAGTGTCCTTCAAAAATCTTTGCTTGCTAGTGGTCAGTTCTGCCTCTTTGTCCTGCCTTTTCTCACTTTGGGAGCAGCACAAAGTACTGTGTAATTACGCTATGTCCTATTTATCTCTTCTGAAGGGGACTTTTTCTTTCAGTATTGGCCTGTTTGTGTTTCACTGTGGGTGTATAATCAGCCCCTCCTCCCCACCAGCTCCCTCTGTAAACATAAACCAAGAGCAGTGGGGGGCTTTTCCAGGACCAGCTAGCTCTTGCTCTCTTCCTCTTGTTATTTTTAGTCTGTGTGGCAAGAAAAGTCCAGTCAGTAATTTACAACGCTAAGAGCTCTAACTCGAGCAAACATGAGACTATTGCATTCCGAATGCTTGTTTATCTACCCTCCGCAGATTAAACTGGCCGTACCTGCCTTTCGAAAAAGCAAGCTACAGACTACAAGCGTAGACTACAAGAGATATTTAAAAATTACAAGAAAACATACGCGTTTTAAAAGTAACTTACGTTAAAACACTACAATCATCCATTTCTTGTGGCAATGTAATATTCTGTACAGCGTTAGCGTTCGGCCTATACAATAGAGTGAGTTCCAGCATTTTGATTTGTTAGTTGCAGTGTCCTTCAAAAATCCTTGCTTGCTAGTGGTCAGTTCTTCCTCTTTGTCCTGCCTTTTTTCACTCTGGGAGCAGCACAAAGTACTGTGTAATGAAAAATTTTCTAGCTTACGCGTTAAGAATTTTCAATTCTATTAAGGACACGGAGGCGAGGATTATGCTTTCTCTTTCTTTACTGAAAATTCACAGCAGCCAATTAAAACACGTTTAAACAAAAAACAACATTTCCCAATGTGCTCCAGTGTATAAGTCACATGCACCAATCAACCATCGTGACCTTAGTCCATAAAGTCCATAACCTTGAACGTCATATCCTCTTTCTTTGCTTCAACCAAAACCAGTAATTTCTTTCACACGACCTCAAAGCCTTTAGATGATATCAAGTCTCATCTAGGAAGGAAGAAGCCCACGAAGGAGACCAGACTGAACATCAAGTCGGTTTTTCAAGAACGTAGACAACTGGATGGAGAAAATAACTTCAGGAATTCTTCTGATCCGTTCCTGAGAAATAATAATAAAAACCAACCGGTAATATCTTCAAACTAATGGTAACAACCATTTAAAATCATTCACATCTTATTATACAATATAAAACGTGGGAGGGTAACAATGAATTAAACAATTTTTTAAGATCAACAAAATTATCCATATTCATGATAGGGTGGGATAATCCTCGCCTCCGTGTCCTTAATAGAATTGAAAATTCTTAACGCGTAAGCTAGAAAATTTTTCATTCTATATCAGGACCGGAGGCTCGGATTATGCTAGTTCAAAGCTGACCCATAACAACAGAGGCCACATCCAAAACAGGTTTAAAATAAAACTTACGAAAAGTACTTTCAGACGACCAGTCTGCAGATTTCATAATGTCTGTTAAACTAGAACCTAACATAAAAGACTTAGATGCCATTGCTCCTCTAACTGAATGAGCTCCAAAATGGCTAGTATCAATACCTGCTTCATTCATAAGCCATCTTAACCACCTCGCAAGAGTGGCCGAAGCAACTGGTTTAAAAGGTTTCTGAAGTGCAATTAATACTTGCCCATTCATGTCCTGTCTATGTTCTTCTGTAGATATTTCATAATCTTTAAGACACTGTACCACACATAATTTTGAATTATCTGGAAACCAAGGGTACGTTACTGACCTGCAATTATTCTTGGTCCTTCTGGAGATAATAAAGGTTACTCCTTCCGGAGAATAAAGTCTCCCCGATAAATCTAGGGCTCTCACATCTGAGACTCTCTTGCAAGAGACTAAACATAGTAACATAGTTAGTTTAGCTGACAATTGTTTCCGGGATAAGTACTTGTTACTGGGCCAAGAATCCAAGAATTTTAACACAATATTCACATCCCAAAGTACAGAGTACTTAGGCTGAGGAGGATTCGAAAATCTGATACCCCTCAACAGCTTACAAATTAGCGGATGTTCACCTACCTGCTTACCTTCTATAGGTGGATGACCTGAAGAAATTGCCGATCTAAAATTGTTGATTGTCCTATAGGCCAAACCTGCCGAGGCTAACTCAGCCAGAAAGTTAATAATCATATCAATACCTGACCCCATGGGATTAAGATCTCTTCCATTGCACCAACTAACCCATTTACGCCATGCCGAAGCATATCTCTTGTGGGTGCTCTTTGCCCATGCTCGCTTGATAAAGCCTTCAGCCTGTTGCGAAATTCCTGGGGCTTTCCATCTAGTCCTGAAATCCTCCAAGCCATCAGAGTTAAAGTCCCCGATACAATTAAGGGATGTTGATGGCCCTCCGGACTGAGCAAGAGGTCCAGACGAGGAGGAATTAGAAGTGGAGGCGCACATGCTAACTGAAGGGCAATAGGGAACCACGGCTGAGACCTCCACAACGGGGTCACTAAAATCAGTTCTGCCTTCTGTCTCCTCACTTGAGCTAAGACTCTGGGTATCAATAGGAACGGCGGGAATGCATAGCACTGGAACGAGTTCCAATTCTGTAGAAAAGCATCCGTTGCCGAGGCTTGAGGATCCGGCCTCCAACTGAAGAATTTCGGAACTTGGTTGTTGAGGCGAGACGCAAAAAGATCCATCTCGCAGGAACCCCAAGCCTGGACAATATGTTGAAATATCTGTGGATCCAATTTCCAATCGCTGGGATCCGTCAGATATCTGGAGTTCCAGTCCGCTACTATGTTCTGATCTCCCGGAAGATACTCCGCCAACACCACTAGTCTGTGTCTCAGGCAATAATGCCAAAATTCCTTGGCAATCTCCGCCAGGATTCTGGATCGCGTTCCCCCCAGTTTGTTCACATAACGAACCGCTGATATATTGTCCATTCTCAGAAGAATGCAACAATCTGTCCTGATCGGGGATAAACTCTTTATTGCGAAAGAGCCCGCCAGGAGCTCCAAGCAATTTATGTGTAAATCTTTCTCTGTTGAAGACCAACGACCCCCTGTTGTCATTGAGCCACAACGTGCTCCCCAGCCCCACTGACTGGCGTCCGATTCTATTACAACTTCTGGGTGAGATCCGAAAATGGCTCTGCCATTCCATGCTTCCATGTGGTGAAGCCACCACTGAATCTCTTCCTTGACCTCTGAAGACAGAGGAACCTGGTCTGAGTAACTCAGACCTTGCCTCAAATAATGAATCTTCAATCTCTGGAGGGCCCGATAGTGTAAGGGGGCAGGAAAAATTGCTTGAATGGATGAAGCTAACAGACCCACTAGTCGAGCAATGCTCCTTAGGGAAATACTCGGGCTGAGTAATGCTGCTCTCAATTCTCGTTTGATATTGCGAATTTTTGTCGCTGGAAGAATCAATAGGGAGAGAATGGAATCTATCCTGAAACCCAAAAACTCTATCGTTTGGGATGGTTTCAACAGTGACTTCTGCGCATTGATAAGGAAACCTAATTCCTGGAGCAACGTGACTGTCCAATTTAGATGGGTCAGTAACGTCGTTGCATCCTGCGCCATCAGTAAGATGTCGTCCAGATATATGATAAGACGAACTCCCTTGGTTCTCAAACATTCCACTACCGGTCTCAAGAGCTTTGTGAAGCACCAGGGAGCTGAGGATAGACCGAATGGGAGAGCCATGAATTCTAGGCAACGCCCCTTCCACTGGAACTGAAGATACTTCCTGTGGGGTGCAAAAATTGGGATTGAGAGGTACGCATCTTTTAGATCTAAACGAACCATCCAATCCCCTTCTAAAAGAATGTCTCGCAACATGTGAATCCCCTCCATCTTGAAGTGTCTGTAAACAATCCAAGAGTTGAAGTCTTTCAGATTTAATACCAACCGGTGACCGCCTCCTTTTTTGTCTACCACAAAAATAGGATTGCAGAAGCCGGTAGGGTGTGGAGTTGAAAAAGTTACCTCACCTTTGTCCAACAATGCTTGCACCTCTCGATCTATAAAATTCTGATTTGATTGGGAAAAACACATGTTTATCGGAGGAGCATGCTGAAACGGAGTGTTGAGGAACTCCAGGTGAAAACCTGACACTGTCTGAATAACCCAGGGGTCTCCTGAAATCTCTCTCCATTTGTGCACAAACAGCCTGACTCTTCCCCCAAGAATAACTTGTGAATGTAGAATAATTCTTACCGGTAAAGGAGGCGTCTTGTATAGCTCCTTGCTGGCCTCTACGGTACCCTCTGCGGAACCTGGGTCTTCCTCCACGAGGTCGTGAAGGGTAGAACGTGGTGTCGACTTGATCTCCAGACCAGTTACCTCTACCCCTCGGGTAGTAATTTTGGGGACTGACAAAGTTACCTCGGCCTGGCATTCGTCCGCCGTAACGCCCGGCCCTGACAAAAAGGCCCCTTCGAAAAACCTTTTTTAGGGACAGCTGAGCCTTGTCTAAAGTGGAAAAGGTAGAGCAAAATTTGGCCAGCTCCTTAATGAAGGAAGAGCCAAAAAGGAGACCCTCAGCTGCTGGTCCCGCTTCAGAGGAAGCCAAGTCTACAAGTTTAGGATCCATCCGCATCAATATGGATTTCCTGCGTTCGGTGGAGATAGCACAGTTTGTGTTACCTAATAGGCAAACTGCCCTCTGAGCCCAACCCAATAAAACATCAGTGCTCACTGGGGTGCCTGATTCCTTGGATGTGGTAGCCAGGTCTAAGATTTTTGTCAATGGGCCTGCCATGTCTAGTAATTTGTCTTGACAAAGGCGCCAGGATCTGTCTAGACCCTTTTTGGGATCCTTCCCGTACTTCTTCATGAAAGTAATCAAAGTGGGGTCAATTTCAGGAGTTTCCGCCACGTTATTATCTAGCTCCGGTCTGGGGCATTCCGCCTTGAGTCTGGAGCGCACCTCTTTATCAAAACCTTTCCTTAAGTTAGCGTGAACGTAGAGTGCTACCTCAGGAGTTGGAAGCCAACTCGAAGATCTAGGATGAATAATCTCTGAAGGGTTAAAATCTAAAATTTGAGGTGTAGAAGAGGTAGTTTTTGATTTCTTACTAAGGTTTAGAGTGGTAATGTCATCAGAATCCGGATCATCGGAGTCCCCTGATGAAGAGGAATTGCGTTGGGAGCTATAATTGTGTTCCGCGCTTCTTTTCTTGCGCAATTTTTCAAACATGTCGGCATGCAACTCTCCAACAGGATCCTCCTGAGAGATATTCTTAGATTTTGATTTTGATTTTGTAGGAACAGGGGTAGTATTGCCTTCGGAGGAGGGGGAGGGGTCCCCGGTCCTCCAGCCCTGTGCTTGGGCATATTCTAATAATTGGCCTGGAAAGGGGCCAAGAGCTCTAGCCAGAGCATCATTAATCGACTGTTGTACTCTTGAATCTAGAGCTTCAACCAAATCTATCTCTAGTTGGTTGCCGGTATCCTCCGGGTAGAACCCTGCATCCTGGTCGCTCCATTGAGCCATAATGAATAAACTATAAAACCAGGAGACAAGAATAATAACTGGGGGAGTGATAAAACCCCAGCAGGTGCAATAGTAGGGGAATATTATATATATACACTTAAAACCTATCTAATGGGAGATAAGCATATATATATGCAGCAATGGTAAATCACTGAGAAGGATGCCTGCAGAATATTAATAATATCACTCTAGGCCCAGCCTTTGTAAGATATTTTACAACCCAGTAAGTGCTCTTCTTAACTGGGCGTTGGGGAGGAAGTGAGCAGTTGCTCTAGACAAACTCCAATGCCTCACGCGCTATCAGAAGACGAACCGATCTCATGTAGAATCAAAGTGGAATGAGATCGGTTCGTCAATGACGCACGCGTTTGGCAACACCGGTTGCCATAGAAAACAGACTGCGTGTCTAACACGCAGTCCTCTCCCGGGTTCCCTACATAAGGGAAAATCTAATTAAATTAAACACTCGGCTGGAAGCCGAAAAGAAATGTGCAGCCTGCTCGGCAAAGTTAAACCAGAAAATCAATAAACAAGAGAATTCCCTCTGCAAGGGAAAATCAATAAAACACTTAACTCGGCAGGAAGCCGGTTGTCGAGTTAACAACAGTCGCTCTTGACAGAAAATCAATAAACATAATTAACTCGGTAAGAAGCCGAAACCAAAGGATTAATACAAACAGTAAGGCGCGCAGACTCGCAACGCCTGTGAAATTAAACACTTTTAAACTTCAATACCACAATCTAAAAGGTAATAAATTTAAGAAAAAGTGAAAAGTTACTTATCTGCTGCGAAGCAGCAAAGAAAGAGGATATGACGTTCAAGGTTATGGACTTTATGGACTAAGGTCACGATGGTTGATTGGTGCATGTGACTTATACACTGGAGCACATTGGGAAATGTTGTTTTTTGTTTAAACGTGTTTTAATTGGCTGCTGTGAATTTTCAGTAAAGAAAGAGAAAGCATAATCCGAGCCTCCGGTCCTGATATAGAATGACCCTATGTCTTGGTTATCTCTTCTGAAGGGGAGTTTTTCTTTCAGTATTGGCCTGTTTTTCACTGTGGGTGTATAATCAGCCCCTCCTCCCCACCAACGCCCTCTGTAAACATAAACCAAGAGCAGTGGAGGGCTTTTCCAGGGCCAGCTTGCTCTCCCTCTCTTCCTCTTGTTATTTTAAGTCTGTGTGGCAAGAAAAGTCCAGTCAGTAATTTACAACGCAAAGAGCTCTAACTCGAGCAAACACAAGACTATTGCATTCCGAATGCTTGTTTATCGACTCTCCGCAGATGAAACCGGTCGTACCTGCCTTTCGAAAAAGCAAGCAATCCCGTAGACTACAAGAGATATTTAAAAATTACAAGAAAAAATATGCGTTTAAAAGTAACTCACGTTAAAACACTACAATCATCCATTTCTTGTGACAATGTAATATTCTGTATACAGCCACGATATACTGTGTAATATTGTTAACATTTTCTAATTCAGAAAAACACTGAACAAATTTTTAAAATCATGAAAACAGCTGAAACCTTAGAAATAAATTGGTAAATGTAACTTTGGCTGTGTACATTGTATTGCATCTTAGTTTATTCGACTATTAAGTATCCTGCTGTCCTTTCAGGTATGGCCGATACACAGAATTGGGAGTCGAACGGCTGCAGCCTGCCAAGCTTGAGCTGCGTGGCACCCTCCCACTCCCCTCCCAGGGCAAGCTCTGCGCATGCGCAACTCTCATTACATTCCTGAGGCCATGGCGGAAGTTCGCAGACATCTGCATGAGCTTGTTAAAGGTGAAGACGCCGCAAAATCCTCAGCATACAGGGATGAGGGTTTGGGGATGGCGGCCGAAACAGTGACCTTATTTCTGACGCTCTTTGCAGCCGCATCATACGGAATTAGTTCCTTCCTGATCTTTGAGGTGAACAAGAGCGTGCTGACCGGCTACAGGTTACACTCGAGCCAGGGATGTTGCACAACAGTAGGAGTGCAGTCAGCACTGCCTATTGGGAAAGTTGAGCACCTGCAGCAGTAGAGAATCCATTCCTAGCGCTAGGGATACTGTGACTGATCAGCTCTGGGAGCTTTTGGACCCCAGTTGGCGATGTGTGACGCCCATGGAATTACTCCGGGAATAGATTTCTTTCACCTCACTGGTTCTTCACCATCTCTTCTGCATGCATTAGAGTTATGTGCGTGGATCTTGCAATCACTAAAACAATATAAAATTTTTGGTAGGTTTCTGCATTTTAATTACAACTGTACCCCGGCCAGCGAGAGTGAACAACGTGACGTTTATTAGTGTTGTAGACACTTTTACAAGAGTGCTCTGTATGTCTCTGTTCTGTGCAGACGTTTCTATAAGTACACACGTTCAATATAATATATAAAGCAGTCGTACTTTTTTCTTCAGTGTTAAGTTGACTTAATTAAACATTTTAAACCCACTGGAGCCTAATTTTTTTATGATAATCATTCATGGTTTCAATGAGCATTCTGAGACTTTTGGGATTAAACCTCTAACCTCCCTTTGTCATCTACTTGAGAATCTCGTAACCCACTAATGGAAATGCGCTTTTATTCTTAAAGTCATCTTTACAGCTGTTTAATTTAGGAACGCACCCGATGTCTTTAGCAATGATTCAACAAAAAATAACTTGAAAACTATGGATGCTTCCACTTATTGCACGAAACGTTGGATTTCTGGGTTCTCTTTTACTTTATCTGTGTTTTTGAAGTTACATTGTTTAGCACAAATAAACAAATGGTTAGCTTCCTTAACGTTATCTCAGAATATGTCTGTTTGAAGGGCCTTGTTTAAAAAAAATATTCCAGTAAGCCTACTAGCCCTTTAGTTATATGCAGGGCCACTGGAATTATGTGGCAAAAAGGACCAAAATGTGCAGCAGGATTAACCAATTAATGTGGCAAAAAAGTCCAGTTATGCATTTACAATGCCAATAGCTCCAACTCAATTAAATGCGAGACCTATTGCATTGCAAATGCTTGTTTTCCATTTTCTATCAAACCATCCGTTTTCTTCCTTTTAGCTTTAATTACAAGCTTTTGTCTGCCAAGTTGCAGACAGATGAGGCCCATAAAGAACCTCACCCCCGAAGCAACGTCTAAAGTGCAGGGTTCATGGAATCCCTGTTCCTTTCCCGATTAAGTCTGTAGTAGCAGTCTAGTACTCAGTGGCATGTGGGCTCCCGATCTACTTCTGCTGTAAAGTAATGGATATGGTGTTCGCATGGGAGACCTAACAGGTTTTGCCCTGAGCTTCTTGGTAAAGAGGACCCCACAGCAGTATCAGTTTAATGTAAAACCATTTCCCCAACCATGGCAATTTTTAGACATCCCAAAGAATGTCTGTCAAATTACCCCTGCCATTTTAAATCCCTTGGCAAAGTCCAGCGATTTTTCCTACATTTGTCATAAGCCTGAAAGGTGTGCTTCAATCACTTTCCTGGCAAACCCTATGGCTTGGTTTTATATGTATTTTTTGACTTGCCTATATCTTTGGCACCGTTTGATGAATCTTCACAATATATTTTCCAAGAAAAGTATGGCAGTGATTCTTGTTGCGCACAGAATGTTTTGGGGTGATCCATCAAGCAGAGGCCGAGAAAAAGGGGGCGGTTGGTGAAAGAAGTTGTGGTTCCCATGTTAATTCCCATAAGACCTTTAGACACGTCTACATCCCGAATCACTGGACGGAATAACACCAAATTTGGCAAAATGCTAGATTTCGGTACGCAGACCATGCTTTCACTTATTTGGTGTAAATCTGCTCAGTAGTTTTTGAGATATTAAAGGGAAAATACATTTATATCACACTGCCCGCAATGACATACTACGCAAATAATTTGCAACAATTCATGTATTTTTGCGAATACACATGCGAAAAGAAGCATTGCAACTGGCTGACCTCAACCTGACTAGAAAGTTGCAGCTGCCATTTTATTTCACAGGACACATCCCTGGGGTTAAAAATACTAATTGAACGTGGCATTAGCGGTCAGGGTGAAGGTAATATAGGTGTCTTTTAGGGTTAAATTATGAGTTTAAAATAATTTTGCATCACTATGCATGATATTTGTGTAAATTCATGAATTTTCGTGTATTTGCTAATTATTTACAAAATATTTGCAAAATGAAAAATTTGAAAGAAAAAACAGACATGTTCATACACTAATTCATTCACTCATACATGCACTCAAAGACTCAGCCGCCCACCCACTCAGACACTCATGCACCCACTCAGAGCCACTCAGACACTCACTCACACACAGATCCACTAACAGAGACAGGGCCTGTGGCCAACCTGCACTGCGTAGGTTTGGGGGGGTATAAGTGCTTGGTTGCAAGGTTTTGAGGTGAACTGTCAGGTGGGGGCTAAGAAAAAGGGAGGGGCCCCAAAATACTTATTCCCCATGCACTTTTCCAAAGGGATTGTGAACAGGAAGAGCCCCCGAACAACAGGATGAATTTCACCAAATTTGACAAAAAGGTAGCTCTTGGTCCAAAAAGCAACCTTAATGTAATTTGGTGTAAATCTGTCTAGTAGTTTTTGAGAAACTAAGGAATATCCACATTTGTACATATAGGGACATGAAGGCTCAGTGAACCCTCCCGAGCTCAGGCTGAGATTTGATTGGCTGCCAACATTTCAACAAGGAAGTATAGGCAACCATGTTAGGATTCGGCTTCAGCCAAGTCCCAGAAAAAAATATTTAAAAAAAAGCAAAGGGGCCAGGGTAGGGACACCCTGACCCATTAGCTCTGGTGCTGAGGTCCCAATAGGATCCCCTAAGCAAAAAAGCATTTTTTCAAATGGGGTCATGCAGGCTCCTGCGCTTGTTTTCAATGAAACCCCCGGGTGTGCCAGGTTCTGGGGCATGTCAAAAACAAGGAAGGGGGCACACGGAGCCCTACTCCTGGGCTTGCTGAAGACCCAGGAACTGCCACCTCCCTGCAGCTTTAATGACAATGAGTGTGAGGGCTACATACCCCCCCCTCAGCCCTGGGGAACCTCGCCTCCCCGGGGCTTTAAACAATATGAATGGGGTGGGCCATGCGCCCCCCATAGCCCTGGGGACCGCCACCTCCCTGGGGCTTTAATTATAATTCAGGTAAGGGCACGCAGCCCCCCACAGCCCTGGGGACTGCCACCTCCCTGGGGCTTTAATCATAAGTAAGGGTGGGCTTTACAGCCCCCTCTGAGCCCTGGGGACTACCGTCTCTCAGAGGGTTTAAACAAAATGAGCGTGGGGCACTGCACGGGTACCGCAGACCCAGGGACTGCCACCTCCCCGGGGCTAGTTGACATTGGAGGGGGGCTGCACAGCCCCCCTGGAGGAGCCAGTGATTGCCCTAGGGACCGCAACACCCCAGGGCTGGCTCCTCCTATGTCCCTGATTGCCCTCCCCCTGGGCATAGCTGTTTGCTCTGACTTGGCAGGAGCTTTGACTGCTCCTGCCAAGTCAGAGCAAACACTCTGGTTCCTGGAAGGTCGGGTCCTTGGATGGGGTCACTGTGGTTGAGATCAGCCCGGGAGGGAGGGGCATGCAGGCCCCCCAAAATATAAATGTATTAATGCTGGGACCCAGAAGATGAGGTCCCTGGGGCCGAAATCAGCCAGGGGAGGGGAGCTGCTCAGCCCCCTTCCCCAAAAATAAAAATAATTTGATGGCCGGGCCCTGGGGTCCCTGGGGCCAAAATGGCCCAGGGAGGGGGGAACTCACACCCCCCTCATGGAATTATAGTGGGCCCTGGGGATTGACGTACCCGGGCTGAAATTGGCAGGGATAGGAGGGCACTCTGACCTGCGGCCAACTGCCCCTGCACATGGCCAAAGACAGTGCACATCATGGGGTTGGGTGGTTAGGGGGGATTGGTCGCAGGGACTGTCTGCAGGCCAGGCCTTGCAGCCAACCACACCGCACACAGCCAGGTTTGGGTGGTTATAGGGGGTTGGCTGCAGGGTCTGGCTACAGCCAACTGCCTCTGTGCACTGCCGGTGCTCAAGTTATATACCTTAGGGCACGAGTTATAGTTACTTGATTTAACTCTAACTATAACAGGTGAATTTCTATGACTATAACGTCCCTGTAACATCCCTGTAGATATATATATGCATAAAACTAGTGGCTAGGTAGTTATAATTAGGATCGTGTTTCCACAGAAAAAGCATTTTTTGACTTGCCAATATCTTTGGCACTGTTTGACAAATAGAGAGAGAGAGAATATATATATATATATATATATATATATATATATATATATATATATATATATATATATATATATGCAGTGCTTAATTTGTAAATAAAAACATGCCGGTGCCCAAAGCCCTCCTCCTAAATCCCCGGCTGCTGCAATTAAATGTGTGAACACGGAATACTGAGGCAGGGTAATCCTGAAGCCATCTCGGGCCTCTTTACTCCACTTATAGCCACTCCATGCCCCTTTACCCCTTTAGCTCACACCTGCAGCTTTCTGCTCTCTCCCTTTGTGAAGCTTTTCCTTTTTTCTTTTCCTCCGTCTTTCCCAAATGTTTCTTTTGCTCGCAATAAATGCTTGAGGCAGAAAATGAAGCTCCGGCCCTCAAAAATAAGTGCTGGTGCTCCGCACCGGAAACAACAAGTGCAAATTAAGAACTGATATAGAGAATATAGTTAGGAGACTTAGAGGTTTTCTTGTTGTTTGTTTAGTTTTGTCAGCTCCATTAATGCAGTATTATTATGGTGTCAACTAAATTAAATACATTAACAAGAAAGAAGGACTGTTACTATCCCAAATGTGTCATAGACTTTGGTCGATCCTAGCACTTTTATGTCTAAATAGCAATCTGGAAGGGGCACATGTTAGCATTGAGGACAAGTGAAGAGCTCTTCTGGATGTCCTTTGTCAGGGTGGTACACATGCACTATGCCCCTGAGTTGGAGAGAAATGGGACTATTTGACTGAATACCCCAAAATGCTTTAACAAAAATAAATGCACCACTCTACCATGCACTGTGTTCTCATAAATGATGCGATTTGTGATGTCATATGTGATGTTGTAAATGCTATTATTTTAGATGTATTAGTGATATAATATAAAGGGGTATAAGCAGTGCATGGAGGTGAAAGTTATAGTTAATGTAGTATGGCTGCCAAGTTCGATACACTGTAAATGCAAGTTCACAAGTTAAAATAATTTGAAAGTGTTGCATGAATTTTAAATTAAAGTTATAACTTTAGAAATTCTAACTTTTGTGTAGTTTATTTGATTTGGTATACAACGATTAAATAAAGTTATAGTGATTTAAAGGTGGAACATAAATCATAAACTTAAGGGATAACTATAGCATTAGAATTTGTAATATTAGTGTAGTTTGTTTGGTTTATATGGAAAGAATAAATATATTTTCTCTAACTATAACAATCGTTTAACCTTTTGTTTTACATGGAATTTTAGTGTTTTTTTAATAAAAATGTGTTTCAAACTTTAGAGTTTAGAGTTGTCGAGCAGAGTGCTGGTAAGTGGAGTGTCGTACAGTGGAATGAAGTGGAATGCCGTACAGTGTAGTGTCATTGAGGGTAGTTTTGTACCTTGAAGTGGAGAGGAGTGCAGTGTGGTACAAAGAAGTGGCGTACAGTGGAATAGCATACAGTGGAGTGTGGTACAGTAGAGTAGCATAAAGTGACATAGCATACTGTGGAGTGGTGTACAGTGGAGTGTGGTACAGTGGAATGGCATACACTGGAGTGGCATAGAGTGGAGTAGTATAGAGTGAAATAGAGTAGAGTGGCATAGAGTGGAGTGAGATACAGTATGGTGGTGTACTGTAGAATAGTCTAGAGTGATTGTAGTTTTGTACAGTGGAGATTCATAGAGTTGAATGGCATACAATGGAGTGACAAAGATTGGAATAGAGTTGAGTGGCATAGACTGGAACTACGTACAGTGGAATAGCATACAGTAGACTAGCGTAGAGTGTAGTGGCATACAGTGGAGTAGCGTAGCATGGAGTGGCATAGAGCAGAATAGTGAAGAGTGTAAGGGTGTTGAGTGGACTGGAGTGGCATAGACTGGAGAGGCATATAGTGGAGTGGCATAGAGTTGAATGGTATAAGCAGAGTTGGATACAGTGGAATTGTGTAGAGTGGAGTGGCGCACAGTAGAGTGGCAAAGACTCGAGTGGCGAAGAGAGTAGTGACTTAGGGCCTGATTCTAACTTTGGAGGACGGTGTTAAACCGTCCCAAAAGTGGCGGATATACCACCTACTGTATTACGAGTTCCATAGGATATAATGGACTCGTAATACGGTAGGTGGTATATCCGCCACTTTTGGGACGGTTTAACACCGTCCTCCAAAGTTAGAATCAGGCCCTTAGAGTGCAGTGGTGTACAGTGGAATAGCATATAGTGGACTGTTGCAGAGAGCAGCGGGGTAGAATGTAGTGGCATAAAGCATAATAGTGTATAGTAGAGTGGCATGGAGTGGAGAGGCATAGAGTGGAATATCAGAGAGTTAGTGGCGTAGAGTGGAGTGCCTTAGAGTGGAGTGGCGTAGAGTGGAGTAGAGTGGCATAGAGTGGAATAATGTAGCATGGAATAGCATTGAGTGGAATGGCGTAGAGTGGAGTGGCATACAGTGGAATAGCATAGAGTGGAGTGACGTAGAGTGCAGGGGCATACCGTGGAGTGCTGTAAAGTGGAATAGCATACAGTGGAGTGGCATAGAGCAGAGTGGCGTAGACTGGAATAGTATTGAGTGGCATGGCATAGACTGGAGCTGTGTAAAATGCAACTGCATACTGTGGACTAGCGTAGATTGTAGCGGCATACAGTGGAGTAGCATAGACTGTAGTGGCATAGAATGGAGTACTGTAGGGCAGAACAGCAAAGAGTGTAAGGGTTTTGAGTGGAGTGGTGTAGAGTGGATTGGCATAGAGTGGAGTGGCATATAGTGGAGTGATGTACGGTAGAATAGAGAACAGTGGAGTGGCATAGAGTGAAATGGCATACAGTAGAGTTACATACAGTGGAATAGCATTGAGTGGTGTGGTGCATAGAAGACTACAGGGGCTAAGAGTGGAGTGACATAGAGTGCAGTGGCCTTGAGTTGAATAGCATTGAGTGTAGTGTTGTAGAGAGGAGTGGCGTAGAGAGTAGTAGTGTACAGTGTAATAGTGTAGAGTGAGTGGCATAGAGTGAAGTGGCATTGAGTGGAATAGCAAAGAGAAAATAGTCTAGAGTTTAGTGCCATAAAATAGAGTGCCTTAGAGTGGATGTTGGAGGGTGGGTCATTAGTTGTGTGGCCTGCTAAGTAATGGGTCCGCACTCTACCACTGGGAACCAAACATCCCACTGTGGCGCTTAACTCTCATAGGGTAGCATTGCAGAGCAGTCCAAAGCTTACTCAAAGGAAGTGGTATGGACCAATAATCACAATTAACAAGCACACCAGAATAACATTCAATAAATGATTGTCCAGTCTGTGCTTTTTCTTTTGATAAAGTAAAAATACATTTATTACACACATACTACTCAATACTATGCAGCAATTTACAAATATACCTGAGTTGATGGAATTTCTTTTGGATGACATTGCGTAATCATTCTTGTCTCTCCCAAGGGGAGATATAAAACAGCAACCTACATGGAAGAACATTCCCTTGTAGTCTTGTGCAATATTTGACTGTGAGTTGGGAGTGAGAGTGCCTAATACTGGCAATAAAGTACATCTACTTTGGTCACTGGTGGCTGTCAGACTCATTACTCGAATAAGCATCAACAAGAAACACATCTAAGCAGGCTGGAGTGGTTGGCGTAGCTAAGATCACTCTCAGCATAATATACGCAGCCTACCCACACCCCTAAAGGGTGTGGACCAAGGTTCATCCTAATCTACCTTGAAATATTCAACATGAAAATGATGCACAGTGAACACAATCCCTAAAGGACGTCACTTAATTGTTAATCATAATGTAATACCATGTTTTACTCCTAGAGTGTGTTGTCACATTTTAAAATGCATTTAGCTTAACATGCTACCATTTTAGCATTAGTCCCTAAGAGACTCCATTACTGTAAGAACACCTGTAATTACAGCCTTTCACCCCTAGCGGGTGTTCATCATTATAACAATCCTGTTGTTTTCACCATTCAGGCCACAAGGACTGCAGCCATGATCTTCTCCCCTAGAGGGTGCAGCCCCATTACCCTTAAACAAAAGTTCCAGTGCCAGTGCCAGTTGCAGTGGGGACTTTGTTTAAAACACTTTGGAGCCTTTGGGGAGTTATCATCTACAAGTCCCATCCAACCTAGGGTCCGGTTGTTAAGCTACTCCTTGGGGGGAGGTTGCGCTCCTCCTGTAGCTCTCCCATCCATTGGTGACACGTTGGTGGTGACCCCATATTCCTGGAGCCACCACAGGTCCAAAACAAGCATCTTTCGTTTAAATTCAGGGCTGAGCCTCGCAGGGCATTATGGGGCTCTCCTCACAGGAGTGTGTATACTTTATGAGTGGCGTTGCTGCCAGAGTTGTTCCCACTACCTTGAGGGTGTCTGGTCCCACCTGGACACCCCCTTCACTGAGTAAGTCACTTGTTGGTAAGCGTCAGGGGGAACCCACCCCTGGCTCCTCCTGCCAGCTCCCCGCACAGCCAGCACCTTCCTATGCTGCCTCAGGGGTCCGCTTAGCAGTGCAGGTCTGCCCATTCCCCAGGGCAGATGCTTCTGGGTTCTGCGGCCCTGCTGGGCCTCCTCCTCTGGACCCTTGGGGCCCAGGGATGGGGTCCTGGGCCCCATCCTGCACCGTCATGGGGAGTACCATTGTGCTCCCCAACTTCGTCTTCTATGTAGGACCAAGGATGGAGTCCGGGGCCCTCTCCTCACCTTCGCAGGGGGCGCGACGGTACCCCTGACTTTACTTCCTTATATGGCCCTGGGATGGTGTCCGGGACCCCTTGGGCCATTTTGCCAGGGACGTGATGGCTTTCCTCATCTTATCTTCCTTGTGGGGCCCCGGAATGGAGTCTGGGGCTCCTCACCTTCGAGGGGGCGCAAAAGCACTCCTTCATTACCACGTTTTTCCTCACCGGGGATGCGTGGTGGTGCTCCCTGGCTCAGTTTTTCCTTGAGGCAGCCACAGGCCCTGGCTCACCCCTGGAGCATCATTGGCATTGGCAGAGAAGCCTCATGCACTTCGCCGCCGGTCCTCCTCAGGGGTCAAAGATCATATACCTTCCCTGGAGATATCTCAGGTCCCTGTGGCCCGATTTTGATGGTCTTATTGTCTGTTCACTCCTGATGGCGAGCCCTTGCCACCAGGAGTACTTTCTTCAGTCCTCCTGGCCTAGAAGGTTCCCCAAATTGGTAGGAATCCAGTCCCACTGACTCCCTGCACCAGCCTTCCTTCTGGTTGCCTTCTTTTCTTGTGGGCGATGCACTCTCCTTGCGCCTGGGCCCAGTCTGTCCCCCAGCTGGTCCTCAGAGGGTCTAAGGGGGGCAGCTCACCTGGCCCTGCAGTGTACCCCACTGGGTCTGGGGTCACTCAGGGCCCAACTCCTTGCCCTAGTGGGCAGTCAGGGGTTTCTTGACACATGAACACAGCCAAAAGAGACAGCCCTATCCTGTGCAAGACCTTTTAGTGAGAAGTGTCCAGAAGGGCTGCACCTCTGGTCTATCCAACCTTCCTGCACAGTCTTCTGGGATAACTCAAAATGGCGTCGTCCAGGAGTCAGTTGCCACATGTGCTCTGAGAGTTTCAGCCCCTCCTCCCTGACATTCCTTCCAGGGCCTCTCAGGCCTGGTGCTTGTCATGGAATGACTGATTGATGCATGGCCCTGCTTTGGCAGCTGGACAGAGCAGTATATGGCCCTAATCCTGAGCTGAGTGAGAGAATTATGACATTCATGGATGACCCATAAGCTGTACAGATATGTTTTTGTAACCTACTGCATTCTTCTTGTCATACAGGGTGCAGTGTACAATGGTGCTACTTTGGAATCGGTAGACCCTAGGCAATTGAAGTTGCGGCCTAGGCCAGCCTTTCCCTTTGGCATATAATGATGTGTCACTACAGTGTAAACAGTAAAGCACACTGACTATCCCTCACATGTGTACACCCACCTCATAAGGCCTACTCAAGGTCACCATCCACTATATGGTCCCTTCTGCACCAGGCTACCTAAGTGTAGTTCTTGGGCTGCGCGTGCCAGGAATCCTCCCCGCACAGGTCTCACACGGGTGCACATGCGTGTGCACATGTGACCACATGTAACCAGCCCTGGGCCTCCTACCCTTGCTGCCTCACAGCAGTCTTTGCTTAACAAGACGGACTGGCGATAAACACACGCAGTCCATTTTACCATAAGTTTATTTTGGTGGAGTCACAAACTATGAGGCTCCCTCACAGTAAAAGGCCAAAAACAAGGTAATCCAAAAGCAAAAAATCAGGATGGACCTGATAGTCAGAACTGTCCTCTCACAGTGGGGAGTAGAGTACTATAAGGGAGTAGAGTGTAGTGTTGTAGAATGGAATAGAGTTGATTAGAGCAGAGTACAGTGGACAGGGGTAGAGTGAAGTGGCATAGAGTGGAATAGCATAGAGTGGAGTGGCGTAGAGTGCAGGGCTGTACAGTGGAGTGCCACAGAGTGGAATAGCATACAATGGAATGGCATAAACTGGAGGGGCATAGACTGAAATAGTGTTGAGTGGAGTGGTGTAGACTGTAGCTTCATATGGCGGAGTAACTTACAGTGGACTAGCGTAGAGTTGAGTGGCATACAGTGGAGTGGCATGGACTGGAATGGCGTAGAACGAAGTGGCATTGAGCAGAACAGGGAATAGTGTAAGGGTGATGAGTGTAGTGTAGAATGGAGTGGCATATAGTGGAGTGATGTACAGTGGAATAGGGTATGGTAGTGTATATTGGAGTGGCGTATACTCGGGCAGCATAGAGTGAAATGGTGTACAGTAGAGTTGTGTACAGTGGACCAATGTAGAGTGAAGTGGTGCATAGTAGAGTGATGAAGACTGGAGTGGTGAAGAGTGGGGTGGAGTAGAGTTCAGTGGCCTAGAGTGGAATAGCAAGAGTGCAGTGTTGTGAAGAGGAGTGGGTAGAGGGTAGTGGCATGTAGTGTAAAAGTGTAGAAGGGAGTGTCATAGAGTGGAGTGGTGCCAAGTGGAGTTGCATAGTGTGGAATAGTGTACAGTTAGTGGTGTAGAGTGGAGTGCCATAGAGTGGGGTGGCACACAGTGGAGTAGTATAGAGTGGAGTGATGTAAATAGGAATACCGTAGAGTATAGTGGCATAGACTGGAGTGGCATAAACTGGAGTGGCACAAACTGGAGTGGCATAGCATGGAATAGCGGAGAATGGCGTAGACTGGAGTGGCACATAATGGAGTGACATACAGTGAAATGGCATACAGTGGAGTGGTGTATAGTGACATGGTACATACTGGAGTGGCATAAAGTGGAATGGCGTATAGCAGAGTTGTGTACAACGGAATAGCATAGAGTGGAGCGGCAAGGACTGGAGTGGCATAGAGTGCAGTGATGTAGAGTGGAATAGCGTACAGTGGAGTGCTGTAGAGGAGAGAGTGGTAGAGTGTAGTGGTGTATTGTGTAAAAGTGTAGAGTGCAGTGGTGTAGAGTAGATTGGCATAAAGTGGAGTGTCTTAGAGTGGAGTGTCGTACAGTGGAGCATAGTAGAGCAGAGTGGTGTAGAGTGGAATTGCGTTAAGTGTATTGGTGTGGTGTAGTGGGATACAGTTTAGTTGTTTAGAGAGGAGGGGCAACAGTGGAATAGCATAGAGTGGAGTAGTGTACAGTGGAATAGCATAAAATGGAGCGCATACAATGGAGGGATGTAGACTGGAGTGTTGTAGACTGGAGTGCTGTACATTGTCATAATGTACAGTGGAGTGTCATACAGTAAGTAGAGTGGCATATACTGGAGTGACGTAGAATGGAGTGGTGTAGAGTGAAGTCACATGAAGTGAAATAGCCTAAAATGGAGGGCTGTATAGTGGAGTGGGGTGGTGTGTCGTGGCATGCAATGTAATAGTGAATACTGGAGTGCCATAGAGTAGAATAGCGTAGAGTTAAGTGCCACAGAGTGGAGTATCTTAGAGTGGAGTGACATACAGTGGAGCGGTGTAGAGTGGAATGGCACTGAGTGTGGTGGATTATGGTGGAGTGGCATAGTGTGGAGTGGCATACAGTGGAATAGCATAGAGTGGTGTGGCAGGAAGTGGAATAGCATATAGTGGAGTAGTGTAGAGTGGAGTTGTGTACTTTGAAGTGGCATAGATTGAAGTGACTTAGAATTGAGTGGTGTACATTAAAGTAGCTTACAGTGGAGTGTCATAAAGTAGAGTGCTGTACACCAAGGCAGGTGCAGCCCTCATGCTGCAAGCTGCACTGATGGAGGCGCAAGTATCAAAGGACATCGCCGGAGCCCTTTCGGAGCAAGGAGATCAACCTCCCTCCCCATGTGAAGGGAAGTGTGACTTACTGTGTGATCACTGGAGTGAGAACAACTCCAATCGCTAGAACCAGCTGGTAGCGTGGCTCGGAAGAGAGAGCCTACGCCTGCCGGGTTGTGCTGAAGTGGTCGCCTGAAGACAGACTTTGCTGATCCAGTCCAGGGCTTTGTTGTGTCGCTAAAAGATTACATACCACCAGAGTGGGTAAGCCTGGAACTGGGCCTTTGGGGACATACTGCCATCAGTGCTGAAGCCCTGTAGACTCTTGTGACTTAACTTCCGAAAGGAGTCAGAGGGTGAAACTCTTGAGTATGCCCTAATAGTTTATATGCCCTGGATGTGGTTGTCAGTGAATGGAAAAACATTGAACCCATTGCACTAAACTTAGTATGACAGGGAGTGGCCTGACAACTACCAGAGCCCCAAACCTCAAGGAAGACTGTGTTATTGCTTTTGAATGTTGTTTACCTTTGCATGGATAGAATTATAATTAAAATACTTCTTTTTATATACAAACAAGCATTTGATGGGACATTGATTTATTGTTTGGGATGCTTGCACGTTGGGTCATGAGTCATGTTCACTGATCCATATCTGTACTACCCCTGCAGGAGCTTTGACTGCTTGTCCAATGCTATGTAACTGAGAGTCAGGTGTAGAAGGGGTACTTTGGCCAGTTGAGCAAGATTCATAGCAGATCGGGCCCTGGGACATCGGGAGTAAAAGACCTCAGTCACCGAGGTTGGGCCCAGTAATTTCTGCTTGCCCCGTGGCCCTCTGAAAGTGGTTCTGACAAGCATAGAGTGGGAGGGCATAAAGTATATTTGCAAACAGTGGAATTGCATAGAGTGTAGTGGTGCATAGTGGAGTGGCACACAATGGACTGGCGTAAAGTGGAGTGGCAAAGAGTGGCATAGAGTGTAATGATGTAGAGTGGAATAGCATAATGTGGCGTTTTGTGGAGTAGAGTGGGGTAGAGTCGAATGGGCTAGAGCGTAGTGGCATACAGTGGAACAGCGTAGAGTTTAGTGGCACACAGTTGAGTGCTTTAGAGTGGAGTGGCATACACCGGGGAAGCATAGAGTAGAGTGGTGTAGAGTACAACAGCATTGAATATAGTGATGTAGAGTGGAGTGGCATAAAGTGGAATAGCATAGAGTGGAGTGGCGTAGAGTGGGGTGCCGTACAGTGGAATAGCAGAGAATGGAAGGGCATAGACTGGAGTGGGTAGAGAGGAGCGGTATACAGTGAGTGTCATACAGAGGAGTGGTGTATAGTGGATTGGCATACAGGGGACTGGAGTGGAGTACAGTGGACTAGCATACAGTGGGGTGGTGTAGAGTGTAGTGGTGTAGATTGGAACATGTACAGTGGAGAGGATTAGAATGCAATAGCATAGAGTGGAGTGGAGTGGAGTGACATAGAGTGGAGTGTGGTAGTTTAAACAGACTTGGCGTGAAAGTGAGTGAACAGATGTAGATGTACTATAGCAGGAAGATAGACTATAGGGTGTAAATAGCAATGTTTGATAGTAGGTGCAAATAGTTTAAGTAGTTTTAAAGTTAGAACTGTGTATCGGTACAAGCCGTTTAGAAGGCAGCCATGTAGTTTTCAGCACACTTTGGCTGAGTTCTGAGTTTGAGCCTTAGATGTAGGTTTTAGTGTTGTTCCCTACCTATTACCACTTTATTAATACTGTAGTAATATGTAGTGAATGTATTTATGTTTTCCTATATATTATTGAAAAAGGTAATGGAGAACTGTGCTAGTACCTACAAAGCACTGCATTAGTTACAGGAAAATATATGTAGATATATAACATATAAAATACACTGTAGTACACTATATTATTTAAATATAGTGTAGTACAGTGTATTTATTATATTTTACCAATGCAATAAAAAAAAAAAATATATATTTAAGTAGCATGGTCATTTGTAGGTATTACCACAGTACTCCATAGACTCTTTTGTATACAATTAA
This sequence comes from Pleurodeles waltl, assembly GCF_031143425.1. Classification (NCBI taxonomy): domain Eukaryota; kingdom Metazoa; phylum Chordata; class Amphibia; order Caudata; family Salamandridae; genus Pleurodeles; species Pleurodeles waltl. Next base: position 985,888,118 of record NC_090437.1, read on the forward strand.
ATCTGAAAAAAACATGAAAATACACTGTAGTACACTATACTTGTGAAACATAGTACAGTATAGTGTATTTTTAAAATGTAAAAACAAAAATTATTTTTTTTTAAAGTATAGTGGTAGTTCCTAGGAAATACCACGGTACTCCATACATTTTTATTTTTAAATATTTCAAAAACATTAAATAATTTTCCCTACCTCACACTCAGATAAAGAGGTAATAGTTAGACAATAAATATAAAACCTAATACTTACCTATATGTAAGACCCTACCCTAGAACATAGTCAAAGTGTACTTAAAACACATTGCTGCCTTTAACTTTTGTAAAGGCAGTCATTAACCAATCACATATAATGCCTTGTCCTCACTATATACCACGGTACGTTCACAAAATACAATGAAATTTAACAAGTCTATTGTGGCCACAGATATCACTAAGTTTAAATGACTTTAAAAATACTTACCCTGCTTAACTCTACCACCCAAAAGTATAATATGCACACCATATTCTATAATTCTGCCACATTTCATGGAAATCAGTTCAGCTGTTTACCCACAAAATATGAGTACAGAGTGAATGGCAAATGGATGGGGGAAAATGTGTTTTGGGACCCCTTCCTTGTTTCTTTGTACCCCATTGATTAATCACTGTGAAACTTTGCATCATCTGCCAATGTAAAAAAAGCTATAGGTCGTCAAAGTTTTGTGGAGATTCATCAAACAGGAGCAAAGTTATTAATGCTAAAACAAAACTGAGTAATTCCTCTCCTGAATCCTAATGATAACTACAGAGTGGCTATGCCACTCTTTTTTACATTTTTATACATGCATACAAATATATATATATATACCAAATGCTGCTCATTGTTACCGAACTCTATCAGGTGGGTGCCTCCTTCGTGCAAGCAGCACTGCGCGTAATTAATGTCCAAACCAAGCAGCTCCACTACAGAGCCAGGGGCATTCTTGGATTCCACTTTCTCACCGCAGCATGACGTGTGTCGGCGAAGTGCCTTCTTCAGATGCCGGTAATTACAGGACACACGCCCACTAGTGTTTAAATACGTTTTTACTCCTCCTTCAATTTATTCATGATTGCAAACAGACTTCATTTCCCATAATGCAACAAGCTGGATATGCTACCACTCTGATTTTTCTTAATTGTTTTTACACAGTCCCAATCATATTTTCTCTCAGTGGATTGTAATACCAAGAACATTTTGGTTTTTGGCACTTAGCTGTACTGTAGTGGCAAGTGCATCCCCACCTTCCATCTCTGTCTTACTCAAATTTCAAAACGTGCGTGTGTCCCTTTATCAGTAGTTCTAATGATCCATTTCACCTTGCCACATCTCACCCCTGAGACTCCTCACACAGCCTGGAAACGCCGATTATTGTAATCTGCGCCACTTCATGTAAGTCATGTCCTGTCTCTGCAGCCGGCATGTGTTTGAAAAGGGGACAATGGCGGCTCAGGTAGCAAACACAAATACATTCAACCAAATGCTGCTCATTGTTACCGAACTCTATCAGGTGGGTGCCTCCTTCGTGCAAGCAGCACTGCACGTAATTAATGTCCAAAGCAAGCAGCTCCACTACAGAGCCAGGGGCACTCTTGGATTCCACTTCTCACCCCAGCATGACGCGTTTCAGAGAAGTGCCTTCTTCAGATGCCGGTAATTACAGGACACACGCCCACTAGTGGAAATGTCACATCAACATTGCTGCCGGCTCATAATAGAGCCGGCGGCAATGCTGATGTGCAGCGGGTGCAGTAGCACCCGTCGCACATTTCACTGCCCGAAATTCGATTATTCGATTTGATAGATTATGACCGCCAGGCGAAATCCTGGCGGGATATTGGAGGGGCCGGCGGTATGGCCGTGGCAATTCCGCCACGGTCATAATTGCTGGCGGAACACCGCCAGCCTGTTGGCGGTGTTACCGCCACCTTACCGCCGGCCGCCAGGGTTGTAATGACCCCCATAGTTTTGGATGAAATCTCTATGTTCATCAGTTGCCTGAGTGAGTGTATATCATTGATTATATTGAAGATATATATGTGTAAATCCAAAAGAAAGAAACCACTGCACTCCGTTTCTCCCAAAATAATTACCAGTAATTTAATCCAGGCCAACAAAAATCAACCAACGCATATCAGCTCCAAAGACAAGACCTGGGTCTCGACCATGACCTTTTGTTTTTATCTCTCTCTCTCTCTCTCTCTCTCTCTCTGTATATATATATATATATATATATATATATATATATATATAAATATATAAAATTTGCACTCCGTTTCTCCAAAAATAATTACCAGTATTTTAATCCAGGCCAACAAAAATCAACCAACGCATATCAGCTCCAAAGACAAGACCTGTGTCTCGACCATGACCTTTTGTTTTTATCTCTCTCTCTCTATATATACATATATATATTATATTTGCCGGTGTTCCCCGGCTACTTCCACACTGTCCGTGTCAGTGCGATGAGCGGAAGCCGGCCACCGCTCTCTGAATAAGAAAGGAAATCCAGGTACCACCGTCCTGGTACCTGAAAAGAACGCACTACACAGGCTTGTAGTTTGTGATAAGAAAAAGTTAATGGCCACTAGCTGTGAGGAAGATCTCAAGGAGATCGAAACGCTTTGCTATTAAATTTTTCTTATCACAAACTACAAGCCCGTTGAGTGTGTTCTTTTCAGGTACCGGAACAGATATTTAAACCTAGTTCCATAGGAAAAGCATTTGTTGGTTTTGCCAATAAATTTGGGCCTGTTGGACAAATCTTCAAAAAAATTTCAAAATCAGTACGACACGCAGTTTAGCTGCTGTCATGAAGGTTAGGGGGTTATTCATCAAGCAGGAATCAAAAAAAAGCAGGGTGTCCCAAAACATTTTTTCCCCCATGCAATTTCTCGTAGCGATTTTGAACACGCCTTCAATTCCACTGGATGGAATTACACCAAATTTGACAGAAAGGTAGCTCTTGGTCCAGAAAGAGCTCTTTTTGTTATTTGGTGTAAATCCGTTCAGTAGTTTTTAAGACATTAAAGGAAAAAGAAATACAGATGTCTAGGGACTTGGATCCTTTGTGGATCCAAAAGTCTCCATGCTGATATCTGATTGGCTGCCAACACTTCAACCAGGAAGTGTTGGCAGCCGTTTTGGGACTCTGACTCAGTCAAGTCCCAAACATAAAGTAAAAAATAAAGAAAAGGGGGCAGGGTAGGAATAACCTGATGCCCTAGGCCTGGTGCTGGGGTCCCCCAGGTATCCTGCCTTGGCAAAAAAGCATGTTTTAAAAAAAATTGAAACCACAGAGGATCTGGGTAAAAAAAAACAAAAAAAAACAAGCGTGGTTTGCCTGCTTGTTTTACTTTCAGGCCCCAGATGGGCCAGGGGTGCATGCGGACCTCCTCTCCACGGCCAGTTTAAGCTCAGGGTACTGCCACCTCCTCAGGGCTTTCTGCAGCAATAGGATGGGGGGCCAGCACGGCCCCCCTCCGTAGGCCTTAAAAGGCCCTAGCACCACCACGTCTCCAGGGCTTTAGTGGGAAATACAAGAGGGGCCGCGCAGACCCCCCACCTGTACCTGAAATTGACCACCTCCCCGGGGCACAGAGTTACAAAAAAGGGGGAGTTTTTGACCTCTAGGACCACCACTTCCCCAGGGCTGACCTGTGCCAACAGAAAGGAGGGGGGATGCAGCCCCCCTTCTGGAGTCTCCCTTTCTTCTAAGGTGCCCACCCAGGCAGATGGTAGTTTACTTTCACTTGGCAGGAGCTTTGACAGCTCCTGCCAATCGAGAGAGAACTGTAAGTTGGCTCCCAGCAGGTGGGGGAAGGAAAACTGCTCCCGCTCGCTGGGAGTGGACTTTTCATCTGTTTTTATGGCTGCTGTCAAGTGGGCAGGAGAACAGATGAAAAGATTGCTTCTGGATGCAGGGAGCAGCATTTGTAGCTGCTCCCTGCCTGCAGGAGGGATGCTGGGTACTGCTGGAGGGGGAGTGCGGGGAGGGACCATGGGGCATTCAGCCTCCCCGGCTGTCCCCATGAAACAGAGAAGATGTGTTTATTGTTTTCTGTACACAAGGATTCATGTTATTGCAGATTTCTGAATCAAGATGTTTGAGGAACATTTATATTGCCACAATTACAAACACACAATGTCACTGGAAACATTACCTAAGGAATCTTTACGCAGCTGTAGTATGGGATATGCACTCTACATTTACCCCAAAAGGTGACATTTACTAATTAGCCAGTAGAAAGTACTCCAGTTGGGTAGACATTTTGCTCTAAACTGTGACCTCTTTTTAGATAAATAAGCAGGTCAGGATGCATTCTGGCACCTATGCTCATTTCACCTCAACAGGAAGCACTTACAAATATAAACAAAGCAGGTGCCCCAGTTGAAGCTCCGCTTGCATAAAGTTCAAATCATCTTAACTTCTTGCTCTTCTTGCTCTTGGCCAAGGCAAAGCAAGTGTATTCCTCTGCAGTTCCACCTTGAAAAATTAATTGAAATCCTTGTTGGAGGTGAATACATTGTTGCTCCTTTGGAGCACAATATCTTCTGTAATGACTGTGATGAGTGTTTTTTTTTCGTCATCACCTGTTGAGAAAAGAGCACGTCAGTCTCCATTTTAACTACTATGAGTAAGCAAATGCACAAAATGACCTAGAAGTCCTGTCCATTTGGCTGAAGGGCTTGCGTGGGGCGGGTTTGGATGCCTATGAGGGGATTGGACAAAGGCATGTGCGGTGTGGGGCTGGATGATTCTAGATGTTTACAGCACGTGGGGTGTTGGACGCAGGGCTTGACCTCAGGCCAGGCCTTGTGGCCAATCCCTCGCTGCGTTAAAAAACATAGAAATTCACAGAAAGAAACAAAGGTTACAGGGTTATCGTTAGGAATTAACATTTAAAAAACCTTTGAAAGTCACTGAAAAAAACCAAAGGTTAGAGGGATGTTATAGTTAGGTTCTGAATTTACACACACAAAATCACCAGAATTTAGCTCTTATTGCTAGAGTTATTTCAAGTAACTATTACTCATGCCCTAGAATAACAATAACTTGTGCCCTGGTCATGCACAGCTAATTGCCCCACATATTACATCATTCATGACATCTTCAATGGCATCATTGATATTATATTCTCACAAAAAACAAGGAATAAAGTCTGGTATAAAGACCAGACCAATTCAAACATTTATGTGTTGAAAAAACGGCCCTCACCCACAATTTGTGGCATGCTTCATCATAGGGCCCTGCTAACACACTCCGACATATAAATTCCCTTTGGAGTGGAGCAGTAAGGGTGGGGGGACATAAAAGCATATAAGACAAGACCAACAATAATGGCACAAGGACCAGAGACGGGCAACAGAAAAAAACATAAAACTGACTCAGGCTGACCACTTATCCTAATTTATTCTAGTGCAGCCAATAAAAAATTATTGGTGGTGTTTTCAGGAATTAATTACCTGTACACCCCGGGAGGGACCTGAATGGATCAAAGCCACCGCTTCGTCATTGTAGGATAAACCTTGTTCATCCATCTTGGTGGTACTGAATATTCCTATGTGGGGTATTATTACCTAAAAGCAAGATCTCCTCGTCACCAAGAAATGGTTGAGGGTGCTCTGTTAGTGAAGTCAGTTTGCCAACCAGTTGCAGGGTGAGTACAGAAGCAACCATGCTTCTGGGGAGGCTGTCCCTTATACACTCCTACTCTAGTTGTCCTTATCTACCTCGCATTTCTGAGACCTATGTGACTTTTCTACCTCTCCACAACAGTAGTGGTTGATGCTGGTGACTTACGATGCCATTCCTGGCAGCTGGAGCCTGACACTGATAAGGCAAGACATGCATTTGTAATGTTGCTGAAATAAGCCCTGTTGTCTTTTTGTTAACAAGGATTCAAATGTGTTGCAGACTACCTTGATTTATGTGGCATGCCCTGTAAAATGGTTAAATGCTGGTATGTTTGCATGATATACAACACTGAAATAAATACGTGCATATCTCCATACATCAATGCAGTGTCATACTGCAATACACCCTTAAACCTTTAAATTGACACTTATTTTACTATCAACAGCTATATAGAATATAGAATCATTGGTCATGGAAGTAGGGTAACAAAACTTGAGAGGGACCCTCTGCAAAGTGCATGGAGGGGCCCCATCTCTGGACTCGGTATGGAACTCTCAGGCCAAGGTACTGAGCTGTGGGGGATCCTGGAGCTCGGGCACCTACTGCCCCCGCACTTTGGTGGCTGCGAGGGCCTATGTTACGCTGGCCTAATGAGGAATATCAAGGCTTGCTTCAAACAGTTTGTACATAGTTCAATAGAACTCAAATTTTTTGACTTGCAGTATTTTTTAGAACATAAAATAACTTATTCTAATTGCAATACTGACCGAGGGATATATAAATAACTGGATAATCCTTTTGTCTCCTGAATAATCAGATTTGGTCTAAGAAAGCTAAAATGTTTGATTCTTGTAAGGTAGGCAACTCAAGGTGCAGTGTGTTTTCACAAACACTGTACAAAGGATAACTGAGATATGAAGTGTCCAGAAAAGGTACTAACTTAATGTGCTTTTAACACCCATACCATTGGTGTGGTTTCTCAGAAAATCTTGGGAACACCAAGAATCATCTTCTTTCCTCCTAGGAAATGTTTGAAATTTTACTCATGTAATTTTACTCATGTGAAGGGAAGGAATAAATCACTTTCCAGGGTGAGAAGGAAATATCTTGAGGATTAGTGGGAGAATAGGAGACCGGGTTTCTCTGCAGGGAACATGTATTCCCTGTGGAAAAAATAAAATGTGTGGGGTTTAATGGAATTAATTACTCCACAGCATTGTGAAACAAGCATTTGCAATGCAATAGGTCTGCCATTTCTTTGAGTTAGAGTTATTGCCATTATAAATTCATAACTGGACTTTTCACATAAATTGGTCAACCCTGTCTCATAATATTGTCTTTTCCTAGCACATAATTTTAGTGATCCTGCATTTAACTACAGCACTTCCATTTACCTTCTTCCTCTATCTGCAGAAAAAAAAGAAAATGTTTCCATTTAGCATTCTAATTTAAATCTGCCATTCTAATTCCACTAGAATACCACTCTGGCATCATCATTTTGCTAACAATTTCAAAATGTGAAAAATCTTTCCTCGTTTTTGTCACAATATGTTGGTACATATGGAAACCACTACCCTAATGGTCCATATATTATTAGGAGGGAAGTGTTCTGCAAATTATTATATTCTTATGCTGAAAACACAATGTACATGTCAGTGACACTGCCCAGAAGGTAACAGAACAAAATGTAGCCTACACAAGTACTTAATTTTGTCATGTATGCTCTAAAACTCTGCCAAACGTTTCACCCTCCCCAAGTTTAAGGATATTGGTGACCAAAAATTGAGGGATGGAAATAGCATGATCAGTCATAACAGCTTGGAATCTACCTGTGTAGTTTTGCACAGTGTAGATGTTTTCTTATCTATGCCATTAGATAAGTAGACCAACCATAAAAAGGTAATCCTTTCCTCCCCTCTTCCCCCTTCCCTCTCATCTTCCCCCCTTTCCCCTTCCTCTTTTCTCCTCCCTCCCTTCCTCCTCCCTTCTCTTCTTCTCTCTTTCCCCCTCCTCTGTCCATTCCCTTTCTTTTCATTTCTTTTCTTATTCCCTTTTCTTCCCCGAACCCCAGTTGAACCCTACCCCTCCTTTCCCCTAACCTTTTTCTCTTCTCTTATACCTTTCCCCCTTTTCTCCCTTCTGTCCCTTCCCAACTCCAACCTCCCCCACCCAAATCCCTGCGTTTCATATCACTGCTTCATTAAGAGCGCCCGCTTCTGCTTATCGCGGGAGGCATGGGACTACATATCCCATCCTCCCCCGGGTCAGGTGCACACGACGTGGCCACACCCTCTTCACACTCACGCTCCTGGTCTTAAGGCAGGTTCTTTGTCTTCCGAATCTCCCCGGCAGAGCTCCATTGACGGCCGGGGAGGGATTCGGACTAGATACGCCAGTGCGCATCACCCTTTGACGGAGTAAGTCGACGCGACCCGGGTGGCGCCCTTGGATATTACAGATAAGAATTACTCTTCCTGAAGTTCACCTTTTACTTTTGCTAAATTCACTGTTTGATTAACTATTGCCGGCATGGCTCCATTACATTCCAGTGCCTTTGGAACCAGTTGGTACACATTTCTTTGCTACTGTGTTACATTTTCACTTTTTAGCACGTTGTGATATAAAGCAGGGGTCCCCATTCCCTTCCATTGTTTAATTACTTAGGCTAATTCTACATAGGTGAGGACACTCAAAGCCTTTTCCTGAACCCATACTTTGTGCATTTCTGATCTGCTAACAATCATTTCATGCCTCCCTCTGTCGTGTTTATCTTAGTTGCTGCAGCTGTTCTTTTTGTAGTGTGTGACTACAAGGGGACACTCCCCCTCTCCTAGACCAGGGGCCAAATGTCCTTCAATCATAGAGTAAGAGACTGCATTCTCCTTCCTTCCCGCAAGAAGAGGGTTATATTCCTATGTATTGGTTTACCCAGTGCAGTTGGTTTTTAATGTTTTGCATGATTTTCAGCATGCAACTTCACCCTTTTCGTGTGCAGTGGTTTGCTGTGTTTAGTATCACGTACATGTAGTGGTCATGTCACATTTAATTAATTGTTCTCCTCCATCCACAGGCCCCTCGTGTTAAGTAAGCCACAGGTAGGCCCATCTTCATTACATCATTCCAGCCACCTCCTACTGAAGTAGGCCACTTTTTTTCTTCTTAGTACATGACCCTTTAGTGCGTGAACCTAGGGATCCTGAGGCCCTGACGAATATCCCTAGACCTCCTTTGGCTTGAGATTAGTGGGCAGAAATATGTTGGCCAGTAAATAGTAGGTGAATCTTTGAGCTGTTACCCTCTAGAAGCATCCCACTTCTTCTTTTTAATCTCACCAGCAATCGCCACTAATAAAGGTGAATCATCACACAGGGGATTGATTAGGCGTTTTTAGTTTTTCTGTAGCACAACTGGATCCCATCACTATCCAGATAACCTTTATCTCCACACTCACTCCAAGTTCCTTTAACTACGAGTTTGAGTCCGTCCAGATCGTATTATCCTACCTGGATGGGGCTAGGTGGTCATATGATGAAGCATGACACTATATAGTGTGTGAGACCACCTAGTACGTAGGGAAAGATTCCCCTCAACACCATTCCCGGACCACGAATAAGTTCTGAAGTTTGGGATATGCAAACGGTCCAGGGAAAATTAAATTTATTTTGTGCCCATAAGGTCCCCCATACTCCTTGTGTATTTGTTCCTGTTTTCAGGGGAGACAGTATGGGCTTTCATTTCTCTCTCCACTCCTTTCTCGTTGTGATTAAGACTGCCCAGGAGGTAACAGAACAAAATATAGCCTACACAAATACTTAATGTTCTCATGTCTGCTCTAAAACTCTGCCAAAGGTTTCACCCTCCCCAAGTTTAAGGATATCGGTGACCAAAAATTGAGGGATGGATATAGCATGATCAGTCATAACAGCTTGGAATTGACCTGTTTAGTTTTGCACACTGTAGATGTTTGCTCATTTATGCCATTAGATAAGTAGACCAACCATAAAACAGTAATCCTTGGCAATGCCACCAAAAGAGGTAGATCTGCCTGAACTGCCAGGCCATCTAATTATAATCAATTTGCTTGCTGTTTCCACAGAAGCCAAGCACAACTCCCCTAGTAAGGAAAAATGTCCTAGCTATTGTAAAGGAAAGTTTCAATTCTATTAAGGACACGGAGGCGAGGCTTATGTTTATCTTTCTCCACTTTAATAAACAGCGGCCAACGTAAACAGGAAGATTAACAATAAAAAAAACTACTGATCCCATAAAGCTTTAGGTATCAGTGAAGTAAAATAAAAGAATATTGAATGAAACAGCAGTCAATATGGAGGAACCAATCAGCATTAAACAGTCCCACATACAGTCCTTTATTAGTGTTTCCAGCTCCTCATCCGAAGCGCGAGGCAAGCTACAATATGTTTTAGTCATCTTGTGTAACCGTATCGGATCCTAAGAAGAGATAACAACATAGGATTAGAGGAGGAAACTTAAATAATTACAAAGAAGCATCCTGCAATAATGAAAGCAGATATATAACAACCTTTTGAACATATTAGACATAGTTGTTTGTAAAGCAAGTTAAAGAAAAAGAATAGCGTTACTTAATGGTAACGGGGAGGGATCATGAAGATGATAGGGTGGGGTAATCCTCGCTGCCGTGTCCTTAATAGAATTGAAGCTTTCCATTACGATAGCTAGGAACATTTTCATTCTATGTCAAGACCGGATCCTAGGATTATGCTAGTTTAAAGCTTATCCACTATAGGCTACGAGCCATGTCAATTACTGGTTTGAAATAAAATCTTTTAAACGTAGAATTTGTAGACCAGTCTGCAGCATTCATAATATCTTCTTGACAAGCTCCTAAAGACAACGCCTTGGAGGCAATGGCTCCACGAGTAGAATGAGCACCAAAAAGGGCTAAATAAATTCCTGCTTTTTGGATTACCCAAAGTACCCAATGAGCAATAGTTGGAGAGGATACTGCTTTATGCGGTTTTATGAGGGAAATTAGCAGTTGACGTTCACCTGGAGGACGGGTGTCCATAGTTATTTCTTCGTGGCCTTTAAGGCTTTGTACAAAGCATAACTTGGGAAAATCTAGAAAGGCAGGATAAGAAATCACTCTAGAGTTACATTCTGTTCTCCTACCTTCCTTGACCGAACCTCCAGCAGGAGAAAATGTTCTTCTGGAAATATCCAATGCATGAACATCTGAAACTCTTCTACAAGAAATCAGGCAGAGAAGCATAGCTAACTTAGCCGAAAGCTCCTTCCATGACAAATAGTGGTTATGCTGCCAGGATAAAAATACATTTAGTACTAGATTAACATCTCAAAGGGTGAAATAACGAGATCCCGGGGAAGAGACAGTCTGATTCCTCGCAGAAGACGACACACAGGAGGATGCTCTCCTAAAAAAGAACCATTTAAGGTGGAATGACCAGCTGAAATGGCTGATCTAAAAGTATTGATTAAGCAATAAGCTAAACCTTCATTACATCTACGACATCAGTGTCCACGGGTTCGAGACCCCGTCGCAAACACCAACGGGCCCATCGATACCATGCAGACGTGTAGCATTTAGAGGTGCTAGAAGCCCAGGTCTTGTAGAGGAAGTCTTCAGCTTGAATCAAAAGGCCAGGGATCGACCAATGTCCCCTGAAATTTTCCACGCCATTAGAGAGAGAGATCCTTCTAGAACCATTTGATGAGGCATGTTGTTCAGATTTATGAGAATGGTCGAAAAGAGGGGGAGTAGGATTGGAAAATCCCAAGAAAGTTCCAGAAGAACTGGGAACCAAACTTTAGACCTCCAAATTGGAGGAATCTGGAAAATATTGGCTTTTTGGTGACGAACATGGGCAGATATTCGAGTAGTCATAGCAAAGGGAGGGGAAAGCATAGCAGCTCTCTTGACTCCAGTCCTGGAGGAATGCATCTGTGGCATCCGCTAGAGGATCGGGTCTCCAGCTGAAGAATCTTTGAAGTTGATAGTCTAGTATTGAGGCAAAGAGATCTAAAGAGAAAGGGCCCCAACACTTTTGGAGATTGGAAAATATTTTCAGGTGTAGTTTTCAAAGACTGGAATCTCTGAAGTGTCTGGATTGGTAATCCGCAACTTGATTGTCTTTACCGGGTAGGTATTCTGCTGCTTCAGAAATTTGGTGATCCAGACAATAATGCCAAAAACTGGTTGCTAGGTCAGAAAGTGCTTTGGAATGAGTACCCCCAAGATGATTGATATATATATCAAACAGCTGAAACATTATCCATCTTGAAGATGATAGATGTTCAAATAGAGTCTTTGGTCCAACATTGGATTGCAAAAGAACCAGCTAAAGGCTCAAGACAATTTATATGTAACTTTTGTTCATCTGGAGATCAAATTCCTCCTGTGGAAAAATCTCCACACCGTGCACCCCAACCTGATCTGCTGGCGTCAGACTCGATAATAAGGTCTGGTGTTGAGCCAAAAATTGCTCTGCCATTCCAAGCATCCATGTGGGAGAGCCACCAACTTATCTCGTCCTGGGCTTCTTCTGAAAGGGAAATCATGTAAGAATATGATAGACCCATGCGAAGATGAGCAGCCTTTAGTTGTTGTAGAGCCCGATAATGAGAGGGCCAGGAAATATCGCCTGGATGGAGGAAGAGAGGGGGCCTACAAGACGAGCTATTTGCTGAAGAGAAACTTGGTGCCTGGACAGAGTACGTCTCAACTTGTGACAGATTTTTGACATTTTCCCAGAAGGAAGACTTGGAGTGGCTGAAATCGAATCTATGATGAAACCTAGAAAGACTGCTTTTTGAGAAGGAACTAGGAGGAATTTTGCCTCTTTTATGATGAAGTCGAGTTTCTGAAGTAAGTTGAGAGAAAGCTGTAGGTGAAGCGACAACTTTTGATGACATTGATCTAAAATAGGAAAGTCGTCTAAGTATATGATGAGGCGAATCCATTGAGCTCTGAGATGTTCCACCACCGGTTTGAGCACCTTGGTGAAACACCACGGGGTGGAGGATAGACCGAAAGGAATGGTGATAAACTCCTAAGTTTGTTGACGCTAAACAAATTAGAGAAAATGTCTGTGACGTAAAACAATTGAAATTGTCAAATAAGCGTCCTTTAGGTCAAGATGAGCTAGCCAATCTAGTGGATGCAAAATGTTGCAAAGGACCTGAATACTTTCTATTTTGAAATGTTGGAAAATTAACCATTCTTTGAAATCACAAAGATTTATCACTAGTTGCTGACCCCGTCGGCTTTGTCAACTAAAAAGCGATTGCTGATGTAACCGCGAGGATGAGGTTGAGGTGGACATATAGCACCTTTCTCTAATAATGCCGCAACCTCTGAGTTCACCAAAGCAGAATCGTGAGAGGAAAAAAGAATAGGGTGAGGTGTAAGAAGTTGTGTTGGAGTGCCAAGAAACTATGTAAAAAACCTCTAATAGTTTGCTGGACCAATTCATCCCCCATGATTGTTTCCCAAACCTGGTAAAACTCGCCAGATGGCCTCCTACTTTTAGAAGAGAAGAAGGCAGAACTCTTACCTGTATAGGAGGAAGTGTTTGAGCCTCTGCCACCTCGACTTCTGAAACACCGGCTCCTCTGGGGTAAAAGTTAGCAAAGCGTGTTTGATCTTGAGGTTGTCCTGAACTGTAGCTTTGTCCTCTAAGGAGTTTTGAAAGCAAAGGCGGGCGGACAAGTGGCTCCTGCATCGAACAGCCCTATAGAAAACATGGAAAGAGAAAACCTTTTCAATGGATGATTGAGTCTTGTCCAAAGACGTGAAAGTTTTAACAAACTTTTCTAATTCTTTAATAAAAGGTTCTCCAAAAAGTCCTCCTTGAGCAACAAGTCCTGCTTCAGAGTCTGCCAAGTCACCAAGTTTTGGGCCGACCTTAATTAATAGAGAATGGCGCAGTTCTGTTGAGAGAGCACAATTTGCATTTCCTAAAAAGATTATAGCACGCTTTGCCCAGCCTGAGAGACCTTCCAGAGAGATTGCAGATTCTGTAGATTTTGGTCTCCAGCCATGTCTAAAATGTTTGTTAAGGAACCCAAAACATCCAGTTGTTTGTCCTGGCACGCCTGCCAGGACCTATCAATACCCTTCGTAGGGTCTTTCATTAATTTCTGAACAAAAGTGGACATTTTGGGGTCCAAATCAGGAGTGAATGTCACCTTGTCTGGTAAGGACGGTCGGGGACATTCAGCTCTAAGACAATTGCGAGATTCTTTCTCTAAAGGTTTCCCGGTGCAGCCCGCTACGTAAGTGGCTGCTTTGTCAGATGGAGACCATTCAGAAGATCGGGATGGAGAATATCATCAGGGACTAGCATGTCTGATGGTTCAGGCATGGGATCTGAGGGAGGTTTTGAGGATGGAAGTCAAGGCCTAGAAGGGCCTGGCTCATCATCTGGGTCAGTGTAGAAATCAAACAACTGATCACTATTGGAAGAAGGGAAAACAGAAAGCGAATCAGGAGTATCTGAAAGAAAAAAATGTTTGATGCTGCAAAAACAATATGATCAGCCCCTGATTTGCAGTGATTTGCTTCCTCAACATATGCTTGAGTGTCAGAAGCTGAGGAAAAAGGGGTAGAAGAGGATATTTTAGCACACGTGCAATCTGCTGAGACAGTCTTTGTTCAAGAGGACCTATAACCTCTGAGACTGCACAGTAAATAGATGCATCTACTGCATAAAAAAACTCATCTTCATCGTTTAATTCCATTGGGATAGTTTAATATTAGATATAAATAGAATTAGGAATAACCTCTATAAAAAGGATAAGATTCTTGAAAAGAAATGTTTTATGGGAAAACAATCCCTTTTATTATGGTGGTTGGGAGTCAGCCAAATATATGTATGAGTATTAAAACTCTAATATTTTTGAGAAAAAGGGGAGATACTTCACCCTTTGAAAAAATTATTTAACAATAGGAAAAAGCGCCTTGGAGTGTGTCCCTGAAGATATTAAATAATTTGCTCAAAGAAAATATAGTCCCCAATAGGGGCCGCAAAATATATAAATTTAAATGTATTCCAATACAGACCCTGAATATAGAGGGCATTGGGTAAAACACAGAATAACAGACTAAATTATTTTACAGACCCCATTAAAACGGGATGTCACTCTCCAGGCGGGCAGAATGCAGCATGTAATACCAGCACGCACCTTGTCTCTCAGAAAGTGAGAGTTCTAAGCTGAACACCATCGGGACATACATACGTGACGCTCTCGTTGGTGTAAAAGGTCATTTATTAGAACAGGTTTTAAACATCATTACTTAAACATTTAGGTATATCTCCTTTTAAACAGACTTTAACTTAAACAATTCCTTTTCCTTTATTTTCTCCTTAAAATATCTCCCTTCCATTTCCCTACCGTATCTACTCCCCTATTCTTCCCATGCCTTCCCTGCCTGTAGCCTACCCCTCCCCGCTCTGATCCTTCAAATCCTTGTTTTTCCCCCTGGAAGGGTGGACAAGCCCGCACCTGGCTCTCCACCCTCCCCCATCTCCTGCCATCATTCCAAATTCACCTGTCCTAAATGACTGTTAACCGTCCCTACCTGCCCCCTTTTTCTGCCTAACTACGATCACTTCCTTCTGCCTTCCTAAGCTGGGTGGGTGGGTGGTCCTATTTAAACGACCCTCCTAACGCTAAGTCGGCGCAGTGAAGAGGCCGACCCCACCCTCCACCCCCCTTATATCTCCTAACTAAAAGCCCACCCCCACTTACCTTTTACCCAATGAGGCGCCTTGCGCGCCACTTCCTTTTCCCGAAAATGCCAGCGGAGAGACTAGACTGCGTCTCTTCCTCTCCGCGGGCCCCTCCATCGGGACATACATACGTGACGCTCTCGTTGGTGTAAAAGGTCATTTATTAGAACAGGTTTTAAACATCATTACTTAAACATTTAGCTATATCTCCTTTTAAACAGACTTTAACTTAAACAATTCCTTTTCCTTTATTTTCTCCTTAAAATATCTCCCTTCCATTTCCCTACCGTATCTACTCCCCAATTCTTCCCATGCCTTCCCTGCCTGTAGCCTACCCCTCCCCGCTCTGATCCTTCAAATCCTTGTTTTTCCCCCTGGAAGGGTGGACAAGCCCGCACCTGGCTCTCCACCCTCCCCCATCTCCTGCCATCCAGAGAAACCCGTGAGGCGTTTCGCTGCCCCACCCTCTCTTATTCCCGGGTACACAAATTTGTACCCCATACGCTTTCTAACATCAGTCTCAGTTCTGTGATATAGTATACATTGCCCAACTGTGATAAATGGACCCCGTCATCGCGAAACAAAACTTGTTCTTGTTCTTTTATGTCCCCGTGTCTCAGAACTTTGATCCCCTGGGCCCAGCAGAAAACTCTCATAGCTCTGTTCAATTTTTTCCGAGCCCGCTCTATGGCTCCATGATTGATAGCCCCTCTCCAAGCCCTTCTCGGCACAAATTCCGTCCATATCAAACATGTTCCACATAGTTTTTGTTTTAAAAGTTCCAAATCCCTCTGCATCAGTTGAATCAAAGTGAGCCCCGATAGTTTCACCAGATCATTCTCCCCCAGATGTATCAATAACAAATCTGGGCACCCCCACTGAGGCAAGTTACTCGTGATAAATGGAAGCAGGCTCCCCCACCTCATACCACTCTTGCCCCACCAACGCACTTCATGGTTTCTGCTGGGCAGTCCCAATGATCTGCCGTAAATTTGCTTCTCTGCAAATTTCGCCGCCCAATGCACAAACGAATGGCCGACCAACCATGTCGTCATCTTTCCCTTCTCTGGCCCAGCCACGCAACCTGTAAAGAAAAAACATTGTAACAACTGCCTGGATACACAAACTCCCCTCCACCCCCATCCCTCCTCTTCTGTCTGTTCCGTATCCTTCACAGCCTAACGTATCTCTCGCAGCACCTCGACTTCCATCTCCCTATGGCCTTGATCTTAGCCCAATCCCATCCCAAATGTGCCGCCTCTGTTGCCGCGCCAATCCTAAAAGAGTGCGTTCCATAGTCACCTGCGCGCCGCCCTATCCTTCCAAGGGCCATTCTCATAACTTGTAAAAGTTGGTAACTCGTTAGCTTCTTTCCTGACGCATGCATAAAAACACCTGTTTCACCTGCCCTTGGCCATCTGGCTTTGAAACTGACCCATTCCTCAACCGGGCAAGCTAACTCCACACCCCCCTTTCTCAACCATATCCATTTGCCTTTCCCCAGCTGGTCAGTTTTTGACCGTCTTAACCATATCCCCAACCTGTCTCTATGCACGCATACCTCTTTTCTCCTTACCCCGATTTCTTTTCCCACCCCCAACAACTCTGATACTCTAAATGCGCCAGAAAACATCCACAACATACATAACCTAAATAAGCCCACCTCGTATTCATCGCTACAACAAACTGGTAGCACCTGTACCATCTCTACCAACATTTCGAAAGTAATGGGCTCCCTTGCTGGTTTGTCTCCGCTCGCTCTAACCTTGCTCCATCCCCTCAGCATTTTGCCCAATAAGTCATTGCGCGCTGGATCATAACCGAAAAACAATTTGCCATAGAAAGACACACCGGCCAGTTTCCCCCAATTGTGGCTGGAGATAAACCCTCCCCGATCAGAAAAAGCACGAAACGTCTAGTCCTGGCTTCAAGCATTGGCAGGCTTTGTGCCCAGAAATTGCCCCAAAACTGTTCAAAAGATTGAAACTCCAACCATGCCATTCTGTAATTACGCCGCGTGGATACTGCTAATGACATCTCCACCAGCCCTGTGATCATCATGCCCCCCATTCCCAGATGTCTGCCGGGACCACAGTCTTGTTCTGATCCGCTCCAGGTGCCAATTCGCGGAAACGCCGCCACTGTGAACGAGATAGTGAGTCTGCAATCTTGTTGTAAATCCCCGGTATATGTGCAGCTTTAAAAATAACATTCAATGACAGGCATAACAACATGAACTGGCGCAACAAGCGCAAAACTCTGAGGTCCCTTGCTCTCTGTCTATTGACCAATTCTACCACTGCCATATTGTCTATCTGAAAAATCACTGTCCTGTTAGCTAATTCTTGACCCCACACTGCCAGTGCAACTAAAAGGGGAAAAAACTCCAAAAAGGCGATGCTTCTCCCTTGCTGCATCCAAGATGCCGGCCATGTCTCCGCACACCACCTCCCGTCCCAATACAAACCAAAACCTGATGCTCCTGCTGCGTCTGAAAAAATTTGTACTTGCCATACCGTGTCCGACTCTCCAAAAGACATCAGCACTCCATTGAAATGTCTCAGAAAAATCTCCCACACTCTAATGTCTTCTCGTAACGTCAATGATACTCGTATCCTGTGGTGCGGAAGCACAGCACCTGACATGGAAAGTCCCAAACGCCTACAAAAGGTTCTACCTCCCCTAACTACCCTGCACGCAAAATTAAGGTATCCTAACAGCCTCTGAGCCATTCTCAGGTCCATCTTGCGCAAAGTGCGCACCTCCGCCAGGCAATCTAGCATTTCGCCCACTTTTGCCTCTGGCAACCTGGCGACCAAATTTTTTGTATCCAGTTCAATACCCAAAAAGGTTAAAATCGGCACTGGGCCTTCTGTTTTTTCTGGAGCCAAAGGCACACCTGCCTGTTGTGTCAGCTTTTGGAAAGCGTCCAGGGCCCGCCCACATGCCCCAGATGCCGCTGGCCCTACGAATAGGAAATCGTCTAGGTAATGCGTCACCCACCTATGACCACTTGCTCTTACGAAAACCCATTGTAAAAAGGTGCTGAAAGTCTCAAACAGAGCACATGATATCGAGCAGCCCATGGGCAGCACCCTGTCCACATATATGTTGCCATCCAGCTGCATGCCCAAGATGTCAAAATCTGCCGGATGAATAGGGAGCAGTCTAAAAGCTGATTGAATGTTGCATTTTGCCAATTCCGCCATCCTGCCACATTTTAAAACTAACTTTATTGCATCATCAACTGATGCGTAAATTACTTTTGCGTCCTCTTGGGCAATAAAGTCGTTGACCGACGTCCCTTCCGGCCAAGACAAATGATGAATCAACCGGAATTCTCCTTGTGCTTTCTTGGGTACCACTCCCAAGGGGGATATCATAAGGGTGTCACTTGGCCACCCAGAGAATGGGCCTGCTATTCTGCCTAAGGCTACCTCTTTTGCCAATTTTTCATGCACTATCTGCGGGCGTTCTTTGGCTGACCGCAAATTGTCAGCCCATCTACGTTGCCGAGGGCCTTGGTAACCTATTCTAAAACCTTCTCTAAAACCCCATTTGAGTAGACGCGCTTTATCCATGTCTGGGTATCTATGCAACCATGGTAACAGAAATTCCAGTCTAACTGGTGTAGGCCCCTTTTGGCGCAGGAGTGCCATGCCCCCCTCTCCCTCTAGCAGCCCTCCACTGTTCAGCTGGGCTGGACAAGGAGAAACATTGGGTGACTGGATGACGGCCCCCGCACTTGGAACAGTCGTGCTTGAACC
Organism: Pleurodeles waltl; assembly: GCF_031143425.1. Taxonomy (NCBI): domain Eukaryota; kingdom Metazoa; phylum Chordata; class Amphibia; order Caudata; family Salamandridae; genus Pleurodeles; species Pleurodeles waltl. Next base: position 985,907,272 of record NC_090437.1, read on the forward strand.
TGCATTGTGCCCTGGAACAAAAACCTTTGTTAAAGTTCCAACAAGCCCCTGCTGTTGTCCCTGTTGTCTTAGTGGTATTGCCCGCCCCTCCCTGGGCGGGGTGAGCTTGAAAGGGCTTGTAAGTCACTGGCAGGCCACTCGCAGTGTGAGTGGACGCCGCTGTCTGCGCCGATGCCATCCATTGCATCCACAATTCGGGGTCCACGTCACCCCACGGTTTCTCCGGATTGACACTCACCCGGGCCCTGAATTCCTCATCGTAACTGAGCCATGCGAAACCTCCAAAATGCATTTGGGCCTTCCTAATTATATCCATGTATTTAAAAAGTGCAATGGCCCTGTCCGGGTATTTCTCGCAGTATATACTGGCGAATATCAAAAAGGCCGATGTCCAGTTATCCATTGTTATCGGCACCCGAGGCCTACGTGCTAGTTCCCATTCCTCCTCCTTGGACCCTTCCTTTGCCTGTATGTCCCTATGCAACAGTTTAAACACGTCTACATATTCGTGTTTCCATATTTTATTTTTTGTTTTTTCGGTCACATGCGAACCTAGTGGCATGGCCAAACCCATGTACGGCAGTCTTCTTCTGTGACCTCCCCCTTCCTTGTCCTCTACCGTCTTTTCTCCCGTATCCACCTTTCCCGTCGCGGCCGTACCACTAGCGGCAGAGCCTTCTTTTTCTTTGTTCTCGACCGTCTTCTGAATGTCGCCATCACCTGCCTTTTCTAAAATACACCTGTCTCCTACCCCAATGGACCTTCTTGTGTTAGCCTCCTTTATTATCCCACTCCCTTCTCCCCACACTGACCACCAATTCTTACCTCCAGCGGTGTCTCCCAAACTCCTTGGTATTCTTTTCAGGCTTCTGCCACGCGGCGTAACCTGCCGACCACCAGTTGGGCCTTCCAGCGGAGCTGCCACCTGTAAAACAGAGCACGAAGAGGTTGCGCCGCTCTTGCGCCCTCGCCCGCTACCCTTTGTCACTGTGTTCACCTCCCAATCACGTATTTCGCCGTCCTCCCATTCATCCCCTTCCTCCTCATAATCCAGTTCAAGTTCATCATCTCCTTCCCATTGGCCTTTTCGCTGGCCGAAATCTCTAGTATTAGTTGATGTACTCGCACTTGTTTCCAAAAGCGCATGACGCGTGTCCTCGGGACGATGTCCATGATCCCTCGATGTGGAGAAGGCCGCCGCAGACCCCTCCAGAGCTTCGTGCCAACGCGTTTGAGCCGTATTGCGCTCAGTCGGCGTATTCCGTCTCTTGCCAACCTCTATCGTTGGCATTGCTACCCTTCTGCCCCCGTGACCGTCTGCGTCACCGGGTTTCACTGCGCCTACTGCCCCTTCGGCCGCTCGAGCCTCTTGTCTCTGTTCTCCCCTTGCCTGTGGCACCCATACCCAGCTTCCACTTCCCTGCCCTGATTGCCGTGTCCCTGCCTGCCCCCTGGCCTCACTGGTTTTTGGGGTTGACTCGCTGCGGGCCTGTGCCTCGTCCCTGTCCTTGCATAGCTGAGCCCACCTGGCCTCTGTTTCTGCAACGGCCTTGCGCTGTTCCTTTATCCTGGCCTCTAAATCCCATGTCTCTGCCTGGTCCCAGGCCCCCTGCGTGTGTTGGCTCAGGTCCCCCACGGTGCCTGCTCCCTGTGCTGCCTTAACTTTTCCTCCCCGCGCCTGGCGAGGCGCTGCCTTGGCCCTCCCTGGGCCACCCCTGTGTCTTCCGGCATATTTTCCTCTTTTCTTTACGGCCGCCCCGAAAAAACCAGGGCTGGGGCCCTCCCCCCTGTGGTATGACAAATCTAGGGGGGCGAAATCCCCACTGATCCCCGGTATGGGTTGTTCTGCCTCCTTGTTGTGCCTGTCGTCCCCAGCCCCCCCCTCAGAGTGGCCTCCGCTGCTTGCTGGGTCCGCGCCTGCCTGAGCGTTAGCTGTCCCTGCGTCCTGCGTGACCTGTGTCTCGCCGCCAAACATCAGCGGGCTCTGGGTCCCGTGAAGGGCCTGCTGCGCAATTGCGCCCTGCCCAGGGGCTACAGATACGTCATCCCTCTCCCCATCAGAGTCCTGTGACTCACATGCCGCTATTGCTGCCGCTACCCGCCCCGATGCCGCCCTGCTGGGGCGTGTCATCCCCACCCAGGCCTGGTCTAGGACCCCTGGTCTGAGTAGATCCGCCCTGCCTGCTTCTCCTAAAACGCGTAGTGCGGCCCTTACTGCCTCGGCGTCGTGGCCTGTGGCCATGTTTCCGGCTGGGCTGTCTACTGTTGTTCTGCTGTGGTCTTACTAGCTGATTCCCTGTTGTATCTCTGTGCCAATATCTCAGTTTTGTATTTATTTTATTTTATTATTATTATATATATATATATATATATATATATATATATATATATATATATTTTTTTTATTTTTTTTTTTTTAAATTTTTTAACCACTTTTTATTTATTTATTTTTTGGTACCCTTGTGTACCCAAATTGGCTTACGCCCGTGTTCTGGGTGCCCTTGTAAAGTCCCCTATGCTGGGGAGGTGGCCCGTTGCCTAAACCAATTTATTGCCAAGGAAAGTTTTTTTTTTTTTTTTTTTTTGGGTGCCCGATGGGCCCTCCCCGGTCCTAGCGCGCTTCCTACCTATCCTGTGGCCCCGCGCTGGGGTGTGGCGGCGCCTCCGTGTCAGCAAGGCCTGTGCCTGCTGATCTACTGCAGCGCGTCTCCACGTGGTGCTGTAAGCCCCGGGGGGCCACCTCGTGCCGACGCGTGTCTCCGCGCGCTGTTTGTAAGATGCCTAAGGGTCGGCCTCCCCCGTTCCAGCTTCGGTTGCTAGCTGGCCTATAAATGCCCAGGGGGGGGGGGCGCTTCCCCCGTCTCTGACGCTCGTGTCAGTGCCCGAAGGAGCCGGCCTCCCCTTCCCGGTGCCCTTCCCTTTTTAAATACTCCTCGAGTCGCTGGGCCTAGCTGCCAATATCCCCCCACAGCGCTAACTACCCCACTTAAAATGCCCTGCCTCCTTACCTCCTTCTGCCTATTTAAACGACCCTCCTAACGCTAAGTCGGCGCAGTGAAGAGGTCGACCTGACCCTCCACCCCCCTTATATCTCCTAACTAAAAGCCCACCCCCACTGACCTTTAACCCAATGAGGTGCCTTGCGCGCCACTTCCTTTTCCCGAAAATGCCCGCGGAGAGACTAGACTGCGTCTCTTCCTCTCCGCGGGCCCCTCCATATTAGCGCGAGCTAGTCAGCCAGACGCCATCTGGTGTCCGACTCACAGCTGAGTTTCAAACAGTAAAATTCAGTCGTGAAAGAGCGGGTGAAGGAGAATCAGGAATAAATAAAATATGAAAGTACCACAACCCAAAGAGAAGAAATTTTACAAGAATTCTAGGCAATGGATAGAAAAATACGACTTATTTTTGGCTGCTAGCAGTGAAGAAAGAGGAGCTGGAAACACTAACGACTGACTATATTTGGGACTGTTTATTGCTGATTGGTTCCGCCATATTGACTGCTGTTTCATTGGGTATTTTTTTATTGTTCTTCACTGATACCCAAAGTTTCATGGGATCAGTAGTTTATTATTGTTAATCTTCCTGTTTATGTTGGCTGCTGTTTATTAAAGTCGAGAAAGATAAGCATAATCCTTGCCTCCAGTCCTGACATAGAATTACGTAATAAAAAAAACTTTAAAAGATCAAAGAATGCTTACAATCAAAAATCAAAATGGACAGCATATTAAAAGCTTTAACTGTCGTTATCACGTTGTTTAAAAAAACCTATTGCAGCAATCCCATCTAGTGAGAATTAACCTGAAGCAGAGAAAAACGCCGGGCACCAAACTGTTTACTGGGGGAGAGGGAAACAGAGACATTAGATATTCTAGCCTATTATAAGACACCTCTCCATGGCCCAGAATTTCAGCTTTCAAACCGCCTGTTTGAACAAACCCTGATATTTTGCCCGAGACGTCCAGACACCCACACATGTTCTGTCTGGCCCACGGTACCATATTAAAGTTGCACCACGCCAGTGCGGCCCAGCAAGACCAAAATGCAACTGAGATTGCTTTTCCTGCTCGGATACACATTCTGGCAATTCTGGATGAACAGCACCTTTTGGGCAGATCCTAAACTGATTTACGTATGGTCAGACGGTCCCCTTCTGAAAAGGCACCAAACAGTGAAATTAAAAGCTGACCAAGTACGTTTTCTTTGCATTAGATTGATTCAAGTGCTTTTATCGACTGTTTAATGCTACAAACGGAGGCACCGCTCTGATCTTTAGGCATGGATATTAGGAGTGTACACGGGAGTATTAGAAAGAATGGCTAAAAGATTACGAACGCACAAACCCCCCACCAATCCTTTCTTTGACAAATTTATGTGAAACAACACCCTAAAATAGCCCAAACATGAACTTCAATCACATGTGGTGAAGTTATTCTTGGGACTTCCACAATCCGCTTGATCTTCGGTGTCAGATATAGACAGCTTTCACATTAGCTGCACACTTTCCGATCTAGTCCCTTCATCGTCTGTGATGCTGCAGAAGGATGGCGCTCTGGTCACCTAAGATAATTAATAATCAATAAAAAAATGTATAATAAAGTAATAATTGTTAATTACAACTTAAATTCCCACCCTCTAACCCTACAAACTCAGCATCATGCATCTAAAATATAACTAAAATATATGATTACACAATTTATGTAATTAATAATCAATTAAATAGTTAATAAAAATGTAATAACTGATTGTTAGTTAATGATTACCTAATTAACTTTCTACCCTATACCCTCTAAAAGTTTGGGTGCCCATCATGCTGTAATTTCCCACAGTGTGCTAAGAATTACCAATAAAATGTCTGGGGTAATTTCCATTAAGTCAAAGGTGGTCCTAGTAAAGGGCATGGGCACCTGATGCTCTAAATAGCCCACGTTCTTAGAGTTCAAGTCACATGGCCCACTAAGCAGAATATTGCCATGTTGAGGGACACAAACACATGTAAATGCAAATTTAAACACACAGACGCACACAGAGACACTCTCATCCAATGGCAATGAATTGCAAACATCTACAGACACATAACAACACAAGACATACCCTCACAAATACATGTGCATGTGCATGCACACGCATACACACATTAATGCATGTACACCATAGCCAACCCTGAAGCATAATACATGTCTTACTTACCTAACTCCTGTGGTCGCACCAATCCTGGCTCTCCTTTCCACAATGGGGCCATATTGCCTCCCTACAAATCCTCCATCAACTGATGTGCTTGACAGACTCATATACACAGTTTAATTGACAACGTCCGACCTACTACATGGCTAATCATAATGTGCCAGTTTCATTTTGATTGACCGAGTTGCTGGACTGATGTATAGGAATGGAGGCGGGGCTGAGTGAGGAAACCAAAGCAGGACCACAAAACGTTGCTCACTATCAACCAACCTTTCACACCCTTGTGGCAGATCCTTCTTTAGGACAATGAGTGCTAGACTTATCATGTATTTATACAACAGAAATGTACGCTCTCTGAAACCTCGAGAACTAATCCCTAGGCACTATTCTCATTGCTGTACAGGTAGTGCTTGTCTATTCCCCTTGCAGCAGGCAGTGCAAAACCAGCTTTCAAAACATTAAACAAGCGTTTGAAATGCCAGTCAATAGATGCGGCTTACAAATGAAGGTGTTTCTGCAGTGAGGATGTATTTAGGTGCATGTGTGGGTGGGCGAGTGGATGTATATGAAACGATTCCGTTGTTTGATCAATCTGTAGATGAGGGCATGGTGGCTAGTTTAAAGTGACTGAATACAAGGATGGAAGAGTGGGTGGATGGATGGCTCGATGATTGGTTGTACATGAATGGATGAAGTGTCAAGGCCACTGTGTGGGTGGAAAGTGTAGTGTGGCCGAGGCAACGGCAGTGTAGGGGAGACAAGGACAGTGTGGAACTGGTCCTGACGGATCTCAGACCTATTAGTAATTAAAAGCTGATTATAAACACGGGTTCCTTTTGGGCCCCTATACTAATGTCCTAAACTTAACCAGGCAAAACACTGATACATTTCACAAAAATTACTTGAAAATGCTTAAGTTGATACATGTCAGAGATCCAGCTGCTGTTCACATTTCACAGTTACCTCATCGGGCATTCCCTAAAAGTGTTTGCATTTCCAGGTGTGTTTCTGATTTTTTTTCACAGAGCACATGACATATAGAGCAATGATTACATATGTGCCTATTGAAATTTGGGTAAAGCCTGCAAAAGAGGTGCCCAGCTGTTGAAATATGGTAATTGCCAAAGTAAAAGAAAATGCAGTGCTTAGATGTGGGTGGGTTAGGTGTATGGGGGGTCCTTAAGTGGAAGGAGATGAAAGGGAATATGTACAGAGGAAAACGAGGGTTAAAAGACAGCACTGATGAGGAAAAAGATGATGTATGAGATATACAAATTTCAGAAAGGTGTTGGGAGAGAAAGGCTGTCATTACCAGAGAGAGAGTTTGCAGAGGGAATTGTTGTCAGGCGGAGAGCGGGAGTGATTGAGACACTTGAAAGATCACTACCTCTTCCGCAAACCTCAGTAATGTTTAATTAAACCTATTTTCAACCTATATTTCAGAATGAAAATGTTATAAAATTACTAGCTATATTACTTTTGCCCCACGATTTCTAGAGACCCTCACTTTTTTCATCCCGTTTAAAGCACTGAGAATATTCGAATAAATCATTTTCATAAACCTAACAGGCCCCTTTTAGTTTCCACTCCTCTTTAAAAATAACTTCATTGTTAGTACGTCTTTGGGTACAGAGATATAGAGGTATCTGCAACTTGTAGCAAGAAATCACCACGTCATCAGCACTTATCATTCGTTTCGAGAAAAGCTCTGTAAGCAGTAAGCGAGGTGTGAATGTCGCATGTGGGTCATGAATCTGTAAACACCGCAAACAGTCGTTAATAAACACACCAATACCTAATACAGTCGTACTCCCCAGTCGTAAGAAACACGTTGCTGAAAGCATTCCTCAGAACAGTGTTTTCTACACCGTGAAGTATTTACTTCGCAATTAACTCTCACATATAAGTTGTCAGCAAGTGTCCCAGGAACGCTTGCTCTGCGTGGGCGCGCTCAGGTCTAAAGAGGGCGCCAGTGAGCTGCCCGCCATCTAAGTGCCATTTCCGTGCAGGTTTATTCCAGTTAAGAAAAGAAATGACGGCGCCGAATGAAGTGTATTTTAAAAACCTTTACTCAAGAAAAAACCTTCTACCTTACATCCCAATCATGCCTCATTCATGTTAACAAGGAGTCCATTTAATTCTCTCCCAACCGCAATAACAATGAAATATTTGAAGGACTGGCATGTTTGGTGTTCATTATTATGCAAAAAGGGCGTGTGCAGAAAAAGCACCGAAACGTAATTGATGTCAAATATGCTTATACTATGGTTTGAACAAAATACTTTGACTAGGGGCACTGTGACAGGGCTGCCATGTGTGTCAGTGAGAGAGTGGTCTTTTGGGATGTATGAACATGTGTGAGTATTGTATTGTATTGTATTATAATAGTATTTATATAGCGCTTACTACCCCTGACGAGGCGTCGAAGCGCTTTTCGATGAGTAGCACGCTACTCCGGAACCCAAAAAGAATTAGTGATGGATTAGTATCGTTAAATAATGAGTACAGTTTTAGTATTATTATGAGTTAATTTGAGCCGCGGATATGAGAGTTTGTTAGTTAGACTGGAGTAATGGCGGGGTGGAGGAGGAAAGAAATCCAGAAGGGTTAATTGGGAGTATATCCTTCATTTACTCAACCCAAAGGCTTGGGATGAGTAAAGGGGAGCGGAGGGGGAAGAGTATGTGGAAGGGTTAGGGAGAGCATAGTAGCAGGGTGAGATGAATGCAGGAGAATTTAGTAGGGTTGTGTGGGAGGTCACAGAGGTAGAGTGAGATTTGGTGAGTTAGATGTGGAGGTGGAGGGAAGAGTTTAGGCAGAGATATTTAGGAGATGAAAGTGGTAGAAGGGATTTGGGATGAGTCAGAGTGAGAATGGAGGATAGTATGATAGAGACATGACATAAGAGTGATGAGTAGATAAGTGTGATAAGATGAGAGCAGGAATTCATAGATATCTAGTATAACAACCCAAAAACCAGGAGCCATGCAATGATCCACGAACATGCCAAGAACAGAAACAACATATACACATACATACATATATATATATAAATATATATATATGTATACACACACACACACATGAATACACACACATATGCACATACAATACATAATTAGAATCATGGGTAAAAAATACTTAGCCAGACAGGTTCAGAGTGTGTGTGTATTTTATTGTTATAACATAGTAGCAATACATATTTTCCAAATAAACTATAAATAAATAGAAATATACATATAATCTGAAAAAAATATGTATCCACATAGGCATATGCAGTTCATAGTTGTTTGAAAAAGGTGGTTATGAAGGAAAGAGCCAACTCTTGAATAGTTTTCTGAAGACAAGAAAGTTATCTGTGGCTCTTATAGTTGGGGTAATGAATTCCATAGTTTGGCTGCTTGGACGGAGAAGGATGTACCACCTATAGTCTTTTTCTTGTATGGTGGTGTTCTAAGGCGGGGTGCCAGTCTTGAGCGGAGGGTTCTTTGTTGGATGTATTTGGTAATTTTCTTTCTGATAAAAAGCGGTCCTGTTCCATGTATAGCTTTGTGGGTGATACAAAGCAGCTTGAAAGTGCATCTTCTGGCAACGGGTAACCAGTGTAGTGCTCTCAAGGCAGGGGAGATGTGGGCTTGCGGCTTTATATGTAGTAGTAGCCTAGCTGCGGAATTCTGGATACGTTGCAGTTTTTTCATAACAGATAGAGATGATCCATGGTAGAGGCTATTGGCATAATCCAGTTTGGATAGTACAAGCGAGATAGTAGCTTGCACCTTGTGTCGAAATCCGAGGTGGGGGAAGATGCGTCGTAAAGTCTTTAAGGTGATGAAGCTTGTGCGTGCTAATTTGTCTACTTGGGCATTCATAGTTAACTTGGAATCCATGGTGATTCCTAGGTTTTTAACTTCCTTGGATAATTGAGGAGGTGGTCCGAGATCGTCAGGCCAGACGCACAGAGGGTCATAATTTTTCCAGTCACCACATATGAGTATTTCTGTTTTGGAGGTATTTAGTTTGAGATGGCTCCAGGTCATCCACTGATCAACGGCTCTGAGGCAACTGAAGATTTGTGAGTTTTCAATGTTTTTGGGGTCTTCTAATTTAAGTAGTATTTGTGTGTCATCTGCATAGTTGTAGCATGTGAGATGGAAATCATTGATCAGTTCTGGTAAAGATATCCTGTAGATGTTGAAAAGCAAAGGTGAGATGATTGACCCTTGGGGGACCCCTGCTTTTGTGAGGTAGGGTTCAGACGAGAAGGGGGGCGAGTGGATGATATTCTCTCTTTTTTGAAGATAGGAAGTAATCCAGTCGAGAGCAATCCCTTGTATGCCGGCTTCATGGAGTCTTTGAGTTAGGGTGTCATGGTCAACCGTATCAAAGGCAGCTGAGAGGTCCAAGAGAAGTAGTGCAGCAACTCCATTTTGGTCGACTGTGTTTTTAAGATCGTCCCAGATTGCCATGAGTGCCGATTCAGTGCTTCTTCCTGGGCGGAATCCAGTTTGGAAGTCTGAAAGTATAGAATTGTCTTCAATGAATTGTGACATCTGGGCGAATGCTGCTCTTTCTATCAATTTGCCCAGGAAAGGTCCATTTGTGATTGGTCTGTAGTTGTTGGGGTCTTGCAGGTCTAGGTTTGTTTTCTTTAATAATGGTCGTATGTATGCCTTTTTGAGGTCTGCAGGAAACGTTCCTGAAGTTAAAGAGTTGTTGATGATTCTTCTTACAGGTGTGGCAGCAGAAGTAGATAGCAGGATGTTCTTGAAGATTTGTGGTGGGCAAGCATCAGAAGGGCAACCAGAAGGTCTGCTTGCTTTGACCAAATCCATAAATTCATCCTGGGATATTTGTTTGAAGGACTGTAGAGGTTGGGGTGGTTTATTCTTAAAGGGTATTTTAGTAAAGGGGTTGGTGCTGATGGTTTTCTTCTGTTTTAAATAGGAGTCCAATGTGTCTGCCTTGGTTGTGTAGTGAGTTGCCAATTTGTTTGTGAAATCTTGAGTGGTGGGATGACTTCCTTCCATGCATGGAGGTTTTCGAAATTCATTGAGAATTTTATAAAATTCCTTGGTTGTAGATTGAGCATTTTGAATTCTGTCTGAGTGGTATCTTTTTTTAGCTTTTTTGATTGATGATTTGTATATCCTGTTAAGTTTGTGTAGCTGCAGTTTGTCTTGACTGTTGTTTGTTTTGAGCCAGGTCCGCTGCAACTTTCTGATTTGTTGCTTTATCTTTTTAAGTTCTGTGTTTCTCCAAGGTGTTGGTTTTCTTTTGTTGTGTTTAGTTTTTCTGAGTGGTATTAGGACATCAAAAGCTTCCTGTAGCCACTCATAAAGTTTTGGTACAGAATTAATTGTATCTAGATCTGTGTTTGCTGTTAGTTGTGTTTCTAAGTGATCCAAATTGAGTTTTCTACATGGTCGATAGGTGTATGTGTGTAAGTAGTTGTGGGGTGTGTTGATTTGTGGAGTTGTATGTCGGAAAGTTATCATATGGTGGTCTGACCAGGTGGTTGATGTGATGTTATGAATAGTAACAAGTTCAGGCTTAGCAAAAATGACATCTAGGATGTGACCAGCGATGTGTGTGGGATTGTGTACAATCTGATGTAGGTTCAATGCGAGTAGGCCAGTGGTGATAGCTTTTGGATGGGGCATATTGGGTTTGTCAAACCAAATGTTTAGATCCCCAAGAATGCATAGATTGGAGTATAGTGTAATAAGGTTTGAGACTGTGTCAAGAAAAGCATCTGGGAAAGTGGAGTTGTTAGGTGGAGGTCTGTAAAGGAGGAGAAAGTTACAGGAGGAAGTTGGAGTAGGGTGGCATCTGGTAAGGAGGGCTTCCCAACCTTGTTGTCTGTTTTACTGAGGTTCATTGCCTGTTTGAATATATTAGCTCGTCCACCGCCTCTCTTGCCTATACGGTTTTGTGTGATGGTTTGATAGCCCGGAGGAAGGGCTTCGTGCAACACTGGTGCCATGTCATCTCCCAACCAGGATTCCGTAATGAATAGTAAGTCAGGTTGTGTGTCTGTGAGCAGGTCGTAGATGTGGTGCTTGTTTTTTGAGAGTGATCGAGCATTTATGAGCTGGCAGTTTAGATAAGGTGTGTTAGTGGTAGTGTTGTTTTGTTTAGTAGAAGGGTAAGTAGTGTAATGTGAGCTTGAAGCAGGAGTGTTGCTAGTTGTGATAACTGTTTGAGGCTCATAATAGTCTTGCTTTTCAATATAGTGCTCCTCTTCCAGCAGGTTAAGGAGGCATTTTGTTGGGTCTGTGTGTGTGGGTGGTGGACTTGGTGGCTGAGGGAGCCATGAGGAGTGTAGTGTTTTTTGTAGGGTAGTTTTATTATGTAACAGACAAGGGGATGCGAGGTTGCTATGAGTGGCATGTTTTTTATTTTGTTTGTGTTTGTTTAGTGTGGATGGAGTATGGGTTAGGGGTGGTGGAGGAGCATGTGGATCATGATGTAAGGCTATAAATTGTGCAATGGAGGAGAGGCGAGTGAATGAAAGTTGCTGGGTTGTGGTGCTTGTGGTAGGTGTTTGTGAAGAGTGGGGGTGTAGAGGTGGAGATAGGATGGAATTTGTATCCTTTGTGTAGTCCTGGGGGTGGGAGTGGGTATGACGATGAGTGTAATGTAAGTTTGTGTTGCTTTGATGTGCTGATGTTTGTGGTCGGTATTGTTTTTGTGGAATAATGAGAGGGGATATTGGTGTAGTTGTTTTTGGTGAGGGATTTGTATGTGAGTTAGTGCTGCTAAGTGGAATTTGAGTGTTAGATGGGGTGTTGATGTGTTTTGGAGATGAATGTATGAGGTGTGTAAGAGGTGATGGGTGTGTGTCAGGGAAGTAAGTATTAGTTGAGATGACCGGAAGAGGTAATATGTGTGGTGGAGTGAAATGTGGGGATTGTATGGTTGTGTGTAATTGGTGAGGAGAGGGGAAGAGTGTTTGTAGATGATGTGTTTGAATGCAGGGTTTGGGCATTGTTATGATGACAGGTGGTCTGTGTGGAGCGAACAGCGGATAGTGTTGTTGGTTAGTATCAGCAGAGAGTGTGTATCTGGGAAACTGCAACTGAGAGAAATGTATGTTGTAGTTTTGTATTGTGTGGGTGGTGGCAGGTAGTGTTAGTGGGAGGGGACAGAGTAGTGTTTGCTGTGAGAATGCAGGTGTTTGACTGGAGTAGTTGTGGGGGGTATGTGTATATGTGTTGTATATAGGGTATTGTGTTGGGTGATGGGGCAATGCAATCCGTCTGTGGTCAGGTTGTGATGCATGAGTTGGATGCCTTTGTAGAATATGTGGTTGCATGGTGAGGGATGTATAGGGGCTGAAACCATTCCTGGTCAATTGTGAGTTGGGCAGCATTTCTGGCCCTAGTCCCTAGTCCCTACCTGTCCCGAACATCCCAAACAGACAACTGCCCTTGTCCTCGCCGCCTTTTGCTGAGACGCCCGGGCTCAGACGCCCTGAATCCTGGCCTTTTATAGCCCTACTGGCCAATAAGAAGCTGGTCCTAACCCTAGCCAATCCAATTTCAAACCGTGATTTAGCCAACTAATGGGAGACCCAGCCCTAATCACCAGTCATAACCCTATTCCTGACCACCAATCACAGCCCCAGCCCTAAAACCAGCAACCAATCAGAATCCCAGCCCTATCCACCAATCACAGCCCTAGAACCAACAGCCAATCAGAATCTCAGCCCTATCCACCAATCACAGCCCTAGAACCAACAGCCAATCAGAATCTCAGCCCTATCCACTAATCACAGCCCTAGAACCAACAGCCAATCAGAATCTCAGCCCTATCCACCAATCACAGCCCTAGAACCAACAGTCAATCAGAATCTCTGCCCTATCCACCAATCACAACCGTAGAACCAACAGCCAATCAGAATCTCAGCCCTATCCACCAATCACAACTGCATCCCTGGAGCTAGCAACCAATGAAACACCGTCTCCCAACAACCTATCACAACAGCATATGCAACAACCACAAGGAACTTATATAAGGAGCAAGTTAACTAAACTCCAGTCCCTGTGGGCAGGGGGAAAGGCAACTGCTGCTCTATTCAGAATCTCCTTGGATACAGACAGGCTGAATCCACACTTCCAAGCTAGCAGAGTCTACTTTCCATGTAAGGGGGAGATTGTTTAAGAGACAAACACTGCAATAGTGCTGGGCGCACACTCTAAAATCTGGCTTTTTTTAAAGGCTAAAATACAGGGGGGCAGACAGTTTTTAAGCATAATTGAAATCACACAAACAGATTAAAACTGTCTCCTAAAACCACACTCTGCAAGATGTATGTAGCCTTTTTTACTAAGAATAGGGGCCAAAAAAGGGGAGGGGGTGGGGGGGGGGTGCCACAAACTAGCAAGGGAATTCACACAGTCACGGCAAAAACGATTTTTAAAAAAACACCACTTTAAAAGAGGCTAGGCTGCCTGAAATACAGAGAGTCCACAGTAAGACAAACACTTTTTGAACAAAATAATACTATTTACCCAGAAACATCTTTCGGCTCCTTACCTAGGTCTTTTTGCAATCCTTGAACACTGGGCTGTATCAGGACACAGGGGAGATGCACAGAGGAATACAAAATGGAGGTGCCTGTCTTGGCCTTCCCTCCACAAACTTAAGGAGCCAGAGCAGGTGGGGGGGGGCGGATCTCAGGTGCAGCAGAGACTCAGGGAGCCAATCAGCTAAGTCCAGTCCCTGTGGGCAGGGTAAAGGCAACTGCTGCTCTATTCAGAATCTCCTTGGATACAGACAGAGCCTTTGCCATATGTACTTGTGGCACAGGACATACCTTTCACCATATTCGCATCACTACATTTATAACGCAAACATAAAAGCATTTTTTTAAATGGGAGAAACTTAAGGTGCAGAGACATATTCTGCAAAATGTTCATTATGTGGCACATTTTTCTGCACTTTAAATTTCTCCCACTTAAAATAATAGCTGTATTGTTCAGCCATAATTATGGCGCCAGTATACCTGCCACTGGGAATACGATGCCTGCAGTGTGTAAAGGCAAGACTTTGAAATGGGAGAAAATTAAACTAAAGATTTAGCTTTATGTTTACATGGATTACATAAAACTCATAATTTGCATTTTCTCCCATTTTCAAGTGTCACATTTACAAACAGCAGGGATCTTGCTCACAGGCGCCTGTCAACACGGTATATATCACTGAAAAATACAGCCATTTCTTTAAATGGGAAGACTTTCAAGTGAAGAAATATGCTTCATAAAAAATTAAGATGTAATTGACCTAATTGAAAGTGGAGGCAAACATTAAGACTTAATGTTTCACAGAAATATTGTTCTTCACTTTAAATTTCTCTAATTTAAAAAATGTCTGTACTTTTAAGTTATACATAAGGCACAGTGTCTACTGGCCACTGGAAGCAAGAGGACTGCTGTTTGTAATTGCAATGTTTTGAAATGGATGATAACTAAAATGTTAACTCCATTATTAAGGTAACTTTTCATTTTAAATCATTCCTGTTTAAAAGCATTCAGAAATTTTGTTCTCAAGCTCCAATATTGAGTTGACAACAACTTTTATTTAAGATTTTAATACCTCACTGCCTTAGTTCTTCATCTCTGTGTCCCAGCCGGGCTCATGAATCTGACTGATCACTGCTCCTTATCAGGCAACTCTATCTGCACCTTAATGATAATCATGCAAAATAAACACAGCCTTTCCTTAACTTTTCAAGAGAAATGTGACCCTGTGCTTATTAAATAATGAACTCAAGGCTGTGAGCCACTCTGAAGGTGTCTGAAGGTGTTTGAGGCTACTGGCAACTCACAATCGACTGGTAGAAGACACCTGATCTAAATTCCTGAATTAATGTAAGACTTCCATTCAGGATCTGCTACATCTTGTTCCAATATCACCTATGTGTGTCTTGAATCCCCTCTGAATTGCATGTGTATGAAATGCACTCACAAGCAAATGGACTTGCTTCAAGAAGACATGTATGTTTAAGGCCACAGAGGAGCCTGTTGCAATGAGGCAGTAGGCTCCTCCATAGCCTTTGACTTCTCAGCATGTGTGCTCTTCACTGTGTGTTCTTGTGGAATGTGTTAACTTGCCCTTCCAATTGTTCTTGATCTAACTATAAGAAACTTGTGGGTACACTGTCTTATACTAATACTACTACCTGCCTTTTCAGTGTTTCGGTGAATCATGGATTAAGAGTGAGTCTTGAACTAAGTGGGTATGATGCTTACTATTTATTATCAATATTCATTATTGTCATTGATAGTACTTTACAATTTTCATGTGTTATGAATCCCTCTGCACAAAGTAAAAAACACTATGCTGGCCTGTTTTTACCTTGTCAATAATAAGACAAGGGAAATGTTGTTTGCTTGCTTATGACAAGAAAAGGCAAACACATGTCAACGTAATTGTTAGACCTGACATCTTTGACGTCGTATTCCACCATACTTTTTGTCTTCACTCCCCTGTTTTGGCTGAAATCGTTTTCGTTGGCTTTAGGACTTTGTGCACTTTACCCTTGCTAACAAGAGGAAGAGTGCTTGTGCTCTCTGCCTCAAACATAGTACAATTTGCCTACGTGGCATATTGAACTAACTTATAAGTCCCTAGTAAACGTTATTTAATGTACACAGGGCCTCTACATTAAAATGTTAATAGCAGGTAGCAGCACTTATTGTGCCACCCACTAAAGTAGCAGTGCAAAACAAGTCTCAGGCCTGGCACTGCAGCCAAGAGTGCAGTTTTAAATTGGCAAACTGGCAAAATAAACCTTTTGCCAGGCCTAAATCTTTGTTTTTTACACTTATAAGTTACCCCTAAGGTAGGCTATAACCACTCATAGGTCAAGGTGCATGATGTGTAAAAAGGAGGACAGGTATATTTAGGATTTACATGGCCTGACCGTGAAACCATCCTGAAGTCGATTTTCACTGCTGTAAGGCTGTGTCTCCTATAGACTAACACTAGGTAATCTTATTACATTTAATGTGTGATAACTTTAGTTTGGGACTAGTTGGAGAAATTCTTCTTCCACTCAAATGAATTGTAATTTAAAAATCATTTTAATGGTAAAGTTGAATTTTAAGTTATTATTCTGGAAATGGCACTTTTAGAAAGTTGACATTTTCTGCCTAAGCTAAATGTTACCCGCCAGTATCCAGGATCACATGCCTGTAAGTGGCTCTCTTTTGGTGTTTTGTGTACTTCTTAAAGACATGGGGACAAAAGGGCCTTGGGTGTTTGGCATGGTGTTCTTCTTTTGAGCAGGAAGTCCTGGGGGGTTGTACTCAGCCTACCTAGGCCTCAAGGGGTAGCCTCAGGGCTTGCCTCAGGTCTTGCTGGCATATAAGGGCTCCCTGGCTTGCCACTGATAAATGCAGCTCACACCTAGGCCTGTCTGTCCATTGTTACGCTAAACAGTCTGTAGTCAAACACAGGAAAAGGTGAAGGTTAGACAAAAGGGGCATACTCCACCCACAGGCTGGCACTGGGGATAAAAGTGGCATCTTCAGACCCTCTCATCAGAACACTTCTATGCCAGTGAAAGATTCAGAAATAGCACTGCCCTGCAGCCTGAAGAAGGAAGACTGGACCTGCTTAGACTGAACTTGTGCACTCCAAGGTTCAGTCAGCTGACCTCCTGTTTGATCTACCGTAGCACAACAAGCTTATAGAGGCCTCCCTACAACTTCTCAGCTGACCATCACCAACTGGATTTGGCTGGATTTTCCTGAGCTCTGCTGCTGGCCTCTGCTAGACATCTAGAAATGCCCCTCAGGTCCTGGACCCTTGGCTAGCATCAGAGTGCATGCCTCCTGAACTAACAGTAAAAAGTATAGATGTTTTGGGCCCCTCGCAACCGTGAAGGATACTCTTCAAACCCAACAGACTGTCCGAAATGACCACCAACACAAATCTCCAGCAATAACTGGCTCTTCAAGCCGCACAACCGCGAGTGTCCACCTGACCTGCTCTTCACACCAACAGCCTCCTCCTGTTTCCCGCAGCACGAGCCTCCACCTGCAGCTCTTCAAGTGGACTTGGACTTGAGAAGGTAAACTCTTCAGTGGGGCAAACCTGGTTCCAGTATCCTATTTGCGCTCCATTGCGGTTGTCCTGAATTTTTGAATTCACCCAAGTCCAGCATGACCAGATAATGATGGAGAGTGGTGCTTTGTGCTTTTTGACACTATTTTCACCGGAAAATTGAAAACTTCATACCTTAAGACCTACTTGTTGTATTTTTGTGGCTTTGGTATAATTCTGTTTATGAAAATTACCTCTATTTTTCTAAAATATTTTGAGATGTTTATTGAGTCGTGTTTACAGTATATTACCTTTTGAGTGCTGCATAAATACCTTGCGAATTGCCTATAAGATAGGCCTGGCCCCTTTTGTGCCAAGCTACCAGAGTGTTGAGCACAGGTTTATTTGGTGACTTTTGTGGTTTAACCTAACAAGGATTGTGTTTATGATTTGAGTGGAGCTTCCTCCACTTTTATTTAGCACCCATATTTTGCACAGTAATATAGATATATATTGTGTATAAGACACATATTAAAAGAAAAAATGAAAATAAAAAACATTCTAAAATGATATTTTATGTCACTATATCAATGGAGGGTATCACTTTAATTTCACGTCTACTACTACTACAAATAATAGTAATAATAACTAAAAATCATCCCCCTTCAAACAAACAAATACAGATAAAATTCAAAGTACATCAATAAATAAAACAGAATAGAAACAGGTATACAGTTCACCTGTACAATAATTAGGAGCCATACAAAATGTAATAGCTGATACAAGCTCTGTATTTAACCACAGAGCCTAAATGTAGACATTCAAAAACTATAAATCTATTTGTATCTGTTTTAAAGATCCTCCATGCACTATGATACTGCCTGATACCCATGGTGTGACAAATAGGAACAATTCATTTCCTTGAGGGCTGGTAAGAAAATACAGCAGATGAGCCTCAATTTTTGCAGTAAACACGCATACCAGACAAATGCCAGACTTAGGATTTAAGGGTGACTATTTGCAACAAGAGCTGTTAATGTAAAATCCCCAGTACGAATTTCAAATGTAGATTTGTATCTTTCAAAGGCGTGATAACATACAAAAAAGGTCGAACTTTACTTTTCTTTTAAGTTGAGATCACTTAAATCAAGCCTACTTGTCTTAATTCAAGTTACCACTTTTCCGTGAAAAAAGGCCAATATTTAGGTCTTCAGTAATTTCACAGTTTATCTAGAAGAGGATTCTGAATTATTGCAAATGTTATTCAATCCTAGTGAGTAAAGCCAGGATCTCACATAATTGAACCAAGGTAGACAAGTTTTTAAACTCAATAGCAGAATTACTATAAGATTCCACTTTACCACTCAACCAGATTCTCTGCCAATAGATGAGTGTTGTTAGATTGGTAATATGAAAAATGCTTTTCAGACCTAAATCCAAATGGAGGGGAATCATTGGGGCACATTGTGGCAAATTCAGTAAAGATCCTATAAATGTATTTTCTGATCTGGCTAAATAATTAATTCTACACTTGCCCCATATCTCTCTGCCATACAACGCACCACCCAGTCCTGTGGCTCAGCAGACATGTAAATCAGGATATACAGAGCAAAAGGAGGTAGATTTCAACATTTTCAAGACTGCAGCAGCTCTATACATTAGAGTTAGTTGACGTTTCAAAATATGTGGTGCCCAAAAGAATGAATTTGCCAGTCTAACTCCAAGGCTGAATCACCATTTTCTGTTTTCCATGGAAAAATGTATGGGAGCTAAATGCCGTGTAGTTGGTCTTAGTGGGATTCAATTCTAAACCGCAATGGTTGCAAAATTTGGAAAACGCATTGAGCAAATTTTGCAAACATGTTGGCATTTTGGAAATCAGCAAAGTATAATTTCCAAATATGCCAACAAGTTAGGGAATTTTATCATCACAGGCAAGGAGATATTTGATTACCTCATTCTTGTAAAGAGTGGACAGGACAC
This sequence comes from Pleurodeles waltl, assembly GCF_031143425.1. NCBI lineage: Eukaryota > Metazoa > Chordata > Amphibia > Caudata > Salamandridae > Pleurodeles > Pleurodeles waltl. The sequence continues at coordinate 985,926,490 of NC_090437.1, forward strand.
GGGCATGTACACAGCACTGGCAGACGCCTCTCTTGATCTTCATACAATTTGTCAATTCTCTTTTTATTCTCCTTTGAACATGAACATAATTATTGCTGCAAAAGTGCATTTTTAGAGGCAGAAAGTCGTCTGGGGCTCCCACGTTTTTTTAGCATTTCCCATAGCTTGGCTGTTGCGACCAGGTTAAAGGCTGCCCTTAAGCCTACCAACGGATTGGAAGGATATTCATGTTTCCTGGAGTCTGTTTTTCACAGTAATGGTACAAAACGAAAAAACCTGGTCAATTGTGCTGACCTTAGAGTTAAAGCTAGCTTGAAGGTCGGATAGAACTTGTGCCCCTGTAATTCAGTCATGCAGTTTATTTGATACTTGTTTATAAAGATTGTCTGTAAATTGTCATTTTGGTTTATAAACTGGTAAGTCCCCGGGGTTTCCCTCCCTTTCTGCCCCCTGCCAGGATTCCTGGACATCAGCACTGGCTGAGATGGCAATTGATAATGTGTTAATGTAAGGACCCACTATTAAAGGCTATGATTTGAAAGAGATCCTGTGATCTGATGGTTAATGGTGGTTGTGGGGGGGAGTTGGGGTGAACCTTCTCGAAATAATAGGAGCACCGACTACATGTTACACAGCTCTTTGAGAGTACCCCTATACCCACAATTAAGCACCTGTAGAAATGTATTTTTCAGGTACAAACTAAACTTTTTATCTCGCTGATCTCTGTTCTTAATGCCTCAATTGTGTTAAAATGATCATCCTTGTTTGATGAGGTTCTCATAGGACAAGCTACTTGTGTAATCTGATGGTTTTCCATAATGGTCGCGTTGATAGGAGTAACATCTTGCTTGGGCTCAAATTCTGCTAATGTAGCATGTCTATTTCAGCATATGTTTAGCTCTAAATGTTTGTGATTACTATGGAGGGAGATTAAAAGATTGTCATAAAGGCAGGAGTTTGCAGATAGCCTATATGACACATTTTACTAGAATATTTCGTGATGCGATCTTTTGTTTTTTTTCTCAAAGAGCCTGGGAACCTTTGATACAGATTTATGGCTCTTTTTTATCTTTCTGAATTGAGCATAGCTTCTACTTCCTCATGATGGTGCTGTTTTCTGAAGTGTGTTTAACTGCGTTTTAGGAATTGGCGACACCCTCGGGGTGCTTTCCTTTTACCATAAATACCACTGGTTGGCGATTTATATGTCCCAATTAAGATTATATCTAAGAGTGTCACTAAAAATCCTGAGCCAGATGAAATGGCAAAAACAATAGTTGTACAGCAATTAATTTACTCAACATAAAAAGGCTAGATCAAGGCATGAAATGACTCCAGTGTTAACCTCTGGGCCAGAGAGGGAGTGAAATTCCTGTGGCAGTGACTAGCCCTAGGAGAAAAAAACATGTTTCTCCTAAATTTCTCATTATAGTTCCTGTTTCGTCGACAACTGTTTATTTATTATTTTTATTTTTATTTCTACAGGTCACTAAGAAGACAGTCAGTGTCCTTAGGAGGACAAAGACTGTACATGAACAAGTGCCCATATGGTTCTTTGGAATAAGTTTGTCTATGACAATGTTTGATACAAATGCCTTGCTGTGCAGTAAAGATGTTAAAGCCTTGGAAGTTTGGAAGTAACAGGATCAAGACAGGAGTAGGCGCTTGACTGGCACTACCAACTGAAATCTTTCAACTGGCTATGCATTATTGAATGTAAATCTTCTTCAAAACTATAGGATTACTTTGGAAAGTATTACTGCCTGGTCGAGCAAGGTGGCTCGGTAAATTCGCTGGCTCTTCACACTTCTAAGGTCCTTATGTAGAGAACTGTTAAACTGAGTAACTTTAGCAACCTGTCACATACAGTACCAAAAATGGCAAAAACTGTGAAGCAAGCACTATGTAGAAAAACAAGTTAGTATTAATAATATTCTAAGACACGCATAAGGATGAGCGCACTATCACCTGGATGCATATAGAGAAGAGCAGTGAGAACAAAAGAAACTAGCTGAATTAATAACCGTTTTCGGGTGTTATTTTTCATCATTACTTTGCATTAAGTGAAAGGACCCTGTCTTGTTTCTCAAGACCCAGCATATAAGAAAGCTGACAGTAATGATTCTCTTGCATACCAATAGGAAGAAGACACGCCCAATGGTTGGTGACAGGGTCTTCAGCAGATGGAGAGTTGATGGGTTCTATTATGCAGGTGAGCAACTTTTTGTTGGAACAGTATATGTTTTAATGATATGAGTTTGGATATAGAGATCAGTGGCCCTTTTTTTTTAATTCTGATTTCCAGGACAGGTAATGCACCACGTGGACAAGCAGCATGTCTTGGTTTGTTTTGACATGGGTATCCTGCAAAACACAGAAAAACATTTCTTGATCACGGAGGCCGAATCTTCTTCGAACACTTCAAAAGTAAGCGATTCTTCCATACAGTATGTTTACAGAACACATTCACATTTACAAACAGCACACAAATATCTTGACTTGTTGCAGTGTTATACTTTCTGAGTTTCCCCAATGGGCATTAAGTTGATCAATTGAAAATTGTTTTTACTGGATCCAGTTGCGCCTGCATCTAGGCTTGTAGATATCTAATGAACTGATTTGGAGAAAATTCCACCGACTGCAGTTGCCTGTTAGCAATTGTGATTTGTGTCTAGCGATAACTTTTGGTTCAATGATTTTGGAGACCAGTATTTTTTAATTTGCATTTTTTCTGCTGGACACAAAGAGCCCCATATCTAAAGGCCACCTATGTCATCATTGGATTCAATTAAAAGCCATTTGTACCTCATCAATTCTAAATTCTACCAGGGGTGATATGGACAGAATACCTCTTGAATTGTTTTACTGTATATATGATTTTTTCAAATGAAGAATCCTGGATTGCTAAGGGTTTGCGGATGCCTTGTGCTAAGCAAAATAATATTAACTGATGCAAATAATAGCACTGGACAACATTATTGAGCAAATTGATTATTGCCCTGAAAGATGCAGCATTAAATAAAACTGTGTAGCAAGACCTGAGGTAGTGTATGCAAAGTGGACAAAACGGAGTGGGCACAGCAAGCACAAACACACCTAGGCAGAATCGTTTCAAGGCATGGGCAAAGTGGGCAATTGCCCAGGGCCCTCCACCTTCCAAGGGGGGCCCAGGGAAAGTGAATTGTCTCTCTATTTCACTGCTGATTATCCTCTTTCTCTATCTAAACATCTCTACCTCTGTGACTACTTCTATTTTTGATCTGTCTCTTCAACCCTTGTCATCTAGTCATCTTAGGGATTTTAGGGGTTCCAAGGCAAGACATATTTCAACTGTTTTTGTATGACCCTGTTAACTTTTAACCTATAATTTTGTATTATTTGGCATCATGCAGGCTTGAGATAGCAGGAAATGGGTAATAAAATTCAAATTTGTTCTGTACAGAGGCCTCTAAACCATTTCTTGCCCAGAGCTCCCAAAATCCTTAAGATGACACTGCGTCTGGGATTCTAGTGAAGCCAGATCTACTAAAGTTACCTGACATATCGCGTCTCTCTTTGCATGGAATATTAGCAGCAAGTGAAAAAGGTGCAAACAATCTGCAAAATGAATTGGCATGATATTTACAACCATTGTTGGTAGGGGACCTGTAGAAGTTTGTGGCGGATGTCCAAACAAAAGGTTCCCCTTGTTTACTTACAGACCATTTGTGGGTAGAAATTGAGGGCCATATGTACGAACACATTTTCCCATTGACACAGAATGGGAAAAACCCTTTGCTACATCTGGCCCTGAAATACGAAAAGAGTAGATTGGTGCCACATAATTTAAAGGGAATTCGAACCGACATGCAGGACAGCTTTCCCTTCGAATGTAGACTGCAGGAATGGGCCCATGTGTATAACAAAAAATGTGTACTCAAGTGCGTACACTATTTACAAGTAAGAGCAATTGGACCCTAATTTATACTTTTTTTGCGGCTCATTTGCGTAGTTTTTCGACGCAAAACCGGCGTAAACTTCCAATTGTATTTTTTTGAGTTTACACCGATTTTGCGTCAAAAAATGATGCAAATGTGGTGAAAAAAAAGTATAAATCAAGGCCTTAGTATCCAGCAAATACTACATTCTCAAAATGTATTCTAAAAAAGGTGTTGCTTTTTAATTAAATGTATATTTTGAAATGTGCAATTTCCATATGCAACACTACTTACAGACGCACTGGTCTTTCTTCAAGGTGGGAAAGTATGTGCTCCTGAAAACCAGGCCTGTGAACGGCATGTCGATCATTAGATATGTTCCAGCCATCATTACATTTCAAAAGGCCAAAAAGAAGCCGTCCAATACGTTAATCGTGACCACCTACAGAGAAAAGCAGGTACGATTCTTTGAAAATCTGACACATTTGTTTGATTAAATATTTTGAATTATGTTACAAGCACAGAGTCGACCTACAGTTAATATTTAAAGCCTTATGGCATTATGGGCCTCATTACGACCCTGGCGGTCATAGACCGCCAGGGTGGAGGCCGGAGGTAGCACCGCCAACAGGCTGGCGGTGCTACATCGGCTGTGAAGCCGCGGTCGCCCAGCCGGGTCCGGCGGTTTCCCGCCGGATTTCCCCCGGCTGGGGGATTCCGACCCCCTTCCTGCCAGCCTGTTCCTGGCGGTTTACACCGCCAGGAAGAGGCTGGCGGGAACGGGTGTCGTGGGGCCCCTGGGGGCCCCTGCAGTGCCCATGAAGAGGCTGGCGGGAACAGGTGTAGTGGGGCCCCTGGGGGCCCCTGCAGTGCCCATGCCACTGGCATGGGCACTGCAGGGGCCCCCTAACAGGGCCCCATTAAGATTTTCAGTGTCTGCTTGGCAGACACTGAAAATCTCGACGGGTGCAACTGCACCCGTCGCACCCCAGCAAATCCGCCGGCTCCATTCGGAGCCGGCTTCATCTTTGCTGGGGCTTTCCCGCTGGGCCGGCGGGCGATCTTTTGAAGATCGCCCGCCGGCCACAGCGGGAAAGTCAGAATGCTCCCCACGGTCATTTGACCGCGGGCGGTGTTTGGGCGGTTTCCGCCCTGCAGGCGGCGCCCACCGCCCGCCGGGGTCGGAATGACCCCCTATGTGTACATAGATGGCATACATTCCATACTTTTTAAAAACAAATTCCTGCTAACTCGTGTTTATGTTTTGTATTTAAATGCTTACACCCGTTAGGTCTGGCGTTAACCAAGGCCTTTTGATTTTATTAAAGTTTTATGTGCAATATATTTGCAGCCGGCACTCTTCATGCGGTGGTCTTCTTTTGTGCCATTCACGTTTTTCATCTGCCCACTACAGCATGGGGCACTGGATCAGCCCACTTCAACCATTAACTATTTTCACTGTGAGTAATGGTATGCTGCCCTTTCACAAAAGCGCGCCCACAAACACCCTAGGGCCATATGTACGAACACATTTTCCCATTGACACAGAATGGAAAAAACCATTTGCTACATCTGGCCCCTAGTGCCCTTCAGTGCCAGGGACCACTATGGCCAGAAATTTCTCTTGTGTTCAGCCGTGTTTTTTATTTTTAGGTTGACGAGGGGCTGGCAGCTTCCTCAACTTACCGTTTTGGAAAAAACAGAACAAAACAAGCACTGACAAAGCGAAAATGCTGGCAGACGGAGCCAGAGATATTGGCGTTCTCAGCAGTGCTTAATTTGAGCCAGTGCTCGATACCAGCATTTATTTGTAAACTCCGGCACTTATGGCAGTCTGGTCTCTGTCTAATTTTGACATGAGCACAACAACAGTTGTTTAATGATTCAATGTACATTAAATCTGAATAATAACTGCTGCCCACAATATTTTTATAGCTTTGAATGGCCTGGAATAGTCTGAATTGTCACACCTGTGGGCATGTGATATCTAGTAGTTGTGTTAATACTGTGTTTGGCAGTGCTGGCAGGGGCAGCGTATAGTGCAGTGGGCCCCTAAGATGGGCCCTGGCACTTACATTTTTTTTTTGCAAACTAAGCACTGTTTCTCAGTGCTTGTTTTTAACAATGTAAATGCTCCATGGCTCGGTAAACTTCATAATTTAGCAAAACTGGATAAATGTGCCACAGCTTTTATGTAAGTAGAATGTGAGTAATTTATAATTATTCAATATCAGATAAAATATTATGAGAAAAACTAAGGAAGATTACATTGAACCACATAGAAGCTGGTAAGCTAATTGCTCCAAGCCCTTAGGTGTTTATGAAAAAAATCATAATACTGAACTAAATTGATGTTTTCTACAGAAGTTACCTGTAATTTGTACTTCATTATCACACAACAAGCTGTTATACATGCAGATGTGGACTGCAATTGAGCTATTAAGGGGTAGGGCATTGCCTTTATAAGTCAAGGAATGCCGGGCCAGAGATAGTCACAAGACATTAACCTAACCTGTTACTGTCTGTGCAACACCTCTACCAACGTTTGAGAACTAGCCACCTTTTATGTAATCTCATGATCTCCCTACATGTAGCTCTGTTTATGACCTCATGACAATCTAGTAAACTGATAGAAATTCGTATGGTTTCGCAAATATGGGACATATTAAATATTTATAAAAAAAACTACAGGGGCAGCACTGTAATGATGCAGCCGCCCAACATTCTGAGGGGTCAATACCAGGGCTGAGATGATGTACCAATCATAAATGATGCAGTAGGGACAGTTTATAGTTTTGTTTTGATACCTGCCTGTGACACAGCATAGGGTAAGCTGTATGCCCTTAGAACAACAGTGAAAAGCCACAATTAATTTACAAAGGCCAGACAAATGTGGTCAAATGTGTTCTGACATTTAACAATTCTATGTTATGTGTATTTGCATAGTGCACAACTCAGCCAGTGGGGTATCCTGGTGCTAAAGCAGGAGTTGCATGGGATGAACCAGGGACAGGTTAGGTGAAGATCCAGTTTTTAGTTTTGTGCAGAATTCAAGAACTGAGAAAGAAGCTCTGATGGACAGGAGCAGGTCTTCCCAAGCTTTAGAAGCGAGGTAGGAAAAGGCATGACTGCTGGATCGGGTGCTGGACATGCAGAAGGTGCAAGTAGGAGTCCAACTGAACAATCAATTAATCATGCATTTGTAGAGCATTAGTTGTCACACGACAGAGTATCCAGGTGCTGAGGAAGGTCTTATTCGAAAAGCCAGGTTTTGAGCCCTTTCTGGAAATCTCTGAGTGAAGGGGCCATGCAGAGGTGGCGGGCGTTCCAGGCTGTGGTGGCCAGGTAGGAGAAGGGCCGTCCTCCAGTGCGGCAGCGACAGGTGTGCAGAGTGGAGGTTCCTGCTGGGGAGGTGGAAGTGCAGGCGCTGGTTCAAGTAGGCGGGTCCTTGGTCATGGAGGACTGTGAAGGTGTGGGTGAGGAGCTTGAAGTGGCATCGCTTCTGGATGGGGGCCCTTTCAGGTGCTGGGAGATGAGGGTTCTCTTGGGCAGGGCAAGAATCAGTCTGGCTGCACTGCTCTGTATTGCTTGGAGCTTGTGCATGAGTTTGGTGGAGGTGCCAGCATAGAGTGTGTTGCTGTAGTCGAGCCAGCTGGTGATGAGAGCGTGAATAACTGTCTTTCTTGTGTTAATGAGGAGCCACTTGAACATTTCTGAGCATGTGGAAGCAGGATGCGGGCAACAGAGTTGACCTGACATCTCATGGAAAACTTGCTGTCTAGAATGATGCTTAGCTTGCGGGCATGGTCTTTTGGCATGGGGCCGAGATCCACCAGCCACCAGGAATCATTCCAGAGGGTGGAGTGTTTGTTAAAGACGAGAACGGAAATTCTTCTTCGTTACAGTTGGGTAGGCAGAGAGCGATAGGAGATGATGTTGATGCAGTGAGATCTGACAATGTCGGTGAGAGGCGTCATGTAGATGTTAAAGAGTGTGGCGACTGAGGGAGAAACCCTGGGGAACGGCGCAGATGTTATGCTTCGTGTGTGATTTGAAGGGGCGGGGAGATGAACTTTCTGGGTGTGTGCAGTGATGAAGGATGCCATCCATCTGAGCGCGTCGCTGGTTATTCCTATCTGGTGCAGGCGGAGGATAAGTGTGTGGTGGGTATCCATGTCAAAGACGGCGGAAAGGTTGAGGAGGACGAGGTGTCTGGTAGGTTTTTGGAAGTTTATGCAGTTGTAGAGTGTAAGAAATTGGATTACTGGTTGAGGGGGTGAAACCCTACTCAAGTCATAACCACGATCCTTGTCAGGGTGAAGTTACAAGCAAACCCTAAATTAACCTGTGCTCAACCCTCTGGTAGCTTGGCACAGAGCAGTTAGGCTCAACTTAGGGGCAATGTGTTAAGTATTTATGCAGAACTTCAAACAGCAATCAAGTGAAAACACAACACAAGAAAAACCTAAATCAATTCAGAAAAATAGAGTACATTTAAAAACTAAATCAAGACAAGAAAAACAAAAGTCAAATCAATAGAACCGGAGAAATGCAGTTTTTAAGATTTAAGTGAAAATAGCACCAAAAAGCACAAAGCAGCAAATGTGGCTATCTGGTTGCACCAAACTAAGACAAAGTCACAAGTGCATACCGACTGCAGTGGAGCACTACAGGGACCAGCTAAGGCCCATTGAACACAGTACCTTAATCCTGATTGCAAAGTGACGCAGAGTCCTGTGTCGTGGATGAGTCGTGCAAAAGAGACAATGTGAGGTGCCGGGGAGGAGATGCATCACGCAGCAGCAGTTCGAGTGAGCTGCGAAGTGCGAGGTGATGGCCTTGTGTGGAGAATTGCGTCAGTTCCGATGGGCTACATTGGGCGAGGCGATGTCCTTGCGGGAAGATGTGTTGGCTCCAATGGGGCTGCAATGAGCAATGCGAAGGGAAGACCACGCAGCAGAGGCAATGTGTCAGTTCTGAAGGCGATGAGCTGAGCAGCTAAGACAATGTGCCGATTCTGCTGGAAATGTGCCATGCTGCAGAGATGCGTCGGCTCTGCTGGACCCAGAAATGGGCTGGCAGAGCACCTTCAGGCCCTCTTCCAAGGGTCTATGACTGGGGTGGCATCACTTGGGCAGGACTCAGAGATGGAGGAGCCCAATTGCTGGGTTCAAGAGTGTTCGAAGCCTGTTATGAACTTGAGGCTTCTGATCAGGAGGCCAGCCAATTAGCCCTTAGAATCACTTTTGTGATTTTGGGTTTGAGTTGCAGGTCCAGTTCTTCTCATCCAGCCAAGAGAGCAGCAGTTTTTAAGAGCAGCAGTCCAGCAAAGTGGTAGTCCTTTCAGCAGCACAGCAGTCCTTCTTCCTTGTACAATCCACAGGTCCAGAAGTGTACTAAAGAGTTGGGTCCAATGGTCCAATATTTATACCTGGTGCCCACTTTGAAGTGAGGGTGCTTCTAGAGGTTTCGACCTCTTAGGTGTCAGGGATCCCCTTCCTACAAGTCCTGCTCCCAGGTTGTCTGGGGTCACAAAAGACCAGTGACAAACCCTTGCTCAGGCAGGACCTTTGTGATGTGCAAGTGTGGTAGGTGACAGCTTCTCATTAACTCAGGGTGGACCATCTGCCAACAACTATCTTTCCTTTGTCCCACTGTTTGGGAGCAATACACAAAGACCAACTGCCAGCTACACCTAGTCATGTGACCCGGGATCAGGTTCTAGGCACCAAATGGTTGGGACAAGAAAACACCAAATTATTAAAAGTGGTAGTTTCAGAATTGTGATAAAAAATCTGACTTTGCAATAAAAGAGGTCTTTTAATTTCAATTTCTTATACACCAAACTCGACCTTTCTACTTGCTCCCAATTGGAAGTTACATCTTATTAAATTTAATTAGGCAACCCCAATGCTATCAAAAGGATAAGGTGGGCCTTGCACTAATGAAAAACAAATTTAGGAGTTTTTCACTACCTGGACATGTAAAACTTAAAAGTCCATCTAACTTTTTAAATACACTGCACTCTGCCCTGAGGGCTGTTCCGGGCCTACCCTAGGGATGACATATGTACTAAAAAGGAAGGTTTAGATCTGAGAAAATGGTTCTATTGCCAGGTCAACATGGCAGTTTCAAACAGCATACACAAGCTTCAATGGCAGGCCTAAGAGATGTTTAAAGGGCTACTTAAGAGGGTGGCGCAATCAGTGCTGCATTGCCACTAGTAGCATTTAGTTTATGGACCCTGGTCACATGTAGTACTACTTTAGTAGGGAGATACAAATAAATTAAATAGACCAATTGGGTATAAGCATTTTAGCACCGGATAACAATGGTAAAGTACACAGAGTCCTAGGTTCAGAAAACGGGTTCAGAAAACAGGAGGGTGAATGCACAAAGTTTGGGGATGACCCTGCAGAAAGGGCCAAGTCCAACAATGTCACTCATAGGAAAGTTAGTTACTAGGCTGATCAGTTCCCCATGTTGTAATCTGTAATGGGTGGAAGACAAATGTGATTGACACTTGGCTGAAGAGGGCTGGCTGAAACAACCTATAAGTAACTATATTACATTTGTAATTTTAGTAAAATTAAAAGGTATTGGCTGATAGCAGACCAAAAATCAGGTATTGTAGATGATGCTATTTGTTGATTGAGCTTTAGGAAGAATGTCTGTAGGTTCCAAAGTTCTGTTTGGGAAACTAGTTAAGGACTGGAGCCATCCTAAAATGTAGGCTGATTCAGGACAAGCTTAAATTATTTTGTAGCTAGATTAAGATTTAGATGGATTATGCTTCAAAATCTGTTTTCTCATCCAGTCCTGTGTACTGCTTTAAAAGCTGGAGCTAACAATGTCTGCTGAACCCAGACACTCCCCATTTCATCCCCCAACTTCATAACAACAGTAGACAAAAGGCAAAACACAACACAGCCTGATATTACTTCTAATACTTTGAGGGCCAACACAAACTGATCCAAACTGCATCTAGCTGCAGTAGTAATCAATGCCGACATGTGCTGCAAGTTTAACATCTAATAAATGCTGTATTTGGAAAGTAGCAGCATACCTGTGGGGGAGTGAAGAAGAGCACTGGCAGGCTCTTCACAGATCTGTCCTATTCATCCTGTGTCATTGCTGTAAGAATGAGACACATTATAAAGCACAACCTCTCTAACCCCAGCTGGCTATTAAGTGTAAAATGCTGACCTCAGCTTTTAAGGATACAGGCCTCTCAAGAATTCAGTTGCATTCCATATAGACCTCTCCTCCTTTGTGATCTGAAATCAGTAAGCTTCAATTTCTACTCTGAAATAAAAGTATCAGAAATCGGGTACAGTTTGGCCTTGAGGAAGCTTCCTAGATTACTCCATGAGGGGTAGCTCCTCAAAGGGTTTCATTCCTTTATTTATGGGCCCTATTTGGTATCCACTGTGAGTGTTATTATTGTTGGAAGCTTCAACATCTAGTTGGCCAGTGAGGTGCATGTCTAGATCCATGAGACGAGACCCAGGGGTTCCGAGGCCTTCTCAGCCCGTCAGGCAGATTTCAGCAGGACGAAGCGATGACCCTGATATGATATTGTGCACAGAGATGTAGTGGCAGATCACAATCTCTGGTCGTGGATTGTGCCACTCCTAGATTAGCCGCACTTACACAGGTGCTGGTAAGCCACCACTGTGTCTGATTCCGGGATTGCTTTGTGCTCAGTCAGAGCGGGTCTGCTGGGTGGCGGCAGACAGGCAGCACCACTGCTACATAAATGCTGATTGTTAGATGTGGCATCCTCGGCTGGGTGTAGCGATGTAAAGGAGGCCCCAGTTCCTGTCTACTGGCAGCTGTGGCCATCATGGTCTGAGAAGATCATCACATTTAGATCTCGAGGAACCTCCATCTTTATTGTTTACCCTCCCTGCGTGTTGAGCCCAACATCAATACGTAGTTTAGTGGCACCTGGTGAAACAGGGGCACAACTATGGCTTAATCAGAAGAAGGAAGGCTACCGCTACAAAACACTGTGTTATATGGGTATATGGCGAATGTTCAGTGAACAGCAACTTGTCGCACACAGACAATTGCAACATAGTGCAACTTTTCCCTGAGAACACAATATACCACCTTGCCCCCACCCCTTATGATGAACCCTGACTATATTCCATGATCCTGCACACCACCTGCATCCCCGCACCAGGGATGCAGGTAGTGTACTCCCTCATCTGTTGGAGTTCTCCTCTCCTCCATCCCACATTTATGTCAGGAACAAAAGCATCAAAACAGCTATTATTCCTCTGTGGCACTGGTCAGCACCACAGATACAAAAAACAACTGAAGCACACAGAACAAGTAATTACATCAGTGATGCTAGTTACCCTCATGCAGGAGCTGCAAGGTATGAAAAACGTTATTTCATCGGTGAAGAGGGCCTGTAAGGAGGCTATCCATGAACTAAAAAATGGAAGTGTGAACTTTTCGACACCAACTCAACTCCACTGATAAGTGCCTGTCAGATCCAGGAGCTAAAGTGTTGAAATCTCTAGATTTGGGGGGGGGGGGAAATCATGTCACTCAAACAGAAGATAGCAGACCTCAAAGAAATGGGGGTCACAATAGCTTATGCCCGTATGGTCTTCCGGAAACAAAAGAGGAGGAGAACCTTTAAACCTTCCTATCACAATTATCACACTTTTAACCAAAGCTGCTTGGGGTTGACTTACCGGTACTATTGAGTTTGAAAGAGCCCATAGATTGCATCATAGACTACAACCAGGGGAAAATCATACAAGGTCAATAAGTATGTGCTTTTTTTTGCCGCCAGCATGCTAGATTGGTACTAAATTCTTATAGTGAGTATGGGCCACATGATTACAAAGGAGGAAAACTCTCTTTTGTGATAGACTTTTCATACAATACACAAATACTCTGCAAGAAGTTCCATCCCTTACGCCCTACCACTAGGCAAAAGAGGTTGGAGTATGGCCTCCTAGAGACTGTGGTAATGTTGTGAAGGTAGGACTCAACAATTTTATAATCTGCACGATCTGGTAACATATCTGGATTCCTTTGAGTGCTCCCAAATGGATACAGAACCACTGCACCAGTGGCTCGAAATACCACCTAAAACATCCAACATACCTGCCATGCATTCCACTGACCCAAATGCAAATCATAAACCTGCTGGGCTTGAATTTTCTTCACGAGATAAAGCAAGTTATTACGAAACCCTGAGAGACAGGAAAATTGCACCTCATAATACTGGCACTCCCTGACTGACAAACATGCATGTGGTGAAGACATGCTTACTTTTATATTGCCTGAGATATAGGTCCCTACACTTTTGAAGTAGCAGCAGTAGCGCCTGCTGGCTAGCACCTGAAGTTGATTACCATTATAAATATTTTGTTATCAGCTTTCACAGAGTTCTCTGATTACCTTCCTTGACTCATTTCTACTATATCAAGTGCATCTCCTTTAAATTATCTGTTTCATAAAAAATTAAACTTCAGTCTCATCCACTTGCTCTCTCCATAGTCATGTTATCTTTTGATGTATTCTCTGGTGAAATATTAATATGCATAGGATAAAGGCCATCTCTATCTGGGGTGTTAATGTAAATGGACTTAAGAGCTATGTTAAGAGAAGTAAAGCCCTGATATAGTTAGGTTAAGAAAATGGATGTAGCCCTGCTCCAGGAAAATCATCTTTTCCAGACAGAAGTAGAGAAACTGCAGTGTGAATAGGTAGGGTCCATAATAGCAACATTAAGCCCCAACACTCCAGAAAGATCAATCAGCACCCACTTTGACACCTTATTAGAAGTGTGGCATGACCCTACTTTTCCCTAAAATTCTTCCACATAGGATCTGGAGTGATCCAGAAGGCCTTTATGTCTTTGAAAAACTTAGCATCCAAGGAAATACATATATAATCAGCTCAATTTATGCCCAGTATGCTGAAAAAAGAGAGTTTTTGCCATGATTGGCATATTTGCTTTACTAGTAATAGTGTATTATGTGTGCCCAGGGCCTGTAAATCAAATGCTACTAGTGGAACTGCAGCACTTATTGTGCCACCCACACGAATAGCCCTGTAAACATGTCTCAAATCTGCCATTGCAGTGTGTGTGTGTGTGTGTGTGTGGGTGTAGTTTTAAACTGCCATGACAACTTTGCAAATGCACCCACTTGCCAGGCCCAAACTTTCCCTTTTAGTACAGGTAAGGCACCCCTAAGTTAGGTCCAATGTAGCCCCATGGTCAGGGAGTAGTGTATTTAAAAGGTAGGACATGTACTGCTGTGTTTTGCATGTCCTGATAGTGAAATGCTGCTAAATTCAGTTTTCACTATGGGAAGGCCTGGACACATGGGGATTGCCTTGACATCGAAATTGAAATATCATGTAAGTGTTATTTCCCATTGGTAGTAAATAGAGATGTTGAGTTTGGGGTCTCTGAACTCACAATTTAAAAATACATCTTTTAGTGTAGGTGGTTTTTAAATTGCTTGTTTGAAAATTCTACTTTTAGAAAATGAGCATTTTCTTGCTTAACCATTCTGTGCCTCTGCCTGGTTGTAGAATACACGTCAGGGTCAGGATGACAGTTGGGCTGGTTGTGAATTCACTCTAGACAGTCCCTCAAAGGGAGCTGTGGTGTGTCCTTCATATCCTGATGAGTCTTGATTGGCGGGAGGAGCTGACACTTGCATCTGAATACAGCTGTGCCTGTCCTTACACAATGCAGTCTCCAACCCCCTAAAGTGTGTCTGGGATCACGTCAGGAAAGCCAGAGTCTGGTGCACTACAAAGACTTTCCTTTGAAGTTTACTACTTCAAAGGCAGAAAGGAGTATAAGTATTGGGCCCAAAACCCCAGACTTTTAGACCAGTTATGCCCCAAGAGGAGACTTTGCCAAGGAGAAGAGGTGAAGAGCTGTGATGAGGAGCACTGCCCTTTTGATGTGTGTGCTTTGCTGGGTTGGCCTGCAGTTGCTGCTTCTTTTTTGGAGCAGGCGAAGACTGGACTGTGCTATGTATCCTGCTTGTGAAGTTTCTCCAAGGGCTTTGTCTGAACTTGCCTCCAGTTAAGTACTCTCACGGACATCAACCACTTCACCTGCCAGCCCCTGGGTTCTCTTGCTGAGGACCTTGACTTGCCAAGAGGTGCCCACTCCAGTTCATGGACTCTGAGAGAGTAATCTGATAGAAAAACAAGACAAACCAGGCACACTGACTCCAGATAACTCCAGAACGGGCACTGCTGCCTGACTCTGTGCCATTGCCTGCACTCAAGCCATGGTCCCTGCTGAAGTGTGACGGCCGACACCACAGGCCTGACGCTGCTGCAGCACTTCTGAAGTCCTGCAACATCGTGAGTCCCAAGTGCTGTGTCACCTACATCCATGACACCCGACTCCACTGCAGCGGCTGTGGCCCTGTGGTGTGACCGCGATACTGTGAAGTCACCTCATCACATTTTGACCCCCTGGACTTATCTACCCCGCTGGATCATAAGGAGCCGATGCCTCACCACCAATACCACCTCACCTCCACTGCCACTGTAAGGAACCAACACCTCCCCTGCGTAGCAGTAAAAAAGCAACTCCTCACCTCCTGCATAGCAATACGGAACCAACGCCACTCTGGCTCTAGTGATGCCTCACCTCCCGACTCCGTGCCATGTCTTTGACTCAGCCTTGTTTCTAAGGTACTGTACCTGGGGAACAAATACTTAACACATTACCTCTGAGATAAGCCTGACTGCTCATGCCAGGCTACCAAGGTGGTGAGTAAGGGTTATCTTAGGAGTGTGACTCCCTTACCCTAACTAGAGTGAGGGCACCCTACTTGGACAGGGTGTAAACTGAGTGCCCACTAGAGACCACATTTTTAACAATTACTTTCTGATATTCCCATATCTTCTCCTGATACTCATGACCAGTACTATTGGTTCACAGGTTGTGTTTGACCACACTCCATTCACACTTGAATTAGACCTTCAACAACAAACCCCTAAAAGTAGGACATGAAGAATGGGTGCTAGCAAATTCAAAATACCTAAAGAGAAGAAAAACTGCTGGGATACTTTTGTTGAGAGTATATGGTACTCAGTGAACACACTGTAAAGTTTTCATACACGCTGTGGGCTGCAGGAAAATCCTATCTAACAGGTATTCACATCTGTGATTTGTCCACAGACTGAAAGAAGGCTCAAAGCAGCAAACAAGCTCTAGAGAAGAAGATCTCTACTCTTACCAACAATACTGCACAGCACCAGCAAGTGTGTTACTGAGATCCCTGACTATTGTGGCTCCACAACATCCAGGAAGACTAGGTTTCACTCTCCCTCGATGCCAGGAAGGCCTTTAATCGAATGGGGAGCAGCTTAGTTTTCAGAATGCTTGGCAGAATGGTTTGGGCCTCAAATTCTTAGCAATCGTACACGGTCTTCACACTAACCCCTCGGCCCTAGTCAACTGCAATGGCTTCCTATCAAATACTTTAGTGATCCAAAGACAGGCCCAACAGGGATGCCCCCTGTCTTCTCTGCTCTTTGTGCTTGGCTTTGAAGCATTAACCATTGCAATACGTCAATCTAAAGACATCTCTGGTATTGAAACCCCAGCCAGTAACCTTAAAATAATGCTCTATGCAGAAAACATTCTACTTACCTGAGAATACCAGCCTCAACTGTTCAACTCTGATGTAAACTATTTCACATTTCTTGATGTTTTCAGGATATCAGATCAACTGGTCTAAGAGCAAAACCCTATCCAAGACACCATCTATAACAGCCAGTTCTACACACAGCCTGCTATTCCGATGGGTACACACTAAACTGAATTATCTTCATATACCGATGTGTAATGACTTGAGGGCAGCGGTCAAGGACAACAAAGATGTTGTGTGTGTGTGTGTGTGCGGGTGTAGTTTTAAACTGCCATGACAACTTTGCAAATGCACCCACTTGCCAGGCCCAAACCTTCCCTTTTAGTACAGGTAAGGCACCCCTAAGTTAGGTCCAATGTAGCCCCATGGTCAGGGAGTAGTGTATTTAAAAGGTAGGACATGTACTGCTGTGTTTTACATGTCCTGATAGTGAAATACTGCTAAATTCTGTTTTCACTATGGGAAGGCCTGGACACATGGGGATTGCCTTGACATCGAAATTGAAATATCATGTAAGTGTTATTTCCCATTGGTAGTAAATAGAGATGTTGAGTTTGGGGTCTCTGAACTCACAATTTAAAAATACATCTTTTAGTGTAGGTGGTTTTTAAATTGCTTGTTTGAAAATTCTACTTTTAGAAAATGAGCATTTTCTTGCTTAACCATTCTGTGCCTCTGCCTGGTTGTAGAATACACGTCAGGGTCAGGATGACAGTTGTGCTGGTT
This sequence comes from Pleurodeles waltl, assembly GCF_031143425.1. Lineage (NCBI taxonomy): Eukaryota > Metazoa > Chordata > Amphibia > Caudata > Salamandridae > Pleurodeles > Pleurodeles waltl. The sequence continues at coordinate 985,943,792 of NC_090437.1, forward strand.
GTGAATTCACTCTAGACAGTTCCTCAAAGGGAGCTGTAGTGTGTCCTTCATATCCTGATGAGTCTTGATTGGCGGGAGGAGCTGACACTTGCATCTGAATACAGCTGTGCCTGTCCTTACACAATGCAGTCTCCAACCCCCTAAAGTGTGTCTGGGATCACGTCAGGAAAGCCAGGGTCTGGTGCACTACAAAGACTTTCCTTTGAAGTTTGCTACTTCAAAGGCAGAAAGGAGTATAAGTATTGGGCCCAAAACCCCAAACTTTTAGACCACTTATGCCTCAAGAGGAGACTTTGCCAAGGAGAAGAGGTGAAGAGCTGTGATGAGGAGCACTGCCCTTTTGATGTGTGTGCTTTGCTGGGTTGGCCTGAAGTTGCTGCTTCTTTTTTGGAGCAGGCGAAGACTAGACTTTGCTAAGTATCCTGCTTGTGAAGTTTCTCCAAGGGCTTTGTCTGAACTTGCCTCCAGTTAATTACTCTCAGGGACATCAACAACTTCACCTGCCAGCCCCTGGGTTCTCTTGCTGAGGACCTTGACTTGCCAAGAGGTGCCCACTCCAGTTCCTGGACTCTGAGAGAGTAATCTGATAGAAAAACAAGACAAACCAGGCACACTGACTCCAGATAACTCCAGAACGGGCACTGCTGCCTGACTCTGTGCCATTGCCTGCACTCAAGCCATGGTCCCCGCTGAAGTGCGACGGCCGACACCACAGGCCTGACGCTGCTGCAGCACCTCTGAAGTCTTGCAACATCGTGAGTCCCAAGTGCTGTGTCACCTACATCCATGACACCCGACTCCACTGCAGCGGCTGTGGCCCTGTGGTGTGACCGCGATACTGTGAAGTCACCTCATCACATTTTGACCCCCTGGACTTATCTACCCCGCTGGATCATAAGGAGCCGATGCCTCACCACCAATACCACCTCACCTCCACTGCCACTGTAAGGAACCAACACCTCCCCTGCGTAGCAGTAAAAAAGCAACTCCTCACCTCCTGCATAGCAACACGGAACTAACGCCGCTCTGGCTCTAGTGATGCCTCACCTCCCGACTCCGTGCCATGTCTTTGACTCAGCCTCGTTTCTAAGGTACTGTACCTGGGGAACAAATACTTAACACATTACCTCTGAGATAAGCCTGACTGCTCATGCCAGGCTACCAAGGGGGTGAGTAAGGGTTATCTTAGGAGTGTGACTCCCTTACCCTAACTAGAGTGAGGGCACCCTACTTGGACAGGGTGTAAACTGAGTGCCCACTAGAGACCACATTTTTAACAATTACTTTCTGATATTCCCAGATCTTCTCCTGATACTCATGACCAGTACTATTGGTTCACAGGTTGTGTTTGACCACACTCCATTCACACTTTAATTAGACCTTCAACAACAAACCCCTAAAAGTAGGACATGAAGAATCGGTGCTAGCAAATTCAAAATACCTAAAGAGAAGAAAAACTGCTGTGATACTTTTGTTGAGAGTATATGGTACTCAGTGAACACACTGTAAAGTTTTCATACACGCAGTGGGCTGCAGGAAAATCCTATCTAACAGGTATTCACATCTGTGATTTGTCCACAGACTGAAAGAAGGCTCAAAGCAGCAAACAAGCTCTAGAGAAGAAGATCTCTACTCTTACCAACAATACTGCACAGCACCAGCAAGTGTGTTACTGAGATCCCTGACTATTGTGGCCCCACAACATCCAGGAAGACTAGGTTTCACTCTCCCTCGATGCCAGGAAGGCCTTTAATCGAATGGGGAGCAGCTTAGTTTTCAGAATGCTTGGCAGAATGGTTTGGGCCTCAAATTCTTAGCAATCGTACACGGTCTTCACACTAACCCCTCGGCCCTAGTCAACTGCAATGGCTTCCTATCAAATACTTTAGTGATCCAAAGACAGGCCCAACAGGGATGCCCCCTGTCTTCTCTGCTCTTTGTGCTTGGCTTTGAAGCATTAACCATTGCAATACGTCAATCTAAAGACATCTCTGGTATTGAAACCCCAGCCAGTAACCTTAAAATAATGCTCTATGCAGAAAACATTCTACTTACCTGAGAATACCAGCCTCAACTGTTCAACTCTGATGTAAACTATTTCACATTTCTTGATGTTTTCAGGATATCAGATCAACTGGTCTAAGAGCAAAAACCTATCCAAGACACCATCTATAACAGCCAGTTCTACACATAGCCTGCTATTCCGATGGGTACACACTAAACTGAATTATCTTCATATACCGATGTGTAATGACTTGAGGGCAGCGGTCAAGGACAACAGAGATGTTCTTTTTGATCAAACGCGCAAGGAATTTGCACCATGAAGCAAACTACAACTTTCAATGTGGGGACGGGTCCAATCCATCAAGATGGGGGTTGCGCGACACTACAATTATGTTTTTTTGGTATGCTACCAATCCCTGGCCCCGTTTGAACACTCTGGTGGTCATTACAACCTCGGCGGTCTTTTTACAAGACCGCCGAGGGACCGCCGCGCGGGAGACAGCCAGTAGTGGCGGTTTGCCGCTCGGCGTATTATGACTGTTGGCTGCTCTCCGTCCTTTTTCCGACGGAGAGCTGCCAACAGCCATACTGGTGGGCGGCGGGGAAATGGAGGTTGCTCCACCTTCACCGCCACGCCAACAGAACACCGCCCACCAATTCACGTCCTGTGATTCGGCGTGGCGATGTTCTGTTGGCGGTGTGGTGTCGGCGGAGCAGCCCCCGTGGCTCTCGTCCCCTTCCGGAGGATCGATAGAACAGGTAAGTCGATTGTCCGTTAGAGGAGGGGGGTGGGGGGGTGTTTTGTGTTGTGTGGGTGCATGGGGGTGTGCGTCTGTGTATGTAGAGGGGGTGTGTGAGTGCGTGTATGCTTGCGGGGGTGTTGCGTGTTTTGGGAATGCGTTTATGTCTGTGGTTATGTCTGTATGGATGTGTGCGTGCATGTTTGTATGTGGGTGTGCGTGTCTGTGTGTGTGGATGTAGGCATGTATGTCAGTGTGTGTGCGTGTTGGTGGTGCCTGCGTGCGTGTTGTGTGTGTGTGAGTTCTGTGAGGTTGGGGGTTGGGGTGGGGAGGGGGGCCCTGCCACCTTTGGGGGGTGGCAGGGGTGGTGGAGGGTGTAGGGGAGGGAGTCGGGGTGGGGGTGGTGGGTGGGGGAGACCCCTATCAGTGCCAGAGAATTCTTTCCCTGGCACTGATAGTGCTTACCGCCATGGATTTCATGGCGGTTTCAAACCGCATGAAATCCATGGCGGTCAGCCGTGTCAAAATACCGCCGGCGTTATAGTGATAGCCACCGGGCTGGAGACCCAGGTCTCCAGCCCGGCGGGCGGAACGGAGATCCGGTGGATGACCATGGCGGTGAGCGCCATGGTCATAATACAAAAAAAAAAACGCCTGCCTGTTGGCAGTCTTACAGCTGCTTCTCCGCCTTCCGCCAGGGTCATAATGACCCCCTCTGTCTCATTGGCCAGCATATTAGGCAATATCTGTGGCAGAGAATCACTCCATAAGTACATAATTACATGCTGTTACTACTAGAAGAGGACCAAGACACCTGAATGTGGATATGTAACACATGGTGTAACACCTTTCTTAACTGACAGACTATTTTTATTCCGACCTAGAAATCCCCACATGGATATTGTAGAGTGTCACTTGCAAGGTGGCACAACAGAACCATCAATTCAGTAATGTAAACATAATGATACCTAGATGAGCCCTATTCCAATCTTACAAGGTGTACGAAAGAAACAGAAACAGTCCCTGAAGAAACATCCTTTTTAAAATCTAAGTAGCTCCCTTTGGAAAAACTCAGAAAGCCTTTACAACGGCCAACGTGGCTCTGTAGTGGGATTCTCACTCTAGATCAAGCCCTATTTGAGAGTAAGGTGCAATGTTTCAAAGACCTCCGCACAGAATTTCATTCGGATCAATACCAAACTTTGCAATACCTATTAATAGAAACCTGCCTTACTGGTAAATTAAACAACTCATCCTCAGCAGATCCACCCAGCTTGATTACCTGGTCAAATTGGATGCATACAGGAAACTAGTGCCAGGGCTCAATGAGACCCTGATCAACTACCTATACTCTAAACCTACCCTAGCACACCTTCACAGAATCTTACAGCCATGCCTAGATAAGACATACAGAGTAGATGACCATCAAGAACTGATTTACGGCCATGATAAGGGTCTGCAGGAGGCCAGAATGAAATTAATTCAGCCTTTACAAAATCTTACATAACTGGCACTGGACCTTTTACAAACTCCATAGATCAAAAATAGCACCAGATACATAGTGCTGGAGATTTCAGCACCGGTGTGCAGACATAGCGCATATCCTATGGCCATGTACGACTCTACAGCCCCACTGGACCCAAATCTGCCAAGAACTACAAGCCACCAGTGACCTCTCTATCATCCTAATGGTAGAGCTTGCACTTTTCCATGATGCACAAGATATACCGGATACAACCTTAAAGGTGGCCAAACTGTGTATACCACTGGAAATCTCCCACGCCTCCAACCACAGAAAAATGGTATAACACCATGGTATTCAGCCTTCCATAATCAAGTGATTTATAAGTTGAACAATCAACTGGTGATATTAAAATACATTTCGAGTGATTACCTTAAAAGACATGATTCATTCTATAGATCATGCAATGTTAGTACCGGACACTGTAATTGGGCCTAGAACCTGAGTACACTGTCAAACGATGTACTTGAAGTATTCAGCTTCGCACTTATGAGATAATCCGCATAGAAAGGACTTCTGTATCCTTTAACTGAATCGCTTATTTATTTCCAATGCTTAATTTGTAATAAAATGTGCCAGGGCCCTTGTCAACGGGCCACTGCAGCCTGCAATTGTCCCCACCAGAACAAACAATGACTGTACCAACACAACTACCAACCATCACGCTCCTACAGGTGACATTTCAGACTATTCCAAGCCCACAAAGCTATAAGAATGGCTTACGGGAGGTAATATTCATTTTTATTGTGTAGTAAATTAATAGACAACTGTAGTTGTGCTTATCTCTAAATTAGTGAAGCCATGCCACCATGTGGCAGACTGTCAAATGTGTTGGTGTTGACAATTAAGTGCTGGTGTCGAGCACCAGAATCCACCAGCTCAAATTAAGCACTGTTATTTCTTATATACTCATACTGTCTTTTGCAACCTTCCTGCTATTGCTCTGTAGAATGTTAACAACTGGTGTAGTAGACATATGTTTTTTGTATTTTATCTGGCTGAAAAATACTTTAAAAACTTCAATAAAAATGTTCCATCAAAAAAAGTATCAGAAAGTCTCCAGATAATTTTTTTTATTTATTTTATGTGCAGCTCCGTGTGAGTACAAGTGACATTGTCACAATTAGCGAAAACAAATACAACTTCATACTGAAGCACCTGGCAAGAGCTCAGAAGGAGAATCATGAAATGTAAGTACCTTTCAGTCGTATGTTCCCCGCAGTCACACGCGACAATGTGCTTCAAGATCTTTTGATAACACCCAGGTATTTTGTGTGTTTTTGGTGGCAGTATGTATGGACCAGAAGTGTATTTCTCCAGCCCCAAGGTCATCACCACGGAGATATCTGTAAACAGTGACCATGACCACATACAAGTTAAAGACATCATGCATGCATCACCAGACACTTATTCTGGCAGAAGTAGAGACATAAGGACGCATTCCCTGGGTAAGCACAATTATGGCAGTGTTGATACTAAAACCAGTTGACAATCAAGTGTTTAAAATATGAAACATAACAGAAGCATGGCGTTAACTATATCAGAAACGACTCGTGAAAGTCATAATAGTTAAAAGTTTAGCGAACTCAGGGCCATATGTACCAACGCATTTTCCCATAGACACAGAATAGGTAAAACCCTTTGATACATCTGGCCCTCAGTGTCCCTCCTGCCATTGGAACCTGTGGCCTTTAGGATATACAGTAACAGCTGCTGCACTAACTTGCATATATATTATGTTATGTCGGATTTATTTTGAAGCTGAAACAGTAAACTATGTTTATAAATAGATTTATCCTAAAAAAAACAGATTGTCCTTGACTTAAAGTTTTTGTTATTTTTAAATCTAGATCTCAGCAACTTTTTCGAGTCATATTTTTTAAACTTTGTATGTAACCATTTTATGTTAATTATAGTGCCTTCCATTTTGTAAGTTGTCTTACTGATTGAAGCTGAAAGATATGTCAGAAGAGGACAGGACGTTTACTTTGTACATGGAATGAAGTATCTCCTGCTGTACATTATAAGGATATGCAAGTCACCAAGGTTTTTTTTCAAATCTTTGCTATATAGTATATGCAGCGGCTGCATGGCTAAAATGTAAAAACGATGTAATCTTTTTACATTTTTTCTAAAGGATGAAAAATATCAGTCTTCCCTTAAAAGTTGTTACATTATTTCCCCTTAGTACTTTATTTTCTCATCACGTTTGCTAAGTGCTGGGTATCGAATATATCTAGTGACTTTCATGTCTAGGTCAGCCTTTTGCATTTTAGAGAGAGGCTGTGGTAGGGAGGCGATGCTGTAGGATTGAGGGAAAGGGAAAACCCAGTATTCTCAGTGGGAGTTGGGTATCTATCATCAGGCAGAAGATTATGTTCCCACTGGAGTCATCTAATACGCTTCAGTGATTAATGTACTAAAAAAGCATGGTTTGTAGACAGAAGAGTGAGGGATTATTATGCACCAAATATGCCAAATAGTTTTTATTTTATCGTAGTGAACTCCTAACAAAATAAAATAGGAGGTACAACGGTCACTATCAACATGTAAACTATATAAAATAGTGCACAAAAAGGCACAATGACCAATGTGTCATTAGTGAGATGAAGAAGATTGAATGAATACATACAATAATCAAAAACACCTCAATACTGGATAGAACATTTATCCCTAGATATGATATAATCTTTCCAGTAGATGGATAGCATCAGCGTTTCAAACCCTATGGGCCACATGTAGCAAATTTCAGATTTGCGACCCGCAAATTGCGAGTCAGAGCGACTCGCAATTTGCAAGTCGCAAATCCGAATGTAGGATGGTGTCCCTGACGCCATTTGCAATTCGCAAGGGGGTCGCAAATGCCCACCTCATGAATAATCATGAGGTGGGTCGCAATTTGGGACCCCCTTGCGAATGGCGGCCCTCACAGGGATGGTGGCCTGATGTGGACAGCAGACCACCATGTCTGTGACTGCTTTTCAATAAAGCCCGTTTTTCTTAAAGGAAAACGAGATGCATTACAAAAGCAAAAAATTAAACGTTTTCATTTCAATTTTTCAGAGCAGGAAGTGGTCCTTAGGACCACTTCCTGCTCTGAAAAAATGTTTAAAGTGACATTCACAACGGGGAAGGGGTCCCATGGGGACCTCTTTCTTTTTGCGAATGGGTTAGCACCCATTTGAAATGGGTGCAAAATGCTGTTGGTTTGCGACTGCGTTGGCAGTCACAAAACAATCCTACATTACACTGCGAGTCGCAATTAGGAAGGGAACATCCCTTACTAATTGCGAGTCGCAAACCTGTTTTGCGATTCGGTAACCAGGTTACCGAATCGCAAAACGGGGTTTGTGCATCGCGATGTGCTTTTTGCACGTCGCAAACAGCGACATTTGCTGTTTGCGGCGTGCAAAAAGCTACCTACATGTGGCCCTTAGTCTCTCATTTATGACAAGGTCATCATCAGGAAAGGCTAGCTGAGCTACTTCCAAGGCTCACCCTTCATCTTAGAAAATATGAAGAAGCACAATTATGGTCTCCTCAGCCCTGGTGCATTGAATGCTGAAAAAATACTTTTTGCATCAGATGGGGAGCGTAAACACTGGCTCCAAAGAGTCCTCGAATCCCACAGCTTAAAGTCCTGTTCAGAGAACAGGTATGTGCCGAAGGCCAGCTGTAGTTCGGTTCTGACAATAGGTATGTAGGGACAATCAGCCATGGAGATTAGTGAAAGCCTTCATTTATCTTCGTGACTCGCTAATACTATGGATGCTCTTCTCTCCTATCTGAGCATAGTCTTAGGTTTGCTAGGTTGGTTCTTCAAATAGCATCATGGGAAGTGATTACCACACCACTGCTCCACAGAGGAGTTGCTAGAGATCACGTGCCTTCTATAGTACTCCATGTCATGGCGGACTAGTGTGCTGTGTATTGGTACTGGTGCCAACGGAGCTGCGAAGAGATGGGTGACAAATGTAAAGGTAGACATTATTGGATCTACTAATCATTTCTCATTTGAATAAAATTTGTTAATATGTGACTAGTGTGCACCCTTTCTAGGCATGACTTAGGTGTTACTCTGTCCCCTCAAGTGGTTGTTCTGTAGGATTGAGCAGGTAATATCATTAATACCGCTGAGTTATTGTTATATCGAGTTTTCGTTATCAGCACTTCTTATTTCCTGAAATCATTTTTTGTATGCTTCAAACCCTGTAGCATTCATACACATTGACAGACATTGGCACAAAAAAGGAAGCATGTTCCCCAACACTTTAGAACTCAGCACCAGTGCTTAATTTGTAAAATAATGAGTACTGGTGACCAAATGCTGCTCAGAACCCAGACCAGTAATACTAATGTCAGTGCGCCAAATAACAGGGCTGCGCAGTTCTGAATTCACTGAGTTCCTGCTTTCTCCCTTGATGATGTTTTTCCTGTCTTTCTCTTCCTCCTTCTTTCCCCGCTTGTATATGTTGGAGTGCGATCCCCTTCTTCCTATTTTGGATTCAGAAACCGCGCTTGGGATGAGACACAATAGCTCGTCCCACCCACACTAGAGGTCGATGGGATTTTTGGATGGCCTCAGAAAAGAGTGGGTAATTAGATGCATTCAACACAAATCAGTAACATGAAAAACCTAAACAGTTAAACCACCATGACCAATGTGGCCATGGAAACAAAACTCCAAACTGAATTAAGTTTCAAAGCTTTATTACCACAATGGAGCCAATGTAATGTAAATGGTATACACAATTTATAAACATACATGAACACCATAGGATGACCAAAATACTAAACATCAATACAATCAGACACTCCAAAAGGATAACACAAATTAGCAAAACTATAATTTGCTCAACAGAAACAGATTTCAAATCAATTGATGGTGACATTGGTCAAATTCAAACAACAGTACTCAATTTTTGGGATGAGCCATCCCTACTCCTATCATGAATTTGAACTTGCATGCATGGGCACAGGAAACACGTGCTGGAAAAACAAAAGGGAAGACAAAAATATTTTGGAAAAATCATCTAACCAGGATAACTCACTATAAAATATACTGGTGTAAATCATCTAAGCTGAAAAGAAAACATGAAATATAGCACTGCAGATTATATATTTCTCCTCATTAGACACCAGCCACAAAGGATTCGTTAGTTCAGAGAGCTCACGGCTTCACCGCGCCAGTAGATAGCAGCATCAGGGATAGTGCAGAGCACGAGCTGCACAAAGAGTAAGAGAGCAGTTCAGAATATGCTGGGCATATTAATACTGAACAGGATATGTATTGGGACAATTAGAATGGGGAACATAAGAGGAAAAATAGGAACAGCTTCGAGAATGGTTGGAAAGGACTGACTCTGATGGTGTCAAAAAGCAGACTTTCTAAAAGTTCAAAAAGTCTCTCCCTAATTAGAAATGTTCATGGAGTTCTTATTGGTTCTCAGAGCGGACCCACCTTGCGCAAATTGATCAATATCCAAAGAAAATTATATATGCCCATCAGGTTTGCAACTATTCCATACTTTCTCTGGGAAGGTGCAAAATCATCTCAATTATTTCATACAGTTCCTTTGAAAGATGATAATGTGCATAGCAATTGAAACATTGTACATTTTTCCCATGGGTCATAGGATGATTCCAACAGTTCTCATGTGAATTCAATAATACTTGACGTCCATCCATAAACTAGAACAAATATTGCTACATTTTGAGGTCAACAGAACCACAATTACTGTCTCTGGTACAAAAAGACATTCTTTAAAACATAAGCACACTTAGGAAATAATTCAGATTAAAACAAACATGATGAGTTAGCACTTCTCAATATTGCAACAAAAATGAATCCTCAGCCCTAGGCTGACCAAGAAAACCTAGATACATAGTTCTAATTACTAAACACTTATGCTAATGCGTACCATTTAATTAACATATGAAAAACAAATGTATTTATTTGCGATCATTATTAAGGCATAGCGTTAGAGAATTATAACATATTTATTCTCTGCGCACACATGACTCTATGCTAATAAATTCATATACGTTTACTAAAGTACTGATAAATCATATTTGTTTATTATTCATAATATTCTTTTCACATCTGTATTATCTCTAAAAATAATATTTTTTAACATGAATTCATGTTAGTAGTTCACTAAAATATAAATGCACAAAATCTGCCATGGCAAAATGTGATACCCAACTAAGTGGAGGGCACAATGTCCCGCCATATTTCGAATGTGCACATTTTTATATTTCACATTAATGTTCTCTGTTAGGCTTTGAATAAAGATTTATAAGGCTGACCTCTATGCCACTAATGTATTAGTAAAATTTGGTCTCTAGCATATGTTTTTTCCTCCCTTCCTCCCAAGAAATGTATAAGAGCAGGGCCCCAAAAATGAGTGCCAGTGGTCCCAACCGGCAACAGCCACCTCAAATTAAGTACTGATCAACACACTTACGCTGAAATGTATCAATAATGCCAGCATCCCATAAATTGTCTCTAGATACGCACTACATCCTTGTAGTTGACTTACAAAAATATGTTAGTAACCAGGAGCAATCGTGTACTGGTTTCTACTGACAGTGATGCAGAGCCACATCAGCAGGAGTGCGATCCTGGGGGATCCAATGCTTCTGGCAGCCTGGGAATTTGCCAAATGAGGTTCACTGGCAATCCATCCATGACTATCCATCTATCATGTCTATCATGTCTGACTTCATGGATAGTATTTGGGATTCTCTGGAATGGAAACTAAAATTCATAGTATACTTAACAAGGCTGAACTTTTGTTACTGTTACTATGGCCCTCAATACGAGTCTGGCGGGCGGCAGGGGCTGCCCGCCCAACTCGCTCCGCCTCCAGCCGCCTGGGCTGCCTGAACACCGCTGGCCCTACTAAGAGTTCACAGCAGGGCCGGCGGGCAGAAACAGTGAACAGGGCCATAACATTGCCGCCGGCTCCTAATGAGCCGGTGCCAATGTGGCTGTGCGGCGGGTGGAGCAGCACCCGTAGTGCATTCCACTGCCTGTAATTCGGGCAGTGGAATGCACAATGGGGCTGTGCAGGGGCCTCCAGGGTCCCCTCAACACCTCTATTCCGCCAGCCTTTCCATGGCAGGCTGGCGGTATGGGGATTCATAATCCGCAGGGCGGCACTGCAAGCAGCCTTACCCTGGTTGATTACAACCACCGGGACTGCCAGGCCGCCGGCTGGTGGCAGCCTGGCGGTGTTGGTGGTCTGACCATGGCGGCTCCACCACAGTCATAATATGGCGGTTTCACGGCCAGCCTGTAGGCGGTGGGACCACGAGTCAGACTCGTAATGGGGGCCTATGTGACTCAAATATGATGCTTGTTTCGCTAAGCTTGATTCAAAATGATTACTATTTACTCTGGTTTAATTAGCTGTTCACATTTATTCTCTCTATTTTAAGTGCATATAGCTCTTTCTGTATTTGTTTCTAGATATATTATTGCATAGTTAAGTGAACTGTACCTTTGTTGTATGGGCTCACAAAAGGGCTTCCTTTGATGTAAAGCACTGTCTTTTTTGTATAGAATGCAACTTTGTAAAACATTGGGTTAATAGTTGAGGGGGATGGAAGCCTTGTCAGGGTGAACCACAAAAGTCACTAAATAAACCTCTGTTTAACTTTCTGGTAGCTGTATACAAAAGCAGGCATGCTTAACGTAGAGGCAATATAAAAAGTACTTATGCAGCACACAAATACCAATGAAATATACACGCAACAAAAGAAAAATGTCCAATCAGTTTGGAAGAGCAGAGTAAATTAAAAATAATGTCACCTAAATGACAAACATCTAATCAATAGGACCAGGGATATGGGTGTTTAAAGTTTTAGGTGAAAATAGTGCCAAAAGCACAAAGCACCACTTGTGCTTATCTGGTAGTACTTGACCTCAGGCTGTTGCTGTCAGCGTAAAGAGCAGGTATTACTGTAGCTGTGCGATGGTGGTTGTCAGAGACGGTGGCTGTCAGTGTAAAGAGCAGGTGCTGCTGTAGCTTCTTATTGGCAGTCGTCACAGGCAGCTGATTTGTTATTCATTATTGACAAAAGGCAAGTGCAGGCCTGGTATCAGGTTCCTTTTTGTGTGCTATAGATGGAGCCCTTCGAAGTGTAATCAGGGCAGGGTACAGCTCCTCCTCAGCCATCCTGTCCAGAAGATCCACTCCCCTCACACCTAGGCCTTCTATGCCATGTCTAGAAGCAATACACATCCAGCAACAGGAGAGTCAACCACAGTCAAGTGACCAAGAACACTGGCAGAAGGGAACAGTTGGTTTAGGCAGGAAAATTCTAAAAGTGGAATTTTCAAAATTACAACTTAAAATCATATTTCACCATTAAATAGATTTTTAAATTACAATTATTTTGAGCGTAAACAGTAAATATCTGCTCCCAATCTGAAGTTAGCACTTATTAATTGAAATAAGGCAACCCAGTGTTAGTCTAAGCAAGAGATAGGCCTTGCACCAGTGAAAAATGACCTTTGGAGTTTTTTGACTGCCAGGACATGCAAAACTTAAACCTACATGTCCTACTTTTTAAATACCATGCACCCTGCCCTAAAAGCCACTAAGGCATACATTAGGGATGACTTACAAGTATTTAAAAAAAGTTTGGGCCTGGCTTAAGGTTTACTTTGCATTGTCCAATTGGCAGTTTAAGATTGCACTACAGACTGTATTGGCAAGTCCAAGGCATGTTAAAAGTCTACTTTAGTTGCTGGTATAATGAGTGCTGCTGCCCACTAGCAGCATTTAGTTTACAGGCTCTGGATACATGTTTTACCAGTTACTAGTGATTACTAGTAAATTGAATGTGTCAATTAGGGTTAGGACAATATCACCATGTTTTAAGGAGAGAGCAAGACCACTTTAGCACTAGTTAGCAGAGGTAAAGTGCACAGAGTGCTAATGTCAACAAATATGAGTTCAGCAAGGTAAGAGAGTGAAAGCAAACATTTTTGCAGAATACCACACAAAGGATGCCAGGTGTAACAAACTTCTAAAAGGAAACACTTCCCCAGACATAGAGGTTCATCACCTTCCTGATTTTCTACTAGTGGTGGTTTCTCAAGGTGGCATTACTTCAGCATCATTGCATGAGAATGTGATTCCTATTGGGGAATTGACACCATTGATTGCAATAAAGAGCAAAGGTAACTTAATGTAAAAGTAATAAAAAAATATGTTCTAAACTATAAACTTTAAAAAAAAATGCATGGTTTGAACAAAACACAGAACAGAGTCATGTTTTTGAGTAAAGGTTCATATGCACTTTACATATCCTACATAAACACAACTTAAAAGAAAAAGAAAACCCAATGTTGACGTGTAATGATTCAGTCAAGTAATATAATATCTTACATGTTTTCCACAGGTTCTTCTTTTCATTCACAAGACCAAACAAGCAGTTCAGACTCTGGAAGGACAACACAAACATCACAAGAGTGTACTACAGGGAGGTCAGAGTCAACATCAGAAACTCTCTCTTTGTGTTCACTGGAAACACTAGAGAGTTTTCCTTCTCCAGGATCACAGAAAAACCAAGACAGGTTTCACTCAGAGGGATCACACGAAACAGCAGTAGATCCTAATGAAACATTACAAAAAAAATCAGATTGGTCTTCTACAACCTTGCCATCGCCCTCCATTTGTTCCACAACCTTTCGTACAGGGCTCCATTCTGTAGCTGCTACTGGAAGAGATCCAAAGGTACTATCAAGTAAACACAGCCAAATCGTATCATTTTGCAGACCTTGCTTCAGTGCTGTTTGTTAATGTGATGTTATGTCAGGACACCAGTCCGATGGATAGTTTACATGCTATGAAATGATTTGTTTGTATGAAGTTTTGTTGCAACTTTAGGTAAAATCTGAGACGGACATATTTATGACTGTGTGCCCCTGAATAATGATGACTTAGTAAATCAAACTAGTTGGTTCTGGTGATAGTATGTCATAAACTCTGAGACCAAACTCTAGACCAAAATCTATAATGGTTCTATAGTCAAAAGAAGGATTAGACTATGTAATGACCAACCAGATAAAGGATAGCCTAGTCCAGACAAGTGCAAATACTTGAAACCAGTAGACACATTTGACGCCATTGACAAAACAGCAGAGTTCAGGATCTTGCAGAAGGGGAAGGTCGTGTTCCATTCGCAGAGGTGCATAGCCGTCAGGAAAATAATCTTGAGTTTAGTTTTATTGCAATGGAACATTCTCCATCGTAACAATGACCACATTTCTGGCACAGGTGTGTACACCAGCAGTATGTATGTACAGAAAACTCTTTACTAAACACCAAATTAGCTTCACAGTAACCATGTGCTGCTCAAGAGAAAGTGTTAGGCCACATAGCCATAGTTCCGGGATCGAAGAGTGTTACAGGCCAGGCTATAATTTAAAAATAAGATTTCTGAAGCTACTGTAGGCTCCTCTATCGAGGAGTATTGCCACCATAGTGCAGGCTGTAATGAGTTTGAACCTCAGTGAACCATTTCTGTGTTTTAGATTAAATTGGTTGGGGAGGATGAAGAGAAAAGGAGAGAGGGAGAAATAGAGAAACGCCTTGTAGATAAAATATTGAGGATAGAATATAGCAACCCCCTGAAGCATACAGAACCCCCTGAAGATGTAACATGGCTTTTTCAGATCCAGGGAATTCAGCAGCAGCCCTTGCACCCATCACTCCTGTTTCCTATCCAAAAGCTGAGGCTGCAGCCAACAGAAGAGCCTTTATTGTCTCAAATGCAGGATCTTAGCAGCAAAATCTTCACCAATCCTGAGCGTTATTTTCCCTTGTACACAGTATCTGACACATAGTGGATTCTTGGGATAGCACAGTACTGACTGCAAAAGGAGATATAATTAGGTTGCATAGACAAATCATTTCCATGGGGGTTTTTGGAGTTGTCTCCTGGTACGCCCAGAGTGAAAATAGTTCAGCAGCCACACGTCTTTCACTCTGTTGCCTTTCTAACTAAGTTCAAGTTTTACCTCCCTTTTACTGTCAGTTGTTTAAAAGTTACAAACATTCCTAAAAATATGCTGAAATAAAACATTATCTTAAAAGCACATTTTAAGTCAAAATGTTAGTACCTTAGTTTTGACTTCCCTTATTTCAAAACACTAAATAAATCTAAAATAAGTCACAACATTTAACAAAAAGATTGCATTATTTGTATGGCACGTTACACAGACTGAATTATCTCTACATGTTCAGTAGTAAGTGTCAATATTACTTAGATCAATGGTGCTCATTTAATTAACTTAGAAAATATGACGGACTATGGGTCTTATTAGATTTCCCCATCACCATGGGCAGGATTTTTGGCTGAAAGTGCAATTGCAACAGGGTCTAAAAGTCATAGTGACTCAAACCACGCTAATTTTGTTTTTTCATAAAGTAATCTGAAAGCACAGTTTGATTCTCAAAACCAAAAGTAAAGTGCCTGTGAGAAAATAGATTATTAGTCGGGTTGGATGGTGGTTCAGTACAAGTTATAATGACACTGTTCTTGTTAGGTCCAGTAAAGGTTTCAGTAATTTAAACCTGAGCTCAACCTCTAGTGCTATGTCACAGAACAGACAGTTTTAACTTAAGAAAATGTGTAAAGCATTGAGAAGTACCAAAAAAGTTAAAAAGTCAAAAAGACAAAACAGTAAAAGTCCCACTCCAATTTGTAAAACTGGAGTATACTGTAAGGAACAAAAGGACACCATACCAACAAGGGAAGACAAGAGGAACTGGAGATATAATTTTTAAAATAAAAATAGTGCCAAAAACCCTGAAGCTCAACTGGTTGTGCTTGACTGGGACTTAGGTGTGATTTAAGGCCGACCGCGGTGGAGTGAGGGTCAGATACAGAAACCAGGTTCGTCACGGTTAGAAGTCTCTGAAATGGAAGTCCAAAATCCTTAGTGGAGGAAAACATCAGGCTATGGTTGAGAAGGGCTTGACTAAGCCAGATAGCCATCAGACAGTGCCCCCGTGAAGTCATTAACTTTTGGTCAGAAGGGTCAGAGTGGGAGATATACAAAATTTGTGCCCAAGGAAAGTCAATGGCCTGCAACTTTTAGTTTGCCTGGTGAAGATTTCTATCTTCATATGTAGTAACTTTTATGGAGCCTGGATTCCTACTGCGGGGCAAGGCTGAAAGCTTTAGCTGAACAGGGCTCAGTGAGGGTAGATAGCCTCTCTACAATGTACCGCTAAAATGGATAAGCTTTAAGTGGAAACAACCTGAACCTGTGTCCGAGTCGCAATGTATCTTCGTTGGATTGTCTTGGAAAGTCCGGAGGACTTTGTAGCTGTTAGAAATGGAGTCTCTAGTTGGCAGTGGTTTTCACCCTGTCCAAGTAGTGACCCTCACTCTAGTCAGGGTAAAGGAGTCACACAACAAAGATAACCCCTGCTCACCCCCTTGGAAGCTTTGTACAAGCAGTCAGGCTTATCTCAGAGGTAATGTGTAAAGTATTAGTATGAACATAGTAACACAGAGAAAACACAACAAAAGTACTCCACACCAGTTTATAAAAATAGCCAATATTTATCTGAGTAAAGCAAGACCAAAACAACTAATATCCAACATACACAAGTAAAGATACACATTTTAAAGATGAAATCTTAGTAAAGTGCTTAAAACACAATAGCTCCAACTGGGGCTATCACAGCAGCTTGACAGAGTTGTTCCCAACAGTCTGACGCACTTGCAAGAGAGTGTGGGTCGTCATGGAGTCGCACGGAGCCCAGGTACAATACCTTAAAAAACGATGAGGAAACAAAGAGGCTGCATGGAGTCGGGGACATGAGGCGTCGCTGGAGCTGAGGCGGCGTCTGTTACTTATTGCTACTGGGGAGGTGTGGCATCTCTTCCTAACTGCTAGGCAGGAAAGGTGAGGCGTCAGTTCCGTGCGGTTACAGGGTAGATGATACAGCATTGGTGAAGAAGTGTTGGTTCCTTGGGATCCGGTGGGGTCGATGAATCCAGCAGGGCAAGTTGCGAGGCATTAACTTTGCGGTGTCAGGAACACACCACGCGGCTACAAGTGCTGCAGCAGAGTCGGGTGTCACAGGCATCGGTGACACAGGACTCATGCTGAGGTAGGACTTCGGATGCACTGCGGTGTCATTGAGCCTGCAGCATTGATCACGGTCATTGCATTCAGCGAGGACCATGGCTCCGGTGCAGACAGCGGCACGGACTCGGACAGCGGCGCAGGTTCTGAAGTTGCTCTGGAGTCATTTGTACTTAATTTCTTCTTGGTTGCAACAGAACTCACTCCCAAGGGCTGAGGTACTGGATTTGACACCACTTGGCAAGTCAGGATTCTCAGCAAGAGAGCCCAGGCACTGCCAGAGGAAGTCTTTGATGTCCCTACGACTTCTTAACAGGAGGCAAGCTCAGTCCAAGCCCTTGGAGAGCCTTTGGAAGCAGGATGTAGAAAGCAAAGTCCAGTCCTTTTACTCCAAGGACAGAAACAGCAAGCAGTAGGCCAGCACAGCAAAGCAACAGTCAAAGTGGCAGTCCCTCCTACAGCATCCAACTCTTCTTCCTGACAAAATGTCCTCAGTCCAGAAGGATTTTAACATTGTGGGGTCAAAGGTCCATTACCGATACTCATTTCTGCCTTTGAAGTAGTAACTTAAAAGAAAAATCTATATAGTGCACAAGACCCTGCCTTTCCTGCCTAGTCCCAGACACGCTCTAGGGAGTTTAAGACTGCAGGCAGAGCCCTATTCAGGTGCAAGTGTCTGCTGCTCCCACCACTCTTGCTTCGAAAGATCCATCAGGATATGTAGGGCACACCTCAGCTCAATTTATGTGACTGTCTAGAGGGAATTCGCCCCAACTGTCATCCTGGCCCAGACATGTATTCCACCGCCAGGCAGAGGCACAGAGTGGCATTTCAAACTTAAATTTAAAAACCAACGTCACAAAAAGATGTATTTGTAAATTGTGAGTTCAGAGACCTCACACTCCACATCTCTACCATCTCGCAATGGGAAATTACACTTCAAAGATATTTCAAGGCAATCCCCATGTTACCCTATTGGAAAGATAGGCCTTAAAGTAGTGAAAAATGAGTTTAGCAGTATGTCACTATCAGGACATGCAAAACACACCAGTACATGACCAACCTTTTAAATACACTGCACCCTGCCCATGAGGCAGCCTTGGGCCTACCTTAGGGATGGCTTAAATGTAGTAAAAGAAAAGGTGTGGGCTGGCAAGTGGGTGCACTAGCCAGGTCGAAAGGGCAGTTTAAAACTGCCCACACTGACACTAAAGGGGCACATCTGAGACATGCTTACAGGGCAACTCATGGGAGTGGCACAATCAGTGCTGCAATCCCACTGGTAGCATTTGATTTACAGGCCCTGGGCACCCATGGTGTACTATACTAGGGGCTTACTAGTAAATCAAATATGCCAATCATGGATAAACCAATTACTGGTCAGCAGTAGTAAAGTGCCCAGAGTCCTGAAGCCAGCAAAAAACTAAATGCAGCACACAGTCAAAAATACGAGTTCAAAGGCAAAAGGTTTGGGGATAACCCTGCAAAAAGGACCATTTCCAACTGGAGCCAAAAAGTTCTTAATTCTCAGTATGTTAGTAGGAGTATGCTTTGATTCAGCCAAATGTCCCAGGACCTCAAGATAAGCATTTGGGGGTCAGGAGATACTGCAGCAGAAGCCACCACAGGGCCCATGGCAGGTCCAGTTGTAACTGGTCAGATAGGCTCTTCCAGGAAAGTGGGCTTTCTATACCTTTTGTGTCTCTGTAGCTGAATCAGCCAATTGAACCTTGGAGTCCACTTCTTTGTCCCGGGTATATTTAAGAGCAGGTCCAGCTCTTTGGGGTTTCCTCACAGGTCTCTACAACAGGTACAGTTCTTCTTCTGTCTTCCACAGGTCCAGTAGTGTTTTAAAGAGGGTGCTCAGTGATGCCACATTTATGCCTGTCACTAGTCTAGATTTGACTCTGGCTCCTCCCTAATCAATAAGAAAACCTTTCTTCTCCTGTGCCGAGCTCCTATATAGTCATATTTTGCATTGTCAATACGGTGGTGGCACAATGAGTGCTGCAGTACACTAGTGATATGTGACTCACAGACCCTAGGTACACTTTGGGCTATAGTCTATGGACTCACAGGTAAGTTAAATTTGTTGTTTAGGAGTATATTCAGTGCAACATGTTGTTAGCAATCAAGCACATGCACTGAGCAAAGGACAGCAGTGTCCCAGTCTGCAGAGTCCAAAAAACAATAAAAAATCTAGCAAAAAAGGTGGTGACCAGACACAAAATGGGCAGAAAGGGGCATTTTGCTACACAGGTTCTCCGAGCTAAAAAGTCAAGGAGCAACAACCATTACCTTTGCATTTCTTTGATTTTCATTAGAGAGGATGTGGAAAAGCTCTTTACCTTGGGGTGCGAGTTCTAGCCTCACATCCTTTTGTCAAGTCCACTCACTACAGGGAGCTGAACCACTTTAACAGTTTTAGGCCTACTGTTAGAAACTGGGTCTCTAGTTGGCAGAGGGATACACCCTTGTCCAAGTAGGGACCACAATCCTAGTCACGGTAAGTCACAACACAATCCAAATTATCCTGTGCTCACCCTCTGATAGCTTGGCACACAGCAGGCAGGCTTAATTTAGAAGGCAATGTATAACTTATTTGTGCAATAGCTCATACAGTAACACAATGAAAACACCACAAAGAGTACTCCACACCAGTTTGTGAAAATATATAATATTTATCTGGCTAAAATAACATTAAAACGACAAAAAATCCAATATGCATAAGTTGAGATATCACTTTTTAAAGGTTTAAAAGAGTCTCAATCCTTAAGAATCAGTGGTTGCATCCTTGTAACACACAGTACCTGGGATGAGTCCAAAATAATGAGGCACTATGGCCGCAGAGGAGGAGATGAGTTGAAAAATAAGGCACAATGTCTGAGCTTCCGGCGCGGCACAGACAATGCGTCATTTCTTTCCACACTGCAAGGTGATGTGTCGATTTCCAGGAGCGCAGCCTTGGTTCCTCACTGCGATGCAGAGATATTTTGTTGCCCAGGGATGATGCGTTGAAAATCCTTGATGCACTGGTAAGAAGGAGCAGGTGCTGTTTTGATCCAGTAGGCGATGTGGCAAATGTTCAGCCACTTGGCAGGTGCTTCATCAATTTCTGCAGGCATTGCATCGATTTTCCGAAGCACTGGGATTTTCTTCTACGGAGTGAAGTCTTTGTGGCCCTGAGACTTCACAATAGGAGGCAAGCTCAATCCAAACCCTTGAAGAGCACTTGTGGGGAAGGCAGAGTCAGAGGCTAGCAGACCGGGCAGCAGTCCTTCTCAGCAAAGCAGCCCAGATGACTCCTTTGGGCAGCCAGGCATTTCCTCTGGCAGAGTCCATGTGTAGATCCAGAAGTGTCTGATTTGGTGGGGCCAGAGACCCAGTTTATATACCCAAAACGCATTTGAAGTGGGGGAAACTTCTAAGAGTTGTTTTGAATTGTACAAGTTCCCCTTTCAGCCCAGTCCTGTCTGCTAGGATCACTGTGGAGGGTATTAGTCCTTTGTTTGAGGGCATGCCACTGGCCTTTGAAGTGTAAGAGAGAGCCCCTCCACCCTTCGATGTGGAATGGAGACATGCTGTAAGGCACAGATGGCAGTAAGAGCAGAGAAACACCCACTTTCTAAAAGTGGCAATACTAAAATAGTAATATTAAATCCAACTTCACCAGTAAGCAGCACTTTATATTACCATTCTGGCAATACTAAATATGACAGGGCTACTCCTTCCAGATCAGAATCTACCACTTAAAAGCATATGATGGCAGATCTAATGCTGGTCTATGAGGGGAGCAGGTCTCACAGTATTGAAAATAAATTGGTGAGTTTTTCACTACCAGGACATGTAAAACACATAGTAAATGTCCTGCCTTTTACTTACATGGCACCCTGCCCTAAGGGTTAACTAGGGCCTTCCTTAGTGGTGACTTGTAGGTAGAAAAATGTGATTTTAAGGCTTGGCAAGTAGTTGTAAATGCCAAATCGAAGTGGCAGTGAAACTTCACACACAAGCCCTGCCATGGCAGGCCTGAGACATGGTTGAGGGGCTATATATCTGGGTGGCACACTCAGTGCTGCAGGCCCACTAGTAGCATGTACTTTACAGGCCCTGGGCACATGTAGTGCACTTTACTAGGGACTTACAAGTAAATAAAATATGCCAGTTGGGTATGAGTCAAAGTTACCATGGTTCTAGGGAGAGAGCACATACGCCTTAGCACTGGTTAGCACTGGTAAATTGCCCAGAGTCCTGAAGCCAAAAAATGAGGTCAGAACAAGAGGAGGAGAAAGGCAAAATGTTTGGGGTGACCCTTCAAAGAGGCCGTTTTCCAACACCTACCCTCACATTTTATCTTAGACAGTAATACTAGGCCGACAAGCACAGCCCAAGTCACTATCCTGGTCCATGGGGACCCTTCTCATCTACACACCCCACCATGGATAAGAATCATCCTAGCCTACCCACAGAGACAATGAAGCAGGTGAATAGCACCACCATGTCTACCAAAGTGATGTGGCTCATCTTGCCTCTCAGGTCAGGCTTCAGTCGCCAAGTGAGGGCCAATGTTGCCCGAAAAACATGTAACCAGCAGAGAATACTGACAGCTGTCAGTGTCAGGAACCAGATCCCTAGCTATCCACTGATAGGTGAAAGGTCCTAGGTGGTGCCTGGAGTAGGCTTCACCCGCCAGCCTTGGGGATGGAAAGAAGTCACACACTTGCTCCTGAGACACCTTTGGCCTCAAGTTTTTGAGAATGGGGGCTATAGCCTCAGGTTTCAGACGCCCTCCTTTCACTGTCACTTCTGCCCTCTCAGGGTCTATGTCCTAAGAACGAGCAGGGGCCTAGAAATCCAGGCATTCTAGGGTGCTTGGGTTTTTGTGTTTGCTTGCATTGGCCTAAAATTGTGGAGCATATTTTTCTCTGTTTCTTTGGGATTAGATCCCATGAGAACCATTGTTTTTCCTGATGGAGAATACTAAAGGCCACCCCCCAAGGATACAGCAGAGTCCCCTCCATGCCCAGCTCGTTGTGGATAATGTCTGTATCTCAAACGGATCCAATTTAAGGCCCTGTGGTAGTAGAGATGCCAGCGGAACTGACCCTGCTTGATCGCTAGTGGCTTAGTGTATGGGAGGCAGGCATCTGGATGAAACTAGTGAGACTTGAATTGACATTGCTCTGCACGGTAGTATATCTGAAAATCCTGGACGCCAAGCCCGCCCTGTTTGTAGGGCAGGACAAGCATATCCCATTTAATCTGGGGTCAGCTCAAATTAGTCTTAAAAACAGACCCTGTAGTGTGAGGAAAAAGGAGTTGGTCAGAGGTATGGGTATGTTTAAAAATATTAATAAGCGTGGAAGGACGACCATTTTGATAATGGCAATTTGGCCCACCATGGAGAGGGGGAGACATAGCCTTTTCTCAATTTGTATTGTAAGTTTGTCAATGGCGGGGCCATAATTGAGACTGATCACATGTTTTTTAACCTTGTGTCACACAATACCCAAATATTTAGTGGAGTCCTCACACCATTTGAGTGCGTACTCACAAGGCGTGGGTGTGGTGATATCTGTGAGTGAGAATAACTAATTTTGCCCAGTTAATATGTAGACCAGAAAAGCCACCAAATCTGATAATTTTGTGCACAATAGAAGCGAGGTTGTCTGAGGGGTGGCAGATAAACAATTGTATGTCGTACGCATACATAGATAAAAGTAAGGGACCTGGGTGAAAAGGAAGGCCACAATGCATATCATTTTCTTGTAAGTGACAGACCAGAGGGTCCATAGTGATTATAAACAGTAACGGTGATAGGGACCAGCCTTGTCTCGTACCCCTGGCAAGAGCAAAAGCCTCAGAGACAGCCATTCACCCATAACTGTGCCACTGTGTTGGAGTACAGTAGCTTAATCAGGGCAGTGAAGCACCTTGGGAGTCTCAGCTTCTGTAACTTCACATGGAGAAAGGGCCACTCCAGCCAGTCAAATGCCTTCTCTGCGTCCAATAGTATGACTGTGGCAGACACCTCGAGGGAGACTCTATTAAGTACCGCAAACACAATGTTCATGTTAAAGGAGGTCTACCTGAGGGGAACGAACCAAGTTTGGATAGGCAAGATAATCTGGTCCATCAATAGGGACAGCCTGTTAGCAACCACCTTGGTGAGGATCTTGTTATCAAAATTGAGTAATGAGAGGGGCCGGTAGGCAGTACAGTGCGTGGGCCCTTACAAGGTTTTAGTAGGAGGGTGATAACTGCCACAACAAGTGGAGGTGGTAAGTTCCCCGCATCGAGGTCCTCGGTGTACATATCCAACAAGTGTGAGGCTCGTAAGTGCTTATATGCCTTGTAGAAGGCACCTGTGAGGCCGTCAATGCCAGGGGTATTGGAGCCATCACATAAGTCAATAGCTTGGATTATCTCTTCATTAGAGATAGATTTACTCAGGAACTGATGCTGCCCTTGGGTAATCCACACCATTGCAATTTTCTCTAAGTATTTCTGCTGCGCATCAGTATACCTCTTTAGCCTAGATGAGTACAAATGTTTATAGTATGAAAGTAGTTTGCGGATGAAATCCTTATTAGAGGTGACCTATCCCACCCGTCCAGGTGTAACGCCAAAATATATTCCAACCTCTGTTTGTTTGCAGTAGATGGGCTACTGTATGGCATAAGCGTTCACCCTCCCCATATCTACAAGCTGTGGCATATTATTTACCCAAACAGTCAGTTTCCCTGTTGGGCAGGAAGCAGAATTCTGTTAGTAAAGTGGAGCATCGATGGAGGGGAGCCTCACCGGGATGTTGGGGGTCGGCCCTGTTGATGTCACTGAGTTCGGGCTCTAGGCGGGCCAAACCATTGCAGACATCTCTGAGGACACCAGCATGTTTGGAGATACAACCTCCGTGGATATATGCTTTGAAGGCATCCTATAGCGTAGCCTGACTCTGAACAGAGCCCACATTGAGCTCAAAACATTCAAGTATAGAATCATGGAGCTCTGATTGGAACACAGCATCAAGTAGGGCAGTACCTCATACACATCACCGTCTTTCCAGCCGTCCCCCTCAGGGGATTTTAAGCACCATCCTCACCGAAGCATGGTGTGCGTGGGGGAGATCTCATATGTCTGGGAGGCAGTAGGCTGCCCTGGCAGATATGAGCTAGTAACACAAAAGGATGATCAACGGAGAGCTGAAACGTTTCAAACACTCATCCCCTGTCACAGATCTGGGTTAAATCCATTGTTCATATTCTCACCATGCCACCCCAGTTTGGAACCAGCCATAAGCAAATCAGTCTTGATCCTTCTACCCATAAGAACAGTCTAGCCTGAACTGTCAGGCCAGGTCCATGACTTTATAAAGGTGACTTTTGTAAAACATAATACAAAGGCTTTACCAATGATTTTGTTTGTAATAAATATTTTTTAAAAGCCCAAGAGCGAACTGTTGAGCTTGTTCCTAGGCAGAGATCATTTTATTTTAAATCTGTATCCCAGTGCTTCCCTATAGAACAGCTAACCTTGCTACAATGACAATAGCTTTTGGGACCATGTCACTATAAGTACATGTCCTACTTGTAAATACCATGCTTGCTGTGTATTTAAGGCCTACTTAGGGGTGACATTAATATTTAAAAGGAGAGTGTATGCCTGTCAAATTTTCAGATTTAAACCTGTAAAGATAGGCTATTGTGCTAGGCCAATAAACACACAAAAGATGATGGAAGGAATGATTGCAATAAGTCTAACCACAGATGATCACTCAGGGTAACGTTACAAACCATTGTTCTTTTGCCCACCATAAACCTCAGTTTTGACCCTGTTCCAACCATAATGGTACAGCCTGAACTGCCAGGCCAGGTGCTTCCTGAACAGGAATACAAGCAAACCAAGACCGATTTTGCCAGATATAGCTGTGTTCCAGTGGCACAATGGTAGGCCTATAATTATGTTTTCCACTGTCACTATAGTGGTGGCACAATGAGTGATTCAGTCCATTAGTGACATTTAACTTACAAGCTCTCAGCAAACTTTGCACCATATACTAGAGATGTATAGGTAAGTTAAATATCTCAGTTAGGAGTATATTCAATTCACCCTGTTTATAGCAATCAGGTCACATGCACTGTGTGCAGAGTTCCAAAACTCACAATAAAATCTAGCAAAAAGAGGGGTGACCACGAAAAAAGGGAATTTTCGTACAGTGTCCTAAACATAGAGGCACATTGCAGCACACACCGTCTTCTAGACTCCCTTCAGTCAGAGTTCAGACCAGGCTATGGAGCAGAGGACACCTTTACTGATTGTTCAGGACAATATTAACCATTAGTAAATGAATGGAAGATAGTTGGTAGGATCAGTGTTTTGACTTTGCATCTTTTCAGCATTGTATTCACATCATGTGCTAGCTCTGAACTCAGGTTACATAAACGTTTTGTGCTCATCTAAAAATGAAACAAATGCAGTTTTGTGTGGTTCTATTGCTTGACTAGAGAATGGAGTAAACATGGCTTCAGTCTATACTGCTTAGTGACACACTGCCAGGCCAGGACCTCCCTGGACTGGAAACAAGCATCCTGGGACCAGTTTCAGGGTATCACCCTTCATCAGCCAGGCTAGCTTGATTCCAGTGGCACAGTGAGCAACGGACCCACGTCTGGGCATACCTTTCCCACTTATGACAACTTTAACAACACAAAAGGCTGAAACTTTTCAACCACTCGCCCCCATACTGCTTAATGTCCATTGCATCAAGCCACATGGTTAACAATTTCAACCAATTTAACACATACCATTTTCACTGTTAAAATGTGACAGAATAACTTGTGTGAAATCGTTTACTCTATTACTAACATAAATAACGCATGATTCGTTTTATTTAACGTAGGTTATTCATGGGTGACACTTTTTTCTTCGTTAAAACTTCACACACATAACATGATTATGAACAGATAACACCATACGTATTTGCATTTATTTTACAATATTACAAAGTTTTCTTTATTTTTTTATGGTGAAAGATTGTTAATGCAATATTGGACAGCAATAAATTTTATTTACTTCTTTCCCTATTTCAAAACATAATTTGCTCCATCTTTACACCAGTGCGTGGTTTGTGCTTTCTGGGTAGTTGCCTGCCCCTCTTTCATTTTCACTTGTCTTATTCTTTGCAGAACGCACAATGATTTTAGGGATAGGATTCCAGGATACAGTTCCTATCCAGTAGCTGTGAAGTAACATCAACAGTTATTTAAGGACACAATGGGGGTCATTCTAACTCTGGCGGGCGGCAGATGCCGCCCGCCAGAGTTCCCCCAACAGAACACCGCTCCGCGGTCTGAAGACCGCCGCAGTGATTCTGTGTTTCCCGCTGGGCTGGCGGGCGACAGCCAGAAGGCCGCCCGCCAGCCCGGCGGGAAACCCCTTCGCACGAGGAAGCCGGCTCCGAATGGAGCCGGCGGAGTGGGAAGGTGCGACGGGTGCAGTTGCACCCGTCGCGAATTTCAGTGTCTGCTGAGCAGACACTGAAATTCTTTGTGGGGCCCTCTTACGGGGGCCCCTGCAGTGCCCATTGGCATGGGCACTGCAGGGGCCCCCAGGGGCCCCACGACACCCCATACCGCCATCCTGTTCCTGGCGGGCGAACCGCCAGGAACAGGATGGCGGTATGGGGTGTCGGAATCCCCATGGAGGATTCCTGAGGGCAGCGGAAAACCGGCGGGAGACCGACGGTTTTCCTGTTCTGACCGCGGCCAAACCGCCGCGGTCAGAATGCCCTGCGGGGCACCGCCAGCCTGTTGGCGGTGCTCCCGCCGACCCCGGCCCCCAATATCTGTAAAAGCTATAGGATAAATAGTGTTTAAAAAAATTAAGTATAAGTAGATGTTCACCAAAGTGCTATTGTTAACCGTAGTAAGGTACAACAACAACACAGTGGGGTAATAGGACAGTGCTTAGATGTCTCACGTATAAATGTGAAAATGCTGGTTGTCCAAGCAAGTGACAAAGGGCCAAGGTGATTAGAAAATGACTGGTGTGGTAGTTCAAACATGACAACACATTCAGTAAAATGATAATTCAGTCCAGTATTATGAAAGTAATCTTTTCAACCCCTAGGAGGGTGAGTAATCCGTAGACTCTTCATATGAACTGGTGCGTCAGACAGTTGAAAGTGTAGCATCCAACAAACAAACTTTATAAAGGCGGAGAGGTCAATTAGAAAACACAGAATAGCGTATCTGGATAGCATCGGATGGGAGGACATCCCTTACCTAATTGCAGAGAGAAAGCACTGGTTTTAAAATTGCAGTGTTACTGGTATATTGTGTGAGCAGTGGATACACCATGTGGAGAACCGCTTTACAAGACCTCTAGGAGTGACTGGCTGATTAGGCGTGGCTGCATAGGAAAGAATGAGATGTATCAAAGGAATAATTCACAGGGACAAAGGAGGGAGCCCAAGTTCAGAATTGGAACCACAGATGTATAAAGATGTATGTAGATAAATCAATATAAGAGGTGGAAAAAAACGAATGAAACAGTCAGTATAGGAAAAGAAAAAATACTAGCCCAATATGAATAAGCCATCAATACAGAAACGGAATACTATCCCAAAATGGTAGACAGGCTAAACTCGGAATACAATTCAAACAACATTATCTTAAATATTCTCTTCATAAAAACACGATTGCTAAAATTAATACAGAAAATTATGAGACAAACTGCTGACCTTGCCTAGGAGAGAGACCCCAGGCATACCACAAAGTCAAAATATGCAGATTTAGGGCCTAGCAGCCAGCTTTGACCATAACCTGAGCTCAGAGGAGGATTCCTTCAAAAAGGTACAACAAAAATTACAGCTAAGTGTCAAACACACACCCCGCCGCACCACCTTTTGTTGTTTTTGTGGACTCTCTACTCCTACATTTGTTTGAGGTCCAGCATGCGGTTGGCCTGCATCATAGCCACGTTGTGAAGGTCCTGAGTGGTCAATTACATTCCTTTAGTCTTCAATGGGCCAACTCCATTGTTTCTGTAGGTCAGACTGGATCCTGCCCTCCTTCTTCATCAAGGTTGTTCTGCTGGTTAAGGAGCGGCTGGTCCAGAGTCGCTAATTAAGTATATTTAAGGGTTCAACAATATCAAACCCAAATAATTGGAGATACACACATCTTACTGGACACTCTAACTCACTTTCACAAACTCTTCAACACTTCTCATTTCACTTGGAGAGTTACAATTGTACTGCATTTAGATTGCCTCTGTGTCTCTCTTCGTTTCCACCTATAATTGATGTTTGTGACCGTTAGGATCATGAACAGTAAGGTTTTTTAAACCTGTAACAAATTAACCAAGTTGTTGAGGGAGGATTGTGATTACTTACCCTCTTAACTCTAGGGGGATTCACCACTAGGCAACAATCATGAATGTTGCATGTTTGTGAAACCTATACGTACTATCTAATTGTGTGCAACAACTTCATTTGTGTTTTTCATGAGTGTGACAGTGTTTACAGTCATGTAAACGATTATAAACTATATATAGTGGCCCTGGTTTATCAGTATTGTGTTGCGCAGCTTTATTGTATTATCCTTGTGTACCTTTTTGAAAACTCGACCATTGTTTTTACTGATTAAGGTACTGTGTTTGAAAAAACCTTCCAACCTGGATAGGCATTCACATCTTCATTGTAGATGTGATTATTGTCTTTTATTTTACCTATACTCAACTAAATTCACCACTATGCTACCTCCTTTTGAGATATGGTTTGAATATTGTCTATGTTTTTCCTGGATGTCAAAGAGTCTTGTGAGGCCAACCAACTCGACAACTCCTAGACAAGTTAAAAGCATATGGCAAAGAAGGAAAGACTGAAATGTGAGCTGGAAGTTTCTATAATTTTTTACAAGCTACTCCCTTTTGTGCAGCACTTTGTTTTCGGCTCAGAAGCTCTTTAATCAACTGCAGGCTATGTGACCCGGACCGGGGATTTTTGTATCCCAAACTTTGGGTATAATCATCATACAACACCAGCCATTGCTCGTATGGCCCTTTGTTGGCAAGCAGAGTGGATAAGGAGCTATCATTTACATCAATTTCCATAAACAGTGAAGACCAATTGGGACTTCACAGGAAATGACAAGGAGAACTGACATGAGTTTTAAAGGGATTTCTTAACATATTCGTTCAAACCAAATCATGCATTCAGTAGGTATTCAAATTTCAGTAATCAGTTCTACAGATTCACATAATCTAAATGTTGATATTTCAAAATAAGTTACATTGGTGAGAATTACAAATAGAATGTAGAATATGCAGCAAGTGTGTTGCATACAGGAAAATCCCTCATCTAAATTAAAGGTTTGGGTGAGAATTGCATTTAAATTAAGCAATATAAAGTAAGGTGTCAACTTCAGAAAACCAAATGAAGATTTATGATGAGATAATAGGAATGCATAGGCCTGAAGCATTAGCACTGAAGCAGTGAAGATTAGCTGAGGCTAGAAGGGTCTTTTCAGCACAAAGTCAGCACACATCTCTGAAATATGCTCCTAACTAGTCTAAGGAACACAATATTATAATTCAACAAACACTGGTTGCAACATTACGACTTGTTCCCACTTTCAGGAACCAATCATTCTCTTCTAAAAGATGGAGCAGTTTCACACATGTTTACAATGGTTCATAATTCACTATGTCCTTGAGTTGTTACACAGAATCTTGTGGTTCAGCCAGCTATTTCCACAAGTCGCACTTCCTGGCATCTTCCTCTCCTCCCGGTGAGAACCTCACTATCAGTTATTTAATACAAAACAAACGAATTCTTCTGGAAAAAATACATCTGCAGTGTGAAGAAAAGAAAAACATCTGATGCAAAGCAACTGTGTAAATGCATGAACAGGTCTCTTAGCCTTAAACGTGTAAATTCGACATTCAAAACGACATTAGTATTTAAGCTTACTTAATTCATTACAACATGTTAACTCAAATGTTGCCTGTAATAGCTAAGTGTGATTACCTACTACAAGTTATTTGTTAAATGTGGCATGCTATATAAGGTTGTAAATTGTACTTTACTAATAAATATGTTCAAGTTGCAAAATGAGGAAGTTCACTCTATCAATTTCCCCCTCTTATTCCTAGAATAACTATCACTATTTAACACAAATGAATCTTTGAGGAGCACCTCAGCTCTCTGCTGACTCATCCAACTTCCACTTTGAGTTTTGCAACTCCTTTACATCCTTGTAAACTTTACTCATCTATTTCAATTTCTTCACTTTTGCCTTTTTCCTTCTTTCTTTTTCTCCATTGCTAAATAACATTTGAATCCCTTTTATAAAGCAAACAAACAAATCAAGCAAATGCCCAAAATCAAAATAGGCTTTAGCATAGCACATAAAAATGTATTACCAATGTTTCCAAGCCAACTACCTATAGCAGAAGTTAATTTACCTAAGGTTCCTAAAACACTAGTTGTTTCCATGTTTTCCAATGCAGGTGTTAAATCAGAAATGTTTTTGCACATTCTCCTATCTTCTTGCTGTTGTCTAGTATGAATGAGCACTAGTGTTCTGCTTTCAACATCCTATAAACACCACCTTTCCCAGCTAACAATATGTCCAAAGCTAATTGGTCTTGCAAAACAATTGATCTAATAGCTACTAAGTTACTGGGGTTCTTCTCCCTACATTCTTTTGCTGACAGGTCACACATCTGTGGCACAATTCTTGAGCCAGAACTCTAAATCAGGTATTCAACCAGGTATTCAACAGTCTCACTATGGCATCCCTTTCTATGCGTGCAAGACCACGAAAATGCCTTGTCATTGGGAATAACAGGCTATCAGGTAACACAGTTCTTCCATCAGCTGAGCCCCTAAATATATTTGTGTTTTTAGCACAACCTGCTCTGAACCATTCGTGTTGTTATACTTCTGATGCTTCTTACTGTAGACTTTTAATTTCCTCTTAAATATTGGCTACAGACAAGAGCATAAAAAATAGTGTCCTCATCAGTTTCATTTCTATACTCTCCATTAAATGTGCATGTCAACAACTGCAATTTCTTGTGGCAACTGTAAAGCTTCCAACACCCTCATCACATATTCTCCATTCTGGATAGGAGATCCAGAAGAAGTCATGTATCCCCTCTGTGACCATAACTGTCCAAAGTCATGGACCACACCAAAGCTATACTGGCTGTCAGTATTTATTGTCACCCTCAATTGGACTGAGAGATAAAAAAGCTCTGGTAAAGGTGGCCAGTTCTACTACTTGAGCAGAGGTGACACCTCGAAGGCAGGAGGCTTCCACCACTTCCTGCATTGTGCAAACAGCATAAGCTGCTCTCAACTTCCACTCATTATCTCTTAAACATGAACAGTCAACAAACATTAAATAGTCACAATCAATAAGGTGTTCATCCTTAATGTTAGGCTTTGAGGTGGTGCACAAATCCTTGACATCGAGACAGCCATGCTCAATCTTTTCCCCATCAATCTAATTTTGAGGTAGTAGCGACTTTCTCACAGCAAGCGTCCCATGAATACGAGTCTGGCACATATTTGTGCATTAGCCTCGTTAAAAGCTTGGCATTTACGAAAACGTTGGGTATCCACTGTCTACAGTGGCCCAAAATTCCCACATCATTCTGAATTTTTTCTGTGTTTTAGGTAGATTCATTTTCAAACTTGCTGGCATTCTTTCTTGTGACACCTTCCTTACTCCCTTTTCAATGAGATTTCTTAGGTACAGGACCTCTTTTTGACAGTATTGCAACTTGCTTAGGGACCTTATGTCTGTTATCAGTCAACTGAGGCAGCAGAATAATCATATCCTGTTTACAGGCTTCTTATGTACTTGATGCCACAAGTAGGTCGTCAAGATACTGCACAAGGGCTGAATTACAGGGTGTGAAAACTTGGGTTGTTGGTTTACTGGGGTATGAGCCCTGGTCAAGCAGCAACCACAATCCTTGTCAGGGTGAGGCACAAGCCAACCCTAAATTGAGCGGTCAGGCTCAACTTAGAGGCAGTGTGTACAAACACACAAAAAGGATACTGTGCCACATTAGAAAAATAGAACTTTCCTTAATAAATAAAAGAAAACCAAAACAACAACAATTCAATCAGCTGAACCAGAGATATTAAATTACAAACATTTTAGTGAAAATAGCGCCAAAAAGCATAATCTGCCAAATATGGGTATTAGGTTACACCGGACTAGGACATAGTCAGAAATTCAGACTGACTGCGATGCAGCATGGGCTGGCTATAGGGACCCAGTTAAACCCACTGAACAAAGTACCTTAAATCCTGGTTTGCGTAGTGTTGCAAGGGTCCGTGTCAAAGATGTGCTGTGTAGGCAAAGTGATACATCAGTTCTCCAATGTGAAGTCTGGCGTCGACGATGCAGTGCACAGTCGGGGTGATACATCACTACATCAGTTCCAATGAGCTGGGAGGGTGCGATACAGTCAGTAGTCGTCGAGGCTGCCGTTGACAAGTGATTCAAGTCCTCCCTCCCATCCTGCCGGTGATGACCCATCCAGTCACACCTAAGCTCCCCCATTGTGCGTGGCTGTCTAGGAGGAAATACAGAAAGCCAAACTGTCACCCACACTCAATCAGGTGACCCAGAGACTGGCTACAGGCACCAAATGCTAAGGCAAGAAAATAAATCCAACTTCACCATAAATTAGGATTTTAAGTTGTGATTCCAGAGACACCAAATATGAAAGGGTACCTGTTTCTATTTGGAAATTACACATATAAAATATAATAAGGTAATTCCAGTGTTATCCTCAGTGAGGAGCAGGACTTGCAGTAGTGAAAACAGATTTAAGAGTTTTTCACTACCAGGACATGTCAAACTTAAAAGTACATGTCCAACCTTTTAAACACACTGCAACCTGCTCTTGGGGCTGCTCAGGGTCTATCTTGGGTGTGACTTATATGTATTAACAAGTAAGGTTTGGGCCTGACAAAAGCTTTATTGTGCCAGGTCGAACTTGCAGTTTAAAACTGCACGCAAAGGCTCTGCAGTGACAGGTCTCATACATGTTTAGAGTGCTGCTTAAGTGGGTGGCACAATCAGTGCTGCAGGCCCTTTAGTAGTAGTTAATTTACAAGACCTAGGCACAGATTGTGCCTCTTTACAAGGGACGTACAAGTAAATTAAAGATGCCAGTTGGGTATACCAATGGTACTATGTTTTAGGGAAGCACCACAATCACTGTAGCACTGGTTAGCAGGCTACAAAAATGAAGTTAGCTGAAGAAGCTGAAGGTAATATGTTAGAGGAAACCATGCCAACAATGTCAGGTCTAACAAAGGGCATTTTTAAAGACCTGAGATTGTTTATCAAGATAAGATCAATGGGCTCTGTGTATACCCTTGTGGAACTTGGCACAATGGGAAAACTCTATTTTTGCAATCTAAAAGAGAACGAAAACTGGTAAATTCTCATGCCATGGGATAAAAAAAAAGCTTAGCAAAGATCAACCACTGTGAACCATTCGCCATGACAGAGGATCTGAAACGATATAGAAGCTGGATTTGGTACCGCTGGACAACATTGAATGACTATACTATTCATTTTTTGCAAGTCCTAGATGATCCTATATTTGCTGTTCGCTTTTTGGAAGCTCATGATCAGCAAGTTGCACAGACTTCCAACTATCTCGCTCAGAATTTCTTGTTGTGGCATTGATTCGTTCACCAGAGTGATTCTAGCCACTGTCTCAGGTGTAAGATTTTATGGTGGCTTTCCCAGAAACTCAGCATTAGGTTTACTCTTTATTCACACAGGACCCTCACCTTTCATAAGTCTGATGGCTTTGCCTGAAAAATCCCATACTTCAGGTTTCACAGTATCTCGTAAATTGTAAAGTCCTCTACCGTTCTCAGGGAACAATCCAATGACTGTCTCCTCTTTGGCCATTTTTTAAACTTCTACATCATCCATTTGAAACTCAACACATTATGGTGTACAGTAAAATGTACTATTGTACAAAATGTAATTTGTACAAAAGATCCCTCCTTAACATATTTACAGGAATCGAATATAACAAACCTGTGATCCTCTTCAAATGAGCCTATTTTTACAGGGACCATTGTTGACACAGATTTAGTTATCTGTTTATTTGTAACACCTGCAACTTAGATCTTCTTTCCCAAGAGAGGTAGGTCAGGGACTTTCGCTGTTTTAACAGTGGAATGAGTAGCACCGGTGTCGATTACAAATTACACTTGGTGGCCATTCACCTCACCTTCTACAAATGGACCACTCCGCTCTACATCTAGGGCTGCGTCAAGTACGCAATCTTCCCCTATTCAGGCACTATCATTGTGAATTGTTGGAGTCAAAGCTCTCATTCTCAAACATGGGAATTGTTTTAATGGATTCTGATTTTGGAAAGGATTCAGGTTTGCTCTTGGAACTTGGTTTGCATTAAACCTGGGGTTACCCACGTTCTGCAAAGGCATCGGAGCCTGCGGGGCTTGGATCATTGGGGCTTATGGCTGATTTGAAATTTGCACTAGCTGAAGTGGAATAGTCTGTATTTGAGTCGAATTAACCTTTTGCATTTGTCCATCACCAATGACCGCTTTGAGGTTCTGTTGTAACTTCCTCTTCCAGTGCCCAATCTTTTTACAATAATGACAAGGAGTCGATCCCTTTAGCATTGCATCATCTATACCAGAATTCAGATCAACTGGAGCACCTCGACCTTTGCCTTATGAACTGCCAATTCCACCTTTCATCATCTGACTTCCATTCTGTTAAACCAACAACTTGCACTCCATTTGCTACATAAGGTTGGCTGTGAAAGCCTCTTTGTGTCAACATGGGTAAGCATAAACTTAGCCTTAAGTCTCTTCTGCTTCATCTCTTGCTCGTCACCACAGTACTCAGCATGTCCCAGGATTTCAAATTCAGGATTTCTGCACTATACAGGGCTGCAACAGAGTGGCAATCTCAGCTTTTTAGGAAAAGGGGTTTCATTTGACTGTGAAAGAGTAAAATTGTTTTCAAGAATGTTCTGCTATATGTGCATACTGGTCTCTGGGCGCAACCCTAAAAGGACAGTGACACAAAGCTTCTCATATCTCCCCTGTCAGGAGTTTCTTGATCACTGTGTTGTTTAAAGACCTGCAACAATCACTCATAATAGGAATGCACTGATTCTTTAACTTCCTGAGTCATTCTACTGATCTTTAGCCAATCAATATCTCTTGCCAGGACCTTTCCTTTCAGGAAAGTAATCGCTTCATCATAGTTTGTCATCACCATGGGCAATGGTGCATGAGTATGGGGATCCCTTGGGGATTTGTGTGTGGCTACTGGATAGCTATCCTACAGGCAGCCCATAAATCACTTGGTAACACAATGTCAAAAAAGGTATTCAAATCTGTCCACAAAATCTTTGAAATTTTCACAAATCTGTCAATGTTTGTATACCATTGTGCAGGAGTCTGTTTCTGTTAAGGGGAAATTGTTTGTGAATGTTGCAAGATCACCTCTAATCCATGGCACATGAACATACCCTCCACCTGGTGTCTCCCTCATAGGGAATATCAGGACCTTGACCTTGTCTTTATCTGGGGGTGCTGAAGGCAGATTGCCATTTACCGCTACACTGCCTGTTTGCTTTTTTTTCATTTTTTTTCTTTTTCACCCATTTGCTCTCCAATCTGTCAAAATCACTTAATTTCTAAATGTACAATTCAGCAATGTGTTACTTCATCACTGAAAAGCGCATGGTGACGATTGTCTCATCATCTTCTTGTGCCCGGAAACCCTTTTTGTTAAGGAAAACTCTTAGAGAGGTCTAACTCATATTTCCCTACCAATTCTGTAATCTCTTTACTCAGATATATCAGCATATTTTCCTGATATGGATTCTGATGTGATGTCTAAACATCCCATAATTATTTCTTCCAATTCTGCCTTTAAATTTGGTACGTCTAAGTGTCTAATTCTCCCTTGAATCATGGATGGTGACTCAGTCTCTCCTCTCGCTCTAATCTCTGGAGTCTCCTCAAACAATGGGGGCATATTCTCCTTATCAAATGGCTCTACTTACCCCTCTAGTAACTGGAGTCATAAAAACAAGTTTTCTCCCTTCTCTCTGAGATTTAACATTTTGTGGTGGGCTCAAGCAACAATCTTTGAATTTTGTCACATAAGGATAAACCCTCTTGTAATTACTCCATCTACAGCAACTAGAAAACAGGATTTGGGGAAATAGTTACTGGCTTGGATACAACAGGAATTGCTAAAGTCTCAGCAAATATGACTTGTGATATTGGTGTTGGAACAGTCACAATACAAGGTGAAACAACAGGGGCAATTACAGAAGAAGGTGGCTCAGTAGGTGCAGCTGCAATTGAAAGAGCTGGAAGTGGTACCCTAATCTGAGAAGGATTTGGGTCAAAAGGGGATGTGTCAACCATACCACTAGATGTTGTAGCACTATCTGAATCTGATGATGGAGCAACATAAGGTAGTGGATGTGAGGACAACAGAGTACCTAAGTGATCATCACCAGGATCACTATCAGTACTACCTTTTCTGCAGCATCGATATTTTCATTTTCCTGTTTCCACATCTTTGTAGGCTTTTCTGTTGTCAATGCAGAGTATATTCTAGCTCCCTCAACTATACATTTGCATCCACCTGTGCTGTTCCTTGTTCCATTTAGCATTAGCATAATTATGCATGACTCTCTTTGTTTTATTCTGATATTTTATTTTGCTCCTTTGCATGTGCTGCACACTCCCTAGCATTTAGTGTTTCATAGTCTGGAGTTCTAGGAGATGGTTTTATGTCATATAATAGTCCTCCTAAACTCCCAATAACCCATAGGTCAGATGTACCATATTGTGGAAATCTTATTACTTCCTCCTTTTTCAAGAATCTTGTGCCATTGACAAAGCCACAAACATGTACGAAGTCCTATGCTTGTTGCAATTTAATAGCCTGGTGTACCTTCTGGTGGAGGTTCCTCGCCCTTTCGGACAGGTACTCAAACATCACCTCTCATTAAATCTCTAAGGGCTCGGAAACATTTCATAATTACAACAGTTTATAAATTAAAATAAGCAAAATGTAATTAAAAATATATTCTATGCCTTATCCAAATCACAATTTAATACAGACCGCTACTCGTATCTCAAACTCAACACGATCCTTTTCTTCAAGGACCTATCATAGCCCAACACCTGATGACTCACCAACCAATCCCAGTGTGACATTTCCCACCAGTTGACCTATCCTAGTGAGGTACTCTTCTGACGCAATTCTCTCTCTTCTCAGTGGTTCATCCTCATTTACAATTTACTTGTACCTCACTTTTCACAAACTCTAAGAGAACACAGTACACAAATAACTCCTGTCTTCTCCACTAAGGAATTCAAAGTAATCACTCACACAAGAATTAGCTAGAAATAACACTTTCCAGCTTCTACACACAAACACAAATAGATATAATCTCGACCAGCGGAAATCACCCTGACTGATGCAGCTTCCCCTTTGTCCAGTAAGGTCTACGAGCACCAATCACTATTAGTACATTCTCAACAATTAGTTATGGGTCCCTTATATCAATTGTGTAATTAATGGTACCCCATGAACCGACACCACAAAATTTAGCAGACAAGTAAAATCACAATATTATCTTATCTATCCCATGATCATGGACTGCAATGAGCCCAATAACTTCAACTGCTCAGCGTCAAGGGCGTATACACATTGGCAAAAATAAATCATATGTATCACAAAAATGTAAAACATACAATTTTAACACAACAA
Organism: Pleurodeles waltl; assembly: GCF_031143425.1. NCBI lineage: Eukaryota > Metazoa > Chordata > Amphibia > Caudata > Salamandridae > Pleurodeles > Pleurodeles waltl. The sequence goes on from NC_090437.1 coordinate 985,982,003, forward strand.
CTTAGGCTCAACATAAAGAATTGTGATGCACAACTCTATTCACTCATCTACCATTGCAAATGCCTTCAGAACTGCTGAAGCTCCTTTAGTCTTCAAGATTGTGTTGTGGACTTTAGGGACACGAGCAATTGTAAACTAGAGTAAGTTTAAGCAATCGAACATTCTAAACTGTTTTAGCTCCTTTTTCTCTTATGTCATTCTTGGTGAATAATACTACAGTGATTAAGAAGGCACCAGCTCTCACCCATCATTGACTTACACTGTCCCACCAGAGGCCTTTATGCCTGATGCGGTCCTGGGAGTGTAGATACTCAGCCCTGTGCTGAGCTTTGTGTCTATCTACACACTGCCCAACAGTGCCTAGAGTGTACCTTTTTCTCCTGAACATGTGTTATCTCTGATGAATCCTCTTTACTGCTCTCAGCACAGGTGTAACAGTGTGCCCTCTCATAAAGCTTCAAGCTTATTGGGGTGCTGTTGAAAAAAATCAGTGACCTAACAGGGAGAATAAAGAAGCATCTTCCCAAGAATACGCAGTAAAAGAATACTGTTTATAATGGATCAAAAACTGAAGATGACTGTAAAACATCTGATAATCACAAATTTCCTGAACCTCATATTCTGGTTGCCCTTGTACCATTGCTGGCAAAATGCCCTTGTACCATTGCTGGCAGGAGTATATATGGAAGCTGATAAGGATCAGGAACATATGCTTACATTTGTATGAATGAAAAACAGAATGAATCTTCTCATTACAAGGCAGCTTTAACTGAAAGACTGAGATTGAGCTATCAAGAATGGACCTAAAAGTCATGGTTAAAATGTAATTGGCCTTGCCTTATACAAGAGTCTTTAAAAGCAAGAAAGATATTCAGTACCCCTATCAGATATGACAGTATAAGGCAATTCATGAAGATGAAAAATATCAATCAGAAAGAATGGGGCATTTCTTTAGCTATTGGTAGTTTAGGCAGGAGCACTCACAGTGTTCCGTGAGCTGCCTGGAGTAGCAGGCATGAAGGGCAGGAGGGAGCTATGTAATTCAGCTCTGCATGAAGGATATCAAACTTGGACTGCTCTGTTTACCGGATAAATGCCATGATTTTCAGGAAGTGGCATGGAAAATCTTATAAGTAGCATCTCTCTAGACATTTTCCCAGGTTTTCTTTAATAAAGTGATGCCCCAATGGTTCATGATGAAGGGGAACTGCATTTGGAAGTCAAAGATAAGTCATTCCACCTGGCACCGACCAATTTCTATGCAAGTGATGGCCATACCGCAGATGAAGCCAAAGTGGATTCATCCAGGTATTATTGGACTGCATGTGGATGGACAGCGACTCAGAAAATTTGATATGAGTGAGACCACTACATGGTCTCTAACGTTTTGCAGGGGCTCCTTCAAGTGCATGGACAGTAGAATGGCTTTAACCCTGGTGCAGCAGGACAGTTCTATAATGCAAGTAGGATGTTCTTGCACAAGTCACCATTAAAAATACACAATTTCTACACACAGAAAGAGGGCTCCATCCATACCACAGGTGAGCACAAGCACACACTCAGGAGAATGAGAAAGACTATTGGGTGGTGGGGGCTACTTCAGGTTTTTTTTACCCAAATGGGTCAATAGATTCTCTGCACTAGATACATGTAAAGAAACCTGCGCCTCTGAACTTATGAATCAACTCCCACCACCAATAATCAATCAGCCATTATTTACTTTCCACTATGTATGGGGATATTCTTTGAATACATCCCCCTAGTCAGAGGCCTAACTGACAGTAGCGTAGTAGGTGCACTAGTAGCGGGGCCCGAGCATTTAAAGGGCCCTCTGGACTCCAAATATGGCTGCACTTTACTACCACCCTGTGGCTTGCCGGGGGTTACCCTTACTTGCATGAGGAATCATGGCACTCTTGCTACATCAGTGCCCACAGTTAATGCTCTGCTAGGGAGATTTCAATAACAATCTGGATCCGGTTTTGAATTAGAACCTGCTTGCAGACTGCGGCCCTAATTCTGCAATTGGGAATACATGGGTTTTATTTTCATAAATCTGTTTATTAAAGTTGTGCAACATTACATCATCTACATGAATCATCAACATTTTGAGACAATGCATTGTGTAGCATCATTGGCGCTAACCACTATTCGACTGAGATATAACATGATATTGCATTATAGTTTACAGCATAACCTACAATTCGCTCATATGCTTGGCTCTACTTCTGAACCATCTATAAACTGTGTTCAGCAGTGCTTACCCATTTAAAATACTCTATTAGTGGAATCTTAATTTGCCTCTGTGGCTTTGGTGGATGGTAATCTGCATAACATCTGTTGGTGAGCGCGTTACTAGGCAACACATAATACCTGTTACTCCCATCTTAGAGTTGTGGTTCGAGTGTCATTGTTGAGGAGGTAGATGTTATTAACTCTGTATGAACTAACCATGTAAACCAATAACAACTGCTGGTTGCGGACGTTTATACTATTATTTCCCACACATTTACTTCCCGACCAGGCTGAGGACCAAGCTGCGTCAATTCAGCATGCCGGCAGAGGGGTTGGGCCAGGTGTCAGGTTCAATAAACTATGCCTTTCTGTCTTCTAGCAGTGCATCAGAGCTCGCTAATTCCCACACTTAGGGCCAGATGTAGCAAAACAAAAAATTGCGACTCGCATTTTGCGAGTTTATGCGACTCGCAAAATGCAAGTCGCAATTTGTAATGCAAGGAAAAAAAACGTTCCGAAATAGCGACTCGCACCCGGACTCGCAACGCAGTGTGCGAGTCCGCAGATTGAAACGAGTAGGTGTCGCAAATTGCGATTACCTTGACAATTGCTAACAGGTGCAGCAGAACACTCCAGAAACCACCCAGGAGGGGCAGAAGGTCTTAGAGATCACCCTGGACCATTAAATGTGGCACATGACGTTAATGTGCCACATGCCTGGTTGGCATTTTACTGCCCATGGACAATCTTCACTTGTGAATAGTTGATTTAATACACTAATAAAACAGTTATTTTTTTGCCACTTAACAAATGGAGTTTTTGGTTAATAGGTGAGTATGGTTGGAGTTGACACGTACCGTCCAAAATATTGTGTTCCCGTCTCAGTCTGCCTTGATTTGCCAAACTCCTATCCCCATGATGGCGATGTGGTTGTTCTTGCTCTTCATCATCAGGATCTGGGTCTGCAGGGGTGAGAGGCAGCCCACGTCGGGTGGCTATGTTGTGGAGGATGGCGCATGCGACCACAATTTGAAATGCGGTAATGGGGGTGTATTGGAGGGCACCTCCACTGCGGTGGAGGCATCTGAATCTTGCCTTCAGGAGTCCGAAGGTGCGCTCAATGAGGTTCCTGGTCCTCTTATGTGCACCGTTGTATTGCCTCTCTGAATCATTGCTGGGTGTTAAAAACGGAGTCATGATCCAAGGCCTGAGAGCATATGCACTGTCACCTGTTGGGCACAAAAGTACACTGTTAGGAAGTCCAGATTGTCGTGCACAGTGACCTGTGTGTATGTCTGCAAGTGTCTGTGGCTCTACCTAGGAGGTAACCGTCTCCGAATTCCCCATGTTCCAGGCGTTGATGTATCCCACTATGCCTAAAAATGTATGAGTCATGGGTACTGCCTGGAAACTTAGCTACAATGTCAGTGATGACATAATGGGCGTCACAAACAACCTGAATATTGAGTGAGTGGGTACACTTTTTGTTGCGGAAAATGTGTTCTAGATTAGCAGGGGGGCATATTTGAATGTGTGTCTACACACCCTATGACATGGGGAAAGTGGGCAATGCGGTAAAAGTCCAGCTTGGTGCTGTTCATTTCTGCCTCATTCCTTGGTAAGTATATGAAGTGGGACATGTGCGTGACTAAGGCATCTATGAAGGCCCTGAGGAACCTTGACACTGCACTTTGGGATACCACACCTGCCACAGCAATGACCCCCTGATAGCTCCCTGAGGCCAAGAGGTGCAGTGAGCATAGCACTTGCACATGCGTAGGGATGGCGCAGCCACGCAGAGTTTGGTGCTCTAGCTGTGGTTTGAGTAAATCTATTAATTCTAGGATGGCTGCGCTGCTAAGGCGGTATTTGTCATAGATCTCATCCTCAGTTTGCTGAAAAAGAGTCTGCCTTGTTCTATATATCTTCTCCTGTCTGTGGCCCCTCCTCCTCCTCTGCTGGGCTGCGTGGACTCTCCTTCTCACTGCTATCAGGTATATCTCCGCCATCTTGTGTAACCCAGATGCCTTCTGGGTCTCCTTTTATACTTTGGTAATGGTTACCACCTGCTCTGAGTTGGTGGTAAATGGGACATGCAAAATGGCCTTTTTGCGACTAGTCGCAATTTGCGAGTTGCAATTGCATAAGGGTTGCGACTCGCAAATTGCGACTTGGAATTTGCGGGTCGCAAAATGGGGTTGCAACGGATGCGACTCGCAAACGGGTCCCATCGCTTTTTGCGAGTCGGAAATGGGCTTTTTGCATCCCATTTCGGATTTTGCACTGTCGCAAATTGCGATTCTGCCCGTTTGCGAGTCGCAAACCTTTGCTACATCTGGCCCTTAATCTCCCAGCGCAGCACATCGTTCCCTTAATGGACACTCAATCGAACTAATCCAAGCCTCCTTCCTCTGGGTCCCCGTCTATACCCCTCTATCGTATCATCAGCTCCTCCCAGCTGGTCGATAACTGAAATTGGCGCAGTCCCAGCACCTCCTCCCTCCTCAGTGCTGCACCCTCTGCTCCCGCCCATACCTCATATTCTAATCCCTTCATAAACAGGATACTCCCACGTTTTTTCTCAGATAAGCTTACAGGGTCAAACCTGCTAAAATGTATGGGAGAAAAGGGCAAAAAAAGGCCCATATATGTGGAATGCAGTACGATAAACACCAAGACCACTTGCAATTCCGAATTTTTTTGCCTCCACAACATAGAATAAGATGTATTTACTTTGGAAATCCGTATTTACTATGTGTGGTGAATACTACCACTGTTTCCAACTTACTTGGTATACAAGCAATAATGTTGCAACTCATTTGGAGAAAGATATACATCTGCCGCTTTGTGAATGAGGCACAATATTGCCCTGTGTGTGTGTGTGTGTGTGTGTGTGTGTGTGAATGTTTGCACAGAAAAAATCTTATGGTGAAACATGGCACACGTTCTGATAGTTTTCACTTAATGTGTTCTTGGCAACAGAGAACACTGGGAGTGTCATCATAAAGTATACCTGCATTATGCTATATGTTGCCTAAATTATTGTTTTTACGTTTGGAAAGAGGCAAATTGTTTTTTACAATTCGCTGAAAATAAACGTTACTACAATCTGAATAGAATCGAAACGTTTATTGTGTAGTTCATAACACGTGCAATAAGCATATTAACCCACTGGCCAGCTTTTCCAGCCACATGACAAATAATGACAAGATGACCTGCATTTTTGGGATTCTCACATGCAATGGTGTGTGATATTTATGCGTGATATAGTTACATGCAGCTTTTCCCAGGACGCTCAGCACGTCATTCCAGTTGCTGTTTACCTGCTCGTTAAAGTTCAGTGCATACCACACAGGCCTCGGAAAACTTTAGCCCATGTCTTGCAAAAAACTGAGCGCCAGCGCTCACACTGGATCCTTAGACCAGTATGATGATGTGTTTTGCATGTGCCCAAAGTCAGGGGCCTAACTCCAGGGGGTGTTTGGGGTGTTACACCCACCTAAAAAATGTACTGTGTAGTAAATAATTGAGTACAGGTGCTTTCAGTCGGTAAAGTGATGTGTCTGTCCATTTCACCTGGGATTTTTACATGACCACACTGAAAAAGACGCATTCACTCGTCTGTTTTTGAAGGCCTTAAAAATGTTGATTAGTTTGAAAAATATTGCGTTTTAACTACCCCTAACAATCGGCACTCCTCTCTCTTTCCACTACCCCTTATAAGCCCCGCTTATGTCCCACTTCTCATATAATGTGTTACAACAAGATTCCCCAATGGGATTGTTGGGGAATCAGAAGCTCACACCCCTGCCCAATCAGACTGACCAAGCTAGGCCCCTGTGAGGAGGTCGATCATTCTCTCGTGGGGTTCCTAACATATGGAACTACCTCCCATTCTCCATAAAAACATATCTGCCTAAAGCCCACTAAGTTTTAAGAGAAAACTAAACAACTGGCTATTTCACAGTGAACAAACTGCTTTTATATCAATACACCTTATTCAAAGCTGCCAAGGACAGAGGCAGAAGATTGTAAAATTGCATTTAATATACGAGGCTGTTGTAACATCAAGTGTTCTTTCAATTATGCTATCTAGTGTAACATATCGACACAATGATGTCATCACACATAAGATATCCTCACAGTAGAGACATTTTTGAAATTTTCATTTTTTAAAACGGTGAAAATATTGCTCTATATGCAAATGGTATAGATGTGTGGATTATATGTGAGCAAACGTTGTGTACACGAGTGTCAAGTAAGTGTCAATAAACAAAGAAATAATAATGTAGAAATATAGCATTCTATAGATTTTGGTACCGCTTGTTTGACCATGACTGGACAGCCCGTTCGAATTTGAAATTAAAATAATGATCTTAAAGCTTTACTTTATCTCGACCAGGACTGTATTCAGCAACAGAAACTAGAAGTTGAAAGACAGACACTTGCATTAATGCAAGAAATGAACAATGAACTTAAAAGGATGAAACTGGAGAACAGGACCAGAGGTAATATATATGTAGAGAAATTTTAAAATGTACATATCATAAATCATGTATGGTTCTGTTATTGGCTCGAGGTGCACTTTACTCTTCCATCATTTTAGATACTGGGACCTATGTGGAAATCTATCAAAGTACAAAGGATCTTACAAACAATATTATACTAAGATGTATGAACATAATGTACATTTTGCTGTGGAAGGTGCCAACACCAGGGGCCTAACAGGCCCCTGCAGCTCCTGTGGCTCAGGGGCGGCCACCAACCCTTCAATGCCGCCACTCTTTCTATTGAGCAAAAGACCAATATTTGTGAGATATCAGGGGCTTAGGGGCCCTTCGTCACATACCCCATGAGGGTCTCATTATTTTGTGTTACGCCACTGGCCACCATCACAACTGGACAAGTGTTAAAAATGAGGTCTCTGGTTGGCAGTCAGTTTGCACTTTGTCCAAGGAGGGACCCTCACTCTAGTCAGGGTAAGGGAGTTACACTCCTAAAACAACCCCTGCTCACCCCCTTGGTAGCCTGGCACAAGCAGTCAGGCTCATCTCAAAGGCAATGTGTAAAGTATTTGTACCAACACACACAGTAAAAACGGTGAAGACACTTCAAAATGGACATCACACCAGTTTAGAAAAATAGGTAATATTGATCTAAATCAAACAAGAACAAAACAACAAAATCCAACATACACAAGTCAAGATATGAATTTTCAAAGTGAAAAAAGTCTTACTTCATAGAAAACAATGGAAAGCCTTGATTTTACACAAAGAACTTGGTTTGCGCCAGTATATAAATCCACACTGGCGAGCCTGCGTCAGAAAAGTAAGTGATGCGTCGATTCCTTACTCACAAGTGAGGCCGTGCGTCGTTTCTTCTCCGGTCGGGTAGGCGATGTGTTCTTTTTCTCCCCGCAAGAGAGTGGTGCATCAATTTCTGGACAGGGTACCTCGGATCCACACAGGTTCACGATGAGTTTGATGACCAGCAACGATGCGTGATAAATCCGGTCACACAGTGTTGGAAAACTGCGCTGCGTGGGGTTTGTGTTCTTATCAGCAGCCACAAGCAGGTGATGCATCGTTTCTCCAGCTGTGATGCGTCAATCTCCCAGCCGTGATGCAGGTGGGGCGTAGATTACAGCCGTGAAGCAGGTGACGGGTTGTTTTTCAGCCGCGTTGCGGGTGATGCATCAAAATGTTCCACGCACAGCAACCTGTGCTTGGATTTCTGTCCTTTTTCTACCAGCTTCAACTTTCAAGGGCCCAGGGACTGGATGGGGCACCATTTGGCAGGGCAGGAGTCTTAGCAGAGAGTCCAGGTGGTAGCAGAGGAAGTCTTTGATGGCTCTGAGACTCAAAAACAGGAGGCTAGCTCAATCCAAGCCCTTGGAGATTCTACACAAGCAGGAATATACCATAGACAGAAGCAGCAACTGCAGGATAGCCCAATAAAGCACAGGAATGTGCAGCACTCCTCCTCAGCTCTTCAGCTCTTCTCCTTGGCAGAGGTTCCTCTTGAATCCAGAAGTGAGCTGGAAATCTCAGGTTTTGGGTCCACTACTTATACCCCTTTCTGCCTTTGAAGTAGGCAAACTTGAAAAGAAAGTCTCTGTTGCTCACAAGATCCTGATTTGCCCAGGCCTGGCCCCAGACACACACACCAGGGGGTTGGAGACTGCATTGTGTGAGGGCAGGCACAGCCCATTCAGGTTTAAGTGACCACTCCTCACTCCACTCTAGCTCAGATGGCTCATCAGCATATGCAGGCTACACCCCAGCTCCCTTTGTCTCACTGTCTACAGAGGATTCACAAACAGCCCAACTGTCAGTCTGAACCAGACAGGGAATACACAAACAGGCAGAGTCCCAGAATGGTTTAAGCAAGAAAATGCCCACTTTCTGAAAGTGGCATTTTCAAACAGACAATTTAAAAAACAGCTTTACTAAAAGCTGTATTTTTAAATTGTGAGTTCAGAGACCCCAAACTTAATATCTCTTATCTGCTCTCAAAGGGACACTGGACTTTAAGGATATTTAAAGGCAGCCCCTGTGTTAACCTATGAGAGGGACAGGCGTCACACCAGTGAAAACCAAACTTAGCAGTATTTCACTGTTAGGACATGTAAAACACCTCAGTACATGTCCCACCTTTAACATACACTGCACCCTGCTCATGGGACTACCTAGGGCCTACCTTAGGGGTGCCTTACATGCATAAAATGGGAGGATTTAGGCCTGGCAAGTGGGCACACTTACCAGGTTGAATTGGCAGTTTAAAACTGCATACACAGACACTGCAGTGGCATGTCTGAGCCAAGTTTACAGAGCTACTAGTGTGGGTGGCACAACCATTGCTGCAGGCCCACTAGTGGCATTTGATTTCCAGGCCCTATGCACCTCTAGTGCACTTTACTAGGGACTTACTAGTAAATCAAATATGCCAATCACGAAAAAGCCAGTTGCACATACAATTTACACAGGAAGCACTTGCACTTTAGCAGTAGAAAAGTGCCCAGAGTACCAAAAACAGTAAAAACTGAGTCCAGCACATAGTCAAAACATGGAAAGCAGAGGCACAAAAGACAGGGGAGACCATAGCAAGGATGCCAGGTCTAACAACAAGAAAGACCACACAACCAATAAAATCTAGTCTAGAAGTGACCTCCCTGGATTTTGAAAATTCAAGTGAAATTCAAAAACACAGAAGCGCTGAGTCACGTGGGTTTTCTTTCCCACACGATGAAAGATTTGCAGTTTTTGAGAATGTTAATACTCAGGAGAAATCATTATGGAAATACTTCAGAAGCTCGTTGTGCTTTGTTCTCCCCATGTTTATAGCTCTGAGTGTCCTGGTATTCGGAGACCAACAGTGCAATATATGGCATATTACCCCTATCCGCTTCGGTTACCTGTTTCTATACATGATATAAGCTATTCCAGTTCAACCTACTGCTTGCTTCAACCTACATGACATATGAGACAGTTTTGCGCTCAATTTCTGTGGGACTTCCAAAGGATGGCTATGGTACTGAGAGCCGGGTGTATCGAAAGGTTTTACCCGTGCTGTATCTATGGGAAAACGTGTCCGTACATGTGGCCCTTAATCACTGTGTGAAACCCGCCGCAAATATACTGTCTGCACCTCCCCTACATTTGTTGTGCACTTTTGTGCATATTGATACAGTATGGCAGCCATCTTTCTTCAGTGCCAGTGAGAGGTTTGAAGAACAAAGAAATTCTCCATATCTTCACAAAGATATTTAAGTCACTTCAGTTCACTTTGCAGGTTTCAAGCCCTATTTTTTAGGAACTATTATCACCTTCATGCTAATAAAACATGGTCAATGTTTAAAAAAATCTTCCAGATTTGGGTGGAAGCAAACTCTGCTTTATTTCCACGTAACACACCGAGTGACAACCTTTCAGACCAGACTTGGTACATTGTTACGGTTTAACAGGCTCCTTGCTAGTAGCTGAGCTTCTTGTTGCGAAGCAGCATTGGGTATTGCTTTAGCATGCCACTGGAATTCAGCATGGCAGTCACTTTCAGACCTACCCTGATGACCTTGGCAGTTCTTATACCGAAAAATGACATACCTGATAACCTACTTCATATGGGATTCAAAGATGTGGAAAGTTGCTATTGGCAGGTAAGTGAAATGATCTGTTTTATACATGCTCAGAATACGTTCTATCCAGAATTTTGACAACACATTGTGGCAACGATAATACATAGAAAGTTGGACCAGTTCTACATGCATTGCACCATATGACTAGTATGCAAGCAGCTTGCATTAATGTAAAGTAAATATGATGTCAATATTATAGTGAATCTAAAAATAAAAATGTTGTTTGTTTGAAGAACTTGTCTTGTTGACATTGGTCAGTTTTCATTCATTAGTGTTTAGGGTGATCACTATCAATATGTTAGCTACTGATCTGAAATCTTGCGACGTTGGAGGGACTGCACTCCCAGCAACCTCACTAACACAAAGAAGGAGGCGTAGGAGGAGGACCCCGCAGAGCAATGCCTGTTAAATAAATTGCTTTCTGATAACACCTGCTAAGTATCTCTACTTTGGATAATGAAAAAAAACCACACCTCCCATCATTTTCAGGCGACCCTCCTTAAAAACCGGGACATGAGCTAAATTTTCCAAAGTGTGCTGGGACAGCTGGCAGAAAACTAGGACTGTCCCGGCCAATCCAGGATTCCGGGTCACCCTATTAATAACAAGTGTCTCAACAACCACTGCGCAGAACCTTTGGAGGTACTTTAGTCCCAGCAGCATCTTTAACCCAAAGAAGGAGGAGGGGGAGGGCCACGCATGGCAATGCTTCTAGCACTATAAAGCACATTTCAAAACTTTTGCGCGGGGTGTGCGGGGGCAAAGCCTGGGCCAATGGCAGGCCAATCTTTGCCCATCATCGCCAGGAGGAGGCTGGGCCACCATCTTGGTTTCACCTCTGTTCAAGATAAATTCTTTTTTTTTTTTTTATTGAGTATTTTGATAGTGTTTTTCCACTAACTGACTGTCGGTTTGGAAATGGAAGCTGCTGTTTCCCTTTGGTATTGCGAGTCGCAATTTGCGCATCTTCTCAATCCGCAAATTGCGACTCACAATAGCAAATGCACAACAGTGTAACTCACCCTATTTGTGATTCCCAATGGGGTTGCAAATTATCTACCTCATTAATATTCATGAGGTAGGTCGCAATTACGACCCCATTGAGAATTGCCGCACTCACAGGGATGGTGGCCTGCTGGGGACAGCAGACCACCATGTCTGTGACTGCTTTCAAATAAAGCAGTTTTTTTTTTTTAAATACAGCCCATTTTCCCTAAAGGAAAATGGAATGCATTTCAAAAACAAAAATGAAAAGTTTTCTTTTCATTTTTTCAGAACAGGCAGTGGTTCGTGGGACCACTGCCTGCTCTGGAAAAATATTTTCACATGCATTCACAAAGAGGAAGGGGGTCCCATGGGGACCCCTTCACGTTTGTGAATGGGTTACCACCAATTTGAAATTGGTGCTAACTACGATTGTTTTGTGACCGCATTCACGGTCACAAGACAATCATACATCGCACTGCGACTCGCAGTTAGCAAGGGAAAGCCCCTTCCTAATTGTGACTTGCAAACCCTTTTTGCGATTCAGTAAAGAGATTACCGAAACGCAGAATTGAGTTTGTGCATCGCAATATGCTTTTTTCCTGTCGCAAACGGGCCATTCAGAAAAATCTTTGTACATATGGCCCTAAGTGATGTAAATGATTTAACTGAGAAAGTCGAAACACCTCTGACACAGGAAGGGATTGCAACTAAAGAGGACAAATCTCCAATAAAGATTATTCAATTTTACCAAAGAAAAGCAAAATGCTCTTGCGCTAAACCTGTACTGAACAACAATACTAGTGTTACTTCAAATGTGATGGACTCAGTCAATCCAAGCTAACCAACCATTGTCTCATTGGCTTCAACTCAGAGCACAGATACTCCTTCTAATTATACTCCTATTGAGGATTTGATAACGCCCTCAATCCCTTGCTCAAATATGTTGCGGAACTCCATCCTGCTGGTGACACCATCACAATAGCAGTTGCGGGGCCTATTAAAGTACACATTGTTTATGCAAGAGATATGTCCAAAACATTTATATGCTTGAGTATTTAAAAACTGAGTATATCCTACTATTAACATTCAGTCAATTGTAAATATACATTTTTAATTTTAACTAATTTTATCTATTGGGTGAATTATTGTTAACAGTGGTTCCCAACCTTTTGACTCCTGAGGACCCCCACTGAATCACTGCCAGAAGCCGGGGACCCCTCAGCAATTTGTATGATTTAATTTTCAAACATTAAAACAGAAATTCACAAAAAATGCACAAACAACTAAACATCAAACAAACACTCGAATTACTAAAAATATAATTATTTTATATTGAAAAAATATGCAAAATTGAAAAATTGTAATGGGAAGGTTAACTCAGCATTTCAGCAACTAAATGTTCAATGTTTGGTTTTATTTAGGAAAGCTGAATCCTCAGGTCAAATTCTACATTTCCCAAGCGATTTCTGTTTTTATTTTCTAGGTACATAGGATCTGCGAAAGCTTTTTCATATCAGTATACGGTGGGGAAAGGAAGTAAAAGCATTAGGACCTCATCTCTCTATAGCAGTGATACTCAAAGTACGGCCCGGGGGCCGCATGCGGCCCTCCTGACATTTACATGCGCCCCCCAGGTCAACAGCAGCACTGTGCTGCTGTTTATTCGACTTAGCACCAGCACTAAAAAATGTTAAATAAACTATCAAGTATTTTATTGGAAGCTAATGGAAAAGGGAGTAACTAGGGTGCCCTGGAACTCAACTTTAGTTCTGACATCAATGCGGCCCTCGGTCACCTCACAGACCAAACAGTGCGGCCCCTGGGGAAATGTTTGTGAGTACCCATGCTCTATAGCCTCTCTGTCACACGTGTTTAATTGTTATTTATAGCACCTTTCATTCCAGTGTAGGGTGTGGGAGCACTTTACGGCAGACTACAAGGTGTAGTACTCACATGTCATCCACACTGGTAGGCATTTTCTAAGAGTGCTTGGTCTGGAGAAGCACAGACTCGGGATTCAGAGCATAACATAGTGGTTAGCATTCATTTTAATAATAAGGATGCATTTTTACACAAGCAACCTTTTTTTAGTAACATAAGAATAAAGAAAGACTGGGAAGAAAACAACTTTCTAATTTGTGCCAGGCTGTTTGCATGCAGCTATTTTATGACAGTTCATAGCTCACAGTGCTAGATTACGATTGTAACTTATGCACTAACAAAAGAATCTCTGTCAAAAAAGCAGTAACCCACTGTGCTATGCACATAAAATATTGTTTTTTTTCATGACACAGGTTCTTTGCAGCAGGTATACTAATCCTCTGTGCTACCTTAGATGAGTCAAAACTGACACTAGACAAAACTCCCATCTCTCTCCAGCAGGTACATTAATCACCAGGGTTATCTTGGCGTTTTTATTTTTGTCCAAAAGCTGCTGGATGTACAGTAAATTTTCAGTGCTTTTAAAGCTCCTGCAGAAATGAAGCAATAAATGTGAAAACGCATATTTTCCTGTCAAGAGCACTAGCGCCTTCCTGCCGGCCCAGGCCTGCGGACCCCATGGGAATGTGCCACAGACTCCTGGGGGTCCTCGGATCACAGGTTGGGAACCGTCGATTTATAACATTTGCATGCTATAAACTTGATTCATTGACTGACTGATCTGAAATCCGTTGTTTGATTTGATAGTTTATTGTCCTAGACTGCTTTAGATTTTGGACTATTGCTGCAGTTGAGTGCATGCAGCCTTGGCCATAGGGTGACTTCGGGTTGGCATGTTGTTGTCTTAATACAGCTGGATTTGTTGATTTACATGTTTGCGTGTAGGAAGGGGCTTCAAAAAAAGCAACAAATATTTGTGTGTTAGGTGAACAGCTAATGATAACTTATAAAAAATACAGGTCCATGTAAGCTCCATGAGCAGTCTCTTTTCAGTGGAAAAATAGTGTCTAGGCCAGGTCTAGACTGGGAACCCAAAGCAGTCCTGGCAATTTTGTCAGACCAGCTCCGGGGGCAAAAGGGTGTTCAAATGTGAAGCACTGCTGCTTTTGTTACTGGAGGCCGATATTGCAGCACTGCTGCAAAACCAGACGACGTAACACAAGCATTTGCAATGCAATGGGTCTCACATTTGCTTGGGTTAGAGCTATTGGCGTTGTTAATTCCTAACCGGACTTTTCTTGCCAAATAAATTGAAAATGAAAAGTAAAACATTATTTGACAAAAGCGAACCGATTCAAAGTGCCATGGCCGCCATGAGCATGAGCGCAAAGGAGAGACACAAAAGGAAAAATAAATTTGCTCACACGCAAACATATTGCCAATCATGCAATTATCCATGCAACAGGGTCAGTCTGCAAGGCAGTAACAAAACCTACCCAAGGAGGGACAAATGTATAACATTTACCATTGATCACAAAGGATTTTGGAAAAGCAAGCCCAAGAACGAGTAGAAGTGATGGGCGTTCGGTAGGCGTGATTAAAAGCCGGCAATACTTACAACAGGTCAAAGGGCTTGATTGCTCAACCTAAAAATAGAGAAAGACTTCAGCAATAAGGGTGTAGGGGACAGAAAAGGACAGATGGAGAAAGAAGCAGAGAGAAATGGACTGAGACACAGAAAGAGAAGGCTAATTATAGGGAAAGAGGAAAAGAGCAACAAAAGAGACACACTGAGAAACAGGTGAGGTGCAGCAGAGAAAGAAAAGTAACTGTTTAATCAGGGAATGGGATGGAGAAAGGCTGGAGGGGCGATCCAGAAGGGGAAGGTATGGGACAAAAAGATGGAGAACTATTGGTAGTGGAAATTCAATATGAGAAAGGAGAATGATAGAGACAAGTGAGGTGAGTGATAGTGGTGGGGAGGATAAGAAAACAGAGTTGGTTCAATTTAGGGTCTCCAAAACAGGTACTCCATCTACCCAGGATCTAAGAACATTTTACAAGTCTCTGTTTGATACATAACATTCAGCACTTCTCCAAAATGTAAGTGCAGTGAGACATCACTGTCACATTCAGTGCATGAGTGTCTGCCCACATGTTACAAACAGTGCAATCTCTCCTATCTGCCTGCACTATGCACAAGGTAAAAACATGAGACTCTTATCGATGCCAATCAAAAGCACTCAGTTAGCACAGTGCACTATCTTCTCCGAGTGTGCCTGTCTGACTAAGCCCATGGTGCAACCTTTGCACTGCCTCCTTCGGTCCATTACATCTGCAGATAATAGCTCTGTGCACACAGTCCAGTGTCTCCTCCCTGTGTGCCTGTCTGACTAAGCAATATGGTGCAACCTGTGCAGCCCATGCTACATTTCATTACACCTGTCCACGTTAAGGACATGGTGCAAACAGTGAGGTGCCTCCTCCGTTTCTGCATGTCTGCCTGAACTAAGCACACAATACAAGCAGTGAAGAGCTTTAGGTCAGTGCTTTTCCCCTTCGTGTCTCCCCAGTGTTTACAGTCTCTGTCTGCCTACACTAAGCACCATACAATAGTCCAGTGTCTCTGCCTGTGATGTGACATCACACACTTAACACACTGTACGAGCAAGAAAGCAGCGTTTCCCCTTGTGCTGTCTTGAATCACTAACCATGAGACACACAGAGCACTATTTACAACCTGCTTGACTACCCTAAGCACATGAAACATATGCAGTGTTTACCGTTTTAGCTGACCAATCAATGTGAATGACTTAATGAAACCTACAAACACCTCAATGTTTACAGTCTGGCAACGCTAAAAGGCACACAAAAGGAAAAGTGAAAAGTAAAACAGTTGACATAAGCGAGCCAAAAGGTCCACAGCTGCCAAGACCGTGTTCTCTAAGGAGACACACAAAAAGAAAAAGAAGTTTGCTCGCAGTTAAACATATCAGCAAACGTGCAATTATCCATGTAACAAGGTTGGTCTCCAAGGTGGTAACAAAACCGCCCCAAGGAGGGACAAACTTAAAGCATTTACAAACGATAACAAAGGATTTTTTAAAGTCAAGCCCATGAACGAATGATAGTGATGGGCGTGAGGGGGGGGCGTGGTTAAAAGCTCACATAGATACCAAGACGTCGGAAAAGCAGCGCTTGCGCGTTGCAATGCTCAACCTAAAAACCGGTTCCAGTAATAAAACCAGCCCTCAACGCTGAAAAAACCACCCCACCCTTCCAGCCTCCCAGGGAAATGCCTGATGCCTTCTATGGCCAGTCCAGCCACTGGCCTAGACTTAGATCATCCCACAGCTTCTAGTAGGATTACTCACCAGCTCCTGTTTTTTTTTAAAGTTGGATTTCTGGCAAATGTGTATTTTGAATATTATTAGTATGCAGCCAAACTGGACACATACCTAAGGTCAATGTGTGGTAGAGCATCCTACCCGTATGAAAGGTGAACTACTCAATTAGGCCCCTAAGATATAGCATTGTGTGTGTTTTCAAATCACCATTTTCTGTATCAACTTTAGATCCAACAGTCTAAAGGGACTACAGTGTACCATACTGCATAATGTTTTTCTTACGAAATTCCAAAACATTTATATAAATAATGCAAATTTGAGCTTTTGTAGCTAAATGAAGCAAGCTGATATCTTATATTAGTTTTTTTTACCCCAGCATACATCTCAAATAAATAATCTCACAACTGACAAGCAACTGAAAATATCCATCAACAAGACACTTTCTGAGTGAATCACACTCTGGCTAATCTCTCATAAGACTGTGTTTTTTATGCAAGGTGTGCACTCCAGTAAAAACAAAAGTTATATGAAATCACGCAACATGAGCTTTAAAGAGATTTAGCAAATTGTGTGAATTTCTTTGCCATCATTAAAAATGTACCTAGGCCTAGATATAGGGAACATGGGCCACATCACATTTGATGGAGATGTGTTCTCCTTGGAGAGATGAAAAGAGCCATCAAGCATTACATTTCTGAAGGTTATGCTTCATATATACTGTAGTCTGGCTGCAAGATTTTAACTTATCTTTAGAAAATGGGATACCAACATTTGTAAAACTGCAAAGTGCAGTCTGAAGCCTGTGTGTTGGTCTTTCAACAAGTTTATTCTACTCCTTCACCAAATAGTTTTGTGTCTGCTGTAGAAAATCAGAGTGCAGAATTAAGGGGAATAGAGGCCCAATACGTGATGTGAAGTGTGACTGAGCTTCTACAAGTCCCAACCCATTATTCCCACAAAAGCCACCAGGTATTTGTTAGGAACCCCCGCTCGCTCTTAGAAGTATGGCTCAAGTAATGAACTGAAAATGTCTACACCATACCAGTTAATAAAACACAAAGTTAATCAGAAAAATATCACACAGTAGATGGCATTCAGATACAGGGATCTAAATTTCTAAAAAAAAAACACACAAACGAGCCCACCTTGGAAAAGAGTGGTCAATGTTGTCTGCAGAAATTACATACTGTTGAAAAAATGACAAAGGTGGTCATTACAACCTCGGCGGTCTTTTTACAAGACCGCTGAGGGACCGCCGTGCGGAAGACCGCCAGTAGTGGCAGTTTGCCGCTCGCCGTATTATGACTGTTGGCTGCTCTCCGTCCTTTTTCCGACGGAGAGCCCCAAACAGCCATACTGGCGGGCGGCGGGGAAGTGGAAGTTGCTCCACCTTCACCACCACGCCAACAGAACACCGCCCACTGAATCACGTCCTGTGATTCGGCGTGGCGGTGTTCTGTTGGCGGTGTGGTGTCGCGGAGCAGCCCCCATGGCTCCCATCCCCTCCCGGAGGATCGACGGAACAGGTAAGTCGATCGTCCGTTAGGGGAGGGGGGTGGGGGGGTGTTGTGTGTTGTGTGGGTGCATGGGGGTGTGCGTCTGTGTATGTAGAGGGTGTGTGGGTGTGCATGTCTGACTGTGTGTGTGGATGTAGGCATGTATGTCGGTGTGTGTGCGTGTGTGTGTTGGTGGTGCCTACGTGCGTGTCGTGTGTGTGTGAGTTCTGTGATGTTGGGGGTCGGTGGGGAGGGGGGCCCTGCCACCTTTGGGGGGGTAGCAGGGGTGGTGGGGGTGTAGGGGAGGGAGTCGCGGTGGGGGTGGGGGGTGGGGGAAACCCCTATCAGTGCCAGGGAAGGAATTCCCTGGCACTGATAGTGCTTACCGCCATGGATTTCATGGCGGTTCCAACCGCAGGCAATCCACGGCGGTAAGCCGGGTCAAAATACCGCCGGCGGTATAGTGACGGCCGCCGGGCTGGAGACCCAGGTCTCCAGCCCGGCGGGCGGAACGGAGAACCGTCGGATGATCCGCCATGGTCATAATAAAAAAAAAAAGACCGCCAGCCTGTTGGCGGTCTTACCGCCGCTTCTCCGCCTTCCGCCAGGGTCATAATGATCTCCAAAGTGTTCTGGCGAAGTGTTATGGTAAAGATCTAGGCACCTTCTTTGGCTAATGTAGGGATACGGGGTTTAGTGTACCATTGTATTTTGCGGTCCAAAACTTAGCAATTCTCAAAATCACAGGCTTTTGCGAACTCAAACTGCAAGGAAGTAATGTATCAAAGGTATTGAGAGACGCATTATAAATCACATTTAGGAGGGAACATGAAGAGGGGAAACTCTCCTAACTGTGAGAAAGAATTAAATGTATCAATGGTTTGGAACCTCAGTTGTGGCCATAGACCATTACAAAGTTACTGATTCTCAAGATGGAGTGTAGCTGTGGGAATCACATCAGACAGCATAGATGAAAGCAGGTACCGCTCCCCCCAGAAGCCTTTCCTATTTTCACATCCTTTTGTGAGAATATGGATTCGACCCCTAATGTTATTAAAAAAGCTCTAAAAACTGCCCCATAGGATAGCATTGAGAAATAGCATTCAATATTGTTCTATGGGAAATGCAAAAACAAGTTTAAAAAAAAAGACAAAGTATTTCCAAGCTGGTGACTGATATTTAGGCATCCTCTGCTGCAAACAGATAAACGAACTCAGTCGGATATGCGTGTAGCTTAATCTCACTGAGAGTTTCTACTTTACATTTTTCTGGGGGAACAGGACAAATTTGATTGCTGTCTCTGACAAGGGCATCACATGGTTAGATAAAAGATTTCGGATGGATAAGACGTTAGTTTGGGTGGGAAGGATAAAGAGAGGGAACTAAGGGCCAGATGTAGGAAAATCCTGAATTGTGAATCACAAATTATGAGTCTGAGCGACTCGCAATTTGCGAGTCGCAATTCAGGATGCAGGATGGTGTCCCTGACATCATCTGCGACTTGCAAGGGGGTCGCAAAGGCCCACCTCATTACTATTAATGAGGTGGGTCGCAATTTGCGACCCCCTTGCGACTCGCAGCGCTCACAGGGATGGTGGCCTGCTGGAGACAGCAGACCACCATGTCTGTGACTGCTTTTAAATAAAGCAGTTTTTTTTCTTTTTTGTAATGCAGCCCGTTTTCCTTAAAGGAAAACAAGATGCATTATAAAATGAAAAAACCCTTTCATTAGTTATTCCCATCCCAGCTAGATAATTTGTCATTTCCCTGGATACAAATTGCACCCTATTGTCTGACACAATTGTTTTGGGTATTCCTCCGTCCATGAAGCCTCCTCCAAAAACTGTTACTTCTGCCGTGTTCACTTGCTCCACCGCTTTTATCATGAACCATTTGGCATGATAATCTACCAACACTATGATGAATCTACTCGTCAAGCCTAATCTAGAAACCATACCTATAAAATCAATAGGCAACTTTTCTCAAGGTTTTTCAGGAAAATCGATTGTTGCCAATGAAGGTTGTCTTAATACTTTAGATTTGTCACTATTTCCACATGCCACACAATTTCTTACTCTCTCCTCCACCTCTAAATCCATGCCGGGCCACCAGAATGATTGTCTCCCTTTTATCCTTGTAGCTAATGCAAAGATCAATCAGTCTTGAGTTCTTCTTTCTCTTTATTTCAAGAAGTAATTACGTATGACATCTCCAGCAGAGCTCCTCTCCTCTCCAGCTCTCTTTGCATCTGCCTCACATTCCATATGATCTGATAGCTAACCATCACATTCTGATTCTCTACTAATATTGATCATGTGATATCTTCACAGTATTATTTTGACTGCTGACTTGTTTTTGTTCATGGTTTTAATTATCTAATAAAATAAATTACTTCTACACTGGCACATAGGACACCACTGGACATGGGAAACATAAAGATGGTACTGGAGGCCTGATCTTGTAGGGGGGCGATGGTGTGCCTCTGCTAATCAGAGCTGTTCTTCTCCTTGGAGTGTGGTAATCAGGAGCTAGAAGAGGCAGGTTAAGAGGACTCTTTCTATTATATTGCTAGTGAGGCATCAAACACCATTAAAATGGCTACGTTGCTGCAAAATATCCCATCTTATGACCCATATAAAAACATGTGCATTGCTGACAGCAGCCGGTCTGAGATAGTCTGTTCTTGGTGAATGCACTGCAAGGAAACGCTAGAAGCCTCTATTCTTTAAAATAAGTCTGGAACACCAGCTTAAACTCAGCTCTGCATACGGGACCATCCCTGAGCATATGGGACTGCTTTACCTGGTGCTCTGCCTGCAAGACTAATGACATATTGAGCACATGAGGAAGCACATGTGCTTATACCTGATCATATAAGGCTACCATAGCTACACATTGGGGATACACTGAGCATATGATGGTATTCCAGAGCATATGTCTCTTTACCTGCAAACGTGAGGCTACACCGAGCATATGGGGTCTGAGCTTATTGGGCTATAGATGAGTATTTGAACAAACATGTACCCACAAATAAAAGGTAATTTGTCTTCTTACAAACATACACTTGTTGGACTTGGACCTTTCTGCGATGTCAGCCCCAAACTTTTTGCCTTCACCCACCTGTTTGCTGAACCCATTTTTGTTGGCTTTTAGGATTCTGCACACTTTACCACTGCTAATTAGTGCTAACATGCTGGGCTCTCTTCTTAAAACATAGTGAATTGGCTTATGCCCAATTGGCATATTTAATTTACTTGTAAGTCCCTAGTAAAGTGGAAAAACCTGTCCCCAGGGCTTGTAGATAAATGCCACTAATGGGCCTGTAGCACTGGTTGTGCTACCCACTGAAGTAGAACTTTAAAACATGTATCAGGTCTGCTGTTGCAGCCTGTGTGTGCAGTTTTAAACTGCCAAGTCAACCTGGCAAAAGATTTACTTGGAGATTTGCAAAGTAACCCTTTAGAAAGGTCCAAACCTTCCTTTTCAACATATGTAAGGATAGGCCCTGGAAAGCCCAGAGGGCAGGATGCAATGTACCTAAATAGTTGAACATGTACCTTTTTGCTTTACATATTCTGGTAGTGAAAAACTCATACCTTTGTTTTTCACTACTGCAAGCCCAACCTCTCCCATAGGATAGCATTGGAGTTACATTATTACAATTAATAAGATGCAATTTCCAAATGGGAGCAGATAACTAGCTCATGTTTAGTGTCTTTGGAATTGTAATGAAACTGTCAAAACCATGGCTGCACACGTGCTCTAGGGCCCACCTGATGCCAGAATCCATGCATTACTGTTGCCACCACACAGTCTTAGTCCAGAAACTGCCATTTGCAGAATCTAGTAGCTGCTGCAGTGCGCTATACGCGCATTATCTTTTATTCATGACATTGGTCCCAAGTATCTTTATAACAGCCATCTTGGCCGGGGCACTTTGGGCATGGCACATTGGGCGGGGCACTTTGGGTGTGGCACTTTGGGTGTGGCACTTCGGGCGGGGCACTTTGGGCGTGGCACATTGGGCAGGGCACTTTGGGTGTGGCACATGGGGCGGGGCACAAGTCTATTTAAGTGACCCGCTCACTTCTCACTGCTCACTATTCCGAGGATCTTGTGAGGACCGGAGCTTTTCTGTTTGAAGTCGGGTGTTTCCATGTTCCTGCTTGTTCACCTGGGATTTCCCTGTGTTGAGGCATTTAAAGCATCGAGTAGCAGAAACTCAGGGCTGTAAGACGGATGGTGGTTTCTAGCTTCCATCATCCGTTTTCTTATTTGAGAAAACTGTTTAAAGGATGATATTCTTTTTTTTGGAGAAAGAAGTGATCTTTGGCAATCAGCTGTAAATAATTAAATTGATAACAAACTAAGCGAATGTTTTGCTGTTACAGCGTTACCGCTTTCTCGCAGTCACTTTTCAACTTCAGCAGCTTACTTGTGGAGTCGCTCGGTAGCAACAAAGATACATTGTATAAGCGCGATTATTCAGAAGAGGTTTAAATGGTTATGAATAAATGCTAAGGCAATAATTTGAACTCAAGGGAATATTTGATTATGGTTAATGTAAAATACGGACACAAACTGAAATCGTGTATCTTGGAAAGTTTTTGAAATGTGAAGTAACATTTCTTTGAGGGAAAACCGTGTTAACCTTTCATTTCTTGAAACTTACGAAAGGCGCTATGATTTACTATTGTTCCAAGCGACTGCTGGATTTATAGTTGACAGATTCCGAAGAGTTCTGTGATTGATATTTCTCTGTAGTATCTGTAATTCTTGTTTCCGCAGGTCTCCTTCCACGCTGAACCCTTCCTTAACTCACTACCCCCCACTTGGCCACTCTAAGACTCTGCGCTGTTAAGGTTTGTAGAGTTGGAGCTACCAGGAGGTGGGCCTATTGGCAACAACGTGTGTACCCTGAGGATTTGGTCTCTCTGACAGAAACATCCTAACTGACGGTGAAGTCAGATTTTAAATTACAATTTAGAAAATGCCACTTTTAGAAGGTTTGCATTTTCTTGTCTTAGCCAGTTAGTGCCTGTAGCATGTCTCTGGATCCCATGGCTAGGTGTAGTTGGCAGCTGGGCTTTATGTATTCCTCCCAGACAGCCACACTCAATAGAGAGCTTAGGTGTGCCTGGGTGGGCCACCACTGTGAATATGGGAGGTTGGAGCTGGGCACAGCCCTACTTACTCTTGAATAGGCTATCTTGCCTTCAAACAAAGGAATGCATACCCCCTTTAGTTAATCTGGAGCGAAGACTAGGAAGGCAGGATACCTGGGGACTTCAATGGGAAACCTCTAGAAGCTCCCCCCACCTTCCAGAGGAAGGGCAACAGGCATAAATATTGGACCTCAGGCAGCACCAATTCATTACATGTCTGGATCTGTTGATACTCTGCAAGGAAGAAGGACTGCTGTGCTACTGAAAAGACTGCCACTCTGCTTAACTGTTGCTATGTAGGACTGCTGCCCTGCCATACCGACCTGCTGTCAGCTGTCCTCTTACCCGGATGAGAAGGACTGGACTTGCATCTGTTGAACCCAAGACCCTAGAGTGACTCCAAGGGTCAGCTTGCTAGCCTCCTGACTAGATCCTCGGGGACAGAAGACTCCAACAACTTGACCCAGCACATGGACTCTGCCATCTGTGAGTCTACTCTGCCAACTGGTGCCACCCCAGTCCAAGACCCTAAGAAGTGGGCCTAAGGTGATCTGCCAACACCTGATGTTCCAGTAGAACTGACACATCTCATCTGATGTGTGGGGCAACCCCTAGCGAAACCAACGTATCACCACTGCCACGTGGATAACCCCATTGCAAAGACCAACATTGCAACCCACAGCCTCATTGGAACCGCTGCTGCTCTATGCATCCACAGTGCAGGCCCTCACATCCCTCATCGACAGCAGCCTCGATGACGACTCCGGACTCCCCAACGCAGCCTCACAGCTCCTCCGAACCAATGGATTGCCCTGACTGCGCGCCGCATCCTGGATGCCAGACTTCGCATGCCAAGCCCTCATCAACTAAATTGGAACTCCCATTACAGTCTTGCAGCATCTTGAAGCCAATGCATCGCTTCAGCTGTGCAACATATCTTCGACGCGGGCTCCTGCAATGCTCCGCAAACCAGGATGTAAGGTACTGTATTCAACAGGCCTACCTAAATCCCTGTAGCCAGCCCATGTTCCATCGTGGTCAGCCTCAACTTGAGATTTTGTCCCAATCCAGCGCAACAAGATACCCATAGTTGGTTCTTTGTGCTTTTTGGTGCTATTTTAACTGGAATCTTTAAACCTGCATATCTATCTTTTTACTGATATTTGTT
Organism: Pleurodeles waltl; assembly: GCF_031143425.1. Classification (NCBI taxonomy): domain Eukaryota; kingdom Metazoa; phylum Chordata; class Amphibia; order Caudata; family Salamandridae; genus Pleurodeles; species Pleurodeles waltl. Next base: position 986,006,416 of record NC_090437.1, read on the forward strand.
TTTGGTCTAGTTATATTTATTAAAAATAACTATGTTTTCACTTTTTTGCAGTTTGAAGGATTACCTAAATACTTTGCACATTGCCTTTAAATCAAGTCTGACTGCTCTGTGCCAAGCTACCAAAGGTTTATTTAGGGTTGGCGCGTGCCTCACCCTGAGAAGGTTTGTGGTTGCTGCTGACCAGGGCTCACAACGCAGTCAACCAGTAACCCAATTTCTCACAACATTGGATTGAGGGGGGGAATTTCTAAGCATATGAGCATCCAGTTATTCTCTGAAAAAAACTGTATTAGTCAAAAACAAGAATTATATGCAGTGGTGCATAAATCATTAATTCCATTTTTGTCTCCAAAGTTTCAAATGATCTAACCTGCCACAACAGTGCCTCATGACTGAACAGCACCACAACCCAGCCAATATTTCAGAATGTCTTATACACATAAAGATGAATGTAGAACATCTTCCACTGCCCGAACCTGCCAACAGATTACTCTTTGATGATTCGAATCATATGTCAAGAAAACACAACTTTCATCCAGCAATCTTGCCTGTGGCAAGAGCTAATCTCAGAAACCAAAGCTTCCAACCTTGAAATATTGAACGCATTACTTACCAAACAGCTCCAAATCCATTTCACCTACTTCTGTGTCCGATGGTGCTTACTTTAAAATATGCTGTATATTGAGAATCTTGCAATTTTCACTCTGAATTTTACCATGAGTGCTCGGCCTAACTCCGCTGCACTATCATGCAGTTATGACTTCGCCAGAACAGGTAAAGATACAATGCAAGCAAATCAATCAAATCACATGATTAAGAAAACCTGACCTCAAAAAGCATGTTCTCAAAACCACTACATCCGAGGATTGCCTTCAAGCTACTTTGCTGTACATGCTACTGAACTGTACATAGAACATAAAGGCTATTGATAAATAGGTGATTATGTTTAGAAACTAATACCTAGACCACAATAGTAGCACGCGCACTAATTATTGACAAGAAACAGCAAATATTCTGGTTGCAGAGGCGTGGTTCTCTAAGGTAAGTACTCGGAAATATGGAGCTGCCTTCATTATAACTTGCATGATGGTGGTAGGCAACAATCTCAAATTCAGAAAGATACATAAGGCAGAGAAGAGTAATAATAAGCAACAACCCTTGTGTCATTTCAAAATTATTTGCATTCATAACTGCATCTGAGACCTGTTGTCACAATCCTTGGAGTTAGAGATAGCGCTCTCCTTGAAGGTTCACTCACTCCCTGTAAAGACTTGAAGACAGTGAAGGGAGACTAAACTCGGGAGCAAAAATGGGATGAGAAGGCAAGAGAGGAAAAACACTTGCTCCATTAGGTTACTTGGTAGAAAACATGGAATGTACTCCTAGGACAACAGTCTCAAAGAGCATCACAAACTGCAGGAAGGAAGCACAACTAATCTTCCAATAGAGGGAGAGTGACAGTATGCTGCAGCCAAAGTATATCACTTTACAAGAGTCACTTACAACAAATATGAGCTTACCCAGTGCGGCAAAGAGTTTCCCAGTGAGTAGCCCCCAGGCAAACAAGAAAACCTGCCCAAGAACAGAATGTAGATGGGAGAAATTGGTTTGTTTGTTTAATGGGGGATGACCAATCAGAAGAACCAGAGTTATGAATTTTTTAAGTTTTTAGTAAACACTAGTGCCTTAAAAATCAAAGCACCAACCACAGACATTTAGTCACACAAAACCGATTCAAAGTTGAAAAATATGGCTGACTGCGATGGAGTGTGGGCCAGATGCAAGAAGTGGATTGGGCCCAGGTGGCACTTACCTTCAGAACTAGAAGAAATCTTGATGAAAATGTTCTGAGAAGGTAAAGTTCAGCGGGGCAAAGCTGCAGGTGGTGTCTGAGCAGGAGGCATCATCAGGGAGCTGCTGGATGAAGTCATGGTGAAGAGGGGGTCATTAGGAGTTTGGCAGATAGACACATCTGTCCGCCAAACTCCCATCGAAGAGACTGACACAGTGCTGGTGGTCTCCCAACCGGCCCCATTACAACTTTTCCACTAGGCTGGCCGGCAGAAACCAAGGTTTCCGTCAGACAGCCAAGTGGGAAAGGTGCAGCAACATTGTTCCTAGATCATAATTGAGCTTGGGGCAATTCTGCCACACGCAGGGTGCACCAGCACCCTTGAATTACACACTGTCTACATAGCAGGCAGTGCCTATTTCAAGTGTGCTGGGAAGGGGGACCCCTGTACTGCAGGGCCCCGGTGTCCCCCTGTACTTGTTCTCTGCCAGCTTTTTCATGGTGGTGAAACCGCCATGAAAAGGCTGGTGGAAAACAAGGTTGTAATCAGCAGGGAGGCACTGAGTTCAGTTCCACCCTGGCTGATTACAACCAGGACCGTCATCATTCTGTCGGGATCTTGGATCCTCGCGAAGACGGCGGTAGGTTGGCGGGTCTGCCCACCAACCTCGTAATGTGGCATTCAGGACTACCGCAATGGTCCAACCGACATCACGAGTCTGGTGGTCTTGTGACTGCCAGATTTGTAATTGGCCATTAGGCTCTTTTGGAAGTCGAAGATTTCCAATAGGATGAGGCAAGAGGCTGTAGCTGACAAAATTCCAGAAGGTCGGAAAGCCCTTTGGTGAATTACAGCTGAACAGGGTTTCCTGCTGTGGATAAGAATATTGTGTAAGCTACCACGAAGACAGGCTGATGGGTGATGCCTCTTGGGCAGATAGATGAGCAAGTTGGTCCCATTCTTCTCCCGGTTCTCTGAGCAGTTTTTAGCCCACAAATGTATAAGTCACAAGTCAAGATTTTGGCTATCTAGGCAGGTTTAGCACCCCTACCAAGAGTCCAGGACTGGAGGGGGACAACTTGGAAGTAGGCCTCACTCAGGTGGGATCCAAGTGCAGGTTCAAAATGGTAGGAGCCTGTGATGTCCCTATGGCTCTGAACAGGAAGCCAGCAATCTAGTCCTCAGAGTCACTCTGGTAGTCCTAGGTTCAAGTGATATAGCAGGACTCAAGCAGTAGAGCAGGTCTCTGAGCGTTCAAGGCATGCTCCAGACAGCAAAGCAGCCCTTCCAGGTGCAGCAAAGCAGTCTTGTGGAGTACACAGCAGGCCACTGCAGCAGGCAGTCCTCTGAAAGTCCTTACACAGGTACCAGAAAGTAAACTGAATAATAGGTCTGAGGGTCTCTTTTTATACATGGGGCCTTATTTGAAGTAGAAGATGTTTCTAGTAGTGTTCCTTTAAAGTGCTTGGAATTTTCTGTCTCCCCTGGCTCTAGGCTGGCTGCAACAGCAATGCAGTGGTGACAAGTCATCTGTGTGAAGGCAGAGCACAACCTATTCAATTGCAATAGGGTCTGTGTCCAGCTCTGCCCCTTCCCTCATCCTACCTCAGATGGCCCATTTAGGCACACCTAATGCCTCTATTTTTTTACTGTTTGTGAGGAATTCACAAATTCCAGCTGCCAACTACTCCCATTCATGTGACCTAATATAGGCTGCAGGCTCCAAATAGCAAAAGACAGGAAGGTACCAACTTTCTAAAAGTGGCATTTTCAAAATTGTAATTTAAAATATGACTTTAGTTTAAAAGATGATTTTTTATTACAATTTCATAGATACCAAACACAAAATGCATACCTGCTCCTAGTCAAAAGTTAGCAAATATTAAATTCAATAAGGCAACTCAATTTTATCCTATGGGGCAGATGGTCCTCACAGTAGCGAAAAAAGAAGTTACAAGTCTTTTCACTACCTGGTCATGTAAAACTTAAAAGTGTATGCCAACCTTTTAATTACAATGGACCCTGCCCTATGGGCTACCTAGGCCCTACATTGTGGGTGAGATATATGCAGGGCCACTGGAATTATGCGGCAGGAGAGGGCCAAACTATGCGGTAGGGTTGAGCAAATTATGCTGCAAGAAAACACAAATTATGTGGCATAATGTGGCACATTTTGTAATAATATTGTTTTATTATGTTGCCATTTTTAAACTTGGTGACACTATCTGGGCATTGGTTGAACTTCATTAGTACTAGATTATCACCTACATATAGGAATAAGCAACAGAAAGATGGCCAGTCCAGTTTTGCAAAGGGCCTTCCACTAAGGAGAAGCACAAGTTACTACATAACTTATGAACCGTTTGAGCTACAACGATTTTCTTTTGTTAAAATCTGAAGAATATGCGGCAAATGATGGATTATGTGTCAAATGTGGCATATCTATAATTATTTGAAAATTGCCACAGCCGTACAATCACATAATTCCAGTGGCCCTGGTTATTTAAAATAGATGGGAAGTTTAAGGCTTGGCAAGGGTTTTATTTTGCCAAGTTGAATTGGCAATTCAAACATGCATTCAGGCCACAACTGCAGACCTGGGACAGTTTGAAGGGGCTACTGAGGTGGATAGCACAATAAGTGCATCCGGTCCAGAAGTAGCATTTAATTTACAGGCCTTGGGTATATGATATACCATTCTACAAGGAACATATAAGTAAATTAAATCTGTGAATCAGGTTTAAGCAACTTTTACCATGTTTAGGGGAGTGAGCACCTTAGCACTGGTTAGCAGTGTTGAAGTGCACAGAGTCCTAAGTTCAACAAAACCGAATTTCAGCAAAAGTGGAGGGAAAAAGGCAAAACGTTTGAGGAAAGACCACCCTAAGACTGATAGGTCTAAGAGTAGAGTAGAACTTTTCAGCACTGGTAAAGCTGTGATGTACTTATAGCAATGGAAGATCACAGGATAAAAGTCAGAGAGGTAGTAGCACAGGAAGCACCAAGGGGAATCCTAAGAAGGAACAAAATACCAAAAGTGCAGTATCCAAATCATGGGCAAATAGACACCTGCTTTCATAGCAGAGAAATATTTATAGTGCTCTTCATAGATTTACCTGGAAGGACCCTTGACCAATCCCAATAGTTGCAGTTTTCCTTCTCCACGTGTGAAGTTTCTAGGGTCTTTTCTGATCTGCTAGTCTCAAAGATCTGGACACCTGCTTATATTTAACCACTGATGGTGCAAGCCTGGATCAATCTGTCATTGTATCCAGGAATGGGACAGGACAGGGAATGATCCATGTTTGAGTGCGGCTGCAGTGGCAGTCAGTTTCACAGCTTTAGTGGCTGTTTTCTCCACTCTTGCAATCTTTAATTCTAGTACCTTCTGTAATTCTTCTCCAACATCTGTTCATGCATGTAAACTGTTCCTAGCGAGGAACCAATGACGGTCACCAACAGGCGCTGTTTGCCGCAGAGCTCAGCAGACCATGCATGCAGCCATTCAATACCGCAACTGTAAGAATTGGAAAACATGCTACTGTTTCATAACCATGTCGAGCTTAGAAAGGCAACGTAATATGCCTTTTGGAAGGAAGCATGAAGATGTCCAACTCCATGCAAGTTGGTCAAGTTGTTTTGAACGTCATGCATAAAAATCACCCATGTAATGGGTACTATTAGGTGAGGAGTAGGTTTTACGCATGTGTTGCATGACCAAGTATTACAATCGTGTTGGTTTAGAATGTGATTATTTACAGTAATCTGTTTAGGACACTATACTATGTATATATTAATATTTTTGTATCTGTTTCCAACAGTGCCTTCAATACAGCCACCAAAGGAGTCCCTCGAACAAGTACTTGTCAAAAATCCTGCAACTGGCTGGTACAGCCCAGGTACTGTAAACGTAACCACCTAATTCCTTATGACTGTCTGTATTGACATATTCACTGGCAAGAAAACATGACATGCTGAAACCACCAACAGGGAACTATGGGCCTGATTCCCAAAAATTTCGATCAATGAGTGTAACTATATTTGACTTGAGCTCCTAGGAGTAAGCCACACTTCCTCATGGAGGCAAACATTGGGGAAAAGGGCTCCTTACTATAGGAGTCATGTGAGAAAGGGTGCCAAACATGCTCATACCTATTGAGTGTGGCTGTGGGTGTGTCAACATATGTTGACTGTGTGTGAGAACCAGGGCTGGCTTTAACGCTGGTGGCACCCAGTGCAACATTCTTCGGATAGCCTCACTACCACCTGGCAGAAGTGCCCCTCATCTTTCCATAGCTCCTCTTTCACATACAGTTCACTTGTTTTAAAACGCTCGTAAAGGCTGGCTTTACTAATCCTCTAAACTATCCACTTAAAATACAGATCTATTCTTTGAATCAGGCATATTAACTGTTTACACTACTTTATGGCGAGTCAAAACTCCTCTCTCTTTAATCACAAGAGTTATCTTGACAATTTTATTGCTGCCTGAAAGCTGGCCATACAAGGAACTCTGCGTCAGGTGCTTTTAAATCGTATGTAATTGCTAAAGACAGCACCCCCGAGGTCTTTGCCCCTCCTCCAGGTCGGCAGCTAGTGCGTCTGCACCAGTCGCACCCCCCTAAAGCCAGCTCTGGTGATGACCTCTGTTTGCTGAGTGCATTGGTGCCTCGATATCCGGTGATCTATGTGCATGGTTATATAGATGTATGCTTTGGTGCTTCAATGTCTGGTTATCGGGTTGTATAGTTACATGGATATGTGCATTGTTATCTTCATGTATGGCGGTCCACATTAGTTTTTAGTATGAATGGGTGTTACTCTGCATATGGGCTGGGGATGCTTTTGCGATCTATGTCAAGGATGACTGTTATCTGTCTGTATTCAGTATACGCAGCCAAACCTACTGACTCTGACAACACTTGTTTTGTTTGGAAGGAACAAGATACTAATCACTATATGGCCCTGAATCACAAAGGTAACTTACACTTGTAAGTAAAATTACACTTTGAGTCAGTTTTCTACTTTTTGCCTATTCACAAAATATGATTGTAAACTTTCTCCAAAAGTGTAATTTACATGTCTACACCATATTGAAGGGCCTGGGGGTTATTCTCAAACTGCAATTTGTAGTATGTTTTTTAGCTATTCACAAACTGCACCTCCAAGTATTACTTAAGAAGGGCAGTGTGTGAAAATCATTTGTAGTATGTTTGTTCGGCTGTTGTAGCACTACAAAATGTGCTACAAAATTAACTTTGGGAATAACTCCCAGGCCCTTCATTAAACCCTAAAGTAGTCCTGTAAACCCTAAACGTGGCCTAGATTCTCATGTAGCCAGAGAAACGTTACAGTTTAGTAAATCAATCATAAGAGGTGCTTGTACTTCGCACATCCGGAAATGAAGTATTTAAAAGCCCTCTCATGTGATAATAAAGTAAAAAGAGGCTCCGAAATAATGAATTGTTTGCCTAGGATCACACAATATGGACAAGCAAAGAAGCCCTATTGATTGTAAGTAATCTGTTTTTACATTTTGAAATTCAGTCATCAGATGTATCTCTTCTTTTTTTTCTCTTTCCTGTTTTAGAGGAAATGTCACTGTTTTGTATTTTATTCCAAGCCCATAACGAAAAACAGACACAGTCATAGCAAGCACGACTCAGGGCCCCCTGACCCAACTACCAGGCCAAGAATGCCATTATTTGGTGGGCGTCACATCGCAAACATTCCCCATTCCCTGAAGGCACGATTCCCTTAAGGCCTATCAGCTTGCATAAGGCTCAAAGGCTGTGTGGCGTGGCCCGATGTCGTAAGGGCCACGCAAGTAACAGGGCCTGCCTTAAGAAAAGACACACATGCATTCATGTAGTGAGTACCGCCATGTAAAACTGCCCAAGGCGCGGCATGTATATTTATTTATAGCATTAGCCGCATCATCCGCCCACGTGCCCAGAGACAGTTACATTGTATAGAAGAGCCCGAGTGGCTCTCTACATCCCCCCAGACAAACATAACTCCAACTTGAAGAAGCCCACTGGAGGCTAGCTGTAAATAAACTACCAACTTGGAGAACAGATCAAACAGCAAAAGAAACAGCTGGATCAGAAAAAGAAAGAAAGAGAGAGATATAGGATACACAGTATCATAGATACGGAGGCATCAAGTCCATCAACATCTGCAGGTTCAGCCATTCCCGACAGCACGCAAAATCTCAGAGTCTTTGGCTGGGGGCAGGATTGGGTCGTAGGTGATACCTCTCTCTTCGGCCTCCCCGGTCAATCAAGAGCCTTGCATCCGGGACCTCCTCAAAGACTTGACTAGGACCAGGACCACTTGCCGGCCTCTCATTCGCCACCACCTCATCACCTACCCCATCACCCTGATCCTCTACATCACCAGCAGTGCCTTCATTAGACCTCTCCACAAGTTTGAACCAGGATACATTTGGAGTGACACGTTGAACTCCTTTCTGGGCATTCACCATGGTCCCTTGCATGTCAGCCACTCTCTACAGATCAGTTTCATAGGGAGTCCTGAATTTCTATCCTGGATACCTGTCCTTGATCACAACTATGTCCCCCACTTGCATGTCAGGACACCTGGTTTGTTGTCGGGCACTGGCCTTTTGGGTGGTCCTACTTCTCCTTTCTTGAGTACTTTCAGAATCAAATTCATCAGGTCTCCACCTGGAGTCTGAAAGAATGCAGTCCTGGGGAGGTTGCTTGAACATCAACACTGCAGGGGCACACCCCGGAGTGCTATGGTGGGTTTGCCTGTAAGCCAACAGAATCTGTTGCATGCACCCCTTCAGGTCTTCTCCTTGCTCTACCCCTATCCTCAGGGCTCTGTTCAAAGTTCACATAAATCTTTCCACATCACCATTAGCCTGTAGCCAGTGTGGGGTGATGCGGCGATGGTGTACAGCTAAACGGACCAGATAGTCTTTGAAGTCTTGCCCATGGAAGAACGGGTCATTATCGGTCCTTATCACCTCAGGAAGACCAAACAGTGCAAACGTCTTTTCCAGTATAGGTCGAACATTTTCGAATGTTGTTGATGGAACCAGCTCTAAAATTGGGAACTTCAAGTGAGAGTCCATTAGAACTAGCATCAGCTGCCCATCCGGGAATCTGCCAAAATCCCTGCTGACCTTAGACCAGAGACAGGTGCTGGGCACCTCAGTGATCACCGGAGCACTAGGCTGTTCAATAGCAGTGATAGTGAAAGGGTGAGATCTCCCCACCCGCTCATCAACAAAGGAGTCCATGCCAGGGAACCACACTTTACTTTGAAGGCGAGCTTCGTCTTGGCAGCACCTTGGTGACCCCGAGGGGCCAACTCAATCACTCAGTCCCACAGGCAATGGGGAATTACCAGCTTCTGGCCTCGTAAGAGCAAGCCATCACTTCCTACGGATAGTTCGTCCCACACCTTCCACACGACCTGCATGGCTGCCCGTTCATCCGGGTCCAGAGACTTTATGCCCTCCAGGAACCGCTTCCACTGTCATCTCTCCAAAGCTTCCTTAGCTCGACTTATGACTAAATCTTTGTGGGAGGCCTCAGCTATAACCATCAGGGTGAGAGCTACCAGGCAGGCAGCTTGCACCACCATCCTGCCGAAACTCTCCATTCCTTCCCCTTCATCTCCCAGTGCTCCCTCCGACAGGGGGGCAGCAGGGTGCCACGAAAGGTAATCAACAGGGTTGTTCACCGCCGGGTGGTAGATAACCTTAAATAGGCCATAATAGCCTAATCTAGTAACGCCCCTTTTAGGGCTCTTAAGGCCTCATCCACCTCTCAGCTTCAGTTCCACTGCCCCTTGGCCCTGGTAAGCTGCCTTAACGGTTGTAACATAGTCTCCAACTGAGAGATGAATCTGCCACAATACGTGGCCGTGCCAAAAAAACTGCCTATTTCAGTGGCATTCCGGGAAACCGGTGCAAGGCGGATGGCATCTGCTTTCTTAGGATCCACCTGTGGTCCTTCACAGGAAAATACATATCCATAAAAATCTATTGAGTTTTAGTAAAATGCGCACTTTTTCTTATGAAGCGTGAGACCTGCGTCTGAAAGTCTTTGGAGTGTTGCATACAGTCTGAGATAGTGGTCTTCCAGTGTCTCGGAGAATATAAGAATGTTATCACTGAGGTTGATTACCCCGCTGAGGCTGGGCAGCGTTTCCTTTATGGCATTTTGAAACACCTCGGTGGCAGAGGACACACCAAAGCTCAGTCTTTTAAACCTCCTCAGCCCCACATGCGTTGAGAACGTGGTAATATTCCTGCTCTCCGGATCTAGCTCTAGCTGATGATACCCAGAGTTTAGGTCCAATTTTGAAAACCACTGGGCCCCATTCAAATCCGCCACAATGTTATCCATGGTGGGTGTAATATGCCTTTCTCTCTTTATAGCTTGATTGGCCAGCTTCATGTCAACATGCTCCAGGCTGCTTGGGAGCTAATAGCAGTGGCGACACCCAAGGAGTGGGGCCCGTGACTTTCTCTATCCTCCCTGGTCCTCCAGTGCTTGCAACTCCTTCTCCACCGCCGGTCAGAGGTGGAATGGAACTCTTCGGTGTCGCAGTGCCGTGGGCGTCACTGCTGAATCAATAGGTAGCCTGAACTGTTTCCCCTTGAGCTTTCCAAGCCCCCGAAACAGTTGAGGAAAGTCATTCAGTATGGTGTCCGCATGGGTCTCATGGACCTGTCGTGCAAAAAAAAGACTAGCTCAAGGTCTTCAGCCATGTGGCACCCCAGAAAGGTTCCACGGTCCCCTTCAGCAATGTGGAACTTGGCTTTGGTCGAGCGGACCTGACTGGTGACAGTTACTTCAATGGCTCCCCTCAAAGGTTGGGGGTCACGCCCATTGTATGTGTATATCTTGGTGGTGCATGGCGTCAGTAATGGTCACGGTGATAGCTGGTTGTACAGGATATCATTCATCACAGTGACTGATGCACCAGTGTCGATAAGGACCATAGCGGAGGTGCCCAGGATGTCCACCGTACACATGGGGAGGTGGACGCCGCTTCTGCTGTCTCCCACCTGCAAAGTAGATGACAAATTTCCTCCTCCTCTTCATCCTTGGCATACTTTATTTTACTTCCTTCCCCTGTGCCACCATCCGCACTTGTGCGCTCCTCTGGCACTAGTTGTTTTATTGCCGCTGTCTTTTCCGTCGCTGCCGTCTGTTTGAATCTGCTTCCCCGACACACTTTCACGAAATGATTTGCTCTCCCGCACTTATTGCAGTTTCTTTTTTTCGGGGGTCACACACCAGGCAGCTGCTGCAGTCCCTTCTGCCAGGTCTCGGGGGTCGTGGCAGACATTGTGGCTCTGGACATGTTTGCAAGGCGTCTACCTGTTCCTGTTTTACAGTCGCCGGGGGGGCTCCCCTGATACAGCCACAGAATGCCCCCGTGCCGTGGCTATGTCGTCAGCTCGACTGACAGAGAGTTTGTGGGAGCGCACCAGGATCAAGATCTCATCTAGCGTGATGCCCGGCTGTCGAAGTATGAGTTTTTGCAGCATGTTTGAACGGCAACCTTGGATGACCTGCGCTCTGATTTCTTCATGCTGGTTGAGGCCTACGCAGGTGCTGTCCAGCTTTCGTAACCTAGTGTAGAACATGTCCACTGATTCAATGTCAGTTTGCTGCTCCTGGCAGAGTTTGAACCTCTCATAAACCAGATTCAGCTGGGGATCAAAATACAAGTTCACAGCAGCCACTGCCGCGTTGAAGTCATCAGCCACTCCTGTGTTGAGAAGTGTGCCGAAAAGCTCATACGGCTCATCAGCACCCATATGCAACATGAGCGACCGTCGCACAGCACCATCAGTTTCCCTTGTGGCACTGAATAGTTGTCCAGCCTGCCAAGCTAATGGCGCCATTGTGGCGCTGCCGTGGCCGGATCTGCCACTTGACTAAAGGAGGTTAGTGGCGCTACTGATGAATGGGCCACCTGATGGGTGGTGGCGGCTGTTGATCCCGGTGCTACTGGGAGGAACTCATTGTGCCTTGATCTGTCTGTTGAACTGTGCTGAACCCCTGCACTCTCCCACTGGTTCGCCTGGCAAGCGTGGATACAGCAGGTTCTACTTTTTTAACTTATTGTCTCTCCTTACTATCCTTTTTTTTCTCTTATCTTCACAGCTTGCCACCACTCCTACTTCTCTAAAAGCCCAGCCATTCCTATTGCTCTGTCTCTCGTGTGGTTTGTGTTCACTCTCTATATGGCCGCTCACCTCAAGAAAGCCTCTGGGAATCCACGAACTGCAGCCCCATGATGTTCCTGGGTGGACATGCGACGAGCAATGGAACACGCCCTTCACGTCGGAGCACACCGCGTGCACTCCTCGATCTTAGGCTGGAGACCGGCACGCCCTCGCCAGTCACTGGGCGGGGCCGGGGCCTTCTTCTCAGCACTGCCGACCGTGGCACAAAGCAGAACTCCACAGCCTCCTCTGCGAGGGTGAGTCGGTAGTGGGCGTGGTCCTACACCTGCCAGAGAGGCTCCCGTCCCTCTGGCCCTTTTTGCGGGCTCAGGCATCAGCCCACAAGTAGGACCGCAACCACTTGTGGCCCCAGGTCCCTGCTCAGCAAGCTCCTGGCCAGAGAGTCGGTCCACCTGCCTCATGGCACTGTCGTCGTCCAGCGAGAACACCCCAAAGGGGAGGGGCCACACACCCAGCGCCATGGGTCGCTGCACGGCCGTGGTCCGGTGACTCCTCATTGACAATGTGGCATGGCCTGATGTCGTGAGGGGCCACGCATGTAACAGGGCCTGCCTTAAGAAAAGAAACACACGCATTCACTTAGTGAGTACCGCCATGTAAAACTGGCCAATGCGCGGCACGTACCTTTATTTATAGCATTAGCAGCAGCATCCGCCCACGTGCCCAGAGACAGTTACATTGTATAGAAGAGCCCCAGTGACTCTTTACAGGTTGGATGATAATGCCCACACATAAAGTCATGTTGTTTTGCTTGCTCTTCATTATTGTCTTTCTGGCATTCAACATTGGCATTTGGATTTTACTTTGCTGTCATATGGCATAATATGTAGTGAAAGGACTACTTTACACTGAAGTGTCACACGTCACTGTGAAATATAGTCATAAAAAGAACCCACTGAAAATGTAGACTACTCTACATTTTTTTTCAGGTGTAGATGTCACAAGTGTGGAATTTCACCGAGCATGCAGATTTTTTTCAGTCTTAAAAGGCATCCAGTGAACCTTCTCAGAAGTGTGCCCTGTGAGTGCTAGGTGGAAGTGAGATGCACAACCACATGACTGTAATTTTCTGTTTACTCACACGTTGCTCACCTTATTAAAGTTTCACCTGCATGATCCAGGTTTACGTGGTGCAGAAAATGTGGGGAGTGCATGTCACTCCTCACTTTTCTCCTCAATTGTCAGAAGACATATGAGAAATGGAGGACGTCTTATTGAAGTTACATCCTGTGGAAAGAAAATAGATACTGGTGAAATATTACCAAATTTGTACAGTTATACAGCGGAATGTTCCCAATATGACTTCCACATAAAGAGTGTGAGGAAAAACAGGTGTTTTCCTGGCATCTAAGTGAATGCTATCCATTTACATGCACAGGTTTTGCAAGTAGCATGCAATTGCGTATGCATGTTAATAGTGTTTCTATAGCACAAACCTAGCCACAAGGTAGCAGAGTGCGGTATGTCGTCAAAGACAAGTATAAAGACAAAGAGCAGCAGGCGAGGAAGTTGGGTTGCGGAAGGTTAATGAATTGTGATTTTGCAGTTATTTCTTCATCTTTGCCCCAAAAGTGCTGGGGGATTCTGATAGATATGTGGATGTTGTTTCAGATCCTGGATGCATAGATTGAAAATGCCTGATGTTGTTTTTGCCTTTTTTACACTTCTTAGTCTGCAGTGTGATGGTGTCCTGGCTGAGATGGTGAGCTTGTCTGCAAGATAAACAGGGGGCCGGCGGGATTACTTTGTAAATGATGCAGTTGGTTTTGAATATGTGCATGCCTGCAGCTGAAACGTTTACAAATTGTGTACAGAGATATAAATATCAGCAATGCCCACACATCCGAAGATGTATGACTGCTCTTGTGAATCATACTTGTGTGTCTGGATGCCATGTTACATAAGGTCTGTGGACATAGGACAAGTCGGAATTTGTTCCTATTAATGTGTGTTGCCATTGCTATCATGAGAGATCAATGAAGCAACTTCAGCTTCTCACGCCAAAGGATGTTTCCTGCAATAAGATCTAGGAGGTCATTACGACTCTGGCGGATGGCAGTAATTTGGGGAAAGGTACTGCCAATAGGCTGGCGGTACCTTGTCCCAAATTATGACATTGGAGGTTTGGCTCAAGTCAAACTGTCAATGTACAGCTCCCTCAGACAGGGTGGTAAAAGTCGCCGGGCTGGAGACTTCGAGCTCCAGCCCGGCAGCCATCATAATCCCACCCTCAGGATTATGACCCCGCCTACCGCCGTGGTTTTCATGGCAAGCTTACTGCCACGAAAACCAAGACAGTAGGCACTATCAGTGCCAGGGAATTCCTTCCCTGGCACTGATAGGGGTCTCTCCGCCCCCTCACCCTCCCAACAATCCTCCCCCACTCTCCCCCTCCCAAGCCCCCCACATCCACACACCCACATGCGCACACATACACACTCATACACACACGCATACCCACATCCAACCATGCATGCACACATACATACCCACACACCGCAACACACTAACATACATTGTCGCACACACACATTCACAACACACAACAGACATGTACACTCACATTCAGTCATACACGCACGCATTCCACGCGACTCACACCTGCACGCACGCATACAAAAACAGACACACATCCCCCCACACACACACAACACCCCCACCGCCAGCAAAACACGGCCAGGCCTTATCATGGAACATTATACGGTCGGCTGTGTTTTGCTGGCGTGGCGCTGCTGCTGGCAGCAGCGCCACCTTACCGCCATCCGCTGCCATGACCGTCGACAGAATTTAGCCAGCCTTCTGGCAGAATTCTGCCTACGGTCATAATGCGGTTGGCGGCTGGTAGCCACGGAGACAGTATGTTGGCTGCCATTGCTGTGGTGATAGGCGGCATTTGCCGCCAATGTCATAATGAGGGCCCTAATGCCCATAGGGCTAGCTAAGCAAACAATTTCAGTTCACCACCAGTAGGTGGCCCCAAATCACTAGAAAATGCCTGAAAATGGCCTATATATCCTCTCACGTGGGAATGCTCCAATAATATTTTGCCGAGCATACCAAAATTATTTGCACGGTTCCTAGCAAAAGACATATCTGAAAGCTTTCATGACTGAACAAATGACTTCATCACACCCATAATCAAAATTTGAACATGTTAGACCTGGCATCCTTGGGGTGGTTTCCCCTGAATTTGTACCTTCTGACCTCCTGTTTTTCTGACCTCATTTTTGCTGGCTATTAGGATTTTGTGCACTTTACCACTGCTAACCAGTGCTAAAGTGCAGGTGCTCTGTACTCTAAACATGGTGAGACTGACTTATCCACAATTGGCATATTTAATTTACTTGTAAGTCCCTAGTAAAGTGCACTATATGTGACAGGGACCAGTAAATTAAATGGTACTAGTGGGCCTGCACCACTGATTGTGCCACCCACTACAGTAGCCCCTTAAGCATGTCTCAGACCTGCTACTGCAGAGCCTGTGTATGCAGTTTTAAACTGTCTTTGTCGACCGGGCAAGTGCACCCACTTGCCAGGCCCAAACCTGCCTTTTTAGTACATGTAATTTACCCCTAAGTTAGGCCCCAACTAGCCCCATAGGCAGGGTGCAGTGTATTTAAAAAAGCTAGACGTGTACTGGGTTTAACATGTCCTGGGAGTAAAAGGCTATTAAATTACAAAAACTGTAAGGCCTACCTCTCCAATAGGTTAACTTTGGGATTACCTTGATACAGCTTTTAAGTGTAGTTTCCAGTTGGGAAAAGATGGTAATTTGGATTTGGTGTCTCTGGACTCACAATGTAAAACCACAACTTATGGTGAAGTTGGATTTTAAATTTTTTTGTGCCTCTGCCAGTTTCTGAATACACGCCTAGGGTGGGTGACAGCTGTTCTTGGTGCATTTCCTTTAAACAGAACCACACAAAGGGAGCTGAGGTGTGCCACTTACATCCTGATGGCCCATCACCAGGCTAAAGGGTATTCCTGGGGTGGTGGGAGGGAGGAGATGATACTTGCACCTGAATAGGGCTGTGCCTGTCCCCACACAAAGATCTGCATAACCACCAGTAGAGTGTCTGGAGCCAGGGAAAGAAGAGCAGGGACCGTGTGCACTTCCAAGGCCTCTCTTTGAAGACTCCCCCACTTAAAAGGCTCAACCAAACCCCACCAAGTCAGTACACTTCTGGATCTGACGACATTCTGCCAAGAAAAGGACTGCTGTCCTGCCAGAAGGGACTGCCTCTCTGCTAAACCACTTTGCTGTGTTGGCCTGCTGCCCCTTGACTGGGAGTGAAAAGGACTGGAATCACCTCTCTACAATCTCCAAGAACCAATGTGACTCCAAGGGCTTGCTGGGTTGCCTCCTGTTGTGAAATCTCATGGCCATCAAATACTTCCTTCAATCTTGCTTCAGCTGCTGGACTCTGCCAACTGTGAGTCCTGCCCTGCCAAGCAGTGCCAGTACAGTCCTGGACCGTAGACGTGGGCTTTGCAACTGTTCTTCTACAAAAATCTACGCATCAACGCTGTTGTGCTGATTCCCACCGCCACATCCTCTCTCGATGTTGATGAGGATGAGGACTATGCATTGCTAACTGTGTGGCTCTGGAATCGATGCAGGACCAGACGTAGTACATTGCCTTTGCACTGCTGGCTGCCTGGCTCGATGACTACACATTGCCTTCATCTTAAAGTCTTTAACTCCGCACCTCAAGGACACCGCTTCGACGGCTGCACGGCTCGACAATGACGCATCCCCGGACTGCATGGATCGCAGTCGACCCATTGCCTTTGCATCGCCTCCTCTACGTCGATGAGACCCTCTATCCTAGGTATTTTTCAGCTGGCCTGCCATCCATTGCGCTCTGCCTGAACTTTGGATTTACCCTGGTCTAGTGCACCCTCAAGTAACCTTTTAGCACTATTAACTTCTAAGCATTATATTGCAGTTTAATCTTTAAAAATGTATATCTCTAGTTCTAGTGATTAGATGTTTCTTGTTTTGGTCTTGTTTTACTCATAACAACATTTTTTCTTTTTGTGGTGTTTTCACTGTGCTACGGTAATTTAAGTGTTGCACAAATACTTTACACATTGCCTCTTAAGTTAAGACTGACTGCTCTCTGCCAAGCTACCAGATGGCGAGCACAGGCTTACTTAGGTTGTGTATCTGACTTACTCTGACTATTATTGTGGTTCCAACTTGGGCAGGGTTGAGACCTCTGCCAACTAGAGACCACATTTTCAACAGAAAACTAACAGTACAACTCTCTACTAGATTCTAACGATGACCTAATGAATGTTGTAGGTAATATTCATCTAGGTGAGGCATAGTTTAAACATTACACCATGGTGGGCTGTTTACCCACCCACTCTTGAGTAGTCCATTGCTTTCTATTCCTGGGCAAAATTTCAATTATGCAGGTGTAATTTGTGGGAAGTTTCGCATTATGCTATTATGTGAAATTCCCAATATTATGCCATTACGCCAAGTAACATAATTGCACCACATTTTTTGCAACATTATAGTGCAGGAGGATGGGAACAATATGAATGATTACAACAACAACAGCTGTTGATTGACATACTTGTGTTTTTAGAGCTATATTTTAGCTCAAATTTTTCGAAACGCGCCGCTATTCCTTTCCTGAAGTCTCTCAATGGTTGTATTAGGCTACTACAAACATAAATGTCAACGTGCAAAAATATTATGGCCAAAATAGCGACAAACAGAATATTGGGGAGGTAAGTATATAATAGGCGGTGTAACTGTACTATTAACTCTACATCTACATATCTTGAATATATAATCAAAGTACATATGTGGAGTTAAGTGTACTAAACCCATACTTACTATTATCTACTTACCATAATGATATTCTGATTTTGTTGTTTAAAACTCTATTTTCTGCTAATAAACCCCGACAAAAATAGAAATATGTCTCATCATCAACTTGATTGTTGTGTGCAATAAGTAAGCACCCCATGCAAATACTTCCAATGAGTAGCTATGTATGGCATGCAAAGTGGTAATCTGATACCCTGTGGAGCTCTGGGGAAAAGTCAGTCATATTTCATATCAGTACCTCTGAGAGGCCAGCGGGTATGAGGCACAGTCAGTTACATGCTAGGCTCATCTATGATTCGCTACAGGCATTCTTACCTATAAAGGGTTGCAGAGCAGTCACATGGCAGTTTTTTTTAATGCTAGTTGAAGCATGGTTGCTTTCTTTTCATGAATGCTGTTTATATTACATTCGACTAAAAAGTTAGTCGAAAGTCAATATTGTTAGCCTGATGGAAGGCGATAGCTGAAATAATGCTTCAATAGGAACCGAGCGTGGCCAACGGTGAAGAAAATGTCCTGCTGACGAGAAAGTCTTAATAGGATTTTGAAGCATTAGAAGAGCTGAGTGAGCAAGAAAGGAGAACTGATTAAAGCTGGCCTAGTAAAACAGTAATCCGATGATGCCAGACTCAAGGTTGTCTACGTGCTTTTTAAGAGCACAGTAAGAAAATGGAACATATCAGATTGCCATTGCCAAACAGAAGGCATCACATTTTAATAGATTTTTAGTGAATCATTTCATATACACAGGTGAGACACCGGTGGATTGTTGCATTGACAATTTTGCACCATCGACAAGCACAAAAAATAAAATTATGCCAAATGTACAATGGAAAAATCGATTTTTTGGGGGGTCACTAAGTACCAGTCTTGATGCAAAATAACAGAGGCACCAAGGATGATCACCTCACTTCAAGACTTCATGGACACTGTCTCAGTCCCTGCACCTTTCACATACAAATCAGTGTTTTCATGCGTGTTTGTCTTAGTTGAAGGGAACAATCATGATTATAGTATCGAAAATGCATTAGGTCATCTTATAAAAATATAGGGCTGGAAACTGTGTTGTAATGACCTGGAGGAATGTCGTCACCCTACATGCATCAGCACATATTGTATGTATGGTAATGTTGCCATAGAATTGCACCGCACCAGTCTAGTCTATGTATGGAGACAAAGCAAATCAACTGACATTTATGTTTTTTCCAACTTGTGCTGAAATACTGGGTCACTGTGAGAAAATTGCAATTAAAGTCCCTTGGGAAGCAAGATTGTGCCAAAGTAAACATCAAAGTGCCCTGTTCCCAAAAAGTTGTGTATGTTTCAGAAAGGCTTGCATATTGAAAAATTCTCAAATTCGTTGTGATACACTGACAACTGGCTCAACAAGCATTTGCAATGCAATGGGTCTTGCGTTTGCTCGAGTTAGAGCTATTAGCGCTGTAAATTCCTAATTGGACTTTTCTTGCCACATAAATTAAAAATGAAAAGTAAAATAGTTGTGACAGAGTGCTTTACACCAACATTTCAGTTTCGAAAAAAAGTATTTGCATCAAATTGTGATATGGGGAGATCAAAAAAGGTACATTAGAGGAGCAAAACATAATGATGATGGGTGAAATGCTTGCAAATAGTATCAGCAACTGGTAATCACTTTGGGGACACGTGTTATGTTATGCAGATTTGTAGAGTTCATCATCACCTTGGAGGTTATCCTGACACTGAGCAGGTGTGAGTCTAGGCACACCTAGGGCGTAGTGGGACTTCTTGGAAAGCCAGGTCTTCAGGTTCTTGTGGAGTTCAAAAAGAGATGATCATGCACTTATTTATAGCAGTAGATCATTCCATGCTTTAGGAGCAATGTAGGAGAAGGCTCGACCTCTGGATCTGGTTTTCCGTATGTATGGGAATTGTACAGTAGGAGTCCAGACGAGCTAAGGTGTCTGGAAGGTTTGTGAAAGCAGATGTGATTGTTGAGGTATGTTAGACATGGCATCATTGGCGTGGTCTCCCCTAACTTTTTTGCCTCTGTTTCCCAGGTTGTTGATGTGTGCTGGACTCTGTTTTTGCTGTTTTTGTTACTCTGGGCACTTTACCACTGCTATCCAGTGCTAAAGTGTAAGTGCTCCTATGTAAAATGTATGTGTAATTGGATTTCCATGACTGGCAAATTTGATTTACTGGTAATCCCCTAGTACAGTGCACTAGAGGTGCCCAGGGCCTGTAAATCAAATGTTACTAGTGGGCCTGCAGCACTGGTTGTGCCACCCACATGAGTAGCCCTGTAATCATGTCTCAGACCTTCCACTGCAGTGTCTGTGTGTGCAGTTTTAAACTGCCAATTCGACTTGGCAAGTGTACCCACTTGCCAGGCCTAAACCGTCCCTTTTCTTACATGTAAGACACCCCTAAGGTAGGCCCTTGGTAGCCCCATGGACAGGGTGCAGTGTATGTTGAAGGTAGGACATATACTAATGTGGTTTATATGTCCTGACAGTGAAATACTGCCAAATTCGGTTTTCACTGTTGCAAGACCTATCTCTCTCATAAGTTAACATAGGGGCTGACTTTAAATATGATTAAAGCGTAGATTCCCTTTGGGAGCAGATAGACATGTGGAGTTTGGGGTCTCTGAGCTCACAATTTAAAAATACATCTTTTAGTAAAGTTGGTTTTGAGATTGTGTGTTTGAAAATGTCACTTTTAGAAAGTGGGCATTTTCTTGCTTAAACCATTCTATGACTCTGCCTGTTTGTGGATTTCCTGTCTGGGTTAGTTTGACAGTTGGGCTGTTTGCACCTCTCTCTAGACAGTTACACAAAGGGAGCTGGGATGTAGCCTGCATATCTTGATGAACCATCTGTGCTTGGAGGGAGGGGAGGAGTAGAAGGGCTGTGCCTGCACTCACACAATGCATTCCCAACCCCCTGGTGTGTGTCTGTTGCCTGGCCTGGGCAAGGGAGGATTTCACAAACAAGAGAGGCTTTCCTTTGAAGTAGGCCTACTTAAAAGTCAAAATGGGTATAAGAAAAGCACCCAAACCCCTGAAAAATTAGATCACTTCTGGACATCAAGAGGAACCTCTGCCTGGACAAGAGCTGAAGAGCTGAGGAGAAGTGCTGCCCTGCCAGTGACTGTGCTTTGTGGAGCTATCCTGCAGTTGCTGCTTCTGCCTGTGCAAGGGGACAAAGAATGGCCTTAGTTGTGCATTCCTGCTTGTGAAGAAATCTCCAAGGGCTTGTCCTGAGCTTGCCTCCTGTTGTTGGAGTCTCAGGGCCATCAAAGACTTCCCCTGCCAGCAATTGGACTCTCTGCTGAGACTCCTGCCCTGCCAAGTGGTGCCCTATCCAGTTCCTGGGGCCTTGAAGGGTGAAGCTGGCAGACGAAGACTAAAAATCCACGCACAGACCGCCATGTGGGGAAAATTTCAACGCACCTTCTGAGACGCGGTTGAGAAACAACGCGCCGCCGGCTTCGCGGCTGAAATCTACGTTCCACCTGCATTGCGGCTGGAAGTTAGACGCATGTGGCTGGAGAAACGAGACGCAACACCTGCTGACGGAAGCTGATAATGTCGTTACCCACATAACACGGTTTTGCTGATACCGTGCAGCAGGATTTTTGACGCAAACCTCACTGGGCACGGAAAAACAACACAAAGCCTGCCCGGACCCGAGGTGCTTGTTCAGATCAACGCACTGCTCTCCTGCGGAGAGGAAAACTGACACATGCCGACCCAACCAGAGGAGGAACAATGCACGGTCTCGCTGGTGGTGAGTGAGTTGGTGAGTGAGGAATCGACGCATCGCTGGTCTTTTCCGAAGCACACTTACCCGTGTGGTGTTATTTTGACGCAACCCAGGTACTTTTTCACGCTAACAGCGTTAGCACTGCTTTCTAAGGATTTAAGACTCTTTTTGCTTTTTAATTCTTAACTTGACTTGTGTATGTTGGATTTGTGTAACTTTGGTCTTGTTTTGTTTAGATAAATATTACCTATTTTCTAAACTTGTGCTGTGTCATTTTGTAGTGTTTTTACTGAGTTACTGTGTGTGTTGGTACAAATACTTTACACCTAGACTCTGAAGTCAAGCCTGCCTGCTTGTGCCAAGCTACCAAGGGGGTGAGCTGGGATTAACTGAGGGTGATTCTCCTTTACCCTGACTAGAGTGAGGGTCCTTGCTTGGACAGGGAGTAACCTGACTGCCAACCAAATACCTCATTTCTAACATTGGCAGCGGCGATGGGATTGGACTTGTGTTTGTACTTGACATACAGTGATTAAGTGTACACTACTGGTTTCAGTGCAGACCACTACGTGACCACATACTACTTTTCTTGTGATTTTGTTGCGTTTTTCTCTTTTTTGGATTTTTTCCCTACGTCCATTTTGTGGTAATCCTTGATTGACTTTTGAATTCCATTTGGGAACTTGTTTTTCTGCCTTTGGAACTTTGCACTAACTCCTAATCATGTCTCAATCTGGAGATGCATCTCCTGGAGCCGCTTTTGATGTAGGGAAACTGGAGAGTTACACAGTGGCCCAATTGAAATAGTTCTGTAAGGATCTTGCCTGCCCAATTAAGAGCTCCACCAGAAAGGAGGAGCTGCAAAAGGCACTGAGCGCCTGAATGGCAGCCAAGGAAGCTGAGGGGCACACAGAAGATGAGGATGAGGGTGAGGAGGAGGAGGAGGTGCAGAGTATTCACAATGGTATTGTGGGTGGGCCTGTTCTGTCTGGGGGGCATCTCCAGGGCAGGTAGCAGTGTCTCATCTAAGGGCCTGACTCCTGAAGAGTTGCAGGACAGACAGGCAGAGATGGTTCACCAGTTGGAGTTGGAGAAAATGAAGATGGCCATAGAGGACAAAAAGTTATTGTTGCCTCATGAGCTCAGCTTGAGGGCGCTGAATCAGAGATGCCAGTCTCGTAGGGATGGTGGCAGCAGTAACACTTTACAGCCTGAGAGGAGTTTGCACATTCCTAAGGACCTTGTGAAGGATTACAAGAGGGACGATGACATACTGTTGTAGTTTAAGGGGTATGAGTCTCCATATGAATCTGTTCCTTGAAGCTCATTGGGGGGCGGTTCTGTGGAAGCATTTTGAGGTAAAGAGAAGGGACACTCTGACATCCTTAGGGGATCCCTAGGGGCTCACTTACCCTATTATGAAGGATGCCTTGATTACTGTGGCAGGGGGTCCCCCATGTAAGTGCTATGCATGTGACCAAGTGGGTCATGTGAGGGTGGACCCCAAATGCCCCAAGAGTCACCGGCACCCACTGGTGCGCAGTCCCAGGGTTTGGATAGTGTAGCGCTTGGGGAGGAGTTGGTTCCAGGTGGGTGGGAGCCAGCTGAGATGACCCTTGGCTCACTAGAGGACCATAGAACCCTAGTGCCTGAGAACACTAAGAGGTACAGGCAGTGGGTAACCATCAATGGACAGAGGGTGGAGGCTCTGGGAGACACAGGAACCAGTGTGACTACAGTGAGTAGTCACCTGGTGTCTGAAGAGCAGATAGATCCTGGGTATTTCACCAAGTAGTAGCGGTAGACAACTCAGAGCGTCTGTGCAGAGTGGCACAGGTTCCCTTTGAATGGGGGGGTCTCAGGTTCCTTGAAGGTAGCTGTGAGTCCAACCATGCCTGTAGATTGTTTGCTTGGCAATGACCTGGAGGATTCCCCTTGGAAGGATGTGGAACTTGGTCCCACTTGGGAATGTTGGGTCTGCCTCAGTGGGTATGCATATCCACCAGGTCTATGGCACCTGTCAGGGTGCTCAGGAGACCCTGGAGCCTAAAAGAGTGGCCCAGGTGTCTGCCAGAAGGAGGAAGGTCAAGAACCCATTTCTAACTAGTTATATTGGGCCAGTGTTTAGTAGTGCCTCGAAACTGTGGGTGAGGAGTTTGAATTGTACTCGTTTGCGAATGGGGAGCCAGAAGAGCTTGTTCAGGAGTGATGTAATGAGTGCAGCATGGGAGGTTGAGAATTAATCTGGCCACTGAGTTCTGAATGACGTGCAGCCTTTTGGTGAGTTTTTTCATTGTTCTGTCATAGAGGGTCTTCCCGTAGTCCAGCTTCCTTATGACCAAGGTGTGCATGACAGTTTGCTGGGTGCTTATTGGAAGCTATTTGAAAGTCATCCTCAGGATATTGAAACATGAGGCAGTGACGGCATTGTCATATTGAGTTTGCCGTTGATGATGATCCCTAGGTTCTTGGCATGGGTGGTGGAGGTGAATGTCTTTCCTAGCTCTGCTGGCCACCGGGTAGAGTCCAAAATGTGATGTGCTCTTCCCAAAAATCTAGGTACTGGGCATCTTCTCCATCGGGGAAGAATTATTTGTGTGTCATTGGCACATGAGAGGACTTTGATATCCTAAGATCGGATGATGCTGGCTGGAAGGATTATGTATGCATTGAGGGGAGTCGGGCTCAGGGAGGATTCTTGCAGAACTCTGCAGATGAGGTCTCAGGCTTCATAGGTGTATGTTGCCGGGCTGCCTGACTGGATCCTTCCAGTCAGTTAGGAGATGAATCATCGGAGTTCATATTCTTGGATTCCAATGTCTTGAAGGCATTGGATGCAGATGGAGAGGGAAGCTGTGTCAAATGCTGGCGAAAGGTCCAGGAGGATAAGAACTGCTGTGTCTCCTCTGTCCAAAGTCAAGTGAATGTCATCCATGATAGTGATGAGGACAGTGTCTGTGATGTGGTTGGGTCTGAACCAGACTGAGTGGTGTCAAGAAGTTGGTGGTCGTTGAGGTATTTGATGAGGAGTCTGTTGATGATTTTCTCTAAGACCTTGGCCGGGCACGGTAGCAAGGAAATCGGTCTGTGGTTGGCGAGCATTGATTGATCTGCAGAGGGCACTTCAGCAATGGGATGATGTGACATGTGGTTAGCATTGGTTCTTTGAATAAGATTGAGAGATGTTTGGCATTGTCTGTCTGGTCCATTTATGGGCTGAATAATTAAGAGAGATTGCTGCATTCCACCACATAGTTTTTTGCCCAATATGCTGTGAGCGCGCCACGAGATCCTAGCTATTTTCAATTCTGAATAGTGGATCGAAGCGACATAGGTTTGAGAGGATGTCACCAAGGGGAAGTGTGAGGACCATCAAATCAACAATATTCAATATTATAAAGCTTCAGTCAATAACTACACCAGTTTAGTAATAAGAATTCCTAGATGTATTTCCTTTTAATAACAAAGCCAAGGTCACGAAAATAACTCTCAAACGCAAATGATAAGCATATAAGATCAATAGCGGCTGATTAAAACAGCAAATATATCTCAATCTGATTAATAGAATTAAACAAATTATCTCCAAAAGGATCACATTTATTAATAATACAAAAACTGTTAATGAAGACAAAGAATACAATAGTTCAGCATCAAATAATCTCAAGACAAGTCATAGGCATATCAAGGATAATTCCCTAACTAACCACGGATGAGCATTACATGTTGGGCTTCATGTGAAAAGAATTTATTAACACAAATTTAGAAAACCACTTACTTGATTATGATTTATAAAAACTATTAGGGGGTTATTCCAACTTTGGAGGAAGTGGTAATCCGTCCCAAAAGTGACGGTAAAGTGACGGATATACCACCAGCCGTATTACGAGTCCATTATATCCTATGGAACTCGTAATACGGCTGGTGGTAAATCCGTCACATTTGGGACGGATTACCACCTCCTCCAAAGTTGGAATAACCCCCTTAATGTGCAGCAATATAATCATCAGTTGCAGCTGGTACCTGAAAAGCAAGAGACACACAATCCACATTTAATAACATACAGTACCACAAAATTAGTAACATAAAATGATCAGCTTCAGCCTGAGGACACCATCAGTTATCTCATCAAAAGTTTGGGCCTAACAGAAGCTAATCTTGAATCTCGTCTGCTCTCGACGAACAACAAACCAACTCTTCTACTCTCCAACGATCTCTTTCTCTTCCACACACTAATTAGTCTAACAGGTTGTTATACTAAAATCTAATCAACTCCTGATTGGTCAGTCTTTGGGGTGGTTTTGTTTCAGCCAATCGCCAACTAAATTGATGACCTAAACGTAACAAATCTACGCTAACTATAACATTTTCTTTCGATGTAACTTTGTTTCTTCCGTCTCGTCTGTGACTCCATTGTCTCATCCGCCTGTCGCGTATCTTGTTCTCAGGAAGAAACTTTCACTGTAACATTTACTTCCATCCTCGAGGAAAGACCAGATATTAGTAACATGATCAAACAATAGGACATTTCAACTTATGCAATGTTTGGTTAATACACGACCTTGTAGAACATGACACTAAGGGTAACTGTGGATACGTCTACACAAGCTTTGAAAACACTTATTATGAAAGCTTTGAATCATGGAAAATAACTACAGCATCTGAATATAATTTTGCTCAGCCAATAACAGAAAAGCAGACATTTCAGAAGCTTCGTGTTTTACATGTTAGTTCATTATGCATTTTTAATATGAAAATCATTAATAAACATATTAGAAAATTCAAACTCTCACAATACTATTCTAAACAGAGGCCAGCCATGTGCACTTTATCTTTAGTCCTGCTCCAATAGGACCTTTCCAGTGCTTCTTTCTGCAGTCCTTTCTGAATGGGGATACGAACAATCATGCAAATCCAGACAAGAGAGCCCATAGCTCAGTGTGCTTGACAGCCTCATCTTGAAAAATATGTTTCATGACTCATATCAGGTCCTAAGAGCAAATTTGGCACAATTAAAAGAATACCCATTATTATTATTATTATTATTATTATTATTGTTCTAAAAACATTAAAAAAATGTATAAAAAAGAGAAAGAAAATTGCCAGTTGAGTCAATTTATCAACACATCACTAAAAAAATTTAACGTCAGTTACTAATTTCTGTAGCTTACATATTTTAGAATGTCAGATATCAATATTATATAAGCATGAAAAACACGAAACGTGTTGACTGTAGTTTAAGTAGATATGGGAACAGATTTTGAATTGGTAAGTACTATAATTTCTAGCCATCAATCATCTTTTTTGTGTTAATATTTTTTTCGTTAATAATTGAGATCATTGCTGAATCCTTAGGTCTAAAGAAGTATATTAATATCCAGTAAATGTATCTATCATCAGATTAGTGCCTGCTATTTTTTCATTATTGAATTGATCCGAAGCAGGTTTTCGTGACATCGGTGAGGAGCGCATTGTTCAGGTCTAGAGAAAAGTACCCACTACATTCTCAACTAAGTATGATTCTTAAATACTGATTCTTGTTTGTGTGTATGTTGCAGGCGTTTTGCATGCTGATGGATTTCAGAACGCAATTTCCTGCCAGTTTTGTTTTAAAGTGAGTTCTATCTGCAGTTTTAGTCACCGCTGCATATGGCAGGCACCTTCAGCGTACGGTTGTGTTTTACTAGCAGTTTATATTGATTCAGTTGTCGCATGCAGTTCATTTACTACCAGATTCCTTTGGGCTTTAATCATCACGCAATTTTATTCTGATTTGGTTTTATACAGGGTCATTATTTTATGCTTCTCGCGCATTATCCATTAGAAATTAGTTTGCATAGAATTTGCTCCAAACTAATTTTCCCATGTACTTTTTTCGAGGCTCTTATTTTGCAAACAAAATCTAATATTTCACTATGTACTTTCAGGGCGCCTTATACATAACTACAACAACGAAGCATTCCTGGTGCAGACTGAAGAGAAAACCCTGAAAACTTTATATCCACAAGATATCATAGAAGACAATGAAGGCAAGAGTACAGTTATCCAGGTAAATGGATTATGAACGGAAGTTAACAGCAAACGTATTCAAAACTTAACTTAACATCAGACACAACTATCATGCACTGTTCTTTCCAGTGCATAATGCTTCACCAACCTTTTACTAACTTTCTGTTTTGACTATTTAGCACAAATTTAGTAGTTGTGGCCCCAGACAAGATATGTTGTAACCAGTACCATAAGATATGCGTGGATCATGCTTTGTCTCTACAAGAACGCTACTCCCTTACCTCATGCTATTGACTTTTTGGATGTATTCTTTCACTGTCACTTTATCGGTTTATCATGAAACATTACATTTTTCATCTCATACGTATATGCATGATTTTGTTTAAAAATATATACTTTTTCTACATCGCCATTATCTAAGTCTTTTTTGTTAGTGCTTGAGTACGAACCTGACCACAAGATGGCCACCTCTATTATTTTCACTGAGGATGTTCTAAACCCAAGATACAGTCTTGTTACTGCAATACTTGTGACTGCCACTGACCATTGTAATGCATGAGAAACTGCTTACATCCTTCATCTCTCCCATTTGGCCATCCCAAAGACTCGCATTAGTTGTGCTGCTTTTTATACTTTCATTGCACTGTCAGCATAATTACTATAAAGTACAATAATCTGACTTGAAATGACCAAACAAAGCACATCCCTGCAAACCTGAAAACTAGGTGCAGCAGACAGGGCTACATACTGCAGTGAGCACTCCACAGCTGCACGCTTCTTTCCTCTGTCTTTCCGTGATGCACCCATCACTCCCTACAGAAGCCTTGCTCAACCCTCTCTTCTCTCCAGAGCAACATTGGTGGGGGGTGACGGTAAGTAAGCTATACTGGCAGGGCTGAGGGTGACTGAACACCCTTTTTGGGAATCAGCAAGAAGTGTCTGGAGTGGTGCCGATGAACCTTCTTAAAACATGCCCTTCAGAGAAAATCATTGGGCAAATAAAATATCTTTATTTGTGCTGCAAATGTTCTTGCTTTGGTGTTCACAAACGTTGACACGTGTGCATGTCCATTTGAACTCAGTTGCCCCGTTCTGTGTGTATATTACACAGGTGCTGTCACAGAGAAGTGAGCGCTGGACTCAAGGAGTCTAAAAACTGTGTGTCAGAGCGTCATAGATCATACTTCTAGAATCAGTAGACAGCTTCCCAAGCTTACTCCACTCTTATATCGAGTGTTCTCTTATTCGACTGACACACAACCTTTTCCTGTGCTTCACATTTCATTTCTCGGATGCCAATACAAATTTCCCTTAATTTTTAGGCCTTTTATCTTTTTTCCCCAGCACTTATTTGATTTCGACATAGCATCAAATAAAACATTATGCAGGACATACAACCAAACAGCTGTTTTCCCCAAAAATATTACACTCAAAGAGTCAAGAGACATACACCCCGTGGACAATGAGGTAAGTACTTCAGTAAATGTTATCGTATGCCATAACCTACAACTACCTCCCAAGCATTCCTTTACAATGACCGGGCTCAGTCCAGGTATGTCGAAAACCCCATCAGAGGAAAATAACACAGTTGTGGGGTGGGGGTGGGGATAGAGGTGAAGAGACAACCAGCAAACCAAATCATACACATCCAAGTCCCCAAAGTTTATCAAATGTTTGATGGCTGCCCTTAGAAACACAGACTGCCCGTTCAAGGGTGCAGCAAAGACCAATATGGCTTCTCCACTCCAGCACCATTGGGAGCAGTTGTGCCCTCCACTTCCTGGCAGTATCTCTTTTGGCTATAAGGTAGCCAAGGCAAGTGAGAGTGCAGTGTGCCAACGTACTTCCAGGCTCTCTCCTTATTCAGAGCAAAGTCACCTTGGGAGAACAAGTCGACAGGCCACTTCACAAACGCAGCCAGTGACTGCTGGATTTGGCATTAATAACTTTGGATATTGGGACAGTCTTGTATTGTGCATCACAGTGCCTGTTGCTGCACCACATCTGATTCATGCCGGGAGGACCACCTCCCCACCTACTGCAGTAGCCAAGGGGTGTAATATATTCTATATAAGTAGTGAAATAGTACCAGCTGAAGCTACCCCCAAGTGAGTGGGTAGCGATCTTAGCTTTTCACCATTCTTCATCATAAAGGAGAACCAGGTCTTCCTCCCAGTGAGTTTGCAGGCGCATCATTGGATCTAGGGTATTAACAATCAGTGAGTGACAGAGCTGTTAAGTACCACTCCTACCAAAAGGCTCCAGCATGCGCTTAGCCTTGAGAAGGCTGAAATCAGAGAAAAGTGCCATCTACACCTGGAGGACATCAAGCATCTGTTGCAATTGAAGAAACTGAAAGAAATGTGATTGATGCATCAGGTATTCTCTCCTAATGTCAGTAAACACTTATATATATTCTCCCTCATGTCTCCCAATTTAGAGATCGCAATAGTGTCCCATTCCCTAAACTCCAGTGATCTAGGGTCGGAGGAGAGCCAATCGTATTTCGGCTTCTTCACTTATTAACTGAAGAGCGACATATACAGTATAAGAAAGCAATTGTGTCAGTAAAGGCTAATTCTACATACTAAATCTGCTTGCAAAGTGAAGCCCTCTATCAAAAGTGCTGTACAAGCAACATTAAGAACTTCCAACATCAAATGTTCCTATATACTTAAACTATATTTCAAAATGAAGTATTATCAAGTCCACTATCACCATGAATCACCCGACATAACTTCATCAGCAACTCAGAGAGCAGGAAGGATAAACCTCCACCCTATCCACACCAGTCATCAAAAATGACTTCTCAATTACATACAGGGAATCCTTGTAACTCCAATTGAATTTCCTTGTCCAAGTGAGATGTGCCACTTTTCTACAGACACCACCTGACCTAGGTAGAAAATAAAAAATCCAGTTACACTTTTGATGATTTCCCCCGGACTCCTCCTCCTAACAGAGCTCACAAAGTGCCCCTTGTCGTTAACCTAGGACTGTTGTACCCAAGCACCAGAGGTTAAGGTTGTGAACAGAAGCAGGAGGATGGGACATAAGTAATGGGAAAAGGAGGAACATTCAGATTAATGAAGGAGTCTGGTAAGTAATTGGTACAAAACATCCTAAACCCAACTTTGTTGCAGTCCTTGCATTTTGGAGTGATACCAGAGCAATATACTTATGGACTGATTCCCATCAGAACCCACCAACTCCAAAGCAAGTCAACACATCTAATAATTAAGTAAATTACATTACAAGAGAATAATTTAGTCTGAAATAATTGATGTAATAACTGTGGTCCCAAAATCAAAGGATCTTTAATCCCTCACATCCAGATGATAATGAGAAATCAACATTGAAGGAGTCATGTATGATGCTCCTAGTACTACATCCTTGACAGATACTTCCACCGCCTTTTTCCATGAAGCTGTCATCTCACAAGTGGATTAACCCTCCACTGACCCAGTCATAGCAATACCCTGAGCTTCATAGACCATAGACAATTGTAGTTTTGATCCAGTGACTCATGGAGGATGCAGACACCTTGTATCACTTTCAAGAATCTTCAAAAACTCAAAAATTAACAAAGAGTCTGTCAGAAAGTCTGAAAGCTGAAGAACTGAAGATGTGATTTTGAACTGCCCAAGTTTCATCGAAGAGGTGGTAAGACTCCTCCTCCTCCAAGGATGGAATAAGAAAAAGGAGCGCAATGTGACCTCCTGCTCTGTATGAAACGCTGAGACTACCTTAAACCAGAAAGCCGGCACTACACCTAATCCAAGTCTACCTAGAAAGTTCTGCATATGAGGAGAATGTAACAAAACTCAGCCAGTTCTCTAAGTCTGCAACCTGATGCAATGGCTACTAAATAGTCAAAATCTTGAGGTCCATGCCACCCAAGGGTTGAACCTGTGGACTTTTCAGGCACACATATGCCTTTGTTCAGTACTTAATTTGTAAATAAAAACGTGCTGGTGCCCAAATCCCTCCTCTTAAACACGTGGCTGCTGCAAATAAATGTGGGAACACAGAATACTAAGGCAGCGTAATCCTTAAAACATCTCGGGCATCTTCAATCCATGTAAAGCCACTCCCTGCCCCTTCAACTCAGTCTAGCAGCTTCCTGCTTTCTCCCATTGTGACGCTTTTTCGTGTTTCCCTTCCTCCGTCCTTCCCACATGTGTCTTTTGTTCGCAGCAAATGCGTGAGGCAGAAGAATAAGCCCCGACCCGCAAAAATAAGTGCCGGTGCTCAGCACCAGAAACAACAAGCACAAATTAAGCACTGCCTTTGTTACAGTCTTGTCAGTCAGAATCAGCCAGATGGAGGCCCTTTTCTCAGCCACCAAAAACAAAGGTTAACAGTACTAGAGGCATGACAGAGGACAACCCATAGAGGACATGTAACTGGAGGAAGGATCCATTCTACAGACTTAGCCAGATGCCTCAGACGGGGAACCATTCAATGCAATGTCAAATGGGAACTGTCAGGATAACCTCTGCTTCTGCTGTAATCAACCATATCAGGAATCTGTCTGTCAGTGGAAAGAAAGAAAGGGTACAGTGGTAGTGGAAGCCAGGGAGCAGTCAGAGCATCTACTTCCCCAGCATCCAACTCCAGAAATCTAGAGAGAATACATGGAAAAAGAGGAACAGTATTGTTGGGATTTGCAAACTGAATGCCAAAAATCTCTCAATATCCTGGGACCCAGAAGAAGGTCATGGGAAGGAGAAAACATCCCTCTGAGCTGATCCACAATCACAATGCCTACTCCAAGAATGTGTGAGCCTGTCAGAGGTTGACTGAAAGTAAAGAAAAAAAGTACCATGACGCAGTCAACACTTTTTTTTCTTTAGTTTCAGCCAGGCTGATGTACAGCATAGCTAAACAAAACACCAACAAAGCCAATAGTTCTCACATAGGCAAAACCTATTGGCTTTGCCAAACTTTTTTTGTGGCAGGAATGGGGCAAGCAACAACAGAGGAGGAACTAAATGGGAGGTGTGATGGGGGGACAGGGCAAGCAACAATGGGGGAGGGTGCGGTTGGATGGGACAAGCAACAACAGCAGGGGTGGTGGGGCCAGTGGTCCAGTAGGACGGGGCAAGCAACAACAGGGGGGAATGATGAAGCAGCAAGAACAGGGCAAGCGGGGGGATGAGGCAAGCAACAACAGAGCATGCACTAAGGGAAAGAGGGAGTGGGGACAAGGGAAGCTACAACAACAGGGGAACAAGCAACAACAATGGGGCAAACAACAATGGGGGAAGCAACAGCAACTAGGGAACAAGCAACAATGACAAGCAGTGAAACAAGAGAAAAAAAGTACCTCAATCTGAGTGAAAGCAATGAAAGGACACACATTGGACACAGAACCAGTACTTGGGCTATGCTCCCCGAGAGGGGCAAACATATGAAGAGGCAGTAAAGCCAGCATGCGCTGACAAAAGAGAAGCAAGGAAATGATAGTGACAATGAAGACAAACAATGGTAAGCCATGGGTGGGCTGTAGGCCCCCAGTAAGCTAACAAAATATCTTGCACGTAACAGCGCATGAGCTGTCAAAGGTGAGACGTAAAAACCAAGTCAGTTTCCATTCCACCTGCATGCAAATTGCCACTGATTGCCATTGTGGTTCTCCTCATTTCATTCTTTCATGCTGCTTTAGATGGCACTTTCATGCCATAAATGTTGGTCTCTAGTGCCTGACAAATCCTATGATGATGATCAAAATGGCCACTAAAATGTTATCAAGACTACAACAAGTCTAAGTGAACTAAGGGACTGAAGGTGGGTGCATGCTTAATCCACAGGATCACCCTTGAAGTGGGATGACAGGACAACTTGCTAAGGCTGATTCTTTCAAGCTATGCCTCTTGGAAAGAGAATCTAATCCAGAAGAGCGGACAATAAACCTGTATTAAAACTTTCTTGTCTCCTAGGTGTACATTCTCATTATGTGGCAATTATTGACAAGGGTAAATGATGGTTTATTCATTTCCCTATAAAGTAGTTTTCCCAGTACTATAGAATAAAGCAGGTATTTGAACAACCACATCTGAAGGATGATGGGGGTTTTTCCAACCTCATTTCATTCAAAATGAATACAGTTCTGTGCATAGCAACTATTCTTCTTCAAAGTTATGTCTCTGTAATCAAGAAAAGGACATGCAATTAAAGTGTTGAACCTCGGCAGCTGGCAGGAGAAACTGTCAAAACACCCTTCAAAGTCTGCAAATGAGTTGAAAGTAATACGTCAAGAATTATGTGATCTGGCTGTGACCACTTTTTCAGTCAGCTGCCATTATTACAAGTGTGTGTGATTGTTGTCAGTTGAACAACACCCTTCTAGTAATCTGGGAACTTGTCAGAGATCCTCTA
Organism: Pleurodeles waltl; assembly: GCF_031143425.1. Taxonomy (NCBI): domain Eukaryota; kingdom Metazoa; phylum Chordata; class Amphibia; order Caudata; family Salamandridae; genus Pleurodeles; species Pleurodeles waltl. The sequence goes on from NC_090437.1 coordinate 986,040,433, forward strand.
CCTGGGTGCTAGGAATTCTAGCTTAAGCACTAGAGGGCACCATTTAGATGTGAGTTGTCTGGTTTACGTATTCCACTTAATTAATACAGTGCTTCTTCAAGTCTGCCCAGGATGAGATTAATATGGAGCAGGTAAGGTTGATGAACATGAACATAGGTAGGTGATGGTCAAAAGTGATGAAATAATCCTCAGACTCTTGTCATAGTTTGACTCTTGCTCTAGGCAAGACTGATGGTTTAAGGATGACAGTACTTATGTTTGTAGGCGACTATGCCAATCCTACAACAGGTCACAACTGTTGTTTCATCCCTCCTGGCTCACAAGCAGCACCTCACCAGAAACGCAAACAGTAAAAGGTGATTTGTGGCAGCCTTTACGCATGGACTCAAGAGTGTGACATCTCAGGGAGTGTTGTGGTTAAACGGAGATTACCCCTTTCTCACATGAACAACATGCCTCAATCAAACACAGGCAATGAAGGAGATGCAGTGAAGTTTTCAATAGGTTTTATTAACAAAACTGCAAACTACGATAAGTTGCATGGGCTGCAATGATTAGGATAACGAATAATGCAAGAAACAGCATTGTGAACACAAGAGTCATTAATACACCGACCCCCACCATCTTGCAATAACATGAAATGACATGAGATGTGAAATATGTCCTAATACCCTAGCATGATGAACCTAACCTCTAACCTAAAGAGAGCTAGGTGTATTGAACCTAATCTGCCAATGCCAGTTAAATGAGAATAGACCCCCAACCCTCATTACCTTGGAATGAGGTCTCGAGCTCAGACTCTGTAGGGGCACGAAGACTTAGTCAGCGTCAAGGCGACATGCAGCATCGATAGCAGCCATGGCATCTGGTCGGAATCCCTCTGAATATCTGTCTAAGTGAGGTGCATTTATACAGATCTGCTCGGACCCCTGACGTAGGTCTGTTCCCAAACAATAGATAACAAGACATGCTTGGGATGGCAATTTATGTAAACAATTACCTCAGAGGCTTGAAGAAGGAAAGTCCCTAATTTGAATACCTACAGTTTGTTTATCTCTGTCACTTGATAGTGACGCCTTAGCCCGGTGGCACTGATAATGCGAAACAAAAGCATTGGCCTAACTAGAAACAATGCAGCCATCTTGGAAACATATTATTAAATAAATGCACTACAACAGAGCAAGCTAAATGGGGTAAAAGTCACTAAGCGACAGGGGCACAGGTCAGCAAGCCAGAAAGCTGAGCTAACTCCTGTATCCCATTAAAACAAGATAGGATTCACTACACTCTCTAAAACTCTTTGATTGAGTTCAGGAAATTCCCATTGCTGGAGGGAGGACAGCATCTTTTCAGGCTTACATTCAAATTATTTTCTGGGACAATGGGACTAAGATACGTAGTTCTGGAGCAGCAAAATATACACTTTTCTAAAATCAACTTCAAGCCTTCTTGTTGTTGGTCGAGATAGACTTTTATTAACATTTATTTGTGGTCCACCAGTCTCTTTCCAAGGAAGATAATATCATCCAAACAATCCACTATTAATTAATTGTTGCTGCTCTTCACATAGTGAGTTCCTGGAATGCAGCTGTTTTTCAAGAGTGGCCATGGCTTACACATCTGAAGTTGAGTGGATACACAAATGCTGTTTTTCTAAATCAGCATTTCCTGTAGTGTTTTGATTGTATAGAAGGTTCTAATTTGACCTCCAATCAGGGGACACCCTGTCAGACAGTTGGCAATGAAACCCACTTAGGTTGTGGAGTTATTCTCTGTTATGGTTTAGACCTTAAGAGGGTAAAATGAACACATATTTTGACATTATATTTATTTTTACAGCAATGATAAACTAGGCATTGAGAAAGTCCAGGACGTAGGTTTTTAAAGCATAATTGTGCTCCTCTACATGTCTTCTCAGAACTACAACATTTACAGGGTCACGGCAGGGAGATATCCCATGAATCCAATTCAATAAGACCAAAAGTAGGGAATGACTTAATGAGATCATTGTACTACTTCACCACAACTGAACATTTGGGATCAAGCATTGCCAAAACCTATATGTCTGCCATTGACAAGCCAGTGCAATTGTTATTTTGTTTTGTTAATACTTTGTGTTATGTTAAAAGTTTTCATGCAAGCTTAAACATGAATATACCAATACACATTTATCCTAGCATGCAGGTGTAATTAGAACCTTAGAAACTCTTTGAATTTGAATGCACATCACAAGAAAATACTATTTTTATTGGCACAAAGAAAATATACTATAGGTTTTGAATTACTGTAACCAAAAGATATAGGCCCTCATTATGATTTTGGTGGTAACTGCCGCCTACTGCCACGGCGATGGCCGCCAACATACCATTGCCATGGCTACCAGCCGCCCACCCTTATTATGACCGTAGATGGAATTCCGCCAGAAGGCTGGTGGAATACCGTTGACGGTCATTGCGGCAGATGGCGGTAAGGTGGCGCTGCTGCCAGCAGCAGCACCATGCCAGCAAAACACCGCCGACCGTATCATGAGCCATGATACGGCCTGGCAGTGTTTTGCGGGCGGGCGCTGCTGCTGGCAGCAGTGCTGTGTCCCGTCTCCTCCCGAAGGACCCCCTGCAAGCAGGTAAGTCGGGTTCTCTGACCGGAGAGAGGAGTGGAGGGTGTTGTGTGCGTGTGTGAGGGTGTTGTGTGTGTGTGTGGGGGTGTGTGTCTGTTTTTGTATGGATGCATGCAGGTGTGAGTCACGTTGAATGCGTGCGTGAATGAATGAATGTGTGTGTACGTGAATGTTGTGTGTTGTGAATGCATGTTTGCGACAATGTATGTTGGTGTGTGTTGCGGTGTGTGGGTATGTATGTGTGCATGCGTGGGTGGATGTGGGTATGCGTGTGTGTATGATTGTGTATGTGTGCGCGTGTGGGTGTGTAAATGTGCGGGGGCAGGAGAGGGAGGGGGAGGGTTGGGGAGAAGTGTGAGGAGGGAGTGGGGGAGACCCCTATCAATGCCAGGGGAGGAATTCTCTGGCACTGATAGTGCCTACCGCCATAGTTTTCGTGGTTGTAGGCTTGCTACGAAAACCATGGCGGTAGGTGGGGTCATAATCCCGAGGGTGGGATTGTGACGGGCATCTGGCTGGAGACTGAAGTCTCCAGCCCAGCGGCCGTTACCACCCTGGCGGACGGAGTGGTACATTGGCAGTTTGGCTTGAGCCAAACCGCCAATGTCATAATTTGGGAAAAGGTACCGCCAGCCCGTTGGCAGTACCTTTCCCCAAATTACCGCTGTCTGCCAGGGTTGTGATGAGGGCCATAATGTAAACCCACAAAAACGAGTTTAAAAAAGGATAAAAGGATACAGAATGGAAAGAAAAAAACATTGGCACCTTTTCGATGGATGTGTACATGTTATCAGACAAGCTGTGATCGCCTACAGTACAAAAGAGCCATTGAATGAAGTGGGCTGGCCCTTTGCCCCATGCTTTATGTTGTGGTGGGCAGAGGCAAACGTGAATGACAGTTGAAAAATCAGGTGAATGAAAATGCCTTGCCCACGTCCCTTCTATGTATTTTTTATTCATGATTTTCTTGGATTACACAAGACTGGTGAAACAGCTAAAGCTGTCTCCAGGCCAGACCTAAACATCTCAAGAAGCTTGATGTTAGCAATGGGCAATGAAGACAATGACTACAAAGCTGTTCCCAATGACAACACAATGGGGGTCATTCCGACTCCCGCCCGCCGCGGTCACCGCGCGGCCGGCGGGAGCCGCCAGAATACCGTTCTGCGGTCGAAAGACCGCGGCGGTAATTCTGACTTTCCCGCTGGGCTGGCGGGCGGCCGCCTTCAGGCCGCCCGCCAGCCCAGCGGGAAAGAAGCTTCCACGATGAAGCCGGCTCGGAATCGAGCCGGCGGAGTGGAAGCTGTGCGACGGGTGCAGTTGCACCCGTCGCGTATTTCACTGTCTGCACAGCAGACAGTGAAATACATTTAGGGGCCCTCTTACGGGGGCCCCTGCAGTGCCCATGCCATTGGCATGGGCACTGCAGGGGCCCCCAGGGGCCCCGCGACCCCCCCTACCGCCATCCGGTTCCTGGTGGGAGAACCGCCGGGAACTGGATGGCGGTAGGGGGGGTCGGAATCCCCTCAGCGGCGCAGCTAGCTGCGTCGCCTTGGAGGATTCCAATGGGCGGCGGTACACTGGCGGGAGACCGCCAGTGTTGCCGGTCCGACCGCGGCTTTACCGCCGCGGTCGGAATGCCCATTGGAGCACCGCCGGCTTGTCGGCGGTGCTCCCGCGGTCCACCAACCCGGCGGTCATTGACCGCCGCGGTTGGAATGAGGGACAATGTATTTTCACCAGGGTGCTTTCTAGGCAGGTGCTCATCCTTGCTAATTTCATCAGGACAATCATTCTGATGGTGCTCTCCCTCACTGAGGCACTTTGTTTACTATCTTCCTGGTTCCAGCAGTGATATATGTGCATCTGGAAATGTTTGTTTCCAGAAGCACAATCTTAAATTGAGTTTACTCTTTTGGGCAATTTGTTATATTTTATCCGCTTACCAAAGATGAGCTACAATATTTAACTGTTAGTAACATTGTTCCTCCTGTATGCATCTATAACCTTGTCTAATACTCCCTAAGTAAAGTGCTTGGCATAAAACAATTACATTGCACAAGTATGACATGATTTTGCACAGAGACCTTTTAAGCTTAAAATGTGAGTAGAAAACGTGGTAATGTTGCTTCTCTGCTAACCAATGTCATAGTTAGAACCTTTACACAGCCTTTACAACGTCTTGTTAAAAAGTTCTTCAGGAATTTCCGTATATAGATTGGCAGTTTTCAGCTAGTGTGACAGATCATTTTTTGTTTTTCTAGAAAATAATTCAACTTAAGATAACAAATCTAAATCTATGATCCACGTACTGTTGATGTGGTCCTTTCATGTAACCGCCCTGTATTTGCCCTCAACAGGAAGGAGATGCTGTGGTATGCCCTTATCCTATGATCGATGTGCAGTATTGCCCAGCTGAGGTACTCCAGGATCTTCCTCTGATGTGGTTAAAGGTACTGGGAATTACTCATTTCATGTAATAAATATGAATGATTCTGATCTGTCATACTGTTTAGAAACAGAGCTCACAGGCAACTTAAAATTTAAGTATATAAAATGGATGACCCTGTTAATAATAAATTAATCCATGCTGCTCCCATGGTGCCTCTATTCACTGCAGAACTCCCTATGTCTGATACCTGGTAATATGATTAAGAAGTTGGACAGCCTACTTGAATCCCTAGTTTAGGTGGGGAAGAGGAGTAGGGTAGGTCTATCAGTGAACAATCTAGATCCTGAAACAGGTGGGTTGGGTCTTCCGGACCTGGAACAATACTATATGGCAAAACAGCTCCAACATGCAGTGTGACGGTGTTCACTGGAGGACAGATGGAAAAAGTGATTGTTAGCGGGAGTGGAGGGGGATCAGAGAATATACCAGTCTGTCTGTTGGCATGAGTGCACCAAACGCCTACCTGGCCTTAAATACTGTGTCAAGTGGCTAAGACATGGGAATCAGTGGTGAAGCAGGTCCTGCAGACACCACCCTTTTTGAGGGACCTACCACAGGAGTATTTCTAGCAGTTTGTATGCATTGGTCAGAGCATGTCCTTGATATGGTGGACAGAGGGAGCGTGCACCACATTGGGACATCTATTTCCAGGAGACACCTGAATAACATTCCAAGAGGCATTGGATACCTTTGGAGTGGAAGCGGGACAATTTTTGCAGTTTGCTAAATTGATCAAGATGTTCAGGGAAATAAGGAAGGGGTTTCCCATTGCCCCTATGATATCACAGATGGTGGTGGTGCTACTGGAGTGGGGACTCCAGGCGAGGACAACCTGTTAGTAATAAAAGGTCAGCAAAACTGGGAGGAGGACTTATAGGATCCATTGACAGACAGAGAATGGGGATGAGAATGCATCCAGGTGAAAGAGATATCCAGTAACAGCAGGATTAAAGCAAGCCTTTTCCAGGTGCTTCACTGCACATATCTCACACACCAATGTTGTATCACATTAACCACCGACGACCAGGGGAGTTCCTTAGATAAAAAATAGAACAGGTAAATTTCCTGCATATGGTCTGGAATTGCCCAGAGGTAGTGCTATACTGGGCAGCGGTAGTAGATAAACTACAGGAAGTGATGAGGATCCCACTGGAGCCCTCGATCAAGCTGTGTCTATTGGGGTTCTTAAGCAACACAAAAGGATGATGGACGGAGTGCTGAAACTTTTCAAACACTGAGCGCCAGTCACAGATCTGGGTTAAATCCATCCTTGTTTTGCTCACCATGCCACCCCAGTTTGGACCAAGCCATATGCAAATCAGTCTTGACCCTGCTGCCCATGTGGCGAGCAAAATAGGAATGGATTAAACCCAGATCTGTGACGGGGTGAGTGTTTGAAAGGTTTCAACACTCCATCTATCATTTTATTTTGTTGTATTTCTATTGGGTCTCTTGCACACTCCCAAGGATGGTAAGATGCAAATAACTGGCAAAAAGGCAAATTGCTATCCATTGGATGTCAAATATGGGGCCTACTGTGTTAGCATGGCAGAGTAACATTGACAAATGGGCAGAAGCTTGAGTAAAGAATGAGAGATGTAAGAAATTGTGAAAGAGTGATGAGAAAGTGCATGATGATTGTATGATATGGGAAGACCTGCTGCACAATTTAGCAGATCCACAAAGGAAGGAACTGTCCCAGGGAGAGGAGTTGATGAACTGAAGATCCAGTAAGGGTCACAGCCCTCCCCACGGTGGTTGAATGATACAGGGTCCTGTCACAAAAGTGCTATCTGCTGAGCAGGATGAACCATGTGTAAGGGCAGCCCTTTTCTCCCCCCTAGATGACCTCAGAAGTCCTAACTGGAATCTCAGTGGTAGGGGACTGGGAACTGTGCACCATGATGTGATAACCCCACATGGACATGCTATCATGTACAACTGAATTGTTATTACTAAGGGGCCCTTGTGGCCAGGAAGCAGGGCTGCAGATCACCTCTCTAGTAAGAAAGCAACGATTTACAAATAACCTGCTCAAGCTGCAGCATATCACCTGAAAGAGAAATCAAGTTGAACAACAATGGAACCTGAAACTAAAGCTAAAGCTTTTGGAATGAGAAGACAAGGAATGATGGGAGGAATGATGAAATTTTTTTATAAACTGATTGTCATTTTGATGAGCCCCTGTGAAGGCAGGGCCCCCATTTTATATAATTTATAAATAGCACATCGGAAATGCATATTATTTTTATGACTACTGTTGAAATTATGATTATTACTTTTGTATTGTTGTTATTGTCATTGTTATCAGAGTTTGTCTGCAACAAATTACGAACATGTCTGGCTGCCTCAAAGCACAGGAAGTGATATAAAGTTCTATCATAATTTATGTTTAGATCAAAAAATGTCTTCCATCATCCTTCCAAATTGCCTACTCAGCAGGTACTATCTTTAGAGAACTCCAAAACAAAGGCTGATCCTCCATTTGTGATTGCACAGTAGAGACCTTTTCTCAATCTGGTGCCTTGTTAAATAACAGGTTTTTCTACCAACATGCTTCTCCATAATTTTGCGGACACCCAGCAATGGTTGTTCCTAAATGTGACGATCTGGCTAGATCACTTTTAAATAGTGTGGGCCACTATTCCCACAGTGCGCGATGGGCCACACAAAAGTCTTTAAAATCAACTTACTGCTTCATTGGGAGTCAGTGTAACCTCTCCTGGCCTGGATTATTGTGAGACATACCTTCTTTAGTGCAATCATGGTTATGGTTACATAAGAGTGGAGCTTCTACAGTCTAGTAAGGTTGGGTGCCAGAACTGTCATGCAACCCATTGCCACATTCGAGCTAGGGCTCTGCTCAACTTTATCTGGTGAGAAGTATTGCTAAAGAGCAGGATGTGTCCAGTCTGTCTAAATTGAAAAATAATACTATCAATGGCGTCTGTAACTTGTTTCTTCCTAAAGAAATCACAGTCAAAGTGCTCTACAAATGTTTTCACTTCAGTAGTTGTCTGCAAGGATGCTACTGACTTTCCTGTTAAGGAAAGTAAGGGAATTGGGCATGTAGATAGCACCCCTAGATGTACAATTTCTGTCTTTGATCAGTTGTGTCAAGTTGCTGTCCTTCACACAAAAGAAGAATTTTAAATTTAATTTACAGGACTTTTACACTGATACATCTTTGAATTACAGTGCAAACACCGGGAAATATAGTAAGAATAGGAAACATGGTTGAGTGCAGCAGCATATCAGGTAAATTGAAATATTCAGTGGAATGAGTTAGAAAGATTTCGATTTTTTCAGCAGACATTAATAGTAAAGAATTTGAATGATCAATGAAAAGCAAATGGTGATGATTCCAAATATTGGTGGTGAGAAAACAAGGAACTGAAAAGGAAAAAGAGAACAAATGGGGTTGTGGGGTGTAGTAAGAAATAAGCATAACAAAGAGGCCTAGGTAGATCATAGTATATAAGATAAAGAAGGCAATATACAGAGGGGGCAAAACATAAATGCATATAATCACAAAGCAAAGTATGTTTTTGTGAAGCTGGCTACAGGAGGAAGAAAGTGTGCTGAAACCTTACTGCAGAAAAATGGACAGTCCCTTCCTAAAGGCGCCCATGCTCCATGCTCATGCCTGCCCACAGGTGTTTTCATCAGCTTGAGACATCCCATATAGTGTTGGACTGGTCTCCATGGCTCCACAGCTTGTTCATTTGGTCTTAGGAGCCTCTGCTTTTGTTCAATGTACTCTCACTGCAGGTCCTCCATAGAGCCTTCCTAGTAGTTTAAGTGGGTGCCTACCCTTGTATTGCTGCTAAGCTATTAATTTATCATGGGTTAGTCCTTGAGTGTGCTGTGCTGTTCTTCCTTGGAGATCCAGGGGTGAGAAGGTGCAGGGTAGGACAGCAATGAGGACTGGGAAGTAATTTAGGTGGTAATTCAGTGGCTGCAGGTGGATGCTGGCTGCAGGGGGATACTTATTTGGAACGCTGGAGCGGCTGAATTTGGGGAAGCTTCCCCTGCTGTTGATTTTTAAGGATCTTCACTCTGCAAGTACTTTGGAATATGAGATCTCCTAAAGTTGTGGACAGTGGTGGGGGCCATTGCATGTCTATAGGGAGGAGGTAAGAAAGAAACTTTACCTCTCCTCGTCTTGATTTCAGTTATCGCTTGCCTGTTTCCTGCATTTTGTTGTTGCTTGGGATTCAGGATTCACACTTCACATCTTGACCACCTTCCCTCATATTTTTACTTATATCAAGTGACTGTGCAAGAACATTGAGGATATTGTGGACTGAGAAACTTAATTTTTGTGGTTTGTCATTTGACAGATTATCAATTCCATTTTTTTGACAATATTTTAAGTCACCATTACAGTTAGAAAGTTAAGAGACTGGTCAATTCATTTAAAACAATTATTTTCTTCACCTAGGACAAATTAAGGACAAAATAAATCATCTCACATGGGGACTCTAGAAGGGATGCCCCTGATACCTACATTCTCCCCCTAATTAAGTAAACAAAAGCCTCATTGTTCTCTTGACTGTTCAAAACAATCAGGGAAAGAGGTTTCTGCTACTGATAAAGGCAGACTTGCTGTTCTACAAAAAGAGATCAGCCTCAGTATGGAACTACTGACCTCTTCTTTAAGCAGTAATCTTACTGGAACTGAAAAAGAAAAACTTTGTGCAAAAACTCATCTCATTATTCCGCTGGAGTGCACATTGTTGTGTATTGACATTAGTTATCTAAAATTAAATATGCAAACACACAACAAAGAAGTAAAATTCCTAAATAATACACCAAGTGATGGGTTGTGACAAACAGAGGATCTTTCAATTTCTCCTAATTTTCCTCTGAGCGTATCCTGTCACCCTCTGGGAGAATATGTGCAAGTATTTGTGGCACTACAAGCACCTCAGAGAATTTTACAATCTATTTTGTCATTATTGAAAAGGTCAACTTCGAATTCTGATCAGGGTCTAAAAATGTTATTTTCTGTATTAACATTGCTTACCAGTCAATGTCCAGGTCAGTCGTACAAATTTCAAGATTCTAGCAGTAACTGTATGGACAATGCAACTTCCACCTATGTGTCTGTTGAGGAAAAGAAATCATGGGGGACTCAGATCTCAGGTAAAAGGAATATGGGTACTGAGGCTCGTAACACAAATATAGAAGGCATAGAAGATGCTTAAAGTAACTTCCAACAATAACATATTTTCTCTGTGCAAGTCATTAGCTGAGGATGATTTGTCTTCTAAGTCATTCCCTAGTGGGCTTCGCTGTTGATTCCTACCAAGTTTTCATATTTTAAATACTCAAAAGGGAAATAAAATTTAGAAGGAGGAAATACAGAAACTAAGGGGTACAGATTGTACCAAATGTGTAAAAAAGGAAAGAAGGGAAGATGGAAAGTCTTGAAACTGAGAATTTCAAAAAATAAAAGTCCAAGAGATATCAGATTTAATTCAAATGAACAGTATCTACAGTCGATATTCATATAAGCAGTGGGTCTTCAAACATCTCAAAAGTCTCGGATATCCCACTTCAGGATGTTCAGAAAACTGTCATCTTCTTATGTAGCAGATGTTAACAGTCAAGCGTTGAATCCTCTAGCCTTCACATTTATCATAGGTAGCCCTCCTGTACAGGAAAATGTAGTATTCTCCTCTCTTGCACTGGGTAATATTAACAACAAGTTAGACACTTTGAGAGATATACTCTTGTCAAAACACTCTCTCTGTATTTCTACTTTACTGAAAATACTGATCACTTTCCAAGAAACAATATTCTTTTAAACAGACAATAGATGTTATAGTTACTCTGCTTATATTCACAGTTACAATCTCTTTCTTCATCTGAAATAAGATTAGTCTTTTTCCCAATAAGCATGTACTTTACACTATTAGGGTTGAGTTTTGGTCAAATCTAATTTCAGCAATAATTGTGAGTGATTTTGATACTTTACGTAAAATATGAATAAGATATGATTTGAATAATATCCAAGCAACATCTTTAGAAGATGTGGAGGATCGAACAATGGAAATGAAATTAACATGTTTTCTAGTAGCAACAACTCAGCATTTCGATCAAATTTGCATGGAGTTTTCAAAATTTGTAGTACAATTGAATTCTGAAAGTAGGGAAGTCTGAGCTATAACTGAGCTGTCTCCCAAAAGGTCCAACAAGGAGGCTTCCTAGTCATGGCTAGTGGGAAATTTAAATAAAGATAAGAAACATAAAGGCCTTCATTATGACCCTGGCAGTCTACAGACCGCCAGGGCAACTGTGGCGGTCAGACTGCCGCCAAAGTGGCAGTCCGACAGCCACATTATGACCGTGGTATTATCGCCACAGTCAGACCACCGGCACTACCGGCACTGCTCTATTGCCCAAACTGACTTGGGCTTCCTCTATAATACATGTTGGCTTCTCATCTGTGTATGAGACTTTGAATTATTTCAATCTGATTGTAATTTTTTGGGCACAGAAGTCACATTTGACATGTTCGCCTATGCTCACCAATGTCACGTTTGGAAATTGGTCGTGTTCTGCTCTGACATATTCTGATTGACATACTTAATGTATAGTCATTGCTTTCATTTATTTTCAGCCCTGACGAAGTCCTTATGAGAACAAATTTTCTCGCAGGATGAAACACGTGTTGGCTGTGTTTGCTGCATGAACAATTGCTGTACTTCTACATATTATGTATTTTCAATATTTTCAAGATTTGCTGCTTCAAGTATATAGGCTTTGATTGCCATATAAACTGTAAATACAAGAAGGACTATTGAACGGACTTGTTTTTCATATGTAACAACTGGCATTGTTCAAATGAAGATTATACACAATACCATGGATTCATGAGTGCCCTGACTTCTTTTCTCTAGCATTGCGAGTTTCCTTGGAAACATTGGAGGATTTGGGAAGATCCTTCTGCCAGGAGCACCGTGCCGCATACTAGTAGCAATGTTACTTTGGGACACACTGTGAGCGCCCTGATCCTATGACTTTCTTCCTAAGTTCTTTTGCTTTTGTCTCACCGGCACTACCGGCACTGCCATTTTCTGGCTGCCCGACAGCCTGGAGGTCCCGACGGTCCCAATCCGCAAGCCTAGCGATGCACTGGGAATTACGACCTCCCTCTCCACTGGTGTTTACATGGTGGTTGCCCCTCCATGTAAAGACTGGTGGAGATGGGATGCAGGGATGCACTTGGCATGGGCAGTGCAGAGGCCCCCCATGGCCAGCCCTGTTGCTGGTACACACCATGCAACATTGAGCTGGCTCAATTTCGAGCCAGCGTCAATGTTGTGGGCTGTTTCCTGCTGGGCCAGCTGGCAGAAACCCTGTGGGAAACTCTTAATAGGGGCTGCGGGACGGAGACTGCACTGGTGGTAACCCCACTGCAGGAGTTTGGCAGGTAGCCTTCTCCGCCCGCCAAACTCATAATGAGGGGCAAAATGTCTAAATTGCCATTTTAACAAACAATTTAGTTGCCTTTAGTGGAACCTGGCAGACTTACAGACAGTCAAAATTTATCATTTGGCCAATCTCAACTATTTTGTGATCAGCTCCTTGGTTCCTAGTTCCACCAAAGGTCATGCAAAAGGAGGTCTTGCTATACCATTGTCCATAGATCTGACTCGCAAAAACATTTCTTCACTTTGTGGTTATATTCAATGTATTAAAATAAGAAATAGAGTTCCTGCTTGTTACAGAGAATTGAAGTCATTGTGTTTAATATTTATGTTCCACCAAGGTTGAAATATAGGCCCATACTGGTCTCAGCTTTGGATTTTATAGAACATGTAGTGTGGAAAAGGAAAACAAATTTCACATTTTATTAGTGGGCATTTTCAGTGTAAACATTTAAACTGCCACACTACGCTTGTATAACAATAAATAGCTTGAAGAAGTATTGGACATTACCAAACCATTTTCTAAAAAATTGTAAAGCTGGTAAACGTGGGAAACGACTTCTTCAGTTTTTAAAATGAATGGGTGGAGTTATAATTAATGGCAGAGTGACACTTGACATTCCTTCATGATTCACAATAAGAGGCAGTTGTGGTTGCTCTTTAATTGACCATATAATTTCAAGTTATGATTTTTTTCTGTTTAATTTTAGAATCACATGTATTGCATTCTCCTCTTGGTGTTCATGATATGTTTCAAGTTACTCTGGATGTATAGCCACGACTATCAACAGATTGGTCCTCGGTGTCTGATTTTAGCCAATTTGATGTGCATCTGCAACATGAACAGCTTTCTTGAAATTCTTCAAATATTTTGTGTCACAAAAATGGAGTTCTGGCATGTCTGGGTCTGATTAAGGATAAAGAGGACAATAATTTATCAGTGTTCAAGAACTGCATCTTCAAGGCAACAAAAGGGTTAAAGAAATGTGCAAAACCACAAAAACGAATAATGCAAGTTTGTCTAAGAAGATAAATAAGTTGACCGGAATTCAATTCTTAAAGAATTCCGAAAGTTGGAACAAAGAAATATAAGCTCTATGTAAAAAAATGAAGGAGACATCACCTTCTCTTAGCTAGCGAGATTATAATAAAAATCGGATCAATCTACACCATGTACCTTGGAAAAAATATTTGACATTTTTGTATATTATTTGTGCTACATTCCGGGTTGAGGACCAAAACTACAAATGTCCCCATTCCATCTCAAGACTGGGTAGATTATATCTGTAAGTCACATGCTGACAATCCTGTGATAGTACAAGAAAATATTTAGCTGTCTCTGCATTGCATCTAAATCAGCCTACCATGGCAATAGATCTTCCTTCAAGCAAGCAAATAGCAAACTATATAAATATAGTTAAATTCTCAGGAGCAATGAGTCCAGGTCAAGTACTGGCCTCAGTATTGAAAGGTAACCCAGAGATTAGAGGAAAATGTTTAGCTCCTATATTCTCCATCTGTTATCAAAACTGGCCACATTTCCAATTCCTGGACTGGGAGTATCATCTTGTAACTCTTTTAAAAAGTAGTTGTTTACGCCCAAGTCATTATAGACAAATTGTTTTGCCTAATGCCTCTGGAAATATCTTTGCAAGGGGCATCTTGGATCACATACAAGAGTGGGCATTTGAGAATGGTATAATTCTGCTTTAAGACCTAAGTACTCTGGTAAACACAATATTGTCACCCTACAATTTTTAATTAATAAATATGTTGCTTTGAAATCACCTATATTTTATACCATTTTTATTACTTTTTGCACAGGATGTGACCAGGTGGACAAGCCAACTTTATGGAGATAGCTTTCTGGCTTAAGCATTCCTCAAAATCTTTTAAGATTGATAATTGCATTAAATTCTTCAAATTGATACATAGTCTTGTGGGGATCTAAAGAATTAGCACCTAAGATATATACTGCAAATGGTTTAAAACAGGATTGCTTGTTGGCTCCCTTGCTGCTTTCTTTATTTCTTAATTACCTTCCATTCCAAGTTTTTCAAATTAAGAATTTTCCTTCAGAAGTTGGGCTTCTATCCTTTAAACCTGTTGATGTATGCAGGTATTGTGTTGTTATTTTTGATTTAACTCCAATTGGTCTGCAGTGGAATTTGTCTGCATTACACAAGTGTGCTGAAAACTATTTTCTTAAAATACATATTTTTAAAGCAAAGGTGATTGCTTTTGAAGGAAGAAAATACTGCACACCTTTTAGTTGTTTTTAGGTGGTGAGAAATCTGAGATAACAGAGACTTATACCAATCGTGGAAGAACCTTTTGCCAGGATTTAGAGAGCACACATCGCCTTAACCAAATGGGCGTTAAAGCCTTGGTTAATGCTGGGGCATTGAATAAACTATATAGAGCATTGGGGAAGAGAATCTTCTTGCATTTTCTGAAAACTTATAAAGTAAACATTCCTGCACCTTTAAGCTACAGCCTTGAATTCTCTTCAATACCAAGGTCACACACTGAATACCAATGAGGGTAAGATTCTGCACAACTTTAGTTCAACCAAGTCATCAATTCCCATCCAAGCTTTATGCTTGGAGTTTGGCTTAGTGAGCAGAAGCAATCACAAAAATAATACTCTGGGCTCAGTGTATATTGCAAGCTCCAACAGGCTCTCTTCGGTAATTATTAAACCAGGAGGTCTCTGAAGTTGCAAAGATAAATGATATATTCTCTGTTAATCACCCTTTTGCTTTAGAAAAGCTTGTGGGTAAAATTGATCTCCTTTAGGTTTGATCCAGGTGATTATGCTTATTTCTGAAATATGTTATTCCTAGATTTCACTTTATTCTTTATTCATGTATTCATAAACACTGAAGGAACATTATGATGTATACATCTTTCATCAATACCATATCCTTCAAGCAGGCTCAACCATTGTATCTCTTTTTTTGGAACATAATATAAGAATTTATTATTTTTGTTATGATGTGACTGCTTACCACTTAATGCATCTGTAGGACAATGGGCAGTTCAGAGTAATGATCCATTCCATTTTTGTGTACATTTGTCATGGAGGCTTACAAAATGTGAATCATACTTTTTATTTGCACAGCTCTTGGACAAACTAGGAAGCAGTTTTTAACAACCCACTATATGTTAAATTTAATATAAGGGAGCTTTAATCTATTTCCATATTTTAGGAATTTTCTAAATCTTTTTAGAGGTTCCTGATATTGACATATTGTTGAATTTCACTGCATTTGATGATTGCTTTTATTTTATTGTTGACCTCAGTTAAGGTCTAAATCAATAAACTTGAAACTTAGAAAAAAGATAGAAATGAAAATGTAATTACCAAAGATAATTCAGATGAATTGAGCTATATGCAGAAAAGCGAGAATTGATGATGACTGTAAGAAACATACCAAAGAGTGAAATATAAACTGTAAAGGATTAATAAGTACAGAAGAAAAGTAGCCAAGAAGAAAAAGAACCAGAGAAAGAAACTAGTGTTTTATGGGTCTTGTAATGATGATGAAACATTTTGTTCTGATATTAAAAGGCTGAGAAAATGGCAACATTGGAAGTGTAGATAAAAGAGAGTATGCAATTAAAAATCCGTCTGGAATTTTAACTGAGGAAAAATAGGGCAAGGTGGAGAAGTGTTGACGAGTGGCTAGGAAAAACTGTTTCTCGTGTTTTGGATGTATTGAAACATATTAGGTAAACAAATAGTCAGCTATTGATGGCTGTAAAAAGGGCAGCACAAAACATAAAGAAAGATAATCAGTGACAAATGTGAGAGTCATCTGCGCAGGACTTGTACTATAAATAAATATATTCTATAAAAGTTGGAGAACAAGGTGGTTGAGTCCTTTGGAATCTCATAATGTGATATGGACGACAGACAAAGTTAGTCCAAATGATGGGTTAGGAAAAATAAAAACTAGTTGAGCATTAATCCAGATAGCTCAACCGAAGAAAGGATGCTGAGAAGATAAAATGATCCACATGTCACCAGCAGACAAAGGATGATGTAGAATTAGAAAAGAAGAGAAGATTGATTAGCAGGTCGGCAGAATAAAGATAGTTTATAACAGAAAAGGAGCACTTTCGTCAAGTGCGTAGACAAACCAATCAATGCAAAGTAAAACTAACAGAACGGCATTCATTGGTGTTCATAGTATGTTGAAGAAAAGAGAGGGCATTCGAGTCAATCTGTGAAGCAGGGCAGACCATGCCATTGGTCACTATGATGGGGATTTTGCAGTAGGGCATACTTTGAGTTAGCTTTTCAATGGGTTCAGAAAGCCAAAACGTAGGTAATTCTTGTGCATTGTTAGTGGAGAGCCTCTTGCTTGAATCCGAATGTCTCTGAAGGGTCAAACATTGACTTATTTTACAGGTCCCTCTGCAGGTGTAGAATGTAAGTAGATTCACAGAAGCTCCAAAGTCCAAAGAATAATTATTACTGACCTGAAATGCATCAGGTTTGCAGTCATTGTTCATCTGTGTGGTGTGGGACAAGTAGTCACTAAATATCTTGGTAAATCACCTCAGAAATAGATTCTAGGAAATTCCCCCAGGCACAAGCAGTGCCCAAAGTCAAAAGGCAAGGGCAAGAAGGAATGCGGGCCAAATAGCAATGCAACAACAATGAAGGAAAGTAGCAAGGAACGATAGGAACATTGGGCTCTGAGTTAAGTAGTAACACAGTCTCCACGGCAGAATTATTAAAGAATCCTGGGGCAATGTAACTAGTAGGTGCAGTGAGAAGACACATGTCACTGTAGTGATATGACATCATTTGTATACTGACTGTAGGGTGACAACTTGACTTGGAAGGGTTCATAAAAGAGTGCTGTGCCGCACAGTGAAGCCTGCACATGCTACAAGTGGAGACGTCTGCCGCCTCTGAAGCCAAAAAAAGGCCAGCAAAGGAAGCACAACCATTCTAGATTCTTAACCATTATATAAATGTTTAGGGTTGTGTTATGCCTAATGTAGAAAGGACAATGGGGATACATAGGGTGTGAGATGGAAAAACCTAAGAAGAGGGGAATAAAAACCTGATAAGAGAAGAAATAAAAATGTACAGATCAAGAATAAGTTCACATGGGTAGAGTCCCTAAGAGGAATGAAGGCAAGAACATTAGGGAGATTAAAACTAAATATCAGGTCAAAGGCAGCATTTATTTTAAGGATGGCAAAATCTCAATAAGGATGCTATAGTTCTGTTGTGGTGAATATTTATGTATTAACTTTATAATTACATCACAATAGCTTTGTTTACTAGTGCTGAGTGTTGAGAGCAATAAAGAAATGTGCATATAATGTTCACTTCCTTATCCATTATTAAGTAGTTCATGATTGAGGAAAGGTTCTTAGTTAGATGTCCTAAAAGGTCCTACAACGTGCCACGAGAGTTTGTAGTAACCAATTGATTATTATTTTGGCATTGTAAGCCTAATTTTCAACTATAGGTAATGCATTAAAATGGCCTGATTTGAAAGAAATAATCCTTAAATTCGCTCTGCTTAATGTGTTTCACCCTCATTACTGTTTGTTTAGACGTATGGATTTTGGAACGTTGCTGAATCCTCCTCAGCATCATATGCTTTGTCACATTGTTGTGGCTTCTTTATTCCCAAGACAACCCTTAATATTGTAAATTACACCAGAGTTGTTGTCAATAAACAGGCTGGACCTGTTCATTTAATCAATGGTGCAATGTAAGATAACGGTAACATACATGACACAGTTCGCCCTGTTCGGAGGGGCTGGGGGCATCCAGTGGCCGGGTGCTGGTCCAGATCTCATTTGGAAATGCACAATTTTCTGCTTAAATTATCATTCGGGGGCTAGTGGTGTACTGTTCACACTGTTCGCACATATATGGAATTTGGAATCAGAACTGCAAATCAGAAGTCAGATTTTGGTTAACTATTTTAATTTCCAAGTTATAATGCATGGTATTTAGTGTGTCCTTTTCAGTCGGGGTAAAATATGTAGAATTATAGATAGGTAACTGTGATTTAAGGGGATGTTTTTAACTGAGGGGTTCTGAGTGATAGCAAATAAACTAAAAGACCAAAGCTCGAGTTGTCTCAGATGTCTCTCAGAATACCAAAGTGACAAACATCCCCGTAACTCAGGGTTATCCATCCATAATTGTATGTTATGTATGGTCCCTAAACACCCCCAACCCCCCACCTCCCCGCTGTAACTACTTGGCTGAGGCAAATGGTAAGTGCTTGGCTGAGGCAAAGGAGAAATGGGGAACCATACATAACATGGCCTCTCCTCCCTGTCCAAATGTGCAAGTAAATACCTTACCTGCCATCCTTCACCATCCCCACCATCTACCTTGCCTTCCTTACCCCATCCTGCAGCTTGGTGTTCTGCTCTCAGCAAAAGCAGACAAGCAGCGCTGCACTGACAGGCTCTTGGGGGAGCCCTGTCAGCCTGGTCTGGAAGGCCTTTATAAAAAATCAAAAGTGGGTAACAAGTTTTGTTATCAACTGTTGCTATGTCATACAGGCGAAGTACCAGATTGAGAATCTGGTGTAAATGACAGAGCCTTCCTAAGGAAGCCATGCATAACATATAGAATTATATATGGGTAACAGTAAATTAAGGGAAATTAAGGGGATGTTTGTCACTGAGGGGTCCTGTGTGACATCAAATAGATAACAAAAGTGAAGCTCAAGTTGTCTATCATATCACTCAGAACCCCAAGGTGAAAAACATCCCAGAAATTCACTTTTTACCTATCTATAATTTTATGTTATGTATGCCCCCAAAATCATTTGCTCCTGCTTAGAAGGGCTGCGCGTGGACAGATGAATAATGTGGGAGCTATACATTTAATGTCACATCCTACCTTGTGGCAAAATAAACCCGACTTTCTATCACCCACTCTCACCCTTGTATGTGCCTCACTTCCCCCTCCACTTTGATCCTGATGTGCCTTTTGCTCTGCCAGTGCTGCTATGACAGGCCCTGTGAGAGCCCTGCCAGGGCAGCCTGCAATTCCTTTTCCAGGTAGTAACTGAGGTTGAAATCTTTTGTCAACAACTGTTGCTAAATCATAGCAGTGAATTACCAGATTTAGAATCTGGCATTCACGCTAGAGCCATACATAACAATATAGTAATGATCGTCCCTGGTCTACAGAGCACACCAAATCACAACTGCTAACATCACCATCAGCCTGTGCCCAGAGTATCAGAGAAGGTCTACAGAAGCTAGTTCAGGTTTTTGTGTATTCTTGAGAATTCTTTATGGGTGCTTTGATATTTTCGCCTGACCGTTTGATTGATTAACAACTTTTTGGCCCCAAGATGAAGTGGGGATTTATCCTCTTGTCTTATTTGCCCCTTTTTTTATTTATTCTTATTGTATAGCTTCATTTTCCTAAGCATTGTTAAGTATGCTCAAACTTATTTCAGTAAGTGTGATGTTTGATTGATATGCTTTTTACATATGAAACTTTTCACTGAGGAGTACTTTGCAACCTAGGACAAGCAATGAACTCTACGAAAAATGAGCCGTGCTACCCTTAGTGAAAATAGTTTATCTCTACTAGCTCTACTGTTGGGCAGCAGAATTTTCTACGCATAACCAAAACCTTCCGTATTATCAGTTTAGCCATATTCTTCATTCGTACTCCAGCCTTCGATTAGCCAATAAAGTTAAACAGAGGACACATGCTCATATTAGGCTATTCTTTTGTGAATTTTGCGCTCTGGATCTATTAATTTTCTGTGTGGCAATCTCAAATTCAGCATGCTGGTGAAAATCCATCCGTCTATGCATTCATTAATCATTATAGCCTCCTGTTGTGGGCTATGACGGTTGTAAAAGGCCCAAAACCAGAGCTATAGGCAGGAGCTGCAGTGAAGGGCTTATAATGTGGAAGAGGGCCTTTAGCAACCGTATAGCCTGAGGCAGAAGGGCTATCGTGTGATTAGAACATTCTAACCACTACGAGTAGAATATTCTGGAATAAATAGTGAGACAAGCATTTCAAAGCAGCAGCCGGTCTGAAGGCCATTATCTGCCATGAGCCAATTCGTCGTCCTTAATGGCTCTCCAACATCAGAAGTGCACATGTATATATGTGTGCAATATAAATACAACTACTAAATAGAGCATAACAGAGGCATCAATAATATTTAATGCACAGGGGAACCAGGATTAGAACAACAAAATGAACACCTTTTAATGCCAAAAAATGTATCGTAGTGACTAGCACATAAATCACAGAAACCATCCATAACAAGCATTTGCCATTCAATGGGTGTTGCATTTGCTCGAGTTAGAGCTATTAGCTTTGTAAATTCATAACTGGACTTATCTTGCCACATAATTTGAAAATGAAAAGTAAAATAGTTGACATAGGCAAGTTAATTCAAAGCGCCACAACTGTCATGAGCGTGACCGCGAGAGTTATTGGCTCCCTGTGTGAATGTCTTGAAAGGATCGTGTCTGGGATACAAAGGAACCCGAAACCAGAGGAGGGGCCATCAGAAGCTGTAGCAGGAAAAAGCGTGGCCTAGTGTAATGGCCAACAAAAATGTTCATTTAGTGTAATCGCCTGGGAGGGAACTCATCACACAAAGGAGGGACATTTCACAAAATGCACCAATAAAAATGGAGCATTTAAGACAAGCACTAAGATAGATAGCAGTAGTGGCCGTGGTTAAAAGCCCACAGAGAGATTAAAACAGGCCAGAGCGCTTGCACGCTCGACCCTAAAAAGTAAAGTGTGCTGGTAAGTGAAGCTATTTATAAGGAGCAATCCCAGGAGGGGTGTGGCCTGACGCAGAGTGAGATAGCAGCCTGAGTCAGCTGCTCCTCTCGCTATCCTCACTCACATGGCTCCTAGAGGCATCCTTCTTTCCTTAATGAGGTTGCGACGGAACATGTGTAGAGACAAATAGAGGCGATATCTACACATCTGAAATGCAAAGCACGATGGAGCTTTGGCTGCAATCAGATTTCTGATCCTTTATCGTGCTGTCGGCCAAAATAAAATGGCGGCTGTTATCGATGCAGTTCTCTGGATTGACTCAAAAGAGTGGCACTCCTGAAACACCCTGGTGTGATCCCTGCCTGCCTATCTGTGCACTGTTTTGAGGGATTCTGTACCCGCTTAACATACATAGTAGTTTCATCTCATGCAAAATCAGCATTAGCCAATTCAAAACATACAAAAGGAGGCCTCTACTTATAGACCGATCTCACTTTGAAACTTAGATGTGAAAATGACTGTTACCACATCTTCCAGCACTGGTCCATGAGGACCAATGCAGCTTTATACCTGAGAGAAGCACTATGCTTAACCTTAGGCTCCTGTCACACATAAACCATGCCACTTGTCAGGAACACAATGACTATGTCCTAGTGTTCCTAGGCATCGAATAGGCGTTCAACTCTGTGAACTGGGAATACCTCTAGCAGCCACTGGCTAAGGTGGGGCTAGGCCCAAATTATATAGCCTATATCAAATTATTAAATACTGACTCAGGAGCCAGAGTATTCATGGGGAGAATTGTCTCCAGTAGTCTCTACAGGGGTACCCCTCAGGGCTGTTTCCTGTCCCCCCTACTATTTGTGCTTTGCTATGGAGCCACTGGCAGTGTTAGTGCGATATTACACGTCATATGTTTATACGCGGATAATGCCTTGGCATACTTGTGAGCCCGGAATACTTAGTCCCCATACTTCTGAATGTACTGCAGATGTTTGGAGAAGTCTCTGGCCTGTATGTTAATGTTTGAGTTGGCCCTTTTTGCAGGGTCATACCCAGTCTTTTTGCCTCTTGCCTCCTATTTTTTCTGACCTGTTGCTGTTGGCTTTTGAACTCTGAGCAGTTTACCACTGCTAACCAGTGCTAAAGTGCATATGCTCTCTGTGTAAATTGTATGTAATTGGTTTATCCATGATTGGCATATTTGATTTACTAGTAAGTCCCTACTAAAGTGCACTAGAGGTGCCAGGGCCTGTAAATCAAATGCTACTAGTGGGCCTGCAGCACTAGTTGTGCCATCCACATAAGTAGCTCTGTAATCATGTCTCAGACCTGCCATTCCAGTGTCTGTGTGTGCAGTTTTAACTGTAAATTCGACTTGGCAAGTGTACCCACTTGCCAGGCCTAAACCTTCCATTTTCTTACATGTAAGGCACCCCTAAGGTAGGCCCTATATAGCCCCAAGGGCAGGGTGCAGTGTATGGTTAAGGTAGGACATATAGTAATGTGTTTTATATGTTGTGACAGTGAAATATTGCTAAATTCGTTTTTCACTGTTGCAAGGCCTGTCTCTCTCATAGGTTAACATGGGGGCTACCTTTAAATCTGATTAAAGTGTAGATTCCCTTTGGGAGCGGATGGACATCTGGAGTTTGGGGTCTCTGAGCTCACAATTTAAAAATACATCTTTTAGTAAAGTTGATTTTAAGATTGCGCGTTTTAAAATGCCACTTTTAGAAAGTGAGCATTTTCTTGCTTATATCATTTCTGTGACTCTGCCTGTTTGTGGATTCCCTGTCTGGGTCAGTTTGACAGTTGGGCTGGTTGCACCTCACACTAGACAGTGACACAAAGGGAGCTGGGGTGTAGTCTGCCTTTCCTGGTGAGCCATCTGTGCTTGGAGGGAGGGGAGGAGTGGTCACTTACACCTGAAAGGGCTGTGCCTGTCCTCACACAATGCCGTCTCCGACCCCCTGGTGAGTGTCTGGGGCCTGGCCTGGGAAGGCAGGATTTCACATTCAAAAGGGACTTTACTTTGAAGTAGGCCTACTTCAAAGGAGAAATTAGGTATAAGAAGGGCACCCACAACCACAGACTTTAGAACACTTCTGGAAACAAGAGGAACCTCTGCCTGGAGAAGAGCTGAATAGCTGAGGAAGAGGAGCTGCCCTGCCTGTGACTGTGCTTTGTGGAGCTATCCTGCAGAGCTGCTTCTACCAGAGTAAGAGGGCAAAGGCTGGACTTTGTGTGCCTTCCATCTTGTGAAGAAATCTCCAAGGGCTTGATTTAGAGCTTGCCTCCTGTTGTTTGAAGTCTCAGGGACAGCAAAGACTTCTCTCTGCCAGCATCTGGATTTTCTGGAGAGACTCCTGCTCTGACAAGTGGTGCACTATCCAGTCCCTGGGCCCTTGAAAGGAAAGCTGGTGGAAATCCAAGGAAAGCGACTTCGGATGACTTCGGACCGACGCCGCAGCTGAATCCGGTGATGCTGCCTGCACCCGACGCCGTGACCTTCGCTGGAACGCAACGATCTTCGCAGGCCCGATGCCGCTGCAGCCCCGCTGAAGTCCAAGACTCCGTGGAAGTCGCTGCACCACGTTGTGACCGACGCCGCTCCAAGTGTGCGGATTCAACGTTTCGCACTGACACCGCGATCCTCGACTTCGCGCATCGACTTGTTTTCACTCTTCACTAAAGGTACTGTACTGTACTTGGGGGTCTACGCGACTCCGTGTCCGGAGCCGCTGGTGTCGACTTATTGGGAACGACTCCATCACGACGACGTGTTAACACCTCATCAAAGCATTTTGTGTTTCTAAGCGCTATTTTTGAGTTTAATCTTTAAAAATTCATAACTTGACTTGTGTATGTCGGATTTTTGTCGTTTTGGTCTTCTTTTGTTTAGATAAATATTTCCTATTGTTCTAAACTGGAGTTGTGTCATTTTGTAGTGTTTTCATTAAGTTACTGTGTGTTGGTACAAATACTTTACACCTAGCACTCTGAAGTTAAGCCTTCTGCTCTGCCAAGCAACCAACGGGGTAAGCAGGGGTTAGCTGAGGGTGATTCTCTTTTACCCTGACAAGCGTGAGGGTCCTTGCTTGACAGGGGGTAACCTGACTGTCAACCAAAGATCCCATTTCTAACAGTTTGTATAATAAAATCTGAACTATTCCTGTTGGGATGTTTGGGCAGACACCTATGATGGGTCTTCCACAGGTGGGGCTGCCCTGGGGGCATGAGCGGATATTCTACCTAGGGATTAGACTGGCCTATATGGAACAAACCTTTGTGGAGATTACCTTTGGCAGAGTTTTGGAGGGTCTCCGAACTCCGGTTCTATTTTGGAGGGAGCTTCCCTTATCTTTGATGGGCAGAGCCATGATTGTAGAGATGGTGGTGCTTCCCAGGTGTCTGTAGTACATCCTGCAGGGCACATTCTACGATATTCCCCTGGCACTGCTTTGTCAAATTGGATTTACTAATTCTAGATCTCCTTATGGTCCAGAAAAGGAAACAAATTGGGTTGTCCAAGCTCAGACAGACCTGAGAGAGAGGGGGGCTGGAAATACCCCATCTAGAGCTGTGCTATATGACAGCGCTTACAACACGTGAGCCACTGGCTAGACCCAGTAGATAGTTGGGAAAAGAATCTGTTGAGTGGCTGCCATGGGGGCCAGCCTCTCCCCGCTCTGCTTATGAGTGGGGCACAAGTGACACTGGATATTCCCTTCCTAATATGACAGGAATGCCGAGTATAGGAATCAGTGGTTAAAAGAGTGTTATGACATGCCCAGTTTGCAAGAGTGATGACAATATGGGACCGGCAACTGTTTGCACGAATTGCGGATATAATGTCAGTACAGAAATGGAAAGATGGAGGCATTGATGTGCTCTGTGATCGGTACCTTGGGGGGCAATTTATAACCCAGGAAGATGTGGTTGACTCCTTTGCATTCGATAGAGGGCAGTACTTACAGTATGCAAAAACCTCTGCAATGGTGTGGGAAATATGCCTCTGCTTCCCAGACAAACCGGAATGCTCGCTAATTTTATTATCACTCCTATCGCTGGCATGAGGGTGCAGACTGACCTCACACCTCTTTCGGATGCTCAGGGAGGACCTGCCCAAAATATACCCACAACCCACGTCAAATGGGAGATTGCCTTAGAAAAACCCCTATCTGATCAACAATTGGAAAAGATACACACAGGAGCACAGACAGTTAGCTCAAATGCACAGTTTGTTAGTCCAAAATAATTACACACATCAGGCATATCTTTCCCCTATACTTCTACATTCTATTTATGACACTAGATCAGACAACCGTACATGCTGCAGACACACTGCAGCAGATTTCGTACATATGGTATGGCAATGCCCTGCTCTGACACAACACTGATCAAATGTTGTGGCCAATCTTAATAAAGCTGCTGATTGGGATTTACAGCCTACACCAACACCATCCTGTTGGACCTAATACCAATCCAGACCAATGAAAAATTGAGCAGAAAATGTATTTTATTGAGTCTCATGCTTGCATACTGTCACATTGCCAAAAAATGGTTGGGGCCTATTTCCATGGGGTACTCATACTGGCTCTGAGGTATGTCAGAATGGGCAGTGGCAGAGGAGGTGTGGACGAAGCAAGACGAAAAAGTGGAGGATGATCTGACTGCTTGGGTGAAGATGTTGGCCGCACTACAGGACACTCCCGGACCAGAGGTGACTGGATATGTCGAACATGGAACCTGTGTCGTAATCTAAAATAAAATGAGTTGAGGACATGGGGGGAGTTATGACTGACTAGAAAACAGGATGGAGTTGCACACAACTGGATTGATGAGTCAATGTACGTAGCAATCTGTCTAGGATCGCGAACCTCATGATACAAGGGCTGTACATAATGCTCAAAACCCCAAAGAGAGACCATAGTACCTGCAATGTCTGTTATCTTTTTTGTGAACAATGGGTACCATCCAATACATTATATTTGATCATTGGGAGCAGCGGGGAGGGGTTGACGGAGATTGGGGAACTGTTAATCTTGTTGCATTGTTTCTTAATGTGACCTGTACAGAACTGCTGCTATTCCAAACGGTTGTGTTTATTCTGTGAAACTCAATAAAGAATACATAAAAAACACACAAAATCTAAATCCCTTATCCCTGTGATAAGGAACCCAGCAGGAAAGGCGGTCTCTGCAACGCGAGATATTCTTGAGACTTTACAAACTTTTTATAAAGAATTATATACATTTATACCTGCTCCCTCCCCTACCATAAATGATTATTTAGAGGCTTCCAATCTTCCACACATCCCCCAGTCCAATTAGAAGTGATTGTTGCAATCCACACTCTTGAGACCGGAAAGGCCCCAGGCCTGAATGGATACACTGCCAAATTTTACAAAATCTTCTCGGATAGAGTAGCTGACCCCTACATGCTGTCTTTCATCAGTATGCTACATCAGGTTCCAAAGTCAGCTCTGCCACTGAAGCTACAATTGTTGTCATTCCAATGGAAGGGAAGGATCACCTATTTGTTAAGAGTTATAGACCAATCTTCTGATTAACTTTGATTGCTAAGTATATGCAAAGATTGAGGCTCGTAGATTAGAGCCAGTAATTTTGCAATTGGTTACCAATTCACAAACTGGATTTTAAAAGGGAGGCATGCCTCGAATAATATTAGGTTGTTTTGTCATGTCTTGGATAAAGTCAAACTAACACTTACACCCACGGTCGCTCTGGCCTTGGATAGAAGGAAGACCTTTGATAAAGTTTCCTGGCCCTTTCTACAAGCGGTCTTACATAACTACCAATTGGGGAATGAGTTTACAAGGATGATTATGGCTTTATATTCTAATCCAACGATGAAGGTTAGAGTTAATGGTGATCTATCACAGGCTATCTCAGGGTACCCGTCAGGATTGCCCACTCTCGCCTCACCTCTTCTTACTCATTATCGAAACCCTTGATCTCTGCTTTCAAAGATAACTCTGAAATTCCAGGAATTTCTTTTCAGTCAGGAAGACAATTGGCGCTAGCATATGCTGAGGACGTGCTCTTATTTATGGAAGATGCCCCTCAGACTCTTCCTGTCATCATGAAGAAGATTGAGAGATACTCATTTATGACGGTATACTCTCTAAATAGAGATAAAATTTAAGCCTTCCCCTTAAATGTTCATTGCTACTCTCTCCTGTGTCTTTCCATAGAAACACAACTGATAAGCCCCTTGCTTCTTAGTGCCACTCTTTTGATACATAACTTGGCTAGACTTCCTTTGGAACACTCAAAAATCATTATATTAGATACAGAACTGGCACTGTTGCTTATTGATAAGCAGATTAAACATCAGATGGCGGGATCCACTATGGCCTCCTTGTGGTAAATCGCAGGATAAAGTTAGATGGGAGGTCTGTATTTTGGGAGTCCTGGTACGAAAGGATACTAATTTAATAGGTGACCTCAACACCCATCTGCAGCCTATTCCTTTCTTGTCCCTTTGCTGCGCATTTAATCTTGAGGCTATTGAAATTTATAAATTCCAGAGGTTTAGGGGTGTGATTGGTAAATTGAAATCACCACACTCACTCGAGTTACCTGGTCTGTTAGGCATATTCAAGAAACAGGGACACTCTCTATCTTGTATCAAAAAATTTCTAGAATCCCCCAAGAAACGTCCTCAGATCACACACCCAGAAATGCGAGCCATACTTTGAATCTATTTGTAATACTGTCAACTCGGTTGTTGCCTCAGAAAGAAAATTGGCAATCCCCGTTCTGCGATAAAATCACATTGGCTTTGGTGCAGTCCAGATTTTGGTTTTTGCACAACACATTTTGAACCCCATCCAGAATTCACGAAATTGGTTTTAATTATGTCAGATGTTTGCTGGAGATGGGAGGAGAGGGTGGGGGGTCTACAACATATGTTTTTTACCTGTGAAATAGTCAAACCCCTATTGGCCGAGATTCACTCACTAACACACAATATAACTGGGGTGCATATTGAGATGGATCTGTTGGCAGTTGTTTTGGGATTACATACTAATCCTTTGCCTCCGGACTGGATTGACCAGATCTCTTCATACTAAGGCAATACTTTCTGATTGGAAGCTAACCTCTGTCACCTCCTTTGAGAAATGGTGGAACTTCTGTGCACCATCCCAGGGGTCGATAATGTTTTATATGGCAAATTACATGATATTTCCTGCTCCAGACATCTATGGGACCCCTTCGACGTATACTTGCAAAAGAATAAATCCCCATTGATGTCCTTCTTTAACCTGTTAGTTTCATCCGACAAAGGCTCGCCTGTTAGGCGCTGGATGCCCTGCGGAGCCAATGCTCACACCAGATACCATTGAGTGTGTGTAGCCTGTTCTTCTTTTCCTGCTTCTTTTTCTATTTGTATATACATTTTGTCCTCTTAGTTCATCTGATTGTATGTGACCTAATTTTCTTGCTTAATGCTTATCTCATTTATGTTCCTTAATATTATATTCACATATTTTATGTCTTCATGTATGTAAGGTGTCATGTCATGGCTTATTCTTGTGAAAATACAATAAAAATCTCTGAAAGAAAAAAAGTGCAATCCCAGCTGGGGAGCAATGTAGTGCTGGGTAACCAGGATTGCCTGGGGGCACATTTGAAAGTCATTTACAATAGGGCAATTTTAGAAGCAGGTAATGGGATTTGAATAACCTCTAAAAACTCATATTTTAATAACATAACTTACCTTCGGAGTACTGACTGTCCCACTTATTTGTTTTTGTCCCCAGGTTAGGTATTATGATGGGACTGAAGGATATGTGGCTCGAGAAGAAACCTATGTGATTAGCGATACCAAGAAAGAAGAGATCACAGCAGAGATTATTTCTCAAGAAGAGTCGATAATCGGGAGAACTGTTGTCGCCCGAAATGACAAGGATGGACTATATTACATCGGTACACAATTCAGTAATTCTTTTTGAATATTTTATTTCCCTGCATTTTTAAAACATAAATATTTACAAGCTTTTGGAACAAAAAAGTAGTGAAGGAGAAGCTGATAGCTGCTAATGCTAATACAAGGATTTGGAAAAAATAGCCCTAAGGAATCAGAGGCCCTCAGGGACATAATACAAGCTCACAAAGATCTTGCGATGTGGGTCCGGGGGAAGATTTCCCCCCCTTGGAGAAGCCCTTCAGCAGTGATGTAACGCAAAATGATACTGTATAAACCAAAAATTGCACACACAGTTCCAAAAAGTGGAAAGTTGTATCTACCGGTTCTGCAGATCAGGAAAACCAAAAGGTTGTAAGCACGAGCCCTCACTCACCTTTTGGTGACATGCTTCATCATAGGGCTGTGCTCCTCGTCAGGCCGGCGCTGCAATGCCTGACGGGCCCCACACGGGGGCTCTTTGCCGGAGATCTTTTTGAGCGAAATGCGCACCGGTCAGAAATAGGAATCGAGGATTGGAGTAGAAAAGTTAAAAATGTCTAGAGGTACAAACCGTTGATATCTTTAATTAAATGTTAGTGCCTCTGACAAGATTAAAAACAAAGAATAGGGATATGGTAAAATAATGTCTACACTCCCCATAAAGTATAACAAAATTGTGCTAACTGTAGCCACCAACCCTTATACTAGAGAGTGGTGAAATAGACAAAATGAAGAAAACACAGGATCCCCTGTGCTACTCTACATTACAGGTCAACATGTTTCTCGCTATGCGATTCGTCAGGACCTCAAAGACGTACCTAATCCTTCAAATATATGGGCTGCCCATATTAGGGAAAGCAGAACCCTTCAAATAATAAATGTAGGGCCTCATCGGGGGACAAACATCGAGATGCGTAAAATCCTCTGTGGTTTTGCTAAAGTTACGAAGTCGACTGTGAACCTCTGCTCGTTATGGTTCCCCGGTATTGGGAACTTCACACACTGGACCAGGAGTCTATCCTCCGAATATCCCACTCTCTGCCCCCCTTGCTGTTGTTTTTTGACGCAAAATGATACCCCAGCCCAACCCGCCCCGCAGAATGTGGTGAGGCGCCCTAGAGACTTCGATATCTAATAAACATTCATCGGCCTTAGAGTGAATGGGGGCATCCTGGATGGGCTGCAGGGGCCTTTGTTTGCCTCGGCGGCCTCTGCAGGTGTCTGATGGTAACGCGTGTAATTTATGAGTAACAGTCACCACTGTGCTTTCTGGATGTGATACACTGTATCTCCCCAAACTAATGTAGCAAACTTCGAAAAACGCTCATTGTTAAAGGGCGAAGAGAAAGTGTCGAAAAGTTTCTTACGCTCTCAGTGAACATGCGAACATAAAGAAATACACAGGAAGAAAGAAAGAGGAAAGAGAACGGAAAAGAAACATGAAAAGGGAGGGGGAAATGAAAAAGAGCTTGGGAGAGGACAAAACAGAGAGATCTCTGAGAGAGAGCGAGATAGGGAAAGATAGAGGCGATGTGTGAGAGAGAGAGGTCTGACAACAAAGGGAAAGACAAAATGTGATGCAGGGATGAGGAGGAGAACACTACAGAGACAGAGGTCAGATCTTCTACACACAGATCGCGATTCAATACAATGACATTGGAGCAGTAGGATTGCTCAGTGGGCAGTACAGATGATGTGCTGCATTTCCCATAGTTGCATATTTTGGAGACAATTGGTGAATAATCTAATAATGATGTTGATCCTGCAAGGTGAACTGGAGTATTCTCTCTAGAATCAGGAGAATTTGGATGTGATAAGAGCCATCATGCAGACCAATGAAAGGAAAACATATTGTATCTGCAGCAAGTCTGGAATACATTCCTCCAATTCCTGCCATTAATTCAGTCTCCTGGTAAAGGTGTAGTCATGAGCTTTGTATCATGCAGCAAAGCTGAATATTCAATAAGATATGTCCTTGACACATTCTTGTTAGGCCAGACATTGGCCCTGCGCCTGATCCATGTCTAATGACAGAGATAATGACCATATTAATGATCCACTGGATTTTGACTAAAGTTGACTAAAGTATGAGTTGATATGATAAATTCTTCTTGTTAACTAATCAGAGGTGTGTGTGTCCTATGGCCAATCTCACATAGAAACATAGTCAAGGGCACTCTATGGAGGAAAAGCAATGTTCCCTTAAAAGTACCATAGTCTCACCCTTTCATAGCTTTGGCCACTGGCAAGACTTGCTGTCAGTATCTGTTATGGGTGCCAGGATACAACTACTTAATCTGTATCACAATTATCTCAATAGTCTTGTAATGAAAGCAAAAAGGACTTTAGTAATTAGGACCTTTGTTACTATGGTAGCAGATTATGCTGAAGGAACTCTGCAGATGGGGTTATGAAGACCACTATTCCCTTTAGCTTTAGTGTCTGCTGCAGTCTCAGAATTCTGTGTTACTGTTGGGTCCCAAATGGATGAAGTCACATAAACCTTCAGAAAATTGGGTATCCCACAGCAGGCAAGCAGGGAACATCAGTAGGCACATTGGTTTAAAGGTTTAGTTGAGGAGGTGGTTGGTTTGACTCTGCAACTCAGTTGCACTCCAGTAGGAATTCTGGCAGAGAAGAACAGGCATCCTTATCTCGTTTCAAGAATTAGGAAACATATTCAAGATCCAGGGCTCTTAGAAATGTACAGGTACTGTATGAAGAGTGACGTTAACAGCATCCTGTGATGGGTGCTATGTGTGACATTCTTTAATTATAAGCTGGCAAGCATCTAAGGTTATAGACCAAGCTCATTTATCATCTTACTTTCACACCTCTGAACATAAAGTAGAATGCATGAGATTAGGATTTAGAGTCAACAGGCTATCCTGCTCACAAGAAGATCAAATGAAGTCCTCACCTACCTATTTAGTCAGAAGTAGTCTTCTTGGGTGAGGCCAAAACGTGTGAAGTCCCCCATTGAGGGGGCGTAGCTATACTCTGATGTGAGCAGACGTGTGCTCAGGGAGCACTCTGGGCCCGTCATTGCTCTTATGTAATGTAGACCCTGTAATTCCCCTTTCTTGCAGGGAATACATTGCGCCTGAGCATTCCTTCAAGGTCTCACACCTTCTGATCTAGCCAAGCAGTGGTGATAAGGCACAGAATCACTCAACTGAAAGAGTGGAACAGCACCAATCTGGATTCTAAGAAGGCGGCAGCGCTGAGGGATCAGTAAACAGACGGTGGAGTGGGGCTGCTCTCCAGGGTGATGGCGATATACTGGGTTCCTACGGACCGCACTGGATTGGGAGAGGTGCTATGCGATCGTACTGGGGAGCCCATTGTGTGCCGCACGACTGGATGGGGCACGTGGTTTTGGCCATGCTAACTTGGCCTGCCCTTGCATCAGAGTGGGATAGCTGAGCGACCAGGTCCCTGCAGAACCACTTGAGATTGTGTCTGTTTCCTGCCCCCAAGTGAAGATCTACAGAGCCCCACCGGGTACTCCAGTGCACAATTTGGTTTGGTGGGGTGCTTCACATTCCTTGTACTGAATCAAGGGTAGCCCTTGCTAAGGAAGGTGCCACTCTGCTAGGCTCCCTGGATGGGACACCCCAGGGCATAGCTTAAGGGGGGATTTTGGGGTGTTACGCCACCTTAAAAATTTATTCTGTAGTAAATAGATGGGTACAAGTGTTTACAGTTGGGTATTGTGAGGAGTCTGTTGGAGTTACCGTAGATTTTTGCACACTCACACAAAGTCTCTCTTTCTCTCGTCTCTGCCTTCAAACTTGGTTTGTTTGAAAACTATTGTGTTTCAAGTATTCCTAACAAAGCACACTCCTCTCTCTTTCCACTGCTTTTTAAGTCCCCCTTTGTGTCCTGCTTCTCATAATGTATTTTAACAACATATGCTAGCGTAATTGCTGGGAAATCTCAAGCTTACAACCCCCAATCCTACTGACCAAGCTACTCCCCTGGGGATACCAGCCTGTCCCTACCAGCCAGAACAGTGGTGCAGAAATGAATCATTCAGTAGACTGTAAATACCTGCATGGCAAATCTTTCCATGCTGGGCCAGTTATGTGGCTCAGCCTGTTCCTGTCAATAGAGAGTTTCTGCTTCTTTGAGATGCAGCACTGCGGGACTACTCAAGGACTTCAGATTTAGCAGATGATCTGTGTCTCTGGCTCCTTAATTGCACTCAAACTATGTGATTTACCAGGTGTTGTAGCTCATTATGGCAGGGTTAGCTTACACATCCGCTGATTACCTGTCTAGAGGGATCTTTAAGTAGCGCTGAGTGTGAGTACCACAATAGAGGAAATCAATGATGAACAGACACTAGAAAGGGCTCTTGCAGTGAAATCTGTCAATGAGCCGTAGCATCCTGAAGGTAGCGAGCAAGACCACATGATGCGTACACAAGAAAGTCCATTCTAGAAAATCCGTAAAGGGAAATTGGACCTGAAGGAATCTCTGGATGGCAAGATTGATGAACTGAAGGTAGATGTTGGTCTCCTCTGCTCCAACCACAAAAAGGATGCTGAGAGTGTTGCAGTGAATGAGTCCACCCTTGCAGTAATGCAGTCCTCAGAGTAGGAACTACAGAACCAACTGCAATTGTTAACTGAACAAGTTGGGTATTTACAGGACAGGGCAGAAAACACAGAGAGTCACTCCCTCAGGAACAATATTCATGTCAAAGGTTAACCTGAGGGATTGGAGGGACAGTCTGTGGAACGGTATACAGAAAAGTGGCTGCTGGAGAATATCATTGAGGGAAAATGGCCACTTCACTTTGTTTTTGAACAGGCTCACAGAGCGCTGGGTCACTCCCTGACCAATGGCACTGAAGCTCCTTAATTATAGAGATAAAGATTTGATTTTACACTTTGCAAACAACACAACCTATGGATGGTGGACAATACAGAGGTTTATTTGTTCCCAGAATACACAACAAGAACAATAAAAAGCTGCAAAGCTCTTTTCTGGAGGGCAAGGCCGAATTGCGATAACTGAATTTTCAATATGCTTTGTTGTTCCCTGCGCTTCAATAGGTCACAAAGAACAACACTGTCTTTGTGTTCAGTACTCCTGTAGAGGTTCAGGAATGGCTAGAAACCCAATGTGTATTCATATCGGATCACAAAGAATAGAGGAAAGCAGGACACTGTAGGAACAAGCCTTCACGCTGTAGATTAGGTGGACTCTTCGGTCATCCACAAAGAAAGCCAGCAGTAGAAAAACAAGCCAAAGTGATGGTGGACTTGAAAAAATATAGCCACACTCAGGAAAGGGGCACACCTAGTCCTGTGATGTTGCACTCAGTAATTATCTGAGCAAGAAGAGCCAGTTGGTGCTCTAGGGACTGACCCTACAGTAACTCCTATGATGGCAGATTATTTGATGGAGAATATGGCCATCAGGAACCTTTTTGACTGACAACACTGCCAATAGGGTACAAGAGAGGAGGAATGGTGCATTTTGACAAAAAGGGGATTTTTGATTTGCGGGGTTGCAGTTCCATAGGCAATCTGAGATTTGAGTAGACCCCCTGGTCCAAGTGCACCTCTCCCCTACAGAGCACAAGTGTGCGGTGTGAGTATATAGGGGACACGCTGAGAGTTGATGTTTTGTTGTTATATATGTTTCACTTGTAATTGTTTCATACATATTCATGTGGGGGTGTTGAAATTGCAACCAATCGTGCTTACGCGCCAGTACTGGTTACTATGTTTAGTGTAGTGAGATACCAAGGGAGGAGCATTGTCAATGGACTAGGGATGGAAATTAGGTTTTCACCAACAACACTGATGCCATAGATTTCTGTTATGGCATGTGATTCATTTAATTGGGTTACCTGGAATGTCAGAGTAATGGCTATGGTATCTAGACTATGCAGCATTTACTCCTGCCTAAAAAGATGATGAGGAAATAAGAGAGCATGCCAGCAGGAAACACATCTACTGCAGCATGGCCCAAATGTCCTGCATCACTTCTGGAATGGGCAGATAGTGGGTGCTAATTATTCTTCCTTGGCCAGGGACACTGAGGTGTGGGTGGCTTCTGAGGTACCTTTTCAGGTTCTGCAGACACACAAAGATCCAGTGAGGTGGAATATAATATTACATGGCATGCTTGCAGAAGCTCTAACTAGTGTTTAAGCCCATAACATGAATCAGATACAGTTTTTAGAGTCACTACCCCACATGTAGTCTCATAATGTGACTACACTGGCATTTGGGGGTGGGGGCTATAATATGGTGTTAGAAGTGGTGCTGGATCAGATCTTTCCCCCACTTTAAGGACAGCACATAGTGCTCTAGTTTCACAGGGGTTTGCTTCTGAGGGACGGAATTTGCAGATAGTAGCTACATGGAGAGGAATGTACCCAGAAGCCTGTGAATACACATACTTTTCACCACTGCATGGGCTATATTAGAGATTGGACCTGTACATGGTACTAGGGGCATTGAGGGAAAATTGCAGACTATAGACTATTTGACAGGGGCTGAGTCATCCCCTAGCCCTGTCCGGCTGCAGCTTAAATGGAATGAAAATGTCGCAAGGGACCGACTGTGGAGACTACAGCCTAAGGCTTTGCATGATGCTGCATTGGTTGCAGTGATAGTTGAGCTAATTGTTAGGTATTTCATAGAAAATGAAGGGCCTGCCTCTAGTATGTCAGTTGAATAGAACTCCTTCAAGGTGGTAATCCAGGGACTTTGCATTAAAACAATACATGTAGATAGTCTTGGTCTCCGTAGGGAGATTACAGAGGCAATATGAAAAGTCTGAGAGCTGGACTGTCTGGTGTAGTAGCCTATACTGGCAGAGTGTTCTGAGTCTGAATAGACCATAGAACCCTGGTGGACTGCCTTCAGTAAGTTGATTATCAATTACGTTTCTCTAGAAGCCACAGAGAGGGAGATATATCTGGCCATTTGCTGGTCTGGGTGCTTTAAAACAATAACAGTTACAAACCACTATGTGCTGTATGCAGTGCTACAGGTGAGGTGGTTAGCTCACAGGGGCTATCAAAGTGGTATTAACACATTATTACCCTGAATTGTATGCGGTCAATTCCGTATTTGCTAAGTTTGGGTTGGTGACCTACCTCCAGCTGCTGGAGTTACCACAGCTCACTCACTCACAAGGAGGTATCCAACGCTATCAAACAGTTGGCCACAGGCAACACACTGGGTCAGGATGGCTTAGTTTCCAAATTTCATGCCACCTACCAAACAATGCTAGTCCTCAAATTAATGAAACTGTATTCAGATACATATGATATTGGTCTACTGCTAGCATTCACTAGAGAATGGTACTGCTCAAAACAGAGACTCTCTAGATCTAAAAGCTTATAGACACATCTCTTTACTGACATAGAAAATAAGATCTTGAGCAAGGTACTTACCACTGGCCTAGTAATAAGGGTGGTTTTTCATAATGATCCAAATGGATTTATCCCAGGACGAAATATGCACTTGAACTTGGGCCTCAAAATTAAATGGGGAAAATCATGTATGTTCAAACTTGTGAAACATGTATCCATGGGTTGGACAACCGTGTACATTGGCCTAAATGACAACCAGATGTTTTTAAATTTCTAATGGTGCAGGTATACTGAGAACATGAACCGCTATGTACTGGAAACATGGAAACAGTGATGGTCTTGGAGAGGAACTCACTTCACTTTTGGAAGGGATTACCACTGTCCCCATGGGTAAAATATCAGTTGCTAAAATGCTGATATACCCATTTTGTTCTTATGTTATTTTGTGGCCTTCCTGGTCTGGCTTATTTTGTGAGTTACAATCACTGCTGGAGACATTGATATGGAATGAGGATAGATGCAGATCTTTGCAGCAGCAGCGATAAGGTAGCATCAATGGAGATGTATTGGTTCCAAAAGGTGCAATGGCGTAGAAGTGGGGATTCTTGCTGGAGCAGCACTTTATACTCACTTCTAAGGGCCCAGGAATGGCTTGGCACCCCTGAGCAGGGCAAGACTTACAATTGGCAAGTCCAAGTGGGTTGGAAGTGTTTGATGTCCCTGAGACTTCAGAAAATAGGAGAACATTTAGCTGGCCCTTGGGGTCAGTCTGGGTGTTAAGTTCAAGTGATGTGGGTCCACTCCTTTTCACCAAAGCAAGGAGTGCAGCAGGCAGCATGTCAGCACTGCCGGAAAGCAGTTCTTCCAGACTAGCAGTACAGCACAGTGGCAGCCCTTCAGCAGCACGGCAGTCCTTCTTCCTGGCAGGGTATCCACAGATCCTGAAGTGTACTGATTTGGTAGGGTAAGAGGCCCAGTACTTTACCCAGTTGTGCCTTTGAAGAGGGGGTGAGTTCAAGGAAGGGTCTTTGAAGTGCAGAGAGGTATTTTCTTCCTGCTCTGACTCCAGACTCATTGCAGGGCTTATGCAGCCCAGGTGTACGTTTAAGGCTGTGCTCAGCTCTTCCCTCCAATTGTGCCTAGGGTAACCCACCAGCTTGTTGATTGCCCATCAATCACACCTAAGCTCACTTTGTATGTGGCTGTCTAGAGGGAAAGCACAGAGTGCAGCTGTTACCCCTCACAGACATGTATTGGAAACAGGCTACAAGCACACAGGGGTATGAGCAGGAAAATTCCAACTTGCTAAAAGTGTCATGTTTTCAAAATTGTAACAATAAATTTAACTTTACCATTAAAAAGGACTTATCATTATAATTCCATAGGTAATAAACCTGATATATGTACCCCTTCCCAATCAGGAATTACAGCTTGTTAAATGTAATAAGGAATCTCCAATGTTATTCTATGGGAGGGGTAGGCCTCACAGTAGTGAAAAATGAATGTGAGGATTTTTTACTACCAGGACATATAAAGGTTAAAAGTATATGTCTTGCTTTTTAATTACATAGCACCCTGTCCTATGGGCTATCTAGGGCCTACCTTAGGGGTGACATAAGTAATAAAAGGGGAGTTTAATGCTTGGCACAGCATTTGGGTTTTAAACCCAAGTGGACATGGCAGTATGACACTGCCTTCAGGCTGCAATGGCAAGCCTGGAATATGTTTTGAAGTGCTACTTAAGTGGGTGGCACAAGCATAGCTGTCGGCTCACTATTAGCATTTCATTTATAGGCCCTGGACACATTTAGTGCACTGTATTATAGACTTATCTTTATTGGCATTTTTAATTTATAACATTTTAATAAACTCAGTTTGTACATCTCTACCAGCATTCCATCAATACAAGCTTGGCATATTGGATAAGCAATCAACCCAGACGTCACCCCTCAAGGGTATCATAACATTACCTCTTGGTTCTCAATTCGCTTCGGATATGACCACCCTTGGGGTGTGGCTGTCTACAGTGTCCTTTAATGCTCCCTGTTACATACAGCTACTCTCCAATATGAGTATGAAGAACATTCGGTCAATACTTCAGTCATGGTAGTGTGGGCATCTTGAATGACTGTGTATGTTGAGGAGCTCTGAGTGCTAGTATAGAAGTAGTATTTTATGGTGAAATGGTGAATGGGAAACAAGACCTTCAATATTGTACCCAACTCAAAGAAGAACAAGATTACATAAGAATAAACATTTAGATCAAACTATGGTTTTCTCAGGTAAAGGATGCCACTGTACTATAAACGTATAGGTAAATTAAATATGTCAATTAGGTATATACCTATTAATTTACAGACAAGTATGTCCTTCTTGGGAGTGTACTGTGTCTGGTCCTCTGCCTCTAGTCTTAGTAGTGTGTCACTCCCCACCGTGGGCATGTACCTGCACAAGCTGGTCCCCACGACTCCTTAGGAACTTTGTGCACCCTTAGAGCTACATCATATGCTGAAAACCACGTTTCATTGTTATCCTCCAACATATAACTGGGCACCAGATGCTTGGGTAGGTGGACTTTTCCTTCTACAGTGGACACTGCAGGTATCCTGCCAGCATTACTGCTGAAATTAATGTGCTTAGCTCTCAAATTCAGCTCTGTCTGACTGAGCTCATGGGCCATACTTCTCTCCTCCATGGCCAGTCTCTTCTCCTCCAGAGCTTGCTCCATCTCCAATTTAGCAAGCTCCAACTTAAGCTTTTGCTCTCCCCTCCTGTCCTCTAACTCCTCTAGGGACAGCCTCTTTGAAGACACATTACTCTGCACAGGGAGGAATTGCTAATCCGGGGACTGCATTTTGCCCTTCCAA
Source organism: Pleurodeles waltl (assembly GCF_031143425.1). Classification (NCBI taxonomy): domain Eukaryota; kingdom Metazoa; phylum Chordata; class Amphibia; order Caudata; family Salamandridae; genus Pleurodeles; species Pleurodeles waltl. The sequence goes on from NC_090437.1 coordinate 986,079,855, forward strand.
GGTTCTTCTGATGGTCCTGATCCAATTTTTCCTCATCCAACTCTTCCTCCACATCATCTGGTAGGGCCTGGTGTGCCTCTGCTCATGCACTCAAAGACTTTTGGAACTCTGCCTTCTTTATGCTCCTTTTGACAGACAATCCCCTATTCAGGCAAAAAGCTTTGAGCCGGGCCAAAGTGTAGCGCCCAGGTTGAACAACTCAAACTCCATCTTTGCAGGTGAGGTTTCAGTTACAACAGGCAGGTAGAGAGAGGATGAATTTGGAAAAAATTAAAAAGGCCAATCATGGGGAATTTATTCAAATTGGTTTTAGATGTGGAATGGTAGTGTACATCAATTTACTGTATCGCACTGCACAAACACTAGTCCTATCCTCACCGCTGATCACCGATGTTAGAAAGTGGGTTTCTGGTTGGCAGAGGTAGGTCCCCTGTCCATACTAGAATCACAATCCAGGTCAGGGTAAGTCACGAACACACCCTAAATTAACCTATGCTCACCCCGTGGTAGATTGGCACAGAGCAGTCAAGCTTAACTTAAGCGGCAATGTGTTAAGTAATTGTGCAACACTTCAAACAAAAGTTAAAACACCACACAAAACTGTACTACACCTCATTAGAAGCATAGAACTTAATATAATGAACAAAACAAGACTTAAACAACAAACATCCAATAAGTAGAACTGGAGTTATGAATTTTTAAAGAATAACCAAAAATATAGTGCTTAAAAGCGTATAGCGCCAATGGGCTATCATGTAAGCACAGCCATAAAGCAGTTCTTCAGGAGCAGCAGTCCAGCAGAGTGACAGCCCTTCAGCAGCACAGCAGTCCTTCTTCCTGGCAGTGTATCCACAGGTCCAGAAGTGTAATGACTTGTTTGGGTCAGAGGCCCAATACTTTTATCCAGTCCTAAGGCCAACAAAAATTAATTCAGCAAAAAGTGGAGGGAAAAGGGCAAAAGGTTTGGGTATGACCCTGCAAAGAGGGACATTTCCTACAGAACTCAAACCTGATTCCAAAATTGTTTCTTTGGGTGCTCAAGTTGTGTTGAGTATTTCCTGCTTACAATGTGACATGGCAAGTTATAGTCTAATAGACTTCAGGTTTGTTCACAGCTGTCAAAATACTATACATTGATTAATAGGTCAATTATAGTAGGTAGGTTTACTGCTGATATTGCTATCTCAGACCTATGTGATTATTTTACCTGTGCCCATTGTTAAGTAACTGAAAAGAAATAGAGATATTTTAAGAAGTACCCTATTCGCCCCAATCGGAAAAGACAATGCAATAATTTGTATATTGGTGGGGTGCTGATTGGATATTTAATCATCAACATTTATCAGAAATAAAGTTTCACAATCATTTTCTTAATGCTTTACACAAAGGTTGGAGACATTGGCTGATGGCTACAGTATCAGAATAGCAAGATCTAAGGACCCAACCCACACAGTACGAAGCTTTTAAAATCAGATTCAGGCTGTAGCATCTTCATGACTGTCAGTAAAAACCAGGCTGTCTGCATTTGATCTATACTTCAAGGAAGAGGGCTCTAGCAGTTGAGGGTACTCACGAAAAGTGAGTGTGACTGCGGAAGGATCTATGGAATGCCTTAAAACATGTCCATGTAGATAAATGTGTTATAGAATCATGTAAAACTGACAGATGTGTTTAGGTGAATAAAGCAGGTGTTTTCAAACAGTTACAGGAAACATTAGAGGGGTAGTGATGAGTTACACCAATGGTGATTCTTTCCTGGAAGAAGGTACTAGAACAGATTAAAGGTGTACTTGTTTACCTAGTGCTATATAACTTAGTGACCATAATATTGACTATAATGTATCCCTGTGTGGAAGGTATAACCAAAATTAATAAACCTCTAATCCTACATATATTTCTGACATCCAAACTGGAATTTCAACTTCGATGGAAACTGGCTGAAGTGCCTTAAAGTGTACTGTCTGGGTACATGGGCACAAAGATTGTGGAATATCCTCACTGGAGCCCCAGAAGTGTTCAATCAATAATAAAAATTAACAGTTTGATCAGATGTAGACACTATTGATTAATCAATTTACCATTGCCAATAAGGATTCCCTTGAACACACAGGGCACTGTGACTGTATTGGAATAACTGACCGTGCCACCAGTAGTTAGAAGGTGAAAGAGAAGGTGCTGTCATGATGGACTGCACTTGCAATCTGCTAGCAACAGACCCATGTTAGTCATTTTAATAATGTCCTAAATCATATACAATGATTTGTAATGGGACTGATTAGGCTAGCAATGTACACAAAATACATTTTGTCTATGAATGAAAGTATACTCTAGGGGCTTTTTGAATGTCTTCATTGTTCATGTAAAATTCAACAAAAGTTTGTTGAAAAAGAAACTTTATCTTGCAACATAAATATGAATTTACTTTGTTTAACCCATAGTTGCATATGTCCAGCGTACGTCCACCTGATCTCATAACATTTTCTGCTGTATCTGCAACCAATAGAAATATTAATATTTGTATTTTAACAAAGAGTGGTCGTCTGATCATCTGGCTTACAGACATCCTGTATATAGTGTTAAACCCTATGTCTGAAAAGAGAAAATGCAATAGCAAAACCTGGGAGTGGTGGAAAGGGGAAAATTCCAGAGTCTATTTTAAAAGTGACACACTAGTTATTGTTATGCAGCTCTGACAGCTCATGTGCACCAGCCACAATAGGTTGTAATTCCATGATCCTCGGAATGTGTGTGCAATCTTCTTCCTCTATTGCAACATGTAGGGCTTTAAAGTCCTTCATAATGATATTTGCAAAGTTAGTCTTACAGCCGCTGTTCTGGCTTCATGTAAGCCTCACTCAGCATGGTATTTTGGGATCACACTGAACCGTCTCCAGTAGGAATGATTCTTTCTCCTCCACCACATCCCTCTTAGCCATGAACTTAAGTAGATGTATGTCGCGCCTTCACCTCAGGTTAGAATAGGAACCAGCATATCAGATGATGGAGGCTAATCAAATTAAAGATCTATTTGGCTGCTAACTTCTCTTGATGTGAGACTTTTTTTTTTCTTTACACACATTTCATCTTTGTATAACGTTCCTGATCATTGACATCTGTTTCTTTCCCAGGGGAATGAGAGATCATTTGATTCTCCTGGCATGCTTTTATTGCTTCTCCTTCACAAGAACTTTGAGTATATTTCTCAGTCACGGCCTACTAGTTTATCCTTGATTTTGCCTCTGGGTAAAAAGTCCACATTCTCATTTTCCTTTCAGTTTGCATGCCCACCTCCTGTGTCATTTGGGAGAAAAAAGAGGAAGTCGAGGTAAATGATCCCTCGGAGTATGCCTTTAGCAGGCTCCATCAGGCTTACAGCAAAACTGACTCTAGTTCTCTGCAAATAGCATACAGCCTGACACTAAATTTTCCTGCATTCTGGTGCCACTGTGAGAGAACCACTTGCTAAAATATCCACCAACCCAATGCACTGTGTGAAACCTAAGTGCATCCCCGCAGTGTACAAAGAATGCCAATTTCAAAGCAACGCCAGAGAACGGTGCTTCCTGGTGGGAACATTCTTTTCTGCCCTGAGGCAGACTCCAATGGGAAAAGCTCCATCCTTATATACTTGCACATGGGCATGCCTTACACCATGAGGAAGAAATGCAGTGTTAGACTTTTCATCCCTGGCGTGGTCTCCCTTTACTTTTTGCCTCTGTTTCCTAGGTTATTGATGTGTGCTGGACTTTGATTTTGCTGTTTTGTTATTCTGAGCACTTTACCACAGCTAAAGAGTGCTAAAGTGCAAGTGCTCCTTTACAAAATGTGTATGTAAGTGGCTTATCCATGACTAGCATATTTGATTTATTAGTAAGTCCCTAGTACAGTGGACTAGAGGTGCCCAGGGCCTGTAAATCAAATGCTACTAGTGGGCCTGCAGTACTGGTTGTGCCACCCACATAAGTAGCTCTGTAATCATGTCTCAGACCTATCACGGCCATAGGTAGCCCCAAGGGCAGGGTGCAGTGCATGGTTAAGGTAGGACATATAGTAATGTGTTTTATATGTCCTGACAGTGAAATATTGCTAAATTCGTTTTCCACTGTTGCAAGGCCTGTCCCCCTCATAGGTTAACATGGGAGCTACCTTTAAATCTGATTAAAGTCTAGATTCCCTTTGGGAGGGGATGGACATGTGGAGTTTGCAGTCTCTGAGCTCACAATTTAAAAATACATCTTTTAGTAAAGTTGATTTTAAGATTGTGTGTTTGAAAATGCCACTTTTAGAAAGTGAGCATTTTCTTGCTTATACCATTTCTGTGACTCTGCCTGTTTGTGGATTCCCTGTCTGGGTCAGTTTGACAGTTGGGCTGGTTGCACCTCACACTAGACAGTGACACAAAGGGAGCTGGTGTGTAGCCTGCATTTCCTGATGAGCCATCTGTGCTAGGAGGGAGGGGAAGAGTGGCCACTCACACCTGAAAGGGCTGTGCCTGCCCTCACACAATGCAGTCTCCAACCCCCTGGTGAGTGTCTGGGGCCTGGCCCGGGCAAGGCAGGATTTCATAGTCAAGAGAGACTTTGCTTTGAAGTAGCCCTACTTCAAAGGAGAAAATGGGTATAAGAAGGGCACCCAAAACCACAGACCTTAGAACACTTCTGGAAACCAAGAGGAACCTCTGCCTGGAGAAGAGCTGAAGAGCTGAGGAAGAAGAGCTGCCCTGCCTGTGACTGTGCTTAGTGGAGCTATCCTGCAGTTGCTGCTTCTGCCAGAGTAAGAGGGCAAAGACTGGACTTTGTATGCCTTCCATCTTGTGAAGATCTCCAAGGGCTTGATTTAGAGCTTGCATCCTGTTGTTTGAAGTCTCAGGGACAGCAAAGGCTTCTCTCTGCCAGAACCTGGAGTCTCTGGAGAGACTCCTACTCTGCCCTGTGGTGCCCATCCAGTTCCTGGGACCCTGAAAGGAGAAGCTGGCAGCCTAAGAGGAAGAAAAACACACATAGAACGCTGTGCGGGGAAACATTCGATGCAACTCCAATCTGCAGCTGAAAAATCGACACGCCGCTGACTTTGCGGCTGAAAATAGATGCTCGCCTGCAATGCGACCGAAGAATCGACGCACGGAGCTGGAGAAACGACACGCTGCATCGCTGACGGAGGCGGGTGAGATCGCGCTGTGTGGTTTTCGGATCATCGTGCAGCTGGATTTCCGACGCAAGTACCGCTGGGCATGTAAAAACAACGCAAGGCCTGCCCGGTCCCGAGAGTGCCGACCAGATTGACGCATCGCTCTCCTGCGGAGAGAAGAAACGACGTGCCTGACCCGATGAAAGCAGAAACGACTCAAGGTCTCGCTCGTGAGTGAAATCAACACATCGCAAGCCCTTTTTGATGCACACTCGCCCATGCTGGGTTATTTTTGACACACCCAAGGCACATTTTCACGCTAACAGTTTTAGTGTGTGTTTAAAACTACATGAAGACTCTTTTAGCTTTTTAATTGATAACTTGACTTGTTTATTGTGGATTTTTGTCATTTTGGTCTTGTTTTGTTTAGATAAATATTCTCTATTTTTCTAAACCTGGGTTGTGTCATTTTGTAGTGTTTTTATTAAGTTATTTTGTGTGTTGGTACAAATACTTTACACCTAGCACTCTGAAGTTAAACCTACTGCTCAAGCCAAGCTACCAAAGGGATAAGCAGGGGTTATCTGAGGGTGATTCTCTTTTACCCTGACTAGAGTGAGGGTCCTTGCTAGGACAGGGGGTAACCTGACTGCCAACCAAAGACCGCATTTCTAACATGCGGTAAAAAGGAATCTGTGTTCAACTTACGACCAAAGGATCAATCTTGAAGTCCGGTATAATTTGCAGGTAAAGGCTGTGACAAGAAACTTTGCCAGTCCTATTTCTAAATATAATACAGACAAAATCAATGAAACAGAAATCATATTCATACCATATCGTTCATAGAACTATTAAATAATTTATTTGGCTTCTCTGCTTTTTCTGAGGTATATATGTTTACGTTTAATAAATGAAACATATTTCATACTTCACAAGATTCAAAAAGATTTGGAATATGGAATAGTATACCATATGGCCATCTCGCAAACAATTATGCAAAGTGTAATTATTGAAAAAGTATGGAAGAATCATTTAATATTTCGAAGAAACATTTAATAATGCAATGGTATTATTTTTTCACACAAAGGTACAGTTGCACCCCGAGAATGGAAAGGACCCCGCTTTGTGATTGAATGGACAGATGCCTCTCAGTCCATTCAGTTGACTACTCACATGTTTGCTATTCTGCCTGAGATGCACGACCTGAGCATAGGAAGCCACGTAATAGCTCTAGCCGACAGTCACCCAGAATCCTTTGCCTACATGCCTGGGATGGTCATGAAAACAAACAACAAGGAGTGGCAAGTCCAGTTTATTAATGGACAAAGGTAAGTGTCCTGGAACAGAAGCGTGTATTTAAAGGCAGGAATCAGGGGGGCTCACAATCCCATAGAACAGAGTGCCATGTGGCTGCTGAATGCCACTAAACAAGGCATGTTAATCCAAGTCTGTTCATAGAGATATGATCCTTACAAGTTAGGCACAGTATCAATGATGACGTAACAGCAGGGTTAAGAAGCTATATCAATGAAAGTCAATATGTCAAGTCTATGGTTTTAGCTGAAGTTGATGGCGAGCTGTGGATCTAAATAGTTGCTTGATACAATCAATTGCTAATAAATTAAAACATTTTCATTAATTATTCAATCTAATTATGTTTCTGTTAGTTGGTTCACCTTGAAACACATGTAAGCACAGCATTTATTTCACACTTTTACCATGCTCAGTAACAATGCTGTCATCGTAATTAAAACGTCTCACCTGCACACACATTCTTCACTTCCATGTGCCAATCACAAGTAATTGCTGTTCAGTACTCTTCAGGAACCCTCACATCTTACACTCCAGGCATTCTTCATCCGCAGACTTCTTATTTCTTCTTCATCTTGTACCTGATCTACGCACCATCAGAAAACAGAAAGGTACCCATCGATAGAATCACTGACTGTCATGCACACATTCAAGAACAGCACTAAGAACATCTACAGTGTGAACTTCAACTTTCAAGACTTTTCTATAAAACAAATAGTGCATACTTGTGAATTGTCCACATCACTCTTCATGGGTTTACTCTTTTTATGATCTGGCTGAACAGCGCAGCTGTCACCAGACAATTATGTGTGCAATACTGTAGAGGTACTTTGACTGCACCCACCATGTTGTGAGCCAAGAGTGTATGTTATGATTGGTCAGAAGCTGTTTGTTTCCACACAAAAAAGTGCTTGACTTCCATGCAGCTGTGTGCATTTTGTTTATTTACCAAGGTACCTGAGATTGAACTTTTGGGAGCACATATATGGCTTTGAAATGCTATTAATGTGTCTGAGATACCTAAGTAGTTTATGTTTTTTTTCTCCAGCAGGAGCACAGAATGGGAGGAGGGCAGTCATTAAGTTGTAGGTCTGGCTTGACAGAACAACTGTCACCTGACCTTTTATCTTACAATATTATTCCACAGTTCTTTGCTTCCACACAAATACATATCAATTCCCATTGTAATGCTTCACATTACCATACAACATTCATTTAAAGTCAGACCTATTGCCAATGCTTATTCCTGATTGTGAAACGTAACCAACAGAACTATATACAAGCTCATAATCCACAAACACCCCACTGATCTCAGATAAGTAATGGAGGGGGATACTTTAAGACTTGGAATTCAACCATGTGGCAATCCACTTCATTGATCATAATCTGTAACTCAGGAAGGTGGCTAAGACATCACTTCTCCCTCTGTGGTACATGACTACCAGTCATTCTCTCATGCCTGGATTTAATGCTGGCAATGCCTCACATGCATCCTCAAAGGTCCCACATGCCCCTTTGGAATAATATAACTGTAAAACTCTGCAAGCTATCATATTCACTTGCACGCCGCTCTTGGAAAAAAAACAATCACATAACCTGTTATTTAACGTCATAGATGTGAATCCCTTCTTGTTATATCCCTAATAGATTTAGCCTGAATTATTCTATAGGGTTACTCAGAACAGAATGACTCTGTTTAGTAACTGTAAGGAAATGCCTCCTTGGCATGGTTGCCCCCTGACTTTTTGCCTTTGCTGATGCTATGTTTACAATTGAAAGTGTGCTGAGGCCTGCTAACCAGGCCCCAGCACCAGTGTTCTTTCCCTAACCTGTACTTTTGTATCCACAATTGGCAGACCCTGGCATCCAGATAAGTCCCTTGTAACTGGTACTTCTAGTACCAAGGGCCCTGATGCCAAGGAAGGTCTCTAAGGGCTGCAGCATGTCTTATGCCACCCTGGAGACCTCTCACTCAGCACAGACACACTGCTTACCAGCTTGTGTGTGCTAGTGAGGACAAAACGAGTAAGTCGACATGGCACTCCCCTCAGGGTGCCATGCCAGCCTCTCACTGCCTATGCAGTATAGGTAAGACACCCCTCTAGCAGGCCTTACAGCCCTAAGGCAGGGTGCACTATACCATAGGTGAGGGTACCAGTGCATGAGCATGGTACCCCTACAGTGTCTAAACAAAACCTTAGACATTGTAAGTGCAGGGTAGCCATAAGAGTATATGGTCTGGGAGTCTGTCAAACACGAACTCCACAGCACCATAATGGCTACACTGAAAACTGGGAAGTTTGGTATCAAACTTCTCAGCACAATAAATGCACACTGATGCCAGTGTACATTTTATTGTAAAATACACCCCAGAGGGCACCTTAGAGGTGCCCCCTGAAACTTAACCGACTATCTGTGTAGACTGACTAGTTTTAGCAGCCTGCCACAAACCGAGACATGTTGCTGGCCCCATGGGGAGAGTGCCTTTGTCACTCTGAGGCCAGTAACAAAGCCTGCACTGGGTGGAGATGCTAACACCTCTCCCAGGCAGGAATTGTCACACCTGGCGGTGAGCCTCAAAGGCTCACCTCCTTTGTGCCAACCCAGCAGGACACTCCAGCTAGTGGAGTTGCCCGCCCCCTCCGGCCCGGCCCCCACTTTTGGCGGCAAGGCCGGAGAAAATAATGAGAATAACAAGGAGGAGTCACTGGCCAGTCAGGACAGCCCCTAAGGTGTCCTGAGCTGAGGTGACTCTAACTTTTAGAAATCCTCCATCTTGCAGATGGAGGATTCCCCCAATAGGGTTAGGATTGTGACCCCCTCCCCTTGGGAGGAGGCACAAAGAGGGTGTACCCACCCTCAGGGCTAGTAGCCATTGGCTACTAACCCCCCAGACCTAAACACGCCCTTAAATTGAGTATTTAAGGGCTACCCTGAACCCTAGAAAATTAGATTCCTGCAACAAGAAGAAGGACTGCCCAGCTGAAAACCCCTGCAGCGGAAGACCAGAAGACGACAACTGCCTTGGCTCCAGAAACTCACCGGCCTGTCTCCTGCCTTCCAAAGATCCTGCTCCAGCGACGCCTTCCGAAGGGACCAGCGACCTCGACATCCTCTGAGGACTGCCCCTGCTTCGAAAAGACGAGAAACTCCCGAGGACAGCGGACCTGCTCCAAGAAAAGCTGCAACTTTGTTTCCAGCAGCTTTAAAGAACCCTGCAAGCTCCCCGCAAGAAGCGTGAGACTTGCAACACTGCACCCGGCGACCCCGACTCGGCTGGTGGAGATCCGACACCTCAGGAGGGACCCCAGGACTACTCTGATACTGTGAGTACCAAAACCTGTCCCCCCTGAGCCCCCACAGCGCCGCCTGCAGAGGGAATCCCGAGGCTTCCCCTGACCGCGACTCTCTGAAACCTAAGTCCCGACACCTGGGAGAGACCCTGCACCCGCAGCCCCCAGGACCTGAAGGACCGGACTTTCACTGGAGGAGTGACCCCCAGGAGTCCCTCTCCCTTGCCCAAGTGGAGGTTTCCCCGAGGAACCCCCCCCTTGCCTGCCTGCAGCGCTGAAGAGATCCCGAGATCTCTCATAGACTAACATTGCGAACCCGACGCTTGGTTCTACACTGCACCCGGCCGCCCCCGTGCCGCTGAGGGTGAAATTTCTGTGTGGACTTGTGTCCCCCCCGGTGCCCTACAAAACCCCCCTGGTCTGCCCTCCGAAGACGCGGGTACTTACCTGCAAGCAGACCGGAACCGGGGCACCCCCTTCTATCCATTCTAGCCTATGTGTTTTGGGCACCACTTTGAACTCTGCACCTGACCGGCCCTGAGCTGCTGGTGTGGTGACTTTGGGGTTGCTCTGAACCCCCAACGGTGGGCTACCTTGGACCAAGAACTGAACCCTGTAAGTGTCTTACTTACCTGGTAAAACTAACAAATACTTACCTCCCCTAGGAACTGTGAAAATTGCACTAAGTGTCCACTTTTAAAACAGCTATTTGTCAATAACTTGAAAAGTATACATGCAATTTTGATGACTTGAAGTTCCTAAAGTACTTACCTACAATACCTTTCGAATGAGCTATTACATGTAGAATTTGAACCTGTGGTTCTTAAAATAAACTAAGAAAAGATATTTTTCTATATAAAAACCTATTGGCTGGATTTGTCTCTGAGTGTGTGTACCTCATTTATTGTCTATGTGTATGTACAACAAATGCTTAACACTACTCCTTAGATAAGCCTACTGCTCGACCACACTACCACAAAATAGAGCATTAGTATTATCTCTTTTTACCACTATTTTACCTCTAAGGGGAACCCTTGGACTCTGTGCATGCTATTCCTTACTTTGAAATAGCACATACAGAGCCAACTTCCTACATTGGTGGATCAGCGGTGGGGTACAAGACTTTGCATTTGCTGGACTACTCAGCCAATACCTGATCACACGACAAATTCCAAAATTGTCATTAGAAATTGATTTTTGCAATTTGAAAAGTTTTCTAAATTCTTAAAAGACCTGCTAGGGCCTTGTGTTAGATCCTGTTTAGCATTTCTTTTAGAGTTTAAAAGTTTGGTAAAAGTTTGAATTAGATTCTAGAACCAGTTTTAGTTTCTTAAAAAGTATTCCAACTTTTAGAAGCATAATGTCTAGCACAGATGTGAATGTGGTGGAACTCGACACCACACCTTACCTCCATCTACAGATGAGAGAGCTAAGGTCACTCTGTAAACTAAAGAAAATAGCAATGGGCCCCAAACCTACCAAAGTACAGCTCCAGGAGCTTTTGGCAGAGTTTGAAAAGGCCAACCCCTCTGAGGATGGCAACTCAGAGGATGAAGATAGTGACTTGGAGGGAAATTCCCCCCCTCCAGTCCTACTTAGGGAGAGCAGGGCTTCTCAAGCCCTGACTCCACAAATAATAGTCAGAGATGCTGGTTCCCTCACAGGAGGGACCAACAACTCTGAAATCACTGAGGATAACTCCAGTGAAGAGGACATCCAGTTAGCCAGGATGGCCAAAAGATTGGCTTTGGAAAGACAGATCCTAGCCATAGAGAGGGAAAGACAAGAGATGGGCCTAGGACCCATCAATGGTGGCAGCAACATAAATAGGGTCAGAGATTCTCCTGACATGTTGAAAATCCCCAAAGGGATTGTAACTAAATATGAAGATGGTGATGACATCACCAAATGGTTCACAGCTTTTGAGAGGGCTTGTGTAACCAGAAAAGTGAACAGATCTCACTGGGGTGCTCTCCTTTGGGAAATGTTCACAGGAAAGTGTAGGGATAGACTCCTCACACTCTCTGGACAAGATGCAGAATCTTATGACCTCATGAAGGGTACCCTGATTGAGGGCTTTGGATTCTCCACTGAGGAGTACAGGATTAGGTTCAGGGGGGCTCAAAAATCCTCGAGCCAGACCTGGGTTGACTTTGTTGACTACTCAGTGAAAACACTAGATGGTTGGATTCAAGGCAGTGGTGTAAGTAATTATGATGGGCTGTACAATTTATTTGTGAAAGAACACCTGTTAAGTAATTGTTTCAATGATAAACTGCATCAGCATCTGGTAGACCTAGGACCAATTTCTCCCCAAGAATTGGGAAAGAAGGCGGACCATTGGGTCAAGACAAGGGTGTCCAAGACTTCAACAGGGGGTGACCAAAAGAAAGGGGTCACAAAGACTCCCCAGCAGAAGGGTGATGAGACAACCAAAACTAAAAATAGTAAAGAGTCTTCTACAGGCCCCCAAAAACCTGCACAGGAGGGTGGGCCCAGAGCCTCTTCACAAAACAATGGGTACAAGGGTAAAAACTTTGATCCCAAAAAGGCCTGGTGTCATAGCTGTAAACAGCATGGACACCAAACTGGAGACAAGGCCTGTCCCAAGAAAGGTTCCACTCCAAACTCCCATCCAGGTAACACTGGTATGGCTAGTCTCCAAGTGGGATCAACAGTGTGCCCAGAGCAAATCAGGGTCCACACTGAAGCTACTCTAGTTTCTGAGGGTGGGGTGGATTTAGCCACACTAGCTGTCTGGCCGCCTAACATGCAAAAATACAGACAGCAACTCTTAATTAATGGGACTAGAATAGAGGGCCTGAGGGATACAGGTGCCAGTGTCACCATGGTGACAGAGAAACTGGTTTCCCCTGGCCAATACCTGACTGGAAAAACTTACACAGTCACCAACGCTGACAATCAGAGAAAAGTACATCCCATGGCAATGGTTACTTTAGAATGGGGAGGGGTCAATGGCCTGAAACAGGTGGTGGTCTCCTCAAATATCCCAGTGGACTGTCTGCTTGGAAATGACCTGGAGTCCTCAGCATGGGCTGAGGTAGAGCTAAAAACCCATGCAGCAATGCTGGGTATCCCTGAACTGGTGTGTGTGAAAACAAGAGCACAGTGCAAGGCACAGGGTGAAAAAGTAGAGCTGGAGTCTGGAAAAATGGCCCAGCCTACCAAGAGAACAGGAAAGTCAGTTGGGAAACCAACTGCAACACAGCAAAAGAAAGGGAACCTCTCTTCTCAGGAAGAAGTTCTGCCCTCTGAGGGAACTGAGCCTTTGGAGCTTGAACCTTATCAGGTTGAGCTCTTAGGCCCAGGGGGACCCTCAAGGGAAGAGCTGTGTAAGGGACAAGAAACCTGTCCCTCTCTTGAAGGCCTTAGGCAGCAAGCTGCTGAAGAGTCCAAAGGCAAGAAAAATGGAACACATAGGGTCTATTGGGAAGATGGGCTCCTGTACACTGAGGCCAGAGACCCCAAACCTGGTGCCACTAGGAGAGTGGTAGTGCCTCAGCTGTTCAGAGAGTTCATCCTAACATTGGCCCATGACATTCCCCTTGCTGGACATTTGGGACAAACCAAGACGTGGGAGAGGTTAGTCAACCACTTCTACTGGCCCAATATGTCCAACATGGTTAAGGAGTTTTGCCTCTCCTGCCCCACCTGTCAAGCCAGTGGTAAGACAGGTGGGCATCCAAAGGCCCCCCTCATTCCACTTCCAGTGGTGGGGGTGCCCTTTGAAAGAGTGGGTGTGGACATAGTTGGTCCACTAGAACCTCCCACAGCCTCAGGAAATATGTATATCCTGGTAGTAGTGGATCATGCTACCAGGTATCCTGAAGCTATTCCCCTTAGGTCGACTACTGCCCCTGCAGTAGCCAAGGCCCTCATTGGTATCTTTACCAGAGTGGGTTTCCCTAAGGAGGTGGTGTCTGACAGAGGTACCAACTTCATGTCAGCATACCTAAAGCACATGTGGAATGAGTGTGGAGTGACTTATAAATTCACTACACCCTACCATCCACAAACTAATGGCTTAGTTGAGAGATTCAACAAGACATTAAAAGGCATGATCATGGGGCTCCCAGAAAAACTCAAAAGGAGATGGGATGTCCTCCTGCCATGTCTGCTTTTCGCTTACAGGGAGGTACCACAGAAGGGAGTAGGGTTCTCACCCTTTGAACTTCTGTTTGGTCATCCTGTAAGGGGACCACTTGCCCTTGTTAAAGAAGGCTGGGAGAGACCTCTCCATGAGCCTAAACAGGACATAGTGGACTATGTACTTGGCCTTCGCTCTAGAATGGCAGAGTACATGGAAAAGGCAACCAAAAACCTTGAGGCCAGCCAACAGCTCCAGAAGTTTTGGTATGACCAAAAGGCTGCACTGGTTGAGTTCCAACCAGGGCAGAAAGTCTGGGTTCTGGAGCCTGTGGCTCCCAGGGCACTCCAGGACAAATGGAGTGGCCCTTACCCAGTACTAGAGAGGAAGAGTCAGGTCACCTACTTGGTGGACCTGGGCACAAGCAGGAGCCCCAAAAGGGTGATCCATGTAAACCGCCTTAAGCTCTTCCATGACAGGGCTGATGTCAATCTGTTGATGGTAACAGATGAGGATCAGGAGGCAGAGAGTGAACCTCTCCCTGATCTTCTGTCATCAGACCCAAAAGATGGTACAGTAGATGGAGTGATCTACTCAGACACCCTCTCTGGCCAACAGCAAGCTGATTGTAGGAGAGTCCTACAACAGTTTCCTGAACTCTTCTCCTTAACCCCTGGTCAGACACACCTGTGTACCCATGATGTGGACACAGGAGACAGCCTGCCTGTCAAAAACAAAATCTTCAGACAGTCTGACCATGTTAAGGAAAGCATCAAGGTGGAAGTCCACAAGATGCTGGAATTGGGAGTAATTGAGCGCTCTGACAGCCCCTGGGCTAGCCCAGTGGTCTTAGTCCCCAAACCTCACACCAAAGATGGAAAGAAAGAGATGAGGTTTTGTGTGGACTACAGAGGGCTCAATTCTGTCACCAAGACAGATGCCCATCCAATTCCAAGAGCTGATGAGCTCATTGATAAATTAGGTGCTGCCAAATTTCTAAGTACCTTTGACTTGACAGCAGGGTACTGGCAAATAAAAATGGCACCTGGAGCAAAAGAAAAGACAGCATTCTCCACACCTGATGGGCATTATCAGTTTACTGTTATGCCCTTTGGTTTAAAGAATGCCCCTGCCACCTTCCAAAGGTTGGTGAATCAAGTCCTTGCTGGCTTGGAGTCCTTTAGCACAGCTTATCTTGATGATATTGCTGTCTTTAGCTCCACCTGGCAGGATCACCTGGTCCACCTGAGGAAGGTTTTGAAGGCTCTGCAATCGGCAGGCCTCTCTATCAAGGCATCCAAATGCCAGATAGGGCAGGGAACTGTGGTTTACTTGGGACACCTTGTAGGTGGAGGCCAAGTTCAGCCACTCCAACCCAAGATCCAGACTATTCTGGACTGGGTAGCTCCAAAAACCCAGACTCAAGTCAGGGCATTCCTTGGCTTGACTGGGTATTACAGGAGGTTTGTGAAGGGATATGGATCCATTGTGACAGCCCTCACTGAACTCACCTCCAAGAAAATGCCCAAGAAAGTAAACTGGACTGTGGACTGCCAACAGGCCTTTGACACCCTGAAACAAGCAATGTGCTCAGCACCAGTTCTCAAAGCTCCAGATTATTCTAAGCCGTTCATTGTGCAGACTGATGCCTCTGAACATGGGATAGGGGCAGTTCTGTCCCAAACAAATGATGATGGCCTTGACCAGCCTGTTGCTTTCATTAGCAGGAGGTTACTCCCCAGGGAGCAGCGTTGGAGTGCCATTGAGAGGGAGGCCTTTGCTGTGGTTTGGTCCCTGAAGAAGCTGAGACCATACCTCTTTGGGACTCACTTCCTAGTTCAAACTGACCACAGACCTCTCAAATGGCTGATGCAAATGAAAGGTGAAAATCCTAAACTGTTGAGGTGGTCCATCTCCCTACAGGGAATGGACTTTATAGTGGAACACAGACCTGGGACTGCCCATGCCAATGCAGATGGCCTTTCCAGGTTCTTCCACTTAGAAAATGAAGACTCTCTTGGGAAAGGTTAGTCTCATCCTCTTTCGTTTGGGGGGGGGTTGTGTAAGGAAATGCCTCCTTGGCATGGTTGCCCCCTGACTTTTTGCCTTTGCTGATGCTATGTTTACAATTGAAAGTGTGCTGAGGCCTGCTAACCAGGCCCCAGCACCAGTGTTCTTTCCCTAACCTGTACTTTTGTATCCACAATTGGCAGACCCTGGCATCCAGATAAGTCCCTTGTAACTGGTACTTCTAGTACCAAGGGCCCTGATGCCAAGGAAGGTCTCTAAGGGCTGCAGCATGTCTTATGCCACCCTGGAGACCTCTCACTCAGCACAGACACACTGCTTACCAGCTTGTGTGTGCTAGTGAGGACAAAACGAGTAAGTCGACATGGCACTCCCCTCAGGGTGCCATGCCAGCCTCTCACTGCCTATGCAGTATAGGTAAGACACCCCTCTAGCAGGCCTTACAGCCCTAAGGCAGGGTGCACTATACCATAGGTGAGGGTACCAGTGCATGAGCATGGTACCCCTACAGTGTCTAAACAAAACCTTAGACATTGTAAGTGCAGGGTAGCCATAAGAGTATATGGTCTGGGAGTCTGTCAAACACGAACTCCACAGCACCATAATGGCTACACTGAAAACTGGGAAGTTTGGTATCAAACTTCTCAGCACAATAAATGCACACTGATGCCAGTGTACATTTTATTGTAAAATACACCCCAGAGGGCACCTTAGAGGTGCCCCCTGAAACTTAACCGACTATCTGTGTAGACTGACTAGTTTTAGCAGCCTGCCACAAACCGAGACATGTTGCTGGCCCCATGGGGAGAGTGCCTTTGTCACTCTGAGGCCAGTAACAAAGCCTGCACTGGGTGGAGATGCTAACACCTCTCCCAGGCAGGAATTGTCACACCTGGCGGTGAGCCTCAAAGGCTCACCTCCTTTGTGCCAACCCAGCAGGACACTCCAGCTAGTGGAGTTGCCCGCCCCCTCCGGCCCGGCCCCCACTTTTGGCGGCAAGGCCGGAGAAAATAATGAGAATAACAAGGAGGAGTCACTGGCCAGTCAGGACAGCCCCTAAGGTGTCCTGAGCTGAGGTGACTCTAACTTTTAGAAATCCTCCATCTTGCAGATGGAGGATTCCCCCAATAGGGTTAGGATTGTGACCCCCTCCCCTTGGGAGGAGGCACAAAGAGGGTGTACCCACCCTCAGGGCTAGTAGCCATTGGCTACTAACCCCCCAGACCTAAACACGCCCTTAAATTGAGTATTTAAGGGCTACCCTGAACCCTAGAAAATTAGATTCCTGCAACAAGAAGAAGGACTGCCCAGCTGAAAACCCCTGCAGCGGAAGACCAGAAGACGACAACTGCCTTGGCTCCAGAAACTCACCGGCCTGTCTCCTGCCTTCCAAAGATCCTGCTCCAGCGACGCCTTCCGAAGGGACCAGCGACCTCGACATCCTCTGAGGACTGCCCCTGCTTCGAAAAGACGAGAAACTCCCGAGGACAGCGGACCTGCTCCAAGAAAAGCTGCAACTTTGTTTCCAGCAGCTTTAAAGAACCCTGCAAGCTCCCCGCAAGAAGCGTGAGACTTGCAACACTGCACCCGGCGACCCCGACTCGGCTGGTGGAGATCCGACACCTCAGGAGGGACCCCAGGACTACTCTGATACTGTGAGTACCAAAACCTGTCCCCCCTGAGCCCCCACAGCGCCGCCTGCAGAGGGAATCCCGAGGCTTCCCCTGACCGCGACTCTCTGAAACCTAAGTCCCGACACCTGGGAGAGACCCTGCACCCGCAGCCCCCAGGACCTGAAGGACCGGACTTTCACTGGAGGAGTGACCCCCAGGAGTCCCTCTCCCTTGCCCAAGTGGAGGTTTCCCCGAGGAACCCCCCCCTTGCCTGCCTGCAGCGCTGAAGAGATCCCGAGATCTCTCATAGACTAACATTGCGAACCCGACGCTTGGTTCTACACTGCACCCGGCCGCCCCCGTGCCGCTGAGGGTGAAATTTCTGTGTGGACTTGTGTCCCCCCCGGTGCCCTACAAAACCCCCCTGGTCTGCCCTCCGAAGACGCGGGTACTTACCTGCAAGCAGACCGGAACCGGGGCACCCCCTTCTATCCATTCTAGCCTATGTGTTTTGGGCACCACTTTGAACTCTGCACCTGACCGGCCCTGAGCTGCTGGTGTGGTGACTTTGGGGTTGCTCTGAACCCCCAACGGTGGGCTACCTTGGACCAAGAACTGAACCCTGTAAGTGTCTTACTTACCTGGTAAAACTAACAAATACTTACCTCCCCTAGGAACTGTGAAAATTGCACTAAGTGTCCACTTTTAAAACAGCTATTTGTCAATAACTTGAAAAGTATACATGCAATTTTGATGACTTGAAGTTCCTAAAGTACTTACCTACAATACCTTTCGAATGAGCTATTACATGTAGAATTTGAACCTGTGGTTCTTAAAATAAACTAAGAAAAGATATTTTTCTATATAAAAACCTATTGGCTGGATTTGTCTCTGAGTGTGTGTACCTCATTTATTGTCTATGTGTATGTACAACAAATGCTTAACACTACTCCTTAGATAAGCCTACTGCTCGACCACACTACCACAAAATAGAGCATTAGTATTATCTCTTTTTACCACTATTTTACCTCTAAGGGGAACCCTTGGACTCTGTGCATGCTATTCCTTACTTTGAAATAGCACATACAGAGCCAACTTCCTACAGTAACCAACCTAATTTTTTCTATTGTAAATGCGGGTTCACAAACAAATTAGATTTAGGGCAAGGGCAAATGGAATTGGGCTGAAACCTGTCAATTTAGAGATGCTAATGGCTCATGGAGACCATTAAAAGATACTTGTACATTTTACCCACCATTAAATAAAAGGCACATGAAATAATGACATTAAAATATAGTCTGCACAGTTCACTTTCTGTTGTTAATACCACAAACGTGACCTTGTGTCCACATTACCTTTTTTTTCCATTCACCTATTTCAGTGAAAAACACAACACTAAGCCTTAATTACAAGCGTTGCGGTCCTGGGACCACAGTTGTGGCTTTGTGACTGCCACATTATGAGATTGGCGGGCAGCCCCGCCAACTTACCGACGTCTCCGCCGGGATCAGGGATACCGACGGGCTGACAGCGGTGCAGGTTAGAATCAGCCAGGGCGGCGCTGAACTCAGCGACACCCTGCTAATTACAACCTGGTTCTCCTCCAGCCTTTTCAGGGCGGTTTCACTGCCATGAAAAAGCTGTCAGAGAAAAGGTGCAGGGGGCCACAGTGGTGCCCCTGCCCAGCACCCTCATAATGCACTTTGTCTGCTGTGCATTATGAGGTGCTGATGCCCCCCCTGCGGGTGGCAGCATTGCCGCCGGCTCGAGTACGAACTGGCGATAATGCTGCCACCACTTCCTGCTGGGCTGACCAGCAGAAACCTTGGTTTTTGATGGTCAGCCCAGCGGGAAAGTCTTAATGGGGCCGGCGGGGAGGTATCCAGCATGGTGGCAACCACCCCATTCGGAGTTTGGAGAGCGGGTGGTCCCGTCTGCCAAACTCATCATCGGGACCTTACTGGGTTATTAGTGAAGAGGTTTTGCTGCCCTTTCTGCAATATAGAATTCATTCACCAAAAGTGTACCTAGGACCATTTACTGATTGCATATATCAAGGAATACTCCTTTGGTCAGGCATAGGCTCTTTTTATGGAACATGCCCCAAAACATCACCCAAGTGAGGTGGAGAATGTAGATCCGGGGGGGGGGATGATAAATAATGTGTGCTTCTTCTCCGGGCTCCTTCTGAATGTCTTAGCCCAGCCTAATCTTCAGACTAGACCCTGGGCTCTATAGCACAGAGAAAGACTGCTTGAACAAGGTATAAACACCTACATTTGTCCTTGACGGGGCAACTGGGTACCAGCACGACAGCTGGTAACCTCTTTTCAGGGTGAACATGTGGCATGCAAAGGGAGAACTTACAGATATCTGGGGCACTGCTGCAGTTGCAACCAGTCAAGCAAGACAATTGTATCTTATGTTGGGCACAAGCGCAACCCCTTAGTGCCCATCCGCCACAACAATGAGATGCACGCCCTGATTATTATGTGCATTTGATCTCACAGATAATAGTAAACTTATAGAGTATCTAATCATTTTGCTGTCAAGGCATTTTTGAAAGCCTAATCTAAATGTGTCAAAATCTTGAGTGACATTGCCAGTGTTGCTGCTATGATTTTAACTATAAGTCACTAAAATATTTATTAAACTACGACTAACATAACTTGTGACGATAACTATCAGATGTGGTTTGAAATACCACCTCCTTCTGTGGGCACTGCGGGTGGGTGATGTGGAGAATTATGCTTAAATTTTACGGTAATTTCTGGGTTGGAAATATTGTCATTCAGTTTTAATTCTTCTCAGAATCACTGTTTTATATTTTTGGTGTTTTTATGTGTGCACCTGAGAGAGAGTGAGAGAGAAAGAGAGAGAGAGTGATAGAAACATTCTGTTGTTTTTATATGTGTGTTTCTGTGCACGTCTGTGTGTGTCTGTGCATGGCTTGTGACTGTAAAACACTTCTCAAATGAACTCTCGTCCCAAATATAGCAGCCCAGTGGGCGTCTTCGGTGTGGTATCAATGTAAAAAGCTGTGCCGGCATGCCAATGGTAATCTGTTGCCTTTGTCTTGTTTTTCTAGTGCACTGCTGCTTCACCGACACCAAATGTACAGGATCTCAGAAAAATACTACAAGTTATCTGAGATGTTCTTTGAGAAGGTTCACCAATAACCCAATGTATTTAAATACATTTCTTGTACATACAACTATAATGTACATAATTGAAAAAATAAAATAAACTGGCAAGTTTTAGTTTCTTTATGCCCAGGTCTATTTTGTGAAATACAGTGAAAGCTGTTTTAACATGTTTCAAATGATTTATTATATTTTTCAGCTGCTTGGGATGTGGGGGAAAATTGTTTATTTTTGCTGGTGGTAACAACTTGTTCCTCAAATACACAATTTCACATTCAGCACATAAGGGAATAAAGAGGAAGAACACTGCATAAGACAATACAAGTGTGCAAAACATGTATGTAGAAAAATCCATGTATTTGCATTGCCTCAGATGTTTTGTATTTTAAGGATCTGACTTGCAGTTGATTTTGTCATATAGTGCAGAGAGGTCGTGGTATCAGTTTGGCTATTTCAGCTGGCATAGTTCAACTTTCTTAAGTTTCCACAAGTGTGCATAAAACATGCAGGTGGTGTTGTAATCAAGTATCCCATGTGGGCTGTAGCAAGACTTTCATCACCCATAAGTGGAAACAAAAACGTAGCTTAGGGGCTGACAAAATCCCATGGTAAGTCAGTCCTCACAATGCCCTGCTACAGAGAGGTTCAACCGCATAACGTTCATACTGATCCTGACCCACCTGCATGTCTGCAGAGGTACATTAGTTGAATTCCATACTATAAATTTACATGTTAAAGTATACACAAAAGAGATGGATGGAATGCTTGAATTAATCCCAGCCACTGGTAATTACTTCGACACATCCCAGTCCATTGATATTTTGTACTCCCTGCCTCCTCAGTTTGGGCCCAGTCATATGCAAATTAGTGTTAAACCTGCTCCAATGGAAACAGTCAGTCCGAACTGCCAGGCCAGGTTCTTCCTGAACCGGAACACAAGCAACCCAGAACAGGTTTCACCCTTGTCAGGGCTCATCATCCAGGTATAGCTTAGTTCCAGTGACACAGTGTGCACGGGACCCATGTCTGTGAATACTCGAACCACTTGGACAAAAAAGTGATGGTTGGCATGCTTGAACTATTCTCAGCCTCTGGTAATTAATCGGGCTGCATTGCAGTCCATTGCTATTTTGCATGGCCATTTTGACAAAGGGCTTGGATTTTCACTATATTTCTCACATTGATGAAAATGGGCTCTGGATTGTGATTAATGTTTTATACAGCAAGGGAATTTAAGCAGTCAATATTGGGTCCAATCTATGAAGCACTGTTCTCACCACTTTCATATTGCAGTGATGTTGGAATCTGGAAAGTTTTGAAAAATATAGAAAATGAAGACTGGTGAAGGGGAATCTCTGGTCTGTCTGAGAAAGGACTGTGGATTGTAATTCTTTTTTCCTTGAATCACCCACTCTAACACCTACTCTCAGGGTGAGGGCAACTAGTCTTGTATTCACCCCACGAAGCAAAACGGGACGAAGGGTTTACCTACTGCTCTGTACCTACTTTTCTTTTTGAAAGCATGGAAAGAAAAATATTTTCAAAAAACAGAGTCTGCAACAATGTCCTTATAAAAATCAGCAATAACATTTGGAACTTTGCATTTGTCTGCCTTCGCACTACCATGGAGTGACACAAGGCCATGACTTTAGCACTTAGGCACTGAGAACCTTTTTGATTACAATGGAGTTAAGAGTACCTGAATATGCAACTTTAAACTGCCTCACGTGGTAATGTGCAAATAATCCCTCACTGGAATGTGTGGCATGTGAGAATCACACATTTCCGATGAGGAATCTCACCCAATGTATATTAATAATTAGGGAACCATAGCAGGATTTAAATTCCTTAATGAATGTATTGGACCTTAAAATAGTTAGGGGCTTATTGTAAGTTTGGCAACGTGAAGGCCAAACCCCTTCTGTGACAGTGTTAGCCAGGCTGATGAATTTAATGATGACCATTACTGGCGTGTATTCTACCCCTGTGCCCGCAAATGCCCTCTGCATGCTTCTAAGGTGAAAAAACATGGATGCAAGCCTGCCATGTCACAGGACAGATCAGTTGTCACTTAAGTGTGTCTTGGATCCAAATCTCCGCTTGGCCCTCTCTACAGGGTCACTGCCAAACTTTTTGCCTTCACCCCTGCTCTTTTCTGAAACGGTTTTTGTTGGCTTTTAGCACTCTGTGCACTTTAACACTGCTAACCAATGTTACAGTGCTCGTGTTCTCCCCCTAAAACATGGTAAATTGGCTTACACTTGATTAGTACATTTAATGTACTCGTAAGTCCCTCGTATATGGTACCACAGGTACCCAGAGCCTGTAAATTAAATGGTACTAGTGGGTAGCATTACTTATTTTGACACCTACTAAAAGTAGCCTTTTAAAACATGCCTCAGGCCTGCCATTGCAGCCTACAGTGCAGTTTTACACTTCTAATTTGACCAAGTAAAATGAACGTTCCTTTTTAATGCATAGAACCCACCACTAAAGTAGGCCCTAAATAGCCCATATGGTAGGGTGCATTGCACTTTAAAAAAGTAAGGCATGCGTTTTTAAGTTTTACATGTTGTTTTAGTGAAAAACACCTACATTTGTTTTTCACTACTGTGAGGCTTAGGATAACATTGGTTTACATTATTACATTTAATAAGTGCTAACCTTTTATGGGGAGCAGGTAGATATGTCATGTTTGAACTCAAATGAATTGTAATTTAAAATCTTCTTTAATGGTAGAGTTGGATTTTACATTATAATTTTTTAAATGGCACTTTAAGAAGGTTGGCATTTTGCTGCCCTAAACTTTCTGAGGCATTCTAGGAGTGACTGGCTTCCTGGACCTGTTAAATGCTCTCCCAACTGGAATTGATATTTGGCCCCGACAGTGAGCAATACGACCTGGGTGTAGGTGAGAGAGGGCCATCCTGCCAGGATGGAAAGGGTAGCGCTGTTCTCTGCTCCATTTACATATCAAACAGATGCCTTCAGCACAATCACAAAGGAACTTCTTTCACTCTGTACCTCTTAGAGCCTGGGCAGAGGAAGAAAGGGGAAGGAAGGAATTTTCCAGAATCAGATGGGGGGATGCACTGCAAGTTGCCATCATTTCAAAGGGCGGCACCAGGAGTAAATATTGGACCTCCAGAGCTACTCATCAGTACACTTGTAGACTTGTGGACATTATAGAAGATGGACTGCCTTGTTACCCAGAGGACTGCCCTGCTGCTTGAACTGCCTTGTTACCCAGAGGTTTGCCCTGCTACTTTAGGCCTGCCTTGTTCTTCAGAGGCCTGCCCTGCTGCTACCAGAGGCCTGCCCTGCTGCCTGAGGACTGCCTTGATCCACTGAGGAATGCCCTACTGCTTGAGGCCTGTCCTGTTCTTCAGAGGACTGTCTTCCTGCTTGGACTTGCAACTCGACCTGCATGGACTTTCAACTGTACCTTCCTGAGCCCTGCTGGCCTCTGCTGGAGTGATTTTCTAATCCAAAAGAGGTGCCTTCCCAGATCCTTGACTCTTGACTGGCATCAGTTGACCTGCTCCTGTGAAAGTTTTGATCTCTGTGTACTGCACTAAGAGAAGGTAAC
Source organism: Pleurodeles waltl (assembly GCF_031143425.1). Classification (NCBI taxonomy): domain Eukaryota; kingdom Metazoa; phylum Chordata; class Amphibia; order Caudata; family Salamandridae; genus Pleurodeles; species Pleurodeles waltl. Next base: position 986,104,067 of record NC_090437.1, read on the forward strand.
TTTTTCAGTGGGACAAACTTGGCCCCCATATCTGGCCTGCACTCCATCACGGTCAACCTGAATTTGCGACTTTGTCCCAGTCTACCGCAACCAGTTACCCACAATTTGACCTTTCTGCTTCTTGGCACTAGTTGTACTTAAACCTTTAAAATTGCACATCTCCGGTTCTACTGGGTGGATGTCTGTTATTTTAGTCTCATTTTATTTATTTTATTTATTTCACTCCCTGTTTCTAAATTGGTGTGTAATATCTCTTGTGTTGTGTTTTCACTTTATTACATTATGTATGCTGCACAAATACTGAACACAGTGCCTCTAAGTTAAGTCTAGCTGCCTTTGTGCTAAGCTATGAGTGGGTTGAGCGCAAGTTAATTCACTGACTTTGTGGTTTAATCTGACAAGGATTGTGGTTGTTGCTTGAGAAGGGTTTTTACCCCACTCAATCAAACACCCAAATTCCTACACAAGACTTACATTATAAATATATTTGATGTGCTGGGAGTTTTCTCCCATTGAATGATAGACATTTGTACATTTTTCTGTCCATGACTTCTACAGTTTTAATATTGATCCCATAAATCAGGGACACTGTTGGAAAATGACTTTAGATGGGGGGACCTTATTTATGGGGCTCATCAAATACCTTTTTCAATGGCGACAGGAGAACCAAAATTCTGCTCCTAAAGGTAGAGCTGGTGGTGGTTCTCCGACTTAGAATATACTTATAAAATGTAATTAGGTAAGATAGGCCTTGCTATAGTGAAAAAAAACTATTGTGGCCTTGCACCCACCTAAAACTCTAACAGAAATGAGAGCCTTCCTAGGCCTCACAGGCTACTACAGACGATGTGTTATGGGTTATGCCACCATTGTTACCTCCTTAACTGAGCTGACTTCTAAGAATGAGCCCAGATTGGTGAGCTGGCCAGAGGCCTGTTAGAGAGCTTTTGATTCCCTCAAGGAAGCCCTGTGTGCATCACCTGTACTCAAGGCACCTGATTTCTCCAAACAATTTATTATGCAAATGGATACTTCACATCTTGGCATGGGGCAGTCTTAGTGCAGCTAAATGACAAGAGCTTAGACCAACCACTAGCCTTCATTATTAGGAGGTTTTATCCATGGGAACAGAGGTGGACTGACATTGAAAGAGAATCTTTTGCTGTGGTCTGGGCACTAAAGAAGTTGAGCTCACACCTGTTTGGAACTCACTTCCTGGCACAGGCTCTCTCAGATGGCTCATGAAGATGTGTGCTGCAAAAAAACAAACTGTTGAGGTGGGCATCTCTCTTCTGGGAAATTGACTTTACGGTGGAACACCATCTGGGCACAGACCACAACAATGCTGATGGTCTCTCCATGTTTGTTCCTCCTTCATGAATAGAACTCTCAAGGGGGTAGGTAGCTCTCCTCACTTTCATCTGGGGGGCACATGTTAGACCTGACAGCCTTAGAGTTGTCTCCCCCTCAACTTTTTTCTGACCTCGTTTTTGCTGGCTTCAGGACTGCTAACCAGTGATAAAGTGCTTATGCTGCCTGCCCCAAAACATGTTAACATTGATTTAACCCTAATTGGCAAATTAAAATTTACTTATAAGTTCCAATTAAAGTGCACTACTTGTGTCCAGGACCTGTAAGTTAAATGTTACTACTGGTGAGCCGCACTGTTCGTGCCACCCACATAAGTAGCCCCCTAAGTATGCTCGCTTTCCCACCAGATCTCTTACAAATTCCCACCTCACCCACCCCTCCATGACTCTGATGCTAAGGTCTCTATCATTTTACATGCAATATGTCTTTCTGCTCCCTGCCTGTTGCTAAATGATTGGTGAGTGGAGGAACACATAGGCCCCAAATCCATGCATTTAAAATAAAGTTCCAATCAATGTTGATGGTGCTTCCTCACATCTTTTTCTGTCTGTGCCGTCCTCTATTTGTCTCTTTAATCACTTCCGATCACACAATTGTGCAATTTCACATCTACCTTATTGTGTTATGTGAATCACTTTATTGTAAAAATTAGAACTTACATTGAGAGGCTCCAACAACGTGCACCACAATACGGTAAAGCCACCTGTTAGACGGAGTCTTCAACAAAGTGCCAAACCATCCAGTGCTGCTTCTGATGCAACATGCTCAAGATCATCCAATAGCGTTATAGAATCCAGGAAGTCTCACAACATGGGTGAGTCCCTCAGCTGGCAGCAGAGGCAGGGGATCTCCGTCCTTCAGATTGATGACACTGCAAGAGGCGGGGTTAGTGGCCCAATACGGTTACACCGCACAACATGCCGGAACAGGAAGACTCCACCCATTTTCAGCCGCATCTGCTATTCTTGGACAAACACAAAGACATCATGGATGGCACTGCTGCAGAAGTCTGCGTGCACAAGATTAACAGGCAGGGGAACACATCTTACGGGTGACAAGGACATGACAGGTTACGCCAATGCCATCCAAGAACACTTCCAAAAAGAGAATTCCCGCCACACAGTTTGACACAATCCTGAAGCAGCAAACGTTGTGGAACTCAGATAGACAGCTGAACCATCTTCACTGTGACAAGACCATGCCACCATACACCACTATGAGTTGAAGACAAACAAGAGGAAAACAGTGAGGGCAACTTGGCAATACCTCAAAGGCTCAAAAGTAAGATCACTGCCAGGGGTGGAGACACCCCGCTGCCCCTGCATTGCATATCTTATCCTTGACGCCATAATATTGAAAAGAGGAGATAACAAAGGCATTAGTAAGTAGAATTTAATGCAAATAAACAGAGGATCTCCAGCTAACTTTACACGCTCTTGAATCCTTCACCTTCTTGTTTTCCCTCACACCAACTTTCTAACATGAGCTCCTCTCCACCATTCTAACAGAAAGTTCCAATAAGAAAGAGGAAAGGTGGGATGAATAAAGGTGAGCAGGTTAAAAAGCATAACAAGCAACAACAGGGATAAGAGACACAATGAAATATGGAAATTAGAACAATCGAATAAGAAATATCGTGGTACACAAATATTGTGATGCACAAATGTCGCTGTCAAGTATATTAGATTTTGGGTAAGTAATATTTTTATAATAATGTTGATGTTTTTAATATTTTTTTCAATAATATAGTTGTCAAAATATAGCTTTTGATTATTAGAATGTATTTTACTTGATATATTAATTTTATGTGTTACTATTGTTTATATAAAGGTTATCGTTTTAACATATATTGTATTTTTTAGTGATTTGGAATTTTTTACTTATTTTTATAATAATTTATAGTGTTGTAGCGGGTTGTTGGGTTTATGGGTGGACAGGGCATGAAAATATCAATTATTTAATACATTTCATTTAATTATGTCATTGATATTTAATATGTAATTTTTGTAATATTGATAAATAAGAAATCAATATATTTTCTTGTATTTCAAGAACATCTAATAAAACCAATTACTGCACAGCAGATGTTTTCGTGGTGTGTACTACATATCCTTAGAATGAATTTAACAGCAAAAAAACATGTTTATTTAGGCCATAGTCTTTTTAAACATTAATAAAACACCTAATCACATAAAAATCCACTGTGCACAATTAAATACTAGATCTTAAATATAATAAAACATGTCCTAAATATATAAATACACCCTATTATAGAAGGTAATTGTTCTTCCTCAACCTAATAATTAACCCACATTATTATCTCTCAACATTGTGTCCACGGTGATTAGGATTAGAAAGTGACCCAGTGCACGTCATATCTAAAAATCGCATGCCCATTACATTTTTTGAATTATTATTTATTTTACTTATATTTTAGTTGTGGGCTGCTAGATTTGTTGGGGTCCAGGATGAGAAGTTAAGTAATAATTGATTATGAATGCCATAATAATTACGTAAAATATGAAATACTGAATTATTCTACTAAAATTATAGTTGCAGGAAGCTAGATTTGTAGTTGTATAGGGTGAGAAGTGAGATAATTAATAAATACATTATTATTATTTGTGAATTAATTATTTATTTGAACTTTAACTATTTAAAATCTGGAATATTTGATTATTTTAATTATATTTTAGTGGAGGCCTGATAGGTTTGTAGAGGTTTAGGCTGGGTAGTTAATTAAGTAATAATGAAATAACGATTAATTGTTAAATAATTAAATAATTGTTTTTAAATATGTAAATAATAGAATACGTATCTTTTAGGTTACAATTTTAGTGCAAGCTGCTAGGGTTGCATGGGTATAAGGCGGGAAGTTAATTAATAATTGAATAATAAATATTTCTTAATTGATAATTATTTTAATAAATAGTAATTATGCAAACTGATTCATGTTTTCTTTCATTTTTTATTTTATATATATATATATATATATATATATATATATACATATATATATATATATATATATATTAACTGAAAAAATGTTACAGGTACATTTTAGTTAGGAATAGAATTTAAAAAACCTTAGAAATTCACTTTACAAAACCTAATGTTACAGGGACGTTACAGTTAGGTTCTGAATTTACTAACCATAGAAATTCAGCAGTTACAGTTAGAGTTATTTCAAGTAGGGATCTGGATGAGGAATAGCTGCCTTAAGCTGAACTCCGACAAGACCGAGGTCCTCATCCTGAGACCTTCCTCCTCAGTCTGGGACAACTTCAGGTGTCCCTCAACACTCGGCAGGCCCCCCACCCCCACAGACCACGCACAAAACTTCAGCGTCATCCTCAACTAAATGCTCACCTGCTTCCACACCCTCCGATGCCTACAGAATATTTTCTGATGGATACCAACCTACTGCCGAAAAACCGTGACACACGCCCTAATCACGAGCAGACTTGACTACGGCAACACCCTCTATGTCGGAACCTCCAAGAAGAACCTGAGCAAGCTACAACAAATTCAGAACGCCGCCGCCAGACTCATCTTAAAAATCCAAGAACACATCACAGAACACCTGAAAGACCTGCACTGGCTCACCGTCGAGAAGAGCATCAACTTCAAACTCTTCGTACACACCTACAGAGCCCTCCGCAACATCAGACCCAGCTACCTCAACCACTGCATCACCTCGTACTCCCCCTCCAGACCTCTCTGCTCGTCCCAGCAGTCGCTCATCAACGTACCTCGCATAAAGAAGTCCTCAGCTGGAGGAAGATCTTTCACCTACCTGGCAGCAAAAGGTTGGAACACCTTACCTCTTCACCTCAGACAGTCACCATCTCTACCTCAGTTCAGGAAGGACCTCAAGACCCAGCTCTTCAACTGATCTCTGAGGACACACCCCTCAGTGCCTTGAGAACCTATGGGTGAGTAGTGCGCTCTAAAATATCTGATTGATTGAAGTAACAATAACTTGCAGCCTAAGGTAACTATAACTCGCGCCCCTGCCATGCACAGTTGTTTCTTCAATAATTTGACTTCGAATGTTTCATTGATATTTTTATTGATGTTATAAAAGCTGTCATGAGTTCTGTAATATCTGGGGCAATTAGCAATGCATGGTGAGGGTATGAGTTTCTATGATTTTGTGCGAGTAAATTCAGAACCTAACTATAACGTCTTTGTAACGTTTGTTTTTTTCAGTGAATTTCTATGTTTTCTTTAACATAAAGTAATTTTCATTACTATACATTAATCCAACCACTGCCATGCATGGCCAAAAGTCTTTGGCCATGCGCAGCGAGAGCCCCAGAGCCTGTCTCTCAGAGTGTGAGAATAGTTGTGTGTGGTGTGATAGTGGCTTCGTGTGAGGGGGGTGTGAGAGGGTCTATGTGGATGTGAGAGGGAGTGTGTAAGTGTCTGATTGCACTCCAATAGATGGAAGATGCTTTCTCCTCCACGAAGGGTTTCAGATATAGTTTAAATATGGAAACGCTGAGTAAGCACACTTGCTTTGCCTTCGCCAAACCTATGAGTAAGGATAATTTGTCCTTTCTAGAAGTGAAGCTTCAAATGGGGCCCCTGCTACATTTATATTTGTAAGTTCTTCCTATTGAGGTTTAATTTCTGTGAAATAAGCGGCATGGTCAGAACGAAAGCTCTCCTGCCTGTGAAAACACCATATTCATCACTGTGCTATATACGCATTCAAATAAGGTGGCTGTAAAAATCTATCACCTGCTTATTATCACCATGATCATATTTTAAAACACCTCTTCCACATGTAACACCAAATATCAACATATTGTTATAAAGTCAATATAATACATCCAGCTGAGTAGTCAAAGTCAATATAATACATCCAGCTGAGTAGTTCATTCAAACTGCAATGCAATCCAACCTTACATTGTTATGTCCGAACCCCAGTTAATACGTGTGTCAAAAACATGTGACAAAGAAATTATAGAATAAAAGAAAATAATAAAAATCCGTTACCCACACAGAAATGTGAGCAATCACTTTTTTATATAAAAACCCTAATCGAGGGATCCCAAAAAGGGAGCCATACGAAGGAAAGAACTGGTCAGTGTCTCTAACTTCCAAAATTATGCAATTGCTAAAGTGCATTACATAATCCTACCCACAATACGTTTTTTTGGTAAGAAACCAAATAGAAATAACCCTAATGGCAAGAGGATTGAAGCTACTCTCTATCAAAAAAATAATTTTCCTTGTGACATCTTGAGAGATGAGCTGTTGATCTGGCCTCAAGGGTTATACAGTGTATGAGGCAGGTTTCTTTTAGTGTTGTTCCTCCAGGCTGCTATACTGCCGAGAGGCATCAAATGTTAGAGGTACAGTAGAAGCATCCTACTGGACTTTGGGCTTTCTTGTCTCTGCAGTTCTTAGTACCTACTTGCAGCACTGTAAGTGGATGGTGTAGTGGGACCACTATATATGTTACTCCAGGAGATCCTTTGTGCCGTTGGTATCCTAGTTCTTCCAATGGTCACACACTTTCCTCAGCAGTGTGCTGGAATCAGTCCTGGACTTTATTCCCAATTAAATTCTGGAGGCTTACAGGAGGAAATACACAGCAACAAGGAACCAAAGCACCAAACAACAATACATGGATGAAAGGTCCATATGCAACAATGCAGCATGTTTCCATGTAAGTAACACATGGTGAGATGGCTTCTGTGTTGTTGCTACCTGTGATACCCCAAACGTGTGTAACACAAGCCAGAAGTTAATTCTCACCTTGTAGAGGTTAGTGGTCTAGATTCTGATTGGTGATTTTTCATCTGCTTGTCCTCCACTCACCCAGTTTCTCCTCTAATGGAAATAATTGATACCTGTCCGATTCCTTATAAGTCAAATGGCCCCAGTGTGTGCATTCACACCATAACTTCTGACTGTTCCTCACAACTCGGAATACAGACCCTTGTGCAAACAATCTTCCGACAAAATTTGTAACCAGTCCCTCAGCCTTTAATTTATAATTCTCTACGCTTCTATACACACTCAGATGTATCTGTGTAGGTGCTCAAATTTCCCTGTTCTACTGCAAACTGTGTGCGAAGTGCACTCTACACAGTAAAGTTTTTTACATGCCTCCTAGTGTTTTTCTAGTGTAACAAAGCGATCTCTTCCTGTGATAACACATCAATGATACCTGCATAGTGACCTCCGAAGGAATTACTATTTGCCTAATTGCGATCAGAATGCGCACCTTCCAATAGCATTGCCCGACTTCATGCATATTCATTCCATGTAATAGGCTTCTGATCAGGTGCAGTATAATGACTTTTCTGTCTGTGTCATTTTCATCCGTCTGCAAATCCCGTGCTAAATCCGCTGCTGGGTCAGGAAAATCTGCCGTGAGCTGCCCGGAGGAAGCACTCCCTCTGGATGGAATATTGCGGCAAACAAAACATTAATGGGCCCAAGTTACTTACTGTCTGTCCAACCTGAGGAAAACCGTTACTGGCTGAAACTTGTGGATATGTCGAGATGTTCGACGTGGAGGAGTTTGTCCACCCTGGAAATGGTGCGCACTGACGTACAGGGTTGTGGGAGCATTTAGGAGAAGAGGGTTGCGTGACCACATGGAGAGAGGTAAGTGAAATGCCGTCATAAGCTGCCGTTTTCAAGACAGGTAAACTACTCTGTGAGTTTTTTAAATGAAAATTCATGAATTTGCACTCAGTACCTATGCATATGAGTGAGCGTGGATGTGTGTTTGCTGCGTGCTTGTGTATGTATGTTGGCATGAGTGTTTCTACATGCCTTCGTGTGCTTGTGCTTATGGGCGCATTCGACTTTTATGTGTCTTTGTCTACCGCTGCATGTCAGAGCACGTGCTGTACCTTTATGTTTCTGAGTGACTTTATTTATAAGCTTGTGTGTCCGGTGAAAGTATTTTCATAAATGTGTGAAGCTCCTTTTTAACAACAGTAACAGTTTATAATCAATAGTGCTGAATGTCTCTGAAAATAAATCCTATTCCCAAAAGCAATGACGACTGCAGGATGTAGTACAGCAGGAGTACACTTCTACGTAAATGTCGTTGTGAATTTAGTCTAAAACGCGCAACTCCCTATTCTTAAGGTGCAAAGAGGACACAGTCCTTTCTAGTTGTAATAAAAGTGTACCGGTATGCTCTCAAGTTTCCTGTATTATTCCGATTTTAGATGTTTTGGGGCTAATTTAGAAAAGCATGTCAGGGCATGTAAAGAGTACTACTGGAGTGCTACTTTATCTACTTTGTGAAAAGGTCCCAGAGGTGTGCAACAACATACTCTATTCATCCAAAGAGTCGCTTGCTTCGTTTATAGGTGTAAGGGTAGGCAACGTAGAATAGATAAAATAAGAAAAATACATAACATAAAATGTGTGTTTGAAAAATGGACATTCACACTTAGGTCTCCTTTCCTTTACACAATAGATATTTTTTGTTATGCAACTCAATAATACTCATTTCATTGACCTCAGAAGTATGAAAGGCTGAATGGATTCAATGGGATTCAAGCATGTAACCATGAGATCAAATATAGATTCCTGGAGTGGAGGCATTAGTTCAATGAGCCACCAGACCTACCATTCCTTGGCCTCCCTGCAAAAATATTGAGGTACCATGGCAAACACACGAGTAAGCACAATAAAGAAATAAAGTAACTCAAATAACAGGATGTTCTTGAGGTGTTCCACCACAGTTGCAGGTACATGGCTAGTATTTCATACAGTACATCGAGTCCGTTTTTCCCTTAGCATTATCCATGTTGGGAAGAGTGCAGTTCAAAAGGGCACCGGATACTCATGTTATGGACATTTCTCTCTACCTTTGCTGTAAGGATGTAAACACACATATTCTCTCCATTGGCAAGCTGGTCATAAGCCCCCAGAGAGAAGTGTATACTTTGCCTTTATCAACTAACAAGGGGAAGCAATTGAGACCCCCATGCAATGGCCCACCAGAAAGCACAATTTAGTTAGTCTCTTAAGTGATCTTGCAGGTTCTCTGAAGGATCAGCTTAACTTTTCTCATAAAAAGAAATCCATTAAAGATTGATGGAATGGGAAATATTTACACCGGATATTTATTTGAATTATATTCTAGAATGCATCAAACATAGAGGTAGAGCCTATTTATGAAATGAACCAAAACTCTGACATCGACAGAGCCTAGCACCTACATGGACCCTAGTGGAACGAGGATGTGTAGGGATACTGAATGGGAGGCAGGGGCAGGCTATGAATTCCTGCTCACTGTATTGACCAGTGGAGGACTATGGCGGTATTTCAGATAAGTAGCACTTCCATACTGCCCCACAATACTTTTCAAAAGAAAGCTGTTTTCGTTACAAGGAATGTGCTTGAGGTAGGAGATGTCCTCACACAAGAATAGGGGAAGATTTCATCTTCCACCTCAAACCACTGGTAATTTCTGTTTTCTCCACCACTTTTAGCTAGATCTTTAATAAAGACTACAGCAAGAAAGGCAGCTTGAATGCAGATGTCTATGAAGGAGTTGTGGTTTTATATAGCCCACATGCTTCCTGGTTGGGACGTCATCAGCTACTCCCAGTTCAGTTGTCAGAGCTCTTGCTGGGCTTTGACCATTGACTTTGCTTAAAGAAGGGATAATTGAAGTCAGCCTTTAAAGTTTGGCTTCATCATACCACAAATAGGCGTCCCTGGATGGGATAAGCAATCCAGTCAACCAGCAAAATGAAGTCTGCCTGAGAGTGTACGAAGATGCTGGATGCCCGAATATTCAAGCAATTTTATTTGCGCAGGCTGATAGACCAGTTAGTTCAGCCCTAACAGTCCATGTGATCCTGCTTGTCATCACCCTCATATGAAAGACAGGGTAGTTCAGGGTCATTCATCACCTGCCCACATGGAAGCAGGATTGTTAATTGACTTCCTGGAATACATTTATTGTTTGGTGGGCTTGGGCAAAGAGCTAGTTAAAAGGCATGAACCCTGTTACACTAGCGAACAAGAAAGAAATGGAGTCTGCTTTCTGGTTTCTCCTGGTGTACTTGGAAAGCCAACATTTCCTGGCAGTTTTTGCCGTGTTTGCTTGCCCATGAGCTGTGCCATATCCTGGACTTTCTTTGAAAATGTTAACTTCCTGGGAAGTCAGATTGACCATTGGCTTCCTGGGTGTCATCCTTTTACCTTGTTGATTTATCAGACACAAACCTTGCCAAATGCACGCCCTTCCTAGCAACAAGAAAGTTTCCATCAGTCTGAACAAGTCTGATCCTAGGAATTGGGCTTCCTTGGGATTGAGCTAGATTTGGTTATGTGTAAATTCTGCGGCCCTAAATAGAAGGCCTCTGGTTTGCTGTCCTAATGCTTCCTATAGGCAGAGCTTCTCCCACAGTCTCCAGCTCAGGAAGCATTTGATGCAGCTGTCTACAGGGGTGATGAGGCCCTTCAGAGGTTAGGATACCTCCTCTGCCGCTTTAACAGAGTGGTCAGTTGACATAGTGAAAAGTCTGGCTCTCCCTGTTGAGATTTTCATTTATTCGTCTGAGAGCATGAGTATAAAAAAATTTGAAGGACACATTAGAAAGGCCAGCTTTAGTCTCTCAATGAGGTTGGATGTGGACATGTTAGAAGCACAATCTTCTTAGCATCGCTGTCCACAATTGGCGGCACTGTACATTTGGTGACAAAGTGATGAGAAGAGAAATACATTCATGACAGTAGGTTAAATGATGAACAATCCATTGGCCTACTGTTATGCCTGATTACACCTGTGGGTTTGTAAATGTTGCATTCCAGATTTGCTTCCAGAACCCATCTTTACCCGTGTTTCAGTATTTGTTGGCACACTTTATTGTTTCCCAGGGATTGGGATTTTGTGGCAGTACCTGCACTGACACCACTGGTGTTCACAAAAAGAGACTAGCAATAAGGATCAGGGATCCATGTAATCTCAGGAGCCTAGAAGCAAAAATTGGCTATTACCAGATATATAAGCCATTCACATGCACAGTCCTTGGGCACCGGAAGCAACACACCTGCAGCTTCAAACAACTCTACAGCCCAAAATGGGAAGCTGCAACAAACAAGGGAGACAAGCATTTTGGGAGGCCTAGTTGGCAGGAGAGCTGTTAATGATTGATAATAGTTATCGTCTTGACAGTATGTTGGTTGCCTTTTTTCTACACAGTGATGCGGCCCACTGTCCCCCTTTATACTCCATTTCTGGAGTGTTTCTTTATTGCTGTTGTGATTATATTTGTCTTTAGATGGACAGATCAGAAGTGTAGACCATTTTGTTGTATTGTATGCCTGTTGGTTGTAGGATTCCTTTTATCCCATGTCGGAAGACAGCACTTTAATTATTGTTTTAATCCAAAAGAGAACCAGGCAGGCTTTCAATATAATTACCATTTTGCTTTCAATGTCAAACACCATGTTATTTCTATCAGTTACAACTCAAGCAAATTAAGATAACAAATCTATTAATTACCGTGTTGGCGAAGCCCATGGGTCTTTGCGTTGGCAACCAACATTTTGGCTTTACCAATGCTTGTTTTGATATGTCAAGGTTTTTGCAAACCTTAATTGGTAGGAAACCTCCGGGCCCTCATCTAGCTGAAAATATACAATGAATAAAAGCAAAAATAACTTTGTGTCCCAAAAAGCACACATTGCTATACCTCTGTGGCACAGAAGGGACATACCTTACCGGTAGATGCGCTTCTTGTGAAAGAGCAGAATTACATCACTCACAGTGAAATTAGCCAATGACTGGGCTTGACGGACCCTCTACCCCTTGCTGAATGCTCCAGAGGATGGATGGGAAATGAGAATTACACAATAACAGATCAATGGAAGAAGAAGACTGACTGAAAGCCCGTTAGGCTATTAAATGCATAATTTAGTAAAATCAAAAGCTCATGGCTAATGTCAGACGTAACAATAATCAATGGAGAACAAAATTAATCAGTACCTTATGCATCATTATGGTGTACACAGTGCACAGTCTTTACTATCTATGACAGCCGAGTACACACACAGAACAGAGAAAAAATGTAGCTTATGCCGAGCTTGAGTTCAGCAGGGATTTAACTCTACATAGGCCCACATTACGAGTCTGGCGGTCACTAGACCGCCAGACACATGGATGGTGGTTGGATCACCACCAATGCAGCGGTCCGAGCACCATATTTTAACCCTGGCTGTCGGCCGCGGCAGAACCACCAGCTCCCTGATCCTGGCGGCCTGGCGGTAGGTGGCGGTCCTAATCCGGCATGGTAGAGCTGCAAGCAGCACTGTCCTGGGGATTACAACCTCATTCTCCACCAGCCCTCTCATGAAAAGGCTGGTGGAGAACAGGTGCAAGGGACCCCAGAGGGAGCCACTGCCCATGCACCGAGCATGGGCAGTGCAGGGGCACCCCTGGCCAGCACCCTCGCAAAGCAGACAGTAAACATTGCGAGAGTTCTGGTGTGCTCTGTATCCTACAGCATTGCCACCGGCTCGATTATGAGCCAGAGACAATGCTATAGGCTGTTACCCGCTAGGCCAGCGGGCGGAAACTCAGGTTTCCGCCTTCTGACCTAGCGGGAAACTCTTAATGGGCCGGGTGGTGAAGTAGTTTGTATGGCGGCAACCTCCCTGTCAACACCGTCCACCGAGCTCATAATCAGGCCCATAATCTTGACACAATAATTTAATGCTGGATAGCGCATAACCAGAATATTCAGAAGAATGCATCATTGCTAAATGTAAGAACCAGACCTTGATGCCTAAACTCCTGTTCAATGATGATCCCCAGAATTTCCATCATGTGTTATTGGGTGAGGGGATGACAGGGGAAGTCAAACGATTGGGGCTTCATTTGGACAACAATAGGAACCATTTGTGTATTAGTGGGATATTCAGTTTATGAGTTCTTATAATGGCAGCTGAAAAAAGACTGTTGTTTTGGGCTATTCACCGGCCTTGCTAGTGTTAGTAAAAGCAATACAACTTGTCAATTTTTTTCATAGTTGTGTTATTTACAACACCTTGCTGCTCAGTAAGTGTTTGGAACCAAAAGAGTCTATCTTATCTATAGTCACAACTCTATCTCATCCAAATACCAAAGCCTGTAAGGACCAGCCGCAAGCCACATTTATATAGAATTCCTCCACCCATACAAGCAAACATTTGGGAAGACGTAAAAGGGAAATTAATTAAAAATCAGTGTATTTAATTTCAACAGAAACTTTCCTTGGAGAGCAGGTATATTAAGTGGGAAAATAGTACAGCGTCCCAGATCCAGACTCATGTGTCTGCTCTAGAGAATAACAGCAAATGCAAGTACTGAACCTCCAACCTGGGTACCACTACCACTGCCCCCAACGTTTACTATGTCACTGGCTACATGGGTTCTGCAGAGTCCACGATACATCACTTTTATCCTACCATGTTATTGTCTTTAGCAAGCATCATGATAAAGATTTTTTTTCAAAAAAAGTCTGTTTTCTTCAAGACTCACATTCCCACGGCGAGACATTGAACCATCAGCAACGTTATTTTTAACACTATGCATCTTCTCCACTGAAAACACAACCATAAATGTGCATTGAAAAACCTTATTTTCGAAATAGTTCATAACAAGTGTATCAGACTAATAGGTTGCTTTGGAGGAAACATGTCACTTTCAACTTCTTAGTGAATTATTTTAACATACTGCAGACAACAGAAACAACAACACGTCTTCTGGTCACCAACCGGCTAGCGTATTATTCTGTACTAGCCTGAACGGGAATAAATCACCTTGAACTTTACCCTAAATGAACTCCTGCACCTAAAACACAATGACACAGGGAGCTACGCTGGTTGCTTGCCTTTTACAAGCGATCGTATATTATCCCACTGGAGCTAGCTCGCCTTTCTTTTCTAGTAGCTTTCTCCATACCACAGCGAGGATTGAAAACCCAGCAGTCTTTAAACTCCCTCTTGTTAGCAGGCGTCCTACCACCCCTTCATTAGTGGCAGGAGATGCCTTGAACATTTCAGGACTTGATTTGTAAAAACAAAAAATGGTTCCCAAGGTGGCCTAATCGTCATTCTAGCCCATACCTCTTTTTCCACCTCTCTCCACTCCCTGCCTCTTTTTTCACGTATGCAGCTTTCTTTTCATCCATTCTCCAGTTTCCAAATTTTTTTTCTCCTCCTTTCTCTCTCTTGCTCTGAGTTCAAGTTGAAAAATAAGCCTTGTACCAAAAATGAGTGCCAGTGTCAACCAACTGCAACTACCAGCGCAAATTAAGTACTTTTTGAAACATTCATTCTACTTGTGAACCAACTACTGAGGAGATGCGCAATGGAGATACCCATTAGTGAGTGAGCGCTTATTAGCCCCACACACCATACAATCAGACATAAGTGCCACATCTGCTCGTTAATCCTCGGAGGAAAGCTGCATATTGCTCAGATGTACATGAAAGGAATTGGCCACCAGACTTTCCAAGCATAGACTCATGGCTGCCCACCTTGGCCTCAGCACATAACTACCATCACAGCATGCACCACAGATAACACTAATATCAGTTAGCCACTAATTACCATACAGTTTCAGGAACTGTCATATACTTGTTAAAGTATTCAGCGTAAACACACAAATTAAATCAAGGGCCGTACCAACAGCAGTACACTAGTGGGAGACCTAGATGTTAATAAAAAAAGATCTTGTACATGATTTCTAACACAGACCCATTCAGCATACTCCACGGCAGCTAGGGACGTCTTCCACACACAGCAGATTACAATTGTTGACAACTGTGTGAAATTGGGTTGTTGGCTGAGTTAGGTGTTAACCCTGCTCAGGCAGCAGCCACAATCCCTGTCAGGGTGAACCACAAAAGTCTCTAAATTAACCTGTGCTTAACCCTACTGTAGCTAGGCACAAAAGCAGACAGGCTTAACAGGGAAGCAATGTGTAAAGAATTTACACAGCGCACAAACAGTAATAAAGTGAAAACAGAACACAGGAAAAATACCCCAGCAATTTAGAAAAATAGAGTACATTTTAATACATTATTTGACACAAAAACTACAAAATTCCAATCAGTAGAACCAGAATTTAGAATTTTTAAAGCTTGAGGTAAACATCAAAGTGCTAACTGCAGACATCTAGTCATACGAGACTGAGTAGAAAAAAGATACTTCAGCAAACATTTGTCTGATAAGGTGAAGTTCAGCAGGACACACAGCAAGTGGTGACTTAGAAGGAGGCGCTGTCTTTGGGGTCTTACGTTGATGGGTTTTCTTTCCCACCCAGGGGTGACAAGGGTGAGCTTAGTTCAATGCACCAGCGCTGAATGTGAAAGACAGGTTATTGCAGTTTGCAGAGCCCCACTCAATACATAGTTGAAGTGAAGTCATTTCTTTTAGGTTAGTAACAATCCCTGGAAAGTGATCGGGCCCTGTGGTAACAGTAAATCTATATCGCTCCTCACAGTATCACACACATAGCGCTAAGAAGAACAGATACTTTTAACTGAAGGACTTTATAACAACAGGGCAAATCTTTTTTCACATAAGATATCAACACAGCAAGAAGACACATTCTAAACAACAAGAATACAATTTATATTTCTAACATGGTTAAGATGTGATCTGAAAGCCAAACACCCTTAAATCTACTTCTATGTGCTACCTTTGGAGAGCATATAGTAGAGCAACTTGCAATCAAACTCACAACGTGGAGACCACCGCGGTGCAGGCAGTCTCCCTTCCTGCCCCATTACAACTTTCCTACTGGGCTGATCGGCAGAAGGGTCAGCCCAGTGAGAAAGGCTCATAATTGAGCTGGCGGCAATGCTACTGCACACAGGGTGCACCAGCACCCTTGAAATGTGCACTGTCTGCACAGCAGACAATTTGCATTTCAAAGGTGCTGGCCAGGGGACCCCTGCACTCCCCATGCCACAGGCATGGGCAGTGTAGGCGCCCCCATGTGGCCCCCTGGCGGAGAACAACGTTGTAAAGGCTGGTGGAGAACAAGGTTGTAGTCAGCAAGGCGGCACTGAGTTCAGCACCGCCCTGGCTGATTACAACCAGCACAGCCGTCAGTAAGTCAGGATCTTGGATCCTGGTGGAGTCCGTGGAAGGTAGGTGGGTCAGCCCGCCAACCTTGTATTGTAGTCGTTGGACCGACACAGCCGTGGTGGTCCAATCGCTACTGCAAGACTGGCAGTCTTGTGACCGCCACACTCGTAATCAGCCCCATGGTGTCTCATGAGGTGTTATATCTGGGTCATCATTGGAATGGCGTGACACTCCCTCAGTTCTACAAATGATAGGGCGGACGACATCCTTAATATTATTGCTTATAGCAGATATGAAAGTGAGTTGACAGGATTCGGGAAGAAGTTGTCCGAGATAGAGTTGGGGGACTGACCGGAATGGAGATGGACCTTAGATACTTTGTCAAGGGCGCCGCTGGACAAAGTTGCAATGAAAATTTTCACATTTGTTCTTAGTCTCTTTTTTGGAATTAGAAAATCTCCAGAGGGATCAAGCTGCTGTAGCCAATGAGAGTTCCATGAGGCCTGGTATCCCATTGGTGAAGGACTACTGAACAGGATTTGTTGCTGCCGCACAGTCAGGGTGACCTGCGATGCACCATGGGTGGATAGCCACCCAGTTTGGTCCCGGTCTCCTCTTGGTTCTCAGAGCAGTTTTCAGCCAAGAATTCTCTAGACCCCAATTTTTTTATTTTGGCTATCTGGGCATCTTCAACACCACCACCAAGGGTCCATGATTGGAGGGGCACAACTTAAGGGCTTAGGGTTCATTCACGTTTTAACAATATGATGACAATGCTTTCACTACAAGAGGATAACACCACCTTTGCAAAGAGAATGTGTTAGAAATGGGGTTTCTGGTTAGCTAGGGTAAGCACCCAAGCCAAGCAGAACCCAACCACTCTAGTCAGGGAAAGGGAGTACACATCTAAGATAACCCCTGCTCACCCCCTTGGTAGCTTGGCACGAGTAGTCAGGCTTATCCCAACGGCAATGTGTAAAGTCTTTGCACAACACACACACCACACGTGATGCTCTATCCCAACCACAAAGGAAACACAACACCAAGTTAGATAAAAATAAACTGTATTGTACACAACATTACTAGACCAAACACAACATATCAGTACTACCCTGCTACCCAAGCAGTTGTCAGAACGTTGCACAATACTGTTACTCTGCAGAAATCAGCAGTAATCACACATAACGCACAGGTTACCTATTATTCTGCAACATAAGCAGTAGTCAGGAAGACATTACTAAAGAAATTCCTTTGTCATAAAAACATCATAAATGCCCTTACCAGAAACATTAGAAAATATGGCAAGTCATAAAAACATATCAGCATATGTCATGCCCATAAAAGGTGCATCAGCATAGTTATGTCACATCATACCAAGAACAGGTTAGCATAACTGTCCCAGCAAGCCCATAAGAGGAACATCAAGAACCGTGTTTCCAGAAAAGAGTACCTGTTTTTGGGGAAGGCAAGGCACCTCCAGTGCCACGAAGTAAAACTAGGAAGGCCCCCGTCGCTGAGGGGAGGGGGCTGCACACACTCCCTCTCTTTATGTAGGGGCCCCTCCTGGGCCCTGCACCTAAACAAGTGCCTACAATCCCTACCGGCCCCCCGGGTCCACGACCGGCCTTCCCGAGGTGAGCACTGTAACCAAATTAGGGGCCAAGCAGTGCGAGGAGCCTCCGATGAGGCTTCCTCCCTGCCCACAATGTAAACAGCAGAAATGGGGCCCAGTGGAGCAGGGGGCCTCCGATGAGGCCTCCGCCCAGCTCCTGTAATGGCTCCTGCACCCAATGTGGTGCACAAGCTTCGACCAACCCTCCCGGGCCACAGTGGTGATCGGGCTGAAGTGAGGGCCCTCTGGTGCCCCAGGGGCACTCCTCAGAGGGCGCTTCGCCACCAGGGGCACCGCTAGGAGCGCACTTGCTCCTGACGTCCAATCTTCGTGCCCCGGGGCCACCGAACAGCGTGAGTCACTCATGCTTCAGGAGAACAGCCCGCCCAGGCTGCAGCGGTGATTTTTAGCATCGGCAGGCGCTTCCAAGCATGAATTGATTTAAGGCCACAGAGCACTCTCAATGTACTATATCAGGAAAAGAGAAGCACTCCTCAAGCGCTTCAGGCTGTTGCAGTGGTCAGGGGCCACAGCACCCCACCCCTTGGGGACATAGCAGCTGGATCACAGTTAAAGGTAAGTTAAGTTCAGAGTGTCTCCCCATTGTGGGGAAAAATCCCCTGTACTTATACTCAGTTTTGCAGCGTGGTAACAAAGAAGGGGAGAGGAGGTTCCAACCAGTTACAACTGGTTCTGGGAGTACCCCATCTCTCCTCCAGCACAGGCTCCAAACATCGGTTGGGGGTAACCAACCCTTTTGTGTGAGGCCAGGGCACAGTCTTTACAGATTCATGTTTGCCCCACTTCTCCCGTCTCTGCCCAGGAAAGCCATTCAAAATGTAGATGCTCCTCTGTGACACCTCCACCCTCCCTGTGTGCAGGCTGTCTGAAAAGTATGCACAAAACCCAACTGTCACTCTGCCCAGGCATGGATTGGAGTCAAGCTGCATAACACCAGAGTCATAAGCACAGAGAAATGCTTTCTAGATGTGGCATTTCTGTAATAGTAATAAAAATCCACTTACACCAGTAAGCAGCATTTCTCACTACCATTACAACCATACCAAACACGCCTACGCTAACTTTCATAGATCAGACAATAGCCCCTATACATAAGGCAGGGCATTTCCAATGCAATCCTATGAGAAGGCAGCACTCACAGCAGTGAGAAACCAAATAGGCTGTTTGTCACTACCAGGACAGACCATGCTACTAGGCACATGTCCTGCCTTCTACCTACATAGCACCCTGCCAATAGGGCTAGCTAGGGCCTACCTTACGGGTGACTTACATGTAGTAAAAGGGGAGTTCTGGGCCTGGCAAGTAATTTTAGATGCCAGGTCCCTGTAGTAGCACACTGTGCACTCAGGCCCTGCGCTAGCAGTCCTGAGACAAATTTGAAAGGCTACTTCAGTGGGTGGCGCAAGCAGCGCTGCAGGCCCAATAGTAGCATTTCATTTACAGGCCATGGGTATAGAGATAACACTGTACAAGGGGCTTACAGGTAAACTAAATATGCCAATTAGGTATAAGCCAATCATACCAACTTTAGAAGGGAGAGTAACTGCACTTAAGCACTGGTCAGCAGTGATAAAGTGCTCAGAGTCCTAGAGCCAACAGCAAGAAGTCAGAAATAATAGGAGGAAGGAGGCAAAAAGTCAGGGGATGAACCCACAACAAGGTCCAGGTCCAACAGGACGTATACGTGGCAGGTCGTAAAAACTTACAGGATTCTCAAGCCTCAGCCTTATTTTGATCATGGGTATGCGCATTACATAAAATCAGTTTATGCAACTCTGACTAGGCAATCACCAGACACTGGATATGATGCCATACTGGGTAAAAAAAAGGCAGGTACGATAACCTGTAGGCTGTGTGGCTTGGGCTAAGAGTTTATGATTCATATTGGGTATTGTCTGCATTTGCCTGGCAAGGCTTCTAGAACGAAGAGAGACTCTACGAGGCATCTACAGTCATCTCAAGATACGAACATGTAGACAAGCCCTTATCATAGCACTTAACCCTGAGCACACTGAAATAAATGTGTGGTTTTGCAATAATACAGTAACATTAATTGTAAAGGTAAAAGCACTGGAGGGCCAGATAGAATATTATGAGACATGAATATCATGGTAACTAAACAGATTCTACTGACACCAGACAAGCAGAGCATAAAAAATATATAATCATGTCAAGTTTTAATTATACCATCCACACTGGAATCCATATAATCAGACTGTAAAATATGTATTATCGTACCAGTTTTAGTTACATTTAAGCTAGAAACCTGTTTATAAATTAAGAGATAATTGGGGGCACCTTACACAGAAAACTTTACTATGGTTTCACACTGCCACTTTAGTACTGACACATTCAGATTGCAAGATGTGCATTATTTAGTGTGGTGTATTTAGTGTAGTTTTTTAATGAAATAATTGTAAAATAGTTCTTGTTTTACTATCACATTTTAACCATAGTAAGTGGGTGATTTGTTTTTTAAATCTGGGCATGTGCAATGGTTTTAATTACCTATGCACTTTATAAATACATTTGAAAAGTTTGACTTATTACATTTGAGTACTTTGACACACTCAGGCTGGGTTCAAGTGCAGGTTCAAGATGGTTGGAGCCTTTTCTGTCCCAGAGGCTCTGATCAAGAGGTCAGCCATCTGGCCCTTGGAGCCACTCTGGTAGTACTGGGTTCAGCAGTGGAACATGACTCAAGCAGCAGGGCAGGCCTTTGAGGGTTCAAGGCAGGTATAAAGCAGTAGAACAGTTCTTCCAAGTGCAGCAAAGCAGTCTTCTGAAGTGCACAGCAGGCCTGAGCAACAGGCAGTCCCTCCGCAGGTACAGGAAGTGAACTAAAGAATGGGTCCGAGGGTCCTGTTTTTATACCTAATTCCTTCTTTGAAGTAGGAGTAGTTTCTAGAGAATTCACTTTGAAGTACTGGACGTTTCCTGCCTCCGCTGCCCTGGCTCCAAGCTGGCTGCATGAATAGTGCAGTGGTGCAAGTCCTTTGTGTGAAGGCGGGGAAAAACCTATTGATTTCTAAGTGGTCGTGTGTCCAGCTCTGCCTCCCACCCTGCCAGTGATGGTCCATCCAGGCACACCGAATCCCCCTAATGTGTGTCTGTCTGGAAGGAATAAATAAAGTCCAACTGCCAACTGCACCCATTCATGTGACAAAGGAACAGGCTACAGGCACCAACTAGTTAGGGCAGGAAAATGCCAACTTTCTAAAAGTGGCATTTTCAAAATTGTAACTTAAGATTCCACTGTACCATTGAAGAATGTTTTGAATTACAATTTCTCAGACGCCAAACATGAAATGTTTACCTGTTGCCAATCAAAGATTTGCACTTATGAAACATAATAAGGCAACCCAATGATGTCTTATGGGACAGGTAGACCTCACAGTACTGAAAAACGAATTTAAGAGTTTTTTACTAATTTAGGAGTTTTTAATTGCTAGGACATGTAAAACCTAAATGTGTGCCTAGCCTTTTAATTACATTGCAACTTGCCCTGCAGGCTACCTAGGGAATACCTTAGGGCTGACTTACCCGCAATAGAATTGGAGTTTCTGGCTTGGTATGGGGTTTATTTTGCCAAGTTGAATTGGCAGTTTAAAATTGAAATTGGGCTGCAATGGCAGACCTGGGATAGGTTTCAAGGGGCTACTTAAATGGTGCTGCAGACCCACTAGTAGCATGTAATTTGCAGGCCCTTGGTAAAGGGTATACTGCTTTACTCAGGACTTACAAGTAAATTAAATATGCCAATTAGGTGTGGGCCAATTTTAAGAGGTTTTAGGGAGCGAAGACAAGCACTTTAGCACTGGTAAGCAGAGGTGTCCTAGGACAGACAAAAGTGATTCCAGCAAATAGGAGGGTGAATGCAAAATAAATGGGGGGAGACTACCCTAAGGCTAACAGGTCTATGTTACAGTTGTCCAGCATCAACCACTGTTGTTATAGGATCACAACACAATCCCTATCTGATAACTCCATCACTATATTTGGAGGATTGTGTATGTTGTTGTTTATGTTAGTGGTTAATAGTTTGTTCTGTGTTATGATTTATGATTCTTTGCACGAGACAGTGTGAAAATACAATGATTGAGATCTTGGAAGATATTAGTGTTGTTTTATGTGCATGGTTGGGTATGCTGAAGGACTTTTCTGTTTTTTCCTGACTATGGATCAATTGCACATTGCTGAGATGAAATATGATGTTTTCTATAGATGCATCACAATCCAAGTAGGTGTTGTTTGAGGCTGTGTTGTCCACATGATGGTGTTTTAAGTTTATGATGTGCTATTTGATTATGGACTCAATGTATGTTCTGTGGGGTGTGACACTTCTGTTGATTTACATACTTGATGCCCTTTTGCGCAACATTATTTGAGAAACAGGTACCTGTTACCTTGCCACCTTTGGTAACTTCCTTCATCTTCCAGTATCAAAAATCAATCTATTTTATCCTTCAGCCTCAGCAT
Source organism: Pleurodeles waltl (assembly GCF_031143425.1). Taxonomy (NCBI): domain Eukaryota; kingdom Metazoa; phylum Chordata; class Amphibia; order Caudata; family Salamandridae; genus Pleurodeles; species Pleurodeles waltl. The sequence continues at coordinate 986,126,625 of NC_090437.1, forward strand.
TCATTCTACTCATAACCTGAAGATGTGCTCTCTGCTCTCAATCTGATACTATAGCACCACACTGACAAAAGCTCTATAAGAGCCACATGTCAGCATATCCAGCATTTCCCTGTCAGACCTAAGTTTGTACAGAGTGCCACCCAAATTCCCTAACATCCTTGGATCTTTGGAGATCTGAGAGAGGAGAAGTTCACTATCACCAGGCACTAGAGTCCAATCACAGTGTTTCAATGCTGTGACCTGAAAGCAGTTAATAACCAGTCCTCAAATTACAAGAGAGCAATATTTGATACCTGTGGAGGCACAAATCCTTTAACATCTTCAGGTTCCACGTGTGCAAGGTAGGATTATCAATACCACTTATAATCATTTAAGAAGCTATTTCTGCACACTGGGGCCACCAAATGGCACATTAGGTACATTGTACTCTTTCTTTCACACCCTCCTTCACCTTTCCCTTCCTACATCTTCAGTTACTTCCAGGGCCCCTAGCTTTGATTCTTGAGTACACCAACAATCTGTGGTGTGGACAGCTATGCTTTGATAGAAAACTGAAGCCAAGGAGGAAAATGTTAGTACACGTATTGAAAACTGAAAGTCACAGCTAAGGTCAGGTGTATCTCAAACACTCTAACAGGAGATGATGTTGTACTGAGTCGCCTGGTATATTCAGCTGACATATACAGAATAATGTACGCAAAGCTCTACAATATATACAATCAAGCACAAGACACTACACTTAAGCAAATATGGAAATGTATTTTTTTTCTTTAAGTTCATAAATACTAACATATTTTATATTTCGGGGAGGGAGCGAATGTTCAATTTTAGCACCTAAGTTCTTCAAAATTTATGTTAACCCGATGGGTTATGTGTTCAAACGTATTGGCGCATCGTCAATCTAGCACATTGAAGGCACTCAGGTTTACCATAAACCTCTTGGATCCAGGAAATCATCACTCTGCAATCAGTGTTCATCAAGCTGCAGGTGTGGTTGACAGCTATCTTCAACTCAATCTAAAAAAAGACAGAAATGATATATTGTTCTCACCTAAATCGATAGAGCTCTTAGCCCATGAACTACTTAATGAATTAAAGCCCACAGAGTTTTTACCTGTTCTTTTCTTCACTGAGATATTGCTGTATGGTTTTTGCTTGAAAGTTCCCTTTCCATCATTTCTTTTATAAAAAGAGCCTCCAAAAGAACAACTTTTCATCTACAGGCTCTAAAAAACGTAAACCTATCTGTTATCAGTCAAACACATCTGTAGCTCACATTTCTACCTCCAATGCAGTGCTAGTTAGCATAACACAATCCACTGAAAGTGACTATCTACATCACCACAGGACTAGTCTTCTCTTCAAACAAATATGATCATATATCCCCATTATCTGCTTTACTTTGGCTTTATGTTAAGTGCATTCTAAGTACAAACTTTTAAGTCTCATACACAGGGCTCGGTATCTCCGTACTCTCTTACCTCATTGTTCTTCTTAAAATCACTTGTGGCCAAACAAGGACTTCATAGCAAGGATACCCTCTTCTATGAAAGCTCCCATTTTAGAATATTCCAATCACCAGCAACAATTATGCCCAGGTGCTGCCACCAATTTATGGCTCTCTCTTTAAAGTGACCTTAATCGGAACGCAAATTTACTATAATTTCTTCCACATTTAAAGAATCAGCTGTTCAGTAAAACACCAAAGAAAGCACCTCCTTGCTTATGCTTTTGTTTATTTATTGCAACAAAAGTTGCAATAACCTTTACAATTTTAATGTGACTTAAAACACTTTTTCAATTGTATAGCACTTACATAATATCAAGTAACTGGCACTTTGAAAACTTTTAAATAAATAAATGTTTGGACAGACCTTCTCTTTAGTAGGCACAGGTAGTGAATCTACAGCAAACGTCATCCTATTTTAGTAATTACATCAAATTGAGGTAGCATTCCTTGCCCTCAAGTTGTTCACTTTTTCTGTATTTTAAACATCATGCCAAGCTTCCACATATTCTCTCACTGTAATGCTTTTCAATTCAAAAGAGTTTTATTGTATAGTTGTCTCAAAGTTCATACAGTATTGATAAAATGCTCAATAAAATGAAACCTCTTTTGACCACATATATCATCAATACATTTGATCATACAATTCATTAAGTACTACAGTGCGGATCCCAGACAATTGATAGTATTTATTAAACATAATGCTGAGAACTATATTTAAGGTTATTATTATAACCTCTGAACTCATTAATTATTTAAAAACAATGTTTCCTTATTTAATAAAAAGACTACCTTAAAAGGTGACCTACAACTTACTTCCCAATACATGATTTCTTTCCATACAAGCAGACTTTAATCAACCAGCAGCTTTCTACAAATCCCACTTAAATATGTGTTTGCAAAGATAACTAGTCCCAGTTTCAATGACTGGTGACTGGAAAAGATGAATGAAGAAGATAGCTTTGAACCCCATTAGGCAGTATTTCGTCATACATATTCCTAAAGTATGACCATAACTCATGCAAAATAAACATGAACAGTGACAAGTTGGAAAGGATTCTTTGAGAAGAGTCATTTGTATTTGTAACATTGTGACATAACCAATAAAACGTGCTCTCATTTCATAGTTGGTTCAACATTTATGATTACGTTATTGTTCCAAAAATGCACCTTCTGCTAATGTATCAATTTTCTTACAAAACATTTTGAAAATAACAAGCAAAAAATTAGCTTCAGCACATAACAGCACATAACAGGACAGGAACAGCAATCCAGATTCTCCATTAGTTGTTTTGATTGTCATCACAGGTGAGAGAGACAAAACCTAATTGTATGTTTTACCCACAGGATGTTAATTTCCTTTGAAACTTTTCATGATGGAACTATGGAATACCACATACAGAGAATCATATCTAGTGAATCATGTTATAGTAGACCTACATTCCTAGGATAGGGCCTTGACAAGTCCATGCCACCTACCAATTGCGCATATATAAGTATTTCAATGATCATATTCTTTCAATTTGCCTTCCATTATAGACCCACTTTGTGATCCCCAAGTGATACTTGCTTTCAAGTATCTCCTTCCATTTTTTTAACTGTGATTCAGTAGGCTGGATAATTTGTGTATGTAATTACAATAGATTTAGCTGTGCTTGTAGCCCACTATGGCCCTCATTCCTACATTGGCGGGCGGCGGTTGCCGCCCGCCATGCGGGAACCTCCAATCTGCCGCCATGCGGTCAAAAGACCGCTGGCGGCATTCCGACCTTCCCGCTGGGCCAGCGGGCACTAAACAATGTTAGCGCCCGCCGGCCCAGCGGGAAGGGGGCCTGCAACATTGAAGCCGGCTCCGAATGGAGCCGGCGGTGTTGCAGGTGTGCGACGGGTGCAGTTGCACCCGTCGCGCTTTTCACTGTCTGCTAGGCAGACAGTGAAAAGCAGGCTGGGGCCCTGTTAGGGGGCCCCTGCACTGCCCATGCCATTGGCATGGGCAGTGCAGGGGCCCCCAGGGGCCCCAGGACACCCGTTCCCGCCAGCCTCTTCCTGGCGGTGTAAACCGCCAGAAACAGGCTGGCGGGAAGGGGGTCAGAATCCCCTGGGCAGCGCTGCTTGCAGCGCTGCCCTGGCGGATTTGCCCAGCCGGGGGAAATCCGGCGGGAAACCGCCGGACCCGGTTTTCTGACCGCGGCTTTACCGCCGCGGTCAGAATGGGCAGGGAAGCACCGCCAGCCTGTTGGCGGTGCTTCCTCCATTCGCGGCCCTGGCGGTCTTTGACCTCCAGGGTCGGAATGACCCCATATGTGTCAAATCTATTAATGCTGCATTACATGCATATGTGATAAGAGTAGCTTTAAGCGTTTTTACTTTAGCAATATAATAGCTTAAGGAGATAAAACAAGAGGGGATGTCACACGAAATATTAAATATGCATATAACACTAAAAACTCCCCAGAGATCCCGCACCTCATCAGCTTTTCCCAAAGTAGAAACCGTGCATCCCTGTCAATCCATTTGACAGATCTAAAAATGCTGCAAGCAGGTTCCTTTTACATATTCTGCAATATTTACCTATGAAGAAAGACAAATACAAAGCTAATCGTGAATAGGCTTTTTTTCTAACTCTGCTTGCACTCTCATGATTATCTCATACTTTTCCATCCTGTCTTGGAGATTTCATTGTAGCAGGCTCTAAAACACCTTACCAATTGTATTTTAAGGGGAAATTAGACAAAATTATTCTAATGTTTAGAAGCTGCTTTTTCATAGTCCAGGACTGTAGTTCTACCTAGCCAGGTATTTGGAAGGAAACTATGCTGCATGTAAATATAATTTGCTTTTAAGAAAGGAACCCCGTTCATTTTTGTTGAATTTTAACATATGATTGATAGTCCTCTTTGGGCTGGCAGACTATCATCTGTTAAACTAAAAATGCCTTTGATGATTTCCATAATTGAGAACCCTTCCACAAAAAGGGATCAGATTTAGTGATTTTACTGGTTAGAAACCTTTTACAGACTCCCACCTTCTTTTAAATTCCACGAGATACTTATACATACTGTTACATAGCTACCCACACAGAATCCACCTCACTCCTACAGTTTATGAAAAAGCTTCTTCTGATATGGGGAATACCCACATCAGAAAATACTTTCTATCTTTCTTCATTTATGTAATGCAATCCATTGCATCCCTTGGCTATCTACACTCTGCCACTATCGAACCTGTATTAATATTATTTAAAAAATGTTCAGAAAGTGCAATTTACAGTGAGAAATTATTTAGTGACACCTGATAGCTGCAGTTAATTTACCTGTATGCCCCTAATATATGGTACTATATGTGCCCCATACCTGGAAATTAAATGCTACTAGTAGGCAGCAGCACTCACTGTACCACACACTAAAGTAGTCTTTTAAAACATGTCTCATGCCTGACACTACAGCCTGGAGTGCAGTTTTACACTGCTAATTTGACCTGGTAAAATAAAACGTTTGTTAGGCTTAAACCTTCCTTTTTGATACTGATGCCACCCTGAAGGTAGAGGCTCATATGGCACGGTGTAGGATATTTAAAAGGTACAACACTCTTCCAGAGGCCTCAATGTACTTGATCCAGATGATCAGCACCAATCTGACCTGCCTCAGCCCTGCTGCTGGCTTCTGCTGAAGTGAGTCCTGATTCCCAAGAGGTGCCCCCTCTTTTTCTGGAACCTTGACTATCATAAGTGAGGACTCCTCCTTAGGAAAAGGTGAAGTTACAGATGTTTTGGGTTAATCGCACAGAGAATAGATTGCTCGCAACAACAGCCAATGCTAAGATCCTGAGGGACCTGCACTTTACACTGACAGCAACTATCCATGACACTCCAGTAATTACTGGCTCTTCATGCTACAGTGACAACCATCTGTGACACTCAACCTGCTCCTCACGCTGACACCCTCCTCCTTGTGACCCTACGTTTTTCCCTGTAGCTGACCCACACTCCATCTCATTGGTCCTGTACTTCTGACTTTCCTGTGGTCTAACTTGACCATATAATTGCAAGTGGCACTGTGTGCTTCTTGGTGCTTTTTCCAACAAAAATCTTAAAACTGATATCTCTGGTTCTACTAATTGGATGTTTGTGGTTCTGGTAGGATTTTAGTTATTAAAATTTACTCTATGTTTCTAAATTAGTTTGGGATTTTTCTTGTGTGGTGTTTCCACTTTATTAATGTTTGTGTTCTGCATAAATACTCTACACATTGCCTCTAAGTTAAGCTTGGCTGCTTTTATTCAAACTACAGGGGTGTGAGCACAGGTCAACTTTGTGACGTTTGTGATTCACCCTGACAAGGATTGTGTTTATTACTTGAGTGAGGCTTCCACCCCTCTCAATTAATAACCCAATTTCTTACAACAAATTATTACATATTTTATTTAATTCTCAAACAAAATACACAAAAATCAAGATTTAAATTTTGATGGAGAAGTTGGAACTTTTCAATATTTGGTTTTATGTCTAAAGGATGAAGTGATATTCTAGACTGTAGCATATCCTTTAATTTATTTGCTCCTAATCTATACTTTCTTTTTGTAGGAGTATGCCAGTGCATTAATTGAGGCCACCAATCATCCATATGAGATTCTGGGCCAGATGTGCTAACATTAATAATAGCGATTACCAAATAGCGTTTTTTTGCAAATCACTATTTGGTAATCGCTTTTACTAATGTACTGAAGTTATATCTGTCCCTTATTTCCTAATTAATGATTTGTAGTAGGTCACAAGTAGACCTACCTCTTGAATATTAATGAGGTACGTCCCAATTTGTGACCCATTAGGATTCATTGCCATCACAGGGATGGTGGGGGTCAGAAGACCATCACGTCAGTGATTGCTTTTAAATAAAGCAATTTTTTTCAAATGATGTCTGTTTTCCTTGAAGGAAAACAGGATGTGTTTAAACAAAATGAAACATTTCATTTTATTTTTTAAGAGTAGTAAGTGATCAAAATACTTTTTACACATTCTCAAAGGTAGGGCATCCAAAGGCGCCCCTTTCTATTTGCGAATAGGTTACCACCAACTTTGAGCTGGTTGTAAAGTATGAATGTTTTGCAACCACACTTCATTTGCAAAACATTAGTACATACCACTAATATTTGGCATTAATGCCCTAAACACACCCCTTCCAAAAACTGAATTATTATTAGGTCGCAAACACAAATTGTGACTCTGTAATGTGTTCCAGAATTGCAAGTTGAGTTTGATACATTAGAAAACACATTTTTGCATTTGCAAAGGGACTGATTGTTTGAATCAGGCCGTTTGCGACTGCAAATAGGCTTCGTACATCTAGCCCTCTGTTTGCTGTACATGTGCTGATCCTATGAATCAAGCTGGTACCAACTTAATTTTAGCCTCCAATTTCCTACATATTTACTGAGCCATTTAAAGTTTTAAATTTTTCATTGTGCCCGTTTATCTATATCTACTTTATTATTCTGCTAATATTATTTTATTTTTTAAATAGTTGCAGACAGCCTGAGTGTGGGTTGCAAACCCCAGTGGACCACAGGTTAAGAACCGCTGCTTTAGGGAATAATTATTCAGCAGTTACCTTGAAGTTTATGATTCCTATCTGCTACACCTGCTTTACAACAATTCAACCTTTCCTATTTTCAATCTTAGAACATGATATGACATGATCCTGCTCCATTAGGAACATTCCAGCTCTCAATGCTAGACCAGGCACTTTGCAGATGGGACCACAAGCAACCCTAGACCAGTTATGGCCTACTTAAGTCTCATCAGTGAGGTGTAACTTGAGTCCCATGGCACAGTGAGCACAGGACCCATGTCTGGGCATACATATCACATGTAAGGCATTAACTACAACAAGAAATTAGTGATGGACAGAAAGCTTGAATTTATCTCAGCCACTGAGAATTGCTCAGGTCTGCATCCCAGTCCATTGGTTTTCATCCACTATGGCACTCTAGACAGAGGCCATTCATTTGTAAATGTTATTGCAAATGCTCTAATAGGAACAGCCCAGCCTCAACAGGGCCTTAATGTACCTGTAGGTCCTTTGCAAAAAGATATATCGTATAACCAGGGCCTGTAAATTAAATAATACTAGTGGGCCTGAAGAAATCATTGTGCCGTCCACTAAAGTAACCCTTTAAACATGTCTCAGACCTGCCACTGCAGAGCCTGTGTGTGCAGTTTCACTGCCACTTTAACTTGGCATTGAACACCCCTTGCCAAGCCTTAAACTCCCTATTTATTACATATGTCACCGCTACAGTAGGCCCTAGTTAGCCCATACGGCAGGGTGCAATGTAACAAAAGGTAGGACAAGCACTTTTAAGATTTACATGTCTTGGTAGTGAAAAACTCCTAAGGTTGTTTTTCAATACTGTGAGGCCTACTCCTCCCATAGACCAGCATTGGGAATTCCTTAATATATGTTAAAGTTGTAATTCCTGATCAGAAAGCAGTAGCTGCCTCATGTTTCATATCTTTGGAATGGTAATGATAAATTCTCTTTACTGGTAAAGTCGGATTTAACATTACTCTTTTAGAAATGCCACTTTTAGAAAGTGTCTCACTTAAAAATGCTCCTAGAGGAATTATTTAGACATAGCATGCATACATATTATACAGCCTTCAATTAATGAATAAGAGAACTCCGTACTGTTAAAATCCAATATATTACTCAATAGGATTCAGGAAGTTCAAAAACATGTACAACAATTCCAACGAATGTCCATTTCATAAACAACAACACTGTATATAACCCCTCTAGATCATAAGATTGAATCCCAACTGCAGATCCAGGAAGGGGTTATAACCCTCCTCATGACACAGTTCTGCACAATCATTGCCTGGTTTTCAGTCCCAGTGTAAACAATATCATGGACTTTCAATTCAGCTTGTCAAATGAGAAGGTAATGCCGACGTTTCGGCTTGTAGTGGCAGTCAGAGGTTCGTCAGACCATCATCAGGACTCAGTGTTGTTAAATAATACCTACACATAAGAAAAATTAATTAAAAAACAGTATGTGCCATCTATTAAATCACACCATGTGTACCGCCTGTTGAGCTAAAAAAACACACCAAAACACTGGTGTGGATACTAGTATGAGCCACCACCTATAGAAAGTGGACATTTCTCTGCTCGTACAGCTCTGTGTGACTGCAGTCTGCTTCAAATACATGTCTATGTGGGTGACAGCTACACTTTGTGCATTCCCTCTAGACAGCCACAATCACAGTAAGGTTAGGTGAGTCTGAGTACTCATCTGCAATCATCAACATTCTGATGGCCCTTTGGGCTGGAAGGGAGGGGCTGACGCTTACAACTGAATAGGCAGAGCCTGCCCCCACACAAAGGGCTTATTAACAGTCTGGAATAAGGGCTAGGAAGAAAGGACCCCTGCGCACTTCAAAGACCCTTCTTTGAAGTCACCCCCACTTCAAAGTCACATTTGGGTATATGAATTGTGTCTCTGACCCTACCAAATTAGTACACTACTGGACCTGTGAAGTAAGGACTGATGTGCTACTAGGAGTGCCACTCTTCTGGACCGCTTTCCAAGAAAGACTGCTCTCTGCTTTGATGGGTTACCCTGCTGCCTGCTGATCCCTGCCCTGCTGAGGAAAGACTGAACCACTCTCATCTGAACCCAGAGCAACTCCACGGACTTGTTGGCTTGCCCCCTGTCTCCTACCCTCTCAAGGACATCAAAGACTGCCTGCAACCAGCATCTGGACTCTGTCTGCTGTGAGTCCTCTGCTCTGCAAAGTAGTGCCAATCCTGTCGTGGGCCCTTGGAAGTGATTATCTGTGATGTAACCCAAGGAAATCAATGCATCAACAATGCTGCACTGATCAGAACTAGTGCATTTCCTCTGCGCCAACACATCGCCCCACTGCCTGAGCCATGGACAACACAATGCTGATTGCGTGATGCATCATCACCTGGATTCCGATGCATCTCCCACCTTGTGCAGCTCGACACAACATTCCAACCCAGCGGTTCAATGACAATGCACCACCTTGAGGGCCAACACCTCGAGGTGCATCACCTTGAGGTCCAACACTGCCTGATCTTCGATGCATCCTTGACGCTGCACTGCCTGAAACCAATGCATCACCTATATCTCCTCGAGCAACAGCAACGCATTTCCACCTCATGACACAGTTCTGCACAATCATTGCCTGGTTTTCAGTCCCAGTGCAAGCAATATCATGGACTTTCAATTCAGCTTGTCAAATGAGAAGGTAATGCCGACGTTTCAGCTTGTAGTGGCAGTCAGAGGTCTGTCAGACCATCATCAGGACTCAGTGTTGTTAAATAATACCTACACATAAGAAAAAATAATTAAAAAACAGTATGTGCCATCTATTAAATCACACCATGTGTACCGCCTGTTGAGCTAAAAAAAGCACCAAAACACCGGTGTGGATACTAGTATAAGCCACCACCTATAGAAAGTGGACATTTCTCTGCTCGTACAGCTCTGTGTGACTGCAGTCTGCCTCAAATACACGTCTATGTGGGTGACAGCTACACTTTGTGCATTCCCTCTAGGCAGCCACAATCACAGTAAGGTTAGGTGAGTCTGAGTACTCATCTGCAATCATCAACATTCTGATGGCCCTTCCTGGGCTGGAAGGGAGGGGCTGACGCTTACAACTGAATAGGCAGAGCCTGCCCCCACACAAAGGGCTTATTAACAGTCTGGAATAAGAGCTAGGAAGAAAGGACCCCTGCGCACTTCAAAGACCCTTCTTTGAAGTCACCCCCACTTCAAAGTCACATTTGGGTATATGAATTGGGTCTCTGACCCTACCAAATCAGTACACTACTGGACCTGTGAAGTAAGGACTGCTGTGCTACTAGGAGTGCCACTCTTCTGGACCGCTTTCCAAGAAAGACTGCTCTCTGCTTTGATGGGTTACCCTGCTGCCTGATGATCCCTGCCCTGCTGAGGAAAGACTGAACCACTCTCATCTGAACCCAGAGCAACTCCAAGGACTTGTTGGCTTGCCCCCTGTCTCCTACCCTCTCAAGGACATCAAAGACTGTCTGCAACCAGCACCTGGACTCTGTCTGCTGTGAGTCCTCTGCTCTGCCAAGTAGTGCCAATCCTGTCGTGGGCCCTTGGAAGTGATTATCTGTGATGTAACCCAAGGAAATCAATGCATCAACGATGCTGCACTGATCAGAACTAGTGCATTTCCTCTGCACCAACACATCGCCCCACTGCCTGAGCCATGGACAAAACAATGCTGATTGCGTGATGTATCATCACCTGGATTCTGATGCATCTCCCACCTTGTGCAGCTCGACACAACATTCCAACCAAGCGGTTCAATGACAATGCACCACCTTGAGGGCCAACACCTCGAGGTGCATCACCTTGAGGTCCAACACTGCCTGATCTTCGATGCATCCTTGACGCTGCACTGCCTGAAACCAATGCATCACCTATATCTCCTCGAGCAACAGCAACGCATTTCCACCTCTGCTCCACGCAATGAGTCCTTGACGTTGACACTTCTTCCATTCAAGGTACTTTCTCAGCCAGCCCTGTGTGGGTATTGTAGCCGGCCTGCCCTACATCGCGGTTGGCCTGTACTCTGTATTTACCCCGTTCTAATGCAAACTCAAGTAACCTTTTAGAGCTTTTGACTTCTAAGCACTATTTTTGGTTTATTCTTTTCATATCTTGATTTCTACTAACTGGATTTTTGTTGTCATTTGGTCTTGTTTTACTCATACAAATATAGTCTATTTTTCTAACCCTATGCAGAGTACTTATTTTGGTGTTTATATTGTTTTACTGTGTGTGTGCTGAACAAATACTTTACACGTTGCCTCTTTAGATAATCTTGACTGTTCCGTGCTAAACTACCAGACGGTGAGCACAGGTTATCTCTAAGTGTGTGTCTAGCTTACCCTGACTAGAGTGGTGGTTCCTGCTTGTACAGGGTGAACACGCTGACAGACAGAAACCCCAGTTCTAACAGAGGTCAAAAATAAGTTGTGCTTGAGAGAAAGTCAGTAAGAAACTATCAAAAAATAATTCATGAACACAAATGAAACCTTCTCCTCCATGTTTTCAAATTATTAGGTTTTGTATTGAGTTGTATGAACTTATAATTCCAAATGGTGGACTTTAGGAACGAAGAGGTATCTGTGGGAGTATAGGAGAGTATTGTCTCAAGCATTCTACATGCATTTGTCAAAAATGGTAGGGGATATATTGTGTGGCTTATGACCAAATGTCAAATATTCTTGAAAAGACAAAAGAGTGAGAAAACATTTTTCCAGATCCCTCTATAAGGGATAACAATCTAAATTATCTAAAATCCAGTTTGTAGACAGTTTCAATAAAATGCAATGTGATATTTATAAACATTAGGAGAAGTTACTCTTACTTCAGATTTTGAATGTTGTCATTTTAACAAGGACATACAAGGGTTCTTTGGGTTCCAAAGAAAAGACAAAAGGATGGAATTAATCTTTTTACAATATTTGGAGGGTATATTTAATTGAAGATTAGATGTGGTATGTAACATAATGGGTAAGAGCATCATCTTGATAGTGTTTAGACATCCCCACCATGAAAGATGTAAAGAGTGCCATTTGTTAACAATTGCAATTAGTTTGTTGACACTGTCATTTAGGGTTAGATAAATAATATCTTTAATGTATTGGCTCATTTAATTTTGGTTGAGTTCCGTGAGAAATGTATGGATAAAAAATCAAGTTTAAAAGTGTATTTGATAAGGGGTAAGATCTCACATATATCAGGATGTAATTTAACTCCGGAAATAAGAGAATAAGAATTAATTTCATTTAGGAAGGTTGGAATTGATGATTGGGGCTGTGACAGAATAACATAATTTTATCAGCGTATACAACCATTTTCAAATATTGGTTATTATGGTGAAAGCCATAAAGTTGTTGATTTTGTTTAGAGAGGAAAGGCTCTACAGCTAATTAAAAAGAAAGGTGAAAGGTCCATCCTTGTCTAACACTTCTACCCATTGCAAAACATGAGGAGGTAAGACCATTTATGAAGTTAGCTGCTTGAGGTTATGTATAAAGAAGAAGTGCGAGAGTAACAATTAACTGTGATAAAAATGGTTCTAATCTGAGAGGTAAAACTTTAGAACAAAAATGTTAATCAATACTGACGAGGAAAAGAGGTCTATAATTTTTGCAATACTGTGTGTCTTTCCTTCTTCTGGGATAAGGCAAATGAGAGCATTTAAAAAGAATCCAGTTGATTTGAGTGAATGCAAAAATGAGAGAAGAATTCCACTGTTAAGCCATTTGGTCCTGGTGCTTTATCTTTCTTGAGGGAATTTAGAGCTCCATAAACTCTGCTACTGATATGTCTCACTCTAATGATGTAAAATCTAAATGTGTCAAACGATTTTTGGATGGTGGAAAGGTAATTTGTGATATCATGTATAATAGGTAGGAGAAAGTTTTGGTGTATATAATGAATGATAAAATTGAACAAAGTCTTTAAAAATGTCCAAATCTTTATATAATGTGTTGCTTCAGTGATCTAGAATCACATAATTCTTGTTAATTGTATGGTAGTTTGGCAGAAGTGTTCCTGATTTATGGCTGCTGTAATATCTGACATTAGGTTTCAAAAGATAAGCTGGTTCATTTTCAGTGTACAATTTATTCAACTGGAGTTTAGCAGCAATCAGTTCTTGTAGAGAGTGTTTCGATTTAGAGGTATAGTAAATGTGTTCTAGTTGTTTAACAGTACTGGACATTTGCTTATTTTCCACATTGAACTGTTTCCATTTTTTAGAAACATGCACAATTATAAAGTCTCTGGCAGATGTCTTGAAAGTGTCCCAGATTGTATGAAAAAAAGTATTATCTGTTAAGTTAATGTGAAAATAAATCTTGAAAGAATGAAGTGAAAGAAGAGGGGAAAGAGGTATCAGGTAATAAGGTGTTATTTACATTTCCAGCTCCTTTGTTCAGTGGATTTAGGCAGGATATTCATACATGTGTTTACAGGGTCAATGTCAGACATTACAGGTAACCCTATTTTGGAAGATTGCAAGTTTTGAGACAAATCATGAGAGATAATAATATGATCTATTCAAAATGTGTGTGATAAATTGTAGAAAAATATGTAAACACTTGTAAAGTAGGATTGCGTAATCATGAAGTATCTATCTGTGCTCTTTGAGACATTGCATGAACAAATAATGTTTGTGACTCAGTGATGGAAGTAGAGGCAGCATGTCTATCAGTAAAGGGATCAACAATTTTATTAAGACCTCCAGTAAAGATAAAGTTATTATCTGCACATTGCCTAAGTTTGCAGTTGATATTTGAGCAAAATTGACCAGTCTGCATAAGTTGGTCCATAAACATAAGAATGGAAATTAGAACATCATTAATAAAACATTTGGTGAGCAACCATCATCCTTCAATATCTGTTTCTTGCAAAACTAATAGAAGTTTAAGAGATCTGCAACACTAGTTTGCAGCACCATTTATTTTCATTACCATAGAAAACAAAAACATCACCAACCTATCCTCTTGTCAATTTTAAAGATTCACCTGCTGTGTGATGTGTTTCCTGGACAACGGCAATTTCAGCATTAAGTTTTGCTAAGTGGGTTATTACACACTGTCGCTTAATAGGTGAACCCAAACCCTTGACATTCCAAGATACAATACTCAAAGACATACGAGCTAAATACTGAGAGCAAGATCAGACATAATGATTTATATAGATAACATAAAAGAGATATAAGAAAATTATGCTCTGAAATTGGAAATGGATACAAAGCATGAAACTGAAATATCAGAGAAAGATGTTGGGGAGAACAAAATGGAAAAATATAGATGAAAAGTGAAAAAAATTAAAATGGAGTAGTTTAAACACTCAGGCATGGATACCAATGGGAAAGACATAAGGATAAGAAGAAACATACCTAGAAAGTGTTCAAAAAGACTGGGGACGTTGAGGTCACATGAGGGAGGTGACACATCTGGGCTCCAAAGGAATGATTCAGACAAGAATTTAAACAAACAAGGTGGTAAACAGACATGGGTACAAGTTCAATTACATCACCTGCAAAGAAATTAAAAACGGTTAGGAAGAAAAAGATGTGAGGCATAAACAGATTGTAATATATGAATACATAACAGCATTATTTACATCGTAACAAGGATGATATATAAGAGAACAGATAATTGAGAAGAAAAGTACTGCTAGTCAGCAATCAGTGATTCTGGATATATCCATGGCTTCTATTTTGCATTCCTCAAGAAAAGTTCTCAAAAGTACAGGTTCATAGTATTTCATTGTTTTATTCTTGTAAATAGCCTTAAAAAGGCATGGATGAAAAAGTCTAAACCAAGTACTAATAAAATGAAGCTCTGGTCTCACATCTAAAAATTATTTGTGCCCATCTCCAGTACTTTTGACAGTCTTTAAAAATAAAAGGTGTTCCAGACTACAAGATTAGCTTCTTTGCCTTGGCTGCCGAGTTGAACCTAAGTAAAACTGTGTATTCCAAAAAGTAGATAATGTCTCCTTTAGGTTTCTTAAATGGAGATGCATTGGTAGGTATGTGACCCAGTCTGTGTGCATTCTGTATATTAAGAACAGTCTCCTCTGGTATATCTAACAATTTGGGTACAAATGATTTGAAGAAGGAGATCAGATTTACACCTTGTGTGCCCTCAGGTATACCTTAAATGTGTAGATTATTTCTTCTGTTTTGATTTTCTAGTTCCTCAACCTGTCCCTGAAGTCCAGACACTTGTATCTGAAAACGTTTTACTTTAAGCGTGGTACCTTTAAAAGCCAAAATTGGTGTACCATGCCCACAGTTCTCTCATCAATTCTTGACCATTCCACATCCAAACCTTGTAACTTTGACTTTGTCTCCTCAATATAAGGGTACAAGGCCCACATTCCTTCCAGTAAAAGTTCCATAAGGATAAAAGGAGGTGATTTTAACGGAGATGGAGGGTCTATTTAAAATCTTTTGGCAGAAGATTAATCTGAGAGAGCAGTATTTGTCGACACATTACATGAAGGATTCACTTCTTTGTGGGCAGGTGTGTGGTCTTCCATCATTAAATGAGGTAAACAAGGGATGAGCTTATATTTAGTGAAAGTATGAATGGAGTTGTTAGAAATTAATATGAGATTTTGTAACCTACCCTTATACCAGAAATGCTTGTACCTGCTCAAGAATGGCAGTTATGGGGCCACTCTGAAGGAAACAGAGCACAATGCTTTTAACATGTTTCACAGGCTGCACAATTTACAAACATTGCAGCACTAGATGCCTCACAACATACCCATGATGCTTCCCAGCATGAACTGTGGTTTCATTGCACTTTAGGATACACTTTGGCTGTACCTTTGTATTGTTGACTATGATAATCTAATAAACATATTAAAATACAGCATGAATTGAGGTGCCAGTGGGAAGAGCTGCAATTCTTCAGAAGGGTCCTCGCTGTTGCCCTCATTTTTTCAGGTGGGAGCCACAATTCTCCTCAAGCATCAAGCCACACCCTCATTGAAATGATATCTAGTCCTGCTAAATAATAGACAATCAAATGATTTAAGGGAACGAGAGAGTTGAGTCATCATCAAATTACTTAACACAGAAGAGTATAGTATATCATCATTGCTACTGTCACTGTCTCAATGAGTCTGGGACTGTTGCACAGAAGCTGTCATATAAGAGTCCTCCAGTTGCATACTGCCTGGTCATATTCCTAACAACTGTTACTACAGTAAAGAAAGCCTTCTTTGGAGTTTGTTTGTTCAAAGATTTAATAAAAAATAGAAGACAGTAGCATTTTTTCTGACTGAAAATGGTGTTCCTGTCATTTTCTTTTCTTACCCAAATGTTGCACTTACAACAAGGGAATTACCCAGGTATATCCCAGAAGACACTCGTGCTAATAGACTAGAACATAATTTCTTAAAGTCCAACCAAAAACTTATAATCAAATAAGATATACATAGCTCTTTCTTTCCCTGTTTAACAGCTTAACAATACATTAAACAGTAAAAATAACACCAGGCATGCCTGATTCTCTTTCTCACCCTTTGCAAAGCACTTTCTGCATCTTCACATGCATCACCATGCAGCCAATAACAAACGAACAGTGCTAAACGCAGTAGCAAATGTGAAAACATGGAATGTTCAATTACAGGCCAGTATTTCCACCAGTGCACAAACATGAGGGTAGGATAAGTGCAGAAGTATTTGGGTGGGCATCAAATGGATATGGAGATAGTCTCTATTAGCTCGAATGCTTTGCCAGATCTTGGAGCCTGCTGACATCGTTCACCCGTCCCTTGCAACCCGATCAAAGAGCATAGCACAAAACGTAGCAACAGATGTAGAAATATGCAGGTTCAGTGTTAAGCCAGTATTTCTCAGCATGCATACAGATTAAAATTGACAGCAGGATAGGAAAAGGGAGGGAATTTCGGAGTAGGCAGCCACTGCTAACAGATGGACAGTCTGTCAGCTGGGACAAGGAATGCATCTTGAGCCTGCTTGCATTCTTCGCATACTCCTTTTAGCCCAGACAAAAGCCGGCAATGTAAAAATAAAGCAATAGATTGAGAAACACTTAAGATTCAATTTCAAGGCTGCATTTTTAGCAACTTGAGTAAAGTCTTATTTTAAAAAAAATGTTGTATTGCTTTTAAGAAACAACAAACATAGCCACATCCGTAATACCCAAAAAAGAGTGTGACATTTTGAACGTATTGCACATATCAACATGGTTAAAGCTGAGTAGATACAAATCATTGGGCGTAAAGGAGACGGCAGGAGGTATGCGTTAGGTAAAACATCGGGTGGGTTAGTTGTGTCATGAGTCAACAAATATGTTCGAAGTGGGGCCGGAATATCTCTGGGCTTGGATGAAGGAGGTAAAGGGGAGGCATAGAGTTCACTCGTGGTGTCTCAGTAGATAAGGTAGTGTAGTCAGTCACCAGTGTTTGGTCTCCTACTAGCAGTGCTTAATTTGTACATAAAAACGTGCCGGTGCTAAAAGCCCTCCTCTTAAACACGTGGCTGCTGCAATCCATTGTGCGAACACGAAATACTGAGGCAGCGTAATCCTGAAGCCACCTCGGGCCTCTTTAATCCATTTAAAGCCGCTCCCTGCCCTTTCAGCTCACTCCTGCAGCTTTCTGCTTTCTTCCATCGTGAAGCTTTTTCGTTTTTCTCTACCTCCGTCTTTCCCAAATGTGTCTTTTGCTCGCTGCAAATGCTTAGGGCAGAATAATAAGCGCCGGCCCTCAAAAATAAGTGCCGGTGCTCAGCACCGGAAACAACAAGCACAAATTAAGCACTGCTACTAGTACCCCAAAGTAAGGCAATGCCCCATTTGACTACTAAAAGTGCCATAGCTGAAAACCTCCTGTGTTGTGGAGCATAAGGTTTGACATACCCCAAGAGTGCCAGGAGAGAGTCCAGATCTACAGGATGTTCCAGCATGGCAGGTAGAGTCATATATATAGCCTGCCAATATTCTCGGACAACAGCGTAGTTCCAAGTCAAGTGGGCAAAGTTGCCATAAACAGCTGCACATTTTGGACATTTGAGGGATCGTGTTGGGTCAAATCTAGAAAGAGCATGGGGGGTGGTATATACTCTGTGAAAGAACTGATAGTGCAGGAGCTTATGTCGGCTACTGAGAGATAAATTTTCGTCTGCATACAGCAAAACTGCCATACCTTGTCCGGGATGGGGGAGTTCAGAACTTGCTCCCACGCCATCTTGCAGCAGGTCGATGCAGTGAATGTAGTTCTAGGCTGGCATGATATAAGCACGAAACAAATCTAGTGCTTTCAGTTGCCACAACGACCGTGGCGAGGGTGGGAAAATCTGGTGGTCCCTCTAGGAAGGTAGGCAATACCTCCTGAAGAGTGCTATGTAGCCGAAGATGGGTATAGTGGCTCATCATGGAGGTCACTCCGTCAGTGTCAAAAAACAGAGTAAAGATCTAGTTTACCATCGGCAAAGAGATCTCCCAGGGTAAGGATCTGGTGTAGAAAGAGTGTACGTTGGACCAGCATATCCTGTGTCACGGTTAGCTTGTGTTGTCTCCAAGAGGTAAGTCTGGCGAGTAAAGAACGTTAAAGCCTAGGTATCTCAACAATGCACTCCACTCCCAGCCCGCTGAGGTGCGGGTGTGAATGTCTCAGGATTCTTGGGGTAGTCCCTTGGGAAGTCGATAGGACAGCAGAAGGCGTTCTGTCTGGTGTCTTTCTGGCTACAAATAAATTAGTCTGGAATCCAGACGATACCAATAGAAAGAAAAATTGCACTACTCTACCAAATAGTAGAGGTAGAGGTCAGACACTCCAAAACCACATTCAGAATAAATAAGAATAAGCGTTTCCCACTTGCTTCTGGGGCGACCGAGAGCCCATATTGAGTAAAGGCTTATTAATTAGTTACTGATTGAACTGCATTGTCTACTGGATATCCACTGTGGTCTAGCATTTTATAAACATAGCAGATCAGCCCTTTGCTTGCATTCCTGTTTTCTTAAATGCTTTGTCTAAGGGGAGGGTAGACACGAACCATATGGATCACATTTTTTTGCTTTTTTTCTTTAAGAGTAGACAGCAAAGCATGCTCTGTAATTTGTTCTGTTTATTTATTTCTTTGAGAATAGACTGTAGAGCTTGCCACCCTGCCGGGTTTAAACTTACTATGGCTTTTCATGTCAATGTGGCCTCACCTGACCACACCGTGCGGGCAGATGAGGAGGGGTGGCAGTCTGTGTGGAGATGTTTCATCGGGGGTGGTTGGTCATGCCTCCGTATTTGTGCCCTAGCAACATGTAGAGTGCAGATGACTGGCTGTGGCATTCCAGACGCTGTATGCACGCCTTGCAGATTATTGTTTCCCCACATGGATGGTGCTCTTGAGAAGTACAAATGGACCAACCCTCTCATGGACCAACGCATACCAATATGCAGACATGCACTTCATGTCTGTTTGTATTTTTGGTCAGAAAGCTGCTGTTGCTATTAGTCTTTTATACTATAGATTTGTAAAGGCATTCCCATGTTAAAATGTACAGTACTCAATGCATCCCAGAACGCCCATCCTCAAGGGCATCTGCTGTGTTCTTAAACTAAAGAAAAAGAACATTTATTTATCACACACAAAGATGTCATGTGTGACATTTTCAATAACTTCTAGCATTTCAGTCAATAGCGCATAACAAGTACAGGTACCAGAATGCAACGTAATTTTGGAAAGTCATGACTAGCTTCGTTTGGCAGACAGCAGCTCAGGCGCCATGCCATGCATGATAAGTTAACGTTATTGCACAGCCACAAGGTCGAATTTAGTCCCTGGCAATGAAAGTGAGTTGTAGAAGTCATATTTGTTTTAGGATCACACTAAGAATAGAAAACGTATTTGATAAGAAGAATGTGATATATTGTTGTTTACAGAAACAAAAGTTTGTTAAAAAGTTTAACGGAATAGAAAAAGTTGCACATTTGAAATTCCTTTGGTCTGAAGATTGGATACTTTAATGTGACCCCTTGTTTATGGTGCACTGTGTATGATGGTATGGTGCAGTAAGTCCGTGAAACGGCAGCCAACTAGCTGTGCCTCATGTGGCTGAGAACTTATCCTGCCTTTTTAGCTGAAAACAATTTGCATCTTTGGACTTACACTTACAAGTTTCCAAGGAATGCACTGGCCCTTGAACTATAAATGGCTACATTCAAACAAACGTATTTATCAAGTTATAATTTGCATTACAGTTTAATACCAGCAGCCTTTGTTGCCAGTGCCCGATGTAAACAATTGTGCTGTCCACCAGTGCTTAATTTGTCAATTAAAAGGTGCCGGTACCCATAGCCCTCCTCTTAAACACGCGGCTGCTGCAATTAAATGTGTGAACACGAAATACTAAGGCGGTGGAATCCTGAAGCCATCTCACGCCTCTTCAGTCCATATAAAGCCACTCCCTGCCCCTTCAGCTCACTCTTGCAGCTTTCTACTTTTTCCCTTTGTGACGCTTTTTCGTTTTTCCCTTCCTCCGTCTTTCCCATTTGTGCCTTTTGCTCGCAGCAGGTGCTTGAGGCAGAAGAATACGCCCCGCCCTCAAAAATAAGTGCCGGTGCTCTGCACCGGAAACAACAAGCACAAATTAAGCACTGCTTCCACTCATAAGCACTTGTAGGCTTGTTCGTACTAACCCAGTGCACACCTCACTGTTCCCATTATATAATGAACAATGGGCTCAAAACTCCTACGATCTTGTAAAAAAAATGAGCGACCTTCCAAAAGTACTTTGGTATGTTGATGTTCTTTTAGTGTAATTTCTAGACCACAATACTGCACTATTCATAGTAATATATGACATGTACCTAATTTCATGGATATGATGACCTGCAACAGGTGTCACACAAAGTGTCACACATGAGGTACTGAAAGGTCACACATAGACACCCTTAAAACATGAACATTTCACACATAACCAGAGTGAAAGCTTGGCAGCTATGGTATATTGCAAGTATTGTAGCATTTTTAATTATCACTTTATTTCCTCTCTTCCCCCTACTGGCACCTTTTTTGTTTCTGAAATAGCAGAGCTGTTTTGTTAGCTTCTTTACAAATATGTGTCAGGTTAATTTTTTCTCTCTTGTTCCTTTGCCTCTGACTTCATTTGAACACCTTAAGCTCTACTCTTCTGTATTCAATTTCTGCTTTAGGAGACCATCTCTTTTCCTAATTCTTTTTTTTGCATTTTATGTAGCCATCAATTAGTTTCTTTTTAGATTCATCTGTGGACTTGTCTATGTCAACCTAAATGTTTTCATATTCCATGCTGGCCAACTATATGATAGACGTTTATTTTGTATGTCTTCCAACTTGCGACTCATTTTGTCGGGGATTCCTATGAGGTCCCTCGAGGCAAAACTCCGTGTTTATTTCACTCCTTTACCAAATACAGACTCTGATTTTCAGTCTTACCAGAAGAGGGACAATTGGCTGTGTTCTTTTGGATATTTTCTTCAGTATTTCTCAGGCCTAACTTTTTCTTCTTTGTTTCCGAAACTCCTTCCTCAAATTATTTTTGTATTTATCTTAAGGGAAGTCTTTGAGACAGTTCCTTCCTCTTCCCATATACTTATTTCCCTATATTGTAAGGAGCCTTTCACAGATTTCATTTTTTAAGGTCAGAATGGAGCTCTAAATCTGCTTCCGTTTCCTCCTATGTTAAATAATTCTCTATCTGCAGATTGCACCTCAGCTGCTCTACTTGCAATACCCCTTGGTGGCGATAGCCCTTGCTCTACCTTCTTGTGTATGTGCTGCAGAGGTTGATGTTATTTTACTTGTATAATTACTTGACTTGATTCCTCTACTTTTTACTCTAGGGATAGAAGATTGATAACAAACTGTGATGTCACTTTGAGATGACTTCAATACTGTGGGCAGACAGTAATTTTAATTGTTTGAAAGAAAAAAATATACAGTGCTTTGGTACCCCTAAGTGTGTGTTGGCATTTGGTGACTTCTCCGTGAATGTTAAAAGGATGCGAAAAGACAGGTTGTAATATTTCCCTAAATAGGAGATGATTGATGCGTGTTTTCAAGGAAGGGGGGGGGACTTCATGAGTTCACCAGCCAGATAGGAGAATGATTATTCACTAATACAGTCTTTCATGACAGTGACAATATTTAAAAGACAGGTAGAAGAGGAGCATGGAGTACATTAGGAGATGTATTACTTGAAGCATAGTTAATATGCATGTCATGAAGAGCATGATGACAGATGCGTAGAGGCATTAGAATGAAGCAATTGACCTACAGGATACTGGACAAAAATTGGAAAGTGGGTACCGAAACCTAACATGAGATGTGTTGCTACACTTTGAAAGGGTTGCAGTTGAAAAGTAAGGCAGGCACGGAGATCAAGGTATTTGGAATTCATGTACAGCAAGTGTTTCAAAATATTTGCTTCAACAATTGGCAGTCTAGTGGACGAAATGTGATCATTTTAAATAGCTTTCAAAATGTAAAAGGAACAGATAGATGAGAGATTCAGGATTTGATCTGATAAAGATAAAGAGTGATCATATATAA
Source organism: Pleurodeles waltl (assembly GCF_031143425.1). Classification (NCBI taxonomy): domain Eukaryota; kingdom Metazoa; phylum Chordata; class Amphibia; order Caudata; family Salamandridae; genus Pleurodeles; species Pleurodeles waltl. The sequence continues at coordinate 986,149,292 of NC_090437.1, forward strand.
AACCCTGATTCCTTACCCTTGTTGTCATAGCTTAGAGGTTTGCACAGACGTTATTTCATTACCTTGGGCACATACACCTTCTCCAAACAAGATTTGATTTGTTGACTTTCCATCTCCGTTTAATGTTAGATAACAATATTATGTAAGGGAAAATGATACATATCGACCCCATCATTCATATCAATACATTTGACTCCTCATTAACCATTACTTTGATCCTATTTATTATTGTCCTTTGTGGTCTTTAAATGTCCTAAGACTTCAAATCTGATATTGGTACTTTGCTACCATTTTCTATGTATGGCTACAGACTGAATTAGATGTGTGCCAGTTCCAGTGTGTTAGGTACAGGGTTTCTGGTTGGCTAGGGTATGCACCTAAGCCAGGCAGAACCCATCACTCTAGTCAGGGCGAGAGGGCTACACAACCAAGATAACCCATGCTCACCCCCTCTGTCCGTTACAGAGGTGGGGCTCTGTTGGGGGATCCTCGACGGAGTGGTGCTGCTGCTCCCTGGCAGACTCAGGGGTGCCGCCAAAGCAGTTGAGGCTGCGGCGCTCGGTCCCTCCGAGCCGGCGAAGGCAAAAGGATGTGGACCTCCCTCTGTCCATTACAGAGGTGGGGCTCTTACAGGACAGCACCTTGTTGGTCTCCTTGTATGTCGCGCACCACCCTTTGGTGGGGGACACTAGAGGAATTTTGATTGAGGTCCAGCCAGAAATCCAGGTCTTCCCTTTGTGTTTGGGATGAGCTGGCCCCAGGGAATGAGGAGCGCCTGACAGAGACAAAGTGGTAGAATAGAGTGCTCCACCCACGCTAAGAGCAAAGTATGCGCTCCTCACACACCAGGGAGTTCGCAGTTCACCCCCCCATGGGCACTTGATCGAAAAGGGATGAGACATCAGATGCTGAGGAATGGTCAGAAAACCGCTATCTACGCTCTTTATTGAAGTGAGTTCATCGCTCTGCATGTGCTGAGTTGTAGCACACACTGCCCCTCAAGGGAAGTAGAGTTAAAGTGCGCACATATTACCAGGGGACAGTAAAAGCACCACAAATCCCACACTGTCCGCTGGGAGAACACTGAAGGGGACACAAGGCAGGCAGCAGTAGACAGAGAGGCCAGCACATTGAGACACTGAAAAGCAGTTTCTCTTGGCAGTCCTGGCAGTCCTTTGGCAACCCCTGAGTCAAGGAACAGGTTGGCACCAGGGCAACAAGCAGAAAAGTAATCCTGATGAGTCCTTCGTGCCACCTAGCAGATACCAGGCAGCATGGCAACAAACAGAAGAGCAGTCCAGATGACTCCTTTGTCCAATCCAACAGTCTTCTGACAGAGGTTTGGTCCCAGTTATAAATGTGCTCTCTAAATGTGGGTGACAACCCCCTGTACTTACACTCATTTTGCACAGCTCCACAAAAGGGGGAGAAGGGGTTCCAACCAGCACTAACCGGTTCCAGGGATGTCACCTTTCTCCTCCAGCACTGGCTCCAGATATCAGCGGGGGCTAAACAAGCCCTTTGTGTGAGGCCAGGGCACAGCCTTCACAGATGCAGGTGTGCCCCGCCGCTACTGCTCCCTGGCCAGGAAGTCCATTCAATATGGAGATGCACTCTTGTGACACCTCCCTGTGTACAGGTTGTCTGCAAAGTATGCACAACGCTATTTGTCAGTCTTGCCCAGGCATGGATTGGAGTCAAGCTGCAAAACACCAGAGTCATAAGCACAGAGAAATGCTCACTTTCTAAAAGTGGCATTTCCATAACGGTAATAAAAAATCCACCTACACCAGCAAGCAGCATTTCTCATTACCGTTCCAACCATACCAAACATGCCTACACTACCCCTCATTGATCAGTCAATACCACTTAGACATATGCTAGGGAGTTTCCAATGCAATTCTATGAGAGGAGCAGTGCTCACAGTAGTGAGAAACTAACTACCAGGATATGTAGTACATAAGAAATACCCTGCCTGATAGGGCTAGCTAGGGCCTACCTTAGGGGTAACTTAGGTATAGTAAAAAGGAAGTTTAGGCCGTGGCAATAACTGTGCATGCAGGCTCAGGGGTGGCAGGCCTGAGACAGGTGTGAAAGGCTACTTCTGTGGGTGGTGCAAGCTCCGCTAAAGGCTCACTAGTAGCATTTAATTTACAGGCCCTGAGAATAGGCCCTTTGTATAGGGATACCACTGTACAAGGGACTTAAATGTACATTATATGTACCAATCAAGTGAAGCCAATCATACTAAGTTAAGGTGGGAGAGCACATGCACTTTAGCACTGATCAGCAGTGCTAAAGTTCCCAGAGTCCTAAAGCCAGTAAAAGGAAGTCAGAAAAAATACGAGGAGGAGTTAAAAAAGTTTGGGATGACCCTGTAAAACAGGCCAGGTCCAACACAGTGTTAACACAACAATGTACTAGAAAACATGCAGAGAGGGGCTCTGGATCATCTCTCTTCAGCCATAAGCATGTTTGTCTTTGTGTGGGCAAGTCCCCTTCAAACAGCCATTAAATGAGCAGCTGGTGTGGTAGGAAACGAACAATGGTGGGGTGTAGGCCAGTAATGCCTAGTCAGTGAAGAGAAGAGAGTAGCGTGTAATGATCAATGGTGTAATTATGTCATTATCAGAGGATATGTCCAACAGTAAAAGAATCAAAGTGAGTCAGTTGTGATGTGTGAATGTGAGATATCAGTGTGAGTGCTTTTCTGTGACATGGAGGCCACAAAAACCTGATTGGAGAGGGTTAACCAGGTTACTTGATAAAAGATCAAGTCTGAGACCAGTGTAGCCAATCAATTTCAGTGTCTTAATAAAGAAGAGAGATTGCACAAATTGCTGATGGTTGGAGAAAAGGGATTAGCAGTATGTGTAAGTGTTTTTTATGTAGCACAAACCTAGCCAAAAGCTGTATGAAGTGCCTAAGGGGATGTGCGATTGGAGGGGTAGCTGGTTTCTAAGAGTGCATTATGATGCAGTGTTAAAAGTGCATGTCAGGAGTTCGTTCCCATATTGAAGCATGGTGGAGGCATTTTATTGGATAGGGGGATGCCTTTCCAGGTCCTGGGTGATAGATGAAGAATTCCTTGTTTTTCCTATTTTGGACTTCCTCATCTCCAGTTCGATAATGTCCTGGTCATTGCTGTGCCAAGAGATGGTGACCATTTCAGCCAGATAAGCAGGATTGCCAGACATGAAGGTGTTGTGGGTGATTCGGCTGAGTATGAAGATGATGTGGGCTGGCAAGAGCAGCCATTGGAGTTCCAATAGGGTGGGGTGATGTGGTCTTTTTCTTCAGGCCCTTGTTGCATGTAGGTTGCTCTCAAGGGAAACAACTGTGGCAACTGAGTGCTTGAACTGCAGTCTGAAAGTGCTTCCTGGAAGGAATAGCTACACTTTCTTCAGTAGAGAGAACTGGCATCAGGCCATACTAGAATTTTGCCAGTGAGCTCCTTGAGGGTGAGACTGATATTCAGAGTGAGTCCAATAAAATTGTCTTTGTGTGGAAGCTGGGGCCCAAATTCATCTGAGTTCATGCCTTTGAGCCAGGTATGGCCTAGTAGGTGTTGTTTGTTTCAGCAAACAGCGGGATTTCTGTTTTGGTCAGGGAAGCTTAAGGTGTACGCAGTGCTGAAATTAAAATGTATTTATGAAGTGCCCAAATACCCTACTGCCGCATTTTGGACCACATGAAGTTTGCTGTGACAGGCTTGATTAATGTTAAGGTACCTGGCATTACAGTAGTCCAGCCAAGATGACACCAGCTCAAAAATGACCATTTTACGTACGTCTGCTGGAATAAAAGGAAAAACGTTTTTCAAAGATCAAATAATGTGAAAACAGGAGGAAATTGTACAGCTCACTTGTATGTCAAAGGAAAGGTTTCATCGAAAATCATCCTGAGAATTTTAGCCGAGCTGACAGGGGAGAAAGGATGGCGAAGTGTCTCTGACCACCAGATATTAGTCCAGATAAAGTGATGGCAGATAAAAACATAGACCTCGGTTTTATCACCGTTAAGTTTTAAGCAGTTGTCCTTCATCCATTTGCTACTTTCCAATATCCATCTTTTAATATTTAGGGATACTGGGAGAACCTCATCAGTAATACTGACCATATTCTAGGAGTAGTCAGCATACCAAGCCAACAAACGACGGAAACAATTTTGCTAAAGAGACATACAAATTAAGCAGGGTGGGCTCAGGGATGATCCCTGGTGAACTCCACATGGTAAACAGAAGGATTTGGAAGCAAACTGTTCAAACCTAACAGTCTGAAACTTATCTACCAGGAAAGGTTCCAGTAGACTGAGTCCTTTCCCTTTGATCCCCAGCTGAGAAAGACAAGATGCCAACAGACTGGGAGAGACTGTATCGAAGGCTGTGGACAGGTGCAGCATAATAAGTGTTGCAGCCTCCCAACAATCTTCTACCGATCTCACACTGTCTACAGCAGCTACCAAGGCTCATTCAATACTATTCTCACTTTGGAACCCAGATTGTGATGGGTTCAGAAGCGCATGCACATCAATAAAGACCAAAAGTTGCTGATGAAGATGTTTTTCCAATATCTTAGCCGTAGTCAGCAGCAACAATATAGGAAGGTAGTTTTTAAGTTCTTTTAGATCAAGATTGGTCTTCTTCAATAGAAGAATAACTATTGCTTCTTTTCAGGATCTAGGGAAGCAACCCATCTCTATTACCGAGTTGAGCATCCAATTCAAATGATTTGCCAGTATGTCAGGAGCTAATTGAAGAATGCTATGAGGGCATCTATCCAAAAGGGACCCGGACTTAATTCTGGGAAGAAGAGTCTTAACTTCCACCACCGACACCATGGGGTAAGCAGTGATACTAGAAGAAGGATCACTGCAGGAAACAGGGACTGACTGTTCCTGTCAGGCATGCCATGTTTCCTGCAGTGATCCTTCCTTCAGTGCAGTCTATGGAGATTGAAAATTCAGAAAACGTATTCACGTTCTTAGTTTGATAAAAAAAAAAAAGCTGTCAGGCTGTCACAAAAGGATTGTGAAATATCCAAATTAGTTGTATTATTGGGGCAGGAAAGCAAATTCAAAATTTTAAATAACTCCTTAGATGAGTTATGAGCAGTGTTCATTTTGGAAGGGAAATAATTCAATTTTGCCTTTGAAAATAGCTTGATTATATTCTTGAACTAGAGACCTGTGCTTCATTTTCTCTTGCTGGTCCTATCTCTTGTGTAACTTGCAGTGCTGCCTATGGCATTTTTTTCTGCACAAGCTTAAATTTGTCTGAGAACCAGACAGGAGAAGGTTTGTCTCTGTGGAACATAGTTGTTTGAGGAGGAGCTAAAACATTTAAAGCAGTACATAACAATTTAGAAAATTCAGCAGCTGTTGAATCCGCATCCTGATAAAATGATAAGTGAGGCCGCAACATGGTCCTCCTTAAGATTTTCACACAATATCCCTTTCTAGTTCTAACTCTTAGTAGACCTGTTAGATACACTGTGGAGGGAAGAAATAGCTTTGACAGAGAAACCAACAGTCCAATAATCTGACCAGCTAAGTGGGATGGTTTCCCCAAACTGTATTAAAGAGTTATTGGTAAAAATCCCATCACAAGTATGACTCGAAGCATGAGTTGGAGACTTCACAATTTGACAGAAGCCTGACTGTACATAATATCAATCAAAGAACAAGCATCCCAACACAAGTATGGTTCCAAATGAAAATCCCCAAGAATTCTGGAATTCATTTTAGGCTAAAAGGGTTCAAGTACTTGGCCCTAGGAAGGCAGAAAACCTGGCCTGGCCATGAAAGTATCATAACAGCCGCACACAAAGAAAAAGAAGTAAGAGGTTCAATCACACAATGCAGGTTGTTTCTAAAAATTATTGCAGGGCTACCACCTGACCGATTTAGGCGGTCCTGCCTAACAATCAGGTATCCCATTGGGACCACCTCCACGAGGTCTGGACCAGAGTGATCATGTGTCCAAGGGTCTGGGGCTGAAATGTATCCAGTCCCAGTCTGGATTTTGGGACTGGATAAATTCCATAACTTTGAATATAATTCTGACCAGTGAACTAGCGTTAATAAGAAAGTAGACTAAGGGCCTGATTTAAAGTTTGGCGGCGGGGGTTTCTCCATCACAAACTTGACAGATATCCCATCCGCCGTATTATGATCCCATACTAGCCTAAGGAAACTGTAAGACAGTGGATGGGATATCCATCAATTTTGGGACAGAGTAACCCATCTGCCAAAATCTAAATCAGGCCCTTAGTTGTGATCTGCTAGCCCAGCTCCCTCAACTGATAGCCTAGAATTTTGAGCATTCACAAACCGCAATGGGCTAAGAGAGCATGAAGCCTTCACCCTCATGTGAAAGTAGCAGGCAAGAGCTCCCAATATTAGTAGGGGAACATCCATGAGTCTCATCTGTATTATGTAGATTCAGCAGATGGGCCCTGGAGTAGACCAAACGTAAGGTCGAACCCAAACTGAAACTGCCAAGGAATAAGATGTAAGGTGCAGTCTGGGTGCAGAAGGGCTTGCCTTTAGTGTGCCATTGGTGTGCCCACTGCACGGATGCATTACCATCTGCTTAAAAAAGCTCACCCCATGAGGGGGACATGGCACGACCATGACACACACAAATCAGTCTAACAGAAAACAAGGAGGTTAATTAAATCCAACCTTGAATTCAGCAACTCCTACTTATAGTCAAAGGCTCCTCTTTGCTGCAAGCATACATGAAAAGAAAAGCAAAAACTTAAATATTAGTGAGAAAATAAAAAACATAAGCCAAGTAAAACACCTGTCATTTCAAAGATAGCTCTGACTACAATAGGAGCCAGACTCCTTCATAAACCTGCACTAAGGTGCTGTACAAGAAAACTAAAAGTGTGCCACCAAGATGGGGGAACAGAGTATGCAAGCACTCCAGCACTGCAAGAATGGCTTCCACAGTCCAAGATTTGTGTTTAGAGACTGCGTGGACACACTACCATTTGTTTAAAAAGCCCTCCCTATTAAAGAGGTGTGGCTAGGTCATACCACTGCTTGTCAGCCAAACAGACACCAGGGGGACAAATTGAAACTGACCCATAATCCAGCAACTCCTACTTACATTCTAAGGCTCATCTTTGCTACAAACATATGCAGAATGTAAAGAAAAACCTAAAAGAATAGTGAGGAATTAGAAAAACATAAACCAAGTAAAAGACCTAACTGTAACTTCAAAGATGGCGCTGACTACAATAAGAGCCAGACACCTCTATAAAATGGTAACAAGTTGCTTTACAAGGAAAAAAAAGTGTTTGAGGAGCTAGATGTCTGGCATAGAGGAACTGTAATAAATATGGTTCAGCATCATTGGCATATTGGTGATTTGTTAGGCTATATGTGAATAGAACCCCATTGAGGTCAATATAGATGCTGAAGATGACTGTGAAAAAGGCGGAACCGTGGGGAACTCCACCAGTGATCTTTAGGTACCTAAGGGACCTATGTGAATGCAGTGGTGTTATTGGATAGGGAGGAGGAGAAGCAGTGAAAGATAGTTGCTGTGAAACCCATTCAGCATTTCAGAGTGTGCATAAGGATGGTATGGCCAACTGTGTAAAATGCAGGTGAGAGGTCCTGTTATATCAGAAGGCAGGTTATCATCTTTATCTGTGGTTAGGATGGCATCATCTATGATTTGTAAGGTGGCTGTCTCTGTGCTGCACTGCGATCTGAAGCTGGATAGATAGTCTTGCAAGAAATGGCCAGTGTTGATATAATCTTAAAGTTTTGCAAATGCAAATTTTTCTCTGATTTTGATGAGTGATTGGTTGGTAGCTGGCATCTTTGATATGGTCTAGTGTGGGTTTCTTTAGGATAGAAGGATCTGATCTGCATTTAAAGCTTTGGGGAAGATACCTTGAACGAAGGAGACATTGATGGTAGTGAATGGGGTGAGAGAGCTTATCCAGAGAGGGGTTTGATGAAAGATGAGGGTAAGACATCATTCTCATATGCGGTGGCTTGATGGAGTTGAGAACGTTTAAAATGTCTTTGAGAAACAGGAGTTCAAAGGATGAACATTGTTGTGATGTAGTGGATGAAAAACAGGTTTGGTATTGTCAATAGGCTGTGAGATCTTCGGTATTGTTTTAAATAATGAAGTGGTTGATGGCATTGCACTTGTCTGTGGTGTGTGGGATAGGAGGACTAGGTAGGTGAGTCAAAGATGGCTGCCAACATTGTAAGTCTTAGTGGAAATGTAGTCTGTCCTGACTTCACTTGTGTATTTTGCATATTGCGAAGGTTGCAACTGTGAAGTTACACTAAGAGGCACCAACATTGTGTATGCATCACTGACTTGTGCAACGGAAGACTCGAGCATCGAAGAAGTTCATAGGAGCACCTCTCCATGCCCATCTAGTATAGAGAAGTGAGCATGGGCTGCAGGTATCTATTTTTATTTCATTCTTGTGTTGCTGGGGAAAAAAAAGTCACTGAGGATGGCAGTGTGGGCATATTAGATGGATGAGGTGGTGAGGAGTTCAAATATTTTGTCTATGAAGTCCTTGTTCTGTTTAGGAGGCTTGTAGGTATGGTGGATTGTGCCAACCTGCGTTGTGGAGAGTGGAAGGTGGTATTTGGGAAGCTACATGGAGTTTAGTGTCGCTTGCACACCTATGTTGCAGACCCGTAGGTCCAGAAGGATGACAGTATGGTCTTCTCCTTTCTTATGAACCTTGTCTGCATGCTGGGTGCTATAGCATGTAGGATAAAGGGCATCTAGGATTTGCTAAACGTGGGGTCAGCCATGTTTCTGTGATGAAGAGCACATCAAGATTGTCATAGTTGATGTGACCTGTGATGTCTGGAGCATGGAGTGCTGCATAGTGTGATAGATGAGCATGGGATGAAGTGTGTGTTCGATAGTTTGAAGGTATGTGATGGTTAGTGGGATGTATATGTTGTTGGGACTGTATTGAATGGATGTTATGTGAGATTTTTTGACATCCCAATCTGGTTATAATTGTTTGGATTGGCAGTGTATTTGGTGACTTACATCAAGGCTTCTTACCTTAGATAGTGCTGAATTTAATTTAATAACGTATATGTAACATTTCTGCAATGAAACAGCAATGCTGCACTTGACAGAACTGTATTGTAGATGACATAATGGTTACGTCGAAAGCAAAGGAAAATTGTAAGTTGGATGCAATTGTGCTGTTAACCCATCTTGCTGACAATTGTACTCAGGTATCTGCCGCAAAAATGCAGTACTGTATGGAAGAAGTGATCTGTCTTTGTCATTACATTGAAAAGGAGATTACAAAAACGTCTAAACAACACGTTTCTGCAATCCTAAGAATTAACCCACCAAACACACAGGGAGAAATTAGAATGTTCCTTCAAATGGTTGACTACTGTAGATAGTGGATGCCAAACGTTTACCTATTCCAAAGCTTTTACTGAGGCTTGCTCACAGTAATGCTTCTTATCCATTACCATTTAATGATGAATGTATGAGTGGCTTTCTCAAATTCAGGGATTAACTCTGAAGCACACCCGCTCCAGGAATGCCAAATTACGAGAAGGCCTTTTACCTATTATGCCAAGAAAGAGAAGGGTGTGCTCTATCAGTATTGGTTCAAGAACATGGTGAAAGCAAGACCTGTAGCTTATTCCTCTGAGCTCCTATTGCTGCCACACTTCCTGGATGTCTGAAGTCGATTGCAGCAGTTTGTCTTGCAGTTCAGCAAAGTGCGATGGGTTACAGACTTATTGTGTTAGTTTATCCTTCAGTTGAGATCTTACTAAACATGGGCAAATCAATTTGACTGTTGACAATATTTCAATCAAATGATGTAATCAGGGGCGTAGCTTGGTCAGTTAGGTTGGGGGGGTAACTTTGGATTTTACAACAATCTCACTGGCATATCATGTTAAAATAAATTATGTGAGAGGCACAGCATGAGGGTGGCTTAATTAGAGGTGGAATGGGAGAGGATTGGGGTTTGCTAGGGGTGCTTAAACTCTTTATTTTGTAAAATAACCACCATGTTTTAAGATCTTTAAAACAGAGACAAGTGTGTGTGTGCATGTGTATATTTTTGTCTCTGTGTTCATGTAAAAATCTAAGTTGAAATGCGACACCTACCCATACCAGACTGAAACCACTTGTGCCCAACTATTTATTACAGAATACATTTATTAGGGGGTGTAAGACCCCCAAACACCCCCAATGAAAGTATGCCCCTGGATGTAATACCCTGAATCCCGCAACACTGTGTTTTACAAACAGAGATGTTCCCGGGAATACCCATCAGGAATGGAATGTATATTCTAAACTTAATGGAAACGTAACTGCCTAAAGAAATTTTAGTGGTGAAATATTCAGCCCGTAAATCAGAATCTGATATGGTTTCACTTGGCTATATACTGTGCTCTTAAATCAGGTATAATTAATTCAAACTATCAAGAACAATGTAAAAAGGAGAATGAAAGAATAGATTGTTTTCTATTGGCATAAACTAAAACAACTCCATGAAGCACTAGAACCACAGAAAAATAAATGGGAAAAAGCAGGATGTACAAAAGATAGAAATTACCTTTGGGTGACACCTGACAAACAATACGTTCTACCTGATTCAATGTCATTCTCTATAAACAAGGGAATTCATGGCCCAACACATTTGAGATGCTATGGTCAGATTGTTTAATAAATATGAGCTTAATCCACAATTTAGAGGATTTTCTGAGAATATATTTCAATGTTGTGTTATTTGTCAGGAAGGCGATCCAGGCAGGAAAACAGTGGTGGCTTTAAATCACATAGAAAAGTTTGAAGGTCACACAGGAAAGTCTGAAGCTTGATTTCCTGGAGATATAGTCATAAGTCATTATAGTCTTCTTCTTTTCTAGGTGAGGTGAAGCCTTCCCAACTAGGCAAGCATATACCATGACGTTGGTCAAACTATTGATGAGAAAAAGTTCAGTTTGTCAACTGGCCACACATGATGCTTCATAAGATCTGCCTAACTAGAACTGCTGATGATTTTCAGGAAATCGAGCAATACTATTCTAATGCACTTATTTTAGCTCCATTTTTATAATTTTAGCAACTTCCATTGTAGATAATTCTGTTATACTTTTTATTGCATTCGCAATCTGAATTGTAGGAATTGTTTCACCATTTTAAATGTATATGCTGACTAATATTATATGGTTTCAATTAACTGAAATAAAAGTTTATATATCTATAATCAACACCTTGTAAATTGCAGTGGTGCAGGGTTTCGGGCCAAAAGCCATTCCTCGCCCCAATAGACTCAAACAGGAGACATCTTTGCCTATACCCACCCTTTGCTGGGGACAGAACGTTAGTAGGACACCATAAGAAGTGGACTGAAGTAAGAAAAAGGCGGGAAGTAAAGAAAACAGTTAATTTCCTGAGGAGTGACAGATCCACTGCTAATTTGCAGGATGTGGGGCATGCACCTGCAGTCAGTGAGTTGTTAATAGGGATGTAAAAATAGTAGGACTTTGGATGTGAGTGCAGGAGGTTTTATTGTCTGAAGGCTCAAAGGGCTGGATTGAGTGCAACAGGTTTTTTGGTCTGAGGGCTCAAAAGATTGAATGGAGTGCAGGATGGATTTGCATTTTTAATTTTAGGAATGAGTTTATTTGGGAATGTTATGTCATAATTTGAGAGTGCAGCTGAGTGAGAGTGTAGTACACTGGGTGTGCAAGAATGTGTTGCAAGAGGAGTAGGAAGTGCAGTCATTTTATCTTTGACAGCAGTGATTTCTGAGAAGACGTAAGTAGCAAAATCATTGACCAATAAGGAGGATGTTGATTGGGGGCTGTGAGCAAGCAGATGGATGACTGGTTTGGATGCTACCCCAAACGATTTCCAGTGGTTAAAGAAATCTGCAAGCATTCGCCTCATCGCCTTTTGTGTTTTTGATGCACCACCCTTAGTGGCCAAGGGTAGGCCCAGGCGTGGGCCCGGTGCTCACTGTGCCACTGGAACCAAGCTACACCTGGCTAATGAGCCCTTATCAGGGTGAAATCAGTCCCAGTTGCTTGTGTTCTGATTCAATGAGGACCTGGCATGGCAGTTTGGGTTGGACTGTCCCGATAAGGCACAGGGTCAAAGTTGATTTGCACATGACTAGGTCCAAACTGAGGTGGCACAGTGAGCAAAATAACTTGGGATGCTGTCCTGAGTGGCTGCAGTAGTTAGACGAATTGCCAGCATTGTTCCCATCACCTTTGTGTTTTTTATATTTTGACTTCCCGGTGTTGTTTTGTGTTTTTGGGACATTATATTCTCCTTTTCCAACAAACACATAATTTCCACGTGATAGAAAGAGAAATATGTATATTTAAGATGTAGGTAGCATAACAATTGTCATTTTTCTGTGGTATTATGTAATCGTGCACTTAAGAGTCTCTTGTCATCAGTGTGTCAATTATTGTGATGTCATTGGTATTAAGGTCATGTGACATCACTTCTTGGGAGGATTCAGTGTCAAAGATCATATGATCATATAATGTCACTTCCAATGATGCCATTGGGTCACAGGGTGGTTAAGTGATGCCAGTTCCACTATTCCTGGCATTTTGGTGAATCAGCATCCATGTTACTGGGCCACAACTGTGGAAGGTGGGGTCATATTCAGTGCCTTATTCGTCTTTAGTCAATAGAGTAGTAATTAATACTTCAAACCGCATCATTAAAAAAACAGTAAAGACTGTAATGAGCTACAGAACAGGAACGTAGCATCTCTTTAATTATTGGTCAAACTGTCTAGTGGCATAGATTGTTTACACCCTAAGCCATTTGTCCTGGTTTCACCACCTAGCTGTTTGTATTCATTTGCATAGGTCATTTGTATGGAACAGCCTTCTGCGAAAGGTAAATAAGTCACACAAAAACGTAGGTAGAGTTGAGATTTGTGTATAAATATGTATCTATGTATAAAAAATAATGTCGTTCAGGATAAATTATTTTCAAAACTCTTTTCCTGGTATATTGCATTCAGAATTAAATAATGCATGTCTGGCGAACATGTATTCTTCGACATTTGTAAAGCACACCTTAGAGCGCAGCTCCGAATTCAACAGTGGGGAGGATACCTGTTATGAGCAGGCTAGACAGTGTAGCTGCCCTTATGTTGTGAAAGATTACCCTAATGAGCTTTATTTGTAAACCTGTGCAGCAGGCTGTCCAGTTATTATCTTGATCGCATGGTAACTGTACATTACGTTACAAAAGTTCAACTGAGGTAAAGTATTCACACCACCATCAACAGAACTAATTGCTAAGTACAGTTGTGAAGGAAATCATTTAGTAACAAACTCATTTGGTTAACTAGAGTAGAACAACAAACATTCTATACTCCATTAGTTTCTAGAATACCTTTGTAAATAATTCTCTCTGACTGTTACTTCAATTAGCAATTACAAACACTTATATTCTGCATGGCTAGGGTGGTCCCTGTGGCAGAGGGGATACCTTTAGCCTAAACACTACCACGTACGGCAGTATTTTTCAAACGTTTTGCATTCGGTTTTATGTAGCCTGGCATCATGTGGATGTAAACAATAAATCCGAATTACACTCTTGGTCACGCACCGTACCCCTTTGTGGTCCAGTCATTAGACTCTGCTGTGATATACAGAACAGCCGCTATTTTCTATGGCTTGGGGTAGATAAGAGAACATTATTGTTCTCTTCTTTCCTCGGCCGTAACACCCTTTTAGGTCCAGCCTTCGAGACCTCTTGTATATACTTTAGTATGTTTAGTATATACTTGTTTGTGGGCTCTCTGCTTTTTCATTTGTTTGTTTCAGTATCCTTACAAACTACTTGCTTGCTAGTGGTCAGATCTCCGCTTTTCATAAGTTGTACACTCCCAGAGAGCAGTGCCCCAGTACTTGTGCCCTTCCACTTGTCCCAATGTAGCATTCGTTTAGGAACTACTTTTCCTTTTCACTAAAAGCATTTGACCAGAGCGCTGGATGTTTTCAGTCACTCCAGGTCTGTTTCTGTTAACAGGGTTGTACATCATGTTCTTATTCTTTTGTTTAGTCATAGATCCGCCCATGACGTCCACACTGGCAGGGAGATGACACCAATCTCCCCTGCAGTGGAATGGAGTAATGTGTGAGTCGGTGACGTAACCAACTTTAATAAAAAGGACTCTGGAGGTTTCCCGCAAGTCCAGTTACCGGTAAAGTGTGTGAAGGTGTAATTTCTGATGCGGCAAGTTTGCGACGTGTGGCCTAGCTATACTACACCACAAATTGATGACGAGGCGGGTGATCCCGATGATCGGACCCCCTCGTGCACTCACCGGTTCGCGCATGTCGTGAGAAGCATCATCCGGGCCGTGTCGGCGGCCCCCTGCAGGATAGTGGAGCTCTCTGGCATTGACCACCGAGAGTCGCTCCTGTGCCGATCGGCGGCCTCTGCCCTTCCTGTTGGGTGCTGGTGCCTCTGCCTTTCCTGTTGCTGGAGTGTGTGTCTGTGTCCCGGCGTTGGGAGCAGGTGGCTGTGCGAGGAGGCTGAGTGCAGCCGCTGCCCATCGACGTGTGTCTGCAGCCAACCCCCCAGCTGCTCTGTGTGCCGTGGTTGTGGCTCCTGGAAGGTTTGACTGCACGTGGTGTGCCCGGAGCGCTGTGACTTTCGAAGGATTGCCGTTTCATGCCCAAGGCAAGCGTCCTGGCAGTTGCTGGAGCAACCTGCCTTTTCCATTGAACTTTTCTTCCCTGCACGAGGTGAGCGGCAATCGGGAGGGGCGTGTGAGGCCCCTGTGCTTCGTTGGTGCACGCATTGTGGAGTGCACAATGCCAGGACAGTGCTGAGGATCCTGTTTAGGTACTCTGAGCCTATGCTCATTTTTTTTCTTCTCTGATTGTCATTATTCTGGGCACTTACACCTCGTTGGATTTTTTTTTTATTTTTTTGGGTTCTTCACCCAAAAGTAACTGTGACCCCTGGAAATTCACAGGACATGTGATTCCTGCGCATAGTGGGTGGATACTTTCAGGCACTTCGCTTTAACACTCCGTATCCTCGGGTACATGACTCTGGCTTCCGCATTCCTTGCCCGCTGTGGAGTTGGCTGCGTGGCAGTGGTGTCGGGGTGACATAAACCCCCTAAAGCACGTGGTGACCCCTGTGTGTTTTGTCCCCCCGGATTTGGAACCTTTTCTTGTGGAAGGTCCTCCTTCTGCTCAAGGAGCTCTGTGGAAGGAGTGGGTGGACAGGTTAGAAACCTACTTTGAAGCAACAGCACTAGACAATGACAGACGCCGTCCCATGCTCTTACATTTGGAGGTGCAGCCATTCATAAACTGGGACAATCAGTGGCCGAAGACGGCCCACCTTTCACCTACCAGTCACTGAAACAGGCACTCACAGCTCATTTCGAACCTCTGGCGATTCCTGACTACGAATGTTTACTCCTCAGACAAGCAGACAACCTTCAAACGAATTAGTTGATACTTTCTATGCCAGGCTAAAAGACCTAGCTCGCAGCTGCACTTTACTGGACGTGGAAGATGAAGTCTGTGCGCAATTCATACAGGGATGCGTGTCTGTGAAGCTAAGAGAGCACATCTTGCAGATACCAGGTATGTCAATGGTAAACGTCCTCACGCTGGGAAGGTCCAAGGAGCTGTCTAAGGTACGTGCAGCTCATATAGAAGCAGCGCTGCAAACCCAGGTCAAAGTGGAGCCAGTGAACGCCATCACCGCAGCTGCTGCAGATAGAAAGAAATCCAGGCAAAAGGCCACCACGTCATCCATTCCCTCATCAAGGTGTGTGTCCTGCGCAAGGCAAGAAATGCAATAAGTTGAAATAAGTCGAATAATTTCGCCAAAGTATGCAGGTCAACGGCCTGTCCAAAGTCACAGAAATCCAAAGCTGTCAACTCAGTGCAACCACCCATGATGACAGAACAAGATGATGATCTGCACGATGATGAGGAAGGTGAGGGAACTGTCCACGTGATACACATGTTGCAACCTAGTGGGCATCCTCGAAAGCGAGTACCAAGGTGCCCAGTTCTTCTGGCAGGCCATAAGGTTGACGCGTTGATTGGCACTGGCGCTTCCATTAATATAATGGACCAATCAGTATTAAAAAGTCTTCCTATTCAGCCCAAGTTACGACCTACAATGACTCAAGTATATGCATTTGGGTCGTCACGGCCACTGCCGTTGGCAGGTGTGTTCACCACAACACTGTCTCACAAGGAAAATGCGATACAAACCAAGGTATTTGTCACCAAAACTGGATCGGATATGCTACTAAGCTGCCGGATGGCAGAGCAGCTCAACCTCATTTCCTTTGTATTCAGTGTTCACCTTGAGACTGTGGAGAGCCTGGTAACTGAATTTAAGCCATTGTTTGAAGGTATAGGTTGCCTGAAGGACTGCATGTTACGGCTACACATTGACAAGTCCATACAGCCCGTGGCATTGAAGCATCGCAGAGTTGCTTTCCACCTGAGGCCCAAAGTGGAGGAGGAGCTCAGGAAGTTGGAGCAAGCGAATACTATAGAGAAGGTCGATGGTCCCACTCCATGGGTGTCGCCCATTGTGATTGCCGCGAAACCGAAGCAACCTGGAGAGGTGAGAATTTGTGTGGATATGCGCCTGCCAAATGTCGCCATTAAGCGGGAACGGCATCTAACACCTACTGTAGATGACATAGTTGCAGAGGTTGCAGGGTCAAGGTGGTTCTCAAAAATGGATTTGCGGGCTGGATATCACCAGCTCCTGTTACACCCCGATTCCAGAGGCATAACCACTTTCTCCACTCATGTGGGTCTCAGGCGGTATAAACGTCAGAGTTTTGGGATTTCCAGCACTGCAGAGGTTTTTCAAGACACCATTCATGGGGTACTTGCTGGCCTACCAGGAGTCATCAATGTCAGCGATGACATATTCGTGCATGCTCCCAGTGTGGAGTCACATCTTTCTCGCCTCCGAGCCACATTCCAGAGGCTTCAAGAGAATGGCCTGACGCATCATAGAGACAAGTGTTCCTTTTTACAAACTGAAGTGGCCTTCTTTGGGTATCGTTTCTCTGGAGAAGGAGTATTGCCGGATCCGGCCAAGGTAAAACACATTCAATCTGCCATGGCTCCCATCAATGTATCTGGTGTCCGCAGCTATTTGGGTATGCTGAATTACTGTGGGCGTTTTATCAAGAACCTGACAGCTCTGATTGCTCCTCTCAGAGACCACATCAAGACCAATGCCATTTGGGAGTGGGGACCCGAACAGGATGCTGCTTTCCATGCCACCAAGTCAGCGTTCTCTGAACACACCACCCAGGTCTACTTTGACCCTCGAAAGGAGTCGGAACTGTCGGTGGATGCTAGTCCCACAGGGCTCGGGACAGTGTTGGCACAAAGGCAGTTGGACGGAGAGTGGGCTCCTGTGGCGTATGCCAGTCGTGCCCTAATAGAGACTGAGCAACGCTATTGCCAAATCGAAAAAGAAGCCATTGCAGTGCATTGGGGCTGCAGACACTTTCATCTGTACCTGTATGATCGGCCGTTTGTAGTACACACTGATCACAAGCCCCTGATTCCTTTGTTTAATGGGTCCTCGTCCAAGCCCCCGCCATGAATAGAAAAGTGGATTTTGCAATTGCAAGATTATTGATTTCAGGTGGTGTATCGACCCGGAGCTTTGAACCCTGCCGACTACCTCTCACGGCATGCCAAGCCTGCTACTTCTCGAGAAGTTGCGGATGCAGAGGAAGTGGAAGAGTATGTAAGGTTGATTGTGGAAAGGTCCCAGCCACTGCTCCTGTCTCTGGAGAAATCAGGTCAGCCACAGATGGCGATGAGTGTCTGCAGTTGGTAATGTCAGCTGTGGTATCCGGAAAATGTAATTCTGTTCTTCGAAATGTGACCCTTCGGATGGCGATGGTGTCCTCGCTGCACAAGGTCAGACAAGATCTGGCTGTATCTCCTGAAGGATGTCTGCTTAGAGGACACAGGCTGGCCATTCCCATTTCTTTACAGCACTCTGTAGTGGAGCTTGACCATGCATCTCATCAAGGAATGGTGAAGACTAAGTCCAGATTGAGGAGTAAGGTTTGGTTTCCGGGACTTGATGACCACGTTGAAAGAGTTGTACGTCAATGTATGATGTGTCAAGCGGTTGGTCCGGCTAAACATCCCCCACCAATCCTTATGGAAACCATTCATCCTGTCCCATGGTTTCGAGCGAGTGACAATTTTGGGAGTCTGCCAGGTGGACATCACACTTTTGTTGTGATAGATGATTTTCTAAAATATCCTGAGATTGAAATCGTGGAATCTACCACCACGGCTCAGATCATACCACGTCTCGAGAAGATTATGGCCACCATGGTTTGCTACAGGAGATTCGCAGTGACAATGGACCTCCATTCTCAAGCCAAGAGTTTGTGAGTACTTACAGTCTTGAGGCATTGTGCACAAAAAGATCACGCCTCGGTGGCCAAAGGCAAACGTTTTATGAAGACTCTGAACAAGGTACTGCAAATTGCTATTGCTGGGGGTCACAATGTGGACTGTGCTGTATATGCCTTTTTACGGGAGTACCGACTTACTCCCCACGCTACCACTGGAGAGACACCTAGTTCCTTATGCATTATTCGGAAGGTACGAGATACCATTCCCCATGTTCAGGAACCATCTGGTTTTCATAGTCAGGTGGGGAAAAGTGCTGTCACAAAGGAAGGACAGGAATGACACATGTCACGGAAAAGGAGAGCCAAAGAGCGAACTATTCATGTAGGGGATTTGGTCCTGGTAAAGTGCAGAAGAGGAGGAAGCAAATTTGTGTAACCCTTTTCCGCGAGTCCAGATACCGGCAAAGTGTGTGAAGGTGTCATTTCTGATGCGGCAAGTCTGCGACGTGTGCCCTAGTTATACTACACCACACTTCTCTCGTTATATTTTCTGTGTATTCAAAAACTAAGGTAAAATGTTAGAGGCTGTTTACCCAGAGTGCCTGCCTTCTGCCCCTGCCGCGCAGGGAATCATGTTAGGACCACAACTATTTACATCCAGATACCCAATGACAATTGCAGAGAAAATCGCTACCATTATGATTGTTAATGTTTCTTTATCCCATTTTAAGATGGCGGCCGCAAGTCATGTTTGATGACATCATTAACGTCTTGACAAGCTGCCTCGTGTTTTTCACCATTGCTTGTGCTTTTGGAATTAGCACCAGATAATATGTGAAATGGAGGGGCCTTTCACTTAAAAAGCTATTCAAACTTTTATCCGACCAAATAGGCTGCTACATATATTTCCATCTTCCTTTTGCTGTGTTTACTGCGATCATAGATATGAGTGCCAACTGCCATCTAGGTTTGGTCAGAAAAACTGTAGCTTCGATAGCTGTTGATGCTTTACAAGTACACTAATAACCTATAAACCCCAGTTGATACTTGGCCTTAACATTATAGAGTTGTGTAGTCCCACAGATGGTTATGACAAGTCAATGCCTTCAGGGAAATAAAGTTCAACTGCTGTTTAATTGCGAAGCTCAACATATGCAGTAAAACTAACAGTCCCAGAAGCCTCAGCGTTTACAGCAACCAAAAGTCATTTTCAGCCATTGATGGTGACGTCATTGGCCACTGTCTGTACAGCTGAAAAGGACTGCATCAACCACCCGCCTTCAAGCTACCCAGTCGGCTCCAGTACCTCTTCTGTAAGGTGTTCACGTGAAAAGCATAGGTAAACAAAACCCTGCAAGCACCTAGGATACATAGAGGATTCAGACTTCTGCATTCTTTCTTCTGCCCTCCTTGCATGATCACAAACAAGTGTGCAAAGGTTTACCCATATGATGCCACCTGGCATGATTTTACAAAGGCCAGCCTGTGAACTGTGAACTGCTAGTGGAAAGAAGTCTGTGCCAGCCGGGCTTATATAAATGGATGATCCATGAGCAAACATAACACCAAAACCTGCTGACGACTCCATGAGACACTGAGTTTCACACCAGTGGTTTCCAGATCTCATAACGCAGGTGGGGTCAGTGGAGTGGGAGAAAGTAGAAGTATGTTTGGATGACGGACTGTGGGCTCAAAGCCAAGACTTGATGAAAATATCACATTGTACGTGACCACATGGCAGCACTGACTGGGTTACTCTTAGAATAATAATTGCAACACTGACATAGCTGTGTGTGGTGCTAGATTTACAAGCCCCCTACCAGTTTAGTGCACACCACTTTGCATTCTGACTCTTGTTTAACTGTCTCCATTCAAAGTACAGGACTACGAGTACCAGAATTTAAATAATGTGGGAAGGAGCTGTCAACAGGCACCATGGGGGTGATTCTAATCCTGGCGGGCGGCGGAGGCCGCCCGCCAGAATTCCGCCCCCATAATACCGCTCCGCGGTCAGAAGACCGCGGAGGGTATTATGAGTTTTTCCCTGGGCTGGCGGGCGGTCTCCAAAAGACCGCCCGCCAGCCCAGGGAAAAACTCCCTTCCCACGAGGATGCCGGCTCGTAATCGAGCCGGCGGAGTGGGAAGGTGCGACGGGTGCAGTAGCACCCGTCGCGTATTTCAGTGTCTGCAAGGCAGACACTGAAATACCTTGCGGGGCCCTCTTACGGGGGCCCCTGCCGTGCCCATGCCATTGGCATGGGCACGGCAGGGGCCCCCAGGGGCCCCGCGACCCCCCCCTACCGCCATCCTGTCCATGGCGGCTTTCCCGCCATGAACAGGATGGCGGTAGGGGGGGTCAGAATCCCCCATGGCGGCGCAGCAAGCTGCGCCGCCATGGGGGATTCTGAGGGCAGCGGTAAACCGGCGGGAGACCGCCGGTTTACCCTTTCTGACCGCGGCCAAAGCGCCGCGGTCAGAATGCCCTGCGGGGCACCGCCGGCCTGTCGGCGGTCTATGACCGCCGGGGTTAGAATCAGGGCCCATGTCTCTCTTGAGTTGTATTCTTGGTTCCTTTCAGCTGAGCAGATTCTTCACTCATGTGTAAGGCTGGTTATGTCTGAGAGCCCATGTGAACACCTACCAAGGACGACTTCCTGTGAAGCACCCTTCTTCACTCTTATGTATAGCTAGTTATGTCTAATTGCCCATATGAACTCCTACACAGTGGCGGCCCGTCCTTTAGGGCGGAGGGGCCACGCCCCCCCCCACCTTTTGCCCCTCATGAAGAGTGTCTGTCAAGCTGAACAAAGGTTAGCCTGACAGACACTCTCCATGTTCAGCTCAGGCAGCCAGGAGCAGACATGCGCGATTTGCGCACACTCCTGGCTGCCTGAGCTGAACTTTGCTGGGCTGAGGAGGTCACAGCTCCTATGGGCGTGACCTCCTTGGCTCAGCAAAGGTGCCTCGATGCCCTCCCCTGGGTGACGAGGAAAGCGTCACCAATTGACACTCTCTCTGGGCGCTTCAGGTTTAAGCCCTGAAGTGCCCAGGGCGAGTGTTGATCAGTGACACTTCGTCACAGAGTGGGGTGGGGTCAGCAGTCTCACTGACAAGGCTGGGACTGCTGCCTTCCCTCATTGGCTGACCTAAGGTCAGCCAATGAGGGAAGGCAGCAGTCCCAACCCTCCTGAGACCTGGAGGCTGAAGGTATGTGGATGTGTGTGTGTGTATGTGTGTGATGTTTTAAATTGAATGTTTGTGTGCGCGCGTGCATGTTTGACTGTTATGAGTGTTGTTAATGGATGTGCGTGCGTGCGTGTGTGTGTGCGATCTTTTAAAATGAATGCTTGGTGCTTGCGTGCATGTTTGAATGGTATGAGTGTTGTTAATGAATGTGCGTGCGTGCGTGCGTGTCTGTGTGTGAAAGAATGAGTGTGTGAGTGTGTGTGTGTGTCCCGCCCGCCCCCTTCCCTCCTAAAGCTGCCGGCTGCCACTGCTCCTACAAATGCTAACTCAGCGCAGCTCCATTCCTCCTAGTTGCATGTGGCTGGTTATGTCTAACAGTCCAAGTGAACTTCTGCAAAGGCTGACATTCTGTGCAGCTCTACTCCTCCCTATTGCGCATGGCTGCTTACTTTTGAGAGCCCATGTTAACTCCTCTGAAGGGTAACTTTCATGGCACTGCATTCCTCTCTGGTGCATATGACTAGTTACGTCTACGATGATGACCTGTATCCTACTAATAAGTCCTGTAAATGACCCCTTACTAAGATACGGGTCGAAATGCCATTTACAACCATCCTGCCGAGCAACACTTTCATTTAATGACCTCTCAGTAAAGAAATTTGGCCCTTCCATGGATGAGTTTCTCATGATCAGAGATTCTGTACATAGTATTGTGGTCCTTTCTGCTGCTCCTTGATTTTATGGTGATGGCAATCTTGTGCAGTTTACACAAGTTCTTGGTCACTGTGTGTTCACACAACACTGAGCACTCATTTTACTTGCTTTAATGTATGTGTATGCTGCATGTGAATATAAATGATTTGAGATTTTTCTGTCTAAAGTCTCTTTTTGGTCATATCCTTTTTGTTGAATTGTGGCACAGTACAATATATTTTTGGTATTGCTTGAATCATGAATCATAATCTCTAATGATACCTATTAGGCAGGGCCCTGGGATTATGTGACATGGCAAGGCTAAATTATGTTGCAGCATTAAAACACATGGGTAAAAGACATTGCCCTCATTACGACTCTGGCAGTGGGTGATAAAGTGGCGGTAAAACCACCAACAGGCTGGCAGTAATTACTGCCAAATTATGACCATGGCGGTGATATCTCCGATAGACAGCCAATGTACCACACCGACAGCCAGGGCAGAAACAACAGTCACCACGGCGGTAGCTGCCTACAGCCAGGCGGAAGACGAAGTACTGCCCACCATATTTTGACACACAAATCTGCCACCTTTTCCAGGGCAGTACCAACGCCATCAAAAGCCTGGCTGAAACAGAGCACAAAAACCAAAGGAGTCACCATTGGAGACATAGGGAAGAACCACGCCGCCATGGAACTCGAACTGCAAGTCTTTCCGATGATCTTCTATGTTATGCTCCACCTGGAACACCAACGCCGGCGAAGATGACTACGTTGAGTACAGCCGCCTAGCACACAAGGAAGGATGGGAGGAAAAAAAGAGTGACACACACACACCACACAACCCGACATACACACACCATACACACAACTGTATGCATTACAAAAACAATTTGAGCACAAAAATCTGCAGAATAATGCAAGGACAACAGGAATTTATGAAAGTGATTGTAATCAGTCCAACAATAAAATCAACAATCCTATTTGGCCATGAAACAGACACTTTTAACAAAAAGGGACACTGCCCAGTTCATAGTTCAAAGGGCCCACATGCCCACAGGGCACAGTCCAAGGTCCGACTCAAATCCTGCACCAATTCGGATAGAACACTGCAGGGGCATCAGTTGTCAATGAGGCAGGCACCTGGGGAGGGCACCTCAGCCGAATGCGGGAACAAGCCCACTGGTCCTGGAGGGGGCAACATGCCCTGTGCTTTGTCCTGGGGAGTGCAAGGCCACAGTCTCTCAAGTGGGTGTCTTGCCCACTGGTAGTGGTGGGGCAGGCCGCATAGCAGCCTTTGGAGGCTGGACTATATGGCCTATGCCAACGGTGACAGCTGCACTGTGGTGGTGGTTGTGGGAGGCTCCTGCTCAGCCCCTGCACTCTCTGATGGCTGCACTGTGGTGGTGGTTGGGGGAGGCACCTGCTCAGCCCCAGCACCCTCTGATGGCTGCACTGTGGTAGAGGTTGTGGGAGTCACCTGCTCAGCCCCTGCACCCTCTGATAGCTGCACTGTGGTGGTGGTTGTGGGAGTCTCCTGCTCAGCCACTGCAATCTCTGATGGCTGCACAACTACGGCTTTCGGTGGGGGCCCTGTGACAGCTGCTGGTGGTGGCGGTGTTTGGCTGGCAGCTTCCGCTGGTGTAGATTGCCTCCTCTCCTCCTGCTCATGGGTTGGGGATCCCTCGGTTCCTTCCTCTTCTTTCCAGCTGGTGCAGGCTCCTTCCCCTTCTTTCCAGCTGGTGCAGGCTCATTCCCCTTCTTTGCAGCTGGTGCAGGCTCCTTCCCCTTCTTTCCAGCTGGTGCAGGCTCCTTCCCCTTCAGTATTGTTGGTCTGGAATCCATACCACCACAAGTAGGTGGTGCTACCACTGGGCCCGTGACCTGTTTGGCTAAGGGGCTGGGTCCTTGCTACCCTGCCCAAAAGTGCAAGACAGGGGTAGGGGTAGGGAAGAGGTCAATCATGGAAAGGAAAAGCTTTTTAGGTACATTGGGGTGGGAAGATGGAGGAGTAATGGAAGTGGAGGATGAGGGAACGGTTGTTGAAGGTGTTTGCTGGATTTGGGTGCATGTGCATGGGCTGTATGCTGTTGTGAGGTGATGGCTGAGTGCTTGCGTTTGTGTACTTTAGGAGGGGGGATTGACACAGTAGGAGAGGACAGAGGGGACGCGTGCATGGCTGTTGTGGAGATGTCTGCCAGTGAGGTGTGTGTTATGATTGGTGTGGTGATAATGCTGGTAGTGGATATTGATGTAGTGCATGCAGGTGTGAGAGTAGAAATAACTGGGTGGGAGGTGGAGAAGGAGGAGGAGGGGGATACAGTGAAGATAGTGGATGTTGTTGTGTCTGCAACTGAATGATGTCTGTGTGAGTGTCTGTGGGATGAAGTGTGGTGCTTGTGTTTGCCTGTGACACTCTTGGGTGTTGTCTTGTGTGCATGCTTGTCTGGCTGTGTGCCTGGGATGGGTTGGGTTTGAGGAGAATGTGACTGGGAAGTTGGAGGGGGGACGGTTGAAACAGGGACAATAGCTGCCATCAAAGAGGAGGCCAGAGTGTGAATCGATCTCTGTTGGGCCGCCAATCCACCATGAATACCCTCTAGGAATGCATTTGATTGCTGCATTTGGGCTGCCAGCCCCTGGATGGCATTCACAAAGGTTGTTTGCCCTACAGAGATGGATCTCAGGACGTTAGTAGCCTCCTCACTAGAGGGAAGCAGGGCAAAGTGGGGCAGGGCCTGAGGTGCCTGGGGCGAAGGAGATGCCCACCCTCCTGGGTGAGCGGGCACGGGCAACTTGCTGAGGAGCTACTGGGAGGGCGGTGCTGGCATGGAGGTGGCAGCTGTACCTGCAGCTGGGGTGGTCACAGAGGTGTCCAACACACCACGGAGCTCTCATCAGAGGAGGTATCAGAGACTGTGTTGTTCCCTCCAGTCTCTGCCGTGGTGCTCTCCTCGCCCTCCGTCCCACTGGTGCCCTCAGCGTCGGTGGACTATGCCTCCAGGGTCCTGTGGGATGCAGCTCCCTCTGTCGCCGGTGCCTCTGCTCCTCCGCCAGATGATGCTAATGCGCATAAGGACAGGATGACAAAACAAGAAAGGGGGGAGACAAAGGATACATACACAGGGTCAATGACTGCACCAACACCACCGTTGGCGTACACAGCACCATCACACACAGGGAACAGGCCTACGCACTATGTATGGCACTACCAGTGAAATGGCTAGTCACCAAGGAATGAGGAGGGGCACACACCGCCAACTGCAGCACACCTGGGACCCACGCAACCCTGCCCAGGAGTGAATACTAAGAAGCTAGGTAAGCATTATTTTACATTCAAACCCTTAGCCACCAGAGGACCTACGCTGCTATGTCTGGCCTGGCCTAGGGGCACCCAATGACACACAACCACTATCAGGATACCACCCCACCAGCCATAAGTTGTAATGATAGCCACTGTACTCACCCCCTTGTGGCTGCAGTGATTCCCTCAAACGCCCATCCACCTCAGGGTAGGTCACCACCAGCATGCGGGCCATCAGGGGGGTCAGGGTCCGACGGGCACCCCTTTCTCATTGGGAGGCCATCCCCAGCTGGGAGAACACCATTAGACAAACAGTCTAGCCTGTCACACAAATGGCCCACCATACCCGTTTGCATCACCATTGGCACACACATAGCCCAACCCACAACATGTACACTGCCAAGAGGACATCCACCCATCCCCCTTACACAAGGCCTTCACACAAAACTCCAAGCATTCATGCCACATGCATCGTGCACAAGGTGTACTCATCTGTTGGTCTGGAGGCCCATACAGCAGTCCTTACTGGGGTAGGACCCCATCCACCAGTCGCTCCAACTCCTCCAAAGTGAAGGCTGGGGCCCTTTCACCAGTCACAAGGGTCATGGTAGGTTCCAGACACAGGTCACAGCAGCACATCAGAACATGCAGTGTAGGTCCTCTCCTATGGAAGGTCAGGATCAAGTGAGGAATCAGATAGAAAATGGCGGCCACATCTGCAGCGGTGCAAACCGTCACCGCCGACATAGATCACCATTGGCCACTGTACTCCATAGTGCCAAATATTAACCAATGAGGAATTGCACAGCAGTTCACGACCGCCTACCGCCACGGAGCACAACGTCAGCGGCATCACCTCACTTCCACCTGTCCCTACACACAGGACAGGCGGTCGCCATTTCAGGGGGGCTGAACAGGCCTATCGATTATTGCTGTGTCACAGGATAAATAGGCACATACTTCACTAATTACACTGTCCGATAGCATGTTTGCACATTGCGGACTGCTGTTGTGGCTCCGTTGTTCAGTTTGTGACAGCCTACTCACTCTTGCGTCCCTTAGATACCTACCGCTGAGGATGAATAGGAGATGGAAACATACCCCTGTGTACAGACCCCTGGTGGACTTAACTATACTGGAGGACAGGCACATAATACTCACCTATAGACTGGACAGGGCCCCAATCAGAGAGTTGTGTGCCCAATTGGATCCTGATCTGACATCTGCTATCTCTCAGCCCAATGGGATCCCCCCTCGTGTGCAAGTGCTATCAGTGCTCCATTTCCTGGCAACAGGTTCTTTCCAAGTGACAGTGGGCATGGCATCAGGAATGTCACAGCCAATGTTCTCAAACGTGCTAACAAGTGTGTTGTCTGCCCTGATAAAACACATGTGCAGCTACATTGCTTTCCCTCAGTTGAGGATTTGGCCACTGTGAAGGCCGGATTCTATGCAATGGGACATATGCCCAATATATTTGGTGCAATTGACTGAACACATATTGCATTTGTACCCCCTGCCAGAATGAACAGGTGTTCAGGAATCGTAAGAGTTTCTACTCCATGAATGTGCAGATGGTGTGCTTGGCAGACCAGTATATCTCCCACATCAGTGCTAAGTATCCTGGGTTGGTGCATGATGCCTTTGTCCTGAGGAATAGCAGCATCCCAAATGTGATGTCCCAACTGCAGAGGCACAGGGTGTGGCTAATAGGTGAGCCCTGGTTCCCACCCAGTACATGTTGGTGTATGCCTATGGTGTTGGCCATATAGGATAGTGTGTGGCTAAATATTGTCCCTCAATATTTGCAGGTGACTCTGGTTACTCAAACCTATCATGGTTGCTGACCCCTGTGTGGAATGCCAGGACAATGGCAGAAGAGCGTTATAATGAGGCACATGGGCAAACCAGAAGGATCATTGAAAGGACCTTTGGCCTCCTGAAGGCCAGGTTCAGGTGCATCCATCTGACAGGTGGATCCCTGTGCTACTCACCTAAGAAGGTCTTCCAGATAGTAGTGGCATGGCGCATGTTGCAAACCTGGCCCTCAGACGCCATGTACTTTTTCTGCAGGAGGAGGATACTGGAGATGCCCCTGTGGTAGCAGTGGATCCGAGGACAGTGAGGATGAGGAGGCAGTGGATGAGGATGTGAACAACGGAACATCAGTTATACGTCAGTACTTCCAATGACACACAGGTGAGACAGTGCAACTTCACATTTCTATGACTATTGGTGTATTCTATGTGGCATTGCCATGCTGCCATTACTCACTTCTTTGCCCTACTTACTGTTAACTTTGGATGTTCATTTTGCAGATGTTGGTAATATGACACAGTCTCCTGGTGTGATCACAACAGCCAGCTACAGGTCATTAATTCTATGCTCATTCTATGTACAGTTCATTTGAAATGGTTGTAGCTGTTTAAATCAATACAAATTTGCAATACATGAAATACTAGTGGCCGAGTTTTCGCAGGGTGCAAGGGTGTTTATTGTAGTGCTAAAATATAGAGGAGAAAGTGCAATGGAATGGGGTGATGATGGAAGAACGTCCAGGGTATTATTCCAGTCTGTTTGTAGCACAGGTGCATTGCCATGGGGACATAGGAAGGGGATCAATGGCAGTTTAAGGTGGACAAGGTGACTGAGTGGGACACAAGGGGGATAATCAGGAGAGTATCATTTCCTGGCAGTGGTCTTGGCAAGTGTCTCTGGCTTCTGTCTGGTTCGCAGGGAACATTTGCGGGGTGGTTTACCTTCTGCAGGGAGAGGGTGCTGGTGGCCTGTTGGTCCTGTGGCGGGGCCTCCAGGCCCCTAGCAGCAGTGGAAGTGGAGGGCTGTTCAGATGACTGGCTAGTGTTAGGGGCCCGCTGGTGTGACACTGCCTCCTTCATGATGTTGGCCATGTCTGCCAGCACCCCTGCTATGGAGACCAGGGTAGTGTTAATGGCCTGCAGGGCCTCTCTGATCCCCTGATACTGTCCCTCCTGCAGCTGCCGGTTCTCCTGCACATTGTCTAGGATCTGGCCCATCGTGTCCTGGGTATTTGGTAGGCTCCCAGGATCTTGGAGAGTGCCTCCTGGAGAGTCGGTTCCCTGGTCCTGTCCTCCCCCTGGCACACAGCAGTCCTTCCAGTGTCCCTGTCGGCCTGTGCCTCTGTCTCCTGCACGGTGTGCCCACTGCCACTGACCCCAGGTCCCTGACTGTCTTGTGTACAAGGTGTGGCCTGAGGTCCCTGTACAGGTGGGCACACTGCTGATTGACGTGTCCTGGGGACAGAGGTGTGGGTACGCTGGGTGGGTGCTGGGGTGTTGGATCCTGATCGGGGAGGCTCTGTGGTAGTCTGTGACTGGGCTTGGGTGATCGCCTGTCCAGTGGTCCCTGATGGGCCAGGTAGATCGTCCAGATCCTGAAGTCCAGATTTACTGTCATCACTGTGGGCCTATTCTGTTGGGGGACTGGATAGTGGTGGCTCCTCCTCTCCAGTGACATTGGCTGGGGTACCTGTGGGGATGCAAATGATGTATTATGCTTCAGGTGTCTGACATTTGTACTTCTGTAGCTTTGCACCTATGGTTGTTATTCCCCTGCCAGCTTTTGCTTTTGTATGTTGGTATATAGTGGTTATGATAGTTTCCCTATGCTGTGCATGCTTTGGTGATGAGGGTCCATACAGGGCTAGCAGAAGTGTCCATGCATTGGTACAGCATGCAGGGCTTGGCATTGGGATTAGTGTGATGTGATGGTGGAGTGTATGGGATGGAGTGGAGTGATGGGAGTGAGGGTGTGGGTGGGTGTGTGATGGCATGCAGGTATGGGGGTGATAATTGTTAAAAGTTGACTTACCAGTGTCCAGTCCTCCTCCAACTCTGGCCAGACCCTCAGGATGCAGTATTGCCAGTACCTGCTCCTCCCATGCTGTGAGTTGTGGGGGAGGAGGTGGGGGTCCACCGCCAGTCCTCTGTATAGCGAGCTAGTGTCTTGCTGCTATGGAACGTACCTTCCCCTGTAGGTCGTTCCACCTCTTCCTGATGTTGTCCCTTGTTCTTGGGTGCTGTCCCACGGCATTGACCCTGTCCACTATTCTCCACCCTAGATCCATCTTCCTTGCTATTGATATCTGCTGCACCTGTGCTCCAAATATCGATGGCACTATCCTGACGATTTCCTCCACCATGACCCTCAACTCCTCCTCAGTGAAACCGGGGTGCCTTTGTGGTGCCATGGGTGTTGTGCGATGTGTGTTGGTGAGGGTGTTGGGTAATGGGTTGGGGTGTGTGATGTGGAGTGCATGAGGGGTGTATAGGTGTGAGTGGTGTGTGTGTCTAGTTGTCTCTGCTCTTCTTCTCAGTCTCATGGTGGCAATAGTTGTTGGTAAAGGGTTATGGGTAATGTGGGTGTGTGTTTTATATTGGTGTGGGTGTGGTGTGTGTATGGGTGTCAGGTGTGTGTTGTTTGAATTGGCCAATGTGGTCTTGTTTTGCCTGTGGGTGTCCATTGTGAGCACGGCAGTATGTACCACCAATGGTTTACCACAGTTGAATGTCCGCCGTGATGATTCGTGGGTCATAATGTGATGGGTGTTGTTCTGTTGGCGTAACAGTGTGAGTTTTGGGACCGCCAGTTTATCACTGACCTTTGGTCTGGCAGATTTTTGTATGTAGCTGCATTCTGTTGGATTGGTGTGTGTGTCATAATATCATGAACGGATATTCGCCAGCATGGCGGTAAGTTGGCGGGCATCAGCACGGCGGTAAGCGGCATTTACCGCCAATGTCATAATGAGGGCCATTGTCTTTTAAAATGCCAATAGGTCTAACTCTCGCTAATGCAAGACATATTGGCATTGCCAATGCTTGTTCTTCTTCCTGCCAAAAAGCATTTTTTTTTATTTTAGGTAGTTATTAGGACGCAAGAAGGTGAATCTGAGCAATGCCTAGAGGAAGTAGCAGGGGCAGGACTCCGGTCATATACACCATAGTAATGATAGGTCTTCTCTCTTTGCTCCTGGACACCAGCAGCCCAGAAGACAAAAATATGATTTCCAACCCACCTTTTCCTCTTATACAAGTAGGCAGTAAACTAAAGGTGTGGCAGAAAGTCTGAAGAACAAACATGATGGACAAGCATATATACCCCTTAGCTGGATCTAAAACTGTAGTCTTATAGGTTTGTGGATATGTGTTTTGGCAGGCTGGAGGATGGCCTGAAAGTGGCTTTTGCTTTTAGCTCTAGCCAGTGGTTGCCTGCTTGAAATGTATACTTTGGTTGGAGAGGAGAGATCCATCTCGGATACCACTCCTTGGGTTAAGGTGTCAGAGACTAAAATCATCTCTAAGCTACTTCTTCAATTATACTGGAGCCGAAATGTTGAGCACATGATTGCTTATGTGTTTCCTCAGGTCTAAAATGTTATACTACTTGCTCAAGTATTTTGTATATAATGTGGCAAAGAACCATACCGTTATTGTATTTATATTAAATTTAAGCTATTGTCATTCTCCCCTGACTGGTGTGTGAAATGACTTACCCATTTGCACAGACTAATGGCTGGATTATTCACCAGTAATCTTTAATACTCAGATTCTCCTGTCTTTAGCTTAGTACTTACCTTAGCTGAGAATACCCTCTGCCTCTCTTTTGTTGCCACCCCTCTGTTCAGGCTCAGGTTCTTCCTTTTCCATGAAACCCATTAGGTCTATCCATTTTCTCCATAAAAGGCTTCCCCTCCCTCCAACACACTCTGTAGTTTCCCAAGGCCCCTTTCATTCAATAATTATACCAAAATTACTTGGAGTGTACATAAGTACTGGGACGAGGAAGACTCTAGGTACTTCAAAGACAGTAGCAGCTGGAGCAAGTTCCATAATATTGGTTTTGATAAATAAAGTGTCAGGATATGGGACAGGATGCACTTACGTCTATGCACTCGTTCCACCTGATGCACTAATCCAAAACTCCTGAATTTGCATGGTTTCAGGAGCATAAAAGGCAGGAGAGTGTGTGGGGGTGCCTGGATAGAAGCCTTGTGTCTCAGAGTTAGGTGCTATAGTGAACACATGAGTAAAGATAGCTACATGTCCCATGGAGTCACAGGACTCTCATGACACTTGCAAATAGTTGTGGCCATCCTAAATGCCTACAATATACGTATATACGTTCCTCATGGTCCACACCATTCTGAACATTCTCTGAATATAACATTACCATCAGTGGAGCCAACACCTTTGTGAATAATCTTAGAAAAGCTTTCAGTCTAAGAACAAACATCTTGAAGTTAATTGTTTTCAAATTGCATATACAGCCCTCCCATGTATTACCCGCCTGTATTCTTGGGAGCACGTTTTCTCCTCCAGGTTAGGATTCGATAATGATTTCACCAAAGTCGATGGGATCTTTGGACCCAGTGAAGAGTGTGATAAAACTAAACACGTTCACTCAAATATCAATCACTACAACAACAAATTTGAGCACCATAACCAATTTGGCCATGGAAACAAAACTCCAATCAATGAAAAATGCCAAAGCTTTATTATAACCACAAAGCCACTGTTATGTAAGCAGTGTGTAAAACTAAGTTATAAAGAGAAATTAAAACCATAAGCTGACCAAATCTGTGAAACAAGTTTAATCTACTCAACATCAATGCCCTTAAACATTCCAGAAGAATTATGTACACAAGCAATGATATAATTTATGCACCAGAAACAGATTTCAAATCAATAGATGGTGACAACAGTCAATTTTCAAATTCAAAGTTCAATACATCAATTTACTGTGGGTGGTTCTCCCTACTGCTATAACAAATCAGGCCAAGCATGTGTAGGAAGGGGCTAAGACAGGCGGACAAAAGCAAAAGGATAAAGAAAACAAAAACTATTTAGAACAATTATTCATCTTGGGATAGATTAAACTAACTAAAAATCTAAATAAACAGGTGTCAGCATGCTAATCTAATTAAAATAGGTCAAGGGGACAAATAACATTGCAATGGTATACCTCTCCCGGAAATAGCTCACAGGTCAGGTTTAACAGCAGAACACGTCAGATCCAGTAGAATTCATCAGGAACATCATCAGGAGAAAAATGCAAAACACGGGCTGCACATTAGGAACATGAATAGGACAAGTTAAAAGTTAAATTCAAGGAGCACTAACAATACAAAAGTAGGGAGGGGACTTAGCAGTACGGGAATCAAGAGAAGACTAAGGCCCTCATTACAACATTGGTGGTAAATCCCGCTAACCGCCGTGCAGAAGACCACCAACACACTGCTGCGGCTGTTACGACCCGCAGCCCGGAATCCGCAATAAATCAAGACACCCACACAAGTCCGCCGCACCAAAGGTAAGTGATAAACTGGTGATAACAAAACCTCCACCGTCACCCCAACAGGAATACACCCACACTATCACGACCCACAAATCCACACGGTGGTCTTTCAACCGCGGTATACCATTGGCGGTACAAACCACAGCGCTCAAAATACACACACATTTACAAAACACAACCACATTGGACAAATCGAAATACACACACCTGATACACATACACACACCACTCCCACACACTCAGTACAATATAAAACACACACCCACATCATCCACAAACCCCATGACAAAAATTGAGAAAGAAGCCCAGAGAGAGACACCACCATCAACAACACTAGCATCCACAGGCACACAACACCATCACTCACACACCATCCACGCACCTCAGACAACACACACAAACACATCCCCTCACACATCACAACCAACACCACCTCACACATCACCCACACCACACCATGGCACCGCAAAGACACCCCAGGTTCTCTGAGGAGGAGCTCAGAGTCACGGTGGAGGAAATCATCCGGTTAGAGCCACAGCTGTTTGGATCATAGGTGCAGCACACCTCCATAGCTAGGAAGATAGAGCTATGGTGCAGAATCATAGCGAGGGTCAACGCAGTGGGACAGAGGTGGAACGACCTACAGGGGAAGGTGCGTTCCGTAGTCTCAAGACACCAGATTGCAGTTCAGAGGACTGGCGGCAGACCCCTACCTCCTCCCCCACAACTAACAACATGGGAGGAGCAGGTCTTGGCTATACTGCATCCTGAAGGCCTCGCAGGAGTAGGAGTAGCAGGAGGAATGGACTCTGGTAAGTCAAATCTTAACTGTTACATCCCCCACCCTACCTGTATGTTATCACATAAACCACCCTCACCCTCACCCCGATCACTCCAACTCCTCACAAATGTCCCACTATCACAAGCCACACATCCCAACACCAAGCCCTGCATGCAACACCAAAGCATGGACACTCATCACCAAAGCATGTCCACTACAGATACCCACACAGATCCCCTAACCAATTATCACACAAGGTCCTACACAAGAATGCAAGCACTGGAGTACAGGGTCGCCCACCCATTGCACACAATGGCACACACAGATTCAATAATCATGCCTTTACACCCCTGCAGGTCCCCTACCCAACGTCACCGGATAGGAGGTTCCAGACATGTCCACTTCCCCCACAGAAGAGGCCCACAGTGATGACAGCAGCTCTGTCCAACTGGATCAAGATGACCAGACGGGCCCATCTGGGACCTCGGGACAGTCGGTTCCCCTGACACTGGCACAAGCCACCACAGATCCTCCCCCTCAGGAAACACCAGCACAGCACCCACCCAGCGGGCCCATCCCTCTGTCCCCAGGACACGTCAAGCAGCAGTGTGTCCACCACTACAGGGAACCCAGGCAAACCCACCACCCCAAGAAAATCAGGGACCTAGCGGCAGTGGGCACACGGTTCAGGGGACAGAGGCACAGGAAAACAGGGGAACTGGGAGGACTGCTGTGCGACAGGGGGAGGACAGGCCCAGGGAACTCACTCTCCACAAGGCCCTCTCCAACATCATGGAAGCGTACCATCATTCCCAGGAGACGATGGCAACAGTACTGGCCAAGTTTCAGGAGACCCAGCAGCTGCAGGAGGAACAGTATCTGGGGATCAGGGAGGAACTAAAGTCCATCAACACCACCCTGGTCACCATTGTACGGATGCTGAAGGACCTTGTGAACACCAGGAGGGACACTGTGGCACAACAAGGGGCCCCTGACACTAGCCTGGATGATGAACAGCCCACCACCTCCGCCGGTGCTAGTGGACAGGAGGCACCACCAAAGGACCACAACACCAGCACCCCACCACTGCAGATGGAGAACCACCCCGCAAACGGTCCCTGAGATCCAGGACAAAGACAGAGAACAATGCCAAGACCCCCGCCTGGAAATAAGACCCCCCTGAATGTCATCCTTCTGTCCCACTTCGTCACCCTGTCCATCCATCAACTGCCCTAGCTCCACTTCTTATGCCCCTTTGGACAATGCACCTGTGAAACAAATAGACTAGACTCTGCCATGGACAATCCTCCACCGTCACCCCTGCCCATTTTACAACCCCCTCCACTATTTTGCACTGAAAAAAACACCCTTGAATCACAAAACAAGCTGGAGTCAGTCTGTGCTTTCACAAATGTGTATTTGCAATAACTATGGAATATAGCAATGTCGATTATATTGTCAACATACCGTTGTAACACAACTCTAGTCCATGAGGTAATATAGCAGAAGTCACACATTGGGACCCACATCTGTGAAATGGAAAGACAAAGTGATAAGTCAAGGTCCATACACTGGGTGAAAGTGACAGACATATGATGGGTCTAACAATTGTATGAGAGGTGTGAGGCAGTGACATCTTCTTACCTGTGTCTCACTGGAAGTATTGCTGGATAACGTTGTTTCTGTTGTCGATATCCTCTTCTTCTGCCTCCTCTTCTTCACTGTCCACAGGCTCCACAGCTGCCACAGGACCCCCATCTGGACCATCCTCCTGCAGAAAAGGCACCTGTCGTCGCAAAGCCAGGTTGTGCAGCATACAGCAGGCCACGATGATCCGGCACACCTTCTTTGGTGAGTAGTAGAGAGAACCACCTGTCATATGGAGGCACCGGAACCTGGCCTTCAGGAGGCCGAAGGTCCTTTTGATCACTCTCCTAGTTCGCCCATGTGCCTCATTGTAGCATTCCTCTGCCCTTGTCCTGGGATTTCTCACTGGGGTTAGTAGCCATGACAGGTTGGGGTACCCAGAGTCATCTGCAAATGTCAAGGGACAACTGTTAGACACACACTAACCCTTAGGGACAACCCCAGACAACTATTCACAGGGTATAGGGTCCTTTTCCTCACCTATTAGCCACACACAGTGCCTCTGGAGTTCCTCCATCACATAAGGGATGCTGCTATTCCTCAGAATGTAAGCGTCATGCACTGAGCCAGGAAACTTGGCATTCACATGGGAGATGTACTGGTCGGCCAAACACACCATCTGCACATTCATTGAATGGTAGCTCTTCCGGTTTCTGTACACCTGTTCACTCCTGCAGGGGGTTACCAAGGCCACATGTGTCCCATCAATGGCACCTATGATGTTGGGGATATGTCCCAGGGCATAGAAGTCACCTTTCACTGTAGGCAAACCCTCCACCTGAGGGAAAACGATGTAGCAGCACATGTGTTTAAGCAGGGCAGACAACACTCTGGACAACACGTTTGAGAACATAGGCTGGGACATCCCTGATGCAATGGCCACTGTTGTTTGAAAAGACCCACTTGCCAGGAAATCGAGTACTGACAGGACCTGCACTAGAGGGGGGAATCCTTGTGGGATGGCGAATTGCTGACATCAGGTCTGACTCCAACTGGGCACACAGTTCATGGATTGTTGCACGATCACGTCTGTAGGTGACTATTACGTGTCTCTCTTCCATTGTCGACAGGTCCACCAGCGGTCTGTTCACCGGAGGATGCCACCATCTCACCACCTGCCACAGCGGACGTGCCCTATGGAGGAAAACACCGAGCAGAGAGTCAGCCAACACTGAGGTATTACTACATGTCATTAGCAAACATTTGTAAATCCGCAATGTGCCTGTTACTGTGTGTATGCAAGGCCTAGATAGGTGTGACACAGTTAACATTAATGCCATGTGGCCCCCTGAAATGGCAGCTGCCTGACCTGCAAGGTGGGACAAGGGTATATGAGGTAACTGCGCTGGCGTTCTACACCGTTGCGGTAGGCGGTCGAAAACCACAGCGCAATCCTGCATTGGTTAACACTGGACCCTATGGGTCTCAGGAGCCAATGACGATGTACGCCGGCGGTGACGTTACACACCGCCGTGGACGTGACCGCTGTTCACTCACTTGATACCTGACCTTCGACAGGAGAGGACCTACACTGCAAGTGCTGCTGTGACCTCAGTCTGGAAGCAACGATGGCTCATGTGTCCGGGGAAAGGGCCCCTGCCTTCACTTCGGAGGAGATGGAGAAGTTAGTGGATGGGGTACTCCCGCAGAACACGCAACTCTACGGTCCTCCAGACAAACAGGTGAGTACACTGTGAGCATGCTGCATGGGCAATGCCTGTTTGGAGTGGTGTGGATGGAAGATACAGGGGGGGGGACTGAGGCCTGCATGTGCGGATGGTGAGTGTATGTGCGTCAGGGCCAATGACTGTGACGGTCCGGACGGTTGAAGTTTTGCCTTTCCCCTGTACTATTCCTCTAGGTCAGCGCCCACCAGAAGAAGGATATTTGGCGTGCCATCGCCAAGAACGTCCGGACCCTGGGGGTCCACCATAGATGGAGCACCCACTGCTGTTAAAGATGGGAGGACATTCGCCGCTGGAGCAAGAAGACGGCGGAGGCCCAGCTGGGGATGGCCTATCAACGTGGGAGGGGGGCCAGTCGCACCATGAACCCCCTGATGTTCCGTATCCTGGCGGTGACGTATCAGGAGTTGGATGGGCGCTTGAGGGCATCACAGCACCCACAAGGGGGTGAGTGCCGTCACATCCATCTGACTCTGCGCGCATTATGAGGTGTCTGGGTGGGGGAGGTGGGCAGTGGGTTACCCTAGGCCAGGGCAAGCTTTGTAGGCAAGGGCCCTTTGTGAGGCAGGCTATGTGGCACCCCAACCCCACCAGTGGTAAGAGCCATCTACACCTAGTCAGGCTCCTGTGACATCCATGTGTGCAGCAATCGGGCATAGGGCATGTACCCCATGGGCATGTGATTAATCTAGGAACTCTAAGTGCATGGCGTAGTGCAGAGGGCTGCTGTGTCTGTAGTGTCCGCCAACAGTAGTGGTATTGCATGGACTGAACATGTCTTTCTTCTGTCTTTCCCCCACCCTTTTTGTGGTCTCTCTGTTCTTGTGTGCAATAGCATCATCAGGCGGAGGAGCAGTGGCACCGGAACAGGAGGGAGCTGCATCCCACTTGGCCCTGGAGGGCGAGACAATGGATTCTGAAGCCACCAGTGGGACGGAGGGTGAGGGGAGCTCCACGGCGGGGATAGGAGGTGACATCAGCGACAGCGACTCCTCCTCTGATGGGAGCTCACTTGCGGTGGGGGCCCCCTGTGCCCCCCGCATCAACAGGTACAGCCGCCCCCCCTCTACCAGCACCGCCCTCCCAGCAGCCCCTCAGCGTGTGTCCCGTAGCCGCTCACCCAGGAGGGTGGGCATCTCCTTCGCCCCAGGCACCTCAGGCTCTGCCCCAGTCAGCCCTGCTGCCCTCAGTGAGGAGGCTATTGACCTCCTGAGATCCCTCACTGTTGGGCAATCTACCATTTTGAATGCCATCCAGGGTGTCGAGAGGCATTTGCAACAAACAAATGCATACCTGAAGGGCATTCATTCTGGCCAGGCAGCCCAACAGAGAGCATTTCAGGCTCTGGCCTCAGCACTGATGGCAGCCATTGTCCCTGTGTCCAGCCTCCCCCTCCAACTTCCTCCACCCAGACCCAATCCCCTGTACCTCAGCCTATCCCAAGCACACCATCAGAACAGCATGCACACACCTCATCACACAAGGGTGGCTCTGGCAAACATAAGCACCACACATCCCACAGGCACTCACACAAGCACCATTCCCATGCAGACATACCAACATCCACTGCCTCCACTGTGTCCCCCTCCTCCACGTCGTCCTCCTCCCTCCTTGTCTCATCTCCACTCACGCCTGCATGCACAACATCTTCAGCCACTACCTCCATCACGCGCACGCCCATCACCACACACCGCTCACGTGCACTCACCACCCCAACTACCATTCACACATCCCCTGTGTCCTCTACCAGTGTGTCTGTGAGCCCTCCTCCCAAAGTACACAAACGCAGGCACACACCCACCCAACAGCCATCCACCTCACAACAGCCTCCAGCCCATGCACCTTTACCCAAATTCAGAAATTGTACACCTCTTCAACCACTACCTCTTCCTCCACTCCCAAACCCACTCCATCTACCCGTCCCAGTGTGTGTAAAAAAAATGTCCTGGCTGACATTGACCTCTTCCCTACACCTCCCCCCCCCCGTCCGTCCCCTAGGGCTAGGCTTTCCAGGTCCCAACCCAGCACCTCAGCCACCACATCACCGGGTACAGTGGTTGCAGCAACAGCGGGCTTTTGGAGTGCGGCAAGCATCAGGGCAGCCAATGTAACACGGAGCGAGGGCAAGGACATTCCGTCACCTGCGAAAGTAAAAAAGTTGCCCACATCCCGGAGGGAGAAGGCGAAAACACCTGCCACCAAGGGCTCAGGGAAATCAAAAGGGGATAGTGGCAAGACAGCTGCGCCACCATCCAAGGTGGGGAAGGGCCAGAAAATCAAGGGCAGGTCAGGAGAGGGCATGGTGGCACCGACTTTGGGACCAGTGTCACACCTTCTGTCCACGTCGACGCCAACCGGTACGGTGGAGAAGACCGCCACCTGCACTGCCACATGCACCGCCACCAGCACAGCAGTCCCTGAGCCCGCCACCAGCACTGCAGTCCCTGAGCCCGCCACCAGCACCGCAGTCACTGAGCCCGCCACCAGCATTGCCACCACTGAGCCCGCCACCAGCACCGCCACCACAGAGCGTGCCATCCGGAACCGCCACCAGCACCGCCGCCACAGAGTCCACCACAAGCACCACCACCACTGAGCCCGCCGCTATCACCGATGCCACAGAGGCCGCCGCCAGCACCGATGCCACAGAGGCCGCCGCCAGCACTGCTGTCACAGAGTCCGCCGCCAGCAACGATGCCACAGAGGCCGCTGCAAGCACCGCCGCTACTGACACCGCCGCAAGCACCGCCAGCGGCCCTTCGACATCCTGAGCCAGTGGCACCATCGTAGACATGGCTGCCATCCCCAGTGATCAGTTGACCGAGCTTGGTGGTCAGTTCCAGGAGCCTGGGCAGCTTCCATGATGCAACACCTTCAGTGGAGAAAGGCATCCACTACCTCTGTCCTTGGCAGGATGAAGCACTCTGGGCACAAAGCCCCCTCCAAACCCAGTGGAGTATCACATCCACTACCTCTGTCCTTGGCAGAATGAAGCACTCTGGGCACAAAGACCCTCCAGAACCAGTGGAGAAAGGCATCCACTACCTCTGTCCTTGGCAGGATGAAGCACTCTGGGCACAAAGCCCCCTCCAGAACCAGTGGAGACTGTTATCCACTTGAGAGACTGCGGCTTTGCACTCCCCAGGATATTGCAGTGCGCAAACCACCCACTGGAGAGACTTGAGAGACTGTGGGTTTGCACTGCCCAGGATAAAGCAGTGGGCAAACCACCCACTGGAGAGACTTGAGAGACTGTGGCTTTGCACTCCAGGATAATGCAGTGGCCATCCCACCCACTGGAGAGACTTGAGATACTGTGGCTTTGCACTCCCCAGGATAATGCAGTGGGCAAACCACCCACTGGAGAGACTTGAGAAACTGTGCCTTTGCACTCCCCAGGATCATGCAGTGGGCAAACCACACACTGGAGAGACTTCAGAGACTGTGGCTTTGCACTCCCCAAGATAAAGCAGTGGCCAACCCACCCACTGGAGAGACTTGAGAGACTGTGGCTTTGCACTCCCCAGGATAATGCATTGGGCAAACCACCCACTGGAGAGACTTGAGAGACTGTGGCTTTGCACTCCCCAAGATAAAGCAGTGGCCAACCCACCCACTGGAGAGACTGGAGAGACTTGAGAGACTGTGGCTTTGCACTCCCCAGGATAATGCAGTGGGCAAACCACCCACTGGAGAGACTGGAGAGACGGTGGCTTTGCACTCCCCAGGATACAGCAGTGGGCATGGAGCCCCCTCGTGGAGCAGTGGCGTTGTGCACTCTTCGGCTGAGGTGCCCTCCCCTTCCCTTCCCCCTGAGGTGCCTGTTTCATTTCGATCTGATGCCCCTGCAGTGCTCTCTCCGTTTGATGTCTGGTATCGAGTGTGGGCCTCGCCCATGCATTTTGGACCCAGTGGTCCACGGACAATTATTGGTACACTATACGGACTTGTGTAGTTGGTGTACATAACTGTACTGTATATACTGTATTTCGAGTTTTGACTACTGTTTTTTTCATGATTACAATTGTTCAACTCATTTCCTTTTGTCCTTGCGTTCTTGAAAGGGGGCGGGGGTATTAATGTAATGTTGCCGCATGTATTTGTGTGTATGTGTGGGTGGGGGTGGGGATGGGGGTTTTGCGTGTTGCGTGTCACTCTCTTTTCCCTCCCCCCTCCCCTGTGTTGTAGGTGCAGTACTCACGGTGGCTGTCGCCACCGTCTTTGTTCCTCCTAATAGAGGAGCAGGAATACCATTGCAGGGAGTATTTGGAGTTCTGGCTCCATGGCGCCCTGGTTCCTTCCTTCCAAGTCCTGTTTCCACCGTGTTTTTGTTCGCATTGGTTCCGCTGCGGAAAAGGTGGTGGATTTGCCTCTCATAATAGTGTGGGCGGTACATTGTCTTCCGCCTGTCTGTTGGCGATGACTGCCGCACTGTTTGTTTGTACCACCGTGGCGGTCAGAATGTTAAAGTGGCTATCTATGTTGGCAGTTTCCGCCACGGTCGTGATTCCATTTTTTTTTCGCCGGCCTGTTGGCAGTATTACTGCCGCTTTAACACCAACCGCCAGGGTTGTAATGAGGGCCTAAGTGGTGACTTAACAGCATGAGAAGCAAGAAGGGACTTAACAGCAATGGAATTAAATGGAGACAGACTGAAAATTGCAAAAGTCTCTGTCTAACTAGAAATGTACAATGTAATTTGATTGCTCCACTGTTTAGGGCAATATTTCATAAAAGAACAATATCCAATGAAATTTAAAATGCCCATCAAGTTTGCAACATCTCCAAATTCTCTCAGGGTAGGTGTGAAGTCTTCTCTCCTTCTGTGTGACACCGGTAATAACTAGTAACTCTGTACATTAGTTTATTCATTCCAGAATCTTCCCTTGGCTCATGACAGTTCTCTCTTTTTACATGAGAATAAGCATTCAAACAATGGGGTCTGTCTTAATGTCCAATTCTCCAGCTCTCGATGTACCACCTCCAGGTCGAAAGCTTACACATAATACAACAGAACTCTTTGCTAAACATGTGAAAAAACCAAATGGAAAACTTCAGGTTAAAGGTAGGCTTGGGCCGAGTTTGCAGAGTTGCGCTACGTGGAGCTCGGTAAAATGTCCAAAAAACTCAACCCTCCTACATGGAGTTCTGCAAGAAGCAGAGTTCATTAGGTTGCACCCTTTGCGCTGATTTATAGCGTCAGGTGCTTGCCCCGCGATGAAAAATCAGTGCAAAAGGCTCCCTGCCCAGCGCAGTAGGGCACTGCTTCTTTTCTGCCACCTAAGTTGATTTTCTACTCGAGCGACAGCTACCTCAATGCTAACGGGCGATTTCTCCATACTGCGACCGCTCATGTTGAGAAATCTCAGCAGGAGGTGGTCTTGAGTAAGATTTTCCTTGCTCGTGCTTGCCAACTCACCGTTGCTGAGCGCGAGCGAGGAAAAAACTCTGCTCCACTACGCCACGTTTTTCAGAACTCTGCGCTCTAGGTGGAGCGTGGAGTAGAAAAAGCTCTGCAAACTCTGCAAGCGGAGTGGAGTTCACCGCCCACCCCCAGTTAAAAGGAAAGAAATGATTCAGCCTTTTCATTA
Organism: Pleurodeles waltl; assembly: GCF_031143425.1. NCBI lineage: Eukaryota > Metazoa > Chordata > Amphibia > Caudata > Salamandridae > Pleurodeles > Pleurodeles waltl. The sequence continues at coordinate 986,191,930 of NC_090437.1, forward strand.
CTACCGCAAATGTGAAACTCTTCAGGTCTAGTTATTCTAACACAAGAAATTCAATGAATTAATATAACTATTAATAAAACACGTAAATTATGAATATATCTCATTGATAATATATCACAAAATATGCAAAGCATCTCAATATTAATTGGAATCTTTGTTAACGAATTACACGAAATATGACTGAGATGTGCATTTAATTTTCTGCGTGACTTTAAACTAAAAACTCATACAAATCAACATAAATCATAATTATTCCTATTCAGAATGATTAATTCCAATGATTAATTATTCTCAAACATTGTTAAAAGTTGGGTTAGCATTTTAATAAATATAGCTGGGCACAACGTCTGCCATGGTAAGCATGATGTCCATCTGTGGTAGGCACAATGTCTACAATGAGACAAAACGTTTACAATATAAAATACAAACCAGTGCATCTCAGTTAGGCTTTTAAATGCACATATAAAGTCACCTAATGCTGACTTCTTTGCCACTAAAGCATTACCAAAATTTCCACTGTAACATTCTCCTGTACTGTTGGAGATCAAAGGAACAATTGAGTACTACTGTGAACTTTTTTCTTGACAAAGTACTGGCTTTCATTTAAACCAAAAATTATACATTTTCTTTTGAAGCCACTGACTTTCTTTTCTGTTGCAGCTAAGGAGTAATAACCCCTCCTGAATCTGAAGAAATGAAAGTGAAGTATTTTTATGTGTCCTAATATCAAACTATTCTGAATTGTCTCCACACTTCTTGGAAGAAAGATCTTGTGCCTCTTACAGGACCTGAGCTTCCCATTGGTCCTGAGCTTCCCAGAGTTCTACATACATAGGAGCACCACTAAACATTTCTTTTGGCTTCTATCCCAGCTCTAAAGAGTGACTAATACATTACAGGAAACAAAACACGAATGCTTCACTGGCATGGGAAAACTGAACTCTTCCCTCTCTCTCCTCTTTGCAGGGTTCGAGTTCTGTCTTAGCAGGTTTAGAGCACAAGTGCAGCTTTCTCCCTCTTTGAGTTTGTGCACTCAGTTACTCTAGTTGTCCCCGTTTCTTCTGATCTCACAATATAGGAGCTTAGTCTGTAGGCACGGCCTGCAGGCACCTGTGGCATGTCTTGCACTTGAGTCATAACGACGGCAGACAGCAGTGGAAGTCACCATGCCGAGTCCTTGCAAGTATACTGGCTCTAACATCATCACAGGGGTCCATCTGGTTGTAAGCCCACTCCTAGGCTTCAGGTGGGCTCTCGTTGTGGACCAAGAGGCCTCGTTGAGGAAATCTTGTTCCAGCAACATGAACCTGCTATGGTATGTGTGGTTGAGATAGCTGCACAGTCCGCTCAGTTACAGTTTGTCATTGCCACGGCACCATTAGTTTGGGCATAGCTGAACATCACAGAAGTACAGTTCGCTCCGGCACAGCTTCATGATGATGCAGTAGCACAGTCCACTCTGGCACTACAATTTCACGATGATCCATAGCACAGTCCACTTCAGCATACACCCACAATGTCACAGCGGCACAATTCCAGAAGAACTTTACGATGATGCTGTGGCACAGTGAGCTGAGGCACAACTTCATGATGATGCAGATGCACCATCCACTCAGGAATAGCTTCAAAGTGGCTCCCAACTGGAACCCCTTGTCAGGAGAGACTACTCTCACATCCCTGTAGCATGCCAGTCATTTTCTCTGAAGTCTGTCTGGGTAGACAGACCCTTAGCTCTGAAGTCAGTTCCTTCTGCTTGTGTTGGTAGACAGCGCATCTTGCAGGGTTGGTACTCTCCTTCCGACTCATTCTCAGGCCGGTCATTCTCCAGGGGCTTCAGGAAAAGAAGACAACTCTCCCTTCTAGGTCAGACTCCAGGTGATGCCCCTTCAACTCTGGAAAGCTGGCTGTCAGGCAGACACCATCTCTGATTGCACAGCAGTCTTATGTCTCTGTGGAGCCCCGCTTTCCTTTGTCAAGGATAACTTGGGACCTAAAAAACAAGTGGGTCAGCAGCTCACACTTTTATATAGATAAAGCGGACAGGTGATAGGAAGAGAGAGGCAAGCCCTTCACACTCTTACAACAGTCACTTAAGTCCCAATGTTCACTCCCTCCATCTACCAAATGTCAGTGCTCAGCAAGACTAATCAGAAGCTCCTTGCAGCAAAAGGACATAATCAGATTTCTAAACAGAGCCTTGTCTCCTCTTTCCCCATTTCAATATTTATGCCCCTTCCCTCAAGTTTTTGGAATGTCAGCAATCCAGTTCCATTATTTGGGAAAACTGTGTGCATGTGAATGGAACCAGGGCTTCCAAAATGGAACTCAAAGACCTCCATTACACTGGCTCACTGTTGCACACATTGTATGCATCACCCGGCCAAATACCCACATGCACACAAGTAGGCACTCAGGATGTTAGCGGTAGGATCTGGGTTAGCCTGCAACAGTCGAATGTTACATCAGTAGGCCAGTAAGCGAGCACTCCAGTGACACAGATAAAAAGGTTTGGTCACAACTACTGATTCACAAAGCAGGTTACTTTACCACCACCACTCTTCCTGCTAACTGCATGACAGCGATGGTAGTCCAAGGTCACACAAATGAAGGCACGCTTTGTGCACCCCTCTGGGTCCAGTACCCCACTCATGTCAAGGGACCTTCATGCACACACTAAAGTAGCTTGAGATCCATGCTCACTGTGCCAGTGAAACCAAGTTTCAATCTTACTGAAGAGTCTGCAATTGGCTGAAACCATTCAGGGTTTGTTTGGATTGTGGTTCATAAGGGGGTTGGACTGTTCCTATTGGAGCACGACCAAGGCTGATTTGCTTATGTCTGAGTGCTGTCTGAGGTGGCATAGTGAGCAAATAACAAATGACAGGAATGCAGCCTGAATAATTACAAGTAGCTGGGATTATTTCAAGCATCCTTCCATCACTTGTTTGTGTATCTTTTTTCTTCATTCTTTGGCACAAGTCACCCTTATCACGTCTATCAAAAAACAGAATTCTTCTAATGCCACCATGCACTCAGTATTCATGACCTTCATCCTAAGAAAAAATAATCCAAATAGTGTGTCACCCACATTAAACCCAAAGAAAAACTTAAAACCCTTGTAATCATTTGAACTTCCCCACTCCTAGTGGTGAAATTATCAGTTCCTCGAACGAGTTACTGAAGGTGTCATCATTCAACCCAAAGCAAAGGCATAACAAGCAATCCAAATTGGCCTACTGTTAAACAGTGTCCCAGGAACTTGTTGCACAACATATAGTCCCACAGAGGCATTGCTAAAATATGCCATAAACTGCTACAAATCAAATCAAATCAAATCAAATCATTAACATTTATAAAGCGCGCTACTCACCCGTGCGGGTCTCAAGGCGCTAGGGGGGAAAGGGGGGGTTATCGCTGCTCGAACAGCCAAGTCTTTAGGAGTCTCCGGAAAGCGGAGTGGTCCTGGGTGGTCCTGAGGCTGGTGGGGAGGGAGTTCCAGGTCTTGGCCGCCAGGAAGGAGAAAGATCTCCCACCCGCCGTGGAGCGGCGGGTGCGAGGGACGGCAGCAAGTGCGAGGCCAGCGGAGCGGAGGGGGCGGGTGGGGACGTAGAAGCTGAGGCGTCTGTTGAGGTATTCCGGTCCCTTGTTGTGGAGGGCTTTGTGTGCGTGGGTGAGAAGACGGAAGGTGATCCTTTTGCTGACTGGGAGCCAATGCAGGTGTCTCAGGTGTGCGGAGATGTGGCTGTTGCGGGGTACGTCGAGGATGAGGCGGGCCGAGGCGTTTTGGATGCGTTGCAGGCGGTTTTGGAGTTTGGCGGTGGTCCCGGCGTAGAGGGTGTTGCCGTAGTCCAGGCGACTCGTGACAAGGGCGTGGGTCACGGTTTTTCTGGTGTCAGCGGGGATCCAGCGGAAGATCTTGCGGAGCATGCGGAGAGTGAGGAAGCAGGCGGAGGACACGGCGTTGACTTGCTTGGTCATGGTGAGAAGAGGGTCCAAGATGAAGCCGAGGTTGCGGGCGTGGTCTGCGGGGGTCGGTGCGGTGCCGAGGGCCGTGGGCCACCAGGAGTCGTCCCAGGCGGACGGGGTGTTGCCGAGGATGAGGACTTCCGTTTTTTCAGAGTTCAGCTTTAGGCGGCTGAGCCTCATCCAATCTGCGACGTCCTTCATACCCTCTTGTAGGTTGGTCTTGGCGCTGGCGGGGTCCTTGGTGAGGGAGAGTACAAGTTGGGTGTCGTCGGCGTAGGAGGTGATGATGATGTCGTGCTTGCGTACGATGTCGGCGAGGGGGCTCATGTAGACATTGAAGAGTGTCGGGCTGAGCGATGAGCCTTGAGCCAAATAATATGTGGTGCTCCTTGTTGATTAAAAATATTGCTTTATTATTGTTATTTATGAATTGTAAAGTTGTATATCTCTCTGTATTTACATAATTGCAGAGGAGTAAAACAAATCATGTTTTCATTCATCAATTATGATGTTCATCACATACATTTTAGATACATCCCTAATGCTTCAGCATGAACTTTCATATTACATGGTTTGAAATGCTACCATCATAGTTATTATGGCTGCATACAACAACCACAGTGGTGCAGTGCATAATCAAAAACCTTTGTCAAAATTGTATGAAGAAATTATATTCAGAGACTGAAATTGAACTTTTTTAAGACCCAGTCCACATTGTAAAATGTAACGTACGCTCTCAAGAGCCAGCTGTTACAGGCTTGATGTTAAAAGGTAACCTGTGTATGAAATATACATTACATTAAAAAGTACTGGATCCACACAAAATAGGGTTCATTATCGGAGAGGCAACGAGAGTACACCTCCCTCAAGGCAATGTGAAGTTTTGGTATACTGGAGGAACATGACTGCATTTTGTTCTAGAGCTCAATGTTCTATTGTGCAAGTTCATATTGGTTGGTGAACGTGGATGCACTGTTTGACCCATTATCAGTGTGATACTACTAACTTTGCATCTCTTGAGGACCGTGAGAAAGGGGAAGAGGCCACCTGATGTCGCCCTGCATGGTGGCAGCCATGTTAACTTGTGTGTCAATTAATTAATACTACTATGAGACCTCAAAATAGTGAGTTGAAAAGTAATGCATCAAAAATTGAACTGAGGCTATCCAAATTTTGCACTAAATTGACTGCCTAAACATGAGTTTCCACAAAAAAGTAAACACAACCAATAGATATTTATTGTCAATATATAATACTCCCAAGAGAATGGAAAAACATTTCTACTCTATGATTCAAACCTTTTGCTGTCATGGAATCAAGTGCTTTCATCCGGGCAATTTCCTGTTGTAGTGGTCGTTTTCTGAAATCCAAACTGCCTGGGCAGTTCTCTCACCTTTCCCAGTGTCTCTATAGCTGATCCTGTTTCCTTTTTATTCAGCTCTGGCAGTTTCTTTGCACTTTCGTAGAGAGTAGGGATACTAGCAAAGAAGATGCTCACAGCAGCAGCCCTGCAAATGACAGCTCAGTCGCAACACAGGGTGGGGGAGGCAAACTGCTCTGAAAGAGATTCTGTTAGCGTACAGAGGTCATAGTCTAAGAATGTGCTCACAAATGCATGCCTGATTTGAGTGGAATGGTGAATCGATGTGTACACCTCACATATAATTATAGCAACCCAGTGAAGTGACACTCATCAGAGGTGAGAAAAATCAAAATTTGACAAGTATCCCACTTAACTGACACGTCACACAAAGTGAAGTGATGTTTCAAATCTCATACAGGTTACTCAAGACACTTTAGAATCAACATCATGTTACAAGGCCTCTCAATGGTTACATTTATCCCATGCTGACTCTAGGCTAGCATTTAGCTGCTGCCTCAGGCTGGGAGTTCGGATGGGTTGGTCGTCATGGTTAGCGGTCTCGTCTCTGAACACAGAGCAATGAGTCACAGAGATCCTTAAACTAAAAGTGAATGGAAGGAGGAGGAGGGAATTGGTGTCAATATGCAATGAGGAAAGAACATTTAGGCCCTCATTACAACCCTGGCGGTCTGTGTTAAAGCGGCAGTAACACCGCCAACAGGCCGGCGGTAAAAAAAATGGGATCACGACCACGGCGGAAACCGCCAACATAGACAGCCACTTTAACACTCTGACTGCCACGGCGGTAGCAACAAACACCATGGCGGTCACTGCCAACAGGCAAGTGGAAGACGATGTGCCGCCCACCGTATTACAAGGCACCAATCCGCCAGCTTTTCCGGGGCGGTACCAACGCCATCAAAAGCACGGCGGAAACTGAACAGCGAAGGGGAACCACTCACGTCTCAACACTCCCCGAAGAACCAGGACGCCATGGTGCCCGAATTGCAGATCCTCCCCATGTTGGTGTATCTACTAATACACCACGAAGTAGAAGGAAAGTGGCGGCAGCGATTACGGTGAGTACTGCACCTAGCACACAGGGGAGGGGAGGAGGGAAAATAGAGTGACACACACATGCGGCACGCGCCACGCAACACCCCCACCCACAACACCATACACACAAACACATCCAACAACAATACAGATACACCCGTCACCCCCTGGAAGAACGCAAGGACAAAAGGAAATGAGTCTAACCAGTGTTATATTGGAACATTCAGGTGGATCAAGAGAAAATCAAATAATCAGTATATACAAATATTTACATTATGTACACAAGGCCATACACTGTCCCTTGTAAATGTCCGTGGACCAGTGGTCCCAAAAAGCATGGGCGAAGCCCACACATGACACCTGCCTCAAAACGGAGAGAACACTGAAGGGGCATCAGGTCGAAAAAACACAGGCACCTCAGGGGGGAGGTGAGGGGTGGCACCTCAGCCGGAAGATGGTACGACGCCACTGCTCCTCGAGGGGGCTCCATGCCCACTGCTTGGTCCTGGAGAGTGCAAAGCCACAGTCTCTCAAGTCTCTCAAGTGGGTGGTTTGCCCACTGCTTGCTCCTGGGGAGTGCAAAGCCACAGTCTCTCAAGAATCTCAAGTGGGTGGTTTGCCCACTGCTTGCTCCTGGGGAGTGCAAAGCAACGGCCTGTCAAGTCTCACAAGTGGGTGGTGTGCCCACTACTAGCTCCTTGGGAGTGCAAAGCCACAGTTTCTCTAGTGGGTACCTTTTTCCACTAGTTTTGGAGGGGGCTTTGTGCCCAGAGTGCTTCATCCTGCCAAGTATTGGGTGAGTGTATGTATCTCACCACTGGTTCTGGAGGGGGCTTTGTGCTCAGAGTGCTTCATCGGGCCAAGGATTGGGTGAGTGGATGTATCTCTCCAATAGTTCTGGAGGGGGCTTTGTGCCCAGTCCGCTTCATTCTGCCAAGGATTGGGTGAGTGGATGTATCTCTCCACTGCTTCTGGAGGGGGCTTTGTGCCCAGAGTGCTTCATCCTGACAAGGATTGGGTGAGTGGATGTATCTCTCCACTGGTTCTGGAGGGGGCTTTGGCCCAGAGTGCTTCATCCTGCCAAGGATTGGGTGAGTGGATGTATCTCTCCACTGGTTCTGGAGGGGGCTTTGTGCCCAGTCTGCTTCATCCTGCCAAGGATTGGGTGAGTGGATGTATCTCTCCACTGGTTCTGGAGGGAGCATTGTGTCCAGTGATGCTGGACCTGGAGTGTGACAGTTTACATCCTCTCACCTGGGTGTCTGAGCCACGCGATGTACCTGAAACAGGTAGCATGATACTCCATGGAGGCAGGGCCACACTCTATCCTGCGGTGACTTAGGCTACCAACTGCTGGTCATGCCAGTGCTGGAGGTGGTGCCTCAAGTGGCGTGTCCAGGGTCCAGGACGTCACCTGAAGCCTCGGACGGCTGCCCACTGGTGATGCTGCTGACGTTCGATAGAGTGGTACCGGCTGGGCACGTGGCGGTGCAGATGGTGGTGCAGGTGGCGGTAGCTGCGGCGGAGATGCTGCTGGTGCTGGCCGTGGTGCCAGTGTCTGTTGTGGTGGAGGAAGACAACATACCGTCTCCGGCAGCCTCGGATGGCTGATCCTTGGGGAGGATGCTGCAGACTGACGTTGTGGCAGCGGCGGTGCAGGTGGCGGTGTGGGCGGCGGTGCAAGTGGCTAAGCAGGTGGCGGTCGTTGCGGCAGTGGTGACTGTGGTACAGGTCGCTGGCATCCCTGACGAAATGGTGGTCACCAGCCCCTCACCAGGAGGCATTGTGCCCTGAGGTGTCTTGCCCTTTGTCTTGTGGCCCTTCCCCAGCTTGGCAGTCGCTCCTGGGACCTTGGCACTGTCCTCTCTGTGTTTGGGCGAGACCTTGCTGGGTGGGTGGTGCGACTTTCCCTTGCTGGAAGCCGGCTCCTTTTTGACCTTGGCAGGTGGCGGAATCGGGTGGTCCTTCACATCTGTAGGTGGCACACTGGCAGCTCTGATGGGTGCCCCCTTCGATCCACCCCGACTTGCACGGATCACAGCAGACGCAGATGTGATGGCTGAGTTGCTGGGCTGGGATCTAGACATCCTGGCCCTAGGGGACAGACGGGGGGTGTAGGGAAGAGGTTCAAGTTAGCTAGGAAAAGTTTTTTAGACACACTGGGACGGGAAGATGGAGGGGGTGTGGGATTGGAGGAAGAGGTAGTGGTTGTAGGAGGTGTATATCTGCTGAGTTTGGGTGAAGGTGCATGGGCTGGAGGCTGTTGTGAGGTGGATGGCTGTTGACTGGGTGTTGACTGGGTGTGTGCCTGCGTTTGTGTACTTTGGGAGAAGGGCTCACAGACACACTGGGAGAGGACACAGGGGACGTGTGAATGGTAGTGGTGGTGGTGATTGCACGTGAGCTGTGTGTTGTGATGGGCGTGCTGGTGATGGAGGCAGTGGCTGATGATGTAGTGCATGCAGGTGTGAGTGGAGATGAGGCTGGGAGGGAGGTGGAGGTAGAGGGGATTGGGTCTGGGTAGTGGAAGTTGGAGGGGGAGGCTGGACACAGGGACAATGGCTGCCATCAGTGCTGAGGCCAGAGCCTGAAATGCTCTCTGTTGGGCTGCCCTCCAGGTATGCATTTGTTTGCTGCAAATGCCTCACAACACCCTGGATGGCAATCAGAATGGTTGACTGCCCAACAGTGAGGGATCTCAGGAGGTCAATAGCCTCCTCACTGAAGGCAGCAGGGCTGACTGGGGCAGGGCCTGAGGTGCCTGGGGCGAAGGAGATGCTCACACTCCTTGGTGAGCGGACATGGGAAACACGGTGAGGGGCTGCTGGGAGGGCGGTGCTGATAGGGGGGGGGGGCTGTACCTGTAGTTGGGGTGGGCACAGAGGCGCCACCACAGCCAGGGAGCTTCCATCAGAGGAGGAGTCGCTGTCGCTGGTATCCCCTCCTGTGCCCATTGTGGAGCTCCCCTCGCCCTCCGTCCCACTGGTGCCTTCATCCTCTGTGGATTCACCCTCCTGGGCCATGTGGGATGCAGCTTCCTCCGTCGCCGGTGCCTCTGCTCCTCCGCCAGATGATGCTAATGCACACAAGGGCAAGGTGACAAAACAAGAAGGGGGGAAAGACAGAGGACACACATGGTCAATGCCACTACCGTTGGCGGACACAACACACACAGAGCTGCCCTGTGCACTAGGCCTTGCCCAACCACTCACTATGGTAGTCACCACCCCATGGAGTACAATGCCTAACACCAACAAATGCACACCTGACACCCACAGGACCCTGCACACTAGTAGCTGCCCAATTGTACTATTGGGGTAGGGGTGCTTCTGAGCCTGCAAACAAGGGACCTACCCTGGCAGGACCGCCCTGGCCTAGGGGCACGCAGAGCCCACACCCCCCACCCAGATCCCTCCTAAACCGCACAGAGTCAGCTTTATGACACTGTACTCACCCCCTTGTGGCTGCTGTGATGCCCTCAAGCACCCATCCAACTCCGGATAGGCCACCGCCAGGATGCAGAACATCAGGTGGGTCATGGTGCAACGAGCACCCCTTCCACGTTGGGAGGCCAGCCCAAGCTGGGCGTCCTCCGTCTTCTTGCTCCAGCGGCACAGGTCCACCCATCTCCTGCGACAGTTGGTGCTCCGTCTGTGATAGACCCCCAGGGTCTGCACTTCCTTTGCGATGGCACGCCAAATACCCTTCTTCTGGTGGGCCCTGACCTAGAGGGAAACGACAAGAGGAAAGGAAATTACTCACCCGTCCGGACCGTCATACTTATTGCCCACCTGTTACCACACATGCCCTGACGCACATACACTGACCATCCTCACATGCAGCCCTCCGCCCCCCCAATATGTGGCTTCCATCCACACCACTCCAAAGAGGCATTGCCCACGCATCATGCTCACAGTGTACTCACCTGTTTGTCTGGAGGACCGTAGAGTAGCGTGTACTGGGGAGGACTCCATCCACCAGTTTGTCCAACTCCTCGGCAGTGAAGGCAGGGGCACTTTCCCTAGACACATGAGCCATTGTCGCTTCCAGACTCAGGTCACAGCAGCACTTGCAGTGTAGGTCCTCTCCTGTTGATGGTCAGGAATCAAGTGAGTGAACAGATAGAAAATGGCGGTCACGTCCGCGGCGGTGCGTACCGTCACTGCCGGCATACATGGTCATTGGTTCCTGGAACCCATAGGACCCAATGATAACCAATGCTGAGTTGCGTAGCGGTCTTCGACCACCTACCGCAACACTGCACAACGCCAGCGCAGTTACCTCAGTTCCCCTTGTCCCTCCTGACAAGTAAGGCAGCCGCCATTTCAGGGGTGCACATGGCATGGCACCTAAATGTGTCACAGCACATATTGGCACATATACGGACTAACTATTTCACACACGGATTTACTAACATTACTGCAAACACAGTTGTGCTACTCATGTGGTAAATGACCCTCTGCTCACTGTTCTCCTCCATAGGCTACAACCGCTGGGGCAGATGATGAGATGGCGGCGTCCTCCAGTTTACAGACCCCTGGTGGACCTGTCGACAATGGAAGACAGACACATCATAATCACATACAGACTTGATCGTGCCACAATCCAAGACCTGTGTGTTCTATTGGAGCCAGACCTGATGTCATCTATCCGCCAGGCCACAGGTATGCCCCCTCTAGTGCAGGTCCTGTCAGTGCTCCATGTCCTGGCAAGTGGCTCCTTTCAAACTACAGTGGCCATGGCATCTGGGATGTCTCAGCCAATGTTTTCTAACATGTTGACCAGAGATTTGTCTGCCCTGCTGAAACACATGCGCAGCTACATTGTGTTCCCCCAGTGGAGGATTTGCCCACAGTGAAAGCCGACTTCTATGCCCTGGGACATATCCCCAACATCATTGGTGCCATTGATGGTACACTATGGCATTTGTCCCCCCCCCGCAGAAATTAACAAGTGTACAGAAATAGAAAAAGCTACCATTTGATGAGTGTGCAAATGGTGTGTTTGGCAGACCAGTACATCTCCCATGTGAATGCCAAGTATCCTGGCTCTGTGCATGACTCCTATATCTTGAGGAATACAGGTATCCCTTATGTGATGGGCCAAATCCAGAGGCAGCGGGTGTGGCTAATAGGTGAGCCCGAGGTCCCCACACAGTATGAGTATGTGTCTGGGTATGGGGTAGTCCCTAAGGGTTAGTGTGTGTCTAACAGGTATCCCTCGAAATTTGCAGGTGACTCTGGTTACCCCAACCTGTCATGGCTACTGACCCCAGTGAGGAATGCCAGGACAAGGGCAGAGGACCGCTACAATGAGGCACATGGCCGAACTAGACGTATTATTGAGAGGACGTTCGGCCTCCTGAAGGCCAGATTCCGGTGCCTCCATCTAACAGGTGGCTCCCTATACTACTCACCGAAGAAGGTGTGCCAGATCATCGTAGCATGCTTTATGTTGCACAACCTGGCATTGAGACGCCAGGTGTCTTTTCTGCTGGAGGATGAGCCTGGTGATGGCCTTGTGGCAGCGGTGGAGCCTGTGGAGAGTGAGGAAGAGGAAGCAGAGGAAGAAGATATTGACAACAGAACGAACATCATCATGCAGTACTTCCAGTGACACACAGGTAAGAGACTGTAACTCCTCCTCACATTTCAGAATACTGTAGGACATTGTACATGTCAGCCTTTTAACCTCTGTCTATGGACACTGACTGTTCCTTTTGGATTTACTTTTTGCAGATATGGGTTCCACATTCTGCCTTCTGCTATTTGTACTTCTGCCCAACAACTGTCATACATTGGTATGAGTAAATGAACATTTACATTGATATTTGTTGCTAATGTTGTAATAATACATTTGTGAAAGATCAGACTGACCCCTGCCCGCCAGGGTTGTAATGAGGGCCTTAGTGTTTGCTTGATCTGGGTCAAACCAGATTGGTTTGTGATTAAAGGGTGTTTATTTAGGGGCTAATGAGTATAGGGGTATGTGCAAGGGGCTAGGGTGATGGTGGAGGAAGGTCCATAGTAGAGTCCAGTCTATTTGTATCACAGGTGCATTGTCCAATGGGGCATACGAAGGGGAGTAATGGCAGTTCAAGTTGGACAGGGTGACATAGTGGGACAGAAGGGTGACAATCAGAAGAGTCTTATTTCCTGGTGGGGGCCTTGGCAATGTTCTCTGTCTACTGCCTGGATTGCAGGGACCGTTTGCGGGGTGGTTCTCCTTCTGCAGGGGGTAGGGTGCTGGTGGCCTGTTGTTCCTGTTGCGGGCCTCCTGTCCACTAGAGCCGGTGGAGGTGGAAGGCTGTTCCTCGGTTTGGCTAGTGTCAGGGGCCCTTTGTTGTGCCACTGCCTCTCTCATGGTCTTGCCCATATCAGCCAGCACCCCTGCTATGGTGACCAGGATGGTATACATTTTGGTGAGTTCATCCCTGATCCACATGTAGTGTCCCTCCTGCAACCGCTGGGTCTTCTGAAACTTGTCCAGTACCGTGCCCATGGTCTCCTGGGAATGGTGGTATGCTCCCATGATGTTGGAGAGTGCCTCGTGGAGAGTGGGTTCCCTGGGCCTGTCCTCCCCCTGTCGCACAGCAGTCCTCACAGCTTCCCTGTTGTCCTGTGCCTCTGTCCCCTGAACCGTGTGCCCACTGCCACTGACCCCAGGTCCCTGATCATCCTGGGTTAGTGGGTTTGCCTGGGGTCTCTGTAGTGGTGGACACACTGCTGATTGACCTGTCCTGGTGACAGTGGCATGGGCCCGCTGGGTGGGTGCTGTGCTGGTGTTTCCTGAGGGAGGAGGTTCTGTGGTGGTTTGGGACTGTGGCAGGGGAAACGGCTGTCCACAGGTCCCAGATGGCCCAGGCTGGTCATCCTGATCCAGGCGTGCAGAGCTGCTGTCATCACTGTGGGCGTCTTCTGTGGGGGAACTGGATATGGCTGGCACCTCCTGTCCGGTGACGTTGGGTAGGGGTCCTGTTGGGATGTAAATGCATGGTTATTGTATCTGTGTGCGCCATCTTGTGCAATGGGTGTGTTCCCCTGTATTAATGTGCTTGCACTGTCGCCTTGGCCTTGTGTGATTGGTGATTATGTGGGTTGGGTAAGTCTCTCTACTGGGCATGCTGTGTTGATGGGTGTCCATGCAGGTCTGTGATGGGGATCCACGCATTGGTGTTGTATGAAGGGCCTGGTGTTGGGATAGGTGGGTTTTGATAGTGGGGTATATGTGAGGTATTGGAGTGATGGGGTTGAGGGTAGGGGTAGGAGTTTGTGGTGGCATGCAGGTATGGTGGGGGGATAAAGTAGTAAAGATTTGACTTACCAGAGTCCAGTCCTCCTGCTACTCCTGCGAGGCCCTCAGGACGCATGATCGCCAAGACTTGCTCCTCCCATGTTGTTAGTTGTGGGGGAGTAGGTGAGGATCCACCACCAGTCCTCTGTACAGCAATCTGGTGTCTTGAAACCACAGAACGTACCTTCCCCGTAGGTAATTTCACCTCTTACTGATGTCATCTCTGGCTCTGGGATCCTGTCCCACGGCGTTGACGACGCTTCTCCGACATAGCTCCATCTTCCTTGCAATGGAGGTCTGCTGCATCTGTGATCCGAATAGATGTGGCTCTACCTGGATGATTTCCTCCACCATGAACCTGAGCTCCTCCTCCAAAAACCTGGGGTGTCTTTGAGGTGCCATGTTGTGGTGTGAGTGATGTGTGAGGTGATGTGTGGGGTGCTGTGTTGTGATATATTATGTGATGTGCGTAGATGGTGTATGTTTGATGGTGTTCTGTGCCTCTGGACGATGGTGTGGTCTTTGCTTTTCTCTCTCTCTACTTGTTCAAATTGTTTTGTTGAAAGGGTTGTGGGTAATGTGGGTGGGTGTTTTATAGTCGTGTGAGTGTGTGGTGTGTGTATGTGTGTCAGGTGTGTGTAGTTTGAATTGCCTAATGTGGTGTAGTTTTGTTAGTGTGTGTGTATTTTGAGCGCGGTTGAAAGACCGCCGCGTTGATTCGTGGGTCGTGATACTGTGGGCGTGTTCCTGTTGGCGTGACAGTGTAGGTTTTTGCTATCACCAGTTTGTCACTGGCCTTTGGTGTGGCGGCCTTGTGTGGGTGTCTGTATTGTGGTGGATTTCTCTGTGTGGGTCATTATACCCGTAGCGGAATACCACCACGGTCACGGTATGTTGGTGGCCGTCAGCACGGCGGTAAGCGGGATTTTCCGCCAGGGTTGTAATGAGGGCCTTAGTGTTTGCCATCTTCTGCCTGGGATTTCGGTCAGAGTGTGCTAGCTCAGGCCCTGGCTGCCAGCCTGAAGCTGCAAATTACAGACCTTGGTCCCTAGTTGTCAGTAAGACAGTGCTGGTTACTAAGGAGCAGGAAAGACTGAGAAAGCAGCAATAAAGACTGGGAGACTATCTAGTGCTGGAGTGTACTTATCCTCTAGCTTGATTCAAACTCTTCCTCTTGGTCAAACCAAGCACAAACATGCCATGGCTAACCTAGTCCTATCAAACCTCTCCATGACAGTTCCTCAACTTGACATGAACAAGGCCACAGGCTAATCCAACTCCTGCACTGACTCCTTTATAGGGGAATTCACACCTATCAACAGCAAATACTTTAAACCCAAACTATTCTGCCCTTGGTACTCCAAAGCCCTCTACGAAGAAAGGACAAAAATCAGAAAGCTGGAGAAAGACTGGCGACAATAATCCTCATCATTAAATCTAACAAAGCTGGAGAAAGACTGGCGACAATAATCCTCATCATTAAATCTAACAAAGCTACATGCTGTGAGATACAAAGGCCACATCTTTAAAGGCAATGCATAGCATATTAGATCCCTCCTGGATACGATGAACAACAGACCGAAACAACTATTTGAGGTAATTAATCAAGCACACAACCCTCCTTATACTCCCCCATTTATGGCATCTGAGATCCTATGCAATAACTTTCTTGAGTCTTTGAAAAACAAGTCAAAGATATTAACATCTCCCTTCTGGTCAAACTCAACAACATAATCAAGGAGAAACTGCCTTGCAAAGCACTGCATCCATGGTCCTCTTTCTCCCCAATCTCTGAGTCAGATCTACTACTAACTATCCAGAGTAAAACCCTCTAAATATCTTTACAATGCCATTCTGGTCTCCATCAGCAAACCCCTACCTGAACTACTTCTCTCCATTGAGGCAACCTTGGTCAACTCATTTGGACAGGGCTCATTCCCAGACTGTCAAAAAAGAGGGTCAATGCTCTCCTCTCCTAAAAAAAGCAATCTCTTGACCCTAAAAACTTTAACAACTTCTGCCCAGTAGCCTCTCCTTGGTAAGGTGATTGAAAGTTTTGTAGCCTCACAACTTTCATTCCACATCCAGGACAATGACCTCTAGACTCCCTTCAATCTGGATTCCACTAGGGCCAGAGCATGGAGACTGCAATTCTGCAGATTATAGATAACACCCTCCGCATTCTTGACACTGTAAACTCCCATCGAATGGGTATTGATGGTATAATTCTTAAGTGGTTCACCTATACCTAACAAACCACTCCCAAATAGTAAAAAGTGGATATTTCAAATCCAATCAGCCTGCAACAAGGGGCCACTGAAAAGATTAATTCTCTCTCCAACACTTTTCAACCTCTACCGTGAACCCCTCTGTATGATCCTCAGGAACTTAGGAGTCCTCTTCTGCCTATAAACCGATCACAACCAAATTTACCTGAAGATCTCAGGCCAGGAAAACTTCACTCGCCTATCCAACTCCCTGAAAAGTATTCAAGCTTAGTTGGCAACAACCTCCTCAAATTAAATCCAGCGAAAACAGAAGTTATTCCCATCTCTTCAAAGCAAGTTAACTGTTTGATCCAAAACTGAATGGAACTCCGCCCAGACATCAACGGCCGCCTGTCCATTATACAGACAGCCAAATTTGTTGGATTCATCCTCAACAGATATCCTAACCTCCAGAGCCATAGCTCTTCCATTTCAGACTGCTTTAGGGAATCAGGATCTTCATCCCAACACAAAATCTTAAATATGTTGTCCAGGTACCGGTGCTCTCCAGACTCAACTATTGAATTACCCTCCCTTTCTGCTATCCCCAAAGTTCACCTATGTCCTCTCAGAGCAGACCTACATGTAGTAGTCCATTTCATAACAGGACACAAGAAATTCAATCACATTTCACCTGTTCTACACTCGCTTCCTAAATAGGCGAGAGCTCAATTTAAAACTGCCAGCACCACTCATAAAGCTCTTCAATCCTCTTACCCTTAGTACCTTTCTGACAAACTGAACATCTCAGATTCTAACGAGATTCAGGAAATGCTCAATTACTTGTCCTCATACCTCCCACCTTTAAGCATGAGTGATACATTAACCAATTCTTCTCTGGTAGCACCACAAGACTCTGGAACTCCCTCTAGTCCACCATTACACATTTTAAACACATTAGAACTTTGGATCCAAATCAATGACACTTTACCACCTCAGAATTTACTCTAACAGTTAGGGACCCATCCAGATTTAGAGGAAAATGCACACAAAAAGCATGCCTCTTTTCCACAGCAACTTCCCAGTGGTAGATGAAAAGGCCGAGGATGAATTGTGCCACACTAAGTAGGCGAGGGCTTACATACCTGTGAGGGCACTCTTACCATTTAGCAACATATATTAGAAATACTCCATTTATTTTTTCACAACTAGATCACCATGGGGGTTATTGCAACTTTGGAGGAGGTGTTAATCCGTCCCAAAAGTGACGGATATACCACCAGCCGTATTACGAGTTCCATAGGATATAATGGACTCGTAATACGGCTGGTGGTATATCCGTCACTTTACCGTCACTTTTGGGACGGATTTACACCTCCTCCAAAGTTGTAATAACCCCCCATATATTTTGTGTTGCATTCAAGTTTGGGGAGGCTGTAATATGATCATGATTTTTCTTTTTTCTTTCTGTTTTGGGCCTACTACTGTAAGTTAAAAAAGTTAAAGAATGGACCAGAAAGCCGTATCTGTTCACAGACAGATGTAGTTTAGAGACCTTATATGCTTCTCATGAGCATTATTGCTGTTTCTAAGGATATTGTCTGGACCATCTTGCACTTGAGATTGTAATACCTGAAATGTATTTAATTTCGCAAACTGACTGCCTGAGTTAGGATGTCACGAATAGTGTCACACATAAGGCACTCAAACATACCGTAAAAACATTTCAAATATTGAAATGTCCCATATAGGCAAGCTGAAAACTTGGCAGATTTGTTAGAGTGTTAAAATTTTTGATGAAAGATGAGTAATGTTGATTATTTTGTTTTGTTTAGCATTTCACATGTTTACTCATAGCACCATGTTGCGGTATTGACTCGGAGAAACAATGGACTTCGTCCATTTCTTTCAATACAATAGGATCATTTGTTTCAGAGTGTCTTAAATCTGTACAATTGTTGGACCTGGCCCTTTCTGCAGGGTCATCTCCAAACTTTTTGTTTTGCCTTCCCTTTTTTATGACCTCGCTTGTGTTGGCTTTAGGACCCTAGGCACTTTACCACTGATAATCTGTGTTAAAGTGCATGTGTTCTCTCCTTAAACATTAATAACATTGGTTTATCTACAATTGCCATATTTAATTTACTTGTAAGTCCCTAGTAAAGTCCATTATCTGTGCCCAGGGCCTGTGAATCAAATGCTACTGGTGGTCCTGCAGCACTAATTTTTCCACCCACTTTAGTAGCCCTTTAAACGTATCTCAGGCCTGTCATTACAGAACCTGTGCATGCAGTTTTAAACTTGCATGTCGACCTGGCATGTTAACCCACTTGCAAGGCCCAAACTTTCCTTTTGAATACATATAAGTTACCCTAAATGTAGACCCAGGACAGCCCCCAGGGCAGGGTGCAGTGTATTTAAAAAGCTGGACATGTGCATTTAAGTTTTACATGTGCAGGTAGTGAAGAACTATTAAATTGTTTTCATTACTGCAAGGCATATCTCTCCCACAAGTTAACATTGGGATTATCTTACTGCATTTTATGGACGTGGGACATGATAGCTATTTCACGTTTGGTGTCTCTGGGCTCACAATTCAAACTCACAATTTATGGTAAAGTTGGATTTTAAGTTGCAAGTCTGAAAATGCAATTTTTAGAAAGTTGTAATTCTCTCACTTTAATCATTCTGTGTCGTTGCCTGTATCTGAAAACATGACTGGTTGGGTGACAGCTGGGCTCTTGTGAACTCCCTCTAGACAGCCACACACAGAAGGAGGGTAGATGTGCCTGATTGTCCATCCACATCCAGATGGGACAATAATATCATGATAGGTCATCCTGAGCAGGATGGGTGAGTGAAGCGGACACATCTGAATAGACTGGATTCTGATCCTTCACAAAGGGTTGCATAACCCCCTGTAGTGTGGCTGGAGCCAGAGAAGGAAGGGCAGAGACTCTGTGCACTTTAAAAGCTTCTCTTTGAAATCTCCCCCACTTAAAAGGCATAACTGAGTATAAGTACTGGACCCAAGACAGCACCAAATCAGTACACGTCTGTACCTAAGGATATTTTGCCAGGAAGAAGGACTGCTGTGCTGCGAAAGAGACTGTCACTGTTGGAACTCTGCTGGACTTCTGCTGTTTCTGCTCTGCTCGCTGATGACCCCCTTGCCTGGAAGTGAGAAGGATTGGACCTGAATTTTTGCATACCCAGAACCAAAGTGACTCCAAGGGCTTGCTGGCTTGGCACCTGTTCTGAAGTCTCAGGGATGTAAAATACTTCACTTACATCTGCTACAGCTTTTGGATTCTGCCATCTGTGAGTCCTGTCCTGCCAAACGGTGCCAATCCAATCCTTGGAAGTGGGTTCTGTAGCTGTGTACTATGATAATTCATGCTTTGCGATCACTGCGCAGATTGGAACCGCCACATCTGTCCTCAACACTGACACATCACCGATGCATCTGAGGATGAAAAATTTGCATTACTGATTGCGCAGCTCAGAATAGATGCATTACTATCAGCCCCAGCACACTACCTTCACATCACCTTCATCGTAAAGGTTCCACACCGCACCTCGGGGACATCGCATCGATGACTGAGTGGCTCAGCGACAACAAATCCCCTGACTGCGCAGATCGAAACCAATGCATCACATTTGCAACGTCTCCTCTGCTCCTCGCTTAGGACCCTCAAAGTCACCGCAACCCTCCACACAAGGTACTGTTTCAGTGGGACAAGGTTGGTCCCTGTAGCTGGCCCGCACTCCATCGCGGTCAACCTGAACTTTTGGACTCACCCCAGTCTAGTGTGACTAGATAGCCCCAGTTGGTGATTTAAGTTTCTAAGTACTACAATTGCAGATATTTTTTAAAATGTCACATGTCGACTTCTACATCTTGGAGTTTTGTCATTTTCGTCTTGTTTTGTTCATTAAATTAAGAACTATTTTTGTAACACGGTGTGGATTATTTTTGTCTGTTTTTTCAGAGTTGTAAGTGTTGCACAAATATTTCACACATTGCCTCTTAAGCTTGACTCCTCTGTGTCAAGTTACAAGAGGATGAGCACAGGTTAATTTAGGGTACGTATCTGACTAGGATTGTGGTTCCTGCTTGGATAGGGTGTATACCTCTACCAACCTGTAACCCAATTTTTAACAACAAAAATCACACAATGTAAGAACTGGAAACATAAGAGTTTCCTATTACAGTGAAGATAGTCTAGTGGTTCATTGACCAAACTCTGGTCCATTGATCCTAGGAAATCCCAGTTTCCTTCACAGGGCAGACTGTGTGGTTCTGGGCAAATTACTTCATATAACCACACTTCACTTACCTTACATGCCATAACTGTGATCACTTAGAAATTGACCATCCCAAGCTTTAAGTGCATTACATAGCAAATGGCCATTTACAGCAGCTTGGAAAGTTTGAATATGTCTCAGGATATCTCACCTCACTAGATAATAACAGGCATAGGTTGGGGCCATATAGTGGGACAAAAACTATAAGGCTGATGTTAGTGGTACAACAGCAATGTCTTGCTCTGACCCCTAAAATATGTAAATATTGGCTAATCCCTGATTGGCATATTTAACTTTCCTATAAGGCCACAGTATTTGGTGTGGAAACTACCCCTATGTCATGGAAAGTTAAGTATTAAATATCATGGACTGCAGAACTTATTGTGTCAAAAGAAACATGGCTTAAGGCCTACCAATGTAGCCTAACTCCTGCAGTTTAAACCAGCAGCCCGACCTGGCAACAGGCGGTTTCTACCAGAGTAAAACATTTATTTTAAACATTATAAGTTACCGTGATGTAGTCCACTAAGTGTACAACATTTAGAGATGAGACATGCACAAATTTAAGTCACCATGTTCCTCCAGTGACATTCCCCTAAAAGCTGTTTTCACTGTGGAAGGTCAGAGCTGTCCCCTGAAAAAAGCTAGAATACACATTAAAATTTCAATTCTCAATCTCAGCTTTGTAACCAACTAGAAAAATAATTCAACCACTGTTTTTTATATTCATTAAACACTCAAATAAATGGTGAAGGTGGATTTTCAATAAACATTGAGGAGAACTAACTTTTAGTAAGTTATTGTCAGGTGATACCTTAAAAAGGCCAGCCTCTGTTTTCATGGCCAGACAGGCACTAAAGCCAATTGGAGGAAATCCACTCACAGACCCAGTTTTGAGAAATTGCTACAGAGGATGGCACTGCTACATTTCCCTGGCCACACTGCTGAGTGGGCACCAAAGGTAAGCACACGTGGAGACAGGTTTCTTCTTCTTGGATTTTGGGAATATGGTGCAGTGTGGGATTGTTTGCAGTAGGGCAAACATGAACTGTGACAGATATCATGTTTTACTAATAAATAAGTGGCAGTGTAGCATATGAAAACTAATATATCAGCAGTTTTAAAGGCCTAACAGAGAAAATAACATAGAAATGAAAACGTGCAAGTTTAAATTGTGGTAGACATTTGCACATATTAGTCGTATTTCTGACACTGCGTTTAATATGAAAACATTTTGCATTTATATTTGTGTGAATTAATGATAAATATTAACATGAGCATATTATTTTTAAGTAGAAACAGTACAAATGAAATTTATTTTTGAGTGTTAAATGAATTCAAATTAAATGCACGTATAAAGTTTAGAAAAATAAATACACATTTAAAATTGCTTTGAAATAACATGAATAATGTTTAATAAAATAGTTTGCTTTGAGTATATGATTTAAAATGTAAGGTGCGCAAAGATGTTTATTGATGTATTCATTGTATTTATGTGCATTAGGATTTCTGAACATGACTAGGCCTGAAGGTTAATTTTACAAGCAGCAATGGAAACGTTTAATCGTGCTTGCTTTCCCCTTTAACCTGAATTATTTTCTTTAGGCAGCAAATGTACTGTTGAGTGTTCTGAGTGTTCTATTGTATTTCAAGAGAAGAACATGTTTCAAGTTTAGCTAATGTAACAATATTTGTTCTTGCTGCTGAGTTGCACAGGAAGATTCATGAAACTTATGTGAAAGAATATTAGCTTGGTTTATTGTGTGTCCTGGGAAAGGAATTGTTAGTTGCAAATATTTTGGCAGAACCCTGTGACGGAGGAAGCTGACAACGTACTTTTTGCTGAGAACATTTTTGTATGTATCAGAACTTGGTGGTGCCATCTACGGTGATTGGATGCTGAAATCAGCACCCAGAGTGTGCCCATTGAAAGGACAAATTGAATGGATTTTGGTTATTTTAATTAGTGAAAAACTTTGGAACAGAAGTCGGTTCCCCTTTGAATCTTCTGAAAGTCAGTTTTATGTTTGTTTAAGTCTGCTGCCCCATTCTGTCTTCTCTGAGTCCCTTGATGGGTTTTCTCATCATAGTCTTAACTGCCCTAATCTGATATGTTGGTCAGTACTAATAAGCCAACTAATTCTAGACTGCTGGTCTGTCTTATGTGCAGCTCGTGTTCTGGAGTGTGCTGATGCTTTAGTCAACTGACATTGGAAGAAGGTGCCCGTTCCTGTGACATCATCTTGTCTGGTGTCCCATGAAGAGAGGCATAACTAAATATGGTTTCTTGTTTCCTTTTTAGCTTAGTCACTTACACCAGCATCTTTTTTATAGTTAGTTGCCCTGGTTAGATGTTTTCCAAATTATGTTCACCTTCTTTTATTTTTGCTTTTGCCAGCATGTGTTAGCTCGTTCCCACACATGCAAATCTCAAATCTGGTTAGTGTTAGGGATGGCCCAGCTCTGAAATAGATTGTGAAAACTGTATTTTGATAATTTACTGATGTCACCATCATCTGCCTTGAAATGAAATCTAATAATAATGTTCATATAGGGTTGTTGCTAATCTACATAATTCTTTTGGAGTGCTTAACAGTATTGATGTTTAGTAGGTTTAATCTTTTCAGATGTTTTATTCAGCCTATGGTTTTGATGTATGTTTATAATTTGGCATTTCACACTATTTATGTGACATTGATTTTGGTATTGTAATAAAGCTTTGAAACTTTATTCGGTTTGGAGTTTGGTTTAGTGTTGACTTATTCATGGTGGTTATTATTTTTTATGATAAATTTAGTACAGTTCGTGCTTTGACGTCTCCTACAACGAGCCTAGGATTCTCCCCCTCAGAAAATTCTCTGCAATACTGTCAATTGGTGGCGGACTTTTTTAATACTAAAATTGCCAAATTGCTGACGGACCTTAGTCCCCCCTCTCTTGATTGAGAGGGTGAAGTGCCCTTTTTCAATGCAGAGTCAGCTAACTCGCTAGACTGCTTCCGACCCCTCTCTGCCAATAGAATCATCAAACTACTTATGGCAGTGAAATCCTACAGATCCTTGTCCGCCTCACATCCTAAAGTTAGCCCCTTCGCTGGTAGCCTCTGCTTTGGAGCCAGTGTTTTTTTCCTCTCATTAAAAAACCGGGAAAAGATGCTGCTGACCTTACAAACCTTCGCCCGATCTCACTACTGCCGTGTTTGGCCACAATGTTAGAAAAACATCTCAATCAGGAGCTTGCCGAATTCCTTCATGGTAATGGTAAACTGGACACATCACAGCACGGTTTTCGTGGTGCACACAGCATGGAAACGGCACTAATTTCTACTTCAGACATTATTCGCCGAAGAGGGGATTTGGGAGAAGATACGATTCTAGTTCTGCTGGACTTGTCGGCAGCATTCAATACTATTTCTCCTTCCATTCTGCTTAATCGTTTGTCCCAGGCCGGAGTGAGAGGGAAGGCTTGGAAGTTACTCAGCTCCTTTCTCACGGATAGACCGATCACAGTGGCCTGTGGCGACCATAGTGCTACCCTTTTCATCTTCCGTGTGGAGTTCCGCAGGGGTCCTCCTTCAGTCCTACGCTTTTCAATTTATATATGGCACCTCTGGCGAATCTGATAGACTCCTTTGGCTTCCAGATTGTTTCTTATGCAGATGATACGCAGGTGATTGTGCCCGTTTCACATAACAGGGAGGCCACAAAGGAGAAATTCCAATGCTGTATGACAGCAATCAACAACTGGATGGCCAATAATTGGCTTAAACTTAATGGGGACAAGACGGTGATTATGTGTTTTGGGCGCAATAATTCTCCCTGGAACAACAGTTGGTGGCCCCGGTCTGTGGGGGTTGTCCTTCTCCTGCGCCCTCTGCTACAAATTTAGGCATCATTTTTGAAGACACCCTCTCTTTCAAGTTACAGATTAATCATACAGTTAAGGTCTGTTTTTGGGTATTAAAAACGCTTAAGAAAATCTTACGCCTTCTAGAGGATGACTTAAGGCGGCGTTAGTCACCTCAAGACTTGATTACTGTAATGCGCTGCTGCTAAATGCGAACAAAACATTCCTTGACAAACTTCAGTCTATTCAGAATACGGCAGCGCGTCTCATTTTGAATCTCCCCCAGTCCGCATCAGCTAGCGGCTGTTTGATATCTCTCCATTGGTTACCGATTAAAAAGAGAATTCTTTTCAAGACACTTTGGCCCTCATTCTGACCTTGGCGGGCGGCGGAGGCCGCCCGCCAAAGTCCCGCCGTCAGCTTACCGTTCCGCGGTCGAAAGACCGCGGCGGTAATTCTGACTTTCCCGCTGGGCTGGCGGGCGGTCGCCTTCAGGCCGCCCGCCAGCCCAGCGGGAAAGAGGCTTCCACGATGAAGCCGGCTCGGAATCGAGCCGGCGGAGTGGAAGCTGTGCGACGGGTGCAGTTGCACCCGCCGCGTATTTCACTGTCTGCGCAGCAGACAGTGAAATACATTTAGGGGCCCTCTTACGGGGGCCCCTGCAATGCCCATGCCAGTGGCATGGGCACTGCAGGGGCCCCCAGGGGCCCCGCGACCCCCCCTACCGCCATCCGGATCCCGGCGGTCGGACCGCCGGGATCTGGATGGCGGTAGGGGGGGTCGGAATCCCCTCGGCGGCGCAGCAAGCTGCGCCGCCGTGGAGGATTCAATGGGGCGGCGGTACACTGGCGGGAGCCCGCCAGTGGTGCCGGTCCGACCGCGGCTTTACCGCCGCGGTCGGAATCTCCATTGGAGCACCGCCGGCCTGTCGGCGGTGCTCCCGCGGTCCTCCGCCCTGGCGGTCTTTGACCGCCAGGGTCAGAATGACCGCCTTTGTCTTACTCATAGAGCCTTACATTCGGACGTCTGTGACTATTTGAAGTAGGCTCTGCAATTTTATCAACCGACTAGAAATCTGAGATCTTCCTTCAAATATATGATCATGGTTCCTTGTTGTAACAAGGCTAAGTGGGGAGACCGTGCCTTTACGGTGGAAGCGGCGAGGCTCTGGAATGCCCTGCCTTTTACGCTCCGACAAATGGCGACTCACTTTACTTTTAGGAAAAGCCTAAAAACCTGGCTCTTTGCTCACTAGCTATTCCTGTTGGTAGCTTGTGCTTTTCCCCTAGTTTTCGGTTAAATTAGCGCTCCAAAGCTTTTGCCGGACCAATACAATACAATACAATACAATAAATTGTCACTGATTTATGATAGAATGTGTCTGACTACTACCTCCTTCACCAAGTCCAAAGATTCAGTCGACCTCGAGAGGTGAGATGTTGGTGTTGATGGTGTCTCACCCACGGAACTGAGGTTTCTGAACCTGAGGTAGGAAGATGACTTTTTTGGTTGTTGTGCTTCATCAACTGCTGCAAAAGTGGGTCGGGTTTTGTAGTATAGTCATAGGTGTTTTTATTTTGTTTATATATCATGGATATGTCTTCATCCATAATTAGCTGTTGACAGGGTTAGATTCTGTAATATATTCAAACTCTGTTAAGAAACACAGGGGAAAAACAGAAAGAGAAGTAATTGGCAACTGGATGTGGTCTTTTGGGCTCAGTGATTCTGTATACTATGAGTGCAACTATATACCAATAAAGTTAGTATTGGTTCAACTTCCTGCAGCTACATGTCAACCTCACTTCATATTTGGCGACAAGCAGAAATCAAAGAAAAACGAAGTTTCATTCAGAGCGCAGGAGAAGTCCAACTTCAAACAGTGTGCATTTTCGAGGAAATCATCTCTTCTGTGACTTTACCGGCAACAGACTCCAGTGAAGTAAATTATGAACTTGGGGTAATGTGTGGAGCAACTTTCCTTTTTAAGGGTAACATTATTTTTGTTGCTTTGACATTAAGCACAGTACTGTTTTCAGTTGGCCTGCGTGAACGTACATTGCTCTGTTACATTGTTCCAGCCTACATTGCCCTGTTATCTCAAGTTGCGATTTTCCACCAGTCACGTTCTAGGCCCCACCCTTCAAGTCTGTGCATAAAGTCAATGTGTGCATATTATTATCAGACATCCCTAAGAGGCGCAGATTTCCAATTTCAAGCGCCATACCTGTGTGGGCGCATCCTACATTATATTTATTTTGATTATCTATTTTATAAGGGACACGTAAGGGTAAACAACCATCTACCCTCATGAGGCCGAATGAACCTTTGGACTCAGATAGGTGTGAGTGTTTGGCTCTAAACAAAATGAAGTCTACAATAACCAAAACCAAACAATACCATCATTAATCAACATTAGTGTCAGTAATTTAAACACACCATGACCTATTTGGCCATGAATCACCACACCAGTTTAATAAAGTTCAAACATTTATTGTCTATTAGATTTACAATGCTAAGATTACGTGAATCAAGCACAAAACCAAATTATACAGATACATGAATAACACAGGTTGACCAAACCTTCTAAAGAATCTCAGCTTTGACAGAATATAAATTATTAGGCACTCAAGAATCACCGTACAGAATAACAGCAATATCAGATGCACAGCTGAGATTGATACATTGAGTTAACACAGATGTATTATTCACAATCAATTATTTTTCACAGCCAAATTCAGAATGTGACATTCTAACTATTACCCTAATTAGATTAAGCATGTTAGACTTCATGCAAAAATTAAAAGAAGACAAAAACTAATTTGGAAAACATCTATCTATGTCGCTAGCAAAAATAGTGGTTGGGCTTCTCGAAGAGAAAAACATGAAAACCTGCAAGAAAGAGAAATGCACAATTTTTGTTATGCCTCTCCTTAGTGGGTTCAGCAGGCAGCGAAGTCTTCATTAGTTGAGCATCTTCTGGTAATCTTCAATGGACAATGAAATGAAGGGAAACAGTTCAGTAATGTTTGGCCTTAATGCATCTGAACTGTCAGTGGCACACAGCACATTATTTCACTAACAGACATAATAACATATCTGAACACAGCACAGACAGTTTCTTGAATCATTCTGAGCTTGAGGAAGAAAGAATAAGTTTCACTTCAGCAAGAAAGAATAAGACTGAACTGACATCACCTAAACATTGCTATATTAAAGTCCCAGAAAATACCTAGCTACTCTACCATTGGTCACACTATGGGGTGGTTAGGACAGAACCAATTGAAACTAAAGCACATTTTTTCCTGTTGCATTCTTGTGGGTTTTTCCCTCATTGGTTCAGCTTCTTCCACTGCAATCACCACGTTCTTTTTGCAGAAATAAAATGTTTCAAACTACATAAAACTACTGAAAGCCATTGTTATCTGTGGAACACTATTTAACAGGAAACTAAGCAAAATGTTATAAGAGTTACACCAGAACATTTCTCTCCAACACTAGCTCATCACACAGGATCTTTCAGAAAAAACAGAAAACTTTCCACTGCCATCAGCATTTTCTAAGCATCACATTATTTTATTCTGAATTAGCATAACATGGGCCTTTTTAAAAACGCAGTAAAATGTGCAGTGTACAGCATTTCATAAAACTCAAAATATTTATTTCCTGAACATATAATTATTATTTTTTCATTACTCTAAGTAAAACATAAAATACATTTAATTAGACAGTGATTTATTTTCATTTTCAAAATATCTGTGTCAATTTTCAGTGTAGGCCTCCTTTTCATTTCAGCTTTGCACTTTTAAACGCACGTTTTTCTTTCAATTAATCACGCAATTGTATTAGTAATTTTCACACTCTAACACCTGTGACCATGCTGGAGCTATACCTCAATACCTGGGTCAGTTGCGGTGCCCAACTTCCTCCCTCTGCAGCAATGATATTGTTTTAAAAAAGGAAGTGATCTTCTGACTTGATGAGTCAGGTGCGAGCAGCTTCTGTTTAATTAACCTACAGCTCTTCCCACTGGCCGCAAGTGGAAATTTAAATCCTGTGCTGATAGCTATTGGTCCGCTTTTACAGTGGAGTTTACAGTTTACAAATTACATTTAACTGGTGCTGACAGCGATTGCCCTGCTAACATCACTAAAGTTATGTTGTATAACTGTGCTGACCATGATTAGCACACTACATTCATAATGGTCACATTGTATGAGTGTGCTGACGGCGTTTAGCACGCTTTAACTATTATACAACATAACTGAATTCAATATCGCCAGTAGCTGATTATAACTATGATATCTGTGATTAGCATACTATTTTGATCGGAACAGTGACACTGTACAGGTTGTCAATTTTATATTGTCATTGCATGGTGGATATATACTACAGTATGTTGTAATTAGACTCAAGAAGGGTCAATTGTTTTCTGTGCATTGGTTAGTTATATCAAAATGATGCAAACAGTTACACTCCCAGCAGCTTTTCTCCAAGAAGCTGGAGAACCTCAATAAATTGCAGCTTTGGATCAGATAATTTAATGCCTATCATAGTGTTATTGATGGTAAAAAATTCAAACCTGAAAGAAGAAGGAATTTATTGTATTGCTGTTTAGGTGGCGAGGGGCAACATATATTTGATCACTTACCTGAGTTTAGTCCAGCAGAAAAGTGCTGGATGAATACCAGAGTGCTGTCAAGCTAATAGAAATTACTTTGAGGGCAAGGGTAACCTAGTTGTACAAAGGCACACATTTTTCATTAGAGTATACGCACCCTCTGAATCGACGGATATATACATTACTGCACTAAAAGTGTTGGCATCATATTGTGATTTAGAGAATTTCACAACAAAACCTATAAGGGATCAATTAGTGGCAAAGTGCAGTTCTAAAAAAACTCCAAGCATGATTGTTAGCCTGTCAATACCCAATACTAAACTAGGCTATTGACATAGCAAAGAGCACTGAGTCTTCAAGGGAAGACTCAAAATAACTGGAAAACAGTCCACACCAGGTTGCTATTGTAAACCATGGCACCAATAGAGGACAACAGTCAGGTCATCAGCAGTCAGGTCCAACATGTTTACCAAAAGGACAGGGGAAACACTAAACCTCAATGTTTAGGTGTGGTTCCTCTTAACGTGTCTCTTGTTTTAAAAATTGCCTTGCAAATTCTCAAGAGTGCTGGAAATGCAACAAACCAGGGCATTTTGCAAGGTGTTTAAAGGGGGCAGACATTCTGGGGGTAATAGTGGCACAACAAGAGGTATATCTGGCAGTTTTGCAGGATGCCATTTGTTCTAGCCTCTGTTGCTCCTGTGTTTCAAAAAGTAATGACAATAATACTTACTGGAATAAAAAAAATTATTGTGTTCTAAAATGACATTTTGGTATTTGCTAATACTGTGGAAAAGCATAATGTTACTTTCTGACTTGTCTTGAACACATTGTGCAACAATGGCATGACTCTAAGAAAAGATAAATGTGTATTCACAACCAGCAAGAAAGGGTCAAGCCTAAACCAGGATTAGTGGATGCAGTTGTTAAAGCTCTTCATCCCAAGTACAGGGACCAACTTAGATCCTTGTCAGGGATGTGCACATTTTATTCAAAACTAATTCCTAATTATTCTGACATGACAATTTTTCAGAAGTCTGTTAAAGAAGAATTCAGATTTTATTTGGTCCTCCGTGTGCCAATTTTTTAAATCTCATTAAGATGAGCATTGTTTCTGCTCCAGCATTACAACCCTATATGGAAGGATGCAGAATATTAATTACTGTGGGCACTAGTGAGTATGGCTTAGGAGCAATACTTTCCTAAAGCAAAGCGAGTCAAGGAGGCTGCCATAGAATTTGCATCCCAAAGACTGGACGAGATTGAAACAAGATACTCAGTCACTGAGAAAGAAATGCTGTCATTTACTTAGGGTGTCAACAAATGTAAGCCAAATTTATGTGGAAGATCATTTTGTTTGCAAACAGACCGTTAGTTTACATCCTCAAAGATCTAAAGATAAAGACGTCCACAGCTAGATTGGCCAGACTCTCTGTAAAACTATTGGAGTTTAATTTTGAAATAGTGTACATACCAGGAGGTAAAAATTATAAAACAAACTGTTTATGAAAGCTACCTATAGGCAACCAGGTATATACTATGGAGGAAGGGCAGACTGGAGAGTGTATTTTCACAAAAGTAGAGGATCATGTCTTATGTGAAAATCTGGATGAGTGACTTAATGCAGTAATTAATGATGGTGACTTACAAGATGTCATGGAGTTTGTATTGAAGGATTGGCACAGGGAAAAGAATGTGAAGTTGAACTAAAAACCCATCTGGAAAATTATGGATGAGTTGTAAATGGAAAGTGGCATCCTTGTTAGAGGAGATAAATCAATTCCCCCAGCATGTTACAGAAAAATAATTATTGAAACACCACATGCAAGGCACTTCGGCATGACTGCCACTAAAAGCAGTGTGAGGACAATGTATTAGTGGCCATCCATGGATCATGAAGTGGGGGATGTGGTGCATGGGTGCTGTCAATATTGTATTAGTGATAAACATCTGGTTACCACAGTCTCAGACCCCAGAGTGCCTTTGAGTCTAGAAAACGTATGGAAAAAAAGTGTCAATTGTTTTTTTGGGCCTGTTTCATGTTTTACCTATACACATGAAATATATGATCACAATGATTAACCATTTTTCGCAATGGGTGTAAGTTAAAGGTGTTGCACAACCCAATACTGCAAGCGTTATTTCTACAGGGAGGGTATCCCGGCTGAAGTACTATCAGACAAAGGAATACAATTTACTTCTGCAACCATGCAAGAGCTTTTTAAAGAAAAATGCAATCAAACACACCAGTACTTCATTGCGTTGTCCACAATTCAATGGTAAAGTAGAGAGATTTAACAAAGTCTTGGTTGAATGCATTTAAAATACATTGAAATATCATGCTGAAGGTGTGGATGCCATCAGGGATACCATATGGGTATATCATACTACTCTGCACTCTGTTACAGGACAAATTCCTGTCGAAATAATGAGGGGAAGGAATGTGAGATCATGTCTATCTCCTGTGTGGATGTCTGATGTTTTTGACGTGGGTGTTGATGTGCAGGTGTTGTCTGACAAGGTAAAAGCTACAAGTGATGAAGCTGGTAGGATTAAGGTTATAGACTGATTGTGTGGTAAGCAAAGGTACAAGTATAAGATAATGGTGCAAGTAGTACATTGGGCCCGTATTAAAGACCCCTTGCTCTTAAGAAAGAGGCTGTCCATGTTTAGAGAACCCTTCAAGTGAAGAGAGTGTGTGGCAATTCAGTTTAAAACTCTAATGGCCAGTGGTGGAACTTTCCCCATGGTGAAAAAGTGAACAAAGACAATAGATAATGTCTCAAAGATGGGAGAGATGATGTTACTGGGAACATAGTTGCAAAAAGGGACACTCAGGGTCAGGGGAACTGTCCTAGACCCAGGTGTTGGTTCCTGCCTCACATCCTGAGAGTCTCTAAGTGCTTTCCTCCAAAGTCCACTTAAATCTTCAAAAATTCATATCTTCGGTTCCCCTTATATGGTTTTTGAATAGTTGAATGTTTTTTGTGTTGTATCTTTGACTTTAAACTGTTTTGGGAATTCTAAATGCTTTATACATTTTTCTTAGGTTTTCTTCAAGTTAGTCTTTTGTACTCTCTGCCATAGCTATAGGGGGTTGAGCTCCGGTTTAAATTAGTGAAACTTTTAAGTGGAGCTAACAGGTTAGTGACTTTACTACTTGTGGTGGACTTCCATCCACTGTACTCAATAATTCATGTTTTTACACTGATGTTCAGCAGTGGGATTCAGAACTTTTGTTTAGCAGTGCCGCTTACTTCAAAAAATGAAATGAAAAATTCCTATGTTTTATTAACAGCAACATTTGTTTTTTGATTTTTAATTTGCATAAGGTGCTTTAGTGGGTTATTTTTTTATGAAGGTGGATCTGGCTACTATAGAGAGTCTTGGCATGGGAGAGCTGAGGAGCATGTGCAAGCAGAGATGGTTGAAGTTAAGCATGGAATCCAAGAATATGGATTTTTACTAACCCCTTAGGGCCTGGCAAGAGATCCACCAGCTACAGACCACCTCAGTGGACTGTCCAGTGGATCTTCCAGGGCTGGTAGGGATGCAAGCTCTGACAGCATAAGCCCTCATAAGCTGGCCATCCAATATTTGCAGTACAGTGATAAGCAGTCAGCAAGGGAACCGCAGGCTAAACTGGCATCCATAACCCTGGAGGAAAAGAAGATAGCATTAGAGGACAGGAAGGCCAGACTGAGGCTTAGGCAATTCAATGATGAGGTATTTATAGGGATATAAATTCCAAGGTCCAACACTTATTCCTGTACTGGTAATACCTGTGTTCCAAATCGCTAGGGCAGATTCCTTGATGAGGTATGGACCTACTTCAGCTCAGAACAGCCGACTTGTAAAAAAAAGATTAGTAATCCACCCTTAATATAATAATACCAACTCCTTAGTAGTATTGATATAAGTCCTGTTTTATTTTAAGACACTTGTTGAATAAGACATAGAGGGGATCATTATGACCCCAGCGGTCGGCGTTAATTTGCAGTAAGTACTGCCAACAGGCTGTTGGTACTTATCGCCATATTATGACAACCCACCAATGTACCACTCCAACCGCCACGGCGGTAACAGCCGCCGGGCTGGAGAAATCCATCCCCAGGCCAGCGGCCGGCATTGTTCCGCCAACAGCCATGGTTTCCGTGGCGTTCAGAACGCCACGAAAACCATGCTGTAGGCACTATCAGTGACAGGGAATTCCTTCCCTGTCACCGATAGGGGTCTTCTTCCCCCCCTCTCCAGTTACCCCTCACCTCTCCAAAGCCCCGTACCCCCCTACATTCACACCCCCTTCACACACAAACGTATTCCCACATGCTTCCACGCATGCATACATCAATTCACACACACATCTGCACACACTTTCAAACATACATGCAGACACGCATTCACATGACACAACATGCACACACTCACACCTCCATACATGCACACACGCATTGAACACGTAACACACACCCGCAGCCACGCACACACAAAAATTCACACATCCCCACGCACACACACAACAGCCCCCACCGACCTCCCCTGTCAGAGACCCAACTTACCTGTGTTCAGAGGGTGCTCCGGCAGGAGGCGGGACGGGGTGCTGCTACCACCAGCAGCGCCCGCCAGCAGAACACCACCAGGCCGTATTATTGGTCATAATACGGGTGGTGGCGGTGTACCGGCGTGGCCCTGCTGGTGGCAGCAGTGCCACCTTACCGCCATCCGCCGGCATGGGCACAGCCGGATTTCCCCCTTTCTTGTGGTGGAAATCCGGCTGTGGTGATAATACAGCAGATGGCTGGTAGCAGTGGTGACAGTCTTTTGGCAGCCATCGCCGCAGCGGTAGGCAGTTTTACCATGAGGGCCATAGTGTTCACAGCTTGATCCCAAGCGATATTCTTAGTTTGAAACCAAGGGCCAAAAGGAACACCGGACGTTGGCATGGATTGATCCCGATAACTGTGGAATTACCCTTTGACTATGTGACAGTATCTTGATTGCCACTGGATATCTAATTCTGGCAGCACTTTTTAAGGATTGAAACTGCTTATTGTAAGAAACAAGCCTTGAAAAAGCCCTAGACTGTCAAGCCACACAGGGGTGAAACATGTGTCAGCTGCAACACACCCCTTGATTTCAAACTAAGAATATTGCTTGGAATAAAGCTGGGAATGCTATATGTCTTATGCAACAAGTGTCTTAAAATAAAATAGTACTTATATCAATACTGCTAAGGAGTTGGTATTATTGGATTAAGGGTGAATTACTAATCTTCATTTGCAGGTGTCTATAGGAACATCATCCAACCCTCATTTGCCCAAAAAGTATTATATATAGTTTTGTAGTGGGGATGACATTGACAAATGGTTTATCTCCTATGAAAGGGCATTGATTCACAGAGTAGCAACAGCAAACAGCATTGCTGAGTCCTAAAATGGTAGTTGGTACCAACATTTGGGAGGGACACACTCCTCGCTCTAGAAGAAGGGGTTGCTTACTCATAATCACACATGAAAGAAGCCCTAGTGCAGAAGTTTGGTCTTGTGCCTAAAGAGTACAGGAAGCCATTCTGGGACCTCACACAAAGAACCACAACAATCCTGGGTAAATTTTGGAAATACCCAACTGAAAACACTGTAGTATGGGTGAAGGGCAATACAGTGGATACGTATGATCGGCTACACAATTTTAACATGAAGGAGAACATCTTAATTAATTGGTCTTTAGAGTTACATCAGCGCCTGTTGGACTCCAAACTGACTGATCAGGGAGCTTGGAGGAGGAGCTGATGTGTGGGTATGTAGGGGGTGGCGCCAAAAAGAAGGCTTATTAGGGGCCCAAACACCTGATAAGGGGCAAGAATCCTAAACCATTTTTTAAAAGCAGGAAAGTGGTAACCCAAGGGAAAAGAGAATCTTTGAGAGGGTTTGGTGCTTTGACTGACTGCAGCTAGGGCACAAAAAGGGAGATTCCTCATGCCCCAAGAATAAAGTTACCATAAGTGGGCACTCCACAGGGGTGACTAGTGTAGCTTTGGGGGAGGATTACCCAGAGGAGGCTGTAGTAGCCTTTATCTTGGAGGTGGACCAAGAAGGTTAGCTGGTGATCCCGGAGAGTTCTAAGAAATACCTCCAGAGTGAAATTGTGAATAAAGTCCTTGTCACTGCTTTGCCAGCCAGGCCATGGTGGTGAAAACGCTGGTTGCCCCAGAACAGTATGTGCCAGGACAGGTTTGTAGTAGCAGTTTGTAGTGCTAACCAGTAGCAACTGGACCTGGACTGAACAGTGCTGTTGTCCTTTGCTTGACTCCCCAAATGACTCTAAGTGCCTTCCGCTGAGGTTATGGGTGCCTTAGAAGTGTGCTCCTGTGGTTGTTTGGGCACCAGAAGAATGTTTACACATTTTTGACAATGTTTCTCTAATGCCCTGCTGCTTCAGCAGACCCCCCTGAAGATGTAACTGACCAGCAGTTCCATCACATGACATTGGATTTCCACTTTGTCCCCCCGAACAAAAAGCAAAGCTCTCATTCTGTGTTTGGGACTTAAAAAAATTCAGCAAGTAATATTCAAATCTCTAGAGAACCAGCAGGACCAACCTGCTTCTAATAGCCAGCCTTTGTTTCCGCTGCAGCAACCACAGTTTCAGTGGCGATCTGCACAGGGAATCTTTTTCAAAGAGTAACAAAGTTTAACATTTTTCTTCAAGAAAGTGACAAAGTTATTTTCTGAAGTGAGACATAGAAACATTTTGGACCCTTTTGATTTCCAGACTTCCACCAAGGCCAATCCACTTGGTGTATCCAACTTCGGCTCCACCGTCATAGGCCGGAAATTGCACATTGGTCCCTATGTACCACAAGCAATGATTCGTTTGCACTGTATTTTTCTTGGTACTTTTTCCACATAAATATTACAAAAATATTATCTCTGGGTCCTCATCCTCACTTCTTGGTGTTTTGGTGTCATTTTTGGTTATTATATTTTTCTCTACTTGTATAAATTGAGGTGGGGCTTTTAGTATGTTGAGTCTTTGACTTTTTAACTCATTTATTTATTTTTATGAAAACCCAGCAACTACAAAGTGCTACCAGGATTCTCATTCCCTTCTTTTTTTGCATTGGTAAATTATTATTTTTTCTTTACTTTTAATTTATCGTTCGAATGTGGACATCTGCATTATTAAAATGGTAAATTAAAAATTACCACCGTGTGTTATGACACCTTTGTGTACGTGTGTCACTATACATTCGTGTTCATCAGCATCCATCTCAAAATTGGTTTTCATTAACAGAAAACCCATTGCATCTTTGCCAGCCATGTATGTGCCTGTGTCTTGATGCATGCATTTGCAGGTAAATGCCAAAAGGCATTAGCAAAGCTATTTGTGAGAAATTCAGTGAGTTCCAAGATGGTCAGTGGTGTGTGTGGTATATGTCTTCTCTGTGCAGAGAACTGCAATTTGTGTTCTGATAAAAATTATTAATGAGTGTTCATGTATTTTGAATAATGGGTTTGTGTAGAAAATATAATAACGTAGAAAAATAATGCACACATTTGAAAATGTGATAACGATGAGTGGCCGCTAATGTTCACGAAATGTACTTATTAATATTCTAATACTGTGAAATGTTGAATATATGTTTGACTGATGTAGTAATATGTCATATTAAAGGTTACGCATTATGTATTAGCTTTATTAATTGTAGGCCCTTAAGTCAGTGAAGGTCTTGGCCTAGTTGCCAGGCCTCATATCGAAGCTGTATTTCTTAACGTTTAATAAATGGCTGTCCTAGTGAGTTAAACTGTGATTTTCTATTTGCATTGTTTAAATGTGCTCATAGCTGAGAGTTTTCTCAAGAGAACCAACTGCTAGAAGATGGTGTTCTTGCTAATGTAGCATTTTGAGTGTAATGTGTGTGGGACTGACTTTCTCAGGAGGAGAACAATGGAGACACTGACTGGAGTAGAAGCTGCAACAATATTGTTACGTGGCAAGCCGGATGATGAGGACATTGCAGGACAACCAATCAACGACATGTGAACGGAGTAATAGTAGAATTCATAGATTTGCAGTTTTAGTTTTATTGGACAAAGTGTGAACATACGATTCATTGACCAATAGGGATTTGAGACATAGTTTTACTGGTTTTGATTTAACAAGACTGCACTGAGAAGAACCCAGGATTCTGCATTCTGCATTTTGCCTTAAGCATTTTGCCAGAGCTCATTCTTGCCCATTTTGCGTCTTGACAAATGACATGCTTAACTTTATTGCTTAAAGACTTTGCGTTTACTGAACTTTGATGCTGAATCCTGATGCCTTGCTGGCCAACTGATGTCCTGAGGACAAAGACTGACTCTGCTTGCTGATCTACATTAAGGATAGGTATTATGAATTAGATTGTTGATTATCAGTCTATTTGTTCTTTCTTTCTAGGCACCAACCACCATGTTTTGATAGAACCATAGTTGGATGTTTTTCCAAATTTGTGTTACTAGATTACTAAATTGTTTTGCATGAAGCCCAACATTCTGATGCTAATCTGCTGTTAGTTAAGGATCCTCACTAATGAAATTGTGCTAATAGGGAATAATGCTAAATGAATTTCTCTGCTGAACTCAAATATATGTAATCACTTTGTCACAGTTGACTTTGTTATTTATTTGCACCATAACCTTAGAATGTGTCGTAGTTTAAGCTTTGATTAAATTACGTTTCTTACGTTGCTTTGGACAGCCAGTATTGTTTCTGTATGTGTTTCGTTTGATATTGAGATTAATCTACACAACCTTAGCATTGTTATTATAGGGAAATAAATATTCTAAATTTTACTAAAAGATGTGGTTATTCATGACTGAAAGGTCATGGTTCATGACAATTACTGACTCTATTGATTATTACTATTTTTGATTATTGCTGATTATTGGTATTGTGTATTGGTTATTGATTATTGATTTGCATGTACTGGAGTTATGGTAAGAACATCTTAA
This sequence comes from Pleurodeles waltl, assembly GCF_031143425.1. NCBI lineage: Eukaryota > Metazoa > Chordata > Amphibia > Caudata > Salamandridae > Pleurodeles > Pleurodeles waltl. The sequence continues at coordinate 986,229,583 of NC_090437.1, forward strand.
TTGTGAGTCAAAAGGTTCATAGACCTATTTGCGTCCCCTTGTAAGTTTACTTATTAAGGTCTGACTTGCTAATAGACACTCCTGTTGAATGCTGAGTTGGCAGTGATCTGTAGATATGATTGGCAGCAATCCATCAGGAAAGTGGACGTAGGGGCATTCCCTGCTGTGGAAGTCACAAAGGAATTTAACAAAACAGAGTGGCAATTGTCAGCACCAGTTGAGGTTGGCAGAAACAGAAACCGTAAGTGTCCTTATGTTCATGTAAAGAAAAATATGCATAATTTGAGAACACCAGTGCCTTTTCTACTTTCCGCAACAGCCCCAAAATGTTACAAACAATTGAAGGAGGGCTTGAGACTCTTCTTGATACCATTGTGGGTGATATGCGTACATCTAAGAGGACGTTTGCCTTCTGAGATACAGCCTTGCAACCAGAGGGGAGAATTTTCAGATATTTGGCACAGGGAAATGGTAAGTGAAGATAGAGAAGTAGATGTTGGAGCTGTAAAGATGTTTGATGAGAGACGTAATCCCACAAAAATGTTGCTTTGGAAAGACTCCCATTACTGAAAGAGTGGAGATGCCTGGAGAGCAGGTTGAGTGCTATGTAGAGGTACCTCGGATGTCTCGGATAAATGAGACAGTGAAAATTAGCTCCTCTGGGATCAGTTAATAGAGAAAAAAACAAGTAAAAGGTGCATGATGTCTTTTATCCACAGATGATCCCAGCTCATAACAGTGCGTTTCTAGATAAATGAAAAAAGTATGCTTCATGAGGAAATAAATGAAGAAATGCAGGGTATTCAGCCACAGTCTAAGAGTAGAGAGAACACATAAGGGTCAAGAAAGGAAAGTGTAGAGCGAAAAACAGGCTCCCATGCCAAGGCATGTAATGAACTTTTTGCAAACAGGTAACATGAAAGAGTATTATGAGTGCATGTGAAAGGTGAGAAGTGATGACAAAAGGGGTGTAAACATGTTGGGAGTCAGAGGAAATGCAAAAGCAATTGGCAAAGATAGAGTGTTGCATGTGGACGAAGGAGGGCATAGACCATGGTATTGTTGAGTAGTGGTGAAAGGAGTTGGGATGAGAACGATGGAAGATTCTTGATTGTCATATACCTTATTTAGGGCAAGTAAAAAGAGCATCTTTTCTGATGAGAAGTTGATGCAAGAAACCTTCTGCACATGGTTATAGGCCCATAGATGTTATGCTGGTGTTTACACAGAGTTGGAGTTTAAGGGAAATAAGATATGCACATAGTATACAAGCTAAGATTATTCAAGTTTGCTTGAAAGAGGACAGCAACTGGGTTATAATACTATTCTTGATTTCAATCACTCAGAACACACGCTCAGTACACCTCAGGTGAGTAAAGGGTAATGAGGATATGTGGAAGAACAGCTTTCCAAAGGTCTTCTGTAAGATGGATAATAACTAAAGGGTTTCAAGCACATTCAAGCACAAGATATTTTAGATGGATGTATCTAAGTCATGTGCGCATAAGGTGCAAGAAATACCACAGACACTTAGGGACAAACTGAGAAAAGAAAAGGAGAAGGTATGCAACAACAACATCATTTGAAAAACTGAAAGTTCAAAGTGGCTGCTCCCTACTCCTCGTTACCTGTGTATATTAGTAGACTTGCATCTGGATGGAATGCCATCTTTTAACAAATATCAGTACAATGTTATATCGGTGTGCTAAAGGGGGCAACTATTTTCACAACTTTAGAAACACCATTGGCTTGTTAATAAATTAAACTTCACAAAGATTTACATCAATTAAAATGGTTTGTGCTGTCTGAGGGTGAAATATAATTTCAAAAGTATGATATTTAGACTTGCTTTGGATGCTTATTAATGTGCCATGCATACATTGTTGAAGTTATACAAGGAGTAACATAGAGAAAGTAACATATTTTCAAGATGTCATACTATTGTATGTGAGAATGTGTAAAAGAGGGTGTTGATAATTGAGGGATGAGGGTATAATGGGGAAGAGCAAGAGTTGTAAAATTTGTGGAGAGGGTGTATCAGAATCACCATGTATTGAAGTGTGGAGAGGAGCTTAAGGAAATCTTGGGTGAGACTATGAAGACTGTGAAGAAGGCTATTTGTCCACCAAACAAGCATGCATTTTATGCAAACTTTATTCTACACTTAATACATCCTTTACTAGCTCTTCTGAAAAGCATGAAAGGTTTGTGTGGGGTTAGAGGTGCATGATAGGACTGAAGAAACTGAAAGGGGATTATCTGAGTGCTCCTCCATTGAGCTCATTTAATACGCATGATTGAGAAATTGTGGTGAAGGATGCCAGCAGTAATGGATAAGGAGAAGTGCATTTACCAGTAAGGGATGGCAATGAGGAGGAAGAGGCATATGTGTTTAGAGCTTTATAAGCAGCTGACATAAGCTATTTCATGATCAACAATGAAGAACTAGCACGTTGGTGAGACTAGTGAGAATGTCTTCGCTGTTGCCTGGTAGGTGGAATTTCTTCTGAGTATGGGTTAAAAAACGTGTGTGGCTCAATTTAGCATCAAGGGAGCTAGATGAGCAATACCCAGGATAACTATATGGCAGTATACAATACAGAAGTATTGGAAGCTTGCAGCATGTGCATAACATGATGGCAGATTTTTGCCTAGACTGCTAATGAATTATGATGACAAATTAAAAGGAGAGGATTGTGTTGTAAATTGTGTAAGCCCAACTGTACTTTAGGGATCACACCCTCCTTTAATGTCCACTCCTCCAATGTGACTAAAAGGTGTTTAGCAAAAATCTTGCGATATCCAACAGGCCGATCAATAGATAACTCTTAGGAGACTCCTGTAGCCCCTTTTTTATAAAGTGGAACTCTTATACTGTACTTCCTTTCCAGGATTCTGATTTACCATAACCACTTATTATTGCTAAAAACACCGGAGTCAATACTTGTGCCCACAAGCTGGGGTTAAGCTTTATTATAGCTGCTGATAATCCATCTACCCCTTGAGCCCTTGAACTTTTTAGCTTTGTGATCTCCTCAAAACTTCTAACTGTGGGAATTAATGAATACTGCTCGGACACCATTGTGCCCAGCCTTTGTTGTACCATTCACACAGTCATGTCTCCTTGATCATTCCTTAGTTTATATAACTCTGTAATATTCTTTACCCAATCCTCTTCAGAAACCCTAGGTGCTGCTACTTTATTCAGTGTCCCTAAGGTGCTACCCACTTCATCCCCAAACCCTTTAGCTCTTCCTAGAGAGTGATAAAGTGCTTGTGCTCACTCCCTTAAAACGGTTAAATTAGCATTCAACATATTTAATTTACTTGAAAGTCCCCTGTAAACCGGTATACCAAACCCAGGGCCTGTACATTAAATGCTACTCGTGATCCTGCAGCACTTATAATGCCATCCACTAAAGTAGCCCCTGAAAACATGTCCAGGCTTGCCACTGCAGCATGCAAGCAGTTATAAACGGCCTATTCGACTTGGCAAAATAATCCCCTTTGCAAGCTTTAAACTTCCCTTTTATTGTGTATAAGTCACGGTATGAAGACTTCCAAAAAGAGTAGTAATGGTCATAGAAGACCGCAGAAGCAATAGTAGCCAAACAATCAAAGAAGGAAGTAGTGGCTCACCTTATAGCAGTGGTTCCCAATCTGTGCGCCGCAGCACCCCTGTGCGCCATCAAAACTAGCCAAGGGTGCCACGCATCAAGCACAGAGTTTAGTAACCACAAATTCCTGGTCCAGTAAATACTTCTGCATTTTATAATAAATTTCATTTCCAGCTGAGAGTCTACAGGTAGTTTGTCATTAAATTCTTGGTGTGCACTGCCAGCTAGTGGTCGCTTTCCAAATAACAATCAAGCCTCTATATTTTTCCATAAGCGAAGTTTCAGTTTAATTTAAGTTTTCACGTTCTCATGAGTTTCAGGGGTGCTGACCTTTTTTTAAATAAAAATGAAAATCTGAATGCCTTGATTTTGTTGGTATGTCGTTTTTCAAAATTATAATTTCTGAACACCGCAGCTTAGTTAACGATTTCATAAATAGACTGAAAGTCATAGCAGTGAGGATATAACAGATCAATAACTTCTTTGAGTCAGGAAGGATGGGTGGACAGTACAGAGAATAAAGAATGCCCACATCTATCAAGAGTAATTAATCACCCCACCCTGCCTTCAGGACAAGGAGAACGCACAATTCTGTCACAGTGGGTTCAATTCCAGGGTGTCAAAACATGTTAAAAGTGCACTTGAGAAGAAAGAAACTTCAACCCTTCCTCCCCCCAGTGTTCAAATCTGTCTCTGTGCATGGCCTACAGAAGCCTTCAGCCCCCTCACCAACAGCTGTCGTGTTACAGCCATCAGGTCCCACTGATTGGCTGAAGTACCCATATTCAAATTTGCACAGCTTCACATGGAATTTGGCCTTTAAGATCTACTGCCCGAACACCATTATTACCATGCCAGAATCAGTCCATATGTCTTCATCGATGTATAGGAGAGCCAATAAGCTTTCACATATATGTTGCAATGCATTTCCCATTGAATGTCCAGCATGTCAGCCAACACAGATGTTATGCACCCTGGGAGAGCACATAGAGCATGTTGAATCTCAGGAGGAACCACTAGGTATCAAATGAGGTGCCCTGTCACAGGTGATCATGTGTCTTGCATTTGTCTTCCAACATTCACTCATGATCGTGCACTTCAAGAGGACAGTCACAGAGGGAAACCAGATCTTTATGGTGTGGTGAAGTCAGACTAGAGTGGAAGAGCTTCCCTTGAGCTGATCTGTGGCAGGGCTAGCAACCCCACTGAGAGTAACTGTTTTTAACTCTCAGATGAGTCTATGCACACATTTGATGAATGTGTAATCTGTGTTAGAACACAGTTCAAAATAACAAAAGCAATATTATTTAAGTTTTAAACAGTGGGTTTGCTAGCCTTGGATAAGGTAGGATTACATCTCTGATGTAATACCTTCATCCGCGTCATATCAATTATTTTCAAGGAGAAAAATGGAAGTGCTCCAGAGGCCGGGCTTACATCCCCAACCAGCCAAAACAATTAAAATAATGGGGAGCCATGGTCATTGGCCAATAGGTCAGGGAAGCCATGGGTTGATAAGTTTGGGAACTACTGCCTTATAGGGTCCTACTGCTCAAGAACCCTCAACGTTTATAACTCAATCCCAATCAACATGGGGAGAGCTGTAGAGTGTCACATAAATAATTAGTAGTTCATCATATCTAATATTCAACACAGTCCATCAAGATGAATGATTCATTCTTCAGTATGTTAATACACCCCTTTGGTATTCCCTCAGTAGCCCACAGACAGGGTGCATTGTAATTAAAAGGTGGACATGTACTTATAGGTTTTACATGTCCTGACAGTGAAAAATTCCTAAATTCATTTTATCACTAGTGTGAGGCATACCTGTCCCACATAATAACATTGGGTTGCTATTTTTTGATCGGGAACAGGTAAACATGTTGTGTTTGGTTTCTGAGAAATTGTATTTTAACCCCTTTGCTGCCAGGCCTTTCCCCCTAAGGGGCAGTTTACAGTCAGGCCCTCATAACATTTTGTCCACATAAGCTACCCATGCCAAATTTGAATCCTTTTTTCCCAACATCCTAGGAATTCTAGCGGTACCCAGAGTTTGTGGGTTCCCCTGGAGGAGACCAAAAATTAGCCAAAATACAGCAAAAAGTTAGTTTTTAAAAAGAAATGGGAAAAAAGGGTTGCAGACGAAGGCTTGTGGATTTTTCCCTAAAGATAGCATCAACAAAAGTGTGCAGTGCTATAATCACCATCTTCCCAGCTTTCGGGAACAGGCAGACTTGAATCATAAAACCAAATTATTCAACACAATTTTGGCATTTCACTGGGACATGCCCCATTTTTACTATTTCTTTCTGCTGTTAGCCTCCTTCCAGTTAGTGACAGAAATGGGTGTGAAACTAATGCAGGATCCCGGACAGCTAAACAGTTCTGAAAAGTAGACACAATTCTGAATTCAGCAAGGGTCATTTGTGTAGATCCTACAAGGTTTTCCTAAAGAAAATAACAGCAGAAATTAAAAAAATATTGGAATTGAGGTAAACAAACAGCCATTTCTCTTAACGTTTTACTCTGTAACTTTTTCCTGCAATGTCAGATTTTTTAAAGCATTATACCATTACATCTGCTGGATATATATGGTTAGTAGGTTTATCAAGAACTCTAGGTACCCAGAGCCAAAAAAGGAGCTGCACATTGCAATGCGTTTTCACTGTATACCGGGTATACAGCAATTCATTTGCTGAAATATAAAGAGTGAAAAATAGGTATCAAGGAACCCTTTGTATTTCCAAAATGGGCACAAGATAAGGTGATGAGAAGCAGTGGGTATTTGCACATGTCTGAATTCCAGGGTCCCCATACTAGCATGTGAATTACAGGGCATTTCTCAAATAGTCGTCTTTTTTACATACTGTCTTACATTTGGAAGGAAAAAATGTAGAGAAAGACAAGGGGCAATAGCACTTGTTCTTCTACTCTGTGTTCCCCCAAGTCTCCCGATAAAAATGGTACCTCACTTACGTGGCTAGGCCTAATGCCCGCGACAAGAAACGCAACATGGACACATCACATTTTTACCTTGAAATCTAACATGTTTTTTTAAAAGTGCCAAGCTGTGGATTTTGGCCTCTAGCTCAGCCGGCACCTAGGGACACCTGCCAAACCTTTGGTTTTTTTTAAACTAGACACCAAGGGGAATCCGGGATGGGGTGACTTGTGGGGCTCTGACCAGGTTTTGTTACCCAAAATCCTTTGCAAACCTCACAATTTGGCAAAAAAACACTTTTCCTCACATTTCGGTGATAGGAAGTTCTGGAATCTGAGAGGAGCCACACATTTCTTTCCACCCAGCATTCCCCCCAGTCTCCCGATAAAAATGGTGCCTCACTTGTGTGGTTAGGCCTAGTGCCCGCAACAGGAAATGCCCTAAAACATTGTGTGGGCACATCAAAATTTTCAAATACGAACTAACGGTCCTGGGCCCAGCAGCCATCTAGTGAAACCTACTAAACCCAAACATTTCTGAAAACTAGACACCCGAGAGAGTCCAGGGAGGTGTGACTTGCATGTATCCCCCAGTGTTTTCTTATCCAGAATCCTCAGCAAACATCAAATTTAGCTAAAAAATAATTTTTTCCCCACATTTCTGTGTGGGATCACCACACCAGCATAAATTTCCTACCACCCAACATTTTCCTCAGTCTCTCGATAAAAATAATACCTCACTTGTGTAGGTGGGCCAAGTGCCTGTGACATGGAAAAGCTGAAAACATGTTGAAAATGAGGGGGAACCAAAGAGGGTCCAAAAGGGTAGTTTGAAAAAAACATTTTAGGCAGACAAGTGGGGCAGAATTTTTATCGGTATAGATGCGACAATGCTGGGTGGTAGGAAGTTTGTGGATTCCTGCAGATTCTGGAAGGTTCCATCACAAAAATGTGGGACAAGTGTGTGATTTCAAGCAATGGTGGAGGTTTGAAGGGCATTGTGGGTAAGAAAATGGTGAGGGGTGCATGTGAAGCACACCACCCTGGAGTCACCCAGATGTTTAGTTTTCAGATGTGTCTAGGGTTTGTAGATTTTTCTACATGGCAGTGTCCCAAAGTCCAAAAAGTGCAGCCCTCAGTTAGAGTTAGACAAGCTCTCATGGCCCAAATGTAAAACCAAAACCCAAAATAATCAAATGCCCTCTTGCTTGCCATTGGGATAAGATCTTTTAGTGTGCGGGAGAGAGCTGAAAGGCTGTTACCCACTTTAGTTGGAGTGGGGGCATAACCATGTCTATAATGGTTGGTAGCCACCAGCCCACTATTTTTCATTTTCTTTAAATTCCCTGGCATCTAGTATGCTGTCTGCCCCCCGGGGAGTGGATCGGGGGTATTTGCCCCATCTGCCCACCAGTGGGCAGAACAACTTTGTCCCCATGTATTTGGGAGTGGGGGTATGGCCATGCCCCCACCCTCTTTTTTTAAAGAAAATCTTCCCGAGGATTGGGCTGTCTCTCCAAAATGGCGGCCTCCCCTGAGCGTGCGCTCTGAGGCGCTGAAATAACCCTGTATGTGCAGCTGAGGTCAGGCCATCTGCCACACGGACCGGCCTAGGGAGCAGTGAGAAGAAAGCTGCCTGTTGTGGTGGCCATGAGGGCTGGTCTGGCCCGGAGGACTGGGCACTGGTGGGGCCCGACATGGGATCGGTCTGGAGGAGGGATGCTGCCAACCCTGCGGTCACTGCAGTGAAGGGCAGTGAACACAATTCCACCTGTCGGGCGGCATTGAGAGCCTGGTGGGGCCTGGGAGGCCTGGTCCTGATGAGACCAGCGGCCCCTAGTACGTCAGGATCTCCGCAATGCAATTGCAAGGATCACAGAGGCGGAGTCCTGACTGTCCACCATGGAAGATGAAATGAGTGCCCTTAAATCTCAAGTTGCCCAGCTTCTAGTGCGGATGTCTGAGTTATACTGTAGAGCAGAAGACACGGAAAATCGCTCACAACGCAATAACATTCACATAATTGGTATCCCTGAAAACACAGAGACTTCCTCACTTGCCTCTTACCTGGAGGACTGGTTTAAAACCTGGGTAGCACTGAACAACCTCACACCTTGGTTTGCCATAGAGCGGCCTCCTAGGGCACTGCAGGCCAGGCCTCCCCCGGGATCATTGCAGAGGCCAATTATACTTCGACTCTTCAATTATAAGGACAGAGATGCTGTGCTACAGGGGGGCTGGACACAGGGAGAACTGCACTACAATGGAGCAAAGGCCCTTGTGTTCCCGGATTACACCAGAGAGGACCAACAGCAACGTCGTTCCTACGCAGAAGTCAAGCAGAAATTGAGGGCAATGGAAGTGCCTTACCGTCTTCTCTTCCCGGCTCGACTCAGAGTGGTACATGCCAATAAAACCAATTTATTTTAGACTCCTACAGTGGCACGGGCATGGCTGACAGAGGAGAGCCTGCTGACATCCTCTGGATGTGGCCCACGCTGGCGCTGAACATTACCTGGCATGGATAACCAGCCATCACGGCTGAAGAGCCAGCAACAGCGTACTCGTTCTAGAAGGCATAGAACCCAGCAAGAGTCCCAGTCAGGCTCTCCCCTGTCACACTTGCGGGACTGGACCACTTACCCAGCTCCTCCTGGAGAAACTGTCATAAATGAATCCCAGGAGGCTGCAGCGGGGCTATCAGTGGAGGGGTTGCCGCCCGGTTAAGGGGACCCCTCCAGTGACTCTGACCTGTCCCGGGAGTCCGGCACTGTGATCTCTTCGGACGTTTGGGGAAGGGCAAGCTAATCCTAACATTTGCTTATTTCTTGCTATGTAATTGTCTATTGAATCATGATTTCTAAATCCGGCTTTATGGAGGGGTCACCACTGCTGATTAGGTTAGGTTGGGGTTAAGGTCTTAAAGAGTTAAATGTTCTATAAGGGCGACAGATGCTTCTGGGGGGAAGAATGGGGTGGGACGAGAGTTGGGGGGTATGTATCATGTTGGGCAGTACCTGTTGTTGGGAGTTGTCATTTGTTTCTTTACTATTTCAGGAACACAGGGATCTAGACACACACTTCACTTGTTTGGGCACAGTTACAGACACAAAGGCGACAGTCCTCTCACCCGATCCAAGACCCGGACGGTACTGAGCCAGATTGCAATGTTCCTTTGAGTAATACACGCATAAATGGTAGGTCCAATACAAGTTCTTTCATGTAATGTTAACGGACTCCTGGATAAGCTCAAGCGTACCGCCGTTCTCGAGTACTCCCAATGCTATCAACCCAAACTGCTTCTGCTTCAAGAGACCCACCTACTCGGGGACCGTTGCCCCTTCCTGGCACACAGAGGCTTCGACAGGGTTTACCATGCAGGGTTTGTCGGTGAGTCGAGAGGGGTAGCTATAATGATGCGCCACTCCTTCCCCATGGTGGTTACAAAGGTACAGCGTGATCAATAGGGGTGGTTTTTGGTCCTGTCCGGGCGAGTTGAAGGACTCACACTTAATTTTATAAGTGTATACACCCTTCCGGCGTCCCTGCGCACAGTCCTAAATGGCCTCACCAAAATACTCGTAGACTTGACCCAAGGGATCACTCTGATATGTGGAGACTTAAATGCAGTCCCTTACCTCCTGCAGGACACCTCGGACCCCCCCTGAGCCATAGGCAAGCGGCGGCCTCAAGCCTGACGAACTGATTGGTATCGCTGGGACTGTGCAATGTATGGAGAAATTGGCACCCACGGCGCTGTCGATTTACTCACATGTCGCAGCGCATCATACGCAGTCCAGGATGGACCTCATATTACTACGGGCTACGGACTGTAGCCACCTCACACACATTGAGATTCTTCCCCGAGGTATCTCAGATTCTGCGCCGTTTCGGCTTGGGATGGGATCAACACATGCGGTATCCCGCCCGATGTGGTGGTTAAAAGCATGGTATTTACAGCATAAAACTTTTGCCCAACACTGCAGAAAGTTATTCAGGAATACTTTTCCCCCAACACGGACTCAGTCTTATCAGTGGGCACCCTTTGGGGGGCGAGCAAAGCAGTGGTAAGGGGAGAGACAAAGGGCCTTGTCTACTATAGGGAGAGAACACAGAGGCTTCACATCACCAGCTTAGAAGCCAGAGCCCTCCTACTTGAAGCTAAACAATCTACACAGCCAAATTATGAGGTAACCTGGCAACTTCTGCTTATACGGAAAGAAATAGTTGACCTCTCCCTAGAAAAAGCTAAACACTTTTGGGATTCCTCCAAAGCCCGTGTATATGGGTGGGGGGACAAAAATGGGAAATCACTCTACTGGTTGGTTTCACACCACCACCCATCTAGAATCATTCCCAAAGTCAGCAATACACAGGGGGAATTGGTCACCAAGCTACAAGATGTGGAAGATACATTCACCTCTTACTATGGTGAGTTGTATAAGGCCTCCCCAACGATTAACTCAGACCAGGCCCATCAATTTCTGACAGATGTTCCCCTCCCCGGGCTGTCACAAACAGAAATATACATCCTAGAAAAACCTATTACGAACGAGGAAATAAGTGAGGCAATCACATCAATGGGTACAGGGAAGACTCCCGGACCCAATAGGTTTCCCTTGGAGTACTACAAAGACAGTTTGACGCCTAAACTTAAGGCCCTATATGACGATGTGGTGGAGTTAGGCTCCTTTCCAGAAGGACTGGATATAGCCACCATTGTGGTGCTTCCCAAGACACAGCCACCGACACAGTCCTGTGCTGGTTACAGGCCAATCTCACTTATCAATAGTGAGATCAAAAATGTATGCGAAAATTCTTGCGACCAGTCTTAAGAGGGTCCTGCCACTGCTAATTCACCCTGACCAATGTGGCTTTATGAGTAACCAGAGTACACGTAATTGTATACGCCGTCTCCATGTTGCGCCAGCACGGCCTCACTGCATTCCCTCCAATGTGGCGCTTCTTTTTGTTGATTTGGAAAAGGCTTTCAATACAGTGGACTGGTAATACTTACGGTTGGTGCCAACCCGTGCTGGCATGGGACCCCGATTTTGCTGGATCGTCCACACCCTATACATCAACCCAGTGGCCCGAGTTCGGGTTAATGGCACTCTGTCCTTTGCCTCCCCCATTTGTCGGGTGACGCGTCAGGGCTGCCCCTTATCCCCTCTTCCATTTTCTCTGGCCATCGAGCCTCTAGCAGGCTTGGTTGGGATAGACCCAATATACAGAGGGTGGAAATGGGACCACACTTATGAGGATCATGTAGCACTGTATGCAGATGACGTCCTCCTCTACATGGCAAACCCCAGTGAGTCTGGCCCGCGTAGCCTTCACCTTCTGCACTGCTTCGAGGAGGCGTCAGGCCTAAAAATGAACCCAGCTAAATCAGTGCTGGTGCCATTGGCGCCTTTGCGGGACTGCTATGCATAGCACAATAAGGTGAGTGGGTTTTACATACCTGGGTATCTGGGTGGATCTCCTCTCCGAGCTGACATGGGCCCTGAACATAGCTCCGCTGGCGTATTGCTGTAAAGCAGACTTGGAACGATGGCAATTGCTGCCATTAAATGTTCTGGGTCGTGTGGCACTGTATAAAATGATGCTACTGCCCTGGTCCTTATATGTTCCTCAGAACTTTCCACTTCCAATCCCACGTTCCTGGTTCCGGGCGCTAGATCGAGTGGCAGTCTCATTTCTTTGGCATGGAGCTAGACACTGAGTTGCACTGCAGCACTGCCAGAGGGGAACTTACGATGGGGGATGGGCATGGCCAACCTACACCTGTACTACCTGGCGACAAAACTTTTGGTCATTCACGACTGGTTTAATGGGGGTCAGGCCAACCCGGCATATCAACTCGAACTGACCTCTTTGAACTGCCCACAGATTTTAGTGCTCCTCTATGGCTCCCTGCTCTCTCGTGACCTGGAACCAATGACCAGAGTGGTTTTCCTCACTTGGCGAACAGCCCTACGTCATACACGTTGGGAGAACATTCTCACCCAGCAGACCCCACTACGGCATGGTACTTGGCTAAAAGAGTCGGCAGCCCTGCATGGATTCAGGAAATGGGATCTGCTGGGCATATCTGTCCTAGGAGATGTGTGGAAAGGGGGGTCCATGAGGACCTTTCAGGACCTACAAACCACCCATCAACTTGCCCACACACAGTTTTCTAAATACCTTCAGCTTCATCATGTCCCTTCACATACAACTGCCACATGCTGACATGCTGCCGGAACATAGTCCACTAGAGGCCAAGTTGCTTATGGGGGCTCTAGGGAGAGGGGGTGTATGCCAATTATATCGAATGTTAATCAACAATGCCCTGGGTGACTTGGATCACCTTATAGACTGATGGGAAGGCGTGCTGGGTCCCCTGGAGGAAACGGACTGGCAAGATGCTCTGATGGTGCCAAGGCTAATAACTATATTGTCAAGGCTGTGATTGATACAATTGTACTTTCCGTATGGGTCATACCTCTCTCCTATGCGACTGCATTGGGCAGGACTCTGGTCCACCCCCCACTGCCCTAGGTGCTCTGAAGGACCTGCTGACTTCTTTCACATGATATGGGGATGTCCCCGAATTGCACACTACTGGAAGAAATTGTTTCTAGAGCTACATGCAGTAATGGGGTGGGGGCAACACATGTCTCTGGCGTTGGTCTTGCTGGGAGTAATGGAGGGAGCGGAGGGCTCGCGGGCAGAACAAACCTTTATGGGAACTGCTTTGATGGTGGCAAAATGGTGACAGTTAATTGGAACTCCTCCAATACGCCGTCCCTTCTGAAGTGGAGGTGCGGGGTCGACTGGTGTGCTAGGCAGGAAAAACCAGTCTATGAGGCAAAGGGATGGCCTCGCAAACATGCAAAGCTGTGGGGAAATGGCTGGGTCTCCTACCATGAACGTCCAGAGATGTAAGGTACTTGGTGTCAGCAAGTGTAGACTAATCCTGTTTCTAGGGGTTACATCTAAAGATATATGGTTATCTGTATGTCATAAATCTTTCTTTGGAAATATGATGTGTCTTACCTTGTGTTTCCCTTTCCTTCAAAAATCAATAGAAAGTGTTTATTAATACAAATAAAAATTAGGCCAATCTGCCTCGAAGGGGGGCAGAATTGGCCTAAAAACAATTTGCCCCCCAGGGGAGCGACCCTTGCATAAGGGGTCGCTCCCCACGTCTAAGAAATAAAAAAATATATCCCTGGTGTCTTGCTCAAGGGGTCGCTCCCCCTATAAGTAAATACACATAAACACAAAAAAACTCCCTACTGTCTAGTGCAAGCATTTCTCTTCCGCTTCAAGCACGATGGGGGCGGCCTCTGATGAGGTAATCTCGCTATTGCGCGCTGATGTCATCAGACATCACTGGGGAGGTGGGAGTAGGAGGGGAAGCAATTCCCCTTCCATCCCTGCTCATTGCAGGGAGGTGGGAGGCTCAGGGGGCTAGCGCTCCCCCCATGAGCCGGTCACAGGACATAATGGTTACATCCTTGCCGCCACAGCACTGCAGCTAAGGACGTAACTGTTACGTCCTTGGTGACCAAGGGGTTAAAATCCTCTTTAATTATAAAGTCAGAATTTAAGTTACAATTTTGAAAATGCCATTTTTAGAGAGTTAGCATTTTCCTATTCCAACTATTTTGATGCCTTCAGCCTGTTCCTTGGTAACATGACTGGGTACAGTTGGCATTTAGACTTTGTTTATTCCTCCCAGACAGCCACACAATAGAGGGAATAGGATTGACCATCACTGGCAGGATGAAAGGGGGGGCAGAGCTGGGTGCAGCCCTACTTGCAACTGAATGGGCTGTGTTCTGAATTCACACAAAGGACTTGTCTTAGCTGCGTTGTTCATGCAGCCATCTTAGAGCCACGGCAGGGGAAGCAAGAAAGCTCAAGCACTTCAAAGAAAATTGTCTAGAATCTTTTACTTCAAAGATGACACTATGCATAAAAATAGAACTCTCAGACCCACTCTTCAGTTCACTTTCTAGACCTGCACAATGGCTGTGCTGCCTGCTGCTGTGACCTGTTGTTAACACCCCACTCAACCAATAACACAGTTTCTCACATAAATGATATGCTTCAGGTGTATCTGTTCCATGTCACTGAAACTAGTAAAACTGACAGATTGACAGTGGGAAAAGATGGACTTGGATTTATTGAATGTCTTTTGTATTTTAAAGTCTTCAAAGTGTAGAAAGGTGATGACAGATTATCATTCCATGCCCCCTAAGCTACAATTTACTTATTGTGAAAATTTAAAATTACATTTTTGACTTGAAAGTTTTCCAATGATTTAGTACTGGGCAATGGCAGCCAGTTAGTGGAGTTGGAAGAATATTTGACTTTAGTCCATACTCTGAAGAAACGCTTGCTTCCAATCTGGAATTTGCCAATAACTGCTCATAACAACTTCAGCCCACCAGGAAATGATCACACGTCCCACTTTCAACCATCAGGTGCTACAATCACAAGAACTCTGTGATGACCTGTTATCATTCTTCAATCTCAAAACCACCAAACACGGACCTAACACAAAAGAAGAGCTTCACTGTGCTAGCTGCAATAGTGGATGCTGCATATTGACTTTCTTAGACTCATTCTCAGCATTTTCCTATTTCAACTGGAAACCATATTTGCGTTACGATTGTATTAAAATGGTTCAGATCATTACTTATTTCAAACCCATCAAATGAGACTAACATAAAAACAGAAACCATGTAATCTCTGGTGTTTCTCAAGGATCTTTCCTCTCACAGGGTCTCTTCAAGAAACACTAGTCCTTCTCACTGCAATCCTCAACAGCCACAACATCAGTTTCCACATATATGCAAATGATACTTAAGTACACATGAAGATCCTGAAAGAACGAGAAAATAGTTGAGTTGTGTGTGATTGCTTCCAACATGTGCAAAACGTCCAACACATATGACCAACAACTGCATATGTCTAAATAGCACCATACGTTAGATCATACTCATTGGCCCAAAAGAACCTAATACTGTGGCTACTGTTTTGCCCCACTATCTAAATCATCTCCCCCAACTAAGTCGGTCAGAAACCTGGAAGTCATTTTTGACCATGAACTATCCTTCTCCACTCAAGTCCATTCTGTGATCAAATACCCCTACTCTAGCAACCTCTCACTCTGACCACCACTCCCAGCTCTCAGATGTTCCATAGCTTCTTTTGGTTACAAGAGAACCTTAAAAAAATGATTGGAGTGAATCACGTAAAATGTATTTATAATACACCTCCTTAGGAACAATGGTTTTGTAGAAAGCTTTAGTAGACTTATTTTAGATGACGTACAATTGGCCATGATCAAGTTGGTAAACTGGTCTGTTTGTGCCATTGTTCATGAGAGTATAGATATATTGCTATTCATCCTGTTGTGAGGTAGAGGTCAGCGCATGAAACATAATAAAGGTTGGATGTCTTGAAGTTGCGTAAAGAAATGGAAGTTGAGAGGGTGAATTTAAGAGAACAGAAACAGAGAACAAACATAGGGGTGTTGCTATGGCAAATGTGGTTGTGGGCCTATTGCTATGATAAGATGGAGAAAGCCAGAAATTGTCAGAAGAGGGCAGCCGGGTTTTCTAAGCATAAGCATGAATATAGAGCAAAGGTAAGCTCTTTTGCCCCAAAAGTGTGAAGACTATGTGAAACGTTGTGGGATAGAGTATAGAATATGTAGTGGAGGAGGAGACTGGCGGTGAACATAGGTGTTCATAGGGAAATATATACTTTTCATCTTTGCATTTTTATAGTTATTCTGGTCTTCTTTTTGCTTTATATTTGTTGCTTTGGAATTACTGACTTTGTTTTTTATTTTATGTGTGTAGGTTGAAAGTAGAGGCGGGCAAGGAAGGAAGGTTTGAGCCAAGCTGTAGTCAAATGCTGGCTTTGGCTGTGGTTCAGCTCCAGGACCTCTTGGCCCCTTGAGACCAAAATGAGTTAAACTTTCATCTGGCTTTTTCCTACCCTCCACGGTCTAATCTCATGCACCAAGAATTACAAAGTGCTTTTAAAAACATTCTCTGTAGGACTGAATTGATTTAGTTTACTCAAAAAACAACACTGCCAGTCACTACTGAGATACAATTTAATCAGACATACTCAATATAGACTTTTCACAACATTGCATTTGCATTCCTACTTGTCTGCAGCAGGATAAGCAGTATTCGTTGATAATTCATTCTTCATCTAATCATTTCTTTTTACCATAATGTGCATAAAAATACATTCAGAGATTCAGCACTCCTTGTATTTCATTTCTTAGAAGGCAATGAAGGGACCCAATCTTGTGTAATGTCACTGGTACCTCTGAGAGTGTGTCCACTAGTACAACAGACATGACAAATTTTGCTTTATTGTGTCATCGCTTATTATAATGGAATCAGGTTATTCTTCGTTCTTTTGGATGGTACCTCTCCTGTATATACTGTTGACACATTTCGTCCTTATCATTCTGTTCTCCTCAGACAAAATACAAGATTATGCATAACCCATACACCTAACAAATACATCCATAAATGCTCTTAAGTATCTGCATACATATCATTTGTGAAGTCTTAAACTTTTATTACAAATGGTCTCGAACTCATCAACTTAGGAAAAATGAAACTATATCAACACTGTAGTCTGTCTGGTTTGAACCTGGAGATATCTATTTACTTGATTGTAACACGTTTGTTGTGTTGCTACCATTTAATTGCATTGACACTAATAATATTTTCTTTGTATTCTGTTTTCATAAAACTCTTGTTACACATCAACTTGTACTGGTACACCCTCTTACTTACATTACTCTCTGTTCTATTTGGAAAAGTACACTGTAGTAAGCTGGCTCTATATATATTATATCAAAAGGAGATACACTGTGCAGAGAGTCCAGTGGTTCCCCAGAGGCTTAATAGAGGCTAATGTAGATAATACTAATGCTCTCTGTTATGGTAGTGTGGTCGAGCAGTTAAGCTTTTCAGAGGTTAGTTCAAAGCATGTGTTATATACACACAGGCAATAAAGGAAGCACACACTCAATGACTACCTCCATGACAATGTTTTCTATAGAGCACAAATATATTTGTTACTTTATTTCTAGAACCACAAGATTCAAGTTTCAGGTAAGTACATTTGCAAGTAAGTATCCAACATATGTATCAATACCACTTTGTTTCAAATTGGCAAGTTATACGGTTTTTGAATAAATAGCAATAATCCATTTTGAAAGTTGACAGTGCAATTTTCAGAAACAGTTCTAGAGGGTGAAGAAAAGTTACCAGCAACACGGGGCCGGCCGGGTGCAGAGGTCAAAGTTAAGGTCAATATAACATGGGCTCCTAAGGAGGCTGGGGAATTCGGAATCAGGTCTGCTTGCAGGTAAGTACCTGCATCTTCAGAGAGCAGATCTGCAGGTTTAGGCGAGCACTGGGGGGGGCCACAGGACTGCAGCAAACACACACCCACAGCAGCGCCGGGGGGGCCAGGTGCAGGGTGCAAACACAGCATCGGGCTCCCAATGCATTCCTATAGGAGCCCCCGGGGTCACAAAAGATGCTGCAGGCTAAGTCCAGGGGGCTGGTTCCAGGAAACCAAAGGCAGTACAAGGAGGAGGGCCACCTGCTGGATGTTGCTGCACCAAAGATCAGATTCCCCAAGGCCAGGGGGCTGCGGGTCCAGGGGTACCTTTTGGCATCTGGAATCTTTGTCTGGTTCCTTCACAGTCAGGGGCGTCCTCCAGATTTAGGCTTCAGGCATCGTCGTGTTGGACAGGGGGGTCAGGGTGGACACTAAGTCACAATAACATGGGGATCAGCTCTAGTCAGTTGAGCCACCTGGACACGGGCCATGGGCGTCGGGTGCAGAGCGGACAGGACTTGCGGATCCGGGGCGGTTCTGGAGTCCTTTGCTGGTGTTTCCTTCTGGACAGGACAGCTGTCCATGGAGTCCCTGGTTCTCTGGGGTGCAGACAGTCCTCTTGAGGCTTTTAGGAGGTCACTGTCCCTGCAGAATGTGTCGCCTTTTGGTTGCAGGGCTTCAGAAGCTGGAGACAGGCCTGTAGGGGGTCAGCTTAGCAATCCTTCTTTTCTTCTTTCTTCTTCTTGAGGTCGCCAGGAATCTGACGAACTAGGTTCAGGGGAGCCCTTAAATCCTGGCTTTAGGGGCATTACTGGGGTCGGAGGGCCGTAGCTACTGTCCTTGAGGGTGAATATACCCTTCCGGTGTCCACTCCCTTTGGGGAGGAGGACACAGACTTAACCCTTTTGGCCCCTGTCCTCCAAATCAACATGGAGGATTTTGCAAGGAGGGGGTCACTTCAGCTCTGGACACCTTAGGAGTGGTCCCAGCTGAAGTGGCCACTCCTCCTTGTTTTCCCTAATTTTCCTGCCGGACTTGCCACCAAAAGTAGGGCTTTGTCCAGGGGGCAGGCATCGTCACTAGCTGGAGTGCCCTGCGGCACTGTAACAAGAGGCCTGAGCCTTTGAGGATCACCACCAGGTGTTACAGTTCTTGCAGAGGGGAGGTGTGAAGCACCTCCACCCAGTGTAGACTTTGTTTCTGGCCACAGAGAGCACAAAGGCTCTCACCCCATGTGGTCAGAAACTTGTGTGGAAGTGGCAGGCTGGCACAGACTGGTCAGTCCTGAACTAGATGTTTGGCTAAAATACAGGGGGCATCTCTAAGATGCCCTCTGGTTGCATTTTTCAATAAATCCAACACTGGCATCAGTGTGGGTTTATTGTGTTGGGATGTTTGATACCAAATGTCCCAGACTTCAGTGAAGCCATTATAGAGCTGTGGAGTTCCCAATGACAAACTCCCAGCCCATATACTTCATAAGGCCACACTGCACTTACAGTGTCTAAAAATGGACTTAGAAACTGTAGGGGCATATTGCTCATGCAGCTATGCCCTCACCTGTGGTATAGTGCACCCTGCCTTAGGGCTGTAAGGCCTTCTAGAGGGGTGACTTACCTATGCCACAGGCAGTGATTTGTGAGCATGGCACCCTGAGAGGTTGGCAATGTCAACTTTGTCTTTTTCTCCCCACCAGTACACACAAGCTGCAAAGGCAGTTTGCATGTGTTTGGTGAAGGGTCCCCCAGGGTGGGATAATACATGCTGCAGCCCTTGGGGACCTTTCTTGGCCACATGGCCCTTGGTACCATGGGTACCTTTTACGAGGGACTTTTCTGTGTGCCAGGGGTGTGCCAATGGTGGGAACAATTGTACAGTTTTGGGAAAGAACACTGGTGCTGGGGCCTGGTTAGCAGGTTAACAGCACACTCTCAGTCAAGTCAGCATCAATATCAGGCAAAAAGTGGTGGGAGAGGGTAACCAGGCCAAAAGGGACAGTTTTCTACAGACACTCCTGTCTACCGCAGCTGCGAAAGACTAGGCAATATATATGCCTTAATGACCTGTTAGCTTGTGTGGCAACTATATCTGCCTTTAGTGAATCCTAAAGACAAGTTTTACGGTGATTTAAAACATACTTGGAACCTTGCTGGTACTAGTATTGCTTTCGGTGATTGAATAGGTACGCCCATAGGAACTAATGGTGGTATTACTCAGGTAGTTTAGATACGAGGTATGAAGGTGTAGAATCAACATTACTTGCATTAGGACATATCTGTACAATTCTTTACTCTGCAATGCATGGCAGTTATAGTCAACTAGGTAATTTTCCCCCGATGTCTTATTATAGCTGCTTCAGCAAGGAAGTTAAAGACATAGAGATCTATCTACTAGAGATATTTTAGGCCAACAGTTAGTCATATGGATTCTATGTTATCATCTCTACCGACTTTCCAGCATTCACTGATGGCACTGTGCTCTTATTTTAAATATCTGTTGGTGCTGTTGGAATTGTAAAAAGAGGACTTGTCACCTTTTCCAAGTTTATATGTTTCTTTTATGAAAAGGGAAGTGTTTTCAATCGAGATTTTGCAATACATCATTGTTTAATTGCTGGGGGCCTAGCTTGGTCAGTAAGAATGGGTTTGTGAGCTTCAGATTTTCCAACAATCATGCTGTTGTAATAATGTTAAAATACATTTTACAACAACCGGGGTGCAGGAGAAGGGCCTTAGCAGCAGCGGAAAGGGATAGGAATGCAGATTGGTGGGAGTACTGTGTGAGAGAAAAGACAATGGCCCTTATTATGACATTGGCGGTAAGTGCTGCTTACCGCCATGGTGACTGCCGCCAACATACCGCGACCGAAGCGGTATACCGCTATGCGTATTATGACCCACACATAGAAATCCGCCACTATACAGACACACAGACAAGTCCGCCAACCCAAAGTCAGTGATAAAATGGCGGTAGCAAAACCCACACTGTTACGCCAACAGAAATACGCCTACAGCATTATGACCCAAGAATCACTGCGGCGGACATTCAATCGTGGTAAACCATTGGCGGTACATCCCGCCACACTCAAAATTCACACAACCTAACAAAACAAAACCACATTGGACAATTCAAACTACACACACCTGACACACATACACACACCACACCCACAACACTATAAAACACACACCCACACTACCCACAACCCTCTACAACTAAAAACAATTGACAACTGAGAGAGAGACACACCAGGAGCACCCACTGAATCAGAGCCACAGAACACCATCACCCATACACCATCCACGCACCTCACAGCACACACCTCAACACATCACCCCACACACACTACACCCATGGCACCACAAAGACACCCCAGGTTCTCAGAGGAGGAGCTAAGGCTCATGGTGGAGGAAATCATCTGGGTAGAGCCACAGCTATTCGGATCACAGGTGCAGAAGACATCCATTGCTAGGAAGATGGAGCTATGGCGGAGTCGTGGAAAGGGTCAATGCAGTGGGACAGCATCCCAGAACAAGGGATGACATCAGGAAGAGGTGGAACGACCTACGGGGGAAGGTGCATTCCGTGGTTTCAAGACACCAGATAGCTGTACAGAAGACTGGCGGTGGACCCCCACCTTCTCCCCCACAACTAACAACATGGGAGGAGCAAGTCTTGGCGATCATGCATCCTGAGGGCCTGGCAGGAGTAGCAGGAGGACTGGACTCTGGTAAGTCAAATCTTTACTACTTTCACCCCCCCACCTGCATGCCATCACAAACTCCTACCCCTACCCTCACCCCCATCACTCCACCACCTCACATATACCCCACCATCACAACCCACCCATACCAATACCAATCCCTGCATGTAACACCAATGCATGGACCCCCATCACCACAGCCTGCACACTACTGACAATTACTTAGCCAACCAAATCACAACTCACACAAGCCAAAGCTGCCTTGGTAATAACAACCATAGAGGGAAACATACCCATGCACAAGATGTCACAAGCAGAAACAATAACACTGCATTTACATCCCCACAGGACCCCCACACAACGTCAAGATAAGGTACCAGCAACATCTAGTCCCCCCACAGAAGAGGCCCACAGTGATGACAGCAGTTCTGCACGCCTGGATGAGGATGACCAATCTGGCCCATCAGGGACCTCTGGCAGTCGGTGACTCAGCCACAGTCCCAAACCACCACAGAGCCTCTCCCCTTAGGAAACACCACCACAGCACCCACCCAGCAGGCCCAAACCTCTGTCCCCAGGACACGTCAATCAGAAGTGTGTCCACTACTACAGGGACCCCTGCCAACCCCACAAACACAGGACAATCAGGGACCTGGGGTCAGTGGCAGTGGGCATACGGTTCAGGGGAGAGAGGCACAGGACAACAGGGAATGAGGGAGGACTGCTGTGCAACAGGGGGAGGACAGGCCCAGGGAACACCAACGGGCCCCTGACACTAGCCACACCGATGAACAGCCCTCCACCTCTGCCGACGCTAGTGGGCAGGAGGCCCACCACAGAAACAACAGGCCACCAGCACCCCTCCGCCTGCAAAAGGAGAACCACCACGCAAAAGGTCCCTGCAATCCAGGCAGAAGCCAGAGAACATTGCCAAGACCCCCGCCAGGAAATAAGACTCCCCTGAATGTCACCCTTGTGTCCCACTATGTCACCCTGTCCACCTTGAACTGCCATTGCCCCACTCCCTATGCCCCCTTGGACGATGCATCTGTGATACCAATAGACTGGACTCTATCCTGGGCATTCCTCCATCATCAACCCAGCCCATTGCAATACCCCCTACACTTATTATCGTATAAATAAACACCCTTGGAACTAATACAAGTATGGAGTCTGTCAATTGATTGAAAAATGTATTTGTTTAACAAGCTGTAAACATTGCAATTCAAATGTACAGTTATATATACATAGATATGACCTGTAGTAGGCAGAAGTAAACACACCAGGAGCCAGAGTGGGGCACAGATATCTGAAAATAGAGATGCCAAAGGGTACAGTAAGTGGCCATAGATTTTGGAAAATCAGTCTGCCATGTACAATGTCCAACACAAAACTGCAATGGAAGGTAAAGTTACAGTGTCTTACCTGTGTGTCACTGGAAGTACTGTTGAATTATAATAGTTCTGTTGTCCACATCCTCTTTCTCCGCCTCCTCTTTGTCACTGTCCACAGGCTCCACCTCTGCCACACGACCATCTCCAGCCTCATCCTCTTGCAGAAAAGGAACCTGGCGTCTCAAGGCCAGGTTGTGCAACATGCAACATGCAACAGTGATCTGGCACACCTTCTTGGGTGAGTAGCACAGGGGTCCACCTGTCAGATGGAGGCACCTGAATCTGGCTTTCAGGAGGCCAAAGGTGCGCTCAAGATCTTTCTTGTTCACCCATGTGCCTCATTGTAACATTCCTCTGCCCTTCTCCTGGCATTCCTCACTGGGGCCAGTAGTCATGAGTTTGGGGTGACCTGAGTCACATGTAAATATCGAGGGATACCTGCTAGCCAGACACTCACCCTTGTACCAACATACACTGGTTGGGGACCATGGGCTCACCTATTAGCCACACCCTGCGCCTCTGGAGTTGAACCATCACATATGGGATGCTGCTATTCCTCAAGATAAAGGCATCATGGACAGAGCCAGGATACTTTGCACTGACATGGGAGATGTACTGGTCCACCAGGCACACTATCTGCACATTCAGAGAGTGAAAGCTCTTTCGATTTCTGAACACCTGTTCATTTCTCTGGGATGGGACAAAGGCAATATGTGTACCATCAATAGCACCAATGATGTTGGGGATATGTCCCATTGCATAGAAGTCAGCCTTCACTGTGGCCAAATCCTCCACCTGGGGGAATACGATGTAGCTGCGCATGTGTTTCATCAGGGCAGAAAACACTCTGGTCAGCACGTTTGAGAACATAGGCTGTGACATCCCTGATGCCATGGCCACTGTCGCTTGGAAGGAACCACTTACCAAGAAATGAGCACTGACAGGACCTGCGCTAGAGGGGGGATACCTGTGGGGTGGCGGATAGCTGAAATCAGGTCTGGCTCCAATTGGGCACACAGCTCTTGGATTGTGGCCCTATCAAGTCTGTAGGTTAGGATAATGTGCCTGTCGTTCATTGTCGCCAGGTCCACCAGGTGTCTGTACACGGGGTATGTCTCCATCTCCTATTCATCCTCACCGCTTGAAGTCTAGGGTGAAAGACAGTGAGCAGATGGTCATATTCAAACATATACTCAGATTAATATGCCTTGCATTTTTTACAGAAACTTAATGTGAACGTGTAGGTCCGTTGATGTGCTTATGTCTGCTGTGACGCAGTTAGATGCCATGGCCTGTGCCCCCCTGAAATGGCGGCCGCCGGACCTGTGAGGAGCGACAAGTAGAAATGAGGTCATGCCGTTGACATTGTGCGCCGTTGCGGGAGGCGGTCGATGACCACCGTGCAACACATCATTGGTTATCATTGGGGCCTAAGGGATCAAGGAGCCAATGGTGATTTATGCCGGTGGTGACGGTACGCACCGCCGTGGACGTGACCGCCATTTTCTATCTGTTCACTCACTTGCTACCTGACCCTCAACAGGAGAGGACCTACACTGCAAGTGCTGCTGTGACCTGTGTCTGGAAGCGACCATGGCTCAAGTGTCTGGGGAAAGGGCCCCTGCCTTCACTTTTGAGGAGAGACTAGCGGATGGGGCCCTACCCCAGTACCCTTTACTTTATGGTCCTCCAGACAAACAGGTGAGTACACTGTGAGTATGATGCGTGGGGCATGAATGTATGGAGTGCTGTGTGTAAGCCTCATGTGGGGGAGGGCTGAGGTGTCCTGGGAAGAGTGCTGCATGTTTGGTGGGCAATGTCTGTGCGTAAAGGGATGGGAGGGATATGGTGGGCCATGAGTGTAACAGGCCGGAGGGTATGACTAATACCTTTTTCTACGTATCTTTTTCTGCAGGTCAGCACCCATCAGAAAAAGGGTATTTGGCATGCCGTCGCCAAGGAGGTGCGGACCCTGAGGGTCTTTGACAGGTGGAGCACCCACTGTCGCAAACGGTGGGAGGGCCTGCGCCGCTGGGCAAGGAAGACTGCGGAGGCCCAGCTGGGGCTGGACTCCCAATGAGGAAGGGGTGCCCGTCATACCCTGATCCCCATGATGTTCCGCATCCTGGCTGTGGCCTATCCGGAGTTGGATGGGCGTTGAAGGCATCACAGCAGCCACAAGG
The DNA here is from genome assembly GCF_031143425.1 of Pleurodeles waltl. Classification (NCBI taxonomy): domain Eukaryota; kingdom Metazoa; phylum Chordata; class Amphibia; order Caudata; family Salamandridae; genus Pleurodeles; species Pleurodeles waltl. The sequence goes on from NC_090437.1 coordinate 986,254,802, forward strand.
GAGTGAGTACAGATTCAGAATCATGAATTTGCGCACATTAGGTTGTTACCTGGGTGGGGGATGTGGATCTGTGGGTGCCCCTAGGCCAGAGCGAACATGGCAGGGTAGGTCCGATGATGGGCAAGCTCAGATGCACTCCAACCCTAATAATGCTAGTGGGTATGTACTGCTGGGCAGGGTCCTGTGGGTTTCAGGTGTGCAGCTAATGGCGTTAGGCATTCTACCCCATGGCCTGGTGACTAGCATTGTAACTGGTAGTGCATGGCCTAGTGCATAGGGCTGTTTCCTGTGAGTTGTGTACGCCAACGGTAGTGTTGTTGCTGGCACTGACCAAATGTATCCTCTGTCTCCCCCCCTTTTTGTTTTGTCACCCTGTCCTTGTGTGCATTAGCATCATCTGGCGGAGGAGCAGAGGCACAGGCGACAGAGGAAGCTGCATCCCACATGGGCCTGGAGGCCAAATTCACCAACGATGAGATCACCAGTGGGACGGAGGGCGAGGGGAGCACCATGATGTAGACAGGAGGGGACAGTTCTTAAAGCGACACCTCCTCAAATGGAAGCTCCTTGGCGGTGGCGGACACCTCTGTGCCCACCCCAACTACAGGTGCAGCCGCCACCCACCATACCAGCACCGCTCTCCCAGCAGCCCCTCAGTGAGTTTCCCGTGCCCGCTCTCCCAGGACGGTGGGATCTCCTTCGCCCCAGGCACCTCAGGCCCTGCCCCAGTCAGCCCTGCTGCCCTCAGTGAGAAGGCTATTGACCTCCTGAGATCCCTCTCTGTTGGGCAGTCAACCATACTGAATGCCATCCAGGGTCTAGCAGGGCATTTGCAACAAACAAATGCATACCTGGAGGGCATCACTCTGGCGTGGCGGCCCAACAGAGAGCATTCCAGGCTCTGGCCAACTCACTGATGGCAGCCATTGTCCCTGTCTCAAGCCTCCCCCTCCAACTTCCTCTACCCAGTCCCATTCCCCTCAACCCCAGCCTATCCCAAGAACACCTTCAGACCTGCATGCACCCAAATCAACACACAGAAGTGGCTCAGGCAAACACAAGCACCACAATTCATCCCACAGGCACTCACACAAGCACCATCCAGATGCACACACACCAACATCCACTCCCTACACTGTGTCCCACTCCTCCTACTCATCCACCTCCCTCCCAGTTACGTCTCCACTCACACCTGCATGGACTACATCCTCATCCACTACCTCCATCACCAGCACATCTATCACAACACGCCCCTCACTGGCAGTCACCAGCCCCACATCCATGCACACGTCCCCTGTGTCCTCTCCCACTGTGTCTGTGCCCCCTCCTCCCAAAGTACACAAACGCAAGCACTCAGACACCCAACAGCCATCCACCTCACAACAGCATCCAGCCCATGCACCTGCACCCAAAATCAGCAGACACCTTCTACAACCACTCCCTCTTCCTCCACTCCCAGACCTTCACCCTCTTCCAGCCCCAGTGTCCCTAAAAGGATTTTCCTCTCCACCCTTGACCTATTCCCTGCCCCTCCCCCCATCCTTCACTTAGGGCCAGGGTGGGCAGAACCCAGCCCAGCACCTCAGCCACCCAGTCCATGGCCACTTTAGTTTCTGCAGCTACTGCAGGTGTGAGAGGTTCCAAGGAGGCACCTGTCAGCACAGCCAGTGTGCCTGCACCACCTGACAAGGGCAAGAAGGGGCCGACAGCTAGGAAGGGCAGGAAGTGGACACCAGCCAGCAAGGGGAAGGAGGCACCACGAGCCAGCAAGGGGAAGGAGGCACACCAGCCAGCAAGGGGAAGGAGGGAACACCAACCAGCAAGGGCAGGAAGGGAACACCAGCTGGCAGAAGCAAGGAGGCACCACCATCTGCCAAGAGCAGGAAGGGGACAACAGCTGCCAAGGCCAATGTAAAAGGAACAGACGCCGCACGCAGGATGGATCTGGTGCCTGGGGCTGGAGCAGCATCTGGGCAAACAACACCAGCCATGGCACTTCAGCCGTCCGAGGCTCCAGGGGAAGGGCTTGAGCCTCCCCAACCACTGACAGCACCGCCACCTGCACTGCCAGCAGCAGCAGCCCCAGTGGGCAGCCGTCCGAGCCTCCCCCCACCACTGACAGCACCGCCACCTGCACCGCCAGCAGCAGCAGCCCCAGTGGGCAGCCGTCCTAGGCTGCAGGAGAAGGGCTGGAGCTCCCCCCCCACCACTGACAGCACCGCCATTTGTACCACTGCCAGCACCGCCACCTGCACTGCCAGCAGCAGCAGCCCCAGTGGGCAGCCGTCCTAGGCTGCAGGGGAAGGTCTGGAGCCTCCACCCACCACTAACAACAACGCCGCCAGCCCCGCAACTTCCATCCACTGAGCAGCCATCACGGCCAGCGAGCAGTGTGTAGTCGTGACTACATGAGCTGTAGAGCGTCCTGGCTCCTGCAACACATGTAGGTGTGACACCCAGGTGAGAGACTGTGAGACCTGCACCATCCACGATCAGCATCACAGGGCACAGGGCCCCCTCCAGAACCAGTGGAAGAAGGCATCCACTCACCCCCTCCATGCCAGGATGAAGCACACTGGGCACAAGGCCCCCTTCAAAACCAGTGGAAGAAGGCATCCACTCATCCCCTCCTTGCCAGGATGAAGCACACTGGGCACAAGGCCCCCTCCAGAACCGGTGGAGAAGCCATCCACTAGAGAGACTGTGGCTTTGCACTCCATAGGACCAAGCAGTGGGCACATTTCCGACTAGAGAGACTGTGGCCTTGCACTCCCCATGACCAAGCAGTGGGCAAACCACCCAATAGAGAGACTGTGGCTTTGGACTCCCCAGGACCAAACAGTGGGCAAACCACCCACTCCCCAGGACCAAGCAGTGGGCAAACCACCCACTTGAGAGACTGTGGCCTTGCACTCCCCAGGACTAAGCCATGGTCAAACCACCCACTTGAGAGACTGTGGCTTTGCACTCCTCAGGACATCGCAGAGGGCATGTAGCACCCTCCAGGAGCAGTGGCGTTGTACCATCTTCCAGCTGAGATGCCCCCCCATTCCCTGTCCCCCTGAGGTGCCTCTGTGTTTTCGACCTGATGCCCCTGCAGTGTTATCTCCGTATTGAGGCAGGAGTCAAGTGTGGCCTTGGCCTATGTGTCATGGCCCTGTGGGCCACGGACATTTTTGAGTGGGCATTGTCCCTCCATTTGTATATATTGTACATACTGTTTAGTGCTTTAAGGACATATTTATCTAAATTTTTAATATTACACTCACTTTAATCAATTCCTTTTGTCCTTTTGTTATTCCTGAGGGTTACGGGGTGTATATGTGATGTTGTTGCATCTGTTTGTGTATATGGTGTTGGGGGTGGGGGTGTTGCGTATTGCGTGTGTGTGTCACTCTCTTTTTCCTCCACCCCTCTTCTGTGCTAGGTGCGGTACTCACTGTGGTCATCTTCGCCGCCGTTCGTGTTCCTTGCGTAGGAGGAGGTAGACCAGCATTGGTAATATGTGCAGTTTGGGCTCCATGGCGTTGTGGTTCTTCCTTGAGTGTTTTGAGGTGGGTCGTTTCCCTTCTGTGTACTGTTTCCGCCGTGCTTTTGAGGGCGTTGGCACTTTCCCGGGAAAGGTGGCGGATTGGTGTGTCATAATACAGTGGGCGGTACATTGTCTTCCGCCTGGCTGTTGGCGGTTACCGCCGCGGTGTTTGTTGCTACCGCCGTGTTGGTCGGAGTGTTAAAGTGGCTGTATGTGTTGGCGGTTTCCGCCGTGGTCATAATCCCATTTTTCTTACCACCGGCCTGTTGGCAGTATTACCGCCGCTTTATCACCAACCGCCAGAGTTGTAATGAGGGCCAATATTTAGTAAAATAACCAACATTTTCATGGACTTTCAAAACTGAGAAGAAGAGAGCATGCGTGTTCTCGTTTTGTATGGTTGTAAAAATTCCTGGTGAAATCTGACAGACACCACCCCAAACCTGACTGAAAGCACCTGTTTCTAAGTATTTTCTGAAAATATGTTTATTTGGGGGGCCGTGTAACACCCAAAACAACTGCCCCTACAACATCCCCCCCGAGCTACGCCACTGTTAATTGCCTTGAATAGTGTGCATTCGGCATGTAGCGCAGTTGGAACAACTTCCCGTTTACAATGGAAGGTTAATCACCTGTCTACATCACTGTGTCATGCTGTTTGCGTTATTTTCTGAAGGCCCGATCCACTAAGGTAAACTTAGACCAAAAGTGTAAGTTTAGACCAAAAGTGTAAGTTTAGACCTAAAGTCTAACTTTACTTGTAGCAAAATTAGACTTTTGGTCTAACTTTACACTTGTGGCCTAAGTTTAGACTAAAAGTGTAAACATAGACCAAAAGTCTAACTTTACTCGTAGTAAAATTAGACTTTTGGTCAAGGTTTACACTTCTGGTCAAAGTTTAGACCAAAAGTGTACACTTAGACAAAAAGTCTGTTTACAACGCAGTTTAAGTTTACACTTTTAGTCTAAACTTAGACTTTTGGTCCAAGTTTACCTTTGTGAATCAGACCCTGTGAATGGCTAGTTGCTGTCTTCTGTTGGAGTTTTTATCCATTTTAATGGATGTAAGTGATGCAGACAAGTCAGTATACGACACCTTTACAAACGGACACCCTATTCAAACACGGTATTTTAATCTTCTTTTACCTCATGTGTTTTCCGAACATCATCTTCTCAAGGCAATTCATAATTTTTTACCTAAACTTACATTTTATATATATATTTACAATATCTATAGGTTTCCTCATATAACATGCGGTCAGAATTTAAAGATTAATGTCCCCATCAGGTGGTAATTTAAAGGCATTCAAACTATTTCATGAGTGCAAATAATTCCTATTGCTCATTCACATCATTTAAAATAATGCCTTTTTCCAACAAATTTTGCAAGGTCATGTGATGGAAAAAAACAAATTCCTTCGTTTGCAGTTCGAAACCATGAGTTGTTTCAAAATGGTTCCATTCAGTCAAACTTCTTTGGTGTTAGTGGTGTATTTTCACATGCTGGATGTTCTTCATTTGCATAGGAGGTAAGGCTAACAAAGATTGAAGATCTGCATTTGAGAGTTTTTCCTGCTACTTTTACCAACTACTGTTTGTAAATTTTTTGCCTTTTGTGATCTCGGTACAATTAAATTCTGCAGCAGTTTCTATTACTTAATATTATCTTTTTGATGTTATTGATGCACGGACCAAATGTAACTATTCATGTTGGCAGTGTCACGTTGCCTTTTTCTTTTTTCTTCAATATAGTCTCAGACGGGGTGTACCATGCTCTTTTGAGAGCAGTGCCAGTTAATCTTTGGGATGCCACCTTGCTAGCAGTCTTTTTTCAAACGTTGGCGTTATTGAAATAACCTTTATGCATACTATTCCTGCAGATCTTTATGAATTGCCATTATGGTAAATTCTCTTTCAAACAGCAGGGTGAGCACTGGTAAAATGCAACAAGATGTTTTTATCCACTAGCTTTGTATACAGACTGGTAATTTGCCCTCATCATGTACAGTCCATAAATCTAAAATGTTTAATCTGTTCCTATCATGATTTAGGATTCACTTAAGATCAGGGGAATGAGTGTCTAGCCATTTATGAAAGTCTTCTAAAGGGGGCCCTTCTAGATAGCAAACATATCATCTATACACTGATACCAATTTTTTATGTGTCTTGAAAGGGTTAATTTTTCAAAAAATCCATTTGTTCTCAAAATAAGCCATAAACTAGTTTTTCAATCTCCGGAGCAAAGCTGCAGCCCATAGCTACCTCTTTACCTAAAGGTACATTTGTGATTTAAATAGAAAAAAGGAAATAGAAAAAAGGTATTTTTTAAACAAACGGTGGCTAATTGAATCATAAACTCTGTTGGTGCAGTTTGTGGTGCTTCTCTTTTTGCCAAAATATCTGCAGCCTTAGTCCAGGCTTCATCTTGCAGTATACTGGAGCCGAGTGAATCTGTGTCACAACTCACCAATAACTCACATTGCTGGTAAATACAAGGTTCTCTAGTCTCTTTATACAATCCATAATCATGTCAATGAAACAGACCCCTGTTTTGGGAATACATTTTTCCAGTAAAGTGTCAATGTGTTATGACTGTGGCTCAAATAATAAGCCAAACCATGAGATAAGAGGAGCAACCAGGCAGATTAGTTATATGTTTGTGTACCTTTGGTATTACATAGATGACAGGAGTGTGTGGATCTTTCTATTCAAAAACTCAAGTTCTTTAACACTCAGCAATCCATCTGGAGGATATTTATGTGCTGTTCTTAATCTGGATTTTACTCGCTAAATTTGGATCATTGGGAATTTTCTGGTTATGACATTTATTGTTGATTTGGTGCACAAATTCGGCATCATTGGTTGTGCTATCCAGTATCACTATCCTGCTGCCTTGTTTGGTGAATTTGATTATAATTTCACTATTTCTTGACAGGGCTTGTAATGCTTGCATCTCCTTATTTGAGATATTACAACCATTTTTCCTTCTGGGTATAGTTCGAAAGATGAGTAAGAATGGAAAGACAATATCGTGAAAGTCTATATTAAGTATGCCTCATACATAAATTGTATCTCAGTAGTAACTAATGGAGATATTTTGTGAGCATACATGAACAATTCATCAGTACGGAGAACCTTTTTCAAAAACAGTGCGTGTATCCAGGTTCCAACAGGGTTATTCATGTACTCCCATAAAACCGCTAAGAATTAAAGACAAGGATTTAACCCTGGATGGAGAGATGCACATTTAGTGGCTGAATTGCACAACGTGAAACCAGAAAACCTGCAATCATGGCTTCCCCTCTTATTCCAATTGAACAATACAAAGCAAATCTCACTCTTGTGTTTGATTCAATACACTGTGCAACAATCTAGTAATCATAATCCTCAGAAAATCCTCATAGATTTGGAACACACAACAATTTCCACTACACTCAAAACATGCCCACATATTGAAAATCAGGGGTGCTTCTGTCCCATCAACCATAGTCTACAGTGGCATTTACTAAAATCCGCCCGTAGTATAGACTATAAAACTAACCCAGAATTTGCAGATTAGATTAAAAAACATATAACTTCCGGATATGTCTCTGAAACATAAATGAATATCCAAAATGGCATTCTAATAGAATCCCCTTTTTACCAAAAGCATGACAAAACCAGTCCTATTAGTGAATTAGTTTGAAGATACTTCGATTGGTCATCTGCACAGATCTGGATACAGACACCAACCCAAGTATCACATTCCATGGTGGAAAGTCTATGACAGCTACATGTCCAAGAAACAAAGACAAATAACACAGAAAAGGGTGGCACAATTCATCCCACACTTGCAAAAAGCCAACCTACACTTTACCAATTGTTAAAAATACTCATAAAACAACAGTACTACCAGAAACAAAGAATAAAGTAATCTCTCACGCACATAAAGCCAAAAACACCTAAACTAACCACAGCAAAATCCACCAAATTTTGCCATGCAAAGTTTTATTGTTTCCTAAAAACCAAGACCTACCATGCCTAGATTCAATAGCAAGATCCCTATTTTAAAACCACCAGACTAAACAACAGCACAGTGTGAAACTTCACAAGTACCCCAAAATACATATTTTTACAAATATATAATATTCAGTGAAATGTTAAATATCAATTTAAATATTAAAATAAATAAGCAACAAATAATTATTCAGCCTGGTATTTAAAAAATGTAGTAATTAATATTATCAAATAAATATACAAATCATAACAACTTTAATAGGTTCCTCTGATATCTGTATAAATCAGAACCTCTAATATGCACTAGCTATATCAATATGATCTCTAATGACATATCAGCTGCGGGTGAAATTCCCGATGCCTGGAGAAGGGCTGAAATAATACCTGTGTACAAAAAGGGTGACCCATGCATTCCCTTCAAATATAGGCCTATAAACCTTATTGACAATTTGCAAAAAGTGTTTGCAAGGCAGGCTCTTGATAAGTTGGTGTCCTGGGATGAAGCAAATTGTGTTCTACCCTTGCTCCAAGCTGACTTTATATCAAAGCCCAGTACTTCCAATCAGGTATTCCGATTGGCTCTCCTCTAATGAAAATACGTATTGGTATCCAAGCAGAAACTGTACGTGGCCTTTGTTAATATTAGGGCCACAAACAATTGTGGAAAGTTATGCTTAAGATGGGTGACTCTGGGAACTTGGTCTGACTTATTGCAAAAATGTCTGAGGGAAATCATGCTCAGGTCCAATGGGGAAGAAAGGAGGAATTAACAGATCACATCCCCATCCAGCGAGGCATACTACAGGGGTGTGTTCTTGCACCCACTCTATTTATCCTGTGTGTAAACGATGTGGTGTAAACACTTCTTGATCATTAGAATGTTTCATCTGTTTTAGATAATAAAAAATATACCAATCCTGTTTTTTGCTGATGATTCACTTCTTATTTCCAAAACACCAGTGGGGCGCCAGGCCTTAATTGATACATTTTTGGAATTTGTAAATTAAGAGATCTGGAATGGAATGTATCTAAAACAAAATTTATGGTGTATAGTCTTGGGAAGGTTAAAAATTGTACATTGAAAGTTGGTAACAAACCTCTTGAAGGAGTCCACTGCATCGAATACCTAAAAGTCATGGTATGACACAAATTCTGTTGGGAACCTCAACTCAGCAAAGGTTCCCTTCTTATTCAGCATAGATCCAAGGCCATTTTGCGGCTATACAAGGGAACGTGCTCGGTGTCTCCCGCATTGGAAGTTTACCGCCCAAAGTGCTGCGGCTTTCAGGACGGAGGTCTGGTATGCCAACACTGACTCTCTGGCCATAGCAGTAAACACCTTTGTGAGCACACTTCTTGTCTGTGCAGTTAGTACCACTCTAATTCCAATCTTCTTCGATCTAGGCATAAATTGAATCTCAGATTTGCTAATATTGAAAACCCTTGGGTATGTGGTTCGACTTTAGGCCACGCCAGAACCTAGAGAATACAGGGATTCCCTTAGGGACCTATTTGGCCTAAAAATGCTTTCCATGGCTTAAATTCGTTTCTAACTGGTTTCAGAAGCTTGGGATGCAAAGTCTGTGGGACGACCCTTGTAGTATTTGTAAATTGAATGCAGCGGTTTAAAATCTCAATATTGGGCCTATAAGCAAGAAGGCTACATGGTGTGTGAATTCAATGGGCGACTATCCAACAAGTTTTGTGAGCATAAAGTTACCCCATAATTCGTGACATTTTTGGATTTCTATTACATCCCCATTTGCCAACAGCCTATACATGCATTTTCGGCTCGGCTACTTACCACTAAAATCTTTCACTAGCTGCTGAAAAAATGACACAGTGTCTGATCTGTGCCCTGCTGGTGGGTTAACCCTCAAGACCTAGAAACATAGGCCCTCATTCCGACCCTGGCGGTTTCAAACCGCCAGGGTGGAGGACCGCGGGAGCACTGCCGACAGGCCGGCGGTGCTCCAATGGGCATTCCGACCGCGGCGGTAAAGCCGCGGTCGGACCGGCAACACTGGCGGTCTCCCGCCAGTGTACCGCCGCCCATAGGAATCCTCCAAGGCGGCGCAGCTAGCTGCGCCGCCGAGGGGATTCCGACCCCCCCTACCGCCATCCAGTTCCCGGCGGTTCTCCCGCCGGGAACCGGATGGCGGTAGGGGGGGTCGCGGGGCCCCCGTAAGAGGGCCCCTAAATGTATTTCACTGTCTGCTTTGCAGACAGTGAAATACGCGACGGGTGCAACTGCACCCGTCGCACAGCTTCCACTCCGCCTGCTCGATTCCGAGCCGGCTTCATCTTGGAAGCCTCTTTCCCGCTGGGCTGGCGGGCGGCCTGAAGGCTATGCTAAGTTTCAAAAGGTCAATAGGGATACCTTTGGGCCCAGGGGCTTTTCCTCTCCAACTATTCTCAATAGCTGATATCACTTTATCTAGTGAAAATTCCAGAATCCTGAATTTTAGTAAGATAAGGTCATTATTATTCTCCTCAACGGTAATAGGATCCTGCATCTCATGTTCCACTAACTTGAGTTGAATAAATGTTGTGCAAATGTGATACCCATTGATTGGACAGCATTGCAACCTCTTTCCAAGGGGCAGTTGCATCTCTGAAATAGGGATTATGAATTACTTGCCAAAAGGCAGCACTATACTCAAGATTACTCACGTAATTACTGCTGACCCTGCCTCCTCTTTTATTGACTGTCTCCTTTCTACAAGCACAGCCTTATGTGCCTGCCTACAGGTTATTACTTTGCAACTTTCATTTTCTTGCCATGGTCTATTGAGATCCATCATCAGTGAACTGTGAACTTTACTGCCTTAAGGGGCTGATTACGAGTGTGGCAGTTGGAAAAACCCGACCGCCAAACTCCGATGAGGAGACCACCACAGTGCTGGCGGGCTCCCCACTGGCCCCATTACGAGTTTTCCACTGGGCTGACAGGTGGAAACCTTGGTGGAAAACGTGCGGTGGCATTGGACTCGACTCCACGTGGAGCTGAGTCTAATGCCTTCACACAGGCCCCCGCCCCCCCCAGTACCCTCGGAATGCGCACTGTCTGCTAAGCAGACAGTGTGTATTCCAACGGTGCTGGGGTGGGTTGCCCCTGCACTGCCCACGACAATGTAGTGGGCAGTGCAGGGGCCCCCCTGTGTCCCACAGCACTTGTTCTCCACCTGCCAACATTATGGTGCAACACAATCAAAAAAGCTATGAGAAAGGGGACAAAGCAACTAGTATCTTGCCTTATAAACTCAAATAGAAACACAATTATATGATATAAAAGAATTAAAAGTCCACAGCAGTAACAAACACACAGACACAATCAATATCCTATACATTTTACAATCACAAATATTTTAGTAATACTTCACAGGATGAATACCGTGGCAGTTTTCAATTCCCAAATCTTGATCTGTTAATACTGACACAATTAGAAGCCTCAATAACATCTGAATAGATGGCAATAATAATAACAAATCTTTTTACCTACAAATTCCCTGGCCTGGATGATTTCTCTGTGTTTTTATAAGGTGTCCTGCGAAATTTCGATTAGCCCATTATCAAAAGTGTTTAACTTACACGTGACTTCGCAGATTATCATGAAGTCTTTGTTACAACCCATGAGAGCCCTCTTACTTAAGCCTCAAAGATTGATGATTTTACATGTCAATACCACCCCTGAATTTTGAATATATGGCCTCTACTATTGACTGAATTCCTATCATAAGGAGGTAGTAGATAAGTGACACCATCAGATTGTCAGTTACTATATTTAATACACCAGAATGCCGAAATGCTCTTTTTCTTGCTTGATGCTGAGAATGTATTTTGCACAGTGGTTTGGCAATACCACCTAAAGACCGATACCACCTAAAGTCTGATCAAAAACTGGTGTAGGAAAGGATATGACCTCCTACGTTTTGGTAAGGTACTCATCCCTACAGCTGAAATAAAATGTAAAGATGAATTATTGACCCCAAGCCCCCTGAAGAGAGGACCTAGAGAGGGGTGGCCTACGCCCACTAATGTTTGCCATCACAATGCAGCCATTAATATACAAAATAAATGTCAATCCAGACATTTCTGGCATAACAATTGAAGAGGACACATACAAATGAACACTGTTTGCATCTGATATAATTTGCTTTTTAACAGGACCAGACATATCGATCTCGAAAATTATTTTTATTAGAATTTTGAATCGTAAAACATAGCCTTACAGCAGGTCCAATAAGCAAGTAAGCACAAAAAACATTATATAAAGAGACTTTGAGACATTATGTACACATCTAGTGATACAAACAATAGCATAGTTTTCAGGGGTGTCAGGGAGTATAAGAAAGTGGTACTGTGAAAACCATATAACTAGAACTAGTGGGAGGGGTGGGTTCCGATGCAGACAGAGAATGAGTACTAGCTAATGGTCTGTAGGGCATGTGGTAAAGCTGTAATGGCACAGGAGGGTTGCAAGGCAGGGTGGGGGATAGGCCTGTCGTGTAATCGTGCAGTAAGGGGTGGTATTGGTGAAAGTAAGGAATGATACACAGGCGGGCAGTTGGTCGATTACGTAGATGTGAGGTTAGTGCATGCATTGGACTCATGGAGTGACAGAGGTGGGGAGATAAGCTCGCAGAGGGAGATCATCCTGGGATATAAGGTATATGAGTTGTGTCAGTAAAGTGTCCCTTTCTGTGGATATGGGGCGTCTGCAGATGTGGTGCGCTTCTTTGAATCGGAGGGCAGCCCCTTCAGCTATCCCTCATCAGCATGCTTCACCCTGCCAAGCCGCCAAAGATGGGGCAGAGGGGACCTTCCAGTGCAGTGTGTTCTTTTGGCCAGCAACAAGGCCAGGCCAGCGAAGTGCGTGAGGACGATGTGTTTCTTTCTGCATATTAAAATAACAACGGTGCATGCCTCCTATGTGTGTATGTCAGTGAGCTTGGTGTACTCATTAAGTGTGGAATGAATACCTTGCCAGTAGGTGATCAGGACGGGCAGGACCAAAGCACGAATTGGGGATCTGCTTCTCCTGAGTTACAGTGGGGACAGCGCAAATCTGCTGTGGGGAAGTAGCGGTTGAGTTGTGCAGGAGTCAAGTATGCACCATGGAGGATATGGAATTAGATATTTCTTTAATCTGGCATTCCTTGATGGGGTAAACTAGAAGACTTGTGGCTGGAAAGAATAATAAACATAAATACAAACTTTCTGCCTGGGGTGTATTTTGCTCAAACCCTGCAATTGTGGTTTCCAGTTGAGAAATTCAAATACTACAGAATATATTTATAATAGAAGGAACAGTACAGCCAACAGTATTTCTAAGAACCAATATTAAAAAGTATATATGTATGCTCCATAGTTATGCCAGCACTCAATTGTCACTGTTGTCCAAATATCAAGACTTGGGTATTCCTGAAACAAGGCTGCTCAATGATCCCACTCAATCAAATGTTATGCCTTTCTCCTAAACATAGACTTTAGAAACAAAAGCCACTATATTTTCTAGCCACACTGTTGAGAGTCTGGACCTTACATATTAAGAAACAGAATACAACCACATTTCCTTCACCTCTATCACCAGTCATCAATCAATCAGTATTTGTAAAGTGCAGCTACTCACCCTTGAGGGTCTCAAGGTAAGTCATAAACTACCCAGGTTACCAACAGGAATAGACCACTGAGGCGATGGAGGGTAGATGACGCAGCAACCTCCCCACCCCCAAGGAGTTGGATTACCATCATGGAAACGGGGACACCCTAAATAGAGACACTTGCATTCAGACATTTATTTTGCCACTCTGAGTTGAATTTAGGTTGAACAAATTTTCTCAACTGGGCAAACTTGGTAACTGAAAAAATGAGAGGAGGTCAGGACAACACACCAATAGAACAAATGTTTGTTAACCTTATCCAAATAAGAAGCATTTGCTGATTGTACACAATTCTGTGCAACAGAGCCTCAGACCCTAAACTTAGCTAAACATACAATGGGATCAAGACTTGAGAGATAAGCTCTTGAATTAAAATTGTGCACAAATATGTGCAAGAGCTGCTACATCATCAATATATTCACTGTACAAAGCAAATTCGTGTAACGTACAAGATGGTATCTCACACCTGTTAGATCGAAAGCAATGTTCAACATCCCAGCCATAATTTGGAGAGGGTGTGGAGAGACACAGCAATGGATTTATCTATGATGATCATATATCTTCATACACTCTTATTGGAAAGAGGTGCAGGCATGGGTAAGGAAGATAACTAGTATTGATGTATCGCTTAACCCCATGATATTCTTATTAACAGATTCTGGCGAAAAGAGAATTTATCCATGCACAACACCAATGGAAAAAATGTTTACGCATCTTGTAGCAAATGTTACTATTGCAAATACTTGGAAAAATGTAATCTTGCCCCCCTCCCACCGTCTATTACAGATGAAGTCTAGAATGGACCTAGTAGATCTTGCTACCAATCAACACAGGAGGGTTAGCACTAGAAAAGGGAGATTGTCCTCTTTCCAGCACTGTCTCTCCCGAGTGAATCCTTGCTAGGGGGTTGCCTTGGCATGTCATCCCCAAGCAGGGCTCCATTCCACTAGACCAGGGATCTTTGTTTGAGAAGTAGCACCCCTCTCCCTGGACATGTGTCTGTCCTCCCACGCCCCCAGGCTGATCTGTTTTTTCTGCCCCTGTGAGGGCTGGCTAGTGGATGTTTACACCCAATTTGCTTACTGGGGGAAGTAAAGACCACTAGATAATGGGAATATTGTGTTACTGGTGTTTTGAGGGGGAGACGCCCACCAAGGATATTGTCAGTAGTTTTTTTCCACTCCTGTTACATGCAGTAGGCTGATCCGCACAAGTGTGGAACTGTTCTTATCAGGACAAGTGTGGGATTGCTGGTTAGTAGGAATTTTATCGATCCCGACAGCTTCCGTAACTTTCTCTCACAAAAATGTGAGGAACATGCATGTTTTTGCCAAAGTTTAAGGTATAAAATGTATTGTGGGTAGGGAAAAGTAGAGGAATCAATGCAAGCCAGAACACCCTGCAATCTCCTAGGTGTCTAGTTTTCAGAAATGTCTGGGTCTGATAGGTTTCTCTGGGTGGCTGCTGAGCTATGGCTCAAATTCTGTAGCTACTTACTTTGTACAAAAAATGTATTTTTTGATGAATTGTGATATCACCAGGTCAGGTTTTGAGGCGTTTTATGTCACAGGTGCTGGGATATAGTTTGCATAGTGAAATGTGTGGAAACACAACATAGTAGAAAATTTGTTATTACCAATTTCTCTGCATTGTTGACTCACAAGTGTAAGCCAGTGTGCAATGCAGAGCACAATTTGCAAAATGCCTTTTTTTAATCACAATAGCATGGATAACTACACATTCAGAGGTGTACAACTGCCCACTGTTTCAAAACGCAGTGTCTTGTGCAGATATAAGAAATGCATAGGTTTTCTTCATACCCATTTTTTATTCCTTAAATTTTATCATATCAATTGCTGCATGGTCCGTACACAATGAAAAATCATTATAAACTGGAGCTCAGTTGTTGGCTCAAGGTTTCTCATTTTTTTGGGAAACCTTCAAACCCTATAAATTCTTGTGTTTACAAAAGTCTGACAGATTCAACAGAAAATAGCATTTGTGAATTGGCAATTGTGACAAAAAGTACAGATGAAAATGTTGCCAATTGCTCTTTTTTCTGCTTATTTACAATATTGTTTTATGTCAGCTTGTCAACGACTAGTTTGTATGGGAAACCATTCAGGGAGCTACACAAATGAATGAATTCGGAATTTTGTTTCTTTTTCAGAAATGTATAGTTTGTATGGATCACCCATGAGGTATATACATACCTGTTTCCATCACAATGTCAAGTAGATTGAAGCCACAAAAATAGGACAAATTGACAACTTCTTTAAAAATTAAAAAACGGCTGTAAATATTGTTTTCATACAACTATGTTTGTTCCAGAAAGCAGGGAAAATGGTAATCTTAGTACAGAAAATCTTTAATTGATGCCTTTTCTAGAAAAAGATAAACACGTGCAGATAATGCACAAACCCTGGGTACCATTAGAATGCTCAAGATGTTGGGAAAAAAGGTGCAAAGTTGGTATGAATACCTTATGTGGGAAAAGGTTTGGAAGGTGAAGGTGTAAAGTACCATAAATATGAAAAAAAGAGTGAGCACTAGGGTTGGAAAAGCCACACCATATCAGGGGTGAAGGCACCTGACATGTATATAGTAATCCTGTTACTGCTAAAGGTATTATTAGATGGATAGTAATGTATGATTCTGCAAAAAAATAAATTAAAATAAAGATAAAGTTGTGAAGAAAACCTGAGCGGAGACACCTCATGTACTCTGGCCTAATCCCCTACACCTCCCTGCCATTTTCCTGCCACAGATGACTGCTATATTACACTTAATTACAGGAGCGGTAGGGCTGTGAAGGGAGTATGGCCTGGGCAGTGACTGACATCAGCAAGCATCACTATGCGTATGGTCCTGCGGCCCAGCAAGGCCTTTGCTGGAAACATGTATCTGGCGGACCACTCCCAGGCCCTGCAGAGCCTGTGGGGTCATGACAATCCTTAGAAACAGTTTTACCAAATTGTTCAAGCACGCCCCAACAACAGTTGAATTCCTTCTAATCCCTTGATGGTACCAGGGAGAAAGTCTTCTATATACCTCTTTAGTCAGGGGTACAATCATGCCCCAGACAAGGTATTCCCAGGGGACAATGTAGCCTCTCATGACAGCAGGTGTTTGAAAGCTCTGTGCAGAATAAATACATACAGGTTAGGAAAACAGGCTTTTTGTAAATCCTCCCCCCCCACCCATTTTCTGCCTCCATTTGGACTAGTAGCTGCTGGTTTTGACTCTGAAAGTGCACTGGTGCCTGCTCACCAGGCCCCAGTTCCAGTGCTCTCTCCCTAAATCTGATGTATGTGAATTGGGATCCCCAATTGGCAAGGGCTCTAACACCTTTGTAAGTTCCTAGTAGATGGTACCAGTGGTACACAAGGCTTGGGAGTTTAAGGGGTCACCAGGGACTGTAGCACTATTTGTGCCACCCTTAGTGACCTAAGTAAACCGAGGACAGGAGACCTGCCATTGCAGATTGCAAGAACAGTGCAAATTGTTTCAATTTGATTTTGCGCTCACCATGTGTGGCAAAGTCAAAACACTGCTTTCAATATATGCCAGTCATCCCTAAGGTAGGTCTCCTGAGCCCAGGTGGCAGGGTGCAGTATATTAAAAGTGTGGGTATATAAGTGTAACCTCATATGCCCCTATAGTGGCCTTTGCCATTAAAGGCAACTACACGTGGTCAGCGGACCATAGGCTAACGTAGGTTGACACCTGGGCATTCCGAGGTGGCCAGCTCTAGAATGACCCCACTAAAGTACATCATGTTTGATATCAAATTTCTTGTCTCATTGAACCTGTCTTGAATCCAAAGTCAGATTTAATGTAAAATGCACCAAGGTGGCTACATTAGAGGTCAAAGCATCCAAGCGCTGTGTTTGCTGCTGACAAGGTTTGTTCATGGCCAGTCCGACTACTGACCCCTTTGTTCAACACTGCACTTCGAGGGAACACCACTGTAACCTTAACCAACCACCTCAGTGGCTTAATTGTTGAGCTTTTGCATCCATTTGCTCTCCAGCACCATCTCAGGGGTAAAACCAGCACCAGCAGCTTCTGTTCAGTACCAAGGATAGCAAAGCACACGTCTGCACCTGAGCTAGGTAGAGTTGTTCTGCCTGGTGAATCCTGGTCTAGGGGCCCACACTAGCTTAACCCCCAGTGGGCTCCCCCAAACTCGACTTGCAACTGACCGAGTGTCACTAGTGTGCTTTTTCAGCACCTGTGGCTCCCGCATTCAGTACCAAGGAGAGCCAGGACATCTCTGCACCCGGGCCCCACAAGCCAGGTAAAATTAGTCTGATTGTAGACATTTGGTCTTGGTACCCGCAGCACTTTAACTTCTACTGGTTTCCACTGAACTCACTTTGCAAGTGACCGATCGTCACTAGGGGTTCTCCATTATCAGCAATGGCAAAGTTTGAAAGCTTTGTAAAGTACTGATTTATGTTTCCCTCAAAAATCCATATGTTCGGTTATATGTATCTGATTGACTCTCTTTTGGTGTCCAAATTAAGATAAAAATCTGCTCTATATTTATAAAATGGTGTCGGATTTCTTTGGAGTGTGTCATTTACTTATCATTCCTGTTGGTACTCTGAAATGCTTCACACATGTTCCTCCAGTAAAGCCTAGCTGCTTTTTGCCAAACTACTAGGACTGAGGGATTTATTAGTGGGAATCCAAAGGGCCCAGTTTGGGGGTCCTGTGAGTGTGTTGCATAGTGAGACTCACTCAGACTCACTACATAATACTCCACTTTCCCACAATAGGCAGCTCCAAATGCATGACTGTGTGCACTGGAGAAGATGTGAGTGCTGAGTGTGCAAGTGTATTCCAAGATTGGTTGAGGACAATAATAAGTCACACTGAAGGCGTGGGTCTATGGACAATTTGGACCGATCTAAAGCCATGAAGACCTAACGCTTTTAAGAATGTGAAATTTCTGAAAATCTTTAGATGTATTCTGTTTCCCCCTGATCCTTTCGTGATACATGCGAAATATACTTAAAGTCTTGCCTTTCTTGTTACTGCCATCGGCTTCATTTTATTTAACACTTCTCATGGCGCCTTGCGCATATCTTCATTCTCAAGAGGCTCATGCTGTCTATATGACAATTTTGTGTAATTTTTAGAAAAGGAGCCCAAAAGCTCGCTTCACATTATTGTTATTTTGTGCACAACAATGCACCTGCGTTTTCTCACATGTACGAATCCAGAATGTTGAGATTTTTGCAGTCTCACAATTTTTGTTAAGCACGCATAGTTTTCATGTTCTGTTTGCTGACAGCTTCGTCTGCAGTCTTTCGGTGCAATTGTGGCCTCCTGTGGCCGAATCGGAGCACTGCAAGCATCCCACTCATGCATAGCTACAAGTGTTGCAGAAATATGGAAACACTAGGACTTATTCACGCATTTTTTAGTACATAGAAGTATAGAGGAGGGTGAACCAACAAATGAACAGGGGGAGCCGAACCAGAGCCGATGAAAGTGTATGGCTGACATCTAAGAGTCCATGCACCAGCAGAGCCCTGAACTAGTTTGCCAAGTAAACTGAGCAACAAACACCATATGAAATGTGATAGACTCTTGAAAACCCTGTATGTGTCGTAGGTTCTTTCATAGAACAACACTAACTATAGTCTATTTGAATCAGACGCAAGAGACGCGCTTGTATAGCAATCAACCTGAACCCATGCATTTCAAAGTGCTCCCACACGCAATAAAGGAAAAAAAGAAAGCATGGTGAAATCAAATCTTTGCTTAGAATCTTCAGTTTGGTCAAGTGAGGAAACAGGATAAATTCCCTGCACGTTGTGCCATTCAGCTACTAGATGGATAGCTATTCTCTTCTCCTATTTTATATAAAAGGTAAAGGTCTTATTTCCGATTCTTGGTGCATCAGTTTAGAGCAGGGGTGGCAGGCAGCAGCCATATTAATGCTTGGCTCGTTTTTCGGCGCGAGGGTCTAGGAGAACCTCGGTTCTAGGAGAACCTCGAGCTGAGTCGTGGCTCTGGCTCGGGCCTGGCTCGAGCTTTCAGTAGCTCAGTCATCTCTAGTAAAGAAGTACTAGAGTAGTACTAAAAAATGCTATTCACAAATCTACATGCGCAACAGTGGTGTGGGAACAATTTTCAGAGTGGGATGCTGCCATTAGTGCTACATCACTGTGAATTGGGAAAAATCCAAGCATAACACAAAGACCAAGGCCCTCATTCCGAGTTCGTTGGAATCAAGCTTTTACTTATCACACCTCATAAATAATGATAAACCATGATGCATTATTTATAGGGTGCAAAAAGTAGTGTTTATTTGAGATTTTGGGAAATAACATGCAGATGTTGGTCTTTAGTGTAAAATAAGCCTGGTATTATACACTTTTCCCTTGTTAAATTTGGAGAGGCTTGGCCTAGTGAAATTTAACAACGGGTGAAAGGTTTAACACACCCAGTTATTACTGAGTGTGTTACATACCACCTGAAATAACAACATGAATTTGCTCATGGGTTAGAAAACACCGGACACTCATAATCAATGCCCAAGTGTAGAGAATAGGCCATTCCTATTCAGCAAGAGAGTGGTAGAGGTGGAACATATAGCTGGCGGGCCTTTTTGGGGTACACTGTCACAGATGTATTATTAAAGCATGGTGTGGTACAATACTGTAATATACAGGCATGACAGTCTCTGCTGAAAAGGCCATTTACTGTGTACAGACATATTTTACTGAATAACCTATATAGCACATTAACTATAATGTGGGTAAATTGGTTTTCAGCAAAGATTTGTCATTTTTGCAAAATCAAGTAAAATGTTTTCATTTGATTTGAGTTTGTTAAAATTCGGTTTCCATCACACTTCAGAATTACTAATTGTGCTTTAATGACTGCTGACATGTTTCAAAATATGTGTACAGTTAATTTACAGTTATTTACATTATGTTGTGTGTTCAGAAAAAAAATACAACCTGCAGCCTTTCCTTTCACACTGGCAAGATTGTGAAATTCACTATTTCAAAATCCTCTAATTCTGCAGTCAAAATAAAATAAACATCAATCTGCATGTTAGAAGACTAAACCACAATTTATCAAAAGACATAGCCTGACGTGATCTGTGTCTCTGAATTCACATCAAATGTGACAAGATAAAATTAACCAGTAAAGGGATCTTCATTGCTGCTTCACCTTCGAAACTCCAGCATGGTGGTTTTGTGGATGCTGCAGCAACCCCGTCACCCTTACTTCCAGCGTATATGGTGCGCAGACCTCTGCCCCTACCAGCTTTCCTATGTGGAGATCTCCGCAACCTTGACGTAGTGCTTTGAGTCTGGATAATTCAGGGTTGATAATTCAGGGTTGAGCCCAAAGATCCAGCAGGTAATGATCCTATGGTTTTACAAACATAAGGTGTTTTGTTTTCTGTTTTACTCTAGATTGTGATCGGCTGAAAATGGCAGAAGTGATCAACACACACCGCACATTTGCAGTTTTTCCCAGGATGGCAGTGTACCCTATGGATGAGGCAATAGAAAGGATGGAGAGCGGTATGCAGAGGTAGGAAACCCCTTGTTTATACTTCATTAAACAGACACCCATACTCTTTAACACATAGGCCCTCATTACGACCCTGGTGGTCTTAAAACTGCCAGGGTCGCGGTGGCGGTCGGACTGCCACCAATGCGGCGGTCTGACCGCCACATTATGACCGCAGCCGTAATGCCGCAGTCGGACCGCCAGCACCGCTACTTTTCCTCCACAGAACGTTGTGGTGGGGCTAGCAGTTCTAATCTGCCAGGGCAGTGCTTTGAGCAGCGCTGTCCTGGGGATTACAACACAGTTCTCTGCCAGTGGTTTCATGGCGATAGCACCGTCATGAAATTCCTGGTGGAGACGGGGTGAAGAGTGCCCCAGAGGGGCCCATGTACTTGGCATGGGCCGCACAGGGGCCCCCTTGGCCAGTCCTGTCACAAAGTTCACTGTCTGCTTTGCAGTGAACTTTGCAACGGATGCTGGTGCACCCTAAGCACAACAGCATTGCCGCAGGCTCTATTATGCAGCAGAGACAATGCTGTATGCCGTTTCTTGCTGGGCCAGCTGGCAGAAACTGAGTTTCTGCCCGCTGACCCAGTTGGAAACTCGTAATGGCCCCGGCGGTGAGGCAGCCACATTGGTGACAACCTTCACGTCTTAACTTTGGCAGACAGGCTTTTCCATCCGCCGAAGACTAAATGAGGGCCATAGTTTTTCACTGGGCAGGTGCGTTCTGCTGTTTCCTATTGATAACGAGGGAAACGTTCATAATTGATGTTGGCTGACAGTGTGATCGGCACAGCTGTCCTAAGCCTGACCACAGAGGGTCACTGTACTTCCATGTGCTCCATAATTCCATAATTCCACAACTTTCATTTACAAACAACGCAGAGGAGAAAGCGAAAGTGATTTCATTCATGTTCAACTACTTAAAATCAATTCATGGTAAAATCAAGCACAAAGGTATTGCTAAAATCAAGAGAAGAGACATAAGATCAATGATGCTTGAGAAAACAATAGGAGGGTGTGCAAAACTGCAAAGCTGAAAAAGTCGACATGATTTCAACAACACATATATTTTGTAAAATTAGTAAGTCTCAAAGTGTAGGTGCGTACGTTTTAAAAATAGTTAATATGGTACGCATGTGAGTGCTGAGTGTGATTAAAACAACTGTATGGACTGCGGGTACCCAAGATGGCTTCGCTTAAGTAGAAAGTGCTAAGGATTAAGGATCCACAGAGAGAAGGGGAAAGCGAACACAGTTCAGGAGTCCGTCTTAAGAGACTTAAATCTTTCAAACCCAGGAGGAAAGCACCCACAAATAGATGTAAAATTGTACATGCCTGGGCTATGTTTATCTGTGGTCATAATTCTATGCTCCAAGAGTACACATGCATAACTAATATGCGCCAATGTTACCAGGGGTAAGTGGGCAGAAGTCACACAAAGAGCTGACTCGTGCCTCCTTTTCTAACATCTGGTGTGTCGAAAATAAATGTCTAATCTAACACTGTGTGGATCCTGTTCATCCCCAATGAGCTCAGTGTCCATGTCAACATCTCATATGAGATAGTTTCACATGCCCTGCCCGATCTCCTTATCTCGACCCTTCATACGCTGGCACCTTCCGGGGCTTTTCTGTCTGCTTCATTTCACTTCAATAAGGTTTCTCTAAAGCATCAGTAAATGGGGCTTGTGCAAAGGGTCACAGTCTTTTCATGCTCCCTGTTGCTAAATTGACACTGTTGCCAATGCTGTACCTATTTTCAGATCCTTCTGTATCTGTGAGGCGCACTTACACTGCTGTACCCGGACCTATCTGTAAAGTGTCTGTCATGGATATAGCTGCTTCTTCAACAAGTGCTCCTAGACTTTACTGGGTCTCCTTTATAAAAGGGCAATGAGTTGGTTCAGAGGAGCTGCGAGGCTCCGATGCAGAGTCTGTCGTCATCTTCAAGTCTGCTGTCAAAGAGGGATGCGAGGGCCTGCTCAGAGGATACATCATGCAGCGACGATTCCGTTGGATCCACAGAAGCTAGCAGAGCACCTGAGGCCCACTTCCAAGGGTTCAGAACTGGGGTGGTACCACTTGGTGAACTCACAGATAGCAGAGTCTAGGTGCTGGGTTCAAGGTGGTTGGAGCCTTATGTGCCTGACGCTCAAATCAAGAGGCCAGCCAACATGCGCCTGGATTCACTCTGGTGGTCCTGAGTTCAACAGATGCGGGTTTAGTCCTTCTCACTCAGGCAGGAGTATAGCAAGCAGCAGGTCAGCACAGCAGGGCAGCAGTCCTTCAGGGCAGCAGTCCCGCGGAGTGGCAGTCCATTCAGCAGCACATCTTCCTGGCAGAGTATCCACAGGTCAAGAAGTGTACTGAAGAGTTGGTGTCTGGATTCAATACTTATTCCTTTGCATTCCTTTGTAGTGGAAGAAGTTTCTAAAGGTTTTCTTTTGAAGTCACGAGGCATCCTGTCTTCCCTGTCCTGGCTCCAGATTAACTACTGGGGGCATGCAGCCCTTTGTGTGGAAGCAGGACACAGCCTATTCATGTGTAAGTAGGGCTGTACCCAGATCCGCCCTCCCATCCTGCCAGAGGTGGCCCAGCTAGGCACACCTAAGCTCTCTACTGTGTGTGGCTGTCTATGAGGAATTTACAAAGCTCATCTGTCAGCTATCCCCAGTCATGTGACTCAGAGACAGACTGCCCGTACTGAATGGCAAAGGCAGGAAAATGTCAGCTTTCTAAAACTGGAATTCTAAGAATTGTAACTAAAATCAGCCTTTACCATAAGATATGATTTTTATTACAATTCCAAAGACACCAAACATGAACTGATCACCTGCTCTCATTTGGAAATTAAAGCCTATTGATTGTAATAACGTAACTCCAATTTTAGCTTATGGGAGAGGTACGCCTTGCAGTAGTGAAAAAACAAATTTAAGAGTTTTTCACTACTAAGAAATATAAAACTTAAAAGTACATGTCCTAGTTTTTAAATACATTGCACCCTGCCCTCCGGGCTGTCCAGGTCCTACCCTATGGATGATTATATGTATTAAAAAGGAAGGTTTGGGCCTGGCAAAAGGTTTATTTTGCCAGGTCAAATGGGGGTACAATAATCTCAATACTCAAAATATACCCAACAGCAGACTAATGTGAATCTCTAGCCCAGTTCTAATCTTCATAAAAAGAAAGTACAACTTACAATATAAATGTAAAACATGAATAATGAATACATGCAAGCAATTTATATAAATATTAGTGTGCACGCTATAAAGCTTCAGTCTTTCTGTGGTTACATTTCATTAATGCGTCAAGATATGTACACATGTTAATAATACTAAATATATATATAATGTCAAATATAAATGCCTATTTGTGCAATGATTGACATGACATTGATGGAGTCTAAATTTGTGCTACTCCAATCCCCTCTCTGATGGTGATCTAAGCCATCACAATAATACACGTATGAATCCATATCCGGTGCGTTCGAATCAAAGCCTTGAAGTTTTCAATAACTTTCATCTAGTATTTTCTAGGTGTTTCATGTCATCTTAGAATCTACTCTGACTCCATTTCCATATCTCTTCTAGCTCTTTTCAGTCCCTTCAATTGTTGCTTTCCCTTCCTTATCTTTACATGCATCTTTACAGATGTATCGCACAGATGGCAGTAGCAAAAATAGATCTCAAGATAGAACTCAATTTTCTGTTACAAACCAAATGTCAATCATAAAAAACACATTTCCAATTGCTTCCCAAACACCTGT
This sequence comes from Pleurodeles waltl, assembly GCF_031143425.1. NCBI lineage: Eukaryota > Metazoa > Chordata > Amphibia > Caudata > Salamandridae > Pleurodeles > Pleurodeles waltl. The sequence goes on from NC_090437.1 coordinate 986,279,309, forward strand.
AGCTTCCAAATCCCATAAACCTCCTTTCAGTATTTCTTAAGGTTCTCAGTCTTTTTCTTGGATGTAGGTGCAGCATTATTGGACCGTTAACATCCTGCAGACTCTGCCCTCCATGGTGAGAAGAAAATCTAATGCAAGTCTATTTTGCAAAACCATGAATCTCATAGCTACCATTTCAGTATCTACAACCAATAAAGCTCATGCAGAACTGGTGGACAGTTTATCCACTATGGTGAACAACTTTCTAATCTTAATGTCATTTAAAATCACACCTACGGATGGAATCATTTCACCAAAGATTTGTCCCGCTACTTCTCCAACACGAGCATTTCGTTTATGTTTGAAATTTGCTTCGAATACAGGACCATTAAAATGATCCATGTGATATATTTTCAGGAAGACTACACCTAAATAACACACACCATACCATCCCTTGGGCAACTTCAAATATGCATGTTCACCACAAATATAGTAAACTTCAGAAGTAACAGGATCTTTAACTGCCAACTATAACTCCCAATTTCCTCTAACCGAAAATGTTTACTCTTTCACATAAATATAGTGTCAACTGAAGATTTATTTGTAATTATGCACAATTTCCCTTTATGTTTCCAATCCAAGGTATATGCTGCTTGATTCCCTGCCACTTGATGCTCAATTTTTTCTCTAGCCCACTTATGCTAATTCTTAAAGTCTTTGGGCCTGATTACGACCTTGGCAGAGGGGATTACTCCGTCCCAAAAGTGACAGATATACCGTCCGCCATTTTACAAGGTCCATTGAATATAATGGAACAAAGTAATCCCATCCGTCAAGGTCACAATCAGGCCCTTTGTCTGACTAAGAATACAGATCTCTCCTCCTGCCGTCAACTAAATTGAAGCATTTCTTCTCAACATTTGTCAGAATGTAAGTCAGATTGATTCAGTGAGCATAGACAGTGTCCAGTGTCATAGTAGGTTTAAAGAACCTCACATTTATCCCTATCTCTTTAACCCCGGGGCAATGATTCAAATGTTCAAGTATGGGAACGTCTGAAAAAACGAAATCTTAGTTTGAAAAGTAATAATGTAAATTACCCTGTCCATTAAAAATACTCAGTTCAAGACTATAGTAACACTACAAGACAAACGAATATGACGATCCGTGATGCCTTTTGTAGTTGATGCAGCAATTGCGTACATAAATAGCAATCCCTTGCATCCATAGTTTCATTGTACTCCTAAAGCAATTTAAAATAAATATTTGAAGACACATCTCCTCTAGATATAATTTTCTATCATCCAGTGCATGAAAGCTATTGTCTATCAGACTCAAGGAGAAAGGGGTAACACTAGGTTTCGACTTAACTACTGTGGAAGGTGTGGGCAAGGATAGTCCTATAAGAAGAACAATTAGTACTACAATAGTGACAAACAACACTCCTACTAATACATATCTACATCTGTTTGTGTTATTAGTTTCCATATCTTCTCTACAATCAGACCATTGAGTAGAAATTAGCAGCAAACCAAGACTTCTCTGTTGGTTTCCACTTGTGCCAATAGCAAAACCAAAGTTAATGCGATTTGTAAAGAAGTTATTTATACAATCTTTGTGAGTCATTCTTTGCCCTAATCCGTCTTCTTTTAAATGATACCCTTACACTCCTTCTGCTCCCTCAGGCCTGGTGACTCTTCTTAATTCTTTAAAATAGTGCCCTATTTAATATTTACACGTCAAAGTTTACTTTAAATTATCATATCATTTATACTTCGAATCAGTAAATGCAATAAGAGCACAAGTTCGAACTCAGTTAAGGAAGCAATTCAAATTGACAGAGGGTGAAATGGGATCTCATTCTTGTCTTTCAACTCATAAGTTTCCACCTTGCAATTGTTATCAGCAGAGTATGCCCATTCAGGTTATGAGTACATCCGGCATGGCACTCTAGCTCTTTTTGATCTCCTGGGTACAGGTTGTTCACTTTGTTAGTCTTTGTTCTGTTGGCAATCTTAGGGCCTGACTTAGAACTCAGTGGATGGGTTACTCTGTCACAACGGTGATGGCTATCCTGTCCACCATAATCTAAATCTCATAGAACATAAAGGGATTTACATTCCAGCCGACGGGATATCTGTCACCGTTGTGACAGAGTAACCCGTCTGCCAAGTTCTAAATCAGGCTCTTAATCTCTCTCTTTCTTGCCTTCTCGACAAACTGTCCTCAGTCTCTACTTGGCGTGACAGAGCACTAGGCCATTCACCAGGGTCTGAGTCTGGCTCAGGTAGTAGTTCAGGCCACAACTCCTCAAGTGTTAGTTCATCAAGACCCCTCTCAATCTGAGGATGTGCTGTCACAGGCTCTTGCCGAATCTCAGTACTCTGTTCACCCTTTTTCTTACGGTCTCTCAGCTATGGGTAGCATTTCAGGAAGAGGTACTGTTGCATTATCAAGAGGTCACTCCATTCTATTTGTGAGGTCTGCATGAATCCAGTTAGAAAGACCGCCACACTTGACAGCAGTATTTGTCACTAGGATAACCTGGTATGGTCAATGCCATCCAGGGTCCAAAAACGTCTTCTGAAGGGGCTTCTTCACCAAGACCCAGTCGCCCCTGACTGAGATCCTGGCACTGCTTCAGACTTCGAGTGGCAGCAACAGCTTCAACCTGGCGGGACACAGCTAGGGCCAGATGTAGGAAAAATAAAAATTGCGAGTCGCATTTTGCGAGTCAATGCGACTCGCAAAATGCGACTCGCAATTTGGTATGCCAGGAAAATAACCGGTCCGATTTAGCGACTCGCAGCCGGACTCGCAACGCTGTGTGCGAGTCCGCAGATTGCGGGGTCGCTGTTTGCAAGTGTGCAAAAAACGAACTCGCAATTAGCGAGTGGGTGTCGCAAATTGCGTGTACCCTCAAAATTGCTTGCAGGTGCAGCAGAACACTCCAGAAAGCACACCAGAACACTCTGGAAACACTTCCTGGCACATGATGATGACATCACAGCCAGGAAGTTAACAAATACACCTGGGAGGAGGCAGGACCACACCCTTTTATAACTGCCAGTCTTCACACTGAACAAGCAGCAGCAGCCATGGAGGGAACCCCCCGAAAAAGGAAAATTAAATTCTCTGAGAGGGAGCTTGAGGTGCTGACCGAAGAATGTTGTCAGCACCATGATGAGCTCTTTGGGAGAGCAGCCCACACTGTTCCTGAGGCCACCAAAAAGAAAATCTGGCAGGAAATGCAAGAGAAAATTAATTCCCTGGGTGTGAGCCACAGGACAATTGAGGACATAAGGAAGAGGTGGTATGACCTCCGCTCCCGGACCAAGGAGAGGGTGGCAGAAAGGCTCCGGGAGATGAGAGGCACTGGAGGGGGACCATCATCTGTGCCACCACCCACACCCCTTGAAGACATGATTGAGGAAACCTTTGAGCCGGAGGCAGTGTGTGGATTTGGGGACCTGGACACCTCAGAGCCCAGCACATCAACCAGTGAGTACCATGTGACATGCCTGTACCCCTATCAATGTCATACCCCACCCACCATGTACACAGGTGCATGCACAACCAAAATAGCTCCATTTCAGGGTAGAAAAAGCCAGAATGATGCATTATGGGAAATGTAGTCCAATAGGCAGTTCATAGGCAAATGTTTATTAGGAATTGTGCAATAGATACTAGACACTGACAGTGTGTTCCCCATGTCCCACAGGTCTCCAGCAAGACACCCCCTACACCCCAAGCACCCAGGCCCAGGAGGACACCCCAGGACCCTCCAGCACCCCCACATGCACAGTCAGCAGCATTCCTGCAGTGGTAACGCCTGCTGCAACAACAACGCCAGGAGCTGCCCCAGCAACAGCCAGGGAGGATACAGGTGGGAGCACAGGGCAGCCACCACAGCGCAGGCGTCGCAGGGCAAGAGCGTCTGGATCCCGGATACTTCCTCCAACCAGCAGTGAGGCACATCTGCTGCGGGGTCAGCGCCTGCAGAACACAATATTGGGCAGGATTAGTGGGGTGCTGCACCGCTTTGTAAGACACAACCATGCAAGCATGCAGCACCTCAACAGACGCATGGACCTGATGTGCCAGAACACTGGGGACATTGCCTCTGCCATCAGGGAACTGGCGGCCGGACTGCTGGGCCAGGCAGAGGCTGGGCGGCGCAGAGATCGCCAGATTATGCTAAGACTGGACAGGATGGCCACATCGATCGGCAGGCTAGCCATCAACACAACAGGCCTGTCGAGGAGGACAGTTGGCCTGCAAATAGAGATGGGCCATTTTGCTGGGGATGTTGCCAGGGGCCTGGGACGTCTCACACATATAATAGAACTAATGGAGACACGGGAGATGTCGAGGGCCACCGGGGAAACACCCCAAGATAGTGAAGAGGGCTCCACAGTGAGCAGTGTATCTGCTACTGACAGTAGGGTGCTAAGGAGTGGGAGGCAGAGCACCATGGACGCAGCAGGGACCAGCCAGGCTGGCAGGAGGGGCAGGAGAAGCTAGAGAACAGCCCGGAGAAATAAATGTGGCACATGGCGTTAATGTGCCACATGGCTGGTTGGCATTTCCCTGCCCATGGACAAATTCATCTTGTATATAGTTCATTCATTACATTATTAGAACTGTTATTTTTCTTCCACTTAACTAAAGGAGTGTTTGGTTAATGGGTGAGTATGGTGGGAGTTGACACGTACTGTCCAAAATATTGCATTGCAATGTGTTCCCGTCTCAGTCTGCCTTGATTAGCTAGACTCCTATCCCCATGATGGCGATGTGGTTGTTCTTGCTCTTCCTCATCAGGATCTGGCTCTGCAGGGGTGAGAGGTAACCCACGTCGGGTGGCTATGTTGTGGAGGATGGCGCATGCGACCACAATTTTGAATGCGGTAATGGGGGTGTATTGGAGGGCGCCTCCACTGCGGTGGAGGCATCTGAATCTTGCCTTCAGGAGTCCGAAGGTCCGCTCTATCAGGTTCCTGGTCCTCTTATGCGCACTGTTGTATTGCCTCTCAGATTCATTACTTGGTGTTAAAAACGGAGTCGTGATCCAAGGCCTGAGAGCATATGCACTGTCACCTGTTGGGCACAAAGGTACACTGTTAGTAAGTCCAGATAGTAGTGCACAGTGACCTGTGTGTATGTCTGCAAGTGTCTGTGGCTCTACCTAGGAGGTATCCGTCTCCAAATTCCCCACGTTCCAGGCGTTGATGTATCCCACTATGCCTAAAAATGTATGAGTCATGGGTACTGCCTGGAAACTTAGCAACGATGTCCGTGATGACGTAATGGGCATCACAAACAACCTGTATGTTGAGTGAGTGGGTACACTTTCTGTTGCGGAAAATATGTTCCAGATTAGCAGTGGGGCATATTTGAATGTGTGTCCTATCTACACATCCAATGACATGGGGGAAGTGGGCAATGCGGTAAAAGTCCAGCTTGGTGCTGTTAATTTCTGCCTCATTCCTTGGTAAGTATATGAAGTGAGACCTGTGCGTGACTAAGGCATCTAGGAAGGCCCTGAGGAACCTTGACACTGCACTTTGGGATACCCCAGCTGCCACGGCAATGACCCCCTGATAGCTCCCTGAGGCCAAGAGGTGCAGTGCGCATAGTACTTGTACATGCGTAGGGATGGCGCAGCCACGCAGAGTCTTGTGTTCTAGCTGTGGTTTTAGTAAATCTATTAATTCTAGAATGGCTGCGCTGCTAAGGCGGTATTTATCATAGATCTCCTCTTCAGTTTGCTGGAAAAGGGTCTGCCTGGTTCTATATATCTTCTCCTGTCTGTGGCCCCTCCTCCTCCTCTGCTGGGCTGCGTAGACTCTCCTCCTCACTGCTATCAGGTATATGTCCGCCATCTTGAGTAACCCAGATGCCTTCTGGGTCTCCTTTTATACTTTGGTAATGGTTACCACCTGCTCTGAGTTAGTGGTAAATGCGACAAAAAAAGTCGCAATTTGCGGGTCGCAAAATGGGGTCGCAACGGATGCGACTCGCAAACGGGTCCCATCGCTTTTTGCGAGTCGGAAATGGGCTTTTTGCATCCCATTTCCGATTTTGCACTGTCGCAAATTGCGAATCGGCCCGTTTGCGAGTCGCAAACGTTTGCTACATCTGGCCCCTAGTTCCTTACAATAGTCAAGAACCATGTTATCTGTAATTTATACAAGTGCGTTTGTAGGGGCTACACTGCAGGTGATCTCATGGCTCTCCTCATAATTATCTCACAAGGGGACAATCCTGTTTTTCTATCAGGAACACTGTGAAGACTTATCAGCACAAGAGGCAAAATGTGTGGCTACTTCAGAGTTGTTGATGGACACATTTAGGCTAATCTGGCTTTCAATGTGCCATTCACGTGCTGCATGATGCCAGAAGCCTCAGGCCAATAACTGCAATGTAGCCTCTGCTCCACTTGTAATTCTGCACACAACATTGTGAGGACCTCATTATTAAAATGAGCTCATCGGTCTAACTCCATCAAAGTTGGGAAACCAAACCTAGGTATTAACTCCACCAACAACAATTTGGCTACTGTGAGACTGTCATTTCTCCTAGTCATATAGGCCTCCACCCAACACAAGAAGAGGCACACAATCACCAGGACATAAATCAGCCCGTTGCACACAGGCATTTCAATGAAGTCCAGCTGCATTTGATTGAATGGCCCTCCTGATCTTCATACGTGGCTTAATGTCACTGGAGTTCTTTTTCCTTTGTTCACCTGTTGACACACAACACACCTGTGACACAACCCTTCAGTCACCAGCCTAAACCGAGGGTTAAACCAATGTTGCTTAAAAAAACGAACCAAGGCACCCCTTGCCAAATATAAGCAGGTCCATGGAAGTGTTTTGCCATTGGGAATTACATGCTGTCTGGTAACACTTCTCTGTCATTAATAGAAACGTACATATCATAATTTATTTCACACAAGTGACAGAGGCAGAACCTTGCTGTTCTGCCTCTGTCACGTCTTCCTGTAATCTCTTCACGTTCTCCTAGGTATCAGTTGTTGATAACAAAAGGTTACGGTTGGTCTCAACTTCAGACTCGTCTACATATTCACCATTGAATGTTTGTGACCCATATGCACAATATGGGGCGACCTCATCAGCATAACGGTTGCCAGCTGTTACATAATCATCACCACTACAGTGAGAAGAGCACTTCACAACCTCAATTTGTTCAGGCAGTTGTAATGTCTCAAGTAACTTCATGACATACTCTCCATTATGAGTCGGTAAACCAGATGAGGTCATTAATCCCTGTTGTGACCATAACTATCCGAAGTTGTGAACAACACCAAAGCCGTTCTTACTATCTGTAAATATAGTCACTCTCAGCTGTCTGTACTGGCTATCCTCATGCAAATGGACAGAGAAAAGGGCATGGCACAAATTGATGACAGTGAACCACTCAGCCTCACATGGAATTTGAAACAATATCACAGCTGGATTCTGTACCACAGGACAACAGGGAACAAGGATAGCATTGATCCTTCTCAGGTCGTGCACTATGCGTTACTTACTGCTAGGCTTCTGCAAGCTCAAACTGGATGATTTACATGGACTCCTTATTGTTTCCTTTATAATGTCTTGTTGTGGCATTGACTGAATCACCAGGGGTTGTCCCAGCAATTATTTTGGAGGGTCAGATTGTACTGGGGGGTTCTTGAGTATTTTTATGTAAACTGGTCTAACTCCCTATATAACATCAATCTAATTTTCAGAGAAGTCCTAGCCCTCAGGCATCACTGTATACTTAAGATCCAATGGCAAAACTTCAGATGTCATCACAGGGTACAACTTAAATTCTGGTCCTTGACTCATCAATTTAAAACTCACCATGTATTTGCAGTTCAATTCGTATAATGTTAGAAACTTGGCCTGTAGTGAGAAGAGGTATGCAACTTGTTCAAGTAGGGACCACAGCTCTAGTCAGAGCAAGCAAATTACATTTAATAAATTACGCTATGCTCACACTCTGGTAGCTTTGTGCAGAGCAGGCAGGCCTAACTTAGAAGGCAATGTGTAAGGTACCTGTGCTACACACACACACAATAATCAAATGAGGTAAACCACAGAAAAAGACCACATGGCTATATAGAAAAATAAGGCTTATCTGGATACTTTTAAGTTCAATATGATAGAATGTATTTAGCTTTGTAGGCTAAGGATAGTAAGATCAATGTGCAAGAAAAGAGGAATAGGTCAAAACGACGATGCCGGGTATTCCTTGGCACAGGTGTCCAGGTCCGTGGTCGTGATCCTGCTAGGAGAGGGATGCGGCTATGCAGGGCCAGAGCCACTCGGGCCGAAGTTGACAAGGTGCGAGCGGCAAAGCTGTGCTGAGGCTGCTTGAGTGAAGTTGAAGAGGTGTGAGAGGCAACGCAGGGCAAGAGGCAGTTCAGGTGAAGCTGAAGAAATGAGAGCGGCAAAGCATAGCAGAAGCCACTCAAGTGAAAGTTGAAGAGTTGTGATGAGAGCGGCAAACCAGGACAGAAGCCGCTGGAGTGAAAGTCCAAGAATTACGAGGAGCGAAGCTTGGCATAAGCCGCTCGGTGAAAGTTGAAGAGTTGCCAGCAGTGCAGCTAAGTAAAGGCTGCTGGGAGGAAAGACAAAGTGTTGCGAGCAGCGTGCTTAGCAGAAGCCACTCAGGTGAAAGTCAAAGAGGTGCATGCACAGAAGCTTGGCAGGAGCCACTTCAGTGAAAGTCAAAGAGTTGCAAGCAGCGCAGATAGGCAGAAACAGCTTGGGTGAAAGTCGAAGAGTTGCGAGCAGCGAACTTTGGCAGAAGCCGCTCAGGTGAAAATCAAAGAGGTGCGAACAGCACAGCTCTGCAGAAGCTGCTCAGGTGAAAGTCGAAGAGTTGTGAGCAGCAAAGATTGGCCAAAGCCAGTCAGGTGAAAGTCAAAGAGCTGTGAGCAGATAAGCTTGGCAGGTGCTGCTCGGTTGAAGTTGATGCGCTGAAAGCGGCAAAGCAGGGCAGAAGGAGGCTGATGCGATGCAAGAGGTGAGGAAAAGCAGAACTGCTCAGAGTCACTCTGGGCTTGGAGGTTGAGTTTTGGGTTACCGGGCAGAGATCAACATGAAGCAGGGCGGCTCAACCAAGAACAGCAGCAGTTCCTGAGAGCAGTTATTCCTGACAGAGTGACAATCCTGGCACACAGCAGTCTTCACTCCAGCTGTGTGTCATAAGTCCAGAAGTATACTGACTTCAGTGGGTCATGGGCCCAGTATTTATATCAAAATGAGCCTTTGATGTGTGGTGTGACTACAAAGAGTTCTTGTGAAGTGCACAGGTCCCCCTTTCAGATTAGCCTCAGCTCCAAACTATCAGTGGATGGTAATCTGCCCCTTTATGTGGACTCCTAACACTACACCTTTGATGTGTAAGTTTGAACCCTTCCCAACCTCCTCCACAGGAAGACACCATCAGTATGCAAATACATGCAGATACAGTTGCGTATCCTGTGTTGTGGATGTCTGAAGGGAATGCACAAGTTTAGTTGTCACCTAACACAAGCCAGACATGTACTGGAGATGGGCTTTGGACACAGAAGGCAGGAAGTGCAGAGAGATGCCTACTTTCTACAAGTGGCACTTCTAAAATAGTAATAATAAATCTGACCTTAGAAGGAGAGACGAATTATTACTACTATTTCAGTGGTACTTAACATGATGTAGCTACTTCTCTCAGATCAGGAATTACAGCTTAAAGGTAATTTAAGGAATTCCCAATGCTGGCCTATGACAGAGGCAGGCCTCATAGTAATGAAAAACAGCTTTGGGATGTTTTTCATTACCAGGACATGAGAACTTAAAAGTATATGTCCTGCCTTTTTTGGTTGCATAGCACTCAGTCATATGGGCGACTTAAATGTAAGAAAAGAGGAGTGTTAGACTTGGCATCCTTAGCGTGGACCCCCTTAACTTTTTGGCTCTGTTTCCCAGGTTGTTCATGTGTGCTGGACTCTGTTTTTGCTGTTTTTGTTACTCTGGGCACTTTTCTACTGCTATCAAGTGCTAACGTGCAAGTGCTCCTATGTAAAATATATTTGAAATTGACTTTCCATGATTAGCATATTTGATTTACTAGTAACACCATAGTACAGTGCACTAGAGGTGCCCAGGGCCTGTAAATCAAATGCTTTTAGTGGGCCTGCAGCACTGGTTGTGCCACCCACATACGTAGCCCTGTAGACATGGCTCAGACCTTTCGCTGCAGTGCCTATGTGTGCAGTTTTAAACTGCCAATTCGACTTGGCATGTGTACCCACTTACCAGGCCTAAACCTTCCCTTTTTATACATGTAAGGCCCCCCTAAGGTAGGCCCTAGTTATCCCTGTGGGCAGGGTTCAGTGTATGTAAAAGTTGGGACCTATACTTATGTGGTTTACATGTCCTAACAGTGAAATACTGCCAAGTTTGTTTTTCACTGTTGCAAGGCCTATCTCATAGGTTACCATGGGGGCTGCCTCGAAATATTATTAAATCGCAGATTCAATTTGGGAGCAGATAGGCATTTAGAGTTTGGGATCTCTGAATTCACAATTCAAAAATACATCTTTTAGTGAAGTTGGTTCTTAGATTGTGTGTTTAAAAATGCCACTTTTAGAAAGTAGGCACTTTCTTGCTTAAACCATTCTGTGACTCTGCTTGTTTGTGGATTCCCTGTCTGGGTCAGTTTGACAGTTGGGCTGTTTGCACCTCTTTCTAGATAGTGACACAAAGGGAGCAGGGGTGTAGCCTGCATATCCTGATGAGCCATCTGTTCTAGGAGGGAGGAGAGGAGTGGTCCCTCACACCTGAAAGGGCTGTGCCTGCCCTCACACAATGCAGTCTCCAACCCCCAGGTGTGTGTATGGGGCCTGACCTGGGCAAGGCAGGATCTTGAAAACAACAGAGACTTCTCTTTGAAGTAGGCCTACTTCAAAGGCAGAAAGGGGTGTAGGAAGAGCAACCCAAACCCCTGAAAATGAGATCACTTCTGGAATCAAGAGGAACCTCTGCCACGGAGAAAAGCTGAGGAGAAGTGCTGTCCTTGCCTGTGATTGTGCTTTTTTGGGCTGTGCTGCAGTTGCAGCTTCTGCCTGTGAAAGGGGACCGAGGCTGGACTTTGTGGTATATTCCTGCTTAAGAAGAATCTCCAAGGGCTTGGACTGAGCTTGCCCCCATCTCTGAAGTCTCAGGACCATCAAAGACTTCCCCTACAAGCACCTGGACTCTCTGCTGAGACTCCTGCCCTGACAAGTGGTGCCCTATCCAGTCTCTGGGCCCTTGAAAGGAGAAGCTGGTGAAAATCTAAGAAAACCAACTTCGGATGACTCCAGACCGACGCTGCTGCCGAATCCCATGACGCCGCCTGCAACCAAATCCGTGGTCCTCCCTGGAGTGCGACAACCCTCGCAGGCCTGGTATTGCTGCAGCCCCGCCGATGTCCGCGACTCTGTGGAAGACCGCCGGATATCGACTCCATCTGAAGTGTGCAGATTCAACGCTTCGCCCTGACTCCTGCCTCACCTCCACCGCTCTGCAGCAAGGACCCGATGCCTCTTTGTGACGCCTCTGCTCCTTTGCCCCACAGCACCGGATCCCACGCCACCTCAGATCCAGCGAAGCCAAGATCCCCAACTTCGCGCACCGGCTTCTTTTCACATTTTACTAAGGTACTGTACCTGGGGGGTCTGCGTGACTCCGTATCTGGTGCCATTGGCGTGGGATTGTTAGGAACGACTCCGTCACAATGCCGTGTTATCACCTCACCATAGCATTTTGTGTTTCTAAGTGTTATTTTTGACTTTAATCTTTAAAAATTCATAACTTGACTTGTGTATGTGGGATTTTTGTCTTTTTGGTCTTGTTTTGTTTAGATAAATATTGGCTATGTTTCTAAACCTGTATTGAGTCATTTTGTGGTGTTTTTACTGTATTACTGTGTGTGCTGGTACAAATACTTTACACCTTGTCTCTGAAGTTAAGCTTACCTGCTCGTGCCAAGCTACCAAGGGGGTGAGCGGGGGTTAACTGAGTGTGATTCTCCTTTACCCTGACTAGAGTGAGGGTCCTTGCTTGGACAGGGGGTAACCTGACTACCAACCAAAGACCCCATGTCTAACAGGGAGATTAAGGCTTGGCCAAGGTTTTAAATGCCAAACCAGGGTTACAGTTAGACTGCACACACAGGCTCTGTAATGGCAGGCCTAAAACATGTTTACAGGGCTACTTTAGCAGGTGACACAATCAGTGCTGCAGGCCTACGAGTAGTATTTATTATACATGCCATGGGTAAATGGCATAGGGCTCTATGAGGGACTTATATGTTAAATAAATATGCCAATTGTGGATACACCAGTATTACCATGTTTTAGGGGAGAAGCACATACACTTTAGCACTGATCAGCCGTGGTAAAGTGCTCAGAGTTCTAAGGTCAACAAAACGATTCAGCAACAAAACAGGAGGTAAAGGCAAAAAGTCTGAGGATAGACAACTCTAAGGATGCCAGGTCTAACACATAACAAATTGCGTCCTAGTAAACTCACAGGATTCGAATCATATCCCACAAACTGGTGATTCTCCTCTATGGACCCTATTTTAACAGGTACATCTTTTGTTACAGGATATGACATCTGCTTGTTTGCAACTCCTAAAACTTGGATTCTTCTTCCTGAGAGAGGTAGGTTTGGAACTTCCACTGTTCGAACAGTAGAGCGGGTAGCAACAGTATTGATCAGAAACAATACAGAGTGGCCATTCACATCACCTTCTATGAATGGACCACTCTGGTCCACCTATGCACCAAGTACGCAATCTGCCTCCCACCACAGCCACCGTCATTATGACTGGGCAGAGTTTTAGCCCTCAAAGCCATCAAATATGGGAAACTGTTGGAATGGGTTCTGATTTTGGAAAGAACTTTGGTTTAGATTTGGAACTTGATTTTAATAAAATCATGAACCATTTGCATTTTATTGCGGCATCCGGGTTTTGTGGAAGCTGTATCACTGGAGCTTGTGGTGCATTTTTGTTTTGCATTCTTGGGCTCAGTACAGTCTGTGATAGTACAAAGTTATTACTCTGGGGCTATACAAACCCTGAATTCTGAACCTGGTTCTCACTCATCACTCTATTTGAATTAGGATGACATTCCTGCTGTCAATGCCCTAACTTGTTGCAATAATGACAAGTATTTGATCTCTTCAAAGTGAACACATAAATTCCAATACTTAAATTGGAACACCACGACCTCTACATTGTAGCGAGAATTCATTTCCACCTTTTACCATAGGGGCTCCATGCTGATGCACTCCTTGCATTGAACCAACGTTCTCTACAAAAGGGAGACTCTGACTTCACCTCTTTGTTGCTTTAATTTGTGCTACCATTTACTTCTCCTTCAATCGTTTCTGCTTCATTTCCAATTCATCACTACAGTATTTTGCATATCTCGGGATCTCATCAACTGATTTATTCTGCCAACATATCAAATGCTGTTAATCTTCAGACTAATCTCAGGTCTCAATCCAATCACAAATCGGGACACAAAATTTCCCATGTCCTTTGCTTTGAAAGTCTCTTTTCTAGTGGGCTGCTTGAACACTTGCAACAATCTCTCATAGTAAGCATGCACTGATTCTTTGGGCTCTTGTGTTGTCCTGTCAATCTTAACCCAAGCAAAGTCTTTTGCTGGTATCTTTACTTTCAAAAAGGTCATCGCATGTTTATACTTTATTATCACCAGTGGTATAGGGGCATTTGTTATCAAATTTCTCTCTTTTCTGGCCACACTACGGACACTTTAAATTCTGCTCACAGATCACTCTGTACCACAATGCCAAAAAAAGTGTTCAAATTTACCCACAAAACTTATGAAATCTTCCCTAATCGCTCAACCTATTTACCATTTTGCTAGTTTTTCTCTCACTCTTGGAAACTCATTAGTGAATGATGCAAGGTCACTCCTACTCCAACGCAGATGAGTATAACTTCCACTAGGCACTTCCCTCAATGGAAATTTTTAAACGCCCCCTCAATCTTTTTAAGAGTAAGGTGGTTCTCCCTTCGGTTTCCTTTGTACTTTCTTTTTCTTCTATCTGCATTCCCACTTGTCTAACTCACTCCATATTAGAAGGCTTCTAATTAGTTCCTTAATTTGCATTTTTTTTCCTGATGGTTTCATACTGAAAATGTAATTCTCATTAAAACATACACAATAGCTTCTACGCAATGACTCGGTTTGATTTAAATGTAACTCATAAGTTTGAACCAATTCGGACAATTGATTATGAGCTTGTCCTGCACTTTTGATAACATCTTTACACACAAATACACGTTTGTTCTCTTGATAAGAGTCCAATCGGGAAAGATCAAGGTTTCCTTGTTCCATCTCATCCAAATCTAACCTTTATTTAAATACATCCACTGCATTTTCCCTCACTGTGGACTAAATTATTTCTCTGCTTGATACCGAACAATCACCTTCTCTTGGAGAACCATTATAGAATCTAGTCAATTTGTCTAGTGCTTGGGGATCAATACCACTTTGTACCATAGGGGCATTGCACTCACTATTCTCTGGGATTACTGTTGCTATCACCCTGATGTGAGTTCCAATTAGGATTTTGTGATCTTGGAGTAGACTCTCCTACAGGAATAAGTCCTGTCTGATTCACAATTGATGGCAAAGGGGCAACATAAGAAGTGTTCCTCTGAGTCAAGACAAAAGGAATTCCTCCCATTCCTGGGGCTATATCAGTGTTCATTGATTTACTTCCTATAATAGGGACTGTCAAAGTATGTGTCATAGTGACTGCAGTCTCAGATTATTACAAAGGAACTGTGGGACCAATCAGAACTGGAACAGTGATTGCATCTGGGGTATTTGGAACAGCAGACTTTACATAGACACTACTCCATGAATTCTTTCGCATCAAGTTCTGGCTCACATTCACTAGTGCAGTAATAAATTTAATGTGCCATAGCTTGGGAACATCAATGCACCTTCTTTCTCTGTGATCTTATGCCACTGACTCGGTCAAATACATGTGTGAAGCCCTACACTTATAACTAACACTAGAGGACAGAAAGACAACTAGTGTAAGAAAACCCCCTAGGGGTAATCACCAGTGTGTAAAAAACAGCCCTCACCCACAATTCGTGGCATGCTTCATCATAGGGCCCTGCTACCACACTCTGAGAAATGCCCAATCGGAGTGGAGCAGAAAGGGTAGGGAGACATGAAAACACACATCAAACAAAGACAAACGGAAAAATACGGGGACCAAAGACAAATGACAGAGAGTAAAACTGTCTTAGGCCAGTCACTCTATACACTTTATTCCAGTGCCGCCTGGGCAGGGTTAAAAATAATCAATGGTGGTGTTATCAGGAACTAATTACCTGCACACCCCAGTGTCTGTGAAGGGTCAACATGTTTCGGCCGTTTTGATATTGCCACATAGGGTCACTCGGCCTTCATCAGGACCTTCTTCCTGCCCCGTTACATATATTCCCCTACCTGTCCTTTGATCAGGATTCTAATCATCCGTGCATTTAGGAGAAGTTCTCCATGTGTATACACACTCTTTGTTATCTGCTAAATAAAAACATATAAAAATACAGATAAACATATTTCATGTCCCTTATATATTAGGGAGAGAGAGGTATCTAAATTATTTATTTATTTTATATCCCATGCACCATTTAGTGTTGGCTAGTTATTTAAAGTGTGCACATGGTACCCTATAATATTTTTAGATATATAGGTGGTCTTAACAAGTTTTAAAGGTACCCCGTGAAATCTGGCCATCACCCAAGGTTCAGAAACCACACCAGACAGATGGGTTATTTAGAGGTAGTTAAATGATTCTGACTCACCAAGTTTTCATTATTACTCGCATGTATCAGCGCCGGGTGGGAGCACCACCCTGTAGTCACACACTGCATAAAGATAAACACATCGTCATTCATTGCAGGAAATAGTTGTATTTTATGATAAAAAGACATGAATCAAAGGCATTCTTATTCCGCCAGACAACCCTCGCGGGTCACGTTCATGCCCTTACGTACTCAGTATGGTATATCGAAGGATCAGGTGTCAAGAGGGAGACTGCCGTGGTCTGTACAATTGACCTGGTCTCTCTCTTGTACCGGAAATGACCGGCTCTCATTCAGGCAATCCTCCGTGCCCACCTCCTCCATATACTAGAAGCATCTAATTCCACCTTCCGACTCAAAAGGGTCCGTCTCATGTTCTCAAATACCCGAGCCTTATCTCAAAGGGCCGGGTGTAATATGCTTCACACCAGAACTATGGGATCGAATCCGAACCTCTATTGTGCCGGTAAAAAACGGCCTTCACTCTGGGACCCAACCCCCTCCTCCTTACTTCATCAAGGGTCCAGTGATGCCAAACGACCGCTCCCCGGCTCCATGTAGGAAATCTAGATGGAGCGGAGACTCATTCAAAAACTATTCTGTGGCGATGTCTCTCCCATCAACCCCAGCAGTGAACTGGAAGCATACCTGAAAAGAAAGAAAACATGGTCCAAGGCTGGCGGCCTTGTTGGGGGAAGCGGAAACTCATTCAAATTCTATTCTACGGTGATCTTATTCCCATCACTCCCAGCTAAAAGCTGGAGTGTTTTTTTAAAAAACATGGTTAATGGCAGCAACCATATTAGGGGAAGTATCTCCTTTACTTAAAGTAAATGAAGGGAAAGTCACATATCAAAGTTATGGAGGGATTTTGTAGTTTTTTTTGTTTTGTTTATGAGGATTATTATTGGCAATCACGTTGGGAGATACAACCCCCTTAGTTTTCGAGCGACATCGTCGATGTCGTTGCATCAGGACCTTAACCGAGGTGAATGAGGACACATATCTAAATTTTGTTCAAGTGTCAGTCAGCACAAAATGTCTTCTATTTGTGCCCTATTAGAGTGTAACGCTAGGGATTATTCAATTGAATCCATTGTACATCATCATTCAACCCGTGAACGGAACTTTGAATACGATAAATCCATCATTGTTCTTGGTTAAACAGGAAGTCCCCCGTATTAACACCACAAGTTGGTGGCATTGGCTTGTCTAGTATAGTCCAGCTCAGATCGTCTATTTTGTGAGTCTTTTCAATAAAGTGCGCTGTCATTTTAGTGTTTTTTTTTGCACCTGATGTTACTCCTATGCTCCATGATCCTGATTTTGACTTTGCGAGTTGTCATCCCCACATAAGGAAGCTTACATAGACATCATATCAGGTATATAACATTATCCGTGTTACAGTTAGTATGTTTCATCTGTATCCATGGTCTAGCGAATCCTATGTCAATTGTCTTGGTATTCTTTGTGAGATGGCACACACTACAAGAACCACACTTAGGCCCTCATTCTGACCTTGGCGGGCGGCGGAGGCCGCCCGCCAAAGTCCCGCCGCCAGGTTACCGTTCCGCGGTGGAAAGACCGCGGCGGTCATTCTGACTTTCCCGCTGGGCTGGCGGGCGGTCGCCTTCAGACCGCCCGCCAGCCCAGCGGGAAAGAGGCTTCCACGATGAAGCCGGCTCGGAATCGAGCCGGCGGAGTGGAAGCTGTGCGACGGGTGCAGTTGCACCCGTCGCGTATTTCACTGTCTGCGCAGCAGACAGTGAAATACATGTAGGGGCCCTCTTACGGGGGCCCCTGCAATGCCCATGCCAGTGGCATGGGCACTGCAGGGGCCCCCAGGGGCCCCGCGACCCCCCCTACCGCCATCCGGATCCCGGCGGTCTGACCGCCGGGATCTGGATGGCGGTAGGGGGGGTCGGAATCCCCGCGCCGCCGTGGAGGATTCAATGGGGCGGCGGTACACTGGCGGGAGCCCGCCAGTGGTGCCGGTCCGACCGCGGCTTTACCGCCGCGGTCGGAATCCCCATTGGAGCACCGCCGGCCTGTCGGCGGTGCTCCCGCGGTCCTCCGCCCTGGCGGTCAAAGACCGCCAGGG
Organism: Pleurodeles waltl; assembly: GCF_031143425.1. Taxonomy (NCBI): domain Eukaryota; kingdom Metazoa; phylum Chordata; class Amphibia; order Caudata; family Salamandridae; genus Pleurodeles; species Pleurodeles waltl. The sequence goes on from NC_090437.1 coordinate 986,297,292, forward strand.
TCAGAATGACCACCTTAGTGTGTCCCTTCACTGGCGGTATATCACCCCTCATGGGATTGCTGATCACAGTCTGATGTTGTGGCCTAGTGTGAACCAATAAATTGCATAAATTCACACTTTTCTTAAAGGAAAACATTGGTTTCTCTATATTCAGACAGTCACTATTGAGAATTTGCCAATTCTTATTGATGATGCTTTGAATTCTGTTTGAGGCTGTGTTGAAAGTAGTTACACAGATGGGTTGTTTATTAGGAACTCTACTCTTCTCATCTAGGAGGGTCTCCCTATCACAATTTCTGGCTCTTTTCTGGGCTCTTGAATTATTTTCAGTGGGTAGTCTTGTTGTAACAGGTTAATTTCAAGGGTCTCCGATTCCCTCTTAACGTCTCTTATTTCAGAGCAGTTTCTCCTAATACGGAGGAACTGCCCATAAGGTAAATTTTCTCCTAAGGCTTTAGGATGGAAACTTTTAAAAGACAAAAGACCACTTCTATCTGTTGGTTTGTGATAGACCTTGGTGGTCAGTTGTCCTTCATCCGGTCTAATTTCTAAATCTAGGAACGGCAAAAACTCCTTGGTAATTGTGGCTGTGAACAGGAGAAGTGGGTCCTGTTCATTGAGCCACTGAATTAATTTGTCCACAGATTGTCTGTCCCCTCTCCAAACCAAGAGGACATCATCTATGAACCGACGACACAGTCTGATAGTTTTGCCATGGTTCATCATTCTGAAAAATGAATTTCTGTTCGAAGTCAGCCACATACAAACATGCTAGGCCCGGTGCAAAGGTGCTACCCATTGATGTACAGCGGGTCTGTAGGTAAATTGTTCCCTTATATTCCCCAAAAACATTCATAAGGGCCAAACATGCCAAATTAAGAATAAATGTCCTCAGTGTGTTGTAATGCCGATTCTGTTGATACAGAGTATCCTCAATAACCCTCAGTGTCTCTGTCTGGGGGATATTGGTGTATAAAGATTCAATGTCTAGCCCCACTAGGAAGTCTTGGGCCAGATGTAGCAAGTCGGCAATTTGCGACTTGCAAATTGCGAGTCCCTGCGACTCGCAATTTGCAAGTCGCAAATTGCTATGCAGTACGGTGTCTCAGACACCGACTGCGACTCGCAATGGGGTCGCAATGACCCACCTCATGAATATTCATGAGGTGGGTCGCAAATTGCGGCCCCATTGCGAGTATAGGCACTCGCAAACATGGAGGCCTGCTGTCGTCAGCAGACCTCCATGTTTGCAACCTGCTTTTCAATAAAGCAGTTTTTTTTTTTTTGAAGTGTAGCCCGTTTTCCTAACAGGAAATCGAGCTGCACTTAAAAAAAACCGAAACCTTTAGTGTCGGGTTTTTTTCAGGGCAGGGAGTGGTCCCTTGGACCACTCCCTGCCCTGAAAAAATATTTTGGGGTCCAGTCACAAACTGGAAGGGGTCCCATGGGGACCCCTTCCAATTTGCGATTGGGTTACCATCCACTTGAAGTGGATGGTAACTGCGATGCCATTTGCGACCGCACATGCGGTCGCAAATGGTATTGCATCCCAATGCGACTCGCAAATAGGAAGGGAACACCCCTTCCTATTTGCGAGTCTGAAATGCATTTTGCGAGTCGGTAACGACTCGCAAAATGCATTTCTGCATTGGGATACGCGTTTAGCGAGTCGCAAACGGCAAATTTTGCCGTTTGCGACTCGCTAAACGTTTGCTACATCTGGCCCCTTGTTCTTTATCAAAGTTCATATTTTGGATGAGATTTAGAACATCTCAGGTGTCTTTCACATAGGAGGAACTCTTCGATACTAATGGTTTAAGAAAAAAGTCACAAAATTGTGACAAAGGTTCAAGTACGGATCCAATCCCAGAAACTATGGGTCGGCCCGGGGGAGGTCTATTGGGCTTATGAACATTTGGCAAAATGTAGAAGTATGGAGTCACTGGTCTATTGTTGCATAGGAAGCTCCCTTCCTTGTCTGTCACCCACCCGTTATTAATTGCTTCTTCCACCAGGATTTTGATCTCCCTTTGGATATCCTTAGTGGGATCAGAACTCAAGATTTTATAATTGGTTATTAGAGAGGAGCCATATGCACTCTTGACAGTATGCCTCACTGTTGAGGATTACAATTGCTCCACCCTTGTCTGCTGGTTTCATAATAATATCTGGGTTGGAGTTAAGTTCTTCCAATGCCTCTTTTTCGGGTCTAGACAAATTCATGAAGGTGTGTTTATTCTCCTTACCGAGATCCTCTATCTCTTTTGTTACTGCCTTTTCAAACACTGTGACCTCTTGTGGTAGTTGAGCCAAGGTGGGGGCAAGTGTTGATTTGGGCCAGAAATTAGTGTCTCCCTGTGGTTGAGGTATGTTCTCATTACCATCAAAGAATATCTTGAGACGGATACGTCTAAAGAACTCAGCTAACTCCTGCCTCAATTTAAAGTTGTCCATCCTATTCGTAGGAACAAAACCAAGTCTTCTGTTGAGAACTTGCTCCTGTGCTGCTGTAAGGAGAGTGTCGGACAAATTCATGATCAGGTCTAATCTTTGCTGGTCCCCGGTAAGAACTCCCGGGACATGCTCCTTGTCACCTGTTGATTCAGATCTTCCCATTGTACCCTGGGGCCACCTTTTTGTCTGGTTCTTCCTCTTGTCCTGCCCCGCCCTAAAAAAGGATGATTACCTTGTTGGAACTGATGGGTAGGTGTGTATTGGAGGAAAATAGGGTGGCCATCCAAAACCATGACCCAATCCTGAGGGTTGTGGGGGTGGATAATTTCCATGGGTTTGTGTATACTCCCTCTGAATGAATCTCCCCTTGCCACTTCCCTACGTCGGGGTCTGTAGCCCCAGTCACTGTCCTCACTCCCTGAAATGGAAGGGACATCCTCTTACTCACTTTGTCTGGAGCCCGTCTTGTTCTCTAGTTCCTTTTGTTTAACATACTCGTCTGTAATGTATGGATAAACTCTCTCCTTAGAAAACTTTTTCAAGTCCTTCTGAAGTTTATTTTAAACCCTGCCCAGGCGGCACTGGAATAAAGTGTATAGAGTGACTGGCCTGAGACAGTTTTACTCTCTGTCGTTCGGCTTTGGTCCCCGTATTTTTCCGTTTGTCTTTGTTTGATGTGTGGTTTCATGTCTCCCTACCCTTTCTGCTCCACTCCGATTGGGCATTTCTCGGAGTGTGATAGTAGGGCCCTATGATGAAGCATGCCACAAATTGTGGGTGAGGGCTGTTTTTTACACACTGGTGATTACCCCTAGGGGGTTTTCTTACACCGTTTGTCTTTCTGTCCTCTAGTTTTAGTTATTTAGTTAGTGGGAGGCCGGGCAGGAAAGCATTTCCTCTCACCCCTTCATAGTGTTACGTTGCCTTAAATTCATAGCCATATAATGATCTGGTGTATCTTCAGAGGTGAGTGTTTATTTTCCCTCTCTAACAGCTATTCTCACAGAACCTTAAAGAATTTCATTTTCCAACAATAATATCAGCAGTCTTAAATAGGATTTCAAATTTTATTGAGAACTCATTTCTTTTCACCTACAATTCTTGTTCATTGTTAACAAACAATAGCAGCGCGGCACTGTATGACATAATCACCCACTAACAGTGCTTCACCAATGCCAAATGTCCAATCTCAGCGTGGTACACTGTGACGTCTTTCTCACTCTTTGCAGCAGCTCACTCTCCTTTACAATTCTTCACAAATGTTGGAATACAAGCAGAAACAAATAAAAAGAAATTTCAACAACTTTGTCTCCTTCACTAAAAGATCAATAGTATTCAATCACACAAGAAATGGTCTGTGTAGGAGGCTGGCTCAGTCTATGGTGTACAACTATGGTGTGGCAACCTATACTGAGATCAGGCAACCCTTAGTGATAGGTTTTTGGTGCCTAGATAACCAAACCACGGCGGGTATCCGTTCACCATATTATGACATACACACACCAATCTGACAGAACACAGACACAAGTCCGTCACACCAAAGGTCAGTGATAAACTGACGGTATCAAAACCCACACCGTTACACCAACAGAACTACGCCCACCACATTATGACCCACGCGGACATTCAACGGCGGTAATTGGCGGTACATACTGCCGTGCTCAAAATACACACACTCAAACAAAACAACACCACATTGGACAATTCAAACTACACACACCTGACACACACCACATACACCACACCAACACACCCATACCACTATTAAACACACACCCACATTACCCACAAAGCCTTCCGACTCCAAACCATTGGCGCGAGACAGACACCACGACCACAGACAAAACCAGAGCCACACACTGCCTACACCTATACACCACCCACGAACCCCACATCACACACCCCAACACATCACCCTACACACCCTCACCTACACAACTCATGCAACACCCGTGGCACCACAAAGACACCCCCGATTCTCACAGGAGGAGCTAAGGGTCATGGTGGAGGAAATCATCAGGGTAGAGCCAGAGCTATTTGGAGCACAGGTGCAGCAGATATCCATTGCTAGGAAGATGGAGCTATGGCGGAGGATCGCGGAGACGGTCAACGTCATGGGACAGCACCCAAGAACCAGGGACAACATCAGGATGAGGTGGAAGGACCTACAGGGGAAGGTGCATTACATAGCAGCAAGACACCAGCTCGCTATCCAGAGGACTGGCAGTGGATCCCCACCTCCTCCCCCACAACTAACAACATGGGAGGAGCAAGTCTTGGCAATCATGCATCCTGAGGGCTTGGCTCGAGTAGGAGGAGGACTGGACTCTGGTAAGTCAACTCTATACTACTATCACCCCTCTACCTGCATGCCATCACATACCCCCATCCTCACCCTCACTCCCACCACTCCACCACCTCGCACACACCCCAGAATCACATCAACACCCATCCCAATGGCAAGCCCTGCATACACCACCAATGCAGGGACATCACCCACAGTCCTGAATGGACACCTATTACCAAAGCATGCACATTAGAGAGAATCAGCTAGCCCTCAACATACCAACTTACACAAGTTAAAACTGCCAGAGCAAATACAACCAAAGAGGGCAACCCACCGATGCACAATAAGTCAGAAACAATAACATAGCATTTACATCCCCACAGGTATCCCAGCCAATGTCAGCAGAGAAGAGGTGCCAGCACTATCCAGTCCCCCAACTGAAGAGGCCCACAGTGATGACAGCAACTCTGGTCGCATGGATCTGGATGACCAACCTGGCCCATCAGGGACCTCTGGACAGTCAATTACTCAGGCACAGTCAGAGACAACCACAGAGCCTCTCCCACCTGGAAACACCACCACAGCACCCACCCAGCATACCCATACCTCTGTCCCCAGGACACATCAATCAGCAGTGTGTCCACCTCTAAAGGGACCCCATGGCACCCCCATACCCAAGACAATCAGGGACCTGGGGTCAGTGGCCGTGGTCACACGTTTCAGTGGACAGAGGCACAGAGGCACAGGACAGCAGGGAAACTGGGAGGACTGCTGTGCGCCAGGGGGAGGAGAGGCCCAGGGAACCGACTCCTCAGGAGGCACTCACCGAGATCCTGGGAGCCTACCAACATTCCCAGGACAAGATGGGCCAGATCCTGGACAATGTGCAGGAGAACAAGTGGCTTCAGGAGGGACAGTACCAGGGGATCAGGGAGGACTTGCAGGCCATCAACACCGCCCTGGTCTCCATTGCAGGGGTGCTGGCTGACATGGCCAACATTCTGAGGGAGGCAGACTCACAACACCGGGCCCTGCCACTAGCTAGCCATCTGAACTGTCTTCCACCTCCGCTGCCACTAGTGGACAGGAGGCTCTGCCACAGGACCAACAGGCCACCAGCACCCCTCCCCCTGCAGAAGATGAACCACCCCACAAATGTTCTCTGTTATCCAGGCAGAAGCCAGAGACTATTGCCAAGACCCCTGTCAGGAAATTAGACTCTCCTGATTGTCACCCTTGTGTCCCACACAGTCACCCTGTCCACCATAAACTGCCATTGCTCCCCTTCCTATGTCCCCTTGGACTATGTGCCTGTGCTATAAATAGATTGGAACAATACCCTGGACTTTCCTCCATCATCGCCTCATCCCAATGTACTTGCCCCTTTCTTCTTAACACTTCAATAAACCAATAAACACCCTTTGAAAAAACTACAAGTATGGAGTATGTTACATTTTAAAGTATGTATTCGTTTAACCAGGTGCAAACATTGCAATTCAACTGTACAGTAATTGTTCACATAGGAAAGACCTATAGTTTCCTGCAATGATCACACCAGGAGCGATAGTTGGGCACCAACATCTGCAAAATGATTTGCCAAAGGGTACAGTAAGTGGGCATAGAAGTGGGAAATAACAGCATGCCAGTGCCAGAGATAATCTAAATTATGAAAATGAAATATGAGGTAACACTGTCTTACCTGTGTGTCATTGGAAGTATTGTAGCTGGGCCATCACATTTGGGATGCTGCTATTCCTCAGGATAAAGGCATCATGCACCGACCCTGGATACTTAGCATTGACATGGGAGATGTACTGGTCCACCAAGCACACCATCAGGACATTCATGGAGTGGAAACTCTTTCGATGTCTGAACACCTGTTCATTCTGGCGGGGTGGGGGACAAATGCAATATGAGTTCCATCAATCGCCCCAATTATGTTGGGGATATGTCCCATTGCATAGAAGTCAGCCTTCACTGTGGCCAAATCCTCCACTTGGGGTAAAATGATGTAGCTGCACATGTGCTTAATCAGGGCAGACAAAACTATTGTCAGCACTTTTGAGAACATTGGCTGTGACATTCCTGCTGCCAAGCCCACTGTCACTTGGAAAGAACCATTTGCCAGGAAATGGAGCACAGATAGGACTTGCACAAGAGGGGGGAAGCCAGTGGGGTGACGGATACCAGATTTCAGGTCAGGCTCCAATTGGGCACACAGTTCAGTGATTGTGGCAGTGTCAAGTCTATAGGTGAGGATGATGTGCCTGTCCTCCATTGTTGCCAAGTCCACCAGGGGTCTGTACACGGGGGTATGTCTCCATCTCCTATTCATTCACAGCAGTAGCAATCTAAGGGACAAAGGAGTGAAGAGCCAGTCACAAACTGAACATTGAAGCCACAATAGTACAATGCATGATGTCAATTTGTATTGGGTATTGTATGCCCAAATATTAACTGTGACGCACTTATAATCGAGGGCCTGCCCACCCCCCGAAATGGCGTCCGCCTGTCCTGTATGGAGGCACAGATGGAAGTGAGGTAATTCCGCTGACGTTTTGCGCCGTTACGTGAGGCGTTTGGGAACAGCTGTGCATCTCCTCATTGGTTAACATTGGGCCCTATGGGGTACAGTGGCCAATGGTGATGTACACTGGTGGTGACGGTATGCACTGCCGCGGACGTGACCACCATTTTCTATCTGATTCCTCACTTGCTAGCTGACCTTCAACAGGAGAGGACCTACACTGCATGTGCTGCTGTGACATGTGTCTGGAACCTACCATGGTCCATGTGACTGGGGAAAGGGCCCCTGCCTTCACCTCAGCGGAGTTGGAAAGACTGGTAGATGGGGTCCTACCCCAGTACGGACTGCTGAATGGGCCTCCAGACCAAAAGGTGAGTACACTGTGAGCATGATGCATGTGGCATGAATGCATGGGGTGGTGTGTGTGAAGGCCTCGTGTAAGGGAGGTGGGTGGATGTCCTCTGGGCGATGTATTGGTTGTGTCCTGGGCCATGTGTGTGCAAATGGTGATGTGAAGGGGTATGGTGGGCCATAAGTAAAACAGGCAGGACTGTCTGACTGAAACTATTTTGCTATGTGTATTCCCTCTGCAGCTCAGCACCCATCAAAAGAAGGGTGTATGGCGTGCCATCGCCAAGGACGTGTGTACGCTGTGGGTCTACGTCAGGCGGAGCACCCACTGTCAGAAACGGTGGGAGGACCTGAGACGCTGGGCACGAAAGACCACCGAGGACCAGCTGGGAATGGCCTACCAACGAGGAAGGGGTGCCTATCGAACACTGACTCCCCCCTTGATGGCCCGCATACTGGCAGTGGCTTATCCTGAGCTGGATGGGCGCTTGAGGGTATCACAGCAGCCACAAGGGGGTGAGTACAGTGCCCATCATTACAACTTACGAATGGTAGGGTGGTATCCGGGTGGAGGATGTGTGTCAGTGGGTGCCCCTAGCCCAGGCCTGACATTGCAGAGTATGTCCCCTCTAGGCAAGGGTCCAGAAGGGATAATCATGCTACCTAGCTCATAGGCATCCAAAACTGGTCAGGGCTGTGTGGGTCCCGGGCTTGCTACATTTGGTGGTGTGTGCCCCTCACCATGCCTTGGTGTCTAGCAAAATAACTGGTAGTGCAAATGCATAGTGTGTAGGGCTGTTCCCTGTGTGTTAGAGTGGTGTGGACACCAACAGTGGTGTTGGTGTAGCCATTGACCAGGTGTATCCTTTGTCTCCCCCCCTTTTTGTTTTGTCACCCTGTTCTTATGTGCATTAGCATCATCTGGTGGAGGAGCAGAGGGACCAGTAGGACGGAGGGCGAGGGGAGCACCACTGCGGAGACTGGAGGGGACAGTTCAGACTCTGATACCTTCTCCGATGGAAGTTCCCTGGTGGTGGCGAACACTTCTGTGACCACCCCAGCTACAGATACAGCCGCCACCCCTGTACAAGCACCGCCCTCCCAGCAGCCCCTCAGCGAGTTACCCGTGCCCGCTCACCCAGGAGTCTGGGCATCTCCTTAACCCCAGGCTCCTCAGGCCCTGCCCCAGTTAGCCCTGCTGCTCTGAGTGAGGAGGCTATTGACCTCCTGAGATCCATCTCTGTAGGGCAGTTAACCATTGTGAATGCCATCCAGTGGCTGGCAGCCCAAATGCAACAAACTAATGCATTTCTGGGGGTACTCACACTGGCTTGACAGCCCAAAAGAGATCGATCCAGGCTCTGGTCTCCTCTCTGATGGCTGCCATTGTCCCTGTTTCCACCTTGCCCCTCCAAATTCCTCTTCCCAATCCCATTCCCCTCAACCACAACCTATCCCAAGCACACAGGAAGACGGGCATGCACACAAGACAACCCACAAGAGTGGCCCAGGCAAACACAAGCACCACACATCATCCCACAGGCACTCACACAAACACCATCCAGATGCAGACATTCCAACATCCACTATTTCCACTGTCTCCCCCTCCTCCTCCTCCTCCACCTCCCTCCCAGTTGCGTCTACACTCACACCTGCATGCACTACACCATCAATCCACTACCAGCATCACCACCACACCTAGCAGAACACATAACTCACTGGCAGACACCTCCACAACAGCCATGCACACGTCCCCTGTGTCCTCTCCCATTGTGTCTGTCCCCCCTCCTAAAGTGCACAAATGCAAGCACTCAGACACCCAACAGCCATCCACCTCACAACAGCATCCAGCCCATGCACCTGCCCCCGAAATCAGCAGACAGACACCCCCTACAACCACTCCCTCTTCCTCCACTCCCAAACCTTCTCCGGCTTCCCGCCCCAATGTCCCTAAAAAGCTTTTCCTTGCCCAACTTGACCTCTTCCCTACCCCCCACCGTCCTTCACGTCTGGCCAGGGTGGCAAAAACCCAGACAAGAACCGCAGCCATCCAGTCCACTGGCCCAGTAATCTCCACACCCATTCGTGGGGGGAAAGGATCCAGGACACCTGTGCAGAGGGTGAAGGAGCCTGCACCAGGCAGCCTCAAGGAAAGGGTGCATGCCCGAGCTGCTGCACGGAAGGGCAAGGAGCCAGCCCCAGCTGCTGCCAGGAAGGGCAAGGAGCCATCCCCAGCTGATGCCAGGAAGTTCAAGGAGCCTGGGGCAGGGACTCAGACGGAGCCCCACCCACCAACCATGGGTGTGCAGCCATCTGAGGCTGCAGGGGATGGGCTGGAGCATCCACCCACCACCTGCAGCAGCACCACCACCACCAATGGGCAGCAGTCTGAGGCTGCAGGTGATGGGCTGGAGTTTCCACCCACATGCGGCTGCAGCAGCACCACTTCCACCACTGAGCAGCCGTCACCGCCGGCGGCCGGTATGTAGTCCTGCCTGCATGGGCTGCTGTGTGGTCTGCCCCCGGCAAATCCAATGGGTATGACACCCACCTGAGAGACTGTGACCTTGCACTTCCCAGAATCAAGAGCACAGGGCATGTTGCCCCTCCAGAACCAGTGGGTAAGACACCCACCGACCCCAGCCTCCCCAGGATTAAGAGCACAGGGCATGTTGCCCCCTCCAGAGCATGTGGGCAGATCACCCACTTGAGAGACTGTGGCCCTGCACTCCCCAGGACCAAACACAGGGCATGTTGCCCCTTCCAGAGCATGTGGGCAGATCACCCACCTGAGAGACTGTGGCCTTTCACTCCTCAGGACCAACCACAGGGCATGTTGCCCGCTCCAGAGCATGTGGGCAGATCACCCACCTGATAGACTGTGGCCTTGCACTCCCAGGACCAAGCACAGGGCATGTTGCCCACTCTAGAGCATGTGGTCTTGTTCCATCTGCCAGCTGAGATGCCACCCCGTTCCCCGTCCTCCTGAGGTGCCTGCCTATTTTCCAACTGATGCCCCTGAGGTGTACTCTCTGTGTTGGTGCAGGTGACAAGAGGGGCCTTGGACTTTGGCCTGTGGGACTGTGGCCCACACACACTGAGGACTGGGCAGTATCTCTTGAACTGTACATTTGTATATAGCAGTTACATTGCATAGTTCTTATTTCTACTGTGTTGATCTTTTTCATTCGAGGTACGGGGTACAAATGTCTTGGTAATGCAGCTGATTGTGTGTATGGTGTTGGGGGTGGGGGAGTCTGTGTTGCATGTGTGTGTCACTCTCTTTTTCCTCCCCCCTCCCTTGTGCGCTAAGCAGCTGTACTCACCGTCGTCGTCTTCGCTGTCGTTGGCGTTCGTGGTGGAGCAGCACGTAGAAGAGCATTGGGAAGACATGCAGCTCCAGCTCCATGGCGGCGTGGTTGTTCCCTGTGTCTCCAATGGGGAGTCCTTTGACTTCTGAGCTCTGTTTCCGCCAGGCTTTTGCTGTCATTGGTACCGCCACAGAAAAGGTGGCGGTTTCCTGTGTCTTAATACAGTGGGCAGAACTTTGACTTCCGCCTGGCTGTAGGCGGCTACCGCCGTGGTGGCTGTTGTTTTCACCCTGGTTGTCGGTGTGGTAAAGTGGCTGTCTATCTGAGTTCTCACCGCCATTGTCATAATTTGGCAGTATTATCGCCACTTTATCACCAACCACCAGGGTTGTAATGAGGGCCTAAGTGTTACAAAAATAAAGTATTCTCTATTATAATACTAGTACTGTCCTAACATTGGTATGTCTCTACTTGGAGATATCTACACACAAAATATATACTTAGCAACAATCATGAAAAGCATAGAAATACATGGGACCCTATGGGAGGGGCAAACCATATGCTAAGAAAGGGGTATAAGAATGGAGGTGCCCAACCAAGGTAAGTGTGTTAGAATCCCAAGAGCTGGGTGAGTAAGAAGTTACCAGAGGTATCAGAAATCCCACAGCAGCCCAGGTACAGAGTGGTTATTGAGCTGGGTGTCCCATGGCCTAATACAGAACAGTCAAGGTTCAAATTTTTAGGATTCAGGACTCTTCCCAGAGGACACCGAGGAAACCAGTTGACACAAGAAAGGTTGGATAGTGCCCCCACCCGTGGATACCCAGAGGAGTAGAGTACCTACACCAGGGAGCCCAGGTGCATAGGGGTGAAGTGACATCAGAAACCTTAGTTGGAGTCAATAATGAGTCGTTTGTCCAGCTGCTGTCGTGACCCGGGGACCAGGTCAGTAGAACCCAAAAGTAGATTCCAGATGAGAAGAGCCTGAAAAGGAAGGGAACAGTGTCCAGCCCGCTTGGAGATGTCCAAGCGGTGCAGATAGGCAATGTCCACCCTTCTAGAGATTAAGTTCCTGCAGGTCAGTGGAGGAGGAGGTCCAGCTGTGGAGTCCAGGGGATGCAGGAGATCCTTGGAGTTGCCCAAGTGCTGTCCCACATCGGTCGCCATATTGGAGGAGGGTTAGTTGCCAGCAGGACCACCAACAAGCATTGAAAAATACAAAAGACTTTGCAGAGAAGTTTGCAAGTTTTTGGGGACCAAAGGTCCACACGACTCAAACCTTGGGGGGAGTCAGGACTGGCCCTCAGCAGGAAGGGAAGCCAGGAGGAATCACTGGAGTCCCCAGGAGTGACCCACTGGCAAAAGGCACAGGGAGTCGCAGGGAGGCCTCAGCAGCACTTCAAAGCAGGTATCCACACCACAGGAGTTGCAGAGTGGAAGCTGAACTTGGAGTTGCAAAGTGCTGGAGGCTGGGGCTTCTTGGAGATTAAAGATCTCCTGGAGGAAAAGTCAACAAGCCTTGGTACCAGCCACAGTGCATAGGGGGTCCCATTCTAGTGGCTGCAGCAAAGGCCCAATATCTCCCAAGTTGGTCAGCAGACAAGTACAACCTGGAGAGGACCACAGAACCACCACCTGTGTTGCAGAGACTTTCGATGTCCATGGGACAGCAGGATCCACCGGCCGGTGATTGTCATCTTAAGGTGCTTGCAGATGCAGGGGAGTGACTCCTTCACTCCAAGGGAGATTCCTTCTTGCTTCTTGATGCACACAGAGTGCTTGTGACCCTCAAGGATGCACAGCCACGGATGTTGCTGAAATCTTGCAGGGGCTGGAAAAAACAATGCTGATATGGGAGCCCTCCCAACTGGATACAGTCTTGTTTCAGTTCCAAAAGTAGACAAGCAGTGGTTCTGGAGGCCAGCAGCTGAAGAGTCTTGCAGACAGTTCCTTTGTAGAGTTTGTGCAACTAATCTGGGGACCCACCCTCAGGGAGCCCTTAAGCAACCTTGAAAGGGAGTTGGTCACTTTCTGCAGTGACCCACCTATCGGACGGGGTCAGGGATGTCATCTACCGGGCCTAACCAGGCAGATGCTCCCAGGGGCCTGTCCACATCTTGTTTCCAAGATGGCACAATCAAGCAGCCACCTTGCAGAGCTCTGTGCACCTACCTAGGGGAGAAGCTGGACAGGGGCGTGGTCACTCCCCTGTCCTTTGTGTGGTTTGGAACCAGAGCGGTAACCAGTGGTTCCTTCATTGGTGCAAATCGATTTATGCAAGGAGGGCACCAAATATGCCCTTCAGAGCAGTCTGGTGGTGCTTAGAGGCCACCCACCCCAGCCCGGAGAAATCTAGTTCTAAAGAAGAGGAGGTCACACCTTTCTCCTATACAAAACCTTTTGTTCTACCTTTCCCTGCTCAAGTTAGGCTCAGCAGCAGAGGGCAGACAAGTGTCTGGGGTCTGCAGCAGCCTGGGCTGGCAGGAAGACCCCATTAGGCTGTATGTGCAGAACTGAGGGATCCTCTAAGGAACACCCAGAGTACATGGAATCATGTAACTAGCACTGGAATCAGTGCAGTTGCATGATTCCGACATGTTTGATACCAAACATGCCTAGGTTTGGAGAAGCCTTTATGTAGTTGCACCACTCATGTTGACCAGTGTCCACTACATACGTTACGATGGCTTCCCCACACTTACAAAACTCAGGAAATGGAGTCTGGGGTTTGTAAGGGCACCTCTGCACATGCAGGTGTGTCCTCACACTCTGGACCATGCTTCCTGCCCTTGGGCGGAAGGGCCTTCCAGAAGGGTGACTTACTGTGTCCAAATAAACTGACCACAATATAAGGTAAGCCTTATATCGAAAGTGAACGGTGCATGCACCATTGCAGGCAGCCTGCAATGGCTGACCTGCAGACACAGTTTGCATAGGTTCCCATGGGTGGCATAATACATGCTGCAGCCCATGGGAGACCCCCTGGTGTACCAATGTCCTGGGTACCTAAGTAACATATACTAGGGATTTACATGGGTGCACCAGTATGCCAATCGTGGGGTGAAAAGAGCCACCAAATTTAGAGGGGACAGCACAGACACTGGGGTCCTGATTAGCAGGATCCCAGTTTACTACAGTCTAAACACACTGACTCCAGGCAAACAGTGGGGGTAACTATGTCAGAATTATGCTACTTTCCTACAGTCTAGAGCAACACTTTCCAGCCTACTCTCACTCGAGTGAAACCTCGATCAGCAGGGAATCACGAAGATTAGTGCAGCCTCACCCCTGAGCAAAATCATTCACCACACTAACCATACCTTACTCTCACACAAAGGTATTTATCCCCATCTTAACTGTGTTGCCGATGGTACCCACCACAACTGTATGCCGATTGCTTTGCTGCAGCTACTTGCTTAGACGGCCGGACCCCTGATCTACATGGGGATGGTGTCTCTCTAGACTACAGGCTTCGTCCTCCAGGAATGAGGGATGGTGTACCCCCATGGGGAAATCCAAAGGGCAGATTAGGCTTATTACGCTGTGCTCAGACATAGTCTAGGTAGGAGAAATATATACCTCACTCCTAGTAACAGTATGGTAGGACTATTCTTGTGTTTTACTCTGTTAGTCACCTGCTTGCTTTTATTGTGTTTTATCATCCTAGGTATTGCAATACATGCTTTTTTATCTAAGATGCAGTTACTTCAATAAATCCTTATTGAACTATATTCTGCTTATGTTGTTTTTGCATGCATGAGACTTTTTGGTAACTGAGAGAAAGGGATGGGATCTGATCAACCACAATTCCCCTGAGGAAACTTCTTCTCATGCGCCCGGTTGCCACAGTCATCTCGGCCAAGGGTGAGGTGCTGCTAGTTAGCTGGAGAACCTGGATTAGGCCGACAGGTGTCATGTGGTGTGGAATCCTGCTCAGTAGCCACAATCCATGTGATCCTGTCTCCCAAAACCAGTAGCCTAATTAGCATAATGAGAACCTACATGACAATGCAACCCTATTGATACTCACTCCTCGGCTGCACAAGTTAATTCCAAACTCTGGAATAGTGCCGCTTTTCCGCATTGTGACATGGGTTTTGGACTTAAAAATGGGTTGGGAAACTGAGCTCTTACATGGATACAGTAACTCTTGTGATCTCAACAACAGAGCCATCCAACAAGTTACCATTTGAGAGCGGGCAGGAACATGATTTTTCATTCTCGTATGATGGACCTTTTCACGTTGATCCAGATGAACAAAACAGTTATAGTAATAAACTATTTAATTTTCCGCGAGGCCCATGTGGCCCCACAATAAGGAACAGGAATCACTAATTGAGGTTAAGTTGTTTTATTCCTAATCAATAATAAATGGAATATATGTCATGTCATGAAAATACTGAAAAGATACAGAATTACAGCTGGCAAGCTGAAATATTGCAATCTGTTCAGCCTCAGTAGATTAGGATACAGATCAATTACAATCACAGCAATATAGAAACTAAGGAGCAGATTTAAGAAAAGTGGTGCTGTATCCAGTGTAGCACCACTTTTCCTGCACCCCTTAGCAACCCCCTAGCGCCACCATGTGTGCGACGTATTTAAGATATGGCGGTGGTTTGGGAACTAGCATCAAAAATGTTTACTCTAGTTTGGCACTTTGTAGGATTAGTGTAAAAAATGTTGACACTAATCCTGCAAAGCACATTGAGGCCCGTTATAAATAATGGTGTGCCTCCTTTTAACACCTGCTCTGTGCAGGTGTTAAAAATGCCACAAAAAATGGAACAAAGAAATCTTTTAGATTTATTTGTGCCATTTTTTCAGCCCCCTAATGAGGGAATGCCCCCCCTTTGCATACATTATGCCTGGCGCAGGCATAATGTGGCTCAAGGGGTTACAAAGAGGTGCAATGCATGCATGCATTGCGCCACTTTGTAAATCTGATGCAGAGATTTTTGAAGCCTAACGCCACATTAGCATTACAAAATGATGCAAATGTGGTGCTAGAGCTTCTTAAATCTGGGCCTAAGAATTAGAAATAGGTGTTCCATAAAGAAGCACCTGTTCTTTTTCTTAAACATTAAGGGCCTGATTCTAACTTTGGAGGACGGTGTTAAACCGTCCCAAAAGTGGCGGATATACTACTTACCGTATTACGAGTCCATTATATCCTATGGAACTCGTAATACGGTAGGTGGTATATCTGCCACTTTTGGGACGGTTTAACACCGTCCTCCAAAGTTAGAATCAGGCCCTAAATCATTTTAAGTGCATCTAGTGAGAATTCTAAGTAGGGAATGAGGATGGTTCAGAAGTAAATCTTAAGAATTTTTGCAATAAAGGTTCAAGGATGAATGGACTGTTGTTTAAGTTAATTCAGGAATGCTAGAAAGTGTCAGCATAATGAAGACTTCAGTCGAAGTCTTTCAACTAGGAATAATTGTTTCGCATAAGGCTTTACGCTTGCAAGAATAAAGGAAGCAGAAAGGTTTGTACCTCTGCATTAACTTCTAAAAGACAAGCATTAATTAAAACAAGCAGAGCAACATCAGTGGATTTTTTTCCTCTCTATCAGGGACCAATGGGATCTTCATCTATCTCATAAAGTGTGGATTCGCCCAGGTTTCTCATTCCACAGAACTCGAGCTGTCTCGGCAATCTCGAATGTCCCAGGTTCCTGATACATGATGAATAGGGGATTTTAGCTGCTCATTAAATCTTCACGTATCATGCCAAGATTTTCTCTTCTAAGACATTACTGTTAGTGAAACTGATACTCCAGTTATACCTGAGCGGCTCTAAGAGTTAGTTAGCTGATCTTCTGTATAGAACTACAGGGACACAACAAGTTCCAGTGGCCTCCCTGCAAATTCCCAGCAGGCCTGTTGCAACTAGACCTGCCTGATCCCTGCCAGCCTCTGCTAGAGTGAATCCCTGATCCCCAAAACCTGCCTCCCTAGGTCCTGGATCCTTGGCTGGCATTAAAGTGCAATTCTCTACAAGAAAAGGTGAAATCCTGATAATTTGGGATCTTTGAAACTGCAAACTGGCCTGTTTGAACTGAGATCCTGCAACCCACACCAACCAAGAGTAGCCAGAAGATTAAAATAATCCCCACTCTGAACTAAAGCACAGATGCCACCAAGCAAGCAAACCTTGTGAGCCCAACCCTCCGCAGAACAGCTTCCTTGTCTCATCATCCATGCGTCTGTCCATTCATTCTTTTCACCCAGTCCATCCACTTGCTTATGTACACTATTACACCCTTACATTCTGTAACCTTTTCACTCTTTCAACCATCATTCAGGCTTTCCTAATTGCATCCATTTATTCTCCAATTATTCATCCATTCACTCTGCCATCCATCCAAACTGTCACCCACCCATCTAGCCACCTTTCCATCCATAGATTCACTCTGCCATCCATCCACTTTGCCTTCCATTCATCCACTCACCAGCTCTGCCATCCATCCATCCACTTTGCCGTCCGTTCATGCACTCTGCCATCTATCCGCTCACCTTTTCAAACTCACCCATCCATCTCTTTATTCTGCCATCCTTTTTCCTATCCATCAATTCCTTTACTCTGCCATTGTCAGAGTCACCAGATCCTCAGGGTCTGTGCACGTTCCCAACACTTCCACCACAAGACAGCTCCAATACTCTGATTAGATTTATCACAGAGTCTAAGAGAGTCCAAGTGGGGAAAAGGGGATTAGGACGGGAACAGCTGGGAAGGAGACCTGTAGGAAGCAAAAGGTTAAAACACAACATCAAAATTACATGTCATGAATTCAGTACCATGCTACAACTCTAAGCTTCATCTTTTCCAAAAAACATGAACAACCCTAGAATAGTCCTAAAACTGACTAGGCTTTAGATGACCAAATACCTGAGGAGGAAACAGGAAAAGTTAAATAGGACTTTCAGATTTGAGTACTTTCTTTAGCATGAGAATCAGGAAACACTCTGAGCAATTTCTAAACAACCATATGAATCTCCTTTTAAGAATACATATCAGGAACACACAGCATTACATCTAGAATTCTGGTATTGTTGTGTTCATCTCAGAAAAAACACTGGGAAGTGAATTGCGCACATTGCAGATTTTTATATGAGTATTAAACACCATAAAGGATTGTGCACCATGAAATCACACAACGTCGATTCAAGGAATAAATCACGCAACGTGTCAACTGGAAATGCTACCAAGAAAATGTCTTAGAATAGTAGCGCACAGTAATTTACATTATTTATACACGAGGAAAGAATTGCGCGTCTTGCCGATTCAAATGCCACCATACAAATATCAAGAAATGGGAGCGCACAATGAACAACATGAAAAGCACTCAGGGAAAGAATCGCGCGTCTTGTCGATTCAAATGCCACCATGCAAATGCCAAGAAATGGTAGCGCACAATGAATAACATGAAAAAACACTCAAGGAAAGAATCGCGCGTGTTGCCGATTCGAATGCCACCATGTAAATGCCAGAAAATGGTAGCGCACAATGAACAGCATGAATTACACACGAGAAGTGAATCGCGCGTTTCGCAGATTCGAATGCCACCATGTAAATGTCAAGAAAAGGTAGCGCGCAATGAACAACAAAGTTAAATGCTCATGAAACGAGTTGCACGTCTTGCCAACTCGTAAAACATCATGTAAATGTCAAGAAATATCAGCGCGCAATGAACAACCATGTAATAACGAAGTCAAATCTTTATGGAATAAATTGCGCGTCCTCCCTATTTGCAAACCACCATACAAATGTCAAAAAATGGCAGCGCACAAGTAATCTGTTATTCATTTAAGAATTAAAATCAAGAATATGAAAATTCTCAATTACGGTGTTGGGAAATGTCCAAACACCGTCTTACCGCCTGGAAACAATGATCACCAATGAGAGATGAGTGCAGAAGACTGGAAAATCCAAATAGGCCGCCGGGACAGGAGCTCAGGAAGAAGCTGCTGCTCTGCACCGGGACCTCTGAATAGTGAGCACTGGAAGTTGGGCTGACTCTCTTTTATAGAGTATTGGCCCAGCCTAGAACCACGCCCAGGCATGTTGCAGGGAAAGTCTCTAGAAGGCCCTGGAAAGGGACCACACCCTAACACACTCTGAATGTCTGCAGCAATACATTGCAAATGTACAGTATTTATAAGCACCTTAAATATGAATCTTTTGGATGGAATTCTGCAATGCAAAAGGTTAAACAATAACATATCATCACAATGCATAAATTACATTATCTTGCGAGTGTTGGGTTTTTGCATTCTAGATGCCTGTAGAGCACGCACTGTCCTGGTGTTGACAGTACTCCCCTCTCCCAGGCGTGCTCTAGGGCCTGGTTTATCTGGATTGAGACGATGAAAGCGTCTCACAAGTACTGGAGCATGAACATCAGATGCGGAAACCCATGAATTACTTTCAGGGCCATAACCTTTCCATGAGGTTAAGTACCATAGGTTACGCCCTCTCAGTTTAGAGTCCAACACTTTCTTGACTTCATATTCTTCTTCCCCCTGTACTAGAACAGGAGCTGGATGAGGGTGGACCTTTTGGACTGCCCTTTTTAAGAGGGAAGTATGGAACACTGGATGAATCCGTAGTGATTTTGACAATTGTAGTTTATAGGTCACAGGATTGATTTGCTGAAGAACAGTGTAAGGACCTATAAATTTGGGGTTGAACATGTGCTTCTTCTTGAAGTCTATATGTTTTGTGGAAAGCCTCACTTTGTCACCAGGTTGATACTGCGGTCCCTCACAATGTTTCTTGTCATAATGCTTTTTGTATTTTTTTTTGGCTTTTTCTAAATGTTGTTGAACCGATTTCTGAGTTTGATGCAAATGTTGAATGATTTCTGACACAGCTGGAGTGAGAGAACTTTCTTGAGGAATTGTGATCGGCAAGGTGTCAGGATGATAGCCAAACAAACCAAAGAAGGGTGTAACGCCAGTAGAAGTGTGGAAGGAGTTGTTGTAGGCTAACTCAGCTAACCAGAGCATTGATGTCCATGAATGAAGTGCTTTTTCAGCGTGAGCACGTAGGTATTGCTTCAAAGTCTGATTTAGTCTCTCCATTTGACCATCTGTTTGAGGATGGTGGCTAGTAGATAGGGTAGATGTCACTTGGAGTGTTTTACACCATGTCTTCCAGAAGTTGGAGGCAAATTGCGATCCCCGATCGGAGAGGATCACTTTTGGCAGTCCATGATAACGAACCACTCTATTCAGTAAGATAGTTGCCAGTTCACTAGAGGTGGGTAATTTCTTACAGGCAATGAAATGTCCATATTTCGTGAGACTATCTACTACCACCAGAATTACTGAATGCTGTTGAACCACTGGCAGACCTGTAATAAAGTCTAAAGAGATGTGTTCCCACGGACGACTTGGGGTTGGGAGTGGGTGTAACAACCCTTTCGGTTTTGAATGACTTGTTTTAGTGCGAGCACAGACTTTGCAGTTGTTTACCATTGTTTTTACATCCTTTGTTAAGGTAGGCCACCAAAAATAGCGTTGGATTAATTCAAGAGTTTTAGGAGTACCAGGGTGACCTGCTGTAGGTATAACATGCAACCAATGAAACACTATCTTGCGAAGTTTGGTAGTGGGCACTAACAAACGAGCATCGTGAAAGGGTAATCTTTGCTTGATTGATCTTTTCGGATCTGCTTGGGCCCACGTCTGCCATTTTTCAACAGTGAATGAATTGCGGATGTCTTAAAAGAAATCTTCTGTTTTTATGATACATAGGACCTTGTCAGGAGCAATGATAGCTCTGGAGGTTTGAACTGCAGGCAATGTGGTAGACTCTTGGCGGGACAAGGCGTCAGCTTTGCGATTATCTTTACCAGGCCGGAAGGTTACCAAAAAATCAAACTCGGCAAAAAACAGCATCCAGCGTAATTGCCGAGGAGTCAAAAGTCTGTTAGAACTCATGAATTGAAGATTGCGATGATCAGTATATACTGTGACAGTATATTTAGCTCCCAACAAATGATGTCTCCATTCTTTAAAGGCGTCACGAATTGCCAGAAGCTCTTTTTCAGCAATGACATAGTTCTGTTCGGCTTCGTTCAACTTCCGAGACATGTAAGCTACAGGATGAAGCTGACCAGTGTCTTTGTTTCGTTGTGACAAGACTGCTTCTATCGCCACATCTGAAGCATCAGCTTCCACTATGAAAGGTCGATCCGCATCTGGATGAGTCAAGACTGGGGCAGCGGAGAAAGCTTCTTTCAAAGTTGAAAAGGCTTGGTCTACTTCTGGGGACCATACAAATTTTTCTTTCTTTCTTAATAACTTAGTAATTGGAGCCACTGTCTGGGAGAAATGATTGATGAACCTCTGGTAAAAATTTGCAAAGCCCAGGAAACATTGTACATCACGAACAGTCTTTGGGATGGGCCATTCAGATACAGCTTTTACTTTCCTTTCTGCCATCACCATACCCTGAGTGTCGCGCCGCGCGGTGCGGCGCGAGCCGAGAGCTCGACTCAAGCCGGGCGTTCGGCTCAGGCCGCGCACCGCGTTGCTAGGACGCGGCGCGCCCCCAGCCTCTCCTGCGCATTTCGAGGCCCCAGACTTGCATGGGGCCTCGTTCTACCTTCTGCTTTCCACTATACTAGGGGTCTATGACCCCTCTTACCTGTTATTTTTCTTTTCTTTTCCCTTCTTTCTTCTTTTTCTTCTTTTCTGCAGTCTTTTGTTGTGCCTTTCTTTATGTCTTTTCCCCCTTCCCAGATTCCTGTTCTTTCCCAGCATTCCTTGTTCCCTATTCTCTATGGTTCCTGTTCTATTCTGTTCTATGTGTTGTTTCCCTGTCTAAGATGGCGTCCTTTTACTTCCTGTGGGTCACTTCCTGTTTTTTAGTATATAAGGGCTGTGTTTTCTTCTTTCTTTGCGCTGCAACACTTTCTGCTCAGTTAGTGTCTTCGCTCCTGATTTCCTCTCCTGTGGGTTCTGGATTTCAGCGTTCTGTGTTTCCTGACTTTTGCTCCTTTTGGATTCCTGTTTGTTTGTTCTTGTTTTTTCCAGGAATCTTCCTGTTTGGAGGTTTTTCCCCTTTTTCTAAGGGGTTTTTTCCTCTGGCGCTATTTTCTGAAGGGCACGGTCTGTTCTTGGCGTCTCCATTGCCTACAGCACCGTGGCTACCAGAAAGAGTCGCCCCTTTTTGGGCCAAAGCCGAACATTGAAGATCCACGCCACCCGGTCTGCAAATTCCAGGCGCAAGCAGCACGTGAGTCGTGACAGATTGCAGCGCCTAACCATTCCGACGTCCTCAAACACCATGGATGACACAGTGGCGGCTGCTGCAGATCCGGAACAATCTCTTTTGACCACGATTCAGCAACAAGCTCAGGAATTGCAACAACTACGCAATGAAAATGCTGCGTTACGACAGGCTTTGGCTCTCCGCACCAGTGATGTTCCAACTATCTCCGCTTCTACCCCTTGTTTCTCTGGTGAACCAACCAAGCTTCGCGAGTTCCTGGATGCATTAACAGTGTACTTCGCCTTCCGACCTACCCAATTCTCCCACGACAGGACCAAGGTGGGTTATCTTATCAGTGCCTTATCCGGTCCAGCCTTGGCCTGGGCAACCCCGATGGTGTCCTCCAACGACCCTGTATTGTCGGACTATTCCACCTTTGTGAGTCGCTTCAAACAGATGTTTAGCCGTCCTGGATTGGAAGCCTCTGCCGAAGATGCCTTATGTGATATCCAACAAGGCTCGCAAGACGTCTTGCAATATATAACCCGTTTTCGTCAGCTGGCGGCAGAGACCACTTGGGTGGAACGTACTCTGGTAACTTTATTTCGTAGAGGACTCAAAGAAGAAATAAAGGATGAACTAGTACATTCTACCAGAGCGGAAGATCTTCGTGGCCTGATGGATCAAGCACTGTCCATCGAATATCGTCTTCAGGAACGGAGATCGGAAAAGAAAAGGAGTAGAGGGTTTTCCCAGCCAAGTAGCTCACGAGCTTGCCTGCAGCGTTCCGAGGAACCTCGCACTCCTGCTAGAGACATCGAAGGGGAACCCATGCAGGTGGATACTACCCGAGGTCCGCTCTCTGCTAGTGAACGAGAGGACAGACGCAAGAGAGGGTTGTGCCTGTACTGTGGTTCTGCTGGTCACATGCTTCGTACCTGTCCTGTACGTCCGCCCAGGCCTTCGGGAAACGCCACCTCCCGTCCTCTGTAAGAAGGGAGGGGACGGGATCTACAGCTATACCTTCCATCAGCTCCTTTAATGACAATACAACCGCCTTGTTCATTTTTCCTGTCCTGTTACAACTTCCTGACGGTCGTCAAGAAAAGACTATGGCATTACTAGATTGTGGTGCTAGTGGTATATACATGGACAAGACGTGGGCTGCTGCTCACCAAGTTCCTACACAAGCAAAAGAAGTACCCGAACAGGTACACACCGTGGATGGATCCTTGATATCCTCTGGTCCTGTAGACACCACTACCCTGATGTTAAGTCTACAGGTGGGAAACCATCAAGAACACATCTCCTTCGATCTTATCACGTCCCCCAACCATACCATCATTCTTGGAATTCCGTGGTTTATCAGACATAACCCGTATATAAATTGGGTAACCCGGACAGTTTCTTTGTCTTCGCAATTTTGTCATGAGAACTGTTTTACTTCCGACAAGTATTGGTCTCCGAAAAGATCCTTAGATACTGAAGGTGCCACTGGTATGTCCATTAATACGGTCCAAGGGGTCCCAGACCACTATTTGGAGTTTCAGGATGTTTTCCAAAAACCGTCGAAACCTGTGCTACCTCCACATCGAGAATATGATTGTGCTATTCCATTGGAACCTGGCACAATTGTTCCTTTTGGGAGGATGTACTCTCTCACGGAACCCGAAAAGGAAGTTCTAAAAGAGTATCTGGACGAAAATATACAGAGTGGTCTTATTGTTCCATCGTTGTCTCCGGCTGGGGCTCCTCTCTTTTTTGTGCCCAAGAAGACAAAGGATCTTCGTCCTTGCCTGGATTTTCGAGGTCTGAATAAAATAACAATTAAAGACCGTTATCCTTTGCCTCTCATCAGGGACATACTAGAAGCTATCAGAGGGGCTCAACGTTTTACTAAATTAGATTTACGAGGAGCTTACCACCTTTTACGCATAAAAGAAGGCGACGAATGGAAGACAGCTTTCAGGACTCCATTTGGCCATTTTGAATATAGGGTTATGCCGTTTGGTCTCACTAATGCCCCCGCAATCTTCCAGAGATTTATGGACTCAGTGTTTTCAGACCTTCTGAATCAGACAGTCGTGATCTACCTAGATGATATTCTTATTTATTCTAGAAATCCGGAACTCCATTCTTCCCATGTGAAACAAGTTCTTCAAAGACTTCGTGCTCATCAACTATTTTGCAAACCAGAAAAATGTGAGTTCGACATGACGGAAGTCAAATATCTGGGCTATCATTTAAGTCCCACCGGCATAGCTATGGATCAAGAAAAGGTACAAGCTATCCTAGAGTGGCCTTCTCCTTCTTCCATAAAAGAAACACAATGTTTCCTAGGGTTAGCAAACTTCTATCGACAATTCATTCTAGACTTTGCCAGACAGACTAGCCACATAACTCACACCTTAAAAAAGGAAAATTTAAAGAAAGGGTTTGTCTGGACTGAGGCGGCTGAAGCAGCCTTTCAAGAATTAAAGAGAGCCTTCACCCAAGCCCCCATCTTGAGACATCCAGATACCACCAAACAATTTATAGTCGTAACTGATGCTTCTGAGAGAGCCATCGGAGCTGTCTTACTCCAACGACAAGAGGATGATGGTCTTGAACATCCTGTTTTCTACTTGTCTCATATCCTTTCCACAGCTGAACAACACTATTCTGTACTGGAAAGGGAATTATTGGCTCTGAAAACAGCCTGTCTTGAGTGGAGACAGTTTCTGATGGGTTCCAAGGAACCATTTGAGGTGAGGACAGACCACCGTAACCTACAATGTTTACGAAATTTTGTATGCCAGAATAGTCGTCAGGCCCGCTGGGCCTTTTTCTTCAGTCAGTAAGATTTTTTCATCACATATATTCCTGGATCTCAAAACATTCTGGCTGATGCTCTGTCTCGCCGATATCCAGAGTGTACTCCTTCCTCATCTCAGTATCTTCTGGAACCCAGTAAGATCATTGGAGTGACTCAGTCTTTCCTGGAAGAAGTACAACTGGAATACGCCAACCTATCGGACCACGATATAGAAGAACTAAGACCATTATTACATAAGAAACAAGGATATTTTTATTATCAAAACCTGATATTCCTCCCTACTAACAAGGTGCAAGAAAAAGCATTACAAATGTGCCATGATTCACCTGTGGCTGGTCATAGAGGCATCAAGGCCACACAAGAACTTCTTTCACGATTTTTCTGGTGGCCTACCTGGAAACTGGATGTGGAAAGATACGTTCAGGCCTGTCCCATATGTGCCCAAATCAAGATACCCCATACCAGACCTGCAGGATTACTACAGCCTTTGCCCGTTCCACCGGCCCCATGGCATACCATCTCTACTGATTTCATGTGTTCACTCCCACCATCAGCAGGAAACCGGGTTATCATGGTCACTGTGGATTCTTTCACGAAGATGGCTCATTTCACTGCCCTGAAAAGGCTACCTACTTCTCAAGAACTAAGTCAAATATTCATTGATCATATCTTCCGTCTCCATGGACTTCCACATACCATAATATCTGATAGAGGACCTCAGTACATTTCCCGGTTTTGGAGGCATTTTTGTAAAACACTAAATATTAATAGAGCCCTGTCTTCAGGGTTCCATCCTCAGACCAACGGCCAGACCGAGCGTCTGAACCAAGGACTAGAGCAATATCTTCGATGCTTTTGCAATTCTACCCAAAGTAACTGGAACACTTACCTCTCTATAGCTGAATTTTCCTACAATAACTCAGTCCATAGTGCCTCCAAGGTCACTCCCTTTTTCTGTTCTTATGGTTTTCATCCTACCTCTTTTCCTACTTCTCCACAATCCAACTCTCCCCTACCCGCTATTACCTATTTCTCCAAACGCCTTCTCCAAATCCATAGACTAATTCGATCTAATTTGTTACATACCAAGAGATATATGAAGAAGGCTGCAGACAAGAGACGTGCAACCAATCCAGACTATCATCCGCAAGATAAAGTTTGGCTCTCCTCCAAATTCTTACCCTCACGTCTTTCTCAAAATAAGTTCACACCTCGTTACTATGGGCCTTTCCGTATTCTTCAGTTGGTCAATCCTGTCACTGTCCGTCTTCACTTACCTCATACATGGAAGATTCATCCGGTCTTTCATGTTTCTCAGCTTAAACCTTATGTGCCTGACCCTTACTCACGTCAGTTTCCTTGTCCACCTCCGGTACTCGTGGATGATGTTCCTGAATATGAAGTACAGGAGATTTGTGATTCTCGTCTTTTTCACAAACGCCTTCAGTATCTGATTCATTGGAAGGGTTATCCTCTCAGTGAATGCTCTTGGGAAGATGCATCTTCCGTTCACGCACCTCTCCTGATTCAACGCTTTCACTGCTTATTTCCTCTCAAACCTGGACCTTCGGGAGGGGGACCTACTGTCGCGCGGTGCGGCGCGAGCCGAGAGCTCGACTCAAGCCGGGCGTTCGGCTCGGGCCGCGCACCGCGTTGCTAGGACGCGGCGCGCCCCCAGCCTCTCCTGCGCATTTCGAGGCCCCAGACTTGCATGGGGCCTCGTTCTACCTTCTGCTTTCCACTATACTAGGGGTCTATGACCCCTCTTACCTGTTATTTTTCGTTTCTTTTCCCTTCTTTCTTCTTTTTCTTCTTTTCTGCAGTCTTTTGTTGTGCCTTTCTTTATGTCTTTTCCCCCTTCCCAGATTCCTGTTCTTTCCCAGCATTCCTTGTTCCCTATTCTCTATGGTTCCTGTTCTATTCTGTTCTATGTGTTGTTTCCCTGTCTAAGATGGCGTCCTTTTACTTCCTGTGGGTCACTTCCTGTTTTTTAGTATATTAGGGCTGTGTTTTCTTCTTTCTTTGCGCTGCAACACTTTCTGCTCAGTTAGTGTCTTCGCTCCTGATTTCCTCTCCTGTGGGTTCTGGATTTCAGCGTTCTGTGTTTCCTGACTTTTGCTCCTTTGGGATTCCTGTTTGTTTGTTCTTGTTTTTTCCAGGAATCTTCCTGTTTGGAGGTTTTTCCCCTTTTTCTAAGGGGTTTTTTCCTCTGGCGCTATTTTCTGAAGGGCACGGTCTGTTCTTGGCGTCTCCATTGCCTACAGCACCGTGGCTACCAGAAAGAGTCGCCCCTTTTTGGGCCAAAGCCGAACATTGAAGATCCACGCCACCCGGTCTGCAAATTCCAGGCGCAAGCAGCACGTGAGTCGTGACACTGAGGGGTTAGGATAACCTCTAAAAACTCAACTGTGGTAACATGAAACTCACACTTGGTTAGCTTGCAATATAAATGGTGTTTACGAAGGGCTGCCAAAATGTTCTTGACATGTTGAACATGTTCATTCTCATTGTCTGAGTAGATCAAAAGGTCATCAATGTAAACTATGGCAAAGATATTGAGGTACTCTCTAAGAACGTCATTTAAGAAAAATTGAAATGCTGCTGGAGCATTGCACAGACCAAAAGGCATGACGGTGTATTCAAAAAGGCCATATCTTGTTTTGAATGCATTTTTCCATTCGTCACCCTCTCTTATTCTGACCAAATGGTAAGCACCTCGAAGATCAAGCTTCGTGTAGATTTTTGATTTCTTTACTTGTTCCAGTAAGACCGGAATTAGAGGCAAAGGATATTTGTTCTTGATGGTGATTTTATTCAAGCCCCTATAGTCGATACAAGTTCGAAGCTCTCCGTTCGCTTTTGGAACAAAAAACAAAGGAGAAGCTGTGGGAGACTTAGAGGGGCGGATGAAACCATTCTCTAAGAATTGATCCAAGTATTTTCGTAAATGTTGATTTTCATGTTCTGACAGGGCATACACACGACAGTTGGGAAGTATCCCCCCTGGGACTAGATCAATTTGACAGTCATAAGATCTATGAGGAGGTAAGTTCTCTGCTTCCTTCTCATCAAATACGTCTTCATAAGACGAATACTGTTTGGGCAACTGAACTTCTTTCTCTGCGGCGGTAGCTATGTAAGAATGGCGAACCTCCGATTCTTGAGTCCTTTGGAGACAATGTTCTTTACATAGCACTGATGAGAACACGATCTTTCATTCTGCCCAATTAATCTCTGGATTGTAATGAGTTAACCATGGCAAGCCAAGGATGATCCCATACTGGGGAGCATGGATCACGTCAAGGATGAGTTCCTCTTTATGTTTCTTTCTTTGATTTTTACCTTCACAAATGATTGTCAAGGGGACAGTCTGAAGAGTTATCGGACCTCCAGACAAGAGTTTTCCATCAACTGCCTGGAATGGTTTCTGGGGTCTTCTTTTCAATACATGGGATCCCCCATGCACGAACCAATTGGGCGTCAACAAAGTTTCCGGTAGCCCCAGAGTCGACTAGAGCCTTCTTGAAATAGGTCTTTTTCTT
The DNA here is from genome assembly GCF_031143425.1 of Pleurodeles waltl. NCBI lineage: Eukaryota > Metazoa > Chordata > Amphibia > Caudata > Salamandridae > Pleurodeles > Pleurodeles waltl. The sequence continues at coordinate 986,325,805 of NC_090437.1, forward strand.
GACCTGAACTCTTATTCCCAATTTTAGATGTTTGGATTGTGAAGGATCCACGGTGACACCCAAGAGCAACCCTTCTTTGCAACTTGGGTGCTTTAGATTTTTTGACTCGACTGATGCATTGGTTGCAACTTTCTGAACTGGGCCTCGCTTGCTCTTTGTTTTGATTGGACAATCTTTGGCGAAATGACCTTTCCGCCCACAATAGAGACATTGCCCATTTTTTCTGCGTAGGTCCTTTTCATCTTTGGTCAAAGGTCTCCTGATGGTTCCAATTTCCATCGGTTCCGGCGTTCTTTCTCTCGGAGTTCTTGAGTCTTTGTTATCATGAGCATGCCAAGAATATTTTTCAGTCTTTTTACGCGTTCCTTTTCGTTCATTTAAACGATGATCAAGCCTCAAGACAAGGTTTATTAAATCTTGACAGTTTGCAGGTTGTGGGTCGATTTGCGCTAAGATGTCTTTTAGCTCTTCTTTGAGTCCCCTGTAAAACAAGGCTGCTTGTTTTTCTTCAGGCCAGGATGTCTCAGCGACCAGCCGATTAAAGTTGGCTAAATATGACACTAAGGTGGTCATTCCAACCCTGGCGGTCGGCGTGAAAGCAGCGGCTAAACCGCCAACAGGCTGGCGGCAAAAATATTGGCATTCCGACCGTGGCGCTAACCGCCAACAGAGGCCGCCACTTTAACACACCGACCGCCACGGCGGAACCAACAAACAGCGCGCCGGTCACCGCCAACAGACAGGCGGGAGTCAATGTACCTCCCACAGTATCACAACCCACCAATCCGCCACCTTTTCCGGGGCGGTAGCACCGCAGATAAAAACACGGCGGAAACCGCTATACCGAAGGGAAAACGCTCACCTCAATACACCCCACGAGGAGCCAGGACAGCATGGAACCGGAACTTCACATACTCCCAGCGATAGTATTCCTGCTCCTGTACCAGGAGTACGAACGCCGGCGCAGAAGACAACGGTGAGTACTGCACCTACGACACAGGGGAGGGGGGAGGCAAAAAATTACGGGGACACACATACGCGACACACCCACCCCCACCCTCACCCACTACAACACACACATCAATGCATAGCAAAACATCACAGTTACACCCCCCAAATCCCCCGGAAGAATGCAAAGACAAAAGGAATTAGTATGAAACATTTGCATATATCAAAAAACTAGCTATTTAAATATTTACACCAAAAGACAATAATAAATACAGTAATGTACAAGTCCGAGCATTGTAGCAGGCATTGTCCGTGGACCACTCGGGCCAAATCACATGGGCAAAGCCCACACAGGATACCTGAATCCAACGGAGAGAACACTGCAGGGGCATCAGATGGCAAAACTACAGGCACCTCAGGGGGAAGGGAAGGGGGAGCACCTCAGCCAGATGAGTGCACAACGCCAGATCCACGAGGGGCCTCCATGCCCACTGTTCAATCCTGGGGAGTGCAAAGCCACAGTCTCACAAGTCTATACAGTGGGTGGGCTGCCCACTGCTCAATCCTGGGGAGTGCAAAGCCACAGTCTCACAAGTCTATACAGTGGGTGGGCTGCCCACTGCTCAATCCTGGGGAGTGCAAAGCCACAGTCTCTCAAGTCGATGACAGTCTCCACTGGTTCTGGAGGGGGCCTGGTGCCCAGAGTGCCTCATCCTGTGCATGACAGAGGTAGTGGTTGCCTTCTTCCACTGGTTCTGGAGGGGGCCTGCTGCCCAGAGTGCTTCATCCTGTGCAGGACAGAGGTAGTGGATGCATGTCTCCACTGCTTCTGGAGGGGGCCCGGTGCCCAGAGTGCTTTGTGCAGGCCTGCCCGACACAGATGCGGCCCAGCCCCTGCTGCTCATGGGCCAGCGGTGCTTGAGACGGCGGTGCCGGGGTCAGCGGTGCTTGAGACGGCGGTGCACGGTTCAGCGGTGCTTGAGATGAAGGGCCCAGTTCAGCGGTGCTTGAGTTGGAGGGCCCAGTTCAGCGGTGCTTGAGTTGGAGGGCCCAGTTCAGCGGTGCATGAGACGGCGGTACCCGGTTCAGCGGTGCTTGAGATGAAGGGCCCAGTTCAGCGGTGCTTGAGTTGGAGGGCCCAGTTCAGCGGTGCTTGAGTTGGAGGGCCCAGTTCAGCGGTGCATGAGACGGCGGTGCCCGGTTCAGCGGTGCTTGAGATGAAGGGCCCAGTTCAGCGGTGCTTGAGTTGGAGGGCCCAGTTCAGCGGTGCTTGAGTTGGAGGGCCCAGTTCAGCGGTGCATGAGACGGCGTGCCCGGTTCAGCGGTGCTTGAGTTGGAGAGCCCAGTTCAGCAGTGCTTGAGACGGCGGTGCCCGGTTCAGCGGTGCTTGAGTTGGAGGGCCCAGTTCAGCGGTGCTTGAGACGGCGGTGCCCGGTTCACCGGTGCTTGAGTTGGAGAGCCCAGTTCAGCGGTGCTTGAGACGGGGGTGCCCAGTTCAGCGGTGCTTGAGTTGGAGGGCCCAGTTCAGCGGTGCATGAGACGGCGGTGCCCAGTTCAGCGGTGCTTGAGTTGGAGGGCCCATTTCAGTGGTCCTTGAGATGGAAGTGGGCAGGTCAGCGGCCCCGGCCATGGCGGGGTGCTCATTTCCCACCTGACTTGTGGCTGGCGGTGTCCTCCTGGGCAGCTGTGCCGGGCCTGTTGGTGGGGTCCTGCCCACATGGGATGGGGCTGGTGGGCCACTCCTGGCCAGCTGGGCTGATGGCGGTGGTGTCGGCCGTGCTGCCCTTCCCAGCCTTCCCAGTTCGCCTGTGGCCCTTCCCCACCTTGCCCGGTGTGGCAGCTGTCTCCACACTCCCTGGCGGAGGCCTGGTCGGGGTTTTGGTGCCTGATGTCCTCTGCCTCTCCCACCGGCCACTGCCTATCTTCGGGTGTTTCTCCGGGGGTGGGCTGGCCGTGCCTTGGCTCCGGACCAAACTGGCTGCCCTGGTGGGTGGGGCACTCCACTGTCCCTGGCAGACCTTGATGGAAGGGCCCGGTTTTGTGGGGGCTGAGGTGCTCAATCGAGTCATATGACATGGACGGGGTGGGGGAGTTGGTGGGAAGAGGTTGAGTTTCGACAGGAAGAACTTTTTGGGAGCAGTGGGATGGGTAGGTGTAGTGGTTATGGGAGTGGAGGAAGAGGTAGTGGTTGTAGGAGGTGTAAGTTTTGTGGTTTTGGGTGCTGGTGCTTGGGCTGGAGGCTGTCGTGAGGTGGATGGCTGTTGGGTGGGTGGCTGCCTGCGTTTGTGTATGTTGGGAGGGGGCATCACAGACACACTGGGAGAGGACACAGGGGATGTGTAAATGGCAGTGGAGGTGGTGACTGCACGTGTGCGGGGTGTTCTGGTGTCTGTGCTGCTGAGGGACATAGTGGCTGAAGATGGTGTGCATGCAGGTGTGAATGTAGAGGTGACAGGGAGGGAGGAGGGAGACGTGGAGGAGGGGGACACAGTGGAGGCATTGGCTGTTGCTATGTCTGCATGGGTATGATGCTTGTGTGACTGCCTGTGGGATGTGTGGTGCTTATGTCAGGCTGAGCCCCCCTTGGGTGTTGAGGTGTGTGCAGGCTGGTCTGATGGTGTCCCTGGGATAGGCAGAGGTACAGATGATAGGGAATGGGTGGAGGAAGTTGGAGGGGGGAGGCTAGACACAGGGACAATGGCTGCTATCAGTGCTGAGGCCAGAGTCTGGAACGATCGCTGAAGGGCCGCCTGACCAGAATGAATGCCCTCCAAGTATGCATTGCTCTGGTGCACTTCCCTTTCTACACCCTGGATGGCATTCAAAATGGTAGACTGCCCAACAGTGAGCGTCCTCAGGAGGTCAATGACCTCCTCACTGAGGGCAGCAGGGGTGACTGGGGCAGTGCCTGAGGTGCCTGGGGCGAAGGAGATGCCCACCTTCCTGGGTGTGCGGGCACGGAACAAACGCTGAGGGGCTGCTGGGAGGGCGGTGCTGGTGCAGGGGTGGCGGCTGTACCTGTAGTTGGGCTGGCCACAGATGTTGCCGCCACCACAAGGGAGCTCCCTTCAGAGGACAAGTCGGTGTCACTGTTGTCGGCCCGAGTCCCCGCTGTGGAGCTCCCCTCGCCCTCCGTCCCACTGGTGAACTCAGACTCCGTGGTGTGGCCCTCCATGGCCAAGTGGGATGCAGCTCCCTCGTGCTCCGGTGCCACTTCTCCTCCGCCTGATGATGCTAATGCACACATGAACAGGAAGACCACAAAAAAGGGGGGGCAAAACAAAATAAAGACATGTTGAGTGCATGCATTGGCGACACTGTTGGCGGACAGGACAGACACAGAAGCCCCTGCACTACGCCGCGCACTTGGGGTCGACTACTCAATCCCTGGGACATGGCCTACAAGCCTATGGACGACATCCGCACACATAGATGACACAGGGCCATGATCTCCTGTACTTGGCACCCTACAGAGGTGGGAGGCGGGGGCACAGGGCCATGCCTTACGGAGGGGCCTAGCCTACAGAATTCGCCCTGGCCTAGGGAGACCCACAGCCCTCCTCCCCCACCCAGACACGTCCACTGCGCGCAAAGTCAGCAGAATGAGAGTGTACTCACCCCCTTGTGTCTGCTGTGATGCCCTCACGCGCCCATCCAATTCGGAGTAGGCCACCGCCAGGATCCGGGACATCAGGGGGGTCAAAGTCCGACTGGCACCCCTCCCACGTTGGGAGGCCATCCCCAGCTGAGCCTCCGCCGTCTTCCTGCTCCAGCGGCGGATGTCCTCCCATCTCTTCCGGCAGTGGGTGCCCCGTCTGCGGTGGACCCCCAGGTTCCGGACGTCCTTGGCGATGGCACGCCAAATAGATACCTTCTGGTGGGCGCTGACCTATATGAAAAGTACGGAGGGAGAAGAGAAGTCATTACCTTCTGCACCGTCAATGTGAGTGGCCCCCATCCCTACCCTTGCCATGTGGCACATGCTATCACCGTCGTTTCATGCACGCCTCAATCTCCCCCACCCTCCCCCCCAACTTTCATACACCCCACTCCACACAGGCATAGCCCATACAGCATGCTCCCAGTGAATTTACCTGTTTGTCTGGAGGACCGTAGAGTTGCGTGTACTGGGGGAGGACCCCATCCACTAGTTTCTCCAATTCCTCAGTGGTGAAGGCGGGGGCCCTTTCCCCAGTCGCTTGAGCCATTGTTTCCTCCAGACCGAGGTCAGAGCAGCACTTGCAGTGTAGGTCCTCTCCTGTCGAAGATCAGGTATCGAGTGATTAAGCAGATAGAAAATGGCGGTCACGTCCGCGGCGGTGCGTACCGCGACTGCCGGCGCACATCGTCATTGGCTCCTGGGACCCATAGGGTTCAATGTTAACCAATGCAGCATTGCGCCGCGGTCTTCGACCGCCTACCGCCACAGTGTACAACGCCAGCGCAGTTACCTCACATCCCATTGTCACACTTCACAGGTCAGGCAGCCGCCATTTCAGGGGCCCACATGCCCTAATATTTGAACTGCGTCACACATACCTAGGCTTTGCCTCAACACTCATACAAGCCATTCTATGGATTAAGATTCGTGTTCTGTGCAAGCTGTGGTTACGTACCTCTGGGATGTTTGACTCTGTGCTCGCTGTTGTCCTTCATAGGCCCCATCCGCTGGGACATGTGAGGAGATGGCGGCATCCTCCGGTGTACAGACCTCTGGTGGACCTGTCGACAATGGAAGAGAGACATGTCATACTGACCTACAGGCTTGACCGTGCCACAATCCTGGAACTGTGTGCCCAGCTGGAGCCTGACCTGATGTCACCTATCCGCCAACCCACAGGAATCCCCCCTCAAGTGCAGGTGCTGTCAGTGCTCCATTTCCTAGCAAGTGGGTCCTTTCAAACAACAGTGGCCATATCATCAGGGATGTCCCAGGCTATGTTTTCCAAGGTGTTGTCCAGAGTGTTGTCTGCCCTGCTGAAACAAATGCGGAGCTACATCGTTTCCCCTGAGGTGGGGTATTTGCCTACAGTGAAGGGTGATTTCTATGCCCTTGGACATATCCTCAACATCATAGGTGCCATTGATGGGACCCATGTGGCTTTGGTCCCCCCCACAGGAGTGAACAGGTGTATAGAAACCGGAGGAGTTATCATTCGATGAATGTCCAGATGGTGTGTTTGGCAGACCAGTACATCTCCCATGTTAATGCCAAGTTCCCTGGCTCAGTGCATGATGCGTACATCATGCGGAATAGCAGCATCCCCTACGTGATGGAGCAACTCCAGAGGCACCGTGTGTGGCTAATTGGTGACTCTGGATACCCCAACCTGTCCTGGCTACTGACCCCAGTGAGGAATCCCAAGACAAGGGCAGAGGAACGCTACAATGAGGCCCATGGGCGAACTAGGAGGGTGATCGAGCGGACCTTCGACCTCCTGAAGGCCAGGTTCCGCTGCCTCCATATGACAGGTGGATCCCTATTCTACTCACCAAAGAAGGTGTGCCAGATCATCGTGGCCTGCTGCATGCTTCACAACCTGGCTTTGCGTCGCCAGGTGCCTTTTTTGCAGGACGATGGTCCAGATGGTGGAGTTGTAGCAGCTATGGAGCCTGTGGAGAGTGAAGAGGAGGAAGCAGAAGAGGACGACATAGACAACAGGAACACAGTTATACAGCAGTATTTCCAATGACAGACAGGTAAGAATACATAGCTGCCTACTACATGTACTTAACCACTACTACCTCTCTCCTCTCTGTCGTTTTCACCCAGTGTATTGTAACTGAGTTGTCACTTTCCTTTGCGATTTCAGAAATGTGGCCCCCAGTGTTTGACATCTGCTTTGTTTACCCATGGACTACAGCTGTGTGACATTGGTTTGTTGGCATCACAATGTAAATAAGCATTTTGGCACGGTAATGTCTGATACATTTGTTCAAAATCACAGCCAGACTCCTGAGTTTTTTGTGCAATAACTGTGTTTATTTGAGTACTCTATATTGTGGGGTGGTTGCAAATTGGTAAGGGGGGATGGTGGAGGAATGTCCATGGCAGAGTCCAGACTATTGGGATCACAGGTGCATTGTCCAGATGCCTGTGGAAAGTGGAGCTGGGGCAGTTTAAGGATGGACAGGGTGACAATGTGGGACAGTGGGATGACAATCAGGGTGGTATCCTTTGCTGGCGGGGGTCTTGGCGTCTTACTCTGTCTTCTTCCTGGATCTCAGAGACCGCTTGCGGGGTGGTTCTCCTTCTGCAGGGGGTGGGGTGCTGGTGGCCTGTTGGTCCTGTGGTGGGGCCTCCTGTCCACTAGCGCCGGCGGAGGTGGTAGGCAGTTCTTGGTCCATGCTAGTGTCAGGGGCCCTTTGTGGTGCCACGGTGGGCTGCAATGAGGTGGCTATCACATTCAGCACCCCTACGATGGTGCCCAGGGCGGAACTGATGGTTCTTAGTTCCTCCCTGAACCCCAAATACTGTTCCTCCTGCAGGCACTGGGTCTCCTGACACCTGGCCAGTACCGTCGCCATCGTCTCCTGGGAGCGATAGTATGCTCCCATGATGGTGGTGAGGGCCTCGTGGAGAGTGGGTTCCCTGGGCCTGTCCCCCCCCCTGTCACACAGCAGCCCTCTCAGTTGCCCTGTTTCCCTGGGCCTCTGTCCCCTGGACCGTGTGCCCACTGCCACTGCCCCCAGGTCCCTGTTGTTGTTGGGGTGGTGGGTTAACCTGGGTGCCCTGTAGTGGTGGACACACTGCTGCTTGACGTGTCCTGGGGACAGAGGTATGGGCCCTCTGGGTGGGTGCTGTGCTGGTGTTCCCTTGAGGGGGGAAGGTCTGCTGTGGCCTGTGGCTGTCTGAGGGGAACCGACTGTCCCGAGGTCCCCAATGGACTGGGCTGGTCATCTTGATCCAGGTCGACAGAGCTGCTGTCATCGCTGTGGGCCTCTTCTGGGGGTGGGGTGGACATTTGTGGACCCTCCTGCGCGGTGACGTTGCGTTGGGGTCCTGCAGGGGTATAAAGGCATGATTATTGCATCTGTGTGTTCCATGGTGTGCAATGGGTGGCTGCCCGTGTCCCCCAGTGCTTGCATTCCTGTGTGGGGGCTTTTGTGACGGGGCTTTGGGGGGGGGATGGGTATGTGCAGTGGGCATACTTTGGTGATGGGTGTCCATGCTTTGTGGTCGCATGCAGGGCTTGGTGTTGGGATGGGTGGGTTGTGATGGTGAGACATTTGCAAGGAGTAGGAGTGATGGGGGTGAGGGTGAGGGTGGGGGTATGTATTGGCATGCAGGTGGGGTGGGGGGGATGAAGTAGTGAAGATGTGACTTACCAGAGTCCATTCCTCCGCTTACTCCTGCGAGGCCCTCAGGATGCAGGATGTTCAAGACTTGCTCCTCCCATGTTGTAAATTCTGGGGGAGGAGGTGGGGGTCCGCCGCCAGTCCTCTGCACTGCAATGCGGTGTCTGGATACCACGGAACGCACCTTCCCCCGTAGGTCATTCCACCTCTTCCTGATGTCATCCCGATTTCTTGGGTGCTGTCCGACAGCGTTGACCCTGTCCACTATTCTGCTCCATAGCTCCATCTTCCTGGCAATGGATGTCTGCTGGACCTGTGAACCGAATAGCTGTGGCTCTACCCGGATGATTTCCTCCACCATGACCCTGAGTTCCTCCTCAGAAAACCTGGGGTGTCTTTGCGGAGCCATGGGGTGGTGTGGGTGATGTGTGGGGTGGTGGGTGTTGTGATGTGTGGGGTGATATTTAGTGGTGTGTTGTGTGCAGTGCGTGGAAGTAATGTGGGTGATGGTAATGTGTGCCTGGGTTTGCTAGTTTGTAGATGGTGGTGTCTCTCTCTGTGCCTCGTTCCTAATTTTTGGTTGTAGGGGTTTGTGTGTGATGTGGGTGTGTGTTTTATATTTAATTGGGTGTGTGGGAGTGGTGTGTGTATGTGTATCAGGTGTGTGTATTTTGATTTGTCCAATGTGGCTGTGTTTTGTAGGTTTGTGTGTATTCTGAGCGCGGCGGTGTGTACCGCCAATGGAATACCGCATTTGGAAGACCGCCGCGTGGATTAGTGGGTCGTGATAGTGTGGGCGTATTTCTGTTGGCGTGAAGGTGTCGGTTTTGTTTTCGACAGTTTATCGCTGACCTTTGGTGTGGTGGACTTCTGTGGGTGTCGGTATTTTGGCGGTTTCCGTGTTGTGGGTCAGAATGACCGTGGCGGTTTACCGCGGCTGCGGCAGTATGGTGGCAGTCTTCTGACAGCGGTAAGAGGCTTTTACCGCCGATGTTGGAATGACCACCTAAGTCCTGATTTCCTTGGCGTAAGTCTAATAATTCACGATCTGCTGACTGTGTTACAGTTGTACGATCAAAAACTCTCTCAAATTCACGAACAAAATTTTTCTAGTTGTACAACAGGGGACTATTTTTACGCACAAGAGGAATAGCCCAGGTAGCTGCATCTCCAGACAGATATGACAACAAGAAAGCTACTTTAGACTGGGCATCGGGGAAAGTATGTGGTCTGCAGGTGAAGTGAAGTTCCACTTGAACCAGAAAAGATTGCGCTTTCAAGGGATCACCTGAGAAGCGTTCTGGGGGAGCTAAAGGAATGGCTGAAGGAACATTGAGGAAAATGTTAGTCGGATTACCTCCAGAAGTCTGAGAAGAAGTACCTGGCCAAGACACACCTGTGGGACTTTGTTCTTTCTTCTCAACCTTATTCTGTAACTGACTCACCCTCTCAGCTAGATTATTTGTCAAATCCTTTGATGATACCACTTCTGACTGGAGCTGGGTGATAGCCTTGACTAGCTCGTCCAGTGTGGCCATGCTGAGAACGTACACAAACCAGGAGGATAATAATTTGTGGGCTCACTATTCTGTCACCAGATCCTCAGGGTCTGTGCACGTTCCCAACACTTCCACCACAAGACAGCTCCAATACTCCGATTAGATTTATCACAGAGTCTAAGAGAGTCCAAGTGGGGAAAAGGGGATTAGGACGGGAACAGCTGGGAAGGAGACCTGTAGGAAGCAAAAGATTAAAACACAACATCAAAATTACATGTCATGAATTCAGTACCATGCTACAACTCTAAGCTTCGTCTTTTCCAAAAAACATGAACAACCCTAGAATAGTCCTAAAACTGACTAGGCTTTAGATGACCGAATACCTGAGGAGGAAACAGGAAAAGTTAAATAGGACTTTCAGATTCGAGTACTTTCTTTAGCATGAGAATCAGGAAACACTCTGAGCAATTTCTAAACAACCATATGAATCTCCTTTTAAGAATACATATCAGGAACACACAGCATTACATCTAGAATTCTGGTATTGTTGTGTTCATCTCAGAAAAAACATTGGGAAGTGAATTGCGCACATTGCAGATTTTTATATGAGTATTAAACACCATAAAGGATTGTGCACCATGAAATCACACAACGTAGATTCAAGGAATAAATCATGCAACGTTTCAACTTGAAATGCTACCAAGAAAATGTCTTAGAATAGTAGCGCACAGTAATTTACATTATTTATACACGAGGAAAGAATTGCGCGTCTTGCCGATTCAAATGCCACCATACAAATATCAAGAAATGGGAGCGCACAATGAACAACATGAAAAGCACTCAGGGAAAGAATTGCGCGTGTTGCCGATTCGAATGCCACCATGTAAATGCCAGAAAATGGTAGCACACAATGAACAGCATGAATTACACACAAGAAGTGAATTGCGCGTTTCGCAGATTCGAATGCCACCATGTAAATGTCAAGAAAAGGTAGCGCGCAATGAACAACAAAGTTAAATGCTCATGAAACGAGTTGCACGTCTTGCCAACTCGTAAAACATCATGTAAATGTCAAGAAATATCAGCGCGCAATGAACAACCATGTAATAACGAAGTCAAATCTTTATGGAATAAATTGCGCGTCCTCCCTATTTGCAAATCACCATACAAATGTAAAAAAATGGCAGCGCACAAGTAATCTGTTATTCATTTAAGAATTAAAATCAAGAATATGAAAATTCTCAATTACGGTGTTGGGAAATGTCCAAACACCGTCTTACCGCCTGGAAACAGTGATCCCCAATGAGAGATTAGTGCAGAAGACTGGAAAATCCAAATAGGCCGCCGGGACAGGAGCTCAGGAAGAAGCTGCTGCTCTGCACCGGGACCTCTGAATAGTGAGCACTGGAAGTTGGGCTGACTCTCTTTTATAGAGTCTTGGCCCAGCCTAGAACCACGCCCAGGCATGTTGCAGGGAAAGTCTCTAGAAGGCCCTGGAAAGGGACCACATCCTAACACACTCTGAATGTCTGCAGCAATACATTGCAAATGTACAGTATTTATAAGCACCTTAAAAATGAACCTTTTGGATGGAATTCTGCAATGCAAAAGGTTAAACAATAACATATCATCACAATGCATAAATTACATTATCTTGCGAGTGTTGGGTTTTTGCATTCTAGATGCCCGTAGAGCGCGCACTGTCCTGGTGTTGACAGCCATCCTTTTACCTGTCCATTCGCCTATCTATTCACTTCCAATCATCAATACATCAATCCATCCTTTCACCTAGCTACTATCCATCCATCCCTTTACTCTGCCATCCTTTCACCTGTCCATCCACCTATCCATCCATCGTTTACTCTGCCATCCTTTCACATGTCCATCAAACCTATCCATTCACTCATCCTTTCACCCACTCATTCATCCACATACACATTCATCCACCCACCCACTCATTCACCCATACATCATTGTTTTCACCCTTCCTTCCAATATTCCTTAGTTCCTTCTCTGTTCTATTTACCCAGCTGTAGTTTTTCCTTGCTCCTGCTGCTTTTTTATTGACCTTTATTCCAGCGTGAAAGATAACCTTTTGTCCGCCAAGCTGCAGACTGAAGAGGCTCATAAAGAACCCCACCCCGCTGTAGCTGCAAAAGCGAGGGGTTCATGCCCCCTCCTGCCAACACAAAGCTCTGGTGAGCCTGACTCTTTGCGATATAGTGACCACCAGCAATGATCGGCAACACAAAATCTACACAAAGTGCTACAGCATCGATAGCCTGAGGTGACCGCCAATGCAAAGTTCCAGCAATTACAGTCCACTCTTGAGTATGAAACATAATTGCCCAACTGTTGTTTTTCCTTGTTCCTGCTGTTCTCTATTGACACTGTATTCAAGAGTGAAGGATGAGCTTTTGTCTGATGAGTTGCATACAGAAGATGTCCATAAATAATGCCACCCCCAATGTATCTGCTAAAGTGGGGGATTCACGATGCCCCTGGCGCCAATGCGAAGCTCTGGTGAACCTGATTCTTCTTGCTACAGTGATCAGCACGAATGACCGGCAATATGAGACCTGCTGTTCGGGGCAGAGCAACAACAGTCCACAGTGAGTGCTAATGCAAAGCGCCAGCAACGACGGTCCAACCTTTTTTTACTGGAATTGAGATTTGTAAGAAACATAATGGCCCATTAGATAATATGAGATGAGCAACTTATCAAACCTTGAATACTATTCAGACTCAGTGTTTGGCAATTATTTACATTAATGAGAAGTGCCTATTAAATAAGTCATCTCACATAGAATTTTAAATGAGCAGCTTCATATGTACAAATTAGGTAATGATAAGGTATGCACAACCAGGCCCTATGGACACCCCTGCATTATTGTATGTAAAGGTTACCTACACATATTCCTAAAATTTGTAGCATGGTGTACACTATTTTAACAATGCTTACAATCATACTGCAACTTGAGCTGGCTGTGAGAAACCCATTGATTATATATTAAACAACTGTACATTATATCTCAGTATTTTCACAGAACTTATGGAAATAAATAGCTGCACTTCTTAGATCTCCAGTTTATATACAAATTGTTCACAGTGTTACAAGAGAAATCTTTAACATTATTATGTGTACAGATATCCACAGTTGAATAATATATTATAAAAAAGAAGCTTTAGTTTTTCACACATAATTTGGCAGCATAATTCTAATTAATCCACGTCCTATTTGAAAGGTATGTCTGCCTCTAACACTAATTGCTCTCAGATTCTACCTTGTTGAAATCAAGTACTGTTTTTACTTAAAGGTTTACTGGTGGTTGAACTGTACACCACATAAATTGTACCAAAGTGAATCAGAGTTGTCACGAGTACCACTCTATTTATATTTTGTACATGTATTCATCTAAATATATTGTCAATCTAGACTGTATGTGTTTGTGGGCCCTTTACTACCTATTTTGTTTTGTAAAATTATCTATGTGCTTGTTTAGTAATTTTTAGAGCTGTGGCTGATATGATATCAGCAGTGATGTCATGAATCACCAAAAAACTCCTACACAGACTTGAGACCATCTAGAATACCACTGCAGGCTCATACCCGACCTCCCACACTGCAACCACATTACACCGCACCTCAAGAAGCTTCACCGGCTCCCCATTTACAAGCACAGCCAATTCAATCTTCTCACAATCATGTACAAAGCCACACATAACACAGGACCAGAATACTCTTTAAAATTGTGCTAAATAAAGGTGCACGGCCCTATGTGTCAAAGGTGAGGAAGGTCCTCATGTGATGTTGGGTCCTCTAGATCAAGAGCTTAAAAAACTGAAAGAGAAAGGAGCAAATGAAGAGATAGAGTGTTCTGAGTGGGTTGCCTCCATTGTATTAGCCACAAAATATAGGGGTAAAAAAATTAGAATGCGTGTTGACTTGCGTGTGTTAAATAAACACATCTGGGTTGATAGACAGCCATTTACCGAACATTCCAGAAACACTGGCTCTAATAAAAGATGCAAATATTTTTAGCATCATGGATTTATCCTTCGCTTACCACCAGGTTTGGCTTCACCCTGATTCTAGACCATAAATGTCATTTGTGACCCACCCCCAACCCCGGGGCTTATATGTTTGTTCGCATGCTTTTTGAGCTAGCCTCAGCTCTGGCGTGAAGAAGGATTTTGAATGGTTATCCAAGGTGTGGTTCTTTCAGGACGACATTTTAGTTTATGGTAGGGACCAACCAGGACATGATAAAATATGGTGGAGTGTACTGGAGTGATTACAGGAAGCTGGATTAGTCATAACAAAAGAAAAGTGCAAATATAGAGTTTCATCAGTGACTTACTTACAGCACACCATTTCGGGTGTGGGAATAAACCCAAAACTTGATCTTGCCAATAGCATTGTCAAGGCCCCTACACCAGAAAACAGAGATCAGGTGCACTCTTTTTTGGGTTTAGGGGAATTTTGTACAAAAATGTCAGAAATGTTGCTAGCCTGTTCCTGCCACTGATAATGTTGTTGAAAAAAGGATCCCAATTCAGTTGGACTGATGCGTGTAAGCAAGCATTTGGAAGCATTAAACACAATAATGGGAAGCTACCTATACTAGGGCATTTTGCTGCTTGTACGAAAACAGTTTTATTAGCCAATGCCAATATCAAAGGCCTAGGTGCAGTATTGGCTGAGGTGAAGGACAGTGAACTAAAAGGGATGGCTCATTGAAGGATACTGAAGAATGGTATTCTGTTATAGAGCGAGAGGCATTGGCTGTATACTGGGCAGTCCCTCACTTTAATATTTTGTGGGGGTTGCCTTTTATAGTGAAATCAGCTCATCTGCTACTTTCTCAAATTTTTATGCGCATAGAGATGGAGAACCTGTTACCTAGGAAAAGACGGTGGACGGAAGGTCAGACTAATTTCGATTTTTGTGTTGAGCATGTGCAAGGGTCCAAAAATAGCATAACAGATTGTTTATCAAGGCTGCTAACTGATCAAGGTGGAGAAACAAGTGAAAATAATAATCTTGTGCACTGGGGATGCAAATCTGCACTAGAGGACAGAGAATGGGCAGAAGCCAATTCAGATTTGTTGGGCATGGTGGATTTCATTGTGAAGGGTTGGGGAGACAGCAAGGACATTTTTCAGTGTTAAAGATTTGCTTTGCTTTGAGGGAGGGAAAATCTTCTGAGGAAATCGAGTAGTGCCTCCAAAAGACTTAAGAGAGAAACTAATCAATTTAGCCAATGAATGGCATTTAGGGAGGAATAGGACCAAAACAAGATTATGAGAGTGGTGTTGGTAGCCGTAAATGGATCATGAGGTAGAGAAAGTACTAAAAGATTGTTGGCAATGCACAAATAATGATAAAAGTAAAGAGACACACACTGCCCTTTGTTTCCAGTAGAGATTCCATTAGAGCCTTGGACCAAATTGGGCTTAGACACAGCTGGTCCTTTTGAGTTAATGCCTCAGGATGAAAGATATGTCATAATATTGGTTGATTACACTTCTGAGTGGGTAGTCACCAAGTGTGTGGCCTCAATTAATACTAAAATTGTGATAGAATGTCTCATGGAGGAGTTCTCTCCGGAAGGAGTACTGAAGTGTCTGGTCACGGATAATGGGATGTAATTTGTCTCTCAAGAAATGTGTGAATTTTTCAAGGTACTGTCATTTGTGCACTTTAAGGCGGCTTGCTATTTACCTCAAGCTAATGGTTTAGCTGAGATTATGCACAGGTTGGTGAAGAACTGTGGTCAACGAGCACTTCTCACTAAAAGCTAACTTAAAGTGGTTTTGAGAGAAACATGGTGGGCACACCATATCACACCAAATGGTGAGACGGCAGTGCCACTATTTACATCATTAAGAGGTAGGAAACCTCACAGCAAACCTAATCCAGCTTGGTTGAAGTTAAATTCTAAAAATGTGGAGTATCATTAAAATGAGGATTTAGCTATGCGTGGATCTTCACATCAAGACAAATATGAAGCCTGTTTAGATTTGAAGAATTGTGTACGTGAGGGTAGGTGGAAAGTGGGTGACAAAGTGATGCTAAGAAGACCGGATTTACTGGAAAAAGGGTGTTCCGGTTTATGGGTCCTTGTATTATAACTGATGTAAAGAAATATAGCAATTCTGGATTAAGGAAATTAATAGAGTATGTCCAGGCTGGTAAAGATGGATGAAAATTCAGGTGCTAAGAGTGATAAATTGATAAACCAACACCCTGATGTTGACTCAAATAGTGGAGTTGAGCATTCAACCAAGAGACTCAGATTCATAGGATAAAGACTATGTAAAACATTGAGTATTAATTATCAGTACCATATGCTGTTCTCTGTAATTGTATCTTAAAAACCCATATAATTTATGTTTAAGTAGTTATTTTGTGCTCAAATTTATTTTCTGTTCATATTTTACAATTTTCTATTCCATAATGCTCTGATCTAATTTGCTTGATTATAAAGTTTGGAATACTGTAAGGGGGGAGATGTGCTGTGACTTGAGTTATATTGTGGATAGAGCATTACCTAGGATATTTATGACAGCGCAGAGTTCTCTGCATCAATGCCTATGTCATCCATGACAGCCCAATGTTAGTTGCATCTCTTAGATTACATGGTTTGAAATTGCAGATGGTTATTCTTGGACCAGGCTGATGCCAAGAAGGTTGTACTACTAATAAACCTACAAGGAAACTTAACATTGGAGTATATGTGTTACATTGACATAACAACTTTCCCCAACCCACCAGACACCTACGCTGTGCCTAACCCTCACTCGCACACATTTACTACATCCGCAAAAGCAAAACTGGAGGTCACTAATTTGGATTGGCCACAGAGCCTGACCTGCAGCTAGGTGGTGCACAGAACACCCAGGTGCATATACTTCACCATTGCATACCATGGGGTTAGCCACAGCGCTGGGCCTGCGCTAGGTCCTACACAAACACCCATGGGCACCCAACCCCAATATATCAGCGTTTTACATCTTTTTTATCCAGAACCTATGCTATACACTAGCAACCCTCTCATCCTACCAAATGCCTGTATTTCACCTATGCTGCATGACAGTGTCTTTGCAGATGGTAAAGTCTCATCTGTGAAACCCTGCTTATAGAAGTGTTACAACAGGAAAGATTACTGAACTATTTACTCTTCACAACTGTACAACATGTATTATAATGTTATGCTGATATTTTGCAGGGATCAGAACCTACCATGTGCCACAACGCTCTTCAATGTGAACAATAGCAACAATAAAGATGAGTAAGTAACTCGTAGTTCAAAAGGATCAGATATGATAGTCTATTGGCTTCATGCGTAATGATTATTTTTTGTTTTTCATTGATAATAGTTGTGTGCATACTTTAAAAATTAATCTCTGGCTTGTTCAATGATCCTTTATGTACTGCTATGTAGGCACAGCTAATGAGTACCATCTTTACAAGATAACAAAATAATGGATAATTTACCAATGTTTTCCATGTATACATCCAATTCATGAATAAATAAAACCGTATTACATGTTTGTGATTAGTTCGTACAATTCATAAAACATGGTAACACAGATAAGTATATTCTATTCATGTGTACCATACACAAGTATGCACTATGCATGTAAATTACAAATAATTGTACAAACAGTAGGCATATTCTGGGTTATCAATTTAAATGTCGCCATTGTCTTAAACCCCAGTTGATTGGCATGCATAGAGTATAAACTAAGTTAAAAAGCATATGTCAATCCAGGTTTTTTGGGATACATGCAGAAAAGAGTAGCACAAAATGTACAGGAAAAATACTAGGCTTTGAAAATGAAAAAGTAAATGTCACATTTTACTGACCTGGTGCATACCCAACATATGCACTGAATGAACTTATTTATTGATATATTACTTTATAAAACATTAGATTCAGTAACCCCTGTGTAGATGCACATTTTTAATTTCTTTATAATTGGAGAACAGTGCTCACTCAGTTGCGGATTATAAAGAAAAGACATCAGAACTCAACTACTACAAGTCATTACAGTGAAAAGGCAGGTCAGGTCACAGAGCAAAACTGAAGCAGCTGTTTAAAGCAAGGAAAATGAAACTTGTTTTCTGCTCTATTTTAATAGCTTAAAAAGCAGAGAGTGTTTATTTTTTCCTCTCCTTAGGTAGAGAAAAGCTAGAAACTTTCTGCATGTTTATACACATTCCAAGCTACAGCCGCTTTTGTTTTTTAAAAAGTGACATTTATTCAACTGTTTCTAATATCTGTTTGCAACAAATATCTAGCAAGTTATTGATATGTTAAATTTTGCACTAGACGTTTTACTTTTATTCCAAATGTTAACAAACATGCTTGCTCTTTCATATGAAAGGTTTTAAGTGGTTTGTGGGAAAGGTGATGGTGTGACCATGTATTATATGGGATTAAATAACCCCTGAGGTACATGATAAGATATTGCAAGTCACCTGAGACTTCCATAACCTTATAAAGGAACTCGGCATTCAGCCTCGTTCCTCTATATGGTTATGGAACTCCTGTGTGACTTGTAATACACTTGTATTGTATAGGAGGGGGTACTTTAGTCCATAAATAAAGCAGAATCTACAAACCAAGTTTTATGCATAATAATTCTATTAAAAATGATTCATTTGTTTGTGGGACCAGTGGTAGTCCAGAGAAGGACTAGAGAGCAATATTCATTTCTTGAAATGCTAAAGTTTTTATTGCATCTCAAAAGCTCAGAAGTGTATGCTGCTCTTCAATCCCGGCTGGTAAGGAGTTCAAGATAAGAAGTCTAATTGCAGAGAAGTGCTTGTCTTTTTTTCAGCAAAACCTTGATGACTTAGTCTAGGGTACTGAAGTCTGTCACACAAGCCAATTTAAATGTTTCCACAGGCAACCAGTGTAGGAGTGTAAGAGGCTATGAAGTTTATAAAGAGCTGCTGTCTGGCTTGTTGGAACATAACCACTTCTTGGAATCTGTATAATCAGGATTCAGACCAGAGCATAGTTTAGAAACAGCTTTGCTTGGTATTCAGGATGAACTACGTAGGGTGGCGGATAAGGCAAATCCATTGGCTCTAGTGCTTCTGGATTCGTCAGCCACTTTCGACACAGTATCACACTTGATCCTTCTTCCAGACTGACAGAGACTGGTATCTGTGAGAGGGCTCTACTTTTGTGTAAATCCTATTTAAAGGATCTGTGCCTGGCAGTGTTTTTTTCCACCTTAATAGCCAGTATATAAAACCGCTCAGCAGGGAGTTCCACAGGGGTCGGCACTAAGACCTACGGTGTTTAATATTTACATCCGACCTCTGTTGATACTATTGAGATAATTTGGACTCACCTGTATGAATTAT
Organism: Pleurodeles waltl; assembly: GCF_031143425.1. Classification (NCBI taxonomy): domain Eukaryota; kingdom Metazoa; phylum Chordata; class Amphibia; order Caudata; family Salamandridae; genus Pleurodeles; species Pleurodeles waltl. The sequence continues at coordinate 986,344,936 of NC_090437.1, forward strand.
TCCATTGATACCCAGCTAATCATCTCAACTGATCCATCGGGTCTGGTTTCCTCCAGTTCTTTCCATCTCTGTATGACAGCTGTGACCTCCTGGCTGGGCGTAAACTCCTTGAAGATCAACTCTGATACAATAGAGCTACTCTAGATTCACCACAGTGTCCCTACTCTATTTCGTCAGTCAAACCTCTGGATAGCAGTCCAAGTGACCATTTTAAGTCTTCTGGATTATCTCACCACCCTATTCTTGAGCGTGTCATATGTAGTGCTGAAGAAACAGCGCATACAATATGAGGGTGCCGAACTTGCTGTGGCCTGCATCTGGTGCCCTTTTTCATCTGTGGTATTTGATGCTCTTCATTGGCTTCCAATGGTGAAGAGGATCAACTGTAAGTCATTTTGCCATGGCAACAGAGACTATCATCATATGGGACACAGCGCTCTTAAAAACAAGTTTTTACTCTATGTATCAGGTCGGTCCCTCCAATCATTTGATGCCTTCCTTCTCCGGCAACCTATATTAAAAAAGCCTTTTCGGTTGTAGATGCCAAATAATGGAATGCCCTCATGCTATCCTTATGCAAGTTACAGAATTTGCTGCACTTTAGGACAACACTGACAATTTCGCTCTATACTAAATGAATCACTTCCATGTCCCCCACATTTTGCCTCCTCACAGTGCTAGGACACCTATATAGGTAGCAGCGAGCTAAAAAGAACTGGCAACATCATATTACATGATTTAGAGCAAAATTTGCTGCTGGATTTTGCATGTGCTAGAAACAAGTGATTCGATATTGTGGAAGCCCCATACTGGCAAATTTGCATAAACCAGATTGGAGTTGGTATTTTAATCAGTAATGACCTTTCGCTGTTTTCTATGAACGTTAGGGTTTGTTTCAGCATCCTAATGGAAAGAATAAAACTGAACTGATATGGGCATCAAAGGTCAGTTCAGATTCTCAAATCACTCCCTTCTTTCTGGCCCTTCTAGCAAAGAGCGTACAAAGGCAAAAGACATAAAGAGAGGGGAGAGGTTTTCATCCTGGAAATATTTGTCAAGGGCCTTGGAGAACTGTCACGCTTTAGGCCTCATTGATTTCTAGCACTCTGTTGTTCATCCATGTGGCTGCTTCTTCTGATTCTTTTTTTTAAGGTAGAAAATCATCTTGTGGGTCTCTGACCCACAGATGAACCTGGGTGTCATCTGCAAAAAAATAAAATATTATTCCATTTTTCTCTGATGAGTTTAACCACTGACTTAATAAAATAATTAAAAATAAGTGGTGAGAGCAAAGATCCTCAAAGAACCCTGCATTCCACTTTACCTTCAGAGATTGCCATGGTCCTTATTTGTCACATTATGTTCAGCCAGTAGCAACTGTTGCAAATCTCAACATAGGGGTCGGGGGTAAAAGGGGAGGGAAAAAAAAAAGACACTTACCTTCCTCCACCGCCGGACCCTACCGCCTCGCTCATCTCTTCTCTTCCTGTGGTGTCCCAGCATTCACTTGGACACCAGCACAGGTTCTCCTGCAATCTTGGTGCTGCTTTCATGCTAAAGCTAGCATGAAAGCAGTGTCAGGATTGGTCTGAGCGACAGTGACTGTGGTCTGGGCCTGTGCAGTTCCTCCAGCCTGTATGTTAAACACAGCCAGGCTGGAGGAACCTAAGTGCCCATGTCTGTTTGGCTGGCCTGAGATGGCCAGCCAAACACACATGCTGCACTCTCTCCTTGTCCCCCTACCACCACCCGGGGTCCAGCCCCGCCCCTTCCTGTACTGCTGGCTGAGACAGCAGATGAAAAATGAAATAATAGTGGAACTATTGTTCCAGTTTTCCTCTCCTGGCCCTTGGCCAGGGGGGTGACGCTCCTCCGCCACTGAGGAGGAGCCACCCCTGTGTTCAGCCTGATAAAACATGACAAACAATATGCTTGCTGCTATTGACATGATGGACCCTGCACTTATGCGGTAAGTCCATACACTTCAGGAACAATTTGACGAAGCTATCATACCAGAAGCATCCCACAGGAAATAAATAAACATCGCTCAGTCTGAGCCATTGATTGGCGGAGCACTAATTTTTGGGGACAGAGAGATAGTTTTCCTCATCAGACATGTACCAAGAGCAAAATCAGACATTTCCCAAGAGCATAAGACAGAAACACAAACAGACTAGAAAGACAGAGGAAGGAAAAAATTGCATAACTGTCACAAAGGGAGGCAGCAGGAACCCGAAAGAGTGAGATAAAGGTGCAGTGAGTGCCTGGAAGTGGATTGAGAAGGCATGAGGTTCGTATTCACCGCGCTGGAGTTTAATTGCACCAGCAGCAAGCTTGCGCTGACAGCACTCCTTTTACAAATTAAGCACTACAAATAGGTATTTTTTTAGTAGTTAGAGCATCATAGAAGTCCATAGCATTTGCTACAGCTGAGTAAGTGCTCATGAAATTGCACACAAGGTTAACTGTTTTGCAAGATGTGCATTCCTAGTCCAATGGTACACATTGATATATACTTGAACTTTAGTTCCTAGATATTAAGAAGGGGAACTTTATTTGCTCCTCTTACGGGGAAGGTACCATAATATTTGTCATATCCAGGGGCGACTCCTCCATTAGGGCAGTGGAGTGTTTCCCCCCTCAACCCTCCCCCTCCCCCGGCCAGCAGCAGCTGCTGCAAAACCTTTAAAAGAAAACCATGATAAACTTTGTTTATTATGGTTTTATTTTAAAGGGGTGGGCCACGGGGTGACAAGCAGTGAGGGGGAGTGCCTGCGCATGTATGTTTGGCAAGCCGTCTTGGGCCGGCCAAACCCACATGCGCAGTAGGCTCTCTCCAGCCCAGCAACACAGTCTGTCTGGGAGCACCCTGGCTGGGCACTCCTACACAATCCTAACGCTACTTTGAGCAGTGTCAGGATTGGCCACAGGGCAGGCTCGGAGTGTGTGCCTGTAGCAGAAAGAGGAGGAGTGGAGGAGCACGAGGTTCAGGTAAGTTTTTTTATTTTTATTTTATTACTCTTTCCGACGTGACTGTCTCCTATTACATCCTTAAAATGTGCATGCCCATAATTTATGCATGAATATTGATTCTGGGGTGAAATCCCTTTATAAATAGCTGCAGGGGCAGATTGGTTTGCACATTTTAGCAAGAAATTTCTCTTTGGCATACCTTGCATGCAGTGATACAGAACTAGAATATTCCTCTGCACAGAGCTAAGCTATGCCGTTAACACACTGGATGGTTCAACATGGATTGTTTCTCTTTACAGAGAGGAGAAAAAGAAAAAGAAGAAAGAGAAAAAGGGGTAAGGATTGCTATGTTTTATATTATTTGGTACTAGGATGCCCCCTGTCACAGAAAAAAATGACCTTTCTAGGGCACCTTTTATGACAGTTGTGCTCTTTTCAGGAAGCCAGAGAAAAAGGAAAAGAAAAAGGACAAAGATACGGAGAAGAAAAAGGACAAGGAAAAAGATAAGAAAAAAGACAAAGAAAAGGTGGAGAAGAAGGATAACAATAAGGAGAAGGAAAAAGCGAAGGAGAAGGCAAAAGAAAAAGACAAGGACAAAGATAAGAAAGACGAGTAAGTTTTAGGTAGTGAGGGGATGATCAAAAACTAAGGATGCCTCGTCTATTTGAAGAAGAAAAATCTCTTCCTATGATTTAGAAATGCTGTATGACTTTTTCAGTGCTAGTTTGTTGTCAAGTTAATCTTTTGGGTAGCCAGTGGGTGAAAATCTCATTGCACGTAGAAGATAAGTGGATTAGGTGTGCTGGGTTTCTCAGGTAAAAAATAATTCCTCAGGCAAGGATAACAAAGAGTGACCAATCTTACCAAAGTTGATCAAATTCCCAAAGCTCTCCCCTCCACAAAAGTCATAAGTCACTTTGGATATTACAAAATAAATTGTTGCCATTATTTTATAAAATTCCATCAAACCTATGGAAAACATTAAAATAATCTGTCATAATTTAAAATGTATAACAGCAAGCATAATTCTACCCAAAAGCCCAAAATAAGCAACCAATCAAATGTATTTTAAAAATTAATCTCCTAAATGCGTTTTTGAATCTTTAAATGAATAGATTAGTGAGAAAGCAGCAATAACATGAATTAATATAAATATTTACCAAGCAATTCAGTCTTCTTAAAGTTCATAAATACCTTTCATAATTTTAAAACAATTAGGATCGGATGGACGGTTTCCTAGTCCATCACCGTTTAAGAGATTGGCAAGTGAGTCTAAATACAGCGGTTCCATCACAACAGCATCATGCCCCTCAACAAAAGGTGTATGATATTAACCAGTTATACACATCTCCACTATAATTTGCGACTAGTATTTTTGCGAACAGTGAGGTATTTTGCAATCCGAGCTATGTACGGTTCGGTTCGCAAAATGCTGAATCATAATGGGTTACAATTCGAGGAAACACATGAATATTTATATTAATTAGTAGGACGCAAATTGTCCGCCCCTCCTCCCATGATTTGCAGCCATCACAGGGATTGTGGCTGCTGGGGTCAGCAGACCACCATGTCTGTGATTGCTTTTAAATAAAGCAATCTTTTTTTTTTTTAACGCAGCTTGTTTTCTTTAAAATAAAATGTATGGCATTTAAAAAAAATAAAAAGTATAGCTAACATTTTTTTAAGACTAGTGGTCCATTTGGTCCATGGGACCACTGCCTACTCTTTGTTAACTTTCACAAAGGGGTAATGATCTTCTGGGAAGCCCTTCCTGTTTCTGAATGGGTTACCATTACTTCTGTGTAGTCTGTAAATTGTTAATGTTTTGCGACTGGATTTCAGTTGCAAAACATTAATACATCGCATTCCAATTCAGTATTTGGAAAGGATGCCTTAAAAATGTCCTGTCCAAATAACAATTGGGTATTCAGCCCCAAACCCAAATTGTAATTTAGTAACATGGCTTTTTGTATTCGCAAACTGCCCAATTTGGGGAATCAGAACTTTTGGAAACACAAAATGGCTTTATACATCTGGCACTTACTCAAGGATGCAAGTCAACGAATGACCAAATCTGAGAAAAATGAGTTGCTATAATGCTAGAATATTGTCACACTACTAGCTAATATAAAAACCAAAGGTGCACAAGAACATTTTGTCACTTTTAAACTTTCACAAACTCTCTATAGTGACCTCTGAAAATTGTAGGTACCAACAGAAATTGAATAGTGCATAATTGACATATCTCTTGGAAATCCAAAGATGTTTATCAACATTGCCCTGCCATAGAGAAGAATTAACCTCGATGATCATGAACAAAGAAAGGTAAAGCTACCACAGATCTTGACTTTATGTAATACCTCCTGGCATGTGAAGGACAATGTTTGAAAGTGAAACTGTCTTTTGTAAAAAAAGAACACTGACACTGCCTCAACTCAACACCATGAAACCATGTATAAGACAAATCCAAACCACTGATAGCATAGAAGCATGCATGGATCAGACTCAATAGAACACCCACTGCAACATCTCACCAATGTGATATAGCCTAGTAGGCACACACAAGTAAAACCACATGCACTTTAAATGGCATTGCTATTGCTTACTTTAATTATGATAGTACCCAAAAAAATCTGCTCAAAACAGATTGTTACTTTACTTGAAGCGGCATGAGCAGAATGCTGGTTCCAAAGCCATTAATTCAATATAATGAGTGATAATGCTCTTTGTATTTCTCTGTGAAAAAAGCAGACAGGGTCGCCTCCTTTTTCCTTTTCCCGCCACTGCGTCCCCTGCGTCCCCTCCCACCTCCCCCCTCCTTTCTCACTGTTCCTTGCTGCCTCCTTTTTCCTTTGCCCGCCGCTGCGTCCCCTTCGGCCCCTCCCGCCTCCCCCCTCCTTTCTCACCGTTCCTTGCTGCCTCCTCTTTCCTTTTCCCGCCGCTGCGTCCCCTGCGGCTCCCCCCAACCTCCCCTCCTCTTATGGCAGCCGCGGTCAGGCCTCGCAACGGACGCTGGCACCGGGCACGCCGCTGGTGCGCCGAAGGCACGCCAAAGGCAAGACCGTCTGCGCCCGTCCGCAACTGGACTGCGCCCAGCGCCAGAACCCCTGCCCTCAACATCAGCCACTCCGCCAGCATTCGCTTCAACGCCGACACCCTCTGCGCACTCAACACCAGCCGAGACACCACCTGCTTCCAGGCCTCTCCAAAGAGCACGCACGGACCCTTCTCCTGCCACAACTGCAACTTCACCTGCAACAGAGCCCACATACCTCCTAGGATCAAGACCAACCACCTCCGCTGCATACTCCTCAACACCCGCGCAGCACGCAAGCACGCCATCGAAGTCTGGGACCTGCTCGACTCCACCTCCCCGGACGTGGCCTTTCTAACCGAAACTTGGTGGAACGACTCCTCAGCACCCGACATCGCCGGAGGAGGCATAGCCATCGTCCACAAAGCCACCCTCGAAGTCAAAACAACCCTGGACGACTCCTTCAGCGCCGCTGAACTCCTTCACTTCCAAATCCGCACCGACCCCAACACCACACTCAGAGGAACACTCATCTATAGACCCCCAGGACCCAGGGCACCCTTCAGCAACGCCATCGCCGACCTGGCCAGCACCCACGCACTCGCCTCCACGGACTACATCCTCCTCAGGGACCTGAACTTTCACCTCGAAAACAACAATGACACCAACTCCACCACCTTGACCGAAAACCTTGCCAACCTCGGCTTCACACAGCTCGTCAACACACCCGGTCACACCCTTGACCCCATCTTCTCCACAAGCAACCACGTCACCTTTAACCATACCACCGAACTCTACTGGACTGACCACCATTGCATCCACTTCACCTTCAAGAAACAGACAGAACACCACCCCACCGAACAACCGCCACACCGCCGATGGGGCAAAGTCACCGAATTTTAACTAACCAAAGCCCTAGCCAAGAAACCACCCGTCAACCCCATCGACCCTGACATCGCGGCACACAACCTCAAGCTATAGATCAACGACTGCGCCGACCGCCTTGCTCCACTCAGAAAACCCTCCAACAACCACATCAAGAAAAAAGCCACCTGGTTCACCGACGACCTCAAGCCTCCAAACGCCACTGCCGAAAACTCAAGCAAATATGGCTACTTGAACGCACTCTAGACAACCACACGGCACTCAAGGAAGCCACACGCAAACACCACCAACTCATCAGGCTAGCAAAAAGGTCCTCCTTCAAAACCCGCCTAGAAAACAACGCCCACGACTGCAAAGAACTCTTCAACATCGTAAAAGAACTCTCCAGCCTAAGCGCCACCGTCAACAACATCACCCCCTCCCAAGAATTATGCGACGCCCTAGCTACCTCCTTCCACCAGAAAATCACTGATATCCACGACAGCTTCAACTCCCTTCATACCTCGGACAATCCTATTCCGCCCTCCACGAACTCCACCCGCTCCAGCCGACTGACCTCCTAGACCAGCATCAGCGACGATGAAACCCGCAAGACCATGAAGTCCATCCACTCTGGATCACCATCAGATCCCTGCCCTCACCACATTTTTAACAAAGCAGACACAGCCATCGCACCACACCTACGGAAAGTCATCAACATCTCTTTCGAAACTGCAAGATTTCCGGAAAGCTGGAAACACGCCGAAATCAACGCTCTTCTCAAGAAAGCAAAGGCAGATCCCAAGGACCTCAAAAACTTCCGACCCATCTCCCTGCTCCCTTTCCCGGCAAAAGTCATCGAGAAAATCGCCAACACTCAGCTCACTCGGTACCTCGAAGACAACAACATCCTCGACCCCTCCCAGTCTGGCTTCAGACGCAACCACAGCACCGAAACCGCCCTCCTCGCCGCCGCAGATGACATCAGAAGCCACCTCGACAATGGAGAAACATCCGCCCTCATCCTCCTCGAACTATCAGCTGCCTTTGACACCGTCTGTCACCACACCCTAAAATCCTGCCTCCACGCAGCAGGAATCCAGGACCAGGACCTCGAATGGACCGCATCCTTTCTCGCCGGCAGAACCCAAAGAGTCCACCTCCCCCGTACCAATCCAAAGCCTTCAACTTCATCTGCTGCGTACCCCAGGGCTCATCCCTCAGCCCGACGCTGTTCAACATCTACATGGCCCCCTCGCACAAGTGGCCCGTCAGCACAACCTCAACATTATCTCCTACGCCGACGACACCCAACTCATCCTCTCCCTCACCAAGGACCCACACACCGCCAAAACCAACCTCCACGAGGGACTAAAAGCCATCGCCGACTGGATGAGAGACAGCCGGCTAAAACTGAACTCAGAAAAAACAGAGGTCCGCATCCTTAGGTGCACCCCCTCTGCCTGGGACAACTCATGGTGGCTGTCCACGCTGGGTCCCCCACCGACACCCACCGACAGCGCACAAAACCTCGGCTTCACCCTCAACTCCTCACTCTCCATGTCAAAGCAGGTCGGCGCCATCTCCTCCTCCTGCTACAACACCCTCCGCATGCTTCGCAGAGTCTACAAATGGATCTCACCAGAAACAAGAAAAACAGTAACCCAGGCCCTCGTCAGCAACAGACTCGACTACGGCAAAACCCTCTACACCGGTATCCCAATCAAACTCCTCCAACGCCTTCAACGCATCCAAAACGCCTCCGCCCGACTCATCCTCAACATCCCTCGCCACTGCCACATCACCCCCCACCTAAGAGAACTTCACTGGCTCCCCGTCAACAAGAGGATCACCTTCAAGCTCCTCACCCACGCACACAAGGCACTCCACAACACCAGAACATCATACCTGAATAACAGACTCAGCTTCTACACCCCCACCCGGCATCTCCGCTCCGCTAACATCGCCCTCGCCTCCATCCCCCACATCCGACGCAAATCTTCCGGCGGCAGATCATTCTCGTACCTCGCCGCCAAGACCTGGAACACCCTCCCACCGGATCTACGACAGACCCAGGACCTTCTTTCCTTCAGAAAACTCCTCAAAACTTGGCTCTTCGAGCAGTAGCATCACCCTCCCCCCTCCCCTGCCCCCCCAGCCCCCACCCCCCAGCACCTTGAAACCCTCATGGGTATGTAGCGCGCTTTACAAATTGATTGATTGATTGATTGATTCACCTTTGTTGGAAAATACATTAGCTTCCAACCTCTTACCAATGTAATGGGATGAAATTGAGAACAGTTATGGGTTGTTAATGCTTAGTGGATTCTTGACACCTAACAGAATCTAGGAAATGTTCTGTTCACCCTATTTAGAATGTATGCACTCTAAATAGGGCAAATGGGACTTCTGGCAATTTTTGCTAGCCATTTTCCCTACATCTTCCAAACTCTAAATAACCCTCTTAATGTCCAAGACTTTATGAGTATTCAGAAATGTGACCACCAGTTACAGGGTCCCTGCAAGCCTCTTATTCAACCTCAAGCTTCCAGAATGTTTCACCCACAAAATCCAAAGTTCCAGTAATACAGAACATGCCAAACCTTTGCACAATAACCACAAACACTGACTGACAAGAGGGTTGGAAACTATGGCATGGAAGTCACAGCCTATCTGCCTCCCTCACGTCCTGAACCTTGCACGATCATCTTCAAATATTCTAATCTTCAAACTTGTCCAAATCCACCAGCTGGTGCTCAACAAAACCTCATCAGAGCCTCAATTTCTCGTACACATTTCTAAACATTGTGAACTTTGACACTGTTATTCATTCATGTCCAAATAATGAATTTCCATCTGGAGCAGTTTTGGAACCAATGGAAACAAGAGTAACCTATGTCTTTGATGTGGCAGCTCCTCTCAAATCACACAGAACTAAGCCAATAAAAGTAGATGCAAGAAACAAAGTATAAAAAGTTGCAGAATAGCAATAGCAATGGAAAGTCAAATAAGACATCCTGTGAGGTCCATGATACAAGATACAAGGCTACTTCACTAAAAGCCAAAAAAGGCTACTTTGAAAGTTTTGTTGCAACCTGCTACCATTTAACAATGAAACTCTTCTAATATCAAACTCTTCCATTAACAAAACACTTCTGTTCTGAATTGCACCTATTACCCAGACCCTCCCACCCCGTCCCTAAAAACAGAAGTACCCCGACCCCCACCTTTAAAAACTACCCCAATACCCCCACCCACCCTGAGCGCTAAAACCGCCACGCCCCCAAAAAATAAAACTACCCAACCCTTAAACACAAATTAACCCGACTCCCTCACTCCCACCTCTGAAAACCCAACCCCCCTCCTGCCCCGAATACAAAATTACCTCAACCCCCCACCCCGCCCCTAAAAACCCGACCCCCCACCTGCGCTAAATACAAAATTACCCGACCCCTCAAAACCCACTCCCGCCCTAAATACAAAATTACCCTGACGCTCCACCCCTAATAACCCACCCGCCCTAAATACAAAACTACCCCAACCCCGCCCCTAAAAACCCAAACCCACCTGGCCTGAATACAAAATAACCTTGACCCCCCACCCCGCCCCTAAAAATCTGACCCCGCCTGCTGATACATTGACCCCCTGCCAGACCTGAATACAAAATTACCCCAACCCCCATCCCCGCACCTAAAAACCCGACCCCCCACCACCTTAAATACAAAATGACCCCAACCCCCACCCCAAAAACCCGCCCCGCCCTAAATACAAAATTACCCGAGCCCCTACCCCTTATACCCTGCCCCCACCCGCCCCAAATACAAAACTACCCCAAACCCCCACCCGCCCCCAAAAACCTGACCCCCCACCTGCCCTGAATACAAAATTACCCCAACCCCCACCCCGCCCCTAAAATTCTGACCACCCACCTGCCCTGAATACAAAATTACTCCAAACCCCACCCTGCCCCTAAAAACCTGACCTCCTGCCACCCACCCTAAATACAAAATTACCCTGACCCCCACCCCTAAAAACCTGCCCCCACCCTAAATACAAAATTACCCCAACCTCCCACCCCGGAAACCCTGACCCCCCACCTGCCCTAAATACAAAATTACCCCGACCCCTACCCCTAAAAACCCACCCCCACCCGCCCTAAAAACATAATCACCCCAACCCCCAAATACAAAATTACCTTGCTCCCCCACCCTGCTCCTAAAAAACCAACCCCCCACATGCCCTAAATACACAATTACCCCGACCCCCGCCCCTTTTACCCGACCCCCCTAAATACAAAATTACCCCAACCCTCCACCCCCATTACCTGACCACGTGCTCTACCGATGGATCTTCCTGTTTCTCTGGCTTAACCACGCATGTGCATTGTTCAGCACATGCGTGGTTAAGGTAGAGAAAAAGGCCTGCGTTGTTCAGGCAAGCATCGTTCCGCTTGCGTAAACAACGCAGGCTTCGTTCAGGACGCGTTGTTCCGGATCTTTCCCTGAACTTTTGTTTCGGGTTGGATTTTCTTTTATGAAGCTGTAAATATTTGTCATGTTGTGCTGCTAGATGTTACCTATGATTATTATGGAAAACCCTAATAAAAAATAAAAGCTACTTTTTTCACTAAAGCGAATATGTGAACGTAGAATGCAGGTAAGTCAAGCAAATAAAAGTAAATGTATCAGGACCAATAACAATTCAAAGAATATTATTGCCACATTAGTAAAAGGACAATAGGCAAGGGTGGATTAGAAGGCTGAAGGGAACAAAGAAAAACATCTAAAGGAATGGGTAGGAAAAGCTTAATTTTTAAGCAGATATTTTTGTGACGTGTCTGGAAGGGAAAACCTGCATGTGCGTCGTCCAAAAATGAATGATAGTGCTGCACATGTTAAGGATGATGGAATAATGCTTTTATATAAAAGAGGGACTATAAAAAATAATTAAACCAAAAGTGGAAAATGTAAAATAGACAAATCAAATGCATCAGAGAATACCAATGAACTTTATTCACAAAACATCAAAATAATTAACCAAACATAGAATACAAAAGTAATTTCTGAGCACCCTTTTCTATTTTAAATTAGTTGTGTATGACAGTTTATGACTCTCTAATGCCCTTTGTTTTTATACCTCTCTAGGCCGAAAAAGGAGGTTTTTGTCATCGATCCATCAGGCAACACGTATTACAACTGGCTGTTCTGCATTACTATGCCTGTCATGTACAACTGGACAATGATCATAGCGAGGTGATGTACAATAACCAGAAGGCTTTGTCTTGTTGGAATAGGGTGGAATGGAAAGAAACAATAGGGAAGTGTCCTGGTCTTATAATGGCAAAGTAATTCTATTGAGCCTGAGAGCCAGCTACAAAAGTTTCAGACTGCAAAATTTAGGAAGGTTGTGAATCAGACACACTCTAACTGTATTTTGGTTGAAGGCTAAATACTTTAATGCCATCCATAAGCAATGTTCACTTCTCTTCGCCATGGGCTCTGTGTGCCTTTGCTCTGAAGATATGGTATATGAAGCACATAGGAGGCTCCTCTTCAACTTTCCTTCCTTTCCTAGAGGTATGATAAGTTCCAGCATCAGCCACAGGGGCTTGAGCCCCACAGAACTGTGGATGTGTGTGAGGGTTGGGGCAATCCATATCATACCAAGGTCAGAGATGTTCCCAACAAGAACACCTGGATAAGGCTGTTTTGACTAGGTGGTGCAGTGCAAGACTTACTCTGCTCAGCAAAAGCCTACTCCCATTTGGACTGATCTGTCCTGTTACTATTGAGAGTCAATTGCTAAACAGGGGTCCTTGTTTATTTCAGTTTGGGGTCCAACAGTACTGTGGCCCGAAGACACTAGTAGTAAACAAATCCAATTCATACCTTTGAAGTCTAATATCCCTTAACTGCTTTTAGAGTCTTTGGACTAGTTCTGACATAACAGCTTCATCTAAACTAACAATTTGGGTATTGTAAGATGTTTTTGAAATGTGTGATGTATGATACCCTAACATTATGGAAACTGGGAATAGGAGTACATTGTTTAAATTGTCAGTCTCTCCTCTCCATAAACCTTCAAGAAAGGTGAATGAGTAGCCCCATCCTGAAGCCACTCAAATTCCCCTAGTACCTGGAAAGTAGACTATACTAAAATGTTTACTGAAACACCAATAAATAAGCTGATATGAAGCTAAGAAAGGAATAAAGCCTTATAAAAGATAATTGTCAAACAAAAAAGGAACATACATTAACAGGCTGTAATTCCCCTTAAGGAATCCAGGATCAACAACACTCCTGGAATAAACATGCATAAGACCCCAAGACTACAGATTTACTACAGAGTGTAAATCCGGGTCCACAGAACAGTGAATGGACTATCAAGAATTTAGCTGGAAATCTTGTGATGATATTTAATCATCATTTTTATAAGCCCCTGCTACACACATTGAGGAGTTGATGGCAGAGGTAGGGAGTCATCATTTCAATTGTTAGCTGGATTCCAGAAGCTACACACATACATTTCACTATGGCTGGGCACAATCTTAGGACGGTCAACACTGTAGGGTCATGTAGGCAACATTCCACTGTGGCAGAGGGATTCACTCTCCACTGCTGCACACACACTTTGCAATATCACATCCAACTAATTCCTTACAATGAGATTAGAACGGCCTGGCTCGGTGCACATGTGCCTCTAGAGTTTGTGTTACTATTATGGAAGAGGTTAAATATAAAGAAGGGAAGGAACTTACGTACTCATTTGGAGGGAAGTTTACTAAGGGCCTTATGAGTTTGGTGGAGAGGGTACAAACTTGGAGGACTACCCTGTCCATTAAACGCTCAGTCTACCTGCTCTGTTTTGAGTAAGATAAACCATCATGCTAGCGGCAATGGTGGAAAACATTGACCTACGACCCAGTAGTTATTGGGCAATCGGTCAATGGACATTGGACCATCTACCAACTGAAGGTTGACTTTTCAACGTCATTTATTTCCTGATCAGGATCACGAGGGTAAGCGTCACAATCCTAAAGAGAAAAAGATAACAAGCATTTGCAATGCAGTGGGTCTTGCATTTGCTCGACTTCGAGCTATTAACATTGTAAACTCCTAACCAGACTTTTCTTGCCACATAAACTGAAAGTGAAAAGTAAAACAGTTTCACATAAGTGAGCCGACAGCCGCCATGAGGGTGAAGGAGACACACAAAAGGAAACAGAAGTTTGCTCGCAGTCAAACTTATCAGCAAAAGTGCAATTATCCATGTAACAGGGTCGATATCATGCAAAGTGCTCGACTGCTGCCCAGCAAGATCATGCTTTGTAGGAAATAAAAAGAAAAAGTAGTCCAGAAGCCATGCCGAAAACACAGAGACTTGTATGTTTTCAGTAGTTGACTGGTGCTCTCAAGGAGGTCTAAACACTGGAAAAGGCATGAAGTATGCATGCTTTTCACTAATGAAATCAAGCAAATTTTAAAAGGCAAGCCCGCAAACTAACCAAACTGATGGGCGTGCGGTGGGTGTGGTTAAAAGCCCACAGAGAGATTACAACAGAGGTCCAGAGCGCTTGTCGGCTCAACCCCAAAAATGACCCCTACATACTGGTAGAAAATTCCTAGCATGCAAGGGTCATTTTTTTTTCTTTAAAAACAAACCCCTGCTTAGTTAATTTGTAACAGAACTACAAGAAACCATTTCATTTTCTTTAACTAAATATTTAATTTCAGTTGCCACTGCTAAAAATTAAATAGTCGATAGAGGAAATTTCATGCAGGCTAAGTTGACTACCTGTTGATTTATGACAGTACTAGCAATCCTACTTCCAGCTCAAACCACATAAACATTGTATTCATCACATCGCTCAATTATCAGAGGCCACGACTTGTGTTGTTCTAGCTTTAGGTCACACCACCACTATAAATGCGCGGAATACCTGAAATTATACTATCCAATAATAAAAATTTAGTCCCAGAAAATCATTTGTCAAAAAGGTTTTGACATCTTTCATGGAAAATACTGGAGAAGGCCAAAACTTATAAAAATTCAGCCTCTGTAATTAGGAATGAAAATTGCCGAATGTAAACAAACAATAGCAATCAAAATAGTATTTCTATGAGTTTTAAAATACAGAGCCCTCTGACTGTATATCATGAATCCGCTGGGCATTTTGATGAACAAATTTGGGCCTCTCAAATAAAACATTCTCAGTGACTAAGGGGAAAGTAGAAAAATGTATTTGGTAATAACTGGCTGAAGAAACGTACATGATAAAAAATGGACTCCATCCATTCAAACTCGAGTGTGAAATTCTAAATAAGAATCCTGCAAGATGAAAACTTACCTATCCAAAAATACGGAACAAACGATGTTACAACATAAACACTGATACAATATTTGCTTTACTCATTCTTTCTGGCCTTTCATCTGGCGACAGTATCTGTGGGTGGTAGCTAGACAACAATTCATGTTATATTAAATTGATATTACGTATCCGCGCACAAATAAAAACAATGCACAAGAAAACATACCTTGACTAATAAACTTGGTAGGGGCATGGCATGAAATACCGCAAAGTTAATAGACATTTTCAGTAAGAAAACATATGCTGACCGCGCACAAAGCAACAGGATTTACCTCGTAGAGCTATAAGTAAATTAAGCAATACCAAAGCACCATTTAAGTGGAAATGAGTAACATTTTAAAAGCAGTTTAGGAAAAAAAGAGGATTTATAAAGGACACAAACATGGTCAAAGTCAGACCAAGCAAGCTGGAAACATGAAGTATTAAAGTTTAATAAAAGACACCGAGAAAAATTCAAGGCTTCAGTGTGACTCAATGGGCTTGAGTGATTGGGGCGTTTCCAGGCTAACTATGATTGCGTGTAAGTCAGATCCATCTCTGTGGTATTTCAATGTTCTTCTGACTAGAAAGAAATTATGAAAGTCACAATTTTCCAGCAGAGCGAGGCAGGACACGGCCAGGACACTCTGGTCAGTTAAGGTTCCATGGACTTGGATGCGAAGAAGCACAGCACAGATCTCAGTGCCATCCTATCTGCTGGTTTCCCCCCTGTAAAGTGACCCTTCTTGTCTTACACGTCCCTGAGCCAACTGAAGGGCAGCTGACCTTTCAGAAGCCTTTTCAGTTCTAGTGTGGAAGGGGAAAACAGGCTGGAGCACAGTCCTTTCCAAAGACAGGTGAAAGTTCTTCTGGCTAAGAACTTCACCAAGTCCAATTCTTTATGAGGTGCTGATGGTGAGATACTTTTCTTACAGAAGTCAGTAAGAAGGGTTTTAGTAAGAGGTCGATACAAAGGCGAGTTTCACAACAAAGCCCTAATAACTATGGCATTGATTCTCTTGGAGTTCCTGTCTAACCATTTCCATTATTATCTATTTCTCTTTCACAAGATAAATATGGGTGTATCCTCTGATTAACCACTCCTCTCTTCTTGGCAGAGATAAGCAGGAAGGCCAAAGTACTTAACCACAGAGGGATACCACACCTGATCATCAGAACTGGAAATGTTAGTTATTGCCACTAGAGAACGGGGAGGCGGGCATATCTGTTTAATAACTATCCAGGTTCCAAGAAGAGTATTAAAATACTTTCTGGGGCATATTTTTATCAGGAACTCAGTGCTACCAATGTACTGACTTTTGATAACTATTACGATAATGCATACATTATTTTCATAGCATTTTATTAGAAAATAAGTATTTTATTTGTAAGCAGGGCAAAAAGCAAAGCATAGTAAGGCCTATGCAGTGAAGTAGAACCTTTAATGCTATGAATGCTGGGATGAACCAATCTCAATAGTGGGCATGCCTACCCTTTTACACAATATACACTGAGGCATTGTAGACTCCAACATACTACTTATAAGTGATTTAGCTTCTGTTAAGAGTAGGATTTTCCACATGTCTGAAGTGGTTTAATTTGATTTGTGAGTAATTCAGGGTTTGGCTGCGGCCATTTGGGCAGTAACACAAGTCCATAAGCCAGGCTGGTGAGGACACTCTTGTGGGTAGTATAAAATCATACTGCAGCCCGTATGTGTAAACCAGCTTTCAAGCGATTGCTCCATTTGACTGTGCCTCACTAAGATGCCTGATATGGCGATTCAAATTGTAACTGCCTGTTACCTTACCTTGTGGTAACAGCACCTGCACTGGAAGGGGGTTAGCAGACTCCCAGTGCCGAATATGACTGTACATCCAGTCAGGGAAAAGGATGCACTTTCCTACACTGTCTAACAGTGAGGCAGACTGCTCCAGTGCAGGAGGACATGTGGGTAAAATACTATTGCATAGCAAAGTAACTGAATACCACAAAATCATTGTCCAGCATTGGGTCATAACTTGCGATAAAAACAAGCTGAAACCCACGGTTTGAATGAAATCTTTAAGTGTATATACAATGCAGCCCACCTCTGCTGAAAGGTTGTGACTTTCAAACGTACAAAACAGGAGTATATAAATTTGATCCACTAGGATCAGATCCATGATTGCACTAACCAATAACAATCTATATGATCCCATTTAGATGTATTTAATAATAACAATATAATAATAATAATAATAAGAAGAAGAAGAAGAAGAAGAAGAAGAAGAAAAGAAGAAGAAGATATGCAGTATTATATTTATATGAGTCTTTTACTGAGGAGGTTCAGCTTTCCCACTGCACTCACTATCCGAGGATCTCAGAACCACATCCACCCTTCTAATGTCACAGTAATTCCGAAAAAGCATCTGTTCAGACAGTATCTGGAACATAATTCTTTGCTCTACATTATCACTCGCCCTTACCGTGATTACCCACTGAACTGCCACCCTAATGTGATATGCTGCCTCTCTGCCCTCCAGTTTGCACACTACTCCCTGCCGCCACAATCGTGCACATCTTGTAAGGTGTTCATTCATCTCATCCTCATGTTCATTCATCCTATCCTATGTTCAATGGATCAAGCCTAAGAGGGCCACTGAACTCTTTCTCACCAGTTGTTTGTGGTTACAATGTTAGAACACCTTTTTGAGCTTTTAGCTTTTCAAAGTACATCAAATGTTTATTGTTATAATGCAAAGTGCCTTCATGTTACTCTGTGCCAGAGAGTTTTCTAAAACTGATAAATAAATCCTTGTGTGAGGCTATACTGAAATTTGTGTATCGATCCTGCTCTCATGGACATATAATGACCACCCCTAATATAGAACATGGAGCTAGATGTTGAGGGATGTTGTCATTCATCCTCGGAATTTAAGCAGCAGTTAATAGTGGAGTCATTTTCATTTGTTGTCTTTATGTAGCACTAAACCACTTTATAATAATCAAGGTCTACAAACATTATATAGCCACCTGTAGAAGAAAAGGGCAAGTAGATTGAAGGGCTTATCACACACAAAAGAGTACCACACTGACACCAGGTTTTTTTTCCTTTTCTCTCAGGGCCTGCTTTGAAGATCTTCAGCATGACTACATAGAAATGTGGTTCGTCCTTGATTATGTGTCAGATTTCATCTATATTCTTGATATGTTTGTACGGACGCGTACAGGTAAATGTGATCCATAACGGTGATACCTAGCATGTCCTTGATTCCATACACACATAATGTTAGTTTTAGCACTCCAGAAAATTTAAACCAATAGACAAACTAAAATTCAGAAAAGCAAGGTGATCTCAAGTTTACCAGTTCCGTTTTTAGGTCTAGCCTTAGCAAATGACTATTTATAAGGAAAATCCTAACAAATACATAGATATACACTCATTTGCATACAGTGTCTTTCAGACTGTTATCGTTATCCATTAATCTGTTGTAGGGTTATTCACATTTTGCTTCCATCCATCTCAGTATACATCATTGGGCAATGTTTCAGCCCAGTTTAGCCATTGGCTTCTTCTCTGTGAATGCAGCATTCTGCCCGAAAGCAATGATGTCACCCACACAGAAAACAAAGCCCTTTAGTGTGGAGGGAATGGAGGGACAATCTGTAGTAAGGATGGCATAGAGCCGACCACAACATAGTGTTGCTCCCCTGCCAAAGATGAAATTCTATCCCTCCAGGAGGGCCATAGGGGCCCCATGCAGAGGAATCACTCCTCAAAGAGGATATCACTTGGAGAGGTAGGCTGAGGTAAGAGGGTATGAAAGGTGCAGCACTAGCAGGTTGGCCTTTTTTGTGAACTGAGTTTATACTGAAAACTAATGGTTAAGAATTTAGCTTGTCTCCGACGCTTGAAATTGTTTTTTGCATATGACTTTCATTTTCAGGGTTGCAGTGTGGATATATAGGTCAATCCTAAAGCTCGAGATAATGAATCTGGGAGGCGTAAAAGGATTGCTCATATCACAGGGAGGAACTACAGTGGGCCTGAGATATAAGTGATACCACTCCTTAATCCTGCCAGACACAGTTGAAATTATGTTTTAAAGGAACAAGGGTCCCTTTAACACACATGTGTACGTTTTTACTGGGAGAAACAATTACGCCCAGATGCAATGTCAATTAGACGAAGTAAAAGCACATTTATTTAACAAATAAATCAAATTAGTTGGTGGAGGCACAAAACACAGAAGAAAAAATTAAATAAACAAAAACAAAAGAACTCAGGCAATAATGTGTGATGTAAATCAAAGAAATGTAATAGTCACAAATAAGTCTACAGCAAAAATCCTTATAATCAGTGCCCCCTCTTCATGATGAAGAGTTACACCCTCAGATTCTGCAGTTTTTTCAAGCCATTGAACTTTGCATATGTTCATGCCATCAACTATTTGATCCATTAAGCACTAATGTTTCTTGGACTCTCATTGTCCCCAGCCTACTATATATAGTTGGGCTGCCTGATAGTACCATAAGACATCAGGGAGCCCCAGTCCTCCAACTTTGGATGTTTTTTCATCATATATATAGCCAATTTCTGCTCCTTCCCTGTTCAAAGAAATTTTTCTATTGCCCCTTGAAGCTATGGATACTGGAAGTGGGATAGTCTGGAGGATGTATAATATCCAAGATAGCGCTGTCATTTAACAGCCTCATTTCTGAACAAAAAGAAAGGCCTGTCATATGCTAGGATTACAAGTCATTCCATATCTCTTTCAGAAGTCAGTGTAGTTAAACTGTGATATTTGGTCTATTGTTGAGGCAATTTCAATCCCCAGGCAAGTCGCGCAACACATGGTCCATTGCAAGGAAATTTAGGCTTAAACACGATGACTTGATCACTTGGGGTAGAAATATTGGGACTTAGTGATGTTAAACTTGAACTCCAATACCTCCCAATAATTCACCAGTTCCTGCATCAGGGCCAGGACAACACGTGGAGTGCATAAGGGACACCAAGACGTCACCTGCCTGCATCATGAGCGCGTGTTTCCCCTCCTACTTTGAACCCCTGTATGCATGCATTTCATTGTATACTGAGCACCAACACCTCAACAACAGCATGAATAGGTGGAGCTAGCGGGAACAGCCTTGTCTTGTACCACATTGTATTACTCTATACGATGATAAGCCCAACTAGTACAAAGCAGGGCTCTCAATCGATTGCACCCACATATAATCCATCTGCAAAAGGTCTCCTCAATTCAAATGTCTCCAGCTTCTTTGCTGATACAGCCAGTGTGCGTGATTGAACGCTTGCCTACATCCAATGACAGAAGTAGGTCCTTCTTACCTATTCTACTGTTCTTTTCTATAATATGCATGCCCATGTTTATGCTGTCACTCCAGCTTTTTCAAAAAGTGAAACTGGTCTTGTTTGTGTCCACAAGGCCAAAAGGCCTTCCCTTCCTATTTGCCAGGACCCAAATAAAAATCTTTGGGTCTACAGTCAGAAAACATATCACTGTGCAATAGCTGCAGTTGTTTGGGTCCTTACTCTGTTTGGGAATGACTATAATCAAGACTTCATATATAGAGGATCCCATGAATCCATTGTCAGTGGATGTGTATTATACGCACATCAGCGACAGGGCAAAGCTATGACAGAAGGTTTTGTAGAACAAGGGTGTAAACCCATCTAGGTCCAGCAATTTACCACGTATAAGCCTCACAATACCAGAAATAACTTCCTCCAATGTAAAGGGCTGGTCTGATATCTTGGCTTATGCATGCTTTAGGCCAGGGAGATCAGTTTATCTCAGGTAAACCTTGGTTTAGGCCTTTCTCCACAATGTACAAGGCTTCATAAAAGCCTAGAATGGTCTTTAGGTTCTCAGGCCCCCAACTGATCTCTGATCACCACTATTTTCTCTCTAACTATTTTTGCCCATTGTTCACATGCTAGTAATTTCATTGTCTTTTTGCCTCTTCGTAATATCACTGCTTAGTTCTGAGCATCACTTTCTCTGCCTTTTCTGTTTCTAGCATTTTGGCTTCAGCCCTAGTTGCCATGAGTTTGCATCATATCTTAATGGAAACCATACTTTTATTTATTGTATCCATTTCTTTTAATCACATCATCGGCTCTGGCCATTTTTCATTCCTGTCTTTGACAAAAGCTTAGGTAAAAGTCCCACTGACTACTGCTTTAAGGGAGTCTCATTGGCACTTCTCATTCACAACTCCATTATAATTCTCTAATAAGTATCTGTGCATTCCTGAACCTCATCACTAATTGCTTCATTTTGCAATAGCCTGGCAAGTAATCTCCACCAACCAGCAGTTTTAGGGGTAATGTCAGTGTATCAGAAATGTGGGCATAATACAGAAAGTACTATTTGACCAATATCTGAGTGGACAACTGTCACTAACAGCAGAGGAGAGGCCAGGAAGAGCTGAACCTAACATAGGTGTGGTGTGCTGTGCTTCTGCGTGGTAAGTAGTAGTAGTAAATAGTCTGTGCCATTTGAGTGGTACACCCAGACATCCTCCGATTCCAGGCTATGGAGCAATACCTGCCTATTTCCACACAGCAATCCTGATTGTTCCATCCTCTGAGCTGATCTGTCTCTTATGCTGTTTATGACTAGAAAACAAGCGCTCCAATAATCACTTGTCATTTTTATAGACATTTTTATTAGCTTTATAAACCTGACAATCCACAATATAATTGGAAATATGTCCATTGCACTTCCACTGCCCACCCCATCAACTTTCTCACATGTTATACAGAAAGGAGTAGTACACCCAATCTCAGAACGTTCAATACAAAAATAAGCAATGACAAAAGGCACGGGTCTTGGTATAGCAAATAGGATCACTTTGTTATCACATAGGGCCAGATGTAGCAAGCCGTTTGCAAGGCGCAAACTGCGATTTTCGCAGTTTGCGCCATGCAAACGGCCTCACGCAATGCTCATTCCCAAATTGCGAGTCGGTACCGACTCGCAATTTGGGAATGCGACTCGCAAATAGGAAGGGGTGTTCCCTTCCTATTTGCGACTCGCATCACAATTCAGAGTTGCTTTGTGACCGCGAATGCGGTCGCAAAGCAACTCGCAGTTACCACCAGTGTCACACTGGTGGTAACTCATTCGCAAAAGGGAAGGGGTCCCCATGGGACCCCTTCCCCTTTGTGACTGTCCACAAAAATATTTTTTCAGAGCAGGCAGTGGTCCTATGAACCACTGCCTGCTCTGAAAAAAACGAAACCAAATGGTTTCGTTTTTTTTTCATTTTGCAACTCGTTTTCCTTTAAGGAAAACGGGCTGCAAAATGAAAAAAAAACTGCTTTATTTAAAATGCAGTCACAGACATGGAGGTCTGCTGACTACAGCAGGCCACCATCCCTGTGAGTGCAGGGACTCGCTATGGGGTCGCAAAATGCGACCCACCTCATGAATATTGATGAGGTGGGTCTTTGCGACCCCATAGCGGGTCGCAGAAGGTGTCTGAGACACCATTCTGCATATGCTTTTGCGAGTCTGAAATTGCGAGTCGCACCGACTCGCAATTTCAGACTCGCAAAAGCATATCTTCCTTCATCTGGCCCACAGTGCTTAATGTCAGATAGTATGGTAGTGTAAAGTCTCCACTCTTCAGTTATGGCACCAGCATGCGGAACCTTTGAGTCTATATCCTAGGATTTGGCCAGGGACCTCAAGTCCATTCATATTTTTATGGGCATACACTGGCCCTATAAAACGTTTCTTCCATGAGTGCACAGAGATCCATTACCATTCACCATACCCTTATGATCAGGGTCTCTCTGGAGTTCTACATACAGTTGCTATCTCACTTAGCCACAAGGCAGCCCACTCCCACCAATAAACGAGTATATCTCAGGCCACAGTCTTCTTCCATCAAACCCAAAAAGGCCAACTTAGGATATAGCCAAGCTGACCTTTCCATTGCCCCCCAGAACTGTTTAATGGCAGGGGAGTCCCATGTCATATGGAGGATTGTGCACCATCTGCACAACAAGGGTCCATCTTCCAGAGTTGTACAGGTGTAAAGCAGACCCTGTGAAAGTATTTAATTTAGATCAGCTGAAGACAGACAGGGACAGCTAGGACGTAGGGGACATTCTTGTCTCACTCTGCTCATCATCATTCAGGTCCTCAACATAAACCTGCACTTGAGATGCAATAGCTTCAGGAGGTTAGGTGCATGCACTAATAAGGACCGGTAAACTCTAGAGATGCTGTGTTCTCCCATAGGTTCTAGGGTTAATCTGGCCTCCAGTGGGCTGAGTCCCAGTAGGGTCTCTGATGGGTCCACTGGTGATATGAGCAAGCTTCACAGCTTTAGAAAAAGGAACTAAGAATTGTGTAGCTTGAATTCGATCTTGAGCTCAGCCTGAAGTCATTGGGTCTGCTAGCACTTGGGAGTCAGTCTTCCACCAACAGAGTGGCTTCCCTTGTAGGTGTCCTGAACCAGTAAATATACTTTAGTGTGCTTTGACATGCCCTTAATGTTGTTTTGGTAACGATAGGGCTGGATCTTGGTGCTATATATGTGACGAAGGGCTCCCTTCTTCCCTACCCCAGCCACTTGCAATTGAAGCACTGAGTCTTCCCGGTCTCCATGGGCCAGGGCCAGTCATTAGTAACGGCCATGTGTGTTGCCCAGTTCATAGGGAATACATTCCTCCCATTCCTCCATTATATGGGTGAAACAGCACTTGGCTAAAGGCAACCTGGGCTGCTTACCCATGCATGAGAAGGCCCAGTAAGATGTTGACAGGCTTTGTAAGGTTTGCCACGGAATCTCTATGGGCAAGTTCTGAACCATGTAGAGCCACCGGGGAAATGTGATCATGTTGTATAAAGTGATCCGCCTAAGAATCAACAGAGGCAGGAAGGCCCATTTCTTTAAGTCTGCCTGTGCTATCAAGGAGGGGAATTATAATACTGTGCAAGTTAGCATGCAGCATTAGATACACATACATGCCCAGAAATTTTAATATGTTCTGACCTAGCTGGAGCTGTGTACGTCTCCCCCAGTTATTAATCTTGCTCTTCATAAGTACTATTGAAGATTTGAATGAGTTTACAACTAGGCTCTAGGCCATGCTGCAGAGATCGAGGATTTTCATGACTTTGTCTCCTGATGTTGCAAGGTTGTGAGGATAAAGCAGCACATCATCAGGGTATAGCGATATGCAGTTTTCAAGCCCATTCCTCCACCTAAAGTCTCAGCACTGAGAGTCTTTGTGGATCTAATCTGCCAAAGGTTTGATTATTAGGACGAACAGCAAAGGTGAGAAGAGGCAATCCTACAAGGTACCCTTCTCGATAGGGAAGGGGTCTGACAATGCACTGCTTAATCTCTCTCTTATGCCCATGGGTTCCTATGCGAGGTCTTCAGACAAACCAGGGCCCAAAATTCATTTTATCTACAATTTGTAAAAGAAGTACCAATGTGCTTTTTTTCTGACCTCACAGAAGAGAGGAGATTCAAAACAAGTCCTCGATGAATATCTCCATTGAGGGTAAGGTGTTCATTAGATTGTTGTTGACTTTCCCCCACACGGTTCTCCTCTTGCTACTGGGCAAGTTGCCATACCAATGTCTCTTTTGCAGTTTGTATTTTCTTGAACTTAGCAGCCGACATTTGACTGGGCAAGCCACTGCACACCTGTTCTTTAGTCATGACATCTGCATGGTATCCCAGATGTCCACCCCATCCATCATATAGGATTAAAGAGGTATGGTTTGCTGTGGTATTCTCTAGAAATCAGACAGGTCTCAAGACGAGGCCATCCCTCAGTCTTCGGGCAGTTGCAGTGTTAGTACTACTTGAGACTGTATTAAATTTGAACATTTATGTGGCAGTGCAAACTAGACTGCAGTCCTACTCCAACTATCTCTGGAAGTGTGGTGTGTTTTCAGCTTTTTTAGTTACTGTGCCTCTACCCAGTGGGTCTCATTCCCCTCAAGCAACATTTCCACCCCAAGGTCCCAGTCCTCTCTCTGGTCTATTCAGCTGACCCACAATGGGGCACACTGAGGGCAGTGTGTGGTTTGGGGGCTTTTTGTCATGCAGGGAAGTGAACCCGCCAGTGTGGTCCTGCATTACTACTGCTCTTGTGACAACGAGTGCCCGTTATGCTGCACTACAGGAAGCTCACTTACATACATTAGTCCACATCAGCTTCAGGTGGCAAGGGTTCACGCTCAGGTGGGGTGCCCCCTATACTGCATAAATGAGGTTACTGGTGCTGGAGAGACCCCTTCTGCACTTGTGTTCCACACTTCGCAGACTGCATCCCTCTATCAGAGGCAGCAGCATGCCTGGATTGGTGCAACCTCTTGCTACATCTGGGTGCCTCAAACACCGGGGGCCATTGTTTTTTGGGACTCATTCGCTGACTGCCCGAACTTGCTCTGGCCTCAGCCCAACATCTCACATCTGCTCACTGTGCTCTAAGGGCTGCCTCTCAACCAGTGTAACTAACAAGACTCCAAGTAGCCCTCCTTTTTGGACTCATAACCACCTACCCTGGAGCCCACCATATTATTGACTCCACAGAGCACTAAGCCTGGTCCCAATCTCCAGCTATTCGGGGAGATTAAAACGCATAAACCTCATGGTGCAGAAGAAAGGAAAAGATTCTCACACCTCTTCCCACAACTCTATGGGCCTCATTACGAGGCCCTGTGAAAAGGAGATTGCTGTGGAGATGGTGGTCTCTCCCCATCATCCCCCCCTGGGCTGATTACGAGGGTTCCACTGGTCAGCCCAGTGAAAAACATGTGGCGGCACTGGCCTTGACTACTTATGGAGCCGAGACCAAAATCGGCGCACAGAGGGTTCTCCCAGCACCCTTGGAATGCAAACTGTCTGCAGTGGCAGACAGTGTGACTTCCGAGGGTGCTAGGCAGGGGGAGCCCTATTGCCCCCAGCACCGCCTTTTCGCAAGCTTTTTCTTGTCAGGGACCCTGCCATGCAAAGGCTGGCGGAAAGTGGACTTGTGATCAGCACAGCAGCGCTGAACTCAGCGCAGCCGTGGCTGACTCTAACCGCTGCCACCCGGCCATTATAACAACAAGGCAGGATCTCTCAATGAGCTTTACCAATCAAACATGCTACATTTTCTTGGACGCTCATTGAAATAATGAATGAATGAAATACTACTTCTAAAGCTTGAGCGGCTGCTTCAGAGATGCGTCCCAGTGCTGAACACATTGTTATTGACCAACAATTAGCCTTGATTAAAAAGTCTTCAGGCCCTTTCTAAACTAAAATTCAGAATTCAGTTCCCTGAGCTCCAAAGGCAAGCTGTTCCAGTTTGGCTGCCAATTAGGAAACAGCACGTCCCCCACTTCTGGCTCGCTTTCCTTTTGGAATAACCAGGAGCAATTTATTATTGGACTGCAATTATCTCCTTGACCTGTACCAGCAGAATCTCTGCTGAAGAAAGAGCAGGTCTTTCTTGAGCATAGCTCTGAAAGTAATCACCAAAGATTTGAAAATTATCAGTTTTTCTGCCAGCAGACAGTGTAACAGCCGAGCAGCAGCATTTTATACTACCTAGAATTTGTTGAGTGATTTAGCAGAGTGTCTCAAGAAAAGGGGGTTGGAATAACTCCTGGTGTTCACTAGTAAACATTTTAGAACATACTCCAGTGATATTCTAAATGTGAGATTCAAAGGAAAGATCTAAATCAAATTTTACCCCATGGTTTCCAACCAATTGCGCATGCTGGGTGGGAGCACCCAAAGATTGTAGCTAAAGACAGTCCAAATCAAAAAGAGATGGGTTGTCAGAAAGCAATATCTCTGACCTATTAATGTTAAGGTTCAGGCAATTTAATTGGATCCAATTTGCAACCGCCTTCGGCAGCCTTCAAAATGCTCTTCCAATGATCTGTCAATGTGCTGAGAGGGTAGTAATAATTGTGTGTCATCAGTTTACGATACAATCTTTAAGCCCCACAGTTCAAATACCTCCACCAGAGGGGCCATGTATGGGCCATATTAAAGAGCCCTAGCGCCACTTTAGCGCCGCCATAGTGTCATTTTTTTATGCTAAGGCGGAGCTAAAGTGGCTTTTCTGCCACGCCCTATTTACAAAGTGGCCCAGTGCATGCCTTGTACCACTTTGTAACCCCTTGCACCACATTATGCCTGCGTTCTGGCACTAGGAGGCCCACAAAAATGGTGCATTGAAATGTAAAAGATTTCAGTGCAGCATTTTTGGCATAATTTTTAACACCTGCTCAGAGCAGGCGTTAAAATGACGCTCCCATAGTAACCTACAGGCCTCCTTGCACTTTTCTGCACTAGTGTCAAACTTTTTGATGCCAGTGTTGCAAAGTGCCACAGTAGCATAAAAAATGTTGACGCTATTGTTCTGATGACCGCCATGGTGCGCCGTATTATAAATATGGCGCAACTATGGTGTTGTTAAGTGTCGGTAGGGGGCGCAAGAAAAGTGGTGCAACATAGCTGATGCGCCACTTGTTCTTAAATATGGGCCTTTGTGTTGAATACAATAGGTCTTAAAGCTGAGCCCTACGGTACACCAAATTTTTTAATCAGTGAAGCCGGATTAAAAGGGGAGAGATGAACAGCTTCTCCTCATTCTCAGAGGAAACATTTTAACCATCTAAAAGATTTGTGTCAAGCCACTATTGTTTCCAGGTGTTCAAATGAAATATTTTGGGATATGGTGTTGCTGTAGATAAATCTAAAAGAATGACCACAGCTGTGTTACCCTCATCCAAAGTCAATTTAGCAAAATCGGAGACCGCCAGTAGTGCAACCTTCTCACTATGCCCATGATGGTAACCCGCCTGATATGGCAAGCAAAATATTGTTGCCGTCTGAAAAATATTGCATAATTTGCTTGTTGACCATCTTTTCAAGGACCCTAGCCATCACCGGAAGCAAAGTGATGGGTCAGAAATCATTAAGGCTGGTCCTTGATTTTTTCATAGCTGGAGCAAAAGTGCTTGTTTCCAAAAGCAAGGAAAATGACTAGAGTGTAATGATTGATTGCCTAAATTATTAGAGTAAATGGTTAAACAAAGGATTGTGAGTAAGTCATTTAAAAATAGTTAGGACCATGCTCAGCCTGTCTCTCTCCTATGGCAACGTACTATTTTACACATCCATGTGAAAAAACACTGTATAATATTGGAAACTCTGGATAAACTATGCTCATTAAATATCATCTTTGATTGAGTAAGGGAGTTTTGTGAAATGCTACCATAATATACTACTTTTTACTAGCTGTATGTCTCGCTTGCAAATGGAAAAAAGACTACTCGGTCGTTCACCAGACGTGCCAAATGTTTTTTAACTGTGCGTTTCTTCAAAAGTGTGTAAAACAAAGAATTTCTAGTTACTACCATTTGTACATTTGTGGCTCTTTTTAATATTCAAAAGATTCTCTGTGAGTTATTTTAATGCGAAAAGATAAAACAGGGAACTGAGGTTGCAAATAAAATATAACATTGAATTTAACGGATAACACGTTTTGAGATTTCCTATAAAGATCACTATTTGCCCCTCGACATAAAATCCGTCTAAAGAAATAGTCATGACATCATAGTACTTTTTGCATGGTCAAGCCTTATTTTGTAAATATCATGTGCCCAATTTTCTACACATCTTATATAAACATGTGGACGTAAATAGTAGTTACTCTAGGTGCAACTTTTTTCTTTTGCATTTCAACTTGGTAAGGCCACAACTGGTAGAATAAAGAAGAATGTGTGCACGACTTTAAACCTTAGTGAACATATAAACAGAAATGACTGTGAGTCAAAAAATAATTTACATCATGCTTGGAGGTCTTGCTCCTGAAGTTTTATTTGATAGAAATTAAAAACAGAACATATTTTCACACATTACATTTCTTTTTCTTTAAGGTTACCTGGAACAAGGTCTGCTCATCAGTGATGAACGTAAACTAAGGGAAAAATATAAAAAGACTTCGCAGTTCAAACTGGATGTGATTTCTATCATACCAACAGACATTTTCTACTTTTACCTTGGGCTTGATTACCCAGAGCTGAGATTAAATAAATTACTCAGGGTATCCCGTATGTTTGAGTTTTTCCAAAGAACAGAAACCAGAACAAATTACCCAAACATTTTCAGGATCTCCAATCTTGTCATGTATATCGTTATCATTATTCACTGGAATGCTTGTGTGTACTACTCAATTTCTAAATACATCGGATTAGGCGTGGACTCTTGGGTTTACCCAAGTCCTGAAGATCCTGAATTTGCACGCCTGGCTAGGAAATATGTTTACAGTCTTTATTGGTCAACACTGACCTTGACCACTATCGGTGAGACACCTCCTCCCGTAATAGACTCAGAATACTTTTTTGTGGTGGCTGACTTCTTGGTTGGAGTGTTGATTTTTGCTACCATCGTTGGTAATGTTGGTTCCATGATTTCAAACATGAATGCTGCCAGGGCAGAATTTCAAGGTAGAATTGATGCAATTAAGCAGTACATGCACTTTCGAAAAGTAAGCAAAGACTTAGAAAAAAGAGTCATCAAGTGGTTCGACTACCTATGGACGAACAAAAAAGCAGTAGATGAAAGAGAGGTTCTAAAGTATCTTCCAGATAAATTGAGAGCAGAGATTGCCATAAACGTGCATCTCGACACACTGAAGAAGGTTAGAATCTTTGCTGATTGTGAAGCTGGGCTTCTGGTCGAATTGGTGTTAAAGCTACAGCCACAAGTGTACAGCCCTGGAGATTACATCTGCAGAAAAGGAGATATTGGACGAGAGATGTACATTATCAAAGAAGGAAAGCTTGCTGTGGTTGCTGATGATGGAATCACACAATTCGTGGTCCTTAGTGATGGAAGCTATTTTGGGGAGATAAGTATTCTTAATATAAGGGGCAGCAGAGCAGGGAATCGTCGAACGGCCAACATTAAAAGTATTGGGTACTCAGATCTGTTTTGCCTATCAAAAGATGATCTCATGGAAGCCCTTACTGAGTACCCAGATGCAAAGGCAATGTTGGAAGAGAAAGGGAGACAGATTCTTATGAAAGACGGGCTTCTGGATTTAGAAATTGCAAATGCAGGCAGCGATCCCAAAGATGTAGAAGAGAAGGTTTCTCACATGGAAGGCCTAATAGAAAATTTACAAACTAAATTTGCCAGACTCTTGGCAGAGTATGATTCGGGACAGCAGAAACTGAAGCAACGAGTAACAAAAATTGAAAAAATGATCACAGTTCCAGAGATTGAGTTCTCAGATTTACCAGCAGAAGAAGAAGCAAAAATAGAAGAACCTGGACCGTCTGCATAATAATCAAGTACTTTGGGGGATTTTGTGTTACCCTATGATGACAACTCAGCCAGTGTAAAATGGGAACTGTGGCTCCTGGGAAAGTTAAAAATAGAAAGAGGAAATAGAAAAATGAGCTACACTAAAGTATGTTCAGGAAACTACCAGCAATTTGGCCTCGATAAGCCACACATTAATGAACTGCCGCCGAGTTATAATTTTTCAAGTGATTTGTAGCAAGTCAAATGGCTCACAGTTGTGCACTGCATTGAGTATCAAGTACGAGACAAGAATAACATCCAAGGTTTTCATATAATGCTTCATGGAAGATCTTTGTAAAGCAAAAACATTTAAATATTTAGCTTTTGTTTTTGTAGCGGACTGTTTACTGCAGAAAAACTGACTGTGCATTTTCAGGATATTGTGTTAATATTTTCCATCGAGTTAACAAGGAGGACAACTTTCTGCAACATTTTTCAAGTGTTGTGTATATGTACCAAGAAAACATCCGCATAGTAAATAGATTACAACAGACAAAATACTGTACACTAAACAGAGTTCAAACAAATGTATCCTTAGCTTTTACCCTTTGATGAACAACAAGTTTATAGACTACCAAAACATTAGTACCAGATCTTAAATATTACAAGTGTATATTTTTATGGAGCACTAGATGAATATCAAATAAGTAAATCGTATATGTATCTACAATGAGGATTATGTGCAGTTATACTGGTCATTCCTACAATAGACTAAAGATCTATGCCATTGTACTAAGCTTCTTCAAGATACATGTTTATAACTAAGGTGCTATGATGTGCCTGCTACTGGCATAGGCTTCATTTTCTAGGCACATGCATGCATGATGACATGAAGGTGGATTGGCAAATAAAAACATTACATTGGAGTACTATGAGAGCTGTGAAATTCGCAGCTGTAATTTGCTACTGCTCCACATAAAAAAAATAAAAAAACAAAGGAAAAAAAGGTTTGGGCAGTTGGTGGTGGGATCACGTTGGAAGGAATCAATGGGTGTGAGCGGGAGAATAGAAAATAGTGGTTAGGAGAAGAAGGGCAAAGCAGCACATGAGTGAGGAAGCGATACAGGCAGAGGTAAGACCCGAGAGAGAGAGAGTAATATCAGGGGAAGGGGTGAGAAGCACATGATGGAGAGAGTGGAGACGCACATAAGTGAGACCAAGCAAAACTCAAGGCAGAGAGTAACAAGAATGCAGGTGGTGTAGGTATTTCATGGGGGGAAGGTGGAAAACACATGCACTTGCATTAAGCACTCTTAGTGAGTGCTTAGGCAAAATGATAAAGGAGTTTCCTAAAAGTAAGCAATGAATAAAAGTCCATCAGTCAAAAGTATGGTGAAGAGGTTATGTGCCAGGGGAGGGACAAACACAAGACGGACAAGATGCAACAAGGAAATCTCCTGAATAAGAAGAAAACAAATAAGAATGACAATAAAGTCAACCAATGGTAAGCAGTGGGTATACTGTAAATCCATTATATCTTCTTGATAAGCCCAGAATAGGTCTTTCGCAAACAGACAGCCTGCTCTGTCTAGTTCGCAAACATAAAAATCCATATTTCCTTAGGGATGTAAAAGCAACACATGAGGTAGAAAGCAATACGGGATGGCAGGAGGGGTGAAAAGGTCCAGAGGGACAAAGCAATAGAGCAATAACAGGGGAATGGGTGAGAAGCACATGAGGGAAAGAGGAAATTAAGAACACAGCCCGGGGTGGACGGAAGATGCACATGAGTGAGACCACGCGGAACAACTGGCAGACAGCTAAAAGCCCATATTTCTTAATTGATGACTTTTAGCACAAACCTCACCTAGTGTATGTCATCATTTATGTGTGTGACGTTCTGTACTGTATGTTGATTATACTATATTTGCATCGGAATAATATGTGCAGACTGGTTGCATAAACTAGTCAGAGAGAGATCTGAAATGTAGAAATGACCCTATTAACACAAACAACTAAAGATAAGGTTTACTATTGGTTTCCACTGTGTTTTCAACTTACAGAAGTCACCTTTTACCTTTCCAACTCTAGCTGCTTTCTTGGTGCCATTTGTTTTCGCTTTCTGTTTTCTAAACAGTAAAGGCAACAAAAACATTTAAAGTAACTTTTATTTCTTACTCTACATAACCAGTCATAAACTTTTTCTTTAGTGTTACGGTCATGGAAAGTGGGTTTCTTTCAAAACAATTTACCACAAAGGCTTTCACTATTTGTCATGTTTACAAAGTAACAAATAATAAAATACTTTTGTCCTTTCAAATCTTGTTCTCAATTTACCTTCTGCCCTCATAACTTTGTTTTGCTATTCCGAGCAAAATACAGCCCGAGATTAGGTTTTCTAACCCTCGGATGAAATTGTAGGCTCAATGCTATGCAACCAACTAGAGACAGTGAACCTGATAAACTGTAGCCCTTGAACCACCTGTACGTATGATAACACTGATGCTTTCTGGGTAACGATCAGTACTGTGAGACTTTTATAGGAATATTTGTTGTTAATGGGTTCCAAACCTCTTTTCATTATGAATTTGCATACTCAGTAAGTGCATACGATGCGTATAATTCTAAATATAAGAATTAACAAAATAGAGGCAATGAAAGAAACGAACTATCACAAAGAACTGCAAATAAAACTGCAATGATGTTTCAGAATTTCCTTGCATGGAAAACATGGAATCAAATCGTTGTCCTCCAGTTCCTCCCTGCTTGAATCTGGCCAAACTGTCTCACCACCCAAAGGAGCCTGATAAAATTTCTAATGTGACCTCTCCCCAGCATATCTTAGTTTAGCTTAAAAAACAATTGTCATTCTTTGCCTGTCTCTGCATTTTCCAACTTGTTGAGTCCCCGGCTCTCCTTTGCATGCATTGAATTTGCCAGAAACTGAAGATCTTCCTCTCTGCCTAAGACTTGTCTATACTCACCTTAAATATACGTGTATGATTATTTTAATATGGGCAGGCTTCATACTGAATGATGGCCAATGCAAGAATTAACATATTGACCTTGTTGTACCATCACACATCAAAACAATGTAATTCATGTTAAAACATATGTGAATAACTGATACACCATTAGACTATAATAAAGCAAATGTTATAAGGTATGCATGTGCACACAATACTAAATGTAATACATATACAATATTCCACAAACTCCAAACATTTTACCCATACATAAGTACAAGAGCTGTGTTTTACACAAACAGCTCTATGCTGCCTGCAGTCGGTAGTAAATAAAACTATTCTGAGGCTCTGCACTGCAGTACAAAGAAGTTTTGAAGATGGTGACTTCAATGCACTGCAAACACACACCAAACTTTTTAGGTGATTCCATTATATAATACAAATAGCAGAACTCGTGCCCTAATACTTGCTTTTCAGAAGGCTTACCAATTAATTTCCACATTTTGTGTATCAGATTCAGCCATATGTGTACAGGGTTATGATTAGCATGCATTGGCACGTAAGTCGATTCAGAGACCCAAAAGGCAAAATGAGAAAAGAAAAGCAACTTTGGGGAAAGATAGCTGTTCTTCAGGACAAGCTTCATTTGGTCCATGTAAAACTTACCTGCAAAGACCCCAGTGCAAACTTTTAAGGTAGCTGATGTAACTCGACCTCAAAATAAGATAGATGCCAGCATTGTGGTGACAATAAAAGCAACATTAGAAGGCAAAAAGCTCTCAGGTGATTTTGCTTCCAAATATTCTGAAAGCCTCACCAAAGACAATGTTCCCATGGCATGCTTGCAGTAGGGAATAGGCATACACCTAATGTATGAGCTAGATTAGACCTAATTAGGGCAGCTCATGAAAGAACAGCTTTTGCTCAAGCCAGCATCAGTGCTATTGTGTCACTGTTACAGCAATGATATTGCTGCCTGTATTACGAAAGAATGCAAAGAAATACCTATATCAATATAACATTTATCAACAAATTTAGCATTGAACTTTTGTAAGACCAGGACCACCTTCCCTCACGATATCCCAAAAATGTTTTTGGGGTCATGTTCCTCGACTTTTAATGTGTCACTCTTGACAGTCAATCATTATACGTTTATGTTAGAAATGAGGTCTCTAGTTGGCAGAGGTATTCACTTTTGTCCAAATAGGGACCACAATCCAAGTCAGGGTAAATCACACACAATCCAAATTATCCTGTGCCCACCCTCTGATAGCTTGGTACTGAGCAGTCAGGCTTAGTTTAGAAGGCAATGTGTGAAGTATTTGTGCAATAAATCATACAGTAACACAGTGAAAACACCACAAAAATACACCACACAGGTTTAGAAGAATGTAAGATAGTTATCTGGTTAAATTAAGGTCAAAACGATAAAGATTCAATAATCACAAGTTGAGATATCACTTTTGCAAGATTAAAAAGAGTCTTACATTTTAGAAATCAACAGTTGTCTCTTGGTTTCACAAAGTACCTGGTTTGCATCAAAAATGACATGCACGGAGACCGCAGAGGTGGAGATGCATGGAAAAATAGGTTCTGCATCGGAATTTCTGGCGCAACACAGACGATGCGTTGTTTCTTTCCACGTTGCAAGGAGCTTTGCATAGTTTCCTGGTGCCCAGTCCTGGTTCCTCACTGCAATGCGGGTTTCTCTTTTACACCCAGGGACGATGCGTGGAAATCCTGGGCGTGTGGGATGAGGTCACAGGCATTGCGCCGATCCTGTAGGCAATCCGTTGAATTTTCTGTCGCATGGCAGGCGCTGCATCGATTCTTCACTCGAGAAGTTGGACTGCGTTGTTCCTGCTTGGCTGTGTGTCAATCCGGTAGGGCTGTGCCTCAAAGTTTCGGCCGCAAGGCAGGCGCTGCGTCGATACTTCACTCGGAAGTCGGGCTGTGTCGTTCTGGTTCGGCAGTGCGGAGAGTTTCTCGCTGCAGGGCAGGCTGTGCATCGTTTCTGGCAGGCTGTGCATCAATTTTCAGTGCACAAGGAGTTCCTTGAAGAGATGAAGTCTTGTTGGCCCTGAGACTTCAGAAAACAGGAGGCAAGCTCAATCCAAGCCCTGGGAGAGCACTTCTCAGCAAAGTCAGAGGGCAGCAGGGCAACAGCAGGGCAGCAGTCGTTCACAGCAAAGCAGTCCAGATGAGTCCTTTGGGCATCCAAGCAGTTCCTCTTGACAGGTTCAGGTCCAGAAGTGACTGATTTGGCGGGGTCAGAGCCCCAGTTTATATACCCCAAAATGCCATTGAAGTGGGGGAGAGTTCAAAGAGTGACTTTAAGTGAACAAGGTCCTCTTTCAGTACATGTCTGTCTGCCAGGGTCCCATTAAGGGGTTTGGCAGTCAATTGTGTGAGGGCAGAGCACTAGCCTTTGAAATGTAAGTGTTAGGCCCTCCACCCTCCCAGCCCAGGAAGACCCATTTAGTATGCAGATGAGTGCAGGTGTGACTGAGTATCCTTTGTTTGTCTGGGTGAAATGCACAAGGGAGCTGTCAACCAGCCTAGCCCAGACATGGAGTGGAGACAGGCTGTAAGGAACAATTGGATTTTAAGTGCAGGGGAATGCTCACTTTCTAAATGTAGCATTTCTAAAATAGTAGTATAAAATCCAACCTCACCAATAAGCAGGATTTTCTATTACCATTCTGGCCATACTAAATATGACCTGGTTACCCCTTTCTGATCAGACTCTACCACTCAAACAACATATGAGGGTAGCCCTAATGCTATCCTATGAAAGGAGCAAGCCACACAGTAGTGGAAAACAAATGGAGTTTTCCACTACCGGGACATATAAAACACACATGTACATATCCTGCCTTTTACCTACATAGCACCCTGTCATGTGGGTTACCTAGGGACTACCTTAGGGGTGACATATGTAGAAAACAGGGAGTTTAAGGCTTGGCAAGTACTTTTAAATTAAATGCCAAGTCGAAGTGGCAGTGAAACTGCACACACAGGCCTTGCAATGGCAGGCCTAAGACATGGTTAAGGGGCTACTTATGTGGGTGGCACAACCGATCCTGCAGGCCCACTAATAGCATTCACTTTCCAGGCCCTGGGCACACTTAGTGCACTCTACTAAGGACTTACAAGTAAATTAAATATGCCAATTGGGTATGAGCCAATGTTACCATGTTTAAGGGAGGGAGCATATGCACTTTAGCACTGGTTAGCAGTGGTAAAGTGTGCAGAGTTGTAAAACCAGAAAAAACAGTGTCAGAAAAGTGGAGGGAGGCCGGCAAAAAGTTGAGGGATGACCCCAAGGCTGTCAGGTCTAACAGTGTATGTTAATTGCAACCCTTTGTAATGTGGCCACAAAACTCTGCCACTGCTCAATTGGTCATTAAAAACTGGCAGTGTGGAGTAGCAATTGAAACAGTTCATAGGTTTTATAGGGTCAATGGTTCTGTATTCACCACTAAGGTGTTTAAGGATGCAACATCTGCTCTGGGAGTATACTTGCTATACTCAAACCCTTTCCATCCGGGCTGAGTGAGCCACTGGCACACTCAAGCAAGCCTTGATTAGTAGGTTATTGGATACAGGCTTTTCATTGTACTACAACGTATATAGATCTCAGACACCACTCAATAATTTCCCTAGAGGAGGAATGAGTGGCATAGTCCCTTACCAACTATTATTGGAGTCATAGTGCATGTACCAGATCGTAATCTTCCTGTAAGGGTGGCTGAGTCAAAAATCTATTATTTTCACAATTAACTTTATTACAGAATATTAAAAAAAATAGAGCAAGCCAATCAGCAAAAAGGACTCTCCAACCTCCAAAGATAAAGTTAAACCCCCAGGTAGGACTAGTTCAGCTAATTCAGGATTGGACCCCTGACAAGCAAGTCTTCAGAACCCAGTTCTTAGGGTTAAAGGCTCATAAACAGTACCCTTGCCACCACTTCATGGTCCACAGTAAAGCAAGATGGTATTGATCAACCAAATCAAGAAATATTATGTGGTTGTTTATTTTCAATGAACTGCAGCCAAATTGCCTCCGTATTGGTACATCCTCAACCTAATTGAGAGATTCCCCAATATGAGTACAGCCATGTTGACCTCATTGGTCCCATTCCAGGGGCTGATGAGCCTGCTGTGTCTCAGATTTATACCTGTTACTCCTCACATCAAGTAGTGATCTCGACATGGTATGAGCATCACCTTCAAAAATGCTGCAACTGTATCAAAGATAGCTACCTCTGCACCTGCACTCTTAAGTGCCCCACCAATAGAATCTACATTATTTGAAATGATATCCATGCAAGAAAACTCACTGTCTATAAATGAGCCTGATTCAGACCCTCTAAATACCCAAGAAACATGAGAAACACCCATCTCTCCAATTAGCCAGAGTTAAAGACAGAACCCTGCCTGTTGCTAGTTTCTCGACAGTTACATCTACCCACCATGTTTCTTTATTTGGCTCTCTCTTGCAATAATATCTCTCTTTTAGTAGATTACAATTCTGGTTATGAATTTGTTGCTAGTGCATGGGCACTATCTTCCTGAGAGACTGACACCTGCTTCTGTGGCTCAGGAATTTCAGACACAATCTCCTCAGCACAGATCTAAAAGTGTGAAGAAATGTATAATAATATTTTCCATTAAAAATACTTTAGGAAACTTTTTCCAATTTGAATAAACTGTTTTACTTTTCCCTACACTTTACCATAGGGCGACTCCGGAGTTGGAGTGAAGATCTTCATATTGTAAAGAATAGGGAAAACTAAAAAATGTTTTTAACCTGGAAGAAGTTGTAAAATTATTTGGTATGTTGTGTATTAATGTACATATTTTTATTTACTTTCATTATAGAATTAAAATAAGTTACACCATTATTAACAAAAATTTGACAAATTCAATTATTTGAAATACAATAAATCACATTAAAATTATTTTTCGCAAGGTAAAATTAAAATAGGAATCCATTCCTAAGTAAAAAAAAATATGTTTTTAATGTAAATTAATCATTATTAAAAGTGATGTATGGAATTTATTGTTAAATTAATTTTTTTATGCAAAAAGTTTACTTGGATCGCTGATGACAAAGTATGTACTATTTACATATATATGTTTGTATATATATATATATATATATATATATATATATATACATATGCAAAATCTAGAGTGTCGCTGGTGTTGCAGAGTGCTCCTTACTAGAGCAGCTCTCCACCTAAATTGGGAACTTCCCAGAGTTCTCCTTTATTTTGTGCATAATTTATGCGTCACTCTAACCCTGAAAGGGCCTTGGTTTGACTTATACTGGGTGCTCCCTTGTGTCTGGACAAAGCTATACCCCTCTGAAGAGCTCTAATGAGAATGAAACATGTGTCAGGGGTTGCTTTACTCATTCCAGGTTGGCTTGGACGGTATTTGACCAGTCCAAAGCTGTAATACTGTGCCTGGAGTGGTAAATGGCTTTTGTCATTTTACAGCTCGGCGAGGATGACACTATGTCAATCCTATGCTTAAAGATTTTGCTGTACAAATGGCAAAAGACTTTGGCCCTCATTCTGACCCTGGCGGTCTTTGACCGCCAGGGCGGAGGACCGCGGGAGCACCGCCGACAAGCCGGCGGTGCTTCAATGGGGATTCCGACCGCGGCGGTAAAGCCGCGGTCGGACCGGCACCACTGGCGGGGTCCCGCCAGTGTACCGCGGCCCCATTGAATCCTCCGCGGCGGCGCAGCTTGCTGCACCGCCGCGGGGATTCTGACCCCCCCTACCGCCATCCAGATCCCGGCGGTCGGACCGCCGAGATCCGGATGGCGGTAGGGGGGGTCGCGGGGCCCCTGGGGGCCCCTGCAGTGCCCATGCCACTGGCATGGGCATTGCAGGGGCCCCCGTAAGAGGGCCCCTACATGTATTTCACTGTCTGCTGCGCAGACAGTGAAATACGCGACGGGTGCAACTGCACCCGTCGCACAGCTTCCACTCCGCCGGCTCGATTCCGAGCCGGCTTCATCGTGGAGGCCTCTTTCCCGCTGGGCTGGCTGGCGGTCTGAACGAGACCGCCCGCCAGCCCAGCGGGAAAGTCAGAATTACCGCCGCGGTCTTTCGACCGCGGAACGGTAACCTGACGGCGGGACTTTGGCGGGCGGCCTCCGCCGCCCGCCAAGGTCAGAATGAGGGCCTTTGTCACTATCTAGCTCGGTGAGGATAGCACTGTGCTGATCCTATGCTTAAAAACTTTGCTAGATAAGCAGACATTTGAGGTGAGCAAATCTAGAGTGTTGCTGGTGTTGCAGAGTGCTCCTTACTAGAGCAGCTCTCCACCTAAATTGGGAACTTCCCAGAGTTCTCCTTTGTTTTTTGCATAATTTATGTGTCACTCTAACCCTGAAAGGGCCTTGGTTTGACTTATACTGGGTGCTCCCTTGTGTCTGGACAAAGCTATACCCCTCTGAAGAGCTCTAATAAGAGCGAAACACGTGTCAGGGGTTGCTTTACTCATTCCAGGTTGGCTTGGACGGTATTTGACCAGTCCAAAGCTGTAATACTGTGCCTGGAGTGGTAAATGGCTTTTGTCATTTTACAGCTCGGCGAGGATGAAACTATGTCAATCCTATGTTTAAAGATTTTGCTGTACAAATGGCAAAAGACTTTGTCACTATCTAGCTCGGCGAGGATAGCACTGTGCTGATCCTATGCTTAAAAACTTTGCTAGATAAGCAGACATTTGAGGTTAGCAAATCTAGAGTGTCGCTGGTGTTGCAGAGTGCTCCTTACTAGAGCATCTCTCAACCTAAATTGGGAACTTCCCAGAGTTCTCCTTTGTTTTTTGCATAATTTATGTGTCACTCTAACCCTGAAAGGGCCTTGGTTTAACTTATACTGGGTGCTCCCTTGTGTCTGGACAAAGCTATACCCCTCTGAAGAGCTCTAATGAGAGCGAAACACATGTCAGGGGTTGCTTTACTCATTCCAGGTTGGCTTGGATGGTATTTGAACATTCCAAAGCTGTAATACTGTGCCTGGAGTGGTAAATGGCTTTTGTCATTTTACAGCTCGGCGAGGATGACACTATGTCAATCCTATGCTTAAAGATTTTGCTGTACAAATGGCAAAAGACTTTGTCACTATCTAGCTCGGCGAGGATAGCACTGTGCTGATCCTATGCTTAAAAACTTGGCTAGATAAGCAGACATTTGAGGTGAGCAAATCTAGAGTGACGCTGGTGTTGCAGAGTGCTCCTTACTAGAGCAGCTCTCCACCTAAATTGGGAACTTCCCAGAGTTCTTCTTTGTTTTTTGCATACTTTATGGGTCACTCTAACCCTGAAAGGGCCTTTGTTTGACTTATACTGGGTGTTCCCTTGTGTCTGGACAAAGCTATACCCCTCTGAAGAGCTCTAATGAGAGCGAAACACATGTCAGGGGTTGCTTTACTCATTCCAAGTTGGCTTGGATGGTATTTGACCAGTCCAAAGCTGTAATACTGTGCCTGGAGTGGTAAATGGCTTTTGTCATTTTACTGCTTGGTGAGGATGGCACTATGTCAATCCTATGCTTAAAGATTTTGCTGTACAAATGGCAAAAGACTTTGTCACTATCTAGCTCGGCGAGGATAACGCTGTGCTGATCCTATGCTTAAAAACTTTGCTAGATAAGCAGACATTTGAGGTGAGCAAATCTAGAGTGTCGCTGGTGTTGCAGAGTGCTCCTTACTAGAGCAACTCTCCACCTAAATTGGGAACTTCCCAGAGTTCTCCTTTGTTTTTTGCATAATTTATGCGTCACTCTAACCCTGAAAGGGCCTTGGTCTGATATATATACATATATATATAAAATTAAATTAGATGTATTCATGTGTTTAACTATTTAATTTAGCTTAATTCTACATTATTTTATATGGTTTTTACATTTAAGTCCCTGCCTCCATTATTTTCTATAAAGGGTATGGCACTACATGGGGTTGGCCATGTGTGGTGCTCGTCTTACTATTGCTTTTTAGTAGTAACTTACACTTGTGAATTAGGCTCCACTCCCGTTTTCAGGGGCTGCAGGCATGTAACTCTATACTTTTTAGTAACTTTACAGTCTGATTTTGCGAATAGCCAAAAGTAGTAAAGTTGCTCAAAAGTGTAAGAGTTGGTTTACACATGCAAATTACTCACAAGTGTAAGTTACCCTTGTAAATAGCCTCAATAGATTCAAACAAATTAATAAGTGGAATCGCACAATATTCAAATAAGTGATCATCCACTGTATGGGCAGTGCAGAGGACTGTGCCCCCTGCACTTGTTCTCTGTCAGCCTTTTCATGGCGGTCAGAACGCCATTGTAGGAAAGTGCCCATTTTGGCATGGTTACCACTACATTTTGCCTGATATTGATGCTGACTTGACTGAGAGTGTGCTGGGATTCTGCTAACCAGGCCCCAGCACCAGTGTTCTTTCCCTAAAATTG
Source organism: Pleurodeles waltl (assembly GCF_031143425.1). Lineage (NCBI taxonomy): Eukaryota > Metazoa > Chordata > Amphibia > Caudata > Salamandridae > Pleurodeles > Pleurodeles waltl. Next base: position 986,386,893 of record NC_090437.1, read on the forward strand.
TACTGTTGCTTCCACAATTGGCACACCTCTGGCACACAGATAAGACACTTGTAAAAGGTACCAGTGGTACCAAGAGTCCTGTGACCATGAAGGGTCCCTAAGGCCTGAAGCATGTATTGTGCCACCCTAAGGGACCCCTCGCCAAACTCATGCACACTGCCATTGCATCTTGTGGGTACTAGTGGGGAAAAAATGGTGAGGGTTTAGCTGCATGAGCAATATGCCCCTACAGTGTCTAAGTCCATCCTTGAATATTGTAAATGGAGTGTGGCCATATTAAGGGGCATATTTATACTCCGTTTGCGCCAAATTTGCGTCGTTTTTTTCTACGCAAATTCGACGCAAAACTAACTCCATATTTATACTTTGGCGTTAGACGCGTCTAGCGCCAAAGTTCATGGAGTTAGCGTCATTTTTTTGCGTGAACACCTTAATGGCGTTAATGATATGCAAGGTAGGCGTTCCCATCTTAAAAAATGACTCTGATGCATATGCGTCGTATTTATACTCCCGGGCAAAAATGACGCCCAGGAGTGGGCGGGTCTAAAAAACCCGCATTAGCGCCGGATTTTAACGTCTGGGTCAGGGCAGGCGTTAAGGGACCTGTGGGCTCAGAATGAGCCCAGAGGTGCCCTCCCCTGCCCCCAGGGACACCCCCTGCCACCCTTGCCCACCCCAGGAGGACACCCAAGGATGGAGGGACCCACCCCAGGGACATTAAGGTAAGTTCAGGTAAGTATTTTTTTATTTTATTTTTGTGGCATAGGGGGGCCTGATTTGTGCCCCCCTACATGCCACTATGCCCAATGGCCATGCCCAGGGGACATAAGTCCCCTGGGCATGGCCAATGGGCAAGGGGGCATGACTCCTGTCTTTGCTAAGACAGGAGTCATTTCAATGGGGGTTGGGCGTCGTAAAAAAATGGTGCAAAACGGGTTGAGGCGATTTTTTTGCCTCAGCCTGACTTGCACCATTTTAGGACGCCCATACTCCATTTTCCCCCTACGCCGGCGCTGCCTGGTGTACGTCGTTTTTTTCCACGCACACCAGGTAGCGCCGCCGGCTAACGCCGGCTAACGTCATTGAATAAATACGGCGCCCGCATGGTGCTTCAGAATGGCGTTAGCCGGCGCTAATTTTTTTGACGCAAAACTGCGTTAGCGCAGTTTTGCGTCAAAAAGTATAAATATGGCCCTAAGTACATGGGCTGGGAGTTTGTCATCATAAACTCCACAGTTCTTGATGGCTTCACTGAGGTCTGGGAAGTTTGGAATCAAAGTTCTAAGCACAATAAACCCACACTGATGCCAGTGCTGGTTGGAATTCCAAAATTGGCTTTAAATTCAATTGATCTTTGAAATTCACCACTTTGATACCAAACTTCTCAGCACAATAAACCCACACTGATGCCAGTGTTGAATGCAATGTACAATGCACCCAGAGGGCATCTTAGAGATGCCACCTGTATTTTAACCAACCCTTTAGTGTAAGGCTGACCAGTCTGTGCAAGCCTGCCACTAAAAAACAGGTTTCTGACCTAATTGGGCGAGAGCCTTTTTGCTCTCTGAGGCCAGAAACAAAGCCAGCTGTGGTTGGAGGTGCTTCAGACCTTCCCGCTGCAGGAACTGTAACACTTGGCGGTAAGCCTCAAAGGCTCAGGCCTCCTGTTACAGTGTCCCAGGGCACTCCATCTAGTGCAGATGTCCGCCACCCAGACAAAGCCCCACTTTTGGCAGGAAGTCCGGCGGGAAATTTGCTAAAACAAGGAGGAGTGACCACTCCAGCTAGGACCACCCCTAAGGTATCCAGAGCTGAAGTGACCCCCTCCCTGCAGAATCCTCCGTCTTGGTTTGGAGGACAAGGACCAATAGGGTTAGGAGTATGGCCCATTGGAAGGGGGGAGCCACCCTCAGGAACATTAACCTTTGGCTACTGCCCTCTGACCCCTGTAACTCCCCTAAATATAGGATTCAAGAGCTGCCCTAAACCTAGATCACCAGATTCCTGGCGACCTCAAGACAAAAAGAAAGAAGAAGGACTGCTAAGCCGAACTCCCAGCAGTAAAGACTCCAGGTGACAACTGACTTGGCCCCAGCCCTACCGGCCTGTCTGCAGTTTCAAGGACTCTGCTAGCAAAAGAAGACACATCCAGCAGGACCAGCAACCTCTCCAAACCCCCAGAGGACTGCCTGACCACCAGAGGACAAAGAACTCCAGAAGACAGCAGCCATGTCCAGAAGAAACCCTCCAAAAGTACTCTAGAACTGATCCGGACCCTCAAGTTTTGGCCACTCTGCACCCAACGTCCACGGCCCGTGTCCAGGTGGCCCACCGGTCCACAGCAGGTCCCCAGGCGATTCTGACCTTGTGTCCACCCTGGGTTAACCCCTCCTGGCCAACACGACGATGCCTGCAGCCCAAATCCAGAGGACCCCTGTGACCGTGAGAGAACTGGACAAAGATTCCCGGCACCTTAAGGTACCCCTGCACCCGCAGCCCCCTGGCCTTAGGGAGTCTGACCACCACTCCAACAACTTTCAGCAGGCAGTGCTCCTCCTTTTCCAGCCTGTGGTTTCCCAGAACAGTCCCCCTGGACACAGCCTCAGCATCTTTGTGACCCCCGGGGTTCCCCTAATGAAAAGCACTGGGAGCCAGATGCTGTGTTTGCACCCTGCACCCGACCCCCCCATGCCGCTCAGGGTGTGTGTTTGGTGCTGACCTAAACTCCCTAGGTCTGCCCTCTGAAGTCGCAGGTACTTACCTTTCTGAGTGCCACCAGCCTCCATAGGATCCCATTCTAAATCTAACTTCAACTTTGACCTCTGCACCTGGGTGATCCTGTGTTATTCATGGTGTAAGTTTGGGGTCATCCTGAACCCCGACCAGTGGATATCCTAACCCCCAGAGACTGGAACTATAAGCCGAGTACTTACCACAAATGCTTTTACTTCCCTAAGACTGTTCTGAAAATTGCACTGTCAACTTTTAAAAGTCAAAAGTGTTACTTGCCTGTGAACCGTTTTCTTTGCCAAATCTAAACAAAGTGCTGCTGATACATATGTTAAATACTTACTTGAAAATGTACTTACCTGCAACAAGATTCTTTTGGTTCTAGAAATAAAGTAACAAAATATATTTTTCCAATATAAATACCTTGGCCTGGAGTTAGTCATTGAGTGTGTAACAAATTTATTGACTGTTGGCGTACATCAAATACTTTGCACTACCCTCTGATTAGCCTAACTGCTCGACCACACTAACACAAAAGATAGCGTTAGTATTATCTACTTTAGTCTCTGTTAAGCCTCTGGGGAACCCTCGGACTCTGTACACAATATATCTAGTTTTGATATAGTATATCCAGAGCCTTGAAAAGACTAGTGGAGAACAAGGTTGTAATTACCAGTGCGGTGATGGCTTCATTGCCTCCCGGGCTGATTACAACCAGGACCACAGTCAGCCCGTTGGTGTCACTGATCCTGGCGGGGAGGGCAGTAGGTTGGTGGGTCTGTCCGCTAACCTTGTCATGTGGTGGTCGGACCGCCAGCCTCGTAATATGGCCCCTAATGTTGGTAACTCTGAATTTGTACTATTACTAATAAAATAAAAAGAAAGCTCTATGTTATTCTCGAGTCATTGCTTTCCATGATGAAAAGCGAGACTGAGTGGCATTGCCAATGCTAGTTTTTTCTTACTGAAAATTGAACACTCTAATACAACTAGATAAAGCATTCACTCATTTCCCCATCATTTCTCATTTTTTAAAGCAGCATGTGTTTCATAACATGCTTCCTGTTTGGGGAAATATCAGGATGAGCAGGCAGTGGTCTCCTGGACCGCTGCTTACTCCCACCAAGGCTGCTGACATGACATGAATCAGTTATCAACCCCAATAATTATTCTGACTTGTAAAAGGGATTTGATTTTTTGCTCTAAAAAGTCATTTTGCAGTCACAAACCCTTTGATTTCCAAAACAGAGTTTTATATATAAGGCTGATATTACTCACCACAGAAATTTCTGCTGTGATGTTTTAGAATACAGGAAGTATCCTAGGTGTTCCCAGGGGGAGAGGAAGAGAAGGGCACTGGGAAGGGTGGTAGGAAACACTCACAAAGGCCTGGCTCTTCACAAATTTCCCAATAGTATTTCATGCACATTGTATGCATGTATGCCTATGCTCTCATTCAAATATTGATATATTTTTTGATTTCCAAAAGGAATTTAAAAATAATCTTGAAGAACAAAGTTGTGTGATCAGGTGTATTTGTTTAAATATTCAAATAATATTTGTCAGCTCTTAACTTGAGCCAGCAACAGTTCCATGCATTACAGCACTTTTCCAAGTTTAGTTACAATTATTCTGTTAAATTGAATATTAATCAAGGCATACATATCAAGGACATTTCTACAGTAATAGTTAAAAATAATAGAACAGGTGAAAATATGTAAACCTGATCAATCAGTAGTAGCTGATATATCACAAAATCCCCAAAGGTAAACACAGTTTTTCTTAGTGATTGCATTTGTATTTTGTCTTTCTAAATTCTAATCTCTATTTGTAACTCTTTTGGATAGTGCCACAAGCTTAATTTCAATGAACCTAAAATAGATCTTTCTTTGGCATCTTTTTTGTTGAAGTGAATAGTAACTGGGAATTTAAGAACTGCATTTCTAATTGTTTGTATGCATTTGAAATCCTTTAACAGAAAGGTGTCTTGTGCTGCGTACGTAAAATAGTTTACTATTGAACACCTAAACACAGTATGGTGTATAGTAGTTTATGAAGGATTTGATCCAGAATATGATCATAGAATGTGAAATGTACTTATTTTGTTTAGCATGTCGTTACAGATTATTAACTGACATTCCTACATTTGTAAAAACCATGGTCTATTTTGGTATCCAGGTGTAATTGCTATAGTGTTGTTATGTAGGCTAGTTAGAACTCAGTACTTTCTGAAAGTGGCATCCTTTTTTTAAATGTAAAATTAAGATGTGTTCTTATTATTGATTTTATTTGAGAATTTAACTGAAACATTTGCAAACTCCTGTACATTTCCAAAGGTTTCACAACAATGTATGGGACAGCAGGTGAATGACGTAAAGGTGGATGTTGTATTTTTAATCATTTCTTCAGGGAGATATAAGATCTACCTGGAACAGCTGTATGGTGAAAGTCTTCCTTCTTAATACAAATAAGCAATATCTAAAAATACAGCACTTGCTTTGCTATAATTTAGAATTAAACTCCTTGCCATCTATATATGCCTGACATTGTAGAAGCACATCAATGGAGCAGTTCAAATAAAATGGCCACCAATAAATCTGCCCCAGTGGACTACTTGATCTGTACAGTGTTTGTGATTTTACACGTAGGCATGCTCACCTTCTTTCAGTCCATAAACAGCTTGGCACAAGAAAGGAAGGAAACATATTTTGGTCACTGGGCTGCTTTGCATTTCTGCAGATAAATAAAAATTTCAGATATAAAAATATTTTTCACCATATTAATTTATTCAATTCAACTAGCAAGTTGTAATGCTCAAGCTGGGGAACAGCATGTGAGATCTTGTTTGTGCTTTATGTACACATATACACTTCTGACTTAAGTGTCTCCAGTAAATATTCCTTAGACCATTATGTCATAAAGTTAGTTTTGTGTGTCTTGTGTGTAAAGTATGTATGAGGAAGCACAAAACAATGAGAAAAGACAGGAAAAAACACTATACTTTCAATTGTTCTTTATAATGGAGATGGAGTTTATCTCATAGGGAAATTGTCTGCTTGGTGTAACGGAAGAAGAAACACACATGACAGACATCAAAATATAAGGATTATGTAAATGATTGTATTAATCATTACATTGGGCGTGGCTTCAGGCGTCAAGATGGCGGTCACACTCTGAGAGTGCTCTGGACCCCTCCGTCATCCGCCTGATATAATCGCCATCCTGATTGCGATCCAGCACCGCTGATCACCCCTGTGGGCACCTCGATTGGTGCGGACCAAGAAACTACGAGCATTGAGGCTGCAGCGCCCCCACGAAGGCTTAAAATCTGGACTGATGCTGCAGCCAGTATGGCAGCCGGGGCCCGCTTCGGCGGCGGTGGCGTGCGCTCCCTTCGGTGATGCGCCTGAGACCCGGGAGCCGAGTGAGCAGTGTGGACTCGGCTCGACCGGTGGCTGCAGCCGAGCGGGGGTCGCCTTGAGGACCCGGAGGGGAGGGGCGGCGTTCGGCTGCTTCCCGGGGGACCGGTGAGGCGCTCCCTCTCCGCGGCTGTCCCGCGCAGGGAGGATCGTCACTCTCCCGTGACGGAGAATCCTTCCTTGCGCCTTTCGGAGGACGAGGCACCCGGTCGTAACTGAAGCAGGGGGACGGAGCGTGTGTGCCCAAGCGGGGTGCGCCATCGGTGAGGACGCTGGTCCGGCGAGCGGGCTTGCTCGGATCGTTGCTGCGGCCGAGGCGGAGAGTCCAGTGGAGCTCCAGAGGGCGGGGTCAGCAGTCGGCGGCCCCCGAAGACTGGGCTGGAGTGTTCCCGCTCTGTGGTGCGGCTCCCGGCTGGGGCGGTCCCCACGCGGGCCTATACCTGAGATCGAGGCGCCCCAGCATTGGTAGAGCGGCGACAGGACGTCCTGGTGAGTGGCCGGGCGAGGGCCGGGTGTCAGCCTGGAGGCGCCGTGGAGTACCTTTGGCCTGCGTGGTCCATTTGCGCCCCCTTGTGACCGAGGGCGCAGTGAGGCAAAAGCGGACACAAAGAAAATTGGGCCACCCCTGCGCTGTGATATACTTCAAAGCCCGACCTGAGTGTGGGGGAGTGACTGGAGCCCTCTTACTTTTTGGGGCCGGACCCCGGGCCCTGGTTGGAATCGGGGAGGGAGTGACTGGTATGTCCACCTCACAATAAATGGCTAGCTTGTGACGCCTGGATTCACCCTCTGGGGCTTGATGTGAGGCCCCACACGCTTCCTGGATTTGATCTCAAAACCCTGGGGCCCCCGGGTGCTCTGGGCTGTGACAGGCCTGTCGCCTTGTCAACGGGGACGAAGGGCCGCCCTCTTGGCGCACTCCCCATTCTGGTTGCATAGTTGTCTGCTCTGCCCGAGCTGGTAACACCCTCAATAGGGTGCCAGAGTGACAGGAGTTAAGTTATTGACATCTGACCCTGTGTCATAAGGATAGAGCGACAAAACACCCGCCAACATCCCAGCAGAATATCGACCAGTTCACTGCGCCGGCGGCCTCTCGGAGCGACGGCGATGTCCCCGTTGGAAGCCCCCATCCTGGCAGAATGAATGCTATCCTACAAGCAATCCAGGCTTTGCAGCTCGCTGTAGAGACTAAGGCCCATCTTTATACTTTTTTAGCGCCGCATTTGCGTTGTTTTTTGATGCAAAATTGGCGCAAACTTACAAAATACAATACCAATACCATTGTATTTTGTAAGTTTGCGCCAATTTTGCGTAAAAAAATGATGCAAATGTGGCACTAAAAAAGTATAAATATGGGCCTAAAATTGGTGAGGTGAAAGAAGACAGGACCTCAGAAACGCAGTAGGTCGCATCACCACCGTTGAAGCCCGTGTCTCGCAAACCAAAGACGACCTGGCTGACCTCAGGGCCAAAGTAACCCAACTACAAACTCATACCGGAGAACTGCACTGGCGCGCTGAGGACACGGAAAACCTCTCCAGACGCAATAATTTCCGCTTCGTGAGTTTTCCGAAAGGAGCGGAAGACAGCAAGACTCTTGACTTCTTGGAACACTGGATCAACACCTGGATGCCAGAACATACTCTCTTGCCCTGGTTCGCGGTTGAGCGGGCACACAGGGCCCTGACCCCGTGGCCCCCTCCCGGCAGGCCCAGAAGACCCATTATTGCTCGCTTCTTTAACTTTAGGCCCGAGACAGCATCCTCAGGGAGGCCAGACGATCCGCCGACCTTAACTGGGACAACAACAAAATCTTAATATTTCCCGACTATACCCGTGAGGTCCAAGCCAGACGCCCGTCATATGAGCAGGTCAAACAAAAGCTCCGGCGATGCAGCTTTTGTATATCCTCCTCTTCCCTGCTCTCCTGAAAGTTATAATGGCAGGCAAAACATTCTTCTTCGAATCTCCGGAGGAGGCGTGGGACTGGCTGACGGAGGAGGGCACCTGAGCCCCTCCTCTGAAAGAGGTCCCAGACCCCGGCCAATCCCACAAAGGGGCCACAGGCGCACCAGATCCCGGCGAGGAATGAAAAGACTATCCAATGACCTACCCGAGTGCGGTCCAGATCCGGTAGCCGGTCCCCGGGTGGGGGCGACCGCCGCTGACACTCCGGCAGCCCACTCCCCGGTGCGATTGTCAGGCAATGACAACTTGAGCCAATCCCCTGTACTTGGATAACATCAAACATGTGGACTAGAGAGACTCTACAGAAGACGTCTGGCTCCGTGGGACGCCAACATGCATAAATCAAAACACAGAAGTCATTGACTATGCCACTCGCCATCTGGCTCGCTAAATTTATTTTATATTGTTTAATGGTTCAACAATCTGTTCATATGGAGGGGTCCATCACTTCACCTTAGCGACAGCCCATTTGGCTGCGTTACCTTGTTTGGGTAATTGGGCGACAGATGCTTCCAGGGTAGAAGTATGGGATGGGGGGCTTTGGAGGGTGTGAAGTTAGCAATAGGATTTAGTATTGTCATTTTTATAAGTTTCCTTTTCCTTGATTACGTTCACATTTCTTTTATTTGGTTGGGATGGCCGTCCCTGGGCCCCTTGAGGGGCTCCAAATGTCATACTGCACCTACACAATGGATAGGTGGCCCACACTGACACAAATACTATCGTGGAACGTGAATGGCCTACTGGACAAAATCAAGAGGTCCGCGGTGTTCAGTACGCTCCGTAGATACGCCCCATCAGTGGTCTTACTGCAGGAGACCCACCTGCTTAGCACCATTTGCCCCATGCTGGCGCGAGGGGGATATGATAAGGTCTACCATTCTGGCTTTGTGCGTGGGTCAAGAGGGGTTGCCATTCTTCTCCATCGCTCGCTACCAATGGTCATCACCTCTATGAGGTCTGATCCGCAGGGGAGGTTTGTGATGGCGTCCGGGACACTCCACAGATTACTGTGTAATTTTGTGTGCGCCTATGCCCCCCCAGCTGGATTTGACAATTTTCTGCTAGTGCTCCGCTGAGCTCTGACGGACCTCCCCCAGGGTTCCACCCTATTGGGAGGAGACTTTAACTCCATTCTAGACCCCACTTTAGACGTCTCCAGGACGGTATCGGCCTCGTGAACCACACGGGAATCTAGCTTGCAGGGATGGGCGGAGAGCCTTGGACTGTGCGAGGTGTGGAGAACCTGGCATCCAAGAACGCGGCTATACACACACACTTCGGCAGCCCACCAGTCACACGCTAGTATAGCCCTTGTATTTATGCCTGCACAGGATGTCTCTAAGGTCACCGGTGTCGGGATATTACCTTGGGGGTCTCCGACCACTCAGCGGTGTGGATCAGATTGGGTGATGCGGACCTGACCTGACGTCCGATATGGTGCCTAAATGTATGGCACCTGCAGGAAGCCGAATACACCCAAGAGGTCAGAGACCATCTCACCAAACATTTTGAACACAACTTGGGATCAGTGCAGTCCCTGGGTATACTCTGGGCAGCTTTTAAGGCTACCCTTCGGGGTCATGCCAAACATCTTGTTCGCATCCGGGAACGTGCCCGAGAAAAACAGATGACAACTCTAGAGGCCAGGGCACTACTACTTGAGTGTCATGGCCCAAGAGATACATCAGCCTCTACACTAGGACAAATTACCAAGGTTAAAGAGGAGATCAGACAGCTGGCCCTCGAGTCTGCAAAACACATTTGGAGAGCAAAGGCAGCCCAGATATGCGGCTGGGGGGACAGGAATGGAAAACTCCTGCATTGGTTGGCCACACGGCCCCTAGAAGACAGGGTCATCCCGGAGGTCCTTGAAGAGTCTGGGGCACTCCCAGTTCTTCGCTTCCTACTACACACGGCTATATGCAGAGCCCCCCAGACCTCCTGCTGAAAAAGAATCCCCTCTTCTGAAAGACATTGTGCTTCCAGGATCTCACTTGCAACTAAGGAGACTCTGGATGCAGAACTATCTCTTGCGGAGATAGCGGAGGCGATAGCCAGCCTTTCATCAGGCAAAACCCCTGGCTTGTATGGTTTCCCAACGGAACTCTATCACCACTGTAAGGAGCCCCCACCTCCTTAAAATGTACGAAGAGGCTGAGAGGGAGGGCCGCTTTCCCTCCAGGATCGACCAGGCCACTATTGTAGTAATCCCCAACCCCCGTCACGTAACCGCTCAGCATACCGACCCATCTCCCTTTTGAATACTGAAATCAAGGTGCTGTCAACCGTACTTGCTACCAGGTTGAAACCTGTGCTTCCTGCACTGGTACACTCAGACCAATCCAGACTTATGCCCTCACACAGTACCAGACACTGCAATGGGCGACTGAATGTTGCTTTAGCACACCGCGAGGTCTTGTCCCGGTCGCCCCTGGCTCTTCTTCTCCTGGACTTCGAGAAGGCCTTTGACACCGTAGACTGGTCTTACTTGGAACAAGTCCTCCTAAGCAACGGGATTGGGCCGAAGTTCCGGGGCCTTGTAAAATTACTCTACTCTAGCCCGACGGCACGTGTCCAAGTGAATGGGGTGGTCTCGGATCCGTTTCCCATATGCCGTGGTACTCGTCAGGGATGCCCTCTATCCCCGTTGCTGTTTGCACTTGTGATGGAACCTCTGGCGAAATTGCTGAGAGAGGACCCCCTAATAGAAGGTTGGAGGTGGCCAGATGGTCCTGAGGACAGAGTGGCACTAAGGGGGTCATCGGTCGACGACCACGGAAGCACCGCCAACAGGCTGGCGGTGCTTCAATGCCCATTCTGACCGTCCCGCCGGATTTCCCCTGCTTGGGCTGAATCTCCATGGTAGCGCTGCAAGCAGCGCCGCCATGGAGATTCCGACCCCCTTCCCGCCATCCTGTTTCTGGCGGTTTTTACCGCCAGGAACAGGATGGCAGCAACGGGTGTCGTGGGGCATGGGCAGTGCAGGGGCCCCCTAACAGGGCCCCATAAGGATTTTCACTGTCTGCCCCGCAGACAGTGAGAATCGCGACGGGTGCAACTGCACCCGTCGCACCCCTGCAACTCCGCCGGCCCCATTTGGAGCCGGCTTCATTGTTGCAGGGCCTTTCCCACTGGGCCGGCGGGCGCTCCTTTGGCGGGCGCCCGCCGGCCCAGCGGGAAAGCCAGAATGGCTGGAGCGGCCAAATGGCGGTGACCGCATGGCGGGCGGCGGGCAGAATGACCGCCTATATGCTGACGATGTGCTTGTTTACTTCTCAAATCCAGCCACAAGTGGCCCGCGGATCCTGCAGCTCCTGGACCTTTTCTCCCAGGCCTCAGGTCTATCTCTGAACCCAGGCAAGTCCCTCCTGGTCCCCCTACACATATCTGGAGAGTGTATTGACTGGCAACAAAACATTCCGATCCGTTGAAATAATTTCAAATATCTAGGTATACACATAGTCTTGTTACCTGAGCTAGCTTGGGAATTAAATGTCTCGCCACTTACCAAAAGAGTCAAAGAAGACCTTCAAAAATGGAGGAACCTACCTCTCAATTTACTGGGCAGAAAAGCTCTCTACAAAATGATGATACTCCCCAGATTCCTATACCTCCTGCAAAATTTTACGTACCTGATCCCCCGGAAGTGGTTCACTGACATGGAAACAGTGGCACGTCGTTTTTTGTGGCACAGCTCTCACCCTAAGTTGGCCCTCACCACATGCCAGAGAGACACCTTTGATGGAGGGCTGGGCATGTCTAACATTCATCTCTATTACCTTGTAACCCACCTACTAGTGATCAATGACTGGGTGGGGGGAGGTTGGGCGGACCCTGCTTATAGGCGCGAGTTACAGACACTTGGCTACTCCGGAGTCTTTGACGCCCTTTATGGGGGTCGGATTCCCCAAGATACTCCGGAAGTTACAAGGGTAGTGCTACTGGGTTGGCGCACAGCCCATAGAGTGACAGGTTGGTGGGGACATCTCACCCGGCAGACCCCCTTGTGGCGGGGGGAGTTATCTGCGCAAGGTCTCAACATTAGAAGGGTTCCAGAAGTGGGACAACAATGGAATATCCCCTCTAGGTGACATCTGGGGAGAGTCACACATAAGGTCCTTTGAGGAAATCCAAGATAGCTAGTCTCTAAATAAAACCCAATTCCACAAGTATTTGCAGCTCAGACATGTACTTCTGGTGCACGTCCGACCTGGGGAAGGCGTCCCTGACTGCAGCCCCATGGAAGCAAAGACCTTGATGGGAGGCCTAGGCAAGGGTGGAATATCCCAGCTTTACCGCTCCCTGCTTTCCAATACTGATCCCTCCCTTGATAGTCTCCGCCAGAGATGGGAGGGTTGGGTGGGCCCCATTGAGGAGGCAGACTGGAGGGACGTGTTGATGGCCCCTAGGACCTTGTCCATGACGTCCTGATTTCAAGTACTCCAGATGCTTTACCTCCACGCAGCATACCTTACCCCTGAAAGACTCTTCAAGGCTGGCCTGCGGCAGACAGCCAATTGTCCTCGATGCTCCAGCCCAGACGCTGACTTTTTCCACTTGTTCTGGGCTTACTGGAGGGCGATAACTGTGGAGATTTTGCAGGTCCTACAGGCAGAGGTGGAAATGACCCTCCTCCCCCTCCTCCTGGGTGCAACGGGGGAGTTGGGACTAGGAAGAGCGGATCGTTTCTTTCTAGGAGTGGCATGCCTAGTGGCAAAAAGGGATATTATGACAGATTGGAAGGTGGGAGTAGCCCCCACATTGAACAAATGGAGGCGGGGTGTTGATTGGTGTGAGCTATGTGAAAAACCTGTGTATGAGGCCAGAGGATGCCCTAACAAATACAACAGGATATGGGGGAAGAGGGGGAGCTTGTAGAGTGCTGGTGAGGCCGCGGAGGGGGCCCCCTCTCTGGTGTGCGGATACGGGGGGAGCCGCTTAGTGGCCTGGGTCCTCCTAGACCCCCCAACACAAATGTCAAGCGAGGTCAGCTCACGATACAACATTGTCACCCAAACACCACCCAGCTGATGACTATTCTCACATTTATTGTGTGCTTATGGTTTTTGATCCTGAACTGCATAGGCCCTTGGTTACGTTTCGGTCATCCCAAAACGACAATTTAATTATGATTATAATAATTGTTGTCATGATATTGATTTAAATTACGTTGTTTTATGTGCGTATTTTTGCTTTTGTTTATAATTGTTATTTTGTATGTTTTCCTCTTCACAAAACAATAAACATATCTTTAACAAACAAAATCATTACATTAATCGCAGATTATACGTCTTTTCAATAGGTCTTGTAAATTGTACCTTTATAATTAGTTCAGTATGCTGGAGAGCTGACTTTCAACTTGACAGAGCAAATAGTGCCTCAGAGTTCTCTCACAGCTTCTCTAAGACAATTTGGAATATTTATCAGCAAACTATTCTCTCCTTAATTGCCTGATATATGTTCTTTGTTAAGCGTGTGTCAGATTTAAAGGTGGATTTAATTTTAAGGACTCTTTCAACAGCTACAAATGGTCAGATATATATTTCTTCCATCATGTCCAGAAAAAACACAGGTAAATCATTATCCTCAATGGGTATAGGATTGTGTTTAATAGTAAGATGCATTGTGATTTACTCCTCACAATGACTAGATGCTCTTGTTTTGGATTTGCATTTGTTGATTTATTTAACTTTTATTTTGGTGAACCGTTTAATGCCTATACATTTTCACAGCTCTAAAAAACGCATATGTGGTCACTCAATCAATTATGGGTTGCTACTGGGGCAATTAGTGGGGTCTGGTTCAGATCTAAGTAAACAAGTCATTCCCTGCTCCAATTTGAAGATTGGAGGTTTTGTAGAATTTACAGACTTGCTCATTCCAAGTCTATTCTCTATGTTACATATGGGCCTTCAAGCAGCAGCAACTCATCCTCTATCTAATTTCACTTTCTGAGCCTGCACAATTTGGATGCTGCTTTGAATGCTACCTTATTCTGAATGAAAAATGTTCTCATCTAATTACTAAAGAGCACTCATTGCCTAAGTTTTTATATCACACCTCAGACCATAAAAACATCACTGTATACTTCGCCAGCAGTTTATCCTAATGAGCTCTAAGAGGTCTTAGATAGAAAGGCTGCATTTGACAGAGGAGCCACATTAGTAATGGAGAGACATGATGTTATAGTTGTCAACAGTATGCTTCTGAACCCATTGAATCTTGTGTGGCTGCTTTGAGAGAGCTTGCAGCCCAGTGCAATTTAGAGACAAAAGTTAACCAGAATACAAAGGAACAAACTGTAGCTCACTATTTCGACAAGAAAATACAAGGACCCTTATTTTGCCATGTTAGTCCATTACTGCAAGTCACAATTGGCATACAATTGACATAGCAAAGAGTGTAAAAAGATTAATTTGATCATCTAAAGTTCTTAATGGTGATGATCAAGTTTATGTTGATATGTGTGTTGAATAACAATCAAGGACAGGATAAGCAAATGATTGCCAAAAAGCAAGATAATTTAGTTCTTGAAGACAGGCTTTGGACGGATCATTTTAAATGTGGCTTAACACCCCTGTAGCTGATGATAAAATTTGCCCTGAAATTGGGAAATAATTTTTTACAAGTGCAATAAGATGGGTTCTTTACTGTCTCTAACAATTTTACTAAATGTACTAGATGCAAACAGTCATTTACCTGAAAAGAATTCTAGCATTCTGCTGTGTGAGTTCAAAGATGGAATTTCCAGTATGGGAGGTAGATGAAGAGCATTATAAAGTGCCAGAGTATGGAATATAAATTCATTGGTATGTTTTAAGTATCCTTACTAATCCAAGGTCTTTTTTTATCATCATAGCAGGCACATTATTTAAAAGTAGAAGCAAGCATCAGAAGAAAGAATGCCAGAGATGTGGTATACAGAGATTTGATCATTGATATGCTTTGTTATTTTGTTTATTAAATTCTATTTAAAAACATAGTCAAAGTAATGTAGCACTAGAAGGACAGCAGGTTCTGGACTGTGGGTGGCAGGTTAAATTTGGACTAATGTTAGATACCAAAGCTATGGTGATTGTGCCCTACAAACATGTAAGTGATGATAGAACAGAATTCATATTGTCTAAATTTTAGCCATGAAATTCAGCTGGACATATATAAAATAGAAAGTTAATAATGCTCTATTAATCATGTAACAGGAGGAATGTACGATGGTACAACGCATGCCTTTACGAGGAAAGCCATACTTGCGTTGACAGTCAGACTGCCACAATCCAGGCAGTCTGACCACCCAATTACAACCCTGGTGGACGGATCCACCAGGGGACCACGGTACCCGTCAGGAACATTGTTCCCAATGCGCTGAAGGTGGTCTTGGTTGTAGTCAGCCAGGGCGGTACTTAACTCAGCTCTGCCTGGCTGATTACAACCTTTTTTTTCCGCCAGCCTTTTCATGGTGGTTTCCCCATCATGAAAAGGCTGGCAGAGAACAAGTGCAAGGGACCAAAGGGGAGTCTTTCCACTGCTTATGGCATGGAGCAATGCAGGGGCCCCTTGCCCAGCACCTTTGGAATTCACATTCTGCTTAGCAGACAATGCACATTCTGGAGGTGCTGGTTGGCCCCCTCTGTGCTACGAGATAGCAGGAGATAAAGGAGCCCAGTGCTATCTCGTAGTACTGTTCCCCTCAGAACGATGTAACCATCCGGAACGCTCTATTACAATGTTCCCACTGGTCAGACCGGCTGGAACATTGTGATAGGCTGGGGGGATGCCTCCTCCATGGCATAGCGTCCTCCCCGTGAGTTTATCAGTCCTGCAGTGGGGCCGCCAAACTCGTAATGAGGCCATTTGTCTTCTGAGAAGTTATGTGTTGTTATGAATGCTATGATATCACATGCTATAAATGATGTAGTATGCAAGGGTATAAACAGTACATGGAAAAGGCCTGAGTTATACTTAATCTAGAGTGGAGTAGAGTGTACTAGCATATCATATAGTGTAGTAAAGTGGTCCATAGTGTAGTAGCATGGTGTCTCATATAGTTGAGTCAAGTACTATAGACTGGAGCAGCGAGTTGTACAGTGATGAACAGTGAAGTAAGGTGTTGTAGCCTGTCATACAGTTAAATAGAGTGTTTTAGAGTGGAGTAGGGTGAAGAAGAATGTCATAGAGTGGAATATCATCAAGTAGAGTGTTGTAGAGGACAGTGGAGGAGAGTGCCATGGAGTGGAGTGCTGTGTCATATAGTGGAGTGGCGTATCGTAGAGAGAAGTTGAGTGGAATGAGGTCTAGTGCAGTACAGTGCTGTAGAGTGGATGGGCATAGAGTGTAGTACAGTGATATAGAGTAGTGGAGTGGAGTGGAGTAGTTGCAGACAGTGGAGAAGAGAATCAGACAATGGGGTAGCAGAGAGCAGAGTATAGTACAATGGGGAAGAGTGGGATAAAATGTAGTAGAGTGGAGGATGGTGAAATGGAGTGCACTGGAGTGGGGAAGTGTAGAGTTGAGTAAAGTGTCATAGGGTGGAGAGGCGTGTCATAGACTATAGTGCATAGAGTGAAGTAAAGTGGAATGGCATAGCATACAGTCAAGTAAAGTGTCATAAATTGGAGTACCGTGTGGTACAGTAGAGTGTAGTGGAGTGTCATACATTATTGGAAAGTGATGTAAACTACAGTGGAGTAGAGTGAAATACAGTCTAGTTGATGTTTATAGAGTGGTGTGGTGGACAATAAAGTATTGTAGAGTGTGGTAGAGAGATTGGCATACACTGTTAAAGAGTACAATGGCATATAGTGGAGTAGAGTGAAGTGCCATACAGTGGAGTAGTGAAGTAAAGTGGAGTACTGTGTCAGAGTAGTGTGGAGTAAAGTGGGGTGCAATGGCATACAAAGAGTTGAGTGCACTGCCATATAGTGGACTAGAGCATGGTAGAGTAGAATGGAGTATAGTGACAAACAGTATGGTACAGTTCTGTACAGGGAAGTGAAGGGGTATAGACCGGAGTAAGGTTTCAGAGAGTGGCATACAGAGTAGTAGAGTGTTATAGAGTGGATTTGTATAGAGTACAGTGATGTGTAAAACAGTGGTGCTGTGTAGAGTGAATTGTTGTATAGTAGTGCAGAGTGAGGTAAAGTCTTATACAGTGGAGTAGAGTCGAGTGGAGTGGTGTAACATAGTGGGCCGTAAAGTAAAATAGAGTGTATTGGTGTGTCATAGAGTAGAGTGGCATAGAGTGGAGTATATTGACATAACATAGGTAGTAAACTGTTATAAATTGGAGTGGTGTTTCATACAATAGAGTGGAGTGCTGTGTTGTGTAGAAAAGTGTTGTATAGTGGAATAGAGTGGACTAGAGTGTTGTGCATTAGAGTATGGCCATAGAGTGGAGTATAACATTGGATAATGGAGTGTGCGGGGATAGAGTGGAGTAGAATGTTGTAGAGTGCCATGATATGTGGTAGACTATTACAGAATTGAGTTATATAGAGTGGAGGAGAGTGTCGTACAATTGAGCATCGTGGAGTGGAGTTGTGTACACTGTAGTGGTGTAGCTTGGATTGCCCTAAACTGGAGTAGCATACAGCAGAATACTGTAATGTGGAGTGTAGAAGAGTGGAGTGGCAGGGAGTGGAACCGCTTAGAGTGCAGTGGTGTACAGTGGAGTGGAGTGGCATAGAGTGGAGTACAGTGATTAGCGTGGAGTGCCAGACATGGAAGTGGCGTAGTGTAGAGTCGAAGAAATTGTTCTAAATTGGAGTGACACTTCACGCAGTAGAATAGAGTGATGTGTCGTATTGTGTTGGAAACTGCGGGAGAGTGGATTATAGTGTTGTAAAATAGAGTGTACTGCACAGAGTTGAGTGCAAATCTTGATGGTGGAGTGTGGAGGGAGTGGAGTACAGTCTAGTAGAGTGACCTAGACTTTAGTAGAGTTTTGTAGAGTGGAGCTATATAGATGGAGGAGAGTACACTGGAGTCACGTAGAGTGGAATGGCGTACAGTGGAGTGGCATAAAGTAGAATAGCTTAGAGTGGAGTAGCATAGCCTGGAGTGGCATACAGTGGAGTGTAATAGCATATAGTGTAGTAGCGTACATGGAAGTGGGGCAAAGCATAAATAGCATATTGTGTAGTAGCATACAGTGGAGTGGCGTACAGTGAAGTGGTCTAGTCTGGGGTGGTGTCTTGTGGGTTGGGTTTGAGTGTAATGGCATACGGTGAGTGGAGAAGATTGAAGTTGCATACAGTGTAATAGATTAGAGGGAGTAGCGTACAGAAGAATACCATAGAGTGGGATACAGTGGAGAGCCATAGTGTAAAATTGCACAGCGCGGAATAGCAAAGAGCACAATAGCTTAGAGTGGAGTGGCCTTCACTAGAGTGATGCAGACTGAAGTGGTGTACAGTGCAATGAGGTAGAGTGAAATAGCATATAGTGGACTGGCGTAAAGTGGAGTGGCATTCAATGGACTACCATAGAATGGAGTGGCCTAGAGTTAAGCCGAATTGGGTAGAGTGTGAAAGCATACAGTGGAGTGGCATACAGTGGAGTGGTGCCCAATATAATAGTGTGGGGTAGTGTGGAGTGGCATACACTGGAGTGGCGTAGAGTGGAGTAGCATACAATGGAATAAATAGAGTAGAACGGCATACATTGGAATGGCGTAGAGTAGGATGCACACACTGGAGTACCATATAGCAGAGTGGCACAGAGTCGAGTAGCATACACTGAAGAGGTGTTGAGAGGAGTTGCATACAGTGTAATAGCAAAGTGTGGACAGGCATAGAGTTTTATCCAATTTAATAGCATAGAGTTGAGTGTTGTAGAGAGGAGTGCTGTACAGTTGAGTGGAGTATAGTGTAACGGTGTAGAGCAGAGTGGCGCACAGTGGACTCACAAATAATGGAGTGGTGTAGACTAGACTGGCATACAGTGGCATGGGGTAGAGTGTAATAGCATGCAGTGGAAGTGGCGTAGAGTGAAGTGCCATATGCTGGAGTGGTACAGAGTGGAGCAGCGTACAGTGGAAAAGCATACAGTGGAGTGATCTAGAGTGAAGTGGCATACATTGGAAAAGAGTAGAGTGGTGTGGCGTATAGTAGAATGGTGTAAAGTGGAATAGCATATCATGCTGTAGCATCCAGTGCAGCGATGTAGACTGGAGTGGCATAGGGTGGAGATGAGTACAGTATAATAGCGTAAAGTGGAGTCTTGTACAGTGGAGTGGCATAGAGTGGAGTGGTACAGAGTGGAATAGCATACATTGTAGTGGCTACAGTGGGGAGGCAAAAAGATGTATGTGAAATTTAGAAACAGTGTAGATTATGGTGTGCAGAGTAACGCAAAACAGAAAATGAGCTGCCTTGCGTTTCTCTAGATTTACCAATTAACCCAGA